>NC_137148.1:51812433-56835623 GCF_951394435.1 Stenella coeruleoalba
GAATGAAACTTCAATGACTGCCCAAATGAAAATAAATTCTAAATCAGACCCCAAGGGTGGGTGGGGGGGCAGGAACCCTGCTACTATCTCAAGATAAACAAACAAAACCTCAAAACTGGTTTTTCAAGCTTCCCAATCCCACCCCTCCCCCCCAACTCCATACACACCAGCTGCCAGTCCATACTTTAAGGATAAAACACGGCTACTACGTAGCACTTTCACTTTCATTTGCTGGGAGAAAGCTACTAGCATTAAACTGTGGGGAAATGCCCAAATATGTTTTCCATGTCCTAAGCAAGCAAACAAAGTCTGGCACACAAATCGGAAACAGGAAAAAATGTGAAAATAGCTCAGGACAAATGTTGCCTTTCAGCGGTGTAATCTGCTGCATCATTTATCTGCCTCTACGGTTGAGAGTAGGGTAGGGAGAGGTTTAAAAGTTTCCGACGGGGGGGCGGGGGGGAGGGGCTCGTAATTGACGCCTTGAAATTCCAGCAGTTAACGCCAAGTCAATTTCCGATGGCCAGAACCAGAAAGGGGAATTGGACCGGAGGGAAGGGGACAGGGAGGAGGACCTTTCTGAATACCAGCTCTTAAGTTTCAAGCTTCTGTTAACATTATTGCTTATTTGATTTTTTTTTCCTTCCTACACCGGAGGTAGTAGGTGTAATTCTTCTGGTGAATACATGAATAGTTGGCTAAAAGAAGGCATGAATCAGACTGAGAACATCCAAGAATACAGTTATTTCCATTCTTTTTTGAGGACTGAAAGGGGAAAGCATCTGTCCACAGTCAATAGTCCTCACCTTGACCTTAATCTGTAGTATCTAGCTCAATTCTATTTAAAATGTAGAAATATGACCTGTGGTTGGAATTGACAGTTTTAAATAAAGGTGATTCACATGGAGAGATATGGATATAGATATATAGATATAGATATTTGCATTAAAATACACAAGATGGCTAATCTCATAGCAATAGTTGTAAATACTAAAAATAAGTGTGGGCACAGAGCTGGTTTAGCATCAAACCACCCTTTAAATAGTTGTTGAAACTTATCCTGAATTTTTTAAAAACTGGTAGTAGATAGACATAGCCAGCAGAGAAAACTAAAATTAATGTGTGAGTAGTAATCATCTGTATAAGCTGACTGAAAAGTTTTTACTCTCAACTAAGACAAACTACCTTAGGAAGTAGCAGCATTGTAAAGGAAAGGAGCTTATTCAATGAGAAGTGGACTTTGGCTAATTACTTATTCAAAGAGTGCCATCCTGTGTCTAAACAGAGTAATGAAAAATTTCCCAGAGATTCCTTTTCTCCAAATGACTAAATCAAGAAAAACTATGAGTTAGGGTGAAAAATTATCAGCATGAGAATTGATGAATTCTCAATTTAACTTTGTATGTGTGTATATGTGTGTGTGTAAGTGTACATTTTCACTGCATTACAGAAAATTCAGACACATTCAAAAGAAGAAAAATAGTACAATGAATCTCAATGTATCCATTATCCAGTTTCAATAAGTGTCAAACCAGACCAGTTTTTCCCCATTACTTGTTCCACCCCACTGGATTACCTTAAAGCCAATGTCAGATAACATTCTGTTGCATCCATTAAATATTTACCTGTATTTCTAAAATATAAGGACTAAAAAAATAACCACTACTATACCACTATGACTCTTAAAACAATAATAATTCCTTAATTTTGTCAAATATTAGATTTCCTCAATTGCAAATAAAGGTTTAAAAAAACCATTTTTATTGGAATCAGGATCTATACATTGCATTAGGTTGATCTCTTATGTCTTTAAAAACTTCTTATTGAAGTAGAATATTCATAAAGTACATAAATATATAATTTGATGAAAAGTTTTGTGTAATGAATTTTCACAAACAGAACCTACCCATGTAACCGTCTAACTCAATCTATTGGCTCCTCCTCATTTCTTATCTTGCAATACAAATGCTATATTAATATCTTGCCATCCTAATATTATATACAGCATGGAAGTGTTTTAGTGCACTACACAGGCATTATTTCTTAATTGAATTATATGAAACAAATTTAAATCAAACCCTGAATGAATTTAAGTTGCAATAGAAATTCTTTGAAAAAATTTTCCTCCAGCTTTCCTTCTCATTCTCTGTTTAATTAAGAAATGAAGGGGGTGTGGGGGTGGGGGAGGGATGGACTGGGAGTTTGGGGTTTGGTAGATGCAAACTATTACATATAGAATGGATAAACAACCCGGTCCTACTGTATAGCACAGGGAACTACATTCAACATCCTGTGATAAACCGTAATGGAAAAGAATAGAAAAAGAGTGTATACAATTAAAGCACTCACCTCTCAGTGGGAGACACCTTGGCTTTAAAAAAAAAATAAAAATAAATTTAAAAAAGAAATGAAGATTATGGGCAAAGTGGAGGTGATAGGAAACCCCCTACCTAAAAAAAGCTTTGCTATCAGTCTTTAGAAATCAAATTAAATATAAATGAATGGGCCCTTTCAGGAAATCAAAGATGGAATAAGTGGAAATATGGGAGAGGAAGGAACTTGTATATATGTATGCCTGAATGCATGTGTGTATTTATTTCAGAGACTGAGAAACAGAAAGGCAGAAGAGACTGAGAGTCAAAGAATAGGGACTGAGAACATTTTACAGGTAAGAATAAACTTCTACCTTACAATTTTTTAATATATTAGCATGCACTTTAATTTTTTTTTAGTTAAAAACCAAGGCATGTCTTAAAATTAGACTGTTCTCTTGTATTTTCAGAAAAAAATGAGATGAAGAATTCTGATTTTATGCTTGTTTGAAATTATTAAATTGGAGCAGGTGACTATCTCTAAAGATGATGAGTTTTGAATTTACCTCCCAGACATTAAAACCAGATTCAATACACAAAATATTTTATTCTTTCAATGAGACTGGATTTGAATTTGACATAGTTAAAATAAATATTTTCTAATCTTTTGAAAGACTATTATAGGGTTTCTTAAGTAATGTGCAAAGGCTCAAAGCATAAAGGAAAAGATTGATAAGTTTAAATTTATTAAATGAAAATTTTAAAAACATTAAAAAGTGAAAATATAAGCCAGAAAGTGGGAGAAAAATTTGTAACACATATAAATGAATCATAATAAATATCGAGGATATTGAAGGAACTCTCACAAATCTATAAGGGACAGCCCCAAAAAAATAAAAAATAAGAAAATGGCATAAACAGGAGAGTTGCAGGAGAAAAAACCTAATGACGAATAAATGAGAATGAAATGTTCAATTTTGCTAGCAATCATGGAAATGGAAATGTTTCTCTTTCATCAGAGTGGCAAAAATGTTAAAATTTGATAATAGCAACTGTTTGGGAGGATTGGGCAAATGGAATATCTTGTATATTGTTGTTTGGTTTTTTCCCTTTCTTTTTTTCTTATTTATTTATTTATTTATTTTAATTTTTATTTTATACTGGAGTATAGTTGATTAACAATGTTGTGTTAGTTTCAGGTATACAGCAAAGTGATTCAGTTATACATATACATGTATCTATTCTTTTTCCAAGTTCTTTTCCCATTTAGGTTATTACAGAATATTGAGCAAAGTGCCCTATGCTATACAGTAGGTCCTTTTTGGTTATCTGTTTTAAATATAGCAGTGTGTATATGTCAATCCCAAACTCCCAATCTATCCCACCTACCCACCCTCCCTCCCTGGTAACTGTAAGTTCATCCTCTAAGTCTGTGAGTCCGTTTCTGTTTTGTAAATAAGTTCATTTGTATCATTTTTTTTAGATTCTGCATATAAGTGATATATGATATTTGTCTTTCTCTGTCTGACTTAACTTCACTTAGTATGATTATCTCCACGTCCATCCATGTTGCTGCAAATAGCATCATTTCATTCTTTTTAATGGTTGAGTAATATTCCATTGTATATATATACCACATCTTCTTTATCCATTCATCTGTCGATAGACATTTAGGTTGCTTCCATGTCTTGGCTATTGAAAACAGTGCTGCAACGAACATTGTGGGTGCATGTATCCTTCTGAATTATAGTTTTCTTCATATATATGCCCAGGAGTGGGATTGCAGGATCATATGGTAGCTCTGTTTTTAGTTTTTTAAGGAACCTCCATACTGTTCTCCATAGTGGCTGCACCAATTTACATTCCCACCAACAGAGTAGGAGGGTCCCCTTTTCTTGACACTCTCTCCAGCATTTATTGTTTGTAGACTTTTTGATGATGGCCATTCTGACTGGTGTGAGGTGATATCTAACATAGCATTGATGGAAGTGTAAATTAAGTGCAAACACCACAAAGAACAAATTTGGCAATATCTAATACAGAGGAAGATGTGCATCTTTGACCCAGCTATTTCATTTTTAAATATATAACCTTACAAGATTCTTGCACATGAGAATCCCCATTAATAATTAAGGCAACACTATGTGTAGAAGTGAATAAATGGAAACAACCTAAATGATTATCAATAGGGGACAAAACAGCTGTGATCCATTTCTACAATGGAGTATTATTTGGCAGTTAAATGATGAACAAAATCCACACATGTCAACATGGGTAAATTATATAACATTAATTTGAAATGCTGCAATAGGATACATTATGATTCAAACTGGGATAGGCTGTATATATATGATAATTTATATAAAGTTTTAATTATAAATATTTTTAACACCAAATATATATCTCAAACTTACCAAAGTATGCAGAGGAAGAACATATGGTATCTTGATCATAGTTACCTGGCAGAGAAAGAAGAGGATGCAATTAAGGAGGAGCACAAAGTGAGAATCAACTAAATCTATAAAATTTTGTTTGAGAAACAAAACAACCTGAATTATTATCATAAAATGTTAACACCTGCTAGTACTTCCCTGGTGGCTCAGTGGTTGGGAATCCGCCTGCCAATGCAGGAGACACGGGTTTGAGCCCTCGTCTGGGGGGATCCTGCATGCCACGGAGCAACTAAGCCCATGTTCCACAACTGCTGAGCCTGTGCTCTAGAGCCTGCAAGCCACAACTACTGAGCCTGCATGCCACAACTACTGAAGACCACACTCCTAAATCCCGTGCTCCACAACAAGAGAAGCCACTCAATGAGAAGCCTGCGCACCACAACGAAGAGTAGTCCCTGCTTGCCACAAGTAGAGAAAGCGCACGAGCAGCAATGAAGACCCAATGCAGCCAAAAATGAATGAAGAAAGAAAGGAAGGAAGGGAAGGAGGGAGGGAGGGAGGGAGAGAGAGAGAGAGTGTGAGAGAGATAGGGAGAGAGAGGGAGGGAGGGAGGGAGGGAGAGAGAGGGGGAGGGGGGAGAGAGAGAGAGAGAAAGAAAGAAAGAAAGAAAGAAAGAAAGAAAGAAAGAAAGAAAGAAAGAAAGAAAGAAAGAAAGAAAGAAAGGAAAGAAAGAAAGAAAGAAATATCACTGAGCTAACAGCAAAGACCTTGATATGCCAATAGCCATTGCCTACTCTTTAGCATTGTGTGAAGGGCAAAGAAGTATAAAGATAAAAGGCAAGGTTCCTTCCCTCAATAAAGTTACAGACAAACTGCAATAAGTTACATAATTTAGTGACATATATTGTAAGTACTATGTGCTCCAAATAATAGAGAATTCAGTGAAGTCTAAATAATGATTTTTCGGACATCCATGTTGAGAAATCTTGTGGTCAATTTTGTAGTGCTTACTTGATCTCCCAACAACATTCAATTCAGTTGATCACTCCCAACCTCTGGAAATCCTAATGCCCAATGTGATGGTATTAGGAGCTAGGGCTTTTGGGAGGTGCTTAGGTCATGAGGGTAAAACCCTCATAAAAGGGATGAGTGTTCTTATAAAAAAGACCATACAGAGATCCCTCAGCCCTTCCACCATATGAGGAGATAGCAAGAAGTCACTGGCTGTGATCCAGGAAGAAGGCCCTCACCTGACCATGTTGGCACCTTGATCTCAGACTTCCACCCTCCAGAACGGTGAGAAATAAATGTCTTGTTTATAAGTTACCCAATTTTTGGTGTTTTCTTAAGGCAGCCAGAATGAACTAAGAAGCTCTTTCTCCTTGCTTTTAAAAACATTTTCAAGATACTCATTCTCAAAAAAAAAAAGATATTTATTCTCTACTATGAAGCGTCTCTTAAGTCTTTTTACCAATGTAATTTTTAATTGGGATGAATGTCTTCTATTTGTTGATTTTGGGGCACACTTTATATATCTCAGATTAGAGTTCTTTGTTGTAAATAATTTCTCCCATTTTATGGGTTGCCTTCCAACTCTCTCTCAAGGTGTTTTCCTTTTTTATAGACAGAAATTCCGAATTTTAATATAATCTATTTCAATTCTTGTTCTTTTATGTTTAGAGCTCTTTATATTCTCCTAAAGAAATTTTTTGCCTACTTGCTATACATTCTTTTCTTACAAAAAAAGCAAAAGTCATTGGTTTCTTTATAGTATGCAATGGTTCTGAAGCAGAAACAACCCTTTGCTCTGCTGCCATTAACAGTTAGAACGCATATCATGCTCCACAGTCAAAACAAACACTTTATACCCTAAGATAAGCCAAAATTAAGAGGGAAATCCTATCTCATCTTCAAAAAACCTTGAATATTTCCCCCAAATTAACTTCCTACCAAATTTTTATTCCTTACTTCTGCAATACTGATGCCTAAAGATACATGCATATGATGATGTAAAAAAAATTGCTATTTTTCCCCACTATGAACAGGCTAATACAAACGTGGTAACCCTGTAGGGATTTTTCCTTTAAACATAGGTTGTATTTTTTAATTTGAATAGCCAGATATTCTGAAGTATGATATCTTCGCAACATCTTTTGCAGAAACACTTTTTCTTTCTAAATGTCTTCCTTTCATAACTGACATTAAATAAATTGACACGTTCATGAATGTTTATGCCCCATCCTCCTCCTAGATTAACTTTTCTTCTTATAGAAGTATGTCTGCTAACAGTTCTTTCAGGGAGAGTATGTTGTGGGAAAGGTTTTTAGTTTTTATTTGTCAGAAAATTTATTTTGTCTTCATTCTTGAATAGTAGTTTAGCTGGTTATGGAATTTTAGGCTGATGGTCTTTCTTTTCCCTCAGCACCAACATTTATTTTTGCAGGTGAACAATATAATTGCTATTTCCATCTTGGTAAACTGTCTTTTCTCTTTAGTATCTTTGAAAATTCTTTCTTCTTGATATTTTACAGCTTCACTAAACCGTTTGATGGTGTGGTTTATCCTACACAGTATTCAGTATGCATGTTTTTCTGAGGTTTTTGGCTGCTCTGCAGAAAAATTTTCAGCTATTATCTATTCAAATATTGCTTATCTATCATTCCTGCTATTCTTTTCATCAGGAACTTCTATGTTGGTGAAGTGCCTCAACTTGTTCTCTATCTCTTTTGTCTGTGCTTCATAATTTTTTTCTCTTTATTTTTCTGGATGAATTCTTCAAATTATCTTTCATTAATTCAGTCTTTATCCAGTCAAGAGTTTATCCTACTTGTAGAATTTGTATTTAAATTATTATATTTAATCAGATATGGGATTTATAATTAATTCCTTTTCATAACCAACTGTTGTTTCATTTGTTCCTATTTTTGTGTTACAATGACTAGCCCTTTTTAAATGGAAGAAATTTATTTCTTCCAGCAACCTCAAAATACACATTTTTAAAGTCTTTGTCAGACTGTTCCATAAAATTAATTTCAGCGAGAGTGAAAGTTCCATTTAATGGTTTGGTGGAATGTTGCTACCAGATAGAATGTCTTCAGTTTCAAGAAACATGAAAAACCTGTCTCAATTGATTAAACCAGAAGGAAATTTTATTATCTTGTAAATCATGCTCCCCAGTATGGCAGCTCTAGGGTCAATTAATTCCCCAGTTCAATAACATTACGATTTGCTCTTTTTTGAGACTCTGCCATACTAAATATGCCAGATTTGTCCATGGCAGCTCTCCTAATGATTACAGAATGGCTAAAGAGTTCCAGATGTTTCATGCAGACCAAATAACATTCACCAGAACAAGAGAAGCCATCTCTTCCTGAGAATTTTTTCAATCAGTAAGAAAATTCTTTCCCCAAATTCCTTAGTTCCCATATACCCCCTTTCCCCTTGCCTATAGTTTCCACTATCATTAACATCTTGTATTTGTGTTACACTTGTTACAACCGATGAACTAATACCGATACATTATTATTAACTAAAGTCCATAGTTTACATTAAGATTCATTCTTTGTATTATAGTTCTATGGATTTTGACAAATGCATAATGTTATGTATCCACCATTACAGTATCATAAAGAATAGTTTCACTGTCCTAAAAATCCCCTGTACTCCACCTATTCATCCCACCCTTCCCTGCCCTCCTTCCTACAAATTCTCCAAAACCACAACCTCTGGCAACCACTGATTTTTTAACTGTCTCCATACTTTTGTCTTTTCAAGAATATCATACAGCTGGAATCATATAGTATGTAGCCTTTTCAGATTGGCTTCTTTCACTTAGGAATATGTATTAATGTTTCCTCTGTTTTTTCGTGGCTTGATAGCTCATTTCTTTTCATGTCTGAATAAACCATTATATGGATGTCCCATGATTTGTCCATTCACTTATTGAAGAACATCTGGATTGCTTCCACTTTTTGGCAATTATGAAAAAGGCTGCTATACACATTGGTGTGCAGGATTTTGTGTGAACATAAGTTTTCAACTCATTTGGGTAAATACCAAGAAGCACAATTTGTGGGTTGTATAGTAAGAGTATTCTTAGAATATACTTTTTTTTCCAAAGTGACTGTATCATTTTGCATTCCCACCAGCAATCAATGAGAGTTCCTGTTGCTCCACATTCTTCTCAGCATTTGATGTTGTTAATGTTCTGAGTTTTGGTCATTTTGATAGGTGTGTAGTGGCATCTCACTTTTGTTTAATTTGCATTTCCCTGATGACACACAATGTGGAGATCTTTTCACCTGCTTATTTGCCATCTGTTTATCTTGTTTGGTGAGGTGTCAATTTAGTCATTTTCCCCTCTTTTTAATTGGGATGTTTGTTGTCTCATTAAGTTTTAAGAGTTCTTTGTATATTTTGGTGAGTTCTGTGTTATCTTTTTAGATATGTGTTTTGCACATTTTCTCCCAATCTGTGGCTTATTTTTTTCATTCTACCAGTGTCTTTAACAGAGCATAATGTTTTAATTTTAATAAAATCCAACTTATCAATTTTTTTCTTTCATGGATTGTGCTTTCGGTGTTTTATCTAAAAAGTCTTCACGAAACTCAAGGTCAGACTAGATTTTCTCTTATGTTATTTTCTAGAAGTTTTATAGTTGTGCATTTTACATTTAGGTCTATGATCCATTTTTAGTTAATTTTTGTTAAAGGTATAATGTCAGTATTATCAGTGACCAGTTTTTCTTCCTTTTTTTGCAAGTGCATGTACAGTTGTTCTACCACCATTTGTTGAAAAAGACTAAGCTTTCTCCATTGGGTTGCTTGCCTTTCCTCTTTGTCAAAGATCAGCTGACCATATTTGTATGGGTCTACTTCTGAGCTCTCTATTCTGTTCCAGTGATCTATTGTCTGATTTTTCACCAATTTCACAGTATCGGTTACTATAGCTTTATAGTGAGTCTTAAGGTTGCTGTCAGTCCTTCCACTTTGTTCTTCTTCAATATTATGGGCAGCTATTCTGGGTCTTTTTTCCTTCCATATAAATTTAGAATCAATTTGTTGATTTCCACAAAGTAACTTGCTGGCATTTTGATTGGGATTACATTAGACCTATAAATCAATTTGGAAAAGAATTGAGACTTTTAACAATATGGAGTTTCACTACCCATAAACATGGAATATGTTTCCATTTATTTAGATCTTCTTTGATTTCTTTTATAACTTCGGTAGGTTTCCTCATATAAGTCTTGTACATATTTTTGATGTTAATGTAATAATGTTTCGAATTTCAGGTATATAGGTAACAAATGACTTTACTATGCTAACTTTGTATCCTGCAACCTTGCTGTAATTGGTCTTTAGTTCCAAGAGATTTTTTGTTGGTTCTTGGGATGTTTTTTTGTCTTGCTGCATTAGGTGGAACTTCCAGTACAATGCTGACTAGCACTGGTGAGAGGAGACATTCTTGCCTTCTTCCTGATCTTAGAGGGAAAGCATCTAGTTTCCCACAATTAAGTATGTTAGCTGTAAGTTTTCTGAATTTTTTTTTTTAAAGAATAAGTAATAATGCATCAGATTGTAGATGTTCTTTATCAAGCTAAGGAAGTTCCTTTCTATTCCTAGCTTGCTGAGAGTTTTCATCATGAATGTGTTATCTGATTTTGTCATATAGATTTTTTGTAATCTATTGGTATGGTCATATGATTTTTCTATTTTAGTCTGATGATATGTTGGATTTCATTAATTGATCTTTGAATGCTGAACCAGTTTTGGATATTTGGAATAAATACCACTTGGCTGTTATGCATAATTTTTTGTACTACATTGTTGAATTTGATTATTTTGTTGAGGATGTTTGTACCTATGTTCATGAAAGGTATCTGTTTGTAGTTTTCCTTTCTTGCAATGCCTTTGTCTGGTTTTGGTATTAGGGTAATGTAATGTTTTTGTCTGGTTTTGGTATTAGGGTAATGTAATGTTTTTGTCTGGTTTTGGTATTAGGATAATGCTGGCCTCATAGAATGAATTAGTTTCTATTTTTTGGAACACAGAATTGTCATCACTTTCTTCTTGAATGCACCAGTGAAACCATTGGGCCTGATGTCTTCTGTTTTGAAAGCTTATTAATTATTGATTCAATTTCTTTAATATATAGGCTATGCAAAGTGGCTATTTTTCCTTGTGTGAGTTTTAGTAGATTGTGTCTTTCACAGAATTGGTCCATTTCATCTAAGTTATAACATCTGTGGGCACAGAGTTATTCAAAATATTCTTTTATTACCCTCAATGTTCCTGGGATCTGTAGTGATGGCCCCCACATATAGGTTCTCAGAACTTGAAACATTTTCTCCAACATTCTCAAAGCCACAAAAAAAAAACCTTCAAGGGTTGTAAGCTTAGATGGAGTACAAATCAAGACTAATTCTGCTATAATTTACGTTGTTTATGATTGAGATGAAAAGTGGGCAAAAAAATCATGCTATGTTAGAAGGCTGGGTTAACAAATTAAGAAGTAGGATGCAATCATCACAGTTTTCTTTAAAACTTTACACAAGATGCTACAGTAAAAAGATTCAAACCAATAGATGTATGTGAAATCAAGACTTGCCAAATAAATCATCAAGTTGTTTATTGCCTTTATCTATTTCTTACTGTAATTTGCAACACAGAGAAGCTCACAGACAACAGTATTATCTGCTCTTGTCAGACAGAATTATTGTCAGACTTATACTGCTAGCACCATTTTTCCTTTCTCCAGTAACTCTGAGGAATAATAAGTTGCTCAATCCTTTGACTCCCAACTAGAGTATTCTAGGAAGGTACTTTTGTATGTCATCTTCCCATAAAAGAACTTACACATTTTCTAAAATATAACAGTATTTGTATTTTCTATAAATGGAACAGGGTATACTCGGAATAGTTTTTGCCTACTTTAAAAAAGATGAAGTATTTAAGGTAAACAAGAAACTTGGATACTATAATGCAGTAGAAAGCATTTTCAAAAATAAAAGTATACACTAAGTCATCTTAGAAAACTAACGATACAAAAAGTATTTGGAATTCTCTAGTTTAGCTTATATGTAGTTCTATAATACCATCATTTATCTACCTATGAAAAAGGCTATTTAGTTTATTAAAATATCATGCCACATCCCCAAAAAAGCTAGAGTTTTTAAATGAGAATTTTATTTACAGGAAAGTCACAGAGGATTAACAAAATTTTATGAACACAGTATTGTTAGTAATAATTAACAGAATCAAGAATGATTTAATATATATCATCACTTGTAATATAATACACATTAAAATATAGTTTTCATGCTACCTTTATCCATTAGTTTTTTTAACATTCAAATTTTTAACAAATCTAGAAATATGGCATTATACATGGAACAGATTTACTAAATGCTTTTAAATTATGCTTCCTTCTACATTAAGATATTAAGTCAATTTTTAAACCTCCTGCAAATTAAATGGCCTTTCCATTACAATTTGTAAATTTAAAGGATGTAAGCACCAAATGGAAATCAAATGCATAAAAGAAACTGTCATAAATTTTAAAAGAAAAATATTACATTATCAATATCATAAATTAACAACGAATTTTCCAAAGAATATTGCAGAAGTAAGGTATATTTAAAGTTTTGTAATAATTAAGTCTAGAATATTTTTCACTTGCATTCTTGTCCACCCAGTTGAAAATACCAAAGCAATGACTGACTGTGAAAGGACCATTTTTAAATGAATAGTGGATGGCAGCATGAGTCATTTTAAGCACAAAAGGAAGATGGACTATGTGCTTTGATTTGCAAATAATGTTCCTTATCCAAGTAATTCTCAGTGTTTCCATTATCCTTGAATGACAAGATTCTTTAAGTACGTGTGAAAAAAAGACCATCTTTTTACTGATGGAAGGCTTCTAATCTTATTCGGGTTGGATCTTCTGGATGTCTCAAGGCAATTCCATTACGCAGGAGCAGCTCAATATAAGGTGGCCAAAAAGAATCACTAATTTTGACATATGGGTCATGTGGAACATCAAATAATCTATTTAAAAGAATCTAGAAAAAAAATCATTCAAAATATACCTTACTTGGAAAAAAATTGATACAGCTATAATAAAACATTAATGAAGTTTCTTACCAAAGAATGTTAATGTCTTTTCTCTTTGAGTAATTGTTTATATCATAATTTCTATGTATTAACTTAAACAGTTGATTTTCTTTTTTTAAAAAACAAATATTAGTGAATGGAAATAGCTTTAAAATGAATCTTTGCACCTTAACTTTTAAAATTCCTAAAAACTAGTTAAAAGGCACTTACAATTCTCTCACTTCTCTTAGGATTAATAATTTGCTTATATTACAAGATTGGTTATAACCATTTCTTAAAAATAAAAAACTTAAATACTCAAAAAGTTCAAAAACAGCATACATATCTTAATATTTGGGGGAAAGAGAAATCACCAATGCTACTCTTCCCCCAAAAAACACCTATTCATCTGATAAATCTTTGAAACAATTCTATCAGCATCATTTCCTTCAAATTATCTTAAATATCTTTGATTTCTTCACTAAGGATATTGAGGGGTTACAACCACAAATTGGGACGTTTTGAGTATCTGTAGTAAATTATATAAGACTAACATTTCCCAAACTACATTCCATGGAATTGGTCTCCCTAAGGATGCTCTTAGTGTGGAGAAACAGGGTTCTATGGTTATATAAGCTGGAGAAAGACTGCCAATGTGCACTCAGAATCACCTGTATATCCCAGATCCACTGGCATTAAAAAAGTTTTTTTAAGAAACACACATTTAAAATTCTTCAAACACTAATGTTTTATGAAACATACTGAAAAATGCTAAATATGTATCAATTATTACTCTACCTCCTCAGCTCCCACAAAGTGCCTTCACAAATTACAAAACCAGAATCCAGAAGGGTTAAAAGATTCCTCAAGGGGCACATAATTAGTAATAGATCATGGATTAGACTCCATATCTCTGAATTGCCAAGCCAAAGCTTTAACTATATTATATTAAGAAACACAGAAAAGGAAAAATACAATTTATACAAATATAAAGTACCATAGAAATAAAACTATAAAGCTCTCATCTCAATCACATTTCATAATAATATCAACATTTCAATTCTTTTTTTTTTTTTTTTTACATCTCAATTCTTGAAATAATTTCATCTGCCATTAACTTTAGCTATTTCTTTTTTTTTTTTTTTAGCTGCAACATGTGGCTTGTGGGATCTCAGTTCCTCAACCAGGGATTGAATGTGGGCCGTGGCAGTGAAAGCTTGGAATCATAACCACCAGGCCACCAGGGAACTCCCTAACTTTAGCTACTTCAGAACCACATCCTGGAGAAAAAAGCTCTTGGTCTCATTTCTTTTAGGTATGATAATAAAATAATTAAATATTATTCCCATTTTAGAGCAACTGCTTATTTTAATATAATTTAAAATTTTTCTTTTCATTTCTAACTTCAGTTATATTAATCAAACTTCTAATAGATGCCAGAAATAATTAAATGCTAAAAATTCTACTTTAACATAAACATGTATATTGGTTTATTCTTCACTGAACTGCAGTTTAAATTCTGTTTATATTTATTATTGATAATACGAGCCTTGGAGACAAAAATAGTTTCTAAATCTAAGTTTTACATGGTATCTCATAGTGCATTATTCAAAAATTACACATGTATTTCCCAGTTAACAACTGTCAATATTTGCCACATATATAACAACTTTTATTAAAAAAAAGTCAAGTCATCCATGAGAAACATTGGTTTCGGTATAAACTGGACTAAATAGGAATATGTTAAAAGATTCAAATCACAATCTAAAAAATAATTGTATTTTGCTTTCCAAAGTAATAATATTCTATATTAAGATATCCTGAGGCACCAAAACCATTTAGCTAGATACATAGAGACTTTAGCATCCAATGCATAAAATTACAATGTGAAACAAGTTTTCTGAAATCACTTTATTCTAAACTTACCAATGACTTTAAAAAGTCACATTAATTGTTAAATAGCTCTTCATAGACTACCTTCCTCTCCACCCAATCTGCAATAGGTCATCATATAAAGATTTAAGTATTTAATATAGTCGGTAATTTGGCTGAAGTTCAAAAACTTCTTTTTTTTAAAGGTCAGAGATATTTGTAAATAAAATAAAAAGCAAATGTCAGGCAGAAAAAGGTGTAATGCGTCCTTACATTATGAAAAAAGAAGCTGATGTTATTTAAGGAAAATCTGTGAATGAAGTTCTGCAACTTTGTGGAAAGAATCCTTAAACTCAATTGTGTATTTTAGATAGAATACAGACTGGCCAACTAAAGATTACATCAATGTAACAGCATAGGCTTTTACTGTGTAGATACTAAACAACATCATAAAATTTTTCTTAAAGTAATAATCAGGAACACGATTAAGAGTAAGACTTCAGTTTCATCTTCTTCTAAAAAATAATATTTTCTTACTACATAGAAACTAATTTTATACTAAGATAAATTAATATATATAATAAAGTTTGGTGTATACCTTAAGAACTAAAGCAGCATTTTTTTCTTTTTCAAGCCTATGTATAATTGTTCACAAATCACTAGTGAAGAGATATCTTCAAGACAAAACAACTACACAAAACACTTACCTCTAACATTTCATGCAGTGTTATCAGCTGTGCAGTTGATTCTTGAATGTTTTTCTTTGAGAGAAGTGTGAATAACAAAGAATTAACATTTCAATTCTAATGGCAGAATATTACACTGTATTTATTACAAAATTTCAAAAATTAATATTCCTCAATTGCAGTGGTACAAGATATACTAAAACCAAACATTTATAATGAGATGATTTAAAAAGCATTCTGAAAGAAAACAACCTGCTGTACTAAACAGTAAGGTTCATAAAAATAGTTGAAACAACCTCTTAGACAGGGAAATCTTTTGCAATTACTAGAAGATACAATTCAGAGTATCCACCTATCTATCTATCTACCTATCTCTAAATATGGAGATAAATTATAAATTTATATAAATGGATAAATTATATTATACATATTATATATATTCATATAAATGAAAATCTAATGTTTGAACCTTCCCAATCAAAATATCCCAAACAAATGACATTCCAGACTGTATCGATACAGCTTCGGGACAGGAAACTTGCTTCCCAGGGAGGTTTGTTCATCTTTCTATAGTTCTTGACAGTTCCTAATATTAACTCAACTCACTAGTTCTTTTTTTCTTGGAATGACAGAGAATAAATCTCATTCCAATTCCACCCTAGAGTTCTCAAATATCTGAAGACAGCTATTATGAGCTCCCTGCCTTCTCCATATTAATCATCATGAGTTTCTTCAATTATTTCTCATAGACTTGCAGCCTCTCAATAGCATGGTTGTTCTCTAAATGTGTTCTAATTTACCTTTTTAAAAAAATCCAGTCTCCACAATGATATAGCTGTGATTAGAAAACCAAAGATGAAATGGAAGACTCACTTCCATACGTGTAGAAGCTGGAATTCTATTCAATAAGTTTAAGATTGCATTAGCTTTTGGACATCTATTCTGCCCTGCTGACCTCTATCTGAGAACACTATCATCTAAAGTGCCAAAAGTTTCCTTCATTGTATATAGCTAAGATATGTCTCCTTCGTTCTTCAATGTTTTAAACTCAAGAAAGATATTCTATGTACCTCCACTAAATATCGTCCTATTTTATTTGGACCGTCCTATTTTATCTTGGCCAGTTAAAAAATACAGTTCTAATTCTGTCATCCAATAAGTTTACTATCTAGTCCTCTCTCAATTTCATATCATTTGTAAACTTTGATGACTATGTCCTCTACCTCTTTATCCAAATTACTGTTAAAAATGTTCCATAGGATAAGGTTCTAAGGGAAATCTTCTAGGATAATACTACAGCTAATCAGCAGCTTTTGAGTTCAGACATTCAATTAACTACAAGGTCTCCTACTATTGTGACATCTAGTACCTTCCTGACAATAATCAAAGATTAGCATGGAGTCCTCCTAAGGTTTTACAGAAATACAAATATATTAAAGAAACAAGCAGCAAGGCACAGATTAAAATATAAAGGTTTGAGACAATCAAAGAAAATGCAGAAGAAAAATATAATGAAAGAAAACAAAAAAAAAAGTTTCAACATAAGGATATGATAAACAATGTAAAATATAATAAAATAAAATTGCCATGAAATGCAATGTGACCTAAATCTGCCCCTGGAAACAATGCATCATCTTCAAAGCAAAACTGATATTGAATGATCAACATTGTGACATATCCCTGTTAAGTTACTGAAGTTCAGAGATAAAGAATCCTTCAGGCAAATAGTCAGAAGCAGCAAGACATCTACAGGCTGGCCTCAGACTTCTCCACAGCACATTCAATCTGAGAAGAATGGAGAAACCCCTTACCAAGTCTTGTGACTTTTAAAATCTCTGCCTAAGATAAGCGTTTAAGTATACAGCAAAATATGTTCAGCATTTAAGAATTCAAAAAATAAAACACCCAGGAATTCTTCTTGAACAAATTACTTGTCAAACAAACCCATCATATCAAACAATGGATTAAACTTAAAAACTCAAAAATGAATGGTAAAAGATGATAAGGATTGAATCCAACATAATGTACAATAAAGACTAAATGTATACATGAATGATGGTATCAGAACAGAATATAAATGCAATGAAACTACCAAAGTTAAAATAAATAACACAATTTATTTATTTTAAATAAAACTCTGATGGCACCTTGATCTTGGAATTTGGCCTCCAAAACTATGACAAAATAAATTTATTTTGTTTAAGCCACCTATTCTTTGGTATTTTGCTATGGCAGCTTGAGCCCACTGATACATCCATTATTATTGCTTGACAGAGAGAGAGAGAGAGAGAGGGAGAGAGAGTAACCTATCAGTTTGTAATATGTATCAACAGTTCATATACTTCATTTAAAAAAAGTGAGCTTATCCAATATGACTGAATAAACTCATGGTGGCTTCTGGTAATCAATGCTTTTGTTTAGGAGTGTCTCAAACCTCTGGTTCTAATAGTGGAGAACCTTAATAGGTTAAAAAAAAAAAAGTTGAAAAAAAGACTGGAATCAGAAAATAAATCATTAAGTTATTTTAAGATTATGATCATTAAGAGGTAAGGGATCATGAATTTACTGAAATCATTAACAGAAGGCCGTTAACAATTTCACAAATGACTAAGGGGCATAAATAACAATGGACAGAATGGGAGAAATTGTCCATAACAAATGTAAAGCCTACTGATAATTACAAAGAAGACAGGGAAGAATAAATAAACGCAGATTATAAGAAAACAAACTTTTTTCTCCTTTTCCTAGTATGCTCACAGTCATTCAAGAAATATGAACTCAGAAGGTACTACAATAGGTATGCAAGACAGTACAGACACAAAGATGAATTAAACAAACCAAGGAGCTCACAGAGCGTGGTGGGTCAACAGAGAAAGAGAAATAAATGGTTACTACAAAATCATGTAATAAATGCTAATAAAATGACACCAAAACTTCATTCAATGCATCACACAAAAGATGATGTTTGAGTTGCTTTAAGAAAGAATTTACTATTTTCACCAGATAGGAATTGTTTCGTAACCAGAGGGAATAGAATGTGTAAGGCACAGAAAAGTGACAGGTCATTGCATATCTGTTGGAACTGTATAGTACTATTGTTGAATGGACTCATGCAAGAGATGAATAAAGAATGGCTGAAAAGGAGGCTAAAGAGATAGACAAAGTCCAGAATATAAATTCATTCCTCTACGGAGTTTATAGACTTCATCCCAGAGGGATGCATCAAAAGTTTTATGTTGAAAAATGATTTAAATATGTATATTTTAAAATACATGATTAAATAAATTGTTAAATATGTTTATTTTTAGAAAGATTGTTCTGGTCCCAGTTTCAATGCCTATTCCACTTCCACAAGTTCTATTTATTTATACCTATACTATTTTTTTTTTTTTTTTTTTTTTTTTGCGCGGTACGTGGGCCTCTCACTGTTGTGGCCTCTCCCGTTGCGGAGCACAGGCTCCGGATGCACAGGCTCAGTGGCCATAGCTCACGGGCCCAGCTGCTCCACAGCATGTGGGATCTTCCCGGACTGGGGTACGAACCCGTGTCCACTGCATCGGCAGGCAGACTCTCAACCACTGCGCCACCAGGGAAGCCCTATACCTATACTATTTTTAAAAAAGGAATTAAAGTGCTTGTTCCCAACCTTCTGTCACTCGATGAAATATTTGCTTTTGTGAAAAAGGTTTATTCCATCATAACTGTTATTAAAATAGTCAATAACTTACCTTAACTACAGGTACCTTCTGATTTTAAAAGTTACATATGTTTATCATAGAAAATTTGAAAAACAATGAAAACAAAAACAAATCTTACCTACAATCTTAGCCCCAGGCATAAGCACTATTACGTTCTTTGGTACAAATTAGACTCACACAATTTAATCATCTGTGTTTTATCTTCTAACAATCAATAATTTGTGAGATTTCATAAACTCTTTTGATAGTGTTCAATACATTTTTAAAAGCTGCATTTTTCCATCAATATGAATACAATGTAAAAAAATGTATTTAATCTTATTTTATTACATAACTAGGTTGCTTCTAATTTTTAATTATTATAATGTGATGATGGAATATTTTTGTGCATGTACCTATTTGTGTATGTCTTTGAAGTGTATATTTAACATAAAAATTTATCAGAAAATTTACCTGTGAACCTATCTAAAACAATTTCATATGTGAATATCTACATGAATGTCTTCTCTAAAACTTACCTTTTTCTTTTTAACATTTCTATCAGGCAGAGGAAAATGGTCTTCTAGAAATTCACCCAAGGTAACCAAGAGTTTCTCCTTATATTCTTTTATATCACGCATTTTCGTTTTCAGCTCATTAAAGATTCTAAAAGATTTTTTTAAATTTAAGAGAATTAATTTGCTGATAAAATACTTAAGTATATATAACTGGTTACTCATAAAATTAATCAAAAACTTTGTTCAAACTACATTGCTCAAAATAACTAGCTTTATGAGATAAATAGTCTCTATTTAACATGTAGGAAAACTAAAAGTCAAATTATTCATAAAAGATTAGGTAACTTAACAATTGGCAAAAGTCAGGGTAAGACTCACAATTTCTGGTAAAATTTACCTTCTTTTCATCTATGTATTTCATATAACATAAAAAAGGAAATAATTTTTCCTATTATGAAAACCTAGAACACAAAATCAATACCTTGATTCAGAAAATGTCACAACCTGCTGTTTCAAATCATTGTGTAGTACATTAAGAGATTCCAATATCTGTTGCTGTTCATCCAACCATTTTTGCTCCCTTTAAACATGGAAAAACAAAACAGTATTCAAATAAAACATAATGCCAATTCAATATATATCAATGATTAGTAGTAATTATAATACAAATATACCTTTCTAAGTCTTCCTTTAACTTTTCATTCTTTGACTGAATAGTAGATAGTGCCAATTCAAGATCATGCCTCAATTTTTGGAACTAGAACAAAATAATTAAAATTAATTGCTTAGTCTTTACTCCTGTAAATAGTGATATTTCTGAATGAGAGTGAAATTTACATACTAGGATATATATTCAGAAATCAACAGCAAAAAAAAGCCTAGCAAAAAATCTTTAAAAGGGAAATTATACAGCAGGTACTAAGTTCTTTGTAATATTTCATTGTTAAATTAAAAAATATAAGGGGTTTTGAGCAATAATTTCTAATTTCATACTGAAAGGCAATTTAATGGTGAATTTTCAGTAACCAGGCAGATTAGGTCTCTTTTCTAAGGAGACTATACAAAACAGACACAAATGAATATCACTCATTCAACAAATACTTATTGATCAGTTGTTGACCACCAGGCATTGATGAAGGAGTCAGGGATGCAAAGATGAACAGAACAAAGAGGTGAATCCAAACAAAGAAACAAACTTGTAACTCCAGAAAGGGATAAATACCATAAAGTAAAAATAGGTCAAAACGAGAGTATAGAAATGAGGAGCAGGGATGGCTCTTTTAGGTAGGTAGTATGATATGGAAAGACCTTTCTGATCAGGTTAACTAACAGTTTAGCAACAGAGAAAGACAGCAAAAGATAAGTCATGTCACCATCTAGCAAAAGAATGTTCTAGGCAAAGGGAATTTTACGTACAAAGGCCCTGAGGCAGAAGTATGAGGTATCTGAGGAACATATAAGAAGACTGTGTGGCTATAGGGGATTACAATAAGCTAAACTTTTTCTAGTATCCTTTTGTTTCTAGAACACATTAGCTAGTGTTCCATTCTCCTGATATTAAGCGTTTCCATTAGCTTCTTATAATTCTAAATCTGTAATAATATAAAATTGTATATTATAAACCCTAGAGCAACCATGAAAAAAAAATGAAGAGATATACCTAATAAGCTAATAATGTAAATAAAATGCATTTATTTTGAAAAATACACAATTAATCCAAGAAAGTGGGAAGAGAGGAGAATAGGAACAGAGAAAATGTAGGACAAATACGAAAGAAAAATCAAATATGTACATTTTAATGCAACCATAATGATATTACATTAACTATGATCCAATAATGGAATTAAGTTAAATTACTAATCAAGTTATTTGTAGTGAGGTGGATGCACCTAGAGTCTGTCACACACAGTGAAGTAAGTCAGAAAGAGAAAAACTAATACCGTATGCTAATGCATATATATATAGAATCTAGAAAAATGATGAACCTAGTGGTAGGGCAGGAATAAAGATGCAGACATTGAGAATGGACTTGAGGACACAGAGGGAAAGGGGAGGCTGGGATGTAGTGAGAGAGTTGCACTGACACACATACACTACCAAATGTAAAATGGATGGCTGGTGGGAAGCTGCTGCATAGCACAGGGAGATCAGCTTGGTGCTCTTTGACCACCTAGAGGGGTGGGATAGAGAGGGTGGAAGGGAGGCTCAAGAGGGAGGGAATATGGGGATATGTGTGTGCATACAACTGATTCACTTTGTTGAATTTGTTGTATTTGTTAGGCAGAAACTAACAAATACAACATTGTGAAGCAATTATATTCCAATAAAGATGTATGAAAAAAAAAAGAGCTAGGTAACTTGCCTGAGATTTCACAAATAAAAATAAAAAGTGTCAGAGCCCATACTTAAAAAAAAAGAAAAGAAAAAGAAATAGTTCAGTATATAAATTGCAATTCACTATAATAACTGTACCAATAAAACTTTTAAAAAGTTCAAAAAAAAATAATCAATCATAGAAAGGTACCTGGAAAAATGTGCAAATATTTGGATACTAAAAACACACTTCTAAATAATCCATGGGTCAAAGATGCAATCAGCAGGAAAATAAGAAATTACTATGAACTGTCTGAAAATGAAAAGGTTAAATTTTCTGGAATAAAGCAAAAGAAGTACTCAGATAAAAATTTACACCACTAAAAGCCTGTATTAGAAAAAAGAAAGCTCTCAAATTAATGACCTTAGCTTCCACCACAAGAAACTAGAAAAAGAGCAAATAAAACCAAAGGTAAGCTGAAGAAAATATAATGGTAAAAGTTTTAAATCAATGAAATAGAAAAACAAAAAGAAAAATAGGGAAAAATCAATGAAACCCAAAGCTAATTCTTTGAGAAGATCAATTACCCAGACTAATTAAAGGAGAAAAAAAGAACACAAATTACCAACATCAGGAATAAGAGAGGGGGCGCTGCTACAAACATTAAAATAGTAATGGAGGAATACTATGAACAATTTTCTGTCAATAAATTTGACAAACTAGATGAGACAAACTCTTTCAAAGTCACAAACTACCAAGGTTCATTCAGAGAAAGATAACCTGACTAGCCATAAAGAAACTGAATATATAGTTTAACATTTTCCCACCAAAAAATTTCTAACCTCAGACAACTTCACCTATAAATTCTAAGAAACATTTAAGGAATAAATAATACTGATTCCATACAAGCTCTTTTGAAGAGAAAATACTTCTGAAATCATTCTATGAGCTTAGTATTACCCTGATACCAAAGATTAAAAATGTTTTCTTTAAAAAAAAAAAAGAAAGAAGTGACAAAATTCAATATTAATTCATGATTTGAGAAATTCTTCATAAATTCTAATAAAAGGTAATTTTCTCAACTTTATTAATGGCATCTATGAAAAACCTACTGCTAACATCACACTTAATGGTCAAAGAGTGAATGCTATCCACTAAGATCAGGAACAAGGCAAAAATGTTCATTTTCCCCACTTTTATAAAATACATTACTAAATATTCTAGGACAGTACAATAAGCCAAGAAAAAGAGATAAAAAGCATCCAGATGGAAAGAAATAAGTAAAACTGCCTTTGTTCTCAGATGACATGACTAGCTATGTAGAAAATCTTACAGAGGACCTCCCTGGTGTTCCAGTGGTGAAGACTCTGTGCTCCCAACACAGGGGTCCCGGGTTCGATCCCTGGTCTAGATCCCACAAGTATGCCGCAACTAGAGTTTGCCTGCCACAACTAAAGACCCCATGCGGCCAAATAAATTAAAAAATTAATAAATACATTAATTAATTAAATATAAAAGAAAATTCTACATAATCTACAAAAAAGCTACTAGAATAAAGGAGTTTATCATGCTCACTAGATACAAGATTGACATATAAATATTAATTGTATTTGAATGTGCCAGCAATAAATAATTGAAATTTTAAAAAAGAATACCATTTTAATAGCACCAAAAATATGAAATACTAAAGGGATGAATCTGACAAACATATATAAGACCTGCACACATCTTTTTTCTTTTTTTTTTGCACGCACCTTGCGGCACACAGAATCTTAGTTCCCCGACCAGGGATCGAACCTGTGCCCCCTGCAGTGGAAGTGCAGAGTCTTAACCACTGGAATGACAGGGAAGTCCCTCATGGCTTGCACACTTCTATCACAATTTATAAAGTCTTTTTTTGAATCATGAATTAATATGGAATTTTGTCACTTAATTCTTTCTGAATTTATTGAAATGATAAAATGCTTTTTTTCTTTTTTAGTCTGTTGATATAGTGAATTACAAAACATTAGTGAGATAAATTTTGTAAATAACAAATAAACGGAGGCCTAAATAAATGCAGAGACCATATAGTGCTCATGGATCTGGACTGAGACTCAATATGTCTCTTCTCCTCAATTTGAACTATAGATTCAGGGCAATCTCAGTCAAAATTCCAGTAAGCTTCTTTATGGGATAGAATGACAAGCCAACTCTAATTTATATGAAAATATGAAACAATTTTGGTAAAAACAAAGTTAGAGAACTCATACTACTTAATTTCAAGATATTACAAAGCTTCAGTAAACAAACCAACACAGTATTGGCCTAAAGACAGAAATACAGAACAAAGGAAAAGATATATCCACCACATAGGATGGAGAACAAATGGAGAGTCTAGAAATAGATCCACACATATATGATCAATTAATTTTCAACACATATGCAAAGGAAATTCAAAAGAAAAAGATAGTTTATTCAACAATTTGTGCTAGAATAATTAGTATCCACATGAAAGAAAAAAGAACCTTTATCAGTAACTCATTCCACATGCAAACGTTATTCTAAAATGGATCATAGATCTAAATGTGAAACCTAAAATATTAAAATTTCTAAAAAAAAAAATGAAAGAAACTCTTTGTGACCTTAAGTTGGGCAAGTATTTCTTATATTTGAGTACAGACCTTAAAACAGGGGTCCCCAATCCCTGGGCCGCGGAGAGGAACTGCACAGCAGGAGGTGAGCAGTGGGTGAGCAAGTGAAGCTTCCTTCACTGCCACCCTCCATTGCTCCCCAATGCTCACATTACCATCCCACCCCCAACCCCGGTCTGTGGAAAAATTGTCTTCCACGAAAGTGGTCCCTGGTGCCAAAAAGGTTGGGGACTGCTGCCTTAAAATAAAACTTGATAAAGTAGAGTTAATCAAATTAGGAAGATATTATTTTATTAAATTCTCTTTGTTCCCTGAATTGCCTCTATTTTCTTAAGATTCACCTTCATAAATTGTTTTGGGTTTCCACCTTTCCATTTGGAGGCATTTCACAAATGTCAATGATCATAGGCTGGCCATTCAACATTTTCTTTTCTTTTTTTTTTTTTGTAAGTCCAAAACCATTTATTTTTATTTTTTTAAAGTTCATTTCTTTCTTTACATCTTTATTGGAGTATAATTGCTTTACAATGGTGTGTTAGTTTCTGCTTTATAACAAAGTGAATCAGTTATACATATACATATGTTCCCATATCTCTTCCCTCTTGCGTCTCCCTCCCTCCCACCGTCCCTATCCCACCCCTCCAGGTGGTCACAAAGCACCGAGCTGATCTCCCTGTGCTATGCGGCTGCTTCCCACTATGCTTCCCACTAGCTATCTATTTTACGTTTGGTAGTGTATATATGTCCATGCCACTCTCTCGCTTTGTCACAGCTTACCCTTCCCCCTCCCCATATCCTCAAGTCCATTCTCTAGTAGGTCTGTGTCTTTATTCTTGTCTTACCCCTAGGTTCTTCATGACATTTTTTTTTTCTTCTTAAATTCCATACATATGTGTTAGCATACAGTTTTTGTCTTTCTCTTTCTGACTTACTTCAGAAAGGACAGCCTCTTCAATAAGTGGTGCTGGGAAAACTGGACAGGTACATGTAAAAGTATGAGATTAGATCACTCCCTAACACCATACACAAAAATAAGCTCAAAATGGATTAAAGACCTCAATGTAAGGTCAGAAACTATCAAACTCTCAGAGGAAAACATAGGCAGAACACTCTGTGACATAAATCACAGCAAGATCCTTTTTGACCCACCTCCTAGAGAAATGGAAATAAAAACAAAAATAAACAAATGGGACCTAATGAAACTTCAAAGCTTTTGCACAGCAAAGGAAACTATAAACAAGACCAAAAGACAACCCTCAGAATGGGAGAAAATATTTGCAAATGAAGCAACTGACAAAGGATTAATCTCCAAAATTTATAAGCAGCTCATGCAGCTCAATAACAAAAAACAAACAACCCAATCCAAAAATGGGTGGAAGACCTAAATAGACATTTCTCCAAAGAAGATATACAGACTCCCAACAAACACATGAAAGAATGCTCAACATCATTAATCATTAGAGAAGTGCAAATCAAAACTACAATGAGATATCATCTCACAACAGTCAGAATGGCCATCATCAAAAAATCTAGAAACAATAAATGCTGGAGAGGGTGTGGAGAAAAGGGAACCCTCTTACACTGTTGGTGGGAATGTAAATTGATACAGCCACTGTGGAGAACAGTATGGAGGTTCCTTAAAAAGCTACAAATAGAACTACCATATGACCCAGCAATCCCACTACTGGGCATATACCCTGAGAAAACCATAATTCAAAAAGAGTCATGTACCAAAATGTTCATTGCAGCTCTATTTACAATAGCCCAGAGATGGAAACAACCTAAGTGTCCATCATCGGATGAATGGATAAAGAAGATGTGGCACATATATACAATGGAATATTACTCAGCCATAAAAAGAGACGAAATTGAGCTATTTGTAATGAGGTGGATAGACCTAGAGTCTGTCATACAGAGTGAAGTAAGTCAGAAAGAGAGACAAATACCGTATGTTAACACATATATATGGAATTTAAAAAAAAAAAAATGTCATGAAAAACCTAGGGGTGAAACAGGAATAAAGACACAGACTTACTAGAGAATGGACTTGAAGCTATGGGGAGGGGGAAGGGTAAACGGTGACAAAGCGATAAAGAGGCATGGACATATATACGCTACCAAACGTAAGGTAGATAGCTAGTGGGAAGCAGCCGCATAGCACAGGGAGATCAGCTCGGTGCTTTGTGACCGCCTGGAGGGGTGGGATAGGGAGGGTGGGAGGGAGGGAGACGCAAGTGGGAAGAGATATGGGAATATATGTATATATATAACTGATTCATTTTGTTGTGAAGCTGAAACTAACATACCATTGTAAAGCAATTATACTCCAATAAAGATGTTAAAAAAAAAAAAAAGATAGAAGAAAAAGAAAAAAAAAAATCTAGAAACAATAAATGCTGGGGAGGGTGTGGAGAAAAGGGAACACTCTTGCACTGCTGGTGGGAATGTGAATTGGTACAGCCACTATGGAGAACAGTATGGAGGTTCCTTAAAAAACTACAAATAGAACTAACCATATGACCCAGCAATCCCACTACTGGGCATATACCCTGAGAAAACCATAATTCAAAAAGAGTCATGTACCAAAATGTTCATTGCAGCTCTATTTACAATAGCCCGGAGATGGAAACAACCTTAGTGTCCATCATCGGATGAATGGATAAGGAAGATGTGGCACATATATACAATGGAATATTACTCAGCCATAAAAAGATTTGTAATGAGGTGGATGGACCTAGAGTCTGTCAACATTTTCTTTTAATTGAAGTATAGATGACATACAATACCGTATGTTACAGGTGTAAAATACAGTGATTCCCAATTTTTAAAGATTATATTCTATTTATAATTATTATAAAATATCGACTACATTCCCTATGTTGTACAATATATCCTTATAGCTTCCCCCCCCTGCCCCCCACTGCATCGCACTACATGCAGGATCCTAGTTCCCCAATCAGGGATCGAACCTACGTCCCTCTGCAGTGGAAGTGCAGAGTCTTAACCACAGGACTGCCAGGGAAGTCCCCTTATAGCTTATTTTATACATAACAGTTTGTACCTCATAATCCCCTACCCCTATATTGCCCTTCCACTTTCCCTCTCCCCACTGATAACTGTTAGTTTGTTGACTATATCTCTGAGTCTGTTTCTTTTTTGTTATATTCACTAGTTTTTTGTATTTTTTATTTAGTTTTATTTTTTAAAGGTTATACTTCATTTATAGTTATTATAAAATATTGACTATATTCCCTCTGTTGTATAATATAACGTTGTAGATTATTTTATACCTAATAGTTTGTATCTCTTAATTCCCTACCCCTATATTGCCCCTCTCCGCTGCCCTCTCCCCACTGGTAACCACTAGTTTGTTCTCTTTATCTGTGAGTCTGCTTTTTTGTGATATTCGCTAGTTTGCTGTACTTTTTTAGATTCCACATATAAGTGATATCATACAGTATTTGTCTTTCTCTGCCTGACTTCTTTCACTTAGCATAATGCTCTTCAAGTCCATCCATGAGGCTGTAAACAGCAAAACTGCATTTTTTATGCTTCAGTAGTATTCCATTACATATATACACCACATCTTCTTTATCCATTCATCTGTTGATGGACACTTAGGTTGCTTCCATATCTTGGCAACTGTAAATAATGCCGCTATGAACAATGAGGTGCATGTATCTTTTTGAATTAGTGTTTTTTTTTTTTTTTTGGATATATATCCAGCAGAGGGACTGATGGGTAATATGGCAGTTCTATTTTTAGTTTTTGGAGAAAACTCCATACTGTTTTCCACAGAGGCTGCACCAATTTACATTCTCAACAGTGTATGAGGGTTCCCTTTTCTCCGCATCCTCACCAACACTTGTTATTTGTGTTCTTTTTGACAACAGTCATTCTGACAGGTGTGAGGTGTTACCTCACTGTGGTTTTGACTTGCATTTCCCTGATGATTAGCGATACTGAGAATCTTTTCACATGCCTATTGGTCATCTGCATGTCCCCTTTGGAAAAATGTCTATTCAGGACTTCTGCCCAGTTTTTAATTGGCTTGTTTTTTTGTTTTGTTTTGTTTTGTTTTGTGGGGGCCACACCACATGGCATGCAGGATCTTAGTTCCTTAACCAGAGATTGAATGCATGCCCCCTGCAGTGGAAGCATGGAGTCTTAACCACTGGACTGCCTGGGAAGTCCCAGCTTGTTTGTTTTTTTGATGTTGAGCTGCGAGTCATTTATATATGTTGGATATTAACCCCTTATCAGTCATAGCATTTGCAAATGTTTTCTCCCATTCAGTACGTTGTCTTTTCATTTTGTTGATGGCTCCTTCGCTGTGCAAAAGATTTTAAGTTTAATAAGGTCCCATTTGTATATTTTTGTTTTACTTCCTTTGTTTGAGGAGACAAATCTAAAAACATATTGCTATGATTTATGTCAAAGAGTGCTCTGCCTAAGTTTTCTCCTAGGGAATTTATGGTT
Organism: Stenella coeruleoalba; assembly: GCF_951394435.1. NCBI lineage: Eukaryota > Metazoa > Chordata > Mammalia > Artiodactyla > Delphinidae > Stenella > Stenella coeruleoalba. The sequence continues at coordinate 51,841,411 of NC_137148.1, forward strand.
TCTGGTCTTACACTTATGTCTTTAATCCATCTTTAGTTTTTGTATATGGTGTTAGCGAATGTTCTAATTTCCTTCTTTTACATGTAGCTGTCCAGTTTTCCCAGCATCACTTATTGAAGAGACTGTCTTTTCTCCATTGTAAATTCTTGCCTCCTTTGTTGTAGATTTATTGACCGTAAGTGTGTGGGTTTATTTCTGGGCTCTCTATTCTGTTCTATTGAGCTATGTGTCTGTTTTTGTGCCAGGACCAAACTGTTTTGATTACTGTAGCTTTGCTGCATAGTCTGAAGTCAGGGAGCATGATTCCTCCAGCTCCATTCTTTCTCAAGATTGTTTTGGCTATTGGGCATCTTTTATGTTTCCATACAAATTTTAAGATTTTTTTGTTCTAGTTCTGTGAAAAATGCCATTGGTATTTTGATAGGGATTGCACTGAATCTGTAGATTGCCTTGGGAAATTATGGTCATTTTAACAATATTAATTCTTCCAATCTAAGAACATGGTACATCTTTTAATCTGTTTGTGTCACCTTCAGTTACTTTCATCAGTGTCTTACAGTTTTCTGATTACAGGTCTTTTACCTCCTTAGGTGGCTTTATTCTTAGCTTACCTTATTCTTTTTGATGCAATGGTAAATGGAACTGTTTCCTTAATTTCTCTTTCTGATAGTTCATTGTTATTGTATAGAAATGCAACATATTTCTGTATATTAATTTTGTATCCTAAAACTTAACCAAATTCATTGATGAGTGCTAGTAGTTTTCTGGTAGTATCTTTAGGATTTTCTATGTATAGGATCATGTCATCTGCAAACAGTGACAGTTTTAGTTCTTCCTTTCTAATTTGGATTCCTTCTATTTCTTTTTCTTGTCTGATGGCTGTGGCTAGGACCTCCAACACTATGTTGAATAAAAGTTGGTATTCTCATTTAAAGCTCAAAAACAAACTTTGTTTATAAATGGCTTTTTGATGGATGGCCGTCCTGCTTTTCACTGGGATCCCTCATATATTAATACTTACAGACCTTTTTTCTCAGGCCATTTAGATTTTCCAGAGATTATTTTAGCTCCAGTCTGAAGCTACTTTTATACCATACTGTAGGACCCCTGGAGATAGATCAAGGGAAGAAGCTGGTACTTCACCACACAGTATAAAAATGTTAACTTGAACTTTGACTTTTGACCTCACACTACCCCTACTAAAGACCCAACTTGGTGTGCTGAGTCCAAAGCCTCAATAGTTTAATGTCTCCACTCCATATACCTCCAGTTTTTAGGTGTGTGGGTAAAAGTTAGTCTCTTGATTGCAAAAGAGAGAGGGAGAAGATCTAGTAGTCTGTTCTTACTTTAAAAAAAATCTCCTTGTTTTTAGCTCCACACTTGAACCCTGAATTTTGAAGTACAAGGTTCCTTCAAATTCAAAGCCTTTCTCTTCAGTTCTGTAGGGCAGATAATCTCTCTTGTTATCATTACTTCTGTCTCTTAGAACACAGATACTTTTGTATTTCCATGCTCTACAACCTTGTTTAAAATTCTTCTTTGCCTCTATCTTCTCTCCTATACTTTGATCTAATAAACTGACACTTTAAAAAAATCTTTATTGACATTTATGTTAAGTTTTGGGGAAAGATATACATGTATGATCATTTAGCTATGTTTAACCTTTTCACTTTGATTATGAAGAGTTTAATCAACTAAAAATTAAGTACAAGAGTAAGGTTTATAAATTTAATTCAAAATTCAAATCATCTAAAATATCCTGTTCAATAAAACGTAATTAATACAATTTTAAAGTGGTTTCATCTTACTCGTTATGGCATGAGCTTATCCAAAACACTTCTAGTTATAAGTTATTTTGGATTACTATAAATTCAGTAACTTACCTCTTCTTTTCCTAATGTTACCAGAACTTCTTCATTCAGTGGAATCACTACAGGAACAAAATAAACCAAAATTATACATATGCTTAGTTAAGTCTCAAAAATCAAGAATTTGATTTTATGGTTTCTGAGATACCCCTTTCCCTTTCCATTTATATATTACAGAACTTTTTATGAGATGTGTACAGTTTTTATGAAATTTTTTAATTTAACATCTTATATAGCCAACTTATATATCATTTTAGACAAATGTGATATTTATGCTTTTTGTTTTCAGTGCCTTTTTCTCTTCTCATTTTATTTTCCTAATCCATCAAAAACAAAATTAATAATCTACAGTGTGTTCCTTAAATATTTCTGTGGTTACATGATTCTATGCATACATATACACATATTCGTACATATTTGTACATATACATGCAAGTGTTATTAATTTTCTTATTGCTGGTTTTACAAGAATGAGATAATATCATACATATTATTCTTATTTTCACCCAAAAAAACCCCCATGGAAATCCTGTATATTCATTTGGTGTAAGTCTAATTCATAATTTTAAATCACTGTATAATATTCTGCAGGGTAAATATACCAAATGTGTTCAGGGATTTCACTACTGATTCAGCATTGACTTTGTGTCTAGTTTTTAGCCTCAAAAAACAATGACACAGGAAGCATTCTTTTATTTATGTCTTTATATATTGGTGCTCTCATTCCTGTGGGATAGATTCTCAGAAAGTGAATTTCATAGAAGGAAATGTGTATTTTGAATTTTAAAACAGGATGCTAGATTCTTTTAATTTTTCTAGAAGCAATGAACAAGAAACAGCAAAAGATACTATAAAATCTTCTAAAATTTTTGCCAGTCTAATGAGTATAAACTAATATTCCTTAATTAATTTACATAGCAAAATTAAATCCCTTATACTTAGAAAAGTTCAACTCATACTAAGAAAAGTTTATCTTTCCTAATGAAGTGCTATTTAAATTTCTCAAATGATATGCTACTGAAACTTTCTAAGCTATTTGCCATTCTAGAGGGTTTTTTAATAGAAAAGAGCTATGTACTTCATAGGCCCTGTATTAGAACTAATTATAGGTAGCCCTAGGATGGCTATACAATGAAAAGGATTCTAAAAATATAAAGTTCAAAAATCTCCCTCTTGGCGAGTGTGGCCAAAAGTAGCACTTCAATGCTAAAACAATCATTTCAACAGATACAATATGACAGGCTCTAAGAATATAAAGATTTTAATAATCTTTCCAGTGTGGCAGTGTACAGGATTCACAACCTTAAGCAAGGTGGGTATTTGACCAACAAGTCAGTGTGTTCAGTGCTGGCAGTACAAGGTTTGTACGTAAAAGATTATGAAAATAAGAAAAATAAAAATTTTAAATTCCCTGACATATAGCATCAAAAAGAATAAAATACTCAAGAACAAATTTAATTTAGGAAGCAAAGAACTTATACACTGAAAACTACAAAATGTTGCTGAAAGAAATTAAAGACACACCAATGAAAAGAAAAAAACATCCGGTGTTCAAGAAGTGTTAAAACTTAATGTTATTAAGATGCCAATAACACCCAAAGCAATCTACAGATTCAATGTAATCTCTATCAAAATCCCAATGATGTTTTTGTAGAAATAGAAAAATCCATCCTAAAATTCACATGGAATCTCAAGGGACTCCAAATAGCCAAAACAATCTTGAAAAAGAACAAATTTGGGGGTCTCACACTTCCTAATTTCAAAACTTACTACAAAGCTACAATAATCAAAACAGTGTGCTACTGGCATAGAGACAGAGATATAGACCAATAGAATAGAGAGCCCAGAAATAAAAATCCTCACTGTGGGGACTTCCCTGGTGGTCCAGTGGTAAAGAATCTGCCTTACAGTGCAGGGGATGCAGGTTCGAGCCCTGGTCCGGGAAGATCCCACATGTCGCGGGGCAACTAAGCCAGCACGCCACAACTACTGAGCTAGAACGCCCCAACGAGAGGGCCCACGTGCCTCAAACTACAGAGCCCACATGCTCTGGAGCCCGTGCACCACAACTACAGAGCCCATGTGCCCTGGAGCCCGCACGCCACAACTAGAGAGAGAAAACCCATAGGCCACAACTAGAGAGAAGCCCGTGCACCACAACAAAGACCCGACACAGACAAAAAAATAAATTAAATAAATATTTTAAAAAATCCTCACTGTATGATCAATTGATTTTTTTTGAATTTATTTTTTTATACAGCAGGTTCTTATTAGTTATCCATTTTATACATATTAGTGTATATATGTCAATCCCAATCTCCCAACTCATCACACTCCCACCCCACCTCCCCCCCACACCATCAATTGATTTTTGACAATGGTGTCAGGACAGTTCAATGGGGGAGAGAACAGTTTTCTCAACAAATGGTGCTGGGAAAACTAGATAATACACATGCAAAAGAATGAAGCTGGACTTTCAACTTTTCATTAAGTTTGAAAATTTCTAAAATTAATAAAAAAAATTCTTGATCAAGAGGTAAAAAGTCTATTTTAATAAAACTAGTGGATTGATGATAAAGGCCTAAAGTAAATCTGTGGCAGTAGGGCTCAATATTTAATGACCAGCTATATGTGAAATGGGAAAATCTAGAAGAATCTAAAAGGACTCTTAAATTTGTAGCTGATCAAATAGATTCCATTCAATGTGTCAGGGAATGGCAATCAGTTCATGAATCTGAGGCATCTGTAGAATAATTTGGAAAAGAAGTCTAGAAGGTAGAAAGATATATAAGTGTGATATTACAGAGAAGTCTGGTTTGGATATACAGACTTGAAAGTTGTTGTGGAAATTGTGTGTCCTCTCCCTATCCCCCCACCCTCTCCCACCCCACCCAAAATCAGATTTTGACGCCCTAATCTCCAGTACCTCAAAATGTGACTATATTGGGGCTGGATCTTTAAAGAGGTAATTAAGTTAAAACAAGGTCATCGGGATGGGCCTTACTCCATTATGAATGGCATTCTTATACAAAGAGATTAGAACACAGACAGGTAACCATGTGAAGACTCAGAAAGATGATAATCTATTAGGCAAGGAGAGAGGCCTCAGAAGAAACCAACCCTGCCAACACCTTGATCTTGGACTTCTAGCCTCCAGAATTGTGAAGGAAAAAAAAATCTTCTGTTGTTTAAGCAACTCAGTCATGCTACTTTCTTATGGCAGCACTAGCAAACTAATATAGAAGTCATTAATACAGATATAATCCATAAAAACAGAAGCAGAAAATATAATGTTGAAATAGCATATAGAGTAAGAAGCAAAAATCGCTGAACACAGTCAACTGGAGAACACCAACATTTTAATAGCAGAGTATGAGCAGTCTCTGAGATGCCCAATATAATGCTAGAGGAGGCAATAAGAAAAACAGTTGAATGCAAATTAAAGTAAAAATTGTATACACATACCTATCTGATGTGCCAAAATTAAAAAAACTACAAGGTGAGGACTTCGCTGGTGGTGCAGTGGTTAAGAATCCGCCTGCCAATGCAGGGGACACGGGTTCGAGCTCTGGTCCAGGAAGATCCCACAGGCCGCAGAGCAACTAAGCCCGTGCACCACAACTACTGAGCCTGCATGCTGCAACTACTGAAGCCTGTGCACCTAGAGCCTGAGCTCGGCAAAAAGAGAAGCCACCGCAATGAAAAGCCAGCACACTGCAACAAAGAGTAGCCCCCGCTCACTGCAACTAGAGAAAGCCCACACGCAGCAACGAAGACCCAATGCAGCCAAAAAAAAAAAAAAAAAGACTACTAGGTGGTAGTGAAGACACAAAACAATGGTGGACATTGGCATGAATATAGTAGTTTAAAACAAGAATGCAGATAAAATTGGGAAGAGAATGAGGAGAAAAGAATCCCAATAACTGGGATAGAGAATGGAGAGTAAACTAAGAAGGGATGGGGGGGACCTAAAAGAAACAGGACAGAGGGGCAGGAGAAAGCAGAAGGGAGACGTAAATGAAAAAAGAGGGTACAATCCATATATAAGACCAAATACAGACATACATACCACATAAAGGAATGTAGGCTTTAATAACAGAAAAATATCTCCTAGTTGGGTATTATAACTACAGATTTTTAAGGCTTTTTTTTTTTTTTTTTAAATTTATTTGGCTGCACCGGGTATTAGTTGTGGCATGCAGGATCTTCATAGCAGGATGCAGGATCTTTAGATGAGGCATTCAGGATCTTTAGTTGCAGCATGCGGGATCTAGTTCCCTGACTAGAGATTGAACCTGGGACCCCTGCATTGGGAGTGTGGCGTCTTAACTACTGGACCAGCAGGGAAGTCCCTTTTAAGCCATTTTCTATTGCTCAACCAAAGGCAAAAATATAGTTGGCCTCAGTTGGACAAGTCAAAAGGCAACATAAAATCTATGTGGCCCTTATGTAAGTAAGTATCTAAAATAATTTCTCTCTTCCACTAAGTAAGTTTCATTCATTAAGAAACAATTTACAGTTTCTACTGAGCATGTAAAACAGTGTCTCTGCCTGCTGATGCAGTGGACACGGGTTCGTGCCCCAGTCTGGCAAGATCTCACATGCTGCGGAACGGCTGGGCCCGTGAGCCATGGCCACTGAGCCTGCGCGTCCGGAGCCTGTGCTCCGCAACGGGAGAGGCCACAGCAGTGAGGGGCCCGCGTACCACAAAAAAAAAAAAAAAAAAAAAAAAAAAGTGTCTATGAGGATACAATGATGGCTGTAATAAAATCTCCATAATCAAGATTATTATATTCTAATGTGAGGCAGATATGTTCATCTATAATAATAATGAAGTATGAAATAATGTGTGTAAAAAAAGAAAAATAACGTGACTTCCTAATAGCGATGGAAATTATTAGGCAATTTCAAGAGGGTAAATGGACCTTGAATTCTTCTTGTGAACATTAAATTAATTCACCATTAATTTGTTTACAAAAATATAAGCCTAAAAATAAGAATCTTACTTTCAGGAGTTTCTTTCTGCCATTGACTGAGTTCAGCAGTCAAACATTTCACTTGAATAATTAATAATGACAGCTATTTAAAAAAAAAGAACAAGAGAATAAAAGTCATTTCTTGTGGAATATTCATATTTATTCATAGATGAAAGCATAGACAGTCTTAATACTTTAACACAAGTTCCTAACATAAATGGTTAACACAATAGCAATCAAAACTATAAAAAATTATCACTCCTAACAGAATTTTCCTTTAAATGGCTTATAAGTTGCCATTACACCAGCAATACAGTATTAAAAATGATCAATTCTAACTTCACCATTCAACCTAAAAAAACCTAAGTACATTAAGTTTATTCCCTAAATTAATATTCTTTTAAAAAAAGAATGTTATTTCTTGCCAACATTTTTTAAACAAATTTGCTTTAAATATGCTTTTTTTTTCCTTTCTATGCACTTTCAGAAAAATTGCAAGTATGTTTAGCTGAGCAGTTAAAAGTAAGTTTAAATATCAATACATATATAAAGACAATTATAAAATGAGACTGGTTCCACAAATCACATATAAAAACCAGTTTTACTACACAATAGTTTGTAAACTGTGTACCCCTTTAGCCAAAAATAAATTAGGATAAATGTTTCTAATATTAGGTGATTCCAATCATTGTAAATTTGATAATTATAAATCTGTGTGATAAATCTGTTGCCTGATTAGACCATAAAATTAAAACTTATGCATGCTTAAATTTCAGAACATTTTTTATCTCCTCTATATAATTTTTATACATAGACAAACAGATCAAAAATTCACATTTCAAAAATGCAATAGGTATTCCTGTAATATTTATACTAAAAGGACACCAAGTACTCTTTTTTAACAAATTTTTATGATGCAGAGTGGGGAGCTCAAAGACCCTGCTCTGGATCATAACACTGGCTGTTGAACAGTCAGAGAAAAAAACCCTAGTCTCTTTGAAAGATTTATATAATTATATAAAAATGCATTTACAGGTATTAAAATTTTTACCAAAAAAGAGTTTAACATTATTTTCTTAGAGATAATTAAATAAGAATGTAAAAGAGTTTTTTGTGAACTATACAGTGATTTATAAATGTTAATTATTATTATTATTATTACTGGAAAAGGATAACAAATACTTAAAAAGTACTATTTAAACTAGGCAAAACTATCATAATGATAAGGTATCTATATCACTTTTCCTGAACATATTAGATTGAAATATATAAAATTACTGATACTTATTTTTGAACCTATTAAAAAACTGTAATTTAACCTCATACTATACTGATGAAACTCAGCTCTTACCTTCTAAAGCCCAGCTAAAGCAAACACCCAAATTATTTGATACTGATATAAAATTAAACCCTTTCTGAAAAAAAATAGCAGTAGTATTTCTAAAGTGATTTAAACACACATATTTGAGAAATCCTGCCATTTTCTCATTTAAATATCTAACTTCTTGCTTTGGAAAATGGATTGAGTTTTAATATTGAAGTTTTGAAGTTAACAGATATGTTAAAAAGAGTTAACAAAGCAAGCCTGAAATTATGCTTAAAGGCCTGCTTGGAAGGTTGGCCCTTGGCTGGCATCTGGCTTCAGAAGGTTCCCACCAACCTAACTCACAAGAGTGGCTCTCTGTGCCTAAAGTGTGAGAAAATACAATTTATGCTAAACACCTGCTTTCCTCCTGAGAGTCTGGTATTTTGATAACTGCTAGGCAAGGGGTGCCTATGTGACTATCCCCCACAAAAAACTCTGGGCTCTGAGTCTCTAATGAGGTTCCCTGGTAGACAACATTTCACACTCATTGTCACAACTCATTGGGGTAATTAAGCACGTCTTGTGTGACTCCACTGGGAGAGGCTCCTGAAAGCTTGTGCCTGGTTTCCTCTGAACTTCAACCCATGCTTCTTTTCCCTTTGCTGATTTTACTCTGTATCATTTCAGTGCAATAAATCCCGGCCATGAGTATGACTATGAGTACTGTGAATGTTCCTAGAGAATCATCAAACCTGGGAGGAATATTAGGGATCTCTAACAAAATAGGAAAAGACATTTTGTGGATTCTTTAGATAATGCTATTATTGACTATCTCAGGATACTGATTATTTACAACTACATAAGCACTTCCCTCAAAACCAAGTGTTTGGCTTACTACCTGAAAATCATTCAGGAAACTTACAGACTTCATCCCTAGTGACTCTGATTCAGTAGGTCTCAATTTCTACAACATAAGAACCACATTTCCCAAGGAAACCATATAATTATTTATTTACTGTACAATATTTTTCCAAATAAAACATTTAGTTTTACCCTGTATAAAAGAACACTATTTATTTATTGATGGATAAAAAGCTTTTTACAAAAGATGGCTTAATTTTTTTATCACCAATTTTTAGAGATCTGGTGTAATAGGCACTTCTAAAAGTGACAAATTAGTTTTTTCCTCTTTCTCTCTCATTCTCATTTATTACTGAGTATTATTATGCTCACAGGTTTTTATGTTTTCACATCATTATAATCAATTGAAGTCATTATTTCTTTTAATGCTCACATGATACTAAATTTGGACAGCCAAGTGCCTTCAATTGGTTCCAATGTCTTTTGACATGCTCCCACTAGTTTTGGAGAACTTTCATTGGAATTATTTGTATATTTAAATCTGTTCTTAGAATTTTTATCACTAAAACATTTTTAACTTTTTATATGGTCAAATGCATCTAAGTTTTCTTTTACCATGTCTAAATTTCTATTATCAGCCGAGACATTTTCCCCCGGTCTCTAACTAGATTGCACAAATAGTCTCCAGCTTTTCTTGTAAGATTTTCATAGCAATTCATCCAGAATTTATGTTTATATAATGAAAGATAGAAGTCCAATTTTATTTTCTCCCAGATGGATATACAGTTGTATCACTATCATTTATTAACTAATTCATCCCTTTCCCAAAGATTGGAACTATCATCTTTGTCATATTTTAAATTCTTAATCTGTTGCACTGAACCACTGGTTTATCTCTAAACCAATTCCATAGGTCTTTGCATTTTGAAATGAATATTTTAATCCTTTTATTAAGCTTAGGGTAAAATCAGTTAAGATTCCACACAGACAGTAAAATAACTGTGGCTACTGCACCTAACACAAAGTACGACAGTATTTGTTCTAATTTTTAACACGGTATCATAATAGCAGCCAATGAGTAATTCACTCAAAGTTGAATGTATGTGTAGTTGTTAAAAGATAAATGATAAAGAATTTATTTATAACAGATTATTCAAAAAGTTTTTAAAATACTCCTCTTAAATCAGAAAGAGTAGAAAATTTTCCAAATCATTAAGCATACAGGTATTAACAAAGCTATTATACTTGGCATAAATATAGATGACACACTTCTTATCTAAAACAATAAATTCCACTTACCTACTTTTCGGAAGAACAAAAAGAATCATACCTGAGCATTTGAATCAGTGAGTGTCTCAGTTCCAACAAGCGATAATTTGTTCTGACACTTGATTTAAAAAGTAAAGAAAAACAAGTCACACACTGTACACCACAAACAATTCCTTTTCCTTGTCCTTTTATACCAATGTAATATTCCTCTAAAACAATATACAAATATCTGATATATGAGAAGAGTTTGTTTAAATTCTTTACTTCCTAAGCAAGAGGATCAGGAAGGCAGCCAAATAGGACCCAAAGTGAACAGATCAAAAGTAAAAGTGGGGCTTCCCTGGTGGCACAGTGGTTGGGAGTCCGCCTGCTGATGCAGGGGACACGGGTTCGTGCCCCGGTCCGGGAGGATCCCACATGCCGCGGAGCGGCTGGGCCCGTGAGCCATGGCCGCTGAGCCTGCGCGTCCGGAGCCTGTGCTCCACAACGGGAGAGGCCACAACAGTGAGAGGCCCGCGTACCGCAAAAAAAAAAAAAAAAGTAAAAGTGGATGCTTAACTCAACACAGAATGAAAAGATGAGCATAAGAAAAACAAAAACAAAAATTAATAGCTAGGGTGAATTAGAAACGAGATAATGGAAAAATGGGAAATAAAAGAACAAGGGGGAAAACATTACAGAAAGATAACAAAAGAGGTAAGAAGATAGTTAAGATCATAAGAAAATAAAGCCATCAGGAGACATTGTTACTATGCCATTAAAAAAAATCCATAATTGTTAATAGTGATTATATCTGAGTAAAAATATGGGCAATTAAAATTTTATTTGTGCTTATTTCTAGGCGCAGTATTTTTCCATCAAAAAAAAATTCAGTTTTTTTAATTCAAATTTCTATATCGAAAAAATTTCCAAAGCAATACAAATTATCTTGAAAATACAGTAATAATACAGAGTACCAAGGATATATGTTAAAAAAAAATTTTTTTTAAAAGAAAAAAACCCCACTAACCTGCCTTGATCTGAAACCTTACTGGGAAGAATAGCATGTAAAAAAATGTTTGTGGCCTATATTATACATTACACTATTTTAAGTAAAACAAATTTTTACCAGCATACTATAGTGCACCAGAAGTGATTCTACCCCAGTAACTCAGAAAATGTACTTACGCTTCAAACACAACGTTTTCTAAATTAATTCATATTTTCACTCAAACTCCATAAGTATGTGTTCTCCCCCTTTATATTCTCTATCTTGGGAAATAACCTCACCAACCACTCAATAGCCCAAACCAGGAACCTGAAACTATCTGTAATTCCCCCTCCCCATTTCACAACAATTAACCTCCAGGTCCTTTTGGTCCAAACTTCTTAGCATCTCTTGAATCCATTTTTCTATTTGCAATGACAAGACTTAGGCTTCAGTACGTCTTACAGGACTACTACTAGAGACTCCTAAATATTCTTTCTTTGTATAGTCTCACTCTTCTGCATTCCATCTTCTTCAAAACCACCAGTTATTTTCTCAATCAAGATATCTCATCAGGTCACTTCATGTCTATAATCCTTTAATCATTCCCCATAATATACATTCAACAAAATCCTTCATGTGTTGCCCCTAATTACCTCTCCAGTCTCACTCTACATATCCTTCTTCTCCTAATTTACATGTCATACTATTCTACTTAGAGTTCTCTAAACTCTCCCAACATTTATATATTTTGTTCTTTCTGCTTTGTATACCTCTTCCACTTTCACAGGCTAACTCCTATTTATTCTTTAGAAATGAACTCAGTTATTTCCTCTTCTAGAAAGCTATCTTTGGCCCCTTCAGTCTAGGCTTAGTACTCCTCCTAAGTATAGTCTTTGAACTTTACCACCACACTTCTAATATAATTTGTTATTGCCTCCATTAGATGATAATCTTCTTCAGGGTAGGGACTGCCATAATTTTCTCTCTTTCTACAGCTCACCTAGTATAAAGTTTCTTAAATGAATGCTTATAGGTCTAAAAAATATATAAGTATTTATCATATAATGGCTTTCAGAATCCAGCATAATTATTTCTTTCCTAAGTCTATTATTGAAATGGAATTCAATCTTATAGTAAGTAATTGGGATATCACTTTCATGTCTTGATACTTACTTCTTCCATATCTTTCCACATTTCTTCACATTTTTTAATAAGCTCTTCTTCAGCATCTGTAACATCTTCCACATCTGTAGTACTATCTGGATCTAGATGTTGCTGATTCACTGACATGTGCCTTGTGATTTTCTTAGCCTTGTGAGAAAAACTAAAGTATAAAAAATAGTCATTTAATAATATTTGTTGAATACCCATTACCTGTCAGATACTCACCTAGGCGCTAACGATGTAACAGTGAAGAAAATAGGCAAAAATTCCTCCAACCATGGAGCTTACATTCTAGGTGAGGAAAACAGAATAAACTAAAAAGATTAAAATAAATATAAAGAAGCTATAATAAAAAGATTTTAAAAATATAGTGTTGCATATCAAATAATTTGTAAGTACAATGAAGAAAAGCAAGACAAGGAAGAAACACAGGGAGTGCTGAGACAGGGGCAATGTAATTTTACGTAAGGTGGTCATATAAGGTCAATGAGAGGTTGACAACTTAGCCAAAACATGAAGGAAACAAGGAAGTAAGACCTGTGGATATTTAGGGAAAGAGGCTCCAGGCAGAGGGAAATATAAGTACAAAAGCCTTGGGGAAGGAACATGACTGCTGTGTCCTAAAGCAGTAAAGTAGCCACGGTGATTAGAGCAGAGTAAGGCAGAGAATACAAGATGAAGTCAGAGAGATAATAAGGATGAGATCATGTGGGCTTTGCAAGTCATTTTAACGATATAGGCTGGGATGTTAAGTGATTAGAGGGCTTTGAACAGAGGGATGACATGATTTGAATTGTATTTTAACATTATAACTCTGGATAACTACAGCCAGTAAGGAGAGAAGTAGGAAAACCAGTTAGAAAGTTACTGCAATGATCCAAGTAAGATGGGGACCAGCATAATATTGAGAGAGTACAAAATGTCCAATTCTAAATATATTTCCAAGATAGAGCCAAAAGGATTTCCTAGCAGTCTGTTTATAGAGTGTCAAAGAAAGAGATGAATCAATTATTATTTTAAAAGTTTGGGCCTAAGCAATTGGAAAGATGGAGTTGCCAGTTACTGAGATGGGGAAGATGATAGAAGAAACAGATTCAGCAAGGCATGAGATGCTGATTAAGAATCCAGTTCAGGACGTGCTAAATTTAAGGTATCTATTAGTGGAGCTGCTATTTAGGCAACTGGATATACATGTTTACAGTTCATGGGAAAGTTTCGAGCTAGAATTTGAGTCACCCCCATACAGATATTTAAAGCCATGAGGCTAGGTGAGATCAGAAAAGGAAGAGGGTACAGATAGAAATGAGAAGAGTTCCAGACCTGGAGAGACTGAAGAGATGAGGAAATAGTCTGAGAAGGAGTGACCTAAATAGTCTGAGAAGGAGTGACGCATAAGGTAAAAGGAAAAAAAGAGTATGATATCCTGAACTCCAAGATCAGTGTTCAAGGAAGGAGTGATGAACTATCAACTACTAGTGATAGGTCAAGTAAGATAAAAACAGAGAATTGACAATTTACTTGGCAATATGGTTAAGGGACTGTATTTTCCAAAAATAGTCAGCAATATTTCAGGTTGTCACTCCCCAACAAGAGGCAGAGCCTCTTTACCCTCCCCCTTGAACCTGAGTATGCCTTTCTGACTACTTATATGAATAGAATACAATGAAAGTGATGTCACATGACTACCAAGACTATGTCATAAAAGGCTTACATCTGTCTCTCTCTCTCAGAATACTCACACTTGCAACCCAGCCATGCTATAAGGAAGCCCAAACTAGCACAAATAAAGGGACCATTTGGAGAAGCCCACACTGAAACACTGTGGTTCCCAGCCAAAAACTAGCATCAACCATCAGACACGCATGTGAACAAATTTTCTGATGATTCAGCCCCCAGGCTTTGAGTCTTCTAGATAAGAACCCAGACATTGTGGAGCAGAGACAAGCTGTCCTTGCTATGTCCTGTCTGAACTCCTGATGCAAGAATCACTGAGCACAATAAATGGTTGTTTTACATCTCTGTTAATGAATGCAAGTCTGTGTGCCAGACACACAGTGAGGCCAAACAATACCCAAACGTCAGAGTTCGGAGCAGAGAAAGGTTTATTACGGGGCCATGCAAGGAGACTGGTGGCTCATCCTTAAAAACCCGGAACTCCCTGAAAAGTTTCAGCAAAGCCCTTTTATAGGAAAGGTGAGGGATGGGCATGGTTACTTGTTGCAAACTTTTTCAAGTCAGGTCCTTTGTTCTTGAGGTCAGGTCATGGTCAGGTCACGATGTTCCCATAAACCTCCAACAAAACAAACGTTATTCTCTGTTCTGGCAAGAGAGGGCAAGGTCCCAAGGCTCAACTTTCACCCTCCAAGGTCCAGGCCCTGGCTAAGAGAAGGGGGTTATCCTGCCCCCCTGTGTGGGGGCGTGTATCCTGCCCAGGAGCAGGCCAGTTATCCTGTCCAGGAGCGTCCATCCTGCACCCAGTCTGGGCCCTCCCGCCAGTGCCCAGGCCTGGCTGAAAAGACAGATATCAGCTGGCGGCGCCCTCAGAGCCAGGTCCCCAGACCCTGCCCAGCCATCGTCACCGAGGGAGCAAGGCGCCCAGGACCCAACCTGCCCTCAGGCTCCTCAGGCCATCCAAACCAGGTTCCTCGGACCGAGACCCATGGAGACTGCCACCACCATTAGGTCGAGGAGGTAGGGATAGAGCAGAGGTTCACTGCTGCTTCAAGGCCTGGGCCTGGCCAGTGGGTGGCCAGGGCGAGGGCTCTGGAGCTCAATGGGACACAGCCCTTAGCCTGTCCCTGGGCCCCCCAGCTCACCCACCAGCCTGAGGCCCGAGGGTCTGGGGAGAAGCCCACAGTCCGCCTGATACTGCACTCTCTGCCGCGAGGACCACTGCAAGACTGACCATTGCTGGAGCAGGACCTCTAACCGCCATGCTAATAGTCGTGCCCCAATGGCTGCACACCTGCCCCACTCCTATTACATAAGTTTTGGAGTAACTTGTCACACAATTTCATTAAAGTAAATAACAAAAATGGAGGTCATTGTTAACCTTCATAAAAGTAGTTTCAGGAGAATGGTGGAAGTGAAAGCCTGACTGAAGTAGACTCAAGAGAGAATAGAAGGTAAAAAGAATTGGACATATCCAGTATATAAAACATTTTCAAGAATTTTTTTCTCTAAAGGGAAGAAGTGAGGTACCAGCTGTAGTGAGATATGGGTTGGAGTTTTTTGCTTTCTTTTTTAAGTTAGGAGGAAATACAGTATCTTTATATGATACAGTAAGAGAAGCAAACATTGCTGATGCTGAAGAGAAAGGAGAGGAAAGAGAAGAATTAGATCTAATACACGAGTAGAGGGGTTGGCTTAAGATAGATATACATACAGTTCATCTATTTTAATGGGAAGGTAGGCAGAATATTAGGGGCACAGATACAGACAGGTAGGTGAATAAATGTGTTGGTAAGAGCTTGTGCAAGTTCTACTTGGATTGCTTCTCTTTTATTAATGAAATGGTAACTAAAGTCATCAGCTATAAATGAAGATGGGGAAAAAGCATTGGAGATTTAAGAACAAAAAAAATGTATAAAATAGATATATAAGAGAGTGGAAGAGGGTAAAACAGTAGGATTACTAGATAACATTAAACGCCCACTTGAGATTAGTAGTCATGAATTTAAAGTGAAAGTAGAACATAGTTGTGTGTTTTCCTCTATAGTGTAACAGCATAGGTGAAGACAGAGACAAAGTGAAAGAATGACAAAGTCTCTCAGGTATGACCAGAGGAGTGAGTAGCTAAGATAAGATGGAGAATATAACCACTGGAGAAAAGGAGGTCAAGAAAAAGAGAGGCCAGGTTATTTGAAAGATCATCTATATGGATATTAAAATCACCAAGAATTACAGTATTGCAGGAGAGGGACAGTATTACAACAGTATTGCAGGAGAGGAGCTAAAAATCAAGGAATGAAGGAACTTGACATAATCCTGCTAGATAACTGCTGCAAGGAGAAATGATCGGTGGTACAGTCTGATGGCATAAGATTCAATGTTGGGTAACTTTAAGGAGGTGGACAGAGCGATAAAAAACAATGAGGATGTCTATCCCACAACACCAAATGCAAACCAGAATAACCCACCCCCCCAAAATACTTCTTTCATATGAAACTTAAATTTTATATTGCTTAATATATGACTTATCAACAGAGAGCTTTTAAAAACGCAAATAGATATGTCATAGATTGGAGGACTCCATTTTGTAAAGATGTAAATTCCTCCCAAGTTGATCTATTCAATCTTATTTCAAAATTCTAAGAGTTTTTGTGTGTTTTTGTGGCACTTGACAAACTAATTCTAATTCATATGGACGTACAAATGACCAAAAACAGCCAAGACACTCATGAAGATTAAGATGGGAAGACTTGCCTTACCACGTGTTAAACTTATTTAAAAACTATACTAATTATGATAGTGTTCAATCAGCACATAGACAGGCAATTGAACAATGGAACACAATACAAAGCCTTTCTAGAGTCACACATTTACAAACCTATGATATACACTGCTTTTTTTTTTCAGGTATATTTTGGCCCAAACACACCTCCCTCATTCTTTTTAACAAATGCATAGTATTTGTGGGGAAAAATAAGCCTAGATATATGTCTCAATCTTTATACTACTCCTCCATCCCTCAAAAAATCCAAACCATAAAAAAGAACAGGGAGAAAACATTTTTTTGATCTTGGATTAGGAAAGGCCTTTCTAGACAAAACTAAGTAAAATCACTGTATAAAATTTTTAAAATTCCAAATGGACAAAAATATCATTAAAAAGTTAAAATTTAAAACCCCAAAACTTAAGAAATTTGTATATGCTTGGCACCCAAGACCTAATTTCCTTAATGAATAATGAATGCCCACAAATTAATAAGAAAAAACCAACAACCAATCATAAAAGAAAAAAAAGAAAACTAAAAAAGTGATCACTATAAAAGTCAGGCTATTAATTATTGGGTTGGCCAAAAAGTTCCTTTGGTTTTTAAGTAAAAAAAAAGACACATTTTTCACTTTTACCAAGAACTTTATTGAACAACATATTCACTCTTTTGTTCCACTACCTTCTGCCATTTTTCAGGCAACTTCATAATTCCATCTTCCCAAAACTTTTTACCTTTTTGAGCAAAGAACTGTTCTAGGTGCCTTTACAGTCTT
Source organism: Stenella coeruleoalba (assembly GCF_951394435.1). Lineage (NCBI taxonomy): Eukaryota > Metazoa > Chordata > Mammalia > Artiodactyla > Delphinidae > Stenella > Stenella coeruleoalba. The sequence goes on from NC_137148.1 coordinate 51,859,035, forward strand.
CCAGGGAATTGAAATTTTCTCCATTAAGAGAATTTTGTAAAGACCGAAATAAATGGAAATTTGAAGGTGCAATGTCTGGTGAATATGGCAGATGAATCTGAACTTCCCAGCCAAGCTGTAACAGTTTTTGCCTGGTCATCAAAGAAACATACAGTCTTGTGTTATCCTGATGGAAGGTTATGCATTTTCTGTTGACTAATTCCGGACACTTTTTGTTGAGTGCTGCTTTCAGTTGGTCTAATTGGGAGCAGTACTTGCTGGAATTAATTGTTTGGTTTTCCGGAAGGAGCTCATCATAGAGGACTCCCTTCCAATCCCACCAAATACACAACATCAGCTTCTCTGGATGAAAACCAGCCTTTGGTGTGGTTGGTGGTGGTTCATTTAGCTTGCCCCACCATCTCTTCCGTTCCACATTTTGTACAGTATCCACTTTTCATCACCTGTCACAATTTGTTTTAAAAACAGAACGTTTTCATTATGTGTAAGTAGGGAATCACATGGGGAAATACGGTCAAGAAGGTTTTTTTCGTTTAACTTATGTGGAACCCAAACATTAAAGCAATTAACATAACCAAGCTGGTGCAAATTATTTTCAGCGCTTGATTTGGATATTTTGAGTATGTCATCTATCTCCTGCGTGGTATGATGTTGATTGTTCTCAATGTCTCAGTTTGATTGCTATCAACTTCAACTGGTCTACCCGACTGTGAAACATCGTCCAGCGAGAAATCTCCAGCATGAAACTTTACAAACCACTTTTGACATGTTCAATCAGTCACACCACCTTCTCCATAAACTGCACAAATTTTTTTCTGTGTTTCAGTTGCGTTTTTACCTTTCTTGAAATAATAAAGCATGATATGCAAAAATGTTGCTTTTTTTCTTCCATCTTCAATATTAAAATGGCTACACAAAAATTCACCAATTTTGTTAAGCTTTTTTTTAAATGCACGTAGATATGACAGCTGTCACAATACAATCTAACAAAATTGTTTCAAAAGACAACTAAGCACTATAGGGCCATCGTAGGGAAAAAAACCAAACAAATCTTTTGGCCAACCCAATACTTTTGGAGGGAGGGAGAAAGGAGATAAAAGGAGATGGGGAGCTCTGACTCGGATGGGTCAAGTGGAGAGACTTCCGAAGTGATTATCAAAATTTTATTTCTTAATCTGCATGGTGATAAAGGTGTTCGCCTTATAACAATTTATAAACTTTATATTTATTTTGTGCAGGGCTTTTCATATCTGTATGGTATTTGCAATAAAAAGGCAAACAATAAAAACAATCTAATAGAAATGAGTAAAGAACACAAATGCGGAATTAAAAAAATTATCTTTTGAATATAGAAAAATGCACTTATCCTTACTCATAAGTCATACAAATGCAAATTAAACAAAAGTTATTTTTCATTCAGATTAGCAATAATGAAAAAATTAATAAAAAACAATATTGGCAAGAGTGTAGAACAAAAGGCATGCACTGTTTGTAGACCAATCCCTTTGTAGGATAATTAGCAATATCCATCAAAATTTTAAATGCATTTATCTTTTGACCCAGAAATTCTACTCCTAGGAATAATCCTACAGATAGATACATTTGCATAAGTCTACACAGGTATGCTTACTGCAACATTATCTATAAAAAAACTTTATGGGAGTGAACTCTTCAATCAGACTGTCTTGGATTAAATTCTGGCTTCAATACTTACAAGCTGTATGACCTTGGACAAGTCACTTAAACTATCTGTGCCTTGGTTTCCTTATCTGTAAAATGAAGATAATATTACTCTATAGGATTGTTATGACAATTAAATGAGTTAATATACGTAAAGCTCTTAGAACTGTGCCTAGCATATAAAAAACTATATCGGTATTGGCTATTAACATTAATATTAATGTTAATAGCCAATACTGAATGTCAACTAGTAGAAAGCTGGTTAAATAACTTACGCCATATCCAAAAATGTTTACACTAAACATCTTCCTTGCTACACACAAAAGATATAGTTAAGTTCACAAAGCCATAAACAGTCATTAACAATTTTTGACTTTTATGCTTAAAAATATTCTAACATTATATAAATATTTGTTTTAAATATACCTTAATTTAGAAATTAAGTGCAAATTGAACTTTCCCTACTTTGTAGAATACTAACCAATAAAATACATTATCAGCATGCAAAATGTGAAAGTCTGTGTGTGTGTATGTATATGTATATAGATATTCAACAAGTTAGCTGAATGTGCAGCTCAATGTAGCATTAGAATACAAATAAATAAAATCGCTTAAGGGTTTAAATTTATCCTTTCCCCACAATTTGTATCCTTAAATCTACCTTTCTGTAAAGACAACAAGTCAATCTTTTGAGATCCTCAGTTGGTACTACAATTTTGAATCATTTACTAAAGAACAATAGTGCTATATTTAGGGATACTATGGCATACAAACTTAAAAGATCTAATGCCAAGACCTAATACTAATTAAAGAACCTCATACTATCATTGGAAAAAGAGTAATACACATGAAATCAAGTAACAGAAAATACCCATGTAATTCTAAGCCGTATTCATTTATCCAACACATCATCTTAATGTGTGCTGTTTGTCAGACACTATGGCTCTAGCTGTGTAGGTGAAAAAGTCTCTGTCCTCATGGAGCATACATTTTCACTGAAAAGAGACAATATAAACAAATGGACAACTAAATACCTGATACGATTTCAGGTAGTTAGAAGTGCTATGATGTGGTAAATTATACAACGAAGACTGCAAGTGCTTTCAGAATTCACAATAGAAGAGATCAAAGAAATCTACCTGTAAGAACGAATGGCTTAGTACAGTGCTCAGTACACAGTACTAACTCCCTAGAATGATAATGATTAAGGCTAGATTTGCTGTGGAGATGCTCTCAAGGCATTAGAAACAAGATTGGAGGCAAGTATGAGCATGTAAAATTTGTGAGACACAAAAGAAACTGGTCTGATTAGAGCAGAAGACAAAGAAGAAACAAGACTTGCAAGGTAGGACGTGTCAAATAATGGGAACCTTTAAAATTTAGGTAAAAAAACTTTAAGAAGTATTTCCTATCAGTTACTTCCCTGTATCTGGGATCCACCTCAAAGCAAAAGTAAAGAAGAGACTTATCTGGTTTGAAATAGGCAACCAGAAGGCTTTCAGTAGGCTTTTGGAAGCAGTGTTTTAAGGAGGGTATTTGACAAGTTACATTTATTGGATAAAACAGAAGAGATTAAGGTTGTAAATTTTACACATAGATCAACGAAACAGAATAAAGAGACTTGAAATAAGCCCACACATATATGGTCAAATAATTTATGACAAATGAGCCAAGAATATACGATGGGAAAAAGACAGTCTCCTCAATAAATGGTGTTGGGAAAACTGGACAGAATGAAACTGGATCACTGTCTTACACCATACACAAAAATTAACTCCAAATGGTTAAAAGACTTGAATGTAAGACTTAAAACCGCAAGACTTCTAGAAGAAAACATAAGTGGTAAGCTCCTTGACATCGGTCTTGGTAATGATTTTGGGGGTATGGCAAGAAAAGCAAAAATAAACAAGTAGGACTATATCAAACTATAAAGCCTCTGCACAGCAAAGGAAACTATTAAGAAAATGAAAAGGCAACCTATGAATGTGAGAAAATATTTGCAAATCATATATCTGATAGGAGGTTACTACCCAAAATGCATAAAGAACTCATACAACTCAATACCAAAAAGCAATCTTATTTAAAACTGAAAAGATCTAAACAGACATTGTTGCAAAGAAGACATACAGATGGCCAACAGTTATGTGAAAAGGTACTCAACACCATCAAGTAAATGCAAATCAAAACCACAATGAAATATCACCTCACACCTGTTAGAACAGCAATTATCAAAAAGATAAGAAAAAACAAGTGTTGGCCAGGATGTGGAAAAAAAGAGGATCCCCTGTTCACTGCTGGTGAAAATGTAAATTGGTGTGGCCACTATGGGAAATTAATGAAGGTTCTTCAAAAAGGTAAAAATAGAACTACCATATGATCCAGCAGTTCCACTTCTGGGTGTTTATCCAAAGAAAACAAAAACACTAATTCAAAAAGAAACATGCAGTCCCATGTTCATTGCAGCATTATTTACAATAGCCAAGATATGGAAACAACCTAAGCGTCCATCAACTGATGAATAAAGAAAGTGTAATACAGACAGATAACAAATGGATAGGTAAATTTTATCCAGCCATAAAAAGGAATGAAATCTTGTCACTTGCGACAATATGGATGGAACTTGGGGGTGTTATGCTAGGTGAAATAAGTCAGACAGAGAAAGACGTACCACATGATCTCACTTATATGGGGGACCTAAAAAAAAAAAAAAAAGCCAAGCTCAGAGATACAGAGAACAGATTGGTGGTTGCCAAAGATGGCAGGGGTGGGGGCGAATGGGTGAAGAGGGTTGAAAGGTACGAACGTAAAATAAGTAAGTCATGGGAATATAATATACAGCATGTTGACTACAGTTAATAATACTGTATTGAATATTTACAAGTTGCTAAGAGAGGAGACATAAAAATTTCTCACCACAGGGGGAAAAAAACAATTCTGTAACTATGTATAGTAATGGATGTTAACCAGACTAACTGTGGTGATCGTTTCGCAATATATACAAATATTGAATCATTATGCTGTACACCTAAAACTAATATAACATATGCCAATTATACCTCAATTTTTTTTTTTTTTCTTTTACGGTACGCGGGCCTCTCACTGTTGTGGCCTCTTCCGTTGCGGAGCACAGGCTCCAGACGCGCAGGCTCAGCAGCCATGGCTCACGGGCCCAGCCGCTCCGCGGCATGTGGGATCTTCCCGGACCGGGGCACGAACCCGTGTCCCCTGCATCGGCAGGCGGACTCTCAACCACTGCGCCACCAGGGAAGCCCCTCAATTTTTTTTAATGGTAAATTTTGTGTTTTTACCACAATAAAAAAAATTTTTTTTGTTTTTTTTAAAGAAGAGAGTTTAAGTCCAGAAAGCCATTAAGAGATGGAAACCTAGACCAGAATGAAGGCAGAAGGGTGAATGGTCCTGCCTGGGCCACTTAGGTTACCAGCCATGACTGGTTTTCTGCCCCATCCCTCCCCACCCCCTACGCCCCACGCCCCACAGTAACAAGCGCTCACTACCTTCTTCAGAGACTGTGTGAAAGAAACAAGAAGCTCAGGAAAAAAGACATGTTTGGAGCACCTGAAGGGAAGCCCGCAAATAAACCAATTCTTTCAATTCCCCACCCCTGTGTCTCTCTGTCCTAACAGGTGGGATTCTAGAGCCGGAAAAGAACGGGACTCAAGGCCTGGCTAGACGTTAGGTATTCAGTTCCTCGGAGGTAAGGGTCCCACCACTGGGGCTGCAGCTCCATATCCTGGGAGTTGCCAACCCCGGAGCAAGTTTCAACTGTTATGGCGCTCTCCCTGGCGCATCGCTTACCACCACGCAGAGACCCGGACTTCAGTTCGTCTCAGCCTACCGGAGACGCGGCTCTGCGGCCGAGGACTCGCGCGCGCTGATTTCTGATTGGTTCTGCTCCCAGCCAATCCCGGAACTTGCTCTGCCGCTGACAAACAGGCCGCGCCGCTGCTTCGGGATTGGTAGCAGAGCTTGTGGGTGTCGCGCCTTTTCTGACGATTCGGGCAACATGGCGGCCGAAGGTGGTAGCGAGTCACAGTTGAGAAGGAGAAGGCGCCGGGACACGGAGGAACCTGAAAAAAGGAAACTCGACGAGGGAGAGCTGGTAGTGGCTGTGGCCCAAGAGAACGAAGAAGAAAATGAAGAGCGCTGGGTTGGGCCCTTACCTGTAGAGGCAGCGCTGGTCAAGAAGAGGAAAGGTAGCTACAGAGGGCAGGTTGGAATGCTGTGTCCCCCAAGTAGGAGAGTTCAAGCCAGACCCCAAAACGGAGGATTTGTACCCTCGGAACAGAGGGTCGTCTTCTCACTTCTGGCCGTTCTTTACTCCCGAAATAGTTACTTGGTTTGAGTAAAGCGTCTTTTTGATAATATCTAACACAATTAATCTCTGATTTGTTACAATGGATGCTAAAGCTAATTTATGCCGGTACTTACGTGTTTGGCGCCTCTCATTTAATCCGTACAGCAGCCGTATGAGGTTGGAATTTTTAACCCCGTTTAGCAGATGTGGATAAGAATACTGGTTCTATTTAAGGTTTTCAGTTCAAGAGTGGTGTAGTGTGTTGGGCCGCCGGGGCAGGCGGTGCCTATTTAGAGTGGTAAAGAATAGGTAAAGATAATTTCAATCCTGACTCTTCCACTAATGAGTTTTCTGATATAGTTACATAAATTTCCTGGATCACAAATCTTTCATCTAAAAACCAAGGTCTGTGGTTTTCAAACCATACTCGTGAGATACCATGGCCTGAAGCATTTTTCCACTAACGTGGATTAGTGACAAAATTTTATCAACTAAAAAGGGTGGTCCAAAAAAGGGCGGGGGGGCAGTGGTGAAAGGGACAGATTAAATTTACTTATTTTTTAAGTTTTTGAAATTTTTTCCTTAAACGTATAAGACAATTAAAATGTTATCTTTCTGAAAGTTCAAATCTTTATTACTCTCCCTACTTAAAAATTTTAAGTGATTTCTCATTATTTTCAAAACAAAGTCCAAACTCCCTAACATAGCATACGAGGTCCTTCTTGATATGATTTCTCCTTACCTCCCTCAGCGCATTTCCATTACTTCCCTCTACCAAACCCTTGTAGTTCCTTCTTACTCTGTGATCCAGCCATACTAAAACACTTGAGAATTGGGCATGCCCTTTTTCTCCTGTGAATGCCTGCGTGGCTGTCATGGTGTCTCTACCTGGAATAATTTCGCTCACCCATTTCACTTAACCTACTATTGTTCAACCTTTAACACTCAGCTCAGCTGTCACCTCCCCTGGGAAACCTGTGACTTCTTCCAGTCTGGGCTAGGTTTCTAAAGCACATTGATCATAAATCTGAGGTGTGTTTATCACACTGAATTTATAGGTAGCCTTCAAATTTTATGTATCCGAATTTTGAAGAAGCTATTTTTTTGAACATTGTACATTAACACCCTTAAAGTCCATTACCTTTTTTTTTTTACTACTAAGTCTTTCTGTTAAATGTTTCCATAGCAATTGTTTCCTCATTACACTTGCTACATTTTTAATTGTATATTTATTCATGTGATTGTCTGATTAATGTTTCTCTTCACTGTTAAGACTGTAAACATATAAGAGCAAAGAACATGCCTATTTTGCTCCAGTGCTTGGTACAGTGCTTTGCATATAGCAGATACTCAATAAGTATTGAATGATTGAATATTATAATGTTTATGCTCGTAATTATTTTCTTGCACTAGATTTCATGTCCTTTTTTTGTGGAAATGAGTGGAGGGAATGGAAAAATCCAAAAATATCAAAGTGCTGATATTAGCATTAGGAGACAAAAAGCTTATAAACTCGATACAATTGAGACAATTAGATGTTCATTCTATTTAAGCCAGTCAGTAGTGTGTTCAGTTTGAAGAAAAAGTTGAAATTTAAAAACATGTATGAAATGTTAGAAAAATATCATTGAAGATTTTATCTAAAAGGACAGGGGTTTAAAACTTTCTAGAAATGGAACCATCCCCTTTAACATGTTCTTTGGACATGGGATTTTTGTACACATTTTCAGAAAGACACTATAAACGATATGGCATTACCTTTAATTAAACTGATGGTTTCTCAAGGACAGGAACTATGTGTTAATTCTTCTTTATGTCCATGTCTCTTGGAACCTAGTTTGTTTTCAATAAATATCTGTTCAACAAGTGAACTAACAAACAGCAAAATGAATATGCATCAGATGGGATTAAATTTAGCTGCATATTACAGAAAACTTCAATATGACAGTAACGTTAAAAAGATAAAAGTCCTAAAGTAGACAATCTAGGATTGGTGTGGAGGCTCCAAGGGGACCTAGGTTCTTTCCAACTTCACGCCCAAACATCACTAGGGTATGGACCTCATCTTTGTCCTTAGTGTTTGTTAGAATTAACAGTGCTTATCTCCCAGTTCCCAGCTGTAGGACTGAATAAGGGAAGAAGGGCACAACTCTTCAAGGAGACTTCTTGACTGTTGCACAACACTTTCACTTTTATCTCATTGGCATTTGGTCACACCTAATTGCAGAGATGGTGAGAAAGATCTTGTGGCTGGATGTCAATACTCCCATATAAAAACAGGGGTTCTGTTACTAAAAATGAAGGGAAAAGTAATTTGTTGGACACAACTTTGAGTCTGCTATATAGAAGTTACGAAAAACCATGCTTAATTTAGGAACAGTCATGCTTAATTTAGGAACTTTTTATAGGCATGTTTGGCCATCATTGATTGTTTTGTTGGTTACAAGTATAATGGCATTTTTTACTAGTAAAATTTTTCATAGCTCCTATAATGAAATATTTCCTCAGATTACCACTCTTAAAAATGTTTCGCCCTTGGGAAAGGTTTGAGAAGCACTCAACTGGATATTCTCTAGGATTTTCTCAGCTCCAAAAATCTAAGCATTTATTGTGTTTACCTGTTTCAAACCTAGTATCAGTGACTTCAAAGAGGATCATTGCCTTCAAGATAAACTGAGACATTCTAGATTGTCACTGGCCTCTTATTACTTATTAAATGAGCACTAATAATTGGATCTACATGGTTAGAAATATGGTTGTGATATTTTCATGAAACTTTAAGATTTTTGGTTTTTAATGGAACCTTTATATTAAGCCAGAACCACTCAATTCTTAAGTTCTGGGAACAGTTAAACGTCTATATAGTACTTGAAAACCTGTTATGACTGACTAAATAATGGTGCTATTCAGTACTGTGAAATAAGTTACAACTGACATAACTGACACTGGATTTTTCTTTCATTATACGTGAATTGAGAGAAATTAAAATCTAGAAGAAAATACAAAATAGCATTCCAGTTGTTAAAAAATATTTTTCTTTCCTTTTTTTTCCTTAGTTCTAGAGTTTGAAAGAGTCTATCTTGATAATCTCCCCAGTGCATCCATGTATGAGCGCAGTTACATGCATAGAGATGTTATCACCCATGTGGTGTGCACCAAGTAAGTCTATCACATCTTAATTTTTTTCTAAGAAGTTTATCCTTTTTTAAAATGCTTCAGTTTTGAGATGGATTTGTAGAAGTAGCTTTAGGATATTAAAGATTTCTATTTCATTCCATAGCTTTTGTAATAGTTTATGTTAAATAAAGACCTACATGGTCTTTCCTATATCATACAAGGAATGCATTCTCTAAGACAAAATTCCCTAGTTTGTGTACATGTCTTTTGGAGATAAATGCCAAAAGGGGATGATCCAGGTAGTATCTGAGCTTCCATGAAGAAGAGTCTATTAGTTAAGATGGGAGTAATTGGTAGCTGGCCTCTTCAGTACTAATGGGGAAAATGATGAGATCTAAGACATTCTGGAACTGTCACAGGACCTTCAAAATAGCTGAATAGGGATTTGTAGAAGGATAATAATAATAATAGTAATATTCTGCTCTTTGTTGAGTGCATATTATGTCCAGGTACAGTGCCAAGGCTTTTTCATAAATTGTTTCATTTATCTTAACAATCTTATAAGGTAGTATCATCTACATTTTACAGAAAAGGAAGCAGGTTTAGAGGGGTTAAATGGCAGATGAGGCTGGAGGAAAAAGGCAAGGACTAAACCCCAGAGGGTTTTCTATTTCTTATATGGAATTTGAACCTGATTGGGAGAGTAACACCATATGTGTGTGTGTGTGTGTGTGTGTGTGTGTGTGTGTATTTTTATTTATTTATTTATTTTAAGATTACTCTGGCTGTGGTGAGATGAATGGATTCAAATAGAGCAAGAATGGATACAGAGAAAGCAGTTAGGAAGCCAATACAGAAACCTAGATGAGATATGATGGTGGCTGGGATGATATTGGCAGTGAGCATGGAAAGAAGAAGATGAGTTGTTGCTCTTTGGATCAGTCTATTCTTGATCTCTTGGAGACAGTTAAAGATTTAAATTAAATATCTTTATATTTATGGGATAATTTTAACCAAATATTAACTCTTTTTTCCTAGTCCAAAGTTGTCAGTGTATAAAGCTGCATATAGGACTAGCATTCTATCACTCCAAGTTTCTTTGTTTAACCTAAGTAGCAGGGTGTAATAGAAAGATTTTTGAAGATTTTATAGAAACCTAGATTTTGAAGTTAGGCAGACCCAATATTGAATGCTGCTCTCCAGCTATGGACCTGTGACAAATACATTTAACATTGTAAAACTATTTCCTAATTTTTAAAAAGGTGGTAAAAAATATTCACCCTAACAGAGTTGCTGTAAAGGTAGTTGTAACTAAGATAATGTATGTAGAGTACTTGACATACACTAGGTTTCAACAAATGATTTCTATTTTTATATACCTGACAGAGGAGGCTATACTGTACAAGATTTTGATACTTAAACAACCAAAATACCTTGGATAGTATCTGAAACAAACTTACATTGAATTTTGCTGTATATGTAAGTAGTATGTTGGAATTTAATTATTTATCAACTTCTGAAAGATAGTACATTTTCCCTGTGAAAAGACTGCCTATAGGGTAATTTTAGCATTAAAGGACCCTAAGATCTAGTGATTCCTGGTGAGATTTTTCTTTTTCTTTTTCTTTTTTTAACGTCAAGTTCTAGCTCAATTCTGATCCTAGTTCTTGGATTTAAAATTAGTGCAGCAGAAGCTGTTATGATATCCAAAAAAGAGCATCAAATTTTGCAATGTTCTGTCTACCCTAGTATAGTGATATAGTGGTCTGCATAAAGGAAGGTTTTTTTTTTTTTAAACCTGTTATTTAAGAGTCCAAGATTCTCAGTGAATGATTGCTTTGGGAGTACTAAGTGATTCATAGATCTGTTTTAGAAATTAACTTCTACAATTTTATATATGCAGGACAGACTTTATTATTACTGCCAGTCATGATGGACATGTTAAATTCTGGAAAAAAGTAGAAGAGGGGATTGAATTTGTTAAACATTTTCGCAGTCACCTAGGTAAGAATTTCACTTTTTTTTTTTTTTTGGCTCTCTTTTAAACTGTACTGATTAAAGTTCCTTTTAAAATATTTTTTTCTTTCAAGTATGTCCATTTCATTGGTGTTTACTAGAATGTTTTAATTTGATTTATTTAAATAGGAGTTATTGAGAGTATTGCAATTAGCTCTGAGGGAGCATTGTTCTGTTCCGTGGGTGATGATAAAGCAATGAAGGTGTTTGATGTAGTGAACTTTGACATGATCAATATGCTGAAGCTTGGGTGAGTCTGTTTTAAAGTATATATATTTTTTAACTTAGTGGAAGAATTCTTGAACTAAACTTCCCTGTTCCATAGGTATTTCTAAACAGAATATATTATCATTCCATTAAAAAATGTGACTTTTGATTTTACTTGGGAAAATTAAATATTATGAATCCTTGTTATGATGCTGTTTGGGGGCTCCTGCTGTGGTTTTTGTCATTAATTACAGCAGAAATGTCGCAACAGCGCCACAACAAGGATTCATTATATCCATTTGACACTACTTAATAAATTAATGAGTATCCATCGTGTCTAATTTACTGGTACGTAGAATTAACTTCCTTGTTATGCTTATTTCACTAATATGGCATTGTGTTTCTATAAGGCTTATGCACAATTTTGGAGTTGTTGGTTATTTTAACTTTGAAGTATATTGACATCCAAACTATGTGTTTAGACTGTACAGTAATGAGATTAAACAAAAGACCATACCCTGGGTAGCTTAAGCAACAGAAATTTATTTTCTCACAGTTTCGGAGCCTGGAAAGTCCAAAATCAAGGTTCCAGCAGGATGTGGTTTTGATGAGGACTCTCTTCCAGGTTTCACACTTTGTCCTCATTAGGGACAGGGGAAAGAGTGGGGAATATTTTACTCTTCCACTTCTTAGAAGGCCACAGACCTGTGGGATTAGGGCCCCACTTTTATGACCTCATTTAACCTTAATTACGTCTTTAAAACCCTTTCTCCAGATACAGTCACTTTGGAGATGTGGGCTTCACCATATGAATTGGAGGAGTAGGGGATTGGAATTATACAATTCAGTATGTAGCAGGAATTCTTTGGAATTTCCTTCAAAATCAGTTTATGAGACACTGAAGGAAATCAGGAAGTCTAATTATTTGTGGTCAGAACTTATTTTTTGACTACAAATAGAAATACCTATTGATCATGTGTCTTATTCCCCAGCTTTCTTTCCCTCAGACTTTAGCTATTTTAAAAAATCAAATCTGGGGCTTCCCTGGTGGCGCAGTGGTGGAGAGTCCGCCTGCCGATGCAGGGGACACAGGTTCGTGCCCCGGTCTGGGAAGATCCCACATGCCACAGAGTGGCTGGGCCCGTGAGCCATGGCCATTGGGCCTGTGCGTCTGGAGCCTGTGCTCTGCAACGGGAGAGGCCACAGCAGTGAGAGGCCCGCATACCGCAAAAAAAAAACAAAAAAAAATCAAATCTATTCATAAATGTTGAACATTTGCCCCCTTTGAGGATATTGAAAGAGAACCAGGCATATCTTGTTTTATTGTGCTTCACAGATACTGTGGGATTTTGGGCAAATAGAAGTTTGTGGCAACCCTGCATGAACAAGTCTATACTCACCATTTTCCCAAAAGCATTTGCTCAGTTTGTGTCATTATTTCACATTTTGGAAATTCTCATATAATATTTCAACTTTTTCATTATTTTTGTATTTGTTACGGTGGTCAGTGATCTCTGATGTTACTATTACAAAAAGATTATGACTTGCTGAAGGCTCAGATGACAATTAGCATTATTTTTAGCAATAAAATATTTTTTTTTGAATTTTTATTTTTTTATACAGCAGGTTCTCATTAGTTATCCATTTTATACATATTAGTGTATATATGTCAATCCCAATCTCCCAATTCATCACACCACCACCCTCTCCCCTCCCCCCCACCACTTTCCCCCCTTGGTGTCTATACGTTTGTTCTCTACATCTGTCTCTCAATTTCTGCCCTGCAAACTGGTTCATCTGTACCATTTTTCTAGGTTCCACATATATGCGTTAATATACGATATTTGTTTTTCTCTTTCTGCCTTACTTCACTCTGTATGACAGTCTCTAGATCCATCCACATCTCTGCAAATGACCCAATTTCGTTCCTTTTTATGGCTGAATAATATTCCATTGTATATATATATATATGACATCTTTTTTATCCATTCATCTGTTGATGGACACTTAGGTTGCTTCCATGACCTAGCTATTGTAAATAGCGCTGCAGTGAACATTGGGGTGCATGTGTCTTTTTGAATTATGGTTTTCTCAGGGTATATGCCCAGTAGTGGGATTGCTGGGTCATATGGTAATTCTATTTTTAGTTTTTTTAAGGAACCTCCATACTGTTCTCCATAGTGGCTGTATCAATTTACATTCCCACCAACAGTGCAAGAGGGTTCCCTTTTCTCCACACCCTCTGCAGCATTTGTTGTTTGTAGATTTTCTGATGATGCCCATTCTAACTGGTGTGAGGTGATACCTCATTGTAGTTTTGATTTGCATTTCTCTAATAATTAGTGATGTTGAGCAGCTTTTCATGTGCTTCTTGGCCATCTGTATGTCTTCTTTGGATTTTTGGATTGGGTTGTTTGCTTTTTTAATATTGAGCTGCATGAGCTGTTTATATATTTGGGGGATTAATCCTTTGTCCGTTGATTCATTTGCAAATATTTTATCCCATTCTTATGGTTGCCTTTTCATCTTGTTTGTAGTTTCCTTTGCTGTGCAAAAGCTTTTAAATTTCATTAGGTCTCATTTGTTTATTTTTGTTTTTATTTCCATTTCTCTAGGAGTGGGTCAAAAAAGGTCTTGCTGTGATTTATGTCAAAGAGTGTTCTTCCTGTGTTTTCCTCTAAGAGTTTTATAATGTCCAGTCTTACATTTAGGTCTCTAATCCATTTTGAGTTTATTTTTGTGTATGGTGCTAGGGAGTGTTCTAATTTCATTCCTTTAGATGTAGCTGTCCAGTTTTCCCAGCACCACTTATTGAAGACACTGTCTTTTCTCCATTGTATATCCTTGCCTACTTTGTCGTAGATTAGTTGACCATAGGTGTGTGGGTTTATCTCTCGGCTTTCTATCCTGTTCCATTGATCTATATTTCTGTTTTTGTGCCAGTACGATACTATCTTGATAACTGTAGCTTTGTAGTATAGTCTGACGTCCGGGAGTCTGATTCCTCCAGCTCCGTTTTGTTCCCTCAAGACTGCTCTGGCTATTTGGGGTCTTTTGTGTCTCCATACACATTTTAAGATTTTTTTGTTCTAGCTCTGTAAAAAATGCCATTGGTAATTTGATAGGGATTGCATTGAATCTGTAGATTGCTTTGGGTAGTATAGTAATTTTCACAATATTGATTCTTGCAATCCAAGGACATGGTATATCTCTGCATCTGTTTGTATCATCTTTAATTTCTTTCATCAGTGTCTTATAGTTTTCTGCATACAGGTCTTTTGTCTCCCTAGCTAGGTTTATTCCTAGGTATTTATTGGGGTTTTTTGTACTGATAAATGGGAGTGTTTCCTTAACTTCTCCTTCAGATTTTTCATCATTGGTGTATAGGAATGCAAGAGATTTCTGTGCATTAATTTTGTATCCTGCAACTTTACCAAATTCATTGATTAGGTCTAGTAGTTTTCTGGTGGCATCTTTAGGATTCTCTATGTATAGTATGTCATCTGCAAACAGTGACAGTTTTACTTCTTTTTTCCAATTTCTATTCCTTTTATTTCTTTTTCTTCTCTGATTGCCATGGCTAGGACTTCCAAAACTCTGTTGAATAATAGTGGCAAGAGTGGACATCCATGTCTTGTTCCTGATCTTAGAGGAAATGCTTTCAGTTTTTCACCATTGACAATGATGTTTGCTGTAGGTTTGTCATATATGGGCTTTATTATGCTGAGGTAGGTTCCCTCTGTGCCCAATTTCTGGAGAGTTTTTATCATAAATGGGTGTTGAATTTTGTCCAAAGCTTTTTCGGCATCTATTGAGATGATCATATGGTTTTTATTCTTCAGTTTGTTAATATGGTGTATCACATGGATTGATTTGCATATATTAAAGAATCCTTGCATCCCTGGGATAAATCCCACTTGATCATGGTGTATCATCCTTTTAATGTGTTGTTGGATTGTGTTTGCTAGTATTTTGTTGAGGATTTTTGCATCTGTATTCATCAGTGATATTGGTCTGTAATTTTCTTTTTTTGTAGTATCTTTGGTTTTGGTATTAGGGTGATGGTGGCCTCATAGAGTGAGTTTGGGAGCGTTCCTTCCTCAGCAATTTTTTGGGAGAGTTTGAGAAGGATGGGTGTTAGCTCTTCTCTCAATGTTTGATAGAATTCACCTGTGAATCCATCTGGTCCTGGACTTTTATTTGTTGGAAGATTTTTTTTTTTTTTTTTTGCGGTATGTGGGCCTCTCACTGTTGTGGCCTCTCCCGTTGCGGAGCACAGGCTCCGGACGTGCAGGCTCAACGGCCATGGCTCACGGGCCCAGCCGCTCCGCGGCATGTGGGATCTTCCTGGACCAGGGCACAAACCCGTGTCCCCTGCATCGGCAGGCGGACTCTCAACCACTGCGCCACCAGGGAAGCCCTGTTGGAAGATTTTTAATCACAGTTTCAATTTCATTATTGTGATTGGTCTGTTGATATTTTCTATTTCTTCCTGTTTCAGTCTTGAAAGGTAATACCTTTCTAAGAATTTGTCCATTCCTTCCAGGTTGTCCATTTTATTGGCATAGAGTTGCTTGTAGTAGTCTCTTATGATGCTTTGTATTTCTGCGGTGTCTGTTGTAACTTCTCCTTTTTCTTTTCTAATTTTATTGATTTGAGGAAGCTCTTGATGAGTCTGGCTAATGGTTTATCAATTTGGTTTATCTTCTCAAAGAACCAGATTTTAGTTTTGTTGATCTTTGCTATTGTTTTGTTTCTATTTCATTTATTTCTGCTCTGATCTTCTACTAACTTTGGATTTTGTTTGTTCTTCTTTCTATAGTTCCTTTAGGTGAAAGGTTAGATTGTTTATTTGAGATTTTTCTTGTTCCTTGAGGTAGGCTTGTATTGCTATAAACTTCCCTCTTAGAACTGCTTTTGCTGCATCCCATAGGTTTTGGATTGTCATGTTTTTGTTGTCATTTGTCTCTAGGTATTTTTGATTTCCTCTTTGATTTCTTCAGTGATCTCCTGGATGTTTCATAGCATATTGTTTACCCTCCACATGTTTGTGTTTTTTTATGTTTTTTCCCTGTAATTGATTTCTAATCTCATAGTGTTGTGGTCAGAAAAGATGCTTGATATGATTTCAGTTTTCTTAAATTTACTGAGGCTTGATTTGTGACCCAAGATATGATCTATCCTGGAGAATGTTCCATGCGCAATTGAGAAGAAAGTGTAATCTGCTGTTTTTGGATGGAATGTCCTATAAATTAAATCTGTCTGCTCTATTGTGTCATTTAAAGCTTGTGTCTCCTTATTAATTTTCTGTTTGGATGATCTGTCCACTGGTGTAAATGAGGTGTTAAAGTCCCCCACTATTATTGTGTTACTGTCAATTTCCTCTTTTATAGCTGTTAGCAGTTTTGCCTTATGTATTAAGGTGCTCCTATGTTGGGTGCATATATATTTATAATTGTGATATCTTCTTCTTGGATTGATCCCTTGATCATTATGTAGTGTCCTTCCTTGTCTCTTGTAACATTCATTACTTTTAAACTCTATTTTATCTGATACGAGTATTGCTACTCCAGCTTTCTTTTGATTTACATTTGCATGGAATATCTTTTTCCATCTCCTCACTTTCAGTCTGTATGTGTCCCTAGGTCTGAAGTGGGTCTCTTTTAGACAGCATATATATGGGTCTTGTTTTTGTATCCATTCAGCAAGCCTGTGTCTTTTGGTTGGAGCATTTAATCCATTCATGTTTAAGGTAATTATCAATATGTATGTTCCTATTCCCGTTTTCTTAATTGTTATGGGTTTGTTTTTGTAGGTCCTTTTCTTTTCTTGTGTTTCCCACTTAGAGAAGTTCCTTGAGCATTTGTTGTAGAGCTGGTTTGGTGGTGCTGAATTCTCTTAGCTTTTGATTTCTCCATTGAATCTGAATGAGATCCTTGCGGGGTAAAGTAATCTTGGTTGTAGGTTCTTCCCTTTCATCACTTTAAAATGTCATGCCACTCCCTTCTGGCTTGTAGAGTTTCTGCTGGGAAATCAGCTGTTAACGTTATAGGAACTCACTTGTATGTTATTTGTCATTTTTCCCTTGTTGTATTCAATAATTTTTCTTTGTCTTTAATTTTTGCCAATTTGATTACTGTGTGTCTCAGCATGTTTCTCCTTGGGTTTATCCTGCCTGGCACTCTCTGTGCTTCCTGGACTTAGGTGGCTATTTCATTTCCCATGTTAGGGAAGTTTTCAACTATAATCTCTTCAAATATTTTCTCAGGTCCTTTCTCTCTCACTTCTCCTTCTGGGACCCCTATAATATAAATGTTACGTTTAATGTTGTCCCAGAGGTTTCTCAGGCTGTCTTCATTTCTTTTCATTCTTTTTTCTTTATTCTGTTGCAGCAGTGAATTCCACCACTCTGTTCCAGGTCACTTATCCGTTCTTCTGCCTCAGTTATTCTGCTATTGATTCCTTCTAGTGTATTTTTCATTTCAGTTATTGTATTGTTCATCTCTGTTTGTTTGTTCTTTAATTCTTCTAGGTGTTTATTCTTTAATTCTTCTAGGTCTTTGTTAAACATTTCTTGCACCTTCTCGATCTTTGCTTCCATTCTTTTTCCGAAGTCCTGGATCATCTTCACTATCATTATTCTGAATTCTTCTGGGAGGTTGCCTATCTCCACTTCCTTTAGTTGTTTTTCTGCGATTTTATCTTGTTCCTTCATCTGGTACATAGCGCTCTGCCTTTTCATCTTGTCTATCTTTCTGTGAATGTGGTGTTTGTTACACAGGCTGCAGGGTTGTAGTTCTTCTTGCTTCTGCTGTCTGTCCTCTGGTGGATGAGGCTATCTAAGAGGCTTGTACAAGTTTCCTGATGGGAGGGACTGGTGGTGGGTAGAGCTGGCTGTTGCTGTGGTGGGCAGAGCTCAGCAAAACTTTAATCTGTTTTTTCTGCTGATGGGTGGGGCTGGGTTCCCTCCCTGTTGGTTGTTTGGCCTGAGGAGACCCAACACTGGAGCCTACCGGGGCTCTTTGGTGAGGCTAATGGCAGACTCTGGGAGGGCTTGTGCCAATGAGTACTTCCCAGAACTTCTGTGGCCTGTGTCCTTGTCCTCACGGTGAGACACAGCCATCTCCCGCCTCTGCAGGACACCCTCCAACACTAGTAGGTAGGTCTGGTTCAGTCTCCTATGGGGTCACTGCTCCTTCCCCTGGGTCCACATGCGCACACTACTTTGTGTGTGCCCTCCAAGAGTGCAGTCTGTTTACCCCAGTCCTGTCGAAGTCCTGCAATCAAATCCCACTAGCCTTCAAAGTCTGATTCTCCAGGAATTCCTCCTCCTGTTGCCGGATCCCCAGGTTGGGAAGCCTGACGTGGGGCTCAGAACCTTCACTCCATTGGGTGGACTTCTGTGGTATAAGTGTACTGCAGTTTGTGAGTCACCCATCCAGCAGTTATGGGATTTGATTTTATTGTGATTGCGCCCCCTCCTACCATCTCATTGTGGCTTCTCCTTTGTCTTTGGATGTGGGGTATCTTTTTTGGTGAGTTCCAGTGTCTTCCTGTCGTTGATTTTTCAGCAGGTAGTTGTGATTCTGGTGCTCTCGCAAGAGGGAGTCAATAAAATATTTTTTAATTAAGGTACATATATCCATATATATATATATATATTTATATTTTTAGACCTAGTGCGATTGCACACTTAATAGACTACAGGTAGTGTAAACATAAACTTTTATATGCCCCGGGAAACCAAAATATCCATGTGAATTGCTTTATTGCAGTTTTCACTTTATTGCAGTGGTCTAGAACCAAACCTGCAATATCTCCAAGGTATGCCTATATTTTTTAAGCTTTGATAGAAATTCTAAGAGTCCTTAAAAGGTTTTGAGCACTATCTCAATCATTGGAATAACTGTGTAACTTCTCAGACTGACTATTTTGAAGGAGACAACACACAATTGAATATATAAGTTTTGTATGTTGATGAAATATGTCCAGTTGTTTTACACTTTATCAGGTAGCATGTTCAAAGCTCATAGTTGTAAGATCAAGCTACTGATCACGAGAGTGTGATATCAGAATGTTTTTCTGTTGAGCATAGTCATAACTAAAATTTTTTTATCTTAAATATTTGAAGAATGGATTTATGAAGTATACTGTTACATGCTAACCTTTAAAAGTAAGTTATACATAGATGGAGAGGAGACATAGACAAAGATCCAAAAAACAACGCCCTGGAGTATTTTAAGGCCCACGTCTGTTCAGGTTTCCTTGTAAATAATCTGCTGTATGCAGTTCTCTTCTTGTGGTTTGATAAATCCTCAGAAGTTATTATCATTGCATTGATGAAGTCAGAAAGAGAAAAATCAGTAGCTATTCTTATTCTTCCCCATTCTGTGTCTCTGTCTGCTACTTCTGAGCAAAGAATCCAAAACAAGTAAATCACTGGCCAGGACATTTTTTGGTGATGAGAATGAGGAAGGATGCTTACTTCCTGTATTGACCTCTTTTCTTCCCCCTCAATTCTTTACTATTTTAGCTATTTTCCTGGACAGTGTGAGTGGATCTATTGCCCAGGGGATGCCATATCTTCAGTTGCTGCTTCTGAGAAGAGTACAGGAAAAATTTTCATTTATGACGGTCGAGGAGATAACCAGCCACTACATATTTTTGACAAACTCCATACATCACCTCTTACTCAGATACGGCTAAACCCAGTTTACAAAGCAATAGTGTCTTCTGACAAATCTGGAATGATTGAATACTGGACCGGTCCTCTTCATGAATATAAATTCCCCAAAAATGTGAACTGGGAATATAAAACTGACACAGATTTATATGAATTTGCCAAGTGCAAGGCTTATCCAACCAGCATATGTTTTTCACCTGATGGGAAGAAAATAGCTACTATTGGTTCTGATAGAAAGGTTAGAATTTTCAGATTTTTAACTGGAAAACTCATGAGAGTCTTCGATGAATCACTAAGTGTAAGTGCCATATAAATTTAATCAGATTTTACTTTTGTGAAAATGTCTTTATTTTGTGCTATTTCTTAAAAGATATTTTTTTCTGGATATGGACATTTAGATGGATGATCATTTTCTCTTAGCACATTAAAGATATTATTCAACTGTCTGCTGTCTTGTATTGTTGCTCTTCAAAACTGCCTTCCCTAGGTTTATGATTTGATAAATTCTGAGCCAGTTTTTCTTATACTTATGTGTCTTTTTTTTCAGTTTTGTTTTGTTTGCAAGTTCCTTCTTTTGAGATCCTCAAAACCCATGCTAGGCCCCCTTCTCTTCTCACTCTACACTCCTGTCTGTCTGTATGACTACTTCCAAATTTATTTTTCCAGCTTTCTATTATAAACAGACCTGGTCCTATCCTTTTATTTCATTTATTTATTTTTTCTGTCTTCATGAATGGCACAAATATCCATCTGCTTGCACAAGCCAGAATCTGAGTCATCTTTACCTGTTTTTCCTTACCGCTCTATTTAATTCATCATGAGTCCTGTTAATTTTACTTTCTGCATATACTTTACATACACTTCTTTTAGCACAGCTGTCACTACCCTAGCTCATGATCTTTTGCCTGGCCTATTGCCTGGCCTACTCCCTGCATCTATTCTGGCTTCCTCCTAATCTGTTATCCATGCTACACCCAAAGGGATGTTTTCAAAGCACATATCTGATCTTGTCATACTTTGAATCTCTTAGTGACTACCTGTTGTTCTTAGGATCAAGACCAAATCGAGGCCTGCCATATTGTGCCTTCAACCTACCTCTACTACCTCTTACTCTAGCCAGTCAGGCCTTCTTTCAGTTCTTGACTATGTCTTCCACCACAGGGCCTTTGCATATGCTGTCCCTCATGTATGGAGTGACCCCTCTCCCCATTCCTCCTATTACCTATTGAACTCATCCTTCAAATCTTGAAGAGTCATTTTCCCTGGTAATCTTCCACTGTGCTTAGAATCTCAGACAACTTTTTTTTTTATGTGGTTCTTGTATCACTGTTTATTTTCTTTTAGAATATTTGGTCTTATCATATGATTAATTTGTATCAGCCCCCAGTAAACTAAACTGTGTGTGATTTATGGTCCTGTATCTGTTTTGCTTATGATTGTATTTCCAGCATTAAGAACAATACTTGACACATAATTACTGCTAACAAGAATTTATTGGGACTTCCCTGGCGGTCCAGTGGTTAAGACACCGCAGTTCCACTGCAGGCGGCGTGGGTTCGATCCCTGGTTGGGGAACTAAGATCCTGCATGCTGCGCAGTGTGGCCAATAAAACAGAAAAAAAAAAAAGAATTTATTAGAGCATGTAGTTGTAGAATAAGAGTTTTTATCCATGCTAAGGTAATTGCTTTTTGTGGATATTTGAGTCTCATCACGTGTTTCCATCATGTGGTTCTCTAACTGCTAATGGTATGTTGAATCCTCTTGAAAGGCTGTGGGTTGAACCTTTGTAGTGATAATGTTTACTGTATGACAGTGTCAATTCTACAATCTTGGTAGTCACCAGTTTACATTAGATTCCCTGAATTAAGTGCTTCAAAAATGTTATGACCCTTATTAGTGATAACTCTTGTTTGGTGGCAAGTAGTAATAAGTTGGGTTGATCATCTGCCTGAAGGAATATGAATCCAGACAAAAGGGAAGATTTGTTTGCTAATCAAATCATCCTCATAACTCATTTTCTTATTGGAAGAATATAGCTTTCCATTATGCTTTTAGGAGAAGGAGAAACCTTTCCTTGTGATATTTTCTTCTTTGATGGTGGCTGGTGACTACATATTGGTTTCAACTTAAATATAATTTTAAAACTCTTTACAACTTACGGCTCTTCCCAGATTCCTTAAGAAAAGAAATACTTAAAATCTATTCTCTGGATATAAATCTCTTAACACATATACTCTGAGATGTTCAATCCACTATTTCTTCACTGTTGTCTTTAACATTTGTTGAAATTATAGGACTGAGGTAATACGAGAAGGTCAGTAGCAAAGTGTATGATAGAAGTTGAAATTCAGAATGAGAGAGTTTGGAAAAAAAAAAGGCAAATGCCAATTAAATTATGTACAATGCTAATGACTGGTTAATGACTAGAATCTCATAGTCCCATGTTAAGGGAGGGAGCTTCTAACTAGTTAGAGCCCTGGTTTAATAGACAAATTTAATTAGATGGTATGAAGTTGTATCTTCTGGTATTTTATTAATCAGGAGCACTGCATATGGCCATGCAGTTGAGTATTACAGAGGTCCAATTATTAAAGCTAGAATACTATTAAAAAAAAGATACGGATGTGCTTAAAAGGTTGGATTAAATTTATTAAATACATATATATGGGCAGATGGCCATGTACAGACTTTAAGTCTTGAAAATGAATCTTCTCTCTAGCAAAAATAATCAAGGGTCCCACACTACAAAAATGTAGTCTGGCATCTAGGCTATTTCTGGCAAATGAGTAAAGCAATATATCAGTTTCAGAGACTGGAGACAAGAAACCCTAATGACCAAGCTTTTTAGCTATTCTTTAAGAACTTGGCCTCATCTTGTTCCCTAACACATACCTCCTTTACATTTTTGGAGTTATGTATGTTGTTCTTTCCATATCTAGAAAAACTGGATATTTCGTTAATGCAAGAATGAAAAAAAGAAGTAGATGGGACATAAGCCTGACTTCTTTTCATCTGCAATAGAGAGCTACTTTTGATTTCTGCAGTTTGATGCCCTAAATATCTAGAAAACTGTAAAGATCACATCTTTGGGGAGGCTGGTAGTGTGATAGTACATAGTAATTAAGATGTGACCTCCATCTTGAAAGCTGTGTATTAAATATCTAAAGAAAAGTAAACCAAATGTCCAAAATAAAGCGCACTCATAAAAATATTCGTCTATCCTAAACCACATATTCCTAATGATAATTAACTGTAATGGTGCTCCAAAATAACTTGAAACATTTTCTGAACTATGAAATTGTTATAAATTAGTGAAATCATAAAAGAGTTCATTCATTCAACAAAAATGGAGTGCTTGTTATATGGCAGGCCCATGATCCTTGTACAAGGACCTCACAGTCCATAGCTGCACTGTCCAGTTTAATAGCCACTAACCACATATGGCTGTTGAACACTTGGTATGTGACTGGTCCAAATTGAGCTGGACTGAGTATAAAATACACACTGGACTTCAAAGACAATATAAGAAAAAAAGAATATATCTCAATTTTTAAATACTGCTTAATATCTTTATTTTGCTTTTTTATATTTTTTGTTACTTAAATTTAAATCGTCTGATAATATTTTAGATATATTGGGTTGAATAAAACATTAAAATTAATTTTATCTGTTTATTTTTACTTTGTTTAATGTAGCTACTAAAAAGTTTTAAATTATATATGTGGTTTGCATTATATTTCTATTGGAAAGTGTTAGTCTGTGGCTTATAAAATGCAGCAGATACATTGTTTCTGCAGAGAAAGCAGTAGTTATGTTTACTCTTTTATTTTTTTCATTAGAAGAACCAGTTAGTATAAATACTATTTTTTATGATTGAACTTACTAACATCTTTTGATTTCCTGCTTCAAGTGTTTAGAATACTCCTTAAGAAGATATGTAAGTACATAAACTGTTAGTGGCTCTTAATGTATACTCTGCTTTTATTTAAATTCTCTTTCCCTTTATCATATAACATTTTTTGTTAATAAATGGTTTGTTTCCTAGATGTTTACTGAACTGCAGCAGATGAGGCAACAGCTACCAGACATGGAATTTGGCCGACGCATGGCTGTAGAACGTGAATTGGAGAAGGTGGATGCAGTAAGATTAATTAATATAGTTTTTGATGAAACTGGACACTTTGTACTCTATGGAACAATGCTGGGCATTAAAGTTATAAATGTAGAAACAAACCGGTAAGCTTTAATATAATTTATGCTTTTTAAAAATGTACTTTCAAGGGACCATTTCCTCCTTTTGGGAAACAATGGGAGTTTTGTTTGTTCTAAGACAAGTGGAATGGTCCCAAATGTCTAAGCTTAACCAAATGTTTTGACTGGATTTTTCTGTGGTCTTTTGGTTGTTTATAATCTTATGTAAAAAGTTTCCACTCATGTTTGTAAAAGAAATGGAAGGAAGATATGCATAGTTTCAATTTTTTTTTTTAACAAGTTTCAGTCTGTCTTTTGCTTATTGATTTAAATTAGCCTGGTTCATGTTAAATGTTGCCAAATATTTTAACCACAGAATTCAGCATTACATCCTGCTAGACATAAAATCAGAAGTTAAAATGTATGAAACCACAAAAAGCCTTTTGTGCAAACAGCCCATTTGGTCTTAGAACAAAATTGCTATAATCAGATACTATCACAGAATGTAAATGAAAAGAACTTAAAGTATATTTAAAGGAAAAAAATCTTGTGCTATACATTCTCACATATAAACAAATTTATATTGTAGTTCTTGGCAATACAAAATCTTTGAAGACTTGCAGAAAGATTAAAATGATAGGGATAGGTTAAAACTGTATGACTGAATGATTGTTATTGTTTTAATCTGAAAATTATAGATAGCTACCAATTTAAAATAACTTTTTGGGGGGAGAAGGAGAGGTAGAAAAACACTTTAAAAACCTTTCACTAGTTATTTTGTACAAAGATAAAGAATATAGTTGATTCCTAGCTTTTATCTGTAAAGTTGTTATAACTGGAGTTAATCCTGATAATTTTGTTGAATAAATATTGTTGTATTTTCCAGGTGTGTGCGGATCTTAGGCAAGCAAGAAAATATTAGAGTGATGCAATTGGCGTTGTTCCAGGGAATAGCCAAAAAACATCGTGCTGCAACTACTATAGAAATGAAAGCTTCTGAAAACCCTGTTCTTCAGAATATTCAAGCTGACCCAACAATAGTCTGTACATCTTTCAAAAAGAATAGATTTTATATGGTATGTGGAAGTACTAGGAGATAGACTTTAATGTTTCTTCCAGTTTAGTTGGAGTTTTATTTTTTTAGCTTGTGCTTTCAACTGAAGAAAATGTTGGCAATAATAGCAGACTTTCTAAACAACCAGAATACCATCTTATAACATTAATATTGTAGAATTTTTAACTAGGGTTTGATTTTAAGTGTTTCTGTACTGTTTTACATCCTGTTTTGAACATTTTTCAACCTGGCTTCTACAACGATTTGTGCTAAGATGATAGTAAGTGGCTATGATAGTTTTTGCTGTGGAGTTTTTAAAATTCTTGTTTTAGTATTTTTCACCTTTTACTCTTGAACATAACTTGCACACCTCCTTCTCTACATACATATTTTTACCTTTTGATTCCATTGTAATGATGCTACCTTGGAACTGTACATTCCTGAGGGATTTTTTTTTTTCTGGAGAACTAAAAGTACTTTGCAGTGTTAACTAAGATTGGACTCAAAATCAAACTACTAAGCTATCTAGGAGTAGCACCGTTCTGATTGTTCAAACAGAAAAATCTGAAGTGTAGACACTTCTGTGCTTGCATTTTATCCTTCACAATCAGTCAGAGACTTTCTAAGACCCAAATGTGATTATTTCTCTGCCTGAAATCCTTTAATAACTCCCCAGCTATCTATATCAGCTGCCCTCCTAGTTTATCTTTCTTCATTTTTAGTTCATTTGCTATACTGACCATACTGAACTTGATCCCATTTACAAGATTTGAGTGTTCTTTTTACTGGTAGGTGTTTGCACAGGTTATTCCTTCTACCAGCCACACACCTCTCCCCAGTTCCTACTCATACTTCTGGTCTCAGCTTGGAAGCCTTCTCTTGACATTAAGTCTGGATTAGGTGTGCCTGCTTGTGTAATGTGTCACACTTTTTGGAATAATTTGCTGATTTTTGGTGGGGGGGGTGTCTCTGACACTATCCTCTCTTCCTCAAGATAATATAAAATCCATAATTACAGGGCACTATGTTTTCTTCACATATCAAACTCCACAGAGTTTGGTAAAGTATCTGGCCCATTATAGTATACTCATTCGTTCATCTGACACATTAGAAGCAGCTGTGATGCTATGAAGGATACCAGCATTTGGTAAATGTAGGAATAGCAGTTTATCTCCTCCAACCAAGCTTTTAGCCTAAAATGGGTATATTCTTTTAAGATGAGAATTTTGCTTATAACTTTCAAAGTCATTGTTAAAGATTTCTTAATATATGTTAAAGGAAAATAATTTTTCTTGCTTTTACCTGTAATTTAACTGTTTTGAAAGTAAAAATAAATCATAAAAGGTAATTCTTGATATACACTAAAAACACATATACTAATTTTCCATCCACTTTATTTAAAAACTTTAACAAATTTTCTTTCTTAATCTTTCCTCAGAGTTCATGCTTATGTTGATTAAACCATACATGTTCCTTGGAAACTTTGAAGAAATAGAAAAACAAAATGTTAAGTCACTCACTGTGTATTTATACTGCTAACATTTTCATGAATTTTTTTATTAGATGTACATATTCTTAAGCAAACCTAAAATGGTAAACATATACACAAATTTCGTATCCCTTTTTTCAAATCCACTATCATGAAATAAAAGTAAAATTTTACAGAATTTGAACTTTAATAGTTCCACATGTTAACTAAATCAAGATAACTTTTTAAATTCACATAATTAAATAGTACAACAGACATGCCATTCCTTTGATAACTGGAGAATAATATGTTAAGGCAGTAACATCCTAGCTTAGTTGTTCCTTTATTTGGAATTGATCCAAGTAGATCAAGGCATGACATTAGGCAAGACAGGGCCTGGGCACTAGCTTTACCTTCCTGGAACTTAGTTGACATCCAGTAGAACTTTCTTGGGGGAAAAGATTTCTGCTTATTGAGAGTCAAATAAAAGAAACAGGCCTTGAGAAGTCCAGAATTTCAACAACTGAAAGATTTTTCTCAATTCTCCATAGACCCCGAGGATCCTGAGATTTCTAACAACTTCACTCAAAATGTAATCCTTTCTTCCAAGCTTCAGAGTTTAGATAGATCAGATGGGCTCTGACCAAAAAAAAAAAAAGATCACGATCCATTACTGATTCATCTTTGAATCCTCATCCTACCAGCACAAGGTCCTACTCATAGAAATAACAATTATTAATATGTATATAGTGCCTTCTATATGTTAGGCACTGTTTTCTAAGCACCTTACATCCCTTCATTTAATCTTCATATCAGGTGCCATTTTGAGGTAGTTTTTATTGTTATCCCCATTTATGAATGAGGAAATGAAAGTAATCAATTTACTTCCCCAAAGTCACATAACTAGTTAAGTGGCAGAGCTGGAATTCAAACTCAGGCAATCTAAATAGAGAAAAGTAAGCAATAAATTGCAGGTTAGGTAGGACATACTAGAAGGCAGAAGCAGAGAGCTACCTCAAATAAAACTGCATCTTGTTAAATGGGTACCCATAAAAGTTTCCACCAAAAAAATTAAATTCCATTTGAAATCATACATCTTTGTCATATTAATTTTCATATTAGACAAGTGTAGAAATAATTTAGCTGCCTTACACATCCTATGATAGGAAGTGATTCCTGAAATAAGCATTTATTCTGATGTGAATTCTTAGTTTCCTCAAATACTTCATTAGAAATGAAATTTTCTTGTTCGTAAATTTTAACCAGATGAAAAATTTAATTCATTTACTCACTTTTTATTTTCCTCCTTGAGTTTACTAAACGAGAACCAGAAGATACAAAAAGTGCAGATTCTGACCGAGATGTTTTTAATGAGAAACCTTCTAAAGAAGAAGTCATGGCGGCTACTCAAGCTGAGGGACCTAAACGAGTGTCAGATAGTGCCATTATCCACACGAGCATGGGAGACATTCACATCAAACTTTTTCCTGTTGAGTATGTACTGTTTTTGTTGTCGTAAATAAACACCAGTGTAAATGTGTATATTTGAAGAAACTATGCAACTTAAAATTCTTGCTATTTTGACTTAAGGAATTTAGAAGAATTGAAATGTTAGAGCATCTTTCCTGAGCTTTCTGATAACTATTAAGCTAGGAAATGGGAAAATTTTATAAATACATACACATACTTCAATATACATACTTCACGGGTTTATTATTATAAGGACAAAATATCGTAGCTATGACAGTGCTGAATGTAACTGTAAAGTGGTAAATATATATTACCACCATCAACTACACATTCCAACTATAGGTTTTGTGGGTCACTTGTTATAACTGGCTTTCCTCTCAAAGCACATCTTTAAGGGGAGGATAATTATTTTTCCTTCCTGATGTTTGAAAAGTTTGCAGAATTAACATACAATACTAAATACGATACAGTATGGCTGGCTATTCTTGATCCAAAAGATGACATCTTTTACAATTCCTTGACTTAAAAGTACTTAGTTATTTTGGATATGAATGTTTTATGTCCAGTGTTTTACCATATCATGGCATTGAACAAAAAACTAGGCAGTTCTAGACTCCTGGACCATCTCATTTTAAGCATTCAGAACCCATGCATCCATTAAGCCTATTCCCTGATGTGCTTGGTACAGATTCTCCTGACTCCCTCTGCCATTCCCAGCTTTAGGAGCTATTACATGATAAAGTACTGTATTAAATCATCTCATGAGATTAGTGAATATTATTTAGGAAGTGTATCTGAATGTGTGATTGTCATTTAAAGTTTATTAAATTTAGTAGCTGTCATATCAGTGAATTAGTCATTGGTCAGGAAATATCCATACTATATCATTTTTTTTTTTTTTTTTTTGCGGTACGCGGGCCTCTCACTGCTGTGGCCTCTCCCGTTGCGGAGCACAGGCTCCAGACACGCAGGCTCAGCAGCTATGGCTCACGGGCCCAGCCGTTCCGCGGCATGTGGGATCCTCCCAGACTGGGGCACGAACCCGTGTCCCCTGCATCGGCAGGCAGACTCTCAACCACTGCACCACCAGGGAAGCCCTATATCATTTTTTTAATAAGAAAATTACCTTTTCCAGGAACTTAACCCACTATGTGCAGTGGGGTAAGGTGTTATGGTTGTTTTTTTTAAAACTCCTCAATGACTTTGGAATCTAAATACTGTCAAACTCAAATATAATAAGCAGTCATGATCTAAAGATAGTATATTAAACTGTAAGAATAGGCTACTGCTTATATGCCCTGTCAACTCTTGCTTGTCCTGAGATCAGAAGAAATTATGAAAAAAAGACTGTCCTTCTGAAACAGAAGATTCTGAAAACACCATTAGGAAGCTGAACTACAAAGACAACTGTCATAAGGTGCTCCAATTAATTTTCATGTTTTTAATATATGTCTTACTAGGTGCCCTAAGACAGTGGAAAACTTCTGTGTTCACAGCAGAAATGGTTATTATAATGGACATACATTTCATCGCATAATTAAGGTCAGTTATGCAAATTTTATGTGATTTAAGGAATAGTATGTTATTGCCTAACAAGAGGTTTAAAACCTAAGGAACCTTGTTCTCTCACACTTAGCAGTTTATTAGGAATAGGAAAAATGGACTATGGAAGTCAAAAGAAGAATGGATGGTCATGAATCAGACCTAGAATCAAGGATAAGAATAATAGCATGGTTACCTTTTTAGAAACACTGCAGCAATTGAAGCAGTTAAAGCAAAGGGTCAGATAATGAATAAAGGATGTTGCTGAGATAAGACCAACAGCCAAGGTAACCAGTTCCTAGTGGCTAGATAAGGTCTGGATTTAGAAGATAAGATTAAATAATAGAAGAGCCATGTTGCCACTTTATCTGTGAAAACTACCATTAATACCTGACGAGCAGAATGAACTCAGCCCAGGATTTTGTTGAGCAGCATTCCATAAAATGGATGGAGCAGTGATGTAGTTCTTGATTACTGGCAGGTCAGAAATGTCAGGAGAGGTCTTCCCTGGTGGCGCAGTGGTTAAGAATCTGCCTGCCAATGCAGGGCACACGGGTTCAAGCCCTGCTCTGGGAAGATCTCACATGCTGCAGAGCAACTAAGCCTGTGCACCACAACTACTGAGCCTGCACTCTAGAGCCCACGAGCCACAGTTACTGAGCCCAAGTGCCACAACTACTGAAGCCCGTGTGCCTAGAGCCTGTGCTCCCCAACAAGAGAAGCCACCCAGTGAGAAGCCCGCAAACCGCAACGAAGAGTAGCCCCCGCTCGCCGCAACTAGAGAAAAAGCCCAGGTGCAGCAAAAAAGACCCAAGGCAGCCAAAAATAAAAATAAATAAATTTAAAGAAAAAATTTAAAAAGAAAGAAATGGCAGGAGAAACGCCAGAAGGAAAAATCAGATTTCAGGGTTCTGAAGGAATTAGTGAAGTGACTCACCAGAAAATCCAGTGTTTAGGGAAAGGGAAGAGAGAAGAACGGGGCAATTATGTTAAGACCTAACACACTATGTAAGATCCTAAAACTTATCTAAATTATTAATTGGCTTTAGATTACTGAGCAAGATAGTACCTATCTATAAATGGAAAGACCTTTACATTTTTGTTTCCATCACTGAAATAAGGTAGCAGTTAAGCAATGGAAATATATCATCCAAATTAAAGTATAACTAAGAGTTTAATAAAATTACTTTATAGAATGTTAATAAAGTTAAGATTTTATTGACTACAAAGCACTCTTGACAAACATGACTCCAAAGCGTACATATATGTAACACGTGTAATGTGATTTTATCTCCTTTCTGTTAAGGGCTTCATGATTCAGACAGGAGATCCAACAGGTACTGGTATGGGAGGAGAAAGCATATGGGGAGGAGAATTTGAAGATGAATTTCATTCAACATTACGACATGACAGACCATATACACTCAGCATGGCCAACGCTGGCTCGAATACTAATGGATCCCAGTTTTTCATAACAGTAGTACCAACGGTAAGTAGAACAGCATTGTCTATAAGCCAAAGATTCATAGGTTTTGATCTAAGAGAGTGAATTTAGTAGAAAAGAGAGCTTTATTATTCTCTACATTATTTATATATGCCAGGATATAAAAATGAAAACAATTTAGAGAAGAAAATGTAAAATTACCTAACAAATCAGATTTTACTTTGTAAAACAGTACTTTTGTAATTCAGGACACTGCAGTTTAAGTCAACTCTGCCACTATTAATTGGACAATCCAAAACAAATTATTTTACCTCTGGACTTGTTTCCTCATCTTTAGAATGAGAGGATTAGAGTGTAAGAATTCCCAATTTTAAGATATTTTTTTCCACATTTTTATGTCTCTGAAATTGGAATGCAGCCCTTAATCAATGACATTGTAGATTTAATGAAATACAGTGTAAGACTATCTAGCTCTATTGCTATGCAGTTCCACAAAATTATAAAAATTACACATTTTATTTTTTAGACGTAGGCACTGAGCAGTAAAGGAAAAATACTTATAACTATTGTCTGCCAGGCACATGATCTCATGTAATATTCACAAGACTTCTACTATCACTATACCCAGTTTTAAAAAACGGATGAGGAAACAGTGAGACCTGATTAACTTGACAAACGTCAAGTAAGTAGCAGAGCCAGAGTTTGAGCTCCTGTCTCTCTGATGCCAAAGCACATGCTGCCTAAACTATTCCAAACTGCCTCTTGTGCAGGGTAAGATTCGTGCAGAAAACTTTTAAAGCCTTAGCCATAATTCTTTAAGCCATGCAAAGAACTTAGCTTCAGCAAACATCTTCAAGTGCTGTTTGGTCTGAAAGATGCAGATATTTAATTAAACATTAGATTATGCTTTTATATTTTTTAATATAACATGGAAATTACTCTTAAAAGCTGCTAAGTGAAAGTATTTTTTAATTATATTTTTAAATGAAGCTGAAGTTTAAATTCTCTTTAATTTGCTCACCCAGAGGGTGTGATTTAAGAATTTGGAGTTCACCAAGATTTTCTATTTGTCCTCCAACATAGCCTTGGCTTGATAATAAGCACACAGTGTTTGGACGAGTGACTAAAGGAATGGAAGTTGTACAGAGGATCTCCAACGTCAAAGTCAATCCCAAAACAGATAAGCCCTATGAGGATGTCAGCATCATAAATATTACTGTCAAGTAAAATAAGATTTGTCTCATTGTCTTTGTAAATAAAAATACACATATTAAACACAGGATTATTTTACATAAGGAAGCTCTTAAGATTTATTTTTATATTTTTCATTAAAGGCCATTTTTTAAAAACTCTGCCTTTGAGTTTTCTTGCAGTATTTCTCATCCTGAGGTGATAAACTGAAATGGACCAAAATTCAGGCAAATAGCACTCCTTATACATAATTTCTCATGAGACTTAAAACCATATTAAACAATGAGAATGGTATGCATTTGTTCCTTAGTTTTTTAAAAATATGCCAGATAGTCTGCCCTCAAATGTCTCTTTAGATCCATCCAATAAGAAAGGGTCAGGATGTGACAGTGATATACCATTTCCTTTTACAAGAGGTTTGTGTTACATGCCAAATAGTTTTGTCCTTTGATCACTGTTAAGTAGTAAGTAGTGGTAAGTAAAACTTCAATAAATAAATAGGAAGTGCCTTTGGTCAAAAGTGTTTTTATTCCTTAATCATTAGGAAGTATTCTTCAAATATAAAAATCAGAATAAATGAACACCTGAGTCCTTGGTTTTATATACTGATTCATTTACTATTTTCACATCGTTTTTCTAATGTAGCTAAACAGTTTTTGTCTTCAGTTTATGTAGTATATCTTTTATTACCTTACTAAATATACCATCAAGAAAGTATATATTGAGTAAAAATGTTAATATCTAACAATGAAGAGATTAGTAGAAATTGGAGCAATAAAACGAGTCCAAGTCTTATGAGTCCAATTCATTTATTCTTCATTTACCCTCATAAATTACTTCAGAATCACTGCTTCTACTTTCCAGACAGACTCTTAAGAACTTATAAGAGGAACATATTCAACAGACGTGTTTAGGGAATTCACATTCTTATGCTTTATATCTAAGCTTACATTTTTCCTTCTACTGATCAGCAGGATTATTTCCTTTACCTATTTTTGTACCATAAACTGTGATGGAAGAACATGCCAAACTGTGCTAACTTTAAATTAATATTGTGTCCTCCTTTTAAAAAGAACTAAATTATGGACAGAAAATGACTCTTCACTATGACATTTACCTTTTCTCCCTAATTTTAGGTGTTCAGACTTACCTACCTATCAATTCATTCGTAAAAGCTTAATCCTAAATTTTTGGTAATACTGCCACCAAGTGGTGGTAGTGATGCCTCATTCTTCCCAAAATAAAATTATTTTGCTTTGAGTGAAAATCATATTTGATTAATGAATTTTTCCATTCCATGTCACAAATTTAATATAATCAGTAGACCTAAAAACCTACACTGCCAGATGTCTTTTTTTAAAGCATGTTTTAAATTATTAGCAAGATACCATCTGATACTTATTAGTCCTTTTCATTCATTATTCTTTTAGGGAAAAGTACAGATATCTTCTTCCTTATTACCACTTTGCAAATTGAGAAGTATCTCAGTGTCACATAAGTGTTTTAGGGGCTTCCCTGGTGACGCAGTGTCACATAAGTGTTTTAGGAGCTTTCCTGGTTGAGAGTCCGCCTGTCGATGCAGGGGACACGGGTTCATGCCCCGGTCCGGGAAGATCCCACATGCCGCGGAGCGGCTGGGCCCGTGAACCATGGCCGCTGAGCCTGTGCGTCCGGAGCCTGTGCTCCACAACGGGAGAAGCCACAACAGTGAGAGGCCCGCGTGCCGCAAAAAAAAAAAAAAAAAAAAAAAAGTGTTTTAGGGCTTCCCTGCTGGCGCAGTGGTTGAGAGTCCGCCTGCCGATGCAGGGTCCACGGGTTCGTGCCCCGGCCCGGGAGGATCCCACATGCCGCGGAGCGGCTGGGTCCGTGAGCCATGGCCGCTGAGCCTGCGTGCGTCCGGAGCCTGTGCTCCGCAACGGGCGAAGCCACAACAGTGAGAGGCCCTCGTACCGCAAAAAAAAAAAAAAAAAAAAAAGTGTTTTAGCAACATTAGCTCATAGGATATAGCTAAGTTTTCCAAGCCCTCTTATAAAAAGTTATTTAAAATGCTATGTTCTTGTGTGAAACAAGGTTAAATTTAAAAAGCAATAATTTCACTTTGTTCAATGCAAAATTTTAGCTCTCCTTTAAAAACACTACAGTTATAATACTTATTTAAATTTGACAAATTGCAAATACGGAATGACAGAATGGTATTTCTAAATTTTTAATAAAGTATATCTCAAATTTGTCATACAAGTCAATCCCTATCCCATTTTGTTTTCTCTTAACCACAGCACAAATATAACTTTAATTGGTTACTAGCAATACTACTATATAGATGGTTCAAGAAACAGAATTTTTAGAATAATAATAGGACTTCTTTAAAATGATTTTAACATTTTATTGCTGTCTATACTGATCATATGTGTAATGCAAATAACGGCTTCTAGTAATTATAAAGCATCCCAGAATTACAGACCAAGACTATACACTTGAAAAACCTGCTTTACATAAACCATACAATGATATTTAGGCTTGATACAGAAATTCAGTGCCAGGAGGCAAATCCAAATAGACTGTATTTAAAACCTCTCTGAAGTTTGACATTTCCCAGAGGGAACTAGCAAGCACAATCTTAACTAATAATTAGTGAAAGAATACAACCACAAATAGTAATAAGAGCCTGAGAAAAGTATTTCTTAAAAAAATAGTAACAAACAGTACTATCATGTATGTTATAATCAAGTCTAAACACAATTTTTAAATTGTGTTTTAGAAATATGCTAGGAATGTGAATTTAAAAGTTAAGCAAAATTGGTAAAATAAACTTAATTTACAAGGAAAATGCAAGTTTACATGTTAGTGTTAGACTTCTTTTTTCCAATTACCTAGTAGAGAAAACAGTTCAAGGGCTCACAGGCAAATGTAACACCTTTTTTATTTTTCACAGTTATTGCAATCAGTCAAATGTTAATTTAATTCAGAAGTATTAACTTATATGCACAAACTACACTTGTAACAGCATGACCTTTTACTTGAAAAACAAAGGATGTAATATTAGTTATTTACACACTGCCCATAATACTGACACTTTTTTTTTAATGCTTTGTTTTCTATAAGTTTTGTTGTTTTTAAACAAAAGTACATTTGAAGAGACTGAACCAAAACAGTGCCACCCAGGAGTCACATCTTACCATCAGACATCAATGTCCTCATAGCGTTTCAAATAATAAGATTTAGGATTTAACCTCATCCTAAAGTATAAAGAGCATTTAAAAAGAAAAACAAAAACCATAAAATTCAATCTAGGTATGTTTAAATATAAATCGTACTGCCATAATAAGGGAGTTTCCTTAAAAAATGAAAAACAGTAAAGAGCACAAACTTTTTAAACTTCTATTCAACACTGCATAATAAATGTGATGTAAACTTTTTGAATATTTCTTTTCCTTAGACATGTTGTTTCTCAAACAACTTTTCAAGGCCTTGTCATGAAAAGCCTTGATCACATTTATTGTTAACATAAATACACTTATTTGGGGAAAACATTTTAAAGTAATTGTAATAAGCATTTTCCACTGCATAAATAACTTCTCTGTGGTAGAGGTAGTTTTCTACTTATATCTCTACCTTTTATGTAAAACCAACCCTCGTTTTTGTGTGTAACTTACTACATTTTACCTATAGTCATTCTCACTGAAGATGCAATATTATTTTTAAAAGACACAATGCTAAGTACTTTAAATATACTGAAAAACAGAAGGACGAATTTAGAGCTCTGACCTGGGAAATAATACTTCCAGGTTCAGCCCTGCAAATGGGTCTTTCATAAATGAAGATCAACTAGAATATAACTGACTTTCACAATTTTATTATTAATTGTTCTTCAGTGTAGCGCTAATCGAACATCAGGCCTAGTTAGATTACATTTCATTCTGACTCACTGGGTTTTATACAAAAGGCTTTAGGAGAGCTTTAATAAAACACTATAAAATATTAATTTTCTATAGCTTATAGTTCTTAGCATTAAACGTGTTCTGTTATACTGAACGTTAAAGTAATCCTATTACTCAAAGATACAGTTTGAATTGTATTTCATTAAGTCACTGCCAGTTTTGCTACTAAATACTGCCAAAATCCAGTGAAAAGCCAAGTTGAAGAAGCCATGCTTCACTTGCTTCATACAGAGGTTCCATTAGGCATTCAGTTGGCTATCCTTTTCCCTTTGAAAGAATAAACTTTCACCTACTCTTTGTGACTACTTCTTTCCCAATATATGGGTCACATATAATCTGAAAAACTATTGTACGTTGAAAAAAAATGTATACCCAGTAAGTCCCTGTTTAATCCAATTTAATCTGCTCCATCAGATATTTAAATTTTACTACAGTTTTTTAAAAGTGATATTGTACTGAATTCCCAAACTAAAATTCCTTTTATGTATACATCGTAAATTAACTACCTTTGAGATGTATAATTTCTTACATCATATTACGTGCAAAATAACTCTTAACCACAAAACTTTAAACAACTGCTGCATTTAACATCAGGCAACATCCAATACTCCAGCAGCCACAAGTTGCCGTGAGAGCCAGTCCAACCCTTCATACAGTCCCATACCACTTCGAGCATCACAGCCCTGAATATACCAGCTTCGGCCACAGCACAATTTATGGAGACTAAGAAGTTCAGTGATTTCTTCTACTGACAGAGCTCCAGCAACGTCCTGAAAGATATATACACATCAGAATTTTAATCAGTCCATCAAAATTATCATATTTGTAATTATTGTTATTTATTTACAGTTCTGTTGGTACCATTCCAACAGAAGCCTATACTAAAGTTAAAACCTAAATTCAACTTTCAGTAATTATTTTGAGATTAATGAGAAAAAATTTGAGTTTTGGTTATAATATAGATAGTCTGTAAGAAGTCTTGCAATGAAATCAATAAAGGCTGTGCCCCCTGAGTGAAAAAACTGCCGAGGTCATTATAAGGCATCAATTAAAAAAAAATTAATACATGTACATTGTAAGAAATGGCTTTTACATAGGGTTTATATAGTAAAGAGTTTATTAAACTCTCCACGGAATTCCCTGGTGGTCCAGTGGTTAGGACTCAGCACTCTTGCTCCCAGGGGCCCGGGTTCAATCCCTTAGTCAGGACACTAAGATCCTGGTGCAGGACACTAAGACGTTACGCAGCCAAAAAATAAAAATAAAAACCTCTCCAAATACCTCTGAATACCCCTTCTTCCCAGAAGCAACTATCAGCAAAAAAAAAGCTCTCCAATCTCCAGATTGCTTCTTCCCAGAAGCAATCATCAGTAACAATTTCTTTCATATTTTTCAGAAAACTTCCACGCACACTCACGCAAATAAACAGGAACATACTCTCTTTTTTTGTTTTTTACTTAACACATATCTTGAAAATAAAGATATCTTTCCATTATCAGGACAAGCAGATTTTCCATATTATTTTTAACATCTGTATTGCATTCCACTGTAGGTGCAACATAATTTTCTTAACCAGTCCTATACCGAATATTTAGATTGAAGATGTGTGCTTATGTGCTATTACATACGCATACACATTCATATAAACATGTATTTTTACATACATACATTTACAAAATTATCTCTAAGATAACCTTAGGATATCTCTTTGCAGAATACATTACTAGAGATAGAATTACAGGGTAAAACGGTATATGCACCTAAAACTTTGACAAAGTACTGCCATATTGCCCTCCAAGAAAATGTCTCCTTTTAATAACCACACCAGCAGTGTATGCAGGTCTGAGGATTATCAAACATTTTCATCTTTAACAATATGATAAGTGGAAAATGGTATTTCACTCTGTCTTATTTGCATATCTTTAATCATAAATAAGTGAAGTATATCAGCTCTTAATGGTTTGTTTTTTTTTTTATTAAGGGGAAATTCCCTGTCCATCCTACTCTTCCTTCTTATGACATCTAAGCCCCCCTATTGCACTAAAGAAAAGCATTCTCATCCTCCCAGAAGCTTAGTCCCAAAATCTAAGAATCTTCAGCTACTCCCCGTCCTTCATCCTCTCCATTCGGTCACCAAATTCTAACTATTCTATGTCCATAAAGTTTCTTCAGTCTGCTTCTACCCTTCCATTCCTTTAATTCAGGATCTTGTTAACTGTCACTTGAATTACTGCAGCAATTTACTGCATCTGCCTGTCTCTATTCCCTTGCCCCTGATTAATTCTACATCCTACCCCCAAAATTACAATCCTAAAACACTAATATGATCTTATCACCAACTTTTAATGGTTCTCCTTTACTCATAGAATATAACCTAAATTTCTCAGCCTGGCCCTGTCAGGCCTTTATCACACAACCTCCCCTGTTACTCTAGAATTTCTTCATCCTCTACCTACCCCTCACATACAGATCTCCTTGGTGTTCCCTAAAAATACTTTTTCCTGCCTGCAGTGTTCTTTCCTTCACAAATTAACTCAAAGTCTTATCCATAATTTCAACTCTTATAGTTTCAATTCAAATCCTACTTTTTACAAATCTTACAAAATACCACCTCTAGAACTACTCTCCAATTTTCCTTAATACTGTTAATATTACTGAAGTCACTTAGCAATTTTCTTTGTATTAAAAATATACACAACATGCTTACCTAAATACATAGGAGTTTCTAGTGAGCATCATCTACTTTATTTCCTTCTGTATATTCCAAGGTACCAAGTACAGCACCTTCCATATAGATTGTACTCAAAATACAGAGCAGAAATTTTATATCTACTGAATTATTTCCCTTGAAATCTTAACAGCTACTTATAATGTGGAATGCTAAAATAAATATTCTGAAATAAAAATGTGTTACCTGTTTGTTAGCAAAAATCAGTAGCAAAGCATCTCGGAGTTCTTTTTCTGTTAACAATTTTGCAAGTTCACTGTGTGCTTCACTAACTCTGTCTCTATGACTGCTATCAACAACAAATACAACAGCTACCAAAAAAAGAGAAAAATATTCATTTAGTCACTTGTTAAATTTCAGTAAATGGACTAAATATTTTAATGTTCTCATTAATATATTATGGTTAGTCTACCATCATTATTTTCACGGAAAGGCTGCTTATTACAGGAACACCTAGCAATAATTAATGATATAATCTCAAACAGTTCGCCTAACTTTTCAGCTGTTGTTTCCCCATCTGTAACAGGATTTACAATGCTTGCCTACCAAACACAGGTTGTTGTGCATATGATTTAATATATTTCTCTTAATGAATGAAAATGTAGCTCTTATGATCTACCTACTGATGTTATTTCTTCGATTACTACTTGCTTTACCAAAAGATAGTGTTTTAAAAATAAATAAATCACCATCTTTCTCTCTCCCAAGTATTCTCTCTAGGTGCCCGGCACAGCACTTTCCACAGATTGTACTCAAAATACACAGCAGAAACTTCATAAATATCTACTGAATTAATTCTCTTTTGAAATCTTTCCAGCTACCTTATGGTAGCTAAACATCCCAGACTTTCAACCATTCCTCATGTTCAAAATTCCATTTTGTCCCCTAAATCACTGTCTCATACTAAACTTAATATCAAGAATCCCAAAGTAAAAATTATCTAGTCTTTCTTCTAGGTGGAAAACAGGATGACATATGCAACAGGTAGCATGAACATAATAAGCTTTATGTTGGGGTACAAGAGGCAAAGTGTAGAATGGGGCCCAAGTGTGAATAAATGCTAAGTGGAATATATGTGATATAACACAGTTTGGTCAAAAGCAAACCACTGTAGTTTCTTCTGTAGATAATAACTAATTGTGAATAGAAATGAAGGAGTGGAGCTATTGAGAGATTATAATGGGATAACTGTTGAGTTGAATTTAATTGAATAGAGCAAGAGAACTATATACCACAAATTCAACCCTATAACACAATATTGCCAGTGATCATGCTCATATGAATACTAATAATATACTTTAACTGTTAAGAGCAGCAAGAGGAAAGTACCCTTAATTACCTACATATATAAGATAAATTTGGTCTTTATGCTAAATTATGGTTTTTCATGAAATAAACCAGAGTACATAACCCAGTCTATCCACCTTAATTTTCTTAATAATGTGGTGCTTGCTACCAATATTTAAAGGTATAGTCATGTTTTTAATCAATGCTAAAATATCAGTTTTATTAGCTAAATCAATGAATTGAAAACTGAACTGGCATCCTAAAAATTTGAAAAATTAAGATGTAATTTTTACACTCTTACCTTGGGTATTGAGGTAATAATGTTTCCACAATGGTCTTAATTTATGTTTTCCACCTACATCCCAAATGGTGAACTTTAGATTTTTATATTCTACAGTTTCCACATTAAAACCTGTTTTTAAAAAAACTTACTTTAATACTGAACTTACATTTACACACCAAACACAGGCAACCCTGTTTATAACTGTGACTTACAAATTATCTGCATACAGCACTATCTACTGCTCCGTAACCAACTCCACTCGTGACAAACATGCGTGGGGAAGTGTATACCTTTAACCAGGGTTAGCCCTCTAATCCACCAGAGTCCTTAAGACCTTGACACCCAAGTACCAGATCTGCATCACTACCCTAATCCTCAGCAGGGTTATCAATCCTTTTTTCCTTCCAACTGTCCCACCAATATTCTGTTCCTTCTTGCTATCCTCCCCATCCACATTTCAATCCCACAGCCACTGAATCTTGCATTTTTTCTCTGAAATGCTGGTGTCTTAGAGCCAATCTCCAAACCAGATTGACATAAAATAAGTCCCAAAGAACTCAGCTGTAAGCTAGGGTTTGTCTGTAAAATGTCCATTAAGGTAAAAGCAATACTTATACTTACCAATTGTTGGAATAGGCTGCATGAACTCATCCTGTTTTAATTTAAACAAAATAGTAGTTTTTCCAGCACCATCTAATCCTAACGTAACAACTCGAATTTCCATTTTGGGTCCAATGTGAACTCTATTGTCCTACAATTTTTTAAAAAATTAATCTTTTTATTTTGATATGGAGTTAAAAGTATTAGTACTTACACTTTTATTTATAAAATACCTTTGTTAATTATTGTGTCTCCTACTCATTCCTTAATCCATTAAAATCAATGTTATAGTCCCCTATTAAAATACCCTTATTCTGATCTTTAGAAAGAGGAAATCAATCCTCATTGCTTTGCTAAATCTTAGCTTAGTAAAACTTACTACTTACTTTGTTTTTATATAAGTTAAAAAAAATACACATACCCACTTATTTTTCCCAGATTTTCTAACTCAACTGAATCTTCTTTAAATAAGATTTTTCATTCTGTGTTAAATATATTAATTAAAAATGAAAAGTGATACTCACTTCCCATAAATATCCACTGTTAACAATCTCACATATATCCCTCAAGATATCTTCCTGTGCAGACATTGGTTGACATACACAAAGCAGATATACTTAAAAAAAAAAAAAATACACACTGCAACTACTTTTTGCACTCAATAGTACATTATGGAATCCTTTCATTTCAAAACATATAGACCTACCTTTTTCTTTTAATTGCTTTATTATATTCCATGTACCACTATTTAACCAATCACCAACTGAGAGATATTAGGTCATCTCTGATTTTTTGATATTACAAATAATGCTGCAATGAACATACTTGTATATATTGCTAGCTGCACGACCTCTCTGCCTGACTTTCCCATCTGTAAAATGGGGATTAAAAATTGTACCAAACTTACATAGGATTTTTGCAAGGATTAGTTTTTTAAAAGACATGTAATCTGAACTAATGGAGTTAGAGGAGGAAAAAGAAAAAAGAATGAAGAAAAGTGAAAAGACCCTAAGAGACATATGGGAATGGGAGTCCCAGAAGGAGGATACAGAAATAAAGGGGCAAAGAGATCTTACTTGAAGATACAATGGCTGAAAACTTCCCAATCTGAGGAAAGAAATGGACATAAAAATTCTAGAAGCTCAGTTCCAACTCAGATAAGTCCAAAGAGACCCACACTGAAGACACATTATAATCCAACTGTCAAAAGTAAAAACAGGATAATCTTGAAAGCAGCAAGAGAAAAGTGACTCATCACATAAACTTGATAATTAACAAATTTCTCAGCAGAAACACTGCAGGTCAGAAAGAGTGGGATGATACATTCAAAGTGCTGAAAGAAAAAAACTGTCAACCAAGAATGCTATATATGGCAAAACTGTCCTTCGAAATGAAGGAAAAATCAAGACTTTCCCAGAAAAACAAAATCTGAGGGAGTCATTACCACTAGACCTGCTCTATAAGAAATGCTAAAGGAGTCCTTCAAGTTGAAATGAAAGGACGCTAGACAGCAACATGAAGCCATATGAAAATCTAAAATGATAACAATAACTACATGGAAAAATAGTAACCTGTATTATAATTTGGGTGCATAAATTTAATTCTTCACAGAATTGAAATAACAAACACATGAAAAAAAACTATAAGCCTGTGCTAATAGGTGTACAATAAAGATGTAATTTGTGACATCAATAACATAAAGTACAGGGGGATGGAGCTGTGAAAGAATAGGGTTTTCGTATGCAATTGAAGTTAAACTGCTGTCAGTTTAAAATAGAATGTTATAACTAAGATGTTTTATGTAATTGCAATGGTAACCACACACACACAAAAAATCCACAGAATATACACCAAAGGAAAAGAGAAGGGAATCAAATATGACACTATAAAAAAATCAATAAAACACAAAAGAAGGCAATGAAAGAGGAAAGGTGAAACAAAA
Organism: Stenella coeruleoalba; assembly: GCF_951394435.1. Lineage (NCBI taxonomy): Eukaryota > Metazoa > Chordata > Mammalia > Artiodactyla > Delphinidae > Stenella > Stenella coeruleoalba. The sequence goes on from NC_137148.1 coordinate 51,902,192, forward strand.
AAAACTATCAAGTTATGCAGAAAACAATGAACAAAATGACAACAGTATTTACCTATCAATAATTACTTTAAACAGACTTAACTCTCCACTCAAAAGACACAGCTTGACTAAATGCGTGAAAAACCAAGATCCAAAAATATGCTATCTACAAGAGACTCACTTTATAGCTAAGAAAATACATAGTCTGAAAGTGAAAGGATGGAAAGAGATGCAAATCTTTGAGATGCAAATCATACCCAAAAGAGAGCAGGGGTGGCTATCCTAATATCAGACAAAATAGATTTTAAGTCAGAAACTGTTATAAGAGACAAAGAAGTTCATTAGATAATGATAAAAGGGCAAATACAGAAAGAATATATAACAATTATAAATACTTGGATTATAAATAAATGAATTAAAGCCCTAAACATAAAAACCAAAGCTATAAAACTCCTAGAAGAAAACACAGAAGAAAGGCTCCATAACATTGGATTTGGCAATGATTTCCTGGATATGACATCAAAAGCACAATCAACAAGAGCAAAAATAAACAAATGAGACTAGATCAACCTTAAAAATTTTTGTGAATAAAAGGACACAATCAGTAGAGTGAAGAAGCAAACTACAGAATGGGAGAAGATACTTGCAAATCATGTATCTGATAATAGATTCATATCCAGAATATAAAAAGAACTCCTACAACTCAACAACAAAAAAATCAAATAACTCAATAGAAAAACAGGCAAAGGACTTGTACAAAATTCTCCAAAGAACTGGCCAAGAGGCATATGAAAATGATACTCAACATCACTATCATCAGAGAAATGCAAATCAAAACCACAATGAGATATCACCTTACACCAATTAGGATGGCTACTAGTATAAGCCATCCTGTTTTACTATCAAAAAAAACCCCCCAGAACAAACAGAAAATAACAAGTGTTGGTGAAAATGTGGAGAAATTGGAACCCTCATGCACTTTCGGTGGGATTTACATAATATGATGCAACCACTATGGAAAACAGTATAGCATTTCCTCAGAAAATTAAAAATAGAACTACCATATGATCCAGTAGTCCCACTTCTGGGAATTTATCCAAAAGAATTGAAAGCAAAGCCTCAAAGAGATATCTGTACACCCATGTTCATAGCAGCACTATTCACAATAGCCAAGAGGTGAAGTAACCCAAATAACCATCGATAGATGAATGGATACAAAATGTGGTATATACAAACAATGGAATATTATTTAGACAAAACAGAAGGAAATTGTGTCACATGCTACAACATGGGTGAACTTTAGGGACATAATGCTAAGTGAAATAAGCCAGTCACAAAAAGACAAATACTATATGATCCACTTGCATGATAATTTAGAGTAGTCAAATACAAAGAAATAGAAAGTAGAGTGGTGGTTACCAGGAGCTAGTGAGAAGGGGGGAATAGGGGAGTCATTGCTTATAAGGTATAGTTTCAGTTTTTCAAGATGAAAAATTTCTGGAAATGTTTCACACAATGTGAACATACTTAACAATACTGAACTAAACACTTAAAAAATGGTTAAGATGGTAAATTTTATATTATGTGTTTTTCACCGTAATAAAAAAATGTACATCCTCACAATAAAGTACCTTGCAGCTGTAAAAGGGAACAGAAAATGTCGCTATATACTGCTATGGACTGACCTCCAGGATGTACACATCAGTGAAAAGTACAAGCTGGAGAAGTAGGTACAGTATTCTACCTTTAAACATGGGGAGTGTGGGGCTTCCCTGGTGGCGCAGTGGTTGAGAGTCCGCCTGCCGATGCAGGGCACACGGGTTCATGCCCCGGTCCGGGAGGATCCCACATGCCACGGAGCAGCTAGGCCCATGAGCCATGGCCGCTGAGCCTGCGCGTCTGGAGCCTGTGCTCCGCAATGGGAGAGGCCACAGCAGTGAGAGGCCCGCGTACCGCGCAAAAAAAAAAAAAAAAAAAAAAAAAGTGGGGAGTGTGCATGCAAATATATTTCTCTATGTTTTTTTAAATGACGAATAAAACTAAGAAAAATTCTTAATCGTTTTCTATGGAGAAGGGAAGAAAAGGGTGGCAGGGTCAGGAATATAAGTTAGACTTCTCTGAATGAACCTTGCTTTGTAGATTTGATTCTGGACCGTGTGAATGTTTCACATAATTATAAAACGAGATTAAAAAAGTTTTAAAAGCCACTCCCTAGGACTTCCCTGGTGGGGCAGTGGTTAGGAATCCTCCTGCCAATGCAGGGGACACGGGTTAGAGCCCTGGTCGGGGAAGATCCCACATGCCGTGGAGCAACTAAGCCTGGGCGCCACAACCACTGAACCTGCGCTCTAGAGCCCGCGAGCCACAACTACTGAAGCCCACGCGCCTAGAGCCCGTGCTCCGAAACAAGAGAAGACACTGCAGTGAAAAGCCAGCGCACCACAACGAAGAGTAGCCCCCGCTCGCTGCAACTAGAAAAAGCCTGCACACAGTAACCAAGACCCAACGCAGCCAAAAATAAATAAATTAAAAAAAAAAAAAAGCCACTCTCTAAAAATAGAGAGCAAAATGGAACACATGTACCTTTTTAAATTAGGGGGAATCCACTTGAAAAGAGACCAAAACATATTAACCAAATGCCAAATACACACCTTGCTGGATTTTGTCTCAAACCTAAAAAAATTTTTTTTAACAATCTGGGAAATCTAATAGATATTATTAGAGAGTATGATTTAGGACATGATCCATTTCTAATTTTGTTGTGTTTTGAAAAAGAGAACAGAACCCGTGTTTTAGAAACATGTGAAAATATTACATAGATGAAATGATATATTAGGATGAAATATGTTGGGATTTGTTTCAAAATAACCTGGGAGACTGTAGGTAGAAAGAGACTAGGGGAAAGGGTAGATGAAATAAAAAGTTTTTAATTGTTCAAGTAGGTGATAATACAGGGAGACTCATTATACCACCTTCTATTTTCCACTGATACAGTAATTTTTTTTCCCTAATTCTGTGGTTCATTAATTTCTTAGTTGTCTCTTAGCTGATTATCATGGAATGTAAAACAATTGATTTATTCAAAAACACACCTAAAAACAAAGTATAGAATATATTACCTTTGTAAAAGTAACAGGGATGCTGGCATCTAACTGAATGTGATCTGCAACCTCTGTAAACTGCTGCTGCTGCTTTTGCAATGTTTCCAGTAACCTTGTAATTTCTTGTTTTGCTAAGACAACTCTACAATCATCCTAGAAAAGAGAAGATGATATTTCTTATAAACTTTTTAAAGAAACAACGAAAACTGAGATATCACTAAAATTCAAGAAAAGCTCATTTAACATTACAGTATTGAAAGTTAACTTATGTATAAATTTGACAATCAGGCATTAATAAATAATTTAAGAGCCCATCGAATAGATTAAGTATGGTATATTCACAAATGCAACACAACCAAAATGCATGGTTGAATGAACTACAGGTTCATTCAGGTAAGAATGAACTACAATTACATGTGATGATATGAATTTCACAAACATACGGTAAGGGAAGAAATGACATGAAGAGTTTGTACTGCATGATTCCCACTTTTATTAATTACCAAAACAGGCCAAAACAAGGTATATATTAGAAATCAGGATAGCGGTTTATCCTTAGGAGGAAAGGCGCGTAGTTACTAGAAGAGAGTCTGAGGGGCTTCTGGGGTTGCTAATGTTCTGTTACTTGATCTGGATGCTCGTTACACAGTAATGTCCAGGCTGAAAATTCAGCAAGCTGAACACTTATGCACATATTTCTGTATATATATATTGTACTCCTATAAAAACTTTTTTAAATAATTTAAGATACACATGTATTGGTTTAAAAAAAAAAGACTAAAGGTCAAACTGTGATGTCTCCCTCTCACTTTAGATTCCCAGGCCCTCTCCTCAAAGCTAAGCACTTTTCAGTTTCTCAAATATTATTCCAGAGATATTCTATACATATACCAATGTATTCTTCATAAGACAGAGATCTCCCAACAATATTTAAGCTCCATGAGAGAAGCAGTGTTGTCAGTTTTTGCTCACAGTTGCATATTCAAATTAGGTGATAGCAATTTGGTTGTTCCAATTGCCAGAACAAAAACTTTGAGTCATCCTTGCCTTCTCCTCCCTTATTCCCACATACAATTTGTCAACAAATCCTACTGGATATCCAAAATTTGGGTACTTCTAGCCCTCACGATCCAAGCTACTATCCTCTCTCACTTGGAATTCTACAACAGTCTTCTAACCATTGAGCTCCTTCCTTCCATCTTTGCCCTCCTTCAATCTGTTTTTTACACATCAGCCAGATCCTTTTAAGTAAGATCAAATCATTCTTGCGCTCAAAACCCCACAATGGTTTCCCCAATTCAATCAGTAAAAACTGAAGTCCTTCCAATGGCCCACAAGGCCCTCCTTACATATAATTCCCTATTATCTCTAATTTCAGCTCCTATTACTCTCTCCATCGCTTACTCTATTCCAGCAACAGTGCCCTCTTTTGCTGTTCCTCAAATACACCAGGCATGTCACCCTAGGGTTTTTGCTCTAACCAGTTCCTCAGCTGAAATCTTCTTCATTAAGGTGTGAGCTAGTTCCCTTCACCTTCTTCCCCTTTGAGTCTCTGTTCAAATCTCACCTTCTCTCAGTGATGCTTACCCTTTTTAAAAATATAATCTGCTGTACTCTCATACTTTTTCTTTTTCCCTTAGCTCTTATCACTTTTTAACATACTATATAATTTACTTATTAGATATGGTTATGGCTTATTGTCTGCCTTCTCCTTGTTAGGATGCTAATTCCACAAGATTATGGCTTTTGCTTGCTTTGTTTACTGACATATTCCATGTACCTAGAATATACATGGCACACAGTAGGCACACAACAAATATTTGCCTAATAAACAAATCCTAACCATTCAGTATTATGCCTTGAACTTAGATGATGCATCAATTTTTTCTGGAGGGGAGGGATGATTTTGTTCTCAAAATTGGTAATATATATGTGATGTTCCATCCATTCCTCTGTTCAGTTATCTCTGTGGCAGGAACTTTTAAGAATATTGATTGAGATTAGGGTTCTCTGTCTATAAATCAGAACAAAACTAATAGGTCCATATGAAGAATGAATCTAAGACCCCAATTTCATCTGCGTTAACACAGTGAGATAATACCATGTCATTAACAATTATCAGTCACTTTGACAAAATGCTTCAGAAACTCTAAAATACTTCTAAATACTTCAGTTAACTATGAGCTTTCTTTTTAATAAAATAAATATAAAAATACTGTGAAGTATTCACTTAAGTATGATTTAGGACATGATCCATTTCTAATTTTGCTGTGTAGCTTGAGCTGAACAAGTATTTATTAGGCTCTTTGTATCTCTAAATTCTTTGTATCTGGATAGATACATCCAGAAGGACAAATGTGCATATTGTATCATTAGGTTCAAATCAGGAGATAAAAATCACAATAGTCATATGAATAGAAAAAAATTAATATGAAGAACTGTTAACTAGGTGTAGTTATTAAGTAGGCAACTGGAAGGGTAAAAAGAACTCTGAGGTATCATGGAGCAAACAACTGTAGGAAACAGCTACCACCCTCAGGGCTGGGAGAATAAAGGAGAGATGCTAGAATTATTAAAACTTAAAAACTTATAGGAGGGATCTCATGGAGCTGAAATTCAGATCTCTAAGGAAAGTGGTCTCGTAGTATGAGCTGTGTCATTCACAGGAACCCCAAGCAAATGGGAACGCACAGGAAACCACCTCCACCTTTCAGCTTCCTTCTACTGTCCCCTATTGGCAGAGCCTAAAATCGCATGGAGGCAGCTGGCAGAGCTGGTATGTGGTTTGCAGAGTTCCAGTATCAGCATCACAAAGCAGAGGACAGAACAGGACTGGAGCTCAAAGACAACTTAATAAATGGCATAAACATCAATTATTACAATTCAATGTGATAAGGACTAAAGGACTCAAGACTGATGTGGTTACAGCCTGGCCACATTCATTTAAGTCTAATCAGATATTTAAGAGAAAAAGCTCTACAACAGTAAAAAGTTTAGCTCTATGATGATTTGGTATCAACACAATCATTAGCAATATAGCAAAAGATGAGAGTGACTGAAGCTAATCAGGAATTCCTAGGGCAATAATTAGCCTTAAATTGCACATTCATGAAGGCAGATCCAAACAGTAATGAGTAAGACTGGCATTTTTGTTAGAATAATCTTAAATCTATTTTAAAAGCACATTATCTGCAAACTGGGTAACAAATTGCTTATGATACGTCAACCATGAAAAAACACGGGTTTTCTGTGACATCAAAGTTAAGAACCAATAAATTAGAGCAGAGATAGGCAGTACATGCTAGAGAGACACCCCACCTCCACCACCAAAAACAAAAACAAAAAGAGCAAGGAAGGGTAAGTAGCTTCAAAGAACAGCAAACATTTGAAGAAGGATTTCCAATATCAGAAAAGGGAGACATAAGCCCATCAAGCAGAAAGAATAGTACATGCTTGGCAAAGAAGGGTTAAAGGGCTTGGGATGACTGAAGAATGACAGGAAGTTAGAGGGGTTCTAGAACCTATGGTTTTATGGTGGGGAAGACACATGAAAAAGAGGACATTGATGTGGTTGAGTGGAGTAATTTGAGGTTAGAGACCATGTCCTAAGCACAATGTTAATGCCCACAGTAACACAGAGTAATAATATAAAAATATTTATTAAATTAATAAAATAGACTAGTGTGTACCTCTGGTAATGATATACTTAAGCTTACAAATTCTCCTTCTTAAACTATGTCCTAATCATGTTTAAACCACATACTTGTTGCAAAGTCTTTTCACAATGGAGACAGGCTGTTGAAACCTGGGATAACAAAATAGTCATATCTTCTTGCTGCTGTCTGAGCCAAATCAGTTTTTCTCGAACATGAGCATCAACAACACTTAGAGCCATTTCTTCTTGACGACACAGAGTTTCATGTAGATCAGAAAAATAAGCTCGGACACATGACCGGGCATTCTCCGCAGTACCTGGTACCTAAGGCAATAAAAATAAGTTGTAAACAACTGTAACCTTAACGAAGATTTTATATGTGAAATAATGAAAATTTAAATACAATCTATATCCTTAAAATCCCAAAATGTTTATCTCCACACTAAATTTTTCCCCTTAACCACGGCCTTTGGATATCCAACTGTTTAAATGACATTTCAAGCAACAAGGAATACCTAATCTCCAGTCTCTCCCAACCCTGAACCTAGTTTCCTCCATCTCAATAAATGGCAGCTCCATCTTCCAGGTTATTCAAGTTAAAAAAATTGGAGTCACCCTTAACACTTCTCTTTCGTATCTCACAACTAGTTTCTCAACAAATTCTGCTGACTTCAAAATATATCTAGAATCTGATCATGCCTCACCACCTTCACCTCTGCCAACCTGATTGAAGCCATTATCATCTCTCACCTGATTATTATAATAGCCTCCTAATTGGGCTCACTAGATTTACCTCTGCTGCCTATAATGTATTCTCCACCCAGAAGCCAGACTGATCCTTTTTAAATGTTAAGTCAGAATGATAATTATTCTTTTGCTCAAAACTCTCCAGTTAAACTTATCACCTTGGTCCCATTATCCCCTCCCAAATTCTTCTTCCTTCCCCATTAGAGCACAATATCACCATCCACCAGGTTGGGCAAGGTAGAAATCTAGGCATTATGCCTGACCCTGCAAAGTACCTATCCAATCAATATTATCAATGAATCACTAATATTATCAGTAAATCACTATTCTACTTCTTTAAAATCTCAAATCCATGTACTCCTCTCCACTCTCACTACTCCAGTATTATGGGCCATAAACATTTCTCAAGTAGATAATTTCAGCAACCTCACAATAGGTCTCCTTGCTTCCAATCTTGTTGCTCCTCCAATTCATTTTTTATATTAAAGAGCAACCTTTCTTAATGCAAACCTGATTATGTTATTCCTATGCCAATTCTTCAACAGCTCATCACTGCCTGTAAGATAAAGTCCAAACTCTTTAACATGTCTAACAAGATGCTGCAGGATTTGGCCCTTAACTCTCCAACATCTTTTCTTGCCATGCCCCACCCCAATACTCAAAGCTTCAACCATAGTGAACTTAGTTAAGTTTCTACAATATGTCCAATTCTCACTTCCATGTATTTTAACATATGCTTCCCTCTCTGGAACAACTCACTCCCCACCCCACTCTTCTCCCTGACTAAATTCCTTCAAATCTCAGTTTAGACATCACATCTTCTAGAAAGCCTTCTACGAGTTACCCAAATTATTGCTGTTTTTATGCACACTGCCAGGGCATCCTGTACTTCCCCCACAAAGTAACAGTTACCACAGTTGAAACTGGCTCTCTTCCATGATGGATTATAAATTTCCATAAAGACAAAGACTTTTTAAAAAACTTATTTCCAGTGACCAGTGCAGTACTGGCACAATATAATTGCTCAATAAATCCTATAAGGTGAAAAAGTGACAAGGAAAAGGGTGAGGAAGAAAAAAACCCATACATGTTCTGTGTGGGCCATTCCAATTCCATCTTCCACTATTTGTTCTCCTCCTTCAATGTGCTGAACGATTCCAACTAATTTTCTGGAATAATCTGAGATTTCCTCAGTGAAGGTCCGTATGCAATGAGCCATATCTAAAATTGATGCTCGGATCTGGTTAGCTTCTGGTTCCAATACTGAATGCTATAAGATGCAACATAATTATAGAAAAGAACTCACAGTATTGACTAATGATATAAAATGCTACTTTAATGGCTCCTATTAATAAAAAACCATCAGCTGCAAGAGGCTTTTATAACACATTTACAAAAAACACACCATAAAAAATACTAATTTGCCTTTGCCCCAAAACTATTTACCTTTCAAAGAAATAATTTAAAATTAGGAAGTCAATTTATTGCTAAACAAGAATCCAAGAAACCCTCTCTAAAATTTTACCACAAGCATTAGTTCATCAACAGACATAATTATTATCAAAATAATCCAGTGCATTACAAAAACAGGCACACAAAGAAAAGAACTTTTGTTTCATGCTGGAAAGCCATTTTTCAATGAAGAAAGAATCATGAGGACTCTGAAATTTTTGTTATAATATTCAGAAAATAAATCTCTCATTTCTTTTCATGCTACCAAGCTCAACTCATTCATCATTTAGCTCTTCTTTGATCTCTACTCTTAGCACAAAAAACCAAGTCAGTGGTTGGGCTGGTGAACTAGGTAGTCATCCAGTTTAACTATATTCATACCTTGTGACCTTGGTGTTTTCCATATTCTTTGCAGACACAGCACATGAGTGGGCTAGTTTGACAGCCATCTTCCAAGCAAACAAACTCAATGGCATGCACCTGATGCTGAGAGCACATGGTTTTCTCATGAGGTTTATCAGCTAGAGGCACTCTCCTGTGCTTTGCTAATGTCTTTGTTGAATGGGTAACTTGGGAACACTCTGAGCACAAGTGAGTTGCACATACAGTGCAATATACAGATGCAACGTGAGCTTCATCTTCATCACAACGAATGATGCTCTGATGAACAAAAAAGTAACGTATTAAAACTGAACCCCTTTACCAAACAGAAAATGACTCACAGACATAGAAAACAAACTTATGGTTACCAAAGGGGATAGATAGCAAGGGAGGGGGAGGAGAAATAAATTAGGAGTTTGGGATTAACAAATACACACTACTATATATAAAACAGGTAAACAACAAGGACCTACTGTACAGCACAGGGAAATATACTCAATATCTTGTAATACCTATAAAGGAAAAGAATCTGAAAAAGAATATATGTATCATGTATATGAATATATGTATCATGGTTCAGGTGTACAGCAACCGAATCATGTTGCTGTACACTTGAAACTAACACAGCCCTGTAAATTAACTATACTTCAATTTAAGAAATTTTTAAAAACTCAACCCCAGTCATCATAACATGCCAAATTTTGAGAGATTGGTTCAAGATGGTGAAGTAGAAGGACATGCGCTCACTCCCTCCTGTGAGAGCACCGGAATCACAACTAACTGCTGAACAATCATCGACAGGAAGACACTGGAACTCACCAGAGAACATACCCCACATCCAAAGACAAAGGAGAAACTGCAGTGAGACAGTAGGAGGGCACAATCACAATAAAATCAAATCCCATAACCGCTAGGTGAGAAAATCACAAACTGGAGAACACTTATACCACAGAAGTCCACCCAATGGAGTGAAGGTTCTCAGCCCCACATCAGGCTTCCCAGCCTGGGGGGCTGGAAATAGGAAAAGTAATCCCCAGAGAACTGGACTTTGAAGGACAGCAGGATTTGACTGCAAGACTTAGACAGGACTGGGGGAAACAGAGGCTCCACTCTTGGAGGGCACACACAAAGTAGTCTGTGCACCAGGACCCAGGGGGAAGGAGCAGTGACCCCACAGGAGACTGAACCAGACCTACCTGCTAGTGTTGGAGGGTCTCCTGCAGAGTCGGGGGCAGCTAAGGCTCACCTTCAGGACAAGGACACTGGCAGCAGAAGTTCTGGGAAGTACTCACTGGCACAAGCCTTCCCAGAATCCGCCATTAGCCCCACCAACGAGCCTGCAGGCTCCAGTGCTGGGTCGCCTCAGGCCAAACAACCAACAGGGAGGGAACACAGACCCACCCAGCAGCAGACAAGCAGATCAAAGTTTTCCTGAGCTCTGCCCACCAGAGCAACATCGAGCTCTACCCACCACCAGTCCCTCCCATCAGGAAGCTTGCACAAGCCTCTTAGATAGCCTCATCCACCAGAGGACAGACAGCAGAAGCAAGAAGAACTACAATCCAGCAGCCTGTGGAACAAAAACCACATTCACAGAAAGATAGACAAGATGAAAAGGCAGAGGGCTATGTAGCAGATGAAGGAACAAGATAAAACCCCAGAAAAACAACTAAATGAAGGGGAGATAGGCAACCTTCCAGAAAAAGAATTCAGAATAATGATAGTGAAGAAGATCCAGGACCTCAGAAAAAAAAAAATGGAGGCAAAGATCGAGAAGATGCAAGAAATGTTTAACAAAGACCTAGAAGAATTAAAGAACAAACAAACATAGATGAACAATACAATAACTGAAATGAAAAATACACTAGAAGGAATCAACAGCAGAATAACTGAGGCAGAAGAACAGTTAAGTGACCTGGAAGAGAGAGTGGTGGAAATCACTGCTGCAGAACAGAATAAAGAAAAAAGAATGAAAAGAAATGAAGACAGCCTAAGAGACCGCTGGAACAACATTAAATGCACCAACATTCACATTATAGGGGTTCCATAAGGAGAACAGAGAGAGAAAGGACCTGAGAAAATATTTGAAGAGATAATAGTTGAAAACTTCCCTAACATGGGAAAGGAAATAGCCACCCAAGTCCAGGAAGCGCAAGGAGTCCCAGGCAGGATAAACCGAAGGAAAAACACACCCAGACACATAGTAATCAAATTGACAAAAATAAAAGACAAAGAAAAATTATTAAAAGCAACAAGGGAAAAACAAAAAATAACATATAAGTGAACTCCCCGTAAGGTTAACCACTGATTTATCAGCAGAAATGCAGCAAACCAGAAGGGAGTGGTACAATATACTTAAAGTGATGAAAGGAAGGAAGCTGCAACCAAGAATACTCTACCCAGTAAGGATCTCATTCAGATTTGATGGAGAAATCAAAAGCTTTACAGACAAGCAAAAGCTAAGAGGATTCAGCACCACCAAACCAGCTCTACAACAAATGCCAAAGGAACTTCTCTAAGCGGGAAACACAAGAGAAGAAAAGGACCTAAAAAAACAAACCCAAAACAATTAAGAAAATGGTCATAGGAACATACATATCGATAATTACCTTAAAAGTGAATGAATTAAATGCTCTAACCAAAAGACACAGGCTTGCTGAATGGATACAAAAACAAGACCCATAGAGATGCTGTCTACAAGAGACCCACTTCAGACCTAGGGACACATACAGAGAGAAAGTGAGGGGATGGAAAAAACAGTCCATGCAAATGGAAATAAAAAGAAAGCTGGAGTAGCAATACTCATATCAGATAAAATAGACTTTAAAATAAAGGATGTTACAAGAGACAAGGAAGGACACTACATAATGATCAAGGGATCAATCTAAAAGGAAGATATAACAATTATAAACATACACGCACCCAACATAGGAGCACCTCAATACATAAGGCAAATGCTAACAGCTATAAAAGGGGAAATCAACAGTAACACAATAATAGTGGGGGACTTTAACACCTCACTTACACCAATGGACAGAAATTCCAGACAGAAAATTAATAAGGAAACACATGCTTTAAATGACACAATAAACCAGATAGATTTAATTGATATTTATAGGACATTCCATCTGAAAGCAGCAGATTACACTTTCCTCTCAAGTGCACATGGAACATTCTCCAGGATAGATCACATCTTGGGTCACAAATCAAGCCCTGGTAAATATAAGAAACTTGAAATCATATCAAGCATCTTTACTGACCACAATGCTATGAGATTAGAAATCAATTACAGGAAAAAAATGTGAAAAACACAAACAAGTGGAGGGTAAACAATATGCTACAAAATAACCAAGAGATCACTGAAGAAATCAAAGAGGAAATCAAAAAATACCTAGAGACACCACTGTAAAGCAATTATACTCCAATAAAAATGTTAAAAAATAAATACCTAGAAACAAATGACAAAGAAAACACAATGACCCAAAACCTATGGAATGCAGCAAAAGAGTTCTAAGAGGGAAGTTTATCGCAATACAATCCTACCTCAAGAAACAAGAAACATCTCAAATAAACAACCTTAACTTACACCTAAAGCAATTAGATAAAGAAGAACAAAAAAACCCAAAGTCAGCAGAAGGAAAGAATCATAAACATCTGAGCAGAAATAAATGAAATAGAAACAAAGAAAACAATAGCAAAGATCAATAAAACTAAAAACTGGTTCTTTGAGAAATAAACATAATTGATAAACCTTTACCTGGACTCATCAAGAAAAAGAGGGAGAGGACTCAAATCAATAAAATTAGAAATGAAAAAGGAGAAGTTACAACGGACACCGCAGAAACACAAAGCATCATAAGAGACTACTACAAGCAACTCTATGCCAATAAAATGGACAACCTGGAAGAAATGGACAAATTCTTAGAAAGGTATAACCTTACAAGACTGAACCAGGAAGAAATAGAAAATATGAACAGACCCATCACAAGTAATGAAATTGAAACTGTGATTAAAAATCTTCCAACAAACAAAAGTCCAGATCCAGATGGATTCACAGGTGAATTCTATCAAACATTTAGAGAAGAGCTAACACCCATCCTTCTCAAACTCTCCCAAAAAATTGCTGAGGAAGGAACACTCCCAAACTCATTCTATGAGGCCACCACCACCCAGATACCAAAACCAGACAAAGATACTATAAAAAAAGAAAATTACAGACCAATATCACTGATGAATACAGATGCAAAAATCCTCAACAAAATACTAGCAAACTGACTCCAACAATACATTAAAATGATCATACACCATGACCAAGTTAGATTTATCCCAGGGATGCAAGGATTCTTCAATATTCACAAAGCAATCATGTGATACACCATGCTTATTTTTGGTTTTATTTCCATTACTCTAGGAGGTGGGTCAAAAAAGATCAGCAGACTTAAACTTAAAAGCTTTTGCACAGCAAAAGAAACTATAAACAAGACAAAAAGACAACCCTCAGAATGGGAGGAAATATTTGCAAACAAATCAATGGACAAAGGATCAATTTCCAAAATATATAAACAGCTCACACAGCTCAATATGAAAAAAACAAACAACCCAATCAAAAAATGAGCAGAAGGCCTAAACAGTCATTTCTCCAAAGAAGACATACAGATGGCCAAGAGGCACATGAAAAGCTGCTCAACATCACTAATCATTAGAGAAATGCAAATCAAAACTACAATGAGGTATCACCTCACACTGGTTAGAATGGGCATCATCAGAAAATCTAGAAACAACAAATGCTGCAGAGGGTGTGGAGAAAAGGGAACCCTCTTGCACTGCTGGTGGGAATGTAAATCGATACAGCCACTATGGAGTTTCCTTAAAAACACTAAAAATAGAATTACCATATGACCCAGCAATCCCAAGCCTGGGCATATACCCAGAGAAAACCATAATTCAAAAACACACACGCGGGCTTCCCTGGTGGCATGGTGGTTGACAATCTGCCTGCCAGAGCAGCGGACACAGGTTCAAGCCCTGGTATGGGAGGATCCCACATGCCGTGTAACAACTAAGCCCATGCGCTATAGCTGCTGAGCCTGTGCTCTAAAGCCTGCGAACCACAAGTACTGAAGCCCATGCGCCTGGAGCCCATGCTCCACAACGAGAGGCCACCGCGATGAGAAGCCCACTCGCTGCAACTAGAGAAGGCCCGCTCTCAGCAGCGAAGACCCAACACAGCCAAATAAATAAATAAATAAATAAAATTTTTTAAAATAGCAATTCCTATTTAATAATAATTTTAAAAACACACATGCACCCCAATGTTCATTGCAACACTATTTACAATAGCCAGGTCATGGAAGCAACCTAAATGCCCATTGACAGAAGAATGGTTAAAGAAGACGTGGTACATATATACAATGCAAGATTATTCAGCCATAAAAAGGAATGAAATTGGGTCATTTGTAGAGACGTGGATGGACCTAGAGACTGTCATACAGAGTGAAATAAGTCAGAAGGAGAGAAACAAATATTGTATACTAACGCATATATGTGGAATCTAGAAAAATGGTACAGATGAACGGGTTCGCAGGGCAGAACTTGAGATAAAGATGTAGAGAACAAACGTACGGACACCAAGGGGGGAAAGCAGGGGGTGGGGGGTGTGATGAACTGGGAGATTGGGATTGACATATATACACTAATATGTATAAAGTAGTTAACTAATAAGAACCTGCTGTATAGCACAAGGAACTCCACTTCGCTGTACAGTAGAAACACAACATTGTAAAACAATTATACCCCAATTAAAAGAAAATACAAGGAAAGACAAAAAAAATTATTTAGAGAGGTAACTGAGACCTAGGATGAAGGTAGTTTACTCTAGAAAGGGATTCATATTTATTTTTTCATGATTTTATGGTATTATCAATAGTGGACCACCTTAATATGAGTGCAAAAATGGGTATTACTTGGACAATCCAAAGATTCAAACTCTGAATCTAATTCTATGCAATAGCATGTCTGTTTCAACTAGTGTCCTGGCTTATTGTGAATGTCTTCTGCTGGATGTCTCATCTAGGTGTGGGTTTGGTATTTGACTTATGCCTCCTCACCACTGAAGGCCATTAAAAAACCCAGACATTTTCCTGAAAAGGCTAATTCCCTCAGGGCAAAAGCACATTCTTTGCTCCTGTATCTCAGTGAATTTCCATTTTCCCTTCAGATTTGGCCTGATTTTTTGTTCCTAACTTATCAGGTCTTTAATGCTTTTAAAATAATTTTTAGTGAATTCATTCCACTTTATTTATTTTCAGCAGACGAGATAGTGTTTATAACCAAGCCTACCATTACTGAGATAGTCTCTTGGAACTTTTCACGATAATGAAATCATCTACTTGTTTGTGTCATCAACTAGGTATAAGCTGCAAGAAGGCAAGAACATTGTCTTACTGTTTTCTGCATTTACAGCACTGAGCACAGGACCTGCCTCCCAATAGGTAATTTTAGTATTAATAAAAGTAGCTCCTTGTGTACTTTTAGGATCCTATTTCAATCCTTTACCCTCACCTCAGTATCAGACTTCTAAAACATCTGAGTAAGCATCACAGGATGTCTCTCTTCTTCTACTGTCTCCTTTACCTCCTTCCCATTCATCTTTATTTCCTTCCTAGAATAGACTTTCCCAGGTCTATGGACTGAACTGTGTTCTTCCAAAATTCATATATTGAAGCCCCAGCCCCCAGTGTTACTGCATTTGGAGGTATGGTCTTTAGGAGGTAATTAGGGTTAAATAAGGTCATAAGGATGTGGTCTTAATCTAGTAGGTGGCATCATAAGAAGAGGAAGAGACAGATCTCCCTCCCTCTCTCCCTGTGCACATGTCCTAAGGAAAGGCCAGGTGAGCACACAGTGAGGTAGCCGTGGCCTACAAGCCAAAAGAAGAGGTCTCAGAATGCCAACACCTTGATCTTGGACTTACCAGCCTCCAGAACTGTGACAAGATAAATAAATTTCTGTTGTTCAACCAAAAAAAATAAATAAATAACATGCCGAATTTTGAAATATAAAAGCCCATAATCTTTTTTTTAACTGACCAGACTTTATACATAAAAATATACTGGTAATTAAGTACAAAGGTCATTTGCTACTCATTTCTATAGGTAAGTGAGAAGGTATTTCCAAAATTGATTATCAATATATGCTATGAATTTGAGGTCAAAAATAAAACCATTGTTATAGATTCACAGTCAGTGCAAAGATATCTTCTGCAAAATCCCCTCACTTTACACGCAAGAAACTGACAATAGACGATAGAAGTCTTTTTTTTTTAAGACTGAAAAACCTGATAGTAAATACATCCTCACTGCTTTAAATATTACTTGTCAGCATGATGTATAGAAGAAGAGAAGCACAAATGTTATTTAGATAACCAAGTGAAGCTTTTAAAAACACAGATGCCTAGACCCCAACCTGAGAAACACTTATTTCTCAATAGGTAGAGATGAAGTGGAAGCTGTGTATTTTTTCTAAAACTCCACAGGTGAGTCCACTGCACTATCCTGGTTGAAAATCACTGATTTAAGAAACAACAACAACAAAAACCCTATGTTATATGTAACCTTTTAAATATTTATAACTTTTATGAATTAGTAAAAAGCATTATGAGTTGTAAATTTTACATGTCAGATATTCAAGAATCTTTGAAAACTTTTCTGCATATAAAAGGCCATAATTAGAAAGGGAAAGATTTAGTATAAATTTTTGCAGAAATAAAAATTAGAAAATATATCAATGATGTCATTCAATATCACAGTAAATAAAAAAGTGAACCCAAAGTTAAACAGTTTTGTTTGCAATTATGAGAAATATATACATGTAAAATTAAAAGTCGTGTCTTCTGTTTTCCAGACCTGATAAATAATTTACAGGACCAACATCAGATAATACTCAATGGCTTTCAAAATAAAGATAAATCATGGGAAAAAAACTGCAAATTTTAGAAAACAGTGCTTCAGTTTGAAATCCATTTCACTAATTCGCTTTATATAAGGAAATAATAATCTAATAAAAGAGAAGTAAAAAGCAATCTGACATGTCTTCCTTCATACTAAACATGTGCTTTTAAAGTTGATCATCAAAACTATTAACTGCTTATTTACTACAACTATTCCTATAATCAGAACAGTCTATGAGCTATGCAGACAATTTTATGTGTTAAAAATGTATTTTAGGGGCTTTCCCTGGTGGCGCAGTGGTTGAGAGTCCGCCTGCCAATGCAGGGGACGCGGGTTCGTGCCCCGGTCTGGGAAGATCCCACATGCCGCGGAGCGGCTGGGCCCGTGAGCCATGGCCACTGAGCCTGCGCATCCTGAGCCTGTGCTCCGCAGCAGGAGAGGCCACAACAGTGAGAGGCCCACGTACCGCAAAAAAAAAAAAAAAAAAAAAAGTACTTTAATTTGTGTTAATGGTCTTCTAATATTTACTGGATACTTACCTGTCTGGATAAAGAGAGTACATCTATGCACAATTTAACTTTTCATGAAGATATTTAATAGTAATTCCCTCAGGAGCTACTGCTATCTTTAAGGCATTCTGCCTCTACACTAAAAGGCGCCTTTCATGGAGTTCCTCTTTCTCTCTCTGTGCTTTACTGTTGAATGATTCACTTTTGCATCCTCTGCTTTAATGTAGCTTACACATCCTTCTTATTCATCCATAATCTTCTTACTTTTTCACTTTACCCTTAGATAGAATTAATGATGATAAGGAAACAAGTTTATACACTAAACATACTTTGGGTACAGCATTTTCAGAGAATTCAAATTCCAGTTTTACTTTTGGTTGGTTGGGGATTTTGTTGCCTTCAGAACTATAATGTAATGAAAAGTTGTGTTTCTGGAATCCTACCTGCTGGGGTAAGTAAGGTAATATTGTGCATCTAATAGCAAATATTTTAAACTAAAAGAAAAATTTCATGCTCATAACAAAAATTTCAACAAGTTCAATCAGTACCTCTCCAGATATCCCAATGGCTTCTTCTGCAGCTCCATACTGACCAATATGTCCATTCTGTAGTCGTTCCAAAAGCTCCAATAAAGCAAAATTTTTTTTCAATCCCCAGACACCTGAATCTCCTAGAATATAAAAATAAAAACTAAATCTAACAAAATAGAATATTATTTTACCTCAAATCTCAATAGTAATTTCTATGTCTCATAGTTCAATCATTAATAATGTCTAAATTTTAAAAATTCAAAATTTCTCCATTTTCTGTTAATGCTATAACAGTTGTCTTAATATTCTCTTTAAAATACAGAACTCCTTAGCATTCTAAGTAGAAACATATTTTAAAGTTCTATTATTTTTCTATAATTTAACTTTATAAATCCTATTTTGTCACCGACTTTGACTACATATACTAAAACAAGTGCTTTAAATATTTTTAACAGCAACCTACAGTAAGAAATATATTTCACATTGCAACCCAGGATAACACACACACACACACACACACACACACACACACACACACACACACACCTGAAACAAAAGATTAACACACCAATATTCACCCTCACGGTTTGCGACACACTCTGATGGTTTTTGTTCTATTTCTTTTTTAAAAATCCTATTCACAACCAATTAAATTGATTTTATGACCACAAATAAGCTATGACTCATGTTTGAAAACCACTGTATGAAAGATACACTTAATCAAAAATAAGTCCGTCTCTAAGTAAACTGAAACTAGAACAGCTAAAGATAATATTTTCCCCACCCCTCATCTAACCTAGAACCTAATAACAGTCAGTGAACATATAAACTCTTTCTCACACAAATACACAGAGCTTCACACTAAGGCATGACAATAGTCCCTTTTAGGTAGATACGAATCTAGGCACATTTGAATAAGGACCAATGCTTCTTTTCCCCAGAACTGACCATAGAAGGCCAGGTGAGCATTCATATGTGCACGCATGTGTGCCTACACAATATGGGCATGTGCATACACACATGCACATGCGCAAACACACACACAAACTCTTCCTAAGCCTATAAATAAGAGCCAGATCCTTCAGCAATTAGAAGGAATATCTGTCTGTTATGATGAGCTTCTATACAACAAATACCATCTGACACAAAGCTGCCACCTAATACATATTCACTGAAAAAGCAAATAAATAAAAGGATGATGGGGTCATTGGCTACACGGCTCCCCTTCCTCTTGGCCCCTCTTTTCTAAGGGAGGAAGGGAGGGAAGAAAAAAAGGAAGATGAAGGGAAGGGAAGAGAAGGGAAGGGCCTCAGCCTTGCCACCCCACAGGGCTTCCTCAACTGTTTTAATTTTTCACACATATTCTACCTCAAGCTGAGTTCTATCCACTTTATTTATAAAAGATTAAGAAGTATACTGAGTCCTTTATTTAAAAGTATTACCTTGACGATATCCAAATACTGTCATTATATAGTAAACACATACACGTAAACTCCTAGCAGTATCTAGGCAGTATCTATCTACTGCCTAGTATATCACTAAATACTCCTGTAACTGTCAAAATAACTCTAAAATCTCAATGGCTTAAAGCAACAAAGATTTGCTTTTTGCTCACGCAGCATCTCAAGGGTTGGTGAAGACAAGAGAGGCTCTGTTCCCTACTGTCCACGATCAGGGGGCACAGGCCACTGAGGTTCCAACCCCCTGGACCACCTCACTACAGCAGGGAGAGGGATTTACTGCAAACCATCATAAATCCATTCTTAACAGCTTCTACCTGGAAGTTAACACTTCACTTCTACTCATAATTTCACTGCTTAAAGGGAAATCACACAGCTCTTCCTACCTAATCATAAGAGGGCAGGGAAGTGTAATTTCACCATGAGAACAGAAGAGAAGAACCATAAATAATGCTGACCAGTATTAATAACCATGACAAACAACTACTGATACTATTCCTTTTTTTTGGCAAAATAATAACCTTTATTACCTATGATTGGCAGGTATTTTATAAATAAAATATATTTATTCTCTCCATGTTTGAAAAGAATTTCAAAACAACAAAATGATTTTATACACCATACAATTCAGGGTAGGGTTGGGCTCAGGGGACTACTTCATTCTTCACAGGGTGAGCAATGAGCTCTGAGTCCTGGTCCCAGTCTTGAAACCAAAAAGGTGGTTTCAAGAGCCTGGTGTGAGGGGAGGGTGAGGGCCTCTCCCAATCCAGCATTTCCCTGTGCTCACTGTGGGTTTCCACTCAATAGACCAGGGGCTGCCTTACAGCAGCGGCAGCTGTAAATTTGACAGAAGAACATTCTTCTAGTAGCTTCCAGATTCTAAAGACAGGGCCCAGTAGGACCTTCGATGGGCCCCAGCAGATCCGAGGATGCCAGGAGCTATAAGCACCTGATTAATGAGATGGCCCAGCTAATGGTCCCAGCTCCTGGAAAGTACGGTCAGGTTGTTTTACAAGGACAGTCCTTCACTTGAACAGATGTACCCGTGGAATCACACTGGCATTGGGCAGATAGATTCCGTTTTGTTCAGGCCAGAACCCCAAGTCCCAAACCCAGTGTTCAACAGACACAAAGCAGACACCAATCTTGAAGCTGAAGAACACATGGTTGACCTCAAAGCGGACGCTGTTTCTACCCTGCCGGATGGAAACAGGCATAGGAGAGAAATTATGCAGCATGGTCTGGTTGGCATCTAGAAGTTGGACAGTTAGCTCATATACACAGGCCGTGCCTTGTTGGTCTGTCCACCCGGCAGAGACACAAATCTCAATCTTTCCACTATACAGGAGCTCTGGCCACAGACCCTCCTCCTCCAGGTCCAACATTTCCTTCTTGTGACACCACCTTGTAGGCAGACAGGAAGGAGTCCTGGGAAGTGGCCCCAGGCCTGACCTACAAGTTTTCCTCCTCTCCCCAGCCGTCTCCACTGCTCTGCATCATCCAGTCCCGGAAGCCTTCTAGGCCCTTGGGGTTCTGGAGGAGGTTGCGTCCTATCGGTCTTCACTCGCAGAAGCAGCCCAGGATGCAGGGCCTGAGGTCGTCGGCGGAGGGCAGGTAGGTGTGGAGGACAGGTGACAGGGCGGCACGGTCTTGGGCCAGGATGCTCAGCCTCAGGTCCTGGCAGTCCACCAGGTCACACCAGCGCTG
The DNA here is from genome assembly GCF_951394435.1 of Stenella coeruleoalba. NCBI lineage: Eukaryota > Metazoa > Chordata > Mammalia > Artiodactyla > Delphinidae > Stenella > Stenella coeruleoalba. The sequence goes on from NC_137148.1 coordinate 51,923,662, forward strand.
GCACACCCGGCGGCAGTGCCCGAGCAGCACGTGTGGGGGCACGTGGCTCAGCACCATCTCGAGCAGCTCCATGGGCAACCCTCCTCGGGTTCGGGGTCTGGAGCGGGGACCCTGGCGGGCAGGCCCCTGGAGGCTGAGGTGCACGTGCGTGGTCTCCTCGCCAGGCCCGGCTGCCACTGTGGGCACCTCAGCCATTGCTCCTCCCTGGTGGGCCATCACCTTGCCTCACGTGCTCCCTTCTCCACCTCTGCCCTTTTTATTCCCCCGCCCCTCCCTTCCTAATACCCAGCCCCAGACCCCTGCCTGCACCCACCCCCGCCCCAGCCCCATCCTCTCTCTGACTCTGATACTATTCTTGAACTAGAGAAGAATTCTAATTCTGATTCTCTCATATTAACAATAGTTTGGGGGATTAGGGTGTGGGGGGCGGGAGACTGGGAGTTTGGCATTAGCAGATGCAAACTATTATATATAGAATGGATAAACAAGGTGCTACTATACAGCACAGGGAACTATATTCAATATCCTGTAATAAACCATAATGGAAAAAAAACCCAGTAATTTGCTTCTTTAGAAGCAAAATATGATTTTTTTTCTTCTTTATACTTTTTAATAGATTTGTCAAATTTTCTGCAATGTATATAAATATTATTTCTATAATACATTTAAAAAGAGATTAAAAAACAATGACAGCAAACTATATCAAGGGTCATTAACACACATTCCATAGGCTGGAATCACGGCAAAAATCTAACCTACAAGCTATAGTAATTACCTATAATAATTACAACCTATATCCGAGGCAGAGTTGTTGGTTTGCTTGTTTTTTCTAATGTTGATATGATAGCAATCATGTTTGATTTCAACCTAGGATACGACTAACCATTACCTGTCATAAATTCCTAGTTTATCACAGTGAGGATGATAACACAGTGAGGATGTTGTGGTACTTATGTAGAGAAGATAGTACTCTTCAAAATGGTGGAAGGGTCCGTCCTCTGTTTGCAAAATATTACTACTTCTATATAGTTTTATATAAAGAAGATGGTATGATATATATAAATTACAGAATAAAAGGCCAAATAAAAGAATGTCAAAATAGACATCTCTCCCCTCCACTTTATTATTTCTTGGCTAACAGTAAGTTAATGCTAACACTTTCCTATATTAGTTTTCTGGCAAATGGGCATACTAATTACTTAAATCAAGGACTACCAAAACCTTAAGAAACCTATTCTTTCCTTACAAGAAAATATTTTACAACCCTGCTTCTTAGCATTTTAAAGCTTTTCAGTCTAAAAATCTGGGTACTCTTGCTTCCTTTTTTTGGTGGTTACATTATTTTAAATGTGTTCCACTTGACATATAGTATGAATACATTAAAACAGTCTTAAAACAATTAGTGCTACTGACCTGAAAAAAATGGACAACCTTAAACTATTACTTTTGGAGAAATTCGATCATTAAAAAGAATAAACATAGAATTCATGGTTGTAAAATAACTGTTCAAATGTTAATAAATGTTATTTCCAAATCTGGTATCCCACAATAATTAATTCATTTTGAAAAATATAAAGTGAAGTTTTAAAAGTATGTAGGGGGACTTCCCTGGTGGTGCAGTGGTTAAGAATCCACCCGCCAATGCAGGGAACATGGGTTTGTTCCCTGGTCCAGGAAGATCCCACATGCCATGGAGCAACTAAGCCCATGCGCTACAAACACTGAGCCTGTGCTTCACAGCCCACGAGACAGAACTACCGAGCCCGCGCGCCCCAACTGCTGAAGCCCACGCGCTTAGAGCCTGTGCTCCACAACGAGAAGCCCATGCACAAGGAAGAGTAGCCCCCTGCTCACCTCAACTAGAGAAAGTCCACACACAGCAACGAAGACCCAACGTAGCCAAAAATAAATAAATAAATTTACTAAAGAAATAAATAAAGTAAATAAAAGTACGCAGGAAACTGAAAAAAATCCACCAGACCTTTAAATTCATTTTAACAGAAAACAAGGAGTAGTTAGTAGTTATCACTAGCTGCAAACACTTCTGCCTCAGATATCAATAAATAACAACATGCTGAAACTCAAATTACTTACCTGTATTTTCATTATTGGCCTATTCATGTCTAAGATAAACGCTGTTTTGCAGGCAAATGAAAAAGGTTAGTATGTTTTTCTCAGGTGTCTTAAAACTACTGATCTATAAGTACTGAATATAAAAATTTCAGAAGATGAAATCAAATTAGTACCTAAGAGTGGGCTAGTTTATAGCTTCAAGACTACTGGCTTTAATAGAAACTGAAACCTCCTTGGAATTTTATAATTTTTCTTTTTTTTTGGCTGCACCACAGCATGCTCCCCAACTAGGGATCAAACCCGTGGCCCCTGCAGTAGAAGCCCGGAGTCCTAACCACTGGACCGCCAGGGAATTCCCAGAATTTTATGATTTTTAAAACCAAGGAGAAAAAAATTGTTTTTTATGATATTTGTATTATGTAAACAATTTTATATTTTTTTTTTCCTACCTAGGTCTGTTACTTGTCGATCAAAAGGGCAACGGATTGCTCTTCCGTGAAGAGGCAGCCGAGTGAGACAGTCATGACAGACTGTGTGGCCACAAAGCAGAAGGCGAGGAACTTTGTCTCCTTGCAAAGAAAAGACATCTTCACAAACTCCACACTCCAGCACCTAATATTTGGAAAGGACACATGTGCTCTTTAAATGACTTTAAAAGCATAAATATTTTAGGTTAAAAAGAAAAACCTGATCGAATTTAATGAATCAATCTTGTTAAATTACTTTATTCCTCCATGAAAAAAACTGTCTAGGTATAAAATCTTAAATCACCTTTTATTCTTTCATCTGACAGATCTTACCACAATTATATCATAGTGAAATCTCCTTGAAAGGGTAAGTGTTAGGGATCAAGATAACGTTGTAAACTAACATCTTTAGCTTTTGAAAATTATGACATGATTTATTACATCAGAATCCGTAACCATATATAACTCTACCAAAGTTGGGTTCTTAAACAATTTCTCTGCAATTACCTAACCCTCAAAAAACCATCATTAATTTGGACAAAAATAATCTGAAATATGTGCTAGGATGACAACTTACCTTGTAAATGATAAAGAACTTGTTAAGAAAAGACTATAAGTAATTTTCAAGTGTCTTATACTATTCATTTACATCATACAATGTAAAGAATGCAATTAGACTTAAATTTCAATTCCTTGTTCTCGATTAATAAATATGCCCCTGGGTTAGAAAATAGAAAATATTTTGTTTATCTAGTTCCAATTACAAGTACATGACTTGCTCAAGGCCACGTAGTCAGTCAAAAGAAAGGTGACAAATCAACTATACTTCAATTAAAAAAAAAATCAACTATACTTCAACTAAAAAAAAAGAAAGGTGACAAGAATCGGCATATTCTGATTCCCCGGCCCATCAGTTTGTTTTATAATTAGTCAACAAACTATATTTATATCAATGAAGGTACTTTTATTTCTTAATATACCTGAAGTGTTTCACAATTTAATTAATTTTTTAAAAATACCCAAACTGGGGCTTCCCTGGTGGCACAGTGGTTGAGAGTCCGCCTGCCAATGCAGGGGACACGGTTCGTGCCCCGGTCCGGGAAGATCCCACATGCCGCGGACCGGCTGGGCCCGTGAGCCATGGCCGCTGAGCCTGCGCGTCCGGAGCCTGTGCTCCGCAACGGGAGAGGCCACAGCAGTGAGAGGCCCACGTACCGCAAAAAAATAAATAAATAATTAATTAATTAAAAATAAAAATACCCACACTGAACTGTTTGATTGTACCCCAAACTCGGTGCCCACCATCCACGACCTACTACAATCTGGCCCCTGTCCTATTGCTTCTCTTCCCTTCCAAACTCTATTCTCAAACTATATCGAACAATTTGTAGTTCACAGCACATAACAAACTGCTTTTGCCTCTTTCTTTATGCTAATGCTAAAGAAACAGCTAAATAGACATTTTCCTAGTGGATTCTTTTTTTACATTAATAAACCAACAAATTCATAAATGAACACACTATCCTTTGGGCCCCCATGTACCATGGATAAGTGTCAATCTTAACACCCAAAACACTTTAATACTTTTATTGGCGTTCCAGCCTATCTTTCCCTGTTAGACGAAAAAGCCCTCAGGAACAGGGTATTCCAAATATCAAGCTCCTATGTGCTTACATTAACGAAGTCCAACAAAATAAAATTTTTAAAACAGCCAACCACCATCCCCCAACAAATACATAATACAAGGTAAAAAAACAGAAAACCCAGAGTGGAAGTCAGACTTAATGCATTAAAATTTTAATCTTAACTCCGCAATTAAACTGGAGTCAGTGCTTGAAATGTAAACACCTTTCACTGTAAATAAACTGATAATTCATAACTGGCTCACATCTCAGTACGGTTCAAAAGAAGCTGAAGTGTAACACATAGTTCACAGAACAGGAAAAGAAAACAGCTTGTTAATTATATGAAAAGGTGTCCAATCTCACCCAAAACATTTTGAAGTCAGTTGAAGCTATCCCTATATACTTTTTTTCAGATTAGATTTTTAAAAGTTGATAACACTTTGTGCTAGTGGAAGTGTGGGAGAATAAATTGCTGGTTGCTGTGAAACGTTTATTGACTGATATAGCCTCTATGGAAGGCAATTTGGCAATACCTATCAAAAGTTTGAATAGCTTAGTAATTCTACCTCCAGGAGTTTATCCTACAAATATCACACGTGTAAAAAGATCTATATGCTATTCCTTAGAGCACCTTTTGCATTAGCAAAAGATTAGAAACAAAGTAAATATATATGGAAAATAAATTATGGCACATTCATATACTACAAAACTGTGCAATCTGATGAGGAAAAGTTAGGAAATTTTTCATGTACAAACACAGAATGATTTCATATCAGCAAAGCAAAGTGAAAAATGACATAGAATATTTAACTTTTGCATAAAGGAGAGGAAATAAAGAGAGCATATATTTTCATATATATTGTTTTACAAGCATACTATCTTTCTGGCAAGATACACAGGAAACATTACATTGGAATTGTAGTTCTCTTTGAGGAAGGGAAACAGCTGGGGAACAGCTACACATAAATCATATATATATATATATATATATATATATATACACATACACACACACACAATACACACACTTCAAATTATCCTGTATTTTTTAAAAAGGCAGGAAAAAAGTTTCACTTAAATATCTTCACTTTAAAAAAAAAGAACAAAAGAAAAAAAATCCTCACTTAAGTAACAAATTCAACTAAATACAGAAAAGATATTCACAACAGAATTAGATATTATAAATGCAACATTTTAAATAAATGTCCTCACTATAGTGACACATATTAAACTTATATGACAATAAACTCCAAAGAACCAAATTAAAATTTTACTTTTTTCATTCATCTCTAACCCCATCATTACACAAGATAAGAGAACTTACTCATGTTGAGACCATAGGTTTTATCCAAAGAGCACTAGTAAAATCCCACTGATTAGTAAACCAAACATAATTCCAAAAACAGTTATTAGACTATTTTGCATCAACTCAGCAAATAAGAGTAAGAAAATTTTTCTTCAGTATTTATGAATAGGAATTGTGGCTAACAGCATAAGAAATTAAGTCCTAGATAGGAAAAAAGCTCTTTATTTTACAAACTTCACAATATGCCAAAGAGGGCTTCAAACTTATTACATGTAAATCAAATTTTAATACACCAGGCCATATTTTCAAAGGACTAAGAAAGCTCACTAGTCTTTTGTGAATGTATAGACCAATTTTGGTCTTTTTTTCCTAATGATAAAAACCCTGTCATCATCTACTTGTTCATTAAGCAAGAAGCCATTTTACATATATATATATATATGTATATATATATATAACCATTATATACTTCAACTTTTACCTTCCAACGAACACGTCTTGCTTTCATCTGTGAGATTTTTTTAAATTTATGCCACTGTATTTCCTACAAATGACAGCATGAGGATCTTGCCAAAAAGGACTATCCTACTGCACAGCTCAGTCACAATTTACACATAAAAATGAAGATTAACAAAATAAGCCTCTAATTTATCAAACTCTGTGCTATAATAAACTGGAGTTACATCAGGCTTTGGTATATTTTTCAGATTTTAAGGCAAACAGGGTAACAAAAGTAGATACAGCAATAATATCCATTCTAATTACTTCTTAATTGAAGTTAATTCACAAAATAACCTTCAGGTATTCTCTACATAGAAAAAGCACAATTCAATAAATAAAATCTCAACCATACAACAAGCTGAATAATAAGAGGGCTCCTCTGCATCTCAGATATGCTATGTACCTTCAGAATAACTTCATTAATATATAAAGGTCAGATAAATCAACCACCACCAATACTAATTGATAATACACTTGTAAGCAGAAATGTATCATCTGTTGTCACATAAAACCAACATTAGGTGAAAAACCATAGGTGTCTATTACTCAAGATCTTAAAAGAACTTAAGATATCTGGTCCAGTGGTTCTGAATCCTAGATGCACATTAAAATCACTCTGGGACTGCAAAAAAATACTAATGTCAACTCGCTCAGAAATGTGGGATTAAGTAGTTTCTTTTTCTTTTTTAAGTCCTCAGTGATTCTAATATGTAGCCAGGAATAAGAATTGCCAATATCTCAGATTACAGATGATCCTGAAGGTTATTCTACAAACCTTTAAGATCAGTTCTCCCTTTCAGATCTATCTCCCTATGGAAAAGTGAATTCTACATACTTCATCTGAATTTTTAGTAAACCCACTTTACAGCATTTACACATGTTAGAATTTCAAATTTCAAGCACAGGGTAATTCATATCCCCCAGCGTTAATGGGGCTGTTGGAGACTTCTCAAAAGTGTTGACAGACCGTACTCCCAAAAGAGGAGGCGGGTCAACCAATAACAGAGGTCTGATTACAGAAGTAGTGCGATAGTGAAAAGCATACTTTACGGCCAGTCAACTCTGGTTCTGCTACACAGTGTTAACTGAAACCTGAGTCTCCTCACCTGTAAAACTGTAATCAACACTTACCTCCTCAACAGATATTAACGAGCTAAAATACCTAACTTTGTACCTGGCGATAATAACGGCTCAATTTCCTAAAAATAAGCTAATTAATGCCTGTTGGGCTTAACTAAAAACAGAGGGCCTGGGGGAAGACCAGCCCAGGTCACTCTCCGAGGCCCATGAGCTCCTTTTCACAAAGGTCCCCGTTGGCGACTCCAAGCAGAGGACTAGCGTGACCCGAAGACCAGGTAACCTCAGGCCTGCTGGGATAAAGGTCCGGAGGTGAGGGATAGGCTTGTAAAGCCGAGACGGGCCAGAGGCCGCGCATCCCGCCCAAAAAATGCCAGGGCCGCGGTGCTGCCGCCAGATCTCCGGGATAAACAGAAGGGAGGCCGATGGTGGAGAACAGAGCACGCAAGGTCCCTCACCTTCACCACGGCCGTCCCCCGGCTGCCCTGACGACCACTGTCTAGTCCCGCTCCAGGCTTGTTTACAACCAGGGTAGCCATCCTAGGAGGAGCAGCGCCGCAGAAGCAGCGCTCAAGGCCTTCACCTGATGGGCGGGGTAGAGCCACCTACCCAGAAGCCTCGGCGCTCGACGCTGGGGCACAGGCGCAGTACCACGCGGGGAGCTGCTGGGACGGTCTCTTCGAGCATCCTCCCGCCAGCCGCTAGGTGTTTGGGTTCGCAGGCCTGTGCGTGGGCACTTTGTTATTTTTTTAATTGTTATTATTGAGGAGTCTGAAATAGATGGAAGGAGTAAAATTAAGAGAAAAAAGAAGGGATAAAACAAAAGTAAAGTTTTGGGGTGAAATTCCCGCTCCAGGAACGACCTTTTCTCCCCAGCTGCAAAACGGACGGGGGCGAGAGGGGACTACATGTCCCTGCATGCCCTGCGGCTTTTGAACTACAAGTCCCAGCATGCCACATCTCTATCATTTACTGCAATGTAGGTATTTGGCAGGCCATGAATTGTCACCGAGGAGTGGTTTCTTGAAGTCGCGGTGTGTGATTGTGACTGGAAAATAGAGAAGTATTTTATGTATAGGTCTCTAAGAGGCAAGAGATGGCTTTGGTAAAAAAGCCGTTGGGTTCCTAAAGGACTTGGTAAGAAGAGAATTTAAGGCACCCCCGGCAGAGAGAAACTTGGGAGTGTGTTTGACGCCCTGTCTTCCCGAACGTGCGCTTTTCTGTCTTCTTCCGAGCTGATTGACCCTTTTCAGCCCCCGTAGGCAGTGGGTCCAAAGTACCGGTCAAAATGGAAGTGAATCCCCCCAAACAGGAGCACCTGCTGGCCCTGAAAGGTAAACTTTTGCGAACCGGACTCCCTTTAATCTGTTTTCTCCCTTTCTCTCACTAGTTCTCGAAGCCTTTGACACATAGACCTGGCCTCTGGGATATAGGCCTCGTCCTTCTTAAACACTGTCAATGCTCGCCCTCCTTGGTTCCTTGGCGCCGAGCGAAAGGAAACTGTTTCTCCTCTTTGCTTTTCAGGTTTGAGAGCCCCCGTTAGAATGGAATAGATACCTGGTAAATTACTTACTCTGTTACATGCTGCTCTGATTTTAGCCGCAGATGCTGATGTCCCCACCCTACGCGGGGAGAGCCTTGTGAACCGAGATGATTAACAGCGGGTATATAAAGTGGTTTTTCCTTCTGTCTCTTGTCTCTTCATATGGCAATGACAAAGTTACCAGGCTTCAACTTCATCTGTGAAATTAGTCTAGTATTGTGCCAAGGATTTAGAAGTACATAGTACTACAACATGTAATTTAGGTATGTTAAAACTCACTGTTTACGTCAAAGTATTGTGTATAGGGGGAAATTCATGTCGGTTTGCATACACAGCAAACAGTTTTGAGTAAGTTTGATGATTTAATTGGATCATTATTTAGGGGAAATGAGCAGGGCATTCTTTTTCTGGAATTCCTGTTGTTTTGTGAAACCTTTTATTTGAAACGCTTTCAGCTTTATTTCATCGGTTTTCTACTACCGCAAATGCACTTATTTCTTGGATGCCCTACTCAGTGGTTACCAATATCTTCTTGGACTGAGCTGAAAAGATGCTCGATAGACATGTGAACTCAAGTGAATAGCACTTAACCTTCCTTGTGGGATCCATTTTGAGGGACCCTTATCCCCTTAGTTATGTTGTAAGCATCAAACCTTCCCGAAGCTCACCAGTTTCATTTGAAGCATAAAATCATATGCTGATAGTTATCAGAACTGTCTCTGACTGTAGAACTAAGAAACTAAAATATTAACTAATGTAATAGCAATAGGACCTGTGAGCTTAGCCTGGACTGAAATGGCTTATTCCTGAAGAAAGAAGAGAAATTGTCATGTTCTTTATCTCAGACTCATATGTAGTATGTGAAATATATATTACTTAACTCTCAGAAGTTAAACTTTTTCAAGATCGCACAGCTAGTAAGTGATTGAGGTAATATTTCAACACAAGGCCTTCATCTTTCCAAGACTCCATGTTGCCTCCTATTGAAGGAAAGAGCATTTTCAGATATCATTCCATTAGTAGTTTGATGGAAATTTAGAGCAGTTCTGTTAGCTGCTAGGTATCATTTTATACAAATTGGAAGCTATTAAATACAGTTAAATTCCAGTGATGTGCAGGCTAACTGCCGTAGTCCTTTTAGGCTGCTACAGTAGTCTTTCCCAGGTATCTTCTATTTTCCAAAACAGAAGGTTCCTGGAGAAGAGTATTTTAGCAACCTAAAAGGACAAGTGCTTTGAAATTCAGTGTTAGTTTCAGCTTTCTTAAAGCTCTTTGGCCCCATTCTTCCCCACTGTTCAAGCTATCCAAGAGTTTTCACAAGTTTTAATTTTACCTATGTTGGATGCCAAATATATCAATTTGTCTTATCATATAAGTTTACTTTCATATGTATGTAAAGTATTAAGGAGCTCTCACAACATCAGTGTCCCTGGAATACAACACTGAGTGAGTTCAGACAACAATGAAAGAATTCTCAGTGGCATGTCTTAAAATGTGAAAATGTAAGGAAAAGGGAAGAAAAAATAAAAACATTATTAATTCTTGACAGAATATGCTATCTATATTTAGATCCATATTAAAATTATGGATGTTAAGGAACACAGTCATTTATGAATTTGAGTTGCCAAATCTGTCAGTCAATGGACATTAACAGTAAGGAAAAGAATTATTATGAGATTGGTTACTTCTTTTGACTTTCAGAGTCAGTAGTTAAATGAGTATTGTGACATCATGCCAAGGAGACCCCACTCACAGTCATCCGGCAATGGGAGAACCCCCGTCAAGTAGTTCTCTAATGATTTTTGGAAGAAGGGATTTGACCTCTTGTTTTTTTCTCTGGTAGCTAGGATTTGAAAGAACCTGCATTATGGCTCAGGCAACTTTGGGCCCGATTAGGAAACCTAACTTACAGATCCTGGTAGGCTCCATTCTTGAGCCTGTGTACTGTATGCTGGAACTTCTTATTGATGACTTAATTTGGGGCAACTTGAAGACGTCTGTGTTCTAAGAGGAAAAAAAGTAAGGCTCTAGTCTTCTTGTTCATCCTCCAAATTGGAATTCAGAAGCCATGCTACTCAGGTTTTGACACTGCTTAAGTGCCTCATTTATACAAATGAGACTTTGTCAGGAAACCAGTTTCTAGCATGGTTAAAATGCAAAGTTAAACCATTTTCATGTTTTCAGTATTTACTACTGAGAATGAAATAAAATCATTAAGTATTCTGTCTATATATTTGGCAGAATTCATGTAATTTTAAAGTATAAAATGGTCCATTTTCTTCAAAAAGATTAAAAATTACGATTTTCATTGTCCTCAATTCACATCTCAAATTTTTTAGTATTATTACATTTTTGTTCATTATCTTCATATGAATCTTGTATTTTAAAAATCACTAATTTACTTTTTGTTTCTGCTATAGTCTTAAGATTATTATTATCTAACATATTAATATCAGTACTTCCAAATCCATTATATCTCTTCAGTTAAACATGTTGACTACTAGCAGTTTTAGGCTGAAAGGATATGATAGGGCATCTAATCCAGATCCCTTATTTTGGTAAGAGAAAGGATTTCCAGTTTTGTGGATTACAGTCACATTTACCAATAGCACTTTGGTAAAATATCATATTGGAATTGGTTTGTTTTTTTCTTTTTTCTCTGCCTATCTGTATACAGGCTATCCCTACCATATCTTATTCTTTGCAATACTTCCACTTTAGGTCCTGTTTCCCTCTGATTTGGAAAGAGAGAGAGTCTTGTAATTATAAATTGCATTCTAGCTCTAAGGAGCTCAGCTAAGAAATAGTCTCTTCATTAAGAGTAACTGGATTACTGCAGAATGACTACAGAAGTAATATTACATTATCGACCATATGAGAGTGAAACCACACAACTGCCAAAAATTGCAGAGAAAGCAATTCAAGACTTTCCTACACGTCCACTATCAAGATTTATTCCTTGGTTTCCTCATGATGGGTCCAGACTTCCACTCAAACCTAAAAGATTACCACCTGTGATTTCTGAAGAGGCAACTGAAGATGTAAGACAGTACTTAACCATTTCAGAACATGATATTAAATTGCAGAGTTATGATTGCACAGTAGATCTACTGGAGTTTCAACCTAATTTGAAAAAAAAGAAGCACTTAATCCGATCACATACACTGAATGAACAGACTAATTCTGGAAGTCTGGATAAACAATCAGAAAAAAGAAAACAGCACAAGAAGAGGTCTTGGAGTGTTTCACTTCCCAGCAGTAATTGTACTGAAAACATTTTTCCTTTGTCTGAAAAATTGCAAGATAGTTTAAAGGCACTAAATTTGCACTCATTTTATAGAGCAAGATGGACAATAGAGCACACTATTTGTAACAACCAAACTCTGGAAGACATTTGGGAAAAACTCAATCGAATTATCAGGTGCAATGAACTTCCATCTTGTAATGCTACAATTCAGAGACATTTAGGCCAGATATGGGTGTTCTGTGATGTTATGTACTGTGAATATGTGGGAGGTCTTCTTAAAGGAAGATTAGCTCTTACTGGGAAGATTAACTTATTTGTGCATAAATATGGTCTTATTTTTAGTATGTAATGAATACCACTAATTGTCAAAAAGAAAAATATTCTGAATGAACTGAGTAGGAACTGAAACAAATGAATAAATGTTTAATTGTGTGGTAATATATGTACAGTTTGTATCCCAGAAATAAATATCAGGTGAATTCCTAGGCTTGTCACTTAAGTCAGGAACTTTCTGCGTTCTACTTTGAGCAGCCTTCTTTTAAATGAATTGTGATAAATTATTATTTTTACTGAATTTAAAGGTAAAATGTTCTATTCCTTTTGTTCTCTTACTTACCCAGTGGTTGAATTAGATATTCCTATGAATTACAGTGACTAGTTTGGATTTTGGTAAATCCCCAAAATCTAATTTGACAGTATTTTTTCTTTACTCACCTAAAGTGTAATGATTTTTTTTAAAATAAAACTAAAACCAGTTCTGTTGGGAATGGTATTCAAGTGCCATGAATGTGGTATTCAAGTTGAGAGACCAGCCCAGATTCTGCTGATATTTCCAAAGATATGTAATAGACAATAGTTGATGTGTTGTTCTGAAACAAAAGTATAAAATGTATAATTTGTCTAAGACCCTAATATATCTTTAAGGCAATAAGCTCTTTTGAAGTAAAGTATCAAGTATGAGTAAGAGGTCAAGTTATTCTTTATTTAATACAGATAATTCAATCTTAATGACTGTTATTGCTGATTACTAATGCTCTGGTTCTTGGAGTCATGGGTTTCCCATAGCAAAATGTTGTAAATTGGGTTTACACATCATTTTATAAAAATATTCAAAGTGATTATATAATAAAAGTTTTATTAAAAAGTATATTTATTTAACAAATTTGAATGCGTACCATGAGCTAGGTACTAAAGTAGGGAAGGAGACAAACATGGATCCTGCCCTCACAGAGCTAACATAGAGTCACTATTCTTAAGTAGTTAAACTACATCCCTGATAAAAAACCTGTAAGACTGTACTCATTAGGAAGGCAGAAACACATTTGCCTTGTGGCACAGTGCCTGGCGTGGTAGAGGCTCAATACTACATGGTAAATGTGCCCTTTGGGGAGTTTCTCATAGCCTGAGCTGGCTGAGGTTCCTTAATACATAAGGAGTCTACCAATTTTTTTTTTTTTATTTATTTATTTTTTTTTTGCGGCACGCGGGCCTCTCACTGTTGTGGCCTCTCCTGTTGCAGAGCACAGGCTCTGGACGCGCAGGCTCAGTGGCCATGGCTCACGGGCCCAGCTGCTCCGCGGCATGTGGGATCTTACCAGACCAGGGCACGAACCCATGTCCCTGCATCGGCAGGCGACTCTCAACCGCTGCACCACCAGGGAAGCCCGAGTCTACCAATTTTTAACTAAAGAGGTTATCTTTTCTAATTAGGTTTCACACTATCCAAACACTGTTTTGTTTTTAACTTTTAATACCTTTCTTATTGTCTCAAATGAGACTGCTCTGTAGAAAATAATCATCATGTGCATGAATGCTTCCAAAAGTCTTTAAATGAAAAATCACCAGGTGTAGAGGGAGTTTCCAAGGTAACTTCATCAGTAATTACTTCTTCTTTCATTCATTAGTCATCTTACTTTTCAATCAAGAGTGCTGGAGAAAAGTCAACAAGTTATTCATTATTACTAGCGAGCTTTGCAAATAAGAGTTGGCTAATGTTATTAGGCAATCATAAATGGTGGATTTGTTTTTTTTGTTGTTCAGGTCTTATTTAGCATTAGGTTGCTAATCAAGGGTTAAAAGTTAGGTAATCATAAGACAGGGTCACTTACATAGACCACAGCATTTCTTTTATGATACATTTTTATTATTTTGAAATGATTATACACAGAACTGAAAATATTCTTATGATTATTTTCTTATGGGCTTCTTATGAGCAGTTTTTTAATTCAAGAATCACACATTAAAAAGAGCTTCTTTGTCTTCATATGTGGCAGATTTAAATTTCTCTAATTTACTCTGTATAAATTGCTTTCTACCCCTCTGAGAAACAATGAAAAGGTGAATCAGAACTGGGAAAATGAAGATTGAGTTTTACTGCAACTAGTGCCGTGATCTTAAAGGAAGAAGCGATTCATTTCTCATCTACCTAGACAATGCTTAGGCAGTAATTAAGGGCTAAGAATTTAGAATCCACTGCCATGTCTTTGAAGCCTTCTTAGAGTATTGAGAACCTTAGGACTGATGATTCTAGCACTAGTTAATAGTAGAGCTCACCAGTATTTCTGGGTTCCACTGTTAAGTCACAGACATGAATAAATTGGGGAAGCAAAGACATATGCAGGAAGGTGAATCTGAGGGCATTTGGTAAAATGCCGAAGCATTTACTCTAGGAAAGTGGCAACAGTGCCATAATTTTATTTTTCCCTGACGAGCTATCCACTTTCAAATAAATGTTAACTCAAATTCTAAGAAAAAAGATGTGAAGGGCATCACATGAATTTAACTAAATTATTTGCCAACTTAGCAAATAATTTAAAGACCATTTTTTGAAAATTTCTAAGATGAGCTCCTGCATAATGGTTCACTTTGATTTAATCTGCTCAAAATGCCCCAGATTATTCCAAGGTTCACAAACGTGAATGCCTTCAGGAACTAGAAAAGTAAGACTATAGAATGTGGTAAGGACTCTGAAAGTGAAGAAGATTTGACATAATTTTTTTTAATGTTGTGACCAAGCAAAATGTATATGTAAGTTGAACTGGCCTAATTCATTAGTTTATAACCTCAAGCCTATCTTTTTTTTAATTTACTGAAGACTTTCAAAACTTTTTTTTATAAGATTTTAGATGAAACCTGAATTTCATAAGTAAATCAAATGTATGTATTTTGTGAGTTCCACTGAGAGTGTTTCTACACATGGCACTAACTGTGTATTGTGTGTAGTGAATATTTGTCACTCGACTAAAAATCACATATTCTTTTTTGCCTCCTTAATTTTTGACCAAGAACCTGCTTTAACTTCAAGACTGGATACATAATTACCATTTAATAACCAGTGCTTTATTGTAGTTTCTCTGCCAGTTTTTTTTAAAACGCAGTTTTTTTGTTGATATTTGCTCTTTTCTAACATTGTGTTTAATTTTTGAGTTCCATTAATTCATTATAAGACAGGAAATACTAAGGTTTAAATCTATACTTGTTATGGACATACTTTGGATCATCCTTCAAGGAAAGAGATAGTTTTTTGTTTGTTTGTTTGTTTTTGTTTGTTTTTTTTGTTTGTTTGTTTTGTTTTGTGGTACGCGGGCCTCTCACTGTTGTGGCCTCTCCCGTTGCGGAGCACAGGCTCCGGACGCGCAGGCTCAGCGGCCATGGCTCAGGGGCCCAGCCGCTCCGCGGCATGTGGGATCTTCCCGGACCGGGGCACGAACCCGTGTCCCCTGCATCGGCAGGCGGACTCTCAACCACTGCGCCACCAGGGAAGCCCTGTTTGTTTGTTTTTAACATCTTTATTGGAGTATAATTGCTTTACAATGGTGTGTTAGTTTCTGCTTTATAACAAAATGAATCAGCTATACCTTTACGTATATCCCCATATCTCCTCCCTCTTGCGTCTCCATATTTTTTTTTTAGATTTCCCTATATATGTGTTAGCATACAGTATTTGTCTTTCTCTTTCTGACTTACTTCACTCTGTATGACAGACTCTAGGTCCATCCACCTCACTGCAAATAACTCAATTTCATTTCTTTTTATGGCTGAGTACTATTCCATTGTATATATGTGCCACATCTTCTTTAAAGGAATGAGATAGTTTTATGTTACAAATTTGGCTTTCTCAGTTTGTGTTTAAAAATCTGCAGTATGACAAATTGTGCCTTATAGTAATTTTCTTTGCCTCCACAGGATGATAGTATTTCTTACCAACTGCTATCCCCTCTTGCTGATTTTTTACCCTTTTTTGAAAATAGGAAGAAAACTGGTACTTTTAATACCAGCTTGGGATGTTTTTATTTTTAATGGAGGGTTGTTCTTTACCCACCCTCTACTGTCTCATCCCCTAGAAAACCATAGCATCAATAAAAGCTAAGCTTTAAAGGGCTTTTGTACATAATGGAAGTTTGAGCATATAATAAGCAAATAAGCTGGCTACACATCTAGGTGAATTAAGAACACTTCTTTTTTGATCACTTCAAATTTATGTTTATTTTAACTTGTTTACTTTTTACTATTAACTGAGTATAACTTTTTTAAAAAAATTTTATTAGGGTATAAAATTTTTATTGGGGTATATAGTTGATTTACAGTGTTGTGAAGAACACTTTTTAAAAAGTGTTTCAGGGGCTTCCCTGGTGGCGCAGTGGTTGAGAGTCCGCCTGCCGATGCAGGGGACACGGGTTTGTGCCCCGGTCCGGGAAGATCACACATGCCGGGGAGCGGGCTGGGCCCGTGAACCATGGCAGCTGAGCCTGCGCGTCCGGAGCCTGTGCTCCGCACCGGAAGAGGCCACACAGTGAGAGGCCCGCGTACCGCAAAAAAAAAAAAAAAAAAAGTGTTTCAGGATTCCTTTGAGAGTGTATTTCCTCTTTATTAAGATTTGGTCTCACTTGAAATGAAAAAAAAAAGAGAGAGAGAAATAGAGCACCAATTGGTGTTAAAATTGAGCTTAGAGTCTTGAAAGATTGTGAAAAAAACTGTTTCCTGTGTGTCATTTTCAGAACACCTTTTTATCCCCTGCAGATTGTACTTAATTTTAATGTTTTCCTGGTTAAAAGTAAGAGTGAAAGAGGTTTGAAACACTTCCCCATTCAGTCCCCCACCCACATCATTGATGTGTAGCTGGTTAATGTTCTGTTTGAAATAGTCGGACTTGGAATGCCCATGGGATGTTTCTAATAAAGCATGACATTCCAGGTTTATGACCCTGGGCTTATAATTAAGAATAGGGAAAATTATTTTTGAGCAAAGTGAAGTCTGCGGCCATCTATTTAATATAACATTGTTTAATGGCCTCAGTTCTTGAAACTTTACATCCTCAAAAATACCACTTACTTGAAGAGTTTGGTGAGGCGTTAATACTATGTGCCAGAACCTGTGTCAAGCACCGAGCCCACAAAACTTAACATGATACATACGAGCCTAAACTTAAAGGAGTTTGGATAGGAGTGCTATAAACTTATAAGTGAATAAACATAATTCATGATAAATACAAGGTGCTATGAGAGAAACAGGGTGACCTGTACTTCTTTTCTGAGAAAGATGACATATAAGCTAAGACCAAAATGAGAAAGGCACTAAATTTTTTGTTTGTTTGTTTTGGTTTTTTTTTTTGCGGTACGCGAGCCTCTCAGTGTTGTGGCCTCTCCCGTTGCGCAGCACAGGCTCCGGACGCGCAGGCTCAGAGGCCATGGCTCACGGGCCCAGCCGCTCCGCAGCATGTGGGATCTTCCCGGACCGGGGCACGAACCGTGTCCCCTGCATCGGCAGGCGGACTCTCAACCACTGCGCCACCAGGGAAGCCCAGGCACTAAATTTGATATGAATGATATAGCTAGTTAATTAGTAGTTAGGTGGTACAGTTTTACATACATTAACGAATACCACATATTGTGCACTGACCATTTAGATCAATAGTCTTTAAAGATTTGAGTTTTGAGTTGAATGAACATCGTAATAGACTATAAAGAAACAGTCTTCTGGGATTCATTTTCTGAAATGTTTTATGAGTTTGTATGATTTTTACTTCTATATTTTTGTCTTTATTTTGATGTGGTCAAATGTCAATTTTTTTTTAACATCTTTATTGGAGTATAATTGCTTTACAATGGTGTGTTAGTTTCTGTTTTATAACAAAGTGAATCAGTTATACATATACATATATTCCCATATCTCTTCCCTCTTGCATCTCCCTCCCTCCCACCCTCCCTATCCCACCCCTCCAGGTGGTCACAAAGCACCGAGCTGATTTGTCTTTATTTTGATGTGGTCAAATGTCAATCTTAACAAAAAATTGAAAAAGATTTTTTAATTAGAATGTCCTATCCCCGCTAGACTAGGTTTAATTTTCACTTTTTCTAGTTTTCTCTTGCTTAATTTTTGTCCATCTATTTGATACATATGCAGCTTGATATTTGAAATGAATTTGTAAACTAAATTTCATTTTTCCCAGATAGTGAACCAGTTGTCCTAGCACCTTATAATGTTGATTTGTTTTTGCTGCATCCTAATAAATTTTTTAAATTATCTAACATGTCAGTATGGTCTTGTATTAATAAGCCAATTAGTTGATTATGGACTTAAATGTTTTACTACATGTTATGTCCAGTTTTTTATCATTGTTTCCTATTAATTTCATAGCTTATTTTTATTTATTTGTTTTTCTAGATAAACTTTAGATACATTCTGTCATGTTCCGAGAACAAATGCTAGTTTTGGTTGGAATTCTATAAACCTACACATTAACTGACACTTTCATAATTTTTACAAAGAATTAATATTACTTAAAGGGCCACTTACTGAACTTCAGTGGCCTGTGATTATAACCAAGGAATAAAGTTAACAAAAATCCTTTTGGCATAAAATTATTGTTTCATATTCAGAATGGCGCATCTAAATTCTTGTCCCTATCAGACTAACATTGGTTAATATTTTGTTGATATTGTTTACAGTGAAGTCATTCAAGATTTTTTTAAAGCCTTATTCTTGTAATATACCGTAAGCTTTGAAATTATTTTCTACTTTTTGTATAATGAGCCATATTTCATTTGCATTTAATTTTTATAATTCATTAGGTTGTAAATAAAAGCAAAATTGTTCTTTTTGTCATATATAAAATTCTTTTTGTTATATCCTAACATTTTTATTAGTAAATCATTGCTGTGTAATAATCTTAGGAAATACTTAATATTATATTGTTTAGGAAGTATTTAGATTATATTTTATACTAGTATAAAATTGATGAATACCATACATTCAACTTGCAAATACTGGCATAAAATGATATTAATATTTTCTTTCTTTCTTTCTTTCTTTTTTTTTCTACTTTCCCAATTCACAGTGATGCGGTTGACTAAGCCTACTTTATTCACCAATATTCCAGTAACATGTGAAGAGAAAGACTTGCCTGGTATGACACATGCTTTATCCTACTTGCACCTAGGGAAAAGTTGAAACCTGGATTACCTTACCTTGGAATAAGCCTAACCTTGCCAATCTTATGCTAACTCTTTGCTGCATTATTTGTTGCCTGTTTTTGTACGTGTGAATGGTGGCCATCTGAGTAATAGGTCTCAGTCATAATCTATACATCAAAATACTACTGATATCCCGTGGCAACTAGAGACTTTTAGTTTTAGTAAAAATGCATTGCTCATAATGACACTATTAAAATTTCATTTATCCTCAGATGTTCCATCAATGTATGTTAGCATTCCCTTTATTTAAAAATCATTGGAGCTTTCTATATATCTCATGACCTACATTTTCCTTTGTTCCTGAAGTGTTCATTTTCTGTAGAAACAGAATTTTTTTGGCATGCATTTGTTGTAGTGAAGATTAGAAATTAGATTTTTTTAATATAATTTTTGTTATGAGATTATTTTTTAAATATCTCTCCCAGCTGTTTCGTCGCATAAATAAAAGTTATTTACAAAGTAGGTGTTAGAATTTGATGTTTTTCTCTTTCTACAGGAGACCTCTTTAACCAGCTCATGAGAGATGATCCTTCAACTGTAAATGGTGCAGAGATTTTAATGTTGGGAGAAATGTTGACTTTACCACAGAATTTTGGGTAAGAATGATATGTTCACATTAGAAACACAACAATACTCTGAAGCCATTACAAATCATGTTTTCAAAAAGTAACTATGGGATGGGAAAATGCTCATGATACATGTATGTGGCTGGAAACAAAAAAAAAGTTTTACCAAAATTATACTATGTGATTGTGGGTTTTTTTAATTAAAAAAATAAGATGCATACCAAAATATTAATTCCTAGGGTGGTAGAATTTTAACTTTCTTCTTTAGATCTTATTATATTTTTTAATGCCTACATATTCCTTTTATTTTAACTGATTTAATCTCAGTGTCTTTCAGAAGCAGCTCTTTTATTCACCATCACAGCCCTTTACCAACTTAAGTTATTGGACTTGTCATCTCATTAGGAGTTCTAAATATTTTATTCCTTCTCTTGCTCTTAGCTATTCTCTTACTCTAGATTATTACTGAGGTAGAAGTCCCTGGTTCCATTCTGTTTGCAACTGAGACAATTTGAGACCAAAAGGAATTTTTCAGGTTTTTTCAAAAGGTTTACAGAATGTGGTCATTGACTAGTGTCTTGAAAGCTTAGAAATATATTCAAGTAAAAAACGTATTCATATTAAAATATTTTTATAAATATATCTACATATATTTATATGTTTATATGCATTATATATATAACATATATTTATAAAGTAATGCCACTAGTCATTATTTTTATTAGAATGACTTAGAAAAATAAAAATAAAATAAGTTGGTAAAAAATACTCTGAGATCAATAACTTGGTCTCTTCTAGGTTCAGGGCATAAGTTATTTCAAAAACTGCCTTTCTCTAGCCTCCTCAGTATCAAATCTTCAGACTCTTAACATGGATCTGATCTCAATGACATTTTTAGGAGGGCTGGCAGTTTTGGCAGTAGTTGAGCGTCAAGATATATAGCATGTTTTATAGATTAAATCTGTATTTTTAATTGCACTAGGTAATGAGTGAGCAGCCTAGTGTAAACAAAGAAATATTGAAATAGTATTTCACCTGATCTCTATCCTTTAGTAATTTCTCCTTTTGACGTTCTCAGTGGTGCACAAATAGAAGATTTATGATAAAAGTTGAATGGATTTCTGCCTAAAAATTTATTTTATTTCACAGGAATATATTTTTGGGAGAGACCTTTTCCAGTTATATCAGCGTTCATAATGATAGCAATCAAGTTGTAAAAGATATATTGGTTAAAGTAAGTGGCATTCTTATTTGGGAGAATTTTTTTTAACTTTTTAATTTCTCTTCTTACGTTTTGAAACTTCATTAAAATGCCTGCTTGATACTGGACTTTTTAATTGTCATTAATAACAAGTATTAATTGAACACCTAAGTTCTAAGATATGCTGTGCACAGAATCATTTTTCCTTATCCTCAAAATTTGTGATAGCTTGGATGAGAAAATGTACCAAAGGTAAATAACACTTTAAATTTTTGTTAATATTTTGTGATTAACATAATAAAATTTGAAAGAGGAGGAAAGATCACTGGGGATTGCATCATTCAGGAAGGCTTATTGACGGAGAGGGAGCACAAGAGGATCTCAAAAGAATGGCAGGATTTAGAAGAAAAGACAAAGAGGGACATGGTAATCGGAAGCAGAGACATAGGAATACGTAATGTGTTCTTGTAGCAGTGAACAGAATTCACTTAGTAAGAGTAGGTAAGGTTGTAGAGATATGTAGTAGCCATACAGTGGAGCATCTTAAAAGCAAGACTAAGGCTAAGGTTATTTTAAGACAGTGTGCAGTCAGTGGAGACTTTTGAGCAGAGGTATTCAGGCTATGTTGGAAGACTGTCATGAAAGCATTGTGTGGGATGGTTTGTAGGAAATAGGCCAATTAGAATATTCTTGCAGTTTTGAGAAATCAAGAGAGAGAATATGCTAGCTCAGTTAAACAACTGGAAATTTATTCCCGAAAAGAAAGGGCATAAAAAAAAGGAAAAATTCATCGTATGTTGTTGAGAAGTGGTCAAAGCTGTCTTCCAGTGGTGAGTTTAGGTCACTAGAGCATCGCCTATGGACGGGAAAGGGAAGTCCAGTTAGAATGAGATTGAAAAATGATCAGCAAGTACGAGAATTGAAAAGGATCTCAGAGAGAAAATATTCCAAGTTTCGTATATGACCCAACTTCCAGAAACTGGATGCAAATTTTTGCATACATGTACATGTGTTTGTCACTCTATGGTTAGGGTTTCTGCCTTTCATTAGAGCAGGAGTCGGCAAACTACAGCGTGCAGGCCAAATTTGATCCATTGCCTGTTTTTGCAAGACAGTATGAAGCTATGCTAAGAATGAGCTAAGAAAGGTTTTACATTTTTAAATAATTGAAAAGAAACAAAAGCTTATTTTGTGATGTGAAAATTATATAAAATTCAAATTTCAGTCCGTAAGTAAAATTTTATTGACGTATAGCCACATTCATCCGTTTGTGTATTATCTGTGGCAGATTTCAAGCTACAACATCAGAATTGTGTAGTTGCAACAAACTGTATGACCTGCAAAGTCTAAAATATTTGCTATCTGACCTTTTAAAGAAAAAGTCTGCTGACCTCTGCATTTGATTATGAAAAGGACTGACTTTCAGAACTTCGAGAATGTATACTTTTTTCCTGTCATACAGTTCGCATTCAGTAAATGTTGAATTTATTTTTGTAAGATGAATAAATCAGCAAATGTGTGTAATTTAAGTCAATGTTAAAAAGAACAAATATTACTATAGTGTATTTCTTATAAAATATGTGATTATATTTCTGTGGGCTCTGCTCAGTTTTAATTTCTATAAAGGCAGTGGTGTTTGGCATAATAACAGAGATAGCTAATGTTTATTGAGCAGTACAGTGCCCACCAAGAGTCTTCTTACTCTTAACTAAGAACTAGCATTTTGTTTATCATTTTACAAACTCCAATTACATACAAATTGGCTCTTCTTTGCCTGCTTTTCTTTAGTTTTCCTTAGTAAATTTTCATTCAAATCTGTGTTTCCTTGGGTGCTTTATAATTATCTCCAAATGTTTTTTTGAGGGTATTTAATTCACTTTGAATATTGTGTTGCAGTTTTCTTCTGTTTCACTATTGGTTTTGGGTGGCAGTTTGGATCAGTGAATTGTTTAAATTATCATTGTGTGGTCTTTTTTAATAGTATTTTTGTATGGATTAAGACTCTTGCTAGCTTTGCATTCTGTGAAATGCAGTTTGGGGTGCTTTGATATTCTTAGTTCAAGAATACTCTATTAGAGCCTTGCAAGCAAAGTGTCGTTTCTTTATTGGGTGGCTTTTGGGAGGGTGGTGGAAGAAGAAAGGTTGAGTGTTCCTCAGTTTTTCTCTTTCTTTTGAGTGACAGCATCCTCAATTTTCTCCTCCTGCTTCATTTTCTCTTCACTGACAGTGTCCAGAAGGTTCTTCTCCTTTTTAACTCTCTTCTTCCCCTGAATTGTTATCTTGCCAGAATTGCCTCTTCACCATTAAACATACTGTTATATCTCCTGTAGGCTGTGCTCTCATCTTCCAGTAATGCACTTTCTCAGTATTTTGACACTTAAGATAGACTTTGTCTTCCTGGCAGTACTTTTCATCATTCTTAGGCCTGTCTCTACCTTCCTTTTCTCTCTTAAGCTCAATTTTTCATGAACTTCTCTTGTTCTTTGCAAAGGCTTATGACGAGAGCATGAGAAATAGCTTGCAGAAATTTGAAGTTTAGACATTTGCTGCTCTCTAGCTATACTAACACTGAGTTTATATAGTTTTTAAATTTTATTTATTTATTTGAGGATGACTCAGGAGATTCAGTTACTCTACTGCCATTACTTCAGCTACTCAGAATTCTGCTCTCAAAAGTTTAATTTTTTATAGCTCTTGGAATTTTGGAATGTGGAAAAGAGATTATGAATCTGTACTCTTTTAATTCCTTTACTGACATCTTAGTGTTGTTTTTGAGAATAAAAATGCTATATAATCTGTCATGTTTAACTGGAAACCACTAGGGGGTTTTTTGTTTGTTTTTTAACTGAAAAATAGTTTTCAGCAGTAAGTCTGAAAACCTTAGCATGCTACCAAAAAATGAAGTGTTCTATAAACAAAAGACAGCGTAGTGTACTATAAATAAAAAAATAGTAGGGACTTCCCTGGTGGTGCAGTGGTTGGGAGTCCACCTGCCAATTCAGGGGACACAGGTTCGAGCTCTGGTCTGGGAAGATCCCACATGCTGGGGAGCAACCAAGTCCGCGAGCCACAACTACTGAGCCCGTGTGCCACAACTACTGAAGCCCACGCGCCTAGATCCCGTGCTCCGCAACAAGAGAAGCCACCGCAATGAGTAGCCCGTGCACCACAACGAAGAGTAGCCCCCGCTCGCCGCAACTAGAGAAAGCCCACGCACAACAAAGACCCAACGCAGCCAAAAATAAATAAGTAAATAAATTTATTTTTAAAAAAATAACTTCAGGGCTTCCCTGGTGGCGCAGTGGTTGAGAGTCCGCCTGCCGATGCAGGGGACACGGGTTCGTGCCCCGGTCTGGGAAGATCCCACATGCTGCGGAGCGGCTAGGCCCGTGAGCCATGGCTGCTGAGCCTGCGCGTCCGGAGCCTGTGCTCCGCAACGGGAGAGGCCACAACAGTGAGAGGCCCGCGTACCGCAAAAAAAATAATAAAATAAATAAATAACTTTAATGATCTGTACCATTGGTGGTTTATTTTTATTTTATTTATTTATTTTTGCCTGCATCAGGTCTTAGTTGCAGCTTGCAGCCTTCTCTCTAGTTACGTTGCATGGGCTCCAGAGTGCACAGGCTCTGTAGTTGTGGCACACAGGCTCAGTAACCCCGCAGCATGTGGGATCTTAATTCCCCGACCAGGGATCAAACTGGCATCCCCTGCACTACAAGATGGATTCTTAACCACGATACCACCAGGGAAGTCCCTGTACTATTGGTTCTTAAACTTTAGAAGGTATTAAAATCATCTGGAGGACTTTTTAAAACACTGATTGCTGAGCCTCACTTTCAGTGTTTCTGATTTAATCAATCTGAAATGGTGCCCAAGAATTTACCTTTTTTTTTGGCCACACCACGGGGCTTGTGGGAGCTTAGTTCCCCAACTAGGGATCAAACCCACGCCCCTGACAGTGGAAGCGCAAAGTCCTAACCACTGGACCACCAGGGAATTCCCAGAATTTACATTTCTAACATGTTCTCAGGTGATGCTGATTCTGTTAGTCTGGGAACCATACTTTGAGAACCAATGGTGAGTAATAGGCATTTGCTCATTCATTCAACGAGTATATATTCCAGGCACAATTCTAGATACTGGGGTTATAGCAGGAAACAAAGAGACAAGGCTTCTATTCGTTTGAAGTTTAGTCTAGATGTTTTTAACTGCTTTTTTCTTATTTTTTAACATTAATTCCTTAATTATACCGAACTCTTTCCTGATCTTGAGCTTTTACACACTTAAGGTGTTTTGCTTTTTTTAACTTACTTAAAATGATTCTCCATTTCCCCTTTCCTCTCTCCCTTTTTAAATCCTGCTCATCCAAAAACCAATTTGTAGCATGAAGCCAACCCTGTAATTTAAATTGTATTCCCTTACCTCAAGCCAGCCCTCCATTCCTCCTTTACTCTATATTATTTTCCCCAAACATTTAAATTCCCTAGGGGCAGGGATTTTGGTCTGTTGTTCACTAGTGTATCTCCAGCTCCTGGGAAAGCCCTCATAGGTAATTAGGAAATAAATGTTAAGTGCAGCAGTGTTTATAAGATGAAAAAGGAGAAAAGTAAAAGTGTTCAGCCATATATAATACATGCTGTAGTTATGATTAATGTTTAAAAAATGATACATAGGAAAACACATTGGACAGAAAGCCCATGGATTTGACTGTTTCTTTTCCCCCTCTTCTCTAATTTCTGAAATGTTTGTTAAAGAATTTTGAATTTCAGCTTCATTACTTATTAGTTGTATAACCTAAGGGGAGTTGTTCCTTCTATGTGCCTTGGTTTTTCTGTAAATTAGGGGCAGTATAATGACCTACTTCAGGGTTGTGGGCATTAAATGAGTAATGTGCTTAGAACAGGGCCTTGCACATAGTAGGTGCTCAATAAATGTGAGCTACTACTGTTTAATAACTGAATATAATAAAAAAAAAAGATAGCACTAATAAATATTCCACTTGGAAGTGCTGCATTAAGAATGTTAGGTTAGAATTAACTGCAGAAAACCTGTTAACTGATTTTAAAAAAAAACAAAAGCTTTTAAAAAATCTGCACTCTTATGGACAAAACCTCCCCTAATCCCCATGACTTAATGTGATCTTTGCTTTCTCTGAATTTGTCTTGACATTTGCCTTGAAGTTTTATCATAACTTCATTCAGTATGCAACAAACATTTATTAATTGCCTACTGTGTGCCAGGCACCATGTTATAGTGGTGAACAAGAGAAGGCAAGCGGTTCCTGCCTCAACAGACCTTACATCTTTGGTAGGGGAGACAGAAGGAAACAGGTAAACAAAATCATAAATAAGGTAATTATAGATCATAATAAATGTTACAAAGAAAGTTAAAATTGAATGTGATAGAAAGTAGCTGAGCTTAAAGGAGGATGCCATTTAAGAGAATTAGAGAAAATGATCGATGTTCAAAAGGAATAAGGGAGGGAATATGTTAGAAAGTAACTTGGTAGGGGCAAGAGAGAAAATGGTCCTTTCTTAGTTGATGACTTTAATGCTGATCTCTAGTTCTACAAATCAGCTGGTCTCTGACTTCTAATACTGTTTTGAATGATTATTTACCTTTTAGTGTTATATACTAACACATGTGTACACATCTATATATGTTTCTGTAATATCCATCTGTATATGTATAAATTTCAAAACCGTATGTTCATACTGATGCCCCAAATTCCAGTCCAGCACCAAAGGTTTCATTGCAGGCTTCTCTCTTTCCTTATCTGTACCTTTTTTTCTCCAAAGGTAAGAAACTTGTCTCTTGTTATCCATAATATATATATTTTTTGTTTTGTCCTAGTATACATGTAGAAGTTTCAGAACTGCTAATCCATACCCCTGCAAAACAGCAAATGGGCTATAGCTAGAGTAAAACATTTGTGTGCTGCTCTTTTCATTTTTAGCTTTTGTTTGCCAAACTTAAGTTAGTTCCTTTTTTCTGTTTCCTCCTCCCAGTATGGTTGTGTTCATTTGTAATACAGTTAGGTTCATGTGGTACTGTTTGTATTACATTTTGGATTCCCCCTACTTTATAGCTGATTTTATCAGTATTTATTTTTAGGGGTGTGTGTGTGTGTGTGTGTGTGTGTGTGAACCATTACCCTGTTCCTGAGCATCAGAGCTATACAAAAAGATGTACACAGAGACGTGTTGCTCCCTCTTCATCCCTACTTTCTTGTTCTTGTTCCCCTATTCTTTCCACCCATACTTATCCACACCCTGTAGGTAACCAGTCTCATTTGGATTTTATTCTCTCTTTCAAGGCTGATCTTCAGACAAGTTCTCAGCGTTTAAATCTTTCCGCCTCCAATGCTGCAGTGGCTGAACTTAAACCCGATTGTTGTATAGATGATGTCATACACCATGAAGTAAAGGAGATTGGAACACACATGTAAGAATTAATTTTACTAGATCTCAGAGGCTTTTACTTATATATGCCTTTATTTGAAATTTTTGCTTTATTTCCACTTATTCCACTTGTTACTAAGCCTAAGAACCTACTTCAGAAGGAATTTTATGTACCATGTTTACATGCTTGCCAGAAACAAACTTTAAACAAAATGTTTATTTTTGAAAGGAAAAAATATCTTAATTTATCTTCACTTATCTCTAGTTTCATTTTTGCATCTACAATCTTATTTAAAAATAAAAATCCATGCAAACCTTTAAAACCCAGGTAGCACTCTAAAAGTACATTTATTCTTTTGAAATGCTAACTGATGTTAATAACATTTATTTTTAAATTCACAATTTTTCAGTTCTGTATTTAACTGTATAAATATACTCTACCCTGAGAGTTCAAAAACAGAGAACCAAAGTAAAGGTATGAGGGAAAAAAATCTCAAATTCTGTATTCCTGGCCTGTGTATGTATTTGAATGTGAATGCTGTATTTTTCTTTGTCTGAGAGGCAAATATGAAAATTTCAGCCATCTAAAGTAATTTTAGACTTATCTGTCTGCCTTACCACCCCCATATCTAGTTGATTCACAAAGTCCTGTTAGTTCTTGTTAACTATCTCTCAGTAGCCTCTCTTCATCTCCACTTAACGTCACCATTTTTGCTTCTCTTCTTTGTCTTAAAGAATTATGTAATATTATCTATTATTTAATTCATTTTGGTGACAAGCTCTGTTGTAGGCACTTTTTAATATATATTCTGTGGTTGGTATGAGCTTTGAGTCAGATTTTCTGGAGTTCAGATTTTACCTTGATTATTTATTTAATTATGTGATCTCGGATAAGTCACTTAACACTTCAGTGATCTCCTACTACCCTTAGGAAATTCTAACTGTATAGGTTTTGCAGAGTTCTCCACAACTAATCCTTACCAACTACGTACTCTAGTTCTCACCTTTCATCATGCTTCCCTCCCTCCCTCTCTACTCTGCAGTTCTTTTACCTCTGAACTGCTCTGTGACTTGAAATGTATCCTTCCCTTACAAAGGAATGCCTGTGTCATTTTGTTTAGTTTTCTTCTACTTTGTCATATCTCAGATTCATCATGACTTTCTCAAAGAGACTTTTTGACCTCCTAGACTAGATAAAATCCCCCTTCTTGTCTATTTTATAGCATCCACAACTTGTCATTTTTTTCTATGTCTTTTATGCTTGACATTACTTACTGAGTGCCTGCTGTTCCCATTAAAGTATGAGTTCCACAAAGTCACCTGCATCCCTGGGATTTAGCGAGAACAATGGTCAATATTTGTTGAAATTGTTTTTATTGAAATGATATTAAATGTGTAAAATCCCCATTTTACAGAAAATGAGACTCTTAGAGAATTTAATAGCTAGCACATAATGGCATAGAACTCAAATCTAAATCTAACTTCATAACCTGTACCTTGCTACACTGCTTCCAACTGTGAGCACTTGGAGAGCAGGTGTTGAGTTTTGATGAACTCTAAATACCTAGCACCTAGTTTAGTACTAGGTACAAGTATAAAGTAGAAATTAAATTACCTGTAATATCACCACCTAGTATAGCCACTATTATAATATTGGTATATTTCAATCCTTTATGTGCATATATATATAAAACAGATGTGTATAAGTAACTTAAATAATATTTTATAGAATTTTGATCATGTTATGCATGGTTTTATCTTTGTTAATACACCAGGAACCCAGTTTAGTCAGTATTCTTTGAAAACCTTCTTTTATTTTTTTTTTATTTGTGGTACGCGGGCCTCTCACTGTTGTGGCCTCTCCCGTTGCGGAGCAACAGGCTCCGGACGCGCAGGCTCAGCGACCATGGCTCACGGGCCCAGCTGCTCTGCGGCACGTGGGATCCGCCAGGACCGGGGCACGAACCCGCGTCCCCTGCATCAGCAGGCGGACTCTTAACCGCTGCGCCACCAGGGAAGCCCCTGAAGGATTCTTTTCTAAATTTCTCATAACCACCAAGAGTATAAAGAGTCAGTTTCTCTAAACTCTCACCAACCCTGATATTTCTTGGAAAGAATTTTTGCCAAAATCCTAAGATAAGGAAAAATCTTATTTCATTATTTTAATTTGTTTCTTTGACTACTTGTGAGGCTGAACATTTCCACATTTTTGTTAGTCGATTATGGTACTACAATTTATGTGTATATCCTTTTCTTCTATTTTGAATGAGATATTGTTTTGCTTATAAAAATTTCTCTTCATATTGTTAGAAGCATTTTTTCCCAGTCTGTTGTCCTTCTTAAAATTTTGTTTTAGTGTTTTTGATTTATCCAATTTCTAAATTTGTGGAAGTCTTTTCCTTTCCATTGCATTTATATTAAAAAGTCTTTCTTCATCCTGGAATTTTTTTAAAATTTGTATTTTCTTCTAGTTTATATGAACTTAACTTTTTACATTCAACTATTTAGTTATCCTGTGATTTATTTTGGCTTATGCTTTACTTTCTGAAGATAAAAGTTTCTGACTTCCTGCTTTAAAAATGGTATATCTTATTTTACTAATCAGCTTTCTTGTTCATGGAATTATATCCATATCTACTGGAACTCTTTTTTTCCTGCTCTAGGCTCATTTGGCTACACTTTCGTGTCATAGTATAAATATTTTCCAAATTTGTTGGTAGAATTGAAGGTTAGTAGATTAACTATTAAAAAACAAAATTGATAGTGATTCAAAATCATTAAAACATCTTTCTGTTTCAGCTTGGTGTGTGCAGTGAGTTATACAACTCAGGGTGGAGAAAAAATGTATTTTAGAAAATTCTTCAAATTTCAGGTATTGAATACTACAGTGGTAAATAGTGTTTAGATGCCCTTTTTCCCATAGGAGATTACTACTATTTATCTGCAGTAAAAACAAGCTCCAAATAAAGCAAATAGCTTAATATTTTTTGATTTGTCTTATTACTAGCAATCTAAAGTTGGCCTAAAGTAAGTTAAATAAAAGCAGAGAAATTATCATTGTGGTTACTAGCAATCTAAAGTTGGACTAAAGTAAGTTAAATAAAAGAGAAATTATCATTGGAAATGTAATGTTTTATCCAGAAAACAATTTGTTGTGTTTTCATGCCTTTGACAAAACACAAAAGAATCTAGAAGATGGATAAAATGAGTGTAAAGTCCAGACAAAATAAGTGTAAATAATATCAGATTTCTAAAGAAATATTTAAATGAGAGATTATTGCCTTGGGCTAAGTGGACCAAGCTTCCTTCAGAGACTTCATGAGTCACTGAAATTGTAGTTAGAATTTTTTATTTATACACAATTTTCGAAGTCCATAATCAAAAATAGTTAAAAACCACTGTTTTAACACATGTATGTGTGTAGATAGGGAAATGAGATGACCATATACAGTTATGTAGATCTAGATATGATACTATATATATTTTTCATTCCTCTGTTTGTAAGTGGAAGAAAAAGTACCAGCAATAGGAAGAAAAATTTTGCTTTATTCTATTGCTTTTGTTATCACTCATCTGTTTAAGATTTTGCATGTCTTTTAAAAGAAAATAAAAGGTTTGATTGCTTATTTTGATAAACATGCTTTGTGAAATATATATAGAGAAATACACAAAAATATATGTGTTCAGTTTAACAAACTATTATGAAGTACAGATCCATATAACTCATGTAACTATTACCCAGTCAAGAAATTTCGGTGGCTTTTTTAAAAATGCATTTGGGATTGTTTTTGTTTTTACAAGAGTACTGCATACCCATTAGAAAAGTCTATTACAATTAAAATTGGAAAGTGCCTTTGACAAATTTAAGCTCTATGGTTTAAAACACATAAACAAAATAAATGGTCAAATGATAATAATCTCCTTTGATTGATATGCTTTATTCAACTAGGTTCTCAAACCATTGGATGTGAAAACCAAATTTTACAATGCAGAGGTAAGTGTTGAGCACTTAATGGGATTTCAGGTTCAACATTAAGATCTTATTTGACTAAAATTCTCATGTATTACATTTCTTTTCATATCAGAGTAAATTGCTGATATGACTGTGAATTACTTGTGAAAAATGAGCATAAAGTTCAATTGAAAGTGAATAATTTCACTGCAGATCTCTTTTAGTCTGCTGTTTTCAACTGACACGAAATCAATATGCCTTGATTTTTATTCTCATTAATTTTGTGAGGCTTTCACCATCTTTCATTAAATGATTGCCCTGTGCTTCCATTTAATAGTTGTTGTTACCGTCTAAAAACATTAGCAATCTGTTAAATATTTTATAAATGTGGTTGTGATATTACAAAAATTGAAGTGGTAGATCCAACCCTGCAAAGAAGATTTAATATTCACCTAGAAAAATATTAAGTAGAGCTCAGTACATTAAATTCTTTGTCCTGGGAAGTCAGTGTGCCAGCCAGAGTTAGGTTGCTAAGTTTAGTGAATGGTTTGAAATGCTCCTTGGGAGACACAAATTTGGCAAAACTATAGAAAGAAGTAACTTTTAGAATAGAAGATTATCTTCTTTCCTAACAAAAGAGATAAAATAGAATTTTCTATAAGGAAAAGGTTTTATGGCTTGGATTTCTTTTACAGTTCTATTTTATCCTGGTATCTAGAGGTCCAGAAAAAGCAGATTTCCTAATGGGCCTTTTACTCCCCCAAAATCATGTGTTTCATATCCCAGTGATAAACTCAAAGATATTCAAATGCAGTATTTTGAAATGAAAATTTTGTCTATTACTCCAAAACCAGGTGATCAGAAATTTGTAGTCACATGTCAAATTTGATACATATTTTTACCATCAGCATCTGAATTTTTATTCACTATAAAGTTTGTACCACAGCTGGGCATGCTAAGACATCTAAGATAAGGAACCTAACCTTAAAGTAAAAACCTATTAGGAGAAACGAAAAAAGTGCATAAAATAACAAAAGTAACTAGTATAGTATATAGTGAGATTAAAGAGCATGGCGCAAAAAGATGTGCTACAGGAACTCAGGGGATGAGATTTTGGAGTAGTCTAAAGAAGCTTCATGGAAAAGGAAAAGAGAACTGCATCAGTGTCTAGAAGGAATAGGTGTTAGAAACGTCTAAGTGTCAGAGCAGTGAAGGCATTCCAAGCCGAGTTGGAAATACAAGTGGAACATACAGAATGTAGTGAAGAGTATACGTATTTGATGCGAGGATACAGTCTCATCAAGGAGATAACTAGATGTTTAAAGGCACATATAGGAAGGCACATATTAAACTATTTCAGGTTTTCTTTGTTGAAGTGTGGTGGTACATTAAGATACTTGTCAAGTAGTTTTATCACACCAATATTCAGAGTGAGTTGCAAATTGTTTTTTAAATTGCTAGTTATTCCATAAATAACATAAAAGTAATATACTCCCCAAAAAGAAAGGAAAAAACCCACAAGTCCACCACACTAAAAAGTAATTGGTTCTTCATTAACCCATATTCTCTTTCAGTCTTTACTCATTTATATATAATATTCTGTTTTTATAATCATAGTAACAATTTTGTTTGCTTTTTCAGTTAACATTAAGTATAGACATAATTTTTAGTCTAAACTTTGCCAACAAACTTCAGCTAAAAAATTTTAGTAAAATTCTGAACTTTTGAAAATAGACATTTTTTTAAAAATGAGGAGTGAACAAATAGCATTTAGGATCTCTCTAAGATATTTGGTATTACCTATTAGGCAAACAAATACTGTTCTGCCTGTAACATGAAGCAGATTCTATGGACTCCATCTAGGAAATTCAGGTAAATTGTAGGAGTTAGTTAACCACACTGATATCAGTAGTTTATTTTTATTACACTATGCCATAGTCCTTACACAACAACTGTTATTAGCCCCACATTTGTCTCAAACATGTTTTTTATGCTGCTTCTAAAAATTCTAATACTGTGTGAATCACCTAAAGGAAAACAAGTTTTGTGAGAAACTTTGTTGTAGTCTTCTAATATAAGAAAGCCTTGTAAAAAAAAAAAAAATTGGTGACATTAGAAGCTAGGTGTCAAACCTTTGGTCACAGCTCCATGCCAGGTACTGAAGAGAAATAAATATAAACTGAACATCTCCCCAGTCCTCACAGTACTTAGATCTAGTGAAGGAGACTGACATGACATAAATACAGTGTAAGCATCCCCGCCCACCCCGATCATAAGTGTACTTATTCTCTGGGAACATAGGTGAAAAAGATTTCCAGCTATGTGTTTGATGAAAGAGCTGACATTTGAGATGGCCCTTGGTAAATAAGTAGCTTTAGCAATATATATGTGAAAAAAAGACAAACTGTGAAATCTGTTAACTCTCGGTTGTCTGAAGTGGTCTAGCCCAGCATTCCCTGAAGTGTGATCAGTGGAACTGTAATCACCCAAGAGCCTCCTTGAAAAAATGATTCCATTATTAGATAAATTTAAGAGAAGCTATACAGT
The DNA here is from genome assembly GCF_951394435.1 of Stenella coeruleoalba. Classification (NCBI taxonomy): domain Eukaryota; kingdom Metazoa; phylum Chordata; class Mammalia; order Artiodactyla; family Delphinidae; genus Stenella; species Stenella coeruleoalba. The sequence goes on from NC_137148.1 coordinate 51,957,643, forward strand.
GTATATCTATTCTGAATGTGGCAGATAGTATATACCCAACCTAAGTAATCTATGAAGAAGTTACAAAGTGAGTAAAGAATTTATAGAACTAGAAAGGCATGGAATATACCTCTCTCCCCCAAGATATGCCCTTGAATATTTGCTCCTGTTTAAGTATTCACGTATAGTGTTCTTCTCTATTCATTTAACCTTAGCAGTTTCACCTTTTTAGAAGAATGATTTGTCATATTTCTTTGTATTACTTTCTGTTTACTTCCTTGTTTTACTAATGCTGTCTTGTTTAGTAAATTAAAAAAAATGCAGAAATGCATTTTATTTTAAAGTTAGTTATTCTTTTTCTTTAACATTTAATCTGATTTTTCTAATTTTTCTTTTTTATTTTTCCATTAGAGTGACCTCAGTTCTGTGGTAATTTGATTTTTTATTATAAATTTATATGCTTTTCTTACTTACCACTTTTTGACTCTGCCTAATTAATCTCTCTTTACAAAACATAGTGGAAAAACAAAGTTAGTTGTGGATATACTTAGTGACTTCAAAAATATGTATATAATTTGTACTTTTTATATTGATCATCTTATTCTATGGGAAAAAATACATCAAAGATTAAATTGGCATATTGAAACAATTATATTCTTATTTTTAGTGTGTTTCCTGTAGCTATTTTTAAAAAGAGTCGTGTTAACCTTATTTAAAATAGCCTCGGGATTTTCAACCTCTTAATATAAAATATCCTACTATACTTCAATTCTTTGAGTAAACTGTGTAGTTGAAATTCATCTTCAAATGAGCAGTGGTTTTAGTTTTAAGTCTGGGTCAGGTAAAGATGGCCCTTTGACAACAGTAAACAGAAGAAAATTAAATTTTCCCACATTGACTAAAATCATATTTTCAAATTTCTATTTAATATAAGCAGCATTTGCTTATAACACAATATATACATGATAAAAACATCAACTGCCTTAGCACTGAATTCTTATCTTAATTTTTTAAATGTCAAGTTATTTCATGCTAACTATTCAAACTAGCTTAATTTTCCATTATGCAGCTTGTTTTTCTTTCATTTTATCTAAGCTCTTCTAAACTTATGCAGAAATTGCATTTTTAAATTTGAAATGTGGGTCTATGGTTTTTTTTTAAAGCAATGGATCGATGGGATATTTTTTTTTTGAGAAAAAGTAACAGAATAATGCCTTTGAATGTGTACTTCTTTTAAACTGATAAATCGTATTTCTATTTTCATTAGAGCACATGTGCCAAGGACTAAAGAATCTGTTTTGTTTTAGATAATAATACATTAAATTATAACTTCATCATTATATTTTTGCAAATGATTTCTACTTTCCTGGATTTAGTGTTAAAAAAGCTCATAAGTACCAAAAATTTTTGGTCATAGTTTACTTTATTTCTGTATATATATTACTATGAAACTTCTGAATAAAATAATTCTAGAATATCCTTAGTATACCATTTTATGTATAGGTTTTTATCAAAAATGAGCCAAGTTTTCTGTTATCCTCCAATATATACCCCCCAAAATAACCAAATAGCATAAAAAGAAGAATGTTTAACGTAAATAATTAGGGAATCTAAAATATTATGTAAAAGTACATATGTAAGTTACCCATTGACTGAAATACTGCTGTATAGCACCAGTTTTCACTAACTCACTAAGACCACAAAATACCTTTTGTTTGATTTAAAAACTTAAAGATTTCAAGTATAATTCACATATATTTTTGCTCTAAATATACATTTTCAATGAACCAAGAAATCACTAATGACTACTTAAAAAAGTGCTTTAATTAAAAAGTTAAATTCTTATAAGATTATAAAATAGATTATTTGCTATACTATCTAAATTGAAGTAACATGAAAATTGAAATTAATAAATTATGCTGGAATATTATAACAAAGACCTAATTATCTTAACACATCTCTGAAATGATAGGTGCACAGGTAAATTCATTATACTAAATTGCATTTTCACATTTTAATGACTTACTAGAAAATTTAAGATATATGTAAATGAAATTCCAGTTAAGCGTTTTTGGATATCAATACAAAAAATATTATAGTTATCCCCCATCCATTGTTTGACAACTTACCAGTTGACTAACACTTGACTTTGCCCCTGTGAATTATGTTAGGAGGACAATTTCTTTTCTTGCATTAATTATGATAACTTTGATTTGCAGGCATGAACTAATCACATTTGTGGTTAATGTTTTTTCTTCATATAAATCAGATATTGTTGTGGTGGTAAAGTACTTTAAACACCAGCATACTTTGGTGGATTTTTCTTTCATATTTTCAGACTGATGAAGTATTTCTTGAAGCCCAGATTCAGAACATTACAACCTCACCCATGTTTATGGAGAAAGTTTCATTGGAGCCATCTATAATGTACAACGTAGCAGAATTAAATTCAGTCAACCAAGCTGGAGAATGGTAAATATGGATTATGAAGTGTTTGCTTTTATTTTGAAAGATATGAACTTTTCTAACATTGTTACTCTTGGGTGGTTTAAAATTTTTTTTAAGGGATAGACATTATTTTATTAGAGAAGTTTTAAATTCACAGAAAAATTGATTAGAAAACACAGCATTCCCACATGCCCTCCTCCCCACTTACAGGATCCCCTGTTATTTACATCTTGTTTAATGTGGCACTTTTTTTTTTTTTTTTTTCCGGTACGCGGGCCTCTCACTGTTGTGGCCTCTCCCGTTGCGGAGCACAGGCTCCAGACGCGCAGGCTCAGCGGCCATGGCTCACGGGCCCAGACGCTCCGCGGCATGTGGGATCTTCCTGGACCGGGGCACGCACCCGCGTCCCCTGCATCGGCAGGTGGACTCTCAACCCCTGCGCCACCAGGGAAGCCCCCCCAATGTGGCACATTTTTTACAATCGATGAACTAATACTGATACTTATTATTAACTGAAGTCCATAGTTTACATTAGGGTTCACTCTTTGTGTTGTGCATTCTGTGGGTTTTGACAAATGTGGTGACACGTAGCCATCCTGACTGCAGAATATAAAAGTTTCACTGCCCTAAAAATCTATGGTCCACCTGTTCAGCCCTCCCTTCACATGAAAATAAGATCCTAGCCATTTGTACTTGAAGCACTTATTCTTTTAAATTTTTATAACAATTCAGTGAGATAAATATGGAACATTTCATCCTTATCCTGCAAATGATAAAACTGAGGCATTGTAAGAAATGATGGAGAAGTTAGAAGGGGTAAGGGTAAGCAGTGAGTTTTAAGGAGTATTCTCTTAACATCAAAAAGAGTGAGGATAGGAATAGATGATTTAATTTTTCATGAAAATGAAATACACATCTTTATAGGTAATTTATAAAAAGAAGAATAAATAAATGTAGGGTTGATATTAATATGGATAAGAAGGTAATAGCTGGAGAAAGTACCTGATTTTAATAATCAAGAACGAAAAATTTACTTTTACTTATTATGGGTCTTACAGTAAAATTCATAGCCTCTCATACCCCCACAGAGGAAAACAATAATTTTCCACTCTTTTCCTGATCTTTAATTAATTTTGAAAAATCATTAGTTTAGAATGGTATGTTTCTTTTTATTCTAAACTATTTGCTTTCATAATTTTAGAGAAGGGACAGGATACTTAAGGTTCTGATTTCTATTGCTTTTTATCAGTTAGTCGATGTATATCCAATGCTTCAGGTAATATATTGCATTATATTATAAAGAATCTCAAGATTTTCCATATCAACTGAAAAAAAATAAAGAAAAATAAGTCCTCTCAGTACAAGTCCTTTTCATTGTGTTGAAACCACCGACCTGTTGTATTCTGGATCTTTAGATGGTAAATCATTCGGTTCCTGTCCAGAGGAACAATCACAGCTATGGTTTTTCTTCTAAAAGGTTCTAGAGAATTTTTTCCATCTCTATCTCCACCCCACAGTGTAACTACATTTGGGTCAAGAGCATATCTGCAGCCAATGGATACACGCCAGTACTTGTACTGCCTAAAACCCAAGAAGGAGTTTGCAGAAAAAGCAGGCATCATTAAGGGAGTAACGGTAATTGGAAAATTGGATATAGTATGGAAAACAAATCTAGGTGAAAGGGGAAGATTACAGACCAGCCAACTTCAAAGAATGGTGAGTCTAGAAAAAACACTGATGGGGGTTTTGGTGTATGGTGTGCAGATAGTTAGAACAACTTAAATTTTCCTAGGTCTGTCACTAAAAATCAGAGCACTATAAAAGACATTGATATTACTGGAGAGTAAAAGACTAATAATTTCACCGATATCTAGGTAGAAAATTGGTATTGATATGAATGGGAAATTTTCAAATGTTAATTTATGCATTATACATGGTTTTTTACTTTACCAAATTAAAATAACTGCATATCAGTTGTTTCCCCCTGTGGTAATTTGTCCTCACCGTTATCTGACTTCCACTATATTAAAGTTTTCTTTTCTTGCAATGTCTTGGAACTCTTGGGCTTATACTACATTTATCTACTCAGTTCATACCTTTTTTAAAGATATTTAAAATGTGGGTCATCTGAAACTCAGGTGAGTCCCACTCAAATTATCTTGTAAACATAGGTTGGATATTTTACCTAATTTCTACTCCGAGAGTATGGATAAGCTACCAGCCTTCTTTTTCTTGTGCTAGTGAGAATATACTACAGAATCATCTGTTTATACTGAATATCACCTACTGTGATATATTCTAAAATTTACTTTTCTTTTACTGTTTGAGGTAAAAATTGAAAAAAAAAGAGAGAGAGATTATCACTGGGCCTATTTTTAAATATAGCCATTAGCTATCATCCTGCCATGGCATGTTGATTCTGTTGTCTGTCCCTGCCAGTGTGTCTTGTGAACGGACATGATTTTCTTCTTGGATCATTTCAGTGACCTTCCTTTTCCTGTTTTACCTACAAAGAGTTGCGTATGTATAAGCTACAGTATCTTTGGAAAAGTATCCCTTTAAGATCAGACCCCCTGAAATTCCTTTACTATTTACCTGTGAGATTCATTTTAACTCTACTAAACATGGAGTAATTATAACAAAAACAGTCGGGGTCTGTAGTGCTATGCTGTAGGCAGTAGCAGCAAAAGAAGTTAGAATGACTGTGGTACCCTCACTAAAATGGAAAGGTTTTGTAATAGATGTATGTTAACTGTATTGCTTTTTCTCTTAGGCTCCAGGTTATGGAGATGTTAGGTTGTCTTTGGAGGCAATCCCAGATACTGTAAACCTAGAAGAACCTTTTCATATTACTTGTAAAATAACAAACTGCAGGTAATGCCAGTATTTGTGGATGGATGTCCTTTCTTCCTTACCTACTTGAGAGAATTTTAAAATCTTTTAAATATGCTACCTCCTTGTAAGTTTCCTCTTGCCATATAGTCTTCTCTGACGTTGACATTGAATACTGTAAAGTTCTTCATCTGGTAGCTGTATATTACATATTTTAGAGGTCCTACTGTATTAGGCATTTTTTGTATTTTGTTTCCGTACCTATGAGGTAGGTATTAATTATTCACATTCTTTGCAAGAGAAAGCCAGTTCAGAGGATGTGGCTTATTCACTCTCAGAGAGCTAGAAAAGATGGGATCAGAATCTGAAACCGGGTGTATTTGACTTCAAAGTCCATGTTCTTTTCCTCGTTTACACACTTCAGATTACTAAAACATGAACTAGCAGTTTCTTATGGAATAATACGTTATAGATTTACTGTAATAAGATAGATTTTTCTGAGCCATACTTATACCTGACCTGTATCTTAAGTATTAAGAAAGTTAGAAGTGGTTATGAATTTAATATAGGGGATAACCAGATTGGAAAACAGGGCTTTGATAATAGAGTATAATCTAGCTATTGTGAAGCAAAGAGCACAGGGCTTTGAAGCCAGAAAAACCTAGGATTAAATCCCAGTCCTATCACTTTTCTACTACTTGTATTACTACTTGGTATGTATTATTAATTGGGGCATTTTGATAATATTGCAATGATGAATCCCTATCCTTAGTCCAAATGTATAATCCTTTTTAATTCTATATCCCTTACAACTTTATATTAGGGAGATAAGAAGTATTCATCCTTCAGAATTACAAAAATACCTACTTCCCCTGTGAAGCTTCCTAGACCCTCCCGTGCACAATCATCCTTTTCTCTGTCATAGCAAATTGTAATATAGTTTTTTAGTGGTATTAATATATTGCTATAATCATTAGTCTCTTCCTCACTGAATTGTGAATAATTCAAGAAAAGGGATCATGTCTTACCCAGCATTATAAATGCAGTGCCTGCCACATCATAGGAGCTCAGTGGACAACACACACAGGATAAAGACCCTGTGCATATAGGGTGTGCTTTTGGATTTTTGGTTTGTTTTGCATTTTTGAGTTATAACAAATCAGTTATTGACCAAATGACAAAGTGCTGTAATAAAGAAGTTTATTTGGGTATTCACTTTACCTTTTGGCGATTCAAGTAAGTTTTCTAAAAAGCACTTGCTTCTTAGATATTTAGTTTCCTCATCTATAAAAATAGGATTTCGACTTCCCCCAACACACAAAGACACATACACACAACATACACTTACCGGAGTTTTGTGAAACGTAACGAGAAAATTCATGCATTGCACCTAAACTGGTCTGTGGCACACAGTGAACATTTCAAATTCGGCGGGGGCGGGAGATGGAGACATATAAAAGCTAAATATCATTAAATCAACATGTCTAAAAATCAAGTTTGAGTTTAAAATTAAATAAGTATTTAAAATGTGGAGCCAACTCCAAGGAGAAAAAAATAGCTTTAAAGAGTTGAAAACAAGTCATGAATGGTGGTAGAGTAGCAGACCGTTTTCATTATGAGCCTTTTGGTTTTGGTTTTGGTTTTAAAAGCAATGTGCATACTTTCATTAAAAGTTTTTTTTTTATCTTAAGTTTAAGTTGAACTGGTGGTATCAATTATAAGCAGAGGTAGTCTTTTCGTGTTAATTGAACATCTGAATAGTTTTACTTAGAAATCTTGCCATTTTCTATGTTATCTGCATGGTAAAGGAACATAGATTAAATAGAAAAAGCACTGGACCAGACTCAGTTTATCTTTTTCTTTCCTGTAGAGTGCCCTACAGAAATAGGAAGGATGCATAGCAACAAGATTAGACACAGATGTCTGGACATCTTCCAGAGAAATGGCAAAACTGTTAACAGATCAGCACCAGGGAGCCAGTGTTCAGTAACAGAACCAGAAAGACTACACCCAGACAGGCAGATTAGTCTCAGTGTCACTGTAAATCCCAGAAGACACCATCTCCTTTCATTTTCCTGATTCTACCTTAAGTGACATAAAAATATGATAGCTTTTCATTTGTTCCTGGTTTTCTGTTGGACATCCAGAAAAGAAATTCACCCACAATAGTGGAAGAAATATTGCAGTACCTTTTTGTGAAAGGAACAAGATTTATTCCTGTTTTTCTGATTCCTCCAGCAGTGAAAGGACGATGGATCTCGTTTTGGAAATGTGCAATACCAGTTCTATCCACTGGTGTGGCATTTCAGGAAGACAGCTTGGAAAGCTCCATCCAAGTTCCTCTCTCTGCCTTGCCCTCACTCTACTGTCTTCAGTACAGGGGCTGCAAGTATGCTCTCTTTTCAATAATTTCGGTATTTGGGGGCTATTAATCCATAGTCATTTATTATATCCATTCTTTCTCTGGTCATTACCAATGAATGAAAACTTAGGTCTATATGTTTCTCTCAATAGAGTGTCTCCGGCTTAAGACTAACAGACACGTTCTTAAAGAGAACATATGAATATGATGACATCGCACAAGTCTGCGTGGTATCTTCGGCCATTAAAGTGGAAAGCTGAAGAAAATTTCCAATGTTACGCTTGTCATTGAGTTTCCCAGAACTTTCTGTATTTTTGTCACTTTTGTAAAATGATCAAGTCAACAGTAAAAATAAGTATATATTATTTAAATTTCTTTCCTGTAAAACAGTTAAAATATTTGTTTTGAAAAGAACCATTTACTGATTTTATCTTGTGAGTTACATTCTAGATGAACATTTGTATACTTTCCACACATATGCTATTTTGTTTCATTTTAAATGACCATTGGACTTTGTTCTCCAAAAGCTCTATATTTGAGGCCATTTGTCCCTAGCAGGTATCTTGAATAATGGTCAGCAAACTTTTCATGTAAAGGGTCAGATACTACATATTTTAGATCTTGCAGTCCATGTGGTTTCTATTGAAAATGCTCAACTCTGCTGTTATAGTGCAAAAGCAGCCAGTAGGCAAAAATTGCACAGCAGCGTTTACAAAAACAGACAGCTGGCCAGATTTGGTCTGCGGGCCGTAGTTTGCTGATCTCAATCTAGAAGATACAGTTGTTTCTTAAAATTTTAGAATTCTTATCATACTTTACTTAGAAGTATTTCCGTTAACCCCAGTTTTTTCCGTCAGTCAATAAAAAAAGTTTAAAATAACCGGGGTGGTCCTCATGTAATCTTGTATTTGCTAACACAATATGAGTTTTTCTAGTTGTTTTCAAAATTATCGTATTGGTATCTGTGTTTGTGTGTACATACAAACACACATGTCTAAGTTTCAGTTACTAACAGCAGATCAGAATTGGTTTTATTTCTTAAATTGTTGATTACTCTGTTAACTAAGAAGTCTGATAATTTTCTAATTCTAAGCCAAAAAAGTCCTGTTTTTTTTTTCCCCATTGAAAAATAAGCCACTTATTTTCATAAGGATTAAAGGATTTCCAGCTTCTGATATTTGCTTTTGAACTCTACATCATGTATTAATATTACAAAACTTTCTATCTCTGCATGTAATCACACTAATTTACTTATGCCATATACAAAACAATGAGAAAGTTAAGACTATAAACAACTTTACAGCATGAATGTAATAAAAGTTTCAATATTTTGAAAACAAAAGCTAATACTGTTAAATAAAACTTATTTTGCTAAGTTGAAATTCAAGGATGTATATATAATTGCTTACATGTAAAGAGTGCATAAAGTCAAATACAAAAGTTGGTTTTTCTTAAATGCATTAATTATTTATTGCCATGACAAACTGTTTGGTCCAAAATGAAAGCTATATTCAGAATGAGATTTGCCCTTAAATTGGAGAGGTAATCAATGAAATGTCTGTGCAAAATAAAGTGCAAGCAGTATAAAATTGAAGTCTGTGTTTCCTCCAAAATGAGTACAATTCATTAAATGATGAAATAAGACTTTATAGCCACTGCACTGGGTACTGCGATAACTTTTCAAGCATCTTCTCGTGACTGAACCTTCTGTTTCATTCTGTTTCAAGTTTTAAAAGTAACATACAGTGGTCACTTGGAATCTGCTATATAATTTGACTTATAATTACAAAGACTCCTTTTATAAGCAATACCTAGATACATAATATTCCTTCTTTAAGTAAAGGTTAGAAAATGTCATCTTAGAAAGGATGTTTAAACCATGTTATAAAAATTAGCTAAACAATTTGGTACATTAAGTGGAAATGTCATTTGTGTAAAAAGGACATTGTAAATTTTACATAGCATCATAACAGCTACAGCTACTATAATGAAAAGTGGTTAATGGAAGTCAGTTTTTCCTAAGTAGAATGTATATAAAGATTTACTTTAATGCTCTCTTGTTTCAGACAAGCAAAGTAACTTTTGGAGCACTGTTTATCATTTTAAGAGTAGCTAACACGATACAGCTACACAAAACCTTCTTGCAATAGCGTGCAATGCAGTAATTCCAAAGTGATGAAAGTACTTAAAAAGCAAAAATGGCTTGAATAGAATGGAAATCCAGGTAAGTGGACAGATTATCTAGGTTTAATTTGTTATGGATGGTATATTAGAAGAGAAACAAACTAGAAGGATGAAATGGAATACACCAATTCGCATTACTTCATGTAAAAAGAATGGCTACCTTAACTACAGATATTAGTAAATCAAAACATTTGTTTTAAACTGTTTTTTCTTATAATGTCTTCAATTTTGGTATCAAAGTAATGGTGAAATAAAATGAGTTGGGAAGTGTTTCCTCTTCTGTTTTCTGGAAGAGATTGTGTAGAATTGGTATTAAGTGTTTGGTAGAATTCACCATTGAAACTGGGCCTGTATCTTTCTTTTCCGGAGGATATCTTTATTTCTTCAGTGAGCTTTGGTAGTTTGCATCTTACAAGGAATTTGTCTGTTTCATCTAAGTTGTTAAATACATGGATGTAAAGTTGGTCATAGTATTTTCTAATAATCTTTTTAATGTCTACAGGGTCAGCAGTGATATCCCCTCTTTGACTTCTGATACTGTTGATTCATATTTTCTCTATTTTCCTAGTCAGTTAGAGGCTTACCAATTTTACTTATTTGAAAGCATTTTTAATATGCTCAAGATAGTTATGCTAGGAACCTTTTCTTACTCAACACTGGATAAGAGTGTTTTTTGGGGTTTTTTTGGCCGTGCCGCACAGCTTGTGGGATCTTAATACCCTGACCAGGGATTTGAACCTGGGCCCTCAGCAGTGAAAGCACTGAGCCTTAACCACTGGACCGCCAGGGAATTCCCAAGAGTGACTAACTTTTAATTAAGGATCAACTTTGCTTTTTTTTTTCACAGTCATCACTTTCCTATGATTAGTTAGTACTTTATTCTGTGTAACATTTGAACACCAGGATCTGAATTTAACTTCATGAAAATTTAAGTTGATTTAGATGCAATATAGGAGACTTAATTCAGAAGGCTCAGCTTAGATTTAAGTCCCGCTCTGCTCTGACCAGAACTGTAGGTTCATGTAGCTCTTCCTTGTAGCCTGAACCCAGGCAGTTAGGTGTCTGCTGGCCTAAAAGAGAGAAATCTTTAATCTAGTGTTGCATTAAATTAAGAGTCCTTTGGACCAACATCAGAACCACTTGGTGTGCTATTTGAAATGGTGATTCCCAGACCTCATTACAGGACCTACTAAATAAAAATTGAAAAGTGTGCCCCTGAATCTGCATTTTTAACAAATCCCCAGGTGACTCTTACAGTGAAATTATAGAACCACTGTTCTAATCTCACAAAGGAAAAAAAGGGAAAGTTGGCTTTTAAACTTCAAAATACCAAGTAATTAGCCTTTTGAGGAGAACAGTTATAGTAAAGCCCTGATCATCATCGGTATTACTGATTTAATTTTATATTACTTTCTATTTCAGTTTTCTCTCACAACACTTGTGAAATTTATGTGTCCGCCAACCTTACCAATTTCATAATAACAAACCAAAGAAATTCCAGTTGGAATTAGAACAGTCTCATCCATCACTATAGTTAAAGCCATTCCACTAATACTTAGTGCCACGTCTCTCCACTAATATGTATTCTAATTTCAATAAAATATTTCAAGTCCCCTGTTACGTTTAAGCTACATCAAATTAAGGTTAAGCATAAAAGCGACATGCCAAGCCAAATTATAGCAGAGGATTAACATGAACAAGCAGTGATAGTGATAGATGCTTTTTATAACCCATCAAATAATTACCGAGTTTAAAAAAATCAGTGTTTACAGGCACATAATTAAATGCCACCTAGAAAATCCTTAAGGGCCAAGCCATTGGTTTATTTAAATGTAGATATATTTGAGAGTTTCCATGGTAAGGTCACCACTGGGGAAATTGTGCTAATTAAACTGAATAGTTACACAACTGACCTAACCAGTATCATTAAGGGTTTCTAAATGTATTTTATTATGTACTTAGCATAAGTGGCCATGCTAATGTTATCAATACCAAACTGTAGGCAAGATTAGTTAAGAACTACGCAAAAAACCTGAGCACCCTACATTCACTTTCTATACATTCACAGCATCTATTTTTTGCTTTTCTAAACAACACTGAATACTGCTTTCCACCAACTCTTAAGATTTCATCACCCAACAGAACAAGCAGCATTAAAGATAGTACTGGTCCATATCATATCATCTATTCATTACTGATTGCACTATCAAAGCTAAACCCAGTAACGAATTTCTTCTCTCTAGAGATGTTGCTCAGTGGCAAGAATATTTCCCCTAAATCAGCGTGAGAAACCTTTCCTCTTAGTCATCTCCCCTTTCAAAAAGTTTGCCTACAGGAATTTGGTGCTAGAGAATTCACCAGTAAACAGCCTTACTGTTCAATAAATATACTCTGCTATTAAATCTAGTATACAAATATGATGAAGATCTGAAAATGGAACCCTGTCCAGTTAAGTTCTGTACTGGCACTTAACAAGGTTACTGATGATCACTCGTTTACGAAGGAATCATGTTATGTTCAAGTCTGTTTGTGATAAACCTATTGTCTAGACAGATTTATTTTTTAGGTTTGTTTTTGTTTTGGCCACTATCTACAGCAAACACTTCAGAGCCATCGCCATTGGCATTCTGGGCTAGGGCCCCTGGTCAAGTCAGGAATGTTCTTCAGTACTGCTGCTGAATGACCTGCTCCGGATGTGATTTCTAAGTTGCTCTATAAGTTCAGGATTCTGCTGCTGTATCTGCTGAGCAAACTGCTGTCCCCTGTAGTAAAGAGGCAAAGTTATATGAATTAGGGAATTTCCAATCACACAATACCAATGCAAAAAGAACTGCAGAAGATGTGGGTACTACCCAAAGGGAACTTTTTCTATTAAAGCAAGTTTTAGATTCATGACTTTAGCATCTGCAAGTTTACTAGTGCTTCCATATAGTATTACTACAGTGCAGTGTTCTTCATGAGAAATGAAAGACCCAAGCTAAAAAGTGAGTTCTTAGGGCTTCCCTGGTGGTGCAGTGGTTGAGAGCGGGTTCGTGCCCTGGTCCGGGAAGATCCCACATGCCGCGGAGCGACTGGGCCTGTGAGCCATGGCCGCTGAGCCTGCGTGTCCAGAGCCTGTGCTCCGCAACGGGAGAGGCCACGACAGTGAGAGGCCCACGTACCGCAAAAAAAAAAGTGAGTTCCTGAATTAAGTGAAATCCACCCTCCACCCAGTGCTTAACTACAGATAAATAAAGGGCTAAAAAGTGTATGCTTTTATTGTATGTGCACAAATATAATGCAGGGTATTTGTTCTTATAGTCAAGTCTTAGTCTCTCATACAACAGGTGTCACACCCATTTTGGGATGCTTATGAAGTCACCCAACAGAACTGATTTTTGGAAAGGCAAAGAAATTTAATCCAAATTCCTGAGTGTGTGCCTCCCAACTGCAAGTGTTAGGTATCACTATAATCATGCCACTTAAAGATCACTCTAAAAATGCCATATTTCGAGTGAGTTTACACAGCTGTGATCACAAACAGAAAATGATACTTGTTGCTTCATATAATATTTCCAGTGACAGCATCACACAGACTCAAAAAGCACAGAATTTATGCAACTTGGATGGAGGTGGAGGTAATGTGTTCAAGTAATGAGAAGATGAAACGAGTTCCCTTAGCAATGAAGTGCACTGCAGAGTTTGAATAAAACAGCTGCCTAAGTTGTCTGAACACTAATATGTGCAATATATGATTTTTAAATATATACACGTACCTAAATTCATACCTACTTTAAGTTAATATTTGACATTCATATATATTCTTGAGTAGCTATTCAAGTCTGCTGAAAAAGTTTTTCTTGGATCCAGATCTCCTGGATTCCTACCCTTCAGTCTGAAAATTTCAATTTATGAACCACTTTTAAATTTAATAGCTAATGAGGTAACTGATACTAACAATAAAAGATAAAAATTTAAAAAGAAAGCCTTGGTCCCCTTACCTTAGAGACAAACTGTAAAATATAAAATACTTTTTTACTATTTCTATTTTAAATAATACTTACGCTTGGATGAGGCTAGACAGGTCAGTTAGGCCCCCAACTCCAGCAGCAGGTCCCCCAATAGCATTTGTCATCATTCCTGACATTCTAGAGTAGGCAAGAGATATATCACTCAAATTGGCATATATTTTTTTTTCTGGAATAAATTAGTATATTTTTAAAAATTGGTTCACTGATTGATATTTTTAGAATGTTAATTTTTTTAAAAAAGGCAGGACTTCCCTGGTGGCACAGTAGTTAAGAATCTGCCTGCCAATGCAGGAGACACTGGTTTGAGCCCTGGTCTGGGAAGATCTCACATGCCAGGGAGAATCTAAGCCCGTGCACCACAACTACTGAGCCTGTGCTCTAGAGCCCACAAGCCACAACTACTGAAGCCCGCACACCCTAGAGCCCACGCACTGCAACTACTGAGCCCACGTGCCACAACTACTGAAGCCCGTGCACTCTAAGGCCCGCAGGCTGCAACTACTGAGCCCACGTGCTGCAACTACTGAAGCCCATGTGCCTAGAACCCGTGCTCCGCCACAATAGAAGCCACCACAATGAGAAGCCTGTGCACCAGAAAGAAGAGTAGCCCCTGCTCACCACTAGAGAAAGCCCGTGCACAGCAACGAAGACCCAACGCAGCCAAAACTAAATTTAAAAAAAAAAAAGGCAACTCTGTGTGGAGTCAGTCAGTTTTTGGCATCTTTGTCTACTCTTCACAATAAGAACCCAAAAATCATTATGCATATCAAGTGGAAACCCAATCTCATAAACCTAAATAACCCCTAGTACTGATGGTCTATTATTCTTTTCTGAGTCAAAGCACTTAAAAAGAATTGGCATATATTCTTAACAGGTAGGATACCGGCCTAGGAAAAGCAGGTAGATATACCCACATTGTGTAGGTTAGGCCAATTGGGTGTGGCTTTAAGTTCCAACTGACTGGCATTGGGGCCAGTTTTATCATTTTGGAGCTACTGTGCTCAAATTAGGAGGCTGGCAAGTGGAAGGGAGAAACATAATATGCTCTTTCTATATACTTACAGCTGTTGAACTTGAGGATTCTGCATTAAACTTGCTGCCTAGAATTGAAAAATGGCATCTCCCGTTAAAGGCAGTTAATATTTAGGGATCTTTAACAAGGATTTCTTTCTTTTTTTTAAGCAGAGGAGTGAAAGCTAAACCGTGTATATACTAACATTTTTTAGAGTTTTAGTGTGCTATACAAAGTGAGTGGGAATGTAAAAAAGAGGAGGTACTAGAAAAATTGGTATTAAAAATACATCATCGCAAGGATAAAGAGATTACAAACACTATAAACTAAGGATATTGACAGCAGTTTACTTCCTACTATCAGATCAATAAAGCCAAAAGAGCTTAGGAAACCACAATAGCCAAAATCCTGTTAGAAGTCTGATTACTAGACCTTTCTAGGGTCACTTTCATGTAAGAGGGTGGTTTTTAACCTTTTGTAGATTTGCAGACCCCTTTGCCAATCTGATGAAAAATATGGTTCTCTCCCTAGAAAAATGCACATATCCACATGTACACAAATTTTCATCTACAATTCCAGGGAATCCATGGGCTTCCTGAAGTCCACCCATGGCTTTTTCACGAAGCAGTACAGGGGCAGGTTAAAACCTCAGCCATAGCTTTATATCACCACTCTCCTACCACCACCATCACAAAAGCTCTCTTACTTGTTTCTAAAAAGTTTGGAACTATATAGTTCTAATGGAAAATAGAGCCAGCAAAGCAGAAAAGGAAATATACTCACCATACTAATGAAGGCTGGATTATTTATTAAGCTGGCCATGTCAAAACTCAATCCAGTTCCTGTCTGTAAAACAATTATATATGAAAATTACTCTAAACACTACAATTTGATTACAATAAATTGTGAATGACAAAATATTTCACTCATTTGGCATTAGTAACTTACAGGACTAGATACCTCTCTTAACTTCTGTTCTGCTATTTTCAGATTTGACTTATAGGAATCATTTTCAGGATCAAGATCTAATGCCTTCTGATAACTTGTAACTGCTTCTTCAAATTTATTCATGGCAGTGAGGGCCAGCCTGAAAAGAATACAGTGTAAGATATATGATTAAAGAACATCAAGACACCACAAATGTAGTCAAGTATCTATCTTGCATTCAATTTGAATCCAGATTACACTATATTTATTCATTGTACAGTTGCCCCCTGAACAACAAGGGCTTGAACAGCATGGGTCCACTTATACATGGAGTTTTTTCAATAGTAAATATAGAAGTACTACACGATCTGAGATTGGTTAAATCTGCAGATACAGAGGAACCACAGATGTGGAGGAATTGCGGGTACAAAGGGTTGCCTATAAGTTATACACAGATTTTTGAGAGCAGAGGGTTGGCACCCCTAACACCCACATTGTTCAAGGGCCAACCGTACTATGGCTCACAGGAGTATCACTTCCTTCTAATTCCAAGATTCTGTAAGTCTGGACTCTCTCCATTCTCCTTGGTGACAACCTCGGCTGTCCTACATGAATCAAGAACTTAATGATTAGAAAGGGAAAAGAATCTGAAAAAAAATAGATATGTATATATGTATAACTGAATCACTTTGTTGTACACCTGAAACTAACATAACACTGTAAATCAACTATACTTTAATAAAAATAATTTTTTAAAAGAACTTAATGATTAGAAGTGAACCTTACATACCCTTCCATTTTTAAGCCTAATATGTAAAGTAATTTGCTTTATGAATGATTAAGCTTCATAAAGATGTGAGCTAACAATTCTGTGGTCATATAACTCCATGATGCTAAAACCATTTAAAGAACTCTGAACTAGATTTGCCCTTCACTATGTCCCACTTTCTTTCTTCCTTCTTGGCAGAGACATTGAGCCACAATAAATATCAATTTACCATGAAAAATAAAAAATGAAAGTAGGCTGTGGGGTATTAGCTAACTACTCCTGAATAAGACATGTTAGTTGTTAAACAACTAACTAAATTAGCAACCTTTACACTTCAATAACACATTATCTCAAGCACAGGTCAAAGAGTTAGTTACTAAATTTAATGTTTTCCTCCACCTAGTTAGAATTTATTTATTGGAATATTACTTCAGAACTAAACAATAATGGTATATATGAAGAGACAGTATAGAGTGTTTTTTTCCTAAGTTTATTTTTAGCAAATTACTCCAATTCTTTCTTGGCCAACTTATCTCACAGACTTCTGATCTAGATAAAATATAATGCCTAATCATAGAAAAAATCTCAGAACCTAATTAGTTTTCTACCAGTCAACCATGAAAGATACTTCATCAGAGCCCTCACTTGATTAAGTCAACACATATTTCCTGGAATCCTACTAGGTACCAGGCACTATTTTAGATTCCTCAGTGAAAAAGGAAAAGTCCTTGAGTTTAAGAAAGTTTCATTCTACAGGGGAGGATAAGCAATAAACATGCAAATAAAAAAACAGTAATCTTAAAGAGAATGAATAGGGGAGCTGCTCAAAGGCAGCCATATTGAAAGGACCTGAACAATGAGAAGAAAGCAGTCATATGAAAATTAGAGGAGAGACATTCTAAATAGAAGCAACAATAAGCACCAAGGCCCTGAGAACGTTGCAAGCTTGGTATGCTTAAGGAACAGGACAAAGGTTGAGAAGGGAGCACAGAAAACAAAGTGTGGGAAGAGATGACGTCAGGGAATATTATAGGACCGTGGTTTGGAGTCTGGATTTTACTCTGGTTGTAACAGAATGACATAATGTGATTTATGCTTTAGAAAGCTCACTCTGGCTTCTCTGGGGAGAGTGAAGTGAAGGCAGGGAGACCAGTTAAGAAGCTATTGCAGCAGCCTAGGTACAAGATGGAAATTTGGACTACAGTTGTAAGCAAGAGAGCAATCAATACTTGAATTCAAGGAATATGTAGAAACTAGAATTCATAGGACTTGCTGATAGATTAGATGTGTCAGGTGTAATAAGAATGAAGGATGATTCCTAGACTGGAGCACTGGGTAGGTAGAATGACAGTATATTTACTGAGGTGAGAAAGATTTAAGAAGAGAACAAGGGTTCTGTTTGGGACATGTTAAGTTTAAAATGCCTATTAAACATCTAGGTAGAGATGAAAAATAGCTGAATATATGAGTATGGAGTTCAGACATATAACTTAAGAGATCCATCAACATATACAGTCGATTCTCTTTATCCATAGTAATTATGCTCTAAAAGGTCACTGCAAATACTAAATTAGCAAATACGGAACAATTGGTTCTAGGGGAAATAAAAGTTGTGTTCCTGTGAGCCTCTGGTCAACAACATTTTCATCAACCAATCCATACATAACCTTGATTTATGTATGTTTCTGTTTAAAGAAACCTTATGTAACACATATCACTGATTCACAGCCAAGTGCACTAACTCATGCCTGAACAAAACTTATCTAACACATGTACTTTCTTGGTGAGGCACATTGCAGCCTTCTTGCATGCGAAAACAATAGACAACACTTCAGCCTATGTTTGCAGGCCACTGTAAACAGAAACCAACAACAAAAAGCACATAAATGCAAAAAATATAGCACTAAATAGACTGTGAAAAGGACACTCATTTTACAGCATGAGAGCTGAAACAAAAAGGTAGAGCATTGCCTCATCTGACCTCAGCTGAGATCTTGCATATCAGATGACTCAAGTTTTTCACCAATCTGTAGATGACCACAAAGCATACTGAGTACAGATTTGGAGTTACAAAAAAAATTTTAGCAAGTAGGTGAATCTTAAATACAGTATTCATTAATACAGAGTACTGACTGTAGATGGAATTTAAAAGCATGGGACAGTTTGAAATCAAAGAGAAAAGAGAAACAGCAGCAGCAGAGGAAAGAGCCCTGAAGCACACCATTATTTACACGTGGCAGAGGAGGAAGAACTAGTAAGAGAGACTGGAAAAGAGCGTCCAGTGAAATAGAAGGAAAACCACGAAGTGTGGTGTCACAGAAGCCTAGAGAATGAAGTATTTCAAAAACAGGTTAATCATGGGAATTCCCTGGCAGTCCAGTGATTAGGACTTGGCACTTTCATTGCCATGGCCCAGGTTCAATCCCTGGTTGGGGAACTAAGATCCCTCAAGCCTTGCTGCCAAAAAAAAAAAAAAAGGTTAATCATGCCAAATACTAAAAAGATGGGGAAGGGTGAGGATACAGAACTGAATACTGACCTTGGAAAAATATAGACAACTGGTGACTTTGAATAGAGTTCTCAACAGAGTGATACAGACAAATGTCCTACTGGAGTGAGCTGAAGAGAGAATAAGAGATGGTGAAGACGAGACGGCAAGTACAGACAATTATTAGGGTCTTTGCAGAGAAAGTGGAACTAAGGAATGATGTAGCTGTGTGAAAGATGGTTCTAACAGATGATTTTTTTATGATCTTTTCACATGCAGTCATTAGCACTGTTAGAGATAGGAAAGCTGGTGTTGTAGAAGATAAAGGAGATGATTACAAGTGTAAAGTCCTGGAGAAGGTACAAAGGAATGAGATCTCAAGCATGAATGAATGCAGTAGTCTTAGATAAGAACCCTTCCATTTTAACAGAAAAAAGATAATCTGTGTAGATACAAGTGCAAGTAGACTGGTAGATTTGCAAGTAAGAAGATGAATCACTTTTCTTCTAAATACATTCTATTTTTCAATTGAGTAAAAAGTTGAGAGTCACCATGGAATGTGCAGTGGAAATTTGAAGAGTAGGTGTGAAACAGTCACTCAGAGAGTAGTAAGGTGAATCTAGAAGGAAGTGTAGTAGCACTATCTGCCAAAATACTGAGTGCTTACTTGAGATTTGTAGCCTTGAATATGAAGTAGGTCTATTCAGTATGGTTGTTATGATTTTCTCCAAAACCAACCACTCATCAAACACTAATCATCTCTCTCCCAAGTCAGAAACTGCAGTCATTTCCTACCTAAATGTTATATTTATCTTCTTATTAGTTCAGAGGGTACAATATAAAGCAGGAAATTCAAAACCAAGCCATTAAGAACAGCATATCAGTTCTGTTCTGTACTTTGAACGTTCTCCCAAAACTTACCCCATTCTCCCATAGGCCTTGCTGTACTTTGAATCAATCGCTATTGCTTTTTCACAATCCTTTACTGCATCTGTGTAGTGACCTAATTTACTCTGAGCAGCAGCCCTAAGAGAAAGAGAAGAGATTTTTATTATAAGGAGCATTCAAGGCACTAATTTAGATTTCCAGGTGCTAATAAAACTACATTTAACTTGCCCCAATTTGTGTATCATTCCCAGTAAATATCTAAATCAAACTAAAATAATTCTGTAATCAAATGAAAACTCAGAAACAAAATTCAGAGAAAATATGCAGTCTGCTTTTCCCAGTTTGCTTTGCTATAGAAAAGATAAATATGAGAACCCTACAACTGATCAACTGATCTACCTGCTTATTGCCTTTCTAATTTGCCCAAACAGAAAACTGAAAACACCAGGACATTTGGGATTTCTGGGGAGGCACACAGAGTGATTGATTGCTGTGAATGGCCACTCAGAGTGTTGTGCTGTTAAATGATCACTTTATTAGTAAAGTTAAGATCATCTACAAGTCTAAGATGAAAAATGAAACTTAACCTGTGTGCCTGAATCTGACTGTAAATTAAGTATGGCAATGTATTCCATCTACTTAGCATAGAATCTCAGAGCAATTAAGGACTATTTAAACCCGTCTAAGTTACCTCTAACAAAACTCTCCTGAAATAACTGGGATTTGACAATGAAGCTACTTACCCGCCTCCACACAATCCTGATAGTATACAGCTCTCTGTTTCCCTGTAGTAGTGTTCACCTCAACCCTCAGGGCCATACTAAACAAGTAGAATTACTGTTCAACATGCAAGTCCTTCAAACTAAAAGGTTCCGTAATGTCTCCTACCCTCCATCCCACCATTACCCCATTCTTTCTTCTCCAGAATAAGTATTTCTACCTTACACATTCAACTAATATATCTATTAAGGGTGAGCTAATGCATAGATACTTTTCTAGACATAATGGACAGAACAGTAATCAAAATAATATTCCTGGCCTTAATAGTGCTTAGATTCTGGGGCAGGGGCAAGGGTGATGGCTGAGGGCTGGCAGACTGTAAAGAAAAGGTTGTGGTGAGTCCAGTTTTCTGTCAACCTTTGTTTATACCGAATGACCGAGACTACTTCTCAAACTAAGATTATAAAATTTGAAAAAAATAAACACATAGTCTTCTTTGCTTGAGTTAAAAAATATAAATATGAAAGTAGATGATTCAATAAACCCATTTTGGTAGTTCATGTGGAAAAGTGCTATGAGTTTATTTGACTGAATACTCAACACAAAACTAACAGGATGGGGCTTCCCTGGTGGTATAGTGGTTAAGAATCTGCCTGCCAATGCAGGGGACATGGGTTCGAGCCCTGGTCCGGGGAGATCCCACATGCCGCGGAACATCTAAGCCCGTGCGCCACAACTACTGAGCCTGCGCTCTAGAGCCCGCGAGCCACAACTACTGAGCCCCCGTGCCACAACTACTGAAGCACATGCACCTAGAGGCCGTGCTCTGCAACAGGAGAAGCCACCACAACGAGAAGCCCGCGCACTGCAAGGAAGGGTAGCCCCCACTCGCCGCAACTAGAGAAAGCCTGTGTGCAGCAACAAAGACACAACACAGCCAAAAACAGAAATAAATAAATTTATAAAAAAGAAAAAACAAAAAACTAACAGGATGACAAGAATGTCCATTAAAAATGACCATTAAAAGAAGAAATACAGAATGTATCACTTCCAAATAATTAGAAAGAAAAAATGAAATAAAAATAACGATCACTAACAATAGAAGGCAAAAGAAAAAAACAGAGGAGAGGGAGAAGAAGACAAAATATAAGATAGCAGAAAATAATTCAAATATGTAAGTAATCACAAAGTTGCCTAGATAAACATCAGATTCTAAAACTGTATACATAAGATATCACCTACAACATAAGCACACAAAGGCTGAAGTTAAAGGGGTAGAAAAAGACAATGAGACAAACTGAAAACCAAGCAAAACAAAGCAAGTGTAGGAACATTAATATCAGACATAAGGCAAAGAACATTATTAAGGATACAAAGTCATAATATATTAACATTCTTTTTAGTTTAATTTTATGAAAAACATTTCCATGACTCAGAAGTCAAACCTATATTAAAAACCTCACTCTCATCCTCTAGAGGATGGGTGGGAATGGGGTAAATGGGATAGAAACGAGAATGACACTTCAAAAAGGATGAAAAAGAAAACCTTCAAATGGAATAAAACAGAAACAAATGATCCTAACTGTATGTCAAAAAGAAAGAATTCAAGTATTGGGTTGGCCAAAAAGTTCATTTGGGTTTTTCCATAAGATGTTAATGGAAAAACCCGAATGAACTTTTTGGACAACCCAGTAACTTTCAAACACAGAATTCTGAGTATATATCCTTAGTGAGATGCATTCTAAGAATAAAAAATAAATCGCAAAGAAATCCTTAAGTTTCCTTAGTAGGCTTGCTTGTGGTGTAACACTGGTGTTGTAATATCAGCTGAAGGATAGAGCTAATGAGTAAGTACTCTGGTGCTGTTGGAAAGCAGGGCTCTCTTGTGAGAGAGAGATACAAATATAAAATGGGGAAAGTAAAGATAACCTCTGTGACACTGGATATGAATTGAGGGTATCTGGATAAAGTGATGACTTTTCCAAAAATATATTTCCTAGCTCTGTCCTTTAAAAGGACCTAGAAGAAGTAACACTTCAGTAGCAATGATCAGGTCTTGCAATCAGATCTTGGTTTCTGCACTAAAAGGAACAGGAGCTCCTTGCAGAAACAGCTGAGCCCAGGTCTAGGGGCAGAGAAAGTACAAGGCAAATCTGGAATACCCTGTTCTCCCAGAAAGCAAGAAAGTGTTCAAAAAACAAATGAAGGTATGTAAGAGGACACACAGCCAGTTTAAAGGGACTCCCACTAGACAAATACAGTAAGTCCCCTACATATGAACCTTCAAGTTGAGAACTTTCAAAGATGTGAACATGCGTCTGCATGTCCAATCCCATAAATTAGTTCATGTGTCTGGCTTACACTGTCACGTGCGTGCATCCTCTACAAGTGATTTTGCTTTTGTGTATTTTACTGTACAGTACTGTATACAGTACAGTAGTACGGTATCTTTATTTCAAGCCCAGGATGTCAGGAGGCAAGTGTAAAAGCAGCGGTGATGTAGCTGGTACTGCTAAGAAGCTCTAGGATTGGAGGCCCAGAGAAAGGATGAAGAGAGACAAGAGGAAGAAGTAACTGAAGAACCAAAGAGATTAATGATGCAGGAAATTTCAAGGGGATTTTCTTTATTTGAGGAGGCACTGTTAGTTTTTGAGGCACAAGACCCAAATGTAGAACAGTACACGTACACGAAGGTGGCAGCAGCTGTTCAAAATACAATCCAGTGCTACTGTGTTATCTATGATGAGAAAAAAAAAAGCTACTACCCAGACATCACTGGATCATTTTTTCAAGATAGAATTGATTCCAGCAAAGAACCAGAACCTGTGCCATCAACACCAGGCATGAGTGAAATTGCAGCTCACCCTCTGTCTCCTATTGCTGACGACCCTTCAGCTCTTCCATCTCCCGCCTCCTGTCCCTCCTCCAGTCAGTAACTCTTCTTGCCTGTTCACTCGGTGCCAGCCCCTGTATGCCAGCTGTTGTACTGGACTACTGTACTTTCCAAGGTACTGTACTGTAAGATTAAAAATGTTTTCTGTGTGTTTGTTTCTTTCTTTTTTTTTTTTTTTGTGGTACGCGGACCTCTCACTGTTGTGGCCTCTCCCGTTGCGGAGCACAGGCTCCGGACGCGCAGGCTCAGCAGCCATGGCTCACGGGCCCAGCCGCTCCGCGGCATGTGGGATCCTCCCGGACCGGGGCGCGAACCCGTGTCCCCTGCATCGGCAGGCGGACTCTCAACCACTGCGCCACCAGGGAAGCCCTGTTTCTTATGTATTATTTGTGTGAAAAGTATTATAAACCTCTTATAGTACAGTACTATATAGCTGATTGTGTTAGTCGGTACCTAGGCTAACTCTGCTGGACTTATGAACAAATTGGACTTAAGAATGCGCTCTTGGAATGGAACTCGTTCGTACGTAGAGGACTTACTGTATAGGATAATTTAAGGGTCAAAATAATAATTATGGCAATTTATTATAATACACTGAATAGTAAATTTTTAAAAATTCATGAGTCCATACAATACTTTCAGAGGACAAAGGAGGAGGAAAGCCAAAAAGAGTGAAAAGGAAAGAAAACTCTTCATTTCAGAAATATGTGAGAAAATATTATGTAAAGGAAATGATAAAATTAGAAAAATCACCATTTTGTAACCATCAATGTATTAATGATTCAGGGACAAATCATCAGTGGATGATAAAACACTGAGTAAAAGATTGTTGTGGAGAATTCTCTGGCGGTCCAGTGGTTAGGACTCGGCACTTTCACTGCCAGGGCCCGGGTTCAATCTCTGGTCGGGGAGCTAAGATCTTGCATGCTGCACGGTGCAGCCGAAAAAACATTAAAAGATTGCTGGGGAACAGGATATTTACATGATCTGACCATATAGATAATTTTTTTCCTTTTTTAAAATTGAAATACAGTTGATGTACAATTTTATGTTAGTTTCAGGTGAACTACATAGTGATTGAACATTTACATCCATTACGGAATGATCACAATAATTATAGTATCCAACTTTCCCCATACAAAATTATTACAATATTGTATACCATATTCCTTATGCTGTATATTACATCCTCTGGCTTATTTATTTCATAATTGGAAGCTTGCACCTCTTAATTCCCTTCATCTATTTCACCCAACCCACCACTCCACTCTCCTCTGGCAAATACCCGTTTGTTCTCTGTATCAATGAATCTGTTCTCATTTTGTTTGTTTTGTTTTTTAGATTCCACATATAAGTGAGATACAATATTTGTCTTTCTCTATCTTCTTCCACTTAGGATGATACCCTCTAGATCCATCCACACTGTCACAAATGGCAAGATTTGGGGTTTTATATGGCTGAGTAATATTCCATTGTGTGTGTGTGTGTGTGTGTGTGTGTGTGTGTGTATGTATGTATATATAAAACATCTTCTTTATCCATTCATCTATCGATGAACACTTAGGTTGCTCCCATATCTTGACTATTGTATATAATGCTACAATGAATATTGGGTTACATATATCTCTTCAAATGACTGTTTTCGTTTTCTTTGGGTAAATACCCAGAACTGAAATTAGTGGACTGTACAGTAGTTCTAGTTTTAATTTTTTGAGGAACCTCCATACTGTTCTCCATAGTGGCTGTATCAAATCACACTCCCAGTAACAGTGCATGAGGATTCCCTTTTGTACACATACTCACCAACACTTTTTATATGCTGTCTTTTTGATGATAGCCATTCTGACAGGTGTGAGGTGGTACCTCATTGTAGTTTTGATTTGCAATTACCTGATGATTAGTGATGTTGAGCATCTTTTCATGTGTCTGTTGGCCAACTGTATATCTTCTTCGGAAAAATGTTTATTCAGGTCCTCTGCCCATTTGTTAATTGGTTTGTTTTTATGATGCTGAATTGTATGAGTTTTTTGGATGTTTAGAATAGTAACCCATTTTCTGATATATCATTTGCAAATTATCTTCTCCCATTCAGTAGGCTGCTTTTTCATTTTGTTGATGGTATCCTTTGCTCTGCAATGGATTTTTAGTTTGATATAGTCCCATTTGCTTACTTTTGCTTTTGTTTCCCTAGCTCAAAGAGACAGATCCAAAAAAATATTGCTAAGATCAATATCAAAGAGTGTACTGCCTATGTTTTCTTCCAGGAGTTTCATGATTTCAGGTCTTATGTTTAATTCTTTGATTCATTTTGAGTTTATTTTTGTATTGATATACAGTGTGAGAAACTGGTCCAGTTTTCCCAATACAATTTATTAAAGAGGCTGCCTCTTCCCCATTGTATATTCTTACCTTCTTTGATGTAGATTAATTGACCATGTAAGTGTGGGTTTATTTCTGGGCTCTCTATACTGTTCCATTGATCTGTGTCTGGTTTTGTTTCAGTACCATACTGTTTTGATTACTTTAGCTTTGTGGTTTAGTTTGAAAACAGGAAGCATGATACCTCTAGATTTGTTCTTTTTTCTCAAGATTGCTTTGGCTATCCAGGGTCTTCTGGATACAAATTTTAAAATTATTTGTTCTAGTCCTGTAGAAAATGCCATTGGCATTTTGATAGGGATTGCACTCAACCTGTAGATCGCTTTGGGTAGTATGGTCATTTTAACAATACTAATTCTTCCAATCCATGAGCACAGTATATCCTTCCATCTGTTAGTGTCACCTTCAATTTCTTTCATCAATGTCTTATAGTTTCCCGAGTGCAGGTCTTTTACACCTCCTTAGTTAGAATTATTCCTATGTATTTTATTCTTTTTTATGCAATTATACATTGGATTGTTTTCTTAATCTGTTAGTCCATCTTTAGCGTATGGAAATGCAACAGACTTCCATATATTAATTTTGGATCTTGCAACTTTAATGAATTCATTTATTAGTTCTAATAGTTTTTGGTGGTGTCTTGAGGGCTTTCTATATATAGTATCATGTCATCTGTAAACAGTGACAGTTTTACCTGTTCCTTTCCAATTTGGATTCCTATTATTTCTTTTTCTTGTTTGACTGACCTGGCTAGGACTTCCAAAACTATGTTGAATAAAAGTGGTGAGAGTGGGTATCCTTGTCTTGTTCCTGACTGTAGAAGAAATGACTTCAGCTTTTCACCATCGAGGATGATGCTGGCTGTGGGTTTGCTACAGATGGGCTTAATTGTGTTGAGGTATGTTCCCTCTATAGCCACTTTGTAGAAACTTTTTATCGTAAGTGGATGTTGAATTTTGTCAAAAGCTTTTTCTGCATCTATTGAGATGATCATATGACTTTTATTCTTCAATCTTTTTATGTGGTATATCATATTGATTGATTTCCAGACATTGAACCATCCTTGCATCACTGGGATAAATCCCACTTGATCATGGTGTATGATCCTTTTAATGTCTTGTTGAAGTCAAATTGCTAATATCTTGTTGAGAATTTTTACATCTATGTTCATCAGTGATATTGGCAGGTAGTTTTCTTTTTCTGTGGTGTCTTTGTCTGGTTTTGGTATCAGGTTTTGGTGATGCTGGCCTCATAAGTTCAGAAGCATTCCTTTCTCTTCAAATTTTTCAGAAGGACAGCTGTTAACTCTTCTTTAAATGTTTGGTAGAATTTACTTGAAAATCTCCTGGTCCTAGACTTTTGTTTGTTGGGAGTTTTTGTTTTTGTTTTGTTTTTTAATTACTGATGCAATTCCATTACTGGTAATTGGTCTGTTCATATTTTTTATTTCTTCCTAGTTCAGTCTTGGAAGATTGTATATTTCTAGGAATTTATCCATTTTTTCTAGGTTGTCCAATTCATTGGTGTATATTTGTTCATAATAATATAATTCTTTGTATTTCTGTGGTGTCTGTTGTAACTTCTCTTTCATTTCTGATTTTGTTTCTTTGGGCCATCTCTCTTTTTTTTCTTGGTAAGTCTGGATAAAGGTTTATTAATTTTATCTTTTCAAAGAACCAGCTCTTAGTTTCATTGATTTTTTTTCTTTTTTTAAAGTCTCTACTTCATTAATTTCTGCTCATATCTTTATTACTTCTTTCCTTCTACTAACTTTGGGTTTTGTTTGTTCTTCTTTATTATTTCCATTAAGTGTAAGGTTAGATTGTTTGAGATTTTTTAAATTTCCTGAGATAGGTGTGTATCACTACAGACTTCCCTCTTAGAACTGCTTTTGCTGAGTCCCATAGTTTTTAGATCACTGTGTTTCAATTTTCATTTGTCAGTTATTTTTTATTTCCTCTTTTATTTCTTCAGTGACCCACTGGTTGCTTAGTAGCAAATTATTTGGCCTCCACAAGCTTGTGTTTTTTGAAGTTTTTCCTGGCAGTTGATTTCTCATCTCATAGCATTGTGATCAGCAAAGATGCTTGATATGATTTCAAGTTTGTTAAATTTACTGAGACTTGTTTTGTGGCCTAGCCTGGAGAATGTTCTATGTGCACTTGAAAAGAATGTGTATTCTGCTGCTTTTGGATGGAGTGTTCTATATATATCATTTAAGTTTATCTGGTCTAATATGTCACTTAAGGCCAGTGTTTCCTTATTTTCTGTCTGGATGATCTGTCCATTGATGTAAGTGGGGTGTTAAAGTCCTCTACTATTATTGTATTACTAACAATTTCTCCCTTTATGTTAATATTTACATTATGAATTTAGGTGCTCCTATGTTGGGTGCATATATATTCACAATTATATCTTCTTGGTGGGTTGATTTCTTTATCGTTATGTAATGTCCTTTCCTGTCTCTAGTTACAGCCTTTGTATTAAAGTCTATTTTGTCTTGCATTTGTATTACTACCCCAACTTTCTTTTCATTTCCATTTTCATTGAATACCTTTTGCCACCCCTTCACTTTCAGTCTGTGTGTGTTTTTATATGTGAATTGAGTCTCTTGTAGGCAGCATGTATATGGGTCTTGTTCTTTTCTCTATTTAGCCACCCTAAGTCTTCTGACTGGAGCACAGAGTCCACTTACATTTAAAGTAATTATTGATAGGTACGTACTTACTGCCATTTTGTTAATTGTTTTCTAGTTGTATTTGTAGTTCCTGTTTCTTTTTTCTTCTCTTATTCTCTTTCCTTGTGATATGATTGCTTTCTTTAGTGTTGTGTCTTTATTCCTTTTATTGTTTTTATATCTGTATAGGTTTTTTGTTTGTGTTTACCACGAGGTTCATATACAACAACCTTTGTACACTGTAGTCTATTTTAAGTTGATGGCTGCTTAAGTTCAAGTGCGTTCTAAAAGCACTACATTTTTAATCCTCTCCACCAACATTTGATGTTTTGGATGTCATATTTTGCATCTTTTTGTGATTCACTTAAGTAACTTAGATATAGATAATTTTACTACTTTTGTCTTTTAAGCTTCATAGTAGCTCTATAGACTGCTGATCCACTACCTTTCGTGTGTGTTTGCCTATACCAATGAGATTTTTCCTTTCATAATTTTCATATTTCTAGTTGTGGCCTTTTCTTTTCCACTTAGAGCAGTCCCTTTAACATTTCTTGTAAAGCCAGTTTAGTAGTGCTGAACTCTTTTATCTTTGCTTGTCTGTAAAACTCTTTTTATCTCTCCTTCAATTCTGAATGATAATCTTGTTAAGTATTCTTGGTTGTAGGTTTTTTTCCTTTCAGCACTTTGAATATATCATGCCACTCCCTTCTGGCCTGCAAAGTTTGTGCTGAAAAGGCAGCTCATAACCTTATGGGAGTTCCATTGTATGTAACTAGTAGCTTCTCTTGTTGCTTTTAAGATTCTCCCTCTACCTTTATTTTCTGCCATTTTATTTATAATGTGTCTTGCTGTGAATTTCTTTGGGTTCATGTTGTTTGGGACTCTGTGCTTCCTGGACCTGTTTCTTTCCTGTTTCCTTCCCCAGGTTAGGGAAATTTTCAGCTAACTTATTTCTTCAAATAAGTTACCTGCCCCCTTCCCTCTCTCTTTTCCTTCTTGTACCCCTTTAATGCAAATGTTAGTACACTTGATTGTACCTTAAACTATCCTCATTTTTTAAAATTATTTTTTTCTCTTTTCCTGTTCAGCTTGGGTGATTTGCACTACTCTGTCTTTCAGATTGCTGATCCATTTTTCTTTATCATCTAATTTATTGTTGATTCTAATGTATTTTTTATTCTAGTTATTGTATTTTATTATTCAACTGTTTCATTCTTTTATATTTTCTAAGTCTTTGTTGAAATTCTCATTGTGTTCATCCATTCTTCTCCCAAGTGCAGTAAGCATCTTTATGATAATTACCTTGAATTCTTTATCATGTAGATTGCTTATCTCCACTTCGTTTAGTTCTTGTTTTGAGGTTTTGTCTTGTTCCTTTGTTTGGAACATATTCGTCTCCTCATTTTGCCTAATTCTCTCTGCTTATTTCTATGTATTAGGTAGGTCACTTATATCTCCCAATCTTGGAGAAGTAGCTTTATGTAGGAGATGTGCTATGGGGCCCAACATCATGCTCCCTTCTGATCACCAGGCTATATGAGCTAAGAGTGCCCTCTATGTGGGCCGTGGGCACTCTTCTATTGTGGTGGGCTGACTACTGTGGGCATGCTGGTAGGCAGTGCTAGCCTCCAGCATTAACAGGCTGGAGGGAGGATTCCAAAATGGCACTTCCCAGTGCCAGTCTCATCACAGTAGAACAAGCTCCCCAAAATGGCTGCTGCCAGTGTCTCTGTCCCCAGACAGACAGTTGCCTCCTGTCTCTCTGGGAGGCTCTCTAAGACCATCAGGTGGGTCTAACCCAGGCTCCTTTCAAACTACTGCCTCTGCACTGGGACCCTGAGGGTGTTAGATTTTGCATGTGCCCAGTAAGAGTGGAGTCCCTCTTTCCTACAGCCCTCCAGCTCTCCCAAATGTAAGCCCTGGTAGTTTTCAAAGCCAGACTTTCTGGGGACTCGCCTTCCTGGTTCAGAACCTCTAGGCTGAGGAACACAAGGTGGAGCTTGGACTCCTCACTCCTTGAGGAGGACATCTGCACTTGAAGTATCTTTCTTGTCTGTGGGTCATCAACCTGAGGTTGTGTATCCTGCCTATACCACATCTCTGCCCCTCCTCAATGTGGCTCCTTCTTTGTATCTTCAGTTGTGGAAAATCTTTTCTGCTAGTCTTCAGGTCATCCTCCTAGATATTTGCTCTGTAAGCAGTTCTAATTTGGGTGTGCCTATGGGAGGAGGCGAGTTCAGGGTCTTCCTATTCAGCCATCTTAGAGAAGCTCCTCACTCTTTTTTTTTTTTTTTTTTTTTTTGCGGTACGCGGGCCTCTCACTGTTGTGGCCTCTCCCGTTGTGAAGCACAGGCTCTGGACGCGCAGGGTCAGTGGCCATGGCTCACGGGCCCAACCGCTCCGCGGCATGTGGGATCTTCCCGGACCAGGGCACGAACCCGTGTCCCCTGCATCGGCAGGTGGACTCTCAACCACTGCGCCACCAGGGAAGCCCTCATACATTATTTTTAATTATAAAAGGAGTAATAGAAAGATATAGTAGTCACCACCTTAAGATATAAATTTCAGAATCACCATCAGTGGGACAGTTTGAAATTATGGACCTCCTAATATAATGCAATAAATGGTATACAAATTATTTATGTAGGCTTCATGCCAAAATGTAACCTAAATTTAATCATGAGGAAGCCATCACACATATCCAGAATACGACACATTCTATAAAATCACTGGCCTTAACTCTTTGGAAAAGTCTATGTCATGAAAAATAAACAACCAAAAAAGACAGGAATACTTTCTAGATTAAAAGAGACTAAAGTGATATATCAAAATGCAACGTGTAGTCCTTGATTGGATTCTGGATCGAAAAACATAGCTATAGATGGTATTTGGGGGACAAGTGGAGAAATTTCAATACTAATGAAATTAATTAGAAAATTAATGCTAATTTTCTTACATGTGAATGGTAGGGTAGTTATGCAGGGTACGTCTTAGGAGATATAACTAAAGTATTTGGGATCAGCAAGAAAATTTTATATGTGTGTACACACATACACACACACACACACACACACACACACACCCTTGTAGAGAGACAGAGAGCAAGAAAGAGAGAGGAAGTAAACACAGCAAAGTATTAGCTACTATTGACTCTAGGGTAAACATATATGGATGTTCATT
Organism: Stenella coeruleoalba; assembly: GCF_951394435.1. Classification (NCBI taxonomy): domain Eukaryota; kingdom Metazoa; phylum Chordata; class Mammalia; order Artiodactyla; family Delphinidae; genus Stenella; species Stenella coeruleoalba. The sequence continues at coordinate 51,989,391 of NC_137148.1, forward strand.
GTATTTCTCTTCCAGTAAGTTTAAATAGGTTTAAAATATGTTGAAATTTGTTTCCCTAAATAAATATATATCATATAAAATTATTATATATAATAAATATGTATTATTTGTGAATATATATATGCAACATGCTGCCATGTGACTGTTTCACCATTAGAAGTCTTCAAGTAGAGGCAATTCTCCCTTCTAAAATTCACTGAATCAATTCAACTCAAAATTTTGTTGAACACCTGCAATATGCTAAATCCAGCTCAAAATCAAGTATACAGAAATGAAGAGGGTATATCTTTGCCCTCAAACATTCACTGTCTAATAGGGAAACAGACATGTAAATAAATAAATGGTATGATAAGTGCAACAGTGGAGACATCAAAGAAAGAGGCAACACAGAGAAAGATATGGTTAACTGTATGCAGAGCTGTCTAATAGAACTTTCTGTGATAGACAAGTTCTTTACCTGTGCTATCCAATACAGCAGTCCCTAGCCACATGTGACTAAAGAGCACTGGAAATATGCTACTGCAATTGAGGAACTGAATTTTTTATTTTATTTATTGTAATTAATTTACATTTGAACAGCCAAATGTGGATAGAAGCTACCATATTAAACAGCACCACTCCATAGGGCATGGCAGGGAAGGGGAGGTTGAAGAGAGAAGAAATTAAGAAAGTCTTCCGAAAGATGCAACATCTAACAGGGTCTTGAAGGATGACAGGAATTTGCCCAATTAGATAAGGTAGGAAATATTCTATGCAGATAAAGAAGCACATAAAAGTATGAAGAGATGTCCCAACACGGCATTTTTAGGAAATCAGTAAATTTCACATTACATGGGCATAGAGAGCAGAGGAGAGGAATGGGGTAAGAAGAAGAGTGAGGATAATAAAGTTAAAAGAAAAGAGAGAGCTTATATTATAAAAGATCTGATGTATCATCCAGAGGAGCTTAAATCTGATCACGGTATTTGGAACTAGCAAACAGAGAGCAAGAGTCAGACAATTAATTTCATATTTTAGAACGATCATTTTGACAGAAGACTGGAGTGGAGACTGCAAGTAGAAACGGGAAGCCAACTGAAGTTACTATTGCACTAGTTTAGCAAAAGTTAAGAATCTGGATGGAAATGAAAGAGGGAACAAATGAGCTATTTGGGAGGTATATGGAAAAGGGAAACAGAGAGGAAGACTCCCTGATATTTAGCTTCTGATACTGATAATAAAACAGAAATAAAGCAGGGAGAATCAGACCCAGAAAGACAAGTGGGCAGAAGGAAAGAGTATGACTATGTTTCAATACTGATAGCTTTAGCTTTAGATCACAAACTGCAAGCTGGGATGAAAGCAGAATGTGCAGCTCACAAAAGAGGAGAGGCGTCTGAATCTGCATCCAGGAAAGGGAAGAGAAATCAGGCTATATTTGAAGCTCCTGTGAGATGCAGCCAAACACGCCAGTGTCTGAACTGAATAACAATGTGGTCTGCTCTCTCTGACCCTGCTGTCTAGTTAACAGGGCATAACTAATGAAACTCCAGCAGAACAAAACAGTCAGAGTCATCACGTTTTCAGACACCCTCGCTTTCTTTACCTTGTTAGAGCGAGAGCATGAATATAACTTGTGCTCTGTTTTTATAGGAAATAAGGCAAAAAAAATTTACAGGTACCTAACATTTCCCATACTGTATATCACATATAAATAAATTATAGCAAAAGCCTACTCCTACAACTAGGAATTACATTGTTTTTGAAAGAAACAAATATTGAAAGCCTAGAACTATGACATATATATATATATATATATATATATATATACACACATACACACACACATATCATTACTCTTCACAACTACCCTGTGAAAGTGGTTAGTATTATCTCTATTTTACAAGTGAGGAAATTGAGGCTCAGAAAGGTTTAGTGGCTACCCAAGGTCACACAGCTAGTTAGTGGCTGAACTAAGATTCAACTCTAAGTTCAACAAACCAAAGTCAAGTCCCACTGAACCCAATGACTATATGCTGCTTATGGAGGTGGAAGAAAACAAAATGCAAAACAATGAGGTCTCTGTTCCCATCTTTCTGAGAGCTCACACTGTCACCAGCATTCCTTGGTACAATGCCCTGATGCTTCCTAATTTTGCCTTTTAAACTACGCTCTACAACCTAAAATGCCTTCCCCTCCCCTCTGTTTATCCCAGTTCTACCTGTCCACCAAATCCACCTTCAATTCAAATTCCCCATCACGTGAGAGGCCTTCCAGACAAATTCTTTCCATCATGCACTCTCTTTCCCAATATCTTTAATTCCATTTATGGACTCAGTCATTGAACCACCTATCCATCCCAGAAACAGGAGATGATTCTGTGTAAGGTAATGTATTCAGCAATGAGGCTGTACAAAAGAAATACCTATAAGAATACAGATGGGCCCTGACTTACAATGGCTTAACTTACAATTTTTTGACTTTACGATGGTGCAAAAGCAATACTCATATAGTAGAAACCATACTCCAAATTTTGAAGGTTGATCTTTTCCAGGGCTAGTGATAAGTGGCATGATTCTCCCTCGTGATGCTGGGCAGTGGCAGCGAGCTGCATTTCCCAGTCAACCATGCAATCACGAGGGTAAACAATGACACACTTACAATCATTCTGTACCCATGCAACCATTCTGCTTTTCACTTTCAGTACAGTATTCAATAAATTACACAAGACATTCAACACTTTATTATAAAATAGGTTTTGTGTTAGATGATTCTGCCCAACTGTGAGGCTAATGTAAGTGTTCTGAGCATATTTAAGATAGGCTAGGCTAAGCTGTGTCAGTAGGTTAGGGGTATTAAATGCATTTTCGACTTATGACATTTTCAAGTTTATCGGGATGTAACATCGTAAGTCGAGGAAGATCTGTACTGTTTAGGGACGGAAGACATGGAAAACTAGCGAGTTTAATATGAAATATCATTTCATATTATAAAATACTTGGAAATATTTTAGACCTATAAATCATTTGTTGTTTTATGTATACAAGTGTTAATTTGAGTGTCTGGTCACTTCAACATCACCGGAAATTTCTTATATTTCTTCTATAGCCTTCCATGCATCCAAAAAAAATTGGCTGAACTCTTGTGAGGCACAGTGCTAGGTACTACAGGGAATACGAATAGATACAAGATGCAATCTCTGCCCTTCAGCTGAAGAAATAAAACAAGTATGCATATAATTATAAGGCAGAACATATATGATAAACTTATATAAGTGTTATATATCATAGTGCTAGGAACATAGAATAAAAGCAAAACTAAATAATAGTTTTTCAAGGAAGGACTCATGTTGTCCTGGTATCTGAGCTGAGCCTAAAGCATCATTAGGATCCTAAAAGCCCAAAATAGAAGATTAAGTCTAGAAAAGAAAGATTCATGCTTAAGAAATATACCAATTTATTGTTCTCTAATCAAATAAAAAAGTCACTTCTATAAAAAGTAAACTTTGGTTCATCCTAGCAAGTTTAATATGCAAACAATATTTTGATTAGTAATAAACTGTGAAAATGAATATCAAAAGAAAGATTTAGATCTGCTATTCTGAGCTTCCAACTCATGGCAGTCAGCTGGCTAAGAAAAATGGCAAGGGGTAGCTGGCAAACTACAGGCTATTGAGGTATTTATAACCGCTTGAGTCTAAAAAAAATTCCTAAAGCTTTATTTAATATTTGCAAATAAACTTTTCTAATTATTTAATATTAAATTGCATACTCTATTACTGAACTCCTCAGGGAAGAAGATACTATTTAAATGCAAAAAAGCATAATTATTCATTTCAATTTAACAATAATTAAATGAAAAGCAAGTACAAGTACTGCCAAGAATCTCTTCTAGTACTGTACTAGTGGACATGCGACTATTAACAAACACTAATCTCATTAAAAATAAATGATTTATCTAGGCTCAGATTCATCATATTCATAGTTAAAAGTATATGGCTTACGGAGCTCTATAAATAATCAATTTTCTGATAACATTTACACCTGGTCATAGCATTCTGTGCAGTATTCAATGTATTTATTTCAAGATTTCATATGCTAAATGAAAACATGTCTAGTCATCTTATTACAGAGAATAAAATCCAAACATAAAAGCAGAGCTTGGGAAATTAATTCTCCACAAATTTTTTGGATTTTCTATTTTTCTGAGCTGGATTATTAGAACAGATTAACAAAGTGATTTGTGTGTGTGTGTGTGTGTGTGTGTGTGTGTGTGTGTTTGTGTATGTATGTGAAGAGAGAAAATGTAGGTTTTCAGTATGGCCAACTAAATTCCTTATGGATCCAATGCTTCCAGAAATAACAACTCTAAATTCTGGACAAAATACAAAAAACAAAAACAACAACAACTAAAGGCAGCCTGGGTGCCTATGAATAGGAAAACGCCTAAACAAACGGTGATGCGTTCAAACAACCAATACTGAGCAGTTTAAAAAAAAGAACCAGGCAACAACAGGACTGAATGTCAAAACCATTATGTCAAGTAAAAAAGGTCTCACACACAAGGGTATACATAGTATGATTCCTTTTATGTGAAATTCTAACAGAGACAAATCTAATCTATGGTGGAAAAACAAAACAAAACAAAACAGTGGTTTTCTCTGGCGAGTGTTTTAGGCAACTGACTCTGAAGGGGCAGGGAAAACTTCCCGGGTGGTAATCTTCACTATCTTGATAGGGGTGGTAAGTTATATAGGTGTATGCATTTGTCAAAATTTAGTGAACATACAGTTGAGATCTGTGCTTTTTATTGCATGTAAATTTTACCTCAAAAGAAAAGAATGTAAAATATTGAACTGTAGTCAATGACATGCATACTAAAATATTTAGGGGGAAAGTGTACTGATGGCTGCAATTTACCTTGAAATGCATCAAAAATAAGATAGGCACAGACAGATGAATAAATATTGATATAGCAAATATACTAAAATATTAATGGCAAAATCTTGGTGTGGATATATGCATATTCACTGTAAACCTCTTTGATTTTTCTAAATCTTCACTAAAAAAATGTTAGAGATAAAAAAAAAAAAAAAGAAGGAAAATAACATTAGATTAATTCAGAACAAGTCCTATGAGGCTAACATCATTTCCTTTCTATTTTATCGGGATTACCACCAGACAGACTGGTAACTCAGAGAAAAACAATTGACAATGTATTTGGACCCTGATAAATTTGGATCTCTCTTCATAATCTGATTAAGGCAAAAACCCCAGATTGCATAAATAATAATGATAATAGCTACTGCTGTGTACAATACTCTTTACTAGACACTTTCCTAGCACTTTATATATATTAACTATTTGATCTTGACAACAATGCGATGAGATAAATACTATTATCCACATTATACCAATGGGGAAACTAAGATGTTAGGATAATTTGCTCGAGGTCACATACATGTAAGTGGAAGAGCCAGAAATTAGAATCCAAAGAGTGTGGGTCAGAACCCCTGCTCTTAACCACTTCCCCATGACTGTTCCCCTAGTTGACTCTGTAACTGATACAATGTCATATAGGGTGCTCTTGTCAAGTTTGTGGTTGACATGAAGCTAGGAGCAAAAGCAAATATAGTACTTCACAATTTATCCCAAACGATTAGGGACATATAAATAAAAGACTAACAAGATAAAATCCCATAGGGATAAAATATAAGATACTGCATTTGAGTCCAAACAACCAACTTTACCTCCTGTGACAACACTGGTGCACAGCAGGTGTTGGGCAAGAACCTGTCAAATGAATGTATGACTGAGTGGCAGGGGAGAGAGAGTGTGTGAAAAAGGACAGGCTTTAATAAAACCAAAGCAAAATATAAATTTAATAGATAATGCTACAAAACACTAATATATAACTACATTATCTAGAAGTAGGTTAAATGAGCACTCTACAAGTCTGTTCTAGTCAGACCAATGCCAGATATGCTGTGCTAACTTCTGGGAACTACAGAGTAAAGACACAGGTAACCTGGAACAAGTTTAGAACAAAAGTGTAAGATTTAAAACTGACCTGTGTGAGGTACAATGGAAAAAGCTGTGAACATTTGATGTGGAGAAAAGAATTAAATGAACACAGTAGCAAACTTCAAAATGTAAGGTACTGTCATGAAAAAGAAGAGTCACACTTATTCTATAACTGTCCATAAGAATAAAAATAAAGTCAATTGAGAGAAGCTACAGGAGCTTCAGGGAAACAAAATCAGTGTCAAGGAAGACTTTTCTAACAGATATAACCACAAAAGAAAAGGTGGGAGAGAAGGGACTATCTTATAAGGGTATGAATACCCTAAATATGATAAAAATAACTCAATGAAAGATTGGACCAAATTAACCTGAAGATCTCTTTCAAATCTAAGAACTTACTATATAATAAAAGGTAATTTTTATAAATCTGTCATAAAAAGCTTCAGATTGATTAAAATAGACTTGGCATGACAAAATTTAAATGTAAAGGAAAAAATAAAAGTTATTTGCCAAGTCTGTAAATGCAGAGAGCTTTCAGCCTAAAAACACTGCAATAAAATGCAAAAGAAAAGATAAACAAATTTGTCTGCATAAATATTTAAAACTTTTACATATGAAAAACATTAAAAGGCAAACAATAAGCTATGCAATTAGGACAAAGGGATTTTATCTTTAATATAGAGCTATGGTGTCCAGTACAGCAGCCACAAGCCACATATGGCTATTTAAATTTAATTAATTTAAATTGACCTTAAATTAATTAACCATTAAAATTTTAGTTTCTCCATTGCACTAGCCACATTTCAAGTTCTTAACAGCCACTGTGGTTAGTGGCTACTGTACTGGACAATGCAGATACAGAACATTTCCATCACTGCAGAAAGTTCTATTGGAATTTTAATATTTAAAAAATTTAGTGCAGGGAATTCATTACATAGCTGATGGAAGAGCTGAGATGCCAAACAGGGGGTTGTGCATCAATGCAGAGATTAGCAACAGCAGGAAACCGTTACCGTCCCTAAGACAGAACAGAGTGCAGAGCCCAAAACCCAATGTCACCTGGAAAAAGCTGGGACCATAGCGGGTGTCTTGGGTGGGAGCTGGAGACAAGGAGGAGAAGCAGCCCCTACTGGATAAACACCCTGATGTAAAAAGAGGGGAAGAAATACCCAACTTCTGCCTTCCTTCTGCCCTCCAATCTCCTGCCAGTACCTCCCACGGCTGAACACAGACAAAACCCAGGTGTCAAAGGAGCCTGGGAAACATAGCCTGCAGGGGTCAGACCCTCTGTTAAAAAGGGCAGAAGAGGGAAGGGAAGAAATGTCTGAGGTCAAACAGGATGAGGCCTGGCACAGGTACAAATAATTTAGAGAGAAAAAAAAAAAACACAAATGGCCAACATTTGAAAAATGCCCAACCTCACCAGTAATTAAATGTAAATTACAAATCGCTATTAAAATAAGAATAATATTAAATTAACAATAATAAATAATAATTCAAGTACTTAGTGCTGATAAGGGTGTGGTAAAAACAGATACACTCACATATCCTAGGGGAAGAAAAGAATTTTCAAAATATTTTCAAAGAAGCCGGAACAATTTTGAAATTAGCATCAATAAATTTTTAAATGTTTATACTGTTAGACCAACTGAGTGCATTTCCAAGGATAGATACAAAGTCTAGAAAATCTTAAGTCCAGAAAATAATATTAGAAACAAAGATGTTCATTGCAGCTTTATAATATTGAAAAAAAAAGGGACACCTTCAATGTCCACCAGTAGGACAAAGCAAAGTAAGGCAAAGTAAGGTACATCTATCAATTTATTAAAAAATAATACTGCTTGTTTGCCAGCCACAATGAAAGGTGCTAGATATATAAAAAAGATTAAGAGGTAATGATAGACTAATTTGTATTCATTTAAATAATGTTTATGAAGGATTTAAATAAAATAAGAACGTGTTTGTGATATGCCTAGTGAATAAAGATTAATCTGAAATTGATTACTCTTACATCAAACAACATATGCCAAAAGGTTATTAGTAACAGTGGTTGCCTCTAAGTGGTAAATTTATGAGCTTATTTTTTCCTTCTTTTATATGTTTCCAAACGTTCAAAATTTTCTAAATAAAAAAAACAAATTTTACGGAGCTATAAAAAACTCCTTCAGAGCTATTAATGCAAATGTTTAACAACTGTAAACCTGCCACAACAGTGCCAGTTTACCTGTTACAATAATAAACTGCATTATTTGGATCCAATTCTATCGCCTGTGTGTAACAATCCACTGCAGCAGCATAATTTTCTTCTTTCATGTGGTTATTGCCTAAAATAACCAATAGGTACAGTAAGTACAATATACAGAAAAAAAAAGTCTGGAAGATAAATTTTAATCATAGAAACTACAGTAATACGAAGGTCAGCAACATGATTTTTCATTCATACTGGAAATAAATTTTGTATTGTACTATAGAGTTGATACCCGTTAGCTTTCAGTGTGTTTGAATGATTTTTAACAACGGAGAGTCTTTATAAAATTAATCTTTGACCATACCACTCTCAAAAATTAATTTTTTAAAGACTCTATACACTACCAAACGTAAAATAGATAGCTAGTGGGAAGCAGCCGCATAGCACAGGGAGATCAGCTCGGTGCTTTGTGACCACCTGGAGGGGTGGGATAGGGAGGGTGGGAGGGAGGGAGATGCAAGAGGGAAGAGATATGGGAACATATGTATAACTGATTCACTTTGTTATAAAGCAGAAACTAACACACCATTGTAAAGCAATTGTACTCCAATAAAGATGAAAAACAAAATTAATCTTTTAATATCTTATAAAACCAGACTTCAATAAGTAAGTGTAACAATTATGATTACCTCTTGGCAAAACCTAATCACCTTCCTTATCTTCATCTCTCTCTTTCCTATTAGAGCTGCCCCACCCCATTCCAGGTGGACCACCCTCCACAATCACTATCTCAGTCTGGACCTGGTCCTCCATTCCTTCCCTGTCAAAACATGCACCTGCTGATGAGCAAGCCCTCAGAACATGTGGTGAGGGTAAGCTAGTAAAACTACTCATGTCAATGTCATTGGCAGATATTTTTATGTGCTATCCCTTCCAGAGATAGATTCTCTCTTAAAGAAGATTACTGGAGATTAATTTCTAGAAAGACAGAATTTCAGATACCACAGCTAGCCCACAGCATACTGATCTTCAGGAAGGGCTTCTGCAGACACATCTGGCAATAATTTAGCTACATTAACGACTGGTCGGCAAAATAAGGGATTTCTTGTGGCTATCTTCTGTAATCCATTAAACAGAAAAAAAGTGTCATGATCACTAATAAGAACCAATGCTCAAAATTGAAATTTTTAAAACACTGGGATTACGAGGAATTGTTTACATCTCAAAAGCCTCTATTATTCCTTCCAGCTTTCTCTGAACCAGAAGCTCTCCTATTAGCCTTGTTTTCTTAACAGATCATTAGCTACTTAATGGGAGGAGAGTGTAAATTTGCAGATAACAGTAAGATTAAAGGAAAGACATGTAGATAAGAGTACCTAAAATCATACAAACGTTACTTCAAATTAAGAAGCAGAAATGAATATAAAGAGTGATTGCTAAATGAATATAAAAAGTGATTTCTACATAATTTCTCTTTGGGATGATAAAATGTTCTAAAATTGTGGTGATGGCTACACAACTCTGTGTACATACTAAAAACCAATGAATTCATACATGTTACAGTAAATCGCATGGTGCATCAATTATAGCTCAATAAAGCTGTATTTTTAAAGCTAAAAAAATTAATTTACATCTCCACCCCCAAAAAGAAATGAAGCCAAAAGGTTACATAGCTTTTATGATTGAGCAAGAAATTAACTACATTAGCCTCAGTACTTAAATAGATTTGCTTCTTCCATGTAAAAGATTTAAATTCTCTGGGTTACGTGGATTTTCTTGTTGCCATTGGGTCTTTTTGCCTTGGGATGGCATTTCTTGGGTAGTAGTAAAACCTAGTGTATGTCTTTTCCCGTAAACCACACTAAGTGTACAGATACTAAATATATATATAGCGATATTAATGATAAAAAGCTTCAAGTCAGAAAATATTCAATATACAAAAACTCAGGACACAGATATTTGTGAAGATAAATATAACTAGGCACTGCACAGCACTCTATATTTATACACAGAACTCTCCTGTCTCCTTTAATCCTCAAGACAACCCTTTGAGATATGCCTTTACTTCTGTGACATGGCAGGGAATTACAGCAATGAACCCTTCTTGGTTTTGTCTGATCTTATTGCAGCTCTTCAGAAGCAAAGCACACAAAAATATTTGAAAGCAACCTTCCAGGAAGGTACTAGCTGGCCAGAAGCCCTGATTAACACAGGTAAGTATAACATGCAGCCTGTAATAACCCTATGCTTGACAGTCTACCGTGGCCATTTGTTTTCACACGAATAGCAAAATCTGTATGACAATTGCTTTAACTTTATGTGTAACATGTCTTAGATGTGACATGTCTTAGTGAAAACAAAGATTAAGAGCTTTTGGTTAAAACCACAAGCAGTAAGTAATTCAGTTTACCCATGCTGCCAGAGTAAATGAGCCTCATTCTGCATCTCCTTCCAACCCTCAACTTACTAACATTCATTATATCAAAACAAACTCTACAGGGAATGCAGTCTCCCAATATTCTGCCATGCAGAGGGAGTAAATATGAGGGACAAAAATAAAATTTCAATTTGCCATTTAGTACTAGAGCTAAAACAAGAGAGCTGCAAAAGCAAAATGTTAGTGGAGCATATATTACATCACTGAGGGTTTCACACACTACAAAAGTCTAAGTAGAAGGAAAAAGAAACATCAGATTAAATTGTTTCAGTGAGAATAATATATGAAAAATGTATTTGTATCTGGATAGTTCAAATGCAAATTCTTTGGAGAATACTATAATTCAAATGACAATGAGGATCTGGTTACTTTATTTTACATGTAATTTACGAAAGTCCTAATTCTAAAATTTTAAGTCACTGTAGTGATAAGATTTCTTAGAAGAAATAAAAAATTGAAAACTGAAACCAGTCTATTTGTAGGAAACACAGCATTTTCTAATGTAATCCAAAGAAGATAATCACACAATAGTGAAAATAAATATAGACAAAGATATTAAGACAGCTTTACTTAGGATTACAAAATTATCTGTCTAGGTAAGTAAATCATGGTCTAACAGTACCATGGAACACTATGCAGCCATTAAAAGCAGTGATATAGTGTAACTTATAGACCTAATAGAAAGGACCATGCCCGAGGAATAGGAAAAGCATACTCTTTTCCATATCTACCTTTTTACACAACAACCAATTTTTTAAAGAAAAAACTCAACTGCCTTCTTCAGAGTATAAACTAAAGAAAAGGCCAGAAAATGGTTCTGAACCATTTGTGTACAGCTTCAGAACATTGCACATTCCCTAATAACTCTCTGCCTATAGGACAGGGTCTTTGTTGGCTCTCATTCACTGGTAAAGATCAGGACTCTGCCCTACAGCTCCTTAGTACAAATCTTGTAGGCCTGACCTGGCTTGCCTCTATAGCTCCACAAAACTGACATGATATAAAAACTGAACACAGATCCTCAATGGTGACTTATTTATTAAAATCAAGTATGCTTCAATAGTCACTATTAGAAAATTTAATAACAGTAATCATGTGTGCTAGTTAATAAATCCTTAAGTGCCATATACATATATTAAATTTCAAAGAACTCAAAAATGCTAAATATACAAAAGTTAAAAATAATACTGAAAATCACTTTCATGTCTTTGATTAAGCATAAAGAATCTGGGATCCTAGAGTACACACAGCAAATACAGTTGCAAATAATCAACCCTTCAGTGACTTGTTTTGCAAGTTTTACTCACAACAGATCTGCTTCTCTTGAAGCAAGCCATACCTATATTGTTCACAAGCCATTCTCTATTTCCAGGCTCATTTCTGTTTCACAAATGCCACAAGGACTTACGACAACCCCGTCTTGGCAGTACAAACCAGAATCTTATTGGGTGACAGAGTCACTTTCCCTAGAGTTTCAGAAAGCTTTACTAAGTAATTTTTCTATGAAATATTCACCTTCATCTTTTAATTGGTCAGCTTTTCCCACATCTTCAGGCACTGAGTTTGAGAGAGGCAGAATGTCATTCTGAAATTAAATAAAATACAATGTACTTCCATTTAGCTACATAAAGAGTCATCCCAGAGAACTATAAATTAAAGTAATAATTATTTAGTACATCATCTGTAAATCTATGTCATGACATCTAACATCTAAATAACACTGTCTGCAAGAAATAGGGAAAAAGTCCCCCAACATACTTTTCTTAGAAAAACAAATATGTGGAATTTTTTCTAGAAAAAAACGGGCAACTGTGAATCAATTTTTTTTACTTGCTTTCACTGTATCTAGAAATCCTACTTCATAAACAAAAACAGAATCAGTATACAAAGAGTAGTAATAGAATTATGCTCAAAGTAGTAATAGAATTATGCTCAAAGTGAAAATTTTGAAACATAATGTTAATATCCTATGAGAAAGTCAAATCCACAGGTACCAAAAAAAGCATTTATAATATGATCTTATTGTTTAAATATATGCACATACATTCACATGCACACAGGCTGAAAATCAAAGACTGGATAGGTATACACAAAAGGTTAACAGTAGGAATATTTGGAAGTAGGATTTTCAGTCTCTTCTTTATATCCTTTCATATTGTCCAAAGTTTTTAAAATAATGGTCATAGATTTATTTCCTCATTAAGATAATAAGCATGGGCTTCCCTGGTGGCGCAGTGGTTGACAGTCTGCCTGCCGATGCAGGGGACACAGGTTCATGCCCCAGTTCAGGAAGATCCCACATGCCGCGGAGCAGCTGGGCCCGTGAGCCATCGCCGCTGAGCCTGCGTGTCTGGAGCCTGTGCTCCGCAACGGGAGAGGCCACAACAGTGAGAGGCCCGCGTAAAGCAAAAAAAAAAAAAAGATAATAAGCAGTATAAGATTCCTGTTTTTAGCACCTACTGTCATCCTCAAACCTCTTTTTCAATAAGGTTCAAACCAAAGTACTTATGAAAACTAAATGAAAATTTAGAAATGTCTTGAGTGGCACTGGAAACAGTGTATTTTTCCATTTTTGGAAGATTCTTTTTAAATTGTGTTGTTGTTAAACTTGACTCCGAAGTTCATAAATGTTTATAATTTTCAAAAAAGTATAATTTGTAGTCAATATACCTATGTACCATATTTATTTATTTATTTTTTGCGGTACACGGGCCTCTCACTGTTGTGGCCTCTCTCTCTGTTGCGGAGCACAGGCTCCGAACGCGCAGGCTCAGCGGCCATGGCTCACGGGCCCAGCCGCTCCGCAGCATGTGGGAATCTTCCCGGACCAGGACATGAACCTGCGTCCCCTGCATCGGCAGGCGGACACTGAACCACTGCACCACCAGGGAAGCCCTGGAGCCAGTTTTAAGAAACTATATTTTTAAAATAGTAAGCAACAAATTTTTACAATTAAGTACAATCAGAGAGAAATAGAAGAAGAAAAAAAAGAGCTCTATTCAATCAATCTGAGCTTCCTAGGAGGAAAAAAAGAAGTATTGATCTCTTCAGTACTAGTCAATGATAACAGGAGCTGAAGAGTGAGCAAATCCAAGTGCCGTCTCACCCACAAGCCTCTCGGGCATCTCAGAGTAAAGAAGGTCGTCTTCTGCCATAGCCATGTCCAGCCTCTGAAATAGGGCTCCCTAAGGATGCCACAAGCTCAGAAAATGAAAGAACCACAGAAACCAAAGAAAACAAAAGGACCACGGAGACATTCCACTATCTCCTTGCATCTTGTCAGATAATTAGAATTCATCTGTTTGATGAATTAATGTATAACTGTATTATCCTTTTTCCAAGTATAAAAAGAGGGAGCAGTTTACTGCCAAATTACCATTTTCATTGCAACTCTAAGAACCTCTTCCCAACAAATTCTAAAAACAGTCTGTGCGGTATTCTCAGCCATGTCCCTGCCAAGTTGAAGTATACCCTGCATGTTTCAGCTCCTCTCCTGAGTTCCTCATTCTGTACTGAAGCTTGAATACAGAGTTAGAATAATAAAAGAGGTTCACGTGGCACCAAAATGTAATGAAAAACCACCTGGGCAGACCCCCTGTGGCCCTAAACTCACTAGCCTTAAGATTTTTCAACCTTATAGTCCATATTTCCTGAAAAGGCCAGAAACCAGAGACCATGTAAACAGTCCTAGGGAGCAGAGATCAGAACACTTGGATTTCAGTCTTGGTTTTGCACACTGACCCTGAACCTTTCCCTGTTTAAAGAGCCCCATCAATGGCCAAATTTGATAAAATCTGCTTCAAAATGATGATGCAATTCCTGATGATTCCTCTTCTATATGGTTTCTTCCTAAACATTAAGACTTTTACTTTTAACTTGTATTTCATGTTTTCGCGGAATATCAATTCAGATGTCAGAAATCTAACAACACCCGGATACTGTAAAGGACTTAAGAAGTCAACTACGATATATCATTAAATATAAAAGAAGGTGAGAGGATGAGAAGAGTTACTAATATGAAAATCTAAAGTACATTAAAAGTTATATTTTAGGTCCCAAATCATCCATGTGGACCAACTATCTTATACCCAGGAAGAAGTTAGTTACTTAAAGCCTGGCCCCTCAAATATTAACAATCCAACATAATACTGCAGTCATACTTAGAAAATGAGATACTAATGAGAAAACAAAGACAGCTTACCTTACAGAAGGAATTTGTGAACATTTCTGTCAAAGGCTGTGAAACTGCTAGATGTGTATCTTCTGCGCTGATTTTAAAAACTGTCTCCAAGCACTGAATTGCAACTTGAAATAAATTTTAATAGTGAAAAAAAATTAGCAACCTAAAAAAAGAAACAACCTTTTTTTCTGGTAGAAATCTGCTCTCTGCAATCTGTGGTAATTCAGCATTTTGATCACAGAACATATGGAAAACTAAATGGTTCATCTGCATAAAGATTTCTGTTTATAGACCAGCTATTGAGGGAAGACAACTTAGTTTCTTATTCCTCACTTAAAGAAAAATGTTACCTAGAATATAATTTCTCAGTATATGTATTACATCATATTCTTTTTAAAGCAGGTCATTAACAACATATTCCCCATTACCAGTATCTTGAATAAAACTTTAAAAACTATCTTTTTTAATGTGAGAAACAGAATTCTCAACCTGATTAAAAATAGTAAGAGAAACAGTCTTTGGCACATAGGAAACACTAAATATTAATCCTGGTGTACTTACTTATGTTAAAATAGTTTGGCTTTTAAAAATTCATTCAGGCATGCAAATTTACCAAGCACCTACTATGTGAAAGGTGCTGTTATAAGGTGGTAGAGATACAACAGTTAACCTAACACAAAAATCACGATCCACGTGATGAAGCTCACCCTTAATAGAAGGAGGCAGACAAACACAGTAAGTAAAGTACACGGCATGTTAAATGTTGACAGGTGCCTCATCTACATTGATGTATGACAAGATAACCAGTATGGCTAGGGTACAGACTGGGTGGAAAGACATGGTGGGCGATTATGCTAGAACAGAGTCTGTCGCTGGATGACAAGGCACCTTAAATAATATTTTTAAAGGACATGGATTTGATGCTATGGGCAAATGGAGAGCCATTAATGATTTTAGTGAAGGAGAACAACATAACTGGATTTGTGTTTAGAACTAAAATACTAGTTAAGTATAGTCTAGTAAGAATGCTGAGAATGAATTAGAGAGGGAAGCTGAGGGAGAAAATGGAAGCAAAAAAGCAGGAACCCATTTATGGGTTCCTACATCAATGACCTAAACAAACAAGGAGCCTAAACTAGGGCAAAAACAGTGAAGAAGGCATATCCTGCCCTTTTTACAAGTCCTCACTGAGGGGAACGGAGGCAGATTCTTATCCTGAGAGTGCTCTCCTTTGAACAAGAATTCTCTTCTGGCTCAACAAGATGGGGATGTAGCCAAAGTGTCCAGGGTACTTCTAGACAGTGTGGAATAGATTCACTTACATTTGTGTATGACTTTTTTTTTTTAATTCAGTTTGTTTCAACCAAAAACAAAAATTAAAAACAGGTCACACATTCTCCCATTCCCCACTCCCTGTCTCTGGCAACCACCAATCTGTTCTCTGTATCTATGAGCTTGGGTTTTTATTATTATTATTATTTATTTTTTAGATTCTACATATAAGAGAGATCATAGGGTATCTGTCTTACTCTGACTTATTATAGATCCAATTACATTTGTGTATGAGTTTTAAAAGACACATTATGGTCCTGAGAAAATTACCTCTGTCATAAAAGAAACACTATTACTGTCACTATCCACAGATCAATTCTCCTTAGAAAAGGGACTGAATAACAAACTGAGTTACCAACTACCAAAAGTCAAAGTGTCTTTTAGAAAGAAAATAATGCACTGTTTACCCAACCCTCATTCTCTCCCTTTCTATCCTTGCTAAGTAGTTGTTCTTTTACTTCAGTTGTACTTTTACTAAACACACTGGGCCATAAGAAAATAGACTCTCATTGCCATGAAGACAATTAATTAAAAATCAATTATTATTAATAATAATACATGTATGTATATGTATAAATTTCTTTTTGATTGGCATCTTTCTTTCCTTACCATATTGGTCATTTACTGTGCCATGTATCTAGCTGGTACATGTTTCTAGTATCATACTTATCACACATACTACATTATATGCACTTAAAACATCGGTCTCCCATATTAGACTGTCTCCTTGACGATAAGGCCTACATTTTACTTATCTTTTGACTTTAACACAGCCTGGCAAATAATAGATGCTCAATAAATTTAATCTACATCTTTGTTTACAGTGGAAGTAACAGTTTAATTTCAGAGGAAATAGAAACAATAAAATCTGCAGAAGAGAGCACTTATTCCCCCCAAAACATTAATTCACAGCCTTGTGAAAGGTGGATAGAACCCAACCGAGGCCTTAACCAGAATCAGAGTATGGAACATCACACTGACAGGGGAAAAGTCCACATAAAAATATGAGAGATTTTTACACTCTAACTTGTTGAGGCAATCCAGTCCAGCTCCCTTACCTCTGCTGCCACTAACCTTAGAACACAGATCTGGCACATTCTAGACACAATCAAGTATTACTAAAGGAGGTGGCTCTTTGGTTTTTTTTTAAACACAATTGTTCGTTTGTTTTAAAATCACTTTACTGAAGTATGATTGACATGTAAGAAGCGGCACATATTTAATGGACACAACTCAGCAAGCTTGGGGATAAGTATACACCCGTGAAACCGTCACCACCATCAAGGCCACAGACATATACATACCCATCACTTCCCAACATTTCCTCTTGTCCCCTTTATTAGGGGGTGTGTGTGTGTGTGTGTGTGTGTGTGTGTGTGTGTGTGTTAAGAACACTTAACGTAAGATCTACCCTCTTACTAGATTTTCAGTATACAATCCAGTTAGCTATAGGCACTGTGCTGAACAGTAGGTCTCTAGAACTTATTTATTTTGCATAACTGAAACTCTGTACCCTTTGACCATTACCTCCCCATTTCCTCTTACCCCAGCCCCTGCCAACCACCATTCTGCTCTGTGCTTCTATGCGTTTGACTATTTTAGATTCCACATTAAGTAAACACAATTGTTTTGATACATAAACTTGCTGCCAAAATGTTTAGTGTTCAACACTAACACATATTTAGAGAGATAAGTGGTTTAGTGAAAAAACCCACCGCAGCCTTGGAACTCAGGACTCTCACTATCATTATTAATCTAGAAAAAAAATCGAATAACCTGGGTGCAATAATTTATCTTACTTTTACCTCAAGATTTTCATTTATGAAACAGGGATTATTATATGTGATCCTCCTTTCAGAAGGTTATACTCAGGAATAAATCATAAAAATCTAAAGAAATTCTATATACAATTTTGCTCCACTTTAACACCAAACAATAATAGTCCGGTACTGATAAGGAGAGGGACAAGCGAAGAATTCTCAATAATACCATATCCCATCTATATAGCACTTTATACTAAAGCTTCCATATGCTATATTACCTGCCATCACTAATTCTTGACAAATCTAATTGTCCTGACAAATCTATTAGATAGAGGGGGCAGAGATCTCCACCTAACAGACTTAGAAATTAAGATACAGACCAAATGAGTGAGATGCCCAGGATCACTTGATTCAATTCATCAATTCAATTGAACAAATATTTTTTGAGCACCTATCATGTGTCAGGCACTTTTCTAGGAGCTTTGTATATAACAGTGAATAAAACAGAAAAGATTCCTGACTGCTTGGGGCTGCCATTGCAGTGGGGGATGGAGAGGCAGACTGTAAACAATATACTATACAAAGCAGAACAGGGTGAAGAGGATGGGAGCGTGGGGAGCAGAGCAGGGACACAGGCTGCAGATTTAATGGCATGCTCAGGGAAGGCCTCATTCAGAAAAGAGGACTTGAAGGAGATGGGGATATTACCGTTATCTGGGGGAAGAACATTCCAGGCAGAGAAAACAACTGGAGCAAAAGCCTTTAGGAAAGAGCATTTGGTGCATTTCATTTGGTGCATTCAGAGTGAGGAAGCTAATTTGACTAAAGTCAAATGAGAAAGAGGAGGAGTCTGTGAACAACACATCACAGAAGTCCAAATTATATAGATCCTTTAAACAATGACTGAGTAACATGAAGAGTCACTGCAAGATTTTGAGTGGAAAAATGATGGAATCTGACACAGTTTGTTTTAAAGGATCACTGGTTGCTGCATTTAGAAAAGTCAATGAAGCAGCAATTATAGAAGCAGAGAGACCAGTTAGAGGCCATCACAGTAAAATAAATACTTAGTTCTATCCAGGGGTAATATCAGTGGAAGTGGGAAAAAGTCAAGATATCCTTTGAAGTCACAGCCAACAAGATTTATTGAACAGTTAGATGCAGAGTCTAAAAGAAAGACAAGAGTCCAGAATGATAACAAAACTTTTGGCCAGAGCAACTGAAAAGATGAAGTTGTCATCAACTGAGTTGGGGAAGTTGTGGAATAGAACAGGTTTTGGGTGGGAGGATCAGGAGTTCAGTCTTGGAAATGTTCAACTTGAGGTGCCTGTTAGACATATAAGTGGAGATAGCTAGTAGGCAGTTAGATATAGAAGCCTGGAGTTCAGAAGAAAGGTCTGACCTGAGAGTATACATTTGAGATATCAGCATATACATTTGAGAGATATCAGCATATAAAAAAGAACATTTAAGGCCAAGAAGCTTAACTGTATCATCAAAAAAGTGAATGCAGATAATGAAGAGAAGAAGATCAAGTACTGGACCCTGGATATTCCAGGTGAGGGAAAACAAGAGGAACAAGCAAAGGAAACAGAGAAAGAGCAAACAATGAGATTAGAAGAAAACCAAGAGAGCATGAGGTATCCTGGAAGCCAAGTGAATAAATAAATAAATAAATAAATAAATAAAGTATATGGGTGGAGCTTTATCAGAGGCAGCTAATAAATCAGATGAAGACTGAAAACTGACCATTGAACTACCTAAGACAGAAATTGCTGATGACCTTGATGAGAACAGTATGAGTGGAGAGATGGAGGCAAAGGCCTATCTGGAGTGCTTAAGAAAGAGTAGGAGATGGGACTTCCCTTGGTGGTCCAGTGGTTAAGAATCTGCCTTCCAATGCAGGGGATGCGGGCTCGATCCCTGGTTGGGGAACTAAGATCCCACATGCCACAGGGCAACTAAGCCTACGCACCGCAACTACTGAGCCCATGCGCCACGAGCTCTGGAGCCCACATGCCACAACTAGAGAAAAGCCTGCGAGCCACAACGAAGAGCCCACACGCCACAACAAAAGATCCCGCATGCTGCAACTAAGACACGACACAGCCAAAAAATAAATAAATAAATAAATATTAGGAAGGAAGGAAGGACAGGAGAGGAATTGCAGAAAGCAAGTACAGACAATTCTTTCAAAGAGC
This sequence comes from Stenella coeruleoalba, assembly GCF_951394435.1. Taxonomy (NCBI): domain Eukaryota; kingdom Metazoa; phylum Chordata; class Mammalia; order Artiodactyla; family Delphinidae; genus Stenella; species Stenella coeruleoalba. The sequence goes on from NC_137148.1 coordinate 52,009,494, forward strand.
TTTCCAGCAAGAGACAAAAAAAGCAGGCAATATTTCAGTGGGGGGAGGGGTAGGTAGTAGTATGGCAAGAGTAATTAATTGTTGTTTTTGAATTTTTAAGAAGGGAGAAAGTTTATATTCTGATGGAAATGATCTAGAAGAGATTGAAAATTTGCTCATGTAAGACAAGGAGGGTAAAATAACTAGAGTGAGAGCCTGGAGTAGGTGAGACAGGATAGAATCCAGTCTGCGAGTAGAGGGGTTTCAGTTAGAAAGGACAATGGATAGTTCATCTATGGTATCTTAGCCTGGGCTTCTATGACAGAATACCATAGACTGGGTGGCTGATAGTTCTGGAGACTGGGAAGTGCAAGATCAAGGTGCCAGCAGACTCAACATCTGGTAAGGACCTGCTTTCTGGTTCACAGACAGCACCTTCTTGTTGTGTCCTCACATGGTAGAAAGAGTGAGGGAGCTCTCTGGGGTCTCTTTCATAAGGGCACTAATCCCAGTCATGAGGACCCCACCTCTTAATACCATCACACTGGGCATCAGGTTTCAACATACGAATTTTGGGAGGACACAAATATTTAATCCATAGTATATGGTAATAGTTAGACAGGCAGACAGGCAGAGTATGTGAGTACAGATGCTGGTAGGTGGGTAGATGGGGCAGAGAGAGTCTGTGGAAGTTGTTTTCTTATTACTTCAATTTTCTTGATGGAGTAAGAACCAAGGTCATTAACAAAAAGTGAGTACGGGGGAGGAGGTTTGGGGTTTTGAGAAGGCATGAGAAAGTGTTAAAGTGCTCATCTAGAGAGCAAAAATATGAATGAACTTGGAACAGAGGGCAGCATTAAAGGTCCACTTGAGGCTCACGATCATGAACTCAAAGTGGGACTAGTCAGTAAAGCTGGGTGTTTCATTCCATCTATACAAAGTCACATGGATATGGGCATAGAGTAGGTGGAGAGCTGGATTCAAACAAGGCTGGGTTTTACAAGAAAGGGAGCCATATACACCAGAATGATTATAATGATCAACAATGGAATTTAAGCTGGGTAAGAATAGGGGTGTGAAAAGGTAAGGGATCAATAGCTTGGAGGTATTGGTAGGTCAAAGAATTGTTGGGGTAGGGATTCTATAGGGAGTGAGCTGGAAAGACAGGCAGCAGAAGTGAAATGTTTAAGATAGAGATTAGGGAGGATAACAATAACAAGGTCTAGGGAAGAGTTTCTCAACCTCAGCAACTACTGACATTTTGGACTAGACAATTCTTTACTGTTCAGGACTGTCCTGAGCATTTGTAGTATCTTTAGCAGCATCCACGGCCTCTACCAACTAGATGTCAATAATACCAGCCCCCCAGTCGTAACAACCAAAATACCTCCAGATAATACAAAATCGCCCCAAATTGAGAACCACTGGTCTAGGGTATGACCAAGCAAGTGAAAGTGGTTGAGATCACTGGAGTACAGAAGGTCAAGAAACCAAGTGGGAGAGAACTGGAAGAATCAGGTATGAATGTATTACAACTGCCAAGAATTAAGATAGGAGTACTGCCAGAGAGACAGTGCGCAGGAGCCACGATAGTCAAAACATGAAGCAGATGTCAGCAGATGACAATAATTAGGAGTGAGTGACATAACCTGATGACAAGGCTCAAAGCTGATAATACATCAGCTTCACTGTAGTGGTAAAGCTGGTATGAGAACTTAGGCTCCTCTCCTAGGGCTTTTTTATTTTATTTATTATTTATTTATTTACTTTTGGCTGCGTTGGATCTTCACTGCTGCACGCAGGCTTTCTCTAGTTGCAACGAGCAGGGGCTAGTCTTCCTTGCGGTGCACAGGCTTCTCGTTGCAGTAGCTTCTCTTGTTGCGGAGTACGGGCACTAGGGCATGCGGGCTTCAGTAGTTGTGGCACATGGGCTCAGTAGTTGTGGCACGCAGGCTCTAGAGCGCAGGCTCAGTAGTTGTGGCACACAGGCTTAGCTGCTCCTCGGCATGTGGGATCTTCCTGGACCAGGGCTCGAACCTGTGTCCCCTGCACTGGTAGGCGGATTCTTAACCACTGCGCCACCAGGGAAGTCCTCCTAGGGCTTTTTTAAATGTCTAGAAGGTGGGCAGACATTTCCACATGATTTCATGTTCAATTAAATTAGACTCAGAGAGTCAAAAATAGGGGCTGGTCAAAAACAATTGGCACCACTTCTGAATGCCATATATAACACACAACTGAAGGCACATAGTTTTGGCCAAATACCATCCTAAAAATAGGACACAACATCTTGGTTTTTAAAAAACTCTCAATTTTCTTTCTGGCCCTTAAAAGTATTATACTGCCTTTGATGAGGAAAAAAACATCTTTTATTAAATGATTCCATTTATCTGTTTGCTACAGAGCACCATAAACAACATTTTCCTTAGATAACCAGTCGCCTTTATCTTCACATAGTCTAACCGCCTTTATCTTCACATAGTCTAACCATCGAGGAGGACAAAAAGACCCTAATGGACTGATTGCAATCTCCAACTGTGTGTCACTAGCTCCTCTCACTGCCACCTGGAAAGATAATCTCACCAGATTGCAAGCAGATTTAGAGCAAATGCCCAATTTTCATCCCAACTTCCTAAAAGCATATTCACAAGGGAAGTACTTGTTGAAATTAATAGATGTGTCCCCTTTAGACAAGAAACAGCTCGAGATGGGCAATTCAAATTGTACTTTTATTAAATTCTCTCAAATGTACTGTCTCATTGCAATAATTAAATCTTTAGGCCACAAGGAAGCTGGGCTCATTGAACCTCCACAAGCCCAGCTGCAGAATTCTATCTTGTTATGGCTATACTGAATTTAAATTTTCTAATGCATAAACATGAAGCAGAAAAGATGGTGTCAAGGAAACATGCAATGCTATCATCCAAGTCCTGCTCAACTTTACAGATTACTGAATCTAATATTTAAAGCTAACATAGATAAGGGTAAAATCCTCTTATTTCAAGTCCTCCAAGAGGAAGTTATCAGAGCTTAATAGTGATATAATTATTAGACTTGCATAGTGCTTTTATGATGACCAAGGTGTTTTCATATATTGACTCTAAACTGGATGCTTTCCTATTAGGAAAAGACAACAAGATCTTCAAAGTAAGAACCAGGATTTAAATCTCAGCTTTGTCACATATTAGCTGTGTTATATTACTTTATCTGCTTTCATTTACTTATCTGTTGAATGTGGATAATAACTAACTTAACAGTTACTGTGGAGAAAAATTTCCCTACAATATGAATAGCATAGTTCTGACACATAATAGTTGTTCAATAAATAAACAATAGTTGGGCTTCCCTGGTGGCGCAGTGGTTAAGAATCCACCTGCCAATGCAGGGGAAACGGGTTCGAACCCTGGTCTGGGAAGATCCCACATGTGACGGAGCAACTAAGCCCGTGCGCCACAACTGCTGAGCCTGTGCTCTGGAGCCCGCAAGCCACGACTACTGAGCCCACGAGCCAAAACTACTGAAGCCTGCGTGCCCTAGTGCCCGTGCTCCACAACAAAAGAAGCCACCGCAATGAGAAGCCAGCGCACTGCAACGAAGAGTAGCCCCCACTCGCCAAAGGCCCACGTGCAGCAACCAAGACCCAATGCAGCCAAAAATAAATAAAATAAAATAATTTTTTAAATAAATAAAAAACAATAGTCCTCTTGTTGTTAATTGTAAAACACAAAACAAGCCTCAGAGAATGAAAACACCATAACCTTATTGTAAGGTCTCTCTCCTTGAAAAATCTACAGAATGTTCTGATTTTGATACAACAAAAATAGCTTATAGCTATTTTAGTCTTTATTTATAATTATAACACAAATGAACATAGAGAACAGGTACCTACCTTCCAAACTCTCTTGCTCATCTGAAGTATAAGCATCCATCTGACTTTGTTCCCGTAAGAAACGAATAACTGCATAAACTAGGTGCTTGATGGATGACATTTTTAAAGTTTAAACACTTTTCCTTGATAAGAAAAAGGAAAACACTGAAATAAGTAATTTTAAAGAATCATTGAAGATTATAAATCACAAGGGTCGTAAATTACATTAAAAGTAAAAAGTCTGTATTATCTTCACTTCTTTCTTTTTAAAGAGTCAAGAGAGCATAAAGTATAGATATGCTAATGTATGACATTTTCATTTACACCCAGTAATATTAGGTTATGTTAAAACTTGCAAAAGTAAAATCTTTCTCAAAACATGTACAACATAGCTTAAATTCTCACTGAATAGTTCACTGTATCTTAACAGTTTATATGGTACAGATCCAGAAAAGGACAGGGGTATAGATGCAGATATAGAAGTCCCCAAAAGGCTTTAGTACTAAGTTGAGGGAGATTTCATACTGCTGACTCAGAAGCTGATCCACGCTGAGTATCTTCCTCTGTTTCATGAGATTTTTTTCAAATGTATGCACAATTTACACTCCACCTACTTTTGTAGGTGGAGACAGTTATGTGATGAGAAAATATATTAGGGAAAGGTTGTTCAGCCATTGGGTGTCATTTTTAATAAAAATGGCATTTCTATTTAATCAAGACATGTCAGAAAATCATTGCCTAAGTCGATGGATACTACAAACCGACCAATGCTCTCTGCAGTAGCTGTGCTCTCGTGGACAAACTGGAAGCTCTGGGTCATGTTCATTCACATGGAATACTATCGCATCCAAACAGTGGCGCAGGGCCATCATGCATTAATGGCTTATTTCCAATAAATCGAATCATCCATCTGCTCCCCAGGTTCCCTAATTCAAAGCCAGGGTGTGGTACCCACCACTAGGACGTTTATTATTTGTGTGCTTATTTTAAAAGCGAGCCCAGCCAATAGGCCATGGGGTTGCAAGTACTAAATAAGGCCCCAGGGCAGAAGGGTGAAAAAAGACTGGTGGGGGGGGGAGGGGAGCGGGGGTGCGAGGGGAAATGGAGAAGGGCAACCTCCTCCGGGCTTCTCCCCCTTCCTCTCCCCAGAGCACATCGACCTCCATCTCCCTCCCTTCGGTACCCAGGCCTCGCCTTGGCCCTGACGGGGTTTGCTGCGGGTGCGCGGTGCAGGCCCGGTCTGGGGCGGCGGGAGACGGACCCCTCCCATACAGAAGCCCCTTACCAGGGAAGAGGACGCGAGACGGTGGCAGCGGGCCCGAGGGCGTCGGTAAGTCGGTCCGCCGCCCCGCTGATTCTCCGGGCTTGAGCCTGGCTTCGAAGCGCAGCGCTGCGAGCGGTGGCCCAAACTTCCCCAGCTCCCAGACCGCCGCCGCCCCTTAGCCCACCCAGCTGTGCGCTTCAACCCAGCTGAGGAGCCTCGCCAGAACCGCCCCCGGGGCGGTGCAAGACGCACAGGGCGGGACGCGGAGCGGGCGCGGGGCGGGGCGGGGCCGGGCGCAGGCCGGGGCGGGGCCGGGGCGGGGCTGAAGTGGGCGCCGGCTTGGGGCTGACGCACGTGGGAGGGTTCAGGAGGAGCTTGCCGCCGCCGCCGCTCTTGTCTCTTCTGCTAGGCCGCCGTGCGGCTTCCCGGCGTCCCGAATCCCTCACCCCCAAACCGGAGGACAGCGCTCCCTCAGCCGCCGTCGCCTTTCGGCGTTCCCATGATAGCCCAGTGCTTTTCGGCTGTGCGAAGCCTCCACAGGTACCTCCCGTGCGCGTGTTAACCTTGACCTTGGGCAGAGCGGGGTCTTCCGCCCCGTCACTGCCAGGCGCCTCCGCCCAGCCTTTCCAAACAGCACCCCTCCGACGCTCCTGGAACCCTCCCTTCCCACAGTCCGCATGGTCTACCCCGAGGGACACCTGGCGCGGGAACTTGGGGCCACCTTTTCTTCATCCGCTCCCTTGAGAGGGCGTCCATTCCCCTTTGTTTGGGACTGCCTCAGCTGCAAGCAGTGAGACTGGTCCCAGGCCCAGCCCAAAACGAATGCAGAAAGATGGTAGGGATAAGAAAATCATTTGACTTTCGTCCCCATCCAGAACTGCAGACCTGTCGTTAACAGTGCCGGCAGCTGTAGACTCGAATAACAATTCTCATTTACCCCTCATGCATATCGTTAACATACACATCGTTTAACACTCGCACAAGATGCAGCCGCTATGGTTTTGCTGCTTATTTCCGTCCATGCTTTCTAATTTCCTTTTTATTTACTTCCCATAAAACATTCGGCCTCTGGCCGGGGCTAATTGACTTGGCCCCAAATGGAGGAAATGATTGCTTGGACACGGTTTGGTGCAGCCCCAGCTGCTGTTTTGGACTGCTTCCTTAGCGCCCTCGCCACACCCCTGTGCCATAGACCAGTAGCAACATGGTGAGAGAATTAAATTCTTTGCACGGATGCGCTGGATGGAATGGTTTTCAGAAACAATGCCACTACCACCCGCATTCCCAAATCTAGCTTTGAACTGAAAATCTGAATGAAGAACCAACAGAAAAAGGGAAATATGTGTTTCTTGCTAGATCCTTATAAAACCTTTAGAACCTAGCAATCAGCCTGTAAGCTTTTTAACAGTTTTCTGTTGTACGTTGCCACTCATCTGTGTGGAGCTTTAGGCTACTCAGTCCTTACCGTTTTGGCGCATCTGGGGACAGTAGTGATCATAAAGAGTTAGTGTGATGATTTTGACCATATTTCAGACTGTCCTTTTAGTGTTCAGGCTGCAAGTGGTATAGCTCTCAAATGAAGCTATACCAACAAATGAAGAAATATATACCTTCCTATAACGCAGGTGTGAGAAGAGAGAATAAATTTCATATTTGACAGTAGTTCTCAAACTTTTTAGTCTCAGGACCTCTTTACCACTCAAAAATTACTGAGGACCTAAGAGCTTCTGTTTATGTGGGTTATATCTTTCCTTATTTACCATATTAGAAATGAAACCAGGGAGATTTTTTAAGTATTTATTAGTTTATTTTTAAAACAGTAATAAATTTATTACATGCATAAATAACATTTTGAACAAAAAATAACTATTTTACAAAACATCTCCAAAACAGTCAGTGAGAAGATGGTATTGTGGATTTTTTTCCTTTGGGTTTTTATTTTTAATTGTGGTAAAATATACATAAAATTTACCGTTTTAATCATTTTAAGTGCACAATTCAGTGGCATTAAGTACATTCACATTGTTATGTAATCATTACCACTATCCATCTCCAGAACTTTTTCATCATCCCAAACTGAAACTCCTCATTATCCCCTCTTCCAGTACCTGGTAACCACTATTCTTTCTGTCTCTTTGAATTCGACTATTTTAGGTACTTGATACTAGGGGAATCTTACAATATCTGTTCTTCTGAGACTGGCTTATTTCACTTAGCATAATGTCTTTAAGCTTCATCCGTGTTGTAGCATGTGTCGGAATTTCCTTCTTTTTTAAGGCTGAGTCGTATTCTGTTGTATGGATATACCACATTTTATTTGTCCACTCATTCATCCATGGACTTTGGGTTGTTTCCACCTTTTGGCTACTTTGAGTAATGCTGCTATGATCATTGGCATGCACATTTCTGTTTAAGTCTCTAATTTCAATTCTCTGGGATAGGTACCTAGAAGGGGGATTACTAGATCACAGGATAATTCTTTGTTTAATTTTTGAGGAACCACCTTACTGTTTTCCACAGCAGTTGTATTGGCAGCTATTGGCAAAGAACAAGAGTTCCAGTTTTTCCACATCTTCATCAACACTTGTTTTATTTATTTTATTTTTAAATAAGAACCACCCTAGGAGTGGCATTGTTTTGCGTTTTTGCAAAACAAATATATGACTTAATAGAAGGTAGCTGGATTCTTACATCTGCTAACACGTTTATTCTGTTGCACTGGTTCGTTTTGGTTTAAGAAGATGAAGAAAATCCCACCTGTCATATGTAGTTGGAAAAGAAAAGTATTTTAATTTTAATAGACGTTTTAGATAATCATGGGTGTTCTTTGATATCACATCAAAGTTTGACAAGGTGTAGTTTTTATAAGAATGGTTGCAATGTGAAATATGAAACTATCAACGTACTTTTTCTTACTGTTAACGTTAAAATCCATAGGTCTGTTTTACACTTGTAATGAGTCTCTTACCTATGCATGATTTTGTAATATCAAACACTATTCATTTGGAAAATAGTGGCTCACTGTGTTATACATAGCTTCCTAATGTTGACATATTTTACATTATCAAATAATCATATTCCTTAATATCATCATCCCATCATAAAAGTCTTCAAATACTAGAAAGCTGGCAAGCTCATGGTGGCAGATACACTTTTTCAAAATTCTAATTTTCATTTGAAAGCTGAAATTTTATCATCGGTAACAAATACTATCAGTTGTTTTCCTTGAAGTGACAGCCTTACTATGTTACATTTTTGAGAGGATTTCTGCAAAACACTTAAGTCTGAGTAACCATGGTTTGTCTGTCAGTCATTTTTTCAAGTATAAATGGTGTTCCATGAGAAAAGCAGCTATTTCAGTTCACAATTCAGTCAATTGCACAAGTGCTTTTAATTTGCACAACCAAATTCTCTGGACCATTGTATTCAGCCGGTGCACTTTATGCCTACTTTGCCACACATATATTTAATGATTGAGATTTAATAAAATTAACAATTTTTACTGTCTCATCAAGGACATTCTAAAGTGGAATTTATATTATTTTTAGCATGAGGGAGTGACAGTGAAGAATATAATGACTACTAGGACAGTTTGGTGTCATTGCCTTGATTTGTTCTAAGGTGCCAACAGTTTTATCTACCATTGCTTTTCACCATCAGTGCAGACGTCAACCAAGTGAAAAAGGTAAATAACGTCTTAGTATTTTTATGAAATACTTTCAACCTCACATACTCCTTGAAATGGTCTCAAGAACCACTCCCCATAGGATTGCAGACCACATTTTGAGAACCACTGGTATGTGTTATGCATATTCTTTGTTTATGCATGGAAGAAAATAAATGTAAAAAGCTGTACAATTATTACTTTTTTAGAAGCTAGCAATCTACCATAAATATATTAACTATTTTGTTACTTAAGGGCATATATTGCAGTCAATCAACATACTCTACAGTAGTAGTAGTCATCCACCCATGGTTCTTGTGAGTGACTTAATCGCAGAATCTCTGTTTCAAAATCTGTATCTTCCTAAAGGAGTCAGTACTTGACCGACCACATGGAAGGCCCTCTATGTACTCCTGATTTCCTGTTTCCTTTGACATGTGGGAATTCATTTTAGTGTTATATGAGTAACTAGGTTTTTACTCAACCGGCTTATGATTTCTCTTGGGTTTTCCTGTTGTTATGGTTGCTGTATACTCGTTTCCCAAATCTAGCTTTGCAGCCAGGATCATTGATGGGGGTATTTACCCAATTTCTTGGGAATAAGTAGACTGGGGATCTGAAGATTGAATTGTACTTGCTGTTCAACTAACCTTGTGACCTTAATTAAATCACCCAATTTCTCGGATTTCTCTTGAATTCCTTTTTTTTTTTTTTTTTGCCATACGCGGGCCTCTTACTGTTGTGGCCTCTCCCGTTGCGGAGCACAGGCTCCGGACGCGCAGGCTCAGCGGCCATGGCTCATGGGCTCAGCCGCTCCGCGGCATGCGGGATCTTCGCGGACCAGGGCACAAACCCGTGCCCCCTGCATCGGCAGGCGAACTCTCAACCACTGCGCCACCAGGGAAGCCCCAAGACTGACATTTTTTTGAAAGACTTTTTCTTCTTATTAAGTGAAACAAAAAGGAAATCAACACAGAAACTGCAGCTAAGTATAAGAGAAAGTCCAGCTTGCAAAATATGGATTTCTGACTTACCATAGCTTATTTTGGAAGACCCTGTCCTTTTCCACCTACTCTGAGATTATCTATACCTCCTGCTTAGCGTTCAAAAGGGCACCCTCTTTATTTCTTAGACACACTTAGCTGGTATCTTTGATACCTAATCTTACTTGCTGTCAAGACCAAGAGAAAATTCTTTTTCTGCCTCACATTGTAGACAGGGTTGTAGGGACTGAAACAGTTGACGGCTGCTTGCCACAAAGCATGACATGTATACTATAAGGCTACATTGTTAGATCTTATCATTCTAACACTGAAAATTATATATTTATACAGCTTTCACATCCTCATAGGAATTTTCTAGCAAGACACAGCATAAAGAAACACAAATTATTTATGTAAACGAGAAGAAAATGAATGATAGTAGATTCCAACTACCAGTTGTACAGCTTTTTTGGAGGTCTCATATTCAGTCACTTTTTCATTTTACAAATATTTACTGAGCACCTGTTAAGTTATTGTTTAATCTCAGCACCACCTTATTCTAAACTATACAGCATTCCCTTGTAAATCCTCTCTTTTGCTATTGTCCTCTGTCTCAGTGAATGTCACCAGTTACCCAAGTCAGAAGCCTTGGAGCTGTTCCTGGCCTTCTGTCTGTAACGTTTCCGTCAACTCCCAAGTCTTCAAATTCTTTCTCTTTTCTCTATTCGAGGTACCACCGCTATAATCCAAATCTTTATCATCAGTCTCAGCCTCAATTTTTGCTTCCTACTAATATACTTTCCTTATGAAAACAGAGATCTTTATGAAACGCAAATGTGATGTGTCACACTCCAGTTTAAAATTCTTCTTTTGATTGCCATGAATCTTAGGATAAAATCAAAACTCTTTCATATGGTTTATAAAGCCCTATACAGTCTGACCATGATTTAGCTCTCCCGGCTTCTCTTAACTCAATGTTTCAGACAGAGAATTCATATCCTCATCTCCTGGCGTTAAATTAACACATGTTAATATCTTATTTGGAGTATGCTTCTCTTCCCCTACCTTTCCACAGCCTAGCTAATACTTGTCATTCAACTTAAAACTTATTATAGGGCTTCCCTGGTGGCACAGTGGTTTAAAATCCGCCTGCCGATGCAGGGGACACGGGTTCGTGCCCCGGTCCGGGAAGATCCCACATGCCGCGGAGCAGCTGGGCCTGTGAGCCATGGCCGCTGAGCCTGCACGTCCAGAGCCTGTGCTCCGCAACGGGAGAGGCCACAACAGTGAGAGGCCCGCGTACCCCCCCCCCCAAAAAAAAAATGTTATCACAAATGCATGTTTCCCTAAGCAATATATGGTTTAGTTTCACATGATGGAACTAGTTTGACATGGCTGTGGTTCATTTTTTCGGTTGTTAGGTCTTTCCTTGTGTGACCATTCCAAAATTTATTATCCATTTTCTTGTCAGTGGGTTGTTCCCAGTTATTTGCTATTATAAGCAATACTGCTATGAATATTCTTGTATTTTCTCCTGATACATATGTGCAAGGGGAAGACCTAAGAAAAATTGCTGGGTTTGTAGGACATATGTACATTCTCAACTTTACCAAATGATGTCCAATTCTTTTCCAAAGTGGTGATGCTAATTTACTCCCTCTCGCCGTATATCCTTCATGAGTAGCCATTGATCCTCCATCCTTAGCAATTCTTGGTGTTGTCAGGCCTTTTACCAATCCAAGGTTGTAAAATGGTACCTCTTGGTTTTTTATGTATTGCTGTGTTTACTAATGCGTTTGAGCTGTTTTCATGTTTATATGCCATTTGTATTTTATGCCTGTTAGTGTCTTTTGCCCATTTTCTTATTTGCTTGTTTATTTTTTTCATATTGAATTTAAGTACTATTTATATATTCTAGATACGTTTCATTTGATTTCCATTCAAAAGTACATATTTATAGTGTATTTTACCTATGCCAGCCACTGAGCTAACTCTGAGAATGGAGCTGTGGACATGACAAATTATCCCTGTCCACAAGGGTTCATGCCCTTACTCTGTTTAAGGACTCAGAAAGTAATCAAACATATCTCTAAAACAGATTGGGATAGATGCTGTTAATATCAGCTTAGTTTGCACTTCCTCAGGGTCAACTTGCCTGACTCCTACTAAATTTGATCCCTCTGAATACTGTAAGTAATTCCGTAGCATACACGTTATTATTAATAGTGTTTGTCTTCCACAGTAGTTCACAAGTTTTCTGAGATCAGGAGCCTGTTTTTTTTGTTGTTGTTCATGTCTGTACCTCCAGCATTTAGCATGGTGTTGTTCCCAGAGTAGTTGCTTAACAACCATATGTAGTGACTGGATGGATGAAAAGATGTCATCAGTGGTAATAACTGAAAATTCAGCATTCATTCCTGATATCTAAGGAGTATAGGCCTAGATTTGGCATTTTTATATTGACAATGACAGTATAACTTCTAGTGGGAAGTAAATATTTCAAACCCTATAGGAAATAGCTCATTGTGAATTTCTTTATGCAAAAAAGAAAGTTGCAAGAGGAAATTTATGTCTAAGTATTAATTTAGATCTAGTCGTGTAATAAAAAATTACAGAGTAGAGTGCAGTAGGAAGCTAACCTAACCAACAGACTCATAGGAATTTTGAGTATATACTAGGTGATATGAGGCAGAAGAGAAGCCATATGTTAAAAGACATGATCTTTGTCATATTCCCTTGTCACCACTGAGGACATTCAAATAGTGACTTGGTGCCTTACAGACCAGTTGGTGGATCTGTAGAGTAATAGTCTAATTAATGAATACTCTGTATATTAATATACATTAATATATTAATAGCAAAGCTCATTCTACATTGTCAACCTGGATATGAAAGAAGTTGAAAGAGGTGCTAGTTTCTGAAGTACTGGGTCAGAAGCAACCAAGATGAGAAGTTAACAAAGGTGAACTTCTCATGAGTGGGTGTGGGGTCAGCCCAGGGCAGAGAAACCAGACTCTCTGGACTTGTATGACCTGGGAGTTACTTGGTACTGGGGAAACACATGACATTAAGCAGAGTATAATCCTGAGAAAAGCCAAAATACTTAACTTGTTGTACAGACCAGGAAGGTAATGACATGCAGCTTGCCCTACTTGGTGGAAGAAGTACCCAGGAGAACCCAAAAAAGCCATGATGGTGGATTCATATACTGGAACACATCTCATTCCTGCTCTACTAGATCTAGACCCTGTGCTATAAGTACTATACTCCCATAACTGCACAAAAGAAACTGAAGGGAAGTAAAAACAAAAAAAACTTGCTTAGAATGGCAAAAAGGACCAAGGCGACTCAGTAAGATGTATAACAGCTCATCAAAATGTTTTTAATGACACTGAAAAATTGTAAAGTTACAGAAATGATGGATAGTAGAATGTGGTTGATTGAAACCTATACATAACTTTCAAATCTTCATTCACTCATGTCACAAATATTGGCCAGCCCAATATTTGCTTGTTGAAATTTACTTTGTACTCCCCCTCTTTACCATAATTAATTTGTGATTGTTTACCTTAAAAATACACCTTAAAATTAATCAAGGGAAAAGAATATTAGGCAAAAAAAAGTTTAAACATTAGAGTCAGTCTAATTCTTTTAACTGGGTTCAGAACTGTTAACTTTCTGGCAGTAAAGGCAAAGGGAAAACATACCATTAAAAATTATCAGAAACAGAGTTTTTCCTGGTACTGTTCATGAGATAAATTTATCATGTGGGTGCATTATACAGGGGAAATTGAGTGAATGCAATGAATAATAGCCTCAATAATACTTACATAGTAAATGCATAAGTAGACTTTGTATGGACAATTTCTTATTCTGATCTTTCTTAAAAGACCAAGGCAGTACAGGCTAGTAAGGGTGATAAGGCACATACATAAATAATTATAATACAAGATGGAGGGTGATAAGTACCACAGAGAGTAATAGAGAAATTGATATGGGAGTTCAGAGGAAGGAGAGATTATTTTCAGGATTAAAGGAAGCGGCAAGGTCATAATTGGTCCTGGAAGGGTGGTAGGATTTGGACGTGTGAAGACCAGGGGAGGGAGTTCTCTTCCCCTCAGACTGTTTACCTGAATTTAGAAATAGGCACATTGAGTAAGTTGAGTGTCCAAGGCAAACATGCTAAAAACTAATGAAATGACTCCAAGAAAGAGAATGTACTACACCTTAAATTTATACAATGTTATATGGGAATTATAGCTCAATAAAGCTGGAAAAAGAACAAAGCTCAGTATGTAGAGATTTACACCAAAAAAAAAAAAAAAAAAGGGAAAGAGAATCTGCAGGGACTTCCCTGGCAGTCCAGTGGTTAAGATTTCACCTTCCAAAGCAGAGGGTGCGGGTTCGATCCCTGGTAGGGGAGCTAAGATCCCACACGCCTCAGGGCCAAAGAATCAAAACATAAAACAGAAACAGTATTGTAACGAATTCAATAACGACTTTAAAAATGGTCCACATCAGGGCTTCCCTGGTGACGCAGTGGTTGAGAGTCCGCCTGCCGATGCAGGGGACACGGGTTCGTGCCCCGGTCCGGGAAGATCCCACATGCCGCGGAGCGGCTAGGCCCATAAGCCATGGCCGCTGAGCCTGCGCATCCAGAGCCTGTGCTCCGCAGCGGGAGAGGCCACAGTAGTGAGAGGCTCGCGTACCGCAAAAAAAAATAAAAATGGACCACATAAAAAAAAATCTTTAAAAAAAAATACATTTAATAAAAAAGAGAGAAAATTTGCAAGCCACATGGCGTTGGAGGCAGACCTGGTTTCAAATGCTTGTGTAATCTCACTAAGCTTCAGTTTCTTCAACCCTAAAATAGAGATAACATTTACTACCTCCTACAGTTTTTGTAAGGAGCGCAGGAACCATTGTATGTGAGAACATCTAGCACAGTGTTTGATACCAAGTGAGTCCATAATAACTTATAATTTGCTCCCTTCCATTCAAGGTAAAAGAAAGTAGTTCTAAGGACTTGGGTTTTTTTTTTGGCTGTGTTAGGTCTTCGTTGCTGTGTGCGGGCTTTCTCTAGCTGCGGTGAGTGGAGGCTACTCTTCGTTGCAGTGCGCAGGCTTCTCATTACAGTGGCTTCTCTTGTTGCGGAGTACAGGGTCTAGGCGCAAGGGCTTCAGTAGTTGTAGCACATGGGCTCAGTAGTTGTGGCTTGCAGGTTCTAGAGCGCAGGCTCAGTACTTGTGGCGCACGGGCTTAGTTGCTCCGTGGCATGTGGGACCTTCCTGGACCAGGGCTCAAACCCGTGTCCCCTGCATTGTCAGGTGGATTCTTAACCACTGTGCCACCAGGGAAGCCCTAAGGACTTGGATAATTAAGAACTGACTAGGGATCTTCTTCAACTTATAGTGGGGTTATGTCGCCATGAACGCATCTTAAGTTGAAAAGTCAAAATACTTTTAATACACCTACCTACCAAACATCATAGCTTAGCCTAGCCTACCTTAAATGTTTTCAGAGCACTTACATTAACAAAAGCCTATTTTATAATAATGTGTTGAATGTCTCGTGTAATTTGTTGAATACTGTACTGAAAGTAATAAACAGAAATGTGTGGTTACAGAATAGTTGTATGTGTATTGGTGTTTACCCTCATAATTGCATGGCAGACTGGAAGCTGCGGCCCACTGCCACTGCCCAGCATCATGACAGAGTATCGTCCCATGTATCCCAAGCCTGGGAAAAGATCAAAATTCAGAGTTTGAAGCATAGTTTCTACTGAATGCGTATCGCTTTCACAGCATCATGAAGTCAAAAATCTTAAGTCTAGCCATTGTAATTCAAGGACTGTCTATACTTGTGAATATTGAAAGTCACAAATGCTTTATCAGTGACTGGGGGGAGGCTATAAATGACCTACTAATGAAATTAGTAGTGAAAAATGAAAGTTCCAGAGGATCTCAACTCACTATAACACCATTCTAATCGGGAGGAGATTCTTAATAGTATCAAATATGAAGTCTTATATTTAAGCTAAACACATCACCTATCTGAGAGCAGGATGATGTAAGAGCAGCACATGGGAAAAACTTAGAACCTTGAGTTGTTTTCGGTTTCAGTATGAATTAGCAGCTTGATGTGGCTGCCAAAGAACAAGAGAGGGAAGAGCCACTAATCAGATGACACTTTAAGTCTTGGGTGTTAGTTGCCAAATGCAGTGGATACTTTTCAGTCCTGATTTTGCTTGATCTCCATGTAACATTTACACTGTTGGCCACACATGATTTCTTGACTTCCAGAGAATCAAATTCCTAATTTTCCTTTATTACAAGGAATCCTCAAATTTCTTTCAAGCTTCCTTTTCCTGACACTTGCCTCTCAAGCCCTAGTTTTTCTCAAGTTTCTATTCTTAACTTCTACTGTAAATCCCTTTTTTTGTCTCCTTTCTTTGAGCAGACATACATGCTGGAGTCTCTCCCACACACCCTGCTGTCTGAAACCTTCCCTCAACCCACCTGGTATGCACTTTTCCTTTCCATACTTTTCTAGACTTCCCCAGTGTTGTTATCCACATGCTGTTCTTAGATGCCCCAGTCCATTCTAAGAATTGTACATCTGAATACATCTACAGCTATGTCTCCCACCCGGAGCCCTCTCCTTGCCTTCAGGTTCATATATCCAACTGCCGTATCACCACAGTTTCATACCCTGGCGTATGTCATAAGCACTGAAAAAAATCAACATTTCCGAAACTTACCTAGTAGTGTTTCCCCAAACCTGACCTTGCATTTTCTATTTGCAAGGGTAAATGTGCTATGTTCATTTGCTACGGTCCCACCCACCAACCCACCCACCCAAACTGGAAACTATGACATCCCGTCTTTGCGAGTTTTATCTCTTGAATATTTCTTGAACCCATTGTTTCCTCTTCCACTCCCACTACCACTTTTTAAAAAATATGTATTTATTTATTTGGCTGTGCCAGGTCTTAGTTGCGGCACGTGGGATCTTCGTTGCTATGTGCGGGATCTTCAGGATCTTAGTTGTGGCATGTGGGCTCTTAGTTGCAGCATGCAGGCTCTTAGTTGCAGCATGCAGGAGCTAGTTCCCTGATCAGGGATCAAGCCCGGGCCCCCTGCATTGGGAGTGCAGAGTCTTAACCACTGGACCACCAGGGAAGGCTCCCTACTACCACTTTTAATTTAATTGTTCATCCATATTACTGAAGCCTCCTAACTGACCTCCTTTGCCTCCTAAAATGGACCTTTCATACTTCCCACAGCTGTTAGAGTACCTAGCTAAAATGCAGATCTTGTACATACACACCTGTGTTCCCAGCAGCACTATTTATAATATCCAAGACATGGAAACAACCTAAATGTCCATCAACAGATGAATGGATAAAGAAGATATGGTACATATATGCAGTGGAATATCATTCAGCCATAAAAAAAGAATGAAATAATGCCATTTGCAGCTACATGGATGGACCTAGAGATTATCATACCAAGTGAAAGTAAGTCAGAAAGAGAAAGACAAATACCATATGATATCACTTATATGTGAAATCTAAAATATGACACAAATGAACTTATCTATGAAACAGAAACAGATTCACATAGAGAACAAGCTTACGGTTGCCAAGGCGGAGGGGGGTGGGGGAGGGATGGATTGGGAGTTTGGGATTAGCAGATGCAAACTCTTATATAAAGAGTGGATAAACAACAAGGTCCTGTTGTATAGCACGGGGAACTGTATTCAATATCCTATAATAAACCATAATGAAAAAGAATATATATGTATAACTGAATAACTTTGCTGTATACCAGAAACTAACACAACATTGTAAATTAACTATACTTCAATACAAAAAATAAATAAAATACAGATCTTACCTTCTCACTCAGGACTTCGATACAAAGTTTAAGGTCTCCAGCATGACATAAATAAACCCATGGAATCTTGCCTATCAACCTCACCAGCCTCATCTTTCTCTGATTCCCATTTCTAACTTCCAAATTGGTTGTAATTCTTGCAATACACTCTACCAGTGATTGAAAATGGGCCTTTGCTAATCCTGTCTTCTATTCCAGGCTTGCCCTTATGCTTCTTCACATACCACACCCCATCCTTCCCTGGATAATTCCTGTTGATGCCTCCTCCCCAAGAAGATTGCTCTGATTTCCCAGTCTGAGTATTGTTTCTCTGTCCAACTGTAACATCTTGTATATAATTCTGTAATTGCATTTACATGATATTGTTGTTATCTGTGTCTGATACACATAAGATCAATAGGTATCTGCTACATTCATTTTAGTATGTTTTTCTGCCATACTAGCCTTATTCATCTTTTATCTTTAGCAGCTAGCTCTGTGCTTACTTTCCCCAGAGCTCCAAATGCATGCTCCACTTCTCTACTTGGATATCTTACTGACATTATAAACTCAGCATGTCTATAATTGAATGCCTATAAAGCTCCAATTTCCCCCAGTCTTCCCACTCTCTCCCGAAAAAAGAAAAAGAAGGAAACATTCTAATCTGCTTCTCCTCCTGAACCCTCTAGCTATCACTCACATCCATGCAAAGCCAAAAGTGGTCATCTTAGACTTCCTCTCTCCTCCCACCCTCGTCTCACCAAGTCTTGTGGGGCTGCTGTTGAAAGATTCAGTCTAGACCCTCCAGTTATGAAACTCTGTTGTTCTGTTGGTAAGCAGCAGCTTGGCTTATACAAAATAATATAACTTTGGGGGGTTGAAAGAAACAGCTTAGTAAATAGTTAAGATTTCAGACTCTGGAATAAGATTGCCTGGTTCACATCCCAGATCTGCCACTTACTTAGTTGTGTGACTCTGGCATGATTGTCAACCGTTCTCTGCCTCAGTTCTTCATCTATACAATGAGGATTAAATGAGATAATGCATTAAAAAAACAGCACAGTGCATGGACATAATTAGCACTTCATAAGTGCGTAAATGACTTTGTATTATATTCAGGTAGGTGCTTTTCTTTGCTTTCAGTGTGACTTCCAAACCTCAAGGACCTAAGGTTGGTAATTATTCATCCTTCATCTTTGTTAGGAAGTGTTTTTAAAACCTGCCTTTTGTCTTTTATCAGTGAGGAAACTCTCTTCTCTGCTTTAAAGAGTAGCCTTCTGATATACAGACATGTCAAAGAATTTGAAATCATTTTTACCATCTTGAAGTAAATTAAATATGTGTCATTGTTATTTTCCTTTCTCACATAGTCTGTTGATTTACTTATTTCTCACATAAGTAAATGACAGTTGGCTTCTAGGGGTTGCTGGCCAGACCAGCAGGAGAATTGGGATATGGCATGGGTCAACACAGAGCCACATGGACCATGCCCTCTGATTATGTCTCTGTCTGTCTCAACAAGGACAGGAAAGAGTAAAGAAAAGTAGCAGGCACTGACAAGGTGTTAGGTTAATAACTGTGGGCAACTTGAAGAGAATGGCAGAACTGTCAAAGTGAATGGTGTGATTGGTGATTTAGTGTTTAACAACATTGACTCCAGAGCAAGACTGCCGGAGTTACCACTTATAGCTGTGTGACCTTGGGTAAGTTATTTGACCTCTCTGTGCCTCAGTTTCATCATTTCTAGAAATGGAGATAAAATAGAGTCTCTGTCACAGTGTTATTCAAAGGATTAAATGAGTTAGTACATGCAAAGCAGTGCCTGCTGTGTAAATGTTTGACACTGTTTCTATTGATGGTAGTGGCAGTGGCCAAACAGCAACTAGAAGCTTACTCGTTAACTAGATGAAGTAGGAAGCCAGCCATCTGATAGCTGTGTCCAAAGTTGTCAGCCTCAAGTTTTAGATACACTAGAAAGCAGTATCACTTTGAATCTTCTCTAATAATCCATTTATAATGTAATATTCACTGTATCTGCAGTGAAGTATAGTTAATTACTTGACTTAACATCACTGAGCTTCATCCTAAATTAAAGGATTTGAACCAGCTGGTTTCTTAGGCCCCTTCCAGCTGTGAATTTATGAACCTTCATTTACTGGTCAAATATATTTTGTGCTGTAGTTTCTTCTAGCTTCTTCTTACGTGTGCTCTAGTTTTCCCTTGGGGTTTGCTCCATTCTTATCCCTTTTAATCTGCTTGTCAGCATGAGTATTGTTTTAATGTTGAGTTATTATGTTTTTCAAACCACATGTCTGAGGTTAGAATAGCAACTAGAGCTATTTTTAATTTAAAATTTTACTTTTTATTATGTAAATTTTCAGCCACAAATAGAAGTCATGAAATTAGTATAGGTTTAAAATTACTAGCTCATGGCCAATCTCTTTTCATATGCCTCTTCATCCTCCAATTATTTTTATTTTTTATTTTTTTTTATTTTTTTTTTTGCGGTACACGGGCCTCTCACTGCTCATGGCCTCTCCAGTTGCAGAGCACAGGCTCCGGACGCACAGGCTCAGCGGCCATGGCTCACGGGACCAGCCGCTACGCGGCATGTGGGATCCATCCGGACCGGGCCACGAACCCGTGTCCCCCGCACCGGCAGGCGGACTCCCAACCACTGCGCTACCAGGGAAGTCCCCTCCAATTATTTTTAAACATATGCCCAACATTTTATTGATACTACTTTAATCATAAGTATTTCGGTATATAAATAGCTCTAAGAGATAAAAATTTTTTTCAAAAATAATCACAATACCATTGTCACATGTAAAAATAATAAACACCCATTTGTGGTTGAACCAGTCTTTAAGAATAAAAGCAAACTAGTTATTAGCCAGGCCTAGGAAGAGGATTTGGGCATCATCATTCACTGAACATAATGACCCAAAAAAAAAAAGGCTAAGTATTAAATACTGTACTGAGGAGAGAAGTCTCTCTCCTGAGTAATTTACTAAGCATTTCAATTCTGAAAATTATGCCCCAAACACCAATTAAATGTGCCAGAAGCAATTTATTCATCCGCCTAGAGAAAAATAAAAGTGGAATGTCTTTTTGAGTTGTGGTTTTCCATGTATGTGGGTACACCCTTTACTAATGAATTATTGAAGAAGTCTTGATTTCATTTGTGACAAAGTACTTGATTTTAGATGCTCTGTGGTCTCAGGTGGCTTTTCTTAAGCCAGTTAAAGGATTTAAGAAAAGAAGTCTGTGCATGTTCATTTATTATAACTTTATTTAAAACCTGTAATTATTAAACCACTTGTCCTATACAAGTCAA
Source organism: Stenella coeruleoalba (assembly GCF_951394435.1). NCBI lineage: Eukaryota > Metazoa > Chordata > Mammalia > Artiodactyla > Delphinidae > Stenella > Stenella coeruleoalba. Next base: position 52,030,466 of record NC_137148.1, read on the forward strand.
TTAGACTATTATCTTCTGTTTCTTATTTTCAGAACCTGAGATTTTTCTACTTCATTCTTTATAACTTAGTGATATGAACCTTTTGTAAAAGTTCTATTTTTTTTTTTATAAATTTATTTTTATTTATTTTTGGCTGTGTTGGGTCTTTGTTGCTGCGCGCTGGCTTTCTCTAGTTGCCGTGAGCAGGGGCTACTCTTCGTTGCGGTGTGCGGGCTTCTCATTGCGGTGGCTTCTCTTGTTGCGGAGCACGGGCTCTAGGCGCGTGGGCTTCAGTAGGTGTGGCTCGTGGGCTTAGTTGCTCCGCCACAGGTGGGATCTTCCCGGACCACCAGGGCTCGAATCCGTGGTCGAGCATTGGCAGGCGGATTCTTAACCACTGCGCCACCAGGGAAGCCCTAAAAGTTCTATTTATTAAGAGTAGAAATATTACAAACATTTATAGTGTCACACAGATTCACTATGTTATGAAGCAGAAACTAATACACCATTGTAAAGCAATTATACTCCAATAAAAATGTTAAAAAAAAAAACCTTAAGCTGTTTCTTTCTAACATTTTAAAATTTTTATTTCTATTTCTTGGAAAAGATGACTTTGAAGAGGCCCTTTTCATTTATTTACAATGAAATTTGGAAACAAGAACTTACTTCTATTACATTCCAAAATCCAAAATAAAATTGCCTTTTTTCCTTTTTTTAAATGGGTCACTAACATTTTAAGAAAGAGTTGAAAGTAAATCATTCATTCCTAGGGGAGCCTTTGTATAATATAATTAATTGTACTTTTAAGCCTTGTTGATATAGGAAATTGTACACAACTGAGATTTTATGTGGTACTGTTTCCAAAATAGTATGTTTTCACTGTGTAAGACCAAGATTGGACCATTATTGTTGCACTGGTCACTTTTGTCATCCAATTTAAATGCTACATTTGTGAATACCAAAACGGGATGGCCCAATAAAAGAAAATGGGTAATGCATTTGGCTTTATCAGATGCTGGAGGCTACTCAGAATAAGGGCCACTGGAATGTCTCCATGTTTAGGATAGATCTGCTCTGTTCTCAATATGTTTGTAGCTGAGTTCATGGTGTACATTTTTGTGAATGGCTGTTTTATGGGCAGTGTACTGTGTAACTTTGGCAAGAGCACTTTGAAAGTTCAGTCTTTTCATAAGGTTTCTTTCTAGAGCTGCTAAACATTTTCTGCCCAATCTAAAAATTACTTTCCTATACCAGCAGGTGGAAACAAGAGCAGTCAAATTGTAGTACTTTGCTTTCTAAGTGTACCAGCATGTCCTGTAGATAATCTATCCATGACTCAGAGTATCTTTGATATATCACTTTAATTACTTTTCTTTAACAACTTTATTGTCTTAGCACATTCTCTTGATTGCTTTATCACCTTATTAGTGTCTGGGGCCAAAACTAATAGTCATTCTAAGACAGGCTAATTTAGATTTTTCATTGCTTTCTTATACTTCATTCAAGTTACAACACATACGCTATGCGCTGATACATTCTTCCACATTTGCCAACAAGTAAAAAGATGACTAAGACACGATCTGCATTCTCAAAGAACTTACTTTCTAGTGGAATGACAAGGAGAATGTCTTCTTCATTCTTCCCCTGACCTGGGAGAACAGATCATTCAGCCTTCCTAGTGTATCTCCAAGTAACCTGTGGCTGGCATTCAGTATTCACAGAAATTTTAATTCATTCAACAGATATTTACTGGGTACCAGGTACTATGTAGGGGCTTAATTAATAAACTTGTGCTTTTTTCCTAACAGAGTTTTTTTTAAAAAGACTGAAACGCTCTTCAGGAGAAGTATCATTCATTTAAAATTTTTTCAATTCAGATTATATAGATCAGGTTGACATATAGACACTAAAACATTGAACTTAAGGGTTTAGAAGTAGTTAATGTGAGTAACATTCCCTGGAATATACTTAGAAGACCTTCCACAAACGCTAGTCAAAATAAAATTAAAGTAAGCTATTCTAGATCAATTCTGTTAGCTGTTTACTGACATCTAATAATAGTAGAAGTAGTAATAATAATAATAATAATAAAGTATTTTATACAAAGAATATAAAAGAAAGAGGAGAACCAAGTTTTAAGATTGTGTGTGTGTGCAGAGTGAGAGAAATATAAGGACCTCCCCAAGGTAGAGTTACTTGCTCTGTCTTCTAAATTCCCCATTGCTTTATGCATATAAAATTTGTTGCCTGGGGCTTCCCTGGTGGCACAGTGGTTAAGAATCCACCTGCCAATGCAGGGGACACGGGTTTGAGCCCTGGTCGTGGAAGACCCCACATGCTGTGGAACAACTAAGCCCGTGCACCACAACTACTGAACCTGCACTGTAGAGCCCGTGAGACACAACTTCTGAGCCCATGTGCCACAACTACTGAAGCCCGCACACCTAGAGCCCGTGCTCCGCAACAAGAGAAGCCACCGCAATGAGAAGCCCCCACTCGCCGCAACTAGAGAAAGCCCGCGCACAGCAACGAAGACCCAACACAGCCAAAAATAAATAATATACATATATATTTAAAAAAAATTTGCTGCCTGATATTCTAATCCATCTCTGTGTCTCTTCACAAGTCTATAAGCTCCTGGAAGGCAGTAACTGTCTTATTCATCTGTGTAACCTCATTGTTTACTGAAGGAGTGACTGAGTCAACTAATATACTTCATGGGAAAGCCCTTTGTAATGAGCCCTTTTGGGGGAGGAATATAATCTGCAATGTAGGCATAATCACAGAGGATGGTAACAAGTCAATATCTTTATCTGAGAAATCACCAGGGAATAGAGAACTAGCATTTGTTGTATAGAAAGTTTTCTTAGAATGCCTCAGCTGAACCTTATCCACAAGAAATATAGGTTATTCGTTTGCCTGAGTACTTTAAGAAAGCATTTGCAACTTCCTAGGAATACACTTTATCAAGTGGTTTACTGCTTACCTACGAGTAGTTAATCAAAGGGCTCTGGAAAAAGTGAAACCTGGGTGCAAAGGGTCGCCGTCAGGTTGTCCAATGAGTTGAGTTGTTTGAGTTGTTTGAGTTGTTTTACTCTTTGGAAATGGGTGACTAAAAGGTGCCCATGGGGACTTCCCTGGTGGCACAGTGGTTGAGTATCTGCCTGCCAATGCAGGGGACACGGATTCGAGCCCTGGTCCGGGAAGATCCCACATGCTGTGGAGCAACTAAGCCCGTGCACCACAACTACTGAGCCTGTGCTCTAGAGCGTGTGAGCCACAACTACTGAGCCCGCATGCCACAACTACTGAAACTGTGCACCTAGAGCCTATGCTTTGCAACAAGAGAAGCCACCGCAATGAGAAGCCCATGCACCGCACCGCAACAAAGAGTAGCCCCCGCTCACCGCAACTAGAGAAAGCCCATGCACAGCAATGAAGACTCAATGCAGCCAAAAATTAATAAATAAATTTATTTTAAAAAATTAAAAAGTTCTATAAAAAAAAAAAAAGGTGCCCATGCCTAGCTGGCCTGTTTTTCAGAGCTGGATGAAAGCTGAAGTGGAGCATTTCTCCACAGCCCTTGCAGCAATCCTTCACGGAGTGGTATAGACAACAGATCAGACTAGTGATGTCAGTATATATGCTTTAACTACCTACCTTATTCTCTCCCCATTACAAGCGGGGTGGAAGATCAGGGAGGTGCAGTTGGTGACACATCTGATGTTTTCCTTTTTTAGGATTCAGGTGCAACATGAATATAGCATAGTAGTTAAGAATGTGGGCTCTGGGGCTTCCCTGGTGGCACAGTGGTTGAGAGTCCGCCTACCGATGCAGAGGACACGGGTTTGTGCCCCGGTCCGGAAAGATCCCGCATGCACCGGGGCGGCTGGGCCCATGAGCCATGGCCGCTGAGCCTGCGCGTCCGAAGCCTGTGCTCCGCAACGGGAGAGGCCACAACAGTGAGAGGCCCGCGTACCGCAAAAAAAAAAAAAAAAAAAAAAAATGTGGGCTCTGTAATCAGGCCTCGGTTTAAATCCCAGCTCCATACCTGCTGTGTGACCTTGAGCAAGCTACTTCTCTCTGCCCAGTAAAACTGTGTTAATAATGCCTACCTCTTGGCTTGTTGGGAGGATTGAATAAGAAAATGGATGTAAACTCTTGGTATAGTGCCTGGCACATTAATTGTTAATAAATTTTAGGGGTGATGATAATACTCATCATTCATATGTGTGACACCTTTCTAGTTTAGGAGCATAGGTGAAGAGTGGTAAACTGAGATTGGGAAGTCGTGAGAAAGACCAAGTTTTGAACATGTTGCATTTGAGATATCTGTGGGTCTGGAGTTCCAGCTTGACATCTAGATGGACTCATGGGAAACACCCAACTTTTTTGAATGGGTACGGGAAGAGAAGCCAGCAAAGGAGACAGAGAAGAAATGGTCAGAAAAGTGGAAGAAGGACTAGGAAAATAGCAAAGTGACGTTTGCCAGAGCACTTTTGGTGGAATGATGTGGAAGAATTAGTGATCGGCAAGGCAGTGTAGTCAGTACCTGAGAAAATTACAGGACTCAAAGCTGAAGACCACAGGTTGGGGAACACATCTTTCTTTAAAACTGAGAGAAAGAAGATGGGAATGAGTAGAGATGTAAATATATTTTGTCATATTTTAATTACATTTTCTATAAACTTAGAAACCAAGCTGGTACGACCTTTCTGGGCATTAATTCTACTAAAGAACATTAAAAGAAAGTCTTGGCTAAGAATGTGATTCTCTGTTTGCTGTTAAAGTTGACTTATTCTAAGGCATTTAATTCCAGAGCATTCTGTTCATAAAAGAGTTTGATCCTAAGTCAGATTAAAAGGTCCACAAATGAAAAAGCTGTTGTCTGGAACACTAGTGGCTCAAATACCAGATGCTTAGCTTTGTGAGGGGGCTATAAGTATGCAAACTGGGAGGCTCAATAACTGGTGAGTACTACTCCTGAGTCGGATTCCCTAGTGCAGCAGTCCATTCAGAAGAAGAATTATTAGCACTATTCAGGATACTTGAGTATCCAATATATGCCATTCTATCCAGTCTGTATTCCCTCATTGCAGATCAGGGATCTGTATAATGCTCCATGGAAGTTAAATGTTCTCAGATGGACCTACTTGTGTATTAGACATGTAGATAATAGAAGTATTAAACAAATAACTTTAAGTGGAATTTTTTGGGTAAACTTGTCACAGTTAAAATATACATGTACCACAAACTATGTTAGGTTCAGGGTCTACAAATATCACTAAAACCCAGTGCCTGGTCAGGGTATACTGGAGACACAGCTGAGTAAGTAGGTGAATACTCTCCAGTGCGATAAGTGCTTTGGTCAGTGTACATGTAGGATAGTTTAGTAGCACAGAGAAAGAATTTCTGAAACAGCTGGAGGTAGTCAAAGAAGCCTTCCTGGAGAAGATGACGTCTGAACTGAGATTTGAAAGATAAGTGAGACATGAAAGACGTGATGTTCCTCAGGTAAGGAAGAAGAAAGGTGTTCCAGGGAGAGGGAAAATGCTGCAAAGGCCTGAAGAAAGCCTAACAATTTTAGGAAGATGTGAAAGTAGTTATTGATGCCTAGAGCATAGATTTGAGGGCAGAAAGGTGGCACTGAGAAAGCCAGCAAAATAGGGGCAGATCCAGAGGGCCCTGTTACGTAGCTTGAACTTGATCCTGAAGTCAGTGAAGTCAAAACTTGATCCTGAACCACGCCACTGAAGGAGTGCCATGATCAGACTTACCCTTCAGGAAGATTACTCTGCAGGCAATCTGGAAAAATCGATCAGAAGGCATCCAGAAAGGTCCAGAAAGGTCTCCTAGACTTGGGCAACTGAATGCACACTGGTGACCTTCACTGGGATGAGGAATAAAGGAGGAAGACAGGTTTGGTTCTGGGAAATAAGGAAGATGGTCACTTTAATTTTAGACATACTGAGTTTGATGTGACCATTGACATCCAAGTGGAGCTGTCCAATAGGGTTAGCTATATGGGTCTAAAACTTAGGAGATTTGGGCTAGAGATATAGATGTGGAAGTCTTTAGCTACAGGTGGTATATGTAGCCATGCAAGTGGACCAGAATACCCAGGAAGTCTGTACAAAATGAAAAGAGAAGAAAAGAGGGCATGGAACTGAATCCTGAGGATCACTAAAGAATTGTAAGGAAGAGGATAAAAAAAGAGCAGATGATCGAGATTGTAAAGATACAGCCAGAGACATAGAATGAAAAGAGGTATCATTATCACAGATGCTAAGGGAGAAAAAAATTCCAAAACAGAGGGAGTAAAAAAAAGAAGGAATTGCAACACTCAAATATCACAAAAAGTCAGGATAGGTAAGTACTGAAGAATGTCAGTTGGGTTTATTAGGAATCATTGGGGACCCTGCTGAGAGCAGTTTTCATCTTTTATGAGGCCAGGACCCAGACTGAAGTAGGTTGAAGAGTCAAAGAGAGTTGAGGACATGAAGACAGCAAGGGCTGGCTAGACCACTCTGAAAAATCTTGGGGATGAAGGAAAGGGGAGAAATAGGGTGTTTTCTAGTGGGGCACCCAATATCAAGGAAGATTTTGATTTATTTAGATGAAGAAACCTAAGCGCTCAAGCATGTATATGTGTATAAAGAGGCAAAACAAATGAGACATTTAAGATTCTACTAAAAGAGATAATATTTCAGAGTGATGTCCTTGAGGAGATGGGATAGGACCCAAGCACAGAGTGAGAAATTGGCTTTGAACAAGGTGCCCATTATACTAGTTAGGAGTACAGAGGAGAAGATGATACAGATGTAGCTATGTTTGTAGGCGGCAAGTTGAGGGAGTTTCTGTCTGATGGCCTCAGGAATGTAGGCAGCATGGTCAGCTAGTGACAGTGAGAGGAGAAATTTGGGGAGGCTGGTCATGGTTTGAAGTAACTGGTGTGGGAAATGGGAGGCAGACCTTTATGGATGGATTTCCTGAAGCCTTGAGTGTTCAGCTCAAATTAGAGACCATGATATAATAACGTCAAAATCCATAGCCCTGTTCAGAAATCTACATGCAAGAATAGGGAAGGTGGCTGGTTAAAATGGTCCTGGGCAGAGGTGTTGAAGGTGGATATAGCAGAAGGACTAGGAGCAGGGCAGTTGGGGTTTTAGTGAAAGATGTTGGATTGATAGATGAGGCTCGCTTTGACATTTGTGCAATGTGGGAGAACAGTCCAATTGGAAGACCACCCAGGCTCCCTCCTCTACCTTGAGGGTCCTCACATGTGCATGGGTATCTCCACCTGTAAGTCCAAGCTCCAACCACACCCTCTCCTACCTATGACCACCCCTCAGTCCAAGAGATATACACACCAATGGTACAGTTCAACTTCTGGAGGACTGATCCAGGGAAGAGACCCGCATAGGCTCTGGGAGCCATTTGAGCAAGGGATTCTGGAATCCTGGGTACTCAAAGCATGGTTGTGTGGTCAGCAGGTGTGAGGCTCTGCCTGGGCACCTCCTCTCAGCTCTCTTGATCAGAGTGCAGATGCAAGAGGGCCAAAGTGAGCCCCTCTAAAGTGCAGTAATTTCCCAGGTCTAAGGGGAGCTACAGGAGATGCCTAGTAGAGTGAGGAAAGAGAAGGATCAAAGGACCTGAGGTCTAAAGGAGATAGAAAAATAAGAATCATAGGAGTAGAGAAATGGAAGCTGAAAAAATAGAAGGTTGTGATCAGAGAGTAGAATATCAGAATGTATCATCTCTTAGGAGCATCTCCAAGTGGTGGTAAGCAGAGTAAGCATGAAGGTTCTTGGAGTGAAGTAGGTCAAGAAACTGAAGTTAAGGGAGTGGTATAGCTCATCCATCTCTCCTTAGAATCTTCCCGGGATGATTTTGGAGCTTAAGATGGAAAAGAGTGTAGAGCCAAATCTTGATAAATGTGAGGGGGTGGCAAAGAGGTTGGTTGATAATAGCAAGTAGTATTGCAGGAAGGCAGCAGCCTCAGAGGAATACGGTTGTAGCACAGTAATGATTTGGAAACTATGTTGGGAATCTAGGAGAAAGTTCACCCTGTCACAAGGCCCAGTAGCATGAGGAGCTTGAGGGAATGAGCACACATCCTGGGGAAGGCGATGGGTTCTGCACGGATCCAGGTTTCAATTAAGACAGTGGAATAGACCGTGCTCTGAAGAGGTTGAGGATATACAGAAACTTGAGTATCAGGAGAGAGACTGGGAGTCTGGGATGGGTTCACCAGTTGGAGATGCTTTAACCTTTGGGACATTGGCAGGAATGTGAGACATAACAGGACACTTAACAGCAGAGAGAAAGCAGTAAGTTCACATATGTTTGATACGTTGAGGGACTAGTACCAAGAACCTTCAGGTAAAATTTTGTAACTTGAATTTTCTATCTTGGTAAGCACAGCTTATTAAGATTGATTCTCAGTTGTAAAAATAAAGGATTTGTGGAATTTAAACTATCTTGTAAAAAAGTGTTTTTTATATTTTAATGATATTGTCGATACCTTTTGGCCCTGCTTCTTGTAGAAAGAACTAAAAGTCTTTTCTTCTACACTGATGTTCTTAAAAATACTGCTTCCTCAGACATATTTCTCAGAATGTTGTTAGGATTAAATAAGTGTTTTTAACACTGCCTGGCACATAGGAACTACTCAGTAAATGAGTTCTCCCTTCCTCACTTTCTCTGTTCTTTCTTCCCTCCAAAGAAGACACCAGGGGAACTGCTTTGCAAGTGGAAAAGAGAAAGGATACCCATAGGAGGATACAGGCGTACATCTCATTCCTACAATGAGATCATCTAGCGCAGCACTGTTAATTAGAACTTTCTACATTGACGATAATGTTCTCTATCTGTGCTGTCCACTATGGGAGCCACTTGCCATGGTGGCTATTGAGTATTTGAAATGTGCCTAGTGCAACTGAAGAACTGAATTTTTAATTTTATTTACTTTAAATTTAAGTAACCACAGGTGGCTACTGTATTAGAAAGCATAGATGTAGTGGATAAAGTGCTGCTTGGCTGGAGGCTTCAAGGTGGAAGTAGGCTAAGTGCCTAAAAGAACAGGTGCGCCTTGGGGAGGTGCATGACTGGGCTTTGGCACTGGTGAAATCCAAAACTACGGAGCCCCGTGTGCTCTGATGAAAGGAACCTGGACTTGAGCTGTGGCCTGTAAATTGTAAGAAGAGGGGCGATTTAGTTAAATCAATGGCTGAAAATGACAACTTTGTGATCAGTAGGGATCAAGATTAAAAAGAAATGGTTCTGACATAATAGCCAGATGAGAAATAACTAAAAGAAACATATAGAAATTCCAGTCGAAGGGGTTGATGAAATGCAACCTTCATAGCTTGTAGAGAAACATTAGTTCCAAAGTAAATACTAGGAATATTTGCCAAGTATTTTAAAGAATTGGGGCAAATTTCAGGTAATGCCATGCAAAATGTGTACTACAACACAGTCACACTATAGGGAAAGGATGGGAGCATGAATTAAATGTAAAGTCTGGGGAAATGGAAGTTGTGACATTTTATGTAGTGGAGTTTCACTCTAGTCCTGGCCCTAATAAGACACACTTTCCTGTATGGATGTTTATTTGTGATGATGAAGGGAGATGGTGTTGCGGTAATGTTTTAGCCACGTCAGTACCATCTCATTTCAAATACATAAAGCATCTTCTGTTTGCTCAGCAATGTGCTAGGGTTGTGGCACAAGGTATGTACAATGGTTATCGTGCTGGACAAGTCCTAGTCTGATTTGGCATACACAAACCAGTTGAACAGGTGGATGACAGTAATTTAAATGTCTAAAATGAACGGCACAGATAAAAGGTGATAGAAGCTCAGATCTGTATGAACTGGAACGGTCAAAGATGCCTTGATGGGAGGACTTGGAGGCCTTTAAACTATACTTCAGAAGAAAATGAATCAAGCAAATCAGAACATTTCTGAAACTACATTCCATAAGATGTTTTGCTAAAGTTTTAGGACACTAATTAACTCACAGTAACTGTAGCATGCTCATTTGTCCAAAGGAAATTCTTTAGCCTGGTGATCTCTGTCAAAATCTGTACTACTTGCTTTCTTTGCCTAAATACTTTATTTGGTTTTTGGACATAGGAGACTAGAACCCTAACAAGTGCATCTTCTTGTCAATTCTAGTAGCGTGTTCTGTATTATTTCTTGGTTAGAAATTCAGAGTTGTGTGTTAAAAGTGCTTTAAAGACAGGAGAAAATGAAGGTGTAGTTGGGACTGAGATAATAGAGCCTGGGAGTTTGTAGGGGGGGAAAAAAGCCTAGAGTTTAATCAGACAGTAAGAATCTCGGATTTAATCTGGATTTTCATGTTCACATAATTGCAGGTAATAACTCCTGTAGAGAAAGACACGATCATGGTGTATTGCCTGCTTTCAAATTTTGTAGCTCTCAGTTGCAAAAAGTCAATAAAAAATCCTCACCAGATTCTCAAGGGTACAAGCACAGTTGCTAGAATGACTGCAGGTGCACTGGTTTTCCCACCCAAGTGCAGTTCTCCAGGGCTGCAGAGACACTGAAGGGGAGGAAGAGATCAGTGTACCAGCATCCGAAGTACTGGATGAGCTTGAAATCGTAATAAAGGAGAAAAGGAGGGATACTCAGCAAAAAAAACTGTGCGAGAGGAAAAGCAGAGACAGTGCAGGGAGAAAAATTCTCAATAGATCAAAATGTTTTAGTTAGAAGTATAAGGGAATCCTTCTGTCTCCATTTCTTTTCTTTGGTAACAAGAATTATAAATCCTGAAAGGAATTAAGACAGAATCCCAGGAGGCAAGAAAAGAACGTATAAGATAAAAATTTTCATGTGTTCTGTTGACACATGAAATCATGATTTCTAACTTCTGTTCCTTTCTTCTTACCCCTTCTACATTTAGGGAATAATACTACTTTAAGGAAGGGGTAGCTTTATATTAGTTGCAGTAGAAACTGTACAAGGGTGATTACTGATATAGCTGTTCAGCCAAGGTAGAGCTGCTGACATCTTTTTGTTTTGTTTTGTTTTGTTTTTTGCTGCTGACATCTTTATCAGTTTAACTGAGGTGTGCCGTGGCCAAACACTCAACCTTTTGATAAATGTTCGGAAGTAAATGAAAACCAGTGGAGGTCATCTTATCAGTGAAATGTTTGACATAATTTTCTTTTAAAGCTTAACAATAATGTTTAACAATAATGAAAATTTGTTCATAGTAATTGGTTTGTACTAAGAGGAGTGGTGAAAAAAGCAGGGTATTGAGATGCAGAAGTCTTATGTTTTATTCATCAGTCTCCCTCTTGCTGTTCCCTACCTCAGTAATCCCACGGCCAGTCCCTTCACCTGTACTGCAACTTCCTTGGCTGACTCCTTGTTTAAGGCCTCAGTTCTGTGTATCCATGAGGGATTGTGGGAATAATTATTTTGGAAATTTTCAGCCAACACACTGAACTTCACATCCCTATTATTTTAGGTCACCACCAAGCCTGTGAGACCCTCCAGTCATCCATCATTTCTTATATTCTGACCTCCTTACTTGTTTTTTCTGTGCTCATTCCTTTATCAGTTTTCATTCCTTTTCCCGTTAGGATCCTGTATGAGGCAAATAACATAAAAACACATTCAAACTGCCTTTAAACAATATGCTCACATAACTAGAAAGTCTAGCTCTAGGTCAGCCTTCAGAATTAGTTGATCTAAGGGATCAGTGATGTCAGTAAATATTTGGTTTCCTTTATTCTTCCAGTCACAGTGTTTATTTCATCATAAGTCAGGTTCCACTCTTTCTCATAAGATAGATGCCAGCTACAGTCAAGGACACCAGCTTGCTCAGTTACATTCAATAGGAATGAGACCCCTTTCTCTCACAGGAGTTCTGAGGGTGGGGGCAGCCACCTTCAAAGTTCATGGACTTTGCTGGGGAGGCATGGATACTGGGAAGAAAATGTGTATGTAATCAGATGGGGAAGAGGTGAATGACTGGACAGCCAACACATATTTAGCTATTGGTTGTACTCGGACTCCTCCTTTGTTATTTCTGGAGCCCTTGTCCCATAGTAAACAGACTCCTCCATTTCTTCATATTCTCTGGATCCTCTCTTCTCCTCTTAACCTTTACTGAAATCCACTCAACTCTGAGGAAAGTTTTCCCCATCTCTGTTTCTTCTACACCCCATACCACTAAGTAAGGAGGAAAGATCCACATCTTCTTTGTTGCCCGACTCCCACCATGTCTCCCGTTATACTCCCAGACCAACACTTCTTCACCATGGTGTAAAAACACCTTCAAGGCTCACGGGACCCTGCTCATGATGTCCTCTCCCACCCGTCTGGTTGGTCCCCTCCATTCTTTGAAGGTTTTGGTTCCTGGTTCAGTCTTCCTTTCTACTCCCAGGCCCAGCCATCAAGCTGCTTATGCCAGTGTTCACATAGATGGTCGGATCTTTGCACTCTTCAGCTCATTTATATCAGTCCACTTCAAAGAAAGTATCCTGGTTCTTGTCAGGCTTAATCTTTGATTTCTTAAATTCAAACATATCTCTTTTTTTCTTTTTTACTATAACCTAACTACTTCCATTTTACCTGTTTCATTGATTTTACTGAGACTGTAATCTCTTCCTATCTAAAACAATTTGCTCTGCTCGTGGTATATATGCCATTTCTTCCCACCTCCATTAAGACCTTCCTCCATATGTCTTTTTTTTTTTTTTTTTTTTTTTGGCAGCACCATGCAGCATGCGGATGCAGGATCATAGTTCCCTGTCCAGGAATCAAACACATGCCCCCATGCATGGAAGCACAGAGTCTTAACCACTGGACCACCAGGGAAGTCCCAGTGCTTATGCCATTTAATAATTAATTTTTAAAATTTGTTTCAAATAGAATCATAAAAAAATGTTAAATTGCTCAATGTATTCAAAGAAAACATAAATGAGTATTTATTTTCAAATATTTTGAGGTAAGACCAAGGCCTTTTGGTTAAGGGTGAATCGCTGGATTGGCATTCCTCACTGTCCTTGAATAAACTGTACCAGAAATGCATTATTTTCACTTCCAGTTTCAGTTTCTTTAAAGTGAAGCAAGAACACTCCAGACACACATAAGTAATCTGAATTCAGAAGCCTTCTGAATCTTTGTAATTCTTTTCTCAATCTTCTATAACAGCAGTTTTTTGGTTGGCTTTTTAGTAACTGTCTTTTTTAAAGTATTCCCAAGATAGTTTACCAGAAAAACAGATCATTCTTTTTGCATGCATTTAATCAGTTAAATATTTAACTTACGTTAAAATGAGTATAGCGGGGTGGAGTCGAGATGGAGGACCAGGAGGATGTGGAGTTCGAGTCTCCTCACAACTAGGGCACCTACCAGGCACTGGTGGGGGACCATGGACACCTAAGGGGGTGGGAGGAACCCCCGAGCGACTGGGTAGGACGTGGGGGGGGTGGATGGGGGGAGGAGAAGTGGAAGTGGACGGGAGGTGGGTCCCAGGCCTGATCGTCTTCCCTGTAAGGCTCCCTTTCACCATGCTAAGCTTAAGCCCCACCCCCACATCTCCACTCAGGGCCTTACCTCCCTCCAGCTGTGTGGGTCCCTAGCCTAGGCCCCGCCCCTGCCTAAGGCCTGCCCCCTGCCTAAGCTCCACCCCCACAGCCAAGGCCTTTTCTGGCCTTTTTTTCTTTTTTTTCATAAATTTATTTACTTATCTTATTTATTTTATTTTTGCTGTGTTGGGTCTCCACTGCTGCGTGCGGGCCCTCTCCAGTTGCGGCGTGTGGGGGCCACTCCTCGCCGCGATGCGTGGGCCTCTCATTGCGGTGGCCTCTCCCGCTGTGGAGCATGGGCTCCAGGCACGTGGGCTTCAGTAATTGTGGCATGTAGGCTCAGGACTTGTGGCTCACAGGCTCTAGAGCGCAGGCTCAGCCGCTGTGGTGCACAGGGTCAGCTGCTCCGTGGCATGCGGGATCCTCCCGGACCACAGCTCAAACCCATGTCCCCTGCATTGGCAGGTGGATTCTTAACCACTGCGCCACCAGGGAAGCCCCTGGCCTTTTTTTCTTTTCTTTTCTTTTCTTTTTAGGTTGTGGTTCTGTTTTATATTTTTATTTTTTCTAATAAGTTTTTTATTTTTCTACTTTTATGTTATTCTCTATTCTTTGTTGTTGTTCTGTTCCTTTTGGCTTGCTCCCCCTACCCCATTTTTTTTCTGTTGTTCTGTTTTATCTTGTTGTTGTTACTTCACTTATATTTTTATTTTTCCTAATATATTTTTCATTTTTCTAATTTTATTTTTTATTCTTTGTTATTTTACTGCTCCTTTTTTTTTTCTTTCTTTCTTTCACTATGCCACATGGCTTGCAGGATCTTGGTTCCCAGGCTGGGGGTCATACCTGAGCTCCTATGGTGGGAGCATCGAGTCCAGACTGCTAGACTACCAGAGAACCTCAGACTCCAGGGAATATTAAGCAGAGTGAGGTCTCCTGGAGGTCCTCATCTCGGCACCAGAACCTTGCTCGACCCAACTGCCTGCAAACTCCAGTGCGGATGTCGCAGGCCAAACAACCAGTAAGACAGGAACACAGCCCCACCCATCAAAAAGAATGAGAAAACAAAAAAATATGTTACAGACGAAGGAGCAAGGTAAAAACCTACAAGACCAAATAAATGAAGAGGAAATAGGCAACCTACCAGAAAAAGAATTCAGAGTAATGATAGTAAAGATGATCCAAAATCTCGGAAATGGAATGGAGGCACAAATCAAGAAAATACAAGAAATGTTTCCCCTAACACGGGAAAGGAAATAGCTACCCAAGTCCAGGAAGTGCAGAAAGCCCCATACAGGATAAACCCTAAGAGAAACACATCAAGACACATGTTAATCAAACTGGCAAAAATTAAATTCAAAGAAAAATATTAAAATCAGCAAGGGAAAAGCAACAAATAACATACAAGGGAATCCCCATAAGGTTATCAGCTGATTTTTCAGCAGAAACTGTAGGCCAGAAGGGAGTGGCAGGATATATATAAAGTGATGAAAGGGAAAAAGTCTATACTCTACTCCACAAGGATCTCATTCATATTCAATGGAGAAATCAAAAGCTTTACAGACAAGCAAAAGCTAAGAGAGTTCAGCACCACTAAACCTCTAGGAGGGAAACACAAGAGAAGAAAAAGACCCACAAAAACAAACCCAAAACAATTAAGAAAATGGTAATAGGAACATATGTATCAGTAATCACCTTGAATGTAAATGGATTAACTGCTCCAACCAAAAGACACAAACTGGCTGAATGGCTACAAAAATAAGACCTGTATATATGCTGCCTACAAGACACCCACTTCAGACTTAGGGACACATACAGACTGAAAGTGAGAGGATGGAAAAAGATATTCCATGCAAATGGAAATAACAAGAAAGCTGGAGTAGCAATACTCATATCAGATAAAATAGACTTTAAAATAAAGACTGTTGGGCTTCCCTGGTGTCGCAGTGGTTGAGAGTCCACCTGCCGATGCAGGGGACATGGGTTCGTGCCACGGTCTGGGAAGATCCCACATGCCGCGGAGCGGCTGGGCCCATGAGCCATGGCCGCTGAGCCTTCGCGTCCGGAGCCTGTGCTCCACAATGGGAGAGGCCACAACGGTGAGAGGCCCGCGTAGCGCAAAAAATAATAATAATTAAAAAAATAAAGACTGTTACAAGAGATAAGGAAGGACAATACATAGTGATCAAGGGATCAATCCAAGAAGAAGATATAACAATTATAAATATTTATGCACCCAACGTAGGAGCACCTCAGTACCTAAGGCAAATGCTAACAGCCATAAAAGGGGAAATGGACAGTAACACAATAATAGTGGGGGACTTTAACACCCCACTTACACCAATGGACAGATCATTCAGACAGAAACTAAATAAGGAAACAAGCTTTAAATGACACAATAGACCAGATAGAGTAAATTGATATTTATAAGACATTCCATCCAAATGCAGAATACACTTTCTTCTCAAGTGCACACAGAACATTCTCCAGGATAAATCACATCTTCGGTCACAAATCAAGCCTCGGAACATTTAAGAAAATTGAAATTGTATCAAGCATCTTTTCCGACCACAATGCTATGAGATTAGAAATCAATTACAGGAAAAAAACTGTAAAAAACACAGATACATGGAGGCTAAACAGTGCACTGCTGAATAACCAAGAGATTGCTGAAGAAGTCAAAGAGGAAATCAAAAAATACCTAGAGACAAATGACAACAAAAACATGACAACCCAAAACCTATGGGATGCAGCAAAAGCAGTTCTAAGAGGGAAGTTTATAGCAATTCAATCTCACCTCAAGAAACAAGAAAAATCTCAAATAAACAATCTAAACTTACACCTAAAGCAACTAGAAAAAGAAGAACAAAGCAAACCAAAAATTAATAAAAGGAAAGAAATCATAAAGATCAGAGCAGAAATCAATGAAATAGAAACAAAGAAAACAATAGCAAAGATCAGTAAAACTCAGAATTAGTTCTTTGAGAAGATAAACAAAATTGATAAACCATTAGCCAGACTCATCAAGAAAATGAGGGAGAGGACTCAAATCAATAAAATTAGAAATGAAAAAGGAGAAATTACAGCTGACACCACAGAAATACAAAGCATCATAAGAGACTACTACAAGCAACTCTATGCCAATAAAATGGACAACCTGGAAGAAATGGACAAATCCTTAGAAAGGTATAACCTTCCAAGACTGAACCAGGAAGAAATAGAAAATATGAACAGACCAATCACAAGTAATGGAATTGGAACTGTGATTTAAAATTTTCCAATAAACAAAAGTCCAGGACCAGACGGATTCACAGGCGAATTCTATTAAACATTTAGAGAAGAGCTAACACCTATCTTTCTCAAACTCGTTCAAAAAATTGCAGAGGGAGGAACACTCCCAAACTCGTTCAAGGAGGCCACCATCACCCTGATCCTAAAACCAGACAAAGATATCACAAAAAAGGAAAATTACAGACCAATGTCACTGATGAATTTAGACACAAAAATCCTCAACAAAATACTAGCAAACAGAATCCAACAACACATTAAAAAGGTCATGCACCATGATCGAGTGAGATTTATCCCAGGAATGCAAGGATTCTTTAGCATACACAAATCAATCAATGTGATACACCATATTAACAAGTTAAAGAATAAAAACCATATGATCATATCAACAGATACAGAAAAAGCTTTTGACAGAATTCAACGCCCATTTATGATAAAAAGACTCTCCAGAAAGTGAGCGTAGAGGGAATCTACCTCAGCATAATAAAGGCCATGTATGACAAACCCACAGCAAACATCATTCTCAATGGTGAAAAACTCAAAGCATTTCCTCTAAGATCAGGAACATCAAAACAAGGATGTCCATTCTCGCCACTGTTATTCAACATAGTTTTGGAAGTCCTATCCACGGCAATCAGAGCAGAAAAAGAAATAAAAGGAATACAAATTGGAAAAGAAGAAGTAAAACTGTCACTGTTTGCAGATGACATAATACTGTACATAGAAAATTTTAAGGATGCCACTAGAAAACTAATAGAGCTAACCAATGAAGTTGGTAAGGTTGCAGGATACAAAATTAACAAACAGAAATCTCTTGCATTCCTATACACTAAAAACAAAAGATCAGAAAGAGAAATCAAGGAAACAATCCCATTTACCATTTCAACAAAAAGAATAAAATACCTAAGGAGGAATAAATAAAATACCTTAGGTAGGAATAATACCTAAGGAGGCAAAAGACCTGTACTCAGAAAACTATAAAACACTGAGAAAGAAATCAAAGATGACAAACAGATGGAGAGATATGCCATGTTCCTGGATGGAAGAATCGATATTGTGAAAATGACTATACTACCCAAAGGAATCTACAGGTTCAGTGCAATCCCTATCAAATTACCAATGGCATTTTTCACAGAATTAAAACAAAAAATTTTATAATTGTATGGAAACAAAAAATACCCCTAATAGCGAAAGCAATCTTGAGAAAGAAAAATGGAGCTGGAGGAATCAGGCTCCTGGACTTCAGACTATACTACAAAGCTACAGTAATCAAGGCAGTAGGGTACTGGTACAAAAACAGAAATATAGGTCCATGGTATAGGATAGAAAACCCAGAGATTAACCCACACACCTATGGTCACCTAATCTATAACAAAGGAGGCAAGAACATACAATGGAGAAAAGAAAGCCTCTTCAATAAGTGGTGCTGGGAAAACTGGACAGCTACATGTAAAAGAATGAAATTAGAGCACTCCCTAACACCATACACAAAAATAAACTCAGAATGGATTCAAGACCTAAATGTAAAACTCTTAGAGGAAAACATGGGAAAAACATTCTTTGACATAAATCTCAGCAAGATCTTTTATGAACCACCTCCTAGAGTAATGAAAATAGAAACAAAAATAAGCAAATGGGACCTAATGACTTTTGCACAGCAAAGGAAACTATAAACAAGACAAAAAGAGAATCCTCAGAATGGGAGAAAATATTTGCAAACTAATCAACGGACAAAGGATTAATCTCCGAAATATACAAACAACTCATGCAGCTCAATACCAAAAAAACAACCCAAACAGAAAATGGGCAGAAGACCTAAATAGACATTTCACGAAAGGAGACATACAGATGGCCAAGAGGCACATGAAAAGCTGCACAACATCACTAATTATTAGAGAAATGCAGATCAAAACTACACCTCACACTGGTCAGAATGGCCTTCATCAAAAAATCTACAAAAAATAAATGCTGCAGAGGGTGTGGAGAAAAGGGAACCCTCTTGCATTGTTGGTGGGAATGTAAATTGATACAGCCACTGTGGAGAACAGTATGGAGGTTCCTTAAAAAACTAAAAAATAGAACTACCATATGACTCAGCAATCCCACTACTGGCCATACACCCTGAGAAAACCATAATTCAAAAGGGCACATGTACCCAATGTTCACTGCAGCACTATTTACAATAGCCAGGACATGGAAACAACCTAAATGTCCATCAACAGATGAGTGCATAAAGAAGATGTGGTACATATATATAATGGAATATTACTTAGCCATAAAAAGGAGTGAAATTGGGTCATTCATAGAGATGTGGATGGACCTACATCCACATCTCTGCGAATGTAGGGATGAGTTTGTCTTACAGAGTGAAATGTCAGAAAAACAAATATTGTATATTAATGCATATATGTGGAATCTAGAAAAATGCTACAGATGGATGAACCTATTTGCAGGGCAGGAGTAGAAACACAGACATAGAGAACAGACATGTGGACACGGGGGGAAGAGTAGGGTGGGATGAATTGGGAGATTAGGTTTGACATAAATACACTACCATGTGTAAAATAGATAGCTAGTGGGAACCTGCTGTATAGCACAGGGAGCTCAGCTCAGTGATCTGTGATGACCTAGATGGGTGGGATGGGGGTGGGGAGGGAGGTTCAAGAGGGAGGGGATACAGGTACACATATAGCTGATTCATTTCATTGTACAGCAGAAACTAACACAACATTGTAAAGCAATTATACTCCAATAAAAAATTGATATAAAATAATTAAAAGGAAATGAGTATAGTAAGCATAAACAGGTTTTGGAGCAATTAAACTTGACTCTTGGTGAGTATATAACTCAACTGGTTGAAGGAGAAATGTGGAAATACATTGGAAAATAATCTGCCAGCCTTGAGTGTAACCATCAACCAGTATGTTTCACATAGACAGTATCAGTTATTGTAGAGAGACAGTTAAAGGGGGTCAGTATTCTGGCTTCTCCTGTGTTAAAAATGCACCCTTGTATGTCTCAGCCCCTTATACTGCGTTAGCTCTCCTTGTTTTCACAGCCAGCTCTATGGAGAGTTGCTGAGGTGCACTCTCTCCAGTTCTTCACCATCTCCGTAGCCCTCGATCATAGTAATCTGACTTGCACTTCTGCCACCCCCCTAACACTGCTCTTGCCAGTCATCAATGACGTTCCTGTTGCTGAATTCAACAGAGACTCTTGTGTCTTTCTTGAGATTTGTACAACATTTCATACTGTTATTCACTCCCTTTTTCAGTGCTTACTTTTCACAATTCCTAGAACCCAACCTACTTGGTTTTCTTTCTACCTCAATGCTTAAACTAGAGTTAGAGCTCTGTTGTTCTTCTGTTCTCGCTCTGCAAATTCCCTTGGGCTAGTTCAACCACCCATGTAACTCCAATTACATTTTTTTTTAATAGCTATCTTTTTTTTTTTTTTTTTTGGTTGCGTCAGGTCTTAGTTGCAGCACACGGGCTCTGTGTAGTGCCGCGCGGGCTTAGTTGCCCCACGGCATCTGGGATCTTAGTTCCCCAACCGGGGATTGAACCGGCGTCCCCTGCATTGCAAGACCGATTCTTAACCACTGGACCACCAGGGAAGTCTCCTCCAATTACATTTACTAGTAATGAATTCCACTTATGTGTGCTACAGCCGCTTCAGACTTGGCACGTCCCAAACTGAATTTCCCTTTGTCCCACCAGAGAGCCTCCTCCTTCATCTGAGTCCCCTGTTTTAGCGACAGAGCCTCTGTCCATCCTTCCAATTCCAAGACAGAAGCCTGGACGTCATCCTTGAGTATCTCACCTCCTCCCGACATCCATTCAATACCAAGTCATATTGATTCTTCTTAGTGAATATCTACTAAATCACTCCAATTCCCCCTATTTTCTAGTTAGGTATACCATACTATTATGCCCCAGTTACCATTATAGCTTCTCTCTGGGAATGATCTCTCTTTTCTAAACATTTCAACTCACTATAATTTGAGTGATTTCTTTAAAATGCATGTCTTTTCTCATCTCTCACCTGATTAAAACCCTTCACTGGCTCTGTCATTGCCTTCAGAGTAGGTTTGAACTCAAATGATTCCCAAGGCTCTTCATTCTCTAGTCCCTACTTAACTTTTTCAGATTTTTCTTTCCTTACAACCTTTGACCTTTGGATAATTTCTGCACATTGTTCAGATCGTGGCTTGCTCACTGTTCCTTCTAGAAAATCTTTCTGGAAAAGCTCCTTCTGTGCTCTTTCAGAGTTCTCCCTGTTGGCACTCATCTCAATGCAGTACAATTACCCATTTATCAATTAGTCTTCTCCATGATACAAATAGCAGGGTCCCAGTCAATTTGCCTGTCACAATGACCAGACACAGTGCATGCTCATAAATATCTGTTGAACAAATGACATTAAACAAGTCACTTAGCCTCTCTGAGTCTCAACTGCATCATCTGTTAAAAGGGAATATTGTCCTGCCTATGGTTGTTTGGGGGTCTTGTAAGATGATAGGAATTAAGTTTAGTATTGTGGTTAAGAGAGTGGGTTCTGGATCTGTACTACCTGGTTTTTAATCCTAGTTCCCACCATGTAGCCAGCTGTGTGACCTTGGGCAAGTTACTTAACTTCTCTGTGTTTTAGTTACTTTGGCTAAATGGAAACAACCACGGTATCTGTCTCATAGTATTGTTGTAGGGACTGAGTTAATAAATGGAAAGTAATTAATACAGTGCCTAAACACAATAAATGTTAGCTATTATAATATTTTTATTTATAAGTTCTAGAATTATATATTATAAATATATATACACACATATGGCATCAGTTTTTAGTTTCAGTGTTTTAAGTGGGTAAAGGGTTGGTATCATTCCTTTATCTTTTAGGATAATACCATAGCTATACCAGATTTTATTTTTTAAGTCTTAAGTTCAAATTGCCATAGTTGATTTACATGAAATTTTGGTAAAACATTTTTTAAATTGTTGTTCAATATAGAAAGAATTTTGAAAATGTTTCCTTGCTGAATATCAAAATATTGATTCTACATACATAGTAGGTGGATATTAGCACAGGAAAAATGTTTAAGTAAGAAAGATTACTGGTTTAATTTATAAAGGACAATTATTATATCTTTGACACCTAACTTTATTTCTCTATGTGATTTAATTACATAAGCAATTCAGTGTTTGGAAAGTCCAAATTCCATTAACTCTGTAACTATTCAAGAAAACAAGGAAGTAAAGAGCATTTAGTTTTGTGCATATGTATTCACCTGAAAGAAATTTGCTCAATTTTAGTAAAAAGTTCTTTTTCCTTTAAAATTTAATTAGATAATACACATTTGTGTGTTGACTTTGGACCAACAAAATGCCTAATTTTTATCTTTTTTCTGATTCTTCGTAGAATTGGTGGTTCCAGGATTTTATTCAGAATGACTTTAAGAAAAGAAGTGATGTCTCCTCTTCAGCCAATGTCTTCCTATACTGCAGCTGGCAGAAATGTTTTAAGATGGGATCTTTCACCAGAGCAAATTAAAACAAGAACTGAGGAGCTCATTGCACAGACCAAACAGGTGTACGATAATATTGCAATGCTTGACATTGAGGAAGTAACTTACGCGAACTGTTTGCAGGCACTGGCAGATGTAGAAGTGAAGTATATAGGTGGGTAGGATGCAAAAGCACATCAATATTTCATTTTGTGGGCATCATAACCCATTTTATGCTTCCTGTCTTGGCAATTCATTTTCCAATTTTATAAGACATTGATTTTTACATAATGATTTGTAATTGCTTAAATGATTAATGATTCATAATTGCTTAGAATTATTTATATTACCTGAGTTAAAAATTTTTATTATGTGGCAGAGGTGCTGTAAAATGTACAGTCTCATTACAACTGCTTTCTGGAGAGCAATATATATCAAAACTTTTGAGAAGTTCATACCCTAGCCCCGTAATTAATTCCACATCTAGGCATAATCTAAAGAAATAATCAGTTATAGGAAAAATCATGTATAAACTTATGTATAAACAGGTACTCTATCATAGCAAAAGCTTGGAAACAACCCCTAAGTGTCAACAAGTAGAATAGCTAAATAAATTATGGTACATTCACCCTCTGTAACATTATGTAGCCATTAAAATCATGTTTAAGAGACATATTTAATAACATTAAAAGGACAGAGAAAGAAAACAAATTTTAATAATGGCCAATATTTTTGGTACTAGGTTTATAGTCTTTCTGTGATTTGTAGATCACTTTTGGTTAAACATGAATTCTTTAAAGTTATTATAAAAATGAACACATTAAATTTAGTTTCTTTATCATTACTATTTCAGTAGGGATATAATGGGTACATTTTTATACATTTGTATTTCTTTTTAAGATATTGTCCATCTGTCCCACCTGTCTAAATGCTAATATATGGATTAAGACAGTGATCACAAAGATAAATGATCCAAAGGAGACTTTCAGAACAATTGATAATGGAGCTAAGATAAATTTGATATTTTAAGTGATCTTTCTCAAAGAACAGTGTGTTATTTGGAAGCAAGCATTCATTGTTTTTTCAGGTTTATAGTTGATTTTTCATTTACTCTTCATGCTTTTCTCTATTTTCCATATTTCCTACACTTAAAATATATTATTTTAATAATATAAGTATTAAACCCGTTGAGTTGTAAGGAATGAAGATTCATGCCAGTTTTCTCAAAGAATTGGATATATTTTGTAGGATAATTATGGCTAAACAACCTTGGCTGTGTAGCCAGGCATCATAAGAACATAGGTTGTCTGTAGAACTGAATTATCATAAGCATTTGTATGGATTCTGGAATTTGGAAGGTTGTCCAAAATCCTGCACAGCCCTAGTGACCTAGTCATCTCTTTTTCCCCACCAAGAGTTCTCTACCCTATGTCCCACCATAATAGGGACTTGGCTACTTTCTCTTCCCTCCGCATTTCTGTTTCAGTTTCTGCCTCTTAATACCAACTGCTTCACTCTCATTAATAGCCGCTAAATCTTGCTACAAGCCTTGAGCTTAAACTCTTCAGTAAAAAAAGTCTGGTTGGTCTTGTAGTTAAAGTCAAAGGAATGGAGGCGGTCCCCATTCAGCAGAGCTTTCCCAGCAGGCAATTTCGTGTGCATCTCCCACCCTGTATGTGGTTTGTCCTTGATGCACATACTCACTTCTTCAGTCACTTATGACTAAGACGGTGTGCCAGCCTAGTAGCTTATGCATTTAGCAAATGTAAAAATAGGTGGGGAAAAAAATCTTTAAAACAGAATTATCTTAAATTCTGTTTTTTCTTCCAGTCGTACATCTTTTAAATATACCTTTAGTTTTGTGGTATTTTTTCTTCCTCTCCTGTAAATTTATCTTTATGGGTTAATCATAAAAATGTTTGAGTTTCGGATTAGAGTTTTAAAGACTAACTTTCTCTTATCTGTGTATGTTCTCAGCCTCCTGCAGTAGCTGTTAAAACCCCATTTGTCCAGTGTCAGGTACCGGGCATCAACATTGTTTATAGTTTGGCAGTGAGAACATAAGTCTGGTTCCAGGTCTTTGTGGCAAAGTAAGGAAGGAAATGGTTTTCAATATTATTGTTTGTTTAAGAATATGTTTCCAGTTTTAGACTCCTGCATTTTGTTCTGCTCATTTAAGTTCTTGAGCAATTTTGATTCCTTCTTAATATCTTTTTGAGCTAATTTTTAAAAGTAAACAGAAATTGTGACTATCTAGTTAACTCACTTAAACAAGTGCTGTATGTATTAAATGTTAAATCTTACATTCTTTTCTTTCTTTAATCAAGGGACAAAAATGATATATTAAATCTAAAATAATAATTATCTAATTTGATTTTTTTAAAACAGACACTATGAATTTATTGATTTGTGGCAATTTTTTTACAGCTTTCTTTGTGACAATGATTTAAGAGGACTGATATGCATAAGGTAGCTTGTTTAACTGGGCAATTCCGTGGTATGTAAAGGATAGCTTTACTGTCTACCATATATCACATGTGTAAATGTTACCTATTTATAATATCTTCAAAGTGCTAAAGATAGTAAAATTAAAATATATTCATTGTCACAGCATAACCACAACTATGGTTATAAACCATACTGATTTTTTTTTTTTGGCTGTAGTATGGATTATTTCACTGACATCAGATTTTTGCCTAATTAAAGTCAAAATGCAAATGTTTGAAAAACCCAACAACCAACTTTGATATGTGAAAATAAGAGCAGATGACATTACTACCATCATTTAACAAGAATAGCCCCAGTATTCAGCTGCTTACTGAATATGTCCACTGAGATTTCTGAGAATTCTGAAATTGTATGCAGCTTTTTATATTTGTATGAATGTTTGCATTTGGGGGAGGGTCCATGACTTGGATTAGATTTTCTAAGGAGTCTGTCATAAAGGTTAAGAACTTCTTTTCTAAACAAGCCCCATCCCACTAAATAGGCCTACTTGTTTCTTAAACATCCTGTTTGTTTGCCAGTCCCCATGCTTTCAGTCTCTACTTCTCCAGTCCCCAACTGAGCTCTTCCTCTCACCCCACCCATCCTCTAAGATCCAGCCTTCTCCACAAGGCATGGCATAATGCCCCAGCCCTCAGTATTGCAGACTTTGAATTTCTGTCCCATTCATTTGACAGCTAAGCTGCTCTGTCCTGTATTGTTATCTTTTCATGTATTGTTCCCTACCCCCGACTCCCAGACTATAAAATGCCTCAGTATAAAAACTATCAATACATCTTTTCTTTTCTTTATTTTTGGCCACACCGCTCAGCATTCAGGATCTTAGTTCCCTGACCAGGGATCGAACCCATACCCCCGGCCATAGAGGCACAGAGTCTCAACCACTGGACCGCCAGGGAAGTCCCCAAGAACTACATCTTTTACATTGGGAGATTGGGATTTACATATACACCCTACTATATATAAAATAGATAACTAATAAGAGCCTACTGTATAGCACAGGGAACGCTACTCAATACTCTGTAATGGCCTATATGGGAAAAGAATCTAAAAAAGAGTGGATATATGTACATGTGTAACTGATTCACTTTGCTGTACACCTGAAACTAACACAACATTGTAAATCAACTATACTCCAATAAAAATTTTTTTAAAAAGGACTACATCTTTTTTTTTCTACATTCCCAGCGAATAACTTGCACACTAAACATCCTTTGGTAAGTACTCAGTGTACACCCTATTGTTCCTAACAATGCCCCAGGAATAGCCAAGTCCTGTGTTAGATGCTGTTTCTTGATAGCCCTAGGAGTCTTTATGGAAAGTATGTAATGAAAAACTTATATTCGGATAATCATTCATCTAGGTACAAGGTATTTTGCTTAATACTGACTTAATGAGTCCTTATGGTTTTTTCCTCTGTTAACAGTGGAACGAACCATGCTAGACTTTCCCCAGCACGTCTCCTCTGACAAAGAAGTACGAGCAGCAAGTACAGAAGCAGACAAAAGACTTTCTCGTTTTGATATCGAGATGAGCATGAGAGAAGATATCTTTCTGAGAATTGTTCATTTAAAGGTAAATGATCTTATAATTCCCTTTAAAAGGAAAAAAAAAACTGACAATAAATAAGTGAAAACCTTTGACCAATGATAAAAAGTATTTGAATGTTCCTAGATTTTGTTTCTAATTATTATGATAGTGGGCACAACATAGTGTTATATCACTTAGGTTTATGTTAAGTTACTAATTACATTCACTTAAAATTTTTAAGACCAAGTATTAAAAGAGTGTATATTCATAAATCTAAGGCTTTTTAGCCATCATGAACTTAATGGTTTGATGTAAAAACCTCTTTGAATTTTCAAAATTTTGCAAGGTTTATATTAGATCAGATCAACTAGAAGCGAATGGAGTTGAGTTATCTATAAATATCATGTGGTTTTGGCCATAATAATGATGACATACTGTTGATGCTGCATGCCAGAGACATTCCTATCTGTCATCCTTACATTTTTCAGGACTCACAGAAATTATGGATTAAGAAAGCTCTAAGTGGGTCTGCCTTGAGTATTTCAGGTCTTTTCATCAACGATGTTGGTTTGCTTCCTAGCATTTTCATCATGTCTTTGCTTTGAATTTTTATTTTCATGGAACTCAGCAATTTGTTTGGAAAACAACCAGTGTTTTACAATCCTAGGCATTTTTGTTTAATTTTGCACGTTGTATATGCAAAATCTCAAAATTTGTGTTCTTTTTAGCAAGTTATGACAGGAATTGAAATAAAAAGCAGTTTTATTTCAAATGTTTTATTTGTAACTCACTGTAGAATATGTAATCCAGAATTTATTTAGGCATGTAAGACGTACATGCTGCCTATTTTCTAATGTCAGACAAACATTTTTCACCCTTAATTTATGTTCATCTATGATGGTTCATAATTGTTCATCTTTGGCACTGTAAAAATAACAAATTAAAATAACTATGACTATTTTTTGCTAGTTAAATTGTTCTCTTTTCAACTTTTAGCTTCACTTGTTATTCTGTACAATTCAAATCATGGCCCTTATAGTCTCCTATTTTTATTTAATCCCAAAACAATCTAATTTCTTTTCTATCTGGATATTATATATGTACTGTAGAGCTTTTCCCCCACATTTCTAATTTCCTTTGATTAATTCTTTTTTCATCCTGACTTCTAAGTTCTCATTTGGGATTTTCTAGCCTCAAAAAGGTATTGCAATCTTAATGTTATTGAGTCTAATGTTTTTGTTACTTTTCCACTGTTTCTGATTCTTACAAATGTTATCAAGATATGGGAGGTTTGTCGCTTTAGATTTCTTTGTTAAACTTTTAAATATTGTATGTATTGGCCTCTGATCCCACTAAATTTGGGAACAGATTGCTGCCTGCGTAGTAGACGAGACAGCAGCCTAGTACACTGTAAGTGACCTCATAAATGCCAGTGCATGTATCAGATTTGTTCATTTACTTGAGCTGGTTCACTTCAGTGTTTTATTATATTAGTTTATAATAGTTTCAGATTTAGTTCCATAATGTTTCCTCTTTCCACAGGAGTTTATTCTCATGCATGTGGATTATTGTGTGAACAATTTCAGGGGCATTTAGAATGTTAAGGCTACATCAGAATAATTTTAAAAATAACTATTGTGTTTGTTTATGAATTGGAGCTTATTTGGTGAATTTAAATACCTTCCTTGACAAATAGTTACATTTTTTAGTCAGTATTTTTAAAAATCTGGAAAATTTTTAAAAATCTAGAACTATCAGAATCAGTTTTCTGCTAGAGTTGGCCAGAATAGATGGTAATAGTTGGTAAATCTCATCCCATTCATAACTAAAGGACAAAGTTAGATATATCTAAATTCTGTATTTAATTTTTCCTGTAACACTGTAAATAAAATAGGGCTACCATGATGTAATACATGAAGCCTTCCTTAGGCTGGGTAATAGGATTTTACATTTATGTAGAGTCATCAATTTCAGGCATGCTCTCCTAAAATGAGGGTGCTCTGAATAATATGGAGGTCTCAAGATACCACCAGTGTAGGCAATAATCAAATGTATTATCTTAATTAGAGATAAAATGTTATTTTAGCTCTTATGTTATTTTTCACTTAATATTGATGAATAGAAATGTGAAATTACTTTTGCCACAGTTCTTTATGGCAAAATCTGTGCTCAGTAAACATCCTATTTATCTGTTGATGTACAATATGTAACTCTAAAGCTTAGTGGCTGAACATAGCAACAATCATTTTATGTTCTCTCATAGTTTCTGTGGATCAGGAATTCAGGAAGGTATTAGTTGGGCAACTCTGGGGTCTTGCATGTGGTTTCAGGCAGTGGTGGCTGGAGCTGGAGCATGTAGAGGCTAACGAGTTATCTCTGTCTTCATGTCCCCCTAGGGCACCTCCATGTAGTGTCTTTATGTAGGCTAATTTGGACTTCCTCACAGCATGACAGCGTCAGGGTGGTAGGACTTCTTTCATGGAGACAGAGGGCTTCAACGCGGATGTTACAATTAACTACACAGAAGCTGCATTGCATTTTATGACCTGTCTCAGAAGTCATGTACCATCACTTCTGCAATACCATACTGATGGACTAGTCGCTATGATCTACCCGGATTCAAGGGCCACCACATCACAGTCTAGGAAGCATCATCTGATTTGCAGTCATGTTTCAAAACCTTTAAAATAAGCAATTTGTTGACTAAATGGATAGATGAAATCATAGTAGAGCATGAGACTAACCAGTGTGCTGTAGTCTTCCTACCTCCTTCCCAAGTGTGGCTAGTAATACAACTTTACATTTGTATAGCAATATAGTTATCTAAGTTAACTTTTATACCAATCTTGTGAAGTATCCCTTTTTATTAGTAGAGAAACTGAGGCTCAGAAATGGTAACTTTCCAGGAGCCATAGAAGTGGCTGGTAAATGTTTGCCAGAAATCATGTAGACTTTACACTAAAACCTCAAGGGAGGGACGTGTCGCATTTGATTCTATTTTGCATCTCTGGCAGAGTGCCTGGTACAAAGTACAGTAAACACTTAATAAATGTTCTTCAAACTAGAGTGAGAAACAGTGACACATCCAAAAAATAGGTCTTCAGTAATTGATGTAAGGACATGGGTTATCCATGTGGGGTAAAAAATACTGGATTGCTCTTCACAACTAAATGAAAAACAATCCCTAATGGATTAAAGTCTTAAAAAGTTAAACTTTAAAGCTTCCGGAAGTTTATATAGAAATATACCTTTATGATATCTGATCAGGGAAGTATTTCTTAAGACACCAAAAGTGCT
Organism: Stenella coeruleoalba; assembly: GCF_951394435.1. Taxonomy (NCBI): domain Eukaryota; kingdom Metazoa; phylum Chordata; class Mammalia; order Artiodactyla; family Delphinidae; genus Stenella; species Stenella coeruleoalba. The sequence continues at coordinate 52,060,126 of NC_137148.1, forward strand.
AACTATAAAATATAAGGCTGATAAACATGACTACATTAAAATAAAGAACTTTAATTAATAAAGTGAAAAGACGCTAATACAAAAAAAATACTCAAATACTAAAAAAAAAAGAAATTTACAAAATATGAAACTAGGGCTTCCCTGGTGGCGCAGTGGTTGAGAGTCCGCCTGCCGGTGCAGGGGACACGGGTTCGTGCCCCGGTCCGGGAAGATCCCACATGCCGCGGAGCAGCTGGGCCCATGAGCCATGGCCGCTGAGCCTGCGCGTCCGGAGCCTGTGCTCCACAACGGGAGAGGTCACAACAGTGAGAGGCCCGTGTACTGAAAAAAAAAAAAAAAAAAAAAAAAAAAATGAAACTAGCAAAGCATTAGTACCTAGGATTTATAAAGAGCTACTGTAATCAGTAAAAAAGACAAACATCCCAATAGAAAAATGGGCAGATGACATGAAAGTTATTTCAGATGAAACACAAATGGCAGTTAAACATATGAAAAGATGTTTAACCTCATTAAGTCAGGGAAGTTCAAATAAAGACTGCAATAAGATACCATTTTTCACTCACCAGATTGGCAAAAATGAACAAGTCTGACAATGCCAAGTATCTGTGTGGATGTGAATCAATGGGAATATTTGTGCACTGCTAGTAAAGGTGTAAAATTATTTTTTAAATAATAGTAATAACTAATTCGGAGAAAAATCTAATATTATGAAGTTGGATCTTACATTCTCCATAACTTAGCATACCCTCCCCACCCCCACCTCAGCATTTACCTAGAAATAGGTTTGCATTTGTTCACAGGTGACATGGGACATGTATTCGTAACAACATTATGTATAATAGCAAGACACTGAAACAACTCAGATTTCCATCAACAGGAAAATGGAGCAATAAATTGTAGTAGATTTACAATGGGATGTTTTATAGCAGTGAAGGAAATAAACTACAGCAACATGCAACAGCATGGCTGAATCTTAGGAACAACGAAAGAAAAAAGAAATTGCAGAACACTGCATACAACATGATATCATTTAAAAATAAAAGGTTTGTACTAATAAAAATAAAAAAATAATAAAAAGGCCAAAAAGGAGCAAAACTAAACAATGTATACATAAGTGGTAATACTGGAAGAAAATGTGTAACACAAAATTCAAGAGAGTGGTTACCTGTTACATAGATAAAGGCAATAGTGTTTTAATATTGTATTTCATAAGTATAAGGGTGGATTTAATTTGTTTTCAAAACATATATATGTAGTTATAGTCATTTGTAGATTTCAAATATTACAAAAACATATAACATTTAATGTATCCTTAATTCTAAAATTAATTCTGAATTTTCCAGAAGAAAAAAAAAGTGAAAAACAAGGATGTCCTCATCCCTTTAGCTAAAACATGTCCAGGTATCAAAAGCCAGCAGTATGGACTCAAGTCTTGGTGTTTCCCTGGGCTGACAAAGGCTTCTCGATCATTGGCTAAAAAGCCTGCAAAGATCAAAAAAGCCACACTGGTGAGAAAAAAATGTACCATGTCTCCATGTTGAAACAATCCAGGCCTGTAATATTTTATTCCAGTGGCCTACTGAGTAGTAAGTACAGGAAAGGGATTCTTTAGTGAAATTGAGTGAATTATACAAGCTAAATTGAGAACTACAATTACCTATTGTAATATTATTTATATTTTTTTCAGAGCTGTGGAACTTGGTCTTTGCCAGTTCGTCTTAGCCAATTAGTAATTTAAACAGAAAAGTTTTAATGTTACAGTGTAAATGAATAGGTCACAGGATTAAGTATAGATGCTTTTAAGCATGTGATCGACCAGCTGTGGAAGAATCAGTGCCTTAAAACCACGGTTTAAAAAAAAAAAAAGAGAGAAAACAAAAATTTTTTTTGAAGAGGAAAAGCTGTGTCCAAATTTCAACATAGCAGTGGTAATTCCCTCTACTTACCATGCCTTCTTGATTTTGAAATGCGTAAGTCTAGTCGTTGGTCATAATACTACTGAACCTTGTACCTTTGTCAGGCTCCTAAAAGCCAAGGGATCCTATATAAAGCATCAACTACCTTGCCTTAGTTTCCCTGTTAGCCAGTTGTCCCTCTTTTGTGCTTCTCAAGTACAATACTTACTCTCTTTTCACTCACTACATGATATTAACATTATTTGCTGATATATCTTTTTTTCCCTTCATGTGATTTAAAGAGCCTCAAGGATATTCATCTTTGTTTTCCTAGTGCCTGACGTAAATTGGAGCTCAGTAAATGGTTGTTGAATGGAACAGAACTAGTCTCAGTTAAAATGTGTCTTCATGCAGTGCGGTACCCCTCTCCGTGTCCTCACTCTGCCTGTGGCCCACTCAAAAGCAGAGACTCATGATAGGGTATTGAGTTAGGAGTCAGCAAGAGGCCTTTCTGCAGCCCTCCTGTCCAGAGTGTAGGCAGCTGCCTAAGAACATCCTCTTCACAGTAGTAGGATAGAAACCTGATAGCAAAAAAAAAAAAAAGAAAGAAAGAAACCTGACAGCAAATGTGATTGAAAAAACAAAACAAAACGAAAAAAAGGGAAAGACACTGCAAATATAAAAGAGTTTATTTCTATCCCCATTTTTACCACTAAACAGCTGTGTGATATTGGAGAAATCATTTAACCTCAGTTTTCTTGTCTGTGAAATTAGTATATAAACATACATGTAAGAACGTGTGTGTGTATGCACTCACACTTTTATATAAAAGTTCTTAGTTACAGGAGGAAGATGGGGAAAACTAAATCTTGTCATCACAGAGTTTAAAATAAGATCCCCTGCTGTCAGATTATATAAATTTGAAAATTACTTCAGAGAACTTTAGCTCCCTACTCCCCCAAAGAGGCATGAGACCGGATTCAGATTCAAGGGGATTAAATTCTTTTTCAGGAAGGAAGATGCAGCTGCGGCAGAGCAGTGTAGAAGTGTTGGCTGATTCCCTCTTAGAAAATCCTTGGGCAGGAATTCTGACCTTGCCTGGAGATTATAAGGGAGAATATTATTATGATCAGCTTTGGCACAGGAATGTGCTTTAGAAGCACATTTTAGACATGCTTTACTCCTACCAGAGCCCTCCGGAGATTTCCCAAGACCTCAGAGTCTGACTGGCAAAGGGTGTCTGGATATAATTGAATCAGATTTTTGCTAAGTGTCATTTTTGTGGTAAGTCGAATATTTCAGTACAGGTAATTTGTTCATATTTAATTAGACCTAATTCAGAGCTGATTTTTCTCAGAACATCCTTCTACCTGTTTACACTTGGATTACCTATTTGAGGAGATAGGTAGTTTTACCTAATTTAGACCAAGAGTTGTGAGTTTACTGTGCCGAGTACACTTTCAGGCTTTCTGAAGTAGCAGCCCTGCTACTCCCAGATATGGCAAGTCCAGGCCCACTGAGTATGAGAGCCCATCCTGATCAAGCATTGGAGTAGAGTAAGAATTCTGCTTACATCAGCTGGTGAGGCTTATGATGAGCCTCTGTCCTAAGCTCAGGGCCACATGTGACCAGGTGAATGCCAGGAACCCAAAAACCCATGCTGCTGTCCAGCTGTGTGCCTTGCTTCTGCCTTGGCCCACTGCCCAGGTGGGAAGGTCCCCTGCTCTGGACCTCAACCTGATCACTTGGGTCCTCACAGTGTACCCAACCCTTGCCGGGCCCTGCTCACCAGTGATTTTTTTTTCCTCTCTTGCACTGCATATAGCTACTGCCTAGATTCTCCCCAATCTTACAACCTGGAGTATCATCCTGTCTAGGGACTCCTGTTGCCATGCCCCATATCTCAGAACAGACTTCCTGGTGCTGTTAAAGCCAGCCTCAGTCAACCCACGTTAATCACATCCATATGAACACTGTGATTTGAACTGCTGGCCGTCTCTGAGGGAATCAGCCCACAGCCCAGCTATCTCCCTAGCCATTCTGGGTTTCTTGCCATTGCAGGCACCTGCTGCCGGGATCCCAGTATGTGCCAATACCAGCTAGGGAGGGTTCCCACTCCACTCATGCCAGCGTGCTCAGAAATTCTCCAATGGCACAGAAGGGGTTATTATGGAAGAAGGGGTTATTATGGAAAAAGGGGTCTAACAGTTCTCTGCCCCCACTGAGAATAAACTCAGAGGAAACTGTGAGTAATATATGCATAACAAGTGCTTTAGTACTATGACAAAATTATTTATTGGCAGGTAAAGTGAGATACAGATTGTTGTATTAAGTAGGACCCTCAGTTAAAATACAACTCCGTTTACCTGCTGCAACAAAATATAAAAAATGACAGACCTATTGCAGCAAGAGCCTTTTACCAGCAGTCTAAAATGCAGACTCTAAAGCTAAGCACAGTCCTTTTAAAGATCTGATTAGGTGGGAAAATATAAAGCTTGGGGTGAACAGCCCAAGTCTTTCACGGAGAGAGTGCAACCAGAGTAGGTCTCTGAGGCTGAGAGGGCTCTAAGGCTCTAGAGAGAGAAGTCCCTCGTTGGCTCTCAACCACACTGAATCCTTTGCACCTGTTGAATCTGTCTGGAGCCCCTTTCCTCCCCGGGACCACAAACTAACCAGCCACCCAGATGTGCCATGTATATTCTGCCACGTATTTTGAAGATACTTGGAAAAATCTGGTATGTTTACTACCTTGCTGTGGCCGGGGGAATTTTCCACTCTCCTTTAGGGCCCTCCGTCCTTTTGAGTGAGTGTTGTTTGCGTTGCTACATGTAGGTTCACATGTACTGTCCAGCTCTCCTCCTCTTTGTGCAGTGCTAACTCATTTTCCCCAGATACTTGTCCATATGCAGCTTGATGTGGTCCCTTGATCTCTCTTACCAAATGACAGTAAGGCATTTTTGAAGTGTTGTAAGCCTTTTGCTGGGGTTCTATCCAGCTGTCCTTGTTTAGTATGTTGGCAAAAGAGTCCTCTCCATTTTTGTAGAATTTGCCCATTATTTCTATTTTTGCCTCTCAAGTGGAACCAGGTTAGCAAACGATAGAAAATTAAATCCAGATGATTTGTGATAAGAAATATGTTTTGTGAAAAGGACTACTCAGTCATAAAGAATGTTTTATGAGATTATGCAAATGTTCCCTATTATCACATTTTCAAGTGGTACAGGCATGCTTGATTCTGATGCAAGGCAAGGAAATTCTGGTTAGCTTTTTATTTATTTAATTTTTCAGTTTTAAATAAGCAGAAGCTCACTAAAGCATAAAAGAACATAGGTTTTCAAAAAGACCTGCCTCATAATCACCTATGTACTTCATAGCCCACCAGAGATGATGAATAAATTTTGCTGTGGCCTCATAGTTTATAATTTACCGATGCACTGTTGTAACAGAAATCAAAGAGGTTGTCACATTCTTTAATTTCAGGAAACGTGTGATCTGGGAAAGATAAAGCCTGAAGCCAGACGATACTTGGAAAAATCAGTGAAAATGGGGAAAAGGAATGGGCTCCATCTTCCAGAACAAGTACAAAATGTGAGTTTGTTTCCTTTTCTTATTAGAAAACAAAAGAATAAATAAAACAAAATACAACAAAAAACAGGAAATAGGGAAACACGTGTTTGTAATATGGGATACAACCCATAATACAAATCAGTTTACAACGTATTTAGTAGTCAACGATTTTAAATTCCACAACTCCTATTAACCTCATGATGACTGACAAACAACTGATAACTTAATTGTTCTTTAATCCTGTCAAGGTTTTATTTGTTTCATGTGTGCCAGGCTTGTTTTCCCTGCTCTAGTGCTAGTTCAGACCTTAATAGTTGATTTGTATTCTTACCCCTTGTTCGTAAAGAGATAGGGCACTGGTAATAAAATCCCTATGATGGAGAGTTTTCAAACCAGCATTTTGGAATGGAGTACCCTGTGAGTGATATATGCTCCTTAAAGGCAGAGAGATTAGCTTTTCAGACTTTCTCCTTTGTCTAATACCATTCAGATCTCTCAGTTTCAGAAGTAAACTCAGCTGCAGAATTAACTCATTCTTCTGGACAGGATATATAACCCATGATTTATTTCCAGGTTATTCTTCTTGCCAGTAGAACTGGAAATAAGTTGGAAAGAAATTCAAACCAAGTGATGTAAGCATGGTAGATACATGTGAAAGCACCACTGAGATGTGGGCACCTTTCCTCCACCAAAATGCCCTTCAGACACCTTGTATCTTCTTCATCCTAGTTACAGGAGAAGTGTGACTGATCTCGCTTTGCCTTCATGAACATTATATTAGTCAACCCTGTTGAAACAGTCCAAACAATAGAAGAATTTTATTTGCTTGTATAAGCGGAAGATCCAGAGGTAGTTAGGGTTCAGGAGTTAGTTTGAGTCAGATGCTCAGTGGTGTCATTGGCCACCTGATTTTTCTATTTCTCTACTCTGTCTCCTTCAGTGTTAGTTATCCAAAGGCTGGCTTCCTTTTATTACTAAAATGGCTGCAAATATAAAAACCCCACCATCCAGAAGGACATAGAGAAGCCTCCATTAGACCTCCCCTCATGTCTTAATGGCCCAGATGGGATCACATGCCTAATCCTGAATCCTTCTTTAGTCAGGGGAATGCCAGGCCTGGGTTCCCTGAACCAGTCACTGCTGCAGTGAGGATGGGATTACCTGATTGGTGTAGAGGTCACACCCTGGACTTCAGATAGGATCCAGTCCCACCTAAATTGCATGGCTGCTGTAGAGTTGGGGAGAAGTGGAAGGGAGCTGGGGACACGACCAGAGTGTCCAAAAATGACACTGCACAGTATGTGTTAAGTCTCAAATTTATTGTGTATACGAATTACCTGGAGGGCTTGTTAAAGCTCTGATTATACAGGGCCCCACCTCTGAGAGTTTGTTTCAGCAGGTTTGGTATGGGTCTCAAAATTGGCATTTTTGGACTTGGGTGGTGCAGTGGTTAAGAATCAGCCTGCCAATGCAGGGGACACGGGTTCGAGCCCTGGTCCAGGAAGATCCCACATGCTGCGGAGCAACTAAGCCCGTGCGCCACAACTTCTGAGCCTGTGCTCTGGAGCCCGCGTGCCACAACTACTGAGCGCGTGTGCCACAACTACTGAAGCCCACATGCCTAGAGCCCGTGCTCCGCAACAGAAGAAGCCACCGCAATGAGAAGCCAGCACCCTGCAATGAAGAGTAGCCCCCGCTCGCTGCAACTAGAGAAAGCCCGCACACAGCAACAAAGACCCAACGCAGCCAAAAATAAATAAATAAATAAATTTATTTTTTTTTAAAGAAAGAGGGCATTTCTAACAAGTTCCCAGGTGATGTTGATGCTTCTAGTCAGAAGCATACTTTGAGAAAGTGTGTGGTTTATGTAAGTTTTATTATCTAGCACTTTTAGAAGAGTGGGACAGGTTAATAAATTATCTCATGTGTTTTCTTGTGGTGTTCTTTCTGTTGCTTCCTTTGATCTCCCAACTAATACTTTTTTTCCTACCTAGTACTTTTTATGTAAATGTTAGGGCCCATAAATTGCTTTTATTTGCAAACGGTCTATAAAACTAAGACATATCTTGTTTTCCAAAGGAACCATAGAAGTAATTACTCAGTTCTTAGCTCTTGGCTTACTTCAGTACCCAATACTGATTTACTAAATTAAAATTTAGAATTTGGAAAGATTAGAAGTGTTAATTATTAACAGGCTACTAGATTCATTTATTCACTCAGCAAGCTACTTATTGTGTATGTGCTATATGCCAGACTTTGCTTTGACTATACCTCCTCAATGTATTTAGTTCTTACAAATTTACGCGTAATTTCTAACACATCACCAGGATTGCTTTTTTGTACATATTACATACAAATACTCAGGGACACAATGTAGAAGATTGCAGAAAACTATGGTATCAAGCGCATCTCTAAGAAAGTACTTCCTGAGAGTTGGGTACAGAACCCAGTCTTCATATAAAAGTGAAACTTACTTGACTGATGGCAATAAAAATGAAAATTTCATTTTATTGTTAAGGTCCTGTATTTGTATCTTTGTTTCAGGAAATTAAAGCAATGAAGAAAAGAATGAGTGAGCTATGTATTGACTTTAACAAAAACCTCAATGAGGATGATACCTTCCTTGAATTTTCCAAGGCTGAACTTGGTAAAGTTTTGTTGTTTTTTAGATTAAATCTGTAATTTAGGCAAATAATGTCACCTCACAGTTTGCCAAATCAAAGTTAGAAGAATTCTTTTTAAAATGTACCTTCTACAGAACCCACCACCCCTTCTAAAAAAAACACAACCAAACCACATCTAGATTTTAGGCTATAAGAATGTATACTGTTTCTAGAGACAGTCCAGAAGAAATTTCATAATCTTTCTTGGTAACTCATGCTAGCGTTTAACAGCCTTCAGTGCTTTGAATTTTTTTTTGCCTTGCAATGTCCTCTACATTGTAACTTAAACTAGTCTTTCCTTATTCTGTGATGGATTTTTCTTGGCTTTATTTTGCCTGTTCTTCATCAAAATGCCATCTATACAAGTGCACTGAAGCCTGTTCATATTTTGAATTACCGTCTCCCAGGCCACCTGTCCGCTAACTGCCACCCCCATTACAATAACGTCAAAGCGATATTATAAGGATTGTCATTATTTTACTTGAATTTCAGTTACTCCACAAAATTCCTAGAGCTTCTTAAAGGCACCATGCCAATGCTAAATAAACCAATAATGAGTGGAAAAATTGAAGTATGAGAAAATGATTTTTTTGCAGGTGCTCTTCCTGATGATTTCATTGACAGTTTGGAAAAGACAGATGATGACAAGTATAAAATTACCTTAAAATATCCACACTATTTTCCTGTCATGAAGAAATGTTGTATCCCTGAAACCAGAAGGAAGATGGAAATGGCTTTTAATACAAGATGCAAAGAGGTACTATAAATGTTTGTCTTTCTTTTGTTTTTACGGAAATTTTTAAGAAAAATGTTTGCTTTGTTTACCAATGTTGAATCAGAGGTTGATTCCTCTGTGTGAATTTCTATTTGTGTGAAGGTTATGCCTCCTAAATCCTCAGACTTACAAGACACCTTTTTCCTTGTTCATTGGCAACCTGCTTGGTATGGCCATAGGCTAAGCTGTTCTAATACAAATAGAATGGATTAAAGAAACTAAAAGTTGTATTCTTCTTCCAAGTCAACAGTCCAGGGCTGGCGGGATACCTCTCTCTCCTCAACAAGTGACTTCTAAGGCAGTTGTCACCATTTTCCAGCCTGTTGGGAAGAGGGAAAATAAAACACAGAGCAAGCATCTTTAAGAAGAAGACCTGGAAGTGACATCCATCAACTCTACTCACATCCCATTGACCCAAATTCCATCATATAACTGTATCTAGCTGCAGGGGACACTGGGAAATATAGTCTTCAGTTGATAGCCATTTGCTCAGTTGAGGGCATTCTATTACTAAAAGGAAAAAAAGGAAGAATTAGAAATGAATTCTAAGAGTCAACTAGCCAGCTTCACCACAGTCTGCCTCTCTGGCTATCCTAGTAATCTTGAGCACCCTTTTTTTCCCCACATAGAACCCATTCACCATATGTCAGATCCCAACCAGTTACTGCCTTTAGCTCAAAGACCAGGATCTGTGAGTGGCACATGGTCCTCCCCAGTTATACCTTCTAGTGATCTGGCCGCATGTGAAAGGTTAGAAAACTTGTCTGGCTTGCTCACCTCCAACACGTACCCAGTGGTAGAATAGGAACAGAAAACCACACTAAAGACTCCCATTTGGAAAAGGAAAGAATGGGAAACAAAGCAAGCCCATACCAATTTTCAGAAACAATTTGGCAGGAATTGTGAAGATTCTGAGCTCTGGTGAAGTTCCTGGGATAGCCCGTTGGACTTACTTGGGTCTCCTTTCTAGCAGGAATTCCTTTAGCAATTGTATGCCATGGCCCCTGGTTTTGCCTGCAGGGAATTCTTTCTTGTCCGTTACCCTCCATGACCATATATCCTGGGCAGCTGCTGGTATAGATTCCTGCTGATGCCAGTTTTGAAGCCAGGGGGTTGCTTTTGTAGGCCAGGCTTAATGATATCTTTGGTAATAAAATTCCCTCAGAAACTTAATCGCTTTCTTATCTGTTTGCTTCCAATCAGATTCATGTTAAAATAACAACACCCAAATAACCGCTTTTTGTCATAGTCCTCAAATCCACCATATCTTTTCTTATATACGGTCTCCTGTATGGTGTCCATCCTGCTGTTCTTCAGTTTAATGGGGTCTGCTTCAGGGCCCCCTGCAACAGTAGGCTTGAGGAAGAAGGCAGCACCCTCACACTAATCTTCACAGTTCAGTAACTCTGAGTGGCAGTCTTTTCTCCTGGTCTCTGGAGAACAGAGCAATTACCTTTTCCAGTCACCTGAAGCCCCACATCAGGGGTCACAGGCAGAAGCTCTCTTAGCAGAACTCTTTTCCCTCCATCTTTGCAAACTGACAGCTCACTTGAGCTGTCTCTCATGTAGTCAATCTTTCCAAAAGCAACAAATACCAACAAACAGACACCAACATTATTAGTTTTCCCAAACAGTTACCCTAGAGCTAAGACTCAGTAGGTGACTGGCCTGCCTTCCAAGTTATGGCGAGCAACAATTTTAACAAATGTTATCCATGATATCATGAGGATTACCAGCTTCCCACTTGACAGCATCTGTGTCCTCACCTTCCTTTCCTGTACATTTTTCATTTTGGTTATAGCAGCACCCTATTCCTACTGTTAGTCTCTGTGGGTATTAGGCTTCAGGTTAAATAAAATGTGCAAGGTCAACCAAAAGCGCAGTGACTCAAATAAGCTAAAAGTTATTTTTCTTCAGAAAGGATTAGTGGATACCAGGGGCTGGGAGACTGGGGAATTATTGCTTAATGGTTACCAAGTTTCTGTTTAGGGTGTTAGAAAAGTCTTGGAAACAGTGGTAATGGTTGCACAACAGTGTAAATTATAATTGGTGCCATTGAATTGTACACTTAAAAATGGGCTAAAATGGTATATTTTGTGTTAGGTATGTTTTACTACACCTTTTTTTAAGGTTTATTTCTCTTGCAACTAACAGTACAGAGGTGAGGGGTCCAGAGCTGGAAGACAGCTCTGCTGTCCTTAGTATGTGGCATCCAAGGTCATTGTTCTCATCTTCAGTTCACAGCTAGCAAGACAAGCATCTATAAAGAGATGACCCAGAAATTTCACTTATCACCTCATTCGTATTCCATTGTCCCATTGTGTATCACATGGCCACAGCTAGCTTTAAGAAAGGCTGGGAAAGGTAGTCAGGAGACTGTGTGTCCAGCAAAAACTCAGAGAATTCTGTTACTGAAAGGAAGAATGGGAGAATTGATATTAGGAAAAAATTGGCAGTCTAGGGAGAAGGTCTAGGGAAACTGAAGAACGGGGCCAAGACTAGTTTGAAAGACTCAAACTACTTAGCTTTAGAACTTGGAGAATTGTATTATGTGTTTCTCATATCCACGTTTCCATTCTCGTTTTAAAATAATAATAATATAATTATATGGTGTTTGCTCTTGTGCCAGGCGTTTTTCTATGCATTTTACTTATATTCTCACTTAATCTGCATGATCACCCTATGATGTAGCTACTTTTATTATCTATGTCTTGCAGATGAGAAAACTGAGGCTTAGGAAGATTAAGGGACTTGCCAATAATTAGACAACTAGTAAATGGTGGAGCCAAATTTTGAACCCTGGTAGTCTGACCTCGGAGTGTGATCTTCCTTAGAAGCATGTCTATAAATAATTGGATGATTTAATAGTAGTTTTTCTTTGATCTCAACGTTTATTTACTTCCTCTAGGAGATTATTTTTTCCTTTATTGTTAAGAAAACAATAAAGCAATATCATTATTTGCATTTTAATACAAATAAAATATATAAAATGTTTGTAATAATTTGAGCAAAATCCCTAGAACATTTTTAAGCATAGAGTTCTGTGGCGTTAAGTGTATTCACATTGTCGTGCAGCCATCGCCACCATACATCTCCAGAGCTTTTTCATCTTTCCCAGCTGAAACTCTGTACCCATCAAATACTAACTCCCCAGCCCCCCAGCCCCAGCCCCTGGCATACATCATTCTACTCTCTGTCTCTGTAAATTTTACTAATCTAAGAACCTCATGTAAGTAGAATCCATATAGTAGTTGTCCTTTTGTGACTGACTTATTTCACGTAGCATAATGTCTTCTAGGTTTATCCATAATTTCACATGTGTCAAAATTTCTTTCCCTTTTAAGGCTGAATAATATTCCATTGTATGTATATATCACATCTTCTTTATCCATTCATCCATTGATGGACATTTAGGTTGCTTCTACCATTTAGCTATTATGAATAATGCTGCAGTGAACATGGGTATACAAATACCTGTTTGAGTCTCTGCGTCCATTTCTTTGGGATGTATACCCAGAAGTGGAACTTCTGGATCATATGGTAATTCTATGTTTAATTTTTTGAGAAATCATAATACTGTTTTCTACAGCAGCTGTACCATTTTACACTCTCATCAGATATAAAGGTTCCAAATTTTCCACATCCTCACCATTTATTATTTCTCTTTTTCTTATTTTTTAAAAAATTTTATTTATTTATTTTTGGCTACATTGGGTCTTCATTGCTGCACGTAGGCTTTTCTCTACTTGTGGCGAGCGGGGGCTACTCTTTGTTGCGGTGCGCTGGCTTCTCTTGTTGTGGAGCACAGGCTCTAAGCGTGCAGGCTTCAGTAGTTGTGGCACGCAGGCTCAGTAGTTGTGGCTCGTGGGCTCTAGAGCACAGGCTTAGTAGTTGTGGCACAAGGGCTTAGTTGCTCTGCGGCACGTGGGATCTTCCCAGACTAGGGCTCGAACCCGTGTCCCCTGCATTGGCAGGCGGATTCTTATCCACTGTGCCACCAGGGAAGTCCTTCCTTCTTTTTTAAATAGCCATACTTATGGGTGCAAAGTTAAAGTGGTAAATTTTGTATTATGTATATTTTACCACAATAAAAGAAAAATTATAAGTACCAATATTTTGTGCAGTATCGACGAGACTAAATGTGGAATCAGTATAGTCCTTAAGAATATCTTTTTAGGGGCAGAACGAGAATAAAGACGCAGACCTACTAAAGAACGGACTTGAGGACACAGGGAGGGGGAAGGGTAAGATGGGACAAAGTGAGAGAGTGGCATGGACGTATATACACTACCAAATGCAAAACTGATAGCTAGTGGGAAGCAGCCGCATAGCACAGGGAGATCAGCTCAGTGCTTTGCGACCACCTAGAGGGGTGGGATAGGGAGGGTGGGACGGAGGGAGATGCAAGAGGAAAGAGATACGGGGATATATGTATATGTATAGCTGATTCACTTTGTTATAAAGCAAAAACTAACATACCATTGTAAACCAATTATACTCCAATAACGATGTTAAAAAAAAAAAAGAATATGTTTTTACTCAAATTTAACAGTACCTAAAATTTCGTTAAGACCCTCATAGCTATCTCCTGAGACTTAAAAAGTCAGTTATTTCAGAAATAAAATTGGATCATGAATCCAGAAAAAAGTCTGCAACACTGAAATGGAATGATTTACTATAAGTTGAGATGGTCTAAAAATATTTGACAGTTTTACCAACCTGAAAGTAATGTAGAAACTCTTCTTTTTAGTGCTTTGGATCCAGTTAAGTATTAACCTTTATTTTGGATTTTTTTTTAATCTTTATTGGAGTATAATTGCTTTACAATGGTGTGTTAGTTTCTGCTTTATAACAAAGTGAATCAGTTATACATATACATATGTTCCCATATCTCTTTCCTCTTGCGTCTCCCTCCCTCCCACCCTCCCTAACCCACCGCTCTAGGTGGTCACAGAGCACCGAGCTCATCTCCCTGTGCTATGCGGCTGCTTCCCACTAGCTCTCTACTTTACGTTTGGTAGTGTATATATGTCCATGCCACTCTCTCACTTTGTCACAGCTTACCCTTCCCCCTCCCCATATCCTCAAGTCCATTCTCTAGTAGGTCTGTGTCTTTGTTCCTGTCTTACCCCTAGGTTCTTCATGACATTTTTTTTTCTTAGATTCCATATATATATGTGTTAGCATACGGTATTTGTCTTTCTCTTTCTGACTTACTTCACTCTGTATGACAGACTCTAGGTCCATCCACCTCATTACAAATAGCTCAATTTCGTTTCTTTTCATGGCTGAGGAATATTCCATTGTATATATGTGCCACATCTTTATCCATTCATCCGATGATGGACACGTAGATTGTTTCCATCTCCTGGCTATTGTAAATAGAGCTGCAATGAACATTTTGGTACATGACTGTTTTTGAATTATGGTTTTCTCAGGGTATATGCCCAGTAGTGGGATTGCTGAGTCATATGGTAGTTCTATTCGTAGTTTTTTAAGGAACCTCCATACTGTTCTCCATAGTGGCTGTACCAATTCACATTCCCACCAGCAGTGCAAGAGGGTTCCCTTTTCTGCACACCCTCTCCAGCATTTATTATTTCTAGATTTTTTGATCATGGCCATTTTGACTGGTGTGAGATGATTTCTCATTGTAGTTTTGATTTGCATTTCTCAAATGATTAATGATGTTGAGCATTCTTTCATGTGTTTGTTGGCAGTCTGTATATGTTCTTTGGAGAAATGTCTATTTAGATCTTCTGCCCATTTTTGGATTGGGTTGTTTGTTTTTTTGTTGTTGAGCTGCATGAGCTGCTTTTAAATTTTGGAGATTAATCCTTTGTCAGTTGCTTCATTTGCAAATATTTTCAACCATTCTGAGGGTTGTCTTTTGGTCTTGTTTATGGTTTCCTTTGCTGTGCAAAAGCTTTGAAGTTTCATTAGGTCCCATTTGTTTATTTTTGTTTTAATTTCCATTTCTCTAGGAGGTGGGTCAAAAAGGATCTTGCTGTGATTTATGTCATAGAGTGTTCTGCCTATGTTTTCCTCTAAGAGTTTGATAGTTTCTGGCCTTACATTTAGGTCTTTAATCCATTTTGAGCTTATTTTTGTGTATGGTGTTAGGGAGTGATCTAATCTCATACTATTACATGTACCTGTCCAGTTTTCCCAGCACCACTTATTGAAGAGGTTGTCCTTTCTCCACTGTACATTCCTGCCTCCTTTATCAAAGATAAGGTGACCATATGTGCGTGGGTTTATCTCTGGGCTTTCTATCCTGTTCCATTGGTCTATCTTTCTGTTCTTCTGCCAGTACCATACTGTCTTGATTACTGTAGCTTTGTAGTATAGTCTGAAGTCAGGGAGCCTGATTCCTCCAGCTCTGTTTTTCGTTCTCAAGATTGCTCTGGCTATTCAGGGTCTTTTGTGTTTCCATACAAATTGTGAAATTTTTTGTTCTAGTCCCGTGAAAAAGGCCAGTGGTATTTTGATAGCGATTGCATTGAATCTGTAGATTGCTTTGGGTAGTAGAGTCATTTTCACAATGTTGATTCTTCCAATACAAGACCATGCTATATCTCTCCATCTATTTGTATCATCCTTAATTTCCTTCATCAGTGTCTTATAATTTTCTGTATACAGGTCTTTTGTCTCTTTAGGTAGGTTTATTCCTAGATATTTTATTCTTTTTGTTGCAGTGGTAAATGGGAGTGTTTTCTTGATTTCACTTTCAGATTTTTCATCATTAGTTTATAGGAATGCCACAGATTTCTGTGCATTAATTTTCTATCCTGCAACTTTACCAAATTCATTGATTAGCTCTAGTAGTTTTCTGGTAGCATCTTTAGGATTCTCTATGTATAGTATCATGTCATCTGCAAACAGTGACAGCTTTACTTCTTCTTTTCCCATTTGGATTCCTTTTATTTCCTTTTCTTCTCTGATTGCTGTGGCTAAAACTTCCAGAACTATGTTGAATAAGAGTGGTGAGAGTGGGCAACCTTGACTTGTTCCTGATCTTAGTGGAAATGCTTTCAGTTTTTCACCATTGAGGACAATGTTGGCTGTGGGTTTGTCATATATGGCCTTTATTATGTTGAGGAAAGTTCCCTCTATGCCTACTTTCTGCAGGGTTTTTATCATAAATGGGTGTTGAATTTTGTCAAAAGCTTTCTCTGCATCTATTGAAATGATCATATGGTTTTTCTCCTTCAGTTTGTTAATATGGTGTATCACGTTGATTGATTTGTGTATATTGAAGAATCCTTGCATTCCTGGAATAAACCCCACTTGATCATGGTGTATGATCCTTTTAATGTGCTGTTGGATTCTGTTTGCTAGTATTTTGTTGAGGATTTTTGCATCTATGTTCATCAGTGATATTGGCCTGTACTTTTCTTTCTTTGTGACATCCTTGTCTGGTTTTGGTATCAGGGTGATAGTGGCCTCGTAGAAAAAGTTTGGGAGTGTTCCTCCCTCTGCTATATTTTGGAAGAGTTTGAGAAGGATAGTTAGCTCTTCTCTAAATGTTTGATAGAATTCACCTGTGAAGCCATCTGGTCCTGGGCTTTTGTTTGTTGGAAGATTTTTAATCACAGTTTCAATTTCAGTGCTTGTGATTGGTCTGTTCATATTTTCCATTTCTTCCTGATTCAGTCTTGGCAGGTTGTGCATTTCTAAGAATTTGTCCATTTCTGCCAGGTTGTCCATTTTATTGCCATGAGTTGCTTGTAGTAATCTCTCATGATCTTTTGTATTTCTGCAGTGTCAGTTGTTACTTCTCCTTTTTCATTGCTAATTCTATTGATTTGAGTCTTCTCTCTTTTTTTCTTGATGAGTCTGGCTAATGGTTTATCAATTTTGTTTATCTTCTCAAAGAACCAGCTTTTAGTTTTAATGATCTTTGCTATCGTTTCCTTCATTTCTTTTTCATTTATTTCTGATCTGCTCTTTATGATTTCTTTCCTGCTGCTAACTTTGGGTTTTTTTGTTCTTCTTTCTCTAATTGCTTCAGGTGCAAGGTTAGGTTGTTTATTCGAGATGTTTCCTGTTTCTTAAGGTAGGATTGTATTGCTATAAACTTCCCTCTTAGAACTGCTTTTGCTGCATCCCATAGGTTTTGGGTTGTCTTGTCTCCACTGTCATTTGTTTCTAGGTATTTTTTGATTTCCTCTTCGATTTCTTCAGTGATCACTTGGTTATTAAGTAGTGTATTGTTTAGCCTCCATGTGTTTGTATTTTTTACAGATCTTTTCCTGTAATTGATATCTAGTCTCATAGCGTTGTGGTCGGAAAAGATACTTGATACAATTTCAATTTTCTTAAATTTACCAAGGCTTGATTTGTGACCTAAGATATGATCTATCCTGGAGAATGTTCCATGAGCACTTGAGAACAATGTGTATTCTGTTGTTTTTGGATGGAATGTCCTATAAATATCAATTAAGTCCATCTTGTTTAATGTATCATTTAAAGCTTGCGTTTCCTTATTTATTTTCATTTTGGTTGATCTGTCCATTGGTGAAAGTGGGGTGTTAAAGTCCCCTACTATGAATGTATTACTGTCGATTTCCCCTTTTATGGCTGTTAGTATTTGCCTTATGTTTTGAGGTGCTCCTATGTTGGGTGCATAAATATTTACAATTGTTATATCTTCTTCTTGGATCGATCCCTTGATCATTTTGTAGTGTCCTTCTTTGTCTCTTCTAATAGTCTTTATTTTAAAATCTATTTTGTCTGATATGAGAATTGCTACTTCAGATTTCTTTTGTTTTACATTTGTATGGAATATCTTTTTCCATCCCCTCACTTTCAGTTTGTACATTTCTCTAGGTCTGAAGTGGGTCTCTTGTAGACAGCATATATATGGGTCTTGTTTTTGTATCCATTCAGCCAATCTGTGTCTTTTGGTGGGAGCATTTAGTCCATTTACATTTAAGGTAATTATCAATATGTATGTTCCTGTTATCATTTTCTTAACTGTTTTGGGTTTTTTATTTTAGGGCTTTTCCTTCTCTTGTGTTTCTTGCCTAGAGAAGATACTTTAGCATTTGTTGTAAAGCTGGTTTGGTGGTGCTGAACTCTCTCAGCTTTTGCTTGTCTGTAAAGGTTTTAATTTCTCCATCAAATCTGAAAGAGATCCTTGCTGGGTATAGTGATCTTGGTTGTAGGTTTTTCTCGTTCATCACTTTAAATATGTCCTGCCAGTCCCTTCTGGCTTGCAGAGTTTCTGCTGAAAGATCAGCTGTTAACCTTATGGGGATTCCCTTGTGTGTTATTTGTTGTTTTTCCCTTGCTGCTTTTAATATGTTTTCTTTGTATTTAATTTTTCGCAGTTTGATTAATATGTGTCCTGATGTGTTTCTCCTTGGATTTATCCTGTATGGGACTCTCTGTGCTTCCTGGACTTGATTAACTTTTTCCTTTCCCATATTAGGGAAGTTTTCAACTGTAATCTCTTCAAATATTTTCTCAGTCTGTTTCTTTTTCTCTTCTTCTTCTGGAACCCCTATAATTTGAATGTTGGTGCATTTATTGTTGTCCCAGAATTCTCTGAGACTGTCCTCAGTTCTTTTCATTCTTTTTTCTTTATTCTGCTCTGCAGTAGTTATTTCCACTATTTTATCTTCCAAGTCATTTATCCGTTCTTCTGCCTCAGTTATTCTGCTATTGATCCCTTCTAGAGTATTTTTAATTTCATTTATTGTGTTTATCATTGCTTGTTTCATCTTTAGTTCTTCTAGGTCCTTGTTAAATGTTTCTTGCGTTTTGTCTATTCTATTTCCAAGATTTGGGATCATCTTTACTGTCATTATTCTGAATTCTTCTTCAGGTAGGTAGACTGCCTATTTCCTCTTCACTTGTTAGGTCTGGTGGGTTTTTATCTTGCTCCTTCATCTGCTGTGTGTTTTCCTGTCTTCTCATTTTGCCTATCTTACTGCGTTTGGGGTCTCCTTTTTGCAGGCTGCAGGTTCGTAGTTCCCGTTTTTGTTTTTGGTTTTTGGGGGTTTTTTTTGCGGTATGCGGGCCCCTCACTGCTGTGGCCTCTCCCGTTGCGGAGCACAGGCTCTGGACACGCAGGCTCAGTGGCCATGGCTCATGGGCCCAGCCACTCTGCAGCACGTGGGATCTTCCTGGACCGGGAAACGAACCCGTGTCCCCTGGATCAGCAGATGGACTCTCAACCACTGTGCCTCCAGGGAAGCCCCCCGTTGTTTTTGGTGTCAGTCCCCAGTGGCTAAAGTTGGTTCAGTGGGTTGTGTAGGCTTCCTGGTGGAGCGGACTAGTGCCTATGTTCTGGTGGATGAGGCTGGATCTTGTCTTTCTGGTGGGCAGGTCCACGTCTGGTGGTGTGCTTTGGTGTGTCTGTGGACTTATTATGATTTTAGGCAGCCTCTCTGCTAATGGTGGGGTTGTGTTCCTGTCTTGCTAGGTGTTAGGCATAGGGTGTCCATCACTGTAGCTTGCTGGTCGTTGAGTGAAGCTGGGTGTTGGTGTTGAGAAGGAGATCTCTGGGAGATTTTCACCATTTGATATTACATGGTGCTGGGAGGTCTCTTGTGGACCAGTGTCCTGAAGTTGGCTCTCCCACCTCAGAGGCACAGCACTGACTCCTGGCTGCAGCACCAAGAGCCTTTATCCACACGGCTTAGAATAAAAGGGAGAAAAAGTAGAAAGAAAGAAAGAGGATAAAAGAAAATAAAATAAAGTTATTAAAATAAAAAAATAATTATTAAGAAAAAAAATTTTTTAAGTAAAAAAAACAAAAGAAAATCGGACAGATAGAACCCTAGGACAAATGGTGAAAGCAAAGCTATACAGACAAAATCTGACACAGAAGCATACACACTCACAAAAAGAGGAAAAGGGGAAAAAATAATAAATCTTGCTCTTGAAGCCCACCTTCTCAGTTTGGGATGATTCGTTGTCTATTCATGTAATCCACAGATGCAGGGTACATCAAGTTGATTGTGGAGCTTTAATCCGCTGCTCCTGAGGCTGCTGGGAGAGATTTCCCTTTTTCTTCTTTGTTCGCACAGTTCCCGGGGTTCAGCTTTGGAATTGGCCCTGCCTCTGTGTGTAGGTCGCCGGAGTGTGTCTGTTCTTCGCTCAGACAGGACGGGGTTAAAGGAGCAGTTGATTCGGGGGCTCTGGCTCACTCAGGCTGGGGGGAGGGAGGGGTACGGAGTGCGGGGCGAGCCTGCGGCGGCAGAGGCCAGCATGACGTTGCACCAGCCTGAGGCGCGCCGTGCATTCTCCCGGGGGAGTTGTCCCTGGATCCCGGGATCCTGGCAGTGCGGGCTGCACAGGCTCCCCAGACGGGAGGTGTGGCGAGTGACCTGTGCTCGCACACAGTCTTCTTGGTGGTGGCAGCAGCAGCCTTAGTGTCTCATGCCTGTCTCTGGGGTCCGTGCTGTTAGCCGCGGCTTGCGTCTGTCTCTGGAGCTCCTTTAAGCAGTGCTCTTAATCCCCTCTCCTCGCGCACCGGGAAACAAAGAGGGAAGAAAAAGTCTCTTGCCTCTTTGGCAGGTCCAGACGTTTCCCTGGACTCCCTCCCGGGTAGCTGTGGCGCACTAACCCCCTGCAGGCTGTGTTGATGCCGCCAGTCCTCTCCCTGCGATCCGACCGAAGCCCGAGCCTCAGCTCCCAGACCCGCCCGCCCTGGCGGGTGAGCAGACAAGCCTCTCGGGCTGGTTAGTGCTGGTCGGCCCTGATCCTCTGTGCGGGAATCTCTCCGCTTTGCCCTCGGCACCCCGTGGCTGCGCTCTCCTCCACAGCTCCGAAGCTTCCCCCCTCCGCCACCCGCAGTCTCCACCCGCAAAGGCGCTTCTAGTGTGTGGAAACCTTTCCTCCACAGCTCCCTCCCACTGATGCAGGTGACGTCCCTATTCTTTTGTCTCTGTTTTTTCTTTTTTTTTTTTTTTTTCTTTTGCCCTACCCAGGTACGTGGGGAGTTTCTTGCCTCTTGGGAGGTCTGAGGTCTTCTGCCAGCCTTCAGTAGGTGTTCTGTAGGAGTTGTTCCACGTGTAGATGTATTTCTGATGTACCTGTGGGGAGGAAGGTGATCTCCGCGTCTTACCCTTCCGCCATCTTCCCCCTCTCTCCTCTGATTACTGTGTATTTTGGTTTTTACTATTGTTGTCTATTACCAGGAAAACACCATAATCCTGCATCAGCTACTCCCACTGCGGGCGAAAGTAGCCAAACTGCTCGGCTATAGCACACATGCTGACTTTGTCCTTGAAATGAACACTGCGAAGAGTACAGGCCACGTAACAGCCTTTCTAGGTTAGTCTTCTTTTCTTAATCCCTTGTATATTGCCATTTCTCTTTTTCTGTGACTGTTTTGCTGCATAGTACCAACTTGACGGAGAGCCTCAGAACTTAATGTGCCCTTGAGAACATTCTGCTTTTCATTCATGCAAGAGAAATGTATTGGTCACCTACTATACGTTAGATACTGTGCTTGGCCCTAAGAGTTGCTCATTGTTTATATTCCTATTATGGTCCTTGCTTCATTCTATTTGTATCTTGATGGGGATTTTTATATTAATTTCTAAGAAGATGTCTAGGGACCTACAGAGAGAGGATTAGCCTGTTGTATGAAATAAGCTGACAGGACATAAATGAAAATAGAGCATATAGAAACAAAAAAATATTTTATATTCCAGAAGCCACTTGTTAATACATAAAAGAATATAAAATAATAAGCATCAAAATTGTTATCTAATAACTATCTTCACATTCATTTAAAATCACTTTTTCATTAATCTTTTTAAAACCATAGAGCTTATATCCATGACATTTAGTCAGTGACACTCTATCACCCTTACCCCTCTCAATCTCAGTGTCACTATTCCAAGTCACTCTGGTTTTCTCTTTCATTTTAGTGAAAATGGTTGCATAACATAACCATTGCAAAACTACTAATTTTTGTTTTAATCTTCTCTAATCAGAGTTTACCAGAGTATGATTTATTTTTTAACTTTCTCATTGACCCCTTTCAGAGTTTATTCACCTTTAACAACTAGTGTATAATTTTATTAGCCTAAAGTTGGAGATGATTAATAATGTGTCAAAATCAGCATGCAGCCTGCACTTTAGTCCTCTGTGTTCTCTGTGGCCACACCTTGAATTATTAATGTATATGCTGACGTCACATATGACATGTAGCAGGTGTTGTACAAATAGTAGCTATTCATTATTATATAATTCATTTATTCATTCATGAGACATTTATGAAATAACTGCCCTGTATTAGTGTGCGTGCTACACAGTTGGACTATAGAAAGGGCTAAGACAAGTTTCTTTACTCAATGAATTTTCCGCTGAGCGGAAACAACAGAGATGTGAACCAGTAATTGCCATCTGTTCTGATGTATTGTATACAAGAGATTGGCTTGGGGAGTTAATAGTTTGGGTGAGAATGTTTCCTTTAGTGGTGATTGTGTATACTGAAAATTTTCCTTAACAATACCTCATTAACTTAATTTTTTAAAAGCAGTTTTCTCTCTAATCAGAATTACATCTCTCTATATCTTCCATGATTTTCCTCTTTTTGTTTCACAGCACTGCTCAAGCTGCTGCCTTCACCTCACACTATGGGGATGCCCCTTACAGGAGCAATGCTTTTTATCTTACATATGTAGCAAATTGTGGAAAAGAAATACATAATAAAAGCATACTCCTTTAGCCAAATACAGTGCAATAGTCAAAAACGGACCACAGTGTTAAATTGCATTATCCATCTAAAAAGTAGAGTTGCCATGTCCCAATAGACCTTCTTCATAGGAATGGGATAGTGATTAACTAAACCCATGGCTCTCAAAGGCGATGAACAGTTTTCAGTAATTCTGACCTCAGGTCACACCTGATTTGTTTTCCCTAGGTCTCTGAGGAGCCTAACCTCATTGAAGAATAATCACGTACATGAGTTTAGTTTCACTATCGCTTCATTCCCTGAATTATAATGTTCTTAAGGCAGAGTTCTCTGAGATAAACTTCAGCTTTGTTGATGATGTAAGGAAGTTGTGGCCTGACTTGGGTGGTGCAAAAAAAAAAAAAGAAGAAGAAGGGTGAGGAGCCATAAAATAAATTACCCTGAAGAGAACAGCAGTGCTGTCATAATAAAGCCTGCTTTCCTCTCTCCCTCCCTCCCTTCCTCTCCCCTTCCTTCCACCCTTCCTTACTTCTTTTTTCCTGATGTATCTGTATTGAGTGTGACAAAGGAGGAAGCACAATGCTAAAATACTGGTGGTATGTATGAATATGCCTGCTTCCAAGAGCAATGGATTGCCAACTTTTCCCTCTCCTCACAGATGATTTAAGCCAGAAATTAAAACCCTTGGGTGAAGCAGAACGAGAGTTTATTTTGAATTTGAAGAAAAAGGAATGTGAAGAGAGAGGTCTTGAATACGATGGGAAAATCAATGCCTGGGATCTATATTACTACATGACTCAGACAGAAGAACTCAAGTACTCTGTAGACCAAGAGATCCTCAAGGAATACTTCCCAATTGAAGTGGTCACTGAAGGCTTACTGAACATCTACCAGGAGCTGTTGGGACTTTCATTTGAGCAAGTGACAGATGCTCATGTTTGGCATAAGAGTGTTACACTTTACACTGTGAAAGATAAAGCTACGGGAGAAGTATTAGGACAGTTCTACTTGGACCTCTATCCAAGGTACTGAGGATCACCGTGTTGGAAGGGACCTTAGGGATTCAACTCCTACCCAGATTAAGATTCTTGTCTTTCATAATTCTCATATGTGATTCCTAGTATAGGGATTAAAAATGTGGGATCTGAAGCCAGAATGTCTGGCTCCATCACTTACTAGGCAGCTTACTTAATTTTTCTCTGCCTCAGTTTCCTTACCTATATTACAGTCCTATGAAATGGGAATACCAATCATACCTGCTTTGTAAGGTCGTTGTAAGGACTAAAATGGTTAATTACATGCAAAGCTTTTAGAAGACTACCCAGCACACAGCAAGTGCTTAGTAGATGTGAGCTGCTATTATCATCACTATTATCATTATCATCATCATTATCTAGGATTGAACCTGGGCCCACGGCAGTGGAAGCACAGAGTGCAGACCACTGGACTGCCAGGGAATTCCCTGCATTTCTTAATTTAAAATTGACTTCAGAATGTTTATTATTCAGGTGATCTGTCTGCCAGTACTCTTAAATCTATGTCCACTCCCTTCAGTCTGGCTGAAAGGCAGCACAGTATAAAGGAATAGCAAAATCTTGGCGGTCAGTCAAACTTGAGTTGGAATGCTTGAGTGACATAACCTTTATGAGTCTCTATATCCACCTCTATTATATGGGAATGATGTTTGCTTTACAGGTTTGTTTTGTGCATTAGACTATATATGCTAATCACCCAGCCTGGGCATTCAATCAGTAGTAAGACTTAAAAATATTATTATTACTGTCTGTAGCATGAAGTAACTATGTACTCCACAGTGTTTCATCAGACATGAAAGGATTTGGATTACTTTCTCTGTAGGCTGCTTTCTAAAACAAAGCCAGCTTGTTGCAGTTTTACTAACTAGGCCAGAGTAAATTATATCAATAGCATCTCTCTAGATCAGCAGCACATGCAACTTCGTAACCTACTGATTTTGCATGACTTCAGGAAGGAGGCTGGTTAACTATTGTCAACCAGACAGGAGGCAGAGTTGTCTGATCCCACTGCTTTATGGACTTACTTTCACTTCTGATATGATCTAAAAATAAACCCATGTCAAATTGGATAATTCTATTTTTAATTGAAGAGTGTCAGGATACAGTTTTAGGCCAAGAATTCTTTCAGGGGAACTCCTTCAGCATTGGAGCTTCCTATAACTGTCCCCGGATTCTCTTTCCATGGCCAAAGATAGCAAGTCTAGCTACCCCATCCTGCTGTTTCTTTGCCAAGATATAACTGGTGTCTTTTGTGCTCAGAGATCTGGCCATTGCTACCAGCACTCAGGTATGGGGACCAGAGAGTGATGTTTTGTGAGGGTAGTGACCTAGTTAATATTCACTTTCTGTCTCCTGACGTGCTTGCTTCTTGTTTTCTTTGTCTACTTGACTCAAAAAAAGGATATTTGTAGTAGATTAGGAAAGACCAGTTTCTTCTTTTTTTAAATCACGTATCAATTTTTATTCATCAAACACTGAGATTGTCAAACAACAGGAAAAAAACCTCTAATGGTTCCAACATAAGAATGCCAGGTAAGGGCATCTTTTAAAATCACCATCATTTTGGGCTTTCCTGGTGGCGCAGTGGTTGAGACTCTGCCTGCCGATGCAGGGGACACGGGTTCGTGCCCCGGTCCGGGAAGATCCCACATGCTGCGGAGCGGCTGGGCCCGTGAGCCATGGCCGCTGAGCCTGCGCGTCCGGAGCTTGTGCTCCGCAACGGGAGAGGCCACAACAGTGAGAGGCCCACGTACCGCAAAAAAAAAAAAAAAAAATCACCATCATTTTATAAACACAACGTAAAAAAGACATACTCTCAGAGTAAGGAAACCTTTGATATTAAATAAATCAAATTTATTTTTTAAAAAGAAAGATAAAAACCCCTCAATGGCACTGATTTTTAAATTGATCGAAAGTCCTTATGGTGTTTCATAATGGACCAAGATGTATAAAATATAACAGGATAAACACCTTGCAGATTAGTTTGTTTTCCCCGGTAAAATAATATTTATAGATCTGTTTACCTGTTTAAACAATTCAGTCTAACTACATGAAATCATTCCAGAAACACTGATGGACCCATTGAACATCCAGAGGCTGGACTGGCTGAAAATGTTATCAAATTCAGTGCACGGTTTCTGGTGTACATGTCCATGGGTTCTCTTCCCTTCTCTCCCCTCCTCTGTCTGCCTTCCCTTCCCATGTCCCTGCTCACTCCTAGCTCAGCCTGACACAGTTCTTTTCTGTTGTTGTTGTTGTTATTTATTTATTTTTACTTATTTATTTTAAACAGACTTTATCTTTTAGAGCAGTTTTAGATTCACAGCAAAACTGACCCTAAAGTAAAGAGATTTCCCGTATATCCCCTGCCCTGCACACGCACAGTTTCTGCCATTATCAACGTCCCCCACCAGAGTGGTACATTTGTTATAACCTACGTTGACACATCATTGTCACCCAAATTATATTCGGGTTCACTGTTGATGTTATGCTTTCTTGGGATTTGAAAAGACATATATAATGTGTATCTACCACTATAGTATCATACAGAGTAGTTTCACTGCCCTAAAAATCCCCTGTGCTTGGCCTCTTCATCCCTTCCCCCACCACCCCAGCCCCTGGCGACCACTGATCTTTTTACTTTCTCCATAGTTTTGCCTTTTCTGAAATGTCATACAGATGGAATTATACAGTATGTAGCCTTCTCAGATTGGCTTCTTTCATTTAGCATTATGCATTTAAAGTTCCTCCATGTCTTTTCATGACTTAATAGCTCATTTCTTTTCTTTTTAGCACTGAATAATATTCCATTGTCTGGATATACCACAGTTTATTTACCCATTCATCTACTAAAGGACATTTTGGTTGCTTCCAAGTTTTGGCAATTATGAATAAAGCTGTTATAAACATGTGCAGGTTTTTGTGTGGACATAAATTTCCAGTCCCTTTGGGTAAATACCGAGGAGTGCAATTGCTAGATTGTATGGTAAGAGTATGTTTAGTTTTGTAAGAAACCACCAAACTGTCTTCCAGAGTGCATGTACCATTTTTGCATTCCCACCAGTGATGAATGAGAGTTTCTATTGTTCCACATCCCTGTCAGCATTTGGTGTTGTCAGTATTCTGGATTTTGGTCACTCTAATAGGTGTGTAGTGGTATCTCATTGTTGTTTTAATTTGCATTTCCCTGATGACATATGATGTGGAACAACTTTTCATATACTTGACTACCATCTCTGTATCTCCTTTGAGGAGGTGTCTGTTAAGGTTTTTGGTATATTTTTTAATCTGATTGTTTGTTTTCTTATTGGTGAATTTTAAGAGTTCTTCGTGTATTTGGATAACAGTCTTTTATCAGATGTCTCTTTTGTAAATACTTCCTCACAGTCTATGGCTTGTCTTATCAATTTCTTGACAGTGTTTAATGAAATCCAGCTTATTGATTTTTTTTCTTTCATGGATTGTGCCTTCAGTGTTTCATCTAAAAAGTCATTGCCAAACCCAGGGTCATCTAGATTTCCTCCTGCATTATATTCTAGGAATTTTGTAGTTTTACATTTTGCATTTAGGTCTGTGATCCATTTTTGAATTATTTTTTGTGAAGGGTGTAAGGTCTGTGTCTCGACTCATTTTTTTGCATGTGGACTCCTAGTTGTTCCAGCATCATTTGTTGAAAACAATGTCTGTGCTCCATTGTCTTTATCTGTGCCTTTGCCCTTTAGTCAAAGAGAAGTTGACTATATTTATAGAAGTATATTTTTAATTTCCAAATATTTGGATATTTTCCAGTTAGCCTTCTGTTATTTCTAGTTTGGTTCTGTTCTTATTGGAGAATGTACTTTATATCCTTTGAATTCTTTTAAGTTGTTTTGATTTACAGCCAACATGTAATTAGTCTTGGTGAATGTTCCATGTGCACTTGAGTATTTGTTTTCTGTTGTTAGGTTGAGGGTTCTGTAAATGTCAGTTAGGTGGAGATGACCAATAATGTTGTTCAGGTGTTCTATATCTGAGCTGATATTCTCTCAGCCTGTTCATTTAATTACTGAGAAAGGAATGAAGTCTCTAAGTGATTTGTCTATTTCTTCTTTCAGTTCTGTCGGCTTTTGCTTCATGTATTTTTTTTAATTGAAGTATAGTTGATTTACAATGTTGTGTTAATTTCTGCTGTACAGCAAAGTGATTCAGTTATACATATATATACACGATCTTTTTTATACTCGTTTCTATTATGATTTGTCACAGGATATTGAATTGTTTAGTATATTTTGAAGCTCTGCTTTTAGTTATACACATATTTAGAATTGTTATATCTACTTAGAGAACTGTCCCCTTTATCGTTATATAATGTTCCTTATTATCTTTAGTAATATTCCTTGTTCTGTTTGTCTGCTATTACTATAGCCATTCAGCTTTCATCTGATTAGCATTTGCACTGTATCTTTTTCCATCCTTTAACTTTTTACCTTTGCCTTTTTATTTAGAGTGGGTTTCTTATAGACACTGTACTTGGTGCTTGCTTTTTTATCCACTCTAATAATGTTTTAATTGACATGCTTAGGAAACTTACATTTAGTATAACCATCTTACTTTTTGTCCCATCTATACTTTCCCCACTTTTCTGACTTCTTTTGGGTTGATAGGTTTTTTTATGATTTATTTTTGTCTCTACTGTCTCTACTGGCTTATTATTTACATCTCCTTTTAATATTTTTAAATTAAAAAATTGCCTAAGGGTTTAAAGTATATATCAATATCTTCAATCACAGTCTACCTTCAAGTTATATTATATTTCTTATCATTTGTGCTATCGTTGGCCTACATGTTATTTTCACATATGCTTAACACCCAGTGCGTTGTTAGTATTATTGATTAGTCAACTATTATTCACAGCAATTCAAAATAGATTGTAATATATCTTCATTTATTATATTTTCAGCACTAATTGCTTTGTAGTTACAAGTTTAGAGTGGTATCCCATCCCTTCTGCCTGAAGAACTTCCTTTAAAATCTCTTGTAGTTCACGTCTGTTGGTAATATATACCAGTTTTTTTTGAGAAAGTCTTTCCTTTACTTTCTTTTGTGAAATGTATTTTTTACTATTTATAGAATTCTGGGTTCACAGGTATTTTCTATCAGTACTTTAAAGATGGCATTCCATTGTCTTCTGGCTTGCAGAGTTTCTGACAAGAGATTGGCTGTAATTCTTACTGTGTTCTTTTTGTGTTCTTACTGTGTTCTGTACTGCGTTCTTTTCCTCTGACTGCCTTCAAGATTTTCTCTTTGTTCCTCTCTTTCAGCAGTTCCATACACTTAGGCATATGGGATAATTTCTTCTTTTTTCTTTTATTGGTTGTTTGCTTTGTATTTGTCTTCCTTGGTGTTCTTTGAACTTGTTGGATCTGTGGTTTAGTGTTGTTAATTTTGGAAAATTCTGAGCTATTCTTTTGGTTTTTGGGGGGTTTTTTTGGCCCACACCACGCAGCTTGCAGGCTTTTAGTTCCCCAATCAGGGATTGAACCCAGGCCCTCGGCAGTGAAAGCTCAGAGTCCTAACCACAGGACCACCAGGGAGTTCCCTAATTTTGGAAAATTCTCAGCTATTCTTCAAATATTTCTTCTATCCTTTTCTCTATTCTCCTTCTGAAATTCCACTTACATATATATAATAGATCATTTGATATTGTCCTGCAGCTCTTGAGTCTTTGTTTTGTTTTGTTTTGTTTTTTGTTTCTGGCACCCTTTTAAAAATCTTTGTGTTTTAGGGTAATTTCTATTGGCCTATCTTTTGGTTCAGTGATTCTTCCCATGGCTGTGGGAAGTCTATCAATGAGACTATCAAAGGCATTCTTCATCCTCATTACTGTGCTTTTTATTTCTAGCATTTTCATTTTATTCTCATAGTTTCCAGCTCTCTCCCAAAATTATCCATCTGACTGTGCATTTTCCTCCAAAACCTTTAACATTTAACATGTAAGTTATTGTAAATATTCTGTCTGATAGCTCCAACATCTTTGTCATATCTGAGTCTATTTTTCTTGCCCTCTTTGCCTCTTGACATTGTGTCTTTTTTCCTTGCGTCTCCATGTGCCTTATAATTTTTTTTTAAGTCAGACACTTATATAAGACAGAAAAGACTAAGGTAAATAGTTTTTATACCTGGCAGTGGGCACATATGTGCTTCTGCTAGGCCTTTAATGTGAGTCTTTAACTCATTCCATTTAGTAGTTGAGCTGGGTTTGGACCTTGTTATTGCTATGGTTAACCTCAGTGAACCCAAAGCTTCAGATTCCTGTATGTGTTTAGGATGAGAGCTTATTTGCCAGAGTTTTTCTCAGTGTCTGTTCCACTTAGTTTGAGGTTGTTCATTTGTGCTGTGCCTTAGAGCAGGTCTCTTTTCATGCTCTTGTTCCTCTCCCTGCAGTAGACTGCTATTGTTTATTACTGGATGCCTATTAGCCTGGAAAGGTGGGGTGGGGGTCTTTTCTGTTCAGTCTTACCCTGGGTCTGAGGAGTAGACCTATATACTGATACTGCCCCACCCTCAGCTGTAGATCTGGGCCCAGGATGTTTTCCTGCCCTACCTTCAGGAGTAGAGTGTTTTTTTGTGTTACCATCCCCCCAGCGGCAGTGGGTTTTTACCAGTTCTCTTAGGGCAACAGGGTTTGTTGCCTTTCCATGAGAAGTTCAAGGCTCGTGTCCACTAGGAGAGAGGTGAAATGGATCTAGGCAATGCTCCCTTCCACCAGGCTTGCATCAGCACTGATTCTTTCCCAGAGCTCTCATCCTGCCCCTGTCTTTTTTGTGTGTACTCAGTGAGGTCTAAGGAGAAGACCCTGCAAATGGATGCAAAATTTCCCTTATCTAATAACTCCTAGTGGTTCCCTATTTTTGCTGGTTCACCATCAATCTTTATCAATTTGTTAAAAATTTTCTTACTGATGTCTGCAGTGTCTGCCCCAGGTTAAAAACAAACAAACCAAAAACCCAAAAAGTGCTTGTTTCCTTTCTCTTTCTCCTTGGAGGCATCTGTCTTAGATGGATTGTAGGTTGGTTGCCCTTCAACCTTCACTTTCCGATGGGTTCAAGAAAAGTTGTGCTTTGCAAATTGTCCAGCATGTTGTTGTAAGAATAGGAGCAATGCCCTTTTCAGCTTTCTACATCTTAATAGGAAGCAGTAAAAAGACTAGTTTGTTTTTGTTTTTGTTTTACCTGAATAACTTCAGCAGGAAAAAAGTTATGAGTCGCAAAGAAAAGATAATACAGAAAAAGATATACAAATCAAAACATCAAACTAAAAAATTCACACTAAACCTGAATGTACGTTCATGTTCTGAGCAAAGAAAAAAGGAGGAAACCTATCCCTGTAATAAAGTCTAATGGCCCATAGCTTTTGAGAGCTACCATCACTGGTATCACATTGTCCTAGAATAGATGACTTTATAGTATAATTTATGCTTTTTCCAAGGCTAAATAAAAGCATTCTGTTTCAAAAAAGGCCTGTCTGGCTTATAAAAGGAGCTCATTTAATTATGAGTACTGATTCTTCCCTCCTTGAATAAAAGAACAATATTACTGTCTGGATTTTAGTTTTTATCAGTTTTTTTTAATCAATTTTAACTTTAAGGAAAAACTACCTAGTAAGTCAAACTCCATTATTTCACTTTTGCTTCAACACTATTTAGTGTTTATTGACTCTATCTTTGAAGACAAAAAGCAAGAGCTTGTTACAATAAATTGGACATTCAGCTGTACCCTACTTGTGGTGTATATTCTTAATTCTTATATTAAGATTTCAACAAAAGAAACCTTGGAAATATAACTCATATCAAGTGATAGTGGGGTTTTTGTTTGTCTAGTTTTCGTTGTTTCATTTCAACAAAACATCGACCCACTTTGTAAAAGGTGAATTAAATGTTTCAAAGCATCTCCTGTTATCAAATATGGTTAAATGACTAAGAGAGGCCATGCCAATGTTGTTGCTAGAGAAGAGTGTTTGTATCTCACCAACTGTGCTTCTGGTTCCTTAGGGAAGGAAAATATAACCACGCAGCCTGCTTTGGTCTCCAGCCTGGCTGCCTCCTGCCTGATGGGAGCCGCATGATATCCGTGGCTGCCCTCGTGGTGAACTTCTCACAGCCACTAGCAGGTCGTCCCTCTCTCCTGAGACACGATGAGGTGAGGACTTACTTCCATGAATTTGGTCACGTCATGCATCAGATTTGTGCACAGGTGAGTGATTTTTTTTTTTATGGTAGACCTACTAATTGCTTTTCCAGATTTTTTTTTCCACCAATGTCAGGTTTCTCAACATGTTTCTTAACATGTTTTCTCAGAAGCTGAACATGTTCAAAAATTTCATAGGCCTTCTGCAAAAACACGAAATTTTTCTTACTATGTTTTCACAACATACCTTTACTCAGAGATTGATCCACTAATGAAAGAGCTTCATTGAATACCACCCTATGAAAAAAAAAGAAAACTGTCGTTAAGGAAGGGTTACAAATACTGTGTTTTTTCCTTTCAAATCTTTTCCTCATAGGAATTTGGTGTAAGCTTCAGAGATAAACTGTGCTATAATCTGTCTCTTCTGCGTATTAATGCTTTGTTTAGTTCAATGGTTTTCAATCATCCAGACTCTGTACTCCTTTTTTAATAATAAATATTTTGTAACACCTTCCTTTACTAGCCTTCAATTAAAATCACAGATAGCACGGTGTAACCATGGGGAGAATTTACTAAGAAAGAGAATGTGTGTGTGCAGCGGATTGCAACTAGTTTCTCTTTATTTTTAAAAATGAAAAGTGTATTTATTCTAAACTTTGTAACATAGTCCAGTAAACTAGGCCCACACTATTCTAGGATGAACCATATGAACATGCCAATATTTAACCGCTGTTGACATACGAATACATCTAGTTCAGTTGTTCAGCCTAACAGTTTAAAAACTGATATTTACAGAAGTAGAGGGACAGTTTTCCAAATTTGAAATCTCCATGCATCTCTAAAGATGAACTTTTTAGAAATAACCTCTTTATCAGAATAGTTTTAGATTTACAGAAAAGTTGCAAAGACAGTACTCCTCACCCTGTTTCCCCTACTGTTAACATCTTATAGTACATTTGCCACAACTAAGAAGCTAACATCATTGGTACAGTACTCCTAACTAAACTCAATACTTTATTTGGATTTAACTAGTTTTTCCCTAAAGGTCTTTTTCTATACAGATAATTTTTTTTAATCTATGCAATATCCTCACTGCATAAAAGAAAGCATTTTGTTTATGTTTTTCAAATTGTAATGCTTGGGCATGGCTGTGTAGTAAGACATAAGGAAGTAGTCAGATTATACGTGAATGACCCCGAATCTTGCAGCAAAAACTGCAGACTGATACTTAAGCGGTTTGTTTTGTCCATTCAAGTCCAAGAATGGTATAGCCAGTTGTCTTAGTTCAGATTGCTATAACAGAATACCATAGATTGGGTGACTTAAAAATAACAGAAATTTCTCACAGTTCTGGGAGCTGAAGTCCAAGATCAAGGTGCTGGCAGATTTGATGTCTGCTGAGGACCTGCTTTCTGGTTCAGAGATAGCACCCTCTCACTGTGTCTTCACATAGCAGAAAGGAGCTCTCTGGGATCTCTTTTACAAGGCACTGATCCCAGCCATAGGACTTCACCTTCATGACTTCATCATCTCCCAAAGGCCCCACCTCCTACCATCATATTGGGGGTTAGGTGTCAACATATGAATTTAGGGATGGGACACAAACATTCAGGCCTCAATAGTGACATGATTTTCCAAAATGGTGACTATCTCTTGGGACACTTCCAAATAGAAAGTAATCTTACTTTGATTTACACAATTGATTCTAGTAGTTAGAGTCTTGGAAACTTTAAGTGTGCAAAAAAAATTTTGTAAAAATATGTGTAATGGAGTTAGTTTCTATGCTCACTTAATTACAGATTTTTCATTGATATGAATGTCCAGCAGGACATATGAATGACATGCAGAATAGGGGACAATTTTTCATTGTCTTGACATGTGCAGTTCAGTCCTGGACATCCAGCATCCCACCCCCAGAGCAGCCCCTAATCATTGTAATAACCAAAAATGTACCCACTCTTTTCCAGAATACTACTATCACTTTTGTTAAAAAAAAGTATTTAGTTCTTTCAACATTTTATCTTTACATCCTGGTGTTTCCATGTTTTATTTTAAAAAACAGAGGGGACTCTGGTATGAATCTATTCAGATAAATAAATCCTAATATACTGATATAGCCATTTCTACTCTCTGTTTAATCCAAGGAAAATAAAGCTTTCAGAATAACCTAAATTTTCTTTCTTAGGTAATTTTAAAGTCTATTTTCACAGCAATAGGTTTCCTGAAATATTTATTTTCCATCAGTGTTCATTCTATGACTGACATTTCCTTTAATTAGGATAAGTCTAGGTTCCATTTTTCTCAAGTGTTTTTATGAATAATTTGGGAAAGTCAAATATTTTTCTTAATTTCAGACTTAGGTTACTTAGATTATCTAAGATCTTAGTTATGTATTTGTACACAGATAAACAATAGTCTGCTTTTAGAACAGTGGATCTTAACTTCTTTGGATCTGAGAACCTATGAAAATATGATTTAAGCTATAGATACCTCTTCCAGAAAAATGCACATTCACTTATACAGTCAGATTTCTACCTGGAATTTCAAAGGGCACACCGACCCCCTGAAGCCCAGACCATACTGAATTCCAAGTTAAAAACTGGGTTAGAGCAGATTCCTCCTTTATTGGGATGTTGATTATCAGCTAGTGATTTCTGAGGAAGTAATTTGGTGTCTTAATCACATTTATTAAAATAATACTGATCCTCAGATACGGTTTTCCATGCTTTTGATGCGTGTTCTTGTTTTCAAACACAGCCCTCTTATAACCTTAATATTGTATGCTTATCATGTGTTCACGATACAGTTCTCTACAACTCTGTTATTCTCATTATTTCTTACATTAATTTTGATTCTTTGAAATACTCATTTTAGTACTGGAAAATAACTGTCCTGGTATTATTTCATTTTAAAGCTCTGTAACTCATGAATGAAATGTATATACATATATATATAAATGAACTATATATGAAT
The DNA here is from genome assembly GCF_951394435.1 of Stenella coeruleoalba. Classification (NCBI taxonomy): domain Eukaryota; kingdom Metazoa; phylum Chordata; class Mammalia; order Artiodactyla; family Delphinidae; genus Stenella; species Stenella coeruleoalba. Next base: position 52,094,858 of record NC_137148.1, read on the forward strand.
ATATAATTATATATATGACCAAACATATATATGACTGAACTACACACATGAATATATATGAATCAGTATGTATACTGATATACTGATGATAATGTATATACTGATATTCTGCTGATAGCATATTTACTGTTGATCAATATATATACTGATGAACGAAATATATGTATGTTTCATATATACACATATATATGAATCAGCTATATATATGAACATACAATTATATATATGACAACTATACATATGAATATATACATGAATCAGTGTATATACTGATGATGAATGATGTCTCTTTCTTGAAACAGTAGATTATATTCAATTCTTAGAATTTGCCTAACCTCCTTCTTGAACACGAAATGTGTCATACAGATGAATGGTGTATTAGTACAGTCCCTTATCTGGTCATCACCTAATGACATAATCTTCGAACCATCTCTTGTTTGTCTGTTAATCCTTTCAAATGTCCTGTAACGTTTTAAGATCTTTTAAAGTAATGTATTTGAAACCAGTGATCACTGCTTTTGTCTTAAAAGTAACAGATGCAGATCCATATATTTGCAGCTTTATAATGATTTCAAAACCTTTTGTACTGACCTAAAGTAGATGGCAGTGAAAAAGGAGTTTAATAGTTTCTGTGTTCAGTAATACTTCTGACTTATCTGAGAAATATATAGTGAATTTATAAGTTTGCCATACATATTCAGTAGATTGGTTTTAAGATATGGCAGCCAAGTGTTTGAGTTCTCCACTGTGGCAGTTTGCAAGTTTGATGACCAGAAGAGCTTGCTAGAGCTTGTCATAGTAATATTTAAATATGTCAGCAGGAACATCCAGTTTTCAAACATGTAGATGGACTAGTTCAAGGTGTCTACTATCTCATCATTCAAGAGAATGAGTTTCACTCATATTTTTGTGTTTACACTACAGCGTAGATAATTTTGAAGATAGCAGTCAGGAGGTGGCATCCTTAGTATCTGTTCCTGTTTCATGGCTTTATTGTGGTTTGGGCGTCAGTAATCGCTGGACTTTCGAACTTCCTGTAGAAAAGAAGAGTAATGCTTCTTAACAGCCTCCATTGTGATGTCTCTGTGTTGGTTGTGCATTAAGAGCAGTAATGAGTTTTGGACTGTTAGATATCATTTTTTTTTTTTTTTTTTTTTTTTTAGATATCGTTATTTTAAAGCAACACATGAGAACCACAATAAAGCCTTATTAAAGTGAAAGAAAAACTTCACATTTCAAATAATCTGTTAATTTCATCTAAAGACTAGTAGAGCATCTTGTCTGCTTTAAATATTGTGGACTAGATGCCGTTTTAAATAAATGTAGCCTATGTCAGTTAGGAAGGCACCCTAGTGTTATGAAAAGAGCACTGGATTAAAAATCATCCGTGTATTTGTAGGCCTGGCTATGTGACTTTTGGCACATTTTCTGACCTCCTTGGGCCACCTCTTTTTTCTTATTCCTAAAATAAGAAACAACAACAGTTCTCATATCTGCTTCCCTAGAGTGCTGATGAGATTAAATAATGTGTGGAAAGGTACTTGGGAAAGAATAAAGTGCCATACATGTTTGAAGTGTTCTTGTAACTATGCTTATATATAATTCAGCTCTTTTGAAATCAATAAGTAGCATACAGGTCATAATTTGAGACGGGGGAAAAGATTGCCATGAGGAAAAGCACTGTCACTTCAGATTTTAAAGAGTTCACAAATGCTTACCCTCCACGGGTTTTGGGTGAAGATCTGTGGAAGGTGATTGGAAAACATCACATTTGTATTTTTGTTTTGTTTTAATGATTACCTGCTACTTAGAAGTTTGATTCCTGGAGCTGGAGCAGAATGAGCACTTTATTTATGTATTTATTTATTTTTGAAAGTATCCTTTTTTTTTTCTTTTTGTCCGAGCCACACAGCTTGAGGGGTCTGAGATCCCCGACCAAGGATTGAACCCGGGCCTTCGGCAGTGAGAGCACAGAGTCCTAACCACTGGAACATCAGGGAGTTCAACAGAATGAGCAGTTTAGAGTATTGGCAAAGGTGGAAGATTAGATTAGAAAAATCTTCTGCAGATAATGTGTTGCTTCACATGTCTTAAATGATGGTGGTAATACTGACCTGTGGAACTATAGGGCTGTTGTAAAAGTTAACAAAATGTTATTCAGGTTCTCTTTATTACTGTTTTCATTGCCAGTGATTGCTAGGTATATGTGAAGTTAAAAGTATGACCTTTAACCTTCTGTTTATAGCAAAGCCTAGGAGACAGTGGCACTTTTTTTCTCCAATGACTTGTTACTTAAACTTCATCATCCCTGGATTTAGGGGTAGATCAGACAGGGGACATGGAATGACTGCTAAGAAATCAATAGGGGATCATCTCAGACAGCCAAGGTCCGCTCTCCTGAGCCCTGTTCTTTTTCCTCAGCACAGTACACTTATTGACTTCAGCAACTGCCTTTTCTTTGAGCTGAGATTTGCTTTCATGAAAATAACACTTTAGTTGTAAATGCTAAAAGCAACCAGTCTCAATTAGAACAATAACCCATATAGGATTTGGTCTTTAAAGCTCGCATAACTTTTTGAGCTTTAGTTTAATAATTTTGCTCCAGCTCTCACTGTGTTGTATCAATTGAGAAATTAATCTCTGTAGCATCAAGTCATTTGTTGTAAAAATCTATAACGGAGTATATTTTAGGCATCCGACTGTCTGTTTTAAAAGATAATATAGAAAAGTCTCATAGTTTTAGACAACTTTCTTCCTCTCGAGAACTTCTAACTAAACAGGAATCTAGTTTACCTTGTTTTCTAGGCTTTTATTGTCAAAATATTTCCTGCAGCAATAATGCTTATAAGGTACTGTATTCAACACCATTGAATTATTCGTGTTGAAAACTGTATAAAGTACTTCTTGGGTTCTTTGGAACATACAGTTGAAAACTGGGGAGTGGTATTTGCCTGCTGGTCATCAATGAGTAATGGAATTCAACAGCCAGGCTGTTTTGCACGTCAGGCCCCCATCAGGCTGCTGGATCCTAAGACTTGCCCATGGTTTCCTTGTGGACGTACACAGTGACTGACTGTGGGTTCCTTAGCACGTTCAAATTTAGTTATTTGCTGGAAATTGAGCTTTTGGATTTTGTAAGTTCTTTGTCCTCCTCATTTGAAAAATATTTAAATGGTATTGCCCAAAGGGCACACGGAGAAACAGCATGACTTTCGGGAAATTAGTAAGCAGTAGAGTTATTTTTAGCTTTTACTCCTAGCAAACATTTCCTTTTGTTCTTTAGAAGACATTGTTGATCTGTTCATTCATGTGCTGTGCTCTCTCCCCAACTACAGGGTGGCTTCAGAGAGAATAAGCCCTCTCTTCTCTACTCTGCGTGACAGAATTGTGTTAATTCTCATTTAATTTTAACTCATGAGTTATTCATTTGTTCATGTTTTTCTAGGTTCTGAAATACCACTGCCACCACCAGATACACACATACATTTTATTGTTATTTGGGGTTGATTTTCCCTCTCATCAGCAAATACTAACCAAAAAATGTTCACACAAGCAGGATATACAAAATTTATATTTTTTTCAAAATATTGTACAGTGATAGTTGATGGTGTGATTTTGTCTTTATTTACTTATTTTACAACTATAATATTTAGAAAGTTATGCAGTTAGTATTACAGAATCCCAAATCCAGGATAGATGGTTACAGAGGCTGGCCTTTACACCTCAATCTCATGTGTGAACTTTGAAAAATCTTCCAGTATATAGAGGAAATCAGATTTTTAAGGAAGCACACCGAAACCTCGCTTTTACTATTCACATAAAGGCAAGTTTGATATAAGACTAGATCCAAGATGATTTCATCAATTTGTCACATCGTAATTTAGCCTTTTTTTCTTTGATTTTTCTCTGAGATAGAGCGGTATAATAGCATTTGTGGTTAAAATTGGGGTTCTGTAGGCCGACCACCTGGTTTAAAATCCTAGTTCTACCATTAATCTCAGTATACCTCAATTTCCTTATCTCATAAATGGAGATTACCGTGCTTTATACAATTGTTTTGGAATTTAAATCAGATAATCCATGCAAAGAGCCTAGCAAAATGCCTGACACAGTAAAGTCTCCATAGATGTTGGCTATTATAATTATTGTATAAAATTATTTTATCTATCATGTTGGATGTAGTTATTTTTAGAAGATTATATACAAGAAAGTGGCAAAATACTCAGTTTTCTGGAGCCCTTGACTCTTTACCTGTAAGAATTTTTTATGGGGATAAAAAATTATTTACCTGTCCTCAAACAGAGTTTACCTCATTCCAGTGCCTAGTGAATTTAGTTTCCCTTGGCCCTTCAGTAGTTGCAGCTCTTCATATCTAGAATCAGCACAATTATAATAGGAAGTCAAGGAAAACATTTTTTTTCATAAAGAGAGGAAGGCAGAATGTGAGGTGGCGTTGACATCTGTGCCTCTGCCCTGGGCCAAAAACAGAATGGTTATTTGCTTCTGATTTGGCAACCAGTCTGCTGCCTTCTCCAGTGGTTAAGTCGCCTTCCTTTCCCTTTCTTCCATTTAGAGCCCCAGGGATGATGAAGTCAGAGAGAGAAGACTGGGATGTGAAGCATCTAAATAGGGAAACAGGACAGAGGTTCAGGGAAAGATAACAGAATAACCCCCATTCTGCTGCTGACCCAGTTGGGTAAATGCTAAATATTCCTCTGCCAATGGCAGTTTTACATGAGTTCTCTGGACGGTGTGAAGGTTGAAAAACACCAGCCTGTCTAGTGAATTCCCATCTTTCTGCTCAAGAGCTTTCTAACATCTGATTCAACAATTTACTAAACTTTCCTTTTTTAAATAAAACTTTTTTTTAACGCTTAGCCCACACCCTCAGAATAAGTCCTTTATTTTTACAGTGGGTACTTTAACTTCTGAGTATATCAGTTGTTTCTCTTTTCTCATAGCTGCATTTAACTCACCTCACTTGCCAACTATTATAGTGCTAAATCCCACTGAAGGGGCTTCTTGTTTTAAGGTAACATCTTCTACCCAATCTGAGAGGTACAGCTCTGGCTTTCTACAACACGGTTGTCTTAGAAACACTTATTTAAAGTTTAGAACACAAAACACCACACACATGAAAAGGGCATCTGTCTGTAATGTTGTAATTTAACTCTTTAACTGATTTAGATGGAAACTTGAGTAGTTAAATAATAGACTGATGAATGCCCCAGAAAGGCATGTATTGAGTAAACAAAGATATGCAAATAGAAAGGGGAGCTAGGGAGAGATTTGTCTTAGATCTCTTGGATCTCTTCATTTTTAGTGGGAAATTCCTTTCGGGTTTTGTTTTGTTTTGTTTTGGGTCTTTTTGGCCGCCCTGAGTGCCTTGTGGGATCTTAGTTCCCCAACCAGGGATCGAACCCGCGCCCTCAGCAGTGAAAGCGCAGAGTCTTATTAACTGGACTGCCAGGGAATTCTAATGGGAAATTCTTTTAAAATATTTTTACTTTCAAAGCTTAAGGCTTCTTTTAACTTAGACTGATTTTTTTCAGTTATGATTTCTTAATGATTGTTCCAAGTGTGTTCTGTGATTCAAAAGAATGAAATATTAGTTTAATAAAGGGTATTTGGGGGTTATTTTTCAGGCTGCTTGGCTACTGTGTTTTATTTGCAATATAAATTTGAGGTTATCCTAACCATTCAAAGAAGCAGTTGACTCTGATTCTGATTTAAGTTTTGGTGAGTCTTAATTATAATTCATCATATATGTAGTTTTCATTCAGTGCTTTTTAAAAAAGACCTTTATGTTTACTTTTTAGACCGACTTTGCACGATTTAGTGGAACAAATGTGGAAACTGACTTCGTAGAGGTGCCATCACAAATGCTTGAAAATTGGGTGTGGGACGCTGATTCTCTCCGAAGACTGTCAAAACATTATAAAGATGGAAGCCCTATTACAGATGATCTGCTTGAAAAACTTGTTGCTTCTAGACTGGTCAACACAGGTATGACTTATAATTTTAGAAAATAAGCTAGAATTGCTTAATGGAGAATTGGTGGCATCTTTTTTCTTTTTTTCTTTTTTTTTTTTTTAGGTAAGAAGTGGATTTATTTAGAGAGATACACATTCCATAGACAGAACGTGGACCGTCTCAAAAGGCAAGAGCGGCACCAGAGCATGGGGTCGTCTCAGAAAGTGAGAGCGGCCATGAGAGAAACACACTCCACAGACTGAGTGTGGGCCATCTCAGAAGCCAAGAGGCCTGCTGCATCTTCTTCTATAGAACTTATTTCGTCTTTTGTAATGATAGTACCCTCAGAGTGTTAATATGGGAAGGGAAGACTGCTAAGTATATTGGAATACTGAACCCTGAAATTATGTCCAAGAAAAAAAAAATACATCTTTTAAATCTTAAATAGAATGAGATGTCTTGCTCCGATTTTGCAATGAGTACTACAGGAATCAGTTTTTGAAATCTATGATGTATGATTAGAACACGTAGTTCTCTCTTCTCCAAAACATGTCCAACATTCTTATGTTATTAGGTCTCCTGACCTTACGCCAGATTGTTTTGAGCAAAGTTGATCAGTCTCTCCATACGAACACTTCGCTGGATGCTGCAAGTGAATATGCCAAATACTGCACAGAAATTTTAGGTGTTGCAGCTACTCCAGGTACGTAAATACGATCACTAAAAGTTCACTCTTCCTGTGAAGCACAGGGTATACTCCTAACACTGCCAGAGAAGGTAGAGTTTGTCAGGCAGGTTGCCTAACATAATTTGCTTCTGATTTCTGAAATCAGACCATGACTTTCAGGTCAGCATGCTCTGTCCTCAGAGTTATCCTGTCCAAATGTGCTTGACGGGGAGGCGGCGCCAGCTTTGCAGCATTTTAGTGTGATCAGGCGTGAGCAGTCGGCCTCCACCCCAGAGCAGAGAAAGCCACTCCCGTTTGGCAGCACCGCCTGGCTCTGCCCTCCCTGTATGCACCGTGACTTCCCTAGGGTTTCGGTAAGATGTTGCCAGAAGGGGCAGTTTGAGAGAAAGGCGCAAGCTTCTACCTTGTGTCTGATTCTGCTTCTGAGGTCAGTTAAGGCAGTTTGACCAGCAGTTTCTAACCTGGTATTATTTATGAGATTTGTGTGAGTGGGTGGGAGATGCTCAGACATATGCTATGTTACATTTATATTTGTGTATTTTAAGCAAACATGTAGCTGTACGTGTATACGTAGTTGGAAAGGTGAGTTTTTTCTATCAAAGAAGTTGTTGTTTAATTGAATCAGTCACATTTATACCCATATTAAAGGTCAGAATAGCCCATTGAGTTCATCCAGGCTCCTCGCTTCCTTTTGTGATCTGTTTCTAGTAGACTGAACAGCAACTTTGTGCCTCAGGCCACTTGGACAAAATCCTTTTGTAAAGTAGCCCTAGAGGTAGATGGAATTGGTAAGACCTTTTTAGCTCTTCACGTAAAGAGTTCTTTTTCAGTAATTATGAACCTCAAATAAGTGCCATACTGATACTGTTTCAGATATAAATAGGTGTGACAAAGAGTAGGCTTAATATTATTAGAGTATTTGTAAGACACATATGTGTCTAAGGGATAAGAAAGGAGCGAGTTGTCTGATAGGTGTGGACAAAGCCTCTGAAACTATTGTTAGGCATTCCAGAGCTTAGGGCCGAAACCAGCTCTGAGGCGGAGCTGTGGTAGGAGAGAAGTATGTAAACATCTTGGCCAACGGCACCCATAAACCCAGGGAGTACTAGAGGTGAGGACCTACCACTATCTCCTCCCACAGCTGGACTCCCCATAGGGAAACCTTAGCTAGCTGAGACCCTGCTATTTAACATTTGCCATCACACTGATTGAAATGTATCTTTCTTTAAAGGCACAAATATGCCAGCAACTTTTGGACATTTGGCGGGGGGATATGATGGCCAATATTACGGATATCTTTGGAGTGAAGTATTTTCCATGGACATGTTTTACAGCTGTTTTAAAAAAGAAGGGATAATGAATCCAGAGGTATTGTATTTTTTTTCCTCCTTTTGTTACTTCTGTAGTTGCCCCCTCCCCTTTAACTCCTAGTAAAAAAAAATATTTATTACACCGAGACTTTTAGAGTAAGAGATCTGATAACAAATCTTAACTTGAAAGTCTGGCATCTTCTCACATCATCATACATCATTAAGTTGCTTTGTGTAAGTGATTAATCCTATAAGTTAAAGAAAAACCCTACTGCATTTTCTTGCTTATTAACATTCCAATATATTGCATAATTAAAATTCAAAGCTTTGTTTATGCATTTGAGCATTTATAGCTGCCAGTTTTGACATGTGCCATACAGTGTTTTAGTTTTATAGGAGGTTGGGAAAGAAAGGTAAACTCCTTCCTGATACAAATGGTCTGCCTATGTTTTGATGTACTCTACACACTTTCATTATATATTTGCTGTGGAAGGCACCCTTCTTTCTGTGACTGGCATGCGCCGCCTACTACATGGTTTGTAACCTAAATGCCTTTAAGTAATTTAAGCTGCTTCATTAACCTGAGCCATTCCTTTCTGAGTACAGTGAATTGACTGCCAGGTGGCTGCCAGCCAAACCTTCCTGAGTTACAGTCCCTCACAGTCTCCACTCTTGCTGAAGACTCAGCTGTCAGATTATTTCTAGGGCTGATGGATTTTCCAGTGTGTTTTTCATTCTGTTTGATTTAGAAATTAGAAGAACAAATTATCAAAATCAGGTTCTCTGTGCTTATTTCAACCAACTGATCTGTTCTCCAGACTTTATTGCATACTACCTTACACATATGCATTGAAAGACATTGATGTAATTTGGGCCACCGTCCCTTCCCCCAACCCTTCGCCCCCAAAACACCACCTCCAGGACACTTACATTCTATAGACTAACCTTTCCAATCCCTGCATCTTCAGTCCCACCCTACTCAGGCTGTTAGGTCCCTGTAAGTCTCTTTCTATTCCCTGGCCACCCCATTTAAAACGATCAACCACTAACTTGTTCTCATAAATACCCTGACTCCTGCATGACCTTCAGCCAGTGCCCAGCCCTGGATTCCTCTACCATCTCATTTAGAGATGGTGACCTTGGAATTCAGTCTTCTGGGGAAGATCTTGCGGCTCCACTTAATGCCCCACTGCAGTCATGCTGTCGAACCTGCACTGGACCCCCAGTGTGACTCCACAGTCCTGCTCTACTTACCTTATTGGGGTCCCCACCCTCTCTCTCTCTCTCAGCAGATGCTCTCTCCTCTCTACTAAGAACATTAGGATTATTGACAGTGAGTACCTTCATCTTTCTTTCTCTTTCTGTACTTCAATATTTATCTTCTCTCCTCCTGTCTCAGGAGACATGTCTATAATACTAAGACTTACTGGTTTGCCATCTCAGGAAAAAAACTTACCACTGACTCTGATAATTTCAGTGCTACTACTCAGTTCTTCCTTTCACAGCCTACTCTCTTGGTGTAAGAAACAGTTTCTGCAAACCTCTGTTTCCCGGCTTTTGCCTCCACCAACTGAACTGGAAAGTTACCCTCCCTCCAGAGTTACCTACTACTGATGATCCAATCGTCAACTCCCAAAGGCCCTCATCTACCTTTTGTTTTACTTTATGCTTCTTGGTATTCCTCTCTTTGTCACAGCCCTTAGCTTAGCAAACAAATCCCTCTGCACTTCCCAGAACTCGCAGTGTGTCAGCCAAATTTGTATGTTCCCTTGTGTCTTTCCTCCTTCACAAATTTATTCATTGTACTTCTTCCACCTAAAACGTATGCCTTCCTTGTCTGTGCCTCTCCAAAATCGTACCATTCATAAAGGCCCTATTCAAATGAAATCTTCCAGATCATCGAAACCAGAAGTGATATTTCCATTCTCTGAACAGAAGAGTGAACTTGGGCATGGGATAAGGGTTTCAATAAGCTTTTTCTTGTGTCTGGAATGTTTAATATAACTATTATACAAAATGAAAAAAATCAGGTTATAAAATATTTTACACCATAGAATGCGAATTTTGATTTTAAAATATACATTCAGGAAAAAAAAGTACATCAAAATGTTGTCAATTGTTATCTCTGAGTGGTAAGTTTCTGAGTATTAAATATTTTTCTGTACTTTTTATGGAGCTTTTTCATATTTTTACATAGAGCATGAATTATTGTAGAAATCAGAAAACAATGTTTAGAGAGACACAAGGTCCAGAGATGCAGAGGTACAATTATGACCTCCACTCACTCTTAGTAGTTGGCGAGGCTTCCTGGCGTAATTGCTACAGCACCTCTTTCACCGCCCCTGGTCCGCTCACATGACCACATCCCCAGGAGCCTCCACTGTCTCCTTTCTTCTTCCCGCTGTCAAGGTAACAGCCAAAGTACTGATCCCAGTGGATCCCAAGGAACTTGCAGGTCCAGCAGGAGCCATCCCTGCCATTATGCTTCTATGTACCTCCTTTTATCTCAGGCTTCACAGCTTGGCAGGCAGCCAGGCTACTCTTAATTCAGACAAAAGGGCTGGGTTGAATGTGGAGAAAGCAAGATTCCCTACAACTTGGAGTTGTTGCCTTGTGAGGTTAAAAACAGTTTTCAGTTTTACTAAAATTCTGAATTCAGCTGTACTATGTATTATTACTCATCTTATGCCAAGAAGCTGGCTTTAATCCCTTCTTTTTTCCTTCCTATTAAGTACTCTGGAATATCGTCATTTCTTGTTCCCCTGCTGTCACAGCAATAGTGAGTCTGGCTCCAGTGGCCAAGGAGAATCCCATTGCACCCATCCTCACGCTCTTCACTGCAGTGGCAGTTATGGGAATAGCTTTTTATTTTTTTATTTTTTAAATTAATTATTTATTTATTTATTTTTGGCTGCATTGAGTCTTCATTGCTGCACGCGGGCTTTCTCTAGTTGTGGCGAGCGGGGGCTACTCTTCGTTGTGGTGTGCAGGCTTCTCACTGCAGTGGCTTCTCTTGTTGCAGAGCACGGGCTCTAGGCACACGGGCTTCAGTAGTTGTGGCGCACAGGTTTAGTTGCTCTGCGGCATGTAGGATCTTCCCGGACCAGGGCTCGAACCCGTGTCTCCTGCATGGCAGGTGGATTCTTAACCACTGCACCACCAGGGAAGCCCAGGAACAGCTTTTTAAATAGCCATTCTGTACCCTCCTACAGTGTACTGCTTGTTTGGTTTTGTTTTAATTTTTTTTTTTATTTTTACAAATGTTTGCTCTAAAATAACACCCAATATACACAATTTAAATATCCATTTATTTAAAATTAACACTTTGGAATAACAATCCTGTTCTACAAAAAACTTCAGTCATTATTACAACTATGTATATGTGATGAAGGGAAAGAATTTTTGTGGTATAAAGAAATACTGAATTTGATCTGAAGTCATGGGAATCAGATCAGTCACAATATATCATGCAGACTTTGTTGTCTCAAGGTCCCTCACACTCCCTAGTGTATATTTGGAGCATTTTGAGAAGATAGCAGGATGCCCCTTCAAGGAGTCAGTGCCTGCTATTCTTAGTCCCCAGCTCTAGAGAGGCTCAGGGCTGAAAGATGATGTATTGTTGACCTTATTGTTCATGGTCATTAGTATCGACAAAAGAACACCTCCAGGCCCTCCCTCTGTAACCTCTTACCATCCTGCAAAGCCCAGGGTCTGGTTGAGAACCATTTCAGATCTTAACAAGCAGAACTATAGAAAGTGTGCTACTCACTGGGAAAACAGTAATGGGAAGGGTCAAATACAAACCTGCAGGCTTCTGAATATCAAATGTTAGCAATAGAATATTTTACAGTACAATCGTTTTTATTGTTTCGATGGCCTCTATCAAAGTGTTAGAACTGGCCACTTACCTGTAATAGCCTAAAAGTTTGCTACCTCTGGTTTTATCTGTAATTTTCTATGTTCTTCATAGTAAATAGCTGTAACATCTTGACTGTTTAATCAGTTTGTTAAATATTACCTAAAGCCTTCATTTCTAGTAAACATGGAGAAGTTGTCTCAACAGACATACCTTTTACTTTTCCAACTCATCTCTTAAATAACTATGGAAGGGAGCTGCTTGGGAGTAACACTTTTCCAGCAAACTCTAGCTCTTTCAGGAGCCCTTTAAGGTTGCCAAATGTAGTTTCAAAATCTAGCAGCTAATCATAGTGTTGCAAGAATAAGGGCATTTTAACTAGGGCCATTTCTTTTTTTCTCTTTATTTATTTATTTATTTATTTATTTATTTATTTTTGTGGTACGCGGGCCTCTCACCGCTGTGGCCTCTCCCGTTGTGCAGCACAGGCTCCCGACGCGCAGGCTCAGAGGCCATGGCTCACGGGCCTAGCCGCTCCGCGGCACGCGGGATCCTCCCAGACCGGGACACAAACCTGCATCCCCCGCACCGGCAGACGGACTCTCAACCGCTGCACCACCAGGGAAGCCCTTTTTCTCTTTTTTTAAAATTAATTAATTAATTAATTGTTTTTGGCTGCATTGAGTCTTCGTTTCTGCGGGCGGGCTTTCTCTAGTTGCAGCAAGTGGGGGCTACTCTTCATTGCGGTGTGCAGGCTTCTCACTGTGGTGGCTTCTCTTGTGGAGCACGGGCTCTAGGAGCGCAGGCTTCAGGAGTTGTGGCACACGGGCTTCCGTAGTTGTGGCTTGTGGGCTCTACAGCGCAGGTTCAGTAGTTGTGGCGCACGGGCTTAGTTGCTCGGTGACATGTGGGATCTTCCCGGACCAGGGCTCGAACCCGTGTCCCCTGCACTGGTAGGCGGATTCTTAACCACTGCACCACTAGGGAAGCCTGGGCCATTTCTTTTTATGAGGCAACTTCATTGTGGGAAAATTTCCTAAAAGTTAATAGACATTGTGGATTCAAAGGCAATTATATTGTTGCGCTAGAATGATGTTCCTCCTCTTCTGCATTTAGAGTAATTGCTAAGCTTCGTTTTTTTCCATCAGTGAAGAAGAAATACAAACAAGTATCACATGCAGAAAGGAATACTGAGAAAGTCAAGACAGTTAAGTGTAACTATCCACAATGCCATATGGAAGGAGCTAGATCTTACATGCAATAACAGACACAGAAACATAGGAGGAATCTTGGTTAAACAAGAAAAAGAATTACCTGACAGAAAGTGTTTTATAAAGCTAAGTATTCCAGGACCCTTCAAACAGAATCCTAGGACCAGTTCCTGCTATAATATGTTGCTAAGAGAGAATATGAAATTCCTCTCCTGACAGTCCTTACAAATGGATTAAATTCTGCTTCAGCTTCCCCGATCTACCACCCCAAAGCTGATTTTTCTTACACTTCAACCTTTTCTAACAGCATTAAATTTTGCCTGATTTAAGGGACAAAGGAAGGAAATGGGATTGATTTCCAACCTACTTCTTGAATATTTACAATGCCAGACCTTCTAAGCCTTGAATCCCAACCAGCTGGAAGCAGTTTTTCTTCCTTTTTGTGTTCCTACAGCCCTTCTTTGTGTTTCTCTTAGAGCTCTAATAATCTGCTTTGTTAATTGTCTATTTCTTTATCTCACCTCCTAGATCATAAGGCTCTTGTAATAGGAACTGTTTTGTTCATCTTGGTGTTCGTCCTCTGCTTCAGAACATTTAACTACTATTGGGCCCAACTGGTAGTTGCTCCAACTGCTTCCACTCTTCTGTCCCCCTACTACACACGACTTCCCTTCCTTTTTTGTCCGGATCTCCTCCCTCCCCATAGTTATTTATTCTTCCATCCTCACAAATTGAAACTTCGCTTAAGGTTTCCAGAAGACCTCTTTCACACAAGGGAAGATTCCTACCACCATTCTTTGTTTCCGTCACCACCAGTCTTTCACTCTCTCCCTCCTTCCTGTTTGTTGTCAAAGGTATTCTTTTTCTGCCCTCAACCTCCCCACCGTCACTCATAAAAAAACAAAGTATGTGCTGTTGGAAAGTTTACAGATGAGTTGCAGAAGGAAAGGTTTCAAAGTCCACTTTAAAAGCGGGCTGGTGAGGCTGGGAGATACCTGATCGTCATCACCTGTCCTTGGGCGGATGCTTTCTGCCCTGTTGCCTGTTACTCAGCGTCCGAAGGAGATACCTGGCTCCACTCCCTATAGTCTGTCACAAGAGGAAGGAGAAAGAAGGGAGGGTTGGAAGGCTGTGGGAGCTTGCATGTGCTCCTTCAGAGAAGCCAGAGATGGCAGGAGACCCAATCTGTTTCCCAATTTATGTGTTCTCATTGTTGGTAGATGATGGGTGTCCTTCATTCGGATAATTATGATTGCTCTTAAAATATTACCTCAAATAAAGGGCATAGATTCTTGCATAAAATGAGTGCCTTGTCTCTTCTTAGTATTCCTACTAAACTATATATTCTATTTTATACTAATAGTGGAGATGAAATCTCTTGTGCTTTTTTCTAGCTTTATTAGGAGACAAAACTAATTTTAAGGAAATGCTGAAAACAGGAATGCATTTGTTTCCCTGACTGTGTATAAGTGACTGAACTTAGGGGCGGTGTGAGGAGAAGGGAAATGAAAGGAGGGATGGATGACTACTCAGGTTTATTGAATACCAGCATATGGCAGGAATGATTCTAGGCAGCAGGCAAGGTACTAAAATCATCTCCTCTAATTCCTCATACACTGAGGGAGGTAGGCATATTCCCACTTTACAGGTAAGGAAACCAAGGCCCAAGGCCACATAGCTGAGAATGAAGCCGAGATTCAAACCTGGGCCTGACTCCAAAACTCCTGATCCTGCTTTAGAAAAATCAGTGTTGGGGAATTCCCTGGCAGTCCAGTGGTTAGGACTCCATGCTTCCACTGCAGGGGGCACAGGTTCGATCCCTGGTCAGGGAAGTAAGACCCCACATTGCTGCATGGCATGGCAATCAATCAATCAATCATCTGAACATTTTTAAAAAAAGAAAAAGAGGTACTTCCGTGGTGGCGCAGTGGTTAAGAATCCTCCTGCCAATGCAAGAGTCACAGGTTTGAGCCCTGGTCTGGGAAGATCCCACATGCCGCGGAGCAGCTAAGCCCATGCGCCACAACTACTGAGCCTGCGCTCTAGAGCCTGTGAGCCACAGCTACTGAGCCCACATGCCACAACTACTGAAGCCTGCACACCTTGAGCCCATGCTCCGAAACAAGAGAAGCCACCGCAAGGAGAAGCCCGCACACTGCAACGAAGAGTAGCCTCCACTCGCCGCAACTAGAGAAATCCGGCGTGCAGCAACAAAGACCCAACGCAGCCAAAAATAAATAAAGTTTTAAAAATAAATAAATAGATAAAGAAAAGAAGGAAAGAAGACATCAGTGTTAGAGAGGACTTGCACAGTTGCCAAAAGACACATGTTAACCTTCCAGGAGTAAAAACCACAGAAGTGACTGATGCTGATTTTCCTTCCCTGAACTAATAGGAGCTCCTACGCTATGCAGATCCCCCTGAACAATTTTTTTAGCATGAAAACTTGTAGTGGTTGCCTTAGAGCTTCTCTTCCTGCTTTGCTCACAGTTACAGTTCCTTAATTATATAAACAGAGTAGAACAATTCACAGCAAAGACTCCTTCCACCTGTGGCATATGTCTCCCAAGCAGTGTTCTCTCGCCCAGAGAAGCCGGTACCTTCCTAACACACAAATTTGCTTAACTTTTTTTTTTTTTAAAGAAAAGCAAGATCCGATTACCAAAATGACTCTTAAACTCTTCTCCAAACTTCATTGCAAAGGAAATGAAACTATTAAAAGATAATTGCTCTGTAATTCAGGAAATTGAATTAACTTGTTTGGAGCTATAAACAGGGGAGGACTTGCACTGCCCTGAGCCACATATTGTGAGACCAAACAGTGCCCTGCTCCACAGTGACTGTACGGCAGAGGAGGCATGAGCTGGCTCTTCACAGCAACGTGCAGCTCCTCTAACGCTTGCTTTTCTTTACTACCAACATTTACAGTTCTCTGTACAAAATGAGAATATTCTGGCAGATGTCCACATTTTGGTGATAATTTTTTTTACTTTATTTAAATTTTCATTACTGTTCCTATAATATTTGTGCAATGAAATATGTCTTTTTACTAAATAAAAGACTCTCAGATCTTGAGCATTAAGAATTTCTGCAGGTAAATATTAATAATTGAGGTTACATGATAGGTACAAGAGGGTTCAGTATACTGTTCTCTCTACTATTAGTATATATTCAAAATTTTTCCGTAATAAGTGGTTTAAAATATTTTTATCATTCAGATCAATTTAATTCACATTTTCTAAGTTCTTCCTATACTGCTTTGTCCAGAGATAACTGCCCTTCCTTGCCCCACCCACTAATCTAACACTGGTCAAATTTAGACACATTGGGGATTGAAAGAAAGGGAAGTGGGGTAAGCTGTGTTCGGCTCAAGAGCTCTGATCTGCTACTTCTTAGAATAATAAAGTCCATGATGAGAATAGCCATCACTCACATTTTAGGTTCTAGATCGCTACTCTAACAGTAATTAATTGATGCAGACCAAGCAAGAAATGACACATCTTTTTTTTTCTTCCTAAACAAAATTAGATCTAGCTCTAAACTGTCATTACCAGGGTTTTCAGGAAGTCCAATATCAGTGATTACAGGCCCGCACTTTTTAAGAAAATTTACTCAAAGCTTGTAAATAAGGCAACAAGATTGCTACTCGCTAGGCCCCAGACCTGTATAATAGCCACATGTAGCTACTGAGCCATTGAAATGTGGCCGGTGCTACTGAAGAATTGAATTGAGATGTGCTGTAAATGTAAAAAACACACTAGGTTTTGAAGACATAAAAAATAAATCTCAATAGCAGCCTATATTGATACATGTTGAAATGATAACATTATAGATATACTGGTTTAAATAAAATATTTTATTAAAATTAATTTTACCTATTTTCCTCCCTTTTTTAATGCAATTACTAGAACATTTAAAGATATATATGGACCACATTATATTTGTACTGGACAGTGCTCTCTAGAGTTTATAGGAAGTAACTTTGACTAATTGTTTACTCCTGATGAAGGCCCATCGGTGAAGTTAGCTCTTCGCCTGTAGATCATTAATAAGTTGAAGATTATTTCTGTTTATAACTGAAAGATAACCCGGAAAGTTTTGATTTCATGACCCTTGTAAAACATTAAGTAGTTTTGTATCTAACTTGGTGGATTTCATTCATCAACATTTTATTTTCTTTAACAGTTTGACTAGACTTATCTCTGATGGTTGTACCAAGCAGAATCATTGTCATAAGTCAAAAATGAGATTACTTTTGTCTCCAGAAATTCTCAAGCTATTTATGTACTTGGAGAGACTATTAATGACTGTTCAAATGATATAATGGATATAAATTTGAGTGTTACTCTGTGAACTATTTTATGCGTAGATTTAGAATTAGGCTTCACTGAATTGTCTTGCCTTTCTTTCCTAAAAGGACGGTGAAAAGGAAGTGAAAATATTGAATAATGCTGCTACTGAATTACAGTTGTTTGCTTTATCTGCTCATGTATGTGTGTAAATAAAGGCAGAGGAACTATGATGTGTTTTAAAATTCCAGACCTTGTCCCCAAAGAAAACTTTGCAAAGGTCCTCCTTCCCCATGCTGGGCCCACAGAAATGTCCTACCCTATACCACGGGACATGTGCTGTTGCCTTACCCCATAAGTAAAAAGGGTTTTTTTAATGAGCCCCTCATAAAAATATAGCAGAAGCCATTTTGACAGTAGCTGGGCTACTGTTTCCAAGTATACTGAACCCCTATTTGTAGCCTAATTGAACACTTGCTTTACTAACCCTTTTGAAATCGCATTTGGGATGGGATGGCAAATAGGAGCCTGTTCTGTCTTCCATTTGGCTATTTTTCGTTTGTTTGCTCACATAGTCAACATGCTGCTGAGAGTCTAAGGAGACAAGACAGCAATAAAGGGGAGTGCGGAAGACCGAGGTCTAAGCTCCAGATCTCTTAGCTACCGAAGTAAATAAATAATGCAGAGCTGCAGTCTATGAGGGAGAACATCCAGACAAAGCTGAAGTCCCTTTTTCTCTTCTCTTTCGTATCGAGAGATTTGGGAAATTGCTATAACCATGAATTATTAGGCGTGTTTTATTTTATCAGGTTGGAATGAAATACAGAAACCTAATCCTGAAACCTGGGGGATCTATGGACGGCATGGACATGCTCCAGAATTTCTTGAAACGTGAGCCAAACCAAAAAGCGTTCCTAATGAGTAGAGGCCTGCATGCTCCGTAAACTGGGGATCTTTGGGAGCAGTCCATGTCTGGAGGACAAGCTGACATCATCTTGTATTACTGGCCTGGAAACTGAAGGGAGTTTTGCAAATGAAAATGTAGATTTCTATTGACTTCCTTTTGTTTTTTGATTTGAAAAATTATACAGATGTAAATGGAATTATAAATACGGTGACCTAAGAAAAGACCCATTAGAAAATAATTGTACTATAAAATTTCATAAAAATGGATTTGGTTTCATTTTATAAAAGTTTCATATGAATGTAATTTGATTTTTTTACTGTTGTAATCTAGATTACTATTATAATTAAGAATTTTTAAATTGAATCATAGACATTATATACTTTGATCCTTCTTATATCTTGAAGTTTTGTACTTGGGATTTCTGAACTGATAAATGAATCACCACGTTCCTCTGTTAAATATCGCCTCAGAGCCTTGCATCCACTTTGACTCTGTCTCCCAGTAAAGTGTGACTCATCTCTTTGCCTGCGTATCTCAAGGCCAGGGGAATATGCCTCAGTAATGCATTTATCTGTATTTCAGGCCTCATGATTTCTAACTTTCTGCCACTCTTGAATAATGTTACTCCAATTGGTTTAGTCTTTTCTGTCTAACGTCCAGTCAGAGAACACCAGAAAATTATGAGTTTTAGCTGAAATTACTTAATGCATATTGCAGGTTTTAATATCTTGTATTAGAGAATTTTGGATCTTGGATTAGAGGTTCATTTCCACTTCAGCATACAAGAGTGTCAGCCTTTCTGCATATTTGCCAATTAGAACACTAAAGCAAGTCCAAGGACATTTTTCTCTTCTCATGTTTCTAATAAGTGGTAGGGACTTTGCCTCCTTTACTCTACCCCTCACCCGAAGTGGCAGGTAGACATGTCACAAGGTCTATCCCGAGTGCCACAGGAAGAAAGCTGAAGCTGATATGGAGCATAAAGGGTCCAGAAACTCCAGGAGAGGAGTGGGTTCTGCACAGAAGTGTTTGAGGACGGCTGCCCCAAGTGTTATGTGTGCTTCAGCTCAGCCATGGCAAGGAGGCTCTTCCATGGCTTATTTTGTCTGGTGATTGTAAGTGAACCTTTGGATCACTTTAATTCTCTTTACTGTGGGCCTAAATTCCATTTCTTCAGCAGACCAGGAAACTTACGTACTTATTTTTCCTCTAGGAGTCTACTCAATGAAGAAACCAAAACAGGATAATTTTTTTTTAATTAAAAAAAACTAATTTTGAATGTATGCATTCTTCACAGGACTTCTAATTGTTGTACAGTGTGTACCTGAGGTATGACTTTGCTGGCCAGGAACAAAATTAGAACCTTTCCATTCTCTAGTCCAAATGGACTTTGTGCTAAATAAAAAAAAAAATATTATGCTGCATAGTCAAACTGTAGACAGCAGGAAAAATCAAGAGCTATAGAGACACAGAAGAAAATTCAGATTATTATTGTCAAGCAAATACCCTTAACATCAAGGAAATCCCACCCTCCCTTCTGAGACAATTGCCTGGCCCTCTCTCCCCGACATTTGTTCAGCATCACCACCTCAGGTCCGTGAAGCTGGGTTTTTTTTTTGGTGGGGGGGGCAGGTTGGTCTGAGCAATGTATGATACTTTTCTCACATTTGTTTTTTTCCGGACTGTTCTGTCTTCCAGTTTCAGGCAAAAACTCTCTTCAGCTTTTTCTATCGCCCAATGCATCTCCTTAACAATAACTTTATCATTTTAAATCTTAACTTATTTCATATGGAAAAACTAATACTTGGTGTGAAAAAGGCTGCACACAATAAAATTACATTATTATCCATGAGAATGAACTCACATTTCTTTCATACTTTAATGTTAAAACTGAAATGCATAAGAAAACAAAAGTGCTGTGGTGTTCTTTTTATTTAGGGTTCACATCCAGTATTTAGAATCTACCGAAGAACATAATGTCCATCAACAGATGAATGGATAAAGAAGATGTGGTACATATATACAATGGAATACTACTCAGCCATAAAAAAGAACGAAATAATGCCATTTGCAGCAACATGGATGCAACTAGAGATTATCATAGTAAGTGAAGTAAGTCAGAAAGACAAAGACAAATACCACATAATATGACTTATAGGTGGAGTCTAAAATATGACATAAATGAACCTATGAAACAGAAACAGAATCACGGACATAGAGAACAGACTGGTGGTTGCCAAGGGGGAGGGGGTTGGGGGAGGGGTAGAGTGAGAAGTTGGGGTTAGCAGATGTAAGCTTTTATATATAGAATGGATAAACAACAAAGTCCTACTGTATAGCATAGAGAACTATATTCAATATCCTATGATAAACCATAATGGAAAAGAATATTAAAAAAAGAATATATATATATATAACTGAATCATTTTGCTATACAGCAGAAATTAACACAACATTGTAAATCAACTATACTTCAATAAAAAAGTAAAAAAACTTTAAAAATAAAATCTACCAAAGAACAGCAATAAAATCAAATATTCATCAAGAAATATTCTCTAACATAGTTCAAAACTAAGGACATATTTTTTAAAGCCTTTTTGAATGTGGCCATCCATCTGCTTCTTTTTTTCCTAGATCAGAACATAGAGTGTCGGTGAGTATTCTGAATGGTGGAAAACTATAAAAATTGTAATTCACCAACCTACACTTTAGATTTATGGACTGACACATAATAAAGTCTTCTTGTTTAATGATCCAGAAGATTTGGGCCTGTTTCAGGTTTTAGGACAGTTGTCATTTCACTGAGGGCAAGTTCTTAAACATCTTACGTGTGGTAGGCTTGGTTCCTAAAGGTTTAATTTTAAGATGCTACAGAGAAGAGAAAGAAAAGTCCTAATGTAATGCCACCTAATATAGATTTTTTTCCTCTAGTACAGATGTTGCATGTTACCTAGATAAAGAACTAAAAATTCTCTTGAAGAGTATCTACACCAAAATCTTGCCTTTCTAAACTACTATGATGAAGGGTAGCTCTTTACACCTGACAAACAGCATTGTGTAAGAGACCAAAATCAAAAAAAATAGCAGAAAACAGCTCTTAAAAGTTTTTGATACCATGATTTTTTATTTGTAGGGAATTTACCTTAATTAGTAGGGAATGACTTAACTTTCTACTTTACCATTTTGCCTTTAGCCTTTGTGTAGGAATTAAGGTGTATAGTGATCCTGCCTCCCCAGTGAATCTGCTGGTTTGTTTATGACCATTTTTAATTTTTTCCTTTTCTGTCATTTAAAAGAAGAATTTTTCATGCTTGGAGAAAATTTAATTAAAATACTAATCCCCCAAATTGGGTTTCGGCATAGTTAGCTGATCCCCAAAGAGTGTTAAAAGAGAAACCCTGTCCCATCTGACTGGATGCAATGACCAAGGTTTCTTTCTTCCCTCAACACAACATTATTACAGTTATGTCTCTCATCTGAAACTGGATAGCCCTTCAAAATTGAATATGCCTTCTCTTATGAACACTTGATGAGAATAAAAGCAAAAAAGACACATGCTTTCATTTTCTTTGAAAAGCAGTCAATGTCCGAAGTTTACTTTTTCAGTTTATTTTTAATGGAGAAATTTCCACTAGGAACAAATCCACCTAAGTGATTATCTAGTACCAACTGTATCAAGGCAAAGGGTAAAGGTTATAAAATCTAAGTACTAGGTTAAGATAGCCTTTTCCAACATACCCACAATAATGCTATATAAATGGATACTTGTTAAAATTTTTTTTGAAAAATTGGGGTAATGAACACAGCAACCCTTCAAACACCCCTCTCCAGTGAATGATTCTTGAGTTTTCATTTCACTGCATTTACCTTGTAGTTCCCTTTCCTGATAAAATATAGGCCCAGTGCATCTGGTCCACTATGTATGTACAAGGGGAGAGGTAAATATGACCCAGGCTCTCTTGTTTCTGCCCATATGAGCTGAAACCCATTCTAGCTGCTTATTGCATAGAGCTTGGGGGCTCACCTGAAATTTTACTGCCATGATAAAATGTCACTAGCATTTGTTGTCAGAGACACTGTATGGCTTAGAATGGTTTAAAGGTATGGTGTTCACTGAATCCAACAAGACACTTGACATCTAGATGGATGTCTTTAAGGCTAAGATGAAGGATATGACAGGATAATCTTTAGCCAGCTGGATTTCCAGCTATTGAAACAACCTGAACGAGCTGAATAATGATTCACATTGCACTAAGGGAAATTTCCAGTCCTTTGTATGAAGACATAAAGCATCCTATAGAAGGTATTACCAAATTTACAGATAACAGAGCTGGAATGATTACATATGATGACATTTGAAACTATTTCAGTGCTGAGACAAATTTAAGATGAAATTGGACCCATTACATTGCCAAGGTGATAGGAGGGGAAACCTGACTTGATAGTGGTATACTCAAGAAAAAAAAAACTGAAATTTTTATTTGACTAAGTTCTAGTATAAGCTCACAGTACTGCACACCTTCGGAGGGGACAGGAGGCGAGAACTAAAGCCTTGTAAAAGTGGGTTGATGGAAGAATGTGTCCAGATCAAAAGAAAAGTCGCACTGGACTCCGATGTGTTAAGATCAATCACGGCTAGAATATCGTGTTCTAATTGAGGTGTTGCATTTTAATCAGACTTTGGCCAAGTATTACCATGTTTGGAAGAGTAGGAAAAGGAGGGTGATTAGAAAACACTTCTCAAGAGCAATACATGAAAGAATTAGGGAAATTCAATCTGGAGATGAATTCAGACATACAAATGATAACTGTTTTCAAATACTTGAAGAATATGGAAGAGAGAATAGAGTTATTCTTCACTGTTTCAAGCGCCAAAGCTTTAGAGAAATGGTTGGAAAATATAAGGAGACTTTAGCTCAGTATGAGGAAGCAGTTTCTAATAATTATTGTTGATTACAAATACATTCCGCTGCTATTAATGAGTGTTCAAACAAAGCCTGTGGCCGCCAGGAGTGTTAAAGAGGGAATTCCTCCTTTGAGTAGATGTTCGTACCAGATCAGCTTTGAGGTCTCCTCCAAAGTTTAAGATGCAACAAATAATCATCAGAAAAACATCACTCAGGTGAAAGAAATGTTTACAATGCTGGACCTTAGAAATGGCATTTAGATGATTGCAGCTCCTTTATACTATAGGGATGTAGTTTAAGCATTGCCTTATTCCTCATTCATGATCAGCCAGTGTTTATCCAGACATTATTATCAGTTTTCTGGTGGGTAATCTGGTAACTGAGAATGGGAGGTTAAGAGCCGTATTTGACCGTAAGAAAGCCAAAAGCTCTCACAGAATGAATAAGGTTCTTTTTCTCCCTTTTAGAAAATTTACAGTTGCTCTCTGTCCTTTCCACCCACTGCTATCTTCATCACACACATACACAGAGGCAAAAATCTAACTCAAATATCCAGTTTATTATGCATGCATTCCACCACATTGCCATCTCTTTGGGTCATTATTTCTATCCCCTGTCCTCCACAGTCCTTGGCTCATAGGGAATAGGCCATAAATGTTTGTTAAATAAACATACCTTCTTTAAGATTACTTTTTGATATAAGGATACATTTTTCTACTGCAAGATACCTAATTTACAAATGAATCTAAAACTACATAGATTCTTTTTACACCTTCCACAAGAAGAGGCTCTTTTCCTTAGTATACTGAAAAAGTTTGTGTGTGAAGTAGATGGAAGAAACATGCATTTTGTAAAAGAAAAATTAAGGAGTGGAGTGTTTCTAAAGATTCCTCCACTTCTCTCTGTAATTATGTTCTAAACCTCGGAATTTCTTAATGTAGAAGCCCTGGTTCCCTAGAAGATCTACGAAAGGAAGAAGAGAACAGATGTCCATGACTATCCTGAAATTATGTTGAAATTTTTGTGTACATGGATAAGTGCAACTTTTCTGGGGAAAGGATCCCTAGCATTAATCAGAAAATTTTAAGAACTACTGTCTTAATTTTTTTCAGACTTTTGTTTTTTAATTCAATTTGAAGACTATAAAGTACCCATTATGTATCAGGTGCTGTGCCTGGTACTGAGGATACAAAAATGACAGACAACCTTGAAGTCAAGTTGCTCACAATTTATGAGGAAGGCAATTAAGTTCATAATTCATCGAGAAATTATAAAAGAAAGGTATGTTTAAAAAGCTTTTCTGCTGTTTTTCCCCAACACTGGTTGACTCCATTGTACAATTAGAACTTTGTGCCACAGAATTTTATAATTACCATGCCACCTGCCACCAGGTTTCTAACATAATGGTTGATTTTCTCTTTTCAGCATGTCAACAGTGGGATTGCATGGTGTTCTTCTGTCTGTTTTCCAAGAGTTTTTTAGACTCTGTGGCTAAAGAACTCATAAATAAGAGATGAAAATGTTCACTTTAACCATTTTTATGTATTGTGATTAAATGGGTATAAACCTCTAGCCGTTAGAGGAATGAGTGTGGGACTCTTCTTGACCTGATAGATGTTTTATACCCAAGAGGCATTGGTACATCCTAGAAGACAGGCTAAGATGACCATTGAGCTGTTTAGAGAAGGTCCAGAATTAGTCAAGATTCCTTACTTCCTTCTCCCGTCAGTGTTGTTAATGTTTGTTTACTACCAATAAGAGCCAAAGGAAAAGCACCCAACTCTTCAATCCCTCACTGTCTATTATTTGTAACCTCCTTATATGAGGGTAGCAGCTAATTAAGCATTAGATCAATGAAAGACTGTAAAAACTTCAGAGTTCCAGGGTTCGTGACAAGGACTGGAACTAGACTTTCAACTTACACCTCATTTCCTTGTGTAAATGTACAGTAATTTACTTAATCAATTCTCTGTCAATGAACTTTTATGTCGTTTTCACTCTTTGGACACATCTGTCAATTTAGCTCTTAAATTCTTAAAAGTGTAATTCCTGATTCAAAGGGTAGAAACACTTTAAATGTTGACATATATTGTCAAATTAGAGCCCTGTTTCTTAATACTGTTTACTACAATTGTTTAACGTTGAGGCAGTCACAAAAGATAAATGAGGAAAAGTGATTAGCCAGCAAAGCAAAATATCTGGTGTGACACCATTTATATTGCTTTCTTTCCCCATTGAGTGATGAGGACTAAAGGTTACTTCTTTTAGAAAATGGTAGGAGTGATTCCAGACAGGAATTTTCTTTCTCTATTAATGATTGGGTAGGTCCCAAAAGGAATGTAAGACTTTATCCCAGAACAAAGCCATCATCAGTCCTTTTGTATTCAGGGCAAAGTGGGGAAAACCAAAAGATCCATTTTGTCATCCCTGTCTCAAATCAGATGCCTTTCTGTGGTCTTAAACGTTTGTGTGACTGATAAGTGGGACCTCTGTTGTAATTCACAATGCAGTCACTGTTCTAAACATGTACATGGCCCACTCTGTCTCAGCTTCGATTATAAAATCTTCAGCCAGAGGCTATTATCCTCTGTTTTGTTCTGTCAGTGACACAGTTAGCCAGTGAATTTCCAACTGGGATCAGGTGGCAAGAGAGAAATTTCTCACACTTCATCTCTCAAGCTTTTATACACCCCAGGACATTTCCTCCTTTGGGGGGCCCCTGATTGTGGAAACTCCTTATATGTCTGTGCAGAATACATGAGAGCTCTCAAAGATTTGGCTTCTTGCATAACTCATCAACCAAACTTTAAGTAAGGTTACAGACTTGTTCCAGGAAAGCCAGACTGCTACCTGGTTGACCCTTAGCCGCTGAAGTTCAGATTAAGGGGGAAAAAAATCACTAAGCCCTGGTTAAACTTTTTAAGCCGTAGTTTAACTTTTCCCTAGTTAAAACCAACCTGTGTTGTAAGGGTGCTGTGTATTTGGGTTAAAGTCTACAAAGATCTTATTAGTCGCTCTGACTACCTAATAAATATCTCAGGGCCCTATCAGAATCCAGCCAGGGTGTGTTAGTTCAAGAACATACTGTTTTCTGTGGTGCCAGTAGACAAAATGTCAATACGCCTGCTGCATTCCTCTGGGGTAATAGAAATGAAGTCATTACATTAGAAAATGAATCATGTGCCTAAGGTACACTTCTCACTCTGAACACACTGACTCTCCCGGGTTAAGGTCACTAATCCGTCAGCTGGAAGTAGCCAGAAGAGAGTGAGGTGGAAGTGTCACTCAAGGAGCATTGAGGTTTATGATATTTGAGATGGCAATGACAGTGGTTGATGTGGAGGCTGAAGTTTAAATGTGTCAATCAGAGGGTAAATGCTGAGAGGCCAGGGCAATTTTAGACATCAAAGGGGGAGCACTAATATTCAAGAGAAGAAAGTATTGTGTTTCAAGGACCTGCTTGATTAACAAACTATTATTATAATTCAAGAGGAGTAGGGAAAGTTTTACTTTTCAAAAATAATATAGGAGAATATCTAAAACCAAAATTTTTTCAGGTCTTGCTAAGCTTTAATAATAAAAGGTATGAATTAGAAGGAACTCCTAAATACTACCTTATTACCTGTTATGTATTAAAAGTTTTGTAGTCATGTTTTTTTTCTCCCCAAAGGTCATGTGAAGACCCCGACTTTTTTTTCTTTTTTCTTTTTTTTCTTTTTGGCAGCATTGGGTCTTCGTTGCTGCACGCGGGCATTCTCTAGCTGCGGTGCGCGGGCTTCTCATTGCAGTGGCTTCTCATGTTGCGGAGCATGGGGTCTAGGCGCACGGGCTCAGTAGTTGTGGCGCACAGGCTTAGTTACTCCGCAGCACGTGGGATCTTCCCAGACCAGGGCTGAAACCCACGTCCCCTGAAGTGGCAGGTGGATTCTTAACCACTGCCCCACCAGGGAAGCCCTGTAGTCATGTTTTAATGGAACATTACCAAAGATGACCTTTACTGTGTGTGCCAGAAAAATCTAGCTGTCATCTTGAGACTAGAGGAAGCATAAAAGGAGCTATTGGGCAAACTCGACAACAGTTTCTAACATTCCTAAACAGCCTAATCAATAAGTAAAAGGACAAAATGGTGTCGCTGAACCCTCTGGGAACCTATAATCAACATAAAAAACTCAGAAATTATCCTTTTTTTTAAAAGTGAAGTATAGTTGATTTACAATGTTGTATTAATTTCTGCTGTACAGCAAAGTGACTCAGTTTTATATATATATATACACACACACATTCTTTTTCCTGTTCTTTTCCATTATAGTTTATCTCAGGATATTGGATATAGTTCTCTGTGCTATACAGTAGGACCTTGTTTATCCATTCTATATGTAATAGTTTGCACCTACTAACCCAAAATTCCCAGTCCATCCCTCCCCCACCCCCTCCCCCTTGTCAACCAGAAGTCTGTTCTCTATGTCTGTGAGTCTGTTTCTGTTTTGTAGATTGGTTCATTTGTGCCATATTTCAGATTCCACATATAAGTGATATCATATGGTATTTGTCTTTCTCTTTCTGACTTACTTCACTTAGTATGATAATCTCTAGTTGCATCCATGTTGCTGCAAATTGCATTATTTCATTCTTTTGTTTTTTTTGTTGTTTTTTTTTTTTTGCAGTACGCGGGCCTCTCACTGTTGTGGCCTCTCCCGTTGCGGAGCACAGGCTCCGGACGCGCAGGCTCAGCGGCCATGGCTCACAGGCCTAGCCGCTCCGCAGCATGTGGGATCTTCCCGGACCAGGGCACGAACCCGTGTCCCCTGCATCAGCAGGCGGACTGTCAACCACTGCACCGCCAGGGAAGCCCTATTTCATTCTTTTTATGGCTGAGTAGTATTCGGAAATTGTCATTTTTATCATGACTTTGATCTTGAATATTTCTTTTGCCCACAAAGTTCACACTGCACCTCTACCCTCTCCTACACGTTCTCACTTACACCGCATTCTTTGAGGAAAGAAAATACAGTTTCAGGTTGGGTGTTTCTTTTGATGCTAAGATGCTTAAAAGGTAAGTGTAGAAAATGAGAGAAATAAATGTTTATTCCTTTCCCATCTGGATTTTACAAAGCAAACTACAAGAGAAAACAGTCAGTGTGCATTTGTTCCCTCCTGTCTCTCTTATTCTGCTCAGGATTAAATGTTCCCCTTGTGCTCAACCAAAATGGAAATATGATCTCATGTGTGTTTATTGTGGTGCCTTTGTATTTCCTAGGCCAATAGGGGGCAAATTTTGATTTACTGACATTACTTCGTCCCCCAAACACAGGGAAATTCTTCAGGGAGCTTGCTGTAAGCGTCTCCAAATGCAGCTGAATCTCTTAGGTAGACACTGTATAAAACTAGAGTGATGCTTTAAGATGCTAAAGGGACATCATTCAGTAGTGTCATCGCCACACTCCAAGAGCAAGTCCAAGTATTCTACCAGACAGGGTTGCCAAATACTAATCAGACTAATTGGTTACCAAGGCTATTCTTAAATCTTCTGATCTTGGAATTTCTCCAGTGAGAAGAAAGGGAGCTATATTCCATTCCCCATATAAAATACAAAAATTTCAATCACATTATACACTTAAGTGAGCAAGAAATTATCAAGAAAAAATTACCCTATCTCAAATAACAATTTAGAGAGAAAACAAGTGTCCATATATGTGTGTTTACTTCTTTTCTCTCAGTGTCATTTCTCTATGTCCAGTAAGCAACAAAATACATTTCAAAGGACAAAACAGGCTAACTTAAGTAAGATACATCAAAATGAAGAGACTCATAATAGCCACTGCAATTTCCCATTGTAAAGGAAAGAAAGTTTCCAATATGGAAAATGGGATTAAATTTAAGAAACTGAAGAGTTTCAAATGCATAGGGAATATCATGGAAAAAAGAAATTATTATACTTCCATTCACAGCCATCAGACTGGCAGCAACCTGACAATATCTATTAAGGTTGAAGATGTGCACATCCAGTAATTCCACTCCCACATATGTACCACGAGACAAACTCTTCAACATGTGTACCATGAGATGTCTTCTAGAGCATTCACAATATCTTTGTTTGGAATAGTAAGACAGTGAAAACCAACAAAATACCCGCCAACCTAAGAGTGGATAATGCATTGTGGTGTATTCGAACGATGGGCTATACTGCAATTAGGATGAGTGAACTAAGCTACATACATCAATATAGATATAATTCAAGAACAATGTTGAGCAAAAAGTACCACTGCAGAAGAATATGTTTGGGGTTATATATATATATATATATATATATATATATATAAAACTTTATATACATATACATATATGTATTCAACACAATAGATAACTTGGATCTATACATAGTAGTAAAAGTATAAAAACGTCCACATGAAAATGGACACCAAATTCAGGACTGTGGTTCCCTCTGGTGAGGGAGAAAGGAGAAGGGGTTGTAGGAAAGATATTCAAGGAGCTTCAACTATAACTGCAATTTTTTTTCTTTAAAAATCCAATGCAAATATGTTATAAGACTTTTTAAAGCTTTGTTGTTTATTGGCTTGAAATATTTTATTAAAAAAATAATACTTGGGCTTCCCTGGTGGCACAGTGGTTGAGAGTCCGCCTGCCGATGCAGGGGACACGGGTTCGTGCCCCGGTCCTGGAGGATCCCACATGCCATGGAGCGGCTAGGCCCGTGAGCCATGGCCACTGAGCCTGTGCATCTGGAGCCTGTGCTCCGCAACGGGAGAGGCCACAACAGTGAGAGGCCCACGTACCGCAAAAAAAAAAAAAAAAAAAAAAAAAAATACTTATGAAAGATTTGTCAGAATGTAGCTTTCAAAGTAAATTTTTGCCAATCCATCCAACTGCAATCTTGCAAAACTGAGGCATATGGAATTCCCACATTCAAACTTTTTGCTTAAGAATGCCCCTTGGATGCCCCCATAAATGCCCAAAAGGAGCATCCTAATCTAATGTAAATCTGAAACAGTTAAGGTTGTTATATGAAAAGCATGGGAGTTGAGGGGCCTGAGTCCTGCCATCTTAGCCTCAGTGGTACTCTTGGCCCCAAGGCTTAATCTAAGAGTTTGGTTAGACTCCTGACTACTCATCCCAAGGTTGTGGAGCTCAACTAGTATGAATTATCATTCCCCCTTTTCTTTCTTCCTAACAGAGCCCAGATTTTCACCAGGTATCTTGATTCATCTAAGGGTTATGCCAAGACCCTTGCCAATAATTGATTCAGGAATGGTCATATAAATTAACCTGCGCCAATAAAAAGTGAGGAGAAGTTTGCTAAGGACATCTGAGGACACTTCCCTTGTTCTCAGGATAAAGCTACAGAAAGAAAGGGTCTTTTCCTCTGGCATTGTTGGTATAGATTTGAAACCCAGAACTGTAGCAGCCATTTAACTATCAGGCTGAAGAAAAAGCCAACACTTGGTGAAGGGCAGAACCAAAAGAGTTAAAAACATTAGTCAGTGCAGCTAGATTATGTCAAAGACCACCTCACCTCTGGGCAAGGTGGTCTCCAAGTAAGCAAGCCAATCTAGTTCTGTATTGTTTAAACTAGTTAGAGTTGGGTTTTTCTTACTTGTGGCCAAAGACATTCTTACTGAATGAAGCACTCATATATGATTCAGCTTCCTCAGCTGTAAGCAGAGATATTGTCTGCCCTGCCCTCCTAGTTCACTCAATGGTTTTCGGAGATCATGATGAGCCAGTTATGTGAATGTGCTTTGTAAACTATAAATTACTATTCAAGGGCAAACTGGTACTATCATTAATGATTTTGCTATGAAGTTTGGGGTACAAATTTTTTTTAACATCTTTATTGGAGTATAATTGCTTTACAATGGTGTGTTAGTTTCTGCTGTATAACAAAGTGAATCAGCTATACATATCCCCATATCCCCATATTTCCTCCCTCTTGCGTCTCCCTCCCTCCCACCCTCCCTATCCCACCCCTCTAGGTGGTCACAAAGCACCGAGCTGATCTCCCTGTGCTATGCGGCTGCTTCCCCACTAGCTATCTATTTTACATTTGGTAGTGTATATATGTCCATGCCACTCTCTCACTTCATCCCAGCTTACCCTTCCCCCTCCCCATGTCCTCAAGTCCATTCTCTACATCTGCATCTTTATTCCTATCCTACCCCTAGGTTCTTCAGAACCATTTTATTTTTTTTTAGATTCCATATATTGACGTACAAATCTTTTGTTTACTATAAGAATTATGTATGTCTTAGAATGTAGAGTTATTTAACTCATTTATTTTATTTTTAAATTTTATTTATTTTTGGCTGCGTTGGTTCTTCATTGCTGCGCGCGGGCTTTCTCTAGTTGCAGTGAGCAGGGGCTACTCTTCGTTGCAGTGTGCAGGCTTCTCATTGTGGTGGCTTCTCTTGTTGCAAAGCATGCGCTCTAGGTGTGTGCGCTTCGGTAGTTGTGGTGCACGGGCTTCAGTAGTTGTGGCTCACGGGCTCTAGAGCACAAGCTCAATAGTTGTGGCACACGGGCTTAGTTGCTCCGTGGCATGTGGGATCTTCCTGGACCAGGGCTCGAACCAGTGTCCCCTGCATAGGCAGGCAGATTCTTAACCACTGCGCCACCAGGGAAGTCCCTAGCTCATTTATTTTAAAGTAATAGATACTTCCAGAAACCTTGTGAAAATTTACACATCATTCTTTTGAATCATATAAAACAGTTACATATTTATAGTATCAGTTAAGAACATCTTTAGCAATGAGTTTTTACACAAGTACAGGACCAAGGGACTATAAATAGCCATTTATGTTAAAGGAATTAAAAGATATTTGTCTGTAAAATGTGATATCCTTACTTAAAGGCTATGTGATCTTTGTCATAACCTGTCTGTGTCTCAGTACGTGTGGTATCTGTAAGGGTTAAGAGAGAAAAATACCATAACATACTTAGACCAGGGCCTGCCACATGGTAACAATCAGAATGAAAACAGCCAATACTTATTTAGCATTTTGTGTATTCCAGACATGTTCCAAGCACTTCACATTCGTCAGTTCATGCAGCAGAACTGTATTGCTGTGTTGTTGTAGTTTTAATTTTTAAAGTAGGTTTATTCTTTTCAAGAAAGTATTACATTCCTATTATTTTAAAAATTCAAACAATTCAGAAAAGTACAAAAATGAAATGAAAGTCACCCAAAATTACATCTTACTACCTGGATGCTGGATAAGTAACTAGGCACTTCTCTGTTTAACATGGCATGTACACGTATGTACACATGTGTACACATATGCACAAGCATGTGTGTGCATACATATATATGTACATATCTATTTTTAGTAAGACAAAAAAGGCATTACTTTTTAAACTATATAGTTGGTTCTACAACCTAGGGAATAAAAGAAATAAGACTTTTTCATTTTATTTGGGATATTTCTTATAAGTGAGTAGGGTCTAGACAGGCCACAGACACCTAAATATCAATGCATCTTTATATAAACAGGGTCATACTTACTTTTTTTTTTTACTGGTCTTAAGTTTTTTTTAATTTAAAGTAGCCCTTCAGTCACAGCACATCATCATTTTTCATCATAAGTACTTATTCCTACCTAATATTTCTCATATTAATTTTTTTTTTTTTTTGCGGTACGTGGGCCTCTCACTGTTGTGGCCTCTCCTGCTACGGAGCACAGGCTCCGGACGCGCAGGCTCAGCGGCCATGGTTCACGGGCCCAGCCACTCCGCGGCATGTGGGATCTTCCTGGACTGGGGCACGAACCCGTGTCCCCTGCATCAGCAGGCAGACTCTCAACCACTGCGCCACCAGGGAAGCCCCCTCTCATATTAATTTATTAGCTCCCCTAACAATGGTCTTATCTTTTTTCTGCTTTTTAAAATAAATTTTTTAATTTTTATATTCAATTAAAAAAATTTTAATAAAGGGAATTTTTTTAAACTAGCAATTTGCTTAAGGTGTCAGCATTTGCAAAGTAGTAAAGCTATAATTCAAACCCAAGTGTGTCTGATTCCAAAGTCTGTCATCTTTTTATGAAATTATGACACCTCCCCTCATCTCTGCCCTACCTAGTTTCCACAGCTGGCCCCAGTGAGTTCTTCACCAGAAGGCTCAGTCTCACTTGTTTTCAGATTTATACATCTCTGAGATACAAGACAGATCTCTGGTTCTGTCTCTCCCACACCTTTAAGATCTTAGGAACATTAATCACATAGATGATTAGAATGTATTTGTCTCCCTATGGGAGACATGGTAGAACACAAAAAAACCCACAGTCATTACCTTTCAGAGGCTCAGATTCCAAATCTAAAATCAGATACTTGACAGCTACTCGATGATATTTAACCGGTGTGATGGTCCAATTTTGTCAACTTGGCTAAGCTATACTTAGTTCTTCAATCAAATACTAATATAGGTGTTGTTATGAAGATATTTTGCAGATGTGATAAACATCTACAATCAGTTGACTTTAAGGAAAGGAGATTATACTCCATAATCTGGGTGGACTTGATCCAATCAGTTGAAAGGCCTAAAAACAGAATTGAGGTCCCTAAACAAGAAGAAATTCTGCCAAGGGACTGAAATGTCAACTCCTTCCTGAGAGTTTCCAGCCTACCCTTCCTGATGGCCTGCTCTGCGGATTCCAGACTTGCCTACATAGCCCCCACAGTTACATAAGCCAATTCCTTGCAATAAATCTCTCTCTTTCTCTTGTGTGTGTGTGTGTGTGTGTGTGTGTGTGTGATATGAAAAGCATGCAGGAGTGCTGAAAGAATGTGAGTTCTTCCAGCTATTAGTGTTCTGATGATAATCCCTGGGACTAATTAGTCCCTAGGTATTCATGTTGTTAGCTGGACTTAAGGTATCTACATGAATGATTATGCATATGTTACCATCTCTTCCCGTTCCCTGCCTATGATGGAGTGGGCTTTGTATTGCTTTCTACACCCAAATGATCCCAGACTTAAGCCCTTCCCTATCCTTCTAACCCTTGCCACTATGTCACCCTTTAGTCTGAGTCCTGAGTAGTGAGTACCATCTGAGTTTCCTAGTACTGTACACAGCCTGCTTTATTAGGAAATCAGTGGTCACCATATCTGGAATTAACATGACTGTTTCCTTTGAAAACTGAATAAGTAGCTTTGCCTGTCCCAGCTGGCTAGGCTTCTGGAGTCGACTTTTGCAGCCAGGTCCAACTTGCTGTTCAACCATGACAGGCAGATCTTAAACTTTTTCCATCTTATCAGCTTCATGCAGCCACCAGGAAAGCATCAAGCTTCCAACTTTCATGATATACACTATAAAAGATGGTTAGAACGACCAATTCCAATTAACCATGAATGGCTTAACCATAGAGAATAAGGCTTTTTCCAAAAGCAAGTAGGACCCAGTTTTCCAAAACTGAGACTGAAAATATTGTGTGTGTGTGTACACAACTAACTTTGTGACTTTATTTTCAGAAAGTAAATTATTTTTCAACTAGCTGTTTTGCTGTATTACTCATAGTGCTTAACAATTCTGTTCATGTAGCTAATTGCAAGTATATGCTAAATTCTGTAAACTTAAATATCCATGAGAATAGGAGAGTGAAACCGTGGGTAATGATTATTACATCTGCTAAGGTACTGCATACTCAGATTAGAGGCCCCAGGCTTTGGCCTCTCTATGTCTGATTGTCTTACATAGACATAGAGAATGGTCCTGAGGACACAGGGAGGGGGAAGGGTAAGCTGGGATGAAGTGGGAGAGTGGCATAGACATATACACACTACCAAATGTAAAATAGCTAGCTAGTGGGAAGCAGCTGCATAGCACAGGGAGATCAGTTCTGTGCTTTGTGACCACCTAGAGGGGTGGGATAGGGAGGGTGGGAGGGAGACGCAAGAGGGAGCAGATATGGGGATATATGTGTATGTGCAGCTGATTCACTTTGTTATAAAGCAGAAAGTAACACACCATTGTAAAGCAATTATACTCCAATAAAGGTGTTAAAAAAAAATAAGAAGGCTTCTCTGGTGGCGCAGTGGTTGGGGGTCCGCCTGCCGATTCAGGGGACACGGGTTCGTGCCCCGGTCCGGGAGGATCCCACATGCCGCGGAGCAGCTGGACCCGTGAGCCACGGCCGCTGAGACTGCGTGTCCGGAGCCTGTTGCTCCGCAACGGGAGAGGCCACAACAGTGAGAGGCCCACGTACATCTAAAAAAAAATAAAAATAAAAAAATAAGAATGGGCTATAGGGGATTGAGCTTCTTGGTGCCCAATAGCAAGGACCTGTAGAGAGATTTCATTGCTTCAACCACCTGGAAGCAAAGCCCCTTCAAAATGAGAAATGTTAATTCAATTCTCTCTTGCATCCCTTCTCGGCTGCGTTCTCCAAAACTGGGTGACTTTCAGTTACAAATCCATAGAAAATTAAAAGATGGTATTTTTTTGTTAACACTGCATATCCTTTAGATTCTGGAGCAAAATGGCCTGAAAATGGATCCTTAAATTACAGTACAATTTTTGCAGCTGGATTTATTTTGTAAAGGGAAGAAAAATGGGATGAAATACCTTGTGTACAGTCTTTTGTGTTATTGTATTGGAATAAATTTGGGCAGAGAAGTTGTAAGGTTAGGGTACAACAGGAGAGAAGGCAAAGAAACCTGTTTTGCTTGATTTTAATGAAAAGGAGGATGACTTGCTGTTGATTCAAACAGTCCAGCTGCTTCTCCTCCACCCCCCCATGCAATGGTGCTGCTGCTCCTTCATTGCAGCGCCTAAGTAAGCCACAGCCTCAGGCTGATCCCCCTGCCACACCCACCTCAGGCTCTGAGGATCAGAAAAATAGGAATGGTCTCCTCCTCTCGTACCCACCAGGGCACTCGTTATGGCCAGAGAGCTACCCAAGCTCATGGGGGACAATAGCCATTAAGGCAAGTCCCCAATGCGGGTGCGAGTGCTGAGACTGGGCCGCCAGTGGGATTGATCTGGGTCCCACTCCTTTTCAACTTCGGATGTATTTAATTAGCAGAACAATATGCCAGCTTTTAAAGATGACTCAAAGAGAATGGAAAATATTTTTTCATCGATATTTGCAACCCACAACTCGACCTGGGCAGATTTTAATAATTTATTAAATACTCTCCTCACTTCAGAAGAATGTAGAATGGTGCTCAATAAAGCTAGGGAAGACGCAGATCCACCTCGTACAGAAACCCCTGGCAACCCCGTAGGAGTTGCAGCAAATGTAGCTATACCAACAGCTGATCCTAATTGGGATATGAATGCTGGGGTAGGCCAAAACTTGAACATTATCAAGATTGCATTCTTGCGCGATTGCGAAGAGGGATGCCAAAACAAAGAAGCCTTAATAAAGTACAGGAGGTATGACAGAAACCAAATGAGGATTCTTCAGAATTTCTAAAAAGGGTTTTTAAAGCCTATAGGCAACATACAGGGACTTCCCTGGAGGTCCAGTGGTTAAGACTCAGCGCTCCCAATGCACAGGGCATGGGTTCGGTCCCTGGTCGGGGAACTAAGATCCCACATGCGACAAGGTGTGGCCAAAAAAAATTAAATTAAACCAGAAAAATATAATAATAAAACCTATAGGCATCATACAGATATAGATCCTGAGGCCCCAGAGAATTTAAAGATGGTCAATATGACTTTTATTGGTCAGAACACCCCCAATATACAAAAGAAACTGCAAAAGGTAGAAGGGCTTTAAGGATGCCTATGTTTCACCTTGACATTGCCTTCAAAGTTCTTAATGGCGGGGACCAGGTTCAGGAGAAAAGGGGACAGTGAAGAATAAACAACAGGCCACTCTGCTGGTGGCTGCCTTAACACAGGGAAGAGCTGGATCAAGGCAAAGACCGCCACAAGGGACTCAGCAAAAGGTAGGAAGCCCACATCTACTTCTGAGAACCTGAAGATCTATAATCACTTACAAGCCAGACTACTTCAAGTGGGCTGAAAGAGCTGACGTATCTCGAGTACGTATCTGCCTGTCATTACCCCACAGTCTCTCCTCGTCTTTCAGGTATCTGGTACAATCTGGAGAAATAAGGGTCACATATAAATAAACCTAATTGGATTAAGGGAAACAAAGAAGATTAACTCAATACCTATTAATTTGGATTAATGTCACATATCTTCCAATGTAGGCCAATGTGTAAGAGAATATGAATTTTTTAATTTATTTATTTATTTTTGGCTGTGTTGGGTCTTCGTTGCTGTGCGCGGACTTTCTCTAGTTGCAGTGAGTGGGGGCTACTCTTCGTTGTGGTGAGTGGGCTCTAGGCACACGGGCTTCAGTAGTTGTGGCACACAGGCTCAGTAGTTGTGGCACACTTGCATAGTTGCTCCGCGGCATGTGGGATTGTCCCGGACCACGGCTCAAACCTGTGTCCCCTGCATTGGCAGGTGGATTCTTAACTGCTGCACCACCAGTGAAGTCCCAGAGAATATGAATTGAAATGAATATATGTTTTCTGTTTTTTAAAGTCTATAGATATTTCTCTGACGAGTTAGATCTTCCTTAGTCATGATAGAAATAAATACCTATATGTAGAAAACAGTTATTTTCTTTTTAATCAAAGTATGGTTGATTTACGATATTGTGTTTCAGGTGTACCACACAGTGATTCAGTTATATATAT
The DNA here is from genome assembly GCF_951394435.1 of Stenella coeruleoalba. Lineage (NCBI taxonomy): Eukaryota > Metazoa > Chordata > Mammalia > Artiodactyla > Delphinidae > Stenella > Stenella coeruleoalba. The sequence goes on from NC_137148.1 coordinate 52,132,663, forward strand.
AATATCCATGTATATTTTATATATATTTTCTTTTTCAGATTCTTTTCCCTTAAAGGTTATTACAAAATATTGAGTATAGTTCCCTGGTTTTTTGTAAATTATGGTAAAATAATATATGACATAAACTTTACCATTTTAACCATTTTTAAGTGTATAGTTCAGTGTGTTTAGTACCTTCACATTGTTTGTTGTGAAACCATCACCACTATATGAATTAAACAGCAACACCCCATTCCACCCTCCCCCACCCCCTGGCAACCACCAACCTACTTTCTGACTCTAAGAATTTTACCTCTCCATATCGCTCATATAAGTAAAATCACACAGTACTTGTTTTTTAGTGTCTGGCTTATTTTACTTAGCATAATGTCCTCATATTTCATCCATGTTGTAACATGTATCAGAATTTCCTTCCTTTTTAAGACTGACTAATATCACATTGTATATGTATACCACATTTTGTTTATCCATTCATTTTGTCAGTGGACATTTGGGTTGTTTTCACCTTTTGCCTATTATAAATAATACTGCTGTGAACATTAGTGTGCAAATATTTGCTCAAGTTCCTGCTTTCAGTTCTTTTGGGTATATATCCAGAAGTGGAATTGCTAGATCAAGTGGTATATTTTTTGGGTTTTTTTGAGAAACCGCCATATTGTTTTCCACAGCAACATTCCCACCAGTAATGCAGAAGGATTCCAATTTCTCTACATCCTCACCAACACTTGTTATTTTCTGTTTGTTTGTTTATAATGACCATCCTAATAGGTGTGAAGTGATATCTCACTGTGGGTTTGATTTGCATTTCCCTAATGATTAGTGATATTGAGTATCTTTTCATGTATCTACTGTCCATTTGTATATATCTTCTTTGAGGAAATATCTATTTAGGTCCTTAGCCCATTTTTAAATTGGATTGTTTGGGGTTTTTGTTGTTGTTGAGCTGTAGGAGTTTTCTTATATATTCTGGATATTAATTCCTTATCAGATATATGATTTGCAAATATTTTCCCCTGAAAAACAATTGTTTAATTTGACGTTTTACATTTTTTTCAAGCCAGAACACATGTATTTTATAACTAAATAAATGACACATGCTCATGGTGTAGTTTCAAAAAACATAAAAGGAATGAAAAAGTAAAAAATATTTGAAACCCCACAACTCAGAGAGAAAACCATATTTTGCTATATACCCTTCCAGGCTTTTCTCTAAACATATAGAAAAAATTTTACAACACAAATTATATATGCTATTTTATAACTTTTCCATAACAATAAACACAGGTATTCATAATTGTTCTAATGCACTACAAAGTACTCCATTGAATAGATATATCATAATATATTTAATCAGTCCACCAATGATAAAAGATTTAGGTGGTTCCTAACTCATCCTTGTAAACGATGCTTCATGTAGGCATGTATGTCTTACATATTTGTCCAGTTCATTCACTTGGGATAAATTCCCAGAAGTTGAGTTTCTGGGGCAAATGATATGCATATTTAAATTTTTGATAGCCTGTTTATTGCCAAATTACCTTCCAGAAAGGCTGAACCCGTTGACATTCTTCACTGTGTATGAGAATGCCCATTGTTATATACCCGTGCCAAATTGGCATGCTTTCAGGAATGGTAAAAATAGGTTCTTTCTGTTTTTCTCCTATGAGTCTTGCCAACATGCATGATGTGAAACTAAATGAGAGGAATATAAAGTTGACAGATGGGAGGTATTTTGGTCACTATACTGTTTTATCTAAAGTGCACCATTTTCCCCTCAAAGCAAATGTGATAGATAAGGCCTCTTCATTTTTTAGTACAAGTTCTAGGAAGTAATTTCCTAAATGGATTGATTCCTTAGAGAGAGAATGTCTCTAAGGATGTAGAAATTATTCAAACCAAATGTGCTTTGCGTTGATAGAGGAGATACATTTTTTTTGACATAACAGTATCCATCTTTCTTTAAAAGATGCAAAGTGTTTTTATACTATCCAAAGCGCCATACCACAGCTTATTCTGAATGTACTCATTTATTTGTCTGAAGTTCCTACAGAGGAATTTTTCCCCCAACCTTGTTTTATGATTTTTTAATTTTTAGATTGAGGCATAATTTACACTCAATGTGAATAAATTTTTCTCTTTAAAATCTGATTGCAAATAACTGCAACTTTTTAAGATAGTCCTTTCACCACAAATTAATGAGAGAGGAGTATATAGTTTTAAATTCAGCTATTTCATACCCCAAATATAAGATCCCAAGCACATAACCTAATATGCTGTTTTCTCATCTGATAACCTAGAAAAATGAAAACTGCTCAACTTCTCCAGAGAGATGCGGAAAAGAATGTCCCAGTACTCTAGAGAATTGAATTACACATTAAAAAATATATGTATCCAGTCAAATATATCTAATTTACTTGTATCTGACCTTGAAGTTTTGATGCCCAAGGGAGTGTCTTTCTTTTTCAAATGAAAACATATAAGTCAGATGTATGCTTTACTATGCAAAATTATCCTCTTGTTTTGGCATTAATATCAATTTAAAGCATTTTGAAAAATTGTTCAGCTTCACTGATAGTATTAATGAAACTGACATGACAAAAAGCCAGAAAATAGCTAAGATAATTATAAAATGTGAACTGTACATTAATAATCCCTTTTATTTTTTCCCTTTCAGCCATTTAATAAATTGAGTACATCAAATTATTATAAATGTGATACTTCCAATGTTAACAAATTATATTTTTAAAAAGGCATACCAATAAAATTGTTTTGAGAAGAGAACACTCACTCCAAATTCTGTTATCCTAGCAACAAAACTACAAAAGAGTTCACAGTTTTTCATATTCCCTCCCAGTCTATATTCTATGTTTTTCTTGTATTGGACTTGTTAGGAGTAAATGCTTATCCCCTCAGATCTGTCCACTCCCCAGGACAACCCCTCAGGCCTCTCCCCCTTTGCTCACTCGCTCCTTGGGGAAAAAACACTTTCTTTGGTAAGACTGAAGGAGGGAATTATTAATGTGTCACTCAGTCCTTCCGTTCTTTCAGGACGGCCTGTTCTTGAAGACTTTTGTGATAAGCTTACTAGAGTAAGCCCTGTCCTGAGAGAAGGCCTGAAGTTTAAGGCAATTTATTTCAATTCAGTGAAGTATTACTGAGCCGTATGAACACAGATCTATGTCACATTCTCCAACCAGCTTTATTAGTAATGAAGCTGACTTTTTTAAAAATTATTTTTTATTGTGGTAAAAAAAGCACATAACAAAATATACCATCTTAACCATTTCTAAGTGTACCATTTAGTAGTTTTATTTATATTCACATTGCTGTGTGAACAGTCTCCAGAACTTTTTTTGTCTTGCAAAACTGAAATTCTCTACCCCTTAATCAACAACTCCCCGTTTCCCCCCTTCTCCCAGCTCTGGCAACCCACCATTATATTTTCTGTTTCTGTTAATTGGATTACTCTAGATAGCTCAGATAAGTGGAATTATACAGTATTTGTCCTTTCGTAACTGGCTCATTTCACTCAGCATGATATCCTCAAGGTTCATCCATGCCATAGCATGTGTTAACATGACCATCCTTTTTAGGACTAAATGATATTCCAATCCATGTATATACCACATTTTATTTATCCATTCATCCCTCAATTAAGATGACATTCTGAATTCTTACCTGCCTGATTCGGGCTTCCATTTCTATCCCTCAATTGATTCAAAACTGAGAGTAGGAAGGAGGGGTATAGTTAATTTTAATCCCCTCGAGATCCATCATACTGGATAACAGAGTGTTGTGGTAGAATATTGTTTTGTCTGGCCAGTGTCAAAACACAAATACAAACTGAGGTAAGGAGAGACTTTATTCAAAAGGATTATTGCAACAAGGGGTGGAGGACTATTGTAGGGAGAGTGCGTTGATCATAGGCCATGAGATCTGCAAGCATCTCAAAGGTCACACTGATCAGTCGTTTTATAGCCAGGAGTAAACAAGGATGGAAAGAACTAGGTGTGGGGATTGGGATGGTAGGTGGAGTCATCAGGTGGTTGATCAGGGAACTTTTCCCCAAAGGTCAGCTGATTGTCAGAAGGGGCAGTTTAGGAAGGGTTATTCCTTATTCTCATGCTCAAAGGTAGGCTGAGCTCCAGGACCAAGTTCGGGGAGAAGGAGAGAAGCCTGACTAAAGTTTATTCAAGTCGAGTTAGCCGACATTTTGTCCAGCTTGGTCAGTGGAACCAACAGTTCAGCCAATCAGTTTGAGACAAAGAATGGGAATTTAGAGGGTCTATGTCTGGCCTTGTCATAGGTAGACAAGGGGGTCGCCATGAGTCTTATCTAAGTCATGTGGGTAAGGGGTTTTGCCATAAGCCATTTCTTGGAACACAAAAGTGAATGGGTGCATGTATGAGGGGGTTGTGTTCCAGGAGCACAGGGCTCAGGTGATTTCAACATTGTCACAATATCCTTTGCCAGTCCATGTGGTGACAAAACGTCCCTTGTGGAGAATCCACTTCTTCACTTGGTTTGGGTGAGGGTGATCCCACTTTGTTCCTTATATGGAAGGGTGTGTGGCCCAGGCCTGGCCCATGCCCTGCCAATTCAAATGTCTTAATTTCTGGTTACTGTCAGTGATCCAGCATAGAGTACATGATCCAGGTAAGACCAATGGGTCTCCTAGACTTGATCACATGGATGCTGAGAGAACCCTGACATTGTGAAAGCCCCTGGACCCAGCCTGCCCCGCTTAGTTCCTCCTCCAGACTTCCCAGTTATGTGAACCAATATAACCTCCTTTTGCTTAACTATGTGGCATGGTTTTTTTTCCAAAATAACTGTGTTGTAGCCCCTGGAGGCCTTGGTTGCCTTGGAATGATTGAAAGGCCCTGGCTACCTCTTATTATGAAAGATTCCAAGGGTCTCATTTTATCAATAACTCCAAGAGTGGGAATGTTGACTACAGAATTCTGGCTACATTTCAAGCTTGATTAATTCCATCTGCCCTCCCTGAAAATTTTTACTACAAGAATATTCAATATTCTTAACTTCCTTTACTTCTAACCATCATAGAATCTTCTCCATCATTTTTCACTGTTCAAAGGCAAGTCCTAAATTGGGAGGGAAAATTTAATATTCCAACTCACATTTTAAAAAGAAATCCTGGTTTTTAAGGAAAAAGGAGCTACAAAGCCCTAAATGTTAAATTTGTTTTCCAATTCTATTTAATAAGTTATGTGGACAATAGATTAACATAAGGAGTGGAAGGAATTGTTTCTATGAGTATTCAGGGAGAGTGCACAGCAGGGCATCACAGAAGAAATACAGTGTGATATTAATATGAATCATGAAGCTTTTGCTTACTTTTGACATTTTCCTAAACTTCAATAGACATTTTCATTTAATAACTAGCTTGTTCTGATAAAGTCATGAAATAGAACGGGAAAAGGATTTTAACTGCTTTAATAATTAAGGGGGAAAAAAAGTAGCTACTAATCTTCATAAGTAAGTGTGGAAAAAAAGATAGCTAATTCAACAAATATTTCTGGAGTGTCTATTATGTGCCAGACACCGGGTTACAGCCATGAGCAGCACAGACAAAAATCTCTGCCCTCACAGAGCTTCTAGTGAAAAAATGTACAAGTAAAATAAAAATGACACGTCTCCAGTAATAAGCTCATCTGGGTTCCTAAGGCAGGAGGGCCTCTGACCTGCTCCTTTTTTGGCAGCTCTCTGCCAATTAGAAATTGTCCTATGCCGAAATGCTACAGTGATCATCTCTTGAGTGATTTTTGGTCTCTCCTTAAAAATTTTTTGTATTTTCCAAATTTTCTACAATAAGACTCTTTTTAATTAAAAAAAAAAAAACTTATTAAGAGGAAAAAGACCTGACAAATTAGATGTTCAGAGTATTAAATCTTGGGAGTGGGGAGGGCTGACCTAAACACTTCCTCTTGGTACCTTACTGCCTCTCCTGAACTGAAAAGGAGTCTTTTTAAAAAGCAGCCATGTTGCTTTCACTTTGAGTGACTCTACCCCTCCCTTTTCTTATTCTCCAGCTCATCTGATATACTCTAAACAGCTTATTTTACAGTTTCACATACCTTTTTAAATTCACTTTTGAATTTAATAAGGTATGTAAATACTTGGAATGCCTAGAGCCCTCTCTCTTCCTTGCTTCTTTCTCTTTCTCTTGACTACCTGGTTTTTCTGTCCTTTTACCTACAAAGATCACCATTGTTCTGCCTCTCTGTGGACCAGATAAACCTTATTTACTCAATATTGCACTTGTCACTTGCACTTCTAGCTTCCACTTTCCCGCAAACTGAACTCTCTCTCCAGGTTACCATGGTGTTCCCTGATAGAATGCCAGTCTAAACTGAATCTTATTCACTTACATTTCTAAAAGTTGCTTAGCAAATTTGTAAAAGAACATTTTTGCCCCTGGTGGGCTGAAACATTCCATTATAGTCTTTGAGGCAGTAAGGTCATGATGGAAAATTCTGGGGGTTCTTTGTTTGTTTTATAATTGGTTTAATCAAAATTTTATTCTTACAATCAATAGTTGCTTCGAACTTTTCTCTTTACTCTTAATATAAAGAAATTCTTACTATTTTCCCTATTCTTTTTTTCTAATTGACCTTTAGTATGGAAGTTGCACTGACTTTTATCAATGCAAAGGGAGAAATCATTTGACATTTGGGTGAGATTTTTTTTTTAAATTATTTTAGCTACTTTTTTCAAATTGGTTATGTATACTTGTTATGTTTTTTAAAAACTCTGAAAAATTTTATCAATATACATAGAGTATAAAATATGCTAATCTACAGTGTAAAGCTCAATTATATTTTACAATTGTATCTATCCCATTGAATATGTATATTTTACATAGGTATACACCCATTTACCATATACCACCCAACCTGAGATACAGAACAGTCCTACAACCCCAGAATTATCCCTTCCTAGTCAATATGCTTTCACCCCACCCTCCTAGTTCCCCATGCCCCACACTTGCCTGAGGTAATCACTATTCTGGTTTCTATCACAATTGATTAGTTTTGCCTCTCTTTGAACTTGAAATAACTAGAATCATCCATATTTACTTTTTTATATTGGATCTTTTAGCTCAACACTACGTCCCTGATGGATTATATCATAGTTTGTTCTTTTCATTGCTACATGGTATTTCATTAAATAAATATACTTTAACTTGTATGTCCTTTCTCCCGTTGATGGACTTTTGTGCTGTTTTCAGTTTTTATCTATTATGAGAAAAGGTGCTATGAATATCCCTGTACATGTTTTTTGGTGGACATATGCATTCATTTCTCTTGGGTATATACCAAGGAGTGGAATTGCTGGGTCACAGAGTGGACATATCTTCAGCTTTAGTCAAATTGTTGGTGTGTTTACATAGCACAAAATTGCAAAGGCACAAAAGAGCATCTAGTGAAAAGTCTTGCTCCCATTCCTACAACTCAGTTTCACAGTTCTCTTTTCCAGAGGCAACCAATATTACCAGTTTGTTGTGTATTCCTCTAGAAACACACTCTACATGTAGAAGCATATATATAAAAATAGTCTCATGTTTACACCAAAGCCACAACACTATACAAACTCTTTTGTAGACAACTGTGAATTAATCAACCCCAGAAAAAAATGGTCAAGGTATTTCAGATAGAGGCAATAGTTTGTGCAGTGGAATGTAGAACTGCAGCTAAGTAATTCAGATAGCTTGGTGTGACTGAAGTGAAGTCAGTGAGTGTACAGGGGCTGGTGAGAGAGGATGCTAAAATGATAGCCAGATGCCAGATCCTGAAAGGCTTTGAATGACATTCTAAGAAGTTTGGATCTTATCCTGAAGGAAATAAGGAACCATCGAATGATTTTTTTTAATTTATTTTTTTAATTTATTATTTTTTTGGCTGCGTTGGGTCTTTGTTACTGCACGTGGGCTTTCTCTAGTCACAGCGAGCAGGGGCTACTCTTCATTGTGGTGCATGGGCTTCTCATTGCGGTGGCTTCTCTTGTTGCGGAGCACGGGCTCTACACGCGTGCAGGCTTCAGTACTTGTGGCACAATGGCTCTAGAGCTCAGGCTCAGTAGTTGTGGCTCATGGGCTTAATTGCTCTGCGGCAGGTGGGATCTTCCCAGACCAGGGATCGAACCTGTGTCCCCTGCATTGGCAGGCAGATTCTTAACCACTGCACCACCAGGGAAGTCCCCATTGAATGATTTTGAGTGGAGATGGAGGTGGGGCAGGGGAATGGCAGGATTAGATTTGTGATTTTAAAGATCTTTGTGGAGGATTAAAGGGAGGAAGAGGAGACTGTGACTGTGAAACGATTAGTCCAAACAGCACTTGTTGTAGCAGTATGAGAATGGTGACGAAAACACATGAGTACTTGATGACTACTAAATGTGGGCAGTGAGGAAGGGTTGACAGATATGGGTGTGTAGAGTGTATAACTGTTTTGGAAAGGGATATTCCTACATAAGGAATTCAGCTCAGACATTTTGTATGTGACTCCCAAATATAATTTTAAGAAATGCTGACTCTAATTTTCCTGAAGTAATGAAAAACCATATTGATAGAGTTAATTGATTTGGGTAATTCCTAAACCTGCTCTTCACTGCTCACTGATTTCCTGGGAGCCCTGATGCACCAGCCCTGATCCAGCCATCCTTTCACACTGGCGCTCTTAGGAAAATTACGCCCTGGGATAGGCAGATTATTGTTTAATTTGAGTCTCATATCTTTTTCTGCCAGCAGAATTAAGGAGGAGACTAATAGCCAAAATAGAAACAGCTGTAAGAGAGTAAAACATAATTTGAAGCACAGATAATTGATCTTTGAATAATTAGATTATTAGAAAAGTATGTTTATTTTTTAAATATAATTTTACCCCCAAAATGGGAAAATTAAAGTATGAGGGGAATTATAACGCAGTCACTACAGTGCAACCACGTAAGCATCATGGAATACTATACCCTCTCCATTTCTTTCCTAGCCCCTTTTTCACATAGCTATAAACCATACCACAATCATTAATAGAATAAAATATACAGTGGTATCCTAGGGGCATAATATAATATTTTAATGGCCTTAGAGGAAATTGAATATAAAGTAAATTATCATTGTCCTCTCCTTACCCTGGTATAAATTATTACTCTCTTTAAGGAAATAGAAGAAAATGGGGGCATATGTTGCAGGTACTTAATATATGAACAGGAAGTAGCATAGACCCTGAGACAGTCTGGCTTATTAGCAATGAAATGGAACCCAGAACTATTTTTTAAATTAGTAAGAATTTTTTAAAACTTACACAAGTTATGTGGCATCATAGTATGAAAAGAGCATTGGCCTTGGAATATAGTCCTAACTTTGGCATTAACTGTGTGATCTTGGATTTCCTTTAACCTTTGTATTAAATCAATTCAGATCCTGCCTCATGCCTGTCACTGAATGCTCTACTGTCACCCTGTTTGTCCATGCCTGCTCTGTGCCCACCCCTGGAACTGCGGGTGTGATCAGCCCTCTCCAAACCCAAAGATCATGAGTCAGGGAGGAGTACCGAAGAAAATTCCATGATGGATTATTACCAAAAGGGGAAATAGACTCTGGGCAGGCAAAAACACTAGATGTCCATCATATCCGACTGTGATCTTAGTTTCTTTATCTGAAAAATGTTGGGTTTGGTGTAAAAGGGTCTATTCCTTAGTCTGCCTAGATCAGTCTTCACGGGATTGAAAATACAGTATTGTCGGAGTTACAGTATGACAAAAACTGCATTCTTCTCTTTGACTTCTAATGTGTGGTATCCCTTCCTTGTGACTTTAGGGCAGTTTCATGAGTTCAGACCAGGAGTTTTACAGCAGGTTCCTGAGTGACTTTCCTGTTTTTGTGAGCTGTCTGTGTATACTTCCTGCAGAGAGACTGTTTTATTATTAGCAACATACGCCCTGAAACAACATCCTTCTTTGACCCCATCACTGTGTTTATCTTCAGAACGGCTATGATGAGTTACCAGGTGTTAAGAATAGTTTACAGGGTGCAGTTGCCAAACTGAATTTATTTCTACTGAAACTGGATAGGACCTGACTAATACAATGACTCCCCAGAATTTGTTTTCCACAGCATATCTTTTAATTTACAACTCTGGGTGGGGGGGGGGGCGTAGTATCAAAGGAATGCACAAACACACTTTGAACATAATTTTGCCCCAACATCTGTTTTCTTTCCGATATCTACCTCAATGATTATATTTAATGGGACTGGCTCTAGCAAGATAATTCTGGCAGGACCTTTAAACTATATAATTACATAGACATAATATCTAATTAAAAGTTTCCTGCTCTATAATTCTATTAGCAAATCCGTCTATATATTATCTTTATTAGCAAACTGGAATACTAATAACAATAGTGGCTCACTATCTCAGAAGTTTGTTGGGTTGAGTAAAATGAGGTTAATGCATCTAAAATACTTGGCACAATGTCTGGCACAGACCAAGTGCATAAATGTTAGCTTTTATGATTATCTGTGAAAGGGATATAATACCTACTATAGAGGGTTATTCTGAGGTTCGAAGGGGATGAAACATAGAAAATGTTTAACATAGTGTTTGGCACATAGAAAACACTTAGAAATAGTTTCTGTTGCTGCTGCTACTAATAGAATAAATTTGTGGTTGTTTTCAAGGTATAATAGTATTTCCCAAATCAGTAGCTAGCAATATTTACCCTATTCGTGCATGAAAAAGTCTTCTGACTAGAATATCAGTTTTACTGCTATTTTTTATACATAACACAATGAAAAGCACATGCTGGCTCTGCCATTTAGCAGCTATTCCATCTTGGGAAATTCTTAATTCAATTCCTTATCTTTAAAAGGGGCTATAATAATGCTTAACTTTCATACTTCACATGACTATAGTAAAAGATCTCATGAGATTGCGTTAATTAAAGAACTTTGCAAAAGGTCAAAAGAAAAACAGCATAAAAATAATTTCTTGATTTATTGTGCATCTACTAAACATCAAGCCTACGTTAAGTGCTTCATTTACATGATCTCATTTAATCCTCACAGTAACCCCATGAAGCAGTTACTATTTTTACGTTTGTTTACAAATGAAGATACTAATTGACAAATTGAGGGTACAAGTGAGGATACGCGCTAACGTCTGTTCAGACTCCAGATTGCTCTTAACCTCTCTACAAATGCAAGGTGTTATTATTATTTTTGTATGTTAATAACATTAAGTGGCTTCTGTGACGTGGTGGTACAGAAAGAACATACAGGTGATTATTTCAAATAGTTATTTACTGACATGTTTTACACACGCATTTCTGATATTTTTGAAGGAACAGTGCTAAATAAAAAGAATGACTACCTCCTACATACATGTGTATAAAAATGATCATTTTCTAGGAAGACGGGACTGGTCCAAATAGGGGCCAGGCCAGTCAGTGCCTCTTTCTATTCTAGAAGCCATCCACTTGATGGACATAGGCCTTCACAAGGGAAACAGAGGAGTCCTTTCTTCCAAAGAGATTACAACTCTTATTTGGGTCAAATAAAATGGGGTCTGGAACAGCCGCTCAGTCCTAAAAGAGCATTTGAACTTCATGAGAAAAGGAGTGTGGTCAAGCATGCAACCATTACTGCTGAGAAGTTGATTTAGTTATTAGATTAAATATCTTTTAATTTTCAATCCATTCCACGGTCCCAGCCCAAAATAACTATTTTGCTTTAGGCTATAATTCTTATAAATATTTTTGTAAGTAACCCTTTCTAAAGTGCTAATGGCTGAGCTTTCACACTGTTAGACCCTTAGAGCCTTTGAAAGTAGATACTGTGAAACTTGTGATCTAGGTCAGTACTGGGCTTTGCTGCTCACTTGGGCTGAATTTTGAACAACAGAAAGGCCTCAAGTCTAATAATTACACTATATTTTAGCTGTCAATCTATAATTAACCACCAGAAAACCAAGACCTGGTTTTTAGTGAGGTAGAACCAGCAGCATGCTGGAACCAGCTGGAGAGAGCCGATTGTTAAATATTCAGCAGTTTGAGCGCTGATTTTTAAAACTTGGTAGCCTGAAATCAGCCATGATCGGAGTATTTACACCACAGAAATTGGCAAATGCTGCTGCAAATCAACCCCCTCACACCTGGCTTCCACCCCAAAGAGCTGGTTTACCATCACACCCTGGGTTGAGCCATCCAGTATCCAGTGAGAGGTCAGGAAATGAACCCCAGGAGTGACGTTCTGCTGCCATTCATCGGCAACCTGCTTCTTATCATACCTAGAAAGTTACCAACCCAGGCAAATGTGAAACTCAGAATACCAATATTTAGAGCTCAGTTTCCATCTGTGAAGGGGAGAAGTTCACTTTAAAGTGTCAGCTGCTGCTTGGCAGTGATGGGTTGACACAGAGCACCAAAATATCCTGAGGTCTGTGGGAAGTGAATGACTCATTCACCTGGCCAGCAAAGTGAGGGGACATTCATTCCTCAAAATATTATGGGATTTTCCTTCCAATATTATTAATCACAATGAATATGTTTAAAGATTATATTGTAATAAGATGGGAGAAATTAGATCTCATACAGTTGAAATACTTGAAGAAAAATTCTCCACTGGGCTAGGTCATTCATTATTCTGCTAATACTGCCTTGTGAAAATCCTGCCTTCTCTGCATTTCAGCCAGGCCAAAGCTGTTCTAACTTGTACATTTCATCTTCCAGGGAATGTTCTAAGAATGATGTTTATTTTGTTTGTTTTTTGCAGATTTACCAGGCCTCTATTTAATTCACCTGAGGCCTAACATACTGTCTGACTGAAGCCCAAGAATACTTATGTATCTTAGTCTTTGGGACTTAAAGTATAGAAATGAAATTAAGCCCTGGAATACAATCCAGGGTCTTTGCCAAGAAAAGAAATAAAAATTTCTTCAGACAATTACTATAACGTGCCTGGTTTGAATCTAGTGAGACATCCCCCAAATGTAGAACCTATATCATACTTTCCAGGAGTCTCAGAAAACAGGCATCTTTCTGAGATGGGTGGGCATGGAGTTCAGAAGCTTTTCAAATTAACATTTAAAGCAGGAATTCTTTTTTTCTTTTTTTCCCCCACAGTGACACTGGCATTCTTATTTGGGCTAAGTTTTTTGTTTGTTTGGTTTGGTTTGGTTTGGTTTTTTTGTGGTACACGGGCCTCTCACTGTTGTGGCCTCTCCTGTTGCAGAGCACAGGCTCCGGACACGCAGGCTCAGCGGCCATGGCTCACGGGCCCAGCCGCTCCGCGGCATGTGGGGTCTTCCTGGACCGGGGCACGAACCCGTGTCCCCTGCATCGACAGGCGGACTCTCAACCACTGCGCCACCAGGGAAGCCCTATTTCATTCTTTTTTATGACTGAGTAGCATTCTGTTGTATATATGTACCACGTCTTCTTTATCCGTTCTTCTGTCAATGGACATTTAGGTTGTTTACATATCTTGGCTGTTGTGAATAGTGCTGCTCTGAACATGGGGGGGTGCATGTATCTTTTTGGATTATAATTTTGTCCAGATATATGCCCAGGAGTGGGATTGCTGGATCCTATAGTAATTGAAAGAATTAACTCTTAATTCTTTCCTCTTATTTGACAAGGGGTTGGTATCCTAGTTACATTTGTTGGTGTCCAATGAAGTAGGTTTCAGTTAATTGCATTCTTGATCTTTCTTGATACTCAAATTCATGCACTGAATTTTTATTTCTAACAACAGCAAATAGTGAAAGAAAATAATACAGGTGGAGTACTTGCTATGTATAAGTTTTAGGGGAAATCAATGGAACAACACATAGACCTCTGTCTCTAGTACAAAGTATTGATATTTCCCTATCTCAACCAAATCTTTTCCTTTGCTTCCTTCCACTCATAGGTATGAATGGGATGTAGAAACCAAAGAGGGAAAAAGTCCAGGTAGAAACAAGAGGGGGAGTTTTGTTGGGATATATGCCCAGGAAAGGGATTTCTGGATCATATGGCAACTCTAATTTTAGTTTTTTGAGGAACCTCCATACTGTTTTCCATAGTGGCTGCACAAACTTTCATTCCCACGAACAGTGTAGGAGTGTTCCCTTTTCTCCACACCCTCTCCAGCATTTGTTATTTGTAGAGTTTTTAATGATGGCCATTCTGACCGGTGTGAGAGGGTACCTCATTGTAGTTTTCATTTGCATTTCTCTAATAATTAGCCATGTTGAATGCCTTTTCATGTGTCTATTGGCCATTTGTATGTCTTTGGAGAAATGTCTATTAAGGTCTTCTGCCCACTTTTATTTATTTTTTTTTTTTTCTGCCCACTTTTAGATTGGGTTGTTTGGTTTTTTTGGTTGTTGAGTTGTATGAGCTGTTTTTATATTTTGGAAATTAAGCCCTTGTCAGTTAAAGCAGGAATTCTTGATTGTGGTTCACATTAGAATCACCTAAGGGGCTTTTAAAAAACCTCAGTGCTGAGGCTCAGACCAATTAAATGAGAATTTGGGGCAGAGGACTCAGACACTGATAGTTTTTAAAGCTCTCCAGATGATCTATATGTGCACCAAGGTTGAGAACCACTGACTTAAAGCAATAAGATTAATTTTCTACCAGGTGAGATTTATTCTGTTTAGTCACCTTCCTAATACATTAGAAACCTTCATTTCCTTAGTGTCTGATTACCCAGTTGTTGGCTTTAAGACTTTAAATAGACAATGAATCATGCATTACAAACAATGATCTGGAATAGGGCAGCTACTTCACATACCACAGCTATGATCATGTCACATTCTCACTCAAAAAGCTTCTTTGTTGATAAGATCTGGTATTGGTGAAGGTACAGAGAAAAAAGCATTCAAACACCTTCTTTGAGAGCATAAACTGATATAATTGTCTCAGAGGACAAGTTGAAAATTTATATCAAGTTTTAATATGTATATCCAGCAATTCCACTTTTAGGAATTTAGCCTAAAGGAATAATTGGACAAGTGTAGGAAGATAACCAAAGGTATTTATTGCAACATTGGTTATGTTAACGTATATTTTCTAGATTTTTTCGTTTTAGTGCATCCAAGTTTTGAAATGCTTGAAGCAGTACAAAGGTCTTCGTAGCATGTATTAACATGCAAAGGTGTTCATGATGCATTACTCAGTGAAAAAAAAAAACAGGTGGCCAAAAAGCATGTGTAGTATAATTCCACTTATGTTTAAAAGTAAATCTATATTTTTATTAATTGTAAAAGGTTGGAAGGTAATACCCAAACTATTAACAGTGATTATTTCTGGGAAGTAATATTACGGTCTGATGGGAGGGAGGAGAACTTTTGCCTATTCTTTCTACGTTCTGTATTGTTTAGTTTTTTTTTTTTAATATTTATTTATTTATCTAGTTGCATTGTATCTTAGTTGCAACAGGCAGGCTCCTTAGTTGCAGCTCTCTGGCTCCTTAGTTGCATCACGTAGGCTTCTTAGTTGGTGCAGGCAGGCTCCTTAGTTGCGGCACATGGACTTCTTAGTTGTGGCATACAAACTCTTAGTTGCGCCAGACATGTGGGATCTAGTTCCCTGACCAAGGATCAAACTCAGGCCTCCTGCATTGTGAGCGTGGAGCCTTAACCGCTGTGCCACCAGGGAAGTCCCTCTATAGTTTTAATGTACATGTTACTGTTATAATTTATGTAATTTAAACACATGTTAAATCACTTTTGACTCACCACTTTCTGTAAAACAAAATCTAAACTCCTTAGCTTTATACTTAAAGCACTCAACAATTTGTCTCCAAACCACTTTTGCCAATCTTTAAGAAATGTTTGTGGATAGAATTGAGTTTCACCTTCACTGTCCTACTTATACTCACTTGAGCCCAACTATTCTCACCAAATTTGCTCTCATGTTTTCAGCCTTTGGGAGTGTCCTTTGCTTGGAATGCTCTCTCTCCTTCTCTCTATTCACTAAAATCCAACGAAGCTATGAAGCTCAGATCAAGTAGCTCTCACCCTCTCTTGAATTCCTATATTATAAAATATAATATCTGATACTCAAGAAGTGATCATTATCAAATGAAGAAATGAATCTTCAAGTTTCTGTTTAGTTTTCTCATTTGTAAAATAGGGACATACTACTCATCATATTAGGTTATTGTGAGGATTATGATAATTATGAAAAGCACTTAACACAACACCAGAACATAGTAATTCATAGTTCAAAGAAGCTGGCATTATGATTATCTTTTTTTCATCTGTTGACCTGTCCTCTCTCCATATAGATGATCAAATCCTGGATGACAGAAACTGCACACCATATATTCTAGCATTCTTCTTTAAGCTCTGTGTAGTAGAGCTTTCTATGTGATACACGCTTCATATTTATTGTTAATGGTGACAATGAAGATTATGAAAGAAATATACCACTAACTTTCAAATAAATAACAAATCACTTAGTTTGGAAAGTACTATGACTTCATGGTACCAAGAACAACATATTAACATGGAATTATAATAGTAAAACATCACTGAGATGAAATATACAAATAAAACAATATGTTCTTTCTTCAGTGAAATCACAGAAAATAGGATAGGTCATTCCTAGAATTCTATTTTCAAAAACGTAGTCAACACTTACTAGATGCCAGACGAGAGTAGTGAATTATTTACGGAAAACACCAGACGAATTTGGTTTGTTTAATATCTTGTTGGCAGATAACCCATCATGCTTCTACAGAAGCTCCATGTGTTCTAGAATTTTGATGTAATAGGACTTTGTAAACTGTCATAGAAATAGAATGCTTTACTGCAAAGACATAGCAGGAGTGACCAAGTCTTGTTATGTTTAGTTCCTCACATTGTTCCAGTCCAAAATCACTGCTACATTACAGCCTTCAAATTTCAGTCAATTTACTGGCAGCTTGATTGGATCAGCTTCTGTTCCCGCTTAATCCCACCGGACAGACATGATCTGGGTGGCACGGCACAGTGCCACTGAAACAACTGGAGTCACCTGATACAGTACATTACCCTAGAACAAGAAAGTCAGATTGGAGTCTTTGGAGGCCTAAAACGTATTTTTCTGAGCATGGCTTCTTGTTTGGTCTGTGTGTCTGCTCAGTACTTTATAGTTAAACCGACTTTGTCCCTCATCAGTGTGTAACTCTAATTGTGTCCAGTAATCCAAAAAGTCAAAGTGTGAATCATTTAAATAAGATACATAGATGCCTTAAATATTTTACTTAAAACTTGGGGGAGGGATAAATTGGGAGATTGGGATTGACATATGCACTCTACTGTATATAAAATAGATAACTAATAAGGACCTACTGTGTAACACAGGGAACTCTACTCAATACTCTGTAATGGCCTATATGGGAAAAGAATCTAAATAAGAGCGGATGTATATATATGTATAACTGATTCACTTTGCTGTACACTTGAAACTAACACAACATTATAAATCAACTACACTCCAATAAAAATTTTTTAAAAACCTTATAACTTATATGTGTAACTAGTTCAGCAATCTTTTGATTGAGAGTCAAATCCTTCATATTTGGTCTGCTCATTAACCACAATCAGTTTTTTGTTTCTTTAAAGAGTGAGGCACTCAAACCAACCAACCAAATAAACAAACAAACAAATAAAACCCCAGCCAGCATACATGATATGAGATCATTTATGCAAAATGTATAAAGATATTAGAATAAAAGGTGGAGGTAGGGAACCTCACAATAGATAGGTGAAAAAAACCAGGTTGCCGAATAATGTTTGTTATAGTCCTATTCCAGCAAAAGCCCACAAACCCACCTGCATATTGATACACACGGTGAATGAACAAGGAGAAAAGCACAGAAGGTTGGAAACTCAGGAGGATGAAGAATGTGGACTGTGGCAGGGGAGGAGGAGAATAATTAGCTTTGTTTTTAGACATCTTTGTATCACAATGAATTATTGTTGAAATGTAGTGTTGTCAGTTCGATAATATGAAATAGATGTGATGATCAGAAAACTAAAAAGAATCTACAGAAAAATTATTAGAATTAATAAAAGAATTTAGTAAGATTGCTAGAGAAAACTCAAAATTTATTGTATCTGTAAGCACCAGCAACAAGATGTTGGAACACACCATTTACAATAGCAATAAACATTATAAAGTGCCTGTATGGAGATGATTATAAACTTACTGAATGACATTAAGGAAGACTTCAATATAAACCATCTTTTTAGATAGGAAGACTCAATATTTTAAGAATATTCTCACGAAATTGATTTATAGCTACAATGCAGGAATAGTGATTATGACAACATGGTATTGGTAGAGGAATAGACAAACAGACTGGTGAGCCCAGAAACAACATTACACATTATGGAAAACTGATTTATGACAAAGTGTCATAAAACAGCTAAAAAGAATTGTCTTCCCCTAAGTTGTGTATTCTCCCTGTTCATGTGGCATTATAAAGGTCTAGCCCTCTAGCCCAAATAGATCAGCTCCTAAGTGTCTCAGCTTCACAGCTCCTGGTCGGGTGAGCTGAGGCTTTCCTTGAGATCACATCACAGTCCAACTTCTCCCTCTGTCCAATCCTGCTTCATTCCCTTCCCCTCCACACATGTTGATTCTAAGAGTACTCCCTAATAACCTTTCTGCATGAAATCTCTGTCTCAAAGTCTACTTCCCTGATAAGAATGTAAATTGATATGAGTACTTTATAAAACAGTTTGAAATTACTTGGTAAAGTTGAAGTTGCGTATACCTTACAACCTACAATTCCATTCCTAGTTACATACTCTAGAGAAACTCTTCCACAAAAATTTACAATAGGGTTCTTCTTGGTGGGGAGAGGTAGGATAGGTGCCATATGGGGGCTTCTAAGGTCCTGGAAAAGACTACCTCAAACAAGAACAAAAACCAAAAGATTGTTGCTATAAAATGAAGGGTTAATTTGTCTGGGAAGGCTAAGGGCTGAGGGACTTGGTGAACTCAGTGAAGGTTGATTGAATAAAGAACAGTTCCACATCCGTAGAAGGGGAATCTAGAAATGGGTTCTGCGTCATGCTCAGGGTTTGAACAGATGAGAGGGAAGCTGAGAGGGTGGTCCAGGTAAGGAAACAGCACCAGCAAATGCTTTCTAAACTGGTCAAAGCAGAAGGAGTCACTTAAGCAGTCAGAATATTGCTACAGAGAATGAGGCCGGAAATGGAGTATCCTGAAAACCATTTGAAATGATGCATATCTGATATGTCAGAAAGAAGAGCCATGAACAATTGTGAGCAGAGGAGGAGCTTCCTGGAAATGGTATTTCAGGAAGGGAAATCCAGCAGCAGTTCCTATCACTGGGAGTAGTATTTTCACCTTCATAAACACGTACTCTTGTCCAGGCTGAAAAATAAATGCTTCTAATAAATGGCATTGATGAATAAGACCAGTAGCTAGCTTGGGACAATCTCTAAATTACTTACTGGACTTCTATTTGATTACCCAGTTCGGTGCTTGTCTCTGATGAGTAGTGCATTCTCTGATGCAGCTGTTGTTTCTGACGGCATTGTTGTCTCTGCATGCTAAAATGGTTAACGTTGTCCTTAAATGACTGCACGGAGAGCCACTCTGTCCTTCTGGTTACAATAGCATCTATGTCTGATCTGAGACAAGCCATGCTTCTATTCATGGATCTACTGATTGCAGTGCGAGATGCCATTCTGCCATCCCATTATGTGCACTATGCCACTGACACATTACATTTTTCTCAAATCTGAAAGCTATAAAGGTAATGCACAAGGTCTCATATCCTGAAAAGATTCAATATTGCTTTTGTTTTGAGTGCCTGTTACCTCTTTGGAAGACTCTTGATTAAAATACAATGCTAATGGGCCTAAGGTTTCAGGTTAATCCCTTGGTGAGAGTTAGTTTCCTTTGGTTTCTCTGGCTACAGATGGTATTTCTAATCACTGCTCTGGCTCCTTTCACAAAAATGGGGCCACAGAACAATTCTTACCTGTAGTTTAATTCCACTGCAGATTCTGGGGCTAATCCTGTTCTTAGACCAGGGGAATCACTGAACCTGGCTCTTAGCTCCAGGGTGTTCTGCAAAATCATTGCTGTTTCTGATCCTCTTTTCTTCTGGCAACTTCCAGGCAGAAAAGAGCTCTGGTCTAGCTTTTTGTGGCCAAGTATCTCTCTCTTTTTATTTTATTTTATATTGGAGTATAGTTGATTAACAATATTGTGTTAGTTTCAGGTGTACAGCAAAGTGACTCAGTTATACATATACATGTATCTATTCTTTTTCAAATTCTTTTCCCTTTTAGGTTATTACACTCCTGGGCATATATCCTGAGAAAAACTTGGTTTGAAAGAACATATGCACCCCAGTGTTCATTAGCAAGTCTCTTTAGTTCCTGTAAGTACCTAGTCTTGTCTCTGTAGATACCCCTTTCTTTTAGCGTTCCAGATCTGCCCCCCTCATTCCCAAGTTCCAGGAAATGAAGTTCTACCCATATTCAGCCCCCTTGTCTGGGACTGTCTTATGTGCTGCTACATCCCTGGCACCAACCACTAGGGGAAACGCCAGGCTGTCCCTCCCTACCACACTCTGTTTCCTGAGGAAGAGGAGCTCAGATATAAACTCATGGTATTTGGCCTATATAACTTGTGTGCTGTGAGTGTGTGTGTGTGTGTGTGTGTGTGTGTGTGTGTGTGTAAGGAAAAAGAAATGGAGTTAAAAATAAGTCGTTTTGAATCTAAAAAACAAAAAAAAAAAGGTTATGAAGAACCTAGGGGCAGGACAGGAATAAAGATGCAGACATAGAGAATGGACTTGAGGACACGGGGAGGGGGAAGGGTAAGCTGGGACGAAGTGAGAGAGTGGCATAGACATATATACACTACCAAATGTAAAATAGATAGCTAGTGGGAAACAGCCGCATAGCACAGGGAGATCAGCTCGGTGCTTTGTGTCCACCTAGAGGGGTGGGACAGGGAGGGTGGGAGGGACATGCAAGAGGGAGGGGATATAGGGATAGGTGTATATGTATAGCTGATTCACTTTGTTATAAAGCAGAAATTAACACACCATTGTAAAGCAATTATACTCCAATAAAGATGTTAAAAAAAATAAGTTTTTTCTACTTTTTGAGATGTAGCATACATAAAGTATACAAATTTAAATGTATGGTTTAATGAATTTTTACATATTGGATACACCCATGTAACCCCTACCCAAGTCAAGATATGGCACATTTCCCACACTCCAGAAAGCTGCCCTGAATTCCTTCCCAGGGAGTGTCTACCACCCCCACCAGCCGGGACCCAGAGATAACTACTATTCTGACTTTTATCACCATATGTTAGTTTTGTTGTTCTTGAACTTTGATATAAATGGAATCATACAGTATGCTCTGTTTATGTCTGGCTTCTTTTGCTCATTGTTATGTCTGTGAGATTCATCCATGTTGTTAGTCTGTGTTCTTTCAATTGGTTAATTTTCCTTGAGCTTATCTCCCCTTGGCTCATTTCCCCATTAGGGTGAGGAAACCAAGATTCGGTTCTGGGCTCAGTGGAGAGAGCATGCTTTCAGGGTAGACCTTAGGTCAGAAGAGAAGTGGTCTCCGGTTCCCCACCATTTACCCAGCTGTAAGACTTACAGTTCCAATGTAAGCTTTAGGACCAAAGCTTAATAGCAACTTTCCTGGAGCGTTGCAGTAGGCGCCTGCATGGTAACCATCAGAGCTACGTTCCGTTTATCTTCTGGCATATTCCCTTATTACGTTCCTCTGAAAGTGACACTTGCCTAGACAGGGCTCTCCCATGAGCATGTGATCTTCTGTGAATATCTAACTCTAGATCCTGCTAATTCCTAACCTGCTTACTGTTCTCACTCCTGACCAAGGAGTCAAAGAGTAGAACTGGTTTAGGTCAAATGCACTGTTATTCTTCAAAGAGGAAGTCCTACTGATGTGGGTGGTAGTGCTGTAGCATCCTTATTGTGGACAAAGGGCAGCACATTAATTTAGTGTAAAATTTGTTATCTTGATGTCAGCTCTTGTTCTAGTCTTCCAGAAGATGCATTAGCTTTCTGACACTTCATTCTTTTTCCTTGTGTAAGTAATTAATTGATATCCTGGTAAAAAGCTTTTTATTCCTCCTATCCTATGCATTTAAAACTGTTGGATAATACTATTTTGATAGCTTCTCATTTTATAAGAAAGAACTATGAATCCACTCTTTTCTCTGTCTATCCGCTGACTCCATATCCCCCTCTAAGTGGAGAGAAGAAAGAAAGAAAGAACATGAGCCCTCTGGCATCCCCTTTTGATCCCTTAGTTCATATTTGGTACAATCTTCCTAGAGCTTCTGATGCACAAATTCTTCATTATCACTTCATCATTAATTTATTTTCCCAGTAAGTAACCTGCCCTTTCTACAACTATCTTCTGCTGGAAAGGTTTGTGATTCCTTAGCCACTTACTTATGGAGAAAATGTGTGTGTGTTGAGGAGGTGGGGAGTGGTGGTGGGTATGGGTGTGTATCTCCAGTGAAACTCTAGTTATTGTTGGCTTTTATTATTTCATTTCAAAAACTCCGGGACTTCCCTGGTGGTGCAGTGGTTAAGAATCCACCTGCCAATGCAGGCGACACGGGTTCAAGCCCTGGTCCAGGAAGACCCCACATGCCATGGAGCGACTAAGCCCGTGTGCCACAACTACTGAGCCTGCACTCTAGAGTCTGTGAGCCACAGCTACTGAGCCCGCGTGCCACAACTACTGAAGCCGGCGTGCCTAGAGGCTGTGCTCTGCAACAAGAGAAGCCACTGCAATGAGAAGCCTGCGCACCCCAATGCAGAGTAGCCCCCTCTCGCTGCAACTAGAGAAAGCCCACAGGCAGCAACGAAGACCCAACACAGCCAAAAAAAAAAAAGAATACTTCACATTTCATTCTCATCCTGGTATTGATACTATCTACAGGTGTTTTAGGAAGAACTTGGCTTATCTACACCCAAGCTGTATTTACCCGTCTGTCTTCCTCATTAGATTAGCCTTCCTAGGATAGGACTGTCTTTCCTGTCTGACCCCTGACCTAGCCGTGTGCTTGGTGAAAATCAGCTTCTCAGTACACGACAGCTTCTTATGTCAGCAGAAAGGTAGGGACTTCCAGGATGTGGACCAGAGGAGCAGACAGAGCTCATTCACCCTTCCCCCCTGCTTGGAAAATCTATGGCTGTTTTGCTGCGGGTAGCCATTAGTCACTTGATTCATACCCAACACGAAGGGAAAATAAATTCTGATGTGATCAGTATGACTTTCCTTGACATAGAGTCAAACAGAGAAGACACTCTAATGAAGACCTTTTTTTGTCATTTCATGAAGGGCTTAGGACTTCAAGAAGGAGTGAAATACCTTGTTGAAAGTTAAGGCTTCTCCCTTTATTTGTTACTATTCAAACACATTGTCTGAGCACTGATTATGCACTAGGCACTGGGAAGACAAAGGTTGGTGAGGAAAGGATCCTTGGTTTCAAGAGGGAGACTGACAGTCTGGAGAGGCAGCTGACACTCTGACATAAATGACAATTCAGCACGACATAGTGAGTGCTATAGTGAAAGGAATAAACTCAGGGCTGTGGTGGCACAGAGAAGCCAGGGACCAATTTTGCCTGCGCAATCTATAGGCCCCACATGGACATGACTAACAAAAGATGTTGGCAGACTGAGGAAGATTCATGAAAGCAGGATTCTCTGTAACTAGTACTCACACTTTGGGCACTCTGAGAGGTGGACTCTGAGGCAGAGCTTAGTGTTAGGAATATTTATTAGAGAAGGAGAAAAAGAATTGGGCAGAGAGAGAAGTCAAGCTGTGATGCAAGCCTGGCAGCGTCAGCCCATTCCTTGGGGAGCTCTGGAGCTGAAATCATCTCCCCGAGTTGTCCCACACTGGGCCACATCAGCCAGGCCTTTATCTTCTCACCTCCATTAGTCATTGGATATGGGTACCCCCAGAAGGATGTGACCTTGGGTAAGGTGGATCTCTGCAGCTGAGGCAATCCCTGCAAGACTATTCCTTGTGCAGCTTGGATTCACTGCTTCCTGTGCATCCAGTGGGCCTCTCCTCCTTAGAATGGCAAGGCTGGTGGAACAAACAATACCCCTGCTGCTGAGACTGGTCTTGGCCCTACAACTGATACTCTATCTCTCCTCCACTAACCATTAGAGAACCCCCTTGTTCTCAGCCAGCATCTCTGCTGGTTTTGCTGGCTTACATGGTGGCATGATCCAGTTCTCACCCCTAAGGGGAATGAGCTCCTCGTCTCTATGCCCTTCTCTGGCTAGGGATACTTCTCTCATCTATTTTCATCACACTTTGCTGAGGGTATAACAAGAGGTGTTCAAGCAGATCACCTAAGTTCCGCAACATGTTCCTCCATGCCCCGGTTGTGTAATAGAGGCCCTGCCTCCTATTGACTATCAGTGTCAATTATTGCTCCCTAAATAGAGACTCCTCTACTTGCTTGCTGGTCTCTCTACACAAGGAGCTTGAAATGCTCAGGCACAACCTGCTAATGGTTCAATGGGACTCTTATTGTGTTTCCTGGGGGAAGTATTCCCCCTTTGGGGATCAGAGGCTCTGACCCTGCAAGGCCAAATGTAATGGGGATGGACGGCATGAATTCCCCAAGTGGGTTATTGGGAGTGATGGTAACTAGGGTCATTCCTGCTTTGATTCCTTGGTTCTCAGTCTCATGAATTTTTCCTAGTGAAGGTGTTGCACCCTGCAAGGTGATGCCCCGTTCTTACAAAGTATTGGCTCTGAGCTGGCTCTTAAGCATATCTTTAGCAAGCCATTCCAATTCTCTATCTGGTCAGCACATTCTGGTTGGTATGGTAAGTGCTAAGTAGTCAGGAGAATTCCATGGTCATGGGTCCACTCTCACACTTTCTTTGCTGTAAAGTGGGTCCCCTGGTCTCACAGCTGTTATGAGGGATCTCATGTTGGTGGAGCAAACACTCCATAAGCTCTTGGATAGTTACACTGGCAGAGGCTCTGTAGGCAGGAAAAGCTAACATATAGCCAGAATATTTGCCTCTTATTATCAGGAAAATATTGAGTGGAAGGGGCCCTGTGTATTCAAGTTCTTACCGAGTAGCTCTTTTGTCTCTTTGGGGATAGTGTTGCACTAGTGACTCAGCATTGGTTTCTGTTGCTGACATGTTGCCCATTTGGCAGTGACACTTAGATCAGATCTGGCAAGTGGCAGCCCATGAACTCGGGCTCATACCTAGCCTCCATCTTCCTCCATGGCTCTGTGTTCATGTGCCCGTTACACCATAGCTGGTCTGGCAGATGACGTAGGCTGACTGACATCAAACAGCCAAGTCATTCGGTTGCTTAGTACCTCTTGCATGGTGAATTATCCCTAGTGGGCATTAATATGTGGTACAAAGATCTTTACACTTCATGTGCACTCTCATCTGTCCATCCACAAATGTATATGCTACTGAATGAGAAATACTGTCAAGACACCCAAATCAATTATTTCCACTTTAACCTCTGGGAACTCATTATTCAAACTTTCCCAGTCTAACCTTTGGATAACTTTCCACAAAAGGGCTACCACTAACTTGATAGCAGAATTGAGTGTCAAGATTCTTTTCAACTGTTTTTAGAAAAAGACACTATTTAAGACTGTTCTCTATAAAAGGTCAGTAATTTACTACTCCTACCTTGTCTTTAAATATTCTAAAGCCTTTGTCCCTAATGCTGTTTATCTTTGAGGAATGTCAAGCTGTATTATAAGCTTTGATTTTAGAATGTGTAACTTGGCAGGTCAGAGAAAAGTTTTACACCTTAAGGGATTAATATCCAATAACGGAAGGTGAGCTAAAAACAAAGTGTTCTTATTCTGAGGGAAGATTTTCAACATGAATTTCTGGACCATTCAAAAAATATTGTGAATTAACCTTACCTTTTACATTTTTTAAAATATCTCATATTATGTAAACGTCTCTAATGTTAAAGTTTTAAAATGTTATAAATTTCATTGCTGAAAGCTAGTCTCCGACATCATTTTGTACATGAACAAAAGATAAAATTACCTCTGACACCTACAATAAAAAATATACTGTTGTAGAATAAAGCATTGTTACTAGAAAGAAGTTATCCAACCAGTTAGGCCTGTGGTGGCTGCGTAAACAGGACTATTTTCCCTTTTAATGTTAGTATTCCACAAACCCTGTGGGCTCATAGGTAAACCAAAAGTACAATCGGCCTTGGCTCATGAGTTTATAAGGGTATTTCTCCCTAGTGATCTTGCTTTGATATACAATGTGAAAGATTTCGGCGTTGCAAGAAGTCCTGGTCACCAGCATCTCCCCATTTTAGCTACTTTCACCAATTAATTATACAATTATTAAAGCAAAATACTGATAAAGCTCATTACATATGCCTTGAACAGAGGTATAAAGAACTTTCTGTAGTTGTTCATTCCCTTCAAGAGATCCTGGATTGTATAGAAGTATTTTCTGAAATGCTTGTTTAATTGTATTTCTTTTTTTCCAGTATACTTGGCTTTGGACCATTAATCGCAGTTCTCCCCCTCTTGTTTCTACCTGGCTTCTTTTCTGCTTTTCTCTCCTCTTTGGTTCTTTATCCCATTCATACCCATGAGTAGAAGAAAGCCCAAGAAAGCAAAAGTTCGGTTGAGATGGTGAAATACTTTGCACTAGAGACAGAGGTCTATGTGCTGTTCCATTGATTTCCCCCAAAACTTATATGTAGCAAGTACTCCACCTGTATTACTTTCTTTCACTATTTGCTGTTGTTAGAAATAAAAATTCAGTGCATGAATTTCAGTATCAAGAAAACTCATGAATGCAATTAATTGAAACCTACCTCATTGGACACCAATGAATGTAACTAGGATACCAACCCGTTGTCAAATAAAAGGAAAGAATTAAGAATTAATACTTTCTTTAACCTAACAGGCTTAGTTGATGAGGAAAGTTTCTTCCTTACAGAAGAATTTCTACTAATAAATGTGAAAGGAAAGATAGGAAATAATTATTTGAAACCCATGAATAACTGATTCAGGCAAAGATCATCTGTGGTTGCTACCATTAGTTGAAAAGCTGATGGGGAACTTAACAATGGAGGAATCAGCCTGTCACCATATGAACCCTCTAATAATCGTGGCATTACTAAGAGTGGAACAACCAGACATTGTGGGCCTCCTCATATGATATAGTAGAATGCTCACAGTACCTCCATGAAGTGTTCTTGGAACAACAATTTTTTTAAAATGAACTTGAATATAAACAAGACTCTAGAGTTAGTAAATACGGGAGATAGAGAATAAATTGAATAATACCACAAAGAAGCAAACAGATAACTTCAGAATGTGGGACATTCTTCAGGGCAACTTAACTGATTTCTGCAACCACAGTCTCTTGGTATCTGCAGGGGATTGGTTCAAGGACACCCAAGGACACCAAAATTCAAGAAAGCTCAAATCCCTTATTTAATATGGTGTAGAATTGGCATATAACCTACGCACATCCTTCTGTATACTTTAATTCATCTCTAGATTACTTATAATACCTAGTACAAGGTAAATGCTATGTAAATAGTTGTAAATGCTATGTAAATAGTTGCCAGTGCGTGCCAAATTCAAGTTTTGCTTTTAAGAACTTTCTGGAATTTTTTTCCTAAATATTCTCGATCCATGGTTAGTTGAATCCTCAGATGCAGAACCCACAGATACGGAGAGCCCACTGTAGTCAACAGCAGTGGATGAAGAAAAAGGGAGAGAGCTGGA
The DNA here is from genome assembly GCF_951394435.1 of Stenella coeruleoalba. NCBI lineage: Eukaryota > Metazoa > Chordata > Mammalia > Artiodactyla > Delphinidae > Stenella > Stenella coeruleoalba. Next base: position 52,160,482 of record NC_137148.1, read on the forward strand.
ACAACAACCAAATGCCACGTGTTTGGATCCTGATTTGAACAATCTGAGAAATTTTATTAAGGAATGGATTTTAGATAATACAAAGGCACTATTTTTAAGTATTCGGTGTGATAATGGCATTATGACTATGATTTTAAAGTTTTATTTTTGGAGATTCATAGGTAAAGTATACAGGAGTGAGATAACGAAGTCTGAGGTTTACTTTTTGAAAGTTCAGCAGAGGCAAAAAAGGTTGCAAAGTTTTTATAATTATAATTACATGTAATTGTAATCAGGGTGTAAATGGAGGTTTACTGTACTATCTTGCTATGCTTATATGTGTTTGGAATTGTTTTACAATAAAGATTCAGACATGGAAGAGAGAGAAAAAGGCAAAGAAGTACAAATATATACTAATATGAAAGGACATATAAACTTTAAAACCTAAAATCCAAAGCTTAGACAAAATCCTAGCTTTCTAGGAGCCCACAAGTTTCAAAGTTTCAAATATCCTATTATGGAGGAAAAACATTTCATGAGAAAATGATGCAATGAAGTGTGTGTGTGTGTGTGTGTGTGTGTGTGTGTGTGTGTATTTTTATATTTCTAATTCCTTAAATAGCAGGTAACAAATGTAGTCTTTAGCAAAATGATCATATAGCCAGATAGGTTCCTAGCAGACAACGCACATGCAATATATGAAATAAATATTTTAATCTTACTGCATTTTTTAGACCCTTAAATGAATAAATATTCATTTAAAAATAACAGTTAAGAGTTATTGCCAGTGTAAACACCAAACAAATATAGATATGCCCTAGAACAGATGTCTTATTATTAGTTCACTGTAATTGTATACATGGAAATGTAAATGTACCAAACCAAACAAGCACTGGTTTTGGTACCTTGCCCTACATTACAAAATGCCAGATCCCTGGGAATTAGAAGACCTGAGATTCATCCCTCCCCTGCCTCTGACGTATTCTATGACCTTGGGCATGTTCATTCATTTCTCTTGGCCTTGTTCCCCCATCTATTGAATGTACATAACAATTTCCATCTACTTACCTTGGGGAAATGGTGAGGACTAATGAGAAAACATTGGTGAAGTGCTTTGAGCTCCTCAGGAAAAAAAATATTTTTTCAGTCCTACAGTATATTATTACATTTTTTTTTGACAGAACCACATAAAGTTTCTGATTTTTAGATAACAAACCAAGCTTTATAATCAGCAACAAACACTACGTAGATAACATTTCCTAGCAAGGAATGCCGTCCAAACAACTTTTTAATTGCACTCAGATTCAATTCACCTTTAAACCTCATAGTTTCACTAGAAAGGCTGTGAAAATTGTAATTAAACAGAGAAGATGTTCAAGATTTCAGCTGTTCACTTAAACGTCTAGAATGAAAGATTTTAAAACCTGAATTCTGGTTGGATGTGACTGTTATAAATTCTGATTTTAATTGTGATAACCACATGGGAGCAGAATAGGTTAAAATTAGTAATTAACTTTAGTTCTTAAACAAAATTACTTTCTAATGTCCCATTGGATAGTAACGGTGAAAAAATAAAAGTGTGCAGGGAATATTGATTCTTTAGCTAGACTCACTAATGACAGGGATATTCTAAGTTTCCTTCAATTAAGGAAATAAAATATATAATAAATGCATTTTAATATGTCAGCAATTCATTCTGAGTATTGAAATGCTGAAAAGCACAGATGTATGGTTTTAGTTTAAATAGGAGAGGTTAAAAAAATACTTTTTTTCTTTTTTCACTTTTTAACTCCTTCATCCTCAGTCTATAAATTCAAGGATATTCAGGTAAAGTCAATTACGTGTGAGGACCCTCCAGTGGTTTCCCAGTGTGCTGATGGTTAAACCCAAACTCCCCACCACAGGCCATAGGCCTTGCTCAGGCAGCCCCTGCCCACCTCCTTGCTCTCATCTGCACCCATGCAGCCTCGTTCATATTGTTCTTACCTCTGTTCCTTGAACTTGCAGATTTAGTCTTTGCACTTGCTATTCCTTCCAGCAGGATTGTTCTTCCTTCATTTCTTTACATGCCAGCCTCCTTTTCACCATTCAGATCTCAGCTCAAAAGTCACCCCTTCAAAGAGGCCTTTGCTGACCCCCTATTGTCAGCAGCCGCCTCCCAACCTTACCTCCTACCACATCATCCTGTTTTGGCATCATAGCATTGATCACTTTCTGATTTTATCTTGTTGATTTATTTGTTTGTTTGTTGTCTGACTCTTCCCTTTCATTCAGCAGAGGCATTGTCTCTTGTTCACCTCTGTTTCTGGTATATTCCCATAAAAATATTCCAACTGTTCAATCCATGCATTCAGAAATTCAGTCACTGCATTGTTCTCTAGCAGTAATCTTCATCTTCTCTTCCCTATCTGTTTTTCTGGAATCTAAGGTTGAAACCATCTAATCCCTAGAAGAATGCTCCAGAGAAGAGAATAGGCAACTCACTTTGCCTAGTTTATAACCCTTTTCTTTTTTTTACATCTTTATTGGAGTATAATTGCTCTACAATGGTGTGTTAGCTTCCGCTCTACAACAAAGTGAATCAGTTATACATATACACATCTTCCCATATCTCTTCCCCCTTGCGTCTCCCTCCCTCCCACCCTCCCCATCCCACCCCTCCAGGAGGTCACAAAGCACCGAGCTGATCTCCCTGTGCTATGCGGCTGCTTCCCACTAGCTATCTACCTTACGTTTGGTAGTGTATATATGTCCATGCCTCTCTCTCGCTTTGTCTCAGCTTACCCTTCCCCCTCCCCATATCCTCAAGTCCATTCTCTAGTAGGTCTGTGTCTTTATTCCTGTCTTACCCCTAGGTTCTTCATGACATTTTTTTTGTTACATTCCATATATATATATATATATATATATATATATATATATATATGTTAACATACGGTATTTGCCTTTCTCTTTCTGACTTACTTCACTCTACATGACAGACTCTAGGTCTATCCACCTCTTTACAAATAGCTCAATTTCGTTTCTTTTTATGGCTGAGTAATATTCCATTGTACATATGTGCCACATCTTCTTTATCCATTCATCCAATGATGGACACTTAGGTTGTTTCCATCTCCGGGCTATTGTAAATAGAGCTGCAATGAACATTTTGGTACATGACTCTTTTTGAATTATGGTTTTCTCAGGGTATATGCCCAGTAGTGGGATTGCTGGGTCATATGGTAGTTCTATTTGTAGTTTTTTAAGGAACCTCCATACTGTTCTCCACAGTGGCTGTATCAATTTACATTCCCACCCACAGTGCAAGAGGGTTCCCTTTTCTCCACACCCTCTCCAGCATTTATTGTTTCTAGACTTTTTGTTGATGGCCATTCTGACTGGTGTGAGATGATATCTCATTGGAGTTTTGATTTGCATTTCTCTAATGATTAATGAAGTTGAGCATTCTTTCATGTGTTTGTTGGCAGTCTGTGTATGTTCTTTGGAGAAATGTCTATTTAGGTCTTCTGCCCATTTTTGGATTGGGTTGTTTGTTTTTTAGTTATTGAGCTGCATGAGCTGCTTATAAATTTTGGAGATTAATCCTTTGTCAGTTGCTTCTTTTGCAAATATTTTCTTCCATTCTGAGGGTTATCTTTTGTTCTTGTTTATGGTTTCCTTTGCTGTGCAAAAGCTTTGAAGTTTCATTAGGTCCCATTTGTTTATTTTTGTTTTTATTTCCATTTCTCTAGGAGGTGGGTCAAAAAGGATCTTGCTGTGATTTATGTCATAGAGTGTTCTGCCTATGTTTTCCTCTAAGAGTTTGATAGTTTCTGTCCTTACATTTAGGTCTTTAATCCATTTTGAGCTTATTTTTGTGTATGGTGTTAGGGAGTGATCTAATCTCATATTTTTACATGTACCTGTCCAGTTTTCCCAGCACCACTTACTGAAGAGGCTGTCCTTTCTCCACTGTACATTCCTACCTCCTTTATCAAAGATAAGGTGACCATATGTGCGTGGGTTTATCTCTGGGCTTTCTATCCTGTTCCATTGGTCTATCTTTCTGTTTTTCTGCCAGTACCATACTGTCTTGATTACTGTAGCTTTGTAGTATAGTCTGCAGTCAGGGGGCCTGATTCCTCCAGCTCTCTTTTTTGTTCTCAAGATTTCTTTGGCTATTCGGAGTCTTTTGTGTTTCCATACAAATTGTGAAATTTTTTGTTCTAGTTCCATGAAAAATGCCAGTGGTAGTTTGATAGGGATTGCATTGAATCTGTAGATTGCTTTGGGTAGTAGAGTCATTTTCACAATGTTGATTCTTCCAATCCAAGAACATGGTATATCTCTCCATCTATTTGTATCATCTTTAATTTCTTTCATCAGTGTCTTATAATTTTCTGCATATAGGTCTTTTGTCTCCTTAGGTAGGTTTATTCCTAGATATATTATTCTTTTTGTTGCAATGGTAAATGGGAGTGTTTTCGTGATTTCACTTTCAGATTTTTCATCATTAGTGTGTAGGAATGCCTGAGATTTGTGTGCATTAATTTTCTATCCTGCTACTTTACCAAATTCATTGATTAGCTCTAGTAGTTTTCTGGTAGCATCTTTAGGATTCTCTATGTATAGTATCATGTCATCTGCAAACAGTGACAGCTTTACTTCTTCTTTTCCGACCTGGATCCCTTTTATTTCCTTTTCTTCTCTGATTGCTGTGGCTAAACCTTCCAAAACTATGTTGAATAAGAGTGGTGAGAGTGGGCAACCTTGTCTTGTTCCTGATCTTAATGGAAATGCCTTCAGTTTTTCACCTGTAACCCATTTTAAAGATGAAGTTACTTCTGTCAGAATCAGGGATTAGGAGCTTTTTAAGTCACATGCTTCAAACTGATGAGAGAACTTAATCTAGACTAGGCCCTCCATCAAGTCCAAGTCCTGATTTTCCCCAATCTGGTCTACATCTGAAGGTTTACTTGCTAATGCAAGCAGTCAATGTAACTCAAGCTTTATTTATAAATGTTCTAGTAGCCAGGGAACCTGTTACTCCTACTTTATTCATTAGTTCAACAAATGTTAATTGAGAGCTTGCTTACTGGTTCCAGAAATTTAGTGGGTTCTTTGCAAGACAAGATCACTTTACAAGAGATATAAAAGTAAACAAGATATTGTATTTGTCTTTAGGGGGCTAACAATCTAGTAGGGGGACCTAGACAAATAAACAAAAAATTAAAATACGAGAATAAGTATGGGGTGTCAGGAGTAAGAAGGGGCACCTTAGTCTAGGGTGGGTGTAATGCTGAAAATGCTTCCTGGGGAACATGGCACTTACACCGAGATCTGAGACTGAGTGTAGTTGATAACCAATATCAGGTGATGCAGGGAAGCAAGAGTGTTCCAAGTGGTGAGTGTAGTATAGACAAAGACCAGGAAATAATTGAGCCCACAAAAAAGAAACTCACTGACTACAGCAAGGTTTGGGAGAAGGGGAGATTGGAGGGGATGAAGCTATAGAAATAAGTGGGGACCAGATCATGAAAATTTTATAAAGCTAGGTTGAGAAATTTGGACCTAATTCCAAGGGTAGTGGCTATCTAGTACTATCTATTTATAGCAGGAGAGAGACATGATTAGGTTTATGTTTTAGAACGATCACTCTAGCCACAATGTGTAGATTGGATTTTCAAGGATAGAGACCAAAGGCAAGGAAGTGATTTGGAAGCTTTTTGCAGTTACTGAGGTGAGAAATGGCCTGGACTGTTAGTGGCAGTGGTGGTGGGGAGAAGTGATTTGAGATATGTTAGCAAGCAAAAGCAGCAAGACTTGGCATTTGGATGTGAGAAATGATGGACAGGGATAGATCAAAGATGACAGGTGGCTGGCTTGGGAAACTAGGTCGATGGTAAGGCCATTCACCTAGGTAGGAAACTGAAGATGAGAGGAGGTATGGGAAGAAGATGATAAGTTTTGAATATACAGCACAAGGTGGTTCTGTTATATCCAAATTGATATATCTAGCTGGCAGTCGATCATCTTGGGCTAAGGAGAGGAATCTGAGCAAGAGATGTAGAACGGGGAGCCCTTGGCATAGAGATGGTGGCTGGAGCCATGGAGGTGGGTAAGAGCTACTTTATGGAGGTATGTTGGGAAAAAAAGAATCGGTTAATTTTTTTAAAAAGCAATTGACTTCTTTCTTGAAAAAGGCTAAAAATATATAAATATGCAATCAAAAAGACAACACTGAAGCAGTGTATCATTATTGCTATCAGAATTTACAGGCTTTTAAGTTCAAGGTTAAGTGCCCAAGATTAGGCAAGTATTAAAAGAACATGTGGTGAGTAGGTCAGAATATTTTCTTGCACAGGCAATATAGCTAATATTTTATAATAACTGTGAATGGAGTATAAGCTTTAAAAATTGTGAATCACTCTGTTGTACACCTGAAACATATAATGTTATACATCAATTATACTTCAATAAAAGAAATCATTAAACAGGAAAAAATAGTTTTTTCTTTTTGGGGAGCTCTGTACTACTAACTGAGGGAGCCCATGCTTTTTCCCATGTTTCTTCTACCTAATGAGCTTTTTAAAAAGTGCTTTGAAATGTACAAATGTGAATTGTATGGGATATTTCTCCTAAGGTAAAACCTCTATCCTGTCCCTTCTGGGAATTCAGTGCTCCTGTAAACCAGTGAGGCAGCACTCAGGCACACTGTTCAAGAACTGAAGTTAACTTTGCTTTGTTCAAAGTGCCATTTCCAAGATATTTGTTTACATTTTTGTAAAGAAAAGGGATCCGTAAGATCTGGAGACTTTTGTTTGGGCAAGAAATGTTACAGGTAAAAGAAATAGAAGGAAAACACTGTTCCTGAGCTGTTTTGTTCTTTTCTTGGGCATCACGAGCTTGAGAAGGAAAGAAGAACATGTACTGAACACCCACTAAACAAGTTTTCCACCATTAACAAATTTAATCAATTAGTCACAAAATCTAGTACTATCTGTAGGCTCTCAGAAAGTGATTTCTGTAATGTCCTATTTGTATTAGAATGTGCAGTTAGGTCAGAGGCCCTAATTCATTTTCTGAGATTCATTTCATTTAGAACTCAGAGACCTCAAGCATCGCGCAGAAAAGCAGAAAACGTGTTCAAACCTATTTTTTTAAGTTTATTAATTTTTGTTGATGATGCAGAGAATCTAGCCCTCCCTCTTGTAGAAACATTGGGAAAAAGTGAAAGAAGAAAAGAAAAATTCATCATAATTCTACATCCCAGCAGTGTTAATATTTTGCTGTATTTTCTTTCATTTATTTCTTCAAATGAACGTTTGTATGTGTATATGCATGTACTTAAGACAGATTATAATGTATCTGAAATTGTGATGAGTCTCAAAATTGTTGGCTACGTTTAATTTCATGTTTGCTTCTTCCTTGTAAAGAAAAAAAATCTTTGTCATCTTAAAATTGAGAAACTACAAGTGTATTATTTTATCAGAATTGAATTTCAACTATTTTATTCAGAGGTAAAAGCATGTGTTCACATTAGGATAAAATACTATAAACTGGAAAGAGGTTATTTAGGAGTATTTTGTGGAGAAGTAGGAGCTATAAGAAAAAGAGTGGTGGTGGGGAGACTGGGAGTTTGGGATTGACATGTACACACTGCTATATTTAAAATAGATAACGGACAAGGACCCACTGTAAAAAATTTTTTTAAAAAAAGAAGAAAAAGAGCAGTGGCGAGCAAAAGGCGATTTTTAGGAAAATTTAATGAAGTTCTAATCAAATACAATTAGATATCCAGGTATTCTTAAACCATAGAATTCTCTAATAGCAGAGCCAGCCTTATTAATACATGTCCTGGACACAAATATACCCTCAACCTAGAGGAAACATTCTAACGTCTTCCTTCCAGGAATTCAGTAAAGACAATATTCATGAACAAAACTATATTAACACAATAAATTAAACTGATAAGATCCCTCTTATCTGATGTTCCTGTCAGGCGAGTCTTCATTACCAAATATGATAATCTTATTTTTCAACACATAAGAAAGAATAGTTCCTCTCTCATGAATATTCCTCTAATTGACTTAAGTGTTTATCCATTCCGAGATTTGTGCTAAAGTCTGGGGGTATACCTGTGAGCACATGCATACAGTCCCTGTCTTCTTGGAGGTGAGAGTCATGTGGGAAGCAGGGAAAGTAAAGTAAGTCCAGTGCAGTGAAATAATAGACAACGAAAGGAAGTACAGAAGCTTTGGAAGTAACTGGGAGGGTTTCTTAACCCAGAGTTGGGGGGCTGAGAGGCTTTCCAGGGGATGTGATATCTATGTGAACTCAAAAATAAGAGTTAGCCAGGTGAAGATGGTGTAGCCGACCATTCCAGAAGTAAGAGAGGGCCAAGGATGGGAAGGCTGGAGCATAGAAGTGGGGAGTGGCAAGAGATGATGATGAACAGGCAGGGACCACATCCTGAAAGGCTGAGGTCTGGACTTCTTCCTAAGAATGATGCTAACATGATTAGATCACTGGCCACAATGTGGAGAACAAATTGGAGAGAGAAAGGACTAAAGATAGAGAGGCCAGTGAGGAGACTGTGGAGGTAACCATGAGAGATTATGTGATGCGCCAGGTTAAGGTAGTTGCAGTGGGAACAGAGAAGACTGGATACATTGAAAGGTGTTCACTTACATTACTTCTAGTCACTTCTGCCCCAGGAATTTTCCTATCTAGGTGCCACAGTGACCGATAGCAAGGAAAAGAAGATAAGTCTCGTTCAAGGGCTTGCCCTCAAATAACAAGTTAGATCAAATAGCGATTTTATTTAGCCATGTTCCTTGTCAAAAGGAACATGTTAAAACAGGATCCAAATTATGTGGAAAGGGAGGGAAATTAAAACCAACAGTCAGATGGATGGGAAAATGTATATAGTCTTTCAAACTTTTGATATTGATTTAAGCAGGAATAAAAGTTACTATTTTATTAATAATTTCAAGTTGAGTAAGTAATATGGTATAAAATTTCAAGTAGTTTCAAAAGGTATGAAATGAAGATTCTCCTTCCCACCTCAACACCTACCTGGTCTTTAGGTCTCCCTCCTAGAGGTAATTACTAACAATTCCTTGTATCTTTTCCCAAAGATGTGCTGTACATAAAGAAACATATGTTATAGCATAGTATCTTTTTAAAAATATATTTATTTATTTATTTTACTTTTTTGGCTGTGTGTGGTATTAGTTGTGGCGCGCAGGATCTTTTGTTGCGGCAGGCGGGCTCTTTGTTGTGGTGCACTGGCTTCTGTCTAGTTGTGGCATGCAGGCTCAGTAGTTGCAGCGTGAGGGCTTGATTGCTCAGTGGCATGTGGGATCTTAGTTCCCTCACCAGGGATCAAACTGGAGTCCGCTGCATTGCAAGACCGGTTCTTAACCACTGGACCACCAGGGAAGTCCTTATAGCATAGTATCTTGATATTCGATTTATTTATAAATTTATTTATTTTGGGCTTCATTGGGTTTTCGTTGCTGCATGCGGGCTTTCTCTAGTTGTGGCGAGCAGGGGCTACTCTTCGTTGCGGTGCACGGGTTTCTCATTGCCGTGGCTTCTCTTGTTGCAAATCACGGGCTCTAGGCACATGGGCTTCAGTAGTTGTGGTGCGCAGGCTTCAGTAGCTGTGGTACATGGGCTCAGTAGTTGTGGCTCACGGGCTTAGTAGCTCCATGGCATGTGGGATCTTCCCGGACCAGGGACTGAACCCATGCCCCCTGCATTGGGAGGCGGATTCTTAACCACTGCACCACCAGGGAAGTCCTCAATATTTTCTTTAGAGAAGTCAGGTCTATAAATATTCTCATAAACTTTTTGACAAATTATTCAATGACCTGATGTTTTAATAACATATCAGTATATTTTTGTAAACAATATAATAATTCTTTTCCAGATAAGCAGATCTTATTTTACATTTAAATAAACATTTAGGAAATTTTAGGATTCTGTGAACTAAAGTGTTTTATCAATACCTTGAGAGCTAGAATAAGACTTATCAGTTGCTCTGCCACTGTCTTGAATTTTGTATCCTTTCAACCTTTTGTACACTTCTTGTTCAATTCGAGTCAGAGAGCCCCTTACTACAGCCAATATTCTCTTCTCTCAACCCCAGCTGTATTGTGTTGAACAGTCTACCACTGTTTCCCTGAAAATCATCTCCATTCTTATTTTTTTTAGAAATTATTTTTTTAAATAAATTTATTTATATTATTTATTTATTTTTGGCTGCACTGGGTCTTCGTTGCTGCGCACAGTCTTTCTCTAGTTGTGGTGACCGGGGGCTACTCTTCATTGTGGTGCACGGGCTTCTCATTGCAGTGGCTTCTCCTGTTGCGGAGCACAGGCTCTAGGTGTGCGGGCTTCAGTAGTTGTGCTCGTGGGCTTAGTTGCTCGGTGGCATGTGGGATCTTCCCAGACCAGAGCTCGAACCTGTGTCCCCTGCATTGGCAGGTGGATTCTTAACCACTGAGCCACCAGGAAAGTCCCTCATCTCCATTCTATTCTTCAAAATACTTAGAAAACCAACGTCTTCCAAGAAATTGACCCTAAAACACTCCAACCTCTGGAGATTTAAAGTGACTCAAATATGTTTTGGATTCCTTATCTGTTTTATTTTTACTCCATTTTCCTCTCAAGCCTGAAGCCAACTCTCCCTCTGAATTTTTCAAAGGACAATACCTTCTCTTCAGTGTGTAAACATGACTGCAATAGATACCTCTTAATTGTTAAGTTCTTCCTCTCATTAACCCAAAGTGCCCCCTAAAAGCTTCCACCCGTTTGCATTTCCTACTTATAGAATAAGATTAAGACTATTCCCTTTTCTGTATAACAGCTGTTCACATGCAGAACACAAACATGCCCACCGCACATCATTGCCTTTTCTTGTCCAAGTAAAACTCTTTCAGTTTCTTCAGCTTTTCCTTGGATAACACTTCCTTTTTTGTCTTTTGGCTAAGATCTGTTGTGGTATGGTGTTTCTAGATATTTCATCATCTTGATTATCTTATATCCTTGCTTATCAATATCTGTCTTTGCAACACTCCCGTGACTAAATATAATGTTCCATCACAGAGTAAGTCCCCTTTCCACACTAGTACAGCACAGGGCTTGACCCAGGCCAGGATTTTTAGGTTGGCTGTGGGAGTGAACCTTGCTGGCTTGGGCCTGTGAGTTATAAACAGACATTCAATGGCCACTTCCCATGTAAGTGTGAAGCAGAAGTAAGAGACAATCCAAAATGTCACGTAAGGGGAATAGTCAGGGGGCAAGAATTGGACCTGAAATAAAAGATGAATAATCCAGAATGGTTAAATTGGAGTTTTAAAATCTGTTCTTGGTTTCTTGTCTGTATGAAGTGAAGCCTACATGTTTCCAGTGACAATAAAGCACAGAAACACAGGGACAAGGAGCTGAATCTTTTTACCACATCCTATCCAAGACTTTGGTCAGGGAGAGAAAAATGAAAGGTGCTGAGCTGGTTTGAACAGGACTCTTACTGCTTCGAATGGGATATTCTATGTTGATTAATGTAGCCTCAGACAGCAGTCACTTTCTTAGTAGTGCATTACATTGTGGGCTCAGCTGAGACTATGGTCAACCAAAGCCATCGGGTCTCTTATATGAACTGTGGCTCTTAGCAGCACACAATTCTGCACTTGTACAATTTATTTTTTCCTCTTAAATTTGGGAATTTATATTCATCCTTATTAGCCTTTCTTTTCTGACCATTTTACCTGGTTTAGAGGTAAAATGCTTTGAAGTTGGACAGCCTGAGCTCAGAACCCAGCTCATCCATTTTCTGGGTCTCTTTCTTGGGCAAACTACTTTACATTGTTAATATTATAATTTTCTTAAGTAACATTTTTTTCTTACTAACCATGTTGACTTTGTCCCTCTTTGGCATCCATCCATTCATCTATTCATTCATTCAATAAATATGTGCTTTCCTTGTGCCAGGTACTGTGTTAGGTGTACAATAAATGCCTTTTTCAGAGGTCTTCATTAAATTAGCTGTTAAAATTGTTGCATACACTCAGATTCAAGGATCCACCCCTTGATATGTTAAGACATATCTCTTAAGCCTAGCTTTGTCTCTAGGTGATTAAGTAGAGAGAAATCTGTTGCTGAACATGTTGCTGAACATGCAAACAACAACATGGTTGTTGAACCTGATATAAGTACAACTGAGTAAACTTTTTCCCAATCCACAGGCACATCTGTACAACATTTTGTTAAATGCTTCACACACAACAGAGTTCAGGACCCAGTCAGTGTGATTAATGGAAGAACAAGAAGAAATTCATTAAGAGATGTAGTCTCCTTAAAAATGTACCTTTTCTATCCTGTGTTATGTTCATAGAATCTCTATTTTTAATAATCCCAAACTGGAAACAACCAAACAGTAGAGAAATTAATTGTGGTGTATTAACTCATTGACATAATACATAGCAATGAAAAGAACAGGGTTTCTCTGGCGGTGCAGTGGTTAAGATCCGCCTGTCAATGCAGGGGACATGGTTCGAGCACTGGTCCAGGAAGATCCCACATGCCGTGGAGCAGCGAAGCCCGTGTGCCACAACTACTGAGCCTGAGCTCTAGAGCCAGTGAGCCAGAACTACTGAGCCCAAATGCCACAACTACTGAAGTCCACACACCTAGAGCCCGTGCACCGCAACAAGAGAAGCCACCGCAATGAGAAGCCTTCACACCACAACGAAGAGTAGCCCTTGCTTGCCGCAACTAGAGAAAAGCCCGCGTGCAGCAAAGAAGACCCAAATGCAGCCAATAGAACACAAAAAACAAATTACAGTTACACACAACAACCTGGATGAATTTCACAAAATAATGTCGAGTGAGAGAAGCCAGACACAAAATAACACACGTTATATTATTCCACTTAAATACATCACAAAAACAGGCAAAAGTTATCTATACTGTTAAGAATCAGTCGAGTGGTATCCTTGGGGGAGGTAGTGATTAGGAAGCCTGAGGAGGTTTAGCCTGTATTTTGTAGTACTGGTCTTCAGAGTACTAACTCATATACCGTCCTGCTTAAGTCTTTCCGATAGAAATAAGATTTTGTCCATAAAATATATACAAGGCATGTAAAAGAGACTAAACCATATTTTGCGTAAATGTGTCAGCAACACCATCAAATTTATGTTTAAGTTAGAAGTGATTACTACTTCTTTCTTAAAATCCCTTCTCATCACCTCTATATCTTCTCAGGCCCAATCTGCTTTTTGAGATTTGGTTGCATGACCCAAGCATCTGGCAGCCCTTCTGCTAGACCAGCTGTCAATGAATGAAAAACAAGCAAGCTCTCATTGCACAATGTGTATCAAGTAATTCAGTTCTATAAAAGGAATACTGATTTGATCTTCAGTGGCTGGGGTCTGGCGGCCGGAAGGTGGTTATAACTAAGTCTGGTATTTATATCAACCTTAATCATTCACTGTGTACCAGTTGAGAACCTTGGTTCTAATAAGTTGGTCCCAGCCTTATATTTAATTTCCATAAATTACATGTTGATTATCTACACTGCAAATTATCTGCAATAAATTTTCTTTTTCCTGGGCCAGCTTCTTCTTGTAGTCTCTTATACCACTTTCCCTCCCATCTAGCTGGTATGTGCCAGCAGAAATAACAAACTAGTTTTTTGTTTTTTGTTTTTTTCTGTACGCGGGCCTCTCACTGTTGTGGCCTCTCCCATTGCGGAGCACAGGCTCCGGATGCGCAGGCTCAGCGGCCATGGCTCACGGGCCTAGCTGCTCCGCGGCATGTGGGATCTTCCCGGACTGGGGCACGAACCCGTGTCCCCTGCATCGGCAGGTGGACTCTCAACCACTGCGCCACCAGGGAAGCCCACAAACTAGTTTTGATACTGGTGTAAATCAGTGCTTTTCAACTGGGATTGAGTTTGCCTCCCCAGGGGACATTTTTGGTTGTCACAACTGGCATCTAGTGATAGAAGCCAGGGATGCTGGTAACATCACATAATGCACAGGGTACCCACAGCAAAGAGTTTCAGTTCCAAAAGGTCAGTAGTCTTAAAGTTGAGAAATCCTGGTAAATAAGGATAAAATAGGGAGTGATTTACAATTAACAAGTACATTTCAAACAAAAGTATGAGTTACTTGGGGGTTATCCTCTGTTTTGGATTCTATGAACAAGGAAAGCTTTCCTCTATGAACAAGGAAAATGGACACTGATGCATCATTCCTCATGCATGCCCTTCAGTGGGAGACACCTCTTCTTTTCAGAGGAGAATGTCTAATGCGGGGCATCTGCACAACGGCTGAGGCATATTTATGGGCAGTAGAAATTTGTGTGAAGAACATTCCATAGAGTCTTAACCAAGAGTGTGGAAAATATTCTCAATGTCAGATCTTTTGGACTTCAAAAAGGTCAGTTCTCTGGGTATTTTGGTTTCTGAATGTTCATCCAATTTTTATGTATTCTTTCCATACCTCAAAGGCCTGTTTCAGTCTCCGTTTTTGACCCTGATTAACTGAGTTACTTGCATGCTCAGACTTCAGTTCTGCATGACTGGACAAATTCTTGGAATGAACCTTACTTTCTCATCCTCATTCTAAAAGTTTTGTTAATATTGATAATTTTTAATTGCTTTTCACACTTCTTTCAGAAGTGAGCTTATAGTGCTCTTAAATTTACATTTGTCTCAACAGTTCTAGAAACAGCATTTCTTCTTTTAAACAAATAAATTAAATTTTATTGGGGAAAATTAAGTCAATACAATGCAAAGCTATAAGCTGGCTCCTTGTAGAGACATTTTTTCATTTTGTGGCTGTTCGTCTGCACTTCAAACCCTAGGTAGCTTACTGCATTCCAAAGTTGAGCCTTCAGTGTCTAAAGGGCCAGTTGAAAGGCCCAAAGAAATGTGCTGCTATTAACAGTGCATCCAGGACTGGTGTTCAGATTTGAAATTCATAATGGCATCTAAAGGAATGGATGCGTTCCAGGATCCCTGCAGGAGCTCTAAGCCATGCCTGAAAAAAAAAAAAAAAAAAGGAGGGGCCCCAAATTCTACCAACTCTTAACCAGACCTCACTTCTGATGATTTTGGAGTATGAGGAAGAAGTAGGGAGTGGGTCTTAGGACCAGTGTGCTGCCCTGGGAATATACTAACAAAATACACTTTAAGCTTCCAAGCTGGAAGGAAAATGTGTGAGCTTTCTTTCTTTCTTTCTTTTTTTAAATTTTATTGAAGTATAGTTGAATATAGTTCCCTGTGCTATACAGTAGGACCTTGTTTTTTGTCCATCCTATATATAATAGTTTGCATCTGCTAATCCCAAACTCCTAATCCTTCTCTCTCCCATGCTCCCTCCCCCTTGGCAACCACAAGTCTGTTCTCTATATCTGTGAGTCTGTTTCTGTTTCATCGATATGTTCATTTGTGTCTTCAGATTCTACATATAAGTGATATCATGAGGTATTTTTCTTTCTCTTTCTGACATATTTCACTTAGTATGATAATCTTTAGGTCCATCTGTGACTGTGTGTCTTACATTCAGGCCTAACCTGAACCCTGGTCCTCTCCCCAGAGCCTGGAGACTCGGAAAGTACTGGGTGTAGAAAGATAATTATGTGATTTTTTTCTTCTGGCATTTCCAGAAAGCTGCTGACCCCACCTTGGAAAAATGTGTTCAAGATGCATCCTAAATTGTACCTTCTTGTTGACTCTCTCTTTAGCTAAAATAGAGTAAATGTACCATGATTATCATTATTTGACATGACTATAAAAATAATTATAATCACGGCAATGATTTCCATGAAAGCTCAATTAACCAATTTTAAACATAGCAGAAACACAAAATCTTAAAAGTAAATGTGGGAGACTTCTTAAGTAAACCCATAGCTGGAAAGTTTTGAAACACTTTATAATCACAAAGATGCTGTGTTGCAAGTCCCATATGGCAATATAAAGCCAGTAGAGTCAAACTGCTATAACCTGGTAGTTAAGAGCAGTGATTTGGTGTCAAACAGACCGCGAGTCAAGCCTTGATTTTGCCACTTACTATCTGAGTGGACTTTTACAAATGACTTCAGCTTTCTGAGCCTTAACTTCACGTTCAAAATGGAGATAATAATGATACTTATCTCATGGACTTTTGAGAATATTAAATGACATATTGTGTGTAAAATCCTTATTCAGTCCCTCAATAAATATGTTTATATTTATTATTCCTAGACACCAAGCAAGTAATAATGTTTTGGATACCTGTTTACCGAACATAACTGAAGTAAGGCAAGATCATGGTATTTAGTAAGTTTAATTTAATACTAGGGATCATCTGGAGTAATTTTTTACCTGCTTTATTTTGCGGAGCATAGGCTCTAGACGCGCAGGCTCAGCAGCCATGGCTCACGGGCCCAGCCGCTCTGCGGCATGTGGGATCTTCCCAGACCGGGGCACAAACCCGTGTCCCCCGCATCGGCAGGCGGACTCTCAACCACTGCGCCACCAGGGAAGCCCCTGCTTTATATTTTTTATTGTAGTAAAATATACATATCATAAAACTTACCATTTTAACCATTTTTTTTCAAATGCATACATAGTGAGCATTTCTGCCTGACCTGTCAACTGAATTGTTAGCTCAAATATCATCAGGGGCCCGTGAGCCATGGCCGCTGAGCCCGTGCGTCCGGAGCCTGTGCTCCGCAATGGAAGAGGCCACAACAATGAGAGGCCCGCGTACCACACACACACACACAAATAATAATAATAATAATTATATATATATATATATCATCAGTAACTTCTTTTTAATTTATTTATTTATTGCTGCATTGGGTCTTCATTGCTGCGTGGGAGCTTTTCTGTAGTTGTGACGAGCAGGGGCTACTCTTCATTGAGGTGCACAGGCTTCTCACTGCAGTAGCTTCTCTTGTTGTAGAGCACGGGCTCTAGGCGCACCGGTTCAGTAGTTGTGGCTCGTGGGCTCTAGAGCACGGGCTCAGTAGTCGTGACACACGGGGTTAGTTGCTCCATGGCATGTGGGACCTTCCTGGACCAGGGCTCAAACCCGTGTCCTCTGCACTGGCAGGTGGATTCTTAACCACTGCCTACCAGGGAAGCCCATTTTAACCATTTTTAAGAGCACAATTCACTGTATTAAGTACATTCACAGTGTTGTGCAGACATTACCACAATCCATTTCTAGAACTTTTTCATCATCCCAAACAAAAATTCTATACCTAACAATAATTTATGTAGTCATTTTTAAGCTGTTTTTAAAATCTTTTTATATAATGGGAAGCACATGTCCCTTTAATATTATTCAAGTATGTAATCATTACTATAGAAAATTAGGAAATATAGATAAAAATAAAAATGAAAATAGATCATCTGAAATGTCACTCCTCACAATTAACATTAGTATTTTGGTATATCATGTCACTAGTTTTCCTCTTGCAAACATATACGTGTAAAATGGAATGCTATTATGAGTTCTATTTTCTAGCCATTAAGAAAAAGAAATCTTTTAACTTAGTAATGCGCATTTCAGCAGATGTGGCAAATGACCATTAAGAAGAGAGGCAGAGAACTACTTCTCCACTTAAAAAAGGCTTTGATAGGGAAGCCGTGAGGAGAGAAAGGCAAAAATGACTTGTTTTTATGAAGACCACTTCATCTGAAGACTAATTCTTCCCCAATCTACAGCTGTCATGATCCTAAGAATTCCTATAGTAACTCAGCCTAAAGCCTAATCGCCATCCCTCATAGTCTCTCAAAATAGCATAAATAAATGAAAATCTTTTAAAAACGTAACACTCAAACCCAACCTAACAATGACTATCTCAAAAAGGAATGAACAGAGTAGTGGGAAAAGAAATGAAACGACCTCTCTGAATAAATCTTGTTATATAGTTTGATCATATAATGTATATAAATGTTTCATGTATTCTAAAATGAAAATTTTTAAAATTTAAATCAATCTATAAAAATTCAAAACAGACTGAAACAAAAAAACCTAACTTGAACCAAAGTAAATTAATGAATTGAAGCAAATGAACTCAATATCAAGTCAGTAACACAAAAAGACACAACTAAAAAGATACAAGAAAAATAATTATTTCAAGGGCACACCTTACCAGAACATATTCTAAGAACAAATAGAGGTACAAAGAAATCACAAACTGTATTCTGTATCTACTTGGTAGAGGCAATATTGCTATTATTATTTTGAAACTATTTAAAATATACTATAGATTAATGCAAATAAGTAACTATGTTGACATTAGGAACAAAGTTTTCAGTGTAAGAGAAACAAAAAGAAAGTCAAAGAACCTAAGTAAAAAAAAAAAAATCCTACAGGATTACCTTGTTACAATGTCATATTTGAATTATAAATATTACTATCAGTATTTTTTCCTTTTCAAGTACAGATATTTCTTACTACTATCTACTGAAAAGGCCTAGAAGCAGTGACACCCCAGTAGCAATGATGAAATACTTGACCCAGGCAACAATCACCATTGAATGAAACTGTTAGTTGAAAGGTGAATGAGAACTTTACCGTGAGGGATAATAAGGCCCTCTGCACATGACTGATCAATCTTAGAATCTCTAAAAGTAGAACAAGCAGATATTGCGTGCCTCCTGATGTGATGCATTGCAAAGCATAGAGCACTTATCAGGTGTCCCTGGGGGTGGGGGGAATTGACTCTGAATCTAATCAATTCTTTTGATCCAACGTTCATTTACAGGAACTGCAGGGGATAAAGGAGCAAGTTAAAGGACACCACAAAAAAACAAACATTCCTCAGACTACTTATCTGGTTTCTGCAACTAGTTAATGGCAGAAGGGAAAGGGGAGGAGAGGGAGTGACTCTTTTAGAAGAAAAGAGGCAAAGAGCCACAGCAACCAAATACTGTGTGCTGACATTGTTTGGATCCTTATTCTAAGAATTGTAAAAACACATTTTTGAGGCCATCAGCACATTTGATTATGGTCTGGATTTTAGATGATGCCAGAGAATTACTGTTAATTTTGTTAAGTGTGATAATGACATATTGGTTATGTAAGAAAATGTCTATTTTTTTAGGTATTCATACCAAAGCATCATATGACTCTTGACATGACACAGTGTCTGGGATGCAGTTTACAATATTTCAGCAAAGAAAAAAAAAAGAGGGAACAGATGAAGCAAATGTGGCAAAAATTTTAATGTATTGTATCTGGGTAATGTACATGAAAGTTTATTGTATAGTCTCTCTACTCTAGAATGTCTTTGAAATTTTTCAATACAAAAAATTGTTTTAAACTAAAAACAAAATTGTATCTGTTTTGGTTACTATTGCTATGCAACGTGTCATCCCCAAATGCACAGGCTTAAATGCAGTAATCGTCATATTGTATCTCATATTTCCTCTGGGTTGGAAGCTTGGGAAAGAGCTTGTTTGGGCAGTCCTGGCTCTCACAGTTTCTCATGTGTTGATGGCAGGAGCTGTACCAGAATGGGGAGTGAGAGGCAGGGGCAGGGCAGGGCAGAATGACAAGAAAGGCTGGAACAGCTTGAGACTGGCCAGGCAGCCCTCTCTTTCTCAATTCCTATATGTAGTCATAGGGCCTCTCCATGTGGGTGAATTTGATCTTTCTCACACTTAATGGTCTCAGGGCAGACAGAGAATTTACTTGGTAGCTGATGTTTTCAAAAGCCAGTATTGGGCTTCCCTGGTGGTGCAGTGGTTGAGAGTCCGCCTGCCGATGCAGGGGACACGGGTTCGTGCCCTTGTCCGGTAAGATCCCACATGCCGCGGAGCGGCTGGGCCCGTGAGCCATGGCCGCTGAGCCTGCACGTCCGGAGCCTGTGCTCCGCAACGGGAGAGGCCACAACAGTGAGAGGCCCACGTACCTCAAAAAAAAAAAAAAAAAAAAAAAAAAAAAGCCAGTATTCCAGTGAACAAAGTGGAAGCACATTGCCTTTTATGCCCTCACCTGGGAATTCTCATGAGTGTCATTTCCTCTGTATTCTCATGGTTGAAGCAGAAGAAAAAGCCAGCCCATTTTCAAGGAGAGAGTTCATAGATTGCATTTTTGGTTAGAGGAATGCCAAAGAATTTGCAGACATATTTAAAAACTGCCACATCATCCCACACATCTGGTGAACAGTCCTCAACTCAAAATACCACAAAAGAATTGACAGTCTATTTATCATGGTTACTCATAAGCAGGGACTTTTCTGATTCCTAAGACCATGGAACAACTGATTCCTTCTGAAATTCCCATATAGCTTGTAGAATAACCTAAAACTTCATAACTTGGTATCTTTTAAATTACCTTATGAGATGTCACATGTGAAAGCCCAGCCCAGTACTGGGTCCACAAATGCTGTTGATATCTGATACATGTTTAAATTCCTCGGAAGTTTTTACTGCATTTATTAATGGTGAGCGCACCATTAATAAGTTGTAGTAAGTTGGGGTGACCTCGTGTTTCTCTGAAAGACTTGGTATAGTTACAGTTTGTAGGAGGAATGGAACCTCTGTAGAAACTGAAATTCATTCTAAAATGTTGCAATTGGGCGATAGTTAGAGATAACAGGGAGGGTGTCATTGCATAAGCCAGAGTGCCTATTTTGTTTTCCATTTTGTTTTTACTTTCTATCAGTTTTCTTCTTCCCCAGATTGCCTTTTAAAAAATTTTCCTGAGCAACAGAAAAATAGGAGCATCTCCCTTATGTGATGTATGAATGTGTCATGCCAAAGCTTTTTATAGAATACTAATGATTTTTGGAATCCAATCTGTTTTAAAATATTTCTGAAGATTTAGCAAAACACACACCAGATTTCTGTGTCTATAAGAAGCTTCAAATTTTCTTTTTAAATCTTAAAAGTCAAAGATGACCTTAAATTGTGGTGAAATT
Source organism: Stenella coeruleoalba (assembly GCF_951394435.1). Taxonomy (NCBI): domain Eukaryota; kingdom Metazoa; phylum Chordata; class Mammalia; order Artiodactyla; family Delphinidae; genus Stenella; species Stenella coeruleoalba. Next base: position 52,181,380 of record NC_137148.1, read on the forward strand.
CATTCCTAATGTAAATTAATGTGTAATTTCCCAAACTGATAGAAATGTTACAGATAATTCCTATAGCTATGCAAAGAAAGAAAATCTAATATTCTCTTTCCCTTAAATTTAATATTTTAATATTCTAACATTTTCTTTTCCCTTAAAGGTCCCTTAAAATTATAAGTCATGTAAGAAATGGGCTAATTATAAATTATTAATATACATTTATTAAAATACTTTATTTTCATTGATGTTACTGTTTTACTTATCAACAAAAAATTACATTGTGTGTTCAAACTCTTCACTAATATAGACTGCCTATCCTTCCAACCATTATATAAAATTCAGTGCCTTCACTTTTCCTGTTTATCAGCCTTTATTTACCTAGGAATATTTGTGGAATTGATATTTAGTTCCACATACGTTGGTCTAATAATCTTAAGAACTCCATGTTCCAAATCAGTCAGTGATATATCATAGGGCTTGAAATTTCAGAGATTCAAAGCCTTCTGACTGAATTCAGTTGTGATTTTTATATTGCAGGCAAAAAAAATATATATATATATATATATATAATTGCAAACAGATGAGTTTAGAATGATCTAAAAGTCTTTCCATTCTCTGCAAAATGTCTTATTTACCTTTTAAATCATGTACTATAAGAAAAATGCTTTTTTGTAGATGACATTTTATTGAAATCAAGTGTAGACCTAAAAAAAAAAAAAAGAGGAGTACTACATGTATTTTCTTTATTACATTCTTTGTGGAATACGTTCTGGAAAAATAGAAGGCATTACAGAAATCATCTAACTGAGGAAGAAATTCTACTCTGCACAAAACGCTCATTGATGTCAGTGGGAGTTCTGTGAATGGAACAAATGTTGAACTTGACCCTGTAATGTTTAAACTGCAATCTTCCTGCTCTTGGCAGAGCCTGACTTCCCACTGAAAGGCGTTGTAGTCTGTGCAGGGATTACACAGCGGGTTAATAGTCTAGTTTTTCACTTCTTTTGGAGCAACAGCTGAAACACATAATACCTTCCTTTAGGGCTATTACATACTTTTAAACACAAAAGACTTTAAATGAGGTGGTATGAGAAAGTAAAAGGTAGAGTCTGTGGATGAAAATTTATGTTGGTAATGATTTTTCAACCTTCTCTACGGGTGGCTCAGAAGTATCAATGAGTAATATATACATTTAGGAAAAGAGAAGAACACCAAGGCTTTAGACACCACTTAGCATATCAGTATTGAAACCATGCTTACTCTATTTTTGTTTTATTCCATTAGATATATGTAAAGAATGATTATCAGCAAGATTCCAATGCAACTGTTTTTTGGTAAAATGAGATGGGATGATTATAAATGAAGTTAAGAGAAAACAGAGTATTATCACTTCAAGGTAAACTACGGCAGTACCAAATTGGAATGGCTCGTTTTCAGTCCCATGAATAAAGTGTGACTCTACAGACATAGAGAACAAATGTATGGATACCAAGGGGGAAAGGGGTGGGATGGGAGGAATTGGGAGACTGGGATTGACACATACACATTATTGATACTATGTATAAAATAGACAACTGATGGGAACATACTGTGTAGCATAGGGAACTCTACCTAATGCACTGTGGTAACCTAAATGGGAGGGAAGTCCAAAAGCGAGGGGATATCTGTATGTGTATGGCTGATTCATTTTGTTGTGCAGTGGAGGCTAACACAGCATTGTAAAGCAACCGTACCCCAATAAAAATTAATTAAAAAGAAAAGAATGTGTGACTCTAGTTGTAGATCTAGTACAATCATTTATTACTGCTTCAAAAAAATGAGTATTATGTTCTGGAGAAAAGATTTTGAAATCATCTAGTCTCTACAATTATACTCAGGCACTTGAATAACACCATTATCAGGGTCTTATTTTTAGTTGTTTGTACTTGATGGGATATTTTCCTCTTATTTTGTATGCTTTTCAACAATGCATACACATTGCCTTTATAATAGAAAGAGAGATAAAAGAGAAGAAAAGCAAGGGACCAGCTTTTGTTTCAAAGGAGCAGAGGAAGAGGAAGATGAAGAAACAGGAAGTATTTCGAGATGAAATTAAAGTTGCTTTTGATTTTATTTGACAGAAGGTTGTGAATTATGAAAAAAAAATCCCCAATGACTAAAAGTGGAAATGGTGGCTTATATAAGGTGTGGAAAATGTACTGTTACAGGTATTAAACATAGTTATAGGACTGCCTAGAGTTGAATAGTTGGCACTTAAGCTTTGGTCTCAGATTCCTGGGTTCGTACTCCAGCTCTACAACTTCCTACCTATGTGATCTTGTGCAGGAGGTTATCTATTAACTGGATACATAATTTATTATTCTGATAAGGATGTATGGAAGAAGAGGAGGGAGGGGAGAGCTTCGGAGAAGTTTTTGGAGGCCAGGTTGTGATGCTTGGATCAGCTATAGAAGTCAGATAAAGTCACCCCTTGGTATCCGCTGGGGTGGGGCGTGTGGGGGATTGGTTCCAGGATGCCTGCAGATACCTAAATCCATGGATGCTCAAGTCCTTTATATAAAATGGCATGGGATAGTCGGTCCTCCCTATCCGCAGATGCAGGACCAGGGACACTGACTGTACTTGCTTCCACAAGTAGCTAAGAAGCCATGAGAGAGCCATGAGCCTCCAGATGTCCCAAGGCAGTTTCAGAGTACCCCTTGGTTCCAGGGTGCAGTAGGACCCCGTTTCCTGGGAATATCAGACTCATTCAGAAACTGAACTGTCTCTAGCTGTTTTCTTTCTTTTTAACAAATTCACAACTGTTGATGGAAGGAAGGGAGGAAGGAAGGAAGAAAAAAGAAAGAAAGAAAGAAAGAAAGAAAGAAAGAAAGGGAGAAAGAGAGAGAGAGAGAAAGAAAGAGAGAAAGAAAGATATAGGGATGTATTATAGATTGTTTATTTTTTATTTTTTTGTCCACGCTGGCAAATTGCTTGTGGGATCTTAGTACCCTGACCAGGGATCAAACCTGTATCCCCTGCAGTGGCAGCGCAGAGTCCTAACCACTGGATGGCCAGGGAATTCCCTAGATTGTTTGTTTTACTTTATCCACACTCCTCTTACTGTCGATGTGATTTTTTTTTTTGTACTTTTTCCCCCTTCATATATAATATACTGAAATGAATCTGATTTTAGGAGAATTTAAACAAAATTTTTTTCTCTACTTGCTCTTTTTAGTGACTTTTAACTATCATTTTTCTTCTCCCTTAATCTGTTCTGTTTCCTACAAATTTATTTCAATCTTTTAAAAATATTTTACTTCTATTCCTAGTTTTAGGTCTGCATTAGTCTTTTTTAAGAAATTATTTTAAGCATACTTTCGTCATCTTCTCCCTACCTGATTCCATATTTACTCTCTATTATTTGCTTTTATAATAGTTGACAGGAAGCAAGTCTAAGAAGTGTGAAGGGTTGAGAGAGTTCCCCTTACAGAGCAGAAGGAGAGAGGCTTCCTTTTGTTCCCTTCCTCACTCCTGGGCTATTCCTGCACTTGCCTCCTTAGATCCTTCACAAGATTCTCCAGCCCCAACAGAAACTCCATGGACCTGGGGGAGTTTGGGGGTTAATTCCTTTCAGAGCCTTAAACTCATTACACAAACAGCACTTAAAAATTTTTTTTATTGAAGTATCATTGATTTACAATGTTGTGTTAGTTTCAGGTGAACAGCAAAGTGATTCAGATATGGATATATATATATATTTTTTCATTTTTCAGATTCTTTTCCATTATACATTATTACAAGATATTGAGTATACTTCCCTGTGCTCTTCAGTAGGTCCTTGTTGGTTATCTACTTTATATACAGTAGTGTGTACATGTTAATTCAAAGCTCCTAATTTATCACAACCCCCCCCCCCAAACAGTACTTTTGATTTGCTAGAACAATTTGCTACCATCTCACTATGTTCAGCCCTTATTTGAGGAAACTACAATCTTAAAATGCATGGTTTCCAAAGTGTATAATCTTTGGAATTTGGCAAACTGTGGCGGATACATGTCCAGAAGCCTGGTGGTCTGGCCTAGGGGAATACACCTGAAGAGGGGCTCACTAGCATATGCCCAGGTCTGACCCTTTTGGGGTGGTGCTCCTGAGCTTCCCTACACACATTCATGGACAGTGGCACCAAAAAGATTGTGTCTAGTTTCTGGGACCATGTTTCAAATGACAAGGAATTCCCATTTACTTGTCATCCGATTGGCTTACTTCCCTTTCTGTGAAGGTCATAGGAGTACCCTTTGATACACCCCACTGGAGTTCCTTTTGCTCACTGAGATTGCTGGAAAGGAACTATCACCCCAACTACAATAACAACAGCAAAACCTGGTTAGAGTTTTGGTTATGCTGGTTTTTAAGGCCCTTACATGTTTCAAATGCTTATTGGCTCTTTTTATTTTGTGTGCGGGGTTATTGCTGGTTTATATATTTTGTAAGTACTTCTATACTGGATTGTTACTTTCTTCTAGATTTATTATATAAGAGCTCTTTATATATTAGGGATATTAGCTATTGTTTCTAATATATATTTTCTCTCAAACTGTCATTTGTCTTTTAACTTTGTTTATTGTGTCTTTTATCAATAGAAGTTTTATAAATTTAAGTATTGTAGTTCTATCAACTTTTCTTTGATGGTTTCTCGTTGTCCCATATTTGGATTACTATGTGGTGGCAAAGTGTATACACTAAATACAGACTGAACTGGAAGAGAACTGGATTCTAATTATGGTTCTGCTAATAGTCTTCAAATCTAAGTTCTCTCACCTATAAAATGGAGGAGAATAGACACCAGATGACTTCTAAGGTCTACTTCCTGCATATTCAACCACTACTGAAAATTCTTAGATTCTGAAGTTTTAAAAGCTTATTTTCTTTAACTAGACCAAACACTCTCCCTGAAACTAACACTTCTAATTTGCCTAGCAACATTTTCACAGTGTAAAATCTAGCCAGTGTCTGAATTATTAAAACTTCTGAATTTTTGGCATCTGAATTAATATCTTGAATTTTTATATAAAATTTGATGAGTTTATACCTACCTCTTCTTATAGATATAGGCTTTTATAGAGAATAGACACCACATTTAATATGTAATCTAAAGTATACATATCATAGAGCCACTAAGTCAATGGACATTGAATATGGCTTATGACAGTTTATTGATGATAATGATGAAATGTATCACTACCGATGTAAGGGAAAAAAATAGCTTTTATTTATGTAGTATGCTTTCGTGTCCATCATCTCATTTGGTGCCCACCCACAATAACTCTATGAGGTAGATAAGACAGAGCTTTATTTTCCATCTGATAGATCATGAACTATTGCACAGAGAGATTAAATGATTTTTCCGAGGTCACCAGCTAGTAAATGCTAATGCCTCTGCCAGAACTTTTCTGAAAGATGACAATATTGTCAAGAAAGAATTTATTGGCTAGGTTTCATTATTACAGAAGACAAAATAGAAATATCAGTTATCTATGAGGAAGCGTGGCTAGAAATCAGGTAAATGAAATAAAATGTCAAGAATGAAAAAGAAAAATTACATTGAAAATTATAAAAATATTTGAAGGCTATTTCTTCTTTATGTATTTATTTCTACATAAAGAAGTATAAACCTTTTGGAAAGAAATGGCATTTCTATTAATAGTTTGGTATGCTGTATAGCAAGAAATATGAAAAATATATTATATAAAGTTTTCTATAAGAAAGCAAAAACCCTCAGAGGGGGTTTCCCGAGGTAGAAGGAAGGGAAATTCAGCATCTGTTTTAAAGGAAAAATGGAAGAACAAGAAAATTCAAAGTAATTAAAAACTAAGAAAACTAAAATACTCTATGACTAATCTGATGGTTGACATAAATTTAATGGCATAAAAACAAAGGGATTGGACAATGAAAATAGGAGAGGAAGCATTTTAAAATATGTTATTATTTTTTTTTAATTTAATTTAATTTTTTTTTTTGCGGTACACGGGCCTCTCACTGTTGTGGCCTCTCCCGTTGCGGAGCACAGGCTCCGGACGCGCAGGCTCAGCGGCCATGGCTCGCGGGCCCAGCCGCTCCGCGGCATGTGGGATCTTCCCGAACCGGGGCACGAACCCGTGTCCCCTGCATCGGCAGGCGGACTCTGAACCACTGCGCCACCAGGGAAGCCCTAAAATATGTTATTATTTAGATCAGCATTTTTGAAGGATAATTGTAGTCAATTCCTAGAAAATAAATTTCTTTCCAAGGAAAGAAATTATGAGTTAAATATATTCAGAATTATTTTGGAAAATCCAGTTGAGATATATTATTTCCCAAATACTAATTAAACCAGATTTAGGTGAGATTTACTCAGTATTCTGATTATGATATGGCCATGATCGACAAATACAGATGATTTATTTTTACTTTGAAATAGGAATGATATGCTGCTTAACTAAAAAACAAAAAAACAAGGTTTTATGGAACATAGTTGGCATTTTAGAGCAGGGCATTTAGCCTCTTACTACAGCTCAAGTTATGCATAATACTCATGTATTGGCTATTTTTATGGCATGTTTGATGTTAAATAGTTGTTTTTTTTTTTTTTTTTTTTTTATGGTACGCGGGCCTCTCACTGTTGTGGCCTCTCCCGTTGCGGAGCACAGGCTCCGGACGCGCAGGCTCAGCGGCCATGGCTCACGGGCCCAGCCGCTCCGTGGCATGTGGGATCCTCCCGGACCGGGGCACGAACCCGTGTCCCCTGCATCGGCAGGCGGACTCTCAACCACTGTGCCACCGGGGAAGCCCTAAACAGTTTTTTTTAAAAAACAAAATACTATAGAAAAAAAAGTAAAGTTATAAGTGGGCTTAAATGAGTAGGAAAACAGCAGTTTCATTACCCAAAGAAAATATTCTTAGTTGAAGGCCTACATCAAAGGACAATAAGCAGCATTTAACCTTTTGTTGATTTAATATTGTTATGATTTAGAAAGAAGTGTGCATATTGTAATATGATTGAAACATTATTATTCATACCAGGGAAGATCTGAAGGGCAAGTGCATCAGAAGATGGTAATAAAGTTGGAAATTATTAGAGTGACTATTTGTCTCAGTTGGCTGGGACAGCCCTGGTTTTACATTTCTTGTCCCTGTGTAATTATTATTAAGGTCTGCTTTCACTCTCAGAAGTGTTCTACATTGGGTGATACACTATATGGTCACCTTAGAAATGGTGGCAGCATGGTACATATTATCAGTGCATTTTAATTGTACTACTAATAATAGCTAACACTTTTGAGTCCGCCCAGCGCTTGATGAGTATTGTCGCATGTAGTCCTCCCAATAATCTATGAGACAGTTAGTATTATAGTCCCCATTCTAGAGATGAGGAAGCTCAAGTTTATGTTTATAGCTATTCAGGAACTTGACCAAGGTTACGCAGTAGCCGTTTCTAATTCAAGCAGTCTTGTTTCAGAGGTCACAAAAATAATCACCATGCACCATTTATTTTCTCCATACTTTAAAAAAATTCATAAGACATCTGAAAATTTTAACTTTGATGGGCTACAAAATGTATAGGATAGAAAAAGATTTTTCAAGCATATAGTAGGGGGCAAAACTTCAAAATTTTAAAAAAGCTTTTCATAACTCAAGGCAGACTTCCCTGTGATTCATAAAGTATTACTGAAAATATGTCTGAAAGAAATATGCTATGGCAGGGATGATTCCATTCCCAATATATTATAAAATCCTTAATTTTAGTTCCTGTATGTACTGCCTCTTTTGAGCTCAAACGTCCCTTTCCCACACACTTGCCACCCTAACCTCTTGCCCTCTCTATCTAGGGGCTAAGATGGAAGTGAAAATAGGAAAGTCAATTCCTATTAAAAACACATGTTATAATGCATTTTGATCCACTTAATCTAATGCTTCTAGACTTTTTTTTTCAAATATAACTCTATTCTAGACCAAATATTAAGTTTTCCCAAAGCTGCTGTGATAAAAACTTTGGTTTTAGGTAACTAATTATTTACTAGGTGTTAAGAACAAAAGAAAAGAAGAATGAGCACCCTAAACTTTTCCTTGCCCTCTGCTAACTTTGTCCGCACAATGCTTCTGCACAGGTGCTGGGCAGGCATGGGGAAATGACAGGGGAATCCTTTTTAAAACTCTGCTTTTTTCCCTGATGGCTGCTGTGTGCATTCCCTGGAATGCTTAAGGTCTTAAAGCTTTCCTTCAGGTATGTAGCTTATCTCCAGTAGCCCTTTCCAGAACCCAGCCATTGGGAAGGGGAATCCCTAAGAAGGAATTCCTACTTTCACAGAGAATTATTTAGAGAATCACAATGGGGAAGATTAAGCTATATTATCAACAAATATTTATTAGTTAACTCTCTAAGGTGGTCCTGGAATTCAGTTAATTATTACAGAATCACAATTAGGCAGCCTTGTTTAAAGTGGGTTTTAGTTCTCCTTTTAATCACAATTGAAAGAAACGTGAAGTCCATATTAGTTCAACTGTAGGAGGATTTTCAAAGGAAACTAATCTGTAAAGCACAGAACAGAAATGCCTTGTATAAAAAGAACAAATGGAAGATTTAGCTATATCTGTATGTTCTGCTCATATGAGTTAGAACTAAGTAGTAAGTGATGAATAATTAAGATGAATCACTACTTTTGATTACTGAGTACCCTGATCATATAGCTGTCATTTCACCTTTCGGTATGAGCACGGATGTAGAATTCCTGCTGAAGATACTTTACCAAGGGGCTATTAAAGAAATATTTGTCGAAATACGTAATTTTTTTTTATTGCTTTGGCGGAGCCACACAGTTTGGGGGATCTTAGCTCTCCAACCAGGGATCCAACGTGGCTCCCACAGTGGAAGTGCTGAGTCCTAACCACTGGACCGCCAGGGAACGCCCTCAAATAGGTAATATTGATAAGTGTATCCTGGATTCCATCCTCTTAAGGTCAGTGTTTCAGGGTTCATTCTTACAGTATAAGTAGGACTTATTTAACAATCAAATGAGGGGCACTTTACTGTCTATACTATACACTCTACTGTCTGCAGATGGCCCCAAAAAATGAAACCACATTCCCCTCTCCTACCTACTCAACATCAGCATATGCTATCTCTATATTCCCTCCCACCAAAAGCTGCTTTGGGGAAACAATCTGATGAAGTGGTATAAATGACTAATAAGGCTTAAAATATTACCTTTCCCAGGATTATGGCTTTGTGCTAGAGAAATAAACCACTCAAAGGGTTTATTGTGTGGTTTATTTTTTATTTATGGTTTGCCACTCTAGTGGCAAAATTTCAGGTGAATTGGAGGAGGGGTTTTTCGTTATAGGTACTTTTCTAGCCTAAATGGTAATCGGCAGATAGGTCGTAGTAGGAGTCTAAGTTAAAAAAAAAAAAAAAAAAAAAAGGCTGGGGGCCAGGGCAGGTTCTAGCCTAGCAACTGGTCCAGTCCTATTTATTTAGGTTTGGGAGTGGGGCGGGGAATGGGAGGTTAGGTTTACTTGAATCTATGATGCCACATTTAAAGGGGTCTTGAATCAACCTGAGATTAAATGCAACATTGGAATTTCACCATCCATCTGGTCTCCCACTGGTGTGGGAGACTCTGCTTTACGAGAGAGAGATATACCACTGATTCTGGTCAAACTCAAAGCAGTTTTTGAAAGTGGGGTAGGAAATCTTTCTTGTGTCGATTAAAAATAGTTTATATGCTTTTATACAATTGCCAAGATTCATATTCACATAAAATGGATAACTAGCTTACTAGTATACCTGGCTGCCGTTTCTTCTAACTTCCAGCTTAATGCTTTTACGTCTAGTTCAGCACTGAATAAGCCTGAACACTTTGTACTGTCTGTGAACCTTCAACTTCTGCTCTAGGCTAAGGCACTGCCTGCGTTAATTCTACCAGTGCTGAAGTAGTTAAAAGCTCCCACCCCTAACAGAATGTCTTGAATATCTTTGGAGTTATTTCAAGTGTTTATCACTAGCGTACAATTTACTTTGGTAAATAATTCTTTGATGGACTTTATCAACTCCTTCCTTTGGATGCAAGCCAAAAATCATCTGTAGGGCATACAGCTCTTTATTCAAACTTGGTAATAAATAATTATCTTTGGAACACAGACGGAAGAACTGAAGCAGTGACTTCAGGGACACAGAGACTAATTACCGTCATTGTACACGGTTAAGTACTGCAGAGACTGGGGGCGGGGAATGGTTTGTTTCGTTATCTACTGCGCTCCTTCTCGGGGTAAAACAAGGCCGTCTTGTCTGTTAACATATTTAAAGCGGTAACTGCAAAAACTGCAATGTTATGGTTGAGGCGTTTTATGCCATATGTGTTGATAGGAATGCCTAAGCAGCTCTCTCCGCAATAAACGCAAACCCTGCCAGGCTGAGTTTCACTAGGGCCAGCGTAATTCAACGACTGCATCACCGAAACCGCCGGGGTTGGAAGCCTACGTTGCGTTCGGAGTGTATACAATGTTTCCTCTAACAAAGGCACTATCTCGAGGCAATTTCGCGGGCCATTTCCCCCCTCCCAGTGCCAGCTTTGTCTCCCCGCCGGTGTGAGGTTGAGAGTTGGAGGAGCCTCAGCTGCGTTGCTGTCCGAGAAAGCTCGGAGCAAGGGCTGGCGTGGGAAGCTCCACCGCGCTGCCGCTGTGGTTTCTTGCAAACTGAGCGTGCCATTAGAGGAAGTTGGAGTGCTGCAGTTGAAAGAGATACCTGCAGCCTTAAAATCGGTTTGGACATGAACCCTTCGCACCGATTACTGTCGTACAAAGAAACTCAATCGGCTGGGGTGGAGGAGGCTTGGGGACTCTCGGTCTCCCAGGCTGGGCGGGGGCAGCCGGGGTCGGCTTCATCCGAGTCCCCCACCTTGGGCAGCCGGGAAGCCGCAGGAAGGCCTCCCAGGCCTGGGCCTGAGCGGGCCTCATGCCGCGCTTCGCAAGCGAACCCCCAGCCGCCGCCGACCCCACCCCCCGGTCCCCGGCCCACGGCCCCGGGCCCGCAGCCCCCCCTACCCCCACCCTGCCGACGTCGGCCCGCACCGCCCCCGCGCGCGGTGACTGGCTCGCGCCGGCCTCCAGCCCCACTGTTGGCGGTTGGGGCGAAGCCCGCGGGAGGCCGCCCCGCCCTCGCCCCCGCCCCCGCCGCGGAGCCGCCGCCGCGCGCAGTCTCTTCCCCCCTCGCCGCCGGGGCGGTGGCGCTGTTGCCGCCGCGGCCTGTGAGGCAGTAACTCCCCTCCGCCCCAGCCCCCTTCCTCCTCCTTTCTCTCCTCTCCCTCCCTCCCCTCCCCGCCCCTCGCACTCTCTCGCTCGAGTGAATGTGGCGCGGTGGCGCGGGACGCAGCCTCGGCCCCTGCCGCGGCCCCGCGAGCTCGTGAGGAGACGAAGCTGCCGCCTGCCCCCACCCCCTGCGCTTCCCGGGGGAGCCGCCGCCGCCGGGGAAGAAGAACGAGGAGGGGAGCGAGGGGACGGCGGCGGGGAAACGGGAGAGGGAGAAGAGGGCTCGAGGGCGAGAAGGGAAAGCGGGAGGGACGGACGGAAGGACGGACGGCCCGACGGACGGCCCGGGGAGGGGGCCGCCATCGAGCCTGTCCGGCCCCTCGGCTCTAGCTCGGGGCGGCCGCGGCGGCGGCGCAGGCGAAGGGCGCGGCAGGCGCTATCGAGACAATAACCCCGCCGCCCGGCTCCGGGGGCGGCGGCGAGAAGGAGGTGGCGGCCTAGCGCGGCCGAGGCTCGCCCAGCGCACCGGCGGCGTCTTCGCCCCCCGCCGGCCAGGTTCTGCCGCCGTCGGGTGTCGGGGCGCGCGGGTCGCCCGGAGTCCCAGGTTCGCAGCTGACGTCCCCTGCCCTCCCCCTCCCCGGCGCGCGTGGAGCTGGTTTTCCGGGTTCCTCTGGACCGAGTTGGATCCTGCTGCTCGCCACGGCAGGAAGTGAGTTTCGCACGGTAATTCCGGGCGGTGTCACGAGTGAAAAGTTTTTGTTTTTCGGCGGAGATCCTAGTTGGGTCTGGGAAACTCCTGCAGAACTCGAGACCAGGAAACCAGTCCGCGTCCCAGCCCCCACCAAAGCCACCTACTCTTCCTACTGCGGGAGGCCACTTCACATCCGCTCTCACCAGAGAGAGAAATTCGGCTGGATCCGAAGTGACTAATGAAGGGAAGGAAATCATGTCAGGCGAAGCCTTGAAAAAGCGGCCCTGAGACACTGCCCGACCGAAAGGTAATTTTCACAAGTGTCTACGAGTCACAAAGCTCCCGGGCCAGGAAAGTGAGGGAACTTTAGCGTTTTTCACTTCTTCTGAAGTTCACCTAGATTCTCCCTTTCTGATGTCGAACTGGATAGTGTTTTGGGTGCTGAATAGTAGAACTGATTTTATTCCTTCTTCTACCATCTGGACTCTGGTTATTTTAGAAGAGGTTGTAAGAGTGCGGTGGGTCGAAAAGTTTTCAGCAATCCGAGGAAGGAGTGCCTTTGTTCGGCACAAGGTCCAGAAGTTTTAGTTTCCCGGAACATATACGATGTATATTTCTGATTTATTAAGTTGCTGAATCCGGCAACTTATTGTTTTGGAAGAAAGTTAGGTCACTGCGGGGAGGGATTTGCTGCTGCTGAGATGGCTGCCACATTTGTTTATACTGTTACCGATTACTTGGCTTTTGTGTTTAATTGTATATAGAGATTTTTTTAGTACCAACCTTTATGGGTATATTTCATTTGGATCTTATAAGCCAAAAACTTTGCCATTCTTAGTCGTTTTCCTAGGTAGGTAATACATTTCTTCAATAACTTGTTCCTTTCAGACATTTAGAACTTGATAATGCTTGTTGGGTTAATTAATTGAAAGCAACTGTCGTCTAGGTTTTTCTTGTTACTGACTTAGTAGAAAGAAAAAGGAGGGAGTAAGTATTATGGACAAAGAGAGAGTTATAATTAAAAAACAAACGTGAACACCTGTAAGTGGTTTGGCTTGTTAGGACTTCTGTGCAGTTCAAAACAGAAGATACAGGAAGGCAAGTAAAACGCTTAAAACAATTTTCATGGGCATCATCACGTTGATTGTGATAAACAGCTGTGCTTTTTGAATAGTACAGTATTTACATTTTTGTGTTGGCCCAAGTGTTTTGGCCGGTTCTGCCGCCCAGAAAGTGATGAGTATCTGCCTTGGGGGCAGGGATTAGTGAAGCAGGGGGGACATTCCACCAGTCAGTTATAGATGTAAACACTTCTGAACCAGTCCGTAGTCTGTATAGATGAAACTAGTTTTGGTCGCAGCAAACACAAACGGTTTCTTCAGTGGTGTTTTAATGTGTGTCTTTTTAAGGTTGTTTTTTCCCCCAGTACTTTTGTGGTAAAGGGAGGTGAAAGATAGTACTGTGCTTTTAAATAAATATTAAATAAATACGGTATTTTGTTGGTAGGTGTATCTTAAATATAAACTGATGTTTATTTGCCCATGCTACCTCAAGGAAAAATAGGTGGCTTTCTTTAGTTCAAAGACGAGAAAAGGTAGGTCTTAAAGGACAGGATCAAATTATTTCACAAGTATATTTCAGAATGGGAATCTTTTAAGTCTTACCCTGTACTGTTTTGAATTTTTCCGTAGAGCTTAGTCTCTGGAGCTCCTTTTTAAAATTTTTTTAATTTTTTAAATTGTTGGTAAGATTTGTGACCCATCAGGTAATTCCTGTTAGGTCAAAGTGGCTTTATCCAGAAATTTAAAGCGTATAACTAATCTACTTTATGATTTTGGGACGTATCATTAGGCAACAAAAGAGGTTATTATTCTTGGGCATCTGAAAGAGGGGAACAAAATAAATGGCATTGAACTTTGGTTTCCTTATATGGTTTATACTTGGCTTCCGAGCAGCAAAACCTTAATAGAGCAAGTCTTTTATAGAGAATTATCACTTTGTGAAAATGTTTCTCTGCATTAGTGAATTTTACTTATAAAAAGTATTATAGCCCTCGAAAATACCTACTTAAATAAATCCCTGTTTTTAAATATAGCTCTTGATTTTTTTTTTTCCTTGAGGGAGCAATAGTATGTTTAAATGCAGACAACACATTTTTAAAAGTGAGATGTTCACCTTTGTAGTTGCCTTTGAGTCCTTTTTTTCCCCTTAACAAGGCAAAATTTACTTTTCAGTTTACTTAGAATTTTATTAGGTTAGCACTGAATTAAGGTAATGAATTTTAGGTTTTATAGTATTGTCAAACTATAAATATTTTTCAAAGTCTCGTTTAAAATGTGACAGTGAAAAGAAGTTTAAAAAAGATGATAATTAAAATATTTTAAAATGGCTTCAAATTTTGGATACTGTTAACATTGTGTGGGTTTTCTTAGATTAAATTGGCAAATCTAGAGTATGTCCAAGGTGTTTGCGCAAAATGCTCTCTTAATGGCACTGTTTATTGAAGGTACTTAAGAGTATTCCATAGTGATAAACTTAATCTTTCAACTAATTAATTCAAATATTATGTTATGAAGTCTGCCTGCTGTTTGAGAACAAACTATTACAAACTTCATGTATAAAAAGCTTACAGAGGTTCAAATATGGAAAGCAAATTTTTATTGCATTTTTTTTATTAATGAAGTGATAATTATAGTTAGAGACATTTTGCATGTATCATTGGTAAATCTCTAAAATTCAGGTATTTTAGGAATATTGGTATTGAGCTCTTGGTAGTAAATGATACCTTTAAGAAACACATGAAAATTTCAGAAAATTAGGTGCATATTTGGGAATTTATTTTAAATAATTGCTTATAGATGACATGGTTTAGAGTGTAAGCTGTTTTTCGCTTAGAAATAGATTATGGCAGTGTTTACAAAGTATTTGGGATTATGCAGATTTTAGTGATGTTGGATAGGAAAGTAATCTTTTTTTGTAATTGCTGCTTACCTAGATTCTCTTTAAACAGACTTTGTTGCTTACGTTTTTTTCCGTTGCTCATCCATTTCTCTGTCACATGTCTTGTTTTTATTCTGGGAACACCTGTGTTATAAAGTCCTAAAGATGCCTTTCTGTTTTCCTTTTAACATATATTGTACCCGTGTTTAGCTGTTAATAATAGATTATTCAGTTTTTTTTTTAAATTAATTAGTTTATTTTTTGGCTGCGGTAGGTCTTCGTTGCTGCACACGCGCTTTCTCTAGTTGCCGTGGCTTCTCTTGTTGCGGAGCACGGGCTCTGGGCGCGTGGGCTTCAGTAGTTGTGGCGCACAGGCTCAGTAGTTTTGGCTCGCGGGCTATAGAGCGCAGGCTTAGTTGTGGCTCGTGGGCTTAGTTGCTGCACGGCATGTGGGATCTTCCTGGACCAGGGCTCGAACCCGTGTCCCATGCAGATTCTTTTTTTTAAATTATTTTATTTATTTTTTATTTTTGGCTGCGTTGGGTCTTTGTTGCTCTGCGTGAGCTTTCTCTGGTTGCGGCGATCAGGAGCTACTCTTCATTGTGGTGCGCGGGCTTCTCATTGCAGTGGCTTCTCTTGTCGCGGAGCTTGGGCTCTAGGCGAACGGGCTCAGTAGTTGTGGCGCATAGGCTTGGTTGCTCTGCGGCATGTGGGATCTTCCCGGGCCAGGGCTCGAACCCGTGTCCCCTGCATTGGCAGGTGGATTCTTAACTACTGTGCCACCAGGGAAGTCCCGATTATTCAGTTTTTAAATGCACACTGTTTGCCATGAAAAATGTGTATGTGGATTATGCTCGATAATATCTACTTTTGAATTGTCTAAGGAAATAAGCTCAGCACTAATGCCTTCTACTTTTCTGTGATTTACTCCCTATTATTTTTTGTTTATTTCTTGGTGCCTATCATCACTTGAAATGTACTACATCATTTTTCATATTTAACTTTTTCTGTCTTTATAAAAAAAGAAATCTAGCTGTTATTCAGCTTTCTCTTCTAATTCCTTTATCTTCCTATTTTTATAGTTAGCTTCGTTTACTTCCCCTATTTTCTCCATGTTCAGTTCTTGCTTTTTAATTATATTTTGCCCTTCTCCTCTTTTTGAACTTTACTAGTCTATGCTTATCACTTAAAAAGTTGTTTAAAACAGTAGAAAATATTTATTTGCTCAGCTCCATTGAACTCTGAATATCCCTTTTCATTCCAACTCAGTTTACATGTCAGTATTAACCTAATACTCATCAGTGTATTTGTTTTTATTTGTTTTGTTTCAATTCTTTTTTTTCTCTTTAATATCACCAGATTTACCTGTTAAGATAATATCGTGGTGTTATGTATTCTTATATTAATTAACCCTCCCCCCAATACCTCCTTGCTTTATTATGCTTTCAGCCTCTTAAAACACACAAGCTTATACCTCTATACCTCCCTTCTCTATTTGTTCCTTTCCTTCCTGTCCTACCTCTCAAATTAGGTGTCTTCTCTGTCAGTGTCCCTACATTTTTGAAATTGCCTTCTTTTGTCTGTTTTTATGAAAGAAACAGAGTGGAATTCTATCACTCACTTTATTCTTTTCACTTCAGATTTTGTTCCAGGTACCATTGGATTAAGGCCACGCCAGGCTTTATAATTGATAGTATGTGAGACAATAGGAAAGAATATCTAAAAATTAAGTTAATAAAAGAAGATTCTACTTATCTGGAGGTTATTTATCTACCTATGACTTTAGGTATATAGAGTGTGGTAGAAGAACTAGAAAATAATAAAAGAGACATTTAAGTAATCAAAATAGATGTAATAAAATCTGGGGACTTCATTCATAGGGACATCCTTATTCAGAGCCCATTTTTTTTTGTTTGTTTGTTTTGCGGTGCGCGGGCCTCTCACTGCCGCGGCCTCTCCCATTGCGGAGCACAGGCTCCGGACACACAGGCTCAGCGGCCATGGCTCACGGGCCCAGCCGCTCTGCGGCATGTGGGATCTTACCGGACTGGGGCACGAACCCGTGTCCCCTGCATCGGCAGGCGGACTCGCAACCACTGCGCCACCAGAGAAGCCCGCCCATTTGTTTTTGATTATACTGAGCTGTTTCCTGCCTTTTTGATGTACTAGAAGAGGTGAGGAAGCACACTGACAGCATCATGAAGCTAGAGCCTATGATATTGGGTGGGCCAAAATGTTCATTCAGGTTTTTCATAAGATGTTGCAGAAAAACCCAAACAAACTTCTTGGCCAACCCAATACAATGAGGGAATAGAAGAGTGGAAAAGAAGACTGAGTAACTTAGAAAACAGAGTAGTCTCACAACACGGGAAATATAGCCCATATTTTGTAATAAGTATAAATGGAAAGTAACCTTTAAAAATTGTATACAAATAAAAAGTTAAAAAAAATAGAGTAGTCTCAGACAACCTGCTTTGCAGATGAGTGCCTTATACATTTTATTTGTCCTTAGGAGGATTCACTCTATTATAGCATAGTATAATTACAAGTAATAGTAACTAGCCCTAAGGCAGCTGTTCTCAAACTTTTTGGTCTTAGGATCTCTTTACTCTCTTAAAATTTACTAAGAACCCCACAGAGCTTTAGTTTATGTGGGTTATATTTATTATATTTCCTGTATTACAAAATTTTAAAAATTAATTAAAAAATAATAAACCATTGCCTGTTAGTGTAACCCTCTTTTAATACAAATATTTTTTAAAAATTAAATTAGGTTTTTTTAAAAAAACCTGTTTTCCAAAACAAATCTTTAGCAAAGAGTGGCATTGTTATATGTATTTGGAAGTGTCTTGTGTTTGCTTGAATAGAGAACAGCTTGATTCTCATATCTGCTTCTGCATTCAATCTTGCAATATATTGTGTTGGTTGAAGTATATGAAGAAATCTTGTATTATACAGACACATGGTTGGAAAAGGAAGAGGTATTTTAGCCAACATTTGACAAGTGGTAGTTTTTTAAAGGAGAGCTGCAGTGTTGAATCTGAAACCATATCACTGAATTTTCCATTTCTTGTTATCTGAAAATCCGTGGTGTATCTTGCACTTTGAATGAATCTTTCACCTGTTTATGATTTCGTAACACCGTGTATTGGTTGTTTGGGAAATACAGGTTCATTGAGTTACACATTTTTTCCCCAAAGTTGACACATTTCATTATGCAGTAACAAAACCAAAAAAGTTGTTAATGTCACCAGTAATCTCATCAGAAGTCCTTAATACGAAGCTGTAAAGCTCAGGGTGGCAGATATAAGTTTTCCACAATTCTAAATTTTCACTTGGAAGCTCGAATATTAATCATGCGTAACAAATACTGTCAGTGTTTTTCCCTTGAAGTTACAGGTTACTCGGTTTATTTTTGAGAAAATGTCTGCCAAATTCCTAAGTCTATATGACCATAATTTCTCATTCTCTCTTTAAGGTCAAAATGTTGTTCCATTAAAAAAAGGCTAATTTAGTTCACAACTCAAAGTAATTTACACAAGTGCTCTTCCTCAAGGTTGCTATTTCTCCACATAGAATATGAAGAAGACATGTATCGAAGAGTTGAGACTTAATAAAATTATTATTTTGGGAGGGGGATTCTCTGGCGGTCCAGTGGTTAGGACTCACTGCAGAGGGCCGGGGTTCGATCCCTGGTCAGGGAACTAGGATCTCGCAAGTCACGCGGCACGGCCAAATTAAAAAAAAAAAATTTTTTTTTTTATTGCTTCATTAAAGACATACTTGGGCTTCCCTGGTGGCACAGTGGTTGAGAGTCCGCCTGCCGATGCAGGGGACATGGGTTTGTGCCCCGGTCTGGGAAGATCCCACATGCCGCGGAGCGGCTAGGCCCGTGAGCCATGGCTGCTGAGCCTGCGCATCCGGAGCCTGTGCTCCGCGATGGGAGAGGCCACAACAGTGAGAGGCCCGCGTACCGCAAAAAAAAAAAAAAAAAAAAGATATACTTAAGTGAAAGTGGCATTTGAAAAGAAATCTGGGAATATGTAATGGTGCTAGTCGAGCTTGATGTCACTGTGTGCTAAGATGCTAGTGATTTTACCCACCGTTGCTGTCAGTATAGTGGGAAAGGGCAAATGATGTTTTAATATTATGATGAAAATAGTATTGACCTTGAAAAGTCCTTGAAAGTCTCCCAGGACTTCCAGGGCCCATTGACCACACTTTGAGAACTTAGCTGGATGTTGGTATTTGTGGAGCTTTTGTTACTTGCTTTGATTTTTTTTTTTTTTTCTTTTCATTCTGGGAGAATCCTGAGGCTTGATTGTTTAGCTCATTAATTTGGTCTTCATTTCTTTTCAATTATTTCATTACTTTTTTGGGAAGGAAAATAGAATTTCTAAGAACTCTTGCTTTGCATTTTCATAGGAGTTGATTTTTATTTTTTGGTCCACACATAAGCTCTTGAATCTCTGAGATATATATTACTTTTACATTGACTTCTGTTTGCTCTGTTAAAAATATAGGAAGTTTGTTCTTGTGCTTGGTATGTCCATCATGCTTTTGGTTTTTCCTCAAATGTTAGATTTTTCATTGTAAAGTTTTATATGATGGTCCAGACTGTACTGTATTGGTCATTTAAGTGTATTTCCCCAGCCCAAGTGAATCCCAGTTTTTCTGTCTTTGGTATATTTAGCTAATGGGTTTCTCCTTAGGGTAGCTTGTCCTCTTACACATATTTCTTGTCCCTCAGGAGATAATATTCCCCTGTTTCACAGTTATACTGTCCAAATGTCAGATCGCCCACAGTATTGAGAGCTGTGCTGGAGGCCTTAGCCATGCAGCTGTTCTACTATGGTTTTATTACCTGGCTGACTGCCCGGGACACATACTTCTTCCAATGGTTCTTGCTAAGAAAACTTATCCTTTTTGGAGATCCCACTTTATACTTGTCTTGTGTATCTGGTTCTTCAGATGTGTTTTGTTGTCATCCGCCCTCTCCACCACCACCCCCACCCCGCCCCAATCCACTTTTTATTCTCTACAAATTCCTTTCTGTTCTTATATGTAGATGTACCCCTCCTAGGTTTTTTAGTGCCACTATAGTTTTTTTTTTGTAATTTTTTTTTCATATTTTAAAGTTTGGAACAATGACAGATACACAGGAAAGTTAGTAGCATAGTACAAAGAATTTTTTTTGTTCCTGAACCATTTGATAGTAAGCTGTCCACCTCTGATGCCTCATCACCCCCAGATACTTTAATGTTTATTTCCTACAAACAAGGGCATTCTCCTACATAATAACATCATAACTATTAAATTAGGAAGTTAACAAGAATACATTACTAACATCTGAATCTGACAAATCGTCCCAATGTCTTTTAGATTAAAAGTAGTTTAGAATCATGTATTGCATTTAGTCGTCATGTCTCTTTAGTCTTCTTTAATCTGGAACAGTTTTTATCTTTACTTTCAGGGGACTGACTTGATACTTTGAAGATTATAGCTCTAGCTATTTTGTAGAATAACCCTTAATTTGCATTTCTCTGACATTTTAATTAGATTTTCATTATTAGATCTTTGGCAGGATTATCATGGAAGTGGTGTTGCATTCTTCTCCTGTATCTTATCAGGTGCCAGGCAATTTCAGTTGTCCCATTATTGATAGGAATTGGTTATGTGATTAAGGTTGTAAGTGCCAGACATTACCTATGTCAAGGTACTCCTTTCTCATTTGTAATTAATATTTTTGGGCTAGGTGTTGAAACTATGTAAATATTTTGTTCCTCATCAGATTTTTAATGTATTCCTTTATTTACATCTCTGTCTATTCATGATTACCTATTATATTCACTGAGTTATAATCTACTATCATTTATTTTGGTACTCAAATTGTTGTTGATTAGGCTAGTGGGAACCCCTTCCATCTGGTTTATTTTCTTTTTGACATACCTCTTCCTTCTTTGAGCACTTTTTTGTATCTAGCACAATATGCTGTTCCAGACTTACCTACAAACTTGCGCCAGTTATTTTTAGTGGAAAATGGTACTTAGAAGCCAGGATCGGAGCACTTCTTGTGCTCATTGCTCTTGGAGTGTTGCTGCACCTGGCCTTCTTAGTATGTAGAGGTAGGGGATATTTTTATGTGCGCACACGTACACATTCACATTTACATTTACATCTATATTTCTATAAATATAGAATGATTTTGCAGTGGTACTTCTGGTTCTAATCCAGCACCACAGAGTTCATTCTAGTGTTTTCCCTTTCCATAGTTGTAACTTTTTTCTGATAGTGAGAACTAGTTTTGTTTCTGTACTGTTTTTTTTTTTTTTTTGGTGAGGGAGATGAGTTAAACATTTGATGAGACATTTTCAGCCAGAAGTCCCTGTAGTCCAGTTAATTTTTGACGTATTTCTAAAGGGATAAAATTCTAAAATGTAGCACGTGGTAAAATATACTTAGGTGAAATATTTCGTTCCTTAGTAATTCCAGGTTACTATATGAAAGGTGGATGGAATGAATCAGTACGTTTATGGTCTATGTTGGATAGGTTCCTTATGGAGATAATGTTGGGGCTCTATTTTAGTATGAATGCAGTGATTTTGGTGCAATTGTATTTTTCCATATGAAGGCTTTATTGTTTATATAATCCCAAAGTTTGGAGCATGTATCTTATTTTCTTGATAATTGTGTCCTTGGAATTTCAAACCTTAGACCAATTCTAGAATGCTGTGGGCTGGGGTAAGAGAAAGTTGTGTCATTTGTATTAGGGCCGACACAAGAAACGTGTAATCTAAAAATGAATCTCCTTGCCGAGGCTATCACCCAGTCTAGAATAAGTTGGTTTGACTTCCCCCATCCCTGGAGATTTTGGAAGTGATTTTAGAGGCATATTGGGATATCTTTTTGTGGCTAGAATAGATTTACTCTCAGTCTTTTAGGAAAAGATAAGGATCCTGGTGGCAACAAACGGATTCTTTGGGTGCCCTGTTAATCTCTGGGTACTTGAAAAGATTTAGTTAATTGTCCTGGGGCTAGCTGAAGAATATCAGAGACTTTGTATAGTAGATGCAGTTCGATGGGTCAGAGATACCTGATAGCAACATAATGTCCTGTATGCTCTTTCTTTTGAAAATTGTTCCCAAGCTAGAAACCCTGAGAGTCTATCTTCTTTATCTTTTTTGAACTTGGTTATTGAAATCAGTACCATTTCTATCAATTCTGTCTTTTAGGTATCTATAGAGTGACATACTTTAGGGTAGGCTTGGAGGGCTGGACAAGGTACAAGCACTGAGAGGCTTTTTTTAGGCAAAGGGCTAAAACAATTACCTTAATTTTTTTTTTTTTACTCGTTGTACAAATTCAAATACAGAAATTTATAATATAGAAGATGGAAATTCCCTATAATTCCACTTCCCAGAGATCCTCAGTGTGTTTTTTATTCTTCTGAAGACTTCTGTATGTATTCAAACATGTAAGTGTGCATGTGTGTACATGTGTAAGTATCTTTAAACAAAAATGGAAGATATATTTCATTTATATTTAAGGGGATATAGTAGGTATGTATATGTGTTAATTAGCATTAGAATTGTTTCTAGGTTGTTATACATGTTGATGAAAAATTAATCAGTCCATCTAAGAATTGGAAAATTATATTTGAGCCAAATTTGAGGATTATAACCTGGGAAGAGCATCTCAGACAGCTCTGAGAACTATTCCACCTATTAGAAGTCAACACATAGTATATAAGTTTTTTTTGAGACAGAGGGCTGTACGATAAATTATTGACAGTTTATATAATCCAGATATAAGTGCCATTGTGGTGGGTCATGTGACCCTTTACAGGGTCAAGAAGGAATGGTATCCTTTGAGTCGTCCTGTTGATGCTGGCAGAATGTTGCTGTTTATGGTTGAGCAGGTATTCCTGCTGATGGGGGAGGTTTGGTCAATGCATAATGTGGATACACAATGTACAGTGTGAGGGGAGGGCAGAGAAAAATTTTACATTTAAATTTCTCTTGTCTTGCCATAAATATGAATTTTGTTTCATATACATGACAGTGCTGTACAGAATATAGGTTTATTCTTGTATTCTTTGCATGTAAATTTTTACACTTGTATGAATTTTTTCTGGTGGATAAATACCTAAAGTGCATTTGCTATGTGTGTAGTTGAAATTGATAGAATCAAATTCCCTCAGAAGAGTTTGTATCCATTTATACTTCCACCAATTATATATGAGAGTACCTCTTTATGAGCATTCTTGAACAAATTGGATATTAGCTAAAGTACTTGTGCAAATCTGAGACAGGCAGCATAGTAGTATATATATAACATAGGCTTTGGAGTCAGATTGCAACTTACTAACTGTGATGTTGGCAAGTTAAATGTAAAAATTCTTTTAGGAATATTACATATTTGTATGCCTTTTGTGTTCTACATGGATTTAGTTGACTTGTTACTTACATGCTTTGGTTATGGTGTTTGCCATTTAGAAGTTTAAATTTTAATGTAGTCATATTTGTCAGTCTGTGCATTTTTGGGCTTAAGGGTATTCTTAGAAAGGATTAATGCCAAGATTATAAAAATAATAACCTAAGTTTTCTTACTTTGGCTTAAGGAGTGAAATAATTATCTAGATTGATTCTCTCCAAATTTCTAACCAGTTGTTGTAACACCATTTATTGAATAAATCACCTTTTTTACTTCTAAAATTCTATCTTTATCAATAGAAAATTCCCAAATATACTTAATCTATATGAAAGTCTTCTTTTTTATTTGTGTTTTTGTTATGCTATCTTCATTTTCCCTCCTGTCCTCATTATAGTATGCTTAATATCTGGAAGTGTCACTTTATTACTCTACTTTTTTTTTTTTTTTTTGCGGTACGTGGGCCTCTCACTATCGTGGCCTCTCCAGTTGTGGAGCACAGGCTCTGGACGTGCAGGCTCAGCGGCCATGGCTCACGGGCCCAGCCGCTCCGCAGCATGTGGGATCTTCCCGGACCGGGGCACGAACCCATGTCTCCCGCATCAGCAGGCGGACTCTCAACCACTGCGCCACCAGGGAAGCCCTATTACTCTACTTTTGAAAAAATTTTCCAGGTGGACTTGAATCATTAAGTTCTAAAAATACTACTTGTTGGTATGTTGATTGAGAGTGCTTGAATTTATAGATAGTTTAAGAAGTAATTGATACCTTTACAATAGCATATCTCTTTCTAGGAAAGTAAATTTTCCATTTATTTAATACTTTATGCCCTTCAGTGGATTTTATGATTTTCTTCTTGTCATATCCATGTTTCTTATTAGTATGCATATTTTTTGTTATTGTTAAGAATTATGTATATTTTTTCATTAAGCTTATTTCCAAAAAACTTAATGGAGGGAAGGTGAGAGCTGCTGCTGTTATGAATGGGGCTATTTCTTTCATTGTATTTTTATCTGGATACGTAAATGGAGGGAGGAGATGGATTTTTCATATTTATTACCTACTGCATTCTACTGAGGACTTTTTAAAAATTGCTAATAGATTTTTAGATGGTGTGGTATATCTTCTAGGTATATAATTATAGATGAACGAGTAACAGCACCTTTGTGAAAATTGAATTATAAATATACTAAATTGTATAGTCTCATGTATTATAATTTGATATGCATCCTGACAAGTATTTAGTAACCTATCTTTTCAACTGTAAAATTCTTCCCTCATATCCTTTTTCTTTTAATACAGCAGGTTCTTATTAGTTATCTATTTTACCCATATTAGTGTATATATGTCAATCCCAATCTCCCAATTCATCCCACCATCACCACCCCCTGCCCGCTTTCGCCCCTTGGTGTCCATACATTTGTTCTCTACATCTGTGTCTCTATTTCTGCATTGCAAACCGGTTCATCTGTACCATTTTTCTAGATTGTACATTTATGCGTTAATATACAATATTTGTTTTTCTCTTTCTGATTTACTTCACTCTGTATGACAGTCTCTAGGTCCATCCACGTCTCTACAAATGACCCAATTTCATTCCTTTTCATGGCTGAGTAATATTCCATTGTATGTATATGTACTGCATCCTCTTTATCCATTCATCTGTCGATGGGCATTTAGGTTGCTTCCATGACCTGGCTGTTGTAAATAGTGCTGCAGTGATCATGGGGGTTCATGTGTCTTTTTGAATTATGGTTTTCTCAGGGTGTATGCCCAGTAGTGGGATTGCTGGGTCATACGGTAATTGTATTTATAGTTTTTTAAGGAACCTCCATACTGTTCTCCATAGTGGCTGTATCAATTTACATTCCCACAAGCAGTGCAACAGGGTTCCCTTTTCTCCACACCCTCTCCAGCATTTGTTGTTTGTAGATTTTCTGATGATGGCCATTTTGACCGGTGTGAGGTGATACCTCATTGTCGTTTTGATTTGCATTTCTCTAATAATTAGTGATGTTGAGCAGCTTTTCATGTGCCTCTTGGTCATCTGTGTGTCTTCTTTGGAGAAATGTCTGTTTCCTCATTTCCTTTTGTTGCTTGAGATCATCCTCCAACATTAGGATAGCAGTCTGATTAATTTAGTCTTCAACGAGGGGATTTTTATTGTTGCCCAGGAGTTTTCATTTAATCATACTATCTTTCTCTAGCATTGTCTGGCTGGGGGAATTGGAAATGGAACAAGAAAACTTGCTAAATTCTGAGCTTGATTTAAGTAGAAGTTGGTTCCTTCTATCACTATTCTGCCCCGTAACTGTCTCTCGAAGGTGACTTCAGTGGTATGAGAATGGCTTCTTGAACCTTGTTCCTTCACTGCTTTTTGATTTATTTCTGAGAAAAATGCTACTACTTACAAACATTTTCCTTCAACTCTTAGTATTTAGTGTGACGCACAGTAGTATTATGTATATCTTTTTTTTTTTTTTTTGCGGTACGCGGGCCTGTCACTGTTGTGGCGTCTTCCGTTGCGGAGCACAGGCTCCGGATGCGCAGGCTCAGCGGCCATGGCTCACGGGCCCAGCCGCTCCGTGGCATGTGGGATCCTCCCGGACCGGGGCATGAACCCGTGTCCCCTGCATTGGCAGGCGGACTCTCAACCACTGCGCCACCAGCGAAGCCCCAAACATATTTATTTTTTTATTTTTTTGCGGTACGCAGGCCTCTCACTGTTGTGGCCGCTGCCGTTGCAGAGCACAGGCTCCGGCCGCGCAGGCTCAGCGGCCATGGCTCACAGGCCCAGCCGCTCCGTGGCATGTGGGATCTTCCCGGACCGGGGCACGAACCCGTGTCCCCTGCATCGGCAGGCGGACTCTCAACCACTGTGCCACCAGGGAAGCCCCTGTATATCTTTTAATGATAGTTATTTTGGTCCTTTATTTGATCATAATAGTAAACTCTTCTAGCTATGTAGTTCATACACATAGTAAATATTTCCCAAGAGATCTTTGCCACTGCTTACACCCTAGTTTATTTTTGTCAATTTACATGTTTCAATGACCTTGATCATATCCTTCCTTTTAATATATTTAATAGATAATTTGGTATAAATGAAAGACGTTCCCCAGAACTGATATTTTCCTCATATTCAGTGGATTTTATCACTGAAAGCGACTTAGAAACAGTCTAGTCTAAGTAACCACTCTTTTCTTTTCAGTTAACAGAAGGGGAAACTTTTGGCCCAGAGGGAGAGGTGAAATCCTAGAGGTCACTTAGTTTATTAGTGACATAAGTGAGATTCAAAAAATAAATCCAGGGAGTTCCCTGGTGGTCCAGTGGTTAAGACTTGGCTCTTTCATTGCCATGGCCCTGGGTTTGATCCCTGGTTGAGGAACCAATATCCCACAAGCTGCGTGGCACGGCCAAAAAAAAAAATCTCGGTTTCCTGACTCTGGCTTCTTTTTCCCTTATACCAGAATTTTACTTGGTATGTTCTGAAGTGGATAGTTTCTGTAGAATAGCACTATTTTTTTAAAAATTTGCTAAATGTTTATTTTGTGCCTCCTTTCAATTCTCATCTTCCCTACCCCTCCCCCAGCTTTATTGAGATACAGTTGACATGTAACATTGTGTAAGTTTAAGGTGTATAATGGGTTGATTTGATACACATGTATTGCCATATGATTACTACCTTTGGGGTAGCTAACACTTCCATCACCTCACATACCTTTTCCTTTTTGTGGTGAGAGCATTTAAGATCTACTCACTTAGCAACTTTCAAGTATATAATACTTGTTAACTATAGTCAATCATAATGCTGTGCATTAGATCCCTAAATCTAAATCCTTCTTTCCTTTGTTTCTCGTCACCCCCCTCCCCAGAACTATACTTCTAACTGTAGCTAGAACAGCACTATTTTCCAAATATTTTTAATAGGTGTTATAGAAACAAAGTTCTGGGTTCATGTAAGTGAGGACGCCTTGAGTTAATACACCTTTTCTTTTTCCTTTGGCACATTCTAGTTTGTCATAGATGATTGTTTTTAATTTTAGAAATAACTGGAATACAGCTCAGTTTACAAAAAAAAAAAGCATCAATATTTGAGCCAAGAAGTTTCATGGAAAGAGTTATACTAAAGCAGCATGCAATTTGTAATCTCACATTTTAAAAAATATACTTTTTTTTTTTGCCTCTTTCTACTCATCCATCCAGCCCAACCCCATTGTTTCCACTGAAGCTTCCCCAAATATTTGAGAAGTTTTCCCTTCTTTGGATTTATAACTTAAATTTTTTTTTAGATTATGATAAAAGTTCACATAACATAAAATTTACTGTCTTAACCATTTTTAAGTGTACAGTTTAGTGGTATTAAGTACATATTGTTGTGCATCAGTCACGACCATCCATCTCCAGAACTCTTCATCTTGCAAAATTGCAATTCTGCGCATTAAACGATAACTCCCTGTTCCATTCCTCCTCCTCCCCGCTGCTGGCAGCCACCATTCTACTTAATTTTCTCTATAATTTTCACTACTTTAAGTGCCTCATAAAAATAGTATCGTATAATATTTGTCCTTTTGCTTCCAGCATATTTCACTTAGCATAATGTCCTCAAAGTTCATTTGTGTTGTAGCATATGTCAGGATTTCCTTTTTAAGGCTGAATATTCCTTTGTATGTAACTGCATTTTGCTTCACTATTCATCTGTCATGGACACTTGGGTTGCTTCCATGTTTTAGCTATTGTGAATAATGCTGCCATAAATATGGGTGTACAGATACTACTCTTCAAGACCCTGCTTTCAATTCTTTTGGGTATATACGCAGAAATGGAATTGCTGGAACATATGATAATTTCATTTTTAGTTTTTTGATGAACTGCCATATTGTTTTCCACAGTTACCTGTACTATTTTATTTTACATTTCCACCAACAGAGCCCAAGTGGTCTAATGAGAGGTCTAATTTCAGTACATCCTTGCCAACACTCCCTTTCTGTTTAGTTTTGTTTTTCGGATAGTAGCTATCCTGATGCCTGTGAAGGTGGTATCTCATCATTTTGATTTACATTTCTTAATGACGAGTGATTTTGAACATCTTTTTGTATGCTTGTTTATATGTTTTCTTTGGAGAGATGTCTTCGCCCATTTTTGAATCTGGTTGTTCTGTTGTTGTTGAGCTTTAGGAGTTCTCTGTATTCTGGATGTTAATCCCTTACCCAGATATATGATTTGCAAATATTTTCTCCCATTTTGTGGGTTACCTTTTTCTCTGTTGATAGTGGCTTGAGGCACAAAATTTTTTTAATGTTGATGAAATCCAGTTGTCTAATTTTTCTTTTGTTGCCTCTGCTTTTTGTGTCATAGCCAGGAACTCACTGCCAAATCCAGTGTCATGAAGTTTTTCCCTATGTTTTCTTCTAAGAGTTTAGTTTGGATTGTAACGTTTAAAAAGTGCTTAGCTATTTAATTTAAAACTTAAATATATAAACTTTTTAAATTATTTTTGGATATTTTGGTTAGCTTAACTAAATTTTTTCTTTTTTAAATAAAAGTGAAAATGCTAGCATTTTTCTCTCTTCCCCTAGTTTATTAATGTTGCATTTCGGGCTTCTCTTTGGAGCTAAGCCTTTTATTCTGAGATAATTGTAGATTCACATGCAGTTTTAAGAAATAATATAGTGAGATTTTTCCCCTTGAGGGAACATCTTGAAGAATTATAGTACAGTATCACAACCAGGATATTGAAATTGATAGTCAGGATACAAAATAGTTCCATCATCACAAGAATCCCTGTTGTTGCCCTTTTATTACTACAATAACATCTCCTTCCCATACTTCCCTCCCTCCCTTTTTGTCTTTTCAAAACTGTGTAAATGGAGTCATATAGTATATAACTTTTGGGATTGGCTAATTGCCTAATTCGCTGGAAATTCATCATAGTTGTTGCTTATAGTAATAGCTCATTGACTTTTATTGCTGAGTGATATTCCACAGTATGGATGTACTACCAGTTTGTTTAACTCTTCATGTTGAAGGACATCTAGGTTGTTTCCAGTTTTGGGCTATGAACATTCATGTACGGGTTTTTCTGTGAAGATAAGCTCTCATTTTTCTGGGATAAATGTCTGAGTGTAATGCTGTGTTGTGTAGTTTAATTTTATAAGAAGCTGTCAGAGTGCTTTCCAGAGTGGCCGTACTAGTTTGCATTATTCTCACCAGCAGTGTATGAGAGATCCAGTTTTTCCACATCCTTGCCAGTATTTGATGGTGTTACTATTTCTTACTTTCTTACTACTTTTTATTTTAGCCGTTCTTTTTGGTACATAGTGGTATCTCATCATATTTTAATTTTCATTTCCCTGATGGCTAATGATGGTGAATATCCTTTATATGATTATTCACCATCTGTATATCTCTTCACTGCAATGTCTGTTCTTGTTTTTCGTCCACTTTCTAGTTATATATATATATGTATTTTACAGTTGCATTTTGAGAGTTCTTTATATATTCTAGATACTGATCCTTTCTTGATACGCGATTTGCAAATATTTTTTTAACAGGGTCTTTTGCAGAGCAAAAGTTTTTAGTTTCATGAGGTCCAATTTATCACTCTTTATGGTTGGTGCTTAATACTCTTTGCCTATCCCTGTATTCTGAAAATTTTCTGTGTGTTCTTCTGAAAGTTCTATCATTTTACATTTAAATCTGTAATCCATTTTGAGTCAGTTCTTGTATAAGGTGTGAGATTTAGGTCAAGGATATCTTTTTGGCCTCTGGGTATCCAGCTGCTCCAGCACCATTTCTTGAAAAGGCTGTATTCTTCCTCTATTGAATTGCTTTGCATCTTTGTTGAAAATCAGTTGGGAATATTTGTGTGTGTAGACATTTTTTTAACATAAGGAGAGGTTCAAAATAGAAAATAAAAATTACGTGCAGTTCCACCTCTGAGATAATTACTATTATATTTTGTTGTGTTTCTAGTTTTTTCTTAAGCCTGTGTATATATGCATAAGATTACTTTTTGTTTAAAAAAATTGTTCTTTGTCCTCTTTTTATTATGAGCAGTTATCCATTTCTGCATTAAAAGATAGCATTTTCATGGTTTTGTAATTTTATGTAGCTCTGCTGTAGTTTATTATTGATGGGATTTTATAGTGATTCCATCTGTTATTTTCATAGCATAGTACTTAACACATAATGAATAGATTCTCAGCATATACTTGACAAATTAATTTAGACCTACTCATCATACCTTAAAAAGACGAAACAAAGTTCTACTTTTAATCTACTATCTTCTGCCGTGCATTGGCGTATATACTAGTATTAGGCACTTTCTTCAGAGTAGAGTGTTTAGTTCTTTGAATTGTATAC
The DNA here is from genome assembly GCF_951394435.1 of Stenella coeruleoalba. NCBI lineage: Eukaryota > Metazoa > Chordata > Mammalia > Artiodactyla > Delphinidae > Stenella > Stenella coeruleoalba. Next base: position 52,212,056 of record NC_137148.1, read on the forward strand.
AAGGTGAAGAGGTTCCAGTGTATCAGTTTATGGAGTATAGTTTTTTCCTACACTACAGTGTCTCACCTATATAGTCTGCTTACCATGTAGGAGCAAGGATTTGAGGTAGATTTTTGGAGGATAATATAGAATCTAGATTCTTTTCTCTTCTAGCTTAGAAGTTAGATATAACAACGGCATTTAAGCACCTACCTTGTGCTAAGAACTGTTCTAGGCTCAAGTGAGGGCAAAGAATAAATATTTGAGGTCCTACTTTCCTAGTCTATAAGTAGCCCTACCTTTATTCTGATAAACGAATAAGCTGAGACACATAGGCATTCTTTTGCCAGGATCTATTGTGCCATTCAGCCTCTATACTTATGCAGTTAGTTTTCTGTGTAACTTTCTAGCACTTTGGGGGTCTATTTGGAGATATTTTCAAATGATAATTCAAGGGCAGCCTTAACAGTTTTTCTTTTATTTTTTTCACCATATGATAGAGTTATTTATTAAGATCCCTGTGTGTTCAGTTTGATTTTTTTTTTAACTATTTCTTCTTAAAAATAAGATTCGAGGTGACTTTTAATAGGATGTGAATACTAGTTAATAGAAATACAAAATCAGATCCAAGGAAAGGAGTGAGGAAATGTATAACGTTAAAGTAATTTAGCTATGATAGAACATCAGATTTAGCTAAGCTTCCTGGGAGCCAAGGTTCTCATTACCCTGAATAAAGAAATACATATCAAGTTCTCCAAAGGATTCAAAGATTTTCCTTGCATTAATTTCTAAATGATTTCTAAAATTAAATTCCCTTATATAAGAGCTGTTGAGTAATGAATGGACAGTATTGTTGACAATAATTTAACAACACATATTCCATGGCTCTCAGGCTCTTTTTTAATATATATGTATTTTAATAAAAATAGGATGATATAATATTCAAAAAACTCAACAAAGATGGATCATACATGAGGGTAGGCTAATGTGTTTCGAAATATTATATATATTCATATATATCACACATATATGTATACACACACGCACACACACACACATATATATATATATATATATTTTTTTTTTTTTTGGTACTCTTACTTGATCTAAGGGTAAAATAGACATGGATGGAGATAGTATTTTTTATTCTCCTCTAACCATCACTGTTCTAATTTGGAGTTTATCTAGCCGAGTAGCAGGCAGTTTCAGGATTTTGCTTTCTAATGAAAGAATGGCATATCAGAATTCTATTTTGCTTATTGATGCTCTGGAAATCAGTTGAGAGAATGGTATGTTTATTGTCAGATTAAGAAAGTGATAAGTATTTATGTCTGACTAGCCAAGCATTCCTTCTCTGCAGGGGTACTTGCTATTATAAAGCTTGTAGTTTCCTCAGGAGGCAGGTTTAGAGCTGTTAATAGGCACCTAATGCAAATGCTTTACTGAGACCACTAAAATACCAAAGAATATGGTACAGATGATTCTGGCTTAACAGATTTTCAGGATTTCCAAGTGTATAACCAATCACATGTCTGCTATAAAAAAAATCCTCATAGTCCCAGGAAATGTCAAATTTTGGGCAGCATGGTGTCCCCAGTTTGCTTGATTGAGTTAGCTTAAAAAAATTTTTTTTTCAGATAGTTAAAAGAGGTGACTTTGAGGTATTATTTAAAACTAAGTGGTTGCATGTTGAAATATGAGTACCACTGACAGAGATTGTAAGTCTTCCAGTTCATATGCATCCATTCTTTTTTCATAATAAGTAAAATATCAGGACTAGTTCTTTTTTTAAAATATACTTTTTTTTTTTTTTCCAGAGCAGTTTTAGGTTCACAGCCAAATTGAGCCTAAGGTACAGAGATTTCCTATATACAACCTTGTTCCCACATATGCATAGCCTCTCCTATTATCATCATCCCCCACTAGAGTGGTACGTTTGTTGCAGTTAGTGAACCTACATTGACACATAACTATCACCCACAGTCCATAGTTTACATTTAGGTTCACTCTTGGTGTTGCACATTCTATGGATTTGGACAAATGTATAATGGCATGTATTCATCATTATAGTATCTTACAGAGTAGATTCACTGCCCTAAAAATCCTCCATGTTCTGCCTTTTCATCCTCCTTCCACGCCCAACCCCTGGAAACCTCTGATCTATTCACTGTCTCCATAGTTTTCCCTTTTCTGGAATATCATGTGGTTGGAATCACATATGTGTGTATGTTTTTTTCAGGCTGCTTCTTCTTTGCAGTATGCCTCTAAGGTTCCTCCATGGCTTGATAGCACATTTCTTCTTAATCTCTGAATATGTACCACAGTTTATTTATCCATTCACCTACTGAAGGACATCTTGATTGCTTTCAAGTAGTGGCAGTTATGAATAAAGCTGCTATAAGCATACCCCTGCAGGGTTTTTGTGGTCATAAGTTTCCAATTCCTTTGGATAAATACCAAAGAGCATGACTGCTGGATTGTATGGTAAGAGTACGTTAAGTTTTGTAAGAAACTGCCAAGCTGTCTTCCAAAATGGCTGTACCATTTTGCATTTCCACCAGCATTGAGTGAGAGTTTCACATCCTCACCAGCCTTTGGTGTTGTCAGTGTTCCAGATTTTGGCCATTCTAATAGGTTTACAGTGATATCTTGTTGTTTTAATTTGCATTTCCCTGATGACTTATGATGTGGAGCATCTTTTCATGTGCTTATTTGCCATCTGTATATCTTCTTTGGTGATGTGAGAGTGTTAGGATCTTTGCAATTTTTTAATTGGGTTGTTTGTTTTCTTGTTGGGTTTTCAGAGTTCTTTGTGTATTTTGGATAACAGTCCTTTATCGGATGTATCTTTTGCAAACACAGTGCTCCCACATATGGGGGAGGGGGCGGGATTGGTTCGAGGACCCTCCCTTGTCCCAGGATACCAAAACCTGATGATGCTCAAGTCCCTTATGTAAAATGGCATAGTATTTGCATGTAACCAAGGCATATCTTGCCTATATATTTTTTATTTTTTAAAATTTATTTAAAATTTTTGGCTGTGTTGGGTCTTCATTGCTGTGCGTAGGCTTCTCTCTAGTTGCAGCGAGCAGGGGCTACTCTTCGTTGCGGTGCACGGGCTTCTCACTGCGGTGACTTGTCTTGTTGCAGAGCATGGGCACTAGGCATGCGGTCTTCAGTAGTTGTGGCATGCAGGCTCTAGAGCGCAGGCTCAGTAGTTGGTGGCGCACGGGCTTAGTTGCTCCATGGCATGTGGAATCTTCCCAGACCAGGGCTCGAACCCGTGTCCCCTGCATTGGCAGGTGGATTCTCAACCACTGCACCACCAGGGAAGCCTTCCCCATGTACTTTAAATCACCTTGGGTTACTTATAATACCTAATACAATGTAAATGCTTTGTAAATAGTTGTAAGTACGATGAAAATACTATGTAAATTGTTTCCACCTTGTGGCAAATTCAAGTTTTGCTTTTTGAAACTTTCTGGGATTTTTTTCAAATATTTTTGATACAAGGTTGGTTGAATCTTAGGATGCAGAACCTGCAAATATGGAGGGCCGGTTATATTTTGTGCCAGTCTGTTGCCTGTCATTCTCTTTACATTGCAGAACAGGTTTATAGTTTTAACAAAGTCTAGTTTATTATCAATTATTTCTTTCATGGATTGTGCCTTGGGTGTTGTATCTAAAAAATCATCACCATACCCAAGGTCATCTAGGTTTTCTTCTATGTTGTCTTCTAGGAGTTTTATAGTTTCATGTTTTACATTTAGGCCTGTGATCAGTTTTGAGTTAATTTTTGTGACAGGTATAAGTTCAGTGTCTAGGTTCATTCCTTTGAGTGTGATTGGTTGTTCTGGCACCATCTGTTGAAAAGACTGTGTTTAGTGCCGTTGTATTGCCTTAAGGGCTATATTTTTTAAAATTGCATTGACTGTAATATTTTTTGGATTTGCGGTCACCTTTTCTCAGAGAAAGGAAGGGTCATTGTGAACTGGGAAGTTATTCTAATGGTGTCTGTGTCATTTTTCCCTGTCATCCATTTTGGGATAGATAGAATATCTCTGTTGAAATTTTATAATTGTTTCCACCCATACGCCATGGGGTTTTATTGCGAGAGACTTCCAGATTCATACATATGCCTATAAATGTTTTCTCAACAGGAATATTGAAAGTGTAATTATTATCATGTTGGTTCTTGATGTTTTTGGACCTAAGGTGTCCTTTCATTCATTGAGAATCATTGATGATATGGAACACTATTATACTTGGAGCTTTAAGACTTGCCTCTTGTTTGTCCTGTGATCTTTGTTTATATTTAAATGTGTATATAATAGCTAATTTAGAGAGATGTCAGAGTTCAGTATGTGAATGAATTTGGCACAAAGCACCTGGCAGTTCTTAGCTGTTCTCACATTTTCCCACTTCCTTTTCTACAGAGAATTTTAAAGAAATTTGTTACTTAAAAAAAGTACTTTCAAAAGTAATGTTTGACAAATTAAGGCTAATTCCATACATTGTCTATTAGATAAGCACAAGAGGATTTAGGTATAGGTGGGACATTTAGAAATAGAAGCAGCTTAAAATTTGGGTTTGCTTCTCTTCTCTACATATATGATGCTATTTTACTTAAAAAATAAATGTCTTCAGCCCTAAGGGATTTTTAGAATGAGTTAATAAAATTATAAATATACCTAAAATATTAATCTGAATCCTGGTAAAAGTGAAACTTTTTATACATAAGACTTTGATCAAGTGGTGGTATTTTTAAGCTTTTACTTATAAGTGTTAATTAAGCTTTTAAAATCCTGTAACAAGGTGTTAAGATTGATCTGGTTTCCTTTGGAAGGTTTGTGGTGTTTATAATCATAATTAGGCTAAGTTAACCTCAAAACAAACACAGTAGCTGTACAGAAAAATGATGATTTCAAACCTGCCTCGTGTGTGTGTGTGTGTGTGTGTGTGTGTGTGTGTGTGTGTGTGTGTGTGTGTATGCGTGCTCACATTTGCTGGTTTCTATCTTTTTCTGCTCTTTGCTCGTGGTTCCTTCTCTATAGCTCCTTTTCTCTTGAACTTAGGAAATACTGTAAGGAAATTTACCTTAAGAAATTAGGGCCTTGTCTTCACCAGGTGGATTTGCATTTTAATAGAGGTTGTTTGGAGAGTGTCCAAAATAAATAATGGTGGAATTTCAAGCACTAGGGCCCTTGTGTCCAGGATTTGCAAATCAGGTCATGCTCTTCAACAGGTTTGGCTCAGTTTCTAGGGCACTGTACATGCTGCATAAAAACATTTTATTGATAGACAGCTTCATTTAAAATGCCACTTAAAGAACAAAGAAGTAATTAGCATATTGAAGTGTTAGGTGGAAAGGAGGAGTCTGTGGTAAGGTAAAGGGCCTCACCTGAGCAAAGGATTTGGCTCAGTAAAGTTGTAAAACTTTAGTTGGGATTAGATTATGGGATTGGGTATAAGTAACTTATTTTAAGGTTTTAAAGGGAGAAGGAAGGTGGTAAAATAAATTGAAATGAAAAGTCAGGTGCTAATTGAATGGGATTAGGAAATCAGTTTGGAATCTTTTGTATTAATACATCATAGTGGCATTAACCAATGTCCTGATATTTTTTCTTTTTTTAAGCTATTTTTCCATCGAGCTCTAATTCACATACAATAAATAAAGTACACCTGTTTAAAGTGTACAATCCAGTAATTTTTAGTACATTTACAGGGCCCTGCAACCATCATCATCATCTGAGTCCAAAAAATCTCATCATTTCCCCAGACTCCATACCCATGAGCAGTCACTCCTGTTTCCCACTGCCCCATGACCCTGAACCACTAATCTTTCTGTTTCTATAAATTTGCCTGTTTGAGACATTTCATAAAAATGGAATCGTACAGTATATGGCCTTTCGTGTCTGGCTTCTTTACCATAGCATAAAGTTTCCAAGGTTCATCCATGTTATATCCTTTATCAGTAGTTCATCTCTTTATATAGCTGAATAATACGCATTTCATTGTATGGATATAAAACATCTTGTTTCTCCATTCATTAGTTGATAGATATTAGATTGTTTCTACTTTTTGGCCACTATGGATAATGCTGCTATGAACATTAGTTACAAGTTTTTCTGAAAGCAGGTGTTTTCAGTCCTCTTGGTTTTATACCTAGGAGTGGAAATGATGGGTCATATGGTAACTATGTTTAACTTTTTGGAGGAACTGCCAAATTGTTTTTCAAAAGTGACTACAACAATTTACATTTACATCAGCAATGTATGAGGGTTTCAATTTCTCCACATCTGTCTTGATACCTACCTTTTTTATTGTAGCCATCCCTAGTTGGTGTAAAGTTTTATCTCTTTGTGGTTTTCATTTATATTTCCCTAATGACTAATGATGTTGATCATCTTTTTATGTGCTTATTGGCCATTGGTATTTCTTTGGAGAAATGCCTCTTCAAATCCTTTGCCCATTGTTAAGTTTTGTTATTTGTCTTTTTAGTGAAAGTGAGCCCCAGTGATTTCTCTGCTGTGGGAGGCCATCTATACCAGAAAGCAAGCATGGGCTGGTGGTTTGGGAAAGTTAATGTCCATAGAAGCAGTCCTTAACTAGTGGGAGACAGGAGCAGATGGATAACAGCTTGCCTCTCATCCTATAGGCAGACAGTTCTGAGACCTCCTGTGCGCCTGTCTCAGGGAGTTTAAGTAGAATGAACCCCAGTTGTCTTTAGGGATGACTTTGATAATATACCATTTCTTATATTGGCTTTTCCTCCGTATCTCATTCTCTCACTGCTCCCTCAGGTCATTTCTTAGACAGACTATCTGCATTCAAGTCTTTACCTCAGCCTTTGTTTTTGAGAGAACCCAAACTAAGACAGGTATCAGTAGAGTACTTAGTATTGAAAGAGTTGATAATATTTCAAGATTTGAAACTGGATGATCACCAAAGGTATGAGTATAGATAGAGAAGAGGGCCAACATCTGTATTCTCAGTCACTATAATGTGTTAAGAGGTTGACATAAAGTGGAGCAATTAGCAAAGGAGACTGAGGTCTGGCCAGTGGTGTAGGAACAAAATCAGGAGGATGTGGTGTCTTGGAAGCTAAGTGAAGAAAATGGGTAAAGTAGTGGGGAGTAATGCTACTACTAAGTCAAGTGAGAGATGAACTTAGAATTGTCTGTTGGATTGGGCAATAGGTAGGCCATTAATAATCTAGGAAGAACAGTTTCCATTGAAGTGGTTGGGACAAAAGTGTGATTGGAGTGGGTTTGAGAACTGTTGATGAAAGAATTGAAGTCAGTGCATATAGACAACTTGTTTGGAATTTTGCTGTAAAAGGGAGCAGAGAAATGGGTTAGTAACTGGAGAGATATCCTCAGGAGAGGTCCTTTTTAAGGGAGGAAAAATAACACCTACTCCGTGTCTTGTATTTCTGCATATGATCAAAATCAGTTGTTCCTTAGAATATCTTAGAGAACTAGGGCTCTACTTGGTTTATTTGAGCATCTTCTTCTGTACCCATCAAGGCTTCCCAAATCATCTGTGATGAGTTCATGGAGGAAAAGAAGTTGTTATAAGTCATTAGCAGAAACTAAGAAGATTGGGATTTACTCTGGCATAGAGATGAATACTAGGAAGTAAAGAGAAATAAGGGAATACACACGAAGAAATTAGTCCTACTGCTGGATTGTGTTATGGGAATAGTTTAGAATCCGGGCAAGACTGTATGAGAAAGTATTTTTAAGTTTGAAATAATGCCAAGATTTAATTTCCTACCATGTTAAGCACAACATCATTGTGAATATATGTTTGTGATGCATATTGCCAACAAACGTCTCTTTGCACAGCTTTATTGACCTATTGTTGAAAATAACAGAAATAACTCTGTGTTAGAAGAAGTTGAAATTTACTCACAGACCTTCAGTATTCCTTTTTGGCACAGTTTCACCTTCTCTGAGTTTGGTTATGAGCCATACTGAGCTGCTTTCTTTCCTCATTCTCCCTCTGCTTCCTCCCTCTGATTATAGAATGATCTAATGTTAGGTTTTCAGAGTTAAATAAACCAATTCTAGCTGGGATGTTTGCATTTGTAGTCTTATTTCTAATTGTGGAATGAAAGATTTTTCTGTAAAAATAATTAGGCCCTCTTTTTGTCCCATAAATTGTCATTCCTTCTAAACGGAGATGGAGGAGAATTCTGAAGATTTGTCTTCTACCTTGACCAAGTTTGTTTCACAAAGGGGTGAGTCAGACTGGATATCTTCCATGGGAGTATCTTTTCTATATACAGAACTGTTTTATCTACACTGGCAATCTCCTAGTATTTCTTTTTGTTTGTTTGTTTGTTTTTTTCCCCAGAAATTTTATTGCACTTTCTCCTAGTATTTCTGCTTCTAGTTAGCATATAGGAGGGCACAAAATTTTTTTGGTCCCCTGGTAAGAATAAGAAAAACCTGTAAAGAATAAAAATCACACTTAAAAAAAAAGAATAGAGCTAGCAAAAAATCAGTGGAATCAGGGAAGCCTTAGTGAACTGACTTCCGTAGATACATGAACCTCTCATAGGTGAGTCAAGAGTGTGGCAGTTTCGCAGCCAGATTTCAGTATAGGATGAAGCAGGACTTACCATAAATGGAAAGACTGAAGGGATGAATATAAATCATCCAGTCCTCAAGTGACAGTGTGGGCTTTTGCGAAGGGATTGGAATCTGACAGAAGCCCCAAAGGCAAAATTAAATCATTAAACCTGATAATTTTATCCACCTTGAATTTTGCCGTAAAGAGGAGTAGAAGCTTAGTTGAAAAATACCTATAGAAATGTATAGTTCTGCAAATTCTAATGTTTCTTAAATTATGGGACACTGCTGGGGTTGAATCTAAAGGTAAACTGAACCAAAAATATCTGGAATTGCAGCCCAAATTCTTCCTATCTCAGATTTTGACAAGATCAAAAAGATATGGCTGTGGTTGAAGATGGGAAGTTGGGGGTTGAATTGATCACAGAAGAATTTACTGTAATTAAAGCTGCAGCCAGTCCCAGCTCAAATTGGTTCTAATAGGAAACTGAATTATCAGTCACTCATCCTGAGAGAAGAGCATAGACTCTCTGGGTAATAAGTGAAACTTAACAATATTACATTCAGTTCTCAACTGTTATTTTATAAAAAGCATCTAGAATACTGTGAAAAATTATGAAATATACAAAGAAAAAGGAAAATATGATTGTATAATTAAGAGAAAACAGTTAAGAAAACCAGACTTATTAGATGACCCAGAGTTAGAAGTCAATGAGTTAGGAGACAATGATTTTAAAACAATTTACAGGATAACATGTGAGGGGTTGAGTATTTCAGGAGAGTATTGGGAACTTTGTACCAACACCAGATGTTTTCTAGAACTGAAAAATGCAGTATCTTTTAAAAAAACTATTCAAATGGGCTTGATAGTAGTAAGAAATAGACTAAGAAATGGTGAATGTGTGAATAAATATGAAAGTCTTTTCTGGTTTTTAAATTTATATAAATGACAGTTGAATAGTGTAAAACAAAAAGAAATTGTGGGATTTATAATATGTAGAAGTAAAGTTTATGACAATAGCATGAAATATGAGCGAGAGTAGACGTAAATAAATTATGCTCTTACATTTGTTACATCATATATAAAATTACATAGTATAATTAGAATAGTATAATATTATTTGATGGTGGACTATGATGAATTAAGAATACATACTGTACATTCCTAGAGCAACCACAAAATATGTATAGCTTAAAGTCCGTAAAATGAGATAATATAGGAAAAAATAACTATATTTGAAGGCAGGAAAAAAAGGAACAAAGAACAAATAAATAAATAGTAATGTAATAAACTTAAATTAAATCACACCAGTAATTATATTAAATATATATGGTCTACGCCTACCATCAAAACATAGAAATTGTCAGATTGGATAAAATAGTAAGACCCAACTATATGCTTCATATAAATAGGCAATTTAAAGACAAATTTGGTTAAAAGTAATAGTTGGAAAAATATACATTAACACTTACCAACAGAAAGTTCCTATGGCTATAGTGATATCAGGCAAACTATACTTCAAGACAAGGATTATTAGCAGAGAGAAAGGACATTTTATATGATAAAAGGATCCATTCCTCAAGAAGGTACAAGAACCCTAAATGTGTATTTATTGATACTTTATAAGAGATTCAAAATACATGAAATAAAAATTGACAGAAATAAAACATATTTACACTTACGGTTAGAGATTGCAGTACTTTTCAGTAATTAGTAGAAAAAGAATCCCATAAATTAGTAAGGGTACAGAAGATTTGAACACCACTCTCAATCAGTTTAACCTGACATTTTTTGAACACTAAACCCAAGAGATGCAGAATGTGACATTTAAATATACATGAAACACTCACCTCAGTAGATCTCATGTGGGGCTGTCAAAACTTCAACATATTGTGAAGACTTGAAATCATAATATTATTTTTTCTGATTACAGTGGAATTAAATTAGAAATCAGTAACAAAATGAGGTTTAGTAGAGCCCTGAATTCTTTTTTTTTTGGCTGTACCACGCAGCTTGTGGGATCTTAGTTCTTCAACCAGGGATTGAACCCGGGGCCCTCGGCAGTGGGAGCTCCAAGTCCTAACAACTGGACTACCAGGGAATTCCCAATCCCTGAATGTTTTGAAATTAAGGTGATTCTGAATAACTCATGGGTAAAATAATAAATCAAATGGGAAATTAGCATTTTAAACAAATTCAGCAAAAAGACAACATACCAAATTTTATGAAGTGCATCTCAGAATTTATAGCTTTAAATCTTGAAGAATAAAGTATTAGAATCAATTACTTAATAAGCTTTACCCTAAGAGTCAGAAAAAGACAAATTCAAAATAAATAAAAGGCCGAAAAAATAGAGAAAAGTGAAATCAGGGAAATGGAAAATGTCCCATAAGTAAATGAACAAATTATGAAGTTTTCTCTTTGAAAAAATCAATACAGTTGGTAAACTTAAGCTTAAAACTACAGCAATTTATATAGCTCTTGAATTTGTGAATCAGCAAGTGGTCTTTTATCCTATAAAGAATTACAGCATCATGTCCTCAGGGCTGCATTCAAGGAAGGTAAAAGCAGAAGTTGTAAATCTTCTTGAGGCATAGGCACTGTTACTTGCCTAACTTCTGCCACATTGAGTTGGTATAAGTCACAGTTCAGCCCAAATTCAAAGAGTGGGGAAATAGACTCTGCATCTCTTGATCTCAGGTGGTATAAAACATTGTGGCCATGTTTCTTAATTTACGCTGGTTAAATCAGAAACAGTAAAGAGTCTGAGGTTTTACCCTACTTACAATCTAAAATGTTAACTTGCCAGAAAACACAAGACTTCTAGACCAGAAACAAAGGGTTTATTACTCCCTGAAAATCAGCAACCAGGGCAATATTTTGTGTCAGTTACCTGAGCCAAAATCTTCATAGGGCTTCACAGTGAGGGTCAGATGGTACCTGCACAGATAGTAGTGTGCATTACAGAAGGGGAACCCCAAATTAGAAAACTCTGATCTTTCATAGGACCACTTATGACCTGTCTGTCCTCTCCTCAGGAGAGTGGAAGATAGAAACCTTATTTTTACTCTGGAATTTAAACAAATTGTCTCTGGAGAGAGGACATTGAACTGTCTCAGTGTTGCTAAGTGTTATTATCTGGAATGTATCCTTGTATAAACATCTTAAATTGGCTGTAAATGACATTGCTCAGTGGACCCAGACCATGCAGAAATGTGAGATGTTCATGGAGAATTGTTTTCTAATATAGTATATCCTCTTGTACAATAATTTGCAATCCTCCCGTATACAAAATTTTGTCATTCTTTTCTACAAAAGTCTTTACCCACTAGAGTGTCATGTAAGGCTTGAGTCCAGTATCTTATCATCTAACTGAGTTCCAAGTACAGATGAGGCTCTGCTATGCCATTTTGTAATTAGAGAAATGCAAAACACAAATACAGCGAGCTACTTGTCTGCACCTACTACATAGGTTAATGTTAAGAAAGACTGAGAATATCGAGTGTTGGTGAGGAATTGATTGGAACTCTGGGAGTGTTAAAACCACTTTGTAAAATGACTTGTTTGTTTATTCCTTTTTTTAAAAAAAATAAAATTAAACATGCTTATAGACTTTGATCTAGCGATTTCACTCCCATATTTACCCACAAGGACTGAAGCCTGCATTCTCCTAATACTTGTACACAAATGTCATAGCACTCTTATTTAGGATAGGTTGCCTTGGCCAGGGTGTTGACTGGAAATTAGCACATGGGAACTTTCTGGGGTGATAGAAAGATTTTATGTCTTGGTTGCTTTTGGTTATATGGATGTATGCATTTGCCAAACTTTACTCTAAAGGTCTTTTTTATTATGTTAAGTTATTTGTAAAAATATAAAGTGGAAGTTTCTGCAAATGTGGGAACTCCGTATAACTTTAGTATGTATGCCAACTATTTTATTCCACATTAAGATTTTTTTTTTGGCATATTTAGGCTAACCATGGTTTGATGTGAAAGTTTGATTAACAGTGCTGACATTGAAGAAGCTCTCAGCTTTCTGCTGAATTAGAATTAGGCTAGCAGGGGTCAGACAGCAACATTGACCTTGCAAGTGTGAAATTTAGCTATTTCACCAGCCTCCTTTCCTCATTTCTTGCTGTATATGTTGTAGGCATAGCACATTTTATACATTCAGTTATTTTTGTCCTTCACAATCAAATGCTCCTATACAGTATTTGTTTTTTTCATTACATAGCTTTTTTTACGTTTTTATTTTTGCTCTTTTGCACATAACTATTTTCATTGTTTACTATTCATGTACTTACCGGTAATGGGTTAATAATGTCCATAAAATGCCTTAGAATTAAGCACAGGTTGTACCAAATACAGATTAACAAATACTGTGATAGCCATGATTAAACTAAAATGATCGTACACAACCACTAAATACCATCTAATGGCTATGGGCATGCCTGAGGAGCCTTTGTTGTGCATTTCAACTTCTGAATTCATTTAAAAAGATGGTTCCAACATAAGATTTCTGTTAAATCTAGCCAAGTATAACTTGTGATCTCTTCAGATCCATAGGGAAGTATAACATACTATATTTTAGAAAACCTTTATAGTGATTTCACTTTTCAGTTGGTACAGTAATCCCCCAAATGAGAGTTTATCAAAAAAGGATGGAAAGGGGAAAAGATGGTGGTTTGAGTATAGATGAAATAATATTGACTATGGATTGATTATTGTTGAAACTGTTAGAAAAAAGTATCACATCAGCATTTTGTGTATGATAAAGAATCTTGAGTTTTATATCTCATCTCCTAAATCAGAATCTCTAGGGAGAAGCTACGGTAATCTAGTAGTAATTTTAAAAATACCCTAAGTGAATATCGTTTAGCTAGTTGTACCATGGCACCCGAGGTTTCTTTGGTTTTGTTCTCCTCCTCATGAGCAGCTTTTTTTTTTGAAACTGATGGGAAACTTTGTTAGGATGGTCTATGAATGGTTTTCCAAATCTCTTCATAAAAATATATCTCTCTCTCTTGCTAGATTATTCGCATCTGCCTACAAATCCACTGCTGTGACTCTTGATTCACATTCTGCTCTCTCTACTGCTCTATTTTTCCAGTGTCTTTTTTAGCGAAACTACCTGAGTTGCCTGTATTTGCTATGTCAGATTATCCTCTTCCTATTTCTTGAATCCCCTCCAAACAGTGTTTTGTCTTACCACTGCCCAGTAAGATAATCAATGACCTTTACATTATTACACAGTGACAGTTAAAGTTCTTACTAAGATAGTTGATAACTTCCTCCTTGAAACATTTTTTTCCATTTAGCTTTTAGGATATCACACTTTGGGTGGGTGGTTGGGGGGTAGTTTCTCTTGACTCACTGACTGCTTCTCTTCAATGTTCTATTTCTGGTTCTATTTCTTCTTTATGACCTATTTTTATAATATCTCAGGGCTCAGTCATTGAATCTGTTTTCTTCCCTCCCTTCCTTCCTTCCCTTCTTCTTTTCTTTCTTTTTTGAACCTGTACTCTTCTGTCCACATTCATGCCCTTGATTCTTTCATCTAATTTCATCACTTTAAATATCATCTCTAAACAGATAACTTACAAATTTATATCCTCAGTTTGGATTTCTCCCCACATCTCTGAATACCCATATCCAACTGCCTATGTAGGATCGCAGTAGGAAAGCTTTCAGGTATTTCAAGCTAAAGTCTTGAAACACAAACTTCCTTCTCTCTTCTCTCTAACCTGCTCCTTCTGTAGCCTTATTCCATCTCAGTTCATTGGCAATGCCATTTTACCAGACAACTATGTATGTGGAAGTACCTTGAGTGACAGATTAAGTGGCCATCTTTGCTTGATATATGCAAAGGTATTTTTTGTGGCATGTACTATGGGTGGAATTTGTGGAGAAGGTTAAACAACTCAGCAGTCCTAAACAATTTAACATAGAGACATATAGCCCAATATATTTAAAGTGACCCTGTAAATTCTGAAACACACTTATTAATATCTTTAAAAAAAGATTATTTATGATGTATATACATTAATGCTGTTATTTTGGGTTTTGGGCTGTCTTATTTTGGAATGGTTACAGGTACAGAAAACCTAGCAATGGTTTAAGCAAATAGGGGTTTAGTTTTCTTATAAACCAAGAAACCCAGATATTTCTGTAGTTCAGCTACTCAACTGTGTTATTAGAGACCCCCAGCTTGTTTTGTCTTTCTACTCTGTCAGCCTTTTTGGTAGGTTTTTAATCCTCATGCTTGTTGACTCATGGTCATAGGATAGAAGTAGACATGTTCACATCTGTCCCTGGATAAGGAAAGCAAATGTTTTTCCAGGGCCAACCCCCATCGCACCCCCAAATTAGACTTCTAAGTATATGTCGTTGATGTTAACTGTGTCATCCATTACCTGTTCACCCTTCTTGGAAAGCTCAAAAGTGGGTTTTTAGCTGGGTCTATTACCACCCTGAATAAGGAAAATTCTGGAAAGGGGGAAAAGACTGGTAAGCAATTAACAGTGTCTGCTGCATAGAACCATCAAAAATTACTAAATTTAAATTGGTGATTAGAGTTTATTTGCTTGGGAAAACTTTATTATTTTTCAGTAAGGGCAAATAAATGGGGTTTTAATGGTAGATAGAGAGGTATTTATTATTTGATATAGATGAGGGCTCTCAATAGTTCACAAATGTGTGATGAACAGTAAATCCAGTGACTGGTTGAGAAGGTAGCCATGTATTTAGAAGTTAGCAAATTTGTGTGTGTCAGTTTATGGGGCTGAATTATTGAGAATTTTAATTTACATTTTGAGGTAAATAAGAAATTAGAAGAGATATTCCTTAAAGTCATAAAGATCTATTTCTATTGTTAATTTTGTTTCTTTTTATGGTTTCCATAGAATGTTGGCTCAATTAAGAAACATCAGGGAGATAAATTCAACCCAGTGGTAAGTAGTTTTAATTTCTTTTGTTAGAAAATGTTTGCGTTATTATGCCTTTTTTTTTGGTTGGCTTCTCTTCCTCCATTTGATTAGAATGTTTTTGTGTCTGCCGTTTTAAGTCTGATTTCTAAGTGGCTCTTATATCACAACACTAAAATTCTAATTAGCGGTCCCATGTTGATCACTTCCTGTTCCGATCAGGCCAGTCTTTCTCCCTTTGGTTTATTACTTCTTTGTAGTGTTGTGTAAGGGAGGATCTCTTTGGGTCTTGTTATTCATTCCCTTTCATATGGTGCTTTCCTCTTGTGACCTCAATAATTAAGGTCCCCCTCCTTTCTTATCAATCAGAAGTTTTTAGTCTAAATTGGGATCTATTTCTGTATTGGTTCAGGCCCACTGAATTCTGAGGTCTAAGTTGCTCTTTCCACTGTCTCTGTCCACAGGAAGTTTTGTTTTCTTTTGTTTTTTGGGGGGGAAGTTTTCTTTTGTTTTTGTTTTTTTGAGGAAGTTTTCACTTGAGATGTAAACTCTTTGCAGTTTCCTAGAGCTGAGTGTCTAATCTTTTTCTGAATTCATGGTCTCTTCTGAGAAGTTCTGCAGTATGATTACCACTACAGAAAAGTCTTGGAAGTCTTTTTACCTTTATTAACAATTCTGCCTTGTAACTTGCCTCCTACCTCAAGTGCCCTGCACAGATGACTTAAATATAGTAAAATAAATACACTTTTTTTTTTTTTGGCCACACTGTGCCGCATGCAAGATCTTAGTTCCCCGACCAGGGATTGAACCCGTGCCCCCTGCATTGGGAGTGCAGAGTCTTAACCACTGGACCACCAGGGAAGTCCCTACACTCTTAAACCATGTACATTTGGTAATAACATTTCATGTCCCTTATTCTCAGCTGGGAGTTATACTTCCAAATCTATTGTGATTTCTGGAAAATGGATTTTTTAGGCCATATCTTACAAGTTATTGCATACTATCATATAAATATAAGCATACAGTAGTTATAATATGAACCAGAATAATAGTTTGAAATATTGTATTAGTGCTGCCTCCTAGAACTTTCTGCAGTGATAGAAATGTTCTGTATCTTCTGTTATTTAGTATGGTATCCATTAGCCACCTGTGGCTATTGAGCATTTAAAATATGGTCAGTGTGACTGAAACCAGATTTAAAATTTTGTCTGATTTAACTTGAATTTTCAGGTTAGTGGCTACCAGATTGGACAGAGCAGATAGAGTTTTTTTCCCGTTTTTCTTAAGTGTCCCCCTAACTCATTATCAGTTGAAGTCTTAGAATCTCTTGAAAAAGAAAGTGTATATTCATTTTTAGAATATTTTTTTATTATCTCATTAAACACAAGTATAAGCTAAATTCCCCTTTAGGGATTAAATTCTTATTATTAGATCAATAAGACTGCTTATTCTTATAAGTAAAATACACCTTCATATAAACATAGATTAAGCATATTCAGTAAACTTTATTGACAAAGTAATTTTTTGTTTTTCTTGAGGTAATAATTGACATATAACATTGTATTAGTTTCAAGTAATACAACGTAGCGATTCAGTATTTGTATATGTTGCAAAATGATCCTCACAATATGTCTAGTTAACATCCGTCACCATACATAGTAACAATTTTTTTTCTTGTGATGAGAGCTTTGGATCTACTCTCTTAGCAACTTTCAAATATACAGTACAGTATTATTAAGTATAGTCACCTTGCTGTACATTACATCCCCATGAGACAAAAATTTTAGATAGAATCATTTGATGTTTGACATCATAGTGTAAAGGAGGAAAAATTTTTCCTTCACCCTCTTAGGGTTCCTGGCTGGGTGTGAAAATTAAACTGACAAAGACAGATTAAAAGGAGAAAAATATATACATTTATTTAATGTAAGTTTTAAGTGACACAGGGAGCCTTTGTAAGGAAAGGAAGACCCAAAGAAACAGTTAAACCTGAGTATTTTTATGCCTTGTTTGATGAAGTGGACAGTTGTGTAGAAATACTTTAGATCAAAGAGTATGAAGTAAGTGTAGTAAACTGGGGGAGATTTAACAAGTCCTGTTCATTAGAATTCTTCTTCCTTTGTCTTCAGAGATACCTCCTGGTATAGGGAGGGCACCTTTCACAGGAGGATTTTATTACCTGTTTCAGGGGAGAACGGCGTGGAAGGTCAGAGTGACCTTCCTGCTTCTGCTATTTTATCAAACTCCTTTAGCTTAAAATATTCAGTATGCCATATTTTGGGGTGCCATATTTTGGGGTGGTTTGTCCTGAACCCCATCGGTAGCTTGTTTTTGTAAACCCTAAAGGAAAAGTATGTAGTAAAGACTTACTGATATTTGAATTATTTCATGAATCTGAGTTCAAGTATATCATTATATATTGAGAAGCAGTATAGTGCACTACAAGCACAGAATCAGTTTCTTTTTGGAAAAATAGGGATAATAATAATACATGCCTTAGAAAGATACACGAGGATGAAATGAGAATAAGCATATAGGTTTTTTTTGGTGTGTGTGTGGTACGCGGGCCTCTCACTGTTGTGGCCTCTCCCGTTGTGGAGCACAGGGTCCGGACACGCAGGCTCAGCGGCCATGGCTTACGGGCCCAGCCACTCTGTGGCATGTGGGATCTTCCCAGACCGGGGCACGAACCCGTGTCCCCTGCATCAGCAGGCGGACTCTCAACCACTGCACCACCAGGGAAGTCCATAGTTTTTTTTAAATATTTTATTTTATTTTATGTTTTGTTGAGGCACGAGGGCTCTCTAGTTGTGGCATGCGGGTTCAGTAGTTGCAGTGCGCAGGCTTATTTATCCCACGGCATGTGGGATCTTAAGTTTCCTGACCAGGGATCAATCCATGTCTCCTGCATTGGAAGGCAGATTCTTAACCACTGGACCACCAGGAAAGTCCTGAAACATACAGTTTATATAAAGAATTTAGCACAGTGCCTGGCACACATGGTAAGAATAGTCAGATTTTTTTTTTTTTAATTGCAAGGGAAATACTTATCCTATTGTCAAACTCTTTAAGAATATGATATAATTAGAAGAGTTAGAAGCAGTGCCTTGCAGAGCCACATTGGAGCCTGAGGCAAAAGAAAAAAAATTAGTCATACTGATTCTGTCTTTATTTTTAAATTTACCATTTTGGTCATTAATGGATTATTTTTCAGTGATTTGGATTTTTTAAAAGATATTGCATTAAAATATTGAATTTGATTACTGAGTTTGTGTGTGTGTGTGTGTGTGTGTGTGTGTGTGTGTGCGCGCGTGCCTGAGGCATTTGCTGCACTGGCTTCAACCTAGCCTTGGCTCTGGGTAGAAGTAATCTAATACTCTCATAGAGTCTTCTGCTTAGGGCAAGAATTTATTATTCTTTTACAAAGAATTGATAACATTAATTAGCAATCATTTATTGATGTAGGCGTTTCTTTGGTAGTATAATGTTAGCCTCCTAGTTGGAATTAATCTCTGTATGAACGTTGTGTTCTTAATAAAATTAGCCTTGAGAATTTTCACTAATTCAGAATTGAGCCTTTCCCCCCAATTAGATCGAAATAATGAAGTCTGCACTTTACTGGAGCAAATTTCTTCTCTATTGTGTAAACTTATACACATATAAGACCTATAAACTTTAGAAAAATTAAAAGAACAATATTAATTGAAACAAAATATACTTGGCTTAGATTGGAATTTTGATGTGGGAGAGTTACAGGAAAGTTAATGGCTGGTTAGAAGACCTGAAAATATCTTTGCACTCCCACTTTCTACTCAGAACTACATAGAGTCAAGTTCTTAATTGAGAAACAGCTCTTAGTCAGAAATTAAAGAAATATCTTTGTTGTATTAGGGTTTTTCTTGTTGAGGATGAGCAGACTAATAAAGCATGTTTCTTTTTAAAAAAATTGTTTTTAAATTAGCTTATAATTGCTTTACAGTGTTGTGTTATTTTCTGCTGTACAACGAAGTGAATTAGCTATATGTATATGTATATCCCCTCCGTCTAGGACCTCCCTCCCACCACCCCCCATCCCACCCATCTAAGGACATCACAGAACACTGAGCTGAGCTTCCTGTGCTTTATAGCGTGTTCCCACTAGCTGTCTGTTTTACGCATGGTAGTGTATATATGTCAATCCTAATCTCCCAATTCATCCCACCCTCCCTTTCCCACCCCCATGTCCACATGTCCATTCTCTACGTCTTTGTCTCATTCCTGCCCTGTTAATAGGTTCATCTGTACCATTTTCTAGATTCCACATATATGTGTTAATGTACGATATTTGTTTTTCTCTTTCTGGCTTACTGCACTCTGTAAGACAGACTCTAGGTCCATCCACATCTCTACAAATGACCTAATTTCATTCCTTTTTATGGCTGAGTAATATTACATTGTATACATGTACCACATCTTCTTTATCCGTTCATCTGTCATTGGACATTTAGGTTGTTTCCATGTCCTGGCTATTGTAAATGGTGCTGCAGTGAACATTGGGGTACATGTGTCCTTTTGAATTATGGTTTTCTCAGGGTATATGCCTAGTAGTGGCATTGCTGGGTCATATGGTAGTTCTATTTTTAGTTTTTTAAGGAACCTCTATAGTGTTCTCCACAGTGGGGTTCCCTTTTCTCCACACCCTCTCCAGCATTTGTTGTTTATAGATTTTCTGATGATGGCCATTCTGACCAGTGTGAGGTGATAACCTCATTGTAGTTTTTTTTTTTTTTTAATTAATTAATTAATTTTTGGCTACATTGGGTCTTTGTTGCTACACACAGGCTTTTTCTAGTTGTGGCAAGCGGGGGCTACTCTTTGTTTTGGTGCCCAGGCTTCTCATTGTGGTGGCTTCTCTTGTTGTGGAGTACAGACTCTAGGCCCGTGGGCTTCAGTAGTTGTGGCATGCGGGCTTCAGTAGTTGTGGCTCGCAGGCTGTAGAGCGCAGGCTCAGTAGTTATGGTGCACGGGCTTAGTTGCTCCACGGCATGTGGGATCTTCCCGCACCAGGGCTCGAACCCGTGTCCCCTGCATTGGCAGGCATATTCTTAACCACTGTGCCACCAGGGAAGTCCCACCTCATTGTAGTTTTGATTTGCATTTCTCTAATAATTAGTGATGTTGAGCATCCTTCACGTGCCCCTAGGCCATCTGTATGTCCTCCTTGGAGAGATGTTTATTTAGGTCTTCTGCCCATTTTTTGATTAGTTTGTTTTTTTGATATTGAGCTCCATGAGCTGTTTTGTATATTTTGGAGATTAATCCTTTGTCTTTTGCTTCGTTTGCAAATATTTTCTCCCATTCTGAGGGTTGTCTTTTCGATATGGTTTCCTTTGTTCTGCAAAAGCTTTTAAGTTTCATTAGGTCCCATTTGTTTATTTTTGTTTTTACTTTCATTACTCTGGGAGGTGGGCCTATATGCTTATAGAAGCATATAATTGGTTACTTAATGGATCATTTTGTGAAGTACAGAAGTGCTTGAGTTTAATTTGAACTTCACTATATATAAAATTTGATAATAAAGCAATGTTAAATGCATTCTATTTAATGTGTTGGGGAGGAGATATCTGTGATATCTGTGATATGTAATATGTGATATGTAAATGTGTGATATGTAATATGTGATATGTAAACTGTGAGAATTGAATTGGAATAATTTGTTTTGAAAAATTGTTATAATACATGTTTTCACTAAATTTAATTTTGTTTGTATATTGCAGTGTCTAAAAATGACTACAAAACGAAGTTTGTTTGTGCGGTTGGTACCATGTCGTTGTCTACGAGGAGAAGAGGAGACGGTCACTACTCTTGATTATTCTCATTGCAGTTTGGAACAGGTTCCCAAAGAGATTTTTACTTTTGAAAAAACTCTGGAGGAGCTCTACTTAGATGCTAATCAGATTGAAGAGCTTCCAAAGGTATGTTAATCCAGTCTTTCAAGAATTGCCTTTGGGGCTTCCCTGGTGGCGCAGTGGTTGAGAGTCCGCCTGCCGATGCAGGGGACACAGGTTCGTGCCCCAGTCCGGGAAGATCCCACATGCCGCAGAGCAGCTGGGCCCATGAGCCATGGCCGCTGAGCCTGCGTGTCCGGAGCCTGTGTTCCGCAACGGGAGAGGCCACAACAGTGAGAGGCCCACGTACCAAAAAAAAAAAAAAAGAATTGCCTTTGCTTATTTTTATGCCTAGAAATATGATATTCCCAATGTTGCCATAATGCTGTATGTATATATATATATATATGTGCATTGTTTCCCGTTTTTTTGGTTTAATTTCACCTTAGCGTGTGCAACATGACTCAAATTTTTTTAGATAGAATTTTTAACCTTTATCTCTTCAAGTTAATTGCTTAAATACTTGTGCAGATAATTTAAAATTTTGTATTTAATTCCAGTACCTTAGGCACTAAGGTAGACAATAAGACTGCACAATTTCTGCAGCCAATAGATTTAACTAGACAAAGAATTGAAATTAATGTTTTTCTGGTTTTCCTGAGACATTGATCTACATTATAGTTATTGAGGATAAATTGTCTTTTCGGTTATCACATCAGAATTTTGCTTTTTAACAGCTTTGTAGAGGTAGTATTCTGTTTTCCCCATTTCAGTTTATTTGGAAAAGTTTTGGAGGACTTAACATTTCTGAAATGTAGGAGCAACTAGCAGGAGAAAATAGGTTTGTTGCCATGAAACATCATCTCACATTAACAACTTCTTTGCTAAAATTTTTTAGTGGCGGCTACTTTTTTTTCCTTAAATTCTAACCTGTCTTCATCCTCTACTCAGTTTCTTTTTTTTTTTTTTTGCGGTACGCGGGCCTCTCACTGTTGTGGCCTCTCCCGTTGCGGAGCGCAGGCCCAGTGGCCATGGCTCATGGGCCCAGCCGGTCCGCAGCATGTGGGATCTTCCCGGACCAGGGCACGAAACCGCGTCCCCTGCATTGGCAGGCGGACCCTCAACCACTGCGCCACCAGGGAAGCCCCTCAGTTTCTTATTGTTGCGCGGAAAGCTACCATAGTTTTGTCAGAGAGCTTTACCACCCACACAGCAGTGGTTTTCAAGCTATGGGTGAAGACTCATTAGTGGCTCATAAAAATCAATTTAATATATGGGGCATTTCCAAATAATGAACTATTATTTGGACTGGAAGATTTAGAAAATAAAAAATACAGGATACCCAATTAAATTACACTTTTCAGATAAACAGTGAATAATTTCTTAGTATAAGTGTATCTCATGCAGTATATAGGACATACTTTCACTAAAAAATTATTGTTTATCTGAAATCCAAGTTTAATCAGGCATCTTGTATTTTATCTGGCAACCTTAACTGTCATAGAGTAGAAAATAAAGAGGGTTGCATGTATCTATTGTAACTTAAAGCATTTGTTTTAGATTTGTGTGTGTGTATATATACATACCGGATGGCAGCAGGTTTTTTTTGTTTTTTGGGGTTTTTTTTTTTTTTGCGGCATGCAGGCCTCTCACTGTTGTGGCCTCTCCCGTTGCGGAGCACAGGCTCCGGACGCGCAGGCTTAGCGGCCATGGCTCACGGGCCCAGCCGCTCCGCGGCATGTGGGATCTTCCCGGACCGGGGCACAAACCCGTGTCCCCTGCATCGGCAGGCAGACTCTCAACCACTGCGCCACCAGGGAAGCCCGGCAGCAGTGTTTTGAAAAAGGTTTTCTTTGGGTGGCCAGTAGTAAAATCATTTTGAAAGTAGTGCTATCCAAGATTGTCTTATAAAAAAAATCTGTGTATAGATGTGGATAAAATATTAAAGGTTGTGGGTTGCATGTTCATGAATTTCTCCCCTAAGTTGTAATAGGGTGCTTTGTAATTGACTGTTCCCTTGTATATTGTTTTTCAGCAAGTAATTTATCTTCCTTAGCTAGTTCTCCTAGAGTAAATGGAAGACTAAAATTAGTCCCTTTTTCTAATCACCACCAGCAAGGTCTCAGTCTGGGGACTGTGTTGAAAAGAGAGGCTTGCTATGATAGTGAAAATAACTGAATCACTTATCATGCCTAGCAATTTTCCATTTTTGGAAGAATGCTCTTCTTAAATAGGACTTATTCAGTGCCATCCTGTGCATAGTTCTGTTTTTTTCTAAAGACTCTTCTTTTTTGGAATAATTCTAAATTCACAGCAAAATTAAGAGGAAGGTACAGAGATTTCCCAAATACATAGCCTGTCCCCACACATGGATGGCCTCCACCCTTATCAGCATCCCCCACTAGAGTGGATAAACCACCAGAGTAGTTAAAACCGATGAACCTATGTTGAAAAATCATAATCACCCAAAGTTCATAGTTTACATTATGATTTGCTCTTGGTGTTGTGCATTCTGTGGGTTTGGACAAATATATAACGACATGTATTCATCATTATGCTGTCAAACAGAGTATTTTCAGTGCCCTAAAAATCCTCTATGCTCTGTACAGTTTTTTGGTATGGGGCTTAGAAGTAGCCCATTTACTTACTGCTTTTGGTTAAATATATTTTGATCACATTTCATTATTGTGATTTTAGCATAACAGTATATTTGCTCCCTTATTTATTTTGTGCTCCCAAATCAGAATTCTATATTTTAAGTCATTTAAAATCAGTTGTACATATTTGAATTTAATTTATATAAACTTTCATTTTGGAATAAGGATGCTTGGAATACAAGATCCAAAGTTTACCATATTTAACAGCCACTTATTTTTTATGACCTTAGCAGAAAATACACCATATGCTTATTTTCACTAAGTGCATTTCACCCAGGGCAGAAGTGTGAGGATATAAATCATTCTGAGTAGTCCAATTGTGTTCAGATCCATAATAGCATAAAATAATAAGAGATCTTCCCTGGTATTTGTGTAGGTATAACTCATTCAGTTTTAATGATATTAATAATATTTGTTTGTGTAAAGGTTAATAAATGAAATATTTAAGGAAACTTAAGGAATAATCAAAATACTTCTCTACCTTGTTTCAACAGCAACTTTTTAACTGTCAATCTCTACATAAACTGAGTTTACCAGATAATGATTTAACAACATTACCAGCATCTATTGCAAATCTCATTAATCTCAGGGAACTGGATGTCAGCAAGAATGGTAAGATTTTTTTTCCCCCTAACTTTTTGTACTTGGGAACATGTTATATTATTAAAATTTCTATTGTGTTTTAGCAAATAAAAAGAATTAAAAAGTCAGATTGTAATGTACTACCATAATTAACTTTCATATATATATAAATGATCTATGAGAATTTAAAGGCAGAGAGTAAGTATAAACAATTTTAAATGACTGTTTAATTAAAATGCTGTGGGTAAATGCATGTACATATTTATATATCCTTATATCTATTTTTTTATATATATTTACAGCCCTGTTTGTGATGGTTAGAAACTAGTAACAACTAACTCTAATGTCTGTTGTTGATTACATAATTTGATGCATCCATAAGAGTGGAGTGTAATGTAGCTCCATCAATACTGACATAAAATACAGTGTAGTGGTAAAGGTTAAAAAAAAAAGTTGTGCAACATAAACGAATTGAACATCAACAAATATTTACTGAGAGACCACTCTGTGCCAAATATTTTATTAGGAGTTGGATTACAATTAACGATGAAAAGTAAAAGGACATGGTCACTGTTCTCCTGGGCACACAGTCTTGGTTTTGTTTGTTTAGTTTGATTAACGTTGAAGAAAGTATGGAAGATATATTCCAAAATGTTAAGTGCTTACCTTGGAGAGAGAGAGAAGTAGACACTTGAAAATTTTAGAATGAGCATATATTCCAATATATTGGAATAATATTGGAATAAGCATTTCCCAAGAGCAAGGAAATCCTTATACATAACCACAATATCATTATCACGCTCAAGAAATTTGACATCACATTTTCCCTCTTTAGCTATTTGCTCACCTAATAATGCCCTTTTTAGCTATTTGCTCACCCTACCCCCACCTTCAAGTTAAAGATCACATATAGCATTCAGCTGTGTCTCTTTGATCTTTCAAAACCAAGAATACTTTGCCCATGTTTTTGTGACATTGTCATTTTTGTGGAGTTCGGGTCATTTGATTTTTAATTTGTGTGAGTTTTCTTCTCATGATTTTATTTTAGGTTAAATAAATTTCCTCAGCTTGAAACTTCTCTTTAAGGGCAGTTTGAAATTTGTTTCCATTCCTTGTGCTTAATAGATTGGCAAGTATTGCTTGATAAATTCCAAAGTAAATGAACTTGATGCATTACATTGTGCTCTGCATATGCTGACAGTTAAGTAGCGTTATAGAACTTCGGAACTGTTGTGACATTAGAAGTCATCAAGTGTAACCTTCCACTCCAAAGGGGTATCTTTTCTACTTTTTGGTCTTTTAGAATGAGAGATGTTAAGGTGTAAGGAAAGAGACCTGAAATAATCTGGGTGTTATTGATAAAACTCTATGTACCTGGGAAAGGCTAGTAACCCACGTAACTAGTCTTCATGATATAAAACTATTACTTGGCTCAATAATGAACACGCTTACATATATCCTCCTGAAAATGCACTCATTCCAGACTTATTACTCTAAATTGAGAATGGTGCAGTTATGGCCCTGCAGCATCATTAAATTAATATCTTAGACTTCCATGCAACTTCTTGAAGAATAATGTGTTTGAGTTAAGACAACCTATTGAACTGTAGTGTTTCTTTTTTTCATTCTAGTTTCAGCAGTTCCTTCTTGCTTATATTGAAAACCTGCTTTGTACAACTGTGTCAGCTTGTGTTTTTGAGGAGTTGGAGATAATTTCTATGTGACCAAAAGATTTAGGATAAGCACTTAAATATTCTGCCCTGAAAGAGAATGGCTTTAATAATTGTTGCCAACAAAACCTTACAATTTATTTTCATTGAAAATTAAGTTGATTTATCTGTTCTTCTCTTTCTGTGTGACCTCATCTGTTTTTTAAACGGCAGAATCAGTCCCTTGCCTTTTACTTGTTTCCTTGTTTTTTTTTTTTCTCTTTTTAGTCTTAAACTGATGTCTAAATGCAACCGCATTTCATTGATGGTGAAAAAAGCTAGTGAGGAGAGACAAGAAACTATGATAATGTCAGAACCATTACCTTGACTGATAAAAATTCTTGTATTCCTAATTCTTAATCTGATAGTCATCATTACAACTGATGTAATTAACCCACTTTACTTTTAGAGAGTTGAGATTATTTTAATTAACTTGTAATATGTAACCCTAAAGTGTATGTTTATACAAGTCTATGTTATTTATTTATTGGCTGTGCCTTGTGGCTTGTGGGGTCTCAGTTCCCCGACCAGAGATTCAACCTGGGCCACAGCAGTGAAAGCCTAGAATTCTAACCTCTAGGCAACCAGGGAACTCCAGCTACGTTGCTGAAAACAAGAAAATAGCATGCATATTATAGTTGATGTGGTTGGTTATGAGAAATTTGAGTTTTGCTAGTTGATTAACAACTTGCTTAAAAGAAAGGATAGCACACTAACTGAAAGTAGTGTTTATCAGATTTTGGAAGTATTAAAATTACATTTAGTATTAAGATGACCACTGTATTAGAGAAGGATGGGAGTTTCATCTTATATTCTGAATGAGAAAATTGAACTGTCCCTAAATTTTTTCTCTGTTACTACATCTCATCATGTTAAATCTTGCATAAGATGCTTTAATCTTGTATCCAAGCTCTACTATTTTTTCCTTTTAGGTGTTTTTATCAGTTCAATCTAATAATATTCTAGTTTATCTTAATATACCAGATGCTGTTTTCATATTTATTATCTACATGCCCTGCTTGGAAGGAGGCAGGAAACATTGTGGCATACTTTATTAGTGTTTCAGCAAGCTGTATTTATTTAAAAGCACTTGTTTTAGGATTTTTACTTTCACATTTTCTTAGTTTCTGATCTTTCACATATTTCTTCCAGTGTTTTTCAACTGGCAAGTAACATGGTTTAGTGATTAAAACATTTATTTAGGAAAAAGAAGAATTGTACTCTAATCGATGCTTCTCTGTTTATTTGCCCTGTTGTTATATTGGGGAATTAATCTCATTCTCGGTTAGACTATACATAATATTATCAATATTACCACTTCCTGTCTTGCCTCATGAGACTGGTGACCAAATTGTGGACTAGTCTATGTATAGGATGTATATAAATTTGAGGTATTAATATTTGTCTTCATTTTGTATGGAATTCTTTTTTTATCATTTATATTCTATGATAAAACTAGAGTGTTAATTTATGAGTCTTAATTTGCTCTTTCCTTTCATGTCTAAAGTTTTGATTTGTTGTTAGCTTTTTAAAGAAATGAAAAGCTCACCAAGCTGCTATTCCAAGCCATTGCAGATAGCAACTGGTGTTAGAGAAATTATCATCCGTGGTGTTCAAATGGCCTGTCTTCTTGAGAAGACCAGTAGGGGATGATGATTAAAACAATTTGCCAAAGGGGTTGATAGAGAAAGCTGATGGAGAGGAGAGAAAAAAGAAATGAAGGCTATCTAGTTGTTAATTCTCTATATAAGCACACTGATTAAAAGTTAGGAATTGTAAGGCAAAGAAACCAGAAAGAGTAGCTCAGATCTTTCTGTCTGATATGGGAATGCTAGAGAGGTTAATTAGGCCTTTTTTAAAAATCGAGTCCAAAAGTCCAGAAAAAATGGGTTGAAAGTTTGTGGGTCAGTACAGAAAGCAGTTCCTTGAACCTGAGAAAATCTGATGATTGGGGACAAAATGTTGGAAAAGCCTCTTCACTTTAAGTTCAAAGAAGTTATATTGATTACAAGGGAAATTATAGATTGCTGGGGAAGTCACTATTTTTCTCTGTGTTTTAAAATTTCTAAAATTGCTAATTTGCTTAATAGTTAATGTTTAAGTTCAGCTGTTTTAATAAATCAGCTTATTTAAGATAATGAAAGAAGAAAAACCGTGTGTTAAACTGACATGGAACTTAAAAAATGTAGGCTGGTGATCACTGGTCACTGCTAAGTGTGTTGTTAATGAAGACTATAAGTGGGGTGTGCAGTCACTGTGCCTTGCCATAGGCCTTACCATTCACTGTGTTATAACTGATCCAAACCATACACCTGTTATCCCCTAGCCAATATAATCATCTCAGTTTGCAGTTCCTCCTTTAGCCTGTTTTGACTGGAACTCAGTGTTACATTCTCTACTATGTGTTACATTCTGTACTATGTAATTACCTTAGCCTTTAAAATACATAAACCAGTAAGTAAGGAGCCACTATTAACTTATATTGTACATTTAGGGCATTAGAGGAGTGTTGATGCCCTCCAAACAGAGATCACCAGGATTACATGTGATTGAGCCATGGGGGTGGAAGGGGAGTCTCAGGGGGTGCTAAAAGACTTATAGGATTTGGGCTTGTACTTGGTGATTGGAAGAAGGTTTAAGAATATGAGGGTTTGCTATGGATGGAATGCCATCAAGAAGTAGGAGTAATTCTGTGATTGAGAATATTAATAAATCTCATCTATAGGGAGGGCAGATTAGAGCAAGGCTAAAACTATAATCAGTAAAAAAGCAGCTGTCACTCATTAGGATAAGGGGTGGCTTGGACAAGGTTCATACTTTATCTTTGTCAAGACATGATTACAAATTTGCTTTTGTCTTGATCTGTCATGGTTAAAGAATGGCCTTGTCTAATATTGGTATTCAGTGAAATTGCTTAGTTCAACAGGAAAATGCCAAGGCCTCCCTTTGAATGCAGCTTGTTCATAGTAAGACAAGGACTAGCTGATAGTACAAGACCAGTTCCTAGATTTCAGGAGGTATTTTCTCTTTCTCAGCAGTATAGGGAGAATTCTTCTGTAACCAAAATAGATTAATATGAGAAGGATAGCCATGTTTTATAGTATCTTCATTTTACTGAGTTTTAGCAAGAGTCAAATTCTTATAAAAAGAGTATATGACAAAGAAGGAACACTACTGAAGTTAAGGGAGAATGAAAAAGGAACAGGTAGCTGAAATTGTCAGAGAATTAAGAAGTAACTCATGATAAAATTCAGGTTCTGCATACTTTATGTACAAGGATAAAAAGAGTTCTCTTTGGAGACAAGCCTACAAGCATTGAGGGTAGGCCTCATTGAGAAAGTGGCTTGAGCAAGGACTTGAGGAAGTTAGCCATGTAGATTTCTAAGGTAAGAATGTACCAGAAAGAAGAAACAGCCAGTGTAAAGTTTATAAGGTGTGAGTATCCATAGCATGTATGAGAAACAGAAGGCTATGGTAGCTAAAATATAGTGAGCAAGATGGGAGAGTGATAGGAGTAGAGGTCAGAAAGGTAGGGATATGGAGCAGCAGATAATGTAGATCCTGGTAGGCATTTGTACGTACTTTGACATTTATTCTCAGTGAAATGGAATCATTTGGAAGAGTTTCAGTCAGGTCATTCAGAGCATGAAATGACTTGCATTTTAAAGGTTTACTCTGGTTATGTGTAGAAACAGTATGGTACAAGGGTGAAAAGTAACCAGTTTAGGTGCTATTTCAGTCGCCTCTAGTGATAGTGGTGGAAGTAGTGAGATGTAGACAGACTCTAGATACATTTGAAGGTTGAGTCAACAAGATTTCATGATGGTTTGGATGTGGGATGTGAGATAAGAGTCAAGAATGATCACAGTGGTATTGGTCTGTGCATGTGGAAGGATAGAGTGCTGCCAGCTGAGATGGGGACATCTCTGGGACTCGTAATTTTTAGTGGAAAAAAATCAGGGGCTCATTTTTGGACATGTTACATTTAAAATAAGATATACAGATGTTCATAGGGGTTTGGAGTTCAGTCGAAAGGGAAATGTGCTAGCTATACATATTTGAGAATTGCCAGCATGTAGATGGTATATAGAGCCTGAGATTAGATACAGTCAACAAGGCCGTGAATATGAAAGAGGACTAAAGAGTGAGCCCTGGTGGCAACCCAACATTAAGAGATCTGGAGGAAGGAGAGAAAGGTACAAAAGATACTGAGAAGGAACACTACTGAGGAAGGAAGGAAGCCAATAGAATGAAAATATTTGTTTTTCTTGCTACATTTTAGCTTTCAAGAAAAGGAACTATGTCTCAGTATCTACAGTCCATAGCAATGGGTACATATTTGCTGAATAATATAGAGAATAAATAATTTCAGTTCGAGACATGTTTTATTTAAGGTACCTAACCAGTACCTAAAGGGCATGTGAAAATTCTTATTTGGAGTTAAGGAGAGAGGGGGGAACTGGAGATACAGATTTGGAACCTGAACATATATATGGTAAGAATTGAAATCACAGTGAATACATTGCTAGCAATTTGTAAAAGCAGGAAACCAGTGAGTACTTCAAAACTACTTGCTTAGGAAAAAATTACTACGATGTATCTGAAATTAGAGTTACTATTTCATAGATACTGGTTGGTTAATTTTTATAAACCACATGCTATGAAATAAAGTACTTTAAAATTTGAAAAATATGAAGTATATGTATTTGTGGAAGATGTTATAACCATTACTGTCCATTAAAAATTTAAATTGCAGAAGTCTAACATAGAACTCTTTTTTTTTTTAAATAAATTTATTTATTTATTTATTTTTGGCTGTGTTGGGTCTTCGTTGCTGCACGTGGGCTTTTCTCTGGTTGTGGCGAGCGGGGGCTACTCTTCGTTGCGGTGCCCAGGCTTCTCACCTGCGGTGGCTTCTCTTGTTGCAGAACACGGGCTCCAGGCGCGCAGGCTTCAGTAGTTGTGGCACACGGGCTCAGTAATTGTGGCTCTCAGGCTCTAGAGCTCAGGCTCAGTAGTTGTGGTGCACAGGCTTAGTTGCTGCGCGGCATGTGGGATCTTCCCAGACCAGGGCTCGAACCCGTGTCCCCTGCATTGGCAGGCAGATTCTTAACCACTGTGCTACCAGGGAAGTCCTAGAACTCTTAAAATTATCTTTCTCCATATAAAATTTTAGGTCAGTAGAACATACTGTAGTCTTTGGTCTTTTTCTCCTTAGATAGACTTTATCATGTACTAAAAATATTATAGTTCTTGGAATAATGTCATTTACGTAGACTATTTCAAGATACATTATAGACTTTAATAAAAACCAATGAAATGATATGTAAAGCTGAGTATGAAAATGAAGTCAGGCTCTAATGAGGACAGTGTAGAATGTCCTCCCACCTTTCCTCTAGATGCGGATTTTTTTTTTTTTTTAAGTATATGATAAGAATTATTCACCACAACCAAGTGGGACTCATTCTGGGCATTCAAGTTTGATGTTTGAAAATAAATCAGTGTTATTCAACACATCAATAGACATATAATGAACTTGGTAATTCCATTCCTTGTTGTTTACTCAAGAGAAATGAAATACATGTCATTTGAAATTAAATATAGTGATTTTTTTTTTTAAGTTCATTACACCTTTTTCATAATTATTGAAACCTCCTTCCTTTTTTTGCCCTATTCGTCAGTGTCTCCCACATCTACCATGGGCGCCGTGCTGCTACCAGATATTCCTTAGGGCCTGCCACCTAGGAGAGTTATTTTAATGTATCCTCAGTAGAATTATCACTTGAGGCAAATTATTTGTTAGTTGAAGAACTGATAAGAATTTAACTCCTAAATTTATAGGATTCCGTAACACTAAATATTTTGTGTGTAAATAAATGAGAGAAAAGAAAGAAGAAAAATTAGTGTAAAAAAATCAATGTTATTATTAGTGGGTAAGTCAAATTTAACGAGTTGTACAAAAGTACAGTATACTAAGTAGTTACATGTGTTTAGAATAGAGAATTGAGTCAGCCTAAATAAGACCTATTAGCAGTAATATAAGAAGCATACAGATACTATTAAGTAATTCATTGTATAAATGCCCTAAAATATATATTTGAAGTATTAAATGTGCAGGTAAAGGAATGCTTTGTAGATCAGTTGTTCCATTTTGGGGACTTGTAACAGGGTTGTCAAGTTTTTATTTCAGCATTAAGAAAATTCTTATCCCTCATTCCCTCCAAAAAGCAACATCTCTCACATTCCTATTACCATAATTTTATTTAAAACTGACTTTTCACTCAAAAGAAAATGAATGCTGTAAAGCCACTGAAGTTTAAAACTTACATGAAATGAAAAATTTCCAAAATCAACTTAAGAAGAAATAGAAAACTGAAAATACTAAATCAAATTAGTGGTCAGAAAAACTGTTAGACCTAATTTTAGGGAAAAGTTGGACCAAACCTTCATGGAATAGGATAATCCTTAATTTATAAAATCTATTCTAGAGATTAGAAAGGGAGGAAAGTACTTGACTCAACTTATAAGGGTAATAAAACTTTAATAACAGAAATAGATAAAGACTGTCTAAATTAAAATGTTGGAAATTCTCTGCTGGGATGACAGGAGTAGCTCTGCTGTAGATCTCCTCCTGTCTCAGGCTAGCCCAGGCATCCCAGGCATGTCCTCATAGGACAGTTAGGGGAACCTGAGATCTAGTGGAAATTAGGCAGGGCTTTTTTAAACCCTTGATTTCATCAATTGTGTTAACAGTTTAGTGGCCAAACCAAAACAGATGGCTGAGCCCAGAATCAGGATTAGGGAAATTATACTTCGCATTTTGTTGGGAGGAGCTGGTACATCACATTCAGAGAGTGGTAATAGGGAGTAGTGAGTGGTCATTAATGTAATCCATCTATCACGTATACCTAGAAATAAACTTAACAGAAAATGTGCAATATGGGCTTCCCTGGTGGCGCAGTGGTTGAGAGTCCGCCTGCCGATGCAGGGGACACGGGTTCGTGCCCCGGTCCGGGAAGATCCCACATGCCGCGGAGCGGCTGGGCCCGTGAGCCATGGCTGCTGAGCCTGCGCGTCTGGAACCTGTGCTCCACAATGGGAGAGACCACAACAGTGAGAGGCCCGTGTACCGCAAAAAAAAAAAAAAAAGTGCAGTATGATCTAAACAGGAAGACATAAAACTATGGAATAGATCAGTAGAAGAGGGTAACAGAAAAGACTGTCCAGAAGCATAACCATGGAATATGACACACAAAAATTCCTCTACAAATGGAATATGACACACAGAAATGCCTCTACAAATCAGTGGAATAAGGAAAACATATTTCATAAGTGTTGGCACAGTGTTTTTATATGGGAAATAGTAAAAACAAAGAGAGCCTTCACAGTATATACTAAAATAAATTGCAGATTAAGTAATATGAAAAACAAAAATTACTATTATTAGAAAATGTAGAAAACTATTTTTACGACTTTGGAGTAGAAAAGATGTCTTATTCAAATATTAAAAGCACAGCAGTAAAGGAATGAAATTTCTACATGACAAAATATAAAGTAAAAATTCATGACAGACTGTGAGAAAACATTTGATATACTAGTATTTCTAAAGAATGCTTACAATCAGTAATTTAAAAAATCCAATAAAAAATGTGCAGTGAACAG
This sequence comes from Stenella coeruleoalba, assembly GCF_951394435.1. Classification (NCBI taxonomy): domain Eukaryota; kingdom Metazoa; phylum Chordata; class Mammalia; order Artiodactyla; family Delphinidae; genus Stenella; species Stenella coeruleoalba. The sequence goes on from NC_137148.1 coordinate 52,246,017, forward strand.
AGAATTCAAAGAAGAAGAAATAAAAATGATCAGTAGGAAGCAATGCGAGCGTCTATCAGCAGATGGATAGAGAAGACATGTTTTATACGTGTGTGTGTGTGTGTGTGTGTGTGTGTGTGCATGATGAAATATTAATCAGCCGTAAAAAGGAATGACATTCTGACATTTGCAGCAATGTGGATGGAGCTAGAGTTTTTTGTTTTTTGTTTTTTGTTTTCTGTGACATGCGGCATGCAGGATCTTAGCTCAATCTTAGTTCTCTGACCAGGGATCAAACCCATGCCCCCTGCGGTGGAAGCGCAGAGTCTTAACCACTGGACCACCAGGGAAGTCCCTTTTTTAAAAGATTTTTTAAGTTCAAGTATAGTTGATTTACAGTGTTGTGTTGTACAGCAAAGTGATTCAGTTATGCATATACATTTGTGTATGTGTTTATGTGTGTGTGTGTGTGTGTATACATATTCTTTTTCAGATTTTTTCCCTTGTAGCTTTACAAAACTATTTCTGTTTTGTATATAAGTTCATTTGTATCTTTTTTCTTTTTCTTAAAGATTCCACATATAAGCAATATCATATATTTGTCTCTTTCTATCTGTCTTCATTTAGTATGATAATCTCTAGGTCCATCCATGTTGCTGCAAATGGCCTTATTTCATTCTTTTCTATGGCTGAGTAATATTCTATTGTATATATATACCACATTGTTATCCATTCCTCTGTCGATGGCCATTTAGGTTGCTTCCATGTCTTGGCTATTGCAAATAGTGCTGCAGTGAACACTGGTGTGCATGTATCCTTTTGAATTATAGTTTTCTCTGGATATATGCCCAGGAGTGAGATTGCAGGATCATATGGTAGCTCCATTTTTAGTTTTTTAAGGAACCTCTGTGCTGCTCTCCATAGTAGCTGTACCAATTTACATTCCCACCAACAGTGGAGTAGGGTTCCTTTTTCTCCACACCCTCTCCATCATTTTTATGTAGACTTTTTCATGATGGCCATTCTGACCCATGTGAGGTGATACCTCATTGTAGTTTTGATTTGCATTTCTCTAATAATTAGCGATGTTGAGTCTTTTCATGTGCCTTTTGGCCATCTGTATGTCTTCTTTGGAGAAATGTCTGTTTAAATCTTCTGCCCATTTTTTGATTGGATTGTTTGTTGTTTTTTTAATATTGAGCTGTATGAGCTGTTTATATATTTTGGAGATTAATCCCACGTCGGTCGTATTGTTTGCAAATATTTTCTCCCATTCTGTGGGTTGTCTTTTTTGTTTTGTTTATGGTTTCCTTTGCTGTGCAAAAGCTTTTTAAGTTTAATTAGGTCCCATTTGTTCATTTTTGGTTTTAGTTCCATTACTCTAGGAGATGGTTTCAAAAAGATATTACTGTGATTTATGTCAAAGAGTCTTCTGCCTATGTCTTCCTCTAGGATTGTTATACCATCTGGTCTTACATTTAGGTCTTTAATTCATTTGGATTTTGTTTTTGTGTATGGTGTTAGAGAATGTTCTAATTTTATTCTTTTACATGTAGCTGTCTAGTTTTCCCAGCACCACTTATTGAAGAGACTGTCTTTTCTCCATTGTATATTCTTGCCTCTTTTGTTGTAGATTGATTGACCACAGATGTGTGGGTTTATTTCTGGGCTTTCTCCCCTGTTCCTTTGATCTATATTTCTGTTTTTGTGCCAGTACCATACTGTTTTGATTACTGTAGCTTTGTAGTATGGTGTGAAGTCAGGGAGCTTGATTCCTCCAGGAAGGGGAGAGGGACTAGATAGGGGCATGAGATTAGGAAATATGATCTACTATGTATAAAATAGATAAGCATCAAAGATATATTGTAGGGCTTCCCTGGTGGCGCAGTGGTTGAGAGTCCGCCTGCCGAGGCAGGGGACACGGGTTCGTGCCCCGGTCCAGGAAGATCTCACATGCCGCGGAGCGGCTGGGCCCGTGAGCCATGGCCACTGAGCCTGCGTGTTCAGAGCCTGTGCTCCGCAGCGGGAGAGGCCACAGTGGTGAGAGGCCCGCGTACTGCAAAAAAAAAAAAAAAGATACCTTGTACAGCACAGGGAATTATAACCATTGCCTTGTAATAACTTTTAATGGAGTATAATCTGTAAAAAAATACAGAATCACTATACTGTACACCTAAAACTTGCGTAATGTTGTGAATCAGCTGTACTTCAATTTAAATAGATCATTAAACACGTGAAAATGTGTTCAGCATCTCTAGGAAATATCAGGAAAATATCTAGTTTTAATTAATATTTCTATTATTTCTGGTGAGGTTCAACCCCTTATACTAGCAAAAAGTAAAGACATTATCAAATGTCAACAAGAATATAAATAGGTACTGTAGTATGAAAATTGATATTACCACCCTGGAAAAGAATTTGGACGTTATCTAGTGATACTGATAACTATGTGCCATGTCCTATTCCAGTAGTGAAGAAGAGAGGCAAAGATTCTCCCCTCACAGAGCATGTACTCTTAGTGGTGCCTGATAAGCAAACTTCTAAAGATAGGTAAATATATGTTAATCTGCTTTACATTGTCCCATGTATCCCTGGGTTTTCATATATTTTTTTCCCCTCTATGTTTCAGAATGGCTGTTTTCTGTTGCCATGTCTTCCTGTCTCTCTGACATGCTCTCCTACAGTGACTAATCTTTTAATCCTGTCCTTTGGATTTTTCATTCACATATTGTATTTATCATTTGTAAAGTTTCTATTTCTTACATTTAATCTTTTCCTCTCCATTTTGTTCATTTTTTTCCTTTAAGTACAATAGCTGTTTTAAAGTCCTTTTTTTGTTAATCTTGTTATCTAAGTAGAGAGAATAATACAATAAACCTGATGTGCCTACCAACCAGCTTCAAAATTTATCAGTATGTTATAGTTTCATTTATACCTCCTATTTTGCCACCTCTGATTGTTTTAAGGCAAATAAGACAACCTCTTTCATGTATAAATATGTTAAGATGAAACTCTCTATTATCTCACTTAAAAAAGAGAACCAGCTGACAGTAATTCCTTAATATCATTAGATATCCATCAATGTTAACATTTTCTGATTTGAAGCTTTACATGAACTCTGTAAATTCTAGCAAAAGTTCCTTAAACTAAAATTGAAAAAAAAAAAAGAATCATCTTGAAACTGTTAGGGAAATTGAATTTTAATAAAACAACAATGATAAAACCTTTCCTTAAGGATCATTAAGCCCAGATTTTTTAAATTGAAATTTTTATTGAGATAATTGTAGATTCACATGCAGTTTTAAGAAACATTACAGAGTGGTACTCTTGTATTTGTCACCTAGTTTCCCCCAATGGTAATGTTTGCAGTTATTATAGAACAGTAATAATATTGACATTAATACAGCCCCCCAGTCTTACTCAGATTTTTCGCGCGCGCGCGTGTGTGTGTGTGTGTGTGTGTGTGAAGTAGATTTGGATATTTACCACGGTCAGTTCTCTTTGATCTCCTCTTACCTGGGTAGTTGTTCAGTTTTTCTTTGTCTTTATCTTTTTAGACGCGGAGAGTTTTGAAGATTACTGGCCAGGTGTATAGGATTTCCCTTAATTTGGATTTGTTTGATGTTTGCTTATGATTCAATTCAGGTTGGGTGTTTGGGGCAGGAACACGACAGTAGATGCTGCACCCCTTGTCAGTGTGTCTTAAGATTAGTTGCCCCGTGATGATGCTGTTAACTGCTGATGCTAACTTTGAAACAGTTTAAGTGGTGCGTATGAGATTTCTTCACTTTTTCCCCCTCTTAAAATTAATAAGTATTTTGGGGAGAGAAACTTTGAGACTATATAAATGTATACTGTTTTTCTTCATTCTTTAACCCACTAATTTTAGCATCCATTGATGAGTTTTGACTGATCAGTTATTACTGTAATATTTGCCAGTTGATGATTTTGTATCATTCATTTTTCATGATCTGAAATTCTGTACTTGGGCACTGTAGTAAACTTGCTTAGAATCATACATCAATGAAGTTGAAAGAGCCTTAAATGATCCTTTAGTGTCAGCCCCTTTGATATACATGTTATGTTAGTGGAGGAATGAGTCTTATAACACAGAATTTTTTGAATATTTTTAAAAGTTACTAATTCGCACTCCTAGTCTAGATTAGAACAGTACTACTTAAAGTTTCTCTATGGATTATTGCTAGTTCACAAATTATTGTTGCTATATTTTTGCTAAGATAAGTTGAAGAGATAAGATTAAGTGCTAAGAAACTTCTACCATAATTTGACTTGTCACATTTGTGTTGTATTTTACAGAAGTATTGGTGTACAACTGCGTCAGGCATATCCACTGGCATATCTGATACATATTTTCTACCTCTTCTATCTTCAGCTTTGCTTTCAGCTTTGTTGTCCTGTATGTATTAGGGACCAGCTCAATCTGGAGCCCAGCAATTAAGAAGTAATGCCTCTTTTATACACACTACTATATAAAAAATAGATAACCAATAAGAACCTACTGTATAGCACAGGGAACTCTTCTTAATACTCTGTAATGACCTATATGGGAAAAGAATCTAAAAAAGAGTAGATATATGTATATGTATAACTGACTTATTTTACTGTACAGCAGAAACTGACACAACATGTAAATCAACTATACTCCAATAAAAAATTTTAAAAAATTAATGCATCTTTTTATGTGAAAAAACAAAGAATGCTTAATTGTTTTGAATTTTGTGTCCTTAATACCACATAGAGAAGGCACTGATTTTCAGAAGAGCTGGGAGAAGGAAAGGAAGGCAGAACTAAACAAGATAATTAGCAGTAGTCATAAAGAGGCAAAAGAGCGAAGAGAAATTGTTGTGCAGATGGTTCTGTTCGTTTGACGTTGGTGTTGTCAATTTATCAAGAATCTGCTCAGTTGGTAAATTTTGAATCTGAAAAGTGTACATTAATTATTAATATTATTATGATTTTTTCCTTTGTAATAGATTCTTTTCACTTGATCATTGATTATTTGTTCATTTTCTAGGAATACAGGAGTTTCCAGAAAATATAAAAAATTGTAAAGTTTTGACAATTGTGGAGGCCAGTGTAAATCCTATTTCCAAGTGAGTTCTTCTCTGTTGACTTAAAAGTTACCTTTGTGAATAAAGCAAGTATGATATAGTAGAATATTACTTTCTACATTTTAATGAACAGTTAATACCAATCTGAAATCTGCACAAAATTTTAGTTAGATTAAAAAGGAGTCTTTTAATTACTCTTTCTAACTCCATATATTACAGAGGTAAATTTGACGTCCATACAGATAAGGCAAGTGCTTTTCCCCAAGTCTCACAGATAGTGAATGTCAGAAATGAGACTAGAATCCAGGTCTCCTAGCTCAATGTTACTTGAACAATATAAAAATGTCTTCACCTGCAAATCCAATGTATGTGGCACACTCAAACTTTTGAAAAGAAAGAAACCGAAGGGTCAAAAAGGTAAAAACAACAAAAAAAGGGAAAAGCCATGTGATTGGTTGTACTATATACCAGAGGTCACATATATTCTTTTATGATGGTAATGGCTTTAAGCAGAATGCTTTCTTAGCACCAAAGCTGTTAAATTTTGCAAAAATGGAATGATGAAGCAAAAGGTGAATAGTGTGAAGCATAGCTTAGTATAGCTAAGTTGAAAGTTGAAACCAGCTTTCACATATTACAGTATTGTATTTAACGAGTTTTTCCAAACATAGGCAAACATGTAAAGGACAGACATGTAAAGATGATGTTTTACCTTCATCTGAAAATTTTGCTGTAGCATCAAGTTCTAGATTTGTAATTTCTTTTGTAAGCCAGAGGAAATAAAAGTAAAGCTACTTATAGGCTCTTATATGATCTTAAATGTCATTCAGCTTTTAATGTTATTTCTTTCCATTTGGTCATTATAAAATTATACAATCTTTCTTTGATTTTTTAGGGACCAAATATTGAAATTGAAAATAATCTAAACCAGTGTTTCTCAAATAGGGACTGTTTTGCTCTTATGGCTATTTGGTAAATTCTAGAGACATTTTTTGGTTTTCACAACTTGTGGTGGTGGACAGTGCTGCTGGCTTCTAGTGGGTCAGAGGCTAGGGTTGCTGTTAAACATTCTACAATGCAGAAGACAGCCTCCTGACAACACAGAATTATCCAGCCCCAAAAGTCAATACTGTCAAAGTTTAGAATTCTTTGTCTAGTCCTTTGGATTGGTGTTAGATAAGGTGAATTTCAAGAGTGTCTGCTGATATATCATAGTCATGGCCTGAATACATTTCTGTGTGTTGTGGCTCATTCATAGTTGACTGTTATGTGCAGATTTTATCTTATTGAGACAAATATTGCCTCACTTCCTTTTAAAAAATGATGAAGGTGTAAACATTGAAACAGGTAAGTTATTATAAAAAGCAAATCTCAATTTTAGGATCACTCATAAAAGTGAAGAGGTGACTGTTATCTGTTAAGAACATGTGTTGGTTAGACAGTTTTTTAGACAGATTTTAATAAGAAACTAAAATTCTGTATATGAATTAAATTTAAATTCTGGTTTATTTTACATAGGCTTCCTGATGGATTTTCTCAGCTGTTAAACCTAACCCAGTTATATCTGAATGACGCTTTCCTTGAGTTCTTGCCAGCTAATTTTGGCAGGTAAGTTACAGTTTCTTCTAAAACCTTCTCTTGTTAGCTCTTGTAAAGTTTACAAAACTACAGGTTGCTTTAGTAATACTATTAATTACAGTTTCATAGGCTCTTCTTTTGTAATTATTTCCAAGCATTGTAGTTTTTATAGTTTCTTTAGAACTTGTTATTTTGTCTTGGAATTTATTTTCCCAAGCAGAAATAAGCAGTGAAAATTTAAAAGAAAAATGTAATTTAACACTTGGTTTTAAAGTATGTAAAAATAGGGAGTTTATTTAAATCGGGATAATTTTTGCATATTTGAGATAGAATGCACTTAGCACTTACATATTTTTTAAAATGATCTAATTATTGGTTTATCTGTCTTCACTGGAATCAAAGTTCTGGAGAAAAGAAAAATGTGTTTCTGGGGTCCACCCCATTGCTCCCTGCTTGAACTTAGACCGATTCTTGTCATACTGTAGTCCCTGAGTAATTTTTCTAGTGGAAAAATGAATCAGTAAGTGAACAATAGGTATCAAATTATTATTGTGTTTAGATTAATTGCTAGAGAAAATGCTATCCAAATACATGTTAATATGGTAGTCATCTTTTTGTCTTGAAGACAAATACCATATGATCTCACTTGTATGTGAAATCTTAAAAAAAACCACCAAAACCCCAAGCTCATAGATACCAGAGAAAAGATTGGTGGTTGCCAGAGGTGAGGGGGCGGGGGTGGGCAAATGGGTGAAGGTGGTCAAAAGGTACAAACTTCCAGTTATAAAATAAATAAATCATGGGGATGTAATGTACAGCATGGTGACTATAGTTAACCATATTGTATTGTGTGGTATTTGAAAGTTTCTAAGAGAATAGATCTTAAAAGTTCTCATCTCAAGAAAAAAAAAATTTTGTAACTGTGTATAGTGACAGATGTTAACTAGATTTTTGTGGTGACCATTTCACAATACAGTTGACCCTGGAACAATGCATGGATTAGGGGTGCTGATCTTCCACACAGTCAAAAATCCACATATAACTTACAGTTGGCCCTCCATATCTGTAGTTCCTTAGTATCCAAGGTTCCAAATCCACAGATTGAACCAACCACAGATCGTGTGGTACCATAGTATTTACTGTTGAAAAAAATCTGTGTATAAGTGGATTCGCACAGTTCAAACCCATGTTCTTCAAGGGTCAGCTATGGGCTGGCTTTAGCTCAAGCGGTTACTCTGTCCCATTGGACTTCTGATGCCTATGTTGTTCAAGGGTCAACTGTACATACAAATATCGAATCATTATGTTGTACACCTGAAACTAACAATGTTGTTTGTCAATTGTATTTCAAAAAAGAAAAAAGAATTCTGTCCTATGGGAACCACATTATAGTGCTTTATATATTTACATACATACACATATGTATATATGTATGTACACACATATATGTATATACACAAATGTGTATGTATGTGTATACATATATGCATGTCGTGTACTTGTCAGATTTCTGTATCTGGATCACTTTTTAAAATTGAAATGTATTTGACATGTAACACTGTGTAAGTTTAAAGTATACAGCCTGCTGACTTCATACGTTGTATGTTGTAATATGATTGCTGTTGTAGCATTAGTGAGCACCTCTGGACCAGTTCATCTGCTCATTTATCCTCTAATTTTATTGGAATGTGTGTCACTGAAGTGCCAGAGGATTTTCTCCTTTTCCATGTCCCCTTGTGTTTCTTTATTTTTCTCTCTCAGAGCTCAACCCTAGAGTTAAATTATTGTTCTTTAATCTACTAATGACTAATAATCTGGGGAGGTTTTTTCAGAAAAATGCATGAAATTCGTTAGGATGGATATTGGGGCAGTTATTTTGTGCTTTGGATATGTCAAGAAGTGTTTATCCCCCCCCCATTAATTCTGAGGAGCAAAAATAGTCTTTTCTTCCTTTATATTTCTGTGTAATTTTTAATACAATATTCTGCACGTTGTAATTACACAATAAATATTGGTTGCTTTAAAATTTTAGAGGATTGCATTAATTTGTTACATTCTTTATCTTTGTTATACATGCTTGATTTATTTTATTTGTTTTGCAGATTAACTAAACTTCAGATATTAGAACTTAGAGAAAACCAGTTGAAGATGTTGCCAAAGTAAGTAAACGTGCTATCCTTTGTGAAATTTAGTTTAGAATTTTAAATTCTTAAATCCTTAGAGAAATATTAACTTTTTAATATCTAAAATGTGAGTGCAAATTATTTTAAAAGACTGACATTTGTGGTCTTTGTATATTAATTAGTGGTGTTCAATATAAAAATCTGTATATCTGTTGGTATTTAGTAGTGATTTCATAGTTCTCTGGAACTCAGTCTTGTGTGACAAAAGTCAGAATAATAAGTATGTAAAGCCCACCTGAGTCCCAAATTAAGATCCCCGTTTCTATACTAGAGCTCTTACATAGTACTCATTAGAGAGACTCATAAGGTCTTCATGTAAAGTCTGGTAACTCTTTTTAAGTTTTCAGAACTTGTTTGGTTTTAGTCTGTTGTAAATTGGAAATGGGATGGAGGGCCCCCTACTGGTAAGCTAACATCAAGAGGAGATGGCAGTCCAAGAGCAAATAAGATAAAACTAAAACAGATATACAAACTCAAAATGCACTGGTCTATGTCCATTTATTGAAGAAACGTCTTAAAACACCCTGATTCACTGGTCCATTTTTACAGTTTAGGTAATGGCAAACTACAGACTGGTTAAATCTGTCCCAGAGACTACTTTTTGTAAATAGTTTCACCAGAACCACATTCATTCATTTACATATTGTCTGTGGCTGCTTTTGCTCTACAGTGGTAGAGTCAAGTAGTTGTGACAGAGACTTTATGCAAAGCCTAAAATATCTGACCCTTACAGAAAACTTCTCAGACTCCTGTTGTAGTTTATTTGTCAAGAGTTGTCACCTCTTGATAGAAGCATCTTCAGTTCTCCAGGAGTTAGTTGTTCTGTTTACTCAACTTCTGTAGCATCTTACTTATATCTGTTATGACATTTACTACATTAGCCTAATTTTTAAAATACATTTTACTCTTATCTTACCTGGCCAGCATATTCCCACTGGCACATGTACTTGGTCCTTCCTCCTCCCCACCCCCACCCCCCATGAATGTAAGGCTTTGAGGGCAAGGAGCATATCTGGTTTTGATTCCCAAAAGACTGGATTGCTTAGAATTTATGGTAATGGTTGTGAGTATAAAGTGGGAATTATCCATATTGAAATTCAAAAAGGTTTAAATTTTTACAGATTTGGTATTGGCATTGATGACTCCTTAGCTCAGAACTTGACTGCTAAGAGATTTGAATAAACAAGGTGTAAATTGTTTACTGAAACATCTAAGCCTACAATTAATATGGTGTCTCTGATATCATAGGTAATTCACTTATTTTAACTCCTTCTATTTTAAGTCTTTATTTAACTTCAGATTGGGCTCTCTCAGTGTATTTGCAAATATAATTCTTTACTGCTTTCTTTTTAAGACATGATTAAAATATTTGAGGCCTCACAAACTGTAAAGAGGCCACAGTTTTACGTGTTAGGAAAGTCATGTGCATTCAGGTTATATGAGTGGACCTTTTTATGATCCAAGATTAGAACAGTGGGAAAGCTGTTTTAAATACGCAGTTAAATGAAATTTAATACCGTCTTAATACTGGAGAGCACAGTACAAAGAACACAAAGAATGTATATTTTTCCTCTGAGACAGAAGAGAAGGTAAAAATGAGTTAAATACAAAGGAATTTTAGAGACAAACAGGATGAAATTTGAGGGATATTGTTTTTACTTTCTCCGTGAAGTAGGAAGCTGGATCTTAAATGAATAGATGTAAAAATGAAATGAAAAGATGAAATTTTGTGTCTTAGATTTTTCAGGTGTATGAGTAGGACCAGAGTTGCCAGTGTTAGCTACAGCAAGTTGTGATGGAGATACTTTTAGAATTTAACAATGTATTTCCTCTTTTTTATTACATATCTGTGTCATTCACATTTTCCTAAATCAGTTTTAAAACTTAAATTTCTAACGATATTGTTTGTAATTGAATTTTCTAGTGCACTGCTTTTCTTTTTTTTTTTTTTTTTTTTTTTTTTGCGGTACACAGGCCTCTCACTGTTGTGGCCTCTCCCGTTGCGGAGCACAGGCTCCGGACGCGCAGACTCAGCGGCCATGGCTCACGGGCCTAGCCGCTCTGCGGCATGTGGGATCTTCCCGGACCGGGGTACGAACCCGTGTCCCCTGCATCAGCAGGCGGACTCTCAACCACTGTGCCACCAGGGAAGCCTTGCACTGCTTTTCTTTTTGTACCCTTTTTAAAAAATAAGTTACCCTTGTTGATATAAAGTGTTTAATTGCTGCATGTGAATTTTCTGTTATCTTGTCATTATAAGAATACTGAATTAAGAAAAATAAGACCATGTTTTCGTCTTTCAATCTTACCCCCTCCTCACAGCCCTCTTTACCTTTCTCAAACGTCGACCTGGTATAGTATTATGGACATAGAAGTTAGTATCTAATCTTTCTTGAGAAGAATCCTGGAAACACCTTTTTGCTTTGTTACAAAGCAAATTGGAACTAATTTACAGGTTTTCAGGACAAAGACAGATGTGAGTAAGGGAGGTAGAATTATAGTACCTCGTAGAACCTGAGAATAGGCACTCAGTAAATCAGAGTTAAATAAAGCAGCTTTGAGAAAAATTGGTGTTGGGAGATGAATTAAATTAGTGTTGATAGAATGGCATATTTTAAATGGAAGGGTTAGGGAAAATTAGCTTTCTCTAATGGTAGGTCAGTAACATAATTACATTACAATTATGATATGTATTCTTATTTTTTTTCACTAAAAAGCCAGATAAATTTAATCAAGTTTTATTTTACTTATTATTACTAATTTGTTGAATTTCAAGAGAAGATAAAAATAATCTGTGTTCTTGTGTCATAATTTAAGGAGTCTGTTGGTTTTTAATGGTGTTAATTTCCTAATTAACATATTGATATATTGATAATATGATGATTGTATTTTGCCATACTTTTGCCATATCCTAAAAAAAATTTAATGTGTTCCTATGGAGTTCCCTGGTGGTCTAGTGGTTAGGATTCAGTGCTTTCACTGCTGTGACCCAGGTTCAATCCCTGGTTGGGGAACTCCTGCAAGCCATGCGGCACTGCCAAAAAAAATTTAAAAATTAAAAACTAGAAAAAAAAAATTAATGTAGTTCCTTATCTGGGTAGCTGGTAGCACCTCAACCTATTAAATAATAGGTTTTTCTAAAAATAATATGTGTTTGAATTAATTAGAAATTAGTTTAGTTTAAAAAGTGCCTTCATTGAAGGAGCTATAAAAATACAACTTAGTTTATTTCATCATGAAATCAGTTTGTACATTCTTCAAGTTTCTGTAGTTGCAGAGATATGTTGGTATTAAGTTGGAAGTTAAAAATGGTATATTGTAGTTTAATTTAAAATAAATGCAGTCTACGAATTATATTTGTGATTCATGTAAAACTTTATTTTGATTTGTATTGAATTTAATTTGAAAATATGGGGAACAATGTAATATTTACTGTTCTTGGAATTTTGAATGTTAATTTTCAGTTAATTATCTTAAAGTTTTACAAATATATCACCAGTCTTGAAAAATGGTAATTCATATGAAGCTGCCAAACAATCTAATCATTAGTTAATTTATACTATCTGAAAATTTATTTTGTGGAAAAAATGGAAAATCAGTTACTCGTATTCTGGACTGGGGGTTTAAATTTACTGCAATTACTTAAGAATAGAAATAACCTGATGAGAAGGCAAAATTAGAGAATAATTGATAACTTATTTCATTTTATTTAGAAATTAAATATGACTTTTTTTCTTAGAAAATTTTTATTTTATCAACATTTGAAAGCTTGTATGTTATTAGATAATACATAAGAATATTTTACACTATAAATTTTAAAAGATTCCATGTAATTGATATTTTTGTGTACTTAATTCTTTATTAATCCATTGTGCATAGAACCATGAATAGACTGACCCAGCTGGAAAGACTGGATTTGGGAAGTAATGAATTCACAGAAGTGGTAAGTTCTCACCAACCTCACTATCCATAAGTCTTCATTTGATCAAGAGCAAAATATGAAAATTAATATGTTTATTTCTCTGCATTTGTAAAGTATAAAATTGGGTAAAGATACACACATATTTTAGGGAGACAAGATATGAAAATTTTTAACAGGGAAAATTAAACAGATAACATCTGAAAGGAGTGAGGGTAAAAATGTAAAATTAATGAGAAACCCATAGAAAAGGTATTGAAAAGTTTTTAGGCACAGGAAGTAGAAACTTTGAAAGATTATAAGGGAAAAAGTTTCATCAGACTAGAATGCATCAGGAAAAGTACTTGTGAGTCAAAAATAACTCCATGGGAGTATTGCTTAGGAATTTACTCAGTGATAAAGTACTTCTCTATAATTTTACTTAATAGCTAAAAGGAAAACATTGAGTGAAACAACTATTATTTTTGAGTTGATAATGAGACCTCAGGATCGTGTTTTTGCTTTGTATGCAAAGGAGTATGATGCTAAATCAAAAAGGAAAGAAGTATGTAAGCAGTTTTTTGTCTTCAGTCATTGCTCCAAGAGAACTCAGAAAAATAAGCTAGATATTCTTTTGAAGAGGAATTCATTAACAATATCATCATCATTAAAATTTTTACGTTATGTTTACAAGCTTGTTTTTTTAAATTGCTGTTAAGTTACAAGTGATAGTCTTAAGAACAAGAATTTCTCAGCACCACCAGCTGCATGATTGCCCTTTGGATACTGTATTGTACATTTGCTCACTAAATAGACAGCTTTTCAGCTGAAGTCACTGGAGGAGCATGGTGGTTTTGGGTATCACATTTTTTTCCTAAAATATGCTATTTTATATTCTTTATTATATTTTAATTGAAGCTGGTATATGATGACTTTTACTCTGTGTTGTAGAAGTTTTTACTCCTTGTGAAAAAATGAATATTCTTTGCTTCCTAAATTATCTAACTGTTGTACATTTTCTCAATATTTGTCTTATATGTGTTAATCTATTTCCATATTAACTATTTGAAAATTCTAAATTATTGTTTATTTTATGAATCAGAGCATCATACAGAATCATTAATTTTTGTACCATTTCCATCTTCCAACATTACACATTTAAAAAAAAATTACTGTTAGAATTGTAACAGGTAAAGCACAGAAAGAGATTTCTTTTAATACAATTTAAACCTAGAATTCTTACCTATACTTAATGTTAACAGTAAATCTGAATGACATGCCTTTTATGTATTACTCATGTTATTATGGTGATTAGATATGATGACACTCCATGCCATCATACTGTCAATGATTGGACACAGGTTTGTGGGATGACAGAAATATCTTCAAATGATGCATTCAGAAGAGCCTCCAAGGGTGAATACCTAAGAGCAAATTTTGCCTGAATGCCAGAGTCTACTACATCTTTTTAATTTTTTGGTCCTCAACGTCATGTTATGAACAGTATTCTACCATGTAATTGCAGGAAGCTGAAAATAACACAATACACTTAGCATATGATTATGCCTTGGTTTACTTACCTTTTGCTTATTATTGGACTTTTAGGATATATATTGCCTTATTTTTTCCTCCCTCTAGGTCATCAGAGAATATCTTTTTTTTTTTTTTAAGAGTCCCTAAAAGTCTACATCTTTTTACAGAGAATGATTAAGAGTATCTTTTTATTGTATTCTTGAAAGTAATGGGTCTTGTTTTATTTATTAATTGTATAAATACTTGAGCCTGTTATGTAATCAAAAGCTTAAAGGAGTTTTCTGTAATCTGTTATGGAATATCTATTGAGTAATATTTGTGTAATAGCTATAATATAGTGGAAAGACTTGAGTCTTGGCTCTGCTTTTTTTTTCCCTCATTTTTTAAAGTGAAACTTATCATTAGAAATTCCCAGGGGAGCTTCTTTTGCCAAATAAATATATTCAAGTAAATTAATATATTTCCCCCTCCCCCCAATCTAAATAGCCTGAAGTACTTGAGCAGCTAAGTGGATTGAAAGAATTTTGGATGGATGGTAATAGACTGACTTTTATTCCAGGGGTACGTATATCAAATTTTAAAGACTTTCCTTATTGCTGTCTATCCTTTGCATTTTTATGAATTATACATTTTCAAATAAGTTTTAATTAGTTTAAAAATGATTACTTAATTCTCAATACTGTTAGATAGAAACAAATTACATTTTTTAAAATTGTCAACACGTTCCTTTTTTTTTTTTTTTACAATGTTGTATTAGTTTCAGGTGTATAGTAAAGTGAGTCAGTTAGACCTATATGTATATCCACTCTTTTTTAGATTCTTTTCCCATATAGGTCATTACAGAGCATTGAATAGAGTTCCCTGTGCTAATCAGTAGGTCCTTATATGATATTTGTCTTTCTCTGTCTGACTTAGTTCACTGAGTGTGACAATCTCTAGGTCCATCCATGTTGCTGCAAATGCCATTGTTTCATTCTTTTTTATGGCTGAGTAATATTCCATTGTATATATGTACCACATTTTCTTTATCCATTCCTCTGTTGATGGACATTTAGGTTGCTTCCATGTCTTGGCTATTGTAAATAGTGCTACAGTGAACATTGGGGTGCACGTATCTTTTTTTTTATAAATTTATTTATTTGGCTGCGTTGGGTCTTTGCTGCTGCACGCATGCTTTCTCTAGCTGTGGCAAGTGGAGGCGACTCTTTGTTGTGCTGTGTGGGCTTCTCATTGCAGTGGCTTCTCTTGTTGCAGAGCACAGGCTCTAGGCACGCGGGCTCCAGTACTTGTGGCACGTGGGCTCTAGAGCACAGGCTCAGTAGTTGCGGCGCATGGGCTTAGTTACTGTGCGGCATGTGGGATCTTCCCGGACCAGGGCTCAAACCCATGTCCCCTGCATTGGCAGGCGGGTTCTTAACCACTGCGCCACCAGGGAAATCCCCGTGTATCTTTTTGAATTATGGTTTTCTCTGGATATATGCCCAGGAGTGGGATTGCTGGATCTGTACCATATTTATAGAGCTAAATATGGTAGTTCTATATTTAGTTTTTTAAGCAACCTCCATACTGTTCTCCATAATGGTTGTACCAATTTACATTCCCACCAACAGTGTAGGAGGGTTCCCTTTTCTCCACACCCTCTCCAGCATATATTGTTTATAGATTTTTTGATGATGGCCATTCTGACCGGTTTTGTAGAATCAAAACCGGTTTTGTAGAAATGGCTTTGTACAATCAAAATTGTAGTTTTGATTTGCATTTCTCTAATAATTAGTGATGTTGAGCATCTTTTCATGTGCTTTTTGGTCATTTGTATGTCTTTTTTGGAGAAATGTCCATTTAGATCTTCCGCCCTTTTTTTGATTGGGTTTGTCAAACACATTCTTGATTAAAATTTTAAAATTTCTGTAATAATTTTTGTAAAACACAGTTGACCCATGAACAACTCAGGGGTTGGGGGCACTGACCCTCTGTGCAGTCAAAAATCTGTGTATAGGGCTTCCCTGGTGGCGCAGTGGTTGAGGGTCCGCCTGCCGATGCAGGGGACACGGGTTCGTGCCCCAGTCTGGGAAGATCCCACATGCCGCGGAGCGGCTGGGCCCGTGCGCCATGGCCGCTGAGCCTGCGCGTCCGGAGCCTGTGCTCCGCAATGGGAGAGGCCACGGCAGTGAGAGGCCCGCGTACCGCAAAAAAAAAAAAAAAAAAAAAAAAAAAATCTGTGTATAACTTATAGTCAGCCCTCCCTATCCAAGATTCCTTCATTGTTATGGGGTTCCTCTTCTGGATCTGCGGTTCTACATCCACAGATTGAACCAACCACAAATAGTATGGTATTGTAGTATTTACTGTTGAAAAACATCCATGTGTAAATAGATTTGTGAAGTTCAAACCTGTGTTGTTAAGGGTCAACTGTCACTCTCTTTTAATGCCATGGAGTGTGTCCTTCCTAGCGGTTGCAGTTGACTTTATATCTTATTTTATTTTGCCCAGGGAATTGTTGAAGTAAGCTATTTTCCATGTAGTTTCTTAGCAGCTGACATTGTGTTCATTCTCAGAACTAAAGCCATACGAATCCCCATATTTGCTCTTCCCCTTTCAAATGATGGGCAGCTAAGTTCCCAAAGAAAAGTATATGTCTGTTGTCACTCTGCTGGGCTAACATTAGTAGGAGCTCTTAGCTTTATTACTGAATACTTTACTAATAGCATTAAAAAAAATTATGAATCCTTTCATATAAATACTTAATTTTAAATTATAACTTGGCATTAGATTTATTGTCTAAACTTTTCACCACTTACTGTTGATGGAGTCATTAGATTTCCTTTTTTTTTTACTTACAGTTTATCGGTAGCTTGAAACAGCTCACATATTTGGATGTTTCTAAAAATAATATTGAAATGGTTGAAGAAGGAATTTCAGCATGTGAAAACCTTCAAGACCTCCTATTATCAAGCAATTCACTTCAACAACTGCCTGAGACTGTTGGTTTGTATTGCTCTCTAAATCATGTAATTAATGTTTGCTAATATAAAATATGAGAAACTTAATGCCATTGTTTGATTCAGACCTTCCATATATCAAATTTTATTTGTTATGAGATAGTTTTACTGTTCTCTGAAGTCATAGATCTTATTTGAATTTTTTTCTGATGCGATCAGTTATACAGTTTACTCTTTTGTTGACATTACTGTTTTTCTTTACTTTAAGGAAATGTCATTTTTATCACTGCAATAAAGTTTAAATTCTTTAAAAGAGTTTAATTTACCCAAATTTGGTTTAACTCTTGATCGTGGCCATTATCTAGTAACTTTTTTCAATCTTAACTACATTTTAGACTCACAAGAAGACAGCCAGATAAGCAAAATCCTACGAAAATCTATGCAGTTAACCCTTGAACAACGATGGTTAGGGGGCCAACCCTCTGCGCAGTGGGAAAATCTCATATAATGTATAGTTGCACCTTTGTATCTGCATTCATTTCCTCCCTATCCATGGTTCTGCATCCATGTGTTCAACCAACTGTGGGTCATGTAGTACTGTAGTATTTACTATTGAAAAAAATCTGCGTGTAAGTGGATCCGTGCACTTTAAACCTGTGTTGTTCAAGGGTCAACTGTGTTTGTGTAATTGTGTGTCTGATGATGCATCAAGGAAATTGAATTATCTTAAAGAACCAAAAACTTAAATCTTGGCATCTTCATGTTGTTTAAATATAAAAATCAGAATTATTTTAACATATTTTTCAATTGAATTACATAACTGTTTTAGCTCAGGTTTCATTTTGCAAGCTCTACCATAATTTATTCAACACTTTTAATTTTAAATTAAACTCCGTTTTTATTGTTTTAGTATTTAGTATATGTACAATATGTAAAATAGTTTGTTATACACTTAAGAAAACTATGGTCATAGTACCACTTCTTTAATCCATTGATACCATAAGTTTGTATTGTGTATCTTCACTGTGCCATCACGGCATTGTTTTAAGGAGCATGGCTACCACAGTTAGCAAAGGGAGACAAAAAGTACATACTTTTATGAAGCTTACATTTTAGTGAGGGTTAAATCGATAAATATACACTACTGTTAAGAGGTAGTATGTATGTGAAAATTGTAAATACAGGGTGAGGGAATAGAGAATTGGTGGGGTTGGGGTGGTATCTTTTTTAGATATGTTGGTTTTTAAAAGTTCTTTATGATTCATGTCAAATGTAATATGTGCTCACATTGACTGTTGGTTGACTTGATTCTAGTTCAAGATGGAAAATTGTATATTATTTCTTCCTTCAATAGGTTCATTGAAGAATGTAACAACTCTTAAAATAGATGAAAATCAGTTAGTGTGTCTGCCAGACTCTATAGGAGGGTAAGATTTTTGTGTATTAATAGAACTAGAAGATTTTTCTTTCGGTTCAACATGCCATATATTGTTTTCAGATAATTGTTAACACCTAAAGGAGATTCCAAAAACATTTAAATAAGCAGTTGGTGGCAGGTTGGGTTTATTTATAATGAAGACAGGCTGATTTTTTTATAGGTGAACTGTAGTGGAAGTAGATTTTCTCTACGTTTGTTAAAGTCAAGTTCAAATAGTCATATGTTCTTAAGTTTTGAATGATATACAGGAAATCTTTTGTTAAAATATGTGCTTTCTCTTTTAATTAAAGGTTAGTGTCAATAGAAGAACTGGATTGTAGCTTCAATGAACTTGAAGCTTTGCCTTCATCTATTGGGCAGCTTACTAATATAAGAACGTTTGCTGCAGATCATAATTACTTACAACAGTTACCCCCAGAGGTACTGTATTTAAAATTTATTTTGAATTTTTGTATTTCTAATTATTAATTATAGCTATCCAGTGTGGTTTTCTTTATTTTCAGAAATAATTTTGTAACTAAGTTATTTATTTTCTGAATAATAATTAGCTATATTGATTTTCAAGAGATACCTAAATACTTTTCTTCATACATGGAAGTTAATAATTGAAAAGGAAAAATATAATTCCTTTTATAAATGAGAAGAGTATTTTTTATAACTTTTGAAAATGATACTTTACTTAATGTCTGTTAAGCAGTAGGCGAAGTTTTGATCCACAAGTCTGTTTCTCTTTCAGATTGGAAGCTGGAAAAATATAACTGTGCTGTTTCTCCATTCCAATAAACTTGAGACACTTCCAGAGGAAATGGGTGATATGCAAAAATTAAAAGTCATTAATTTGAGTGACAATAGGTTTGTAACAATGTAATTCATCATTTGGTTTGTAGAAGACATCTATTGGATGAAATTAAAATTTCATTATATGTGTTAGAAAATCTAATGCATGTTTTTCTTTTCATATATATTTTTGGTTTTTTGTGTAGAATTTTCATTTGAAAGAATGATTTAATTTTACCTGATGTTAATTATCGTACTGTGGTTATTTGTCACAGTTCATTTTATGTTGACCTTAGCTATATAGTCTTAATTATCTCCTTATAGTAGCCATTTTTATTTCTAAAGTCAGATCTTCACCTTAATACTGCTGTTGAACAAAGCAGCTTTTAATCTAATCTACTCCTTGTATTAATCTGGGCAAAGGTGTAATTAGACACCCACTCAAATAATTTTGGACAACACAGCCAAGGTATAGAGCAAAATAGATCACAAACTGGAACAGTGTTTAAGTTAACAGATTGTCCATAATTTTTTCTGATGTAAAGATACTAATAGTGATAAAAGAACATTGTAACGGCATTTTTACATTTTGCTTTTGTAGTATCTTACAAAGTATTCAAAACAGCCCTATAAAATAATAAATGGGTATTCCCATTTTATGGAGGAGAAAATTAAGACTCAGATTTAAGGTGATTCACATAGCTTGTAAGATAGAGCTTTAATGTAAACTCAGTTTTCTGACTAGTTAGGGTATTTAGACTGTTCCATTTTATTTAAGAAGAACTACTGTCCCTGCCCCTCCTTTTAAATTATTAATTATAGCTATCCAGTGTGGTTGAAAATTAAATCATTAAAATTAAATCCCTTTTAAAATTAAATCCTTGTTTCAGCCCATACTTTGTCCCCTAAAACTAGATCCCTAAGTTCCAGCACCCTAGGTTTCTAGAGACCTAGATGCCCTAGGTTCCTTGAAAGTTAGGCATAGAATAGGCATAAGACAGAAGGTTTAAGTAGGGTGCTGTTCCAATTTAGCATTCTACTGAGTATTGCTATTACTTTGTTTTTACTCATTATAGTGTTAAAATAGTCTTCTTGAGTATGAAAGTGCTGGGTCACAATGAAATAAAAAGAGTGCAGTATTTATAACAAGCTCTTACTCAGAGTGGTTCCTATAACAGTTTGTTCTCTGTAAAGGCAAGTAAAACATCCAAAGCAATTTTATGAGATATTGTTTAATTTGTCCTTGCCTTTGCAGTAAGGTAGGGATAGTTGCTAGTTTTTCTTGGCAGATAATTTTTTTTGAGGTTATTAGATTATCCATTTCTTCCCCCAGTAAAATTGATTCAATTGAAGAATTATATTTTTAAAATTAATTCTTATAAAACTGAATAGTATTTTGTCTTATATCCTGTTCAAAGACCTATACTGGGTTTTCTTCTGAATTAAATGTTTTTCTCCTATTTTCATATGCAATAATATAACATTGTTTAGAAGACCATTAGATCTAGCTCTCATTTTAACATTTCTCATTTTTAAAGTTTAATTTTTGTTTGTATTTTTTCCCACAGATTAAAAAATTTGCCCTTTAGCTTTACAAAGCTACAGCAATTGACTGCTATGTGGCTCTCAGATAATCAGGTAGACATTCTGATTTTGTAAATTGATAGAATTCCAGTTATTCTATATGATTATGCATTCTAATTTACTTAGGATTATTTAACAGCAGTTCTAATCTGGTACACATGTAAAGACACATGTATAAGGAAAATACTGGAAAATACTTAGATACAGATAATTTTTTGTGAAATATGTGTAGATTCATGAACGGTAAGTCCTTTGGGGCTTATCTAACTTCTGTATCTGTAAAAAGATAGATTAGGACAGAATTCTCCCTAACTTTTTAACATTTTTATAGAGACTCTCTGTGGCTTATATCTGTATAAATTTGATTGTTATGCTTCTAATCAAGCACTTTGACAAACCTTGAAGAAGTATTTCTAAGGAATTTAGACTTGTTCCTTGGACTTCCCTTTGACAAATTTATTGAAAGCTTACAGCTCTGGGAGCTGGAGTTATACTGATGAAGCAAATAGAATCTTCTTACATTCTCATTGAGTTTACATTCTCATGGGAGACAGAGACAAATAAGTAACTACATAATAATGTTTCAGAACTACAGAGAAAAATAAAGTTTGATAGGCATTGGAACAACCCTGCTATTGGAACCCGGATAGCAGGGTTGGAGTAAACATCCTATTTTAGATAGAGTGATTTAGGAAGTATCTGTCTGAAGAAGGGAACAGTAAAGCAGATTCTCAAATGAAATTAAGAGTGAGCCATGCTGGGACTTCCCTCATGGCGCTGAGGTTAAGAATCTGCCTGCCAATGCAGGGGGACACGGGTTTGAGCCCTGATCCAGGAAGATCCCACATGCTGTGGAGCAACTAAGCCCGTGCACCACAACTACTGAGCAACTAAGCCCATGCGCTCTAGAGCCCGTGAGCCACAACTACTGAGCCCACGTGCCTAGAGCCCGTGCTCTGCAACAAAGAGAAGCCACCGCAATGAGAAGCCTGCACACCACAACGAAGAGTAGTCCCCGCTCATCACAGCTAGAGAAAGCCCACGTGCAGCAACGAAGACCCAACGCAGCCAAAAATAAATAAATAAATTTATTTAAAAAATAAAATAACTTACGGCTCCTTTCAAAAAAAAAAGAGTAATAGGATTAAAGAAAGGGGAAGAGTTCGGGTTAGAAGGAATATCATGAGCCTAAGCACTTATTAGTGAAGCGGTGTAGTATATTCAGTACCTCTACAAGTGGTTTTACAACTAGAGCATAACTTGTGAGATGGAAGAGTGGGATGTGAGGCCACAGAGGTGGACACAGATCAGGTCATGGAGGATCACATATGCCATACAAAGGAACTCACATTATATTTCAAGGATGGCAAATAGATTTTTTTAATCTTGCATGTCAACTTTGATAAATTATGATTTTTTTAATGGATTCTAAGGTCATATTCAGGCTCAGTGGAAAATTGTTGTGATTAGGGTGACTAATTTATTGTCTATTTTAGGATACTTGTTAGTGAAAGGGGCCTCTTTGATAAGTGTCAGAATAGCAGGTGTAAAATGGGAATGTCCCAGGCAACCTGGATGTTCGGTCATTATTGTCATGGTCAATTATTCATATATGTTATCAGTTTAAGAGAAGTGGTCCTGGGATTACATGTCAACCCTACTACAGGAGATAAGAAAGCTGTGTAACATATGAGCAGGCAAGTGGCATGATCAGACTGATACATTAGAAACGCTTTGCAGGCTGCATTATGAAAGATGGATTTAGCAGGAGGTGGTGCCAAGCGGGAAGGCCAGAGAAGACCTATTGGAGGGCATTGCCATACTCAAGGCAACAGAAAGTGTTGGCTGAAGTAGAGTAATGATAACAGGGCCCAGGAAAATACTGTCTATTTAGGGCATAACTTAAAAGGTCACATCAGTGGAACATGTGAGGAATGCATGTATGTGAGAAGAAAGTAAAAGCAAAGATGAGCCTCAGAGATGTGACTTGAGTGACTAGGTGGATATTGTTACCATAACCAAGATAGAGAACCACAAGAGAAAGAAATCTGTTTATGGGAAGATGTGAAGTTCTGGTTAGGTTTATTGAGTTTGAAGTACCTTTGGTGTATCCAGGTAGGCACGCATAGAACAGTTCAGGTGACCTTGGACCACCCCCATCCCCACCCGCACCCACACCCATCGCCTTGTTTTAGGCTGTGGTTTCTGTGCTCTTGGTTTTTCCACTTTTTAAATTTTTAACCTCCAGGGGTTCTCAAAATTGCTCCTGAAGGCATGATTTTTCCCCAGTACTATTATAGATATATTCCTTTCATTTGTAAAATGTATTTAAAAGACTTGTAGCATGAGATGTGTGTTCAGTCCATCATCTTAATCACTTTTTCTTGAAAGTGGTTTCATAGCTTTTTATTATTTTGTCAAAAGGGGTTATTGTCAGATTATATTTTTATATGTTAGGGATGGATTAATCCTGAGGAATACTAACATTTAAGTGGCAGGCGGGTTAATAGGCTTAGAAAGAGTGGCCATACCTCTATGGCTGCTCTTTACAAGGAAAACTATATGATGGTGTTTTTACGTTAAGGGTGAAGCAACTGGCCTAAAGGAAGGAGTTGCAACAGGATAAATGCCAATGAGAGGTTCATTCAAATGAAGTCTGAAAAATATCCATTATATTTTGGCAAGTTATACCTATCTTGCCAACTTATCTTGACTATAGCTAATGCAGTTTTAGAAGTATATGTCAAATACCAGATTGAAGTAGTTTAAGGAATAAATAAATGAGAGAATGGAGACATATGAATGTTGATTAGTCTTTTAAGAAGATTGGATAAGAAAGAACAGGAGTGGAACATAAATTGGTAGCTAGGCACAAGATAAGAGCATGTTTATAGGTTGTTGGAAGGAGGCTCTATGGAGAATGAGATTAAGGATATTAGAGAGTGATGGATAACTGGAATGGAAGCTGATGGAATCAAAAGCTCTGGCAGGGATTCTTAACGTTCTTGAAGGGATCCTGGGTATGAAGTTTGTGAGAGGGAGGGCTAATAATCTACACGGTAAAACTCTTAGAATGTCGCAGTTTCCAAACTCTTAGCAGTTCTTTTTTTTTTTTGCAGTACGCGGGCCTCTCACTGTTGTGGCCTCTCCCGTTGCGGAGCACAGGCTCCGGACGCACAGGCTCTGCGGCCATGGATCATGGGCCCAGCCGCTCCGCGGCATGTGGGTTCTTCCCAGACCGGGGCACAAACCCGTGTCCCCTGCATCAGCAGGCGGACTCTCAACCACTGCGCCACCAGGGAAGCCCCATTCTTTTTTTTTTTTTTTTTTAAAAACATAGAATTTACCATTCTTTTTTTAATTAATTAATTAATTAATTAATTTAATTTTTAAAAATTTATTTATTTATTTAGGCCGTGCCACATGGCATGCAGGATCATAGTTCCCCAACTATCCCTGGATCCAGGTTCCAGGGATCGAACCTGGAGCCCTAACCACTGGACTGCCAGGGAATTCCCCTTCCCAGATAATTTTTGTTTTTTTTAACTTTTATATTTACCTATGTAGTTATATTTAGTGATGTTCTTTTTTTTTTCTTTTTTTTTTTTTGGCTATGCCGCGTGACTTGCAGGATCTCAGTTCCCCGACTAGAGATTGAACCCAGGCCATGGCAGTGAAAGCCCGGCATCCTAACCACTAGGCCACCAGGGAACTCCCTCCCAGATTATTGTGTCTATCTAAGTAGACTTCTTTCCTCGTTCCAACCCACTCTTCATCTACTGAGAAATCACTGGGCTAAAAGTATGGCTATGTCATCTACATTTTATATCTGTGGAATTACGCATTACTGTGGAAAGATTTGGCATAAAAGAG
The DNA here is from genome assembly GCF_951394435.1 of Stenella coeruleoalba. Classification (NCBI taxonomy): domain Eukaryota; kingdom Metazoa; phylum Chordata; class Mammalia; order Artiodactyla; family Delphinidae; genus Stenella; species Stenella coeruleoalba. The sequence goes on from NC_137148.1 coordinate 52,270,871, forward strand.
TCAGAAATAGTTGGATACTATCAGGAGGTCAGTGGATATTAGGAAAGGAGCTAGAATGGTTGGGGCAGGGTTTGATCTCCCTCAAAAGAAGAGGTGTTTATAATTGAGAGAGGAGTAATGATCTCATAGCATTTGTAAACACTAACTCTACCACCTGAACTAGAGTTTAATGAGGTGTGGGAGAAGAAGCAACCTGTATCTGAGAAGGCTTCAGGGAAGTGCTGTCCTTGGGAAAGGAGTAGATCTACCATTTTCATTATCTGAGGAGGTCAAGGAAAGTTTTCAGTGAAGATGTTTGAGATGCAGGGCAGTATCTCTACTGTAGAAGAAGGATAGGGGCACAGAGAAAATGTTTGAATGGGAGTAAGATTATAGGATGGCATTAACTAGCTGCACGGTTTTCACAAGAGTAAGTCCAAAGAATTAATTGATAGGTTGGCAGGTGAGGGGAGGATTTGGTAGGTCCTGCTTGTCTGGAGTTAGCCGAGGCTTGGATTGGTAGGATGTTAGGTCAGTAGGCTGGCAAAAAAGTATGAGTTATATTAAGAAGTAAATTGAAAACAATAACCAGTTAGGAAAAGAGTCGTAAGGAAAAATGAGGTCCAAAATAATTGGGTTTTCTAGTTCTGCCACTTAGTAACTTGTATCTTTAATGGAGAAAGGAGACACAGGGCAGAAAAGAGATTACAACTTAGTGTTTAAGTACTCTGTTTTCAGCTAAAATAAACCTGCAGATAACTAGACTAAACCTTCTAAATCATTTCTACAAAAGCATCTTCCCAAAGGGGAATACTAGAAGGGGCAAAATAATATAAAATGGAAAGGCTTAGTTTTTGGCGTTATTAAAATCACTATGATAAGTAATTATTGGACTCTGGATGTACTTAATATATGAGAACTTTTAAAACTGTATTGGTGATCAGTGATAATTGCAATACAGTATGAGTTTGCTTTGTATTAAAAGCTAAATTTTATTTTTTAGATTTGTATATTGTTTCAAATCTTAAAGTTTTATTATGTATGTTAAAAACATTTTTGGGGGTAACCTACACATTGATACTTTATAGAAAAAATGGTGAGTACTTATTCAGAGGTATTGCTGGATATGTATTTGCTTTAGGATTATTGAAAACTAAACATTTATTTTCTTTCCCTAGTCCAAACCCCTGATACCTCTTCAAAAAGAGACTGATTCAGAGACCCAGAAAATGGTGCTTACTAACTACATGTTCCCTCAGCAGCCAAGGACTGAGGATGGTAGGAATTTAAGAATCTCTTTTCTTTTAAAAAATAAATACAAATTACAGCAAAGGTGTAAAGTGAATTTTAAGTCTCAAAGACTTTTACTAATTTGAAGAAAATTTGGAGAATTGGTTAATGAAGTTCTCTGAAAATGGGAAAAAGAGGCAATATCTCAGCATTATAGATAGTTGAATTTAGAAGTATGTGTATACCATATGTTTCCTTAAATGACTCCTTTGATTTTGTTAGATGCATTTTAGTGTGGGAGAGGCTTCAACAGGAAAGTATAAGTTTATAATATTCTGAGTCCTTTTAGAGTTCATGTGTTTTTTAAAGTATTTCACTATGGGTATTATAAGGAGAGCACTGTAAGTAGTATACTTATAATACTGAATCAGAAACTACATTTGGTATGGTCAGGCAGGTGAATTTCCTTTCAACTGCAAGAAAAGCTTTTTCCTTTATCACAGTGTCTCTAAGAAGTAGATGAGTCAGAAAACAATGTCCTTGAGGCGGAATTTTTTAATACTTCGAGAGTAGATGCTTCACATTTAGTTCATTCCATTTTTATTACCACCTATGTGCTAGGCATTGTGTTAGATCTAAGTTTTTGGTCTTTGTTGTTGTTCTTGGCCGTGCCACATGTCATGTGGGATCTTAGCTCCCCGACCAGGGATCAAACCTGCGCCCCCTGCATTGGGAGCGTGGAGTCTTAACCACTGGACTGCCAGGGAAGTCTCAGATCTGAGTATTTAAGATCTTAAATCCTTGCTTTCAAGAAGCTTATGATGTAAGAAGGGGATAATGATGAATAAATTTGAAAGAAAGGCATGGTATCTTGAGCCTAGTTAGAAGAATCAGTCTTAAACAGGAAAAAGGCGAAGTATGGATCCACCTAACAATAAATTTATAACTGAGGGAAACAAGGTATCGGGGAGCAATATCAGTCTGAGAGTTTTCATTGCATTTATTTTCTCAGTGAAGTCAAAGAGAAAATTGCCTCTAAAGACTGGGGGAAGGGCATTTGAGGGAAGTGGTAGTGATTTGGAGTGGCAGAGCAGACTGACTTAGAATAAATAGAATTCCTGAGCAGCATTGAAGATGGAGCAAGGAAGAGGGAATACCATAAATTTGCAGTGGTTCTAAGCAACAAGGTTATGTCATTTTTCTCTGGTTAAATTCCAGGGCAAAGAAGGTAGGTGATTGAAGTACCACGTTACAGACTTATTGCATAGGTATGAAAAGGGGGCAAGAAAGGTGAGAATGGTGCAAATAATATATCATGAAATCTAAGGTGAATAGAGAAGGAAATAAAACCTAGAGTGCTTTTACAGGAAGAAAAAGAAATGAGGTTAAGGAACTTGATGTTTACCAGCAATAATAAGGAAGTGAATGATTTAGAAGGACAAGTGTAGTGGTCAGGGAGGTGGAAAAGTATTACAGAAGCTAAGGTCTTGAGTATTACCGTGATTGTGAATCACATGGGTGAAATGCAGATGGACATTGGAATTGAGGGCATCGAGGAATTTTGAAATTATAGGGTTGAGGTGGGTTCATCGCACATTTTCATCATTCAGGATTTTGGCAGGTCGTAGGTAGAGAGAAACACTTTAGGCAAATACTAGAGTCCTCAATGAATATGCCAGTGTGATCAGATCTAGTGGCATCTGAAATGCAGAAAAAGTGATGTTACTACCTGATGCCCTGAATCGCAAAAGATGTGAGATTTACACTAAAGGGTAGAAAGTGTAGGTGATCAGAAGTTGACAGGAGTGAGAGGCATGGTAAAAGTTTCCTTTGGGGTTCTGAAAAAATTCTGGTGTAAAATTGCTTTGATGTAATCTAAAACTCTTAGAGATTTCTGGGCTAGGCTGGTGGAGTCTTAACCCCCATCCCCACCCCCAGTACATAATGAACAGTATTGGTATTTGGAAGATTATTTCCGAATGCCAAACCTTGAATGAAATAATTTATATATTACCATGTTACTTTTTGTAGGGAACTGAGGGAACTGCACAAAATCACATATCTATAGTGTTTTAGTTGTTAGATTCTCTTCAGGAATCCTTCTGGTAACAAAAAAGCCTGAGGTGGGAGGAGAAATCTTCTCGATCCTGGAAATAGACTTTGTTGGAAACTGTTGACTCTGCTTGCCTTTCCAAGTATACCACAAAAAGTATGTCAATAGGGTTTCCCAGGAGTTTGAACCACGTTGGACAAACAAACAAGAGCAAACACTCTAATTCATTTAATATTAAGCAACAACACAAAGCAATTAAAGTTTTGAGTCAAGTAATGAAAACAAAGAAAAAGGTGCATCTCAAAGCTTTATTCCTGTTGTTAGTATTTGGTTTCATGGCATTCTTACTTTGGATATGAGATTAAAGAAGGTTAAGAAGCCCAAAATAAGGGCTAAAAATAAATGATAATTATGGCTAGTTTTGCATAAATAATCAAACTGACCATATTTGGGTATTCCAGGAATTTCAGTTTTTATATTAACTAATTTTAGGTGCTTTTAATCCCTTTTGTTGTTTTCTTCTAATGGGCAGAAAATAAGTTGTGGTTTTATTTTGTACTACACAAACTTCTATAAGGTGATATATAATAGGTGGATTAATTTTTAAGCTTTTTTTAGTTGCCTAATAAGCAAAAAGATGTGACAGTTGTCACATCTTTAATATTAATATCAGATAGCAAGATATGTAAGTATTGAGTTTATGTTAAATTTTCAATTTTCCTTAGTTTTGATAGAGAATATCTTGTAATTACTTTATTTACGTAGTAAAGCTATATATAATGTTTCATGCAAAGATGTACTTACATGCCATCGGGGTAGTCATTTTTTACCAAAATATTTCCCTCTTTCTGACTTAACACCCCTCCCCCAGTACATAATGAACAATGTTGGAATTAGGAAGGTTTCTGAATGCCAGAACCTGGATGAAATAATTTATATATTACCATGTTACCTTTTGTAGGGAACTGCACACAATCACATATCTATAGTGTCTTAATTGTTATATTCTCTTCAGGAATCCTTCTGGTAACAAAACAAGACAAATCAGCTTTAAGGAAGAAAAGATATGTCATTGATATTGTGAAGAAATGTTGGAAACACAGCCTAGTTGTTAGTGTAGCATTTATAGCTGCTGACATTGACTGGTCTTGATTTATCTTAATGAACATACCTCATAAAGAAAATTATGAGCAAGTAATAGTTTTTCATAATTATAGTAAAATACAGTGGGGTTTTGTTTGTTTTTCTCTAGTTATGTTCATATCAGATAATGAAAGTTTTAATCCTTCATTGTGGGAGGAACAGAGAAAACAGCGGGCTCAAGTGGCATTTGAATGTGATGAAGACAAAGATGAAAGGGAAGCACCTCCTAGAGTGAGTCTATTCTTTTTTCCTTCAAATTTTGAACAGGTCTGCTGATATTTATTGGGTACTATATAGCTAATCTGCGCTATTTTACCCTCAAGGCACTTGAAATTTTATTAATCCAATACATTTATCATGTGAAAGTATTCGAGAACAATATAAAATTATGCAATTAAAAGCCAAATTTAATAGTGTGTATAAATATAAGAGAAAAACAGGTTATTATTTCCCCCTTTCCTTTCTTTAGTGATTTATTTATATATATTATAGGGATAAAGAACTCTTTGATATGAACATTTTGTTTCTTTGTTAGACTGTGTTGCAGTGATAGAAGTAGCAAATACACATTTCCTAGTTACTTATGGATGTAATTTTTTCCCCTTATATAATAAAACTAACTGAATCCCAGGAAATGATAATTAGATTAACCTTAGAAGTGTGTGGTTCCCAGCACATAAGTCATAATAATCTAGGAATTTTATGTATGTTTGCATAAACATCTAGCTGGAAAACGTATATCTGTTTCAAAGCCAAGAGGTGGTGTTGGCAATATCCACACCATATATCTCCAAATGGAATATATTTAAGTCTACTAAAAAAAAAGCTTTTAAAACATTGAAATCTGTAACTGTGAAGTTTTCGATTATCGATAAAACCATACTTTTATTGAGTCTAAAATGCTTTCAAAGGCCTATCATCTGTCTTCACAGTTACCCCTATGAGCAATGTAATTAAGATGTATTATAGATTAAATTTTGAGATTGACATTAGAAATATTTCTCTGTAGATAACTAATAAGGACTTACTGTATAGCACAGGAAACTCTAGTCAGTACTCTGTAATGGCCTATATGGGAAAAGAGGAATCTAAAAAAGAGTGGGTATATGTGTATGTATAACTGATTCACTTTGCTGTACACCTGAAACTAACACAACATTGTAAATCAACTATACTCCAATAAAAATGTTTAAAAAAAGAAATATTTATCTGTATTTTAAATTGTGCTTATTTTATTTCTCTAGGAGGGAAATTTAAAGAGATATCCAACACCATACCCAGATGAGCTTAAGAATATGGTTAAAACTGTTCAAACCATTGTACATAGATTAAAAGATGAAGAGACTAATGAAGACTCTGGAAAAGATTTGAAACCACATGAAGATCAGCAAGTTATAAATAATGATGTGGGTGTAAAGGTTAGAAAATTCAAAAGCATTGACCAAAACCTGTTTCAGGTTCTTTAAAATTTTTAAATGATAAATGATATAATGATCCTTTTTGTTTACAAGAAAATGTACTTCCAAACTTAGGGCAGTGTTCTCAAATATCTGAACTAAAAGCTTTAATAGTGAGCAAACTCCCTAATTGCTATTATTACCACTTCAGTGTGGTTACAGACTGTCCATATGGGCAGGGGAGTGTCAGCGTAGCCTTTGAAAAATCATTGCCTGAACAAAGAATAAGATAACAAATGTCAGAAAATTCATTCTTATAGAAATACTTTTTCCCCTGGTAATATTGATTCACTCTACCCAGTTTTAATTTTAAATGTAATTGCTATGACAGACCATTGGCATTTCCTCGGGATGTTCCTGAAACCTACACTAATCCCTAAATTGTGTGTTCTTTAATTGACACCCCCCCTCCCCCCTGCCATTGTATCACAGAAACAGAAGTCACTAGAGTTACTATATATTCCACAATGAGCAGGAAAATATCTAGCCATCCTGATTTTGAGCATGCTGAGCTAAGTGACTCACTCATAAATACCAGCGTTGCAACTTCTAGGATGAAATGTAGCCTCAGCTAAATTGTAAAGTTTAATGTGGCTCGTGGACCTTTGGGACCACCTGTTCCCCAAATGAGCATTTTATCTGTGAGTCCTACAGATTTCCATGTTTAAAGTTTCTTCAGTTTATCCAGAATAGGAAGATACTAAATTACTGTTAAAATTTCATCTGAACTTTAATACAAGAATAGATATAAAGAATGTGAATTCTTTATCTTTTCTTTTACTTAGACTTCAGAAAGTATTACTCCAGTAAGAAGCAAAGCTGATGAAAGAGAAAAGTATATGATAGGAAACTCTATACCGAAGACCAGTGAACCTGAAGCTGAGGTCAGTCCTGGAAATCCGCCAGTGACTGCAAATATGAAAGCCTCTGAGAACTTGAAGCATATTGTTAATCATGATGATGTTTTTGAGGTATGGCTTTATGATTATTCTGGAGTAGTGATAAATGGTAAGAATTTAATATTGTTGCTAACTAAAGATAGGAGAAACCTGATACTGGTAGCAGAAAATATGCTAATGCATTTGCCATTGAGAAATCTCATAATATTTTCTATACCATTAATTTATCACTTTAAAAATTGGAGTACAGTGGATATAAAATTTTTACTATGTAAATTATGTCTTTTTAAAAAATATTTATTTATTTTGGTTGTGCCAGGTCTTAGTTGTGGCATGCAAGATCTTTAGTTTTGGCATGCGGACTCCTTCTTAGTTGCGGCATGCAGGTGGGATCTAGTTCCCTGAGGAAGGATTGAACCTGGGCCTCCTGCATTGGGAGTGCGGAGTCTAACCCACTGGACCACCAGGGAAGTCCCTACTATGTAAATCAGATTGTGGCAGTGTTGTTCTAATTCTGTAAAATTCATAACGGCAATTGCTTTTATTTCTGTAACTTAAAAATGAAAAGGTTACATATATACAATGGAATATTACTCAGCCATAAAAAGAAACAAAATTGAGTTATTTGTAGTGAGGTGGATGGACCTAGAGTCTGTCATACAGAGTGAAGTAAGTCAGAAAGAGAAAAACAAATATCATATGCTAACACATATATATGGAATCTAAAAAAAAAAAAAATTGCTTCTGAAGAAGCTAGGGGCAGGACAGGAATAAAGACACAGACATAGAGAATGGACTTGAGGACACGGGGAGGGGGAAGGGTAAGCTGTGACAAAGTGAGAGAGTGGCATGGACATATATACACTACCAAACATAAAATAGATAGCTAGTGGGAAGTAGCCGCATAGCACAGGGAGATCAGCTCGCTGCTTTGTGACCACGTAGAGGGGTGGGATAGGGAGGGTGCGAGGAAGGGAGATGCAAGAGGGAAGAAATATGGGGACATATGTATATGTATAACTGATTCACTTTGTTATACAGCAGAAACTAACACACCATTGTTAATTATACTCCAATAAAGATGTTAAAAAAAAATGAAAAGTTGCTGTAGGTGTACTTCAATTATTTGACTTCTTTAGGCATGTATCATTGCTTATGAAGTAATTTTTTTCTTGAATACCTGAGACTTTTTTTTTTTTTTTTTTTGTGGTACGCGGGCCTCTCACTGTTGTGGCCTCTCCCGTTGCGGAGCACAGGCTCCGGACGCACAGGCTCAGCGGCCATGGCTCACGGGCCCAGCCGCTCCGCGGCATGTGGGATCTTCCCGGACCGGGCACGAACCCGTGTCCCCTGCATCGGCAGGCGGACTCTCAACCACTGTGCCACCAGGGAAGCCCCTGAGACTTTTTTTAAAGAGATTCTTCCCGTGGATCAATAAAAACTGTAACTTTTTTTTTAAAAAACAGCTTTATTGAGATATGACTCATATATTATACAATTCACTCATTTAAATAAAGGGTGCAGTTCAGTGGTTTTTCAGTTTACTAAAAGTTGTGCAGCCCTCACCACAGTCACTTTTAGAACATTGTCATTACCACAAGAGAAAGCCGGTACTTCTTAGTTGTCTCCCTATAACTTCTCCATCCCCCCAAGTTTTAGACAACTAGTAATATACTTTATCTGCATCTCTAGATTTGGCTGTCCTTGGCGTTTCATATAACTGTAATCATCTGATATGTGGTCTTTGTAACTGTTTCTTTCACTTAACATAATGTCAAGACTATTCATGTTGTAGCATGAATCAGTACTTCATGCATTTTTTAATATCTGAATAATATTTCATTGTAATCATCCATTATGAACATTTGGGTTATTTCCACGTTTTGACTATAATGAATAAGGCTTCTTTGAATCTTTGTATACAAGTTTTTGCGTGGATATATATTTTCTTTTCTCTTGGGTATATACCTCAGAGTAGAATTGCTAGATTGTATGGTAACTTTATGTTTACCTGCCAGACAGTTTTCCAAAAGTGATTACACCATTTTATATTCCCTTCATACACTGCTGGAGATATTAAGTGCTACAGAAATTTAGAAAGGAGATATTTTCTGGCTACGAAGAACCGTGGATGCTTTAAGTGAAGGAAGCATTTAACCTGTATTTTGAAGTGTTTCAATTAGCAGAAATAGGAGAATTGAATGAAATGGAAGGAATAATGAGAGCAAAAGCATGGTATTTAGAAAATGTAGAAAAGAGCATGTTCCATCTGACTGAATATGTCAGGGGTTATAGTATATGAATAAAATTAGTAAGGTAGGTTGGATCCTGATTCTGAAGCCCTTAATACCTCTGCTAAGAAGTTTGGACTTGATGATCTACACTGTAGTCTTCAGGGAGCCACTGAAGACTTATTAGCAGAATTATCTACATTAAACATAATCATTGGAGAAAATGCAATATCCAGGGAGAAAGAGTAAGAAAGGAAAGAATATGAGCTAACTGCAGGAAGATTAATTGAGATGAGCAAAGGAAACAGAAAGGTGGGAGGAGATTTAGGAGACTACAGTTCCCAGAAGCCCAGGTGTAATATAATTTCATGAAGGAGAAGGCCTGGTCAGCAGTTTGAATGCTGCAGATGTCAAAGATTGAGACAGACCTCTTTGTCCTTTTATCTCATTCTTTGCATTCATTCTATCAATCAAGTCCTGTTAATTGCAAAATTTCTGTCAAATTCTTTTTTTCTTTACTATCCATCACTGCCATTGCAGGACAGATGTAGTCTTTTTTTCTTCAGGACTATCAGTATAGCTAGTTTCCTTTCTGCCAGTCTCTTTTTCTTTTCATACATCTTTAATACCAGAGTTACTATTTTAAAAGAATCTGATCTTGTGAGTTCCTGGCTTGTCAACTTTCAGTAATGACCAATACATACTTAATTGAGTTCATACTCAGAGCATAACCTTTTACTATCCGTTCCAGTCTGCCTTTTCTGTCTCCTGCCACTTATCTTAAGTTCCAGCTGCATGGAGCTGACTTGGCATACCTTTTCTTACTTCCATGCTTTCCCCTACTCAGAATGTCATTTCCCTCTTAACTCACCCTTCAAGACTAAATCCAATTTACATTCTCTCCCTAATCTACTTAGCAGTCTAAATCTGTTGTAGTGCAGTTTGGAACAGGGTTGGCAAACTATGGCCTATGGCCCAAATCCAGCCCACTGCCTCTTTTTGTGTGGCTTGCAAGCTAAGAACAGCTTTTACATTATTGAATGGTTGAATAAAATTCAAAAGAGAAAGTATTTCATGAAATGTGAAAAATTAGATAAAATTTAGTTTTACTGGCACACAGCCATGGTAGTTTGTTTACATATTGCCTGTGGCTACTCTTGTGCCACAGCAGCAGAATTGGTTGGTTGAAACAAGAGACTGTATGGCTTTCAAAGTGTAAAATATTTACTCTCTGGCCTTCTTACTGAAACAGTTTTCTGACTCCAGTCCATGTCTTATTATGGCACTCTTAAAGCACCTAGAAATCTTAGTATTTTTAATAGAACACCCTTTTAAGAGCTTTTATTTATTTTTATCATATTAACTAGGAATAATTTAACCTGTAGCAGATCTGATTTTATATACACTATATACAGTGTTAAAATTTTTCTATTAATATTTGTTGATGACAAGGTCTTTTTTGTGTGCTAACAGCTCTCAATGGTAGATAGTCTGGGACAGTCTACCATTGGAACCCAGTGATACTTGAGGGAATAAATTTGAGGGTTAGGAATAGACTTTTTATTAGAGTACCTTCACTAAACTTGAGTTTTTCGATGGCAGGGATTGTGTTTTATTTACTCATTTTTGTTTCTCTGGCACTTGACATATTACCAGGTACATACCAATCATTAATACAGTTGGATTAAGGACTGCACAGAAAATTATACCTTAGGCACTTGGGTGTACTGTTAATAATTTCCATAGGTTTACAGCCATGTCTTGAAAAATTTAAGTCATATACTAGTTTTGTTCACTATTACCTTACAAAGGTTTTTTTTACCTGTTCTAAGTATTCGTTTCTCTGAAGTTCTTATGACTTAATATTTAAAGAAACCAAAATTGATTTTTGTAAATATTTTCTCTCTTTTTTCTTTAAATTAGGAATCTGAAGAACTTTCTTCTGATGAAGAGATGAAAATGGCAGAGATGCGACCACCATTAATTGAAACCTCTATTAACCAGCCCAAAGTGGTAGCACTTAGTAATAACAAAAAAGGTTAGGTGTTAAAGGAAAGCACTAAGAATAGAAATGGGCTGAATAAGTTTATACATTTTTTCAAATAAATTTCACTAAATGTCATTATGTTATTTAAAACACTTCTTAGAAACAATTTTTAAAACATGCCTTTCTAAAAGGTCTATTCCTTACCTCTCGTTTTTAAAGAAAAATCTTGATGGATCTTTTCTCTTCCCTCATTTGTGCAAGTTTACTTACATGTCATAGATTTTATAGGCAAATAAGCCTAGATTATGATTCCATCTCTACCACTTATTTGTTGTATGATCTTTGCGCTCCTTAGTTTTGTGTGTGTATATATTAGACATACAATAAGGCTAATGAAGGGTTTTGTGACTCTGAAATATATCGGATTAGTGCCCTCAGACCTAGCATAGTACCTGATGTATAACAGATGCTGCTTGTTACTTTATCTCTCCCAGTACTTCTTTTTAACATCCCCACCCCCACCCCCACCTGACATGGAATCTCAGACTCTTGGAAAGGAAAGAGAACTTGAAGAGTCTCTATCCCTTCCTTTTATCCTTCCCTCACTCCTCTCCACCAAATGTCTGAACATCTCTACATTATCTCCACTAGAGGTTTATCCAGCCTTTACCTTTATGGCATTAATGAAACTTACTATCAGGGTGGCCCTTTGGAGGATAGCTTGGGGTTTCATAATAATAATGGTACTGATATTTGTTACTAATTGTTAATTACTGTGCTAAATAGTATACATGTTATTATCTAATTGTCACAATTGCCCCATGATAAGGAGGTAGAAGAAGAAGAATATGTCTAGGAGAGAACTTAAGTGCCATATAGTTTAACAGTATTTTAAAAATTCAGAATCCAAAACCCAAATACCTTAAAGTTGAAGTTACAGAGCCCCATGTGCTACTGTTTTCAACTGTAAACACAATCCAGACTACTTGAACTGAGATATTTGGAACAGCAAAAAATTCATATAATCACCTATGACTACATGTCTGTATGTACTATTTCTATGATTTGGCTAGAATTGAGTTAGTTAAAAACAGCCTTTAGGGTTGTAAAGATATTTACAACAATCTATTTCTGTTTATATAGTTGTTACAAATCCATCTCACATATTGAGAGTTCACTATTCATATACAATTCTTTGAAATGATTTTAAAAAGTGGAAAACTGACCTTGTGAAAATTTCTGAATTTGTTTGGTGTTTGTTTTTTGGTTGATTGTGCTGCTCATTTTTATTATCAGAATAGATGAAAACAATTCCATACATGTATGAAATAATTTCTACCCCAGAAAAGTTTACCAAGGTTATGAACTGTACTATGTATTTCTTACTATTATGACTGTTTAAAACTAAAGATGTGTGGAAAAGCATATTCACTAAAACTAATTGATGGCCTTAAACATTGTGTGATATCATCTTGTCAGTAGTTTAAACTAAATCAAATTCTGGGTAACTAACATTGGTCATATTTTTTTAAAAAACTACAGGTATTACTAAAAACAAACTAATTGAAGGTATCACTATTTCTAAATTCTTTAATCTTTTTATGTATTAGGACTGAGTTTTCAGAGGTGAGCCTCTGGTTATCTTCTTAACCATATAATTCTTTACCTTATATATTGAACCAGGACAATATAAATGCCATATGTCATCACTGGAAATTCTTCTTGGCTTTATCAATAGCTTAAGGTTTTTTTTGTTTCAGATGATACAAAGGATACAGATTCTTTATCAGATGAAGTTACACACAATAGCAATCAGAATAACAGCAACTGTTCTTCTCCATCTCGGATGTCTGATTCAGTTTCTCTTAATACTGATAGTAGTCAAGATACCTCACTCTGCTCTCCAGTGAAACAAACTCATATTGGTATTAATTCCAAAATCAGGTTTGTGAACATCTTAACAAAATAATTTATTTGTACAATAAATAGAAGTGGTAAGGCAAAGAAATATATATTATTAAAACATAAAAGATTTTACAAATTAATATTATAGAAATGGTTCAGGCAGTGTATATGGTTTCTTCCCCACTTTACTACTAATTATTTAGCTTTTATACATTTCCATTTTAAATCAGTCTTTTAAATGGGGGAGAAAAGATTTAAAATATATTCTAATTCTCTTCATTAAAAGGTTGAACAGTTTTATAATATTTCTAGGTATTACAACATAAAGAGCCTGTTCGGAATAATTCAAATTAAAAGGGGTATTTTTAGAGTTAGAAATGCAGAGTCACTTTGGAGGTTATCATTAAAGGGTTCAATCAGATATTTCTGATTAGTGCTGTATTTTTGGTTTAGAGTTAAATTTGTAGGTCAAACTCACTGAAACAAGATTTACTTCCTACAGGCTTGAATTTGGGTGAATCTTAAAACAAATTTACTACTAGGGTTCTCAAGAAGTTTTGTTATCAAAGTGAGACTGTATCATTTTACTTTCATGTTATTGTATCAGCTAGAGTGCTTAATAGAAAGATTTGGGTTACTACTGAATCTAAAGCTTATTGTATGGATATTGTTAACTAATTTTTAGAGTTAAATAGTTCTTAAATTCCAGGCATATTTAAGTCAAATTTTTCTATGCATTGATTTGCATTGCTTTAAAAGAAAGATGAATTTTATGTCTCAAATTGAGCTTAACTATTATGTAGTTGTAGTTATGATTAATCATTTATATCTATCCTCTGAATTTGAGGCTAAGATCAGTATGGTAAAATATTAATTTTAAAACCTCTTAGAGGTTAAGATAATGATTAATTTGTCAAATAGTAAAATTTTACTGATATTGTTGGGAAGTAGTTTAGTCTAAGTCATGTTTTTTGTAATGAAATAAAGGCTAAGAAAGGGATATAGCCACACCTTTTTTGTTGTATTTCTAGTAATATTTTTTGTTACCTAATGGGAAGATCAGTATTAAAGAATTTGTTGAAACGTAACTTGAATATTTACAAAGAGGACACAGATATGTTTTCATATCACCAAATAGAAATAAAATATCTTCTATAATTTTGGAATGGTACATTTTATAAATATTTGCCAAATACAGTGTAGTCACAGAAAAATGATTAGATTTAGTTTCTCTTTTGATCTTTCTTCATATTTTGTAGATCTTTGAGTGATTGTTTAGTTTTTTGTATAATTTCCTTATATATATTTGAATCTAATAATACCTACTTAGTTAATATGATTAACTGATCAATAATGTGAGGTTTCAGAACCATTTGTATAAATATTGTGTGCTTTTTACTTAACTATTCAACTTGCCTTTCCTCCATGTATGTGCCCATCTTTCAAGCATTTCATGTTTTAACACAGTCATGAAAAGATGCAGAAGTAGAAGAGAATTATTTCATTACATAATCACATTTTTCTTCATTGTTTAGCTCTATTAAACTATTGTGATAGAGTGATGATATTGATGAAAATTAATCTTATCTATGAATTTTAATTAGTATGCTTTACCTTGTCTCCATTTAATATAAATCTATATTATTTGACTGTTACAATAATATTTTTAAATTACATGCTTGATGATAAAGGCCTTTTATCTGTAACTCCCATCAATGCTCTTATCTTTATGTACCTACACATTAATTAATTAGTTGTTAATGTTCCCCATTACTAAGAAAACTGGGCTTTATGATGTTTGTGATAAAATTTTCTTTGTTTTAGGCAAGAAGATGAAAATTTTAACAGCCTTTTACAAAATGGAGATATTTTAAATCATTCAACAGAGGAAAAAACCGAGGTTCCTGATAAAAAAGATTTTAACTTACCTGAATATGATTTGAATATTGAAGAGCAATTAGTTCTTATTGAAAAAGGTGTTGACTCAACAGCCACATCTAATGAATCTCACAAATTAGACCATATCAATATGAATCTTAATAAACTTGTAACTAATGATACATTTCAACCAGAGATAATGGAAAGATCAAAGGCGGAGGACACAGTGCTTGAAACAGGCTTTTTAAGCAATAATGCTAAAGGAGAGGCTGAGCACTTGGATAATGGAAACAAGTATCCTACTCTTGAATGCATAAATAAGGTAAATGGACGTTCTGAGGGAACTCCACAGTCTCCTAGGAGGACTGAACCACATGACACCAGTTCTTCTGTTGATGCAGGTCTTTCCAAAAGCACTGAAGATCTCTCCCCTCAGAGAAGTGGGCCAATTGGATCTGTTGTGAAATCTCATAGCATAACTAATATGGAGACTGGCGGGCTAAAAATCTATGACATACTTAGTGATAATGGACCTCAGCAGCCAAGTGCAACAGTTAAAGTAACATCTACTATTGATGGAAAAAACATAGTCAGGAGCAAGTCAGCTACGCTTTTGTATGATCAACCATTGCAAGTATTTACTGGTTCTTCTTCATCTTCTGATTTAATAGCAGGTACAAAGGCAGTTTTCAAGTTTGATTCAAATTATAATCCTGAAGAACCAAATATAATAAGAGGCCCCACAACAAGTGGCCCACAGTCCACGCCTCAAATATATGGTCCTCCACAGTATAATATCCAGTACAGTAGCAGTGCTACAGTCAAGGACACTTTGTGGCACTCCAAACAAAATCCCCAAGTAGACCATGTCAATTTTCCTCTGCAGCGCTTTCCTAGATCAGAGAGTACAGAAAATCACAGTTATGCTAAACATTCTGCCAATATGAATTTCTCTAATCATAACAATGTTCGAGCTAATACTGGATACCATTTACATCAGAGACTTGGTCCAGGAAGACATGGGGAAATGTGGGCCATCTCACCAAATGACCGACTCATTCCTGGAGCATCGCGAACTACGATTCAGCGACAGAGTAGTGTGTCCTCTACAGCCTCTGTAAATCTTGGTGAGCCAGGTCCCACGAGGCGGGCCCAAGTTCCTGAAGGAGATTATTTATCATACAGAGAGTTACATTCGGTGGGAAGAACTCCTCCAATAATGTCAGGATCACAGAGACCTCTTTCTGCACGAACATACAGCATTGATGGTCCAAATGCATCAAGGCCTCAGAGTGCTCGACCCTCTGTTAGTGAAATACCAGAGAGAACTATGTCAGTTAGTGATTTCAATTATTCACGGAGTAGTCCTTCAAAAAGACCAAATGCAAGGGTTGGTTCTGAACATTCATTATTAGATCCTCCAGGAAAAAGTAAAGTTCCTCACGATTGGCGAGAACAAGTACTACGACACATTGAGGCCAAAAAGTTAGAAAAGGTAATTAAACATGAATTTTTCAATCTCCTATTTATGAATTTACTAATTTTCCTTTAAAATATTTGGCAGTCTTTGTTGATGAACCAAGATACTCTGAATTATTGAATATATACCTATATTCTAGAAGTTTTTCTTTGGTAGTGAGATTAGAGGTCCAAGTTTAGACTTAGCCAGTCTCAAAACAGTTGGGATGTCAATATAAACTTCTTTCCCTTCTCTTACTCCTTAGTGTTTTCTAATGGGCTTACCTTCATTTTATATATTTAGCTGTGTATCTTGTTTAGATTGTGTCATACTACAAATAATACACATATATACATGTTTACCTCTTATTTTCTGGCTTCCTGCTCTCTATTAATAATTAATTATGTAAATATGTTTACAGAAATATCAATTTACCATATAGTTAACAGAATAACAAGAAATGTATTGTAAATGTATATCTTTCACCTAAGATTTTTTTCCCCAGTTCATGTTGTATGACTAACACTGTCACTGACTCAGATGGCTTCTGGCATGGCATTTACTCTTGACTTTCCTGAATTGCATTTCTGACCTATTTGAACTCAGGTGTCTGTGGCTCTAGTGTAGTGTAATGTAGTTTGGAAATAAGCTCATGTTCAGTTTATAACCTTATGTATAGATACTCCTTTTTTGACAGGAGATAAAAATTTTTTTAATTATGCTTAAGACTGATACTTTGGGGCAGTTCCATGGCCCAAGTATATAAGGCATATTCGTTCTTCAAGATTTAGCTTCATATCTCTCAGTGGATTTTACCCAAGGATTGTTTTAACTTTGTTTATTGATATAAGATATTTTTAAAAACAGCTGAGCGTATACAACCTCAATCATTATTTTTTAAAATTCTTTAAGTTTTTCAGAAATCAGTGTCTAAAATGTGATTAATACCTTATGTCAATTCACATTGAACCTCTGTCTGTAATTGTTAGCTCTTTTTAATTCTGTTCTTAGCTTTAAATAGCTGAGCATCTATAGCATTAGGCGACTTTGTTGTCAGCTCTCCATTTTGTTTCGGCTGTAATGCTCTACATACTGTTGAGGCTCTTTAAATTTGTGTGCCTTATCTATGGAATTTGGAAAATTCTTAAGCAAAGGGTAACATAACTTTTATAAATAAATTTCTGGTGATAGTGTGGAACTGGATTTGAGGAGGAAGAGGCTGTAGTCAAATTGATTGAGTTATGAGGCTGTCTAATGGTCCAGAAAATAAATGGAATGAAAAATATATCAGTGGAATTGAGGCAAAGGAACAAATTCAAGAGGCAATTCTGAAATAGATTATAAGAGTTTACTTCTGATGGGAATATTCCTGTAATCATTCATTGAGGAAAAGGGATTAAGCTTGAGATTGGTACCTTGAATAACTGTTTTTTGGGACTGCTGTTAACTGGATATTGAAGAGGAATAGCAGGTTTGGAGGAAGAGATGAGTTTGGTTATCATTATATTTTTAGTTGGCATCTCAGATGGCTATTCTCCACTACTTTCCTGTCTGACACAGACACACCTGGACTTTAGTAAATAGGAAGCAAGTAGCAGCCATCTCATTGTTCACTGTATCTCTCTAAATTCTAAACCTCATGTTTAGAATTTACCGTATGATTGCTTAGAGAATGCATGACAGTAGTTTCCCTGTTGTGCTTACTGGTAATTTATAGGTGAGAATCAATTCAGTGAAATTAGGAAAAGCCGTTTGAGGACACAGGGCAACAAGATTTAGACTGTGATGGAAGATCTCTATTTGCTCCTCTGCATCTTCTCCTCTCTCCCTTAAACATAATTCTAATGGTGTGGTAGACATTTGAAAATTTTCCTCAGGGGATTTCACAATGCCTGCCGTACCTCTAGAGGAAGAGTTGCTACTTTGCCCAGCTGAGGAGTTTAGTAGTAACACACAAAGAAATAAGTTATTGAAGCTTACTTGGTTTTTTTTAACCTTGTAGTAGTAACCCCTCCTTCCCAACCGCTGCAGCAAACTGTACCTGGAACACAAATGTATAAAATAAATCCCACCTCAGAAATCTCAAGACTTATTTAATTAAACTAATCAACAGAGATTGAAAAGGAATAAAAATTATTTCAAAATTAAAATTATTTCTAATATATCAGCATTTGCCAATATTCCTTATTATATTAAAAACTGATAAGCACTCAACCAGAATATGATTAACAAAGCATGATGATTTCCATGTTCACTTGCTATTATACAGCTATTAGCATGTAGTGAAAAACAGTGCCCAGGACGTTTGCCCAGCACTTAATTGAGCTTTGCACAATGTGTTGATGTGTTGTGACAGAGTGCAGTTTTATGTGGCTGTCTCTGTACAAGCCTGAATTCAAAGTCAGACCTATTCCAAACTTTAGCCTTTTTAATCAGTGAAATATTTACAAATATTTGTATGTTCAAAGATGACAGCAAAGGCTTTGTTCCAAGATCAACATATTATTAAAAAGGGTCAATCAGACCACTCTAGTTGACACGTTAAAACTGTGTGTAACACGTGAGGGTGTGTTGCTGAAATGTTTCTCTGTGTATGTGGTTATGTGTATAATTTATTTTTACATTCTAATGAGGTGTTTGGGGAACCTCTGAACTGCCTCTGCCAAATTCTTATTCTTTGTGAGATGGTTTGGGAAAGTACAGGCCTGGTCTGTTAAATTCAGCTTTTTCTTTAGTCTTTACTTCAGAATCCACAAAATAACTAAATGTGTACATTGTAATTTTACAGATTCTTTTCATTCTGGAATGTCATGTTAATGTTTCTTGGTATTAGAGATCAACTTCATAATCTGGAGAAAATCTGTATTTTCTAAGAGTAATACAGAAATGCTTATTATATATGTCATAACATATATATAAATGCTTGTACATGTCATAACAAGTATTTGTGGATTTGTGCATTTCTTACTAATAAGTCATGCCCAAAATACGGTTTCTCTCGGTTTGACCATCAGACCCTTAAAGTTTAGGGACATGACTAAAAGCATCCACGTGTGAAAGAACAGTAGTTAACTCTGGGAATAAGCAAGCAGGAACAATGAGAATCAGGCAGTACTTTTATTGAAGTACATTTCTCAGGCAGCTCTGGGATTGGCAATTAGGCATTTATAGTAAACTCAGTCGTGGAAGGATTCCATCAGTGAAACTTGAAGGGTTCTTCAAGTTTAAGCAGCAAAGTCACTACTAACTACTAAAATATAATAATCTTCAATACCTATCTATTTGAATGGGAAAAAAAGTTTTACATGTGCATTTTCTAGATTTATTGAAATTTTTTTCCTGGTAATTGTAAAGCAGTAGGAGCCTTTTAAATGTTATATCCTAAAACTCTGTGTGTATGCTAAACTTTTCTCTGATGTTAAGACATTTTCCTAAATGTGGAAGATAATTTTTATTAGAAATTGCAATAGGCAAGAGCCAGGTATATTTTTTTGCAAATATATTTTGTGCTGTATTATGTATGTCTAAACTCTCCATTTACTTAATAAGACAGAATTAATTTCTATAAAATGAAGCAGACTCTCTAGAAACCCATTTTGACTTAGAAATAACTGAATGTTGGTAAAGTTTATCTTTATAAAGAAACTAGTTTGTGTTCTGTGTGTAACTATATACATACAGGTATATCTGGGTATAACATCAATTCCTATCTTCCGACAACCTTCTAGTAAAATATGTTAGGAGTAAAAGAAATAATCGCATTATAAAAGCAGCTGTATGTTTGCACTTTCTTTTTTGGTGTTTAAACATGTGAATGGTTGGGTTTACATATAATTATGTGTGTACATGTATGTTTTCATGTAAATATATGGTAAATAGTGCCAATTTCTTTCAGTGGCACTGAAAATTCAGTGTTGCCTGATATTTCTGCGTGGTATTGGGGTTACTTGTATATATGTCTATGTACATAACATGTCTTGTGAATTTTGCATGCTACACTAATCTCTGTTAAATCTATCCCCTCTTTATTCAGAGCATGCTGTCAAGGTCCTTTAATTCCAATTTTACTGCTGTAAGCCACTGTCACTATGGCAGCTCTAGGGATCTGCATGGCAGCCAAGGCAGTCTTGCCTTGAGTATTGCAGACGGAAGAGATTCTGGTGGGCACATTTTTCGAGTGAGTACCTGTAGTAGATCAGTACCTTTAGTACATAGAAGAGGAAGAAACCCCACATTTTGATGTTTTAACAATTCTAGAAAATAAATTTGTGCTGTGGGTTAAATATCTTGTTTACCTCCCAGTTCTTCCATGGCTTAGTTCTAAAACTCTGCAAAGCTGATTTAGTTTTTATCTCTTACGTTTCTGTGGTCATAACTAAGGATGTAGTCAGCTCTTATATAAAAAGGGGTGAGCGATAGGAATCTAAGAGGTTTTTTAAAAAATTATTTTTCTTCGCAGTGCTTTCTCTTAAAATTAGCTTCCTTTCCCTAACTCAAGGTTTTAAGGCTATGCCATGTGTAATACAAAGAGGGGTTGTGGGAAAGAATAATTTTCACTTTAGTGATTGAGGGTTGGCAAATAAATACTTGGAACTAAGTTTAATCATAATTTGCAGAATATGATTAAATGTGAGCCTGGAGAAATTGCATTAAGTACCAGTGAAAAGGCAAAACCCAAATCCGTTATTACCCACGTAATCGTTAGTGGGGAAGAAGAAAGGTTTATTCTTTTAATGAAAGTTAAGGGTAGGGGATAAGAATGACAGAAACGGAGAAAGAACAGAAAAACTCTGTGTGGCTGTTTTAAGATTTTTTTTTCCGTGACAACTTGAGGTGGTAGCATGGCCTCTAAGTAAATGTTTCCTCTGCCCCTCTTCCTCCATCCTGAAAAGACCTTTCTCCCGTTGTAAAGCTGCATTCTCTCCCCCATAATTTTATTTCCATAGTGACCCTGCTTCTGGGTCCTTTGCTTTTTCCTGAGTGTCTCCTTCCCCACCACCCCCAATCTCCTACTACTTTTTAATATACTCCTGGCTTAACTCTGTTCTAGGATAGGAGCAGTATCCTCGATTCACTTTGTTCTGGCTGGGCCTTACCCATCTTGCTTTGCCTTCTGTCACCTGCCACCACCTGGTTTCTGTGTTACATAATAGTGGCAACAATCGTTTTGTAACTTAGCAGTTTGAAACAGAGAGGAGATGATGGCAAGTAAGCCCTGCATTTCTGGCACTCATTCCAGCTGAAGCCATGGGGTAAAAACCAGGGGCTTTTATTAACTCAGGGATAATCTTTATAGTCATGTGGAACAATTGTTCTTTACAAATTCTTGAACAGTAATATCTTTTGCTTGTTTTTATTCAAGTCAGAGTCTTTGAGTCTGTTGCGTTTATTAACTTTTTCATCCATAATGCACTTGTTCATTTAAAGACATAGTCGTACATTCACACTTGAGTTTAAACTTCAAGCTGTGAGCTGAGTTGATTATTATGCATTCTGAAAGCACATCTCAAAAATGGAAAAGGAAAATAAAGTAATAAAGTATTCATTGTATAAATAAACAAAATTAGATCAAACTACATCTAAAAATGCTAAGCCATGGTTTGAACTAGCAACAAACTGCACATGATAGCTTTGTTGCAGATATGGTTCCTAAGACTAAATTATAAACCCTTAGATTTACATGTATCCTATGGCATATCATAATGAACTGGATTTCAGATTATTTTTCAACATGATGATATAGTTTGCGTATATGTGTTGCCAGCCATACACTGTTTTGAAGGTAACAGTACTGCTATTTATCACAGTCTCTGTAGTTTTCTAAAATATAGCTAGGTGTGTTTAGAACTAAATTAAGATGAAAAATAAGCATCTTGCCTCCCAGCATATTTATAAGAAATATTCAGAGATAATGAGATATTGAGTCTGTTTTTTCTCTAAAGGTATCAGTGAAATAAACTATAATGTAAGGATGTTATTTGATATATAAAAATATGAACTCTAATAAAATTTAAAAGCATTTCATCAGAGCAGTGCTTTTGAAAATACTGAGCTAATATTAGTATGATACAATTAGGCTAAAGCAAGTTTTATAAGACTGTATGTTTATTGATATTGCTCATCATTAATAAGGAAATCCTGGGTGATACTGTGCTGTTAAAAAAAACAGCAGTTAATTTTTTTACCAAAAAACTTTTTGCTGTGCTCAACAGGAGTGCATATATTTTAGTTTCTCTTAAAATTTGGGTAATAACTTGGATTAATAACTAAATTTATTGCTCAAAGTGTTAAAAGCTAGGTATTACTGTAAATAAAACTAAAAGTATTATAAAGGAATATCTTAACAGTATATGTTCGTATGTACTTTCCACACATTATAAGAACAAACATTTTGCCATGTAACTTTGAAAGACTGTTAAAGGTACTAATATTTTTTCCAGTTTTATTGCGATATAACTGATATATAACATATTAGTTCAAGGTATACGTAATGATGGTTTGATATATGTATGTATTACAAAGTGATTACCACAATAATAAATAAATAAATATAGTTAACACCCATTATAAAGGTGCTAATATCGATGGTAGTTATGATGGTAATGTTTGATTTGGTTCTTCATCTTTCCATTGTCTAGCAGTATCTCCTCTCAAGTGTCATCATCATTTTGGTTTCACATCTTAAAGATCATTATTTGTTTATTTTTTATTTCCCCCTCATTTGAAGCATCCCCAGACATCCTGTGCAGGAGATCCTTGTCAAGATGATATATTCATTTCAGGACAGCAGAACTACCCGTCAGCTACACTTAGTCACAAAGATGTTCTTCCAGACAGCTTGATGAAAGTAGGTGCTCAGGGAATGAAGTAGTATCTGTGAGCTTATTGTGTTTTACAGCTTTTGAACTAAGAAATATCATATATGCTTTAACGCTGAAAATGCTTTTTTGAGGGCCTTCACCTCGTGATTAGTAAGGGTTTTTTTTTAATAATTGAGAAATATGAAATGAAATTTCACTCTGCTGTTTCTTAGTTTATTCCATGATTTCTTCCACACTGAAGAATCATTTTGTTATTTTTGGATTTCTGTAGTATCTCCTACTTTTTGGCATTCCTGATAGTAAAACTGTTTGGAGAGTTAAATATGAACCCGTCTTAAATTCTTCATTGGAGGATGAAGGCATTTTAACATACTTTAAATGTAATTAGAAATCACCTTGAAAGACTTTTGTATATGGTAGAATAGATGATGGTTGTATTCTTACTACTTTTATAACTAAAGCATCACTCATTTAGAGAGTTTACTTTTTTGTCACCAATGCTGGATAGATAATTCTTTTCTTTAGTATTTTCCTCAGCTGTTCTTCATCTTAACTAAGCCCATATCCCTAGTATAACCAGTTATAATTGTGAAGCATAGTTATGTATTATATAAACTTCTACATTGTTCTTGAGAGTAGGAATCCAGCCATGTAAGTTTGTACGTATTTATTTATTTTACCCTTTTTTGTTGTTTTTCTTTTAATTGCTGTCGAGTTTCTTTTTCTGCTATCCAATTTCTTTTTTCTTTTTAATATCCATTTTCTGGTTTGGGTTACTGAGTTTGTTTTATGCTTTTTATTCTCCTGAGTTATCTGCTAATCATAGCTTAGTATATTCCATGGCTATGTTTAACACTGATGTAGAATGTGTTCTACACATTCAGGTATGTCTAATTTCTAGGTGTCAGGGAGTCTTAAGAATGGGTCAGAAGTAGTTACTGTCTGGAGTATTCTCCCCAGGAGAAAGGTATTAAATCTGCATGTAGGAATAAATTGTGCTAACATAAGTGCTGTCTACAGAGTTATGCAAAAATAATAAAATAATTGCACAACTATTTAAGTACTCCTAGGAGGATTAATTGCTTCAAATCTACAGTGATCAAGTGGGAAACAACCACAATATTTTTAAAAAAGAGATAATATAGCACCTCTTCTCTCCAACCAACATAAAATTTGTGAGAGAATAATATCTTTGTGCCCTGTCATGAAACACTCATGTATATTCCCAGGCCTCAGAATTAACTAAGTTCTCAAGTATAATACAGTCAAAAAGAGAACTTTTTTTTAAAGTAAAAATATTATTCACCAAAACCAAACTTTGTATTCCTCAGCAAGATGAACATAAGAAGATAATACATAGTTCTGAAACTATTGCCATAATGTTTTCCCAAACTTTTCTACTTTGGATAATTTTAGGGAAATGGGACGCAAATCATCACAGTTTTTCTCTAATTTCCTTGTGGGTTAATAGTTAACAATGAAGTTTTAAATGACTGAATCGCTTAAATGTACTTATTTCTTCTTCTACACAAAAATTTCTTTATATGCAAATATTTGTAATGTAAATATAACCTCTTATTTTTCAGATAGATTCCTCACATTAACAGAAGTAAGCTATTATCACATTTCCATAAAGGTTATTTTTAAATCTAAAAAACAAGAGACTTTAAGACAAAGATATTTCTTTAACAGCAACAGAATAATATGGAGTTTTTGTTTAGCTTGTGAAAAAAGCAAAATAAAATGTCATGGTTTAATTTTTGTGGTTAACATTCTATGGAATTAATACTTAGAGAGTTTAAAAATTCCTAACTTGATACACACACACACACACACACACACACACACACACAAGGAATAAATCAATTTTCTACTGCATAGCTAGATTGGCTTTTTAATTCTGGAGAGGAAAGAATAGAGGTAGAAGAATATACTCAGATTATGAAAAACTTCTACCACAAAACTACTTACACTTTCATTCTAAAGAAAAGCATCAGCAAATGCATATTTTGAGTGTATGTGAGAGATTAAGTATAGTATAGGAAGAGATGCCCTTTTAATGGGCTTACTTAAATGTTAAAATTTGACATACTGTTTACCATTTTAACATTGGGTTAAGCTTACAGAAAAGCAAATAATTTTAAATGTAGATATGATGTACTTTAATTTGAAACTTTTGAAGAGTGAATCTATCAGCGAGCACTCAGACAAGCTTAGAATTAAGACATTAACAGTTTTTTTTCTTTTAAAAGTGTAAAATTAGAAAAAATGGCACACATGGCGTGATACTGTGTGATTTAGAATGTTAAACTCTAGTGCTTTTGTATTGCTCCAAGAAGAACATCCAAATATTTGTAACAAGGCATTATTATTGGTCATTTTAAGAGACTTCATGTTTTTCTTAGATGCCTTTGAGTAATGGACAGATGGGCCAGCCTCTCAGGCCTCAGGCAAATTATAGTCAAATACATCACCCCCTTCCTCAGGCATCTGTGGCAAGGCATCCCTCTAGAGAACAACTAATTGATTACTTGATGCTGAAAGTGGCCCACCAGCCTCCATACACACAGCCCCATTGTTCTCCTAGACAAGGCCATGAACTGGCAAGGCAAGAGGTAAGAATGATCAAGAATATTTGGAATATGAGACTAAGCTTTTAATGTATTTTATAGGTTATTTAATTATAGCAATAAATCCATACAGAATTTTAACATAGTTTTTACTGTTTTGTTTAATGGCTTGGTTTCATGTTAAGTTTATAAGGTATTAAACTTTGTGGTTTAACTTGACAGTATGATCCCCCCTGTTCTGATAAATTGATATAGGATAGTATTGAGGGCATGATTTTTTTTTTTCCTAAGGTGGTTGTATTTCCAAAACTGGTTGATGATGATACTCCAGTAATCGGACCTTCTTCAGGAATAAAAATAGTAGACCGTTAAACTTGAATGGCATATTATAGTTTGCTAATTGTTATTTGATAGTTAGCTTTTGAAACTGGCCTATAGTCTCCAGACTACTTTGAGAATTAAATCTTACAAAGTACTTAAAAAGTCAACAGTTATATATTCATATATTTTGATAGTTTATTAATAAAATATTATTATTAGAAACTTAGAGAACAAATGCTTCATTCATTTTGTTTTGGTCTCTGGGGAAAGGGAGTGTTTTATAACAAAAATTTAGTTCTTGCATCTTTTTCTATAGCTTGGTTGTAAAAAATAGTATTGATTGATCATCAATCCCAACTCCTTTGAAGCATATAAACAGATTTAGGAAATGAGTTAATATCCAACAACCACCCAGGGATCTTTTAGATGTCTTATGAAACATCCAGTAGTCAGAAATACTATGTAATTTAGATGTTCTACAAATGGAAACTGATAATAAAATACATGTTTTGTGTGTATGCTCTATGTCATTAAAGTCCGTGCTGTCCAAAATATATAAAGTCAACATTAATTTGTTGCATATCCTCATAAGATAGCAATAGGTTAATTTAGGAGCTATGCTTTATAATCCCAGCTGTGCCTTTAACTCACTAACTCATTAACATAATATTTCACATTGTAGTTTCATTTCATCTGCCCAAATATTTATTTTAGTTGAATTCTTACATATTTATGTTTTCTTGAACTTAATTTACCAGTGTGGTTATTATTGTATTATAGCTTTTTCTGATATTAGTAATAAGTTTATTTCCATATTAACTCAGATTCGAGTGAGAGTTGACAAGGATCCAGAACTTGGATTTAGCATATCAGGAGGGGTTGGGGGAAGAGGAAACCCGTTCAGACCTGATGACGATGTGAGTTTTGTTTATATATCCTTGAAATGCTCATTAATTTTTATTCACTAAATTAGTACCTTTTATGTATAAGTAAAAATCTAACATATTTATATAGATATAGACAGACATCACCTTGTGATTTCCCTCTGTATTGTTCAGCTTTTTGTTTTGAAATGTGATCAGCTCAAATTGTTTAAGGGCTACAAATTTAACCAAAAATTTTTAATGTTCATTATATTGTGAAGTGATTTTTTAATTGTTAATACTTTTCTTCACATCTATAGAATAACTTTTTTATCACTTTAATAAAAATCACTAAAGTAAGAATTACCAGAAGCACAAATAACATAGCGTGGTCACAATATTATTCAGAGGAGACAGGGAGAAAACTTGCACCACAATTCAAATATTTGCATACTATTAAAAAAAAGATTGCTCCTTGGTACTGTTTTATTTATGCATCAAATAATTATCAAATTCCATCAAATAATTATCTTTTTTGTTGTTATTAAAGGGTATATTTGTAACAAGGGTACAGCCTGAAGGGCCAGCATCAAAATTACTGCAACCAGGTGATAAAATTATTCAGGTAACTAAGATACATTTTTTTTATTACTTTTTGTTTTATAACATCTGCCTTCCTCATCAAGGGCTTATTAAATGCCAGATTTGAAAGTAAGCATTTTATGAAGATATCTTCAAATACTTGTGGATGAAAACAGTGGCGTTTCTTATAGGCTACTCTCCAGTGCTTTCATAGCTTAAGATATTTCCACCTTGTACCTTGGAAGATCATACTGATATTTTTAAATAAACCTTAGCATTTTTTGGAATATATCTTAGCCTTTTGTTTAAGTTTACGAATGTTAACTTCTTCTAAAATAAGATGATGAAAGAATCTCCTCTGTGTGTTACGAGAATTAAAGGATTTAATTCACAAGAAGCACTTAGAACTGTGTGTCTGATGTATAGTAAAACATCATTAGATGTTTAGCTTAAATTATAAGAAGTGTAGTGTCCTTGATCTGGTGGCTCCTAGTCAATGGAAAGACTAGGCCTTGACCTCTTTTACCCTTGCAGCTTGGTGACCTCAGTTGTACCTTAGCGTATACACACAACACCATGTCTGACACTGTCTTAGACAAGTGCTTCCTAATGTCAGGTTGCTATGTAAGAATCATCTGAAAATGTGGGCAAGATACAGGTCCTGGGTCCCACCTTCAGAGATTTTATTTCCATAGAGATGGGTTAGGGCCCAGGAGTCTAGATGTTGTTTTAAATTGCCAAAATGATGCTTATTTTCTGCCAGGTTTGTGAGCTGGCAGAAATTCAAATGCACAAATGCAAATAAATGACTATGAAATTTTTTTTTAAGCTTTTTTCTTCTTTCTTCTAGGCTAATGGCTACAGTTTTATCAATATTGAACATGGACAAGCAGTGTCCTTGCTAAAAACTTTCCAGAACACAGTAGAACTCATCATTGTACGAGAGGTTTCCTCATAAGAGCTGTGGACTAAAAAATGGAGAGACAGCAAGATTTATTGGAAGATACTTGCAGGGGAAATTAATATTTTGACTATTTTTATATATAAAGAACTCAAATATGTTCAAATTTGTACATTAATGAAATAATGGAATTTGTGATTAGAGGGAAAGAACCACTGTACAGTATATAGGGGAGACTGTTGAATTCATACCATATAAAACTTTTAGGTTTTTAAACATAGCAGTCAAGGCTACAAAAACAAATGTATGTTGTTTTTGTATAGAGTGTAGGTTTATTTTTGGATTTCATACACATGATTGAACTCTGTGCAAGGCTCTAGTTAGCCTTGATTGTAGCCCAGAGACAGATGGCAGAGCTATCTATCTCATAGCTTTTATGCCCTTATTTTTATTCAACTGGTATTAATGTTTTTCTGCTGAAACTTTTTTTTTTATGTGGGCAAGAGATTCAAAGTGTTGGCTTTTGCTATGTGCATATTGAATTGAAGAATGAGTAGGTGAAGGTGGTGCTGGTGGGTTCACTTTCCAAGGCCAGATTAAAACAGTTATTTCCTATAAAAATCTGGAAGCAAAGAATGAAAAAAAAACAGCTGTTAATGTGTTTTTATTAATAGAATAATGCAATAAAAAATGTGATGTCTTTTTAAAGAAATAAAAAAGACAATAATTGCATTTTATGAGCTCTTCAGGATCTGTTCTTGTCATAGCCATTACTCTACATCTGCTACTAGTGAATCAAGTTTCAATTTTTTAGTCACAGGAAATTTTTAACTCTTCTGTAGATGCATGTCCATGCATTTTCTTTCCTTTTTGTTTTTTTTTTTTTTGGTCCATGCATTTTCCGTGATGCAGAAATTCCTTGATTTTTTGCAAATGGTGGTACTTGCAATTTGTTTTATAATTAGTACTCCATTTTAATCTTAATTTATAATTTTTATTTTAAGCAACAAATGAAACTGAAATGGCCAGTTTTAAGATTGTGTTGCTGTAACACAAAATGTAAGAAGATTTAGGAAAGCCTCTTGATTTTGTTTGGCCTCAACATTGCCTTGGTAAAGTAAAAGGAAACAGTACGCATGGAGCTAGGAAACCAAAGCAAGTTTGTGAAACTGGCACAGTGATAGAGAATTGCTGTGGAGAGTTGTAGAGCAAAGGGATGGGTCCTTGAGGCCTACCAGTGTGTAATGGTGTTCAGATAAAGGGCTGTTCCTACAGGTAACATTAAATGTGAACTCGACACTTCAGAGTCTTTAAAGGGTTTCTAAGTGTATCAGTGTAATAGTGTTTTACCACCAACTGCCTTTGTTCCTCGTTAGTGTAACAATTATTTGATAGAGGTTTATTAATTTTGTTCAAACCATTAATTTTATTTGTTTTTGTTCTGTCTATGTAATCAAATAAAATTTGAGTGACATGCAATGGTAAGAATTAATGCATGGTTATTTGGACCAGAAAAAAGTGCCATAGAAGACCAATAACTGTTTTTAGTCGAGGCTAGTCTGAGCGTTTCATTAGAGCAATATTCAGTTATTGCAATTCATTTTTAATTACTAAGAAATATAATTTTGGAATTTTGAATCTGTTACGCTTTGTTCTTCAACCTTGTTTTAAGGTTAAGTCTTCTATAAGACTAGCGAAAACAGCAATCTGCATTATTTTTGCAAAAGTGAGTTGGACTCGTTTGTTTCTTGCTAGTCAGAGTAAATAGGCAGTACTTTTAAAAAGATGTGAACTCCAATACTGCACTTCTTTCAAGATGTTATCAATTGGTTATTGTACTGTATAGTTTTAATAATATTGATTGAAGCCCTTTAACAACTCTTTGTAAATTTTAACTCATTTTAGTTGATTTTCAGTACTATTTACATAGGAATTGATTTTTATGGATATAGTAGACAAAATGTGCTGTATTTTGATAAAATTCATTTATTGTATGTGTGTTGTAATCTCTAAAAAATGACAAACAGCTTCTTTAAGACAAGCCTTGGTGTTCCCTTTATTCATAGTTTATTTTAAAATATTAATTTTGGCATTCTAAAATTACTCCCATCATTTTTTATTGGTTTCAGTCAACTTCTCACAGTCACATTCTGCTTTTAATAAGGAATACAAAAAATAGGTATAATTCTGACATTTTCAACTTCTTTACCTTGAATCAGATACACAGACTGTGATTTTGGAAAAGGAAATAAGCCACAAAGAACAATTGATTCATCGATGATCTAACCTTAAATTAGTTGTCTGCACATTATATTGAAATATTACAAGTACAACAAATGTTATATACACTAGTATTTTCTTCTATTCTAGTTAATTTAAAAAAATTTTAATGTTCTCGTAACACACAAAGTCAAGTAAGAAAGTTTGTTACAAGATGAGTAACATGACACATAACTTAAAAAACTAATAGCAAAATAGTTTTGCACTTAAATAGCCAAAGTTTTCTCCTAAAATGCTGGAAAATTAAAATTAAATAACAAGAATTCTTCATTAGAATTTTTGTTTTGGTAATGATAAAATTTCAAAATTTGAATAAAAGAGTAATAATTTAAATCTTTTGAGGAAATAGAAAAGACATTTTTAGTTTATATATTATTGAGTAATCTGTAGTTAAGGCCCATGCCCATAATTGATATACTTACTTTTAATAAGTATTATGTAGCAAACCATCAAAACCAAAACTGTCTTATTTTTAGTAACAGCATTTAAAATTGACCACCCTAAAATTTTAAACCGTTAAAAATTATACGTCCAGCACAAAATTGTTTACACAAACTAAAGTTTTATGCTGATTCATTAAGGAATCATTGGTTCCTCTGACTCCATGAAATTCTAAAACTCCCTACACATTTATTTTGTAAATATTTTTCTGACCTCTTTGGACTTGAAGCTGTGTATATACTTGAAAAATTCTTTAAGAACATTTAATCCCTCGTATTTCTGGGTATGGAAGAAGTGTAGGTTTACCTTATTTTTTACTTCTGAAGGAAGCCTTTGGGATGGAAATGCTTTTCAGTTCATGATTGGTGATCAGTCACATCTACTTGAAAAGGTATTTTTTTCATTCTTTGTTGAAGTTCTTATTAGCTTATACTTTTGGTTTAATGTATAGTAAATAGATTTCTTATGAACGATATATTGAAATCAAAATTAGAATAATTTTGTTTCATTAAGAGTTAATGAATACACATAATTGATGATGAACAAGGGAACAAGCAATTACTTTTAAAAGGTAGTCTAGATTATATAAGTAGCCAGCTCAAACCTTTAGGTAATCCTTTTGTTTCTAATAATAGAATTCAGAAAAGGTTGACTATCTTATATCTAAAGCTGCTGTTTCTTTACCTCTGCAGAATTTTAAGCCCAGCAGGGTAGCAAACACAGTCATTTATAGTTTTGGAAAAATCTTAAGAGAATGCCATTTTCTTTTTAGGACTTTGCATACTCTTTGTGAAGCAATTTGTGGAATTAAAATTTACGGTCTCCAAAAATGTACAGTCCTAAAATCCAAGCAGCATTCTAAACTGAGAAGGTTTATTTGGGGAAAATACCTCAGTAGAATTTTTAAGAAAGAGACTGAAAAATGATGCTACTGTTATAATTCCCTTTTTCAAATATAACAACTAGGGACAGTTACAAACTTTCATGGGGTTTCATCTGGCCAACCTAGCTTCTCAGTCAGCCCTCAATCTGATTTCAGGATGAAATATGAAAAGCTCATGTATGCTTTCCTGCCCCCAACCCTGTGATTCAATAAAGCTATTTTTGTTTTGTATGAAGAACATTGTCGATAAATATTTTTCCTCAACTGACCTTGCTTTAATCTAATCAAACCAGTTTTGTTCCTCCAAGGCAGAGCTTTAGAAGGATCTTTTTTTTTTATATGTTCTTCCCAACTAATTTCCTTGTCAGGAAACTTAAAGAAAAATAAGCTAAAAATGAAGAATTAAAATTGAAGAAAAATTAGTATGTGGAGCATGAGTTCTTAGGGTAGATGATTGTAGGACTCCCCATCTTCATGAAGGGCCAAACCTAATACTCAGAACTAATGCCATCCCAGAATGGATATTAAAACATTTCCTTCACATTTGGATCATCCTTCAGAGGAGCATTTGTTTTCCCGAGAACCATGTGCAGGCTTATCTCCCAAAGTAAATTGTTCAAGGTTGTACACTGGCTCATCCTTCATGCTCCCCTTCCCATCCATATCCCTAGAAGTGACAAAAGATGATTTAATACTATGATAGATAAAAGTATTTAATTTCCAAAGTTTTGGAAAATAAAGGTGTACACTGGATAAACTTCAAGGAATTGTTGGAAGACCTAGGGCAGGTAGGGCCAGAAGATTCTACCACAAAAGGTGAATTTGGCTTCAGGGATACCTCAAAAGTAGAGACAGGACAGTGGATCAAGCAGGAGTTCTAGTGATGGTTGGGTGCTGCATCATGAGAAACTGGTTAGGACAACCACCTTTTTTATGCCAAGCAATGTGCAGGAGATGTCTGGCCCAAGGCAGGAGCAATGCGTATGGATGCTTAGATTAGAAAAAAATAGTGCGGCCATTTTGAAGTGGCGTGGCCTACCCAGTGTAATATCGCCTTCACTCACCATCAGTGCAGGTAGTTTGAGAAGGTTATTTGCGTACTGTAGTCAAGCTCATACTACGGTGATAACAAGAGTTACTGAACAATTGAAGAAAAGCATCACCATGAATGTCACCAAAGAAATCACTATTTAAAAGCAATATCTTCTGAAACTTATGAAAGTATTTAAATATCTTTATAATGTAAAGTAGAATTTGTCACAAATTCAACAACTGTGCTAAGTAGGAAGTATACACCTAAAGAGCAAATCAACTCTCTCTCTTAGATTTGGATTCCATAGAATGTAATGCAAAAGAACTAAGAAATAGTGTGAAGTGAGACAGGAATAGTCTTCATGTTCCAACTTGGATCCAATAGGAGTTCAAAGGGAGAAGGCAGGAGATAGATACAGAATGAGAAAAAATGCTCAAGAAAATGTCCTAGATCTGAAGAACAGCATAGGTCCTCAGATCAGTGGGTCCATTCATAACAAAAACTGTAACATGAACACACTTATAAATAGATCTTCATGAAATTTCAGATCAGGACACCATGCAAAGTTCCAAAATGTGAAGGAAATTACTTGCAAAGTGAACAAAATCAGATTGACTAACAATTTTCATCAGCATCATTGGATGCAAGGATACAGTAAAGCAATATATCCAAAACTTTAAGGTTATTTAAGTCTGAAAGCAAAATACAGTTTCAGGAATTCAAGGTTTCAAAATTTACCTCCCATATAGCCTCTCCAGAAGAGGTACCAGGGGATATATTGGAATAAAATGAAAATTTAATCTCAAAAGTAAATTTGGGATCCAAGAAATAATGTGACCAAAACCACTTGTAGAGCAGAACTAAATGTCCTTAGTATTGATAAATAATGTGGATGTAAAATATTAGAAAAATCTTAAGTTGGAATTCATGTGGTGAATAATGATTATACAAAGAATAGACATTCAGTATTGTGTTTTTTATTTATACAAGTAAATGCAACAGGCTCTAGGGTTTTTTTTTTTTTTTTTGGTCACACAATGATGTGTATACATATAGTTGACTCCACTGCATTTGACTTATCCATTTTTATAGTGATGAACACTTTTGATGCCTCCACTTCACCCCGTGTTGCCATAAACACCACAGTGGTGAGTATCCTTATTTCATTTTTTTGAACCTGTGTGAAAATTTGTCTAGAATATGTACCTAGGAGTACAATTGCTAGGTCATAGATACTATTAATTTCACAAAATACCAGTAAAAATACTTTTCCACAGTCTGCACCAGTTTATGCTCTCACTAGCTAAACATGGATCTCATTTCTCCACATTTGCAAATAGTACTATGTGACTTTCTAACTTTTGCATGTTTGATGAATATAACATTGTATTTTGACATTGGTTTAAATTTCATTCCTTTAATTACCCGTGGTTTGACAAGTACATATACTTGTTAGCCATTAAGGTTTACCATTCTGTAATTGTCCTATTCCCTTTTCCCATTTTTCTGATGTTTTCAAGGCTGATTTGTAGTAGTTCCTTGTCCATTCTTGATATTACTCTCCTTTCCTTTTGGACATTTGCAAATATGTGTTCCCGGTCCAGTCTGTTTAACTTTGTTTATGGTGTATTTTGTTTACAAAAAAGTTTAACGTAGATGAAGACGAATCTATCAACTTGTCAACAATAAAGTATATCATTATGCTTTATTGTTCTTAAGTCTTCCCCATTGCTGAGTCAAAAAGCTATTTTCTCACATTTACTTCTACTAGATATATATATTTATTATTTAGATTTTAATCCATTTAGAGTCCACCATGGTTTATGGCCTAATGTTGGGATCAATTCCTCGTTTTCTTTACATCATTTACTAAACAGGCCTACTTTCTGTTGATCTGTGATGCAATCTTTATTGTATATCAAATACCTCTGTATACACAGACTTTCTGAGTTCTCTATAGTGTTCTTTTGGTCTGTTTTTCTGTTCTTATACCTATACCTTTTTTTTTCAGCAAATTTGAAAGCTTTATAAGGAACATCTATCATCTAGAGTCTTCCATTAACATTTTTCTATATTTGCTTTTATGTACTATGTTTCTTTTTTAACTAAAACTTCATATATATATATGTATATATCAGTGATTGTCAAGCTTTGCCACATCAGTCACCTGGAGGGCTTGTTCGGCCTCACCTAAAGGGCTTTTGATTAAGTAGGTTTGGGTTGATGCCCACGAATTTTCATTTCTAGCAAGTTCCTAGGTGATGCTGATGCTTATGGTATGGAGATAACACTCAGAGAATCATCCTCCCTTTTTGCTCCTATTCTCAAAACTGGCTCAGGTATATGTACATTTTTATTTTTCCATGTATGTTTCAGAGTAAGTTTGTTGGTACTGATTATTCTGGCCATGATGGATTTATCCTCTCTCCTAAAAATATCCAAAACAGATAAAATATAAGAAATCATGATCTTCAAATACTGGACATCAGGCAGTGAAGGACAGTGATCCCTGAGGGACAAGGGGGAAAAAAGAGGTGAAGTCTACAATTGTCTCTAGCTTACTACTACCTTGAGAGTATTTCCAGGCCATGGATCATGGAAGGGGAGCCCAGGCAAGCCTGGCAAACTCCCTAAATTGAGGAGGTGGAGCTCAGAGTCCAGGACAGCAAGGGAGGTGTAGTTCACAGGGCAGAATAATGAAGTGGAGAGAGCTGCACAGAAAGAACTCCAGAGATATGTGTAGGGTCCCCGTTTTCAATTCAGCTGAGTACTGATCAGCACATGTGTGTGGAAAGTCCTCAGGGCAGGATAAAAAACTGCCTGAAAGGATTTGAGGTAACAGTGCCCTGTGCTCACAAAAAATGAAATAAAATGCCCATTTCCATCAGCAAATGTGGAAAACCTCATGAGTCACAGGCATCAGGTAGAGTACATAGAATAGTCTTGCCTCAGTAATGGGGAACAATTAGCCGTTAGATTAAAGACTGCTGTAGTACCACTGGAATTCATTGTTTTTCATAGTGGTATGCTTTGATTTCCTTTATCTTTTATGAATCTACTGTATATTTTTGTTTTGTGCTTACCATGAAGCTCCCATAAAACATCTTATAGATATAAAGTCTATCTTAAGCTGATAACACCTTTACTGGAAAATTCACAAATGTGTGGACATTAAACAACATAATCTTGAACAACTAATGGGTCAGGAGGTAAATCAAAAAGACATCCTGGTGAAATTGTAGAAGCATTCCCACTAAACACAGGGAAAATGAAGATACCCATCATTACCACCACTACTCAGTACTGTAGTGGGATTGTAGCTAACCTAACATGATATAAAGTATTAGAAAAATAAGTAAATAAATGTAATATAGATATTTGAAAAATAGAGAACAAATTTATTTTTCCACACATCATAATGTAGAAAATTATTTATGTATTTAACAAAACTTTTACAGAACTAATAAGAGGCTTTAGCTGAAATCAAGAGGCTTTAGCTAAATCAAATTGGACTAATTAGATTCTCTTTCTCAAGAATTTGGAATCGGGGTAGTGATTCTAGACAAGAGCAGGTACTAGACTTGTATAAACATGGTAAGTAGGTACTAAAATTTCTATTGTAACAAAGCCATTTTCTACTGTATGCTTTGAGAAGCTGAAAAAGTAGAAAGAATGAAGTAGCTCCAGAAGGTAACATTACACAGAGATTGAGAGATTTCCAGTTATTGGTTTCAGTTCCTGATAAAGCCCAATTAATATTCTTGGATTCTGGGCGATTCCTCTAGATCCACACTAAAAATCCTCTCATTTTTTTCTGAAGCTCAGTTGAGTGGGTTTCTGTTTTGTACAACTCAGTGATACCTAAGACTTCCCAAACAAAGGCTCAGAAGATGTGGAACATTCAGGGAACAATGGAGTGAAGCTCTTGGGTTGTGAAGCACCAGGAAATTTAAATGTAGTCATTTACTGGAAAATAAAATCTTTGATAAGAGCCTACCTCATGTACCTTTAGCCTTTGTCAGGTCCTTAGCTAATGAGAGAAGAGGCTGGCATCAGAACAAGAGTCCCATTTTTACCAGTAAGTGGAGTCAAAACACTTCTATGCCAAGATTTAATATAGGTCCTGGAAGCACTTGAGGTTAGGCTCTAGCCTCTCTGTAAGTACCCATACCACCAACTAAGATAGGACTAGTATGGTAGGCAGAATTCTCACATAGTCTCCATGATTCCTGACCCTTGATGTGTAATCCCTTCCCCTTGAATATGGGTAGAACCTGTGACTTGCTTCCAACCAATAGAATATGGCAAAATTGTAAGGATTTTGTGGATGAAGTTAAGATACCTAACCAGGTGACTTTGAATGAATCAAAAGGGGGACTATCCTGTATGGACCCGATCTAATCAGATAAGACCTTTAAAAGAGGGTCAAGCACAGAATGATATCAGCAAAGTGGTGGAACAGGAAGCCCTAGACCCTCATGCCTCTGTGGAGACACAGATTTAACAACAGTTCTTGGGTCAAATACTTAATGTGAGAGAGAAAGAAACCAGTTAAAAGATTCCTGCACCTCAGGCAAGTGCAAAAGCAACCATATCAAATCCTGGTAGGAAAATTTGGGACACTTTATTTTGCCAGAGCCCTTCATGCTGTGCAGTGTGATTGGGAGGAACCCCCAACTCCCATCTACTCTCTGGGGAGAGAAAGGGGTAGGACATACATCTAACATTCTTTTTTTTCACAAATTTATTTATTTATTTTTGGCTGTGTTGGGTCTTTGTTGCTGCGCGCAGGCTTTTCTCTAGTTGTGGCAAGTGGGAGCTACTCTTCAATGTGGTGCGCGGGCTTTTCATTGCCATGGCTTCTCTTCTTGTGGAGCACAGGCTCTAGGTGCATGGGCTTCAGTACTTGTGGCTCGCAGGTTCTAGAGCACAGGCTCAGTAATTGTGGCGCATGGGCTTAGTTGCTTCGCGGGACGTGGGATCTTCCCGGACTAGGGCTCGAACCCATGTCCCCTGCATTGGCAGGTGGATTCTCAACCACTGTGTCACCAGGGAAGCCCACACATCTAAAATTCTGACTTTTAGTGGGTGCTGTATGAAGGACTGGTTTCTGTCTTGCCTGAATCCAAGCACAGGCAGGAACAAGGTGCATACTTGCAGGTCTCTAAGAACAAAGACAATTATCATACACCAGAGTGCAGTACCACAGATAGACATGTGGAGCTCCAGTAAACAGTGGTATGACTGCTTACTGTAGCACCAGAGAGTCCCAGTAGTGCAGACAGACAAGAGGAAGAACTCCTGAGTAGAAACCAGCTAAACTCTTCATTTAGGAGATTACAAACACACGCCCAGAGAGAATGCATCCACAGAGAATGCTTGAGAGGTCTCCAGAATCTCTAACCAGGTTGAATGGAGAAAGCCCTTCCTATACAGAACCAAACTGCAAGTCTGAAAGAGGTGACAGATTTGTCAAATGCCAAAATCCCAACAAGAAACATGCAGAGAAACAAGGAAACATGGCACATTTAATGGAACAAATGAAATCTTCACAAAGTGACCCTAAAGAAATGGAGATATATGAATTACCAGACAAATAATTCAAAACTATCATTATAGGGGTGCTCAGTGAATTAAAAGAGAGCACAGGTAGGCAACTAAATAAAATCAGAAAAATGATGCATGAACAAAATAATATCAACAAAGAGAAACAATGAAGAAGAATCAAACGAAAATTCTGAAACGTAGCATACAATAACTGAAAGAAAATTTACTAGAGGGACTCAACAGCAGCCTTGACCAGGCAAAAGAAAGAATCAGCAAATTCATAGACAGGATTTTGAAATTACTGAGGCAGAACAGAAAAAAAGAAACAATAATGAAGAAAAATGAAGAGAGCCTGAGGGACTTATGGGATACCATCAAGCAGAAAAACATATGCGTTATTGGAGTGCCAGAAGGAGAAGAAAGGGGAAGCAGCAGAGAATCTATTTTAAGAAATAATGGCCCCCAAATTCCCAAATCTGACACAGGAATGGACACACAAATTCAAGAAGCTCAAAGGACTCCAACTAGGATAAATCTAAAGACTTACCAAGACACATCAAACTGTCATAAGACACAAAGAATCTTGAAAGCAGCCCAAGAATAATGATTCATCATATACAAGGGAGCTTCCTTTAGATTATAAGCAGATTTCCCAGTAGAAATCTTGCAGGCTAGAAGGGAGTGGGATAATATATTCGAAAGTACTAAAATAAAAAACCTGCCAGCCAAGTACTGTCCTTCAAAACCAAAGGAGAAATTAAGACTTTCCCAGATAAACTAAAGATTAGGGAGTTCATGACTACTAGACCTGCCATACAGAAAATGCTTAAGGGAGTCCTTGAAGTGAAAGGATGTTAAACAGCAACACAAAACCATGTGAAAATATAAAGCTCCTGGTAAAGGAAAATATATAGACAAATATAGAATCTTGTATTATTTAATGTAGGTGTGTAAATCATTTAATATCTGGTAAATAATTTTTAAAACAAAAGCAATTATAAATCTCTGTTAATGGATACACAATATAAAAAGAGCTAATTTTTGTCATAAATAAGGGGTGGCAGAGCTATACAGGAGTAGAGTTTTTATATACAATTAAAGGTGTTATCAGTATAAAATAGATCGTTAAAACTTTTATAGTTTATTTAATTACAATGATGACCACAAAGAAAATATCTAAATAATATACATAAAGAGAAATGAGAAGGGAAGCAAAACATGTCACTATAAAAAGTTAAAATCAATGAAACATGGGGCTTCCCTCATGGCGCAGTGGTTAGGAATCTCCCTGCCAGTGCGGGGGACACGGGTTCAAGCCCTGGTCCGGGAAGATCCCACATGCCACGGAGCAACTGGGCTTGTGCGCCACAACTACTGAGCCTGCGCTCTAGAGCCCATGAGCCACAACTACTGAGCCTGCATGCCACAACTACTGAAGCGCACAGGACTGGAGCCCGTGCTCCTCAACAAGAGAAGCCACTGCAATGAGAAGCCCGCGCACCGTAACTAGAGAAAGCCTACACACAGCAAAGGCCCAATGCAGCCAAAAATAAATAAATAAATTTATTTAAAAAATAAAATCAATGAAACACAAAAGTAGGTAGCAAGGGAAGAAAGGAGGGATAAAAAAGCTATAGGATATATGGGAAGCCATTAATAAAATAGCAATAGTAAGTCCTCTACTAGTAGTTACTTTAAATGTAAATGGATTAAATGTACCAATTAGAAGATATAGACTGGCTGAATGGATAAAAAAGATCCAACTATATGCTGTTTACACTTTTATATCTAAGAGCATGCATAGGCTGGAAGTGAAAAGGTACAAAAATATATTCCATGCAAACAGGAACCTAAGGAACAGGAGTGGCTATACCTCTATCAGACAAAATAGACTTTAAGACAAAAAGAGTCATGAGAGACAACGAAGGGCTTTATATAAAGATAAAAGGGTCAATTCACTAGGAAGATATAACAGTCATAAATAGATGTGCCCCTATCATTCGAGCTCCCAAATATATGATGCAAACATTGCAAGAACTGAAGGGAGAAACAGCAAAACAACAACAGGAGTAGACTTCAATACCCTGCTTTCAGTTATAGTTAGAACAACCAGACAGAAGATCAGTAGGGAAACAGAGGACTTGAAAAACACTATGAAACAATCAGACCTAATAAACATAGAACACTCCACCTAACAACAGCAAAATACACATTCTTCTCAAGTGCACATGGAACATTCTTCAAAATAGACCCACATGTTAAGCAACAAAATAAATCTTAAATTTGAGAAGAAATTTTTTTAAAAAAATCATATAAGTACCTTCTCTGATCACAGTGGAATCAAGCTAGAAATCAATAGCAGAAGAAAAACAGGAAAATCCACAAAAATGCGGATATTAAACAATACATCCTTAAACAACCAATGGGGTATGAAAACTTATGGATGGAGCAAAATCATTACTAAAAGGGAAGTTTATAATGGTAAATGCTTACGTTCAAAAAGATGAACGCTCTCAAATCAACAACCTCAAGGGACTAGAAAAAGAACAAACTAAACTCAAAGTTAGCAGAAGGGGGCTTCCCTGGTGGCACAGTGGTTGAGAGTCCGCCTGCCGATGCAGGGGACATGGGTTCGTGCCCCGGTCCGGGAAGATCCCACATGCCGCGGAGCGGCTGGGCCTGTGAGCCATGGCCGCTGAGCCTGTGCGTCCGGAGCCTGTGCTCCACAATGGGAGAGGCCACAACAGTGAGAGGCCTGGGTACCACAAAAAAAAAAAAAAAAAAGCAGAAGGAAGCAAATAGTAAAGATTAGAGCAGAGATAAATGAAATATAGAAACACAATAGGAAAGGGGACTTCCCTGGTCGTCCAGTGGTTAAGACTCCATGCTCCCAATGCAGGGGGCCCAGGTTCAATCTCTGATCAGGGAACTAAGATCCCACACACCACAACTAAGCCCATGCGCTGCAACTACTGAGCCTGTGTGCTCTAGAGCCCACACATCACAACTAGAGAAGCCCACGCACCACAACTAAAGAAGCCCATGTGCTGCAACTAGAGAACCCCACATGCCACAACGAAGAGCCCATGTGCCACAACAAAGACCCAATGCAGCCAAAATAAATAAATACATTTATATTTTAAAAAAAGAAACACAGTAGGAAAAAAGTCAATGAAACCATGAGTTTTTTTTTTTAAAGATCAATGAAATTGACAAACCTTAGCTACACTAAGGAAAAAAAAGATCCAAGTGGCTAAAATTAGAAATGTAAGAGGAGACATTACAACTAATGCCATAGAAATAAAAAGGATCATAAGATAACTATGAACAAATATACACCAACAAATTCAATAACCTAGAAGAAATAGATAAATTCCTAGAGACATACAATTTACCAAGACTGAATCATGAAGAAAGAAAATCTGAACAGAACTATAACTAGTTAAGAGATTGAGATTGAATTAGTCATCAAAAACCTCCCAGTAAAGTAAAGCCCAGGACCAGATGGTTTCACTGGAGAATTCTACCAAACATTTAAAGAATTAATACCAGTTCTTCTCAAATGCTCCCAAAGAATTGAAGAGGAGAGCACACACTCAAACTCATTCTATGAGGCCAGCATTATCTTTATACAAAAACCAAAGATAACAGAAGAAAAGTATGGACCAATCTCCCTGGTGAATATTGACACAAAAATCCTAAACAAAATACTAGCAAACAAAATTCAACAACATATATGAGGTTTATATACCATGACCAAGTGGGAATTATACCTAGAATGAAGGATAGTTGAACATATGAAAATAATCACTGTAATACACCACATTTAATAAAATGGACCAAAACCACATGATCATCACAATAAAAGCAGAAAAAGCATTTGAAAAAATTCAAAACACTTTCATGATAAAAATATTCAACAAACTAAGAATAAAGGAAACTACCTCAATATAATAAAAGCCATCTATGAAGAGCCCACAGCTAACATCATACTCAATGGTGAAACTCTCAAAGCTTTTCATCTAAGACCAGGAATAAGACATGGATGCCCATTCTCACTA
Source organism: Stenella coeruleoalba (assembly GCF_951394435.1). Taxonomy (NCBI): domain Eukaryota; kingdom Metazoa; phylum Chordata; class Mammalia; order Artiodactyla; family Delphinidae; genus Stenella; species Stenella coeruleoalba. Next base: position 52,313,395 of record NC_137148.1, read on the forward strand.
CTAGTAATCAGCATAGTACTAGAAGTTCTAGCCAGAGCAATTAGACAAGAAAAAGATATAAAAGTCATCCAAATTAGAAAAGAGAATTACCTCTGTTTGCAGATGACATAATCTTACATACCCAAATCTCTAAAGATTATACACACACACACAAACTATTACAACTAACAATTTCAGTAAAGTTGCAGGATCCAAAAATCAATCACATTTACTAAAGCATCAAGAAGGATAAAATACTTAGGAATAAACTTAAGGAAGTGAAAGACTTGTACACTGAAAAGTATAAAATATTGTTGAAAGTAATCAAAGAAGATAAAAATTAATGGAAAGACACCTTGTACTTGTGTCTTGGAAAATATAATATTGTTAAAATGTTCATACTACCCAAGACAATCTACAGACTCAGTGCAGTCCCTATCAAAATCCCAGTGGCATTTTTCACAGAAATAGGAAAAACCATTCTAAAATTCATATGCAATCTCAAGGGACCTGAATAGTCAGAAACTATCTTGAAAAAGGAGAACCAAAGTTGGAGGCCTCAGATGTTCTGATTTCAAAACATATTACAAAGCATCAGTAATTAAAAGACTGTGGGACTTTCCTGGTGGCACAGTGGTTGGGAATCCGCCTGCCAATGCAGGGGCTACGGGTTTGAGCCCTGGTCTGGGAAGATCCCACATGCCACCGAGCAACTAAGCCCGTGCACCACAACTACTGAGCCTGCACTCTAGAGCCCACGAGCCACAACTACTGAAGCCCGCGCACCTAGAGCCCGTGCTCCACAACAAGAGAAGCCACCATAATGAGAAGGCCGTGCACCACAACGAAGTGTAGCCCCCGCTCACCGCAACTAGAGAAAGCTTGCATGCAGCAACAAAGACCCAACGCAGCCAAAAATAAATAAATAACTTAAAGAAAAAAAAACTGTGGACCGGCATAAAGATAGATGTAAAAACCAACGGAGCAGAATAGAGAGCCCAGAAATAAATTCTTGCATATACGGCTAAATAATTTTTTACAAGGATGCCAAGGCTACACATGGGGAAAGGACAAACAGTTAAGGAAAAACTGGATATCCACATGCAAAAGAAATAAAGTTAGGCTGTTTACCTTATACCATATAAAAATTAACTTAAAATTAAGTAAAGACCTAAATGTAAGGCCTTAAAACTATAAAACTCCTAGAAGCAAATGGGGGAAAGCTTCATAGCATTCGATTTGGCAATGATTTCTTGGATATGACAGCAAAAGTACGGGCAACAAAATAAAAAACAGACGAACAGGACTGCATCAAACATAAAAACTTCTCCACATTAGAGAAAACAATCAACAGAATGAAAAGGCATCATGCTGAAGGGGAGAAAATAATTTCAAATCACGTATCTGACAAGAGGTTAATATCCAGCATATATAAGGAACTTCTACAACTCAACAACAACAAAAACAAATAACCCAATTAAAAAGTGGGGAAAGGACTTTATTTAATAGACATTTCTCCCAAGAATGGCTACTGAGTGTTTAGCTAAGCTACTCCATGGTATTGCTGCTTCAGCATCCATTTTGTTTGGTCAAGTGGCCTGCAGGGACCATAAATTCTGCCTGCTTCCCCATGCAAGCCCATGGCCTAGATTGCAGCCACAAAGTCACAAGCAAATACAAGTCCTGATATGATTTCCCCAACAGCCTATGATCAATTCTTCCCTGCCTCCCAATGCCTGTATGCCTTATGTGCCCTTTAGATACAACCACTGTGGGGCTTATAGAAACCCCACTCCTTTGCTCTGAATTGACTGATCCAGCCCTAGGCCAGGAAACCCAAAGCATTCCACCCACAGACCTTAATAAAGGCATGTGCCCCAAGTTCTGCCTCTCTGTTTGCACTCTGCCTTGACCTCCCTCTGTGACCCCTGGAGGCATGCAGTGTACTTCCTCCAAAACCTGTAATAACCTTTTCTATTTCAATTTCTCTTGTGATCCTTGTTGAACCTTGGCTCACCATTCTGTGATCCACTTTAAAAATGTTAATTAAACAAAGTCATAACAATGGCAAATGAGAACATGAAAAAATGCTCAACATTACTAATCGTTAGGGAAATGCAAATCAAAACCACAATGAAATGCCACCTCATGTCCACCAAGTGGCCGCTATCAAAAGAACAGAAAATAACAGGTGTTGAAGAGGATGTGGAGAAGTTGGAACTCTGTTTTTCTGCTAGTGGTAATGTAAAATCGCATGGCTATTATGGAAAACAGTATGGAAGTTTCTGAAAAATTAAAAATAGAATTATCATATGATCCTGCAATCTGGGGATATGTATATATATATATCTGTCTATCCCTTTCTGGGTATATATCCAAAGGAATTCAAAGCAGGATTTCAAAGAGATATTTGCACACCCATGTTCATCACAGCATTATTCACAGTAGCTGTGATGGAATGGAAGCAAATGTGGAAGCAACCAAATGTTTATAGACAGATGAATGGATAAAGAAATGTGGTATATGCAAACAATGGAATACTGTGGCTGCCTTTAAAAGAAAGGAAATCCTGTTATATTCAATACCATGGACGAACCTTGAGGACATAATGCTAAGAGAAATAAGCCAGTCACAAAAGGACAAATACTGTATGATTCCACTCATATGAAGTATCTAAAGTAGTCAAATCATAGAAACAGAAAATATAGTTACCAAGGGCAAAGGAAGGGAGGGAGGGGTAATTTAGTGTTGACTGAGTATAGCGTCTCAATGTTGCGAGTCAAAAAGTTCTAGAAATCTGTTGTACAACATAAGTTTAACACTACCAAAATGTACACTTAAAAATGGTTATGTGATTTAATTTTTCCACAATTTAAAAGAAAGAGGTCAAGTCCAAAGGCAGAACCCTATGTTTATTACTATTAAATTTCTCTTTGTGAACTGAAGTTTATCATTTGTACCTACTGAGGTCTTTCTGAATCCTTATTCTGCAAGCTAATAAGTTGCTATTGCTACCAAACCAGGTCCAGCACCTCAGTGCTAGAAAATCAATACACAAGAGAGAGAAAAATGTTAGTAGAAATGAAAGTTGATTTTAATCAGAATGCCAGCAATCCTGGGAGATGATGGACTTGGTGTCCCCCAGAAATCAACTCTGCTCGGCCATGAAAATTTTTAAAAGGTAAAAGGGAAGTAATCTCAGTTAATTATTGGGATAAGGGGGCAGAGTCGTCACCATCCCCCACTGTGGGCAGGCTTGTTGACCTCTTGTGATTTTTCTTTAGATGCTAACTTTTCACACAGTTTGCTCATGAGATTACTGAAGGGAAATCTAGGGAAGCGATCTGGTCATCTGTCAATTACTTATTCTTCATTTCTACTTCTTTGATCTAAAGAAAGAACCAACAGATTGGGCAAGGTATTGTGTGATCAAAAGATTTGAAAGGTGTGCTAGGGCTGGAGATGAGTAGAGCATAGGGGTGCCAGGTTTAAGGTTAGTGACAAGACAAAAGAGTGCCTCCTGCAGGGAGCTCTTTCCTACAAAGAGCTCTTTCCTGCCAAAAGCTGTTTACACTATGCCTTCTAACAATGCACTCCACAAGTATGATATGCATGCCCCCCTTTTTTTTTTTCTATCTAGATCATGTTAAAAATGCACTGTTTTGTCCTTCATAATCTCTCTTTCATTTCAAAGGGTGGCATTCATAGATCTTCCATGTAACAAGAGCCTCACACTGGATGTGATCTCAATGTCTCTGTCATGTAGATACTGTTTGAATGGCAAGCACCAGTGAGATTTAGTCACATTTCAGAGGAAACCCCAGGTTGACATCATTACTGTCAATACCCTCTCTCTTGACACCCACATGTCCACCTCTACAGAGAAAGTCAACTTCTGTCTCCAACTGCTCCTTCCCATGCATTCTTTCAGGGTCACTGTGACTAGGACATAGGTTATCCAATTTTCTCTTCCCCAGCTGTCTTGAATTCCAGAGCTACCATTTGGCCAGCCCTGGCTGTGTGAACCTAGGGAAATTCTTTAACATTCCTGTGCATCATTTCCCAATCTGTGAAATAGGAGTAGTAATAGTTAATGGATGACATGTTATCCATTCAACATGTTATCAAGAAAGAAAGGAAAGAAAAAATATATTTTCATAATGTATTTTTATAGCTAGTATGAGAGAGGAAGGGATAATAAAATGAAGGAGCTACAGAATTAAAGAGATACGTTAGAGTCAGGAGCCAGACAGACTGACAGGCAGGTGGACACAAGGCCTTCTCTAAAAGAAAGACTTGAAGAAAGAGAGATGCTCTCCTATTGACCCTGAAAAAGTGGCCATATTGTGAACTGCCTATGGAGAGGGGCAACCTCTAGGAGCTGATGGCCTTAGTTCTACAACTGCAAAGAACTACATTCTACTAACAACCTTAATGAGCTTGGAAGAGGACACCAAGCTCCAGATGGGAATGCAGCCCAGCCGTATTGACTACAACCTGTGGGACCCTGAGCAGAGGTCCCAGCCAAGCTGTGCCTGGACTTCCGACCCACAGAAACTGTGAGATAATACGTGTGTGGTGTTTTAAATTGATAAGTTTGTAGTCACAGCAATAGACACCTAATACATCTGGCCATAGTTCAGTTTCTATTTCTGCTCCCATTACCCCTTTAACACTACGCAGCAGTGCTGGAGTGGAGCCTGTTTGAGAGCCTAAACCCTGGTCTTGGCTTTGTGCCTAGAACCACATTTCCAAAGTCTCTCCCCCCGACCCCACTCCACTCCCTTGGATCAGACCCACTTGATTAATACTGGCCCTAGTGGGCCTTGTTAAATTTGGTGATAGGAAGAGCACCCACTGTCTTCCATCAGACCTGAGAGCATCCAGAATATCACCTGGAAAAGATGTGTAACAAACAGGACCATTGATGCCATGCAAAGGATTTTATTCTGAGAACAATAGTGAGTGAAATAAATCATTTGATTTGAACTTTAGAAAGATCACTTTGCTGTATATAAAACGGATGGGGTAGCAGTAGCTGGGGTAAACAGCTTAGAGTTAGTGACATGGTTAGATGGTTGTTGTAAAACCCAAAACAGAGATGACATTGGCACCAGCCAAGGTACTGGAAATGGAAGTTTAGAGAAGGGGATCTATATATAGAACATACTTAGGAAGGGCCAGGTTAACAAGATGCAGACTGGGGTGAGGAGGCAGTTAAAAGGCAAAATTAAGGGTGACTTCCAAGTTCTGGCTGGGGTTGGAGAATAGGTGGAAAAGCCACTAACTGAAATCAGGAATAATAAATGGTCTTGCACTTGCTTACTTTGGAGTAGAAATGCTCACCTGGTACTCAAGGAAAGTAGTGGGAGAGAGAAAGAGTTAGAGGCCTTCAGTTTGTTATTGTCATCATGGTAATTGGACACAAGGAGACGGTCCTCATCATGCCTTATCTGAACTCTGAACTTTCCTAGAATTTAGTATTTAAAATTTATACCACAAAATTTAGTAGCAACTTATTTATTCACATATTGTCATGTGTATTATTTAGTCTTGTTTCCGAAACTATTGGAAATTCCTTGATGGCAGAATCTTTTTTATCCACTCTGGTATACTGGTCTTGCAGTAGGTACTCAGCACAGTAGAAAGGACCGTTTGTTGCCCTACACTGGAATTTTACACTTCATCCACGCATGAAGGGAATCAGAGAGAGAAATAGGTCATGAGGTCAGATATATATGGGACATTTGTGTAGGGCCTATTAGGCCATTGTAAAGATGACTTTGGTTTTTACTGAGGGAGAGAGTATGAAAAGAAAGTGGTAAATGCCGTGAAGAGAGCTGCAGGAGGAATAGCTATGGACCTTCACAAGAAGCCCCATGCTAACTTGCAGCATAATCAGCTTTGAAAACAAAAGATTTGTTATGTACATATTAAAGCACTCAGCATTTGAGTTCCGTAGATATTTGTAGATGATGAATAAATTATGCGGGTGCTGTTCAGATGGTGACTCAGTATCATACAAATTACACCATTTCACATTAGCAACATTTCCAAGCATGAACATACATTCTTCAAAAAACTGACATCAGCCAACTGTCAAAAGTGAATCGTAAATTGGCTGCTTGGCCACATAGTGGGTTATAATGAAGCTGCTCTTGGCTTTAAGAAAAAGTAGTTAAGAAGAGATTGGTTCAAGATGGCAGAGTAGAAGGACTCACTTCCTCTTGCAAGAGCACCAGAATCACAACTAACTGCTGAATAATCATCGAGAGGAGGACACTGGAACTCACCAAAAAAGATACCCCACATCCAAAGACAAAGGAGAAGCCACAACAAGATGGTAGGAGGGGCTCAATCACAGTAAAATCAAATCCCATAACTGCTAGGTGGGTGACTCACAAACTGGAGAACACTTATACCACAAAAGTCCACCCACTGGAATGACAGTTCTGAGGCCCACATCAGGCTTCCAAACCTGGGGGTCTGGCAACGGGAGGAGGAATTCCTAGAGAATCAGACTTTGAAGGCTAGCAGTATTTGATTGCAGGACTTTGAAAGGACTGGGGAAAACAGAGGCTCCACTCTTGGAGGGCACACACAAAGTAGTGCGCACATCGGGACCCAGGGGAAGGAGCAGTGACCCCATAGGAGACTGAACCAGACCTACCTGCTAGTGTTGGAGGGTCTCCTGCAGAGGTGGGGGTGGCTTTGGCTCACCATGAGGACAAGGGACACAGGCAGCAGAAGTTCTGGGAAGTACTCCTTGGCGTGAGCCCTCCCAGAGTCCATTAGCTCCACCAAAGAGCTGGGTAGCCTCCAGTGTTTGGTCACCTCTGGCCAAACAACCAACAGGGAAGGAACCCAGCCCCACCCATCAGCAGACAAGTGGATTAAAGTTTTACTGAGCTCTGCCCACCAGAGCAACACTCAGGTCTACCCACCCCCAGACCCTCCCATCAGGAAGCTTGCACAAGCCTCTTAGATAGCCTCATCCACCAGAGGGCAGACAACAGAAGCAAGAAGAACTACAATCCTTCAGCCTGTGGAACAAAAACCACATTCACAGAAAGATAGACAAGATGAAAAGGCAGAGGGCTATGTAGCAGATGAAGGAACAAGATAAAACCCCAGAAAAACAACTAAATGAAGTGGAGATAGGCAACCTTCCAGAAAAAGAATTCAGAATAATGATAGTGAAGATGATCCAGGACCTCAGAAAAAGAATGGAAGCAAAGATCAAGAAGATGCAAGAAATGTTTAACAAAGACCTAGAAGAATTAAAGAACAAACAAACAGAGATGAACAATACAATAGCTGAAATGAAAAATAGACTAGAATATACAGTAGAAGGAATCAGTAGCAGAATAACTGAGGCAGAAGAACAGATAAGTGACCTGGAAGACAGAATAGTGGAATTCACTGCCATGGAACAGAATAAAGGAAAAAGAATGAAAAGAAATGAAGACAGCCTCAGAGACCTCTGGGACAACATTAAATGAAGCAACATTTGCATTATAGGGGTCCCAGAAGGAGAAGAGAGAGAGAAAGGACCCAAGAAAACATTTGAAGTGATTATAGTCGAAAACTTCCCTAACATGGGAAAGGAAATAGCCACCCAAGTCCAGGAAGCACAGAGAGTCCTATACAGGATAAGCCCAAGGAGAAACAAGTCGAGACACTTAGTAATCAAATTGAAAAATATTAAAAACAAAGAAAAATTACTGAAAGCAAGAAGGGAAAAATGACAACATACAAGGGAACTCCCATGAGGTTAACAGCTCATTTCTCAGCAGAAACTCTACAAGCCAGAAGGGAGTGGCATGATATATTTAAAGTGATGAAAGGGAAGAACCTACAACCAAAATTACCTGGCAAGGATCTCATTCAGATTTGATGGAGAAATCAAAAACTTTACAGACAAGCAAAAGCTAAGAGAATTCAGCATCACCAAACCAGCTCTACAACAAATGCTAAAGGAACTTCTCTAAGTTGGAAACATAAGAGAAGAAAAGGACCTACAAAAACAAACCCATAGCAATTAAGAAAATGGTCATAGAAACATACATATCAATAATTACCTTAAATGTGAATGTATTAAATGCTCCAACCAAAAGACACAGGCTCACTGAATGCATACAAAAACAAGACCCATATATATGCTGCCTACAAGAGACCCACTTCAGACCTAGGGACACATACAGACTGAAAGTGAGGGGATAGAAAAAGATATTCCATGCAAATGGAAATCAAAAGAAAGCTGGAGTAGCAATACTCACATCAAATAAAATAGACTTTAAAATAAAGAACGTTACAAGAGACAAGGAAGGATACTACACAATGATCAAGGCATCAATCCAAGAAGAAGATATAACAATTATAAATATATATGCACCCAACATAGGAGCACCTCAATACATAAGGAAACTGCTAACAGCTATAAAGGAGGAAATTGACAGTAACACAATAATCGTGGGGGACTTAAACACCTCACTTACACCAATGGACAGATCATCCAAACAGAAAACTAATAAGGAAACACAAGCTTTAAATGACACAATAGACCAGATAGTTTTAATTGATATTTATAGGACATTCCATCCAAAAACAGCAGATTACACTTTCTTCTCAACTGCACATGGAACATTCGCCAGGATAGATCACATCTTGGGTCACATATCAAGCCTCAGTAATTTTAAGAAAATTGAGATCATATCAAGCATCTTTTCTGACCACAGTGCTATGAGATTAGAATCATTTACAGGGAAAAAAACATTAAAAACACAAACACGTGGAGGGTAAACAATACGTTACTAAATAACCAAGAGATCACTGAAGAAATCAAAGAGGAAATAAAAAATACATAGAGACAAATTACAACACGATGAAAACACGATGATCCAAAACCTATGGGATGCAGCAAAAGCAGTTCTAAGAGGGAAGTTTATAGCAATACAAGCCTACCTCAAGAAACAAGAAAAATCTCAAATAAACAATCTAACCTGACACCTAAAGGCACTAGAGAAAGAAGAACAAACAAAACCCAAAGTTAGTAGAAGGAAAGAAATCATAAAGATCAGAGCAGAAATAAATGAAATGGAAACAAAGAAAACAATAGCAAAGATCAATAAAACTAAAAGCTGGTTTTTAAGAATATAAACAAAATTGATAAACCATTAGCAAGACTCATCAAGAAAAAAAGGGAGAAGACTCAAATCAACAGAATTAGAAATGAAAAAGGAGAAATAACAACTGACACTGCAGAAATACAAAGGATCATGAGAGATTACTACAAGCAGCTATATGCCAATAAAATGGACAACCTGGAAGAAATGGACATATTCTTAGAAAAACACAACCTTCCAAGACTGAACCAGGAAGAAATAGAAAATATAAACAGACTAATCACAAGCACTGAAATTGAAACTGTGATTAAAAATCTTCCAACAACAACAACAAAAAAAATCTTCCAACAAACAAAAGCCCAGGACCAGATGGCTTCACAGGTGAATTCTATGAAACATTTAGAGAAGAGCTAACACCCATCCTTCTCAAACTGTTCCAAAAAATTTCAGATGAAGGAACACTCCCAAACTCATTCTATGAGGCCACCATCACCCTGATACCAAAACCAGACAAAGATACTACAAAAAAAGAAAATTACAGACCAATATCACTGATGAATATAAATGCAAATATCCTCAACAAAATACTAGCAAACATAATCCAACAGCACATTAAAAAAATCATACACCATGATCAAGTGGGATTTATCCCAGGGATGCAAGGATTCTTCAATATATGCAAATCAATCAATGTGATACACCATATTAACAAACTGAAGAATAAAAAGCCTATGGTCATCTCAATAGATGCAGAAAAAGCTTTTGACAAATTTCAACACCATTTATGCTAAAAACTCTCCAGAAAGTAGGCATAGAGGGCACCTACCTCAACATAATAAAGGCCAAACCCACAGCAAACATCATTCTCAATGGTGAAAAACTGAAAGCATTTCCTCTAAGATCAGGAACAAGACAAGGATGTCCACTCTTGCCACTATTATTCAACAGAGTTTTGGAAGTCATAGCCACGACAATCAGAGAAGAAAAAGAAGTAAAAGGAATACAAGTTGGAAAAGAAGAAGTAAAACTGTCACTGTTTGCAGATTACATGATACTATACGTAGAGAATCCTAAAGATGCTACCAGAAAACTACTAGAGCTAATCAATGAATTTGGTAAAGTTGCAGGATACAAAATTAATGCACAGAAATCTCTTGCATTCCTTTACACTAATGATGAAAAATCTGAAAGAGAAATTAAGGAAACCCATGTACCATTGCAACAAAAAGAATAAAATGCCTAGGAATAAACCTACCTAGGGAGACAAAAGAACTGTATGCAGAAAACTATAAGACACTGATGAAAGAAATTAAAGATGATACGAACAGATGGAGAGATATACCATGTTCTGGGATTGGAAGAATCAATATTGTGAAAATTACTATACTACCCAAAGCAATCTACAGACTCAATGCAATCCCTATCTAATTACTAATGGCATTTTGTACAGAACTAGAACAAAAAAAATCTTAAAACTTGTATGGAGACACAAAAGACACCAAATAGCCAAAGCAATCTTGAGGGAAAAAAACGGAGCTGGAGAAATCAGACTCCGTGACTTCAGACTCTACTGCAAAGCTACAGTAATCAACACAGTATGGTACTGGCACAAAAACAGAAATATAGATCAATGGAACAGGATAGAAAGCCCAGAGATAAACCCTCGCACCTGTGGTCAACTAATCTATGACAAAGGAGGCAAGGATATACGATGGAGAAAAGACAGTGTCTTCAATAAGTGGTGCTGGGAAAACTGGACAGCTACATGTAAAAGAATGAAATTAGAACAATCCCTAGCACCATACACAAAAATAAACTCAAAATGGATTAGAGACCTAACTGTAAGGCCAGACACTATAAAACTCTTAGAGGAAAACATAGGAAGAACACTCTTTGACATAAATCACAGCAAGATCATTTTTGATCCACCTCCTAGAGTCATGGAAATAAAAACAAAAATAAACAAATGTAACCTAATGAAGCTTAAAAGCTTTTGCAAAGCAAAGGAAACTACAAACAAGATGAAAGACAATCCTCAGAATAGGAGAAAATATTGGCAAGTGAATCAACGGACAAAAGATTAATTTCCAAAATATATAAACAGCTCATGCAGCTCAATATTAAACAAACAACCCAAACCAAAAATGGGCAGAAGACCTAAATAGACATTTCTCCAAAGAAGACATACAGATGGCCAAGAAGCACATGAAAAGCTGCTCAACATAACTAATTATTAGAGAAATCAAAACTACAATGAGGTATCACCTCACACCAGTTAGAATGCACATCATCAGAAAATATACGAACAACATATGCTGGAGAGGGTGTGGAGAAAAGGGAATGCTCTTGCACTGTTGGTGGGAACATAAATTGATACAGTCACTATGGAGAACAGTATGGAGGTTCCTTAAAAAACTTAAAACAGAATTACCATATGACCCAGCAATCCCACTACTGGTCATATACCCAGAGAAAACCATAATTCAAAAAGACACATGCACCCTAATGTTCATTACAGCACTATTTACAATAGCTAGGTCATGGAAGCAACCTAAATGCCCATCGATAGATGAATGGATAAAGAAGAAGTGGTACATATATACAATGGAATATTACTTAGCCATAAAAAGGGATGAAATTGGGTCATTTGTAGAGACATGGATAGATCTAGAGACTGTCATACAGAGTGAAGTAAGTCAGAAAGAAAAAAACAAATATCGTATATTATTGCATATATGTGGAACCTAGAAAAATGGTATAGATGAACCCGTTTGCAGGGCAGAAATAGAGACACAGATGTAGAGAACAAACGTATGGACACCAAGGGGGGAAAGTGGCAGGGGTTGTGGTGGTGTGATGAATTCGGAGATTGGGATTGACATGTATACACTAATATGCATAAAATGGATAACTAATAAGAACCTACTGTATAAAAAATTAATTTAATTTAATTTAAAAATTTTTTAAAAAAAGTAGTTAAGATGTCTTCTGACTGGCAAATCCTGGATGGCACTTCTTTAATTGATTGAGGTATTATCAGCACCACATGCTAGAGCATTAGCCAGCTCCTGCTGCCGACACTCAGACTTGCCTGCCCTTTGCCAGAAATCCCATCTGTTCTCTATCCTCAGTTTCTTTACAACCCAGTAGAATGTTTCATTATCTTTAGGAACAAAGGCAAACAATCTCTACTTTAATCACTGTGTTTATGGTTTAAAAATGAATTGGATTTAACTGGTTAAGTTTTTCAAGTATTACTTAGACCACCATACAGATGTCAGGGTACAGAACATCAGCTTTTCTACCTCAATAGTTTTGAAAACTTTCTTGCTACTGTGTTAAGAAAACGTTATACAGCAGTACCTAATCTTCCGTTTTTAAATATCATTATTTGTGCTACCGTTTTGAAGAGACTAATACTAATAAGCTAAGAATTTCATTTATCAAGCATTTATTATAAAATACATTGGCAAAAGCTAATGTGTATTGAAACACTTAAAAAGAGGGAAAGATTCCACTGGATTAGTACTTTAGAAGAATAAAATGTTCATTTATTTGTATTTAATATTCCCTAGGCAACTTTTATTTTGGTCACTAACAAAAAAAAGTCTACTAAATTTTTCCATCCTTCTGAAAATCCAGAAAAAGAAGCCTTCTATAATAATAAATAATGTGGATATTATTTAATTCTAGACAATTTTGAAAAGCCTGTATTGTCTAATTTGCTTTAAACTCTGCTAAATATAAAAGGGTACAAATTAGAATATTGGCTTTTGAATTGGTCATTGTCAGACAAAAGTGAGGACCCTCATGTCACTGAACCTTATGAAGTTCTTTTGGTGTTCATGGCAGTACTACATGTAAAGCAAAAAACTGTAGCAGCCCAAATGGGCAATAATAGAGAATAATTAATTAAATAAACCAATTACTTGGTTTACCGTATAAATCATTAAAATGATAATTAGGAAGATTAGAAAGCGACATAGAAAAATGGGAAGGCAACATAGATAAATATCACGTTAAGTGGAAAAGGCGATTTATAAAATTATATGTACCCCATGATTGCCACTACAGAAATGTTATATAAAGACTGGAATGTGGCTCTGTAGAAAGTCCTTGACCTATTACCAAAATTTCTGTAATTGTTATGTGGTCTTTCTAAATGTTAAGGGGGAAAGGTGATCTCGGGTCAGTCATTATCAAACAAGATAGCAAATGTTGGACCAACAACAATTAGCAGAGAAGTTGAAAGCAGGAATTGTAGGCCCAAATGGTGATGTAGGAGACCCCATCCACGGGCTCACCTGACAAACCCCCACAAAGAGCTAGCTATCCATGAACAAGAAGAGCCCTGGAGTTCAATTAGGAAATTTTAGCAACACATTGGAATGAAAGACCTGAGAATAGCCCCATAAGGGGAGAGGAAAGACAGCTTCATTTTGCCTGCATCACCCCATTCCCCAAGCCAGCGCAGCTCAGCACCAAGAGGGAATTTGCCAGCTAGGAAGAGTTCCTCTCACCAGGCCAGGAAAAAAAGAATGGGGTGAGCCACTAGCTTCCCCAGCCTTTTCTGGGCACTGCAGTTACCTCTTCTAGATTCTATGAACTGACTTGGGAAAGAGAAGAATAATCGTATGCCAGCAGATTGGATAACCTAAAAGAAGTAAACTTCTAGAAAACATAGGTACTCCCATGACTGAATCATGAAGAAACAGAAAATCTGAACAGACCTATATATAACTAGTAAGGTGATTGACTTAGTAATCTGAAACCTCCCAATACATAAAGCCCAGACCATATGGTTTCACTGGAGAATTCTACCAAACATTTAAAGAAGAATTAACACCAATCCTTCTCAATCTCTTCCAAAAAACTGAAGTGGAGGAAACATTCCTAAATTCATTTTATGAGGCCAGCAATATGCTGATACCAGAACCAGGCAAGGACACTACAAGAAAAGAAAACTATAGGCCAATATCCCTGATGAACATAGATGCAAAAATTCTCAACAAAATATCAGTAAAACAAATTCAAACCAAATGCAGCACATTAAGAGGCTCCTACACCATTAACAAGTGGGGTTATTCCTGGGGTGCAAGGATGATTCAAAATACACAAATCAAAAACACCACATTATAGAATGAAAGATAAAAATATATGACCATCTCCATAGATGTAGAAAAAGCATATGACAAAATGCAACATCCTTTTATGATAAAAACACTCAACAAATTGGGTATAGAAGAAACATACCTTAACATAATCAAGACCATATATGACAAACCCACAGCCAACATTATACTCAATGGTGAAAGGCTGAAAGCTTTTCCTCTAAGATTAGAAACAAGACATGGGTGCCCACTCTCACCACACCTATTAAGCATAGGACTGGAAGTCCTAGCCAGCACAATCAGGCAAGAAAAAGAAATAAAAGGTATTCACACCAGAAAGGGAGAAGTGAAATTATCTTTGTAGATGATATAATCTTAAATATGGTAAAGACTCCACCAAAAAACTGTTAGAACTACTCAGTGAATTTAGTATAGTTGCAGCATACAAAATCTACATACAGAAAGTAGTTGCATTTCTATACACCAATGACAATACATCTTAAAAAGAAACAAAGAGACCAATCCCATTCACAATATCATCAAAAGCAATAAAATACTTAGGGATAATTTTAACCAAGGAGATGAAAGATCTATACACTGAAAAGTACAAGACTTTGATGAAAAAAATGGAAGACACACAAAAAATGGAAAGATATGAGTGTTCATGTATTAGAAAAATTAATATTGTTAAAATGTTCATACCAGTCAGAGCCATCTATTGACTTAATGTAATCCCTATCAAATTTTTAATGAATTTTTTTTCACAGAGATAGGATAATCCTAAAACTTGTATTGAACCACAAAAGACTCCAAAAAGCCAAAGCAATCCTGAGAAAGAAGAACAAAGCTGGAGCCGTCACACTTTCTGATTTCAAACTATACTACAAAGCTATTGTAATAAAACAGTATGATATTGGTATAAAAACAGATACCTAGACCAATGGAACAGAATCAAGAGCCCAGAAACAAACCCTCGCATATTCAGTCAACTAATATTTGACAAGGGAGCCAAGAATACCCAGTAGGGAAAGGAAACTCTCTTCAATAAATTGTGTTGGGAAAACCAGATAACCACATGAAATTAGACCCTTATCTTACACCACTCACAAAAATTAATTCAAAGTAGATTAAAGACTTAAACATAAGACCTGAAACCATAAAACTGCTAGAGGAAAACATAGTGAAAAACCTTTTTGACATGGGTCATGGCAATGATTTTTAAAATATGAAACCTAAAGCATAAGCAACGCAATAAAAAGTAAACATATGGGACTACATAAAACTAAAAAGTTTTTGCAAGACAAAAGAAATGATCAACAAAGTGAAAAGACAACCTACAGAATGGGGGAAAATATTTTCAAATCATGTATCTGATAGGGGTTAAAGTCCAAATTATATAAGGAATTCATACAACCCAATAGCAAAAGATACATAGGATTAAAAAATGGTCAGAGGAATGGAATACACATTTTTCCCAAGAAGACATACAAGAGACCAACAGGTACATAAAAAGATGCTCGACCATAGTAATCATCAGGGAAATGCAAATCAAAATCACAATAGAATATGACCTCGCACCTGTTAGAATGGCAGTCATCAAAAGGGTAAGAGATAACTAGTTTTGGCGAGGATGTGGAGAAAAGGGTATCCTTATGCACTGTTGGTGGGAATGTAAATTGGTACAGCCACTAGGGAGAACAGTATGGAGGCTCCTTAAGAAATTATTGGCAATCTCTCTTCAGGGTATATACCCAAGGGAAATGAAATCAGGATCTTGAAAAATATCTGCACTCCCTCGTTCATGGCAGCTTTACTCACAATAGCCAAGATACGGAAATAACCTCAGTGTCTGTTAATGGATGAATGGATAAAGATGTGAGATACATGTTATGTGTATGTGTGTGTAGAAGAAGCCAGTAGGAAGAAGAAAATCTTGCCATTGATGACTATGTGGATGGACCTTGAGGGCATTGTGCTAAGTGAAATAAGTCAGACAAACACAAATACTGTATGATATCACTTGTACATGTAATCTAAAAAGCTGAACACATAGAAACAGAAAGCATTGATAAAATGGTGATTACCAGGGGCTGAGGGGGTGGGGAAAATGGGGAGATATTTGTGAAAGGGTACAGACTTCCAGTTATAAGACAAATAAGTTTTAGGGATCTAATGTACAGCACAGTGACTGTAATTAATAAAACTCTTTTATATACTTGAAAGTTTGCCAAGTTTTTTTTAATGCTAAATTCAAACGTGTTTTGTTTGTTTGTTTTTTTGTGGTACACGGGCCTCTCACTGTTGTGGCCTCTCCCGTTGTGGAGCACAGGCTCTGGACGCGCAGACTCAGCGGCCATGGCTCACGGGCCCAGCCGCTCCGCGGCATGTGGGATGTTCCCGGACCGGGGCACGAAACCGTGTCTCCTGCATCGGCAGGCAGACTCTCAACCACTGCGCCACCAGGGAAGCCCCAAATGTGTTTTTTGATAATACAAAAAGGTAATCCTTGAAAATCAGAATACTTATCAAGAAAGTACACAATAACTTAAGTATTAAATATCTGTATGAAATAACTGTTGCAAAGTTCGACAGAAAATGTACACTTAGAACATGTGGTTATTTAAAAAAAAAACAAAAACAGGAAAAAAGTGTAATAAAGAAAGTAGATCTTAAATGTTCTTACCACACAAAAAAAACGGTAATTAGGTGATGTTACGGAGGCATTAGCTGACGCTATGGGAGATAAATCATTTCACAATATATGTGTATCAAATCAACACTTTGTACACTTTAAATGTACACAATGTTTTATGTCAATTATAACTCAATAAAGCTGGGAAAAATGAAAGCAGGCATTGTATATAATTCAAAACCAAATATGATATTTAAGGTGGGTCTTTTGAAAAGGATTGAACTATTTCTATAAGTATGGTTTCAAATTTACTATGCAAGAAACATACTTATTTTCCATACAAAATGGTTTCTCTTAATTTCCCCAATGTTTTTAACTTTATCTGTAAGTTAATAAATATATCCATTTTCGAATTCAGTGTGATCATCTTGAATGTTTGCACAAACACCCTCTGTGACACATAAAGTGACCTTCGGTTTTATTATGGTCTAATTATAAGCCTGAGGGGGCTCTGCCATATGTCATAGGAAAACTGTTTTTCCCTAGATTTTCACTAGATCCCAGCTTCCATCTGACCTGATGGTTTGTAGTAAAGGTGTTCCTGAGGTTGTTTCTAAACTAAAAAAAAAAAATGTAATTTAGTTTGACTTAATTGTGGTTCATAAGATTCTAGAACATAGCTAAATACTAAATGTGTGGGTTTTTTTTTTTTTTTTTTTTTTTTTAGCCGCACCCCACGGCTACAGTGAAAGCACGGAGTCTTAACCTCTGGACCGCTAGGGAATTCCCTAAATGTGTATTTAAATTCTTAAACACTTTTTAAGAAGTCTCAGTTTGGACACATGTATGTTAAATCAAAATGTAGCCCTATTCCACCTCTGACACAGTGATCAGCATGTGTGCATGATAGCCATGACCTTTACAGGTATCTAAGTTGTCAATTTAATAATCCAATAGTGAGTAAAAAAGCATTTCATTGTTAAAACATTTCCTGATCTTTCCTTACTTTTGTTTGCTTTGGTAGATGATTTTTCAAATGTAACAAATTTCTCCTTAGTAAAACATTTTTAAACAAATTCACTGAACTAACAAATGGTGAGTCCCTTAAGATCACAGTAATCGTATTCATTTTCTGTATCTTGCTGACACCAAACATGATACTGTCTCATAGGAAAAGATGAATTAATACTGTTAAATTGAGTTGTGTCTTTGAGAAGGACTGTCTCCTTAAGAGTATTTTATTTTCTAGACCAGCACCGTCCTATAGGACTTACTGAAATTATGGACACGTTTTATATCTGTGCTGTGTAATATGATAACCAATAGCCACAAGTGGCTATTGAACGTTAAAATATGGCTAGTGTGGGGTTTCCCTGGTGGCCGAGTGGTTAAGAATCCGCCTGCCAATGCAGGGGATATGGATTTGAGCCCTGGTCTGGGAAGATCCCACGTGCCGCGGAGCAACTAAACCCATGCACCACAACTATTGAGCCTGTGCTCTAGAGCCCACCTGCCACAACTACTGAAGCCCACGCGCCTAGAGCCCATGCTCTGCGACAAGAGAAGCCACCTCAATGAGAAGCCCACGCACCACAGCAAAGAGTAGCTCCTGCTCGCTGCAACTAGAGAAAGCTCATGCACAGCAATGAGGACCCAACACAGCCAAAAATAAATAAATAAAATAAATTTATTAAAAAAATATGGCTAGTGTGGCTGAATTTTTTATTGTATTTAATTTTAATTTATTTAAATAGCTATATGTGGCTAGTGGTAACTTTATTGTATAGGTCTAGATCCACGAGAATTTACGTTGAGGAACAGCCCAAGTTTCTCTCAAATGCAGAGCCCGGTTGAACAAGTCTTCTGTGTTCATCTCTTTTTTTGAAACAGATTCTGGGGATTTAGCTTGTTTTTATTTCCTATTTAAGTTGGCCTATACCCTATTTATCCACTCATCCATTCAATCAGCAAATATTTACTTAGCATTAATTATGTGCTATGCACTCTGCTAGAAGCTAAGGAGTGAAAAATGAGCAAGACAAGTCCCTGCCCACAAGCAACTTACAGTCTAGTAGGGGAAGAAAGGTTAGAAAATAAATAAATGTGATAGAAGTAGCACAGGGCCCAGTGTGGCCACAAAGGAAGGGATTGTTGATAGTCCCCGGAGGAGATAGGAAAGGCTTCACAGAAGATGCTGTGAGCCATGAAAAATGAGCAGGCATTTCCAGGTGAACAAATGAGGGAAGGCATTTATGTGTTGGACCACGTGCCCGCTAAGTTCATATGTTGAAGTCCTATCCCCTAGTACCTCAAAATGTGACCTTATTTGGAAATAGGGTCACTGTCAATGTAATTAAAATGAGGTTTAATACTCGAGGATGAACCCCTAATCCAATATGACTGGTATTCTTATAAAAAGGAAAAACTTGGACACACAGACACACACAAGGAGAATACCATGTAGATATTGGAGTTAACGCTGCCAAAACCAAGGAACTACCAGAATCTAAAAGTGAGGCATGGAACAGGTCCTTCCCTAGTGCCTTCAGAGGGAGCTTAGGCCTTCTGACATTTTAATCTCAGACTTCTAGCTTCCAGAACTGTGAGATTATAAATTTCTATTGTTTAAGCCACTTAGTTTGTGGTATGGTAGTCCCCCCTCATCCATGGGGGATACAGTCCATCCCCAGGGGATGCCTGAAACTGAGGACAGTGCTGAACCTTACAATGTACTGTGTTTTTCCTGTACATACACACCTATTATAAAGTTTAATTTATAATTAAGCACAGTAAGAGAATATGCAAATTGCCAGCATCACTACTCTTGCACTTTGGGGCCATTATTAAATAAAATAAGTGTTACTTGCACACAGGCACTGCAACACTGTGATTGTTGATCTGATAACCAAGATGGTTACTAAGTGGCAATTTGAGTGAGATATGCTGGACAAAGGGATGATTCACATCCTGGGAGGGATGGAACAGGATGGTGTGAGACGCCGTCATGCTACTCAGAACGGCATGCAATTTAAAAATTATGAATTGTTTATTTCTGGAATTTTCCATTAAATAATTTTAGACTGCAGTGACCGTGGATAACTGAAACCACAGATAAGGGGGGAGCCACTGTACTTTGTTGTAGCAGCCCCATCAAACTGATGCAGCATTCCTGATCAAGGAAGCAGTATTGTGAAAGCAAGGCAAATAGTCTTTGGAAGATATTTATTAAAGTTCTGTTTTGTGGTTACCTAACTCGGCATTTTAGAAGGAAAATAATAAAGCAAGCATCAGCCTGAGTATGAATATTTCTTTTATAAATGTTTTTCTACTCTCAGAAAAACAAAAGCTAAGGCTGTAATAATGTTTGGAGCAAAACTGGGAGTGTGTTTCTGCTAAAATGTATCGTGAATCAGAAAATAAATGTTTACTGGCCCTCATAAGTCAGAAGAAAGTTTTTGTTTATTGAACTTGTCTCCCTACATAAAGTAGTTATACCATTGCTAATGAGACCCCTCCCCCCCAATTTCCTGTATATATCATATGAGGAAATATATGAGAGCTATTTTTTTCTATTTCTGTTGTATCAACTTTGGGGAGAGGGTTCATAAGCAGGAGCTGGGTGGCTACAGCTAGAACAGTATTCATCCTGGTAGGATGGTGCCCTAAGGGCCAACCTCACTCCTCCAATTTTCACAGGGATGAGTGAGATTGGGATCTGAGAGGGCAGAGTCCAGAGGCACAAGTAACATTTTAACTCTGGAAAGCGGCATCCCTTGCAAAGGAAGAATTGTCAGAACCCAGATAGCCTTCTAGCCAGAATTCCGGAGTGAGAGAATGGGGGATTGAGCGTTTAGGACATCAGTCTTTTCCTTTGTGTCCATGCAGCAGTAAGTGCCAAGCATTAATTAACTCACAGGAATGGGTTAGGGACAATGAACTGTGAATTGCATTAAGTCACTTATGTGGTGCAAAAGTCATTCTGCAACAAATGTGAATAACAGTAGGGTACCTTGTAGGAAGTAGACGTAGCCTAACAAAGCTAAAGTATAAGGTGCATGGCGGGTAAGGGTTGGAAGGGATATGGACAAGTTGAGAGGTTGACAAGTGCAAAAGAGCAGCAAGTTTGATATGGGCATCAGGAAATAAAAATAGATCACTTTTGGACATTTTGAATTTGAACAGCTTTTTGGACGTTCAAGGGGAGATCACCAGGAGGCAGTTAGATATACAAATCTCTTGTTAGGGTAGGTGTGATACTGCGATTTATAATAGAAACATTTATTTGTTTTCTGGCACAGAGCTCCAAAACCATTGGAATTTCTTAAGAGAGGAGAGCTATAAAGGTATCTTTTGTTATGTTAATGAGGCGACTTTGGGGAAAACATCTAGGTAACCTAAGGATGGGGGCTGGTTGCCAGGCAACCCAGCCATGAGATTAGAGAATTGGAACTTTCAGTGCCCCGCCACCCACTCACCCACCTCTGGGGAGGAGAGAGGGGCTGGAGGTTGAATCAATGCCAATGACCAATGAGTCAATCAATCATGACTATGTAATGAAGCCTCCATAAAAACCCAAAAGGATGGGGTTCAAAGAGTTTCTGGGTTGTGAACATGTGGAGATTTGGGGAGCATGACAAGCTGTGAACACAAGTAGACCATTGCCAAAGAAGGACGTTTTGACTCTTCTGCTTATTGCACTAAAAATTTCATTGCTCAACATGTTGCATTCCTTAACATGCTGCATTCCATGTTGCATTCCATGTTGCATCTCTAGCAACACTTTCCTGACAGCAGAGTGAAGAGCCTTGAGCATTTCATAGTGGAAAATTCTGTTTCAGTTTTTATTATTCTGTTACGTTTTCAAGAAGGACAGCTAGGTCTAAATAGTCAACTAGGGTAAGAATATAAAATTTCTGCTCTTAAAATTTACAAATATTCCTATGAATCTCTGTGGGAATAAATTATATAAGAATGTTTATTCCTTAGAGGTTTTAATAAATATTTCTTTGATGTTTCCTCCAAAGCTTATTGAAATAGGTCAGGAAAATATTTTCCTTTAATTTGTTTCAGTTCATTAGAAGACCACATTCTATACTAAAGGCTAAGAAATCGTCCCTCTCCTATCTTGCATGTCAGATTATATTCATATACATTGGGGACTACAATGAGCAGAATTCCCTGGCACATTGGATGGATAACATGACTGAGAAATAAACATGTATTGTTTTAATTTTAAAAATCCCAACTCTCTTTATATTGGTCTTAACACTGTACTATGTGTATGTGGTTACTTTGAGTTACTTTTGTTAGGACCTATTAGGCACCTAGTTGAGTGTCTGGAAAAGAGGGATGTTAAACAAGCAATGCAATTTATTCTCCCACGGAAGGAAAACTAGGTGGCTGAGAAACAGGGGTTGGGAGAGACTTTTAAACTATGTCTTCCCTTTTTGAGTACCTACTTCAGTAACTGAATTATATACCCTTTTGTAGATTTTGAATTTTGAGTTATATTCATGTATTACCTATTCAAAACTTTTTTCATCAAATAAGGTTTTTGCTCTAAAAATTATGTTTTAATAACTAAGGGAAATAATTAGGTATTAGAAAGCCTGTGTTTAAGTCTTGGGTATGCTTTTCTTTTTAAATACTTCTTTTATGCTTCCGTTTAACCTTCATTAACATTTCTACATCACAGGTTTCCCTTGACGATCTAACAAGGTAAAATTGTTGAAAGTTCACTTTATGCTGAAAAGCATTATTCACACCTAAGTTATTGCTGAGGAGTGTTAAGGACTGAATGTTTGTATCCCCCAAAATTCATACATTGAAATCCTAACTTTCAGTGTGATGGTATTAGGGGGTGGAGCATTTGGGATGTGATTAGGTCATGAAGGTGGAACCCTCATGAATGGGATTTGTGCCCTTATAAAAGTGAACCTAGAGAGCTCCCATGTCTCTTCCACTGTGTGAGGACACAGTGAGAAGATGGTCATGTGTGAACCAGGAAGGAAGTCTTCATCATGACACTGAATCTGCTGGTACCTTGATCTTGGACTTCCCAGCCTCCAGAGCTATAAGAAATAATTTCCTTTTTTTTTTTTTTTTTTTTTTGCGGTACGCAGGCCTCTCACTGTTGTGGCCTCTCCTGTTGCAGAACACAGGCTCCAGACGTGCAGGCTCAGTGTCCATGGCTCAGGGGCCCAGCCGCTCCGCGGCTTGTGGGATCTTCCCGGATTGGGGCACAAACCCGTGTCCCCTGCATCGGCAGGTGGACTCTCAACCACTGTGCCACCAGGGAAGCCCAATAATTTTCTTTTTTAAGCCATTCAGTCAATTGTACTTTGTTATAGCAACCCAACAGACTTAGACAAGGGACATTGTGGAGAAGTGGGAAGACCTTGGGAGTCAAACAGACTGGAATCATCACTCACTGGTTATGTGATCTTGGGCAAGTTTCTTAGTCTCCAGAATTTAATTCACTAAAATGTTACCATGAGCGTAGGGACTATTTTTTTCACTACTCTGTCCCCAGAACCTAGAATAGTGTCTGACATAAAGTCAGTGCTCAACAAATGTTTTCTGAGTGGATCTCTCTGTGCTTTAGTTTCTTCACTTGTAAATCATGGAAAATGTGGAATGGAATGAGAGAGTCGTGTTAGTTAAATCTACAGTTCAGCTTTTTAGAGCTTGGTTATGTGTCTGCTGCTTCCTTAGGAGCCTCACAGTAATGACAGATATTTATCATGAAATTACTCTCAGAGGTGGATAAATCTCCATCTTAAGGTCTACCAGCAGAGACTTCTGGCCATGGTGGGGTAGAGAGGTTGGTAAATGCTCTCCCCTGTAAACAACTAGACAAAATTGTCAGAACCAGCCATTTCAGCGTTCTGGAAAATTAACTGAAGACAAACAAATGGAGAAGTGCTTATTTATGAAAAACCGCTGAACCTCAGGTAGGAGCAATATGAGTCTGTGGGGTTCTTGCCTGGGGCTGTTCCCATTCCCAGCCCCAGCCCACCTCCTGCTCCAATGGCACAGGTGTTCTACCAGGGTGGAGCTGGCTGTGGAAAGTAGCAGCTTCACTGCCAGAGCTGGATGACTTGATTTGGAACAGAGGATAGAAAATACCACCCCATAGTGTGGTCAATAAAAGCAGCAAACCTGATAGAAAATGAATGGGCAGAGTCCATGATTCTGCTAATCTTAGGTTATGGTTCTAGTTGGGAGGAGTGGCCAGCAAGATATATAATAGGGATATATCCTGGCAATAAGAGAGCCATAGAGAGGCTTGACAAGCTCTCTACACATCTCTGGCTGATGGGTAGGCTGCAAGCATGCCCAGGGAGACCTAGAAGCCTGGTAAGAAGTAAAACCTGGGGCAAATCTTAAAGGTTCCTGAATTTTGAATATACTCATAAATGCACATACAAATCCATTGGTAAGTGTGGGGAAACTTACTGCTTTGAGGTGGTTTAGCACCGCCTTGGGCTAATCAGTGGTTGATTATCAGTCTATGCAGACAGAGGGGTAACACCTAGAAAGCAAGCTAAAACACAAAAGTAAGAATTTTTTAAAAACTGAGCAGGGACATAATGACCGCACATCACAGGACAGACATATCTACTGTCTCTTAACTCAAAATTTACCCTTGATTGTCAACTCTGCGTAAAAGATGAGCCTTTGAAATAATTTTTCTTTGCCAGATGGTACAATGTTAAAATGTTTCAATAAGGGGTGATGGAGAATCATTGCAATTGGAAGGGTTTCACCAGAGTCCAGCTCCTACAGTGTAGGTGGTTGCCCACCACCATGCTTCTGCAGCATGGGCAGCTTCTCCAGTACTAGAATCCTGTACAGCAGGGGTCCCCAATCCCTGGACCAATAGTAGGAGGTGAGTAGCGGGCGAGTGAGCGAAGTTTTGTCTATATTTACAGCCGCTCGCCATTGCTCGCGTTACCGCCTGAGCTCCACCTCCTGTCAGATCAGAGGCATCATTAGATTCTCATAGGAGCGCGAACCCTCTGTGAACTGCGCATGTGAGGGATCTAGGTTGCAGGCTCCTTATAAGAATCTAATGCCTGATGATCTGAGGTAGAGCTGAGGTGTAGCACTGGGGAGAGGCTGCAAATATAGATTATCATTAGCAGAGAGGTTTGACTGCACAGAGACCATAATAAATCAATTGTTTGCAGACTCATATCACAACCCTATCTGTGAGCGTCAAGTGGCAATTAACTGAATTTGGTGGCAGGCTTTACAGTGACAAGCAGGTTGATGTACTTAAGTTGTACAGCTGCATCTGGTGGCAGGCGTTAAGTCAGAATCCGACACTTATTTTAGTCCACGTGGCCCGCCCGTTATTCTATTTACCACTTCCATCCTCGCCTCTTTCCTACAATTTTGAAAGCACTGCGCACTTGTCTCAGTCACAGTTTTGCTAAGCCCACAAGCTAACCCTAGCCAAAATGAGTAAAAAACAAATGTCACTGGAGAGCTTCTTTGAAAAGAGGGAAAGACCCAATGATGAGACAGCAGAAGACTCTAAGACTGTCAACAAAAAGAAAGCTGTATTTAGAAGAAAATACCAGAGTCCTACTTAAATTACAGATTCATTGCAACAGGTGATTCACATTCTCCAAGCCTGCTTTGGATAATATGTGGTGACCGGCTATCCAACGAAGCCATAAAAACTTCAAAACTGCTTCTCCACATGGAGACCAAGCATCTTGCATTAAAAGACAAGCCTTTGGAGCTTTTCAAAAGAAAAAAAACGTAAACACGAAGAACAGAAGCAATTATTGAAGGCCACAACTTCATCAGATGTGTGTGCACTGAGAGCATCATTCTTAGTGGCTAACCGCATTGCTAAAGCTAAGAAGCCTTTTACTACTGGTGAAGAGTTGATCCTGCCTGCTGCTAAGGACATTTGTCGTGAACTTTTAGGAGAGGCTGAAGTTCAAAAGGTGGCACATGTTCCTCTTCTGGCTAGCACCATAACTAGAGGAATTGATGAAATAACAGAGGATATTGAGGCACAATTGTTGGAGAGGATTAATGAGTCACCGTGGTACACAATCCAGGTTGACGAGTCTACCGATGTTGACAACAAGGCAACAGTGCTTGTGTTTGTGTGATACATTTTTCAGGAGGATGTGCATGAGGATATGTTATGTGCACTTTTGTTGCCAACCAACACCACAGCTGCAAACTATTCAAGTCTTTGAATAATTACATATCAGAAAACTGAACTAATCATTTTGTGTCAGTATATGCACAGATGGAGTGGCTGCCACGACTGGACGGCTTTCCGGTTTCACTACTCGGGTCAAAGAGGTCGCTTCTGAATGTGAGTCTACGCACTGTGTCTCCATAGGGAAATGCTGGCTAGGCGAAAAACGTCACCTGAACTTAACAATGTTTTTCAGCATGTGATTAAAATTATCACATTAAAGTACACATTAAAGTACCACATTAAGGTACATGACCTTAACTCACGTCTGTTCGTGCAGCTCTGTGAGGAGATGGACGCAGAGCACACGTCTTCTCTTATACACAGAAGTGAGGTGGCTTTCTAAAGGTAGATCTCTGGCCAGAGTTTCTGAGTTACGAGAGCCGCTCCAGAGATTTCTTTTAGAAGAACAGTCACCACTGGCAGCACATTTCAGTGACACAGAATGGGTCACAAAACTTGCTTACTTGCGTGACATAGTCAACCTGCTCAACAAACTCAATCTCTCACTTCAGGGGAGAACGACAGCTGTGTTCAAGTCGACAGATAAAGTGGCTGTGTTCAAAGCCAAACTGGACTTAAGGGGGAGACGAGTGAACATTGGGATTTTTGACATGTTTCAAACATTAGCAGAGATTTTGAAAGAGACTGAGCCAGGGCCTTCTTTCTCCCAGCTGGTGCATGACCACCTATCTCAGCTTTGAAAAGAATTTGATCATTACTTCCCAACCACAAAAGACCCCTAAACTGGGAAGGAATGGATCCATGGCCGATTTGTGAATAAGCCAGGTGAACTGACTTTGCCCATGCTAGAAGAGGATCAACTGCTTGAGATTGCAAATGACGGTGGCCTTAAAAGTATGTTTGAGACAATTTCAAATCTCCATACGTTCTGGATTAAAGTGAAGGCGGAATATCCTGAGATTGCCACAAAAGCACTGAAAAGCCTGCTTCCATTTCCAACATCCTGTCTTTGTGAAGCAGGGTTTTCTGCAGTGACAGCAACCGAAACGAGATCACAGAGGAGACTGGACATAAGAAACACACTTTGGGTCACTGTCTTCCATCACCCCCAGGTGGGACCATCAGGTTGCAGGAAAACAAGCTCAGGGCTCCCACTGATTCTGCATTATGGTGAGTTGTCTAATTATTTCATTATACATTACAATGTAATAATAATAGAAAGAAAGCACACAATAAATGTAACACGCTTGAATCATCCCGAAACCATCCCCTGCCCCCGGTCTGTGGAAAAATTTTCTTCCACGAAACCAGTCCCTGGTGCCAAAGATGTTGGGGACCGCTGCTGTACAGCATGCCACACAAGCATATAAAAATTTTGAACAACACTATCAACCAACTTGACTTAAGTGATATTTATAGAATGCTCCATCTAACAACAGCAGAATACACATTCTTTTCAATTGCGCACAGAAAAATTTTCCAAGACAGAACAGGTGCTAGGCCATAAAATATGTCTCAATAAATTTAAAAGAATTGAAATCATTCACAGTATGTTTTACAACCACAACAATTAAATTATAGATAAGTATCAAGGGACTTCCCTGTGGTCCAGTGGGTAAGACTCTGCGCTCCCAGTGCAGGGGGCCCAGGTTCGATCCCTGGTCGGAGAACTAGATCCCGCATGCATGCTGCAACTAAGACCTAGCTCAGCCAAAATAAATAAATATTTAAAATAAATAAATTAGTATGAAAAAGAAACTTGGATTTGTAGCATTGTGTTTCTGGTGAGACTTCTACCTCTGAATAGCTTTCCCCAACACTCTAAAGGAAGTATTCCCCACAGTGCTTAGAGAAAAATATATAACATTAAATGGTAATGTTAGAAAACAAAAAATCTTGAATCAATAATGTAAGCTTCCACCTTAAGAAATTAGAAAAGAGCAATTTAAACCCAAACTAAGCAGAAATAAGGAAATAATAAACTCAGAGTGGATATCAATGAAATAAAAATAGTAGAGAAAGATCAATGAAACTAAAAAATGATTCTTTGAAAAGTCCAACAAAAGTGATAAATCTTTAGTTAGACCAACCAAGAAAAAAAAAGAAGGCATAAATGACCAATATCAGGATTGAAAGAGAGAACATTACTACTGACCCTACAGAAATTGAAAGGATATATTAAGGCAGGGGTCCCCAACCCCTGGGCCTCGGACTGGTACTGATCCGTGGCCTGTTAGGAACAGGGCCGCACAGCAGGAGGTGAGTGGCGGGCCAGCGAGTGAAGTTTCATCTGCCGCTCTCCATCGCTCGCATTACCATATAATGGTATGCGACATATAAGACATATAAGAAGTAAAAATTTAGCGTAGTAATGAAAAATCTTCCCATAACGAAAATCCCAGGGCTAGATGGCTTCATAGGCAAATTCTATGAAATAATTGAAGAAGAAATAATACCAATCTGATATAACTCCTTCACAAAATAGAGGGAGAAGTTACACTTCCCAACTCATTCAATGAGGCCAGTATTATCCTGACACCAAAGCCAGATAATGTCATTGTGAAAAAAGAAAACTGTAAACAAATATCCCTCATGAAAAGAAAAACTTTTTTTTTAGAATAGTTACCTTTTTTAAAAATTAGTTAATTATTTATTTTTGACTGTGTTGGGTCTTCGTTGCTGCGTGCAGGGGCTTTCTCTAGCTGCAGCATGCGGGGGCTACTCTTCCTTGTGGTGCACAGGCTTCTCATTGTGGTGGCTTCTCTTGTTGCGGAGCACGGGCTCTAGGCACGTAGGCTTCAGTAGTTGTGGCATGTGGGCTCAGTAGTTGTGGCACACGGGCTTAGTTGCTCTGCGGCATGTGGGATCTTCCTGGACCAGGGCTCAAAACGTGTCCCCCGCATTGGCAGGCAGATTCTTAACTGCTGAGCCACCAGGGAAGCCTGAAAAGAAATATTAAAATTCTTTTTTATGATTTAAAAATTTTTTTATTGGAGTATAGTTCATTTACAATGTTGTGTTAGTTTCAGGTGAACAGCAAAGTGACTCAGTTATACATATACATATATCCACTCTTTTTTAGATTATTTTCCCATATAGGCCATTACAGAGTATTGAGTAGAGTTCCCTGTGCTTTACCGTAGGTACTTATTAGTTATCTATTTTATATATAGTAGTTTGTATATGTCAGTCCCAATCTCCCCATTTATCCCTGCCCCCTTTACCCACTGGTAATCATAAGTTTGTTTTCTACATCTGTAACTCTATTTTCATTTTGAAGGTAAGTTCATTTGTACCCTTTCTCTTAGATTCCAGATATAAGCGATATCATATGATATTTGTTTTTCTTTCTGACTTACTTCACTCAGTATGACAATCTTTAGGGCCATCCATGTTGCTGCTGCAAATGGCATTATTTTGTTGTTTTTTATGGCTAAGTAATATTCCATTGTATATATTACCACATTGTCTTTATCCATTCCTCTGTTGAGGAACATTTAAGTTGCTTCCATGTCTTCACTATTGCAAATAGTGCTGCAATGAACATTGGGGTGCACGTATCTTTTCAAATTGTGGTTTTCTCCAGATACATGCCCAGGAGAGGGATTGCTGGGTCATATGGTAGTTCTATATTTAGTTTTTTAAGGAACCTCCATACCATTCTCTGTAATGGTTGTACCAATTTACATTCCCACCAACAGTGCAAGAGGGTTCCCTTTTCTCCACACCCTCTCCAGCATATATTGTTTGTAGGTTTTTTGATGATGGTTATTCTGACTGGTGTGAGGTGATACCTCATTGTAGTTTTGATTTGCATTTCTCTAATAATTAGTGATGTTGAGCATCTTTTCATATGTTTTTTAGCCATCTATATGTCTTCTTTGAAGAAATGTCTATTTAGATCTTCCGCCCATTTTTAAAAAATATTTATTTATTTATTTGACTGTACTTAGTTGCAGCACACGGGATCTCCTTTGTAGCACGTGGGATTTTTAGTTCCCTGACCAGGGATCAAACCTGGGCCCCCTGCATTGGGAGCACAGAGTCTTAACCACTGGACCACGAGGGAAGTCCCTCTTCTGCCCATTTTTTGATTGGGTGGTTTGGTTTTTTGCTATTGAGCTGCATGATCTTTTTTTTTTTTAATTTTTGGCCACACCACGTGGCATACAGGATCTTAGTTCCCCGACCAGGGATCAAACCCACGCCCCCTGCAGTGGAAGTGCAGTCTTAACCACTGGACCACCAGGGAAGTCCCACATGAGCTGTTTGTATATTTTGGAGATTAATCCCTTGCCTTGTTGCTTCATTTGCAAGTATTTTCTCCCATTCTGAGGGTTGTCTTTTAATTTTGTTCATGGTTTCCTTTGCTGTGCAAAAGCTTTTAAGTTTAATTAAGTCCCATTTGTTTATTTTTGTTTGTAATTAGGTCCCAGTAACCCTCATGAAAATAAATATTAAAATTCTTTTAAAAACTTTAGCCAAATCTAACAACACACAAAAAAGATTACACATCATGACTAAGTGGAAGTTATCCTAGAAATATCACATGGTCATCTCAAAAATTATTATGAATATGAGGTAATTAAGATAGTGTGGTATTGGTGTAAGAATAGATATATAGATTAGAACAGAATTGAGAGTCCAGAAATAAAATTCTTCAACTTATGGTCAATTGAATGTTTTTTTTTTTTTTTACACGGGCCTCTCACTGTTGTGGCCTCTCCCGTTGTGGAACACAGACTCTGGACGTGCAGGCTCAGCGGCCATGGCTCATGGGCCCAGCCACTCCACGGCACGTGGGATCTTCCTGGACCAGGGCACGAACCCGTGTCCCCTGCATCGGCAGGCGGACTCTCAACCACTGCGCCACCAGGGAAGCCCTGGTCAATTGAATTTTGACAAAGGTGCTCAGACAATTCAATGCAGAATGTATAGTCTTTTCAACACATGGTGGTAGAACAATTTGATATCATATGAAGAAGAAGGAGGAGGACGAAGAGGAGAGGAAGAGGAAGAAGAAGAAGAAGAAAAACAGGAGAAAGGAGAAGGAGAAGGACGATAACAACAACAACAGCAATGACCCTTACCTCACACCACACATAAAATTTAACTAAGAATGGATCAGAGACCTAAATGTAAGAGCTGAAACTAAAAATGTCTAGAAAAACACAGGAGAAAAATCTTTGTAGCCTTGGGTTAGGCAGAGATTTCTTGGATGTGACAATAAAAACACAGTCCTGGGAATTCCCTGGCGTGGTCCAGTGGTTAGGACTCCACGTTTCCACTGCAGGAGCATGGGTCCCATCCCTGGTCAGAGCCAAAAAAAAAGAAAAAAACAACCCACAGTCCATAACACAAGACATTGATAATTTGGACTTTATCAAAATAAAAAACGTTTACTCTTTGAAAGACACTATTAAAAAATGAAAAGACTAAACACTGTTGCATGTCCAAAAGAAAATGAAAAGACAAGTGATGGACTGGGAAGAAATATTTGCAAGTCATACATCTGATAACAGATTCATATCCAGAATTAAAGAATTCTTACAATTGTATGAAAAGAGAAACAGCCCAATTAAAAAATGACAAAAGATTTGAATATTTGAATAGACATATCATCAGAGAATATATATGAATGGCTAATGAGCACATGAAAAGTTGCTCAACATTATTAGCTATTAGGGAAATGGGAATTAAAACTATGATACATCATTACTTACATAACTCTCATCATTGCTGGTGGAAATGTAAAATGGTACAGCCTCTTTAGAAAACAGTTGGGCAATTTCTTAAGAAGTTAAACAAACTTACCACATGACCCAGCAATCCCACTCTTAGGTATCTACCAAAGAGAAATTACACTTTTACATGAATGCTCATAGTAGCATTACTCGTAATAGCCCCAAACTAGAAACAATCCAAATGTCCATCAAATGTTGAACAAGTAAACACAATGTTGAAAATTCATACAATGGTCTACTGTTCAGCACTAAAAAGGAATAAACTACTGAAACACTTACCAACATGAATGAACCTCAAAAACATTATGCTCAATGACAGAAGCCAGACACTAAAGACTATGTATTGTATAACTAAATTTATATATAATTTCCAAAAAAGGCAAATGTAAAGAAAGAGAAAGCAGATCAGTGGTTGCCAGGAGCTGGGAATTATTGGAGTTGATTTACCTTATTGGCAACACTCTTGAGATGGTCTATGAATATCTGCTGCCAAAGTTCTCAGAGCTGCCCTGGTCACGTCCCTTCTTAAGATTTCTTTGTTCTGTTCTTCCTGCAAGTCCATTAAATACCTTAGTCATCTTCTTACATATTTTCTACTTTATTTAGAGTAGCCAAAGCCTGTTCTAAATATGCCCTATTTACAGTCCTTCTCAAGTTTGGCCGTGCAATTATTTCTTCTACTCTATTACTGTCTACACTTTCCTCTCTGTTGATAGCAAGAATAATTTGTTAGTAATTTAAAAAAAATATGCCAATGATAGGGTTCCAGAACTAGCCCACTAGAGACATCATGAACTAATTGAGAGTTCTGGATATTGAAAGAAGAGGGTCATGTAGTTTAGCACAGGAAAAGACTAAGAGAGTTTCTACTTTGGGGAGTTCCCTGGTGGCCTAGAGATCCTTCAAGCTGCACAACACAGCCAAAAGAAGGGAATTACCTGTCTGTCCAGTGGTTAGGACTCTGCGCTTCCACTGCTGGGGGCCCTGGTTCTATCCCTGGTTGGGGAACTTAGATCCTGCAAGCCGAGTGGCCCAAAAAAAAAAAGTTTCTGCTTCATTTCTGGAAAAGTTCTATTTCAAAACACCCCACACAATACAGTAAGTCCCCTACGTACAAAACTTCAAGTTGCGAACTGTCAAAGATGTGAACATGCGTGCCAGCCCCTGTATGTCAGCTGTTGTACTGTACTACTCTACTTTTCAAGGTACTGTACCGTAAGATTAAAAATGTTTTCTTTATTTTTTGTGTTTGTTTTTTTATGTATGTATTATTTGTGTGAAAAGTATTATAAACCTATTACAGTATAGTACTATATAGCCGATTGTGTTAGTTGAGTACCTAGGCTAACTTTGTTGGACTTATGGACAAATTGGACTTATGAATGTGCTCTCCAAATGGAACTCGTTCACATATAGGGGACTTCCTGTACACACACAGGGGCACGCATGCATGCACAGTTCTCACTCCTTTTCTGATTCTTTCTAGTACAACTGATTAACCTTCCTTCCAGTGTGTTCTTGCTGTCTTAGGACTACAATCTGCACTCCTCCTTCAAAGACAGGGCTACTTACAGATTCTTCCTTACCTAAAATTACTTCTAAATTATTCTCTACTGTCAAATTTCCTTTAAAATTCCATAGAGTAGGTTTGCTGCAGATCTTGCTTGTTTGGAAAGCAAAACAAGACTGAACAAAGGCACCGAGACCTATTCTTATAAGTACAGTCCACACTCATCTGCGCCCCTTCCCAACTCAAGCATTCTCTTCCTGTCACTGTACTCTCCAAAGTCACCTCTTGGTTCTAAATCCAATACTGTACATGCATAAAATTTTAATGTATATCTTTCTCTTTTTGTTGTTAATTTACTTGCTAGAGTTTATCATTCTTATTTTTGGTTTCTGGTTTGCTCTTATGGGCTTGTTTTACTTATGAGGAGACCTTTTTTCCTGCACTGCAACTTTGTCACTGCTTGTCTTATTTAGAAGATGTTGGGTCAGTAGGTAGATAAAATCAAGAGGCCTCGTGATGAAGAAATATCTGCAAATTGGGACCATGAAAATGATTACAGAGATTGGAGACAGAACATACTAGCATGGAGGCTGGAATTCTAAAATGAATCTCAGAGGACCAGGGTGGAGCAGTCTGAAATTGGTCAGAGTAGCAGAGCTAGGACATGCCAAGGGGTGGGAAATTTGGCTGAGAGATTCATAGAGGAATCAGTGGAAGTGACAATGACACTGTGACTTTTGCTTCTCTAAACTGGTTCATGTAGCTTTTGTCTCAGTAGTCACATTATATCTACCAATGGGTACATTTTATTCCTGATTTTGTCATCTTTGCAGACTTTGATACTTTTTATCATTCTTTCCTCCCTACTCTTCATTTTTTCCCATTAAAACTTTTCCTCCCTCAAGTTTTGCGACTATCCTCCCTCCTAATTTTCCTCCTGGCTTGGTTTTATTTATTTTTTTATTTTTGGCTGTTTGTTGTATTTGTCCCTTTAATGTCACCCAGTGCATTTCTCATGCTACACATGTACCTGGCATAACTGTATCTACTTTGAAGCTTAAGTCACATACTTTATCTTAGTTCTGGACATTTTCCTTAAATTTCATTTCAGGAGCTTGTCCATAATGGATTTCAATATTTTTTGCTCCTTCTTTACAAATTTGCTCTTCGTTCTTGTTTTGGCTCCTACACTATGGCACTATTACACAGTCCCTCAGGCCAGAAACAAATTCCTCCCTCTGCTTTACCATCAACAGATTACTAAATCTACTAAGTACTGCTTTACAACCTTCTTAACCAGTGGTGCTCAAATTGGGGTTCTTGGGGGCTTCCCTGGTGGCACAGCGGTTAAGAATCTGCCTGCCCATGCAGGGGACACGGGTTCGAGCCCTGGTCCGGGAAGATCCCACATGCCACGGAGCAATTAAGCCCGTAAGGCCACAACTAAAGGAAGCCCACGCGCAGCAACGAAGACCCAACGCAGCCATAAATAAATAAGTAAATTTATTTATTTTTTAAAAATGGAGTTCTTGGATCACCAGCAGCACCATCACCTGGGAACTTGTTAGAAATTGAAATTCTCAGGCTCCTCCTCCAGATCTACTGAATCAGAATATCTGGGGATGGAGCCAGCAATCTGTTTTAATGTGCCCTCCAGGTGATTTTGATGCACATGAAAGTCTGAAGACCAGTGCTCTAAACAAGTGGTAGTTAATCCTGGGATCTATGGTTGGACTTGAGGAAGACCGAAAAACCCTTGTAATTGTATCTAAAACCAAGTGTATGTCCATATATATTTTCCCGAATGGATAGTTTTTATTCCTTTTATTCTTAAATGGGTTCAATGACCCTAAATTTGGGACTGTTTCTTGCTTTCCACTACTACCACCACTTACCCTTCGAACCAGTCCCTTTGCCTCTAGTTTCCACCCTTTTCAATATATCTCCATGTTGCAGTGACAACAATCATGCTAGGAATCTTGACATAGTCACTCTCTTGCTCAAACGTCTTCAACAGCTCCCAACAATTTGTCATAAAGTAACCTCTTAGCATGACAAACAGCATCTTTCATCAAGGCTTATTCTTTTGTGTGTTATCTCTAGTCATTCTCAGCCTTTGGTCTAGCAATACTAAACTTTGTATATTCTGGACGTCACTTGGGCTCTCATACCTTTCTGCTTTTGTATATTCTTCAAGCTCAGTCTGGAATGCCCTTCACTACTCCTCCCTCCCTCCTTGTCTGGCTAATTCCTATTTGTTCAAGATTCAGTGCAA
This sequence comes from Stenella coeruleoalba, assembly GCF_951394435.1. Lineage (NCBI taxonomy): Eukaryota > Metazoa > Chordata > Mammalia > Artiodactyla > Delphinidae > Stenella > Stenella coeruleoalba. Next base: position 52,348,964 of record NC_137148.1, read on the forward strand.
GCAACATCTCTCCTGGGAAGACTTCCACTGGCACTAAGTTTAAGTGGCCTTCCTATATGCTCCCAATTCTCCCTGTGCTTATCCCTCTGGTAGTAGTTCTAAACATTTTGGTCTTAGGACCCTTTTACTCTTTACTCTTAAAAATTATCAAGCCGCCTGGAGGGGTGGGATAGGGAGGGTGGGAGGGAGGGAGATGCAAGAGGGAAGAGATATGGGAACGTACGTATATGTATAACTGATTCACTTTGTTATAAAGCAGAAACTAACACACCATTGTAAAGCAATTATACCCCAATAAAGATGTTAAAAAAAATTATCAAGGACCCTAAGAGATTTATGGGATATCTATCTATATTTATCATATTGGAAATTAAATCTGGGACTTCCCTGGTGGTGCAGTGGTTAAGAATCCCCCTGCCTATGCGGGGGACATGGGTTTGAGCCCTGGTCCAGGAAGATCCCACATGCTGCAGAGCAGCTAAGCCTGTGTGCCACGACTACTGAAGCCCATGCACCTAGAGCCTGTGCTCTGCAACAAGGAAAGCCACCACAATGAGAAGCCCTTGCACTGCAAGGAAGAGCAGCCCCCGCTTGCTGCAACTAGAGAAAGCCCGTGTGCAGCGACAAAGACTCAACACAATAAATAAATATATCAAAAAAGAAATTAAATCTGTGAACTTTAAGATTTAAAAAACCCATGTAAAAATAATTATAAACCTGTTATGTACTTATATAAATGATGCATTTTTTCAGCCTGCTCCCAATGGCTATGGGGGGTAAATGATGTATTTTTATGATAAAGTGATATTTCCCAAAAAAGAATCTTGAGAAGAGTGGTATTGCGTTACATTTTTCAAAGCTCTTTGATGTCTGGCTTAATAGAGGACAGCTGGATTTCCCTATCTGTTTGTGCATTCAATCTGTTGTGATATGTTTTTGTTGAAACATATGAAGAGAATCTGGTCTCACATAGATAAGGAGCTGGAAAAGGGGAAACTATTTTCATAGTCTTTCTAGATAATTCTAGATATTCTTGTTTGATACTACACCAAACTGGACATGTGATAGTTTCTAAGAGTGCAATTTCAATGTGGACTGAATCTGAAACCATATCAATTAACTTTTTGTATTCTGCTAGATTAAAATCCATGGGTCCATCCACTTTGATGACTCTTTTTGATTCTGTAATAGCATGCATTGATTATTTTGAAAACAGTGGTTCATTGAGTTGTAGAGATTTTCAAATGGTCACTTATTTCAATATATAATGTGAAAAAATACATTTGTTAATATCACTGGTGTTTTTAGCAGAAAAGTCTAAATACTGGAAAGCTGTCAAGCTCAAGGTGGTGGATGCAAATTTTAAAAATTTTGGATCTTTGTGTGAAAATTCGAACAATCACACAAGTGCTTTTTCTGGAGATGTTCCTCCTACTTGGGCATGCAGCAGAAGTACTTACCATTTCTTCACACATTAAAAAGAGGTGTATGCTAGGGTGAAGATTTAATAAAATTAATAATTTTTACTCCTTTTTCAAGGACATTCTTAAGTTAAACTAGATTATTTTAAAAATCATAATTTTTGTATGCTATGAGTGCCAGGAGGTGAAGAATACAAAATACCAGTAGTGCAGTTTGACACCACTTCCTTGATTCCTGCTAAGGTGCCAGCAGTCACTCACTATTGCTTTTACACCATCAGTGCAATTGTCAACAAAGTGAAAAAGATCAACAGAGTCTTAGTATTATGGAAACGGTTTTGACCTTGCAATAATCACTCAAAAGGCTTCGAGGACCCTCCAGGTTCTGTGAATGGCATTTTGGGAACATCTGCCCTGGTTTCCCATACTACTGTTACTTGTCTCTCATTAGGTTGCAAGGTCTATGTGGACCTTCTGTAACTGTCTTTTATGTGCTCTTGTCTAACAGTGTCTGGTACATAACACTCAAATATTAATACCTGCGTAGTGAGCGAATAAATGTTATAAACGACAACCGCATAGCCTTCATCTTAACTGCTTCCTTCCTTAATTCCTTCAAACTTTACAGGTTTTGTAAAATTTCCCAAGTTTTTTCACAATTAGGACGCCGGCCAATTTTTTAAAATAGTCGGGGCGAGGGAGCTGCCTGTATATAATAATGACACGTTATAGTTCGGTCAAGTATTGATCTGCGATGCTCGAGTCATTCCTTCTTCACAGCTCCGCACCAGCAGGCCAGGCCTCTTGGTTCCCCAGTCCTATCTAGTATAAAGACTGGAAAGAGCTGGGTCTCCCATGTTTACAGGAGCACAAGAAACTGATCGAGTGGAGGCCGGGAAAAAACTCGATCAAAACCTTGCCAGGGAGAAGTGCAGCAGGAGAAACGGCCTCAGGTACCCGTGAGCCCCAGGCCGAAGCCCCGCGAGATCCGGCGGGTTGCCGGGGAGACGCTTCCGGCTGGCGCGCGCAGCCCTGGGAGCAGGGGAGTTGTGAAATGGACGGCTAGACCTGCCCGCTGCCGTGAATTCGCCAGCGGGGGCGCGCTCGCGGCCGCGCGTTCTCCGCTTTCCCGGCTTCGTCGCTGACGCGTCGTAGACGTTGGGGAGGCAGGCAGCTGCAGCGGGGTCGGGATGAACAGCGCCGGCTTCGGGTTGGGCTTAGGCTTCGGCCTCACCCCTACGGCGGTGATTCAGGTGACGAATCTGTCGTCGGCGGTGACCAGCGAGCAGATGCGGACGCTTTTTTCCTTCCTAGGAGAAATCGAGGAGCTGCGGCTCTACCCCCCGGAGTAAGTGCTCAAGCTCGGCTGGGGGAGGGGCGCGGGCGCCAGAGAGACCTCGGGAACCAAGGCATGGGGGAGAGCGCGGACGGGGGCGCGCGGTGTCAGTCACGTGACCGCTGGGTTTACCTTGGTGCCCATGTTTGATTAGGGCACCGCGGCCCGGGCCCCACGCTCCTGCTTTCCTTCTTAGTCGTATTTAGTGGGTTAACCTCTGCCCAGAACCCTTACAGAGGAGTTAGAGAGGTTGCCTTTTTCGTGCTTTCCGGGCTATGGTCGCCGCCGGGTCCTCGAATTCAGTGCCCTTCCTCCCCTTCTTTTTTTTCCCGAACTTAAGATGGCCGCAGGTGGGCCCGCGGTAGTCCTCATGGCAAGCTCCTGATAGCGTTTTTGCAATGGCAAATCGCGGAGACTGCGCCTGATAAACTGTCCAGTTCTTAGTGCCTCAGTGTCGGACCGTTGTTGCTGACGGGGAAGTGTGCAGCTAATGACAGATGGAATTAGGCCTAAATTTGTCCCTAGGCCTGTGTTCACAAATTTAGCATCTTCTTGGTTCATTTAACCGAGCCCATCCATGTTGTTAAAGATCATGTCTGTTCACCCTTTTGGCAACGGATTAAAATTTCCTCCTAGAAGGTCACACCGTCCTAAACCTTTCAGAAAAAGTAATAGTCCGTACAGATTACTCCTGCTGTATACTTTTAAAAGTCCAGATCTGGACTGGCATTCACAGTTCTCAGACACTTCCCGAGTAGTGTATTTTGAAGTAATATTTCCCTTGTACAGTACTATCTACTCACAGAATTTGTAAGGGGTTTGAAGGTTGTTTACTTTCTTACAGGCATAAACTTTTAAAGCCAGAGCTTAGAATATGAAAATTCTCAGTATTTTGTTCATTTTGTCAAAATCCTTTGAAGGAAGGGATAGTAGTTCCCCAGGATTTTTCTCCTTTTTAAAAAAATTTGTATTTGACTTTTTGGTTTGTTTCATAGTGATGCACGTAGACCTATTTTTTTCGGTTTTCTCTCTGTAAGTATATTGCATTGTTACTGCATAGATATTGATAAAAGTTGGTGTTTGGATTTTTAAATTTTACTTAAGTTTTTCTTCTCATTTTTGTTTTGAAATATTTCATGTATACAGAAAAGCTAAAGAATAACTCCCATGTTCCCTTCATCTGCATTTATAGTTTGCCACAGTTGATTTCTGTCTTTGTGTCTCCCCCTCCCTCTCCCCACCTACACACACAGACACCCCTACAACGCTCCCCTCTCCCATGCTTTTAAAAGTAGTTGCAGACACCATGACTATTCATTCCTCAACACTTAAATGTGAATCTCTTAAGAAGTACATTCTCCTGCATTACCACAATGCTATTAACACATCCAAGAAGTTTAACATCGATTAAAATATAACATCTGAATTTCTTCAGTTATACTGATAACGCCTTTTTTCCATTTTCTTTTTCTGATCTAGGGTATAATCAGATCACTCAATGCATTTGGTTATCTCTAATCTAGGACAGCCACCCCTCCACCCTCCCAGTCGCCTTTTATTTTTTTTCCCAGTCACCTTTTTAAAAGTTTTTCATGACATTAATATTTTGTCTTGTAGTTTGTGTTGTAGAATGACTTATCTGGGTTTATATAAATTGGTTCTACATGAATAGATTCGGTAATACAGTTTTGTCAAAGATGCTTCATAAGGGCATGCACAGGTATCTTTACTGACTAGGCATCCCATGTATAGCTTTGAATATCTTATAACTTTGAAAGTGCTTTCAGCTATCTCTTCATTTAAGCGCTCAGAACATTTCTTAATAATTGAGAACTGTTTGGAGGAGTGCTGTATTCTGAAAGAATTGGAATCAAATAGTAAAATATTTTGTACATGATTGTAAACTAACCTTGCTTTCAAGGTTGTGATAATAAGGTGTCTCATGGGCAGAAGAAATATATCACAGAATATTCTTCATTGCCAACGTAACACCACTTACATAGTTGAAAAGTGCACTTGGGTGGCAATATGCTGCCAGTTATCATCTGACATTTAGTAATGGGCTGTTTTTTGAAATCAAATATTAGTTGCTTGGAGTTTAGAAGTCAGAGAATAAAAAAGCTCGTCACTTAAACAGTGCATTAATATAGAATTATTGTGTCACAAACTGTAATACATTTTGCAAAATTGTAACATAAATATAACACATATAGGCGAGGCAAAATCCTTGACCAGTTTTTCTTAAAGGCAGTCAGTGCCTATTCCTGTTTTTCACAAGTATTTACATGCTTTTCTAATGACATGTTTTCTGCTTGCTCTGTAATGAAGTTGTCATAACCTGGTCCTTATATTAAAGATGTGTTTGCAGATTTGGGCCGAAATGCATAAAAATGCAACAGTAGTAGTTGTATTGAAGACAGATGATTCTATTTTGCAGTGTTGTGGAAACAGTATTTTATGATTAATCTTTGGAAGCTGAGTAGAAATTCATTTGTTTTAAATTTGGAATGATATTTCTTTAATAGAATGTGAGAATAGTTTCTCATTAACATTTTAAGAATTTGGTTGCTAATATGAAAATTCAGATTTTTAAATTTATTTTTTTTTTGGCATGAGGCCATGATTCAGTTTCTTTTTAAACATTAAGAATTGGTGTAAACATTCACTGTAAATATTAAAAATTCTTATTAGTGCTACCAGATGATAAATATCCAGAGTTTCTGTTTTAACTTTTTACTCAATAAGGGAATCTCATACATCATGAAAACCTTTTTACAATGGTAAGAAATCTTTGTTGTTTTTTCAGTAAGCTTTTCATGGAGGTATAAGGAGCAGAAAAGTGCAGGGATAAGTGTATACAGCTTGTTGAATTTTCACAAAGTGAACACATCCAGCACCCGGATAGGATTCTCTGTGCCCTAGGAGTTCTCATCTCCCCCCTCAAGTGCATAATACCCCTAGGGTAATCCTGGCCTGATTTCTAACATCAGCACTTGTGGGTTTTTTTTGTTTTTGTTTTTTTGCTTGCTGGTTTTCTTCACTTCTCTGGTCTTTAAAAGTACCAATAAGGTAAAAGCTGTCAACTAGCTAAAATTAATATAACCAATATAGTCATATCAGGAGAAATAGAGAAAAAGGTACACTGGCAGTGATCCTACCACCCTATCAAAACCTCTCTCCAGTCCTTTTTACATGCATTTAGTTTAATATAGTGTAATCAAAGGATTTATACACCGTTACCGTTATACCACTCAGCCTGTGGTAAGCATTTTTCATATTGTTGTGTTTTATTTATTGTAATATTTAAAGGGTGATGTCTCAAGTGTGTATGTGTGTTTGAAATTCTGTCATTGAATTTTAGCTAGAAATATTTGAAGAATGTGTATTTTTGATTGTCCACAGTGATTGGAGGGCCTCTGGCATTTAGTGGGTAAGTGTCAATAATTCATAAGGAAGTCTTACAGAAAGGAGAATTGTGGCATCCAGACAATCACTGGAGCCCTACTGAGAAACCCTGTTATACATTGTGTCAGTTAATATTTCCATACATAAAGCTATATACTTTGACCATGTTTTGCATTGTATCTTTTTTGATAGATCCTCAAGGGATGTATATTAATATAATAAAGTATTGGACATAGTATTACCACATTGATTTTTTAAAAGATTGTACAGTGCCATCACCATGTTTAGTGAAAAATAAGGTAACCAGTTAGGGTCTAAGAAATTTAACTGGTGCTCAAAAAGTTGGTTCTGTGATTTCTCCATTAGACTCCCGGTGAGAAATTCTGATTTGTTTGAAAAGTGATTGTAGAAGGTTTTATATTTAAAGAAATAAAACAAAACTTGAAAACTTGATTCAACAAATGGGGTCAAAGTAAAATGTGCTGTGTTTGAGTACTGTTACTTTCTTTAGAGGCATACATTTAGACCAAATGGAATATGTAACCCCTTTTAAAAATTAAAAGTGTAGGTCAGAGTTAAATTTGAAAATGATAATCCTATTTAATTTTTTAAAAAGTAAATGTTATTTAATAGCCTAGATATACTAGAGAGGAAGATCTAAATATAAGATTTGGTAATATACTGATTTATAAATCTGTAAATACACATTTGTTTGCTGAGATATCTATATTTAGGCTTGCCACTGTATTATTTTAGCCTATAATATTCAAAATAAAAGTGTTACTGCCTCTCCTGAAAAGCTCATATGTTTACATTTTTTATAAAGTAAATACTGTGTTGCTTTTACTCTCTATTTTAAGGAAGGTAATTGGAGATGAAGATGAAAAAAATTGCTTATAGCACTAGGATCCATGCTCTTACTATAATGCTGTTCAGAACAGATCAGCATCTTTTAACCAGTTTTTGGGCTTCTCAACTCTAAGTAGTGTGTGGTTTACCAACCAGGCTCACATTTCTTATTCCTGTGGATGTTTTAAATTTGAAATGATGTGGTTTTCAAGTAGGGATATTTGGAAATGTTTGTAGTTTTCAACAGTGATGATTTAGGTTTCCATCCTTTCACAAAAGGATCTGTCAGTTTAGGAAATACAGTTTCAGTGGTGGCTTGTCAGGTTCTTCAAGTGCTAAAAGAGAGTATTCTTGTTGAAATTGCTAGGGCTTTAGTTGTAATCATAGATTTTTTTTGGTTGCAAAGGGCAGAAACAGTGTTACCTAATCTAGCTCAAGAAGAGACATTATTAAAAGAAAGAGATTTCCCTGAGTAGAAGAATAAAGACTTGGCCTCGTGGGAGCTGGGACTGGGAACCAGAAGGGTATCAACATCCAAGGCGACTATCTGCCTCTTCCTGTCAGGCTTTATTGTCAGCTCAGTTTGTTTCTGTGTATGTGCTCAATTTCTTTTCAGACGTATTCTGTACTCACGTGGCATCTGGCCCAAGCCCTTACTCTAAGTGACTTTCAAGTTCATTTGGTCAGGCCACCCAAATTACAGGTTTCGCGTTAGCCAGTGAAATAAGCCCTTGTGTCATGTGGCTGATCAGTTGTGTTTGAAAGCTTGAAAGATCTGTTGAGGGTTTCACATAAGGAAACTGTGCTGAAAGTATATAGGATGTATTGGTAGCACATATAGGAGGGGGTACCTAGTCACTTTGATATTTTAAAATGGCTTTCCAGAAGACTTCGAAACTTGAGCCTTGAAGAAAAGTGGAATTACTGTTCAAAAAGGCAGTAAGAGAGCACATCATAGCCAAATGAAACAACATGTTCAAAGATGGCCCAGATGGTTCAGGATGTGTTCTGGGAACCACAAGTATTTTTATGCCTGGATTTTTTAAATGATGAAGCAAGAAAAGAAGGGTGTCTGAGGAAATTTAAGCAGTTGCATGACATGAAGAGATTTAGGGTTTAGAAAGATTACTCTAACAGCTTTTGTGGAAGATTTTTAATAAGGAGGAGTTGAGATTGGATGCAGTGTGATTAGTTAGGAGCCATTGTAGTAATCCAGGTGAGAAATGATAAGGGCCTGAATGAAGGCATTGATACTGAGAGTGTTGAAAGAAATTAATGTGACAACTATTTGGGAGGCAGTCTTCAGAGGATTTAAAGACCAATAGGATGAAAAAGAAGGAAGGGTCATGGATGGAAACAACCCACAAATCTCAGTAGTTTGATAAAAACAAGATTATTTCTTATACTAAACTGGTGGGGTTGGGGACTCTACTCGTTGTAGTCACTCATTCTGGGATGAAGCTGGTATATCAGCCACCCATCTCTTTGATGTTGCTGGTCACTGTGGCAGAGAAAAAGAACCGAGCAGTGGCCCTTAAGGCTACTGAATAGGAACACATGTCAATTATGTTCACATTTAATTGGCCAAAGCAAATTGCACGGCCACACCTAACTTCAAGGAAAAAAGAAATAGAATTTTATTACGTAGCCAGAAGGAGATTTGGAAATATTTGGTGAACAGTACTAATGATGGTCACATTAACGACTTCCGGATTTCTGACTTAGATAATGTGGTAGTATCTTTAACTGAGATATGAAATTAGGACAAAGGGCAGGATTGGTGCAGAAGGAGGGTAATGAATTTAAGAATAAGTTCAAGGGTGGGTCCTGTGACTGACAGATCACCGTGCAGTATGCCAGCAGGCACTTGGATCTGGGAATCTAGAGCTCTGGAGAGGCCTAAATTGGTGACTTGGTAATGTATAGGTGAGTTAAGTCTGGATGCAGATGTGTTTACCTCATGGCAAGAACAAGAGCTTGACTTACATATTGAGTAGGGGGAGGTTGTTGGAGAGGACTGGCTTGAAGCCTGAATCAGATGGCCTTAGGCAGGAAAGAATTGAGTTGGGTTGGGTGAGAAAGAGGTAGAGTTTTACTTTTGCTAGCCTGACTAGTTATGTTAATAATATATATAGTTTAAAGTTCTAAATGCAAATATATTTTATTATCTTAGTGTTTGGTTAATATCATAAATATATTTAGCTGTTAGCAAGCTGGATTTGTTGCTGTATGTAATTTTTAATTAAAAAATGAATATGGAATTACAAAATAAGTAGTACATTAAAGTGGCTTTAAAATTCTTGATTAATTGAATAATTAAGGTTGCATGAGATTTGGAATTAGATGATTAGACATTAAATCTCATCTTTGCCATTTACTAGGTCTAGGATTATGGTGAACTTCCTTGACCTGTTTTGTAAACTAAAGTAAATTATTGTTGCTGCACAATGCATATTTAGTACTTTTCAAGTGATCTTTTTTTAGTGTGAAAAACTTAATATTTTGAAGGATTGTACATTTATGTTAAACATTAGCTGTATATTTAGTGTCTTTTTTTATTTGCTAAAGACAATTACAGACTTTAATTGAACATAATTATGGGCAGGTTGACAAAATGATCCTTTATGAGGATAGTGTATTTTGGAATCTAACATGATGGATTCATATTGTGGAAAAATTGCTTTTATCTGTGCCGTGTCTGGCTTCTTTTTCCTATAGTCCTGCCTAGATTAAGTCTAGTAGGATTTATAAGAGTCTTTGCTCTTTTGCATATAAAATATGTAAAATTTTGTTTGTAAAAGTTTTTGTCTGGAAAATCTCAATGCTGCCTAGCCTGAAGTAGGCCAGTATATGCAAAAGACCTTAATTTTAATTCCAGGTTATCTGATTGTTTCTAAGACTGTTGTGAAGTTTTTAGTGATTTAAATGCCAGGAATCACATTAGGGAGGGTTGGAAGTAGTTAGAAAATTTGAAGTCTTGAGGATTGGGGCTTTTTTATGAAACAGGATTTTGCCTGTTGATGATGATGCATGATTGGACATCCTTGGGTTAAGTCAGCTGTTTTCACATTTCACTCAGATTAAGAAGGCATTAATTTAAATTTCAGGTTTTTAACAAATAAGGCTATAGGCCTGCCTAGATGTGCCTTCAGTCATTGCAGCAAATCACCATTAAAAGACTAAGTTCTGCTATTTCATGTCTTACTGATCCTTAGCAACAAAAATTCCTGTCTTGATTGTAAGATTATGTAAAGATATAAGTAAGAAATTTTAAATGAAAACCAACCAAATGTTAATTAGTTCAATTGTTTTTCTTTTTATCTTGCAGCAACGCACCTCTTGCTTTTTCTTCCAAAGTATGTTATGTTAAGTTTCGTGATCCATCAAGTGTTGGCGTGGCCCAGCATCTAACTAACACGGTTTTTATTGACAGAGCTCTGATAGTTGTTCCTTGTGCAGAAGGTTAGTATCTCACATGTTTTTTTCAGTTATTTTAATCTCTGTCCTGTCTGTTACTACCATTGGCTTTCCTAGAAATTGGCAAGTAGATATGGTGTGTGTGTGTGTGTGTAAGAATGAAATTTGGAGGTGGAAAGGATTTTACGTAATAATAAAATATATTAAAATGGTTAATTTATTACTTATGTATATTTGAGATTTTATAGCTAAACATTTAAAAATTTATAAATTACTTGGCTTCTTTGGTTTGCTTTGACTTTCTGTATTCAGTTTGCAAGTTGTAAAGAAAGCTTTTTGAAATTAAAATATTAAGTTGGTAGAGGACATTATTTAAAATGTGTAAATAAGTAAGCATTTGCCCCTGTGTATACCTATTAAAGATATTGCATAAATAAAAACAGTGTACACATTTCACACAAATGGGGGTTAGGTAGTAATTATGTTTAAGAACAATATTCATAATTTAAGCTTTAAAGTATCTTCTTAAGGTAATTTACCTTAATTGTTACTGAGACCATTATTTTACATTCAGTGTAATTTGCTGTGCAACTAGAATTTACTTTTAATTTTGCTGGCTTTTTTTTGCGGGGGAGGGAGGGGTGGTGGTGGTGGTGATTAATTGAAGAAAAATCATGGAAAGCAATTTTCCAAAGCCTCCATCGAGGAAATAGTTGTTGAAGGTGGAAACAAGGCCAAAGGCCTTATAGTAATTCGTTAAATTTTATGACATAACCTGCTTTAAGAGCTAATTATTATTAATGCCTATTTTTTTAGTAACTTCTATTTGCAGAGCCATTCACATTCATTATACTAGGCTGTGCTGAATTTGACAGTTCTGGTGTGTAATTAACTTTTATTCAGAGCACTGACTATGACATGTGTACATGGATTTTAGAATTGGGTTATTATAATTTAAATGTCTTTAAAATATATTTTCACTGGTGGCTGGTGGTAACTGTTTTACAACATAAAAATTTTACCTGAAACAATTTAAGGAGCTTTCATATGTCATGTTTTAAAACTTTTTTTAGAAACCAGGCTCACATTAAAATACTGTATAATAAACAGTTTGCTGCATTTTCAAGGTTTTATGCATATTTCAGAATGCCTGTTCTGGGATGTCAGAAACATTAGTCAGATACAGTGAGTATGACTCTGATATTTTTGATGTCCCAGAATAGGACATTCTGGATTTTTTCAGATAAATTTGAAAGTATTTTTCCCATGTCTAGGGGTTAGAGAGGGGTAGGGAGAATAAAATAAATAATAGCGAATATAGTAGAATAAATAAAAAATGAATTAAAGTTAATTATTTGCTAAATCTATCTTTATCTACTAATCTTTAAGGGGACAATGACCCCAAAATTGGAGAACAAGGTGAGAAAAGAGCTGGTAATGATTTAGTTCTGTATACCAAGTTCATACCAATTTCATACCAAGTAAACTACATGGGAAAAAATAAATCAGGTAGAAGTTTTACTAAATGGGAGTGTTAATTGTATCAAAAAATTATGCCACCAGCAGCACAGTATCTTCTGTGATTTTAGCTTATTATTGAACTGGAAGGAAAAATTTTGTTAGTGTTGCTCTGTTGGAACCTTGCTATATTCCCATAAAATTTTTCATATATTGAGAAGTGACCATGGTTTGTCATAAATGTTCAAGATTATGGGCATGTAGAGGTTCCTTTTTGTTTGTTTGTTTTACTTGATAGAAATAAATAAATGCACATTTATTATAATGGCTTTTGAATATTTTTAGTATTAACAGACAAAATTTTGCTATTTTTGAACGTGAAAATTCAAGCATATTTTTATTCCAGTTTAAAGTATTTTAGAACACTAACCTATAAAATAATTTGTATTGGAAAAACATTCAGATACACATTTTTCATTAAATACAACAAAAATGAATTTATAGAACATGAAGAATGTCACAGTGAGCTGTTAAAAGATCTGATTATGCACTGCAAGCAAAGTAATAATGTATTGTTGTGTTAAAAAAGATAGCAAAGTGAGTTTGAAATAAATCAAAGGAAAGAGTTCCAGTGGAGTAAGTTCTGTAAGAGGAGATGTGCTGTAAGCAGTCTTCTGTTTACTTCACTGATTGTATTCTTTCCTTGATGTTATAGAAACAGCATTATGAAAGAAGTGAGAAAACCATAGAAAAAAATTGTAAGAAGTTTTTTTCAGTTTCTTTCAATTTGCTGTTTTTTTTTAATGCAGACAGTAGTACTGTGAGATCCTAAGCCGTTTAAGTAATGTTTGATGTGTAATAGTTTTGTACATATTAAGCATTAGCTATCGTTAATAAAACATGCCACTTCAAAATAAAATATACTTTCATTATACTCGTCCAAATATGACCTCTTTTTGTTGTTACGTGCATCTCAGATTTCTTTTTATAAATGTTAACACTTAGAAAAAGATAAGGTCAAACATAATAAGGGTGTCAGCCTAATCATCAGTCATAAGTTTATGTCCACATATTCTGGTAGATGGATTTTGACTATTAATTTGGTTTTGTATGTTTTCTCTATGTGATATTTGTGCATTATTAGATGACTAGACTGGCCAAGGCAGACCTGTTACACTTGCCTGAGTTAGGCATTGTTTGCCATGCCACTAAACCTGCCGTCAAGTGAAACCTTCATTGGGGAAATGAGATCGGAGTCTGAACCGCAGAAGATGGACGCCCTGTCTCTGTTTTTTATTGTTTTACTTTAATTTCATTTCTTTTTCTTTATTTTGTCCCTTTTTTTTTGTTTTTGTTTTTGTTTTTGTTTTGTTAAATCTCTTTCACTTTAACTTGTGAGCTGGTTTTCCAGTTCTTTGTAAATGGTATTCCATTAAGGGTTCATAACATTGCATTGCAAATTATATTGGGAGATGATTAGTAGAGCTCATCCTTAACATAAAAGAAATTTTCACAGTAAATTAGGATATGGTTTCGTGAAGCTCAATGCTAGTCTTAATTGGTGTTTATAAACTGATCAGGTACATTTTGTTCCCAAAACACTAAAACACTGATGAGATTCTTAGGAACACGTTTTGATCTCAGTGTAACATTTTTGCAGTTTTCTCCCAAGTCTGCATCTGTCATAAAGACCAACTGATAGCTTCTAATTTTCGTCCTCCTCCCTTAGAATTTTAGGCATACAAAATCATCAAGGAAAATAAGTAAATTTCTTATAACATTCTGGGGGTAGAGGACAAGAGGAGACTTTTCACTTTTATGATATTTATTATAGAAAATAGCATTTCTTTGATTTGAAAACACTTTTAATTGCCTACGTGGGGAATGGATATTTGAGAAACTGTTGAATACTTACACTTGTGTGTGTATTTTTTTGCTTGAATTTTTTTGTTGAAAAATGTTCAGAGATTACTAGTTTCTAAATGGATTCTGAGATTAGGATGAGTGAGAGACATTGTTTTTTCTCTCAGTTGTCTTTGATGAGTACAGTTTGGGAAAAATGCTAAATGCTTATTTGTTTTATACTTTTATACACTGATAGTATTTGGAGGGTATATTTGGTAGAATTTTATCCTGAAAATTAAGCAATGGAACTTTTTTCTTAAAGTATCTTTAATGGTAATTAGAAAAGTAAAAAATATTGTGCTTTTAGTTAGACTTAATACTTATAATAGTTTATTATACTGTGAGAGACAGTGAGAGGCAGACAACCTCCGGATACTATTTTTAAGCCAACACTGAATGACTTTATTATGTTAAGTAATCAACTTTTGGCCTGTATTGAATACCCGTTTTGTTTGTGTGGTCTTTCATGTGGATAGTTTTGCTTATTTAATGGACAGGTAATATTAAATTGGGGACATTACTAGATTGGAACTCTTTATTTGTTTTTTAGGTGCATAAATTAGGGTAGTGAAGCATAGGGTTTGTACCTTAGGACCTCAGTTGACTTATCAAGATGTGTACAGGTTTTACAAATATTAAAAAAGTAATACTTATTTTTAACAGATAAAGCAGGTCTGATAGTGATGTAAATAGTATATGTGAGTATACAGATAAATGTCTTAATGCTAATAACTAATAAATACAAAATAAATTACTGTTATTTGATGTCTTCAGTAAGGCCTTCTGCCTTTTAATCTTAATGCATGTTAAAATCAGTGCTTATGCAGAATTTACTGAAATAATAAAATGACTTTGTTTTTGAAATTAGTAAATTAAGGTAATATAGCCTTAGATGTTGCAAAGCTTAGAAATAAGTAGGCATTTGCTAAAGCTAATAAAATGTGATTTCTGTATTTCTATAAATAAGGTGTAACCACTACTTAAAGCAAGTTTTAAAATTCGTCTTGAATTCCATCCATGTTTAGAAATATATTCAGATAATTTTTTTAGAGATTTATCCCTGCACATGTGGTTGTGTTAAGTTGAATTTTTACCACTGAAACCCCACATGGTGCTTTTTTGAAAATTTACTCCATATGCTATTTTCAATTTGGCGTGACTTTGTACTTTAAATTACTTTTGAAGAATTCATAATGGAAACGTGTAGCCAAATACCACATAATTATGAGTAGTTCTGAAATTGCTATATGTAGTCAACTTTTTAGAAATTTTCTTTTTGGGAAGGTTGAGAGAAAGGACCAGAAAAAATGTGTGAAAGTCCCAGCCCTTATCAAAATTAATTGATTAGAATTCAGTAATTAAATGTGGCAAATTGATAGACTTAATTCAGAGTAAATTTCCTTTTTTTTAGTCGTAGGGATTTCTTTTTCTTAGTGTCTAGGGTTATTTTAATGTTATTGTTGTTGTTATTATTAGGCACTTAGGACGCTTATAAGCAAGACATTTAGGCATTAACCACCCCTCTTCAGATAAGTATACATAAATTGGTTCTAAAAGTCAGTAATATAAGAAGTTTCCTGAGACTAGGGAACTTTTTTTTGTTAGTCATTTTCAAAAATGTTAGCAGTTTCCCAAGGCATATTCTTTGGAACTGGATTCTTTTAGTCATCTCTGTCATTGTTGGTGAGATGCCTTATTAACTGAATGGGTGTAGGCTTCCTTTCCAATTGAAGCTGATTACATGTGGTAGGCTTTTGGTTTTTTCTGTCTACTTGAAATTAAATGGGATCTTTTGGAAGGTTATCAAAATTGTTTGCATCACAAGTAGGTAGTTTCAATTAACAGGATAGGGACACTCAGGAACAGATTTCAATTCGCACATATTTGTTTTTTTCTTTTTCTTTTTTTTGACTAATTTGGTTATTTGCCATTTCTGGGGATTAAACTTTAAAAAATGTTCTTCTTTTCTGTATCTGATGTTCTGTGTGCTATTAGTGATGCAGCCAACACGAACGGTTGTCATGTGTAACACAACTTTCGATCACCGCGAAAACACCGTCCTGGGAAAGCGTCCATGCTTGATATCGTTTGGTTCATGAACATTAAGTTTCCAGTACAGGTGACCCATAGCTCAAAGTGTTAAATAATTGTCTACATTATTCAATTTTTAAAATAATATTCCATTAATGAGATTGTTAGTCTTTGAAGTTTTGCTCACTTTTATTTTTCCTAGTAGAGCAGGGTAAAAGGAAAGACTTAAGTTCTTATTTATTTCTTTATACGGATCTGATAGATAGATTCATTTATTATTATTATTTTTTAAGTGCAAGGGTAATTGTAAAATCATAGTATAAAGTTTGTGTGGTGTTTCTGCTTTCTTTAATGTTTGGAACTTGCCTCTGCAGGTAAAATCCCAGAGGAAGCCAAAGCTCTCTCTCTATTGGCTCCTGCTCCAACCATGACAAGTCTGATGCCTGGTGCAGGCTTGCTTCCCATACCGACTCCAAATCCCTTAACTACAGTAAGTATGATACACCCTCTTCTAAAGGGAGTGATCATTTAACTGTGTAATTGGTTGAATAAAGAGCTTAGAAAGTTTTTTTTTTTTTTTTAAGAGCTTAGAAAGCTATTTCTATTTCAAGTATTTGTGTTTTTAAATGGAGAGAATTCGAAATATCTGCGTAATTTTTTCCCCATGTAACTGACTTGAACTGCCTTTTGGAATTGCTTATGAAGTAATTGGGGATTCATTTAAATTTGAGAATTGAGATATATTATTCATTAGAAAATCAGTTATTGAAATTCAGCATTTTAGATAGCATAGGGAATTGGAGAATCTAGGTAACTATATTTCCCAGTTCAGGAGGACTAAATCCATTTGAAAAATTTGAAATGATTTACACCGTTGGTAATGGGAAAAATATCTCAGAGAAGCATTTGTCTGATACTGAGAAAAATGTAACATGGTAAAAACATGGCAAAAATATTTTTCATTAGCAGAATTAAATAGTAATTTAATGCCTCATTTGTGATTTCCAAGTGGTGTCAAAAAAAGATTTGCTGTTACTGGGTTCTTGGTTTATATAAAAGATTCTGGTCATTTATTTTAAATAAGAGTCATTTTTCTTCAAAAATAAATCCAAGACAAATACAGAACTCACATTAATTGAAAGCTGTGTTTTACTTTTTGGTACTGGATTCTTAGGGAGTGAACCAGTAAACTTTATGATTATAGTTTATCCAAGTTATAAAAGTGCTTTTTGAAACTTGGAAGTGCAAAATTTTAGGATTTTCACCTGGCACTATTCTGCTGGAGACCTGTATTGTGATCCATGGGAGGAAAATGCCTTTTATTTTTTATTTTATTTTAATATCTTTATTGGAGTATAATTGCTTTACAATGTTGTCTTAGTTTCTGCCATATAACAAAGTTGTGTTAGTTTCTGCTGAATCAGCTATACGTATACATATATCCCCATATCCCCTCCCGCGTCTCCCTCCCGCCTTCCCTATCCTACCCCTCTAGGTGGTCACAAAGCACGGAGCTGATCTCCCTGTGCTATGCGTCTGCTTCCCACTAGCTGTCTGTTTTACATTTGGTAGTGTATATATGTCAGTGCCACTCTCTCACTTCGTCCTAGCTTACCCTTCCCCCTCCCCGTGTCCTCTATTATCTACATATGCTTTATTCTGTCCTGCCCCTAGGTTCTACAGAACCTTTTTTTTTTTTTTAGATTCCCTATATATGTGTAAGCATACGGTATTTGTTTTTCGGTTTCTGATTTACTTCACTCTGTATGACAGACTCTAGGTCCATCCACCTCACTACAAATAACTCAATTTTGTTGCTTTTTTTTTTTTTTTTTGCGGTACGGGCCTCTCACTGTTGAGGCCTCTCCCATTGCGGAGCACAGGCTCCGGACATGCAGGCTCAGCGGCCATGGCTCACGGGCCTAGCCGCTCCGCGGCATGTGGGATCTTCCCAGACCGGGGCACGAACCCGTGTCCCCTGCATTGGCAGGTGGACTCTCAACCACTGCGCCACCAGGGAAGCCCTCTATTTTGTTTCTTTTTATGGCTGAGTAATATTCCATTGTATATATGTGCTGCATCTTCTTTATCCATTCATCTGTTGATGGACACTTAGGTTGCTTCCATGTCCTGGCTATTGTAAATAGTGCTGCAGTGAACATTGTGGTACATGACTCTTTTTGAATTATGGTTTTGTCAGGATATATGCCCAGTAGTAGGATTGCTGGGTCGTATGGTAGTTCTATTTTTAGTTTTTTAAGGAACCTCCATACTGTTCTCCATAGTGGCTGTATCAGTTTACATTCCCACCAACAGTGCAAAAGGGTTCCCTTTTCTCCACACCCTCTCCAGCATTTATTGTTTGTAGATTTTTTGACGATGGCCATTCTAACTGGTGTGGGGTGATACCTCATTGTAGTTTCGATTTGCATTTCTCTAATGATTAGTGGTGTAGAGCATCCTTTCATGTGTTTGTTGGCAATCTGTATATCTTCTTTGGAGAAATGTCTATTTAGGTCTTCTGCCCATTTTTGGATTGGGTTGTTTGTTTTTTTGATATTGAGCTGCATGAGCTGCTTGTATATTTTGGAGATTAATCCTTTGTCAGTGGCTTCGTTTGCAAATATTTTCTCCCATTTTGAGGGTTGTCTTGTTGTCTTGTTTTGGTTTCCTTTGCTGTGCAAAAACTTTTTAAGTTTCATTAGGTCCCGTTTGTTTATTTTTGTTTTTATTTCCATTTCTCTAGGAGGTGGGTCAAAAGTGATCTTGCTGTGATTTATGTCATAGAATGTTCTGCCTATGTTTTCCTCTAAGAGTTTTATAGTGACTGGCCTTAACATTTAGGTGTTTAATCCATTTTGAGTTTATTTTTGTGTATGGTGTTAGGGAGTGTTCTAATTTCATACTTTTACATGTAGCTGTCCAGTGAAAGATAAGGTGACCATATGTGTGTGGGTTTAGCGCTGCGCTTTCTGTCCTGTTCCGTTGATCTATATTTCTGTTTTTGTGCCAGTAGTATACTATCTTGATTACTGTAGCTTTGTAGTATAGCCTGAAGTCAGGGAGCTTGATTCCTCCAGCTCTGTTTTTCTTTCTCAAGATTGCTTTGGCTTTTCGGGGTCTTTTGTGTTTCCATACAAATTGTGAAATTTTTTGTTCTAGTTCTGTGAAAAATGCCATTGGTAGTTTGATAGGGATTGCATTGAATCTATAGATTGCTTTGGGTAGTATAGTCATTTTCACAATGTTGATTCTTCCAATCCAAGAACATGGTATATCTCTCCATCTGTTTGTATCATCTTTAATTTCTTTCATCAGTGTCTTATAGTTTTCTGCATACAGGTATTTTGTCTCCTTAGGTAGGTTTATTCCTAGGTATTTTATTCTTTTTGTTGCAGTGGTAAATGGGAGTGATTCCTTAATTTCACTTTCAGATTTTTCATCATTAGTGTATAGAAATGCAAGAGATTTCTGTGCATTAATTTTGTACCCTGCTACTTTACCAAATTCATTGATTAGCTCTAGTAGTTTTCTGGTAGCATCTTTAGGATTCTCTATATAGTATCATGTCATCTGCAAACAGTGACAGTTTTACTTCTTTTCCAATTTAGATTCCTTTTATTTCGTTTTGTTCTCTGATTGCCATGGCTATAACTTCCAAAATTATGTTGAATAATAGTGGTTAGAGTGGGCAACCGTGTCTTGTTCCTGATCTTAGTGGAAATGGTTTCAGTTTTTCACCATTGAGAGTGATGTTGGCTGTGGGTTTGTTACATATGGCCTTTATTATATTGAGGTAAGTTCCCTCTATGCCTACTTTCTGGAGGGTTTTTATCCTAAATGGGTGTTGAATTATGTTGAAAGCTTTTTCTGCACCTGTTGAGATGATCATATGGTTTTTATCCTTCAATTTGTTTATATGGTTTATCACATTGATTGATTTGCATATATTGAAGAATCCTTGCATTCCTCGGATAAACACCACTCAATCGTGGTGTATGATCCTTTTAATGTGCTGTTGGATTCTGTTTGCTAGTATTTTGTTGAGGATTTTTTCAACTGTGTTCATCAGTGATATTGGCCTGTATTTCTCTTTTTTTGTGACATTTTAGTCTGGTTTTGCTATCAGGGTCGTGGTGGCCTCGTAGAATGAGTTTGGGAGTGTTCTTCCCTCTCCTATTTTTGGAAGAGTTTGAGAAGGATAGGTGTTGGCGTGTCTCTAAATATTTGATAGAATTCACCTGTGAAGCCATCTGGTCCTTGGCTTTTGTTTGTTGGAAGATTTTTAATCACAGTTTCAATTTCAGTGCTTGTGATTGGTCTGTTCATATTTTCTATTTTTTCCTGGTTCAGTCTCGGAAGGTTGTGTTTTTCTAAGAATATGTCCATTTATTCCAGGTTGTCCATTTTATTAGCATATAGCTGCTTGTAGTAATCTCTCATGATCCTTTGTATTTCTGCAGTGTCAGTTGTTATTTCTCCTTTTTCATTTCTAATTCTGTTGATTTGAGTCTTCTCCCTTTTTTTCTTGATGAGTCTTGCTAATGGTTTATCAATTTTGTTTATCTTCTCAAAGAAACAGCTTTTAGTTTTATTGATATTTGCTATTGTTTCCTTCATTTCTTTTTCATTTATTTCTGATCTGATCTTTATACTTTCTTTTCTTCTGCTAACTTCGGGGTTTTTTCTGTTCTTCTTTCTCTAATTGCTTAGGTGTAAGGTTACGTTGTTTATTTGAGATTTTTCTTGTTTCTTGAGGTAGGCTTGTATTGCTATAAACTTCCCTCTTAGAACTGCTTTTGCTACATCCCATAGGTTTTGGGCTGTCGTGTTTTCATTGTCATTTGTTTCTAGGTTTTTAAAAATTTCCTCTTCAATTTCTTCAGTGATCTCTTGGTTATTTAGTAGTGTATTGTTTAGGCTCCATGTGTTTGCAGTTTTTACAGTTTATTTTTCCTGTAATTGATATCTAGTCTCATAGCGTTGTGGTCGGAAAAGATGCTTGATACGATTTCAGTTTCCTTAAATTTACCAAGGCTTGATTTGTGACCCAAGATATGGTCTATCCTGGAGAATGTTCCATGAGCACTTGAGAAGAATGTGTATTCTGTTATTTTTGGATGGAATGTCCTATAAATATCCATTAAGTCCATCTTGTTTAATGTGTCGTTTAAAGCTTGTGTTTCCTTATTTATTTTCATTTTAGATGATCTGTCTATTGGTGAAAGTGGGATGTTGAAGTCCCCTACTATGATTGTGTTACTGTCGATTTCCCCTTTTATGGCTGTTAGCATTTGCCTTATGTTTTGAGGTGCTCCTATGTTGGATGCATAAATATTTACAATAGTTATATCATCATTTTGGATTGATCCCTTGATCATTATGTAGTGTCCTTCTTTGTCTCTTCTAATAGTCTTTATTTTAAAGTCTATTTTGTCTGATATGAGAATTGCTACTCCAGCTTTCTTTTGATTTCCATTTGCATGGAATATGTTTTTCCATCCCCTCACTTTCAGTCTGTGTGTGTCCCTAGGTCTGAAGTGGGTCTCTTGTAGACAGCATATATATGGGTCTTGTTTTTGTACCCATTCAGCCAGTCTGTGTCTTTTGGTTGTAGTATTTAAGCCATTTTACATTCAAGGTAATTATCAATATGTATGTTCCTGTTACCATTCTCTTAATTGTTTTGGGTTTTTTATTTTAGGGCTTTTCCTTCTCTTGTGTTTCCTGCCTAGAGAAGTTCCTTTAGCATTTGTTGTAAAGCTGGTTTGGTGGTGCTGAATTCTCTTAGCTTTTGCTTGACTGTAAGGTTTTTAATTTCTCTGTTGAATCTGAATGAGATCCTTGCTTGGTAGAGTAATCTTGGTTGTAGGTTTTTCCCTTTCATCACTTTAAATATGTCCTGCCACTCCCTTCTGGCTACCAGAGTTTTGCCAAAAGATCAGCTGTTAACCTTATGGGGATTCCTTTGTTTGTAAATTGTTGATTTTCCCTTGCTACTTTTAATATTTTTTCCTTGTTTTTAATTTTTGATAGTTTGATTAATATGTGTCTTGACGTGTTTCTCCTTGGGTTTTCCTGTATGGGACTCTGTGCTTCCTGGACTTGATTGACTCTTTCCTTTCCCATATTAGGGAAGTTTTTGACTATTATCTCTTCAAATATTTTCTCAGTCCCTTTCTTTTTCTCTTCTTCTGGGGCCCCTATAATTCGAATGTTGGTGTGTTTAATGTTGTCCCAGAGGTCTCTGAGATTGTCCTCAATTCTTTTCATTCTTTTATCTTTATTCTGCTGTGCGGTAGTTATTTCCACTAATTTATCCTCCAGGCCACTTATCTGTTCTTCTGCCTCAATTACTCTGCTGTTGATTCCTTCTAGAGAATTTTTAATTTCACTTATTGTGTTGTTCATCATTGTTTGTTTGTTTGTTCTAGGTTCTTTTTAAATGTTTCTTGTATTTTCTCCATTCTATTTCCAAGATTTTGGATCATCTTTACTATCATTATTCTGAATTCTTTTTCAGATAGACTGCCTGTTTCCTCTTCATTTGTTAGGTCTGGTGGATTTTTACCTTGCTCCTTCATCTGCTGTGTATTTCTCTGTCTTCTCATTTTGTTTAACTTACTGTGTTTGGGTCTCCTTTTTGCAGGCTGCAGGTTTGTAGTTCCTGTTGTTTTTGGTGTCTGCCCCCAGTGGGTAAGGTTGGTTCAGTGGGTTGTGTAGGCTTACTGGTGGAGGGGAGTGGTGCCTGTGTTCTGGAGGATGAGGCTGGATCTTTTCTTTCTGGTGGGCAGGACTGTATCCGGTGGTGTGTTTTGGGGTGTCTGTGAACTTCTGATTTTAGGCAGCCTCTCTGCTAATGGGTGGGGTTGTGTTCCTGTCTTGCTAGTTGTTTTGCATAGGATGTCCAGAACTGGAGTTTGCTTGTAGTTAAGTGGAGCTGGGTCTTAGCGTTGAGACAGAGATCTCTGGGAGAGCTCTCACCGATTGATGGTGCATAGGGCTGGGAGGTGAAAGTGGTCCAGTGTCCTGAGCACGGCGCTCCCATCTCAGAGGCTCAGGCCTGATACCTGGTCAGAGCACCCTGTCAGCCACATGGCCTGGTATGTGCGGAGTCTCTTGTCTTTTGGGAAGTGTGAGGTGTTCTGCCAGCGTTTGGTAGGTGTTCTGTAGGAGTTGTTCCACATGTAAATTTATTTTTTATGTATTTGTGGGTAGGAAGGTGATCTCCAGGGTTTATTCCTCCACCATCTGGAAGGTCCTGATCTGTAAATGGTTTTTAATTTAACATCTAATCATTTGAATTGGGCTTTCTAAAAATTTTATTTTGGGTATGTTTTGGTATATTTTAAGATTAATTCCTGGATCATCATCTCTTTTCCCCCCTCCTCAGAAAGTATTGTCTTGCTATCTTGAAACTTTTTAGGTTTTATTTATCAAGAAGAGAAAGTTTTTATTATTTAATTTGTTGCTGTGAGGGGAAATGATTCCTTTCAATTCAGCTGTAGATATGTTTTTTTTGTTTTTTGTTTTTGCGGTACGCGGGCCTCTCACTGTTGTGGCCTCTCCCGTTGCGGAGCACAGACTCCGGACGCGCAGGCTCAGCGGCCATGGTTCACGGACCTAGCCGCTCCGCGGCACGTGGGATCCTCCCGGACTGGGGCACGAACCCGCGTCCCCTGCATCGGCAGGTGGACTCTCAACCACTGCACCACCAGGGAAAACCAAGATATGTATTTTTAGAAAGCTTAATTCATGAAGAATAATTTTAGGTAGAAAACAGGGGAAAGGTGGCCCGTGATTTGGCTCCTAGCTACCTCTCTGACCTTTTTTTTCCTACTGGTTTTCCTGGCTCCCCTCTATTTCAGTCTTATTGGCTTTGTTGATTTTTGGATATGCCAAACATATTTCTGTCTCAGGGCTGTTGTACTTATTTATCCTCTGCCTAGAACATTTGTTTTCCAGACATTGAAAAGTTTTACTCTTTCATAAGAGTGAAACCTTTCATGAGGTTTCTTTCTATTTAAAAATCACATCTCCAGGGAGGCCAAGGTTTCTATGTCAGAAGGCAAAAGTTTTATATCAGGAGTCAGGTCATCTTTACCCCCTCAAACACTGAAAGGGCAACTTAAGTATTTAGGTCCTTTAGACCAGGGCTAGAAAATAGGCTAATCTAAAGAAGGGTAGTTGTATTGTTATAGTGCAGCCACATCCAGTAGAACTTTGTGCTATGATGGAGATGTCTGTATCTCTGCTATCTAGTGTAGAAGCCACTAGCAACATGTGGCTCTTGAGCACTTGGAATGTGGCTAGTGTGACTGAGGCACTGAATTTTAATTAAAATTCAAATAGCCATATGTGATTGGTGATTACCATGTTAAATGACACAAGTGTCGAAGAATGGTACAGTGCAAAGAAGAGAGAGAGAGAGAGAGACAGGAAAGGTTTCTAAAAACAGGACTGAATGATCTTTAAATTTGAGAAACAAAGGAGTTGGATTAGATGATTTGGAAAGGCCCATTAGAGATCTATAATTGTATGTCCCAGTGAAGAAATGTGTAGGTCAAAGGGATTGACAGCTGGGAATACTAGGAAAGGCCTGTTTTAAATCCATGCAAAACCGACAAATAATAAGACTCATATTTGTGATTTAGCTTAATTGTATATAATAATTCTCTTGCACAGTAGAAAAAAATTTAAGGTATGACCCTCAATCATCTGTGAATGTTAGACTATCAAAGACATGGGAGGGGAAAAAGGAGTGTGATTAGACGCAACATGTGGAGGGAGGCTAGGCCATTCACCTGTTTTGAACTAAGGTATTTTCTATAACATTATGGTAACTTGAAATGGTGACAGCAAAAAATATAAGATCTGTTAGTAGCAAGATACCACAGATTGTAATAAATACTATGAAGGAAAAAAACCAGAGTGGTGTAGTAGAGAGTAAATGAGGCTCTACGTAAGGTGAGGGAAAGCCTCCTGGAGAGGGTGATTGACCTGGCGGTTGAAGGATTCAGCCAGCAGAAGCTAGGGGAAGAGCTTTCTAGGGCCGAAAGAATGCCAAGTGAGAAACCCTAAAGTGAGAAAAACTTGTGTGTTCCAGGTGCAGAATGGTTGTGAAGGCAGGGTGGCGGGGTCGGGGGGCAGCAGGGTAGTAGGTGTTTTGAGATTGGAGGGATAGATAGGGCACTGATGATGTAGGGCTATTTAGGCCACAGAAGGAAGTTTGAATTTTATTCTGAAGGGTTTTAAGCGGGGGTAAAACTTGATTTGACATGTTTTGAAACGATCACACATGGGTTGCTATGGTAAGCATAAGTGATACTTATTTCATAAACTAGTATTTTCACCTTTAGGAAGTGTTATTACTTAACAGTTGTTAAATTTTAGTAGCTTTGCAACAATATAACAGTATATAGTCAGTTAACTTATTTGACTTAAATTGCAAAAGTAGAAATGAAAGTTGCAGTTTTTTTTTTCCTTGAAAAGTCTTGTGAATTCTGCAAAATTTTTCATTTTCAAATTCTGAGATCTATCTTTTCAGTTTAAATTCACATTAAAAATGTGTTTCTTAATGCTTGAACTAAAAACTGATTTTAGTAATGTTATGAAAGATCATTCAAAGGTTTTTATCTTTTTCCTACCGTAGTATAAGTAAGGGTTTAATATTTTAGGTTTCTTTTCTTAGGTAAACTTTGTCCCTGCTTTAATTTTAGTCTGTGCATGGTGGTACCCTGGTTTTACCACGTGTTAGCTGAGTATCTTTGGGAAAATTATTTTCTGTAAGACTTTGCCTTTATCTGTGAAATTGGTGTAATAGTAATATCTATCTCTTAGGGCTGTTCTGAGAATTGCGTTAATAACCTAGCAAAAATTAGGTGCTTTGATTATTGTTAAGTATTAGGAATTCACAGTGTTGTTGAATGCCCGAGGTACAGTTGATTCTCATTATTTGTGAATTCTGTATTTGTGAATTCACATACTAGCTAAAATTTATTTGAAATCTCAAAATCGGTACTTGTGGTGCTTTTGTGGTTATTCATCAACACAAATAGAATGAGGAGAAAGTTGAGTTGCTTGATACGTTCATTCCCAGATGAGTTCAAACAGAGCAACGCTCTGCCTTCTTATTTCAGCTCTAATGGTGTAAATAACTTTTTTGTGTGTGGTGTGTCGAGTGTCATGTTTTTTGCATTTTTGTGCTTTATGTTGGTCATTTTGCTCTTTAAATTGGCCCCCAGCATAGTGCTAAAGTTTTGTCTAGTGTTCCTAAGTGTTGGAAGCCTGTGGTGTACCTTACAGAGAAAATTCTTATGTAAGATAAGGTTCATTCAGGCATGAGTTGATCATGCTGCTGGTCATGAGTTTAATGTTAATGAATCAATAATATATACTAACTAAGGTATTTGTAAACAGAAGCACACATAAAACAAGGTCATATATTTATCACTTGATGAAAGTGTTATGACCAGAGGCTCATAGGAACCTAGCCCTGTGTTTTTTTCCCTAGGAGCAGCGATTTCAGTATTTAATAATTCAGTCTTCATGGCAAACTTTATTGGACATAAGTACTACAGATAATGAGAATGGACTGTTTGTTTTTAGTGTCAAGTTTAGAAGTAATTAAAATACCCAGATAGTTAAGAGATATGTTGTATTTCTAATTACATTGAAAACTACTGTGACCTTACTCTGAATAATTCAGATATATACCTGGCTTAAATTAGGAGTCCCTAGTCTCTTCCCATTCTTACTGAGTTGATCAATATTCTTCAAGATTAGAGAATGGTAATTTTTGACACTAATAGAAAATATCTGCTCTGTTTTTTTTTTAATTTTTTTATAGCTGGGTGTTTCCCTTAGCAGTTTGGGAGCTATACCAGCAGCAGCACTAGACCCCAATATTGCAACACTTGGAGAGATACCACAGCCACCACTTATGGGAAATGTGGATCCTTCCAAAATTGATGAAATTAGGAGAACAGTCTATGTTGGCAATTTGAATTCCCAGGTAACTAATATAAGAAGAAATTGAGTGGTGGGACCTCTTATTCCTTTCCCTTTATTAAAAATCGTATCAATTGATAAAGTAGTATTTACCTGAATTTTTTTAAAGAAGAATATACTTTATTAAAGTGTTACTTTGTTTCTTCAGACAACAACAGCTGATCAGCTACTTGAATTTTTTAAACAAGTTGGAGAAGTGAAGTTTGTGCGGATGGCAGGTGATGAGACTCAGCCAACTCGGTTTGCTTTTGTGGAATTTGCAGACCAAAATTCTGTACCAAGGGCCCTTGCTTTTAATGGAGTTATGTTTGGAGACAGGCCACTGAAGTAAGAAACACTAAACAAAGAAATTTTAATGATTTTGAAAAAATTTTGTGGTTTTGATGTAATGCAGTTTTTTTTTTTCTTTTTAATAGTAATTGGCAATTTGTGGAAAGGAAGACTTTGTGTTAAGTATAAATGAAACACATGAGATATTTACCATTTTAGCCTTTAAATTAAAGTTACATTTGAAGACATCTTATTTTCTATTTCATAAGGTCTAATTTAAAGTTAACATTTTTATACCGTACATATTGATTGTAGGTCTTTTTCCATAAGCTTTAACAAGTTAGGTTGGTTTTGCATTATTACACTAGACTAATGGGCAGTTTAACATATGGGTAGAACTTACAGTAATATAGTAATAAGAATTTTGGTAAATCCAAAATTTCAGGAAGAATGTACCCAGAAATGTTTTAAATTATACATTTTAAGGTTTGCTCACGTCCTTGTTTGCAAAATGAAAAGTTGATGTAGCCTTTCAGGTACTCAAGACCAGAAATTCTATTTCATGCACATTATCGAGGCACCAATTTTATCTGAATTCTGTAGATAATTGCCTTAATTATATAGTTTGATCAGGAGTCTGCTATTAAGGGATAAGAAACTGTTCTTAGTGAATGCTGTGTTTTCACCATGGTAAAGGGAGACACACCAAATTCATTTATGTGCATCAGAGAAACCACTGTTACCCATAAAGGAAGAGTTTTATCAGATTCCTCCCATATTTGAAACTGTATGACGAGGCCATGGTCCAGGGTGGATTAAAATGGTGCACATGATATATAGGTTCCCTTTCATCCTCCCAGGGTGCAGAGGTTATCAACAAAATTTTATAATCTTAGAAGTGATTCATTTTAATATTGGTGTCACCATTTTAATTTATTATAACTCTAAGCTGTGAGGAGAAGCGGTTGTCCTGGCCTATTTAGGTTGTTAAAGAAGTTAGCTAGGGTTCAGTTTTTCTTTTTTTCCCTTGCTTTTTGCCTTTGTTAGCAAGAGATGATGGCAGATGGGAATGAGATAAATCATGGTTTTGAGGTTGGTTTTGGTTATTCTGTATTTAGCTGTATTATTCTAAATGTGCTTTTGAGATGTCCTCAGATTTGTAAATATCTGTATCATATAAACAATTAGTTGTTTCATGTTTTGTAAAATATGGTGTGTATTTGTGATATGCTAATATTTTTAATTTAGAATAAATCACTCCAACAATGCAATAGTAAAACCCCCTGAGATGACACCTCAGGCTGCAGCTAAGGAGTTAGAAGAAGTAATGAAGCGAGTGCGAGAGGCTCAGTCCTTTATCTCAGCAGCTATCGAACCAGGTAAGGCCATAGCGTTGTTACATAGGTCATAGTTGAAGATCATAGAATCTTAGAACTGGAAGGAATTTTAGAAATTATCTGTTCAGTCCCTTCATTTTACAAACAAGAAGACTGAAACTCAAGAAAGAGTAAGTGACTTAACTAGCGTTAAAGGTTGAAGAACTATTTAGCACAAATATCTTTTTCCATGATACTGAATTGAGGTACATTAGCTTGAGTTAATCACTTCTTTATATTTTAATAGCAAAATCAGTACGCAGAACTGATTTGCTTAAAGCAAAGTGTAAATATTATTGTGAGGCTAAAGACAAGAATAAATATATTTTAAATGTTATGATTAAGCAGATTCACTTTTCCTTCAAAGTTTTAATTTTAAAAATAGAAAAGAGAGCCCATGAGTTAGGAAAACTACAGAGTCTGTTTTAGCATGGTAAAGGAACACCCTTTCAAACTTTTGTGTTGCTAACTAAAATTAGAAATCCAACCTAAAAATGTCTAGATGGTTTTTTACATTTGAGCAAATTTTCTAAATTAGAATTTAAGCTTCAATTCTAGGAAAATAAATGGAAAAAGGATTTAAAATCACTGTCATAGGAATTACAGACATGTTATAATCGTACATTATGGCAGCAACAAAATACTACGAACAGCTGTTTATAATCATCTGGTTTATATGTACTGCTGCAGGGTGGCTGCACTCAACGAGTTTATGCAATGACTTTCTTGGATGTTTCTGAAGGATAATTGCACAGGAGGAGGATGTACAGAGAGTAGGCCCCTTGCACTATATGTGGTACATTCCACTTGTGCCTGATTATTAACTGGGATCTTTAATTGTTCTGAGCTTACACTGCAAAGTGGTTTTTTCCTCCCAGAGTCTGGAAAGAACAATGAAAGAAAAGGCGGTCGATCTCGTTCCCACACTCGTTCAAAATCCAGGTCTAGCTCAAAATCCCGTTCTAGAAGGAAAAGATCACAGTCAAAACACAGGTGAGAATTTCTACTGTCATATTTAAATTTTTTCTGTTTTGTATTTACAGTGGTTAAGATTTTCTGAGTTTTTGTCCAAGTATCAGAGTGTAGAAATTTCACTGGTGTTCACCAGGGAGTATGGTTACCATTAGATATTGCTTTAATTGTAATGCTAAAGAATGAAGTTTTATGTAATTAATATATAATTTCAGCTAATTTTTAGTTTTAGAAGTTGGTTTTCTATCTTAAGATGTTCTATTCCTGATTTTTCTAAGAGTAAACTAGTCTCTATACAGAACTGGCAGAAATTTTTCATTCTTCATAAAGGGAACATCTGATGCTGAAAATATTGCTGAAGTTGTTGCAGCTTTTTTGTTTTTTTCTTCCCCCACTTTCCTCAAGGTCTGGGGCGCACCACCCCAGATCTTGATTTCAAGTAGTTACCCTTCTCCGATACTGTGCGTCAAGTGGGGTACTTTAAGTCTTTGTACTCTTGGTGATAAGAGCCTCTTCCACCCACTTTGGGACCTGAAACATAGGAGTAACTTGCAGCTTTAATTGCAACTGTTGTGCTTAAGCTCTATTTCTGTTTTGTTTATCTTATTTTTGAGCGTGGCTTTGTCATTTTGAAGTTCTTTTAAAATCTTTTGTGTTTGGTGCAAAGGGGGTCTCAAGATATAAACTTGCAACACCATCTTGATTGGAAGTAACCTAAGAGTCATGTCTAAAATAAGTTTTATTGTCTTCTTTAAGATGTGGAGGGGGCTGTTACTGCAATGTGAACATGTATGCAGTGGATCCTAATTGCATGTTACATGTGCATACATATGCGTACTCTCTAAAGAGAAGAGGCAGAGAAAAGTGTGTGTGCGTGTGAGTGTGCATGTTTGTTGGGAGTATTAGAGAAGGAGGAGGATTTGAGGGGAGGGAAAAAAGGAACCAGTATGCCCTATGTTGAACCTCACTAGCAAGCTCAGTTTTGTCTTGATTTTCTGTGCTAATCAAGGAGATTGAGGTAATGAGATAGGAAAATACGATCTTCTTTTTTTTAATTTATTTTTTATTGAAGTATACTTGAATTACAATGTTGTACAGCAGAGTGACTCAGTTATACATATATATATGTTCTTTTTCATATTCTTTTCCATTATGGTTTATCACAGGATACTGAATGTAGTTCCCTGTGCTGTACAGTAGGACCTTGTTGTTTATCCATTCTATGCATACCAGTTTGCATCTGCTAATCCCAAACTCTCACGTCTCCCCTCTCCCACCCCCTCCCCCTTGGCAACCAGCAGTCTATTCTCTATGTCCCTGATTTTGTTTCTGTTTCATAGATAGGTTCATTTGTAGCATATTTTAGATTCCACATGCGATATCATATGGTATTCGTCATCTCTTTCTGACTGACTTCACTTAGTATGATAATCCCTAGTTGCAGATATTCTTAATTAGACTCTAGCAAACTATACTTCAGCTCTCTACTTGTGTATACGTCTCTACTATTACTTGCAGAATTCCTTTTGGAATATGGTTTTAATCTCTCTCTCTATCCAAGGCCTTACAGTAAGGCAAATTCATGTCCAAGAGAAGGAGGTTGTTTCGTGTACAAGGAATAAGACAGTGTAGCAAAGCCAGAACTGGAGAAGGAAAGTCGTGTAGAATCAGTGGTACTAGATTATGGATATTTCTATAGGTCAACAGGTGGTGAAGGTAAAGGAGATCAAGAAAATACAGAATTGAGCTGAAGAATAATAACTTTTCTGAGGAAGAAAAAGAGCAATGACTTAAATCTTACTTTGTGTTATAAGAGCCATGCTCCAAATCTAATACCTTAGTGGTTTTCTAAGGCAGAAAAAAAGCAAAATTTGATTATTAACATTTTTTCCTTGATAATTTCTGTGACGCTTTCTCTGTTGGGACAAATAATTTAACTAAGGTTTTTACTCTTATCATTTTCAGTATATTGGGATATTTTCCCTTTCCAAGGGTTAGTGGAGGAAGGGTTATTCTGTCTAAAATGAAATTTGTTAATTTCTTATTTGAATTTCTTATTTGAATAATTTCTTATTCATGGGAGTGATTTCATGGAGGTCTGTCTAATTATGTAGCATTAGAAATTAATTGTTCTTGGCTGGCGCGCACACCCAAACACGCCCATACACACAGGCACACCTCGTTTTATTTTACTCTGCTTTATTGTGCTTCACAGATACTGTGGTTTTTTAACAAATTGAAAGTTTGTGGCAGCCCTGCATTGTCAGATGACAATTAGCATTTTTTAGCAATAAAGTATTTTTAATTAAGGTATGTACATTTTTTTTTAAGACATAATGCTGTTGCACACTTAATACACTAGAGTATAGAGTAAATATAAATTGTATATGCATTGGGAAGCCAAAAAATTCCTGACTCGCTTTATCGCGATACTCCCTTTTTTGCGGTGGTCTGGAACCAAACCCACAATAACTCTGAGGTATGCCTGTATGTCTTTTTTGTCAGCATATACTGTTTTTATACATGTTGTATATAAACACAAGAAGCCTTTACTAAGGTCATAAAGAAATAAAAAAGAGGATGAGTTTTGTTGAAAAGAAAAGAAATTCCTCACCGAAAAACATTTGACTTATGGAACTCCCTCCCCCTCTCCACCGGTAGGGGATGGCAAGCATTTCTCGGTTTCCCCTCTTCTAGTGGGATTGGATACCCTCAGCTCTGGCTCTGACCCACTAGACCTAGCAGGAGTGTGGGTTGCAGGAGCCCTTGTTCTTGAAGCCCCACCTTCTTAGTGTTCTGATACTTCTAGAACTTTCCCCTGACTCTTTCCCTGTTCCTTCTTCTTTCTGTAGGAGGGAGGAAATAGTTATTTGTTACTATGACCTTGGCTAGAACTGGGAAGATGTGTTTCCACTCTGTCCAAATTTTTATATGTGTTTTTTTCATAGGGACAGTGTTAGAAAAGGTGGGTAGTAGTACTCTATTATATTTTAAAGTTAAGTAACCTTTACAGACCAGCATAGGAACTATAAGACATTTTATAATATTTTAATGGGAAACAACTGACTTACAAATGAACTTTGATGCAACATAATGGTAAGTTGCTCTTTATTTACAATTTAACTTATAAATGCAATTTTGTACATCATGTTAAAATGACAGCTGCTAATGATAGCTCAAATCTTTATCTTTGGTTGGATTAGATTTGCTCTTGACTTGAAGCTTTTAGCTTTCCGAATAGAAAACTTGTAGGCAACTAGTGGGTGAGACAGACATGAAATATTTAATGTCAAAATTGAAATACAATAATTACTCTTGAGCAGTGACTTTCAAACTCTGAGGACCCACAGGATAAGGTGGGAATCCAAGTGGTCAGTGCTTTTTTATTATTAACTTTTATTTGTTATGGCTATGGTTAATTTTCTTAAAGGAGTTTGTTTAATTAAGATTGGAAAGTGCTATTTGAAGCAAACAAAATTATTATTTATTGTTTTTAGCAAGGTTAACTAGAATAGAAATCTTAAGACTTATTAAGTACATAGAAGCAAAGGCCCTTTAAAACATTATTACCCTCATGTGGATGTCTGTAAATGGACTAAAAATGTTATAAGTTTTTAAGTTTTCCTCTGCTAGCTACTACTTGACCCTTGTGTCTCTTAGGTTATTAGTGATAAAGGTTTCAATAAACTACGAATTATCTTCGTATATTAAAAATGAGGTATGAAGATAAGTGTATAATAGATGAGTGGTTCAGTTGAAAATTAGCTGTTGGAAAACAAATTTTGACTAACTGAAAAGTGTGTTTTACGAACAAGAGCATTACTTAATTGAGGATTGTCTGGAGACTTCTGGTTTCACGGCATAGCACAAGCATTTAACTATATGTATTTCTTTTATAGATATTTGTTTTAACTTAATTCATGAAGATATAACTATCAAGATGAGTTTTAATTATATAAGGCATACTTGTAGATGTTCATTTGACCCCTTGGAATAAATAGAGATATAATTTAAAGTTTTCATTTATGTTAATTGTTAATAATGATGATGATGCAGATATTGAGATAGGATTTTTTTTTTGCGGTATGCGGGCCTCTCACTGCTGTGGACTCTCCCACCGCAGAGCACAGGCTCTGGACGCACAGGCCCAGCGGCCATGGCTCACGGGCCCAACCGCTCCGTGGCATGTGGGATCCTCCCAGACTGGGGCACGAACCTGCGTCCCCTGCATCGGCAGGCGGACTCTCAACCACTGTGCCACCAGGGAAGCCCTGAGATAGGATTTTTAATCATTTACTCTGCACTCAAAACTGTTAGGCAGTTTTCCATATATCATCTGTTTTAATTCTCATGACAGTTCTAGGAGGTATAGGTATGATTCTTACTCCACTTTTTAGATGAAGAAACTCAGGCTCAGAGAGGTTGAGTGATTAGCCAGAGTTCTCACAGCTATTGTGTGGCAGAACTGAGTGTCAGGGCCAGATTGTTTAACTGTGAAGCCGGTGAGTCTCATCACTTTGTTGTTTAAGTTGTATGCCTTCAATTTGGTTACATTTAAATAAATAGTTCCTAGGATACCTCATTATGAAAAATGTCACATTATATAAGCTATTATTTCAGTTGGGAAAGGAGCCTAGAGAATTTCAGAATTTAAAAAAACAGTTATTTTTCCTCCAAGAATGCCAGTAATAAAGGTTTCTTTTAACAGCTTTGTTTAGGTAATAAAATCAAGGCTTTGCAAATTCAACATTTGATTATATTTAGCTTTAACTCACGAGTAAGATGTCTGGTTTCCTGTCACACTAGCACCATCATTAGTACTGTGCTTCCCTATGCATTCTTCTTAGTATGTGTTATGACAAATAACACACAGTCATTTATAGAAACCATTGAACCATATAACCACTACTCCCTGTCAAAGATAAGTTATAGCCACAAGCAGTAATATTACATTCAAGTCAAGAGTTAAAGACAATTTTTGGTATGAAAATTTGGACCATGGGAGAAGTTGTCTGTTCTAATTGAGCCAGGCAATATTTAGCAAAAGAAAGCCACACCTGAAACTGTCAACTTAAGTCTGACATAGGAAATAGCTTAAATTCTTTTTCTGTTTCTGTCTTTGTGTTCTGGACAATGAAATGTCTGGTGAAGTTTTCAATAAATAAATTTATGTCAGATAATCTAATTTTGAAGCATTATGTAATAGAGAATTTAAAAATATTGATAAATACTGTCAGGATTGGTTTTAAAATTCTCTTATGTGAAAGATCTTAAATATTTATAAATTGAAATTCTAAGAATAAGTTTTGATATTCTAACAATTTGTTTTTCTTTAGGAGCAGATCCCATAATAGATCACGTTCAAGACAAAAAGATAGACGTAGATCTAAGAGCCCTCATAAAAAACGCTCTAAATCAAGGGAGAGGCGGAAGTCAAGGAGTCGTTCGCGTTCACGGTGAGTTTTTTGGAAATTAAGGGTAGTTTTCTCATGACCTCATATGTTAAAAACCTGTTGTTTAAATTTTTAATGAAAGAAATTAAACTTTTTTCTGATTGTTTCAGTAATGAGTTAATATCGATTGTCATTGATTTGAATCTGATGGTTAGTATGACTCATGTGATTTCCAGACTAAATTCAGCCTGATAATTGTTTCATTTAGCAGCTTCATGTACACATAAATTATTTAGAAATTTATGTGTAATGTCTCACAGCTATTATACATTGTTTTGTGTTGATAATTGTTGAGGAAAGAGAATGAGGTCCTTGTTGGGGAGTAGAATTATTTTAGTTGTGAATTTATTTATTTACTTTTGTTTTTAAAGGGACAAAAGAAAAGACAACCGAGAAAAAATCAAGGAAAAGGAAAGAGTGAAAGAAAAAGATAGAGAAAAGGAAAGGGAAAAAGAGAGAGACAGGGAAAAGGAACGTGAAAAAGAAAAGGAACGGGGTAAAAACAAAGATAAAGACCGGGATAAAGAACGGGAAAAGGACCGAGATAAAGACAAGGAGAAGGACAGAGAGAGAGAGCGGGAAAAAGAGCATGAAAAGGAACGAGACAAAGAGAAGGAGAAGGAACAGGACAAAGAAAAGGAACGAGAAAAGGACAGATCCAAAGAGATAGATGAGAAAAGAAAGAAGGATAAAAAGTCCAGAACACCACCCAGAAGTTACAATGCATCAAGAAGATCTCGTAGTTCCAGCAGGTTTGATAATGCTTAAAGTTTTTACCAAAGGGCTTACTGATGACAAATGAAAACATAAATTTTAACTGGGGGGAAAAGATAATTGTGCACAAGTGGAATCAGTACAATAGTATCAGAACATTTCCCTCTGATAGCAGAGTAAACATTTCTCTAGCAGAGGGATTGCTACAGTATTGAATCTATGAGGAGGAAGAGAGAATATTGGCCAGAATTACTTGAAAAGTTAACTGTCCTTTGTAATCCACTATTTTAACCTGGCAGTGGTGTCAGTGGCTGCTGTTGCTGCTGCTTATTATTTTCTTGGAGGGTGGGATCGCAGGGGCAAGTTTTTTGTTTTTGTTATGTAGAGAAATTGACTTCTTAGGCGTCTATATTTCTTTGGAATGATGTGGTAAATTTTAATATATAAAATTATTTCTAAAGTTACAGTATTAGTCCTTTTCGTCATCTAAGTTCATTTTTACTCCTCTACTTTGTTGAATACATGACGTTTAAATTTTGGTTTTCATTTATTAATTTGTTGTTAAGGATTTGCTTTTTTCTTAGGACTGTTTATTAATAGGTACACTGCCACCAGGTGGCAGCAGGTTGCCATAGTAACATCAGCAAAATGAGGACCTTCCTTAATTCAGGATTATCTCAATCTACATCCATTGCTCCAGATGATATTGTGACTATAAATAAATGGAATTTCCTAAGTTGTGTTAAACTATATCTTAAAAATACTTTAAAAATATATTTTTGCAAGTTTTAAAGATATTTTAAAATGTTTTTTCATAGAACATAATTTCTGAGACAATGGACTATATATTTCCTAAATTTTTTAACTTTGTGTTTTAACAGCTTATTCTTAATACTAGTCTTTGGCTAGTTAATAGAAGATAATTGCAAGCATTTATTGAATGCTTTACCATATGCCAGGTTTTATGTCTCAGCAGAGTTTTTCATGACTGATCTTATTTAATCTTCACAGTAAGCCTGTGAGAAGACTGTTATCATGGTTTTAAAACATGAGGAAACCAAACCAGAGGAAATTTTCCATCTGCTCTGCACTTTAGTTAGAAGTATAGTAGTATAGTAGCTCTTCTCTCTTTAGAGATTGTTTAATTGAGGACTTTAACCATTACTTGGTACTGGCTTTTAAAAAACGCGTCAGAAGGGGCTTCCCTAGTGGCGCAGTGGTTGAGAGTCCACCTGCCGACGCAGGGGACGCCGGTTTGTGCCCCGGTCCAGGAAGATCCCACATGCCGCAGAGCGGCTGGGCCCGTGAGCCATGGCTGCTGAGCCTGTGCGTCCGGAGCCTGTGCTCCGCAACGGGAGAGGCCACAACAGTGAGAGGCCCGCGTACCGCAAAAAAAAAAAAAAAAAAAAAAAGTGCGTCAGAAGTATATAGTTGAAAGCAACAGTATATGTTAAAATGTGACTTCAAATCAGTAGGTCATTGCCATATTTCAGCACATTGAACCAAAACCTGAAGAAATTAACTCATTTGCTGTGGGTATCAGTTGAGCCTTGCAGACTGCATCTTTATTGCAGTTATTTTATTGGTTGTGTTTCACACATTCCTTTGTGTTGGTGTGATCGTTTAGATATTGCCCTTCACAACACCAAATAATATTTCGATTCCTTTTTAAAAAATTAATTTTTATTTTTTGCTGCTTTGGGTCTCCATTGCTACACGTGGGCTTTCTCTAGTTGTGGATAGTGGGGGCTACTCTTTGTTGCGGTGCGTGGACTTCTCATTGCGGTGGCTTCTCTTGTTGCAGAGTATGGGCTGTAGGTGAGCGGGCTTCAGTAGTTTTGGCACCACGGGCTTCAGTAGTTGTGGCATGTGGGCTCTAGAGTGCAGGCTCGGTAGTTGTGGCACGTAGGCGTAGTGGCCCTGCGGCATCTCTCCGGACCAGGGATCGAACCCGTGTCCCCTGCATTGGCAGGCGGATTCTTAACCGCTGCGCCACCAGGGAAGTCCCCTCGATTCCTTTTAAATTCAGTTGAATTTACTTTTTCTGATGACTTTGAAATGTTTATAATTTTTTCATGGGTCATTTTAAGTCACTTGATATTTAAGAAAGTGTAGATGTTCACATTCAGTTCTTAGGTCTTAGATAACCTCTGGGGCCTGGAGAATAAATGTTGACTAATGTTAATTCC
Source organism: Stenella coeruleoalba (assembly GCF_951394435.1). Classification (NCBI taxonomy): domain Eukaryota; kingdom Metazoa; phylum Chordata; class Mammalia; order Artiodactyla; family Delphinidae; genus Stenella; species Stenella coeruleoalba. The sequence continues at coordinate 52,386,770 of NC_137148.1, forward strand.
TAAAGGTTCAGCAGTTTGGAATGTTTTATGCTTTCAGAAGAGCTTGCTGAAGAGTTACCATTTCTTATCTTTTAGCATTTTTCTTCCTTTAAGGTGCTCTGATTTGTTTAGTGAATGGGAAACCTCTTAACTGCCCAGAATAATAGTCTACTTAATGTTTTTATTTCCAACATTGTCTTCTGAGCTACATTTTTAAGGAAAAATTTTGATATTTAAAAACTTTTAATGCTTGGAATTATAATTAATAAGGATGAGACCATCAAAGGGAAGGAGAACATATTTACTGAGCACCTGCTGTGCACCAGACACTAGGCTTGGTATTTCACAGGTATTATCCTGATCCTCAAAACTACAAGGCTCAAGTTATCTCCATTTTTTAATTGGAAAAACTGAGACTCAGATAAAGTAATATGACCCCAGTCGTGCAGTTGGTAAGATGTGGAACTGAAATTTAAATGTAAGCCTAATCAACTCCAATTCTGCATACTAGAGCTGACAGCTTCTTTCTCGACTAACTGATATTCTAGCTTCCTGTCTGTCCAGCCTTAGCTCTCATTATCACTAACTGGTAATTATTAGATGTCCATCTGTACATAGTGCTTCCTGAACATACAGGTAAAGAGTTACACTGTTGAAGATGGAGCCATTTTGTGTAAACTTAAAGTCTGGAATACACTGATATTCTCATGCTATGAAAAAAGTACTTCTGGTTCTTGTGTGGGGCAGGGAGGTGCTGTTACAGAATGGCATTGATTAAATGGAATAACGTCATCTAATTTCCATATTAGGAAGTGTAATTTTGGGGTGACTTGGACATAAAATTGGGTAAAGGAGGAGAGAACCTTAGGTAGAGTTGGAATTGATTTATTTGTGTTCTCAAAGTTCTTGAGCTCTTTTGGTAGTAACATCTACTGCGTATACCACATATGAGCATTATCTAGTTTTTTATTTTACAGATGAAAAATGTACACAAAATGTTTCATTAGCCTAGAATCAGCTTACTGAGGTGATAAGGAGAACTTGAATTCTGGAGGATTTGGTTTCAGCTATGTGGCCACTAATTATCAGAGCTTCTTGTGAGATAGGTCATTGGCTACATTAATCATTTAATAAATGTACCCTTATACCTCGTCACCTGAATAATAGACATCTTGAAATTCATTGTTTCTAAGTTGATGACCCTTACAAATGAAGTAGTTTATTAGAGTATGCATCATTTGGTAATGTGTTAAGCAAAATAGTTTTTAATAATAATAAAACTGTTAATCTATTTAATAATTATTTTTGACTTTATCATATTTAAATCCCAGGTTTTAAGTAATTTCCTTACATCTAAGCAACTTGTGTGCTCAATTTTAAATGAATAGAACAACAATAATGAAATGGTAGGTTAAGGGGGTAAAAGCAATTTCTCTGTCAAATGAATTAATGTTTAGAGACATTCTACATACTTGGGTTTAAAAAGTTCACATTTTGGGGCTTCCCTGGTGGTGCAGTGGTTAAGAGTCCACCTGCCGATGCAGGGGACACGGGTTCGTGCCCCGGTCGGGGAAGATCCCACATGCCGCGGGGCGGCTGGACCCGTGAGCCATGGCCGCTGAGCCTGTGCGTCCGCAGACTGTGCTCCGCAACGAGAGAGGCCACAACAGTGAGAGGCCCGCGTACCGCAAAGAAAAAAAAAAAAAGTTCACATTTTGCAACCCCATTTACCTTTCACTTCTTGAAAAGGGCCTGTTACCTTGTTAAAAAATAATCCACAGTGGGGCAGCAAGGAGCTAGATGCATGACAAAGGATCTGATAAGCAACACATGCTTTAGGTGCTGAGGAAGAACATGTTTGACTTGAGAGAGAATGTGAAAGAAACATCCATTACTATATTTTCTACTCAAGAAATCAGGTGAAAAGGAGGTCGTCTACCCTTTCTGATATGAAATCTTAGAAGATGTTTTCATTGGTCTGTAAAATTTACAGTTCATAATTTGACCTGTACTAGAATTAGATAACAGACCATTTCATGAAAGACATTAGTTTAAACTGGCCTGTAAAGAATACTATTCACTTGAGAGCATTAAGGACCCTTTTGATTTTGTGTATTTGTATTATCTTTTATTTAAATTACTGTTTTTTAAAATGACATATTTTTGACTTCCAGGGAGAGGCGTAGGAGGAGGAGCAGGAGTTCTTCCAGATCACCAAGGACATCAAAAACCATAAAACGGAAATCTTCTAGGTCTCCATCCCCTAGGAGGTAGGTTGAAAGCATGTGCTAAAACTGAGGAGGAAGCAGGGGGAAAATTTTCTCTTTTCAGTCTATTTTTTTTAACTTTATATTTTGAATGAGTAATATGTAATGTCTTTACGTGGTTTAGAAATCCAGAGAGTATAAGAAGTTATATAATGATAGGTCTTAACTTCCACCCAAGTGTCCATCTACCCTGTTCCCACAAGTAATGACTTTATTAGTTTTTTTTGGTATATCCTTCCAGTTTTGTATATAGGTACAGATGAAAATATATAATTTTTATTTTCATCTTCTACAAAAGGTAAAACAAAATATACATAGTTGTACAATTTACTTTTGTCACTTAACTACCAGGAGAACTTTCTGTATTTATCAGAAAATACTGCTTCCTTTTTACAACTTCATGAACTTCCATTATCTAGCAGTACCTGGTTTATGTAACCAGCCTGCAGTAGAATGGGTTTTCTTAATTTTCTTTTTATAAATTATATAAGTCTGTAATGAACAGCTTTGTACGTACATAATTTTGTAATGTGCAAGTATGCAGAGAAAATTTTCATAAATGGTATTTATTGTTGGGTCAGAGGGTGAGTGTGTTTGTAGTTTTGAGAGATTTCCTTCCCTTTTGTCCTTCATAAAGATTGGCAGCAGCTTGTACTTTAACCAGCTATGTATGAGAATGCCTGTTTCCCTATAGCTACTGTAGATTGCTACCAAAGTTGTGTATTTTTGTCCATCTGATAGATGAGAAGTGGTACCAGTATATAGTAATTTCCGTTGCATTTTTCTGAAGAGTGAAGGTGACCATCTCTTCATATATTTGAAGGCCATTTGTATTTCCTTTTCTGTGAGTTGTATACGTTGCCGATTTTTCATGGAGTCTGTTTTTGTGGGGGGTTTTTTTGGTTTATTTTTTCCTATTTCCAGGAGTTCTTTTTGTATTAGGGAGATTATTCTTTAGTGATTTGGTTTCAAGTATCATTCCTACTTTGTCATTTCTTCTTAGAAATTGTTTATGAGACTTGATTTTATAGAGATTTTTGATTTTTATATAGTTTAATTCCTCAAGTTTTTTCTTTTGTGACTTCTACATTATGAGTCTTAAAGGTAAAAAAATCTTTCCTATTCCAAGGTTATAATAAAATTCCCCCATTGCTGCTTCTTGTACTTCTATGCTTTTAAATTTTGCATTTACGTCTTTGATCCATTAGGAGTTTATCCTTGTTTGCCATATGGCACATTGATTCAATTTCATTTTATCTTTCTAAATGCTTCTTTGTTCTTCCAATATCATTATTAAAAACTCTATTTTCCTAACACTAATTTGATGTATTTCCTTTGTCATATACTAAATTTTTCTGTCTGTGTTGGAGTCTATTTCTGGGGCTTCTCTGCTGTTGGACTGGTTTGACTGATGATTTGTGTACCAGTAGTGCCCCATGCTTTTAATGATTCAGATTGTATAGCATTTTTAAATATTTAGTAAGGCCCGTTCTTCCCCATACTCCTCATTGCTCTTTTTATGAGCTTTCTTGACCATTCTTGTGTGTTTATTTTTCTGTTTGAACTTGAGTTAGTTGTCTAGGCTCTAGAAATAAAACCTACTGATAATTTGTATTATAGCTGCATTACATTTATTAATTAGGGAAATTGATGAATAGATTATTAAAAAATAAAGCTTTACAAAGGTGAGTCTTTCTGTCCAGGAACATGGATGGCCATCCTTAGTGTTTTTTCATGAATGTTTCAATGTTTATTTCATACAGATTTTATGCATTTTCAGTTTATTTTTAGGTATGTTTTACTTCTTTGTTCTTGTAAATGAGGTCTTTTCTTTCATTATGTCATGTAATTGGAGCTTGGGTTTGTACATAGGAAGGATATTGATTTCTGTATGTATATATTTTCATCCCACTATCTTACTGATGGGTCCTAAGTTTTCAGTTGGTTTTCTGTGGTTTTCTAGGTATAGAAGAGAAACTTTTAAAAAGCTTTCCCCGGGTAGAAGGAGCATGTTTCCCAGCAGGGCTCTTTTGTTTATTTGTTTGTGCGTTATTATTTTTAGGTGAGAATAAAGGAAGGCATAGGATATTTAGGAGGTAGGCCAATTTTTTTTTTTTTAATACTTCGCTCATGAAAGTCAAAACTTTTCTCAGTTGTGAACTCAAAATAGACAAAAAGGTGTATTTATATTTGCAAAGTGTCACTTCCTTCCCCATTCCTTTTACTTTAATCTGCATCCACCCTCTGTAAGTGATCAATTGTTTATCTTTCCTTGTGTTTCTTTTTGCAAAATTAAGCAGATACATGTATTTGAATTTCTCCTTTTCTTCACAAAAGACAGCATTCACTATCACTATATACACTGTGTGTGTGGGAGGGGGGGGTCAGTGACTATACATACCCAGCCCTACTTCCATCCTGAGTTATTTTTTATTTATTTTTATTTTTTTAATTTAATTTAATTTTTTTAAATAGATCTTTATTGGAGTATAATTGCTTCACAATACTGTGTTAGTTTCTGTTGCACAACAAAGCGAATCAGCCATATGCATACACATGTCCCAATATCCCCTCCCTCTTGAGCCTCCCTCCCATCCTCTCTATCCCACCCCTCTAGGTTATTGCAAAGCACCGAGCCAATCTCCCTTTGCTATGCTGCTGCTTCCCAGCAGCCAACTATTTTACATTTGGTAGTGTATATATGTTGATGCTACTCTCACTTTGCCCCAGCTGTGCCTTCCCACCCTATGTCCTCAAGTCCATTTTCTATGTCTACCTCTTTATTCCTGCCCATCAGTACCATTTTTTTTTTTAGATTCCATATATATGTGTTAGCATATGGTATTTTTTTTTTTCTTTCTGACTTAACTTCACTCTGTATGACAGACTCTAGGTCTATTCACCTCACTACAAATAACTCAATTTCATTTCTTTTTATGGTTGAGTAATATTCCATTGTATATATGCGCCACATCTTCTTTATCCATTCACCTATCGATGGACATTTAGGTTGGTTCCATGTCCTGGCTATTGTAAATAGTGCTGCAGTGAACACTGTGGTACATGTGTCTTTTTGAATTATGGTTTTCTCAGGGTATCTGCCCAGTAGTGGGATTGCTGGGTCATATGGTAGTTCTATTTTTAGTTTTTTTAAGGAACCTCCATACTGTTTTCCATAGTGGTTGTATCAATTTACATTCCCACCAACAGTGCAGGAGGGTTCCCTTTTCACCACACCCTTTCCAGCATTTATTGTTTTTAGAGTTTTTGATAACGGCCATTCTGACAGCATGAGGTGATACCTCGTTGTAGTTTTGATTTGCATTTCTTTAGTAATTAGTGATGTTGAGCAGCTTTTCATGTGCCTCTTGGCCATCTGTATGTCTTCCTTGGTGAAGTGTCTATTTAGGTCTTCCGCCCATTTTTTAATAGGGTTGTTTATTTTTATGCTATTGAACTCCATGAGCTGTTTGTATATTTTGGAGATTAATCCTTTGTCTGTTGTTTTGTTTGCAAATATTTTCTCCCATTCTGAGGGTTGTCTTGTTTATGGTTTCCTCTGCTGTGCAAAAGCTTTTAAGTTTAATTTAATCCCATTTGTTTATTTCCGTTACTCTAGGAGGTGGGTCAAAAAAGATCTTGCTGTGGTTTATGTCAAAGAGTGTTTTTCCTATGTTTTCCTCTAAGAGTTTTAGTGTCTGGTCTTACATTTAAGTCTTTGATCCATTTGGAGTTTATTTTTGTGTATGGTGTTAGGGAGTGTTCTAATTTCATTCTTTTACATGTAGCTGTCCAGTTTTCCCAGCACCACTTACTGAAGAGGCTGTCTTTTCTCCACTGTATATGTTCTTGCCTCCTCTGTCATAAATTACGTGCCCATATGTGCGTGGGTTTATCTATGGGCATTATATCCTGTACCATTGATCTGTATTTCTGTTTTTGTGCCAGTACCATACTGTCTTGATTACTGTGGCTTTGTGGTATAGTTGCAAGTCATGGAGCCTGATTTCTACAACTCCATTTTTCTTTCTCAACATTGCTTTGGCTGTTTGGGGTCTTTCGTGTTTCCATACGAATTGTGAAATTTTTTGTTCTAGTTCTGTGAAAAATGCCATTGGTAGTTTGATGGGGATTGCATTGAATCTGTAGATTGCTTTGGGTAGTATAGTCATTTTCACAGTATTAATTCTTCCAATCCAAGAACATGGTGTATTTCTCCATGTGATTGTCATCTTTGATTTCTTTCACCAATGTTTTACAGTTTTATGAGTATAAGTCTTTTGCCTCCTTAGGCAGGTTTATTCCTAGGTATTTTTTTTTTGTTGCAATGGTAAATGGGAGTGTTTCTTTAATTTCTCTTTCTGATTTTTCATTGTTGGTGTATAGGAATGCCAGAGATTTCTGTGCATTAATTTTGTATCCTGCAACCTTACCAAATTCATTGATTAGTTCTGGTAGTTTTCTGGGGGCATCTTTAGGATTTTCTGTATATAGTGTCATGTCATCAGCAAACAATGACAGTTTTAATTCTTCTTTTCCAATTTGTATTCCTTTTATTTCTTTTTCTTCTCTGATTGCCGTGGCTAGGACTTCCAAAACTATGTCGAATAGGAGTAGCGAGAGTGTACATCCTTGTCTTGTTCCTGGTCTTAGTGGAAGTGCTTTCAGTTTTTCACCATTGAGTATGATGCTTGCTGTGGGTTTGTGATAGGTGGCCTTTACTATGTTGAGGTAGGTTCCCTGTATGTCCATTTTCTGGAGAGTTTTTATCATAAATTGGTGTTGAATTTTGTCAAAAGCTTTTTCTGCATCTACTGAGATGATCATACAGTTTTTATTCCTTAATTTGTTAATGTGGTGTATCATATTGATTGATTCACGTATATTGAAGGATCCTTGCATCCCTGGGATAAATCCCACTGGATCATGGTGTATGATCCTTTTAATGTGTTGCTGGCTTCTGTTTGCTAGTATTTTGTTCAGGTTTTTTGCATGTATGTTCATCAGTGATATTGGTCTGTAATTTTATTGTTTTGTGATACCTTTTTCTGGTTTTGGTATCAGGGTGATGATGGCTTTGTAGAATGAATTTGGGAGTGTTTCTCCCTCTGCACTTTTTTGGAAGAGTTTGAGAAGGATCAGTGTTAACTCTTCTCTAAGTGTTTGATAGAACTCGCCTGTGAAGCCATCTGGACCTGGAATTTTCTTGGAAGATTTTTAGTTACAGTTTCAATTTCATTACTTGTGATAGGTCTGTTTATATTTTCTAATTTTTCCTGGTTCAGTCTTGGAAAATTGTTCGTTTCCAAGAATTTGTCCATTTCTTCGTGGTTGTCCATTTCATTGGCATACAGTTGTTTGTAGTAGTCTTTTGTAATCCTTTGTATTTCTGCAGCATCATTGTGTTTCTCCTTTTTCATTTCTAATATCATTGATTTGTGTCCTCTCTTTTTTTCTTGATGAGTATCGCTAAGGGTTTATCAATTTTGTTTATCTTCTCAAAAAACCAGCTTTTAGTTTTATTGATCTTTGCTATTGTTTTCTTCGTTTCTGTTTCATTTATTTCTGCACTTTTCTTATGATTTCTTTCCTTGTACTGACTTTGGGTTTTCTTTCTTCTACTTTCTCTAGTTGTTTTAAGTGTAGGGTTAGATTGTTTGAGATTTTTCTTGTTTCTTGAGGTGAGATTGTATTGCTATATACTTCCCTCTTAAAATTGCTTTTGCTGCGTCCCGTAGGTTTTGGGTCATCGTGATTTCGTTGTAATTTGTTTCTATGTAGTTTTTGATTTCTTCAGTGATCTCTTGGTTATTTAGTAGCGCACTGTTTAGCCTCCATGTATTTGTGTTTTTTAGTTTTTTTCCCTGTAATTGATTTCCAATCTCATAGCGTTGTGGTCAGAAGAGATGCTTGGTAGGATTTCAGTTTTCTTAAATGTTCTGAGGCTTGATTTGTGACCCAAAATGTGATCTATCCTGGAGACTGTTCCATGTGCAATTGAGAAGAAAGTGTATTCTGCCACTTTGGGGTGGAATGTTCTATAAATATCAATTAGATCTATGTGGTTTATTGTGTCATTTAAAGCTTGTGTTTCCTTATTTATTTTCTGTTTGGATGATCTGTCCATTAGTGTAAGTGGGGTGTTAAAGTCCCCTACTGTTATTGTGTTCCTGTCGATTTCTCCTTTCATGGTTGTTAGCATTTGCCTCATGTATTGAGGTGTTCCTCTGTTGGGTGCGTAAACATTTATAATTGTTATATCTTCTTCTTGGATTGATCCTTTGATCATTATGTAGTGTTCCTCCTTATCGCTGTAATACTCTTTATTTTAAAGTCTATTTTATCTGATGCGAGTATTGCTACTCCAGCTTTCTTTTGATTTCCATTTGCATGGAATATCTGTTTTCATCCCTTCACTTTCATTCTGTATGTGTCCCTAGGTCTGAAGTACGTCTCTTATAGACACCATATATACGGGTCTTGTTTTTGCATCCATTCATCCAGTCTGTGTCTTTTCGTTAGGTCATTTAATCCATTTACATTCAAGGTTATAATCGATATGTATGTTCCTTTTACCGTTTTCTTAATTGTTTTGTTTTTGTGGGTCTTTTTCTTCTCTTATGTTTCCCACTTAGAGAAGTTTCTTTAGCATTTGTTGTAAAGCTGGTTTGGTGGTGCTGAATTCTCTCAGCTTTTGCTTGTCTGTAAAGGTTTTAATTTCTCCATCGAATCTGAATGAGATACTTGCTGGGTAGAGTAATCTTGGTTGTAGGTTTTTCTCTTTCATCACTTTAAGTATATCCTGCCACTCCCTTTGGCCTGCACAGTTTCTACTGCAAAATCAGCTGATAACCTTATGGGGATTCCTTTGTATGTTATTTTTTGTTTTTCCCTTGCTGCTTTTAATATTTTTTCTTTGAATTTAATTTTTGTTAGTTTGAGTAATATGTGTCTTGGTGTGTTTTTCCTAGGGTTTATCCTGTATGGGACTCTCTGTGCTTCCTGGACTTGGGTGACTATTTCCATTCCCATGTTAGGGAAGTTTTCCATTATAATCTCTTAAAATATTTTCTCAGACCCTTTCTTTTTTTCTTCTTCTTCTGGGATGCCTGTAATTCAAATGTTGATGTGTTTAGGGTTGTCCCAGAGGTCTCTGAGATTGTCTTCACTCCTTTTCATTCTTTTTTCTTTATTTTCCTCCTCAGCAGTTATTTCCACCATTTTGTCTTCCTGCTGTATTCATTCTTCTGCCTCAGTTATTCTGCTATTGATTCCTTCTAGTGTATTTTTCATTTCAGTTACTGTGTTGTTCATCTCTGTTTGTTCTTTAGTTCTTCTAGGTCTTTGTTAAACAATTTTTGTATTTTCTCAGTCCGTGCCTCCATTCTATTTCCAAGATTCTGGATCATCTTTACTGTCATTACTCTGAATTCTTTTTCAGGTATATTGCCTATTTCCTCTTCATTTATTTTGTCTTGTAGGTTTTTACCTTGCTCCTTCATCTGTGACATATTTTTTTGCCGTCTCATTTTTTTTTATGAGTGTGATTGTATTCCTGTCATACTGGTTGTTTGGCCTGAGGCTTCCAACACTCGAGTTCGTAGGCTATTGGGTAGAGCTGGGTCTTGGTGCTGAGATGAGGAACCCCATGAGACCTCACTCTGATGAATATTCCCTGGAGTCTGAGATTCTGTTAGTGCAGTGGTTCGGACTCGGAGCTCCCACCACAGGAGCTTTGGCCTGACCCCGGGCTCGTGGACCAAGATCCTGCACGCTGCCTGCGGTGCCCAAAAAATAAGAATAAATATAACAAAGTAAAAAATAAAATTAGACTAGGAAACTAACAGATATGTTCGGAAGAATATAAAAATAAAAATACAGATGAATCAACAACTGGAAGGTACATCAGTACCACAATAGTAAAAAAGGGGGAGGAGGGAAAAGAAAAAGAAAAAAAGGCGGGGGAGAGAGGTCTTGGCTGTGGAGGGTGGGGCCTAAGCAAAGGCGAGGTTTGGGTGGTGGGCGGGGCCAATGCTCAGGACCCCCAGGGCTGCAAGAGGCCCTGGGGGCTGTGGGGAGCTGGCTTTTAGGCCCAAGGAACAGAAGGGGCCCAGGAGTGCCCCCCACCCCTGGTCTCAGAGGGCAGGGAACCTCACCTGGGAGCCCAGCAGGCTTCCTGGGCTCGAGTGGGCAGGGCAAACACCCTCCTCTCCTTTCCCGCTCCTTCAGTCTGGGAGGGCCCCTCCCGCCTGCCTCTCCTGATGTCCCCAGCCTCCCTCCTATGCCCCCGAGGACCCATGCGTCCTGGAGGGGGTTTTGGAGGACAGGATTGGCCTGGGAGCTCAGTAGGCTCCACGGGCCTGAGTGGGTGTGGCAGTCATCCGCTGCTTCCAGAGGGCTCCACCTCGCTGCCTCTCCTGATCTCCCGGCCTCCCTCCTATGCCCCCAGGACCCAAACTGCTTGGAGGGGGCTTTGGAGGGGAGGCACCAGCCTGGGAGCTCCGCAGGCTCCGTGGCCCGAGTGGGCCAGGCGATCACCCTCCATCCTCTTCTGCTCTTTCTGGAGGGTCCCTCCCCCCTGCCTCTCCTCATCTCCCCGGCCTCAGGGATGCCGATCCTGTCTGCCCTCCTCTTCTCCTCCCCCCTCAGTCCCCCTACATCCTACCGGTTCACTTTAGGGTTCCCCCCGTCTCCTTAGGCATCAGAGTCCCCCACCAGTGGCTGGCAGGCGCCCTCTGAGTTATTTTTTAAATTGAGGGGTAGTTTATGTAAAATAAAATTCACCCTCAGTGCATTTCAGTGATTTTTAGTAATTTTCATTGCATTTTTCTTAAGAGTTCACAGGGTTTTTTTGTTTGTTTGTTTTTGCGGTACGCGGGCCTCTCCCGTTGCGGAGCACAGGCTCCGGATGCGCAGGCTCAGTGGCCATGGCTCACAGGCCTAGCCGCTCCGCGGCATGTGGGATCCTCCCGAACCAGGGCAGGAACCCGTGTCCCCTGCATCGGCAGGCGGACTCTCAACCACTGCGCGACCAGGGAAGCCCAAGAGTTCACAGTTCTGTGCAACCATCACTGCTACTTAGTTCCAGAACATTTTTTGTCACTTTGAAAGAAAGCCTGTACCCATTAGCAGTTACTCCCCATGGCTCCTTACAGCTACGAATCTACTTACTGTCTCTGTGGATTTGCTTGTTATGGACATTTCATATAGAGTCATATAACATGTGTGGCCTTTTTTTTTTCCCTAATATTTATTTATTTATTTGGTTGCACTAGGTCTTAGTTGTGGGAGGTGGGCTCCTTAATTGCGGCTCCAGGGTTCCTTAGTTGCAGCTCACCAGCTCCTTAGTTGTAGCATGCGAAATCGTAGTTGCAGCATGCATGTGGGATCTAGTTCCCTGACCAGGGATCAAACCCGGGCCCCCTGCATTGGGAGCATGGAGTCTTATCCACTGCGCCACTGGGGAAGTCCCTGTGCGGTCTTTTGTATCTGACTTCTTTGACTAAATGTAACATTTTCAAGGTTCATGCATATTGTAGCATTAATCAGTACTTCATTCCTTTTTAGGGGTGAATAATATTCCACTATGGATAAAACCAGGTTTTGTTGTTTAACCATTCATTAGTTGATGGACATTTAGTATTGTTTCCATTTTTTTGCTGTTATAAATAATGCTGCTATGAACATTTGTGTACAAGTTTTGATGTGGACATGTTTTTGTTTCTATACCTAGGAGTTGTAATTGCTGAGTCATATAGTAATCCTCTCTTTATCTTCTTGAGAAACTGCAAAATTGTTTTCTGAAGTGGTTGCATTATTCTGTATTCCCATCGGCAATGTACAAGTGTTCCAGTTTCTCCACATGCTCACTGACACTTGTTATTGTCTGTGTGTAATGGTATCTTGTTAAGGTTTTGATTTGCATTTCTCTAATGATTAGTGATATTGGGCATCTTTTCATGTGGTTATTGACCATTTGTGTATCTACTTCAGAGAAATGTCTATTCTAGTCTTTTGCCCATTTTGAATTAGATAATTTGGTTTTTTGTTAAGTTTTAGTTCTTTATATTCTGGTTGTTAATCCCTTACCAGATAATATGATTTCCATGTATTTTTTTCCTATACTGTGGGTTGTGTTTTCACTTTCTTTGAGTAAGTATCCTTTGATGCACAAAAGTTTTTTAATTTTGATGAATTCGAATTTATCTGTTTTTTTCCTTTCATTGCTTTTTGCTGTCATAGCCAAGAAATCATTGCCAAAACCAGTGTCATGAAGATTTTCCCCTGTGTTTTCTTCTAAGGGTTTTACAGTTTTAGTTTATATATTTAGGTCTTTGATCCATTATGAGATAATTTTTACATATGGTGTAAGGTAAGAGTCTAAAACTTCATTCTTTTGCATGCGGATGTCCAGTTTTCCTAGCAACATTTGTTGAAAAGCTTGTCCTTTCCCTATTGAATGGGTCTTGGCACCCTTATCAAAAATCATTTGACCATACATGTGACCATATATTTCTGTCTTTTCCATTGGTCTGTAAGTCTCTCCTTATGCCAGTACTACACTGTTTTGATTCCTGTAGTTTTGTAGTAAGTTTTAAAACCAGGGATTGTGTGTCTTCCAATTTTGTTGTTAAAGATTGTTTTGGCTATTTGATGTCCCTGGAGATCCTGTGGTTTTTAGGACGGGTTTTACTTTTTCTGCCAGCAGTGCCAATGGGATTTAGATAGGGATTGCATTGAATTTGTAGATCACTTTGGATACTATTGTTATCTTAACTCTAAGTCTCCTGATCCAAGAACATGGGATGTTTTTCCATTTATTTATGTCTTTATTTCTTTTCAGCAAATTTTTTGCCTTTTTGGTTAAATTTATGCCTAAGAATCTCATTCTTTTTTTTTTTTTTTAAATAAATTTATTTATTTATTTTTGGCTGCTTTGGGTCTTTGTTGCTGCACGTGGGCTTTCTCTAGTTGTGGCGAGCGGGGGGTACTCTTTGTTGTGGTGTGCGAGCTTTTCATTGCGGCAGCTTCTCCTGTTGTGGAGCACGGGTTCTAGAGCTCAGGCTCGGTAGCTGTGGTGCACGGGCTTAGTTGCTCCGTGGCATGTGGGATCTTTTCAGACCAGGGCTCAAACCTGTGTCCCCTGCGTTGGCAGGTGGATTCTTAACCAGTGCACCACCAGGAAGGTCCCAAGAATCTCATTCTTTTTGATGTAGTTGTTTCCTTGGCTTTAAGAGTTGTATATAAAGATATATGTACATAAATAATGTAGCAAATGTATTTTTCTTTTGAATATGCTAGTAGTGGTTTTTGTTTTATTTTTTTGCTTTGCAAAAGTTTATGTAGGCATACTAATGAATCTTTTATTTTATCGTACCTGGAATTTTATTTATGGCTAAAAACATCTTCCCCTTCACTCAAGTTAGAAAGAAATTTATTCATGTTTTCTTCTAGTACTTGTATTGTTTCATGTAAAAAATTTAGGTCTCTAATCCATTTGGATTTATTTATTTATTTATGTGAATGAGATATGGACCCAGTTTTGTCTGTTTCCAAATAATAATCCAGTTGTCCCCAAGTCTTTTATTTATAAAAGACAAACTTTGCCCCAGTGATTTGAGATGCCACCCCTTTGTTTTATTGAATTTTCATAGGTACTTGGTTGGGTCTGTTTCCTAAGTGTTTTTATTTGTTCCCCTGGTCTTTGTGTTTATTTTTAAAATATTCATAATTAAGACAAAAAGGTTTAGAATTCCATATTAAGGCTAATTATTTTGAATAGAAGGTGTCTGTTATGCTTCTGATAGGAAATGCATCGTTTTTTTCCCTCTAATTTTAAGGATATGTAATTTTTACAAATGGAACTTGTTCATTCCATCTTCTGCTTAATGTTTGCTCTTGAATTGGTGGATGGGCCTTTTTTGTAATTGTGAATGAGAGGGGAGGGCACATGGCATAATTGGTTATTTGAAGTTCCATGTTTTAGTAGAAGTCATTCAGCCTTACCTGAGAGCCATATCTGATTCTTTATCATTTTTATTCTTTTCTGTTTATTCATTTTTTACTTTGAAAAGATGGGTAAAAAAATATTATATATTTTGTTTTGTTTTATCCTGATTACAGTAGATAAATAAACCTTGAATGTTTCAAAACTAAGAAATTGATAATACAGAATTGTGTTTTATGTGAACACTTGGTGGCCTCTGCGGTAATGACTTGTGTGTCGAAAAAATTAACTGGGTGTGGGGTGGAGTTAGGTGGGCTACAGGACTCATTTATGTTATTTGGTCCACCAGGTTACTGATACGCTTGTTTACAGTGCATTAATGTTAGGTAAGAATATTTTGTCAACATTATAGTGGGTGTTTACTGTTTTAGAAGTTAATGACATATTATTAATATTCTTATAGCAGAAATAAGAAGGATAAAAAGAGAGAAAAAGAAAGGGACCACATCAGTGAAAGAAGAGAGAGAGAACGTTCAGCCTCTACAAGAAAGAGTTGTAATGACAGAGATGGGAAGGAAAAGGTGGAGAAGAACAATACTTCACTTAAAGTAAGAAAGTCGTTCAGTGTTTAGGGTTTGAATAATTAATGTTTGAGATTGTTCTTTATTGCATAGAGGTAATTTTATACTACCAGTGCCTTGTATGTTTTTGGTGCTATTTGTTAAATTGGTAGTTTTTTAACCTAATTTTTGAAGATAACTAATTAATGTAATGTTTACTAGTGTAAACAATTGCACTCCTTATTTTAGAGAATCACAGAATGGCATACAATAAAAATTTTAACTATGTACTGGAATATTTTTACTTGTTGCCATTTTCCTCACTATATTTGTTTTAGCAAATTTGACAGGTGATGTTATCATTGGTTTTGTAATATATACCAAAGTTAGGTTTGTTGAATTAGAATAATTAATGGAAAACCAAATTCCACCAGGTAAGGGTTTTTGTTTTGTTTTCCTCCATTTATTTTTTTTGATAAAATATTTTAAGTACTTGTGAATTAGGTTAATTCCCTTATTATACTGGTAAGTATATTTGTGTTTGGAAATCAGTTATGAGTTCTGAAGCTTTTATCTTACAGTCTTATTTATTCCCATACTGATAGAGGTTTATCATCATTGTAAGTAACATTGATAATATCTCCTGAGCACTTAATACATTCCAGGCACTGTTCCACATGTTCTCATTTAATTCTACGTTAAGTTGAGAGCTGAATTTGGACTGTTCTTGAACAGTCTTTGGTAGGAGGAATAGTGATTTCCTTTTCTACATTCCCTTGTTTTTGCTTCTTTGGTATCCAGATTACAAATCTGTCCTGGCATCTATGGGAACTGTTTTACTTTCAGCCGATCAGTTCCACCTTTCAAGTCAGTCAGCAACGTTTGTTGAATTCTTTCCTAGAGTTTCTATTTACCTATTTTGTTCTAACTTAATCTCCATAGATTGTCCTATCTTTTATTAGAAGTACAAAGGACATATTGATACGTTTGTATATACTATTTATATGAAGATGTAATGAGAGATAACACCCAGTTTGACTAATTCACAAAAGATAGTTTTAGCCAGAACTAGATGTAGTAGCAGACAAGTCTTGAGAAAAATATTAAATGTATACCTAAATATTCATTGTAGGAGAAGGAGCACAATAAAGAACCAGATTCAAGTGTGGGAAAAGAAGTAGATGACAAGGATGCACAAAGGACTGAGGAAAACAAAGTACAGCAAAATGGGAATTGTCAACCAAATGAAGAAAACCTCTCTACCAAAACAGAAGCAGTATAGGACCTACAAATGCACCTCTAAACACACGCTGGAATAGAATCCAAAGCTTTGAATTCTCTCAACAAGATGTTAAACAGTGAAGAAATCCAGTAGAGCATAAAGATATGAGCTAACAGCTTTTTTAGTTGTTAGGTGACTTTGTGGCCATCTTGTTACTGAGTAAGAAAATAAAGCATGGACATCGTGAAAATAACAGGTGTTACCCAAACTCCTCATCTTCTAAAAGCTGTGCATTTCCATGGTGGCTGACACACTTGTCATGTGGTTTGTTAAGTGTTTGCGAAGAACCATTAAAATAAATGGGACATTAAAGATCTAAATTTGTACTATCCATTAAAGACTGGAGATAAGCATTGGAGGCTCTTTTAAAAAATGCTAGTAACTGATTTTGTATTGTTTTACTTTTTTTTTAATTTCAATATATTACAGATTGATGATGTGCTTGAAATTGGTGCAAATATATACACACCCTTGTAAGTGCGGAGTATGTAAGAAGTTTTAACATTGACTTCACAGGATTTACAGTGATTGTGTTAAATTCTCACTATTGTGTTTTCTTTTGCTCACTGTTTAGGACAGCAGTTTTTCTTTAAAATAGTTTTACAGATTAAAGTTGCTTACATGAGTGGATTAAAAACCAGCTGACAATGCATGCTACTGTTCTTTTTCAAAAGGAAGAACAACTGTGTTGAATACTAATAATATATTAGTATTCAGTGTTCAGAATCATTGGGTCTTCCCACAAAGTAACCATTTCTTTTTGAACTCTTTTGACATTTCCAAGCTTATTATGAACAGTATCACAGTGTGTGTTGTCAGTTGTAGGTGGCAAAGGTGCCATTTATAATAAGAAAACTGGGTTTTCAAAATGGGCTATGGGAGCACAAGCTGAAGCTTTAGTGCCTTCTACAATGTGGTATACTGTTTTCTAGAATTTTATATGGACTAGTCATTCTCAATTCATATGGAATTTAGATGGATATTCCATTCCCTCCCATAGAGAAGTGTGAAAGTGGTATGTCAGAAGAGCGTCTTACTTGGTTCACTTAATATGAGAGGGAAGTGTGTTTTCAAGAATGACTTGAGAGCTTAAAACAGCAATGCAGTTTTGGGACCATCAGTTTCATACTGTGATAATTGAAAATGAAGCAGCATGTTCTTATTTTACTTAAAGCAGAACACTTTAGTTGTCTACATTGGATGGCCTTAATTATTACCTCTCAATCATCGTCTCATAAATGATGTGCAGAAATTGTACTTAAAGGAGAACATATGAGTTTGTCTTATGTGTAAGGATGTGTTTACTTAAGCTTAAAATATAGGTCATCCGACATTGTTAGGCACACTTTTTGCAGAAAGTATGCAAGTAGTAAAATGACAACATTGCTAATATTTTCCCCCAGAACACAACTCATAGTTTCAGAACTCTTTTCATTGTTGTATTTCCAAAAGTTATACCTTTTAATTAGCATGTTATTTAAAAAATCAAGTATAATTAGTTTAATGCAGTCTAATACAATCAAATTACTCAGTTGCCTTACCTCATGGGAAGAGTTACTTATAGATTTAAAAAGCTGAGTAGCACATCAGTTACTTGGTTTCAACTTGAGTTTTCTTTTAATGTTAATACTATTGAAATTTAAGTATTTGGTGAAGAATGGAAAGAATTGCCCTTATTGCAAGTAATGAAGCCTGGTTTGATTATGAAGCTGCTTAATTACTCCTCATGTGTTCAGAATTACTGTTTCTTTTTTTCCTTTTTTTCACTGTGTACATTAAAATTTTTGAAAATGCTTTACTATGTAAAGTATAGATGGTCATTTTAATCATTCAACCACATACGGTTGGCTGGTAAACAGCTTATTTTGATATAAGAATGCTTGGGTGTATATGGAAAGATTGTGAAGGAGTGTGTGTGTCTTGCATCAAAGCTTCTTATTTATGATATGTAAGTAGAATAGAGCAAATGTTGTTTGAATCTTTGTTATTTTTAGTACTGTTTCTCTAATAAAGCTACGTATTTTAGAGGAAAGTATTTGTTCATGCATTTCAAAACAGCATCTTAGGTTTGTCCTGTTCTTGTTTTAGCTGGCATAGAAATTGTTTTGATATGGAGAGTGCATGTTTGTGTGGTGTGTAAAGCCATCATTTAAAGTTTGAGTATTTTCTTGTACTCTGGACTCTATTAAATGTTTTTTATGTTGGTAATTAACATAGTTATTTGGTTCCTGCTGCCAGTTATTTTTCTTGATGAGGTTTATTCATCTTTAAAACAGTCATACTAATCTTAACAGACACTGATTTATAAAAATTGGGCATGAATAGGAATACAAGAGGTCCGGAGAAAGTGAAATCATTTTCTTAAACAGGCTTATGGAAGCAAAGCTTTCTAGGGTCTAGAGGTACTGGAGGGAAGGAGGGAGTGTGTGAGTGTGTGTGTGTGTTGTGTGTAAGACAGAGAGAGAGAGACATCTTTTTCTCTTTGTTCACTTCTAAGAGCTGATATGTTTTCTTTTATTTTTTTCTTGTAAGGTATTTTTTTATTTCTTTAAAACTGTCTCTTTCATCCCAGGTAGATATTGTCAGGAAAACTTGAGGTAAGGCCAAGAAGACAGCCATTTTACACTTAATACCTTCTGTAAATTATCTTTTTCATCTTGATTATATAGCGAGTACATTCTGTTCCTTAAATTGTAGTTGCTATTCATCATTCTAGACAAATTCTCTTGGTCCTCTTGTTCTTGCTTTTCAGCATTGTGCACTTAACTGGTAATAAAAGATGGTCCTTCATAAGCTAGCCAGTGTCATGTGAGGAAACAAGTATAAAACCCTCAACTTCCACAGCTATCTCATTATTTTCCATTGAATCTAATTAACTTATAGTTACGAACACACTAGTCAGCTTGTGATTTTTCTGTTTAGAATCATTTTTTCCAAGGGGTTCAGTATATGCTGTGTTGATCTTTAGAAGTATCATAGAGACTTAAATTTTGACATGCCTCAATTAAAAGTAAAAACCGGCATTTAGAATCAATTTTTTTTTTTTGTCAAGAAAATAATTTCTTTTGTGGTATTAGTCATCTTCAGGATGCTCATTCATTCCTATATATAGGTTGCTACCTTTGAAATTAAAAAAAAAAAAACACCTTGAGCCAAATCTGGTCTCAAGATATTATTCAAATTTAAGGATTATAATATATACTAATGGCTTTTAAAAGTTTTTTAAAAACCTATTTGGAATAGTATGATTTGGTTTAAATCTTTAGTAGTTGAATTAGCAGTTAAAATGAATTCTTTTTGAGGGATGCATTAAGTAACATTTCAGTGGGACATTTCTTATATTTTCATTGGAAGATAGTATCTGGTTTTAACTGGGTAAGTTATGAAGTAGAGCTGTTTCCACAAAGTAATTATGTTCCTTATGTGTTTTAAATATTTTTTTAAAAAAATTCACTGCCTATATACTTAGATGTTCTCATGTTTATTTACTAATGTAATAGTCATTTAAAATTAAATTGTTTATTTTCAAATCTCAGAAGTTAGTGCTCTCAAAGGGCTAAATGATATTTCTGGAAGCAGGAGTCGAGTATAAATGTAATAAAATAATCTTTTAAAATAAAATTCACTTCCCTACTTAAACTTGGGTTTGTGGGTGAATTTGTTTTTCTTAAATACAATTTTATTGGTGATTCTGCCAAAGAGTGGTACATTATTTTAAAAATAAAAGCTAAAGCTGAAGGTAGGTTGGATTTAGTAACTAATAACTAGATTTCTTTCTATTCCATTTAAGGTACTTTTATAGTTTCTAGCAATTAATTTATTATAATTGTTTATATATAATACATTTCTTAACATACTGTTCTTAAAAGCAGATTTTTAGCCTGTTGCCTGATTTTAAATTTACTTTGTATCTAGCTAACATTTTAATTTTGAGACTTGCCAACTTTTGTAAAACTTCACAAATTTTACCATTAAGATTTATTTTCCAAGGATTGGAGTAGAATAATAGTTCTCTCCATTCTTGATTAACTTTTGTTTGCTAGATAGATAATTTCTTAACTGTATATGTAAGTTCAAACTCATGAAATTCATGCTGAATTAGAGTTGAAGAGATTGAGTTCCACCAGTTTAAGGTTAGTGGTAGGCAAAAAACTGTTAGGAAACACGCTACAGAATTCTCTGATTTCCACAGAAGGTTACATTTGGGTGTACTGTGTAGTTGTATAGGTAGTTAAATTTAATAGTTAAATATGACTCTCCTTCATCTTAATTAGGTTAATACAGTAGTGCTATTCTTTACATAATGCTATGGATTATCAAGGGAAGGGTTCAAAATGTAAACAAAAAGGTGCTGCATAGATGGTGTATATTCTGTGAGTAGGACTACTTCCATATGATACTAGTAAACATTTATCAGATGCTGCTGCTATTGTGTTGCTATATTTTTAATAAAATGAAAATCTTGAAATCTTTCCACTGTTGAGTAGTAATTTCACCGAATTCTAATGTATTTGCATATTTACAGCTTATTTTTATAACTGAAAGGTTTGGTAACAGCCTCTTTAGGGTTCAAAATTACCACCAAAATAGAGGTTTTTGATCATTGGGTGTACTTCATGTTGTGTGGCAATAACTCTAGTCAGAGCTTTGCATCTCCAGCATTTTGTAGTGTTCCAGTAAGTGATAGCAGCTCTTTGAATCTCCCTTTTGTTTTCAGAATCAACTTTTTACTATGGTATTTGCACAATGAAAATTGCCACTACTTGTCTTTTAACAGCAAGTGGAATGCCTTCTCCAGTATTATCAAAAGTATAACTCTCCATTTGGTAAATGAGCTGTGTACTTGGGGTGGTCATTTAAGTGAGACAGCCTATTTGAAGTGTCTCTTTAAAAAAAAACAAACATTGGCTATCAGATATGTAAATTCAGAACCCTGTATGACCTGGTGGTTTAGCTGGTGCAGAGATGGTGAGGCTGTCACTGATTTCTCTGTGTAGGCCTTCTGTTTTAGCTGCCTTCTGTGGTTAAACTATGAGCCATTTTGGTTTCCAGATGTGTTGAACTACATGGGGTGAGGATGAGTTGGGGGTGAGAGAGGAGAGATCCTTGCCAATAATGAGTTTGAACTACTCCAGGTGTGACCTCCACAGGACTTCCTAAAGGAATGCCAGATTGGAGTAGCAGCCACATTTGACAGTAGACTTCCAGACAAAATGTCTCTTATGTTGTATTATTTTTGTTATGAATGATTTCTAAATAGTAATTAAGGAGTATAATTAGAGTACATTTAGTTTTTATAATGATGATTTTCTTACCTTGGAAAAATAAGATTCACTGAAAAATAAAGTCTCTTAAAAAGTATGTCACTCTGGGGCTTCCCTGGTGGCGCAGTGGTTGAGTCCGCCTGCCAATGCAGGGGACGCGGGTTCGTGCCCCGGTCCGGGAAGATCCCACATGCCGCGGAGCGGCTGGGCCCGTGAGCCGTGGCCGCTGAGCCTGCGCGTCCGGAGCCTGTGCTCTGCAACGGGAGAGGCCACAATGGTGAGAGGTCCGCGTACCGCAAAAAAAAAAAAAAAGTATGTAGTAATAGCCACAGTATGAAAATCAGAGGTGGTAAATGGAATCAGTTACACAGGCATGACTTCTAGTACTGTTTTTCCTTCTACTGAGCTCCAGTCCTTCTGATTAGTGTAGCACCTAACACAAAGAACTCACTGATTATTAGCTATTACATTACTGGATAGCTTACCAGCACCATTTATCCTGTTCCAAACAAAACATTCAATTTCCAATACCAGGTCTATGCGTCTGCTCCTTACTGTTTTTCACTAGAACTGACATCTTTTCACTTCAGGCCTTTTTCCAAATTCTATTCAACATAAATTTGTTACTTGATTAAATTCTTTTCAATTGGTCTATAATTTTGGAATGTCTTTCTTGTTTTAGTATACAGGTCATGCTGGCCTGAGAGAATTGAGTTGGACGTTGTTCCCTCTTGAATTTTCTGAAGAAATTTGTGTCATGTTCACTGTTTCTTTCATAAATATTAGGTAGAATTCCCCAGGAAAACCAACCTGAGCCTGGAATTTCCTTTTCACGATACAAATTCAACATTAAAAATAGATTTAGGGCTATTCTTGAGTGAGTTTTGGTGTTCTTTGTCTTCTAAGGAATGTGTCCGTTTTATCTAAGTTGTTGAATTTGTCAGCATAAAGTTGTTTATGACATTCTCTTATTTCAATATATATGAGATCTATAGTGATAGCCTCTCTCATTCCTAATATTGTTATTTAACGTCTTTCTCTTTTTATCCTGATGAGTTAGGCTAGAGATTTATCAGCTTTATTTTCTCCAGTAATCAGATTTTGTTTTCATCAGATTTTCTCTTTTTTTCTGCTTTTTATTTCACTGATTTCTACTCATTATTTCTTTCTTCTGCTTATTTCCACTTAGTTTGCTCTTCTTTTTTTCTTCTTCTTAGTTTGAAGTGTGAGCTGGCATCACTGACTTGAGACCTTTTTTTTTTTAACCATTTAAAAATTGAAGTACAGTTAATTTACAATGCACTAGTTTCAGACATACATCAGAGTGATTCATTTTATATATATAAACATATATCTTTTTTAGATTCTTTTCCATTTAGGTTATTACAAGATATTGAGAGACCTTCCCTAATAGAGGTATTTTAGTGCTATAAATTTCCCTCTAAGCATTGCTTTTGCTGCATTCCAACAAATTTTGATACGTTGTGTCTTCATTTTCATTCAGTTCAAGACACTTCATGATTTTCCATTTGGCATTGTCTTTGATCCACAGGTTATTTTAAATGTGTGTTAAATATGTGTTTTAAATATTCCCAAATATTTGGGAATTTCCAAGATCTTTGTTACTGATTCCTAACTTAATTCCATTGTGGTTAGGAAATAGTTCTTACGGTTTGATTCCTTTTAAATTGTCTAAAACTTGCTTTTTGGCCCACAAATGATACAGCTTCATAAATGTTCCATGTGCTCTTGAGAAGAATGTATCTTCTGGCAGTTGTTTGGTGAAAATCTATAATGCCAGTTAGGTCATGTTTGTTGATGGGGGTGTTCAAGTCTTCTATATTCTTTTTTT
Source organism: Stenella coeruleoalba (assembly GCF_951394435.1). Classification (NCBI taxonomy): domain Eukaryota; kingdom Metazoa; phylum Chordata; class Mammalia; order Artiodactyla; family Delphinidae; genus Stenella; species Stenella coeruleoalba. The sequence continues at coordinate 52,409,921 of NC_137148.1, forward strand.
TTTTTTTTTTTTTGCGGTACACAGGCCTCTCACTGTTGTGGCCTCTCCTGTTGTGGAGCACAGGCTCCGGACGCGCAGGCTCAGCGGCCATGGCTCACAGGCCTAGCCGCTCCATGGCATGTGGGATCTTCCCGGACCGGGGCACGAACCCGTGTCCCCTGCATCGGCAGGCGGACTCTCAACCACTGCGCCACCAGGGAAGCCCAAGTCTTCTATATTCTTACTGATTTTCTGTCTGCCATTGCCTGTCATCACTCATTATCTGTCAATTAATTAGTAAGAGGTCTTGGAATCCCCAACTAGATTGTGGATTTATTTCTCATTTCAGTTCTATCTGGTTCATATGTATTTTGAAGCTGTTATTAGGCTCATAAATGGGGTTGTTATGTTCTCATATTGCCCTTTTTATCATTATTAATATTACTCTTTTTATTCCTGGTAATATTCTTTGCTTTGAAATATTTTTCTTATATTAACGCTAGCAGTCTAGTTTAAAAATTAAAAAAAAAGCCATTAGCATGGTGTTATCTTCCTTCATCCTTTCACTGTTTTTATATTTAAAGGGTACTTCTTGTGGGCCTCATGTAGTTTGGTCTTGCTTTTTTAAAATCCAGTCTGACGACCTCCGCTTTAGTTGGAGTGTTTAGACCAGTTACATTGAATGTGGTTATGGATTTCATTGGGTTTAAATCTGTCAACTTGCTGTTTATCCTCCATTTATCTCCTCTGTTTTTGTTTGTATTTTCCTCTTGATCTGCCTTCTTTTGGACTCAGTACTGATTATTCCATTTCATCATCTCTGTTGGCTTATTAGCTATAATTCTTTAAGTTTTGAGTGGCTTTAGGGTTTACTCTATGTGTGTATTTTCATTTATCACAGTGTATGTGTAAGTTAGTTTACCATTTCATGTATAGTGTAAGAACTTTGCAATAATATTCTTTCATTTTCCCACTCTCAGGTTTGTGCTGTTTTTGTCATGCATTTTACTTAAAACGTGTCAAAATGTCCATAATATGGTGTAATTTTTTTTTCCTTTAAACAGTCAATTTTAAAGAGATTTTAAAGAAGAAGAAAAAAGTCTCTTCTGTTTCCCCACAGATTTACAATTTATGGTGCTTTTCATTCCTTTGTGTATATTCATATTTCTTTATTTTTTGGCTGCATTGGGTCTTTGTTGCTGCACGTGGGCTTTGTCTAGTTGTGGTGAGCAGGGGCTACTCTTTGTTCCGGTGCCCGGGCTTTTCATCGTGGTGGTTTCTCTTGTGGAGCACAGGCTCTGCGTGTGTGGGCTTCAGTAGTTGCAGCACGTGGGCTCAGTAGTTGTAGCCTGTGGGCTTAGTGGCTCTGCGACATGTGGGATCTTCCTGGATCAGGGATTGAACCCGTGTACCCTGCATTGGCAGGTGGATTCTTAACCACTGTACCACCAGGGAAGTCCTCATATTTCTACTTGGTACTATTTTCATTCTGACTGAAGACATCCTTTAACATTTCTAATAGTTCAGGCCTGTCAGTGGTGGAATCTTTCACCTTTTGCATGCTGAATTTTATTTCAACTTAATATTTTAAAGATATTTTTGCTGGATATAGACTTCTATGTTGACTTTTTTTTTTTTTTTCCCCCAGTGCTTTAAAAATGTGGCTCCACTGTCCTTTGGTTTACTTTGTTTCCATCAAGATGCCTGCTATCATTCTGATCATTGTTCCAATATACAGAATGCAGACTTTCTCTTGTGGCTTTCAAGATTTTCTCTTCATTCACTGGTTTTAATCCATTTTGATTATGATGTGCCTTGGTGTTGTTTTATTTTTGTTTTATGTGCTTCTGTTTCCTTGAGCTTCTTGGGCCTGTGTATTTTGAATTTCTTTTAAATTTGGAAAATTTCCAAGCATTATTTCTTCAAATACGTTTTCTTTCTCTTCGACACTTTATAGTCTTCAATTACATTTATATTGCCACTTGGAGTCCCACCGCTCACTGACTGATGCTGTGTTCATTTTTTCAACTTTCTTTGTTTCACGTTGGATAGTCCTATTGCTATATCTGAGTTTATTAATACTTTCTTCTGTAGAATCTAATCTGTTCATCTTATCCAGTGTATCTTTTTTTAAAAAGGTCCAAGGTGTTTTGCAAATCTATGAGTTCAATTTAAGTCATTTTTGTATCCTCCATGTCTCTATTTTACATGTTAAAATGTAAATGTAATTCAAGCATATAAAATATAACTTGTGAATTTTACCTTTGTTTGGTTCTGAATGTTTTTGGTTCTGAATATCCTATTGATATTCTTTAGCTTTGTTCTGAGATGCTTTTAAGTTACTTAGGAACTGTTTGGAAGGATCAGATTAGCCATTTATGTAGGGCTAATGTTACCCTACTACTGAAGTGATACTCTTCTGTGCACTTGATGCTCTATGAATTATGCTCTACTCCAACCCCCATCCTGGCCCATGGGAACGCCAACAGTTTCCAGTCTGTGTAAGCTTTGGGGATTTTCCCCTTTGATCCTTTCTGGTGTTTATTTCTGAGCCTCGGGTAGTTTCTTCCCATGCATATGCTGAGCATTACTCAACTGAAGACACAAACATCCCAGTGTGCAGATCTTCAGAGCTTTTCCTCTGTGCAGCTCTTTAATCCATACTCTGCTCTTGTGATCTGCGGCTATCTTGTCCTCAGTGAGCTCCCAGCATCTCCTCAACTCAGACCACCGGGTTCTGCCTTGGTTTCCCCTTCTTTTGCTTCAGCTTGTAGACTTCCCTCAGGCAGTAAGCTGGGGGCAATCATAGGGCTCACCTCATTTGTTGTTCAGAGATCACTGGCTTGATCTGATTGTTGTCTGATGTCCAATATCTGAAAACCATTGTTATGTATATTTGTTTTTTTCCAGTGTTTCAAGTGAGATGGTAAGTACATTTCTGTGATTCCATCTTGGCCAAAAGTGGACGTTTTCTGTAATAGTTTTCAACCTACATTTTTTAGCTACATACTTTTTGCTGATAATCTATATGATATTACTCTACACACACACACAGAAATGACCAGAGTCTTAGGACTGGTGCAGGTGATGGCTCCTGAAGCTTAAACTTTATTATCTTCATGGTAAATCCATCTTTGCATCTTACTTAAGAAAAGAGGAAGGACAAGATTTGGCAGGATGGAGGCTTCGGTCCAGGCTGATCAGACTCTTGCCAAGTGCAATGTGGCCAATGACAACCAATGAAGGAGGTAGTGTTTACAAGGACTGATTTCTTGATAGATTATAAAAACTCATTTGCTTAAAGATTCAAGGAAGCCACTCAGCCGGTAGCTTGGATCCAATGGGTCCACCTCTAGATCAGGCAGCCTGGAGTACACATCTCTCAGGAGCCCTCCGTCCAAGAGGTTGCCCACCTGCATGGGAGAAGTCTCACTGTACAGTACCACACAAGCTGAATCTGTGTTGCATACCCTTATCTTTGTTGTCCTAACTTCAAGCTCCTACTAGTTACATGGTGTGAGAGCAAGCTAATATCAGAAATTTGAACAGAGGTTAAACTAAGATACACCCTAGTCAGGAGAATGTGATTATAGGACAATCACAAAACTAACAATGTAAACATCTTAACTAAACCACAGCTAGCAACTTAGATTGCTGTCAGGTGTAGAGTAGGGTAATATAAGGACAACTAGAATTTGGTAATTATTTAGCTAGTCTGTTGCTCCCTGGGTCCATGGGCATGTAGGCTGTTCATCAGTTCTTAATAATAATAAAAGTAATAATAATTACTAAATAATAATAATTAAAATAATAATTTAAATAAATAATAATTAAAATAATAATAAAAGTAATAATAATTACTAAATAATAAAAGCAATAATAAAAGTATTCTCTTTGTTTTCTCTGAAGTAAGAAAGGAATCTGGCAGCTTTTCAAAGAAAGTATGAAATCCAGGGAGGTGGGAGCAGGGCAGCTGTGAGCCTCTGGTGCCTTGGTGAAGGCTAAGAAAAGATGCTTCCTCTGGGTGATGCAACTGCATGGCTGCCTGGCTTGGCAGATGGAGTTCAGTTTGAAGTTCAGGCTCCCTTGTCTCCCGGACTGGGCATCTTTGTGCGATAAACACACTACACAGTTGTCTGTGGGGCACCGGTAGCAGGAGGTGGCTTCAATAATCTCCCACCTCCAGCCCCAGCCTCTGGCCGGCCTGTTTGGCACGGGGAGGGACCGAGAGATGAGTGAGACGTTTATTGGCTTAAAAAAAGATGAAAGCCTAACCATGAAATCCTGAGCCAATATACACATGCTGCAGAGGAAGAAGAATAAAATGTCTCTGGACAAGGCTATTTTAGAGCTTGGAAGGATTTTGGAAACGATTTAGTTCTTGCCTTCCTGCTCTTTTAACAGTTGAAGAATCCCAGGGTTCAAAGGGGAAGTGAGTAGCCCCAGGTCTCACCACTACTAAGTAAGAGAGTCTGAACAAGGCTTGAACGCTGTGATTCCAGGCTGTGTTCCTTCCATGACCCACTGCCCGACCATGAGCCATTTCCTTCCAATATTTAACTACCATTTTTATAAATTAAAATTTGGATAGATTTCTTTCCTTCCAGTGCTGCTTACAATCCATCTTGAAAATACTGATAAAAATATGACTTCTATTATTCAATAATTACAGGACTTCCAAGCATCATCATTTATAGTACTTGAAAAAAATACAATTTTCATTTCCATGGAATCATGGCTTCTGGCAGTAATAATTTCATTACTCTTGATGAACCAACCAAGACATCCGCATTAATGTAATTTGTGTTCAAAGATGTCCTAAAAGGCCGATGTAACTTCATTATCAGTACATGACTTTAAAAAGTATTTTATCTAGGAAAACAAATAATGAGCACATCTTCTAACATTAATATGATTTTCCTTTCTTCCAGGTCAGGCGGCAGAAGTTTAATGAGCAATTTAATTGCTTGATGAATCAAATATGTCTCATTTTTGGCTCCAAGGTTGGGGTAACATTGATTCAGATGAACTATTAGAGTTTTGATTAGGGTATTTTACCTTCAAGGAATAAAACCTACCTTAGAACTCATCTCCAGGTCCTCCAAATCCTATATTGTACCTAACTTCACTCTCTTATTAATTACTTATCATAGTATCCAGAAACTTTAGAGATAGATTTCATTTTAGAAATTATTTATTATCATATTCTCATTTTACTCAAGTGGCGGATAACAGGGCTGCTATAACAAAGTACCACAAACGGGGTGTCTTAAAACAATAGAAATTCATTCTCTCACAGTTCTGGAGGCTAGAAGTCTGAAATCAAGGGTTTGGCAGGGCTGTGCTCTCTGAAATCTCTGTGGAGAATCTGTTCCGTGCCTATCTTTTAGCTTCTGGTGCTGCTGGCAATCTTTGGTGTTCCTTGGCTCATAGATATCAGTCTCTGCCTCCATTGTCCCATGACATTCTCCCTGTATGTATCCCTGTGTCTCTCCTATTTTTTTTTTAACTTTTTGTTTTATATTGGAACATAGTTGATTAACAGCGTTGTGATAGTTTCAGGTGTACAGCAAAGTGATTCAGTTATACATGTAACTATTCTTTTTCAAATTCTTTTCCCATTTAGCTTGTTACATAATACTGAGCAGAGTTCCCTGTGCTATACAGCAGGTCCTTGTTGGTTATCTATTTTAAATACAGCAGTGTGTACATGTCAATCCCAAGCTCCCTAACTATCCCTCCCCCCCCACCCTTCCCCCCTGGTAACCCTAAGTTCGTTTTCTAAGTCTGTGAGTCTGTTTCTGTTTTGTAAATAAGTTTATTTGTATCATTTCTTTTTAGATTCCACATATAAGCAATATCATACGATATTTCTCTTTCTCTGACTTACTTCACTCCTATTCTTACAAGGACATCAGTTATACTGGATTATGGGCCCTTCCTATTCCAGTATGACCTCATCATAGCTAATTACATCTGCAACAACCCTATTTCTAACTGAGGTCATGTTCACAGGTACCAGGGGTTAGGACTTGAATATATCTTTTTGGGGACACAATTCTACCCACCACAGCATGCAGCCCTACTACTTCTATGAACACCAAAACACTTCAGGCAGTCATTAATTACCCCACCATTTTGGGGGGCTTTTTGAGTTAGGTGAAAGTGGGGTGCAGGGAATCATCATTTACACAAACCATTCTTGTCCTCTCAGAGCTTATATTCTCATGGCAAAACTGATGATAAGCAAGTCAACTGGTAGGTATTCATTAGAAAAAATGACTGTGTGTAGAACACGCTTTACATAGTGTGGTCAGAGGAGGCCTTTCTGAGGTGGTGATATTTATACTGAGACGTGAAGGATAACAATGGGCCAGGCATGGGAAAGATAAGGAGAAGAATGTTCCAGGTGGAGGGAATAGCAAATACTCTGAGGTGGGAAAAGAGCTCAACACTTACCAGGGATTGAAGGGAAAAAGAGGGGAAGGTGATAGAAGACGAAATCAAAGAGGTGGCAGGAGCCATGACCTGCTGGGTTATAAGTGGCTTCCAAACTTGTTTGACTGCAACCCTACAGCTAAGAAATGCGGGTCCAGAGATGCATATATACACACCTGGATGGAGAAAACAGAAGATAGTGGGCAGTAGTTAGGTTTCAGTTACAGTTTGGAGGTACCATCTCAGGATGCTAAGGTATCATGTGTGGGAGGGTGAAGGAATGATGCTCAGCATTTGGGCTCAAGCAGTTGGGTTAAAGGCAGTGCCGGTGAGTGCAATGGTGAAGGCTGGGGAAGGAAAAGGATTTTGATGGAGTGGGAGGGGCTGAAAAGAGTTTAGTGTTTGACATGTTCAATTTCAGACACCTATAAGTCATGCAAGTGGATGTGTCTCCTTAGTGGATACATCTCTAAAGCTCAGAAACAAGAGGGGGCAGGGTAACCTGAGACGAAGTGAGAGAGCAGCATTGACATATATACACTACCAAATGTAAAATAGATAGCTAGTGGGAAGCAGCCACATAGCACAGGGAGATCAGCTCGGTGCTTTGTGACCACCTAGAGGGGTGGGATAGGGAGGGTGGGAGGGACACGCAAGAGGGAGGGGATATGGGGTTACATGTATACATACAGCTGATTCACTTTGTTATACAGCAGAAACTAACACAACAATGTAAAGCAATTACACTCCAATAAAGGTGTTAAAAAAAATTAAAAAAGAAAACTGCTAAATGCAAGCCAGTCTCTTCCTTTGGGAAGAGCCGTCAAAGGCAATGCTGAGTATCCTGGACTCTAGCCTTATTTGCTTCAAGTGCCTGATCGAGCCATGCGATTTTTGCATATTTACTTAAAAGCCAACAGTAATAAAGTAGATCACAGTCACTGTTCCTGTTTGGCAGGTCTCCACTGAGTTAGCGTTAGAGAGGGAAGTGCATATAGTAACTGAGTCCTTGCTTGGGTATTTAACAAAACTCGGATCCACTGGGTTGGAAGAGGGGCTGTAGGTGGGAAGGAGGTGGAACGAGGTGTACGGGGAAGGAGGTGGGAATGTGATTTTAACACACTTCCCTGGTGATTCTTACGGACATTAGAATTTGAGAACAATTTCTGTAGGCTAGAGAGTTGTTATTCATATTAGATCACCAAAACCAGAATTTACTCAATCGCCTGTTACCGCTAAGTGAGGCTGACGCGCGGAGCATGTTCTAGGTGAAGCAGATCTTACTGAGGAAAAGGGCTGCCTCTGCTCTTTCAACTCTGAGTTTCTAAAATGTTTTGAACCATGAGAAATTGGCACAAATAAATCTCAGGGTATAGTAATATACAGAAAGATGATATAGTCATAACAAATTACATTTTCGACCCAAAAACAGAGCTTATTTAAGAGAAGTCTGTTCATAAAGTAGTTTTTTGACAGGTGTGAATTAGCCATTAAGGGTTTTGTTTTGTGAAGGCAGACGTGTGTGTGTGTGTGTGTGTGTGTTTGTGTATTTTGCTAAGGTTTTCTAGAAGACAGGCAATCCTGCCTCTGCCTGAGCCACCAGTGTGTCCCACTGGCTCCCTGCCACCTCCTCAGGGCTGTCCTCCGCAGCCGCGGTGGCTGAACATGTTGGGGACTGCACCACCCTAGGGGGTGCCACTCACAGGCCAGTCTGCAATCTTCTGGCAGAGGTCAGGAAGGTGTCTTGAGGAAGGGTGCCCTTTTCTGGGTCTCATGAAGGGTCTGTATGGGCCGGCGGTGCCGCCCGATGGACCTCTGCCACCAGAGCCTCAGAGCCACTTCCCTGCAATGATAGCCTTGGTCTCGGTGAAGCAGGAACCCAGAGAAACTTCTTTATTGGGGTTTGGCAGGCTCTCTGCGGGGACTTGGCTCAAATCCCCAGTCTGTGTGTACCCCCTGCTTTCTGGTGGCTTTGGTGAACCTCTGACCTTCCTCCTCAAGGTTGACTGGAATCAGCTTCTCCGCCTAAGTGTGCACCCTCAGTTTGGCTCTGTACTAGCCAATTCACTAGCCTTGTCCTTGTCCCCATTTTGTTCAAGAAAGTGCAATTACACTCACGGTTTTGTGAGTTCAGAAATGCTACTGAAGGTCTAAGGAGTGGGGATTCCCTGGCGGTCCAGTGGTTAGAACTCGGTACTTTCATTGCCGGGGCACGGGTTCAATCCCTGGGTGGGGAACTAAGATCCCACAAACTGCGTGGCACGGCCCCCCAAAAAAGGTCGAAGGAGTTATAGTTCCACACACTGGTACCATGACCGTTTAGTACCGCACTGGTTTCCCCTCCCCTCTGGCTCCACTGTAGCCCAGAAGTCCACGATCCTGACGTTTGACCCTTCCTCTGCTGCAGTATGCAGACCACTACTCTACCTCACGAGTACAATTCTGTTAGGCCTACCTTCCTTAGTCAACCTTGACGCTCTGGTGAATAAAAATATTTAAAAAATAAATATGTGTATTTTAAATTGTGGTTTCATTACGTCCTTTTGAATAGGTAATACATTCATATGTTTCAAAATTCAAAGGTGACAAAAGCATACAGGTTCCCTCCTCAGAGGCAAACAGTGTAATTAGCTTCTTATGTATCCTTCCAGAGATATTTTATTTATATGCAAGTAAATTAATTTGCATTCATTTTCTCCCCTTTTAATACAATTAGTAGCTTACCATACACAGAGCTCTGAACTTTGCTTTTTTCACTGAATATTAGAGTGAAACATTTCTCTACCCCATTTCTGTCATGGCCTGAAGGTGAGGGAATGTTTCTCATGTAGAGAAAGCATCCAACCTGCTGGGTGTACGCCAGGAGTGGCTGGGTGAGTGGAGCTGTGCCGCAGGTCAGGATGGGGTCTCACAGGTGTGGAGATTCTAAAATTCAAGAGGACTGGCTTGGTTTTCAGAAAGTTCCAAGGAGAAGGTGGGACTTGGCTGGGATCTCAAAGGAACTGGGGAGAGATAAGCCTTTCATTGTCTTCCTCCCAGCCCCCCAGTGATGGAGGCCAGATGATGGAGACCGGCTGGAAGGGAAAAACTTTGATCTTCCCAAGGAGCAGACCAGCCACTTTTCAGGGATTCAGATTCAGGCATTCTCTGGTGAGCTCTGGGTTGGGGCACTTTACATATTTTTAGGACTTCAAACCCTTCCTTTCTGGGTTTGAAAAATAAAGGTGGGTGGAGAGACACGGTATTGCAGGGGTAAGTGGCTAGTGTAAACTAGGGCAGCAGAAGCTGCTTCTGGAATTTTCTGCATTTCTCCTGAGGTTCTCTAACCCAAAGTATCTCCGAGAAATCCAGCTTGTAGGCCCGGGATAACTGAGCAGCTGGTCCCATCTAAGACCTCTTCAGAAGACGTTGAGCCAGTGAGGTCAAAACCACAGAGATTATCATTTAAATAAAGGAAGCCGGGATCCTTTGCTTTTTCCATGCTGAATAGCTCTGAAACCCAGCCTGTGCTCTGTCGCGTGTGCATGGTGCCAGTGTGTGTGCGTGTGTGTGTGTGTGTTTGTCCCCGTGCTGAAGGGCTTTTCTGAGGCAGAGCGCAGTTCATGAGCTGAGACTGAGCTGAGCTATCCAAATTGGTCTCAGCTGACAGCCCATGTTAGTGGAGGCCGCACTCCCGCTATCCATCTTGTTGTGTTTTTCATTTTCTCTCTGAATTCATTTCTTGAGCTTGGAGCCTCAGAAATAACCAGCTTTTAAAATGACTGAGTGTGCTCTCAGGCTCTGCGGAGCCCAGCCTGCCCGGCTTCGTGCTCCAGCCTAAGCGGCCCCGGGCAGGCAGGGAGCCTCAGGTGGGAGAGGAGGGCCGGCAGGCGGAGGGGAGAGGCGTGGGCAGCTGCTCACACATCATGGCTGCCTCCCAAAGCGCTCCTGAGCCATCTCCAGCCGGTCCTTGGGCTTGAAATTGCGGAGCGAAGCCCTGTTGGTGACGGCCGCCTCCCTTGCTCTGGACCGTGGCCCTGGCCCCTGCGGGGACCCGCCAGTCTCTCAGGCAGGCCTGGCCTCGCAGAGGATCCATCTTCCTTAAGATCTTGCCTCCAGTCAGAGCTCATGCTGAGAGAGTCGCAAGAAGGCACAGGTGACCGCAGGGTGTGGTGGCAGTGTGGGGATGGACGCGGAGGGCTTGGGCCCGGGGCTGGGAGGATGCAAGGATGGGAAGCGGGGAATTTGTTGACGCTGGAGCCCTCCTGGCCAAGATGTCCGGGCCGGTCCTGACGGGTGGCTGGCTTGCCCTCTGAGACAGGATGAGGGTGGTGGTACAAAGCCACCTGGCAGAGTGCTGAGGCCGGGCGTGGAGCTCAGGGACCGGGCATGTCAGTGTGGATTTACTTGGTGAGGCCTGAGAACCTACCGCCTGGCTGTGCTCCGGAGAGAACCGGGCACCTCCCTTCACCCAGGCGACCAGAGTGCACTGGCCAGCAGGAGGCGGACATGTTCCGGACGCTGCCACCATTGGCCTCTTTAGTATCAACGGGGATGATAGAATCCCCGGATGGCAGCCACAAAGTGGAGGTAACAAACCTAAGAGAAGGGGAGAGAAGCCAGTGCTGCTTTATAATGATAGAACTTCAGACCTGACCTTAAGAAAGCTCTCCTGCCGCTACAGCCCATCATCCGGTGGCAGCTCAGGCCAGAACCCTTAGCCAGTAGCCCTGACCCAGTACTGCCACGCCCTGCTCTGTTTGCGACTTTTCCTCACGGAGGTGAGAAACCGCCGATCCTCACAGCTACTGCCTTGGTTCAGGCCCCGCAGCCGTTCTTGTTCAGGTTATTCCAGGAGCCTCCTGTCTCTCTCCTCCCACTACCTTTTACCTATAGTGAACTTTCTGAACTCAAAGCTGCTCGTGCCATTTCCCAGCATCAAATCTTTCAGTGACTTCCTATCACCCTCTGAGCAAAGCCCGGGGTGTGGCATGTAAGTGGGGGCCTCAGCTGGCTCTGCTCCCTGCGCTTCGGCCACCCAGACCCACCGGGCTGCTGTTGGCCTCATACATCTGTCTGCCCTGTGCCCGCAGCCTTGAATGTATCTTCCTTCTCTGTCTCGTTGGTCTGATCAACACTCACTCTTCTTTTAAGTCTCAGCTTGAGGAACATCTACTCAATGAAACAAACGTTCCTAAGGCCCCAGAGAGAACTAGCCACTTCCCTTTTTTGTCCCCACTGTACCCAGCTCATCCCTCTACCATAGCGAACTTGCTGTGTCCGAAGTCACCAGACCAAGGTACGAAAAGTTACAGTTCCTTTCCTTTACAATGCATACACTTGCAATGCATGTGCAATGTATATAAAATGCATATGTATATTTTCATTGCAAAGGTAAAACTATCTTATACAACATCAAAGCGTTCAACGTGTAAAGTGAAAGTCTCTCTCTCCTCTTGTAAACCACTGTTGTTAGTGCGGAGGCTTCCTTCTAGATCTTATCCCATATACATGCAAAGTTCATGTAATTAGCCTCCGGAGCCCCCATCTGCTGGATTGGGAAAAGCTCATTCCACGTCCCACCTCTTCTCCAGTGTTAAGCTTTGTGAGTCTGATGGTGTCACAGGCTTGCAGAGAAAACACTGACGCCTGATTGTTCTTCTAGGGCCCCTGTCCTCTGTTGTTGGTTCTCAGGGTAAAGAGGTAAGAACTGCTCCTTCCCGGTGCTCTGCTCTCCCTAGTGCTTCCATGGCAAAGACCTGTCCTCTGCCCTCTGGAATTCAGACCTGAGCCCTTGGGGCTGGAGGGATCTGCCCCACCCTCTGACCACTGCAGTCCACCCTGCCACTAGACTCCTCTTTCTTTCTTTCTTTTTTTTTTTGCCGTTGAACCCGTGTCCCATGGAGTGGGAGCGCTGAGTCGTAACCACTGGACCGCCAGGGAATTCCCTAGACTCCTCTTTCTAACTCACGTCTCTGATTATGCCTCTCACCTTAAAAGCATCCACTGTCCCTGCCACTGTCTAAACAATACAGTCCCAACCTGGTACTCTGACTTTGTGGCCCTGTGGTGGATTGTGTTAACTGAGCATTTTATCTCCCCCTTTCCCATCCCCTTTCTTCTGATTTCATATCCTATTCTATGGAAAGAGGGTGGGAATATAAACCAGGCCTGGCCAACCATTGCACCCCATTTACCAGGGCCCAGTGATTGGCCCAGTAAGAGGCCAGTGTCTTAGACAAGGCCAGCGGTTGATCTGCTGATGGTTATTCCCATGACTACCTGGAGGAATTGGGCTTGCAGAGGGAGTAAGTGAGGCTAGGACCCATTGGTGAGCAGCTGAGGGAAGGGGAGAGAGAGAGAAATGGAGGTTCTTTTTTAGTGCTTGGATCCAGCCATGCCTGAGGCTGTCACCATCTCTGGATGTGCCAGTAATGAGAGCCACTGAATTCCCCTTTCTTTTTGACTCAGCTAATTTGAATTGGGTTTCAATTACTTCCATTGGAAGAATCCTGCCAAATGTAGGCCCCATCCATCTTTCCAACCTATGTTCCTTTTTCCTCCTTTGAATATATATTCTGTGCTCCAGTCAAATTCTGTTCCTTACTAGTTGGTCCCCTTTCCTGCCCTTGCCTTCTCTGCTTGGAATACCATAGGTACCCCATACCTTCCAATCCCATTTCTATAAGTCCAAATTCCACTTTTCCTTCAACACCCAATGTAATGGGCCTCCTCCGTGAAAAGTCTCCTCTGATGTTGTCTTAGTCCACGTGGGCTGCTATAACAAAATACCAGACTGGGTAGCTTATAAACAACAGAAATTTATTGCTCACAGTTCTGGAGGCTGGGAAGTCCAAGGTCAAGGTACTAGTATGTTTGGGTGAAGGCCTTTGTCCTGATTCATAGCTGGTGCCCTTCACTGTGTCCTCACATGGTGGAAGGGGTGAGGGAGCTCTCTGGGGCCTCTTTTTCTTTTTTTTTTTTTTTTTGCGGTACGTGGGCCTCTCACTGCCGTGGCCTCTCCCGCCGCGGAGCACAGGCTCCAGACGCGCAGGTTCAGCGGCCATGGCTCATGGGCCCAGCTGCCCCGCAGCATGAGGGATCCTCCCGGACTGGGGCACGAACCCGCGTCCCCTGCATCGGCAGGCGGACTCTCAACAACTGCGCCACCAGGGAAGCCCTCTGGGGCCTCTTTTATAAGGGCGCTAATCCCATTCAGGAGCACTCCACCCTCATGACTTAAGCACCCTCCAAAGGCCTGACCTCCTAATACCATCATGTTTGGAGGGGATAGGATTTCAATATATGAATTTTGGAGGGACACATGCAGACCACAGCAGATGTTATAATCAAATGGTTAGATACTATTTCTCTCCCTGCGTACTGCAGCTCAGCCCCAAACATTCCAAGGTAACAAACACTTTGTGGAGCTCAGGGGGGAGCTGTGGCCTTTCGGGAGGCTGCCCACACAGCCCCGAGTCAAGACAAGCATCACATCATTTATCATAGAAATTGATTTTTCTCCAGCATGTATTACTAAGATATATCCATCTTACTTTGAACTTGGAATGTGCTGCAGCAAAAAAAATCACAATAAGCATTCAGCACCAAGGTCAGTCGAAGGTATTGATGCTCAGAAACATAAATTGTTTCATTCGGATCTCAGTGAGGATCAAGAATGGCTTGGCAGTTTGCACAAAACTCCCTCCAACTATCTCAGCCTTTTCTTGCATTTTATTTGGGAGGAAGCTCAAGAGCCGTAGTCAAGACCTACCAGGTCTGACCTTTCACAGGCTTGTCCTTCTTTGGGGATTATGGGTTGAACTCAATTTCAAAACAAACCAAACCAGCCCAGTTTTTTGGGTGTTTTTTTAACACCTTTACTGGAGTATAATTGCTTTACAATGGTGTGTTAGTTTCTGCTTTATAACAAAGTGAATCAGCTATACGTATACATATATCCCCATATCCCCTCCCTCTTGCGTCTCCCTCCCACCCTCCCTATCCCACCCCTCTAGGTGGTCACAAAGCACCGAGCTGATTTCCCTGTGCTATGCGGCTGCTTCCCACTAGCTATCTATTTTACGTTTGGTAGTGTATATATGTCCATGCCAGTCTCTCACTTCATCCCAGCTTACCCTTCCCCCTCCCCGTGTCCTCAAGTCCATTCTCTACATCTTGCACTCTGGACTCTGAATCCAGCCCAATTTTACCAGCCGTACGATTGGAGGATTGGATTCTGTGAACCCAGAATGCTCCAGGTTAGATACAACTTAGTAGTTGCTAAGGACATGCTCTGGTCTGGAGAACATTCTCCCTGCTCCCTGTTCATTCCAGAACATGAATGTATTCCCATTAGTTAAGTTCTTATTCTAACGTCACCAGCACATAGGTCCCTTCACTGTCTTCTGTTTATGCTATAGTGATCTCACAACATATACATGCCACGAGAGCCCTGTCAGACAATGTTGTAATTTTTATTTTCAACTGCCATGCATATTTTAAAGAACTCAAGAGGAGAATAGTAGTGTATTATATTTACCAGATATTTACCATTTTGTTCCTCTTCTTTTGTTCCTGAAGATCCAAGTTTCCTTCTCATGTTATTTCCCCGCTGCCTGAGGAACTTCCTTTAGAGCAGGTCTAAATGAATTCTTTTAGTTTTTCTTCATCTGAGAATGTCTTTTATCTCGAGCGATATTATCCTGGATGTAGAATTCTCCTCATAGTTCTTTCCTCTCAGCCTTAAAAATATTGCACTCTCTCTCTCTCTCTCTTTTTTTTGCCTCTAGGGCTTCTGAGGGGAAACCTGTAGTTATTCAGATTTCTGTAGTGCATCATTTCTTTCCTTATAGTTTTCAAGATTTTTTCTTTGTCTTCAGTTTTTCAAAGTTTGATTATGCTGTGTGTCTGGACGTGGATTTCTTTGGGTTTATCCCATTGGAGTTGCTGAGCTTCTTGAATAATTAGGTTTGTATCTTTCACGAAAGTCAGCAAGTTTTCAGCCATTATTTCTTCAAATACTTTTTCTACACCACACCCGTCCTTTTTCCTCTCCTCCTGGGACTCTGATGATGTGACTGTTAGGCCTTTTGGTATTGTCCTACAGGTATCTGAAGTAGTACGTAGATTCATTCTTTTTATCTTTTTTTCTCTTTGTTGCTCAAATTGTATAATATTTATTGATATATCTTTACGCTCACTGACTCTTCTGTCATCTCCATTCTACTATTAAGCTGCTTCAGTGAGGTTTTTTTTTTTTTTTTTGGTTTGAAATTTCCCATTTGTTTCTTCTTTCTATCTTCTGTTCCTTTGCTGACACTTTCTGTCTTTCTGTTCATTTCAAGAATGTTCACGCTTACTTGGTGAAGGAAGTTTATAAGAGCTGCTTTAAAGTCTGTTTTAAAAAAATTGAGGTATAGTTGATGTACAATATTATATGTTTCAGATGTACAACATAGTGATTCACAATTTTTAAAGTTTTATTCCATTTATAGTTGTTATAAAATATTGGCTATAATTCCCTGTGCTGTACAATAAATCCTTGTAGCTTATTTATTTTATACATAGTAGTTTGTACCTCTTAATCCTCTACCCCAATCTTTCCACTTCCCCCTTCCCTCTCCCCACTGGTAACCACTAGTTTGTTCTGTGTATCTGTAAGTCTATTTCTTTTTTGTTATATTCACTAGTTTGTTTTATTTTTTAGATTCCACATGTAAGTGATATCATACAGTATTTGTTTTTCTCTGTCTGACTTATTTCACTCAGCATAATACCTTCTAAAATCTATCTATGTTGCTGCAAATGGCAAGATTTCATTTTTTTAATGGCTGAGTAGTATTCCATTATATATGTACCACATCTTCTTTGTCCATTCATCTGTTGATGGACACTTAGGTTGCTTCCATATCTTGGCAATTGTAAATAATGCTGGTATGAACATTGGGGTGCAATAGCTGCTTTAAGGTCTTAATCAGATAATTCCAACATCTATGTCATCTCTGTGTTAACATCTGTTCCTTATCTTTTCCCATGGAAGTTGAGATTTTCCTGGTTGTTCATCTTCCAAGTGATTTTGGATTGCATATTAGACATTTTGACTTTTATGTTTTGTGACTTTGGGTGTTGTTTAAATTCTGTGGAGTATGTTGGTACTTTCTTTTAGAAGGCAACTGGTCCATTTGAGTTCAGGCTGCAAGTTCTTTTTTTTTTTTTTTTTTTTGCGGTACGCGGGCCTCTCACTGTTGTGGCCTCTCCCGTTTCGGAGCACAGGCTCCGGACGCACAGGCTCAGCTGCCATGACTCACGGACCTAGCCGCTCCGCGGCATGTGGGATCTTCCCGGACCGGGGCACGAACCCGTGTCCCCTGCATCGGCAGGCGGACTCTCAACCACTGCGCCACCATGGAAGCCCCAGGCTGCAAGTTCTTAACCAGCTTTTTGTGGGCTGTGGTTTCAATGTCAGTTCTTTTTCAAAGACTTTGCAGTGCTATTCAGACCTGTCCCGTGTGTGCCACCAGGTTGACACTTGGGTGGTGGTTTATCTCTTAGTACAGCTCTCAAAGTTGTTATGCTGCTTAGGATTATGTCTGTGCACGTGCAGCTTGGCAGTGAGCCCAGGGGTTTATCAACAACTTTATGGGACTGATTTTCCAAGCTCCTTTCTCTCTGTGATTTCCTTACACATTCAAGTCCCTGGGAGTCTTCTTTTTGGTACTTACCCCAGAAAGCTGCGGCTTTATTTACCCTGCTCTGCTGTGCTCTCCCACATTTGTGTTTGCCTTCGGGACCAAGTGCTGGGAGGACAGAGAGAAAAAAGCAACGGGATTTGTTCCATTCTTTGGGGAATACAGCTCCTCTGATCAGAGGAGAAAGTTTCCCTCCCTCAGTGTTTCACACATCTGTGGCCCCTTTTGCTAGTACTGTTACTACCAGGAGACCCGTTTACCGCTCCTGGAGCCAGAGCTGGAGGGTTTCTCCCACAGCTGCCTGTCTGCGTGGAAGGCTGCTTGTGGCTCCTCCCTGCCTACTCTCCCCTGTAACCCCTGAGCCCAGGCAAGAGTACACTGGAGTTTGAAAAATGGTAAATTGGTTCAGGAGCGCTTCAAATGCTGATCTTCCTTAATCCTCCTGCTGCTTTACTTTTAGAATCCTTAAATCACTGCTCCTTGTATTCTGTTCAGATTTTACAACTGCATTTAGTAGGGGAGAGAGAGGGGTGGACTTGCTGACTCCATTTTCCCCTGAACTGCAACCCTACTACTCAGAAATAAACATTGTTAACATTTTGATGTCTTTTCTTCCACTATATATTTTTTTGTGAACACATACAACTGGAATCACACCCTGTGTACAGTTTAGCAGTTTACTTTGTTCAGTATCATTATGAGAATTTCCCCCAATATTATTAAAATACAAGTACAATATTTAAACCTGATTTTAAAGTGTTATATATTTATTGTTGAAATGTTGAAAAAGGGAGAGAAATCATAAGCAATAAAACAAAAAGGATGTGTAGTCCCACCACTCAGAAATAACTCAACATTTTGATGTATACATTTCCAGTCTTCTAAATATTTTATGCATATAAGTTACTGTGCATACTACTTTGAAACTTGTTTTTTTAACTTGACACATTTTGAATATTTTCTATACTATTTAATAATCTTCTACAGCACATTTAAAAAGGCTACATTGTAATCCATCACATGAATGTACCAGAATATATTTAAAGAATCAGAAATTGTTGTAAATTTAAGTTGCTCATAATTTTTCTTTTTGCAGGGAAAATTTAATCAACATTTTTAGCATTCATAGAAGTGACTCTTTTTGTACATCTGTACTTTTATTCTTATGATAAATCCTAGCATACAATTGCTGGGACAAAGACATTTTATACTTATTCCCAATTGCCTTTGAAAAAGATTACCTATTTAGACTGTTAACGTATCCCTGCACTTAGGCCAAATTAGGTATCATCATTTAAAATATAAATTCTAGTTGGATAGATTAACATAGGCCAGTAAAAATTCCATTTAATGACTATTTTATGTATACTGCTGAAAATATTTTATGATTGAATAATACTTCCCAATGTGGATGGAACACTCCTTTATTGGTGGAACTCTTTTGTTGTTGTTTTTTCATAATTCTGCCACAATCTATGCCTCTATCTTTTTCTATCTACTGCCATATATCTCTGTAGGTATCTATGCATCTATCTATGTATCTGTCTATGTAACTATTAATCATCTATCTAGCATAATTTTTCCCACAACTCTATTTCTTTACTATAGATTTGTAGATGGGGTGACTGGGTCAAAGATTATTAACTTTCTTCCTTTTGCAAATATATATATATATATCTCACTTTTGGGCCAAGACTGAAGAAATAGGTGTGCTTTCTTCATAATCTTTTCCCCTTTTGCTGAAAGGATGCAACTGATCATGAGGCCCTAGGGGATGTGAAGAACCACAGGATGGAAAGAGTCTGGATCCCTTAGTCACTGCATGGAGGAGAGCCACCTGTGCACTAGGAACACTGGGTTATACTCTTACATGGATAGGATACACTGTTAGGTGAAGACACTGACATTTGGTGATTTATTCTTCAGAAATAATCATTGTTAACATTTTGGTGTGTTTTTTCTTTTTTCTTTTTCCTACGCATTTTTTCTCTTTAGTTTAGATCAGGGAATGAATATTTTTTAAGGCAATTGGTATGTACTACCAAAAAGCTTTACAGAAATCTTGGTTTAATTTATACTCAAGCAATCAGTATATGGGAATGGCTTTCTTTGCATTGTTTGTTTGTAGTTACTGTATTCTTATGAATATTCTTGTAAGAGCCTACTGTAAAAAAAAAAACCTCTAGGCTATGTTACAACCTGTTAGACATCTTATTTCCCTTATCAAATTATAAAATTTTGAGATTTAATGTTTGAATGTCCTTGAACACCATAATAAACTGATAAATATTTGTTGAATGACTTCTAAGCCCAATTCTCAGAATACTTACCAAAATTTATTTGAACTTTGACACAATTTGGTTCTGCATTAGCAAATCCTACTTGGGTTAGTTTACTTTCAGACCAATAGATTTCTTCTGCCAATCTTTCTAAGTCATCTTTCAAAGGCTTGTCATTGATCCCATAATTTTATGACACATCATTTCAGAGTCAAGACTGTTCTGCAGTGTTCTGAGTTCATCTGGCTTCTCATCCTCAGGCTGACCTCTGCTCCAGTCCTTTCCCCATTCATTTGTTCACTTAGTCATTCATCAGATATTTATCCAGCACCTACTATGTGTCAAAACCTACTGTGTGCTAATGTTTGGGTTATGGCAAAGAACAAAACAAAGATTTCTTTCCCCATGGATCTTATATTTAGTGGGGGAGATAGACATTAAACAATAAACACAATAATAAATTATAGCATGTTAGAAGATATGGAAAAAAGACAAAGAAAAGCAGGGTAAGAGGAATAGGAAGAGAACATACTGTATAGCACAGGAAACTCTATTTAATGCACTGTGGTGACCTAAATGGGAAGGAAATCCAAAAAACAGGGGATATATGTATATGTATAGCTGATTCATTTTGCTGTACAGTAGAAACTAATACAACACTGGGACTTCCCTGGTGGTCCAGTGGTTAAGAATCCGCCTTCCAATGCAGGGGACGTGGGGTTGATCCCTGTTTGGGGAACTAAGATCCCACATGCCGCGTGGCAACTAAGCCTGTGCGCTGCAACTACCGAGCCCGCGAGCTCTGCAATCCAAGCGCCACAACTAGAGAGAAGCCTGTGCGCCACAACAAAGAGCCCACACGCTGCAAGGAAAGATTCCTCATGCTGCAGTGAAGATCCCGCGTGCCGCAACTAAGACCCGACATAGCCAAATAAATTAAAAAAAAAAAAAAAAAAGAAACTAAGACAACATTGTAAAGCAACTGTACTTCAATAAAAGTTAATTAAAAAGAAAGAGGAATAGGAAGTGCCTTGGGAGGGTTGCAGTTTGAAACACAGTGGTCAGGGTATAAGCCTCATGGAGAGAGAGACCATTAGGCAAAGGAGGAGGTAAGGATGTCTGGGGGATGGATCACTGCAGACAGAGGGAATGGCTGGGAGGAGCCCTGAGGCAGGCCTGTGTTGGTGTGTCGAAGGCTGTGTTGAAGGTTGGTGTGTTGAAGGCAAGGAGGCCACAATAGCTGCAGCAGGGTGGGCGGGGGTGTGAGGCAGGACTACAGTGAAGAACAGGAGTGAACGGGAAGAAGAGGAGTCATGATCTGACTGAAGTTTTATAAGGGCTGTGCTGACCACCATGTGGAGAGTAGGTGTAGACTGGCAAGAAGAAAAGCAAAGGCCCGGGTGGGAGACTACTTCAAATCTAGATGATGGTAGCTTGGATCAGAATGGTAGCGGTGGTTATAGGAAAGGAAGTAAGAATTTTTTTTTTTTTTGGCTGTGCCACGTACTTTGCGGGATCTTAGCTCCCCCCACCAGGCATCGAACCAGGGCCCATGGCAGTGAAAGCCTGGAGTCCTAACCCCTGGACTGCCAGGGAACTGCTGGAAGTAAGAATTTAGATGCATTTGGAATATAGAACCAATAGGAATTTTTGACAGACTGGATTTGGGGATGGGTGGTGAGAGAAAGTTTCCACAGTGCGGATAGAGAGAACTTTCTAAGATGTAAGTGACTTAAACCCTAGCTCTTCCTCATTCACTATGAAAAAACGTCAAGCGAAATACAACTTTAACAAAAACATACTGGGCTCTCCGTGGCTAGTTTTGTCTCTCACCCTTTTGCATTTTCTTTTCTTTTTCTTTTCTTTTTTTTTATTGGAGTATAATTGCTTTACAATGGTGTGTTAGTTTCTGCTTTATAACAAAGTAAATCAGTTATACATATACATATGTTCCCATATCTCTTCCCTCTTGCATCTCCCTCCCTCCCACCCTCCCTATCTCACCCCTCCAGAAGGTCACAAAGCACCGAGCTGATCTCCCTGTGCTATGCGGCTGCTTCCCACTAGCTATCTACCTTACGTCTGGTAGTGTATCTATGTCCATGCCTCTCTCTCACTTTGTCACAGCTTACCCTTCCCCCTCCCCATATCCTCAAGTCCATTCTCTAGTAGGTCTGTGTCTTTATTCCTGTCTTACCGCTAGGTTCTTCATGACATTTTTTTTTCTTAAATTCCATATATATGTGTTAGCATATGGTATTTGTCTTTCTATTTCTGACTTACTTCACTCTGTATGACAGACTCTAGGTCTATCCACCTCATTACAAATAGCTCAATTTTGTTTCTTTTTATGGCTGAGTAATATTCCATTGTATATATGTGCCACATCTTCTTTATCCATTCATCTGTTGATGGGCACTTAGATTGTTTCCATCTCCGGGCTATTGTAAATAGAGCTTCAATGAACATTTTGGTACATGACTCTTTTTGAATTATGGTTTTCTCAGGGTATATGCCCAGTAGTGGGATTGCTGGGTCATATGGTAGTTCTATTTGTAGTTTTTTAAGGAACCTCCATACTGTTCTCCATAGTGGCTGTACCAATTCACATTCCCACCAGCAGTGCAGGAGTGTTCCCTTTTCTCCACACCCTCTCCAGCATTTATTGTTTCTAGATTTTTTGATGATGGCCATTCTGACTGGTGTGAGATGATATCTCATTGTAGTTTTGATTTGCATTTCTCTAATGATTAATGAAGTTGAGCATTCTTTCATGTGTTTGTTGGCAGTCTGTATATCTTCTTTGGAGAAATGTCTATTTAGGTCTTCTGCCCATTTTTGGATTGGGTTGTTTGTTTTTTTGTTATTGAGCTGCATGAGCTGCTTGTAAATTTTGGAAATTAATCCTTTGTCAGTTGCTTCATTTGCAAATATTTTCTCCCATGCTGAGGGTTGTCTTTTGGTCTTGTTTATGGTTTCCTTTGCTGTGCAAAAGCTTTGAAGTTTCATCAGGTCCCATTTGTTTATTTTTATTTCCATTTCTCTAGGAGGTGGGTCAAAAAGGATCTTTCTGTGATTTATGTCATAGAGTGTTCTGCCTATGGTTTCCTCTAAGAGTTTGATAGTTTCTGGCCTTACATTTAGGTCTTTAATCCATTTTGAACTTATTTTTGTGTATGGTGTTAGGGAGTGATCTAATCTCATACTTTTACATGTACTTGTCCAGTTTTCCCAGCACCACTTATTGAAGAGGCTGTCCTTTCTCCACTGTACATTCCTGCCTCCTTTATCAAAGATAAGGTGACCATATGTGCGTGGGTTTATCTCTGGGCTTTCTATCCTGTTCCATTGATCTATCTTTCTGTTTTTGTGCCAGTACCATACTGTCTTGATTACTGTAGTTTGTAGTATAGTCTGAAGTCAGGGAGCCTGATTCCTCCAGCTCCGTTTTTCTTTCTCAAGATTGCTTTGGCTATTCGGGGTCTTTTGTGTTTCCATACAAATTGTGAAATTTTTTGTTCTAGTTCTGTGAAAAATGCCAGTGGTAGTTTGATAGGGATTGCATTGAATCTGTAGATTGCTTTGGGTAGTAGAATCATTTTCACAATGTTGATTCTTCCAATCCAAGAACATGGTATATCTCTCTATCTATTTGTATCATCTTTCATTTCTTTCATCAGTGTCTTATAATTTTCTGCATACAGGTCTTTTGTCTCCTTAGGTAGGTTTATTCCTAGATATTTTATTCTTTTTGTTGCAATGGTAAATGGGAGTGTTTTCTTGATTTCACTTTCAGATTTTTCATCATTAGTGTATAGGAATGCCAGAGATTTCTGTGCATTAATTTTGTATCCTGCTACTTTACCAAATTCATTGATTAGCTCTAGTAGTTTTCTGGTAGCATCTTTAGGATTCTCTATGTATAGTATCATGTCATCTGCAAACAATGACAGCTTTACTTCTTCTTTTCCAATTTGGATTCCTTGTATTTCCTTTTCTTCTCTGATTGCTGTGGCTAAAACTTCCAGAACTATGTTGAATAAGAGTGGTGAGAGTGGGCAACCTTGTCTTGTTCCTGATCTTAGTGGAAATGGTTTCAGTTTTTCACCATTGAGGACAATGTTGGCTGTGGGTTTGTCATATATGGCCTTTATTATGTTGAGGAAAGTTCCCTCTATGCCTACTTTCTGCAGAGTTTTTATCATAAATGGGTGTTGAATTTTGTTGAAAGCTTTCTCTGCATCTATTGAGATGATCATATGGTTTTTCTCCTTCAATTTGTTAATATGGTGTATCACGTTGATTGATTTGCGTATACTGAAGAATCCTTGCATTCCTGGAATAAACCCCACTTGATCATGGTGTATGATCCTTTTAATGTGCTGTTGGATTCTGTTTGCTAGTATTTTGTTGAAGATTTTTGCATCTATGTTCATCAGTGATATTGGCCTGTAGTTTTCTTTCTTTGTGACATCCTTGCCTGGTTTTGGTATCATGGTGATGGTGGCCTCGTAGAATGAGTTTGGGAGTGTTCCTTCCTCTGCTATATTTTCGAAGAGTTTGAGAAGGATAGGTGTTAGCTCTTCTCTAAGTGTTTGATAGAATTCACCTCGGAAGCCATCTGGTCCTGGGCTTTTGTGTGTTGGAAGATTTTTAATCACAGTTTCAATTTCAGTGCTTGTGATCAGTCTGTTCATATTTTCTATTTCTTCCTGATTCGGTCTTGGCAGGTTGTGCATTTCTAAGAATTTGTCCATTTCTTCCAGGTTGTCCATTTTATTGGCATAGAGTTGCTTGTAGTAATCTCTCATGATCTTTTGTATTTCTGAAGTGTCAGTTGTTACTTCTCCTTTTTCATTTCTAATTCTATTGATTTGAGTCTTCTCACTTTTTTTTTTGATGAGTCTGGCTAATGGTTTATCAATTTTGTTTATCTTCTCAAAGAACCAGCTTTTAGTTTTATTGATCTTTGCTATCATTTCCTTCATTTCTTTTTCATTTATTTCTGATCTGATTTTTATGATTTCTTTCCTTCTGCTAACTTTGGGGTTATTTTGTTCTTCTTTCTCTAATTGCTTTAGGTGCAAGGTTAGGTTGTTTATTTGAGATGTTTCCTGTTTCTTAAGGTAGGATTGTATTACTATAAACTTCCCTCTTAGAACTGCTTTTGCTGCATTCCATAGGTTTTGGGTCGTCGTGTCTCCATTGTCATTTGTTTCTAGGTATTTTTTGATTTCCTCTTTGATTTCTTCAGTGATCACTTGGTTATTAAGTAGTGTATTGTTTAGCCTCCATGTGTTTGTATTTTTACAGATCTTTTCCTGTAATTGATATGTAGTCTCATAGCGTTGTGGTCGGAAAAGATACTTGATACAATTTCAATTTTATTAAATTTACCAAGGCTTGATTTGTGACCCAAGATATGATCTATCCTGGAGAATGTTCCATGAGCACTGAGAAAAATGTGTATTCTGTTGTTTTTGGATGGAATGTCCTATAAATATCAATTAAGTCCATCTTGTTTAATGTATCATTTAAAGCTTGCGTTTCCTTATTTATTTTCATTTTGGTTGATCTGTCCATTGGTGAAAGTGGGGTGTTAAAGTCCCCTACTATGATTGTGTTACTGTTGATTTCCCCTTTTATGGCTGTTAGCATTTGCCTTATGTATTGTGGTGCTCCTATGTTGGGTGCATAAATATTTACAGTTGTTGTATCTTCTTCTTGGATCGATCCCTTGATCATTATGTAGTGTCCTTCTTTGTCTCTTCCAGTAGTCTTTATTTTAAAGTCTATTTTGTCTGATATGAGAATTGCTACTCCAGCTTTCTTTTGGTTTACATTTGCATGAAATATCTTTTTCCATCCCCTTACTTTCAGTCTGTATGTGTCTCTAGGTCTGAAGTGGGTCTCTTGTAGACAGTATATATATGGGTCTTGTTTTTGTATCCATTCAGCCAATCTGTGTCTTTTGGTGGGAGCATTTAGTCCATTTACATTTAAGGTAATTATCGATATGTATGTTCCTATTCCCATTTTCTTAATTGTTTTGGGTTTGTCATTGTAGGTCTTTTCCTTCTCTTGTGTTTCTTGCCTAGAGAAGTTCCTTTAGCATTTGTTGTAAAGCTGGTTTGGTGGTGCTGAATTCTCTCAGCTTTTGCTTGTCTGTAAAGTTTTTAATTTCTCCATCAAATCTGAATGAGATCCTTGCTGGGTAGAGTAATCTTGGTTGCAGGTTTTTCCGTTTCATCACTTTAAATATGTCCTGCCAGTCCCTTCTGTCTTGCAGTGTTTCTGCTGAAAGATCAGCTGTTAACCTTACGGGGATTCCCTTGTGTGTTATTTTTCCCTTGTTGCCTTTAATATGTTTTCTTTGTATTTAATTTTTGACAGTTTGATTAATATGTGTCTTGGCATGTTTCTCCTTGGGTTTATCCTGTATGGGACTCTCTGTGCTTCCTGGACTTGATTAACTATTTCCTTTCCCATATTAGGGAAGTTTTCAACTATAATCTCTTCAAATATTTTCTCAGTCCCTTTCTTTTTCTCTTCTTCTTCTGGCACCTCTATAATTCAAATGTTGGTGCATTTAATGTTGTCCCAGAGGTCTCTGAGACTGTCCTCAGTTCTTTTCATTCTTTTTTCTTTATCCTGCTCTGCAGTAGTTATTTCCACTATTTTATCTTCCAGGTTACCTATCTGTTCTTCTGCCTCAGTTATTCTGCTATTGATCCCATCTAGAGTATTTTTAATTTCATTTATTGTGTTGTTCATCGTTGTTTGTCTCATCTTTAGTTCTTCTAGGTCCTTGTTAAATATTTCTTGCATTTTGTCTATTCTCTTTCCAAGATTTCGGATCATCTTCACTATCATTATTCTGAATTCTCTTTCAGGTAGACTGCCTATTTCCTCTTCATTTGTTAGGTCTGGTGGGTTTTTATCTTGCTCCTTCATCTGCTGTGTGTTTTTCTGTCTTCTCATTTTGCTTATTTTACTGTGTTTGGGGTCTCCTCTTTGCAGGCTGCAGGTTCGTAGTTCCCATTGTTTTTGGTGTCTGTCCCCAGTGGCTAAGATTAGTTCAGTGGGTTGTGTAGGCTTCCTGATGGAGGGGACTAGTGCCTGTGTTCTGGTGGATGAGGCTGGATCTTGTCTTTCTGGTGGGCAGGTCCACGTCTGGTGGTGTGTTTTGGGGTGTCTGTGGACTTATGATTTTAGGCAGCCTCTCTGCTAATGGGTGGGTTTGTGTTCCTGTCTTGCTAGTTGTTCGGCATAGGGTGTCCAGCACTGTAGCTTGCTGGTCGTTGAGTGAAGCTGGGTGCTAGTGTTGAGATGGAGATCTCTGGGAGATTTTCGCCGTTTGATATTATGTGGATCTGGGAGGTCTCTTGTGGACCAGTGTCCTGAAGTTGGCTCTCCCACCTCAGAGGCATGGCACTGACTCCTCGCTGTAGCACCAAGAGCCTTTCATCCACACGGCTCAGAATAAAAGGGAGAAAAAGTAGAAAGAAAGAATTAGTAGAAGTAGAAAGAAAGAAAGAAAGAAAGAAAGGAGGGAGGGAGGGAGGAAGGAAGGAAGGAAGGAGGGAAGGAAGAAAAAAGAAAGAAAGAAAGAAGATAAAGTAAAATAAAATAAGATAAAATATAATAAAGTTATTAAAATAAAAAATAATTAAGAAAAAAAGTTTAAAAAAAAAAGGGACGGATAGAACCTTAGGACAAATGTTGGAAGCAAAGCTATACAGACAAAATCTTACACAGAAACATACACATACACCCTCACTAAAAGAGGTAAAGGGGGGAAAATCATAAATCTTGCTGTCAGAGACCACCTCCTCAATTTGGGATGATTCGTTGTCTAAAGGAGGGAAGGAAGGAAGGAAAGAAAGAAAGAAAGAAAGAACGAAGGTAAAGTATAATAACGTTATTCAAATTAAAATTGATTATTAAGAAAAAAAATTTAAAAAAAAAAACATGGACGGATAGAACCCTAGGACAAATGATGGAAGCAAGACTATACAGACAAGATCTCACACAGAAGCATACACATACACATTCACAAAAAGAGAAAAAGGGAAAAAATCATAGATCTTGCTCCTAAAGTCCACTTCCTTAATTTGGGATGATTGGTTGTCTATTCAGGTATTCCACAGATGCAGGGTACATCAAGTTGATTGTGGAGCTTTAATCCGCTGCTCCTGAGGCTGCTGGGAGATATTTCCGTTTCTCTTCTTTGTTCTCACAGCTCCCAGGGGCCCAGCTTTGGATTTGGCCCCGCCTGTGCGTTTAGGTCGCTGGAGGGCGTCTGTTCTTCGCTCAGACAGGAGGGGGTTAAAGGAGCCGCTGATTCAGAGGCTCTGGCTCACTCAGGCCGGAGGGAGGGAGGGGCACGGAGGGCGGGGCGGGCCTGAGGCGGCAGAGGCCTGCGTGACGTTGCACCAGCCTGAGGCGCGCCGTGCGTTCTCCCGAGTAAGTTGTCCCTGGGTCCCGGGACCCTGGCAGTGGCAGGTTTCACAGGCTCCCCGGAAGGAGAGTGTGGATAGTGACCTGTGCTCGCACACAGGCTTCTTGGTGGCGGCAGCAGCCTTAGCGTCTCATGTCTGTCTCTGGGGTCCGCACTTTTAGCCGCGGCTCGCGCCCGTCTCTGGAGCTCCTTTAAGCAGCGCTCTTAATCCCCTCTCCTCACGCACCAGGAAACAAAGAGGGAAGAAAATGTCTCTTGCCTCTTCGGCAGGTCCAGACTTTTCCCGGACTCCCTCCCGGCTAGCCGTGGTGCACTAACCCCCTGCAGGCTGTGTTCACGCCGCCAACCCCAGTCCTCTCCCTGCGCTCTGACCGAAGCCCGAGCCTCAGCTCCCAGCCCCCTCCCGTCCCGGCGGGTGAGGAGACAAGCCTCTCGGACTGGTGAGTGCCGGTCGGCCCTGATTCTCTGTGCTGGAATCCCCCCGCTTTTCCCTCCGCACCCCTGTGGCTGTGCTCTCCTCCGCGGCTCCGAAGCTTTCCCCGTCCACCACCCACAGTCTCCGTCTGCGAAGGGGCTTCCTAGTGTGTGGAAATCTTTCCTCCTTCACAACTCCCTCCCGCTGGTGCAGGACTCGTCCCTATCCTTTTGTCTCTGTTTATTCTTTTTTCTTTTGCGTGGGGAGTTTCTTGCCTTTTGGGAGGTGTGAGGTCTTCTGCCAGCGTTCAGTAGGTGTTCTGTAGGAGTTGTTCCACGTGTAGATGTATTTCTGGTGTATCAAGGGGAGGAAGGTCATCTCCACGTCTTACTCTTCTGCCATCTTCCCCTCGTCCTTGCAAATTAATGTCTTCAAATCTTCTTCAGTGTGTTCTTTGAGTTAGTTTTCCAGTCTGTTGGATCAAGGAGTTTTCCTTCTTCATATTTTACAAAGAATTCTCCCTTTTTTTTCTCTTTGTGCTTCCTAGTTTCGCTCGCTCATTTGGTGCTGGGGTCTGAGGCCTCACACCCGGCTCTTCAGACCAGAGTCCATAGTGCAAAATGGCTGCCGACCCCTTTTGCATTTTACACACGAGCCATAATCAGCGTTGGCTTCTCGCCTTCCATCCCCACACCCTTTCTACACTCGGTTCATGCATGTTTTTGTTTCTTGAAAGTCTTTTCCAATTCGTAGTATACTGTTTTCCTGCGCACGCTGAACAAATGGCCGTAAACCTGGTAGCTCAAAACCGCGAGGGCTTATTCTCTCACAGTTCTGGAATCAAGGGTCCGAATCAGGGGGTCTTCAGGGCTGCATTTCCAGAGGTTCTGTGGGAGAATCTGTTCTTTGACCTTCCCCAGCTTCTGGTGGCTTCTGGTATTCCTCGGCTTGTGGCTGCACCACTCCAGTCTCTGCCTCTGTCTTCACATCACCTCCTCTTCTGTGTGTCTGTGTCACTTCCCTCTCTGTCTTTCTCTTTTAAGGATGCTTGTGATCAGATTAGCCAGGCCCACTAGTGTAATCCAGAATAATTTCCCGATGTCAAGATCCTTAATCATATCTGCAGAGATCCTTTTTCTTTATAAGGTAACAGGTTCCAGGGATTAGGACCTGATATCTTTGGGGGGGGGGGCCATTAACCAGCCCCGGGAAATGAGTGTTCTCGCACAGTGATCAGTCTCACTCAGAGTACTTGCACGCTGGCTCATAACGACCTCACACAGGCCTTCCCTCTAAACTGAGCTTCTCAAAGCGAGGGATTCTATCTTACTAATAATCGCTGCTCCTACCCCTGTCCCCCCAAACCCCGAGCCCCAGCACAGTTTCTAGCTCACAGCTGATGATCGGGGCACATTGATTTGGTAAATGAATGAAGTGTTGGTAACTGCTATGTACTATTGGGACTTAATAATCTTATGAAAATTAAATAGGATGGGATTCCTCAGACATCTGCATTCTGGCTTTTCTGTTTCTTTCCTGTTTTCTTTTCACGTCCAGTTGTTGCATAGAATATCTCCATTAAATAAACCTGCTCAGTTTAGACTCAGGCCCAGTTACAGGCCTTGGTAAACATAGCTATAGTTGGACAGAAGAAGAATATATGTTTTCCTTTAACTGGTATATAAAAGCTAGAGTTTAGTATCTTTGAGGTCAGCTGGGTGCTAAAGAGGTTGATCATGCTGTTTGGAACGTCAGATCTCTCAAGAGGAGTATAGTTGAGGGTAGCAGGACCTCTTAACAATGGTCTTTCCTTTGTTATGTGGGTAGTCATTGTATTGTTCAGGAGGCAGGTAGGCCAGCTAGCAGGGTAGTTGGAAGTTACTGTGAGTTTGGCCTGTAAAAAATTTGTGCAATCCCTGTCTATTTGGATTAGGGTTTAGCTGGGGTATTGGTTGGCTTACATGGTGTGGGATGCAACGAGGTCAAAATCATCTCCCAAGATTCTACTTGCAAAAGGTTTATGTTTTTATTTACGTTATCCTAGGACTTTGTTATGTACGGCTATAAGGAAGAATGGGTCCCTGTGGTTGAAAAGCAAATCAGTGTTGTGCTTCTGCAGCGGGTTGTATCTGTCCAGAAAAGGTACAGTATTTGATTTTCCACCTTGAAAACGACTGTTTCCCATCATTTTCTCTCTGTGTTCATTTGATTATTGTAAGTGATTTTTGCAGACAACAGTGCTGTATTTAGTAAGTCAAATTTGTTATTGACCTGTCTTCTTAGAGGCCAGACACACTCAAACATTACACTGGTTAAATTCATATGTATTTTAAAACCCCTATGGGGCAAACGGTGGCACATTTTAAAATTCTTCAACAATGTCTGGATAAGCAGCATCATAAATGTCCCTAGCTCTTATGGAAATGCCACAATTTGTATTAATAATCTGCCTAATCCATCTATCTGTCTGGTCTGTCTCTTCACACATCACATATATGTGTGTATAGTATATATTTATATGAAATATAATACTTGTATATAAAATGTATTTTTATATTTATGTTTTATATATTTTAGATAGATACACACAAGTTTTAAAAGTATAATTGGGATAACGTAGTATATGCTTGTGACAGATTGATTGAAAATGGGCCCCAATTCTCCACGTCTCCCTGTATTTAGAACCTTTACAATATGATGTTGCACATCCTCCCATCAAGAGGCAGAGTCCATTACCCCTAATGTGTGCTGGCCTTGTGACTTGTTTTGGCTAATAGCATGTAGTGGGCGTGATGGTTCGCCAGGTCTGAGCCCAGGTCTCGAGAGGCCTGTGTTCCTCCTCTCTCTCCCCTCCCACCCCGACCATGATAACAAGCCCAGGCGGGTCTGATGAAGAAGGAGGTGGGCTGAGGAACCTCAGCTGGTAGCGACTTAATAAGGCAGCCCTTTCCTTAATAACGTAGTCTTTACTCCTTAAAGGAAAAAATAACCAAATTTGGTAGATGAACAGAGTATTCTCTTCTAACTTGTCTTTCTTTGATTGCTAGTAAAATTGAGCCTTAAAAATGTATTTAATGGTCATTGCTTGTTCCTATTCTTTGCATGCTTTCCTCTTGAGATAGTCATCTATTTGCAGAGTGCTCCTGAGTGAGCTCTGGCCTTTTACTTATCCTTCCTGGCAGCTTGTCCCAAACATCCGTGAGGCAGCTCCGAGCCTCGAGAACACGAATCTCTTTTTTATCAATGAGAAAATCCTAAATGTGTTGACAGTGAGGGATTAGATGGAGAAAATTGAAGTTGAAGAGGAGAGGGAAATGGAAGTGAGCCGTGAGAAAGAGCTCTTTCAGCTGGGGACATCTGGGTCCCTTCAGACTCACTGTTGCTTCTCCACGCTCATTAAAGCAGGCATTCTGGATTTTGCTGTGCTGTGTGCTGAGGATTTAAAGGGTCAGGAAGAACACAGAATGGAGCAGGACACTGCGCTCGATGAGAGCGTGGGGCTGGGGGAGTGGGGCGGGTGGTGGGAGCAAGGCAGGAAGGAGCTGGGTAACAAAGAGCTGCCGGAGCCACGGGCACCGAGGCTGGTTTTGCTATAAACCAGGGCCCGCTGATTGCACACATATGCGCTGGGGTCCTCTGCAGTCACTGTCAAGTAGCGGGGCTTATTGTCATTTGCTGAGCACCTTCAGAGTCCCCTCCCCCTCCACGCCCCCATGGAGGCTAGGCCTCTCCCACCGGACAGTCCTGCAGGCTCTTACCTGTCCCTCAGCCTGCCCCAGCCAGTCCCTCTTCCGGGGAGCTCTGTGATGGGTTCTTGTGTCATGCCTGGACCATCCTGTCGTCAAAGGTAACTGCTATTCTGATTTCTACGATCACAAGTTAGTTTTACGCATGTGCAATGGCTAATGGCATGCAGTGGATGTATATACTTTTTTGGGCTCCCGTTTTGTTTGCTCAGCATCGGATCTGTTAGAGTTATCAACGTTGTTGCTAGTAGCGGTACTTGTTCTTTTTCATTGCTGTGTAGTATTCCACTCTGAGAAAAATCTCACATTTTATCCATTCTATTGTTGACAAACATCTTGGTTGATTTTGCCTATCGTGAATATACATCTATGAATATTCTTAATCGTGTCTTTTTATTCACGTATGTGCGTTTCTTTTGGGTATATACCTAGGAATGGAATTGCTGGGTGATAGAGTGTACATATGTTCAACTGAGTAGATACAGACAAGTTTCATAATGGTTCTACCAATTTGCATTCCCACCAGCAGTATCTGAGTTCCAGTAACTCCCTATCTTACCAATATGTGGTGTTGTCAGTTTTAAAAAATTTGTTTGTTTTAAATTTAACCATTCTGGTGGTAGGTAATGGTGTCTTATTATAGCTTTAATTTGCATTTCCATAGTGACTAGTGCTATTGAACATCTTTGCATAGACTCATTGGCTATTTGGGTGTTCTCTTCTGTGTAGAGCCTGCTCAGTTGAGAGTCTGTCTATCCACATATCACACATATTTATGCATATATATTTAAATAGATACACATGATTTTTTAAAGTATAATTGGAATAATAGAGTACGTTCTTGTGACAGATTGATTGGAAGTGGACCCAATTCTCCACCTCTTCCTTGATTCAGAAACTTCGCAATATGATTTTGCAAATCCCCCCCATCGAGAGGCAGAGTCCATTTCCCCTCAGTCTGTGCTGGTCTTGTGACATGTTTTGGCTAATAGAATGCAGTGGACGTGATGGTTTGCCAGTTTTGAGCCCAGGCCTCAAGAGGCCTGTGAGTTTCCACCCTCTCTCTCGTAACCCTGGCCTCTGTCATGAAAGCAAGCCTGGGCTGATCTGATGAAGAATGAGGAGGGCTGAGGAACCTCAGTTGTAGCTGAGTTAATAAGGCAGTCCTTTCTTTAATAAGGTAGTCTTTATTCCTTTAAGGAAAAAATAACCAATTCAAATTTGGTAGATGAACATAGTATTTATATTTTAACTTGTATTTCTTTGATTAGTAGTAAAATTAAACATTAAAAAATATGTTTAATGGCCATTGCTTGTTCGTATTCTTTGCATAGTTTTCTCTTAAGGTATTCATCTATTTTCAGAGCTTTTTATACAGAAGTGATTATTAACTCTTGGTATTGTATGCAGAAAAATTTTTCTCCAGTTTATTGTTTCCCTTTAAAGTTTATTAATGGTATTTCTACATTAAAAAGTTTTGACTTTTTATGTAGTTAAATGTATTAATATTTTCCTTTATAAATCATTTCCTTTTGTGCAATACTAAGAAAAATTGTCCCCTCTCTAAGGTTATGTAATTATTTACCTATTACCTTTTAGAGAACACAAATATTAAAAGGACTAAATCTAATTGTAGAACATGGGGACTTGTTAGACTATTAAAGGAGGTAATTAATAGGGAACACATTTAAATTAGGTTTAATGGGCAGGTTTAAATTAGATTTAACACATGGGCAGGGAACACATATAAATTAGGTTGCTTTTATATATCAGTGACAAACTCTGCCTCAAACTAGTTAAAAATATACATTTTATTTTCCAAAACAAGAAATTCAGAAGTATGACAGTTTCAAAAATTGGTTAAGTCAGGAGCTCAATGGGTTTTTTCTTACAGACCTGTTTTATTCCATCTTGCCACAATGCCATTGTTGGGGTGTTGGCTTTGTCTTCACATGGTTCTCCTCATGGTCACAATATGGCTGCCAGCTAGCCAAAGGGCAACATGCTTCCTTGTTCTATCCAGAAGAAAGACAAGAGTATCTTCCAAGTTTTGAATAAATGTTCCTCTCTTTAGTGTAACTGCCATCTAAGGTCATGTGCCCACCACTAGATCAATAACAGTGACTAGGAGAATGCCAGTCACGGATTCTCTTAGTTCAATCAGGACTCTCCTTTGGGAGTTGGAAATTGGATGATTATACAACATAACTGAGGTTTGGACAAGAAAGAAGAAAGGGGGAAAGGATGGTGGACAGGTCACCAATGGTGGTCACCCTAGGCCCTTCTAGGCACATCTCAAATTGGATGCCATTTTCTAATATGTAGTCTTAAAAAAATTCATAGCCATTTCCCATGTATTCTAAAAAAATTTTCGGCTTTGGATTCAGCTCAACCTTGGTTTGGGTCCAGGCTCTGCTTTTTATCATTTGTGGCATCTACTGTAGGTTATTTAACCCCTTTAAGCCTTACTTTCCCCATCTGTAAAATGGGAATAATATCTATGTTGTTTGATACATAGAAGATCCTCAATAACTGGTATTTATCATTATGACCGCTATAAATCAGCTCATAATTCCAATTTCCTTAGCTCTATTTTGTCTCAACAAGACATTTGAGTCAACTTGTGATTTACTGTGCTATATATTATTTGCTGTGCAGCAAGTTTCAAACACCGACCTGGCTTTTCTTTCCATAACACTCCCATTTGCCTTTCCCTCACCTTCTATTTCTCTTTTATGCTTATGAGTTTAGGTGTTTGATGCACTTTATAGATGAATGGCATTGCCCTCCCCACCTTGAATTATGTCTGACTTATGAGGCTAACATTTACAAAAAGATGATTCCTATGAGGCTATGAGGAAGTAGCCAGCTCTCCAAAGCGTGTTAAATCATCCTTTGGTTTAATAATAAAAACCAACTGCCTGTTTCCATTCGCAACGAACGTAGGCAGAGTTCTTTAATTTCTGTTACCTCATGCTTATCTAGTGATGCTGAACTCCCTTCAGGCATCACCAGTTTGTGTGTGTGCTCGTGTGTATGTTTTCCCCCGGCGTGACACAAGGCAATCTGTCATCCTGGCAATGAGGAATGAGGCTCATAGATAGGAGGACTGAGGAGCAGGAAGTCTCCTTGCGCTGTCAATCTGGGCTGCTGACCTGGGGCCTCTGCGCGCATCAAGGCAGTCGGCCGTAATGCTTGGGTCACGACCAGATGAAGTGTTTCTGCAGGTGGCACAGTGATGAGCCGGCCTGGAGGTGAGGCATAATTTTGCTTTCCCTGCCAATGATGGGAGTAACTGCTCCCCATTTATCAAAACAGTACATGAGCCATCTGGGCCTCCTAAACATACCCGCAAACGTGCCACACGATAGACATATGTAATAATGTTACTCAGGGGTTACCTTGACACAAAGGCAGGTTGGCCCCTCCAATATTTCCCGAAGTGTTTGGATGTTCCTTTTATTATTGTGTTTATATTTTTCTTAAGGGAGGTTCCCCTTTAGACCGTAAGATTGGAAGGCAATATAGTCTAATGATTAAGCATAGAGGCTCTAATCAGCCTATCCAGGTTCCTAGCTCTGTGACCCTGTGCAAGTTAATTAGCCTCTTTAACTTTCAGTGTTCCCATCTGTAAAAAGAGAGAACAGTACCCACTTGGCTATCATAGGAAGCTGTTTGCTCTTTGACCAAGTTTCCTGGCCCAGAGCTTTAAAAACCCTTGCAACTTCCTGAGGGATGAGGGCACTGGAGTGTCTTTTATTTTAAGGAGGTAATTCTTAATGGGTTCTCTGATAGCTTCAGGATGGGGACCAGTCTCCAGAAAGACCAAGGCTTGATTAGAGGCTTGGAAATTTCATCCCCACGCCTCAGCCTCTAGGAAGGGGAGAGGGGCTGCAGGTTGAGTTCAGTCATCAATGGCCAGTGATTTAATTATGCCTATGTAATCAAACGTCCATTCAACCTCTAAACAATGGGGTTCAGAGAGCTTTGGAGTTGGTGAACACATCTACGTGCTGGGATGGTGGTGAAACCCAGTGCTTCAGGGACAGAAGATCCTGTGCTTTGGGTCCTTCCGGACCTTTCCCTATGTACCTCTTCATCTAGCTCTTCACTTGTATCCTCTATAATAAACTGATGATACTAAGTGAAGTGTCTTCCTGAGTTCTGTGAACCACTTAGCAAATTATCAAAGCCGAAAGGGGGGTTTTTGGAACCCCTGACTTTGTAGCCAAGTCAGACAGAAGTGTGGGTCCCCTGGGAACCCAGTGCTTGCAACTGCCCTCTGCAGTGAGGGCAGCCTTGTGGGACTGAGCCCTTTAACCTGTGGGATCTGACGCTAACTCCAGGTCATTAGTGTCAGACTTGAATTGAATTGTAGGACACCCAGATGGTGTTGGAGGTTTAGGAGAACTGGTTGTTGGTGTGAAAAAAAGCCATTTGGTGTCTGAGGTGCTGTGAGTAAAAACAGCTCCTTCCACCACAGAGAATTGTTGTGAAAATAAGGAAGGTAATCCTGAAAGGTCTAATAATATTGGTGCCAGCCTTCAGTAAACGTCAAGTGGTAGTGTTGAGAAGGGTTAGGATTTTTTTTTTAAACCACAATTAGAACAATTTATGGAACAACTTATACCTGCTCATTCATGTGGGAATTATTGTTTTACTTAATTCCTCCAATTTTAAAGTCGATTTTTTGTTCAGATATTCAGCACCCCATCCAATCCTTGACCCTGTGGTTTGGAGACCAGTCATCACAACTCTGTTTCTCTGTGGGAGGCATTGGGACTTTGCAGTGAGTTATGGAGAAACACATCTTTGTGGATGAATAGAGACAAACAGCCTATGTAATCATCTGAAAGCCTTTTTGTTTGTTTGTTCACAATTTCTATTTTCCTCCTGGGTCGGCTTCTAGGGAGAGAGCTGACTTGATGTGCTTGTCTCCTGTGGGGTTGCATGGGATCCTATATGTGGGTAATCCCTGAAGCAGGAAGGGGTCAGAGGCAAGTCTGGGCAGGAAGGGGGAGGGCAGCAGGTACTCTCCTCTGAGTCTCCCTGGGCTGTAGGAACAAAGTGTATATGTCAGGAGGCTGGTTGGCCTAATCAGATGGTATTAAAGATCTAGACGTAGCCAGCTTGACCACCATATGGCGGTGAAACCGGGCTTGGCATGTGGCCTGCATAATCCGTCTCATCACGGGGGCTCCAGGATGAATTAAGTGGTGGAAATCATGCTTGTTTTGTCTCTGAAATGTCCAGAGGGCCTTCCATTTGTCTGGGTTGTATTCTGTTTGAGTGGTTGCTTTGCAGACTGCACATTTCTGAGACGGCCTGACCGAGGTGGAGGACCTTGGATGGAGTCTCCAGTTGGTGCTGCTGGGAAGCTCTGTCCAGAATGGGGTCCAGCCTCTGCCTCTCTGTGAGCTCAGGAGGATGTAACCCAGCAGCACTATTGAAAAGGCAGCTCCATCTGGGCAGTAGAAATGTGCCCAAGGACAGAAGGAGCGTCCCTGCTACATGGCACTTGGAGGCTGTGGCCAAGGTCTCTATCGTGGACGGGATCTCCTTCCTCCTATCCCCTGTCCCCAAGGCCACTGAGGGGGCACTGTCCTGCCTCAGCACCACAGGGCCAGGACGTGGAGGGAGAGCTCATGGACGGCTATTTTGCTTAGTGGAAGCATCTCAAAGCGTGGGGCTAAGGGCTCTGGACGTCTAGAGCAGGTTCTCCAGCTGCCACGTGCCTGTGAACCCCCTGGGGGCCTTGTTAGGATGCAGCTTCTGCTTCAGGAGGCCTGGGCTCAGGCCCAACATTCTGCATGTTTAATAAGCTCCCGGGTGATGCTCCAGCTGCTGGTCTGGGACTACAGTTAGGGCAGTGAGGGTGTAGATCAGAGAGTCTCCGAGTGTGGTCCACCCAACAGCAGCAAGAGCACCCCTGGGAACAGGCTGGAAATGCAGATTCTTGGGCTCGACCCAGATGCACTGAAACAGAACCTCAAGTTCGAAGACCATGGGTCTAGGGTACAGACCCACTACCATTTTGATGTCATCAATTTACATTTTCTCAAAAATGACAGAGGGGAAACTTTTAGAATACGGATGTCTGTGTTAACAGCCAAGTCTGAATAGAAATTTCCTCGAGCAGATCATCTTTAACAGCTCCTGACATAGCTTCGCACACCTGGCTGTTTCCATTTTCCACGTTAACTTAAAACACTCACACAATGTTGACCATTATAACGGAAAAAGTGAAGATTCTCCCCTCCCCCTGACTCTTTCTCACTTTCTGTGGGAAGTATCCACGGCTCACAATTTAACACAGAACATCAGATATTTTTGGCAAAATGTTTGTACACAAATACACTATAGAGAGCCCATTTTTATTTTTTATTTTTATTTTTTTGCGGTACGTGGGCCTCTCACTGCTGTGGCCTCTCCCATTGCGGAGCACAGGCTCCGGACGCGCAGGCTCAGCGGCCACGGCTCACGGGCCCAGCCGCTCCACGGCATGTGGGATCTTCCCAGACTGGGGCACGAACTCGTGTCCCCTGCATCGGCAGGCGGACTCTCAACCACTGCGCCACCAGGGAAGCCCCATCATCTGTTTTTTGTACATACAGTTTTATTGGAGCACAGCCATGCCTATTTGTTTCCATATTGTCTATGGCTGCTTTTGTGCTATAGCAGCAGAGTTAAGTAGTTGATACAGAGACCAAACAGCCTGCAAAGCATAAAATATTGACCAACTGGCTTTTCACAGAATTGGCCCTGATTTAAACACTTCCATGCAGACTCCTTTTTATCCTTCATCTTTCAAATAAGGGTATAACAAACTCATCACTTGAGAAGTTAACATTTCTGATTGTATCTATTTGTGAGCTAGCCCAAGCATACATGGTCACGTGAAGCAGGGAAGTCTGTGAGTGGAAAGCACAGTATGGCCTCAGTTAAATGTGTGCTGGAGTCCTGTTTGTGCCACTTACTAGCTCTGTGGCCTTTGAGAAATTTCTTAATCTCCTTAAATCTATGCGTTCTAATTTATTCATTCATGCATTCAAAAATATTTATTGAGTGCCTACTATGTGCCAGGCACCGCTCTATTTGTTGAGGATGTAGCTGTGAACAAAACACAAAAATCCCTGCCTTTGGTGGAGCTGGCATTCCACCAGGTGGAGGCAGACACTAAAAAAAGAAGTAAATGTTTACA
Organism: Stenella coeruleoalba; assembly: GCF_951394435.1. Classification (NCBI taxonomy): domain Eukaryota; kingdom Metazoa; phylum Chordata; class Mammalia; order Artiodactyla; family Delphinidae; genus Stenella; species Stenella coeruleoalba. The sequence continues at coordinate 52,449,110 of NC_137148.1, forward strand.
GCGTGAAGATGACAATTAAGTGTCATGAAGAAAAATAAAGCAAGAAAGGGGGACAGGAAGTTTCAGCGCAGGAAGAAAGGGTATAGAGAGGCTGCAGTTTTAGGTTGGGTGGTCAGGGAAGCCCTCAATGGGAAGTTAATATCTGAGTAAAGACCAGAAGGAGAGAAGAGAGTAAGGTAGTAAAAGTCTGCAAGAAAGAATGTTCCAGGCTGAGGTAAGAGAAAGAGCAAGGCCCTAAGGCAGAAGCACATCTAGCATGTTGAAGGAATGGCAAGAAGGCCAGAGGGACCGGAGCATAAACAAAGTGATGCAGCAGGAGAGGAGGTCCAAGAGGTGCTGGGATTAGCACATCTAAGGTCTTATAAGTTATCATAAAGAGTTTGGCTTTTACTTTTGATGTGGTGGAAAGCCAATGGAGAGCTTGCAAACACTGAAGGACATGACTTGATTTATGTTTTAGATGGTCCACTTTGGGTACTGGGTTGAGAGGAGCCTGGAGGTGGGAGAGTGACCGAGGGTAGAAGTAGTGGCACCATTTAGGAGGCTACTGCAATAATCCAAGTAAGAGATGATGGTGGTTCAGATGAGGGTGGTTGTAGTGAGTTGGTGAGACGTGGTTGGATTCTGGAAATATTTTGAAGGTAGATTCAATGGGGTTTTGACAGACTGGATATGGGCTGTGAGAAAAATTAAAGTTGTTGGTCCACCGGCTTGGAAGGATGGGGCTCAGTTAAGGATCTTACCTGAGATGGGCAAACAGCAGTTGGAGCAGGTTTGCGGGGGACGATCAGGAGTTTGGTTTTGGAGGCACTAAATTTGAGATGGCCACGAGACAATGGGGATATTAAATAGGCAGTTGGATGTAGCAGTGAAATCCTTGAAATGGCCATTATTGATAAATGACAAAGTCCAGGGTGTGACCATGGGAGTGGGTGGCTGAGGTAGGGTGGAAGCCAAGATCTTTAGGACCTGAAACAATAGAATATTGGCAAGATCATCCAGGTGGATGTTAAATCACCAAGAATTTTGATAAGGGTACTGTTAGAGGGAGTAGCAGTGAGCCAAGGGCAAAAATCTTAGCGGAATGAGGGTAGTGATGTTAGGGCTGGGGCCTCAGTGGGGATGATTGTGATGAGGGCGGGTAGTGGGGGGACAGCATGATGACATAAGATACAGCGCTCTGGGGTGGGGGGTTGGGAAGAAGAAAGGTCTAGAAAAGGCACTGAGGAGGAGAGGACAGTTATCCCACCTCCAGTCCGGTTGTTTAAGGGGAAAGGGCTGCCGGAGAAGCGGTATCCTCAGACTTAGTTACAGCAAGAGGCGAAGGGCATGGTCCCAGGGGAGGCTGGGGGTAGCAGAGATTTTGCTGAGGATTGGTTGTGTGATCCTGCAGGTACAGTAGATCCTGCACGTTCAGGAGCTGGGGTTGGATGATGGCAGAGGACAAGGGTCAGAAAAGGAGACATCCAGATGCTTTGGAGCCCTGGGCTTCTTGCGGTGGCTGATGTAGTGGGAATAAAAGAGCTGGTGGCCACAAGGCAGACAGTGGTGGCCAAGATGTGAGTAGTGGAGGGAGGGAGGGCAGGGGGTCTTGCCAGGCCATGAGAGTTCTGGGGCTCCCTCTTGACTCCTGCTAATGGAAGTGCCAAGACTGGGGAGAATAAGGTCTTCCTGGGGTGTGGAGCCCCCTCTCAGTTCCTCCAGTGGGGTGGGGGTGGGGGTCCCTCTTTCTCCTGCCATCAGAGGCATGGCGGCCACAGCAAGGAACAGAAAGAACTCAGTCTAGCTTAGGAAAAAGGGGGCTTGCTGGAGGGTCTTTCATGGGTCCCAAGGGCTGCCTGGACATGAGCAGCCTGAATTCACGGCTCCTCTTTTCAGTCTCTGCTGCTAAGACTCATCAACCAACTTCCAGTCTCTCTTGCTCTCCATTCAGATTTGGGATTTTGAATGCCTCAACCTACAGAATCAGGTGGTACAGACATGTATCCCGGAGAGCCACCTCTCTGGATTGTGGGATGGAGATGGGGGACATCAAAGAGATGGGAAAAATGATCGTGAACTGGACAGACCCTTGCTGAGATGTCTGATTCACTAAACTGAAGATTCTCATGTATTAACCGAGGGATCGTAATAGTATTTGCCTCATTCAGTTGAGGTGAATATTTAATGAGATCATAGACAGACAGCATGTAGTATAGTGTCTGTTATCCAGTTGACTCTCCATACATATTAGCTATTTTTATAATCATGGCATGCAGTAACTTGTCATCATACAGAGGGACAGACTTGAATTGTTGCTGTCGTGTGTGAAGCACTCAGCTCACGAGGAAGCTGAGGAGGAGGCATGTGTTTGCTGGATAGGACGGGAGTACTGGGGTCCAGCTGGGTCACCACCAGGACTCCCAGCAATGGGCATTGACATTTCAGTGTGGCTTTGTTGTTCTTTACTTGGGTCTGAAGGGACATTGCATTTCTATTTGTATTTTATTGCTTTTTATTGTGGAATCCTATCCTATACAGACTTGCTTGAATATGGGGACACCCGACAGTCTGGGGACTCATTCTCAGCTAATGCCAAGGGTCTGGCTCCGTCTCCTTTTGACGCCGCCTGGTATGGCAGCCCCTTCATCTCCTTGACCTTCCCAGCTGACCTCCACTGGCTTGCTTTTGTCTGGTTTCTAACACAGTTTCTATTAGGACAGATCTTGAACGTGAGCAGCCATGCTTTCGCCCCTTGGGTAAGAATTTTAGTTAGTTCTTTTATTTAGAATTTATTGACTTACGTGTCTGTCTGAGCACTTGTGGATAAATGTAGTCACGAGGCATAGGTGTGCCCTCTATTGTGTGCTTTAAAGAGATCATAAATGTATTGATGGAAGCTGTGTGATAAGAAAAATGTGGTGTGTGCTGTAATAATTTTGGTTCCTACTGAGAAATCCCGAGGATGCCTAAGTATACTGAGACTGTAATGTATTATTGAAGAGGAGCCTATTATAATTCAGATCACAGTGATTTGCAGCTGCTGCAAGGTCACCAAGACCCATTCTGTGATCTCCCCTGGATTGTCCCAGGTAGCAGAAAATGCTAAACTGTGGATATCAAATGCTGATTTTTCTGCTTTCTTGCTTTATTGCTGTGGACCTTGCTGTAAAACATGGGCACAGTTTTGGGGAAATAAACTGTTACGGAATTGAGGAGCAAAAGCCCTAAGGCATTTTTGACATGAGTCATAAATAACACACAGTTGTAACTTGGGAAATATATGACTATAGAAATTCTTTGGGTATGTTACCCATGATATTATTTGATCAGTTTCTTCCAATTTATCCTATCAGATGTCTGAAAAAAGTAGATAAGTGGCTGAAGACAGGTGTTTTAAAATAGAGGATTTAAAAAATATTGGAATTTTTTATGCCTACCCTCTACTGACAGACCAAGTTTTTGAAGCCACGTGACTTTTCTTCATGATTATAAATGACAAACGATGAGCCTACCATAAAAGCTCTTATTAGGACCCGTGTTCAGTCACCACTGCTCTTGAAGGGGCATGGAATATACTGGAATATCATGGTGTTTTGTTACCTCACTCTCTTGTTTTAAAGGATTTCACGGCAAAACACATACCTTACTACTTTAAGTGGCTTTTAAAGACACTTTGTGAAGTATTGCATGGTTACTGTAAAACGAAGTATGTTGGTTCAATTTGCCCAGTTCTTGGAACAGGACAATTTAAAAAGGTACCTTAAGTTATCAGTTTGAATTGCAAAGAACCATCTTCTTACTATGTAGAGCCATTCCCTAGGGGAAGCGTGATCTAAGCATTGGACTTTGTGTAGGGGAAAAGATTTTGATTGTTACAGACCATGAAATGTAGCACCCACAGTCTCCAGTTAAGTCTAGACTGAAAAATAAAGAGCCAGCCTACTTTATGCCCTGTTCTCTGGCCCTGTGTTGGGTCTTGGTTCTCAGCCACGCTGGGTGATGGCGATTCAAACAGCTCCAGGGCCATAGCAGGGTGACCTACTAGGCCGCTTTCTCACAAGCTTTAAAAGAGAATGGACGGTGTCTATAAGTGTATATTTGTTGCAGGATCCAACAAATATACATTTATGTGAACAAGTGGGCCAGGTCGGTTTTCACATATACTTGTCAAAGCTGGTGCCAGTGTGCAGACTAAAACTGCAGTTACCCCAGGGGTTCAGCAACAATTTGGCCCTACACAGAGACCCCAGTTCACCCCCAAGAAGACAGCATGGACTCCAGATCTAACTCTGAGCTCCTGCCGTCTGTGTGAGACTTGACGTGCCTTCCCCAAAGCCAGGGTGTTTTAATCCCCATGGATTAGTTAGTATCTACATGGAGAGCTTCAAGACAATTGCTTTCATTTCCTCCAGTTAACTCTCTCGCCTCCGTGCCTTTGCACAGGCTCTTCCCTCTGCTCAGAACACGCTCTCACTAACCCTTCTCCTGCCTAATTTCTACTTGTTTCTCAGAACTTAGCTTAGAGGTCACGTCCCCAGGAGCCCCCAGGCCTGCCTTGGATGCTTCTCTAACACCCACACTTCTGCTAGTGCAGCCCTTTCCACTCTGCATTGGAAATATGGTTAGTATAACTCCCTCCACAGTAGGCTATAAACTATTTTCTTAGTACTTTAAAAAATTATTTCTTTGTTATATTTAAATCTTTACTTCATATTGACTTTATTTTTGTGTAGAGTGTGAGGTAGGGATCTCAGTTTATTGTCCTAATATTCACCGAAGAATTCTTCCCTTACCCTTTTCCTTACCTACCCTGAGAAGATCACCCTATACTCATTCACCATTTATTGAGGGACTGCTAAGGACTGCTAAGTACCAGCCTTAGTAGTTGATGCCGGGGATGAGAAAGGAATGATACTGCTCCTGACCTCAAGAAGCTTACAGTCTATCAACTATACTTCAATTTAAAAAATAAATAAATAAAAGGGGGAGTAAAAGAAGCTTACATTCTGTTGGAAAGAGCTAAATGCAAACAAATAATCATTAGTCAGATCATATGAAATTGGCATTTTTGTAGGTCAAGGATGGTCAAATGTTGGCAATTTCACATAGTTTAATCCAATCCAATACAAAATAAACACAATGTCTTACTTGACTTGCCCTGAAAATGGAGCTTGAGACGAACACATGCATGTATTTATTTGGAAATGATTCCAGGGATCAGAGGTCAGGGAGGGACTAGGGGAGTAAAACAGGGAAGGAGGAAAGAACAATACATGGGATGCTTTTGGAGTCGGCCACTGCCCAAATGACCAGTGGTCAATCCGCTGGAACTTCTGAGGAGCTTTAGGAAATGTGAGTCAGAACTGTCTGCACAGGGGACAAAAGGGGAAACTTTATCCATGAGTGGCCCCAGAGGGGTTACATTCCCTGCATGTCTTTGGGTTGGCCCATGCGTGTGTCCATTGGGTTTTTGTGGATGTTCCAATCTTGGCATCAGAGAAGGCTTGGGCCAGGAAGTGAGAGGCAGACAGCGTGGGCTGAGGAGAGGGGCTGTCGTGTCACACGTGTGCAAAGCTGGTTGCAGTGGGCCTGGGACTAGTTGCTGGGGCAGTGGCTGAGTAAGAGACAGGACTGAGACAAACAACAGTTGAGGTATATCTAAGGAGAAATGGTTGATTCTGTGGAAGTTTGGTTGGGAGGGAGAAGGGCGTAGGGAAACAGAAGAAGGGAGGGTTGAGCTGAATCTTCTAGGGCTCACTGGTACCTCCAGGTGGAAATGGGCAGGGGAGTAGGTATTCCAGGTAGACAGAGCGACCTGGGCACAAGCGCAGAGGCATGAAGGAACATAGCACATTTGGGGAATTTGAAGTAGACGGATATGGCTGGATTGTAAAACCTGGGGTGGGGGAGGAGGGATATGGCTAAAGAGGTAGGCAGGGGTCAGATCAAGAAGCTGACTTGGGAGGTGTATTAGTTTTCTAGGGCTGCCACAATAAAAGTCACAAACTGGGTGGCTTGAACAACAGAATTTTATTGTTTCAGAGCTCTGGAGGCTAGAAGTCCAAGATTGAGGTATGGGCAGGATTGGTACCTTCCAAGGGATGAGAAAACATCTGATACGTGACTCTTTCCTAGTACAGAGTAGTTGCCTGCAATCTCTTGGCATTCCTTGACTTGTAGAATCATCACCCCAGTCTCTGTCTCCATTTTTACATGGCATTCTCCTGTGTGTGTGCCTATCTCCAAATTTCTCCTTTTTGTAAAGTCAGTTGTCCTATTAGATTGGCACTCAACGTGATGACCTTATTTTAACCTGATGATTTCATAGGTAAAGACCCTATCTCAAAAATAAGGTTATATTCTGAGGTCCTAGGGGTTAAGGCTTCAACATATGCATTTTGGGGGGCACAGTTCAACCCATAACAGGAGGGAAATCAGAGAATGTGTTGGGGGTCGGAAGCTGAACTGAGCAGTCTCTACTGGGTGCTGCTAGGCTATCATTTCTCCCTATCTCCTCACACTTTGCACTGGGCCACAGGGGCTGAGAGCTGCTTCCTCCTCTTGGACTTGTTTCCCTCCCAAAGCTCTCAATCGCATTCAGCATTGCACAGCAGTTACTTGGGGGTGTATATTTCAACACTGTCTCTTTTTTTTTACTTAAAAAAAATTTTTTTTAATTGAAGTATAGTTGATTTACAAAGTTGTATTAGTTTCTGGTATACAAAAAAGTGATTCTGTTATACATACCTATATATATATTCTTTTTCATATTCTTTTCCATTATGGTTTAATACAGGATATTGAATATAGTTCCCTGTGCTACACAGTAGGACCTTGTTTACCTATTTTATTTTTTTATTGGAGTATAATTGCTTTATAATGTTGTGTTAGTCTCTGCTGTACAATGACGTGAATCAGCTATATGTATACATATCACCCCTCCTCTTAGAACTCCCTCCCTGCCCCATCCCACCCATCTAGGTCATCACAGAGCATTGTGCTGAGCTCCCTGTGCTATGCAGCAGGTTCCCACTAGCTATCTGTTTTACACATGGTAGTGTATATATCCTAATCTCCCAATTCGTTCCACCCTCCCCTTAGCCTCTGTGTCCACATGTCCATTCTCTATGTTCTGCATTTCTATTCCTGCCCTGAAACTAGGTTCATCTGTACCATTTTTCTAGATTCCACATATATGTGTTAATATACAATATTTGTTTTTCTCTTTCTGACTTACTTTACTCTGTATGACGGACTCTAGGTCCAACCACATCTCTACAAATGACCCAATTTCATTTTTTTTTATGGCTGAGTAATATTCTAATATATATATGTACCACAAAAAAAGTCTACAAACAATAACTGCTGGAGAGGGTGTGGAGAAAAGGGAACCCTCTTGCACCGTTGGTGGGAGTGTAAATTGATACAGCCACTGTGGAGAACAGTATGGAGGTTCCTTAAAAAACTAAAAATAGAAGTACCATATGATCCAGCAATCCCACTACTGGGCATATAGCCAGAGAAAACCATAATTAAAAAATCACATGCATCCCAGTGTTCATTGCAGCACTATTTACAATAGTCAGGGCGTGGAAGCAACCTCAATGTCCATCAACAGATGAATTAACACTGTCTTTAAACATCTGAATTTGCAGCATCTTTCCAAGGCTAGGTCACTCTTTGGTTCAATTTTTATCTCTTGGATTTGTCATAACCCTTTTATTAGAGTTGTGTGTGTGTGTGTGTGTTAAAGAAGGTTGGTGTCAATGAGCTTGGATTTTATTAGACAGGTACTGAGGAGGTGCTGAAGAGTTGTAAGGCAAGAGTGGTGTGGTAAGATTAGTGTTTCTAAAAGATCGATCTGGAAGCAGGGTGAAGAAGGGATTTGAAGAAATCAAAACAGGCAGACAGGCAGATGACTCACGCAGTGATTCAGGTGAGCAGCAATGTGAGCATGATGTAAGGCTTGGATGAATAGTAGAACATCCTGGAGTTTGAAAAATACCCGTGCTCAAGCCCCACCTCAGACCAATTCAGCTGCAATCTCTGGAGGTAGGACACAGACACTGGCACATTTTAATTAATTAATTAATTTTTATTTATTTATTTTTGTGGTACGTGGGCCTCTCACTGTTGTGGCCTCTCCCGTTGCGGGAGGCTCTGGACATGCAGGCTCAGCGGCCATGGCTCACGGGCCCATGTGGGATCTTCCCGGACCAGGGCACGAACCCGTGTCCCCTGCATCAGCAGGCAGACTCTCAACCACTGCGCCACCAGGGAAGCCCGACACTTGCACATTTTTATTAAAATTCCCAAGTGATTCCAATGTGAAGTCAAGGTTGTTAACCAGTAACTAAGGCAAGGCACTGTGTGTGGTCAATGGCAGGTAGGGCAAGAGATATTAAGGAGGTAGAACCACAGGTCTTGGTGATCAATTCAGTGAGAGTGATGGGTAGGAAAAATATTGAGGATGAGTCTGGAGTTCTTGCTTAATTGCACACTATTATAGCTACCAGGGATACATTCTACATTTCTAAAGATTTAGGATGTTCTGAGGTATACTTTACACCAAAATTATATTAAGCATGACTTAATCTTTCTTTCATTTGGAAGGCAATTAAGGATCTGCCAGTGTCTCTAGGACATTAAGTTTATTGTTCAGCACTATACTAGATGTCCACATGTAGAAGAAGGGGTTGGACCACAGACTCATGCTGTCACCATCTCCCTAAGACACATTTCACTCACATTAGTGTCCTGTTCAGAAATCCTTAGGGACCCACCAATTCTTACATAATAAATTCCACATTTCTTCTTACCTGAAATTCAAAACCCAGTGCTTCCACCCACCCCTTAAATAAACCCACTGCTCAGTCAAACGATTTTATATAGATTTTAGAATATTGGACTATAATAATTAGTATCAGTCTTGGGTGTGTGATATCATCAGGCACTGTTTGAGGCACTGAACACTATAGTCTTTCTAGTTCTTCTAAGAACACTGTATGATTGACTTTGTTGTCTATGTTACATATGAGGAAACTTGGGATCAGTAACATTATGTGCCTCTCTAAAGTCTGCACAGCTAGTAAATAGCAGAACTGGGGTTTGAACCCACGACTACAGCCCACATTATTCCCACCACACTATCCCCTTCACTATGAGCAATTCAGCTTCTGCCATTTTGCACATGCTGTTATTTCTTTATGACACGTCATAAAGAAATGACACGTCTTCCTCCAGTGGTGCACTGGTAAATGTTTAATAACCAGCTTTCTCATTGTAGTTCTTTCATGAATGGTGGGTGGTATTTTTATTTACGTGAATGAGCATGTTGGAACTTCACTGTTCATCAATGATGTGACGGACTTCTTTTCTCAGTCAGATAATAATTTTCCAGTGCTGGAAGATTTCTTCAGTTTTTATGGTGTCATTCACAATATAACAACTACCAACATGATATATTTTAAAGTTTAGGGACTTCCCTTGTGGCGCTGTGGTTAAGAATCTGCCTGCCAATGCAGGGGATGCAGGTTTGAGCCCTGGTCCGAGAAGATCCCACATGCTGCGGAGCAACTAAGCCCATGTGCCACAACTACTGAGCCTGTGTGCCACAACTACTGAGCCTGCACTCTAGAGCCTGCGAGCCTAGAGCCTGTGCTCCGCAACGAGAGAAGTCACTGCAATGAGAAGCCCGTGCACTGCAATGAAGAGTAGCCCCTGCTTGCGCAACTAGAGGAAGCCCGCGCACAGGAACGAAGACCCAAGGCAGCCAAAAATAAAAATAAAAAAATAAATCAATTTATTAAAAAAAGTTTAATCTTCATTATTAATATTTTTCTATTATTTTCTTAAGTCTAAACAACCAACAAAACAATAGCTCCAGCTCTGGTTTGTAGCATTTGCAGACTTCTGCTTTGGAAGTGCTCCCAGCAAGGAGTTCGGAAGCGTGCTCAGGAGCACATTATCATACAGCATTGCTACCTTACACATACAATAGTGGAAATAACCACAAGAGCATAGATAACAGTAAGATGCAGTAAAATAATTAGGAACTAATGAGTTCTGAGTATTTATTTAGATAATACTGTGTAATACTAAATTATATATTATACATAAAAATTAATTTATAAATAAAATATAATTGATTTAACTATGTTTTTGTAATTTAATTTTTAATAATGGCTGCTTTTAGCAACTGGCAAACATTATTCCTGAAAAATGTAACAAGCACTTCTCACGAGACAGTGGGAGCTGTCTCCTGCAGGCCACTGCTTATCCTTTTCCTCTCCACTGACCCAAATCCAACCCCATCTTCCAGGTCCAGCCAAAACTCCAACTTGCTACAAAACCTTCCAAGTACAAATCACATCTTCCTTTCCTTAAATCCTTCAATCTTTTTAGTTGAGACTAGTCCTTAAAATCTATCTTATACTACCGCTCAATTTTGTCTTTTGTTTTTAGCTGATCTGTTTCACCAACAATATGGTCAGTTCTGTGAGGGCAGGGAGCTTGCTTAGTAACCTTTGTTTGCAGTTTCTGACGTTATTAGCATCATCTTCACACATAAGGTAGTAGACATTATGCTGTTGGGTTAGTTGTTTTTTGGATAAATTACCCATATACGATTTGTATAATACCCATCTGTCCCCATCTCATAAAAATGAGCACAAAAATACAAGTCTGATTCCAGGCAAATGGGAGTTTATTGTGTTTGCATAGCTAAGACTCTGCTGACTTTGGGGGTTGCAAAACTCACTCAGCGTGACCTTGACAAACACTGTTCACATCTCCAGACTCACTTTCTTTGAAAAGATCATTCTTTAGCCCTCAGAGCTCTGGCAGCCCACATTTAAGCATCATTACTTGCCTTCCCTGAGTCACCTCATCCTTTTCTTATGCAGGGAGTTCTGTCTACCTGTTGAATTTTGAATGAAAACCCAACGGACAGAAGCTCTACCCTGAATTCTATACTTTGTTCCTTGTTGAGCTTCCATGAATATAAAACACCAGCCCAAAGGGGAGAGTCAGCAGGTAGAGATTAACACTATCCATATTTAATGGAAAGGGAGTCTGAGTTCATAGATGGGAAAACCACATTAGAAGAAGGCCAAGTTCAATAACTTGCCCAGGCTTACTGAGTAAGCTTCTAGCAAAAAATGAATAAATATCTTATGATGAACTTTCATGATTTGTGCTTTAAAGTATTACCATCATTTGAATCCCTAAGGAGAAAAGAAAAAAGCAAGCAAGTAAGGGATTAAGTAGTGATTGGTAATTAGGAAATTTCCCTCACCTACAATGAGTACAAAATGGGGGCAGGGACCCTTCACCAAGCATCTGAGCTCTCTGTGAGTAGGACGGCCCAGATCCACACCATTCTCTCTCCTAGGAGGAAGACACTGAAACACTCATAATCTTCACCCAGTACCAGAAAGTCAAGGGTTGCAAGGCAGAGAGGCCTGGAACCAGAAGCACAGTGATCTTCTGTCTCTGGTTGTGTGGTTCCCAATGTGGAACCCACAGTGTCTCTTGGAAAGGTTCTCCCGATGAAAGCATGTCCCAGCACAGTTTCTTCCCTGGTCCCCAATGGTTTTCGACATCTTTCTGAGGAAACGCCCTCATGGCAACATGATCAGTAGTAGCTTCCGTTACAGAATCTGCAGCTCTCAATAGCTGTCGCTTCCAGAATCCTCTTCAGGTTCTTGGGATACCTCCTGTGTCTCCAGGTGCTAGGTCTCTCTGGCTGGGCAGCCATCATCACTCTTTCAGTATCAAATATACAAATGAGCACATTCTTTTAATAACTACATCAACAAATAAAGCATGGAGTCCCAGCATCACCCCCAGTTCTATTCACACACTCCTTTTCCATTGGACATAGAAGCACCGATGGATATCTTGTCAGAAAGGTCTAGCAAGTCCCAAACCCAAATTCAGTGGGACTGTGCATTGCCTTCTTGTTCTCACAGCTGCTTGCTCATTTAAATAGTTATCCATTTATTCATTCATTCAATCACCTACCCAGTACTTATTGAGCACCTAGTATGTGCCAGGCACCATGGCATGGACAATTAGACCAAATGCTCCTGTTCAAGGTGCTCACAGTCTAATAATAATGATAATAATCATAGTAATAATAATAGCAGAAAATACTTACTGAATGCTTAGTGTGTGCCATTCCTCAATATCATGAGGTAAATACTTTTATTCCTTCCTACTTTACAGGTGAGAAAATAAAGACATGGAGAGGTTTAGTTGCTCATGATCACACGGCTAGACAGGTAAATAGACAATTAGCGTTTCATGTAGTAACCCAGTGATGCAGGGAAGCCCCATGTGCAGGGAGTACACGAAGGACTCAGGTGTGATTGAAACCTAACCTGGTTACATACTTGCCCACCCACCTAATTCTAGGATTTTCCAGGCATCATAAAATTAAAAAAATCGTTTTTAAGAGAAACTAAGAGGAACACAGTAACAATAAAACAAGGAAGTGTTCATCCTAAACGGGAAAAAAAGTTCAGTTTTAGGGTTAGCGTGATTTTTAATTTACGTATGTCTTCAGTGCTTCTGGCAAAACTCAACCCTGTTTTTGGAGAACTGATCTCTACAGTGATGAATTAGAAAGGGCCAGAAAGATTTGTGATTGCAGAAGAACTCTCAGGAAACCTATTTAAAATAGAAAAGACAAGACATACGGAGCCAGTTTCCTTACATCTGGAAGGACTTCTGCAGACACAGAAAGGAGAGACTGGAACCAGCAAAGCTGTTCTTCACACTGTGGTATCTGCTGAATTTCACCTTCCACCATTGTGGTAACTCTGGCAGCTCTTTGAATGTGAATCGATGCCAGGTCTCCTTGAGCTGAATTTTTAAGAACTGAAAGAAAGCATTTGAACCTGAATTATATGACCAACTGTTTGAGATACTTAATAAATGCACACTCTGGCTATAACCACATGATACCAAATCCGTCATCAGCTCTATCAGTTCAGAGAAGAAAAAGAAATCAATATAGTGCAAATTCCCCTAGGTTTCACGAGATTGAGAGAAGTCCTTAGACTGATGTATTCAGCCATTCATTTTGTTGTCATGTAGAAACAGCCCGGGGTTTGGTCTCTGTCTTTCTGTGGATATCCTGCTTTGGCGATCAGCTAAGACCACTCACTCTGAGAGCTGAATTCGCCTGGTGATATTTTTCCACACCAGTTTGGGGCATGACAGGAGTTTTTCTGTCAGCAAGAACAGAAGATGATTCCAAAAAGAAGCAGCTTAATGAGCTATTGGCAGTGATTCTATACTTACCTCTAGAAGAAAAGGCTCAGGTTCCAATGTGGTTTTGCAAAGTAGTAATTCTTTGTTGACTTCTTCCTAACCATACCTTTCCTGATTGTGAAGAAATAGTTACAGTCAATCTCTTTAAGTAACAAAGGGCATTTAATGAAAATATTTTGCTTGATACTAAGAGATTTTGGAGGGCTTTGCCAATTATTTTTTACCATTATTTCTTCGAATAGTCTGTCTTTTCCTTTCCATTTCTTTCTTCCTTTTGAGACTCCCATTACGTGTATGTTGGTGTGATTGGAGTCCAGCAGGTTTCTTATATTCTTTCATTTTCCTTCATTCTTTCTTTTTCTTTCTGTTTCTCTGATTGGATAATCTCAACTGACCTATCTTTGGGGTTGCTGATTCTTTCTTTTGTCTGCAATAATTTGCTGTTGAGCTCCTGTAGTAAAATTTTAATTTCACTTATTGTACTTTTCAACTCCAGATTTTCTATCTGGTTCCTTTTTTTTTTTTTAATATTTTTTTGAATTTTATTTTATTTATTTATACAGCAGGTTCTCCGATATGCGGGCCTCTCACTGTTGTGGCCTCTCCCGTTGTGGAGCACAGGCTCCGGACGCGCAGGCTCAGCGGCCATGGCTCATGGGCCCAGCTGCTCCACGGCATGTGGGATCCTCCCAGACCGGGGCACAAACCCGCGTCCCCTGCATCGGCAGGCGGACTCTCAACCACTGCGCCACCAGGGAAGCCCTATCTGGTTCCTTTTAATAATTTCTCTCTTTATTGATATTCTCTGGTAGGACATTATTCTCATGATTTCTTTTAGTTCTTTAGGCATGATTTCCTTTAGATCTTCGAACATATTTAAAAGAGCTGATTCAAAATCTTTTTCTAATAACTCCAATGTCTGGGTTACCTCAGGGACAGTTTCTATTGATTGTTTCTTTACCCCTGCATATGGACCATATTTTATTGTTTCTTTCCATGTCTCATAATTTTTAAATGGAAACTGAGCATTTTGAATACTATAATGTGGTGACTGTAGAAATAAGATTCCCCATCTTCCTTAGGGTTTGTTGTTTCTACTTGTTATAGTTGTTGGTTTTTTAGTGACTTTTCTGAACCAGTTTTAAGAAGTATGTCTTTTTGTCATTTGTGACCGCTGAAGTTTCTGTTCTGTTGGCCTAGTGGTCAGTTAATGGTTGGATACAGATTTCCTTGAATGTTTAGAAACAAAATAGCTCCCCGTTTTTGCACATGGGCTCTCTTATGTTGGGGCACACTTTCAGTAATAAGCCAGGCAGTTTACAACACTGGCCTAGCCTTCATTTCCTGTTTGTGCAGAGAGTCAAGGTCAGTCAGAACTGAGAAGGTAAGACCTTCTAAGGTCTTTCCTGAACATGTGTACGGTCCTGTTTATGTGTAAGGCCTTCTAGGTTGTCAGGAATATGTTGGAGCCTTTCAAAGCTCTTATTTGCCAATGTGTATCATTTCCCAGCCTTTCCTCCAAGATTTTTAGTTAATCTATTGTTTTTTTCGAACTGTTACCCATTGCTGCATACAGCATCAATTAAAACATTTGCCTGTAAATATTTTTGACAAATGGCCCTTGAGTAGTGGTCATAGTGCTGGCTGAGTTCCAGGTAGGTGAGATAAAACATACCTTTTGAGCTAGTCTTCCATGGAGTCACTGGACAGATCAACTAAGGACAACACTTTCCAGATGAGGTCTGTTCTGCTCCCTCTGGTATCAGTACCAGTACTTGGAATGTGGGCTGTTTCTTTCAAGGCTACTGTTAAGCTGAGCAACAGGTGATGGGGCTAAAATGCCACAAAGCTCACTGTTCTTACTGAGATTCAGCCCTTTTTGCTGATTCAGTGCTCCCAAAGTTTCAACAAGTTTTGGTTTGTCTCCAGTGTTCTAAAAAAGTTTGATTCTGAGTTTTTGCCAGAGTTTTAGTTGCTTTTATGGAGGGGTAGACTTCTGCAGTTTCTTACTCTGATCTTTTTACTGACATCACCTTGCCTATTTTTCTTACAGGGGTCTTGGACCTTTATTCTTGCATTCTTTTTTTTTTTTTTTAAATTTTGTTTATTTATTTATTTTTGGCTGTGTTGGGTCTTCACTGCTGTGCACGGGCTTTCTCTAGTCGTGGCGAATGGGGGCTACTTTTCATTGCAGTGCATGGGCTTCTCATTGTGGTGGCTTCTCTTTGTTGAGGAGCATGGGCTCTAGGCGTGTGGGCTTCAGTAGTTGTGGCACATGGGGTCAGCAGTTGTGGCTTGTGGGCTCTAGAGTGCAGGCTCAGTAGTTGTGGCACACAGGCTTAGTTGCTCCGCGGCATGTGGGATCTTCCCGGACCAGGAGGGCTTGAACCCGTGTCCCCTGCATTGGCATGCAGATTCTTAACCACTGTGCCAGCAGGGAAGTCCCTATTCTTGCATTCTTAGTTCTTTACATATCAGAGATATTAACACTTTGTGATTAGCTGCAAATAGTTTTGCCCAGTTCATCATTTGGTATTTTACTTTGTTCATGGTGCTTTGACTTATTCAAATGTTTTTGATTGTTATCAAATTTATTAATCTTTTCTCTTTCTTCTGGGTTTTGAGTCATAGTGACAAAATTTTCCCTCTCTCTACTTCTAGAGCAATTTATCTATATTTTCATATGGTATTTGTAGAGCTTTATGTTTTACATTTAAATCTCTAATCCATTTGGATTTTAATATAGTGTATGGTGTGAGAAATGGATCTAATTTATTTTTTTCATATAGCTAGCCAGTTATACTCTCAGCACTTATTATCTTTTCTTACCAATTTGAGAAGCCTCCTTTACTGTATACTAAATTTCCATGTGCCATTAGATCTATTTCTGAATTTTCTATTCTGTTTCATTGGTTCTCTAGTCATGTGCCAATGCCACAGTGTTTTTAATTGTAGAGATTTTATTTTATGTTAGTTCCCTATACTTCCCATATTGGTTTTCTTTTTTTAAGATTTTTTTTCCTGGCTATTATTGCTTATTTGTTCTTCAGATGAACTTTGTAGTAAACTTGCTTTGTGCCAGAAAAAAAATTCTGTTGAAATTTTATATTGGGATTGTATTAAATTTGTATATTACCTTCATGATAACTGATATGCCAAAACATGGTATATCTCTTTTTTCTTTCAAGTCTAATTTTGGGACTTAAAAAAGTGCTTTGTAGTTTTTCTCATATAGATTTTTGTCACATCTTATTAAGTTTGCACCTAGAAATTTTATTTCATGTTTTGATATCACAAATGGGACATTCTCTTCCATTCAAACTGGTTTTTGTTTGTACATATAACAACCTATTAATTTTTGTACATTAATTGTATAACCTGCTATTTTATTATTATCTGTAGTAGTTTTTCTATGGGTTCTTGTGGGTTTTCTAGATATAAAATAATACCAGCTCCTGGGATATTGTATTTTGGTGGTTTTAGCAAAAACTGCAAAAGCCACATGATAACAAAGTCCTGGACATCAGTATTCAGTAATAAGACCCATAAACCAAGTTATTTTCTCATATACCTCAGTATTTCTTATGATGTTACTTTGATTTTAGGCCTAAATCAGCCTCTAAAAGAGAATTTTAAAAAGTGACATTATCAGGACCCTTTGTGTCTACACACATATGTACACACTCACATACATACATACTCCATCTGTTTTGCTCTTGAGAAATAAACGTACGTACAGGGCTGACTATATTCTACCTGATAAGGTTACCAGGTAAGTGAGTGCAGGACTGGTGAAAATAACATCACACCCCTCACCTATTTTTTGCTGAAGGTGAGATAACAATTCCTTAGATTTTGCTTACACTCTTCACTTTTTTTGTTTGTTTGTTTGTTTTCCGGTACGCGGACCTCTCACTG
This sequence comes from Stenella coeruleoalba, assembly GCF_951394435.1. Taxonomy (NCBI): domain Eukaryota; kingdom Metazoa; phylum Chordata; class Mammalia; order Artiodactyla; family Delphinidae; genus Stenella; species Stenella coeruleoalba. Next base: position 52,466,288 of record NC_137148.1, read on the forward strand.
TTGTGGCCTGTCCCGTTGCGGAGCACAGGCTCCAGACGCGCAGGCTCAGCGGCCATGGCTCACAGGCCCAGCCGCTCCGCGGCATGTGGGATCTTCCCGGACCGGGGCTCGAACCCGCGTCCCCTGCATTGGCAGGCGCATTCTCAACCACTGCGCCACCAGGGAAGCCTACACTCTTCACTTTTAAAGTGCAATTTTGTGCATTTAAATGCTCATCATTTCTTTTTATTCTCACAATAATCCTCCAGCACTAGGTGGGGAGGTGGCTACCCCATTCTAATTTCCTAGAAAGCAGAGGTACCGAAGCTAGTTAACTGCCTAAGGGAGAAATGGTTTAGAACTCAGATTTTCTGTCTTCATATATATTCTTTCTAATATGCTTAAATACTTGCAAAGCCTTTTGCTGCTCTTAAAGCCCATTTCTTACCTGTCCTCAGGGGAATCAGGAACAGCTGCTCAGTATCCCCTATTATAATATCCCTTTATATGTATGAATCCTGCGATTTTGTTCTCTTCCAGCTTCCCCTATGGTGGGTTAAATAGCCCAGGTTCTGTTCCTCATGGAGTTTATCTCCCACCTCTTTTGTCAGTTTTAACAAAGAGGTTGTGACTCTTGGGTTCCTGCTCAACACAGCTCTTCCTCATTATTTGTAACCTTTATACCTCCTTCCAGGGAGAGTTAAATAAAGCCTCTGGGTTTTTGATATGAATGTCTGGCAGGCTGCTGCTTACACAGAAAGGTTTCCAGCAGGGCTGGCTGATTAAAGCCCCAGTCCGATGACTGAGTGTCATTCATGGCAGATGAAAGGCGTCAGCACCTCTGCTCATTCCAAAACCCACAAATGGGAATGGTGCCCACGTGAAGGTCCAAATTCCACAGCAAGTCCTATATTGGCAGGAAGAGATTATAAAGGTTATAATGAGAATATTTAGAAACTAGGAACCACTGGCTAATTACCTCAGGTGAACAATTCATTTTTTGGAAAGGCACTGTTCTTTTAGCTTGTTAATCATGTGTAAAAATTATCCCTGACCTAGAATTTCATTATTGCACTGGAGTCAGCCTTAAAATTAGAGAAATGAAATACCATAAACTATAAGTAGTAAAAAGGAGAATAAACCTTGAGAGTTAACAGTTATGTGACCTTCTGGATGTTAAAGCATGAAGCATGATGTCCAGTTTGCTTCAGTGGTTTTGAAAACAGTGACCCCCAAATGCCACTTCTCTTTCAACATCCTTGGATTCTCTTCCAGTCCCTTCTCTCTGTACACACAAAAAATTGCCAGATTTGGATGGTGGGAGGGTACTCCATCCATCAACCAAGTTACTTGCTTTTTCTTTCTCTGGAAATGATATGTGGCTGATATCACTATCCTCCAGAGAACATTAATATGAGTCAGAAAAATGGGTTCATGCCCTATAGGGGCAACCTCTCCCTGTTCGTGAACAACGTGTCTCTGCAGCTGAGCACCTACCCCTCTTGTGGATTCCCTGGTTATTCTGTCACTGAGCCCTTTAGGCAAATGTAAGAACTACTGGCTTCTGAAAGAAAGAGTCTCCTCAAAGTTAGCATCATCTCAGGTCAAGAAGAGAAAGTGGGAAGGATTTGAGGAAGCCCCTTTGTGTGTCCATCATCTTAGTGTGAAGAAGTGAGACTTATTGATTCATTATTTGTTAGCAAAGAATTTGGTTAATGAGTGAGGAGAACTTTCCATAAGGGGGAAATGTGGTGAATAAAGGGTCAAGGTATGAATGATGAGGCTACGTAAGCACCAAGAGTCTACCTACCCTGGTCTAAGTCACCTTGATTTGGGTTAAGCGGGGCCTGATTAGAGAGGTCCTCGGTGGCATGAAGAGACAGGTGGGGCCTTGTTGCTTCTTGAGCAGAGAAGGGACATTATAAAAGTGGTATTTTGGAGGAAGAGTCTGATGATGGTGAATGTGGAGCATGGTCCGAGGGACAGCAGTGGAAGTGATGGAAGAGAATGATGCCAACATCTATTATGAAGGGAATTTGCTCTGACCTTTGACAAAAGGAAGTTTTGGTGTAAGTGGAGAAAACACTGGTCTGAAAATTAAAAGGCCTAATTTTGAATTCCTGTTCTGCCTTTAACTAGCTGGATGACCTCAAGAGGCACTTCTCTCAGCCTTAAGTCCAAATTTCAAGCTAGGTCTGTCCAGTGCATCAGTTTCACCTGCAGACACATTGATTTTGGCTAACACAATATTTCAGTTTTCCACAGTTCCCACTGCTCCCTATTGCCTCAGAAACAACTTGCTTCGCACTTTTACATCACCAGCCTGGCCCCTCCAGGTGTGCAATCTCTGCTATAAATCTTCGTAAAATAAGTACATTCATGTTTGCTTAGTTTGTTGGCCACATTAGGTTACAAGTTCTTAGAGTTAGGAAACAAATTAACTTTTTCCTTCTAGCAGGATGTTCAGGGCAAATTAGTAATTAATAATTACTAGTTGATAATATTCAAGTATACAAACATAGACCCTCTTCCCTCTCCTTGCTTCTCTACTTTCTGGGAAAACCTATAGCAGTTAGAAAGCATGTTGGGGAATGGTCATAAGGCTAGATTTTACTTTACTTTCCCTGCTCAGTTTGGACTTTTATATATTTATAGCCACAAATGTACAACTACCTATATTTGGAAGGAAACTGGTTTTAGTTCCTTGGTTGATTTATGATAGTGCCTTGGGGGTTGTGATGAAGAGAGACTCATTGTAAAAGTAGCACAGGAGAGGGAACATGTTCCCTTTGCAGAACACTAGGTAGAGCAAGGGACTCGCCTAGAGCCCCATCTCCAGGACTGGAGTGTAGCACTTCCTCTCTTGAGCCCATGGCTTCTCTGGCTTAGTGTTGATGTAATGTTTGTAAGAGACTGTATTCTGCTTGGGGATTGGCTCAAGACCTTCATCGAAAGTTAATTAAATCTCTTAGATTGAATACTTATGCTGAGTTGCTAAAATTGCATTTTAAAAAATGGGGTTAGTGATGTGTTCTTATAGAACTAAAAACCTGTAGTTTAGGTTTATTTTCCCAAAAGATTTAAGAGTCAAGTCATAGAAACTAGATAGTTAACAAAAATGTAAAGATTATTTCCGTTATCATAGAATTTGAAGTATTTAATCACATTTTGAGATAATCATTTAGTTACAGTAAATGCTTTTTGCTTCCATTTTTCTTTCTTTATTTTATTCACTATGAGTTATTTTATTGTTCCCAAGAGGTTATAACTTTAACATGAGTTAACATGTTACATTACATTTTCCTTTATAACATGAAATTTAATTATATTGCATTTAATTCATGTAAGTGTTCATCTAAGAACTAGATTTTAAAATATTTTTTGAGTTACTAGAAATAGAACTTCTCTTTTTCCTCCTTTTTCTATTTTCCTTTCCTTTTGCTCCTCTTCTTCCTTCTTCCTCTTTTTTTCTCAAATAAGTTCCTGAGCAATGTCTCCTGCTAGCAGATTCACAAAGTTGAGCCCATTAGAACTGGAAGAGGTTGTAGCTATTCTCCCATCCACGAGTTCCTGACCTGGGGTTCACTTACACAGGTGAAGTCCTAGGTGGGCTATTGTGGAGAGCCCAAAAACCTTGAAATTCTGTGCAAAGCTTTGTGTTCATATGCACTTCCCTGAGAAGAGGGTCTATATCTTCATCAAATTCTCAGAGGAGTCCATGACCCCAAAGGTTAAATAAGTATCACTGATAAGAAAAACAATGGCCAAGATGTCAAAATAACTCATCCAGGATCATGTAACTATGTAGTGGCAGAACCAGGAGTAGAAACTAGGTCTTTGGATTCTAGTACAACGCTTTCTCTGCTACACTAAGAAAGCGGGCTTAGTTTCCATTTTTATGGAGTTGTTGATGTACAGTTGTTAGGTCTTCTTAAAGCTGTATTCCATGGATGGCTAAGGAGTTAGAAATAAATTACTAATAAAATCAGATTGATTAAAACAACTTATCAGCCAACCCAAACCAAAATACTGTCTACATTCCAAGTGTTCTGAGTCCTTTTATATAAAAAGTCACACACTCTGAGTATGTTTGATATCATATATACCTGAAGACAAAGTGAAAGAGGGAGGGAGGCAGAGAGAGTGAGAGGAAGTTGGGGGAGGGTAGGTCGCGTGTTTCCAGGGAGTGGGGTGGGGGAAGGGAGAGAAAGAATAGTGAGAACTTCCAAATCAGCAAGTGAGTTTTCTTCCTAACTTGTAATGGATGATGGGGGCATCCTCCCTTGGGAGAACCCAGGATATTTAAAACGTCTGGAGTATCACCTCTGCTGCTGCCTTCTCCCTGATTCAAGAAAGCATATTGGCAGGGAGAATTGCAACACCCCCAAGAACTGAGTATGAAGCCATAGGGTGCTGGACTTCACTGCAAGAACCACCATGCCCTGGAGCACTCTTTCAAAAAGCCTGCAGACACTAAGCCCTATGTAAACTAAGATGAAAGAGGACAGTGTTTCCACAGCACTACTCATATCCCCTGCCCTGCAACACTCAGCACTGACACCAAACCCATGAGCCCTGCTGTGGGCTGCCTGTCCTCAGAAGGATCTTTTGTCCCAGCTCCACGTTTCATTTTAGCTGTTTTGACAGGTGGTAGAGATTCCTAGTTCCTTGTCCACATTAACGTAAATGATCATCTTTTCAGACACAAATAACAACTCCTTTCCAAATGCTCTGAACATGGCCAGCTCACTGATTGTTCATAACCATGAATGGATTTTAAATTTCTCTCTACAAATAAGTTTATTTTTACCATGTTTTTAGATTCCACATATATGCATTAATATATGACATTTGTTTTTCTCTTTCTGACTTACTTCACTCTGTACGACAGTCTCTAGGTCCATCCATGTCTCTACAAATGACCCAATTTCATTCCTTTTTATGGCTGAGTAGTATTCCATAGTATATATGTACCACATCTTCTTTATCCATTCATCTGTCAATGGACATTTAGGTTGCTTCCGCATCCTGGCTATTGTAAATAGTGTTGCAATGAACACTGGGGTGCATGTATCTTTTCGAATCATGGTTTTCTCCAGATATATGCCCAGGAATGGGATTTCTGGATCATATGGTAGTTCTATCTTTAGTTTTTTAAGGAAAAAACCTCCATACTGTTCTCCACAGTGGCTGTATCAATTTACATTCCCACCAACAGGGCAGGAGGGTCCTCTTTTCTCCACACCTTCTCCAGTATTTATTGTTTGTAGATTTTTTGATGATGGCCATTCTGATCGGTGTGAGGTGATACCTCATTGTAGTTTTGATTTGCATTTCTCTAATAATTAGTGACGTTAAGCATCTTTTCATATGCCTCTTGGTCATCTGTATGTCTTTTTTGGAGAAATGTCTATTTAGGTCTTCCACCCATTTTTTGATTGGATTGTTTGTTTTTTTGATATTGGGCTGCATGAGTTGTTTGTATATTTTGGTGATTAATCCCTTGTCAGTTGCCTCATTTGCAAATATTTTCTCCCAATCTGAGGGTTGTCTTTTTGCCGTACAACAGAAACTAACACAACATTGCAAGTCAGCATTGTCAACATTGTAAAGCAACTATAACCCAATTAAAAAAAAAATTTATCTCTGAGCAGAGATACAGATGCAAGGAAAGGCTTTTTTCCCCCCAATGGTGATAAAGATCATGGTTTAATCTTTTTTTCTCATGCTCTAATATAATAGAGATGAATCATGCCCAGGCAGTTTAATCATACCTGTCATAACGGAGGCTATAATTCTTTGGATTCTGTTTTATTAGCGGTATTTAAAAATCTGCCACAACTCAGATTGCTCAGTTGGCCAAACAGCTTGACATCTCTTTCCCTTCCCCATCCCCCAAATTAAATAAAATAAAGGAAAAGAAGGAAGGGGAGAGTGGAAGGAAGGAGGGAAGAAAGGATGACAAAATTAGTCGAGTCTGTGACAGAGGCTGTCTGAAACACCGGGCCAGGCTGAGTTACTGCCTGCTGCTTGAGGGGAAGGCAGGGGAATGTGGGCCCAGAGAAGAACTGCAGAGGAGATGCTGTCCCTGAGCCTAGGCCACTGACCACACACCCCTGAGTGAAGGGCTCAGTAGACCTTAGGTAAGTTACTGGGAGGATGCTGAGGTTAGGTTGGCTCTGGGGCTTTCAACTGGATTTTTCCTGTTACTTTCCTCTTCCCCCCACTGAGCCTTCATGGACCTCAGAGTAATTTGAATTTCTACAGCCTGTGGCTTAGGTGGGGTTTGACTTTGATGGTTCCTCAGATCACCCTTTCCCTCGGCTATCGATAAGGCAGATGCTGTGCTCCCCCGCTGGATTTGCCAGCTTTCTCTGGGCTTCCCAGGGGAGGTAGTGATTTTTGGCAAGACGAAGCCCTCAGCAGCAAGCAGAGGCATCTCTTTCAACTGTCTGCGTTTTAGCAACATTTACTAAGCCGCCTCTGGCTATGGTGGCCATCATATGGTGTCGTGTTCTGGAGCACACAGCATCTGATGGCAGCCTACTATCCTCAAGGGGGGAGAAGGGATGAGTTTTTAATACACCAAGACCATGACTTGGCCTGTGGGAAAGACATCTGCCAACATCCATTTCCTGTGCAGAGGGAAGGAGCAGAGTGGTACACAGAAGACAAGCTTCAGCAGTTTTATTTCCTTGGCCTATAGACTGAGTTCAAAAGTTAGGCATCACCCTGTGAACTTCCCAACATATGGATGACGGCTGTGAAAGAGGAGTAAATTTAAGCACTGGATGGCAGATACGTCTTTGAGTGACTTCCAGAGTTGTTTTTTTTTTTTTTTTTTTTGGGGCAGGAGCTGCTTTGATTGATTTCCAGAGAGTTTTTGCATCATTGACATCAAAATTAGATGGAAGGGAATCTTAAATAGCCTGGTAGCCACGATGTGTGTGTGCGTGTGCATGCATGTGTGAGTGTGTGTGTGAAAAGCCTTGGATCTTGATATTGAAAGGAAGACAGCCCTACAACCTTTCAGGCACAGAGGTTGGGGCGAGGTGTATGAATAGTTAAAGAGAATTCTGGTTTATTTCTTACTGAAATATCCACAAAGATCCAGCACGAGATGACCATTCATATTGCCACCCCAAACTAGATGACCCAATGACAGAATCTGGGAGGGACTGACAATTATGAGGCAGATGGAGTTGGACTAGGAAAACTACTCAAGCTTTAGATTTGTTTCCAAAGCAGACTGCCTGAAAAAAAAGTCAAGCAATATTGCATATCTTACCACCACCTGTCCTCTCAATATAAGAACTTAAGTCCTATATAATTTGAAAATGATCAGTTACACTTTCTGGGTCCCCCTCTTTGAGGCCAGAGGAGTATGTACTTTTTCACAGGTGCCTCCCTTACCAATTTTCTTTTTTGAAGTTTTGAATTTTATTTTATTTATTTTTTTATACAGCAGGTTCTTATTATTTATCAATCTTATACTTATTAGTGTATATATATCAATCCCAATCTCCCAATTCATCACACACACCCCCACCCCCACCATGTTCCCCCCTTGGTGTCCATACGTTTGTTCTCTACATCTGTCTCTCTATTTCTGCCCTGCAAACTGGTTCATCTATACCATTTTTCTGGTTCCACATATATGCATTAATGTATGATATTTGTTTTTCTCTTTCTGATTAATTCACTCTGTATGACAGTCTCTAGATCCATCCACATCTCTACAAATGACCCAATTTGGTTCCTTTTTATGGCTGAGTAATATTCCATTGTATATATGTACCACTTCTTCTTTATCCATTCGTCTGTCAATGGGCATTTAGGTTGCTTCCATGACCTGGCTATTGTAAATAGTGCTGCAATGAACATTGGGGTGCATGTGTCTTTTTGAATTATGGTTTTCTCTGGGTATATGCCCAGTAGTGGGATTGCTGGGTCATATGGTAATTCTATTTTTAGTTTTTTAAGGAAACCCCATACTGTCCCCCATAGTGGCTGTATCAGTTACATTCCCCCCAACAGAGCAAGAGGGTTCCATTTTCTCCACACCCTCTACAGCATTTGTTGTTTGTAGATTTTCTGATGATGCCCATTCTAACTGGTGTGAGGTGATACCTCATTGTAGTTTTGATTTGCATTTCTCTAATAATCAGTGATGTTGAGAAGCTTTTCATGTGCTTCTTGGCCATCTGTATGTCTTCTTTGGAGAAATGTCTATTTAGATCATCTGCCCATTTTTTGATTGGGTTGTTTGTTTTTTTAATATTGAGCTACATGAGCTGTTTATATATTTTGGAGATTAATCCTTTGTCCATTGATTTGTTTGCAAGTATTTTCTCCCATTCTGAGGGTTGTCTTTTCGTCTTGTTTGTAGTTTCCTTTGCTGTGCAAAAGCTTTTAAGTTTCATTAGGACCCATTTGTTTATTTTTCTTTTTATTTCCATTACTCTAGGAGGTGGATCAAAAATGATCTTGCTGTGATTTATGTCAAAGAGTGTTCTTCCTATGTTTTCCTCTAAGAGTTTTATAGTGTCTGGCCTTACATTTAGGTCTTTAATCCATTTTGAGTTTATTTTTGTGTATGATGTTAGGGAATGTTTTAATTTCATTCTTTTACATGTAGCTGTCCAGTTTTCCAAGCACCACTTATTGAACAGACTGTCTTTTCTCCACTGTATATTCTTGCCTCCTTTGTCATAGATTAGTTGACCATAGGTACATGGGTTTACCTCTGGGCTTTCTATCCTGTTCCATTGATCTATATTTCTGTTTTTGTGCCAGTACCATACTGTCTTGATTACTGTAGCTTTGTAGTATAGTCTGAAGTCAGGGAGTCTGATTCCTTCAGCTCTGTTTTTTCCCTCAAGATTCCTTTGGCTATTCGGGTCTTTTTTTGTCTCCATACAAATTTTAAGATTTTTTGTTCTAGTTCTGTAAAAATTGCCATTGGTAATTAGATAGAGATTGCATTGAATCTGTAGATTGCTTTGGGTGGTATAGTCATTTTCACAATATTGATTCTTCCAATCCAAGAACATGGTATGTCTCTCCATCTATTTGTATCATCTTTAATTTCTTTCATCAGTGTCTTATAGTTTTCTGCATACAGGTCTTTTGTCTCCTTAGGTAGGTTTATTCCTAGGTATTTTATTCTTTTTGTAGCAATGGTAAACGGGAGTGTTTCCTTAATTTCTCTTTCAGATTTTTCATCATTAGTGTATAGGAATGCAGGAGATTTCTGTGCATTAATTTTGTATCCTGCAACTTTAGCACATTCATTGATTAGCACTAGTAGTTTTCTGGTGGCTTCTTTAGGATTCTCTATGTATAGTATCATGTCATCTGCAGTGACAGTTTTACTTCTTCTTTTCCAATTTATATTCCTTTTATTTCTTTTTCTTCTCTGATTGTCATGGCTAGGACTTCCAAAACTATGTTGAATAATAGTGGCGAGAGTGGACATCCTTGTCTTGTTCCTGATCTTAGAGGAAATGCTTTCAGTTTTTCACCATTGAGAATGATGTTTGCTATAGGTTTGTCATATACGGCCTTTATTATGTTTATTAGGTTCCCGGTATGCCCACTTTCTGGAGAGTTTTTGTCATAAATGGGTGTTGAATTTTGTCAAAAGCTTTTTCTGCATCTATTGAGATGATCATATGGTTTTTATTCTTCAGTTTGTTAATATGGTGTATCACATTGATTTATTTGCCTATATTGTAGAATCCTTGCATCCCTGGGATAAATCCCAGTTGATCATTGTGTATGATCCTTTTAAAGTGTTGTTGGATTCTGTTTGCTAGTATTTTGTTGAGGATTTTGCATCTATATACACGAGTGATATTGGTCTGTAATTTTCTTTTTTTGTATTATCTTTGTCTGGTTTTGTTATCAGGGTGATGGTGACCTCATAGAATGAGTTTGGGAATGTTCCTTCCTCTGCAATTTTTTGGAAGAGTTTGAGAAGGATGGATGTTAGCTCTTCTCTAAATGTTTGATAGAATTCACCTGTGAAGCCATTTGGTCCTGGACTTTTGTTTGTTGGAAGAATTTTAACCACAGTTTCAATTTCATTACTTATGATTGGTCTGATCATATTTTCTATTTCTTCCTGGTTCAATCTTGGAAGGTTATACCTTTCTAAGAATTTGTCCATTCCTTCAGGTTGTCTATTTTATGGGACAGAGTTGCTTGTAGTAGTCTCTTAGGATGCTTTGTATTTCTGCGGTGTCTGTTGTAACTTCTCCTTTTTCATTTTTAATTTTATTGATGAATCCTCTCCCTCATTTTCTTCATGAGTCTGGCTAATGGTTTATTAATTTTGTTTATCTTCTCAAAGAACCAGCTTTAAGTTTTATTGATCTTTGCTATTGTTTTCTTTGTTTCTATTTCATTTACTTCTGATCTTTATGATTTCTTTCCTTCTACTAACTTTGGGTTTTGTTTGTTCTTCTTTCTCTAGTGCCTTTAGGTGTCAGGTTAGATTGTTTATTTGAGATTTTTCATGTTTCCTGAGGTAGGCTTGTATTGCTATAAACTTCCCTCTTAGAACTGCTTTTGCTGCATCCCATAGGTTTTGGGTCATTGTGTTTTCATTGTCATTTGTTTCTAGGTATTTTTTGTTTTCCTCTTTGATTTCTTCAGTGATTTCTTGGTTATTTAGTAATATATTGTTTAGCCTCCACCATGTGTTTGTGTTTTTTACGTTTTTTTCCCTGTAATTGATATCTAATCTCATAGTGTTGTGGTCAGAAAAGATGCTTGATATGATTTTAATTTTCTTAAATTTACTGGGGCTTGATTTGTGACCCAAGTTGTGATGTATCCTGGAGAATGTTCCATGTGCACTTGAGAAGACAGTGTAATCTGCTGTTTTTGGATGGAATGTCCTATAAATATCAATTAAATCTATCTGGTCTATTGTGTCATTTAAAGCTTGTGTTTCCTGATTAATTTCCTTTTTAGATGATCTGTCCATTGGTGTAAGTGAGGTGTTTAAGTCCCCCACTATTATTGTGTTACTGTCGATTTCCTCTTTTATAGCTGTTAGCAGTTGCCTTATGTATTGAGGTGCTCCTATGTTGGGTGCATATATATTTATAATTGTTATATCTTCTTCTTGGATTGATCCCTTGATCATTATGTAGTGTCCTTCCTTGTCTCTTGTAACATTCTTTATTTGAAAGTCTATTTTATCTGATATGAGTATTGCTACTCCAGCTTTCTTTTGATTTTTATTTGCATGGAATATCTTTTTCCATCCCCTCACTATCAGTCTGTATGTGTCCCTAGGTCTGAAGTGGGTCTCTTGTAGAGAGCATATATGTGGATCTTGTTTTTGTATCCATTCAGCGAGCCTGTGTTTTTTATTTATTTATTTATTTTGCGGTACATGGGCCTCTCACTGTTGTGGCCTCTCCCGTTGTGGAGCACAGGCTCTGGACACGCAGGCTCAGTGTCCATGGCTCACGGGCCCAGCCGCTCTGTGGCATGTGGGATCCTTCCAGACCGGGGCACGAACCCATGTCCCCTGCATTGGCAGGCGGACTCTCAACCACTGTGCCACCAGGGAAGCCACGAGCCTGTGTGTTTTGGTTGGAGTATTTAATCCATTTATGTTTAAGGTAATTATCAATATGTATTTTCCTATTACCATTTTCTTAATTGTTATAGGTTTGTTTTTTTAGGTTCTTTTCTTCTCTTGTGTTTCCCACTTAGAGTAGTTCCTTTAGCATTTGTTGTATAGCTGGTTTGGTGGTGCTGAATTCTCTTAGCTTTTGCTTGTCTGTAAAGCTTTTGATTTCCCTGTCAAATCTGAATGAGATCCTTGCCGGGTAGGGTAATCTTGCTTGTAGGTTCTTCCCTCTCATAACTTTAACTATGTCATGCCACTCCCTTCTGGCTTGTAGAGTTTCTGCCGAGAAATCGGCTGTTAACCTTATGGGAGTTCCCTTGTGTGTTATTTTTTGTTTTTCCCTTGTTGCTTTCAATAATTTTTCTTTAATTTTTGCCAGTTTGATTACTGTGTGTTTCGGCATGTTTCTCCTTGGGTTTATCCTGTATGGGACTCTCTGTGCTTCCTGGACTTGGGTGGCTATTTCCCATGTTAGGGAAGTTTTCGACTATAATCTCTTCAAAATTTTTCTCGGGTCCTTTCTCTCTCTCTTCTCCTTCTGGGACCCCTATAATGTGAATGGTGTCCCATTTAATGTTGTCTCAGAGGTCTGTTAGGCTGTCTCCATTTCTTTTCATTCTTTTTTCTTTAATCTGTTCCACAGTAGTGAATTCCACCATTCTGTCTTCCAGGTCACTTATCCGTTCTGCCTCAGTTATTCTGCTATTGATTCCTTCTAGTTTATTTTTCAGTTCAGTTATTGTATTGTTCATCTCTGTTTGTTCTTTAATTCTTCTAGGTGGTTGTTCTTTAATTCTTCTCGGTCTTTGTTAAACATTTCTTGCATCTTCTCAATCTTTGCCTCCATTGTTTTTCCCAGATCCTCTTCACTATCATTATTCTGAATTTTTTTCTGGAAGGTTGCCTATCTCCATTTCATTTAGTTGTTTCTCTGGGGTTTTATCTTGTTCCTTCATCTGGTACATAGCCCTCTGCCTTTTCATCTTGTCTATATTTCTTTGAATGTGGTTTCTGTTCCACAGGCTGCAGGATTATAGTTCTTCTTGCTTCTTCTCTCTGCCCTCTGGTGGATGAGGCTATATAAGAGACTTCTGCAAGGTTCCTCCCAATTTTCTACATCTAGGCAGAGACTTAAAATCTCAGAAGTCAACTGAGCATGAGAGGGGTGTGTTTGTGCGTGTGTGTGTGAATGTGTGTGCACGTGCACACACATGCATACAGTAGCACTATATATTTTGGGAGATATATTCTCATGAATAAAGCACTAGTACAGGAGCAGTGCATGCTGAGAATTCCAGTCTCTCATGTACTCCGTTGGCTCAAGGGTGAGAGAACAAGAAAGAAGAGGTATGAAGTAGATACCTTTGCAACAAATCAAAGATCATTTTATGAAAACCCAGACAAAACTGAGAATTAATTACCCTGGGAGATTGCATATCACATTCTCTGTTGACAAACTCTGAGGCCAGATGGATGCTTCATTCAAGGAGGAGAAAACAATAACATGAGGCCTGTGAAAAAATGGTGCAGAGCAAAGGGAAGGAAAGGATCTGGGTAACTCAGAGGAAAAACATACATAAATATCATCTCCCACAGAATTGAGAAGAAAATTTCACAAGACTTGTATGCGGGCCTCTCACTGTTGTGGCCTCTCCCGTTGCGGAGCACAGGCTCTGGACGCACAGGCTTAGCGGCCACGGCTCACGGACCCAGCCGCTCCACGGCATGTGGGATCTTCCTGGACTGGGGCACAAACCCGTGTCCCCTGCATCAGCAGGCGGACTCTCAACCACCACGCCACCAGGGAAGCCCCTCACAAGACTTTTTGATATTCAAGAAGACTTGACCTCTATCAGGAGAGAAAGTCAGAAGTAAAAAAGAGCTGAACTGAAAAGGCAGTTAAATAAGATAAAAAGGGAGTTAGCTCAATTGAGAGAGGATTGCTCACAGAATGAATGAAAATGTGGAATTAACAATTACACTGAAGGCAGCAAAAGCAGAATTGATGTGAAAAAAAGCTGAGTGCAAATGTCCCATGATCCTCTTTAAAGAGAATATGTAATATGAAATTAACAATAATCTGGATTTTAAAGTCCAGATTATATGAAAAAAAACCTGAGAGTGGACAGAAGAGAAGAAGGAATGTGCTTAATATCTTATCTCAAATAGGGGCAACTTAAAAGCTACAATATTCTCTTGGTTCCGACGGGGAAATATAGGCTGAAGTATTATATACAGAGGTATTATTTAGTGCAATAAAAGGCAAACGAATTCCAGAACCCTGGAGAAAATAAATCAAAATCACCTGAGCAAACATAAAGAATACACATAGTAAAAGACATAAAACTAAATTAGCCTCAAGAAAGCATAGAATACTGTGATAAAAATAAGAACAACCAGATCGGCTGAACTAAAAAATATAAAAATGGATAAAATATTCTTATTAAAAGAAGTAGAAGCTCCTATTGAGTCAAAAAACGGCATCCAATTTTATGCTGTTGAAAAGCAGTAGACCTAAAACAAAGTGAAGCAATGTTTATATGTAAAAGGATAAGTGTAGGTATGTTAGATAATGAAAAACAAAACAAGGGATGATGTAGATATGATAAGGTAGAATTTAAGAAACAAATTAAATAAGATTATGGGATCTTTTATTTTGATTAAATAAATTATTTTGAAAACTATATAGCCATAATGAATCCTTATGAACCAAATAACATTGCTTCAAAGTATACAAAGCATATAATGTTAGAAGTAGAAAGAGAATCTGAACCATGTCAGTAGTGAGGGTTACTTTGATATCTATATCTAAATCTAATCTATATCTAAGTATCTTTTTTCTAGCATCTATGGAAATATTATTAAAATCACCTAAAACAGATCTTAAAGAAAAGTAAATAAATTTTCCAAAAAGAAACTTCAACACACCATCACCACCACCACAGTATCCTTGTCATCTGGCATGGTGCAGAACTTTTTTGAATGCACATCCTTTCCAGTTCTCCAGTTTACATGGTCCCAAAAGTCCCTGATAGTTTTACTTATTTGTCTTACTTGCCTGGCCCTATACATTTGAATTTGCAAGCTTTGATAAAGGCTAGACATTTAATAAGAGGTTCTTACTATCTTTGTTTGGGTTAAAAGCCGTTACACAGGAGTTTATACTCACAGAATCTGCTGGGGGCTGGGCTGGGGCAATCTTCCAAAGTGTAAGATAAGTTTAGTTGAAGCCTGCATTGGAAAGGCTGCAGTGGGCTCTGCCGAAAGTCTAATAAAGGGTGGCTGTTGGACCTTGATTGAGAGGTGAGTTAACTACATCTTCTTAAAGCAAAACAGGGAAATGGAAGGATTATTAAGCCATGACTGATAACAGTTGTAGATTTATTCGAATGGTTTTAACAAGATTTCCTGTAGGCAATGGTATTCTGAAATTTCTAAATATATTTTCTAGGTATATTTAGTTCCTAGGTATATTAGTATTCACTCATTTGTACTTGCTTTAACCTAAAAAGGACTTAAGTCAGTTACAAAGACTGTGACATACCAAGGGTGGGAAGCGGTCTGCCCCAGAGACAAGCAAAAGAGGAGTTTAAGACCAATAATAAAACTGGCTAAAAGCCAGTTTGCTTTTTATTAGCACGTATACCAGTATTCTAAACAGTATCAGTGATAAAATGCTTCTTCTTGCCATGATGGACCACTCCATCATTTATTTATTTATTTATTTATTTATTTATGTTTTTGGCTGTGTTGTGTCTTCTTTGCTGCATGCGGGCTTTCTCTGGATGCGGCACGTGGGGGCTGCTCTTCGTTGTGTTATGTGGGCTTTTCGTTGCGGTGGCTTCTCTTGTTGCGGAGCACAGGCTCTAGGTGCACGGGCTTCAAAAGTTGTGGTGTATGGGCTCAGTAGTTGTGGCTCACGGGCTGTAGAGCACAGGCTCAGTAGTTGTGGTGCATGGGCTTAGTTGCTCTGTGGCATGTGGGATCTTCCCGGACCAGGGTTGGAACCTGTGTCCCCTGCATTGGCAGGCGGATTCTTAACCACTGCGCCATCAGGGAAGTCCCTCCATCATTTATTTTTAATACAAACCGTGTTTGCATCTATTTAAAGTATTTTGTATTTATTTTAATTAATTAATGATTAATTAATTAATTTTTCATTTTTTAAAAAATTGGAGTTAGTTGCTTTACAATATTGTGTTAGTTTATACTGTAAAGTGAATCAGCTATACATATACATATATCTTCTTTTTTGTAGATTTCCTTCTCATGAACTAGTTTGTATTTATTTTAAATGGTCCTTCAGAATTGTGTAACATAGCCTATAAATTGGAATAGTGTCAATGCTTCATTTGTAATAAAGTTTTATTTCAGTGAAAAATACATGTGCTGTGCCTATAACATAATGGGTTGGATTTCTATAAGACTCAGCCTGTGACTTGCTTAGATAAATTGCCTGGGCAAGCTGCCTTTCTCTTCAGACCGTTGATCAGTTATTACCATCAGCCTAGTACTAGTTGCTCAGTTTAAGGCAGAGGAACCAAGAAAAAATAAAATTGTTTGTGTGTGCTAGTGTTTCAGGCCCACATTTAAGAAATGATAGCAAACATCATCCCAGATTATGTTTTTCTTAAAAAAATTACCATGTATATTTAGCAACAAGTAGAATGGACATTATGATACACTTAGACTCACAGTACCAGACTGACTCCAGCACTGAAGGAAAAAAGGGAGGGTGGTGGCTGTGAGATGTTTTGACCTCTGAGCCCTGTACAGATTGCTCAAAAGGGCTTTGGAAATCTTCAGGCAAAAATGCTGTGAGAAGGATGATGCATCTGAGAAAAGAGATAGGCGGGGCCACAGTCTCTTATTCTACAGGCTTTCCTATTTCCTTCCTTATCTTTTGAGAAAGAAAACTGCATAAAAAGCAGCCATGCTATACCTTGCAGAGGATTGAGAGTTTGAAAAGGACCACAAAGGACTGGCTTTGGGGTATAGAAATGGCTAATTCTCGAAGGAGAAACAGGTCTAACGGTTTTAAACACCTCTTTAGGGGATAATTATGAATATGACTTGATCTATTCTTGCAGATATATTCAAATCTACAGCAAAGTTTCTTTGGTCATCTCCTTTCTTAATGCTCACGTCAGAGCCCTTGAAAAATTGTTTCCCCAATGTTGTCATACGGCCAATACTTAGGTAAATGGAACAACAAGGGTTATATTAATACTATTTAACCACTGGCAGTACAGGCACCAAGCAGTCAAAGTGGAACCCCAATGAGTCATCACATATGTGCACAGCTGGCACAGCTGTGTCAGCGTGTGCTGGCTGGGTGTCAGCGCTGGGGCATGGGCCAACCTTGGAAACTTCAGAAAGTCTTCACTGGTTATCCCACCCCAAGAGAAAACACACATGTGCATACACACACAGACACACACACACTAGCAGGAAAGAAGTGAGATTTCTTAAAACCAGATTAAGGCATGCCAAGACAAAAATCTATAATTGGCACCAAAACATCACTGGAATTAAAGGGAAATATTACCCCAGTTAACTCAGGGATCCTTACATAGCTAAAGTATAAATCCATTCCTGTCCTTGAAATAAACAGTGCCCTTAAGTGGAAGTATAAGGCACTGATCTATTTCTATTGAGTACTTCTGTACAGGGCAAGATTCATTGTGTAAATGCAGATGGTGTGTTGCTCTGTACCAAACTTGGTAACAATGGCCACAGAACTCAGAGCTTCCCAATAGTTTGTCATCGGTATGCTGAGATATCACACATGGGTACTTGTGTTGCTACAAGACATAGTTACTCTCAGCCTTCAGGGGGCAGGGCAGGGGCCATGGTGGGAGGAGCTCCTGAGCAGCCTCAAGAGCAGGGTCTCAGGGCTGCTTTGTGGTCCCCTTGGGTGGCAACCCTGCTGAGCAACACCCAGCACTCATGGCTCTAGATGGCTGTGCCGAGTGAGGTCAGGGAGCTGTACTCCCCAGAGACCTCCTTCCGCAGCCAGCTGCAGAGTACACTCTGCTACCCACCGTGGATAAGTACCTGCCCACGGAGCTGTTGGAGGATCCGTATGTTTGGTGCCCTAAAAGTAGGTGCTTGGAAGTGGGGGAGGTGCAGAGGCTGGATAGGGCTCCTTGTGGGCCTAGCTCCAGGTCCTGGCTCTGCCTCAGTCTAAGTATGTGTGTTAGTTTTCCATTAATATTGTAACACATGACCACAAACTCAGTGGCTTAAAACAATACAGGTTTATTATGTTACAGTTCTAGAGGCCAGAAGTCTGAGATGGGATTCACTGGAACAAAAGTCAAGATGTCGGCAGGGTTGCATTCCTTCTGGAGGCTCTAGGGGAAAATGTGTTCCCTAACCTTTTCTAGCTTCTAGAAGCCACTTGCATTCCTCAGCTTGTGACCCCTCCCTTCGTCTTCAAAGCCAACAGCATGGCGTCTTCCAATCTCTCCCTGACTCTGTCTTTCGTTTCTGTTGTTCCATCTTCTCTGACTCTGACTCTTCTGCTTCCTCCTTTTTCTTATAAGGACCCTTCGAATTACATTGATTCCACTTGGGTAATCAGGAGCATCCTCCCATCTCGAGACTCTTAATTCAACCACTTGCAAAGTCCCCTTTGCCATGTGAAGTAACACATTCAGAGGTTCCAGGGATCACGATATAGGTATCTTTGGGGGACTGTTATTCAGCCTTCCATACAGATGATGGCTCCCTTGTCTGTTTTGCAGGTGACTGGGCCTGAAGGATGACATTCGTGACTTCCAAGTTAGAGTGTTATTGTTATTTTGAAATGCTTGATGTAAAAAAGTTCATTGGATCAAAAATCTGTTCCCATCATTAAATACATTTCAATATTACATTGCCAGTGAAAAGAAAGAAGAGTGTTTGGATTTTTTTTTTTATAAATTTATTTATTTATTTTTGGCTGTGTTGGGTCTTCGTTGCTGCACATGGGATTTCTCTAGTTGTGGCGAGCAGGGGCTACTCTTCATTGTGGTGCATGGGCTTCTCATTGCAGTGGCTTCTCTTGTTGCAGAGCACAGGCTCTAGGCGTGCGAGCTTCAGTGGTTGGGGTGCACGGGCTCAGTAGTTGTGGCTCACGTGCTCTAGAGTGCAGGCTCAGTAGTTGCGGTGCACGGGCTAAGTTGCTCTGCAGCATGTGGGATCTTCCTGGACCAGGGATAAAACCTATGTCCCCTGCATTGGCAGGCAGATTCTTAACCACTGCACCACCAGGGAAGTCCCTGGTTGGATTTTTAAAACAATTTTCACTGTCGTGAAATTTCCAATGTTATAAAAATGGTTTTAAAATTTGTATTATATGTATGTGAACAAAATTTCTCATTGACGTAACTCTCACAAATTTCAAGGGTCACCATTGAAAACTCTTGATCAGGAATTGTGTGTAGCCATTTCAGCCTTAAAATGTGATATAAGAAAGTTATTCTTGTTATCTTCATGGAAGCAAGCTCAAGGTTCTCATTAAAAAATGTGAAAAGATTTTTGGGGAAAGTTTATTCTAGTTCAATATTCAATATCTTCCCTAATAGCTTTTATTTTTATCATGATTAAATATAAAACAAAGAAAATGTAATGTTTTTACCCAAGTTCCAAAGAGATATGCCCAAATCTTCCCCAGATTACCTCAGCATGCCATATAAATATTATCATTTTCTATGTGTGGATAATGTGAAAAATGATTGAGGAGAGTGGATGTGGGTGACCCCATCCTTTGTACTTGTACAGGACCAACTCAAAACAATTTCAAAGGAAATATTACAAAATGATAGACAATTCCATTATAAGATCAATTGCAATGTTTAGAACACATAATAAATCCCTTAATTTGACCATAGATAAAGAAGTATATAGTACTTCCTTGCTGTCCACAGGGGATAGGTTCAAGGACCCCCACAGATACCAAAAGCCAAGGACGCTCAAGTCCCTAACATAAAATGGTGTAGTATTTGCATATGAGCTACGCACATTCTCCTGTACACTTTATTATTTATTTATTTATAAATGTATTTATTTATTTTTGGCTGCGTTGGGTCTTCGCTGCTGTGCGCAGGCTTTCTCTAGTTGTGGCGAGCAGGGGCTACTCTTCCGTTGTGGTGCACGAGCTTCTCATTGCGGTGGCTTCTCTTGTTGCAGAGCATGGGCTCTAGGCGTGTGGGTTTCAGTAGTTGTGGCATGCGGGCTCAGTAGTTGTGGCTCACGAGCTCTAGAGTGCAGGCTCAGTAGTTGTGGTGCACGGGCTTAGTTGTTCCGCGGCATGTGGGATCTTCCCAGACCAGGGCTCAAACCCGTGTCCCCTGCACTGGCAGGCGGATTCTTAACCCCTGCACCACCAGGGAAGCCTATATATATACTTTAAGTCATCCTATATACTTTAAGTCATCCCTGGATTACTTATAATATCTAATATAATGTAAATGCTATGTAAATAGTTGTAAATACAATGAAAAACTGTGTAAATAGTCTCCCTCAAGTTCTATTTTTGGAATTTTCTGGAATTCCTCCTCCTCCCCTGAATATTTTCCATCGAGGTTGGTGGATGTGGAGCCTACAGGATATGGAGGGATGACTGTCCATATGTCTCTATATATGTAGATATGTATCTACGTGTGTTTATATATGTAGATATGTGTATATGTATATCTGTTTATGTGTACACATCCTATATATGTGTGTACATATTTGTATGTATACACACACACACACACACACACACACATATCTTTAGAAGGTTCCTATTTCAAGGTCCCAAAGTCTGGTGCCTTGAGGGACTCGACAGGGGCGTACCCAGGCCTCCCTCCCTGTGGGCCCTTGAACGAGCTAGTTACCTAACTTGAGTGCCATCTTCCGCCTCACACTTGTCGTCCACCTCGTAGGGTTATTGTGAAGGTCAAAGGAGGTTAAAAAGGCACAAAAGTGTCCGTCACAACCCCAGACGCTCATCGTGATCACTCAGTAAAGGTTAATGCCCATCTCCTTTGAACTCTTTGGAAAGAAAATGATTCATGTCTCTAAGTCAGGCCAGGTTTGTTTCTTTTAAGTGAAAGAGGTCCATTTCATAAACAGATGAGCTGAAATGGCTGAGATTTTGTTAGGTTCGGAAGAAGCGCAGGAGGCCTCGCCACGTCGGCAGTCGCCCCGCCCAGGGCAGCCGTCAGAGTTCTGCGCAGCAGGGAGAGGGTGAAGGCTACACCTTCCTCTCTTTATTCTCTTCCACACATGCCCAGGCAGTCAGTTCAAACATGTCATTGTCCAGCGTGAAGCGCAGCAGACCGTAATGGCTAAAGAGCCCACGCTGCGGAGTGAGCCCCGCCTTCAGCTTTTCTCACCCCGGGAGAGGCCAGGAGTCACGTGGGGTGGGGAAACCCAGGAGGAAGGCCAAGGGCACCACCTCCTACGGACCCAGCGGGACCTCGTCATCCCCGCAACCCCGCAGGTATTCGGACGGAAGCCGGCACCGGTCGTGATAAATATTTAGTAAGCCCCACTCTGCGTCTGGTGTCTGCGTATAATGAATGAGGTGGCAGAGGGTTTTAAGTTAAAAGGCCTAAAATCTATTTAACGCCTTGGGTGGGCATCAGAATTAGGTGACAGGTGAATCATGCAGAAGTTGAGGCAAGAAACGGCCTCGTGCCGGAGTGAATACAAGCGCTGAGATGCGTCCCTGAGTCATTTCTTATGCGTTATAGTCAGCACGTTTCTGGGGACTCTGTGTGTGCCTACCTGGTCAATGCTTGTTAGTTTATTGTGTGGAGGATTTTTGAGTTATATAACCTGTTCTCTGCTCTAGAAACGTGCAAAACGAGTTATAATGTGGATAGTGTATGAAGAGGTCTGCGTTCGCAGGCTGAGGAGGGGTTTACAGGATGGGAGACAAACGTGTGTGAGCAGCCTCTGTAGGTGAGGGGCAAGGGCAGCCGCTCTTCCCCGGAGGACAGAGCCGTCTGTTTCAGGTCCCGGTGACTTGGGGTCCCCTGAATGCATCCATGCCTGGCGAGCCCAGGATATTGCCTACCTTCAGCGTGGGCGCAAGTCAGCAAAAGCAAAGAGGCCTGGGTTTGGCATAATTTGCCAGAGGACTGGTGCCTGTCGTCAGGATTTCTAGATTCTTTTATCCTGGGAGGCAGTTGGAATGGGCGGGGGAGGGACGAGGGCGACAGTGCTGCCTCTGTAAGCATTCTCACCTGCAGAATGTAGGGGGTGGACTGTCCAGCTTGAGCTCAATGCCCATCTTCTTCCCTTCCCAGGGCTACGTCCTCCCTTGGCTATTTCTCATTTATTCATTCAACAAACATTAACTGGTGCTGGGTGCTATGCAGAGCACTGCAGGGCAAGACAGGCCCTGTCCCCCTGTTGGCCCTGACCAACGTGGCCAGCAGAGAGTAGGAGAGACATAAATAAGCAGGTGGTTACAGTCTAGGGGGGGTCAGTGACATGCAGGCCAAGACCTGAAGGATCTAAAGATGCTGGGCAAGGGTCTGAACAGGAGGACTGGAGGAGGGTGGAGAGTATTCCACAGAGGCCCGCAAGTGAGGGCGCAAGTGGGGCACGTTCTATCAGGGCTCAAGTTCCTTCTGTTCTCTAATCCATAAACCAGGAAAGGGTATGGTGGAGAGCCATGAAAATAGGCCGAAACAGGCAGGAGAATGGAGGAGATTCTTTTCCTCTATTATTCTTCCTTGCTTCCTTCCTCCCTCCCTCCATCCCTCCCCTCCGCTCTCCTCCTCTCCCTTCCACTCCCTTCCTTCCTCTCTTTCTTTTTTATTTTGAAACCACTCAATCTATAAACACTTTGTCTAGCATGGAAATATAGGGACCCAAAAGAACCAAACACTCCCCCAGTGGAGCCCTCTCAGACATGGTGGGTAGGGGTACCAGGTGGTCCTCCAATGCTTGCAGGCATCAGGATAACCTGGCGGGCTTGTTAAAAAACAGTCTGCTAGGCCCACCTCTGGAGTTTCCGTTTCAGTGCATCTGGGTCGAGCCCAAGAACCTGCATTTCCAGCCTGTTCCCAGGGGTACTGATGCTGCTGTTGGGTGGACCACATCGGAGACTCTCTGATCTACACCCTCACTGCCCTAACTGTAGTCCCAGACCAGCAGCTGGAGCATCACCCGGGAGCTTATTAAACATGCAGAATGCTGGGCCTGAGCCCAGGCCTCCTGAAGCAGAAGCTGCATCCTAACAAGACCCCCAGGGGGTTCACAGGCACGTGGCAGCTGGAGAACCTGCTCTAGACGTCCAGAGCCCTTAGCCCCACACTTTGAGATGCTTCCACTAAGCAAAATAGCCGTCCATGAGCTCTCCCTCCACGTCCTGGCCCTGTGGTGCTGAGGCAGGACAGTGCCCCCTCAGTGGCCTTGGGGACAGGGGATAGGAGGAAGGAGATCCCGTCCACGTTAGGAGAGACCTCGGCCACAGCCTCTGAGTGACGTGTAGTATGGGCACATTTCCACAGCCCCCATGGAGCTGTCTTTTCTATGGTGCTGCTGAGTTACATCCTCCTGAGCTCACAGAGAAGCAGAGGCTGGACCCCATTCTGGACAGAGCTTCCCTGCAGCACCAGCTGGAGACTCCACCTGAGGTCCTCCACTTCGGTTAGGCCCTTTCAGAAATGTTCAGTCTTGGATCCAAAATATATAAAGAACTTTTATAGATCAATAATAAGAGAAACAACCCAATAAGATGATGGGCAAACGATCTGAACAGACGTTATGGATCATATGTGAAATGCCAATAAGCACATGAAAATGTGTTCAACATCACGAGTCAGTCAATGCGTAAATGCAAATAAAGCCGTATGGGATATACCACTACACTACACGCATTAGCATGGCAGACAAACGAGTAAAGCAAAATAAAACTACACCAACAAAGCACTGAGCACACCAAGTGTTGGTGAAGATGAGAGGCAATTAGAATCCTCATTCACTGCTGCCGGAAATGTAAAATGCCACCTTCACTTTGGAAAATAGTTTGACAGTTTCTTAAAAAGTTGAACGTATACCTACCATATGACACAGCCCTTCCACTCCTAAGTATTTACCCAAGGAAATGAAAACTTCTGTCTACACAAAGACCTGTACACAACTGTTCGTGTCAGCTTTATTTGTAGTAGCTCTGAACTAACAGCTCTGAATTGAAAGCTCTAAAGAGTAAAGTCAATTATTAAAAAATTTAAAAACCTATGAGATGGGTATTCCCTCATTTTACAGGTAAGGAAACTGAGGTACAGACAGGTAGATAACCATGTCCATCTATATGAGCATGGATAGACATACTGGAGTACAGCCATATCACACAATACCAGTCAGCTATAGAGTGAAATGCTCTACTATACACACAGCAACATGGAAGAGTCGTAAACTAATTATGCTGAGTGAAAGATCGCAGACTGAGAAGAGCGCACACTGCAAGACTCCATTTACGTAAACACTAGGATATGGAAAGTCATCCATGACGACAGAGCAGGTAAGTGGCTGCCTGCCAAAAGGGGTGGAAGGAGGGATGGCAAAACGACGCAAGGAACCTTTGGAGGATATGGAAATGTTTGTTTTGGTTGTGTTGCTGGTTTCATGGTTGTATAGGTGTGTCAGGCTGATGGATCGTACACGTTTTTTTTAAAACATCTTTATTGGAGTATAATTGCTTTACAATGGTGTGTTAGTTGCTGCTGTATAACAAAGTGAATCAGCTATACATATACATATATCCCCATATCCCCTCCCTCTTGCATCTCCCTCCCTCCCACCCTCCCTCTCCCACCCCTCTAGGTGGTCACAAAGCACCGAGCTGATCTCCCTGTGCTATGTGGCTGCTTCCCACTAGCTATCTATTTTACATTTGGTAGTGTATATATGTCCATGCCACTCTCTCACTTCATCCCAGCTTACCCTTCCCCCTCCCCGTGTCCTCAAGTCCATTCTCTATGTCTGTGTCTTTATTCCTGTCCTGCCCCTAGGTTCTTCAGAACCATTTTTTTTTTAGATTCCATATATATGTGTTATATGTCATTTGTGAAATCTGAACCCCTGCCTCCTTATAGTTTTGAGCTCTTCTCCTTGCATTATGTGATTCCCTTGTACAACAAGCACATCAAATGATCTTGAACATTCCCAGGCTATTTTGTCACTCCCAATGTGACTCTTAATGGCATGGGTGGGAAGGTGCCACACTCACCCTCCCACATTCTCTTGCTTCTACAGGGGCTTGAAGTCTGCAAACCACACTCTCTCCCTTCTGGGTCTGCCAGTGCCCCACAGA
Source organism: Stenella coeruleoalba (assembly GCF_951394435.1). Classification (NCBI taxonomy): domain Eukaryota; kingdom Metazoa; phylum Chordata; class Mammalia; order Artiodactyla; family Delphinidae; genus Stenella; species Stenella coeruleoalba. Next base: position 52,491,220 of record NC_137148.1, read on the forward strand.
AGGGGACTGAAAGTCAGGAGGAGGAGGGGACCCATCAACATCAGTGGCGCCTTTGCCAGCGGCAGGTGGCGAAGTGCGACTGCAGGCAGCTGTGGCTCCAGCTGTGTGGTGGTAGCTTCAGTGGCACCAGCAGGCATGGGCGCTCCTGATCGCCACCAGCAGCAGCGGTGACGGCTCCTCCAGCAGCAAAGCCGAGCCTGCAGGCTCCCCTGGTGGGGAGGCGGCAGCACCTTTTTGATCTTTGGGTACCACCGCCTTCTCCTTCGGGCTCCTTCACCCACACCAAACCTTTTCTCATCTTTTCTTCCAGCCCATGTACCGCCTCTACAGTCAGTTCTGCATTAGATCTTTTTCTCCTCAAAATATCCCTGGGGGTCTCGTTTTCCTGAGTGAATACTGATCCAGGCAGTTATTTTGACCAGTCTTAGACCATTCTGAACCAGAGGCTGAGATCTATGTGATTTTATTCTCTTAGCTTCCAAGTTTTGTTCAGCATCTCTGTGTATTCTTCTTTTAATGACTAAGGACCATTCATATTATTATTTCAGGGTAAAATTTTTTAAGGCAAACAATCAAGAGAGTGATGGACATATCAATAAACTGCAGTAATTAAGCCCGGGAAGACAGCATAGGACAGTGAACAGTGATGGAGATCTGAACCTGGTCTCAGTTATGCCATAGCTCTGTCCTTATAATCAGGAGGTTAGCCACTAGGCAAGTTTTGTCAAAATGTGACACTGGATCTGTCCACTGATTTTATTGTGTAGTGAACTTGATGAGCTGACATCAGTTGCTCTACTGATTTTCCTTAATCTATACTCTATTTCAAAGTCAGACAGGACGGGTGATGTGAATACCATTTACTTTTGGAGAATCAAGCAAGGAATGAGTGATTAAGTGGTATGTTTTGAGTGTACATGTATATATATTATTGTGAGTATATGTTCTAGGTGAGATGATTTTTATTATGAATAAGAATAAGAGCATAAAGAACTAAAAAAGACTTAAACAAGAAAGATGTTTATTGGGCTGTATGACTGGAAGTCCAGAGATAGGGCAGGCTTCAGTGCTGGCTTAATACAGGGGCTCTTGCCCCATTTTCCTGAGATGCTCTTGGCTTTGCTGGCCTCTGTGGGTGGGCTTCTTCTTGGGTGTGTAGCACTGGGCTATGTCTAGAGAAAGAGAGCAATGATTGCTTCTGGAAGCTTGAGAAGCCCCCAGAAAAGTCTTTTCTCATGTTTCATAGGTCTGAATTCAGTCATATGCCCATGTGGAACAAATCACTGGAAAGGGATGGAAATGACATTACCTTTGCAACATTCTGACGCTGGAAATGAGATCAGATTTCCTATATGGGCTGCATGGAGGAGAGGGTGTTTCCTTGAAGGAAATCAGGATCCTCTTAGAGAAGAAGAAGGTTAGGGAAGAGACACTTGAATAATGAAGACTATGGGACGGCAAAGTGGTATTTACAGTTATTAGACTGTTCTGATGCTGAAAAAAAATCTTTCCATGTTGTTGATTTAACTGATGCCTTACAGTTTTTTATTCATTCAACCAACACTTATTGACCATTAAATCCGTGCTTGGTACTATGCTAAATGCTGGGGATACAAAGAATAATAAAAGGAATGTCTTATCCCTTGAGGATTTTACAGTCTAGTGGAGGAGACATATAGGTGAATGAAACTGTTATGAACAATATATGAGACAGTTGTTGAAGAGAGGTAAAGCAAAGTTTTAGGACAACTCAGAGGAAGGAGCAGCTGCATCTCTGGTGCAGGAGGCTGAGGAGGAGAGTAGACGTCTGGGAAGATGGGGCATCCTAGTCAGAAGGAGCAGCATGTGAAATGGTACAAAGGCATGGAAGATGGTGAAATGTTCTAGAAAGTACGATTACCTATGTGTGCATGAAACAGTGAGCATGTGGGAGATGGTGAGGGACGAGAGGGCCTAGAATTCAGGTCTTGGAGAGACTTGGACTTCATCCTGTACATATCAGGACTCAGGAAATTTGGTAGGTAGGAGGGCCATGGGGGATAGGAGTAGAAAGGCTGTTCTGACTTGGTGTGGAGAATAAACTGGACGGGGCGAGCCTGAAGGCTGAGACGTTCTTTCAATAGCCAGGTGAGAAGTAAAAGGCAATGAGAGCCTGAACCAAGGAAGGGATGGAGCGACTGCAGCAGAGGGGACAAATCAGAGGGAGATGTAGAAGGAAGAATCATGAGATCCTGGTGATGGCTTGGACGGGGAGGGGATGGGAGGGAGAGGACATGGCAATGCCAGTGGCAGCCAGGAATATGAGTGGGAGAGGGCTCCAGCAGTAAGCAGGACAGGGTGGTGTATTTGAGACAGATGGTCAGGAAAGGCCATTCTGAAGAGGAAACATTCAAGCCGATACCTGAATGGAATCACTGAACAAGGAATGCAGATATTTCATGCAAGTAGCTGGCCATTTCTCAGGCTGCTTTGCCTAATAGCTATAAGAGCTATGGAGGCAGGGCTGGGAGGAAGATGCTAACCGGCAGGTAAAGGCATGACCTCCCCTCTCTTCCTGCGGTCTGTGGGTAGCAAATCTATCCATCTGTGAACTCTGGTGAGGCTTCTGGCCCTGATGGTGAGTGTGCTGGAGACTGGCCCTGATGGTGAGTGTGCCTCCAGCCATGCCTCCTCCTCCCTCCCACCCCTGATTCTGACACAGAACCCTCCAGGTCTTCCTTAGGGCTTGGCTGTACTTGGAATCTAGCCACAGGGAGTTCCACTTGGTGCAGATGCTGCTTCTGAACACTAGGGGGCTCTCGTGAGAACCCGAATCGGCCTGGATGACATCTAGGACAAGGCATAGTCTGAGGCGTCCACATCGTACAGGATGTGATGAAAGGGACTGAAGCATTATCAGCTTATTCAAGCTCAAATTATACTTTTAATCTGAGATCAAAAGACACCTCATCCAATAAATTCAATGACCAAGACAAGAAAATCTCATAAAGGTCTCATTTCTCTACTTTTCTTTACTGATCTTGGTCTTGAATTATTTGTTGAGTGAATGAATGGATGAATGAATACTTAGGCAAAATTCCAGGAGAACTTTCAAAAGGGGGTGAGGATGGGAAGTAAAGCAATTGTTGTTTTCCTATACTTGAGGCAAGTCCCATCTGAGCATTATTCTCTGTCTACTTAATGTCCCCTTGCTCTTGTCAATGATGATTTACTCACAGACCTTTACTGGCTTCTTAATAATAAAAGCCTCCTCAGAAAGAGTGTCTCAGAAACTGAAGCATGTGGCCACTTGAACACTTTGAGTTTTTGAAGACATTGGAAAGGTATTGTCTTGCTACTTCACTGTCCAGGAAGACTTGTAAGACAGAGTTTATGCTAGCAAGGTTTGGATGATAAAATATAAAAGAACAGTAAGTCCAATGGGAAAAAGGGAGAAAGGCTACTATTTTGGAATAAAAGCATCTTTTAAAAGTCTTATTATTTTAAAAGGGAATATGCTGTTCATTTTTTGAACGAGGTTATTCTTTGGTGCCACTGTCTCTTTAACATCTTGGTGTGCTAAACCAGACCTGTACCAGGCAACATGTCTTAGATTGTTGGCCTGAATTACTGTATTCTTGCTGCTGCAATCATCTACTGTATCTTAAGGTAGCAGGTTTATGTTAGCACCAATTTAAATAAAAAAGAAGAATATAACAGGCCTGAAGACAGTCTGTTCTCCATGACTGTTGTCACCATATTCTGCCATCGGATGTAATTCTTCACGTCCTGGTCCATGGGGAATGGGCAAGTGAAGACGAAAGTTGCAACCCTCCCCCGCAAAATTATGTTCCGGCCAGTAGGCAAATTTGGTAAATTCATTGTTTTGCCATCCTAAAAATAACACCCGTGAAGGCTTTCATATGTCATGCCACTAGATGTCACTAAACATCTAGCTGCTTAGAACAGTTGAGTTGGAGGATTTACCAACCGTTTCTCCCTTCATTCTATTAGTCTTTTAAAACTCTATTTTGTACTGTATACATTTTCCACATCATTATTTTTTTTCTAAATCTTTTACGTTTATGTGAAATTCATTCTTAGGAACACAGCTTCATCCTATTTGACAGTAAGCCAGCTTATTCTTCGGGTAGGAATAACTCCTCTGGCCCATCCTCTATGTGGCAAGTGGATTCACATTTCATTTGCTATGAAAATATTGTGGTAAAAATGTGCATGGTTCTGTTTTTGACATTGGTGGAATACTTGTTCTCCGATGCATTTTAGCTGATCAAGCGCAATGTGAAAAAACCGGAAGCTTGATTGCTTGCTTATAATTTAGTCTCCTCAGAAAGCATGAGGCTCTCCTAGAGATCATCGTGGCCATCTGGGGCCTTCCAGCAGGGCCACCATGGAAACCATCTGGGGAGAGTGAAGAGCCTGTTCTGGCTTAAAGACTCTATAGAAAAGGTCTTTGCTAAAACAAAACCCGTTTCTTTGATGCCCCTTAATCCCTTTATCTTTCTCTAGGATTCCTTGTCATATTTTCTGTGACAGCTCTCAGGGTACCAAGGCCAGCAGAATTTTCTATGCCTTGGGAATATCTATCCCCATCAGTAATTCAGACAGTAGGAAGGAGAACTTGTCGTGTGTCCTGGGGGATGCTTCAGTTGTGCATTTGATGTTGACTGTTTTCTTTGTCATGAAGAATGGAATCAGGGGTGCATGGATCATACAGTCTAATGATAAAACTTGGGAGTTATGTCAGGCTTTACAATTTCCAGAGCACTTTCACATCTATCACCTCACTTTATTCTTGCAACCATCTGTTAAGGAAGGCAGGATGGGTGTTTTTATTTCTGTTTCACAGAAGAGGAAACAGAAGCTCAGAGAGGTTAAATGGCTTGCCCAAGGTCATCCAGATATAAGGCAGAGTTGTAACACTCACTTGCATTTCCAGGCTCCTGACACACCCCTCCCCCACCCCATCCCACCAAGCTGCTCTCTACAGTGGAATTGTTAGGGGCAACAAGAAAATGCAATTCTAGCCAGGCTGCTTCCACAAAGCTGGCGAAGAATCAAAGATCGGGTGCTGGAGACTTCAGGGCAAGAGTGGAGGAGTCCTCGTCCCTCTGCTGCCAACTGCCCCCTTTCCAAGGCACCTACCCAAGGCACACCATCATCTGAGTGCTTGACCGCGCTGCTTGCTGAAACTGCTATTTAAGAGATGGGAAAAAGCTGCAGAGTACAGAGGAAGCTTATAAAAATACTTTCACGATGGTAGGGTACTTTGGGAAGAAAAGGGTTCACGATCTAGAGCTTATTTCATGTAGAAAAGCAAAACTGAAAAGAGAATTTGTATATTGTTGTCAAGTCAAAACCCAGAACTTATCCTCTCCTTGGAGTGTAAGAGGGGGTGGAAAGGATGAAGAAGACGGAGGTAATGGAAATGATACCAGGGGCCTGTGGGATGAATTTCCTGCTTTCCCAGACCAAGAGGGTCAGGAGTGGGTGTGGGAGAGGCTCTGGGAGACTTCTTTTGTCCATATCAGGGGGTTACTGCCTGACCAAAGTATATCTATAAAGCATTTTGCTAAGCCTGATGGAAAACACTAGCTAATCACTAAAATAATCTGTTAATCTGTTGAGTGGTGGAGTCCCTTTCCTGATGAATAGAGACTTCGAAATCTACTGCTTAATCAATGATGACAACTGGGCTAATTTTCAGTTGCAGCTGATAATTTACTGAGAGTGGAGCTGTAATGTCCCACTTATAAGCCATAGTTGGAACAAAAGACACCTGCCTGGTATTATTTCAGAAAGAGTTCCTACCCGTAAAATCCATTTGTGAATTCCAAAGCAGCTTGCTTTCAGGGTACATTCTGAAACACTGGTCTTTCCACCAGATACCTAATTATTTCTAAGGTCCAGCCTGAGTGCCATTTGAAGGCAGCAATGTTTGCCTTTGCTTTCCCAGGTTGGTTTTGCAAGACTAGCCCCTCAGTTCTCATTAGAGCCAGTGCTCCTTGATCTTGGCTGCACGTGAAAATTGCTTGGTGAGCTTTTAAAAATTGCCGATGCCCAGGCTCCACCCCCAGATGTTCAGATTTAATTGGTTGAGGTGGAGCCCAGGCACTGGTATTTTTAATAAGTGCCCCAGATGATTGTCATGTGCAGCTAGGGATGAGAACCACTGTGTTAAAGCATCTCAACTGGAGGGGCTCCTATATAGGAAGCCCGTCTCAGGTACGGGTAACCGAGAATCCTGGTGAGCATAGCTTTCCATTCTCCTTTTTTTTTTGCTTTGTTTCAGTGACAGAAACTTTATCCACTAATCAGTAATTATTTTATTTATTTAAAAGTTCAATCACATTTAAGGGCTAAATTGAAATATATACCATCTCCTAGAAAAAATTTGTTCCACAATTTAATCTGGTGTTTCTCAAAGTGTATTATTTTTGATCATTCATATCAGAATATGGGGTGGTTGTTAACATGCAGGTTCCTGGGCCCAGTTCCGGACCTACTGAGTGGAGCACTCTGGGTGGAAGCCCAGGAATCTGCATTGTGCTGCATTGTGGCAGTTGTTCCAGGGACTCTTTGTGAGAGTCAACAGCAATAATTAACTGGTTTTTTTTTTTTTAATTTATTTACTTTTGGCTGCGTTGGGTCTTCGTTGCGGTGCGCGGGCTTCTCGTTGCGGTGGCTTCTCTTGTTGCAGAGCACGGGCTCTAGGCGCGCGGGCTCGCGGGCTCTAGAGCGCAGGCTCAGTAGTTGTGGTGCACGGGCTTAGTTGCTCCGTGGCATGTGGGATCTTCCCAGACCAGGGCTCGAACCCGTGTCTCCTGCATTGGCAGGCGGATTCTTAACCACTGCGCCACCAGGGAAGCCCCTACTTAACTGGTTTTAATTAATATTAACACTGTTTGTCCTGAGAGCATTAGTGAATCTTAGTACTTATAGTGTTTTGTTTTTTTCCAATTGCAAGGCTTCTAGCCCTATAGGCCTCCATCACTTCTCTGTCAGAACCGTAAACTATTTTTCTGTATAGGCTGTTTGCTAATGAGAGGAATTGCCTGATTTAATCTTTCTGGCATTCCTGACCAGCTAAAAGGTCCCTTGTACCTTTCACCAATTCTGTCACAAAGCAGAAAAAGAAAAAGAAAAAGAAAAATGAAGTAGCAGCATGACGTCACTGGTCTGCTTAAAAACCCCATGATTGTCTATTTCCAATTAGCAGTTTCCCTGCCGGCAGGCCTCTCAGTCTTTCCAAGCTTGCCCTGGTATCAGGTATCCAGCGGCTTAGTGTTTGTTGATTTATTTGCATCGGATAGTCCCGTAATAACTCTCACAGGATCAAACACTTCTGCTTTTGGGCACAGTTTTCTCTCAAGAGTTCGGAGTTACAAAGCCAAGCTCTACCCATGATGTTGAAAACCGATTTCAGAGAATACAGTGTAATTGTAAAGTTGCTGTAAAAGGGTTTCTCCACGCAGATGAAATCTTGCAGATTCCTGCTTTGCTGTTGTCCTTCTCCTGGCTCTGGTCTTCCTAATAGCAAACAGATTCTGGGTGGGTGCCTTACTCACACTTCTACCCTCATACTTTTCCAAAACCAAACTGCCTTGTATCCAATTCCCAGTTACACTGAAGAATTAATGTGATAATATCTGAATCAAAGAGTCAAATTGAGCACATGCTAAGAGACCCTATTCCCATATCAAACATACAGAAATGCCAGAAAAATAAATTATTCAAAGTCAAATTAAGAGGAGCCAAGCAGAAATCTTGAAAACGAGAAGCAGTCATTGACCTAAAAAGCTCAGTAGATGGGTTATGGGATAGTTTAGACACAGATAAAGAGAGAGAATTAGTATTTGGAGGATAGAACTGACATAGTTTTCCCTGCGTACAGAGAGATCAAGAGATAGAAATATGACAGAAATTAGGAGACATGGAGGATATGATGAGACACTTCAACTTATATCAGATAGGAACTCTGTAAACAAAGAATATGACAATGATGGAAAACCCAGATTCAAAGAAGCAATGGCCAAGTCTTTTCTGAATATGAAGATATAACATTTTAGAAAGAAAAAGTCAGAATGCCAAGGATTAAAAAGGAAAAAAAATCCTTCAGTAGATTTCAACTGTGGTAGAATGGCGGAGTATAAAATTGTAATATCCACCACAATTACCTACAAGGCAGCGGCCATCAGACTAACAGAAGACTTCTCATCAGTAGATGTCTTCTTCCGGAAGACAATGGCTATTGCTCTGGAACACTCTACCTCAGAATTTCATATCCAGCTGTTAAGAACTAAACTAAGCCTATTCAATCACTGCTTTATTCATTTGATAGAGTTTGGTGGCTTCCAGAGATTAGTGGTGAGTGAGGTCCACTTCTGTACAATCTTGCCACCAAGTAGGATGTTATAATGAAAGCAAGTCTCAGATGGAATTCTGTCCCGCTCCCAAACATTTTTGGTGAGCAGGTACAAATAACAGTCATACCTGTTCTTATAAGGTCAAGGAAATTCTAGTTTGGCATCCTCTAGGCATTTCTGCCAATGCCTTGCATAAAATATGTCATGGAGGCAGATGTGACATTATTCTAGAAGAAGGATATTCTTGTTGGATCAAATGACAGAGTCCCCATTAAATGGTGGAACACAGGTCAAAACGGAGAAGGTGCTGGGCTGGCCCAGTTCTATACCCTGTTTACACAGGAACAGAGTAGGTGTCTATGCAATATTTCTAAGGCAGCAATGTTTGCCTTTGCTTTCCCAGGTTGGTTTTGCAAGACTAGCCCCTCAGTTCTCATTAGAGCCAGTGCTCCTTGATCTTGGCTGCACGTGAAAATTGTTTGGTGAGCTTTTAAAAATTGCCGATGCCCAGGCTCCACCCCCAGATGTTCAGATTTAATTGGTTGAGGTGGAGCCCAGGCACTGGTATTTTTAATAAGTGCCCCAGATGATTGTCATGTGCAGCTAGGGATGAGAACCACTGTGTTAAAGCATCTCAACTGGAGGGGCTCCTATATAGGAAGCCCGTCTCAGGTACGGGTAACTGAGAATCCTGGTGAGCATAGCTTTCCATTCTCCTTTTTTTTTTTGCTTTGTTTCAGTGACAGAAACTTTATCCACTAATCAGTAATTATTTTATTTATTTAAAAGTTCAATCACATTTAAGGGCTAAATTGAAATATATACCATCTCCTAGAAAAAATTTGTTCCACAATTTAATCTGGTGTTTCTCAAAGTGTATTATTTTTTATCATTCATATCAGAATATGGGAAGCCCAATAAGGACATTTTTAAGCATAAAAGAACTTGGAGAGTTTACCACTTACTGATAGAAAGAACTAATAAAGAATGTCCTAAAGCAGGAATGAAAATAAACCCAGAAGGAAGGTATGGAATGCAAAAGCAAAGCAATTTATGTACTTGTTTAAAAGCAAGTACAGGGCTTCCCTGGTGGCGCAGTGGTTGAGAGTCCGCCTGCCGATGCAGGGAACACGGGTTCGTGCCCAGGTCTGGGAAGATTCCACATGCCGCGGAGCGGCTGGGCCCGTGAGCCATGGCCGCTGAGCCTGCGTGTCCGGAGCCTGTGCTCTGCAACGGGAGAGGCCACAACAGTGAGAGGCCCGCGTACCGTAAAAAAAAAAAAAAAAAAAAGCAAGTACAATTTTGTAACTAAAATTCTGGTCATAAAAACAACAAAGGGTTGAGACTGGGTAAGTTTGGGAGGGAAGTTAAAGCAAGCAAAGATTTGGGAGGTGGAATACAGGTAGCAAATAACTCTAGATTTAGTTGCAAAAATATGTATTTTAAAATCTCAAGGGTGACCACTGAAAAATAGAAGCATAAAGTGAAATCAGGAGTGAAAAATAAAGGATTCTGAGTGTAAAATTGTAGGAAAAATGGACTGAGTATCTGCTAAACTCATGGTAGTAATTTTCTGGGGGTGAAGGTTGGAGAGTGAGACTAAAGATGAGGGGGATAAGGCTTGTGAAAAAAGAGACAGCAAACAAAATGATTAATTCTGCACGGGGGAGGGGAATACAGACTTTAAAATATGACTTGCTATTTTTTGTATTGTTTACAAAACTAAGTCTTAAAACAAGAAAAACACACGTTGCAGCTTTGAATCAACTTAGGTGTAACCGATGGGAGGCAATCAAAGGCTTGGGGGCAAGGCACGTAGACTGAGCCCCTCAAGGGCAAGGACCCAAGGTTTTAATCATTGTATTAAGCTCATAGTAGGTGCTCAGTTAATGCTTATAGGTACAGATTTGACTCTAAATGCTCACCCATTTGATTCCTGGGAATTTCAACCCCCCTGAACAACTTTCTTTCTCAGAAGGTCCAACGTTGCTCTTTTCACTCTCTGCTGTTGCCTTTCTTGATCTGACCTTCCTGGGGTCCCTGCCCCAGCACACCCCAAATTGATTAGAGCTCTTTTTAGCTCATCTCAGAATATCAGGCCTTCAAGTGTTTTCAAATGGTTCATGCCCTCAGAAACTTATAAGCCCCTGTACTGAGGACTGTAGAACAAATTCCTGGGAAGATTTGAGGAATGCATCCTCAAAACCGTTCCTCTCCAGTGCTGACCTATGCCTGAAGCGAGGGGTGAGCTCCCTGCCTTTCTAGGTGTTTATGGCAGCCCTCATCTCCCTCTGTAAAAGTGTTGTCATCCTGGTGTTCTAGGGCACTGACCAGGGCTCCCAAAATGCCTTTCTCTGTGACTCCAATAGAACCTTCACTACTGGAGGAAGAACTTTCTACCGCTTAGGGTATCCCACAAAGAAATGAGATACTGCAGGGAGTGAGCTTCAGGTAGCTGTAGGTGGTCAAGCTGGATGGCCACCTGTGGGAGACAGGGTTAGGCTGGAAGTTCTGGAAGTTTCCTTCTAGCTCTGAATTCGAAGATTCTGGGATCATTGGTGCTAATCCCTAGAATCAGGTTTACCCCTAGAAAACATGTTTGTATGTTAATAGATCTCTAATCAACAAATGCGTGCCTCATGCAAAGAAGAAACTCTGTTGGTAGTGATTCGGATCCTTGTACCGCAAAACTAGCCAGGGAAGGGACTTGCCTGGTGGCACAGTGGTTGAGAGTCCGCCTGCCAGTGCAGGGGACACGGGTTCGCGCTCCGGTCCGGGAAGATCCCACATGCCGCGGAGCGGCTGGGCCCGTGAGCCATGGCCGCTGAGCCTGTGCGTCCGGAGCCTGTGCTCCACAACGGGAGAGGCCACAGCAGTGAGAGGCCCGTGTACCGCAAAAAAAAAAAAAAAAAAAAAAAAAAAAAAAAAAAAAAACTAACCAGGGACTCCTCTGATGGAAAGCTATTTGCTTTGCACTTAGCAAAGGGGATGAAATCTTTCTGAACTTTTTGTTGAGCTATCCAGAAATTAAACTTATTCCACTGTTCCTTGAAATTTAAAGTCACATGGCATCCATCTAGTATTTATTACATGCCACCTTGCTTTATGAACTATTTTTAGGTGTCCAGATTTTGTCTCAATTCCCTTAAAAACTTCTAGAGGGAGGAACTGTATCTTATGCTTGGTATCATCCACAGTGTCTAGCAGATTTTCTACACACAGCGATCACTCATTGACTCATTGGCAAGAGCCAATATAGAACTTGATAGAAATGGTCAAGGTTAGGCTCATTTTAAAGATGGTAGTCAGTGTGACTCTTCAACAAGAGCTCTGCTTTGATCTGTCAGTGTTTCTCTGCTCCTGTATCTCCACAGTCCACTTCTGTCATCTCCTGTATCACAGAATTGTATACATGCGCCCATGCAAAGTACAAAATGGGATGATATTCAAGAATGAATTGTGGTAAAACAGCCCTAAATCAACCAAGAAGGCAGACACAACACAGAAGGAAAAATCAGAATAAAATTAAATATTCAAAGTAATGCCCCCCAAAGCAGATCCTAAGACATGGATTTGAGTACACATGGTTTATCTGGGAGGTCACCCCAGATATCTGGGAGGTGACAAGGGAGGAAAGGAGGGGGCGGGTGAAAGCCAGTCACCACTGAAGGTACCTGGAGCTCAGTCTTGAAGGAGAACGTGGGAGACAGCGTAGGACTTCCCTGGAGTTAGCCCCAAGGGGGGCGAGGGAGTTGGTCTTGAGTCACCAATGCCCATCCACACTGGTTCAGCCTACTTCAGGGGCATTAATTTGCTGGTTCTCCCAGCTTCCCTGGGCGCCAGCTTAGCATGCTCCCAAGCTCAAAGGAAGACCCTCTTCAGTCAGACAGACACGGGTTCCCAGGGAGCAGTGTTTGTCACGTTGCAAGGAGTGCAGCTGAGGGGGCAGGGCAGGCTCCAACAGGGTCCCCTGCAGGTGTGCGCGTCAGGCTGCCCCAGGAAGTGCTAGTGTGAAGGCGGGGGAGACCCCTGTGGTCTTAGCCCACCATCCACCGCTCCTGGAACACTTGTTTGTCCCTGTCTAACGATTCCCAACCATAGCAAGTCAGCCTTGGCTCAGAGGCCAGCTCCCTGTGCCGCTCCTTTCCTGAGTCAGGGCCTCCGGCTGTGCACCTGAGCTCAGCACACCGAGATGGCTGAGAGGAGATACCGAAAGGAAGGCTGTATGCTCTGACTGGTTGTCACCTCTGCTGAAGTGGTCTTTGAGGAGGTACAGTGCCCACAGGCATTTGCATTTTAACAGATGACCCTCAGTCCCAGAAAAGTCTACAGGATTCAGGAGAGTGTATCTTTAAGACGAGATCTGGGTACCTTGAGTCCAGGGGGTGGGAAAGCGTTTGTGGCAGGGGCCTCAGGGACATCACACACAAGCAGGTGGACCTGGCTTGAGCCCCTCCCTGGTCCTCCTGACCATAGCCGCCATCTTCTCAGAGCAGGACACTTTAGGAAACTCTGTTCTCAGACGACGGAGGTGCAAGAGTCCCTGTCCCAGGGGCCCCTCCCCTGTCCCATCAACACTGCCACCCCTCTTCTGCGGGGAGGAGGCTTCTGGGAGGAGCTAGGCTGGGTAGGAACCATACAGCCTAAAGGGTCTCAGACTACTTGGGTTTGCATCCCTGTTCTGCTGCTCACCAGCTGTTGGACTCTGGGTAAGTTAACTTAAGCTCATGCTATCTCAGTCTCCACATCTGTGAAATGGGGATAATAATGGTGCTTACTTCATAGGATTTCTGTGAGAATAAAATGAGTTATTTTATGAGGAGGGCTAAGAACTGCTAAGATTTCCTGGCACAGAATGTGCTTGTCAAATATATAGAATAGTAGTGTTGAGCGAATACCAGGGGCATGGGGGCTCTCAGCAGCAGAGGAATCCGATAGAAGGGGCTCAAGCTGTACTCTGCTACCTGTAGGCTCTGTGTCCTTGGATGAGTTGTTTAGCCTCTTAAATCTCAGTTTCTCATATGTAGAATGGAGAGTATAATACCTGTACCAGGTAGTTGTGAGAATTAAAGGAGATAAGGGACCTAAAATATTTAGCACAGTGTTTGTCATACATAATAATCTTTCAATAAATGTTATATTTGTAGTAAAATGTCTCACTGAAGATATGTTGGGTTTTCATGAGAGATGAAATCCCTGGGGTGAAACTCAGGAGGTAGCTTTGTCCTTTTTGGGGTGGGGATGGGCAGGAGAGGAGAGAAGATGGAGTTGGCACTGGGAAGGGGGAGGTGGGGGAGGTGGGGGAGGGAACAGGGAAGGACATGGAAGGGGAGCTGGCGGAGTAGGTGAGGGCTCAGCTCCCTGAAGACAGTCAGGACAGCCCTCCTTGATTGTTAGGAGATCCACTGGATTTCAAAGCTGAAACAACAACAACAACAACAACGAAAACAACAACTCACCTTGCCCTTGGAGGGCATACATAACAGGGAACTGAAAGGGTCAGAGGGTTCTAGCCACATGAACTAATTCTGATAAAGAGCTCCTGAAACTTTGATGTCTGGGGAATGGGTGGAAAGGGAGGGCAGAATAAGAAGTGCTGTCCTGGGAACCCACGTTGGGGTGGGCATCCTTTGCTGAACTTGACATTGAAGTCCACTGACTAAGGGTATTGGATCAGCACATGGTGGATGGGCATCTCAGGCTGTGGACAATCAGATTTTAACAGCTGCTCTGGTGGCAGCAAGAAGCCAGGGCAGGAGGGGACCACCTGGAGATCAGGGCTCTCCTTGCCCAGCGTGGAAGGCAGACTGGCCATTACTTGGAGGGTATAGTTAGAAAAAATACTGGACTTATTGCTATATGGTAGGTGGGTGATTGAGCCAGTTTTGTATTTATTTCAGAAAAGAGATTGAGGGAGGGAGGGAGAGAGCGAGAGTGAGAGAGATAGACAGAGAGAGGGAGAGAGAGAGAGAGCAAGAGAGAGCTGTTTCCTGTTAGTGGAGCAGGTCTTTCTTCTTATGTCCTTTGGAGTAAAAATGGGGGAGTTCTTTACTGCTGCCAGAGTTGCCCCTTCCCATGGGCCTTAAGTCAGGAAACGTGACTGTTCTGTGACAAGAGTCTAGGAGCTGCACCCCTCCTCACACAGGATACCCACAACAGGAACTTGTAACCGCTTTGAGTTTCTATTACTTCTCCCATGTAATTATCACAACAACCCTGAGAATCGATATTTCTGTCCATTTTACAGATGAGAAAACTGAAGCCTAGAGAGGTCTTGGAACTTGCTCCAGGTCTTAGGGGAGGTGGTGCTTCCACTACCCCATTCTCCACCCTGCAAGATCTCTGTCTTTGTGTTACACGCTTCTAACGTTGGAATTGAATACAGTGGTAGTTCTATCACATGAATTAATTTTTCTTTATTGCTGTGAGTCTAGGCTTATTTAAGTCCATAAATAATACATAAATTGGTATGTTGAGCCGATTCCCACCTTTTTCAACAGCCTTCAGTTCTTCCTGAGATCAATAAAGCTTAAAAGAAAAGAAAAAGCCAGCTCAGCTTGTGTGTGGATCCTGGACCCTGCTCTAATACAGACCCCTTCCCTAGAGTTTCAGAAGCCATGCTTGACAGCTCAGCTTTCTTGTCACTAATGAGTTGGGATGTGATTGTGCATTCAAAATCTAATAAGGACTAAGCCGGTGCACTTGGATCCATACCACTGATTAAACATAGTTGAAAAGAAATTTCTTTTTGAGAGAACGTGTAAGAAGAGAGGCAGAGAGAGGTGGGTGAGGTTTCTTGTGTGTGCAGTGCCCCCTCTGAACCATGGCTGTGCCAGGGGCTGTCCAGCTTTCCACAGGGGACAGCAAGATTCAAATCACATAGATGAAATAAAAGAAAAAAATAACCAAATACCAGGGGGGAAGGGTGAGGGAGAGGGATAGATTGGGAGTTTGGGATTGACATGTACACACTGCTGTATTTAAAATAGATAACCAACAAGGACCTACTGTATAGCGCAGGCAACTCTGCTCAATACTGTATAATAACCTAAGTGGGAAAAGAATTTGAAAAAGAATAGATACATGTATATGTATAACTGAATCACTTTGCTGTACTCCAGGAAACTAATGCAACATCGTTAATCAAATATACTCCAATATAAAATAAAAATTTTTTTTAAATTAAAAAAAGAAAGGACTGGGAAAGAAATAACCAAAGAAGAAAAGAGCAGCAATCCCACACAATGAGAAAAAACAACCACCTAACCTATCCCACTGGCTCAATTCATCATGTGGAAGAAACTACCCACTAAGAACCCAGAGATACTGGCAATCCAGATGGCGCTTGGTCCAAAGTGGGAAAAGCCACCCTCTCTAGGCACACGCAGCTCTACGTGGGCTGAATTTCAGGTCCACTTACCTCTCAACCAGGGCCCCTCGTGCAGGGAACCCCCCTCATAGCTGTGCACGGGGCCCTGAGGGTCCACAGGTAACCATGTCATATTTCCAGCCTTTCCTTTTGTCAGATTTTCATTTTTTTAGAGGTTCAGTAGATACTTTTTTTTTAGGACTATGAGGCTGCGGCCTCTGACATGATATATAGATAAAAGATATCACAGGGGTAAGAGCTAGGGAAAGCTTTAACGAGAAGAGCTTAGACCATTTTCAAAGCACCTCCGTGGTGCATGGAGGGGCCCCAGAGCTGGCTGACCTCTGGGTGACACGCCGTGGGTGACACGCCGCAGGTGACTTGCCATGGCAGTGGACTGTTGCTCATTCTAAGGCCTCACTCTGATGAGCTGGGCAACCGGAGGACTGTTTGAACAGACCAAAGAAAAATATCAAAAGGCAAATTGGAGTTAGGGAGGAAATGAATAGCCCATGATCTCCAAGGGAGATTACAGAGGTAATGACAAAGCAGTCAGGTTTTAAAAGGAGCTGTTATTCCAAGAAAGGTAATTTTGTTCAACTTTTTTTTTAAATGGAAAAGAGGATGAAGAGATCAGCACCAGCTAAATCATCAATGTCAGATAAAAGATAAATCCTTCATTAGGAAACATTGCTCTGCGTGTCCTTTTGACATTGAAGAATATATTTGATGTAAGGATCTGGGGCTTTATCAAAACTGTAATATGCTAAAATAAACAAAACCACCGTGTGTTGTTTTATTGGAGAGGAGCAGCTGTAAAGAAATGGAAGAGAACTTTCGAGATTAATAGTGTGTTTTCCCTATAGGAGCTTTGTTCTTTTTAATCATTTTTTAAGATCCGTACTTCTGAATGTTTGCACATTCGGCAAACACAGGCTTGGATAACGAGAGGGGCTGCCTTGATCCCCTAGAGATTCAGGTACAAACTCCCAAACAGAGTCTTCCACTGCCTGCAAAGCTTGGTTTCCTAAATAGGTTTCTTGCCCCAGACCACTGCTGAGACCTTGCTTCTGCCTTTGGAGGGTCCATTGACCTCCCGCCACCTTCCCAATCCCCCCATTCCACCCCGCTGCCTGCAGGCTCAGGGTGTCCTTCATTCTGGGACCAGTGAGGAGGGATCAAAGAAACCCTCCCAAGAAGATGCAATTGGCCACTAGTCCTGCTGGCACCTGGTGCTTGGGCTAGGTCCCTGCCTTCCGTCTGCCGTCACACATGCCCTCGATCCCCCTTCCACCAGCCCAGGGCTGTGCATCTGCCAAGTCTCCCTGGGGTTTGTGCTATGTCATGACCCCTACCTATGACTTCCCTAAGGCTGTTCCCAAACGCCCCCCGCCCCGCCCGCCCCCCCCACCACAAGTGCAGCCTGTTCCCATCCCCCCGACAACAGCTCTGTCACTGGACAGGATCCCACTCATGACCCGGGCCGTAATTCTGTGGTCATCACTGTGTCAGCCCCCAGCTTCTCTGCACGCTGCTGACTGCTGGGTGTCCTCCTATAGTCTGTAGCTGTGCTCATGCCTCCGTCTCTGTCCTGGTCTCATGGACAAATGTGTTCCCTAGGTTACCAACCCCCTGGTCTCACTTATAAAACTCTGCCTCAGTCGTGGAGGTCATGGCTCATCGTTTTAGAGCTCTGCCATTAACACAGCACAGACACACGCTCTCTGTGCATCTGCTCCGCGCTCTGGTGGCCTAGACTTCTCACCCTTCGCTCAATGTGTTTTCTCGATCAGCATCTCCATTGCTCACAGTATATGCTCCCGTAGAGCTTCAGCTTCTGCCGGGCCCATTGAGCCTGTGTGTCTTCCCTGTCCCTCTCTGTGTGTCTCTTTCTGTCTTTGTGTCTATCTGTGTCTCTCTGTGTCTCTGTCTCTGCCTCTGCATGTCTGTCTCTCTGCCTCTATATATCTCTGGAGAGAGACATGTATAGACATTTGTTTATATATTTATATTAATAAAAATACGTATTTATACAGACGTTCTATAGAGACATTTCTCTGGTGCTCTGGTACTACCCCTGGGCCTTGCGCAGATCCCCAGTACTGGAACCATCCCCCAGCCGCCGTGAGCATTGCCTGCTAACTAACAGCTCCCAGCTGCTCCTTTCTCTAGAGCATTATCCAAGGCCGTTAGGACAGCAGATCCTCCCATCCCAGGGGAGGCCCGTAGCCAGAGCCGTCCAGGCCAAGGCTAGACTTTTCTTGCGGTCATAGCCTTTCTCAGCACCTTCCTCTTTTCTGTACTGCTCCACTTGCTCCCTCATAGGTTTTTCTTGAAGCGCACTCCCTCAGTAAACCGTGTGTGCCTGAATCTGTGTTTCAGGCTCTGCTTCTAGGGAACATGACTTAGTCAGAAACTCAGTTTACTTCTTTGGGAAGTAGGAAGCTGGGTTAATGAGCTCTGAGGTCCCTTCCCACGCTGATAACCCTTGGTTCTTTTCCTGTGCATTGTCTCACTTCTATTTCGCCAGCAGACAAGGCTTAGAAGAAAACTAGCGATAAAACGGGAATGGCTGTGTTTCTGTGTAGCTTACAAGATAATTGACATAAGCTAAGGGATGTCTTAGCCAATTAGATTACAGCACTTACTTTGGTTGCCTCTGGCAATAGGATTTGGAGAAGTTCCAGGGGTGGCCACCATGGAGTGTTTTCATCAGCATGGGTACTGTGTGCACATGAAGTTCTTGGCTTGCTGAGCCATGCAGACATTTCAGGGTACAAGTTCCTGGAATGTGGACTTAGGCAGTCACTGATATCCGCCTGACCTGGTGCCTGGCGACAGCTAGGCAGACGTTTGAAAGTCTCACGTAGTCTTCACACGAGCAATCTGTGAATCGTTCAGAGCAATAGGCAGGCTGTGTTCCAAATTATTTGTATCTAGAAAATGTGAGTTGCACATGATTGTATTATCAACTATTTTCAGTCTTGGCCTGGGTCATGGAAGAACTGAAGATGAATTAGATCATCCAAGTCATGAACACAAACAACCCTGCAAAAGAAAGGATCTTCCCCCAAACTAAAATTCTTACAACATTGTTCCTCTAGCGTGACTGTTCTAGACATACAGGGTCTCCCTTTTTTGTCCTTAAAAGTTAACAACATCTGGAGACTTCCCTGGTGGTCCAGTGGGTAAGACTCCACGCTCCCAATGCAGGGGGCCTGGGTTCGATCCCTGGTCGGGGAACTAGATCCTGCATGTGTGCCGCAGCTAAGAAGCCCTCATGCTGCAACTAAAAGATCCCGCGTGCCACAACCAAAACCCAGCACAGCCAAAATAAATAAATAAATATTAAAAAAAAAAGAAGTTAACATCTGCCAGAACTTTGTCACATGACCATTGTCAAGTAGCCATGAGCTGCTTTCATTTAGGGAACCTCATTAAACTTATCTATTGGACATATGTTTTTTGGCCTGGAACTAAAGACCTGACTGCTCTCTTGTCTACTGACTTGACCTTGTTAGCATAACAGGGCACTCAACACTCATGTGGCTGAACAGTCTGAGTCATCAATGGGAGATAATAATTATTCCCCAAAGGTTCAATGAGAGTTGCTTAGGGAACACTTAGAAGGTGCTTGCCACACCTCCGGTAGGGCTCCAAGCCAGTTCACAGTGTCCCCTGAAACACACACACCTAGCTGGGATTATGGCAACATTGAATTCAGAAGTAAGTGGTTCTCTGGAGCTTCTTGCTCCAGATCTGAATACAGTCTGAGGCACAGACCTCCTCGGGAGATTGTTTTGCTTTGCTCTGTACTTTGAGCTCTTATGGATGGCTATGGTGGAAGAGGAAGGATTGTGAAGAATAAATATTTCCTTAAGGGCTTTATGCTAATAGCACTGCCTTTTGCCAGAGAGAGCCAAGGAGTAGACTGCAGGCTCCTTTTACCCTTTGCTACGTGCCCGCTGAGTTCCTTTTCCTAATATCCAGAACCATCTGTCTCCTAGGGTCCAGGACAGTTGGTCTGGAAGGGCTCACTGGAGCTAGGCCCTGGAGGCAGACGACCAGGCTCTAAAGACGAGTGTAAGCTTGCCCAAGTCAGCGTGCTTCCCAGGACATAGATTTCCTCATCTGAAACAGAAGAGGTTGAGGGAAAATGTCCCTTTGAATCAGAAAATTGTGTCATTTTAGACAAGGTCAAGCTCTGGAACCCAAGAACAACTTCCGTATTGATGAATGAAGAAACAGAGCCCAGTCACTTCTCCCAAGTCCCAAATCTGTGCTGAGAGTCACTCGGCATCACTACTTACTGAGCACCTACCAGGCTTGGTGTCCCTGGCCAGGCTACCCACCCTCGGATTTGACGATGTTGGCAACCCAGAGTCAGTTTCAGGATTTAGTCTGAAGGTCAACTTTGGGGCTCTCTGGACAGTCCCTGGCACCCGATTTGCATGCATTCCTTGTGTCCAGTGTGGGTGGAGTCGGGGTGTAAAGGGAAACTAAACATTTTTAGAGTTCCAAATTCCTCATATACCTGAGTAAAGGGTAAGGGGTTCGATACTGCAGTACTCAGTTGGATTGGGGTGGCGATGTGAACAGGTACCCCAGGACGCTTGGCACTGGGCCTGTGCCCTGTGCAGACCACAGTGTGATGGAGATGGAGAAGGCTGAGGAGCGTGACACCAGGTTGCTGAAAGAAGGGTGTTCGGTGTTCCTCAGCATACTTCCTAGCGACGCTCTCTTTAAAGGGCTGTAGACCACTTCCTTAAAAGAGTTTGGTGACCTCTAGGCAGAGACTCTAGTGTGAGTTGCCTTTCAGAGATGAGCTGAAAGAATACTTAATTGGCTTACCAGGGTGGAGTTAGAACACAGGGACCCAAGGGAGGACCTTTCCAAAGCACTTGCTGAGCATTCCTTTGGAGTATGGGGGTGTGGAGAGAGGAGAGAAAAATAGAGAAATGGAAACCCAGAGACAGAGTTTGAGGAGACCTTCCTAAGTGAAGCTTTCCATCATCCCTTGGTTAAGTGTGTCCCTTTAAGAGAGAAAGAGGCCAGCTCCCCTTTGAGGTCTGCACACCTCTGGGGGAAAATAGAATTTTCTACCAATAAACCTAGGAGTTTGAAGATTCCTAAATTCTAAGTGGGGAAGTGATTCATAGTCAGACCCTTGAACTGAAACTTGAGTCTGAGTCCGGGTGGATGGGGTGAGGAGTGAGAATGGCCTGGATGTCTCACCTGAAAAAATGAGTTGTGGAAGAGAGCTTGAATCATCCAGCCCCGCCTCCCTTCCACCAGAGAAACCTCTCACACGACAGCTCAGACAGACGAGCAGACAGCTTCTGTTTCAATTCTTCCGCTGAAAGGAAACTTACTCATCATACCTCTTAACAATGATAGACTTGAATATTCCATTGTGGGACAGCCTTAATTGTTAAAAACTGCTTCCTTGTGTGAAATTAAGTAAGTGTCCCCTTGGTCATAGTTTTGTTTTCTAGATCTAAATGTTCAAATGTACTTTCAACATACTGTCATTCAACTTCCTGAAGAGGGCTGTTAGCTCTCAGCGGCCACCTTTACTCTTCCCCCACCAAGCGGCTGACTATCTTCAGTTCATTCAATGGTCGATCACATATTACACAACTCTAGACCCCTTCCTGTTTCGCTTGATGTCCTCTGGTTTGTCAGTGTGAGCCGTGGGCTGTCTCCTTTCTTTTCTCTGCAGTCCAGGCGGGTCATAACACTGAGCTTTCCTGTGTGTGGAGTCTGGGAGTCTTCTGAGCCTCTCTGAACGATTTTCTGGTGTGATCTGGCTTGCTCTGCGCCTAGCGACAACCTGTGGCTGCTCAAAGGCAAGGGGCTTTGCCCGCGTGGGAATGCTGAGGTCTGGGAAGTTGGGTGTTCCCAACAAACATGGGAAAAAGGAGGTTGGTAAAGACTTGCCGGTTCTCTTTGAGGATCTGCCCACTCCCCAGATCTCATTTTCTCCCAGATGATGGTCCCCTAAAGCCCAAGGTTATAGCACAAAATTAACTTTGGTCCTAAAGAAGTGTGGATAATGATCTGACATCCCTTACCTCTACCCATCCATCCATCCATCCATCCACCCACCCACACATGTAATCTTTTATCAACATGTATTGAGCAGTGACTATATCAGGCCATTTACTAGGCATGGTGATAGCACTCATGGGATGTTGGTTTGTGCCAGCTAACCTCTCTTCTCTTCCTGAGCCCCACTTCTCTGAGTAGCCAGAGACCCAAAGAAGACTTAAGAATATCCAAGAAGATTAAGACAGTGCCTCAAGAAGGTCACAATCTAAAATAAGTTTAAACTGAATATTTCTAGTTGGGGGACAAAAAGAGTTTCCCAATTAAGGGCACATTAGAATCTCAGGCGGTGGGGTGGGAATGGGGGTAGGAAAATTGGAGACAGGGAGAAGTAGCAAGCTGAGTTCAAAAAGGATATGCTTAGATCACCATTACGCCTTCTACGTAATTGAAGTTGATATACTTAATTTACTTGACATTTATACAACTCTTTAAAAGAGGATGAGAGGTTTTCATGTTTATTACAATGCGGCATGGATTTTAAAAAATGCCAAGAGCCCCTGGCTTAGAGCAGATTTGGAAGGGCGGCCTCTTCCCTTACTATGTTTTTCTCTCTTCCTCATGAGATGGATGTAGCTGTTTTTACTCTCACTGCTTGTGGCTTAGTTCACTGATTCCGATGAATCGGGAAACTTTTCTTGGCACATCCTATAGATCAACTTCTGGGACCTTCTCTCCTTCGGGTCTCTGTGCTGCTCAGAGGTGGGACTCTTACAGTGGAAGAGAAGAAGGTTAGTCAGCAGGAGCCTGCATCTCCCTCCCCCGGCCCGTGCCCTCTGTCCACTATCTGACCACTCTGCAGACCACTTTCTTCAGGATATCCTCACATTCTTGCTGCTTCTGTGCCTGGGAATGCCCAGGGCTCTTTGGCCACCCCATCCCTTTCCCACAGGGGAAGTGAGTCCAAGCAGATTACAGCCCGCACCCCAAACCACCGAGCTGAGATATCCGAGAACCACACCTAGGGATGCAGAACACCTGGCAGTAATCCAACTCATAGAGGGCAGGACACTTTTTTTTTTAAATTGAAGAATAGTTGATTTACAATGTTGTGTTAGTTTCAGGTGTATAGCAAAGTGACTCAGTTTATATCTTTTTCAGATTCTTTTCCGTTATAGGTTATTATAAAATATTGAATTCGCAGGACATTTCTTTTTCTTTTTTCTAAACATCTTTATTGGAGTACAATTGCTTTACAATGGTGTGTTAGTTTCTGCTTTATAACAAAGTGAATCAGCTATACATATACATATGTTCCCATATCTCTTCCCTCTTGCATCTCCCTCCCTCCCACCCTCCCTCTCCCACCCCTCTAGGTGGTCACAAAGCACTGAGCTGATCTCCCTGTGCTATGGGGCTGCTTCCTATTAGCTATCTATTTTACATTTCGTAGTGTACATATGTCCGTGCCACTCTCTCACTTTGTCCCAGCTTGCCCGTCCCCCTCCCCGTGTCTTCCAGTCTATTCTCTATGTCTGTGTCTTTATTCTTGTCCTGCCCCTAGGTTCTTCAGAACCATTTTTTTGTTTTGTTTTTTTTAGATTCCATATATATGTGTTAGCATACAGTATTTGTTTTTCTCTTTCTGACTTACTTCACTCCACATGACAGACTCTAGGTCCATCCACCTCACTACAAATAACTCAATTTCATTTCTTTTTATGGCTGAGTAATATTCCGTTGTATATATGTGCCACATCTTCTTTATCCGTTCATCTGTCGATGGACACTTAGGTTGCTTCCATGTCCTGGCTATTGTAAATAGAGCTGCAATGAACATTGTGGTACATGATTCCTTTTGAATTATGGTTTTCTCAGGATATATGCCCAGTAGTGGGATTGCTGTGTCGTATGGTAGTTCTATTTTTGGTTTTGTAAGGAACCTCCGTACTGTTCTCCATTGTGGCTGTATCAATTTACATTCCCACCAACAGTGCAAGAGGGTTCCCTTTTCTCCACACCCTCTCCAGCATTTATTGTTTGTAGACTTTTTGATGATGGCCATTCTGACCGGTGTGAAGTGATACCTCATTGTAGTTTTGATTTGCATTTCTCTAACGATTAGTGATGTTGAGCATCCTTTCATGTGTTTGTTGGCCGTCTGTCTATCTTCTTTGGAGAAATATCTGTTTAGGTCTTTGGACAGGACATTTCTTAACAGCAGGCGGGGAAACATGACAGGGTTTGCATCGTCTCATCCAACTGCCTTGCCTGGCTGCTGGAATTGGAGAGAGCACAGCCCTATGCCTGTGTTCTCATGCCTATTCCAGAATGTGCTCTTTCTTCTCGGCAATAGTTTCTAGGTCAAATGGCCCAAAGATTTATCTTACTCTAGGTCCTTGGGAACACTGTTCCTTTAGCCAAGCACCTGTCAGTTCCAGGTGGGGTTTGCATGTGGCCAGGAAGACAGGATTCAGTTGGGCTCAGCTGAGAAATGGGTACATGGTAGGTACTCAATAAAGTTTGGTTGAATGGAAGGCTGATGGGGCTAGACACAGGGATGGTGGTCTTTGCCAGGTAGAATTCTTGAATTCTGGACATGGTTTTTATGGAGGGGAACATTTCCTTGTGTTTTGAAAGTGATGACCTGGTACAGATCTTTTACCCACTCAGTTACCCACAGAGAAGCTGGGGTGGGTCATGTGGATTAGGAAGTCTGGAGCTGAGAAGGAAAACCTATCCTGCAAACTGGGATAGCAGAGGGGCAGCGGTGTCTGCCCAGTTTGGGAGGCCCTGAGAAGGGGGTGGGCTGCCTCAGAGACGCAGTCAATTAAAATCCCATCAGTCTCAGTCGGTAGGAGCAGGGCTGGCCACACAGTTTGCAGGGCCTAGTTAAGAATGAAAATGCAAGTCCTCTTGTTCAAAACTTACTAAGAATTTCAAGGTGATGACAGCAGGGTACTAAACGAAACACAAACTCTTCTAAGTGCAGGGCCCTGTGTGGCCACTCCGTCACATACCTGTGAAGCCTCCAGAGTAGGAGTCATTGCCCGTCCCTATTTCAGAAGCAGCTGCGTCTGCTCCCCTGTGATGCATCCCTTTTCTCTCTCTCCTTGGCCCATCCACATGAAGACCGCTTTACTCTGGTTCTGGATCCACTGTGTTTGTTCCATCTCATTCCCTTGCTCAGTTGTTAGCTGCCTGTGAGTCTGAGGGGCTCCACAGCTATTAATGCTGTTGCCATTTATCAAGGTCACCATGCCCCTGGCAGAAGTGCTTTTGTATACGTTATCTCTACCCGTTCAGAAACACTTGGCAGTAAGTATTGTCACCCCCCTTAACAGGGACACAAAATGACTTGGCCAAGGCCACAGCATTTATAAATGACAGAACCAAGATCAGGACAGCTTCAAAACCCCACGCTCTTTCCTCTCAGCACCTGGTCTTTTAGGGCACGATTGTGTCTTGTTGATTTTTGTGTCATCCGCGGGGCCTTGTACGTTGCAGGCCCTCAATATTATGCTTTTTCTTGAGTGCCAGGCTGTGGTAGGAGAAGCAGTCACATGTGGACCTAGGGAGAATTAGGGGTCTCAACTCCAGGTATTGCTCTGCTTCCCACACCACGGTGCCATCCTCTTCAGGTCTGAGGGCAGTGGAAGAGAGGTGGCTGCCTTATGCTGGGGATTCCTGGCTTCCGGGCTCCGTTGATGTTAGGGCTTCCCTGACTCAGGCCTGATTTGCACATCTTCCTGCCCCTCATAGGCCCTGAGCTCATTCCAGCCGAGTGCATCACTTTCCTGTGTCATCTGCCTAAACCTTATCTCTTCTCTGGCCAGGGTTGTGGGCTGATAACGTAGAAGTTAAGCAACTTCCTCTTATTTCCCAAAGACTCGGCCAGTGTGGGTCTGGAACAGCCACTCTTTGCTCCCTTCACCCGGGCTTCACCCTGACCGCTCTCAACCTTCCAGAGAGCCATCCAAGCAGAAGCTTTCCCAAGCAGAAAGCAAGCCCAGTCACTATCGTTTTTCCAGGAAAGAGAGGAAAGAGTGAGTGAACACATGAGCAAGGAGGTTTTCGGTGATACTGTGATTCCACTCCCCACCCTTGTGAGTATTCTAGGTGAGGCCATTTTGCACATGGTTGAGGCCTCATCTTATGTTGAATCGGAGCATTTCCCGTTGGGGAGCCTGCAGGAAATTGGAATGGTGGGTTTGGCCAACACGGTAGAATTCATGTAAAATAAAGCCTCGTTGCCCTCCTGCTTTCTAAAGCGAGACTCACACGGCACCCTTCACTGTGCTTGACACTCATACCCCACCATGGACAGGTAGTGTGGCCTGAGAGCCTTTGCTTAGGGACACTGTTGTCAACCTCCATCGCCCACCCGCCCCAGGCCCTGCAGCCCGGATACCTCATTAGATCTGGCTCTTCATGACTTTCATCTGATTGTTGCCCTGCCTAACTGAGTTCCCCCAGTCTCTGAGTTTGCCCACTAATTTAAAAGTCCCCGGTTCACCCTCTCATCTTGTTTTCCTCTGGATGGGATTAGGTTAGTGACTTTGTGCAGCTCGGGATCTCACTTAGCTGAGTTCTTTCCCCCCTGGCTTATAACGAAGAATGAATTGAGAGGACTCATAAGGATATTCTGCTGATTCTTACTGTTTGGGGAAAAGGGGGTTGTGTTGGCAAACCTCATTTGGAAACAGTCACTTCTCTGTCTGGAATATTCAGCAGGACAGGTTTTTACATAAGTAATGTGGACAATCGATTGTATGTGCCTGCTGGGCCATAGGGGATTTCCTCTTTGGAATCACAGTTTAAGTGATGAGATTCCGAGAACACTGTGCTAACTGGAGTTTCCGTTTGGAAGATCCTGTTCTCTCGAGTCCTTCTGCGTGAGCTGGTTCAGGTTTCATGCTGTTTTGCTCATCTCTGTTCCCAGATTTAGTGGCAGCAGAGCAAGACAAAAACCTTCTCCTCTGATGTTTATTTGACTATTGAGGCTAATTGTTCATTTGCTGAAAGGGTCTCTAAGACAGTGCTTGGTGTGCGCGGGGTGAATATGAGTGTTGTTTTTTTTGTGGGGGGGGGGTAGGAGTTTAGTAATTTATTTATTTATTTTTGGCTGTGTTGGGTCTTCGTTTCTGTGCAAGGGCTTTCTCTAGTTGTGGCAAGCGGGGCCCACTCTTCATCTCGGTGCACGGGCCTCTCACTATCGCGGCCTCTTTTGTTGCGGAGCACAGGCTCCAGACGTGCAGGATCAGTAGTTGTGGTTCGCGGGCCTAGTTGCTCCGCGGCATGTGGGATCCTCCCAGACCAGGGCTCGAACCCGTATCCCCTGCATTAGCAGGCAGATTGTCAACGACTGCGCCACCAGGGAAGCCCAATATGAGTGTTTTTGTGTGGACATGGATATACACTTGCTTCTGTGTGTTAGAGAATTAGATGTGAGCACAAAACTGAAAATAAAGACAGGAACATTTTGTAAAGAACATTTCCCTTTTTTTTTCCCTTTTCCCCCCAAAGGTGCCGCCTTTCAGCTGTAATTACACCTTCTATTTACCTCTTGCCGCGAATCAGTTACACACGTCCGTGCAAACTGTTGCATCGTCATGTTTATCTTTTGATATATAATTGTGGTTGATAGGCACAAGGCGTGATGAGATTTTAGGAGGAAGAAGGAAGCTGGAATCTGAGATCACAGCTCTCTGTAAATGTCTGACCAGGGAAAGAGGATTCTAACTCCCGTGGACGATGCCTCAAAACACAGGCTGGCATTTGCGGGCCATTAGAAAAGCCATTTCCCCAGAACAGGGAGGATGAGGAGAAGGTGGTAAAAGACTGCCTGAGGCTGTGCCACCAGAGACTGCTGATGAAAACTGTGCATACCTGAAAGAGCGAACCACCCTCATTGCTCAGTGATTGCACTGGAGTTTGCAATTAAACCCAACAGGGAGAACATACCTGCCTGAAGTCGGGAGCAGTGCTGGGCTTGTGGGCTTGTGAGCTGAGAACATCTATTTTTCAGGCTCTGGAGCTCTGTGCCTGCCCTGACGTAGCTTCCCTGTGACAGATCTCCGTATTGGTGATCCCTTTTTAGCTCTACTTTAGGCAGAGAGGAAGCAGATTTTACCTTGGGAGCGAGTGGAGGAGAGAAAGGGGTGGTGGCTCAGTAGTAAATCCCAGCCCCTTCTTTTTTTTAAAAAATAAACTTATTTAATTTATTTATTTTTGGCTGTGTTGGGTCTTCATTGCTGTGCATGGGCTTTCTCTAGTTGCAGAGAGTGGGGGTTACTCTTCGTTGTGGTGCGAGGGCTTCTCATTGCGGTGGCTTCTCTTGTTGCAGAGCATGGGCTCTAGGCACGAGGGCTCAGTAGTTGTGGCTTGCGGGCTCTAGGGCTCAGGCTCAGTAGTTGTGGCTCGTGGGCTCTAGAGTGCAGGCTCAGTAGTTGTGGTGCACGGGCTTAGTTGCTCCGTGGCATGTGGGATCTTCCCGGACCAGGGCTTGAACCCGTGCCCCCTGCATTGGCGGGCGGATTCTTAACCACTGTGCCACCAAGGAAGCCCCCAGCCCCTTATTTTTTGTTTCCACATCTGGGAGGTAGTTGTCCTACTCCTCAGGCTACGCTTAGGGGGGATTTAAACCGTCCAAGCTGGTCCAAAGACCAGCTCTCAGAAAGCCTTAGAAATTTCTAATTCAATTAGAATTTACTCAGTGCTAAACAGACAGGGGTGCTGGGGTGTCTCCTTTTTAGTGAGGCTTGGCTTCCAAAGACAGTGTGGAGGGTGAAAATTGCGCGTAGTCAAATTTATGCCTGAGGTTCCCTTAACTGACCTGCAAATATGCTTCAAGATGTTCAGACCAGGCAAGGCTGGGAAAGTGGCCCCGTTGGAGGGACAGGCATGTGTCACCCTCTCCTCTAGAGCTTACTTTGGGGCCTGTGCTCCCTGATAGAAGGAAGGAAGGACTTGTAGTATTGAAATTGTTCTCCCCAGCCTCATCCAGCCGGGTGGGCATTCTTGAATCTTAAATTAAATCCATGTGAGCATTGCTAGGCACTGGTATGAGCACTTTTCATATATTAACTCTTTCAATGCTCACAGGTTCATTGCACCAATGAGTGGTCCAAAAATATGCATTTGCCTGTGTGTAAGAGAAGAGAAGTGAAAAGAAAGAGAGAGAGAGAGAGAACATGGGTCTTAGTAGCCCCAGGTTGAGCTCAGGTACCCTCTTGTTGCACTGTGACACATTTACAGGGCCTCTAGTTAATAATAATAGCTAATATACTGTGCTGAAAAATAATAGCTAATATATTGCTAGGCACCGGTATGAGCACTTTTCATATATTAACTCTTTCAATGCTCACAGTAACTCTATAAGGAGGAACTTAATTATCCCATTTTATAGATGAGGAAACAAAGTCTTAGGGCCCATTCACAGTTTTGTCCCTGCAGTAGCTTAAGATGAAGATGGGTGCAGGAGCATGTGGGCAGAGCTGCTGAGAGGAGCTGGAACTTTTGTTCTTTCATGGGGAGCAATGGGGGTGCTGCAGTGGGAGGACCTGCCCTCTTGTGCTCAGTGATGCATCCAGATTCAGCTGCCTTGTGCTCTGTCTCCAGGCTTTTGCGCGGGCTATTTATTCTCCCTCCTCTTTTTGCAATGGGGACTTTTACTCATGCCTCCCTGGCTCAGGGAGCTGGATTAGGGTCCTACGACCTGCCCCTCCCCCCAGTCCCCACTCACTCTGCTGGCCCTCTGACCCTATTCCAAGGCTCTTCAGGACAGGAATGCTGGCTTCCTCACTGTTGTGTCCATAGCTTTCAGCGCGATGCTGGGCTCACGGTACTCAGTCAGTGTTTGCCGAGTGGGTGTCCAGTAAGTACAGAGCTACAGGGCATCACTTCCTATCCAGTTTCTAAAATACAGGCTCCTCCCACTTAGCACCAGTAATCTGCTTCGAAAAGTCAGATGCTCTGCACAGAAATGCTAACCAGAGCCTATTTCCTATTATTTGAAGTGGGAAAAATTACACTGCATTACATATCAATTCTAAATCCCCATGCAATTTCCTAAAACATAACTGAAACATAGTAAAACACCTACATGGAACTAAAAGACTCTCCTATTAAGATGTAAAATGCTTAAAACATTACTTGCTAATCCCAGACTATTAACGTGGTTGTTGACAGGCAACTTCTCTGTGTGCAGTAAGATTTCCTTTTCCAATGTCATGGCTGTCCTCTTCTCTCCAAGTTTTTCTTCAACACTTTCTCAAATTTGGGAGGACTTGTATAACACTAAGCAAAAATCAGGGCAGGTCACCCAGGTCTTGTGGAAATACATTCAGGGCAAGGACACAGCAGGCAGAGAATGGCTCACACTGAGTATGAAGACTTACCAATTGAATTTGGGACGTTACTTAAGCCTTTCACTACACATTGTTTTGTGGAAAATGATGCATTGAGTTTTGGGGATGTAAATATAATTTTTTTTCTAAAATTCATACATTGTATGAAAATTATTTGATCAGAGCCAGTGACTACCTGCTTTGCTTCTTTCCTTTTCTCCTCCCTCCTTCTTTCTTTCTAAGTTATTTATTTTATAAAATTTGTTTATGACTTATGAAGGGGTCCACAATATACCACTGTGGCATAAGGATCATTTTGAGCTGAAGGCATTTGAAAATCAACAGATGCGGGAAGAGGCTTTCTCTGCACTCTCCGTATATGCCAAAAAGCAGAGACTTCCAAAAAAAGTCAAATGTTATCAATCCCCCTTTAAGGGAGGCTTCCCATACGAGGTGTAAGAGCAACTCCTGTTATTAGAGATGAGAAGTCAGTGCTGGATGCATAAACAGACCTTAGTAAAACAAACCTTATGTTCCATTAGTTGCCACATGTATTTCTCAGTATTTATTGTCTCTTGGAATCCTGAGCCCCTGCTTTTAGTAAGATGCATGTAAACTCCAAATTCTGACCACTTCTTTGAGCCACTTTCTTTGTAAGCACCCATATAGGAAAGTGAATAAACTTGTCTTTTCTCTTGGTGATCAGTCCTATGTTAGTTTAATTTGAAATCTCCCTAATACTGAACCTAAGAGGTAGAGGAAACGTTTTTCCTTCTTGATACTAAGAAATGTTCTATTTGGAAGTTGTAAATCAGGGATAATCCTGCAGTGTGTGCCTTTATTTTCAAACTTTAAAAAGGTCCACATATGCCTGAGAAGGACAGAGCACTGTCTTTTCTGAAGTTTGCCTGAATAGTGATGCCTACATGGTTTACCTGTTAGTCCTCTAGGGGCCCTAGACCTGCACTAACTCCGAGGCCATGGCCTTGAAGTGGGGTCGAATCCCACTTGAGAAATCTTCCTGCATGGCTCTTGGCTCCTGGCCATCCCTCCATCTCTCTGGTCTATGGAGATGCCCCAAATTCTTACCTCATCAGTTTGATTAGGACACCATAGCCTTTGTTATAGAAGCAAATATCTTATGATAGCAGAGACACTAACATTGGTTTTCCCCTTCTTTCAATTGGTAATAGAAACACTGAATTTTTACTGGGAATAGAATGAAAACTACATTTCCCAAGTTCCCTTGCAGATGTGGCCATATGACTAGTTCTCACCAGTGGAAGGTGAATGGAAGTGATGTGCATCACTGCTGGGGTGATGATATTGTTTGGAAGCTGGGAGGTCAACAAAGATTCCCAACTTTCTCATATAAACACTTTTGCTCGAGATGGGCCCTGTGCAAACTACCAAGAGCTCAAAGTTGCACAGCTCACTTTTAGTGAAACAAGGACATGTTCAGCCCTGTGTATGGGAAGAAGTAGGTACTCAACAAATACATACATATTGAGTGAATGAACAAATAAAGAAATGACTGGACTACATAGAGATCTAAGTGTTCATGCTGAAAGGTGGTCATTCTTCATTATTCAGGGTAGACAACTTATGAGCCAAAGATGGTCTTAGTTCAGCTTTCAGTGCCCTGCCCCCACCCCACCCCCTCCCCCGACCACTGCTGTCACCTGCACCCCTCCATCACCTGTCTGAGATCTCTCTAATCAGTCTTGGTAGCACCCGCCTTACTTTGCATGCCCATCCTACCTCCTCGTAATGTTAGAACCGCCCATCAAGGAACAGGGTTGAAACCAAGGCATGCTATTTTGTGGAATTTGCCAACCTGCTGTATATTATAGCCAGTTTCTTTCTTTTAAAACTTTATCCCTGGACCCAGGCATGGATTATCAAACAAAGGAACAGAAACCCATTTCTTGTGTAGCAAGAGGTGAGCACAATGTCTTGGGGGGGCGGGTAACAGCCTTTTCCCACACAAGATAAAGTAGGCAGGGCCCATTTCCAGGGCCAGTTACCAAGAAGTGAGGGAGTTTTCAGGTGTTAATTTCCTTATGTCGGCTGGCTGAACTTTGCTCTTGATAGAGTCAGGCCTTAGGGTGAACCAAACCTCCAGCACAGTGGCTGCAGCCATCCAGGGAGGGAGATAGGCCTGATGCTCATTAAAGGAGGCCCTCTGAGCTGCTTGCCTACATCCTTAGCGCTTTGCCCTTGGATTTTTATCTTTTTGTTTGGAAAAAATATCACAAGGACATGGGGCCTAACAGCATTGATTGTCTTGATAGTTTGTTAAGTCCAGGAGATGCTGGCATCTGCAAATACATCTTATTAGGTGTGATCAGGCAAGTAAATTGTCCCTGCCCTCCAGCATGCTGCAATAATTAACTCTAACAACCAAAAGTTAATCACAGCAGGTGCGAAGCTGGGCTCTCTTTGTCTGCAAAACCTCTTTCCCACCATGGCTTCAAGGTGCTAGCTCTGAGACTTGGAACGTGTTCTTTGAAAAAGAGCCTTTCCTTCCAGTAAAACTGTCCCACATATTATTATTTTAATTTAATTAGGTTTTAAAAAGGTTAACCATGACATTTTAATAGCTTAAGCTCACATTAATATTCCGAGAACACTGTTTAGCCCAACCACTTGATTCAAAAGGATGTTTTTCCAGAAAAGGAATTGGCTTTTAGGACAATTACTGAAAAATAGCTTTCATTTGATTAAGATGGGTATCTTGCTATTAAACAACAGTTATTGAAATAAATTACATAAAGACATTGAAAACTGTTAAAGCCTTAGCTTGGCACTATTTATCTAGGAGAAAGGGAGTCTGGGCAGTGTGTTTATGGAGATTATCCCAAAGGTGGCTGATGTCCTTCGGCTATGAGCAAATTAGCCAACTGTGCTTGTGATGTGCTGTGTGTTGTCAACCTAATGTTTTATTTATTTGCCTGAGAGCTGCTATCTTCATTAGGGAGTTTAGGGAGCAAAGCGAGATGATATTTATTAGCTTGGCAAACTAATAAACTCTGCTCATGTTTCTTCTTTTGCTATCATGGCTAATCGCTGGTTTTGAAAAAATAGCCATTCGATATGTGAATGGATCCTGTGAGAACAAGAGTCGACCATCCCTTCCTGTAGAGAGAGACAGCAAGCAAGAGCACAGTCTTACATGTGTGCATGGCCACCGTGTGCCAAGCACTGCGCTCGCTCTGGGGTTACAGGGATGCCGAGGCCATGGGCCAGCCCTCCAGACGTTCACAGTTAGCAGGGAGCTGGCATTGATTATACAGCTCACTCTCATTATACTGTGGAATAGGCGCTATTCTCTCTCCAAAGAAGCACAGGGGACAAGTAATTAGTTCAGCTTGGTGGGATTGGAGATGGCTGCAAAAAGTAGGGAGGAGCTGGGGCTTGAAGGACGAGAAAGATTTTGCCAGAAGGGAAGTCATGAGGGGCAGACTACTGTTTACCGTAGTGGTTCCTGAAATGCAATCTCCCACCAGCAGCATCGCCATCACCCGGAACTTGTTAGAAATGCACATTCCCAGGCCTCTCACAGGACCTGCTGAGTCAGAGAATGGACAGGAGAGTGTGTATCAGGAGTCTGTGTGTGTGTTTTTTTTAATTTATTTATTTTTGGCTGTGCTGGATCTTCGTTGCTGCACGTGGGCTTTCTCTAGTTGTGGCGAGCGGGGGCTACTCTTCATTGTGGCGCGCGGGCTTCTCATCATGGTGGCTTCTCTTATTGTGGACCACGGGCTCTAGGTGCGCAGGCTTCAGTAGTTGTGGCACGAGGGCTCAGTAGTTGTGGCTTGCGGGCTCTAGGGCACAGGTTCAGTAGTTGTGGCGCACGGGCTTAGTTGCTCCGTGGCATGTGAGATCTTCCAGGACTGGGGCTGGAACCCATGTCCCCTGCATTGTCAGGTGGGGTCTTAACCACTGCGTCACCAGGGAAGCCCAGGAACCTGTGTTTTAACCAGCTTTCCAGGTGATCCTGATGCTCCTGAAAGTTAAGAACGTGTATGTTCATAGTCCCTCTGGTCCACCATGAGGAGTTGGACTTACCAGAGCTTTGAGTTTGATGGGGGTGGGGTGGAGAGTTGGGGTAATAGGCAATGCAGTTGGAAAAGTTAATTGGGATCAATTATGAAGGAAAGAAGGAGGAGGATATTAATATTTGTATTAGCCGTCTTTGTGTGTGTATGTTTTAATAATGATGTTTCCGGAGCCAGGTAACAGGACCTAACTTGAACTAGTTTAAACAAAGGAAATTTATTGAAAAGATATCATGCTATCTCATTGCTATACAAGGGAGAATTCAACAACCAGGGGTCAGGAAAGATATATATATATATATTTTTTCTTTCTCTGTTTCATATTATTTCCTTAGGATAGATTCCCAGATGTAAGATTACTGATTCAGAGAGTGTGAACAATTTCACGGCTCCAGATAGGTATGGCTAAACAGCTTCTAAATGGTTGTAGCAGTAGAGGAGGCCACCAGGGTGGAGGATAAACACTAGTTTTACTGCATCCTTATCACTTCAATTCTATAGTTTCTAACTTGATGGAGGAAATGACACACCATTGTTGTTGTCTGCAATTAACTGACTATTAATGAAGTCAACTATTGAAAATTGTGTTTATTTACCAATTGTATTTGTTACTTGAAAGGAGTTTTTGTTCTTATTTTAGCAGGAGAGGATCTCCTCTCCTGTCCAGAGATTCAGGATAAAGATAATCCTAGCAAAATAAAGGGGAAATCATAGTAATTTTGTTTGCTACAGAGGTTGTCAGCTTACCACAGGGCACACCCTCATTACTGTCCTCACCAGTGGCTGAAAGGTCCAAGGGGTCGAGAAACCGTGTCCAAATCCCAGCTCTGCCACTTGCTGGCCTTGTGATTTGCTGTGAGTTTCTGCATTTCTGTGAGACCCAGTTTCCTCATCTGGAAAATAGGACAAGTCTGTCCTACCCACCTACATGGTATTCTGAAGCTCAGAATGAGGTCAGGTCCTAGGAAATGCTTGATAAGCTACCAAGTACTGTAAACATGTAAGATATCACTGTTGTAACACTGGCTTCCCTAAATGAATACTTTCCATGAGGTCATGCTGGATTGGAACTTTGGCTGTTGACTTTTTTTTTTTTGAGCCAATAAGACTTTATTTATGGATACTGAAATTTAAATTTCATATAATTTTCATGTTGTCATAAACTATTATTCTTTTCACTTGTTCCTCCATTAAAATAATTTTTAAAAATCAGATCATGGGTCATACAAAAAGAGTCAGTGAGGCTCTGGCCATGAGTCATAGTCAGGATTAGTCTGCCTCAAGGTCAGTGGTTCTTTGAAAGTTTAATGGAATTCATGCGTGAGCCCGGGTGACTTTAAATGATCAAATCTTGCCAAATTTTCTAATTCTTGAGTAACATGTTCAGTAATGTTAGCTCTTTTAAAAAGGAGGACATTGATTATTTTCGGACATTGAAATGTTACCATAGGCAACTCTGACTGAAAATAATGCATAGAATGAAGCTAAGAGAAGCCGGATATTAGATCAGGAACAGGCGTTTCAAGACAGTCAGTGAGGCTTTGCCTGTTTTAGTTTAACACTTGATTCCGTAATGTTGAGTCAGTATTGTGGCTTCTCATTTATCTGCATAAAGTGTAAGGTGCTGTGACCTTGTTGGTGAGAAGATTACATCTGACAACAGTCTTAGAAAGTGTGTGGAGAACATGGGTGGGGAGGCCACCTGGCTGTTGACTTTTAAATAGAAACATCTCTGGTTCAGTTCTAGACTTTTTCACTTTTCACACCAATGGGACTTAATTCACAGATGCAGATTCAGGAGAGACATGGGTGGTGTTTCAGGTGTTCTTCCTCCTACCAGCAGGTAACAGGCATCATAGCCATGGGGAGGACCTGAAGTTTCATACCTCCTGGACGCATAGGCTCCTTCCTCCCTCCCTCCCTCCCTCCCTCCTTCCTTCCCTGTGCTGAGCGAGGGGAGTAGACAGTGAGTTAGAGCTACCCAGCCCTCACTCTGGGGGCACTTGGGTGTTCATGCAGAAAGGCACACTGCCCTTGACAGCGGTCTTCAGTGGGCTGAACAGTGCTTTACAGTTTATCAGGTTTGTTTGTAGCAATGCACGCATTTGCCACTTCCATCATGAGGAAGGCTGAGAGGCACGATCCTTCGAAGTCGGGGAGGTTAGGTGACTTGATCACGTGACGGAATAAGCAGCGGGACCCGGCCCTGTGCCGGACCCCTGGGTGCCTCACTGAGTGCCTTTCCCCAGCACCACACTCACCAGCCCTTTTCATGCTCGTGTTTACAGTGGGTTCAGCTTAGTTCTGCTTTGATGAGGGAATGGAAATGATGGGATTCCCCTGCAGAGTCATAACTCACCTGAGAACTGGGTTGGCTTTAGTGTGTGAAATGTGGTTCCACACATTCCACACATAATTAAGAAAAGAAAGCCCGACAGCCAGAAATTAAAAAGCTAAAGGAGAACGAGGTGCCGTCTGGGAAATCCCCACTGACCTAAAAAGCCAGGCAGTGGGTCCACTGGGGTCAGAGTGGCTGAAGAGCAGAGGAGGGACTGAGGCGGGGACGGCTCAGCTCTGCTTTCTGATGGAGAAAAATGTCCTCTCCAGTCAGTGGAATGACGGGAAATGGTTGCGAGGGATAAAGGGAGATAAGTGAGCCAGATAGAAAAGCTTGTGGAAAATTGAACAAAACCAGGAGAAGATGAGATGGGCTAAAAAAAAGCAGCTCAGGGAATCTGGGTAAGAGAAGTCGCTGGTGATTCTGAGCTTGTCTTCGTGTGGAGGGAGAGGAAAGGCGTCACGTTAGCCGGCAATCTACACAGCCCGTCAATCAGAGGGGACAGTCAGTCTGAGACTCAGGCCAGGATGGGCAGTTTCACTCCCCCTCCCGAGCCCCTCTGTACCTGGTGTCTGTACAGCAGGTGAATTATTCACCTGACCGTCCCCTCCACTGGACTGGAGGGCAGAGCTGCAAAGTTCAGCTTTTCCCTCCCGCCCGCGGTGTGGTGGCCCTGAAAGGCCCAGGTTAGCAATAGGCGTCATGGGACTGTGCTAAGCAGGGACTGCCCCATTCCTGCTTAAGATGTCAATGTTTTCAAGCCACTGAGATACTTTTCACACAAAATTAAAGATGCTATTATATACCAAATATTCCCTGACCCACATTAGGTAAGGATCTTGGAACTGGACTTGGGGAATTCTTCTGCAGCATGAATCCACAGGTGAATCAGAGAGGTTGGGCAACTACCCTATAATCCAGGCCAAGGTGTTTTTTTTTTTTTTTTTTTTTTGCAGTACGCGGGCCTCTCACTGTTGTGGCCTCTCCCGTTGTGGAGCACAGGCTCCGGACGCGCAGGCTCAGTGGCCATGGCTCACGGGCCCAGCCGCTCCATGGCATGTGGGATCCTCCCGGACCGGGGCACGAACCCGTGTCCCCTGCATTGGCAGGCGGACTCTCAACCACTGTGCCGCCAGGGAAGCCCCTGGGCCAAGGTGATTTCTAAACAATCCAGATTTCTGGGAAATTGCTTCATTCTCTGCCTTAATCTGGGGGTAGAATGCTTTGACTGTTGGCTCTTCAGTCTTATATGGGCTGCATCATCCTGCCTTCCAGTGGGCAGAAATAGCCAGCTCTCTGGCTTCACCTTCTGACACCTGAAATAGGAGAAGAAAAGAAGGAACCTCCTTTCTGTACCTGGTTCTCTACTCCCCTCTTCGGCCTTCCCTCTTCCCCAGCCCTATCCATCCTCTCAGGCTAGAACGGTAAGACTTTAGAGACCTGTAACCCAGATTGTCGGCTGTCTGAGTGTGTCCTATTTCTTCAGTGTTTTGGGGCCACACTTCTAGTTGGCAGCCCAGTAGAATGATTTGAGCCTCCCTCTCCTTCCTGGGAAGCCCAGTGTTCCCCCACATCTCCAGGAATTGTAGATAGCCCTCTGTTTCTTCTCCAGCTCCAAGTTCCTGCTTCCGGTGAATTTTTTCTTGATCTCTTCTCCTTGTCTTTCCTCCTGTACACACTGTCCCTTATGCACATCATGTCCCCCACTTGGGCACGGTCCCCTTTCCTTCAGTTCACCAGGGCAACCATGCACACAGGGCCATGACTTTATTGAAGGACCGTGTGTACTGCAGCTGGTTACGTTGCCATATCACTTAGATGATTTTCACAAAATCAAAAGGAAAACTTGGATGTTAGATAGCCCGTTGTTGGAATGTCCTCATTTTCACTGGCTCTGTTCGCCACTGTGGTCTTCTTTGGTCTTGCATGTTCTTTCTCCTTCCTGACATCTCCCTTTTCCCTGTCCCCATTCGCTTTACCCTACCCTTGCAGATCACCTTTGGAAACAGACTCCCAGGAAAAAGAAGGGGAGAGACACTGAGCTGAGCCAGCCCCAATTATTCTCCTGAAATTTGCCAATCATGGGATACATTTGGGAAGAGAAACTCCCAGGAGGAGGGATGAAAACCAGGGTGGGGAGAGGCCAGGATAAATTCTCATCTTGGAAATGATCCTAAGCGTGTTGAAATTTGTTAGTTTCTCCTTCTCTCTTCTCAGCCTAGCCTGACTAGCTTTCATATCTAAATGTAAAACGGTGGCCAAAAACAGTCTGTGGTTGGTTCTCAATGCTTCACTGCTCAGATAGCTTCAGCGTGTACTTTTTCTGCTGTTTAACTGCCACCGTACTTCGTTAGATGTGATGTACCACATACCAACCAGAAGACATCTTGAACCTTTACTGTTTTTTTAATTATTTTTTATTTTTTCCTGTTTTTTAAATTTATTTTTTCTTCCAGTTTTATTGAGATATAATTGATATACAGCACTGTATAAGTTTAAGGTGTACAGCATAATGATTTGCCTTATATCATAAAATGATTATCACAATAAGTTTAGTGAATATTCATCATCCCATATAGATATAAAATTAAGGAAATGGAAAAAAAAGTCCTTGTGATGAGAACTCTTAGGATTTACTCTCTTGATAACTTTCATATGTAACATTCAGCAGTGTTAATTATATTTGCCATGTTGTATATTACATCCCTAGTACTTATTTATTTGAACTTTTACTGTTGACTTTTGTTTTCCTCTTATTTCATGACGGCTGTCTTGTAAGATCAACATTTATTGAGTGGTGAAATATATAAATATAATTAAGACATGCTTCCTGCCCTCAAGGAACTCATGATCTAGTAGAAAATAAGTATAAAGTATGCTATAACCCTTAACATGCTTCTGAAAATATTATCCTACAACACCTGTGAAGTAGAGAAGGCAGATGATGATCTGACATGGAGAATGACAGAATATAAACTTGGAGATATTAAGTCCAGACTCGCACAGCTAATAAGTGATAGACCAGAACTGGAACCCGGGATTTGATTCCTGATCTAATCCCCTTCCCACTTCCTACACCCACACTGGGTACATCATTCCCACTCTAATCACATTCCCAGAAAGAGGAAGTATTCTGAAAATGATTGGATTGGTTCTAGGAATGGAGGAAACCCATCAGCTCTTGGGAAAAAGAATATGTTGTGTTTGGCAATAACTTTCCTCTTTATCTTTTCTCTTAAAAGGCAGTGTCCAAATCTCTGTCAGCCCCATAAATTGTATCCGGATGATTTTCAGGAGGATTGTTCTCCAAAAGATGTTTAGGTTAGGTTTCTTTCAGGTTAGCTAGACGTGAATTCTTATTTTGTGAAGGTTGTTATCCTATTCTTGGGTAGATTTTTAAGCAAATATTATCAACACTTGTGAGAGCTGAATAACTTTTGACACCCCTAAAGCTCAGTAAATGTTTACTGAAATCGCATTGTGCAAATTATATGATAAAATCTATTTAGACACAATTCACTATTTTTAAAAGCTTATGTTGACTTTTCCTGGTAGGAGAAATCCAGTGAGGAAGATGTGACACATGACTATACAAAGCCTTCAAGTGGTGTAATCCTAGAAACTATTGGCAGCAGAACAGACCCTGAATTGCTTTTCAGCCCTTCCCAAATCGGGTTTCCATAGCACAACTTCATTTTCTTTATTCAAGGCTTTCTACACGCCAGAACAGCCATCAGCCACATTGAAGTGTATGTGTCTGTACTTCTGTATCCAGAGCCACAAAGCAAAGAAATGGAGAGAAACTTTACATATTGAGCTGCTGATCAAACAGTTCCTGAAAACTGCCCTACTTCTGGTCTTGCTTCCTTATTGTTGGGTCAGATTGATTTGAGGCTTTCGATTATTTGCACAAAACCCAAAACAGAACAAATGAGAGAAAACTTATCTACTATTTTGGATTGTCTGTTTTACTGTACTCTCCCATGTGTACAAATAATTGAGAGCTGGACGTTCCAGGATTTCTGATTTATTTTTTAACATCTTTATTGGAGTATAATTGCCCCACATGCGTGTGTTAGTTTCTGCTTTACAACAAAGTGAATCAGCTATACATATACATATATCCCCATATCTCGTCCCTCTTGTGTCTTCCTCCCACCCTCCCTATCCCACCCCTCTAGGTGGTCACAAAGCACCGAGCTGATCTCCCTGTGCTATACGGCTGCTTCCCACTAGCTAGCTATTTTACATTTGGTAGTATATATAAGTCCATGCCACTCTCTCACTTCATGCCAGCTTACCCTTCCCCCTCCCTGTGTCCTCAAGTCCATTCTCTACGTCTGCATCTTTATTCCTGTCCTGCCCCTAGGTTCTTCAGAACCTTTTTTTTTTTTTTAGATTCCATATATATGTGTTAGCATATGGTATTTATTTTTCTCTTTCTGACTTACTTCACTCTGTGTGACAGTCTCCCGGATTTCTGATTTAGACAGTGCTGAAGTTCTGTAGTGCTGTGTACAGATTATCAAAATATGTGGAGGTCCTTTCTCTGCTCTGGTCACAGACAAATGTATGAAAGTGGTGTGTGTGTGTTAGGTTGTGGCAAAAAACGTCATGGTGGTTGATATAAATTAACCAGCCCCTGGCACGCTGCCTGGCATGAATGCTCAATAAATATTTGTTGACTGTCTAACTATAGGCTCAATATATATTTGTTGACAAATGATGTAGTTTACGTTATCATTTCTCTCTTGAAACCATTACCATGAAATTAAGTACTTACTCTCATATGGCCTAAATATGTCTTGTCATATTACTTGGTATTGTTTGATAAATAATAACATTATTGTTTGAGAAGAATATTAATGGTTACCATTTATTGTTTTCTAGGTGTTAAATCTGTGTTAAGTGTTTTATATGTGTTATTTCATCTTGCTAGAATTCTATAAGGTATAATCATCCTCACTTTATAAGTGAGAAAATTGAAGCTGAAAATATTCTTATATTCTAATGAAAATATTATTAACTTTAATATACTTAAATTAATTTATCTTTTATTTATAAACAATGCTGTATGTGTCTTCTTTAAGAAATCTTTCCCTATT
The DNA here is from genome assembly GCF_951394435.1 of Stenella coeruleoalba. Classification (NCBI taxonomy): domain Eukaryota; kingdom Metazoa; phylum Chordata; class Mammalia; order Artiodactyla; family Delphinidae; genus Stenella; species Stenella coeruleoalba. The sequence continues at coordinate 52,532,855 of NC_137148.1, forward strand.
ATAAGGTCTAAAATACATATCTAAATTTTCTTCTAAAAGTTAATGTTTTGTTTTTGACATGTAAGACTTCATCTGAAGTTGATTTTCATGTATGGGATCATTTAGGGATTCCATTTTATCTTACTCCATATGGAAAATTATTTTATTTTCTAGCTCTATTTAGTTGAGTTTCTCTCTTCCCCACTGATATGTCCTGCTAACTCTGACATACATCAGTGATCCACATATGCATTCACATAATGAAGTATCACACAGAGTTTAAAATACATTACCTATATTCAGCAAAATGAATGAATAGTTGCAAAATGATGGATTAATGATGAGCACGTGTCATGAACCAAGGATTGTGATGGACTGAATTCTGTCCATTTGAGGTCCTAGGGGAAAACAAACAAACAAACAGACAGAAGTTAGATGATTTGCCCAAGCTCACTTGGCTGGGAAAGTGGTAGAACTGGAACTCAAAAACAGTTCATCCAACTCCAAATGCCATGCGTTTCCATTAGACAGTGTGGTACAGTCAATTCACAGCCTTTCTAGAAATATATCATTCCTTATTAAGACATCAGCACTTAATCATCTGTTATTCCTATTATCTCGGCACTTGAGATACAGCTATTATTCCTACCGGTAAACAGAATACTATACAAAGTTAGAAGGCTCTAGGTCTTGCTCCCTTCCTGGGTCCCTGAGGTCCTCAAACCACTAGTTATCCCCGCTCTCCCCTGCGTATTCTGCCTCTCTCTCTTCTAGGCTCCTTTCCATTAGTGAATAGGCTTGAGTCCTTGAGTTTGCTTGGATATGCTCGTGTCTTTGCATCTTGATTGAAGAAGCACAAAAATGCCTTTGACCACTTCTACATCCCCTCTCAGCGCTCAGCACATCCCGTCATAGTTCTCAGCTGTTAGTAGCCCTCTGTACAGAAAGCTCTGCAGGAGCAGGGTCAGCTGCCTCATTCACTGTTGCACCTAGTGTCTAGCCCCCTGACCAGCGTAGACCCTCAATCAATATTGATCTAAGGATTGAAGAAAGCTGATATACTTACAGACTTAGAATTCACCATTTCTAGTTTCTGTTTCCCCCAGGCTCTTGGAAGAGTCCTGTTTTGAGGTAAGGGAATTTAAAGTTAATAGATGGGTAGCTGATGATTTAATAAGCCAGCATTGTTGACAAGCACACTGTGACCATGTTTTCAGTTCTAGTAACTGGGTTCTTGCTTCATTTCTAGCTAATAAGCTTCTGCCTTTGATCTCAGTTCCAATAAACAGATCCCTGCCCAGTTCCTCTGGCAGCTCCAGGGGACATAAGCCCTGCAATGAGCCTTGGTCCTCTTGACCGAGTCCCTGCTGCCCTCACCACATGCCCGTGTGGCAGTCCTGGCTTCAACCTTCAACCCACGGATTTCTCTCTGCAGCCCCAGCACTGACTCCCTGACACGGTGACCTCGTCCTTATTCTTGTCTCCTGCTGGGGCCTTGCAGAGAGCCGCTCTACCCCACACGCGTCCAGCCTCTGAGTCCACTCACCCTTCCCCATGCAAGTGCCCGTTCTGAGACGTGCTGCTGAGCCCCAGAGGGGCCTGGCCACCATCTAGGATGTCTTTAGAGTCACCTCAGGCAGAACCACGGGTGCGCAGATTCTTATGTTCCATGAAGGTGGAGGGACAGGAAGGCAGGAGAGGAACAGAGAGGAAAGTCCTAGGGAGCAGGCAGTAGCTAATAGTGTTGCTCTAGGTCCCCCATGCTGACCGGAGAGAAGATTCTATCACAGTGGGAGTGGGTGGCCCAGCTGAGGAGGGTATGTGCATGTGTTGGGAGGGGGAGCATAACTTATTTGTCTTCTCATCCCCAACATCTGCCACAGTAGATGTTATGGACTGGCGTGAGCACATTCCGGCCCAAGCTGTGTCCCTAACACCCTGTGTGACATTTAGCTAGTTATTTCACCTCTGAGCCTCAATTTTCCCATCTATTAAATGTGGATCATAGTGACGCTCATATTGTTTCAAGGAACAAATAATTTGATGCAGTTGGGGATGTGACATCAGTAGCCTCCAATATTTTTTTAGCATGCCCTCCTATTAGCAGGAAGTTAGTAAATATGCATTCCGTTATATATGTATGTGTGTATATATATATATTCTGTACACATAAATGACACACATGTTCTACTATATATTTACATAGTATATATTTTTAATGGATGAGACAAAAATAAATATTCTAATAAATTCTTCCTGTAACACAATGAATAATCTTGTGTACCCTTGGTGTATATTTATCTTCCTTGCAGATTATGACTTTAAAGTCTGATATATACATAAAGGGGAAGAGATAAGATCTTGAACTGCCCTTACTCACAACACTTCTGACACCAAATGCATGGTATCTCTTCCAACACCACTTTGACCCTCTGACACCAGCTGGGTGTCCCACAATTCCATTCCATTTTGAGACTGTCTACCTGGAGTCAGTGTTAGATCCCATAAGTTAAGGGCTTAGTCCCTCAAGACTGGCCCCACTTCAGATGCCAGTCGCAAATTCCAGACTGTCACTTCTGACCGATCAGCTATAAATTCAGGGGGTGCCCACAGCCCCCTCCTTAGGTTTGATGATTTGCTAGAATGACTCACAGAACTCACAAAAGTGCTTTACTTACCCTTATTAGTTTATTATAAAGGATACAAGTCAGGAACAGCCAAATAGAGGAGATGCATAGTTTGAGGAATGGGGGAAGGGACACAGGGCTCCCATGCCCCTTCCAGGCATGACAACTTCCCATCACCTTGATGTGTTCACCACCCTGGAAACTCTCCAAACTCCACTGTATAGGGGTTTTTATGGAGGTTTCATTACATAGGCATGATTTATTAAATCATTGGCCGTTGGTGATTAAATTCAATCTCCAGCCACTTTCCCCTCCCCAGAGGTGGTAGTGGAGCTGAAAGTTCCAACCCTCTGATCACATGGTTGGTTCTTCTGGCAATCAGCAACCTGAAGCTATTGATATCTAGGGACCCATCAAGAGTCACCTCATTACCATAAACTCCCAGTAAGGTTGGAAGGGGCTTGTTATGAATAACAAAAGACACTCCTATTACCTCTACCCTTCAGGACATCCTGAGGGTTTTAGAAGCTCTCTGTCAGGAACCAGGGACAAAGACCAAATATGTATTTCTTATTATGTCACAGACAGCTATGAATTGTTGTTCATATTAGCATTTTAGTGGCTAAAACGTAATGTCTACTGCCCACTGATATATGTCTGGTCAATAAAGTACATCATTGCAGTGGTAAAAATACACACCAATTCTTCCTCCCCATAGGATTCAGTAAAGTTACTTTCGTATTAAATTTTTAAATGCCGATCATAAACATTTGTATTTTTCCTGAGTTGGCTGTCGAGCAGAGAGGGTTGCTCACCACTAGTTTAATGTCACTAGTAACCATGTGTGTTTCTTGGCGATGTAAATTCTTGGGCTTGTTAAGGCAAAATGTTCCCTAGGGTCCTCTAAACAGATGTTGTAGAGGCATTACCCACATCAACAGAGAAAACTTCACTCTTCTTCTTGCTCCATCAAAGAAGTTACCTTGGCAGTAGGCTGGTTCTTTCATTCCTTCATTTAACTAATACTTATTGAGTGCCGGGCGCTGGGCTAGTCCTTGGGAAAAAAAAGATTAAATAAGAGTGATGTGGTTTTTACCTTCACAGAGTTAACACACTAACTGAGGTGGAAGACAACAATAACAGCAAAGAAATGGAACGATCACAGATAGGGTGAGTTCAGACCGGAAGTCCTCTCAGTGTTGAGACAGAGAACTGGGGGGTAGGGGTAGGCATGGAACCTCCTGGGAGTCAAGGAAGTTTCTCCGAAGAAGTGCTGTGTCAGCCTGTTTGAAGGATGAGAAGCCTTAGGACGAGTGTGTATGCAGCCATGGGACAGAGTCTTGGAAAGCACGAGGTGGGAAAGGGGTTGGCAGGCGTGAGAATTCAAAGAAAGCTATTGTGGCTGGAGAACGTGAGCTAAGGGGAGAGGAGCACGATGCACAGATGGAGACGGAGGTAGAGACTGGACGATGCAGGAAGGTAGGGATCACATCCTGGCTTACCTTCTGAAGTCATGGCAGGGAACTGGGATTTTAGTTTAACTGCAATAAGAAGTCACTTTGCTGTACACCTGAAACTAATGCAACACTGTAAATCAACTATACTTCAATAAAAAAAAAAAAGAGGTCATTGAAGGGAAGGGGAGGCAGTATGCAGGGAATATACTGTGAATAAGGAGTTGCAAGATGCAACTGGGAGGGCTTCCCTGGTGGTGCAGTGGTTGAGAGTACGCCTGCCGATGCAGGGGACACAGATTCGTGCCCTGGTCCGGGAAGATCCCACATGCCGCGGAGCGGCTGGGCCCGTGAGCCATGGCTGCTGAGCCTGCGCGTCCGGAGCCTGTGCTCCGCAATGGGAGAGGCCACAGCAGTGAGAGGCCCGCGTACAGCAAAAAAAAAAAAAAAATAAGATGCAACTGAGGAGACATTATGCCTGTTATTAGATGCAGTAGGTATGGGTCAAACCTCAAACACACTGCAGAAATGTAACGTAAAATCTTTTTTTCTTCCGATACAATTTAGCTTTCAAATCTCCATTCTTCTAGGTAGTGGAAACTTTGCCTAGAGTCTAGGTTGTCTAGACAATTCAAGATAAACAGTTACTTCAGTGTTTCCTTTGTCATTTTAGGATTTTGCCCTTCCTCTTTCTCCTCCTCTTCCCCCTGGGGGTGCACCAAGTTCTGGGGTTTATTTCCACACCCTCCTGGCCCCAAGGAACTGGATTCTGCCCCATGGGCCTCATCAGCCTCTGTACCAAGTGGCTTTCTTGAGATGAATAGTCCCTCTTGGACTTTTATCATCTTTTCTCACTCTTGTCAGGTTCTTGCCAATCAAAAATACCTTGGCTGTTGAGACTACCAACTCTACCATGAAATAAAAAGTATCTGCTCAGAAACTCGTTGAAGTCTGTCTTCTCCTCTCACTGAGGTAGGTGCGAATGCCTGCCACTCAGAGCCATGAGTGAGTGCTGTTGCCTCTTTGGGCACCGGGGTCAGGAGAGGAAGAAAGGCATGGGGCAGAGGCAACAAGAGAAAACTAATAGTTTCTTTTAGGCTAATAGTCCCAAATTTTCTCTCTCTCCATTTTCTTCTAGTAAAGCGTTGAATAGCTACTTATGTCCCTTTCCCGGTCACCTCACCCCGATCTCATTGTCCTCATTGTCTGCAGCAGGCAGCTGGGCCAGAAAACTAGAGAAGACGTTCTTTTTGTGGATCCGTTCTTTTCATGAAAATGTTCCTCAAAGGCTTCCGTTGCATCAGGGCGATAAGGACATTATACCAGGGATGCAAAGAGAAACGAGTTGCCCAGGTTCTGTCGTGGAGTACCAAAATAAGATCCTGACTATCAAGACAGTGTGGATGTCTGGAGAGAAAAAGATGTTTTCAACATTTATGGGCTAAGATCCTGGACTAACCAAGGGGCAAAGAAGATGGATCAACAAGCTCTCTGTACTGCCAGAGATGAGGTGTTTCCCAGGCTACAAGAGCAGAGGCGAAGAGTGGACCAGTGGCCGCTCACAGAATATGGTGTCATTGTCTTACAGAAGAAAGCAAGAGAAGGAGTTAAAGAATAAAGCCTAGTTTTCTGTCAGGGGAAATGGTATTTTCTTCATGCACTCTTACACCCTGAAGTACCAGAGTGTGGGGAAAAGGACAAAATCCAGGGGAAAACGAAAGAGGTGTCCTCAGGTCAGAGTGAGGTTTTAGTTCAATCAAGACGCAGAGTGACTATTTAGTGAAAAGGGTGAGGCCTGGGGGGTTTGTTTTTCATGGAGTACATGTTCTAGGAAAGCTTGGGAGTCAGGCTTGTGAAAGGAGATCAGGAGAAATGAAGCCTAAAGCCGGTAGATAAGATAGATAATCAGAAGGTCTTACGTCTTGGGTAGGGACCAGGCTACAGAACTGTGAGGCTTAGTGGGTTTGCGTGGCCATGCGGCTCCCACCTTCAGTAGCTGGGAAGGACTCGGGCCTCCAGACTAAGCCCTGACCAGAGAACCAGGGATTCCCACCAGCAGCCTCTTGTGACTAAAGGAACATTTGTGAGACCGTGGCCTGTGGGATGAAGACAACTGCCACAGGCATTGTCAAGCTTTGTATCCCTCAGAGCACCTTCTGCGTTACCCAGCCCCTACGAGGTACTTAGGAAATGTGTCATGAATGAATAAAAATGTGCCTTCCCATTGTATTCGATTGCTAGGACGGCTGTCCTGGGTGGCTTAAATAACAGCAGTTTGTCTCATAGTTCTGGAAGCTAGAAGTCCGAGATCAAGGTGTCCATTGGGTTGGCTCTGTATGAGGGCTCTGAGGGAGAATCTGTTGTGTACCCTTCTCCTAGCTTGTGGTGGTTTGCGAGCAATGTTTGGCATTCATTGGCTTGTAGGTGCATCACCCAGATCTCTGCCTTCACGTTCAGTGGCATTCTTCCTGCTGTCTGTCTTCTTATAGACACTATAGACTAGTGTCTTCTTATAGAGACACTAGTCATATTGGATTAGGGGCCCACCCTACACCAGTATGACCTCATCTTAACCAACTACATCTGCTGTGACCCTATTTCCAAGTCACGTCACATTCTGAAGTACTAGGGGTTAGGACTTCAGCATATGAACTTTTGGAGACCACAATTCAACACATAACACCCATCTCTTTGAAATCCAACCCATCACGGTGTCCCCAGACTACTGCCTCTGAAGTATGACTTAAAGCCACCCACTTCTCTCCAGCCCCTCTTCTACTCCTTAATCCAGGCTGCCATTAGCACTCACTCGAACTACTGCTGTGGCCCACTGAGTTGGATTCACACTTCTCATGCGCAGGAATGTAAGTTTTCCTTTAGCTTTACTGAATGTCTACCTCTGGTCACCATAGTGACCCATGCAGGAAGCTCAATCTAGTCACGCCCAGGTCACCTCAGGGAAATTCAGTGATTTCTCAGTTTTCTTGGGTTTATGCTCAGTCGGATTCAAGTATCAATATTTCTCCCTCCCTCTACCTCTTTTTGGCAAGGCAAGACTGTTCCTGTTGGGGGGATACAGTGGTGAAGTGGCACAAAGGGGGCAGGATTTGTGGTCACTTGGGGCTTGCTCCGCATTCTATAGTGCGGTCTGGCCTTGACTGTTGGCTTCTGGTGAAGACTCCCCACTGGGATTTGCTGAAGCAGCCTGGGCCCACATCTCAGGACCACGCTGCCACCTCTAGCTGCATCTCCTCCTCCTGACCGCGATATACTCATCTAGCTCCTTCCCTGGAACCTGGGAGGATTTGTTTGCTGTCCCTGCAGCTGCTGGGATCTACAAAACCCTGGAAGGCTGACTCCAGACCAGTGGCCTGGACACCTTGGACTGTAACTGGTCATCTGTGGATTTATCTGCATGGTTTTCCAGTGTTCCAGAGCTCCAGGTAGAAAGTCAGCGCCAGACCCTTTTATTCCCGGATTTCCTGAAACCTGTTTGAGGGTTCAATTGTCTGTTTTCAAAGGATGCACTGTCGATTGAGTGTTATTTCCTTGTCTGTCTTTAGTAGGCTATAATCCTCCTGTTCACCTTTGTATCCCCTGGACTTAGCACAGTGTCTGACATAGTGTAGGTGCTCAGTAAAATGTCTGCTGAATGACTGATTCTCTAGCTGGCTTCTGGAGAGAATATGTGACACCTCTGGTGGATGACATGCCTTAGGAGTTACAGTGCGGTGGGTGAACCGTGGGCTTTGAAGGCAGAGCAGACCCTCATTCAGGTCCCAGCCCTGCCACTTGCTGCTTGGGCCACCTTGGGCAAGTGACTTTTGCTCTCTAAGCCTGAGCTTTCTCAGACATAGATGGGAAACTACCTCACAGGTTGAGATTGGGTGACAATTAGATAATGTATGTTAAAGCACTTAGCATGCCTCCTGCTGCTTAAGTAAGTGCACTACAAATGGCTTTTATTATCACTGTGCTTTCTTTAGCTTCTGTGAGCCCCTCACAACTTGCAGCTAAAATGCTTTTCTGTGAGCTCTGAAAGAGGGATCGGTCCTGCTTGGCCTCGAATCCGTACTTGGCTGATGGTGGGTTGAGTTTTTGAAGGCTCTGGAAAGGAGGATGTGACAGTAGCCAGGACTGACACCTCCACCCCCCTGGCTCCTTGACAGGGATGATCGCCCTGGGTTTGACACTTGAGTGTCAGCTGGAAGGTTGCACGACTGTGGCAGCTGTTTATGTGTTCAGATGGAGGGATGAAAAGCTACTGTGGTTGAAACATGAAAAACACTTCTTTTTCCTTGGAAGGTACCAGACGATGGATCTGCACTTCAAGTTCCAGAAGCAGAGATAGACCGCGAGATTCTAGACTGTCAGGGAAGAAAGCGATGTATTTTCTTGGCAGGAGTTCCTGTTGGGATTTAGGGTGGGAGCTACTCCGTGAACATTGCTCATGTGCTCTAATTACAGTAATAAAACGGTGGGATCTTGCCGCCTTCTCTTCTCTCTGTTCTTTACTTCTCCAGCTGTGTTCAGAAGGGCCACTGTGGGGCAGGGAAGTGGGGACATCACTGGTTTCTGTCTCTAGGTCTCTAGGTGCCAACTTGAAGGCTTGCTCCTGTTTTCCACAATTAGGTCCCTCTTTGTTGGGGAGATTTTCCAATGTGCCATTCTGTTTTGAGCCCTGCACTTTTATTTTTACGGAGGAAACCGAAAGGAGTCTAGCGAGTCTGAAATGTAGGTGAGTTGGCAAGGAATACTGACCTCCTTGTTTCAAAATGCACCAGGGGAAAATAAAATGACACACGAGTAGTAGCTACACAGCAAAAATCATTCTAATGTTCAGAGTGGAATTTAACGCAATAAGCAGTAAAATAGAAGGTTGAGTTCCAGACGCAGCTCCAGCAACAACTAGCTGCCTTGGTTCACTTGTCTGTAAAACGGGGACAACAATAACAATGAAATCATCGGCAATTAACTAAGCTCCCGATAGCTTTTTTTTTTAGCATGATGTGCCGGGCGCTATAGGTCTAATTAGTTTCATTTTACAGGTAGAGGAAACCGAGGCAAAGGGAAGTTCAAAAACTTGCCCAAATTTGTGCAGCCAGGAAGGGCAGAGCCAGGACTGGGACCCAGGTGGTCTCGCCAGGTCTGCCTGGTGCTAACCGTTCTCCCGTCTGGCCTTGATCGCGAAGCCCTTCACAGGCTGCTGGTGAGCAGCGTGAGGCGGTCCTTTGCTAGGAGCAAAATGAAGTGATGGTAGAAAAGTACATGTTTTGATAAGGGAAGTTTACTCTGTAAGGGTCCAAATCTAACGTTAGTCATTTGATGAAGTGTTTCCACAAACATCTCTCTTTTCCTCTCCTCTTAAACAGAGTATAGAAAAATGGCATATCTGTTTATACCCTAACATATTGAGTCCAACCTGCATGTCATGTGCCAAAGCTGTCCCAAGCGCTCTGCGTTATTGCACGTCAGCCGCCTACCAATAAGAGAGACAGGTGCTGAGAATGACCCTTTCTACTGATAATAAAACTGACGCACAGAGAGGTTAAGTGACTGGTCCTGGGTCACAGAGCTAGGGCTGAGCCTGGATTTGAACTCAGGCTCTGGCTCCAGGGCTGCTCTTACTGACCAGGAGTTCTGAGTTACGCCCCAGTGGACCATGTAGGGCCATATGACAGGAACGGGCATCTTTGTGTTTACTGATCCCCGAGTCTGTGCCGAGCACTGTGCTGGGAGCTGCACAAGCCTTTGCTCATTCAGTCCTTTCCACAGACCAGGAGTCAGGTGCCACAGTAACCCTGTTGTATAGCTCAGGGGACAAAGATGTAGAGAAGTTAAGTAACTTGCCCAGCATCACATAGCTAATAAGCAGGAGAGCTGAGGTTCAAATTCATGCTCTGTTGCGGAAGACCTGAAGTTCTCCAGCTGCGCAGTGTGGCCAAGTAAATACGTCAGGCTTCTTAGTGGGTGTGTGTATGGGGGGTGTGGTATATATTAGGTATATTTGTCTGTAGGCCCTTTGCTTTCTCCCACTAGCTTCATCCAATATGTAAAGAAGCTGATATCATGAGCTCCGTCTCTGACTCTCGTGCCTATTTCTCAGTCGATTCCAAAATCAGAGGGCAGGGGTGTAATCTGTTGTTTTCCTTAAGTCCGAACACAGGATCAGCACTGTAATAGAAATATGAACAGGGATCAGTGGGACCAAAGAGGGAGGTCCTAGCAGTAACGCCTTCACAGAGGAGGTGGGACTTGAAGGGAAGGGCATTTGCCAGGTGGAGACCCAGGGGCTCCACCGCCTACATCTTATTGGCCTTTGACCCTGTCTCAGCCTTAGCACAGGGCAGGGCTCCCAGCAGGGGCTCTGTACCTGTCTCGGGGATGGAGAGATGATGAACCCTGGCCCGTGACAGAACTGCAGATGCCTGCCAATGGCTGGGAAAGTAGGAAGGCAGAGATAAGAGGATACAAGGGTGGGGTGTGAGGAGAATCTAGGGAGAGTTTAGAAGGCAAGAAAACTCAGGAGCTTAAAGCAAACGGCGTTTGAGGTTATGTACTTCCTTGGAAGAGAAACCAAGGCGAGCAGTTCAGCTAGGTGAGGGGCAGTTCACACTTTTTCTAATACAGAGCACCAACTTTGCAAGAGGGTTTTTTCTGTGAGTTGATGGCGGGTAGAAGCATTCAGGGACTCCAGGAAAACCCAGTGCACAGGCAGAAAACCAACTCTAGCTGAAAATAAAGGACTGGAAAATTATTATTGAAGAGTTGTTTTTCTGTGGTTAATCATTCCACATCTGAGAGTTGGATTTTTTTCATTGAAATAATTAGTGATTACATTTTCTACAGGACATTTTTCATGTCAAGCAGACAATGGCTCTAAAGAAGAGGGAGGGTGGGCCTTCACAGAAAGAGAAAGAAGTGTCAGGTTGACACTGTGAGGGGGTGAAATTGGATGCAGCAAAGGCACCCTGCTTGCACCATGAGTTACTCCCAAAGCATCAGCAGGCATGAGCTAACTTTTGAAATGTAGTCGAAACCCTGTGACAATGCACCCCTCGAGAGCTCCAAGTGATTTGGCTGTAGTGGAGTTTTGCTGCCTCGGTTCAAGTTCACTTAATCTTTCTATCTTGCTCTCTTTCCTTCTCCCTCTCTCCCCCCTTCTCCCCTCCCTCCCTCTCCCTCCCTCCTTACCTCCCTCCCTCTCTCTCTCTCTTTCCCCTCTACTGGGTATAGAAATACTCAGATGAGTAAGACATAGCCTCTATCCTTGTAAGAGAGAGAGGTGTAAGTCAACAAGCACAGTGCAGTGTGGTAAGTGTTGTGAGACGATTAAGAACAGGATGCCAGAGGACCACACAGGAGGGTCATCTATCCAAGCCTGGAAGAAGGTCACACAAGACTTTCAGAGAGGCCATAATGTCTGAGATGAGCTTTTTGGGAGGAGTTATCACGGTTAATTACTTGGTTGTGGCTGTTAACGTCATCCTTGGAGCTAATGCTTCAAATCTGTTCTTTTTATTTCACTCTCTCCTTGGGAGCCTCCCTCCTAGATTTTCGCTTTTGACCCCTGCCTTCCTTGTCCACTGGAACTTCATCAGTATCTACAACCTCCTTGTCTCCTACCCACTTCCTCACCTATGATGATCCCAGCTGTGACAGCTGACCATGGTTATCTGGTTTGCCCCACGGTCTTGCTGTCCTGGGTCCCTGTGTATCAATCAGGCTTCCCCAGGTTTGAGGAAGAAAGCCATGCTCCAGAGTGGGGATGAACTGTGAAGGTCATTGGAACTAGGGCAAGGCAAATATCTCAGCAGGTGTGCAGTCAGGACTCCTGGAGATCTGGACCATGGTCTGGAGTGGGCAGCGTGGTCTCCCTCTGTCATAGGCGTCTGGCTCCCAGCTCAAGTGACTCTCCTGTGATGGACATTCAGCCTCTCTCATCTCTGAGTTATCTACTGCCCCTCCTGCTGCTGTTCTCCCCTGCTGCCTCTTCCCCCTGCCTCCTGCGTTTAAGCATCTTCAAGGAACTTCTTCCCCAGTTCTGGGTCTAGTTGGCATTTCTTGGGTAGCACCTTTTCTTGACACAGATATGACAGTGTATGTGCCAGGAACCACCGGTGTCTGCTTTGCCTAGAGCAGGGCCTGGGCATGACAGAAACATAGGTCTCCACTGAATGGCTGGTATGGGGGTGAGTTTCCATTCCTGACCATGACCTCAGTCCCAAGCTTCCAAGCGTTCTGATCTTAGCTCCTAGGGTCTAGCCTGGCACTAGGATTCCTGCAAGAATCTACCTCATGCTCCCCGTCTTGATCCTACCCTCGCTCTGACATCACAGCTCATTGCCATTAGCGTCTTACCTTCTCAAACTATTATTGCTTTGAACAATGTCGTCATGCCTTAGGATGGACCATGAGGGCTATTTTTCTGGGCTTGGGGAGTGACCAGTCCGGCTGCAAGGGCTCAAAGTCTGCAGGTGCACGAGCCCAGCTTTGCCTCTGGGATGCCCAGGGCACTGACGGGCTGCTTAGTGCTTTCTTTTGCCTCAGCAGACTTCATTTTATTCCCATCACTCCACTTGTTACAGGTCTAGATTATATTCCTTTAAAAGTGTTTCTTTTGTGTCATATCACTAGCTATTATTTTTAAAAATGGGAAACAGGGTGCCCCAGGTTATGGGTTCAGACCAGGTTCAAAGAAGGCAGACCAGCTCCACAAACACCCTGATCCCCTGTAGCATCTCCTGACTGATTCCTGGAAAGCCTTTGAGGTCGCAAAGCCAGCCCTCTGGGGAAGGTCTACAATTCTGCCACACCAAATGACCCTCCCTTTGGGCACTCTGCAGAGCTGAAGGAGGAAGATTCCCTCTAGAGGACTCTACGTTCGGCCTCAGAATAACCCAGGAGAGCTACTGGGTTAAGGGTTTTTTGTTTGGTTTTTTGTTGTTGATGAGCTAAGTTCTCTCTTTACTAGGAAAACACCAACACTACATTCCTGGAAATTACTGGAAGTTTATTTGCCTCAGGCTTATGACTTGCAACTGAAGACAATGTGCAAAGAAAGCAAAGATTAAGTACACTTTAGGGAGAAGGAGACGATACACATTGGTACACAGGAGATCAAGCTGACAAAAGAAATCCGTCACACTGTACATTAATAGATTGCAATATTCAATAGCAATTTCAACAAAACTTTTTTTTTTAAATCAAGAGCAAAAAAGTTAGCAGTGTTTACAGTAGACATAAATCTCATACAATTCAAAAAGCATTTTTTTCAGATCATAGAGCATATGAATGGAAATGGAAAAATGTCTATGTAGGTGAAATCTTAACTACTGTACATCACTGGACATTGGTGATTTTTATGAGGTCATTCAGAGTATATGCTAGTGACCATAATCCAACCTTCTGCACTTGCAAGATATGCCAAGGCAGCGTATATTGTGAACTGAGAGGGATATAGACAGAGTTTCTCTAATTTCAGTCTTTCATATGCTCATCTTCATCATTTTGACTTTATGTCACGTAGACTACTATTTACTTAACTTTTTCTGTAAATCAACCCAAACAAGTAAACATAAACACCTTAATTTTGTCCTGGTCAAGTATCTGTGAAATCATATTTTTATGACTTATATTTTTCCTAATTAACATTAAATTTAGGATAATTATAATAAAATATTTGCTTGTGTGCACATTAAATCCCCTTACCTACCTGCAGCAGCACATATACCACACTTGGTAAAGCACAGAGGTAGAGGAGATTTAAGTGACTAGAATTCCTTTATGTCACAAGAATCCATTCTATCCAACTGACCCATCTTCACTCAAGATAAGGCTTAGGACTCTCCTTGATGGAGCCATTCCTGATGCTTTATATTGTGGAAACCAAGGTCACTTTCACCAGGAGCTTTAATTCTTCACAAATGACTGAAACTTCAAACTCTCTCAATTCAACGAATATTTGATTACTTACAGTCCACACAGTGCCATGTGAGGCACGGCGGGTGGGGCGCTCCTGGCCTACCTTTAAGCAGCTCCCTTTCCCTGTGAAGTTACAGAGGATGATGGCAAAGACATGCAAAGTTCCGTTGACTATTATGTGGTGTAATGCCAGAAACCCCAGTGAAGAAGTCTGTGGCTTGGGCTGGAGGTCTAGAGGGCACCTCTCCCTCCTCTGAAACCCAAGCCATTTGACCGCTCATCAGTCACATCAGGGGACAGAAAATGAAGCAGATGAGAGAGCCTGGGGAAGAAGAAAGGAGAGAGAGCTGGATGGCCAGACTTCCTCGTACCCATTTGCACCTGCCATGTGCAGAGAAAAACATTCACGGGTAGGAACTTTGAACACACTGCAACCTCATCCTTTGTAAACAAGGTCTAGTCACATCCTGGAATCTCTAGTCCAGGGCCCTCTGTGATCCCTGCATGGGGAACAAGAAGGGGTAATTGAGAGGCTGTGTAGTGACAGTGGCATCAAGACAGATCCCTAAAGAGTAAGGTTGTCTCCAAATGCATTTGCAGATTTACAGTTCCATTTGTGGACAGAAATGTTAGTTTCTTCTGCCATCACCTCTCTATGGCCAGCCTCCATTCTGTATCCAAATACAAATTAAATCCATAACTATCCACAATAGGAAATGATTATGGTAGGGATCCCTGGAATAACCTCCCCTAGGGCCGGGGTCCCTCCAGGAAAATGCCCCTGTATGATGAAACTTTCTGTGGTCACCAGTCTGTCCTAGAGAGTAGGAAAAGCACATAGCCTTAGATATGAGCCTGGGTGATGCACATTGATTGGATACTGCAGTTTGAATTGAAGTGTCAGTGCCCTGATGGACGTATTGCTGTGTGGTTGTCTTTTAGCTGTATATATGTTTTGTGAGCCTGTATTTGAAAGCGGCCCTCAGCAAGAGTCAGGACCAAACTCAGCTGGTCCCATTTGATAAGAAGTCCAGCGCCTATCCCATGGGGTCAGCCTAAGCAGCAGCAACTGCACTGGGTCCCTGCCCCAGCTCTTCTTCCTGCTGGTATGCTATAAAATGTTGACATGGCACCAGTGCCGCTTTCTGCCATCAGTATGAACATAATTCTGCCTAGAGTCGTGAGAAATTGTAACCCTGAACTCCCCACTTCATCCAGGGACCCTTCTCTTTCCTCCCCACTGGATCTGGGGCCAATGGGAGGCAGAAGGAAAGCTGTCTTGGGTTTTAGCCATGCTGTGAGTCTGGCTCTCTGTGCAAACTCCCGTTAGTGTAGAAGAAAAAGAACCCACTTTATTTCTACCACAGAAATGAGTAAATTAGCTTTTTTTTTTTTTTGCGGTACACGGGCCTCTCACCGTTGTGGCCTCTCCCGCTGCGGAGCACAGGCTCCGGACGCGCAGGCTCAGCGACCATGGCTCTGAGCCCAGCTGCTCCGCGGCATGTGGGATCTTCCCGGACCGGGGCAAGAACCCACGTCCCGTGCATCGGCAGGCGGACTCTCAACCACTGCGCCACCAGGGAAGCCCTAGTTTTTAAACAGATGAATGCAACATCGACTCTGCCACTAGCTCACCAGGTGTCTAAAGAGAGTAGATGACTCTTTAGACAACAGCAACAGCACATGACACTTCATACACTTGAGAGAGACACCACTTGAAGGCGTCTGCAACCTAGCAATTGCTAAAGACCACTTGAGACATCTATCACTTGAAAGAGACAGTCTAAGGAGCATGCTCCATGTCACTTTCACTCCATCCTCTAAGCACCATCTGTATATTAATTCAGATTTCCAGGAAACAGCACACGAATGCTTTCAAGCCCCTTAAAGAAAGGTCTAGCAGGAGAGAAGACTGATTGTTATGTCTTTGTACGTCTTGAGAATTGATATAGTAAAGGGTCCTTTTTGCAAGTGTTTTTGTACCTTTTGTATGTCTCTCTCTTTTTTTTTTAATATAAATTTATTTATTTATGGCTGTGTTGTGTCTTCGTTGCTGTGCGTGGGCTTTCTCTAGTTGCCGCGAGCCGGGGCTACCCTTTCGTTGGGGTGTGCAGAGCATGTGGTGGGTTCTCTTGTTGCAGAGCATGGGTTCTAGGCACGCAGCCTTCAGTAGTTGTGGCACGTGGGCTCAGTAGTTGTGGCTCGCGGGCTCTAGAGCACAGGCTCAGTACTTGTGGCACGTGGGCTTAGTTGCTCTGCAGCATGTGAGATCTTCCCGGACCAGGGCTCGAACCCACGTCCCCTGCGTTGGCAGGTGGATTCTTAACCACTGCGCAACCAGGGAAGCCCAGTATGTCTCTTTTTGAAAGTGTCATTCATGATACAAATCATGTAACTTTTGCTGAAATTCATTGCTAGGAAAAAGCTTCTTTGGCCAGATTAATTTATTAATTCTCCCAACAAACCTTTATTGAGTGTCTGTTGTGTGCCAGGCACTTGGCTAGGTATTTGAACACAGGTGAACCAGTATGTTTTCTTTTATTTGTTATAAGCACTATGTAACCCAAGGTATATTCAGTTTAGCTAGATCTGGCAGGAGCATCACACTCAATTGAGTGCTCAAGTACCTTGACTGCTTCTTTCCAAGTAGAACTTTTTTTTTTTTAAATCATCTTTATTAGAGTATAATTGCTTTACAATGGTGTGTCAGTTTCTGCTTTATAACAAAGTGAATCAGTTATACATATACATATGTCCCCATATGTCTTACCTCTTGCATCTCCCTCCCTCCCATCCTCCCTATCCCATCCCTCTACGTGGTCACAAAGCACCGAGCTGATCTCCCTATGCCATGCGGCTGCTTCCCACTAGCTATCTGCTTTACATTTGGTAGTGTATATATGTCCATGCCATGCTCTCACTTTGTCCCAGCTTACCCTTCCCCCTCCCCGTGTCCTCAAGTCTGTTCTCTAGTAGGTCTGCATCTTTATTCCCGTCTTGCCCCTAGGTTGTTCTGACCATTTTTTTTAAAAAAAATTCCATATATATGTGTTAGCATATGGTATTTGTTTTTCTCTCTCTGACTTACTTCACTCTGTATGACAGTCTCTAGCTCCATCCACCTCACTATAAATAGCTCAGTTTCGTTCCTTTTTATGGCTGAGTGATATTCCATTGTATATATGTGCCACATCTTCTTTACCCATTCATCTGTAGATGGACACTTAGGTTGCTTCCATGTCCTGGCTATTGTAAATAGACCTGCAGTGAACATTCTGGTACATGAATCTTTTTGAATTATGGTTTTCTCAGGGTATATGCCCAGTAGTGGGACTGCTGGGTTGTATGGTAATTCTATTTTTAGTCTTTTAAGGAACCGCCATACTGTTCTCCATAGTGGCTGTATCAATTTACATTCCCACCAACAGTGCAAGAGGGTTCCCTTTTCTCCACACCCTCTCCAGCATTTATTGTTTGTAGATTTTTTGATGATGGCCATTCTGACCGGTGTGAGGTGATATCTCATTGTAGTTTTGATTTGCATTTCTCTAATGATTAATGATGTTGAGCATTTTTTCATGTGTTTGTTGGCAATCTGTATATCTTCTTTGGAGAAATGTCTATTTAGGTCTTCTGCCCATTTTTGGATTGGGTTTTTTTTTTGTTTTGATATTGAGCTGAATGAGTTGCTTGTATATTTTGGAGATTAATGTTTTGTCACTTGCTTCATTTGCAAATATTTTCTCCCATTCTGAGGGCTGTCTTTTCGTCCTGTTTATGGTTGCCTTTGCTGTGCAAAAGCTTTCAAGTTTCATTAGGTCCCATTTGTTTATTTTTGGTTTTATTTCCATATCTCTAGGAGGTGGGTCAAAAAGGATCTTGCTGTGATTTATGTCATAGAGTGTTCTGCCTATGTTTTCCTCTAAGAGTTTGATGGTGTCTGGCCTTACATTTAGGTCTTTAATCCATTTTGAGCTTATTTTTGTGTATGGTGTTAGGGAGTGATCTAATTTCATTCTTTTACATGTACCTGTCCAGTTTTCGCAGCACCACTTATTGAAGAGGCTGCCTTTTCTCCATTGTATATTCTTGCCTCCTTTATCAAAGATAAGGTGACCATATGTGCATGGGTTTATCTCTGGGCTTTCTATCCTGTTCCATTGATCTATATTTCTGTTTCTGTGCCAGTACCATACTGTCTTGATTACTGTAGCTTTGTAGTATAGTCTGAAGTCAGGGAGCCTGATTCCTCCAGCTCCGTTTTTCTTTCTCAAGATTGCTTTGGCTATTTGGGGTCTTTTGTGTTTCCATACAAATTATGAAATTTTTTGTTCTAGTTCTGTGAAAAATGCCAGTGGTAGTTTGATAGGGATTGCATTGAATCTGTAGATTGCTTTGGGTAGTAGAGTCATTTTCACAATGTCGATTCTTCTAATCCAAGAACATGGTATCTCTCTCCATCTATCTGTATCATCTTTAATTTCTTTCATCAGTGTCTTATAATTTTCTACATACAGGTCTTTTGTCTCCTTAGGTAAGTTTATTCCTAGATATTTTATTCTTTTTGTTGCAGTGGTAAATGGGAGTGTTTTCTTCATTTCACTTTCAGATTTTTCATCATTAGTGTATAGGAATGCCAGAGATTTCTGTGCATTAATTTTGTATCCTGCTACTTTACCAAATTCATTGATTAGCTCTAGTAGTTTTCTGGTAGCATCTTTAGGATTCTCTATGTATAGTATCATGTCATCTGCAAACAGTGACAGCTTTACTTCTTTTCCAATTTGGATTCCTTTTATTTCCTTTTATTCTCTGATTGCTGTGGCTAAAACTTCAAAACTATGTTGAATAATAGTGGGGAGAGTGGGCAACCTTGTCTTCTTCTTGATCTTAGTGGAAATGGTTTCAGTTTTTCACCATTGAGGACGATGTTGGCTGTGGGTTTGTCATATATGGCCTCTATTATGTTGAGGAAAGTTCCCTCTATGCCTAGTTTCTGGAGAGTTTTTATCATAAATGGGTGTTGAATTTTGTCGAAAGCTTTCTCTGCATCTATTGAGATGATCATATCGTTTTTCTCCTTCAATTTGTTAATATGGTGTATCACATTGATTGATTTGTGTATATTGAAGAATCCTTGCATTCTTGGGATAAACCCCATCTGATCATAATGTATGATCCTTTTAATGTGCTGTTGGATTCTGTTTGCTAGTATTTTGTTGAGGATTTTTCCATCTATGTTCATCAGTGATATTGGCCTGTAGTTTTCTTTCTTGGTGACATCCTTGTCTGGTTTTGGTATCAGGGTGATGGTGGCCTCATAGAATGAGTTTGGGAGTGTTCCTCCCTCTGCTATATTTTGGAAGAGTTTGAGAAGGATAGGTGTTAGCGCTTCTCTAAATGTTTGATAGAATTCGCCTGTGAAGCCATCTGGTCCTGGGCTTTTGTTTGTTGGAAGATTTTTAATCACAGTTTCAATTTCAGTGCTTGTGATTGGTCTGCTCATATTTTCTATTTCTTCATGGTTCCGTTTCAGAATGTTGTGCATTTCTAAGAATTTGTCCATTTCTTCCAGGTTGTCCATTTTATTGGCATATAGTTGGTTGTAGTAATCTCTCATGATCCTTTGTATTTCTGCAGTGTCAGTTGTTACTTCTCCTTTTACATTTCTAATTCTATTGATTTGAGTCTTCTTCCATTTTTTCTTGATAAGTCTGGCTAATGGTGTATCAAGTTTGTTTATCTTCTTAACGAACCAGCTTTTAGTTTTATTGATCTTTGGTATCATTTTCTTCATTTCTTTTTCATTTATTTCCGATCTGATCTTTATGATTTCTTTCCTTCTGCTGAATTTGGGGTGTTTTTGTTCTTCTTCCTCTAATTGCTTTAGGTGTAAGCTTAGCTTGTTTATTTGAGATGTTTTTTGTTTCTTAAGGTAGGCTTGTATAGGTATAAACTTCCCTCTTAGAACTGCTTTTGCTGCATCCCATAGGTTTTGGGTCATTTTGTTTTCATTGTCATTTGTTTCTAGGTATTTTTTGACTTCTTTGATTTCTTCAGTGATCTCTTGGTTATTAACTCGTGTGTTGTTTAGCCTCCATGTATTTGTATTTCTTTCAGATTTTTTCCTGTAATTGATATCTAATCTCATAGCGTTGTGGTCAGAAAAGATACTTGATACGATTTCAATTTTCTTAAATTTACCAAGGCTTGATTTGTGACCCAAGATACGATCCTGGAGAATGTTCTATGAGCACCTGAGAACAATGTGTATTCTGTTGTTTTTGGATGGAATGTCCTATAAATATCAATTAAGTCCATCTTGTTTAATATATCATTTAAAGCTTGTGTTTCCTTATTTATTTTCATTTTGGATGATCTGTCCATTGGTGAAAGTGGGGTGCTAAAGTCCCCTACTATGATTGTGTTACTGTCGATTTCCCCTTTTATGGCTGTTAGTATTTGCCTTATGTATTGAGGTGCTCCTATGTTGGGTGCATAAATATTTCCAATTGTAACATCTTCTTCTTGGATTGATCCCTTGATCATTATGTAGTGTCCTTCTTTGTCTCTCATAATTGTCTTTGTTTTAAAGTCCATTTTGTCTGAAATAAGAATTGCTACTCCAGCTTTCTTTTGATTTCCATTTGCATGCAATATCTTTTTCCATCCCCTCACTTTCAGTCTGTATGTGTCCCTAGGTCTGAAGTGGGTCTCTTGTAGACTGCATATATATGGGTCTTGTTTTTGCATTCATTCAGCCAATCTATGTCTTTTGGTTGGAGCATTTAATCAATTTACATTTAAGGTAATTATTGATATGTATGTTCCTATTACCATTTTCTTAATTATTTTGGGTTTATTATTGTAGGTATTTTCCTTCTCTTGTGTTTCTTGCCTAGAGAAGTTCCTTCAGCATTTGTTGTAAAGCTGGTTTGGTGGTGCTGAATTCTCTAAGCTTTTGCTTGTCTGTAAAGCTTTTAATTTCTTGGTCAAATCTGAATGAGATCCTTGCTGGGTAGAGTAATCTTGGTTGTAGGTTTTTCTGTTTCATCACTTTAAATATGTCCTGCCACTCCCTTCTGGCTTGCAGAGTTTCTGCAGAAAGAGCAGCTGTTATCCTTATGGGGATTCCCTTATGTGTTACTTGTTGTTTTTCTGTTGCTGCTTTTTATATTTGTTCTTTGTATTTAATTTTTGATACTTTGATTAATATGTATCTTGGTGTGTTTCTCCTGGATTTATCCTGTATGGGACTCTCTGTGCTTCCTGGACTTGATTAACTATTTCCTTTCCCATATTAGGGAAGTTTTCAACTATAATCTCTTCAAATATTTTCTCAGTCTGTTTCTTTTTCTCTTCTTCCGGGACCCCTATGATTCGAATGTTGGTGTGTTTAATATTGTGCCAGAGGGCTCTGAGTCTGTCTTCAATTCCTTTCATTCTTTTTTCTTTACTCTGCTGTGCAGTAGTTATTTCCACTATTTTATCTTCCAGGTCACTTATCCATTCTTCTGCCTCAGGTATTCTGCTATTGATCCTTTTGAGAGAATTTTTAATTTCATTTATTGTGTTGTTCATCTCTGTTTGTTTCCTCTTTAGTTCTTCTACGTCCTTGTTAAACGTTTCTTGTATTTTCTTCATTCTATTTCCAAGAATTTGGATCATCTTTACTATCATTATTCTGAATTCTTTATCAGGTAGACTGCCTATTTCCTCTTCATTTGTTAGGTCTGGTGGATTTTTATCTTGCTATGTGTTTCTCTGTCTTCTCATTTTGCTTAACTTACTATGTTTGGGGTCTCCTTTTCACAGGCTGCTGTTCCGTAGTTCCCATTGTTTTTGGTGTTTGTCCCCAGTGGCTAAGGTTGGTTCCATGGGTTGTGTAGGCTTCCTGGTGGAGGGGACTAGTGCCTGTGTTCTGGTGGATGAGGCTGGATCTTGTCTTTTTGTGGGCAGGTCCACATCTGGTGGTGTGTTTTGGGGTGTCTGTGGCCTTATTATGATTTTAGACGGCCTCTGTACTAATGGATGGGGTTCTGCTCCTGTCTTGGTAGTTGTTTGGCATAGGGTGTCCTGCACTGTAGCTTGCTGGGCGTTGAGTGGGGCTGGGTCTTGGCGTTGCGATGGAGATCTCTATGTGATTTTCCCCGTTTGATATTACGTGGAGCTGGGAGGTCTCCTGTGGACCAGTGTCCTGAACTTGGCTCTACCACCTCAGTGGCACAGCCCTGATGCCTGGCTGGTGCACCAAGAACCTGTCCTCCACATGGCTGAGAATAAAAGGGAGGAAAAATAAGAAAGAAGAAGATAAAATAAAATATAATAAAGTAAAATAAAGTTATTAAAATAAAAAATAATTATTAAGAAAAAAATTTTTTTTCAAGTAATAAAAAAAGGAAAACGGCCAGACAGAACCCTAGGACAAATGTTAAAAGCAAAGCTGTACAGACAAAATCACACACAGAAGCATACACATGCACACTCACAAAAAGGGAAAAAAATATATATATCATTTCTCCCAAAGTTCACCGCCTCAATTTGGGAGGATTCGTTGTCTCTTCAGGTATTCCACAGATGCAGGGTACATGAAGTTGAGTGTGGAGATTTAATCCGCTGCTCCTGAGGCTTCTGGGAGAGATTTCCGTTTCTCTTCTTTGTTCGCACAGCTCCTGGGGTTCAGCTTTGGATTTGGCCCGGCCTCTTTGTGTAGGTGTCCTGAGGGAGTCTGTTCTTCACTCAGACAGGACGGGGTTAAAGGAGCAGCTGATTCAGGGGCTCTGGCTCACTCCGGCCGGGGGGAGGGAGGGGCATGGCGTGCGGGGCTAGCCTGCGGCGGCAGAGGCCGGCGTGACGTTGTACCAGCCTGAGGGGTGCCATGTGTTCTCCCAGGGAAGTTGTCCCTGGATCCCGGGACTCTGGCAGTGGCGGGCTGCACAGGCTTCCAGGAGGGGAGGTGGGGATAGTGACCTGTGCTTGCACACAGGCTTCTTGGTGGTGGCAGCAGCAGCCTTAGGGTCTCATGCCCGTCTCTGGGGTCTGTGCTGATGGCCGCGGCTCGCGCCCGTCTCTGGAGCTCCTTTAAGCGGCGCTCTTAATCCCCTCTCCTTGTGCACCAAGAAACAAAGAGGCAAGAAAAAGTCTCTTGTCTCTTCGGCAGGTCCAGACTGTTTCCCAGACTCCCTCCCAGCTAGCCATGGTGCACTAGCCCCTTCAGGCTGTGTTCATGCCGCCAACCCCAGTCCTTTCCCTGCGATCCGACTGAAGCCCGAGCCTCAGCTCCCAGCCACGCCCGCCCCGGCGGGTGAGCCGACAAGCCTCTGGGCCTGGTGAGTGCTGGTCGGCACCGATCCTCTGTGCGGGAATCTCTTCTTTTTGACCTCCGCACCCTTGTGGCTGTGCTCTTCTCCGCGACCCTGAAGCTTCCCACCTCCGCCACCCGCAGTCTCTGACCGCGAAGGGGCTTCCTAGTGTGTGGGAACCTTTCCTCCTTCACAGCTCCCTCCTACTGGTGCAGGTCCCATCCCTATCCTTTTGTCTCTGTTTATTCTTTTCTCTTTTGCCCTACCCAGGTACATTGGGGAGTTTCTTGCCTTTTGGGAGGTCTGAGGTCTTCTGCCAGTTTTCAGTAGGTGTTCTGTAGGAGTTGTTCCACACGTAGATGTATTTCTGATGTATTTGTGGAGAGGAAGTTGATCTCCGCGTCTTACTCTTCCGCCATCTTGAAGCTCCTCCAAGTTGTACTCACTCTATTGTGTTTAATGAAGTCATATCTCGGACGGCATCCCATCATCACCAAAACTGGCCCGCGGTCCCAAGGACTGTCGCGGCTTTGACCGGTGGGGCCCCTCCAGAGCCGGCAGCCTCAGTGAGGCCGCCCTCCCCTCGGGCTCCATGGCAATTTAGTCCCAAGTAGATCTCTTTAATACTCTTCTCATTTTTATTACTGATTAAAGCTGTATTATAAAGAGATACATTCTCATTTAAAATTTTTCCTATTAGTACAGAAAAGTTTATAAGTTGTCTGCTCTTCAAACATCCTCCAACTCTACTCCTAGGTGTGACCACTATTAACTGTGTGTTGTGTATCATCCAGCTACTAAGCGCAAGTTCGCCTGTACGCGCAAGTTCGCCTGTACGCGCATGTGCACACATGCCAAGAGCAAGGAAATTGGAATGGTTCACCTCAGGTGCAGAGAATAAATAAGTGCATTGTTAGAAGAGAAGTGTGAAAACTAATGAAGCCTCCTAAAAGTCAGTCTGCTTTTTATTAGCACCATACACCAGCAATTCTAAACAATGTTAGGGATAAAATACTCTTCCTTATGGGGTGGACTGCTCTCACCAGCTCACCTCCCCCATCGCTATAACACTGAACACACACACATGTAGCAAATGCATATGTATACACATATATATGCAGACAGATGTACAAGTATGTATTTGTACAACATATATCCTTTGCAAAATACAAATGGAGTAACATGCATTATTCTTATAATATTTTTCTATTAATTTATTTTGGATTTCTTTCTGCATCATTTCTTATATATCCAGTTCTTTCTTAATGACTGTCAGATATTCTGTGATATGAATGTATCATAAATTTTTTATCCAAGCCTCCTTTGTTTTCACTAGTAGCAGGCTAAATAGATGAGTTTTGCTAATCCAGACTGATAGTCTTTTTCTTTTATTATGTAAATCGATCTCATTTACGTTTATATTTTATAACATATATTTGTTGCACTTAATTTTATCACAATATATATTTGGTTAGAGTATATCTATGTTTTCTGTTTATATTGTGGCTGCAAAATTTATTTTGGCTATTTGTTCTGTGTATTCTTTGCTTTGCTTTGTCTTCCCACTTCTAATGATAATATTTGAAACTTTGATTGTTAAACCTCTTTTTCTTTATCAATGTTGGACAGATTTGTACCTCATCATGAAAAAAAGGATAATTTATATTTCACACTTCCTCCCAGCTTCTTCCCCTCATTTCACTTTTTTATTATTATTATTTTTTGTATTACTGAGATTTATAACTTATATAGAACTGAGCTCTGGGAATGTAATGACACACTCAGTGGTCACCAACAGTCCTTTCATCCATGACTTTCCTGTTCATAACATGACTTCAAATATTTTTTACTTATCTTTGGGTTGGCTGGATTTTGTTATTGTGTCTTTTTTTAAAGAAGGGCTCGTAAGTGCTATGTTATCAGATTCTTTGCATTATTAAAATTATCTTTAGACGTAAAGCATGTAATTCTTGGGCCACACATTTTCCCCATCAGAATTCTTTAGATATGGTTCCACCTACGTCTTGCATTGAATGTTGGTATGGAGAAGGCTGAGGTCAGCCATTTTCTCTCTTTGGGAAACATGCTTTTAATTTCGGAATGCCCATAGGAGTTTTTTTTTTTTAATTATTCTTGAACTTCATGGTCTCCACTAAGATATGGCTCAAATTTGAGACTGTATTTTTCCTTGAACAAAAATTCTATTTTCTGCAGATTTTAATCAGTGGATTCATATTTCCCTTTATTTCAGAAAACTGTTCTTTTTTGTTATCTTGAATATTTGTTCTCCACTTTAGGAATATCAGCTATACACATGATGAACCCCCTCACCCGCCTGTCATCTTTTCTATAATCTTTTTTTCATTTCTTTGTATACAAATGTCTTAAGCTATATCTCTACCTCCATACCCTAGCTGTGTTTTCAGTATTAGCTATTCTTCTTGCTGCCCCTGTTGTGACTTTCATTCCTATGCTTTTACTGTTATCTTAAATTTTTTCCAGTGCTACTTCAGTTTATATTTAAATTCCTTTTGTTGTTTCATACTCTAATCTTTGATTGTCTGGTTTCTTTTCTTTTCTCTATCTCTCTCTCCCCAAAGAGCCTAAGTTCTCTTTCTTTAAAAATAGAGTTAAGTAGGGCTTCCCTGGTAGTGCAGTTGTTGAGAGTCCGCCTGCTGATGCAGGGGACACAGGTTCATGCCCCAGTCCAGGAAGATCCCACATGCCGCGGAGCAGCTAGACCCGTGAGCCATGGCCGCTGAGCCCGCGCATCTGGAGCCTGTGCTCTGCAACAGGAGAGGCCACAACAGTGAGAGGCCCATGTACCGCAAAAAAAAAAAAAAAAATAGAGCTAAGTATATGAATTTTTCTTCTTTTCTGAAGTGATTCTCTTTCTGAATGGTTTTCTAAAAATCTGCTGTCATTTGGTAGGTTCGTTTCTTACTTGTTAGGTACTATCTTTACATGGATCTCATTTTGCATTCTTTGTGCTAATATATGAAAGAGACAAGTCTATACAGGCGGATAGTAATAGGGGAAGTCATGAATGTCAGTCTGGGGAACATCTTCTCAGAACTCTTTCCAGATTTCTCTTCTTCTGCTCTGAGGGCTCGTATCTCCTCAGTTTTCTGCTCTTCCCCATTTGGGGAGAGTAGATCACCCAAATGGGAGGTCGCTGTGGTTCCAAGTAGAGCCTCCACCTCACAATTGATTGTTCAAAAATTCTTTTTTTTTTCTTACATCTTTATTGGAGTATAATTGCTTTACAATGGTGTGTTAGTTTCTGCTTTACAACAAAGTGAATCAGTTATACATATACATATGTTCCCATATCTCCCATAAATTCTTTATAAAAAATTCAAACTACAATAGGATGTAGGTTGAAAAACAAGTCTACCTTCACACTTAAACCTTTCCCCTGAGGTAACCACTATTACTAGTTTTGTATATGTCTTCTGGATCAAGAGTCTATGCGTATACAACTCTGTAAAATAGTATATACGCATGCTTGAGTTTTCTTACTTAACAATATATGCTGGCAGTTGTTTCATACTAGCGTAGATCATTCCACTTCAGTTTTGTTAATAGCTGCAGAGTGTTCTTTCAGACTGACACTCAGGGCATACTGAATAATTCAGGCTCTTTCAGCCAGCACATAATTTCTGATAATGACGAGGGAGTGTTTTCCTTCCTTTTTGTTTCTTTCATGGGTTCTGTCACCTCATGGGTTGCCTGAGTTGTCAGGATCCCCTGAAGGCCTAGTTAGGACAGGAGACAGAGCCAGAAGGGATCTTGTTTGCTGGAGGTGAAAGGACAATCAGTGATTCCTGCTCATACCTATGTCTACCCAACCTTCAAGTACAGGACTAGGAGAAACATAATGGTGACAATTTGATTATACAGGCATTAAAATAAGAAAGAAAGTTATGTAAATGAAAATGGTATTCGAGATAATGTTCATTTTCTCTCTAGTTCTCCTTCCTACAAGGAATGAAAACCCAGAAGATACCAAAGTTGTTTAATTTGGGCCTGTCAGAAGTTTGGCTTATACAGCTGGCTTGACTTTACTTAAAATGTTTTCCCTAAAAACAATATACTTATATCTGAGATCGGGACAAAAAATAAGTAACAATATCAGGTAGTTAAACAAACAGGTTCAAGAAGGGTTGAGCTAAATCACTGGAAGTTTTAACCTCAATGAGAGAAATTGTTAAAACACAAATCTTGGGTCTGATCTCCCAGCTTGTATTTATTATCTTCCATTCATGAAGACAAATAGAGATTTCTCCAGGGGGTTATTTGGAATGCTTTCGCTGGTGAGGTAAGACTCTTTCCTGTGGTGCTTTCAACTGGAGTAGAATTCAGCATAAACAGAGTCTCCACACAAACCCTCTACACAGCCCTATATATTGCAGATCTGTTGGTTGCAGTGGGAGTGGGGAAGGGGTAGGGCACTCTTAGTTTAAAAAATCCTTGAAAAATTTATTATATGTGTTTATCACATGCCTGGCACTGTGCTGAGCATTTTATGTGCATTATCTCATTTAATTTTCACAAACCACATCATGAGGAAGGTGGAGTCATATTCCTAGGACCAAATTCCGACTCTGCCAACTCTCATTCTTAGCAAGATCATTTAACTTCTCTCTGCCTCTATTTTTTCATGCATAAAATGGGGAGTAGTGATAGCACCCACCTCATAGGACAGTTGTGTGGATTAAATGAGGCAATGTAAGGAAAGCTCCCAGCAGGGTACCAGGGAACTGATCAGCACTCAAAAAATGTCGTATATTCATACTATTACTCTTAGTATTCTCATTTTACAAATGAAGAAACTGGGGCCCACAGAGGGAGTGTCTTTTGCCATGTCATCCAACCAATGACGTGGAGCCAGGACCCAGACCCGGCTCTGGCCGACTGCAGAGACTGAGCTTTTAAACATGGAGCTCTCTGGCCTCTTCATCACACCCAATGTTGAAGCGCAAATATGGGGCTCAGAGCTCTTTGGAGATACCAGGTGTTCTAACAGACAAAATGCCTTTGAACTTCCATATATAATAGGTGTATTCCTGAAAACTGTATTCGTGTTGAATCCTGTTTTTCCTTGGCTTTCATTACAGGAATAATTTTATGATTGTGCCTTTCTTTCTTGCTCAATATTTTCATTCAAGAAAAAGACTCATTAACACATTTGAGCCCCAGTTTACTCTCTGGAATCTTTATAATTCTTTCAGCGTTTTCGTCCATTTACTACAAAATTAAGCCCCAGCTAGAGTTATTTATAGGAGGAGCTCAATAACCATTTGTTGAATGCCATTAAGAATCTCACTAATGTGTCCCTTCATCAATGAGTGAGTGCATTCCTGAAATGTTCTGCTTAGAACAAAAGATTGTTTTGTGTAAGTCCAGGTTGGTGTCTACATGAGAGAGTTGTTTTTGTTCTGCTTTTCAGAAGTGTGGAATTATATATGGAATTAAGAATATAGTTTTTGTTATTTTAAAATCTTTTTTAGAAGATGAAATCTTTTTTTAGAATCTCAAAAATAAATGGAAGCACAGTTGATTCTTATTATTTGTGGCAATTATATTCTATGAAGTCTCTGCAAACACTGAATTAGTGAGTATTGAACCATTGCTCTTAGGGGAAATACAGGGTTAGGTTCCTGTGAGCCTCTGGTCACATTTTCATCTGATCAATACATAACCTTGTTTTATGTGTCTGTCTGCTTAAAAACACCTTATTTAATATATATTGTTGACTCATTAACATTGAATTCATGGTCAACAGCAGTGTAACTCATTCCTGAACAAAGCTTATGTTTTTTCTCCTTAAGGCACATCACAGCCTTCCCGTGCTTGGGAACACCAGAAAGCACTTCAGCACTACACTGGGGGGAACATTTTAAACAGTGAAATCACCAATAAAAAGGATAAAAAAATGCCAAAACCTTGGCACTAAACATACCGTGAAAAGGACACTTGCTTGCAGTGTGAGAGCCAAAACAAGAGGGCAGAACATCAACCTGTTCAATTTCAGAGCATCACCTTGTTCAATCTCAGCCCAGGGCACGTATGCATCTGGCAACTCAAAGTTTCCACTGCTCTGCACATGTACAAGAATGACTGTGAAAGTGCCCCCAAGTAATGAGGTTGAGGTTACAAACAAATTTTAGCAAGTAAGCAAATGCTCAAATATAGAATCTGCAAATAATGTGGAACAGCCATGTTTTGCTTTCAAATGTCACTTTTTGCTCATTTTCAGGTTTTAATTTGGGAACTATGGTAGATTGATTGCATTTATGGCCTCCATATTGGTCTCCCAGTATCAGGCTGTCTGCCCTGTAACTCTTGGTCCCCTCCTACATTAATTCCAGGTTTAGACATGTGACTTGGCTTGGCCAAGGGCATGTTACCAAACCTGGTGCAAGCAGAAGCTTGAGAAGCACATGTGCATTTCCTCTTTTCCTCTTGGACCCCTGCCACCATCATGAGAACATAGCCTACAAGAGGGCTGTGAAAGATACGTGGAAGAGAGCAGAACTGTCTCATGCAAGGCCATGTAGACCAGCTAGCCCACTAGCTGACCACAGATGCATGAGAGAGCCCAGCTAAGATCGGCCAAACCTGGCTCAGATCAGACAGTCTGCCAACCCAATCCATAGACCATGAGAAATAATCAGTAGGTTTTTTTTTTTTTTAAAGCCACCACATTTGAGGGTGGTTTGTTATACATCATTAACTATCTGATACAGGGACTTGAGCATCTCCTGTTTGAATTTGGGGACTTTAGCATTCTAGATCCTCTAGAAGAGCATCAGGCAACTACTTCAGCTGAAGATTGATGCCTGCCTGTCTGTCATGTGGAAGGTGGAAAAGGAGATCAGTCATTTCAACACAGACCAGGGAAGAGAGAAGGGAAATAATGATCAAGAGGGAAGGACATTAGACTGGGGTAGAACTGAGAGTATAGTTTTTCACATCTGCCTTCCTAGGTCTTGATGAGTATCTTCCAGTTCTGTTAATTTAACTTAGGCTTGGCTAAAACATGACCTGTTAAGCTTCTTTTTTTTCTTTTACTGGTAATGGTGGTTATTTTATTTATTTTGCACTGAAAGGAAAAAAAGAGGCAGCCAGGGAAAAGGAGGGTTAGAGGTGGAACGAAGGTAATAAATTATGTACAGAAAATAGTTTCTCCTGTTTCAGTCTCAGAACATGAAGGGAAATTCACAAGGGGTACAATACATCAATAACTATACTATGTTCCTCTAGAAAAGCTACTGGCCCCAAGGCATAATAAAAGTTACACTTAAGAATACCATAAACCTTTTAAAAGTCACATTTTGAATCAAAATAATTTTCTTATAAAATATTAATTCTCAAAATGAGTTGTAAAATATGAACACAAAACAGCTTAGGCGATTTGTATTTCTGACAATAAAGCTAAAACATCTTGGGGAAAGTGACAGCTACTAGAAGGTAGTTCTCAGAGTCAATGAATGAAAATATGAGTCTGAAATTCCCTCGGATTCTATTCAGTCTTTTAGTTCTCAGTTACTGGGAAGGAACCAGGCTCTGTGCTAGGTCCTGTAGGGATCTCCAGGCCAGGCTGTCAGAGGGAAATCTCAAAACACAGTTGGAGCTCAAAATGCAACTTTAGGGTAACTCATCACCCTTTGGTTGGTCTGAACTTATTTCCTGGACACTGGCTCTTTAAATGAAACGGTAGATCTGAGCTAAAGTCACAAATCAGAGGCAATTATTCTAAAATCCAGAAAAAAATTAACTTACTTACTGAAGGACAGCTCTGAGTGGAAGTAAAAATTCTGCAAAGTAATTAACTGAAAATTACCTTACGGAAATTTATGCTAACCTAGTACTTTATAGCTAATGTTAAAAGGATCAGTTCCCTGCTTTATAAATTTTACTGTTGGGATTTTTGGTAGAGCAAATATTGTTTTATGACATATTACTGTGATAACAGGGGTCTCTGGAGTCAGACTCCTTGGATTCAAATCTTAACTTTACCATTTGCAAAATCTGTAATTTTAGATAAATTTCTTGACCTCTGTGTGCCCCAGTTTCATCATCTATAAAATGGAGATAATAATATTACCTGTTTCCTATGTTTGCTGTGTGATTTAAATGAGATGATGTGTGAAAGGGGTCATTCTATGTCAGCTATTAATAAATAAACATTAGTGTCAACTAGGAAACCCAGGCCTTCACCTGACATTTCCCCAATCCATTCCCTGACCCATCCTGAGGGTTGGTTTCAGTTCCACCTCCATTCATGCCCTCCTCCTCTTTTCCCCAATAGTAGATGAATTTCCGAGATTACTATGAGAGTCCTTTCCCACCAGGAACACTGCCCTCCCCTGAAATGTAAAATCAACATAAGTACTTCCACATTTGGCTGACTGCACCTAATTCAGCTTGTTTGTGTGGGAGACTAGATGAAATGGGGACCAACTTGCCTCAAGACTCTTCAGAGAACACCATTCCTATGCTGAACCCCTAATGCCACTTTCCTGTCCTCCCAAACCCTGCCCATCACCTCCTGCCTCAACTGCCCTGCTCATCCGCTACAACCTAGAAATTCCCTGGGTCTGAGAAATCCCTGCCCTGTCAGGGCTGGGCCCTGGCGATGTCATCTTCTGAGGCTATTTAAAGCATTTGTTGACATTTTTGTTGGATGTCTATGTGCTGTACGTGAACGTAACTGAACTATAACTCTTTACAAATTTGCTCATTCATATTTTCCCTACATTAAAACGACCTCCTTATTTACAGCTACCAATCTCTGGGGATTTCCTGCTCAACCCTAGGAAATCCGATGCACCTGGTGGACTCTGAGGCCCAAATACACTTGAGGAAGCTGAATGTACATCGCTGTTTTCCTCCTAACTCTTTTTTCAAATCTGTTTAAATGCAATTCCAGTCCAGAGCCTCTGGCAACTCCCTCCCAGTCTGCCTGAGCCAACCCCCTGATTGACTGTCGATAGATCGATTCTCATCTTGCCTTATTTAACTCATACGCTCTCTCAAGCTGCTGTTACACAAACACACAAAGTGCTGGAGATAAGAAATAATTTAGAGTCCACGACGAGGTGCAATTTGGAACGGCCTGACTTCAGCTGACCCAGCCTCCAGCCATAATTCCACATCGCCATCCATGCTAACCTTCATCAATCTTCCTTCTTCCAATTAGCCCCCTTCCCTAAAGAAAGTGACTTGCTCACAGTTACAGGGCATCCAGTAACAAAGTTAATTAGGAGTTAGGTCTCTAAGTACCACCTCCTTTCCTTAGGAAAAAATTCCTCGTGTTTCCAGAAAATAGGGTTTGAAACCAAGCAAAACAAAAAAGGCCGTGATTGAGCATAATGATGTCTCTGTGATGCGGAGCCATGCATGTAGCATGTTTGTCTGGGAGAGAGAAGACTGAGACAGACTGTGTCCTATTATTTAAATGATAATAATAACAATAATGGCTAACATTTATTAAGCATATATAGTATGTCATGCATCGTGGCATGAGATTTCCATATTTTATCTCATTTTGATTCCCGTGACACTGCTATTATTCATCAAAAGGCCTATATGCTTACCATGTGCTTGATAAATAAAAAAGAACATAGGTGTGATAGGGATAATATTTTCAAAATATTAAGCCGGTGCATTTTAATTTTTCTCCCGCACAGTGGCTGGCAGCCATTCCCTCCCCTGTCGTATCTGGGAAAGGGAAGCAGGGCTGTGGGATGTGCGTTGTGGGTATATGGGAAGGTCAAGTATAGAAAGGCAAAGGAAGTGGAAATCCTGTTCCTGGGGTTGTGGGAAGAAGAAGGGGATAAAATATGGGGAAGATGTGGTGGCAGCATGCGGGTCCTGACCTTGCTTGCTCTGGCTGGCGTCCAGGGGGATATGCGAATGTGTGTTTGTGGGAGAGGGAGCACTGTTAGGTGGAGGTACAAGTTGGGAGCAGAAGATATCTTGGGACTCATGGTGAAAACTATCTTGCCGAATGAACCACAACTTGGGGCTGCCAGGCTGTGAAGCAGAGAGAAAGACTGAGTGAGAACTCCAGAGCCTGAATGGGATGGAATAAATGCACAAGTTCCTATAGGTCAGTGGTGATGGCTGGCTATCTCCCAGCTTTTTACTCCTTTGTCTTCCAAAGTAACAGAAGCCTACTTTGGGGGCAGAAATTCATCCAGTTGAAAGACTACATTGTAGCTAGCTATGGCCATAGAACTAAATTATGGACAATGAAATGTAAGCAAAAATTTGAGTAGAACATCTGGCATGGCTCCTTAAAGGAAGCTGACCCATCAGAGAGACACTCCCCATCATCCTTCTTGCTATTGCTTGGAAGCTGGACAAAATAGCTGGAGCTTCAGCTGCCATTCTGTAGCATGAGGAGCTTCAGCTGCCATTCTTGAACATAGAAGAAGCATGCCCAGCAAAGAAAGCCTGGATCCTTAATGACTTCATGGAGCTATAAACCCTCGACTATTTACCATTAGATTTTTTTTTAAGTGAGAGAAATGTAATCTTAAGAGAGATTCAGAGCCTGCTTAGAGTCAGACTGAAGAGATTGTAGGAGCAGGTGGG
Source organism: Stenella coeruleoalba (assembly GCF_951394435.1). Classification (NCBI taxonomy): domain Eukaryota; kingdom Metazoa; phylum Chordata; class Mammalia; order Artiodactyla; family Delphinidae; genus Stenella; species Stenella coeruleoalba. Next base: position 52,566,749 of record NC_137148.1, read on the forward strand.
AGTGAGGAGATGGATTCACAGTGGTTGGAATGAAGTGAAACTGCAGCTGAGGAGTATGAGGCTGGCGGCTTAGTCTGAGGATTGAATGGGAGTCACAGTCAGATTTCAGGGGTTCACAGTTCCAGCAAGGGCCCAACTGGGTTCACGTCAGCCAAGAAGTTCCACTAGCCCCTGATTTAGCCAAGAGAATAGACCAAAACATGAGAGACAGATAGGGACAGATAGCATTGTTGGATGGCAGCAGGCCACCCTGCATCCAGGTAGAAAAGGGAGACCAGAGGAGTCAGTAGCTGGTACAAGGATGTACCCAGATGGATCTTAATTACCCAGGAAGTTCACCAAAGGCCACAGCTCTCACCATGGGGAGGAGGAACAGGAGGGAGTGAAATGCTGTGAGTTGGGTATTAATCTGGAAGAGACTGAATTAATGAAAGAAACTCCTTATGTGTTGGACTGGGCTGATTGTCACTGGATTCGATGGAGTTATTTATTTATTTACTTATTTATTGATTTTCACTTACTACCCAGTTGACAGTGGAGGTTGTGAGGAGGATTAGATCAGATATAGGGAAAAAAAGATACTAGCTTTGTTTGCTTTACAGATGCCTGAATTGACTTTACCATGAACATGACTATTTTTATCCCCATTTTACAGATGAGGAAACTGAAGCTTGGAGAAATTCCATGACCTTAAAGTCACATGGCTCTTAATTATGTTTATAGCTAACAAATTTTAGGTGTAGGCTCTATTTCCTTCAATCCAAGACAGGAAAGACTGGGTAGCTGCTGCAGCCACAGTTTACTTGTTCTGTGTGTTCAGTGCTGGGGAGTAGATCAAACCAGAACTCATTTTCAGAGCCTTTCCAATTTCCAAACTCCTTTCTGCTAGATCATGAGGCATTAGGAGCTGAATGATCTTGATCTGACTCCAAAATATACCGGCATATGGATATTAACCTATCATTCTTGGCTACTGAGACTGTCTGCATATAGTTAGTTTTTGAAATGAAAGCCCAAAGCCTATAGATCTATACATAAAGTGGCAAAACTGAGTCTAATAGATCTAAAGGGCACTGATTCACCAGGGTGCAGCTAAAAGGAGATGAAAATGGCCAAACTTAAACCACTGACCTTGGATCCTTGAGCAAGTCTTCAGAGTTACATCATTCATGCATGCATGCACTCATTCATTCATTCATTAACTATTGTTTGAATGTCTCTAACAAGCCAGGCACAGATTGAGGGGGGAAGAAAATATTGGGCTGGCCAAAAAGTTCGTTCGGGATTTTCTGTAACATCTTATGGAAAAACTTGAACGAACATTTTGGCCAACCCACTGGGACTAGCTAGGTAAGGTTGATCTCTCACTGCTCTGTTGTCCTTTTATTAGTCTGCAACCTTTCCTACCTCAGTATTTCAATTATTCCAGAAAATTCTATTTAACTAGAGGCCATCTAAAGCACAAACACCTTGAAACTAGAATGTGTGGGGTAAGTAGAAAGATGTGAAGAGTGTATATGCAGCTATTCCCAAAGGATTGATACTTTCACCTGTTAATGCCCGAAGTTTAGTTCTGCAAGCTATTGATAAGATTTATATTTATGATGTACTCTATCTAGCTGTATTTATCCATAAAAATGTTAAATGAGCGTACCTTTGACCCAGCAATTCCACTTCCAGGAATATATACTTGAACGTGTGCTGAAGGATATATGTATATTCACAGTAGCATTGTGTCAAATAAAAAAAGTCTGGAAACAACCTAAATGCCCAGGAATATGGAACTGATGGAATAAATTATAGTATAAAGTGGAACACTGTGCAGCCATTAACAAGACTGAACTAGAACTGTTGATCTACTTCTATAGCTCTAACAGGGAACAATTCCAGCATACATTGTTAAATGAGAAAAATTCAAGGAACAGAAGTATGAATACAGTGCTACTATTTCAGTAATAGCCCAGTGGGTAGAAAAAATTATAGAGGAAACCAAAAATGAAAGAAAACATTTCTTCCTCATAATTATTATTTTTTTTCTTCCTCATAATTATTGAAAAGCATGTGCTAAGTGAGAAACCCTGAAATTGTGCAGTATGCCCTGAGTGTGAGTCTAAGAGAAAACTGGCTCCTTATAATACTGGGTTTGCCAAAAGTTCATTTGGGTTTTACCGTAACATCTTACGAACTTTTTGGCCAACCCAATAATATAGATATTTATGTTCACCTGAACGTTTCAACGCTCATGACACGGCGGAGGTAAGCAGGGCTTTAGATCAGGAGTCAGCGAGACCCTGGGGTGACTGCCATATACTGTCCTTGCTTTTCCTTGGATGAGGCAGGAAGAGGTCTGGGGAAAGCAGAAGGGAGTTAAAATTTGGAAACCAAAGTGGGAAAGGGGACAGGGAGGGGCAGTGGAAAGCCAGGAGTTGAAGGCCCTGCACTCTGGAGAGTAGGTAGGGAGCAGCCTTTCTTTCTCACTTCTTTATAGTTTCTTTCCCTGATATTCTGTCAGTGGGGAGAACTCCCCGTGGAGAAGGGCTGCCCCATCACCCACGTTTGGAGATGACTTGCTGAAGGAGGGAGAGGAAGGAAGCTGTGACTTTGCACCAGAGCTAACCAGGCGGCTTCTCTGAGGGCGGATCCCGCTGGGGTTTCCGTGGTCCCAGCCATCTCTCTGTACCTGACATGAGGAATTCGTTCATCATTCAAATGGACAGATTGGTGGTGGGCAAACACCTCTGTGTCACCACTTTCCTTGGGAATAGAATGTGAACAGAATTAAGTATTTGTAAAAACTGGGTGACAGATGGGCTGTTTGGAGCAGTCTCATTTATGGTCATTAAATGGGGCCTTTTGAAGCAGAGCACCTGGGATGTTGGTGGTCCTTTTCCAGGAAGGAATTGTAAACCCCACACTATCCAGTGTCAGGTTCCATATGTCTCCCCAGAGTTCCAAGTGACTTTTCCACCCCCACAACCAGGTCCCTGGGTCTCCCCTCCCCTGGGGATGAAACCATCATGAACCCTGGTGGTTTCTTCCTCTCCCCATCTCAGCATCATCAGGGACTCACCCCATACTGCTGTGGTCCTTCACTGGTGGGGAGCGGTTTTCAGTTCTTGGAGGACAGATACTGGGGGGTTATGGCTCTAACACAGAAGGATTGATGCCTAGCCATCTCTGCCTTAGCCTGGTCCATTCCTGAATCTTCTTTCCTTTCTAATTTTATTTCAAAAATAAAGTACTAAAGTGGAAATATTGATATGTGTTTCCTGTGCAGAAATTATAACCAGCCCTCAGGAAGGCTGACATGCATTAGGTACTGTGGGCCTAGGGATGCCCCCAGAATCCTGGAATCTGCATGTCACACTGCAATGGACCATGGAGGCCCAGCCCTACCCCCTGCACATTTGGGCCCCGAGTACCAGAGTTGTAAAGTGCCTTCCTAGGTCGCAACAGCTGGGTCTCCCCACAGCTAAACTAGCAGCCATTTCTCTCGATTCCGCAGGGTGCTTGTTCCCACATTGTGCAGAAAGTTACTGTTGGACCAGAAAGTTACTGTTGGACAAGTGCCTTGACTTCCTGCCCCATGACACCTGCTTTCCCTTGGGCTCCAGTATTCAAGGGCTCCCCTGAAACGTGTGAGTCAGGCAGCAGAAGGTTCAAGGGGAAGCGTGGGTTGAGACATTCTGCTGAGGAGCTCTCGGGGCAGTGGGAGACAGGGCTGATGCACTAATTCAGACACTGAAGGCAGGCAGGCAGGGCAGGGGGCATCTCCCAGGGGTACATTGGTGATAAGGAACTTTGGCTGCTTTGGGTGAGCAGGACCATGGACCATGAGCCAGGAACAAGGTCACGGTTCAGAGCTTCTGCCAAATTCCTGCCTTCTTAGCATCGTAGAATCTTAGTGTAAGGAAAGAGTGCAGAGAACAAGACCCAATCTCCTACTCAATATTCCACAACCATGACCTGTTCACTCAGCACCTGCTTGTACACATCCAGTGACAGGTATCTCACTACCCAGGGAAGAAGTCCATTCCATATTGGAACCCTCTAGTGCTATCAGCTGACCTTTATCTCCTTGTGACGTCTAGTTAATTCAAGGTCTACTCATGGAATAACACAGAACAGTTTCATTTATTTTTCAGGTAATAACGCTTTAAATATTCAAAGCGAGACACCCATTTCCTCCCTGTCTGCCTTCAGTCTGAAGTCGGCTCTAGGCTCTGCATTTTTAATGTCTTAGACACTCTTGTTCAGACTTACTCCATTTATCAAGAGAGTATAATATAGTGGACAAAGCATAGGCTTTGAGTTAAACAAGGGTTCAGTTCTGCTGGTACATTAACTTTGGAAATTCAGCATCGTCATCTGAAAATGGGGAGAAAGCGCTATAATGGGGGGAGTTATTATTGTACAAGCTCAGGCGTTCTCCACTGGTTCAGATTATTCCCCATTGGTACAGGCACGTGGGAGCCCTGCCCCACTCGTATCATGTCCATTGTGAATCAGAAGAAAACCAGGAAAGATCTTGACCCCGTGCTGGGTGGTCTCCAGTGAAGTGAAGCTCCCAAGGAATCTCTCTCAGGGGCTGGCCAGCGTAGTCTCTGAGGACAGTGATGGGTGCTGCGCCCTTGAGTGGAGGCTCCCACTCTCAATGCTCAAGTGGTGCCCTTCCTGGCGCTCCATCCCCACACTGTTCCTGGGAAGAGACCCCTTTGTCTTCTTGGACAACTTCTCTTTGATCAGCTCCCCGACTCCTGGGTACAAGAGTTCAAATCGGTGGAAAGCTAGCTCACCTTTTCTGAAAGAGTAGGGTGAAGTGGGGCTTAAACTTCAAACCTACCTAGGGCAGTAAAGGAAGGGAAGAAAAACAAAACTGTTGTGCTTCTATATTAAAACAGTCTGAGCCTTCATCACCACCCGCAACACCCACCTTAGCACGTTACTATTATGAAAGTACCGGAAATGCCCTGTCTCTGCCTGGCCTGGCCACGGAGGATGCTCAATGAGTGAGGGTCATTACCCTCCCTAGTAATAATTCTGCCACTGGTAAAGTGTGTGGTCTGCAATGGAAAGCAGTACTTCAGAAGCAGTTTGCTGGGGCAAAGTGATACAGAAATATTATTTCCCTTAATTGGAGTACCCTTCTTCCACTGAACCACGTTGAGGCTGCAAAACCATTGTTGGGACTTGCATCATACTATTAACCCTCACTGAGCTGTTATAAGTAAACTGCTAGATTTAGTTTTGTATGTGAACCACATACAGTTTAGTCAAATCTCTTCTGTTCTCTACTTCTGAAATTAATTTAAAAACTTGTGGTGTATAATTTCTTATTCAACCCTTTTGTCATTTTGTTTTAGACCTCTCTAAAGCTTAGCTTTCTTATCTGAAAAATGAAAGATTTGGGCTTCGTGATCTTGAAGGTTTTGTCCTGCTCTGACAGCCTTTTATTTCATAAGTTGTGTCCATCCTTAGAATCTTTCAGAAATTTAACAAATCTCTCACAACCAACTTGTCTCTCAGCTCTGCCTTCTTTGAAAATCTGGGACTTCATCTTTGTCTGACAACTTCCAGCCCTAGGGCCAAGGACAGAACCTTGCCAGGGGTGATGGTTAATTTTATGTGTTGATTGAGCCATGGGGTACCCAGATATTTGGTCAAATGTTATTCTGGGTGTGACTGTGAGGGTGTTTTTGGAAGAGATTAACATTTCCATCTGTAGGCAGAGTAAAGCAGATTGCATGCCCCAATGTGGGTGGGCCTCATCCAGTCAGTTGAAGGCCTGAATAAAACAAAAAGGCTGCCCTCCCCTGAGTAAGAAAGAATTCTTCTTGCTTAATTGCCTTTGGGCTGGGATATTAGCTTTTTCCCCATTCTTTGGACTCCAGTTGAAACATTGGCTCTTCCTGGGTCTCAAGTCTTCCAGCCTTCAGGCTGGAACCACATCATTGACCCTCCTGGTTCTTAGACCTTCAGACTCTGATGGAACTAAATTGTCAGTTCTCCTATGTCTCTGGCTTGCTGACACACCCTGCAGATCTTGGGACTTGTTGTTTCCATAATCATGTGGGTTAATTCCTTATAATAACTATCTCTCTCTAATTTATACATGTATAAGTTATATATGTATATGATTTATACATATATAAATTTTATTTGTTTTTCTATATGTATAAATTACACATTTTATACACTTAAATCATATGTTTGCATATATATATGAATTATATATATAAAATCTATGATAATATAAATATTAAAAATATATGTACTATTAGTTCTGTTACTCTGGAGAAACTTGAGTAATACACCAGGAGAGGTTGCCATCTGCATTGAGTGAATCTCTTCAGTCAACCCACTAAAACAAGAGTCAGCAAACTATGGCCCTCGCCTGTTTTTGTAAATAAAGTTTTACTGGAGCACAACCATGCCCATTTGTTTACATACTGTCCGTGGCTGCCTTCATACTACATTGACAGAGGTTAGTAGTTATGGCAGAGACCATGTGTCCTGCAAAGCCTGAAACATTTACCTTCTGGCTTTTTCGGAAAAATGTTTGCCAACCTCTGCTCTAGGATATAGTTGTTCAGTCTACCTCAACCTACTCACACTTCTTTTCTTCTTCTTAACTTGCATCTTTTCTTAATTGTCCACCTCTAAAATGTGGGCCATGTCCATCTCTAAACTTGGAGCCTTTAGCTCCAAGCTGGTTTCTGCCATGCCGTCTAGGAACTGCTGCATTAGAGATGGACTGCTTCTAGAGCCATTTGCTGAGTGGTCTAGAATTCCTAGTTCTGCCACTATCAACTATAAATGGAAATATTTAGGTGAGATGTCAGAAAGGACTTCTCAATGTTGCTGGTACCTATGGGCATTGGTACCCTCAGAATTTTGGGAACTCTACCCAGAGAGCCTAGAGAATGGAACGGGGCAATCTGATCATTTAGTTCAGGTGAAATTCTGTTCTGAGCTGGGAGGATAGATTAGATCCGTGTTTTCCAAAATGTGATATGGTTTGCATCCAATGAAGAGCATATAAGATAACTTTAGAGAATACGTGAATCAGCATTTCTTATTTTAATATTAATCTCCTAACTTTAATTAATTAAACAAACATGCCCATTTTAATGTGTATTTTAAAAAAGTATAACCAGCACATCTAAGCTCAATCTTATGGTTATTATTGCTTAGGTTAGGGCTAAAGAAAAGCAAATCAATATAGTGTTGATCTAAGGAAAATGTTAAACGAATAAAATTACAGGTATTATGCAGCAATGGCGGGGAAAACTCTTGACTCAGTGACAGAGCTGTCGCCCTTGTCTCTCACTGCCATGACCTTTGTAAGAGTTTCAACACAATTTAGATCTTTAAGGTCTCTTTCTTCCAACCACTGTTAGTGTGACTGGGAGAGATTTTGCCGGGCTAATGTGATTTTCAGGTATTTGGCGTGGAGGCCCCGCAGCCCGACCTGGATAATGAAGAGTTCCTCTCCCTGGCAGTCCAGGCAGCTTATCATCTGCTCATGATGCGTGGCCACTGATGAAGATGGAATGGCCGGCGATGTTATTAACGCCAGCGCCGCATCTGTGAGCATCTGCGAGCATCTGCAAGTGAAACAGAGTGAGATAACCTTCACTTAGGCCCACGAGGACAGTGAAAGCCAGCGTGCTGCTTGGCTGGGAGCCAGCAGCGGGCCTGTTGTCAGAGTAAAGAAATTCATTAGAGGAGAGCTTGTACCAAGGACTGAAGAGAAAAAGGAAGAGGGAGTGGGTGTTGATGGAGCGACAGCAAATTAAAACTTTGTCCCTTGCTCCAGCATGCACTTAGGTCCCTGATTCTCGAGGAGCTGTATGACGTAGAGGCCCTAGAGGGGCTTGTGAATGCCCGTGATCACCCAGACATACCACACCGCTCCCAAGACGTGGGCCTTATTTACTTTCTAGAGTCAGAAGGGAGGGCTGCCAGGACACCTCTATGTAGATGGAAGAATTCTGAATAGGAGGAAATGCTGCCAACAGGCGATGAAGGTCCCTAAAGTCCAGAACAGAGAGTAAAATGGTAGTCTGCGACCTAGATGTTAGATACCTGATACAGAGTTTGCAAATTTAAAGGGGCAAGGCAGGTCACATAAGCTGAAGTGGGCCAGGAGCATGTGGCAATAGGAAGAGGTGGAGACCACTGCAGCCTGGGAGCCCCATGCCCCATTTAAAGGAGGCAGTCACTCTGGGCACCAGCCTTTGTTTTGATGAGGAAATCCAGGTCCTTGTTTCTAGGTCTCTGAGGTTTCTAGATGTGGATATTTTAAAAATTTACAGAACCTCCCAATTTAAAAACATTTAACTTAAATTTCTAAAAGAATTTTTTTTATTTTTTTTTTTAAAGAGGAAAGAAAAATAAAACACTAGGCTGATAAAACCCATGGCCTGTGTGTCTCTGTAGTAAGCAGAATAATCCCCCCACAAAGATATCTATGTCCTAATTCCCAGGATCTGTGAATGTGTTATGTTACCTGGCAAAGGAGAATTAAGGTTGCAGATGGAATTAAGTTGCTAATCAGCTGACTGTGAGATGGGGAGATTAGCTTGGATTATCCTGGTGGTCTCAACGTGATCACAGTTGCCCTTAAAAGTGGACAGAGAAGGCTGAAGAGTCAGTGTCAGAGTGATAAGATATGAGAATGAATCAGTGCAGTGTTGCTGCTTTGAAGATGGAACAGGGCCACTAGGCAAAGAGTGTGGGTGGCCTCTGGAAGGTGGAAAGGTCGAGAAAACAGATCCTCCCCTAGAGCCTCCAGAAAGGAAATCAGTCCTGATGACCCTTGATTTTAGCCCAATAAGACCCATTTCAGATGTCTCAACTACAGAACTGTAAGATGAGAAATTTATGTTGTCTAAGCCACCAAATTTGTGGAAATTTGTTACAGCAGCAAAAGGAAACTAATACAGCCTCTATTTTCAAACTCCAATCTAGAGATTGAATGGGAGAAAAGGTAAGTACAGTGAAAGTGGAGAAACACTGTGGACCTCTGTTTGCTCTTTTATTTATTTATTTTTAACATCTTTATTGGAGTATAATTGCTTTACAGTGGTGTGTTAGTTTCTGCTATATAACAAAGAGAATCAGCTATACATATACATATGTCCCCATATCTCTTCCCTCTTGCGTCTCCCTCCCTCCCACCCTCCCTATCCCACCCCTCTAGGTGGTCACAAAGTACTGAGCTGATCTCCCTGTGCTATGAGGCTGCTTCCCACTAGCTATCTACTTTATGTTTGGTAGTGTATCTATGTCCATGCCACTCTCTCACTTTGTCCCAGATTACCCTTCCCCCTCCCCGAATCCTCAAGTCCATTCCCTAGTAGGTCTATGTCGTTATTCCCGTCTTGCCCCTAGGTTCTTCATGACCAATTTTTTTTGTTAGATTCCATATATATGTGCTAGCATATGGTATTTGTTTTTCTCTTTCTGACTTACTTCACTCTGTGTGACAGACTCTAGGTCCATCCACCTCACTACAAATAATTCAATTTCATTTCTTTTTATAGCTGAGTAATATTCCATTGTATATATGTGCCACATCTTCTTTACCCATTCATCTGTTGATGGACACTTAGGTTGCTTCCATGTCCTGGCTATTGTAAATAGAGCTGCAATGACCATTTTGGTACATGACTCTTTTTGAATTATGGTTTTCTCAGCGAATATGCCCAGTAGTGAAATTGCTGGGTCATATGGTAGTTCTATTCTTAGTTTTTTAAGGAACCTCCATACTGTTCTCCACAGTGGCTGTTATCAATTTACATTCCCACCAGCAGTGCAAGAGTGTTCCCTTTTCTCCACACCCTCTCCAGCATTTATTGTTTCTAGATTTTTTGATGATGGCCATTCTGACTGGTGTGAGATGATATCTCATTGTAGTTTTGATTTGCATTTCTCTAATGATTAGTGATGTTGAGCATTCTTTCATGTGTTTGTTGGCAATCTGTATATCTTCTTTGGAGAAATGTCTATTTAGGTCTTCTGCCCATTTTTGGATTGGGTTGTTTGTTTCTTTGATATTGAGCTGCATGAGCTGCTTGTAAATTTTGGAGATTAATCTTTTGTCAGTTGCTTCATTTGCAAATATTTTCTCCTATTCTGAGAGTTGTCTTTTCACCTTATTTATGGTTTCCTTTGCTGTGCAAAAGCTTTTAAGTTTCATTAGGTCCCATTTGTTTATTTTTGTTTTTATTTCCATTTCTCTAGGAGGTGGGTCAAAAAGGATCTTGCTGTGATTTATGTCATAGAGTGTTCTGCCTATGTTATCCTCTTAGAGTTTTATAGTGTCTGGCCTTAAATTTAGATCTTTAATCCATTTTGAGTTTATTTTTGGGTATGGTGTTAGGGATTGTTCTAATTTCATTCTTTTACATGTAGCTGTCCAGTTTTCCCAGCACCACTTATTGAAGAGGCTGTCTTTCCTCCACTGTACATTCTTCCCTCCTTTATCAAAGATAAGGTGACCATATGTGCATGGGTTTATCTCTGGGCTTTCTATACTGTTCCATTGATCTATATTTCTGTCTTTGTGCCAGTACCATATTGTCTTGATTACTGTAGCTTTGTAGTATAGTCTGAAGTCAAGGAGCCTGATTCCTCCAGCTCTGTTTTTCTTTCTCAATATTGCTTTGGCTATTTGGGGTCTTTTGTGTTTCCATACAAATTGTGAAATTTTTTGTTCTAGTTCTGTGAAAAATGCCATGGGTAGTTTGATAGGGATTGCATTGAATCTGTAGATTGCTTTGGGTAGGATAGTCATTTTCACAATGTTGATTCTTCCAATCCAAGAGCATGGTATATCTCTCTATCTATTTGTATCATCTTTCATTTCTTTCATCAGTGTCTTATAATTTTATGCATACAGGTCTTTTGTCTCCTTAGGTAAGTTTATTCCTAGATATTTTATTCTTTTTGTTGCAGTGGTAAATGGGAGTGTTTTCTTAATTTCACTTTCAGATTTTTCATCATTAGTGTATAGGAATGCCAGAGATTTCTGTGCATTAATTTTGTATCCTGCTACTTTACCAAATTCATTGATTAGCTCTAGTAGTTTTCTGGTAGCATCTTTAGGATTCTCTATGTATCGTATCATGTCATCTGCAAACAGTGACAGCTTTACTTCTTCTTTTCCAATTTGGATTCCTTTTACTTCTTTTCTTCTTTGATTGCTATGGCTAAAACTTCAAAACTATGTTGAATAATAGTGGTGAGTGTCAGCACATTTGTCTTTTTCCTCAACTCAGTGGAAATGCTTTCAGTTTTTCACCATTGAGGACGATGTTGGCTGTGGGTTTGTCATATATGGTCTTTATTTTGTTGAGGTAAGTTCCCTCTATGCCTACTTTCTGGAGAGTTTTTATCATAAATTGTGTTGAATTTTGTCAAAAGCTTTCTCTGCCTCTATTGAGATGATCATATGTTTTTTCTCCTTCAATCTGTTAATATGGTGTATCACGTTGATCGATTTGCGTATATTGAAGAATCCTTGCATTCCTGGGATAAACCCCATTTGATCATAGTGTATGATCCTTTTAATGTGCTGTTGGATTCTGTTTGCTAGTATTTTGTTGAGGATTTTTGCATCTATGTTCATCAGTGATATTGGCCTGTAGTTTTCTTTCTTGGTGACATCTTTGTCTGGTTTTGGTACCAGGGTGATGGTGGCCTCATAGAATGAGTTTGGCAGTGTTCCTCCCTCAGCTATATTTTGGAAGAGTTTGAGAAGGATAGGTGTTAGCTCTTCTCTAAATGTTGGATAGAATTCACCTGTGAAGCCATCTGGTCCTGGGCTTTCGTTTGTTGGAAGATTTTTATTCACAGTTTCAATTTCATTGCTTGTGATTGGTCTGTTCATATTTTCTACTTCTTCCTGGTTCCGTCTCAGAATGTTGTGCATTTCTAAGAATTTGTCCATTTCTTCCAGGTTGTCCATTTTATTGGCATATAGTTGTTGCTTGTAGTAATCTCTCATGATCCTTTGTATTTCTGCAGTGTCATTTGTTACTGCTCCTTGTCATTTCTAATTCTATTGAGTCATCTCCCTTTGTTTTTTTTTTTGATGAGTCTGGCTAATGGTTTATCAATTTTGTTTATCTTCTCAAAGAACCAGCTTTTAGTTTTATTGATTTTTCTATCATTTCCTTCATTTCTTTTTCATTTATTTCTGATCTGATCTTCACGATTTCTTTCCTTCTGCTAAATTTGGGGGGGTTTTTGTTCTGCTTTCTCTAATTGCTTTAGATGTAAGGTTAGGTTATTTGAGATGTTTCTTAAGGTAGGATTGTATAGCCATAAAATTCTCTCCTAGAACTGCTTTTGCTGCATCCCATAGGTTTTGGGTCATCGTGTTTTCATTGTCATTTGTTTCTAGGTATTTTTTGATTTCCTCCTTGTTTTCTTCAGTGATCTCTTGGTTATTAAGTAGTGTATTATTTAGCTTCCATGTGTTTGCATTTTTTACAGATTTTTTTCCTGTAATTGATATCTAGTCTCATAGCATTGTGGTCGGAAAAGATACTTGGAGATGTTCCATGAGCACTTGAGAAGAAAGTGTATTCTGTTGTTTTTGGATGGAATGTCCTATAAATATCAATTAAATCCATTGTGTTTAATGTGTCATTTAAAGCTTGTGTTTCCTTATTTATTTTCATTCTGGATGATCTGTCCATTTTGAAAGTGGGGTGTTAAACTCTCCTACTCTGATTGTGTTACTGTCGATATCCCCTTTTATGGCTGTTAGTATTTGCCTTATGTATTGAGGTGCTCCTATGTTGGGTGCATAAATATTTACAATTGTTATATCTTCTTCTTGGATTGATTCCTTCATCATTATGTAGTGTCCTTGTCTCTTGTAATAGTCTTTGTTTTAAAGTCTATTTTGTCTGATATGAGAATTGCTACCCCAGCTTTCTTTTGGTTTCCACTTGCATGGAATATCTTTTTCCATCCCCTCACTTTCAGTCTGTATGTGTCCCTAGGTCTGAAGTGGGTCTCTTGTAGACAGCATATATATGGGTCTTGTTTTTGTATCCATTCAGCCAATCTGTGTCTTTTGGTGGGAGCATTTAGTCCATTTACCTTTAAGGTAATTATCGATATGTATGTTCCTATTCCCATTTTCTTAATTGTTTTGGGTTTTTATTGTAGGTCTTTTCTTTCTCTTGTGTTTCCTGCCTAGAGAAGTTCCTTTAGCATTTGTTGTAAAGCTGGTTTGGTGGTGCTGAATTCTCTTAGCTTTTGCTTGTCTGTAAAGCTTTTAATTTCTTGGTCAAATCTGAATGAGATCCTTGCTTGGTAGAGTAATCTTTGTTGCAGGTTTTTCTCCTTCATCACTTTAAATATGTCCTGCCACTCCCTTCTGGCTTGCAGAGTTTCTGCTGAAAGATCAGCTGTTAACCTTATGGGGATTCCCTTGTGTGTCATTTGTTGTTTTTCCCTTGCTGCTTTTAATATTTTTTCTTTATATTTAATTTTTGATAGTTTGATTAATATGTGTATTGGCATGTTTCTCCTTGGATTAGCCTGTATGGGACTCTCTGTGCTTCCTGGACTTGATTAACTATTTCCTTTCCCATATTAGGGAAGTTTCCAACTATAATCTCTCCAAATATTTTCTCAGTCCCCTTCTTTCTCTCTTCTTTTTCTGCAACCCCTATAATTTGAATGTTGGTGCATTTAATGTTGTGCCAGAGGTCTCTGGGTCTGTCTTCAATTCCTTTCATCCTTTTTTCTTTACTCTGCTCTGCAGTAGTTATTTCTACTATTTTATCTTCCAGGTCACTTATCCGTTATTCTGCTATTGATCTCTTCGAGAGAATTTTAAATTTCATTTATTGTGTTGTTCATCACTGTTTCTTTGCTCTTTAGTTTTTCTAGGTCCTTGTTAAACGTTTCTTGTATTTTCTCCATTCTATTTCTAAGATTTTGGATCATCTTTACTGTCATTATTCGGAATTCTTTTTCAGGTAGACTGCCTCTTTCCTCCTCATTTGTTAGGTCTGGTGGGTTTTTATCTTGCTCCTTCATCTGCTGTATGTTACTCTGTCTTCTCATTTTGCTTAACTTACTGTGTTTGGGGTCTCCTTTTTGCAGGCTGCAGGTTTGTAGTTCCTGTTGTTTTTGGTGTCTGCCCCCAGTGGGTAAGGTTGGTTCAGTGGGTTGTGTAGGCTTCCTGGTGGAGGTGACTAGTGCCTGTGTTCTGGTGGATAAGGCTGGATCTTGTCTTTCTGGTGGGCAGGTCCACATCTGGTGGACTTATTATGGGGTGTCTGTGGACTTATTGTGATTTTAGGCAGCCTCTGTGCTAATGGATCGGGCTGTGTTCCTGTCTTGCTAGTTGTTTGGCATAGGGTATCCAGCACTGTAGCTTGCTAGTCGTTGAGTGAAGCTGGGTCTTGGCTTTGAGATGGAGATCTCTGGGAGATTTTCCCCGTTTGATATTACGTGGAGCTGGGAGGTCTCTTGTGGACCAGTGTCCTGAACTTGGCTCTCCCACCTCAGAGGCACAGCCCTCATGCCTGGCTGGAGCACCAAGAGCCTATCATCCCCACAGCTCAGAATAAAAGGGAGAAAAAAGAAAGAAAGAAGAAGATAAAATAAAATAAAGTTATTAAAATAAAATTTTTTTAAAAAAATTTTTTTAAAAGTAAAAGAAACAAAAACGTACAGGCAGAACCCTAGGACAAATGGTAAAAGCAAAGCTATACAGACAGAATCACACGCAGAAGCATACACATACACACTCAGAAAAAGAGAAAAAAAATGTATATCGTTTCTCCCAAAGTCCACCCGCTCAATTTGGGATGATTCATTGTCTCTTCAGGTATTCCACAGATGCAGGGTACATCAAGTTGATTGTGGAGATTTAATCCACTGCTCCTGAGGCTGCTGAGAGAGATTTCCGTTTCTCTTCTTTGTTTGCACAGCTCCCGGGGTTCAGTATTGGATTTGGCCCGGCCTCTGCGTGTAGGTCTCCTGAGGGCGTCTGTTCTTTGCTCAGACAGGACGGGGTTAAAGGAGCAGCTGATTTGGGGGTTCTGGCTCACTAAAGCCATGGGGAAGGAGGGGCACGGAGTGCAGGGCGAGCCTGTGGCAGCAGAGGCCCTTGTGACGTTGCACCAGCCTGAGGCGCGCCATGCGTTCTCCCGGGGGAGTTGTCCCTGGATCACGGGACCCTGGCAGTGGCAGGCTGCAGAAGCTCCCGGGAGGGGAGGTGTGGATAGTGACCTGTGCTTGCACACAGGCTTCTTGGTGGCGGCAGCAGCAGCCTTAGCGTCTCATGCCCGTCTCTGGGTTCCGTGATTTTAGCAGTGGCTCGCGCCCATCTCTGGAGCTCCTTTAAGCAGAGCTATTAATCCCCTCTCCTCGCGCATCGGGAAACAAAGAGGAAAGAAAAAGTCTCTTGTCTCTTCGGCAGGTCCAGACTTTTTCCCGGACTCCCCCCCGGCTAGTCGTGGCGCACTATCCCCCTGCAGGCTGTGTTCACGCCGCCAACCCCAGTCCTCTCCCTGCGATCTGACCGAAGCCAGAGCCTCAGCTCCCAGCCCCGCCTGCCCCGGCAGGTGAGCAGACAAGCCTCTCGGGCTGGTGAGTGCTGGTCGGCACTGATCCTCTGTGCAGGAATCTCTTCGCTTTGCCCTCCGCACCCCTGTTGCTGTGCTCTCCTCTGCGGCCCCGAAGCTTCCCCTCCGCCACCCCGCAGTCTCTGCCTGCGAAGGGGCTTCCTAGTGTGTGGAAACCTTTCCTCCTTCATGGCTCCCTCCCACTGGTGCAGGTGCCGTCCCTATTCTTTTGTCTCTGTTTATTCTTTTTTCTTTTGCCCTACCCAGGTACGTGGGGAGTTTCTTGCCTTTTGGGAGATCTGAGGTCTTCTGCCAGCGTTCAGTAGGTGTTCTGTCAGAGTTGTTCCACGTGTAGATGTAATTTTGATGTATTTGTGGGGAGGAAGGTGATCTCCACGTCTTACTCTTCCACCATCTTGAAGCTACTCCCTGTTTGCTCTTTTTAATGGTGAGAGATAGATGGAGAGAATGAATGCTAGGCTTGGCTGCTTGAATTCCTTAGTGTCCATTTTGATAAAAATTCCTGCACCAGATGCATCTGATCTTTTAATTCTGAGACATCCAGCTGTGTCCTGGAGGCAGTTTTGGAGCAATGATCCAGGGGCTTTCTAGGTCAGTATACCTAGTTTACCATGGCAGAGACCCTCAGAGCCTGCCAGTAATCTGTGGGATCAGCTGTACTTCTCAGTCTCCCTTGTAGTTGGGTTGGGACCACATGGCCAATGAGATGCGTACAGAAGTGACATAGGCTATTTCCAGGCCTGGCCCTTCAGTAAAACCATTATCTTTAGCTCCTCTCTCTTTTCCCTCCCATGGTGACCCTGGAGGCCATGTGTTCCAAATGATTTAGCTACAAGGTAGCGGAGCCTGTCCCACCTGTGTCATGAGGAAGAAATAAACTTTCGTTTTGTTGAACCACTAAGATTGTCTATGGCAACAGTACTTACTCATCCGTTACTAAATCCAAAATGGAGAAAGCAAGATAGGGGAGTGAATGTGGAAAGATAAGTGAGTTGGAACCCAGGAGAGATGTGTGATGGTTTAGTTGTGCCATGTTTTTCCAAGTGTGATCTGTAGACCACTAATGGGAACTGAGCACATGTAAGCAATAAACAGAAGAACACTAAAAATTTTAGTAGGCAAGCATTTATTTGACTATGTATTAGAAAAAAATTTTACCTGGCATGTATGTCTACCCTGTAATTTCATAGATATTTTTTGCTTAGTATTCAATTAGAAGTAGACTTAGAAAAACATTAAATAACAAATACACAAGTGGTACATAGGGATGGAATAAAAATGTGAAGGTGGCAATAACTAAAATTTAGGAACCATGAAAATAGGCCATACGAAAATAAAGGAGGCTTGGAGTATATCTCTGAAAAGAATAGATAGCTGTCATGGCTTTTGCTATGGGAAAGTCATATAATTAGCTCTAAAATCCTGGGAATTAAGGGGGACCTAAAATGATCAGCTCCTTGTTGCCTTTATAATGATGTCCAGCTTCTTCAGCCCGGCATCCAAGACCTTCTAGATGTCTAGCATCTAACAGTAACTTGACTTGCCGGTTTAATTTCTATTGGCCACTCTACAGCTTAATTCCACTCAACTTGTAAGCCACAGCTCAAATCCCGTCCTCCATGAAACTTTGCCTTATTGCCCCCCCACTCCAATAAAAATGATCTCACCCTCTTGAAAAGCCTTACAGCACCTACTCCTGGTACCAACCGGACACACAATCCTGAAGTCGAGTTATTTGTATGAGCGTCTTGCCTTCCCATTTAAATTATAAGCTCCTGGACAAGACTGATCCTGTTCTTACAATATTTCTTTGAATCTTTCATACTTCCTGATAATTTTCAGTTAACACACAATAAACATGTTTGTTGTAACTTTTTGTTGTAAAGCATCTATTTCTCATGCTTCAGAGATTTTCAAAGCACAAGCCAAGAATTGCAAGGTATAATAGAATCGAGCTGTCCTATGACATGAGGATAATTTAATGAGCTTTCTGTTTGAAGAAACTTCTAGGCTCTAAGGAAGATATCTATTGAGAGTGTCATGAGGTTTGCTGTTACCTGGTTTATTATAATGGTCATGTTGGTGAAATGTTTTCAGGCAGGATGTTAAAGTAATGATAGCTGCTGAAGCAAGCAGACTTCAAAATTAAATAATAGAATTTGATTTCCCACTTATATAATAATAAAAGCAAGTCAGCTTTCCTCAACATGGTTATCCAGAAACCAAGGCTCCTTTCATTGTATGGCTCAGCCATTCTCTAAGCTGTGTCATCATTTGCATCCCACTGGCGGAAGATAAAGGAGAATGTGAAGTGGGTATTCCCACTTTTAAAAGACTCTGATTAGTAAATGAGATATATGATTCCACCTCACAGTCCATGGGTGAAAACTAGTCACACGGTCACATCTAGATGTCAAGGGTCCAGGAAATGTGATCCCTTGATGCTTCTGATCACAATTTAAAATTATGGATTGGAGAGCGTGAACTCTGCGTGGATGGATGCGTATCTCTGGCACAGAGCTAGGTGAGCGCACCAGCTGCCTTCCAAGTTTAGCCACCACTTCATTTGATTTACAAGGAAATGTGGAAGAGTTTATGAAATAATGGGAACAACGAGGAAAACAGTGGAATAAGATAACCCGAGAAATAGTGAAACAGAAGCAAAGCCCATGTAGGTCCCTAATCGATTGTCTTCATCTTTTGAGGAGATGAAGAGAGGCTAACACAGGTGCCGGAGCCTAGGTATGCTGAATTCTGGAATGGGGAAGCATGGGTGGAGGGTGGCTCTCCTGACCTGCATGCTTCTAAGAGTTGCTTTGGAATACCAGCCAGGTGGAGGAGTCAAGTTGCCAGGCGCTTCCATCTGGACTCCTGGCCAGTTTATGCTGTTTCCTCGACTACTGGATGTCAGAGAGGAGAACCCATAAGGCTGGCTTTTAGGTAGAACACTTCTTTATTTCACTTGTTCTCTTATTTGAACTTTATAATAATTTGGTGTAATAGAGAATATTACCATTTAAGAGGCTAGAAAAATGTGTCATGGAAATGCCCCAAGCTCCCACATGAGTGTCTGAGTCAGGACTAGACCCTTAATCTTCTGACTCTAGATTCAAGACCCATTTCATTGCATCGCAATCTCCCCTCGGGTAAATAGTTGGCTTTAGGTTAAAAGGAGAAAGAAGTAGGTCAATTCTGTCCTTTAGTCTTCCAGGTTCTTTTTTCTATGAACTTTTGCCCTCTCAGTTTCCTAATTTCAATCCAAACTTGCTCTCATCTCCTTGGTTGTGCTAACTGGTACCTTTCCTAGAGGCACTGGCATCTTTTTCTAGGCTAAATAGAAAGAGATGTGGCTCTATCAGTGGCATCCCGTGGGAGGAATCAGTGAGCACGAGGGCCTGTTGCAGCACCTGTGAAACACAGTCACATGCTCCATAAAGCAGTCCCAGCTTCAGCCAGCATCGCCATAACCATCGCTTCTTGCCAGAGCATAAATCATACAAATCAGATTTTACAGCTGTGAAGGCTTTTAGAAATCACCCAATCTAGCTATTTATGTTTGGGTAATAAATATATGAGTACTTGAAAAAATGCTCACTCCCACTAGTGATCAGAGCAATGCAATTAAAACAAGAAAACAGGGCTTCCCTGGTGGCGCAGTGGTTGATAGTCCGCCTGCCGTTACAGGGGACACGGGTTCGTGCCCCGGTCCGGGAAGATCCCACATTCCGCGGAGTGGCTGGGCCCGTGAGCCATGGCCACTGAGCCTGCGCGTCCGGAGCCTGTGCTCTGCAATGGGTGAGGCCACGACAGTGAGAGGCCCGCCTACCGCAAAAACACAACAAAACAAAACAAGAAAATAAAGTTTTTCTCTGTCAGGCTGGCAAGAACAAAACCATATTCAGTGTTAGCAGGGAGGTGGGAAAATTGTCTCTCTCTTAACTGTTGGATGAGTATGGCTTGGTAACAACCTTTTGGGGGCAGTCTGGCACATTTCAAAGCAAAACTTGAAATAATAAAAAATTAAAAAGCCATTTAAAAGGCAAGAATTTAAATAGCAAAATATTTAAAGGCAAAAATTAGATGGACATAGCAATTTCAAGTGCAAGAATGCCTATATCTATGGAGGTGCATAAAATTAGGTGTTCATGAATGATGATTGTGATTATGAAAAAATGGAGAACACCTAAATGTATTTCCACAGAAGAAGTGCTAAATGAATTATAGAAAATCTATGTTGTTTTATTGTGGAATTTTGTGTAGCTTTTAAATAGAATGAATTAGAAATATAAAATGGTACAGCTACTTTGGAAAATACTTGGCAGTTCCTCAGAAAGTTAAACAGAGTTGCCTGAGATCTAGCAGGAGATAACCAAGAGTATTAAAAACCTATGTCCACACAAAAACTTGTACACAAATGTTCGTGGCAGCATTGTTCATGATAGCCAACAAGTGGAAACTACCCAAATGTCCATCAGCTAATGAATGGATAAGCAAAAGGTGGTATATCCATTCAATGGAATGTTATTCAGGCATATACAGAAATGATGCACTGATCCATGCTATAGTGTGGATGAACTCTGAAAACATTATGCTAAGTGAAAAAACCGGACACAAAAGGCCATGGATTGTATGATTCTATTCACGTGAAATGTCCTGAAGAGGCAAATCCATAGAGACAAAAATATATTGATAGTTTCCAGGGACTGGGGAGAGGGAAACAATGGGAGGTGACCGCTAATGAACACAGACAGAGTTTCTTAGGGCAGTGATGAAAATATTCTAGAATTAGATAGTGGTGATGGTTACACAACTTTGTGAACAATTTACTAAAAAACAGAGTTGTAAACTTTAAAAGTGTTAATTTTGTGGTATGTGAACTATATCTCAAAAAGAAAAGGAGAGATCTGTTTGTCTGAAATAGAGGGTGTCCCTGATACATTGTAGGATTCAAGAACAAGTTGTTGAACAATATATAGTTCATTTTTTTATTGGAGCATAGTTGATTTACAGTGTTGTGTTAGTTTCAGGTGTACAGCAAAGTGATTCAGTTGTGTGTGTGTATTTATATTTATATATATTCTTTTTAATTTTAAAAAATTAAAAAAAAATTTTTAACATCTTTATTGGAGTATAATTGCTTTACAATGGTGTGTTAGTTTCTGCTTTATAACAAAGTGAATCAGCTATACATATACACATGTTCCCATATCTCTTCCCTCTTGCATCTCCCTCCCTCCCACCCTCCCTATCCCACCCCTCTAGGTGGTCACAAAGCACGGAGCTGATCTCCCTGTGCTATGCAGCTGCTTCCCACTAGCTATCTATTTTACATTTGGTAGTGTATATATGTCCATGCCACTCTCTCACTTTGTCCCAGCTTACCCTTCCCCCTCCCTGTATCATCAAGTCCATTCTCTAGTAGGTCTGCATCTTTATTCCCGTCTTGCCCCTAGGTTCTTCCTGACCATTTTTTTTTTTTAGATTCCATTATATATTCTTTTTTAGATTCTTTTCCCTTATATGTTACTACAAAATATTGAGTATAGCTCCCTGTGCTATACAGTGGGTCTTGTTGGTTGTCTATTTTATATGCAGTAGTGTCTATATGTTAATCTCAAACTCCAAGTTTATCCCTCCCCCCTTCTCCTTTGGTAACCATAAGTTTTTTTCTATGTCTGTGGATCTTATATAGATCATTTTTATCACATAACAAAACAAACTCTATCAATTATGGTCCAACCAGAAAAATAAAAAGTCCTATAAATATTTAAAAGGAAGAGAATTTAATGCAGGGAATTGATTACAAAGGTGAAAAGCACCCCTACATTGGAGAGGCAGGCCAAGGAGACAGTATCACCAGAGTCACTTAAGTACATGGTGGGTCTGTCTCGTGGGAGCTGAAGCCATGGAGAAGTTGTAGCCATTACAGAGATGCCACAAGAAGCAGGGTGAGGCAGAGAAATAGCTTCGCCTTCTCTTCTCTTCCTACCGTCCAATCTTGCCTTATCATAACCTATTGGTCATATCTACTCAGAAGCCAGGAGGAAAGAGAGCCTGAGAAATGTAGTTCCCTGAAGTACAGAATAGAGCAGAAGAGCTCAGAGAGTGGCTATGAAAGGAAACAGGCTGTTGACCTACACACTCTATCCCTTTTGCAACCTGGCGTCCATTCTCATCTGCCTGACATGAAGCATGTGTCGTAGAAGCCAAAAATGTTCTCACCCTCTCAACAAGGGGAGACCCAAAGTCCCTTCATTGTCATTATCCACTTCAAGTGCATAACTTCCGGTTGATATAATCCTTCCCAAAGGTCTGGATGTGGCGTCTCATAGTCTGGTGGTCTACTGATGTAGTTGTAAATTTAAACACCTCTGACAGTGTAAAAAATAAGAAAAGAGAACAGAAAAAAGGGGAAAAAAATTGAACAGTAGAAATATACAAAATATTCACAGCTGCTAAAGCTATCATTTCTGTCACTGGTCATGTGACACAGTTGACGTTTATCTCTTCCTCCTTCCTCCACCCATTCCCTGTCACTTGGCTGTTAGCCAGCGTTCCACTTGGTTGGGGTTCTTGACCCACTGGGGTGACTAAAATCAATTCCTGGAGGCTCTGAGTCTTTAGTGGCTATGCCTTTCTTGGTTCGCTCTATTCTTCTATTGATTTTTATTTGGAAGTAATAAGAGGCACCTAAGATTATCCCTGGGCTCCAGTGATGGCCTCTTTGCCTCCACTGTGTAGTAGCAACCCAACTTCCCCTTGATAATGAAAATCAACCCCCTTCTCTGTTGATCCAGTAACATGTGGAAATTCCACTAGCTAGCTGGCAGTCTCCCCTTCCTCTTCCCTGTGGAAGCAATCATCCCTTGGGAACACCTCCAAGATTGCAGGGACAGTAAGCAAATCTTTGAGAATGGGTATCATAGTGAATGGGGCCATTCTTCATCTCTTGGTGCCCAGACCCGTGTGTTCTGACTGAAGAAGAAAGAGCACTGACCATTTATTTGAGTTTAAAGCATGTATTGCATCCTATAAGACAGTACCCAGCCTCACAGGGTGTGATCTCCCATCTGGTACTGTGACGGGGTCTGTAACAAGCCATTTTATCAGGCCAGCTACTTCAGGGCAATTGAGGTATGTGTCAAGGCCAGTGAATTCCATGGGTGTGAAGCCATTGCTGTACCCCCTTCACTATAAGATGTATTCCTTGCTCAGAATGTCGTGTGAAATACCATCACGATAAATGAGGCATTCCCTAAATCCGTGGACAATGGTACTGACAGAAATATGCAAAGTTCATTATAGCAGGGAAGTTTGGGCATCTTGATGTAATTGAATGTAAGCAGTTGAATCCAAGGCTAAGTCAACCAGTCAAGGAAACTGTTGAAGCTATTTCTCATGAGCTATAACGTTGTCTGGAATCTTGAGTAAGTGTGTCCTTATTGACAAATTCAACCTCATCGAATTTTATTTTCTATTCTTAGGCTTAGAATCTGCTTGTGCAGCTGTTTTCCAGGTCCCTGCTCGTAAGAATTAGCAAGAGCATATACTTCCTTTGGTGTATAGGATGTCTTTTCCCAGAACACACCTTGCAATTCTCCCCCTACAGTGGGGTCGGATTCTATTTATTGGTCCAGAGGCAATAAGAACTAGTAGGAATGGGGCTTGAGAATAGCATCCCATTGCAAAAGTTGCCTAAGGTAGGATCATTACAGTACATTACACTGACTTAAAGCAAGGGAAGGCTAGTTTCCAGAGATAAGGGAAGATGGACTGCCTCCAAGGTCCTAAGTGTTGTCAGACCATTCAAATATCCCCCTCTCAAGGCTCGGGATCCCACTCCTTTGCAGCTAATGCCCTGACGTTAATATATGAGGCACAGCTAGGTTTTGTACTCAGCTTACAGTGTTATTCTGTAATGTGTACTCTTTGATTTGGGACCAAATCTTCAGACATGTCTAACCAGTGGCTACTAGAAATAAGAGATGTTTTTAAAGACATCAAAGCAGCTCAGTGGTTCTGTGCCTGAGCTTATAGTTTCCTTCCTGAAAGCTCTTAGAACCTTTAGAAGCAGCTGGCCACCTAACAGCTTACACCAGTTGAGGGCAGGAGTGATTTGATTTCCCAAAGCGTTGTCTTAACTGGCACATGATCCCAGGCAATCTTCAGGTGATAATTTAAGTGAAGATGTTGCCACTGCATGCGAGATATGACTTCCATTTGCAAGGAGATCATCAGTATATCCATGCTCTAATAGGCCAGCAACCAAAACCAGAATTCTGTTTTGAGAACCTATTTTTTAAGACTATTCCAAGAGCTATATCAACCAGGAGAATAAGAAACTTCTCTAGAACTTAGAATGAATCTACAATAAGGTGAATATGCTTGACGCTATTGAACTGTACACTTAGAAACGGTTAAGATGATTTTATGAGCGAACCTAGTACAGAGAATTGGTTTCAGGAGACGGAAGAACAGAGGAGCAAACAGAAGACCTTGAGATCATGTAGTGATTAGCAGCAGCAGGAAGCTGCCACCATCCCTCTGCTAGAGGGACAAGGAGAGAAGACGGTACTGATAGGCCTTCAGAATCAGGGTCACACTCCAGAGATGAACCTGGGAGACCTGTCACGTGGGTTCTGAGACTATGGAGGAGATGCCACAGGAAGCAGATGGAGGCTTCTTCCTGCTTCCCATCCTCCAGCCTTCCACCAGAGCCTTCATTGGCAAAGCTTCCCACAGGTACAGAGGCAGAGCAGGGGAAGAGCAAATGGGCAGTTGATCTGCACACAAGCCTCTTTGCAGGTATGTATAAATGCACAGGAGAAAGCCTGGAAGCATATAGTCCAGTAACAAAGTAGACTGCATCTCTCAGGAGGACACAACCACTTCCAGACAGCCCCTCCCCTGGAGCAACTCCTGCCTTTGAGGAGAGGGCCCCCCTGAGCGCCAAGAGGAGAGGCAGCTCTGGGCAGACAGATGCAGTCAGCCAACAGCAAGTGGGGAGAAGGTCTGGTTCCTGCAGTCAAATGGGTCATGACACTGTCTTCTGTGATCCAGCTCTGCCCCAGGAGGAGCAGGGTGGGCAGGCCAGCAAAGCCCGAAGCAGAAAAGGAAAGCGGCTCTGCTGAATGGTGAGTAGTGGTTTCACGGTAGCAGTGGCTGGGAGAAGAGTGAGGGCTGGCAGGGGTGTGGGGTGCGAAGGCTGAACATAGACCCACCCCTGTTAGTGCCTCGAATCCTCAGGAGGAAACAGGCGGCGGGGAGGCGGGGCAGGAGTCCGGAAGCCTCAGAATATTTTGGCTCACCTTATATTTGACTGTGTCAGTTCCAACGCATTCACTTCAATCTGGCAGTCGACGGTGCTTTTCACAGCCACCCAAATCAAATATTCTATTGGGTCGATACAGAGCCGTTATGAAGGGGCCCTCCTTGGGGAATTGGATGCATCACTGTCGTCAAATTGGTGCTTCCCTGTCAAGTAGGCACGAGTCTGGCCACAAAGGCTCGGTTATTTCATGACCCAGACTCGACCACGAGGACAGTGGCGAAGGTGCCCTTGTGAACTCCAGCCTTTGTTCTGTGTAGATCAGCACTCTGCCTTCATTGAATTACGCAAATATTCATGTTTTTGTATAACAATGAGACAATTGCTTGAATAGAATATATATATATATTTTTTTGGTGGCTCTTTGCTGTATTTAAGGGGTCACGAGCAAGGCAACCCTCAAATACTTTGCAGTCTTGGGAGTGCCCAGTACAGGGAAGGGTCTGAAGAGCAGGAAGGACTCCCCTCACTTTGACAGGCCTGTGGGATCCCTCCAGGGCCTTAATTACTCTGGCCCTGTGCTCCTCTGCTCCTGGCCAGGAGCTGAGGTGAGCGCAGACGCTTACACTGTCTGGAGGTGTGCCTTCCCATCCTGGCCCCAGTTTGGAGGGGCAGCGGCTGGTCCCTGGGCCCCTGGAAGACTAGGAGAGGCGTGGCCCAATCTCCCCCAAGCCCGCAGTGCTGGGCCACCGAGGCCAGCCACTGAGGTCTGCCCATCTGCCACCCTGCCTTGGTTTTAATGAAAACTGTCCATGTGTTGCTGCTCATTCCTAATTATCTGCTCTGGTCTGGTTGGCTGACATGTTTATTTTGTGGCTGCCAGACTGGTAGAGATGGCTCTTTCATAAAGAATCACACCCCATTCAAGTTGAGTTTCCTTTTTGCCCATCATTTGTTTTTGCAAACATTTCAGGATTAATTGAACACTCTTCCCCCTTCCAACCAAAACACATGCTCGCCTTCCCTGCGCAATATGGCAATCTTGGCATTCGATCATCTCTGCACGCTTTCATTTCTGAGTCCCCAGTGCTGACAAAAGACTGGTCTCAAGTAACCTCAGGCCGCTGTCTTGGAGAAAATTGAGTTTCATTTCAGATTAGCCTCTTCAGTTTCTGTCTCTGAAAAGCTAATTTTCTATAAATCTAGGTTTGGGTATCTTCAGGCTCACCTTGAGCCTGCAACTGCATATCTTTTGCTCGTCTTTTTAATTATAACTATGGGTTTGGAAGCTTCATAAAATATGTCATGTTTTGAGTAAGGGAAGAAGAAGGAAAGAGTCAGCTCTGGGCAGACTTTAAAAAGTATCAGGTAAAAATTGTTCTTCTTTAACATGATTTCACTATTAAGACTCCAGTGGAAAAAAACAGCTAGGAATTGAAATGATTGTCTTCTTTATTTCTACTACTGCACACCTCATTTTTAAAAGCAAAACAAAGACAAAAAATTCTTTATCAATTCCATTGTCATCCTCTTTCTCCCTCTAGGGTTGCTTAATCCTGGCTGCTCAGAAGAATCACCTGGGGTTTAAAATTTTGCCCATATGTGTAGTCATAATAACGGCCTCCCAGAGATGTCCTAATCCCTAGGACCTGTTACCTTCCCTGTGATTAAGTTAAGATCTTGAGGTGTGAAGTTGTCCTGGATTCTCCAGGTGGGCCCCAGAATATAATCATGGGGGTCTTTAAAGGTGGCAAAAGGGAGGCAGAAGAAGAGAGTAACTGTGGAAGAAGCAGAGAGAAACAACATTGCTGGCTTCAAAGATGGATGAAGGGGACCTTTAGAAGCTGCAAAAGGTAAGAAAACAGATTTTCCCTGGAGTCTCCAGAAGGAACAGAACTCTGCTGACACCTTGGGTTTAGTCCAGTGAGACCCCGGAGGACTTCTGACCTACAGAACTGTGAGATACATTTGTGTTGTATTAAGCCACTAAGTTTATGGCCATTTGTCCCAGCAGGAAGAGAAAACTAACACATCATGTAAATTTACCCTTGGAGAGGTAGCCCCAGGCATCGGTAAATGGAAGGGCTCTGCAGGTGGTTCTCACGCCGTGGGATGGAGTGCCCACCGGCAGTGCTGTGTCCATGCGCTCACACCTCCTTGACCGTTGGCCCACTGCAATCTGGCCGCTATTCCCATCAATCCTCTGGACTCTTCTCACACACCAGCCACCTCTTGTTGACCAATCAAGTGGACAATACTCCCTCCTTATGTTACTCAGTGTTTGACAGCACTGGCCATTTCCTCAGACACCACTCATCTATTTTTCTTTCTCACCTCATGGTCATCCTCGTGATTCTCTTGGCTAATGCTGTTCTTCATCTCAATCCTTAAGTGTCGATGCTGTGAGGGTTCCATCCTAGGGTCTGCTCTCTTCTTGCCCTGTATACTATTCCTGGGATGTTTCACCTGTCACTGTGGCCTCTATATGGTGATGGACACCTAACCTAAATCTTTTGGCTATTTATCTTTCCTAACTTTCAAAACCATATATTCAACAATCTACTTCAAACTCAGGATGTCCAACATCAAACTCATTTCCCCCACCTTAATTCCCTTCTTCTGTATGTGGCATTCTTTTTATTTATTTATTTATTTTACTTATTTTTATTTTTGGCTGTGTTGTGTTTTCATTGCTGCGTGCGGGCTTTCTCTAGTTGTGGCGAGCGGGTCTACTCTTCGTTGCGGTGCACGGGCTTCTCACTGTGGTGGCTTCTCTTGTTGAGGAGCATGGGCTCTAAGCGCACGGGCTTCAGTAGTTGTGGCTCGCGGGCTCTAAAGCGCAGGCTCAGTAGTTGTGGTGCATGGGCTTAGTTGCTCCATGGCATGTGGGATCTTCCCGGACCAGGGCTCGAACCCATGTCCCCTGCATTGGCAGGTGGATTCTTAACCACTGTGCCACCAGGGAAGCCCCTGTATGTGGCATTCTTATCCATGCAGCAAGTAAAGCCAGAAACCTGGGAATCATCCTGTCTCCTCTCACTGCCTCACCTCTTCCTCTCCTAAGTCTAATTAATCACGTCTCTCTATCTATTCAGTATCATCCTGGTTCAGGCTACTTTGATCTCTCCCTGAATTACTGTGATGGCCAAAGCCACTTCTCAAAAATAAAAATGTCATAACTCTACATAAAACATTTTAACATCTCCCTCATCCTCAGGAATAAACTGCAAGCTTTTCACTTGTCTTCAAGACACAGTGTCACTTTATTCCTGTTTTCCTGTCTAACACAATCTCCTCCAATTCTTGGCCTCTTATCCCCACCCAACTCTGTGCCCCAGCCGTCGTGAACTACTTTAGTCATCTAAATTCACCACACCTCCTCTTGTCCCAGACTTTGCACATGCCTGTCTCTCTTCCTAAACATACTCTTTTCTCACTCTGAGACTGCGTCTTCCCCATGCCTCAGTCTTGGCTTAGCTGTTGCCATGGACGTTGGTCATGTTTTGGCTGTGTTCACCCTTCCTTTAGTATCTTGATTGCCTTCTGGAGAATTAACCCTTTTTTCTTCTGTGTATCCTTGGCTAGATGGTAAACCCAAATGTCTGTCACTTATGACAGAACCTAAAGCGTGTTAGCTCCTTTCTCTCATGGTCTTGGTACAATCAGGTAGATGATCTGTGACCTAGGCTGATCAATCAGATGCTTTTTTCCAGGACTGTGAATCTCGAATAAATAGTGCCAAGATGAAAGAAATTGGGATTCCTCCATGCCAGGAGCAGGGTTCTGACTGGACTGTTCTGGCTCAGAGACTCTGCCTGGGTTCCTATTTCCTGACCCTTCAAAACTGCCCTGATTTCTGTCTCTTTATAAGCCTGTTTTTTCAGCTATTCCATTGATTCTATTGGTATCCCATATCCTTTCATTAAATTTCTTTATTTTTTAAGTTAGAAAGTGTTCGTTTCTGTGCTTTTTTCATCTATAAAGTTATTCAGTGGCTCCTCAGCCCTCATCTGGACATATTCTTATTATAGTAGTTACTACTGTACAATGTATTAAAATATCACTTCTCTGTTTCTCCTACTAGATGATAAACTTCTTGAGGGCAGGAACAATACCTTGTTCATTATTCTACACCCAGAGCGAAGCACAGGGTCTGGTACATAGTAAACATTGAATAAGCAATTGAGGAATGTGTGAATGCAATTTCATTCTCTGATAAGAATATGATAAATGTGGAAAAGGCTCATGGTCCATTGATTCTAATGTTTCCCAAACTATTGCCAGCTAATATAAATTATCACCAGGAAGTTTCATTAACACTTTCTCTGCCCAGTGACAAAAACATACAGATCATTGTGCAAAGCCCAAAACAAACTAAAAATACCAAAACAAGGACTTCCACTTTGAAGAAGATGAAATAGACATACTTTTCCCTTTTCTCCCACCTAAGTACAACAAAAATCCTTGGACAAACATTACTCAGCAAAACCACAATGAGGTATTATCTCATACCTATTAGAATGGCTGTTATCAATTGGGATTGACATATGTACACTAATATGTATAAAATGGATAACTAATAAGAACCTGCTATATAAAAAACTAAATTAAATAAAATTCAAAAAAACTAATTACCTTAAATGTAAATGGACTGAATGCTCCAATCAGAAGACAGAGCGGGTGAAGGGATACAAAAATAAGACCTATATATATGCTGCCTATAAGAGACTCACTTCAGATCTAAAGACACAGAGACTGAAAGTGAGGGGTTGAGAATAATTACTCCATGCAAATGGAAATCAAAAGAAAGCTGGAACAGCAATACTTATCAGGCAAAATAGACTTTAAAGCAGACTGTTACAAGAGACAAAGAAGGACACTGCAAAATGTCCAAGTGATCAATCCAAAAATACATAACAATTATAAATACATATGCACCCAACATAGGAGCATCTCAATGCATAAGGCAAATATTAACAGACATAAAAGGAGAAATCAACAATAACACAATAATAGCAGACTTTAACACCCCCCCAAAATAAAAACAAACAAACAAGAAATAACAAGTATTGGCAAGGAGGTGGAGAAAAGGGAACCTTTTGCATTTTTGGTGGGAATGTAAATTGGTGTGGCCCCTATGGATAACAGTATAGAGGTTCCTCAAAACATTAAAAATAGAAATACCATATGATCCAGCAATTCCACTTCTGGGTATATATCCAAAGAAAATGAAATCACTATCTCAAAGAGATATCTGCACTTCCATGTTCATTGCAGCATCATTCACAATGGCCAAGACATGGAAGCAACCTAAGTGTCTATCAAAAGATGAATGGATAAAGAAAATGTAGTATTTATGTATACAATGGAACACTATTCATCCATAACAAAGAAGGAAATCCTGCCATTTGCAACAACATGGATGGACCTTGAGGGTGTTATGCTAAGTGAAATAAGTCAGAGAAAGACAAATACTATATGATCTCACTTATACGTAGAATCTAAAAAAACCAAATTTGTAGAAACAGAGATCAGATTTGTGGGATGAGGGCTGGGGGAATTAGAAGGTGATCAATAGGTACAAACTTCCAGTAATAAGATAAATAATTTCCGGGGATGTAATGTACAGCATGATGACTGCAGTTAATATTACTGTATCGTCTATTTGAAAGTTGCTAAGAGAGTAGATCTTAAAAGTTCTCATCACAAGAAAAAAAAGATGAGGTGAGTGGTGTTAACTGAACTTATTGTGGTCATCTCCCAGTATATACATATATCAAATCATTACACTGTACACCTTAAAATGATAAAATGTTAGGTTTAAGTTATATCTCATTAAAACTGGAAAAGAAAGTTATGAAATAACCATAAAATGTAACAGTATACATTAAAAATAATGTGTAATTAATCATCAAGGAAATGCAAAACCATAATGCAACACCACTACACACCCACCACAATGGCCAAAATGAAAAAGTGTTGATAAGGCTATGGAGTAACTGAGATTCTCATACGTTGCTGGTGGGAGTGTAAATTGGTACAATCACCATTGAAGATGGGAAGTTTCTACCAAAGCTGAACATACACGTAACACTGTGACTCTAAATAGATGGAGAGATATACCATATTTGGGGGTTGAAAGAATCAACATAATGAAGTTGTCATTTCTCCTTAAAATGATTGAAAGGTGTCATGCAATTCCTATCAAAATCCCAGAAAAATATTTTATAGGTATAGATAAGATTATTCTACAATTTATATGGAAAGGAAAAGGGACTAGAATAGTTAAAACAATTTTGGGAAAGAATAAAGTGGGAGGAATCAGTTTGCATGATTTCAATATTTATACAAATATAGTAATCAAGATTGTGTGGTATTGGTGGAAGGATGGACCCATAGATCAGTGGAACAGAACAGAGAACCGTATAGCCTTTCCAACAAATGGCCC
The DNA here is from genome assembly GCF_951394435.1 of Stenella coeruleoalba. NCBI lineage: Eukaryota > Metazoa > Chordata > Mammalia > Artiodactyla > Delphinidae > Stenella > Stenella coeruleoalba. The sequence continues at coordinate 52,598,088 of NC_137148.1, forward strand.
TGGAACTTGGACATTCATAGGCAGAAAGAAAGAGAGAGAGAGAGAGAGAGAGAGAGAGAGAAAGGAAGAAAGGAAGGAAGAAAGGAAGAAAGAAAGAAAGAAGGAAAGAGAGAGAGAAAGAAAGAGAAAGAGAGAAAGAAGAAAGAAAGAAAAAGAAAGAAAGAAAAGAAAGAAGGAAAGAGAGAAGAAAGAGAGAAGAAAGAAAGAAAAGAAAGAAAGGAAAGAGAGAAAGAAAGAAAGAAAGAAGGAAAGAAAGAAAAAGAGAAAGAGAAAGAAGAAAGAAAGAAAGAAAGAAAGAAAAGGAAAGAAAGAGAAAGAAAAAGGAAGGAAGAAAGAAAAGGAAGAAGGAGGGAGGGAGGGAGGGAAGGAAGGAAGGAAGGAAGGAAGGAAGGAAGGAAGTAAAGAAGGAAGACCCAAGTCTCACATCTTAATATAAAGCTTAACTCAGAATGGATCATGGATGTAAATATAATGTGTAAAACTATAAAACATTTAAAAAACAAGGTATCCAAAAAGTCAATAGGTAAATTAAAATGGAATAGTAAAAATATTCAAATAATCCAAAAGAAGGCAGGAAAGAAGAAATGGAGGAACAAAACAGGTAAGATAGAAAACAAATAATAAAACGATAGCTCTAAATCCAATCATGTCAGTAATTAGGTAAAGTGTAAATTATCTAAACACATGGAGAAACCCACTTTAAATATAAAGACATAGATAAATTAAAAGTATAGAAAAAGAGATATCATGCAAACAATAATCAAAAGAGAGCTGGAGAGCTGGAGTGACTATATTAATATCAGACAAGGCAGACTTGAGAACAAGGAACATTACCAGCAGTAAAGGGGTAATGATAAAAGTATCAATTCACAGGGAAGATATAATAATTCTAATTGTGTATTCAGGTTTTGTTGCAGTTTGACAAAATAACTAATTAGTTTTTTGGTTTTTTTTAAACAACCTTGGCATTGTAGCCAGAGCCTAAAAAAATGAGTGTAGTGTTTATCAGAAATATAAAGTCACATTTATTGTTTCCTGCAATAGTTTCCAAAATGAATTCTCAGTTGTTTCTCAATCAATGAAACATCCCTTGGAAGCGTGTATTCTTCTGCCATGATACAGGGGAGGAATCTTGAGCAAATATGACAAATGGCTTCTGACAGGCTGGCTTCTGATAACTCAGGCCTGGAGTGAGCAATCATAAATGACCTCACACTTGCTGCCCTCAGTCCCAGTTTGCAGCACGCTGCCTTTCTACTTAATGAAAAACACACCTCTGGAAACCAAAGCAAAGGCCTTAGAAATTCTCTGAGATCCCAGCCCCCATAGCCTGCTCCTTACTGGCTGCAGGAAGCCTTGGTGGGTGGATCTTCATCTAACCTGCCACTAGGAGGTGTTTCTTGAGTTTCCTTCCTTTACTGCATGGAGAGTCATTACGTGATTCTGATTCCTTCTAAATGTATTTCCCCACCAGGTGAGTGAGAAGTTATAGGCCAGTCTAACTACTGGATTTCGACCCATCTGCCAACCGTTTCTTTAAATAACAGAATAGAATATATGAAGGGAAATAAGTAACTAAAAAGATGTTGATAGATTGCTGCAATCAAGTAAACCCATGAGATGAAATTATCAGGAATAAACATCAAGTCCAATATTTATGTTTAAAAGATCACTTTTATTGTAATCAGCATACAGGAAGCTATTGTAAGGAACCCTGAGGATACTGGTAGCAAGGTCATTATCTGAGAGTAAAGCTGGTAAAAATTGATTTAAAATGGATGAGGACAGAGTACACATGTATGCATACATCCACACCAGCCTACAGACCAATTTCACTCATGACAATCAATGCAGAAATCCTAAATAAAATTTGTGCAAACAAACAGCATATTAAAAGATTAATATTACATGACCAAAGGAATTTATTCCATAAATGCAAGGATGTTTCAGTATTTGTATATTTATTAATGTAGTTCCCATTAATGGATATAAATAGAAAAATTATCATTTTTATGAGTGTTATAAAGGCTTTTGTGAAAATTCAATGCCTATTCTCTATTTTTCGAAAAGTTTTAATAGAATGGGAATCAGATATTATTCTATTGTGCCAAACCCAGCGTTATACAAAAGAGGGAAAGAATAAGAGCATTCCTGTTAAAATCAGGAACAAGGAACGGACACTGTATCACTGCTATTATTTATCATGGTCTGGTGGTGTTCTTCAGCACAGTTGGAGAAGAGAAAAAAAAAGAATGGTTTAAAAATTGAAACAGAGGACATAAAATTCTAATTATTAGCAGACAATATAACTATTTGCCTCAAAAATCGAAGAGAGAATAAGTTGAAGTACTGTTACAGTCAGGGAATTCAGTAGGATAACTGAACAGGGATCATATACGGAAATCAATAGCTTTCATATATGTGAACTATAATCAGTCTGAACAAGAGACCCCCAGAATAAATAAAAAATGTATGAAATACTTATGAGTAAACTTAACAAGAAATGTTCAAGATCTATAGAAAGAACATTTTAAATACTAGTGAGGATCACAAAAGGAGACTTAGACAAATGAACAGTATACTGAATTAATAGGGAATTGTATCATCGTCAAGAAATTAATTCTCCCTAAGATATGCTAAAATTATAATACACTTTCAATAAAATGCAAACTGAAGTTTTTTGGAACTAGGCAAGCTAAATTTATATGGAAAAATAAATAACCCAGGAAAGCTAGAAAAATTTTAAAAGGAAGCCTGAGAGGAAATTGTCTTTACTAGATATGAACACATAATATTCAAAACAGTGTTAACACTAAACAGTAAATAGACTAATGGAAAAAAATAGAGAGTCTAGAAATAGACCCTCACACGTGGAGAAGTTTATTGTGTGATAAACATGGCTTTTCAAATCAGTGGGTGGGCTGATTTTTTGGTTAGCACTCAGTTCCATTCTTAACCTTCCATGCTCTCATGTGTTACAAGGGTGCTGGCTGAAAGCCAGTATGCTATTTTTCTAGATTTCCTCATCAGCTTCCTTTGGTCAGGTTCTGTGAATGGGAGGCATTGGTTGGGATTGAGGAGTGAGAAGCAAGAAGGAGCCATTTTTATGCTTCCAGTGCCTCTTCCTGCAGCAGTAGTAGTATTAATGGCTGGCAGTTAGGGCTCTACCAGCATCAGTGAGAATGATAGTGGTTTCAGCACCATCATGAAAGTTTAAATTTCTGAGTTTCTGCTCAGTGTACACAGTGAGATTCCAAAATGAAAAAAGCAATGACCATGCTGCCAGCAGTTCAGTGTTGAGCACCAACTGGTGGTTTACAGCTGGGGGTACTAGGGGCTTCATGATCACTGAATAATATCACTTTCTCCCTTTGTTCCTTTAGTCCAATGTCCTTGTCACTAATTCACTGCATTGAATTCCCCTCTGTTTGAAATATTTAGAGTGCTTTCAGATTTCCTGACCGGAAACTAATTGATGCAAGGAGAAAATAACAATTATTCAATAAATGATATTAGTGAAACTAGGTAGTCAGCCTGTGGGGGAAGGGAAATAAAGTTTGGTTTCCTACATCACACCTTATAACAAAATACATTTTAGATAAATCAAAGATTTGAATGTAAAAGAAAGAAACCATAAAAACACAGAAGAAAACATGTTGGGTTTTAAAAAATCTCAGAAGGCAGGTCTTTCTAAGATGTTCCAGATAAAAAACATTTGAAAAATTTAATTCCATAAAAAATGATGGCATGACAAAAAAAAAAAATTCCCAGCACATAGGAAATCAAAAAACAGGAAAAATATTTACAATGCCTATCCTTAGACAACACCAAAACCCCAACAGAAAAATCAACAAAGATCACAGATAGAAAGTGTACAGAAAGAATATATGAGTGATTCTTTAAAAATACACTCAGAATTCACTGGTGAAACCATCTGATCATGGGCTTTTCTTTTCTGGGAGGTTTTGATTACTGATCAATAGCCTTACTTGTTATTGGTCTGTTGATATTTTCTATTTCTTCACGATTCAGTTTCAATAAGTTGTATGTATCTAGGAATTTCTTTCTTTTTTTTAGGTTATCCAATTTGTTGGCATGTAATTGTTCATAGTAGTCTCCTATGATCCTTTTTATTTCTCTGGTATTAGTTGTAATATCTTCTCCTTGATTTCTACTTCTATTAATTTGGTTTTTTTCTCTTTTTTCTTAGTTATCCTAGCTAAAGTTTTGTCAGTCTTGTTTATCTTGGAATGTGTTGGATATGTCTGTTATCTTGATTGTGGTGATAGTGTCATGAGTGTTTACAATTTGTCCAAACTCATCAAGTTGTATATATTTAATATGTATAGTTCTGTGTATGTCAGTTATACTTCAATGAAGCTTTTACAAATACTCAGTCTCACTCATAATAAGGAAATGCACATTAAATAGATTAAAATAGATTAAATAGATTAAAATATCTATCTATCTGAATCACTTTGTTGTACACCTGAAACTGATACAATATTATAAATCAACAATACTTCAATTTTAAAAGGTATAGATATCCTCAAAAATAGAATGCATAAATAAATTGTGATGCATTCATCAAAAATCCACAGTAGATACCATTTTCACCTACCAGATTGGTAAAAAAAAAATAATAATAAAATAAAAGCTTGATAAATCACTGTGGTGATTTAAACATATATCCACAAATTCTCTGACACTCTTCCTCTTTAAGAGAGGAAACGATTTTCCTCTGAGTGTGGGCTGGACTTAGTGGCAAACTTTTGATGACTGAAACATAGTAGACATGACGGTTTGTGACTTCTGAGACTAGGTCATGAACGGTCACCACAGGCAGTGCTCTTTCCTACTTCCTCTCTGTCGGATCACTTGCTCTGGGGAAAGCCAGTTGCTGTGTCATGAAGACACTCCAGGAGCCCCAAGGAGAAATGCATGTGGTGAGAGAAACTGAGCCGTCCTGCCAACAGTCAGCAAGGAGCTGAGACCTTCTGCCACTAGCCCTGTGAGTGCAACATTTTGGAAGTGGATCACCCAGCCGCAGGTAAGCCTTTGGACGACTGCTGCATTGGTCAACCAACAGAGACAGTGAGGCAGAACCGCCCAGCTATGATCCTCTTAAATTTCTGTCTCACAGAAACTGTGAGATAATACACGTTGTTTTTGGCTATTAAGTGTTGTGGTAATTTGTTACACAGCAATGGATAACTAATGAAGTCGCTCTGTGGTGAGTATGTGGGAAGAGGCACCCTCATAAATTGCTGGTAGGAATATAAATTGGATCAGTGCCATGGAAACATATTAGGCAATATCTATTACAGTAAAAATGTAATTCCACATCTATACATACATCCAAAGATATACTGGTACAGGTGTGAAATGTTAATTAAACAACTCTCTTTATTGCAGTGTTATTTGTAATGGCAGACTGGAAGCAATCTAAATGTGTATTGTTATTGGGACTAGTTAAATAAATAGGATACATCAATATAGTGGACTTCTATGAAGCTGTTAAAAAATAATTCTATAGGGCTTCCCTGGTGGCGCAGTGGTTGAGAGTCCGCCTGCCGATGCAGGGGACGCAGGTTCATGCCCCGGTCCGGGAAGATCCCACGTGCCGCGGAGCGGCTGGGCCCGTGAGCCATGGCCGCTGAGCCTGCGCGTCCGGAGCGTGTGCTCCGCAACGGGAGAGGCCACAGCGGTGAGAGGCCCACGTACCGAAAAAAAAAAAAATTTCTATAAACAAGGAAAAAAACGATGTGCATAGTATACTACCATTTATGTAATGCAAAAGAAAATAATATGTATATGTTATCTTTGGAAGGATGCACAAGAGACTGATAACAGATTGGGGAGGAGATTGGGGGTCAGGAGTGGGAGAGAACGTTTCACTATATATCGTTTTTGATATCCTTTGAAAAACTGTCTTTTACCATGTACATGCATTACCTATTCAAAAATTTTAATAATCGGAAAACTAAAATAGATGAAAGGTCATCCATGTTAAGAGAGAGTTTCTAAATGGGTAGCTGATAGAGAACTGGAGATCCTTCTACTACAAGCGTGATAGCTACAGTGTCTTCATGCCCGGAATATACCTTAAGAAGGTGACACCCTAAGCCATTGTATTTTTCTCCTATTTAGAGAAAGAATAGGTTTATAGGAGGTGAGTGGTCTGCTTAGAGTCTAGATAAAGAGACATTAGATAGTGTGGATTTGCCAATATTTACCCAAACCAAAGAAGAAAGACAGTATTTAGCAGATGTGAGTACTTCCCTGCTAGGAGGGAATATTTTATGTAACACGAGGGCATTAAGTTTCTTGGTTTGGATTCTGGGCTCAGTTGAGCAAACTTTTAATTACTCATTGGGCTTCCCTAGGTTTTTACAAGCAATCCCTTTCATATGAGACACAAGTATTGTAGTCACTGTAAAACTATAGCCCCCATTAGAAATTTTAAAAGGGCACTTGAGTTTATATATCAGGCTTTCAGGAGTTAGATTTGTGTGACTCAGGCCCAAGAGCCTGAAAGCAATGGCTGCTGTGATATGATGAGTTTCTTGACACGCAAAGCTGAGGAGCAGTGTCTACCTAGGTCCCATCTCCGTCTGAGGCCAGTGGAGTAGCCGGCCAATCTCTCTTGGATAGATGAGGGTCCTCTTTTTATCTGTGGTAAGCATAAACAAAGCATGAGGGAAAGCTTACTGCAGAGCAGTTCCTATGAAAAATCCCTGTGTGATCTGATGGTGTGACCAGCTAAAGAAAGAAGGCTGATGAAAGCTCAGCTTCCACAATCATCAGAGGGACCAGATAATGGAAAATCATCAGCCCACTAGATTCTTTGTTAGTACATTTGGAAAATCTTTCACCTTTATAATTCAAGAGGAATCTGACCACAGATCCTTGCAAATTCCCAGAATTTCTGATACCATGATAGAGTATCATTTGCACTATAAAACACGTGCATAATAAAAATCAAATTGAGATTTGGATGTTGGAGCATCAGCTAGGTACCCTCACTAGCCAAATGGTTTAAATGACTTAACTGTCACACCAACCTGGTGGCATCAGTTCAGATTTCTTTTTTGCCATAACCCAATGACATTTGTACAGGTGTAGGCCTTTAGAGTCATTGTGACTAGTTAAAACTGCAAATGTTGTCTTGGTGATTATGAAAAGTCAGCTGTACTGAGGCCAGGTCTAGGCACCTTACTTAAAGAGGATTGTTCACTAACTTGAGAGTATGGGAAGGTTAACATCTGTGTCCACCCCTGCATTTATCCCTTTATTCACTTATTCATTTATTTAACTTACATTTATTGAATGCTCCTATTTGCCAATAGCTATAGTATGTTTTGTTGTTATCTGCTACAAGAAACAGCTGACGGAACTTCAGCTGTACTACCAAAAGGGAAGATTTAAAGGGGACATGACAGCTGTTTTCAAGCATGTGAAGAGGGAGGAGGCTTATCTGTGTTTTTCCAGAGGACACCAGTAGGGAAAGTGAGTAGATGATAAAGGGTGTCAGACCTGGGCATAAATTACAGGAGAACCTTTTGACTTTGGAATGAGCTGCCCAACAATGGAATGCACTGCCTTGCAAAACAGTGATCTTCCAACCAGTCAGGGGAACTGCCAAAGCACAGATAAGGAAGATGGGGCCCAGAAAGATTAAATGACCTAGACAAGAGTGCATAGCCAGTTAGTGTAGGGGTCCTGGCTTGGTACCCAGAATTCTAGTCAGCCTAGGCCAGTCAACCCTTGGCCTGCAGAGATTTAACTTTGTTCTTTCAACCTCAAAGCTTCATGGTGTGTTGTAATTTATAATTTTGATGAAACACATGCTCCAAGGCTAACGTGTGGGAGTGAGTCCCTGAGCTCTCAAGCAAATACCCACATCTCAAACAGTCTTTGAAGTTCTACGCTTGCGGAGAACACAGGAATTCTGGTGATGTGTTACAACTTCTTTTTCATTATGAAAAGTATTAGTTAATGCGCAAATGAGCAAAAAAGTAAAAAAGTCATGAGCAAACAAAGATAACCAAGAAAGTGAAGTTTCCTGTCAAAATATGAAGTTTCAGATAAATTCGAGTGGCCTGTGCAATTGAGTGGTGACGTGAATCAGGGATGAGAAATTGTTTCACGGAGTGTTCCATGGTTTCAGCAACCCGCCCCAGAGGTGTTTGGGGAAATATTCAAGAAGAACAGGAGTATTCTGTACTCATTCCACTATATTTGACAGTCTCCCTTGATCTTTTGCTCTAAATCATCTGAGCAACACTGATTATGAGGAAGGAGAGAGGATCCCTAATTCATCTTCCCATTCAGGTAAGAGGTGTGGGGAAGGAATTGTACATCGTCTCTGGCATGGCTTCCCTGCAGGTCCATGCAGGCCATGGGGGGACCTGGATCCATGCGACTTAGACGTTCCAGCTTGATGTGATACCAAATAAAGTCCCACAGTACGTCTACGAAGTCCAAGGTGTCTCTGCCTTTCTCTTCGAGGAATAGCCGTATTCATTCCTGTCAGCTCTGGTCCTGAGGACACTGTTTCAGAGGCAATCACTCTCGCTTTTCCCCAGGATACCAAAGGCAGTTTAGGCTTAAATATTGAAGACAGAGCAGGACTTTCAGGGAATGCCCCAGCTCCCCTAGTTTTCCTAACATAGAATTCTCAAAGTGCGATCTCTTGACCAGCAGCATTTGCATCACTTGTTAGCACTTGCTAGAACTACAACTGGAACTCCTTAGAAATGCAGATTTCTCCCCGCTCCCTCCCCCTCCAGAAGCATTGAATGGTAAACTCTGGGGGTAGGAGGGGTCTAAGCAATTAGTGTTTTAACGAGCCCTGCCTGCAATACTGAGGCCGAGGACCCAAGAAGACATTCAGGAGTGGGAAGAATGGCTTGGGTTTAATGGTGGGTTTGATGTCCAGCTTTGACTGCCCAGCCTCCTACTCCCCCAGAGAGGAGAGACCTTATGGAAGCCAGCGCTGGTCCACGCCATCTCTCTCTGCATCCAGAATCTACAGGGTTTGCTGGGATTTCCCGGAAGACAGAGCAGTAAGTAGAAAATGCTGTTAGATGCTTTCTGTTTGGCTTCTTGAGGCCTTGCCAAGGTTTAAGTGGCACCCAGATTTTTCATAAACGAAAAATGGAGATGTCAGCATACCCATGATATGCCATGAACGGGGATTCTGCTTGCAGAAATCGTCCCAAGACCCCCAAAGCAGCAGCTTTTTGCATATTTCTACCTGCAAGGCTGTCAACACAGCAGTTTTGCCAGCTCCAGTTTTACTTGAGAAAGCCGAAGCCCAACCATTTATAGGATTCATCTTTTATGACTAGAACTTTACCAAATTAAATGTTTAATAACTAAAGTAACAAATTATCCGCTTGCATATGTGTGTGGTGTTCACCCAGTAAATATTTCAATCTCGGGTATTTCCCTCCCTGTTTAGTCACTCGGTTCTTGTTTTTCTTCTTTATGGCAGGCTTGTTTATGTGACAGCTGTTTTACATTGATATAAACATGCACCCCACTCCAACTGAATCAATGTCAGGAGAACAGCAGGAAGCCTGTTTCTTCCTGTTACATCCTATCCCTGCTGTAAATATGTGTGCCCGCTAATGACAAGTAACATTTGCAAGAGTCCACACCTGGAAGCTAAGAGGTTGCCCACCTTCCAGGAAGAGTCCAGGGATGAAGGGGTCTGGATTAAAAACCCCAGTGGACCTGCCATGACAGGGCTTGATCCCACCCACTCCTTGTTTATATTCGTAGTGTATTTATGGGGTTAATAAAGAGGGTAAATAAACAGACTGCTGAGAGGCAGAGGAAAGAGTGGGAGAAAAGAAAGATCTGAACTTGTGTCAGCAGCCCTGGGTAGCAACACCTCTTAATTGAGCCGGTTGTCTGGGGAGACATCACTACCACTTCTGGATCTTACCGGTTTAAAAAACATAGTCTCTGTCAGCTCTGAAGTCTCAGATTTCCAGGTGGTGCTCTGGTTAGCAGATGGTTAACTGCTTAATGAAGTCTGTTCCTCTTTTCATTCATGACAGCTGATGTTAGCCCTTCACCCTGAGATCTCTGCTCTCTTTCTTATGGTCTGAAGGAAGGAAGGAGAGAAAGAAGGGGGAAAATTTTAGATATTTTGTTCAGAAATTCTCATCATGGGGTCCTGAAGCCATGTTCTCATTGGAAAATTAATTTTAAAAATGTGAGATGTGGTTCCCTCTGGCTGGCAAGAGGGAGGCTCCCCTATGTGCCACCCCCTTTTCTCCTGGTTGAGGATGCTGGGGTCCAAGTGAGGAACTGGCCCTGGTTCCACTGCTTCATGAAAGCCTGTGTAAAGTAATTCTGGGTTTACGGATGGAAGTGGGCCTCTTCCTATAAACCTCTTCCTAGTAGTTAAAGAAAGGGCGATCTTCCGTGGATAGACCAACCTGGGTTGGCCTTTGCCTGGTTGGCAGAATTCATTCTGATAGCGTGCGTGTTTTTATACGAAACCTCTGTGTGCTAAATAAAGGTCAAGGGAACAGTAGGCAGCCTGTTTCATTCCATTATGTCCTTGCCTCATCACAAGCCAGTTTAGCCTCCAAACATTCCTGACAATACAAGGCTTTGCAGGTGGCTCTGTGTCCCGTTGTTCTATTTACACTCATTGTTCTGAACAGCGTTCAGGATCCTGGTGGAAGCCGGTGTGGGTGAGGCTGTAGCTCAGTTGTGGGGCAGGGACTGACTCAAGCTCTTGGAGGGTCTTGTGCCTCCACAGGCATCCCTGACATGGAAAATGCCCCCTCCCCAAATGAAAATCTGGGAGTGGGGAGGTAGGCAGGGAGTTGGCTGGAGGAAAGATCCAACACAGTATATGCATTATAAGATAGAACATTCCTAAAAGAATGGGGGCCCCAGAGCAAATCCATGTGTTACCCTCCAAATATTTCACCACCTACAGTCACATTAGAATGAATTAGAAGAGGCACCCTGAAGGCAATGTGTATTGAGCACTTGCTGTGTAGTGGGCATTGTTCATAATATATGGTGTGAATTTTCTCTTGTAGACCTACCTACAAGGGATTCTCTCATTTAATCCTCATAATAACCTCTGATGCAGACAGCCTTATTGTCTCTAATTTCACAGATGAGTGAAGGCAGGTTAAGGAACGTGCCTGGGGTCACACGGATGGTTTAAGTGGAGAATCAGGGATGCTAATTCAGATGCTATAAATCCAGCCTTTGCACTTAACCACTGTAAGAAGGAGTCTCAAATGCTAATGAACATATGAATCACCTAGAGATCTCGTGAAGAGCAGAAACTGATCCCATTGGTCTGAGGTGGGGCCTGGGAGTCTGTATTTCTGACAGGCTCCCAGGAGCTACTGCCGCTGGTGGGCTGTTCCAGGCTTGTGGCTGCCGCCCGGGGAGGAGGCAAAGGATTTGCCTAAGAGCCCAGGACTTGGTCTCGCACCTCCGAGAAGCACGCTTCACATAGCGCCATCTGCCCCGGCTGCCATCCTCTCCCTGTTAACCCAGGAAGAAGACAGGGGTAGGGATTTCTGGAATTTCCACTGTGATGCTCGTTCCTAGGCTGCAGAGAAGGCCTTTGAATCCCCACCCTTGCACCTGCCTCCTTCCTGTTCTCAGGGCCCCCAGGGGCAGGGTGTGCAGCAGCAACAACCTGGGAGCCGTGCTGTTCAGAGCTGTGGCTTCACATCCTCCACCCCTACTCTTGGCTCTGTTCTTATATTCTGAACCCTGTCTTATTGCCACAAGAAGACCTTTTCGTACATCTCTCATTTGTACCAGTGGAATGGAAAACAGCCCTGGCCTGGAAGGCAGGAACATGAGTTCCATCCACAACTTACATCTTGTGCTCAGTGACCAGAAGCTAGAAACTTACCCTTTCTAAGCCTTCCTTTTCTTTATCTCTAAATGGAGCTAATAAAACTAATCCTCAATCTGCAGTTTAGGAATACTCCAAAGATTAAGAAACTCGCATTTATAAAACAATTTGAGCTCCCGTGGAACTAAGTTCTCATTATGGAAATGTATAAATAATAATATAATGATGGCCAAAGTCTGTAAACACCTTCAGTGACATTCAGCCACTCACGAGGCTTAATGACCAGCTCTCCTCTTTGGTTTTAAAAACCTCTCTTCATGACAGCACTTCCCTGAAGTACTCAAAGGAAATGGCCTGCTTGAAATTCACATTCAATTTCACCATCAGTTAAACCCCACTTAAGTGCCAAGACACTGCATTTCCACAGCTCCGACCCAGGCTGGAGTGGCATGTGGCTGGATTTCTGTGTGGAAACAGTAAAAAATGAGACAACTCTGCCAGACACGCTGGATACAGACATGCAGATGGGCTGCAATGCAACCCAAACTGTTTCTTTGTTTCCTTGAGAACAACCAGTCCGTTGGTGAGTTCCAGGCAGGTTCATATTCCCATCGCCAGTTTGTGGGGCTGGATTAGTTGGAACAGTAAGAATTCTCTCGGCAGGTGTCCAGAGCCTGGGATGGACGGCAGGCTCTGAGAACACGTCTGACAGGTGCTTTCAATCCCTTATCCAAAGTGCCACTTCTCACTTCCTCTGCAATATGCAGGGAAGTTGTTGTGGTCTTAGGGCGAGATTGCTTTATTCGGAAAGGGAGAAGTTCACCTGGCGTATTATCTGCCAAGGAATCAAGCAATCACATCGTTGAGATGATGATTTATCTTGTACCTGGGATCTTTTAACAATCATTTGATCACTTTATTACAAGGTTATGTTTTTGCTTCCCCCCGTCTCTTGGCAAGCAGCATGGAGTTCTCCTGCCTTTGCCCATTTGATTTTCATTTGTTCTGCTGCACGCATTACGAAGCTAGGGGTTTGCATTGCTGGTGACAAGGCTGAGGACTCAGAAATTATTTCTAAGCAGCTGAGGCAGGGCTGCACGAATCCAAGTGCACTCAGAGACCCAGAGGGTTTGTTTTTATTTATTTCCTGCCAAACAAATTATCTTTCATTTTCATGTAAAGAGATGAAAAGGAGGATGGAGCCCACAGTTCTCCAAATGCCCCTCAATCTAATTCATCACCCTTCACGTGGACCCTCTCCTGAGACTGGTCGCTCTGGTCCTCTTCTCTCATTGGTAGTTTGAATTATGCCCCCTCCTCTAGGTCTCCTCTTCTTCCCCTTCTCCCCACTTTCCTCTTGTTTTGTTCTTCCAAGTCCTTACTCTGTCTCTGGGACAGCTTCCCGTTTGCCTTGCCACCTTACCTAAAACTCTGGTTTCCAAATCGTTTTCCTCCGGTAAATCTCACCAAGTAAACCTAATTCATTCTGTAATCCTAGCATGACCGCCTCAATTTCCCTCTCCCCTTTAGTTTCCCATTAGATCTTTAAATGTTGGAATTGACTGTTACCTTTCTTGGTAGGTTTGAATCCATCATAGTGTCAGAAGTATGAAAATCTGCTTACAGATGCTGTGGGAACAAAACACGACCCCTCACATGGTGCCCAAGTATCATCTGTCCTCAGGCTGTGTTCTGGTTCTGCCTAGTTGGCCAGGGCTGTTTTCTACGCTGTTAACCTCCTTGTTCTCTCCAGGGAGCGAGATAATTAAGGTTCTGAGGGGAACTGGCTTATCCCAAAGTTCAGGATAGACCAGGTTTTTTTTTTTTTTAGTGGAACAATAAGGAGTGCCTTTTATTTAGATTAGTTGTCTCCATTTAATTTTTTAAAAATTTTTATTGAAATATAGTTGATTTACAATGTTGTGTTAGTTTCAGGTGTACAGCAAAGTGATTCAGTTATATATATAGGTATATAAAAAAATATATATTCTTTTCTTACATTCTCTTCCCTTAGAGGTTATTATAAGATATTGAGTATAGTTCCCTGTGCTATATAGTAGGTCCTTGTTGGTTATCTATTTTATATACAGTGGTATATACATGTTAATCCCAAACTCCTAATTTATCCCTCCCCTATTTTCCCCTTTGGTAACCATATGTTTTCTATGTCTGTGGGCCTACTGCTGTTTTGTAAATAAGTTCATTCATTTGTATCTTTTTGTTTTTAGATTCCACATATAAGTGACATGATGTAATATTTGTCTGGCTTACTTCACTTAGTATGATAATCTCTAGGTCCATCCATGTTGCAGCAAATGAAGGATAGCCCAATCTTCATGGCAGGCCGGAATCAGACTCTCTTGTTGAAGTCTTCTCAAGCTGCTGGCTGCCACATGGGAGTATGGGTTTCACCGCCAGACGGCTCTACTTCTCAATAGCTGTTTGACCTTGAGTTTTATATCCCCATCTGAGAAACAGGAGTGATGATATGTACCACATGGGATGATTATGAGGCTAAAACCAAAAAACTTAAGTAAAATATTTAATATGGAGGCTGGCACACATTATGAAAATGATAATTAATTCCTTTAGTCATCAAATACCTACAAAGCATGGAAAGGAATTCCATTTATGCTGTAAAACTACCTTTGTTCATCCTCTCCCCCGCACAGTTCTTCATCACTTTATACTGAACTATTTCGATTTTATACAACTTAACCCCTAGAAGAAAATATCTTTTTCCTCAACAGAATTTTTTTCTGCCAGTGAAGAACCATAATAGTCATCATTATTATGATATGAACAAAAACTCCCTCATGGATTTTGCGGAGGGCTTCGTCTATGTGGTTTTAGAATGCTCTGTTTTTACACTTAGAACCACAAAGAGTTGACATCAGGCAAACAAAATGGTTCACATTTTCTTCATATTAAGAGACCTTTTCTCACTTACCTAATTCAGTGCATTTGGTAAAATATATTTTCTAGAGAACTTTTCCAACAGTGGAGCCAGCTGCTAGATAGTTTATATTTTTTCCTCATAAAAACATCCAGGATACTATGCTGGTCCCTCATTTGTATATTGCTTCTGGTAATACGCTTTAGAGACACCATTTCATTTCATTTTAAGTGCTTCGGATTTTAGGAAATTGAGTTTTGTTTGAATTTGTTTTAGAGGTATGAGTGTGTGTGTGTGTGTTTTACTACCTGCCAGTCTCCCTCCCTTCTTTCTTCCTTTTTATCTATCTTTTTCTAAGACTTTCTTCCCAAACTAATGAATGATACCTATATGCTTTTCAAATAGTAAGACTCAGCACCTATTAAACTCTAGAAAGTTCTTCTTAGTTATTTAAAATAAGGATGCAGAGAGTGTGGTCCAGTGTTATGAGTTCTGTCCAAGCTCTAAATCAGGTGATTCAATGTTCAGTATACTGGCCACTTGCAGGTCAATTGCTCCATAATCACTAAGCCCCTGATTTGATTTGACTTACCTAGATTGAACATTTTGCCTCAACAACCTAATTTTTCTGCAATATAATATATTATTTGTTTTCTATTATTATTATTAATTATTATCAGTTATTCTATTATTAGTTATTATTATGACTGTGAAATCAACCAAGTAGAAAAGAAAATTATGAGAGAGGTGTACCAGGAAGACAATTTTCAACTTCTCTGTCTAAATTAAAGTTACAGGGCTTCCCTGGTGGCGCAGTGGTTGAGAGTCCACTTGCCGATGAAGGGGACGCGGGTTCGTGCCCCGGTGCGGGAGGATCCCACATGCCATGGAGCGGCTGGGCCCGTGAGCCATGGCCGCTGAGTCTGCGCGTCCGGAGCCTGTGCTCCGCAGCGGGAGAGGCCACAACGGTGAGAGGCCCGTGTACCGCAAAAAAAAAAAAAAAAAAAAAAAAAGTTACGGTTAGAACAGGTCTAAACTATGGCTCCGAATGAAATTCCTGGGTTGATCATTTTTTGATTGTACTGTTTAATTTGGTGAAAATCCCTATCAAATTGATCAGATGCCAATTAGACTGATGTATACACATGGCACAGAATTTACACAACAGCTTATTCAGAATAGTCACTACAGCAACTGCATTCACTCATTCATTTACTCATTCATTCGACAAAAATGCCTGAGCATCCTTCTGTATTCTCAGTGTTCTGGGAACTGGAGATACAATGAGGAACAGAATAGTCCCTGCCCTCAGGGAGTTATAGTCTAGAGGAGAAATAGACATAAGCAAGAAAGCAAGCAATCTACTTAACAGAAGTGCTGTAAAGAAAATGAAAGCAAGAGATTGAAGAACAACAAAGGGGATCATTTAATATTGAGTGTTAAGTGTGAGGCTGCACAGGTGACATTTGAGCCACCACCTTTAACGATGGTGGACCCACTATGCTCTTCTCCTTCTCTTGGTCTATCCCCACTCTTCTGGGAGGAAGCCTGGAAATTTTCATTTTTAATCAATTACCCTACAATCCCCACGAAACTACTCCTAAGCTGGCCCACCACTGTGGTTTCTCAGAGCTTTCACTTCTGTAGGATTTTACAAATTGTAGAAGATAGTACAGACAAGCAGATTTTTCTGCAAACCACAGAGAACATTTTATGATCTCTTCCTTGTTCATTCAAACATATCTTCTCCGATTTTTTCTTTGATTTGTGATTTAAGAGCTCTTTTTATTTTCCCACAAATTAATGGCCACTGTAAACAGAACTTAAGCAAGTACTCTGGCAAAAGTCCATCTCAGGATACAGAGATGAAACACTTGTACCACAAAGTGTCTCTTCCCTTCTGAATTCCATTTCTCAAATAGCATTTTAGTCAAAACCCCCAAACCTTGCTCCAAAAAAGCAAATGCCTTTGAAGTTCTCGTAGTTCCAACCATGAAATGTGTCTAATGTGAGTTTTTGGTTACATTTCAAAGATTTTTTTCTCCCTTACTGATTTCATCTAACTAAAGTATCTGAAGCAGTTGGGATTTTTTCCCACATTTTGTTTAGCTGAACTAAAGATGCTAATTGAATTTAGGAGCTCGTCCAAGAGGAGATCATGGTTGCATGAATGCATCATTGCCTGTGCATATGGATTCAACACATCTGAAAGAGCAAGACTCAACTCTGTGGGTTTAGGGAGGCTGATTTCCCCCAAGGCCTAGGTCATTTTCCAGAAAAAATATTAACAACTAACATTTTTTAGTGCTCTCCACATGGCAGGCATTGTTCTAAAAACTTTTTAAAACTCATTTTTCACAGCTCTGTGATTATCCTCATTCCATAGATAAGGAAATAGAGACAGAGAAGTGTGTGTCTAGCTGACTATTCTAAGATCACTCAGCTAGAATATGGCTGAACCAGAAATAAACCTCAGACAGACTGGATCTGACGCCCACTCTCTTAACCTCTACCTTATACTGCACCTCAGTAGCAATCAGTGAGGGTCTTGGGAGGTGCACGCTCAGCCACATGCACCAGTGTGACCTCACAGGTGGTTTATGTGCCAGCATGCCTCCTGATTGGTTGAAGGTCCATTCTGATTGGTGGGTACCCATGCTATAATGATGGTTAAAAATTTTGATTCTACGGTGGCTTTAATCCATTTCCTTCATTCTCCATATAAGAAGGAGAGAAAATTTTTACTACATGGTATCCAATCAAAGCATCTTGAGATATTGCCAAAATGGTTGATTTCCATGAAATTGTTCTATCTGGTCCTACTGATCAGCCCTCTCTGGTCTTCTGTGTGGCTTCATTTCCTCTCTCTTTCTCTGTCTAGACATACATACATATTATATATATATATATATGTATATATATATATATACATCTATATCTCTACCTACCTATCAATCTACTGAGAGAGAGAAAATGTGTAATATATTGATGCTCCCCAGGGGTCCAAGCTCAATCTACTTTTCTTCTCAAAGAATACATTCAAATACATTCTCCTGGCTAACTTTCAACTGACAATCACTTCATTTACCACTGACACATCAATGATCTACATCTATTTCTAGGCTCCTCTTCTCTCCCAAGATACTGAACTTTATTTCAAAGCTGTCTATTACCTCAGTGGCTCAAGCTCAACATATCCAAAAGTAACACCTGTTATCTTCCCCTAAAACCTATTCTTCTCCTATATTCTTCTTCCATAAACCCCATCTTGGTTAATGCTAATGTTATCAACCTGACATCCCAAACACTATGACTCCTGGCTCCCTTGCTGACATTCAATTAATTGTCAAGCCCTATTGATTTGATTGCTGAAATCTCTGAAATGAGACGACTTCTCTCCACTCTGACTTTAATGCAGACTTCCTTATCTCTCTCCTGGATATTTTTCTTTAATGCTGAATTGAAGTATAAGATGCACACAGAAAAGTACATCCTTAGTGTACAACTGACTACATCCACATGGCCCATGCTCAGGTCAAGAAGCTCAGTATCCCTTGGAGTCTTGTCTCCTCCATGACGGGGTCTGCAATTCCACTCCTGATATGTAATGACTTTAAGGCGCGGATACGTATCAAAACTCAAATATCCACAGTGGTGCAGCATTTTAAGTCATTGTCACGTATCGCTAAATGTGTGTGAACTATTGAAGAACACAGTTTGGTAAATGGGGGGAGGGAGGGCACGGGCCACTGGGCAGTTGAGGGATAAAAATTGTCTCCACCAAGGGGTGGAGAGTTCTGAGAGACATGGCTGAGGAAGCCGACCTTGACTGCCAAAGACAAACTGCCTGTTTGATAGTTAATCAAAGGACAGGCTGCTATGGTAACTAAATAGAGTAATGTGACCCTCTTGCCTCCCCCCCCACCACCGTGTTCCATTCCCTATATTCAGTTACGTGTTGCAAATAATAATGAGAACAAAAGTCAGGATGAAACTCATGAAACCTTCAAAGTCAGAGTAGGTGAGCCCAAAGTATTGAAAATTCACTTATGTGAATTTACCTAATTGGTTATTATCACATCCACTCTCAGCCTCATAATAAATCAAAGTAGAATTCTCTGAACTGAGGTCTTGAACGGCACATTCCTTACCCCTAATTAGGTCCACAGGAAAAACCCTCTTGGAGCAAGCCTTCTGTAATGTCCTCTTTTCTCTTCTAGAAGGCCTCTTTCTCTAACTTGAGGATTGCAATCTGTACCTTCTGCTAGATTTATGCTTTTGGCCACTACTGCCACAGTTCCACCTATTTAAATAGCTATTTGTTTAGAAAAACTCTCTAGCTTTCTTTATAGCCATTAGAAGAATATTCAGATTTATTTTTGATGACTAAAAAATAGATTAATATTATGGGTCGAAAATTGTTTAAAAAGTCTTCCCCTAGGCTGGCTTTCATGCAGAGAACAATTATTACATGTCATGGAGGTAGAGTTATGTATGGGCATAATAATTTTTAAGCCCAGTTGAACAGTGAGAAGTTTTCTGATGCAACTGAATTGCTCCCAACTCTATCAGACACTATTCAGTTGCCCCTGAAGATATCAACAAGCAACTCAATTGCACTCGATTTCTTCAGAAACAACTGGATTGCTCCAGAGTAACTCAAATGACTCTCACCTTCTAGGGCAGAGCTCAGCTGTATAAAAAAAGGAAAGACATGTGGTTAAAGGAATACTCAGTGGATGTCAGCTAAGAATTCACCAGATAGATGCCTTACGGCGCTGGAAGAGTTGTTGGACTGGAACAAGGGAAGGAAACACGGAGGGTACAGTAACGCATATGTACCACACATTTACTCTTTCAGTGAACAGTCTACACTGTGCCAGGCACTGTACTAGGTGCTCAGGCTATAGAGACTGGGTAGAAAGATCATTCTCAACCATATTAGTCATTTACCTCCCCAACTCAATTCTTTTTCTGGTTATGGTCTCTGACTTTGGGGGTGAGGAATCCACCCTCTATGCTGGATCTATGTAGTCTTGGGGGATTTCCCCCCAAGGTTCAGGGTCAACATATGATCATGGTTTAAGCCAATTACTATATCATATTCCCCTGACTACAATGATTGATTCAAGAGATGCATATGACTTAACCTGGTCCAGTCAGAGTGAACCTCAGACTTGTAAGAGAATTTTCTGAAAACTCTTGCTCTTTTGCCCACCTGAGATGTTTTAGCCACTGTATGAACTTAATTGCAACAAAGAGAGAGCTCATGCTGTCAGGAATTCATCATGGAGTCTAAGCATTAAGCCAGTGTAGCAGGAGGCTCAGCCACGGGATGGCGAAAAATAATTATCCAATACAATGAATTATTTTATCCCTGAATCTAATTGTGCCTGAATCCAGCCCTATACCCCCATACCTTGTAGCCCCATATCCAATTTTTCAGTAACAGATGAGGATGAAATGCTCAGTGGGTCTACAAGGAAACAAGCCTGAGATGAGTGTGTCTTCAACCTGAATCAGCTCAAGATCAAGAAAATTGATACAGGTTTTCATTAGGAAGTAGTGAAAGAGGCAGATGCTGGGGTAGCGCGCGGAGAAAGGAAGAACTAAGAGACAGAAGACAACATAATGGGAGGGATGTTCTTGGGGAGCTTGGGGAATGGATTTTATTATCTGAGACTCACCTTATTTGAAAGTCAACTTTCTCTAAACTTTCAAAAGAGCAATATATGTATATACTTCAGTTAATATTTTTTAAAAAACGAGTAGTAATACATTTACACAATATTGATGATGTATGTTACACTCAAGGCAGAATTTCATGGATCCCATATGTCCATGTTTAAATTTCAGGCTTAATTCCACAGCAGGACATTTAAAAATCCATTTTACAAGGTAAAGTAATAATAAGAATATCATTTGAAAACTGCCATAGGATAATTGGGTTAAACTGTAATGGTTCACCATGTATTTTTATGGCTCTAATTTTTCTCTGTGACATCATGGTGAAAATTTGATTCAATTATGGTGGCTAATCTGTTGGGAAGAAGTGCCAATGATGTTTTTAAAAGGAGCTGTGGATACTTTGATTTCAAAGTAGTTAATTCCAAGGGGAACCTTTCTGAGATGAAATAGTGAGGTTATCTGGTCATGAGAGCTTTCATAGTCATGAAGAAAAAAGTAAGCACCATGCTTTTATTAAATTGACATTGCATAAGGAAAAAGAGCTAAAAATGATTGATTGCAAATATAATGTAGGGGATAGAAGCATCTGGTTCAGGCATAAGTAACAAAGGCTTTTCAACATATGGCACTAATTTGCGTTTATGCCTATGTAATCTCACCTTTCAAACGGCTATGCCTTTCTCAAGATGGGCTGTTCTGTGTATCAGTGTGGAGCAGGATAGCACAGGAGAGAAGGAGTATCCTCCTGGCCTGTTTCTGTTAGAAAAGGTGTTCAGTATTAATACAGGGACTTGAGGCAGGTGTATGTTTCTGGCTCCAATTCATCCATAATCACAGCTGCAAACCCAAGAATAGGGTGGCATTAAGTCTAGGGGCCTTGATTAGAAATTGGACACAAAGTGTTGAACACAGAGCACTTCAAAGGTTTAACTGAGGCTTATCGTCCTCATTTCTAAGGCAAAACCAAATCTAGCTTTGACAAATTAGAGGAAGATGGGATTTTCAAAAAAAATTTTTTATTGAAGTATAGTTGATTTACAATATTGCGTTAATTTCAGTTGTACAGCAAAGTGATTTGGTTATACATATATATGTATATGTCTATATTCTTTTAAAAATCCTTTTCCATTATAGTTTATTACAATATACTGAATATAGTTCTCTGTGCTATGCAGTAAATCCTTGTTGTTTATCTATTTTATATATAGTAGTGTGCTTCTGTTAACCCCATATTCCCAATTTATCCCTTACACCCTCCGCTTTGGTAAATATGTTTGTTTTTTAGGTCTGTGAGTCTGTTTCTGTTTTGTAAATAAGTTCATTTGAACTATTTTTTAGATTCCACATATAAGTGATATCATAATATTTGTCTTTCTTTATCTGACTTACTTCACTTAGTATGATAATCTCTAGGTACATCCATTTTGCTGCAAATGGCATAATTTCATTCTTTTTTATGGCCAAGTAGTATTCCATTGTGTGTATGTGTATGTGTGTTTGTGTGTATATATACCACATCTTCTTTAGCCATTCATTTGTTGATGGACATTTGGGTTGCTTCCACATTTGGCTATTGAAAATAGAGCTGCTGTAAACGTTGGGGTGCGTGTATCTTTTCGAATTAGAGTTTTCGTCTTTTCTGGATATATGCCCAGGAGTGGGATTGCAGGATCAAGGTAGCTCTATTTTTAGTTTTTTGAAGAACCTCCATACCATACCTCCAGCATTCTCCATAGTGGCTGCACCAATTTACATTCCCATCAACAGCGTAGGAGGATTTCCTTTTCTCCACACCCTCTCCAGCATTTATTATTTATAGACGTTTTGATGATGGCCATTCTGAACAGTGTGAAGTGATACCTCATTGTGGTTTTGATTTCATTTCTCTAATAATTAGCAATGTTGAGTACCTTTTGATGTGCCTGTTGGCCATCTGTATGTAAGAAGATGGGATATTTCTTTTACACCTGTGTCTCCATACCAAAAGGAGTTTGACTCTGTTTAGCTTTAAGGAAACCACAGTAGACTGAACAGCTCCTTCAAAGTTAGTGGCATCAAATGAACCTTCCTTTCACTGGTGACTCGTAAAGAAGGGGGCAGCAGCATCTCTTCTCCCTTACACTTTGGTGGTACACTGGTCACTAGGCATTCTTAACCCAAGGCAGCCCTGCAAGCACCAGGCCTTGGGCTTCTGCACTCTGCTCTTAAGAGCTCACAGAATAAGAAACCAGGAGGAGAACATTTGCAGAAAATATCGATATCCAGTGTACCTGAGATAATAAAGGATAACATTTCCTTTGGATTTAACCCTTAAGAAAAATGTCTCCTCTCTCTTCCAGGAATTGCCACATTTCAATCTGCCTTCTCTTGGTCTTCTGAGGAAAGGGCTCTAACCCCTGGCACTGTCCCAAGTGCTTCCCACTTAGCTTGACCCTGACTCAAGGCAGCTCAGTTACTCAGCCCACGGCCAGCTTTGGCCATGACCTTGCACTTAATTTCAGGTTACCATCCTTGAGAATAAAAAGTCCTGTTCTTGTGACAGCCATTCTGTCTCCTCCTGGGAGAAACTGTTCAATTTTCATGACCCTTTCTCATAAATCTAATTTTTAGATTGAATTTTTCTTAAAACAATAAAAAAGTAGTTGCTCTCTGACCTGACTGGCTTCCTGCCACTCTCTAGCCAGCCGCCTGCCTCTCCATGGAGCAGAAGTCTGACACCATGTCACAAGTGTCTCGGGCTAAACATGAAGTTTTACTAAGTCTAAACTATTTTATATAGGTCACTTCTAACTTTTAAAATGAATATTTGTTTTTTCATTTTTGGTTTCATCACTGACACATCTGAATTTTTCTGACAATAAAACTACAAGTCATCACTCTGTTGGGACAAGAACCTCTACTTCATGTTCTGATCTAAGGCAGCTCAGCAGTTGTTTTAATAGACTTTTTCTCCCTCAGAAATGGCTTAAGTAAGTTGGTGTTTCAAGATTATGTAGATAAAGCATATAGTTTCTCCACTTTTATCATACTTGAAAAACCTCATTTTGATGCCTCATAAATTTTAAAATACAGATTTCAGCTCAGACTTTCTAATTATGATGCTCATCCCATATTCTAAATTTATTGTCCAAAGATTTATAATCTCTATGAAAATCCAACTGAATAGTAGATGAAAATACGTTTTGGATCCATAATAGTTCCCTGCTTCAGGGAATACAAACAACAATTTGAAATACAAACAAACAACACCTTTGTGCCCAATTAACTTTTTCCTGTAAGTGTGATGGTCACTGAAACACTTTAATTCCTACAGGAAAGTGCCATTTTCAGAAAGCTACACGTAATAGGGTGAGAAGGATGGGAGATAATTTAGAGGACAGAAGATCAATTAAGGAGTATCTGTTGGAAACTCTTCTTTTTTGTTTTTCCATCTTTATTGGAGTATAACTGCTTTACAATGTTGGGTTAGTTTCTGCTGTACAGCAGTGTATCAGCTATATGTATACATATATCCCCATATCCCCTCCCTCTTGAGCTTCCCTCCCACCTTCCCTATCCCACCCCTCTAGGTCATCACAAAGCATTGAGCTGATCTCCCTGTGCTATGCAGCAGCTTCCTTGGAAACTCTTGTGTGACTAGTTTTACTCTGGAAATTGAATTATATCTACCTAAATTACAAAAGTAGTTATTTGCACACATTTCTGGCAAAACTTTGGAAATACCAAATTACATCAGTAAGAACTTTCAGACTGTAGACTGAAAACAGGATCAAATGTCCTGGTAAACATCCAGCCACTTGTGGTCTCTGTGGCAGCAAAGGCTCTGGAGAAATCTGTGGAGAGGAGAGGTGAAAAGCTCTGGGCACTTAGTGCTTTCTGGGAAGGATTTCATGGCTCTGCACAGGAGCTTCGAAAGCCAGAAGCAGCTGTTAACTTGGGCAGGGTGGAAAGTACATGACATACCCTCAGTTTGAGCCTCCTTCATTATTATGCTTCATCTTGGTGGGTACTAAGTCTTTAATAAACCTAATGGAAGGAAGTATTTTAAAAATAAATCTCAATGTTTTAACAGGAATTTTAAGGGTTATCCATACCAATGATGGTTATTCATTCATGTGGTATTTTGAGGACTTTACATGTTTACTAGGAGATAGAGAAAATGCCCTTGCTTTTGCAAGCTGTTTAATACTTTTTCCTGTTCTTCTCCTTATTATTTTGAAAACGAGGCATCGAGCCAGAAGTTTGATAATGTGAATAGTACCTAGGCATAGTTTGTATACAGACAGGGGGAAAATATAGGTAATCAAATTAAAACATGGCTTCTGTCAATACTCAATAACAGATGAACCCCATGGGAAACTTCTCTGTTTGTTCCTTTCTAAATGAACCTTTTGCTTTTCTGCCCCTTTTCCACTCTTCTCAGATTGTCCTTTCTCCCCTCCCTTTACCTGTTATTATTACATGATATTATTACAGCACAAAACACAAGCCTTTAAGGGACCAGACATGATCTCCACCCCTTACCTCTGTAGACTTAATTTCTGTGCCAGGCATTTGACACTTATCCTTCAATGGCTTGCATTCAAGTTAGCACGACACAGGTCCTGATTTGACTGAGAAGTCCATATTCACCTCTTTTCCTGGCATCCTTTCCTATTTAGCATTTGCCTCAGATTTTTGGGTTTTGTTTTAAACAAAGCCTTATTATTAGTAATGACGTTACAATAACCAGGATGGCTTCGGTGGGCCTCCACTATGCACTTCTGTCTTCCACCAAGGTTGCATCTAGAAGTGTGTGAGGCACACGTACAGAGTTCTCACTTTAACATGTAGTTAAATTAAAGATGACCAGCAGTAACTTCTTTTCCTAACCTTTTTAAGATACAGTGTCAGCTAACATTTCCCTTTCAAGGACAGCAAGCAGGACGCTCGGTGATGAAAACAAGTGCTTGCAGACACAAGCAGTGAAGGCCAGCGTGCTCGGGGCAGCCTACAGTGGTGGGGGAAATGATTGACACTGTCGCTCCAGCTGGACACTGGTCATCCAGCCAGATATGCCAGGACCTCTAGGGGCAAGAAGCAAGGTCTCCAGGCCGCTTGGCATGAGGGTCAGTGGGAAATTGGGGAAATTATAGGTCGTACCATGGAATATGTCCAGAAAACAAAAGCTGAATAATCCTGCCATAGTGCATACAGAGAACATTGTTGGAATGCTTTTGTTGCAACAGTTCTCTCATTTATCATATGGTGCAAACCAACATTGATTTATTTTGTTGCTTGGCAGCACTTTTTATTTTACAAAAGAAAGCCTGTCGTCAACATGAGCTTTATTATTATGAATGAGATTAAATCCACATAACATAAAATTCACCATTTCAACCAGTATGAAGTGTCCAATTCAGAGGTTTTAGGTATGTTCACAGTGCTGTGCACTATAATCACTATCTAATTCCAGAACTTTTCCATCATGTCTCCAAGAAACTCTGTACCTCTTAGCAGTCACTCCCAACTTCCCTCTCTTTCTATTCTCTGGCAACCATCAGTCTACTTTCTGTCTCCAGGGATTTGCCTATTATTGATATTTTAAACAAATGGAGTCACAGAATATGAAGGCCTTTGTGTCTGGCTTCTTTCACTTAGCACAACGTTTTCCAGGTTCATCCATGTTGTAGCATATATCAGTACTTCATTCCTTTTTATTTTTGAATTATATTCTATTGTGTAGATAAATATACCACATTTTGTTTTCCATTCATTTAATGAACATTTGTAGTGTTCCCAGTTTGGGGCTACTATGAATAATGTAGCTATGAACATCTGTGTACAGGTATTTATGTGGACATAAGTTTTCCATTTTCTTAGATATATACCTGAGAGTGGAACTGTTGGATCATATGGTAATTTTTTGAGAAACTGCCAAACTGTTTTCCAAAATAGCTGCACCATTGTACACTCCCATCGGGAAAGTATGAGAGTTCCGACTTCTCTACATCCTAACAGACGCTTGTTATTATCTGTTATTTGATTAGAGCCATCCTAGTAGGTGTGAGTTGGTATCTTATTTTGGCTTTGATTTGCATTTACCTAATGACCGATGACGTTGAGCATCTTCTCTTATGCATATTGGCCATTGACAGATCTTCTTTGGAGAAATGTGTGTTCAAATCCCTTGCACATTTTTCAATTGTGTGGTTTGTCTTTTTATTATTGAGTTGTAAGTGTTCATTATATGTCTGAATATTAGCCCAATAACAGATACATGATTTACAAATATTTTCTCCCATTGTGTGGACTGTCTTTGCACTCTCTTGATAGTGTCCTTTGATGTACAAATGCTTTTAATTTTGATAAAGTCTAATGTTATCTATTTTTTGTTTTGTTGCTTGTGACTTTGGAGTCTTATTTAAGAAACCGTTGCCTAACCTAAGGTTGTGAAGACTTAAACCTGTATTTCCTTCTAAACATTTTTAGTTTTACATTTAGACCTTTTATCCATTTTGCCTTCATTTTTATATATGGTGAGAGATAAGGATCCATCTTCATTCTTTTGCATGTGGATATCCAGTTGTCACAGCACCGTTTGTTGAAAAGACTATTCTTTCCCCAATGAATGGTCTTGACATCCGTTTTGAAAAGCAGTTGACCACAGTTATATGAGTTTATTGCTGGACTCTCAGTTCTATTCCATTGTTCTATATGTCTATCCTTATGCCAGTACCACACTATTTTGATTACTCTACCTTTGTAATAAGTTTTAAACTCAGGAAGTGTGTGTCTTCCAGCTTTGTTTTTCTTGTCATAATTGTTTTGGCTGTTCAAGTTCCCTGAATAGCCCTAGCTTAGTGATCAGCTAAAGATTGGATACGGATTTCCTTCAATGCCTAGAACCAAACAAACTCCCAGGCTTTGCAGAGGGGCTTGTGTGTGTGTTGACATGCCTTCAACACTCGGCCAGGGGGCTGACAACCCTGCATTAACCTTCACTTCCTGCTTCTTCAGAGCCTCAAAGTCAGCCAGAGGTGAGAGTGTAGGGCTTTTTCAGGTCTTTCCTGAGGATGAACACAGCTAAATATGACCTTGAACCTGGGTACATGTGTCTGTCTAAGTTTCCCACTCTGAGATTTTCCTCCCAAGCTTTTTGGTTCATCTGCTGTTTGCTCCAACTATTGTTCATTGCACTGGGTAGCAACACTAAAACATTTGCCTATAAATATTTTCAACAAAAATTCTGTGTCCCATTATCAGGTTTAGCACTCTTTAGATGAGAGTGCTAGTCAGGTGAGATAAAGACAAACCTTTTTTTTTTTCCATATTTGGAAAATTTTTTTTAACATCTTTATTGGAGTATAATTGCTGTACAACAGTGTGTTAGTTTCTGCTTTATAACAAAGTGAATCAGCTATACATATATCCCCATATCTCTTCCCTCTTGCATCTCCCTCCCACCCTCCCTATCCCACCACTCCAGGTGGTCACAAAGCATCGAGCTGATCTCCCTGTGCTATACGGCTGCTTCCCACTAGCAATCTGTTTTACATTTGGTAGTATATATAAGTACATGCCACTCTCTCACTTTGTCCCAGCTTACCCTACCTACTCCCCGTGTCCTCAAGTCCATTCTCTATGTCTGTATCTTTATTCCTGTCCTGCCCTTTGTTCTTCAGAACCTTTTGTTTTTTTTTTTAGACTTCATATGTATGCGTTAGCATACGGTATTTATTTTTCTCTTTCTGACTTACTTCAGTCTGTATGACACACTGTATGTCCATCCACCTCACTACAAATAACTCAATTTCGTTTCTTTTTATGGCTGAGTAATATTCCATTGCATATACATGCCACATCTTCTTTATCCATTCATTGGTCGATGGACACTTAGGTTGCTTCCATGTCCTGGCTATTGTAAATAGAGCTGCAATGAACATTGTGGTACATGATTCTTTATGAATTATGGTTTTCTCAGGGTATATGCCCAATAGTGGGATTGCTGGGTCATATGGTAGTTCTATTCTTAGTTTTTAAAGGAACCTCTGTACTGTTCTCCAGAGTGGCTGTATCAATTTACATTCCCACCAACAGTGCAAGAGGGTTGCCTTTTCTCCACATCCTCTCCAGCATTTATTGTTTGTAGACTTTTTGATCTTGGCCATTCTGACTGGTGTGAGGTGATACCTCATTGTAGTTTTGATTTGCATTTCTCTAATGATTAGTGATGTTGAGCGTCCTTTAATGTGTTTGTTAGCAATCTGTATATCATCTTTGGAGAAAAGTCTATTTAGGTCTTCTGCCCATTTTTGGATTGGGTTGTTTGTTTTTTTGATATTGAGCTGCATGAGCTGCTTGTAAATTTTGGAGATTAATCCTTTGTCAGTTGCTTCATTTGCAAATATTTTCTCCCATTTTGAGGGCTGTCTTTTCGTCTTGTTTATGGTTGCCTTTGCTGTACAAAACCTTTGAAGTTTCATTAGGTCCCATTTGTTTATTTATGTTTTTATTTCCATTTCTCTAGGAGGTGGGTCAAAAAAGATCTTGCTGTGATTTATGTCATAGAGGGTTCGGCCTATGTTTTCCCCTAAGAGTTTGATAGTAGCTGGCCTTACATTTAGGTCTTTATCTATTTTGAGTTTATTTTTGTGTATGGTGTTAGGGAGTGCTCTAACTTCATTCTTTTACATGTAGCTGTCCAGTTTTCCCAGCACCACTTATTGAAGAGGCTGTGTTTTCTCCACTGTATAGTCTTGCCTCCTTTGTCAAAGATAAGGTGACCATATGTGTGTGGGTTTATCTCTGGGCTTCCTATCCTGTTCCATTGATCTATATTTCTGTTATTGTGCCAGTACCATACTGTCTTGATTACTGTAGCTTTGTAGTATAGTCTGATGTCTGAGAGCCTGATTCCTCCAGCTCCGATTTTCTTTCTCAAGATTGCTTTGGCTATTTGGCGTCTTTTGAGTTTCCATACAAAATGTGAAATTTTTTGTTCTAGTTCTGTTAAAAATGCCATTGGTAGTTAGATACGAATTGCATTGAATATGTAGATTGCTTTGGGTAGTATAGTCATATTCACAATGTTGAGTCTTCCAATCCAAGAACATGGTATGTCTCTCCATCTGTTTGAATCATCTTTATTTTCTTTCATCAGTGTCTTATACTTTTCTGCATACAGATTTTTTGTCTCCTTAAGTAGGTTTATTCCCAGGTATTTTATTCTTTTTGTTGCAGTAGTAAATAGGAGTGTTTCCTTAATTTCTCTTTCAGATTTTTCATCTTTAGTGTGTAGGAATGCAAGAGATTGCTGTGCATTAATTTTGTATCCTGCTACTTTACCAAATTCATTGATTAGCTCTAGTAGTTTTCTGGAAGCATGTTTAGGATTCTCTATGTATAGTATCATGTCATCTGCAAACAGTGACAGCTTTACTCCTTCTTTTCTGATTTGGATTCCTTTTATTTCTTTCTCTTCTCTGATTGCTGTGGGTAAAACTTTCAAAACTATGTTGAATAATAGTGGTGAGCGTGGACAACCTTGTATTGTTCCTGATCTTAGAGGAAATGGTTTCAGTTTTTCACCATTCAGAACAATATTGGCTGTGGGTTTGTCATATATGGCCTTTATTATGTTGAGGTAAGTTCCCTCTATGCCTACTTTCTGGAGAGTTTTTATCATAAATTGTGTTGAATTTTGTTGAAAGCTTTCTCCGCATCTATTGAGATGATCATATGGCTTTTCTCCTTCAATTTGTTAATATGATTTATCACATTGATTGATTTGTGTGTATTGAAGAATCCTTGCATTCCTGGGATAAACCCCACTTGATCGTGGTGTATGATCCTTTTAATGTGCTGTCGGATTCTGTTTGCTAGCATTTTGTTGAGGATATTTGCATCTATGTTCATCAGTGATATTGGCCTGTAGTTTTCTTTCTTTGTGACATCTTTGGTTTTGGTATCAGGGTGATGATGGCCTCCTAGACTGAGTTTGGGAGTATTCCTCCCTCTGCTTTATTTTGGAAGAGTTGAGAAAGATAGGTGTTAGCTCTTTTCTAAATGTTTGATAGAATTTGCCTGTGAAGCCATCTGGTCCTGGGCTTTTGTTTGTGTTAAGATTTTTAATCACAGTCTCAATTTCAGTGTTTGTGATTGATCTGTTTATATTTTCTGTTTCTTCCTGGTTCAGTCTTGGAAGGTTGTGCTTTTCTAAGAATTTGTCTATTTCTTCCAGGTTGTCCATTTTATTGGCACAGAGTTGCTTGTAGTAATCTCTCATGATCCTTTGTATTTCTGCAGTGTCAGTTGTTACTTCTCCATTTTCATATCTAATTCTATTGATTTGAGTCTTCTTCCTTTTTTTTTGATGAGTCTGGCTAATGGTTTATCAATTTTGTTTATCTTCTCAAAGTGCCAGCTTTTAGTTTTATTGATCTTTGCTATTGTTTCCTTCATTTCTTTTTCATTTATTTCTGATCTGATCTTTATGCTTCCTTTCCTTCTGCTAACTTTGGGGTTTTTTTTGTTCTTCTTTCCGTAATTGCTTTAGGTGTAAGGTTAGGTTGTTTATTTGCAATGTTTCTTGTTTCTTGAAGTAGGATTGTATTGCTATAAACTTCCCTCTTAGAGCTGCTTTTCCTGCATCCCATGGGTTTTGGGTGTCGTGTTTTATTTGTCATTTGTTTCTAGGTATTTTTTGATTTACTCTTCAATTTCTTCAGTGATCTCTTGGTTATTTAGTAGTGTATTGTTTAGCCTCCATGTGTTTGTATTTTTTACAGATTTTTTTTCATGTAATTGATATCTAGTCTCATATCATTGTGGTCAGAAAAGATACTTGAAATGATTTCAATTTTCTTAAATTTACCAAGGCTGGATTTGTGACCCAAGATATGATCTATCCTGGAGAATGTTCCATGGGCACTTGAGAAGAAAGTGTATTCTGTTGTTTTTGGATGGAATGTCCTATAAATATCAATTGAGTCCGTCTTGTTTAATGTATCACTTAAAGCTTGTGTTTCCTTATTTATTTTCATTTTGGATGATCTGTCCATTGGTGAAAGTGGGGTGTTAAAGTCCCCTACTATGGTTGTGTTACTGTCAATTTCCCCCCTTATGGCTGTTAGCATTTGCCTTATGTATTGAGGTTCTCCTATGTTGGGTGCATAAATATTTACAATTGTTATATCTTCTTGGATTGATCCCTTGATCATTATGTAGTGTCCTTCTTTGTCTCTCATAATAGTCTTTCCTTGAAGTCTCTTTTGTGTGATATGAGAATTGCTACTCCAGCTTTGTTTTGATTTCCATTTGCATGGGATATCTTTTTCCATCCCCTCACTTTCAGTCTGTATGTGTCCTTAGGTGTGAAGTGGGTCTCTTTTAGACAGCATATATATGGGTGTTGTTTTTGTACTCATTCAGCCAGTCTATATCTTTTGGTGGGAGCATTTAATCCATTTACATTTAAGGTAATTATTGATATGTATGTTCCTATTACCATTTTATTCATTGTTTTGGGTTTGTTATTGTAGGTCTTTTCCTTCTCTTGTGTTTCCTGCCTAGAGAAGTTCTTTTAGCATTTGTTGTAAATCTGGTTTGGTGGTGCTGAATTCTCTTAGATTTTGCTTGTCTGTAAAGGTTTTAATTTCTCCATCAAATCTGAATGGGATCCTTGCTGGGTAGAGTAATCTTGGTTGTAGGTTTTTCTGTTTCATCAGTTTAAATATGTCTTGCCACTCCCTTCTGGCTTGCAGAGTTTCTGCTGAAAGAGCAGCTGTTAACCTTACGGGGATTCCCTTGTATGTTATTTGTTGTTTTTCCCTTGCTGCTTTTAATATTTGTTTTTTGTATTTAATTTTTGATAGTTGATTAATATGTGTCTTGGCGTGTTTCTTCTTGGACTTATCCTGTATGGGACTTTCTGTGCTTCCTGGACTTGACTATTTCTTTTCCCATATTAGGGAAATTTTCAACTATAATCTCTTCAAATATTTTCTCAGTCTGTTTCTTCTCTTCTTCTTCTGTGACCACTATAATTTACATGTTGATGCGTTTAATGTTGTCCCTGAGCTCTCTAAGGCTGTCCTCAATTCTTTTCATTCTTTTTTCTTTATTCTACTCTGTGGTAGTTATTTCCACTATTTTATCTTCCAGGTCACTTATCCATTCTTCTGCATAAGTTATTCTGCTATTGATTCCTTCTAGAGAATTCTTTATTTCATTTATTGTGTTGGTCATCATTGTTTGTTTGCTGTTTAGTTCTTCTAGGTCCTTATTAAACCTTTCTTGTATTTTCTCCATTCTATTTCCAAGATTTTGGATCATCTTTACTATCATTACTATGAATTCTTTTTCAGGTAGACTGCCTATTTCTTCTTCATTTGTTTGGTCTGGTGGGTTTTTACCTTGCTCCTTCATCTGGAGCATCTGTGTATTTCTCTGTCTTCTCATTTTGCTTAACTTACTGTGTTTGGGGTCTCCTTTTTGCAGGCTGTAGGTTCCTAGTTCCCATTGTTTTTGGTGTCTGCCACTAGTGGCTAAGATTGGTTCCATGGGTTGTGTAGGCTTCCTGGTGGAGGGGACTGGTACCTGTGTTCTGGTGGATGAGGCTGGATCTTGTCTTTCTGGTGGGTAGGACCACGTCCGGTTGTGTGTTTTGGGGTGTCTGTGACCTTATTATGATTTTAGGCAGCCTCTCTGCTAATGGATGGGGTTGTGTTTCTGTCTTGCTCGTTGTTTGGCATAGGGTGTCCAGCACTGTAGCTTGCTGGTCGTGAGTGGAGATGGGTCTTAGTGTTGAGATGGAGATCTCTGGGAGAGGTTTCGCCATTTGATGTTATGTGGAGCTGGGACGTCTCTGGTGGACCAGTGTCCTGAACTCGGCTCTCCCACCTCAGAGGCACAGGCCCGACACATAGCTGGATCAACTGGACCCTGTCAGCTACATGGCTCAGAAGAAAAGGGAGAATAAAAGAAAGAAAGCAAGCAAGTAAAAAGGAATAAAGTTATTAAAATAAAAAAATTTTTTAATTGTTAAAAATAAAAAGTATTAAACAAAGAAAAAAGAAAGAAAGAAAGAAGAGAGCAACGAAACCAAAAAATAAATCCACTAATGATAACAAGCACTAAAAACTATATTAAAAAAAAAAAGAGGGCTTCCCTGGTGGCGCAGTGGTTGAGAATCTGCCTGCCAATGCAGGGGACACGGGTTCGAGCCCTGGTCTGGGAAGATCCCACATGCCGTGGAGCAAGCAGGCCCATGAGCCATAATTGCTGAGCCTGCGCGTCTGGAGCCTGTGCTCCCCAACAAGAGAGGCCGCGATAGTGAGAGGCCCGCGCACCGCAATGAAGAGCGGCCCCCACTTGCCACAACTAGAGAAAGCCCTCGCACAGAAACGAAGACCCAACACAGCCATAAATAAATAAATAAATAAATTTTTTTTAAAAAAGGAAAAAGGACAGACAGGACCCTAGGACAAATGGTAAAAGCAAACCTACAGACAAAATCACACAAAGAAGCATACATATACACACTCACAAAAAGAGACAAAGGAAAAACAAAACAAAATCTATATATATATAAAAAAAAGGAACAGAGCAACCAAATCAATAAACAAATGGTTAAACTCTAAATACAAAGCTAAAATAAACATAAAACCAGAGACCAGTCAGTTGCATACAGCAAACCCCAAGTCTACAGTTGTTCCCAGTCCACCACCTCAATTTTGGGATGATTCGTTGTCTATTCAGGTATTCCACAGATGCATCGTACATCACATTGATTATGGAGATTTAATCCGCTGCTCCTGAGGCTGCTGGGAGAGATTTCCCTTTCTCTTCTTTGTTCGCACAGTTCCCGGGGTTCAGCTTTGGATATGGACCCGCCTCTGCGTGTAGGTCGTTGGAGGGCGTCTGTTCTTCGCTCAGACAGGACAGGGTTAAAGGAGCAGCTGATTCGGGGGCTCTGGCTCACTCAGGCCGGGGGGAGGGAGGGGTATGGAGTGCTGGGCGAGCCTGTGGCGGCCGAGGCCGGCGTGATGTTGCACCAGCCTGAAGCGCACCGTGCGTTCTCCCGGGGGAGTTGTTCCTGGATCCTGGGACCCTGGCAGTGGCGGGCTGCACAGGCTCCCCGGAAGAGGGGTGTGGAGAGTGACGTGTGCTCGCACACAGGCTTCTTGGTGGCGGCAGCAGCAGCCTTAGCGTCTCATGCCCGTCTCTGGGGTCCGTGCTGATAGCCGCGGTCGTGCCCGTCTGTGGAGCTCCTTTAAGCGACGTTTTTAATTCCCTCGCGCACCTTGAAACAATGGTCTCTTGCTTCTTCGGCAGCTCGAGACTTTTTCCGGACTCCCTCCCGGCTAGCTGTGGTGCGCTAGTCCCCTTCAGGCTGTGTTCACGCAGCCAACCCCAGTTCTTTCTCTGGGATCTGATCTCCGAAGCCTGAGCCTCAGCTCCCAAGCCCCGCCCGCCCTGGCGGGTGAGCAGACAGGCATGTCAGGCTGGTGAGTGCCGGTCGGCACCGATCCTCTGTGCGGGAATCTCTCCACTTTGCCCTCTGCATCCCTGTTGCTGTGCTCTCCTCCGTGGCTCCGAAGCTTCCCCACCCCCCCGCCACCCCCTATCTCTGTCAGTGAAGGCGCTTCCCAGTGTGTGGAAACATTTCCTCCTTCACAGCTCCCTCCCCAAGGTGCAGGTCCCATCCCTATTCTTTTGTGTCTGTTTTTTCTTTTTTCTTTTGCCCTACCCAGGTACATGGGGAGTTTCTTGCCTTTTGGGAGGTCTGAGGTCTTCTGCCAGCGTTCAGTAGGTGTTCTGTAGGAGTTGTTCCACACGTAGATGTATTTCTGATGTATTTGTGGAGAGGAAGGTGATGGCCACGTCTTACTCCTCCGCCATCTTGAAGGTCTCCAAGACAAGCCTTTTTAAAAAATTTTATTTTATTGAAGTATAGTTGATATACAATGTTGTGTTAATTTCTGCTGTACAGCAAAGTGATTCAGTTATACATGTACATACATATATATACCCTCTTTTTCATATTCTTTTCCATTATGGTTTATCACAGGATATTGAATACAGATACCTGTGCTATACAGTAGGACCTCGTTGTTTATCCATTCTGTATATAGTAGTTTGCATCTGCTAATCCCAAACTCCCAATCCATCTCTCCCCCTACCCTCCCCCTTGGCAACCACAAGTCTGTTCTCTATCTCTGTGAGTCTGTTTTTTGTTTTGTAGATAAGTTCATTTGTGTCATATTTTAGATTCCACATATAAGTGATATCATATGGTATTTGTCTTTCTATTTCTGACTTACTTCACTTAGTATGATAATCTCTAGGTCCATCCATGTTGCTGCAAATGGCATTGTTTCATTCTTTTTTATGGCTGAGTAATATTCCATTCTATATATGTACCACATCTTCTTTATCCATTCATCTGTTGATGGACATTTAGGTTGGTTCCATGTCTTGGCTATTATAAATAGTGCTGCAATGAACACAGGGGTGCATGTATCTTTTTGAATTACAATTTTCTTCAGATATATGCCCAGGAGTGGGATTGCTGGATCATATGGCAACTCTGGTTTTAGTTTTTTGAGGAACCTCTGTACTGTTTTCCAGAGTGGATGCACCAATTTACATTCCCACCAGTAGTGTAGGAGGGTTCCCTTTTCTCCACATCCTGTGCAGCATTTGTTATTTGTGAACTTTTTAATGATGGCCATTCTGGCCAGTATGAGATGGTACCTCATTGTAGTTTTGATTTGCATTTCTTTAATAAGTAGCCATGTTGAGCGTCCTTTCATGTGCCTGTTTGCAATCTGTATGAAAGACAGCCTTTTGAGAAGCTCCTCCAGAAAGCCACCAGGCAGAACAACTAAGAACAATTTGCAAAGGTTATCTGTTCTTCTCTCTCCTCTACCAGTACCAGGAATGCAAGCTGCTACTTTTAAGACTACAGTTGAGCTGGGGGATGGGGAATGGGGTAAAAGTAAGATGCCACAAAGCTCACTGTTGTTATTGAGATTCAGTCATTTTTCTTGAATAAGTGTTGCCTGGGTTGCTGCAAGCTTTTGGTTGCTGCAATAACTGCTGCAAGTTTCCAAAGCACAAAAAGTTCTTAGTTCTTATCATTTTTGTCAGTTTTTCATTGCTTTTATGGAGAGGTAAGATTTTAGCATTCCTTATACCCCTATCTTGTCTCAGTAGTGAACTTTTTAAAACACATGTTTAATGAAAAATTAAGAACTGAATTTTCATTTCTCAAGAAAATCAATGGTCAATATGAAATCTGAGCAAAAACACTTCCATTATACATTTACCATTGAGTCAGTAGTGACAGCTCTGACCACTGAAAACAGGAGACAGAAATTTGCTGAAGAACTATCATTTACTTGAAAAGTTGGTAGTTATTCTAAGAATACCATGTTTAAAGACAATTTAACACATATAGCTGCACAAAGTGTGTTTATACATCACCCTTTGAAGTAACATTGTTTTGAAGATGACTTTTTTTTTACCTTTTTATTTTATTTTTAACATCTTTATTGGAGTATAATTGCTTTACAATGGTGTGTTAGTTTCTGCTCTATAACAAAGTGAATCAGCTATACATATACATATGTCCCCGTATCCCCTCCCTCTTGCATCTCCCTCCCACCCTCCCTATCCCACCCCTCTAGGTGGTCACAAAGCACCAAGCTGATCTCCCTGTGCTATGTGGCTGCTTCCCACTAGCTATCTATTTTACATTTGGTAGTGTATATATGTCCATGCCACTCTCTCTCTTCGTCCCACCTTACCCTTCCCCCTCCCTGTGTCCTCAAGTCAATTCTCTATGTCTGCATGTTTATTTCTGTCCTGCCACTAGGTTCTTCATAATGTTTTTTTTTTTAGGTTCCATATATATGTGTTAGCATATGGTATTTGTTTTTCTCTTTCTGACTTACTTCACTCTGTATGACAGACTCTAGGTCCATCCACCTCACTACAAATAACTCAATTTCGTTTCTTTTTATGGCTGAGTAATATTCCATTGTATATATGTGCCACATCTTCTTTATCCATTCATCTGTCGATGGACACTTAGGTTGCTTCCATGTTCTGGCTATTGTAAATAGTGCTTCAATGAACACTGTGGTACATGACCTTTTTGAATTATGGTTTTCTTAGGGTATATGCCCACTAATGGGATTGCTGGGTCATATGGTAATTCTATTTTTAGTTTTTTAAGGCACCTCCGTACTGTTCTCCACAGTGGCTATATCAATTTACATTCCCACCAACAGTGCAAGAGGGTTCCCTTTCCTCCACACCCTCTCCAGCATTTATTGTTTGTAGATTTTTTGTTGATGGCCATTCTCACTGGTGAGATGATACCTCATTGTAGTTTTGATTTGCATATCTCTAATGGTTAGTGATGTTGAGCATGAAGATGACTCTTGTTCTAAATTCATTTGTCTCATTTTTAATCCTAAATTATCTTGCACATGTACAAAAAACTGAAGTGATAACTGTCAATATGTTGTCTCCGTTAGCAAAGAAATAATTTGCAAATGAATAATATCTGTGACAGCCGATGCTTCAGACAGAAATCAGTTGAATTAATACCAATAATGAGTCATTTTTTTAATCAAATTAATAGAGTCAGAGTAAAGCTTTTGAAAGTTCATTGTGTTGAATTTGAAATATTTGACATTATAGTGAACATCACCATGAATACAGTTCAAAAGTTTAACATTGAAGATAAAATGATTTGTTTTTGTAGTCATAATACAAACACAAATTTTGGGAAGGCACAGAATCATAGCATTAACAATTGTTTTTACTAAATTAGAAAACGATGGAGCAGAAATGTATTTGGAACTGGTTGTGTGCATGCATAATTCATAACTGTGTGTTCAAACAGGCTGTAGTATCCTTCCCATAAAAATAGAAGTTGTAGTTGTTAAGATTTACAAATATTTTTTTATATGCATAGAGTAACTGAACCATAAAAATTTTGGTGACAGAACTGATGCTGAATTCAGAAAGTTATTTCAGCCTGGCCACAAGTGTTTTCCCTCCTCATTGTTTGTCACCAAATGGAATTTAGAAAATTTTGAATCTTTGAAGAACTATAAATCCACCTAAGTGTGACCTACAATGGTATTATATTATTTTGTAAATGAGTCCTTTATATCTTGGTTGCAGTTTGTTCAGAAAACAGCATTTAATGATAAACAGAGACAGAGTCTTTGACAAGTTTTATCCTATAAAATGAGTTGTAAAGAAAATTACTCTGAATAGAGGCAAAAAGGCAGTACATGTCAAATATTTACACATTTCAATTAAAGAGGTCTCACACTTAGGTAAGAAGAATTTTAGAAAGATAAAACAGATAAAATTGAGAGAAAATTATTATTGAAAGCATACAGTAATTACCAGGAGTGAAGGGTTAACACCTCCAGACATAGAGTCCATCAAATTTCCTGCCCAAAGAATAATAATAATTTTAAAAAATCCATATGAATGCACATTAAACAGGTAAAAAAAAAAAGCAAGCATCAAATGACAAAGCTAAAACAATTTAGTCAAGGAGATCCTTTATTCAAGAGAAAACAATCCACGGACTGTGGTGGGAGGTGGGTTACAGCGCCTCACAAGCAGTGGAGGACGCTTCCCAAGGGAATTAGGGCACGAGAGCTTTATAGAGAAGAGGCAATGGGGAAGCAGGGCATGACTGGCTAGGAGGTCAGGGATTTCCTTGTAAGGCTAGCAGGTCCTATTTTCTAGTGTAAGATGAGCTAGCTGAAGCTGAGGTGAAGGACCGTGATTGGCATTTGGTTTCCTTGTCAGATGTTTCCTGTAAGCGCAGGATGACTTACGTTTAGATTTGTGACTTGAGCCAGACCACTGGGGAGTCCTCCATTTTGTGGGTCCTGATATGCAAGTTAACTTTATCTCAGGTCAAACACTACAGATCAGGAATCAAAATGATATCAGGCTTCTTGTTGGCACCACAGAAAGCTTGAAGGCAGTGGAACAAGGCCTTCAAAATCTGAGTAAAAGTGACTTCTTAACCCAGCCAAATTACCCATCAAATGTGAGGGTAGAATAATGATATTTGGGACTTCCCTGGTGGCGCAGTGGTTAAGAATCCGCCTACCAATGCAGGGGACACGGGTTTGAGCCCTGGTCTGGGAAGATCCCACATGCCACAGAGCAACTAAGCCCATGTGCCACAACTACTGAGCCTGCACTCTAGAGCCTGCGAGCCACATCTACTGAGCTTGCGTGCCACAACTACTGAAGCCCGCGCGCCTAGAGCCCATGCTCCGCGACAAGAGAAGCCACCGCAATGAGAAGCCCGCGCACCACAATGAAGAGTAGCCCCTGCTCACCGCAACTAGAGAAAGCCCGAGTGCAGCAACGAAGACCCAATGCAGCCAAAACAAAAAAAAAGAATAATGACATTTTCAGATACTTACATTCATTCCAAACAGTGTCTCAAAAAACAACTAGAAGATGTTCTCTAGCAAAATAAGAGTAGATCTAGACAGGAAAGGACAAAAAGTCCAGGAAATGGGTCCCAAGAGAGCCTTGAAAAGAGAAGCCCCAGGAATATTGGCATAGTGGCCTGGGGCCTTGGGAGCAGACTCCCTGAGGTCTTGGTAACAGATGTGCCCCATGGCTTTGTAAAAGCCTGATCCTTTAAATGGGTGGCAATTTACACTTGAAAAGGGATTCTTAAATTTGTGGTGTTTTCACTGCAGCTGTTCTTTCAATTGTGAGCTTCTGCATTCTTTACCTATTTGTTTACACACCATTAAGTGTTGCATAAAGTGAGATAGCACTGGAATTCTAAATTTCCTCCCCTAACGAGAGAGAGAGAGAGAGAGAGAGAGAGAGAGAGAGAGAGAGAGAGAGATGAGAGAGAGAGAGAGAGAGAGAGAGAGGGAGAGAGAGAGAGAGAGAGAGAGAGAGAGAGAGGGAGAGAGAGAGAGTCCCTCTAAGATTCTTTCATATGGAGCCCTTATGATATGCCTTGCACTGAGGGTTAAATGATCCACCTGATTCAGAAATAGGATGGCTGATCTGATTCAGCACACCGTCTGAAGGTGAATGGAATGACCACCTCAACAAGAGTGAAGGACATTTGCTGAAAGGAAGAAATGGTAGAATAAAAACATTAGGGCTGTCCTTCAGAGAAGGACATCTAGCATAGTGCTCTGTCCCATAGAACTTTCTGTAGTGATGCAAATATTCTGTCATTTAATACCTTAGCTGTGGCTATTGAGTACTCGAAATGTGGTGAGTGAGACTAAGGAACTGGAATTTCGTTCCATTTAGCTTTAATTCGTTTAAATTTATATTTAAACAGCCATGTGTGGCTAGTTGCTACCATATTGGCCAATGCAGGTCTAGAAAGAAGCTGTAAATGTTTCAATAAGTTACGTTTATAACTTCTTAGGATTTTCTGAACCTGTTATTTCCTCTCCTTTAGGGACAACTAATAACCTGGAACTATAAGGGTCAGATCGATTATTTCAGGGAGAATGGAAAGAGGGAACATAGAGAGAGGTTTAGGGAATAAACCCTGGGGGGAGGCTGTCGGAGCAGCTAGAAATAAGAAAGGCAGAAGTATTAACTAATTTTGGAAGAAGACGGAGGGTGGGAGAAAGGAAGAGAGCTTAGAAAGCCCGTCAGGGATGAATGACTGAGCCTGGGTGCTCAGCCAGCCCTTTGCTAGGGGAACCCAGTCTGGGAGATCCCACTGCAAATAGCGTGAACTCAGTTCTTTCATTCATTTTATCAAAATTAACTTCTCTTTTCTTTTAAGTAATAT
Source organism: Stenella coeruleoalba (assembly GCF_951394435.1). Classification (NCBI taxonomy): domain Eukaryota; kingdom Metazoa; phylum Chordata; class Mammalia; order Artiodactyla; family Delphinidae; genus Stenella; species Stenella coeruleoalba. Next base: position 52,639,344 of record NC_137148.1, read on the forward strand.
CTTCCAATTTAAATATGTAAATTACCGTAAGTAAACAAAACGTGTTTCACCTTGGTTAGCATAATCAAGGCTGTGATTCTTATTAAAATTAATAGGTGAAGTCTAACGTATGCATTTACTAACTAATGATTTGAACGCCAAAACGTGCATATGGCACATGTGTGCACACACACTGCTAATCTTACCTTACAATTTTCTGTACGTTATCTAGGTCCTTCCTTAATTTATTGACTGGAAAAACATGAGCAAAGATCCAAAGAAACTTCCTGTCATTGCTCTAGAATACATGATGTCTTTCCCTCAGCTTGGCAGGAGGGACCCTAACCTTCACTGTAGAACTTGAACATTTTCTCTTTCTCACACGTACACGTACACACACACACATGCGTGCTCCTTAGTTTTTTCATAAACTGTTGGGTAAATGAATAGATAACTTGAGTCTTCTGGGGGCTTACTTTCTCTGAGAAGAAATACCGAGTTTCTCCAGTCCAGATTGGGCAAGTGCCCTTTGTCTTCAGAAAAGTATCAACATTTACTCTAAACTATCATGGTGCTGCAGGACCTGAAGAATACTCTTTGTAAAGTAAAAAGTAATAAAAAATTTAAATAATTCAGATTTGACTCACGACATTATTACCAGGGCTCATTGCCTCAGAGAAACCGTTAATGATCTCATAGGGAACTGGGAGGAGAATTCGTGAAAATTCTACGGGTTGATGAAAAAACACTGACTCAATGCTGTTTATTTACAATGAACACAAATAGCTATAGCAATACTTGAAGTAATATACTTTAATATATTTAGGGCTTTAAATTGGGTTCTGAAACCCTTTTTTCAAAAGTCAAAAATCTGCTCAACAAGTCTTTATTTCAAGAGCTCAAAAGATTGGCACTAGCAAATTTCAGCAGACCAGTGAGAAAAAAAAAAATCATTCAGGAAAAGAAAAACAGACATTTTGGATAAAATGTTCTTCAGAGGGGCTAGAAATGTTATCATCTTTCCTTCCCTAGCTCTTTCAGTTCTTGTAACAGAAATTTCCAAGAGTCCTCATGCATGAATAGGAACATACGTTTGTCGGTCAGTGACATTTATTGGGTCTGTCCTCTGTGCAGAAATGTGAACTGATGTGGCGGGAGAGATTCAAAAGAACTGCAAGATCAGACTTTCCTCTCTGCATATGAGAAACTGCATATGAAAAGCATATGTATAGACTAATATATAGTGAGAGCATATGAATAGTGGAAAATCTCTAGGTACATAATTAATGAAGCCTCACTGAGTACAGGAATTAAGAGAATTAGGTCAAGTTAATCAGGGAAAGTTCTTAGGAAGTGATTTTGAAGCCAGATTTGAAAGGTGAGAGAGAGTTTAATGGAGTGGTATGAGAGAATACCTCCTTCTTTGCTTGTCCATCCCCCTCTTGAGGGCTGGTGTAATTTGGGGCTTGTCTTTCCATTGCTATCCTGGTTAATGGTATGACTGAAGCAAGGCCTCATTACACTGTAGATACTGCTGTGCCGAGCTACAGAGCAGGCAGGGGATGGGCTAATATTCTATGACCCTTCTTTTTGAATGCTGGGTTTCAAGGCAACTTCAGATCAGGTGAGGGTACAGATCCTTCTTAAGAAAAGAAGAGGCAGTTGAGGGCAGGAGAGCATGCTGTGCATTTTGAAATAAAAGAGTTGCTAAAGAGCAGAGACACCTTGGAGGAGCGGGAAAGGAAGTAGGGCCCTTGGAGGAGAGTGGTCCTCTGTGGACCGCTGGTGGGTGAGGGCTTGATAGGGATCCAGGTGTTCCCTAGAGGCGGGGTGGAAGGGTGTGGCCCACACTGAATATCTGCTTCTACTCAGATAAGAAGGTCACTGCTGTCAAGGAGGGGGTAGGGGTGGGGACAGTGTGGGGTGGAAAAGTGATGAGTTCAGGCAGTTGTGACATGGTGGGCAAGTGCTATGATTGAAGAGAGTGAGAACGCGGTGGGAACGCTGTGACATATTCTGCCAAGGGGATGTGTGAAGATGTCACAGAGCTGTGAATGGCAACTGACTTTTGAATTGGGCCCTGAAAACCGAGTAGTCGATTTCCAGGTAGAGAAGCAGGGAGGGTACTTCAGATAGTGGAACAAGCTGGGCAGAAAATATAGAAGCATGAAAGGGCAATGTGTCCAAAGAGGCTGTGTCTGCACCTTGGAGGAAAGGCCCCTTCCTTTGCGGGGCGGCGGGGATGGGGAAAAGGAGGAAATTTTGGTCACCAGACTTGTAAAAGTCAAGCGGTGTAATGACTCCAGCTTCTAGTTTGTAGGAAACACCTAGGGCAGAAGAACATGTGGGACTGTATGATCAGCATGCCATCAGCAAAATCCAGACTATGGCAGACTCTACCCATCCAACTTCCTGAGTTCTTCAACAGATAAATTATAAGGAAAAGAGAAGAATTGCATTCTCTTTTTTTTTCGTAGGTTTAAGGAGACAAAGTACATCTTTATCACTTGAGTGAAAAACGATACAGGAACACAAGAAAGGCAGCTGTAGGGCTTCCCTGGTGGCGCAGTGGTTGAGAGTCCGCCTGCCGATGCAGGGGACACAGGTTCGTGCCCCGGTCCAGGAAGATCCCACATGCCGCGGAGCGGCCGGGCCCGTGAGCCATGGCCGCTGGCCCTGTGCGTCCGGAGCCTGTGCTCCGCAACGGGAGAGGCCACAACAGTGAGAGGCCTGCATACCACAAAAAAAAAAAAAAAAAAGGCAGCTATAAAAATCAGAATGGTTATTACTTTAGGAGGAAGGGAAGAGCTTATGACTGGGACACAAAGTCCAAAGTTCCATTTATTGACCTGAATCATAGTTATAAAAGTGTTTGCCTTAATCATTCATTATGCTATACATTTGTTTTGTGAGGTTTTCTGCATTTCTGTAAGGAAGTTTTAAAAATAAAGTAACAAGTAACACTTTTCCAAGAGTGAACTGACTTTCATGCAGAGATGGGTATCACATGCGGAAGCAATCTTGCTGACACCAACCTAGCACCATCCTAACTGAGCCGGAGTGTTGATGACAGGGAAGCCTAAACACACTGATGATGGCAGAGATCAGCTCGGCATCACACTGGCTGCTCAGAGCTGTGAACCACCAGCTTCTACCATTCGCCTTTCCCAAAGCAGCAGCTTATATCAAAAAACCAAGGAATATAACACATATGACCCCAGGTTCCCCTGACCAGAAAGCCTCAGATCTTTGCATCCTACTTTGGTTGGGTAACTTAATTTTAGGTCGCTTGGCTTGAAGTATATTCATTAACTCTGCATTTTAAGATGAGGATCAATGTGGTTCTAGGGCAGAAAAAAAACACATGCATGAAAACCCCATGCCTTTCTCTTTTACCAATAATCTCTGCGTCCTGCAGGTCGGGTGTTGAGTTTCAGATCACATCCTCTGCTCCTCAGTTGCGCATGTTTGTTTTGGAGTAAGGAGTTAAATATCTCAAACTGTGGATTCCAGTGTTGAGTGTACATGAGTAGAGCCAGACTTTAAGTGGGAATAATAATAAAGAAATAAGTAATGTGATTAAACAAATATGTTCCCAATTCCCTTTGTCTTCTTCAAACATCTAATGCAGATGTCTCTGTCCTTATTAGCCAAGCACTTTGCTTCTCTGTCTGCCCTTCCCCTGGAGCTGGTGGAAGCCACAGGTCTTGAAGAGCACTTTTCCATGAAAAAGGCTGTCAGACTCTCTTAGACATAAACAAGTGAAAGTAACCAGGGACTGTTTTTGTGCGTGAGATGCTTTTGTTACTGGTCCCTGTAGTAATTCTGGCCTGCTCATTTTAACGAGTAAGGTTTGGACCTTGCTGTCCTCATATGTATATTAACTCCTCACATAAAGGCAGAGAGGATATGGTCTGAATAACAAATAGAGGATCAGATGCTCAGGTCAACAGGGTTTTCACAAATGAACACCGTTCAATGTCATAGCCAAGGTCAACTGAAACTGGAACGCCCCTGGGCAGGGGGAGGAGAGACTGAGAAAGAGCCTTCACAGTTTGAAGGGGATTAGCTATCAAGAGTTAACCAGCAAATGTTAGCTATATTTATAAAAGAGAGCTCCCTTCTGAATAGTTTTCATGCTGACCTCTTGCATGGAATTTGTGGGAGAGTAAAATCTCAGCTTTCTAGTACCATTTTGGGATGGGTCATTCTAGATAGCCATGCACCCTGAATAGCCAGAAATTTGTCTAACAACATACAAAATATTCAAAAACCATGTTGGGTAAGAAATTTTCTGGAAAATGTTTTACATACTCTCCTGAATGGCCACTAGAAGGAATATAGACTTTGGAGGGCACGAGAACAAATACCCCCAGCCCCATTTACTAGTTGAGTATCCTTGGTTAATTATACTTACTGAGCCTCAGTTTCTTAACCTGTAAAATGGGCATAATTGAGCTATATGGTAAGTATTCAGTAAGTATTGGTTAATTTTACCCCGTAGTAAGTACTCCTCACTATTGGCTTCTCTTAGGCCACCACCCTGACCCGAATCTTCCAAATGTTGGATGGACATGATCTGGGAAAATACAATACCTGGAAGGGGCACAGAAGGCATAGAAGGATATATTTGATGAAGTTGGAAGGATCCCTGGTTCAAGAGGTCCTGGAGGAAATCAGGGTGTAGGTAGGGCTGGCTCGGAGGGCTGAGCAGGTGACCTCTAGGTGATGTGGTTAGGAAGGTTCCCCTGCTCTAAGGCTTCTCCATCTACCTGCCATAATCAGGATGCCTCCTTTGAGGTCAAACAATGATTCCTTTAAAACTTCCTCTTAAGCAGGATCTTGGAGGATATGACAGACGTGGCAAGACACCACATAGATCCCCCTTCAAGGAAGGTCTCACTGCCCAGCTTGAAGAATGTAATTAGTTGCAGGCACCAGGTGTTTCTTTGGGGTTGGCCTCAGCTTTTGAGCCCAGATCATAATCTTCTTGGGGCATCCCTCCACCAATGCCTGAGCAAGTGGATGGTAGTTGAGGGCGTACTTTTTCTGGATGGCCCCCAGGCAATGACTGAGGAAGACGATGGATCCACGGCCTAGGTATTTCTGCCTGATATTGTAGTCTCCTATCAGAGAGTAGCTTCCTATTGGGACGGCAGAGAGCTTGTCCTGTCTGCATCACAGTCTGAGAGTTCTCTTTGCCCAGCCCTGTTTCCTTTCTTTTTCTTTCACAGGCAGATTCCCCAATAAAATTTTTGTACTCCTAACTCTTTCCCAGCACCTGTCTGCCTCCTCATAAGAGGGAGTTCACACATCAGCAGGGGGAGAGGAGGAATTAGCACAGCATAGATTACTGAGACAATGACCAAGTGCTATGGTCTGAATCTTTGTGTCCCTCCAAAATGCATATGTTGAAATCCTAACCCCCGAATGTGATAGTATTAGGAGATGGGGACTTTGGGAGGCGATTAGGTCAGGAGGGCAAAACTCTTATGAATAGAAGTAATGCCCTTATAAGAGGCCCAAGAGAGCTCCCTTGTCCCTTCTATGATGTGAGAATACGATGAGAACCCAGAGGAGGGCCTTCACCAGAACCCAACCATGCTGGCACCCTGATCTTGGGACTTTCAGCTTCCAGAACTGTGAGAAATAAATTGCTGCTGTTGGTAAGCTACCCAGTCTGTGGTATTTTGTTATAGCAGCTGGAATGGACAAAGAGACCAAGAATGGCGCAGGGAACTCTACCTAATTTAATGAGGACCAGGAAAGGTTATGAGGACACATTAAGCGAGACTTGCAGGGAGCCAGGGCCAGCTCCAGGAGCTGGGATTCGGGGGGAGGCCAGCTCCAGGAGCAGATGAACACTGTCTTCCTTTCTACAGGCTGAGGACTGGCATTTGAGGGGATCCACCTGAGGACACAGTTATCAGCCAAGAACAGAGACAGACATAAGGGAGAAATGGAAGTAGCTGAATAGTGCTTTTTTACATAGATGACCTCCAGCTCTGCAAGTTGCATACAAATGAGAAAAAATGAGATCCACAGGGGTTAGGTAACATGCTCGAACTAGTGAATGGTGCAGGTATGTCTGAGTATAGATCCATTGCACTGAGATGTCCCTGGAAAGAATGAGATGAAGATTAATTATTTTTGTCTGCTCAGCATCTTTAGCCTTTGGAAATGGGCTGTCAATCATGTAGCCCTGCCTTTCCCATTGTGGGGTTGAGGGGAGGGAGGGAGGGAGTGGCAGGACTTGGGCTGGCCAGTCAGATTACTCAATATCCCTGGGCTTAGTGAACTGTCTGGGAGAGCATATGAACCAAGGGGGCTAGAGTATTTTCATAGATTGATATAGATGCTGGGGGAGAGAGGATTCTCTTTCTCTCTACTAGGATTGGAAGCCAAAAGATGGTGTAAACCTGGAACTAATGGGGGCATCTTTCCCACCATTTGGAGAGAGCTTGTCTGAGGATGAAGCCATTGTGATGATATAATTTGAGGACATTTTAACATAAGGGAAACATACCCCTTTTTGTTTCCTTGAGCTATTCTGATTTGGGTCTCTACTATTTTACTATCTGTGTATTTTGACTAATATAATATACCAGTTGCCCAAATTTATCCTGGTGCTAACGCTGATACTGCCTCTGAAAAGTGTTCAGCTGCTAATCAAAAACTAAGTGATATTTTGAAAAATAAAAACATCTGTTTCTAATAGGGATGGCCTAATACTGTTTACTCAAGATTTCTTAACAGGAAACCAATTATTATCTTGTAGGTGAGTCAAAAATTGCAACTTCTCTTAGATTTATCAAATTCCATAATACTTATTCTGACATAGAGTTAGGGTACTCTATCTGGAAAATATCTAAATTTTGTAAAAAAAATTGAGCATTAAAGGAAAATAATTAAAATATGACCATTGGGTAGCAACACTGAACTGGATTTCTCAGGGTCTGAGAAGAAATGAAAATGAAGATGTTTTAGATCCTAAACCTCGTTCCAAAATGGCATACTTCTTTCTGATAAGTTACAAGAATGTCACTGTCTGAAACTGCTCATTGAAGATAGGTACCAGCAGACATCTGGGAAAACCATCACAGCAGCAGGCCACCTAGGAAATGATTGGTTAGGGCTACAGCTAAGACTTGGGCATTTCCAAATTTCAGAAAGGGGTTTTAGGTGATGGTCTTAAAAGGAAACCATCAACTTAAGTACAACTACTGTAGCCTACAGATACTCTATAATCTTCAGAATAGAGAGGAGTAAGGACAGGTCTTAATGATGCAATACAGAATATTCCAAAAGGCAAGTTGAGTATTAATCCAGACCTGTACATGGAATGAAGATATTATCTAAGCCTGAAATCCCAGGTCCCAATGACTGGCTTAATACACCTCTCCAGACCTCTTCAGGCTCCACTGAGCTGCTACTTCATGTTTCATTGGCTTTATAATTGCATTAACTGGTAGTTAAGGTGGCTCTACTCTCAGGTAAAGAGCTACTGCTTCCCCTCTGGTTCTAAGATGATATGTCTGAAAGTGCCTTCTAGCACTTCTTATTTCAAAGATTGTGATTCCTATTGGACACAATTTACTCCCTCCCCCAAACCCTGCCACCAAAGTTTAATGTGAGAGATGCATTCAGTCCTGGACTCATTTGCAAAGCCCCGTTACCCTCTGAGGGCTAACTTGCTCACTTCCCCAAGCTCTCTGTTCTAACTTCTCCCACCCTCCGTCACAGCACATCATTCAACAACTCATTAATACATTAACAAATACATTTGTCCATTTACATGTACATGTAGCCTGTTTTAGGTATTGAGGATATAATGACGACAAGATAGGAAAATATCTGCCTTTCTAGAGTTTACATCCTCTGGATAACTTGCAAACAAATACAGGTTGGCAGGGGGGAACACCTCAACTATTTGCCCCAAACCATTCCATAAATACACATCTCTGTATCCACATACATCTTTCTCCACATCTCAGTGGAGAAGCTGTCCCTCTACCTGTTCAAGGCTAACCTTGCTACCTGAGATATTTCTCATCCCTGACTCCTTATGGCATTTTCTCCTTTAATTCCTCACTCATGAATCTTTGCCTTTTCCATTTTGTTATCTGGTTTCCCTTTGCATATAAATACAAGCCAAATATAGCGTAATGCAGATGGTGATTGTATGAAAGCAAATACACCTGCACAAATCACAGAATATTAGTACATTTTTTTCCTTGCTTGTACATTATTAGTTAAGCAGTTTCTTAGCACCCTTCTTGAACTGAAGAATATTAAACTCTTGGCAAACAGTGATCCCACAAAGACACTAACAACTGGTAAAGTATTTCTGAAATAATTAGCTCTTCCCATCTGTCTTAGTTCAGGCTGCTATTACAAAATACCATAGGTGGGATGGCTTAAACAACACATACTTATTTCTCACAGATCTGGAGGCTGGAAGTCCAAGATTGAGATGCCCTAAGATTCAGGGTCTGGTGAGGGCCCTTTTCCTGGTTTGCAAATGGCTGCCTTCTTGCTGTATTGTCACATGGTAGAGAAAGACAGAGAGAGAGTTCACTCTCTGGTCTCTTCCTATAAGGGCACTAATCCCATCATGAAGACTTCACTCTCATGACCACATCTAGACCTAATTACCTTTGAGGGCTAAGGTTCAACATATGAATTTGAGGGAGGAGGGGAACACAAACATTCCATTCATAGTACCATCTCCTGGTAATTCTGCCTAAGTTTGCTTTGTATATATTAAGACTACATTGTTAGATGCATATTAGTTCAAAAAAATTTTTTTTAATTTTAATTTTTTCCTTTTATCAGAGAATGACCTGTTTTAGCCCTAATATCACTGTCTTGAAGTTTGTCTGACAACAATATTGCCACAAATCTTTTTTATTAGTATTTTCTTAGTTTATCATTTCCATCTTTTTAAACCTTTTGTGTTGTTAAGTTCTAGGTGTGACTCTTTTAAACAGCTCATAATTTGATTCAGTTGTCATATTAAAAAAAATAACCTGGGAACTTCCATCTTTTAAACAGGGAAGTTTAACCCACTTGATGCAATTTCTGGTGTATTTGAATTGATTTCTGCCTATTATTTTGTATTTTCCAATGTATCATTCTTTTTTCTTTTCCTTTTCAACTTCTATTGGATTTAATCTTTTGAAAAATTAACTTTTAATCCTTTTACTCTTTTTGGAAGTTAAACATTCTAGTTCTATTTTTTGTTTTTTTCCTTAACTTGCACCGCCTGACTTAAAAATCTAAATTATTGTTGCCTAGCATTGTGGTTCTCTCTTATTTTTAAGATCTTGAACATCAGTTATTATCATTAAAGCATATTTAAATTACCCACAGAAAATGGGTCTCTGCTCAGCATTGCACACGATTCCTTCCTTTTAGGTTCAATTTCCTTCTTTCTGAAGTGTCTTCCACTAGGCCTTTCAGCGAGGGTATGTGAGTTGTAAACTTTTTCAGTATTTGTTTCAAAATATCTTTCTTTTGGCCTCATTCTTGAATGATAGTTTTTCGGGGTGTAAAATTACAGATTGCTTGCTATTTTCCTTCAGTTCTGTGAAGACTTGATCCTTTTGTTTCAGATTCTCTTTGTTGCTGGTGAGAAATGTGATAGCAGCTCATTCTTTAGAGATACTCTGTTTTCTCTGGTTGCGTATGAAATTTTTTTCTTGATCCGTGCATTCTGGAGCTTCATTACTATGTGACACAGTGTGCTTTATCTATATTTATTTTGCTTTATCTATATTTATTTTGCTTTAGACTCAGTATGCTTCCTCGCCCTAAAGATCAAGCATTTTAAAATTCAGGAAAAATGTCTACTCTTTTATCAAATATTGGCTTTCATCCATTATCTCTGACCAGGGGTCAGTAAATTATGGCCCACGGGCAAAATCTTGTCATTGCCTGTTTTTGTAAAGTTTTATTAGAACACAGCCATGCCCATTGTTTTTACATTTGTCTATGGCTGCTTTTGCATTACAGCTTCAAAGTAGGGTAGTTGGGACAGGGATTATATGGCCCACAAAGCCTAAATGATTTATTGTTTGTTTCTCTACAGAAAAAAAATGTCGGTGTCTGCGCTACACTTTTCATTCTGGAACTTCTATTAGACATAAGTGAACTTCTTGCATCTATTAATCTCGGGTCCTAATTTTCTATAATTTTATTTTCTTTGCTGAATTCTGGGTAATTTTTTTCAGTTTGGCATTTTTCTGTTATATTATGTGTAGCATTTCTATGTATGTGTATCAGGGGTAGGGGTTGGTTAGCCAGTCTGCCATATTTTTAGAACCAGAAGTCTGCCTAACCTTTCATACACCATCCTAACCAATATACTCATGACAGCCATCAACAAGTAATCTAATCATCTTGTGTATTTGGTTTCTGCAGAGAAACAGAACCAGTTCAGAGGGAAGGAGGGAGGGAGGAAGGGATGAAGAGAGAGAGAGAGAGAGAGAGGGAAAGAGAATGAGAAAGAGAATATATACGTACAAAGAGTGAAGATTCCTTTTATTTTAAGGAATTGACTCACAAAATTATGGAGGTTGGCAAGTCCAGAATCTGCAGGGTGGGCCAGCAGGCTGGAGACCTAGGGAAGAGCCCATGTTGCAGTTCAAGTCCAAAGGCTGTCTGCTGCAGAATTACCCCTTGCGCAGGCATCTTTCATTCTATTCAGGCCTTTTACTGATCGGAGGAGATCTACCCACATTATGGTTGGCAATTTCCTTTATTCAGAGTCCACCAATTTAGATGTTCATCTCATCCAGAATCACCCTCACAGAATCATCCAGAATAATGTTTGACCAAGTATCTGGGCACCGTGGTCAAGCCAAGTTGATACAAACTTAACCATCACAAATCCACCCCTTGACAACTTGGCACCCATATTCATCTTAAATCATGCCTACTCTCCAAATACAGATAATAATAAGGTCACACTTATGCCTAGCATGATACAGCTATTCTATATACAATTGAAAATACACTAACCCTCTCCCCAGAGAAGGATACAAAGTCCTTGGTGATCTTTACTCTTCTCCTTGATATGCTTTAACTGAAATACTATGATGTGAAGTTAACAATACTTAAATACTATGATATAAAGTCAATACAGTTTATGTTACATGATAAGGGAATAAGAGAGGGATGAAAACAAAGATATTTGCTATACACACATACACACAGAAACATAGTCACAACAAAATAAGGAAGAAATACCCATGGCAATTACAGTCCTTGTTTCTGTAATTGGTGATGTGGGTGTAGCTGGTGTTTATAACTATTGTCTTCCAATACCCATTCTGTATTTCTTTTGCTCTCAGCAAGCACCCCATCTGGTCATGGTTCTTAATCTGGTGGGGTGACCCAAGCCTTCATTCCTGAAGGATCTGAGTCATTAGTCATCCTTTTTGGACTGGGTTGTTGTAGTTTTCCATCGACTTTAATCACAGGACATGGCAATATTAAGAGATGTCCCAAACGATCTCCTACATTCTAGACACTCTTCCTTACTTCCACTGTGGCACAGCAGTCCAGTTTCTCCTTGGTAGTCAGCATCAATCACCCCAGCCAACACAGTGACTCCCTATTTTACCTGTTGATTTAGAGACATAAGGAGCCCAGAGCGACTGAGTGGAAGTCTTAACTTCTAGTTCAGTGGAATCACTATTGTGTCTCCCAGTGGAAGCCTTCCTCATTTTGGAGCTAAGAACTCTAGGCCATCAGAGAATAAGGTTGCAGGCACAGGAAGCAAAAAATTTGCTGGTCAGTCACTAGGGGTAATTGGAGTGTCATTCCCATTTCTATCCCTTGATTCCTGGACCCATAAATCCTGTCCATAGAGGAGGAAAAGCACCATATATTAGAGACTGATGTAGAGCATAGACAGCCTCCTAGAGAACCTTGTCCCAGCCCAAGATACTGCCATCTAACTGGTGCTGTAATTGAGTCTACAAAAGTCTGTTCCATTGTTCTATCAAGCCAGCTGCCTCAGGATGGTGGGGACCATGTTAAGACCAGTGAATTCCATGAGTATGGCCCCATTGCTGCACTTCACTTGCTGTGAAGTGATTTACTAATACCATGACAGTAGATAAGGCCATGGATGGTAGTTTTGGCAGAAGCAATGAATGCAGGGAAGACAAATCTGTATCCATAGTAAGTGTCTCTCTTTTTATTTTTTTCCTGGCACATCATGTACTAAGTCAATTCTCCTTTCTAAAACTGTGTCTAATCATCAACACAGCAGATTGACTTGTTGCAGGTACCAGAAATAAACTGGAACTGTGGAAAGCTCATGAATGAATTAACAGTATTTAAAAATCAGGGAAAATGTAATAAATCTTTACATAACAACACTGAACCCACAAAAGTATTGAAGCATTTATATGCCAGAAATCAACCTGAGATACAGAAATGATTGAGTAAAACCACTGCAAATATATGCTTATTTCCCCTTGTACTAAACATAGCCACCTTGTAAAGGGAAACACCAGTGGCCCATATTTTAAACTAAAGCACACACTGCTTTTAGGAAAAAAGCAGTCATTTAAGGCAGGTAATTAAAATGCCATTTAAGCAATTACAATGGGTAGCAGGATCTTAAAATCGTTAGCAAAGTAGAAGCTTGTCACTGAAGCTTTCATATGATCTTATTGACGAGAAGTAGACAGGTCAGGCTTCATAGACATCAGATAACTGAAGACTCCAAACTGCAGTAAGTCCTCAAATTTCAGTGTCCTAGTTTTTTTCTGACAAGTACTAAAGCAAAAGAGAAAAGGCTATGGTAAGAAAAATATGCCATGATCTATGGTAAGAATTGATCTGAAGTTTTGGCATAACAACTTGTTCTAGAGGTATAAGCCACCCAGGTCAGGTACCTACTGAATACTTACACATATTAGTGCTTCGCCAGCTACTCTGGGGAAGGACAAAAGAGGTATTAAATGCTATGAGATGCTCCAGCCAAGTTGAAAAGACTTAGATATACTACAACTGAAGCCCAAGACAGTGTGTTTTACAGGGCTAAACCAAGCAGTGCCAACTATTGATATTGGCTATTGACACCAGCGATGAACTCACACCCAGACATATTTGGATAAAATCTTTTTATTATTTCAACCACTCAGTCATTTGTGTTGCCTGGAGTAGGAACTTCCAAGGAGGCCTAGCCCTCCTCTCCTGCTTCAGTTATAAATCCTTGCCCGTGCCGGCCCTTGTTTTTTCTCTGGCTCTACGTATGTACCTATAAGGCTCTGACCAGGCACCTCCTGGTGGTATAAAGTGTGAAAGGACAGGGTAGCTAATCCTGGGTACAGCTGAAAGGTGTAGGCATGGGGACCTCCGAGTCCAGAGCTGGGGAGAACAGCGCTGGCAGGGAGGGGGCACCAAGATATGTGCTGCACCCATCCTTTCTGCCTTTCCCCTTCTCCAGATGCCACTTGTCTGACTGTTGAGGTTGGCCTCCTGCTTCCAGTTCTGTCTCTTCTCCTTGATGGCCTTCACGGTTTCTCTGACCTGAGGTACCAACAGATCTTTTATGTTGGTGGGGCTCTGTGTTCTAAACGCCCCTGACACCTGAATCCACTATACCCTGGATTATGTCACTGTGATAGAGCGGCAGAGGAAGCAAACCCTTTAAGTGACTGCCCTCACTGCCCAGTGTTGTCTTTCTGCTCTGCTCAGCCTCTACGCGTGGCTGCTTCTCAGGCCCCTGTCCTCAGCCCACTTCTTTTTTAACCCTCACATCCTCTCCCTGCGCAATTCCATTCACCCCTGTGGCTTCCACTTCTGTGTTTTCTCTGATGAACCCCCAGTCCCTCCTCCAGGTTTCCAAGCATGGGCCGGCCAGGGATCTCAGCTGTAAGCCACAGAGGCTGACTGGAGCAGAAATGTGAATTATCAAAGAGATACTGTGTAGCTCTCAGAATTGTGGGAAAACTGAAGAACAAGACTCAGAAAATGGACTGGGAGAAAGGGAGGAGAAAGCTAAGCCACATTAATCCAGGGGGGTCCCTGCCGCCCGAGGCAATGGACACTGCAGTTTGCACTCTCAGTGGTGTTCTTTGGAAAATGGTGGTGTTACCATCTCCAGAATGAATTCTCCACTGTCGTTGTTTCTTTGAGTCACTCGATCCTAATTCACAGTCTTAGGTGGGTGCATTTGATCGGTCAAACCTAGATCATGGTTACGTATCCTAGCTGTAAGGGGTCTGGGAAAACACACATCTGGCCTTTTAAGATTTTAGATTGGGACATGGGCTGTCCCTCACTGGGACTCATTCAGTGGAGAATTTCCCACCTACACAAAGTGAGGGACATGGGCAATAGAAATGAGGGAGAAAAGGGAACAAAGAAAGGTAAGGTAAAGGAAAAACAAGCAAAGAGCCACCACAGAGCCAATTATCCACTTGCCCACTGTACTTCATTGGATCATTGACAGCCGCCTCCAGTTCTGACCAAAAGTGTCCCAAATGAAATCTCCGTTATTTACACCAAATTACACCTCCTATTCTCGCTCCTGTTTTGGTATCTGATGGAACTCATTCATCTGGCCACTCAAGTCCTTAAACTCAGAGTTATTCTCCCTCCCTTTTGAAAGCCCCTGGTCATCAAATCCTGTGGATTATACATTATAAATGTTCCTTAAATGCATCTCCTTTTCTGAAAGCCCTCTGGGGTTTACAGCAGATCCAGAATTCATTGTTTCTCGTCTAGATTACACAGGGCCTCCCTAACTATTCTCCCAGCCTCTAATGCCACCCCATGGCCCTTGTCACAGTTGCCATCCCATTTGTTATGGGATTATTTGACTGTCTGCCCTCCTGATGTTTCTAGTTCTACTTTCTTCAGCTTTGTTAATCCCATCTCTTCAGCTGTCTAAAAGTAGAACAGTGCACATAGCACAGGGAGATCAGCTCGGTGCTTTGTGACCACCTAGAGGGGTGGGATAGGGAGGGTGGGAGGGAGGGAGATGCAAGAGGGAAGAGATATGGGAACATGTGTATATGTATGACGGATTCACTTTGTTATACAGCAGAAACTAACACACCATTGTAAAGCAATTATACTCCAATAAAAATGTTTTTAAACAAAAGATTTAAAAAAAAGTAGAACAGTGAAGGAAGCATCTCTAAATAAATGGAATTAAGTTGTATCATCACCACTCAGATTACCACCGTCTGCCTATTCTCACTCTGAAATCAAGAATGCTATGGAGTCACAGTGCTCCCCTGTAAAACCAGCTCTTAGGAAAGAGTAAACTGAAAGGAAAAGATTAGAGGCCAAGTATATCAAGTTTCTTATCCACTCTAGACCTTGACTATAACATGGTTATAAGCACGATAACATGGTTCTTATTCTCATTGTTGAGCTCAGGTTGTGGTAATAGCTTCCTAGATGGTGCCCGGTGCATCACACCTCCTAGTATATATCCTTTTATGTTTCCAGATTGTTGAACCTGGGCTGCACCTGTGCCTCACTTTAACCAATAGCATTCGGCAGAAATGACCTTTTGCTAGTTCTGGGACTGAGTCTTGGTAAGACTGCAGTTTCCACTTCTGTGCTTTTGGGCATCCTGAGCTGCCATATTAGAAGTGCGGATACTCTCCTGGAGAAATGACATGTATACACTTCCTGGAGAGGCTGCATGGAGAGGGAGAGGCCTGGAGATTACATGCGGAGACAGGGAGCCCCCAGCTGTCCCCGTGTCCCAGCTGTACCCACCTTCCCGTGGTCTCCACCCAGGCACCAGTCATAGGAGACAGCCACCTTGGATGTTCCAGTTCAGTCAGGTCCACAGATGACCACAGCCAACATCATGTAGAACAGAATTTCCCAGATGAGCTCAGTCAACCCGCTGAATCATGAGGGTAATTAATGATTCTTGTTTAAAGCCACTGTTTGGAAGTGGTTTCTTACACAACAATAGTTAACTGAAACAGGGCTCATCGATTACATGTGTGGTCATGTTTAATTATTCATTTAGCTGCACTTCACTTCCAGGCATTTAGTATGTTTTTCTGTGGGTTTTGTTAGCTATTCAATGCCAAATCCCTCTAGCTCACAATCAGCACAGGGCTTTGACTTTTTTTTTAAGATGGACTCATTTGATGGCCCTTATCAATATTTGAAGCCCAGAAAAGCACACACATAACGAACCCACAAGCTTCGGGCTATAAGTTGAATTGGCCAGATTCTTCCTGCTCTTTTCTCCGTCAGACTTAGCGTAGCAAACTTACCTTGACCCATGAAGATAAATTGTTCAAGCCCTGAAATACATTCTTCCTTTGGCAAGAAGTAAGGAAAATGATAGGCAGAAGAGGAATGAAATTTCAATTTGGAGAAATTTCATGAACTAAGAGGAAAATAAAACAAATAATGTCTATCATATTTAAAGATGTTATCATTTGATCCACTGACAGCATGGAATGAAAGCTGTATGATTTTGACATTGTATTCCCCCTTACATAGAATAGTCTCTGGGAATCAGCTGCCTGGCTAGGGGCTATGTTTCCCAGCACCTTCCACATCTAGATGTGGCCATGTGACTAATTCTTACCAATAGAATAGCAGAAATGATGTCTGATGAGCCAGGGCTTTTCAGACGTCATTATACCTTTTCCATGCTCTCTCTCTCGCCTTGTGCTTGCTGGATATAAATGACTTCAAGGTCTTGGGGGATGGCAGACCTCCCAGATGGAAGAAATGTGCATGTCTGAATCATGGCAAGGAGGAGGATCATTTGCCAACTAGGAACAACCACTGTCAAAAGTTACATGGAAGAAATTTCTGTTGTGTTTGAGCTTTCAAAATCTTGAGGTTTATTTGTTGCAGCAGCTAGCGTTCTCCTAATGAATATAGTTGTTCATTCATTTAATTTTTTTCATGGATGAGATCATTACTAGTTTTGAAATTGTGGATATGTCAATTTATTTTCCTTAGATTCACTTGTCACATCTATAAAATGGGACTAATGGTATGTACTTCATAGGATTATTGTCATACTAAAGGAGATATTATAGTATCTCATTTATTGAGCATTATCATGTGCCAGACCCTGTGCTAAGCACTTTCCATAATTTACCTCATTGAATCACCCCAATAATCCTATGACATATACTCTGTTAATATTCATGTTTCTCAAGTGAGAAAAGAGGCTTAGAGAGGTTAAATACCTCTCTGATGTTTCATGGCCAGTAATAGCAGAGTCAGGATTTCAACAAAGGCAGCCTGACTTCAGAGACCACATACCTAAGCACTAGGCTGCTCTGATTAGGACCAGCACAAAGCCTGACACATAATAAATGCACAATAAACATGAATTTTATTTTCCTTCCACTTCAAGGAGAGAAGCAGTATAGACTTAAGAATAAGTGTGTCCAGTTTTGGCTATGTGCACAACACATACACACAAACACACACAAACACAAACTTATACAGCCTCACTTTTATTCACACATGTATTCGGGTGGGTGTGTTTAAGCTAGAAGTAAACTAGAATTGTGTTCACTGCATACACAGGTCCTCTCAACTGAGAGTGTTACTATTTTGTGCTCACAGCCCAACTGCAACTGCATGATCAAAAGAAGTAGCGAGAACACTGAAGAAATGCATCCCAAAATGACTAATGCATTTTAAAGTTGCTTGTGAAACATTCATGTTATTGACTTGCTAGATGGAATTGGCAGAAAACTCAGCTCAGGATGGACATAACTCCAGGAAGTACAGGAATCCTGGGTCCCTAAAGTCTTTGTTATTTCACTTAATATACCACATATTTCTTGAAGCAAACTAGTTTAAAACATCCAGTCTGAGGTATAGCTTAGAAATAGCTTACCTTTATAGTTTTGGTGACGTGGAATTTTATAAAGCTGAAATACTTTTCAAAAAATTACAGTCCATACTAGGAGTGCTAGTGCTTTCTCTGAATTCATATTGGCTATTATTAGATTGTCTACAGAACCAAGCTCAGAGTGCTTTTTCAAAAAGGTGCAGTAATTTTCCCCTTTCTAATTGCTATACCAAGAGTAATTTGTCTTCTGGGCTTTGGAGCTGCTGAACTACTTTCTTCTTTCGCCTGGACTTTCATCAAGGCAATATGCTTGATCAATGTTTGCTGATGTTTATGATCTAATGCTTAGTGGCAGCAGATGCAAAAAAAAAAAAAAAGAGTAAATCCCCATCTGCATAAAAATCCTTCTTAAGTTTCCCAGCATGCTGTTTTGCTGTAATTTTAGTAGACAGGTGATTTTTCATGGCACCTTCATGAGTTGTTTCCCCCCCCATAGCTGGCTCCATTTTCCTACCTGCTAGTCCCAGAAGCTGTGCTCTTATTTGCACCACGGCGTGGTAGCTCCTTTCAGGCTATCTACTTAGCTTGTGTTGAACTCAGTGCTTGGTTTCCACAGTCTGGTCCAGGAAATGGACTCTATCCCTGAGTAATTTAGAAGCTGTTGTTAATTCATCAGTGAAGCCACACCAGAGGTGGGCTCTGGGATTGTACTTTTTTTGGATAACAGTAGAGACCCTAAAATAGCTTCACTGACCCAAAGCATCTATTTCCAATGGCATAGGATGGAAGGGAATTTAACAGAGGGAAGTCCATTAACCTTAATGATAGTCACTTGGCTAATTATCTATCAGGGCCCTGGAAATGTGCACGTCACTAAAGCCTCCTCCCCATGATTTGTTCACTGAAGCAAAGGAGGTGGCTCACCTCTCTGCTCCCCATTAGGGAAGTGTAATTTGTAAACTAAAGACAGCATACAATGCTCCGGGCAAGCCTTTTTTCATTTTGGCTTCTGTGTTTCAGTTGGCCTTAGATTCTTTTTAGGCTAAGGGCACAGGTTAATATCCATTTCTGTTGAGGAGGAGTGAAAAGGAAGAGGGCTTAGCCTCCTGGAGGGATTCCTGTTGACCCCTCTGGCTTATCGGTGTTTCCACGTCTATTCCTGTTCTGCCAATATGCAAGGATGCACCGAAAGTCATTTGAGTGTCAATGCAGATTTTCAATTTTAAAGTACAAAGTTAAAGTACAAAGTTAAGGCATTATTTTACTCTATATAACTAAAATTTTGGTAGCACCAGCCATGGACCGCAGGTGTCTTTGAATCGCAGGAAGCTACAATAAAGGCAGCAGAACTAAACCACAACATTAAATGACTGTTTAGTTAGCTTGCTCTTAAGTTGTGGAAAATATACAACTGCCCTAAGCAGAAAGCCTCCAAAGATTCCCTGAGGACATGATAGACGTTTAAAAATGCAACCTAGTTGTGAATACACCCCTGCTAAGATCCCAATGCTACTCTCCTGCCACCCCCCCATCCCTGCCCCCAACACACACATTATTTCTAAAACACTACATGAAGATCTTGCTAAATCAGCTTAAAAAATAAGAAGAGAAAAGGGAATGGGGATGGGGAATAGAAATCAAGCCCTTCAGGGGTTCAAAGTTCAGACATAAAACGACAAGCAAGAGAGAATTAAACAAAGCTTAGTGAGAGAAATTGCAAAACAAGATGCATCAGAACCAATAGAAATTCAAGATCAATTGTGTCAGCAGATCAAAGACAAGACCTAGCCTAGTGAAGAGTATTAACTCTCAGCAGGGGAGACACATCCTACTTACTAGAGTGAGATAGACACTTTGCTTCTCTACGGTGATTAGGTGGCTTTGGAGTAAAGATAACCAAACTGAGCGAAAAGGATAGATTTACCCATAGATTGGGGTTAGAAACTGAGGAAAAAGTATATTAAGTTTGTAAAAGATGTTCTAGAGGGCTTAGGCACCAGAGATTTTGGAGGCTAGAGTTCATCATCCCTGTTAGAGGAGCTATTCTACCTAAACAGGATCTATATCCCATTGACAGGTATTTTGTAGAAAGATTTCCTCTGACTGCTTCCATGAGTAACCCTTAGTGCTTATCTGGCAGATAAGCAAAAAACCTGTTCCTCCATTTTAATTTAGCAGAGTTAAATAAATGTATTGTTGGCTGAGAATCAGGACCATGGAGTGATGGTAACAGTCGTGGTAGGAAGACTTGGCAGAAGCGACTGCACAGATTTGTCCAGACTCTGTTTAATGGAGACCTGCATGAGCTAGAGGGTGATAGACTGCCAGTACTCTGTCTAGCTGCCAGGAGCCTATATTCCTCTCGATACCGGAACATTTAAAACAATGCTCAAAATGAACCATACTGTTCATGCAGTACAAGTGATGTGCATACCTAGATAAGCAAAAATGTTACCAAGTAGGATTATTAAATTGAAGGTTTCTGAATGTTTTATCTTTTTGGTTAAGGTAAGAAACAGTGCCCTCTAATCAAGGTAAGACAAGGGACCATATTCCTGATGGACCACAGTCAATAGTAAGATAATCTGTGATTCCTAAGGAACAGAATGGTGTAAACAGAGCTAAAGCATTATGAGCAAGTGTGATTAAACAGATGATTCAAATGCAACAGAACTGTCATATAGTGGTTATCAACAAGCAAATAGAGGAAAATGGGTTAGTTTGGCTGTTAATTGAATATATGTATAAGCTCTGTAGTGATCGTTATTGGGAAGTAAATTATTATCACCATGGGGTAATGGAGAAAACTAAGCCACAGAGGAGTAAGATCAGCCCATCTGCTCTACAGAATGGGTAGATGTGTCTTGGATGATAATCCACTTTCCGATCTGTTGGTTAGCTCATGGTGACATAGTACCTCACCCCTGCTAAGTACATATTAGGGTATAACTGAATTACTTTGCGGTACACCTGAAACTAACACAACATTGTAAATCAACTATACTTCAATAAAAAAAAGAAAGAAATTAGTGAGACCCACTATATAGCAAAAGGCCTAGAGCTTAATTAAATAGGTAAATACTGCTGTTTAGTAAGTTCATCTGACATCTGATTAAAAGAAAAGGAGAGGTCCCTGGGGAAGTACTGAGATAGTCCCATAAGTCCGTAAATAAGATGATGCGGAAAATTAACTCCTTGAGATTCTAGACGGCTAGTCTTTCCCCAACCCCTTCAAAAATCTATCAGTTAATAAAGTCTAGGCAGAGGATGGGTGAGAAACCTTAAGATTTCAGAAGAAATTTGGGCCTTACCTTAATTTCTTTGGCTTGAACAGAGTGGTGAATCATCACTTAGAATAATACAGTGTTAACACCCTTCAATACACAGTGTATAACACCCACAGCAACCAATACAGAGTGTGTAACACCCACAGCAACCATCTAGCACAGTTCTTATTTGTTGAATGAGGATCCAAAAGAGGATTAAATGAATAAATGAGTTAGCTAATTTATTCTCAAACTAATTGGATTGTGGATTCATCCATTGCTCCTTGAAGTGCTTTAAATTTTTGCTTTATATATTTAAACAATATATTATTATATGCATACAAATTTAAAGTAATTTTTCTTTCTGATGAACACTTTATCATTATAAAAATGTTCCTCTTTATCTCTAATAATGCTTTTTGCCTTAAGTTTTACTTTCTCTGATATTAAAATAGTCACAGTATTTTTTTTTTGGTTAGTGTTTGGATGCTATATATTTTTCCATTGTTTTGCTTTCAATATTTATATATCCTTATATTTCTGATGTTATCTCTTATAAGATCATATTTTTGTTTTTTTGTAAATCTTGGCTGGTGATTTTTTTTTTTCTCTTTTAACTGAGATATTTGGTTCATTTAATGTAACTGCTGGTATATTAAGATTTAAATCTACCCTCTTACTATATTCTTTCTATTTCCATCTTTCTTGCCACTTTTCAGGTTGATTGGAGTAGTTATTATTTCATTCCTCACCCTACTTCCTAGCTTGGTAGCTGTTCTGGTTATCTATGGTTGCATAACAAACCACCCCAAAACTTAATAGCTTGTAATAATAATTTCATTTTTTTCATGATTTTGTAAGTCAGAGACTTGGGAAGGACTTAGCTGGGCAACTCATTTCTGATGCACATGGCATAGCTGTAGGGTCAACTTCTAAGGTGGTGTCTTTACTCTTATATCTGATACCATGGTGCTCCTTGGACTCTCTTTCTCTTTTTTTTTCTCTCTCCACACGTGACATCTCATTTTGTAGAGTCTCTTTACCTTTGCTTGTGCTTCTCACTGCGTAGTTGTTCAGGATAATCACACTTGTCACATGAAGACAGGCTTCTATGAGGCAGAAGCAGATGCTGTCAATCTAGGTCACAGCTTTCCTGAATTTGACACGGCATTACTTCTGTCATATTCTACCAGTCAGAGGAGTCACAGGGGCCACCCAGATTCAAGGGAGTGGAGAAATAGAGTCTGTAACTTATCAGGGGAGAGACAAGGTCACATTGTAAAAAGTATGTGGAAGATATTGCTGTGGCCATCTTTGGAAAGTACAGTCTACCATAGATTATACACTATATACAGTTATACATTGCTTTACTGTTTTTGTTTGTTTGCTCTAGTGCTTACCTGGAGATGAAAACATGTATGCTGACTTATCATGGTTTAGAAACCAACATTTTTATCTCGGCCCATGCAAAGGTCTCATTTTTAATCTTTTTTCACACTTTGACCCCCTTGACCCATTTCTCCTACCCCTCACCCTCCAACTCTGGCAACCACCAATCTCTTCTCTATTTCTATGAGCTTCCTTTGGTTTTCTTTTACATTTCACAAATAAGAGAGATCATATGATATTTGTCTTCCTCTATCTGACTTATTTCACTTAGTGTAATGCCCTCGAGGTTTATCCATGTTGTCACAAATGACAAGAGTTCATTCCTTTTTATGGCTGAATAATATTCCATTTTATACCTATATCTACATATCACAATTTCTTTATCCATTCATCCCCTGACTGATACTTAGATTGTTTCCATATCTTGGCTAGTGTAAATAATGCTGCAGTGAATGTGGGGCTGCACATATCTTTTCAAGTTAGTGTTTTTATTTTCTTTGGATAAATACCCAGAAGTGAGATTTTTGGATCATTTGGTAGCTCTGTTTTTAAATTTTTAAGGAAACTCCATACTGTTTTCCACAGTGGTTGCACCAATTTTCATTCCCACCAACCGTACACAAGGGTTCCCTTTCTCCACATCCTCCCCAACACTTGTTATTTCTTGTCTTTTTTTTTTAATAATAGCCATTCTAACAGGTGTGCGGTAACTCACTGAATACTTTAAATCCCTCCATTATTACATATATGCTATTGTTGTCATGTATTTTACTTCTATATCTAGTTTAAGTCATGTAAGAAATTATTAACACTGTTTTATATAGTCAGTATTCATTTATATTTTGCCACACACTTACTGTTTGGTTGCTTGTCATTCCTTTCTGTATCTTTGAGCTTCAAACTGGGATCACTTTCATTGTGTATCCTCTAGTATATCCTGTAATGTGTCTGCCAGAAATAAATTTCCCAACCCCAATTTATCTTTTCATATAAAATTATCTATATTTCACTTTTATTCTTTATATATGCTGTCTACAAGAGACCCACTTCAGACTGAGGGACACAAACAGACTGAAAGTGAGGGGATGGAAAAAGATATTCCATGCAAATGAAAATCAAAAGAAAGCTGGAGTAGCAATATTCATATCAGATAAAATAGACTTTAAAAAAAAGAATGTTACAAGAGACAAGGAAGGACATGACATAATGATCAAGGGATCAATACAAGAAGAAGATATAACAATTATAAATATATATGCACCCAACATGGGAGCACCTCAATACATAAGGCAACTGCTAACAGCTATAAAAGAGGAAATCGACAGTAACACATAGTAATGGGGGACTTTAACACCTCACTTACACCAAAGGACAGATCATCCAAAATGACAATAAATAAGGAAACAGAAGCTTTAAATGACACAAAAGACCAGATAGATTTAATTGATATTTATAGGACATTCCATCCAAAAAGAGCAGATTACACTTTCTTCTCAAGTGTGCATGGAATATTCTCCAGGATAGATCACATCTTAGGTCACAAATCAAGCCACAGTAAATTTAAGAAAATTGAAATCATATCAAGCATCTTTTCTGACCACAACGCTATGAGATTAGAAATGAATTACAGGGAAAAAACCGTAAAAAACATAAACACATGGAGGCTAAAAAATACGTTACTAAGTAACCAAGAGATCACTGAAGAAATCAATGAGAAAATCAAAAAATACCTGGAGACAAATGACAATGAAAATACAATGATCCAAAAGCTATGGGATGCAACAAAAGCAGTTCTAAGATGGAAGTTTATAGCTATACAAGCCTACCTCAAGAAACAAGATAAATCTCAAATAAACAATCTAACCTTACACCTAAAGGAACTAGAGAAAGAAGAACAAACAAAACCCAAAGTTAGCAGAAGGAAAGAAATCATAAAGATCAGATCAGAAATAAATGAAAAAGACATGAAGGAAATGATAGCAAAGATCAATAAAACTAAAAGCTGGTTCTTTGAGAAGATAAACAAAATAGATAAACCATTAGCCAGACTAATCAAGAAAAAGAGGGAGAGGACTCAAATCAATAAAATTAGAAATGAAAAAGGAGAAGTTACAACAGACACCACCGAAATACAAAGCATTTTTAAGAGACTGCTACAAGCAACTCTATGCCAATAAAATGGGCAACCTGGAAGAAATGGACAAATTCTTAGAAAGGTATAACCTTCCAAGACGGAACCAGAAAGAAATAGAAAATATGAACAGACCAATCACAAGCAATGAAATTGAAACTGTGATTAAAAATCTTCCAACAAACAAAAGTCCAGGACCAGATGGCTTCACAGGTGAATTTTATCAAACATTTAGAGAAGAGCTAACACCCATCCTTCTCAAACTGTTCCAAAAATTACAGAGGAAGGAACACTCCCAAACTCATTCTAAGAGGCCACCACCACCCTGATACCAAAAGCAGACCAAGATACTATAAAAAAAGAAAATTACAGACCAATGTCACTGATGAACATAGATGCAAAAATCCTCAACAAAATATTAGCAAACAGAATCCAACAACACGTTAAGAGGATCACACACCATGATCAAGTGGGATTTATCCCAGGGATGCAAGGATTCTTCAATATACACAAATCAATCAATGTGATACACCATATTAACAAATTGAAGAATAAAAACCATATGATCATCTCAATAGATGCAGAAAAAGCTTTTGACAAAATTCAACAGCCATTTATGATAAAAAACTCTCCAGAAAGTGGGCATAGAGGGAACCTACCTCAACATAATAAAGGCCATATATGACAAACCCACAGGAAACATCATTTGCAGTGGTGAAAAACTGAAAGTATTTCCTCTAAGATCAGGAACAAGACAAGGATATCTACTCTCACCACTACTATTCAACCTAGTTTTGGAACTCCTAACCATGGCAATCAGAGAAGAAAGAGAAATAAAAGGAATCCAAATTGGAAAAGAAGAAGTAAAACTGTCACTGTTTTCAGATGACATGATCCTATACATAGAGAATCCTAAAGATACCACCAGAAAACTACTAGAGCTAATCAATGAATTTCGTAAAGTTGCAGGATACAAATTTTTTTTTTTTTTTGCGGTACACGGGCCTCTCACTGTTGTGGCTGCTCCCGCTGCGGAGCACAGGCTCCGGACGCACAGGCTTAGCGGCCATGGCTCACGGGCCCAGCCACTCCACGGCATGTGGGATCTTCCCAGACTGGGGCACGAACCTGTGTCCCCTGCATTGGCAGGCGGACTCTCAACCAGTGCGCCACCGGGGAAACCCCAGGATACAAAATTAATGCACAGAAATCTCTTGCATTCCTATACACTAATGATGAAAAATATGAAAGAGAAATTAAGGAAACACTCCCATTTACCACTGCAACAAAAAGAATAAAATACCTAGGAATAAACCTACCTAAGGAGACAAAAGACTTGTATGCATAAAACTATAAGACACTGATGAAAGAAGTTAAAGATGCTACCAACAGATGGAGAGATATACCATGTTCTTGGATTGGAAGAATCAATATTGTGAAAATGACTATACTACCCAAAACAATCTACAGATTCAATGCAATCCCTATCAAATTACCAATGGCATTTTTTATGGAACTAGAACAAAAAAATCTTAAAATTTGTATGGAGACACAAAAGACCCCGTATAGCCAAAGCAGTCTTGAGGGAAAGAAATGGAGCTGGAGGAATAAGACTCTCTGATTTCAGACTATACTACAAAGCTACAGTAATCAAGACAGTATGGTACTGGCACAAAAACAGAGATCAATGGAACAAGATTTAAAGCCCAGAGATAAACCCATGCACCTCTGGTCCACTAATCTATGACAAAGGAGGCAAGGATATAAAATGGAGAAAAGACAGTGTCTTCCATAAGTGGTGCTGGGAAAACTGGACAGCTACATATAAAAGAATGAAATTAGAACACTCCTTAACACCATACACAAAAATAAACTCAAAATGGATTAGCGACCTAAATGTAAGACTGGACACTAAAACTAAAACTTTTCCTCTAAAACTCTTAGAGGAAAACATAGGAAGAACACTCTTTGACATAAATCACAGCAAGATCTTTTTTGATCCACCTCCTAGAGTAATGGAAATAAAAACAAAAATAAACAAATGGCACCTAATGAAACTTTAAAGCTTTTGCACAGCAAAGGAAACCATAAACAAGATGAAAAGACAACCCTCAGAATGGGAGAAAATATTGGCAAATGAATAAACAGACAAAGGATTAATCTCCAAAACATATAAACAGCTCATGCAGCTCAATATTAAAAAAACAAACAACCCAATCCAAAAATGGGCAGAAGACCTAAATAGACATTTCTCCAAAGAAGACATACAGGCGGCCAAGAAGCACAAGAAAAGCTGCTCAACATCACTAATTATTAGAGAAATGCAAATCAAAGCTCCAAGGAGGTTATCACCTCACACCAGTTAGAATGGGCATCTTCAGAAAATCTACAAACAACAAATGCTGGAGAGGGTGTGGAGAAAAGGGAACCCTTTGCACTGCTTGTGTGAATGTAAATTATTACAGCTGCTATGGAGAACAGTATGGAGGTTCCTTAAAAAACTAAAAATAGAATTACCATATGACCCAGCAATCCCACTACTGGGCATGTACCCAGAGGAACCCATAATTCTAAAAGACACATATACCCCAATGTTCATTGCAGCACTATTTACAATAGCCAGATCATGGAAGTAACCTAAATGCCCATCAACAGATGAATGGATAAAGAAGATGTGGTACATATATGCAATGGAATATTACTCAGCCATAATAAGGAACAAAGCTGGGTCATTTGTTGAGACGTGGATGGATCTAGAGACTGTCATACAGATTGAAGTAAGTCAGAAAGAGAAAAACAAATATCATATAGTAACACATATATGTGGAACCTAGAAAAATGGTACAGATTAACTGGTCTGCAGGGCAGAAATTGAGACACAGATATAGAAAACAAACATATGGACACCAAGGGGGAAAAGCCGCTGAAGGGTGGTGGTGGTTGTGTGATTGGGCAATTGAGAATGACATGTATACACTGATGTGTATAAAATAGATGACTAATAAGAAACTGCTGTATAAAAAAAATTTTAAATATATATATATATTAAAAAAAGCTGGGCTTCAGTCTAAGTGAGGGCCAGACTATTCTAGTTCACCTTTATTTCTAAGATGTAACCCTTAGGGGTCCTAACCAAAAGCACAGGAGGGCTCCTCTTCCTTGGTGGGTCCTTGACTCTCATTTTTATTCCCTTGGTAAGACTGACAAAGATCTGTGTTTAACTTCTCATGGATGGCTCTTTTAATTGCCAGCTGCTCCTAGGGGAAAATCAGATTTAAATGCTAGGCATAACTTTCTGGTGTTTTTTCTTCCGTATCTTTGCTTCACAATTCTTCACTGTCTTATTAGCTCCCCTATGGTCTCAATGTTTCTAAAAAAGAGGGTTGTTCTACATTACCCAGTCCAACATTAACTGAAACAGGAGTCCTATTCTCAAAGTACTTAATTTAATACTGATAAAAGAAACTGAATTTTATCTTTTCCTCACTAGAGCTGGAATTGATTCAGAAAAAATGCGAAGAATAATGAAATACATGCCAGTTTCATGATACTTTTAAAATATGATAGAATGTGTGAATCTTAATTTTTCACAAAATTCGAGGTAATGAAAAACTTCAATCATAAATGGATAGACTCATTTTAAGTTCCTATACCATTGTCACTCACCCATGTAAAATCTTCTGACTTACATGATAAAATAAGCCTGTTTTTCAAAATGTGCTTTTATGCTAAGATAAAAGCAGAAAATCAGTTTCCCAATCCAGATAAAGTAAATTTAGCACTACAAATGGACAGGACAATAGGTAACTGTTTATGATGTTCAAAGCCCAAGTGAGTAGCAACATCTGAAGAACAAGGTTACCTCTATATAATTTTAAAATCATAATTGAGCAACACCTGCCTGTAAGACCATATGCTATGTTCTACCAAGAACACAAAAATGAATGAATCATAGCCTTTCCTTTCGACAAGTTAAAGTTTTCTTTATTCAGAAATTTACAGTTATCTATTATCAAGAGCAGATTCCCAGCTGATATGAAGATATATATTACAAAGCCATAGTTCAAAAAGACAAGACAAAAGTGTGGTGCTCATGAGAAACAGGTAGATGCCCCTGTGAAACAAAAAAGAAAACTCATTAAAAGACTCACGAGTATCTTAAAACTTGGTATATAATGAAGTGACATCCAAAATCAATGTAGAAGTAAGGGGTTAGTTAATAAATCATCCTGGGACAAATGGCTTTCTGTCTGAGAAAATAAATTTGATCTTCCATATCAAGTGAAGTAAAAACCTAAGTGTAAAGGTAAGATTATAAAGTTACTGGCAGAAAATGGAGGAGAATATCCTTGTGACTTTGAGTAACGATTTCATAAACAAGACTCAACAAAGCACAATCCATAAAGGAAAAAATGATGAGTTTGACTATATCAGTATTAAAGATTTCTGAATAACAGAGAGAACCATGGATAAAGTTAACAGATGAGTAACCTTCTGGGAAAAGA
Source organism: Stenella coeruleoalba (assembly GCF_951394435.1). NCBI lineage: Eukaryota > Metazoa > Chordata > Mammalia > Artiodactyla > Delphinidae > Stenella > Stenella coeruleoalba. The sequence continues at coordinate 52,668,438 of NC_137148.1, forward strand.
TATTCACAGCATCTAAAATTGACAAAGGATCCCAATGGACATAGTATACATCATACACAAGAAATCCCTCATTCAATACAAAATTAATGAACAGAAATCTCTTGCATTCCTATACACTAATGAAAAATCTGAAAGAGAAATTAAGGAAACACTCCCAATTACCATTGCAACAAAAAGAATAAAATACTTAGGAATAAACCTACCTAAGGAGACAAAAAACCTGTATGCAGAAAACTATAAGACTCTGATGAAAGAAATTAAAGATGATACAAACAGTTGGAGAGATATAGCATGTTCTTGGACTGGAAGAATCAACATTGTGAAAATGACTATACTACCCAAAGCAATCTATAGATTCAGTGCAATCCCTATCAAACTACTAATGGCATTTTTCACAGAACTACAACAAAAAATTCCACAATTTGTACGGAAACTCAAAAGACCCCGAATAGCCAAAGCAATCTTGAGATAGAAAAATGGAGCTGGATGAATCAGGCTCCCAGACTTCAGACTATACTACAAAGCTACAGTAATCAGGACAGTATGGTACTGGCACAAAAACAGAAATATAGATCAATGGAACAGGATAGGAAGCCCAGAGATAAACCCATGCACATACGGTTACCTTATTTTTGATAAAGGAGGCAAGAATATACAGTGGAGAAAAGACAGCCTCTTCAATAACTGGTTCTGGGAAAACTGGACAGCTACAGGTAAGGGAATGAAATTAGAACACTCCCTAACACCATACACAAAAATAAACTCAAAACAGATAAAGACCTAAATGTAAGGCCAGACACTGTAAAACTCTTAGAGGAAAACCTAAGCAGAACACTCTATGACATAAATCACAGCAAGATCCTTTTTGACCCACCTCCTAGAGAAATGGAAATAAAATCAAAAATAAACAAATGGGACCTAATGAAACTTAAAAGCTTTTGCACAGCAAAGACAACCATAAACAAGATGAAAAGACAACCCTCAGAATGGGAGAAAATATTTGCAAATGAAGCAACTGACAAAGGATTAATCTCCAAAATTTACAAGCAACTCATGCAGCTCAATATCAAAAAAACAAACAACCCAATCCAAAAATGGGCAGAAGACCTAAATAGACATTTCTCCAAAGAAGATATACAGATAGCCAACAAACACATGAAAGAATGCTCAACATCATTAATCATTAGAGAAATGCAAATCAAAATTATAATGAGGTATCACCTCACACCAGTCAGAGTGGCCATCATTAAAATATCTACAAACAGTAAATGCTGGAGAGGATGTGGAGAAAAGGCAACCCTCTTGCACTGTTGGTGGGAATGTAAATTGATACAGCCATTATGGAGAACAGTATGGCGGTTCCTTAAAAAACTAAAAATAGAACTACCATATGACCCAGCAATCCCACTACTGGGCATATACCATGAGAAAACCATAATTCAAAAAGAGTCATGTACCATAATGTTCATTGCAGCTCTATTTACAATAGCCAGAACATGGAAGCAACCTAAGTGTCCATTGACAGATGAATGGATAAAGAAGATGTGGCACATATATACAATGGAATATTACTCAGCCATAAAAAGAAACGAAATTGAGTTATTTGTAGTGAGGTGGTTTGACCTAGAGTCTGTCATACAGAGTGAAGTAAGTCAGAAAGAAAAACAAATACCGTATGCTAACACATATATATGGAATCTAAAAAAAAAAAAGGTTATGAAGAACCTAGGGGCAGGACAGGAATAAAGACACAGATGTAGAGAATGGACTTGAGCACACGGGTTGGGGAAGGGTAAGCTGGGACGAAGTGAGAGAGTGGCATGGACTTATATATACTCCCAAATGTAAAATAGATAGCTAGTGGGAAGCAGTTGCATAGCACAGGGAGATCAGCTTGGTACTTTGTGACCACCTAGAGAGGTGGATAGGCAGGGTGGGAGGGAGACGCAAGAGGGAGGAGATATGGGGATACATGTATATGTATAGTTTTTTATACAGCAAAAAATAACACCGTTGTAAAGCACTTATGCTCCAATAAAGATGTTAAAAAAAAAAAAAAGAAATCCCTCATTCAGTTCTCTAGTCAAACATTACCACCTCAGAGAGGACTTCCCTGAATTTCTATCCAAAACACTACTCCCTCCTTACTTTTTAATCCCCTTAACTTACTTTATTTTTCTTCATAACACCTATCAAAATCCAATGTTGTATGGTTATTTTTTCATTGTCTTTTCCCCCAATATATTCTAAGTTCAATGATGTCAGGACTTTTTGTCCACTCTGTTCATTTTACTGTCTTAGCCCCTAGAACAAAGCTTGATACAGTAGATGTTCAATAAAAATTTAAGTAACTGAGTGAACAGACTCCTGAAAAGACATGAAAAGGAGCAGAATCCCACTGAAAAGAGATGAGTAGGCAATTACTCGGAGGTAGAATCTTAGTGGCCAGTAATATATGATAAGATGGTTAATCTCATATCAGAAAAAACAAATGAAAAGAAGTATGTTATAACGTTCTATGTCCATCAAATTGGCAAAAACTCAAAAGTCAGAAAATAAAAGGGAAGTGGAGAAGAGGACCCCCTGAAGCACTGCTGGTGGGAGTGTAAATTGGTGCAGCCATCCTGGAGAGCCGTCTGAAAGTATTCAGTGAAATTATGTGTGTACGTATCCTGCAATTCCAGTGATCCCATTCCTGGATGCACACCCAGAATAACTCTCACATTGATCCAAAAAGGGAAATGTATGCAGATGTTCATGGAAGCATTATTTGTAGTGGCAAAGAGTAGGAAACGTTCTACATGTCCTTTACCAGGGAACTCAAGCACTGCAGTATGTTATATGCATGGAATGTTATGCAGCAGTCAGAGGTAATTCACTAAATTTACATAAGCAACATGGAAAGCACTTTTAATTCCCTTTTCCTCATTAAAATAAAGTAAAAGAATATTTTACATCTAACTATAACATAAAAGCAGATAGGCAAGTCAGATAAATTCAGTGGCTCTCTGTTGATTATGTATTTCCTATGAGTCTGTGGCTCTTGGTAGGAGAAAGATCTCCAAACTCTAATGAAGGCTTTCTCCCCTTAGCAATTTTGGGATCCTAAAATCCACCTGTCCTAATAAGTTTACTAGTATACTTATTTTCATTTCAGGGGGCTCATTTTATCTGCAGTCTCTGGTCTTAGATTCTGTTTAATGCTTACCTTGGAGAATTACATACGGGATATGCAGTGTTGTTCTTGGGTCATATCATAGCTTTGAGATTGGATGAAATTTACTAAATGAAGGCTTCTTCAACTGGGAATCTTGTTAAAATGCAGATTCAGATTCAGTAGGCTTGGGGAGGACGTGAGATTCTGCATTTCTGACAAGCTCTGAGGTGTGGCCAACACTTTGGGTCCAAAGACCACACTTTGGGTACAGGCCTCACCAGGAACACCCTGTGGAAGGGGTTATTCTTAGGGCTTCTGAGAACTCATTGTGGGTCCAAAACAACCCCTGGATTTATGTACATTAAGCAGAAGATTGCTGGGGGGGCATCTAGGGATACTCACTGTGTGTTAGTACAAGGGTTTGCTCCCCCAGTGCCACCCTGGAGAAAGGCAAACACGTTCCACAGGGCTCCATGCAATGGTGTACCAACCCTGGCTTATGTCTGAGTGGTCTGCATGCATCTCATCCCAACTCCATGCTTAGTGACATAATGTTGGTAGATCGAAATTACCTTTGGTGCTAATATTTACACCATGGAAATTGGCAAATGCTACAATTCAAGGCTTTTCTTCCCAAAGAGCCAGTTTACCAGCACACCACTCTGACCATAGTGTTCAGCAGGGAGGCTGTGCAGATCCCTATGCGTGACCCAGGGTGGGAGCAACAAGTTCCTGCATGGTTTCTGGCTGGGATAGGAGTCATTTACAGAGGGATTGCAGAGTAACTAGTCCACCTAAAATGTATGACAGAGAAAAAGAAAAGGTTACCTGAGAAAACAGGAAATAGGCCTTTAAAAATAAAGCTCATTTCCCCCTCTATACATGTTCCTCCCTCCAGTCATATATATGCCAACATTAAAAGAATATTATGCCTGCAGTGTATGTAGCAGAAGCTGATGAACTCTTAAAAACAAATATATCATTTTAAGTATTCATGGAAATTAAAGTCAGGGAAAGAAAAAAGTAGAGAAAATATATATTATTTCGAACAAGGACACTTTGATTAAGGAATTAGTAAGTCTTTAGTGTTAGCTAGGAGCACAGAGGAATCAGTGCAGTAATTGGGGAGCTGAGTTCCTATTAAGGGACTACTAATCAGCTTATTGAATGGCTCTAGACAAATTCTGTATATTTTTCCCACACTTTGGTAACTTGTGAAATTAGAGTTAAAATAGCTTTCACCCACCTCACCTCACAAGTTCCACAGCACGCTGAGATAATAAATTAGGTTGAAATAGAGGTTAGTAAATATCTGTGAACTACTTTGATTAAGAAAGAAATGCCTATGTGTATGTTATTGTTAGCGGCAGTGGGAAACCTATGTTTTTTTAGGGTCAATTCAATTCCTACACAACACAGTTAGAAAGTCTAGTAAGTATATGAAAGAAGCAGATGCTATGGAAAACCTCACTGAACCATCACAGTGACTGATGTCCGTCACTCCAACAATATGTTCTCTTCATTGGTACAGTCCTATGTTATACAGAAGAAAGTCCTATATTATAGCCACTCCCTGTGTGATGTCTGTTCTATGGTTAGCCTGGGGCTTTTATTGTTCCTCCTAGGCATTCATTAAGTGAACACTGGAAGACGTATTTGAGAAGGTCAAACTTTGAGCTGCCTTTCAAGGAACCAGTCACATCACATATAATTTCTATTCTGATTCAAAATTATTTTAAAAAGCCAGTTACAAAACATAGGAAATATGATCCTAAGTTTACTAAAAACATATGTGCCTTCAAAAATACAGGAAGCTATTTTCCAAATTATTTCTATGATTATCTCAGAGCAGTGGGATTATGGATGATACAAATTTACTTTTATATGTATTTTTACATATCCTAAATTTTTAAAAAATATATTATCACAAAAGAATAACACACGTATTTTTGGTCAGTTTTTCATGTTTAAGCCTACCACTTTCAACAGCCCCGTTAAGACCTCCAATTCACAAGGCAGCACCTTCAGAAGGGAGAGTTAAAGGATGTAATTTGACTGTCCTTCAGTATTACCATAGAATTTCATATCTGAGTTGTATTTTGAAAGCATCTACTAATCAGACGCCTCACAGCTCTACAAGAGGCTTTCACTTAGATGATGAATTGAAGTTTTAGGATAAGCTGATTTGTGGAGTTTCTGTTGAAAGTGAAAGCTTCTCTATCTCACCGTCCTGTACTTCATCTTTCGGGTCACGCTGCATCTTTCAGTCCTTAAAATCCTATAACCTGTGCAGACACAGCTTGCCAGCTGGAACTAGAGTTATGGCAAACTAAGTATTGACATCATCTGGCCAAACACAGAGCCAAGGAAATGAACATGCCTGATATATGTGTGTCCTGATTTACTTTGGAACGCCGTTCCATGGCTCACAAAAAGTCAGTTGTAGTTTTTCCACATTGCATCCCAAAACCCACATACTACTGCCAAAGGTTAGAGGGTTCTAAATGGTAAGGAAAGACAGGAAAACCTGCCACATCTTATGTACTCTCAACTGTCTGATTAGGGAGAGATTATTCGGTGTTATGTTTAGAATATTTGAAATTCAGGATTTCCATTTTAGACTGTGTGACTTCACCTGGTTATAATTTGCATTTTACTGAGAGAGTCAGCAGAGCACTAACTCACACATTTGGAGACATTACCTCATCAATCCTCCCTTGTGGTCCTTTGGGAGAGATGAGGTCAGGTGTGCTAGGGAAGAGACAGCAGAAATCAGCCTTTTCTTTTAGGAACGTGACTCTGAGGTGTGCGTCCCAGTTGAGAAAGGGACGTGGGCTCCTGAGTCCATGGCGGGGCTCCTGCACCTGGGAACCAGCAGGGGAGTAGCTCCACTAATTCAGCACACCCCCTGTTTCTGATCCATGCAGTGGATCCAAGGGACCTTCTGGGGGGAGTTCTATGTCTTTCTCTTCCCTCCCAATTTCTTTAATTCCTCAGCGTATCCCAAAAGCTTTTTGAATTTAGCTCAAAATACGTAAACTATCTTGTTTGGTCCCCTAAATGTCAACCTGTGGTGTTTGATCTCTTTATCCAAATTGTAAAGTTTTCATCGCGTGGGTGATATTTTATGATTCCTGCCATTACACCTGCCTAGCACAGTGCAACGCCCGCCCACCTCTGCCTACCTCATCCCTCTCTATCCTTTCACACAGCATTATTTTTCTGATTTGTGCTTATTGCTTAGTGCGTGTTTTCCCCCACTAGAATGTAACTTCCTGAAAGGCAGGAACTTTTTCTGTGTTGTTCATTGCTGCATCCCAAGTGCCTGGCACATAGGAGGCCCTCAATAAGTATTCATTGAAGGAAAGAACTAATATTTATGGGAGGAGCTCAGTAAAGGCATGGTTATATATTTTTGTTATTATTGATTGTTGGGGGCTGGCTCTCCAGTTACTCTGCTCTGAATCTTTTCTTTCCTGCATTCAAAGTGACCAAGCAAAAGATCACAAATGATGACTTTTGGATTTACAGAGATGATGAGAGCATTTTAAATGGAGACTAGATGGCGAGCAGAGCAACAGCTGAATTTCATATTGAGAGAAGAGGTATTTCCTGGCATTGAAGAGAGCGTTTCATACCAAACAACTTAGAAAAATGTACCATCTAATACAGGGTCCAGGGAGAGTGTCACTGAAATGCAAATAGGAACAAAGCACTTTGTATTTCCTTAGACTCACAGAATCCCAGCACAAGCTGAACCCTAGATGAGGAAACAGGAGTACAAAGAGATGAAGTAATTTACTCAAAGTCACACAGTGAAATAATGTCTGAGCTGACTTTTGTCAATGCAGTATGCTAAATACTCTTGAAGCAGTATTTACTTAAACATAAATCTACCGGGACCCCACAGCTAGTAAGCTTCCAAAGTTCCTTGGAATCCCAGAAGTTCCTTAGCTATTTTTACAGTCAGCGATCATGTAGAATCAAGTGCAGCATTTTGTACGGATTCTGGTTATATCATCTCAAGTCAGGTTATGGCTTGGTTGAGATAAATGAGGCAAACCTTATAGGAAGACAAAAGTGCCTAATATTACAGAGCACCTAAGGACAAATCCATCTGCTTCAGTAGAATTAGGATTGCCTACAGCCCTGTGAGAATGCAAATCATCACCCTGGCAGAGGAGGGAGTGGAGGGGGTGCTTCAGGGACTGCACTTTGCGGCTGTCTTTTGAAAAGCTGAGAAGGGTCAGAATCAGGGACTTGCTACCGGGCTGAGAGCTTGAGTGCTGCCTCTTGATACGGAGCAGGGCTGGACTGCAGTGCACTTCGCCCGCGTGGGCTCGAAACTAGGGGTAACGCATGCCTTCTCTACTCAGAGCTTGCGGTGATCCCTGCCTGTAGCATGGCTTTCTGACTGCCTCTCCTCCTTGGTTGTGTGTGTGTGGACAGAGTAATGCTGGAGTGAAACCAAGCAGTTTAGAAACAAATTAAAACCCTTCCAACAATTTGAAGCAAGTTGATGCTCTTTGTATTAATACAGTACCTATATTACAGAAGTATTAACTTTGACATTGTAAGTTCACTCAGGAATAGACTACTTAGAAATACATCATTCTTAGTGGGACAAAAGTTAGTGATTAGGTACTGCTCCTTACCACCTGTACGTTGTTCTTTCTTTCTCCTCTACCCTTACTCTTTTATCCTTCCTTTTCTCTTGATCCCACCTTCCTCCTGGCCTTCTCCCTCTCTCCCTTTCTTTCCCCCTTTCCCTTTTCTCCCACCTGGGTCTTAGGCCTGCCAGGGACCTTCACAGCCAACTTAGTTCTCTCATCAGCAAACAGAACTGAAAAGAGAAGAGACAGAGGTTCCCAGCCTCTCCACAGTTGTCAAGATGTTCTTCAATATGGTAATTTCTCTTTATTCAAATAGAATATGTAAGGCCGAGGTTTCCTGTGCTGCTGTAACAAATTACCACAAATCCAGTGGCTTAAAACAACGCAAATTTATTATCTTATTTCTGGAATAAATCAGTCCTAAAAATCAAGGTATCAGCAGGGCTGAGTTCTTCCGGAGAATCTGTAACTTTGCCTTTTCCAGCTTCTAGAGGCCACCAACATTCCTTGTCTCATGGTCCCTTCAAGGCCAGTAGTACATCTTCAAATCTCCCTCCCTCCCTCTCCTTACCTCCCCCTATCTCCCTCCCTCCCCCCTCCTCTGCTTCCATCATCACTTGTCCTTCTCTGACCCTCTTTCCTTCTTCTTATAAGGACCTTTGTGATTATATTGGATCTACTAGGACAATCCAGGATAATCCATCTCAAAACTTTTAATCACATCTGAAAAGTCCCTTTTACATGCCACATGGACTTCTTTGGGGATATTATTATTATTTTTTTTATTATTTTACTACAGCTCTGAAGCCAGTAACCCCAGAAGCAAGTTACTGGCTTGAACATTCTCATTCAAAGAACAAGCAGCTTTAGGTCCTTTTGTGGGAATGAGCTCAGTTTCCAAAGACAAAACAAATAAAACACATAGGCAGGGAATTCCCTGGCTGTCCAGTGGCTAGGACTCCAAGCTTCCACTGCAGGGCGCATGAATTCAACCTCTGGTAGGGGAACTAAGATCCCACATGCCGCATGGAGTGGCCAAAAATATATATAAATAAACAAATTAAAAAAAAACACACATAGGCAGAGACTTACCCAGAGATAGGGCTGTGGTTGTTTCTGGATGAATTTCAGCCTCACAGTGGTTTGACTTGGGGAAAGCTGAAGCAGTAGCATAGGCAACAGATCTTTGGAATAAACTGGACTCAGGGTTTGAAGTTCAGCTCTGGCACTTGCTATGGGAACTTAGGTGCGTTTGCTTAACTATAAAATGGGGATGATAATTCTTCCCTCATGTGGTTGGAGGACTAGGTTAAATTACGTATGTAATATACATAATATGGTGCCTGGCACATAGAGGATGCTTCATAAAAGTTATTTCTTTTAACTCTTTCCTCAGTGATTAGACTAAATGTCAAGAATGTAATTACAACGTGGCCAAAAGTCATTAGGCTGAGATGTAATCAAATGGATATTGAGCAATGGAATTTTAAAATAAAATCAGAGGAGACACCCACACAGTCCAGTGGGAACTGACAACAATCTGTTTCTTCTCATCTGGCTTCAGTCTAATTACATTTTATGTCTCTAAATTGAATGAGGATATGGAAGGGAAAACTTGATCTGTCTCATGTCTATACCTAAAGAATTGTAGAAGCATAATCGAATTTCTCTTTCTCAAATTTGACGGAAACATACCATGTAAGGATTCAGTGGGTCTTCAGGTACCATCTAGAACAACCTCCCAACAAATGTCAGCACTTTGTCTTTACTTAAACACTTTCCACACTGGGAAGGTCACTTTTGAAACAGCTCATTGCAATGTTGCCTACTTCTTATTAGAAAGTTCCTCTTTATTTTTAGCCAGGAAACTGCTTCCCTAAAGGTTCTATCTTTTGATTCTAATTCTGCCCTCTAAACTTACAAAAACCTGATACAATTTTCACAACAACAATCCAACAGATGTACCTGCTCTGAGTTTTTTCTTTTCCAAGTTAGAATCCCAAAGTTTCTAAAGCCATTTGTCCCTTACTATTCTTTTTGGGTCTTTCCAGATCTTCTGGTTGTCTTCTTTTTTTTTAAAGATGTTGCGGGTAGGAGTTAATTAATTAATTAATTAATTTTTGCTGTGTTGCGTCTTCATTTCTGTGCGAGGGCTTTCTCTAGTTGTGGCAAGCGGGGGCCACTCTTCATTCATCGCGGTGCGCGGGCCTCTCACTATCGCGGCCTCTCTTGTTGCAGAGCACAGGCTCCAGACGTGCAAGGCTCAGTAGTTGTGGCTCACGGGCCCGGTTGCTCCGCGGCATGTGGGATCTTCCCGGACCAGGGCTTGAACCTGTGTCCCCTGCATTAAGCAGGCGGACTCTCAACCACTGCGCCACCAGGGAAGCCCGGTTGTCTTCTTTTACTGTACTCTAATTTATCAGTGTCTCCCCTAAAATAAGTCACCAGAGCTAAACAGAATATTCCAGATGTGGTCGTATTAGTGCACAGAATGCTGAAGCTTATATTTTCTGTTGGATCTGCATTATATTTCCATTAATGAAGTCTGATTTCATCCGTTTTTTAAAGAAGTAGTCTCATAATACTGTCATTTGGCTTATTCTGAGTTGGCAGTCAGTCCAATCACCAGATGCTTTGCAAACCAGCCTTTGTTTTCCCCCAACCTTACCTGCCCAATTGATTCATTATAATATTTGTTGTACAGATAATATCATAAAAAGACTGCTAAAAATGAAATAAGTGACCTAGAATCTTACTAGGCCCACATCAGCAATTTTTAATTGTCTAAGTTCCTCTCTAGTCCTTGCTCATAGGCTTATACAAATTTTATATAGTTTTCCGCATAGCTTAGACAATTTTTCATATCCTGACTTTGAAGGCTAACATATTAACATTTTCCCAAGCTACTGTATTATTTTTTATAATTATACTTTAAAATAGCTGCATTAAGTTCCACAGTAAGATATACCCTATTTACTCACCCACTCTTTGTCTCAGACCTTGAGGTGGTTCTATCATTGCATGTCAAATGGTTTCTTTGGGGGAGATTTTACGATAATCCTGAAATCAAATGACTTTTTGGACCACAATCAAGAGTTTATGTTTCTCTATTTAAAATTTTCTCCTTTTTAAAATTTTCTTCCTTGTCTAGACTTTGGTGGGACCACTTCTCCAATCTCCCTCCCCTTTGCTCTTCACATCATCTTTCAATTCAAAACAAATATAATAAAGAGAGAAGTAAGACAAGACTCTGAGATTTTAAGCTTTAATATCCATATTAATTCCTCCAATGGGTTCGTAACCCTCTCACCCTGACACACAACTTCTCTCAGTGCCAGCCTGAGAGCTCCCGTTTCAGGGGCATTTAGGAAATCCATCCCTGCCCTGAACTGCTCCTTTCTTGCTGGCAAGCTGATGCCTGCAATTAATGGAGGCTAAATTTCGAAGTTCCCTGGGAGCAGACTCTGCGTTGCTTTCACTTACGGTATTCCAACTTAGTCATGGAAGGCTCTCGGTGAATATTTCTTAGGAGAAGGAATGAAAGAATATAATTAAAGATAAGACTTCACAATTTAATTCAGCTTGGGAGAGATACGACTTCATTCACACTAATGAGTAAATTGCTGGTATTAGATAGTTCCCTGGGCACAGGTTTTACTACAAGGAAGAAAGGGCATGAAGCTCTCCAGTCCTGCTTGAGAGAAGATAGTAATGGACTTGAGACACCTAAAATCGGAACATTGTAATTTTTTCCAGGGCCAGCCTTGGGCTTTATAAACTCAGACTATTGCATGGGATGCTTTGTGACCTTCTATAATTTCAGACTTGCCCTTTTAACTTGCACTGACGCTACCAAACAACAGACCTGGCTTTTGCTGTTACTACAGAACAGCAAATGTCTGGGGAGTGGGGATGGAGGTGGGGAAGACATTGGGAAATAGTAAAGACTTGATAGGATATATATTGAGCTCTACCACGTCTTTACTAAAGAGCTAGTTGAGGTGCAGATGAAGATTGCTCTTCTTTTCTGGTATTCCTCACTCAAGTCAAGCCCTGGCCTAGATGAGAAGGAATATTAGAGTGACCAACAGAGTGAGTTTGCCTAGAATTCTCCTGGCTTTGATACTGAGAGTTCCATGTCCCTGGAGCTGCTCAGTTCCAGACTCACTGGGATAGTTGCCTTCCGTCGCCCAAGGGCTGCCAGCAGTCTTGATTGGATCCTCTGAGAATTAATTGTAAAAGGGCAAAATAGCCCCAGCTCACGGGACCTCTCTCTGTTTTTTGGTCCTGCCCCTTGGCAATGACCTATGGAAGGAAGCCCTGCCTCCCCTGTTCGGGCTGAATCAAAGTTCTACATGTTGTGACCTAACAAGTTGTGCCGATAGAAACTCCCCTATCCAAACTTGTCTTTCCTACAGACCTGTCAACTTGTCAACTCCAACATCTTTGGAGCCTAAATAGATATTTCTAGAAAACCATCTAAAATCATCTAGAAAATCTAGAATCATCTAGCAAATCATAAGCGCTACTGCAGATTAACTCATTAATATTCCCATTCAGATGTGTATGGGTAAGTTTAGCAAACCATCACTTAGAACAGTGTTCTGAAATTAGAGGACAGCAGATTGGAATATTTTGGGGGCAGGGCAATAAGGAAATCTGGCAGTGGTGCTCTAGTTAGTGCCTCGGTGGTACTTCCTGTCTAACCAGAGCAGGAAGAGGCACGGTGTCCTTCGGAAGAGAGTGCCAATTATTTATAATCCAACTTTCGATTTGTGCTACTTCTATTCAGTTTCCAGAAAGGAGACACTCTCCAAGTTACCACCTCAGACCTTGAACGTTCCTATGATTAGGCAGACACTGATTTTCCTCTTGGCACCGTCCAGCTGCACTGCCTCTGCATCTGGGTCTCATTCACTAGACCACCACCAAAGACCTCCTGGTGCCGGACTTATGTCTTTATCTTCTTCTCTTTTTCCCGCTCTTGCTTTTTCACAGATCAATTCTTTCCTTTTTCTATACACACATGCTCTTTTTTTAACTTCTTTCCCCCTTTGCCCTTATTTAGAGGTACCGCAGGAAAATCTTTCTTCTGATATATTATCCTCTCTTTCCCTTCCCGTGTTCCTTTTATGGGTATATACACTCATATGTGTGTGTGTACACCTGTGTGCATGCGTGCGCACGCACACACACACACACACACACACACACACACACATATATCTATATCCTCACAGATTGCTGATATATACCTGTTTGAAGTAAAAATGATGGTCAGGGATTTTACATTAAACATAATAAAGACTCGGGACCTTCAATTTCTAGACCACTTGAAAGTGCTCAGAAGATTTCCTTTAAAATTCTTACAGGACAGGAATAAAGATGCAGACAGAGAATGGACTTGAGGACACGGGGAGGGGGAAGGGTAAGCTGGGATGAAGTGAGAGAGTGGCATGGACATTTATACGCTACCAAATGTAAAATAGATGGCTAGTGGGAAGCAGCCGCATAGCACAGGGAGATCAGCTCTGTGCTTTGTGACCACCTAGAGGGGTGGGATAGGGAGGGTGGGAGGGAGATGCAAGAGGGAAGAGATATGGGGGTATATGTATATGTATAGCTGATTCACTTTGTTATAAAGCAGAAACTAACACACCACTGTAAAGCAATTAGACTCCAATAAAGATGTTAAAAACTTCTTACAAAAATATCTATCTGCCCCTTTATTGTTCACTAATTTAACCAGCTTTCCTCAAGTACTAATATTCAACATAAATAGAAGAAAATAATTTCCTACTCATTTTTTTCTTATTTTCTTTACTTTTTAAAAATGATAGCTAACATAACAGCACCCTTTTCTAGTTTTCATCGTAAATCTAAGGCATATGCAGCAATATTGTGTGTTGACCAAGGTTTTCTGGACTATGTGGAAATATAAGCACCATTTTCTTAGGAATGATTAGAAACCAAGGGAAAGCAGGTGGTGAGGTGGCTTACAGAAGGGAACTAAATGTCTGAGACAATAAAAGACAAAAGCACATAGGTTTTGAGCTGTATCTTTTATTTGTTAGGGGAGGGGCCTCAGAAATCTTTAAGAGAGGGCTTCCCTGGTGGCGCAGTGGTTGAGAGTCCGCCTGCCGATGCAGGGGACACGGGTTCGTGCCCCGGTCCGGGAAGATCCCACATGCCGCGGAGCGGCTGGGCCCGTGAGCCATGGCCGCTGAGCCTGCGCGTCCGGAGCCTGTGCTCCGCAACGGGAGAGAGAGGCCACAGCAGTGAGAGGCCCGCGTACCGCCCAAAAAAAAAAAAAAAAAAAAGAAATCTTTAAGAGGGACCTGGAACCTGGCATGTGCTTGGAAATAGAGCAGAGGGACCCAGTATATTCTGGCAACTTCTATCATATGCCAGTGAGTTCTGGCCTGAGACCATCACTGAGTGTTGGACTAAGGGGATGTAAACCCTGTGTGAGCAGGAGTGTTCAGAATGTGGGTCTGCGCGCAGGCTCAATGACTCCAGGGCCATAAGAAAAGAGGGCACATTGGTCTTGCCCTTGAAGCAGGATGTGCTTGCCTGGGGCCCTGACAGCTGGAATGGGGAGGACAGCTCTGGGCCATCTGAGTTCCAAACAGTAGATCTCAATTGCATTTGTATGCCAGAGACTTCTTACATTTTACAAAGGTCTTTTTATTAATTCACATGGCAAACCTGTAAAACATAGCCATTATCGCTATTTATAGATGCTAAGTAATTTGCCCAAGTTAATAGTATATTTGATTTCTTTCTCTCCCTCAGCTCCAAAAATCAAAGCCCTGTTGATTTTCCTTCAACATGCTGCTCACTCCTTGCTCCCTTGTCATTCCACTGCTACCCACCTGTTCCAGGCCCGTGGCATTTCATGCCTACACCTCTGCAGTAGCCTCCTGACCACCCTCTGCTCTCCAGACTGCCTCGGCTTCAGTAGATCAAAATATCATTGCTAGGGTTCAATGTCGGATTCATCAACACAATGCTGCTTTAACTACATCACTTCCTATTCAAATCGTCAGTGACATCCCCATCCCGCTATGGGATAAGGACCAAATCCTTCAGCCTGACAGTCAAGGTCTCCCATGGTATTTCCTCAGCCTACTCTTGGAGTCTTAGTTCCCCTCGCCCTGCATGACAAACTCCCACCTTCCTTGTACCTTAAACAACACTTGCACCGCACATTCACACATCTGCTTATAGTGTGGCCCCACCTAAACTTCTGCCTCTTCTCCCCTCTCTTCATCTAAATCTGTGCAGCTCAGACCTCACCTTTTGGTGAAAAGCCACACTTAGGGTCTGTACCAGCCCTGAGCTATGAATCATGTAGATCTGGGTGACATCTCTTTCCTTTCTGTTTAATATTGTTCCTTTACTCTTTACAGTTATTAACTTTTCATGAATTTCCCCATTTTTCATGTTTCCTCGGTCATATAGGCAGCTTGGAGGCAAGAATCATGTTTTCTACTATTTTGATGTTGCAAGGTATCTTGAAATATTAATCTTCATGCTGTTGTTTTCCTCTTGTCCTTGCAAGTGACTTTCCGCCTCTCAAGCAGAGGCATCTACGCTGCCTTGGGAAAAAAATAACGGGAGTAAGAGAAAAGCAGGAAACTGTTAATGTTTCAGATTTCTTTTTTTTCCTTACCTTTCAAAACAGAGTTTTTGAGAATCAAATGGGGAAGTCTGAGGGCTTTATACCATACCCACGGTTTATGCCATAACGATGGAATTGGAAAGAGAATGTGGCATACTGCCCATGGTCCACTTAGCCAATGGAGGCCTGCATCTGCCTCGAGATTTTTCTGAGACTTAGTCAAAATATTTCCCATAGACACCTTCTGCCAATGCCCTGGTCCAGGATGCTCATGACAACGTCAGCCTGGAAAAACGGAGGAGGGCTTTGAGACCCTGGAGGAGATGGAAGTGGGCAAGGAAAAGCCCAGCACTAGGAATTGGGAAGACAGACAATGGGAAACTCCTCTCTGTTACCTTCTGTCTTGTATCTGTGCTCTCCCAGATGTCAGCCACTAGCCACACGTGGCTGTTAAGTATTGATACTTGAAATGTGGCAAAGGTGACAAAGGAATTGAATCGCAGTAGTCACATGTGATGTGACTAGTGGCTACTGTATTGAAGAGAGCAGCTCTAGAGCACCTGACCACAGTCTGTCTGATTCCAATGGCTCACAGAGTCCAGCACCATTCCTGACACATAAGAGGCACTCAACAAATATTTCTAGAATGAATGAATGACACACATTATAAAAGCGATAAGTGTGTGTTGACCCCTGGTTCAAGATAGACCTGAAGCCTCATGGCTTCAATATTCTCTGTTCTACTGACCATATATATAGAAGCTACTACAGCTTACTCCATATAAAAAACTTTATAAGGATTGATGTTTTGAGGGGTGCATAATTCCCAAACTATTGACATCAGCAGATAGCTAGCTATTGAGCCTGACATGACTGTACTGCTTTGAATCTGAAAGCACCTAGACCATGTTTGCCAGAGCTTCAAATTACCATCTCTGTAACACCCAGAAGGGAACTTGGGTAACATGCTTTTTCACTTCTCCCAGTTGAGTTTAGTGTTGTTTTATATTATATTTGTAATTTGACTGTGCCAGGCCTTACCAACCTGTGGATAAAGAGATATGGTCATATTGATATTCAGATCACAGCAGCTGTAGTACTTCAGCCCCTCTCTAGGTTTCTCTGGTGTTCTTACCGTTGTTTCTACTGCTGCTGTCTTGTAAGAGAACACTCTAGAACTAGGAACAGCTGGCTTTTCCTTGGAGCTGCTCCAAGCCCCCAAAGGGCCCAGGCTCCAAAGTGGTCCAGGGCTGACCTCGTCTTTTCTTCCTGGGCCCCGAAGCAAGTCGCTTATGCTCTGAGTCCCATTAATGGGTTTTGCTTTTGTTTTTTTATTTGTTTCAATGAGCATCAATCTTTCAGTTTCTGGCCCTCCCCACTCCTTTGGGGATCAAAACCACTTCATTAGGCAGAAGGACTAAGCTGAATTAGATAATCAACAAATAATTATGGATTCTGTTATGTGTAAAAGTTCTATTTTTTAAAATGAGTAGATTTTAAATGAGTAAACAATTTTAAAATTAAGTAGACTTAATATACACTATAATGTTTACTGTCCAGACATCTTGCTGTACTCCCATCTTCCATGTCCCTTTCCTTCATCTAGAAAACCTGAAACTCCTGTGCATCCCAGTTCATGGAGAGAGACCCATAAGGATCACCGATTACACAAGGAGCCAGACGCTGAAACCCAGCTTCAGCTCAGCTGGGAATGATCATTCTTTTAACCCACAGGTTGTCAGACCGCAGTGTGTATCAGAATCACCTGGAAGGCTTATTCAACACCGATTGCTGGGCTCCACCTACAAGGTTTCTGATTTAGTAGGTCTTGGGTGGGACCCAAGAATTTGCATTTCTGACAAGTTCCCAGGTGATGCTGATGCTGAGAACACACTTGGAGAACCACTGCCGTGATCATTTGGTGATTAGTTTTCTGGAAAAAGAGCTTATGGATGCATGACAGTCCTCCAACTTCACTTCATCTTAGTTTTTACTTGCTCTAAAACATTAGTCAAAAAAGACCTTTCTTGCCTGAATCCAAGAAGATAACGAGTTTGGAAGATGATGAGAATTCTCAATACCTTCATTCTCTGTTCTAAAAAAAAATTATCAGTGTGTTTAGGGTTTTTATAAGCTTTTGGTTTTTATGTGGCAGAGAGCAGTGAATCACTGGGAGTCAGGACGTTGAGTAATTTAAGTAAATCTTACTGTAATCTCACTGAAAACACTTGACTAATTAGGTGGAGCTGTGTCTGCTGTATGTATGAGCCCATAGGAATGGTCCACTGCCAGATGGACATTGTTATTCTAATTATGTAATATAAATTATTCCCCCCGAAAGGTCAAACAGAATATGACTCCTTTGCTTTTCATTATTTAGGTGAAATTTCCCCAAAGCCACAAAACATTTTCTCGGTTCAATTAATCCATTAAAAAATCCAGTTATCTTACAGATGTTTTATCCACATGACTTTAAAAAGGTCAGCTGGATGAAATTTTCAGTATCACCAGATGTTTTGCTGTCAGGAGAGCATAGCTTCACTTGAAATGTTTTGCAAACCTAGAGCTTTCTCTGTGCTTAATCACCCTCTGGTCAATAAATTCTACTTTCAGTGACCAAATTTCACTGTTGAAATTTAAAATCATTTCTTCTTGTTTCTATCTTGTATAGTAGGAATGAGCAATACTGTTAGTTATCTATTGGTAATTACTCTTATTTAATTTGTTTGAAAACAGCTAGTCGCTCTTTATCTTTTTCTTTTTCATGCAAAATTACCTCCAACGCTTTTTATTTATTTATTTTTTAAAATTAATTAATTAATTAATTTTTGGCTGCATTGGGTCTTCATTGCTGTGCTCTGGGGGCTCTCTCTAGTTTCGTCCAGCAGAGGCTACTCTTCTTTGCGGTGCGTGGGCTTCTCATTGCAGTGGCTTCTCTTGTTGCAGAGCACTAGGCACGTGGGGTTCAGTAGTTCTGGCACTTGAGCTCAGTAGCTGTGGCTTGCAGGCTCTAGAGCACAGGCTCAGTAGTTGTGGCACACAGGCTTAGCTGCTCTGTGGCATGTGGGATCTTCCCAGACCAGGGGTTGAACCCGTGTCCCCTGCATTGGCAGGCGGACGCTTAACCACTGAGCCACCAGGGAAGCCCCTCCAACCCTTTTAAAATCTTCCTTCATAGATCCTAATTTCAACTGCACGTATATTAGCCTGATGGTGTCCCACAGATCACGGCTGCTCTCTTCACATTTTTTCAGTGTTTTTCTGCTTCATTTTGGGTATTTTTATGATTGTGTCTTCAAAAACATTGAAATTTTCAGTGTCTAGTCTTCTCTTAATCCCAAACAGTGTACTTTTCATTTCACATGTTGGATTGTTTTGGTTTGATTTTTTTGTCATTCATTTGTGTCTTTTTTATATCTTCCATTTTTCTCGACATCATGGTCTTATTTTTCCATACCTTCTTAAACATTTGGAACGTATTTACAATAGCTGTTCTAACATTTTTTTTTTAGATTCTTATCTGCTAGTTCCATTCTCTCTGTCTTCTGGATCTGTGTCTATTGATTGAGTTCTCTCCTGGTTTTAGGCCTATTTCCTACTTCTTTGCATACCCGCTAATTTCTTATTGGATGTTAGATTTTGTGACTTTTACATTATTGACTGTTGGATTTTGTGGTATTTTTTCAAATAGTGGTGGATTTTGCTCTGGCACTCAATTAATTTACTTGGAATTAGTTGAAACTTTAGAGACTTCCTTTTACATTTTGTTAGGACAAGTCCAGTGTAGCCTTTAGTATAGGCTAAAGAATATCTGAGGATTCTACTCTATGTCTTGCGGATTTTGATCACTTCCATTCTTGCCCTGTGTGTGAACTCTGGAAATTGTTTTGTTTACTCCTTTCTCATGGTCATTTCCCTGTATTCAGGTAGTTTCTTTTCAGACATGCACATATTAGCACAGCCAGAGACTCAAGGGGACCCCTCAGTAGATTTCCTGAGCTTTCTCTCTGCCAATAGTACTCTGACTCATAAATTCTTACAGCCTTGGCCTCTCTGTATCTTCACTTCATAGGGACCACTTCATAGAGAACTCTGTTGATTTCCCCTTTCATGCACTGCAACCCAGAACTGCCTTCTGACAATAAGCTGGTACAGTTGTTCAACTGGCTTTGCTTGTTACCCTTTTGTTAGAAATCACAGTGCCTTGATATCTGTTGTTCAATATCTGTGTGGTGGGCAGCTTCTAAGGTGGCCCCCAATGATCCCCACCTTCTGGTATTCATGCTTTGAGTGGGTGCTAGATCCAGTAACTAACAAATATATGGCATGTGTGGTAGGATGTCACTTCTATGATTACAGAAGGTTACAGATACTCTAACCTCCATCCTGCTAGAGTGCGCTCTCTCTCTCACTTGCTTGATGAAGCACAGGGAACTGAGAGCAGTCTCTGGCCAACAGCCAGAGAGTAATGGAGGCCCTCAGTCCAACTGCCCACAAGGAGCTGAGTCCTGCCAGTGACTACATGAGTGAGCTTAGAAGTGGATTCTTTTTCATTCAGTCATTCAGATGAGACCATGGCACTGACCAACACTTCAACTGCAGCTTTGGGAGAGACCCTGGGTCATTCTTGATATTGATAATTTGTGGCAATTTCGTAATAGTTAAACCATGCCTGGTTTCCCGAACCACAAAAACTGCGAAGTAATAAATGCGTGTTGTTTTAAGCTGCTGAATTTGGGGGTAACTTGTTACTCAGCAATAGATAACTAATGCAGTCTGAAAATCACTGTGTCATATATACTATTTTTGTTCTGTCATTTAAGGCAGAAAGGGTAAATTAGGTCTCTGCAACCCAATCTTGGCTAGAAAGAAGTCACAGACCATTCAAAGTAGAATCTATGGAGGTAGGACCAAGAGATCAATATTTTGTAAAACTTCCCTGGTGATTCCAATATACAGGCAGCTATGAAAGCCACTGACTTAGATCAATGATTCTCAGCCATTAATGTGCATGTGAAGCACCTAAGGATCTTGTTAAAATCAAGATTCTGATTCAGTAGGTCTAGAGTGGGACCTGGGATTCTGCATTTGCAACAAGCTCTCAGATCATGCTATGCTGCTGGTTTGTGGACTACCCTTTGAATAGCAAGGACCTGGATTACTGCATGCCTTCTGTCTGTTACATTTATTGAGGAACCTGGAATAAGTTCCTTAGTGTCTGTACCAAAGAATATTTGAGTAGCTCTGCCCTTTATCTTATTCACTCTCCATTAACTGGTGTCTAATTTATTAATTCAACAATTACTTATTTTCTATTTCTTGTATGATAACTCCTTTGCTAGATGAATGAGACACAGCCCCTCCATCCCGTGCTATCTGAAGCCATTATCAGTTTAGTGGAAGAAGCAGATATGTGAGAAAGTACATTATAAAGCAGGCTGGTAAGTGCAAAGATAGAAACACAAATTAATTATGAACTCCCTTTTAGGGTACAGTAGTCAGGAATGCTTCTAGAAGAGGTGATGTTCGAGTTGAGTTTGGAGATATGAATGGCCTCTCCACTGTGTAAATTGGAGAGCGACTTTCTGAGAGAGTGAATACTGAAATATTACCTCTGCTTCCTCTCATTGCCTAAAAGTCTTAATCTTGGTGTCTCTTGCTCTCATGCAAATTGGACTCCTGGTGGTCTGCCCTGAAGTCTCAGAACCCTGAGATAGGTATACAGATTTAGTTCCTTCTTCTGTAGCTCTCACTGTCTTCAACTTCTGTGTTTAAACAAATGCACTTAAGAAATATCTTTTGATTTTTAGCCTCAAGTCAGTTTTACTACAGAAAAGTTTCAAGTATCAAAAATTACTATCTTTCATCTTTATCTTTACTCATTTCTCAGAGGATGGAATGGGGAGTGGATCAGATAGACACGGCATGTTTCACATTTATTTCATCTGTAGCTGAGTTCCTGACATTTCCCTCTAGGAGAATTATTTGTTGTTGTGAAACCCCTTTCAACACTCTTCCAAGATATTTCAGATTAACTAATGAAAGTAACTGACGAACTTAACTATGTAGAAAACAAAGAAAATCTTAAGCTTTACTCCATCGGGATCATAAGTAAGAGACTGTTTCTTTTGTAGAACAGCCGGTACAATATAGGCTTATGAAAAGACAATAACCCAGAGTTTTTCCCCTTGAAGTGGAAAAATCAGCCTCGTAATATCTCTCCACAATTTTTCAATAAAGCTCAAAGGGGAGAAAGATTCCATCCTCCTCATAGAACAAGAGTCTGCTTTGCTGTTATTACCCCTGAGCCTAAACCCAACTTAACATCTCCAGAAAAGATGTGGTTAGAGAGACGAGAGAGCTGGTAAGTAGTCCAGCAAAGTCCTTGTACTAACTCACAGATTATAATGGCATTGGAATCCTAGAATCAAATAGTAATGGCAGCCAGGTTTGGAAGATTTTTTTTTTTTTTTTCCTAATCATAAGGACTCACTGGTTTACCCTCCCAAAGTCTAAGGAAAGAACCCAAGTGAATAACTGCTTTTGATGTTCATAATCCTGATTGTGGTCAAAATGAAGAGAGTCAGTAGGGCAGTGTGTCTGTTACTTTTGCTATGTAACATACCACTCCATAATCTAGTGGCTTAAAGCGATAAATATTTTTACTTTCTTGCTATTCTGTGGGTTTAATGGCCATTTCTTATCTAGGCCAGCTTAGCTGAGGCTGGATCATTTAGGTTGGTGTCACTCAGATGTCTAGATGATTTAGGAATGGCTGGGATAGAGCTGCTATCCATTAGGCCTCTTATCCTCCAGGAGGCAAGCCTGGGCTTGTTCACACAGTGGTAGAAGAATTCCCAGAGAACAGCAAGAGATGGTAAACCCCAATGTGTAAGCACTTCTCAAGCTTTTGCTTACGTCACGGTTGTTAGTGACCCATTTGTCCAAGCTAGTTACATGGCCAAGCCCAAATTCAAGGAATGAGGAAATAGACCCATCTTTTGATGGGAAGAGTAGCGAAGTCACACTGAAAAGGGTGTGCATATAAGGAACGGCAATCTGCCGTGAGCAGCCACATCTTGCTTCACCTGCTCTCAACACCCTGGTTAAATCATCCCATGCATCAGTTATTCCAGGCAGTCAAGTAAGTACAGACTGGTCGTTAATGGTAATTTTCAGAATTACTTACTGTCAGTCTCCAACCAGTCACCTCTAGGTTTCTGTTCCATCTAAGTCACTCTTGTCTCTTACCAAATACACCTAGCATCTCTAGCTGCTATGCATCTAGTTTCATCAGGCTGGAAGGCCCTTCTATTCAATACAATATATTTATCTAATGAACTCCTCTATATATGCCGATCCCTAGTTAAGTGTTATTGCCGTTGAATACTTTCATGACCTGCTCAGGTGGGTCTAGATGAGCTCTCACCCCTGTGCTCTTAAGACTACAGTGTTTATAACTCTAGGGTTGTCCTGTAATATCACATCAAAATCCTTTGTCACTCACACTGGGCTATAACTCTTGAAGTTCAGGGAAGGCATTTTGTCATCTTCATCTTTGTATCCCTGGTGACTAGCCCAGGCTCTGGCTCTAAGTGGACACCCACTCATTGTTGATTGAGTATATGATACAAAGCATAAGTAACGCTGTACTCAGGTAGTTTATGGTCTGGTTGTAGAAATAGCACACTCACCTGTGAAACACCTAGACAATAATATAAATTTTTTGCTATAAGAATTAAGAGGAGGGAAAAGTATTTCCTGATTCAGTTTACAGTATCTTATTCACCTTAAATTCTTCCCTTTCCAACATTTCTTTTTGTCTCCCTCTACCCCCAAATCTAATCCGGCATCATTTTCCATGGCGCTGGAAACAGATGCACTGAGTCCTAATCCCTGTTCCATACTGATCTTGTACAAGTTACTTAACCTCTGAAAGTCTCAGTTTCTTCATCTGTTTTCTGAGGATCTCTGAAGATTAAATGAGTTAAGACACTTACAAGAACTTGGCATCATGCTCAATAGTTTCTACCGAGGTTCCTAATTTCATTCTTGTCATTACATTTCCAACTCTGCTCCTCCTGCTTTCATTCCAGCCATTGTCATTCCTTTCCTGGACCACTGCAATCACCTTCTCAAGACTTCTTCCCCTAATCCATCCTGCAGCTTTCACCTCATTGCCTTTCCCACAGGACAAAGTTGACCACTTCTTTTACGTGCTTTGAAACCTTCTTTGGCTTCCCTTTGCCTGAAGAATCAAGTCCAAACTTCCCAGCAGTCCCCCAGCAATACTAGACAATGGGCAGTTCTCTGAATATGCCCTGCTGTTTTAAACACTCTTGCTTTGCACAGAAGCAGATTTATGGTGATGCTATGAACCTTATGCTTTAGGGCCCATCATTGGCAGGTGCACCTTCCAAGGCTTGGCATATTCTTGGGACTCAGGGAGGAAGCAACAGCCCAGCTAGGGACCTGAGCCAAGGAGCACTGTCACACCTTGGGGTGGTAGTCCTGGGACTACAGGCAGCGCCAGTGGGCTGCCCATGCTGCCTCCCCACCTGCCCAGACCTCAGTGATAGCCTGCCCCTGACCGCCTCATTGAGCATCTGCCTGTCTTTGACCTCCTCGGGAAGATCTGAACTAGAAGCTGCCTGTGCCCCTGCTTGGGGGCCACTATGCCTCGGGCTCCACGGCCACCTCACACTCCCACCTCCATCCCTGGGGTGTCATCAGAGGATGGGGAGCCTCTCAGGCTTTCCTCTGCCCCAGAAAGATGCTGCAGAGCAAGTTACAGACAAGGTATGGCTGATAACAAAGTTGTAAAACCAAAAGGAACTTCTAAAATCATCAGTCACAAAAATCGGATTTCTCACACCCATGACAGAGGAAAGACTGAATTGTCTTCCCAGCCTCTCTATTGAAAAGGATAATATAAAATCAATCAGAGGGGCTTCCCTGGTGGCGTAGTGGTTGAGAGTCCGCCTGCTGATGCAGGGGACACGGGTTCGTGCTCCGGTCCGGGCAGATTCCCGCTTGCCGCGGAGCGGCTGGGCCCGTGAGCCATGGCCGCTGAGCCCGCGCGTCCGGAGCCTGTGCTCCGCAGCGGGAGAGGCCACAGCAGTGAGAGGCCCGCGTACTGCAAAAAAACAAACAAACAAACAAACAAAAAAATCAATCAGAGGAGGAGGCCAAAGTGCTGAGGGAAAATATCATACAAGAGTTTCGGAGAGTTAATTCACTAAAACAAAACAAAACAAAAAACCCAAAACAATAATGTGTTGTTTTTGTGGAATTCTTGATGCTCATGATATTTATCAGATTTAGAAAATTTGTAATTTTACCTATCTTCATATTTGTAAGATTGCATTCTTTTTTAATCAAAAGCCCCAAATGGCATTTTCTTCAGGCCTCATAAACTGAATCTGTCCCTGCAGCACATGAAGACGTTCATGGGATGTTCATTTCCTCTGAAGACATGGTGTACATGTTGTCCCCTCTGACAGAACTGACCTCCCCTTTCCTGGACTGTCACTGTATATCGTGCAGGTATCCTTCCTGCTGCACGTAGTACGGTGATCAATACCCACTATTACCTCCCTGTGTGGGCTTCCTCAGGGCAGGAGGCTGCTCTGATCCATCTTTGTATTCCCTGTGCCTCACATTGTGTCTGTCATATAGTGTTTCATAAATGCTTCTTGAATCAAGAATAAATAAATAAGTGGGCGAATATCTGGAAAGACCAGCACATGGTTTATAATCAGAGATTCACAGAGACATGGAGTTTGTGTGATATCTTTTTTTTTATTAATTAATTAATTAATTTTTATTTTTGGCTGTGTTTGGTCTTCGTTGCTGTGCGCGGGCTTTCTCTAGTTGCAGCGAGCAAGGGCTAGTCTCCGTTGTGGCGTGCGGGCTTCTTATTGCCGTGGCTTGTCTTGTTGTGGAGCACAGGCTCTAGGCACACAGGCTTCAGTAGTTGTGACATGTGGGCTCTAGAGTGCAGGCTCAGTAGTTGTGGCACACAGGTTTGTTTGCTCCGTGGCATGTGGAATCTTCCCGGGCCAGGGATCGTACCCGTGTCCCCTGCATTGGCAGGTGGATTCTTAACCACTGCACCACCAGGGAAGCCCTTGTGTGATATCTTGACAGATGAGTTCTATAGACTTGGAAGAGCAGAGGGGTGGAGACATTCTAGGTAGTGAGATTAGCATAAGCAAAAGGTATGTCAGGCTGTCAGGGGTTATGGTGGAAAGAAGGGGGTGACTCTCAAGGGATAGCACTATAAAGGGAGTTTTGGGGGATAATGGAACTGTTCTATATCTTTTTTTTTATCGACAGCAATGGGACCATAACTCTTGAGTCTCAGTCTTGTGACTCCCCAGTTTGACCTGTCTTTTTCATCCATACTTTATTTTTGATTGTTCTGTATCTTGATTATGGTTGTGGTTACATGAATCCACACATGTATTAACATGTAGTATACATCTGCACATCAGAAGAAAAAAGTAAATTTTACTGTATGATAATTTTAAAAGTAAAATTTATGTAAAAAAACAACTAGGACCAGAAAAACTGTTTGGTATTTTTGACAGATGATAAGGAGATTAATTTGATGAAAATAAAGGGTTAAACCTTTTACTTGCATAATATAATTTAAAAAATAAAATAAAGCAGACATTTCATATTGGGAAATGGTGGTAGGTGAAACTGAACAGGCAAAATGATTGGGTCTTTAGTCAGAATTGATATTTAGCTTTGATCCAATATGTAACAGAGTATTTTGCCTTACAAAGACCTGCAGGTAAGATGATCCATCAGGGACAAGAATGGGCATAAATTACAGGGATGACAACAGCAATACATACAGTGAAAGTCAGAGAGCCAAGATAGATTGAAGGGAAGAGTTGACAAGAATTAAAATGTTTCTGGGGGTATAGGGAATGGAGTGAGAGTCAAAGATATCTTCAGGATTTCAAATAAGGTTGCCATTGAGAGAAACGGTGAGATTTGAAGGAGAAGGCGATTTGTAGGAAGAATAGAAGGAAGTTCCCGTTGAGCACAATGTACCCCCTAGGAGATGGAGGCCAGGATGGGAGGAGACTGGAGTTCCTGGTACACAAATAATATTAGGAGGAGGTACTTCCCAGACCTTTATGTTCCCTACTCCGGTGAAAGAGAATTGTTGCTCAAAAGAGTTGATTTATCAGTTAAGGGCTTATCGTATGTCAGGCTCCATTTGAAGCACTTTACCTGCACTGTACCTTCTTTAGTTTTCTCAACAACCCTATGATGTCAATGTTACTGTAATCCTTATGTTGCAAATAAGGAAACAGAGGCTCAGAGGGTTTAAGTAATTTCCCCAAAGTTATAGCTAGGAAGAAGAGGTGCTAGAGTTGTTTAAACTCTTGAACTTGACCAGTACATTATATTATCTCTCTCCAATAACCTAAAACCACTTTTAGGTTCTATTTATTTCAAGATATTACTAAGAAAAGATGCCTAAAATGCTATTTAATGCTTAAAGATATCACAATTTATACCAAAGTGGCAGAGAATCTCCATTTACTCTTTTTACTTCATTTTGCACCAAATTTTGTTTAGTGTAATAAGCTAAGGTTTTAGTCTTTTGGACACATAGCAGACCATAGTTACGTCTTGGTGTGTGGTGGAGGCTTTTCCTGAGCACCATGTTGCTTATGCCTGAAGTCTGTCTAGAACTGTTTACATTTCTTTTGCGAGGATCCATTTCATGGGGTTCTCTGTAGTTGGCTCTGGGGATGCTGAGAGCACAAGCTCTGTCTCAAGTATGCGTGTGTACTGCTACTCTCTGACCAACATGGGCTTACCTATAACTATGTCTTGCTTGGCTTCATTTCCCCAAGAATGTGGCTCTCTGCCCTCACTGAAGCCAGGGACAAGGGAAGCAGTGAGTCCCATGCACGATCGTCACTGTTTTTCTCGATATTTCACAAGGGAACACACAGACACCTGTAGGTTTCCATTCTTTCAGCTGATCCTTCTTATGTAGAGCAAGAGATCACAGCAAAGGGATGTGAATCACCTGGAAATGATGAACAATGGCCTCAGGCAGAGAAAGGGGTATGTCAGGTGTGTGGTTTTTCCAACCCTAAAATATTTGCTTTCAGTGCACTTAGCAGTGTTATAATTATAGGGTGTTAAACTCTTTAAAGTGCCATGCCTACTCAGCACTCCACTTGATCATTTAAAAAAAATAACAGCTTTACTGAAATATAATTTACACATTCACAAAGCATGCTACCACCAATATCTAATTTCAGAACATTTTCATAACCAGTAAGAGACGGTGTACCCATTAGCTGTTGTTTTTTATTCCTCCCTCCTCCAGCCCCTGGCAAACATTAATCTACTTTTTGTCTCTATGGATTTGCCTAAGCTGGACATTTCATACAAATGGAATCATACAATATGTGGCCTTCTGTGTCTGGCTTATTTTACTTAGCATAATGTTTTCAAGGTTTGTCCATGTTGTAGCATGTATCAGTACTGCATTACTTTTCATGGCTGAATAATATTCCATTACCTGAGTTTACCATGTTTTGTTTATCCATTCATCAGTTGATGAACACCTGAATTGTTTCCACTTTTTTTGGAATAATAGCCATTGAATGTTCATCTACAGGTTTTGTATGGAAATGGGTTTTAAACTCTATTGGGTGTATACCCTGGAGTGGTATTTTTGGATCATATGGTAACACTATGTTTAGCTGTTTGAAAAATTACTACCTGTTTTTCAAAGTGGCTGCACTGTTTTACACTCCCACCAACAGTATACGAGCGTTCTGACGTCTCATCCTCACCAACACTTATTGTCATTTTGATTATAGCTATCCAGTGGGTATGAAGTAGCACCACATTATGGTTTTTAATTTTATCATTGTAAAATACGCATAACAAAACTTACATTTTAACCACTTTAAGTGTACAATTTGGTGACATTAAGTACAGATGCATGTTGGGCAACCATCATCACCATCCACTTCCGGAAGTTTCTTATCATCCCAAACAGAAACTACCTATTAAACAATAACTCGCCACTCCCCTGCCTTTGGGGGTTGAATTTGTGTTTTTCTAATGGCTAATGTTTGCTTTTTTTATCTTTAACATCTTTATCAGAGTATAATTGCTTTACAATGGTGTGTTAGTTTCTGCTGTATAACAAAGTGAAACAGCTATGCATATAAATATATCCCCATATCTCTTCCCTCTTGCGTCTCCCTCCCACCCTCCCTATCGCACCCCTCTAGGTGGTCACAAAGCACCGAGCTGATCTCCCTGTGCTATGCAGGTGCTTCCCACTAGCTATATATTTTACATTTGGTAGTGTATATAAGTCCATGCCACTTTCTCACTTCGTCCGAGCTTACCCTTCCCCCTCCCCGTGTCCTCAAGTCCATTCTCTACGTCTGCATCTTTATTCCTGTCCTGCACCTAGGTGTTTCAGAACCATTCTTTTTTCTTTTTTATATTCCATAAATATGTGTTAGCATACAGTATTTGTTTTTCACTTTATGACTTACTTCACTCTGTATGACAGACTCTAGGTCCATCCACCTCACTACAAATAACTCAATTTCATTTCTTTCTATGGCTGAGTAATATTCCATTGTATATATGTGCCACATCTTCCATTCATCTGTCGATAGACACTTAGTTTGCTTCCATGTCCTGGCTATTGTAAATAGAGCTGCAGTGAACATTGTGGTACATGACTCTTTTTGAATTATTGTTTTCTCAGGGTGTATGGCCAGTAGTGGAATTGTTGGGTCACATGGTAGTTCTATTTTTAGTATTTTAAGAAACCTCCATACTGTTCTCCAAAGTGGCTGTACCAATTTATATTCCCATCAACAGTGTAGGAGGGTTCCCTTTTCTCCACACCCTCTCCATCATTTATTGCTTGTAGATTTTTTTCTTTTTCTTTTTTTTTGCGGTACATGGGCCTCTCACTGTTGTGGCCTCTCCCGTTATGGAGCACAGGCTCTGGACACTCAGGCTCAGCGGCCATGGCTCATGGGCTCAGCCGCTCCGCGGCATGTGGGATCTTCCTGGACCGGGGCACGAACCCGTGTCCGCTGCATCAGCAGGTGGACTGTCAACCACTGCACCACCAGGGAAGCCCGTTTGTAGATTTTTTGTTGATGGCCGTTCCAACCCGTGTGAGGTGATACCTCATTGTAGTTTTGATTTGCATTTCTCTAATAATTAGTGATGATGAGCATCTTTTCATGTGCTTTTTGGCCATCTGTATGTCTTCTTTGGAGAAATGTCTATTTAGATCTTCTACCCATTTTTTAATTTAATCTTATTTATTTTTGGCTGTGTTGGGTCTTTGCTGCTGCACGTGTGCTTTCTCTAGTTGTGGCAAGCGGGGACTACTCTTCATTGCAGTACGCGGGCTTCTCATTGAGGTGGCTTCTCTTGTTGCAGAGCACGGCCTCTAGGCAGGCAGACTTCAGTAGTTGTGGCACACAGTCTCTGTAGTTGTGGCTCACAGGCTCTATAGTGCTGGCTCAATAGTTGTGACGCTTGGGCTTAGTTGCTCTGCGGCATGTGAGATCTTCCTGGTCCAGGGCTCGAATCCTTGTCCCCTGCATTGGCAGGCGGATTCTTATCCACTGTGCCACCAGAGAAGTCCCGTACTGCCCTTTTTTTGATTGGGTTATTTGTTTTTTTTGATATTGAGCTATATGAGCTGTTTGTATATTTTGGAGATTAATCGCTTGTCCGGTGCTTTGCTTGCAAATATTTTCTCCCATTCTAAGGATTGTCTTTTTGTTTTGTTTATGGTTTCCTTTTGCTGTGCAAAAACTTTTAGGTTTAATTAGATCCCATTTGTTTATTTTTATTTTCATTACTCTAGGAGGTGGATCAAAAAAGATCTTGCTATGATTTCTGTCAAAACGTGTTCTGCCTGTTTTCCTCTAAGAGTTTTATAGTGTCCAGCCTTACATTTAGGTCTTTAATCCATTTTGAGTTTATTTTTGTGTATGGTGTTAGGGAGTATTCTAATTTCATTCTTTTACATGTAGCTATCCAGTTT
Source organism: Stenella coeruleoalba (assembly GCF_951394435.1). Classification (NCBI taxonomy): domain Eukaryota; kingdom Metazoa; phylum Chordata; class Mammalia; order Artiodactyla; family Delphinidae; genus Stenella; species Stenella coeruleoalba. The sequence goes on from NC_137148.1 coordinate 52,698,914, forward strand.
TCCCAGCACCTTTTATTGAAGAGATTGTCTTTTCTCCATTGTCTATCCTTGTCTCCTTTGTCATTGATTGGGTTACCATAGGTGCATGCATTTATCTCTGGGCCTTCTATCCTGTTCCATAGGTCTATATTTCTGTTTTTGTGCCAGTACCATATTGTCTTGATTACTGTTGCTTTTAGTATAGTCAGAAATCAGGAAGCCTGATTCCTCCAGCTTCATTTTTCTTTCTCAAGATTGTTTTTGCTATTCAAGGTCTTTTGTATTTCCATACAAATTGTAAAATTTTTTGTTCTAATTCTGTGAAAAATGCCATTCGTAATTTTATACGGATTGCATTGAATCTGTAGATTGCTTTGGGTCATATAGTCATTTTCACAATGTTGATTCTTCTGATCCAAGAACATGGTATATCTCTCCATCTGTTTGTGTCATCTTTGATTTCTTTCATCAATATCTTATAGTTTTCTGCATACAGGTCTTTTGCCTCCTTAGGTAGGTTCATTCCTAGGTATTTTATTCTTTTTTGTGGTGATAGTAAATGGGATTGTTTCCTTGATTTTTCTTTCTGATCTTTCATTGTTAGTGTACAGGAGTGCAAGAGATTTTTGTGCATTAATTTTGTATCCTGCAACTTTACCCAATTCATTGATGAGCTCTAGTAGTTTTCTGGTAGCATCTTTAGGATTCTCTATGTATACTATCATGTCATCTGCAAACAGTGACAGCTTCACTTCTTCTTTTCTGATTTGGATTCCTTTTATTTCTTTTTTTTTTTTTTTTTTTTTTTGCGGTACATGGGCCTCTCACTGTTGTGGCCTCTCCCATTGCGGAGCACAGGCTCCGGATGCACAGGCTCAGTGACCATGGCTCACGGGGCTAGCCGCTCTGCGGCATGTGGGATCTTCCCGGACTGGAGCACGAACCTGTGTCCCCTGCATCAGCAGGCGGACTCTCAACCACTGCACCACCAGGGAAGCCCCCTTTTATTTCTTTTTCTTCTCTGACTGCTGTGGCTAAAACTTCCAAAACTATGTTGAATAATAGTGGTGAGAGTGGGCAATCTTGATCTTAGTGGAAATGGTTTCAGTTTTGCACCACTGAGAACAATGTTGGCTGTGGGTTTGTCATATATGGCCTTTATTATGTTGAGGTAAGTTCCCTCTATGCCTACTTTCTGGAAGGTTTTTATCATAAATGGGTGTTGAATTTTGTCGAAAGCTTTTTCTGCATCTATTGAGCTGATCATATGGTTTTTCTCCTTCAATTTGTTAATATGGTGTATCACATTAATTGATTTGCATATATTGAAGAATCCTTGCATTCCTGGGATAAATCCTACTTGATCATGGTGTATGAACCTTTTAATGTGCTGCTGAATTCTGTTTGCTAGTATTTTGTTGAGGATTTTTGCATCTATGTTCATCAGTGATATTGGCCTGTAATTTTCTTTTTTTGATATCTTTGTCTGGTTTTGGTATCAGGGTGATGGTGGCCTCATAGTATGAGCTTGGGGGTATTCCTCTGTGATTTTTTGGAAGAGTTTGAGAAGGATAGATGTTAGCTCTTCTCTAAATGTTTTATAGAATTTACCTGTGAAACCATCTGGTCCTGGGCTTTTGTTTGTCAGAAGATTTTTAATCACAGGCTCAATTTCATTACTTGTGATTGGTCTGTTCATATTTTCTATTTCTTCCTGGTTCAGTCTCGGCATGTTGTGCATTTCTAAGAATTTGTCCATTTCTTCGAGGTTGTCCATTTTATTGGCATATAGTTGCATGTAGTATTCTCTTATGATACTTTGTATTTCTGCAGAGTCAGTTGTAACTTCTCCTTTTTCATTTCTAATTCTGTTGTTTTGAGTCCTCTCCCTTTTTTCTTGATGAGTCTGGCTAAAGGTTTATCAATTTTGTTTATCTTCTCAAAGAACCTGCTTTTAGTTTCATTGATCTTTGCTGTTGTTTTCTTTGTTTCTATTTCATTTATGTCTGTTCTGATCCTTATGATTTCCTTCCTTCTACTAACTTTGGGTTTTGTTTGTTCTTCTTTCTCTAGTTGCTTTAGTTGTAAGGTTAGGTTGTTTATTTGAGTTTTTTCTTGTTTCTTGAGGTGAGATTTTATTGCTATAAACTTCCTTTTTAGAACTGCTTTTGCTGCATCCTATAGGTTTTAGGTCATCTAGTCTCTGATTTTCCATTAATTTTTGTATATGGTGTGAAATAGGGATTTATTCTTCCACGTGAATGTCCAGTTGTCCCAGCACCATTTGTTGAAAAGACTCTTTTCCCCCATTGAATTGTCTGGCACATTACAAAAAATTAATTGGACTTTTACATCTATTCCATTTATCTATATGTCTGTCCTTATGTCAGTACCACAGTATCTTAATTATTGCAGCTCTAGTAAGTTTTGAAATTGGGAAGCATGAGTCTTCCTACTTTGTCCTTCTTTTTCAAGATCGGTTTGGTTTTTCTAGGGCCTTGCATTTACACATGAATTTTATCATCAGCATGTCAATTTCTGCAAAAAAGCCAACTGAGATTTTTGACAAGGATTGCACTCAATTTGTAGATCAGTTTAGGTAGTATTGCCCTCTTAATAATATTAAGTCTTTAGTTTCATGAAATGGGATAACTTTCCATTTTTTTAGGTCTTCTTTAACTCTTTCAATATTGTTTTATACTTTTTAGTGTACAAATGTTGTACTTCTATTGTTAAGTTTATTTCTAAGTATTTTATTCATTTTGATGCTATATAACTGTAATTGTGACTTTAATTTCATTTTTGGATTGTTCACTGCTAATGTATAGAAATACAATTGATTTTTGAATATCAATGTTTAACACTGAAACCTTGCTGAACTTGTTTACTAGTTCTAATAGTGTTTTTGGTGGATTTTTAAGGATTTTCTGTATATAAGGTCGTGTCATCTGCAAATAGAAATAGATCTATTTATTCCTGTCCATTCTGGATGCCTTTTATTTCTTTTTATTGCCTGATTTCCCTGGCTCATTGAATATTTTAAATCCAATTTAAGAAGAGTCAGGAGAATTTGGAATTTGTTTTGTCAGAAGAGAAAAAGTTCAGTAGGGTGAGGCCAAGTATGTCTAGGAATCCAGTATCTTGCAAATAAATCCATTTGTTGGTGTTCTTTTTTCTTCATTCCCAATTAAGCCATCTCTCTTCTCTGATTCCCCTATTTAGAAAGGATTATGTATTTGAGGCAGAGTACTTGTTTTTTTCTTTAAAAAACTGTGTTCGTTGACATTACCCAGTGTCCCAGCAAGCAGCATTCATCCAGTTCTCTTTCACCCCAGTCTCCTGTCTTACCTTAAACCACCATACTGAATACAAAGGTTGGGAAAATGAAAATTTTAAACAATAGAAACCAAACAAATGACCGACTTAGGTTACTTTTCATTTTTATACCTGGACTGGCATCCCCACGCCACCAGATTAATGACTATCAGTTTTTCTTTCCTGGCTTCCTTACTCTGGCTTGGGATATCTGATTTTTAAAAAAATATTCCCATCTCTGTCAATGTTGGAAATAAATGTCTCAACTTAGAGGTTATGTTTATCATCTGGCCCTTGCTGCACATGTTTTATTTAGCCTCCTTATTACCTGGCGAATGCAGAGAATTTAAACATAAATCTAATATTAATTTTCTCCCAGTAAAAACTGAAAAATATGTATAATTATAAGAATGCTACAGACTACAATGGGAGAAATATTCAGTTCCTACTAATAACCTTGAAATGTCTGAAATCATGTGTTATTTTCGGAATTACTATATTGCTCTTTGAGCTGGTAGGGCTATTTTTCAGGGAAGCAGGTGTAAAGCAATGAAAAAAATAGTGTGTTCGGGTTCTGGTTCTTCTGAAGTTAGCTAGGTGTGTGGCTTTGGCTAAGTTAAGTCACTTGAGATCTCTTAGCCTGAAATGAGGGGATTGGACTAAAGAATGCCTGCAAGCTCTGCTATACTATGAAATGGGAATGGGAAGTGCTATTTGCAAGCCAAGTACCGTGTCATTGCAAGAGCTACGTAAATTCAGAAAGCATATTGCACATGCAGCGAAATCACAGCTGTTGGGGCAACAGAGCCTCCTGAAGGAGGATGTGTATGTGAGGTTTGATTTTAAATTTCTACCTATGAGCTTGTATAGTCTTTCTTTTCAAAGACCATAGAGGGGTGGGTGATCGTATGACAAGATGTCATACGGGAACATGCATTCCAGATGAGAATTGGTTTTTTCAATAATTAATAAAGATAATTCTTAAGAACAGAGTTCATCTAATCAGAAGGCAATATAAACTCACAGTCTCCTGCATTTGCTAATGTACAGGCTAGAAAGTTTCCTCTTTGGTGCTCCTCCCTCCCTGGCCTCATGACCATCCTGAAGTAGGGGCTGGTGGGCCAGGTGAAGATCCAGGAAAGGTCCTACAGCTGTGGGCTCAGAACGACTGCTCACCAGTAGATGACTGCACATCCTGGTTTGCCCAGGACAGGGTCTGCTTATACCTGTTATCTCAGAATAATTATTAATAGAACCCCTTTCTTCTCTAAAGTCTCCTGGTTTATATAATAAATTATATAGTCACCATAAGAGCATACTTTTTCCTGGGTTCATTTATTCATTTACTTTTTAAAGTAGTAAAATAACTTAAAATATTATCCAGTTAAGTCTCTTCACTTGCTTCATTTTCTTGCTTTAATAACCTTATTAGCTTCCATTTATTCTATACCCACTTGCAGCACACTCTGGGCCAAGGTTTTACACATGAAATCTTATTCACAGCACCTTTACAGGATGAGTAGTATTAGCCCCCATTACAGATGAGGATACTGAGCCTCAGAGAGGAAAATCAGATCCAGAACTTGAACCTAAGTGTGTTGGCATCAGAGGTCTTTTGTCATTATGCCTCCATGTGTTCCAAAATAAAACCAATGACAATAATCTCATTTGTATTTTTAGATTTAGAGTGCTGATAATAAAATGAAAGAAGCATTTCCTATTTACAATAGCCAGGACATGGAAGCAACCTAAGTGTCCATCGACAGATGAATGGATAAAGATGTGGCACATATATACAATGGAATATTACTCAGCTATAAAAAGAAACGAAATTGAGTTATTTGTAGTGAGGTGGATGGACCTAGAGTCTGTCATGTGGAGTGAAGTAAGTCAGAAAGAGAAAAACAAATACCGTATGCTAACACATATATAGGGAATCTAAAAAAAAAGAAAAAAGTGGTTCTGAAGAACCTAGGGGCAGGACAGAAATAAAGACACAGATGTAGAGAATGGACTTGAGGACATGGGGAGGGGGAAGGGTAAGCTGAGACGAAGTGAGAGAGTGGCATGGACATATATACACTACCAAATGTAAAATAGATAGCTAGTGGGAAGCAGCCGCATAGCACAGGGAAATCAGCTCGGTGCTTTGTGACCACCTAGAGGGGTGGGATAGGGAGGGTGGGAGGGATACGTAAGAGGGAGGAGATATGGGGATATATGTATGTGTGTAGCTGATTCACTTTGTTATACAGCAGCAAGTAACACACCATTGTTAAGCAATTATACTCCAATAAAGATCTTACAAAAAAAAATGAAAGAAGCATTTCAAATCCTGGCATCAATGCCAGGATTTCTGTTTTCTTTCTGTTCCTCAGTCTCTACTTTAGGAAACTGGTACTAATAATATTTCCTACCCCATAAGGGTGTGGTGAGAATTGAGAGCTAATACATGTAAAGTACTTGGTACAGTCCCTGGCACATTGTACTCTCTCAGTAAATGTTAGTGTTACCATCACTATCACCATCATCATCGTCATCACCACTGCCATCATTTAGAGTTGAATTACATGCCTCCAGTGCCTGTGATGCCCAGATGAAGCTACTGCCCCGCTGCTCTCTGCCATCCTCAGCTGTTCATAATGGCCACACATCATCCTGCCCACTGGTTTCCTCTTACCTTGCCATCTGCCTCTGGTTATATGAACTTTTCATTAACATCTCTTTGCTCTTATAATTTCAGTGAGTACAAAACATGTTAGAATTTTATGTTTTTTACTGTGGAAACATATGGTTTTCCTCTGCCTACCAACTAATTTATCCAACTGAACGGTTCTGTGGTAACACTTGAAACATAACTTGAAAAGGAAACTATCTGTGGGATCTGTGGCGGTTTTTCAATTTTGCAGTAATTCACAGTATCATTTCATTCCTCAGTTTCTCTACCTCTGAAAGCGATAGACAACAATTAGTTTCAAGATTCTTTTTAAAGTTATAGTCTTAAGATGAAGAGTTGATAGTTAACTATTGACTTGATTTAGGGATCATAATGGTTGAAAAGCTTGAAATGTTGAGAATCATGTAGAAAACATATTTTTAAAGTTAAAAATAACATTTTTCCTATTACTCAAAAGAATAACATGATCGTTGCTGTATAAATCCCTGGTGTGTGTGTATCTTTTATGTCTATATACATATACATGCATAGAAACAAAAATGAGGTGAAACTGAGGTAGTTTTACAGTCTGCTTTATTCCACTTTACAAGGTATTGTAGACATCTATTTCAATCATGTTCAGACAGTTTCCAGCTATTTTTGGCAGCAGAACTAATTTTGCAAAAGGAGCCACCCTACATGAAACATAAAATTCAAGCTTTTGAAGTTGAAGCAGGAATGGGAGATCCAGGGTCCCACTCACTTAGGCTCCCACTGACTTTCTTCCTTCCCTACCTACCTGTGGCCCCTAAGGTACCACCAAGGAAACCTGTGGACCCAAGGGTCATTACAGATGTGCCATAATATTTTTAACCAATCTGTCTTCATTTAGGTTATTTCCAAACACCTCCTATTATAAACAACACTGCAGTGAACTTCTTTATAGTTAATCTTGGCACATATGCTTTCATATATATATATATATATATATATATATATATATATTTATTTATTTATTTCCTTTGGACACGTTTTTTAGAAGCAGAAATTCTGAGTGAATGGGTATGCATATTTTAAGAGGTTTTCATTTTTTTTTTAATCAATATCGCAAAAGTTGTCTTTCAGAAAGTCTGTACAGATTAACCTGCTAACCCTGGGTATTTTCATTAAAAATAAAATCCTGGTCATGGACATATATACACTACCAAATGTAAAATAGATAGCTAGTGGGAAGCAGCCACATAGCACAGGGAGATCAGCTCGGTGCTTTATGTCCACCTAGAGGGGTGGGAGAGGGGGGTGGGATATGGAGAGTGGGAGGGAGAAGCAAGAGGGAGGAGATATGGGGATGTATGTATATGTATAGCTGATTCACTTTGTTATACAGCAGCAACTAACACACCATTGTAAAGCAATTATACTCCAATAAAGATGCTAAAAAACTTAAATTAAAAAATAAATAAAATCCTCGCGAAATGTGTTGGTTAATAGCAAAACTATAAAATTTAGAACCTATACCAGATATTGTTAAATTAATAGAGAAACAGAGACCCCAAAACAATTTTGTTCTTTAATGCTTGCAGAGGACTTCAAAGCAAAGGCCCTATCCTCAAAAAGCTTATATTTTACAGTTAAAGAGAAAGATAAATAAATGTGGAGAAAATCTTGCTCATTCCTGTGCATTGGGCTTAGGACAGGTCTACACAGCAAACATTCTTGAAGTAGGAATCCAAAAGAGTCAAACTGGCCTTAATAATGGAGACACTTCTGCAGGCATTGCTGTAGGAGCAGATACAACCCAACCATACAGTGTAGCTTTACCCGCCATGATGATCCTACATCTGGCCCACTGGGCACTGGGCTTATGAGTTTAATGGTCTCACTTCAGTGTGAGGGAGAGTCCTTGAAAAAGCCATCTAGGAATCCGTCCATGAAATCAGTTCCAGCTCCCTGAAAGTGCCGTCTTGCTCCTGGTCATCTGCCACATGACCAGTCCTCTAACCCTGAAATTTTAAGGTGTCAGAAAGTTACCCTGGGTGTGGGCTACAGCCTTGGGTGATATAGCAGTGCAGCAGCATCTCCTTCAAGTTGGATAGAACTTTTCTTCCCTTATCTCCTCTTAAAGAAGAGATTGGCTTAATTTTCCCAGTAGGTTTTTATGTCCTTTGCGTTGACCCTTTAGAGGTCCATGAGGTCTTGGCAGATCTCTCTGCAGAGAGAAACTAACTTGATGAAAAAGTTGGTGTTGGGAACCTTGGGTTCATAGCAACGCTTTACTTTTTTATCTGATTCCTCCTGTTATGGTAGGTGGCTGAGGGTCCCTACACTAGCATGGTGCATGAATTTGAAGTCTTTTAAATTAAACCAAGTAAAAGTCTTTTCTTGGATATTTTCCTAGATATAAATCATCCTTCAGGTTCTTGTATCTCATAGGTTGCTAGAGCATCTGCAGGCCCAATGCTACCTGTGGGCGGAGTGCTGAACGAACTGAGTTTTTGGTCATTCAGAGCACACCCCATCAACTTGATTCAGCTCTCCTAAAGATTCTCAACACTGGTGACACACTGGAATCTCTCGGAGAACTTTAGAAGCAGATCTCTGGATCCAGCCTCCACAGCCCCAGATCTTCTGACATCATTGGCCTGGGATGGTGTCTGAGCATGAGACTATTTTAAGAGCTCCCTGGTGATTCCAGTGTGCAGCCAGGATTGAGAATCTGGACTTAACCCACTACTTCTCTGATTTCTTATTTTTGTCTAAGAGTTGGGCTGAATGTGAAGTAGTCATTTTCAGGAAGCTAGGGAAATATAAAGAGATTGGAGAAGCAATAATTTCTCTATTTTAAGAATGTGTGTTCCACTCTCCTAAATTAAAGCATAAATGTTGGGACAAGATCATCGTTCTCTGTCATTAACTTACCTGGAGGGAGGTAAGCATCAAGGCAAGAACAAGGAAGTTGTGGAAGGAGACAGTATGAAATTAATATCAGTTTAATGTAAGTAATGCCTTCTTAGGGCGTCACTGCTAAATGGCTAGAGTGGTTAGAGCCATCTTTCCAAAGTAAGTTCTTGGCACTTCGGAATAAGGCCACACTTCTTCCTCTGGATCAAGCGCTTCATTACTTAATTTGTCTGGGATCTCATTGTGGAACTCATTACTAAATCCATCAGGACCCAGAAGGTGTCAGAATGATTTAGCAGTCTTATAAATTTCTCTATATTCTCTAGTAATTCTCATTGTATGCTAAATGCTTTGGAATGACAGGAAGATGTAACTTATCAAAATGACTTTGAAAACAACTTTTTTTTAAAAAACAGAAAAGAGGAGAAAAGAGCTATGGAAAGAATCTTCTAAATCCCCAAGTTAATATTGAACTAAGTTAGCATTAAACCTGTTCTCATTCAAGTCCTTGATTGCTTTATTAGAAGTAATTACTTATCTCGATTTAAGAAAATTGGCTAAGGCAGGTTACTCACTTTAATGTCTCATTCATACAAACTTTATATTAAGTATCTTAAATGCATTTTAACTTTTAAAGTTTTGCAAATTAGACAAGAACCTGCAGAAATAAGAGGTATGTTCTTTTTTTCATCAATATATTACTCCTATTAAAAATATCATTCCCACTAATGTCATATGGTCTTTTGGTACCTAATGATCTTGACAAGAACAAATATAACCTTGTGGATTTGGAATCGGGAGAGAATAAGGTCATTTATCTGTGGTGCTGTGGGAGAGACATTTTCTTTTTCAATTTTCTTCCTCCGTTTTCTTATTACAATTACTGTTTGGGTTCATTATGACAACTCCCATCATTATGACTTTTCCAGCTCATGAGCTGGAGAAAGATTAATGGTAGAAGAAAATACAGTCTTTGGCATGAGAGCTACAACTAGCTGTTAATATAACATAGCAGAATTACATGATATCCATTTATTAGTTTTATGCTTATAATGGAGAAGGTGGTACAGGTATAAAATGTTAAGCTGTGGAAAATGAAATGTTGGCAGGTGGCATGTATATTTCATTCATTCATTTGCTTATTCATTCAACAAACCTTAAGCATCAATTATGTATGCATGTCATGCACTGAGATAAAAATAAACCCTAATAAGATCTAATCTGAAAGGGATGTGGGGCAGGAAGAATGCACAGGGGATAGGGGAATGGGGGAGCTACTTACCCAATTTTGCCCATTCTGAAGACTAGAATTTTGATTCTAATTATCTGGTGGGAGCCCCTGGGTCTAGGTGTTTATAAAATTGATAACTAGAGGTTGATTAAGACAAAGTTTTGTTAAGAATAACTGAATCTATAAATGAAAACTGTATATTTACTCATTCATCTTGTAGTATACAAATAATAAAGACTCCAACAGTGAGTCTGATATAAGCCTCTAATTTCTCCTCACCAGAGAAATTGGTAATCCTTCTTTAACTATTATAACAAAGAGAAAAGTTCTGGGTCCAGACTGGGTTGTTTTCTTCCAGTGTAGTTGTGTATCTATGTGACGTCCTCCTGTGATGGGTTTGGAGATGACTTCCTTGCCGCAGGTCTCTTATTACTAGCTCCAGAGAGGGATTAGACTTTGTTTCTTAACATTGGGAAGGACTACTCTAGGTCTTGTTTATGAAAGCTCTCCAAGTGTTCTCTCTGTGGAATTCTGTTTCTCAGCCCTATGGCTTTGGGTTACTCCAAAGCGTTTAAAGCTCTTTGGGGCATTTAAAGCCCTTTGAAGCAAAAGAGTCATTTCCTGTTTGGAGGTCTGTAAAGACCTTTGTCATAGCTCAGAATTAGGGAGTCCATGACAATTGCTGTGCAACACTATTTGACACCCTCCCTGGTAGAAGTAGGCAGGGAGTAGCTCAGAGGTGTTGCCCTTTAATCACTTCTTGCTTAACATCATGTAGGTTACACTGCTTGGCACTGGAGATGCAACAATTAAAGAGCAGTGTCCCTGTCCCCAAGGAGCTTATAGTCTGGTGAGGGACTCAGACAGTTATAAAATGGTGTGATTAGTGCTATGATATATGAGGAGTGCAGGTGTGTGGGGCGGGGGCAGGGACGGGGAACGTGCTATAGGATCATAGAGAAAGGTGGCTTAACCCAGAAAGGCTAAAAGCATTTACAACTTTGCTAAATAACACAATTTTTAAAGCTGATCACTCCAAAATAACCTGGGGACTTTCTCCAAGATTCTGTAGTTCTATATGAAAATATAAACTGGTAAATCCTGTACTATGTTTATCCAGGTAGCATCCTGTTATCATTCAATTTCATTAACTCTTAAAATGTGAGATATATTGATGTGGTCAGGGGAGATTTCCCACAAAGATCCTACCAAAGCTAGGGTTTAAGAAAAAATGACAGTATGCCAGAGAAAACCAAGAAGGGGAGAAGGAGTGTTCCTTGCAGAGGAAATAGCACTCAGAAAGGTCTGGAGACAAGAGGTGGTGGGTTGGGAAAGCTGCGTCTATGCCTTCCATATGGCAGTGGGGAGGGGAGTGTAGGACCAGGAAGGAATGAGGCTGGAAAGGTCAGCAGGGGTGTGATCATGGAGAACCTTCTGTGCTGAATAATGAGTTAGAGTTTATCTTGAAGGCAGCAGACGAAGGGGAGATAACCAAAGCCTTTGAACAGGAATGGGACAAGATCAGATTTTATTTTAAATACAGCACTCTGGCTATACCTGGAGGATGAATTGGAGGGATAAGACTGGAGACCGGAAGACCCAGGGAAGGCTGAGGCAATAAACTAGGGAAGGGAAGCTGGTGGCCTGAACTTAGGCAATGAGAGTGGAGGATAAAAAGAAATGATGGACTACACAGGTAATTACTTGGACTAGATTTGGTGACCGGCCAAGGAAGGGATAAGGGAGGGGGAAAATCCTACTCAGCCTTGGCATCAGCCGGTGGATACTGAATCTGTCTCGGCCAATCGTAAGTGCTCAATGGAAGGAAAGAAACTATAACAAACCAAATAAACAGATATGTTCCCTTCCTTTAACATCAATATGACATTTCAAATATTTTTACATCATTCTCTGTCTTTTAAAATTTTATTATTTGTTTTGAACAAATGATACATTCATATGGTTCAAAATTCGAAAGACCGTAGCAAGGTAAACACCAAGCAGTCTCCCTCCCTCTCATCTACTTGTTTCTTGTGTGTCTTTCCAGGATCTTTGTGCAGATACCAGCAAATACAAATACCTATTACCCCTTTCTTCCACAAAAGGCAGCAGCCTACTTTATACTGTGACCTTTACCTTGATCGTTTGTTTTGCTTTGCTTTATTTTGATTTGTTTATTTTAAACCTAATAGTATATCCTCCTAACTTTCCATATCAATACAGAGATTGGCTTCCTTCTTTTCTGTTTACAGCTGCATAGTATTCCATGGTGTGGATGTATCAGAGTTTGTTAAACCAGTTCCTCACTGTGGACACTTAGATTGTTTCCAGTCTGTTGCTATTATAAAAAAATGCTTCGGATAGACATCTTTTATCTTCATCATTTTGTATATGGGCATGTGTATCTGTCAAAATGGATTTGACATGTCAATGGGAAAAGCATTTATAAATTTGAGATATAGCAGTATGTTTTTAAAGTTGATCACTCTAATTTACTGAGGAAAGTTTCTTCTAGATACTTTGTATTTTTATATACATATATGAACTAGTTTGGCATGGTAGCATCTTATTATTTTCAATTTTGTTAACCCTTAAAATGACATGTGTGCTATATTAAGTTGATATTTTTGTGATACCTGGGAAGGTAACTTAGGATATCCAGAGCACCACAAAGACAGGGCTTGGAGCCACTGAGATTCCAAATTTTAGTAACAATAAACAGGAAATTTAAGTAATCATTTTATGATTTTTCTCCTCCTATTTCTTAAAACACTCATCTTTCTAAGAGATGACAGGTCCCTGATGCTAGCAGGTCATGGGCAGGCAAGAGGAGATACATTTATTACATGTTCAATATCTCAAGACTGCCTATGCTAGTATTGTTAAAACCAGGTATTGATCAAAACAGAATCAAACTAACAAAAGTTTTTCCTGGACCTGGGATGTTTTATAGGTAAAATAAGTTTAAGATAAATGTGTCCAATTACACATTTTAGATAAATTTGAAGTAGAAACAAGACAGCTTCTCCCTTTAAATCTCTGCTGCATGAAACCTATTTCTAGTTTAGAACTGACAATGCAAATCCCAGGAGGCTTACTACCCATGGAAGTACATCTATTCTTTCTATCCATTGGCATGGGTGTTGGACGTTGACATCTTGTGAAACGCTTACAGCACCCCTGCCAGCTGGGGCACACAATATTTCCTTTCTGGCACTCTTGGAGTCAGGGAGCCCTGCCTATCCTAGCTGCAGGTCTGCAGGGAAAGCCTGCTGAGTCTGTGGTAGTTCCATTTGCATTTGAGATTTAGTCAGTAGGAGAGTTGAGAGGAGATTAAATTTCTCTAAGTCTTACTTAGAAACAGAGATACTGCTTGGACTATGGATACCCTTGAGCCTTCAGCAGGAGAAAAAAGAGAACAGTGTGGTAACAGGGTGCGGTGTCTTGGGTTTTCCTGCATTTGTAACATAGCCGCACCCACCCCTGCAGACCCACCTGGCATCTGGTATCCATCGACTTCCGTTATGCCCAAACTGCCTGCCCCAGATGTTCACAAGATATGTAACTTGCTTCTCAACATTGAACTGTGACTGCTTCCTCCCTCCCTTGCTCTCCCCGCCATAATTCTGCAAGACAGGGACTCTTCCCTTTCCCAACAGTTCTTAAACCCTGCTGTGCTTCAGAATCCCTGGAGGTGCTTGTTAAATTCCTGGGCCACTTGTCCTGTGTTTCTGACTCAGGCGATCTGGGCCTGGGAATCTGCGTTTTGACCAGCAGGCCCCATCTCCCATCCCGGTGATTCTGACTCGGTGAGGAGACAACATTTTGAACAACCCTGTGCTGTTTGTGGGGGTTGGGGGAAGGAGGAAGGGGAGGCAGCGTTAGTTTCAGCTCCACCTTCTAGAAGTCCAGGGCTTCAGACAAGTCAATCTAACACCCTGTGCTTCTCTTTCCTCCCCTAAAGCACATGAGAACAGAGAGAAATTGCACTAGAGAGCTTAAACTCCTGCCCCATTGTCTTTCCTTCTCAGCTGCCTGGAAAACCCCAGCTCTGGATGGCCCTACTGTCTGCCTTCTCTTCCCTGTACGCCGGCTACTGAGGGTGACTAGAGAACATCACAGACGCAGGCTGACTGATGGTACTCAACCAAGCTCTCAACACGACAGATACCACGGTGCCCTTCCAGCCAGCTCACTCTCTCATTCTGTGCAAGGACCATCCCAGATGTTCTCCTCAAACTTCAGACCCAGCCTCTTCCCCCACATCTTAACACGTGAACTCACTTTCCACTTCACAGATAAAATAGGAGCCACAAGAAACCTACAAATGCACCTGTTTTCATGCCCATTTCCTTCTGTTACGTTCTCTCCTCCTTGCTAAGCCAGTGTCTTCTCAGACGCTCTGGATCTCGTTCCGCAGTGCTTCTCCCACCTCCTCTCAACCTCTTCCTCTCTGCAGTTATATTCCTACCACCCAGAGATTGCACTGTTAACATATTGCTATATTTCCTTTTAGTCTTTTTTATACATACATAAGCATACATTTTATACATCATTGGGATTTCTATCTGTTAGGGTTCAAACAAGGGGAGCAGAGTCACCATGCTATGGGATTTATTATATGAATTGGACCTTCCACAGTTGTAAGGAGGAAAGTAAAGGTGCGCGATGGGGATGTTGGTAGAGCAGAGGAGTCGTTAACCAGAAAACTAAGAAGCCAAGCAAGTTATAGTGACTATGCCGGTGGGCCCAGTATAATGTGTCCTTATAAAAAGGAAGCAGGAGATTTGACCGTAGCAGTAGGAAATGTGATGACAGCTGGAGCCATGGGAGGAATGGGTCCTGAGCCAAGGAATGCAGGTGGCCTCCAGAAGCTAAAAAAGGCAAGGAAACAGATTCTCTCCTAGAGCTTCCAGAAGGAACCAGCCCTGCTGACACATTGCCTTTGGCTTACCGAAACGGATTTTGGACATCTGGCCTCCAGAATTGGGAAAGAGTAAATTTGTGTCATCTTAAGCCACTAAGTTTGGAGTTCATTACAGGAGCAAGAGGAAACAAATGCATACATTCAGTGAGAAAGTCAGATCACTAAGGGAATGTGTCTGAAGAAAGCTATTGAAAGCTATCGCCTCTGTGTAGCTGTGTCCTCTATGGACCTGCAGATGCATCTGGTGCTGGGCCTGAGGACCGCTATTGGGTGATCAGCAAGGCCAGAAGCAAGAAATGCTGGACACAGAGCAGAGAAGAGCTGGAAGCCTCTTAGTCACCTCTCGACCTGTCCTTCACTATATCTGGCCACAGATGCCTTCAGAAAGCCATGGTGGCTTTGTCACTTTGGCCTACTAAATCTCACACAAGTTTCTCTTTGGGCCAGCTCTAACCCATGTAGGGAACTGAATTCAGAGTTCTGGGACCCATGATTCCCAATTTCACTAAGTCTACACAGCCTATTCCAACCCATGATCATACAGTTTTATAGGTTTTCATCTGGCTTCCCCCCTCTCCTGTCCCCCCACGTAACATAGCAAGAGCATTTTCCTATATCGTTGAATATTCCTCTAAACTAATTTGGAAGAAATTCTGATAAACCATTATTTATTTCACCACCCCTCTATTACTGGTAACTTAGACTGTTTTCGGTTTCTCTGTATTACAAATGGCACTGCAGTCACTCTCTGTGCATATAAATCTTTGTCGGTATCTCTGACGTTTCTTGGGAATGGATTCCTAGCAAGAGGATTAGTGAGTTAAAGGAAGTAGATTTCTACAGATCGTGATGATTCCTGACAAACTGCTTTCCAGAAGTGACGTATCCGCTTTCATTCCTACTAACACTGAGCCCTGGCCCACATTGAATACTATATTTTCAGTCCTTTCAATGAGGCATTTCTTGGCCTTTTCTGATTCTGATGATCATTATTGCTTGAGATTTGGATGTGAGGTTAGTGGGCTGCACCACTCACGTCCAACTGGCTGATTGGGTTAGAGGCACCTTCTTCCCTTCCCTCCGTGGAGTTTGTACCTTCAGAAGCTGCACTCATGGGAAAGGGGACAACCTGCTCTGATAGGGAATCCAGCATTTCTCAGTCAGTAACTTGGGGGAATATATTGCTTAAAATGAAATATGTCCTCAGTAAACACTGTGTACAAGGGAAACCGCCATTCTTGTTTCACAAATAAAGAGGCAGAAATAAAATGAGAGCAAATGACTTCAACTATAGCTGGCAAGTCTCTAGCAGAGTCACAGTTAGCATTTACTTTCCTAAAGTTCTCATGATTTAAGACATTTCAAAGTATTGTAGTTATTGCACCAAAAATTAGATTCTGCATCAGACATAGGAAAGGAATGATGTTTGATTCGGTGCTAAAACACTGAAACACTGGTTAATTCCCATTGCAAAGATTTGAATTAATAAAGATAGTTTTATGACACACTATTTTAAATAAACTTTTTGATTCTCAGCTTTACTGTAATAGAAATGAAAAATAAAACACGATTGTCTAATGGAAATGACCCAAGGAGAAAAGCCCTTACACCAGAGGATGTTGTGTAGGGAGTGATTAGGCAGTCTGTGCTGCATGTTTTCCCAGATTTATATTTCAGCTAAAATGTAATGCTTTGGTGGAGAAGCAGTAATTGGTACACTGAGACAAGAAATTAATACTGAATTATCTTTTCTCCAATCTGCAAAGTGTGTTTTTATATACAGTCTTAGAATGCTAATAATCTAGTTTCCATTTATCAAAATTAGAGATGTCAAAATTTCTGATGACTGGTTTGCTTTATGAAATCCTATTTTAGAATTATCAGACTGTCTGAGATCTTTAGGGAATTTCTGCATTAAGTAAGAACCAACCAACCAACTTCCAGTTAACATGTACAAAATCATAGAAGGCTGAGCTACAAGGGACACAGCAGAGATGATCAGCGGTTCTTAGAGTGGTCCTCAAAACAACAGTATCAACATCCCTTTGGAAATGATCAGAAATGCAGATTCTTAGGGCCCATCTCGGACCCTATTCAATCCGAAACTCGGGTAGGGCTGGGCAATTTGTGTTTTAACAAGCCCTCTGATGCATGCTGAAGTTTATTTCAGAGCTACTGATCTAGGGTGATGTCTTTTTTCTGCAGGTGAGGATGCTGAAGCCCAGAGAGGTTGGGTTTCATTCCCTAAATCATGAGAAGCTAATGGCAGAGCAGGATCAGACTCCCTAGTCTCTAGACAATTTCAACTGTCTTTATACAACAAGTAGCTTCTCTGAGGTATTCAGTGGGGATGAAAGTGTTTAGCACTTTCTGCCAGGGCAGCCATGCCAGCAATGGGTAGTGTACTTAGAAAGGAAAATTTAGTGTTGTAAGAAGTAACATGTACAAGGCTTAGCCACTTAGTAACATGTACAAATAAAATTCATCTCTGTGGAACAGCCAGCCAACCCTTCAATGACCTAGAGGAATAAGCTATTACTGTACCTCTGGATTGGTTATTTTAATCGTAAGCATTAGGGAAAACTCTATATTGAGATCACAAAAGTTCTCACAGAGGTCTCTATAATATCTGCCCAGTTATCTGTCTTATAAAACATAAAAAACTATGTAGCTCTACTCCTTTGGGGGTATTACCTTGTTCAAATGACATTCCTCACTGGGGGGCAGGGAAAAGAGTGGGGGAGTTTTACCACATTGCATCCACACAGTTTATCTCTATGATCTCAAATCAAAGGGAACTTTTCCTATTTCTAAAGGCAAACTCTTATCATAATACCAATGGGAACAGAATTTGATATAACTGATTTTTGTGGTATGTTAAGAATCTCAGAGATGGTAAAGAAAAAACTCAAGTAATTTCTAACTCATACTGTGACCTTATTAAATAATTAAGTTTCTCTTCATTTAATCAAGTTGCATTTCACCAGATGGAAGAAGGGATTTATTTAATTGAACTTTTTTCATAGTCAGCAGGAACATCTTAAGTCTTACAATTATCAAGGATATGATACCTGAATTTTAACACTTTCTCAGTTCAGCAAGGATCAAATGACCCATGTGGCATGGTCCTTACTAAAATATAGGTCTACCTGTACAATGTAAGCACATATCCAAAATACCCAAGGCACTGGCACTTTTAAGTTGTGGACGTGGTCTATGTCTTTAGAAAGACTTGTAGCAAATACCTATGGAATTCTCATACAAACTCAAAGGTACACAAATATGCTGCAATGACATTTCAGGAAAACCAGGATGAGACTGTGTGCAGAACATTATAGACCAGCCCAATAGAAATTGGAATGGAATGTGAGCCACATATACAATTTAAAAATTTCTAGAAGCCACATTAAAAAACACACAAACAGAGGAAATTAATTTTAATGATAGTTTTATTTAACCCAGTATATCCAAGTATTATTTCAACATGTCATCAATGTAAAAATTATGAAAGAGGACTTCCCTGGCGGTCCCATGGTGAAGACCCCGCCCTTCCACTGCAGGAGGCGCAGGTTCCCATCCCTGGTCGGGGAACGAAGATCCCACGTGCCGTGCAGCACGGCCAAAAAGTAAAAATAAAAACAAAAAATTATGAAGGGGAATTTACATTCTTCCTTGTATTAAATCTTTGAAATCCACTGTGCATTTTATATTTACCCACATCTCAATTCGATGAGCCGTATTTCAAGTGCTCAACCAGCCACAGGTGGCTAGTGACTACAGGACAGGACAGGTATAGACTCACTAATCCACTGAACATATTTCTAGATGCTTCCCTTAGCCTGCCCTCACCCCAATCCCAGCTTTCAAATTGTAGCTTACCCTCTTATCTCTATAAGCAACTCTTTTGAAATGCCCCTGAGGTTTCATTTTCCACCCTATTCTCCTTTTCTCTACATTTTCTCCTTAGGTCCTGAGGCTTTAAAGACTAGCCATACGCTGATGCCTCTCAAATTTATTTCTCCAGCCCATACCTCTCCTCTGAGCTCCAGGCCCTCATATTCAACTACATACTCAACATTTCCTCTTGAATGTGTAATAAAAACCAAAAATGTAATGTGACTAAAATAAGTACTGATTACCAGCCCCCAGTATAATCACCATATTTACGCCCTATAAACCTTTCTCAAGGCTATAAATGGTACCACTACCTACACAGTGGTTCAGCTAAATACTTCTCTTTCCCACACACTCACACCCCACATCCAATTCATCAGCCAACTCTGTTGGCTCTGCCCCCATAATGTATCTGTATTCCAATTCCTCTCCACTTCTACTATTATAACCTGAGTCCAAGACACCATCACCTCCCTCTGGATTACTGCAGCTGTCTCCTAACTAGTCTCCTGTCTATAGTCGAGCCGCCATTTAGCAACAAGCTTGAGCTTTAAAGCATAAAATATATCTCTCTCTTGCTTACAACTTGTCCACTGGTAATAAGGACAGAAAAAATTATCAGCTTCATTAGTCATTAAGGAAATGCAAATTAAGTCCACAATGAGATACCATTTCATACTCACTTAGAAAGGACTATCATAAATAAGACATACAGCAGCAAATGTTGGTGTGTGTGCCGAGAAATGGGAACCTCATACATTGCTGGTGGGAATGTAAAATAGTGCAGCCACTTTGGAAAACAGTTTGACGGTTTCTCAAAATGTTAAACATGAAACCACCATACCAACCAGCAATTCCACTTCTAGGTAGCTACCCAAGAGGAATGAAAACATCTGTCCACACAAAGACTTGCATGCAACTGTTCATAGCAACATCATTCATTGCAGCTGTAAACTGGAACAACCTGCATGTTCCTCAACAGGTAAATGGATAAACAAATCCTGGTATATCCATATAGTGGAACACGTTCAGCAATAAAACGGCACAAACGATTGACACATGCTATGGAAACTTAAAAACGTTATGCCAAGTGAAAGAAGCCAGACACAAGAGACCATATACGCTATGATTTCATTTACGTGAAATGCTACAAAAGGCAAATTCTAAAAGGCAGAAGTTAGATTAGCAGTTGCAGGGGGATAGGTGGGAACAGGGAATAACTGTAAGTGGGCATGAGGGATCTTATTGGGAGGATAAAAGTGTCCTAAAACCGATTTATGGTGATGGTTGCACCCTTTAGTTGAGTTATTTAAAAAATCATTGAATTGCACACCTGAAATAGGTGAATTCTTAGATATGTAAAATATACTTTAATAACAATGTTTTTAAAAATAACTGCCCATTACAGTTAGAATAAGACCCAAACTCCTTACCATCATTCGCAAAGCTTTACACCCCTACCTAACTCTCAGACCTCAGTTCTTCCTGACCTCCTCTGCTCACTGTATCCCAGCTCCATGGGTCCTGATTCTACCTGTCTAACGTGCCAAGTTAAGCTATTTGTTCCTCTGCTAGGGATGCTGTTCTCTCAGATCTTCACACACCTGCCTCCTTCTCAACATCCGGGACTCAATTCAAAGAACTTCCCCAACTGCACCAGAGCCAAAGCAGAGACCCCCCCACCTACCACAGTTCAGGTCGTCATCTGCGACTTATTTATTCTCCCCGTGGCAATTACCAGTGCCTGAAATTATCTGTATGTGCTGCTATGGTCTGAATGTGTGCCCCCATTCCAAATTTATATATTAAAATCTTAACCCCAAAGCTGATGGTATTAAGAAGTGGTGACTTTGGGAGATGGGTGGTATTAGTGCCTTTACAAAAGAGGTTCCAGAGAGATCTCTCACCCCTTCCGCCACATGAGGACGCAGGGAGAACTCAGCAGCCTGGAATAGGTTCCCTCACCCATCCATGCTGGCACCCTGATCTCAGACTTCCCGCCTCCAGAACTGTGAGAAATACATTTCTGTTGTTTATAAGCTACCCAGTCTGTGGTATTTTGTTACAGAAGCCCGAAAGGACTAAGACGTGTGTTTCTCACCTGTCTCTCCCTGCTACTCCTCCTGTTGAGGGACTTCCCAGCTTTTGGACCGTGTTCAGAACAGTAATTACTGACACACAGGAGGTGCTTATGAAGCCAGCCTGACTGACTTGCTGAATGTTCTTTGACGTTTATTAAATGCTCTGGGATGAAAATTATCCTTCTGTAAAGTAATAGATAATAATTATATCTGTCCTTCCCAACTCACGGGGCTGTTTGTGAGGGTTGAATCAGAATTATGTGAAAGCACTTTGGACACAAAGCTAGCTGTTACTATTTTACAAGAAGGTTACCTCATGATTCCCTCGGACCATCTTCCTGTTTACATATTGTGGGATCAGGAAAATACTGTAAATGAATGACACTTTATATACACCGTGGTAAGGGAGACAGCATACAAACAACCATTTTATCTATGTGGTTATTTGAGGAAGTCAATGCTCTACTGCTGTGTAGGACGAACAATGCCCTTTCCTGTCACCTAATTCCATAGGTGAAAGAGGGTCTCATACAGCTTCATAGGAAACCAGCTATTCTTTTGGTGACAATGAGGAATCTGTAGGGAAGTAGATCTTTTTGTGTGCCCTTTGCCCTTGCCATGGAAAAGGGGACATGGACAGAGCACTTGCCGTATCTGCTGACAATATAAAACTCAAAATTCCAAATATAGGAAACTGGACTTCAGAACAGGCTCATTTCACGTAAGTCACTAAATGGTTGTTGGAAGGTAATGACTTCACTGCTCCTTAACTAAGCTTCTGAAGGAAGTTGTTTTCCCCCTCCCTCCCTCCCTCCCTCCCTTCCTTCCTCTTTCTTTCTTTCTCCCCTCTCCCCCTTTCTTCCTTTCATTTGCAATAATCTTTTTTTTAAGGCTTAATTTTTTAAGAGCAGTTTTAGGTTCACAGCAAGGTTAAAAGGAAGGTTCAGAGAGTTCCCATATACCCCCTGTCCCCACTCATGCATAGCCTCCCCCATTGTCAACACCACCTCCCGCAGAGTGGTATTTTGGACAATTTATGAACCTATGTGGGCACACCATTATTACCCAAAGTCCACAGCTGACATTACTCTTGGTGTTGCACATTCTATAGGTTTGGACAAATGTATACTGACGTGTATCATTTTTATGTTATCATACACAGCATTTTCAATTCCCTAAAAATCTTCTGTGCTCTGCGTATTCATTCCCTCTGATCTTTTTACTGTCTCCATAGTTTTGCCTTTTCCAGAATGTCGTATAGTTGGAACCATAAAATATGTAGCCTTTTTAGATTGGCTTCTTTCACTTAGTCGTGTGTATTTAAGTTTCTTCCATCTCTCTCCATGGGTTGATAGCTCATTTCTTTTTAGCACTGAATAATATTCCATTGCCTGAGTGTACCAAAGTTTACTTATCCATTCGCTTGGATACGGAAGGACATGTTGGTTGTTTCCAGGTTTTGGCAACTATGAATAAAGCTGTTCTAAACATCCATGTGTAGGTCTTTATCTGGACATAAGTTTTCAGCTCCTTTGGATAAATATCAAGGAGCATGATAACTGGATCATCTGGTAGGAGTATGTTTAGTTCTGTAAGAAACTTCCAAACTGTCTTCCAAGGTGCACTCCCACCAGCAATGAATGAGAGTTCCCATAACTCCACATCCCCACCAGTGCTCCAGTGTTGTCAGTGCTCCAGATTTGGGCCCTTCTAATAGGTGCCTAGTGGTATCTCGTTTTGTTTTTTTTTGCGGTACGCGGGCCTCTCACTGCTGTGGTCTCTCCCGTTGCGGAGCACAGGCTCCGGACGCGCAGGCTCAGCGGCCATGGCTCACGGGCCCAGCCGCTCCGCGGCATGTGGGATCTTCCCAGACCGGGGCACGAACCCGTGTCCCCTACGTCGGCAGGCGGACTCTCAACCACTGCGCCACCAGGGAAGCCCCGTATCTCGTTTTAATGTGTACTTTCCTGATGACATATGAGATGGAGCATCTTTTCAAATGCTTATTTGTCATCTGCACATCTTCTCTAGTGAAGTGTCTGTTCAAGTTTTTGGTCCAGTTTTTTATCTGGTTGTTTTCGTATTGTTGAGTGTTAAGAGTTATGTGTATGTTTTGGATAATAGTCCCTTATTAGAAGTGTCTTTTTCCCCCAGTCTGTGGCTTGTGTTCTAATTTTCTTGATACTGTGTTTTGCAGAGCAGAAAAATTTAATTTTAATGAAGTCTAGCCTATCAATTTTCTTTCATGGATTATGTCTTCGATGTCATATCTAAAAAGTCATCACCATACCCAAGGTCATATAGATTTTCTCCTATGTTCTAGTTTTATAGTTTTAAATTTTACATTTAGGTCTGTGATCTATTCTTAATGGCGTTAATTAAGTTAACACCATTAAGAGTTAACTTGAGTTAATTTTTGTGAAGGGTATAAGGTCTGTGTCTAGACTCATTTTCTTTTTCTTTAAGATTCATTTTCTTGCATGTGGATGTCCAGTTGTTCTAGCACCATTTGCTGAGAAGACTATCTTTGCTCCATTCTTTTTCTTTTTTTAATGTACATCTTTAGCAAATTTGCTGAATATTCTTGAGAACTATTTTAAAAGCTATCAAAATGCTGCTTCCTCTCAAACTAAAATACAATTTCCCAACTGTCTTATCATTTTAGAACTTTAATCCCCTTATAAATTCTTTAATGCAAGAAGTTCCTCACTCTTAAAGTTGTCTTTTTTTGTTGCTCTTTAGCTTGAGTGTTAGTTTTTCTAGGAACAAAATACTCTGTTCAAAATACCTTTCCCTTAAAAATTTGAGGAGGTTTCTTAGTGTCAGTTAGCAACCAGTGTTTCTGCTGAGAAGTCTGATGTCATATTGATTTTTTTTGTGTGTGGTACGCGGGCCTCTCACTGTTGTGGCCTCTCCCGTTGTGGAGCACAGGCTCCGGACGCGCAGGCCCAGTGGCCATGGCCCACGGGCCCAGCCACTCCGCAGCACGTGGGATCTTCCCAGACCGGGGCACGAACCCGTGTCCCCTGCATCGGCAGGCGAACTCTCAACCACTGTGCCACCAGGGAAGCCCTGTGACGTTTCTTAATATTCTATTATTCTATGTGGAATATAAATGCAGCCATCATAGGGAAAATAGCGTTCAAATTTTTGTCCTGTAATTCTTAGAAGGAGATAGTTCTTTTATGTGGTTCAGGGCTGGAGGTAGAGGGCTTTCTAAAACAAGCTGCTTGGAGAATTAACCTTATGTCAGTAACACCTTCATAAGTTCTAGACATTTTAAGGGAAGAGAGATCATTAGAGAAGGAAAGTGGTCATGCTTCTCAACTCTGTAGTCTGGGAACCAGTCAAAGGAATAATAATGTTGCAGCCAGAGTAATCAGAGCAGATATGGCTAATAGGTTTCAACTTGAGTTGAAATAAATGATTGATAGGGGCTGCCTGGAGCACAGCTGTGTTGGAAAAGATTTTGAGGCCACATCTGGGTTCACAGGACAAAGTGTGATTAATGATGTCTGCCAAGGTTGTGAGAGGAGGTGGTGGTGGTAGCCATGCCATGTATTTTTAATCCCTGAATAAGAATCTTCTGATGAATAGAACTATTCATCCATGAGGTTGCCAGATTGCAGTTGGAAGATTATGGGCATATTCTGACAGCATGGAGATAAGATGCTAATGCTATTTGGACTGATTTTATTCAACTTGTAGTCAGTATGATTTCCTGACACTCCAGAGCTAGTAAGTTGGAGAATAAAATATGTCATATCTGTATGCCTACTGCTTGGTTCAAACTCAAGCCAGGATCATAATGCTTCCCAGTGCAGACACAAACAGCATGTTACACAGAAAAACGGGGTATTAGGCTATTCAAATGATCATTCTAATAATAAACTTTCTGTGTCCCAGAAGGCAGGGTTGGATTCTTTTTCACTTGCTTTACTTAATGCTTTGTTCAGTCAGCATAGAAATATATAAAGAAGAGAGTGATATTTACCCACAATATTTCCAGAGATAAATATTGCTAATAATTTGGTTGAGAAGCTTCTAGACTCTTTTCTCTGTATATGTTTAAGTTTAATGGGATCATACCATGCATACTATTCTTAGCCTAAATTTTTCATTTGATGAAGTCTAGACCTCTTTCTAAGTTAACAATAAAGATGACTGCATTTTCGTATCTAATGGGTCAATAATATTTTATGGTGTGTATGTACCATCATTTATTTCATCGTACTTCATAGATTGTTTCTCATAGTTTGGTATTACAGCAACACCTTGATAAATAACCTTGTGCATAAGGATTTGTTTACTGATTATTTCCTTAGAGTAATTTTTTAGAAGAATATTTGCTGGGACAAATTTATAAATTTTTATTTTCATTTTAAGAGTTTTGATAATGTCTTCCAAAAGGTGTTAACAATATACTTCATAAATCTTAAAGAGAGTGACATGGAAAGCACAATAAATTGTTAGGATCACTGCTCTGAGTGAAGAGCCTGATGTACTCCGTACCCACCCACTCACACAGTCTCTTTTCCAAACTGATAATATTATGTATCTTGATTGTAGAGACCATTATAATTCAAAACTGCAGCATCCAATTTAGAAGTAGGCACTTGGGGCCTATGGAGTGGAGGCAGATATGATCACAGGGGGTTGCTTTATTCTACAGACCAAATGCTCCATGGCTCCAGCTGTCCCGACACTGCTGAGCTCTTGGGAGGGACCAAGCTTTTTTTTTTTTTTTTTTTTTGCAGTACACGGGCCTCTCACTGTTGTGGCCTCTCCCGTTGTGGGGCACAGGCTCCGGACGCGCAGGCTCAGCGGCCATGGCTCACGGGCCCAGCCGCTCCGCGGCATGCGGGATCTTCCCGGACCGGGGCACGAACCCGTGTCCCCTGCATCGGCAGGCGGACTCCCAACCACTGCGCCACCAGGGAAGCCCCAAGCATTCTTTCCTGTACTTCCTAGTACATGCTGGGCTCGTGTGGACCGATTATGCAGGCCCTCAGTTGCATTGTGCTTATTCATCTCTGCGGTTACCTGCAGGCCTGCAGAGTTTGGGAGGCTGGGAAATAGAGGGCTGGTGAAGTCTGGAGGAGGACGAGGCTGCAGTTCCCCAGATGAGGGGCAAGGCAGAGTGCCTCTCCTCAGTGAACGTGATGAGTTTTGAGTTAGTGACCTCCTTCAGGGAAGACTCAACCTTTAATGGCTCAGGGCAGTGCTCTTTTACCTAAATGCCCTTTCTCTATTCACCATGAGACTCTTCTCTCTCATCCTTTACCATCGTTTTCTTTGTCCTTGAAGTACTTTTTGACCTGCAAAATGTCCCCTTTGTCATTTGTGGCACTTGAACAAGTGTTCGGTGTTGTGTGTATAAATACTGGAATAAATAAATCACAGTTAATATTGTCATAAATTGTAGTCAATAGTATCTATAAAAAGTAGGAAACTAAACTTCAAGTAATCTATACCTACACATTTTAGGGGGAAGAGTTGTCTTTGTTTAATTTTCAAGTAATAGCATGAATATAATGATTCCAGCTTCAAAGGTTTCATTCTTCCTATAATTTTTGTTGTGTTGTTGCATTTTAAAAATTGGTAACCAGAGCAACTAGGACAACTACCTCTGCACATTGGAATGCACAGTGAGCCAGAAGGCATGATGGGAGACTGTTAGCTCATCCAATTCGCAGGGCGAGTTTCCAAACACACCCAGTCTGAGTAGGTGGCATGAGCAGTCATTATCAGTGATAACTGAGTTTAGTTTCAGACCTGGAAAATCCTAGTGGCAAACACACACACACACACACACACACACACACACACACACACACACACAATCTCCCATGAGACTAGAAAAAAGTACAATTTTCATATGCCATTTGTTTTTTAAAATGATGTTAATAGTAGAATTTGTTTTCTTTTCTTACAAAAAGAAAAAGACTTCAAGGGTAGGAAAAAAACTCCAAATGATGGAGAAGTTAGAAATGTACTGAAATTTAGTTCTGGAGATTTTTCACTCAGTTTTGCATTGGGAATTCATAAACTTTTTTTCTTTGTTTACAAAAGTAATACATGTATGCCTATTGCAGAAAATGTATGTATAAAAGTTTGAAAAGGAGAATAACAATAACTTACATTCCTATCATCTAGATACCACTCAAATACAAGCAGTTTTGTTTTTTCTTCAGTATATATACATATATATATGACTATATACACACATAATATCTCCTCTTTATCTTCTGAGTTTGGATCAGATTTTATACATATTTTTGAATCTTGTTTTCTTTATGGAAAATTTTATCATGACAATTTCCTCAAATTATTTAATATTTACTTAGCAACTATTTTTTAAGTGCTTACAATGTGTCAGGTATTTTTCCAGACACTTGGGATATATCTAATTAAAAAATAGACATGGCCCTTGCCCTCTTGGAGTTTGTAGTCGAATGAGAAGACATGCAATTAAAAAGCAACTATAATGGAATGAGGTAGTAGCATAACATGGAATAGAAAATATGAGAGTAGCATCTATCTGGTAAGACTTCCTAGAAGTGAGCAGATAGCTAAAGGATTAGTAGTGGCTAGCCTATAAATATGATTGCTTTAATGGCTTCATAATATTTCACAGTATAAACATGCCCCAATTTAACTAGTCTCTTATTATTGGGCAGGTAGGGTGTATCTGATTCCTTGCCATTATAAATACTACTGTAATGAAAAAGCTTATATTTAAATCTTTGTTAACATTGCTGATACTTGTATCAGATTCCTAGAAATTAAACTACTAGGTGAAAGAAAACAAACCTCTTGATATGTCTTAATACATACTGCTGAATTGCTTTCAAGAAAGGTTACACTTCTCTACACCCACACCTGAAGACAGGATGGTACCCATGAAGCTATTCTCTTGCTGCTACTGAATATTATCATATAATAAAAAACACCAAATCTATAGGCAAACAATATATTTAACTGTGGTTTAATTGATCTTTCTTTAATTATCAGAGAGACTAAATATACTTTTTCACATGTATTGGTCTTTTGGGTTCTTCTTTAGTGTAATTATCTCTTTATGCCTTTTACCTAATTTTCTATTGGAGGTTAAGGAGTTTTTTTTTGTGGGTTGATTTTTGAGAGCTATTTTTATATTAGGGATTATTTGATGCGTGTGTGTATGTTGTGTGTGTGTGTCTGTGTGGTTTTAGGAATGATTTGCCCTCCAAAAGTATCACGTTACTTGGATCATTTGGAGGTATGGTTTCCTGTCATCATACCCCGCTACGAACAAGAATGGAAGGTTATTGAACGAGCATGGGTGCTGAGCAATGTTGGTAAAAGGGTAAGCAGTCAGGCCATAATCTTGCTTTAGATTCTCCTGTTCCAAATGAATCAGCGTGGGAAGCCCTCTGAAAAGAATGTCAGAAGTCTCATGCTGGACAAATATGAAGGCAGGTAGGGATTTAAGATGAAGTGACCCTTTATTTACTGATTCACTTAGGTCCATTTCCTAACTACACAAAGTCAGGAAAAGAAAATGCCCACCTGAGAGTAGCACCCATCTCCAATGGAGGACAGGTCGTGGGTGTTAAGCCCCAGGGCCAAGTCTGTAGGTCTCTCTTATCAATCCTGGAGATGAAGTTTGGGAAAGTATCTCACCTGGGAGAAGCCATTGTGGGGCTTAAGAAAGAAGTGGATGTTTAGTCAGTCATCAAAATATCACAAGCCTAGAAGCTTCAGCCTAGGGACCAAGGAACATATATGGGGAATTCTTCATCTACCATATTGTCCAAGAGAGATTTTGCTTTAAAGCCTGGATCAGAGAGCCTAATTTGATTGGCCTTGTGAGTTTTAGAAAAGAACTAGAAATCTGTAGGAGTGCTGTTAAGTTTTTATCTGTGACTTAGCCCTAACCTAAGAATAACTCTAACCCAGAAAATCACCTTCTGCTTCAATTGTTGGCCCTATACTTGAAATTTTAAAATTCCTTATTACCAAGCTATAAATTGATTTGATTCCTTTTTCAATAAATAGGAACAACACTATCTATATAGAGTTTGGTATTGTGCTATTTAACTTGACATCATTTTCCAATTTCATTAAATATCTTCAAAACTATGTCTTTTAATGATTGTGTAGTTTTCCACTAAATAGGCATATCACATTAAATTGACCAATTTCTAAATTATCTACTATTTTAAAAACTAATTAACTCTGTAATGAACACCTGTATACATAACTCTTTTTTATGCATTTCTTATTATCTTCTTAGGGTGAAAATTAGAATTGGGCCAGCCTGGGGAATTTTATCCCAAACATTTATATTTTAAAATGGATATCACACTGTACATATTGATTTCCACCCAGATTTTTCACTTAGCAGATTGTGAGCATTATTCCATATCATTAAATATTCATTGAAAACATGATTTTTCTTTAGTGGCCATATGATAATTCCGTTTTATGATAATTTAATTTTTAAAAAATGTATCATCATTTATCACTTTTTAGCCATTCTCTATTATTAAATAATCCAGTTATTTCTACTTTTGTCGTGTTATAAATATTGTTACTGTGAACATCTTTGTATATACATTTTATTTACTTACAAAAACAGAATAGAATAATGAACGTTCTCATCCTATTATCCAGCATCAACAACTATCAACAGATCCCAATCTTGTTTTGCTTATAACCTCCAAATCCCCATTCCCCAGAGGATTATTTTAAAGCCAATAGCCCAGAACATTTTTGTCTTATAAGGCACAATAGGAAAATGATCGTATGAGGCAGATAACATTTCATGGTCTTTTTGTTGAACATATCTGACATTTTTAATTCAGTAATTTACTAGAGAAAGTGTTAGAAGACTCACCAGAAGTAGAAAAGAACATTGTTGAAAATGTGGTTCTCAAATAAACACACCGTTCTTAATTTTAAGTAAATTAATTAAAATTAAGTAAAATTTAGGTTATGCCTGATTGTCTGAGGACAAGGAGTCATCACTGGTACTTTCCAGCCAAAGACTGTCTGAAATAGAGGAAGTAAGTGTGCTTTCTAGATAAACAAACATCACCTCTAATCTCCACAAATTGTAAAGACAGAAAATGTTGAAAGTAACTAGAAGACGTATTTACTTTATAAATGATATACCATTTTCTGTAACTTCATTTTGTGCTTTTAGCACTGAAGCTAGAAAGGAAAAGAGTGAAGGAATGGTTCATATGAGGAGACGGATTTTTCAGGGTGATCCTCTAAAGTCAGTAAAGAGGCCTTTTAGAGTGTGGTGTGCCACATACCCACCCACTGTGAGCCATGGGAGGGATACCACGGCGATAAACACATCCCTAAAATATTTAAGTATGTCATAGATCAGGTGTCAGCCGCAGATGTTCCCCCTTTTGGTAAGTCAGCTGAATCTTCCCTGCACAGAACATTGTCAGCCACTTCCTCATGCACACACTCCAGTGTCCTCCAAGAAGCCCCATCCTTAGCTTTTGTTAGTCAACAAATACGTATTAATAATTCACAGGGGAGGTAGTAGGCACTGCTTGTAAATTGCTTCACTCACCATAAATATTACAACAAAAATATTTTTTCCAACCGTAGGACCAACATTTCCTTAGTTCCGGTTTTGAAATCATCTATATGCTTCCTCCTTTTCCCTCACTGACTTTAATCTAAGATCAAACACTTTGATCTCTCTTTGAAGCAGTCTGATTCAGCTTTTTTCTTCCCTTGTTTTCTTTAGTAGCATTTTGTTTTCTTATTATTTTCTCCCACCATGCTTTTATTTTCAATAACTTTATTTGCCCAACTTTGCCATATTTGTAGTTCGCTACCTAAGATTTGATTGGCTCTTACCTCCTCTCTATCTTCTCTTCCTTGTGAAAAAACAAAACAAAAACACTGTCAAGGGCATGTATTCACCCTTAAAATTATTGCCTTGCTTTTCTGCTAGAGGAAAGTTAGCCCAACTAGGGTGACATTATTTTATATCTCTTTTTTAAAAATCCAAGGCTCTAACTAGAAAAGGTAACTTTGATAAGCTTTGCTTTGTAAACCTAGCCCATTTTGACAGCAGTTTTACATATGAAGTCATGATTCAGGATTGATTACTAGATGAAAGATGTTTCCTCAGTAGAGAGGATTGGCAAGGTGGTAATATGGAGAACTTTCTCTTAGTCTAGAGAAGAGGTTTTTTAGGGCATTTATGCCCTAAAATTTGCTGATATACTACACGTCTCTCTCTATTTCTCTCTCAATTTCTGCTAAGATTTCTGGAAAAAGAAGAGAAAAAGAACAAGGATATGCTCTAAGAAGAAGAGAGTTAGAATTTGTTGGAAATTGCTTTAACAGTACCCTGGAAAAATCAGCAGATACAGGAATATTCCTTAATCAGAAATAGTCAAGGTGTGTCAGTTGGGGAAAGTGGTCCAGAAATTTGAGGTTTGAATTTTGGGAAGGTAAAGGGTGTGTTAATTCAATTTAAACTCAGAATAAACCCAGGGTTAAATTAAGCAATGATTAACAATAAAGATTATGAGAAAGGAGGATGTAGTTTTATATTTATTTAATCTTATACTTCTTTAAATTACATCCTAATTATGTGTCCCATTTAAACAGCAATTATGTAGTGATATTAATAAGTATTTGTGCTTTTCTGATTTAATAAAGAATTTTACTTTCATGTAAAGAATGATAATTACAGGGGAAAACACACTAATCGTCATTTCTCATTTAATAATGCCTATGGGACATCATTTTTGGCGACAGCAAAGCCATAACCACCAACAACACTATGATGGTTGATACTATTTATAGTTTAAATGTTTATAGTTTAAGTCCTAGTAATGGAATAGGGTCCTTTAAAGATTGACCTTGGAAACCCAAATTTACAAAAAGATAGCAAACGTTAGGCCAACTCGGTTGCCTTTCTCATAACACATAACCATCAGCAAATATTTTAAATTATATAACTTGATTATTTGCTATGTACATAACCAATAGAATTGGATAATACTTTAAAAATATTATCTGATGGGGCATCCCTGGTGGCGCAGTGGTTGGGAGTCTGCCTGCAGATGCGGGGGTCGCAGGTTCGTGCCCCTGTCCAGGAGGATCCCGCATGCCGCGGAGCGGCTGGGCCTGTGAGCCGTGGCTGCTGGGCCTGCGCGTCCGGAGCCTGTGCTCCGCGGCGGGAGGGGCGGGAGGGGCCGCAGCAGTGGGAGGCCCGCGTACCACTAAATAAATAAATAAATAAATAAATTATCTGATGTAATTTTTTTTCCTGGAAAAATCTTAGTTGTCCTCTTTTCTCCCTATTGTATCAATGGCATTTATTGGTCAAGAAATGGTGAATGATACAGTCTAGAATAAAGCAATGTTCACTTTCAAGAAGGTTATTAAAGTACAGAGCAGAGACAGTAGTCTGAAAGCCTAAAACATTTTTGATTTTCAAGAGATCTTAAGGCTCTTAAGAGAGAATAGGTTTGGGGAGAGATTTTGAAAACTTGGCTTCATGTATGAAATTCTTTGATCTGATTGGTATTGAGTAAGAAATATACAACAGTATTTTTTCTTTCTGGTATAATAAGAAACATATAACAAGACATAATAAGAAATATATAACAGTGTTTTTTCTTTTTAGTATAAAATTAGAGAATTTCTACCATGAACTCTTGGGAAGCTCCATGTCCACTGTGGTTCTTGGGTGGTAGAGGAGGAATGACTGAGGGAGATATCTAGGGTTCCCAGGATTCTGGCCACCATAGTGGAGGATAAGGTAAGTAGCAAGGAGGGAGTGACTAGCAGACCTGAGAGAGAACAGAGATGATTCAGGTTGTGTAGATCAACAACTGCAGGCCACGATGGGGCCTCAGATGTTAGCAGTGGATACAATGAAGACACAGGTTGATGCTCAAGATCTGGAGGAATGAGCTCCACCCAAGCAGAATTCAGCACATGCAGTGGACGCTAATGGGAAACACAGTCCCTGCCAGAACCATACAACAGCACCCCTGGGAAGCCATGTAATATTGGATTTGAACATGTACTTACAAAAAAAAAAAAAAAAAAAGGAATGTGTTTTAAAATAGAAAGAACTACATTACATGAACGATGGCAAGTTTAAATCTGCCATCAGCAGGAATGGGAACCAGATAGTTCCTTTCAGTTAACAAAAAATAGTTTTCATTTTACATATCTGAGTCTTGTAACTATGTGAAATTTGCAACATAAGCAATCACTATCCTCAAAGAACTGCAAGCTTTAGAGAGACCTTAGTTTTCAAATAATTGCCCTAGACCACAATTAAATGGATGTCAGAGATATTCTGATTGTCTACATCAACATTATGCTTTTTGGGCCTGATTTATCTGGCCCCCACATCATTAGGCACAGTTGATTCCCCCCGATCCTTGAAACAGCCACTGACCTTGAACTGACCAAGGCAGTTCCCTTGCCTTTTCTCTGATCCTTCTTTTCCTTTGGAGGACACTCTTCCTTTGCCTTAGGCTTCTTGCCTAGGCTCCCTGCCCCTCCCACCCCAGTTTCTGGGGAATCTCATCCCTGCTCATGGCTTTCACTATCAGCAAGTGCTGATGACTCCCAGATCTAACGCTGCAGCCCACTTCTCTTTACAGAACCTCAGATTTACATACTCAGTTATCTCTAGGATAATTCTGCATCGATATCCCACAGCCTATAAAACTCAGCATTTTCAAATGTATCTCTTTGTGTCACACTGCCCTGCACAAAATAGATGCTCAGATATTTATTGTAGATACAATATAATTGCCTGTTTTTTCATCTTTCTCCATCAGACTATAAATATCTATGAGCAGGAATTCGTGTCTTCCTCAAAATCTGCTGCTTCCCCAGCATCCAACACAGGGTCTATATGACTTAGCAGATGCTTCAATTAATACTGCTGGAATGATGAGAATAGAGAATAATTGCTTTGGAATTTAAAAGAGAGTTGATTCTAGGGAGGTCAGGGGGGGAATTTGTGGGAATGTTCTAATTACTACTGTTGCTTAACAAATTACCCCCCAAAATTAGTAGCTTAAAATAATTGTTTATTTTGCTCCTGATTTGGGGTCGGGAATTCGAGCAGGCTTTGGTGGAACAATTCTTTCCTAGGGCGTTGACTGAGGCAGTCATCTGAAGGTTCTATGGGCTGGATATCCAAGATGTCTCCTTCCTTGATGGGCAGTTATGCTAGAGCTCAGCTGGGCTGTAGACCGGAGTATCTAGATGTGGTCTCTCCATTGTGGTAGTCTCAGAGTATGTGAACTTTTTACTTGGTTCCTGGTTGCCCCCAGAGCAAGCATTCCAAGACAAGCAGGTGGAAGGTACATGAACATTTCTGGCAGAGTCTTGGAAATTATGCAGCATCCCCTCTGCTGCATTCCATTGGTTAAAAGAGAATCCCTAAAGGTCAACCTACATTTAAAGAAGGGGACCTAGACCCCACCTCTCAGTGGGAGAAGTATCAAAGAATTGGAGGACATGTTTTACAATTGCCACCAAGGGGTCTGGATTTTAGTTGAGTTTAGGCAAATACATAGAATTTGAGTAGCTGTAAAACTTGAATGGGTGGCAAGAAGGGCTAAATAGGCTCCTAGGTGCATTGAAACTTATCGGGGAGAAGACTGACCTAGCGTCTGAGTCACAAACGATGAATAATCCAGTTTGGCATGAGTGTGAGATCTGTGGAGTGAGACTTGGAAGGTGAACCTGGAAAGATATGGAGCCTTGCATGCCAGGCTAAGAATGTTGCCCTTTATCTTACTGATTTGTTAGAGAGTAGCATGATCAAAGCAGTATTTCTGGAAGATTAATCTGGTATGGGGATACAGGATAAATTGGAAGGGCTGGACTTTAAGCTAGGAAATCATTTAGTGAGCTATTGCCGTAATCTTGTTGGTGATGGGGACCAGAGGCAGGGGAGCAGAAATTAACATGGAAAAGAAGCAGTGAATGGGAAAGTTACACGAAGGAAAATCAACAAGACGATGACTGACTGGCTATGGAGGGAATTCTGAGAGCTGGAGCATTGTCTGCTTCCTACGGACGCAAAACAACATGGCTCAGGCTTCCTTTGCCAGTGGTGAACTGAAGAGTTCCTTACCGCCTGCTCCTGCATTAGGCATCTAATGGAATTAGTACAATTAATCTTCATCCAAGTGATATCATATGTAATATTGTGCTTTGAAATTATGAACTACAATAGTTGGAAGAAAACATCAAGGGGACACTGTTTTAAAAATTTCTCCTTTGTCTCTCTTCCCTGCCACCTGCTTCATGAACGTCATATGCTGAATCCTTATATTAGATACCAGCATAATTGTTAATCTATTTATGTTTTTTTCTTTATGAAAACCACTCAAGGAAAAAAACAGTACAACAGTAACAGTAAGAACAGCAAGAAACACCAATTGTGCTTCATACTCTCTGCCATTTTACTCTATTTGAGAAGACCTCTTAACTTCCCTTGTTGATCACCCATATTTCCATGGGCATGAACAGGCTGAGCTATGGAAATCACTCAGTGTTTTTATTTATGGCCTATTCCACAGCTTTGAAATTAAGTTTACATCTGGTGTTAGTAGATATTCATTACCTTTCTAAAATGCCATTTAAAAAACTGATTGCTTGGGGACTAGATGGCAA
Organism: Stenella coeruleoalba; assembly: GCF_951394435.1. Taxonomy (NCBI): domain Eukaryota; kingdom Metazoa; phylum Chordata; class Mammalia; order Artiodactyla; family Delphinidae; genus Stenella; species Stenella coeruleoalba. Next base: position 52,734,580 of record NC_137148.1, read on the forward strand.
AGAAGGGGACATTTCACACTCAGATGGTTGACCCTGTTCATAAAATGCTACATTTAGACAGGCTCCTGTATTTATGGGTTTACTGCTACGTCTACAAGTGGGCCGGGCTAACTCTCCTGGGCTCCTTTGCACCTTTCTGATTTAAAACAATTGTTATCTTGTTTCTAGAGTAAAGCTTTTGTGTTCTGCGAAAATAATATGCATGTTGACAGCAAGACATAAATAATGAACCATCTAAAGCGACATTCCATCTAGCTAACGCAATTTGAGAGGATTATTTATATTGGATTTTTTTTTTAAACACAACAAATGGAAAGAGGAGAAGAGGCAACCTACTAGAAATGAAAAACTAAGTAGTAAACAAGTTGTTCTTCACAAAGAACTTCCTGCAACGTATGCCTGTGAGGCTCAGAAATCGTTCAGTCCTAGAAGTCGTAAGCCAAGTCTTCTCCGAGGTGCTTTTCTTTCCCCCAAAGAAGTCATAACAAGTATATATATATATAGATAGATAGATAGATCTATAATGCCTTTCTGTTGGGGAAATGAAAGTACTTTCAAAACAATCTCATAACATTGCGATGGAGGAAACGATGGCAGGTTTTATATTACCCCCATCATACAGGTGATGGAAGCCCTGATAAATGGAGTTGGTGACAAAGTCACAAATAGACGCTAGGCTTTCTGATGTACAGCTAGGACTTCAGTAGTTAAATGAAAAATATGTTCCTGTTTTGCTCAGTCCTTTCTCATCTTGCAGAGAGAACCTTTCTTGTCAGTTTTAACCCTTCCTCATTCCTACACAGACATGTATTCCCCTCGCCCCCAAAAGATAGGGCTCTTGACTCAGATTTTAAATTTGAATCTCATACTACAAAATGACGTCATAGTCAATAAGTGCTAAGATCAAAAAAAAAAATTAGTTGGAGGGTACCCCCCCTTCCCAACAACAGCTTTATGATCATAAACAAATGGACTATATGTTTGGGTAGTATAGTAGTTCATTACTGTTTGAGGATCACATGCCCCTTTGGAAATCTGATAAAAGCTATAGATGACCCCCGAGAAAGATGCACAGCCACAATTACAAGGTCTCCTGAAACCAGTACCTTCTTCAGTGGGTTCATGAATGGTCTACATAAGAATCCAATATACAGATCTTCCTTTACCTACGATGGGGTTATGTCCTGATAAACCCATCATAAATTGAAAATATTCTAAGTTGGAAATGCATTTAATACACCTAAACTACAAACATCAGAGCTTAGCCTAGCCTCCTTTAAACATGCTCAGAGCACTTACGTTAGCCTACAGTTGGGCAAAATCATCTAACACTAACCCTATCTTATAATAAAGTATTGAATATCTCATGTAATTTCTTGAATATTGTACAGAAAGTGAAAAACAGAAAGTTTATATGGGTACAGAATGGCCGTGAGTGCATCGGTTGTTTCCCCTTGTGATTGCATGGCTGATTGGGAGGGAGGTGCCCAGGATCACCAGAGAGTATAGCCTGGGAAAAGATCAAAATTCAAAATTTGACATATGGTTTCTACTGAAAGCGTATCGCTTTTGCACCATCGTGAAGCTGAAAAATTGTAAGTCGAACCATCATAAGTTGAGGACCATCTGTCATAACTCAAGAGAGAGACTTTGGATTAAATCCTAGCCCCACCTTACTGAGTGACTTTGAGAAAAACTATTTAATTTCTCAACACCAAATTTTTATCTATAAATGGAGACAGTACCATTGAATTGGGTTATGGAGGAAATTAAATACATAATGCATATAAAGCATTTGGCACAGTGTCTGGCACATAGAATGTGTTCAGTATGTGATAATTCTTTCCCCTTATGAGATATTTAGCAGGGAAATGACTGATGTTGGGAGCAAGCATCCTGAAGCTGATACTCAGGCCCACTTCAACCTGATGGCTGAGAACATTACGCCAGGGGGCAAGTTAGCGTAATTAATCAAGGGCTGGAGCCTTTCAAAGCCTAAATCATTCTAGTTTACCCTGTTAGCCAAATCTTTTGACACTCCTTCTACATTATGTTGGTTCCCCATGGTGTGAATCCCATCTTCCCAGGATAGAATGCAAAGCCCCAACGTTTCTCAGTTTCCTTTGCCTCCAGGGAGCATGTGACTTAGGTTCTGCTAATCAGATGCACATACAGAGATATGGATACAGGAGTGATTTATGTGAGGAAGCAGGTGGGGTGCAGGGCATCTATTTTGCATGCACAGATGGTGGGAGTGGCGCTGTAGTTCTGGAATCACCAGGAGCAGCAATTCCCTTCCCAGCCAGTTCTACATTGGGGTTCTGGGGATTGTTTCTGGAAGCTCACTCCACAGCCTGTTTCTTTAGTTCTTCCAAAGACTCTGTGAGGATTCTAATATCTTTTAATAAATCATTTCCTACTTTAACCACATAGAATTGATTCTGTGGTTGGCAATGAAGAACCCTGAGTTGGGGGCTTCCCTGGTGGCACAGTGGTTGAGAGTCCGCCTGCCGATGCAGGGGACACGGGTTCGTGCCCCGGTCCAGGAAGATCCCACATGACACAGAGCGGCTGGGCCCGTGCGCTATGGCCGCTGAGCCTGCGCGTCCGGAGCCTGTGCTCCACAACGGGAGAGGCCACAACAGCAAGAGGCCCGCGTACCGCAAAACAAAAACAAAAACAAAAACCCTGAGTTGTACGATGCTGAAACATCCCATTATCTCATGTCATCTTCCTCCCTGACACCACGATTCCCTTGCATTAATTATGCAACATGGTTAAGTGTAATAAAGGGTCCTAACATTCTTATATAAGAATGCAGTTTCTGTAAGAATGAGGCTTTCTATAAATAAGGGTACAGACTCTTCCCACCCTGTGTAGGGTCCTGAGTGGTGTCCTTGGGTTGCCAGCAGGGAGGTTCTTGTAGCCTTTCCTGCCTTGCCAGCAGCCTGGACCAGCAAGTAGTCATAAATGTTCCTCAAGTGTTCCTTCTACCTTATTCACATCACATGCAGGCCGTTCTTATTAGTTTGGCTGTTTTAGGAAGCCAAATAGTTGGTAAGGAACTTCGGTGAGCAGGACAGTAATAGTGGTAGTTTGAGCTAAAGATTTTTATGCAATTATTATTTTTATTAAAATGAAGGTCTCTTCAGGAATGAGGCCACATTATTACATAAATAGATTGTTTTCCTCCTAGACTTTTTTTGGGTTCATCAACCTACACAAGTCTTGGACTGAGCAAACTTTAGATTAACATAGAGTTTTAATAAAGCTGGTTTAAAGTCATTGTGGCAATTGTTTTATCCATTCATTCAATAATTATTTATCATGAGCTACTCTATGTCAGACATTGTGCTAGGTGTTAGCACAAATAAGGCGCTAGATAAATGTTTGGTTTGCTTTTGCCCTCAAGCCTCTCGTAACCTAGTAGGAAGACAGACAATTCCAACATAGTCTGTGCTGAGATTTCTTTCTGCCATAACTTGAAATGTCTTTTTTTCTGTAAGTGTACTCTTTTTTCTCAAGTATTTGACCCTCCAGTAAGGGAGACCCCTTCTTCTGCCTGAAACATTAACAATTTCCTTAAGTTTGACCCTTATTGAGGTCAGGAATACATCTTTTAGTATCACTGATAGCTTTTGGATGGCATTCAGATGTCTGCTTCCCACCCGGATTGGGTGATCAGTGGATTTAGGTCAGCACACCTGTATTTCTTAGAGTTTCTTGGTGTCAAGGAATCGCTGATTTTAGCTAATTCAATAAGAAGGAAGTGTTATTGGTAACTCAGAGAATCAAAGTAAAAGCCAGAGATTAAGACTTGGAAAAGTACTGGAACCACAGCAACTCTAGGTCTAGTTAACGGGAGCTAATAGATAGCTTTGTCCAGACATTGCTGTCCTTGTATTACTCTTCTCAAGATTCAAAATCCAAGGATAGCCCACTCCTGGAATGACAAGACTATCAAAAGGAGATAGGCAATTCCTTAAAAATAAATTGGGATGCTCGTATCAAAAGGAGGCAGAATGGAATCAGGGCAGCCAAGTACCATATGTGTCTACCACTATGTTTACGCTCCAAGTATATGGTCCCATGGCACACACTGTGGACATTTCTCTGGTTGTAGCATCGATGTTGTTACTTAGTGTTGCACCCTGTCCCAACCACCCCAAACTAGTCCACTTGATGAGGGCAAGACAGGAAAAAATTATTTTCCTTGAGTAAGGAGAAAGGAGGCAGGGAGGAATTGGGCCATTGAGGGTGGCCCAATTATTTTTCTCAACTTTGGCTACCATTCAGCTAGGGACTTTTGCTTTTCAACATTTTATTTTGAACTAATTTTAAATTTATGGAAAAGTTGCAACAGTAGTACAAAGATTTCCTTACTATCCCTTACCCTGCTTCCTCTAATGATAAGATTTTATATAACCGTAGTATAGTTGTCAAGTGTAGGTGTTAACATTGGTCCAATATTATTAACCGAACTGCAGACTTGATTCAAATTTCACCATTTTCCCCCCACTAATGTCCTTTTTGTTGTTCCAGGATCCTACCCAAGATCCCACATTTTATTTAGTTGTCACTTCTTAGTTTCTGTAACAGTTCATCACACTTTCCTTATCTTTCATCACCTTGATACGTTTGAAGAGTCCTGATCAGTAATTCTGAACAATATCCCTCAATTTGGATTTGTCATGTTTTCTTGTGATTGGTGTTAGGTTATGCATTTTTGGGGGGGTCAAGAACATCACAAAATACAACATTGTAAATCAGCTATACTCCAATAAAATTTTTTAAAAAAGAATGTCATGGGCTTCCCTGGTGGCACAGTGGTTGAGAGTCCGCCTGATGATGCAGGGGACGCGGGTTCGTGCCCGGGTCCGGGAAGATCCCGCATGCCGCGGAGCGGCTGGGTCTGTGAGCCATGGCCGCTGAGCCTGCGCTTCCGGAGCCTGTGCTCCGCAACGGGAGAGGCCACAACAGTGAGAGGCCCGCGTACCGCAAAAAAAAAAAAAAAAAAAGAAAGAATGTCATAAAAATAATGATGTACTTCATAGCATGGGGCTCAGGATGTTGATATGTCTTATTACCAGTGTTATTTATATGGTTAGGTTGGTGTCTGTTGGGTTTCTGTACGGCAAAGTGACTATCTTTCACTTTATACTGGTTGGTTTCGTATTGCTAAGTATCGTGGTAGAAGTACTTCGAGTCTACGAAAATCCTTTTCCTCAAACTCTTGCTGGCTAATGTGAGCACACAGTTTTGAATCTTGTCTGCTACATTTATTTTTGTGGTGTTTGCCTAGTGGTGATTCTTATTTCCCTCTTTCTTTCTACATCTGTTAACTAGAATTCTATTGTGAAGAAGAGTTATCTCTGCTCCATTTACTTTCTTATTTCAATATTTATATGAGTTTGGATTCACGATTATTGATTTTATTCTATGGTTTAAGACCAACATTATCATGATTTATTTTGTTGCTTTAGCCTGGAACCTGTGTTCTGCCGACAAGGTCCTATCTTTTTTTGAGCAATTCCTTAGTTTGTGGCACCATGAATTGTTCCAGGCTTATCTTGTATTTCCCCACCTTGGCCCAAAGATCGACCACTTCCCACCTAGAGAACTTGTTAAATCCTGGTGTTCAGAACCCCAACCCAAACCAGTTAAATCAGAAAATCTTGAGGGTGGGACCAAAGGGTCAATAATTTTTGAAGTTCCACAGGTGATTCTAATATACAGTCACGTGTGAGAACCAAACTACAGCAGTGCTTTTCTAACTGTAATGTGGATATGAAGTCCCTGGGAATCTTGTTAAAATTCTGATAGAGTGGGTCTGGGGCGGGGACTGAGACTCTGCATTTCTAACAAGTTCCTAGGTCAGCTTAGTGGCAAAACACACTTTGAGGGGAAAGGGACTGGAAGACTATCTCCTCAAGTACAAAAATCCTTAAACATTACCTCTGGGGCTGCAAGCTGGCTTATGATTGTGGAAAGAGTTGCTACTTGCTAGGTTACGATTCCGCATCGTTTTATTTTCTAATTAGTTGGAGTGAGTGGTAGAAGGAACTACTTGCCATGCAGTGTAGACAGAGTCAAGGAGGTTGCTCTGTGAATTGAAAATGGAAAGTGGAACCGATTGATTCTGAAAGTAAACCGCTATAATGAATAAAAATGAGTAAATGGGTTTGCATGTCTTCTATTTCCTAAATAGGCGAAGAGACCTGAATAAATCTTTTTGAAAAATGAAGAATGATAATAAAAGAACATTTCATGCTGAAAGCATAACAAAAAAATCCCAGATGTGAGTATCCATCTTATCCATCTTGGAAAGGCAAATGCAAAAGATTGGAGTCTTCTGTGGGAAATGGGTCACCATTTTGAATGTTGTTGAAACAGAATCCTCCAGGGAACGTTATCCTGAGTTCTTTTTGTGTATTAGCTCAGTTTTTCCAGCTGTTTTCAGAACATGCATATTCCTGTCCATCTGCTAAGCTGCTTTGGTCTCCCCAAGGTGGTTGTTTAAGAACAAAGAGGTCCAGAGAGACACAGGCTGCAATCCATGAAGCTCTTTCTAGTCACTTTCTACAGAGCCACGCACGCACATTTGCCCCACAAAACAGCTCTCTGATCTTCAAATTAGGATCGTCTTCAGTAATCCTCAAGCTTTCATACACTCGATACACGATTGGGGTATTCCTTAAAAATGCAGGTCCCCAAACCTTTGGCTGAGGCCAGGGAACAAACGCCTTGTTCCCCTGCCTGTGTCCTGGCCATATGAAGAAAGGGCTCCACATACGGCACGTGGAGAAATATTCACCTGAGAGATCAGATCAGCAGCATCCTCTTGTTTGGTCCATTACAGGCTTATTTTAACTTGTTAATATAACTTAGTTTCCCATCCTTCTCAACATGTAGGTTAGAGACTCCAACAGAAGCAAATCAGGATATTATTCTTCCTCCCCTGTCCTTTTCAACTATCACTGAAGAAATTCTTCTACTTCCTTCTGAAACCTTGTACTGTAACCTTTCCTTTCCTAGACCCTCAAACACAAAAAGGAGGTTGAGATGCTATGAGAGCTTTTCCTTCCAGCTAGATAGTCAGAAACTCTCATGGTCTATACCATGCTACACCCTCTGGTATAAATAAAAAACCCCAGTCGAGGCCACCTCAATGGCCACATTTTTATTGATGTTTACTTTGTCACAAAATTGTACTTTATTGGTCACGGGGCATCAGGCAAACCTATTATTAATAATGAAATTTTTAAAACCTACCAAAGGTGAATAATATCTTTATAATCCAAAGAGCATATGATATTTAGGATTTTGGGGGATATTGAATATGAACATATTCACTTGTAATTTTACAAAAATCTTCATTCTGAATTTATAATGTTCTAATTTTACATATGTAAGAAAGAAGGACAATTGACTTCAAGTTTATCAAGTGCTAACTTGGGAGAAAGGACATGACACTGGGAATAGACTAAATGTGTGATGACGTGTCCTCGAAAATCCTCCATCTCGTAGAGACAGGGCTTGACACTGACATTCACACTTGGCCTCACCCACACAGCAGAGACTGGCAGAGACAACAGGCACTCCCAGAGGCAATGTCTCCCATCACTTGAGAGAGCACAGAGAACTGACGCCAGTGTCCAATCACAAGACAAAATGAACATGCAGTGCCTGGGTTGCTTGTCCCTGAGCCAAACGCTTGAGAGCACATCTAGTAGAACGTGTGGACCCTGATTACCCTGGAATAGGCTGACCTTATCCTTCCCAGTCTATAGGCTGATCTGGTTCTCTCATGTGAAGCTACAGTATTGGCTTCCCAGGAGTAACAGACTAAGTTGTTTTTATTTTTCTGGCTCTTGCCTACAGTGACACAGCAGGAAAAAAGCCATGCTTTTATGCCTATCTCTGGTCCCAAAGTCTCCAACATTAGGGATATTTATGAGAAGTTCCCTTGGAGGGGTGCTTTTCTGGCCACTGACGATGGTATTTATAATTTAATTAATAAGATAAGAAACGTGCACTGTAGGGTTTCAATCAAAACTGGTCTAGTGGTTTGGCCATACCCCAACATTTGTCCATAGGTCTAATTGGGATACCTTTGGGGAACTATCCTGACCTTCTGATCATCTTCTATTTATAGAGTGATCCTTTGAGTTTGCACAGTTCTGGTCTGGAAGCTCTCAGCCTGAAACATAGTCATATTTTCCTCATGGGTCAGCTAAGGAGATGATTAAGTACATTGCTTTCAACTGCATGTGTCAAAGTGGAGTGTGAAATTCATTTAGCTGATCACAACTAGTATTTTTATTTTCAATAAAATATCATAAAAATTCCAGTCTTATAGAAAGGTAAGTACTATTTCATGGAATTTTATTTATATTTGTATGTATGTACCTGTGTCATGAGTTGCAATGTAGAATATATCTTTCTTTTTTTGTAGTACGTGGGCCTCTCACTGTTGTGGCCTCTCCCGTTGCGGAGCACAGGCTCCGGATGCGCAGGGTCAGCGGCCATGGCTCACAGGCTTAGCCGCTCTGCGGCATGTGGGATCTTCCCGGACTGGGGCACGAACCCGTGTCCCTTCCATCGGCAGGCGGACTCTCAACCATCGCCCAACCAGGGAAGCCCCTAAAATATATCTCTTATTTGAGGTTGAGGTTTAAAAAGTTCAGGAAATACTGATCTATTACTTGACTTTGATCTGTAGGGGTTAAGAGCATGAATGCTGGGGCCAAATTGCTCAACTATCACTTGCTAGCTGTGTGACTTTAGGAAAATTACCTGACTTCTCTGTGCCATTTCACACATTTCGCATATGTAATATGAGAATAATAATGGTGGCTACCTTATAGGGTTGATATGGGATTAAGAAAACTAATATTTGTCAAGTGTTTAAAACCTTGCCTGGCATACACTAAGTGCCTTATAAATGTTTGTGGGGAAAAATATCAGTTCTGCAAGTATCCTTTTATATCCTTTTACACATTAATCAAGACAACGAAGTCCCTGCCCTATGGATATTTGTAGTTTAATATATATATGTACTTGAAAAAGTTGTCTGTTCTGAGTGGCAATATATTGGAATGTTTAAGAAAGTGCCTCGGACCAGACTGCTGTGTTCACATCACAGTTCTACCACTCATTTGCTGTGTGACCTTTGGCAAGTTATTTGACCTTGCAGATCCTCAGTTTCTTAATCTATAAAGTGGGGCTAATAGACTCTATCTCATAAGGCTGTTGCCAGGATTAAATGAAAATACCCATAGATGCTTTCGGAGGAAGCAACAATAGCTATTATCATTCTTCCTGTTAGCAATTCAGATCATGTCTTGCTTCTTTTCTGATGTACTGAAAAGTACCACTCCTCCTCTTTAATGTGAATGGCTTGCTTAAGTCATCATTTTACTTCAGCTGTGGTGAATCAACCACATAGGGGCTCAGATAAAGACCAATACTCCTGACTAGCAAAGCAATTGTGCAGCCCAAGATCGGATTCAGACTGCCCCACTGTGCTCTCTCTATAGCCTTGCTCTCATAACTAGTCAGTTTACTAGAACTGTTCTTTTGCCTCAGCAGGTCTTCACAGCCCCTCAGATAATTCTGAAGTGTCACAATGGAAGCCTGACAGCCAGAGCTGTTCTGCAGTATGGCTGTCTATGGCAATGGGGTCACATTATATTTCCTTCCCCCTCATCTTGGGGAGGGAAACTGATCAGGACAAAGCTTTCTGTCCAATATGATGAAGCACTTTGTATGATGTATCACTTACATGTAGATATGGTGATAGCATAAAAGGACTCATTAGCTGAAGGGGCTTTCAACTCGAGTCCTCCACTTCTTAAGGATGTTTGGCAAGGCTGTTCTGACAAGGAGAAATCTAAGATTCTTGAGGACTCCTGAGCTTGAGGACCTAATTGTTTTCCTATGACTCTTTCCTCTTCTCCTGTGGCACATTGTTAGTGTAGCACTACCATAGCTTTTGAAAATTAATAATGGAACTATATTATGCAGCATCAATCTCTTGCTTGACCATAGGCTCCTCCAGGGCAGGGGACCTGACTTATACATCTTTGTATCCCCTGCAAGCACCAGGCACACATCTCAATCAACGTCTGTGGAATTGAATCTGGTTGAATTTAGATCCCAGGTCACAGTGCCAGAGCTCACAGTAGGACTGGAGCTGAAGGCAAGGAATCATTTATTTCCCACTGCTGAGTTGACTGCTGGCTCCTGAGATATTCAAGTCACCCCATCACGCTGAAGGCCACCCAGAGAGGGCCTTAAGGTGATTCTATTGGTGCCCTTAGTGAAAGTTCTTTCTCCTAGTTCTTAGAGGTAAGGAAAATGAAGCAACCAGTCCTGCATCTTGTTGGTTTACAAGCCAGGCTAGGAGAAAGTAAAGTGGAAATGTGATCTCTTTTCATCCTATGCTTAGCTGATGTGGAAAGACAGGCAATGGTGGGCCAGCAGCCCTCTCAAATTCAGTTTTGTCTAGTATCTGGCACAGTGCTGGGCATATTCTTGGTCCTAATTAAATACAGGGGCATAATTTGTCATTTTCCTTCCTTTCAAAAGGTACACGTCTTTGACTTAACTTTTTAATTTACAAACAGAAATAAAGACAGAAAATCGTCTTTTGAAAACTCTCCATGTGTCTAAGCCAGGCAGTCTGCTGAAGCTTTAAATATATTTGTTCTAATTCTGCTCATAGGGAGACAAGACAGATATGACTGTCTCCATTTCCAGTTGAGAACACTGACGCCCAGGGAGCTTAAGTGGAGAATCCGGGATCGGAGATCAGCTCGGTTTGGATGCACTCACTGTACCATGAAGTTTTCCCCTTTCTCCTCCAGCACGCTGGTGGGTGCGTGCATGTGTGTGACTGTGTGTGTGTGTTTCCTTTTACCCTTAAAGCCCAGCTACTTCTCCTTCTGGTCAGTTTCCTGGATTCCACTTTTTGGAAACGAAGTCCAGCTCTTGTCCAAGGTCTCACTGCCCTCTCGGCCATCTTCCCCTGGCGTTCCCAGGACCGCCAGCCGCTCCTTGGCTAAATTCAGAGTACCAGGCTTAGGCTCCGATTCCGGGCTCCATTCCCACCCTCCCAGGGCAGGTGCCTCGTCCCGGCCCCCAGGACCCCGACTCTGCAGCCGGAGCCTCGGCCCCGCCTCCCCTACCTGACGCAGGTGCGCCTGGGGCGCCGTAGCCTCCGCCCACCGGCGTGCCTGCTCTGCCATTGGTTCTCCCGGCTGCCCGTCTCTTTCGCTGGCCCCGCTCGGTCCCGGAGGGGTAGGTTTTACTGGAGAAGCCGCAGTCCCGGCGGCTCGGGCGCTGCGCAGAGTGCGGACCCGCGCTGGCATGTCCCCGCGCGCGGGAGCCCCAGTCGACCGCCGGGTGCGGGCGGCTGCTAACTTGGCTGCAGGCTCCGGCGGCCCGGCCGCGGCCATGTAGTTGCCGGCGGAGCTCTCTGCAGCCCGGGAGCGGCAGCGAGAGCGAGCAGGAGCCCAGCAGTTCGAGGCTTTCCCCGGAGGCGCTGAGTGCGTGCCGCGCCCTCGCCGGCCCTTGGGCCGCACTTTGGGCCCGAGAGGGAAATGGGGGAGAAAGTTTCGGAGGTGCTGGAGCCAGTGCTCCGCGGCTGCAGCGGCCACAGTGCCCGGACTCTCGCCCCTGCGGCGGCTGCCGCGTCCTCGCCGGGAGCTTCCTCTGCCGAGTCCTCATCGGGCTCAGAAACTCTGTCGGAGGAAGGGGAGCCCAGCTTCTCTCGCGAGCACCCGCCGCCGCCGCCGCCGCCGCCGCCGGGCGGCGCTCGGCCGCCCGCCGCGTGGGCTCCCGCGCGCTTGGTGCCAGAGCGTGGAGTCCCCGCGCCGCCGCCTCAGCCGCCGCTGCCCGGAGGAACCGCGCCCCCCGCGCCCCGGGGCAGCAGCGCGTCCCAGGAAGAGCAGGATGAGGAGGTGGGCCCGCCTTCCCTCCCCCCGCCACCGCCCCTCTGGTCCAGGCTGCCAGGCGACCGCAGCTCTCCATCCCGCACGCGGGTGGTGGGCAGCGCGTGCTGGGGCCTGGAGAGGGAGAGGGACCCCAGATGCTGTGCCCCGAGCCCTGGGTAATGACAGGAGCTTCCCTGTGGGTCACCGGTTTCCCCATGGCTGTTACCTGTGTGTGTGTGTGTGTGTGTGTGTGTGTGCGCGTGTGTGTGTGCGCGCGTGTGCGCGCGTGTACATGTGCTGCCTGATAGTGTGCTTCTCCAGTGTCAAAGCAGCAAACTCCGTCGATCAGGATCTGCTCCTTTGGGTCTGTGAATGGACGTGAGCTGGACGCCTGGCTTGTCCCCACAACTGAGACCTCGTTTTCCGAAGTGGGCGTTGCTTCCAACCGTAGCGCTTGGGCAGAGGGGGGAGTGTGGTGAAGGGACGGTTGTGAGAGGAGAGTGGGTGTGTTGGAGGTGGGGGACGGCTGGCAGCGGTACCCGCGAAGTTGCGCGGCGGAGTTTCGGTTGCATTGGCCCCGGCGTCCCCCGCGGGTGGTTTTGGCTGGTCCCGCGGCGTCGGTCCTCCGGCCCTCGGCCGGCGGCGCTGACTTGCGCTTCTACATCTCCGATTTGGACTTGTTCCGGGGTGTCCAGATGCGTGCTGGTCGCCAGACTGAATGGGGAACGTGCCCCCTTCTTCGGGGGACTGCGTCCATCCTGGTTTCTTGGAAGAATATTCGTGCAAAACTTGTGGGTCGCGTCCTGACACATTGAAACTATGACTTGGTGTCCTCTCGCCTGTTTTCTCTGGCTTTTTTCTGCTTTTGGAGGACAGTTAAGGAAGCATAAGGTTCTTGGTGTCTTTGATTGGTTGCTTTGGACGTTTCTTGAGGGGAAGTCATCTTGATCAGGGAAAGGCCATAAATAAAACATCACCCTAACAGAGCCTCCTTGTGAAGTTAATTCCTCAGTGCCAGTGTGGTGTTTTCTTCCTCTCTGATGGGGTTAGTTTTAGTAATTGTCTCTGTCCGTCAGAAGATGCAAGCTGAGGCCAGTGCTCTGACAGTAGCCCCCTGGGACCCCAGCCTGGAGGCATAGACTGGATCTGGCGCAAAGTGAGGGGAGTCAAGTCCTAGCCTGGCAGAGATGGAGCAAGCCCTAGTGGTGGCCCAAGCCTCTGGCAGTAACCAGAACCCATTCCCCAGTGCCCGGAGGAACGCGAGGATCCTGGACAGGTGCCTGGAGATTTGCTTTCTAGAACTGTCTCTGCTTCTGAATTGTGAGATCTTGGATGAGCTGATTCCTCTGAGGTCAGTTTAATAATCTGTAAAATGAGGGGTATGACCAGTGAACTTCAAGGTAAAGTTTATTTCCACACGAACCCTCCCCTGATCAGGAATTTAGGATGGATCCAAAGTGCAGGTTGATCCTAGGGACAGGGTGCCAGGAGTTAAGCTGAGCATCACACCCACCACAGAGTTACCTGACCAAACCCCCAGACTAAACCAGTGTTCTCAGTGGTTGCATCTCCCTTTGAAAGATGCCATGCATGTGCTGGCGTACTTACCGAGTTGAGCACGCTGGTCACTGGGCAGTAGGGGATATGACCCAACGTAATGATTTACCACTAGATTCTAATATAGTGTTGCCATCGGTAGAGAAGATGGTAGAGTTAGTTGCCCTATGTTTTCTGCGTAGCTAGGAGGGTACTTCATGATACATAACATGGTATTGCAGATCCCAGGTGGGGGAAGTCAGGAACTTCTTACTTTTGATCCCAATCCTGTAGCTGATTTATTGCCTGGCCTCAGGGTGACAGTGTTTTATTTTCTTGGAAGTGGATGTAAAGATAGCTTATTACACAGGCACTGCAGTGAGGAATGGTTGATTGAAACACATATTGGAAAGTGGAATGACTAAATAACATTGGTCAGTATTTGTGAAATCTCAGAATTGGATGTAAAGTCATACAGTATTGCAATTTATTGTGTAACTTAACCTGTGGCAGGGGATGCTGGAAATTGTCCAGGAGTGGAAATCTTGACCTTCTCTGAGAATTTTAAAGAGAAACTAAAACTGTGGAGTAGAGAAGTTATAGCCTTGGTGAGAGGGGTTGAAGTCCAGTGTACGTTTTCTGGCTCTTACACTGGTGCCAGTATGGTGCAGGGGTTCTTAGCCTTTGAGAGAGTGTTTTGGGTCTCTTTGAGAACCTATGAACGCTCTCCCTCCTCTCCTCAGAAAACGGGCACCACTATAAATACCATTCTAGCAGGTTCAGTGAGGAACACTGGGTTACACACTCTCAGTTTGGTGGAAAGACCTGGGTTTGATTCCCGCCTCTGCCACCTTAACTAGATGTGAGATGTGGACCACTCAGCTGATGTAAGGCCTGATTTTTCCCCTCTTAAATGGGAATAATAGCAATAGGGTCATTAGGCATTTTATACATGCCACCTAGTTTAATCCTAGTATAGTATCTAACATTTAGCATGGAGTGCTAAGTAAATATTAATTTTTCAAGTTCATTTGTGATTAAAAATGTTGTGAAAGGAGGTACAAGTTTGGGCTGGCTTATTTTATTTATGCATAATTAATCTGCTCCCTACTTTCAGAGAACCTGAGGCCTTGTCTATACTGTTTATTACCACTTTTTTAGTATTAGTTGGGAAACAGTTTTTATCTGGATCAGGTTGCATTATGGGAAGGCACTGTTAGCATAGTGTTAGTTATACGGTAGCAAGGCACTGAGTAGAAAGCCTTGAGGGAAACCCATAAAATGGAAGGAGGTTCATTTAGATTTAAAAATTGTTAGGTCTGGCTTGGGAGACTCATTGTCTTCCAGTTTTTTTTTCAGTAAGTTACTGCATCAATTTTTAAAAAGCAGCAAAATTCAATTTCCTAGTGTATTATTGCAGTGCTAATTTTTTGGGCACCCTTGTTGAAGCTGCTTGCATATACTACTAATGTCAACAGTGTTTGACCTATTTCATATTTTATCTTACTGTCAATATTTATGTAAACTTACAAAGTCTCATAGACTTAAATCAGCCCTTTAAGCTTTTGGTGTCTTAAAAACAATACTTTACCATGGCAGTGATTGTAGTTTTTATGTACTTAATAATCAAACACACGAGAGAGATAGTGCATGGTTTTTTGTTTAAATAAAGTGCATCTCACTTAACCCCTGATAACTCAAGCCTGTGGATTTGGGGGTCTCTGCAAGTTGAGGGTAATGGACTGTGTTTCGGATAGTCATAATGATCTGGATTGGAGGAGTGTCCCTCTAACATTTCTGAGATTTGCTCTTAGGCGCTCTGCCCTGTCCCTTCTCAAAGCACCTTCTGATAACTCTCATAAAGTACTCAGTGCCGTTTGCTGTGTGTCGATGAACTCATAAGGGCAGGAAGTTTGTCTTTGTGTGTTTAGCACAGTGCTTCTAATATATTAGTAGGGGCTCAGTACATATATGTTGAATGAAAGAGGAAAAATACATCTTTGAAAACGGTTGCACATTTGACTGAAGGGTGACCATGTGTGTATTGTTTTGTCTGTTGTGAATTATGCTTAAACCTCTAGATCTCTTATCAAAAAAGCCTCCTAAATCACAGTGAAAGTATTATGAGCAGTTTTTCCAGGTGAATTTTGAAGAAAGTCAAATCAGTGAGGATCCACTCACAATGCCTGTGCAAGACTTGAGTATTTACTCTGCTTTTTACTGTGTGTGTTAGAACTTGAAACTTTCAGGGATTCTTAGAACAGCAGAAAAAAAGCTTATTTGGTAAAAGGATTTTAAACTCAATATAAAGCGTCTAATTTTTTTTTTTTTTTTTTTTTTTTTGTGGTGCGCGGGCCTCTCACTGTTGTGGCCTCTCCCGTTGCGGAGCACAGGCTCCGGACGCGCAGGCTCAGCGGCCATGGCTCACGGGTCTAGCCGCTCTGCGGCATGTGGGATCTTCAGAGACCGGGGCACGAACCCGTGTCCCCTGCATCGGCAGGCGGACTCTCAACCACTGAGCCACCAGGGAAGCCCTAGTCATCCATTTTATCTACATAAGTGTATACATGTCAATAGCAATCGCCCAATTCATCACATCACCACCACCACCCCACCGCGGGTTTCCCCCCTTGGGCTTCCCCCCTTGGTGACCATACGTTTGTTCTCTACATCTGTGTCTCAATTTCTGCCCTGCAAACCGGTTCATCTGTACCATTTTTCTAGGTTCCACATACATGTGTTAATATACGATATTTGTTTTTCTCTTTCTGACTTACTTCACTCTGTATGACAGTCTCTAGATCCATCCACGTCTCAACAAATGACTCAATTTCGTTCCTTTTTATGGCTGAGTAAAATTCCATTGTATATATACACCACATCTTTATCCATTCGTCTATTGATGGGCATTTAGGTTGCTTCCATGACCTGGCTATTGTAAATAGTGCTGCAATGAACATTGGGGTGTATGACTCTTTTTGAATTATGGTTTTCTCTGGGTATATGCCCAGCAGTGGGATTGCTGGATCATATGGTAATTCTATTTTTAGTTTTCTAAGGAGCCTTCATACTGTTCTCCATAGTGGCTGTATCAATTTACATTCCCACAAGCAGTGCAAGAGGGTTCCCTTTTCTCCACTCTCTCTCCAGCATTTGTTGTTTCTAGATTTTTTGATGATGCCTATTCTAACTGGTGTGAGGTGATACCTCATTGTAGTTTTGATTTGCATTTCTCTAATAATTAGTGCTGTTGAGCAGCTTTTCATGTGCTTCTTGGCCATCTGTATGTCTTCTTTGGAGAAATGTCTATTTAGGTCTTCTGCGCATTTTTGGATTGGGTTGTTTGTTTTTTTAATATTGAGCTGCATGAGCTGTTTATATATTTTGGAGATTAATCCTTTGTCCGTTGATTCGTTTGTAAATATTTTCTGCCATTCTGAGGGTTGTCTTTTAATCCTGTTTATGGTTTCCTTTGCTGTACAAAAGCTTTTAAGTTTCATTAGGTCCCATTTGTTTATTTTTGTTTTTATTTCCGTTACTCTAGGGGCTGGATCAAAAAAGATCTTGCTGTGATTTATGTCAAAGAGTGTTCTTCCTATGTTTTCCTCTAGGAGTTTTATACTGTCTGGTCTTACATTTAGGACTCTAATCCATTTTGAGTTTATTTTTGTGTATGGTGTTAGGGAGTGTTCTAATTTCATTCATTTACATGTAGCCATCCAGTTTTCCCAGCACACTTATTGAAGAGACTGTCTTTTCTCCATTGTATATCTTTGCCTCCTTTGTCATAGATTAGTTGACCATAGGTGTGTGGGTTTATCTCTGGCCTTTCTATCTTGTTCCATTGATCTATATTTCTGTTTTTGTGCCAGTACCATATTGTCTTGATTACTGTAGCTTTGTAGTATAGTCTGAAGTCAGGGAGCCTGATTCCTCCAGCTCCGCTTTATTCCCTCAAGACTGCTTTGGCTATTCGGGGTTTTTGTGTCTCCATACAAATTTTAAGATTTTTTGTTCTAGTTCTGTAAAAAATGCCATTGGTAATTCGATAGGGATTGCATTGAATCTGTAGATTGCTTTGAGTAGTATAGTCATTTTCACAATATCGATTCTTCCAATTCAAGAACATGGTATATCTCTCCATCTGTTGGTATCATCTTTAATTGCTTTCATCAGTGTCTTATAGTTTTATGCATACAGGTCTTTTGTCTCCCTAGGTAGGTTTATTCCTAGGTATTTTAGTCTTTTTGTTGCAATGATAAATGGGAGTGTTTCCTTAATTTCTCTTTCATATTTTTCATCTTTAGTATATAGGAATGCAAGAGATTTCTGTGCATTAATTTTGTATCCTGCAACTTTACCAAATTCATTGATTAGCTCTAGTAGTTTTCTGGTGACGTCTTTAGGATTCTCTATGTATAGTATCATGTCATGTGCAAACAGTGACAGTTTTACTTCTTCTTTTCCAATTTGTATTCCCTTTATTTCTTTTTCTTCTCTGGTTGCCATGGCTAGGACTTCCAAAACTATGTTGAATAATAGTGGTGAGAGTAGACATCCTTGTCTCATTCCTGATCTTAGAGGAAATGCTTTCAGCTTTTTACCATTGAGAATGATGTTTGCTGTGCGTTTGTCATATATGGCCTTTATTATGTTGAGGTAGGTTCCCTCTATGCCCACTTTCTGGAGAGTTTTTATCATAAATGGCTGTTGAATTTTGTCAAAAGCTTTTTCTGCATCTATTGAGATGATCATATGGTTTTTATTTTTCTAATTTGTTAATATGGTGTATCACATTGATTGATTTGTGTATATTGAAGAATCCTTGCATCCTTGGGATAAATCCCACTTGATCACGGTGTGTGATCCTCTTAAGGTGTTGTTGGATTCTGTTTGCTAATATTTTGTTGAGGATTTTTGCATCTATATTCATCAGTGATATTGGTCTGTAATTTTCTTTTTTTGTAGTATCTTTGTCTGGTTTTGGTATCAGGGTGGTGGTGGCCTCATAGAATGAGTTTGGGAGTGTTCCTTCCTCCACAATTTCTTGGAAGAGTTTGAGAAGGATGGCTGCTAGCTCTTCTCTAAATGTTTGATAGAATTCACCTCTGAAGCCGTCTGGTCCTAGACTTTATTTGTTGGAAGATTTTTCATCACAGTTTCAATTTCATTACTTGTGATTGGTCTGTTCATATTTTCTTTTTCTTCCTGGTTCAGTCTTGGATGGTTATACCTTTCTAAGAATTTGTCCATTTCTTCCAGGTTGTCCATTTTATTGGCATAGAGTTGCTTGTAGTAGTCTCTAAGGATGCACTGTATTTCTGCAGTGTCTGTTGTAACTTCTCCTTTTTCATTTCTGATTTTATTGATTTGAGTCCTCTCCCTCTTTTTCTTGATGAGTCTGGCTAATGGTTTATCAATTTTGTTTATCTTCTCAAAGAACCAGCTTCTAGTTTTATTGATCTTTGCTATTGTTTTCTTTGTTTCTTTTTCATTTATTTCTGCTCTGATCTTTATGATTTCTTTCCTTCTGCTGACTTTGCGTTTTGTTTGTCCTTCTTCCTCTAGTTCCTTTAGGTGTACAGTTAGATTGTTTATTTGAGACTTTTCTTGTTTTTTGAGGTAGGCTTGTATAGCTATAAACTTCCCTCTTAGAACTGCTTTTGCTGCATCCCATAGGTTTTGGATCATCGTGTTTTTATTGTCATTTGTCTCTAGGTTTTTTTTGATTTTCTCATTGATTTCTTCAGTGATCTCTTGGTTATTTGGTAGTGTATTGTTTAGCCTCCATGTGTTTGTGTTTTTTACTTTTTTTTCCCTGTAATTCATTTCTAATCTCATAGCATTGTGGTCAGAAAAGATGCTTGATATGATTTCAGTTTCCTTAAATTTTCTGAGGCTTGATTTGTGACCCAAGATGTGATCTGTCCTGGAGAGTGTTCCGTGCGCACTTGAGAACGTGTAATCTGCTGTTTTTGGATGGAATGTCCTATAAATATCAATTAAATCTATCTGGTATCTTGTATCATTTAAAGCTTGTGTTTCCTTATTAATTTTCCGTTTGGATGATCTGTCCATTGGTGTGAGGTGTAAGTCCCCACTATTATTATTATTATTTTTTGTCTATTAATCTAAACATTTTATTTTATTTTTATTTATTTATTTTTCTACGTCTTTATTGGAGTATAATTGCTTTACAATGGTGTGTTATTTTCTGCTTTATAACAAAGTGAAGCAGTTATACATATACATATGTTCCCATATCTCTTCCCTCTTGCATCTCCCTCCCTCTCACCCTCCCTATCCCACCCCTCTAGGTGGTCACAAAGCACCGAGCTGATTTCCCTGTGCTATGCGGCTGCTTCCCACTAGCTATCTATTTTACATTTGGTAGTGTATGTACGTCCATGCCACTCTCTCACTTTGTCACAGCTTCCCCTTCCCCATATCCTCAAGTCCATTCTCTAGTAGGTCCGTTTCTTTATTCCTGTCTTACCCCTAGGTTCTTCATGACATTTTTTCCCCTTAAATTCCATATATATGTGTTAGCATACGGTATTTATCTTTCTCTTTCTGACTTACTTCACTCTGTATGACAGACTCTAGGTCCATCCACCTCATTACAAATAGCTCAATTTCATTTCTTTTTATGGCTGAGTAATAGTCCATTGTATATATGTGCCACCTCTTCTTTATCCATTCATCCAATGATGGACACTTAGGTTGTTTCCATCTCCTGGCTATTGTAAATAGAGCTGCAATGAACATTTTGGTGCATGACTCTTTATGAATTACGGTTTTCTCAGGGTATATGCCCAGTAGTGGGATTGCTGGGTCATATGGTAGTTCCATCGTTAGTTTTTAAAGGAACCTCCGTACTGTTCTCCAGAGTGGCTGTATCAATTTACATTCCCACCAACAGTGCAAGAGGGTTGCCTTTGCTCCACACCCTCTCCAGCATTTATTGTTTGTAGACTTTTTGATGATGGCCATTCTGACTGGTGTGAGGTGATACCTCATTGTAGTTTTGATTTGCATTTCTCTAATGATTAGTGATGTTGAGCGTCCTTTCATGTGTTTGTTAGCAATCTGTATATCTTCTTTGGAGAAATGTCTATTTAGCTCTTCTGCCCATTTTTGGATTGGGTTGTTTGTTTTTTTGTTATTGAGCTGCATGAGCTGCTTGTAAATTTTGGAGATTAATCCTTTGTCAGTTGCTTCATTTGCAAATATTTTGTCCCATCCTGAGGGTTGTCTTTTGGTCTTGTTTATGGTTTCCTTTGCTGTGCAAAAGCTTTGAAGTTTCATTAGGTCCCATTTGTTTATTTTTGTTTTAATTTCCATTTCTCTAGGAGGTGGGTCAAAAAGGATCTTGTTGTGATTTATGTCATAGAGTGTTCTGCCTATGTTTTCCTCTAAGAGTTTGATAGTTTCTGGCCTTACATGTAGGTCTTTAATCCATTTTGAGCTTATTTTTGTGTATGATGTTAGGGAGTGATCTAATCTCATACTTTTACATGTACCTGTCCAGTTTTACCAGCATCACTTATTGAAGAGGCTGTCCTTTCTCCACTGTACATTCCTGCCTCCTTTATCAACGGTATGGTGACCATATGTGCGTGGGTTTATCTCTGGGCTTTCTATCCTGTTCCATTGATCTATCTTTCTGTTTTTGTGCCAGTACCATACTGTCTTGATTACTGTAGCTTTGTAGTATAGTCTGAAGTCAGGGAGCCTGATTCCTCCAGCTCCGTTTTTCGTTCTCAAGATTGCTTTGGCTATTCGGGGTCTTTTGTGTTTCCATACAAATTGTGAAATTTTTTGTTGTAGTTCTGTGAAAAATGCCAGTGGTAGTTTGATAGGGATTGCATTGAATCTGTAGATTACTTTGGGTAGTAGAGTCATTTTCACAATGTTGATTCTTCCAATCCAAGAACATGGTGTATCTCTTCATCTATTTGTATCATTTTTAATTTCTTTCATCAGTGTCTTATAATTTTCTGCATACAGGTCTTTTGCCTCCTTAGGTAGATTTATTCCTAGATAATTTATTCTTTTTGTTGCAATGGTAAATGGGAGTGTTTTCCGATTTCACTTTCAGATTTTTCATCATTAGTGTATAGGAATGCCAGAGATTTCTGTGCATTAATTTTGTATCCTGCTACTTTACCAAATTCATTGATTAGCTCTAGTAGTTTTCTGGTAGCATCTTTAGGATTCTCTATGTATAGTATCATGTCATCTGCAAACAGCGACAGCTTTACTTCTTCTTTTCCGATTTGGATTCCTTTTATTTCCTTTTGTTCTCTGATTGCTGTGGCTAAAACTTCCAAAACTATGTTGAATAAGAGTGATGAGAGTGGACAACCTTGTCTTTTTCCTGATCTTAGTGGAAAAGCATTCAGTTTTTCACCATTGAGGACGATGTTGGCTGTAGATTTGTCATATATGGCCTTTATTATGTTGAGGAAAGTTCCCTCTATGCCTGCTTTCTTCAGGGCTTTTATCAAAAATGGGTGTTGAATTTTGTCGAAAGCTTTCTCTGCATCTATTGAGATGATCATATGGTTTTTCTCCTTCAATTTGTTAATATGGTGTATCATGTTGATTGATTTGTGTATTTTGAAGAATTCTTGCATTCCTGGAATAAACCCCACTTGATCATGGTGTATGATCCTTGTAATGTGCTGTTGGATTCTGTTTGCTAGCATTTTGTTGAGGATTTTTGCATCTATGTTTATCAGTGATATTGGCCTGTAGTTTTCTTTCTTTGTGACATCCTTGTCTGGTTTTGGTGTCAGGGTGATGGTGGCCTTGTAGAATGAGTTTGGGAGTGTTCCTCCCTCTGCTATGTATTTTTTTCATTTTTTATTTTATTTTTTTGCTGTACACGGGCCTCTCACTGTTGTGGCCTCTCCCGCTGCAGAGCCCAGGCTCCGGACGCGCAGGCCCAGCGGCCATGGCTCATGGGCCCAGCTGCTCCGCGGCATGTGGGATCTTCCCGGACCGAGGCACAAACCCGTGTCCCCTGCATCAGCGGGTGGACTCTCAACCACTGTGCCACCAGGGAAGCCCCCTCTGTTATATTTTGGAAGAGTTTGAGAAAGATAGGTGTTAGCTCTTCTCTAAATGTTTGATAGAATTCTCCTGTGAAGCCATCTGGTCCTGGACTTTTGTTTGTTGGAAGAGGTTTAATCACAATTTCAGTTTCAGTGCTTGTGATTGGTCTGTTCATATTTTCTATTTCTTCCTGATTCAGTCTTGGCAGGTTGTGCATTTTTAAGAATTTGTCCATTTCTTCCAGGTTGTCCATTTTATTGGCATAGAGTTGCTTGTAGTAATCTCTCATGATCTTTTGTATTTCTGCAGTGTCAGTTGTTACTTCTCCTTATTCATTTCTTATTCTATTGATCTGAGTCTTCTCTCTTTTTATCTTGATGAGTCTGCTAGTGGTTTATCAATTTTGTTTATCTTCTCAGAGAACCAGCTTCTAGTTTTATTGATCTTTGCTATCGTTTCCTTCATTTCTTTTTCATTTATTTCTGATCTGATCTTTATGATTTCTTTCCTTCTGCTAACTTTGGGTTTTTTTGTTCTTCTTTCTCTAATTGCTTTAGGTGCAAGGTTAGGTTGTTTATTCGAGATTTCTCCTGTTTCCTAAGGTAGGATTGTATTGCTATAAACTTCCCTCTTAGAACTGCTTTTGCTGCATCCCATAGG
This sequence comes from Stenella coeruleoalba, assembly GCF_951394435.1. Taxonomy (NCBI): domain Eukaryota; kingdom Metazoa; phylum Chordata; class Mammalia; order Artiodactyla; family Delphinidae; genus Stenella; species Stenella coeruleoalba. The sequence goes on from NC_137148.1 coordinate 52,757,772, forward strand.
TTTTGGGTCGTCGTGTCTCCATTGTCATTTGTTTCTAGGTATTTTTTGATTTCCTCTTTGATTTCTTCAGTGATCACTTCATTATTAAGTAGTGTATTGCTTTGCCTCCATGTGTTTGTATTTTTTACAGATCTTTTCCCCCCCACTATTGCTGTGTTACTGTTGATTTCCTCTTTTATGGCTGTTAGCAGTTGCCTTATGTATTGAGGTGCTCCTGTGTTGGGTGCATATATATTTATAATTGTTATATCTTCTTCTTGGATTGATCCCTTGATCATTATGTAGTATCCTTCCTTGTCTCCTGTAATATTCTTTATTTTAAAGTCTATTTTATCTGATATGAGTATTGCTACTTCAGCTTTCTTTTGATTTCCATTTGCATGGAATATCTTTTTCCACCCCTTCACTTTCAGTCTGTATGTGTCTCTAGGTCTGAAGTGGGTCTCTTAGACAGCATATATATGGGTCTTGCTTTTGTTTCCATTCAGCAAGCTTGTGTCTTTTGGTTGGAGCGTTTAATCTATTCACGTTTAAGGTAATTATTGATATGTATGTTTCTATGACCACTTTCTTAATTGTTTTGGCTTTGTTTTTGTAGGTTCTTTTCTTCTCTTGTGTCTCCCACTTAGTGAAGTTCCTTTAGCATTTGTTGTAGAGCTGGTTTGGTGCTGCTGAATTCTCTTAGCTTTTGTTTGTCTGTAAAGCTTTTGATTTCTCCATCGAATCTGAATGAGATCCTTGCTGGGTAGAGTAATCTTGGTTGTAGGTTCTTCCCTTTCATCAGTTTAAGTATATCATGCCACTCCCTTCTGGCTTGTAGAGTTTCTTCCGAGAAATTAGCTGTTAACCTTGTGGGAGTTCCCTTGTGTGTTATTTTTCGTTTTCCCCTTGCTGCTTTCAGTAATTTTTCTTTGTCTTTAATTTTTGCCATTTTGATTACTATGTGTCTTGGCGTGTTTCTCCTTGGGTTTATCCTGTATGGGGCTCTCGGTGCTTCCTGGACTTGGGTGGCTATTTCCTTTCCCATGTTAGGGAAGTTTTCGACTATAATCTCTTCAAATATTTTCTCGGGTCCTTCCTCTCTCTCTCCTCCTTTTGGGACCCCTATAATGCGAATGTTGTTGTGTTTCACGTTATCCCAGAGGTCTCTTAGGCTGTCTTCATTTGTTTTCATTCTTTTTTCTTTATTTTGTTCTGCACCAGTGAATTCCACCATTCTGTCTTCCAGGTCACTTATCCGTTCTTCTGCCTCAGTTATTCTGATATTGATTTCTTCTAGTGTAGTTTTCATTTCAGTTATTGTATTGTTCATCTCTGTTTGTTTGTTCTTTAATTCTTCTAGGTCTTTGTTAAACATTTCTTGCATCTTCTCGATCTTTGCCTCCATTCTTTTTCCAGGGTCCTGGATCATCTTCACTATCACTATTCTGAATTCTTTTTCTGGAAGGTTGCCTATCTCCACTTCAGTTAGTTTTTTTTTTGGGGGGGTTATCTTGTTGCTTCATCTGGTGCATAACCCTCTCCCTTTTTATCTTGTGTTTGTTTCTGTGAATGTGGTTTTCATTGCATGTGCTGCAGGATTGTAGTTCTTTTTTGTGGGGATGTTTTTTAACTGTTCTATGAATGACGTGAGTTTGAAGACTGCTCTTAATGTTATGCATAGATGTGTAGATGAATGTCTAGTCTTTACTGGTGAAGAGAATAAATAGCAAAGAGCAACCATGAATTCAGTAAAACTTTTCACTGAATTGGTGTTTTATGAATCATAGCAGCTACATAATTTGCAAAGAAGAGTAGTGTGTAAATCTTGGCATGTTTATTATTGAATCTGCTTTTGACTCCCTGCTTCAATAAGAGCCACAGGTTTGGAACGTCAGTCAGCCAATGTATATTGACTCTCGTGAAGCATCACCTTTGGCACTGAAAACACAAGGGTGGACAAGACAGAGATAGTTTTGACCTCACAAAGCTTCTAGTGTAGTGGGGGAGATAGTCCCTAGTCATAGTGGCTAGCCACATGAGTTTTCATTAATTGACTTCCAACGTGGTAGATGGGGAACAGCCTCTGAGGGAGTGTGCACCTCATCTCCCCTGGGAGGTGGGGACTGCCTCACTGAGGAGTTATGGGGGAAGCGGAGGGACAAGAGTAATGCAGGGAGCAGAGAGAGCGGTGCGGGTCTGGGGGCTGAGGACTCTGGGTCACGTGTGTGGAGCCGAGGAAGGCATGGCCTCGGGGGACGCTGGAGAGAGAAGCAGCGTCTGGGTCATGCACACCTTTTGGACTTTATTCTAAGCCACCGGGAGCCACCGAAGGTTTGAAGCAAGGAAGTGACTCCATCGGATTGGCGTTTCGGGAAGCCAGGCAGCCTGGAGCCCACCTGTGGGGAGCCGCAGGTGTAGCTCGTTGAAATGTTCCAGGTTATCAGGGAGCTGATGACCTGAGAAGAAGCCATCTTAATAAGCGGTGGGTCCGCGGAACTGGGGCTCATTCTTGGCGGCTCAGGCGTCCAGGAAATGGAACAGGGTCGAGAGAACACCTTCGTGTGGCTATTAATGCTGCTCTTCACTGCTATGTTGCCTTAAGCCTAGTATTTTCTTGAAGGAAAACCTTTAACGATGAATGGAGACAGAGAAGAGGGCCTTGCGAATGCTCACGCCCACAGTCAGTTGCAGGGGACGTTGACCTGGGGTGAAAGGAGGAGAGATTGCCTGGAGGCGGTGTGACATCCTCTGGTGGTGGGAAGAGTGGTGTTTGTGAGCTAACACGCGTTATGAGAGGCTGGCTTATGTGCTTGGATGTTCCTGAAGAACGTAGGGTCAGAGTCAGGGAAGGGCTGACGCTTTTACCCTTTCCACCCCGGGTCTGAGGTATTCTAGGAAATGTCAAATGTTTATATTTCACCAGTGTTTCGGAGCCAGTGACAAAGGCTGACTCTGTTCCCTCAGACTTAGTGGATACAGTGTATGAGTCCAGCTGTTTTTCATTTTGCCCCTGCAAGGAAGGGTGTGGAAGCAAGTTAGAGTGCGGGCTGTGAAGATGGTAAACTGTAGGAAGAGTCCTGATAGAAAAGTTCTCACGATGAGAAGGGTCCGTAACCTGGTGTTAGAGAAAACTGAGCGCAGTGTGTGTGTGTGTGTTTGTGTGTGTGTGTGTGTGTGTGTGTGTGTGTGTGTGTGTACGTACAGGTACGCATGCGCCTGTATATCTAAGAAGAGATAATTGTCCTTTTTAGATGGAAGACACCCCAGGCCATGTTAAAGCATGGTCGCACATTCTGTAGTGTTGCCTGGAAAGGACTTGTGCCCCCCTCCTCCATCCCTTCATACCAGCAGCCAGTGTTCCCTACTCTGGGGTCAGTGTCTGTATTGCCTAAGGGTACAGACCAGTGATCCCAGTTCAGCCACTTATAGGCCGTGTGCCTTTGGAAAGGTTATTAATACTGAGACTGTTTCCTTATCGTAAAATGGACATGGCAGTATTTATTGCAGAGGGTCATTATGAGAATTAATGAGGTGTTTTGTATTGAGGACCCAGCATGATTCCTGGCATGTAGTATGCCTTCCATGATGGTGTTTGCTAATATGACTGAGTATGGAAAAGCTGGTTGATGCAGACTATCAGCTCCATAGCCAGGAATAATCGGGAGCCTAGACGTCCCTTCCCTGACGGATTATGCTACCGGCATGGTTTGCTGGTGGTTCTGGGAGGCCCTTTCATTCATAAGTAGGTAGATATGTAACATAGCGATCACTTTTAAATTCATGGACACAGCATTCCTTACGATGTACTAATAGCAAAGCCTCATGGTTCATTAACTCTTCTGTAGACACGATCTCTCTTTTGCTCATGGAAGCTGCTGTTAGTGATCATGTATTAAATGATATCCTAAAAGACTGTGAACGTGCAAATTACTAGCTATGCCCAGGGATTTAGTAAGAAGACAGCATGTCACCCCTGTGATGAGGCTGGTGACATGACCAGGTAATTCATGATGATCTGGGGACTGAGAAGGGAGTAACAAGGAAATCAGATGATTTTCTGGAAGCCAACTTTGGTTCCTATAAGCATCGGGTGGGGAGGCAGGTGGTCCAGGGGCCACCCCAACTTCACAGAGGGGAAATCCGTTAGACATGTGATAGAACTATTAAAAATGCAAGAACTCATGTATGTGAATTGTCTGACCAAAAGTCTGTTATGTCCCTTTGGGGCAATGTAAACATTTAAATTTTTTAAGGCAAAATTGCAAAAACCTAGGAGTGCTTTTGATATAACTCAGATAAATGCTGGTGCAGTGACCGCAGGTCGTTTTCCCTTCCAGCAGCCTGGTGCTCTGCCCTGTGTACCTGTTCAGGTTGGCATTTACACAGCTTTGCATCATTTAGTTCAAGGATGATTGTGTCCTTTTATGTCTCTGATATTTAGTCCGGTTTCTTATCTGGTCCTATTATTTTGGGGGTAGCGCATAAGATCAAATATGATTAAGCAGAAGTCTCTTTCTCCAGCAGCTTGTGTGCCCTTGTTTCTTTCCCTGTCTTTGTCCTTCTCTCTCACCTGGTTCAGAATTCCTGGAAAGGATTGGACAGTAGTCATGTGTGTTTCCAGGCTCAGGAGAGAAAACCCTTAAATGTGAAATGTCAGTTCAGGACCGTGGTCAGCGGTACACAAACATTCGAGTCACATTTAAATGTATAGAACTTGTGTGAAATTTCTGGTTGCTTCTCCAACTTCTCTTAATGAAAAGCATTCACTGCTTATTTAGTAATTTGAATTCATAACTAGGCACATGTGTCTGTGAGACAGCTTATAAATTTGTACCCTAGGCCTGTACTCTTTGCTAGCCCATCAATTCTCCTCTTAGACACAGTCCATATATTTTTGATTATGGTACTTACTTCCACTGAACCTTTCAGCCCAAATGCTCTGTATTGATATTGGGGGCAGGGGGAGGTGGAGGGGAGGATGGAAATACTGACAAATTGGCTTCCTTTTCTTAACTAATTTCATAGGCTATGGTGTGGAAAACGAAAATTTAATTTTAACTTTCTTGACTTTGTAGTTTTGAGGTGTGTTCAGTGGCCAACAAGCTCACAGGTGCACCCAGTTTAGTGCGGGTAGCTGAATATACATTCACAAACTCACATCAGGTGTGTGTCTTTTGGCCTCTGCCTTAGTACTTGGTCAGCTACTTTTTTAATAAGCTGAGAAGTTAGGTATGTAGTTCCCTCCTGGTTGATGATTTTGTGCCTTTCCAAGTTTGTTTTAAAAATAATACCATCATATCTTGGGGTTCTGGTGTTAATGTGTGTCATAACTGGCATTTCTTTATACAGAGATGCATGTACCTTCTGCAATGCAGGAAGGGTCCCAGTGCCTCACCAGTGGTAGGGAAATAAAGTAAAATTGGGTTAAAATTGGTGGTTAAAATGTTATGTCCCTGTACACTGTCCTTGAGACTTATATTCTCAGAAATTACACATTTAAAATTGCTTCTTAGGGCAATCATTGCTAGGTAAACTGCATTAAGGTATTGATATAGAATGCAGTTGTGATGAAATCCATTTTGTGTATAAAGGTTAAGTGATTATTTTCACAAAGAGGTTCTTTATGAATAAATTGATTCCACAGGAATGTGTCTAGCTCCTATACACTCAAACTCACAGAATTTGCTTTGTCACTCCCTTAGTTTTAGCTGGAGTGCTTAATTGAAAGCACCTGAGGCTTAATTGAAATCAGCATCAGCCCAGGGCAGCTCTGAGGCTACTCACTTAGATGCAGCCAGGAAGAGATGGGGAGAGTTGCTCCAGAGGAAAGGGCAGTCCCAAATGTTTGTTTGGAGAGAAACGACCCTCAGGAAGTTTTACTTAAGGAGAACTTCAGACTCATCTCAAATGAGTAGAGTACAAATCAGAAAGACCCAAGAAAATGCTGACCTTCCTGTTCTTGTGGCTCTTATGAGACTAGTTAAGTTGAATCGCCAGGTTAAGCCAGTGTAGCCTTAGTTTAAACACTGAGTGAGCATGTGTGAGCACGAGAGAGCGAAGGAGAACGAGAGGAAAACTGCTTGTCAAGTAAGGAAAGACTATCTTCTCTTTCCCCTACGTTTTGGTACTTTATGTATGTGTTGTTGAAATCTTACCTTTGTAAATTTTACTTCATGTACCACTTTATTTCTTGGGATTTCTTGTTTTTTTTTGTTCTATAGACACTGTTTCCCTAATAAGCTACCGCAGTTCACTGTTGTTTGGGAAGAGAGGAGGATGGTCCAAAATGTGCCTCTGAGACCTTTCAGGACTCGCTTTAATCTGTGGTGATGGCGGGTCCTAGCCCTGATGCGGAGTCTCTTAGGAGGACAAGAGATAACATGGGCATTCTCTCTCTGTGAAGTCTCTTGGTTTTCTTTATTGTAATGTCAATATCACTGACTTTTCAAGACTTCTGCTTTTGAAATTAAAACATTTCTACTTGGAAAAAGCTGAGGGCAACGGTTTTAAAATTATAGAATAAGACCTGTTGGGAAGAGTTAGACTGACAGAGTAACAATGTGACAGTTGTGTCACCTGCTACAATCATACTGTTTTAAATTTTTTAAAAATTATTTCTGAGTCATCACTTTCTGTGTGTTAGGTTGCCTGTCATTCTGTGTTCTGAATCATTCCTGTTTCTTTCATCCCCTTTTTTATATATAGCTTGGTCATCAGAATTTTAAAAAGAACATCACAAATCACTTTGGAAGAGTGTAGTAAAACCTTTGTTAAACAGAATGTTTGGGGGAGAGACTTTTTTTTGGTTACTCAGTTTTATGATTCACTGAAAATTAACTTGAAAGCTCTTTTGTTCTCACTTTGTTGTTTAACTTTTTTTTCTTATAATTTCAAGGTGTGGTTTTCCTGCCTTATTTTGTGCTGAACAAGTTAGCTTTTTTTTTAAAAATTATTGGACATATTGTAATGCTTTAGGGCTCTCACTTTGGGTATCAGTCACCTTTGAAAACTATGGAAGATGGAAAAGTGCATAAGAAGTATAAAATTGCATGTGCTATTAACAAATAGTCTTTATTTCTTTAACTTTAAAGTTGAAGTTAGCAAAGTACTTTTTTTCTGAGGGTTGTGCTGCATTATCTTTGTTCCTGGGTTCTGCCAGATCTCGTATATATTGTTAAAATTTGTACAGTACTTAACCAGTTTGCACAGGATTTCCTGATACTATTTCAACTGTTCTCTCCTTCTCGTTTTGCACACACTTCTTTTTGTAGTATAGTTAATAGTTTCTCTCTCCTCCACCCCACTAGACTGTATAACGTTGAGAGGTCACTTAGCCACAGTATGGTAGTGTGGGCCAATTGAATTACCAATTAAGCTTAAAAAGACTTTTGTAAAAGTTGAGTAAATGCACGTAAAGCACTCAGAATGGTGTCTTGACGCAAATATGCCTCGATGGCAATTTGGGGCAATACTTATGATTATCCACTATATGTCCTGTCCATTTGGCATTAAGAGTTTTGAGTTAAGTATCTGCAGAACTTTTAAGGTCAGGGGGAAGATTTAACTGGTGGCCTAAAACCCAGGATCATAGGTTTAATGGTCTGAGTGGGTTTCTACAAATGAAGTTTTGACTATAAACCAATTCTTATTTTTCTGTGAGCGTTGGGAAACCGTATTCTGTTAAGTTGTTCACTACCATCACACTTGTAGCTCTAAGCCATTTTTGGCCACATGTTTAAAGGAATTATTTTAATTGCTGATGAAATATTGACAACTATCCTTAAAATTTTAACAGTGATCCTGGGCTGTATTCATTAGTGCTCAGGATAAACTGCTGTCAGTGGAAATGTCAGGAATTCTGGCAACTTTGTCAGGGCTGGATAAGTGGTAATGTAGGAGTTGGGAGTTGAACTGTGCCTTGGCTCCTTGCTGGGCAAGGAATTAGCCTCCACGGTCTTCCTTGTGTGATGAAAGTCGGTCCTTTCCAGCTCCAGTTTTTTGTTTCGTCTTACTATAGAAACATTGATTTAAAAATTTAAAGTTGTCATCAGTATATAATTTGTTACAGAACCGTCATTCACATTTGTCTTTTGATGAATTTGAATTTGTGAATAGGCACATGCTTAAACGTACAGAAGAAATAGAGTTTACGTATATGTTCATCTTCTAAAATTATTTGGTATGTTTCTGTCAGTCATCATGAATACATGTTGAGTGTGCTCTTACCTCCCAAACCTGCAAACTCTGGATAACAAGGTCACTTTTGCATTTTTCTGGATGCAGTAGCACACTGTTGTGTGTATCAGACATGACTGTTGGAGGTGAAATGATAAAAGGTGATTTTTTGGTGCTAGCTCTCAGAGACTGACTGCAGAGTGGGACTTTTTCCCTGAGAGCATCTGCAGATCCTTAGATGAGTAGCAGAATTTGCTTATTCACAATAGCTTCCAAAGAGCAACTTGGGTTTGGAATTTGCTTGCTGCCTGGAATTACTCTGGGGCACATGTCCTGTCACAAGTCTGTCAATCCCATGTTCTAGACCAGAAACCTTTTGATTTTTAAAAATCATCCTTTCCTTTAAAAGATGTGTATGAGCTCTGCTACCCTGGGCAGCCAGGGCCCTCTTGTACTGTTCTGGGTCTTAGCCACCCAGCCCTTGTAGTGGACTAAAGTTTGTTTGCAAAGTTAAATCAGAATCTATAGGGAGAAATTACTTTTTACCAGTGTGGTGATTTTTTTTTTTTTTTTTTTTTTAAACCAGAGGCTGGCAGCTCCAGCCTAAGCTGTTAGCCTAAGCTTTTGGGATTTTTTATAAGTTCGTCTGAAAGTCAGTTGCTTGCAGAGTGTGAAGTCCCATAGAGACGTTTTGAATGGTGATTTGGTTTCCAGATCAGCCTACAAAAGACTGATTGACCCCTAGAATGGAATGGAAAGTCCGAGAAATGGGATAATAATGCTAGAAATGGTGAAAGAAGTAGAATTTTGGATTTGAAAGGTCAAAGGCTGCTTAGCATCCTGTTTTATCTAGAGAGATAAGTATACCTTGGCCAGAGCAGGTACCCGAGCCCAGACCTTCTGAGCTGTATCTGTTCCTGCCAGCTGGAAAGTGTCACCTCTAGCTTTCTGTCTCTAACATGAAGTTCTTTTTGGGGTACTGAGGGTTAGTATAACATCTTCTTGAGGTGGATGACTGTGGCACAAGTAAACCTTGGCTGTTCTCAACATCTGAACACCTGAATGAGCAGGGCCCTGCCCTCCCAGGTGTTCTGAGTTAGTGAACAGGTGAGCTTGGGGAGCCTCCACTCCATCCACATGGTAGCTCTGGGTATCCTCCTGGAGGTGTGGCAATGACCTTTCTTTGTCTTTAGGGCACCTACATGGGTGCCCAAGACGCCTTCACATATTGGGGCAAATTATTTTAACCCAAAACATTGTCTCCTGCCACTTTTCAGTTCAGTTCTAATGGAGGAAACCTGCAAAGACTCAGAATTTAAGGTAGAAGGTAGGAGATACCACCTTATACCTGTTAGAATGGCTGTTATCAGAAACACAACAAGTATGGGCAAAGGTGTGGAGAAAAATGAACCCTTGTGCGCTGTTGATGGGAATGTAAATTGGTGCAGCCACTATGGAGAACAGTATGGAGGGTCTTCAAAAAATAGAACTACTATATGATCCAGCAATTCCACTTCTGGGTATTTATCCAAAGAAAACGAAAACACTAACTCATATATGCACACCCATGTTCATTGCAGCATTTTATAGCCAAGATATGGAAACAAATGTCCATCGGTGGATGAATGGATGAAGATGTGGAGTGTGTGTGTTCTGTATATACATAATGGAATGTTACTCAGCCATAAGAAGTGAAATACTGCCATTTGTGACAACATGGATGGATCCCAAGGCATTATGCTAGGTTAAATAAGTCAGAGAAGGACAAATACTTTATGATCTCACTTATATGTGTAATCTTAAAAAAAAACCAAACTCGTAGACAGAATAGATTGGTGGTTGCCAGTGGCGGCAGGGGTGCGGGGCTATGGGCAAAATGGGTGAAGGGGGTTAAAAGGTACAAACTTCCAGTTATAAAATAAGTTCTGGGGATGTAATGTACAGCCTGGTGACTATAGTTAATAATACTCTATTGCATATTTGAAAGTTGCTAAGAGTAGGTCTCAAGTTTTCATCACAAGAAAAAAATTAGTGACTATGATGACGGATAACTAGTTAACTAGACTAACTGTGGTGATCATTTTCTAATATGTACAAATATTAATCATGTACAACTGAGACTAATATAATTTTATTAATTATATCTCAATTTAAAAAAATGGTGGAAGGTGGTTACCTTTGAAAACCCATCAGAGTGCCTTTTAAATAAACCAAGTACTATTAAGAGAAGTAACTAGGGGTTAATTCTCCAAAACAGTGTTTCTTTGTATAATAACATGCCTTTGCAGAACAAATGCTGTTTTAATTTGCATAGTCTGTCTGTTTCCCACTAGCAGACGTTCAATTCTCCCATGCTTGTTCTTTTAGTTTAACTCAGACGAGAGGAGTGATAGATCCTGTAGAAGAGGCTGTAAATATTGCCACATATCCTTATTCCATTGGGGCTTTACACTTAAATGTGTATTTTTAAGGCCGTTTTTCCCCGAACCTGAATCCAGAGTTGAGGAAGGGCGGCTGGATCACTGCAACTGGAGGATGGTTTTTCTTCACTGTGCTGTGAGCTGCTGTTTTTCTTTGTTCTCTATCCCCTCTCTCTCTCCCCTCCCCTCATGGGAGGGTTAAGGCTGAGTTGTGGAATTAGTGCATTTTTTTTTAAAAGAGATGGTGAAGGCCCCATCCAAAGAGTTTATAGCTGTGTTCCAACAACAAGGATGATTTCCTCAGAGCCTCTCTAAATGTCCCTTTAGAGATCATTTGTGGTAATTAAAAGGCAAGTAAAACACAGATTGTTGAAAAATGATAAATATAGGTTTACCGAGTGATTTCATGATGCTAGATGGAAGCCCTGCTGAGAAGCCTCACGGGTACTCTGTGCTCCTGAGAAACCTGTAATCAGATGGGCACTGTTGTGAAATTGTTCAGATCCCATTACCTGCAGATTTTAGAAATTTATTTTGACACTTAAGGACATCTAAGGATGTAAATTTAATTACTGCTGCTGCTGTCTCTGTGGGCTTGAATGAAAGGTGGCAGATTATGTAACGAAATGGCCATTAAGGTAGAGTTTTTTTTAAAGTTAAGTTTCATGGTTGTTCAAAATTTTGTTTCTAAACTTGCAATATGGATGGATGACTTTTACAACATTATCAAAAAGTCTTGGGCAATCACACTCATTTGACTTTTGGAGGCGGGTAGCTTTCAGTTTGGTGTGGTTAAAACTGCTGCTCACTTGGGATATTCTAGAAAACTAGGTTTTGAATACAGTGGGTTTTGTGTGTGTGGGGCTCCTTTAAATCTAAACTTGCAGTGGAGCTATATATCTGGTATTATTAAAGTCCAGGGTGGCAAGGGAGCTGAGCCAAGTCCACTTCTTCTTGGGTCTCTCTCCTTTTTTTTTTTTCAGTGTCTCTCTTTCTTCCCCTTGCCTGTTGGCCTGCACTCGTGAAGGGCAGAGAAGGAGGACATGTTAGAGGGCTGGATGGGTGGACGTAGGTCCTAGAAAGTAAGGATGTTACGTTAGCATGCTGTTGCAACAGTAGGTGCTGGTGAAGATGCCCTTGTTGGAAGTGAGGCGCGAGACTCCTCCCTGTTACACAGGCTGCCACTAACCCTTCCTGCTGTGGGGTAGAGCTGGTGTGAAAGTGCACGTTTTCCTTGGTCGAATCAAGAGGTATTTTTATTGAGCCTTGCTGCTCATGAAGATCTGTAGGAGTTGGCGGTAGGAGGGATGGGAGATGCACTAAGAAATCTGGTCAGCGCCTAAAGCAACAAGACAGTCGGGTTAGGAGACGCAGTGCACACAGAGTGAGTTGACTTGAATATGCACAGTGCACATTTCAACAAGTGAAAATGTGATTCAGGCTGAAGGTGGGAGTGAGGAGGGAACGCACTACAGAATCCTCAACCCGATGGGATTTATCTGGTTTTCCTAGTTTTCCTAGTTCCTTGAAGATGTAAGCATTGGAAAGCAAAAGCGCTGGTACTAGATTAAATGTTTTGCCCCATCAGGTATGTTCATTAGTTACAGTTGTAGTTGTAGGAAAGTCTTTTTTTCTCTTTAAAAGTAGTAATATTTAGAAGGAATAGTAATTGGCAGTTGACTTTTTTTCATTTGTTTATGGTTTACTCTTTGTGTAATTTAAAATTACTAGTAAAAATATGCGACTTGGATTGTAGTATTTTTCTCTAATACCAGCTTATTTATGGCTTCATAACTTTGTAATCAAGAGTACTTTTTTTAAGCTTAATATTCCCCTACATAACTAAGCAATATTTTCACCTAATACTTTTTTAAATAACTGTTTTAACAAACTTGTTTGTTGTGTGGGCAGAGTTGAGGGAGAAAGCATGTTTGGTGAGAATTTACCAGGTAAGCCGTTATTGGTGCTATCTCTTGAAGATAGCACTTGCTTTTCTTGCTTTGGAATATCTTTTGGTTACTCGTTAGATGACATCTGTCAAGGTTTGAGCAATGATTTTTTTGGCCCAGCTGGAATTTCAAACACTCTTTCAATCTTCTTTCTTTCTTCCCCTTCTCCTCAAGTGTGCTTGAAAAAATCGAAGGAGAAGCTCTCACCCTCTGGGTCTTTGGCAGGAACCATGGCTCTCTCAGAGCAGAGCTGCCTACACAGCGGAGGACTTGCCCTGTGGCCATGACATCCCCTGTCCCGGCAGCTTTCCGAGACCTCTGAGCCATGTGGACTTGCTTGATATCCTCAGCATCCGCAGACCAACGGGTCTTACGAGGCAGTGCCTGTGATTTTTATGAAAGGTACTCTCTCCAGGCCTCAAACCTGTCAGGGTAGCTGGTTCTCAGTGCTTGCAGGTGGGGAGGGAAGTGAGCCTGCTGAGGATAAAACCGACTTTCTGAAAAACCCTTGGGACTGTGTCTGTCTCCTTCAGGATCTGCAGGCCTGGGGAGAGTTCCTTCACCTAAGAGTTAGTGATTACCAGTCATGGGCCCCTGGTGAGGGGCATGTGTGATATGGGACTGCTGGCAAAAGCGGCACAAAACTACAAAGCAAGGCAGCTGGGGGTCTGGAGAGAATGAGTTTATAGCGGGAATGGGGAAAACTCAGAGGAGATGGTGTTACTTACAGTGACCAAGCCAAGGTGGGCAGTTAGGGCAGTTCTGCTCTTAGAATTAACATTAAGCTCCCAAGTGAACTGACTTTTAGCCCTACCCCCTCTTCCCTGGCCCAACACATCTTACCTTCACTCTTCCCTTGGGAAAAATAACGAAGAAAGCCGTCTGTGAGCCCCATGTGTGTGCCCGGCTAGTTCCATGACTTGTTCAAAGATTCTCTGTCCCAGTTATTTTTATTCTAACCACAGTTTGTACTCTGGATTTTTTTTTTTGAAATTTACACTTACAACTGTGCTATTAATCTTAACCCTGAAAACTAAATATTCACTCTTCACCCAGAGCTTGCAGAACTGGTTAATGCATGAAATGATTGAGAGGGTAGCAGCTATTCCTGTAAGCCTTGAGTCGTCTGGCCTGTGAAGTCAGGGAGTTGGTTTACCCTTATTGAAAGGCATTTGGGGTCTCTAGATTTCTTTCCCTCTTGAGGAGGGCAGTGAGATCCCAATCTTAAATTAAGCTTTGAAACATCTCATGTTTCAAACATCCCATGAGAAAACATCTCATGGAGGTTTTCCGTGTTGCAGAATGGAAGACCATTCTAGGGACCCCAACTTTCCCATTCTTTGGAGAGTGAGTTCCTCCTGTTCTTTGAGCTGTCTTTTGTGCCGAAAAGACATGGTACCTTGTGCATCTCCCAACATGAAGGGGCTGCTGGGACAGTGGTTTGGGGAGAGAGGAACCTCATGGTCCACAGATAGGGAGAGCACCGGGGACCCGTCCTGGTAGGAGGTGGTGGTGGTGCTTCTACTGGGGATGTGCATATCTGCAGCTAAAGACACGGTATCCTTTGTGATGCTCTGTTTGAGGGGAACACACATGGCAGAGAAATCTTTTTTTTTTAAGCTTTTAAATCTGTGTCTTGCTCTTTGCTTTTTCTCTTCTCTGACATTTTAAGTAGAAACTGGAACGGCGTAATTCATTGCCTCGGGGATACTTGCCTGGCAGAAAATGGAAGCAGTTTGAAGAACAGGTTCTTCTCAGTCTACAGCTAAGAAATAGAGAACACTGTGTGTTCCGGGCTGGAGGTGTGGTGTCCCTGTGAGGGCAGGGAGAGAGAAAGCACATTGCCTGGACTGGGGAGGGGGTCAGGGTTGGTTGGCCCTGGGATACAGGGGTTGGGATTCATGGTCCTCTCGTGGCAGCATGAAGTAAGGGAGGGGGCCACTGGCCCCTGGGTGGGCCTGGGAAGGCTAGAACTTAGACACCTGAACGTCCTGCCTTGGCAAAGATTCTGGGGCACAGGTGGGCATGGTAACACAGACGTGCTGGATTTCTGGGGCCCTTGGGTGCTGGCTGGCCATGCACAGCAAGCATGGTAGGCTTCCCTTGGTGTCACACCACAGGAATAACCCTGAGGGATCAGTTTCTTACCATGGGCCTTGGAATCAGAATTAATTGGACTTCACGAGAAGGGTGGGGTTTTTTGTTTGGTACATCTAACTTTGTGAATTGAGGTTTCACACCTGCTGTACCCACGATCCAAACATGGGTTCCTGAAAATGCTTGGATGAAATGCTACAACCCCATATACTTAAAAGCTTGGTCCTGCCGTTCGGTGTGATTTTTACTAAAAAAAAAAAAAGTGTGGTGATCTGGACAGATCCGAAGAAGGCACCGAGAGCTCCCGTCATCCCTCCCCTCTGCCCGCCCAGCACGAGTGGCTTCTGGCACTGGGTGTCAGCCATGGGCCTGCACCGTCCTCGTCGCGTTTGGATGTCTTCTCCCCTCGCCACACTGCAAGCTCCACGAGAGCAGAGACGCCGTCTTACTCATCTTCGTAGCCGCAGCGGCTGCCTCCCCGTGTTCAATAAATCTTTGAGTAAATAAATGCACGGAGGAAACTTGGCTCTGCAGCTTAAGGGAAGCCCTGACTGAAACAAGCGCTGGCCCTGAAAGACCGATCCGAGAACTCCAGGATAGAGTCCCCTCGCTTCACCTCCAGGATTGTGGGCGGGTGCGGGGCATCCATTTTTCACATTGGTTCCTTGTCCCCTCGTCTAAGGGAGCAATTCAGAGTGGGGTTCAAAGAAGATTTTAAGTTTTAAAAGCATTTTTAGTAGTGTATGTTCAAGTTATAAGTACGAATCAGTTTCTAGAAGGCTGGCACTGCTGGCTGGCCACGTGTCACCAGTTAGGCAGAACTAGACCTGGAATGAGACCAGTTCAGCCTGGCTGGACATCCGAGTGGATAGCTCAGGGTTCCTGGTCCTCTTCCGGTAACTGCTGAGAGTGCTGGGCCGGGAGTGGGTGAAGCCCAAGGCCGGCCTCCTTGGAGGCGAGGGGCTTCTGCTCTGGATTGACAGGTTCCGTGAAGCCCCGGGGAAGCCAGGGTTCTGCTTTCCCAAGCTCCCAGGATGAGCAGCTGGCGGGGCCTCTGTGTGAGTGGGCGTGGGGGCTCCATCCTCTGAAAGGGCAAACATTTAGAAGTGTTTGGAAAAGCAGATTCTAGAAAGAAGTCCAAGACTTCCCCGTGTAAATCGTTGGTAAGTCCTGCTCCTTTCTTTCCTTTTACTAATTAATTTCCCTGACAGCCTTGCTGGCGGCTCTTCGCCACAATTGGTTGCTGAATTGCAAAGCTCAGTTTTCTGTGTAATAACATGCTATAAAAACATATAAAGCCAGGGAAAAAATGATTGCAACCAGAGTGGCTGAACCTTGAAAACAGACAGCTGTGCATTCACATCTGGATCGAAAGGAGACCATTGGATCTGTCATTAATGATTTAATGGACTGAATTTCTTTCTAAAATGTAAAAGAAAACACTAAAGTTGAGCATGAGGCACTTAAGTTACCTTCAAGTACAAGCAGAAGCGGTATCTCATTAATATATTTGGGTTTTCTGACGCTGCTTATTAGAATTGACTGTGGCTCCCTAGCTTTTGAAAGTGTTAACACAAAGCATTTCTGCATAGGCCTTATTGAAGGCCTACTGTGTGCTAGGCACTTTACTCGTGCTTACATACATTATATTTTTTAATCCTACTTGTGATCTTACAGGGAAGGTGGGAATATCTCCATTTCTCAGTTAAGGAAAGTGAAGCTCACAGAACTTAAATAACTTGCTCACGGATTTGGTGTAAAAACCAGTGCTTTTCCCAGAGTGGGTCAGTAGAAGCAGAGAGGAGCTGATTTTTAAAAGTTGTTCATGAACAGATTGATCAATTTTTTGTAACAGTTGCTTTAAAATAAAAAACATAGTAAAAAGTATGTGGAGCAGAATTACTGAACCTGGTCTGAATTCCTGGCTCACACATTTGTGAAGGAAGATGAAGCAGTGATTGTTTTAAGCCACTAAGTTTTGGGGTAGAATGTAACACATGATAGATAACCGGCGCCCATGGCCGGATTCTTTGTTTCTCTGCTGAAGCTGTCTACTCTTCCCGTAATAGGCCCTCTCCCCCCACAGTACCACCTTGAGGAGAGCTTATTGTAGAAGCACAAATATGGAAGGGCCGATGACGATTAAGAAAATAAAGCACCAAAGCAAACTAATAAAAGGGGACAATGCCTGAGAAAGCTAGGAGCACAATAAGAGCAATATTTAGCCTGTCTTTCCGGCAGCCAGGGTTGAACAGGGTGGTACAGCAGTGTTTTTGGTTTCAGCTTTGACTGTATTCAAAGTCCCCTTGGAGCTTTGACACGCCAGGTTCCAACTGGGAGATCGTGACTCTGCCTGCCTGTCTAGTAAAGGCTGCCAGGTGGGTTCTGTGAGTGGCCAGGGGTGTAACAGCATGGGCCTGGCTCCCGCTGGCTTGTGGAGAAAGTTCATGTTTACTGTGGGTGCCATTCACCCAGCCCCTTTATGAACAGGAGCCGTACTGGTTACTCTCCACACATCCTTTCAGTCCTCACTGCAGGCCCACTAGGTAGAGGGGAGAATCCCCATTTTACAGGTGAGGAAACAGGTGTGTCAGAGAACTCAAGTCATTGGTACCTGGTCTTCTAGTTAGTGACAGGGATAGGATTGGAGCTCATCTCTTTACCTTTCAACTGTCTAAGTTTTTACACTCAGATTTTTCCTGACCTTCAGTGTTGACCTGAGGGCTTTATGTGAAGGACATGGACCTGTGTCCTCAGAGTAGCAAAGGATTTTGCATACTTGGCTGTACTTCCTGCATTGTTGATGAGTATTTTGTAACCTGCAGAGGACTTGAAGGTGTGTGTGTGTGTGTGTGTGTGTGTGTGTGTGTGTGTGTGTGTGTGTGTGTTTGAAGGCATAACTCCTTGCAAATTTATATCCTCACCACAACCTAACTTTTGGACAAAGTTAATGTCTCATTACATAACTAAACACTTTTTTCTATATTGAGGAACAACAAACACGCTAGTTTAAAAGGCCTCATGTTAACTGGATGCAACTTTGGATGTTTTCCCTGATCATCTTTGAGTGGATCCTCAAATAACAAGGCAGCTATTAAAAAGTGTCATTCCTGTTACGAGTATCGTGCTTTTCATTTCCTTTAGTAGTCTGAGGATTGCTAGTACACATTTTTACAAAAAGAGAAAGTTTTTTTTTTCTGACTTCATTTTGCTGAACTAATGGATATTTGGGGATGTGAGGAGAGAGGAAATGCAGAAGGAAGCCTACCTCTCTCCCTTTCTAGGGTGCCAGTGTCTGTCTGTAGTCGTTAAGCCAGCAAAAGGAGGTTGTCCAACCGAAGTACCATTTATGAATACAGTATTCTTTTCATGGCAACATTGTACGTGCCAGCCTTTCACCCCAGGTCAGGCCTATAACCCATGTGGAGTATGATGTGGATGGTGAAAACAGTGGCAGAGAGGAGACTAACCCTTGTCTAATAGATTTTGGTCGTCATTTGTTAGGCTTTTGATCCTCAAATAGAAGTGTGGCCATTATGCGAGAATTACTTCTACTGGAGTAGCTAGAGAAGATGGTTTACACTTGGGACTTGGTGGGGTTTCTGTCCTGAACCTTGGATCCCTGAACACAGTGAGGGCTTGCTGGATGCCGAGTTATGGCCGCGACACCTGCAAACCAGCAACTTGGCGAGCGAGAGCCTGAGGGTGTATGTATTTCACTCACTCAGAGCTGTCAGTTCTTATCAACCTTTCGTAAGAATATTTTTTTCTCCCTGAAAACTCATAAAAATTCACGTTGCAATATCAATGCCTGCAAGATCCTGTACAATTTTGTTGAGCTGCTTGTGCCCCTTCCTCCTAATAGATACATCATTCTCCTCATACACACAGATACAGATGTGTGCTTCTGAATCTGTATAGGAGGCCCGTGTATATGCCAAAGTAGGTTTGCTGAGGGAAATAAACTAATTTTTCCCACACTGGTTCAATGTGACTAAGATATTTTTATGCATATCCTTAAAAGACTCCATTCTGACGACTATTTTAAATTTCATTAACCTTGCATATATTTTACCAGATACGTTTTCAGCATATCTATTTATTTGATTACCATGATGATGCTTTGCTTTCTTGTGTACCTGGAAAGAGAATTAGTGGATTTAATTTTTTTTTACGATAAATGTTTTTAGCGAGGTCACCTTTTGTGTTGGAAACAACAGATTTGTAAATCCTTACCGACACTGTGTATATTCTCGTGCCCTTAAAAAGAAAGTATAATGTTAGCCTAATACATTATACCAGAATTATGATATTTTAAATATAGGTCTTTAAATTGAGTTTGAGGTCACTTTTCCTTTTGATAAGGTGAGGAAAGGGGCAATATTTAAAAATAACTGTTACCCAGTAATGATAGTGCATCGTTTCCAAAATATTCTCTAGGGAAAATCATATTTCATTATGCTTGACTATGTAAGATGAAACCTTGATACAGGATAAAAGGGATAGCTTGTCCTTTTCTCCAGCACTTTTATTAGCAAGTGATGATACTGTATGGTGTGTATGTGTATCTGTGAGTGGGAAGGTACATGGAACTACAGGACTGCCCTTTTCCACCTTAAAACCATATGCGGGGGGGCTTCCCTGGTGGCGCAGTGGTTGAGAGTACGCCTGCTGATGCAGGGGACACGGGTTCGTGCCCCGGTCCGGGAAGATCCCACGTGCCGCGGAGCGGCTGGGCCCGTGAGCCATGGCCACTGAGCCTGCGCGTCTGGAGCCTGTGCTCCGCAACGGGAGAGGCCACAACAGTGAGAGGCCCACGTACCACAAAAAAACAAACAAAGAAACAAAAAACCATATGGAATTATGCCTGTAACTATGTTTTAAATGCTCAATACAATTTTGAATTTTGTATAAAGTTATGTGGGACTTACTGTTTATTATAAATAAAGAAGTTACCGTGTGAAATTAGAATGGGCAGATCATCTGTGATATTGTTACAGCAGTCAACCTTGATGGACTTTAGAAATAATAAAACGTGGCCTTTTGTAAAACAAAACAATATGTAGCATTTCTGGTAGTAGAGAAGCATTGAGCTCTGTGAGCAGTAGCCTCATTTATGGGATGTTAATTATAATTGTGATTGAACATTTTTATGAGTTTTATAATAGAATATTTGCTAATATTTAATTTTTGACCTCTCTGTCCATCCTTTTCTCCCACTTCACATGAGGACAATTCTGGTTTTATAGGTCCCGATTTTTTTTTTTCCTTATGTCTCACCAGAAGTGCGAATTCATTTTGTTAGAATGGTATTGATCTCAAAAGTGGAGGATTATGACTCCAGTTGGGGCTTCATCAGCCTGAGCAGGTGCATTCTAAGTAAGAGAGATACTGTTTTAATGCAAATGTCCCCCCTAATTCAGAGGAAGGGAGATGTGGATAGGAATTGACACAGTGGTTAAGCCGGAATTGTTTCTAGATAGATTGTTTTTATTTTCTTTTTCTGAATTCTCTGGGCACCAGCAACAGTGTCTTGTTAATAAATGGCAGAGAAATATAGAGGAAGAGAAGTTGAGGGTGACTGTCTCAATTTTTTGCTCTGAGGGATCACAAATGCTTAAGGAAAATGAAGTTGGAGGATCACATACGTATGTGGGATCCTCAGTGGTACATGCTCATTTGAGGGTAGACTTGGATTTGGGGACCCCAGATAAGAGGGGATGGTTGTATTAAAATGCCCTAAGCCCTACTGGGAGGAAACTTAACATGAGCCATAACAGGGTGGTTTCATAGTGAGGGTCCAGAACTTGTCTTGAAGTGTGCTATTGTCTAAGAAGGAGTGAGAAAAAACTTCAGAAGTGTCTAAGAACCAGGGGGTGTGGAGTGAACCAGGGCTCTTCTGTGCCATGAACATTTTCATGTCAGGTATAATTCTACTTTGCATTTTTGTGAACTGTGGATTTTAGGGAAACACAATGTTTTCACTGAAAAGGCATTAGCCATATTTCCCTCCTTGGATGGTGGTTACATGAGTGTTTATAATTTATTACACTGTACTTTTAGGTATTCTTCTGTACATTTAAAAATAGTTTATGAAAAAGTCATCAGTGTATCTATTATATTTTCCAGCTCAACCATATGACTGCATTATTCATTCCTCCCTCTCCTTAACACCCATTTATTGAGCCCCTACTATGCACCAGGGCCTGTTAGTGGCTCTGGGAATACAGTAATGAACAAAACAAGTATAAGTGCCTGATCTCATTATTTAGAGAGGGACAGACAATACGTTAAGCAATGTGTTAGAGTGGGGTGTGAGCAACCTTTTTCTGTAAGGGGCCAGATAGTAAACATTTTAGGCTTTGTGGGCCAGGGAGCTTCTGTCCCACCTACTCAACTCTGCCCTTGGCGTGTGAAAGCAGCCATGGACAGTATGTACATGAGTGGGTATGGCTTCATTTCAACAAAGTGGGTATGGCTTCGTTTCAACAAAATGTTACTTACAGAATCAGGTGGTGGGCTTGATTTGGCCTGCAGCCCGTAGTTTGCAGACCCCTATGTTAGGTGGCAGTATGTCCGAAGGAGAAAATAGAATGAAAGGAAATGTGGAGTATTGAGCTGTAGGGGCAAGGGATGCCGCAATTTTTGACGGGTGGTCAGGGAAGACCTCACTGAGAAGGTGACTTATGTAAAAATTTGAATAAAATGGGTTCAGCCCTGGGTATATGTGGGGGAAAGAATGATCCATACAGAGGGAACAGGACGTGCAAAAGTCCTGAGGCTGGACATAGGTGGACAATTCAAGGAATGGGATGAAGATCAGGGTGTTTTGAGCAGAGTGAGTGATGGGGAGATTGGTAGAAGTTGAGATCAGAGGCAAAGGCTGGGGATGAAGGATGAGGTCACATCGTGTCACCTTGTAAGGCTTTTTTTTTTTTTTTAATTTGCAAGTCAGTTGGAGAGTCACTGGAGGAGTTTGAGTAGAAGAGTGAGAGGATCTAACTTTTGACAGGATCCCTGGCTTCTGTATGGATTGTAGACTGTAGGGGAGCTGGGGTGGAAACCCAGAGAACCAACTAAGAGGTGATTGAGGTAATCGGGTCAGAGATGATGGTGCTTGGACAGACTCACCGTGGTGGAGGTGGTGAGAAGCAACCGCGTTCAGGATGTGCATTGGCCATAGACTCAACAGGAATTGTTCACCATAGAAGTGGGGTACGAGGACAGGAGGAGTCAAAGATGACTTAAAAGTAAACCGGGAGAGTGCGGTGCCATTTACTTAGTGGGGAAGATAGTAGGAGGACAGCCAGCAGGTCTCAACTACCCAGAGCCCCTGGGCTGATAGAGCCTACAGCCTGAGGTTCAAGGCAAATCTGCCACCTCTTGGATTCGTGTGTGCCTTGGTGGTCGTGAGTGTCCAGGCTGAGGTCTGTTGTGTCCATGCTGGCTGGGGTTTGTCGCAGACTTCAGCCTCTTGCTGTGGTTCATGTCTTGTGCTAGTACAGATTCTTGAGATTGCTGAACTCTTAAGGGGCAGGTGGAGGTTCCACACACACATTCTTTGAGTGAATCCATTTTAATTCATGAAGTTATTGAAAGAAATCCCATTACCCAGTAGATCACCACATAGGCCCTCAAACACAGGGAGATATGTAGGCTGGTATCTGGTGGCTACAAGAGCCAGGGTCTTAAATGAATCATCAGTTCTACATACTATTGATGGGTCTCTGTGCCTCTTGGAGAAGGTGCAGTACTCTCCTGCTCCATTGTTAATGTGCATATAAATAACACGTATAATTCAGTGCCAAAAAGCAATTCAGGACAGTCATGTCTGTTTAGAGGCTTCTGTAATTTGTCTGCTAAAACATCTCTAGACTCTTTCTCAAATGCACTGCCAAATTTATGACAGTTAAAGTTCAATAATGATTTGAAGACTCCAAGTGGTGGTTCTTGTTTCTAAGAAGACAGATGCTTTTGTCTTACCTTGATCTTATTAGGGAGTTGTATGTCAGTGCTTAAGATGCAATGCAAAGAAGGTATTAAATCGTTTGAAGTGGCAGGGGTTGAGATTTCTATTGGACATCCAAGTGGAGATGTGAAGAAGGTAGTATAAATGAATCTGGGGGTGAGGAAAGACATCCAGGCTAGAGAGAGAGATCTGGGGAGTCACTGGTAGTAGATAAAGCTGTGGGGCCAGTGGGATAACTGGGGGAGTTGGCATAGATAGAAGAGAGCCAAATCCTAGGGTACTTGGAGCTTAGAGGTCAGGGAGATGAGTGGCAGTAAGCAAGGAGACTAGGAGGAATGGCCAAAGGGGAGATGTGAGAGGAAGACCAGTGGTGTCCTGGAAGCCGAGTAAAGATGATGTTTTGAGGAGAATGTGATTAACCATGTCGAATGCTGTTGAAAGAACAAGGAAGGCTGGACTGAGAAGTGAGTCTACCAGGGTACAAGACATCGGTGACCTTAGAGCAGTGTGGATAGAGTGGTGTGTTTATGAGGGAACTTTTTAGATCCGTGGCTGCAAATAATGAAGCGCAGTGTACAGTTTGGGCAGTGCGGCCTGTATTAATCATTGCCATTTTTCTTCTAACCATTTAACATTCATCATCATTAATATTTTAATAGTACTAGGTAGGGAGGGTGGGAGGGAGGGAGACGCAAGAGGGAAGAGATATGGGAACATATGTTTATGTATAACTGATTCACTTTGTTATAGAGCAGAAACTAACACACCATTGTAAAGCAATTATACCCCAATAAAGATGTTAAGAAAAATAGTACTAGGTAAAGAAAAAACAACTCTATAGTAAAATTCTTTTACAAAACACTCACTGGTCTTTCTCAGTTAAGCTACGTGATTTTGGGGTCTTGCTTGTTGTCACTACAGTTTCACATCGTGTTCTTTCAGATTTGCTAAAAATATGTACAGATTCATTAAATACCCTTTAACTCCTCTTGGGCACAGTGCTATCAGTGTTTCTTTTTTTTTTTTAGATCGCAGAACTGTGAAACAAGGGACAAAGAGGGTTCTTGTCAGATCAAAGGTATAAGGAAAATTATAGCCTGTCTATTTAGCCAAAATCACATGTTGATTATGTATAATTACTTCATCTAACATGGTCAGGTTGAATTTCTTCCTGTAGATCTTAGAGGAAATTTTTTTTCTTGTGCTTAGAGGATAAAATTAATCAGAAAATTGGAGCAAAGGGAAAATTAAAGGTAGAGGGGAAAAAAAGAGGGTAGTGTACAAGAATGTATGAGAGCAGATCCTATATAGTTGCTGGGAAAGGGCCAAAACTTGAGTCTGAATTTGGTAGAATTATAGCAGTCTAGACCAAAAAAGAAACATGGTTGTTACATGATGCAGTGTTAGGAAGGCAAAAACAAACTGGTTACTCAGGCGAAGGAGAGCTTTTCTCGGTCTTGAGGTCTGAGAAATTTTCCCACAACACGGGGAGTGGTGAACGATGAGTGTACAATGTCCTCAACAACATCCCCACAATAGATATTCCAGAGTTACCTAGAATTGCATGTTACATTGAGGGATAATGCTAGAAGCATGATTATATTAAGGATCCAAACAATGCTATTTTCTTTTTTTTAATCTTTATTTTATATTGGATTACAGTTGATTTACAGTGTTGTGTTAGTTTCAGGTGTACAGCAAAGTGATTCAGTTATATATATACATATATCTATTCTTTTTCAAATTGTTTTCCCATTTAGGTTGTTACAGAATTTTGATCAGAGTTCCCTGTGCTATACAGTAGGTCCTTGTTGGTTATCTGTTTTAAAGATAGTAGTGTGTACATGTCAATCCCAAACTCCCAATTTATCCATCTCCCCACCTTTCCCCTTTGGTAATCATAAATTCATTCTCTAAGTCTGTGAGTATGTTTCTGTTTTGTAAGTAAGCTCATTTGTATCATTTTTTTAAAGATTCCCCATATAAGTGATATCATATGATATTTGTCTTTCTCTGTCTTCACCTAGTATGATAATCTCCAGGTCTGTCCATGTTGCTGCAAATGGCATTTTTCATTCTTTTTAATGGCTGAGTAATATTCCATCGTATATATATACCACATCTTCTTTATCCATTCATCTGTCAATGGACATTTAGGTTGCTTCCATGTCTTGGCTATTGTAAACAGTGCTGCAGTGAACATTGGGGTGCATGTATCCTTTTGAACCATATTTTTCTCTGGATATATGCCCAGGAGTGGGATTGCTAGATCATATGGTAGCTCTATTTTTAGTTTTTTAAGGAACCTCCATACTGTTTTCCATAGTAGTTGTATCAATTTACATTCCCACTAACAGTGTAGAAGGATTTCCTTTTCTCCACACCCTCTCCAGCATTTATCGTTTGCAGAATTTTTGATGATGGCCATTCTGACTGCTGTGAGGTGATATCTCATTGTAGTTTTGATTTGTATTTCTCTAATAATTAGCGATGTTGAGCATCTTTTCATGTGCCTGTTGGCCATCTGTACGTCTTCTTTGGAGAAATGTCTCTTTAGGTCTTCTGCCCATTTTTTGATTGGGTTGTTTGTTTTGTTGATATTGAGCTGCATAAGCTGTTTGAAAATTTTGGAGGTTAATTCCTTGTCAGTTGCATCATTTGCAAATATTTTCTCCCATTCTGTGGCTTGTCTTTTCGTTTTGTTTATGGTTTCCTTTGCTGTGCAAAAGCTCTTGAGTTTAATTAGATCCCATTTGTTTATTTTTGTTTTGATTTCCATTACTCTAGGAGATGGATTGAAAAAGATATTGCTGTGATTTATGTCAAAGAGTGTTCTGCCTATGTTTTCCTCTAAGAGTTTTATAGTATCCGGTCTTACATTTAGGTCTTTAATGCATTGTGACTTTATTTTTGTGTATGTTGTTAGGGAATTTTCTAATTTCATTTTTTTACATGTAGCTGTCCAGTTTTCCCAGCACCATTTGTTGAAGAGACTGTCTTTTCTCCATTGTATAGTCTTGCCTCCTTTGTTGTAGATTAATTTACCATAGGAGTGTGGGTTTATTTCTGGGCTTTCTATTCTGTTCTGTTGATCTCTGTGTCTGTTTTTGTACCAGTACTGTTTTGATTACTGTAGCTTTGTATTATAGTCTGAAGTGAGGGAGCCTGATTCCTCCAGCTCTGTTTTTCGTTCTCAAGATTACTTTGGCTATTCGGTGCCTTTTGTGTCTCCATCAATGCATTCGATAAAGTTGCAGTATACAGAATTAATACACAGAAATCTCTTGCATTTCTATACACTAACAACAGAAGATCAGAAACAGAAATTAAAGAAACAATCCCATTTACCATTGCATCAAAAAAGTAGGTCTATCCTTAGGTATTTTATTCTAAGGAGGCAAAAGACCTGTACTCTGAACACTATAAGTTGCTGATGAAAGAAATCGAAGATGACACAAACAGATGGAAAGATATATCATGTTCTTAGATTGGAAGAATCAATGTCAAAATGACTATACTACCCAAGGCAATCTACAGATTCAATGCAATCCCTATCAAATTACCAACGGCATTTTTTACAGAATGCTATCGTTTCTTAGGGAAAACTTGCTCTACTGATAATTGATGCTGTCAGTTTAAGTCATCTCTATGTTTTTTAACAGTTGAGAGAGTGGACTGCAAGCTGCGGACTGACTTTGGATATTAAGCCTCATGGGGCTGTGTGACTGCATGGATGACCAGCCCTGGGGAGGGGGAGGCAAGAGAGGGCTGTGGTTCTGTCTTACTGAAGTCTCTTTAGGTCAAGAAAAACATACTTGGCAGTTAAAAACATTCTTCCTGTCCTCAGACTCCTTTAGAAGGCCCAGTATAAATTCTGGTTTTGATGCCGATGGCTTTAGTGAAAGCTAGAAAAGGTGAGGAGGTTTGGAAGAAGCACATTTCCAGGGAGGTCCTGCATCTCATACCCACGAGCTCAGCTGTATGATGAGCCTGGCCAAGCTCTGATCCACTTGTGGACTGGCCTTTCCCTTTGGAAGTCTTTTTCTTTACAATCCCAGCTGTCTTACTCTGTTCAAGTTTTAGCAAATTACTTTAGAGCATTTCATATTAAACATTATGAACAATTTCCACCTGGGCCCATATATGTCTCCATTTGTCTCAGTGAAAGAATTTCAAGTAAAGCTTCAGAGTGTTTTACAGCATATATAGCAGCTGCTGTTTCCCTGTCTCTAGTTGGTTTTCTTTGTTGTAGCTCAATATTTAGTGGAACACTCTGAGATATTGTCAGACCCACTGATTGCTCACTTGCCCTTGGATGCTGGTGCAGGAATGACTGAAAATGTGTGGACTAACATTAAAACAACTTATTAAAAAGCTAGTGCTTACTAACTTTAACCAGTGGTAAAGAGTGCCTGTGAGTTGTTAATATGCACATTTGGGTAGGAATTTTTGTTTTGAAACTTTGAAATATTTGAGTTAAAACCATTGACTCGTAAATAAAGATGGAATGAGGTGTTTTTTTCAGAACGGAGTGCAGGGTTGAACACCATTTTTAGCTCATAAGTTTTGATCTTTATTGATGAGAAAGGACCATTCTAGGGCAGTGGTTCTCATCCTGGTTGTCACTTGAGTTTTGGGGGAAAAACAATCCCTGACTCCCACCCCAGACCAATTAAGTGTGACTCTCTGGGATGAAGCCTCGCTATTACTTAAGTTCCTAGATGATTCTGAGGTGCAGTCAGGGCTGAGAACTTCAGTTCAAAGAGATTGCCAACTTTGGCCATCAGGTTGCAGTGATATTAAACCACAACTGTACAGAGTTGGTAGAGCCTCCGAAATGATGCTTTTTTGGGTCCAGCATTATTATGCTAAATCTGCATGCTGTTTGCATGAGTGTACTTAAGGAAAGTAAAACAACTCTACAAGTGTTGAGGGTAATAGTAATAATTTAGATTTTATTTTGAGAGTTGGCTTGGGTGGTACCTGGACTGAAGTTTATCTCTGTTCTACTTTGAAAAAGACTTTGTTATAAACAGAATAAACTAGGTTTTAAGGAAGTTTAATTTAGTTGATAAAGCAAATTAATGAGTACTTTAGAGCACATACTGAAATTGAAACTATTTGTATATTAATTATATGTCATTCTCTAAAGGTTCTTTAAGACTCTACCTGACAAACCTAATCATTGTTTTTTTAATCACAGTGTATGTATAGTTAAACTTGGATGACTGGAACTGTTTAAGATTATTCTAGTATCTCAGTTTTCTCATATAGTTCAGAGTTTACTCTAGTAGAGAGCATCAAAACTTAAAAAAAAAAAAAAAAGGAAAAAGTAATTCCAGAGAGTAGTCTCTCTGAATCTCTGCTGCCTTACAGATTTCTAAGGATAATTAAACTATTTCATACCGACTCAGATCTAGCCTTACACACATAGTAACCATGCTGGGTCATAGAGGTGCTGCATTCAGGAGCAAACAGGAAGGTGGTATGTAAGGCTATTTGTCCTTTTATTAAATGACCTCAGACTGCTGTACTTTGTATTCCATCTTATTTCTATAGTTTTTCTATAGTAGTTCCCATTTTTTCCCTTTTAATTTGTTGCTTCTACTCTGCCATAGACCTGGAAACCACATGATCAAATTAGTTTGAATTGTGGGTCAAATAAAGAATAAATAAGCTGTCAGTAAAGACCTAAGGACCTTTTTAAAGAACAAAATCTGTAAATTGCAGTGAATAAACTTGTTTTTGGTTTACTTCTGGTCCTTTAGGTATGCTCTAGAAAGGTGAGCTTAATGGGTAGTTTCTAAATGGGGGATAAGGAGTTACTATATGAAAAGAAGCAGTGAAGTGGGGCCTTAAATGTAAAACATTCTGGAATCCTATGTTTCATGTACACATTTGCCTCTAAATCTGAATCTGGTATTTCAGTATGATCTTGTTGAGGAGATGAGACACACATGTACACGTGAAGGAGAGAAGCCACAATAGGACCACATGTCACAGTGAGTCGTGGGAGACCAGAGTTAGGAGAGTGTATATGAGGATTTATTTAATGCCTTTTGTGTGGTAGGCAGTGCTGTAAGTGAGTTACATGTGTAACAAACCCCTCAGTAATGTGCTCTAAAATAATATAACTTTGGATATAAAGCTATTGGTGACTGTTGGACATTTATGGAGTCAGGCTGATGACAAAAGCCTGCCTTATGCATAACTTTGCAATAGCAAGATTTTGTATTTTGCATGATTTAATATTTTGGATCCTTCTAATGGTGTTGAGGTTTTGTTGTATTAATTCTTCTGTGAGGTATAACCACCATCTCCATTTTATAGATGGGGAAACTGAAGCAAAGAGAATTTAAGTAACTCTCCCAGAGTTGCTCAGCCTATAACTGCCGGAGTCTGGATTTGAGCTGAACCTTGGCAGTCTGACTCGTGACCCCATGTCCTCACAAGCTGTGCTCTACCGCCTTGAGAGATGCTTGAGTGTGTCGTATCTATTAGGAACTCAGTTCTGATTTTTTCAGTACAAACAACTAGTACTGAACATTTCCATACATAAAATTCTCTTTTTTGAATTAGTTGCCTGGGAGAAAAATCCTATAAGCAGAATCCTGGGTGTTATGGGTTGAATTATATCTGCTGAAAATGCATATGTTGTTAGAGAAATGCACATCAAAACTACAATGAGGTATCACCTCACACTGGTCAGAATGGCCATCATCAAGAAGTCTACGAACAATAAATGCTGGAGAGGGTGGGGAGAAAAGGGAACCCTCTTGCACTGTTGGTGGGAATGTAAATTGATACAGCCACTATGGAGAACAGTTTGGAGGTTCCTTAAAAAACTAAAATAGAACTACAGTACGATCCAGCAATCCCACGACTGGCATATACCCTGAGAAAACCATAATTCAAAACGAGTCATGTACCACAATGTTCACTGCAGCTGTATTTACAATAGCCAGGACATGGAAGCAACCTAAGTGTCCATCGAATGAATAAAGAAGATGTGGCACATATATGCAATGGAATATTTCTCAGTCATAAAAAGAAATGAAATTGAGTTATTTGTAGTGAGGTGGATGGGCCTAGGGACTGTCATACGGAGTGAAGTAAGTCAGAAAGAGAAAAACAAATACCGTATGCTAACACATATATATGGAATCTAAAAATATTAAAAAAAAATGGTTCTGAAGAATCTAGGGTCAGGACAGGAATAAAGACACAGACGTAGAGAATGGACTTCAGGACACGGGGAGGGGGAAGGGTAAGCTGGGACGAAGTGAGAGAGTGGCATGGACATATATACCCTACCACATGTAAAATAGATAGCTAGTGGGAAGCAGCTGCATAGCACAGGGAGATCAGCTCAGTGCTTTGTGACCACCTAGAGGGGTGGGATAGGGAGGTTGGGAGGGAGACGTGAGAGGGAGAAGATATGGGGATATATGAACATGTAGAACTGATTCACTTTGATATACAGCAGAAACTAACACACCATTGTAAAGCAATTATACTCCAATAAAGGTGTTAAAAAAAATTCATATGTTGAAGTCCTACTCCCTCAACCCCCATGCCTCAGAATGTGACCTTATTTGGAAATAGTCACTGCTGATGCAACTAGTTCAGATGAGGTCATACTGAGGTAGGGTGGGCCCCTAATCCAGTATGACTGGCATCCTTCTTAAAAGGGGAAATTTGGACGCAGACATGCACGCACAGAGTATGGCATGTGAAGATACGAGTTATGCTGCCACAAGGGAAGGAATTACTATTAGAAGCTAGGAGAGGGGCCTGGAACAGATCCTTCCCTGGTGCCTTCTTCAGAGGGAGCCTGGCTCTGCTGACACCTTAACCTCAGACTTCTAGCCTCCAGAGCTGTGAGATGATAAATGTCTATTATTTGAGCGGCTATTTTGTGGTACTTTGTTACATCAGCCGTAGGAAACTAACATAGGTTCCTGGAAAAAAATTCTCCTAGGTCAAAGGGTAATCTTAAACTCACTACTATTCAGTAACTCTCAGAAACTCTGAAAAAACATAGCAAACATGCCTATCGTTTCTTCCTGGCCTCTGTCTTTTCTAGATAACTGTCCCTATCCATCTGCCAAGTGTTGCTTTTGTCACTGTGATCTTGCTCCACTGCTGATTGGCCCAAGCTGGGCACCTGACCTCCAGGAAGAACAATCAGATTGGCTCTTCAGATTACCTGGAATTGAGATACAGAGAGTTGTTAGGGAGCTGAGTTTAAAAGTCATGGGGGTATATATATGTATAACTGAGTCACTTTGCTGTACAGCAACTAACACGACATTGTAAATCACCTGTACTTCAATAAAATAAATAAATAAATAAATAAAGGTCATGAGAACATTTGGGGGAAGCCTTGGAAGGGTTGTAAGCAGGTGTATGGACAGAGAAGCTGGACTCGGCAACAGAGGAGAAGGAAGCAGAAGTGGGACAAATACAGAGACCAATGGCTCCAGAGTACAAGAGAAGTTTAGAGCTGATGTCTTGATTCTTAATGTTGTACAATTTGGGGGTTGATTGTCTTGATGCCCCGTTGTTTTTATTGCAGTTGGACTTGGAGAGTTACCTCTGTTCACTTTTATTAAGTTCCTTGTGAGTTTCAATTCTAATAACCAAACGAACCCTGACTGAAATAGGGGAGTGGTGTGTAGAAGGCTGCTGGAAGGACTGATGGTATATATGTCCCTTTGTAACCTCCAAAACCTATCCTAGTTGAACCTAGTCTCTGGAGAGCTTTGGGTCTGGACCCACCGTACGGGTCCTCTTAGAATTATATTGACAGACTTGTCTTTAGTTGTGATGCCCTCAGCATTTTTAGGGCTCTGACGGGTATTGCCAAACTGATTTTCTAAAAGGGATGTATCAATCCATCCTACAAGCTTTGAGCATAACTATTTTACTGTGACTTACCAGCAATGAGTAATGTAATTTTAAAAAATTGTTGGTAATCTTAAGTGTAAAATGAAGTGATTTTTTTCAGTATAATATTTCTGTTTAGTACGATTTGATTTTTTTTCTTTGTATTTGCTAACCAGCAATTTACATCAACTTTCTTGGCAGCCTAGTAACCATTTATATTTTAATAGCTTTGTCGTTATCTTGCAAAATTGTGGATTTGACTTGGAAGATCAACAGAATTCCTTCTCCCAAGGCAATAATTATAATTTCTATCCAGAGGGCACACATAACTTCTGGTTGTTTTATATGAGGAATTGCATATTTAAGGACCTGTGGTCTCTATTCCCATCATCGTAGGGCTGGGAGTCTACCAGGCCGGTGGCATCATGCAAATCAGGAAAGGGGTAGGAAAGCAGTTCTGGCTTGGGACTGTCCCCCGAAACTTGGCCTTGGGAGCAACTGGCTGGTTTTGAATCTCCAGTGGACACACTGTTTTTGCAGAGGTGAACACACCTGGAGAGCACCTTCAAAATAAACATCCCTACCCTTAGTCTTTAAAATCTGACTCTGGGGGTGGATGTGACTTCTGAAACAGTTAAATGCCTTCTAGAAAGGTGTCATGCTTTGATTGGATATGTTTCTTAGTTTGATTTTTGATTTTTATCCTGCATTCCTCACACAGAACCCACATAGACAGATCTAAATGTGACAGCAGTCGGTTTGCCGCCCTCTGCCTTGGGGAGATTTACTGCCCTGTTGTCTCATGGTTTAGAGTTTTCTTACTTTACCACTGGAAAGTGTGACAGTTGCCATATTTTTAAGCTGGGCTTAAAACACTTGGGCTTCCTGGACTCATAGTAAGCTGCGGGCAGGTTTGAGGCACAGCTACGCTGCTGTTGATAATTCTGCTGCTGTCGATTGCCTTCTGAAGAAGGCTGTTAGAAGGAATGTAGATTTATTTCCTTAGTGTTTTTAATTTATTCTTCTGTAAAGGAGCTCTGCTGGGGTGGTAGAGATCTGAGGAGTATTTTTAAGTACCAATCCTAATGATGCTGTTAATATTGTGAATACAATAATGGTAATATTATTAGGGGGCAGCATGGTGGCTGAGCGGGGGCTTGGGAGCAGCAGACCTGGGCTGAAATCCCTAACTGTGAGGCAGGGATGGGAATGTCTGTCTTGCATGGTGTGTGTTTGGTAGACAGAGGTTATTAGCCATTACCCTCCCCTGTATCTGTCTCATGTCAACCTAGCATCCCTGTACACATGGTCTGCAACCTAGCACTCTTTTCCAAACAGTTTTTCCAGGGAGTTTGTTAAAAAGTTGTATTGCCTAACTTACCTTGGTGAAGTGGGGTGTGTGTGTTAATGGCTGAGATAGGTACTTGATCATACTCAGTATAAAATATTTTCCCGGCTAAAAATTATTCTGGCCTTGAGGTGTAGAAAAGTATCTTACACAATTCAGGTATGGTTGGTAAGTGGAAAAATCAATTGTATTAAATATATGTACATGAATGTTATATATTTTCTATATAAAAAACATTTTTTATAAATAACTAAATATATGTCTTAGTATAAATGAGTTTGAATTTTTTTTCTTTCTATTGACTTAATTTTCTTTGTGTCTCTTCAGACTTCCTGAATTAGTAATAAGTGCTAGTTCCTGGGTGTTTGGCAACATACCTCATAGCAGCAGACTTTTTAAGTCTTCTATTTTTACTTTAAGAATCGTGTACATTTTGCATTCTACCATATATATAACATGTTAAGTTCTTTAAAGTGACTACTTACCACTGTAAAAGGGATGCATTAGACAGATGTTCCGTGTCCATTTTGTGGCTTACGTGTACACCTCACCTATCACGTACTCTTCGGGGTACAGGTACCTCAGTCTGAGAAGCCTGGTTCTGGAGCCTGGCTTACCCATTTGTCCTTGTGTGGAAAAAGGCCCCAAAGTTATTTTTTGAGGGAAATCTGGCCATGCCTGTTGCTATTTCCTCAACTGACTTCTCTGCAAAGAAATGTGAGAATGCCTTCTGTTCAGGGATAGGTTCCTCCGAGCTACCATCTCCAGCTTCGTTAACGTGTAACATATTTAGATTTGCACCGGAGGCAGCTGAAGTGTCCGTTCTCCGCCAGGTAGTTTGTGGGGAGTACAAGCAAGAACCCATTGCCATTCAGTTATCTGATGCTAGATTGGGGGCATAATAGTTATGGAGAATTGCCTGAAGGATATGCTGTGAATCCAGTATTCTTTTAATTAAAGTATTTTATTATCACCATGCCTTATTTGCCCTTCATCTGGTCCAGTTTATTATATAACCAGTTGCAGCTCGGTCTCAGATATTTCCAAAGATCACTCTGGCATCCTATTGGATTCTGAAGCTGAAAAGGTTATTATTTTAGTAATTAGGATCTTTATAGTTTCAGAGAATTCAAAAGTGTTGAAAAGTGTTCATTGGTTTGTATTTTTTTTCTAACCACGGTTTCTGCCTTTGTTCTTCAATTAATTTTTTAATACATGCATATCATCTAATGCTTCTAGATATTCTAAAATTTGTTGCTGGATCAGTTCAGCTCACCAGACAGCTGAGTTCCTGAAAGCCTAGCGTTAGACCCTCGGAACTGGTTCTTCTGAATGGCTCTTGGTTGGAGGCTGTCATCTTATGCTGAGACAGCTCCTGAGAAGAATCCCTTGAAACCCTCATTTCCCTTAAGGATCGTGTTACACAGTTACCTCATTTATGAAGCCACAGGGGACAAGTTCCTCTCTGGCCTCGGTCCTGAGAGTTGGGCTGCTCTAGAGCAACCAGTTTGTTTGTTCTTAGGGACCTTGTTTTTCATGTAACTGATTCTGGTTTTTTCTCATGCTGCCTACGACCATGATAATTCTAATTTGTGGCCTAGCTATTTATAGTGCTCAGAGCTGCAAATCATGTGTCTTTTCTGCTTTGATTTGATTTTTAAAAAAATTAAACTCATCTTTTTAAAATAAAAGAAATTCTTATCTTTTCCCGTTGAGCTCTTATTTCTTCCCTTGTAGAAAAATGCACACACTTGGTGAACCACTTTAAGTGCTTTTTGGGACACAACCTGGGACAAAATAACCCTAAGAGACCCTCAGTGACTGTGGAAGCACATTCACTAAAATCTTCTCAGCAAAGGTCAGCAGAGTTCGATGGAAGGTGTTGCCCCTTTGTTGTAGCTCTCGCATCCTGGGTGTGAGTGCCCTGGCATGGGTCCAGGGGGTGGCCTGAGTGATGGAACAAGCCTCTGCCTAGTTACCCCAATCAAGCCAGACCGGCCCACTCTGCTGAAACCCAACACGGACCCCTCTGCTTCCTGTCCTAGGATAGTCCTCTTCAGCGCTCCCTGTCAGCAGGAACCTGGTGACATCAGTGCTCCAAATGTGACCAGCCCTGCTGAAAACCTGAGCCTGCCTCCAGGATGTGACCCCTGCCATCCTGTGTTTCCTTTGAAAATCTTAGGGTCTAGGTTCCTGAGAGAGAGTGTATGGCTTCTTGTTTTTGCACATCAGTCCCATCAGTCCACTTAAGCAGATAGAAACACCACCAAATCTCTCTAGCCTAGAGCAGCATCAAGCCCATCACAGGTCCACAGGGGCATGTGGTCACCTGGGGACTCAGACTCCCTTGAGCAGCCTCTGTTTCTAACCTTGCTGGGAATGGTGCCAGAGGAAAAGAGCTCTGAGGGTTTTCCATCGGCAGTTAAGTGTGCTGGTCTGGAAATAACACGTGTTACTTCTGCTTGCAGCTCATTTGCTGGAACTTGTTACGTGGTCTGCAACCAGGAAGGGCAATGCTGTTATGTGCCTGGAAAAGGAGAGGACTCGAAATACAAGTTTGATCACACCGATGACTCAGACTAGGTTTTGGAATTAGCGTGATGTTTTGCTGTTGATACTCCTCTTGCTACCTTTGTTCCCCCAAAATCAGTTTGCTAGGATATGTGAACTTCAGCAAAACAGTAAGTTAAAGGTTGGTTAGTACAGGGATGTGGACTGGTATGCAACTATTGCAAATGTATTCCAAGATGAACTGTGTATTTGCTGAAGGTGGGAATTAAATTGGAAGTGAGACTTTCTAGCAGTCCATGTGAGAAAAGAACTTGTGAGAAGGAAGCTTGGTCCATAAGATACAGATTCTTAACCTGGAGACGGGGGCGATGTCTCTGCACTCCCTGAAATTGTTTGCAAAGTATAGTGTGTGCATATGGAGAGAGGAGTCACAACTTTCATCAGATTCTCAGGGGCATGTATGACCATATCCCCACCTGACTGCCATAAGATAGAGACCGTTTAGTCAGAAGAAGCACTACAGATTTCTGAGGTGAATCCCAGACAGGAATTCTTCCCAGGGGTACCAGATTTTCCCCTCACTTATGGTAGACACGATGATGAATTTCATAGGCATGTTTATTACGACACTCCACAACATAGGCTGATGGAATTCCATGGATGCTAACTCAGTAGAAACAAGTCTATAAGGGATGGGGAGTGGTAGGTTTAATACTCAGAGGTGGTGTTTGGAACAAATTATGAGGCCAGAACTGCTTCTCGGCTGATTCTGGCTTGCTCTAGATGTAGAGTAGAGAAGAAAGGTGGGTTCCATATCCTTCACGTCATGATCCTTCAACCTTGTTTCCCTTCACCCAGCTTTTGTTAAGTATTTGGTGGTACTGACACTGAGATGGTAATTACTAATAGCACCTGGAGTATAGCTTTCCTGTGCTGAGTATTTAGTATGGCATATGTGGCCAGGATATATACTAAAGAGAAGGGCATGCCACCTTGACTTGAAGATACCTGAAAGTATGTTTGGGAGACATACCAAGATTGTCTTTAGAAGTCATCTTGTTTAAGAGGGTGCTTACTTTTCATCTTACTCTATGACCCAGAATATTTTAAACATGGTAATTTCATTTTTAAAAGGTAAATACTTTTTAATCACAAAAGTAATATGTTATTTTGTTAAAAATATCAGAAAATTAAATTATAAAAAGTCATTTGTATATGACCTATAGGTGGCACTACTCTGGAAATATTGATAGCCTTCAGGGTTTTATGTACATGTATGTACTGAAAAATAAAACCAAGATGTGGCTCATAAGAGACATATAAATTCGTAATCTAGCTTTTCCACTTAATATAGCTTAAGTATTTTTCCATATCAGAAAAACTAGACTTTTGTTTTAAATGATTGCACATTATATGGATTTACCATAATTTCATTTCTTTTTGGATATGTGTACTATTCTCATTTGTTTAAAAAAAATTGTAGTTGTAAATCATGCTTTGATCACACACTTTCACATGAATCTTTACACAGTTGTGTGATCTTCCTCTTAGGATAAATGCCTGGAAGTTGAATTGCTGGGACAGAGAGTCGATAAGCTTTTAAGATGTTGAATGTGTATGCCACGTTGTCCTTTAGAAAAACAATGTAATGTATATGAGTATTTCTCTTATCCTTTTGTTTGTATTAAGTGGTATTATTTATTGTTAAAATTTGTTAATCTGATAGATGAAAATATTATCATCTAGATAATATTTTCATCTATCATAGATGAAATATTATCCTATTTCAATTTGCAGTTCTTTGATCACTAGTGAAGTAGAAAATTGTCATATGTTTGTGGACAGTTTTATTTTTTTTCCGCTAATTTGTGTCCTTTAACATTTTTTATTGGGTCTTTTTCTTTCTGATTTGTAAGAGTTCTGTATGTTCTTAGAGTACTGATTGCTTCCTATCAATTTTAGTGGTATATGAATGGGTGAAATTATCCATTTTATTGTAGCTTAAAAGTTTTCCAATTTCTCTTATTTTAAAACTTTCTTCTGTATCAGTTGACATGTTTTCTGTTTTCTTGATTAAATTTTTGTTGATTTTCATTTCTGTATCAAGGATTTTAAAATTAGCTACCTAGTCACTTTTATGAATCTTCAAGGGTTCCTTATTGTTACAGTATACGGAAGTTCCCGCTCAGGAATTCTTTAATCATCTGTGTGTCATGAGCCCTGTTGGAAGACTGGGGAGGTCTGTGGTGGTCCAGGCAGCGGTGTTCCAAGGAAAGGATGATGGGAGTGATACACTCTGGGTGCAGGCAAAATGGGGATGCATGGCCTGGAGAGAACTTAAAAACAATACTAAAACTGACAAAAAGCCAGTCTCCTTTTCATTGTCACCATGTGCCGGCAGTTCTGGGCAAGTTGATAAGTGAATGCTTGTCCCCACTAGGATGGATTTCTTTTACCTCTTATCCCTTCATTATATCACTAGTATGTGGACCCAGGCAAAACTTTAAATATATAAAATAAAACAGAAGGGTTACAAAGGAAACCCATTTTATTGAAATATAGTTATCAAAATATTAAAATGTATAATACAGAAAAATATTTGCTCCTTTATTAAAGCATTGACTGACAAGATCTAGTAGTAGGTTTAATAATTGTGATTTCAAAGTAGTAATGAGGATAAATGATATTTCAAGATGTCTACTTTATGAGATATGAAAACATCTGAAGATTTCCATTGGTGCCAAAGTCACAGGTGTTGCAACTCGTACTGTAGTTTGTAGCCAACCTTCATAATGAGTAGAAATGCTGAATTTAAGAGTTTGAACAAAACATGGAATTGTTTTCTCATCCAAGTTCATGGCCCTCTGAATTCTATCTGTTTGGATTGCTTGGGGATCTGTGTACCAAGTACTCTTTTCTAGGTGGAATGGTCACTGTAGCCTTCATTTTAAGGTCTGTGAATCTACTGCATAGCCCCGTGAGATAAAACTAAGAGATGGGCTAGATGTTCTGAAGTTCTTGAGTAGAGAAGTAGAAGGACTCAGTTACCAAGTGAGTCAGAAATAGACAAGGAGTACTTGGGGAGGCTGGGATGAAATCTGCCAATACCCAGTCAGTAGTGCACAATGTATATATAGTGCATTCTGTGAGCCAGTGCAGGGGGCAGGGTGCAGACCCTCCCTCCATGAGAAGTTAATATGCTGGGTGATACATAATTATATGTAAGTTGAAGTGATGGGTGTAGGGATTGTCAGGGAGGGCTTCTTAGAAGAGGAGACATTTAAGCAGCTAAAAGGTTGAGGAGGAGCCAGCCATGTAAAAATGGAAGAAGAGTGCAGTGCAGAGCTCGCAGGCCAAAGGAACCACCCGTGCTGAGGTTGCGAGGCAGAGGGAAGAGTTTGGCACATTTGAGGATTGAGAGGAGCCACTGTGGTTCAGCATGGGGGCAAGAGAGCAGGAGAATTTAACCAAAGAGGGTTGGAGAGGAAGGCAGGGCTGATCATGCAAGACCTTGTAGGCCTTGAGAGAGACTATAGAATTAAAGTATGAAAGAAAGGCGGGCTTCCCTGGTGGCGCAGTGGTTGGGAGTCCGCCTGCCGATGTAGGGGACGCGGGTTCGTGCCCTGGTCTGGGAAGATCCCACATGCCGCGGAGCGGCTGGGCCCGTGAGCCATGGCCGCTGAGCCTGCGCGTCCGGAGCCTGTGCTCCGCAACGGGAGAGGCCACAGCAGTGAGAGGCCCGCGTACCGCAAAAAAAAAAAAAAAAAAAAAAAAAAAGAAAGGCATTGGTCCAGTTTACACTAAAGGGTGGTATGTTCAAATTAGTCTTGAAAAGGACCACTCTGGATGTTGGGTGATGCCTCGTGCGGAGAAAGGCCTGAAGCTTGGAGGACTGAGAGGAGGACATAGAGGTTCCTGAGGGGAGGAAGGCGGTGGCACAGGAGATGGAGAAGAGGGGACAGGAAGTAGAAAAACCCAAAACTTACAAAGGATTGGCTAAGAAGTATGAGGCAGAGGCAGAAATCAAGGATGATGTTTGGGTTTTCAGTTTGAGTAATCAGCTGCCATTTACTGAGATGGGGGCACGTGTGTGGGAACAGTAGTGGTTTAGGGTTCTGCTTTGTATGTGCTTGAGGTGCTTATTAGACAACCGAATATCAAAGTCTTATAGGTAGTTGGGTACCTGAATCTGCAGCTCAGAGGAGAGCTTCAGGCTAGGGATATAGATTTGTCATCATTAGCATATACATGATGCTTAACAAGTATCAAGTTAACAAGTCTAACTCAGTAGACTTGTTTCTACTGAGTTAGCATCCGTGGAATTCCATCAGCCTGTATCGTAGAGTGTTGTAATAAACATGCCTATGAAATTAATCATCGTGTCTACCGTAAGTGAGGAGAGAATCTGTTACCCCTAGGAAGAATTCCTGTCTGGGATTAGCATCAGAAATCTGTAGTGCTTCTTCTGACTAAACGGTCTCTATCTTATGGCAGTGGTTTTACATAATTAAAAATTAAAATTAAAAAATTGTGCCTATAGTTAATAATTATGTATTGTGCACTTAAAGCTTTGTTAAGAGAGTAAATCTCATCTTTAATGTCCTTACCACCATAAACTACAGCTAAAATCCTTAAAAATCAAAAGAGAAAAAAAATCATTTATCCTGCTTCTCCAGTTGGAATTGTTCCTCAGGATAATGAAATAATTGATCTTTCTCCTTACAGAAGTGTTTTCTTTTTTCTTGCTAATATACGAAGAAGAATTGATGTAGAATGTTACCATTTTGCAAACACTAATAAAATACAGTTAACCCTTGAACAAGCCAGGGTTGAACTGTGCGGGTCTACTTATACGTGGATAGTTTTCAATAAATACTATGGTACTATAAAAATCCATGGTTGATTGAATCTGTGGATATGGAACTGCGGATATGGAGGGCCGACTGCAAAGTTATCTGCAGATTTTCAACTGCATGGTGGTTGGCACTTGAACCCCTGTGTTGTTCAAGGGTCAACTGTAATGGATTCAGGTAATGATCATTAGCAGCAACTAACATAGAAGTAGGCAACACCACCTAGGATGTATTCTAGCAAAAAAACAAAACCAAATAAAACCCCAACTGATTTTGTTCAAGTCTCTGGATCTGCCAGTTTACAAGAAATACTGGGAAAAGAGAGACCTGTTAAATGGGGTTGCAATCAGCAAAATCTGAACCATGGAAAACACTTTATAGGACAAACCATATGGTTTTGCCAACAAATAAATTGAAATGGGTAAGAACATGGAGTAGGAACCTAAAGATTAAAAAATACTTTAAAAAGGTATCAATCAATCACAATGTATGAATGCTATTCGCACCTCAGTTCAAACAAACCAAAAACATTTTGAGACAACTGGGGAAATTGAGCAGTGACTAGATATTTGGTAGTAAGGAATTAACTGTTCAGTTTTTTAGGTGTGATTTCATGGTTATGTTTAAAATGAGTTATCTTTTAAAGATATAGACAGAAGTTTTTACGGATGCAATGAAATGATGCCTAGGAGGGTGGGGAAGTGGGCAGGGACAGAGGAAACAAGAATGACCATGACTTGATAGTAGGAGCTGGATCGTTACACTCTCCTTTTGTCTACGTTTGAAATTTTTCTTTTTAAAATGACTCTTAATCTTATCCCCATCAAGAATCACTAGGTATAATTACGGTGTTATTACCCATAATTATACATGCTGAGACTACTCAGTTCTGAGAGTACTCAAAGTCAGTAGCCGAGCACTTTGTCAAATACTGGTTCTGAATTGTATTGCACTGTCTCTTACGCTGTTTAGTGTTGTTTTTTCTGGGGTGGACGTGACATTAATAATACCATGGATTATGATTTGCTGTAGTTTTTATGTTATTGCTCATGTTCTAATCTAAAATTGAACCTGTAGCTTTTGGACATAAACCATCCTGTAAATATGAATTTCTGAATGCATTCTCTGTCAATGGACTGAATTTTTAAATTTTTTTTTGAGTTAACGGGCAGCGGATCATTGCTCTGAGGCTTTTTTTTTAAATTTTAATTTAATTTTTGTAATTTTTTTGGGTGTCCGGTGTGGCATGTGGCATCTTAGTTCCCGACCAGGGATTGAACCCGTGCCCCTTGCAGTGGAAGTGCGAAGTCTTAACCAATGGACTGCCAGGGAAGTCCCTGAATGACTGTTAATATATATATTAATAAGTTGACATAGGCTTATGCTCAGATGTGTATTTTAGGAGAGAAATGGGTTTTGGTTGGGTCATTTGTCTGACGTTATAGAATTAAATATGAAAAGTACTTGCAGGGTAGACTTCAGCAAAATCCACTTTAAGTTTCTGCTTCCTGTGAAGTGTCATGGGAAGCATATTTTTTCAGAAGAAGGAACCATTTGGAAGGGACTTCCCAGGAGTGCTGACTTAAGGAAATCTGCATGGAA
Organism: Stenella coeruleoalba; assembly: GCF_951394435.1. NCBI lineage: Eukaryota > Metazoa > Chordata > Mammalia > Artiodactyla > Delphinidae > Stenella > Stenella coeruleoalba. The sequence continues at coordinate 52,799,567 of NC_137148.1, forward strand.
ATTCCCTTATTGAGGTAATATCTTTTGAAGCTATTGATGTACCCTGAATGGGATGGTGTCTCATATTATGATAACCACACATATCTTCTAAAATCAAAGTTTGTTTTTCAACATTAGTTACAGTTGCATGTGAAGTCCAAGGTAGCAAAAGGAATGAAAAGAAGTGAGAATGTAAAACTGAAATGAATTCAAATGGGTATTTGTAGGCTTTTAATGTGAGGTGTTCTTCAGTATTTACTGTTGAGAAGAGGATGGGCATCCCCTATTCCATCATCGTTAGACTAGGCATCAGAGTGCTGTATTTTAAAATTTCTCTTTGGCTTCAGCTGCTTTTTTAATACCAGGCTTTTTCTTTTTATTTTGCTGGTCCAGATGAGTTTTTCCTTTTTTTTTTTCCCCACCAAACAATATATTCCTCTGGGTTCAATCTCCTTCCAAAAAAGTAAGCTGTATTCCTTCTGTTTAAGTCATCATTAAGTATAATTGCAAATGGAAAATCCATTTACATTCCTAAATTGTTGCTGATGTTTCTAAAGGATTTGTTGGGAGGGAAAGAAGAGCATGGCTTGATTTTTTTTTTATCATATTCAAGTAATCCAAATAGCTTTCAGAAGTAGAAAATGGATTTTGATGAAGAGTTGTAATAGTATTTCCAATATGAGTTACTGTGCTCTGTATTATAGAGTCCTTTATATAAATGGGTTCATTTACAATCCTTTTTTTAACTATATCCTTTGATTTTGGTAGTTAATAAAATGTTGGGGAAAACTTCAGTTTGACTTACTTTTTCCTTTTTTTTCAGATTTAAAAGGCAATATTTTAAAAAAGGAAATATTAAGATTCCATTAGATATATGTGTGAACAATATCAATAGCTCTTAAATTCTTTATGTAATAAGGATCTACTGATCAGACCTTCATTTCTCCAGGGATTAAGGAGATTATTGGCATTTCTGCCAGTTTTCATTTAGGCAGAGGAAAGCATGAAAATGGTTATTAACACATTTATTGTGTCAATCAAAATCTGTATTCTGGGTAATCTTTGTTCATAGTTTCCTACCATCTTACTCTAGATGCTTTGTTTCTTAATTCACATTATTGAGAGAGAGAGCTCATAGGCTCAGCTCAGTTTATGGATTGAATCTCCCTGAAAGAGGTATGCATGGCTTTGGAATTATTACTATTCCAGAATGGGGGCATTCCATCCGGTAGGGTTGGCTTCCAAGGGCTACAGGTGGGGATGGTCAAGCCTACAGAAGCTGGGATCCAAACTGACACTACATAATTTCCCAAATAGGGATCTAGAAGAGATGACCACAAAGACACAGTTCTAATGAGTTAGGGTTCTTTGTTTTGGAGAGCTACATTTGAAGTAGTTGTTTTTCTTTTTAATTGAAATTGAAGAAGCTTTCACATACAGGACTTTTCTTAGCTCTCTGAAATGTACATGACCGTGTCATAGCCAGGCTCTAACCTTTTATCATTAGGTGGGCATGGCCCAATATTTTCATTTGGGGAGGTAATTTGTCAAGGGGTTGTATACCCTGATAACAGGGTCAGTGTGAGAGCTAGGTGGGGCCTGAGAAGTCCTGCAGTATAGTGATTAGAGGTGGGGTTGATGGGTGGGCTTCAGGGAGGTGGTGGTGGTCTACCTCCCCATAGTCACTTATCAAGTAGTGAGCATGTGTCCATGTTTTTGCAGGGGGATATCCTGGGGATTTTACTACAAATATCACAGGAGGCCCTGTGACCGGGAAAGCTTAGAACCACTATAAACCCGGGTCTTTCATGTTACTGATGAGGAAACTAAGGCCCAGAGAGATGAAGAGCGGTACTTTAAATCACTCTTCTGAGTCAGAAAAATCTGGATTAACACCTAAGTTTCTGTTACTCATTATCTATTGCTTTTATAGGTGCACTGACTTCATAGAGCATTGCCTAAAGTGTGACATCCTAAATTTAAGTCTTTCAGACTATGAAGGTCAATGCTATTTTAATAATGTAACAACTGAGCTGGGGCTTCCGGGAGCTGGTAGTGGTGTTGGGTGGTCTGGAGTTAAAGAATATTTATCTCAGCTTTATGATTTTCAACTGCATATGTACATCATTCCCAGCCAGTGGAACACGGTTAGGGAAGGTGATTTTATGCCTTAACTAACTTACTGTCTACGTGTAAAGAGAGACTTGGACAAAGTTGTTTTCTCCCAAGTAGTTAAATGTCTTCAAAGCACTCTTAGAATATTTACTTAGCTGCCCCTTTATTATTTAAAAAAAAAAAAGGTACATTGGGTCTAAAGTTATGTGCTTTTATAATAATAAACGTTTTTTTTTGTTTTGTTTTTTTGCGGTACGCGGGCCTCTCACTGCTGTGGCCTCTCCCGCTGCGGAGCACGGACTCCAGAAGCGCAGGCTCAGCGGCCATGGCTCACGGGCCCAGCCACTCCGCAGCACGTGGGATCCTCCCGGTTGGGAGCATGAACTCGCGTCCCCTGCACCAGCAGGCGGACTCTCAACCACTGAGCCACCAGGGAAGCCCATAATAAACCATTTTGAACTGCTTGGAATTCTCTGGCGGTGTTTGCCATTTTACTTTGAATTTTAATTTTTCCTATGTTAACCTTCTTATTTTGTCCTTCAAATTGCAGTGCATTACATCTTTCCTCCCCTTTCCTCCTTCTCCTAGTGGTACATTCTTCCCAGATTTGAATTTTTCCCCCACCTTTTAGTTTTAAAACATTTTGCAGAGAAATATTTTCTTTATTCTGTAAGGTGTAAGATAGTTGTATCTTTTGTTGCATATAATGCTAATGCTCTGATTTTATGGTAACAGATTAAAATGTCCTGGAATTGAGACTGACAGCGTGAGAAATTATAAGGCATTTGCTAAGGACTGAGACAATGTGCCTTGTACATTTCACTCCCCCGCCCCCCCCCCATTGCTTTGTATTTATGCCCTGGACAACACGCAGTGGGTAAATGCTATAAACCCGCCCTTTTGCCATTCAATCAGATATCTGGATGAGAGAACTTTTAGTCATTAATCATTGATAAAGGGTATACTTATAGAAAATGTTCTCTGATAAATCATCTTGACTGTTTTTAGAGCCCCAGATTTATAAGGTATGCCACTAGTTATAGGCAGACATCAGAAATTGAACTGTGACAGCAACATATATTTTAAATCTCAATTATAGACTCTTATTTTAATCCTTCTTGCTGAAAACTTGATCTTCTCTAAGTGCTAAAAATTCTCTTCAGTTGCTACCTTTAAAAAAGTAACATTCTCTTGATGCTTAACTTGTCACTTTAGCTTATGTAGGAATAACAAAAATATGGTGATAACACAATTTTTCCAGAAAGCTAGTATTTTTGGGAAGAATACAATGTTCATTATCCACGTTCATAGAGATATTATTCATTTCTTTATTAATCTGTTTTAACACCAAGTATTAGAAAATCATGTACCCTTTATTTTCCATTTAATTCCAAGACAGGTTTCACGTATTCCTAAGCTTCAGTGGATGATGTCAGATGTGCCATGAGGGCTTTATGAAACCATTTATCACAACCAAACAACAGGCCAAATAACTCAAGAATGCTCTAGCCCCAAGCAGCTACCCTAGCTGACAGAAGCCAGTGTCAGACTCGAGACTGACTCATGTCTCTTTGCAATGTCTAGGCTTAAAGCTGTAACTTCTAAAAGCTTATCGTTATCAATGTGATTGAACATTTAAATAACTTTTTTTTAACATCTTTATTGGAGTATAATTGCTTTACAATGGTGTGTTAGTTTCTGCTTTACAACAAAATGAATCAGTTATATATATACATATGTTCCCATATCTCTTCCCTCTTGCGTCTCCCTCCCTCCCACCCTCCCTATCCCACCCCTCTAGGTGGTCACAAAGCACCGAGCTGATCTCCCTGTGCTATGCGGCTGCTTCCCACTAGCTATCTACCTTATGTTTGGTAGTGTATAGATGTCCATGCCTCTCTCTCGCTTTGTCACAGCTTACCCTTCCCCCTCCCCATATCCTCAAGTCCATTCTCTAGTAGGTCTGTGTCTTTATTCCTGTCTTACCCCTAGGCTACTCATGACATATTTTTTTTCTTAAATTCCATATATATGTGTTAGCATACGGTATTTGTCTCTCTCTTTCTGACTTACTTCACTCTGTATGACAGACTCTAGGTCTATCCACCTCATTACAAATAGTTCAATTTCGTTTCTTTTTATGGCTGAGTAATATTCCATTGTATATATGTGCCACATCTTCTTTATCCATTCATCCGATGATGGACACTTAGGTTGTTTCCATCTCCGGGCTATTGTAAATAGAGCTGCAATGAACATTTTGGTACCTGACTCTCTGAATTATGGTTTTCTCAGGGTATATGCCCAGTAGTGGGATTGCTGGGTCAGATGGTAGTTCTATTTGTAGTTTTTTAAGGAACCTCCCTACAGCCTTTAAATAAGGTAGTCCTACTTTGCTATTTGTCTAAGTCATTCCTGTTAATTTCAAACTTGGAGATTTGCCTTCTGCCTCCAAATGTAATAGAACATCGATTTTTTTTTTCCCCAGGGCACGTCACTGCTGTTGTAGTACTAAGATTTGGGATTATGAATGTCAGTGCTTCGTAAACAAACTTCTAAATGGCCTTCATATACTGAATCCGTGGCCAAGTAAGCTGTGGCTTATAACCTGTTTCCTCATTCCCTACTGAAAAACTTGAGTTTTCAAAACTTTGTCTCCAGAATCACTGACTGGGACATCATTTAAGTATTTTGTATCTCCATAACCAATTTTTTAATCTTTAAAGAAAGGGTGAGTTGGAAGATCCCTCTTCAAAACTAGTTTTTCAGACCTCTACGCTCTCTCCTCCCACTCCCAAGTGGCTGCCGTGTTACCCTTGAGTCCAACAGCTAAATAATTAGCTTCAAAATATCTAATAGACTTCTTTTTCCACCAAATGACTTAGATACTGAGTAAAAAAATAAATAGGAGCAAAAGCTACGTGTTTACTGTATCCTCAAGGTGGGAAGTTATCTAATGTTTTGCATAGATCAACCAGTTCTTAAAAACATTACCTAGAATTATGTGCAGTGTTTCATTAAGGGGACACATTGAGAAGTTACAGTGTCCTCAGTCTAATCTAACTCTGGTTTAAGTGGTTTGTAGTTTGATTGAAGACTTAGTGTCTGCATAACCAAACAAAATTCCCATGGCATGGGGGTGATGGGTTTTGGGCTCCCGCAATGTGGTACAAGAAGTAAAGCCCATTATATACTCACACAGGGTGAACGCCTGTGTCTTTTGCCACTGATGGACCATCATTGCTTCTTGAACTGACTGGACCATTCAGTTTTCATGCCTTGATCTCTGCTGCCTTAAATATAAGGGGGAAAATACTGAGTTTTTGAGTTGAACTTTAGAAATATAGGGGTCAAGACAGGAATGAGACCTAATTCTAATAACCTGTACTTTATATCTGATAAGTCACTTACATACAGTGCATATACAGTCTGAGGGAAATACAGTCTGAGGAAATTAAGTTTGAGTAGTTAGTGTAGCCCGTGTGTGTGTGTGTGTGTGTGTGTGTGTGTGTGTGTGTGTGTGTGTGAATTGCACTTAGTATTTACATGACGTTTCAGACTTTGTGGTAACATGGTGACTTTGGCCATAATATATTTAAAAAATCTTAATTCTGAAGCTGCTTTTTGTTATAGATCCTAGTTGTTTTAAGGAAGCTTTACTTAGTTATTTTTACCAGAGTTTGCTGTGCTATGATTAGAACAAGAAGATTTGGGAAAGTTTAACTTGGCGTGGCAGAGATTCAAGCTGAGCAGAAAAAATACTTGGTGAAAAAAGAATGTACAGGATGCTTAAGAGTAAAGTCCAGCAGAAGCAGGAAAATAAAACAGGGTGACTGTCTCTTCCACAGTTTATATTTTGGTTTTTATACCGGAAATGCCTTGGGTGTATATTTAAATGGTAGCAGAGAAAGACAGTAATGGATTGATGATTTAACTTATTTTTTTCTTAAATTAAATGATTCTATCCTTTCTGTGGCATTCCTACTGAGTTTTTTTTATCCAACTCTCTGAGGAAAATGGCATTATTAATTTTAATACTTGATTGCAGGCTAACTATCTCAGAAGAAGAGATTGAAGGTCGATTGAACTGTACCCTGAGATATTTCTAAATGAAAGCCTTGTCAAATATTTTATTTTCCTTTCAATATTTGAATTGTCATCTAGTGGAATGGCTTTAGTACGCTTGATTTACCAGCCTGGCTAAAATGAAGTTGGTTTTTATGTTATTTGCAGGGTAGTCATACTTGCAGAATTAATTCTTAAAGCAAAAATCTTAAAGTAAGACTTGATGGTTTGTCATCATGACCATCGAGTATGAACTGGGACTGTTCAAATAAAGCAGAAGCTAACACACCATTGTAAAGTAATTATGCTCCAATAAAGATGTTAAAAATAAAGATTAAGTTTCAGGATACCTCTACATTTTACTTTTCTACTGAAAATGGCCTGTTTTAGCTGGGTAGTTTGGAAATATATTCATAAGTGTAAGTAATAGGTGTGTATAATTTGGGTTTAGAATAAGTGTATCAAGAATGTGGCGGTTTCTACATGTGTGTGTTCTCCCCATTGTTGGGAGCACAGGGCATTCCCGCTTTTGTGATGCCATGTTTCCTGGAAGCCCTGGCCCAAACACTGAATTGATCCACTTGGATGTTGTACCATTTATATAGAGTACTTGTGCATATATGCTCCTATGAAATGCTGACCGAATTTGTGCTGTTGAGTTTTGTTTCTGGACATGTTTAGGATTGTCTGGCAGGTGAATGGATAAAGCATCAACTGAGAAGTGAGAACAGTTGCAGTAATCAGTGTCTGAGCACAAGGGTTGGGCTAGGTGCTGTGCTTATCCCTGGGGTTGCGTAGATGAATAGGGCCTCTTCCTCTGAGCAGTGTTCAGAGGTGTTCCAGGGCCAGCTATGATGCATATTTGATCTAATCACTTGTCAAATCCAGCCCATTTTCCCTGCAGAATCTTTCCCTTTTCATTCCAGCAGGCTTCTTCATTACTTAGCTTTAGTTATCTCTAATTGAACTGTTGGAGTATTCTCAGCTCCCAGGTCACTTCCCCTGGGAAACCTTCCGGGATGCCATGAACTGGCCCAGGTGCCTCTCCTCTGTGCTTCCAGAACACCCCACCCTGGTCCTGTCACCTGCCCCTCAGCACTCAGATTATAATGGCCTCTGTGCTTACCTGTTTCTCCCACTAGTCTGGAAGCAGGTTGGCCGCCTCTCATTTTCCTTGTTGAGTCCATGGTGTCTGGTATTGTGCCTGGTGTGTGGGAGGGCTAAGTAAATTCTTGCTAAATTCCCTCTTCAGGCCATCCTCCTTTAACATACCATGAGTCCTCAGCACAGCTGTTCCCACTTTGCTCTTTGGAGCATGGCATTTTTGTCCATCTCTCCGTGGTTGCCCTTCAACTTCTCACTTTCCGGGCCTATACCTGTTCACTTTTTTTCTTTAATGCCAGTCTTACCTCTTCAGTTAGATTAATGGACCAAACTGCACTTTACCGTGTGTTTTGTTTGGCCATTCCCACAATAATGTTCAGTAACTAACTCTCCTAAATCAGCTTATTCAGTCAGCGTTTGTTCACAGACTCAGTGTCCTCCTGGTTGACTGTGGAGTGGCTGACCTAGGCTGGGCTTGGCCAGTGGCTCTGCCTCCAGCTGTGGTCCGGTTGGGCTCAGGTCTGCTGCATATGTGTTCCTTCTGGAACAGGCTGAAAGGGTAGACACAACCAGGAAGCATTTTTCATGGTGATAAAAGCCTAACCAGCTCTCTGGAAAAGACGAGCCCTGATTTGTAGCATTTGCCCATTTCTGTGGTGTATATACTCTTATAATGGCTGATTTCAAGCCACCAATGTGACATCACTGGAAAGAACTGCACGGTAACATGATTATACAGTATTTTTCATCATACGGATGCAGTAGGCAACCTCAAAAGCACATGTGATAGTAAAATGTAGTAAAATAATTAGGCAGTTGTGAATTTTGAGTACCTTTAAAAATATTTTTAAATGTATGTAATTTAATTTTTACTAATGGATATGTTGTATTTACTGGCCTGTAAATTGCTGAAAATGTAACGGCTGGTTTTCCTGAGCTGGTACAAGCTGGCTGCAGTGCTTCACTGGGCGAACCCAAATACATGAAGTGCAGGAATGCCTAGACTCAGAACCACCATGCTGTCACTTCTGTTCATATCCTATTGGTCACAGCAAGTCTTGAGGCAGAGTTTGAAGTAAATGGATGGGGAAGTACACTTTGCCTCTAGTGGGAGGAGCTGCGGGGTCAGATGGCCAAGGGTATGGCTAAGTGGAGGGTGAAGGGTTGGGGCCAGTGATTCACTGTCTCACCCGTGATGTCTACTATCCATGCCATTGAAACAAATTACATGCCCATCATCACTGAAACAATATATCTGTATTATGTTAATTTCATTTAATCCTGTCTTTGAAATGCTTAAATCGTATTTCTTATGGAAGTAGCCTTGGATATAAATTCTGTTAGCAGATTTGGTTAAAGTAGTAATCCTTTTCTTTTTTAAAGTATGTCTCATACAGTGTAATAGCTGTTATTCAGCGAAGATTTAGGGGTAAAAAAATGAAGTCTGAATTTCTGCTGTGTATGTTGTGAGGCAGTGTCAGGCAACCACAGATGCGGGGTTATTTCCTAGCAGGCTGCTCCTTTATCATTCAGTATATTCTTTTTTGTTTTTGCGGTACACGGGCCTCTCACTGCTGTGGCCTCTCCTGTTGCGGAGCACAGGCTCTGGACGCGCAGGCTCAGCGGCCATGGCTCACGGGCCCAGCCGCTCCGCGGCATGTGGGATCTTCCCGGACCGGGGCACGAACCCGTGTCCCCTGCATCGGCAGGCGGACTCTCAACCACTGCGCCACCAGGGAAGCCCATTCAGTATATTCTTTGATGCTGACTTTTTTCCCCTCTAAAGACTTTTGTCTGATAGTAATGTTCATTCTTACTCTCCGTTTATGTTTTGGCCCTGTGTGTCCCCAAGTAGCACTGGTATCTTCATAAAATTTGTCAAAATTCTTCTTTTGATAGTTGATTCACCTCTAATTTGGGATAGTACCATTGATGAATTAATTAGATTTCACGTGTATTAGATGATAATGGTTAAGAAATAGATTACTTTTATTCAAGACAAGGAAGGCCGTAAGAGGACTTTTAAAAATCCTCTGTACTATTATCCCAGATGTAACTTTTTAAAACCTTATATAATGTACTTTAGTTTATAAATTGCATTTATATTATCTATTGCTATGTAACAAATTCCTCCAAAATTAGCCGTTTAAAACCACAAATATTTATTGTCCCCCAGCTTCTGGTGGTCAGGAATCTGGGTGTGGCTTAGCTAGGTGCCTTGGCCTCAAGATTTGTCATAAACTACAATCAAAGTGTCCGCCAGGCCTGCAGTCTCATCTGAGTCCTCAGCTAGGAGAGGAGCCACTTCCTAGCTCACCCATGGACTTGGCAGGATTCATTTCCTGGCGGCTGTTGGACTGAGGGCCTCAGTTCTGTGCTGGCTATTGGCCAGAGAACTCCTTGCTACATGGGACTTCTCCATAGGGTGAGCAAGACAAAGTGACAGTATCACCTGATACTGGAAGTGATACCTATAACTTTTGCCATGTTCTGTGCATTAGAAGCAAGTCACTAGGTTCAGCCCGCGTTTAAGGGGAGGGATTACACAAGGGCATGAGTTTGAGGAGGCGGCAATTGTTGGGGCTATTCTAGTGGTTGCCTGCCACAGTTACATTGTTGTATCCGGTGCTCTCTCAAGTTCCTATCTTTCAGATTAGGAAATGAGGGGTTGGAGAGGTTAAATTATTTGTTTCAAGGCTCAGATGCTGGCGCACAGTGTAACTGGTTCTTCAGATTGGAATCTTGTCCAACCCAGAAGACCATTTGGAACATTGAAGTCAGAGCAAATGCTAGGACGTGAACTTCGTGAAGGAGGTGTTCTCTGTACGGTATTGCCCTTGATGTGCCGGAAATGTAGTCAGGATTCCATAAACACTCGTACGGGTGAATGATGAAATGATCATGATAGTGTGACTTTCTTAGCTGTTCCTGTTGCTCTGGTTTTCTTTGTGTTTATTTCCTTAACTACAAAGATATAGTACCATATAACAAACTTTAAATACTTTTCAAGCTTGAAAAAAATAATCCTTCAGCTCGGACTATTCATATTGCTCCAACCTGTTTAAAAATCATTGCTCTCCACTAAAATAATGTAACTAATTTATCAGCACAGCAGTTACCATTATAATTTTACCTTTATTTCAGAATGAGGTATAAAGAGCAATATAACTGTCTACCAATAGCCGTTTATCTACCCAAATACCCATGTTGCCTAAGAAATAGAATTCAATCTTGAATGCAAGCTGAGGGATAATAATAGAGTTTTCCTGTATATTTTTTTTTAACAGTTCTTTGGTCATGGTAGGTCTTAAGAGCCTTAGAAACGTATGTGGCTTTGGGGATTTGGGCATAAAAATCACATTACCTTTAACTTCTTTGTTTTTACTTAAGGAAAACAAATTATCTGTTTTATTTGAGGCACGTACTGCATTGCTCACTTCTCTAAGTAACAGCCTTGAACATTTGAATTAGTGTGACTTTGAGCTTTGCCTTGTTCATGTGGATGCTGGTGCCATGAAATGCCGGCCACGTGGCGGTGTCGTTTTGCACATCTTCAGGGAGCAGTTCATATAGTGGTCTTCCGTGGTTCACAGGTGCATAGGTGTGCTGGGTCTCTGATAGATTTTCAATGGTTCATTCTTGGGATCAACCTCACTTAGCTCATCTTCTGTGTAACCAGGGGGCATAAGGACTTAGCCTTTGTCACTGATAGTAACTATATTGTTCTCATCTCCCAGGCATGTAGTGTACATTCATCTGAGGCAAAGTATGCATGTTAATTCTTATTCCCACTGAAACCACATCATTTCTCCCTTTTTGCTTTTCTTCTCCTTTTCTAACATAGAGGTAGCAGTTGTAGGAACTTGAATAATCTTGGGTGTTTGTTACTTCTCTGTTCTCACTGTCGTTACCCTAGTGACCACCACATCTTTGTTGGTCTCCTTGCCTCCAGTCTTATGTTAGCTGGTTGATTGTAACCACCAGGCCAATCCTCTCCCAGTGCCAGCGTGATGTTCCCCACTGAACTTGGGGAGGTTTTCTTGCCTCCTCTGCAAAGGCTTCTTCTTCAGGCTTCTTCTTGCTTCTTCAAGCTTCTTCCTAATCTGGCTCTTCCTAATCTGTTTCCAGGCTGCCCAGCTGGCTCTCTCTTCAGTGTGAGTCTTAAATGTTTCATTTCCGTGTGGGTCAGGCTTATACACATCTCCTTCCTTGGCATGTGCTCTGCCAGCATCCTCTCATTGAGGAGTGCCATCTGGACTCTTCTCCAGCCCTAATTTACTCCATCTGCTAAAGGACCAACATGAGTCCTACTTCATCCACGTAACTTTCTCTGATGACTATGGTCATTCATTTATCTCTTTCAACACTGACTTCTTTACTGTTGGGTACTTGTAACCTGTACCATGCCTTCTGTATATTTCTCTTTAGTTGGTGTGTCTTGTTTCCCAAATAAATGGTAAGTCCCGTAAAATTCTAAGTTTCTCGAATAAAATTTGTTGCTGTTAAATTGTCAGTTCCGTGATGGAAGACCACCTCTATTACCCTTTTTCCCCATAGCGCCTGACACAGTGCTGAACCACATAAGTATCCCCAATTTCATTGATTTATTCAACACATACATTAAATACTTTGTTTTATGAGACACTGTACTAGACATCTGGCATCCACTGATGAATAAATAAAGTCCCATCCTCATAGGCTTGCAGACTGGTGAAGGAGGCAGACATCAACTCGTAATGCTGTGCTAGCTGTTGTGAGGGAAACTGTGCTGTGATAAAGAGGAATAGGGGGCTTCAGGTGGGTCAGTCACGGAAACCTCACCGGGAGATAATGTTTGATAAAGTACTGATGTTGAAGCTTTGTGTCTCACAGATAGAAGGAAGTACAGGATAATCTCCACTGAGCAACCAGAAGGAGAGTGGTGTCCACCAAGCGTCCTACACTCTTGATCTTTTCATAAGGCAAGCAGAGGTGGTTAGGTTCTGAAAGACTGTGGTTGCTGTGGAGTAGATAAAGCTCTCCAGGAGCTTCATGAAAGAACTGGGGACCCAGGGATGCTGATGAGTGGTCAGAGAAGAGGCTAGAGGGAGCTTGAGGACAATGACAGTGCTGCAGCAGTTGGGGCCTTGCAATTACTGATTCGGAGAAGAGATGAAGTGGTGAGGGAAGAGTTCAGATGAACGGGGCAGATAGGAAAAAATGGAACATTTAACTGTTGTTGAAGCCTTTCTTTTTGGAAATTAGCAAAGGTGGAAAGGAGGTTTAGAGGGAACAATAATCACTGTCAATATACCTTTTTTTTTCTTTTCATTGAAATGTGGTTGATTTGCTATGTTGCGTTATGTTAGTTTCAGGTGTACAGCAGAGTGATTCAGTTATACATACACATATATATATATATATACATTCTTCAGATTCTTTTCCATTATAGGTTATTACAGTGTATTGAATATAGTTTCCTGTGCTATACAGTAGGTCCCTGTTTCTTATCTGTTTTATAGATAGTAGTATGTGTATCTGTTAATCCCAAACTCCTAATTTATCCCTCCTTTCCCCTTCCCCTTTGTTTGCTTTCTATGTCTGTGAATCTGTTTCTGTTTTGCAAATAAGTTCGTTTGTATCATTTTTTAGGTTGCACATATAAGTGATATCATGATATTTGTCTTCCTCTGTCTGACTTCAGTCAGTATAATAATTTCTAGGTCCGTCCATGTTGCTGCAAATGGCATTATTTCATTCTTTTTTATGCCTGAGTAGTATTCCATTGTGTGTATATGTGTGTGTGTGTGTGTGTGTGTGTGTGTGTGTGTGTGTGTGTGTGTGTGTGTGTATGCCACATCTTCTTTATCCATTCATCTGTCAGCGGACACTTAGGTTGCTTCCCTGTCCTGGCTATTGTGACTAGTGTTGCTGTGAACATTGGGGTGCATGTATCTTTTCTAATTAGAGTTTTTGTCTTTTCTGGATATATTAAAAAGGAATCGGTGTACCTTTTTAATAGAACAAGTAAAGAAAATTTCACTTTATTGATAGATGGCTTTATTTAGAATTATGTTCAGGTTATGTTTTAGCAGGAAACAAGATTCAGCTGAGAGAAAGAAAGACAAAATTCAATACGGAAATTCTGCATTACTGGGATGTGCTTTCTCTTGATTGTATGATGTGTAGCGTTCAAGTGAATACATCATTATTCCTTTTTTTTTTTTAAAGAAGTTTCTAAACAGACTCAGTTCTGTCAACTTACATTGAAATTGAGTTTTGATGAAATCTGTAGAACTAGTTCCAATTGTATTTGTTTTAATATTAGTAACAGCTGATAATTACTGAGTGTTTTACGGAATGCCAGGCATTGAGCTGAATGCCTTGCATTCATTACTTGGTTGAACTTTCACCACAGACAGCAGCACTGGGAGGCCAACACTGCTCTTAGCCCGTTGAATCAGCTCAGACATGTGGCGCAGGGGTTGGAGCCTAGAATTTTGGTGTTAAATGCTTCCAGACTGACTTGAGTGTCAGGGTATTACTGCTTTTGTTAGAAGATTGCTGCACTTTAAAGAACTGTTTTAAATTTAGAATCATGGAACTTTCATGGAGGAATGGGCTTCAGCATTTTGTAGCTGAGGGAGAGAAGTAGAAGTGTGGCAGCAGAGCTGGAGCCACAACCCAAGTATTTGGCTCCCAGTCAGTAATAAAAGAAGGCAAGGAGCCCACTTTAGAAACTGGACTTTAATGGAAAGAACAGTAATCTGGATGTTAAGAGATTTCAGTTCTAAGGCTGAATTGGCCGAAGACTAGTAATCTCAATGGTGTGGGGCAGCATTTTGTCCCAAGTTTCTTCTTCAGGACAGAAGTCTAGGTGGGTCCAGCCTGTTCTGCAGCAAATGCTCAAACCTAGGAGCTCTGAGAGAATGTAAAGAACGCACCCTGAGAAGTTTCTCTCTCAAGAAGTTTACACCCCAATTTGGGAAACATGATGCATCACTTCGCGATGATGCTACACTTATTCATGTGTCAAAATGCAGTGTAAAGTGCCTTTTTTTTTTTTTATCGTTCGCAAGGTGGAAATGGGCTCATTAACAAACAGACAACCCAGATGAAGCGTGGTAGTACCTGTTCTGAGTGCAAATGAGTGGCATGATTCAAAACTTTCACTGTGTATTTTTAAAAAGAACCACAAACCATTAGCCGTCAGTCCTTTTTTGAACCTGGAGAATATTTGTTGAAAATTAAAGCGCTTAGAAATTTGATGGCTTTACAAGCTCAAGAGAGGTGTATGAAAGTTGGGAATGGCATCTTGAAGGAGGTGAACCAAGAACCTGGTAATGAGGAAAGTGGCACATGTGACATAGCAGAGGAGGCAGGAAAGGCAGGCTTGGTGGAGGTGGCCACATATGGGACAAACGCACGGAGGTGGGAACTCTGCAGTGGGGCTCTATGAGGGCAGAGAACTTTCTGGTTTGTCTTAATGGGCCACTGCATATCAAACACTGCTCAGGTTTTTGTTGTTGTTTTGAAATAACCTTGAAACGTGAATGCTGTCTCTACATGACCTTTCATGAGATTTATCTTCTCTAGCGTATTTTCCTCAGAAATTGCCTGTTGGCCTGCTTGATGAGGTTGGGAACATTGTTAAATCCTGTTCCATTAAATTCCAATTTAACCCTTTTCCATTTATTCAGTAATTGAAATAGCTTCCCTGGGTATGTTAACTCTGTTTAACAGTGGAAAATAAGCTTGTGCGTATCTCCCATCAGTCACAGAGTTATCTGGTCTTGTAATTGGGGAAGAGGAAGCGGTGAGGAATATTGACGAGAAGACAGTGTGGGTGGGACTCTCGATTGATTAAAGAAACTCTGATAACCTCAGTTGATTAGGTTCACTGGGTTTTCCATGTAATGGAGAGACAAATCTAAGATAGCTTGCTTTATTTGCTAAAAGAATGCTTTTTGCATTGCAAGTGTATCTTTTTGCTTATGTAACTTGACTTTATGAAAAAAGAGTACCCCCCAGTTTTAAAGTACTCTGAAGTGTTAGGCTCCCATATGTTTTATAAATTGCTAAATGAAATGGTCTCCTTCTGTAGTGCCTTGGAAAGGCAAAATGCCTTTTTATACCTGTGAGGCATGATTCTTGGGTATGTAATGCAGGTAAGTTCAAATCGTGGGTATATCGATTTCATTTTTCCCAAGCAAAATTGAGTTTCGAGAGCCCATGTATCTTACTTTGCCCAGTAGTATCCAATATCTCTTTCTTTCATATACTTATTTATTTTTGCAATTGTAGAGTAAATGTTGTTCACCGTATTTCTGGGAAGATTCCGTAGAGGTAAGAAACTTACAAGAAAAATGTTCATTCCAGAGGTTTTATAAATTATTTCTGCTTTATAAACTGACTGCTGACAAGCTACATGAAACAGATCTGTCTTTGTCTTCTATTAATGACTGAATTTATTCACCGTTCATTGTTGTTTGGGTATTTGGGTGTCCAGTCTAAATCAATAGCCTATCTAATTTACTGGGTGACAAGCACAGATAAAAATTATCATTGTTTTAACAGAGGACACTGTCTTATCACCAAGGAGAGTATCTTCAGAGTTTCTAATAGATGAGCAATCTGCAATCTCATGACAATTGGGCAACACCCAGAGACCCTTTAAAATTCCAATTGTATCCTCATGAAATAATGCTACCCTAATATTGCGTGGAGAAGAAATTGCATATTCTGTATTAATGTGCTGATATTCCATCCCCCCAATTCTGTAGCAATAGTTTTCTTCAGCATTTTATAAAAGTGAAATCGGTATCTGTAATATAATTCCCCATATACATTTCCAGTTAATAGAATTTTGCTTTTGTAAATGTACCATCCTGAATGAAAGATGCGTGTGTGCCATCAGCAAGGGAAGTTTAATTTCCATTCAGTTTGAGTTCTGCTTATTTCTATATGCTCTCTCTTCCTACCTTTTTTTTTGTTTGTTTTTTTGCGGTACGTGGGCCTCTCACTGTTGTGGCCTCTCCCGTGGCGGAGCACAGGCTCCAGACACGCAGGCTCAGCGGCCATGGCTCACGGGTCCAGCCGCTCCGCGGCATGTGGGATCTTCCCGGACCGGGGCACGAACCCGTGTCCCCTGCATCGGCAGGCGGACTCTCAACCAGTGCGCCACCAGGGAAGCCCTCTCTTCCTCCTTTGCTGCCTGTCATCTTCCTTGTTAACCATGAAGATGACTGAAAGTGTGCTTTGGTTACTGATGGGTATGTGGGAGTATTTAGCTGTAGGCCAGTGTGATAAACCATGGAAACAGTTAAAAATGGAACCCACCCATGCAGGAGATGGCACAACTGAAAATAAAGGAGGAAGGTAAAAAGTGACACATGCTTTCTTAAAATTCTCTCTCGTGTTCCTATATGGGGAAATATGTGTGTGTTGAACCGACCAAAGAACGACTGTATACAAATTTAGTGTCTGTGTGTAAACATTTATTTTATGGATACTAGTAAGCTTTGTGTTATCAGTTTGCCTTTTCCACTGCAAGCTGCTTCTGCCTCAGAGCCAGCTGACCACCTCTGAAGAGAAGCCTTAAATGGAATGTGCACACTGTGGAAAGAGAGCCTAGGAATAGATGAACACAGGCTACATTATTCCACTTTTTAAATTTGCATCATAAAAATACACAGATTAAGTAGTTGGTTTTCAGGCATAATTGTGAACATGCCCTTGATTCTCCAGCTGAACATTTAGTTTGGCCTGTTTAGCCTGAAAAGGAATGCAGTTTCATTCTAGAGAAAACAAAGTGTCGCAGAGACCAACCAGTTTCCAACCAAGTTTTATGTAAGCTTAACCGTTAATTGTAGAACGGTTATGGTTTTTTCCCCCTCTTTCCTTTTAAATCAATATCAAATTAAACCTAGGCAAACAGAATTGTCAAGGCAACAACTGGCATATAGTCTTTCAGGAAAACACTGAGGACCAGTAACCGATATTTTGAACTTGTAGAAAAAGTGAAGTGGGATTTTGTAAAGAAGCATTGTGAGTCTGCAGGGCATGGTGGGCAAAAGCCTGGTCTTTGAGGCCAGACACTGTGTCTTCTCCGGGTCATTGCTTCAGCGACATGTGCATGCCCCTTAGGTGCCAGACAGTGTGCTCTGGCTTAGGGCAGGGGGGCAGCAGCAAATAAAAAAATTTTATCCTCACAGCAGCTTGCAAGGTAGGAGGGAAAGCAATTACCGTCTGGTAGCTGGAAGTAGCCAGGCTGGGACTTGAGCTCGAGTCGTCTGATTTCCAGTGTTCTCTCTGATACGCCCCATTGCCACACAGTCTCTACCTCATCTGGATGCTGTAGCTTCGTCAGACAGTGTTTGTACGAACAAATACTCAAGTGCTCTTCAAATGTAAGGTGGTCTTTGATATCCAGGTTTAGAAGATTTCTAGGCCAAATGGTGAACAAAACAACCCTTTGTTCTCCTTTAAAGATTCCATCTAAAGTCATAACTTAAATTTTGATGCATTTTCCGATGATACCGGCAATAACAAATGCCATCATGTATTCATTGAATCATTCATTCAGTCATTCAGCAAACTTTGATTGTTTTTACATGAATTTTGTGGACTCTAGGGATGCAAAGATGAAGAAAGCATAGTCTTGGTGAGGAGTTTATAGCCAAATAAGAAGTACCAGTTACACAGAGAGACTGTTATAGTGCTGTGTAGAGCATGCTGTAGTAAAGGTGTGAATGTAAGGTGCTGAGGGTATAACCATTACAGAGAGAATGAGGCGTTGGTTCTGGGTCTTCGAGGGTCAGTAGGAGTTTGCTGGGTGGGAAGGCAGTGGAAGGAGTTCTTGGCATGTGGCAGAGTGCTGGTGAGGAGAGGGATGCAGTTCACCACTGTGCATTGCCCAGGGTTTGGGAGTCCCTGTGGAATGTGATGTATGTGAGCAGTAGCCTCTCTTTTCTCCAAAACCAGAGGCTGTGGGATTGTAGAAGTCAAGCCTCACATCATCTCCAGCCTGACAATGACCAGGACTTATTTAAGGAACATCTGTGAGTGTTTAGCAAAACTGCATTGTGTTGTCTGCAGTAACTCAATTTGTGATAAATTCAGTAAGCCTGGTCTGACTTGCTGACCATGGTGTAGGAAACACTGTCTTTATGTTGCAAGTCAATGGTTTTTGTATGCTTTGGGAGGGATTTTAATTTTTGAGATTCAGCTGTTTTTTGATGGTAGCAAATATTTTGGAAACATTATTTATATACAAATAATTATCTTAATTACCATGATAAAAGGGATAAAATTAAATTCTGTAATTCAGACGTTCATTAGTGGTGCTTGAATTTCCCAACCTCCGTATGAATTTAAGTTAATTTTATTTAATAAAAGAATGTGCCTTCTTAAAGTTAATTTCTCTTAGCAACAGACAACAATTAGTCTCTCAATTGAATTGCCTGTCTCTCAATTTTTGCCTTGCCTAAAATGTGAAAAATCGGATATTAGCATGTAGTTTGTTTTCATTTTTATAAATGTGCCAAGTTAAGTTTAGGAAAGCAGTACCAAAAGCTATCATATCCTCTGATTTTCTAGTCCCCACTAATATCTGGATCAGTTAGGATTCAAATCTGTATCACGAAATACAACCTGAAAACTGTGGCTTTGACCTAGTGAGAGGTTCTGTTCTCACTGAAGGAAAAAAACAAGGTAGGCGGTGCATAGCTGGTGTGGTGGCCTCTGTGTTCCTTCAGGGATCTAGACCTTTCTCTCCTTATTGTCAGCTGTCCTTGATGTGTGCGTGTCCCCTTATGGTCTTAAGATGGCTGCTGTGCTTCTAGTATTGCATCTACATTCCAGCAGGATGAAGGGAATAGGTAAAACACATGCTCCTGCTGTCTGCCTGACTAGTATCCCACCTAACCACTTTTTTAATTCATGTCACTGGCCAGAATTGTTGTGTGGCCATTTCTAGTCACAAAGGAGTCCAGAGAACGTAGGTGTTTTTTTTTTTTTTTTCTTTGGGTGGGCATATTGCTGTTTGGAAACAAATCTGGACTCTGCTAGTGAGAAAGCAGGAGAAAAGGATATCTTCAGATATGCCTGGTTAGAGCCTGGATTTTTCATGCATTTGCCCCATCACCTTGGAGATGGAATTGATATTCACTCCAGCTAGAGGGTGGACTGAAAAAGAAAATTCAAAAAAAACCAAAGTAGACACCTGTATTGGCCCCTAATAAATTGAGAAATAACATAGGCTACACAAAGAATTTCTTAATATTTTTAACTGAACGGTGTATTCTCAAATACAAGATGGAGTTCCAAGAGCTGTAGTCAATTTTAGGTCCACCTAAGTCTTTATTTTGAAAGAAGCAGCAGGATGTAATAGTAATCTGTTATAAGCTTGCTTTTTTCCCCTCTAAAATACACTTTCCAGATGCTAACCAAACCAAAAGGGAGCCATGCGTCATAGGTGATGTTTTGTCACTGGTGGCAGTGATCAAAACAAGTAGCTTTGCCCTATACTGCGTCCAGTATTCAGGGTACTACTTAACCCTTCAAATCTTTTTAATGAGTGTCTGACATATATCAAGACCTAGTCTAGGCTCCTGGGATATAGCTGTGAAGAACAGAGAAAAAAATCTCGACCCTCATAGAACTTACAATCTAGTGTGTTGAGTGAGCTCTTATAATTTAATAATGGGGGTTATTAAAAAAACACTCTTTGGACTATTATTGCCCTTCCAGTTTGCTTTTCTATCTTTGAAACTTTTGTTGACTGAGATGTAATGGTTGATTAATTAAGTTACAGTTTTCAATTTCAGAGAGACAAAACACAGGCAGTCAGAAGCTGTGAGCAGAAAGACTTCTTTGGAGTCTGTCAAATCATTTCATTTTAAGCTCTTCATTTCACATTTCCATCATGTAAAGTACCTTAATTACAGAATTCTTTCCTTTTCCTAATTAAATATTGTAATACAGTCAAGGATTTTTAGTTGTTTAGGCACTTCTTAGTGTGTTCAAGAACACTTACTATTCCGAACTTTGGGCGTGTAAACAATTTATTTTAAAATTAAAGGGACAGTAGCATTTTAAAAGAGCTGTCGTCACGTAGTTAGCACGCTGAGCATGCTGGGTGCCTTTTCTTGCTTCCATCTGTTTAAAGATGATGAAAAGAAGAAACTGGAAAAAATTCTTCTAGGAGACTCTAGATCGTTAGCTGTAGAATGTGCTTTTTAGAAGGAAATATTTGGTCTCTTCAAGATATTTATGCAGTTACGGATTCTTTGATAATTTGGATATTTCGTTGCTGACCTTGGTATTGTGTACGTCTGTTGTATGCCTCTTTGGCTGTTAGGTATTTTTTAGTACTGAACGTAGTAAGTCATAAATCCTTAGAAAGATACACCTTTTTAGGAATGGTCTTCATCTGTTCATGTAAGTCAGGTAGGTACAAAGTGATCCGTTAACTTGGTTTTTCATCATTCATTCCTCTTTTCACTGGTGATTTGAGTACCTACCACATGTCAGGCCCTGATTTCACAGCAGTGAACAAAACGGATGAAATTCCCGCTTTCACAGAGCTTGAAATCTAGAAGAGGGAGACAGTTAAAATTAATAAAACACACAGTTAATGCCAAATGGTGAAAACTTCTATGGAGAAAAATAAAATTAGGGTCGGGGGAATAAGAAATGATGGGAGGGGTTGTTATATATTTTTTTCTATTGGTCAGTTGTGTGAAGTCTCCTTGAGAAGGTGACTTATTTATTTGAATAAAGACCTAAGGGAAGAGAGGGAATGGTCCCATGGCTGTCAGGGGCTAGGATGTTGAAGATGGAGGGAACAGAAAGCACCAAGTCCTGAAGGAGAGGATGTCTGCCTTCTGACCTGTTCAAGGTGCAGTAAGGAAGCCACTGTGGCCGGAGAGGAGTGAGCGGGTGACAGGAAGCAGAGGTGCTCAGAGAATTAACGGGGAATACCACAGAGGGCCTTAAGCACCATTTGGAGAGCTCTGCTTTTTATCCTAATTGAGAAGAAAGGCCAATCGAAGGTTTTGAACAAAGGAGTGAATGATACCTCCTAAGTCTTCAAGCCAAGATCACGCTGGCTACTATGTTGATAGACTGTGGGAAACCAAGGTAAGAGCAGGAAGCATCCAGCTGGGAAGTTAAGGCAGTAACGCAGGTGAGAGGGGCTGGTGCTCAGGCCAGGCTGGTGGCAGAAGCAAAGGTGGTGAGAGGTGGTTGTATCCTGGGTACGTTTTGCAGGTAGATCCAAAGATTGGCTGATGGACTTGTATGTGGGGTGTAAGGAAGAACGGAGGTATACCTCCAAAGTTTCTGGTCCAGGGAGTGAAAATAAAATTGCCATTTACCAAGAGGTGGAGGATTGCTAGAGGAGGTGATAAAAATTAAGAGTTTGGTTTTGGACATATTAACTTTGATGATACGCTTATGAGACAGTCAAGTATAGATATCCAGCAGGCAGTAGGAGATAAGAATTTGAACTTACCGGGAGAGACAGGGCTAAAAGTACCAATTTCGAGTAATCACCATATAGGAAGCATTTAAACACAGGGGGCTGGTGAGGTCATAAAGACAGTCAGTGTACATAGGGGAGAGAAGAAGAAGAAGGAAAAGATAAGACTTGTCCAAAAACCAAGAAAAAAAAAAAGAAACTGATGCATGGGAAATTGAGAAAATGAATACAAACTTTAAAATAACTGTCAGTATGTCCAAGGAATTAAAAGATGAGATTGAGAATCTTGTCAGAACTAGAAATTAGAAAAACAAGTGGAAAGGGTGTAACCAGAAACTAATCAAAATAAAGAACTTAATGGATGTTAAGGGTTTAATGGGAGATTAAACGCCATTGGTTAACTAACTTTTAAAACATATTCTTATGTTTTATTCTCATACGATCAAGCAGTTACACCCCTTGGTATTTATAGAAAGGAGCTGAAAACTTACATCCACACAAAAACCTGTATATAGATGTTTATAGCAGCCTTATTCATAATTTCCCAAACTTGGAAGCAACCAAAATGTACTTTAGTGCATGATGGATAAATAAGCTATAGTACATTCAGACTGTGGAATATTATTCAGTGCTAAAAAGAAATGAGCTATCAATCCATGAAATGACATGGAGGAGACTTAAATGCATATTACTAACTGAAAGAAGCCAGTCTTAAAATGTTACATACTGTATGATTCCAACTATATGACATTCTGGAAAAGACAAAACTTTGGAGACAGTAAAAAGATCAGTGGAGAGAGGGTTGAATAGGCAAAGCACAGGATTTTTAGGGCAGTGAAAATACTCTGTATGATACAATGGATACATGTCATTAAATATACATTTGTCTAAACCCATAGAAGGCATAACACCAAGACCTAACCGTAGTGTAAACTATGGACTTTGGGTGATTATGACGCATCAGTGTAGGTTCATTGATTGTAACAAATGTACCATTCCAGTTGTGGATGTTGATAATGCAGGGGCAGGGGTACATGGGAAATCCCTGTACCTTCCTCTCAATTTTCCTGTGAACCTAAAACTGCTCTAAAAAGCAAAGGTAGGGCCAGCCCTATGCAGAATTTTTAAGAAGTTAACTGGAAGGTAAATCATGTGAAAATCTTCAGACTGAAGGAGAGAAAAGACCTGAAGAGCTACACGAGATATGGTAGAAAGGTTTAACATACATGTCACTGGATTCCAAAAAAAGAAATGGGAAAATAGAACACAGCAATATTTGAAGAGATTGTGGCTGAGAATTTTTCAAAACTGGTAAAAGCAAAATGGGAGAAACATTTGATGGAATAAATAATTCCATTATTTGATGGAATAAATAAGCATTTGATGAATTCTTTTGAAGAGTTTTGTGTCAAGGGGAACAGAGAAATGAGGTGATAGCTAATGGGGCATGGGGACAAGCAAGGTTTTCTGTTTCATTTTAGATTTTGGAATATGTTTATATGCTGCTAGGAATGATCCAGGAGAGAGACTGTGGGTGCAGGAGAGTGGGGACCACTGCTTGTACTGTGTCCTTCAGTAGGTAACATTGACTAGGATCCAGTGGCCAAGGGTATTACCAACATTTCTGCATAACTGCCCCCAAGTCTCTCTTTGGCTTTAAATGATATAGATAGGAAAGTAGATCTGCTATAAGAATATTATTTTTTAGAAAGCAGAGAAGTATTTTACATTGTATAATTCTCACTGTCATTGGCTTGTTTGGTGTTAATAGCATCTTTAAGCAAAATCCTTCTCATGTCTCACTCTGCAGTCCACCTAAACTCCCACTCCCCAGGTCCTATTAGATATGGAGGCATCTACTTGGGACCTCTGGGAGTGTTCTTTAGTAGTAATATTTGAACTACAGAGTCTTTAAGAGAGCTGACTTGGGTGGCAGACGACAGGTCTGAGTTCTATTTTCTTCACTTATTAGATGGGGAGAATTGGGCAAGTTATTTAACCTGTTGGAGCCTCAGTTTCCTTGTTGGTAAAATGTAGTGGGATGGTTATTATGAGTTTCGAATGAGTTAGTACATACACCTTCCTAGAACAGTGCCTAGCACATAGGAAATAGTAGACGTTGCCTGCTACTATCTCTGGCTCTGGGAAAACTTACTGGAAGTGGAAGAATGGTTCTCATTGGCTATAAGAGGCTTATGGGGACTCAAAAAAAAAAAAAAAAAACCAATGCCTGGGTTTTATCCCTTGAAGTTCTAATTTAATTGATCTAGTGTCAGGTCCCTAGACCATTAGTTCTTTGTAGACCATTAGTACTTTGATAAAAACAAAAACATTTCAGTTCTTCTAATTTGTAGCCAGGGTTGCACTTGCCCTATGTGATTGATTCAGTCATTCAGCATCCCCTGCACTCAAGAAGCTTTGTACTAGGCTTAACTTTGCCAAGACCATGTTTACAAATGTGCTTTGGGTTGAGCCTTCAAAATCTGACTGCTATTTTTATTCTGGATGACTTGGAAATGTCTCTGAGGGTCGTGATATTTGCCTCTACAGACCCCTAACCAGCTAGAAAAAGCATGTATCCTTCTTGTTCCCCATGTCGTGTCTGGTAATCTGTATTCTGCTGTATGCTTCCCTTGTTTGGAACTTTGTAGTCTGGGAGACATTGCACAGATCACACCAAATGGATTGTGTGGCATGCCAAAAATAAAATGGAATATTCATTCCTGCACATTTGCTTTTTATGTGCCTTAGAATGTACAGCCTTTGGGACAGTTGTTATCACATCGACTCCATTATGGCAAAGAAAGCTAATTTAGTGGAGAAATTGGCTGGAGTGTCTTCTCTAATAGAGATAAACATGAAACCACTTTAGTGTCTCTTCTTTTCAAGGACTGCTGTTTTTCCATAAAATTTACAAGCCCGCAGATTGATACTAAAGCCCCTACAACTCTTGTGGCTGTAACTTTATAATTTTAAATTTTATTTCCCCATAACTTAGTAGGATTGAGAAATGCGAGGCCATTTTAAAATCACAGCATGCACATGAAATTTAGGAATAAGTTTTGGGCATAGCTAGTAGAGGGGTCAGATGAGTAAACAGATATTTATAGTGCAGTGCAGCAAATGCTGGGGTAAGAATAGATGCTGGGGTGCAAGCAGGCACTTAGCTGGGCAATTCACCAGCGTCTTTTGGGGTGGAGGGCAGCAACCCAGGGAAAAGGGCAGAGTCTACGCTGAGAGCTGCAGGATGAGTAGGAGGCCAGATGAGAAGGGGGGGTGGGTTATGAAATGGTGTGGCTCCTGGGATATTTATGCCTATGGTGTGTAATAATTAATAGCATCCCTTGTACTCACAAAAAAGAACTGATTTGGACAACAAGTTACATATATAGTTCCCCTACCCATGGTTAAGATTTACACAAAGGAATGATACAAGTAAAGGTAGAGGAGTTTAACTCATTAGATGCTCTCCTTTCAAATGGCTTATCATTCACACCTAGATAATTAGTCCTTGTAGAAATAGTGGATTGTTCTAAATATACTACTGTAAAATTACTACCAATGTCTTGTTCCTTGGGGTAGGGGGGGACATTTCTTGTTTTATTTTGTTTTCCTTTTGTTCTTGTTCATGAAATCCAGTCCCATTTTAGGATATATAATAATCTTACCATGTTTTTGTTGGCCCTTGTACTTATTTTCTTTTATCATCTGTGGCCTGGACTAGACCCCCAAATGCTGCTGGCAGCATTATCCAATGACCACGCCCCCCACCCCCACCCCAGTTAGCAGCCCCCAATTCATGGTTTATCTCAGATTGTCACCTAGTTATTCTCAGTCCTTGTTGATGCTGAGTTCCCACTCCGCCACTCATCATTGTAAATGAATTTTGTCCTGTTCCTCGTTTTACTGCCCACAGACAGAAATCTTGGAAACACTACCTGTTTGCTTGATACTTTTGGTCTGTGGAATGGGTCTGCTGCTGCTAATGGCATCTCCAAGAAATGATTGAGTTTTTGTTCTCCAGTAAATAGTGATTGAATTTGGTATTCACATTGTCAAATAGCAATTCGTTTTCACCTATTCATTGCAATTTGAAAATGTTAAGGGGGACTTCCCTGGCGGTCCAGTGGTTAAGACTTCACCCTCCAATGCAGGGGGTGTGGGTTTGATCCCTGGTTGGGGAGCTAAGATCCCATATGCCTTGTGGCCAAAAAACCAAAACATAAAACAGAAGCAATATTGTAACAAATTCAACAAAGACTTTAAAAATGGTCCTCATCAAAAAAATCTTAAAAAAAAAAAAAGAAGGAAAGAAAAAAACGTTAAGGACCAGCTTCACTATCTATCAACGGTGAGACTGGCTTTTAAAAGGATTGCATTTTAGAGTTTGCTTTAACAGTTGATGACTTAACTTTTCCCTCATGCATTGAACTTTAGATTGACTAATTTACTGAATCACTTCCTATTCACTCTATATTAAGGAAAATCTTCCACTTGAATTACAGTAAGGAGGAAGTAATTCTATGGGATTAGTGAGTTGGCCCATGGCTTTGCACCAAATGCTAGACCACTAAGAGTGCAATCAAAGTTGGGCTAATTTGGAACAATTTGATTTTGTAATAATCACAATTTGAGATGCAAAGGAAGAACTAGAGTTATAATTTATATCTTTTTTTTTTGTATTCTGTAATTAGATATCAATACCCATGGTCAGGAAGCTTAAGTAGTTAACTCTGATTTTTAAGTCAATTTTATATGTAGTTTTTATCCTCACAAAGTCTCCTTTATAGCCCTTTTGGGTATTAGCATCACCTCTACTTAATTACTTACTTTGACATCTTAGTTTTTTTGCTTGTAGCAAATGCGTGAGATGTTTGAAATCCAGTCTCCAAGCTTTGTTCCCACCTTTATAGAAAGGGTTTGAAAGATGGCTTTTCTGCTTAGGTTGGTAATTTGTACCTATTTAAGAAAGGACTAGAGCCAGTTGTGGGAGATGCTGAGGGTGAGGGGTAATCTTAAGGGGAGCTATGCAGCTTTACTACCTGTCCTAGTGAGGTCCCCCAAGAGGACCAGTCTCCTCTATAAAATGGGACAGTAATAGTACTCACTGGTGATTGTGAGGTCTAAATGTGAATTCATGTAAAGTGGTTAGAAGAGTGCCTGGCACATGGGAAGTGTAGGAATGTTCACTGTTACTGGTTTAGTATAATTTTGTTTCAGAGAATCTTCGGGACATCAGACTTAAAGTCTCATCTTACAAGTCCATGCTTGTAAGATATGATTTGCTTAATGATCGGAGGTAGTAGAAGAGAGAAGCTAGGGGGTAGGAGGAAACATGGCCTTGGCTGAATTTGGTCTCTAGCTGCTGGTTGCTCGGAGACCAGACACAGTGGAAGTTAGCAGAGCTGTTGTTGCAGGGAGAGGAGGAATCCAGTGGGCGAGAAATCTGAAAGCTACCCTGTTCTTGCTGAAGGGTAAAAAAAAAGTCGGGAAGTGTCCAAAGCTCTAAGAATAAGAGCTTAGTGGCTATAATGAGAACGAGCCATCCATGGTTACAAGTTCCTTTCCTTACATCTCAGTCTAGTGCCTGTGTAAGAGTTCAATTCAAGGAAAACTGTAGAACCAGCATGAGAGAATTTTCCTCTCTTCCAGCATCTATTACATCCCAGGCTTAGGTCTCAGAGAGGCTAGCTGTAAAGAGATACAAGCGTGGTCTTCTCAAATAATCTCTAGCTCAGGGTACTCTGGGGCTGGGATACTGCCTGCATCCTGACAATCTAGAAATGTGCTACGTCTTTATAGAAAAGGTGCTGCTGGGGCGGGGGAGAGGCGGGGGTACCAGTTCTTTTTTAGTTAAAATGAGCAGAGATGGATTGGTATAGTGATGAGTCTCCATTTTCAGATAACTCTTTGTTTCTTTGTGAGACTTGCAGGGCTAAAGCCATCTGGAGCTTTTTGGGGTGAGATCGGAGTTGGGAATGATGGCTGTGGGAAGGAGTTGTTGAAGATTCAAACAAAGGATTGTGGAGTGTTGCCACCCTTTGGAGATTTTCTTCCCTGGACTCAGCAGCAGTGAGGCTGGGGGGTGGGAGCAAAGACCAGGAAAGCAGGACAGAGCCAGGGCTGGCAGTGCACTGGGCCCACGAGACAGACAGGCGAGGGGAGTGGGGACTTGACCGTACTGGTTGCAGAGGGTGTTTGAAGTGATTCTCCACAGCACCCAGACTGGAGAAAAGCAGATTGTGGAGGGCCTGGAGAGCTCTGCCAGCACCTAGGAGAATTGTTTCTGGAATGACTGAGCGAGTTCAGTGGGGAGCGTGGAGGAAGGAATTATACTTTTGGCCTGGGTCGCTTGGCCTCAGCATTTGAAAGAGGGTGACATTTGTGTTGCATCTTGAATGAATAGACGTTTGCCAGCAGAAAAGGGGACAAAGGCAGAGCCGGAGGACAAAGCTTATCTCCTAAGCATGAAGTTGAACATCTGCCCAGTGAGTAGGGGAAAGTGACAGGAGATGAGCCTGAGAAGCCAGGTTACTGCTGGGACGTGCAGGGCTTTGTAATGCCTTGCTAGGATTTGGTGATTTAAGCCAGGTTACTGCAGAATTGGGGTGATTCCCAGTGAAGGTGTGGCAATTAACCTTCTGCACTAGGTGGTTATAATTTTTGTGAGGCTATTACAGGAGTTGACAGTACTGTGTGTCCTGATCTTATTCAGAAGGAAGTATAAGAACAAACGTTCCAAGGTCAAATATAAGGGCCTCTTGGAGTTACTGTTACTTTGAATTAGTCATAGCTCTGTAGCTTCTGCTCCAGTGTGTCTGCTTGGTTGTGTGTGGGTCTCAGTAGTAAGAAACATATAACTAAAATATTTTAACTTTCAAAAAAGTCATACTCATTTGAAATAATTTACCAACCCCTCATCTTTGATTTACTTTTCTTCTAGGTTGATCAATTCTTCCAGATCTGTTATAAATCAGGATTCTGGAAGCTACTTAATTATGTTACCTGATGAACATGAGTTGTATTTTGTATAAAGTATATTAATTTACAAGGAAGTTTTGGCTGGAGAGATTCTCAGAAAAATGACTTTTAATTGAAGGTATATGGAAAAATATTAAGCAAGCGATTTTCTTTTCACTGAGGATTGTGGGCAGTGTGTCACAACTGTTTTGCACTGACATCTTTATAAGGACAAGCACAGAATCCATTCCGAAGGAGATAAAGGGCTGTGGTTGGGAGGTCAGTTAGAGAGCATGAATTTTTTGCTCTTTTGTAATTGAAAGGATGAGATAAAGATGTTATTTGAATATTTTTGAACAAACTAAAAACATTACTCATGTACTGCATTGCTGCACAGTTTCCGTGTTTTTTCTTTGCTGCTGTATCAGTTAGGAATGCATTTAGCTGAAACTCGACTAATAGTGGCTTCCTGATATGGATTTCGTTTATTTAACTTAACAAGCAATCTGGAAATAGATGGTCTAGGGCTGTTCAAGGATGTAATCAAGAATGGAGACCCAGGCTTTGCATTCTGTCATCTTGAGGGTATGGCTTTTAACCCCTGCCTCACTTTAGGCATTGTTTCTCTATTCAGTGGGGGTGAGGGTGGAGGGAAGGGCTAAGAGCAAAAGAGGCCCTGCCAGCTAGATCTGTCCCTTGGTAGAAATTTTCCCTGACTGACCTAGCAACTTCTGTGAATGTCATGTTGGTCGGAAGTGGGTCCCGTGCTTACCCTTAGCTGCAAGTGTTTCTGGGAAATTTCAAGTTCTGTGTTAGAGGATGACTAGGAAGAACCGTCTGTGAATGGTCACCAGTCCACAGCATCTGCCACAGCTGTAAAATGTTCTTTTGTTAGATGCAGAAGGCATGATTTTTGGAACAATTCCTTTTAAGTGTTAGCCACGCACCACTACAAACCCCTGTAACGTCCATGCCTGAGCAAGAATTATGAGAGGTTAAATTGAGCTCCTTCAAGCGAGGTGCAGTGGATCTTACACAAGGTCCAACTTAATTTTTTTCCTCATTTAATTCTGAAAAATCTAACAGATTCACCAGCTGTGTCAAGAGTGTGTTTCATTAGCATAGATTGTGTTAAGCATGACCAACTCTACAAGGTACTTAATGTCATTAAAACTTTGGAAAAAAATGCTGTTTAATTTTTAAAAGCATCTTGTAATGTCAAATATATTACATTGGCAAACCAACTTTGATTTTTCCCATTTTTAGCTGAGCTAGAAACTCACCAAAGATGTGCATGAATATTCTAATTCTTTCAGATCCTTGCAAGTGCCTTAATTTTGTTTAATTTAAATATACAGTGTATTTTATGATATCTGGTGCTGCTATGAATACAAACCATGTTATGTCAATGTTGGTTACAGGTAACAAAATGTAACTGAATTACACATTTATACCTGGGCTTTAGCTCAGCTTACCCAGGTATGCATACCTACCTAGCCTTCCGTAGCTCCTTTTCCCCGTCCCAAAGAAAAATTGCCCCTAACCATTGACACCTGGAAATATTATCTTCTTTTTTACAAAAGAAAGTTTAAAAGTTGAAAGTTGCAGTTGAAAGTTTCATGTCCTTCCTTTTTTTCTTCCTCCTCCTTTTATCCCATAGTCAATTCTCATTTTTTCCATCCCTTATAAGCAGTCAATTAAAATGCATCTTTTTATTTGAGCTATTGCAAAGTAAGTATTATTTGGATGCATTTATATTTTGTTTTATTATACTATATTTTATGTTGCTTTTCTTTATATTATTTGCATCTTAAAATATGGTATACTCCCAAGGATGATGGAAGAAAGAGAAAGGATACCTAATATCTTAAATGCAAGTAGTATTATAAAGTATTTCTGCTTTATTGTGCTTCACGCAGTGTTTCTCAGATCAGTTCCGTGTTGCTATGCGGACATGGAGTCCATGTATCCAACTGTCGCCTGGGCTACATCTCCCACATTTACTTCTCCTCTTTGTCATTGATTGGCACTTAGGTTGCCTCCTGACCGTCCAGCCCTTGTAACCCCACAGTGGCGTGGCAGTCTTTTCCCAGGTCTCACTTCATGGGCCACAGACATACCTCCACACCTAGTAACGTTCTTGCTCATCTCACCTTGGGAGAGGTGCATTGGTTAGCAAGGCGAGCCCTGTCAGGGGCCACTTTTATCAGAGTGCAGCCTCTCCCAGACTCCAGGCGAGGGATGACACAAACAACGCTCCAGTGAGCATTCCTGTTGATGTTGCCTTCTGGATTTGTGAGAGCACTTCAGTGGACATACATGCAGGAGCAGAACTGTTGGGTCATGGGATACTCAGATACATTGTTTTACTTCAACAATGCCTGAGCCCTCTGTCTAGTGGTCACACCATGTACAGTTCCATGAGGTTTTCCCTTTCCCATATACCTGCCTGCACTTGGTATCCTCCACCCTGCTGATATTTGCCAATCTGAGTGGCCTAAAGTAGTAACTCCTTGTTCTCATAGATTTTCTCTGATTACCAGTGTGTTTGAGCATGCCATCAACTACATATATATATATATATATATATATATATATATATATATATATATTTTGTGTGTGTGTGGTACGTGGGCCTCTCACTGTTGTGGCCTCTCCCGTTGCGGAGCGCAGGCTCCGGACGCTCAGTCTCAGCGGCCATGGCTCACGGGCCCAGCCGCTCCGCGGCATGTGGGATCTTCCCAGACTGGGGCACGAACCCGTGTCGCCTGCATTGGCAGGCGGACTCTCAACCACTGCGCCACCAGGGAAGCCCCAACTACATATTTTTTAATGTGTGGTTTTCTTCTCAGGAGATTGCTTGCTCACATCCTTGTTTTTCTACTGAAGTTATCTTTCTTTTGTTGATTTGTAGAGTTTTTTGTATACCCCATTGTAGAAATGAATTATTATTATTATTATTATTTTTTTTGCGGTACGCGGGCCTCTCACTGTTGTGGCCTCTCCCGTTGCGGAGCACAGGCTCCGGACGCGCAGGCTCAGCAGCCATGGCTCACGGGCCCAGCCGCTCCGCGGCATGTGGGATCTTCCTGGACCGGGGCACGAATCCGTGTCCCCTGCATCGGCAGGTGGACTCTCAACCACTGCGCCACCAGGGAAGCCCATGAAATGTATTATTTCTATAGTTGTATACATTTAAAATAGTATCTGCCTACGTTTTCTCAGCTATTTATTGACTTTGTTCATGTATCCTTTAGACAGATACTCTAAATTTTGATGATATCATAGTCAGTGTTTTGTTGTTTGTTTTTATAGATTCCTAGGCCACTAACCTCATTTCTTTTTTTGGTGTTATATTTTTCTAAAAGTAGTTATTATATCTTAATTTTGAGGAAACATCATTTTTACTTAGCATCTTATGAAATCACTGTACCTTTCTGAGACATATTATAAACTGTTATATTTTTATCTATTGGAACTCTTAATAGTCTAGATTTTTAAACTACTCTGTAGACAGACCAGTTTCAACTTGATTGAAATAGAAGTTGAAAGGTTTAGCTTCTGTCATGGCTTTTGAGCCATCATCTTTCATTAACATAGCAAACTGGTCATCCACATGAGATTGTACCTTGCATTTTTATGTTTAGGTAAAAATCAGCATTATGTAGTATAAGGCTTTCTAGATTACACAAAATCTGGAAAGCCATGTTATGGAAAATCTATTTATTTCAGCTTTGTTTCCCCAGAGAAGAACTTTAGATACATAATGTGAAAGTCAAAGCTTCACAAGAATGTGCCTAGTCATTGATTCATAGCATCTGATGTTCCCTTAAAAATAAGAATGAATATGTTATGTGGGAATTTTTAGAGTCTAAACTTGGGAAGTGTGACTTGGGAATAAAATGTTTTATTAACTTGTTCTGGGACAAAGTGTAATGACTAATTTTTTGAGGGGAGGGGAAAGGTAATAGATCTTGGGAGAGTAAATGGCTTCCTTTTGAATACTACATCCAGAGCCCAACCCCCTGCTTGCTTTGCTGTGAGAGAGTTTCTGGACCTTGTGGGCAAAGCCCACTTAGCTATTCAAAGAAAAAAACACAGAGAAAATGAGAAATGAGACTATTTCTTGGAGTTCTGGATAGATGACAGAGAATTAAAAAATACTGAGTTTCAAAAAAAAAATACTACATTTCTATTTTGCTTCCTTATTAAAGAAGATGATAAGCTGGTCGGAAAGGGTAAGGACAAACCTTGGTAAGAGGGATTGGAAACCTAAGATGAATGAAGAGATTGAACAAAGCACCTTTTGGTTTAAATGAGCTCAGATTCTCTGTTTTGGATGAATTGCATCCCAGTGTACTGAGAAAATGTGTAGATGGAATTGCTGAACTTATAGCTAATCCATCTTTCGGAACTCTTGGGGAGTGAGAATGGAGCCAGAAGTGGAGATAGTGTTGTCTACTTTTTAAAAGGGATAAGAGGTGGGTCCATGTTGATACGGACTCCGGGCAGAATTCTAGACTGGTTAATTGATTGTGAGGCTGTTATCAGTCCTTGGGTGTGAACAACAGAATCCAACTCTGATTAACTTGATAGAAATGGGTCTTATTAGAAAGATATTGGATATCTTGATGGGAACACAAGAGAGCCAGTCTCAGGGAATGGCAGACACTAGGCGAGGCCAGAGAATGAACACAGCCAGCCTATGCTGAGGTAAAGGAATTGTTAGAAAGCTGCCACTGGGGCCCCTGCTCTTAGACATTCACTGCTGCCTGCTGGGCTCTAGACTCTGACACCAATATGCATTGTGAATTGCCCTGGCTTTTCTGCGCTATTCAGTGCAAACTCAAGAGTCCTAGGTAGGCACAGGTGTTTGCTGAGCTTAGGTAAGTTGTCCATACTCGAGCTGCCTGTGTTCTGGGGGACTATGCATATATTTAGCTTCCTTTTTACCTTCTTTAGAAGAAAGTGAGGCTCCCTCATCCGCACCAAGTCTCCGTCACTGGCTGAACCCTCAAACATAAGAAAAGTGTCCAGAAATTGGAGAGCCATCAGGCACGGTGAATGCTCACTTAAAGTAGTCATAGGAAAGAGGTTGCCATTGAGAACCAGTGTAGTTAACTGTGGGCCATTCATAACAGATGAAACTCATCCTTTTTGTTGGGATTCTTCGGTTACAGTGGCACAATGATGGTTATTCTGAATTTTAGAAGAACCTTTGCCAAACTCCACCGCCAGCCCAAAGTCTCATGTACAAGTCATAACTGATGGAACGTCTGATCTCAAAGACTGTTGGGTAATGCGAGTGATGCCTTGAGGCATCTCAAGGGGGGAGAGCCTGCGCTCCTTAATGATTTGTCCAAGAACATCAGGGGATGCTCATCAAATCTGCTTTTGAAGTTAAGCGGGAAGGGATACAGTGAGTGCACTGGAACAAAGAGCTGAATCTAACAGGATGAAATTTCATAGGGAATAAATACTACGTCTTGTTCTGATGTTCGGAAAACCAGCTGCATATGTGTGATGAATAAAGAAGTTACCACTTTACAGCATCACAAGTGGAAATTCCTTGAACATTTCAATTTCAGTTGAATGGAAGCAGTATATGAGTCAGTAGTTTGATGTCTTTTTTTAAAAATACAAAACTCCTAAGGTGATCTTATAGTGTGTTGCTGGAAATAAAGTGTCCACCACAAGGGAGGGATTTCCCCTCTATTTTTCTGGGGTCCCATGACATATGAAGTATTCATCGATTCTGGCTACACTCAAGAATGCTTTTTTTGGGGGCAGAGGGTGACCAAAAGGCAAGGGGCTATAAAATCATGGCATGTGAGGGGCAGTTAAAGGGGTGAGTTGTTTCCCTGGAGACCTGAGAGAGGTGGCTTCTGTCCACAAATCTAGGCAGGTGTCTGGAAGCAAGGGTGGGTGGTGTGACCACAGAGGCAGAGCTGAAGCCAGTGGATGTCAGTTGTGAAGATCGGGGTTTCTAACCCCAAAAGCTGAGCCCACCTGGAAGGGAAGCCTAGTAAGTCACACATTGCTTGTGACCACTAATTGTGACCAGCTAGGCCATGGGGCAGTTTCAAACATTTCACCAGCATATTTGCCCACACTGCTCTCATAGGCCTTAAGGTTACCTGAAGGTTGAAGTTCCCCCAAAGCTCCCCTCACAAGGCTATTGAAATTTTTAAATAATCTGTACAAGGCTAGTGAAAGACTCAGAATAGCTTTCAGGCCTGGGAATATTAATTTATCATAAAGCTGGAAGGGAAGGTCTTATAAAAAGGAGCTACATGAGACAATCAATATTTGATTTGAAAAGATGGGCTCATAAACCGATCAGCAGAGCACTTGCTGAGAAGGAGGTTTTTCTTAATTGGCACCAGGCTGCCATTACCCAAGTGGCCACTGTTTAGGAGGCTCATGGTTTTCACATTAAGGGTGTTTTCCTTTAAACTGATTTTCATCCTTCAGATGTCAGTATGTTAGAATTGCCTGGCTGACGAAGTAAATTCTAAAGGTAATTGTTATGGGAGTTTAACTTGCCAGAGACGTCGAGCACTCTTTCATACTTTAAAAACAATATAAACAAGTTGCAAAATAATGGTTCTGTCAAGAAAATTACATATTGATTCATCATCCAGTATTGGGGATTGGGCTAAAGAGTTCGTTCATAGAGTATCGTCTTTCGGAAGGTCGTGTAGTGGAGGAGCAGCTTTTCGGGCTTCGTATACTTTGTAGGCTGCACTGGCCACGCTCCTCGGTGGACATTTATTGAGTGCCTCTTGCATCCGTTATCGCAAGTGAGGAAAGTTCTGGGGCCTGGACCCAGCATGGAAGTTAAAAGTTGAAAAAGCGGTGTTTTCCAGGTTTTTGGCCTTTACGATGCCAACCAGTGCAGGCGTCTTCTCCAGCAATGGTATTTATGGAGAGAGATTAGCATAAAAGCAGTTAGCTCGAGGCGCGATTTGAAAGTTACAGCCTTGTAAAGGATCCCCAGGTTGGAAATGCGCAATCACCAGAAACTGCGTTGTGAAAGTCTGTGCTGATCCCTGGACTCATTTTACTCCTTGGGCATTTCTCCTTCCCACTCTCTAAGCTCTCTCTTAGTGTCTTGTTCTGGGATAATGAAAGACCCTCCGAAGGTAGACACCGCCAGCGCTCCATCACCTGATTAACGTGTTGAATGCGGGTTCTGGGCCCGACCCTTCTGCCCCGCCGTCAGGTAGGACTGTCTGGGGGTGGGGTCAGGTTTACGCGACTGTGGCGTCTGACAAGTTTGAGAACCTTCTTTTGTGAGGATTGGGGGCATTTGAAAAATAGAGAACTAGTGAGTGCTTTATCATATTAGATTTTAGAAGGATTCCTCTTGGCAGTGGAGACAGAGGACAATGGGTGATAGTTCGGGGGAGGGAGAGATGAGGGTGGGGATTAAAGCTGCAGTGGTGGTCAGCGAGGAGGGGGCCAATCCAAATTGTATTAGGAGATAAAATTGAACAGATGTAGTGATGATTGTATACGGCCAAGTCCTCCATTTCTGGCAGAACTCAAGGGTGCTTTATGTTCAGAAAGCTGCTTCAGCAGCACCAGGGTGGCACCCGCGCTGGTGGCAGACGTCGGCCCCCGAGCGGCCTCCGTGTGTGATGTTTGCCGTCTCTGGTTTCCTAACAGAGGAGAGAGGCCAGTTAGAAACCCTGTGTGTAGACCTCACGGAAGAGGGAGCCTGGTGAGGTGTTTTCTTCCCAGTTGCCATAACCTCTTAGCCGTCTTCCTTGCCCACAGTTTAAACTTGATAAACGTGGCAGTCCTAGAGCAAACATGCTGTGTGAAAAGCACACAGAGCTACACCCTCACAGCAGTCCTAACGGGATGGAAGCTGTGGGCTTCTCGGTAGGGTTGCGGGCTTTTTCTAGTGTCGGGGAGGCATAAACTCTGTACTTTCGAGCATGTACGCTCTCTGCTGTGCTCTGTGCAGGACTCTCACGTGGCTCTCCCCTTGACCAATGCCCTTGTGCTGATGGTGGAATTGTCATCCTGCAAAGCCCATATTCTGAATCACTAAGCTCAGTGTAGACTTTTTTCTTCCTGTTACAGTTGCTATTACTCAAATATTATTGTTCTTTTATGCATAAATTTACCAACTCCTTGAGTATCAATTAGGTCCTCCCTTCCCCTGTGGGGAAAGGCTGACCTTGCACACCTTGAGGAAGGAAGGAGAACCCTACATCCATATCAGAGAGCCCAGTTTCATTGTTTGGAACAGGCCTATGGCCTCCATCTGAAATGCTGCACCCAGATGGAAGGTTGAGCCGGGGAAAGGCTGGGAATATGCTTTGTGAACCTGGGGTCCCTTTCAACTTACTAGTTTCTGGCTCCTTTCACTCTGGAAAGAGACATTAGATTGAGGCAGAGTCCTGTGGACTCTTTTCCCTTATAGGATTCACTGGTTGGTAATCTAATTTATTTGGTTGTCTTAGAAGGAAATAAGGGAAGAGCCAGGCGGCAGTTGCTAAGCCTGGATCTGTGCTGTCATTCATCGCCCTTCAGGTTACCTCCTGACCTCATTGACAGTCCCCTCTGCGTGTGCTGCTGGCATCCCCTCCCTTAGTAATTAAAGAGGGAATGAGAATGTCAGCTCAGCTTCTTGCAGCTCAGCGTCCGTGGTGCCCACAGATCTTATTTTAGGGCAAGGCCTTTTCCCTCCACCTTCTTTAAATCCCCTGTTAGTTCAGATGCTTTACTTACTGGACAAACAAGCTGTGATTTCACAGAGAAGAGTGAACAAGTGCTATACTTCTGGGCAGGGGGGAAGCTCTTGGTGCAGTTATGCTCATGCTGAAGCGGAAGGGAGGTCTCCCTCCATTCCTTGGGGTGCCGCTCTCCCCCCCAATCCTCTCAAAAGGCAAATCTGAGGTAGAAAAGAATCAAGACTGTGTTGATGGTCTTTCCCTGGGCAGTTATTGGAGGAGCTTTCTTTAGAGCAGGAGTCCCCTTGACTTGGAGCACATGTGCACATGGGAGGAGCAAGGTGCTCAGTCTGAGCAGCCCAAGGGCAAGGACGGGCCTTCCTGGCATCTGTGTCGGTTGTTGAGCCCCTTCTGTGTCACCTGCACCTCTGACCTCCCTGTCACGGGGCATGTGCCTTTGGCCACAAGGGGGACCGTGGCAGAGGATGTGTCCAGTTCCATGAGGTTTTAACAAACTGATGCTCCCAAATCCAGTCTGACGTCACCCCTCGCGCCCGGGCACATCCATGTGCATACCAAAGGTGCTAACTTCGAGAGTTCATGAAGCAGAAATGTATTGGGCTACCAGGCTTACTATCATAAGCACTTTTCACAGTCACAGTATTTCAGAGCTAGAAGGGACCCTGAGAGATCATTTCCAGTCTCCTCATTTAACAGAAAAAGGACATCCAGAGACATCGGACGACTTGGCGCAGGTCCTGACACTTCTGAGCAGCAAGAGTCAGGACTTGAGCCCAGGCCTCCAGCTCTTCATCCAGAAGTTCTTGCCCAGCTGCCGGGCGGGGACGGCTGAGTCAGCATTTGGTCCGTTGTGGCCGGCAGCACCTGCATCACATCACCTGGGGCCCGTCGAGAAGGCAGATTCCAGGGCCCCACTCCAGAAGGACTGACTCAGCATCCAGGAGGGATAGGTCTCAGCAACCTGCATTTGGAACAGACTTCCTGGGTGACTCACCACACAGATACGTGAAAACAGGTGGCAGAGATCCTCTGGATTTAACTTTGGCTCTGCCCTTCTCTGTTCAACCGCAAACTTAATTCTGAACATGCTTCCTGAGCCCTAATTGCTTTATATTTGTGCTTCTCATGCTAAAGGGCACAGCCTGGCTGACAAGAGGAAATTGCAGGGAAGGTCTGGGTGTTTCAGGAATGGCCTGTGGTGGTGACAGTGCAGCTGCTGAACCCTGACCCACCCTGTACGTATGTCACTTTCTGTCTTCTCCCCAACCGCCTCTTCATGAAGCCACAACAGCAAACTTGCCTTCAGTTGTCACTGCTTTCTTGCACACCTCTTCTCTCACTGACATTCTCCTCCAGCCCCCGTACCCCCAAATAGCTTTACCATCATTAACTCCTCAGTATAGGATCATTTGGGGGACTGGGTAAAGACAGCTGGAGCATCAGTTAAGGTGACGGGTAACTCAGGAGTAGGCAGGAGGATGGGACGCTGGACAGTCTAGTGTGTATGTCTGTTTGTGTGTATTTTAACTGCTTTAATGTGTAAACAGGTGTCCACGCTTTATTTCAGATCATAAACATACTTGCTTCCTGACCTATAGGAAAGCGTCTGGGTTGGATAGGTCTGCTGCCACTTCCTGGGTGAAATGTCTATGTGGACCGAAGTTACAAGGCTGCCCCTTAAATCAGAGCCAAGAACAGTCATGATGGACTCACACCCCAGAAATGGATGAGGGTGTGTCAGGCACACCTGGCCGTACATGCTTGGTGCCTAAAATATGGGGCCATTGAGGTTAATCTCATTAGCATTGTCATTAATCTAAGTTATAGTTCCTTAACTGCCTTCATAAGCTTGTGAGTACCGAAAGGACCACTTGAGGAATCACCTAGACACTAAAAGTTTTCACACATGAAAGATGCTATGTCAGTACTGATGCTGAGAGCAGTGAATTTGCAAGAGATAAGCTAAAAGTAAAGGTGGGTTCAGTTTAGTTAGGGCTCTAGAGTCATGCCTGGTTTGAATTCTAGACCTACTGTTTGACAACGTTGTAACTGGGAAAAGAGGACAATAGTGGGGCCTATCTTCTGGAATTGTTAAATTAGATAATATATAAAAGCATTTAGTATAGTGCCTGGCGCAGTGTAAGGAGGGAAGAAATGTTATGTATTGTTCCTACTGCGTGAGAGGGAGAGTGCCATTGGTAATAAGCTACTTATCTGAAGAGGTGAAGGGGGTGGGGGACAAATAATTGTATAAGTAAGCTAGAAAAGCGTCTGGTTTTTTCTTCCACAAAGGCTGACCTTTGAAGAGGTTGTTAGTTGTAGTCTACATTGTTCTTTGGCTGTTCCCTTGGCTGGTGGTAATAGGGAGCTGTGGATGGAATGCAAGATGGGGAAGGAATGGTGGGGCCTTTGGAGGAAAGGACCCGATAGAGGAGACCCAGCCCCCAGGACTCACCTTGGCTAGAAAATAAGACCCTGAGTTTTCGAAATGGGTATTCACTTCCTTCTGATTGATGAGCAGCTACCTCACTGCCCTACAACACAAGCTCATTTTTTTCCAGGGCCTGTCAGCATTATTTTGGCTGCCATTTAAAAGATTAAATACCTTAGTTCGCCCCCAGCTCTAGTTTTGGACATTAAGCCTTTGGCATCATGTAGATTGAAGCAAGAGTACCATTAAGAACTAACATCGGGATGCCCTTTTACTGCAGTTATTCTGATACTTTGGACCATCAGATGCTTTCTGCTGGCTGTTGACCACCTGTATTTAAAAGGTACATGTAGTAGTGTTTTCCAAAGTAACCCAGAGCTAGTGCCTGACCTGATGGAGTAGACATCTGTCTTCAAACTGCTGTTCCTTTTTTTTTTTTTTTTTTTTTTTTTTGCGGTACGCGGGCCTCTCACTGCTGCGGCCTCTCCCGCTGCGGAGCACAGGCTCCGGACGCGCAGGCCCAGTGGCCGTGGCTCACGGGCGCAGCCACTCCGCGGCATGTGGGATCCTCCCGGACGGGGGCACGAACCCGCGTCCCCTGCATCGGCAGGCGGACTCTCAATCACTGCGCCACCAGGGAAGCCCCAAACTGCTGTTCTTATCTGTACTATCCTGTTCTCTTAGTTGACCAGCCTTCAAGTCTTCCAGCTAGGATCAGGGCTGATGGGCCACCTAAAGTAATGAAAGAAGAATGTCCCAAAGCTTAGCTGGCACCCCAGCACCTCTGGAGCAGATTTCCCTGGTCAGCTGTGCATACCTAACAACCACGTTCCAAGGCATGCCTCGGGGTCAATAAATGTTGTGTGTCCCCAGAAGATGACCTAAGAGTGGGATTTGGTTTGCCCCAGGTAAGCTAGACCCCTGGGCACATCATCCAGCTCCCTTTTTTTAGCTTTTAGATAACAAGTGGATCAAGGTTAAACATCAGTGTTCCCCTTGGCAATGTGAGGTGGGCTGATATATGATGTAGAAACTGGTATTCACGTGGGCCTGGAATCCAAGCATGCTGTTCATGATGAGAGAGTGGAGCGCAGGGGCTTGTGCTGGGAAGATAGTAAGTATACCTTAGGAATGACAGTATCAGCACACAAACCTTCTGCGTTTTTCACCCTAATCTCTTAGATTTTGGAGAGAGGCTTCACTGCTTTAAGTACTAATATGGCAGCTTATTTTAAAAGGCACAGCAGGGTGAGTGGATATTTAAGGGAGATCAGTGTGTTCAGTTCCACACTTAAGATGAAAGCTGAGATAGTGCTTGCTCTGCAGAGCCTGTTTCAACATCTTTTCTTCCAAATAGGGCACAGATACGAATGGCCCTCTTCCTGTATGGCCGTTCAGGCCAGCCTGCCTCCAGCACGTGAAAGCTGACTGCAAACCCCAAGGAAAGGGAAGAAGTCTATCGTATAACCATTGAGGGAACGTGTAGTCGTTTCTTGAATCTTCTAGCTATACTAGGAGCTCTTTTTCCCTTTTCTTTTTTATGTTCTGTTATGCAAGAGCACTAGTTAATAACTCACACACAGTTAACAATTAAGTAGAAACTTCATTTGAAGCAACAGTAGGTTCAGTTAAATGTGTTTGGAAACCAGGTGCATAAATTGCTCTGGAAG
Source organism: Stenella coeruleoalba (assembly GCF_951394435.1). Classification (NCBI taxonomy): domain Eukaryota; kingdom Metazoa; phylum Chordata; class Mammalia; order Artiodactyla; family Delphinidae; genus Stenella; species Stenella coeruleoalba. The sequence goes on from NC_137148.1 coordinate 52,841,060, forward strand.
GAATTTGTTTTATATGTGTGTGTGTATATATGTGTGTGTGTGTGTGTGTGTGTGTGTGTGTGTATGCACATAAATATACATAAATACATAAATATATTCATTCATATATATTCATATGTATATCTGTGAACATGGGTGTAGGTACATGTGCCTGTCTTATACGTATACTTGGCTAAAAGTCAGGGATGAAAAGTTGCCTGAAGGACTAGTTGCCAGTCACATGTCTAATTAGTCAGGCCTAGACAGTGTAACAATTGCTTTGTCAGTTACAAGCAGAGAGGTTTTCATTTTCATCCCACCGTTCCTGGGAAGAGTAAGGATTAGTCAGTTTTGAGAGCCTATAGTAGGCAAGAGGAAGGGTTATGAAGAGGGGTCACCTTGACAGATTGGAAATGCTGCAGGGAACCAGCATTTGCTGGTGCTAAGTCAGCACCTCTGTGCTCTCGTGGGAGAAGGAGGGCCTGCTGTTGGCCTCTAGGATTCTAGTGGTTCTTAGAGTGTAAGAACAGGAACAGATGGGCAAAGGGCTTGTATACTTAGCAAAATAAGAGCTACACAAATGAGCTCTACAAAGGTAATCTGGTAAATTCTAAAGGATCAGAGAAATAGAAATTGGGAACGTTATTAGGAATTAGGAAATAATTATTTTAGGTATTAGGAAATTAGGAAGCAAAATATTTCCTAGGAATTAGAAATCAGGAAGTGAAGTATTTGCATAGTTGTTTCAATAGAGGCAAACATAGTTAGCCATTTTGCTTTTCTTACTCTCTAGAGAATTTTTTTTTCTAAAAGAAATCATTGATAAAATAAGAGAGTAGGTATGGAAGAAAACGTTCCTCCAGGATGGTAGTGGTTGAGTTAATTATGTGTTTCATAGAAATAAGTAGATTCACCATAATTTTGTCCTTTGTTTCAGGAGCCATGTGTAGGAGAGAGATCTTCTCACTGTGTCCATTACTGCAGAAAGAGGATGTATTTCCTGTTGAAGTTTGCTTTAGAGGAAAGAGCATGGGGGTTAAAAATGTGGGCACTAGAGTCAGACCACCTCGGTTAAAGTCTTTAGGCCCTGCCAATAGTTTTGTGACTTGAGGGTAGTAGTAACCTCTCTGTGCCTTAGTTTCTTTACCAGTAAAATGGGAATAATAAGATTCCTTAACCTCAGAGGGTGGTTATAGGATTAACTGAGTTAATATCTTTAAGTATTTAAACAAGACCTGGCACAATAATCTGCATTCAACAAATGATAGCCATTAGTAATTATTGCTACTCTTCTTATTGTTATTATTATGTTTTTATTATAGCTGTATACACTTTCAAAAGTATATGACAGTTTTATAGAAAAGTCTTTTTCTGAGTAAGCAAACCGAAGATTTGAATTTCCTAATTTGGAGATTTAAAAATTAGATAAAAATCTGTCATGGGAGTAAAGTTATTTTCATAAGATTTAAAGGAAGGGCTCCTGTTTGTCTTTCTCAGCTGTCCCCTACTAGGAGGAGCTTTCCCCCCATTAGCTCCACTGCCCGAATGGAACCTAAAAGCAGCACATTTCACGGTATCAAAAGTCCCATTGTATGCTTCAAGTTGGATTGCTTCCTCATTAGCCCATAATCAGCTCTTTCCCTGTGCTTCTTCCCTACTCTAACCCTTACATTTTATGCTCTTGAAAAAAAAAATTTGCTTTCTAGGTTCCAGTTTTTCCTCACTCTTTTTCAAACCTTCCCCCTTCCCCTCCACCCCCTTCTCCCCCTTCCCCCTTCCCCCCCTGTAAGAGTGTGAGCTCTGGGCAGGGATTACAGCATGTATATTTTTGGTATTGTCAAATACCTAATTTGGTTCCTTATACATGGAAAGTATTTATACAAAATTTACACTGTATAAGCATAGCCATCATATTTAAGCCTTATTTAGGTAAACTTTTCCTTTTATTTCAAGGGATTTTGAATTGGTTGTCATTTGGAAGACTGAAAGTCAGTGTGCTTTTTCCTTTAAAAAAAACTTTCTTTTTTATTAGTGGATGGGTGGAAATCCTAACTTCAATTGCCTACCTACAATTGTTCGGTTTCATTTTTTGTTTTCTAGCAGCTTTTTTTTTTTTTTAAAGGACAAAGTTGATTTTAAAAAAGACAATGATCCTAAATTCAATGGGTGTTTTCTGTCACATCTGAAGGTCATACTGCAGTTCTCCAGGTGCATGCATGTGGCGCAAGACATTCACTTGTGATGACGCTGCATAAGTAGCTGAACTGGTCTTATGTCCAAATCTTATACCCATGAGAATTGTCAAACTTTTCCACTGTCGGGTCAACCTTTGGCTTGGTTTGGACATCATACAGTATGATTCACTATCCATGTAAGGTCATGGTACCTTCAGATTGGTTTTTTTTTTTAGCACAGTTCCCACTAGGCTCAGGTGCTTCTGCCTCAGAGCATATCCATGCCAAGACCGTCCTACAACACCGGTGTCCCTGGGCACATTGGTAAGGGTGCCTGCAGCTTTGACATGCCCACTCAAATAGGCATGAAGTAACCTTAGGAATGTTCTGGCAATCATAACTCCTGAAGCACTATCTGGAACCAGTTCTGTTCATGGTTTCAGAGCAGATTTGGATGTGCCAAGCCTTCCTAGGCAGGCTAATTCCTACGATTGCCCTTTTGTAAAGCTGAATTCTGCAGAGGTCGAACCTACAGGGGTGACCGGGGAGCTGTGCTCTGGTGAGGGTAAGACAAAAAGGGGCTGGCTCTTAACACTTTACTCTATTTCCTTGGGCAAGAAAAGAACCAATCTTTCCACAGACTCTCTTAGATGGGTATTGAGTAGAGTGGTATCTTTTCTAGTACTTCTGGAATGAGACAAGAGGAAAGCATGATTGCCGTATTATACAAGATTAACTTATAGGAAAATGATTCCCATTCAGTGTTCTGTGATTTCAGGGACTGAGAACTAGGGTGATGTTCTGAACTCTTGGCTAGGCTAGGGGAGAGGTGGGAAGAGATGGGGAAGGACCTTTCTTGGACCAAGACTGGCCACTAAGGCCAGGCAGCCCTTCTAGTGAGTGGGGACCAGGGATATACTTAACTGAAGAGGAGCGTTTGGTAAAAATTTGGTTTAAAAGGCTTACGTGTAAATTTATGGCCCTAAAATGATGCTCTGCTCATCGCAACAGAACACAAAAGACTTCTCCCAGGCATTTCAGGCACTTTATTTCAGGCATTTTATTCTATCCTTGGAAAAAAAAAAGTTAAAGGAGGATCTGAGGGTCTCCTAGTAACAGTGTTTTAAGAGTCAGTAACTGCTCTGCTTAAACAGTTTCTCTTTTTGCAATTTAAGCTTTAGCGAAAATGAAAACAGTTGGTTACTTTGATCTTTATAAAAATTCTTCATGTTCATAGAGACCATTCATTGCTACTTAGTATTCTTTTCTTCAGGCTATCTGATCCCATGTTGTTTTATCATTTTACCTTAGGTCTCCCCTGAAACATCTTGTGAGCTCTTAGAAGAGAGACCAGGGTCAGATTTGATCTGTACTGTACCCTAATCAGGGTTTCTTCAATCCCAAGGAGAGGGGGAGATGGGGAGATGGGTCTCCTTGGAGTACTCACGTCTACTGTGAACCCCCAGTGATAACTCTGGGCTTTTAGACTGTCTACTCTTCCACTTTCTGGATACTGACTCTTCTCCTTTTTAGTTGACTTCCCTTGTCAGAGGCTTCTCTTTCTCTTTGCTTTCCTTCCTAAATCTACCACTGTCCCATCTTCCTTGAGAAGGTTTAGCCCAGTACCTTATTATGTATTTGACCTACCTTGATCTTAAAATCTAATGGCTTCCAAATCATTGGGAATTTTAAGCCTTGTCCAATGTGTGCTGGTTACCTTTGGGGGTTTGTGTGTCCTTGAAGTTGATGGATAACACCTCCAGTGACTAGGTAACCTGAGCTCTGTGTTTCTGATTAAATAGTTTACTTTTTATCCTAACACTCATTAAAATGGACAGTACCTGGTAGTGTAGTACATTGTAGAGCACTGTCTGCCTGGAAGGCATAGTATTACAAGAGGGTAATAGAATCTCAAATTATATTCTGTACACCCTACTGAGTAGTAACATAAATCATTTGGGTTTTAGTTTTTTCACGTGGCTTGGGTACACCTGGTATTGGCCTCTGTTGGAAAGCTTTAAGTGTATTGCAGGTGCGTGACGTGAAACTTTTTAGTCCTTGCAGTCACGTTAATCATCCTAAGGAATAATTAATCTGCCTGGGGTGATGGAATAGCTCTGATTTAGGGAAACCGTGTTCCTGTTCCCCTACTTACTGGGCTTGTGACCTTGGACAAATCATTTAACTTTTAATGTCTCAATTTCTTCATTTTAAAAATGAGAACCATGATACCTTCCTTGTCTACCTCCCAGGATTGCTAATCTGAGGGTTAAGTAATGAATAAAGGAGCATTTGAAAACCTTTGGAATATTCTGTCAGTGTAATATATTTAGGGCTGCTATTTCATAAGAATGTATAGGACTGAAATCTGGGAAGGAGATTAGTTTTTATGTTTTTTGTATTGTGGTAACCACGTAACCTTTATTGAGGAATTGTGTGTTTGTTTTCATTGTCTATGGTTGAAAATATTTGCTATAGTTTTCTTCTAGTTATTGCTTCCTAGCCTTGAGTTAAAACTTCATGGGTCATTAGCTGTCAATTGTCAGAAAATTTTCAAACTCCCTTTTCTTGAAATACTAGAATGTTCTGAAAGATACCTGGTTATTCCCTTTTCTTACCCCGATTATGATCACTTCATTCAAGCAGTTGACCCTTTGTGAGCCTTCTTTGTGTACTTGTGTGAGTTCTGAGAGAAGAAAACAAAGAACTTTTTATCTAGTACTGTTGACAATTTGAAGAGGTGAATTTTAAGAGCACCAGAACCATGGAACTTCTGGTGAAGTTGTTGTCTCTACTTTAATAACCTTATTCCTGTAGTTCTGGAAGTGTGAATGTGTCCATCCTGCTGATGATACCTTATTGTAGGATGGCTACTCTCTTCAGCATTATGAAGCCTGTAGGGCATCTTGAAGTAGAATATTGATAGCTGCTTTCAATTTAGGTTGGTAAATAAGAATCGGACATTTTCATTTCAACATACTTAATGTGTGACTGTTATTGAGTGCACTTTACTAAGTGACTTATATAATATTGCCTCGTTGGATTTTACTCATTCTCCAAATAACTCATTTAGAGTGACAGTAACTTAGGCAAGTTGCTAACCTAAATTACTAAGTTTCCAAAACCTGGTAAATGGTGGAACTGCAATTGTTATTGTTGTCAAGCATTAAAATTGGATTGATTTCCTTTCCCACAAATTGTATATACTAAGAAATTTTGAATATGTAAGAAATTTTCTTGGCACAAAAGTAGGGAATTTCGGATCCCTTTGCTGGAGAATTCTCTTTTGAGAAATCATTACCTTTTTGTACTATTGGTTATGATGGTTTAATTCTAAACTAATTACTGCTTTTTCCAAGTGTCTTAATTCTCGTAGGCTTCTTGCCAAAGCCAAAGAAATATCTCATATAATATTAAGTCCATTTTTAATGTGCAAAGATCAAATTGAGTAAAACATTTTTCAGAGTAGGTGGGTTACAATAACAAAAGGCTACATAGAAAATGATCTTGCTAACAGCCATCTCTTAGTTGTTTATGGTAATGGTTGTTCATGTCCAAGATTGAGGCTTCTTTAGTAATGTACAATTAATGGTACCTAATTTTATTTTGACTTACATCAAGGGAGGAATTGTGTGTGTGTGTGTGTGTGTGTGTGTGTGTGTGTGTAAATAATTGTAGGAGTCCAAGGACATACATAGGATATCCCTAACAAGAGTCTTCTTCTGTGTAGCCTTGAAAGATACTGAATGTTAGACTACTCCCTCAGCTAAGTTATATAAAAGGTGATTTTCCCTCTCATTTTGAGAACTCAATTCCACCTAAGAAAAGCTTTGCAAGGAGCTGAAAGAAAATTCAACCTTAGTTCTAACTTAACTCTGATTGGATCAGAGATTCGGGCACACTTCTTCCTCTCATTACTTTTCCACATCCTCTTTTTCCCTGTATAAACACTTCTGTGCTTATGCTTATCTTATATTCATTCTTTATTCAAGCCCACTTCTCTTTCGATGGGTCTTGCTTGGCCTTACTTTAGGGCTGTCCTGAATCACATAGGCTAGACCCAGCTTGTAGAACAATTCATGTTCATCTTCCATCCCTGGTAGGTGTTTTTAAAAATATATTAGAGGCAATAGCTGTCCACCACCAGAACACTCAAGCGGGTCTTTTACTGACTGCTTCTACGCAGTGGACTCATTAAACCATTTTGCTAGAGATTCTGATAATTAGTCAACTCGTTTGCATTTCATTCCTTATTTTTTGATTCCCCAACTATTGTGCAGTAAGTTTCCCAATGCGCTTTGAAATAGGCCAATGGTAGCTGTCAGGCAGGTAAGAAGAAAAGGGAAAGGGATGGGGTTAGAGAGTCTTGTTTAAAAACTGAATAATGAAAGTAGCTCGTATGAATGCAGAAATGTATATTTTTGACTGTAAAGTCTGTATTGTTTTTCACTGAATTAAGAAGCTCCCAAATGAACTAGCCACAATAGTGCAAAGGTTACAAGATTTCACAAGATATTTTTTCTAGGGACTAGTGGGTCTCTTGCTCTGTTGAACATGTTCTTGGGACTGAAAGTTTGAAGGTCCTCTGCTGTGGAGTTAGCAGCTAGCCTCCCTTGGGACTTCCTTACTAATATTTCATGTCCTGTGCTTTGCCTCGCTCTCAACAGTCTTTAAAGATCAGTACTGCAATCATATGAAGTATAAAAGTTTTACAAATGTTGATGCCTGTAATATAATTTTACAATTGTAATACGTTTTAAAACAATACAAGATTAAAATATTTTAAAATGTGTTTTACAGGGAAATGAAAGCTATAAAATACTTTATTACTCATTTTCATATTCTTTTAATAAGTGAAGCCCTTTGAGGAAGACCCTGATTTGGGAGTGAAATATCTGAACTACCAAATGTGTGTTTTATTTTCACTCCATCACAAGAATATGAAAGAAATGTCACTAACAATATGAGCAAAATGTGATTTTTAGATCACATATTTTAAATGCCCACTGTTGACAACACAGTGCTAGATGCTATGAAATCCCCTAAGATACAGCCCCGACTCACCAGGAGCTTTCAATCCAGGTAGGGCCATAGTACATTTAGAGATAGCACAATAACACAAGGGTGTGTAACTGTGGAAAGAGAAGCTGGCAAGTACAGTGGAGGTCAGGAGGCCTTCACCAAGGTTGTGATGATTACAAAAAGGCTTTAAACAAGGGAAGGATTTGCTCCAACCTTGAAGGCATGGATAAGGCTTACATAGGTAGGGATAGAATATTTTAGGTGAGGTAGATGGTATGTGCGCATACTTGGGGGAAAGCTCACACTCTTTAAGGTGGCTGGAGTGGAGGCTTTTTAGAGGTGGAAATAAGTTTCAAATGGCATTTCTACGACCTGCCAGTGGTTTTTAGCATGGACTAAGCATCAGAATCATCAGGGAGATCTATGGAAAGAATAAGTTGCCCAGGGCCCACCCCAGACTTCTTTGAATTTGAATTTCTTGGTGTGGAGCCTCAAGCTTGGTTGTTTTTAAAGAGCTCCCCAGGTGACTGTAAGGTGTGGATCTGAGTACCATAATGCCGTAGGTAGGAGAAGCCAGTGAAGCTGTGCCAGAAGCCCACCCCGCACTGGTTTCTGCCAGCCAGTGGTCCCTCTCCCTTACCTCACATTTGTCAGAGCTTGGAAGTGGGGAAGATATTCTCACTGCTGTTATTGCCACTTCCAAGCTATTGTTCCTTCTTTCTCCTTAGAAAATCTTCAGTTCTTTGAAGCACGGCATCAGGCTTTAGTACCCCTTACAGGTTTTAGAGTCTTCCTAGTCTCAACCAGTCATTCATTAATGTCATCTCCTCATTTACTTTTTTTCCCTTTCCCTTCATAGTCCTGTCATTCTCAGTAACATTAGCACCCACGTGATGGTCATGTCAACATTTGGGCCTCTCAGGTCTTAGGCTTCCTCAATCCAACAAACTCTTCGCCCTCTGAGTTCGGCCACACACACACACGTTCATGGACATGACTTGGGCTAATAGTTCTTGAAGTGTGGTCTGTGGACATCTTGGGATCCACTGGACCCTTTCAAAGGTCTGCAAGGCCACGGTTGTTTTCATAATAATACTAAGACATTATTTTTACTGTGTTGGTGTTTGCACTGATGGGCAAAAGCAGTGGTGAGTGAAACTTCTAGCACCTTTAGCACCAAATGGTACGAGCTGTTACTGTTTTCTTCACTCTCACTTGCAGTAAATCATGCCAGTTGCACTTAAGAATGTTACTGATGGAACAGTAAAATAGTATTGATTTTATTATATCTCAACCCTTTAGAACACTTTATTATTCTGTGTGCTAAAATGGGAAGTATGCACAAAGCATCTCTGCAGAGTGAAATATGGTGGTTGTCTCAAGGAAAAGGTACCTGTGTGATTGTTTGAATTGGGAGCTGAACTAGCCATTTTTTTCCTCTATGGAACACCATTTTTGCTTGAAAGCATGACTAGCAGAAGAACTGTGGTTATCAGACTTGGTTAGTTGGCAGACATTTTCTTGAAAGAAGTCAACTTGCCTCTTCAGGAAAATAATTGATTGTATTTGTTCCCAGTGATAAATTTAAGCCTTTAAGTGAAAATTAGAATTTTGGAAAACTTACATCTACTACCCTGAGCCTGAAAACTTCCTGGAAACTTAAAGACGTTTCTGATGTGTAAATTTTTGGAAAATCTGTATAATGTAAAGAAGCAGTATTTTCCAAATGACTGACACATGATTTAACAAAGTTCTTCATGGATAAAAGATCCATCCATTCGACGTGCAAGAAAAACCAATGGATATAGTATTACAGAGTCTGAACTGTTCATAGATATGGTTTCATATTCCTATTGCAACTAACCTTTAAGAAACTAGCACTTGTTGAGGTTTAGTGTAATATTGAGGAATAATATCTCCAATTATCTGAAAGGCTATTATAATACTCCTCCCTTTTTCAACTGCATATATCTGTACAAGGCCAAATTTTCTTTATATACTTTGACCAAGACAATATACTGCAGTAGATTGAATGAAGAATCAGATATGGGAATACAGCTTTCTTCTTTTATCAAAGAGATCTGCAAATAGGTAAAAGAATGGTACTCTTCCATTGTTTTTTGAAAACAGTTATTTGCTCATAAGAATATTATTTATGTTTACATGTATTGGATTTATTTTAAAATGTATTAGTATTTTTATTTTATTTTACTTTAGTTTTTGGCTGTCTCTCGCAGCTTGCGGGATCTTAGTTCCCGGACCAGGGATTGAGGCCAGATCCCCCAGCAGTGGATGCTTCCACTGGACTGCCAGGGAAGTCCCATGAATTAGTGTTTTTAAATGTCTGCTTTAATTTCTAATATGGTAACTGTTAACAGATATAACCATAATAATGTATAATAGATATGACACTCAGTAACTTTCAAGAGTACAAAAGGATCCTGAGACAAAAGTGTTTAAGAACTGCATCCTAGGCCAAGTCAACCCCAATAATGCGCCACCTCCAAAATCTGAACTTCCAACATTCCATCATCTGACCACCACCACTTCCTATCCTTCAACGTACGTACACCCTCACTTTTGCTTGGCAGCCTCCAGTCCACTGGCTCTGCCTCTGTTTTGCAATCTATCAGCCCTCTTATGGCCTGGCTCCCCTCCTAACTCAAGAGTATGTAATCTGGACTCTCAATTAATCCCTTGCCCATCTCTCTTCCTTCCCCAGTGAACTGGCCTTAACACAGCTCTGACTTTGCAAAATCCAAGCATCTTCCCCCTCAGTACCTGCAGCTGAGTATTCTGGAGACAACCACACAACCAAGCTTACTGGCTAATCTCAGCTCTGCTAGTCCTCCCTCTGCTGTTCCCATTTCCTGAGACGGTGATGTCACATCACCTGCCCTTCTCTCCTCAGACCTTCTATTCTCCACTGCATTGTCCATCCCTACCCACTCACCTCTCTTTTTTCTGCTACTGGAACCCCACGTACTCCTGTTTTTTATTCTCCATTTTACAGGGACCTTCTCCTTTGCTCCATCAACAAGAGTCGAAATAGTTCAGGACTTTGTCCCTGGCTCTCTCCTCCGTATAGACATTTGCTTGAAGTGATCTATTTAGTCCCTTGACTATGAACATACCTGTGAGGTGGTGTTTCCTGTCCCATGAGCTCCAGATTCATGGTCCAACCATCTGCCTGGCATCTCCACTTGGATATCTAATAGGTAAACTAATAAGCACAAGACAGAGTTCCTGGTTTCTCATCTCAAAAGTAGCATCACCGTGTACATTTAGCCCCCCAAATTGTGAATGGTTTCTTCATTCACCTGTGCTTTTTAAATCTGCAACCCAAGCTCTGCACATTCTGTGGTCCCTACCTTTAAGCTGCCGCCTTGTCACCATCTCCACTGTCACAACCCTTGACCATGACCGTGACCAAGTGAGACCACCTGTCTCACTTGAGTTCTTGCACATTACTGATGTTTCTGCTTTGGCTTCTTCCTTCCTGTAGTCCATCTTCCATTCATTCATTAGCTTGCATCTTGTTTAAAACATATGCTTGTTTCAAGCTTCAGTCACATCACTTCTCTGCTTAAAATCTGCTACGATGGCTCTCAGTGCAGTCAGGATAAAACCTAACTTCTTTTTGCCACCTCCAGGCAGCCCTGTGTGATCCAGCCCCCTTCTCTCACTCTTCCCCCCCTCCCAACCCAGAAAGGTCTCTTCAGCCACATTTGCCGTTATTCTTCCCTCATTAATACCAAGCTCTCACCTCAGTCTCTGAATTTGCTGTTATTTCTTCCTTAAATGCTGTCTGCCATAGATGTTGTGGTTGCGTCTTCTCCTCCTTTAATTCTCAGTCAAATATTGACTTCCTCATGGAAATGTCCTGACGGCTCTAGCTGAAGCAGGACATCTCCCCACCCCCACCCTCAGGCCCGGCATTCCCAAGTGTATTATCCTACTGTATTGTCTTCAGAGAACCCATGTCCTCTGAGATACAGATGTTTTTGCGGACGGTCATCCATCTCTATTTGAGCAGAAGTTCTGAAGGCACTTTGTCTTGGTCACCACTCCATCAACAGTACTTGTTTCATGGTAGGAGCTCAACACATATTTCTGTATGAAGAATCAATTAGTGGTGCAGCTGTGATTGTGAAACTGGAATATGATAGATGCTGCATAGATGCTGTTGCAGTTACTTTTGGGCTTACCTGTAGCCTGGTTTCTTTTCAAACTTGTTGGCCTTATAGCTATTTCCCTCCCTTCTTTCCATGTAGCATTAGGGTGTTGGGACTCAAATGGAAACTGATTTTTCTGTGTTTGCTCTATTGGGAGCAGAGAGAATATAAATTGTACTTTGAAAAGCAGAATTATATTACCTTTGTGTTTCTTAACACCAAGATATTTAATAGAAATTTGTCTGTTGTTGTTTTATAATGGGAAATTCTAATAGTTTCTGTCTCCATCCTAACCCCATACAAAGTTTTGTTCTGTTTCTCCTTTAGTGTTCAAGTTGTCTGTAATCTTGGTAAAATCCTCTAAGCCTTAGATTGTGATATGATGTACATAAATGTCTTGTGTTAATCTTGCTAGAACTTGTTAAAATCGGATAGCCTATCGGAATTTTATAAGCCAAAAAGTCACACAGAAGCTGAAAAAAATTGCTTATTGGAAAGCTTGTCAATAGTTAAGATATTTCTTGTCTTCTTAAACTTCTCAGTGCAATTCTTATGTAGACCATTTAGCAATTTAGGACATTGAGAAGTGTGGTTTCTAGTCGATTTGTCCTGGATTAAAGATTCTCCTGCGTGAAAGTCAGTCGTCTTCATTGGCCTTTTGCCTTTGAATATTCATTTGTTGTGATATGAAGCAAAACTGTGAGCAAGTGCTTTCCCTGTATGGAAATGAGGCTGTGGGGGGAAAAAATTACAGATACACACACCTTCATGCACACACACACACACACACATACACACTACACACACACATACACACTACATACACACATATACACACACACATACGCGCACACACGCACGCATACATACATGCACACACATACATATACAAATACACATGCACACACATAAACATGCACACACACATGCATATACATGCATATACATACACACACGCATACACACGCATACATACACACAAACACACATACGTATATATACACATACAGACATATACACACGCACATACGCACACACATAGATATATATACACACACACATATACACACGCACACACATGCACAACACATACATATATACACACACATGCACACACACAACACACATACACGCACACATGCACAAACATACATACAGATGCGCACACACCTGCACGCACACACACATATACACACAACATACATACACATACATGCACTCATACACACATACACATGCGTACGCACACACACATATACACATACACACGTACACACACGCCCATACATATGTACACACATAGATATACACATACATACATACACACATGCACATGCATACACACATACATGCACACACACATACACATACATACATATATACACACAATACACACAATACATATATACACATGCATACACACAATACGCATATACACACACATACATACACACATATTTATACACATGCATGCACACATACATACATACACACATACATATACACACATACATACACACACACACTGCATAGAATTTCTGGATAATAAGTTCAAATATTTTTATTTTCCAAAGCAGATTGGTTAATTTATGGCCTTTTAGGTCTTTAAATATTCACAAGTAGAACTTAGGAATGATTTAAGACTGATTAGCAAATATATTTTTAATTTTTGGTGTTGCATTGTAAATGCTATTTACAGTACTATTTATACTATAATGTACATTTATTATTAATCATAGATATAATCATTAGTATAATTATTAAAAGAATTATTATCACTACTAATGATTATTCTATTGAAATCACTACTAGTGCATATTTTAAACGTATTTCAACAAATGATGGTTAATTTAAGTTTGAATTTCAGTGACTAAAACTTGGTTTTCTGCCTAGGTTTGTTATGTATGCAATAATTCGCATGACCTTTGAGATTAATTATACAACTTGCTTTTCTCTAAATTTATCTTAAATGTATTTTGAGAGATGATGGCATTGATGCCCGATATCTTGTGGTACTGGCTGTGTTTTCTTTTGTGTTGTTTTGCCTCTGTTCCATTTTATAATTAGCAAGGTGCCTCACTATGTATCTCCTTAGGGTGGTGTGTACCCCTTAGATCTAATTTTCTGTTTCATTTAATGATTTTCCTGCACCTGTATCTTATGATAGACAAGTCACTGTGTCTTTGCCTCTCCAGTTTCTTGTGGTCCATTAGACCTTGATTTTATGATCTGGCACCACTGAGCTTCTCAAGGGCTTAAGGCCACCGCTATTTGAATTTAGATATTTCTTCAGTTAGGGCTTCACTTCAAAGACCGTTTTTCTTTTTTTTTAGAACTTGGTTTTCAGTAAAAACAACATATAAATAAATGGGGAAAATAGTGGATTTGAAATGGAAGGACTAAGGGCAAGTCCTGATGCTAGAATTTCACGGCCTTGAGCAAGTCACTTAACCTTTCCTAAACTTTCTGTTTGCTCTTTTACCAAATGGAAATGGCGATCATACCTACCTCATAGGGTGGTTGTTGGAAAAAAAAAAAAAGGGAAATATGCCTTAAAATAATAGTTTTCAGCTCTAAGAGGACTCTGCTGTACCAAAAAATTGACTTTTCAAGTTGAAAACAATTAAAAAATTAAATTCACATACAGTTGAGAATATACCAGACTGTTGTATTGATGTATTTTTATTTTCATTCACTTTTATATGCAATTTAATTTTATCTGTTTCTTCTATCACTGAAATATATTTCTTATGTGGAAGTTTTTTTGAAGGATGGTGGGTTTTGCCCAGATAATTGTGGGTCCTCAGTGAGTGCCACCTCCAGGAGCAGAATTAGAAATTTTCATGATTGAAAAAGACCCTAATGTTGATTTTCTTCTTGGCCCTTTCCTCTCTTCTTCCATAAGGAGATGGGAGCATCTGGCTTCTGGGAATATGTAACTACCCTTGTACAAAGCAGAGCATCTTAATCCCAAGTGGGCTCTCACCTTTCTGACATAGAGTTAACTTTAAAAAAAAAATTCACTCACTACGACCAAGAATTTATAAAGAACCTTCTATGGGTCTACAAGCCCCTGAAGCCCCTGAACCTTCTATGGGTCTACAAGTCCCTTTCTTCTCATGGACTGACCTTCAGGTATCGGGAATGTAGAGATGGGCAACACACAAATAATTCCATATGGTCAGATGGTGTTAAGTGCTAAGATAAAGCAGGGTAGGAGGGTGTGTGTGGTGGGGAGGTTGTATTTTAGGTAAGTTGGTCAGGAAGGGCCTTCCATGTAGGGTGACGCTTGTGGGAGGGCAGAATGAAGTGAACAGTCCAACTTGTAGGGCATCTGTGGCAGGAGTCCTCCAGGCGGAGGAACTGCAAGTGCAAAGGCCCTGAGCTAGGACTGTGTGTGTGAAGAAAGAGGGTAGCGTGGATCAAGTGGAGTGAGGGACAGAACATTAGGAAAGGAAATCAGAGGTATCAGGGACTGAATGAGGCATAGCTTTGAGGCTGTTGTCGGGATCTGGACTTTTACACTGAATAGATGGGAAGCAACTGGAGGGTTTTGATCAGAGAGGAGTGACCCAGGACACAACTTGAAGTTTTGGAGGATCTCGCTGGCTGGTGTGTTGAGAGTAGACAACAGGGAAGATGGATGGAAGCAGGGAGATCAGTGAAGAGGCTGTTTCAAGAGTCGAGAAGGGAGAGAGCTATGGCTTCAACCAAGACATGTGACATGTGACCAGAATCTGGACACATGTAGAGGGTAGGTCTACCAGAAAGCACTACGGATTAGATGCACAGCCTTGTGGTTTCCCCAAGGTGGCTGGCATAGTGCTCATCACCTCATTTCTCCCACCCTTCATGAGTATCTTCTCATAGGTGGTCATGTGAGGTGAAGGAAAGGTGGGTAAGTTCCTAGCCATCAAGGATTCCTTTGGTGTCTTGAGGAAGGCTCGATTTCCAGCAAACGTCTTCAGAACGGAGACTGACGTGACAAATGTTCTTAATTTTAAGTTCATTTTGCACAGCATTTATGGCATAAGCAACCTTAGAAATGACACCTTAAAAAAAAGTTATTAAAAAGAAAGTCAGGATAATCTTGAAGGTATTACATAGTACCTAAAGGAAGTATAATCATTCTCATCTTGAAAGTATTATATAGTCTCTGAAAGAAGTACAATCATTCTCATAAAAAATCCCTTTACATTTTGAGTAATGTGAAGGTTTAATAAGTTGGATCCCCAGTGGGAGTGGGGAAGAGGGGTAGGGAATCAGAACTTCTTTTTTCCAGTCAGTAATTCTGCTCTCTCAGGGTGAATTCTACAGTCATGTAGCAAGGGAGAGTTGTTGTTTTACCAGCTATATTGGGGTGTAATTCATATACCATAAAATTCACCCATTTTTAGTGTACAATTCAGTGGTTTTTAATAAATATAGAGTTGTGCAGCCATCACCATAATCTAATTTTAGATCGTTTCTCAAAGATTCTTCATGCCTATTTGCAATCATTCCCTGTTTCATGCATCCAAGGGAGTGGTTTTGTTACTCTTAGAAATGTCCAAAGTTCAGAAATAGCCATCATTTTGTATAGAAAAGATCAAATCAGGGAAAAATTGTGTTTATCTATGCTCTAGTTTGAACTCCTTAGGCAATCAGAAAATACAAGCTTTCTTGAAACACAAAGACTGTAATATTTTTAGTCACAAACTTTTATAGGAACCTGAAGCATGAACACATGCAAACACCATCAGCTTGTCCATATTTTATATGAAGTGCGGGAATGCTGTGGGTGAATGAGGTTGGTTGTTGTGTTTTTAGTGATTAATTATGGTGGAAGAGGCCAAAAGGCTCAAATGGACTAATTTTCATCAACGTTATGGTTTGTTCCTGGGCTAGTGTGTTCCAGAGCTTATGATTAAGACACAGACTTCTTGAATACCTGATTTTTTTTCGTATAACCATTTATATCTCATTTTGTTATGCCATGTCTGTTTAGAGTGCCAGAGTCATCCTTCTAAAAGTCTACTTTGTTGGCCCAACTCATTTGACAGTGTATTGAGTGCTTACTAAGTGTCAGGTGTATAGCCTCTGTTTCCTCATCTGTGAAACAGGGCTCTTAACAACTACCTCAGGGTTGTTACAAAGACTGTTAAGTAGTGTATGCAAAGTACTTAGTCATGGCACTAAGGAAAGAACTTTTCACCCATAGGTAGCTATTAATAACCATCACTCCTGTCCATAGTATTAGCCCCAGTTTTGGCCTACAGGCCTGGATTGTGTATACCTACTCCCCCTCTGTTTTCTTCTTTTGTGTTTTGTCTTCTCTTCCAATATGTAAGAATCTCCCGTCTTCCAGGGAAATGGAAATTTCATGTATTTCAGTGTGCTGGGTGCCCTGGAGGAGGGGTCACTCAGCCCAGCATGAGGGTTCTGGATCTTTCTGGTATAGGATCAAGCCCTGACTGTTTGGTGCCCACCATGGCATAGAAACTGCCCTGCCACCGTCACCGTGGTTCTTCTGGGGACCTAGTTTTTGGATGAGGACCCATTTCAGAAATGCTCCTGAAGCCAACTCTGGAGAGTGGATGTGGGAAAGGCAGATTTCCTGCTTTTTATTTACGTGCGGTAATTTGTAATTCTGTTTGCACAAATTCATTTGAGATCATCTGAAGATTAAACTTACAGTGTGCTGTCTGCATTTCCCTGTAGCTTCCTTTTTTCGGTTCTTAGTGGGGAATAGCATGAGCATGTTTAGAATGATAATGCCAGAAGCCTCTCGGTAATTAAATACATGTGCTGCTTCAGTTCTGCAGAAGTCCCAGGTGGGTTTCTAATCTCTGCTTTACTAGTATATAGGGATTTTTTTTTAAAAGATAGAAACAAAAGATATAAATGATAAAAAAAAAATATCTGAGCCAAATACATGATTATACATCGAATGCTGTGGTGTGATATTGGGCAGCAAAGACAAATAATGTTTCACAGAAACAGTTTCAGGTTCCCCCGAGTCTGCTGTGACACCCCCATTTGTGATGCTGTGAAATGAAAACCTAGCTGACTACAGAGCTGCATTTTCAGAATGTGTTCTTACAGCCATATGCCTGGCATTTACCATTAAATATTATTTAAACTCTGAGTGCTCAAAGCTCTCAGAGTTTTAATCACAAGACATGTTTCCATGGTTCCCTTAGAATATTCACTTTGCTGTAATGAAGGGTTGATTGGTCACTCAATCAAAATTAATAAAATTCAAAGGCCTTTTGCATATCTTCATCATAATTGCTAACATTTTTGAATATTTGCAGTGGGTTGGGCAGTGTGTGGAAAGCTTTCTATAGATTATTTTGTGTCATCCTCCAACCCCTCTCCAAGGTAGGTACTGTTGTTGTCTCTACAATACAGGAAGGGGGGATCAAGGCTGAGTAAGGTGAAGTAACTTACCCGTGGTCACACGTGCTATAAATGGCTGTGTCCAATTCCACGGCCCCTTGGCCTTGGTAGATACTCTATGCTGCTTTGGGTCTTACACTGTACTCCTTATAAGAATCAACTGGGGAGCATGATGAATGTGAAAATTCCTGGGTGAGGCCCTAAAATTAATAAATCTAGGTGTAGCCCAGGAATCTGCATTTTCAACGAGCCTCCCGCTGTGACTCTGGTGGAGTCTTTTAGGGCACTTCTCCGAGAAATACTGTTCTACTGTTCCCCAGGGTTCTTTCCATCTTCACCAGTACAGAGGATGTTAGGGGAACACAGAGACCTTCATGATCTAATCTCTGTCTGTGATGATGACTGTAATCCATGCCCAGGGCAGAGAGAACGCAAAATCACAAGGTGAATTGAAGGACAGGGCCAAGCCCAAACCTTATTCATAATTATTTATAATGCCGTGTGAAATGGCAGTGCAATTTGTAACTCGAAATTTAACTTAAATTCGTTGTAAAAGGGGGGCAGCATTTGAGCTTAATAAGACATGTTATCCTATGTGTTCTTTTAAGGAATGTTTATGACTTGTCATAATGAACGTTGTTCATAACTTCTTTCACTGAATGATACTCTGCAAAAGTGTAGAATTTTCTAGGGAAATGTGTGTTCTATCCGAGTAATGATGGAAGAAAGAAATAGTAATTTTTTTGTTCTTTAAAATGATCAGATAAAACCCTCAAACTAATGATTCATAAACATTTTTCATCTTCGGGTAGTCCGTTGCATTCTTCAAACCAGGCATCTTGAATAATTGCCATTATGTGAAAAAGGGATTTCGTTCTCTGGGGATGATCCAGCAGTTTGACTTAGATTTATGAAGAACCGCAGCTGAATTACTCCTTGTCTAATGAATGTTTTGGCCACAAGGAACTTTGCTCTAAGGCCTCATTTGAATGTCTAATAATCGTAGTAATAACAATACAATTTCATCATAATCTGGTAAAAGTCAAGAAACGACAAATGCACTGTTAGCCTTTCAATGCCACTGTGAATTTTCCTTGTAATTACACCAACCATAGCTCTGAAAGCATTGTGGTGTTCCTGGTCATTCAGACAGTGAGGCTCCATTTTTTGTGCCTTAACTTGTTTCCCTCCAGGGAAACCTAAGGAGACCCATCTCTCTTAAGCTACCAGTAAGAGACCAGGGCTCTTCTGTTCCTGAATACCAGTCCCTCCTCATGGAGTGCTGGAAGTAGCCACTAATGTTGAAAGTGCTAGAAAAAGTTTGTCCTTTCGTGGGCTGTAAATGTTGGAATGGCTAGTACATAACAGGTTCCATCTTGCCACTCATTTGTGAGCCCAGCGAATCTCCTGGCACCTTATGTGGTGATGGTGGAGGCACAGCTGGGTATTCCTCCTCCTGAGCCGAGCTGCAAGTGGGAAGAGGATGGCTGTGGGTGGGTGTACTGGCCTGCTAGGGCTGCCTTAACAAAGTATCAGGGAGTGGGTGACTTAAACAGCAGACGTTTATTTTATCACACTTCTGGTGGCTGCAAGTCCAAGATCAAGGTGTTAGCAGGTTTGGTCTCTTCTGAGACCTCTCACCTTGGCTTGTCGACGGCCATCTTCTTCCTTTGTCTTCACATGGTTTTTCTTCTGTGCCCGTGTCTTAATCTCCTCTGCTTTTAAGCACACCAGTCATATTGGATTTAACCTTTAATTTCCTCTTTAAAGACCCTGTCTCCCAATATGGTCACATTCGGTACTGCGGTACTGGGGGTTAGGACTTCAACACATGAATTTGTGGGAGACATAATTCAGTCCCTATCAGTGGAAAAACTGTTAGACCCTGGAATTATGGAGACCAAGGGCATACAGTGTGATAAAGAATAGTGCCTTTCAAACTCTTTTAGTCAGTGGAACTCTTTTGTGTTGATTTCCTAAGGTTGATTCCTTTTTGTAGTGTGCTTTATGGAAGAGTTACTATGAGGACAGAACCTGGGTTATTGACAATAGCAACAGCTACCACTTGAGTGCCCGTATGTACCAGATCCTTAACACATTGATTCTAGGTCTCCCAGGGAAGAAGAGGATGGTGCTGATAGACCCATTTTACAGATGAGAAGACTGAAATGCAAAGAAATTGAATGACTTTTCTGGTCATACAGCTACTAAGTGGGATTCAAACCCAGTTCTGCAAAGCCTGTCTTAGTTTTATTGCACCGTGTGGTCTCTGCAGCATGCTTGCTCTTATTATTTGTCGAAAGAGTGTGGAAGATGGAAGACATTGGCTCAACCACCAAAGTCTGACCCGCTTGGGTCGAACAGCTCTGTTTGACCTTCAGTTTCCTGATTGGTGAAGTGGTATGGGGGTTAATATCTCCAGCACCAGATGGCTTAAGGATGAAATGAGAGTGTGAATAGGCCTCTCACAATCTCAGTAAGCTCTCAGGCATGTTGAAATTTGTTGGTAAAGGCAGAATTGCATAATTACACAAAGAATCTGGTATTGGAACCCATTTAACTGACTGACTCTAGCAAGCTGCTTGAACTCTGAGCTTTAGTTCCTTTTCTATAAAAGAAAAAAAGTAGTGGCTGGCAAGTGATAGCCATTGTAGAGTGTTCCAAATTTCTTATCAGGATCCTGCTTGCTCTTGGCTTTCTGCTTTGTGTAAACTTGGCCTTCTGTTGATGAGTGGAAAATATTCATTTTCCCCTGGTGATAGTGAGCTGCACACTTTGCCATCATTAAGGTTTTAGATGGGCCGTCTGTTGCAACCCCACTTATTAGCAATTAATCATTTAAAACAACAATAGCATCCCCAAAAGCTGAGTTTCAGTTTCCATGCATTTCCTTTGACCACAGGCAAATTTATTTCCTGGTGTGGTAGTATTTCAAAAAATATAAATGATCAGGAGGGAAACACAACATTAAAAAATGCTGATCTTTAAAAATAATGAGAAAATGGGTAGATATTGATAAGAATGTACATTGAGAGATAATTATAGGTTGTGCAGATGGAAAGCATATCATTTTCTTAATTAGGACTTTGACTTTCAAACTTAGGGTTCCCCTTCTTTTATATCTGTTACTTTTCTCCAGAGGCACCCAAAACATTTTTTTGCAGGTGGCTGTTTTAATAGAAATTTTCTGTAAGATTCTTTTTTTTCCTCTTTCTGTTAAAATTATGAAACATTCCACACTTCCAGAAAAGCACCAAGAATGTCACAGATACTACCCAGATTTAGCTGTTTTTGACATCTTGATTTTTCTTAGATTAAAAAAAAAAAAATCTTAGTTTTCTGAAATTTAAAAATCTTTAACTGTGCCACCTTATAAGTTTCAGAGAATGTATGTTTTGGGCTTGACTGTGTTACCTTCAGGGATATTGAAGCTTCAAAATGCATTTTTAAAGCCAAAAAGGATGACATTTTGGCTATTTATCTCTCTGTTTCTCTTTTAGGTTTAATTATTAAACATATTCAGTTATATGAATTCAATGAAAACTCAGTGAAGTTCAAATGAGTTCAGTGAGATCCAGGTGTGCAATGTTCATTTTACATCTGATTTTTTTTTTTTTTTGCGGTACGCGGGCCTCTCACTGTTGTGGCCTCTCCCGTTGCGGAGCACAGGTTGCGGAGCACAGGCTCCGGATGCGCAGGCTCAGCGGCCATGGCTCACGGGCCCAGCCGCTCCGCGGCACGTGGGATCTTCCCGGACTGGGACGCGAATCCGTGTCCCCTGCAACGGCAGGCGGACTCTCAACCACTGTGCCACCAGGGAAGCCCTTACATCTGAATTTGATGTTTGAGTGCGATATTGAAACCAGTCTCATATCAATATATGAATGCTGGCACGCCTTCACCAGAGGCTGAATGTGGAAAAGAAGAATCAGCAGAGTGTTTGAAAATCCCCACTTGGTGACTTACTAGCTTAGTGATTCCTGACCTCTTTGAGACTCCTTCCACTCTCTGGGTGTTGCAGTAAAGCAGTTTTAAGCTTTAGAAAATGAAGTGTTCCACCAAAGTTGGTGCCATGCAGGCATGTGGACTGTGGACTATTTTCAATCTAGTGACTTACCTTTTTGAGCTGGCTTTTTCTAGTTGCCCACCATGTAGCTTGATACCCTTGGCTCCAGAAATGTAACAGAAAGGAAAAGTGCTGGTTTCTGCAGCCTCTCTCCTTTTCTGAAGTCAGGCCTCGTGGAGTTGGTGTGATTCATCTCTGCTTTCGCCCTGCTGATAGTGCTTCTAGTTTGGTTTCTTCTACCTCTCTCTGGATCTGTTAATTTTAATTATAGGAACGATGTGGCTTTCCATTCAGATTAATTCTCATCTGATTTTCTAGAGGAAGCAATGGCGGTTGTTTTTTTTTTTTTCAGACGGGAATACTGTATGTTTGTTTTAAACTCTACTGTGGTGTAGGGTGTTGTTATGTTTTATAATATATACCATGTCAAGGTCAATGTAGTAATACTTTTATTCTTCTTTCACTTGCTAAGAACAAAAGAGAAGGACCCTGTAGCAGCGTCTTGACCTTGTTAGGTGGGCAGGGCTGTTCTCACTGATCATTTTCGTTTCCCTTTATTTTTCTTCCCTAGACATGAATCTACAGTCCCTTGTGCGTCTTCCTGAGCCCAGTGGGTCCACTGGAACTTCTCTATTAAATTCTTACTTTATTTTGGTTAATATAAAGTAATAGATTGAGTTTTTGGAAAAAAAGAATTCTAGGTATGGAGTCTTTCTATTTGCAGAAGCATATCATTTTCCTTCTGCTAGAAGCACTGGTTTATTTTTGTTTGCCAGAGACCTCATTCTTCCTGTTTCCGTACTGACTGTTTGGGTCTAGTCGGTGGCCTCTTTATCTTGGTTCCTTTCCCTCACTGTGTGAGAACAGCCAAGCTCTGGGGTTGCTCCCAGACAGTGCTTCCCCAAGAGGCACTTATTTTATGAGTCATTTGGGTCTGATGATTAAAAAACAACAACAACCCTTTTGTTTATGTATAATATTTGTAGACAAGAGCATACATATTATATGTGCACACTTTGAATTTTCTTAGAGTGCATATGCCTGTGTAACCAGCACCCATATTGAGACTCTTACTTCAGAAGCCCACTCAGCTCTTTAAGTCAGTGCCACTTCCCATCGATCACTGCTGTCCTGACCTCTAACCCTGTGCATTAGTTAGGGCTGTTTTTGAACTTTATGTAAATGTTATCATGCAGTATGTGCCGTTGTATCTTGCTTCACTTACCAAATGCTGTTTCTGTGAGAATGGTGTTTATTGTTGTACGTAACATAGTTTATTCTTTCTCATTTCTGTATGGTATCCCATTGCATTAGTTTCCTGTTATTCTTGAGACAAAGTATCACAAAGCTAGTGCCTTAAAATGACATGCCTTTGTTCTTTCACAGATCTGCTGGTGAGAACATGAAATCATTTTCTCTGGGCTTATGTCAAGGTGTTGGTAGGGCTCCTTCCTTTTGCGGGCTCTGAGGGAGAATCCATTTCCCTGTCTTTCCAGCTCCAGTGGCCGTCTGTATTCTTTGGCTTTGGGCCACTTCTTCAACCTTCAAAGTACATCACTCCAATAT
The DNA here is from genome assembly GCF_951394435.1 of Stenella coeruleoalba. Taxonomy (NCBI): domain Eukaryota; kingdom Metazoa; phylum Chordata; class Mammalia; order Artiodactyla; family Delphinidae; genus Stenella; species Stenella coeruleoalba. The sequence continues at coordinate 52,864,423 of NC_137148.1, forward strand.
CTGCTTACTCTTCACATCACCTCTTGTGTCATCATATCTCCCACTGCCTCATACGCACACACACGCATGACAAATACATTTCCCTTGGGTATTCTAGGAGTCAGTCATTTGGTAAGTGTAAGTTCAACCCTTAGAGTTAATGCCAAACAGTTTTCCAAAGTTGCTGGACCAACTTAGACCCCTCCTAGAAGTGTAATAGAATGCCACATATCTTTCATAAAGAATAGAGCATAGTTTGAACCTGGCAGCTTTGATTCAGAAGTTAACTCATTGCTAGATCCCCATTTTAGACCTTTTTTGTAATCGAGGATTTTCCAAAGTGTGTTTATGGGAACAGAGTCCTGAGAGATACGCCTGTAGGAGAAAAGGTTTCTTTTATCAAATGAACTGGTGAAATAGTGAATCCTGCTAGGAGATTTACTTTGCGGATGAACACGTGAAATGTTTTAAGCCTGTTTAGTTTTACCTTTGTTTGACTTAAGTCTTCCAAATGGATTTAACTTTGACTCAGTTTCCCTCTATTGACATCTCAAAGAAAAAGAGTTCCAAGGAATACCCTTTGAAAATTTGGGAATAAACCAAACTTAGGATGGTTTCTTTTTAAAGACTCTATTTTTTTTAAGGATAGTTTTAGGTTCACAGAAAAATTGAGAGGAAGATACAGAGGTTTCCCATATGCCCCCTGCCCCTACACATGCACAGCCTCCCCTCTGTCAACATCTCCCACCGGAGTGGTGCCTTTGTCACAACTGATGAACCTGCACTGATACGTCATAATCACTCAAAATCCATAGTTTACCTCAGGGTTCACTCTTAGCGCTATATGGTCTATGGGTTTAGACAAATGTATACAGGCATACCTTGTTTTCTTGTGCTTCACAGGTACTGCGTTTTTTACAAATTGAAGATTTGTAGTAGTAAGACATACTTTGTTGCTAAAAAAGGCAATTTCTTTAGAATATTACATAAACTTAGTTGATAAAGCAGTGGAAGGGTTTGACAGGATTGACTGCAATTTCAAAAGAACCTCTAATGTGGGCAGAATGCTATCAAACAGCGTTGCATGCTGCAGAGAAATCCTTCTTAAAACGAAGAGTCCATTGATGCGGCAAACTTCACTGCTGTCTGTTTTAAGAAATGGTCACAGTCACCCCAGCTTTCATCACCTACCACCCTGATCAGCCAGCAGCCATCAACACTGGGGCAAGACCCTCCGCCAGCAAAAAGATTACATCTCACTAAAGGCTCAGATGATGGTTAGCATTTTTAGCGGTAAAGTATTTTGTAAATTAAGGTATGTACATTGTTTTTTAGACATAATTATTGCACACTTCATAGGCTACAGTATAGAGTGGACATAACTTTTATATGTACTGGGAAACCAAAAAATAAATGTGGCTCATTTTATTGCAATATTTGCTTTATTGTAGTGGTCTGAAACCAAACTGGCAATATCTTTAAGGTATGACCGTAATGACATGTATTCATCATTATAGTATCATACAGAGCATTTTCATTGCCCTAAAATTCCTCTGTCCTCTGCCTATTCACTCCTCTCCCCTAACCTGTGGTGACCATGGATCTTTTCACTGTCTCCATAGTTTTGCCTTTTCTCAAATATCAGATAGTTGGAATCGTACAGTACGTAATATCTTCAGATTGACTTCTTTTACTTGGTAATAGGCATTTCAGGTTCCTCCATGTGTTTTCATGACTTAGTAATGCATTTCCTTTAGCACTGAAAAATATTCCATTATCTGGATGTACTATAGTTTACTTATCCATTCACCTACTGAAGGACAGCTTAGTGCTTCCAAGTTCGGCAATTATGAATAAGGCTGCTATAAACACCTGTGTATGGGTCTTTGTGTGGATGTAAATTTTCAACTCCTTTGTTATATTTATTTATAATACCAAGTAGCATGATTGGTGGATCATATAGTAAGAGTGTGCTTAGTTTTCTAAGAAATTTCCAAACTGTCTTCTACAGTGGCTGTACCATTTTTGCGTTTCTACTCGTGGTGAATGAGAGTTCCTGTTGCTCCATATCCTTTGTCAACATTTGGTATTGTCAGTGTTTTGCATTTTGGCCATTCTAATAGGTGTGTAGTGACATCTTATTGTTTTAAGTTGCATTTCCCTGATGACATATGAGGTGGAGCATCTTTGCATATGCTGATTTACCACTTGTATATCTTGCCAGGTTCACATCTTTGGCCCCAGTTTTTTTTAATTGGGTTATTTTGTTATTGTTGAGTCTTAAGAATTCTTTGTATGTTTTGGATAACATTTCTTCATCAGAACAATATTTGTTACATTTTGCAAGTATTTACTCCCAGTCTGTTGCTTATCTTCTCATTCTCTTGACATTGTCTTTTGCAGACAAGTTTTTAATTTTAATGAAATCCAGCTTATCAGTTATTTCTTTTATGGACTGTACTTTCTGTACTGTTTTTAAAAAGTGATCACCATACTCAAGCTCATCTAGGTTTTCTCCTATGTTGTAGTTTTAGATTTTTGTGTTTTACATTTAGTTCTGTGGTCCAGTGTGAGTTAGTTTTTGTAATGTGTGTAAGATCTGGCTCAGATTCATTTTCTCGCATGTTGATATCCAGTTGTTCCACTGCCATTTGTTGAAAAGACTATCTTTGTTCCATGATACTGCCTTTGTGCCATTGTTGAAGATAAATTGACTTTATTTATGTGGGTCTATTTCTGGGTTCTCTGTTCTGTTCCATTGATCTATTTGTCTATTTTATTGTCAATACCACACTAATTTGTAGTAAGTCTTGAAGTCGGGTTAATGTCAGTCATCTGACTTTGTTCTTCTCTTTCAATTGTGTTGGCTATTCTAGGTCTTTTGCTTCTCCATATAAACTTTAGAATCAATTTATCAGTTACACAAAATAACTTGTTGGGATTTTGATTGGGATCAAACTGAATCTATAGATTGAGCTCAGAAGAACTAACATCTTGATAATATTGTCAGGATGATTTTTGCTGAAAAAGTAATGAGACGTTGTTACAGTTATGTTTTAGAAACATAGACTAGCTATGTCTTTGAGTATTTTCTACATAATGTATCTATAGAGAAGTAAAACCCATCAGAAAATGGGTTGAATTTGCTTCTATTTTGTTTTCCTTTAGTGAGACCTGTACAGTACTTTTAGGAAAATTGTTTTGCATTACTGTGATGCTAAATTTTGAACCAAGGAGCCCAGTATAAAAAATAATTTCTGACTGGAAACAGAATTTGGAAATCCCAGAATTGGTGGGATTCATCCAAAAGTATTTGCCCCTGGTATACTTTTTCTCCATCTGGATCTTTCCACACATTGTCCCACTTCTACCTATTTTACTTCTCTGAACCAGTCTACAATAGAGGGAGCTCCTTGCTTCTTGATTGTTCTTTCTCCTGGTCTGGCTCTAGGTTTTTTCCCCTGTTTGCATCGCCTGAGCATCCTACTTGTATCATCACAAAAGATAAGACTCCTTCCTGCTCTTGGGACACAGCCTGCCTAGAAGCCACTCAGCTCTCCTGCTTCAAACAGCCCTGTTCCTTTCTTGATTACATATTAATGTCTTGCTGGTGTTGGTCTGGTGGAGAAGGAGGGGCAGGACTAAAAGGGCCATGGAATGTGAGTAGGAGAAGCCACTCATAGTGGGTAAAAGTTAGTTTGGAATTGAAAATAACCACTGTACGTTGAGCATTCTCTCCATAATTACTTCATCTTCCCGCCTTGGGAAATGCTGAGTACCAAGCTAGACATGATACAGAATGCAATGATTAAATAATATTTTAGGCTATTAAGTTTGGCGTTAATTGCTTATCCTCTTTAATTTCTTTTGCATTTCTTATTCACTTGGATAAAGATCTTCAATAGAATTTTTTATGTTTTAGTTTTGTATTTCTTATTGCAACTTTTTCACAATTATGGGAGAAATGACTCTTTCGAGGGAATGTGATGCTTTTATTAGTGGATCAGTTGTGAATATTTACCTCTCCCCACAGAGGCTGGTGAGGCCAGTGGAAAATTAGAACTGAGGTTTTAATCTGAGGTTGGTCATCTCATTTTAGATTTGAATACTTAGAAATGGGGCCTGGACCACATGGCCTCTTGTTTTTTTTTTTTCTTTTTTGCAGATCTTTTCATTTTTCCCCCAGTTTTATTGAGATATAATTGACATACAACACTGTATAAGTTCAGGGTTACAGTTTAATGATTTAAGTCACTTTTTGATGTGGCCTAGTTCTCTCTTGGAGATGATGGTAATCATGATAGCTAAAACTTATTTCTATGTGCCTGTTACTCTTATAAATGCCATATATTATAAAAAAATATATGTATATTCATTGATCCTCATGATAATCCCATGGGGTAGATACTTTTGATACTCCCATTTTACAGATAGGAAAATTGAGGCACAGGGCCCTAAGATTACTCAGCAAGCTGGTAAATAGAGGAGCCAGGATTCACACTCAGGCAGTCTAGCCCCAGAGTCCATGTTCTTAATCCTCTGGTAGATGACCTCTCTCTGACTGCACAACTAAGCAGTCCAAGTTGTCCTTCATTGTAGTCTCCAGTCTTTCTCAACTACTCAGATCATCTACAAGGGGGGAGGCTTGCATCAACAGTGGATTCAAAAATTGGGCCCAGGGCTTGTTGCAGGCTGGTTTGTCCCCAGTGGCCTAGGTGATTCCATGACCAGCCAGTTTGTGACTGTGCACCACGTGGACAAAATGATTGGGACTGTCGGCCAGGTTTTAATGTTTTTTCCTTATAGAACACAAGAATGGAGTTCTCTGACTTTAAAAATCCAGGAACTTATCACCTCACACCAGTCAGAATGGCCATCATCAAAAAGTGCTGGATAATAAATGCTGGAGAGGATGTGGAGAGAAGGGAACCCTCGTACACTGTTGGTGAGAAAGCAAATAGGTGAAGCCACTATAGAAAACAGTATGGAGTTTCTTTTTCTTTTTCTCACACACTGTATTTTATTTTTACAACAGTTAAATAAACTGACACCAAGCATTGTAAATGGATGACCACAACAAAAGCAACAATGATTGCAATTACCAAACACGAAACACACTCGTACTATGTCATAATATTGACATTCAGTCCAGGAATCCTCCATTGTAACAGCTCCTTTACTTTGCAGTGAAAATTGATTTGTATATTTTTTGCCTCTGAGTCCTTGTGGGATTTTTTTTTTAATTCAAACAGAAAGTCACAAAAATTATAATCATCCTCATCAGTTCCCTCAGTCCCATGTAATTATTTTTTTTTCATCTTGATCTTTTGTTAGCACTTTTATGAATTCATCAGTTTCCCATTAGAGTTCTGAAGATGCTTATTCATTCAGTTCAGCAGTATAGTCAGTTACCAGAAACCTGTACTTGTCAGAGTCTTTTCCATGAATTCCTTGAAGATGAAACCCTTTTATAGGAACATTTTTGCGAAAGCATCAAAGTTCACCCAGAACTGTCTGTAAATGACAAAAGACTTAAAAATGACCATGGTTAAAGATTTGTGAAAGTTCATAATAATGCAATTGACAAGGAAATTTAGTTATTTCCGAGATATACATTTTAAAGTAATAACTAGAATTATGACTTATAACATTATACCAGAACATATAAGATTTTTAGAAATTTCATGTAATGTCTGAAACATTTATATTACCATATTTCCATACAAATAACCCAAAGAAAGTTTAGTATTAGTTGTTTTTTTTTGTTTGTTTGTTCGTTTTGTTTTTGTTTTTGATTTTGCGGTACGCAGGCCTCTCACTGTTGTGGCCTCTCCCGTTGCGGAGCACAGCCTCCGGATGCGCAGGCTCAGCGGCCATGGCTCACGGGCCCAGCCACTTCGCGGCATGTGGGATCTTCCCGGACTGGGGCACGAACTCGTGTCCCCTGCATCGGCAGGCGGACTCTCAACCACTGCGTCACCAGGGAAGCCCCTGTTTGATTTTTTATACTGCAGGTTCTTATTAGTCATCAATTTTATACACATCAGTGTATACATGTCAGTCCCAAAAGCCCAATTCAGCATACCACCATAACCACCCCACCGCGGTTTTCCCCCCTTGGTGTCCATATGTTTATTCTTTACATCTGTGTCTCAGCTTCTGCCCTGCGAACCAGTTCATCTGTACCATTGTACCATTTTTCTAGATTCCACATACATGCGTTAATATACGATATTTGTTTTTCTCTTTCTGACTTATTTCACTCTGTATGACAGTCTCTAGATCCATCCACGTCTGAACAGATGACTCAATTTCGTTCCTTTTTATGGCTGAGTAAAATTCCATTGTGTATATGTACCACATCTTCTTTATCCATTCATCTGTCGATGGGCATTTAGGTTGCTTCCATGACCTGGCTATTGTAAATAGTGCTGCAATGAACATTGGGGTGCATGTGTCTTTTTGAATTATGGTTTTCTCAGGGTATATGCCCAGCAGTGGAATTGCTGGATCATATGGTAATTCTGTTTTTAGTTTTTTAAGGGACCTCCATACTGTTCTCCATAGCAGCTTTATCAATTTACATTCCCACCAACAGTGCAAGAGGGTTCTCTTTTCTCTACACCATCTCCAGCGTTTGTTGTTTGTAGATTTTCTGATGATGCCCATTCTAACTGGCGTGAGGTGATACCTCATTGTAGTTTTGATTTCCATTTCTCTGATAATTAGTGATGTTGAGAAGCTTTTCATGTGCTTCTTGGCCATCTGTATGTCTTCTTTGGAGAAATGTCTATTTAGGTCTTCTGCCCATTTTTGGATTGGGTTGTCTGTTTCTTTAATATTGAGCTGCATAAGCTGTTTATATATTTTGGAGATTAATCCTTTGTCCGTTGATTCGTTTGTGAATATTTTCTCCCATTCTGAGGGTTGTCTTTTTGTCTTGCTTATGGTTTCCCTTGCTGTGCAAAAGCTTTTAAGTTTCATTAGGTCCCACTTGTTTATTTTTGTTTTTATTTCCATTATTCTAAGAGGTGGATCAAAAAAGATCTTGCTGTGATTTGTGTTAAAGAGTGTTCTTCCTATGTTTTCCTCTAAGAGTTTTATAGTGTCTGGTCTTACATTTAGGTCTCGAATCTATTTTGAGTTTATTTTTGTGTATGGTGTTAGGGAGTGTTCTAATTTCATTCCTTTACATGTAGCTGTCCAGTTCTCCCAGCACCACATATTGAAGAGACTGTCTTTTCTCCATTGTATATCTTTGCCTCCTTTGTCATAGATTAGTTGACCATAGGTCCATGGGTTTATCTCTGGGCTTTTTATCTTGTTCCATTGATTTATGTTTCTGTTTTTGTGCCAGTATCATATTGTCTTGATTACTGTAGCTTTGTAGTATAGTCTGAAATCAGGCAGTATGATTCCTCCAGCTCCATTTTTTCCCCTCAAGACTGCTTTGGGTATTCGGGGTCTTTTGTGTCTCCATACAAATTCTGAGATGATTTGTTCTAGTTCCGTAAGAAATGCCATTGGTAATTTGATAGGGATTGCATTGAATCTGTAGATTGCTTTGGGTAGTATAGTCATTTTCACAATATTGATTCTTCCAATCCAAGAACATGGTATATCTCTCTACCTGTTGGTATCATCTTTAATTGCTTTCATCAGTGTCTTATAGTTTTCTGCGTACAGGTCTTTTGTTTCCCTAGGTAGGTTTACTCCTAGGTATTTTATTCTTTTTGTTGCAATAGTAAATGGGAGTGTTTCCATAATTTCTCTTTCAGATTTTTCATCCTTAGTGTATAGGAATGCAAGAGATTTCTGTGCATTAATTTTGTATCCTGCAACTTTACCAAATTATTGATTAGCTCTAGTAGTTTTCTGGTGGCATTTTTAGGATTCTCTATGTATAGTATCATGTCATGTGCAAACAGTGACAATTTTACTTCTTCTTTTCTAATTTGTATTCCCTTTATTTCTTTTTCTTCTCTGATTGCCGTGGCTAGGACTTCCAAAACTATGTTGAATAGTAGTGGTGAGAGTGGAATCCTTGTCTCATTCCTGATCTTAGAGGAAATGCTTTCAGCTTTTTACCATTGAGAATGATGTTTGCTGTGGGTTTGTCATATATGGCCTTTATTATGTTGAGGTAAGTTCCCTCTATGCCCACTTTCTGGAGAGTTTTTTTCAGAAATGGGTGTTGAATTTTGTCAGAAGCTTTTTCTGCATCTATTGAGATGGTCATATGGTTTTTATTCTTCAGTTTCTTAATATGGTGTATCACGTTGATTGATTTGCATATATTGAAGAATCCTTGCATCCCTGAGATAATTCCTACTTGATCATGGTGTATGATCCTTTTAATGTGTTGTTGGATTCTGTTTGCTAGTATTTTGTTGAGGATTTTTGCATCTCTATTCATCAGTGATATTGGTCTGTAATTTTCTGTTTTTGTAATATCTTTGTCTGGTTTTGGTATCAGGATGATGGTGGCCTCATAGAATGAGTTTGGGAGTGTTACTTCCTCTGCAATTTTTTGGAAGAGCTTGAGAAGGATGGGTGTTAGCTCTTCTCTAAATGTTTGATAGAATTCACCTGTGAAGCCATGTGGTCCTGGACTTTTGTTTGTTAGAAGATTTTAAATCACAGTTTCAATTTCATTACTTGTGATTGGTCTGTTCATATTTTCTGTTTCTTCCTGGTTCAGTCTTGGAAGGTTATACCTTTCTAAGAATTTGTCCATTTCTTCCATGTTGTCAATTTTATTGGCATAAAGTTGCTTGTAGTAGTCTCTTAGGATGCTTTGTATTTCTGTGGTTTCTGTTGCAACTTCTCCTTTTTCATTTCTATTTTTATTGATTTGAGTCCTCTCCCTCTTTTTCTTCATGAGTCTGGATAATGGTTTATCAATTTTGTTTATCTTCTCAAAGAACCGGCTTTTAGTTTTATTGATCTTTGCTATTGTTTTCTTTGTTTCTATTTCATTTATTTCTGCTCTGATCTTTATGATTTCTTTCCTTCTGCTAACTTTGGGTTTTGTTTGTTCTTCTTTCTCTAGTTCCTTTAGGTGTAAATTTGGATTGTTTATTTGAGATTTATCTTGTTTCTTGAGGTAGACTTGTATAGCTATAATCTTCCCTCTTCAAACTGCTTTTTCTGTATCCCATAGCTTTTGGATTGTCATGTTTTCATTGTCATTTGTCTCTAGGTATTTTTTGATTTTCTCTTTGATTTCTTCAGTGATCTCTTGATCATTTAGTAATGTACTGTTTAGCCTCCATGTGTTTGTGTTTTTTATGTTTTTTCCCTGTAATTCATTTCTAATCTCATAGTGTTGTGGTCAGAAAAGATGCTTGATATTATTTCAGTTTTCTTAAATTTACTGAGGCTTGATTTGTGACCCAAGATGTGATCTGTCCTGGAGAGTGTTCTGTGCTCACTTGAGAAGAAAGTGTAATCTGCTGTTTTTGGATGGAATGTCCTATAAATATCAATTAAATCTATCTGGTGTATTGTGTCATTTAAAGCTTCTGTTTCTTTCTTTATTTTCATTTTGGATGATGTGTCCATTGATGTAAGTGAGGTGTTAAAGTCCTCCACTATTATTGTGTTACTGTCGATTTCCTCTTTTATAGCTGTTATCAGTTGCCTTATGTATTGAGGTGCTCCTATGTTGGGTGCATCTATATTTATATTTGTTATATCTTCCTCTTGTATTGATCCCTTGATCATTATGTCGTGTCCTTCCTTGTCTCTTGTAACATTCTTTTTTTTAAAGTCTATTTTATCTGATATGAGTATAGCTACTCCAGCTTTCTTTTGATTAGTATGGAGGTTCTTTAAAAAACTAAAAATAGTTACCATATGATCCAGCCATTCCACTCCTCGCCATATATCTGGAGAAAACTACAATTCAAAAAGATACATGCACCCCAGTGTTCATAACAGCACTATTTACAATAGCCAAGACATGGAAACAACCCAAGTACCCATCAGCAGATGAATGGATAAAGAAGTTGGTGGTGTGTGTGTGTGTGTGTGTGTATATATATATATATATATATATATACACACACACACACACACACACACACACACACACACACACACACACACACAATGGAATATTACTCAGCCATAAAAAAGAATGAAATTCTGACATTTTCAGCAATGTGGATGGACCTAGAGGGTATTATGCTTAGTGAAGTTAAGTCAGACAGAGAAGGACAAATTACTATATGATATCACTTATATGTGGAATCTAAAACAATAATACAAGGGAACTTATTTATAGAATAGAAATAGACTCATAGATAAAACAAACTTGTGGTTATCAAAAAGGGGAAAGGGAGGTGGGGAGGGACAAATAAGGGCTATGGGATAAACAGATACACACTACTCTATATAAAATAAATAAGCAACAAGGATAGACTGTATAGCACAGTGAATTATGCCCAATATCTTGTAATAACCTCTAATGGAATCTAATCTGCAAAAATACTGAATCACTATGCTGTACACCTGAAACTAACACAATATAGTAAATCAACTATACTTCAAAAACAGAACAAAACAAAAGAGAACCCAGGAACTGAGAAGAACAGACCTCTCACTTAAGAAGAGAACTCTGAGGACCTCTCTCTTGATGTGTTAGAGCCTAGCTCAGGCCTGGGTTAATCCTGTGGCACAGCGATTAGAGTCACTATCTCGTGTGTCTTCTCCTCTGTGTCGTCTTGATCCTTGCTTGTCCTTGGCACTCAGGGCATTGCCTTTTGCCGTCAAATCCTATTTCTCCACTGAAGGTGATGTCTCCCTTTCCCTCTGTGTTTTCTTAGATCTAGAATCTAAATATCATGCCCTAAGCTTTTTGCCATTTCTCCCTGTGTTTATGTTTATGCGGCTCTTTCCCCCCACTCCTCCCTTCTTTAAATTTAACTCTTCAGGTGGCATATGCTTGCTTTGCCACACATTGAGTGGGAGCCCCTGCTCAAGTGTGGCCAGTGGAGAAGCACTGGGGTTTGCTTGCTGTACTTTCTTGGGGGGGGGGGTGTCCTACCTGTGTCTCTGCTGGGCTTGTTTTGTCTTCTGCTTCACTGGAGAGTTGGCTTCTCTGTTCTTCACTCTCACCTTCTGCTGGTATTTGGATCTGTTTTCTCTACCGAGGGACATGCCTCTGGTACTCTGGCCCTTGAAGTCAACAACCTTGGGTGTGTCACCTCTGGGGGTGTGTCACCTCTGGGGGTGCATAAAGACTCTGCAGGAGGAACCAGGCCCCTGCAAAGTTGTGAGGAAACTCTTCAGACCTTTACCTTCCCTATGTACTCTTTCCTAAAGTGGATAGTACAGGAACATACCTGTACAAATGGGCTGCCTGACTTTACCTCTCCCAAATCTCATCATGGTGTATTGTCACAGGAAATAACCTCCTCTACTTTGGGGTGCCAGTCAAAGAGACAGTCAGTATTGGTGTGTTGTTGAGAAAGGGAAATGAATCTAATGATTTGGAAATCAATCCTTTTGCAAATCTAGTGGCTTCTAATTTTTTGGGGGAAACAAAATTGAAGATGACCCAAAGTGGTTTGTCAAGGAATACCAATTATCATATAAAATTATGTTGTATTATCCATGATTTGGGGGACATAAATCTCAGAAGGAGATCAAAGAAGTAAGTACCACTTGTATAATAAAGTTTCATTCTCTAAAATTATTTACATGAACAAGGTTTTTTACTTTGTATTTCTAATACAAAGAAAAGGAATAGAATTGCTGTTGAAATAGTTTTTATTCTGGCAATAAAGAATATTTATTCATGGACAAGTGAGCTACTTTGAAAAAAATAAACCATCACCATTCATCTCATTAACAAATGCATTTCCAATAAAAAGTGACTTATGCTTGCTTTAATTTTTAACTATTACAATTAGACATTTGTTTTGTTCAATTGCATCAGTTAATAGTTGTAATAATAAGTGAATTCAGGTGAAGTTTTAAAAAATTAGAACCATTTGGTCACAGGAAATAAAAAAATTTAATTTTTATTTTTGTTGCAGAGACGTATGATAATGTGATCAATAAAAAACATTAAAGCAAAGAAGTATTACATTAGGACAAAATGTAATGTGGGAGAAATGGAATGGAAGTACAAGTTCAAGGGAAAAAAAACTATAAAAATAGAACAAAGCAAAAGAAAAGGTTGTTCATGTATTTTTAATATAGATCTTTGGTATCAAATCCCTATGGTATTTAGATAACAATGGACACATTGAAAAGCTTGAATAAAAGCGGCTTCATTTAAAAATGTCAATATTTACAAAACGCTAGAAATTAGATTCTGTGCCACTATTTAAACCTAGGTTGAACAAGCTTAGATGTCAACTTTAAATTGTGTTAAGACTTATATAGTTTTTCACATTTCTCTGGATGAGCTTGGAAGACCAAAACATTTGCAGATCACTTCTCCAAGGAACTTGACCTGGGCAAGTAGGACTCATGACTTCCCTGTTCTGTTTTTCTGGCCCATCACCTTGATCACATTTAATCACTCTAGTGGAGTCCCATGGCCAGAACTAATGTTGCCTTTATCGATTATACCTTTTCTTCTGTTTTGACTCGATCCCTGGTAAGTCAGCGTTCACTCAATAGTCACATGCCTCCAGTGTGTCTCACAGCTGGGGAGGACAAGAGTTCTCCCTCAAGGGGCTCAGGTATGTAGAGGGAGACTGGCCATCTAATCTAAGGTGAGGAGCACTAAGCTAGAGCAAAGCAGAGGTTTCCATGGTGCTTTGGTTGTTAAGAGGAGGGTTTTTAGCAGAGCTAGGTCTTCGTCCTAAGTTGAGTCCTGGAGAATGAGGACCCAGGAGTGGACCAAGACTGTTTAGTCAGGTGAGGAAGGATGGGAAGGAAGGATGTACTTCTAGTAAAAATGCTGCTATTAAGACAGAAAGATGGCCAGCATTCCTGCTCTTCTCTTCCTCCCCCCAATGTCTTTTAAATATTTTCTCTTTAAATAATGATCTAGGCAAAGGACAAAATATTTTTAATAATACAAAGTCATAGCTTATGCTCCTATCTGTAAAGAAAAGATTCCTCTGGCACTTTTAGTTTTGACTGTTTCCTTGCAAATCGTGAGTAAATGCCATATCCAATGTATTAGTTCTGACATATGGTTACACCCAGCACGGCCTCAGTCAGGCCGTCTCTGGGGATTACAGAGGCATAGAGTTAAATATCCCAAGTTGGAAAAGAGGCTTTCAGAAATGAATTTCTCGCTCCACTCTGAGTGACTTCGCTACAGTTTCCCTGGGGAGGTTGCTAGGCATTTAATAGATCTCCATGTTTGGAAAATTCTTCCTAGCATCTCAGTCTTAGGTGTTTTTTTTCCCCCTTGGCCTCAGTTTTATGTGGTGGAGGCTGCATCTAACTGCCTTTATTTTCATATGTATTAAATGTCTCTAGGTTATCTCTACCTGTTGTCATTGGGAGAGTCCTCAGGTATTAGTATTAGCTGTCTTAGTCATTTCCAGTTAGGCAAAGCCCAATTAACTGACTGAAGAAAAGGAGGAGGCCATGTGAGGGCTGAGTCGGGGCCTGGTTCCCACCACCTCTGCACAGATGTCAGCCTTCCTCCACCCCGACTCTCCCTGGGACGTGAGGGACTTCATTTCAGCTGTGACAGTGTTTCGTTGCTCTTGGCCATCACACAGCAGCTTACATCCTGTGTGCTTTAAAAAAATGTCCTTTTTTTCAAAGACTCTTTTCAGTATCTATGGGGTTTATATGGTGTGAGACACACACACATATATAATTTGAAACCAGTATTTTGTTAGCTTTGCTAAGGAAGTAAAGCGTAAGCAAAATGAAAGGGGCCATATTGGAAGGTATTTTTTAAAAAGCACCCTTAAAGCTTGCCTTTAAGTACAGGTTATTAAAATATAACATCTTCTTGTTTGTGAAATCAGACATCTGGCCTCTTCTTCCTGCTGGTTTTTGTTAGTTTATAGGGGCTTTACTTAGTGAAGGTTCTTTTGGTATCTACTGAACCTGAGGGCACCATGAGGGTCTCGATCCAGTTCAAGTGTCAGGCAGAGGCTGGCCATAGTGAGCCTGATGGTCTCAGTGTGCGCAGGCACCTGCCTCAGGGCCACAGGCTCTGGCAAGGTCACATGGTACAAACATAGCTGCCATGTCTCCCAGCTGGCTGTTATCAGAGAAGGGAGCTACGGGCTTGCTGGTCAACCTTGAAGATCTCTATTACAGGGTTGTGTGTGTTTGAAAGTGATGCGGTTTAATTGCTTCAAGAAATACAGTGTTTGAGGTTTTCACTAATTCCCAATCTCCCCAAGTTTACCAGGATTGTGTCCTGTTACAACAATGCTTCGTTTTCCTCCTTTCATCTTCCTTCTCATGCGTATCCTACATTTGAGGTCTTGTTCCCTCTTGGTTTCTTTCTACACTATTCACTATTCAGTTTCTCTTCTTTGCCTCTTACTTGGCTTCCAGTTGAGTCCTTCAATAAAAACTTTGCATTTTGCAAGAGTAACCTTGCGTTATTCTTAGTTATACCTTTGTATATTCACGCGTGTAACTGTCTGGCTCTGAAGTCCCTCTTCTTTTGGTCTTTAACACCAAGTGCGGTTATATCCTGGCATTTTCCAAGAAACATCAAATTTCCTGAATTCTCTGGAGGAGAAGCAGTAGATCTTTCAAGTACTAAAGGGTTGAAGTGAGACAACAGAAGTCAAGTGCATGTGTTTGGAAATTATCTTCTTTTAGGAAGCTGAGTATCCAGCTACAGTGGATAGCATGAAGTTGCTTTGCAGCCCGGCCAGCTACTACCAAGAAGTAAGCTACTACCTTGCTTACTTCCTTTGGCATGATGATTTAAAAAGTTTTCTCAAACCTCAAGAGTTGCAAGTGAGTATGTAACTAATCCTTTCTGGAAGAAATATAAACTAATTTGATTCCTAATGAGCCTTCTTTCCAACCGGAAATCACAGTGAATTAAAGCTGGAAAAGAGAAACAAGAGTTTTTAAAGTTTTCTTTTCCTCCTTAAGCTGAGAATGTCCTATTTGTAAGCTATCAGCTGAGTAAACATTACGACCAGATGTTTAGTGGGTTATGCTTTATCCTGAATTATTTATAAAGTGAGATGAAATAAAATAGTCTTGCTTCACTGTTCAGTGTTTCACAGATTTGCTTTTCTTAATTCATTGAAATTTGGGCAAACACCAATATCTACTACGTTATTAAGAAAAAAATGCAATTAAAACACTTTTTTTTTTCTTAAAGTATTTGTGTTTTGTGTTATATTTCAGAAAGGTTTGTGGTCGGCCTGCCTGATTTATGCTCAAGTGCTTTTTAAAAATTTATTTGATTGAAGTATAGTTAATTTACAATGTTGCATTAATTCCTACTGTACAGCAGAGTGACTCAGTTCTGTGTATACATACATTCTTGTTCACATTCTTTTCCATTATGGTTTATCACAGGATACTGAATATAGCTCCCTGTGCTATACAGTAGGACCTTGTTGTTTATCCATTCTATATATACTGGTTTGCATCTGCTAATCCCAGACTCCCAATCCATCTCTCCCCCCACCCTCCCCCTTGGCAACCACAAGTCTGCTCAATGTGTGTGAGTCTGTTTCGTAGATAAGTTCATTTGTGTCATATTTTAGATTCCACATGTAAGTGATATCATATGGTATTTGTGTTTCTGACTTACTTCAATTAGTATGATAATCTCTAGGTTCACCCATGTTGCTGCAAATAGCATTTTTCATTCTTTTTTATGGCTGAGTAGTATTCCATTGTATATATGTATTGAATAACATATATTCTTTATCCATTAATCTGTCAGTGGACATTTAGGTTGTTTCCATGTCTTGCCTGTTGTAAATAGTGCTGCTGTGAACATTGGGGTGCATGTATTTTTCGAATTAGAGTTTTATCTAGATACATGTCCAGGAGTGGGACTGCAGGATCATATGGCAACTCTATGTTTAGTTTTTTGAGGAACCTCTGTACTATTTTCCATAGTGGCTGCACCAATTTACATTCCCACCAACAGTGTAGAAGGGTTCCTTTTTCTCTATACCTTCTCCAGCATTTGTTATTTGTTGGCTTTTTAATGATGGCCATTCTGACCAGTGTCAGGTGGTACCTCATTGTAGTTTTGATTTGCATTTCTCTAATAATTAGTGATATTGAGCATCTTTTCATGTGCCTGTTGACCATCTGTATGTCTTCTTCGGAGAAATGTCTGTTTAGGTCTTCTGCCCATTTTTTTATTGGGTTTTTTATTTATTTATTTTTGTTATTGAGTTGTATGAGCTCTTTGTATATTTTGGAAATTAAGCCCTTGTTGGTCACATGATTTTATGCTCAAGTGTTTTTAAGCCTTGGCCATCATCATTGGACCGTTACCTCCACTGAGGGCTGGGAAGAGTTACCTTGTATAGAGATGTTAAATATCAGTGGTAGGAACAGATATTCTTGTTTTAATCTACTACCTCTGCTACTACTGTAGCAGCTAACATTTACTGAGCCCTTATTATGTGTTTCTGAGGTTAATGGAAAGGCCTTTGGTAGTTCATCATGAAATGGGATCTCAGATGTTGGTTAGTGATATTATGAGTTTAATGAAATTTTTTATCCGGAATTTTTTTCAAATGCAGTTTTGGCATCTAACAGTATGACCACATTATAGCTGTATGTGACTTGTAATTATTTTAGAATTTTTGACATATTTATAAATTAGATGGATTTATATTTCTTATACAATTTTTTGAAGTTTTGATGTCAAGATTATGCTGGGTTTTAGGAAATGAAATGTGAAACTTGATTTTTTTTCTGTACCATGTAATGTTTTAAATAGTGTAAAAATTCTCTTAAAGGTTTGATATTGCTCTCCTGTAAAATCATTGTCAACATTGTTTATTTCTGTATAGTTATTGAATTGCTTGGAGTGTACTTCTTGAGTTAATTTTGATAATTTATATTTTCTTAGGAATCATCTTTTTCACCTAGTGTTTCCAATTTTTAGCATAAAATTGTATATATTCCCTTCTACTTGTATTGAATCTCCTTTGTCTCTTTGGCTATATCCATTTTCTTATTTCCAAGGTTGTGTAATTGTATTTTTTCTCTTCCTAGATAAGCTTTGCAAGAGTTTTGTATATTTTATTAATCTTTTCAAAGAACCAGCTGTTCTACTGTTTATATTCTAATCCCTTAATTTCTGCTTTTATCTTTTTAATGATTCTTTTGGTTTCCTTAGGTTTATTTGATTTTTTTTAAAAGCTTGAGTTGAATAATTTAATTAAAATTTTTTTTCTTGTTTAATAATGACAATGCCTTTTTTTTAAGCTGTTATTTTCTGACCTCATCTCTCCTCAAACTTTAAACAACTCTCCTTCCATCTTGACTTAAGGCTGATGAACTTGATTCCTTCATTGGTGAGAAAATTGAAACAGTCCGAAGAGAGGTTCCAGAGACTTCCCTACCCATCCCCCCACCCAGCATCTCCACTGCCAAGTTCTCTTTCTGCTTGTTGCATAGGTAGCAATCCGTACAAGTCCTAGAGGAGTCATAATTAACTGTTCAAGCTCCTGTGTAAAGGCAATCTCTCCACAAGTGCCCCCATCCTATCTCCTCTTGCCTAGTCAAAAGAAACCACCCCATGGAGGGTGGGGAGATGTTGTTTGAGGATACAGACTTTTAACTCGTGGATAAATGAGTCTGGAGATGTAATGCACAGCGTAGTGAATATAGTCAACAGTACCGTATTATAAACTTCAAAGTTGCTAACAGACTGCACCTTAATTGTCCTTGCAAAAAAAGAGATGATAATTATGTGTCATGAGAGAGGCGTTCGCTAATGCTACTGTGGTAATCATACTACAATATGTAAGTGTATTAAATCAATGCAGTGTATACCTTAAATGTACACAGAGTTACGTGTCAATTATATCTCAAGAAGAAAAGGAAGAAACCACCCCAGCAATTCTTCCTTCTCTCTTACACCTCAGATATTCCCTTTCCTGGATCATGCATGTTATAGCTCCATCTTTCATAAACATTCTCTTGCCGTTGCTTTCCCACCAGGTGCCCACAGTTTCATTGCTCTACTGGACAAACTTCTGCAAAGAGTTATTTCTATGCACTGTCTCAAATTGATCTTTCCTTAGTCTCTCTTGAACTCAGTCTATTAGACTTTCATCCCCTCACTCCATAGAGACTTCTCTTATCAGGGTTATTGGTGGCCTCCAATGGTCACTGAACTACAGTGGTCAGGTCTCAGACCTCATGTCATATGGTTAGTCCTTCCTCTTTTGTCACATATGGTTCTCACTTGGCCTCCAGGGCACCTCAGACTCTTGGTTATCTTTCTATGTCACTGGTTGCTCCTTCTCACTCTCCTTTGCTGGTTCCTCTTTTTTCCCCTGGCCCAGAGTGTATTCTTAGTATCTCTCTTATCTCTTTTTACTCTATCCTTCGTGATCTTACCTGGTACGATGGCTACCATCCATATACTTATGGCCTCCAACTTTGTATCTGTAGCCCTAATCTTTCTCCCAAACTCCAGATGAGCATATCCAACTTGCTACTTGATATGTAGCTCTACTTGAATGCATAGGCATCTCAAACTTAACATGTCTCAATCTGAGCTTTTTCACCTGCTTCCCAGTCCTGCTCGACAAATCTCCCCCATCTCAGTAAATGATGTCTTCATCTTTCCAGTTGCCCAGGCTATGTTGAAATTATTATTAACTTTTGATTCTCTCTCATGCCGTATCCAGAACAATTCTCTTGGCTTTACCTTCAAACATAGCCAGGATCTGGTCACTTCTCACCTTCTCTCTTGCTACTACCGCTTTCTCTCATTGTAAGTACTTCTGTAGTCTCCTAAATGGTCTCCCTGTTTCCATCACTGCCCCTCTATGGTCTATGCCCAAAAGAGCAGCCAGAATGATCCTTTCAAAATGCTAGGCAGATCAACCCACTTTTCTGCTCAAAACTCTGCCCTTACTCCACATTGTACTTAGGATAAAAGCCAAAGTCCTTGCAATGTGACTTGGCCCATTACTTCTCAGACTTTCCCAACTCCTACTTTTCCCCTCCCTTGCTGCTCTCCAACCATGTGGCTTCCTTGCTGTTGTTTGGATGTGCCAGATCTGCTGTTGCCTCAGGGCCTCTGCTATGGCTGTTTCAAGCCTCTGTCTAGAAATTCTTCCCCTAGATATCCAGGATGTGAATTCCCTCATCCCCTTTGAGTCTTTACCAAATGTCATTATCTCCTTGAGACTCACACTGGCCACTCTATTTAAAACTGTAGCCCCAGGGCTTCCCTGATGGCGCAGTGGTTGAGAGCCCGCCTACCGATGCAGGGGACGCGGGTTCGTACCCTGGTCCGGGAAGATCCCACATGCCGCGGAGCGGCTGGGCCCATGAGCCATGGCCGCTGGGCCTGCGCGTCCGGAGTCTGTGCTCCGCAACGGAGAGGCCACAACAGTGAGAGGCCCGCGTACCACAAAAAAACCCCAAAAAAACTGTAGCCCCTCACATCCACTCCCAACTCCGTTGACCATGTTCTGATTTTTTGGTTTACATAGTGCTTTTAATTATCTACCAAATTATATAACTTATTTTATATGTTTATTATCTGCCTCCCCATTAGAAGGTAAATTCTAGGAGGGCAGGGACCTTTGTCCTTTCTTTTTCCACGAGTGTGTCCAAAGCACGTAGAACAGTGCTGGGCACATAGAGGGAACTCAGTGAGTCTATGTCAGATGAATGGTGAGTGAAGGCTGTGATTTGGCTGTGAGAAATCCTGGCTGCAGCTCATAAATTTTGATGTTCAGTATACTCATTGTCCTTAGTTTCTCAATAGTTTTCTGGAACTTGCAGCGTCTCTCTGGATGGAGAGAGGTAACCACTGAAGGAGGGAGGCAGTCATAGTTGCAGTAGCAAGGGAGAGGCATGTGGGAAGCAATGCCCTCCTTACTTCCCATGTCACTGTCTGAAGGGGAGAATGAAGCAGCGTATTATAGCTCCATCTTTCATTGAAAGGTATGTGCTTGAGTCAGGGAAGTGGTAGAAAAGTTACAAAGCAACTTCCCACCTTTGAAAGAAAATCTATTAATGAAGTGAAATGAGGGTGTGCTGTGAGCAGAAGCATTGGGGTATTTCTGTCGTATCATTACAGTGGGTACTTGCCAGATTCTGTTTGTCTTTTCAGCAAGCTTGGTTTTTGGAGGTACTATGAATATTCACGCCTTTCTAAATCTTCAGTGACATTTTGGTGAGAAGTTAGGAGAGGCAGCACCAGGAACTTAGATGGACACTGTTTTTAATAAGAAATCTTTTCTTTTAAGATGTGTTTATAGAAGCCTTTGTCCAGAATATTGGCTGACCATTTCCAGTTCCTGAAAGATGGTTCTTTCTTTTGGTTATTGAAATGATCCTTTTTAAACACAATGAAATATATTTTAGAATTCTTGACTTTAGCTCTCCTATTAAGACTAGTTTATTAAGTGGCCTGAGAAATAGCCCAGAAGCAAGTTTGTTTCCCTGCTATACAAATGGCAGTGCTGTGGAGTAGCACTGCTAAAAAGAGCTTTTTTTTTTTTTTTTTTTTTTTTTTTTTGCGGAACACGGGCCTCTCACTGCTGTGGCCTCTCCCGTTGCGGAGCACAGGCTCCAGACGCGCAGGCTCAGCGGCCATGGCTCACGGGCCCAGCCGCTCCGCGGCACATGGGATCTTCGCACACCGGGGCACGAACCCGCGTCCCCTGCATCATCAGGCGGTCTCCCAACCACTGCGCCACCAGGGAAGCCCTAAAAAGAGCTTTAACTATGGCATTGCTGACTGTCCTTTCAGAGGACTTCCTTCTAGAACTCTTGAAAATCACATAGAACCTTAGTGATAAGAAAATTGCTAATTATTTTTCATTTTTGATATCTCATAGAGGTGTAAATAATTTGATACATTAAGAGAAATTGTTTATTCCCTTGTGAAAAATTGAGCTTTCTTTGTGGCTGTCTAGGAGAAGATGGTACTTGAGTGCTTTTCCCAGGAATGATCTCAAATTGATTCTTTTTTCCTTTTTAATCATATTATTAGATAATATTTTTCTCATTTAACTAGGTCATTTATGAGGAGAGGCCAAATTACTTAAAACTAAATCACATTTTTATTAAAACATGATGGTTTATGAAACTGACTTCTCTTAGTTTGTCTCCTGTTTTATACAAAATACTTTAGGCAGAATATTTGGTAATGGTGAAATTGACACCGGGCACATTTTCCCCTCAGCAGTCTCTAGAACACCTCCCCACCTCTCCCTTTGCCAATACGTGGCCAGGATGTTTCTGGGGATTGTGAGCTGAAGGGAAACAAGGGAGATATTTTGAAAGTTTGACTCAAGGATATAAATTGTGAAATTGTCACTTTTAGTGGGATTACTCTCATTTCCAAGCAAATACGATGATTGCCCATTGGCCCACCTTACTAACCAAGGTATTAACTTTCCTCTTGGCAGAGGAAAGAGTTCTTGTTCATTCCCTTTTCTTTCCTTTAACAAGAGTTATATCATTATTCTTGAGATTTTGGTTGTAAGTTGTTGATTTTAAAATACACTTAAAAGGTGTGGCAGGGTTTCGTGTATTGATCTGTCTCCCTGGTTAACCAAGATTTCACAGTCAGAGAAAGTTTTAAACTCAAATACCATAAACTCCTCAGCCAGGTGGAATTTTGACTGCTAGTGATGAGTTAGAGATTGGGTTTTGGGTCATTCTTGCCCTGAGTAACTGGAGAGTATATTTATATATTATAAAGGGTTGAAATGTCGAACCCTTTCAAGCAGTATTATCTTAAATGGTCCTTCTATAGGCTGTAACCATCCTTTTTTTTTTTCTCTTTAAATGTCCCATTTTTTTTTCTTTTTGAAAACACTCAAAAGTGGTTCGTTCCTTATTTTCTACCTACGTCTGCCTTGCTCTTAATGAAATATTATGTCATTTTTAAGAAATGCCACTATTTTTCTGGTTGTTATGATTTCACTTTTTTTCATTTTAAACTTCTGCCAGTTGTGTTTAATTTATGTCTTAG
This sequence comes from Stenella coeruleoalba, assembly GCF_951394435.1. NCBI lineage: Eukaryota > Metazoa > Chordata > Mammalia > Artiodactyla > Delphinidae > Stenella > Stenella coeruleoalba. Next base: position 52,886,510 of record NC_137148.1, read on the forward strand.
GGATGAAGTGATACAGATGTCCTAGTAAGAAAAGTGTATTAATCTTTTATTTGTTCTGAAGGAATGTTTTAAAAATGGCTTCATATTTGTTTTTTAGTTTCAAGTATTGTTCACGAATTTGTGCTTTAACAGAAATTGTTATAGTACGTGTGAGATTTAGTTTTAAGCTGCAAGAACATATGCATATTTTATTCTCCTTACATTCTTAATCTGATTTTCAAAATGATTATAAATATTGGATGTGCCTGTGACTTATTGCCAAGTAAGATCCTCCTTCCCCCAAAAGAATAAGATGCCTGATGATTCATTTGCTTCAAATGCCTTCAGAGCTTTAATGGTTTTAATATCAACAAATCAGAATGCTGAAAATATGGATCTTAAAAGCTCTTATATCTTCATGCCACATTAGGGAATGTCTCTTTTTATAGTGTTGACTTGCAAGATCCCTAAACATTTCTTAGATGGCTTGCCCATTATCCAGGTATGATGATATTCCAAAATTTCTTCTTCCCTTTTGGTCTGCTAGCTGGCCTGTCTAGCCATATGTTTTTTTGTGTCCTTGTGTCTCCTAAAAGGAGAAGAGTATGAAGCAAAAAAAGAGAAAGCACCATATGTGACTTTCGATTTTCACTTTTTAAAATGCAAGCATTTATTATGTACCGACTCTGCAGTAGGCATCATGATATATGCTGGAGACTCAAAATTGACCTCGTTGTGATATCTGATCTTGATGGTATTTGCTTATTTATTCCTTAAATAAGAATTTATTGAGAACATATTATGTGTCAGGCACTGGAATGTAGCAGTAATAAAACAGATAAAATTGAAGTTGGCATTCCTAATTAGGGAAACAGACATTAAACAAGCTATTAAGTTAAAAATATGTATACATGTACTAATATTGTATGTGTATGCATATATGTAACATGTATACACATACCTAACACACACGTGTGCACACAGGTTAGTGGAAGTGATAAAGAGAAAAGAAGCCAGTGAAGGGAGCTAGGATAGGGATGGGAAGGCAATCATAAGTTAGAATTTTATTTAGTGTGGTCAGGAAAGGCAGGGAAGGTCTCACTAAGAAGGTGACGTTTGAGTAAAGACCTGAAGGAAGTAGATAAAAAACCTTCTTGCCTAGTGGAAGAGATAGGCACATAGGAAATCTAATTTTTATGAGGTAATAATCAGACAGATGTACATTCAGGTTATGCTGGGAGCCCAGAGAAGATTCCGCTACCCATATTCCAAGGTTCCAGGAAGACTCTTTGAGCGGGTCTCAGAGGGAGAGCGTAAGCAGAGGCATGGGGTGAGAGACAGCTACGTTATACAGGACAGGATCGCTGCTTGGGCGGTTCTCTAGGGAGCCTTGGTTTTATTCTGTAGGCACTGAAGGGCTTTAAGTGGGAGATTGGCAGGGTCAGGTCTTCATTTGGAACAGGTCATTCTGGCAAAAGGGGTGGAGGTTGATTTAAGGGGACATGACAGTATAACAGAGATGGCTTTGGAAGCTATTCTAATGGTTCTGGTGAGAGATAATGACTTAACCTAGGAAGTGGTGTGCAGGAAGTAGGGACTTCGGAGGGGTGTGGAGGTTAGGATATACTTAGGAAGTAATATCAGCAGAATTTGGTAGTTCCACATGAGGGGTGTAGGTGAGAGGAGTCCAGTAACCTTTCTAACCTGCAGTAAGAAATACATTTTATATCTTAACCCAGTACACATGCTGTAAATACACAGCTAACTGATTATGGAATATGTTGCTGAAGCAGAGTTAACATAGAACAGTTTACCCTATTGTCTGTAGCAATACTCTGATATTTTCTATTCCATTCGATTTTGATTTCTTTAAAATGCTGACCTTGACTTGTTAAATGGATTCTGCTGAGGGGTCATGACCTGCAGAGTGGAAAACACCTGCACAGGTTTCTTTAGGTTATCTTCTGATAGACAGGACGTCCCCCTCTCTGAGTTCTTTGTGGTCGCTTGTCTCCAGACAGCTTCCGCTCAGGGCAGGGTGGGAGAGGGAGAAGGCATTAAAAGGTATTATTTCCAAGTGCCCTGCACTATAGAAACATTTCCATTGAGGAAGTAAGGTGCTGAGGCAGCTGATGACCTCTCAGTAGGACAGTTAAAGAGCCACACCTAGTATGTCACTGCCAATTACCTAAGTAATGTATCTGCTGAGAAGGTGGTTAGTTGTGCTGGAAACATTTTTTATGTGGGTTTTTATTTCATGGGGGGACTGGAAAGGGAGAAAGATGTCATCTTTCCTTTTTTATTCTCTTTGCTGCTAACATGCTTGTCTTCATTAGATACAGAATGGCAGAATTTTGGGTGCTGCACTTGTGTTTCTATGTGGGAGTCTGGGTTGGGCCCAAGTTGGACACCATTGTTGGTTTTCTTTGACCAAATAACTCAGGTTTTTCACCTATAAAATGGGGGATAATACCACCTACCTGGCTGGTTTGTTTCATGAATATTAAGTGAGATAACTAACATGTAGAAACTACAGTGAAGTATAGGAAGCATTTAAAATAAAAGACCACTGTTATTTTCTTCATGTAACTAAAGTATTTTTGGCTTTAGACTACTTTGACCATTTTAATTAGCACTAGGAAAGATCTGGAACCTTTCTGAGTTTCATGTATAGAATAAGCTAAAATCAAAATTCTTCTGTTGGTGTGTGCTGAAATTTTTAACAGAGTATAAATTTCCATGAAAAATATGCATTCAAATTCAGGAAGGAAAGGTACATCCAAGTTGAGATAGTTCTATAGGTGGCTTCTGAAGGACCTTGGTTCTTTGGAATAGCACACCCTGAATATTCCTGGAGTGAACAAAGCTTTTAAACAATACTGGCCTTATGCCCCCTAAATTACATATAAATGTGTATGATCTTGAATATTTTAATATCTTCACTCTAGTCTTTTGTATGGTAGGTTTCCAGTGCATTTCAGATAACTAAGTTTAAATTTTTGAATATGAGATTTCTTTGAATGATGGAAAAGTTGTGACTAAGAGATTTGATTTCTGTTGTATAGTGAACAAGTTTAGCTCAAAGAGGTCATTGGTAGAAGTCTATGGAAATAGGCAACAGAGAACACCTCCATCAGATGAATTTTACTGGGACCAATTTTCACTTTCCCTTTAAGTAAAATGTGGAAAACAGGATGAAGGGGCCTCATTTTCTTTTGGAAGGGGTTGGCAAAATGCTCTTTAACAATAGTCATGATGGCTATTTTTACACCAGTAGGTACTAAATGTACTTATCACCCAGAGGTCAGTCCCCAGTATTTGGGTCCAGTGGAGGTACTGGTGGTGTAAGCTAAGAGGGGAGTAGCAAGAGGGGCCTGCCGAGGACTCTGTGGTTCCTGGCTCTCTTTGAGTACCATTTGCTTTTTGATAGTTTTTGCTCTGCTTTGTAAACACGATACTACATTTTCAGCGAAGTTAGTTGAAGCAAAAATATATTTAGCTGTTAGATTTGCTTTTTCGAAAGGGGAAAAATACTGGAGCAGCACTTAATTGACCCATTTAATAGGAAGGATGAGGTAAATGTGTGTTTTACTTAAGTGAATACAGTGATCATGCAGTTAGGGGTATATAGCTATGGATTTTGGGCTGTAATCTGAGTAAGAAGAGTGGTTTTCATTGATGCTGGGCTTTGAAGGGGGAGTGTCTGGTAAATGATAGAGTACATTAGAAATCAGGTCTTTTGGGGTTTGTGTGTGTTAATGGGGACATTTAAATTACAAATGAAATATTTGAAGGGGCTTTGTTTAAGTGAAATTAAAGAAATGATGGTGTTGATTAGCTCTATTCCTTGGAATTCTGTGTATTTAAGCAGTATGGTACACACTTTGTCTGTCTACTGCATGCCCAAGCATTTGGTCTGAAGACAGCATTCTTTTTCATAATGAAATGTACATTAACTATGCAGACCCTTCATAGAGCAGTGTTCTAATCATTCTCTATTGATTTATACATCGCTTCAGTGCTGCATATTGAGGGTCTCTTGTTCTGCTTTACTCAGATTCTCATTCTCTCTACCTGACTTGCATAATGCTTTGGGACCCTGTTAAATTTTTTTTTTCCTGTGGGAAGCAGTCATGATAAGGACGCCCCAAAAGGTCAGCCGTAGTGTTGCTTTTTCTCAGCTTTCTGAAGTGCAGAGGACAAATAATGGGCTTAGAGAAATGTTGTCATTGTCCATAACTGATAATGGGTATCAGAACTTACTTAAAATTAATAAATGCTGAGTTTCCAGCTTTGGCATGAGCCTGAGTGATTTATTGCAAAATGCTGTTGCCAAGAGGATGTTTTGCATTTACCGAAGGGGTGGGGTAATGACAAGAGGACTGTCAGTGGTGCCTGGATTCCCTGCCAGGGGACCATTCTAGGCAGGGCCGTGAGCAGCCCCGTGAACAGCGGTGGTTCTTTGAACCTCGGGTTGTTGCTACAAGCTGCCCAGTACAAATAAGAATATTTTCTTTTATTTTTTTTTTTGTCTTAATGTTAATTTGAGCGAGAAGAGATAGAGATCTGGTTGGTGTGGATGAAGAACGCCTGCGTGGACTTGAATAAATAAATCGAATCCCTTGCCCTCCACCTGTAACTTTTAGAATCTCATTTGGATTGAAAGACTAGAGCTAGATTTTACACAGGAAGAAAACTCTGCTCACTTCATTATTATTCATGGTCAGATCCCCAAATCTCCTCCCTGAAGAGATGTATTCTTCCCAGCAAATTAAAACATCCTTTTTTTCTAGAGGCCACATGATGATGGTGTCAACTATTGATGAAGATGAATAGGTAATTCTTTTCTCAATTTATACATTCCTTTCCCCCCTGCTGTTCAGGATGGGGTTTGCGCATTTAAACCAAGAGCCAATATTTCATTTCCTCTCCTCTTTGTAGGTGGTACGCATTGTGTTAATCTCCTGGCTAGGTAATGGAGGAAAATATTTGAAAATGTGATGGCTCATTATAAGGGCATTTGACATAAGCATATTTGCTGATGACGGATTGCCAATCAGTGGTAATTTAAAGGGATTCTGAGCAGTAGTTAAAGGAGAACATTTTTCTTGCATTAATCAGTTACGATCAGGATAGCCTAAATTACAAATATCTGTCAAAGTCTCTAAGTAAAATGTAGGCTTTGGAAGCTGGTTATCAGGTGCATGTACGTACATCTTATGCTTATCTACTGTGTTTCTCCCCAACTTAATTAAATTCTCATGAAAGAAGACATGGGTTAACAACTTGCTGTTTTACTTTATGTAGCCATATACATTCTCAAAAAGGAAAAAAGGTACTTTTGAACACATTTTAGAAAATGAAAGCTGGGACTAGAATGGAATATTGACTTTCAAGATTTTCAAGATATTGGCAGTAGAAACACATCAAATTCTAATCTAAATAGGTTTGGAATGTTAATCAAGTATGTCTTGAGCAGTGTGACCTGTTACACATACTCCTTAAAATAGACATTAGTCCACCTCTGAAAATTATTGGAGTGGTTATGTTTTCATTTATGGAAAAACATCATGGATGTGCCCCAGGTGAGAAATGGTTGTTTAGAGGCGTTTTGGAGCTCCCAGAGAGATGCACAAGTACATAATAACACTTCAGTTTCATCCTGACATGCTTAATAATAAAGCAGCGTTGGGTGCAGCTTAGCAATATCCAAAGATCAGGACAGCTGTTACTGCAGAGCCACTGGAGTGTATCTGTCAGACATTTGCATATAGAACAAGGTGTTTCAGTTAATGTGTCATGAGAGTTTAATTACATCGCCTTTCTTGGGAGTTTGCTTGATTCCTGGTTCAAGAGCCTCCGGTGAGATGGCATCCTATCAATTTCTCTTCCTTTAACAGCTTTCACGTCTGTTACTGTTGAGTTCAGTTATATCTGCTCATTTCTAAAATATACGTAGAAATAAATAAGTTTTATGTATATATATATATTTTTTCTGTCCCTCTCCACTACATTCCTGAGTTAAAACATGTCTTGTTATTTTAGCACTCTGTTTCTCTGCAGAGCATATATAGATATGAGGAACTCAGTAAATGTTGTTGTTGGCTGGTAAGGAGGAATAATCCACAGATCTTCCACTGGCTGGTAGCCCCAGAGCCACTTGAATCTCAGATGGAGTCCAGGGTACTCTGTGCTTACTATGTAATGTGGGACCATTTTTCCATTGCTCTCAAAATTCTTAACTGTTTTCTACTTCCTTGTTCCTATAGAAATAGAACTTAGCTGAAAATAGTTCGTCTCTGAATCTATATACTTTATGTTCAAGACTAATTAGGTTCTTAGTGTTTTCTGAGGTTTCACTTTCCAGAATGGTGATGTCCAATAGACCTTTCTGAGATGACGGAAATGTTCTGTACTCTGCAGTGTCCAATATGGTAGCCGTTAGCCGCATGTGGCTTTTAAGCTCTTGAAATGAGGCCAATGCAACTGAGGAACTGAATTTTTCATGTAGACTGAATTTAAATAGCCATATGTGGTTGAGGGTTACTGAAGCTTGAAAACAATTTATGTTTCTTTCCTGTTTTCTAGTTGTTCTTTGTTTCTCTCAGTGCTAGTTACTCCTCTTTCCTTCCATCTGTGCAACCTGTTAGCATTCCCTGCTCTATCCTAAAGAACATCATCTGCTTTGTATCTGAGAACATGTTTCTTGGAAGACACTGCAGAAATGATGAGAAAAATTTAAAAAAAAAGATCTCTGGTGCCTAAATCACTTGTCTGTCATTCTTTTTTTTTTTTTTTGACAGTGTAAATACAACTGATGTAGAGAAACTGAGCTTTTCTAAAAACTGAAATATTCAAGTGAATTTTTTTGTACCAATAATACAGCAAAAAATTATTTAAACCATTGAAACAATTGAAGTGCTCAGCTTGCTATCTTGGAGCTACAGAAAATACTTTATATTCAGAATTAATCATACAAAATAACTACACCCAGTGTAAGGATGCAGTTCAAAAATGCAGATGTTACAAATTTAGGTTTTATACAAATTTCATTTCAGTTTAATTACTATTACCTGTAAAAAGTGATGCCAGACATATTAGTAAATGTTACTTTTACGTGAATGTATGTGTGTTGTCCTCTACAATATCTGGTGTTTGATAAGAATGAAGGTGGTGTTGTCAGCTGCTTGGAAGAGAGGCTAGGTTAATATCTAATGTTATATATTATGTCATACATTTATTAAATTGTTTTTCCTCCCAGTAGATGAAGAGGTACTTACTACAGGATCCATAGACTTTGAGGATTTACAGATAGCCTGAAATTGTTAGCAAAATGTTGTATTTATCCTGCCTCTGTGTTTATTTGAGGAAAAGAGCTATTATTTTTATAGAATCTGAGAACTTCAAAGGTCAAGAGTCACTTATTCGATTAAGAGATTCCTGATTGCAGGGGCTATGTTGACTTACCCCTTTATCCTACCATTCCTGTTATAGTGCCTTAACAGAGAGCAAACATCCAATCTATATTTTTTGGATGTAATTGGAAATCATTTCTTTTGAAGTTGATGCACTGCCTTTCTTTTTATCCAAGTAAAATGATCTATGATAACTTTTATTTTTTCAATGCTTCTGGTATAAGGTTTCCACTGTTCTACCTGATATGGTGATGTGGAACACTTAATCCTAGAGGAAATAGTTCTGGGATTTGGAGGATCTGGAGAGGTTAATTTTCCCATTTCCACTGCTTGCTTTCTGTTGAAGCTGACTGATTCCACTGCAAACCTTAGCACCATCCTGTTTTAACCTTCCTTACCCTCATACCATTGTCCCTTTCTTTCCTGTCTTCATCCAGAGAGGGTTAGTGACTCAGTTAACTTTTTTTTTCAGAAGTTAAACCTTAGACTGTTTAATGAGCATGTCCCTGCTATCACTGACACCTGCAAGTAGGACAGAGGCAGAAGATGCAAAATGCCAGGAGATGAAGAATACTTTGGTAAACATGTGGTTTGTTTCTTTCTGTCCTTTAGTGAGTGTGTGCCTTGGTCTGTGCGTACTTCCCAGCCTGCTGACACGCCCATGATTTGAGCCATATTATTACTCTGCATCACTCACTGAATTACTGGTTAATAAGATAGTAAATGACTTGGGAATCAAATGCAGTTTCTCAGGAGAGGTAGGAAGGCAATAACAACTATTTAGCTACTGAAGACGGCAATGGGTTAGTGTCAAAGGAAGGGATTCCTCCTGGAGTTATGCTACCAAATTCTTTAAGCCTTTTTAGGAAAAAGTTAGAATATGAAAAAAGAAAGATATGAGTAGTTGTTTCATAGTCTTACATTCAGGTAATATCAGCAGTGGTCCATTCCTTTTTTTTTTTCCTCTGTGTTCTTCAATAGTTTTCTGAGTCATGCTGAAGGGAAAGGCCCATCATGATGATAGATGGTGTGATATATATATTTTCAAAAGATCTTGATAGCAATGAAGGAAAGTACTATTCTATGATTAAATTTGACAAACAAGAAACCTAGGCTTAGGGACCCCAGGGAGTACTTCCTTGGTTGAACATGTTTTCATCCCCTCAGGTATATCTGGGCTATCAGGGTCAATGTGTAGTCCATTCCATAAAGTCACTGTGAACATGTCATTGTTACAAAATACGTACACAGGCACACATCCAAGCCAGAGGACACTTGATATATTACTTATCTTTTGCTGTGTAAGAAATTATCCCCTGCAGACTGAATCCAACAAAGCATACGAAGGCTCATACACCATGATCAAGCTGGGTTCATCCCAGGGTCACAAGGATGGTTCATCATATGCAAATCAATCAATGTGATACACCACATCAACAGAAGAAAAGACAAAACCACACGACCATCCCAATAGATTCAGAAAAGGCATTTGAATAAATTCAACGTCTATTAATGATAAAAAAAAAAAACTCTTACCAAAGTGGGTATAGAGGGAACATATATCAGCATAATAAAAGCTACTTATGGCAAACCCACAGCCAACATAGTACTCAATGGCAAAAAGCTGAAAGCCTTCCTGTTAAAATCTGGAACAAGACAAGGATGCCCACTCTCACCACTTCTATTCAATATAGTATTTTTTTAATTGACCTATAGTTGATTTACAATATTATGTTAATTTCTACTGTACAGCCTATTCAACATAGTATTGAAGGGCCTAGCCACAGCAATCAGACAAGAGAAAGAAATAAAAGGTACCCAAATTGGAAGGAAAGAGGTAAAATTGTCATTATATGCAGATGGCATAGTACTGTATATGGAAAGCCCTAAAGACTCCATACAAAAACAATTAGAACTGATAAACGAATGCAGCAAGGCAGCAGAATACAAGATTAACATACAGAAATCTGTTGCATTTCTTTACACTAACAATGAAATATCAGAGAAAGTGAAAAAAAATCCTTTAAAAATTGCTTAAAAAAATACTTAGGAATAAATCTGACCAAGGAGGTGAAAGACTTATATGCTGAGAACTATATAACATTGATAAAAGAAATGGAAGATGATTCAAAGAAATGGAAAGATATCCTATGCTCTTGGATTGGAAGAATTAATATTGTTAAAATGGCCATACTGTCCAAATCAATCTACAGATTTTATGCAGTCCCTATCAAATTACCTGTGATACTTTTCACAGAACTAGAACAAATAATCCTAAAATTTATGTGGAACCACAAAAGACTCAGAATTGTCAAAGCAATCCTAAGGAAAAAGAACAAAGCTGGAGGCATAATCCTCCCAGACTTCAGACAATACTATGAAGCTACAGTAATGAAAACGGTGCAGTACTGGCCCAAAAACAGACATAGGGATCAATGGAACAGAATAGAGAGCCCAGAAATAAACCCACACACCTACGATAAATTAATTTTCAACAAAGGAGGCAAGAATACATAAAGGAGAAAAGACAGTTTCTTCAGCAAGTGGTGTTTGGAAAGTTGGACAGTGCATGTTAATCAATGAAGTTAGAACACTCTCTCACACCATACACAAAAATAAACTCAAAGTGGCTTAAAGACTTAAATATAAGACATGACACCATAAAACTCCTAGAAGAGAATATAGGCAAAACATTGTCTGACATAAATCGTAGCAATGTTTTCTTAGGTCAGTCTCCCAAGGCAAAAGAAATAAAAGCAAAAATAAACCAATGTGACCTAATCAAACTTAGAATCTTAGGCACAGCAAAGGAAACCATAAACAAAACAAAAAGACAAGCTACAGAATGGGAGAAAATATTTGCCAACGATGCAACAGACAAGAGATTAATTTCCAAAATATACAAACAGCTCATACAGCTCCATATCAAAATAAATAAATAAATAAACAACCCAATCAAAAAATGGGCAGAAGATCTTTCTTCTTGGAAAATAGACATTTCCAGACGTACCTGGAAAATAGACATTTCTCCAAAGAAGACATACAGATAGCCAACAGGCACATGAAAAGATGCTCAATATTGCTAATTATTAGAGAAATGCAAATCAAAACTACAATGAGGTACCACCTCACACTGGTCAGAATGGCCATCATTAAAAAGCCAACAAATAACAAATGCTGGAGAAGGTGTGGAGAAAAATGAACCTTCCCTTACAAAAGGGAGTGTAAATTTGTTCAGCCACCATGGAAAAACAGTATGGAAGTTCCTCAAAAAACTAAAAATAGAAGTTTCCATATGATCCTGCAGTCCCACTCCTGGGCATATATCCGGAGAAAACTCTAATTCGAAAAGATACATGCATCCCAATGTTCACAGCAGCACTGTTTATGATAGCCAAGATATGGAAGCAACCTAAGTGTCCATTGACAGATGACTGGATAAAGAAGTTGTGGTTGGAATATTACTCAGCCATAAAAAGAATGAAATAATGCCATTTGTGGCAACATGGATGGACCTAGAGATTATCATACTAAGTGAAGTAAGTCAGAGAAAGACAAATATCATATGATATCACTTGTATGTGGAATCTAAAAAAAAAGGAAATTATTTACAAAACAGAAACAGACTCACAACATAGAAAACAAACTTATGGTTGGTTTTCCTCCCAATGGGAAAAGGGAGGAGGGATAAATTAGAAGCTTGGGATTAATAGATACACACTACTATATATAAAATAGATAAACAACAAGATCCTACTGTATAGCACAGGGAACTATATTCAATATCTCATAATAATCTCTAATAGGGCTTCCCTGGCGGCGCAGAGGTTGAGAGTCCGCCTGCTGATTCAGGGGATACGGGTTCGTGCTCTGGTTTGGGAAGATCCCACATTCCATGGAGTGGCTAGGCCCGTGAGCCATGGCCACTGAGCCTGCACGTCCGGAGCCTGCGCTCCGCAATGGGAGAGGCCACAACAGTGAGAGGCCCGCATACCGCAAAAAAAAAAAAAAAGGAAAAAAAAAAGAAAAAAAATCTCTAATAGAAAAGCATCTGAAAAAGTATATATATACACAACTGAATCACTTTGCCTTACACCAGAAACACAGCATTGTAAATCAATTGTACCTAATTTTTTTTTAACTCCCAAACTTAGCTGCCTAAAAAACAAAACACAAGACCAAACCCGGTGAGTTATTACACCCAAAGTTTTTTGAGTTAGTAATTCAGGAGCAGCTTAGCTGGGTGATTCCGGCTTGGGCACATTCATTGCAGCCAGGGCTACAGTCATCTGAAGGCTTGACTGTGGCAGGAAGACCCACTTCTGGGACTTCCCTGGTGGTCCAGTTGTAAAGAATCCGCCTTCCAATGCAGGCGACAAGGGTTCGATCCCTGCTCGGGGAACTAAGATCCCACATGCCACGGGGCAACTAAGCCTGTGTGCCACAACTACTGACCCTGCACACATCAATGAGAGAGCCCACGTGCCACATACTGCAGAGCCCACACGCTCTGGAGCCCATGCACCACAACTAGAGAGAGAACCCGCATGCTGCAACTAGAGAGAAGCCTGTGCGCCACGTCAAAGAGCCCATGCCACATGAAAGATCCCGCACGCCTCAACTGAAGGCCCCACGTGCTGCAACTAAGACCCAACGCTGCCAAAAAAAATAATAAAAATAAAGGAAGACCCACTTCCAGGGTGTCTCTCTCAACCTGCTGGCCCATTGGTGCTGGCTGTAGTCTGGAGGCCTCAGTTCGTTACCACAGGGGCTTCTCCATAGGGATGCTTGAATGTCCTCATGACATGGCAGCTGGCTTCTCCCAGACGAAGTATTCAATGTATGGGAGGGGAGGAACGGATTGATGGACCAGTGGGGGAGATGAGAGGAGAAGGAGAGAACAAGGAGAAACTCACAATACCTTTTACGGCCAAGTTTTAGAAGTTTACACACCATCATTTCTGCCCTGTTATGATTCTTAGAAGCAAGTCATTAAGTATAGCCTACACTGAAGCAGGGAGTGTTATCAAGGTCTACCTCTTAGAGGGAGGAGTACCAAAGAATTCCTTCCTGGGCACGTAATAAAGCTACCACATCTGAGCAGCTGAGAGTCCCTTCTTGGCCTTAGTGTTCATCCCTATACTTTGATTCCTTAGACCTGCTTCTGCTTCTAAGCTCCTCTCAAGTCTAAGATCCATCCTGGAGGTCTGCTTTGCTAGGAGGAGGCTTAATTTCTTCAGAGGCTTCTGAGTGAAACATCTGTAAGACAAACCTTTCTCTTACTAATACTGATCATTTCTCACAACATAGCTTCTGAGTCACTCTCTCTTGACCTTGTTCAATCGAAGGACCCTTCAGGAAAGCTTGAAGCAGATGTGGAAAGCAGGGAGTGAGTGGATAACAACCTTTTCCTGCCCTTTACCCTGTCCTGCCATATGCATTTGAATTAGGGTTCTCCAAAGAAACAGGGCCCAGTCAAATTGACATATAAAATGAGCATCACAGGATCCTTTTCTTTAGGAACAGTTTTGGACTTAGTACCAGGAAGCACCTGTGACTTGTTCCAACTTAGAATGGGCTGCATTGTGAGTCCACAGGTCCTCTCAGAGCTCATTATGCTCTGTGAGGGAAGCTGACATTCACCCACACATTTTTACTGAGCATCTACCCTATCAATTAAGCCTCAGTGGCTTATAGCACAAAGGTTTATTTCTCGCTCATGCTTCACAACCATTGGGGGTTTGCTGGGGCTCTACTTGTATGGTCTGGGATAGGCTGACAGAGCAGCCTCGTCTGGAGCAGGTGGTCGCTGAAGCAGGGTTAGACGAGTGCTCTGGAGGGTCTCACACCCCCAGTTAAGCGCTTAAGCTTGCACGTGACACATACCGCTTTTCCTTACTCTCGCTGGTCATATCTTGTCACGTGACTCTATCCAACCCCAAGGGGCAGGAAGTGCAATATTGTTGTGTGCCGGGAAGGTGGAGAGCTCAGGATGGTCCATGCAGCGCTAATGGTCACTGCCCCTACACGCCAGGCACTCTTCTAGCCTCTGGGCTTTCACCAGGGAAGGAAACAGATCCTAATCTCTCCCTTCCTGAAGCTTCTGTTCTAATGGGCAACAATAAGCAAACAAGGACGTGTCGATAGGTGCTGTGGAGGAGAATAAAACAGGGAGAGGGTGAAGAGTGTATGTGTGTCCGTGGCCGGGCGGGTGCGGGGGGCAGCTCTAGATTCTAAAGGTATTTTGGGGAGGCCAGAGTAGATGGTCACGACATTCTCCTTCAGTCTGAAGATGCTGTGACAGGTCTGCCTTCTTACTTTTTTCGATTGTGGTGAACTTCTAGCTACTGCCAGGCCTGTGGCGTTGTGAGCATACCATATTCTTAGGCTGCTTACAGATAGATTTCATCTAACTTCTCTGACCTTTTACTGCAACTTGATTATGTCCATTGTTGATGAATACATTTTTGTTATGAAATATTGTGACTATAAGATTCTGAAGTGTCAGAACTCTTTAAAGATTTTAGGTAGATTGTTTCCCTCTTTTAAAGCAGTTATTAAAGTCTTGAGTTATTGATACCTTCCTTGTCATTTTCCTGTAGATTTTCTTTTTTCTTGGTTTAATTAGCTACGGTGATGAAGCGTGATTTGTTAAGTAAGAAAAATGCCCTGACTTAATTATGTTTGTGTAAAGTCATTTCGGTGTTTTCAAAAATATTTCTCAGAGTGGACTTTCCAGCTTTTTCCTTTATTCGTGTTCATTTGGGAAATAGAGAAATGGTGCGTAGTGCCCCATGTTTTAGTATTTACTTGTGGAACATAAAAAGTAAAATAATTTTACACTTGCAGATAATCCTGCTGTTACTGACTCCCTCCCCAGACAGAGGACACCCACCTGTTCAGCCACATCTTTCTCTAGTTGTTGCAGGAGAGGTCATTCTTATTTATTTTCCTTGCCCTTTTCCCCCGCCCCAACCATGGCAGGAATTCTGGGGAGAAAAAAGAAGAGATGGGTAAAACTGGTTTGCCTCAATCAGAAGGGAATAGTAGTCAGGTGTAAGGAATAACTGGGCCCATTCCTAACCCAGCTGCAGGGAATTTTTTTGCATAGTGACTCCTCCTCTCCTTTTATACGTATGGAGGCATTGTAGCCTTATTTCAGTCTTCTTTTCACTCCTTCTCAGTGGTGCATCTCTTAACTCCTCGGGGTATTTGTCATATAATAATGCCCCCAAGTCCAAAGTAGACATTTATTCATGTGATGCATATGCAAAGTGTTGACTCTGTCAGGCCTTTTGCTAAGTTGTAGGAAGCACAGATAAGCGATTAGGATTCATGGGGGGCAGCAGACATACTATAACCAAGAAGAAGATTGTGTTTTCCTGTGTATTACGCTAAAATAGAGGAATTGGCAAAGCGTGGTTCTAATTTTTTTTCCACTGAGCAGGGAAGGTTATTTTTCACCATTCTGAACACTTTTCCATTCCATTTCTTATGGGTAGCATTTATTGAGGTGTGTTCCTCGCTCTCCTAGTCCATGTGGCTTTGGAACTGTGCTGTGAATGACTCTTAGGTTTCTTAGTCTTGTTCTAAATTAAAGGCTACACTGGGGCATTGGTCCACATACCTGTCTTGGGAAGGCTTGGGAAATCGTGGTGGTAAATCACCAAGGGTCCTAACTGCCTGTGGGCTCCTGCACCTCTAGGAAGAGGTAAGTGTGTGTATGGGTAGATGGTTGCTTTAGAACCAATCAGTTGTGCCCAGGACACCATTTTAACACTTGTGAGCAAAGCATAAAGGCTGATGTAAGCTCTTAAAGGAGAGAGGGGGGCAGAGTGAGGGCATCGGAGAACATGGGCTGAGGTAGGAAAGAATAGGAAGTTGCAGCACATCTTGTCTCAGGACACTGGACGATGAGTGATCTTGAGGCACACGGTACAGTAGTACATACAGTACAAAGTACAAAAGTCACAGCGTGTCTGTGCTGGAGCCGCCTCTAGCAGCTCCTGCACTGTGGAATGCAGAAATCTAAATGGAAGATGTTGTGTTTTTCTACTTCGATCTTCTCACTAAGCATAATCTCCCAGAAATAAAGTCCACAGTGTTTATATCGGTGCCTGGCCCACAGAAGGCCTTCTGTAAATATTAGTTCCCTTCCTCCTTTCTTCTTTTGCAAGTCATTTCCCTGCATCAGTGAGGCTTCCGTAGCCTGGTGAGTTTGTTTTGGAAGTAGTCTTAGGAGGCTTATGTAACGTTAGGGAAGGAGGAAGGAGGAAGGAGAGGAGTTCAGGGAGCATCTGGTCCAAAAACAGAGAGTGGGAAAGGAAGCAGGCTCAGGGAAGCCTCTTTCACCAGTCCAGGTGGCCCACACCTTGCACCAGGTACAACAGTAACATAAAGCTGTTGGTCTGTAGCTGGGTGACGGGGCTGGTGCTGCCTGCACAAAGGTGGCATAGAGGAAGAGGATGGGTCTGATCGCTAGCCGTGGGGCTCAGTCTTTATCGGTCACCAGCTTTGATACCTGGGGCAAGTCACTTACACTCCCTAAATAAACCTCAGTTTCCTTATCTGTAAAATGGGATGATGATAATACCATGTCAGAGGGTGCTTTTAAAGATTAAATGAGATAACCTGCCTAAAGCACTTAGTATGGTGCCTGGTGTGCAGTGAGGGCTGTGCCTAGCAAGGAAGAGAGGGGTGTATTGAGACCAGGGAAAGTGGGTGTTGGCCAGCCACCTTACTTGCTGTTTCTCACATGCTGAACTCACTGTCACTTCTGGGTCCTCACACTTGCCCTTCCCTTGGCTTGGAAGCTTCTTCCCCCTGCACCCCTCCCTCCAGGTCTCTGCTCAAATGGCTACCTGCCAGAGAGATGATCTCTAACCACCCATACAATAGAGTGGCATATCCTGCTGCTGCTTCACAGCCCTTAATTCTACCTGAAGAAAGGGGCTTGGCTTTGCTCACTGCTCTCTCCACACTGCCCAGACAGCACCTGGCACACAGTAGATGCTCATAGTAGATGCTCATAGGAGAAATCGGGCACTGGCAAACTTGTTCAGTTAAGGGGGCCAGATAGTAAGTATTTTGGGCTTCATGAGCCATATGGTCTCTGGGACAACTGATCAGCCCTGCTGATGTGGGCAGAGCGTGGATGGTATGTAAACGAATGGGTACGGCTGTGGTCCAGTCAATTTGTATTTGTCGTGTGGGCTGCAGTTAGCTGATCCCTGCAACATCAAGGAGTGGTGAACGTCAGGAATGAACATTCAGTGGCTGTGGTGGGCTTGGGCTTGGTGGCAATGGGGCCTCTCAGCAGTAGGGGATGACCATGACCATTACAGGAACTGGAGGACAAAGAAAACCCATAGCCCTGATGGTGAGGCAGTCTGGCTTCTGGTAGCTGTGATGATACAAATGGATGGGGATGGTGTACTTCACCAGCCAGACCAGTCCAATGGGCATGGCCTTGTAGAAGAGAGCTATGCTTTCACATTTTATGAACTGGTGTTTGTTAATCTTTGAATAAACATTTAAATGGCCGAGGAATTCATTGTTTAAAATCCCCATATAAGGAGAAGGAAAGTAATCTATCTACCTTTAAGTTTTATATACGAGAACCCTAGATTTATTAAAAGGAAGACTATATGCACAGCGTGCAGTGTTCTGTTCTTGGCTGATTTCAAGCTCAAACTTGAAACTTTCCCTAATTTAGCACGTCTCTTGATTCCAGCCTTTAGATCCACAGGCAAGTCTCAGGCAAGAGTGGAAAAATAAAGACCTGGGGCATGGGAGCCAGAGCTGGGTCAGATGCTGACTGCTGAATTGCTCTCTGGGTCCACCTGCTCAAGTCTGTTTCAGACATGGTCAGATGTCAGTGTGTTCATGCTTTCCGAAGGTAGGGACTGATGGGCTCTCTACCTTGTTTATTGGGTCGGTTTTGTTTTTGATCTTTAGTGGCAGGGAAACAAAATTGTTTCTTCTTATTGGCTAAAGTAAGTATATATTTTCTTTAAAGATAGATTTTATTCATTTTTTAAGATTTTTGTTTACTTATTTTTGGCTGTGTTGGGTCTTCGTTGCTGCACACGGGCTTTCTCTAGTTGCGGTGAGCGGGGGCCACTCTTTGTTGCGGTGCATAGGCGTCTCATTGTGGTGGCTTCTCTTGTTGTGGAGCACGGGCTGTAGGTGAGCGGCTTCAGTAGTTGTGGCTCGCGGGCTCTAGAGTGCAGGCTCAGTAGTTGTGGCGCATGGGCTTAGTTGCTGCATGGCATGTGGGATCTTCCTGGACCAGGGCTCGAACCCGTGTCCCCTGCATTGGCAGGTGGATTCTTAACCGCTGCGCCACCAGGGAAGCCCTAAAGTAAGTATATTTTTAATAGTAGTTTTAGAATTCTTGTTTATAGACATGATTAAAAAAAGATGAAAGAACTCTCAGTCCTCTTCAACTCTTCTTGTTGCTGTGTTGGTCTTATTTACGCAACTCTATCCAATCCTTGGGGGCTGATTTGAGAACTCAAGGGATTCTTGACCATGAATTATCTTCTGTCTGTTTTTACTACACTGTGGCTTCTGTTGAATACTTCTTTTAGCAGAGCTATGAACCTGTTCCCAAAGGCAAGATCTTTTCCTCGCCTGATTTCAGCTGGTTGTTGGGAATGTCTTGATTTGTCCTTCACTCCTGGAACCTGGAGAAGAGTTTTCTTCCCAGCAAGTGTGGGGTTGGGGGGTCTGAACAGAGAGCTCCTGTTTGGAGCCAGACCCTTTTGTAGAGAATAGATAAAAATATGTGAGTTCCCAGTAATGGTTGGTCAGCCAATCAGACTTTTCAAGGACATCAGTAATCAGAAGATCAAAGTGATCAAGTTACTCATGCACTCATGACCCGAGTGAATAGTAGACTATGAAGTTGACGGATTCCTTTCTGAGAGTCTATCAAGCTATTCATTGCTCCTTCTTTCTCCTTTTTCTTCTGTCTCCCTCATTACATTTCCTACCCTCTCCCTTCCTCCTCTTACATGTCTTTCTGAGTCATTTTCTCCTTCCTACGTTTCTCTAGTTCATGTTCCCCTGGGGGCCTGGTAGGTTAGACCTGGCCTACTCTTGGGGGCTGGGAGTCCACGTGGTGGATGACGACTTGGGATTAAGCCCTGGGATGGTGTGACCAGACAGAGGAGAGCTGGGCTGTTAGCACCATGACCTAAAGCTCTAAAGCAAGCCCTGAAGCCTGGCTGTGGCTCCCAGCAGAGGTGGGGCAGACTGTTCACTGGGCCGACAGGCAGGAGGCATTGAGGTCAGGCACTGTGTTGGGATCTGGTCCCCAGCAGGCTGCATTTCAGAGGCAAGAGTGAGTCAGTGCCAGACCCTGGGCACAAGGCAGCCCCCAGACCTTGAGTTCTGGGGGCCCAGGCCAGGGAGAGTAGTAGCTGAGAAGCAGAGACTCAGCCCAGGGATACAGGGTAGACAGCTGGGCGGACCCTGTTCAGGTAGAGATCCAGGAGTTAAGTGCGATTTGGTGCTGAGCCAGGGGAGCTGCTGACTGAAGGTCTTGGAATTTCTTTATTTAGAATTGTGGGCTATATTCATTTCTAAGTATTTAATGCATTTAATGTTATATAATTATTTATTTATTATGGGTTATGTTTGCTAAGAGAGAAGATTGTTAGGCTCTGTGGTGAGAGCGGGACACATCCGGAATGGAAGCATGAGGTGACACGGAGCATGGGAGCCGACAGGGCATTAGCGTCCTTGAACAGGCCTTGTTGGGTCACTTTCTCCTCTCCCCATCTCCCTCTCCTTTCTCCCTCAGTCCTTTCTTTCTCTTTCTTCTCCATTCTCTGCACACTCTCTGGTTATCTTTTCCCTCTTGAAGAAGAAATGAAGCTGATAAAAATAGTTTGCATGGGCCTGCACCACCCCCCATCCCCAGAGCCCTCCCTTGAGTTCTCTGTTTGCCAATTTCTCAGTGACTGTTTTTCCTGTCCTTCTAAAATGTTTCCATTTTAACCAGGTGAGGCCCCTGAGCTGCTGAGAGCATGTGACTCATGCTTCTTAGGAATGTTTTTCTGAAGAGAGTTTATTTTGTCTCTTGGGTCAGGGTTCGGTTTGCTACCGCTACCCATGGCAGACTTCTTCAAACAAACCTTTCTTCCTCTTAATGTAAAATCATGAAATGAATATTAATTTATATGTTTGTCCAGTTAAAGAGCTTACACGTTATTTTACAAGAAGAGCATATTTTGAAGTTTCTCCCAGACACTTGTGGAGAGTTTTTTTTTTTTTTTTTTTGTGGTACGCGGGCCTCTCCCTGTTGTGGCCTCTCCCATTGCGGAGCACAGGCTCCGGATGCGCAGGCTTAGCGGCCATGGCTCACGGGTCCAGCCGCTCCGCGTCATGTGGGACCTTCCCGGACCGGGGCACGAACCCGTGTCCCCTGCATCCGCAGGCGGACTCTCAACCACTGCGCCACCAGGGAAGCCCGAGAGTTTATTTTTAAGGTCAATAGATGTTACTGATCAGAAGTTCTAGTGCTTGATTATTTTTCTTTTATGGTTCTGGCAAAATGAAGCGGGCGAAGAGAGGAAATGGAAAGGGGAAGAGAAGAAACGTTTGAGCGTTTTCTCTTCCTAGGAACTTGCTACTGATCACTTAACTTAATCCACAAGAGTCCTGTGAGGAGGAAGTAATTTTCCTTATTTTATAGGTGAAGTTATCATTCGCCCCCTGTAAGTGGCTGAGTGCTGTCCCAGCTGTAGGCTTGCCTCACAGCCCTGCCTCCCCATCTCCCCTGTTTTCTGGTCCCCTCAGGAAATGGGATGTGATGCTCCCACTGCTCTTAGACACCCGCCATGGTGGGGCGGTTGGTGCCTGAAGAAGGACGGATGTTTAGGGTCAGACTGCGTGGCACCGATGGTGGGAGAAACTCTGCTCTTCCTCCTACACCTCCTCTCAGAGAAGGTTTAGCTGCCAATTATTCTCCATGGTTGGTTTTCATTTAGTTGAAAAAAACACTTGTCTTTCGGTGCTTATTTCGCATTTTTCATGTTCCTTCTCTTTCCTTCTCTGGAGCAACAGCAAATTGTTCCTCCTGCCGTAACACAAAATAGTTCTTCTCAGCCTCAGACCCTGTGGACTCAGGTATTTCCCCTCTACGGTACTTAGCACAGCAGCTTCTCAACAAAGAGGATTCTCTTCATACGTCCTACTTAGACCAACTTGTTTAGAAAATAATTTTTTTCTGTACCCCATTAAAGAAAAGCTTGAAAAGCCCAAGCTAGAAGGAAAATTACCAAGTGTTTACACACCACTCTGTTCCTTCAGGCACTGGCTTCAGGGTCCCCGAGAAGACCATAGTCTGTGTGAGTGAATGATAGTTAACTCCTTTCAGCGTTTCAGGCATTAAGTGACACGCATGGCTTAGCCAATACAGTAAGGACCGGAAATTAACTAGGTGCTGGACCACAGCTCTGCTCAAAGCCGCTACAATCCCTCATACCTAACTCCTTTGTTACATTTGCCATGTTGTTTCATGGTTGTGCTTTTGTGTCTGTCTCCTGCACTCTGGTAGAAGTGTCCTAAGGAAGATGACTATGTGCATTCTGTTTTTTGTCTTCAGCCCTTAGCACGATGTCTAGTTGTTAAAACAAGTCTTGGTTGATAAAGCATTTATAAACAAAACCCATAGAAAATCCTACAAGTCAATTATAATAGAGTGGTGGACACCAGCAGGACTGCAGGAGTAGGTAAGGGGAGCAAGGTAACAGATTGTAGGTCTGGAAATCTGGGTTCTGGTCAGGATTCTCGCACCAGAAACCTAGGCGGTTATCTTTGCAAACCTGGGCGATTGACTTGGCTGGGCCTCTGTCTTCTGAAAAGCAGGAAATTAGACTACAGGTGATTGGATTTTGTGATTCTGTAATTCTGACTTGAGGATTTCAGCTAAGAAGTCCTAGAAACCGCTTCTGTAGACTGCCAGTTAGGATTGAACTAGATCATTCAGATTGGTTGACACCAGAGTGTAAGACCCAGCCTTCTCTGGGGAGCCTTCTAGGACCGAGGATGAAAGAGGGAATTAAAATCAACTTTCCAGGGCTTCATGTGCTTTGCTGCTGTGAGCCCCTCTCACGGTTTGGAACAGTGGAAGGACCATGGGCTTTGGAGTTAGGAACCTTGGGCTTGATTCCTTTTGTACCTCCTGTGGAGCTGATAACTTTGGAGGGGTTAATGTTTCCCAATGTGTTTGCCCATTGGTAAAATGGGACTACTACTGCTACCTGCCTGGGGGTCCACTCTCCCCACCAGAGGGGGAAGCTGGCACAGAATGTCAAGTTTTGTGGCATCGTGGAGATTTTCCCCTCTGACTTTAAGTGCAGGGACAGTGACTGGTAAGGAGTATATTCTCTGCCTGCTGTGTTAACCGCGGTCAGAAACTTTAGTTATGTTGCTGATGGGGACATGATGGTGCCGGGGGAATTTAATGTCTTCGGATAAGTAAACGACTTCAGGCAGAGATCAGATCCCTAACTAAAGGTCAGAGACACATCTAGAATATTAAAGTGACAGGAAAATAGGTGATGTGTATGCAAAGTCAGATCAGTATATTCCCTGTGCTTCCCCAGTGTCCTTGTTTCTAAATTAAGAAGTGCTATGTTTCGAAATACTGTAATATAACATTAGCTCTGTTTTTTCATCTGCAGACAATTGAATTTAATGCTTAATGTACACATCACAATTAAACGCCTGATGTGCGGCACTTTGTCGTTGGGACTGTGATGATACAGCTGGCGGTGTGTGTGTTGGCGGGGGCATGTTCATAAGCAAAGGAATTAACTTCCTTGAAGCTGAGTTGACAGACAAAAGCGAGATTGTGGTATCAAAGTGCTAATTTACATATTTCTCTCAGGAAGGAAGAAAGAAAATCAATTCTCTTAAGAGATGAAACTAGTGGTGCAGGTCTGTTTAGGTGAATGCCACTGTAGTTTGATCTACTAATGTATGTTAGGATGTTTCTGAAACACTTTGTGTATTGCTAATTGAAGTTTGTGATTCAAAGAATTAATTACAAAACTGAAGATGGAAAATGATATTGGTATCTAGTACATCTCTTGGTTTAAATATGTTCTATTGATGTAGTTTTCAAAACATGGATGTTCATTGAGACAGTGAAATGCAATAAACGGCTAAATAGGTTGGGTAAATTAATGTGGCTCAGGAAATGGTTTGCTTAACAAATCTTGTTGACATGAACAATTCTTGCTTAGATTCTATCTGTGCTCTCCGTTTGCCCCCCACTTCTTGTTCTCAAAAGGTTTTAAGATGACCTACAGTAACACATAACTCAGCAAGATGAATAACTTAAAAATAGGTGCAGTTAGACAAAAGAAAAGCAAGTATAGAGCAGAGTTTCGTAACAGTGACATTATGGATGTTGTATGCTGGATAATTCTTTGCTGCTGGGGGCTGTCCTGGGCTTTGTAGAATATTTAGTAGCACTCTTGGTCTCTAGCCACTAGATCCCAGCACATGCCCTGCCCCCTTTATGTTGGACAAACCAAAAATGGTTCCAGACA
The DNA here is from genome assembly GCF_951394435.1 of Stenella coeruleoalba. Classification (NCBI taxonomy): domain Eukaryota; kingdom Metazoa; phylum Chordata; class Mammalia; order Artiodactyla; family Delphinidae; genus Stenella; species Stenella coeruleoalba. The sequence continues at coordinate 52,909,473 of NC_137148.1, forward strand.
TTGCCAAACGTCCCCCAGGCAACAAGATTACCACTACTTGAGACCACTGTAACAATATACCGTAGAGGGGGTGCCTTATAAGCACAGTTTATCTCTCATAGTTCTGGAGGCTGGGAAGTCCAAGATCAAGCCGTTGGCAGATACAGTGTCTGGTGAGAGCCTGTTTCCTGGTTCATAGCCAGATTTTTTTCTAGCTATGTTCTCACGTGGTGGAAGGGGCAAAGGAGCTCTATGGGATTTCCCATTCATGACGACTCTGCCGTCATGACCTAATCACCTCCCAGAGGTCTTACCTCCAAATACCATCATTTTGGGGGGTTAAGGATCAACATATAAATTTGCGGTGGGGACACAAACATTCAGTCTAGCAGAGGGTAAGGTGAAATCCAGTGAGGTTACTGCAGGTTACAACCAGATCCATGAAGTCTTGATGGAGACTGGACAGGCCACACTTGCTGGTGATGGACTGCAAGCTTTGTCCTATGATTTCAAGTGGCTGAATTAGAGGAACATGATTAGTTATATGGTTCATGGGCTTCCCAGGATAAAAGAAGACCATAACCCAGCAGAAGCAGAGCTGTTTCTAGTGCAGAGAACTGACAGCATTTTCTCCAGGTTTCTGTCTCTCCAGCTGGAATGAACCTCCTAGTGGACAAGGATTTTTGTCTGTTCTGTCCACTGTTGTGCCCAGAATACCTGGTTCCCAGCTGCTTAATATTTGTATAGAGATGAGTCTTGACAAGGAGGATACTGTTCAATATAGGCCCTTATGTTTATGGAAGAGTGGCAGGACTTATAGAGGGCTACTTCTTACAATATCATTAAATGGAAACATGCATTCTGGGTGGCATAGTCCAATATGAATGTCAGCAAATTCAGTTCAATGGGCCCCAGTAAAATATGGTCCAAGATTGTAGCTCTCTCGATGTCTGATTCGATCTATAGTAAGATCTTAGGATGCTGGGGGAAGGGAGATTGTATATTCTTCAGGCAGTGGTGAGAATGTTAAATATTTTCTCTCTATTCTTTGAGTCAACAGGCTAAGGCAAGGGGAGACTTGAGCTGTGATGACAGTTACCATCAACATTATTACTTAGTGCTTGTATGTGCCAAGCCCTGTGTCAGGCCCTTTTCATCCATCCTCCCTCTGCGTCCTCACCACCGCTGAGGCCCATACTTCCGAGAGAGGAGTTAAGTAGCATGACAGTGGGATTCTGTGCCTGAGAATTCACATTGGGAGTAGGCCCCTCACCTCATGCATGCTGAGAACCCCATGATCAAGACCCAGGAGTCTGTGCTCTAGAGCACAGCACAAGAATGACAACCTGAAATAATTTTATTTATTTATTTATTTTTATGTTTTAGTTATTTCTTGTCTTGGCCTGAAATAATTTTAAAGCAGTTCATTCAAACCAAGTTCTCATTTGAGCCATAAAGAAAAAAAAAAAAAAGACAGCTCAGTAAAACTATAATCAGTTTAATTTCCTTGCAAACCATTTATGATGAAGTACACATACAGAGATGTTTCCGAATGAAGTAACTTCTACATGGGGATGTTAATAGCCACCACAGCTAATATTTATTGCACACATACTGTATTCTATGTATTGTTTTAAGCGCATATGTGAATTCTTTTAAACTTCACAGCCACCTCAAGAGATAGGTAGTATTCTTACTGACATTTTGCAGATGAGGAAACAGGCATAGAAAGAGTTAAATGTCCTAATTAGATAGGAAGTGTTGGCATTCCTGGCCACTGAGGAATTAGTATGAAAACAATAATGACTGTCTTAACTATAGAACCCTATCAAATTTCAAAATGTTGTTTATAGGACTTGGTTTAAATGTAAATGTAATCCAATTTTGCAATAAACTCATTTCAGGTTGCCAATTTGATTCCTTTCTGGATGGAGGCAATAGAGCAATTCATTAAGATTACAAGCATAGTCTATGCAGTGTTACAATTCTTCATTTATTTTCATATCTTTGGTTTCTTAGAATATTTAAAATCAAGAAACAGAATAAGTGAACAGTGTCTTCATAACCCTAAGTTACTAGTCAATCTCTTTCTCTCTCTTTCTTAGCATAAAAAAGACTTTACTGTCAGACCCTATTATGTATGAGGTGATCCCTCTGAACTAATGAACTTTGGCCTTAGGGCACATGCATTCCGGATGGGTCTTTAAAATGCAGGTGCCACATCTTGGGAATGAATAAGGAATTACTGAAAGGAGGAGCTGGTAGACACAGTGATTATGCTACTTAGGATAGATTTAAAAGGTCGAAAAATTCATTATTTAGGAATCACCTTCAGAGGTAGCAGTGTTCGAAAATTAGCATATTAGTTTGTATATAGAAAAGATTCTTTGAAAAGATGCCATTTGCTCTAACCTAAGGGCCTTTTTCATATATGAAGTGTTCAACTTTGTCAAAATGCTAGACTCCCTTTAGCATTTTTACCTTGAGTAACATTTAATATTATAAGTTGATCCTGTTTTTTTCCAGTAATCAGAAACCTTTGTTGCGTATGTTTTTTTTATTTTTTGTTTAATCTAAATACCAGAGATTTGCAATTTGTTCTCTCAACAAATATTTATAAGGTGCCTTTTAAGTAGAGCAATGGACAAATGGTGGACGAAACAGAGTAGTATGTAATTTCATGTAACTTACATTCTAGTGGGAGAAGAAGGACAATAAACAAATATAAAAGGTCTAACATGTTTGTAGTGATAGATGCTAAGGAGAAAAATTGAAAAGGGAAAAAAGTGACGGGCCTACCCTTTGTAACCAAGCAGGACCCTATGGGACCTTCCCAAGACAGAATTGTCCCCCATATCCTCTGCGTTAGCTCCTCTCTGAAGTACCTAGATGGTAGTATCTGATGTATATTTCCTGAGTTTTTCAGATGCTAAAACCACCACTAAATGGAAGAAATTAACTGCTTGATGATCATGAGCTCCTAGGCCCCCAGACCTTCTGGCACCTAAGGGTTGATTACCATCAACCAATCAGAGAATTGTGCATGGGCTGATGACAAACCCTGGGATACCCCTCCCTCACCTTGCCTTTAAAAATGCTTTGCTGAAACCCTTCAGGGAGTTTGGGTTTTTTGAGCATGAGCCACCCATTTTCCTTGCTTGGCCGTGCAGTAAACCTTTCTCTGCTCCAAATGCCAATGTTTCCGTTTCTTTGACTTCACTGTACATGGGGCACACAAACTTGTGTTCAGTAACACTTTTACGTAGGGCCATTAGAGAAACCGCCCCCCCCCCCCGCCCCCGAAAGAGTAACCTTTTAATAGAGACCTTTAGGATGGTGGAAACATGGTAGCTAATATCTGGAGTGTATCCCAGGTAGAGGAAGTAATCAGTGTTAAGGTTCTGGGTGGTGGGGAGATGCCTGGGGCTTTTGAGGTCAGGCAACAGACAGAAGTGGAGTGAGTGGAGTAGTAGGAGCTGGGTTCAGAGGAATGGGGGTAGAGGTGGTAGGACCTTGTAGGGCATTGTCAAGACTTTGGATTTTGTTCTGGGTGAAGGGGAGGTCATGGGAGGACTCCAAGCAGAGGAAGTCATGGGAGGACTCCAAGCAGAGGATCGTAAGCCTCTGGCTTATGTTTTAGAAGGGTCACTGACTGCTGTGCTGAGAAGTAGGATGGAAGCAAAGAGATCTCTTGGGGAGGCTATTTCAAGAGAGATCTGGAAGGCAGAGACCGGAGTGGTAGCAGTAAAAGTGGTGAAGTGATTGGGTTCTGGATATATTTTAGAGGTTGAGTTAGGGGATTTGCTGATCAGCTATAGAATAAGAAAGAGAAGTTTAGAATAAGTGTAAGGTTTGTGACTTGAGAAGCTAGACAGAAGGAGTTGCCATTTACTGAAGTTGGAAAAATCTCTTTAGTTTCCAAATAACAATGGTTATGTGAACATGTAAATGAGAGAACTTGTGTGCTTGGGCAGGAAATTGTCTGGAGACCAGGCTGGAGAAAGCTGTCAGTTAAGAAGACTGCAAGTTCAGTGTTCATCGAAAGGTATAATATGCCTTTTTAGAAAGAGATGGATGAAACTGTGGGATATAGCCGTAGAAGAAACACATGGTCCATGTTTGGAGACAGTGGTAGTGGTTGTGGTGGTGATGGCAGAGACACTAAACAGAATAAGACCCAGTCTTGTAAATGATTTGGCTTTAATTCATATTAACTGATGGCAGAAGCCACAGTGTAATTGTGGTGGACTCTTCTGTTTTACTCATCCTGATAGTTGTAAAACAGCAAACAATGGTTGGCGATGATCAATATAGAAGATAGATATAGATTTCTGGTGATGAGCATTTCTGTAGGACTGGTAATTTTGGAAACTTTTCCCCACGTCTGGATCAGACTTACAGTAGTTGTGTACACCGTTTGTTCTCTAGGACGCTTACATGTTTCCTGTGATAAACTGCTAGCAAAATTATTACTGAAATGCAAATCAAAACTACAATGAGGTATCATCTCATACCAGTCAGAATGGCCATCATCAAAAGGTCTATAAATAATAAATGCTGTAGGGGGAGTGGAGGAAAGGGAACCCTCCTACACTGTAGGTGGGAATGTAAGTCAGTGTAGCCACTATAGAGAACAGTATGGAGGTTCCTTAAAAAACAGAAATAGAGTTATCATGATCCAGCAGTCCCACTCCTGGGCATATATACGGAAAAGACAAAAACTCTAATTTGAAAAGATACACGCACCCCAGTGTCCACAGCAGCACTATTTACAATAGCCGAGACGTGGAAGCAACCTAAGTGTCCATTGACGGATGAATGGATAAAGAAGATGTGGTACATGTATACAATGGAATAGTGTTACTCAGCCATAAAAAAGAATGAAATAATGCCATGGATGGACCTAGAGATTATCATACTAAGTGAAGTAAGTCAGTCAGATAAAGGCAGTTATCATATGATATCAATTATATATGGAATCTAAAAAATGATACAAATGAAGTTACTTACAAAACAGAAACAGACTCACTGACATAGAAAACAAACTTACCAAAGGGGAAAGGAGGTAAGAGGGATAAATTAGGAATTTGGGATTAACAAATACATCCTACTATATATAAAATAGGTAAACAACAAGGACATACTGTATAGCACAGGGAACTATATTCAATATCTTGCAATAATGTAATGGGACAGAATCTGATAAAGATTGTGTGTATATATACATATACGTGTGTGTATATATGTATGTGTATGTGTTTAACTGAATCACTTTGTTATACCTGAAACATTGTAAATTAACTATACTTCAATTAAAAAAAAAAAAAACTGCTAGCAAGAGAGGTTGCTTACCTGTAAGAGTTAAGTTTGGTCCCTGTCTGTCTGACTTCCAAATTCAGTAATATGCAAATGCACCTTAACTGTTTTGTGGCCATTGGAACTAAAAGCGGTTAAGAAAACTAAAGGTAGGTAGTTTTGAGGAAAGCTAGTCTACCACAAATCAATGCTTGCCATCAGTGAATGAAGTACAGAGAATGTGTTTCAGTCCAGGATACTTTGTGGCTAGCGGTGTGCTAGGTGAGTATGTGACAAGGGAGTAGGATCTGGCTCTCCAGGAGTTCACTGACTGCTTGGTGAGGGAAATTAGAAGTATTCAGAGCAAGTAGGACAAATGCAGGCTTAGATGTCCTTGAACATGAGTGAAAGTTGTAAAGACAACCTCTGTCTTTAGTTGAATTCCTTGTAGTGTGGAGACTTTGGAAGTTTGGAAAGCTTGGAAAACATTAAACTGAAATCATTCAGAGGGCAGTGTCCAAAGTGATATGTTGACTGTCTGCCTTAAGCTCCAGGGTCTGATGAAATGTTTTAAAGGGATCATGAGTGTTTGAATCAGGACAAAAAATGAAAAATAAATTGCAAGGCTGTAGTGGACCATTTTGAGAAGCTCTGACTAACTGTAGAAAGAAAAGTAGAGCGACTGACAACACAGCAAATTTGGAAAAATGATATATTTAGAGAGAGCGCTGTTGAGAGTGTGATTTTGATGTGAGGAAGAAAATGGGATCCTGGAACATGGCGCAGTGCTTATGGGTTTTTCTGCTTATATTGTGTTGGGAACATTTGCAGCCCTCACAGTTCACTGCCTCGATTTTGCCAGATTTAAAATAATACTCCTCTCTTGGGGTTGTGATTCTGATTAAAAAACTCTGGCTTATGGACTAATAGCTCATGACTCTATATGTGATGACATGGATTTTCTTTTTTATTTGCCTACACTTTCTCCTTGACTTCCTTCTCTTTCTTCTACACTTGTTTCAGGTCTTTTATGGCTTTGTTGGAAATATGTAAGGAAATCACATAATTCCTCCTTAGGAATTATCTTCTTTCCTCTGCTTACTTTTTTCACCCTCTGTTAATTAGCAATACAACAAACTTCCCCAGAGAAATTAATTATAATTCCACAAGCTGAAAAATTTAACTTCGGGTGAAAAATAAGTAGCAGAAGTTGGTGAACCTTAAACAATAAATGTTTGTATTTAATGCAGCTGCCACTAGTAATTAAGAGAAAATGACTAACTGAAATGGACCCTAACTCACTTGGTTATTCTGAGGGGTTCTTGGTGCACTTATGCGAGTAGCAGCGATTATGGGGCATTTTGTTGAATGTCTATGACACATTGCCACCTTGTGGCTGCATGTTTTTCTTTCGCTGTAAAAGCAAATTTTTAATATTAAGTCCACATATTTTATTTTTTCCCTAGTATTTATACTTCCCTTGATAACAGAAGATTTGAGACATCTTAGAAGAATACATTTAATACAGGGCAGGAGAATTTAAGACAGTGCCCTTGTTATTTGAAGAGGCAGGCCAAAGTATTGAGGGGTAAAAATCCACAATGTCTGCAACTAACTCTCACTATAGGGGTGGTAGGGCAAAGAGAAAGTGGGGGGGGGAGAGGGAGGGAGGGAGAGAGGGAGAAGGAGTAAAAGTCATGGGCGGAAGTTAACAATTCACCACTGGTCAAGGGAACATGGTTTTTATTATACTAATCTTACAACTTTTCTGTTGTTTCACATTTCCTTAAAATTTCCCCAAAATATTGGCAGAAAAAAAAGAAAAAAAAAAACGGGGGTAAGGGCATAAAATAGAGCTAAGAAGGAGGCAAAATTAACCTCTGCGTTGTGTAATGGACTGACTGCATTTGGACCCCTGGCTGGGTTCTGCGTTTTCTAGTAGCTGATGTGTTACTGTCCAAGGTGCCCTTGCTACATTTCATTGTCTGTAAGGTTTAAGGGCAAAGTGTCTAACACTAGACAGAAATTCGCTCTTGGAGGCCGTTCTAAGTAGGACACTGATGTAATGAACAGCAGCCCTAACAAATACTTCCAAAAGTACAATCTGCAATTCCTTTTCCCTGCTGATCAGGGTAGATCCTGGAGTGGATGCGCCTCTAGTTTGTTGAGGACCTCTCACTAAACTACTAAGTGGCAATGAAATACAGTAAAATACTGACTGGCAATGAATTTCAGATGGTACTGATTGACAAGTGCTTGAAATCCAGCTGTTCTGTGTTACTAATGAATACAGCTGAGCTTGGGGGAGAGTTGACATCATGTAACAGCTGAGTGAGCGTAGTCTATTCCATTTCAACTGGCTTGAGAGGAGTTACTCATAGGCAAGGTCAGATTTCTTTTTGTGCCATGGTTTTGAATATGCTGCATGGCATAGACAGACACATAGATGACTTCATCCATGAATTTCCTTTTCCTGTAAATGCACCCATGAGAGTCTTAATCTGAAAAAATTCTGACAGGTATAAGCAGATGACCTTCTTCCTACCCAGGAAGACAAAACAAATCTCAGTGAAGCATCCCTAAAAATGCCTGGCTTTGAGCAGTGTTACCCAACTCTTGTTTGTTTTTAAATTTCTATGAAGCTGGCTCTCTTCTGTGGCAGTTGGAATATCCATGAATATTTTTTGTACTTCATTTTTATTCTTAATAACTATCTGGGTATATGCATGTGCACATTAATATTTTTGTCTTTAATAACTATCTAGACACATATACATGCATATACACCTACCTGAAGGAGAACATTTTAAAACATAGGGCCCTATTCAGGTATGAGAGGTTTTCTTCTGAAAGCAGGACAGATCTTGAAATAAGTGTTGTGACACAAGGGATTCTTTTGTAGAAAGCTGTCTTTTGAAGTGACTTTGGTTTCTATGACTCTTGTGACAGGTTTTCCTTTAAAAAGCTATGAAGTGGTATCAGGACATATTAATTTCCATTAAGGGCTGTGGTGCCTAGAAAGTTCCCTTCCCTACGTATATTTGTGAGCACCGAAAGCTTGTGAATTTTCTTTTGTGAACAACTAAAGTGATCTATGGCTTCCCTGTAGAATCTATAGAGCGATATTCTTCTTTTTTTTTAGGATCATGGCCCACAGAAAGACATATTTTACATAATGACTCTGGATACACACACATACATGTGTAACTTAACCATTTCATGAAATGATTCTTTTCCTTCCTTCATTGGACTCTGATAATTTCTGTTCTGCTGGTCACCATCTACTAAACTTGATTTCATGATCCACTGATACGCCATGACCCACTAATGCGCTTGAAAAACACAGCAGTGGAGGTTTTGCAGCAAGCCAGATACTCTTTCAGATGGAAGGCCCAACAGTGGAACCCTGAAGTCTCTATACCAGCCAAATTCAAAACAGTGTTAGGAGAGAGGGATTTAGAGAAGGAAAAGAGGGAAGAAAGTATGCCTGGTGGGGAGGGGTGTGGTGTCTTTCCTTCTGGTTGAGAGCATCCCCAGGAAGTGATGTCGCTGTCCTTCTCTCTGCAGCTTGACCACATACTATCCCCTCCGCCCATGCCATTTCGGAAATGCAGCAACCCAGACGTGGCTTCCGGCCCTGGAAAGTCGCTGAAGTTTAAAAGACAGCTGAGTGAGGATGGAAGACAGCTGCGGCGGGGAAGCCTGGGGGGTGCTCTGACTGGTGAGTCGCATGGGTGACTTGTTTAAGAGAGGGGGTTACATTTATACAGTACAGTTGGCCCTCTGTATCCATGGGTTCCACATCCACAGATTCAACCAGCTACAGATGGAAAATATTAAAAAAAAAAAAAAAATTCCAGAAAGTTCCCTAAAGCAAAACTTGAATTTGCCCTCTGCTGGCAGCTATCTACACAGCATTTATGTTGTATTATGAGTAATCTAAAGATGACTTAAAGTATCCGGGAGTACATGCATAGTTGATAAACAAATACGGTGCCATTTTATATAAGGGACTTGAACATCTGTGAGAGTCCTGAAACCAATCCCCGTGGATAGGTGGGGACAACTGTAGTGTGTCCCCAATGACAGTGGAGTTCCCTGTGTGAAAATCAGCCCCTTAGAATGTACCTGCCCCTCCACAGACCATTTGGTACAACCTAATCCAATTCAGAGAGCCATTAAATTGAGGATTATATTAGTAAACTTTACTGAAGTATAATTTACATAAAATAAAACGTATCCATTCTAAGTGTACCTGTGGATGGGTTTTAGCGAATTTACACCCCAGTGTAATTACCACCAAAGTCAAGATATAACATGTTCCCTTGCCCCTTCTTTGGGCCCAGGCAACCCCAGAGCTGCTGTTCGTCACTATAGATTAGATTTATCTTAAGAATTTTATACTAATCGAATCATACATTGCATGCTTTTTTTGTGTCTGGCTTCTTTCGCTCAGTTTGTTTTTAAGATGCATCTGTGTTGTTAGGTGTATCCGTAGTGTATGTTGAACCTCATAAGAAACCGCCAAACTGTTTCCAAAGTGGTACCATTTTACATTCCCACCAGCAACAGGTGAATGAACTAATTGCTCTGCATCCTTGGCCATCTGTGGTATTGCCAGTTTTTTTTTAATTCTAGCCATTTAAATGGGTTAGTAGTCGTATCACTTTCTGTTTTTAATTTGTATTTTCTTGATGACTCAATGATGTCAAACATCTTTTCATGTGCTCATTGGACATTCATATTTCTCCTTTTGTGAAGTGCTTGTTTAAATTTTTCACCCATTTTTAAATTGTGTTGTTAAAATTTAATTAATCAAAAAATTAAAATCTAGAAAATCTACAGATAACTTTTATTGGCTTGAAAGATAACCAAATTAAAATAACTTAAAGCATGTTTTTTAAAAAAAGATTTCCCATATAAATTTTCATGTTATTAAACTTAATTGTAAATCACTAAAGGTTAGATTTCTATTTTTTCATTCTAAGAGCTTTTTCCTCTAAATATTTTAAAGAAACTTTATTGTTTTTTAACAATAAAGTTCTCTCTTGTCTGCCAGTTCATAAATGACCTGGAAAACAAGTTGAGTTCTTCATTTTTTTGGAGAATTACGGATTTTGACTTTTTGGAGATGAAATTTCTGGGAGCAGAAATGCTTCTGTACCATGATCAGCACAGAGTCTAGAACATGTGACCCACTGTGGCACACTGCTGAGGTGTAGGGTGAAGCTGACTTTCCCCCTGAAGCCAAGGGGAAAAAATTCATCAAAAAATTGCTGCACTTCATTAAAATTAGGGCAAATGTTCACACTTGAGTTTTACTGATGTTCTTTTAATGCTTGTTAGGACATTTTTCTTTGCTTTCATTTCTATAAATGCAGAATATTTGCATTTTTAAGTAGGAGATCCTAAAGATTTAGTCTAACCCTTAGTTTTTTAGCAGGGGAGATTAAACCTTAACGGTTAAAAGGCTCACCCCTTACTTACTAATTTCACTTAGGGAATTTACTTACTTTGGTTAAACTATTTTTGACCAATAGGTGGGGGGGAGTAATGGTTGCTCCAATTTTTGCTAAATCAGTTTACTTAAAACTTTAAAATAATGCAAAGGTATAGCTCTTGATGCAGATATATGACCAGAAACATGAAATTTGGCCTTTACCTTTAAAAAAAAAAAAAAAAAGCTGAACTTGATTCCCATTTCAAAATCTCAACAGCTCTAGCAATTCTAGCTAACCTTTTGCAATTTAGCTTGATATAAAATTATTTTAGTTAATTAATTTTTGGTCAGATAATTTTCAAAAATGTTTAATAGTCCTTAGGAGAGCTTTTTAAAAAAATCTCTTGAACATCAGCCTGTTTTAAAAAACAGTAGCTTGAAAGTGATTTTGGAATATGAAGAAAACAATCTTAGTTGGTCTTCTACATAGCTTAGCTGAGGATTTAATGAAGTAACACATACAAAGCAGTTAGCCCAGTAATGGTGGCTATGCGTATTGGTGCATAACAAATTGAATTTAGGATATTTGCAGTTTATGGGTAACTTGGTCTTGTGAACATCAATTTGAAACCCTTATCAATTGAGTTTCTGCTTTGTGTCAGGCACTGTGCTAGTATCAGGTATTAGAGCAGAGAGAAGAAAGCATCATTTCTGATCATTAAGAAACATGGTTTCCACTAGTTTTAGGCAACTGTAAATAATCACATATGATCTTCCCTTGGAATAGACCTTGTTGCTAAACTTATGTCAAACTGCTTTTGACATCATAAGTTTGTGCCTGATAGTTTCTGTAACTTAAAGACCAGCCGCCTTCCTATTGTTTGACTTTGTTTTATTCCAAGGTTTGTTTTCCTTTAGCAGTTTTCTACTGTTTTCTTTGAAACAAAGACTATGTGAAGGCTTAATTTATATTTTGAAAATTTTGCCACCCAATTAGCCTTTATAAGTTTCACTAAACTCTTAGGTCTTTGAGAGGAAGGTCTGTGACCTTTTCATCTATTCATCCCTAATGACAGCCGACACGAAGACTTTACTATGTGGCAGGCACAGCTTTTAGGGAATTACATTTATTGACTTATTTAATCCTTACAACATCTCTGTGCACTTAGGAGGGAGGCACTCTTATACCCATTTTACAGATGAGAACACTGAGGCACAGACAGGTTGAGTAAATTGCACAAGATCGCGATGCTCAGAAACAGCAGAGCCAAGATTTGAACCCAGGTGTTGTGGCTCCACAGTCTGTACTTGTGGCCACTACACTGTGCCTAGCACAGCTGGTACCCAATAGGTTTTCAATATATTCCAGCAGGATTAGTTCGAGTAATTTTTTTTTCCAATTAATTGGAAAATTTGTGCTCAGTTAATATCTGGGGCTGACTCAATCTGTATGGATCCTGGTCCATTAATTACAAAAGTAAATTAAAACTAGACAATTAAGACATAGTAAAAACTTTAAAATTTACATATTTCTTAATCCAGCCATTCTGTTCCTCAGATTTCATCACAAGGAAATAGTCGTGAATATGTGTAGAGAATTAACTTTAGTTATGTTTAGAGCAGCACCACTTATAATAATTAAAATCGCATATTATCTAAAATCTAGATATCTGGCAAAAGAATACTGGTGAAACAATATGTTATACACATAAAGTGGAAAACAATTATAAACATTAAATCATGTTGTGAAAAAATACATTTTAACATTGAAAACTCACAATATATTTTTAATGTGAAATCTCATTGTTGAATGGACTCATCTTTTCATAGGACTTAATATAATTGTAATTAAATAATTATATATTTAACGAGAGGAAGGAAAACAATTCCTGTCTACTAAAGAGTTTTCTCAAACTGGGATTATGGTTGACTTGGTCCCCTTTATAATTGAGCAAGTGAAGGTTGCTACATGGCCCTTTTTATACCCTGCAATTCAATCCATGAGTTACTTTTGCCCCTGAGTTTTTTTGTGGTATTAGGTGGTGTACCAGTTGACAACAATAATACTACATAACCACAAAGTTTCACTTTCAGACAACAATACATATTCCCTTTTTTCTCCTGTGGCTGCAGGTCACCTGGGTTTTGGGTTATTTAGCCTGGGCTCTGCTGTGATTGGTTTTAGGATGCAGTCTGGGTCTAGATCTGCTCCATGTGTCTCTCCTCTTCCTTGAGCCAGAAGCTACCCAAGGTATTATGTTCTCCTGGTAAGAGACAGGAGCAAGCGTGTGCATGTCCACCTGCACAGGCAGGTTTCAAGCCTCTGCTGGCACCATGTCTGCTAACTTTCCAGTGGCCAAAGCAGGTCACATGGCCAAGCCCAGCATCAACGGGCAGAGGCATGCTCCACCCACCATAATACCTTGGCAAAGATGCAGATCTGTAACACTTCCGGGGGGAAGCAAAGAATTGGCACCAATAATTCAGTCTGACATAGTTAGCTTTCGTCTCTCTTTAAAAACAGTCTTATAGAGTGAAAATATTTACATTTACCAATTTTTCAATTAAGAAAGTAATATGGAGCTTCCCTGGTGGCGCAGTGGTTGAGAGTCCGCCTGCCGATGCAGGGGACACGGGTTCGTGCCCCAGCCCGGGAAGATCCCACATACCGTGGAGTGGCTGGGCCCGTGAGCCATGGCTGCTGGGCCTGCACGTCCGGAGCCTGTGCTCCGCAACAGGAGAGGCCACAACAGTGAGAGGCCCGTGTACCGCAAAAAAAAAAAAAAAGAAAAGAAAATAATATGTGTTCAATGTGGACAGTTCAGAAAATACAGAGCACCATAAAGGAAAAAGCTGTAAGCCCATAATTCTACCATGCAGAAACCCTTGATGGAACTTTTGACATTTTCTTCCTCAACTAAAATTGTGAATGACTAAGAGGATTAGATCAGAGGAAAAAACAACCAGTACCTTTTACGCAGGGCTGGCATTTAAACAACAGATCTAGTCTTCACCATGCCCATCCCTGCCTGGATTTTTTTTTTTTTTCTTTTTTGAAGCTGATGATGTTTTATATCTTCATGGCCTGCAGTTTGCTAAATAGGCTCCCAGAAGCATCGTGTAAACATTGACTGAGGTTTGGAGCCCCCTGATGAGAAATAGAAGCATTATTCAAATCATACGGATTCTTAAATCTAGGCCTAAGTGGTAATGTGCCTGACGGTTCACAGCAAGGAAGCTGCAGAATGAAGGGCAGAACCTCAGGATCTTGACTCCTGGCTTCTTGATATGCAAATGATTGCCCTAGGAGATATGGGGATATATGTATATGTATAGCTGATTCACTTTGCTATAAAGCAGAAACTAACACACCATTGTAAAGCAATTATACTCCAATAAAGATGTTAAAAAAGAAAATGATTGCGCTGAATCCTACTCCTGCATTCCACAGCTGTGATGTTTGTGTGTTGTAGTCCTAACACGCAGAAAATGAAGGAAGACTTCTTTTTCTTATGCAGAGAATTGTGTTTTTCAAAACATATTTGGGTTGTTTGGAATGTAAAACAAAGAGGAATCTTTGTATGTGTGTCACTTGCACACAATAATAGGAAATCAACTTTGTAGACAGTATAAATTAGAACTTCTAAAACTGTTAGCATCGCTGTATTCTATCTGGGGGAAAAACTTGAGAGATTTTTCCTACTTGTTGGGGATAACATCTGAAAATTCAGAAAAACACATTTCAGAATGAATTTTACTTTAAGAGGGAAAGAAAGGAAAGGAAAAGAAAACATTCTTTTCTTTAAAATTAACTTGAAGGCTATTCTGTTTAAGTGCTGTGTAGAGTTTAATGGGTTTCTCATCCTAAAGGCCTCCTTAGCTTAGTAGGCAAGTCTGACAGAATTTAGATTAAAGCAAATTTACATGAAACATAACTATGTTATAGGTAGCCTTGGTATTCAGTAAATATTGCACCTGAATACTCTCGTATATGCTCTGGATTTCTTCATGTTTGTAATACCATCAAAAGAATGCCTATGTAAAAATGGTGTGTATTAGGATAATACCACGTGCTAGAGCGAGCAAACCAAAAAATTTCTGGGGCTTGACACAGTTGTCACATACTTCTAGCTCATGTAAGTGTTTTGGGTTATGAGGCAGCTCTCTCCCTCCTGGTGAGTTAGGGACCCGCATTCCTTCCACCTTCTGCTCTGGCTCTTCTTTACGGCCTCCACACTCTGCTTCCAGCTGGTAGAAGTGGACAGAGAAGAAAAACTTCCTAAAAGTCCCATCCTGGAAGAGACACACTTTATTTCCATTCGCATTTGTTTGGCAAGGTCCTCTCACATGGTCAAAGCCAAATTCAAGGCTGGTGCTACTGTTGGGGGAGTGCTAGGAAGTATGGTCCCTGCTGGACTGTGGCCTCTGAGTCCAGCTACACAAGAGGCAAGGGAAATATGGCATTTACAAAATCAGGGAAGACTGAGAAATAGGTTTTAATAAAGAAATTGGGTGTGATTAGTTTTCAGTATGTTAGGTCTGAAATGCCTGTGGGGCATGTTAAATCAGAATGTCCAGGGAGGACGGTGCAGTAACAGAAGCAAGAGGCATATTTTGAGAAGGAAAGGATTGGCTTCATCTAAGAGAATAAGATGAGGACATCTTAGGAAGTTGCCATTGGATTCAACAGTGTAAGTCACTGGAAGCCTTGAGGAGGAAGGTGCTGAAGTGTGGATGGCAGCTAGAGTGAACTGGCTTAGGAGCAAACAGTAATGAAGGACTTTGAGGTAGCTGATGTGTTGATGAGAGTGTAGATAGCTCTTCTGAGAAGTTGTACAGTTATAAGAGACTCGAGAAAACAAGTGTGAGCTGGAAGGGCATGAGGGGTCAGAGGGGACCACTGTAATGTGGGAACCAGGCAAGCATGTTTGTAAGGTGTTGAGGATGGTTCAGAAGAAAGAGATGATAACCAGAGAAGTCAAGTGCTGTGGAAGCACCTGGCAGGGTATCCGGAGCACATGTCAAATGGTTGGCCTTTGTAGGGAGAGAGGTACTTCCTTCATTGTAACAGGAGGAAGGAGGAGAAAATGGATGCAAAAGCAGGTAGTTTAGGTACATCTATACCATGAAATACTACTCAGCAATAAAAAGGAACAAACTACCAATTGTCTACTGAAAAAAAAAAAAAGCACAACCTAGAAGTTGAGAACTATGTTTTATTCGGTGGACTTGCTGAGGACTTAAACCTGGGAGGCAGCCTGTCAGATGGCTCTGAGGAACTGCTGGGAGGAGGTAAGGAAGAAGCCAGGATATTTAAGAGTTTTCGGAAACAACAACAACAAAAACAGGTAGTAGGGACATCCAAAGATTACTGTCAGTTAAAGAAAAGCACACATCTCAAGTTAATGAATTTAGCGCTTTTCTTTTCGGTGTATGGGAAGATGCAAGAGTCTGGACTCTGAAATCATCCCTTTGATATGCACCTTCACTATCTAGGGCCAGAATCCTGCTTTTCTCCACCCTGAATTCCCTCAGGGTACACAGTTGGGAGGCAGCTGCAGTGGCTGCTGGCTTGGTGGCTGCACCATCCTTTGTTTCCTGATACGGCAGGTGATGCACGTGACAACCTGGGTGAATCTCCAAAGAATTAGGCTGAGTTAGAAAACAAAAACAAAACAAAACCCCCAAGAGGTTACATGCTGTGTAATTCCATTTCTATATCATATTCTTGAAATGACAAAATTATAGAAGTAGAGAACTGATTAGTGGTTGTCAGGACTTCAGGAGGAGGACCTGGGAAGGAAGTAGGTGTGGCTATGAGCGGGCAACATGAGGGATTCTGCAATGGTGGAAATGTTCTATATCTTGACTGTAGCAATGTCATTATCGGGGTTGTGATTGTACACCATAGTTTTGTAAGATGTTGGCATTGAGGGACCCTGGATAAAGGATACCTGGATCTCTCTGCATTATTTCTTACAACTGCATGCGAACCCATAGTTACTTCAAAATAAGTTTAATTTTAAAATATTCCCTTTCCAGATCAGTGATTTTAATAAATTTTCTTTTCATAAAAAAGCAGGTGGTTTAATTGATTTAGTGGCTTCACTTCTCTGCAGTATGAGATATCTGTGTGGGCTTCGGGAGGGTTCTATGGGAATTGACTAGAGAAGGAAGTCTGAAATGTTCTTAGAGAATAGGAAGGCAGACTATAAATGTAGTAGGGTTTCTTGGAAGCACTGACAGCCCATTCAAGGTCTGTGATCATGAATTGAAAGTGAAGTCAGTGTACATGTTTGAGGGAAATGTTAAGACACCAGGGAAATTTGTGAACTGGGAACATCAGTTCCACAGAATATAGCAGAGGGACCTGGTCCAGGGTCACTCAGGAGAGCCGTGGGGAGGGTGGAGCTGAGCTGTGTAAGAGTCAGGGGGTTTTGGTGCCCAGCGTGGGATTCTCCAGGGGTAGAGCCAAAGCCCATGAGAGCTTGGAAGTGTGGTGGGACTGTGGACCGAGCAGTGGGTGGGCTGTTCGACTTAACCAGCCCATGAAGGATGACCGATATGTTCATATTTTGAAATCTGGCAAGTTTTAAAACTTTTAAAAGGTAAAGGTCTTTACAGTTGTTGTAAAGACAATGATGCTGTCAGTTTGGGTTCTTGGCTTTTGGCCAACAGGAAAAAGAACCTAGATAATTCGCACTTAGGGTTTTACTGGCTTAAAAACATCCGGCTTCTATTTGTTTTACTGTTTCTCAATACTTACAAATTTTCTATGCTGAGGGCATATAACTGGGGGCAGGAATTCTTTTACGTGGCTTTAGTGTTGTTTTAGAACTTGTAACATCGTGTACTTCCTCCACAGTGGTTTATGAGTCTGGAGAGTGTCTCTACCTATTTTTTCTGAGTCACCAAGCGATCAAGAGGCAAATCCACGAGCATCTTCTTTCTGGTGAAGGTGCATGATTTTAAGTAGCCTTTAAACCCACTTGCTGTCTTCACTGTTCCTATGTCAGCTTAAGTCTGGATATTTTGTTTGCTATCTAGGTGTTCTAATTAGAAGATGGCAATGTAGATGTATTTTGTTGGCCTTTGTAGTATCTCCTTGTCAGGGTGGGAAGATCTCCTGAGACTCCGCCTTAATGGGGCATGCAGCTGCTAGCCAGCTTCTTTGGCAGATGCTGCCTCCCAGTGGCTGTCTGTCCGGGGGCCCTCTGCTGTAGCTCATGGCCCATGCAGATGGCTTACCCATGAGTCATTGCTCCCACTGACGGGGGAGCATCACTTGGTGGTTCCCAGGCCCCTGGTCACCTGCTGCTTGGGAATTGTCAAGTGGCCACCTTGTTCAGAGCCGGGCTGCAGAGTCCTCTTTGAAGCTCAAATCTCTCCTTCAGACATTTGGCACCAATGAAATCATCCCAGGAGGTGATGTCAGGCATGAGAGGAGAATCAAGGAAAGAGTCTAAATGAAAACATGAGGACTGGAATGTGCTGCCCTTATACTGTGAGTCAGATGAGAGACTGGGCTGTTTGCTTTGATGTGTGCATGAGCTCCAGAGAGTGCTGGGAGCCGTGCTACATCAGCGAGAACGGCTCTTCAGAAATCCGTTTTTCAGTTCTGTACCAGATAGAATTTGAAGGATTTAAAATTAGTCCTGAGTGTTCATTAAGAAGATGTTGTTGCTGGAAGACCTGATTTAAGTTTCTTGAAGCACCTTCTGCGAGGTAAAAGGTAACTTGGGCCTTAAATCATTGTGATACAGAATATCAAGATTGCTAGGGTAGGAACATCAGTTGCATACTGAGATACAGCTAAACCATTATCACCTACAAAATAAGTTGGCTTCTTGACCTTAGGCTGGGTTATGTTGGATGTGATCAAACCCAGTGACTGAAATTCTTCCAAGTACCCCAAAGAAGAGAGTGTCTAGTGGTCATTTAAAGTTTTTGCTGGCATTATTTTAAAGGTTGTATGTGTCCAAATATATAAGGAAGTTCTCTATACCGATTAGGCTAAAGAAGAAACTTAATAGAAACAAACCAAAGATGTATGAATATTAGGATCCCCAAAACAGTTTTTGTCGGGGCTTCCCTGGTGGCGCAGTGGTTCAGGGTCCGCCTGCTGGTGCGGGGGACACGGGTTCGTGCCTCGGTCCGGGAGGATCCCGTGTGCCGCGGAGCGGCTGGGCCCGTGAGCCATGGGCGCTGAGCCTGCGCGTCCGGAGCCTGTGCTCCACGGCAGGAGAGGCCACGGCAGTGAGATGCCTGCGTACGGACAAAAAAACAAACAGTTTTTCTCTCTCCCAGTTTTCTCTCTCCGTTCCTCTTTCTCTCTGTCTCTCCCCCTTACTTCTTGTGTTCTAGGGTGATTCTATAAATAATGGACTTCTGTTATTCCTGATTGAAAAAAATGAGTTTATTGAATCCATATCTCAAAAATTTGTTCTTAAAATTTTATTTAGAGTAGAAAACTGATGGCAGGTTTTTTTTTTAAACACTTTATCAAGGGGTTAAATTTTTTTAAGGAACATAATCATTTTCCTTCTTTTCTCCCCAGTTTTTTCCTAGTACTTCCCTGAAGATCTGTTTAATGCTGATAGGATAGACCGAGGCCTGGGTATGGCAGGGTGTGGTTTTCCTCTCCTTCATGCGTTGTGTACTTGTAGGTTCTGAAAAGCTGATTCCAAGCTTGTCTTCTCAGTTTTGTATATGTATCGTCTCTAAGAGAGACGTGGTTTTAGATCCCTGTGACCCTTCAGCATAAACGAGAAAGCCACGAAAGTTGAATTGATTGTATTACAGTTAAGAATATGAAACATGAGTTTAAACATGAGTTTAAATAATTGGAAATTAGTATCAACTATTTATTAAATCCCACCTATAGTGCTCTTTGAGTTATTGGGGAAGAGGAGGTAAGATCGGGGAAGGCAAGGAAGGTGGTGGCTGCCATTTCCTGCCACACTGGAACCCATGTAGGAAGTTGGACATAGGTAGCCGGCTCTCGTGGTGACATTTTCTTATATACAATCCAGCTGCAGTGCAGCTGCACAGAGGTGCACGTGGGTGCTAACTGCGCATGTACTGGAATCAGTACATTGGACCACACATAAGTCCTCCGGAAAACAGTGATTGGGGGGGATGCAGATCTGAAGGAGAATGGAATACCTGAGTTACACTGAATGGGGTTTAAAGATGGGAAAACAAGTAACTTGTCTGGGTGGGCATAGCGTCGCGACAACTCCTGTACTGAGTTTTCGAGGTGTAATGAGAAGGGCCTGAAGTGGGGATCTGAGGCCCAGATTCTTGTCCCAAGTCAACCGCTAAGTAGCTATGCCTTCATTTCTGGTTCTCAGTTTCCTCATTTGTAAAATGAGTGAGTTGGACCGGATACTCTCAAGGTCCCTTTGACCTTGCATAGTGAATACTTCTAGCTACCAAGATGAGGGATGGGGGAGTCTTTGCAGAGGCTGGTTTTCCTTCCTTTTCTCCCTTTACACTTATATCCTTTCTCCACTGTTGAGCAAGGAAGCCCACCTTCTCCCTTGGAGGAGCCTGGTAGTGACGTCCTGTCCTCTGAAACTGAGCACACCAGGCCATCCATCTCTTGTTTAAAACTCATTTTCAGGGCTTCCCTGGTGGCGTGGTGGTTGAGAGTCCATCTGCCAGTGCAGGGTACATGGGTTCGAGCCCTGGTCTGGGAGGATCCCACATGCCGTGGAGCAGCTGAGCCCGTGTGCACAACTGCTGAGGCCCGCGTGCCTGGAGCCTGTGCTCCACTACAAGAGAGGCCACCGCAGTGAGAAGCCCGAGCATCACAACGAAGACAACAGCAACTAGAGAAAAGTCCACAAGCAGCAACGAGGACCCAACGCAGCCAAAAATAAATAAAATTTTAAAAAAAAAGCATACATTAAAAAAAAATAAAACTCATTTTCAGGGGCTAATCAAAGATCAGGAATGTAGACTTTTTTTTTTTTTTAGCTTCCTGGATGGAAACTGAAAATGAAGCTGACTTTTTGTCATCTCCGCAGGAAAAAGGAGTAGGCAAAGAAATGCAAATGCCACCAACCGGGATGTTTAAAGATTGGTAAAAATTAGTGTTTCTGATGTATTAATGACTCTGGTGGTGGTAGCCTGCATTTGTCATTGTCATGTTCCATTGTCATTCAAGTACTTAATCAATGCATATTGTCAGGGCTAAATTTATTTTCTTGTGTCTGCCTAGCCAGATCATTTCTCTGTTTTTTGACAGTACTGTCTCAGTCCCCTGCATCCCAACAGGGCCTGAAGGGAGAGCTGAAAGTAAGTCCCCTCCTTGCTTTTTTTTTTTTTTTTTTCCTTCGTTGCGGAGCACAGGCTCCGGACGCGCAGACTCAGTGGCCATGGCTCACGGGCCCAGCCGCTCCGTGGCATGTGGGATCTTCCCGGACCGGGGCACGAACCTGTGTCCCCTGCATTGGCAGGCGGACCCTCAACCACTGCGCCACCAGGGAAGCCCCCCACTCCTTGCTTTTTAACTCCTTGTTGACTTGATCCCTGGTGGGTAAAACCTTTGAAAAGAGAGAATGGTACCATTTAAACATCTGTTTCCCTTTTTCTGAATAAGAATACAGGTGGAGTCATGACTACTGTGTAAATTATTAACACTGCACCAAGTTAGACTTGAGTAAGAATTTTGCTTAAGGTACCTTAGTTCCCAGTCTCCAAGTCCCTGTGAAGGAGAGGCATGTATGTATGTAAAGTGTATGCATGGACTTTGATTATGTGTTCACATGTATGCATGCACACACAGCCTTGCACCCTCAGTTTTTATTTAGTGTTCCGTAATGTAGGAGGTGCCCGCATTTTTGCCCTAAATGACTCTAGACGACAGTGAGAATTAGATATGTCATTGCCCTTTTATTAAAACCTCCAAAAGAAATTTCTCTGAGCTCAAAATGAGGAAAAAGAGGTTGTGTGGTCTGACAAATTTGAATTCTTTCTTTTATTAAGTAATGAGAGCTGGGTATCCCACTGTGTTTCTGTCTTTGCTTTGTTTGCTAGGAGTCTCAGTGCAAAGCATTTTTGTTGTTGTTTTGTTTTTACTCCATTTTACTAGCTTTTGGCTGCACTGGTATATATAAATAATATAAAAATGATGGTAGGTGATACATGCGCAAACCCAGAGCAATGAGGCCCCCATGTTCGGTGTACAGAACAACGAGATGAAGCTCGTGGTTCTTTGCTACATTCACATTCCATCTCAAACCCCTTCACATCACTTCCACAGCTATACGTTCACTCTCTCCTTCCTGCTACCATCTTACATTGTCCTCTTCTTCCAGGATGGATCACTTTTAACTTCCTATTATTTGTGGACTTATAATCCCTTTTACTACTTTATCAATTCCTTGAGGACCTTTTCCTTGAACCCTCAAAGCAAAGCCTCCTGCATTGCCAATCCTAAGTGCTCAGTGAATTGGGTCGCCAGATAAAATACATGGCACTAAGTTCAATGTTAATTCCAGAGAGTCTGGTAATAATATTTGTAGCATTGATGTGTAGAATGTAGTATTTGTGGTATACATAATCCAGTTTATTTGCATTCCAGTTTATTTAGGCATCCTGTAGTTCTATGAAATCTGGCAACTCTATCAGTAACTACAGGAAGGGTTCTGAACCGAGGCTTTATCAGACATGTTGTCTCATAAGTACATGCATGGCACGAGGGGCAAGATGCTAGGGGTCTTACACACAGACATTAGTACACTATCCTTTCTCATGCTGCCCGCCCTCCGCCCCTTTACCTGCAGTCACCTTGGAGACAGGACCAGCTTTGTGGACAACCATAAGCAGATCTGACATATGATACTCTTTGGTGTGTGTTAAGTCTGTGTGTATATGCCCACTGCCATTCTTTCAACGGTTATAGTGCTCTCGGTGGATTTAAATAGTAGGAGATTAAATGCATTTAATGAATGGCTAGAAGAAAATGATCAGGCTCTCGATCTTGAGAGATGACTATTTGGAGGATGATTGGAACAACCCAATAGCTACCTGCCCCCTAGCTGAGGTCCAGAGCACACTGATTTCCTCATAAGCATGACTGAAGTCCCTAAAAAGGAATGTTAAGTAGCCTAGTGATACTGTTACTTTAAGACATGAGGCACTGATCCTGGAGTTCAAGGCTACTTGATGTCGTCTGAACTTTCAGAAGTCAGGGGCTACATAAGAGACCAGAAATGGCAAGGTTGAATTCCAACCCTACACTGGTCATTAATTTCCAAGCAGTGCTTGAGGCAATCATGATGCTAATCTTGGCTTAAAATTTTCTCTTCTTAAAAACAAGGGCAATGTTATGTTTTGCAAGGCACTTAGTGATTTGTTAGAACTTAATTCAAGGCACAGGGTTATAGTTTGGATAACAGTGGTTCCTAGATCCTATTGCTTTTAAACCAGGTAGAGTGGACATTAACTTTCCTAGTAAGGGTTATACAGTCCTTGATTGAGATCTCCCACCCCAGAAATAGGGCATTTTAATAGATTGCCATTTGGAGGTGCTGGAGGAGATCTACTGTGCAGTATTTTGGGGAAAAAAATTGTATAGTTTTGTTCTAGATTTCCTGTTTATTCATTAATCAGTATCAACAAAGATTTCTTAAGACAAAAATAATACGTTCTTTAGGGGGCAAACATAGACATTACGGAAGAAGAATTTGGAAGCTGTTTGGAACAAAAGCTTACATGAAACTAGGAACTATTCCAAAGAGATATATATGGAAATACACCGTTAAGTGAATTAGATTGTACATAGACGTTTCCTTGTAATAAAGCTAGAGAACTTGTTAGGAAATTTGGACTTGTCTGGAAATTTCTGCTTCGACTGTCATATGGAGTCTATTTTATGCCCCTGTGGCTGCCTTTGTTCTTTTTGTTTCTCTTGGAAAGCTCCTGATCCCCAGTTCTTCCTTGGCCTCTGTCCTAACTGTTTAGATGTAGGGCAGTTGTCAGAAATGTTTAGCATCTCAGGATGCCAGTGACATTTGGGTGTGTCAATCAAAGCATCTTAGTGGGCAAAAGAATGTTACTGAGTAGGATTCATAATTTCTTCAAAAAGTAAGATACTAAGTGCAAATTGTCCTCACATGTACTCAGGTTAAACAGTTGGCCTTGGATGTACACAGTGTTTTGTGGCAGTGTCAGACTCTTTTGGAGATGGGTTTTAGAAGAGAAAATCAAAGCCAGGAGAAGTGATACGATGTTCTTGTATCAAGTTTAAGGCCGCTGAGCCTTTTTTCACTATTGCTATGGTTACAAAACAAACAACTGAACCACATTTGAACATTCTAGGCAATGGGGAACTAAACAAAAATGAAAACATCCGAACCCTGGGAGAAATATAAATGAGAGACAGAGTGGAGAGTTAATAGGCCCAGGCATAAGTATATGATCCTGTAAACTGTCAGTAGCTTCTGTTTACGGGCTGTGATGTGGGGCTACAAAGACAGATGAGATACGGTCCCAGCTGACACTGAGTTTGCAATGTAGAAAAGCACGTTATGTACAGAAACAGATGGCACCCTAGACGCAGGCAGCCCCATAGAAGCAGGTGATTAATGGGGGGGAAGGTAAGGCTAGTAACGCCCCTGGTTGTAGATTCAATGCCAATGATGCCAAAATGGGTAAAGCATCCCGGAAGGGACCTGAGCCACCATGGAACATACACTGTGTGTTCAACGCGGTGCTGGGCACTTGGTATGTGTTACCTATGATCATCATCACTGGAGGTCTAGACATAGAAGCTCAGGGAGGGAAAGTAATTTATCAAGTGTTTCGCAGCTAATAGATGGTGAAACCAGGGTGCAGATCCCTGTCTGACTGGTTTCCCAGTCTGTGCTCTTGAGTCCACTTGGTGAATGGAATGAGAGCCTCTTACTCCGAAGGGCCCTGAGCTGGAGAGTGTTTGATCCAGCCTGAGAATGATATCGAGGAGGAGTGCTGTTGCCAGGAAGAGTTGTTTAGCAATGGAAAGTAGAGGGGATAATAAGTCATTGTTTATTGTGGGCCTTCTATTTGCCAGATGGTATGA
Source organism: Stenella coeruleoalba (assembly GCF_951394435.1). Taxonomy (NCBI): domain Eukaryota; kingdom Metazoa; phylum Chordata; class Mammalia; order Artiodactyla; family Delphinidae; genus Stenella; species Stenella coeruleoalba. Next base: position 52,934,255 of record NC_137148.1, read on the forward strand.
CAAGCTCTCTGTGTACATCCTAAATTGTCCTCACCGTCGCCCCAAGAGGTTGATCAATCATGTCCATTTTTTTTCTCTCTTTTTTTTTTTTTTTTGCGGTACACGGGCCTCTCACTGTTGTGGCCTCTCCCGTTGCGGAGCACAGGCTCCGGACGCGCAGGCTCAGCAGCCATGGCTCACGGGCCCAGCCGCTCCGCGGCATGTGGGATCTTCCCAGACTGGGGCACGAACCCGTGTCCCCTGCATCAGCAGGCGGACTCTCAACCACTGCGCCACCAGGGAAGCCCAATCATGTCCATTTTTACAGAGCATTTATGGGAAACTGAGACTTAAGAGGTTAACGAGGTCACAGAGCCACTACATGGTAGTTGTCAGGCTTTGAATTTTAGATTAGAGTCTCGTGACCAGGGCCAAATAGTAATGGATTTGAATTCAGCAGTTTCACTTCAGGAGTTTAAAAACTGAACGTACGGTTGACCCTTGAACAACCCTTGAACAAGGTGGTTGGGGAGGCCAACCCTCTGTGAAGTCAAAAATCTGCAAACAACTTAAAGCCTACCCTCCCTACCCATGGTTCCTCCACATCCGTGGTTCCATATCTGTGGATTCAACCCTTCCACATCGTGTAGTACTGGCGTGTTGACCATTGAAAAAAATCCACAAATAAGTGGACCTGCGCAGTTCAAGCCTGTGTTGTTCAAGGGTCAGCTGTGTTTCCAGGATCCACAGGGGGCAGCCAACATGTTAGGATAGAATGACGTTTGGGGAATAAATAAATAAAAACAAAACAAACAAACAAAAAAGAATGACATTTTGGAAAGGGTTGGACTAACTGGGTTGAGCAGCCAGATTATGACAGGGGAGGAGGAGATGACTCCTACTCGCTTGATGATTATTTTGAAGAGAGCAAGATACTGGTCCTCCGGGAGGGTTTAGAAAGGGGTAGAGAATGCAGATGGGGGTGAGGAAGGAGACAGAGGAGGAGAGCACAGGGCACTGACAGGTAGTTTAACAGCTGCTCCACATATCCGCAAAATGACTGAGAAAAAATGGTTCTATTTATCTGCCGTTTCCTTCCATATATCTTCCCAACAGCATTCATCAATATCTGTCATTTCCCGGGGGCTTTAGACATGTCTAGCAATTCTTTCTGCTGAATTATATTTCAATACAAGGATGGAGGGGGGCGAGATTGCACATGTTCGCTCTGACCTGTGCCTGGCGTCGCTTAGACACCGTCCCCACCCAGCTCCCTGGTGCCCTCACTCACACATCCTGCTTGGTGTCAGATTCTTGTTACCGTGTTCGCATTAGAGTAGCTCTACTTAATACTTCCTTAAAAATCAATTTTAAGTTGTCACATTAGCCTTTGCTCTGTACAGCTAGAGCTTAGAGCCAAACCATTCTGTACGTTTTGATGAGAATTTTAAATCCATACAGTCACCCCTTGAAGGGAGACTACCTTGGTGGTCTAGGTGCAAGAGGGACTTGCTGGCGAGGGCTGGGTCTCATAGCTGAATGGGAGAAGTTGCTGGGTGTAGGTGTACCGAAAGGCAGCAGTGCATGTGCCGAAAATAATAGGAACACTGAAGCTTACTGAGCTCTGTTTCGTGTATTAACTCATATGATCCTATTATCTTCCCTTATTAGAATTTGGTAATCTTGGTAGGTGAGAAGAAATACTTCTTCTTTAAGAACAAGTTAAGGGAAAAGAAAAGAGAGGCCAAATATATTTCTCTGTAAGTGTAGATTTGAATTGTTTCCATTTAAAAATAGACAGCGTGTTGGCATTTCTTGCCCTTTTGTCATTCTATGGCAAGGGCAACAGGGTGGTTCTCTGTAATTGAGGGTAAAGAGACCACTATCCCGTTGAATCATCTTGGCGCATTTCACTCTGAATGTTACTTTTTTTTTGTTTTTTTTTGCGGTACGCGGTCGTCTCACTGTTGCAGCCGCTCCAGTTGAGGAGCACAGGCTCTGGACGCGCAGGCTCAGCGGCCATGGCTCACGGGCGTAGCCGCTCCACGGCATGTGGGATCTTCCCGGACCGGGGCACGAACCCGCGTCCCCTGCATCGGCAGGCGAACTCTCAACCACTGCGCCACCAGGGAAGCCCTGAATGTTACTTTTGATTTAAAGCTGCAGTTGACAGTGGCAGCGGCAGCTTGAGATGCCACTCCATGGCCTTGCGGTCTGTCCAGCGGCTTTGATTTCTGCGTGGTAGACATGTTTGTTCTGGTATTTTTCCGCAGTCCCTAGCTCTCTCACGGTATGGAATTGGGCTTTAGAGACTTCGTGAAATAATTGTCATGGACCCAGTCAGTCTGGGATTGCCCTAAACTGTTAGCATCTGCTGTTTGCTCTGCTTGCTACAAGCTTCCTTTTGAAGCATCCCCCTAACTTCGTCCCACCCTTTCAAGCATCTTCCTAACTTTGTCCTCAGGCCCTTGTGGTTAGTAATATTGCCTTGCCATTCTATGTTAAATATAGAATGCTGCTGCTAATATTCTAAGAAGTGAAATTGGGTATCTCTGGTGGAGTTGAGTCTAGCAGCAAAACAGTTTAGAGACTGCTGCACTGGGCGATTAATTTGATTCAGACCTTGATACCCCATTGGTGTCACTGTGCTCTGACAGCCAGCCTCCCTAAAGGCATGTGTCCTCTCTCCATTCATCTTTCAGTTTCCTTGTCAGTTGGAGATCCCTGGCTAGTAGGCAGTGATGCCTTCAAGGACATGGGGTCAAGCCTACGCTTTGGACTTTTTTTGTGTGAGTCAACACACACCACGTTTTCTTTTAAGGCTAGAATAGCAGCTCAATATAAGAGTCAGTGAACTTCAGCTCTCCCTGGTCACAAATCTGTTGGTTTCTCAAATTATATTTACTTATGCCATTAAGAAGAATGATCTAGCAGCATTGTCGATGCTGTCTAGGTATAGTTATTCTTTTGCAGTGGGGACAAGAAATTGGAAGTCAGTCACCCATGTGAGAGGGAAGATGAAAGGGACCGTGTCTCTGTGTTGCAGTAGCACAGTTGAAGATGAATAAAGGGAGGCTGTAATTGCCTGTGAGCACGACAGTCCCTATGATGAGGGAACCGATGTTTAGAGTTGAGCGATGGGGCATGAAAGAGGAATATCTTCATGATGATGGAGTACACTGTAGGGTGAAGGCTGCTGACTCATGGATTCTGCCTGGATTCTGCCAGTGACTTATCACGGTCTTTAAGCTTTCTCCATTTTGAAAGTTTGGAGGGGTCTTGAAAAACTCAGTTTCTCTGACTTGTGAATGATTTGGAGGGCTTGAGTATGATTTGAGTATAATTTGTGAAAGCAGGTGCTGGTGTAGTTCACTGTGGATACCTCCTTTGGACAACAAAAAGGACTCCCTCATTTTTTCCTATAGAAGGTATGGTGGTTTGGGCTAAGCAAGGGAGGATATGTGTGTGTGTGTGTATGAAAATATACATGACAAAATTTACTATTTTAACCATTTGTACTTTATTGTATTTTAAGTATACAATTCAGTGGCATTAAGTACGTTCGTATTGTTGTGCAACCATCACCATTATCCACCTCCAGAACTTTTTCATCATCTCAAACTGAAGCTCTGTACCCATTAAACAATAACGCCTCATTCCCCCCTCTCCCCAGCCCTCCAGTAACCACTGTTAAACTTTCTATCTCAATGAATTTGACTATTTCAGGAACCTCATATAAGTGGAATCATATGACATGTGTTCTTTTGTGTCTGGCTTATTTCACTTAGTACTTCTTCAGGGTTCGTCTGTGTGTCAATTTCCTTCCTTTCAAAGGCTGAATCATATTCCATTGGTTTGTATACGCCGCATTTTGTTTATGTATTCATCAGTGGACAGTAGGGTTGTTTTCACCTTTGGACTATTGTGAATAATGCTGCTATGAACACGGGTGTACAAATACCTGTTCGAGTCCCTGCTTCCACTTTTTTTGTGTATATACCCCGAAGTGGGATTAAGCAAGGGAGGTTTTAGTAGGCAGTGGGGAAGGTAAAGTGGTGGATGTGAACTTTCTGGGGGCTGCTGTGAGAGCTTCAGTAGATGCTCAGGTCAGCAGCAGCCTGGTAGCCCAAAGGTAAAGCTAACAGATGAGAGATGTGAGCATGCGGCCCCGTCTGCTTGCTCGTGGCACCAGCACAGCGCCAGCTGCCCATTGTTCTTTCTGTCCCTAGCCCCTTGCCTCTGTGATGCCGGCACCTGCTATTTCCCTCCCTCCTGTGGGCCCCCCTCGCTCACCAAAACCCTTGAGGGCAACACGTGGACCACCTCAGCTACCCTTTCTTCCTGGTGGCGACCTTAGAGGGATAAACAAGCTTTCCCAGAGTTCTTATGTATAACTGAGCACCAGAAACCCTTTCTCAAGACTGCTTTGTTATGTAGTTCCTGAGTCTTCTGTTGTCTTTGATGTCCTGTTTGTAGTCAAGAGAGGTAACCCAGGGCTTCCCTGGTGGCCCAGTGGTTGAGAATCTGCCTGCCAATGCAGGGGACATGGGTTCGAGCCCTGGTCTGGGAGGATCCCACATGCCGTGGAGCAACTGGGCCCGTGAGCCACAACTAATGAGCCTGCACGTCTGGAGCCTGTGCTCCACAACAAGAGGGGCCGCGCTAGTGAAAGGCCCATGCACCGTGATGAAGAGTGGCCCCCGCTTGCCACAACTAGAGAAAGCCCTCGCACAGAAACTGAAGACCCAACACAGCCATAAATAATAAAATAAATAAAGAAATAAAAATGTTAAGTGGAAAAACAGTAAAAAAAAAAAAAAAAAGTGAGGTAGCCCAAAATGTGAGACCATGGACTGACTGCTCAATCTATATTGCATTTCAGGTGATATGGAACTTTTTTACTAGAAGCTTTTAAATCTAGGCAGGAACCATTACTCTTCAATGACAAAGTAGGTCTCCAGAGGCTATATTTAATTTCTGCTGAAACTATTTCTGACCTGATATTTTCGTACTTCAGAGAGATACTTTAAGCTTCCGGGGACTTTGAAAGCATGTATCTCACATTTGAAGACCTCTTTATGGAGGTCTTGCTTCTTGTTATTTTGAAATTCAGGATGAAAACAAAGGAAAACCCATTCCAGGAAAAAGACCATATGTACCCTAGGTAGACCTAGTCACAGTCTGAGTCCTAGTAATCTACTTATTGTCATATATAAATGGCTGGAGATATTTCTACTTATTCTGTTAAGTAGAGGCCCTGTGACCAGAGGAGAAACAATAACCAGTATAAAAAGCCCATTCCAATAACCCATAGCTCTGTGGTTGAAGCTTGACAAATTCTTGTTTCACTCTGGCCAACAGATTTCAGCTTTCATATGGACCTCTATTTATTGCCTTTAAATTTCTAGTTATGTCAGTAGACAGTATCTAATAAATGTTTTAATAGGCATATTGGAATTTTAGCAATGTGTTTCCGAAGAACACAGAGCTGATCAAAGTTCCAGTTGTAACAAAAAGCTCGATGTGGTATTAAAATAGAGCAGCCAGATTGCTAGGCAAGCTCACCTCTCCTACAACAAAGAGGGAATGGTATTGTCCATTAATTTCCACCCTGTGCAGCTGAATAATGCAGTTGACAGATGCTAATTTTCTCAAATTGTAGGCAGCAAATGATGCATGAATATAGCAGCAACACACTTTTTAGAGGCTCTTGGTAGTCATCAGAAAGTGAATTTGTGTAAAGTTTGATGTAATCACTACCAACTATGGCACAATGCTAATGCCTTCTAATGACTGCCTTAAATCCATCTGTTGTCCTCTTTTCCCTGTTAACACTAATGGGGGTCCAGGCAGGAATAAAACATCCCATGTGTTGTGCTAACAGACCCTCTAATTTGTAACATTCATGATTCCTACAGACGAGACTTGTGCAAGAATAACGACATCTAAAATCTAACCCAGGACAGGACGATAAACATTTCGTTACATATGTATATAAACGCTTCCTAATTTTATTATTTGTTCCAAATAACAGAATTTTATTTCTTGCTCACCTTGTCATCTCTCATGTGTTGCATATTTCTTTGTGTTTCTTATTTGTTTAAGTTCATATGTATTGAATGCCCATTGTATGATGTATTTTCTTTTTTAATCTTAGAACCTCTCCGTAAGTTTACCCCTACTCTACAGCTGAGGAACACGAGGCTTGAAGTTCATGAAAAAGTGATGGAATCAGTTTGGGGGGTCAGAATAGGCACTCAGCAATATGACTCTGTGTCACCCCTAACTAGAGCAATTACTTTTACCATTATTGGCAAGGAGCTTTATGTCTTGTATGAAGGTTTGAAGACATATAAGTATATGGGCTAAGTTCAAAAGTTAGTTCAGACTTAGTTCAAAAACTGATCTGTTAATGAACATGAGTTAGGGTCTATTGAAGTAACAAAAAAATGGAAGGCTGACCAAGTCTCACCTTGACCAAACCCTCGCCAGACTCCTCAGAGCCCTCTCTCTCAATTAGGCCCCCCAACCTTGGCCTGCAAAGACTGGAAGAACACTAACAGTCTCTAACAGCTCAAGGCCACATCCTTAGGATGACCCTAATCCCCTTAAAGTGAATCCTCAGAAAACTCCAGGCTACCAAAAAATTTTACTGTTTGTTCATGCCAACAGATGGGGCCTCTGTCTCCCAGTCTCTGTGGAAAGGTAGAATCCAAACTTCGGTCCTTGCCAGCTAGCAGACAGAGCTGGCCTGATCGCAGTTACACGGACTAACCCTTCCTGTTTTTCACTTCCCTGGCTCGACCCAGCCCTCGCTTGCTGCCTGCCCTACTCCCTCATTCTCCTGTTAAAACACCCAGTTACTTCTGTACCAATCGAAGATGAACAGAGTCCATGCTGGACTCTTTCTCCCTATTGCAGTGGTTATTACTGATTAAAATCCGTCCTTACCGCTTTAAGTAGTGTCTGACTTTGTTTATCTTCGAACAGGCACACCTATGGTCTTGTTACCGAGATTAGACTTACACATGAGACAGCAACAAATGAAACGTATGTGGCCTTGAGAGAGTAGCATTGACATATATACACTACCGAATGTAAAATAGATAGCTAGTGGGAAACAGCCACATAGCCCAGGGAGATCAGCTCGGTGCTTTGTGACCACCTAGAGGGGTGGGATAGGGAGGGTGGGAGAGAGACGCAAGAGGGAGGGGATATGGGGATATATGCTGATTCACTTTGTTATACAACAGAAACTAACACAACATTGTAAAGCAATTATACTCCAGTAAAGATGTTTAAAAAAAACCAAAAATGTATGTGGCCGAGTTAGACTGAGTGATTTCAGAGAAGACAGCATACTTTTCCCATTGGCCATGGTCTCGGCTTGCTTGAAAGTGCTCTGTGAGATCTAACAAAACTGAAAGGTTCAAAGTGTGGTTTGGCGCTTATGGAGAGAAGAGAAGGGCCGTGGCTCTGGTTCCTTGAGTCCCCTCCCCCAGTGCTTGTTCTGGATCTGTCCAGTGTCTGGCTTCCTACTTGAAGCATGCCCTGGCTTATCGAGCAACGATGCTAGCATACACAGGGATTGCCTGCACTGAGGATTTATTCAGGGCTGTCCCTGCTTTTGTTCTGCCCTCCCACTGGCTTCAGAAAGGGGGCATCTACCAGTCACAGCTGTTGTGACTTTTATCTTGGGACCAGGATGAGGATTCTCGTGGTTCCCTTTTGCTCCCATTCTCCGTGGAACCTCTTCCCTGCTTCCGTGCTTCTCCAGCCCAGACCCCTCCCTGATGTGGCCTGAGGAGCTACCTTTTTTTTTTTTTTTTTTTTTTTTGCGGTACGTGGGCCTCTCACTGTTGTGGCCTCTCCCGTTGCGAAGCACAGGCTTCAGACACGCAGGCTCAGCAGCCATGGCTCACGGGCCCAGCTGCTCCGCGGCATGTGGGATCTTCCCGGACCGGGGCACGAACCCGTGTCCCCTGCATCGGCAGGCGGACTCTCAACCACTGCGCCACCAGGGAAGCCCGGAGCGACCATTTTGAGGAGTGGAGGGAACGTGCTCCTGGCTAGTTTGCCATGTTAGATTATGCAGCACATTTTTTTGATAGGAATCATTAAAAGCAATATTATATAATATCACATACAGAAATTAATGCAGAATAATTTAGTCCCAACCTCAAATACCTGCCAGCCAGCTTTATCAAAGCTTAATATTTGCCACATACTTCAGATATATTAAAAAAATTAATACTGAATTTATTAAAACTACAAGTGAAGGGACTTCCCTGGTGGCACAGTAGTTAAGAATCCACTTGCCAATGCAGGGGACACGGGTTCAATCCCTGGTTCGGGAAGATCCCACATGCTGTGGAGCAACTAAGCCTGTGTGCCACAACTACTGAGCCTGCGCTCTAGAGCCCGCGAGCCACAACTACTGAAGCCCGTGTGCCACAACTACTGAAGCCCGCACGCCTAGAGCCCGTGCTCTGCAACAAGGGAAGCCACCGCAATGAGAAGCCCGCCCACCGCAATGAAGAGTAGCCCCCACTCGCCGGAACTAGAGAAAGCAACAAAGACCCAACGCAGCCAAAAATAAATAAATAAATAAATAAAAATTTAAAAAAACTACAAGTGAAAACGTAATACTATAAACTTTTATGTTCAACTAATAGATCCCATTATTTCCTGTAGATAACTTTTTAAACAATAAAATATTACAGCAATACTCCTCCCTGGACCTATTCCCCATTTTCCCTGCTAGAGATAACGACAATTCTGAATTTGCTATTTCCTTCCCACAGAGAAATACTAGTCTTTATTTAATTCCTAGTCATTATTTTTTTCTTTCTTTCTTTTGTGATCTGGTCTAAGAACCCATTACCATGTGTTATATCGTTGCTGTGGTGGTGGTGGTGGTCGGGATGCATCGATGGAACTGTAAAGTTCTCAGGATAACGTGAAGAGTCATAGTGTATTGACTGCTTTCCATGTCCCAGGTTGAGTGCCTTAAGTGCATTATATCATTTAATCCTATCTGCTACCATTTCCTATCTTTTCAGACAATTTTCTGAAAATAATTTTTATTTGAAAAATTATTTTTCAAATAGTATGCAAAATACATATTATTTACTTTAAAATATAGAATTATCCTGTCTTATAACTTGTTTTTTCACCTAAGCATATGTGATGAATATTTTCCTGTGGTGGGATCTGGGTTTCAGAGTAAGAATCCTGGTTTTACCCACTTATTAGCTGTGTGCCCTTGTCTAATTATGTAACCTCTCTGGACTTTAACGTGGAGGTAATATTACTTAGCACCCAAAAGCGTGGTTAAGATGTTGCAGTGCCTGGCATATAGTAAGTCCTCGATGTATTTTAGCTATTATAGTATACTACAAATGAAATTTAAGAAAATCATCTGTTCAGTTTTATTGTTCCTGTTTAGACTTGATCAGGTATTAATCAAATAGTGTACTTTAACTGCATGTCAGTCAACAAACATTTTTTGAGCACTTACTAAGTTACAGGCACTATGCCACATCCTAGGGATACAGAAATAAATACCTATTTTTTCAGCTCTGGGGGATTATAGGGTTATAGTCTAATAATTATTTTCTACTAAAAGAATAAAAAAAGTGACTTACAGAATTCTTTTTTTTTCAGAATTCTTTAATGAATTAAAATGTTAGCCCTTCATATTTTTCCGTGATTATATTAAATTCTAGTGTTTTTGTTTCTACACCAAGTTTTCTTTAAAACAAAGCATCTGGGGCAGAGCATTGGTCAGGCCAGAGTAGATTCATTCCATCATGTAAATCTTGACATCATGTAGCTTCTATACCTCCTATCAGGCCTTTTCTGAAACATGAACCAAAAAATATATAAAATATAAAATATAGGGAAAGACACAGGAGGGACCGGGGTGGAGGTGGGGAAAACCCTATTGATTCTGATGACTGGAGTTTGGTATATTTTTAACAAGTAATGTTTTTCAAATAGTGGGAGTTATTTCTATGTTAAAGAAATCATTTATTCATGTACTACTGATGTTGGCATTCCTAAATGCAGTCTGTGGTTTTCCTGTCCTTCTTTATTAATGTCCTACTTTGGGGTCTAAAGGGGGCCGATTTACCAAAACACCTGTTAGTCCAGCTTTTAATTAATGTTTCAAAATAAGGCAAAGAAAAGAATTTTTAAAATTCTAGACTTTAAATGTAATACATCCTGCACATAAAAATATATATGAGTGGTTCAAGATGGTGACTGGAACCACAGAGGGTCATTATATTTGAATTTTCAGTGATAGCATTTATGCTTCAATTAATTGGTATTTGCTGTATTTATTTGCTAGGAAAATATCACAATCTATTATGTGGGGTTGTGGTGGGCAGGTGACAAAAGTAAGTATGATCCCATTTTTGCAAGAAAATACAGGTTACAGAAAGAAAGTCTGGCAGAAAAATTACTGAAATGTTGATAGTAGTTTTCCCTGGTATGATTATAGGTGATCTTTAAATATATATATATTTACATTTACTACTTGAGAGCGAAGAGAAACCAAAACCAAGCAAAAAAAAAAAAAGATACTTGTCATTTTTACTGCTGTTATGGCTAAATAGCTAACATGTACTGAGTGCTTCACTTAAAAAACCCGCTAATCTCCTCAACAACTTGACATAGTCAATCGTATGGTCTCCATTTTAGAGATGGAAAAACCAAGGCCAAGAGAGGTTGACTCACTTCGTTCCCCATAGCACTGAGCTACAGGTCAAGATCTCAAAAGTAGATCTAGTTTTCTCTAGAGTCTGCTTTTACTATATAATAAGAGAGTAAAAGAACAATTTTGGCAAAATAAAATACAAATTTTTGAAAGCACTTAGAGTGTTAGACCTCTTTTTTTTAAAAAAAGTATTTATTTGGTTGTGCCAGGTCTTAGTTGCAGCTTGTGGGCTCCTTAGTTGCGGTACTCAGGCTCCTTAGTTGTGGCATGCGAACTCTTAGTTGCACGTGAGATCTAGTTCCCTGATCAGGGATGGAACCTGGGCCCCCTGCACTGGGAGCATGGAGTCTTAACCACTGTGCCACCAGGGAAGTCCCAGCATTAGACCTCTTAACGTGGACAGTTGATGGGAGCTGACCCTAGCTCCTGTACTGCCAGTTAGCCTGTGGACTAATAGCAAACTAGTGTCAATGAAAAAATTAATCAGTTGATCTAAGAAAGAAATGGAAAACTTTATTCAAGCCAAATTAAGGACTATAACCCAGGAACAGCCTCTCAGAAAGCTCTGAGAACTGTTCTACCCATTAGAGGTCAAAGCACAGTTATGTAGATTTCTAGAGACAGAGGTCTGTACATTAAATGATATAGATAGTTTGCATAATCCAGATCAGCAAGGACAAGGTGAGTAGTGGGTCATGGGTCATTGCAGCCCCTTACAAGATTCAGAAGGAATGTTATCTTTTAAGGAGTTGTCTTGTTGGTGCTAGGAGAATGTTGCTGTTTATGGTTGAGCAGGTATTCCTGCTGATGGAGAGGTTTGGTTGATGCGTAATGCAGATATACAGTGCACAGTAGAGGGGGCAGAGGAGGCCAAAGGGCAGAGAAAACTTTTTATGTTTATGTTTTTCCTGTCTTGCCATAAAATATGAATTTTCACACTAGTTAATGTATTTCAGCAGTTGTTAACCAGTGGGTGCTTGTTAAGTGCATGCCTGAGGAAAGAGAGGGGGGTTCTTTTACAAGGAACTGGGGAGAATCCAGGGCACGAATGTTACTTCTGCTCCAGGGCCACCAGCCACACGTGCTGCAGTCCCTCACGATTCCGGGAGGTACAAAGCCGGAGTCCCCACACGTGCAGCCCGTAGATGAGATTCCGATTCTACGGGTGGCCTGCCGTCTTTTCATTGTCTTCACGTGTTTTTGGGGAGAGACGTACCCATTTGTTCTTTCATCATTCAACAAATATTTAATGAGCACCTACTATGACCAGTCATTGTGCTACAGATAAAAATCAAACATGGTCTCTGCTTTTACTGAGCTTCATTACTGTGTGAATATTCATGTCCCTCCTAACTTAAAGGCTTATGTGTGGATAACTAGTCTAATCCATGTACTAAAGAAGTAATACAGTGTGAGTTGGTTCAGCTGTTTGACTTTTAAAGATATACACGTATATATGAGAGTTCAAGGTTGATGGAAATTGCTCAGTGAACCTACACTAACATTAATGTCCTGATTTATGCAAATGGGTACCATCACATGTCCTGTGGACATGGTTGGATATACACCAGTTCTTCAGAGAGAGAAGCTGGGAGAAAGGGGCACCAGCCCCATTTCAACTTGAAAGACTTACAGCTCTTCCTTCTGTTGGTCATGATCTTTGTAGACACTTTTCTAGTTGATTGCTAGATCACTTTCCGTATTAGATATTTTAAAAGTACATTTGTAAATGCACATGTTTATATCTACGATGGTAAGAATGCTTTGCATACTTATATATATCCTCAGCACAGTAACAAGAAGCTACAGATGCTGGAGGTGAAGAGGTTTACCTGGGTTTATGTGGAAAATAGGGGTCAGAACTTGCAACTAGATCTCCCAACTTAATTAAAACAATTTGCTTCCGGTTGCTATATATCAGTGTAATTGCAACGTATGGCAGAAGTGGTATAGAAGAAGGATGCCATTTCTAGGGAAGCACTGCCATTCTGCCTGCTACTCATACTGTCTTCTCTTTAACTCCAACAGGGAGGTACCTCCTTCCAAACCCGGCGGCGGGGCAGGCCTGGGCAACCTCTGCAGAGACGTCCAACCTCGTGCGCATGCGCAGCCAGGTCCTGGGCCAGTCGGCGCCCTTGCTCACGGCCAGCCTGGTGAGTGTCCTCGGACTCTGTCTGCGGTGGGTTGGGTTTGCTCCATCTCACCACCAACCTAGGGACTGTTCTGAGTTTATTGTTCTAGATAGGAAGTTAAAGCTACCATTAACGTTAAGCACAGATTTGGCAACGTGAAATTCCTTGCTTTCAGCTTGGTAATTTTTTCCAAGTCCCCCCAACCTAAGTTGGAATATTTCTGTAAACTTAATGCTGTCTCACCTTTTCCCTCAAAAGAAATGAAAATGTTTCTAAGCTTTTTTTTTTTAACTTCTTATTTCAAAATAATTTCAAACTTATAGGAATTTGCAAGAATAAGACAAATACATACAACTCCAGTTGATCCTTTGCCTGGGTTCAAGTATTAACCTCCTGCCCTATTTGCTGTACTGTTTGCTTTCTGTGTGTGTGTGTGTGTGTGTGTGTGTGTATATATATATATATATATATATATATGTATATGTATACACACACACGTATACACACATGTAATTTTTTTGAACTCTTTGAGCGTAGGTTATCTATATCATGGCCTTTTGTTATCACAGTTATCAACTTCATTAAATTTATGCATGAAAGAAGTCTTTTATCTACTCTGCCATCTGTATTTTATTTTTATCATTTGGCCCAATAATGTCCCTTATAGTATTTTTCCTCCTCCAGTAGAGGATCCAGTCTAGGGTCATGGATGCCATTTAATTATCCTCTACTCTGGAACCACTCCACAGCGTTTCTTTGCCTTTTATGACATCGTCATTTTTGAAGACTATGCAACACTGCCACCTCATTTTTTAATGGAATATTTCTCATATTACAGCGTCTGGTATGTCTAATGTTTTCTCATGGTGGGCTGCGGGTTTTGCATTCCAGGCCAGAATGTGACATTGGTGATGTCGTGTCCCTTCAGGTCATGCCATGGGCAGGTGCATGATGTATGTCCATCTGCCCCTCATTATGATGCGAATTTTTTTCACCCAGTCAAGGGGTTGGCCAGTTTCTCCACTGTAGTTAGAACTTTTCTCTTAAATCGATAAGCCTTTGGGGGTGGGGGAGATACTTTGAGGCCATGCAAACATGTTTCTCCTCATCAAAAATCTCCTTTAGATTTCATATTTATTGGTGATTATTGCCTGGGTCCTTCTTTTCTAGAATCATTGAAAATGGTCATTATTCTATCTTTAGCACTCTCTCCACATCTACAGGTTGGCACATGGCATAAATATTTGTGCATTTATTAGCAGCATGGACTCCTACATTCCTTTTTTTAAAAGAAGTAACGTAGACTTTTATTTTTAACCATGATGCTTACTAGAATTTTGTTTTCCAGTGGGCCCATTACTTTTCAGCTTTAACCTTTGGCAGAGCCTAGAAGTCTATACAGGTTACTTTTTTGTTTTTTTTAAATAAATTTATTTATTTAATTTATTTTTGGCGCGTTGGGTCTTCATTGCTGCATGCAGACTTTCTATAGTTGCGGCGAGCCGGGGCTACTCTTTGTTGCAGTGCGCGGGCTTCTCATTGCAGTGGCTTCTCTCGTTGCAGAGCACAGGCTCTAGGCACGCAGCCTTCAGTAGTTGTGGAATGCGGGCTCAGTAGTTGTGGCTCACGGGCTCTAGAGTGCGGGCTCAGTAGTTGTGGTGCACGGGCTTAGTTGCTCTGCAGCATGTGGGATCTTCCCAGACCAGGGATCAAACCTGTGTCCCCTGCATTGGCAGGCGGATTCTTAACCACTGCGCCACCAGGGAAGCCCCTATAGAGGTTACTTTTGCATCGGTGGTAGGGTTGTATGGTAATGGAATAGATTTTTAAATGTCTTTTACTGATGATGATACAAATAATATATGTCAGTGCATTATGGTGCCTTATAATTTTATGCATTGGTAGTAAATTATGTGGGATATTTGGGAATCATTCAATAATATAGAGAGATTTGATTTAGGTCTAACCTCTAATCCTGCTTTTTTCATTAAGTGCTGTATAAACTTGAGCAGTTGCTTAGTTTCTCAGATTTTATCAGCTCATCTGCAAACTGCAAGATGAAAAGACCTATTCCAGTCTCTGGAATTCAACCTTGGAATTCCCTGTTTCTAGTTTCAGAATTATAAAGATTCTGATACTGAGTAATTACCCCTAAAAAAGTTTCTTTGAGGATATTTTATGCCTTCAAAATTGACTATGATCTTTAAACTAAAATTTATCTTTTCTTTCCCATGAAAATTTTGGGACTTATTTTTAAAGGTACAGTTAAAGTGATGCATTTTAGCATTTTCCTCCATCCCATCCTCAAGTTCAAAGTTACTTTTTCTTCTTGGAAAATTTTATTAAAAGCTTATTTTACTGTAAGCATCTACTTTTTAAGGAAAGAGGAAAATTCCTCACAATCAGTGATTTTTTTTTTTTTTTAAACAGAAGTGCTTTGGGGGCCACTGCAATGTTATTCTTAACACGTAAATAGTAATCCTGTATGTTTATTGCCAGGTAAATCATTCTAATTAAAACAACATTGTTACAAAGTAATGTACCTAATACTGGTAGTTATGTGCTCAGTTGTAGAAACTGATTGATTCATTGATAAAACACATGTCAGGTGACCTAAGATATTTGGGAATGTGATACAAAAATAAGGACTACTAATAGAAAACATGAGAGTACCCCCTAAAATCGGTCCAGTGACATCAAAGAGTCACTTAACTTACCACCTTATTTGCCGTGTGAGTTTTTATAGTGTTTAGGAGAAAAACTAGAGAAAATGCTAAAATACCGTAGAGAGCAAACTTAAAATAGTACCTGGCACCTAACCAGTCTCAAATGTTAGCAATATTAGTACTTCTGTTATTAACATGTTATGGGTAAGCTTGGGCACAGAAACCAGACTGTGACTAACCATTTACTACTAGACAGTGAAGGTTTAAAGTGTAACCCTCATCATATCTTTTCTTCAGAGGTTTCCTTACTTCCTAATTGCAGTCTAAAGAAAACTTATTTGCAGGCTGTCTGACCATGTCTTCTGTCCCCAACCTTCTGTCGTAATATGCGCAGCAGAAGCCGTAGGAGAGCTGCCAGACAGAGCACAGTCTTCATTTCCTCATTGTTCGGCAGCAATCTGCTCAGGTTTCTCTGCCATATCACTTATTTCAATATGTCACTCAGTACACTTTCATGACTTTCCCTGCTTTGGGTATCCTTTGCAGAACCATTCGAGTTAATCTATGTTTCTTGGATTGGATTACATCTAAATTATCCCTGCCGATTACAACTAACAGATTTGACGGAGAATGGTGCTGAAGGGGTGTTAATGTACATCTAGTAGAACTTTTTCTTTTTCTTCCCACCCCCCCACCCCGCCTTTTTCTTGTCTTCTAAATAAGTGTGATGTTTCTGGAGGTGCATTGTATGGTAGAACATGCTTCACTCTAATCTTCTCTCCTGGTCACTATCCTCATCCTTGTTGCCCCCATCTTAGAGCTGTAAGTTGACCTTCCTCCTGACTCTTCTTAGCATTTATCAAAGGTCCGCCTTTGTTTTAGTTCTTTGTGTTTATGCCTAATATCCCCCTGCTAGACTGCAAGCTCCTTGAGGGCAGAATTCCTGTCTGATCTAACTTTCTACTCCTCGCTGTTCCTAACACCACACCTTATATGTAGGAGGCATTCAGTAAATAATGTTGATGGAATGGATAATCATTAGTGAAGAGTGACAGGTTGCTTTACTTGCAAGGCGAGAGTGATGATGTGATTCTGTATGCTGTAATGGACCATCTAATAAGACCATCCATCTAAAGCCTTTTTGGTTTTGCTCTCCAGTGTGCATCTTACAATCATGATTAGCCTCAAAGTCCATGTAGTGGGCCGAATCCCGTTTAGTTCCATATCAGCTGCTCAAAAAATACAGTGACAAAATTCTGAAGAAATTATCAGTGTCGGGCTTCCCTGGTGGCACAGTGGTTGAGAGTCCGCCTGCCGGTGCAGGGGACACGGGTTCGTGTCCCGGTCCGGGAAGATCCCACATGCGGCAGAACGGCTGGGCCCGTGAGCCATGGCCTCTGAGCCTGCGCGTCCGGAGCCTGTGCTCCACCACGGGAGAGGCCAGAACAGTGGGAGGCCCGCGTACCGCAAAAAAAAAAAAAAGAGATTATCAGTGTCCACCTTCAAGGAAATTTCCTTAACCTGCTTGTAAGCAGTCATGCAGCCACACTGGTTTAAGTATTTTGTTGATTATTTGAAGAGGGAAGTATGTGTTCAAATGTGGAAAAATTGGTAAAATCAGAATCAAGGTGGTTTATGTCCAAAGGACAAGATTACACTTCATAGCACAGTTTTACATTCAGCACAGCAACAGAACATGTCAGAAAAGTATAGACCGTCCACCTGAGTGGTAGTCATGTGTTAGGAAGATATACATGAAGGCCTGTGGTTGGGGAGGTATGAATTTCAGTAAATGCATGACCTATTGTGATTTGAATGCCATAGGCGAGCTTCAAAGTAATGCTAACCACCTTCTCAAGGAGGAGATTAATTCCTAGGAGGAAGGATCTTGTTTTCCTTGGCAATGGCAAATGTAGTTGTATTCTGTCTCCCAGACACACTGGGCATTTCTGATAAATGGCACATTGCCAATTCATCCTAAGTAGCCCGGTAGCTGGCAGAATACATGCTCAGCCAGTGTCCGCCTGCTGGGGCACCAGCGGGGGGTGCTGATGAAGTGTCAGATGTATACTGTGTATACATTCATCTGAAGAGGGGAAAACTCATTTCCCCATTTGCTTCCTCCATCTTTCTGTCCCTCCCCGCACACATGGGTAGTTTATCAAAGAAGTCATAGTCGTCAAAAGCAGGGGATTTATATAGATGCTGCTTTCTGGCAAGAAAGATGGAAATTTCAGGAGGCAAAACAGGACCAGGGGTAACTTATTTTTCCACAGGAAAATAAGGTTGTAAGCCTTGATGATTAAAGTTTAGAAATGGTATATGTGGCCATCATAAGAAATATTCACTTCTTTTGTACTTTGGAGTAATAGATGGATGGCAGAAGCACAGTGAAAATTCGCTTCCAGTATTTTTCTCCAGTTTTCTGTTTGATTTGAATCATGAGCCTCATTTGTTTTGATTTTTGTCAGCATGCCTGTCACATTCTTTCTTATTGAGGGCTTCTTTGACCATCCTGTTTGAAAGTCTTTCCCGCACTGCATGCCACACACCCCATCTCACCCACTTTTCTCGATAACTTTGTCTCCTTCCAATACACCGCATAATTTGCTTGTTATATATCTCCTATTATTCTGATGAAAAATTCTTGAGAGCAGAGATATTTTTTTCTGTTTTTCCAGCTATTTCCCTGGGAGCTAGAACAGTGCTTGGCAGGTAGTAGGTGCTCAGTAAAGGCTTGTTGAATGTGTAATGAATATATTTCCTTTCCGTACCTTTTAAGTGCCCTAGAGCAGACTCTTGTTTATCTTTTTGTTTTTAATCCGTATTTCATCTTTTAGGTTTTTATTATTTAGCCTAATCAAGAAGATGTTTTTCAAGCTGAAGCATAGTTAACTTTGGAAACTGTGTTCAGGAGTTAAACTGTAATTATTCAGTTGGACAATGAGAATGAGGGGGGAAAAGCAGAGTGTTTAAAAGATCACCTCCAGTTTCTACCACTTATTAGCTGTGTGAGCCTCAGTTTGTTCATCTGTGAAGTGGGGCTAATGGTTGTAGCCACCTCATAAGTTTATTGTGAGGAATAAATGAACAAACTCTTGTGCACTACTTTGCACAGTGCCAGTGACTCAAGAAGTGCTGACATCGGTGTTCCTGGGGTTGGTAGAAAAATTGTTTCTTGGGGGTTGTCAGCTAGGCTTAGCTGGAGTGGTATTCTCAGAAGGGAGGAAATCAGATCTTTGATTTGAGTAGAAGTTTAACCTTTTTGTCCTTAGTTTTTTGCATGATGGTGGACCACCTTGTAGTTTCTTTCTCACTTTCACTCTAAATTCACCAACCCAACGAACTGAAAGTTATTTTTCTAGAGCAGTTAACTATTTTGAAGGGGGGAAGTGCTTTCAGATACTGTTTTTCAATTTTTAATATTAAATTAAGTGGTATAATTTTATGTTTCGTCAGTGGCCCTTTTTTGACATTGTATCCATTTCTTGTAATGGAAAAATTATGTTTCATGATGTACTATAAATATTAAAACCAAACTATTTAAACTAATATATTCAGAGAGCCTTGATGAATATTCATCTTTTCCATTTGCAAAAGTGCATGATGAAGAGTAAGGGAAAATTCACTAAATGTATGCAAAAGTGCATTTTCCCTTTTTAATTCATGCAGAATGTACCGACATAATGTCAGCATTTATTTAGGGTGCAGACTTTATTTGCAGTCATTTAATATTATATCAATACTTCATTAGCCTTATAGCTCAAAAACAAAAACCTGTGCCAAAGTCCAATTAGTTAACTCTGAGTGAGTGAGTGTTAAATATTGATGTAGGAACAATTTGAATGTCCTTGGATAAATTGCATAACAAAAGTTGTAGGATACAACTGTGAATTAGCTTTTTTCCTTGGCCATCATAGCTCAATTTAAAGGCTGCATAATACTCCAATGTATGGATTTCTCACAATTTATTACACTATTTCCCCTTCTAGGTTATTTCGAAGTTTTTCCTATTGAAAATAATAGGAATGAGCAGGCTTTTAATAAGTCTGTGTTCACCTCTGACTGGTTTTTGATGGTAGATTCTCAGAGGGGATTACTGTGACAAAGGATATGAGCATTACATAGGTTTTCCATACTCTTGCTGAATTGTTTCTAGGAATACTGTACAAATTTGTGCTCTCATATACTGAGAAATCACATCTCACTACACTCTGGCCAGCAGTCAGTATTCCAAACCGCCGCCCCCCCGACCCAAAAACCAAGTTTGCTGGTTTGTCAGGTGAAAAATAATTACTCTTTTTTAATGTAGTTTTTAGTGAAGTTGATATGGCTTTTAGACATGTCAAACTCTTATAGCAAAGCCCCCAGGTAAAGCAAATATGAAATTAGGGTTATCTGTGCTTTCTCCTATAACTTCTTCCTTCCATTCCCTAAATCAGCTTACCATACCAACTATTGGTAACCTGTATTGCTCTTGGGATGCAAGAACTGCTGAGTGTGATTACAGTGTATGTAGCTGAAGGCGTTATTCCACAGATCAGGACTTTTTTCATCTGGAAAGTAGTAATCTCAATAGTGAAATAGTGCCTTCAGCTGTGGACATTATAATCAAAGTCTCAGGAGTGCTTGTATTCCAGGAATAATACGTCTAGTTATTACCCTCTGAGCTCAGTGAGAGGCCCGCGTACAGCAAAAAAAAAAAAAAAAAAAAATGTTCTGTAAAATCCTTGCTGTAATCCAACCACTGCTTCTGTGAAAAGGAACCCTAAATGTGCATCCCTACTATGCGTGTGCCTGGGCGCCGCGAGAATAGTCAGCAGAAAGCAGGGGAAGCGCATTGTGATTCCGACTATGAAGGAATGAAGAATTACCACTTATTTGGGGAGCGGGGGAGAGTTTTTTTCTAAGATGGAATTCCACCCAGAAGTAGTTGCTTAAAACTTTCAGTCCCAGTTTGCTCTTCTTTACATTTTGCAGAGGTTAAAAAAAAATTCATTACCATATGTACGTGTTGTCCTTCCTGGGAAGGATGGGGTGCCTGCGGCTGTCTGTGTGGGTGTGCCTGGACAGACTGGTCAAGTGTGCACTTCTTGTTACCAAAGGCATTTGAGAGTCAGTGAGATGAATGGCATCCATAAATATCCTATGGGTTTACAGAGAGGACATGCAGGCTCACTTTTAATTGCTTACCATCACAGAGGGGAGCAAAACAGATTTATAATAGCAGTACTGTGTGTGTGTGTGTGTGTGTGTGTGTGTGTGTGTGTGTGTGTGTGTGTGTGAGAAAGAGGGAGAGAGAGAGAAATTAGGTTTCTCTTACTACCCACTTACCCAACTGGTATACCTATTAATATTTCGGACCTGGCCAACCTGTTTACCAAGCGTTATGAAATGATCCAGAGAGTGGAGAGTGCTGGCACTTCAGCTGTCTTATCCTCCCCGTATCTTTAGCACCAAGGGCAGTGCCTGGTATGTACTGTTTTGTACTTAGGTAATGGTGGTTTATTAAGAAATGTTGTGGAGGTCTTTTTTTTTTGGCCACGCTGAGCGGCTTGCAGGATCTCAGTTCCCCGACCAGGGATTGAACTCGGGCCACAGCAGTGAAAGCCCGGAATCCTAGGCACTAGGCCATCAGGGAACTCTCTCGAGGCGGTCTTAATTCCAACTTTTGATAGTTTCTGAAGCTCCTGTTCTGCTTCCTGGAGCCCAGGCTAGTTGAAAGGTTGGGCTGTCAAGGATCTGATCGGGTTTTGTGTCTGGGGACATGGCGGAGATAAAGGTGGTGAAGCAGTCACAGCTGTCATCATGGAATTGTCCCTTGGTGTGCCGCTCTGGTGAACTCCTGGTGTGACACAGCTTGTCCTTTCTGGTGTCCTTTTGCCCCCGTGGTAAAATTACAGCACTTGCCTATTTGCTATCTTAATGTGTCAAAAGAATTCTGCAGTTCCGAAACCAAGAAACCCGTAGTAATTAGACAGTGGTTTGTGGGAGGGAAGGTATTGGGATGTAATATTTCCTTTCTTGGGAGAAAAGAAAAATTATTATTTAACCACCAATTATTATTTAACCAGGAAATTCCTGGTTATTGTGGCTCTGGGAAAGCTAACATACTTCAGTGTCTTTCTTACCTTATTTTTCTAGAATACCTGGGTGTTTAGTTAAGAATGAGCAGTATTGGTAATTATACTTATTCCTTGTTCATTGGTACCCACAGTATCAATGAGCAGTATTGATAATTATACTTGTTCATTGGTACCCACAGTATCAATGAGCAGTATTGATAATTAT
Source organism: Stenella coeruleoalba (assembly GCF_951394435.1). Classification (NCBI taxonomy): domain Eukaryota; kingdom Metazoa; phylum Chordata; class Mammalia; order Artiodactyla; family Delphinidae; genus Stenella; species Stenella coeruleoalba. Next base: position 52,956,046 of record NC_137148.1, read on the forward strand.
ACTTGTTCATTGGTACCCACAGTATCAATGAGCAGTATTGGTAATTATACTTATTCCTTGTTCATTGGTACACACAGTAGCAATCTGTGGTACTGGATTCTGAATCAGTGTATTCTTCATTATTCTCATTAAGCAGTTAATTGATTATTAATGGAGTTCCTATTATACAGCTGGTGTTAAAACCTATATAGAAAAGATGTCACACATGCTCTTGCTTTTTAAGGAACTTCCAAGATAGTTGAAATAAGGCTTCTGAGAAATTAGAGAGCAAAGTGGAAGATGATTACAGACTGGATAGTTTGCAGTGTGTTCCTAGACTTAGAGCAATGATATGGGCTGCAGGTTCTGGAAGGTTCTGGTTGGGCAAGCTTCAACGTGTAGTGGAATTATGTCCATCGTGGAATGGGGTGGGGCGTGGTAGATAAAGTGAACAATGTGACTTGGACAGTGATGTTTCTTCTTAACATGATGTTTCTAGAATAGTCGGAGGCAAAGGACCACATGAAGACCTGGAAGCTCATGGGTATAAGTGATAGAATGATTTCTGACTTAATTTGAACCCTAGAAGATCAGCAGGATTGCCACCATCTATCTTTTAGTGAGAAGAATGTCTGCATGAGGTAGATGGGGAGCCTTCAAAGACCCCATCAAGTGATGCCTTTTTACTTAGGAAGTCTCTCAGGTAGCAAGCCTCTAACCTTCAGGTATTTTAGCCATAAGGAAATAAGCCTTTTTATTTGTTAGATTCATTGACTAGATGTTAATAATGGCTCAAGGGATTATGAGATCTTTTCTTTGTGATTTGACACTGCTATTTTCTCTCTTTTATTTTATTTATTTATTTATTTTTGCAGTACGCGGGCCTTATTTTCTCTCTTTTAAGAGTAGAACCATGTGGCAGGTCCACCGTAGCTATCTGTGATATACTAACTACTTTGTTTTATTGTTCATGGCACGTCCACCTCCATTTCAAGAAAACACTTAAAGAACGGGTGCTGAGTAGCAGAGAGCATTTTTACAAATGTATGAAAAGGCATAAAGCTCTCGCTTAAGTTTTGGTAATCCTCACCTAACAGTGGGACTGATAGTCATTCTAAGCCCTATTTCTTCTTCAGGTTGGCTTCCTTAGAGCCCTAATTTCCGTTTCTTCTTTCTTTTACTTGTTTTTCTTTGTCTCTCTACCTTCCTATCCAAGATGATCCACCACTAAGACGTGAACTGTTCTCCTGATGGTGTATATCCTAACCACCTGAGAATCCTGGATACTACATTACTGTTTGAACTGTAGCATTCTGCATTCACTAAGTAGTAACTGGGCTTCAGTATGCCATAGATGTATATATCCTCAAGAAAACAGGGGTATACATTTATCATTTTTTTGGCAAGAATGGATGCTTCTTCTAGAATTCCTGTGAAATCTCTTCATTGCATGAGACCTATTTGTTTTTCTTTCATTATAGATGCCCCCCCCCCCCCCCCCGCCGCTTAGCTTATATAGGTGCTTATTTAAGTATGTTTCTTTCCTTGCTTGTTTGTATAAGTGTCATTTGCTCTTTTTTTTTTTTTTTTCTATTTTGGTTCCTAGACACAAGCAGTGATAAGTTTTAGCCTGATAAATAATCTGAACCAGTCATATCATTTTGTCCCCCTTTTTACATAGCTCTGATCAAAATGTTGTTAAGAAATGTCTGCGTTTTCCCCATTTGCTGGAACATCTGTCCCCTTGACAGATTCACTTGATGGAGAGTCGAGGGGTTTCTCAAAGTGCTTCTAAAGTTTGGCAAAATAACTTGGGCAGTAGTGAACTACCTACCATTCCCCAAAGGACACTAGATTCCTAGTCTCATGTCCTACCTTGTTCTGGAAAGAAAACACCTCTCTATGCACCTCCCTTCTTTCCTCCTGGCCAGTCCCTGTCTGTATTTTAGCATGTGCACTTCCTCTCCAGGAAGCCTTCCCTGATGTCTCTCCCCATCCTCAAGCTAATTCTCCTTTGAATTGTGCGTATCTGAACCAAAGCACTTATCACATAAAACTGTAAGGGTTTCTCTGCTTGCCTTCTCCCACTCCCCTCCTCATTCCCAAATGGTCTGGTTGCCTAAAGAGCACAGGGAAATGGTCTGTAGCTGGTGAAGGTGTGAGCCTAAATATTTCATTGGATGGGCTTTTAGAAATGACACTAGGTGAGATATCATGGGTTTATATTAGGTCGCGTCCATAGGACCTCTCTACATTTTAATTGACCTTTGAGAGTCTTGCTTCTGAAAATGAATCCTGAAACTGGAGAATTTTATGGATTGAACAGACCTTGGGTCAGCCCTTTCCCCTTGCCTGGAGAGACAGTGCGCTTCAGTGGCCTTTTCTAAATTGTGATCATGTTTTACAAGCACTTGACTTAGAATTTAATTACTATAGGCAGTTTAGAGTTATGTTTAAGAGTGTGGGCTCCAGAGCCAGGCTGCCTGGATTGCCATCTGGGCTTTACCACTTAGTAGATGTGTGACCTTGGCCAAGGAATGCAACCTTTCTGTGCCTCTGAAAAATGGGAATATTAGTGGTACCTATCTTACGTGGTTGTTGCTGGAATCAAGTGAGATGGTACATGTTAAGGCCCATGGAACACATAGGAAGAGCACAATAACGTTAACTGTTGTTATCATCTTGTCCAAGAGCAGAACGCTGATGTGTTTATTAAGCCAGGGAATTTGAGTTTCATTAAACGCATATCTGAAGTTTATGGTTTAAGGAATTGATGAAGCTGGCCTCGTAAAGGTAGGTTTCTCTGATTGTTTTCAGATAACTGCAGGTCTATTATGTTTTCTGCAGGGTAATTTGTAAGGCATGAAGCTTGTCTGAAATTAAAAGTTATGGGGAAAGGATAATGTGGCGTCTTCAACCTGAAGTAAACTTTTAGGGATGAAGTCACTACACAATAAAAAAGCAAAACCAGAAAAAAAGAAACCCCAACTCCTTTCCTTTCATTCCTCTCATCGGATTACACAGAGGCTTCATGAGTCTTCTTTTCGTATCAAATATAATTTGCTTCCTTTCGGATTGGCATTTTGTGTACCATGTATCACAGTGCCTGTATAGTTGGACCTTTAGGATACTAACATCAATTTTACTGAAAATGTTACTAATCTTGCCATCATTTATTTGTCATTGCCAAAGTTAACTATTGTTTGTCCAGATGTAACAAAGTTAGAGGATGCCTCTTGGGTCTCTAATACTTTTGCTGGCTCACACCATCAGTGAAACATTTTGAGTATGCATCCCCTAATGTGTGAATATATTTTAAAATGATTTACATGTAGTTAGAGGGGGTATTCAAAAATATTTTAATAGACCTGTGCATCTCCACTAGGAACCATTAAAAAGAACATCTACTGTAGGGTTTTGCCAGGTGTTAACCATTTAGCTACCTCCTCGTGAAGAGGTCCAGGGTGTCCTGGGGTAGGTGATGGGAGAGGTGGAACGTACTCGGAGTGCTTGAGGCAATGGCTATCTTATAACCTGTAAGGAAGTATTTTAGCCACCAGAACTGGTGCATATCAGCTGACTGTCAGCCTGAATACTAACTTATGTACTAAAACCAGCAAAAAAAGAGGAGACGTAGAAAATGGAAACTGGTATTCTAATTTTTTCCTAAACCCCATTTAGTTATATTGTGTACCCCCTGAGGTGCCCATATTCCAGTTTGTAGATCCTTGGAATAAACTATAAGGTCTCTCCTCTAAGCCTGCCAGAGTAGAGTTTTATTGATTAAAAAGAGTTTTGAATATTCAGTGAGGTTGCCTTTTCTTTTTTGGAAAGATTTTTTATATTTTACTTATAAATGGAAGGAATAGCAGTTCTTTGCTACACATGTCTTTAACTGCCACTAAATTGACACAAATGTTAACAGTTATTGTGAGAACTGTTTCAAAGCTGATTATGTTAATTAGAATGTAACATACCAGTAATTGCATGTATTCAAACATTATACCATCACTTTTTGTGTTTTCTCCTCCAGATGTAAGATATTCATTTATTTGTTGTTTGAAAAGCTACAGAATTACAGCTAAGATAGCAAATAATTGTCAGCAAATAAAGTTCGTTCTTTAGAAATATGCTTTAATTGGTTAGCTACTTAAAGACAGAAACAAATGTTAACATGTTAAGCATATAAATTAGAAACATTGCTTATGAAATCCTTAGTTTTGGGCTTTTCATTTAAATAAGCCTTCTTATTGCAATTAATATTATAGCTTTGTTTATGACTCTTAAAAATATATTCCCTTTCGTCATTTCTTGGAGTTCTTCTAATTTAGCTTTCTTATACATGTTAGATGATTTGCAATTTAGATTTTAATTTGATTTTCATTCTTTAAAATGCCATTTTTCTTGTATTTCATTTTTATTTAAAGCATGATTCTGTCTGTATTCATGGAAGTTAGGCATAAACAAACTCCTAGAAAAATCAAGCTTTTAAGTGAACTGAGAACATAAGACTTTTTTTTTTTTCCCCCGGTACGCTGGCCTCTCACTGTTGTGGCCTCTCCCGTTGCGGAGCACAGGCTCCGGACGCGCAGGCTCAGTGGCCATGGCTCACGGGCCCAGCCCTTCCGCAGCATGTGGGATCTTCCCGGACCGGGGCACGAAGCCGTGTCCCCTGCATCAGCAGGCAGACTCTCAACCACTGCGTCACCAGGGAAGCCCTAAAACATTTTAATAGGAATTTCAATAGGAGTAACTAAATAAGTATTTGAGAGCCCAACCAAAGAATTATGGCTCTTTGCAAACAAACTTTATGGGACATGGTGTTCCTAATTTACCCTCTGTTATAGTTCTTTAAAAATAGTGTTTCTATTTATTGATTTTAAATCCTCACCACTTCTTAGGTATGTAGCGTGTTAAACATGCCTCTGCCTGATGATTTGGGGGCCATATTGTGTGAAGACAGAGTTTTGTTCTCTGTAGTTTCTTTTAGAGTTTTGAGTATATTTTTTTCTATTGAGGGTGAGTGCCCATCTTTTAATTTGAGTGCGTTTAGGGTTTTTTTTTTTTCCCCCAATTGTGACACACAGAAATCAGCCCAGCTCTTTCAGTGCCATGACCTTAATTCTCTAGGACTTGCAATATACCTTTCTCAATTAAGTGGACTCATGGTCTGACTCCAGAGTGATGTGCTCAGAAGGGCAGAGCATTTCTTCTTAACCCCTCTTACCGCAATCACTGCATAATTCTGCTGGCAGGTGTTGTGTGCTGCCTATTTTTCTGCTAAGATTTTTGTTCTGCATTTGTGGGACTCCCAGCATCCTTAGCACACAGGCCCTTTGGCTTGCTTTATTTGCTAACTGTTTTTCGAAACACAACAGATGATGAAAGTGACCAGCATGTTTGGGCTTGGGAAACTTAGGATTGAATTCTAGGACTGACATTTCTTGGCTCAGTAATTTTGGACAGTGGTCACTTACCCTTGTTGAGCCCAGGTATCTTCATTAGTAAAACGGGAATGGTTAATGCTGACAGCATTGTTGTTTAGGTAAAGAACATAATACATATCACAGGTAACTGCTAAGTATTAGTCATTCTTTGTGTGTTTCTCTCTTTCTGGACTCTCTACCGTGTAATTGGTCAGTTTGTCTATTCCTGTGCCAATATCACATTTTCTTAATCACTGTAACAAGTCTTATTAATAACTGCTCAAGAAAGCTCCCTTATTTCATTGTTCTTTGTGTATTGGCTATTTTGGGCATGTTTATCTTTTGTATAAAATCACTTGTGAAGTTCTGCAAGCTTATTAAGATTTTGATTAGAATTATGTTAAATCTAGAGCCCAGTTTCGGAAATTGACATTTTTATGATGTTGAGTTTTACTGTTCTAGAGCATATAGTATATTGCTCCATTTACTTAGGACTTCCTTAATGTTTTTAAATAAGGTTTTATTGTTTTCTATTGAAAGAATTTATATATCCTTTGTTAGATTTATTCTTAGGAATTTTAAATAACATCTTTTAAAAATAAACACGTATACCTATTTGCTAATGTATGGAAATTGAATTGGCTCTTGTATATTAATTTTTAAATTCATCCACCTTGCTAATTCTTACAGACTCTTCCTCATCTTTAGATTTGGGGGAATGGGAGTTTTTTGTAGACAGTGTAGACAGTGATGATCTGCAAATAATTTTAGCTTTCTTCCTTTTCCAATCTTTATAGCTTTTCTTTCTTTTTTAAAAATCTTACTTCATTTACCATAACTTCTAGGATTATGTTGAATAAAGTGGTGATACCATATATTATGTTGTTCTTAAACGTAAAGAGAATATTTTGAATATTTCATATTATTCTGCATCCAGCTTACTAGTATTTTTGTTAGGGTTTTGCCATCTGTGTTTATAAATGGTATTAGCTTGTAGTTTTCCTTTCTTGTATTGCATTTGTTAGGTTACGGTAGCTCAACAAAATGAATAGGAATGTACCAGTCACTCCTACAGTACTACAATAATGCTGCATGATAAAGCCCAATTCCTCAGTTGCAGTCATCAGTAATATTTATTTCTTCCTGTGGGTCTGTGGGTTGGCTTGGCGTGGCTGCTTTGGGCCACATATCTGTGAATTGGCTTGGCTTCCATCCAGTCTGCAGGTCTGAGTCATGTACTCTATGTGTCTTACTCTGGGGCCCAGGGTGAAGAACAGCACTTACCTGGGGTGTGGTTGTCCCATGGTGGAGGTTGGAAGGTCCTATAAGGGGGAGCTGAAACACTGACTGTTTCTGAAGGATCAGGCTTGGAACTGACCCAGTATCACTTCTGCCCATTGGCGAAAGCTGGGTAGTTAAATCCAGCATCAGTGAGGTGGGGAGTGCGAGGGAAGGAGTATCTGCTAAACAATAATTTTACTACCACAGGAAAAGTTCCTTCCTTTTCTAATTTCTGGAAGTGTCTGTGTAAGAATGGATGGATCTCTTTCTTGGCTTTTCTGAATATGGCCTGTAAAGTCATCTGCACCTGATACTTTCTTTGTGGGGACATTTTCGACCTAATTTTTTAATATTTACATGAATATTCAGATTATTTCTTCTTGAGTCAGTTTGGTATTTTGTGTGAATTTGTTTAACTAAACTAAGTTTGAAAATTATGTTCATTCTGTGTGGCATCTCTAGTTTTGACTCCTTTCCTGTTCTTAACGTTGTTTAGCTGTGTTTTCTCCCCCTCGTTCTTTTTTTTTTTTTCTTGATTACTTTTCCCAGAGGCTTGTCTATTTTATTAAATTTGAGTGGCTTCTGGATTTCATGTCATGCTTAGAAAAGTATTTTTTCTTCTCAGCTTCGAACACTAGTATTTCATATTTTCTTATATCTTTATGCATTAGTTTTTAATATTTAAATCTCTAATCTACTTGGAACTTATTTTTATTAAGGAGTAAAAGAGAAGTCCAGCTTATTCTTTTTTCCAAGTGGCTAGCCAATTATTCCAATACTGTTACCAAACAACTTCTCTTTCCTTCAATCTCTAATACCACTTTTAGGATATATGAAATTCCTGAGTATATTATGGGTCTATTCCTTGACTCTGTCCTACTCCTTTGATTTGTCTTCCTGTATTTATATCACATAATCTAACTCCTATAGTTTCATGCTATTTCTAACATCTAGTGGGCTGGTAGGGGAACCTCATAACTCTTGCAGTTAAATTTATTTTCAGTTACATTTAAAAGACTGCCCCTCACTTTAATATTTTTATTATCTCTGGAAATAACTTCCTTATTTCTTTGAAAACCAGTGAGGGGGGAAAAATCATCCCATGTGAAAACATTATTTTTATTTATTTATTTGTTTTTAATTTTTGGCTGTGTTGGGTCTTTGTTGCAGCACATGGGCTTTCTCTAGTTGTGGCGAGCGGGGGCTACTCCTCATTGCAGTGCATGGGCTTCTCATTGCGGTGGCCTCTCTTGTTGCAGAGCACGGGCTCTAGGCGCACGGGCTCTAGGCACGCGGGCTTCAGTAGCTGTGGCTCACGGGCTTAGTTGCTCCATGGCATGTGAGATCTTCCCGGACCAGGGCTCAAACCCATGTCCCCTGCAATGGCAGGTGGATTCTTAACCACTGCACCACCCAGGAAGTCCCCCTGATGTGAAAACATTAAACATCTGCTACTTTTATAAAATCATACTTGTTTTGGGTTGTCATGGGGGGAGAACCGTTTCATCTTCTGTCGGGGTTCCGTGTTCAGCCTCCTGGCCTGTGCACTGCACGGTGTCAGGGCACCACTCACCCCGGCTTTAATGTGGATTGTTTTTGCGGAGTTGTGCAACACAACCCCGGACCTGGCTGCTCCCTGGAGCTGGACTCATGGATTATTGCCGCCACCAGCCTAAGAAACCGGAGCTTGCTGATAGCGGGTCTCCAAGTTCTGTGGGGATGCTTTCAGAGACAGGAGTCGGGAGTATGCGATTCAGCAACCCCTCTCCATGTAGACATTAGACTCCATTGCCAATCTCAGAGGCTGCTTCTTTGATTTCCTGAAGAGAGTGACCAAGTTTCCTTATAACTTGCAGCTGTGAAATCATAAATGCCACCAACTGCCACGCTAGCTCTAGAGATGTCCTCTGCTTTTTTTGGTGGCAGTGTCACTAGAGCCCACAAAAGAAGTGAAAAGTTAACTACCCCACCAGTTTGCTGGCATGAGCTCTTTTCCCATACTGCCTTTATTCTGAGTTATTCAGAACATCCTCTGCCTTTTGTGCTGATGAGAAGGATGTGCTCGAAAGGGGATGGGCACTGACAGCGCACAGGAATAATTCCTTTCATCCATGCAGCCTGACAACCCTTGGATTCCTCGTCCTGTTGAAGCAGGGAGAGGCTTGAACAGGATTGAATGGTCCCCACTCGTCTGGCCTTTTAAACAAATCTCAATTTGATATGAAATTACATGCAGCTGAAGTTGCTGGTGGCAACAGTTCTCACTAAAGTTTGAAGCTCATAACCTGTCCCACGAGGCTAAAGGATGTGACAAACTCACATCTGAATAATGACCATCATCTGAGCCTGTCAGTGCAGAAAGGTCTTCATTAAGAGGGAAAGATTGGGAATCTGATACCAGGGCAGATGAAACCACAGCTTTGATCAGGTAGAACTTTATTTAGCTTTCTATCCCAGGAATCTTAGATCCAGTCAATCAATTGGGAAATTCAGGATTTGATAACTTCTGTGTTCTTTAATTTAAAAAAGTAAGGTTTAGGGCTTCCCTGGTGGCTCAGTGGTTGAGAGTCTGCCTGCCGATGCAGGGGACACGGGTTCGTGCCCCGGTCCGGGAAGATCCCACATGCCGCGGAGCGGCTGGGCCCGTGAGCCGTGGCCGCTGAGCCTGCGCGTCCGGAGCCTGTGCTCCGCAGCGGGAGAGGCCACAACAGTGAGAGGCCTGCGTACCGCAAAAAAAAAAAAAAAGAAAGGTTTATTTTTCTGTCATAGGATGGTAAATTCCCATAGGAAATTTAGAAAATGTTCTCAAGAGGTTGGGACAGAAATCATCTATAATATACAACCAATCTTAACATCATTTCTCTAAACGTAGATTTTCTTTATATGCATCTCAGTATCTTATGACAACACATATGTACTTTTCATTGCTCACATCTCTTGTTTCTTTCCAAGATGCCAGTCTTGGGCTGTTACCTGTCGGATTTTAAGTTCTCCCTCTGGCTTTCTTTCTGCTCATTTTCCTTGTCTGTGGTTCATAACTCTGGCAGTGGAACTCTAGAGGTTTCTGTGTCTCAGAAGGTGCTAGACCTCTGTCCTGGGTGCCACGTCTGACCCATCTTTTATTCAGGTGATCCCTTCCAATTCTCCTCATTCCTCGTGCCCACTTTCCCCCTCACAGAGGAATTTCCATTCTTACTCTCGTGGGAATTGTGGAGCTGAAGCGGCTCTGTCTGGTTGGGCATTTCCTCCTTGCACGCCCTCTCCTCACACAAGCAGGGGACCTGTCCCTGAACGAGTGTGTCCCTCAGGCAGCTGCTTTCTTAAGACTTCCACTGCTCTTTCATGTTGACTGCGCTGCTAAGCCAATATCCCTAGATGCCTCTAGATGGCAGTGTCTACCTCCCTCTGCCTTGAGGCTAGACTAGAAAAGAACAGTTGACTGTAGCCCCAAGGATGATATTTAGCGTGTCACCCTGGGTCTTTAGGACCCCCTGCCTCCCCTTGCCCTTTCTCCTGCGTCAAGTGCTTTTTCAACTCTGCAGACAATCATGAAGTGGGAACATCCGATACATCCTTATCCTGGGCTCGTCAACGGTCTCCACCTCACGAAGCCAGAGACAGGAATCGAATTACTCAGTCATATTTTGCCGGTAATTTTGTTTTGAGGAGCCCTGCTTCAAAATGTTGCCGGAGGTTTTCTGTTAGTAATTTTTCAAAGGAACAGTCGGAGGGGCTGGTGGGTAGTGCTGCAAGCATGGCGCAGGAACTAAAATGCTAGATGCTGGGCCCTGTTCTCCTATTTCTCGGCAGGCCCTCTGGCTCGCGAAGCTCAGTTTGTGTTTGAGCAACTCAGTTTGACATAACGTCGAATACACAGCCCCAAATCGAATAAGTCATGTTCCCTGGTTCAGAATACTTTAAAGATGAAGACCATGCAGAGTTGAAATCAAATTCAGGAGAGTGTTCAGCTATTTTAAAAAATATGTATTGTGTTGGAATGTTTGGCTGGTTGTAATTTTTTTAACCCGCCTGTCCCCGCTGTGAATTTCAGATTCTCAGGAGCCTATGTCTTTGTGTCCCCTGTTGTCCTAAGTCAGGGCCAGCACATGCAAGGCGCTCCGGAATCCTCGCTTACACTAACAGCATCCTCTCTGCCCTCCATTGGGTCGTGGTACCTGAGGCTGTAGCCTAACCCTTGTATCTCAGAATATTTAAACACACATTCTCTCTGCCTTAACTTCTGTGTTCCGGTGGCATTGCATTTGGCTGTTATAGACGAAATCTCAAACAGCTCAGCGAGAGCCTGCATTATATTGGATGTGGAGCCTGTGTCCCGGGTGAGCGTTTTCTCCGCTGCTGTGGAAATTGAACCCAGGCAAAAGAGATGAGCCCAGAGTCATAAAGCTGCATTTTTGTACTTTATTGGGAGATGAGCAGGTTGATGACATCCTCTTCTTCTGAGGATATTTTTAAAATGAGACCCAGAATTTCCCCCAGGGTTAGGAGAGAGCATTCCTAACTCCAGACCCACCAGAGATGGCGTGTGTGCCGGCCGCTGCTGCTTTCACCCTGCATTTTGCTTTCCTGGTGCCTTTCTCCAGAGTCTGAAACTGAACTGCCTTTTCTCCCCACAGAATGTGGCATTGAGACAAATAGCACTGGGCTCCGAGGGAAAGGTGTATTAATGCCTCTGGGAGAGAATTTGTAAGGGGCTGGCTCTTGAGGCATTTCCTCGGTGATCACTAATTGGAAATGCTCTTGCCGTATGTCACTTTTCTGAGAAACAAATAGGGACCCCTGAGTTCCAAATAAACAGATAGGAAAGCCTTACAGTCATCCATGACAACGATACAAATTCAGTACTGTATGGTTACGGTGGGCAGTCACCTCACAGTGTCCTCATTTGGGGGATAATCTGCCTTGGAGGAGGGAAAAAAGCTCATTCAATTCCATTGATATACTCCTTCCTTCAGTGCTCTGATTGACATTTTAGCAGTAATCTTTTGTTAATATTGTACAAAAATGTATGAAAAAGAAAAAAAAAATAACCCACTGTGTTGCTACCCCTGTTGACATTTTTATAAAAATTAATACATATACAATATTAGAAAAGGCTCTGGACCTTTAAAAAAAACGATTCACTTCTCTTCCTTGTCCCTTTCCCCAAAGGTAACTCATTGGTAGTTGTTTCTTGTTACTTGTTGCAGAAAAAAATTATGTGTATATCTCCATAAATTAAACAATTGAAACACTTCATACACTGTTGGGACCTAGCTTTTTGATTTAATAGGAAGATCTCTCCTATTAGCACATACAGCTTTACTGAGTCCATTTTAATTGTGCTACAGTATTTCATCACATGGCTACATCATCATATAAATTACCCAAGCAGTCCCTAGGTCAACTCTCAAACAAGTTGAAAAGTGCTGCAGCTCTGACCTGTATGACATCTGCTGTGAGAATGCTTGCACACATTATTTTAGGATGATTTGTAGTTGTTGGTGAGGTAAGTTTTCTCCCAGTGTTTAATCAGAGTGACATGGAGTGCATTGCGTTGTATAGAAGAAATGGCTTAGAAGTTTATTTACTATTGTTATTGTTTGTTTCTATAAACAACAGCTTTTCTTCCTCACCTGCAGGCCATTTTGGCAGAGATGTGCTCTGTTCCATGCAGTCATTCAGGGGCTCAGGCTGACAGACGTTCTGAGATCTTTATATCCTTTCCAAGGTCACCCTGGGTGTTAACACCCACATAGTAATAGTATATGGGCAGGAATTGCATGGGAAGTGTTCATGGACAGATCTTGAAGAGTGGCACACATCTACCTCATCGTCCATTGTCTGGAACTCCAAGTATAAAAATTATACTTGGGGGCTTCCCTGGTGGTGCAGTGGTTGAGAGTCCGCCTGCCGATGCAGGGGATGCGGGTTTGTGCCCCAGTCCGGGAAGATCCCACGTGCCGCGGAGTGGCTAGGCCCGTGAGCCATGGCCGCTGAGCCTGCGCGTCCGGAGCCTGTGCTCCACAACGGGAGAGGCCACAACAGTGAGAGGCCTGCGTATCGCAAAAAAAAAAAAAAATTATACTTGGGAAGTCTTGCCCCATCGTTCATTGTCTGGAACACACTCAAGTGCACAAGAGGCTGGGAGACATCATCATATAAATTACCCAAGCAGTCCCTAGGTCAACTCTCGAACAAGTTGAAAAGCCCTGCAGCTCTGACCTATATGACATCTGCTGTGAGAATGCTAACGTCTTACTAGTCCGTCGTGTCAAGAAAGTATAATCTGGTCAGCATCTTGATTTAGTTACGTGTTTGGTCCCAGTGCAGTAGCTTGTAAAGAAGCCAAATGGATATGTTATAAGGAATAGAAAGACCTTTTTCTCTCAGAAGATGAAGGCATTGCACACTCCGTAAATAATGGTGCCTGTCAGGTTTTTGGGCACTTTTTCTAAGAAAGGAGAAACGATATTAAAAAGATAGGTGTGAATGCAACAGGGACTGACAGAAAACCTGGTGACTTTAGGGATTGATGCTGTAATTGTGTACATGAGCTATAATTTATCAAAGCTCCTAGAAGTATTTTATGGAAGGGTTCAGGAGTGCTCTAATTTTACAAATGAAGTCATTGACGGCTGACCATAAACCTATCCACAGCCTAGGTCTGTGTTTGAGTCTGGAGGCAGAGAACAGCAAATAACAGAATAAAAGGCTGGATACAGCCCGCTGGACAATGGTGTGATCTTTTGCATTAGCGTGCTGTCGATAAGCATCATTGCGGCACAGCTGGTGGGTGCCGAGCTGACCACAGGGCCATGCTGGACCAAGAAGGATGCCAAGAAACAATTGATAGATGTATTCCTGAAAATTCATATTCTGCTGCCAAATTAATCATATTGATTTAGGGATTCTGAAAGTGGCCATAGATAATTTTAAGAAGCAAAGCCATTTGTATATCTTGAGCAGAAGACCAGAGTAACAGAGGAAATCCCATCTTGGACATAAAACCCAGAAACCTGATTCAGTTAACGTAAAACTTGCATTGTGTGTCCTCCAGAGGCCCCTGCCTAGGTTGGCTTAGAGAGGTGGTTGTCTTGCGAAGCTGCCCGTGGTAAAGCTTCACTGGCCGTGGTTGAATCTTTGCTCCCATAGAACCTGTGTTTAATGATGAGTTAGAAGAGACATTAACAGCATAAGGACAAAGGGGAAAAATAGAAATGCTTGGAGTGTGTGACGCAGGGTCAGACCTTTGAAGGAGGGGGATGTAAGGCTGTGGTGCCGGGAGGGGAATTCTGAATGTTTGAGAGAAGACTGTCCTGCATCGCCCTGGGAAGACAGTGCTGCCGTGGGTGAATGTCAGTGGGTTTGGGGAGCTGCTGCCCTTGACCACGCCTGGCTTCCCCCTCATACTCCCTTCGTCCCACCTTCCTGGCTCTCTTGTCTTCCTTCTCACGTTCCCATCACTCTTGTGAGTGTATTATTTATAGTGGATAAAAGGTGGATAGTGGTAAGAAACAGCCTCACTAGGTCTCAGTTTTCCTGTCTCTAAAAGGAAGGCTTTGGAATGGATGACTTCCGTCTCTGCAGTGGAATGATTCTGGGGTTCACCTCTGACTGGCCATCCTTACTGAAGCATTTCCTGGAAAACATTAATGAGAACTCTTTTGCAGTTCTAATTTTTTAAAGAAGTCTAATTCCTGATAAAAATTATACTTGGGAAGCCTTGCTCACTATATAGCTAATGATCACTGATCACCTGCTTGTGGAGCTTTTCATCTCAAGATTGTCCTATTAAGTTGAAAAAAAACAGTTTTTGTCTGCATTGTATTTCCACAAATATTGATAGCAAAAATAAAAAAAACATTAGGGGAAATGTTCACGATTGGTGAATCAATTGGTGAAGACTATAAGGAATGTTGTATTCTTTTAACTTTTCTGTAGGCTTGAAAATTTTCAAAATAAAATATTGGAGGGTAAAAACGGGCAAGTGTATTTTCTCTTCCCTTAGGGACACTGAGACAAATCAGATGAAGCAGTTTATTAAATGACTTTCTCAAGGGCAATCGAGAGTTAAGTGAGAGGACCTGCAGTAGATTTCAGTGGCTCAGTTGCCATTCTAGTGCTTCTCAGGCCGTATCTCCTCCCTAAAGGAAAGACAGATGTAAGAAGGAGTTTCCTTGGGCTTCCCTGGTGGCGCAGTGGTTGAGAGTCTGCCTGCCGATGCAGGGGACACGGGTTCGTGCCCCGGTCCGGGAAGATCCCACATGCCGCAGAGCGGCTGGGCCCATGAGCCATGGCCACTGAGCTTGCGCGTCCGGAGCCTGTGCTCCACAACGGGAAAGGCCACAACAGTGAGAGGCCCGCGTACCGCAAAAAAGGAGTTTCCTCTAGCCTACTGCTTCTGAAGAAAATGTTTCTGAGCCTGGCAACATTGCTGTGTATTTCCACTTACAAATTATCCGAATGGGCAAAGCAGGAGATAGGGACCTGTCAGCTTTACAAAGGTGCTCAATGAATGGCATGAGGTATATAGTTCACCCATTGAGAAGAAATGGGTGGTTCTAATTCCGAACCTAGGATTTTCATGTCTGACGGCTTGAAACAGAAAAGGATTCCGTGGTCAGCAGTATTTGGTAGTGAAGGAAGGCATGTTAGGTGCAAACCTGATAGAAGGGGAGACAAAGTCAGAATTGCATGGTGTATTCTTCCATTGTTGTCCTTGGACGGGCATTGTGACCAGTAGACTCTGAAAAGGTCCTCGTCCTCTTTGTCTAGCCCAGGCCCATATGGGGTTTAGAGGAAGGAGAGGTGGGTCTCCAGGGGCAGCTTTACATGAACAGACAGTGGTATTTGCCTGGCGCCTTTCCCCATCTTATAACTCTCTCCTTCTGGAACTTCGGGGAAGGAGGGTCTCTGGATCGTTTTCAGAGGTTTATGTTGTTACCTGACCTAGTAACAAACTGTGAAATCAAAATATCTGTGTATGATGGGTGCGCACCTCGCTGACATGATGGCATTTGTAAAAAGCTAGAATCGTTACTTGGGTGAGCTCTGGGTGTATCATCAGCTTGGGAGGGAGGTGTTCACTTTCATCCTGGTCTGAAGCAAGCATCGTCCTCTTGTGGGTCTCTCGTGACCTTTAGTTGCTTCCCTTGTGCCTCATTAATCGTGATGAGCAGCTAGCTGTAGATAGGTAATAAGAGGCCAGCACTCCCACCAGGAGCATTCAAAACATCGTCACCTAAAGCACCCTTGACGGGTCATACGCTGTGTTTTTTGTTAGATCACCCTCCTCGGAAACATGTTTTCACCTATCTTCATCTGCATTAACTCAGAGAAAATCAAGAGTTTTAAAAGCTGGAAGAAAGAATCAAGGTGAAGTGCACTGTTGCTAATGGTGTTTTGTCCAGTAGGTGGCGCCTCAGCAAATCTCATTTGTAGCTGATAGAAGTAAACGCGTGGAGGATTTTTTTAAAAGATGCGTTCATAATGCATGTGAGCAAAAGGTACGCCCTGTGTGCAGGGTGGTTCATGAAGTCAACTGGAAAAAAAAAAAAACAGTTGGACTATGTAAAACGAACTCTCTCATTGTAAGAAAATTGTTGGGAAGAACTTATAAAAAGCTAATGTCTGGTTGAAACTAAAATCCTTTATCACGTCACATGGAGATTTTTTCCACAACATTTGGGCTGCAGATTACTGCTACAAGTAAGAGAATACTGTTAATCTTGATAGCATTTTGAGCTTTAGAGAATAATGTATGATAGATGTTTTGGTATCAGATTTGTATGTTTGAATTATGTTCAGAAAATGCAGAATACCTGAGCTGGAGAAATTCCTTCCAGTAACTTAAAAAACACCATTTTAGTGCAACATGTTAGGTGTAACTTCTTGAAGGAATAGACTGCATGTTCCTGGAATGCATTGTTAGAAACTTAATGTACGTGTGATTAAACACGCGCCAAAACAGCACCTCCATGCTAAGAATATGTTATGGTTTTTATACTCAAAGATACTTAAAGATACTTCTTCAGAAGCATGCAAAGGAAGCAGCATTTTCACTCCTTAAATGTAAGTGTCCCCTCTGAAAACTGAGTAGTGGAATTGGTAACGTATTTCTAAATCATGCACTTCAGAAGGCAAGTAAGGATTTTTTAAAAATTCCTGCTTTCCAGCAAAGTACTAGAATTGCATTACACATTTTCCCCTAAAGAAGTCTATATCTTTCCTGATGGCTTAAGGTAAGGAATCTCTGTGTATTGTTTGACAAAATGGAATCAGAGTTAATCTATTAATATTTTCTATAGATAAAACAGTCAGGATACACATGTCCTATTGTGTTCAGTTTTCTTTAGAGGACAGTTAAAGAACACAATTAACAGGCTCCTCACAAATGTCCTTTCCTATCTGTCTCGGAGGAGAGTGGTGACAGGCATCCAAGGTTGTCAGGTGAGGTATAAAATCATCACCGGAGTTCTGGTGGCATCGGGGAAACCTCAAGAAGGAAAAGATGAAGGATCCTGTTTGCTTTTAATAATTGAGTCATAGTGATGTGTTTAGTAAGACCAAGACAGGACTTATCCAGTTCACTGAACTTCAATTTTAGAGGAAGGTTGTACAAAAAGTGCCTTGTCTTTCCGTGGAAATACTAGTCTTTGGTGAAAAGAGATTAAAGTGATGTTCTTTCATGGCTACAGGAATCAATCCTCCCTTTTCCTTGCTCTTTCCCATCACCTCTCTCCTCTTGCCCTTTTCTCAAGTTGAATAATCACTTATAGGGAAGATGATAGGAGCTTAGTGGTAAGTAGTGGAGACCTTCTTACCACTGAGCTCCTGTCATCTTCCCTATCTCCCCCACTTAGTAGTCCCACTCCCTTTAGACCAGTGGTTCCCAAGCTTGTCTGCACAGTGGAAGCACCTCGGGAGATTCAGAAACTACTGATGCCTACCCCCACCCCCAAGATTGTGATTTAATTGGTCTGGGCGTGGCTTTAGGTTTGGGAAATTATAAGAGGTCTTCCAGTGATTCTAATGTGCAGATACATTTGGGAACCCCCATTTACTTCCTCTCCCCAAACCTCCCTTATTCTCCACCCACCCGTCTGAGTCCCTCCTTCCTTGGTACTTTTTGCAGCACCAGCACCTTGAGTGTATGTTTGTGCATGTGACTCCACCGATCCCCTTGGACTTTGTCTGTTTTTTTCATGTGTCTTAGGATCCCGTGACTATGTTCCGATGGAACTGAGTTTTTTTCCTCTTTCTATTCTCAATATCCATCTTAATACCTAACCCATAGCAGCTGCTTAGTGATTGGTTTCTGAATCAAGGGCATAAAATATATATATTATATATATATATATATATATATATATATATATATATATATATAGTAATACAATGATTTAAACAAGTTGATTCATGCACTTCTGACTCAGGGCATTTTTACTGCCCAGGTAGATATTTCTCCTTTACTTGAAGAGCCTAGACTTCCTAGTTTCCTATCTTTTCTTAAAGCGATGATAATTATATAAAATTAAAGAGGAATATGTTCTCCTGTGTGGTATTAGCTTGTGTCACAAAAGCCAGCTTTAGGTAAGGGGACAAAGGAGGACTAAGCCTGTATTCAGTAAATCTCAAGGAAGGAAGTGTAGAGTGTTGTTGATCTCTGGTGGAAGAATTCCCTATTGCCTGCCTTACTTAAAGAATATTAATTTATCTAACTGATGATAATCTGGTAAATTTATTGTAGCATTAAAAATGCAAATCAGTTACCATGCCAAATATTCAGTGACATGCCTAAGACTTTTAAAATTTTATATGATTTTATTAGGTGATAATGGGAGGCATAATTGTTAATGTTTGATTCTGGAAAAATACACTTAGTTTCTGTGAAACACATTGTGCCTTAATGATATCATTAAGATTAATGAATATAAATGAATGAGCTGGGGATTTCAAATAGCACATAGTGACTTCATATCAGTCTGTAAAACTTGAGATAGATTTCCTTGATTTTTTAAGGAGAATGCACCAGAGCCCTGCTGTATTTTCATATAGACTAGAGAGAAATTAAATCAGCTACCTTAGGAAGACTGTTGTATACTGATTTCAGTCTGTGAAAGCCACGTATTAGTTTTACTTTAAGAATTATTTTTCAAGACCACTTTTTAGAAATTTCCATGTCCTGTATATATGAGAGTGCATGTGTATTTTGGTGTTTAAAAAAAAAATCAGGGTACTAAATCATTGTTCAGTAAATTAGAGATGACATGGTGGTGTCTATTCCAGATGTTCCACAATAAACATCTATTACATTTATAACTTAAAATATTATTAAGAAAGCTAGGCAAGTGAGTATTCTTCTTGGGCTAAGAGATGGAGAAAGGAAAAACTGGGAGAGGCTGCTCGTCAAGGTCTTAGATGAGAGTCATGGACTAAATGTATAATGTGACCCCAAGAATCATGGTGTTTTGAGTAATGATGCATGACTATATGTTCTTGTAGTGTAGAGAGAAACTCTGCCACGACAAAACAGAAACAAAACACCCAATTTATCTGTGGTGCGTGTACTTGTAATTTTTTTTTTTTTTTTTTTTGCGGTACACGGGCCTCTCACTGCTGTGGCCTCTCCCGTTGCGGAGCACAGGCTCCGGACGCGCAGGCTCAGCGGCCATGGCTCACGGGCCCAGCCGCTCCGCGGCATGTGGGATCTTCCCGGACCGGGGCACGAACCCGTGTCCCCTGCATCGGCAGGCGGACTCTCAACCACTGCGCCACCAGGGAAGCCCCGTGTGTACTTCTAATTTAAGCGCTGTGTTTGCAGCATCCTCTTATTGAACTAGAGAGAGAGAGGCACTGTGTCATCAGGTAGTGCTTAATATGACTTCGTAAGTTTGTCTCCTTGGTCTGACCTTCAGTTAATGCTTCTGTTTCTCCCCTATGCATGCGCATGTGTGGGAACGCACAGGTTTGGTTTTCTTATTTGTCTGTTTGAAAGTTTTGCAGGGCAGCCCTTGCCCATGAATTGCTGTTGAAGTAGTGGTGGGAAGAACCACAAAAGTGAAGGAGGGAGGGGAGGTATTTTTGGAACGTGGCTACTATTTGGGCTCTGGGACCCAGCCTGAGAAGCCTGAATTCCTTTGTCTGCTCTACCTTTTTACTGTTCCCTTGACCTTGGGCTCTTCTTTTAACCTCATCACCTCACTTTCCTTGTTGGTAAATTGAACCAGTCTCTTCCTTTTCTCCTTTGAAAGAAGCTGATGGGGATTAATGAGGTAGAATCTGGAGTACATTTTGTACTTCTCTGAAGAGTACATTTCAGGGAAGGTAGAAGACAGTTAATATCATCGTAGAGAAGTGGAACTCACATTGCTTACCATGTTAGATGATAGAGTTCCAAGGAGTACTTAACTGTTGGTCAACTGAAAATGAATTGCGGGCACAGCCCCATTTCTACTCACTTCTAAGTCAGATGACGTGTTAGTTCAGGATGATGGAAAGAAAGGCAAACCAAACGTGAAGAGCAGTAGAATGACAGGATTCAGGGGGGACATCTGACTGCCACCTGCTTGCCTCAAAGAAAGCCACTTATTTTTAAAATCATTTTTATATGTACCTCTCCAAAAGTGCTTGGCTCTCTGTACGTAATCCAAACAAGATCAGAATGAGGTTCCCAGCAAAACTTCAGAATTAATCTAACCTGGAGCCTCAAGGTAGAATAAGGTTCTAGACGTGATCATCAGGTTTAAAACAGCTTGCTCAAGTCTTTTCAAATCTATATCATAATTCATGTCGATGCAAACACAGAGACATAGAAAGAATGCTTGGTTACTTCATGTATGAAATCCCTTGCTAATTTTATGTAGCATGCTGTCTTTGGTCAATCAGCTTTTAAATTCCGAGGTGACTAGCTTGATTTTTCTTCTTAGAAGATTTTCCTTATCTTTTCTCCCCTTGTGTTTACTCTTTTTTTGCGAAGTTTAGATAGGTAACAGTACATTTAACCTAGAACTTAGTTTCTTGTCACTGTAGGATTAAAAAAGAAAAGTTTAATACATGCATAGTCTGAAAGTGCTTTTATAATCTCTGATTCTGTAGTTAAACTCAGAATATAGACAATAGAGTTCAAAATTTGAAAATAATCTTCATCTTTTATCTCTAGGTAGATCTCATCACTTTAGGAATAATTTTAGGAATATCTCCTGTTTCAGAAGCTCATGAAATATCAATGCTTATTTGATGCCAGGAGTATTATCAAGCATATAAACAGATTGACATACTCATGTCTGAAGCTCATACAATGGGCAGGCACCCTGTGCTGGCAGTACGGCCAATGTCACTTCACTCATCTACTCCCATCTCCATCTATATTAATATGAAATACAGGAGTTTGCTAAATATTAGTTTACGGTCCCAGCGTTGGCCGTTTCATTTGGAGATGAAGGAACATAATTGAAAAAAAAAATATTGGAGCTATTTTCCATTGTCAGATCTTCATAAATGCCCTCGATGAAAAAAATGAAGTTGTATTACCCAGTTTTATTAGAAATGCTATATTTTGTTGGATCCGTGTGTTCACAAAGTAGAGAATATTTTCCTACTGTGATTGATGTTGGGGCATTTATGAGGCTAGTCTGCTATATTTCATATGTATATGAGGGTGTCATTGTTAAAATGTTCAAAAGAAAATTACGTATGTGATTTATATTTTATTATTTCCTCCTAGGATGTAATTTTTTCAGTACCATGATTCCTGTCATATTGTCAGTGGTGATTTGATGGCTAATATGCCAGAAATAATTAGATTTAAAAAGGTGATGCAGATGTCAAGACAATATAGCTTTCTTGTGAAAAGGCTTAAGCGAGATCATGCATGTTACATTGTGCAAGTCCCCAGTTGCATACATTGTAACAGTTTTCAGGATTACAGGCAGGATGGAAAATGCAGCTCCATGCAGGAAGCCTGGGATGCAGCATATTTCAGAGGCATATCCTTGCTACTGACACCACCTGCAATTTTTGCTAAATGAAACGTGTTTTAGAAAATGCTTCTCTTTGGATAAATTCAGACTTCGGTGTATTATCAGTGGGAAGATGTTAGATCTCCTCTTTTCTTTTGAGTGGGAAAATTCCTCCTCTCTCTAGAAGGCATCAAGCCCTTTGTTTTAGTCTCCTTGACAGGTTTAAATTTTTTTCTTTGGGGAGAAAAAGACACATGCAATATGAACTGCATTTTTTTTTTTTACCTTACAATAATGTTCAATAAAGATTGAACTTTATTGTGCAATTTTAAATGACCATTTTAAAATATAGGACAAGGTAATTTGTAGTTTCAGTGTTTGTTCCTGAGCATAATATCTCCTGGGACTTTAAATGGAATGGAACCTATTTCTGGGTATCTTTATACTTTTGGGCACTGATGACACTAGTGATCCATCTCTGGTTCACTTGTATGTTACTTTTTTTTTTTTTTTGCGGTACGCGGTCCTCTCACTGCCGTGGCCTCTCCCGCTGCGGAGCACAGGCTCCGGACGCGCAGGCTCAGCGGCCATGGCTCACGGGCCCAGCCGCTCCGCGGCATGTGGGATCTTCCCGGACCGAGGCACGAACCCATGTCCCCCGCATCGGCAGGCGGACTCTCGACCACTGCGCCACCAGGGAAGCCCCTGTATGTTACTTTAATAAATAATGTTTCTGAAGATTAGACTAATGCTGTAATATCACGGTGTTAGGCAGGGATGAGGATAAGTGTCAACTGTAGCCAGACATTAAACTTGCTCTCAGAGTTAACACTGAAGTCTGCAGCGTGCTCTCCAGCCCCCATGCTTCAGCACATCCCTGGTGTCAGAGCGCTGCTTTCTCACTTGGGAGCACAGTGATGAGGAAGCGACTGCCAGGGAAGCTGAGCTTCGCCCTCAGCCTCTCGCGTGTTCCCGGCAGGGCGAAGGAGGCTTGAAACCAGGCAGGTAGCTGAGTGGCATGTGAAGCAGATGCTCATTGAGATGCTAATAGCCTGGAGGAGGGAGGGGAGTTTGGAGTCCTGATTGTGCAGTCAGTAGGGGAGGGACCAGGTGTCCAGAGTGAGGGGCATGGGCTGCTCCTACCTTGAGGACACTGGGACCAGTTTTGCAATTTCCCAGCAGGTGGCCTCCTGCTCTTCCCAGCTTCTCACTGCGAAGCCCATAGTAATATCTTAATTTCACAAACAAGAAACTGAAGCTCAAGAAAGTGAAGGGGGTTTCCCCCAGCTACCTGAGTGTCTGGCTGGTAGAGCCTGCCCTGGGCACTGGCTCTCAGGGCAGAGTACTTTCTTCTAAGGATTCTGGGGAGTCATGACTTCCGGAAAACGGAAGGAAAAGTCAGGGTTGGGGTTTCCCCTCCCTTTCAGCTTCTCAGCACTGCCCAGGACAGCTTTGCCCAGAGTCATTTCACCTGGAAGGAAAGAGTGATTTACGGAGTGCCTCCAGTGGTAAATTCCAGAAAACGGAAGAGTATCAGACTAGAGAGTGAAGAGCTGCTAAAAGCCCACAAATTAATGGGGATGTGTAGTACGCTGGCTCAACAACTGAAAGGGGGGGGCCTTAGTTCTGTGGAATTCACTTGATTGTAAGTAAGTACATGTTATATTTAGAACTGTATAATTTTGGACCCAGAAGGGTGAAGAGTTGTTCCAAGAGTGGAGCCTCTGGAGGCCCAGATGCATTTAAGAAGTAGAGCCACACCCCAGAACTCTTCTCTGGCCGCCCTCTTCCTCTACCCACTCCTGCCCAAGGGCACCTTTCTCCCTTCGGGCCCCAAAGCAGCTGAGACCCTCCTCCTTTTGTCTGTTAGAGACACATGGCCATGGAATCTGAGATTCCAAATGCTCTTTTCTGGTGTGTTCTGACCATTGACAGCTTAGAATGTGGTAATTTGCCTTTTGAAGCTAAAAAATCTGACACCTTTCATTCACCTTGAAAGCACATTTTCCTTCTTTGTTTAAGCACTAAGAGGCAATAGGGCTGTTAGGAGCCCCAACTGAAGAGTCAGCCGGTCAGGGTTCTTATCCCAGTTCTGCCTTTCCTTAGCTGTGTAATCTTAGTAAGATACTTAACCTCTCTGATGTCAGCTTCCTTATCTGTATAATGGGGATGATAATATAGCTAATTCATGGAGCGGTTGCAAGAATTCGATGAGATGACTTGTACAAAGTACTTAGAGCAGTGATTGGCATATACTGTGTGCTCAATATCTGTTGGCTATTGTTATTTAGAAATAAAGCATGGAGGAAAATAAAGTGCTAAAATTAAGAAGGATTTTAAATATAAGCACTAAAATATTTATATGTATTTTGAGCAGATCTCACAGTTACATTGGTCACTGGCATCCAGTGTTCTCTTTACCACTTAAATTGACACAGGAATAATAATATTCACGATAATGGATGCTTTACATACATTTTCATGAATGACCTGTTTCTTATTTGTAACTTTTTATGACCTTTATATTACCTTTTTAAAAATACAACATACTCATTGGCCACTGGCATTTATCTGTGAGTGGAAAACATAATCAATGAATGAATGAAGGGATTTATCCACTTGGCCACATTGGTTTCCCTCATGAATGAACAGAGATGTACAAATCCTTGGTCCGTTGTCTAAAAGTAACAGACAAGATATGGTAGTTAGTGCATTTTGTGGGTACTTGTCTATCTTGCTAAGTAGTAATCACTGCCACAAATACACAAAGCGACCTTAAGGGGAAATCCCACCACAGACTGTGGTCATGGCAGATCTGGAGAGGGAAGCCCCTGCCTCCACCAGGAACTTACCCTCTCACATCCCTCATGCGTCACCTCCATGGCTTTTGGATAAGTGGTCCAGGAGCCACAGGCTGAGAGCTGCTGGCAGGGAGTGGATTTAGCCTGTGGAGTGTAGTAGGTAAGGTTACGTTTGGAAACGTCCCCCATCTGCGGTGCTTAAAAAATTCCTCGCGGTGTTCCTCACCGCCGTTTCCCAGTGCACATTCAGTTGCTGAAGAGTAGGTGAAATCAGAAGGTGCAGTTACTGTAGTGTAACCAATGTGGATCTAGAGTGGAGCGGTAACTGGTTCTTAAATTGGTGAGAAATATGTGACTGTGTAAATCAGGTGACAAACCTGTATCCTGCCACCAAATGACATTACGTGGACGTCAGTGATCACAAAACCTTATCCTTTCCCTTTGTGAAAATACTTAACAACCAAACCCTTCCCATCCCTCCCCTGATTTTTCTCACTCTGGATTTGGTCTTGTTTTTGTTTCTGTGAGCCATTTATTAATTAATTTTTACAATTAATAAAATTTAAATTTGGCCTTTAGTAGAGTGTCCACAGATGCTGAGTATTCTGTGAAGTAAATTATGCCTACGGTAGAGCGTGCATGAAGTGTATCCGTACAAATAATTTTTTTTTAAATCAAGTACTGTGAAGCCCCTGGATTTAGATTACAATGAATGACAAAGCCTACCAGATTTTATTTGAATACACACGTAAAAGCTATACGTGTTGAGGTTGGTACTTTGTGAACTGACTCACAGTATTGTGAAAATATTACATGAAGGTATAAAATTGCAGGAAAACTGAGTTTATTAATGGAAATTAGACTAACTCCTAATTATTACCTGTGAATAGTGCCATCATTTGAAGTTTTTATTGCATTTTAACACATGGCTTATCTTGACGAGAAAATATATAGCGAAGGGTCAATGTAGCAATTTTCGTTTTACTATTCTCTCTGCTAAGCCGTTATTGCTTGATGCTATTTTTCAGCAGCCTTTCATTTTTGTCCCAAATGGTTTTGCCTCTGGCTGGTTTTATTTCTTTAAAATGTATGTGTATCACTTCTCAAAGTGATACATTTTGACAGGTAATCGATATTTTTTCATACCAGATTTGATGGTGCAATGGTCATAATCCTCATCTTAGACTTAGTTAATGGTTGAATACTAAGCTAGATTTTTGTCTCAGAATATTCCTTTGTTAAGGAACATACTTTTCACCCTTAGCCAAGTTCCTTTTTATCACTCCCAGCCACCAAACAGGTCTAGGTGCCAAGTGCCTAAGATGCACAGAACCCACTTATCTGGGATACACATCACCTGACTTTTTGTCACTCTATCCTCGAAATGTCTCCTGATAGCACTTCCAACCAGCTTACTTGGTTGGCCACAGAAAAGATACTTCTGGGCTCTACTTGTTTTTTCCTCCTGGTATCCTGTGATCTTTATTTGAAGGGGAAAAGTCTTTTCCCTTTTCTCTAGTGGGAACTTGATGTCCTCCATCAGACCCCACTTTTTCTAGAAGGACAAGCGCAATGAAGATCACAGCCCTCAGATCACAAGCATGTCTAAGGACACCATGCTCGGCGTTTGCTTTTTAAAAGTTCAGTTTCTTGGGTCGTGATTTGTTTTTCCTAAATTCAGTTAGGACTTTCTTATGCCTCTGTGGGCAGATAACAGTGACATCTAAGTTGGTAAATATATTCTGAACCCCTGCCAAGGCACTTCGTTGAAGACAGTACTTCACATTCAAGGAGCTGTTTAAGCTTTTCTCTCAGGAGGGTGAATTGAGGGAGGAAGGGCAACAACTGTCATTCCTTTTCTTTTCAATGAAGAGACTGGCCTTCCTTTTGCAGGAAAAGGTTAAAGTACAGGTGGGCCTGTCAAGGATGGGATCTGTTTCCACCAGCTTTGCAGATTCTCCCACAGATAGCACACTGATTCTTCCCTTCCACCCCTAGATTTTCTTTTTTTTTCCTTTTTTTGTCCTTGAATTTAAACAAAAATATGTAGTTTTAAAAAATCTTAAAAATCATTTGTGCTAGAATTTGGGGGTACATTTTGGCTTGAGCAACAAACAGGTTTGTGCTTTTTCTTTGCTTTTAGAGATGGCATTACTCCTCCACCTGAGAACAAGAACAAAAACTCTCTGGGGTTTTCTTCCTTTAAGTGGTATCAAATGAGCACGCCTAAGTGGAAAAAATACCCAGATACCCTTCTCCGAGGTTGCTTCTGTGAGGGAGGGGTGACATTTCTTGACAGCGTTTCTCTCTTTGTATGTCTGGAGATGTAGGCAAAGATGGTTTGGGAACATAAAATGCAATCAATTTTCCTCCGTGGTTAGATTCATAAATCCCTGAGCTATTTTTAATGACATAATCTAATCAATTGATGGCAAGCCTAATAGTGTGTTGACAGGCAGAAAGAGACAGAAAGCTAGTGTAATAGCAGGTGGCTGGGTAAGGAACCATTTTTCTCTTCCTTCCTCACCCCCCGTGTTTAGAAATCGCTGGTTATCTGGATTAGGTAAAAAGCAGAAATGACCGACTTAAAAAAAAAAATTATGCCTGCCTTCCTAACTACCTTTCTTTCAAGAAAAAAAGACTTTCTAAGGGATAAAGTGAAGAAGGAGGTAGTTCCGAGACAAACTACAGGTAGCCCTAGTGTCTGCTTCTCAGGACCATACTATGCTCTTAATTTCAGTATCTTTAGAAGAGAAATCAAGGGGGAATAATTTATTATAAATTGGTAGCATCGTATATTGTTACTCCTGTGCTAGGCCTGTAATGAAAACTTAATATTCATCTCTTGGTTGCTTTGAATTGAAATAAGATGAGGATGAGCGGAGTAAACAAGCTGAAACAGACTGTGAAATTGCACATGATGGGAATCTTTTTTTTTTTTTTTTTTTTAGTTGCTTCTGGACTAGAAATAGGTTACTATTCCACCTAATGATGGCTCTTAGAATTTCTTCTTCCTTTTTACATTTTGGTCCAGTATCAACAGAACGAAGTTGTTATCACAAGGGAAATTAAAATCTAAACTGTATCTTTGGGCTAGGAATCCACCGGCAAGGTATTTATGTAAATGAACTGGCTTTCACACTGGGAGGGGTAAGGTGTTCCACCCGCTGTGGCTGGAGAGCAGCCGCCCTGAGCCCTCCGTTTTCAGGTTTTCCGGCAGCGTGTGTGTTCTGCAACATTTCCTTTTCTTTGATGCCATCAGAAGAGATGAGCGCCGGGCATGGTGGTGCTGCTTGGCTGGCCAGCTGTGCCCTAGTTTCTCACCATCCCAATCAGCAGCTGCCTTTTACAGAGGTTTCTGTCACCGCTGATTTACTTAGCCACTTTGACCTTATAGTTGCTTCCGAAGGGGCTTGACCCGAGGCCACTGCCGAAAGCCATCTTCTGGTCACCTGGAATGCCAGGGCCAGTATTTTGAAGGAGAAGAAAAAACAGGGCTCCCACAATTTCCTATCTGCTAGCAAGAGGCTCCTCTGCCTGGATGGATGCATTAGGCGTCTGAGCCCACTTGCTGCGCTCTCCCACCGAACTGCAAGCATCCGTGATCCCTGAAGTTGCTGGAGTGAATAACTAAGCGGGACCAGCTGACCCCGGGCTCCAATCAGCTAGAGCGTGATGTAAGTGTTTAGCAGCTGCTGGGCTCTGAATTAGCGTGCTGAAGTAGAGGTAGTACAGCATGGCTAGACTGTTGTGAGAGGCTCAGAGAAAGCGAAGGGGGAGATGGATGAGTCCAGCATTCTAAGACGAAGAGGGCTCCAGGTAGGAGATCCTTCCATTCTTGAAATGTAGGGTTGCCAGTGGCCAGCCGTGGAGGATTTCAAAGTTCCCTTTTCATTCCTTTACTGGGCACAAATACGTGCACAGTTCTTAGCAACGTGAATACGCTAAGTCTCTAGTTACAGAGCTAAGTGACCCGTCACAGGGTTCAACGAGAAAGGCTCTTTTGTCAGAGACAATAGATATGACTTTTAGTTTGAGACTTTGTTGGTTGTTTATTTTTTTCTGCTGGTTGTTCAAGAATAGTTAAATCGTGGCTGGCAGTGACATCTGATGAGCCGGTTGGGCATTCTGTCAGAAGTCTGGGAAGTCTGTCAAGGGTAGCAACTCTGTTCAGTTCTGGGAACACGGGACTCAGTTTTGTGTCGGGCTCCGCAGCATCTATCTGATCGCCTTGCAGATGTGTGCAGCTGCTGGGAGGTTTCCTCCTGTCAGTGAGATGAAAGTTTCTGCTGGCAGCTCAATCAAAGTTCCCTGTAATTTGTTTATGTTGAGATGAGGAAAGATATGTGTCTTACTGCCTTGCTTTTTGTGCCCAAATTTCTCTAATTTAATTACTGTGACTTCAGTATACAAATGTATTCCAAGTTAAAACTTGGCAGATCAGAAAACTTGGAAAAAACATCTGCTTGGCCGTTTGTAAGTTTCAGGAAGCCAAAATGTGAGTATGTTCAAAATTAGTACGTTTAACTCCTTGATAACTCTTTTTTCCTGTGTGTAAGTGGTAGTTTTCTCTGTGAAAGACTCTAATCATTAGCCATTGTTAAACTCTCATTCATTATTTTTGAGATTAAAAAAAAAGTGCTTGGGAAGACCGAATATACGGCACATGTAGAAATGTTTCAGATACTCCTTAATTGTCTTTGACTCACAGCTGGGCTAGCTGTCTGCTTTTTGTTTTAAATGTCAATTACTAATACTATTCATATTATTCTAATATTATAGTAATATTATAGATAAACTAAAGGATTATTTGTAGGTAAACAAAAGAGGGATTAAAAAAGTTGGGGTTAAATGTCATCTATTGTTCCAAACCTAAGTAAACAGACTGACTCTAATGATTTTCAGTGTGGTCATTGTTTTGAATGTACAGTGTGGTTAGTCACTGCTGTGGATTTCCTTTTCTTTGTTTTCATCACATCTATGAAGTTCTGGTAATGCACAGCTGTTTGTGTGGGTCCACGTCCTCTCTGGGGTCGCTGGTTAAATATGGAAAGGCTCTTTGTTAAAAAGATGATAAACTCTATTAAACTCCTAATGGTTCAGATTATTACTATGTTGATGCTGAGAGTTTTCTCTTTCCTTTAATTCATTTTAGATAATTTAAAATGTGTTTTTGTTAAGAAACTCTTTTTTGTGGTTTATTTCTGTAATACATATCATCACAACTTCAGAGGATATGATTGAGATATATGGTGCTTTTGAGGGGTATAGATTTCATAGAACTTTTAATTTTAGAAATAAAGAAATCATTATTGTGCCTATTTAAAATAATGAAGCTATTTTCTAAGATTTGCAACAAAACAAAGGAAACATTGCTAGTTAATATAGTACTTAGACTGTTAGATCTTCGTTGTACTTAACCTACTTTTACTACACCTGCCATATTCTACTATATAATAAAGAATGTCTGCTTTCTACTGTAAATGAAATAAAACTCTCCACATTGTGAGAAATAGCACATAACAGTGCATAAAAGTTCTGCCACCTCATAGTTACTTTATTTTGGCTTAAACAAAGCCTATTATTCTTTTACTCCCATTATATCCAGTATTTTTTTTAAAAGGCATTGCACATACAGAGTAGCTGTTTTCAGAAATTCCAATATTAGGAAACTACTTACAAAATACAAGGTGTAAGTATACATTTGTATTACAAATGATGTCACTGTAGAGTTCTTAAGAGCAACGCCACCTAGTGAATTTAGAAATTAAGTTAGTTTACAAATACATACTACTGTATATGAAACATTTCAACATGTAAATGAGGCAACCTGTAGTGAACCTAGGCTGAAACTTACACTTTTGTATGACTGATTCTGACTGTGTTGCTAGGTAATCTTGAGCAACTCACACACCCTCTTGGTGTCTGTTTATTCTTCTGTAAAATGCATGCTGTAATGTGACTTTTGAGTATACTACATGGGAGATAGACATAACTGAATTTTTTAAAGTTAAAGGCCATGTAATAAATACACTAGAATATAGAAGGTCCTCAATAAGTATTACGTTGTTGAGAGCAAAGATGATTTCTGTTCTTTATAGCATGCCATATCATTACTAGTCAGATGAAATAGTTATGTTTTTATTCCATATTTGTTGTTTGAATTTAATTTTAAGTTAGAAGAATCACCAATAAAGCATTATTTACAGGGGTCATTATGACAGAATATATTATCTAATAATAAGAGTCTATTGGCCTGTTACACTGAATAGATGCTTAGTGTTAGATGCTTAGAACATTGGAACAGATCTGTTTTTTTGTTGTTGTTGTTGTTGTTTTTTTTTGCGTTACACGGGCCTCTCACTGTTGTGGCCTCTCCCGTTGCGGAGCACAGGCTCCGGACGCACAGGCTCAGCGGCCATGGCTCACAGGCCCAGCCGCTCCGCGGCACGTGGGATCCTCCCGGACCGGGGCACGAACCTGTGTCCCCTGCATCGGCAGGCGGACTCTCAACCACTGCGCCACCAGGGAAGCCCAGATCCGTTTTTTAAATAACTTAAAGCCTTGTGTCAAAAATATGGAGCATACGAATATTATAATTCTCTAAAATTTAATTTTGCAATAATTCAGAACGTGTTTAGTATAGAATAATGCAGTGTGTGTTTAGAACTTATTTTTAGAATTTCAGTACCTCTAGCTCTTAAAACACAGGCTACTAGTGGTGGTTTTAAAATTTGGACTTTGAAAAATGATTTTTAGTCAGAACATATTCTCAAGGCATGACTACCTCATAAAATTGCAACACAAGTTAGTTGTTCATCTTAAGTGACTGCACGTTTCCATCTTTTCTGTGGACTGTATTAATATTTCCAGTACTACTGATAGCACTTCAATTACTGCCTTTGAAATGAGAATGAGAGAAAGAGGTCCCAATGGCTTCCCCTGTTAGAATCTGGAAAACTTTTCAGATTGCATCTCCAAACTTGGGAAATTCTGACGGATGGATGGGCTTGGGCAGACTTTGGACTTGGGGCAATTTGAATTTCTAGACAGGTCTAATTCGTCAAAGGATAACTGGCTCCTTTCGGGCCTAATATCCCTTAAACAGGGGTCATATTTTTTAACTGTCAGGGAAATTGTTTCAGTGATTTCCGTTATGTGTTTCCCTTTTATTTGTTTTAATGAAAGTGTCCCTATCCCTAATGTGATAGATCCCAAGGCTGGAGGAAAATGAACAACGGGCATCATTAAAGCAGGAAGAAGGCACTAAAAGAGGGAGGGGCATCTCAGAGAGGCCTCCTATGATTCCTTTCCTGCCATTCTCTTGTGCTTTCCTTTGCTTGGTAGCATCTTCTGTTGATTTCTCCCCTCTCCAATTAAATATTACCATTTTAGTCCACTGTCACATGCAGCTGGAATGTTAAAAAAAATTTTTTTTCAGATATGATGAGGTTACCAACTAAATATTTATAATTTAGATTTCTAGATTGGTGTTTAGGTTTTTGTTTTGTTTGCTTCTCTTTCCCCTATACCTGATCTCATCCCCCAACCTTATTTGAAACAACAACAAAAACCTAACATTCTTACCTCGGCCTAGGCTCTGATTTTCCCCTGCCCTTGGTCTGGAATTCAGTTTTAGAAAACAGAGAAGCAGGTGGACTCTTACATTCTGACTGGGTGTCAGCAGTGCTTGGATGTAGGTTATTCCAGTCACAATGTCTCAGTGTTTCTTCTGTGTTAACTTTAATGTGCTTGTGGATGTGTTTACACTCAGCTGAGCTTAATAGCAGGATCGTTACGTGGGAGTGTTACCCTGGTTCCTATCATTTGAGGACTCTGGGTGGTTACAGGAAAGAAGTCTAGTTAGAGGATTATAATAGAAATACTTATGATAATTACACTTTGGGATAAGGTACTTTTGATCTCCAGAGGTTCCAGAAAGGCACAGAGATGACTTTGGGACAGAAAGAATCAAAATGGTACATGAACTTTTGGTAGTGATGAGTACCTAACCAATGAGACCAGTTGTGGTCATATCCAAGTGGTGTTTCTTATCCATTGAAGGAGTTGAATTTCTGCCTCTGAAATAGAGATAGAATACTGTAGTTTTAGTTTCCTGATCCACAAAGGGGTAAGGATGGGGTGCCCTTAAAATCTTATGTTCACTCAAATTTCTATTTTCTACTCTAAGAATTGTTTTCATAACAAACTTTTTTTTTAAAACAACGTCAAATAAACAAGTTTGCATACTAGCTCTTCTTTTGCACCTTCTCATTCTCTGGTACAGCTGTTAATAAACCAGAAAATTGTCGTCTCTGTATTTCGGTCAAGGCAATACCTATTCTCCAGGTCATCCCTTTTCCCACCTTTGACTTCTCCGTCTCATGCCTGCAGTCACCAACCCCTGTCAGTTCTACATTAAAAATACTTCTAGAGTCTAGGCAGCCTCTTTCACACCTAAATTTCTGTATTGTCTGGTACCCCTGGGTCCAGGTCCTTCTCCATTCCATCCCGCTTGTCGCTGTAGGTCCCCACATCAATCCCTGGTTTAAAATCCCCACATGACTTTGCATCATCTGCTCAAGGATAGAGTAAAAACGCACCTGACTCTCTCTGATTTAGCTCAGTCTACTTTTCTGGTCTCATTTCCAACTCTTTGCCTTCCAAAACCCCGTTCCATCACCCCTCTCCAGACTTGATGTATCCCCTTTACCTACAATATCCTTTCCTTATTTTCTCCAATTCTCCCTGCTCATTAGGGACCAAAGTAAACTATAATTCTTTCCTGAAATTTTCCATAATTACTATGTTCCATTCTGAATTTTATAATAGTCATTGTCTATTTTACTTACTTGCACACCTAATCCTATTGCGTGATACATTATTTTAAAATTATTTGATTTGAGTGTCTTATAATGAAACTGCAAACGCATTGAGGATCAGTGTCCAGTGACAATGAGTAGCTCTGTAACTTTAGATGAGTTTCTTAACCACTCTGATCTCTGTGTCCACAGCTGTAAAATGGAGATAGTACATGCTTAAAGATTGAAAGCCGTTGTAAACCTTTAGCACAGCCTCTAGCATGTAGTACTTACTCAGTTAACCTTAGTTCACTGCCCTCTGGATCGGCACAGAGCCTTGCATAGTGTGATTTTAAATAATTAAATGTGGGGGGCTTCCCTGGTGGCGCAGTGGTTGAGAGTCCGCCTGCTGATGCAGGGGACGCGGGTTCGTGCCCCAGTCCGGGAAGATCCCACATGCCGCGGAGCGGCTGGGCCCGTGAGCCATGGCCGCTGAGCCTGCGCGTCCGGAGCCTGTGCTCCGCAACGGGAGAGGCCACAACAGTGAGAGGCCCGCGTACCGCAAAAAAAAAAAAACAAAAAAAAAAACAAAAACGTGGGTATCAGGTGGGGCTTAGGCAGTAAAAGGATGGTGAGCATGAATTGGATAATTTGAGGGGAGTTTATAAAAGGGATGCTTTAAAAGGTGTGGGCAGGGTATAGGGATAGTTTAAGGGGCTGGAAGCCACAGGGAGCCATTACCTTCACTAGGCCTGAAGGAGCGAGGGAGGGAGCAGTTATAGAACCTGGAGATGGAGAAGGCAGGTGACAGGTACCGTAGATGAGGGACGCAGGCTGAAGTGACTCTGCACGGAGGTGGACGGGGACATCTCAGCCTTATTTTTCTCGTTCCTTCTGCACTCTTTCTGGTGCTCCCTGTTAGCGAAACCCAACAGAAACCAGAGGGGCACAGGAGCCCCAGCCGTGCGTGGTCCATGCATCCAAACACCAAGGCCCAGTATAGGGTGGAGAGTACATCTGGATGGGCAGTGGAAGTACATGCAGCATGCTTATAGCAAGCATGTGTTTTACTGCCCCTTGCTCTTAGCAGTTGCCAGCCAAAGACAGTGTTCAACTTTCATAGGCACAGATCTCTGGGGCCTGAACCGAATTCAAGCATTTGAACAGATTCAGAGCTGCTTTTTTTGAAAAGTCATGGCCCCCAACCGTTTCCGACTTTTGTGTAATGATGTCTTTCCAACCAGGCTCTTAATCCTCCTGGGAAAATATTAGTCCTTCCCCTTCCACTGAAGCACGTGGGTCTCCTTTGAATCAGTCATGCAGCATGCCTGCACTTCCGGTCCTGCAAACAATCTCAATTTTGAATCGCTCTGCTCTGCAGACCCTGGCTGAGAAGTGACGGCTGAGAGCAATAGCCCAAGAGACCTCTTACCATTCATCTCCAGGATTCCCTGAGCTCCGCCCTCCGGCAGGTCCTATCACACGTAGACTGTCCATCCGAATTACAACTTGACATTATGTCCTTGGCTTTTATTGAGGGTTCTAAAAGAAATGGCTCTGAGTGAACATCTTTGCACTTTCTGTAAAACTCCCCTTGAAGCCTTATCCATTATGTTGTGCATTGTCTCTTATTCTGTATTACGCCCACATGATAAATTTGCTTCGAGTTCAGTACTCAGAAAGTTTCTTCCTCTCTAGGTGAACAAGTTTGCTTCTTTTAATCAGATAATGAGAGCTGGCTTGGTCTTCATTTTTGTCTTAGCCGATCAGGACAGGGTTTCATACTCAGTTGCAATAGTTTGTAGATAAAATGAGCCACCACTTCTTCACTGTTTAGCTCTTAGTTCCTTCTTTTTAAGAATTATGTGGTTTCATTTATCATAGCTTTTGAAAGTTTTACGTTGCCTGAATAGATTTCTCGAAGTAGGTAAGACCTAAAAATTTAATAACGTTGCGTTTGAAACACAGTGAATAATGAATAATGTCAGAAGACAAGAAAAAAAGACTGAAAGACCAAATAATCAATAAACTAGATAAAATACAAAAATCAAGAATTACATGAACTTACAAAGATCAATATGCAAGCAGGGATCAATAATTTTATTGTTGGCACCAGAGTCTAATGAAATCAAATAGGGTGTTGGAATTTATTTGAAACTTACATTTTAAATAAATTATGAGTAACAATAGATTTTTATTATTTTTTTTTATAAAATCATGTATTTTTTAAAATTTAAAAAAAAATGTTGGCTGCATGGTGTGGCATGTGGGATCTTAGTTTCCTGACCAGAGATCAAACCCTCACCCCCTGGAGTGGAAATGTGGAGTCTTAACCACTGGACCACCGGGGAAGTCCCATGATAGATTTTTAAAGTGTCCTAGAAATCATACATTTGTCTTGGAAGTAACCCAAAGCATGGAGATTGGCATCCAACTTGTGAAACACACGTGTTAGAAGACACTATTGCCATTAAAATCATGCTTCTGACAAATATTTGATGATATGGGCAAAAGCTTGACAGTAATGGCAAGGAAAAGAACAGGTTACTAATCTGTGTACATAATGCATGTACAATTCTATAAAAGTGTGTGTGTGTGCGCCTGTGCGCGTGTGTAGGATAGCCCTGTGGGATGGAAGGAAAGAGCCTGTGTGGGTTTTGGAGTAGTTAAGACCATCTTTGCCACTAAGCTGTATGGGGTTGCCCAGGCTGGTTAATTCCTCACTGGTAAAATACACTTATTTGCAGAATTACTGAGAATGAATCAAAGTGCGGTATGAAAAGGCTAAAAAATATCCATCACATCTAACATTTATTAAGGACCTATTTTCTTTTTCTTCATTGTCATCATCTAAACTAATAGCAAGAAACTGCACTAAAATGTTAATTTAGTATATCTTGATTGTGGCACCATAAGAATTTTTTCCTTGAACTCTTCTATAGTGAGCATGTATTACTTTTTTTTTTTTTTTTTTTGCGATACGCGGGCCTCTCACTGTTGTGGCCTCTCCCGTTGCGGAGCACAGGCTCCGGACGCGCAGGCTCAGCGGCCATGGCTCACGGGCCCAGCCGCTCTACGGCATGTGGGATCCTCCCGGACCGGGGCACGAACCCGTGTCCCCTGCATCGGCAGGGCGACTCTCAACCACTGCGCCACCAGGGAAGCCCCGGTGGCCAATTTTTAATTTTTTTGTTTCATTGTCTAAGAAAAGAAAACTTTATACCACTCAGTACCATCAATGAAAGGCTCTTAAAGCTGTTTTTTATCTTGTGCATCCTTTTGGCATTGAGGAAGGTAAATCAGTTCCATGGGATGCCTCACTCCAAACCTTAGGCCAGCAGTTCAATGAGGCTGCGCTTTTGAATCACGTGGAGACCTCTCTAAAGCCTAGGGCCTCGAAGCAATCCACGTCAGTCTCTTGGTGGTGTGTAGCCAGGCTTGAGACCCACTGCTCCTAGGGGGATCACGTGTCCAAGGAACACCTAAGTCACGGCACATACCACTTCTGTATCCCCAAATGTAAGGTTTGACAACCTTTAACAGGTGTGTTAAACAGCTTTGCCTTCTTTCTTCCAGTGAGACTGGGTTTTATTTTTATGGAGAGGTGCATGAAGGGGATGTATACCCATTGCATTTGTTTCTTGACTTCCCAAATAATGGCAAAGGTAGTAATGCGAGAGCTCAACCCATTAACTAACCCACCTTGGGGAACTGTTCTTACAGTGGTGTGGCTGGAGGGAGCCCTAGACCTTTACCCCGAAAGGACCCAGGGCACTGGCAGTGTCCAGGTGCCGTTTTACATTTTTTAAATCGCTGGCACCCATGGTTTGCCTTACGAAACTACCTCCAGGGCGTGGTAAGACAGTTGCTTTGCACCTTGAAATGTTCTAATGTTAAAGACAACAAACACCTGTGGTTTGGAACCCTTATCATAGATACTCTTCAGTAAGGTACATGCTTGAGTTCTCAAAACACTTGCAATTTTACTTAGATTGTGTTTTGGTTCAGGCAGTCACGAAAAAAACCTCCATTCTCTGCCTTTCTTTCAATTAATGTATAATAATAATAAATAATAGCAGCAGCAGTATATATTGAACAGGTTTGTGTCAGAGGACTGAGTGTTGTGTCTTAAATCTACACTCTTGCACTTTTATCCCAGGCTCTAGCAGTCCAGAAATGAGTGGAGTCTGGTACTGACCTGTGAGGGGTTTATAGTGTGGTCGGGGAGACAGTAGTTTCTGCAACAGCAAGTACCGTAACCCCTGTCGGTCACAATGCATGGGCACTGGAGGTGGCTGGTGCCCGCTGTGCTGTAGGAGGCTGGGAAGGCTTTGTGGAGATGGGGCTACTTCTGCCAGATGATGCTGGATGAACAAGTACTGACTAGGCGAGAAGGGTGGGGACACAGCTGCATGTGCAAAGGTGTGGTGGCCACACAGCGTGTGTCCTTTTCAAGGTGCTGCAAACAGTGCATGTGGGAAGCAGGAAGTGATGAGCAGAGTCCCAAGGATACCACCATATTGAAGGGTTTGGACTTTAAACAGTAGGAAGCCACTGAAAGATTTCACTTAGGGCACAGAAATACTTTACCGACTGTCAACCACTAATGAATAATGCCTGGGAAGAAGACAAGAACAGCTAGGAGGTTAGAAATGGGGAGGTAAGAGATGCTGCTGCTGGACTGAGATGTTGGCAGTGGAAGTAGAGAAAAGGCAACTGTAGGTACCATTAATAGGACTTGATGACCTGTTGGGATGGTTGAGAAAGGAAATGGAAGGAGCTGGAGGTGACTCCCAGGTTCCAGGCATAACAAGAAACAAATGAGAGCAAGAAATAACAATAACGTGGATGGCGAGGTGATTACTTGGTTCTATGCATCTTGAGTTTGCAGCACCTGTGGAAGCTTTCAGATGGAGATGCTCAGTAAGCAGCTGGATGTATGGGCTGAAACTTCCAAAGAGAGGTCAAGTCTGGATAGAGATTCTGAATTCATCCCCTTTAAATAATTTATTGAACTGGACTGTGAATAAAGAGAGAACACAATTTCTCTCAAAGTAATAGATTTCCATTAGAATAGTTTTCAAGAATTACCGATGGACCTTGAGTCTGTCATGCAGAGTGAAGTCAGTCAGAAAGAGAAAAACAATACCATATGCTAACACATATATATGGAATCTAAAAAAAAAAAAAGGTTCTGAAGAACCTAGGGGCAGGGGCAGGACAGGAATAAAGACGCAGATGTAGAGAATGGACTTGAGGACACGGGGAGGGGGAAGGGTAAGCTGGGACAAAGTGGGAGAGTAGCATTGACATATATACACTACCAAATGTAAAATAGATAGCTAGTGGGAAGCAGCCGCATAGCACAGGGAGATCAGCTCGGTGCTTTGTGACCACCTAGAGGGGTGCGATAGGGAGGGTGGGAGGGAGACACAAGAGGGAGGGGATATGGGGATATATGTATACATATAGCTGATTCACTTTGTTATACAGCAGAAACTAACACAACGTTGTAAAAGCAATTATACTCCCATAAAGATGTTAAAAAATAACCGAAAAAAAGAATTACCATAATGCGTATTTTAACACTTATTTTGCAGGACTGGTTAAAATTACATAGAGAGCAAAGTAGTTTTATGGTTTAGTGTCAGGCCTTGAAAATAATGTATCCAGTTTTGAAGGGGTGTGTGTGTGTATTTCTGCAAATTGCTTCCAACTTTGACAACTTGCCTACAAGTTTCATTCCGATACAGTTTTGAGAAGGCAAAATGCAATATCTCGAACTGGAGGCTGTAATGGAAAAAGGAACTCATTCTTAAATGAAGATGATGAGGTTGGTGCCATATTGCTTGAAACAGTGAGTGAATTTAAAACCTGCGTGAGATTACATCAAATCCAGGCAAGATTTTTGTTCCATTTGAGTGGAATATCCGTAATTGAAGATGGAGGGTTCGACCAAGAAAGACACGTGGCATATGTACAATTTTATCAATTTTCTGATACAGTGGTTTCAATTTGTGTATGTATACACAAAGGCATTAAATCACATTGATTACTGAACTTCTTTTTTTTCTTTTTTCATTTTGGCAACAAATGAAGATCCAAGCTTAACTTTATTAGCTGCAGCATTTTATGAGTTCCTGCCTAGTAATTTAGTATGTTGAGGACATGGAAACTCTCAGGAAAGTGGTGGGGAGTTAGAGGTAGAATAGAATGTATTACAGTGAGCTAGAAATGAGTGTAGAAAACATTAAGTATTATTTAATGGATTTTTTTTTTTTTTTTTTTTTTTAGCTTAGTGCTCAAAGTTAGTGAGATAACAGCTAGGTCTAGAAATATTTCATTTTATAAGATCTTCATCATAGTGATATTTTTCATTATGAGATACTGACAGTTTTATATTTTTTAATTGCCTCTTGTCTCAGTTTTAGCATTGTCATGAAGGTGAAGATGGAATAATACATTGATTTGACTATTTACACTTTTCCATTAAAACTTTATTCCAAATATAAATTGTTAGGCTCATAGATTCATTTTCCATTAACTGTTTAGCAGTCCAAACCAAAAGGCATTATGATAAATACAAATTGAATTTGGATCGTGTGATAGATTCAGTTATGCTCTTAAGTTTTCACTTCTCTGGAATAGAAGGATACACTTACTCCCTTGCCCAGGGAGTGGCCTCATGGCCGGCAGGGATACTTTCCCCCACTTGACTTTGGGTTCCGCTACGTGTCTTGCTGAGCTGTTAGTGAATGTGTCACAAGCAGAGGCTTTTGAAATATGCTTGTGTGGTTGGCCTTGCCATCCTGCCCTTTGGTGATCTACTGTGAGAGGAGCACGCCCTGGGTAGTCCCTGCCCATTTAGCCTGGGTCCCAGAATAAACTCTGGTGGAGCTGACCTATATAATCCTGCAG
Source organism: Stenella coeruleoalba (assembly GCF_951394435.1). Classification (NCBI taxonomy): domain Eukaryota; kingdom Metazoa; phylum Chordata; class Mammalia; order Artiodactyla; family Delphinidae; genus Stenella; species Stenella coeruleoalba. The sequence continues at coordinate 52,996,212 of NC_137148.1, forward strand.
CCAGAAGCCAAGCCCAACAGACCCATAGTCTCTACGTGCAGACCTGCAGATGGTTATTGTTGTTAGTCACTAGTTGTGTGGTGGGTTGTTACCGAGCACTGCAGTGACAAAGATGACTCTTACAGAGGGCAAGCCTGTGTTGTGTGGTTAAGAGCAGAGGCATTGAAGCTTTTAGTTCTGTTTGAATGTTGAGCCATCACCTGCTGGCTTTACTCTCCTGGGCTCTCTTCTGCATTTTAGGTTTGTCATCAGTAAAATGAGAAAATCACTTACCTCCCAGGAATATTCTGGAAATAAGATGTATGCATGTCAGTTACTTTGAACAGTGTCAAGCAGATAGTAAGCGTCTGTGTTTCTGGACAATTGAGCCTTCCTTCTCCTCTGTTTGCCTTTTGCTCCGTGTGGCTTTGCCACATCCTAGCTGTGTGACTCTGGGGCAGGTTAAAGTTCTTCTGAGGCTTAGTTTCCTTTTCTATCACATGCACGTACTAACACTTACCTGGCAGGATTATTATGAGGACTACAGCAAAGGTAGGCAGATACCTTAGTCAGTTGAGGCTGCTCTAACAAAGCAACAGACGGTGGGAGGCTTAAACAGTGGACATGTGTTTCTCACAGCTCTGGAAGCTGGGAGTCCAAGGTCAGGCTGTCATGGATTCCATATCTGATGAGAACCCTCATCCTGGTGGAGAGATCCCATGTCTCTTCCTCTTTTTATAAAGGCATTAATCCCATCATGAGGGCCCCCCCATCATGACCTAGTCTCACCCTAATTATTTCCCAAATATCCACCTCCAAATACAATCATATTAGGGCTTCAGCATTCAACATATGAATTTGTGTGGGGTGTGGGTCGAAGGACACAATCAGCCCATAGCAGGAACCATGGCTAGGCGAGTCAGTACTTAGTAAAAGTAGCTTTTCAGAAAATAAAGGAACCAAAGTGCTGCAATTCGAAAGACATATTGATAACATCGTTCACGTATGTAATACCTGTGTATTATACTTTTGCTCTTGTGGGCATTAAAATAATAACTCCTTTGAAATAAGGAGATTTATAAAGGGCAAGGAGTAGCTAATGTGGAGTCAGTAAAGGCTTTTGATGGGCGGACTGAAAAATGCTAATTAGAAGAGACAGCATTAGAGTGCATGGATTGGGGTGGAATGTGAAGGACAGGGGGGTTCGTTTATAGCACGTTTATGTTAATCAGTGTAGCAGAACTGCCATCCAAAATGCCTTTGTTTTAAATGGATGAAATTTGCTAAACTTAACTTTTTGCCTGCTGGAAACCGTTCTGATGTGTTGGCTCTCAGTTTTCTGATACTTGCCTGTTTTCTTCTCTTGCTGTGCACGGCCGTGTCTATTTCATTTCCGTGTGTGTGTTCTCTGACCACAACAGCATTAGCTCCTGGCGTCGTATGCTTCTTACCCAGAATTTGTTCCATAGAAAACCTGTGTCCTCAACACACTTGCTTTGAATCTATTTTGATCTGTATCAGCTGGAATAAGTTTTGAGCTGCTGGATATTAGCTTCTGTTTGCTCCTCTCTCCAGAAGCTAATTGACTGATTTGGGGTGGAGGAGAGATGAGAGTCTATACATCTGACCAATTTCACAGAGCTTTCCTTGCAACCTATTGAAATGCAAATACAGGCTACACTTCGAGTCTCTAAGAATTCACACATGCAATTCTTTGTTTTCTTCTGAAAAATAAACATTCAAAATTCATGCACATTCTATTATTCATGTGCTATACATTTAAGTTCTGCTTGTATCCCAAGATAAATCTTATCACCATTATTTAAAATTTCATGAATGAAACTTTGTATCTCTAGTGCCACACTAGCCTAGACCACTTGACCCAATCAAAATAATTTGAAATGCAACACTTAAAATGAGTTCTTGTGTGTGTCTGTGTATATGCATTTATGTATACACCTATGTCATTGCCTTATCTCCAGCTGTTTTTATTCAACTCTACTCTGTATAAATGGGTAAGAACTCAAAACCTCCTTATGGTGTTTTCCCCAGAAAAACCTGAATCTGTAGTATCTGCTGCTTATAAGGCTTCCATGAGCTACAGCACTGATGTCAAAGCATTTTTTCTTTGTTTGATAGTTGTCACACTGGTGGTCCTGAAACGGGAAACTCTTTTCTGTGCTGTCCATTCACCTGTATTTTCAAAGCAGTCATCTACTACTTTTCATTTTTCAAGTACTTTAAAAGAATATTATGTGTCAGCAAGGCAGTTACTCTGTCATTTGATCTGCTGTACATCTTAGCCTTCCTGGAACAGTTAATAACTTCAAGAATCCCTTTTTTCCTAAGTTGTGGTCACTTTACGGATGACACAGGAGAGAATGATTCTCCTAGCCAGATCCAGAGCCCTCCCACCCAACTTCCTGCCTAGTGCCTCTGGGTGCTAGCACCAGCTTTTTCTGATAAAGGCTTCAAAGCCTGAGAGGCTGCCCGTCCAGCACTGCGTCTGGGAGAAGGAACCCAGGCTTATGCGCCGTCCCTTGTTAAGCCTGTGTCCTCATAAGGAATTTTGGTGATAGTTAGAATTTAGCTTTGTGTCGCCTTCTGGGAGCCATAGGAAAATGGACTTTATTAGTTCTCTTAGCGCTCTCGGAGGTTCTGTAATTTCCAAGGAGGGTCAGTTGTTCTGGGAAAATAACAAACGTTCAAGGGAATTTTGACACAAAATTGAGCCTGGGTATATATATCAGTGTCCATGCTTAGTGCAGAAAAGAGTTGCACACATTATTGTGATTGGAAACTCTTTCCTCCTTTGATGAGTTATCTCAGTTTTCAGCCTTTTCCCCCCAGGCCCTCAGATTCATTTCAGTGGATATGCTGGGGTGGGCAGTGGTGGTGGTGAACAGTGGCTGCATCATTTCCTGCCTCTGCACCAGTAGAGTGTCTTTCATTATAATAGTCCTTCCCGTCATTGTCAGATGCTTTCCTTAAGTTGTTCTAGACTGAAAACTGGTGTGAAGTCTGGCATTCATCTTTAGCAGCTGCCTCCCAGTCAGGGGTGTGTGTGTGTGAGTGTGTGTGTGTGTGTGTGTGTGTGTGTGTTGGTTACGGGCTGTTGGTTTCTGCTTTCCTCAGTTTCCTCCCCAGGTTTTCTCAGTTAGGGACTATGACCTTTTAAACCTTCAGACACACATTTAATCTTCTTTCCTTTTTTAAATTAAAAACAGCCTTGCTTTGGACATAGTATAAGAATATTGATTTGATTTGAGAAAGTATCTTTGAATTTTATATTTCTTCACTGTAAACAGTGATTGGCTACATTCTTCTAGCACCTTTTTCTCTTCCTGCAGTTAACTTACAGTCTTTAGGGAGTGTTTTAACTCTTCATAATTGCACCAGTGTCATGGGAACATTCAGTCACTTACCCAACAGATATTTACCATGTGTTTTTAATTTGTGTAAAGCTGGGGCTACAAGGACAAACAAGATCTAATTCCTGTTATCTTCTGGGAGTTTATGACCCAGAAGTAGAGAAGGCAGGCTAATAACTAGACAATTAAATGCAGAGGGATAAGTGTTATGATAGTTAACCCGTGACATAGTCGGTGCTGGCTGGCTGGCTGGCTGGCTGGCTGGACGAAGAGGGTGAGTCTGTAGGATGTCATGGGAGCACATAACAAGACACCCAGCGATGTGGTGATCAGAGGCGTGACATCAGTGATGGCGGTTGGCCAGTGATTTCTGTTCTGCTCATGTTAAGTTTCAGGAAACTCAAGGGGAGATGTCTAGTAGACAAGAAGGTTATGTAAGAGCTTGGAGAGATAAGGACAGAAATGGCCTGGAGATAGAGATCTATGTGGCATTATCATATGGGTGTTTACTGAAGCCATGGATGAAATCACCCAGTGAGAGTATGGGGCATGAGAAAAAAGGAGAGTCTAGAAAATAACTTTGATCCATTATGGTCGTTCATCTTTAGGAACACTGTAAGGACCAAATTAATAAATAAAAAAGATTTATTCAGTCCACAGTATTTGTTGGGTCCTACTCTGTGCTGGGACTTCAAGGGTGCTCTTAGAAGAGGTATGGTAATTGTCATACACATTACCAGTTTCTAAGTACCAGGTACCATTCTAAGTGCTTTACATGTATTAGTTCATTTCACTTCTACATCACCCCCTTGAAAAAGGTACTGTTATCCTCAATTCTCAGAGGGGGAAACTGGGCAGTTAACTAATGTTTCTGGGTCTTAAAGTTAGTAAGTGGCAGAACTTGGCTTCAAATCTAAGATGCCTAGACTGAACCTAGGTGGTTTGACCACACTCTTAATCGTCTTATGATTTTTTTTTTTTGCTTCTCTGAGGTGGGCAAGACAGCCTAAGTATAGTTTTCATCTACTCTGATAACTTCAGTAGACGTTGTATCCAGGATAACATGGAAGGCGAGAGATGCATGTGGTAGGGTGTCCATATTAAGGTGTTTACCTGGATAGAAATAGTAATGAGTTCCATTCATCCATACTTCTCCAGTGGCTGTGAGGGACTAACGCTATATTGTATAGTATTTTTGCAACTGTAGGCTTAGATAGCAGTTCTGGGCATTTTATTCATGGCAGGCTGGGTGAAATAACGTACAGTGTTCTAAGAGGTAGGCTCTCCTGGTCTGTGGAAGTGTTGCTGGTTTGTTGCTAGGGATTAATGAATTGCTTCCTAAAGAAAATAGAGCTAATCCATAATTGTAAGTTGTAAATTACATACATCATTGTATCAGAAAGGTATACTCTGGTTTAAAATCCCTGGAACATTCTTTTGAATCCTGGAAGGATTTCATAAACTAGTTGACGTATGGAGACCCTGTTTATAAACAGGGAGAAGTGAATAAGGCAAAAAAGATGGAAGATTTTAAATTTTAGTTGTTAGGTAATTTTAGTTGTTTGGAACATAGGGTGAAAGACATCCAGTGAGCTCATGGAGATAAAGGGGTGTCTAGGAACAGTTATTCATATTATTAGGGAAAATAATTTTGAGTTGAATCCTATAGTTCTGCATGACTTAACCAAATTGAGGTCTTATTGAGTTAGAAGACGTGGTACCCTCATGCTGAATACCTCCCTGACATCCATTCCTCCCTTGCTCCTTCTCAGCAGCCCCTGATTTGCACTGGGTTTTGGAAAAGCTGACTCAGGTCCCTATGTTGGGAGAATGTGATGTAGATTGGGCCAATCAGCATATTCCATCTCATGGACCATAGTGATTGCAGGTGTGGCATGAGACCTAAACTGAGTCCAGCAGAGTGAACTTCTGTCCCTTTACTGGGAATGGTGAGGCAAAGATGCTCTTTCTTGCTGGGCATTAATTAGGAAATACATAGCCACAGGGGTAGCTTAAAACTACTTGGGGTGTATGAAGAAAGTGTGCTTTAGGAAATTGGCTGAACCATGAAAAGTAGGATCAAAATATGCAAAGAAACCACGTCCTTAACCGTTCGATTCAGGCTGCTGAATTAAACATTGTCTGAAACAAAACCTCTCACTGGACTCTTCAGTCACACCAGTGGGTAACTCTTTTATATTATTTAAAGCTGCTTTGAATTGAGTAGTTTGTTACTTGGAACGAAAAGCATCCTCATTATTTGGTGGGTTTTATTTAGTTATCATTTGCTTAAGTTAGCAATTTTTCCTTGTCAGTATTTAGAAATTTTTATTTTGATGACAAAGTAAATTTAGTGTGTTTCTCCCCTGAAATATCTTGCTTTTTTTCCTTCTACAAAGGTGTCTTACTTTCGACATTTTACAATGTAAATGTGATTTAATATATAATTTGCTTATGAAGAGATTTGAAGATGCACAAGGAAGATGATACTTAAATGAAAATTTATTTCAGTGACGTTTACAATAAAAATGAAATATTTTCGTCTTTGAAGGATTAGTATGTTTGTGTTCTTACTGTGATAACCTCTTAAAAGCAGACAGGTATTTGTTTGTTTAACAAGTAAAGAACTATTAGGCATGACTTCACCAATGATCAGTTAGCCTAAGTTATTATAATTTTTTTATTTTTTAAAATTTATTTTTGGGTGTGTTGGGTCTCCGTTTCTGTGCGAGGACTTTCTCTAGTTGCGGCGAGCGGGGCCCACTCTTCATCGCGGTGCGCGGGCCTCTCACTGTCACCGCATCTCTTGTTGCGGAGCACAGGCTCCAGACGCGCAGGCTCAGTAGTTGTGGCTCATGGGCCCAGCCGCTCCGTGGCATGTGGGATCTTCCCAGAACAGGGCTCAAACCCTTGTCCCCTGCATTGGCAGGCAGATTCTCAACCACTGTGCCACCAGGGAACCCCTATTATAATTTTTATACTAAATGATTTGACAGTGATAGATAGCTGATGTGGCAAGTCAGCATAAAGCTTTATATCTTTATTGCCTTTTATCATTTCTGCTCTAAATAATTGTTCACATCTGTCGGCTATTAGAGGCAGTTATGGGAGGATTAGGATGTGTGGATCAGGAAATCCTGGCTAATGATTATTTTCTATTCTCCATTTCTTTTCCATCTTTTCTTCCCAGTTTTCCTCTTTAGGGCATAGACTTTATGAAATAGTCTCAGATTTGTGCTTACGATGGAACATCCAATTCCACAGGTGCTCTTGCCAAGCCACACGTATGTCTGTGGCTGCAGCATTTATGCACATGGTGCAGGCAGCTGGGGTGGCTGGCGTGCTCACACCAGAAAGCTGCATCAGACACCTAGAGTAGAGGCAGTTGAAGTTCATGCTGCCCACCCCAGCTTCGTGTTCTTTTCACATCCTGAGTTGATGTGGTGAGATCTTGGTGAGGGTGGGTAGCCTCTGCAAAATAGGAAACCTCTGTGACTCAGTGAAAGTAATTGGGATAAATAGGAGTGTCCTTGTTCTGGGTTCCCTTTTGGTTCTTTTGGGCAGCCTTGAATTGTGATGTAGCCAAACTGGGCCTCTGTGGTCTAGAGGTTGACCATAAAGCAGAGTTGATGGAGCTCTTGAGGGTTCTGTCTAACTTTGCCCAATTTACTCCATTCTGCTTCCTGCCCCAGTGGGAGGCTGAGGAAGCAGCAGAAACCCAAATCTCTTATCACATTTTCAGCAGGGAAGCACCTCTGCACTCTGCCTGGAGCAGACTGTCTCTCCCTGCCCTTCCCTTGGCTGCCTCGCTCTCCTCCTCCACCCTGCTTCCCTCCCCCGCTTCCCTTCCCTGTTCTCCTCTTCCCTGCCCCATCTCCCTTTACTCTTACCATTTTTATTATTTTTTTTGCGGTACGCGGGCCTCTCACCGCTGTAGCCTCTCCAGTTGCGGAGCACAGGCTCCGGACGCGCAGGCTCAGCGGCCATGGCTCACGGGCCCAGCCGCTTCGCGGCATGTGGGATCTTCCCGGACCGGGGCACAAACCCGCATCCCCTGCATCGGCAGGCGGACTCTCAACCACTGCGCCACCAGGGAAGCCCACTCTTCCCATTTTTTCATTCAATCCACCTCTCCCTTTTTCTAGTTTATTTGGACTTTTTTTTTTTTTTTTTTCCAGAGCAGTAACTCTTCTTTCTAAACCCCCAAGCCCGGGGTACGTGTGCCTCTGCAGGTCCCCATCACCTACCTAAGCTCTTGTCGGACCTCATCATAATTCCCCATTCTCCTTGTCTCTCTCCACACCCAGTGTCTGTAAACTTCTTGAGATTAAGAAAATTGTCCTGTCCCCCTTAGATCCCCAATACATGGTCAGACGTGGTAAATGATCAATCAAGTTTGTTATCTCCAGGGGCAAGGTTACACATGATTTTAATTCTTTGTGTTTTTGAGTCACCCTTTTGTGAATCTATTTTATCTATTATTTTTACAATCAGAATGGAAAGTTTAAAAAAAGAAATATCAATATAATTTGATAAAAACTATGTGTGAAATAAAGGAGACTCTTTCAAGGTCCGTTCGGATGTTAATTGGGTCCTTGGCAGAAAGCATATTACCTCACCGGCATGAGGCAATTATTTATAGTGGTTACATCAGCCAGAAGAAAAATGATAAATTCTAGATTCCTGTCCCTGCACTCACCGCAGGGTTCCAAGTAAAGAATTTGCCTGATTCGCCTTTCACTGCCTTTCACACTTCACCAAGGTCCAGTGTTAGAGCTTTTCTGTTTAAAAAAAAAAAAAAAAGAATTCCTTTTTCTTCAACGGCTAATGCCTGAGGTGCTTAGAATTAGAGGATCATAGAATTTCAAGTCCAAGAGTGAAACCTTAGATTTAGTCTAGCTTGATTTCTTCATCTTCTGGCTAAGAATACTGAGTTTCAAAGAAGTAAAGTGACTGAACCAACCTTACCAAAATAGTAAATATCAGAATCAAGGTGTTTTCATGCATAGTCTGTTCACTCTGGCATCCTATTCATAGCAGATGGTTGAGTTCTTTTGTGTCCTTTTTGGACTTTTAAATAATATTTTTTTTTTGAAGTATAGTTGATTTAAAATGTCATGTTAGTTTTAGGTACACAGCAAAGTGATATACTCTTTTTCAGATTCTTTTCCCTTATAGATTATTACAAAATATTGACTATAGTTCCCTGTGCTCTACAGTGGGTCCTTGTTGGTCACCTATTATATATATAGTAACGTGTATATGTTAATCCCAAACTCCTTATTTATCCCCCCCACTTCCCCTTTGGTAACCATGTTTGCTTTCTATGTCTGTGGGTCTATTTCTATTTTGTAAATAAGTTCATTTGTATCATCTTTGTAGACTCCACATATAAGTGATATCGTGATATTTGTCTTTATCTGACTTACTTCACTTAGTGTGATCATCTCTAGGTCCATCCATGTTGCTGCAAATGGCATTATTTCACTCTTTTATATGGCTGAGGAATATTCCATTGTACGTATATACCACATCTTCTTTATCCGTTCTTCTGTCGATGGACTGAATAATAACTTTTTAAATAACTAGTCCTTGCCTAACAGAAATGATGCCATTTCAGAAAGCTTATTAATACCCTTTGAGTGGGGCTTCTGATTTAACTTAATAGCGAAAGTCTGTCCCAAGTTGTTGCCACACCTCTTTTTCCAGACTTTGAATATATATGATTTCTTAACCATTTAACTTTATATTTTAGGAGAGTGAAGGCAAACTAAAATGCCCGCAGGGACTAGACACATAAGATACATGTGTAAAGGACACTAGGGGAAAAATAGGGAGTGATGGGGGCCTGTGATCAAACTGCAGAGCTTATCCCTTGCTGAAAGGCATTCAGATTCTATTTTTATTTAAAAACCCTAAACAGAGCCTATCCATAGGCCAGAACAAACCTTAGAATCTTTTGTTTGTGATTTCTATCAAATCTAGGCCCTCAAAAAAAAAAAAAATTACAAAGAACCCAATTTAAGCCTGTTTTTTTTTTTTTTTTTGAAAACACATCACAAAATTGCATCCAAGTGAGAAGAATCTTCTCTTGCCAGTAGAGGCTGCTTAGGCAGTATTTATACTCAGAGCATGCTGAACATTTCCCCGTAGATGGTAACCTCAGTCTTTTATAATTTAGAACGATGTAAAATCATTCTAAAAACAAATGGAATTTTAGCACAGTATTCCATCTTGGCCCTGCTTTTTTGTGTGTAAGAACCATAATCTTATCTACTTATTTATCTATTTATATGTATCTATGTAAAGACTTGGCAGAAAGGCTTGGAGAAGAGAAAAAGACTCCAGTAAAGCACCTCCCTAACTAGGGTTTAATAGGAGAGGGGGCAGGGGCAGCAGTCTAATTGATCAGGCTGCCAGGAAATTTGAGCCAACCCGTTAGTTACAAATTTTTGTTATGCAAAATTTAACAGCGGTGGCCAGAGCCACAAGGAGGCTGCAAGTAGACTCAGATGCATTCTTTTTGTGCTGGCCGTTGCTCTTAAAGGACAGTTTAATTTGTGTGAGATACTGTTCCAATTTGCTGTCTCTTTCATTCCTTGGGAAATGACTCTTTAGAGTCACCATTCTCTTAATGTTTTAAAAACCTGTGCTATGGCTTCCCTGGTGGCGCAGTGGTTGAGAGTCCGCCTGCCGATGCAGGGGACACGGGTTCGTGCCCCGGTCCGGGAAGATCCCACATGCCGCGGAGAGGCTGGGCCCGTGAGCCATGGCCGCTGAGCCTGCGCGACCGGAGCCTGTGCTCCGCAACGGGAGAGGCCACAGCGGTGAGAGGCCCGCGCACCGCAAAAAAAAAAAAAAAAAAAAAAAAAAAAAACCTGTGCTACATCTCTAAAACCCTTTTTGTTTTTATTAGCTCCACATATCACTGGATTATTATAGTGTGTCTGCTCTCTCTCTCTGTTGAGTGTCTATTTGTATCAACATTACTTTGGTGTAGATTTCCTTCTGAAGGTGGGCATTAATTAATTGTGGAATAATTCTTTTTAAGAATAGTTTCTATCTATACCCTTCCTTTTGACTGTTTTCAAACTTGCTAAGTGGTACTTCATTTCATTGCATTATTTATTTTAGGGCTGTAGAGGTTCTGGAGGACCACCTATTCTTATCCCCTTATTGTGTAGCCAGGTGAGGTTATCTGACACTAGCTAAACTTCTCTTATTTTTAACCAATAATAATTTCCATTAGCAGTTCCAGTAATAGCCTCAATGTGGTAAAATATTTTGAAAATACATAATAATAACCTTTCACAGTATAGTGGATGCCTACTAAGTATTAGATGCTGTGCTAGACATTTGATGTGTAGTAGCTGTGATTCTCGAAATGACCTGTCAAGGCATTATTAACCCTATCTTACAGAAGAGGAAATTGAGGCTCAGATGTTCAACAAATTGCGGTGACATCATAGGGCTTGTTTATGTGGATGCAAACCTGTGTTTCTTTGCTTCATAATTTATACTTTTCCCCTATACCATGGTCTGGTCCCTTTTTACTTCAAAGTGATTTGGGGGGAGGGGTTGGTCGAAAGATATTTTGCATAGTTGAAATTCATGAATTTTGCTACCTTTTTTCCCCAAAATTAGAAACACAGGAAAATCTTTTGTATGGAAAATATCTCAGTGCAAATCTGCAACGCTCAATCATGTGCAGCAGGCTTACAAGTCTCAGAGATACAGGTTAACTATCCTTTTCAAAGGATTCCCTAACAAAATGTGAACTATTTTCCCTGCCTAAATAGACTTCCCACTTGCATTCCTTTTGATCAGTAAAGAAAGGGGTGTGTGGAAAGCATGAGATGAAGATTACAGTATCACCTCATTTGAAACTGGAAAACGAACTTGGATGACATACTCTTCTTAAGAATGTCATAGTGGGGGCAGACCCTGTTGAAGCCCAAAGCTAGTCTAAGAGAGGATGCTTAATAAATCTCAAGTTCTTTTATGACTTTTCCCCCCACTCTTTTCTGGTTTTTCAATTCTTTGGTTCATGGCCCTATGCCACTGGTGGAGAGTCAAGGAGTTGCTTCTGATGAAAGTTAACCTTTGCTCAGGCCATGGCTGGCTGAAGAGGATTGTACGAATGGGAAGAGAAGAGAGCATGTTGAAAAAGGGGGCACAACCAGTGTGATGATTTAGTTAACACACTAAAAGACCTACCTGGAATTTGTAGTTATTTTAGTTGTGTGTGTTTGATAGATCCAAGTGTGTCTGTGTATGTTTAAATTCTTCACTGAAAAATCATTTCCTCTTATATTTTTCTGCTTATTCCCAGAGCTGTTTGTGATGTTGTGGGAAAGCCGATGGTATTTTTTAAAACAAATAGGACTAAAGAAATATTTTATGAATGAGCGAGAGAATGCTCTTATTTTTTTATCAGTTTGTTTTTTTCTAGTTAGTATCACGTGAAAAGGAAAAGTTCTGTCACAAAAGATGGAAGTCTCACATAAGTAATATTGTTCAGTAATGTTTACGTGTTTCTCCTGGGTTTGCACAGTGGTTACTGAGTCTCATCAGAGAGTAAGAGGAGAATGTAGCCTTCCGAGTAGTTGATTTGGAAAATACAACAGAACGTTTGGATATAAATGTTTCCCGCTCACTGCTTAGTGAGTTTTCTGCCTGTGGGAGTAGTTTTTTGTTTTTTTTTTTTTTTTTGAATGAATGGAAGGAAAAGGCATAATTCCTGTTAAGGATTTTTGTGCAGAAGAAAATCAGAATTCTTTTCTAAATATATAACATGTTTTGAGCAGATGGAACGTACCTTTAGGTATCTTGCGTTGAACACGAAGTGTATTAACATAGCAAAGACACTTAATTATAGATTTACACCAGCAGTCAGCAGAAATTAAACATTTATAAAAAGTCATAGTTTAGGTTAGTGAAGTTGCATAAAGAGGTTTGCTACAAATTTTGCAAGCTTGCCTTTTCCAAGAATGCATTGACAGTGTCTTTTTTAAGTTAACTTTTGTGTCCACACTGCCCAGCACATAGGATTTGCTTATTGAATGAATATATAAAAGAACAAGAATTAGGCATCAGATATGGTCTGTCAAGACTATATCCATACTGGTGGTGATTTTTTTTTTTTTTTTTTTTCGGTACGCGGTCCTCTCACTGCCGTGGCCTCTCCCGCTGCGGAGCACAGGCTCCGGACGCGCAGGCTCAGCGGCCATGGCTTACGGGCCCAGCCGCTCCGCGGCATGTGGGATCTTCCGGGGCCGGGGCACAAACCCGTGTCCCCTGCATCGGCAGGCAGACTCTCAACCACTGCGCCACTAGGGAAGCCCCTGGTGGTGATTTTTAATCATGGTTAGTGTATGCATTTGTAGGTCATGGCTGCAGAGCAAATAGTTTCACATGTAGCTGTTTCAAACAAACATTTATTGTATCAGTTTTTGTGGGTCAGGAGTCCAGGAGCAGCTTGGCAGGGTGATCTGGCTCTTGATCTCTGACAAGGCTGAAATCAGGCTGCTAGGGTATTGGCTGGAGCTGCCATCATCTCAAGGCTGGATTGGGGGAGCAGCTGCTTCCAAGGTCACTCAAGTGGTTGTTGGTAAGATTTAGCTCCTTGCTTGTCATTGGAGCCAGGGCCTCTGTTCCTCACTGGGTATTGTCCGGAGACCCTCTTCTGTTCCTTGTTATGTTGGCCTCACTGTAAGACAGCTCACAACATGGCAACTCACTTCCATCAGAGGGAGCAAGTGAGAGCAAGACAGAAGTCGTAGTCTTCTGAGACCTAATCTTGGAAGCGACACCTCATCACTTTGGTCGTATTCTAGTCTTGCAAACTGAATCACTGAGCCCCACACTGGAGGGGAGGAGATGGCAAAAGGGATGAATACCAGGAGCTGAGAATGGTTGGAAGTCATTTTAGATGCTGCCCACAGAGTCAGAAGTGGGAACAGATGGTGTCCTGGGAGCACCTCCACAGGCAGAAGTGGGCACCCCTACTTCACAACATGGTTCCCTCTTACATAGGCGTTGGCTCATGTCACATTTATTCCAAGTGTGTTTGTGTGAATTCTCCCTTATGAGATGGAGTTCCTTAATGACAGGGACCTTGTCCTGTTTAATTTTGTGTTTGCAGTACAGGAGCTGTTTGGCACGTAAATATTTTGAAAATAATGGGACCCATGAATTAGAAAAGTTGCGTTCAGAGCTGGACTAGTGGTATTTGTTCTCTTAATTTGGGTTTTCCTGAAAGCAGAGCTGGAAATATGGGTTGGAAGGCAAGTCGTTTGAGAGGTGATCTCAGGAAGCAGGAATGAGGGCAAAGATGGGATGTGAAAGGAAAGTCTATATGAGATCCCTGCAGTGGGTACTGGGGTGTCACTCCACTGGGATCTCCTGAGACACGCATGGAAAGAGCACCACCCCAGAGTCATCCATTGGAAGGACTCCTACAGGAAGCTGGAGCGTCTCCACCACTGGCTTCAGTCTCTTACGTTGAAGGTTGTCCCAGAGGAATTAACCCCTCCTCACTCTGGGCTTGGCAGGCTCCCTTGGTCTTGAGGAACGCCTGGGGCAGAAGTAGAAAAATGCCGAATGGGTGTGTTTAAGATGCGACACCATTAGTAACAGGTTGGTCTGAGCTTGCTCTGGGTCCCCACTGCAGCTGAGGCTGATGTTGGAGGGAGAATGGGGTGGGCCCTCAGGAAGGAGATGCAGACCACCCGTGGTGTCTGCTACACTGGCAGAGGGGGACGGCGGCCTGATCACATGTGGAACCTTAGACCTTGATGGTCAAAGTGGGAAAATGAGGGAGATCAAAGACCTATTTGGTCCCTCCCTGGGATGTAGATGGATAAATCCTTTTGTACAGTAGTTTCTGGAAGATTTATTTTACTTTACTATTTTACTTTACTATTTCCACTTGAACAAAAGGAAAAGTGAGCTGCTGACCTCAGTTTTGAAGAGTTTTTAATTGCCCTCACATGTGCCAGTCAATGTCAGTGCTGTCTGGAGCAAGAGATTAGAAGTTCCTGTGCCTTGTCTTTATCAGGAAGACACATATTGACTGATTGCCTTCCTGGTGTTAAATCTCATTTACTTTTTATCTAATTTTGAATCTAGTACTGTGCGTTTGCACAAGGAGAGCCCTTATGCCCATATTATTGGAGGAAGATCTTTTGATTGTGCTTTTTATGAAATTGGAATGTCCTTGTTTGAAGTACTGACCTAGACAAGAGTTGTGGTTACATGGTTACATGGCCAGCTGTTAAATGTGGTCTTTTAAAAAATTTGAAAAATTCATAAAATACCAAAAATATAGAGATTGATGTAACACACACCTCTGTAGCTGACATCTAGAATTAAGAAATGTTTACATTTTGTCATTTTCCTTCCAGTAGTGTTTTTAATGAAAGCAATTGAACATTTTAATAAGCAAAAAAAAACACAAAGAACTTAAAACATAAAAGAAGTATGACTGAAAACTTCTCTCCAGGCCTTTGTTCCCTTATCCCACACTCCCTCCCAGAAGCAACCCCATCATAATTTTAGTATGAATATTTCCAGTCTGTGTTTTTATTCTCTCATAAATATTTTACAACTTCCCCCCCCACTCAGAATTGTTTTTTTAATATATTTATGTTTATTCAAATAGATTGAATTCATTCATTTCAAATCCTGGCTAGTATTTCATCTTATGGATATGCCACAATTTCTTTTATCTTTTCCCTTAATAACAGACATGTTAGCTATGTTAGCTGTTTTGAGGGGTTTTTTTGGTTTTTTCGTTTTTCTATTATAAGAATGCTTCAGTGGAAATTCATGTACGGATTTCTTGCTGCCTGTGTGTAAGGCTTTTAGGGTAAGTGCCAAGAAGCAGAATTCCTGGGTTATATTGTAGACAACAATACATTTTCAATGTAATACATTGAAATACATTTTCAGTGTATTAGATATTGCTAACATTTTGCTAAAGCTTTTGAACTTCTACACTTGAACATTTCTACAGCAGACTGCTGCTTTCCCTCATACTCTCCAGGACCTGGTATTTTAAGACTTTTTAAATTTTTGCTATTCTGATGGGTGTAAAGTGATTATTTTGCTCTTTTATTTTGCATTATACTAAAGAGGTCGTGTATCATTTTATGGCTAGTGGCCATTTGGTTTCATCTTACCTAATTTGTTGGGTCACATCCTTTGCCCATCGTTTTTATTTTATTTCCTTTTTTTATTAATTTATATATTTTATGTATTAGGAATATCTTATTTCAGTCTCTCCCTTCCTTTAAAATTTATGACATCATTCAGAAGGCTTAAGTTTTGATACAGTCCAGTTTATCAATCTTTTTACAAGAGTTTTGCTTTTCATACCTGTTTAGAAAATATGTTCCTATTCATAGGTCATAAAAATATCTTAGATTTCATTTTTTCTTCTAAAATTTTTAAAGTTGTGTTTTGACATTTAGTTTCTCATTCTTCTTATTTTTTTTCTTAGTGTGGTGTGTGGTGTGGATTAAGTTTATTTTTCCAGGTGGAAAGTGATTTTTCACCATACTGAATTAGTGTCTCTTTTCTTCCTGTTTGTTATTCTATCTCTATTTTTTGCTACCTTCCCATCTGTGTAAGGATCTGTTTTGGGGTTCTCTAATTGCCCCAGTCTCTTTATTCTCTTGTGAATATCACATGATTTAATTACTGCAGTTTTATAATAAATCTTAACTTCTGTAGGGCCAGTCCCCTCTTCCTGTTCTTTTATTCAGACTTGATTTGTATATTTTTGGCTATTTAGACTTCTCAATGAATTTTAGAAATCATTTGTCTAAGTGCACCAAAACAAATATACTTAGAATTTCGATTAGAATTCTAATGGCTCTTCAGATTAATTGGGGAAGTATTTGAGTCTTCCCATCTATGTACAGTAGATGTCTCCTATAATTCTGGTATGCATTTGTGCCCATGGAAGTATTTTACAATTTTCACCATATAGATCTTGTTCATCCTTTTTTTTTTTAAACTGTGTTTTCTGTACATTTATTCTCTTTTTAATTAGCATATACATTGCATTAGTTTAAGTTGTACAACATACTGGTTTGATATATGTATATGTTGTGAAATGATTACCACGAAAAGTTCAGTTAACATTCATCTCCTCACACAGTCATAGATTTTTTTCTGTGATGAGAACTTTTAAGATGTAATCTCTTAGCCACTTTCAAATATACAACATAGTGTTATTAACTGTAGTCACCATGCTGTGCATCACATCCCCAGGACTGACTTACAACTGGAAGTTTGTACGTCTGACCACCTGCACCCATTTTGCCCACCACTCACGCTCTGCCCCTGGCAACCACCACTCTGTTCTGTTTCTTTGAGTTCAATTTTTTAGATTCCACGTATAAGTGAGGTTATACAGTATTCGTCTTTCTCTGTCTGACTTATTTCAGTGAGCATAATGCCTTCCAAGTCCATCCATGCTATTGCAGATGGTAAGGTTTCTTTCTTTTTTATGGCTGAATAGTATTCCCTTGCAGATATATCTTCTTTATCCATTTATCCATCAGTGGACACTGAGGTTGTTTCCATGTCTTAGCTGTTGTAAATAATGCTGCAATGAACATGCAGGTGCAGAAATCCTTCCCCAAATCCAGCATATGACTGGAATGGGGAAACACTTAATAAAGGTTAGTTATTAATGGTATCCAGGTGGCTCTCAGGAACTGCTTATTTCTTGCACCTCTAACATTGACCCATTTCACTTCTAGTTATAAACTCTATATAATTGATTGTGTGAGAATTTTGAGCATTTTCTACATTTGTGAACGAACACAGCAATGGAGCCTAGACCCGGGAGTTCCAGGCTTTGTGGGATCACTGATGACTCAGATCCCCTGACGCACAGAAAGAAATCACACGTAGCAGAAGCATACAATAGGTACTTCCAGTTACCCCATTACAAGGCAAATCTTGGGCTAACCTCTGTGAAAGTAACTGAGCAGTGACTACAGACTAGAAGCAGATGGCCTCATCGCCGGCCTCAGAACAGACCTGGCCCTGCGTTTTGTTACCCCTTCTGTCGTGTATCCTGACTGCGTTATAAAAGCGCCGTCCACCCATGGTGACACAGTGACTTTCCCATGCTGTCAGTGCACTTCCACTCTGATTGTCCCAGCCCCCTGGGGGAATGCAAAATAGGAAGGAAACATGCTAAACAATCAATGAACAAAGTTGTTTTTTTTAAAGTGAGAGGATGGGAAGTGGTGGGAGGGAAGTGCTGAAGCATGGGGAATAGAATGAGGGCAGACGACAGAAAGACAGAAGCAGAGGAAGCGTTTGGGAAGAAAAACAAGAAAGGCTGCTGACAAAAAAAATACTCCAGCAGAAAAAGGAAAAGGCGTTCCTTGCCAAGAAAAACGTGCTAATCTTATGCAGCTGAAACAGATATTTAAAGAAACATTGTAAGACTTTTGTCTTTAACTCCTTAATACAATACTTACCCTTGAAAAAATACTTAACCGTAAAGCACTCCTAGAGGAATCAGGGGTATTCCGTGATTTCCAGTAAGGAGCAACACTTCTCTAAGTGTGAACCTTTCTTCTCGTGCAACAACAACAAAAAACTAGGGTAGCATACTTTACTGTCTAAATCAAATTGCAAGGTCCTTAGAGGAGAATAAATATTTTTGTGAATATACGTTTTTAAATAGTTAACAGTTATACATAGCACTTCCTGTGACCCAACTCTATTGTATATTACATGTATTAACCACTTAAATCCTCCTTACAGCTTTATGAAATGGGCATTTTTACTGTCCCCATTTTACAAATGAGAAAATAAAGGTATAAAGAGATTTGAAATGTAGCTGATATCACAGAGGTGGTAAGAAGTGAAGCTGGAATTCAAATCCAGGAAGAGTGGCCACACTGTCTGTGCTTTTAATCACTACCCCAAAGGATCTCTCACTGGTCGTAATCCATCAACAATAAGATATATTGAACTACGTATTGAGGGTAGCACTGATTTATCAGTTTGGCTTTTTTAATTCAGTGACCTCAAGTATGCTGAGATATTTGGTAAAGGACGAGCAAATACCTGCTAAACCCAAAACCTTACTGCTGTATTAAAAGTACAATTCTAAGGGAGCCATAAACATGTGACTTACAGTCTCACTCATGTCCTGGTTTCCAGAAGAAAGAGCCCTTACGTAGCACAGCCTTCTCCCTGCCACCACTGCTGTCGTTCACTTTGAAGAGTGTGAGATGTTCAAGGACCATGCTGTTCCCATTAGATATTTTTCCACTTGTACTTAAATCATTCATTTCATGTGATATTGCACTCAGTGACAAGCTTTCACCCGGCTTCCCCAAAACCAGTGGCTGCATTTAATTCACTCTTTAGTATCACTGCTTTCTAATTATCTTTGAATTTGATCAAAAATAGATGGTAAGATAAAGATACCCTTTGGAAAATGGTTGCATAGTCTAAGGACTCCAGTGGAAGCAGCTGTTTTGCCCATTTTACAGATGCAAACATCTGTGGGTCTTTGGGACCTTTTCCACTATGATCAGGTGCCTTCCACACATGCTATGCACCCCACAGGGCAAAGCCTAGCAAGTGGAAACGCTAGTGGAGAAGTCAAAATTCGATGTTTTACATTCTCCAGATAAAAGCGGGCTTTGTTTCAAGAGTGGCAAATGGAATTATAGCAATGTGACCTGAACATGAGGATCTTTCTTTTTTTTGTACCTGTTTAAAAAGTTTATGTCTTCTAAGCATCCAGGGCCTTATTAAAGAGAAGGAGTGACAAGCTGACCTTTCACCCATATACCCCCCCCACCCAAGAATTTATAGTGATCTGCCTTGTGGTTAAAAATAAAAAACACATGGTTGTCATTGTGTTACGGTTTAGCAGTGTTGTATCAGGTATTCAGTGTTGTAATTATGATTGGCTACGTGTGTAGGCACTTCAGCTCTTTCACGTAGGAATCTCTGATAAGCAGCTACAAGATGAGGGAGAGAGATCAGTTAAACAGTATACCACCCTCATCTGCAAAGCCAGGCTGCTTTCCCCTTCCTGGGTCCCTGACCATTCTCCCCATGGCTGCTAGAACAGATGAAACGAATCAGAATGGCTTTGAGGAGTCTAGTTCATCCCTCTGCTTAATTTAAACCCCAATCAAGTCTAATTATCAGAGCCATATTACTTGCCAGCAATAATTTGCTTTGGGTACAACTCAGAGCTATGTTGAAAATTTTATTTTGCCTTCAGAAAATTGGTTTACCTTTAAATTTTTCTCCCAGATTTCCCTGTGGAAAATTGGTCCTCTTAATTTCGGTATCTTGTAATTTTTCTCATTAAAAAAAGTGTGGCATGTGATATCATTAAATTTTTTTTCTAAATTGAAGTGACTTAAGTGGGTTGACATATGTGCTGCAGTATAATTGTGCTGTGTTTTTGGAGCTCAAGTCAGTAATTACATCCATAAACTTATTGTCTATGGTAAAATATGTTAACCAGTCATCGACATAAAATTCATTAATTTGAATCAATATGTAATGTTCTGAAATGCTCTAACAAAGGATCATTGACTGACGGCTATAATGCAGTCGGAAGACCCAAACATTTCTCTATGAACGGCAGTAAACGTAAACATTTTCTAAATAGCAAGTCAATACTGTGATTCCCAAAACGCACACATTACGAAGCCTGCAAGAAATTTGAACTATGACATGATTCCAGTAATTGAATGTTTTTAAAACAGGGTATCCTGTAAAGAAGATGTGACACATATACACAAAGGAATATTCCTCAGCCACAAAAAGAAACGAAATTGAGTTATTTGTAGTGATGTGGATGGACCTAGAGACTGTCATACAGAGTGAAGTAAGTCAGAAAGAGAAAAACAAATACCATATGCTAACACATATATATGGAATCTAAAAAAAATGGTTCTGAAGAACCTAGGGGCAGGACAGGAATAAAGACGCAGATGTAGAGAATGGACTGGAGGACACGGGGAGGGGGAAGGGTAAGCTGTGACAAAGCGAGAGAGTGGCATGGACATATATACACTACCAAATGTAAAATAGATAGCTAGTGGGAAGCAGCCGCATAGCACAGGGAGATCAGCTCGGTGCTTTGTGACCGCCTAGAGGGGTGGGATAGGGAGGGTGGGAGGGAGATGCAAGAGGGAGGAGATATGGGGATATATGTATATGTATAGCTGATTCACTTTGTTATAAAGCTGAAACTAATGCGTCATTGTAAAGCAATTATACTCCAATAAAGATGTTAAAAAAAACACACCAGGGTATCCTGGATATTTTTGATCTTTACAACATGCAGCTAACTTTCAGAGAGGGTCTTGGAATTTCAAACCCTCAAATGCATCGTGCCTCATTACCGATGTGGATGCTGAGGTCTAGAGAGGCTGAGTGACTGGTGGGGAGGAGACTGGCCCCCAGGTGATCTTTTCCCGACGCCCCTCAGAGACTGCTAGAGCTCCCTTCTCCATGGAATCTTAGCGGATTAGATGCAGCCTAGCTTTTTTACTTTCCTAATGTTGAATAACTTTAAAAGGCAAATTGAAATGTGCCAGGGTTGGGAAATAAATTTCAATTCAAAGCAAGAATTTCATCAGGAATCCGATCCCAGGGTTTTCTTTTGACTTGAGACTGCAGACCTACCAAAATTACATTAATGTGAAACCCTGACGAGAGAAAAATCCCCGTCATTAAATATGTGGTGCTTCACAGATAATATCTGGTTCACCCTTTCAGCATTTCTAGGAAGCGAGAGCCAGATAAGAAAAGTACCGTGTGGCTTCCCAGAGGTGTGTCCGCAGGGCTCAGTGCTAATGCACACCCCAGATTCAGTACAGCAAGGGCCATTTTGAAGGTGGAACAGCACATGCTGTGGAAGAAACTGGGACTTGGAAGAGGAGATAGAAGGGGAGTAGCCACTGTGGCTGCTGCTGTTAACTTGTGCTCAGTGATGGAGTGGGTACCTCTTATCTTTTCTTTGATGTCCAAATCACTTCGCACCTTTCTCCCTCCCGCTCCCCTCCACTTTCCCCCTCCCCCTACTCTCCTCTTCTCTCTACTCTCCCCTTCCCCTAACTCTGTCCCCTCCCTTCTCCCCACTCTCTCCCCCTCTCCCTTTCCCCACTCTTCATCCTTTCTCTTCCTTCCTCTCCACCCTCCCACCTCCTTTCTCTCTCCCTCTACTCCCCTCCTCTGGGGACCTGCATCCCCCTTCTGTCCTCTGGGTGTCCGATCGGGTTTGGGCCAGTGGGGGAGCAGGCGATTGGAGGAAAGGAGGGAGAAATAAAGCAAGTGATGGAAGTTATTTTTCTCTGTCTCCCTTCCCCAGCATCAGTCCAGGCTGGCTGAATGCTCTTCTGAAGGTGACCCTCTGTACCCAGCTCTCTGATTCAGGTTCTAGAAGCAGCTCCCTCCCTTTTGCCTCTTCTGGCCTAAAGGAGGTGAAGGAGCCCTACTCCTAAGTGATTCCCTCATGAGAATTTTCTCAAACTGCCTGGTCTGAGGGTGCCCTCTGTTTCCTGCAGGAACCCTGTGGATGAGCTGGTGCATCATATAAATACATATGCTTCATTTATTGGTTTCATAATTATTTAAAATTATTTTTCCAGCATCCACCAAATGCCAGAACCATTGAGACAAAGCTCCTGGCTTCATAGAGCTTATAGAAAAAAAGATAAACACATACAATGTACCGTCAGGCAGTAATAACTGTTAGGAAGTAAAGGAGGACAAGGGGGAAATGGAGTGATGGGGGGGGGAGTCCTCTTTGAAGAGGGGACAGGTGAGGTTTCCTGAGTGGAGCAAATAGGCATACTTTGCAAAAATACAAAAAAAAAAAAAAAAAGGAGTGTTTTCCAGTGAAGGGACTCTCGGGGACCCTGGGAAGGTGCTTGGAGGGCTCTAGGAACAGCACAAAGACCAGTGTGGCCAGGGTGAGTGAGGGGTTGGGGGGAGCCGTTGGCATCCAGAAAAGGCACAGGGCTAGGTTGCCTGAGGCTTTACAGCAGCAGTCCCCAACTTTTTGGCAGCAGGGACCACTTTCATGGAAGACAGTTTTTCCATGGTCGGGGTGGGGGTTAGGGTTCAGGCGGTAATGCAAGCAGTGGGGAGCGGTGGGGCGCGGCAGATGAAGCTTCGCTCACTCACCTCCTGCTCTGCAGCCCAGCTCCTAACAGGCCTCGGGCCAGTATCGGTCCGCAGCCCGGGGGTTGGGGACCCCTGCTTTACATGACCTGGAAGGACTTGGTGTGAGTGGAAGGAAAAGGTATGGAGAGTTTGGAGAAAAGTGATATCATATATATTTTATTAGGGTGGCTTTGTCTGCTGTTGGAAAGACAGCCTCTATGGAGGACAAAAGTAGCGAACGGGGATGGGAGCCTATTGCTGGTGTCTGGATGGCTGGGATGGTGTTATCGGTTGAATTGTGTCTCCCCTCAAATATATTGAAGTCCTAACCCCTCTACTTGAGAATGTGTCCTTATTTGGACATTGGGTCTTTACAGTTGGTGATCAAGTTACAAGGAAGTTTTTCAGGTGGTCCCTAATCCAATATAACTGATTGGACGCAGAGACAGACACGCAGAGAAGAAAGGTGATATTAAGAGACGTGGGAAGAGGGTGGCCGTCTAGAGGCCAAGGAGAGAGGCCTGGAGCAGAGCCTTCCCTCACAGCCCTCAGGAGAAACCAGCCTTGCTGACACTTTGACTTTAGATTTCTAGCCTCCAGAACTGGGAGACAGTACACTTCTGTTTTCTCAGCCCCTCCATTTGTGGTATTTTGTCCCAGCAGCCCTAGGAACCAAATACAGGTAGCTTGGATGAGACTGACAATGGTAAAAGTAAGAAAGGTTGAATTTTGAAATACATTTTGAAGTTAACACCAGGAAGACTTGCTGATTGGTTGGATAGGGGTCGTGGGGTTGATATTTGGCCCATGGGAACTGAATTTAAGGACAAGATGGTCAGTGACTCCTAGGTCATTGGGTGAGTGGTGGTGCCCTTTGCTGGAGATGAGGAACACCGAGGAGGGCAGACCTGGGGGACAAACGTCCAGAATTGGGTCAGGGACGTGTGAGTTGACAGTCCCTGTTTGTCATCTCAGAGTAGGCAGTTGGCGTTGAGGGGGGAGATGTTACGGCAGAGTCATAAACGGTGACCACCCCTCTTCCCACCACAAACACTGCAGAGCCTGGGCTGTTCACGCCTATCAGCTGCCACCCGAGGTGCCGTGGACACTACAGGTTGCACACAGATGATTCTAGGCAGTACACAGATGTTTTTATATAACGTTTAATGCATTTTTCTTAATATATAGTAGAACAAAATGTAACTAGCACAACCAAGTCATGATTTCAAGGTGTTGTTACTTAAACCATCATTAAAAATTGAAGTACAGAAGTTTTTAAAATCCAGAGTCATCTTTTTAAAGAAAGCAATTAAGAAATCAATAGTATATGCAGCAGATGTAATAGCACACATAGTACATGGATATGGGGAAAAAATAAATGACCGAAGTTTAGGACACAGCCTAAAACGTTCGTAAGGAGTTACTAGGTGAGTCCTATCTCATGAAAGTTTCTCTTGTTTGGGGGGCCATGCCCCTCGGCTTTCAGGGTCTTAGGAGAACCCACACCCCCTACAGTGGAAGCACAGAGTCTTAACTACTGGACCTCCAGGGAAGTCCCTTCATGACCCTTGAAGAACACTTCTTCCTTGGTCTGTTTTTTAACTGCAGGTCAAATCATCAATTCAGTAGTAGAGACCAGCGTTTGTTTAGAAAGGAACTAAACTAGATCAGAAAATAGAGTGCATTGCTTGTAGTATTGGGAGGCATTGTTTCATGACGCAAAATGTATTTCTCAATGAGCATCACAGTGAGAAGTTAGAAAGTCACTGGGTTTGCTTTCATAGGTGGGAGTATCCCTTCCCCTATCCTATTTTGATGACTCTCCTCTTGAGCCAAATTGAAAAACCTGGGTCTGAAAAGAGACAAGAAAAACATGATGTACTTTCATCTTTACAAGGTTATTAATTATGAAGGTTTTCATAAATTACTGTGGGATTTGTTCCATTGTTTTAGAAGTCTATAATATCATCATCGAAAATGTATTCTAACACATTTCTTCCATGTTCATTTGGGTGTCTGATCCCTATTTTGATACACCTGGTAATTGCTAGATCTCCGCAGCTTGTGAATTCTTCCAGTTGATTTATTTTCATGGAGTATTTTGCCTTTGCGTGATCCTAAATTGCTTTATTGATGTGCAGGGGTGCCGTTACCAGGACCTGTTTGCAGTAGCTTTGTTGTACGTACTTAAGTATAGTGTTAAGTAAGAGCTTCGACTGGGAGTGAAATATATTTATTCAGACAAAAGGGTGTCTCAGAGTTGGGTAAAAATGCTTATTCTTATCCAAGAATGCATGTGATTCTTTTCAGAATTAAAACGCCTTTGAATGGATTTTTAAGAAGTCCTCTAGGAGCCCTTGAAACAATTATGTGATTTTTCTTTTTTTTTTCTTATATTAAAATATCTACCTGGAAATGTCTAATGATATATTTCTTAAAAAAATAATGGAACTAATGCCAAAATTATAGATACACTTAGTTTTAAATTTTCCTTGTGGCTCTAATTTTGACATAGAGTCACTTATACCTGATTTGAAGAGTTAAGCATTTAAATAATCTGATGTCACCACTGGATTCACTGGGCACCCATTATTTCACACCTGATATATTGTTTTCCACAGAACATTCTTGTAAATATGTTTATGTGATGCAAATGAGGCTAAAGTACTACGCTATCAGATCTGTAATGTTTAAGGAACAATAATTTCTTTAAAAAGTATGATCTGCAGTGTTAAGGGAAGTTTATAATTTCCAAAATGACTTACTTAACAGGAGAAGTCTTGATGAAAGCATTTAGCATGGAGGTGAAATATGCCTCATTAAGTTTCCAGGTTATGTACATGTCAACACTTCTTTTGTCATCTTTCAGTAGTTTATTTACATAACTGAGGGCTGCTACTTTTATTAGTGGTGATCACAGCAAATGATTTTGATAAGTTAACCTAAGCAACATAATGTGCTTCTGTTTCCACCAAACTAATGGTGAGGAATCCAACCCTCCTCCTTCTGCCCCCTCCCCTGGTAGTAAAGAGCCCCTATTTACATATGTAAATAAGTCATTCAGTTGAGAGCCCCTGGGGCCCACCCAGGTCCGATCTCTTATTTTGCTGATGTTGATGGCATTAGCCAGGAGGTAAATGGTACCAGGAGACTGATGTCTTAGA
The DNA here is from genome assembly GCF_951394435.1 of Stenella coeruleoalba. Lineage (NCBI taxonomy): Eukaryota > Metazoa > Chordata > Mammalia > Artiodactyla > Delphinidae > Stenella > Stenella coeruleoalba. The sequence continues at coordinate 53,021,902 of NC_137148.1, forward strand.
CTGGAATGACAGATACCAGAGGCTGAAGGCTGTCATTTAGGAGGAGAAATGGATTCTTGGGACTAAGAATTTTGGAAGAAAATGAAGGCACAAATTTTGTCTTTAATGTTGGCCTGAGAGATATAATTGAATGTTTTTCTTGAACATGGAAAGCTATACATACAAATTTGTTATATAAGGATGTTGCTTTCCTACCATACCATTTTTGAGGGCCCTGTTTGCTTTTTAAAGAATGTAAAATATTTCACAATTGAACTCATAGAGCTGGCTATGGTCAGGTACCTTCCCTGGCTGTATGAGGGAATCTGGCCTGTAATAAGAAAGGAAAACTTTTAAATGAAGTTCTCCCTAAAGTGAAGAAGGTGACATGTCCAGTTTCTAATGAATTAAATTCTTCTCCAAGGTTCCTATCAAGGACATAGCTATGTCCACCTTTCTACAAAGCCTGAGTAACTGTAGAACACACAGGCCGCCGACCACCACCAACTTTTTTTGTCAACAACAGAATACAGTGTGACTATTTTTGAAAATTAAGATGAATTTCAGACATGAGTCATATGGAGAAAAACTTGCTCTGAGCCATTCAGAATCCCTTTATTTCTATTCCATAAGCAATTCATTAAAATGACATTAATCCTCCAGGCTGTTCTTTGGTTTCTATTAAGATGTATTACTGGAATCTGTGTAAATATATTGATCATCTCATAGGCCTCTTTGTTCATCACAAGCAGACTATTGTTACAGCGTCAGTGTACTTCATAATAAATGAGACTAAGTGGAGACCAGGTTTTGAAAACCCACCTGCCCCCTCCATTCCCCTTGAAGGATGTGCTTGCCCTCTTTAAACCAGCCTTTCACAAAACAGGAGTTTAAGATTGAGAGTCACAGTTTAATATCAACAGCTGCCCCCTGCTGAGTTCATGGTGCAATTAGCTAATTAAAAAATATATAACATTTTTCACCTTGAAGTCAGAAGAAAAGCAATAAACCACAGGCTCAGGATTTGGTTAATTTGCACATTGACTGTAATTGTGTATTTAACGCCAAGATTAATTTTTTTCCTGATGAGTGGGAGCCTGGCACTGTGCACTGGAACTCTTAAATTGGTTGTAATCATTCCATAGGGAGGTTGATAAGGGCAGGTAGTTCTCCAGACATATTAATGAGGATAAGTATTTATTTACATCTGATAACTTTTTTTTAGGAGAAAAAGCGTTAAACAACTTTCTGATAAACTATTAAATTTAAAGGAGGCTTCAAATCAAGCTAAATAAATAATCTGATTTTAAAAAACCATTTCTCATGTAAAATCTATTGATTCTATTGAACGGGAAATCATACTCAATTTTGTTTGTTTTGTTTTGCCAAACATTCAGTGAATTAATGAGAACAATTTCTGCTGTCAAAGCTTTGGTACATTTTCTAGGTCAACCGAGATTTAAAACTATTGCCTTGCATTTTTTTCAGAAGAGGGTAGGGAAAGAATGCGTGCTGGCAGGGCAGTTAGTAGGAAAAACATAATCCTGATGTGCAGTCTGCTACTTATAACATTTCCTGTTTGAAAGGTAAGCGTTATACTTTGGATACCGAAGCAGTGATTGTTGGCAATTCAAGTGGGTGTGATTGATCCATGTCTTAAAAGTAACAGAGCTGTTATTCTTAGAAGAAAAAAAGAAAAGAATTCTCAAGTATTATAATACAGACATTGCATTTTTACCTAAGTAGAGGTCTTTTCACTCTCCTCTGTGAGCAGATGCTAATACTCATCTGACAGATATTTCACTCCCTAGGTAGATGCTCACTTGGACCCGGGGCTTTATGCCCAGGGGTTTTCTGAGACCGTCTCTCTGTTGCTTTCATCTCCCCATCCCTGAAGTCAGTGCTCACAGTGGATTGTGCTTGCTTCTTAGATTCTTGTTTACTGTTATCCAGCTTTGAAAGATGGAGAAGTGAAACTCTACCATTCATGGGGGCCCCTATTCCAAACTTTTCCTTTAAAATACAGTTGCTTGGGTTTGTGTGTGTGTGTGTGTGTGTTTGACATGGAATGAGTGATGGGAGGTGTTAAGTCTTTCTACCTGATCCATTTGTCCAATACATATACAAGGGTTTGTCTAAGGAAACGACCACCCTTCTATACAGGTTAGGTTATAAACTTAATGTTCAATCTCTGTTCCATCCAATAAAACTTAACTGCATTCAGGGGCAGAGTTTTTGGTGGCTGCCAGACACCAGGAATTCTGCCAGGATGAAGAAGAGAGGAGCTTCTGAGGCAAGAGAGTTTTCTTGGTTTTGGGGAAGACGGTGATTTCCGTGTCTTTTTGGTGATATCCAAATGGGCGGCAAGTCTAAGAATGCCCCTTACTGCCTACCTTCTGCTGTTCTAGGAAGATTGACTTCATGTTCAGGGAAATCGTGCTCCAGTTTTCCTTAGTATTCTTGAAATACAATTAGGGGCAATATCAGGTAACAGGAAAGTGCAGATTTGATGGGAAATGTGATACTGGGCTGTGTTCATGACTTTATCGCACACATGCATATACAAGGCTATTTTTAATAAAATGACTTGCGCGTGGCATGTGGTCTTGTGGGGGAAAATCATGTCATGTCTTTTTATTGTTGGATTTTAGCTGAAACAGACAAGTACAGTGCCGTTAAATGCTGTCCCTCTCCCTTTTCCGACCATTTTCCCATCATCCCACGCCCCACCTTGTCCTCTCCCACCTCGTTCATCCCCATCTTCCATTCCCTGTCAGGAAGGGCAGCCTCCGAAGAGCCATTTCAACTCAGCCCGACATCGCCAGAGACTAGTGGACCCAGCTGCTTCAAAAGTGAGTGTGTCCTGTCGCATGGTGCATGGCGGTGTGGTCCTTGTGAGGAAAAGGGTGTTGTGAGTTTTTATTTATGCTGGTGTATTTGAAGGCTTTAGAGGAGGCAAAGTCTTCTCTATTAATCAAAGGCCATTCACACCAAGGGAGTTCTGGCGTTGAATCACCAGACCTGAAAACAAGCAAAACCCTGATAAGTAGCACCTGCTGGTTTCTGTGGTGTAAATACTCCCACCGCGGCCAATTTCAAACAGCAGTTTGACAAAAGCAACTTCAGAGCCGAGAAGAGATGCCCAGTGGAGCTCTAACATATACAGATCCAATTGACACAAATCCTAGTTAAAATAAAGCAGAAAATTAGGAAGTGAACCAATTTTGAGTATCTCTTACCTTTGTTTTCAATATAATGTATTTCATTGGAAGTTTAGATATTTTTAATCAATTAATGACTGTATTTAACAACTGGCTTGTAAAATTCCTGGAAATTTACCAAGCTGGTGTGGGTGGGCTCCAGCACAGCAGTTCCAGGTGTGATATATTCGTTGAGAATAGTCTTCAGTCATTTTGGTCATGCCCAACTCTTACGATCTACAGAAAAGTGGCTGAGGTTTTGAGCAAGGATTTGCTGTTCCCACACAGCGCAAGTAAGTCGCAGGCCAGTTCTGCTGCACACAGACTTTTATTAAACAGACATTTCCTGGCAAACAGGCACAAAGCATTGTGCCTGTCCTATAAACTCAGTGAAGTCCCTGCTCTCAGGCCTTTTAATAAAGTGCTCCAGCCAAATCTCGTTGGAAGGTTCCACTTAAGGTTGATGACCTGACAACTTTCCGGAGGCAGGATTCTCTCATTTTTATGGTGGGCATCATGCAATGGGGCTTCTGTGCCCCAGCTGCTGGACATAAGGCCATTGAACAGTTGGGCCTCGGGTGCCAGTCCTAAGGGTCCAAGTTACAGACCTTCATAGATTCTTACGCGCTGCTCATGCAAGGGCAGAGAATATCTCTAAATTGACTTTGCCGATTCACTTACCTTAAAGACCGCTAGTTTCAACAATGAAATCCCGTTTCTAACATCCTGAGAACACTGATTCTGACTTCGGCAATGAAAACCCATTTCAGTATGCCAATTGGCAAAATCTCGGGTGTGACTGAGATACAGATTCCTCTGATGTAATGCTAGTTCACCACCCTGGGGGAGGGGGAGTCCATCCTGATCAGGGCTACGGACTGGGTATAGGGTATAATTTTAACCAATACATAATATCACACTGCATGTGTGGTAGTATTTGAAAGTGGACTCCAAATGTCATAGCCTTTTGTTACGTTTATTAAGTACCTGGGGTGCCCCCCGCCCGCAAGCTCCAGACAGCTCACTTTGGGTGAGGACCCTTGTGATGAAGTTATGAAAGTTCTGTTAGGATGTGAGGGAAAAAAATCAACTAGCTCTGAATAAGGTGAATGGATTCATTATGTGAATCTTGCTAAAGGAGAGCACAGCTCAGAGTACAGCAGGTCCTCCTCAGACCCCGCCGAAGAGTTTTCATTAACGAGGCACTAAAACATCCTGTGGTTAAGCACACTGTTAATGTGCTTAACCGCTTATAGAGTGGTTAATCCACTGTTATACCCAGCATGTACCTCTGGTTTAAGGACTCAACTCAGCGTGTGCTTTTGTTCCTCCTCTTTCTTTTTTCCTGGGTTCATTTCATTCTGCTTGGCATTTTCAGAAGTCCTGTGCCTCACGCATGCAAAGAGTTGTATATTACACTGTAAATGAGCTGCGTTTCTTCTGTTGAGTCTTTTTGTGGTTCCATTTTGTCTTGAGTGAGAATCATGGCTTCTTTTTCTAGACACACTCTTAGAGGAATTCATTAAACTGCTCTAAAGAAAACGTCTGGTGCCTTAATGTGCTGTGTGAATAGGTTCAGCCAGTGTTAACAGATAGGCTTTAAAGGTCAAATCTTTTCCTCCCCCAAATACTGCAGGACTAGGAATTCGAGAAAGGCCTAAATTTTTTCCCTAATATTAGGAACTGATGGGGGAAACTACATTTCTTGTGTGGATAGGTTACTTGGACAACAAATAGCAAATGGAAATATGCATCAGTGTAGCCAGTGACCTTTTGTTGTAAGTACATTGGTGCTTAGAATCTGCACTGTATTCTCTTCAACTCAATAATCTGAGTTGTAGTAAAAAAAAAAACCCTGGGTCAGTAACAATTTACAGTAAACCGGCTGCCACATCTTTTGAGAACACTGATTTTGTTGAGTCGGCATTGTAATCTGGAAAGAAGTGTGATCAAATAGAGATACTCAGTTTCCCATTAGCAATACAGAGGGGCGGGAAGAATATCCTTGACTGGGTTGTACGTTGGGCTTTGTCATAAACCAGCTCTATGGCCGTGGGCAGCCACTTATCACTGAGCCCCCATTGCTCAAGGTTTTCTCTTCTATTAAATGAGAGTTTATTAAATGTTCCCTTAGTCAAATTATGGAATTATGTTTCTTTCCCATCAAGGCTATTTATAACTAGATACTTCACCATTTAGTCTGAGATTTTTGAATAGCATTTCTCAATCCTAAAATCCCTCTACAAACGGCATCCTTTCTCTTGACTTGCAAGGCATTATTTTTGGGTGGTCTTCTATCAGTGTCTTCAACGGATGTTAATTTTTAAAACAGAATTACTTACTTTAAAGCTATGGGGGAAAATATGGACCAGAAATACGGTGCTCATTTTCTGCTCAAGGAGTTGGCTTTTTTTTTTAGCCTGAATTTTTTTAATCTTAGTCTTCGAAAGCCTTCGAAAGTGCTTTGAGCATAGGAAAACAAGCTTTTAAATCTGTTTTATTTGAATAAGAGTTAAAGAGTTAGAGAGAAATCAAAGGTAAGTAATGTACCTCTGATTGGCTAGACTTGTCCACTGGGAATTTCTAAAATGTCTTTTGTTTGGAGAATATGCTCACCTGTCTATCCCCCAGTATGAATGCTGTAACACATTAAATGAACAAAGAATGAAGAAAACGGGCAATAGGAATAATAGTTCAAAGACCACAGAGCAGTTATTTGTGGAGCTGGTAAAGGCTTCTGTTAAATAAAAATCAATTTGATATGGGAGCGTCGGGGACAGGATCTGGGGAGACAGGAGGTGGACAGAAGATAACACGAGAGTGTACAGAGGATTAGTTTTCAAACCTCCTGGCATTTCAGCACAAAAGAATAATGAAGATTTATTCTAGATGAACTGTCATTTTTCCTTGGAAGCTTTGCTGATCCAGAATAAATAGGTTCATAGAGACTGTATTGAAATTTTGAGCATGTGACAGTAAGTAGCGGTGGGCATAGCATCTAATACCTTTCAGAACCAGAAAGTGCTGTAACATTCTATCCTCTTAAAAAACAAACCAAACTCTCCCAATGGACAGGTATTCCAGCTAACCAAAACCCTGCATATAATTCTAAGATACATTGTTTCAGTATGCCGTAGGGCTTGAAAATCGTTTATACTAATTCTCAGCGATTTCTCTACCTTTTTCTAATGAGAATAAGGTTTGTAAAACCTGGGCTCCCCTGCTGGGAAAATCAGCCCAGAGCTATCTCAGAGCAGATGGTCTTCTTTTCTCACTACTATAAACCTTTTAGGATTGATCCTTTTTTCATTTTTATCTCTCTGAAGAGTAAATGTCTCTGAGACCTTAGAAACCCACTGTTCAGAGGGGGCAAGAGGCTGCCTTGACCAGAGTTCAGAGTTGCAAAGATGATGTAGAATAAAAGCCATGGAAATCATGGAATCGTGTTTCTCTCTATAAGAGCAAAAGAAAATAGGTTGACTTTTCAAGTTCTAAGGGGACAGGCTTTAAAATATCTACATTTCTGAGCCTTATTATGCTTTGCGTTTCTGGATGGTAATTAACACCCTCCTAGTCCCAGGAATTTCAAGTGTTAAAGAATAATTTCTTCTCTTTTGGAGGATGTAATACTTGTTACTATATTTAAGGAGGTAGAAAGACGGGGAAGGGGCTGGGAAGATTGGTTGCCGTAATTATTCTGGGAATATTTTAGTCATATAAAATATTGTACTGCGTAAACTTTTTTTTACAAAGGCTTTAAGGGGTGATACATTGATGACAGAAATTTTTGAGGCAGCTTATAGCTTTTGTTTCTTTGTTTGTACATCAGCCATCTATAAATTGCCTTTGGTCCCAGCTAAAGTAGGTGTGAATCTTATATCTGCAACTTAATAGCTGTGACTTTGGGGCAGTTACTTAATCACCCTGAGAAAGCCTCGGTTTCTTCATCTGAGAACAAAATAATATCCACCTCATGAGATTGTTTTGAGGAGTAAATGAGAGAATGTATGAAAAGTTTTTACCACATAGATAGGCACTTAATGAGTGCCAGAAAAACTATAGCTATCCTTTAAATTATGATTACTCTTATTATGGTTATCAGGTAATCATTATCTAACTTTTTGAGGATTTTTTTTTTTCCGTCTTGTAAGATAAGGGCTTAGGACCAGATGATCCTTGAGGTAGAATGTCTGCATTGTTAAAAGTCTGTACAGTTATACTTATTTTTGAATGTCTGTCATATACTCAGCTGTGTGGTAGGCATGGAGGAATATAACTTGTAGGATTTAGTTCTTACCTTCAGAATGTAATGTAATTGGCAAAGAAATAATGCAGAGACAGTCATCAATTGTTTGGTAAACAATGTCAGAGGGGCGTTGATTTTGAACCAAAAGACATCTGTGAGCCACAGTCAGAAAAGGCTTCCTGGAGCCGGTGGGTTTTCATCAGGGCCCTGAAGGAAGAAAAAAGCTTAAAAAAAATTTATTTATTATTTATTCATTTTGGCCGCGCCGGGTCTTAGTTGTGGCATGCAGACTTCTTAGTTGCAGCATGCAAACTCTTAGTTGCGGCATGCATGCGGGATCTAGTTCTCCGACCAGGGATTGAACTCGGACCCCCTGTATCGGGAGCTCAGAGTGGCACCCACTGGGCCACCAGGGAAGTCCCAGAAAAGGCTTTTTTTTTTTCTTTGCGGTACGCGGGCCTCCCACCGCTGCGGCCCCTCCCGCTGCGGAGCGCAGGCCCCGGACGCGCAGGCTCAGGGGCCATGGCTCACGGGCCCAGCAGCTCCGCGGCATGTGGGATCCTCCTGGACCGGGGCACGAACCCGTGTCCCCTGCATCGGCAGGTGGACTTCCAACCACTGCGCCACCAGGGAAGCCCAGAAAGGGCTTTTTAAACCTTGAATATGGGCGTGAACATAGGAGAATGCATAAGGTAATGTGATGGGCCAGACCCGAATGGAGGGAATAGGTGACATGGAAGGGGATGCTCCTGTATAGCTGTCCCTGGTGGGATGCAGGCGGGCTTTGCCATCACACAGACTGTTCTCATGTTCTGTGTATTAGTTGTGTGGCCGAGGGAAAGTCTCTTGTTTCCTCATCCATACAGTGGGGGAACGACCTTGTTAAGATTGTTCTTATAATGAAATGGTCTGGTGCAGACATTCCGTAGAGTGATCGGGCTGTTTTGGGGAGTAAAATGACAGTTCTTAGTTAAACTAGACACAGTCTGCCCTACGAACCAGCAATCCCGATCCAAAAGAACTGGCCTCTGTTGGAGGACACAGATGCTTCTTGTAGCATTCTTGTTACCCCAGAAAGTTTGGGGATGTTGTGGGTGTAGACAGTTTAGAGAGTGATTGAAAAAACGGGGTACGTCACATAACATCTAGCAGTTAGAAGCAGCAGCCTTGAAGGGACAAGCAGCAATGTGGCTGGAGCCTAAAACATATTACTGTGTGGAAAAACAAAGCTTAAACAAATTCAGTTCTTTACTACCGTGCTTGTAATGTCGATTAAAAATACATGTACATCATACAACTTGCATTTTCCGGGCGCTCGTACAAGTAGATGAATATCCATCAGGCACATTAGAAAGGTGGGCTGGAGACAGGGAAGGGGTGTCGAAAGTTAGGTATGCAAGTAAATAAACTGATGGGTGGGAATAATATTCTCTGTCTGAGGAGTATGATTAACCCTACCCTCTCCTGTACACTTGAATCTCCCCACATGAAAGTAGGTAGATAGACCAAGAAATATGGTATACGGGAGACTTCAAGAAGTCTCTAGGAATGGAAGCAGTGCTCCTACAAATCATGGAGCAGCTGACACTCCTGCAGCTCTGACACATGTCCGCCTGGTTCTAGGTTCTGGACACACAGGACTAACAACTTTACTCCTCACAGCATCCTCAGGAGGGCGGTACTGTTGATGGCCGTTTGGCAGGTGAGGACACTGAAGCGTGCACGGGATCGCACGGATAGAGTAAAAAGAGAGCTGGGATTCGAGCCCAGTCAGTCTGGCTCTTGGGATCCCTGTTCTTGACTATCCTGCCTGGCTGCCTGGGATGGACATAGCTGAAGTGGTGAAGGAGGACCAGAGCCTTTCCACCCGTGGTACCCTTGGACCATGCCTGGCAGTTGCAACTACTTCGTTTTTGTGGAGACTGCCAATTTTTTAAAAAATTGCGTGTACTTGTGTGTGTACGCATGTGTATAAAACTTTTTATTAAAATACAACATACATTCACAAGCGTACAGCTTGATGAATTTCCACAAACTGGACAATCCTGTGTGACCAGCACCCAGATTCAGGAACAGAACACAGTGGGTAAACCTGAAAAACCAGAACTTCTGTCACTTTTACTGGGCATGATGTTAGGATTGCTGGGAAGCGACATCATGAAAAACATAAGCCTTTAAAAGTGAAAACAATAGAGAAGTCAAAGATTCTAAACATTGCTACAGGTTTTGGGTGTTTCTGAGGTGTGGGAAAAAACGCTCTACCTTTTCTCGATTTTTACCACAGTTAGTTCCTTCCGTTACCAGTAGTGGAGGGCACAGACCACTCGTGAAGGAAAGCAGAAAGTCTCTCAATGAGTTCAAGGCAAACTCACCTTATCAAAGGATAAAACAGATAGAGCTGCAGGCCTTAGACATAAATAGATGAACACCTACATAGTGTGGATCATCAGGAAGACCTTGAATGGACAGGGAAATGAATTCTCACCTCTCCTCTGGTCATTGTTTAACTCCATGTCTTTGATGTTCAATCTAAACTCCTATGGACTGCACTTGTCAGCTTACAGGGCAAAACTATGACATTGTACATCACACTCGAAGGGTAATGTTTTCCCATATTCCAAACGATCCGTTCCCTTCAGGTTCAGGCTGAGTCTGAGGTTGCATTTTGGGGTTACGCTAACAACATGATCTGTCTACCTGGCACACCTGTGCACAGTTCACTGCCTTTGGCAGACAGCACAGAGAAGTTAAATCACTTGCAGGAGGTCCAGAGCTAGTACACGGTGAAGCCCAGTTAGTCCCTGCGCTTAGCCACCACACCATGCCCTTTGCACCACCATCTAGGAGGGGCTCCGCCCTTTCCCGGGCGACACCCTGTACTGAGCGGCATTTCTCAGGGTTCAAAAGGAAGGCAACCACAGTACCCGTGACGATGTTCTTCTGCCTCCTGTGCCAGAGACCTCCTTTGACCTATATCCCACTCTCCTGCCACCTGACTCCACAGCACTAGGGTCCTACGTAATGCTGCAAAACTATCTGAAAAGCATTCATTCTCCTTACCGTTCCTTTGTGTGTCCCTCCCAGTTTACAAGGATGTATTTCTCTGTTGACTTTAACAGAATTCTAGAGCCCTAACAATGCAGTTGAAAAGTGGGCAAAGGGCACCCCAATTTTTTCAGCCTAACATCTCTCTACTCAGATACATACAAGTAATTTTACAGAAAGTGGATTCCACTTATTTATTTTCCGTGATTCTGTGTATAATGTGTCATGTAAACACAGTATTGAAGCAGTCAAAATTACAGGGCTAAAACATGCCTTTGGAATTCAGTTCCGGTAACTCATACTGAACGATTTGGCCATTTTGTGGCCAGGCATTTACGGGATTTAGTGCTTAAGCTTGAAGGTGAGTATAGCCTGCTGCCTTTTGAAAAAAATCTTGTTATTGAGGTATAACATATATACAGAAAAGTACAGATATTTTAAGTTTGATATTATCCCAAAGATCTGAGTGATTTTTTTTTCTGTAAGAGTAACACATATCCAAAAAATGCAGATATCAGTGAACTTTCACACACTGACTATACCCAGGTAACAACACCAAGATTTAAAACACAGAGCATTACCACCACCCCAGCAGACCCCTGTGTTACCCTTGTAGCAGTTTTCAGAATGTTTTAAATTTCTATTTTTGTTTTCACAGTTGCATTTCTTTCCTGATACTATTTGCCAACATCCTAATTCATTATCCAGTAAATTTTTGTTTTTAAGAAAAGAATGGGATTGGGCTTCAAAATAGAGGTAAAGAACAAGTGTAAAAACCATAATCATTGGCTTTTAATATTTTAGCTGCTGGAATTTCTATTTTAAGGCCATTTAAATGTTGTGACTGAAAATATTGAGGGGAAAGAACTATTTAATTTGGCCCGTTTCTCTCTCCTAACACAGATTTTTGTAGCAGTTTTCTTTCTCTCTCTTTTTTTTTTGTTTCAGCTGGCAAAGGTTAAGTAGGCATAGGTGAATTGTTACAGCCCAACCTCTCTTGTCCTTAGGTGGATTCTTTTTTTCAAGGGCTTTAAAAAACTGGTGAATTACATTTGTTGACTTTTCTCAGAGTCATCAGAGTAGTGCTTACCAAAGACTTGTGTAACAGGCAAGTGGCCAAGATGAGATTAGCGATTTATTTGAGGAAGGGTGTAGGAAATCTTTTTAATTTAGAGGTGAAAAGATCATCAGTTGGGTTAAGTACAGGTTATCCAATTTAGCTCTAGCTTTATGAAGAATTACTGAAATTGTTTCTTCGCCTTCGAGGACTTCTGTATCCTGTTTGCCCCTTATACCCCTCTACCCCTAGGCAAAAAGAAAAACATATCAAAACATAACCAGCTACTCTAAAAAAGCAATTTAAACATTTAGCTAGGCAATGCTTATTTTGCCTGGGGGTGTTCTATGGATTCTGACAGGGTTTTGGAAGGAGTTTCTTTGCTGACAGTACTGAGAAGAGCAGCCTGAGCACCTCAAACACACTTGCTGGCCAATGCTTGGAGACCATGGTATCTTTTTGTAACTGGCTTGATTATCTTGATAACACCATTGCCTGTTCTAACATTTTTTCAGGTTAATTTTTTTTGATAAGTTCTCCCTTTCCACTATCTCACACATATTTATCTGCTTCTTGCCTGAAAAAGAGATTTGACTAAGATGTGCCCAAGTATGATTTTCTTTGTATTTATTCTACTTGGAATTCACTGAGCCTCTCGGATATGTGGATTGATGCCTTTCATCAACTTTTTTGGAAAGTCTTTGGCCATCATTTATCTTCTACTTCATTTTCTCTCCTCTCCTTCTGGGGCTCCATTTGTACCTATGTTAGGCAGTTGGATATTGTCCCACAGATCTTAGACACTCTTTTGTTTTTGCTTTATGCTTTATTCTCTTGGTGATTCATTTTGGGTAATTTCTATCATTTCGACTTAAACTTTATTTATCCCTTGTTTAGCTTTGCTCAGTCAGCTGGTAAATCCATTTCACTCTGGTATCTTTCAGTTCAGCTTTGCCTCTTGTTCTTTATTATTATTATAGTTTCTATCTCTCTAGTGAAATTTGCCATGTCTTCATTCATGCTGTCGCACATCTTTGCCACTGTATCCTTTTGCATAGTTATTTTTGAGTCTTTGTCTGATAACATCAAGATCTTGGCTATCTCCACATCTGTTTGTATTGCCGGTTTCTTTTCTTGACCATGGATTTCAACAGTACCTGCACAGTTCAGGTAGTGAGCAGAATGACTCATCACCCTGACTCAAGTGGTGTGGCATAGAAGAGACACACCTTTTCCTGGGGCTAAATATTATTTACCTCAATTTCTACTGTTCTTTCATTCAAAATGTTTGGCACCTACTCAGAATTATAAACACATGAAAAAGCAACATCTCCTATTTCTCAGGCTTCCTCTTCCACTTAGAATGTGGACAATGACAAGAGACCATTGTTGTTATCTTCACAATCAAAACAAGGTGTGTAAGCTACAAAATCATACTTTAAAAAATAATTTAAAAAGCTAAGGGCATAAGTAAACCTAAAAAGGGAACTCCAGAGTGATAAACTCTTGAAGGAAAAGGCCCATGGCTGTCATGGTGGAATGTCAGGAGGAGGAGGAATCTGCCATGGATGGGTAAGAGAGGAACCAGACAAAGTGATAACATACTTTTCATTTCTAGCTTTTCTTCACATCTTCACACATGTAATTGAGAGTAATGGTCTCTTGTGATTGTCTACTTCCTGAATGGAAGTAGAAGTCTCAGAAATAGGAGATTTGTCCAAGGAGATCAGGGAATTTGCCAATAGGGAAAAGGGAACAAAGAAAAGCCTAACCATTCATAAATAGGGGCTTAGTTGTGTTATTCCGTCACTGTTAGACACACATGACTGTGATAATAGTCCTTATTTCCTGGATGTATCTTTCACATGAACTGTAGACCTATGGCATGGTAGTCATGTGATTTTATGCCTTGGGTTTATTTCTTTAGCAATTTGATCACTGTTGTGCACGAGGGATTTGTTATGTAACTGTTGTTTTCAGTCTTCTCTTGGAATTGTTGTACAGTCTTTCAAGGTGTACTAGGGGACACTTGATTGAATTACAGTGTAGAGCACCTACCTCTTTTCATTAGAGTGCAATACCAGACTGTGAAAATCAGTTACTAAATGCAGTCACTGGTGTATCCCATGGCAGTGATTTGGTCTCTGCTTTTCTTATGGTCATCCTATCATTGTACTAAAGTAAAGGCTCAGTTAAACTTACATTTCTCAAGGCTTGTTCTGTGTATGTGCCTCAGTGATGTTTTCCCAAAGTGTTCCATGGTTCCATTAATTTGGGGAACACTGCAGACCATGGCCCTTGATCTTGTTAAATAAAATGCCAATAATTTAAAAGTTCTTGGGGAAATCTTGCAGTAAGTAAATTCTCTGAGCTGTATTAGGTGTTTCTCAAACTTATTTGAATACAGAACTTTTACAAAGGAACTTTTAAGTTTTTCTTGTCAATACCCATTAGCAAAGTTCTTTGGGAAATGTTGAGCTAAATGGACCTGTTGCTCTTTATTTCAAGGAATATGAATAATTCATATCAGCTGCCACTCTCTACACCTGGGAAACGTCTTCCCCACTCTTTTCTGGTAAGGAAACTAGCATTTTTGGAGGGAGGAAGAGCTCTAATCCAGAAGATTACAGCATTATACTTAGGGCCTGCTACTCAGGACAGAGCTAATGTTGTGCTCTGCCACTGTAGGTGTGTACTGGTCTCAGCCTCTCTTCTCCAAGGACTGTCCCAGTTTGCTAGTCCAGGAAAATAGGCTAGGTCAGCTGTCACATCCCCCCCAATGAAAAAAGACAGCAAGCTGCCTAGACTGCAATTGGAAGGAAAGGTCAATCAATATATTACCTTTCCTTCCATGTGTTCCTTGCCTGCTGGCCGAGTTGTGCCTTCTCACTGCGATGGTAATCTCTTCCACTAAATTTTGTTTTAACCTTGCAAATAGGTGAAAGGAAGGGCACCGTTAATAACATCTTCTCTCCTACACCTCTTGAGTATATTATTTGGGCTGACTCTTGCTCCCCCTACCCCAGCCCCCGCCTTGCATGGTCCTGCTTAGATGGAGAATTAGGCAAGTAGCTGGTGTCGCTTATTGTGGGAATTTCTGTGAGAACTCTGTCATGCTCTTGCACAGACAGAATGCAAACATGTTTGTGGTTTTTGACAGTAGCCAGGATCTAGGTGGAATAGAGGTTTTTTTCAAAACGTTTCTCAGTCAATATGTTTACTCTCCTTCACCAGCCATGCAGTGTGATATGGTGCATCACCAATACTTGAAATAGGCTGCAACAGGAGGTCGGAATAGGGCATAGATTTTCTAACACAGCATGTTAGATGGAATGATTTTGTGTACTCTGAAGTGGAAAATTCAATCAGAATTTTCCACACTTTTTAGTTAAAGCAACACTTATTTATTGATGAAAGGTAGAGTGAGAGAAATATAGAATGAAAACAGAGTAGATGATAGATCTAGCATTATTCCTGTCCTAGTGAGAAATACTTTTTCTCCTATAATTTAATGAAAGCTACACAAGATAAAAAGGGTCTGCTTAAAAGATATACTATGGAATGCTTGGAACATATGCCAACTTGTTTAGCATATGTGGGGGTAAAAATGGAATCTGGCTTTTTAAGAAGTTTTTCCTTTTTTTAAATTTATTTATTTATTTATTTTTGGCTGTGTTGGGTCTTCGTTTCTGTGGGGGGGCTTTCTCTAGTTGCGGCAAGCGGGGGCCACTCTTCATCGCGGTGCGCGGGCCTCTCACTATCGCGGCCTCTCTTGTTGCGGAGCACAGGCTCCAGACGCGCAGGCTCAGTAGTTGTGGCTCACGGGCCTAGTTGCTCCACGGCATGTGGGATCTTCCCGGACCAGGGCTTGAACCCGTGTCCCCTGCATTGGCAGGCAGATTTTTAACCACTGCGCCACCAGGGAAGCCCAAGAAGTTTGTTTTTCATTGAGATGGACTTTGTGCTTGACAAAGGGCAGTTACAATGGCCCAGGTAATCTATTTTGGCTTAGTTTCAACGCAGCAGAATTCGTTTGGAAAGCACCTGAGAGTATCAATAAGAAATTCAAGGATAGATTCTCTAAGCTTTCATTCAAGTAGAATATTTAAATGTATTACTAGTTTTCATCTGTGCTTTGGTGCACAGACGATATATCAGCATAACTACCTATTGTGTAGATGAACACTTTACACTTTTGAATTGCAAAACCTTAGGGTTGCAAAGTCAGATTAGTGAATGAATATTTAAGATAGAATAATAACGTAATATCAGCATGCTCGATGTGTGCCAGTCACTTTTCTAGGTACTTTATACGTATCCTTTCATTTAATCCTCACAATGACACTATGAACTCTTATGATTGATCGTCTCCAGTGAGGGAAGGAAGCCACAGAGAGGGTAAGTCATTTGCCCAAGGCCATCGTCCTAAGCCAGGTTCCTGAGCCTCCCTGCCTGGCTGCCTTCTTACGGCTCTGCCGTCTCAGCACTTTCCTCCTGGTGAGCCTAAGGACACGTGGGTTAGCAACTTAATTCAATTAGCGTATAGCATTTAGCACTTAGGGTTTTTATATTTAGGTTCTATCTTTAAAAGACACATATAATCTCTTATATGTGGAATCTAAAATAACTGAACTAGAAAAATGAGAGTAATGGTGGTTACCAGGGGCTGGGGCTGGGGGAATGGGAGAGATGTTGTTTAAGGAGACATACTTGCAACTAACACATAAATAAGTCCTGGAGAGCTAACACACAGTACAGTGATTATAGACCACAAACTGTATTATAAACATTAAGCTTGCCAAGAGATTAGATCTTAATTTTTTCTCATCACTAGAAGAAATGATAATTATGTGACACGATAGAGGTGTTAGCTGACACTACAGTGGCAATTATATTGCAGTACAAATGTATCAAATCAGTACGTTGTACACCTTAAACTCATACAATGCTGTGTCAATTATATCTCAATAAAAAAAGAGACATGTAGTTCTTTAACAGTCTATTTTACTTAGCTACTTTTTTCCTAATTGTTACATAATTCTATTCAGTGTAATTTAGTTTACTTTCTCTTTTCTTTTTTTTACTAGCATTTAAAGTGATAGGACCATTTAAAAGCATTAGTGCCAATTCATCAGCTTGTCTAAATTGTGTGACTCTGAAAGATAGTTTAGGCTGCCTGTAATTTTGTATTCTTCAGTGTTTGAGAGTTGATTTTCCCCCTTTGTTCGTACTATGTTATAGTACAGTCAGTTTAGACTGTTGGGTTTTTTTTTGCTTCTATAGACAGTACATCCAGACTTGACTATGAATTTCAGGTTTCCAAGGTGATAGTGTAACCCAGTAACACATAGCTTCTCTATAATACAGCAATCATGTCAGTACAATAAGGTCTAGTATGCCTTTTATTTTTAAAAGGAAGAACCTAATTAGTATAATAGAAACCATAGTGGAAATCACCTAAACTGACCTCTGAATTAAAATGGCAGCGTTCACATATGATAAGGGGGAGAGCTTCCTGCTCGGAAAATACTTAATTTTTCAGTTAGTAAAAATAAGAGGCCACCTTATGAAAAACTTTCCTGGGTCTTCAGTCTAAATGTCCACTCTTGTTTTAGTCCTTCTGGTCCAAAAACATCACACAAGGGGTCATTTTGACTTTGAGAGAGAGGATTCTGTCTTTGCAATGAGAATAGAATTCAGTCTTAGGGAAGAAGCAATTAAAACCCCAAAGACTTTTATTGCTTTTGATGCTTAAAAAAAAAAAAGGCAAAAACTCCACTGTACTTTAATATTTTCTGCTAATTAACTGTCACAAATGTGATACCATTAAGTTTGGAGTCTCTTTGGTTAACTTCAAAGTCATTAACACACACTGCGCGGCCCTCCCAATTGATTTTGGAAAAAGGAACCACATTGACAGATCTGTAATCAGTGTTTCCAAGGATTTTGTTTCTCATACAATCTAATCTTAATTTAAGGAACATTTGATCTTTTTCTCTGGGTAACAAGCACCAGCCCTCCTAATGCTCAGAGTTGATGGTGTCAGGGTTGTCTTAATGCCAGGTGTACCTTTGGACACACTGCTCCAAAGCTGACTTTGGAGCTTGCAAAGTTCACTACTATTTTTGGAGAGTATCAGGAATGTATTTAGCTGCAAATAACTGCAAACGCAACTAACAGCAGCTTAAGTAAATAAGGACTTATTATTTCTCACATAAAAATGTTTTTCGGTTGAGTGTCCAGGGCTGGTGCAGTATGGGAAAGGATCATCAAGGCTACTTTGTCTTTGCTATACTATCCTTAATGTGAGACCACTGACCTTGGGCAAATCACAATGTAACTTTTCCAAGGTTCAATTTCCCCATCAGAAGAAAATGGCGGTCACCCTTCCTATACTTGCAGGGTAGGGATAAGGCTTAAATGAAACCCTGTAGGAGAAAATGAGTAGCACAGGGCCTGGCACCCACTAGATTTATTGCATCACAGGAGCAGCCCAGCAGCACCAGTTTTCATGGGTGATGGGGGGAAGGTGTGAAGCAAGAAGTAGGGGATCCTACCTTACTCTGTGTTCTTCAATCTCAGAGTTCCCAATTCCAGTGTACTTTCAGCTGGTGCTATTTGAAATAGCACATTGGAGAAAATAACTTGCAAAAAAGTCCAATTCGTACCCTTTAACAAATAGGACCTATTACTTACTAAGTAAAATATATCCTTTGTGAGGCAATTGTTTATTTTATTCTGTGACCTCTTTACAATAAATTTCAGTACCATTAAAGGCTTAAGACACATTATTGATTATTTGAATATGTGTGTCATTAATCTTCCATCACCCTCATACATTTTATATGTACATTTTAAACATCGTCTTTTGCATTTAGATGGAGAAGAGTGGTTTCAGAAGAAAGCAGACTTGTGGGTATCAGCTTCATATAGCACTTCAAGAGCTCCCTTGAGCTGATTTGCCTGTAAATTTCTACACTAAAATGGGCTTTCAGAATAGTGACTGCTAGATAAACTATAGAGTGTATTTAGTAAATAAAAATGATTCATCAGCTGAACGAATTCACTATCACTGGTCAAATAGTCTCACCCAGTTCTGTTTCCTGGTTCTATAAAAAGCCTTTTTCTTTTTGTATTAAGGTTGTCTGTAACTTTAATAGAACCTTTGAATTATTATCTGATTTTTAAAAATTGGTTTATAAAAGGATATTGATTCTTTAAATTAGGGGTGGTTGAAATATTGTTTATGGGCCAGCAGTCTCCTTTGATGGACCCTGGAAACCTCGGTCAAGAAAACTCATCTTCAATCTGTGCTACGATACTCTTAAAAAAAACAATCACAACTCTTAATGACTGACTCTGGATTGGACAGTAACGTTGGTGTGGAAATGCAGGGGAACCAACAGGTAAAACAGAAAATCTGTTAAGCAGGGTCTTTTCTAGTTTTGCCAGTCATTGATATTCATTTCTTTCCCAGGGCGTTTTCCTGGGTAATGAGAAGATTCTAAAATCAAATAAGGCTTTTGAGCAGTGAAGATGTTTGCCACTGTTCTGTTGAAGAATCCTATAGATTTATAGTGATCCTAAGAGGTGTCTCATATCCACTATATTAACTATCCTTTTAGAAGCTTATGAACATTGTAGCTTTTATTGATTCCAGGGAATTGTACCCAACAGTAAGCAATAAAAGTCCATAGTAACTTTCTTCCCATATAGGAGTGTGCAGATCAATATTTTGAATTTACTGTAATTTGCTGGTAATGGATGGAAGACCTGAAAAAATTGTGAAGCCTTGCAGGGCACAGCTGTGCGGTGTTGCCTTTTTATCTAAGCTCGCCATAGGTCACAGGCTTTCCCAAGTAAAAAGAAACATAGTTAAGTGGCAGGGCTGATACGCGTATTTATCAAGAGCCTTCATAAGTCTCTTCTAAGGGAAAAAAGAGAATCACAAAACTTGTCCACGGTGACCTTAATTTTATAGTCCTGAAGGACCTCTAAACGTGCAGTCTTTAGGGCAATTAAAATTTTAAATATCCAGCATTTGTGTTTGATCTCCTTCTGCTAAAGGAATTTTTTCTGCTGATTAGTAACAGGGTGTGTGATTTCACTGAAGCCTGATTTGCTTGGAATCTTCCAATTGCTCGACAGAACTGTGCCCGGTTCTGCATTCAGAGAGGACAAGGTAGGCATCCTGAGCACTTGCTCTTTGATTTTACCCATTCCTCTCTTGATTAGAGCTCTTCACTTGTGCCCCAGGTGGCACATCTGATGCGAGTATCACACTTCAATAGTAATGGCTGACATCTAGGGTGCTGGTGTGTTCAGGAGCTGTGCTGCATGCAGGATGTGCGTTCTCAGTCGTCTTCTCAACACCTTATGGCATCGATTGTAATATCCTCATTTTATAACTTAGAAGACTAAGTCTTAGAGAAGTTAAAGAGATTTTTCAAGGACATTTTCCAGCGTTGACTTACGTTAGATTATAGGTATATCTGACTCTAGATCCTATTCATTTCATCACTCTGAAGTATACAATGGGCTTAAATAAGTATTTTTGTTTAGCATAAAGTTTGGCTGATCTAATATACATTTTCTTGTTTTGCTTCCTTTGTTGCAAAGGACTGTGGCTCCTCTCATTTGATCAAAAGTGACACACTTTTGCTTGAAAGAGACAGTATTTTGTTCTTTAAGAAGAAAATGAAGATATAAAATACCGTATGACTGTGGGCTGGAAGCTCCTAATCTTGAGGAAATAAATGCACCTCATTTAGTATATAGTAAGCACTCAATAAACTGGAGATGTTATTAACATTAAATACTAGTTTTACTCAGCAAACCCTGCAGAGAAACATGGAGACTTAGGAGGCAGACTTCCCTTATATAATACTGAATTGGAAGGCAGGAGGTGTGTGTGTGTGTGTGTGTGTGTGTGTGTGTGTGTGTGTTTCCCAAGCTTGATTTTTTGATGTCAAGGATGTAGTTAGGAAGCATCAAAACCCCTAGTAATTGGCTGGAAAGGAAGCTTGTTTCATTTGCTCATTGACTTGGGGTTAACTGATGATTTGACTTGTTATGCTTTTTCTACTTAAAAAGGTCTGTGTTAAAAGTAATGTGTTTGCAAGGCTTTGCTTCAAATAAAACCAGAGTCTATAAAAATAATTTAAGTGGGAAATTTGCTTAGAAAGAGCTGCAAAGCTGTGTTGTAACATTCCTTTCTGAGAGTAATTGCCAGTGTGTTATCAGCTGTGAATGCAACTTGATAGCCTGCATGAGGGGAGTCTGTGGTACAGATACACCAAATCTTACTTGGTGATGAAAAATAATTAAACTGCTCTGCACTCAGGCTGCTGCAGATTCAAAGACAAGCTCAGCCATTTGCCAGCTCTGTGACCTTGTGTTGCTACTTAACTGGTCTGTGCCTCAGTTCTGTCAAACGGAAAGAATAGTGAAAATTAAGATAATGTACCTCACCATGCAGTAAACATTAGGGACTGTTACTAGATGGGTGAAGGCCGATGGGCTTAGTAAAGAAAAACAATTCCCACCAATTGTGTAAAAATTTTAAAGTGGAGGAGGGGTTTGTGATGAATGATAGTTAACTTTCATGCAAGAAAGACCTGCGATGCCCACCTTTGCTCTTATCTTACTTTGCAAATCTATCCCACATTCCCTGCCATCTGGGACTCTCTGGTCTAAATTAAATGGTTTTGCCATCCCCTTATCCACATTCAGATTTCCATTATTTAACTTTTGGATGGCCCTCTTCCCTAATCTCTGGATGGAGCCCTGCCCTTAGCTCCTAATGTTCTAAACCTTCCCAAGAGCTAAGCATTTCTTTTCAACTCCGGTAGATCCTATACACACACGCTTCTCTCTTGAATTTGCCCCTCCCCTCTTTCCCCACTACCTCTTTCTTAGTCCTGGCACTGGGCTATGCTTCCTGGGCAATTGAATAAGCCTCTGAGTTAATTTCCCGTGTGTCTTCCATAAGCCATTTGACACCCTGATACCAGAGTGATCCTTTTTGACGTGTTAAGTTTGACCATCTTATTCTCCTACTTAAAATGTTCCGTGAGCTCCCCATTGACTATAGGATAAAGACAGACTCTTCCAAAACCCTTCTGTGATTTGCCTTGTCCCTGCCTCTGTTCTCATGTCCTGTTGGTTTTTTCTTTCTACCCTCATTTCCGGCCATTCCAAGTTTACTAAGAGCTGTGTACTGTTTCACTCCGCCGTACTTTGCAGCATCCGTTCCCTCTTCTGGAATGCCCCTTTCCTCACCCACTCCTGAGGCTGCCTAGCCAACTCCCAGTGGCCGTGGAAGAAAGACCAGGCTTAAGTATTGCATCACTTGGGAATATTTGAATTGTAAGGAACAGAAACCACAGGTTAAACTGGTTTAAACAATAAAGGGACTCGATTGACTCACGTAACTGAGAAATCCAGGTATAAGCAAGACTAGATCCATTGTTTCAAAGACATCACCCAAGACCCAGTTTCTACCTGTCTTTCTTTTCTGTCACCTTCTACCCTGCGGCTGTCATTAGCTTCTTGGGTTTAATGATCCTCCTTTCCTGTTAACTCTCTTGGAAAAAGGAAGGCATTCTTTCCCAGGAGCCTAGAGCAAACATTGTTTTGCATCTTGTTTTCCCAGATTGAATCAGATGCCATCTCTGAACCAATTACTTTGGCTCAGACAATGAACTTTGTCATTAGCTTAATTTAACCGGAGCTAAGCCTGGAGGTTGAGAATAGCTCAGTTCCACCAGATTTTGTTATCATGAATAATGGGGAATATCACTGGGCAAGAAACAATCCTGACTCTCCTTAAAGAAAACTGATCGCCCCCTCCCTTGGTACTATTGAAAAAAACCGCTATTCCAGGCCTTTCCACACTATAGAAAAAGCAAGCCAAGTCCTTTATGCCCAGTGCCTGGCATAGCACTTGCCTCAGCAGCCTTTACTAAAAAGTGTGCAATTGGATAAAAGAACCCCATTTTGCTTGCTTTAGTCCCCACGTGTGCCCCTTGTTTTCACCTTTGGCAGAAGATTTTGTCTTCTCGGTTTCTGAAATTACGGAACTCCAAGTAAATTGCTTCAGTTTTCCTTTGTTCTTCTTTAAAAGGTACCTGTTTTTACTTGTACTTTTCTCCCTCTTTAGAGGAAAAGCTGCCCTCCTTTTTTTTTTTCTTAAATTAAAGCCAACCCTCTGTGCTCATGTCCTCATTCAGACTCCCCTCCCTGTCGTGCACGACACCACTCTGGCCTGCTCTCCAGCACTTTCACACTGGAGTGTAGGGCGAAAATTGGGGCTGGGTGTCGTAGGTTCACATTTTGCTTCCACCGTCTCCTGGCTTTGCGATCCTGGGCAACTGCTCATCTCTGGGCTTTCCATGGGAAGGCTGGCGTGTCCTGCCAGACAGCCAGGTGAGTTTGTTAAGAAATTCATAGACTCCATTTCGGATAGGATTTTATAAAAACTCAAAGAGCCAGACACCCATATTATGACTGAGAAACTCTGTGTATGGAAAGGGCCTGTGAGACGAATGCCTAGTCTTGGGGACGATGGCCGTTGATTTGAATTCAGGGCAGAAAAAGCCAACCCAGAGAGAAAGGAAGGCGGTAACTACTTCTGTTTTTTCGGAGAAAGTGAGTATGCGGTTGCGATAGAGTAAAGTTTACATGAAAACGCAGCAGGGATCTTGTGTGTGTACCTTTCACGGTTTATTTTGTTGAACTTTACTACCACAGGTAAATATGTTAAAGTGCACTGTGGTTATAGACACAGAAACAGCATGAAATAAAACCTGCAAGAAAGGAGGGGTCCTTTAGGGTTCTCCACCCACCTCACATTCCCACTGAGTGGTATTTTACAGGATGAA
Source organism: Stenella coeruleoalba (assembly GCF_951394435.1). Classification (NCBI taxonomy): domain Eukaryota; kingdom Metazoa; phylum Chordata; class Mammalia; order Artiodactyla; family Delphinidae; genus Stenella; species Stenella coeruleoalba. Next base: position 53,045,311 of record NC_137148.1, read on the forward strand.
CAGTTTGAATGTCCAAGCATCTCTGTAGAGGTCTACCTACTGCTTCTCCAGCTTCATTCTACAGATTTTTATGCACAGAGCTATGTACTGTATGGGCAATTCACTGGATTTTTCAAGAGGTTTGAAGCCCCTTTTGTGTGCAGCTGTGTTTTAGAACCAAGCCTGGTTCTGTAAGATCTGGTTCTGTGGTGTGAACTTTCCTGTCCTCTGCTTCTGCCTTCACAAGTAACTCAGAAATGGAGGCCAGAAAAATGGGGCCAAAAACATCCCTTTAAAAGAGCCAATCCCTTGCTGAGCCTATACCCCTAGCTAAATTTACACCCCATCAGGTAGGGAGAGTTCCATTTGGGGTACCCTTCCTTGCCCTACAGTGCTTCCCACTTGGAAAGGAAATAACAAAAAACCCTAAAACTTCACTACTCTGATGACAGCTAGAAAAGTAGTATTCCATAAAGAAAAAAATCCAAAGGCAAACTAATAGGCCTTAAGGGTACTTAAAAGTACCAGCCGCCACGAAACAACGCATACACACAACTCCCTCTCCATCTCCAGGGTGGTGTTCAGACATCGGTATTTGTAAAAGCTCCCTGGGTGACACTGATGTGTAGCCGGACTGCATTCAGAACCACTGCTTGAGCTGAATTATCTCATCCCCTTTTATTTTCTCTCCCCTGTTAACATTTATTCATTCAAATTATACTGCATAATCCTGCACCTGGTGATATCTCTTTTGCTGTGTGTGTTTCCCCAAGTAGCTTTTAAATCTGTCTTATTTTATTTCCTCCTTACGTGTCCCTAACGGTGCCTGATACACTGCTTCCCGCATCTCAGCTCTTTGCAGAAACTCAGGCGTGATCACGCTGGCTGACACCTGGCAGTAATGGGACACTCGCGGGGAGTGGGGACCTGCCAGAGTGCTGAGGGGAAGGTGCTGGGACAGTGGAGAGGTCCTTCCTGGAGGCTGAGCCCCAGTTGAGCCTTGAGCAGCAGAGGTGTCCTAACGGGCCATTCCCCAGCTGTGGTCATGTTCTCTGGGGGTTAATTTCCTAGTTCCCACCCATTTTCTGACCTTGTCTGTGCAACAATCCCGTCACCTGTGTGAGAGCTGGTGTCTACCCAGTAGTATTTTTACTTGCTAGCCTCATTCAGTTTGTGTTGTTTGAAGAACCCAGGGTCTGCATAGTTCAGCACATCATTTAACAGGGCGTAGTGTGTAGCAGAATTCTCCCCGCTTGTAGATTTTAAGTGGTCCTGTATATATACATATAGGTATATGTGCCACTTCTTTTTCTGTTCTCTCTTCTCCTGTCACTTCCAGCACATGGTTTTATGTACCATCTTATACAATAATGAGTTCAAAGTCTATTTTCAGCCCCGACCTCTCTCCTGAACCCAGGTTCGTTTGTCCAACCACCTGCTTGGAAATTTTTCTTTGGATTTCTTACAGACATCTTGGATGTGATGTATCCAGATAGGACCGTTCTTCCCTCAAACTCCCCCTGCACAGGCCAAGAACTTTTACTCTTTCTGGCTTTCTCTTCCATCTTCCACATCCAGTTCTTTTGTATATTCTGTAAAAACATATCTCAAACCTGACTGCTTCTCAACATCTTCACTGATGGTCCTAGTCACAAGCTTCTCTCACTTAGATTATTTCTATAAACTTCTAAAATACTGGGTTAAATATGGCCTTAAAATAAGCATAGACTATTTCGATATTTATTCATACATTCCATGCCCTAGCCTACGCGCGCGCGCACACACACACACACACACACACACACACACACACGTGTCTTTCTTTCTCCTTAGCTCTCTCTTTCTTTTTAGAGAACTTTAAAAAAAAAATTGAAATCATTTTAGATTTATAGAAAAGTTGAAGACAGTTGAATCCCTGCATACCCTTCCACCAATTTCCCCTAATGTTAACATCTTAATGTAACCTTAATACATTTGTCAAAATTATGAAATTGACATTAGTACATTACTATTAACTAAACACTTTATTTGGATATCACCAGGTTTTCCACTACTGTCCTGTTTATGGTTCAGAATCCAGTCTATGATCCTACATTGCATTTCGTCATCGTTCTCCTGAGTCTTCTCCAACCTGTGACGGTTTCTCAGTTGTTCCTTGTTTTTCACAACCCTGACAGTTGTTCTGTAGAATGTTCTGTAGAATGATCCTCAGTTTGGTTTTCCCCGGTACTTTTTCCAGGATGAGACTGGAGTTAAGGATTTTTAGGGAGAATGCCACAGTGGTGAAGTCTGTTCTCATGACATCGTATCAGGGGCACATGGTATCTATGATTATTGTTGGTAACATTAATGTTGGTTGGTTCAGACGGTGTCTGTCAGGTTTCTCCACTTAAAAGTTGCTACTTTTCCTTTTCCCTCCTCTGTCTTTGGAAGGGAGTCACTAAGTCCAGCCCACTCTCCAGAGGAAGAGAATTAAGCCCCACCTCTTGAAGGAGGGGATATTTTATTTGTAATATAATATTTGTAATATGATATAAGATCTCCTTTCTCTTTTAAATCATAACGTGGCCCATCAGTTAAAAAGAATAGTTCAAAGATTTCTTAAATACATGTGGCATGTGTTGCCATGTTGTTTTATTTGTGTATGTATAACTATTAAATACGTATTAAATAGTATATATTTTTTAAATTGCCATTGTGGAAATTGCTTGTACATATTAAACGTTGCAGCTGTTTCTCAACTGCCTTTATGAACGAGACAAGTTTTCTTCTCCTTTTGAGGCCAAGGCTGGCCGAGGAAAGGGGCAGGATCATTTGTTATGCTTTCTTTTCTTCCCAGACTCACAGAAATTCTCTTTCAGTATTTGAGGAATCTGTGTGTTCTCAGTCTTATCAAGAGATCACAAGAAGGTAAACAGAGTTCTTCGATTAACTTTGTCTTTATTTTCAAATGCACGTATTTGCTAGTCAACATTTTTAGAAAGGGGGCAAAGGAGATCATTTTTTCAAGCAAGTAATGATACACAGCAATTCTAAAAAATATTAGATGTCACTGAAAAATCAATATCAATGAAAATAATTTTAAAATTTTAATATTCTTAAATACACTCATGCATTTCTTTAACCTGTGATGATTAATAATCACATAGATTTTAGTTCAGATGGACACTTCTTGCCCTTTTTTCTCTCTGCCCCCTTCCCTTCTCTATTCTTAATCTGATGCTAATTTTTTACACATGTTCCAAATATACTAAGCACAAGCTTTGGTTTATGACCGGAACCAATACCACATGTCGTATCTAATTATGTAAGTATGGTTTAGTGACCTTATCCTGACATTAAGAGAATAAGGACACACACGCACAGTACCACTAGGATTGGGGCAGTAAGTGCCTTGATATTGCTCATTTGCATCCAGCCCGTGCAGTTTGATCAGTGCATGGTCCCTCCCCACACAGCAGGACAGCAGCCCCTCCTGGCTCTGTCTGCAATCGCTTAGCCCTCTTGGGATTTGCAGGCTTTTGCAGCCACTGTTCACAAGGTCTTGGCCACAGCACATTCATTTCTCTCACTTTATTACCATCGCATCTGATTCCAATTTGCTAGCAAATTGAGTTTCCAGTTCCAAGCCTGACATTCAAGCCGTCAGGTGGATTAGCTCCTCAGCCTGGTTAGCACAGACCCTGCAGGTCATTGACAGTGGCCTATTAAATGTCCTGGAACCTCGGCCGCCGTCCCGGGGAGCAGCAGTGCGGGGTTACCCACTGTGACCTTTTTTCTTGTTTAGAACTCATAATTCTAGACCTGTTGGAAGGGCTTTCTGATTAAAAACAGAGTCGGTTTTCATCCCTTATCTTGCCGTTTCAGCAGTTTCTTCTCATAGCCAGCTTACAGTCGGGTCATTTGGTGGAATATGATTGATTGAACTATTTGGGGATCATTTATTTGGCCCTTCTCCTGTTATATCTTCTGAGTGATCTGTTTGCGTACAGAACTGAAACAACATCTGACTTATTTTTTTCTGTTTTTAATGATAGCACCTCAGGTACGCCTCCTTTTCTTTTAATACTGCTGTCAGATGAACTTACTAAACAGCAGTATTTACTTATTTAATTAAGCTCTAGGCCTTTTGCTATGTAGTGGGTCTCAGTCATTTCTTTTTTTTTATTGACGTTTATTTGATTTATAATGGTGTGTTAGTTTTAGGTGTACAGCACAGTGATTCAGCTATATATATGTATTCCTTTTCAGATCAGTAATTTCTTTTTAAAAGAAACCCTCTGGTGAATGATTACTTCTAGGCAGTTCTCCTTTTCTCTTTTTTTCTTTTTTTAACCTGAATACAAACAGATTTCTCAGTGCTTGTCATAACCCAAGACACACGTAGAGACAATTACTCATTGGTGTTCTATTTACATTTCAGTTCCCAAGGAAAACTGTCTTGGTCAAAGACTTTACACTTCTCATTAGAGGCTTTAGTAAATAAAGGTATATTTATGTTTCAGAATCAGGGAGCCAACTTCAGCAAACGCTATAATTTCTTGGGGCTAATGAAGGATTAAAGAAAAACTCGAAACAAAACAAAACAAAAGCATTTCACCACTGAACCCTGCAGTCCGTGAAAAGAAAATGGCTAGCTATTGGGAGAAGGAAGAAAATACTCTGTCCCTAAAATTGTTTTTTTTTCTTCTTGCAATTAAACAGTGATCTGATTATTATAACTCTGTATCAAAATATATTTTCCAGTTAATAAGTGAGTAAAGTAATAACTTTGGATAAGTTCTATTTAAGGCAGGATCCTCCTCTGGGCTGCTGCTCTTAAGTCCATTTTTTGTAAGCGGTGATGGAGCAAATTGCATGGTTTAGAAGTAAGATGTGAGGCCACAGGCCATGACAAACATTTCAGGATCCAATAAAAATAGGGAACAGGAAAGGTGAGTTTGAAGCTGAAGGGGAAGCACCTTTCAAAAAATGATGCTTGAGCTCCTGGCAGGCAAAAAAAAAAAGATAATTATGGGAAGGAAAGCCCAAATTTAGTCAAGGCTTTCAAATTTTGAGTTAAAATAGCCAGGCGACTCATTACTTCCTATTCTTTAATTATTGTCATCAAGTAATCATTCTCGAGTGCCCGGGCTTCTGAAAGCTCCATTAGTGGGTGGAGGTATTTCTGTATCCCTTTTTGTTTGTTTGTTTGCTGGGTTATTTTGTTTTATTTTCCCATAGACTCTCTCTAGAAAGGCAGATAATGATCTTAATTTGAGATAAGTGTGAGAGCATCCTTTGAAACTATAAAGCACTATATTAATTGTTGTTGCTGTCTGGTTACCTTTTTAGAAGTTCATTAACCTACTTTTAAATATCCTTAATCATAAGTCACATTTGTTTTAAGAAATAATACCAGAAGGAAAACTTTTGCTCTGTTTCTTTTTTAAATTATAATCTTTGGTAGACATAATGTTTTGCATGAGTTTATTTCTGTTGGAGGCAAATAGTCTGATTTCACTACCCTTTTCATTTCACCTTTCACTTAATTATAATTCTGCAAAATTTCTCCTCCTCCTTCTGTTTCCTTTTTGGATAAGTTCTTTGGTTGCTCAGATTTCCCTTACCCTCAATTATAGGGTCACGTAGCTCAACTCAGTATTTGACTGTCACTGCTTTGGGAGGATTGATGTCTTTTCTGCTCTGGAATTTAGGTAAACAGGGTTTGTACGTCAAATACAGTGTATAAAGGGAACAATGTCAGAAGGGATCCAGCATAAAATAATTACACTAAAATCTTTTCAGTATAGAAAATGCCAAATCAAGCATAGTAAGGATGATACATTTTATGTTACCTGTTTGGTGTCCTAGTAGTCTAAGGTTAATGTAGCATCTCATATACATGTTTCGTTTTTTCTTTTGCAGAAGGAGCTGAGTCTCCCCAGAAGAGGAAGTCTGTAAGTAGAATAATTTCTTTATTGATTCATTTGTATTCTGGGATACAGTTTGTAATGTCATTATTCTCTGACTCGTTAGATTTTCAATGGCAATCAGAAGATTAATGATAATCAACTGAATTAAGAAAACACAAAGCTTTGCATTTATTTATAAATGTTAAATATTAATGATTTCAAGATAAGTTGAAGAAAGTTTCCAGGGTTCCTTATGGGCATTATAAGCCAAAATGCATATTTATTCCTGGGATAATCTTTTTTTTTTTTAATTTTACTTTATTTGTTTATTTATTTTTATACAGCAGGTTATTCCTGGGAGAATCTTAAATTTAAAAATTCTATTATGTAATCAAGCAAAAACATTATTTGGTCTGTAGATAGTTTAAAATGATCTGACTAAAGAATTAGTGCTTATCTACATGATCTGGAATTCTATGATCTTTATACTATGAATTTTATGCAGAGTAAATGATATACTTTTGCCTCTGAATTGATGAAGACTTTGCATCAGCTAAACTTTCTATTAGATCTAGACCTTACTGCACCGATTCATGTAATGCTCTTATATTAAAATAGCAAATTTGTGAACATTGACTTGATTTCTTTATAGTATGTTTCCACCTTTTATTTTTAAGGCTGATAATATATTTGCATAAATCATAGTTTTTTGCATCAGCAAGTTGCAGAATGAAGTTAATTGCCTTTAATATTCTACTAAGGTACAGTTACTATCAACTAGTACTGTGTAAGGGCTGATCTGGAAATATTTGGATTTGGTGTCTGGTTTATGCTGAGTTTAGTGGATGGGGCAATGTCCTTTTAAAACAATAAGTCTAATATTTAAGATAAATTCATGCAAATCTCAACTTGGAGGATTAGAAACGTATGTGGTGACTGTTGTAAGAATTCATTCTTTTGACTCAATTTTGGGAAATTTCAGTCTTTGCGTCTAGGAACCAAAACTTCGTGAACCATGAACATTTTATTGCTCTCCATTTTGGTCTGTACTTTTTTAGTTGCCAGGAGAACACTGGATCATTATTCTTGGAGAACGTGCCTAAATAAATTTTCACTCGCTCCCAGCTTACATCTCTGGACACTACAGGTTAATGGCCTAATAGTTTAGCATCGGAAATGTCCTTAGAATGAAAACCTTCCAATCTCCTGCATTAAGATTAGGACTCTTTTGCCTAGACTTGTAAAAGTTTAAACTTTTTGATATTTCCCAACATGATGAGAAATCAGAAACAAGAAAAACAGAAATATCTACATAAAATATCTTTGTAGACAAAAATCTCTTTTCCTTCATAATTTTGTATGCTTAAAGCATCTTAGGCTTGTCTTGTATACTTTATTTAAGAACTTTAGAACTTTAGTCAGAGCTTCCTTTTAGCCTTTATGATAAATGGTGCTTTTTTTTTTCCTGTTTAAGTTAGTATGTTTCCTATAAATTATTATTACAATAATGTTAGTTAGCAAAGTAGATTCCTTATACCTACTGAAGGGCCATATCTCCTTTTGCGCTTGTGTAAGTCTCAATTCTGTTCATGTTAGCTGATAGCCATGAGTTGATAGGGGAAATACATGGTAAGGAAAATATTTAAATTTCTCTGTTTGAGAGCATGGACTCTTTAATAAAAAAAAAAAAGTGATGATGGCATCAGTTTGTTTGGAGTACATGCTTTGAATACTTAGTAAGATAGAATTACATTTAAGCCAATTAAAATCCCCTCCTAATAAAAATCAGTTGCTCTATCAATCAGATGATGGGAATAAAAATCATATATATATATATATATATATGTCAACATAAATCTACCTTTTTAAGTGAATTTTGGAAAACTTAATAATTGCAAGTAAAGCAAACAAGAAATAAACATGCTATTTTTAAATTTTCTATTAAATACAAGTATTCCCCAAAGAATTAATGACTATGACATAGATGTTCTGGGATGTAATGCCACTCTGAGTTTTCAGTGACCACCACACAGGATGCCAGTCATTACTCTCCTCATGCAAGGTTCTTTTATGACTTTGAGAAAAAGAAAATACTTATAAGATAAATGCTCAAGTGATTTTAATACAAATCTGATGAAGAAGAGCACAGGTGTGTTTTTATTAGGTACGGGTGCTAGCCCGCATCATGGTACCTGATCATTAAACCTGTTAACACTTCCTCTGTCTATTTACTGCATAAATGCTTTCAAGTCTTTTATTACCTTCTCCCAGAAAGATTGAGGATTTGATCCTGCTCTTCTGTTGAGTTGTATTTCCATGTCAACAGCAAGCAACTGTGCAATGTGATGTATTCCTCATTGTCTATGGTACCCGGCAATGCGACTGAACTTGTCAGAGGGGGTGTACCTTCAGAAAAGCTGTGCTCTTGGAAGAAGGCACCTGATTTTGTTATATCTGCCACTTTTAATGTGTATGCCTTGAAGGGTAATATTTTAAAAATGCACTTTCATCATTCAGACACATAGATTTATCATATTTTTAAAAAATTTTAGTATTGTCTATAAAAAATTTTAAGTAAGCTTATAGACAATGTTTGTCTGGAATCATGTGATAAAAACATATTTGTTATATAAAGCATGTATATATTATATAACAGTTAAAGCCTTTACAAATAAAAGAACACAGAAAATAGGCTTTTCTTTTTATTACTAATTGAAAAGGATAAAAAAGCAACCTATATTCTTTCTAGAAAAAAAGTAATCCAGATCCCCACTAATTTGTAATTTACGATCATTTTCTCAAGGAATAATTTGAAGTCTGTGTTTCACATGTGTTTTAAAAGGTTGCAAAGACAATGATGTGGCTTTTCTTTTTTTAATGGTGCAAAGGTCAGCAGACAAGAGAGATCAAGGGAACTTCTTTCTAGACCTGATGTTACTAAAAAACCAAGTGACCCCGGATCAGTTTTCCAGAGGCTCTTCCAGCCCTTTACCAACTTCAAGGTCCCAAATCCCGTTTCTACTCTGGCTCCCTGTATGGGTGGATTTTAGCTAGCTGTCTTCTCCTTACAAAGAGTAGCCATTTTCCCAGATTCTTCTAGCATGTTCTTGTCTTTCTCCTTGGAACAAAAGTTGCCATACTCTCTGCTCCCTTTCCTCTCAGCTACCTGTCAAAATCTGTATATCCTTTGAATAAATTATGATACAGTCATACAATGAAATACTGTATGGCGGGTAGGATGATTGAACTAAAGAAGATGTGTCAACAAGTATAATTGTAAAAAACAAACAATGCTGAGGAAAAGTTAAAAGCAAATTCCAAATACAAGACATTTATCTTGTAAAATTTCTAACAGCGAATCTAAACTGTCCATATTTATTAAAAAGTTCCTAGTGTTGTGGGTCCCTTAACTAGTTTTTTGAACTTGGGTCCTAAAATGACATTTCTAAGTGGCAAAGCTCTCTGGGTGGTGGTTGTTTTCTGACAGGGAAAGTGGAAAAAGGGTAAAAGCCCAAGGTGTGAGCTAATGGATGGTTCAGAGCAAAACCAAGGTCCCCTTTAATTTTAAAGGACCCCCTCATGTTTTGTTAATTGCTCAAATAAACAGCTCTCTAGTACAGAGGGAGCTTCTTTTCTTCTCGGAATTCCCTGGAGAGAGGGGCAGGAAATTGGCTGGGGCCAGCTCCCTTGCCTCCTCCAATGTTGATTTTTAATGATCTTTAAACCCCCCCCCCCAAGCCCCCTGCACAGAGAATGTAACTGCAGTATCTCTTCTTAGCAAGTAAATTCTCCTTGCTACCCAAAATTAAAATAGCCTTTCTTCTATGTCTTTTAATTGTGAGCATGAGTGCATTGTTTCATGGAGCCCTGTAGTTCAGGGATCGGTAGGACTATCTGCAGTTACCACTTTATTTCAGTAGAACAGTGACTGACATCTGGTCAGTTAGTTTCTTGGCTTTATGTTGTTTGGCCACACATCTAGCAGCAGAAACCCAAAGCACGGAAGGCCTGGAGAAGTATGTTTCTGCGTGCTGAGGAATTTCTGGGAGTATTGAAAGTATTAGAAGTAATTTAGGGGGCTTCCCTGGTGGTGCAGTGGTTGAGAGTCCGTCTGCCGATGCAGGGAACACGGGTTCGTGCCCCGGTCCGGGAAGATCCCACATGCCGCGGAGCGGCTGGGCCCGTGAGCCATGGCCGCTGAGCCTGCATGTCCGGAGCCTGTGCTCCGCAACGGGAGAGGCCACAACAGTGAGAGGCCCGCGTACCGCAAAAAAAAAAAAAAAGTAATTTAGGAGTCTTCTCGGTTTAATTTCAATTTCTCAACCTAGCAGCAATACTAGTGTTTCGCAACTATTTCTCTCCATAGAGTTTTGTCCCTTCTCCATTCCCCTTTTCCTTTTATCATTATTCTGAAATGGTTGGGGTCTAGTAGGGCTGGCCACGGACTACGTAGGGTGAGGTGCTGCTGGCATATAATGGTTTCAGGTGTGCTAGGAGGTCCATCTTCCTCTCCACAAAGAAAACAGGCATCTTAAAACACACTTACCACAGTGCCAGACATCCATTCAGTTGGATCTGTAAGAACTGAAGTTCATTCAGTTGGATATTAAAGGTCTTTTCTCCTCCGCGTCTCATTGAAATGTACATACCTTTGGGCACGGGTGTTGCTGAGCTGCATTTAGCACAGCAGAACGGGAGTCATTAATGGGATGCTTCTGGTGGTCTGGCGACAGACAAGGAGAGCTGTTGTCAAGAACCATTTTGCCACATGGATAAGTTAACAAGTATATGAAAAAGGTGATAAACTTGTCTCACGTCTTTCCCATATTGTCTCTCTTGGGCAGGAGCAGGAAAGGGTGTTTGGGTGGGATGGAAGAATGGAGTGAGCCACAGAGGGAGAGAGTGTTGTCACAGTGCCTAGGATGACAGAGGCAGAGGACCCCGAGGGTTACTGGAAGCTTCTGGGTGGAGCGGGGCCTGCTGGACTCAGAAGACAGTTTGTCTCATTGTAATTAGATTGAACTGGGTGCACTGGATTAGGATATTTCTTAGGTTGAAATTCCTCATTTTGAGACGAGATAGGAAGTGACCTTCTGTGTAATTGGAGAGGCTCACGTGGATGTCATTGGCATCTGTAGGTGTGTGTATTTTTCAAAAAGAAGACGTATGTTCGGGCCAGTTGTATTTCAGCCAGAGCATGCTGCCTTGATGGGCTGTTTAGAAAAGCAGTTTGAGTAAAATGAGGTTATTTCTAGAATGCAAGGAGAGGCAATCACCTTGGTTTTACAACGGAGTCAAATTAGATTTACGAGATTTTCAGTAAGGTGAAGGTAACATTTTCTGAAAGAGAGGGAAAGGGCTTAATTCAAGCAAAATAAAGGGCATGTAAACTGTATTTGGATAAGTTTTAAAATAAATTTAGTTTTCTTCTTAGTACATTCTTCCCTCCTACCCCTACAAATATTGAAACAACAAGAATTCAAAATGCCTATCGTTGAAGCCAAATGGAAGTCCAGTGTCATTTTGAATGTTAGAAACCCAGCAACAAAATGAAGAAAAAATTGAGTGTTGCATCTGAATTAGCATTTAAAGTGGCATGTTTATATAAAAGCAGAATGGTGTAATATATCCTGAGAGTAAAGAGAGGATTTCAGACTGTGAAAGAATGTCAATTGCATTTATATATTCATCGAATAGCCAGTTTGGTATTTGGTATGTATTTGCAGCATCCTGTATCACGCCTGCATTCATCTTCTGTGAGGGGGCTGGGGGGAGGAGACCTGGGAGATAGAAACAATGTAGGATCGATCTTCTCACCTTTGAAAATTATTAGGAAGACCTTAGTTTTGCTCCGTGGGAGGGAGAGTTGGGTCGCCTAGGGAGGTTTATCAAAATACGTGTGTGCGCGCGCGCGCACACACATTTCCAAATACACTTGGGAGTACAAATCAGAATCTGCGCGTATGTGCATTGGGGGCAGAGGCAGGGGGAGCACCGAGGCTTGTGGACTTTCAGCCCATTCTCAGGGTGAATCTAAAATGCCACCCCTAGATGAGAACTGCTGTTCTCAGGAGAGCATCAGGGTGTGTGTAATGGCAAAGCGGGCTTCTGGATGTCCAAAGGCATGAGGGTAAATTCTCTATTTCATATTTCTCAGAATGACTTTATAGCAAGCCTGAGTCAGACAGGAATTTGGAGACTTTTTCAGTGAGCATCTTTTCAGCAAGCCTTGTGGAGGGTGGCCCACTGCAGCAGGTGGGTGCCTGCACTTTCTCACTAAAAGCCACCTTCTCAGGTCTGTTATTCAGTAGGCATTTCAGAGTCACACGGCCTGGGTTCAATCCTACCTCTGCTGTTTAACCAGCCTGTGACCTTCAGAAGGTTACTTAACCTCTATGTGTCTCTGTTTCCTCATCCATAAAAGTATGTATGCAGGGCTTCCCTGGTGGCGTAGTGGTTGAGAGTCCGCCTGCCAATGCAGGCGACACGGGTTCGTGCCCCGGTTCGGGAAGATCCCACATGCCGCAGAGCGGCTGGGCCCGTGAGCCATGGCCGCTGAGCCTGCGTGTCCGGAGCCTGTGCTCCGCAACGGGAGAGGCCACAACAGTGAGAGGCCCGCGTACTGGGAAAAAAAAAAAAAAAAAAAGTATGTATGCTATTCTATCCTGGAATGTTTTGAGGATTAAATTAGTTAATATCTGTAAAATGTTTATAACCGTGCCTGGCATGCAGTAAGCTCTATGTAAGTATTTTATTAAATAAAACACAATGGGAATTAAGGCCCCCCTCCGACTTATTTTTGTCCAATAACATTAGGCAAAAGACTGCCAGTAGGCTGAGGAAGCTCCCTTAAAGCCAGATTATTTGAGTAGCATTTTCTGGGGTGGGGGGACAACTTTGTTTACCAGCCCTTCCATCAGGGGAGAGGTGTTACATAGGGTGGCTGAACCCCGTGTCCTTGGGTAGATCTTTCCTGTGTCCCTCCACAGTCAACACTGGTATCAGGAGGTTTCTAGGTGTGTGAGGGAGACAGACCCCACACATGTTGTGTATCATGAAGCTGAGAGGGAACTCCCTGTGCTCAGTGGCCCCTCTTCTAGAATAATCCATCACTAGAAACCTGCCCATCCTTCTCAACATAGTATATAGGTTACTTCTTGAAACTGTGTTTTGAGACAGACAGGTACTGAGGAAAATGAAGTGGGATATTATAGATGTCCACTTAGAAAAGTTTAATCCTGGGATTTCAGAGCTGGAAGAAACCTTAACAGAAAATTAATTTTAAATACCTTTGTTTGGTAAGTGAAGAACCAACAACTCGGAGGACTTGAGATTTGCTTGTGCTCAGACTGTTTCTTCACTGTGAACTGTGGCCACAGTTTAGGGGTCCCACCCACCAGCGAATGGAAAGCAAATTTTCCTTCTTCAGGGCAATACATTTGAGTTAGAAAAAGATAATGAGCAAGGGTGTGGTAGCGTTTTGTTCTATAAAGACATGAATTACAGCATCGACATCCACAGTATGGGTCATGTAAAGGGTAGACCTCACAGAGTACACTTGACTTCACCCTGCTCGTCATGGTTTCTTTGAACATTTTGGAAAGCATGGCCTCAAACTCTTCTTAAGAGTTTACACTTAAAACTGCAACCAGAGGGAAAACCTTGTCACATACCAGCACCACCAGGATACTGAGTTTACTCAGACTTGTAATGAGACTAGTGATGGCTGCACTGGTGGGTACGGCAGTCCCCACTGTGGTAACTGGCAGTCCCCAAAGGAGCCCATCGCCCAGTGAGACATGTGAGCAGGGCAGCTGAATTCTGTATTGTTCTCCTGACCCTGTTGTATAGTAAGTCGGGCTCTCTGAGGGGAACCGTCGAGGTCGGTTGTGGCTAGAAGATTTTGCTCATGTCTTGGTGTTCCTCCTTAGAATCTCTACTTTTTCCTCTGCCATTCTGACTCCTGAGAATTAGAAACCCCGCTCTTTGACTCTTTGTGGCAGCTGACTGTCAAACGTAAGTGACTGGGGGGAAAATATCCTAGGGTTTCCTTCTCTGTTTTTCGGCAGTAGAGGCCTCAGCTTCTAAGAATTCTGGCAGGTCATCTCTTTCATCTGAATACACATGCCTTGTCTTTGAACATGTTGTTATATAAAGTCACCTCTTCTGGGATGAAGACGAGGATTAGGGCTTTTCCATGCTTCTGTGTTGGAACGTAAGACGTGCCCCATAGAACATGCCAGTGCTCTACCCCTCTCTTCCCAGTGGCCTCTGGACTCTGCTTCACCTCAGACATCACCCAGGTATCTTTTGACTCATAGCATAAGAAAATTGTATGCAGACAGTTCTGTAAATACAATTGCATGAGAAGAAAATGTTTTATTAAGTATATTCTATGGGGCTTCCCTGGTGGCGCAGTGGTTGAGAGTCCGCCTGCCGATGCAGGGGACACGGGTTCGTGCCCCGATCCGGGAAGATCCGACATGCCGCGGAGCGGCTGGGCCCGTGAGCAATGGCCGCTGAGCCTGCGCGTCCGGAGCCTGTGCTCCGCAACGGGAGAGGCTACAACGGTGAGAGGCCCGCGTACCGCCAAAAAAAAGAGTATATTCTATGAATTTTATCGGCATGTGGAAACGGGTGCCTAGCATGGAAGGGTAAATTAAAATTTTTTTTTAAGAATGAAAATTCTAATGATACTAAATTTAAATAGGCATAATATATCGAGGGGAAGAATTTTTAAATGCCCCTTTTCTAGAACTATAAAGTAATCTTTCAAGAAGTATTTGCCTGTTTTGTAGATGCTTAGGTGAAATTGTTCTTCCCTATTAGAAAATATTAATTTGGTCTAGGCGTTGTGCTTTTCACTGTGCAGGAAAAATGATTTCTAACTTCTGTCGTGTCCTAGAGATCAGTGAGATTAACCTCGTGGTGACATTAGCCCTGGTTGCTGAGCTCCTACTAAACCCCGATTTTCCAATGCTGATTCTACTGTTACTGGTGGTGGAGGTGTGTGCTTTTACTTGGGAAGGTCGGCTTTGAGGCAGAGGTTGTCTTTTGGATTTATTTGTATTTTTCAAAAACCGAGGAGGGCATTTTCTTGGAGAAGTTGGCACCCTCTGACATCCCCGTGTCACTGCTGTGGAACAAAGGATGTTTACTGCAGGGGCAGTGGGGGACGTCCCCCTGGGCTGGCAGTGGGTCCAAGGGAGGGAGTGGGCTGCTTTCCCGGGCTTCCCTTGGTCTCTCGGCCAAGAGGATTTGCTCTGCATGGGGCGTATGAGTGAGTTCACCAGGGGTTTGGTATTTCAGGGTGTAAAGAATAGTGTTTAGTATCTTAGCAAATCAAGAATCAATTACCTGGGAGAGTAAGCAGAAGGTTTTTTAATGTCTATGATAAATTAGTTTAAACTCTAAAACCAGTCCTTGTGGATTAAGGAAGCCCTTGGAAGCCGTGGAGTATATTTTTAAAATGCACTTGACATCATACACTGAAATGAAATTAATAGATCAGTACATGGTTTCATGTCTTAGGGGAACAACGGTGGCTTTTTTTAGCTGGGATTCTAAGGTATTACCAATTTGTATGTAAATGCAGTTGATTCTGGTAGAATCATGGGGAAAAATAATGTCATCAAACATCTGTTAAAAAGCATGTTACTTAATTATTATCTCTGAGATTTCAGGCCACTTGGCTCTATTCTAATTTTTTTTTTTGCTGGAAGATGTTGGTTGGACACATCCTTAAGATCACAGCAGGGGGTGGTGATGGTGGTGGTTATATGGGGAGATACTTAAAAGGAGAATTAAAGCAAACATAGTTCAGATCGGTACTTCTCAAGGCTCTGTGTAGTCTCTTCCCACCCATGGACCTTTTATCTACTGTTTAACATCACCTAGGCTGTATTATGTTAAGTACCCAGGAATTGTGAATTCTATTTGTATTAAACCACAAAAGAAATTAAAACAACAAAACCACTTCCTCTTATGAAATCCCATGTATAGCATGAACCAATTTAGGGTGTCCCAACAGCAGCATAACCCTACATGGTCTAGCAGTTAATGTTTTCCCCAACAACTAACAGTGCTCCTCTCTCCCCTTTAAAAAAAAGAAAGAAAAAGCTTGATTGACCTATAATTGGCATACCATAAATTGCACTTAAAATACACAATATCATAAATTGACATATATGTATATTCACACCTGTGAAACAGACTCCATAGCGAAGGTATTGAAATATCCATCTCCTCCAGAAGTTTCCTCTTACCGATTTGTAATTGCTACCTCCTCCCAGCCCTCACATGCCCAATCAGACAGGTACTAATATTTTCCAACCCTAAAGATTAGTTTGCATTTCCTAAAATTTTAAATGAAAGGAACAGTACCGTTCGTACCCTTTTTTGTCTGGTTTATTTCACTTGGCATAATTATTTTGAGATTCAGCTCTATTGTAGCGTATGTTAATAGTTCCTTACTTTTATTTCTAAGTAATATCCTATTGGTGGATATACCATAGTTTGATTATCCGTCCACTTAGTGATGAACATTTTGGTTGCTTATAGTTTGGGGCCATTATAAATAAAGCTGTTATACATGACTGGTAAGTTTTCTCCCGGCTTGTGGCTTGTGTTTTCAATCTCTTTACAGCATCTATTAAAGAGCAAAAGTTTTTAGTTTTGATGAAGTATAAATAATCAATTTGTTCTGTAAGTGCTCATGGTTTTGGTGTTGCCTCTAAGCCATCTTTGCCTGACTCAGGGTCACAAAAGTTTTCTCCTTTTTCTTTCCATAAGATTTATAATTTTAGATTTTTACATCTATGATCTATTTTGAGTTAATTTTGTATATGGGTAAAATATGGATCGAAGTTTATGTTCTTGCATACAGGTATCTAATTGTTCCAGCACCGTTTGTTGAACAGACTGTCCTTTCTCTGCTGAATCTCTTTGTAGTTTTATTGAAAATTGTTTGTCCATATATGGGTGTCTATCTGCAGACTTTCTATTCTGGATCATGGCCTGTTTGTTTTATATCAGTACCCCACTGATTTGGTTATTGTAGCTTTATAATAAGTTCAGATATCAGATAGCGTTAATCTTCCAACTTTGTTCTTTTTTTTTTTCAAAATTGTTTGGACTATTCTAGGTTCTTTAATTTTGGAATCAGTTTGTCAATTTCCATCCAAAAAAGCCTGTTGAGATTTTTATTGGAATTGCATTAAATCTGTCAATCAATTTGAGAAGCTATGAAGAATTTTCCAGTGGTTATAACCTATCTTTAGTCTTAGGGATGAATTAGGGAGAATAATGTGTGAGTTGATAAAATGTGGATAGAGTGGGGTGGAATTGTCCCCCACGATATACTGATGGAGGAGGTGGCTGACCCAGCCGGGGAAGGCTGAATTGAGGAATGAGTGACCACAAATGAGAAAATATCCCCTCAGAGAAGCTCAAAGAAATGGTTGCGTGAGTGATTCAGGGAGCAGGTCAGGTAATGATGTCAAGCTGAAGTCAGAGGGGACTAGCTACATTTCTTCCGGAAAGAAGACCTGCAGTGGAGAGCTCGGGCTCAGCATAAGCGGGGATTAGAGGAGGAAGAGCATGGCCAGACAAGGGTCACGTATTCATGTCTAGTCGAGGAGAAGGCCATAATGCCTGGAAAGATTGTGATGCAGGGGACACTTGCGGGGTGGGGGGAGCGGGGGGAGGCCATCATGTGGTAAAATAATGAAGGTCAGTTCTACATTAGAACTAATTATTGGTCTAGAACAGTGGTTCTCAACCAGAGGTGATTTTGTCCCCTAAGGAGACATTTGACAGTGTCTAGAGACATTTTTGATTGTCACAACTACTTGGGGTGGGGGTGGGATTTCTCCTATCATTTAGTGGGTAGAGAGAGGCCAGGGATGCTGCTAGCCATCCTACAGTGTACAGGAAACCACACACCACCACCCCCCAACAAAGACTTATCTGTCCAATATGGTAATAGTGCCAAAGGTGGAACACACTGGTCTAGAAAGGGAGGGTCAGCAAAGAGGGTGGAATGAGAGTGGAGCTAATTGATTGCTCTGACGCTTTATGTCTGTATTGTCTTAAGGAGAAATACTCTGAGTTGTAACCATGCAAAGTTACCCTGCATGATCAGGAATTCGTCTTTGGAAATCTTCTCTGGACATGTTTTCAGAAGCTGCCTAAAGGTGTTATCAAGGAAGGCTAGTTTAACAAAAGCATGCCTTGACTGCAAATGAAGAAATATTGAACATTTGAGTTATTTCGCTTAAGAAGGAAGTATTTGTTCAGTCCATAGATGAGTTTATCAACTGGAATACATTTGATTGCAAGTAACAGAAAACCTAACTCAAAGTGGCTGAAAAAAATAAAGGAAATTTACCAGCTAATGTAACTAAGAAGTCCATGCTTCTTGCAAGGGTTGATTCAGAGGTTCAGTGTTGACACAAGGACCCAGTCTCTCCCTCATCCCAGGGCAGGCTTCCTTCCTAGCTCATAGATGGCTGCCAGCAGTTTTCATGGTTACTGTGACTACTAGAAAATTTAAAATTGTGTGACTCCAAATTGTATTTCTGGTGGACAGAACTGGCTTAGACCATTCAGGAATTTCTGGGAATGGGGTGGAGTCAACCCCACCCAAACCACATGGCTGATACACATATGGGAGAGAGACAGAATGGATATTGGGCAAGCCATCAAAAATGAATACTGCAGTGGGGGGCTCCCCTGGTGGTGCAGTGGTTGAGAGTCCGCCTGCCGATGCAGGCGACATGGGTTCGTGCCCCGGTCCGGGAAGATCCCACATGCCGCGGAGCGACTGGGCCCGTGAGCCATGGCCGCTGAGCCTGCGCGTCCGGAGCCTGTGCTGCGCAACGGGAGAGGCCACAACAGTGAGAGGCCCACGTACCGCAAAAAAAAAAAAAAAAAAAAAAAAGAACACTGCAGTGACTGGCATAAGCAAAGAAGGGAATATTTATTTAATGGCTACTATTTTACTACAGATGAATGTCTGGAAGTCCTTCTGCTCTACTACCACTAATAAAAGCTAATATTTTTTTCTTAAATGTATTCTGAAGTTGTAAAGTTAATATAGTGTTCATAGTAACTAGTGAAACAGCACAGAGAGACACTAGGAGGAAGTAAATAATCCCCATCCCTTCCATTCCCTGTTCCCACTCCCAATCCTGGGTGGCCATTGTTAGCCTGGTCTGTGTTCTTCCATTCCTTACTCCATGTACATGTGAGCATCTGCATGTCCATTGTTTTCTTCTGGTGGTTGTTGCCGTTCTCATAATGGAAGTATAGCCCTTCAATTTGCTTTTCTCACCTTATTAGCCTTCCAAGTCACTATGTACAGATTTATCTCATTCTTTTTAATAATACATAATATTCTATATTATAGATATTCCACATTTCATTTAAACATTTCCTCATTAATGGGCAGTCATGTTATTCCCAGTCCCCCCTCTTCCTCTGCCCCACAACAAACAATGCTGCAGTAAACATCTTTGTACCTATGTCCTTACATACTGGTCCTTTTTTTTTCCCTATAGGATAGATTCCCAGAAGTGGAATTGCTTGGTCAAACGGTATGTGTATTTTTAATTTTAATGTATATTTCTAGATTCTTTTCCCCAAAGGAATAGCAAATCACGTTTGCACATAAGAATGCCCATTTCCTGCATTCTCACCAGCATTGGATGCCACTGTTTATTTTAATTCTTGCCAATCTTATTATCGCTGATCATTAATTTACATTTTCTTCACTGACTGCCTCTGATGTTAAATATATTTTCATATGTTTATTGTTCATTTGAATTTCCCTTTTCTTCATTTCCTATTTATTTTCACTGCCCATTTTTCTACTTGGTGGTGTTTTCCCATCACAGTTTCTGGGAGGTATTTATTGTGTTTTATCGTTACATATGGGCAAATATAGCTTTATTGTTCTTTATAGTTCTTGTCTCTGTGTATGATGTCTTTTACCAAAAGAAAATCCTTACTTATTATTATGTTTTGTAATTATTTATGTCTGTCTTTTTCTTTATTGCTTCTATTATCTGTTTTGCTTATGATGGTATTGTCCATCCCGTGGTCGTACAAGTATTCTTGTAAATATTCTTCCCCATTTTTAAAAGCATTGAGATCTTACTCCAGTTTTAAGTTTTGTACATGATATGAGGTAGGATTCTATCTTTCTTTCTTTTTTCTCCCCCTAGATAACCAGTTACTTAAGTCCTAGTTACTATGAGAAACTTTATTTTTCATGGGATTGAAATGTTACCCTTGTCACATATAAAGATGCCATATACATTTGTATCTATTTCTGGCCTCTCTGTTCTGATCTCTGTCTATTTCTGTGCCAACACCATTTTGTTTTGAATGCAGTGGCTTTCTAGTGAGTTGTAATGTCTGGTAAGTTCTCCCTCACTGGTCTGCTTTTCACACTTTTCATAGGTGTTTTTAGCCATTTATTTTTTGTTTCATATTGATCTGGTTAACTTAAATTTTAAAAGTTAAAGATGCGGAGTTTTATCTTAAATATTTTGAATATAATATATAATAATATATGTAAATAAAGCCAAAAAATTATTTCTCAGTTTGAGGATCTCTTTACTTGATGTTACTAATTGGAAAATATTTATTGATTACCTAAAGGTTTTTCTATGAATTTTAATTCTTTAAATGTGACTTTACTTTGTGATGATTGTACAGTTACCCTAAGGTGTGAAAATGGGGATGCAGGCATGACATTTTTTTTTTTTTTGGCATGACATATTTTAATCTGTCTAAAAATTAGATTGTAATAAAGCTAAAGTGAGCTTGTAAATAATTTGTATTTCTGCTTATGTAACGAACTATAAAGTATACCCATACCTGGATTGGTTGAGGGGTGTGTAAATATGATAATGTGAACAAAGAACTGTAACTGAAGTGTATAATAAACTATGTGTTTTGCAATCTTTTATGATTTGGTTTTTCTAAAATTAAATGTTGACTTAAGAAATTGTCACATTTGGAATTTGAGGTAAAGTTGTCTAATACTTTATGTTTTTGACAATTCTTAACATTAAGTTTATATTAAGGTGATATTAACTTAATTGTTTTCCCTGACATTCTTAATAGCTTTTTTGGAAACTTTAGTTATAGTATTAAGGTAATAAATACCTTTACATTTCTCTAAAGGCATTTGAAATATTGGAGCTAAACTCTAAAACTGTTTGTGATTTAAAATAATGGTAATGTTGTCTCACAAATGAACACATATGCATTTACACGTGAGGTCTGTATTTTGCTTATGAAAGTAAAGGGACATCTCCATGTAGGTTCTACCCATGTTTACTTGGTTAATTAGAAAAAAAGCCATTAATTTGTTCTATAGCCAAAAAGGAAATGGTGAAATAATATATTGTGATTATTATTGAGTGATATACTTGAAAAATATAATTATGTTTTTAAAAATGAGTCAATCATGTTTTATCAAAGGTTGACACATGATATAAACTGTACTACATAAAAGGCATATCACATTTCTCATGTTTCCTAATAAGCTGTATTTTGACCAACTCAAATTGTGTTTCCTGCACTTAAGTTTTAATCATCATCAACATAGGCAAAGATGGTAACATAAGTATCTTTTTATGTTTATCAAATATTATATGATATCACTTACATGTGGAATCTAAACAATAACACAAATGAACTTACTTACAAAACAGAAATAGACTCACAGACATAGAAAACAAAATTATGGTTACCAGAGGGGAAGGGGGGAGGGATAAAGTAGGAGTGTGGGATTAACAGATATACACTACAAGATATAAATTAACAAAGATTTACTGTATAGCACAGGGAACATAACTGGCTGCTACAGTTGGGATAAGGGAACATTTTGTTGGTTTCAAAACAGGTTTTTTTGGGTTTTGGTTGGTTTTGTTTCGTTTTGCTAAAGAGAAGGGATGCTTTCAATAGTGTGTGGCGCTATAAAGAGATGAACAGAACTGAAGGAACTTCTGCTGGCCAATAGTGGAAATTTAAGTGACAGAGGAAATGCTAATTATGAGCCTTTGAACAAGCTTATAATTACCATTAAGCTTATTGAATATATCTTGCAATAACCTGTAATGGAAAGGAATCTGAAAAAGAATTTATGTATATATTTACATATATATGCATATATATATATAAACGGAATCACTTTGCTGTACACCTGAAACTAACACAATATTGTAAATCAACTATGATTTTAAAAAAAAGGTAAGAGTATATTTTAAATATAATTCTGCATGTGTGTAAATTCTGTATTGTTAATTATAAAGTTGTTTTTAAGTATATGTAGGCTATCACAGGAACTTAAAATCACAGTAAGTAAACAATAAATAAGGATGTCATAAGATTAATAATAAAGGAATGTTTCTTTTATAATATACCAAATATTTAAGCCTTTAATTTGCTCCAGGGCTGCCCAAGCTTAGACTCTGGAAGATAGAATTGTTTAAATTAGAATGGAGAACTTCTCCTTTTTCGTAAAACAAACATAACCATTTGTGGCCAGGGGTTGGAGTGGCTGTAATAGAGTCCACAGGCAATAAACAGAGTTTTTTGTTTTTGAAGCTAGAAGAATTCTAGTTGCCGCAAGTGCGCCATCATAGCCAAAAAGTCACTGTGATTTCAAGGACTTGAAGTGATAAACGGGGAAGATATAAGCGCTAGAATGATTAAAATAGTGTTCATGGGACTTAAGGAATGAGGAAGCAAATGCCCCACAACTGAAGCATTGGGTAAAAATAATCATATGTGTGGATTTAAGTGAATCAACTAAAGTTATGTTCAGCCTCTCCACCTTACGTGAAGATACTAAGCAAGTGTTGGTATTACTGTGATGGCCAAAGAACAATGATGTACCTCCAAAAATATTTCAGGTATTATGTTCAAAGCAATATTCCTTAGGGCCAGAACCCACCTTAATTCATAGGTGTTCTTAATCTAGATCAAACTGAAGTAAAATAACCTTATGTGACATTGTACTTTTAAAAGATGAAAAAAGTCTTACAACTAAAAATTAAAACTGAATCAAGGTAAATATTTTGCACACATTCATTATCAATTTAAGATTTGTAAATGTTACAAATGGCCACAGTAAAATGTAACTTCACTTAATACTGTTCTTACTTAATACGATTCTCTTGTTCTTGTTAAAATGTTACCCCTGTTAAATACTACCTTCCTATGAGTGATACTATCTTAAATTGTCTCAAAATATAATATCACCAGTTTCCTATCTTTATTTTGCCTTAATTCACTGTTAGAATATGTTAAGCCTCCAACATGTAAGAGGTAGAACAAAATATTGCTGCAGCAGATCAGATGCAAGGATGAGACTTCTTCTATATTGCTTCGCCTTGAACAGGTCTGTTGCAAGTCAGGTGTATTATCACCAGAGAAGATAAGGTTCCTTCGGAATGAAGACCCACCCTGTCCCTGGGCTCGTTGCAGAAATTATAAATCAACTGTAATTGTGACCTAAGCACTTGTCCTTTCTGCTGTCAGGTCTTCTGGCCATTAAGAAATGTGTTGAGACTGCTCCATTTATTTGCATGAAGCGTTGGGTCAGTAGTCAGTGACCCTCATTCCTCAAAAGAGAAATAACTGCCTCTTTTGAGAAACCTATTGTGAGCTGGTGACGTGAACCTCCAGCTGCATTTAGCTTCCAGGTTAGTTATGTCAGAGGATAACTTTTTAAAATGGTACATTAAATCTGGTTGCTAGGTATTAATCCCCATAGTATTTTTATACATCTAAATGTTGATGTGTCAGTCTCCTAGAGTTTTGTAGTTTCTGCTAGCATTTAAATTCTGATGAATGAAATAACTCTTTGTAAAAAAAAAAAAAAAAAGAAAAAAAGAAAGAAAAAAATAAAATACCATTGGTCCCTTCTCCTAGTATTGAATTTGTTAAAAGCCAGCTCACTGTCTCTTAAAAAGGGATAGGACTATTGAAATGTATGAATAGAAAACTTCAAAAGTGAACCTGTCAAAGCAATAGAAAGTAAAGATATTTTAAATACAATTGCAGTTGTATTCAGTCGTGGAAAAAAAAGTCAAAGCATTTCTCCTTAATGCCAAACTGAGGTGTGGAACATTTTGTGAGAATGAGTAGAATATTCATAGGAAGGTGGGCACCTCAGCGTTCTCCAATTTAGGACGGCTCATGTCTCCCAACCTCCCATTTATCTGACCAGGCTTCCACTAGCTCTGTTGAGACCCCTTCATTTTCATCTTCTTAGACACCCCGCCATGGAGCATAAGATCACATTTGTAGGGACACTGTGACTGAACAAACACTTTATTTTACATGGTGCTTTCAGAAGAATTCTTTTATGTCCTAGATGGCTAGGCTCCTTGGATGTCTGAACAATGAAGAATCGGAGCAAGAAATTTCTACACCAGAACCCTGGGAGCTTAACACACTTTGAAGTGGATTTCTCCCCTTTCTGGGGCCGCCGTAAAAAGTGAGGGTTTTTCATAGTCCTTGCATTGATGTCTGCAAAGCCAGATGGCTTTGTAAAATGAGCCCCAAAGCAGTATAACTGATTAAAAGAAATGCCAGGTAGTTGAAGGCTTTCCTACCCATTGTGAGCCTGGCAGAAAGAATTGTCCTCTTGGGGTCCATTAATATTGGGGAATCGCACTCTCCGTCTTTAGGGGTCAGCCAGTGACAATCGAGACAGGTGTTGGCAGCAGGAGCCTTCAAAATGAAGGCTGAAAATAATCTCTCGAGCCAGCCACTGGGAGGACTGCCTCCAAAAGAAATGACGCTGGCCAGTGAGGGAAGTAGGTGCTTGAGGGTTGTAGGTACTTTCAAAGGTTGTGACTCACATATTTCAAGTTATCCTCTCATTCTTGGCTTCTTTTGCTTGTGGTCCTAGAACTGCATCCTCCTGAGAGCCCCGAAGCTTCCATCGCCTCACACCTGGGGGCGACTCCCACTCATCTGTCTTCTCTGTAGAGTGTAAATGACTCTGTTGAGGATGCCCAAGCTCTTGCTTTTTTTGTTGCCCATATAGAAATCATTCTGCCCGTGTTTGTAACCCAGACCACTGACCTTAACCTAAGAACACAGTCATATATTTCAAGTTGCTTGCAGCAGGGGGAGGGGGGTGCTGATGAAACTTGGCCTTGCAGGCAGAGGGATTCATAGACGTAACAAATTGTTCTCTGGCTTCATAACCTACCACTTGATTATTGGGAAACGGGATTCAGAGCAGAAGGAAGGAAAAGCGCATCTTAAGAAAAGCCTTAAAAGCCTGTTGTAAAAGAGGTAGCTGGCCCTGAGTTCAGTTGTGTTTCTATCATCAGGAAATACTTTACCCCTGCAGTGTAAGTCATATGAAAGAGATTTAAAAACCAAACCACCTTGCTCTCCATTTTCTACCTGTTACCATGTCCTTTCATTTACTCATCCGACTTGGTGCTGATCTGCTCACAGAGTAGCAGCAGTGGAGAACCAGGGACCTGTGTTCCGCTGAAATTGCTAATTTCAGAAGAGTTTGTACATTCTGACCTCTCTGAACTTATATGGATCCTTTCAAAGAGGGAAATAATTCAGTCTAGGAGGCATTTCCGAGACTTGTTGTTGGAGAATGAACTGATATGTGGTCTATTATTGGGGTCTATTTTTTGAGTAATAATGTAGGATTTATAGTATCTTATTAAGTTAGGGCTAATTGACCTTTGTAGAAAATAATAATTTAAGCAATACTTCTGTCAATCACACAGGGAATCATTGTGGAAGAACTAGTAAACACAGGAAAAAATGCATTCAAAATTTCCCTGTATCTTATCACTTAGAGAAAAGACACTTTAAAAAAGCAGAGCATTTAGCTTTCACTTGTGTCTTTTGATGCATTAAATAATTTTTCCTTCGGGTATTTTCAGTATTGTAGTCTTGTAGCATTTGAGAAATGGGGTAGCATTTTATTTTACTGTGAGAATTCTTAGATCATAAAGCATTGATCATTTTTCCTGATTATTTCCATTGTAGAAAAATAGAGAAGTATGAAGAAGAAAAGTTTTCATCCAGAATCTCACCTTGTAGAGAGAGTCCCATCAGCATTTTAATGTATTTTAGGCTTTCTTCTAAATCCTCATTCTTTGATACTTACTGATTCTTGGAGTCCATTTTCTTTCCAGCTAGGAAGTACTTCTGGAGCAGACCAGTCATATGTGAGCTGAGTGCCCTGCTTGCCCACAAAATTTGCTGTGTCTTCCAACAGAAACAGCCAGGAGAACTAAGTGCTGGGCTGTTTCTAATGGTCATGTATCATTGTTTAGGTTCCTGACCCACTTCCTTACTTTCAGTAATTCGTTTTATAAAATTCCAAATATTAACGTTTTTTCTACAGCTGTTGGCGATATTTGTTTAGGTTCAGAAAAGTTCTTACTTTCTATGTGTGGGAAATCACTCTGAACAACACATTTTCATAGGTTCCACTAGTCAACAAAGAGATGCTATATTCATTTAGGGAATAGAACAGATTTTCTTTGCTTGGCTTTAACACTTGGGGTTTTATAAGATTTCCTCAGAAACCAGCACTGTGGCCATTCTTATCCAAGTTGTGATTTGTAGAGTGATTTATTGATCAGGGAGGCTTTCCCAGAGTTCCTCAGAATATGACATTAGTGTAACTTTGCACGTGCTGTCCTGCTGGGGTAGAGGTTCCCTAGGTCCTCCATGCCTAGAACGATGCCTGGCGTGTAACAGTTGTTTCATAAATATTTTTATGTGTGTTTTAAAATCGTGTACCTCCCTTACTGTTTAATACTCAGGGACTAACCCATTAGTTAGTTGACTAAGCAATTATTGTACTCCTACATTAAGTTGTTTCAACTTCCAATAAGAATATGCTAGGCTCCAAATATGGTGGTAGATGTTGGGTCCTCCACTTAATGTATTTGAGTCTAGTGCAATTTTATTTTATTGTTTGCGTTTGTCTTTTATGAAAACAGGTAAGAGTGATGGATTCATTACTGACAAATGTTTTCATGTTTTTCCAGTTCTCTGTATAAAGGAGTGCAGTTGTTCTTCTCCTAAATTCTAATTTGTTTGTTTTGGTTTGTTAGAGAATTTTGAGTGTAGGTGAAACAGGCTTCCATTTACCAATTCGAATTGAGGAGTGCCAGAAATAGATAACTATTCAAAGTGTAATTCCTCTTGGTCTGGCTTGAATTCCCTATATCACAGCTTTATTGAGGGGAGAGGGGAGGTAATGCAGTAAATAAAATAGATATTGTTGGCAGGAATCAGATTAAGCTATTGACAGTTGTGATCCCCATGGTTTGAGTACATTTATGTGATAATTAGTCTTTTTCTAGATGAGGGAAAGAAAGGAAAGAGACAGTTTAAAAAAAAAAAAAAAGTAACCAGTGGGACTGTGACCAAGAAGCCCTCTGATTTTAGGAGGGTTGTTTTTGTAGTAAAAGTATAAAGGCTTGCATGAGAATAAGAAACACCAAATTCATGTTGGTGGCTACCTCTGGGAAGAGAGAGGGGAACTGAGATCAGGAAGGGGTGCTGGGGGTTTCAGTGGTGTTTGATTTATCAAGTTGATTAGGTGATATTCAGGTGATATAGATGTTCATTCTGTTATTCCCTTCATAGATTTTTTTATTAAAAACAGTAAAAGATAGAGAGTGGCTATGCATAGAAGGGAGATTTCCCCCAGGTCACTTGTATCATTGAAAGATTTAGCTTTCTTCACAGCTTTTTCAGCCCCTGCCGTTCCCAGCGTCTTCCAGACAGATCCTGTGGTGAAAAGGCCAGGAGAGGGAAAGAAAAGACAGGTGTTACGGAAGCAGAGAAACGTGTTTGAGAGATCTTGACAAGCAGAGTAGGCTGAGATGGTTGGATCCTCAGAAGTGAGTGACTGCAGTGCCTCTTGCTGCTTGATCCTGTACCCTCCCTCTGCTTTGGCTCAGTTGTTTCCACGTTAAGCCAGAGGCAGTTGCGTCTCCAGGCAGTTCTGTCATGGGCACAGACTTTGAAACCCAGGTCCTCTGTGTAGCAGCGCCTGACTTCACGTTATCTTGCATAGTGGTGAATGATCCTTGTTGGGAGTGGGGAGGCCCTGTTAGGGGGGGAATACTCACTCTTACCCCAGCCGTCAGTGAGTATTCCTGGAACCCACAGGGCTGGAGCCCCAAGTATGTAAATGATGGTGGCTGAAAACTAAGGGCCTTGAGAGGCCACTTGAGGCCCATACAGGAGGTGGATGCTTGAGAGAAAGGAAGCATTGTGCCTGGGCCAGCAAGGTGGGTGAAGATGCTTCAGCCACGCCACGTAATAAGTCTGCTAAGGCTGCCCTAACAAAGTGCCACAAACCGGGTGGCTTAAACAGCAGAAACTTTTAGTTGCGGAAGCTAGAAGTCCCAGATCAAGGCGTTGACAGGGTTGGCTTCTCATGAGAGCTGTGAGGGAGAATCCGTCCCAGGCCTTTGTCCTAGCCTCTAGTGGTTTCTGATGCTTTAGCGCTCCTTGGCTTGTACATGCATGGCTCCCATCTCTGCCTGAACCCTCACATTGGCACTTCCCCCCTGTGCGCATGACTTCCTGTGTCCCCATTCTATAAGGACACAGTCACATTGAATTAGAACCCTCCCTAATGACCTCATCTTAACTGGATCGTCGGCCAAGATTCTATTTCCAAATCAGGTCACATTCAGAGGGGCTGGTGGTTAGGACTTCAGCATCTTTGGGGGGGACACAGTTTAATGCATAGTGCCCCTCCATTCTCATCCTCACTGCTCACATCCGGAAGGTGGATTCTACCTGTCATCTTAAGCTTGTTGTGGTCTGTGCAATGTCTCCTCGTTTTCTCACTAATTCCTCTGAATGGGCTCCATAGCCCTGCTGCTAAAGAGAAGGGACTGTGGAAAAACACAGGGATAAGACAAGTTACTTGTGAGAGAGAGAGCAATTGAAAGGAGCATTTGCCAGAGAACAAAGCCAGGAAGAAGTAGGAGTTGCTCCTTGCTACTGTTTTCTTTTTCCTTCTATTCAGGCTCTTCTGCACACCTCATTAGAGCAAAGACTAATCTGTCGAAATCCAATCAATTCCACTTTGGTTGATGGCCAATGAATACTGTTTCTACTACATTACCTGTGAAATAGGCCTTTGTGGTGAAGCCTGGAAACCTCCCGCACTGTTTATAACGTTGTTTCTTTGAGAATGCGGTCTGGTGTCTCAACCTAACAGATGCCCCTTCAGAGCACAGCCTAGAGTGTTGTTGAGATGAGCTGGGGAAACGGAGCTGCCCATGACTAGAGGTCATGGCAGCTTTCTCCCTCCCATGTCAGGGTGCTTGGGGGGCGATGCAGAGGGGCACTCTGA
Organism: Stenella coeruleoalba; assembly: GCF_951394435.1. NCBI lineage: Eukaryota > Metazoa > Chordata > Mammalia > Artiodactyla > Delphinidae > Stenella > Stenella coeruleoalba. The sequence continues at coordinate 53,074,579 of NC_137148.1, forward strand.
GCAAGGGTGCTCTTCCCTGCTGGAAGGCTGTCGCCCCACTTGGCAGTGGTGTCTCTTTGGTAAACAAGGCTGGACCTTCATGTGCCTCAAGGATTCTCCTGGGAACTGGGCTCCTGCCCAGAACTAACACCAGCTAGGGCACCAGCAGAGACATCCAGTTGCATCCCCAGTATCCTTGATCCCCCTTCTGCTTTACTGATAAAAGTAATTTTTGTCAGGGTGGTAAAGCACTCAATTAAAAGAATACACTTACAAGCCACCTTCCCTCACACCTTCCCTCATATGCTATTACGCTTTGGCCAGTGAGATCTAAGCAGACGTTACTTGGGAGATAGACGGCTGGTGAGGATCCTTTTCCTTTTCTTCTACTTCCTTCTTTCTGTGTGGAATGGGTTTGTGTTGGTCAGAGTTCCAACAGCCATATTGGTCCATGAGGTAGAATGTGAGGGTAGACCACCTATTAAGGATGACGAAACTGAAAGGTAGAAGTAGTTTAATGTGATGATTTGGTAGTCATCACGTCAGCTGTGGATTTCCCGCTTCTGAACCTGTTTTTTCGTGAGCAAGCAATACACTGTTTTGCTCAAGCCACACATTTGGGTGCAGCTGTAGCGACACAGTATCCTAAGTGACGCAGAGACCCTCTCCACAGAAACCCCCCATCACTGCTCTTTAAAGTGTATCAGAAAGGAAAGGTTGGTCCAAGGATAATGAGTAAAAGAGAATTTCCTTCTAAGACCTAAAGAAGAACTAGTCTGCTGTGCCCCTGACATCTTTTCCCCAAAGCATCTTTTATGTGAGCTGAAGACTCTGAAACTGTGCCCCCTTTAATCGCTCCCTTATTTATTCACAACTCTCTTTCCTGATACCATAGGTGGTGTTAGTCGTTACCATTTTCTGCCCGCTAACATGTAGTTTCAGCAGCAACACCATCTTGGTAGCAAAACACTGTTTTGAGTACTTCATTGCTTTTTACCATTGTTTCAGAAAGTTGACTAGAAAACAGAGCAAGGAACGTGCTGATATCGGTGATAAGATGTGTAGCGCCCATGAACTTAATGCAGCTGACACCAGAGGGAAATTATTTGTCTTTCCAAAAAAGGACTAATACTTAGCTTCAATCAGACTTTCATTGTTCTTAGGCCAGTGGTGTATGTCTTTGACTGTGAGTGAAAAGAACAGAATTAAAGGATGTGGATTTGACACATAGCAATGTGTCACAGATTGACATAGATTTGACATATAGCAAAGAAGAATAATTAGGAACTTTGGATTAAAAAAGTCCTGATTATATATTTGACTTTAACATGTTTTCAGGGGTGTGTGAAGCAGGAAAGTAGAAAAGTGCCTTTATATGGGGATTTGCTATCTATCTAGCATCTGATTCTGTGATGTAATGTAGGGAATTGGGAGGAAAGGAGGATGAGTGAGGCTGCTTTAGGACTGCACTTGTGGACCTGAAGGAAGGAGAAGCTAAGGTTTATAAAACTGCTGGGGCAGGACTGAGGTTATGTACTTGGTGTTGAGCTGGGGACCCACTCCACACAGCTGTGTGGGATAAAGAAAAGTTGTCCCAAAGCTTTCTTTATCCATCTTGAGCTACTTTTGTTTCTCTGCATTTCCAGATTCACAGCTAGCCCCTAGAGATGAACATTTTCATGGAGGTCCAGATTTAAGGGAAATATAGCTTCTTAGGATTTATTCTATCTATGACAAGCAGACGTCATTTTCTAAGTGTCTCATTTAACGTCACAATAGTGTTGAGATCCTAAAAGGTATCTATTGCTTGAGGAACTTAGAAGGCAATTACTGCCATCCATTTATACTTACTTAAAAGTGTATGAAATGTATTTTCTCATGGAGTATGCTTTTCCTTATTTTATTTTAAAGGGGTTTCGAATATTTATCAAGGCTTTTAAAGGTTCACTCCTATCCTCAGTTCCCCTTACTGTATTTTTGCCCGCAAACGGTTGATTTCATCAGTTTTCTTGGTGTTTATCAGGATCCTAATTCTTGAGGTGGGAGAGGAATTTCTGCATTGTTTTTGAATAAGTATTATTTCTTTAGCTAGCTAGCAAGGTTGGGGGAGTGGTGAAGTTCGTGAAAGGAGCCCCGCTAACTCTGATTCAAACAGTTTTCTTACCACATTCCTGATGAAGTGATAGTTGTCACTTGTAGATAAAATAGGATTGGGCATGACATTACACTGGATTTCATGTATTAACTTCTAGCTGTTAATCTGAAGCAATCTAGAAAGTTTGAAAATTATTTGTGTTTTATTTATCCATATTGTCCCTGGCCTCCATCACCAAAAATATTCAGATTATATTGAAGGCAATGTTGCTGCCAGGAAGGCGTGTGTATATTAAGATACTGTAAAAAAGGGACAGCATCCAGTTTCTCAAATGCAGGACTCTAGTGACTTCCCACTGAAATTCCAGCCATTATGGGAATACTGACACATGGTGATCCTGTCAGATGGTATCACAGGTGTTTAAAAGACATCTTGGAAGCAGCCCTGAGTCCATGTTATCTTCATAAAATCATGGAAACACTATAAAATGAGGTTAGTGTCCAGCATTCTTTTTTTTTTTTTCAGGGGTGGTGATGGTACAGAGACTATCTTCAAATAATAACCTAGCTGGTGAGAAATAGAACACACTGACTGCCTTCCATTAACTATCCCTTCTGAATTGCTGTACATAAAATCTTAATCAATGAGAGCTTTTTATAGATGGGTCTGTTTGTCACACTTCAATTACCTGAGAGGTTTCTGGAGATGAGTAGGTAAGAAGTCTTCATCAGGTAAAGCTCTGTCACATTTACTGGGAAAGATGACGGAACCTCATCAGTTTTATAAGAGATTGGCCTTTTCGCTGGGAATTCTTGGGACTGGAAAGAGGGGTTCAAGCCTAGAAATGAATGTCTCGTTTTAACCTCTAGTTTGCTCACTCAGATAGTAGTTTCATAGGATACATTTTCCATAGAAGACTTTATTCTCGTAGCTGGATAGTGTGATTTCAGAACTAGAGGTGACTGAGAACTCTAGGCCACCCTGCAGGTTGTGCATTTCAAGAAGTAATGTAGTTTGTTTTCTCGTGAAAATAAAAAGGAAAATGTGGAGAAAAAAAGAGATGAAATAAACTTGGGTTGAAATTGTGCTTGAACTGTGAATTAAGTTCCCTGCATGGCTGGTTCTTATTTATGACCAGAAATGATGAAACCTTGATCTGAAAGCTGCAGTACAAACTGAATAGGCAATGAAGGATTTTTCCATTTGGGGGTTGATAATTAGCTATCCACGGGTCATGGGTTGACAATTAGTTCTGTTCCTCAGAGCATGTCTGCAATCTTTGATATCTACTTAAGCTATGTAAGTAATTTGCACAGTTTTTATTATGATTTTTCTGTTAATCTTTGATAGAGTGAAATTTGATATTTTCTCTATGACAAACCATGAAATTAAGTAATTAAATCCTTTTATTTATTCAAAGTCTGCACTTGGTTAAAATAAATTTCACCAAAACATTGTGTTGGGTTTTCAAAGTATTACTTAGTGGTTCTTTTTTTTTTTCTTCTTTTTTTCATACTGAAATTTTTATTCTGAATTTTTTTTTTTTACATCTTTATTGGAGTATAATTGCTTTACAATGGTGTGTTAGTTTCTACTTTATAACAGAGTGACTCAGCTATACATACACATATGTTCCCATATCTCTTCCTTCTTGCATCTCCCTCCCTCCCACCCTCCCTATCCCACCCCTCCAGGTGGTCACAAAGCACCGAGCCGATATCCCTGTGCCATGCAGCTGCTTCCCACTAGCTATCTACCTTACGTTTGTTACTGTGTATATGTCCCTGCCTCTCTCTCGCTTTGTCACAGCTTACCCTTCCCCCTCCACATATCCAAAAGTCCATTCGCTAGTAGGTCTGTGTCTTTATTCCTGTCTTACCCCTAGGTTCTTCATGACATTTTTTTTTTTCTTAAATTCCATATATATGTGTTAGTATATGGTATTTGTCTTTCTCTTTCTGACTTACTTCACTCTGTATGACAGACTCTAGGTCTATCCACCTCATTACAAATAGCTCAATTTCGTTTCTTTTTATGGCTGAGTAATATTCCATTGTATATTGTATATATATATACATTGTATATGTATATCTTCTTTATCCATTCATCTGATGATGGACACTTAGGTTGTTTCCATCTCCGGGCTATTGTAAATAGAGCTGCAATGAACATTTTGGTACATGACTCTTTTTGAATTATGGTTTTCTCAGGGTATATGCCCAGTAGTGGGATTGCTGGGTCATATGGTAGTACTATTCTTACTTTTTTAAGGAACCTCCATACTGTTCTCCATAGTGGCTGTACCAATTCACATTCCCACCAGCAGTGCAAGAGTGTTTCCTTTTCTCCACACCCTCTCCAGCATTTATTGTTTCTAGATTTTTTGATGATGGCCATTCTGACTGGTGTGAGATGATATCTCATTGTAGTTTTGATTTTCATTTCTCTAATGATTAATGATGTTGAGCATTCTTTCATGTGTTTGTTGGCAGGCTGTATATCTTCTTTGGAGAAATGTCTATTTAGGTCTTCTGCCCATTTTTGGATTGGGTTGTTTGTTTTTTTGTTAATGAGCTGCATGAGCTGCTTATAAATTTTGGAGATTAATCCCTTGTCAGTTGCTTCATTTGCAGATATTTTCTCCCATTCTGAGGTTGTCTTTTGTTCTTGTTTACGGTTTTCTTTTCTGTGCAAAAGCTTTGAAGTTTCATTTGGTCCCATTTGTTTATTTTTGTTTCTATTTTCATTTCTCTAGGAGGTGGGTCAAAAAGGATCTTGCTGTGATTAATGTTATAGAGTGTTCTGCCTATGTTTTCCTCTAAGAGTTTGATAGTTTCTGGCCTTACATTTAGGTCTTTAATCCATTTTAAGCTTATTTTTGTGTATGATGTTAGGGAGTGATCTAATCTCATACTTTTGCATGTACCTGTCCAATTTTCCCAGCACCACTTACTGAAGAGGCAGTCCTTTCTCCACTGTACATTCCGGCCTCCTTTATCAAAGATAAGGTGACCATATGTGCGTGGGTTTATCTCTGGGCTTTCTATCCTGTTCCATTGATCTATGTTTCTGTTTTTGTGCCAGTACCATACTGTCTTGATTACTGTAGCTTTGTAGTATAGTCTGAAGTCAGGGAGCCTGATTCCTCCAGCTCCGTTTTTCATTCTCAAGATTGCTTTGGCTATTTGGGGTCTTTTGTGTTTCCATACAAATTGTGAAATTTTTTGTTCTAGTTCTGTGAAAAATGCCAGTGGTAGTTTGATAGGGATTGCATTGAATCTGTAGATTGCTTTGGGTAGTAGAGTCATTTTCACAATGTTGATTCTTCCAATCCAAGAACATGGTATATCTCTCCATCTATTTGTATCATCTTTAATTTCTTTCATCAGTGTCTTATAATTTTCTGCATACAGGTCTTTTGTCTCCTTAGGTAGATTTATTCCTAGATATTTTATTCTTTTTGTTGCAGTGGTAAATGGGAGTGTTTTCTTGATTTCACTTTCAGATTTTTCATCATTAGTGTATAGGAATGCCAGAGATTTCTGTGCATTAATTTTGTATCCTGCTACTTTACCAAATTCATTGATTAGCCCTAGCAGTTTTCTGGTAGCATCTTTAGGATTCTCTATGTATAGTATCATGTCATCTGCAAACAGTGACAGCTTTACTTCTTCTTTTCCAATTTGGATTCGTTTTATTTCCTTTTCTTCTCTGATTGCTGTGGCTAAAACTTCCAAAACTGTGTTGAATAAGAGTGGTGAGAGTGGGCAACCTTGTCTTGTTCCTGATCTTAGTGGAAATGCTTTCAGTTTTTCACCATTGAGGATGATGTTGGCTGTGGGTTTGTCATACATGACCTTTATTATTTTGAGGAAAGTTCCCTCTATGCCTACTTTTTGCAGGGTTTTTATCAAAAATGGGTGTTGAATTTTGTCGAAAGCTTTCTCTGCATCTATTGAGATGATCATATGGTTTTTCTCCTTCAATTTGTTAATATGGTTTATCACCTCGATTGATTTGCATATATTGAAGAATCCTTGCATTCCTGGAATAAACCCCACTTGATCATGGTGTATGATCCTTTTAATGTGCTGTTGGATTCTGTTTGCTAGTATTTTGTTGAGGATTTTTGCATCTATGTTCATCAGTGATATTGGCCTGTAGTTTTCTTTCTTTGTGACATCCTTGTCTGGTTTTGGTATCAAGGTGATGGTGGCCTCGTAGAATGAGTTTGGGAGTGTTCCTCCCTCTGCTATATTTTGGAAGAGTTTGAGAAGGATAGGTGTTAGCTCTTCTCTAAATGTTTGATAGAATTCGCCTGTGAAGCCATCTGTTCCTGGGCTTTTGTTTGTTTGAAGATTTTTAATCACAGTTTCAATTTCAGTGCTTGTGATTGGTCTGTTCATATTTTCTATTTCTTCCTGATTCAGTCTTGGCAGGTTGTGCATTTCTAAGAATTTGTCCATTTCTTCCAGGTTGTCCATTGTATTGGCATAGAGTTGCTCGTAGTAATCTCTCATGATCTTTTTATTTTCAGTGTCAGTTGTTACTTCTCCTTTTTAATTTCTAATTCTATTGATTTGAGTCTTCTCCCTTTTTTTCTTGATGAGTCTAGCTAATGGTTTATCAATTTTGTTTATCTTCTCAAAGAACGAGCTTTTAGTTTTATTAATCTTTGCTATCGTTTGCTTCATTTCTTTTTCATTTATTTCTCATCGGATTTTTATGATTTCTTTCCTTCTGCTAACTTTGGGTGGTTTTTGTTCTTCTTTCTCTAACTTCTTTAGGTGCAAGGTTAGGTTGTTTATTCGAGATGTTTCCTGTTTCTTAAGGTAGGATTGTATTGCTATAAACTTCCCTCTTAGAAGTGCTTTTGCTGCATCCCATAGGTTTTGGGTCGTCGTGTCTCCATTGTCATTTGTTTCTAGGTATTTTTTAATTTCCTCTTTGATTTCTTCAGTGATCACTTCATTATTAAGTAGTGTATTGTTTAGCCTCCATGTGTTTGTGTTTTTTACAGATCTTTCCCTGTAATTGATATCTAGCCTCATAGCATTGTGGTCGGAAAATATACTTGATACAATTTCAATTTTCTTAAATTTACCAAGGCTTGATTTGTGACCCAAGATATGATCTATCCTGGAGAATGTTCCATGAGCACTTGAGAAAAATGTGTATTCTGTTGTTTTTGGATGGAATGTCCTATAAATACCAGTTAAGTCCATCTTGTTTAATGTATCATTTAAAGCTTGTGTTTCCTTATTTATTTTCATTTTGGATGATCTGTCCATTGGTGAAAGTGGGGTATTAAAGTCCCCTACTATGAATGTGTTACTTTCGATTTCCCCTTTTATGGCTGTTAGTATTTGCCTTATGTATTGAGGTACTTCTGTGTTGGGTGCATAAATATTTACAATTGTTATATCTTCTTCTTGGATCAATCCCTTGATCATTATGTAATATCCTTCTTTGTCTCTTCTAATAGCCTTTATTTTAAAGTCTATTTTGTCTGATATGAGAATTGCTACTCCAGCTTTCTTTTGGTTTCCATTTGCATGGAATATCTTTTTCCATCCCTTTACTTTCAGTCTGTATGTGTGTCTAGGTCTGAAGTGGGTCTCTCGTAGACAGCATATATATGGGTCTTGTTTTTGTATCCATTCAGCCAATCTGTGTCTTTTGGTGGGAGCATTTAGTCCATTTTCATTTAAGGTAATTATCGATATGTATGTTCCTATTCCCATTTTCTTAATTGTTTTGGGTTCATTATTGTAGGTCTTTTCCTTCTCTTGTGTTTCTTGCCTAGAGAAGTTCCTTTAGCATTTGTTGTAAAGTTGGTTTGGTGGTGCTGAAATCTCTCAGCTTTTGCTTGTCTGTAAAGGTTTTAATTTCTCCATCAAATCTGAATGAGATCCTTGCTGGGTAGAGTAATCTTGGTTGCAGGTTTTTCTCCTTCATCACTTTAAATATGTCCTGCCAGTCCCTTCTGGCTTGCAGAGTTTCTGCTGAAAGATCAGCTGTTAACCTTATGGGGATTCCCTTGTGTGTTATTTGTTGTTTTTCCCTTGCTGCTTTTAATATGTTTTCTTTGTATTTAATTTTTGGCAGTTTGATTAATATGTGTCTTGGCGTATTTCTCCTTGGATTTATCCTGTATGGGACTCTCTGTGCTTCCTGGCCTTGATTAACTATTTCCTTTCCCATATTAGGAAAGTTTTCAACTCTAATCTCTTCAAGTATTTTCTCAGTCCCTTTCTTTTTGTCTTCTTCTTCTGGAACCACTATAATTCGAATGTTGGTGTGTTTAATGTTGTCCCAGACGTCTCTGAGACTGTCCTCAGTTCTTTTCATTCTTTTTTCTTTATTCTGCTCTGCAGTAGTCATTTCCACTATTTTATCTTACAGGTCACTTATCCATTCTTCTGCCTCAGTTATTCTGCTATTGATCCCATCTAGAGTACTTTTAATTTCATTTATTGTGTTGTTCATCGTTGCTTGTTTTATCTTTAGTTCTTCTAGGTCCTTGTTAAATGTTTCTTGCATTTTCTCCATTTTATTTCCAAGATTTTGGATCATCTTTATCATTATTCTGAATTGTTTTTCAGGTAGACTGCCTATTTCCTCTTCATTTGTTAGGTCTGGTGGGTTTTTATCTTGCTCCTTCATCTGCTGTGTGTTTTTCTGTCTTCTCATTTTGCTTATCTTACCGTGTTTGGGGTCTCCTTTTTGCAGGCTGCAGGTTCGTAGTTCCCGTTGTTTCTGGTGTTTGTCCCCAGTGGCTAAGGTTTGTTTAGTGGGTTGTGTAGGCTTCCTGGTGGAGGGGACTAGTGCCTGTGTTCTGGTGGATGAGGCTGGATCTTGTCTTTCTGGTGGGCAGGTCCACGTTTGGTGGTGTGTTTTGGCGTGTCTGTGGACTTATTATTATTGTAGGTAGCCTCTCTACTAATGGGTGGGGTTGTGTTCCTGTCTTGCTAGTTGTTTGGCATAGGGTGTCCAGCACTGTAGCTTGCTGGTCGTTGAGTGAAGCTGGGTGCTGGTGTTGAGATGGAGATCTCGGAGATTTTCACCGTTTGATATTATGTGGAGCTGGGAGGTCTCTTGTGGATCAGTGTCCTGAAGTTGGCTCTCCCACCTCAGAGGCACAGCACTAACTCCTGGCTGTAGCACCAAGAGCCTTTCGTCCACACGGCTCAGAATAAAAGGGAGAAAAAGTAGAAAGAAAGAATTAGTAGAAGAAGAGAGAGAGAGAGAGAGAGAGAGAGAGAGAGAGAGAGAGAGAGAAAGAAAGAGAGAAAGAAAGAAAGAGAGAAAGAGAGCAAGAAAGGAGGGAGGAAGGAAGGAAGGAAGGAGGGAAAGAAGAAAAAAAGGAAAGGAGATAAAGTAAAATAAAGATAAAATATAATAAAGTTATTAAAATAAAAAATAATTATTAAAAAATTTTAAAAAAACAACCAAATACAGACGGATAGAACTCTATGACAAATGGTAGAAGCAAAGCTATACAGACAAAATCTCACACAGAAGCATATACATACACACTCACAAAAAGAGGAAAAGGGGAAAAAATCATAAATCTTGCTCTCAAAGTTCACCTCCTCAATTTGGGATTACTTAGTGGTTCTTTTGCAGCCAGTAAACATATCTCTTCATAATTATTTCTAATCTGGTAGTTTCATCCTTCAATTCTCATATAAAAATGAATCAAATACATTGGGAAGCCAGAGATTTCTTTGAGCTTTATACGACCAATCCTTTGCATATCTCAAGTTTATTATCATTTATTACTACATTTAACCATCTGTAGATTCTGTCTATATCTCTTTAGTTGGAGTAAACCAAGTACTTATATTTCTGGTAACTCCTTATGCCTATATTGTACTTATATGCTGCTCTTATGTAGTTAAATTTCTGATGAATAAAAATATTTCAGTAATGATGAGATTTTTGTATTTTGACTCCTTGAAGGTGAGATCATGAGATTTGGAATTGTATAGACTTGTATTTGAGCAAAATGTCCCCAGCCAAATCTATTAATAATAGTTGTTCCTAATTCTTTTACTGATCTAGCAAGTTATTTTCAATTTTTTTGGTCCCCACTTATTTCTTTCCTGGTTGCATGTCATCGCCTCATTTCCACTTACTAATTAAATAGAATAATTTGCCTTTTGTAAATTATTCTTATTCTCTGATTATTTAGGTGTTCTCATCCTAGGGGCTGTGAACAGCTTTCTGGAATCTATGAACTCCCTGGAGTTATATGTAAACGTGTGTGCGTGTGTATGTTTTCTAACAGCTTTCATCTGATTCTCAAAAGCCTCATTAAGAAGGCTTATTTTGGGAATTCCGTGGTGATCCAGTGGTTAGGACTCCGAGCTTCCACTGTAGGGGGCACAGGTCCGATCCCTGGTCGGGGAACTAAGATCCCGCGTGCTGCGCAGCATGGCCAAAAAAAAGATGGATTAGTTTGTTTTTCTCAGAGGGACCTTTTCTCTCTACCTAAAATTTGAGCTCCCTGTGGTAAGGCACTTGGCCTCACGCTTGTTCTATAAGGAGTACAGATAACACAGTGGCAGCTTATGGAGAATGCTGACTGATTCACTGCTTCCCGAAGTAATGTAGTTTGTGACCATGCATTTAGAAGTGTTCCTCTAAATTGAATGATGTGTAAACTTCTTTTAAAAGAGAAAAATTTTCACACCCACAATGTTGACTTAAATATGTTTATTTTAATGATAATTATGTATGAAAGGAAAAGTCAGGTACAAACTTGGATTTAACAGTTTTATCACTACAACTAAAACAAATTAAAACAAATATTACAAAACTGCAGAGTAACATTTAAAATGACAATATCAGGATTACATACTTCTCTGGTACCTGATTCCTTTATTTGCTTGTGCTTTGAGTTAGCATGTTAAGCATATGCAGTGTGAAGCTCAGGTCTATGATTTTTCTGATAAAAAGCCGTTAGTGATGGTTCCATGTTGCTCCGTGATACCATTTAGCCTCACTTTACACGTGTACTTGGGCCTCTGATCTTTTCTCATTAGCTCAGGGCGGTTGAAATAGTACTACTTGGCCAACTTGATCATTAACACAAATGGAAATATGGCACTGAAACCATCGAGCAGTCTGAAATTAAAGGATAGTCATTACATAGCATCAATGAAATGTCAATAAAAAATGTTTAATGTATTAAATATTCATATTTCCCTAAGAATCATTTTTAGATTCCGCTTTGAGGAACACTGGCATAGAATATATGATGGGCCAGAGTTGGTGCAAAGTATTTTTAGTGCATTAATGGATATAACTTGATTTATAACTAGTCTAATTTAATATTTATACTTAAAATGAGTGAGCCTGGGTTTAATTAATCCTTGTCTTCATAATGACTTCACCGAAATAATTATTTGGACCTAAGCTTTGTGGGGTTTTGTTGCTGCTGTTGCTGTTGTTGTTTTGTATTTGGCTTTGGTCATCTCTTATTCAAAACCTAGCCTTGCTTTGATCTGTCTCACCTACTGCAGGTACACTAACCCGGCAGCCCAGGAGGGGTCCCAAGGGCGGGATAGGGAAAAATGTCTGCAGACCAGGAGTTAATGAGTTAACATGTGGTGGACTTCTGTAGTGAGTGGAAACATGGCATGCTTGACTTGGTGATTCCCGGTTTTCTCTAAAGATTTTCCCCCAAACGTCTGTATTTGAAAACAGTAACTATAATACTTAGTTAAGATCATATGCTTTTTTTCAGGAAGTAAGTGTATCTTCCAGTCTAGTTCTGCCACCCCACAGCTATGTGACTTTGCCTCTGTTAAAATGGGAATGATGGAAATAGGACTGTTATGAGGATTCAATGAGATGGTGCATCAAAAATGCTCTGCATGGAGTGTGGCACTGGTGCTAGGCACCAGTGAATGTTTGCTGACATCTAATAGAATACTAGCGTGAGAAGAAAAGTGTTCAAACTATCTAATTGTTTACTCAATTTATATACAGAGTACACAGGTAAAGGTCTGAGAAGAGGCTTCCCCAGTTTTCAACTTAGTCCTTAGATTTTGATACTCTGCAGTGTTTTTGGTGTAGAAGTTGGTGTACTCTTTTTTTTTTTTTTCGGTACGTGGGCCTCTCACTGTTGTGGCCTCTCCCGTTGCGGAGCACAGGCTCCGGACGCGCAGACTCAGTGGCCATGGCTCACGGGCCCAGCCGCTCTGCGGAATGTGGGATCTTCCCGGATTGGGGCACGAACCCGTGTCCCCTGCATCGGTAGGCAGACTCTCAACCACTGCGCCACCAGGGAAGCCCCTCTTTTTTTTTTTTTTTAATAAATTTATTTATTTATTGTTGGCTGCGTGCGGGCTTTCTCTAGTTGTGGCGATTGGGGGCTACTCTTCGTTGCGGTACGCGGGCTTCTCATTGTGGTGGCTTCCCGTTGCGGAGCACAGGCTCTAGACGCACGGGCTTCAGTAGCTGTGGCGCACGTGGGTTTAGTAGTTGTGGCTCGTGGGCTCTAGAGCACAGCCTCAGTAGTTGTGGCGCACGGGCTTAGCTGCTCTGAGGCATGTGGGATCTTACCAGGCCAGGGCTCGAACCTGTGTCCCCTGCATTGGCAGGCAGATTCTTAACCACTTCTCCACCAGGGAAGTCCCGAAGTTGGTGTACTCTTATTATTTCTTTTATGAGGGGAAGTACCATCTTCCAAGGTGCCTGTGGAGTCAATTATATTGTAACCTTGTAACCTTGCTGCCCCCTGAATCTGCCCTTTTACCCTTTTCCAACCTAGTTGTCCCTCAACTCCTCTAAATTCTCTGAGTCATCTTTCCAGTTCTGTCCTTTCTTTCCTCTCTGTCCTGGGGGACCCTGCAGCATGCCTTGCCTGCTCAGTACTTAGTGTGATGCTCAGTACTAATGCAGCCGTAGCTACATTTGTTGCCCTTGTTCCAGCTTTGTGCTCCTTAGTTCCCAGGTGCTTCTCCATAGACATTTTTTTCTCAGTCCTTAATTCTGAGGCTAAACTGTATTATCTCCATTTAACTGATGTGAAAACCAAGGCCCAGAAAGTTTATTTAACTTGCCCAGTGTCTCATAGCTGGTAATTGATAAAAAGAGGATTAAAACTCTGGTCTTCATCTCTCCTTTGACTATTGCCTTTATTTCTTGTTGTTCTGTTATTCTCATCTTAAAAGGAGAAAGTGTTCATTTGGGGGTCGTGCACTTGGGATAAATTTTATCAATGGGAACTTATTTATAACAGCCTGAATTCAAATCCTGTCTTTACCAATGAATAGGTCCATGGTCTTGGTCAAGTGGACGTGGTCATAATGGCATCCAAATCATGGGTTACTATAAAGATTAAATTAAATAATATTTAGTGATTTTTCGTGCTGCATAAATGAAATTTATTTTTATATCATTACATTGTCATGTCCTTTAATTAAATTCATCTTAATGAGCTTACATTTTTGTGAACCTTTTTATTATTTTGTTCCTCTAGAAGTCTTTTTTTTCTTTATGAGAGATGTTGTATTTTTCCCTTCCAATTTCATTGAAATAATTGACAAACAGCACTGTATAAATTTAAGGTATACAGTGTAATGATTTGCATGATATACATCAGGAAATGATTACCACGATACGTTTAGTGAACATTCGGTATTTTATAACTGGAAGTTTGTACCTTTTGGCTACTTTCCTCCAATTCCCCCTCTCCCACCCCCCACCTCTGATAACCACATATCTAATCTTTTTTTCTATGACTTTGTTTGCTTGTCTCTGAAGTATAATTGACCTACAACAGTATGTTAATTCCTGGTGTTCAACATAGTGAGTCGGTATTTCTATACATTTCAATATATTTCAAAGTGATCACCACAATAAGTCTAGTCAACATCTGTCACCCTATGAAGATATGATATTATTATTAACTATATTCCCCACACTGCACATTTCATACCTGTGGTTCATTTATTTTATAACTAGAAGTTTGTACCTTTTAATCTCCCTCACCTATTTCTCCTCACCCCCACTGCAGCAACAACCTGTTTATTCTCTGTATCTGTGACTCTGTTTCTGTTTAGTTATGTCTGTTCATCTGGTTTTTAGATTCCACATAAAGTGAACTCATAGAGTATTTCTCTTTCTCTGATTTATTTTACGTAGCATAATACTCTCTAGGTCCATCCATGTTTTCGCCAATGGCAAGATTTCATTCCTTTCTATTGCTAAATAGTATTCCATTGTGTATATATACCACATCTTCTATATCCATTCATCTATCATTAGAAACTTAGGTTACTTTCATATCTTGGCTATTGTAAATAATGCTGCAATGAACATATTGGTGCATATATATTTTCAAATTAGTGTTTTCATTTTCTCTGGATAAATACCCAGGAGTGGATTTGCTGGATCACGTGGTAGTTCTGTTTTTAATTTTTTTGAGGAATCTTCATACTGTTTTCCATAGCAGCTGTGCCAATTTACGTTCCCACCAACCGTGCATGAGGGTTCCCTTTTCTCCACTTCCTTGCCAACACATTATTTGTTGTCATTTTTTTTAAAGATTTTTTTGATGTGGACCATTTTTAAAGTCTTTATTGAATTTTGTTACAATGTTGTTTCTGTTTTATGTTTTGGTTTTTTGGCTGCAAGGCATGTGGGATCTTAACTCCCTGACCAGGGATGGAACCCGCACCCCCTGCATTGGAAGGCGAAGTTGTAACCACTGGACCACCGGTCCCATGATAGTAGCTATTCTGACAGGTGTGAGGTGATATCTCATTGTAGTTTGCTTTGCATTCCCGTGATGATTAGTGATGGCGAGCATATTTTTAAGTGCCTGTTAGCCATCTGTATGTCTTATTTGGAAAATGTTGATTAAAGTCTTCTGTCCAGTTTTTAATCTGATTGTTTGGGGCTTTTTTGATGTTGAGTTTTATGAATTCTTTATATATTTTTGGATATTAACCCCTTATTCATATATTGTTTGCAAATGTTGTCTCCCATTCAGTAGGCAGCCTTTTTGTTTTGCTGATGGTTTCCTTTGCTGTGCAAAAGCTTTTTAGTTTGAGTAGTCCCATTTGTTTACTTTTGCTTTTGTTTCCCTTGCCTGAGGAGACATGTTCAAAAATATATTGCTAAGACCCATGTCAAAAAGCATACTGCCTATGTTTTCTTTTAACAGTTTTATGGTTTCAGGTCTTGCATTTAATTATTTACTCCATTTTGAGTTTATTTTTTTATATGGTGTGAGAAAGTAGTCCAGTTTGATTCTTTTGCATGCAACTGTCCAGTTTTCCCAACACTGTTTATTAAAGAGGCTGTCTTTTCTCCACTGTATATTCTTGCCTCCTTTGTAGATTAATTGACCACATAAGTAGGTTCATCCTGGGCTGTCTCTTCTTTATGTTCTGTTGATCTATGTGTCTTTTTTTGGTGCCAGTACCATACTGTTTTGATTACTGTAGCTTTGTAGTATCGTTTGAAATCAAGGAGCATGATACCTCTAGCTTTGTTCTTTCTTCAGATTGTTTTTGGCTATTCAGGGTCATTCATGTTTCCATAAAAAAATTTAGAATTATTTTTTCTAGTTCTGTGAAAAATTCCGTTGGTATTTTGATAGGGATTTCAGTGACTCTATAGATTGCCTTGGGTGCAATGGTCATTTTAACAATATTGATTCTTCCAATCTGTGAGCACAGTATATCTTTCCATTTGTTAGTGTCTTCAGTGTCTTTCATCAGTGCCTTATAGAGAAATATGAAATGAAATAATATTTGTAAAAACACCTGGAAGAGTTCCTTGTGTCTATGAAACATGATGTAGGTGTGTTAAACAAATAAAATAAAGTGACTTCATAATATAAGCAAATGAAAAAGTGTTTTTTCTTTTCCCAGAAATGTCTTTTTCGTAGGTAATCTTCATCTCTGAGCTCTTATGCTGCCTGTCTTTCCTTTTAGTCACAAAACTGAAGTGTTTGGGTATTTGGTCTTATGCTCGCAATCTTTAGCAATATCTTCTTTGCTACTCAGAAATCCTTTCTTCCATTTCTTACTTACTCTGTCCCTTTTGCTTGGACCCTCTCTCTCCTTCTGAGTACAGTGCTTGGCATAAAGTGAAAAACATGAAAAATGTCTTTCTTTAATGAAATCTCCTCCCTTGCTTTCTTTCCCTCTAATCATTCTACCAGTGACAAATCGCAGTAGACTTTCCCTCATTGGAAGTGGAAGGATGAGAGCCCAGGCTTTTCTAAGAGAAACACACACAGGAGAGTACTCATATTATTTTAAAATACTTACTGTAATTTGTTATTCTGTAAATACTTGAGCATCTACTGTGTGTCAGGCACTGTGTGTTTGGGTGTGAAGGCATTGGGACATGCAGTAATAGGACACATGTAGCATCTTGTAAGTTTCACCAGTGCTTACTCAAATTAGCATAGCAAAATATTTCCCACTAGAAGGGATCAGGGGACCTCAGTGCACTTTCACATGTGCTACCTCATTTATTATACTACTAGACTGTCTTTTCACTTTTGAATCTCTAATACCTAAGTGTCTTGCACCAACAGGCATAAAATGTTTCTTGTCTAAATGGATTTGTAATCTATTCTGTACATAGTAGGATAACATTTTCTTCCCATTTTGCTCTCCAGTTACTCCCTTCTCCCATTACTAAATAATTCTCTCCCTGCTGATTCATTATACCTCATCATATTTAATATATGTCCCGTAATATCTTGTTTCTTTCTGTGCTCTGTGTTTTCTTTAACCAGTACCACACTCTTTTTAGCAACTGTAGACATATATTTTCATTCTTCTTCTTCAGGTTTTTATGTGATAGACTCATCTCTTCTTTTTTTTTTTTCACCTATTCATTTTGTTCTAGGTAAATGTTAGAATTGTATTTGAGGTTCACTCACCATGCCACATTTCCCTAAATGGAATATTAAAAATATACATTTCATTTAGAGGGAAGTGTCATCTTATGGTATCTTTTTTTTCATTCTAGAAATGTTTATTATACTCAGCTTAACCATACTGTTAATAGCTTCTTTCTGTAAAGTGTTTTTTTTTCCTTTTTCTTACAGATCACAGTTTTCTCATTAAGATATCTTGAAGTATTTTTAACTTTTTTTATATATAAATAGAATTTTTAAAATCACATTTTGTTTTCGTTATTGGTAGCAAAAGGGTTACATTTTATATATTTATATGGAATCTGTCCAGGCTACGTAACTCTTTTATTAACTCTGATAGGTTTTCAATTGATTCTGTTTGGCTTTCTTGACATAAAATTACATCATGTACAAATAACAATTTTTATTCTTCAGTATCTTTATCTCTTTTTTCACTGTCATATCACATTGAACCCAAGTAAGCATTACATAACAATCATGGTAGATGGTTTGCTCCTGGAATGCTTCTAGTGCCTTGTGAAGTGAAAGACTGTTAGTGCAAAATACACTCTCTAGTGTAAGAAATACTACAATTAAAAGGGACATAAAACTGAACATTTTTCTTACATTACATAGTAATTTTGTCACATAGTGTTCTGTGCATATTTAATGAAGAATTGCTTGCCATCCAGAAAGAGAAATATCTTCAAGAAATGAGTAAATTGCCTGAATTTAGTGGACTGATCCCTTTTAATCAGAAGAACTCTTTCTTGATTGGTTCTACAGTGAGGATGCTAATTTCTATGCTCTAGTCATGAGTTTAGAGAGGAATTGGGTCAAAACCCACCAAACCATCAGTTGAATGCCCTAGAGGGCCTGCAGTGTAGGAACAGAGGCCAGTCAGAAGTAGGCTAAATCATTCCAAAAGTGCAATAACCTTGAATCAGCTCAGGCTATGATTGGATTAAATGTGATTCATTCTCTCTCTAGAAGAGGAAGAGTAACCCTTTTTGGTAGAAGATGACATTATTTAGAGCATGTGTTCTCAAGGTGGGTAATATCTCTCCCGAGAGGGTAAACCTTGGTTATTAAGTGGTGAAAAAATATTGACTATTACAGTGGTTTGTGTTTTTTAAAGGTCACAACACATAAAGAGATATACAGTATATCTGTGTTATTAAGATGCCGTGGGTGGGGTGGGGGAAACACTGACTTAGATTCTTCAGGGTTTTTTTACACAACACCTGATAATCGAAAGTTGTAAGTATCCTGGGCTTCCCTGGTGGCGCAGTGGTTGAGAGTCTGCCTGCCGATGCAGGCGTCACAGGTTTGTGCCCTGGTCCGGGAGGATCCCACATGCCGTGGAGCGGCTAGGCCCATGAGCCATGGCCACTGAGTCTGCGCGTCCGGAGCCTGTGCTCCGCAACGGGAGAGGCCACAACAGTGAGAGGCCCGCGTACCGCAAAAAAAAAAAAGTTATAAGTATCCTAAGAGACAAGCCCATATGACCAAAATACATGAGAAAAGAAAGGGAACATAATTTATAGTTGAAATTTTGCCCCAAAGATTGAATAGAATGTAGGGACTTAAAAATAACATGAGTAATATGTTAAAAAGAAAGAAAAAATTGGGAAGTTTCACCAAGGAATTGAAATTTGTGGAAAAAGAGGCAAACAGAAAATTTTATGACTGAAAAATACAGTGTCTGAAATTAAGAACTCTCTGAATAGGTTTAACAGCAGATTAGACACAGCAGAAGACAGTATTCGTAAATTAGAAGACAGGTTAATAGAAAATATCCAAACTGAACCAGAGAGAAGAAATAATATATGCATGTATTTCCACTAGCTAATGATTTGAAAAGAACGATATTTTTCCATATCCCTACAAGGAATAGGTATTTTAATACTGTTTATATTTTTCCACTTTATGTATAAAGTGATATTTCATTGTTACTTTAATTTGCATTTCACTAACAAAACATTTTATGTTTTATTTTCCTGTTTAGGTGTTCTTTTCTGAGAAATATTTATTCATATATTTACCATTATGTCTCTGGGAGTGTATACTTATCAATTTGTACATTTTCTTGTATATGAGATATAACCTTTTGTTGTCTCCATTACAAACATATTTTCTAGATCTATATGTAAAATAGTTGATTAATATGCTATTTTAATTTTCAGCAAAAAAATCTGGATTTCTATAGTGACAATTATACTGGAAGTGAATATAAAATGATACAAATTAGCTTTCAGTGAAGTAAGTCAGACAGAGAAAGACAAATATCATATGATATCACATATATGTGGAATCTAAAAGTATGATGCAAATGAACTTATTTACAAAACAGAAATAGACTCACAGACATAGGAAACACTCTTATGGTTACCAAAGGGGATAGTGGAGGGTGGGGGAGGGATAAATTAGGAGTTTGGGATTAATTTATACACACTACTATATATAAAGTAGGTAAACAACAAGGACCTACTGTATAGCACAGGGAACTATACTCAATATCTTTTTTTTTTTTTTTTTTAGGCAAGAAGTAGATTTATTAATATAGGACGCTTGCGAGGGATACGAGCAGCAGGCGAGGGGCCCTACCCCCAGAACTAAGTGGGAAAGCAGGTTTTTTTAGAGAGACACACACTCCACAGACAGAGGGCAGACTGTCTCGGAAGGCAAGAGGCCCTGAAATATAGGGTGGTTAGTTTGTATGGGCTGGGTAATTCCATAGGCTAACAGTGGGAGGATTATTCCCACTATTTTGGAGAAGGGGTGGGGATTTCCAGGAGTATCTTGTAATAACCTATAATGGAAAAGAATCTGAAAAAGAATATATATATATATATATATATATGTATATGTACATATCTGAATCACTTTGCTATACACTGGAAACTAACACGACATTGTAAATCAACTGTACTTTAATAAAAAATAAAATTAGCTTTCACAATTGATTCTAAATTACATTGATAAGAATAGAGTAATTGTTTTCTATATCCCAGACTGTCACATATACAAGTTTGTGTGTGCACGTATTTCATAATTACGCTTGTAATTTAGCTTGTATGACAAAAGCTGTTGGAGATAACTTTATGTTCTCAGTTAACTTTCTTAATGATTTTCTTTTTGGTCTTGGATTAATTATGTCATTTTACTTTATGTTTAGAAATTAATATAACTATTGTCTAATTTTCACATTACACATTTATTTAGGTATAATTAAATAGCTAGTAGCTTACATGCAGTTCAAGGTAACACTGTGTTACTGATACCGGCATGAAAGTGTGTCTCTTTGTGAAAGTGGGAGGGTGCACGTATGCTGTTCCCTTGTAGATCCAGAATTGTTGGATTATTGGCTTACATACATACAAAAATTTTCCATTGATTTCTCCCTGTCATGGTAAAGTAGCCATGATAGATGTCATACCTCAAATGTTTCATTAAGGGTAATTCTGTCATGAAAGATAGTTCATCTGAGGATTGCTTGCTTATTTTGGCTTTGAAGACTGGCCATCCCAGTTCTACCACTTACCACCCCACTTAACCTTAGACAAGTTAAATAACCTTTCCAGGTCTTAATTTCATTACCAGTGAAATAAGGTTGATGATAGTATCACCTCATAGAATTAAATGTGATAACGCATGTCAAGTGTTCACCCAGAGCAAGCATTTATGAATAGAAACTGTAGTTAGCATTTCTGGTAAAACCTGCCTGTTCACATTTTGGTGGAAATACAGAGGTCAGACTCTGAGATTAAAGAGTATTTAAAGATTCTTCCCTGTGTTCTAAAGTTGTTACTGCTTTCAAAAAGTGAGCAGTGACTGCAGAGAAGTTTCATGTGTCCAAATAGATCTTGATGTCATTATCTCATGGAAGCTGTGGCACTGCAGCTGAAATATATTTACATAAAATTAAGATAGTAACAAATTCCAAGAGGCATATTTGTTTAATAGCGTTGCATGGTGAAATCACTTTGTCAAATTCTGTCTTTAAGCCAAAATGACTGCTAATAGTACTTAAGACTTTTTAGTATTTACTTGAATATTTCCATTCTTTCTCCTGGAATGCCAAGCTGTCAATTACAATAAGGAGAGCTGTGTGCTTACAGAACAGTGCTGTCTTTTCCCTATAGTAGCATTCTGAAATATTTGGAGGCTATGTTGAACGCATATGCTTTTCTTCTTTTTTTAAAGAATCAAAGTTAGAGCATGAAGAATGGTAGAAATTTCAAAATGATTCTGAAGTAGCAAAGATATGCTTTGCACTCGCTGGTCTTCTCTGATAAGTCAGTTTCAGTTTTCAAGGAACCTCAAGGGTTCTGGTGACATTAACATTACATATCTTACATAAATGTTGAGTTTTTTTTAAGGTACAGGTAACCCTCTTCTCACTTTCTGCTCTGTGGTTGAGTATGATTCCTATTTTTAAAGCATTATGGGGTATTTTCTGATTTTGCTATTTTAAAAAAAAGTTTGCAATTTATATTTTATTCTGAATGGTTTTGGTGCAGTTAATTGCTTTTTGCATTGCCATGTATGTTTTGTTGCATCTATTTCTAAAATAATGGGTTAGTTTTCCCATTAATAGAGAATATTGGTTCTGAATGACCTATATGATAAGCAGTAACCTTATTTTGTATAGTTGTTTTAAAGGTTACAATCACCTATCCATTGGTTACTCTGAGAGTTTTTAAAATAAAAATCTTCAAAGCCATCTTTGGATTATATCCTTTTACTAGTTAAAAGATTTCTATCATTATAAACTTTTAAGTTGGTGGTAATTTGGCTTTAATTTGAAACTTTATTTTAGAGTAATAGAAGACACTGAAACTTCTTTCTAAATAAAACTGTTTCTTTACAAGAGACAACATTTGTAAAGCACCTGTGAGAGTGTCTGGCCCAATACATCTCAAATCTCTCCCCTCCCTCTACCTTTTTCTTTGTGGTATGTATATTCAGATGTTACTTCTGATGCCTCTTTTCCCAGTAGTTATAGACACATGAATTTATAGCTGTGTTCTGTACCAGTTTTCTATTGCTGTGTAACTAATTACCATAAGCTTAATGGCTTAAAACAACACCCGTTTATCATCTCCTAGTTCTGGACATCAGAAGTCTGGGCAGGGCTCAGCTCTGTTCTCTTCCCAGCTCACATGGTCAGCAGAATTCAGCTCCTTACAATTGCTGAGTTCACAGTATCTTCCACCTTCTTTGGTCCAGTGAAGCCATTCTCTGGTGCTTCACCTTCTTGAAGTATTTGCCTGATTAGGTCAGGCCCACACAAGATAATTTCCTTTTGATTAACTCAGCGCCAGCTGATGAGTAATCAAGTCATTGGTGTGATATTCCATCATCTTGACAGGTCTGGCCACAGTGGACGGAGCTGGGGGGAGTATACATGAGTGTAAGTTATTGGGGTCTTCTTAGAATTCTGCCTGTCATATCCTGGGCTTTTAAATTTTCTCTCTGAGGAAAGAAATACCTGAACATGACTACTTCCTGGTGGCGAGGTAGTGTTATGACCTCCATTTTACAAACGAGTGAAACTTAAGACTCACAGAAACAAAATCACTGGCTCAAGGTCTCACTGACTTAAAGGGCCAAACAAAAATCCTGAGAGGCAGAATCTCCAGTTGAGGGAGAGCCTCATTTTTAGTTGCTTTTTCTTAAACAGACACAGGTTTTCAAATGAGCTCTCTTTGAACAGTTCATGTTCAGATGCTTGTTTGAGACCTCTGAACTCATTTCCCCAGGGAAGCTATGCCAGAAATGATGGGTGAGTTCCCAGGCTGCCCCACAGAATCCGACTGAACACATGCTCTCAGGCAAATTGTCTGAGTAGTCCAGAACCCCTCAGGTCCTAATCCCTGAGCCCCACGGAGACCATCAGAGGTCCTGGCGCTGTGCAGCTGGTGTGGCTGCCTTGTGTGATGGAAGTCCCTGAGGCCCGGGCCACCCAGGGAGGGCAGGAGGAGATGCTGCCCTCAGCTGTCTTTGTGCCTGCTGGCAGGTAGATGGAGACAACAGTAATATCTGCTTCTGTTGTCATGGGAGAAGCTTCCGGCATTGAGTATTAGGATCATATTTAGTTTATCAATTAGGTAATTATGTTATACTCTATATACAGAATCTTGTTAGTTGAATTATCTTGTGTACAGAATCATTTGGCAAGTGATGTCAGGTTTTTAAATGGGGCCATTACATTTGTGCCATAGCTTATGTGTGAAACTATTCGACAATCATTTCTACTCTTCACTTTTCTGTAACCATATTCTTTTGGATATATATTTAAAAAATGGCTTAGAAAGCTTACATCAAGCTAATATCTACCTGTTAGCTAGAATCGTTTCAAAATAGCACAGCCTCTCTTTCTCTCTCCTTCCCATCTTGAGTTCTATCATGTTCTTCCTGTCTTTAAAACGTGCTTGAGGAAAGAGAGAGAAATGTGAATGATTCCCAGGGAATCCCACAGACAGAAGGAACCACTCTCAGGCTGAAATTATTGAAGAGAACCGAGGTAGTGCCCATGACCCGTAATACAGGGGGAAACTGTGTCGGTGAAGGTCAGATGGAAGGTGACTGAGAAGAGAAGTGAGAGGAAGGAATATCTGGCTTTATTTTTCTTTAACTCCTTTTGTTACTTTGCCTTCAGTTTTATAGCTCAGTGTCATGCTTTGTGACTTTGAGGAAATTATTGAACTTTATGGATCTTAGGAACAAAGTACTGATGTTGACCTACATTTAAACTTTTTTTTTTTAAATCCTAAATTTTACTTTCTTTTCATTCACTGCCTCAGGTAAAATAAATAAATAAATGAATTCTACTCCCTTTTGATCTTCATTTCAGGTTATTCAAAATGTATGGCTGACAGCCTTCAAAGGAATAATGCAGGCCTTGGATGTTTTATTCAGTGCATTGCTGCTCTGCCCTTTGCTGCAGCTATTTAAATTGCTACAGAAGCGCCTGAAAGGTTGTCATGGATTTTGCCAGCAGTAAATGACAAGTCGTAGTATATATGGAGGATGTTCTAGGTGTATTGGAAATTACCGTCGCAGCCCCTAATTCATGGAGTTTGTTTGTTTCCCATGTAATACTCAAAGTTCAGTCTAAATTCTTTGTCAGATAGATTTGGGTCTTATCTCACATGCAATGTGTGGAGTAAAAATAATTTAGAATGCAATCACAAGTGGGAAAGCAGTAACTTTTTAAAAGCGCATAGTAACTTTTTAAACAGATTGGGTTTTTTTGTTTGTTTTGGGGTTTTTTTTTTTGCTGTACGCAGGCCTCTCACTGTTGTGGCCTCTCCCGTTGCGGAGCACAGGCTCCGGACGCGCAGGCTCAGCGGCCATGGCTCACGGGCCCAGCCGCCCCGCGGCATGTGGGATCTTCCCAGACCGGGGCACGAACCCGCGTCCCCTGCATCGGCAGGTGGACTTTCAACCACTGTGCCACCAGGGAAGCCCAAACAGATTGTTTTTAACAGTTCTGTGCCATTGGGACAAATGCCATTCCCTTTTTATACCCTCTCCCTTTAAGATGTCTACTTACTTTTGCATTGGCTGCAGTGAAATCTTTCTAAGATCATTACCTTAGTGCTCCCTAATGAAATGTAAATAAAATGAATGATTACAGTCCAGTATTTATGAGGCTCCTGGTAACTTGCTGCATAAATTTAAGTATGTGAGTAAATTCTCTTAGGGACAGTCAACGTGAGAGTATTTTATTTTTCTTTCCTATTTTTTATGATGTACTAATTCTTTTCACCTCTGAATTCTTTATTGTTGTTTCTGCCTTAGAAGAAGTAGGACCCTGGAAAACGGACATATTTTTTTTTCTGGATGACTTTTATGGTCCCTGTAGGGTTTGGACCAGACGTGAGTTTCAGCCTGATCCTGACCTGTCGAAGGAACGTTAAAATAAAGGAACACAGCTTTTTTTTAATTCCTATACTGTATCCATCTCCACACGAGGAGAAAAATGTATGAACATTTCTCTCTTCTGCATTTTCTCATAAAGCACATCAAATTTCAGTCTATACTTTTATGGAAATCATGAGGGAATGGGTTAACATTGTTTTCTGATTACTTAGGGATTTCAAGTATTTTAAGGTTTCCACTTTGCCATCTAGATATTGGAAGCTAACCTCCCGCTCACTTTATTCTCAATACCAATTTCACTGCGGTCTTTTCTTTCTAAAAGAGTTATTATAGTGAAATTTCCATAGGACGGTCTCTTCCCTGCTGTAATGCTGATCCATCCTTCAAAGCATTTTCTCTGGCAGGAGACAGAATAACCCTTAAAGCTTGTACCAACCAGGCTCAGGCCCCACAGGAAAGGAAAGTTGAATTTTAATTTGGATTTGAGATCACAAGACATTTTGTGTCTTAATGTTGGTTCTCAAGAATTTGATTCTTTTAGAGGCAACAGCCTACGATGTGAGGAGGAAGCTTGGGACTGAACTTAACATTAACATTAACTTACATTAACATTTATTTAATTATCTTGTGCTATCTGGAGACTTTTTTTAAAAAAAATTCCTCTCCCATGCAAAATATGAAGGAAAATAAGAGTATCTAGATGACAGGCTTCTCATATGAAGTGACTGTCCCTCTTATCCACAAGGCAGGTGTCACAGGTCCCATCCATTCTGAATCCCACATTCGTAAAGAAGGGGGTGGGGTGATGAAGAGGACTGGTGGCTTATAGGACTTAAACCTGCTCAAAGACTGAGCTCCCAAATTGGCTGAGCAGATAGAAAAGGAAAGGTGAAGATGAAAACCCATGTCATTTTCTGATTTGGATTCTTTGTCTTGGAACCAAAGACTGAGTTCTGTTAGAATGTGGGCATGATAAGAGAGATGTATAATCTGATTCCAAGTTTTAGGTTATCTGGGAGGGGGTAAGGCATTGCTGATATTCACATAAAAACTGTGTCATGTCATCAGAGATTCCTCTTGAGCAGTTCTCTGCTGTTTGGCATGACAGAATTATCAAAATTTGTGGCCTTACACTTCTCCTTTCTCACCCTCTGATACTCAAAGCCTTTTTGTTGGCTCTGCCCATCTCTGCTGCTGGTCCAGGGCCAGCCACCTCAGCCCGTCTCTCTCCAGGTAGCTCTCCAGTGCACTTTGCAAGCTATATGGCTATTACTGCTGTTCACAGATGATGCCATCTGTATCACTGGCTTGCATGGACTTGAATAAAACATGGCGTGCTGGACTTCTCAAGATAGCCCAGAGTGATTCTGATTTCTCTAGTCAAGAATGGTAGCTAAGCCTTCTAGAAATAATCTCTAGAAGTTGAATTTGATGCCTTCACCCCTGTGACTCTGCTTCTAGTTTTCTTTGTTAACTGTTCTTTGTCAAGTACTTATTGAGTTCCTTCTATGTGTGAGCACAGTGGTAAATAAATATTTAGTGTAAAATGGTGAACAGAAAAGGCACGACCCCTGCCCTTATGGGGTTTATATTAATATATATTAATTAAAATTTACCCTGTTTGTGATAAGTGCTCCAAAGGAAAAGGGCAGAATGTTCTAGGTGAAGACAATTATAGGTCTAATTTAGATCAGGAGGTTAGGGGAGACCCCTTTGAGCAAGTGATGTTTAAGTCGAGGTAGATATTTTAATTTAGTAAAGTAGAAGAAAGGCATTTTTTGTAAGATAAATTTGAATTGTTTTATCATAGGGTTCTTAAAGCAGTTGAAGTCATAGATCCTTCATATATATTTAATCTTACAGTGCTAAGTGTTAAACTTTAGATGTTACCAAAAAAACCCGAAAAAGTAAAAAAATTCAAAATGTATAAAATGTTTATAAATAATAATCCCTATTAAGGGGAAGAATATTGGGGACAAAGAATAAATATTGTCGTAAAATGGTTGAATATGGAAATAATGAGGGTTGCGAATGAAGATAATTACTTATTTTGGCAACAGGAAAGGTCTGAGTTCAGACAACAAATTTGAGTAACTGCGATGTGTCAGAGTGTGTACTAGGAGATAAGATGCCGTGTCAACCACCACAAGTGTGCCATTTAGTTCAGAAACAGATGATGTCCTTCAGTAATCCTAAAAACCAAAAATGTTCAGTACACTGGTCTAAGAGGTACTTGCTTTTGGGGAGGGAGCGGATGTTTTAACATAATGTTGTCAATATTAGGTCAAGAAAATAAAAGTAAAGTTAATTAGGATTTAAATGGATCTCTGTTGAATGTTATATGCTATAAATGTAGACTGTATCTTCCCACTGCACTTTGCAATACTTAAGGAACATTCATCAAATCGATCCTTCATTAGGCTACAGAAAGCAATCTCAATAAATTGTCCAAAGCAGACTATTACAGGTTCTCTTCTCTTCCTAGCTGGGTGACCTTGGACAAGTTAATTACCACTTCTCTGCCTCCTTTCCTCATTTGTAAAATGGGGTAAGAATGCCTATAGGTTCAAGTATATGAAATTGACACAAATGCTACAAGTTAGATATCTTCATAATATAATACTAGAAATTAACAAGATTTTTCAAAAATTTTGGGAATGTTCTCCTCAATGAAATTTGACTAAAAGGAAAACATAAAAATTATAATTAGAAATTCTTTAAAGGATAATAATGATCAACCAAAATATTACACATTTAAAAATTCAAGTTCTACTCAGGAGAAAATAGTTTAAAATGTGTTTTTCAGCATATAGAAAGCATTTTGTGTTTTCAGGTGACCCATCTCCATGTTGCAAACTTCACTGATCTTTGATTTTATAAGATGCTTATTTCAGCAATTCCTGGTGTCCTGAAAAGGTCCTATATTTGCATCAAAAGACTTTAATTTTCAACGGAAGAAATGGGAATTAGAGAAGGATTTTCAGATTACAAAAAAGTGATATTTGTATTTCAGACTGCCTTCTCTTTTTGGTTTTCTACTTTGGATTCATGATGCCACCTAGGCCCAGCTTATTTGTACTTGGGGGACAGCTCTTACAAGCTAAAAAATAAAAAAAAATAAAAAAAATAAAAGTTGACTGTGAGGGAGATGAGATAGGATACACTCTTTTTAAAAAACTTTTAAAAATACTCATTGATGAAGATGGAAAATACAACACTAACAACATGTAGTTCTCTTTGTGTTGCTTGGCTAATTGAAATAGACAGACGTGGGTCCTCATTTTCTCTTTTGCTCAAACAAGATGCTTGAAGTCTGAGCAGATATTATGACCACAAAGCCAACATTAGTCTTTCCAGACTTTAATTTCACCTTTTGTATTGTTTTGTAGAACTTGGAATATCAGGGTTGAAATCAATATAAAATCTGTTGTTAAGGCAAACAAGTTTGGGCGAACTTGTCCTTCCTTCCCCCGCTTCCTCCCCCAGAATATAGCCAATAAAACCTTTTCCATAAAATCGTATTTTTAAGCCAAGTAAACATTTTATATTAAAACTAGGAAATACTGATTTTCTTTATTATTTCCAGGAAGGTGCACGTAATACTTATACAGTAAATGTTCGCTGAAGGAATGGCAGCTATCAAACATGGAATATAAAGAAATGGCATTTGTTTTTTCATTGCTCTGATGGTCTCCATCGAGTGCATTGCACCTAGTCATGTAATTTTGGTGTTTTTGTTACTATGACTTCAAACAGCAGGCAACACACACATATGGGCCATCTGTTACGGGTTGTCAGATCGTCATAGCATTTCATAATAACTAAATGATATGCTTGACTTGGAATTATGCAAGATATGTTGGGGCCAGAAATTTCAGAAAGATGAGCATTTTTAAAAGAAGGCTATAGATCTTCAATGATGATACAAACGTTTGTGCCTCTTCGTTACACATTGTCTCCCCCAGGTTTCAAAACCTGGTGTGTCCATAGGTGTTGATGATGACATTTCCCTCAAAGAGCTTAACTACTGCATATGGCCCTTTATGTTTAAAATTCACTGATGATCTTCTGAATTTTTCCTTCTTTCTTTTAACTGGTTTGAATTTACCATCCTCCCCCTCTTCTTTAAAAGATAAGGTTTTTCTTTCATTTGTCAATCTTCACGTTACCATTTTAGGTCTCTATAGATGTTGCATCTATTATTTATAAAAATTTTCACATAGCTTCAACTGTGGAAAATGCCTTAATTGTGTAATTCACAGTGCGAAAAAAAATTTAAATATATTAAAAAATTAGACATCATTAGGATAACCTCTTGAAGAGGGACTTTCTCTAATGAGGAACTCTGGTAATGTGGGTTGAGCTCTTGAAAGATGATGGTGTGACTGTTAATGGGTCAGCGGTTAACAAAAATAGAAAATAGTAAGGATGGTGCTATATAGTCTTTGCCCCTGATAATCTGTCCAAACAGGAGATAACTATGGTGTTGCTGAGTGTGGAGATAGAAGAGGTCTGTTATCAGTTGTCACCTCTAGAAAGTGCTTTGTAGTTTGGGAAGCTTTTTCCCAAGCCCTGTGTCATTTAATTTAATTTTTGTTCGTTGGCCATTTTCGACAGTTTACCTGTCCAAAAATAGAGTTTACTAGCTTACCTTTTGGGTTACGTATCCAGAATATGTCTGATTTTATGCAATATGTTTTCCAAAATGCTACTGAAAATCAATTTTTGGTGAATTAAGTATGCTGAATATCTTACCTAGAAAAATGCTCCTGGAATCATTTTGTCAAGTAAATGTCAATGCTTATACTTTATGATCTGGAAGAATGTAGGGTGCTTTAATAAAAAGAACAAAGTAGGTGGGGTCAGAAAAATCTGACTTACTAACTGTATAGTGCTGAGTGAATAA
This sequence comes from Stenella coeruleoalba, assembly GCF_951394435.1. NCBI lineage: Eukaryota > Metazoa > Chordata > Mammalia > Artiodactyla > Delphinidae > Stenella > Stenella coeruleoalba. The sequence goes on from NC_137148.1 coordinate 53,104,345, forward strand.
TTAATTATTTTGGTCCCAGATACCCCCATAAAATTTGCCCCTTTACTTTAGCATTCTGTATTTTCTGAATATTTGGGTTTGTATTTTCCTGTGGATTTGTCCCTTTATTCCGTTTTCTAGTTTTCTAGTCTCTTTGGTTCTGACCTAATGTACTTGTACCTTTGTGTATGTGTGTGTACTTTTGCTTTTTTACTTTGCTTCATTTATTAGTTTAGCAAATAGTGAGTAGTGTATGTGTGTACTCTTACATGTTGCCCCAAATCCTGCATGGAATGATGTAGAGGATAAATAAGTTTTTAACAAGAGGGAGTATATTTGAGAAGCATGTGAGAAAGCTGTAAAACCTCTAAAATAGATTCTTTGCTTTTATGAGAAATGCAGCTTGAGACTTAGAGGAATCTTCACAAACTGTGTGTATCGATATAACCAGCACTTAGGTCAAGAAACAGAACATTATTTGTCCCTCAGGAGCCCTCTTCGTACTTCCTGTCACTACCTCCATAACCGCTATCTTGACTTCTAAAAGTATAGATTGGTTTGGCCTGATTTTGAACTTCCTATAAGTAGAGTCATAGGATAGGTATACATTTTTTTTCTTTTCTTTTGTTTTTTTAATCGTAAAATATACATAACAAAATTTACCATGTTTTTAAGTGTACTGTTCTGTGGCATTGCGCGCCTTCACACTGATGTGCAACTATCACCACCTTACCTCCACAGAACCTTTTCATCTTTCCAGACTGAAATTCCATACCCACTAAACACTAACTCCCCATTCTCCCCTCTCCCAAGCCCTGGCAACCACCATTCTACTTTCTGTCTCTAGGAATCTGACTATTCAAGGTACCCCATATAAGTGGAATTATATAATATTTATCCTTTTGAGGCTGGCTTATGTCACTTAACATACCTTCAAGGTTCACCCGTGTTACAGCATATGTCCAAATGTCCTTCCCTTTTCAGGCTGAATAGCATTCCATTTCATGTGTATATCATATTCGGTTTATCTGTTCAGCCATCGATGGACACCTCCATCTTTCTGTTGCAGATCGGTCTGTGTGCTCTGTAGGTCTGCTGCATGGCTGTTTTCTTGGGATTTCCTTTTACCATCACTACGCTCATCCTGGTAATTCCCTTCACTTCTCTCCATGCACTGTCCTTTCCTTGATCTTATGCATTTCTCTTAAATGGTTTACTTCATTGTTTAGCATATCCCCCAGTACTTTCTTGAGAAAAGATGTACCGGGGGTTAATTTGGTACCTTATATGTCTTAGGCTATCTTTAGCAAACTATGTAGATGATGGTGATAAGCCTCTGTCGAGAAAGGATCTCATTTTGTTTGGTGAAGGAAGAGGAACAGGAGAGAGCAGGAGACAGGGAGGGCAGAAAGAGAAGAAGATGCTTCTGCCCTGACCTTTCCTCGTCATGCCGCACTAGGAGGGGTCCTAGCTTAGTCATCTTGCTTCTCTAATGTCTTGCCCATAGGAAGCAGTTGAGGTATGTCCTTCAATGAATGAACACACATGGACAGCCTCATGACACCTGCTTTATGAAGTGATGGACAGTCCTTAGAGGTCATTAACTGGCTTCTCAAAAAGGCCTGCTTGAACAACCAATACCCATTATTAAACATATCACTAAAATCGAAACCTGGTTCTTTATCTCCATGGCAGATAGAACAGATTCCTCCTTTAACTTTTATTCTGTCCTTCTTCCTGTTTTGCCAAATGATAAAATCCTTAAGAATCAAACTTTTATACGATTCATCCTTACATCCCACACGATGCCACGCATTACATAAAATGCTTAACAAATGTTTGTTGCGTTACTACAATCAGACACATGACTTTCTTTAAGGCCATTAAATGAGCCAGCCTGTCCCAGCTTCAGAGACTTTGCAATTGCTGTTCCCTCTGTCTGTGGTACTTTTTTCCCGACTCTTCATGAGCTGGTTCCTTTTCATTCTGCAAATGAAGCTTGCACATCACTGAGTCCTTCTGGTCCCGATCTAAAAGCACTGTCTACTCCCTGAGTCACTGATTGTCGTATCACCTGTGGTGGCCCCTACACAATACCCATCCTTATCAGAAATGATCTTAGTTATGTCTTTATTTAGTTTCCCCAACTCAAATGGACTCCAGAGATGTATCTTTCCATCTCATTCACTGCTGTATCTCTCATGCCTAGAACAGGGACTGCCAAATAAAATTTTGTTTTTATTAAAAAAAAATTTTTTTTGAAGTGTAGTTGATTTGCAGTGTTTCAGGTATACAGTAAAATGATTATGAATTATATCAGCTATTGAGAGAGTGAAAATGTTAATAACATGGTCTAACTATTACTGGGTTATGTGAGTTGTAAAAGAAGAGGGCAGACACACACACACATACACACCTTTTTTGAACGTTTTCCTCAACCATGCTCACCTTTTAAGAATATATAAATAATTGAACATTCAGGCAGGGTGATACTCATTTTCACTCTTGCCTTAAGGTTTTGTATCTTTCTTGAATCTAGAGAGACAAAATATCAGAAAATATTGGATTGGGGAGATCTGCCCCTTGAATTTCGTCTAAGAAGTCAAACCCTTATGTGTAAATCCTATCTGCCTATGTGCCTCAGGTCAATGTACCCGGCCAGACGTGTGAGACACCCTTTATCCGTGGCCTCGGAATCACGGTGGAGCTCATTTGGCTGTAGTTTGGGATGTCTTGCTTTGCAGATTTCCGTATCTAGGTTACTGCTTGGGTGTGGCATGGAGACCCTGGTAATTAGGTTTCTGTGATTACAGGTACTTCTGGGGCTCTGGTTGTAAAAAAGCCCTTCCCCCTGAAAACAGGACAGAGCCCTTCTCCCTGAAAACAGAACATTGCCTACGCTTAGGTTAGTAATATTGCTGAGGGAGGAAATATCGACTGAGAAGTGAAACAATAAGACTGCTTTTTTTTTCCCCTAAGCTGAGTGCAGTGAAATGAGAACCAAAATGTTTGAAACTGGTTAATGATGCTGAGGGGTCCTGCAGAAATTGACGCTTGCCTTTACAGCAGGATTCCTAGAGCAGCACGGTTTTTTTTAATAGAGGTTTTGCGAATTAGTTTTTTATAAGTTTATTTATTGATTTTTGGCTGTGTTGGGTCTTTGTTGCTGCACGTGGACTTTCTCTAGTTGTGGCAAACGGGGGCTACTCTTCATTGCTGTGGCTTCTCATTGCGGTGGCTTCTCTTGTTGCGGAGCACGGGCTCTAGGCTCACGGGCTTCAGTAGCTGTGGCGCACGGGCTTAGTTGCTCCGTGGCATGTGGGATCTTCCCGGACCAGGGATCGAACCCGTGTCCCCTGCATTGGCAGGCGGATTCATAACCACTGCGCCACCAGGGAAGTCCATAGAGCAGCACTGTTGATTTGGGGTTGGATAATTCTTCATTGTGGGGCTGTCCCGTGCATGGCAGGGTGCTCAGCAACGTCCCTGGCCTCTGCCCAGGTGTGACAACCAAAACTGTCTCCAAACATTGCCAGCCCTAGTTGAGAACTACTGCTCTAGGGAATACATAGAAGAACCCTGCCTTAAGCCATGCCACTGGATTTGTTCAAAACCCATATGTGTTGCCACCATTAATGTGGCTGCGTGGTTTCCTTTCCCGTACATAAGAAGAGAAGGCTGCTGAACTCCAGCCAGTGTGCATGTCTTCTTAGTGATGCCAGAGTAGTTTAAACCAGTGTCTTCCCCAAATACTCATCTCCCGTCAAAATGCAGCCCCCTAGTCTAGTGTGACCTTGGTTTTCTCTGCACGCACATGTGAGCTGCTGGGCCTTGGTGTGTGCCTTCCAGCCAGTGGGGGCCTTTCTGGGTCTTCATGTGGTATCTGAACATGTCCTGATCTTCCAGTTTCTTGGAGGCCACTCTCTGAGGTCATGGCTCTGGCACTTAAGTTATCTAACGCTGTGGAGATCTATAATTATAAGAAAAAGGAGGGTAAGTCTCTTTGGTTGGTGGTTGCTGCAGTATAGGGAGGGGCATTTATTCATATTTCAGCAGATAGGTATGGGATACCTGTGTGAGCCGTTCTTGGCACTGGAGGTACAAGCGACCCAGTTACCTTCTTGGAGCCTCCTCTCATAGGGAAAGACAGACGATCAAAAAATGAATATAAAATATGTCCAGTTGATGATAAGTGCAGAGGAGAGAAAGACATTAGGATGATAAGGAAGCACTAGGTGTGGGGAAGCCTTGCAATTTCACATAGGGAGGACGTTTGGATGCCTCCGGGGAAAAGAGTTTCAGGCAGAGGAAGCAGTAAATGCAAAAGCCCTGGGGTAGGAGTGTGCTTGGTGTATGTGAAGAACAGCCAGGAGTGAGAGTGGGAGTTGTAGGGGAAGAGCCCAGGAAGGTGGGCCTGTACATGTCACATGGAGCTTTTCAGGCCTGGTAAGAACTCTTCTTCAACTTTTTATTACAGAAAATTTCAAACATGTACTAGAAAGAAGAGTATAATGAACCCCCTATCTACCTATCACCCAGACTTACTAAATAGTAACTCAGGGCTAGTTTTTTTTTATATATAGTATTGGGTTGGCCAAAACGTTCGGGAAAAAAACCTGTGGAAAAACCCGAACTTTTTGGCCAACACAGTATATCTTATAATCCCTCTCCAGATTGACTTGAAGCAAAGCCTAGGCATATTATTTTATCTGTGAATATTTTGGGGTGTATATCTGGAAGGTAAGGAATTAAAAATGATCCTGATCCCAGTGTTATTCTTAAAAATAATTGATTCCTATTAATACCCAGTGTGTATGTATTTGTGTGTTTGTGTGTATATGTCTATTATACTGATTATTTTCTAACTGTTTGATGATGTGTTTGATATCAGGACTCCAAAAAAAGTTTGTTTTTATGTTGTAATTAGTCAATGTATCTCTTAAGTCTTTTTTAATGTTAAGGTTCTCTTTCCATCTTTTTTTTTTTTTCTCCCTCCTGCTTTGAAAATGTTTAAGAAATCAGATCCTTTGTTCTGGCTTTCACAGTCTAGCTTTTGCTGATCGTGTTTCTGTGGTATTAACGTGTTCCTTTGTCACTCTCTTTCCTATAAAATGATACTTTGATGTAGACGCTTGGTTGTGTCCGGGGTGATGTGGCTTTTTTTGGTGAAACTACTTGATAGGTGTGGCATCAAGCAGCATATAATACCCAGCTGTCTCTTTGTGATGTCAGCAGTCGTCGTTGGTTATGGCCGAGATCTGTTGACGGCTTAGGGTTTGAAAAATGGTGCTAATCTCATTTTGTCACCCCTTCTTTATTTACCACTTGGAATATGTCTATGAAGAGAATCATTTCCCATCTATGAGGTGGAATTTATAGGGAAAGCAGGATAAGTGCTTGCTTTTTTTCCTTTACCAGTTTTCAAAATGAATTGGGTAGTTTTCCAGCATCTTCCAAAGGTGACCCTGGCTGGCTGGCTGGCTTCCTTCCTTTTTTCCTCCCTTTCTCAACTTCTTGAACTCATGATTTCAAACTTTGGATACATTTTAATATATCGCTATCGTCAATCCTATTGATGCTCAGTTGTCCCATTTTTTTGGCCAAGTTTGCTAGATTTTTGGCTTTTATTTGGAATAAGAGGGAAGCTAGTGGAAGATTTTGAACGGAGGAGTGATATATTGTGGAAATGATCATTTTGGAGTTTGTGTGGCCAACAAAGGGTCGGAGGGTAGCAGGGAAGAAGTAGAGAGTCCAGTTAGAAGGAAATTACAGTAATCTAGTCAGGACGTGGTACATCTTGGATCACAGTGATTTGGGTGGAAAGAATGGTGAGATTCTGGGTATTTTAGCAAAGAAGCTTATTTGGGGGGGAGGGTAGAATGGGGAGCAAAGATGATCCCTCCTCTTTTGTATTCCATTGTATCTTTATTATTTCTTATTGTTATGCTTTTATGCTAATTACAGATATTTACATTCTGTCTGCCTCCCTGTGGTCACTAACCAATGACTATGTTCCCGGTGTGGATTTGCTGCCTCTAACAGGGAGGAATTTGGTTAGTTTTGTGAGCTCACACAGAAGGAGAAGTAACATTAACAAACGCCCCAGAGCATATTGGCAGGTTAGGATATAGAGAAAGGGTATGGGAAGATCACGTGAACCTCCTCTGGCCCACATGCACCTTTGTAGGTTTAGAAACAGGTGACCCTCTAGATGGTGCAGAGCTGAGGGTGACTTTGTGAAAATGATAAATAATAGGGTGGAAGCAGCACAGAGCATTAGTTCAAGCTTGGCAAAGTGGGAAGCAGGCTGGATTTCAGCCCTGACTTCCCTCCCTGCCCAGCACCCTTGTGCAGGGCACAACCTGAACTACTGCACACGGCATCCCTGCATATGACAGCCCCTGGGACAGGAGTAAACACACCCGAATCTAATTCCGGCACTGCCACCAACTGTGCGCCCTCAGCTTCGTCATCTGTGAAAAGATGGAGTTTGACTTCACGGCCTTTTAAATGTAACCACTTGAACACAGTTGTTTCACCACAGCTTGGGTATGTGTGGGTAGACTTGCAGTGCTTGGAAATGAGAAATCTTGCTAAAATAAAATCCTAATTTGTTCTAGTATTTCTTCTCAACAAACCAGTGGTTGCCAAATTTTAAAACATTTTAAAATGCATTAGAGGAAGTGAGTCAGATACGTTCTTCATACACAACAGTGGAAGTACACTGAGTTCCAAGTTATGAATACTGTGAAAAATTGTGTTCGTTGTATAAATACAGGATGAAACTTTCAGTCTTCCAGAATATATGTTCTCCCTTTCCTTATTTGTATTTGATCGCTCCTTAACGTATGTATGTATCACTGTGACATTCTTAAAAATCAGCTTTCCAAAATAAAAAGACAAGCTCCAATCTCTTGTGTATCCAGCTGGTATTTTCCCATTGTTGGGTTTTGCCTGTTCACACAAGTCTTTGCCTCACAGCAGAGTTCAACTTCCCCCAAATTAAGGCAGTTAGTTTATTCCTCTTTCTGATGATTGCCATATATAGAAAAGAAAATCTATTTATTTTCATTGGGCACCGATCCCCGTGTCTTTCTTGTGGAACATGACTGATTTTGTTAACTCCACCAAGGAAAGAATAAGCAGAACTTGCTCAGGGTGGCCACATTCTATTCAAGAACATCCCCGGGAGGTGGGGAATAGTTGAGTTCTGCTGAGATAAACTCTTTTACAAGTATGATACCATTGCTTTGTTATTATTTTTTCCAGTCTGCATGGTGAAAAGGACTTTTCATTTCACTGAGGTGAAAACTGGGTCTGTGAGAGGAGCGACTTTCTTAAAAAAAAAAAAAAAAGCAAACCCAGAAACCAATTACTTGATATGCAGAGCCGAAAGCCTCATTCCCTTAACGAAATCAGTGCAGTGTGCACTGCCGTTAACCTGAGGAAAGCGGCTGACATCCCTTGATTACGACTGGAGGTGGAAAGACCCAAACTTGCAGGATTCCCCTCCCCCTCGAGAGATTGTTAGTCCAGCCCTTTCTAGAGGTTCGTTTCGGCTCTCTGTCATCACCGGGACGCTAGCAGGGAATATGTGTCATGGTTACAATAGAGTGTGGTAACATATAACAACCATGAAAGCCCAGCGGGAAAGGCTACAGATTCCGGGGCTGACCTTGGAGTAAGTATTGTCTCTCTTTAATATTTTAATGCTTTCTGCATGGCACTCGCTTTCCTGCGACCAGTAGCTATTTAGCATTTGTTTGTACTGACAGCCTCAGAGCACTGCAGTGTGAGCTGGAAGGAACATGTCTTAAATGTATAGCATTTGATTTCAGCTGATGTGGAAGCCCAGACCTAGCATTTTGCGTTGCAGCCAGAGGAAAAGAGCTGCTGCATATTTAAAGTTACTAAACCTCAGTGCTGGAAACATCTTAACAGCTCATTGTGAAAGAATGTATCAGCAGGCCTGTGGTGTGTCTGTCTTTTTTTTTCTTCTCTCTTACTGTTTGTTTATCCCCAATGCTGCCTTGTTCTAAAGAAGGGCCTCTGTCTGTCTTGAATAACAGAAGACATTACAATGGATCAGAGTGCAAAAGAAGGGTTATTTGTGACACTCATTAGATGTGATCCATGTTTTGTCTGTGCAACAGAATAGTAATGAACTGTAGTACATTTTGCATCCTCTCTGCAGAGTCTCCATCCACCGCATGCAGTGTGTTTACCTAGTTGAGCTCTGTGTTTGCTTAGCTGGGTTTTTTTTGTTTTTTTTTTTTAACCCATAAACGCATCTGACTGCCTTCTGATTTGACGCAGCCACGTATAATGCCCACATCTAATTTGTGGAGAAGTTAAACATCTGTGATGAAGGAAGTGTCAGCAGATTTTTATTTTAAATCTGTTTGTCAAAGATGCAGCAGCAATGAGTTAGTCTGTGCTGGCACACTTAAAATAATTAGCAGTACAATAGGAATCTGGTAGAAAAATATAAATATGTCTTCTAACTTGCAGCACAGATATAAAATTACACTTTCATTGAAATCTGTGCAACCCAAATCATCTCGTACTGGACTCCTTCCAGGAGGAGACTGCAGGGGAGACCTGTACCCAGTTCTGAGGGGTAACTTTTCCTCTTGCACCCTGTAGGTGCCTCATACAAGGGAAACTGTTTCCTTGGTTAATAAGTGAATAAAAACATGACATTTCTGAAGTGATGTGAGCACTTTCTTAATCAGTTCTTGCTCTAAAATTACACACTGATTTTTACTGACAAGCGATCACTTATGAAAGTTAGAGGGCTCCTACAACCCTCTCGCTAGATGTGGCTTTTTATATAATAGAGATACAAAGAGTATTTACCCATTGCCTACTGTTTTGCCCCCATCTCCACCCTGGCATTCAGCCCTCCTCACCTATGTGGAATATTTTAGTGGCATGCGTGTATTTTTCTACTTAACCCTCATCTCTCTAGCATTCTGGAAATGCACAGCTCAGATGCCCATGGCTCTGTGTGCCAGGCCCAGGAACTTAGCTTTAACCCCCAGCTTCACTTTGACCTCTATTTCTGATTGTGCTGCTTCCTTGCTGTCTTCTTTGGCCTTGGTATACACCATTTCACATTACACTTTTCTTTCTTTCGTTTTTGGTATCTCGTCCACGTTAACAGGAGATGCTTCAAAGTTACTCTGTAAAATACAAACTCAGTTGTATTCATTGTTCCATCTATAATTTGAAAGACTGAGGTATGCCACGAATTTTATGATGATGCAAGACATACAGGTCAGCTCAACACAGGGGGTTCCGTGCATTTTGTTTTCATCCCAGGCCACACCCCCTCCGTCTAGGCTCTACCCTGGTACGTGTTACTGTGCATCTGAAATAGTTTATCCTTTACCTGAGGAGCTTGAGACAGTAGATAGAATTAGAGTATCACTCTTCAGTGTCATTGTCATGTTAGCGTGAAATTCACTTTGAACGTTTTGTTTACCTTGAAATGTAAAACTACTCTTAGGTAGACATAGCTGATTTTACATTCATTCATGGAGAAAGCTAATTCTGCAGTCTTTGAGTAAATTCAGTTTCTTGACACTGCAGAGAATGGTTATAATGGAAAGTCTTATCACTGATTTTATTAAGAGCACATTTAGTGTATATAATTGTAGTTATTTGGGGACCTTTTAACAGACTAACTCTGCAGAACAGCTTCTGTATGTTCTGTCATGAGATGTTTCTGTTTTTCTTCAGGAGAGTGTATTCCATAGGTACTGCAGCACAGACTCTTACACTAGCATATTTTATACTCTGTAGAGGCAATTCAGAATTTTCCATCTGATTTATCAATAACATGAGGCAGTTTCTGATTCCTATTTCAGAAAGTGGAATCCTGGATGTGAGACAGCAAATATATAAGTATTTCAGAAATTAATGGATTATTAACTTATTCCGAAATTTCTGACAAGTAGATAGCCTATGCATGGATTTCTGATTTCTGCGAAACTGGGTCTTTTTTTTTTTTCTTCCTTTTTCCAATTTTAGTATAGAATTAGGTTCACAGACACTTCATAGCACACGTGATAATGTATCTCAGCTTGGAGGCATGGAGTGGCTTCAGTGCCTTTGCGTGCCTATTTTAGGACCAGAAGGAACAGATAAGACTGTACTTAGACTAAATGATGGCTGTATCAGTGGGCATTCAGGAGGGCTTTCCAATGAGCTGCTAAGTTAGAGTACAGTATGCTTAAGAGCAGCAACTTTCTGAACGTGCTCTGAATGTATAAGGAAACCAATTCCTTCGTTTGCCGAGTACTGGTACCAAACCAGAGAGTGGTTTTAGGAGATGTGAAACAGATATAAAATGTTACTCTATTAAAACATTTTATTAAACAAATCGGAGCATTGTGAGCAATGATTTACATTTTGGTTTAAAACAAATACAGCCAAGTCTCAATTATCCGCGTCATGGGAAACAAGGATGGCATTAAGAATTTGGGAAGCCTAAATCTGATTCTAGCCACTGTTGCCACTTCTCTGTTCAGTGAAGGGCACAACCAGCTTGAATTAGCCCAATATACCTTTGCAAAGGTAACCAGTTACCTTTGCTTAAGGTGAGAAAATGTGGTTACGATGTAGAGTCATGGACCAAAGGAGAGGCAGAAGAATGTTAAGAAACTCATTGCAATATAGCAGGAGTTTCCGGGGCTCACTTCAGCCTAAGAGTTGGTACTAGAACCCTTAGCTAATTCTTATTTTGACTTTGCCATGTGAAAATAATTAAAATTGACTAGTATTAACTTCATATTTTGATAGATCTGTTGGCAGAATTGTTGCAAGTAAGATATCTGACAAATTTGTTTCCTTTCGTCCCTAAAAGAGAAGAGCCTTGAGGCCAAAAGGAAAAAAGATAAAGGGAATGTAAGCTCCCCACCCCATGCTGAATATTTGAGAGTTGGCTGGCGAATATGCTTGGTGGTTTGGATGGGCTGTTGGGAGTAGAAATTATAATGGTCCCTCGATAGATGAACTTGCAAAAACCTCTTTGGAGAGTAAAACACTTTACAACCATATGTGAGAAAGTTTGAAGTTACTTATTATGAATATAAGCATAAGAACACTTTTTACCATGAGAGTTGGACAAAATGTTGCTGGATATTTTTCAGTGCAAAGCGCTTAAAAGTATGGAAAGGTTTGTTGCTTTGCTTTTTAAAAACTACAGTATTTAACCTGAATTTTCATTTCTGTTCTGATAACTACTTCCCTAGAGTTCTGCTACAGATTCACCATGGGTTCTTAATCAGAAATCGAATATACTCAGTATAAAAAACAGCACTGACTTGACTTTGCAAACAATCACATGCCGAACATATCTGCCAAGTTGCTCTGTGACAAAGAAAAGGCACAAAGAAAAATGGCAGCAGTAGTTTTGAGAATGTAAATTTCAGCAGGAAGCATTGTGCTTGTTCTCTGTTTTAGAGCTAAAAAGGGGCACGTGATCAGATGATTACCTAGTGGTACTGATAGGCAAGCCGTGATCATTCTCGCCTAAAGGGAACACAGTCCCTTCAATGAGCTGTGCTATTTTTACTGCCATCATTTTTCCCACTTGGAATGACATTATTTTAACTTTCAGTCTCACTCCAAGGAGCCTGAGTCCAACCCCATCCAGCCCAGGCAGTCCCTGTAGTCCTCTCTTCGCTTTTCACTTCTGGAGGTAAGCGCGCTCCAGTGCCTGCCCGGGGCTGCTTTGTCTTCCCTTCCCTTCCCCCAGGATCACACCGCGAGTATTTGAACACTTTGGATCACAATACGCAATAAACAGTTTTTTCTTAACTGTTTTCTTAGTGTTAACATAAAGTAAGGAAACTTGTTGAGCTGTTTACTTGATGACTTACAGGAACCCTGAGAAAATGTACTATGCTTGCGCCATTGAGCATATCTTAATGTTTCACTTAATGTCCAGTGATTGATTAGTTGTTTGTTTGATTCCTGTGTGTGTATTACATGTGGCTTTCCTTAGGAAATGGTCTGCATTGAATTTCATGAATTTTGATCCATCTTTTATAATGATGCCGTTTATGACAATTTCTAAGAAACATTTTCTGATTCACGTTAGAGTATCATATCTGTTGCCACAAATTATTTTATATCCTGTTATTTACAGGACAAAGTACTTGAATTGTCTAAAACCATCAGTATTTTAAAATCTTTTTTAGAATTCCCAGTTACATACCCCACCCTCTCACTCCTAGGCTGATATAAATTCATTCTTCTCTGTTCTCTAGAGAAATATCTTCAAGGAACTATACTTGCATTTTAGCCTAGTTTGTTACAAGAGTACATAAGAGAAAATGCTGTTAGTATTGTATGTATAGTACATACGCTCTGTTAGGATTTTTGTGAATTTAGTGTTGGTCTCCCTGTATCTAATCAGAAAAAATACAGAGTATCCAGCTTCCCCTCACCCGTCTTTAATCCTAAATGAGAAAGTAGAAGCAAACTCTCAGTTGATGGAAAGAGTGATTTAAATGACTTTTTAATTAATGAATACTTTTTATTTCATATATGCAAATGAATGAAAAACTTGCCATGCATGACCAGTTCCTTAAAATTACTCACTTACAAGCTTTAGGCTTATGTATCAGTGGACAATTTAACGAATTTGTTTCTCTCGTTTTTCTAAAATAAGACTGAACCAAAATCTGAAGAATTGACTAGGGAAATGAACGAACGACTTTGAACTTTGGTTCTACTCTTCTGCCGATGGGATTATGTTTATTATTTTAAAAGCGACTTTCAACATGAAGGTTCCACTAATAGCTTTTATAAAGCATCCCCTGAATATAATAGATCCTAAAGCATAGGAAGAGTTTGCTGACAATCCAGAGAATTCCATCACTCTCGTAGCTAGTCTGTTTTTGGTAATCCAGCCACAAGTAATTGGACTGTCTTCTGAACTTTTTTCTTCAGTGTAACATGACTTTATTAAATGCTCACGTTTCCTCTTCTGTTTCCTTCCCAAAGACAATAGGCTATTCGAAATAAAGGTGTTATCAGTAATGGAGAAGAGAGACTCAGAGTAAATGATGTGGTAGTGCAGAGGAGGATGAGGTTCTGAAAACTGTTTTTGGAGAGAGATGTTTTTAGAACTGGTGATGTTGGAGCTGAACCATGAAAAATGGGGGTTTCAATGGGGAGAGATGGTTGTAAAGAACAAAACCGGACAAAGAATAAAACAAAGGCAAGGAGGTGAGAGAGTGTGGCACATTGTAGAAATGGTGTGTGTGGCTAGAAGATAGGGTGGGTGAGGTAGAAGAAAAGCATGAACTTGTACAGAGTTTGATAAGGACTTATACATTAATTTGAGACCATGCTATGTAGGGCCTTGAATACTGAGCTAAAAAGTTTGACTTGCATTTTGTAAGCATTCCAGAGTATTGGAAGATTTTTTTTGAAAAAGGAAATGACCGATCCAAGCTCAGACTGGGAAAATTTACCTTTACCAATCTATTCTTTAGGTATAGATAGGATTTTAGGTAGAAACTCCAATGAGGATGCTGGTACGATATTTCATGAATAACACGTCCTGGATTAGGACAATTGCAGTGAATTAAATTAAAAATTGCAGAGAAATTGCAATTGATAGCTGACAGAAAGCTTTCTATCTCTTTCAATTTAATCCACCTGACACTAGGCAGGACGGAATATTGCTCCTGTTTATAGATGAAGATGCTAACACATTTAGATATTTAAGAGGCGTAACTAGCCTAGGATTCAAAATGAAGTCTCAGATCTTTCCACTGTGACTAACTTAAGACAGACACATTGCCATGGGATCATTTATATGGGGTTTAAATTATCCAGTTTATGTAGACTCTGTGACCTCCTTTAGTCATTTTTATTTCCCCAGTGCCTTTCTCAATGCCTGGAATGTAGTTAAGTGTTTGCAAAATGTTTATTAAAGAATGAATGAACGAGTGAATTGGAAATAGAAGATGTATTGATTACAGCGCTGCTTACAAATCAGCCCCCGTACAGTTGGCTCAGATACAATGGAATTGTATTTCTCACTCACAGCACAAGAGTGTGGAGAAGAGGATCCACTCCACACAGTCATTCAGGGATCTGGGGTAGGGGGGTCTTCAACACATGGCCTTTAAGGTTGCCCTGGCCATCATTGCAGCTGGTGGAAAAGGGAAAGAGCACGAGAGATGGTGCATTGCCAGACCTGAGGGTGGCATGCATTACTTTCACTCCCATTCCACTGCCTAGAATTTCGTATTCTACTACACCTAAGGACAAGGAAGGCTGGAAAATGCAGCTTCCCTGTGTCCAGAAAACAGACGAAATGAGTTTGGTAAATAGATAACAATCTTTGTTACAGAGGTTGAAAGAAAGGTGCACACGGTAGGTGTTCAGTGGATAGTTTTGAATGAATGATTGACACTCCGATTTCTAGCATTAACTGAGCAGAACCCAAGAGAGAGAATTGGAGAGGGAGGAAAATTATAGAAATGATGAGTTTGGTCTTGACCACACTGAGACATCTCTAGGTAGAGAGATGGCTGGTTGGCCGCCTGGAGTTGGGTGTCTCCAACAGTGTGCCCCCAGATGATGGTCTAAAGTGCACGGTAGAGATTCCAAATAGGTTCATGCTATTACCACAGAAAAGCATTTATTGCATCCCTGCATAGAATTGTTTTTCTTCCATTGATTGTGATGGATCAGATTTCTTCTTGCTCCTTTTTTATGAATGGGGGTTGAAGGTCCGGGGAGAGTGATGGTGGTGAGCATTGACAGTGTCTGTGCCCTTTTGAGGTGCTGACACACAGAGTTTCTAAATGCGGCAGTGGAATATTCTGTTCCTTTCATGGTGAAGCCCTGGAGGCAGGCTGTGCTGGGATGGGAGTCACCCTCCTACCCTCTGTCTCCATGGGCTTCCTGAGAGTTGCCCTGAAATGAGAGATCTGTAGCTTCTGGGGCAGCTCAGCTGCTAAATGAAATGTAAATTTAGTTGAGTATGTCTCAGGAGTGTAACCTTACACTGCTACAGGGGGGCTACAGGGGCTACAGCAAGGCACATTTTGGCTGCGTATGAGGGGAAGAATTTTCTAAGAAAGCTTTCAGAGTGTAGAATGGGCCGGATCATCAGACCATCAGTTTCACACCACTGGAAATCTCCCAGGAAGGCCAAGTTCCCATTTACCTGGAAAGTTGTAGAACAGAGAATTCAACCACATTATTCCCAAATGCCCTTTCATCCTGAAATTGTGACATTCTTGTCTTGCAGCAGGGCTGGAGAAAGAAAGGCAAAACACAGTTTGTCCACAAGCTTAAAAAAAAAACAAACATGGCCCGAATATCCATTTATCCATATCAATGTGATAGACAACATCCTAAAAACCTTGAGTGGAATTTATATATGCCTTCCCTTTCTCCCTTCTGAGGCAACGATAGCCACTCAGAATTTCCACAATCCCCAGTACTTAATACATTTACTTCCATTTAGTGGCTGTTTCATACAATGATGACATCAGTGCTTCATGAGTAATGTGGATGTGATCCAGGCCAGCTCATAGTCTGGACTGTGATTATTAGGTAGCAAAATTCCAAAGGAAACTCTCTCATTTTACATTCTCAGGATCTTTCTTGGCACCTGGCAGGCCTCGCCCTCAGTAGGGACCAGTAAGTAGCTGGAGGCTGGCTACCGTTCCTCAGGGACCACATTGCTGTTGATACAGCAATGTCCCCAACTTCTGAGTGGCTGGCAACCATGAGAGCATCTGCTGCACTTCCTGCACTCCTTCTCTTTTACTTAATCCATCCTATTGTTCCCCATTTGGTTTCTGGAGTCTCGAGATGGTGGACACACAGCTAGGCCAGAGGTAGCAGTGGAGTGGCTATTCCATTTCTTCTCCTTTCCCCTCCCAAATCCCCATCTCCCTGTTTCAGCTGGGACTGAAATCACACACACCACACAGCTGGTAGGATTCAGTACTAGTTTCAGAGAAGACTATTGCCATTGTGCCATAAACTTCACGAGGACAAGGATTTTTTTTTTTTTTTTCACAGATGTATCCACAAAGCCTAAAATAGTGCCTGACACACATAGTAGAGGCTTCATAAGTGTGTGTGGATGGAATGAATGGGACTCCCTGGGACTCCAGCCTGGTCTGATGGTTTTCCCTGTGCTCACAGCATGGCACACTCTTACAGAGGACGTATGCTTTGGGATTGGTGCTGACACCTTGAGAGGTAGGGCATGCATTTTGATGCTGCCATAAATATTAAATTATAACCTTCAAAATGTGAAAACTGACCAGGTATTAATTATAAATAAAAGTTCAAGGAGAGAGTAGAAAGGCATTATTATAGAAAGGTAAACCTCAGAGTGTATTAGCAACTGTACCTGGCTATGGTGAGGGGCAGAGAAAGTAATCTCAAAGTCACGGCAGATGACATGCCGAAGAGGCTAAGTCTCTAATGAAAGAGAGTTCAATGTAAGCCCCACGGAATGGAGGCCTGTCTATTTTGCTACTTCCATCTCCATGACACCTATAACAGCACTTGGTATATAGCAGATACTTCATAAAATCAATTAACTATTGTCGTTGAAGGTGCTTTGAAGCAGCAAGAGAGTTTTAATTGGGGACTTCGGGGGCTGCTTTGTAAAAACAGAAGCCCTTCCGTGAGTCTGTATTCTCTCATGGTGTGATTCTAGTCTTGCCTAGAGCTGGGCCACTGCTGCCCTTTTTCTATGGGGCTCCTGTTCCCCAGTGTACTGCAGACCCCACCTGGCTGGCTCCTTTCATTCCTGTTACCTGACCGGCCCTGGAGGAGTTGAGTTATGGGACCTCAAAGTACTAGCAGTATGGTGCCTGAATCTTGATCCCTGCCCCCAGCACATACAAGCTTTGAGACCTTGGGCAAGTCATGAACTTCATGGACTTTCATTGTCTTCACCTACCTTGCCCAAGAATAAGAATAATAGCTTATAGGCATTTAGTGGGATAAATTTCTATTAGCAAGAATGGGACCTGTGGTGGTCCTAAAGTCGGTAGGAAGGACAGGTAGAGGATACTTTAGCAGAGGGGAGGGCATTGGGGATGATGGTCACCTAGTCCAATTTTTGCCAAGAGCTTGTCCATTTGTCCTGCTGCTGCTAGAAAGGTTACTGGGTGTCCACAGCTGTCTGAATCCCCCTCACTCCACTTGTTGCCATGGTGAGGGGCAGATATAATAAGCATTTACCAAATACATGGCAATACGCTGTGATTTTGTGCCTCCTTTTCTTAATGTCTTCCTTTTTTAAATTTTTATTGAAATATAGTTGGTTTACAATGTTGTGTTAGTTTCAGGTGTACAGTTAAATGATTCAGTTATATATATATATATATATTCTTTTTTTACTGTCTCTTCTGTTATAGATTATTACAAGATATTGAGTATATAGTTCCTTGTGCTATACAGTAGGTCCTTGTTGATTATCTATTTTATATATAGTAGTATGTATACTTTAATCCCAGATTCCTAATTTATCCCTCTCCACTGCTCCCCTTTGGTAACCATAAGTTTGTTTTCTATGTCTGTGGAGAAAAGGGAACCCTCCTGCACTGTTGGTGGGAACGTAAATTGATGCAGCCACTATGAAGAACAGTATGGAGGTTCCTTAAAAAACTAAAAATAGAGCTACCATATGACCCAGCAATCCCACTCCTGGGCATATATCTGGAGAAAAACATAATTCGAAAAGACGCATGCACCCCAATGTGATAGCAGCACTATTTACAATAGCCAGGACATGGAAGCAACCTAAGTGTCCATCTACAGATGAATGGATAAAGAAGATGTGGTACATATATACAATGGAATATTACTCAGCCATAAAAAGGAATGAAATAATGCTATTTGCAGCAACATGGATGGACCTAGAGACTATCATGCTAAGTGAAGTAAGCCAGACAGAGAAAGACAAATATCGTATATAACTTATTTGTGAAATCTAAAAAAGGATACAAATGAACTTATTTGTGTCTCCTTTTCATGGGACTCCTGTAAGTGCGGCAAAGTCAACTGACTGCTAAACCCTTTTAGTTTCATTGACTTTGTAGGATGAGCAGGACCATTTGTCTTTTTTATTCTCTGTTTTCTCCACTTCACTTTGTGAAGAGTATTGAAAAAAATCTGAAGAAGCTGGTACCAGATGGCAATTTTTTCATAGTCTACAGACACCAGTTCCGGTGCTTTTGTGAATGTGATGGTTTAATGAACTGCCTTGTGCATCCGTGAGTTTTATTTTTGAATTGTTGTGTAGGACCGGGTCTGTTTCGTGTAGGCACTCCATGGAATGGCTCTGCAAAGCAGAGATGAGCACAACTGTGAACACTTTGCTGGTCCTGTGGGCGTGGGCTGGGCACAGGTGGGAAAACTGGGGCCTCGGGTGTCACTGGAGGGGTGACGGGGAGGCATGGACAGGCCAGTTCGTGTTCCTCTCGGAACAGGTGCAGGTGCCACTAGCTGGGGGCTTCTGTTTCTTGGAAGAATCCGAAGAAGGGAGAATGAGATGATGCATCTGTGGTACTCCAAGTGGGGAAATAGGTGAGGGGGCAGGGAGTAGACTGATGTGCGGGAATGGGGAAGGGTGAATATAATAAACGTATTGCAGAAGACGTTTAGGTGCTTTCCTTTGATTTTTTTTTTCTGGAATTTATTATTTTCTGAACTGATAACACAAACTTGCCTGTTATAAAGTTATCAAGCCTAGGGGATGAGGTTTTGTGAGGTCAGATGGCAAACAGAGCTTTCACATCCCACCGGGTCCCTGGCACACGTTAGTCCTTTCAAAGCCTTCGCTTCTGCAGGTGTAGGTGCCTCCATGGCCAGGCCCTGAGAGCCTTTCAGGGGCCTTGGTTTCTGCTACCTGCCCGGTGCCGTTCTTAGTGTTTCCCATACATTAACTCCTATAGTCCTCACACCGGGCCCGTGAGTCCAGGAAGACGATTTCACATTTGACAGATGTGAAAACTGAGGCCCAGAGAAACAGACTTATCTGTAGTGACCACACATCTCTGTTTACCCAGGTTCAGTTCAGTTGACGCCTCCTAGCCCAGTGTGATTATCAAAAGTGTCCCCTTTCACCTTCAAGCCCTCCATGTTTGAACAATAAAATGTACCCACTTGCCAATGTCTAGAAAGAGGCTTGATCTGGTTCAAACTCAGGCCTCTGGGGGAAGAGCCCTCACTTTTATTCTACAGCATAAGGTTGCACTGTCTACACTTTACTTGAACGCATTCCAGTTTGCAGTCATTTTAAATTTGCATTCCAAGTAGAATATGCTATTTACAGGGAAGGTGATTTTGTTACTCTGACTGGAATTCATCTGCTTGGTTCACCATACTAGTAAATTTTTCAGTCCTCTGTTGAGAGTGTGGTTATGGGACTGGGGAGCATGTTTTGAATTGTGGCGCCCTATATTTCTCTTTTTTAAAAAGTTTTATTTTAGACAGAGCTTAAGTGATGCAATGAAGGTTAAATTGATTTCATTTGGAAATCAGGCCATGGGCCCCCAAGGCACTGATATCTACTGCTGCTCTATCCTGAGCAGTCTCTGCCCAGTTCCCTCAGCCAGGGCTGGCCTGCTTCTGTCCTGGGGAGACGGTCTCTCACCATTGCTGTGATGGTCTCAGACCCTTTGAGCCCTTTTAGGAGATGTACCTCTTTAGCCCCACCCCAAGTACAGGGAGCCTGGAAACTTCCTCTGTACCACCCACCATTAGAGACTCATTTGGCCCTTCATCACTCAGGAGTATTCGTTATTACATCGTTTTCCTGGACCAAATACTGTGACTTCTTTACTTAACTAAATTTTGAATTTTGGTTTTAGAATACATTGAAATTATAGCAGTTATCTTTCAATTACTAGATCATCTTGGGACAAATGAAAAAAGTACTTCGCTCTGTGTGTGTGTGTGTGTGTGTGTGTGTGTGTGTGTGTGTGTGTGTGTTTGTATGGGGGCGTGCTGCTGTATGTTCCATTTTGTTACTGCATTGCTTTGAGACTAGGAAAAAGACATTTCACGTCATTTTTCAAAACTTATTTCCTACTCTTAAAATGTGGCTACAACCATTAACACCCACCCTGTTGATAAGAGAATTAAGTTGTGATCTTCTTTGCAAGCAAAAGATGGTGATGACAATGTGAAGCTCAGAGGTGTCTCAGTAAGAGGAGTGATACAAATGCAGAATTAAAAAAAAATTTCTCAAGTTTCTCCAGCAGTAAATGGGGATAATAATACCTCTTGAAGGTGTTGTAAGAATTAATTAGATAATGTTTGTGAAAAGTTCCAACCTGAGCATTCTGTTTTATTATTATTATCTTCATATTGTTCTTAGAAACCCAGCATTCAAAATGAACTGCAAAACCTGACCTTTGTATCGAGGATGTTGCATATGCTAATGGAACATGACAATGATGTGATATTATGAAAATGGGACAGCTGTACTCATGATCCCAGGTGAAAAGGAGATGAGCTCAATTTCATGGATTCTTAAGCTGTTCTACTACTTTTTCCATGACAATATGAACTGTTACTATTCAATGTGAACTATTACTGGGTCCAGTTAGTAAAACAATACGGGGATACTCCAAAGTGAGGGAACATTTATTTTCCTAAAATGGTATTGGAATTGTTTTTCTTTTCCTCTTTGTGTAAAATAGGAACTTGGCTCAATCTTAAGTTCTGAGTCAAAAAGTCATATCCCTGGATTTCTGTAGCAGCCTCCTATCTTGTCCCCCCGGCTTCAGTTCAACTTTTGTCCTCCTAGGCTCATTCTCCATCAAGCTGTCAGATTGGTCTTTGTCGTGTCAGTCACTTCTCTGCTCAGAGCCTTCCAGTGGCTGCCCTCCCATCTTCCATGACCCACTTCCTGCTGCCTCTCACTCATTTCCTGATGGCTGCATTGGACTGTGCTTTTTCTTGACCACTCCAAGCATGTCTGTGTCACGGCCTTTTTGTCTCCTGTTCCTAGAGTTTTCTCCCCTACCCTTTTGAAAAAATTCCAAACCTATGAGAAAAGTTGGAAGAATGGTACAGTCAACACCCATGTTCACCTTGATTCATCAGTTAACACTTGCCACATTTGCTTTATCTTCCTGCCTCCTTCCCTTTTAGCCCATATATATATTAAAAGAAATGGGGTTTTGTTTGTTGGTTTGTTTGTTTTTGCTGAACCTTTTGAGAGTAATTTGCAGACATTCAGACATTTCACCCCTAAATACTCCAATATTTATCTCCTGAGAGCAATTACATTCTCCTTAATAACCATAACATCATTATATCATTATTTTTTTTAACATCTTTATTGGAGTATAATTGCTTTACACTGGTGTGTTAGTTTCTGCTTTATAACAAAGTGAATCAGCTATACATATACATATATCCCCATATCTCCTCCTTCTTGCGTCTTCCTCCCACCCTCCTTATCCCATCCCTCTAGGTGGTTACAAAGCACCATCACTAATCATTAGAGAAATGCAAATCAAAACATGATATCATTATTATACTCTCAAATTGAAAATGATTACAATATTATCTGATATGCAGTCCATATCAAATTTCTCCAATTATCCCCTTAAAAGTTCTTTAGAGTTGTATTTCTTTAGGGGCTTCCCTGGTGGCGCAGTGGTTGAGAGTCCGCCTGCCGATGCAGGGGACACGGGTTCGTGCCCCAGTCCGGGAAGATCCCACATGCCGCGGAGCGGCTGGGCCCATGAGCCATGGCTGCTGAGCCTGTGCATCCGGAGCCTGTGCTCCGCAATGGGAGAGGCCACAACAGTGAGAGGCCCGCGTACCGCAAGCAAAAAAAAAAAAAAAAAAAAAAAGATTATATATTCCATTTAGTTGTCATATCTCTTTAATTTAGAATACTTTTAGAGTTTTTTTTTTAATCTTTTCATAATATTGACATTTTTCAAGAAAGAGGACAACTATTTTGTTGACTGTCCCACAATCTCAGTTTATCTGATGGTTTCTTCATCATTAGATTCAGGTTAAACATACTTGAAAAGATCAGGTGAAGATGTCTTACCCATAGCATCATATTACGAAGCCCAAAATCTGGTGCGTGCCAGACCTTTCCCTTGTGGTTTTACGCCTTTTGCTTTATTAAGTAATCTCTGGAGCAGCATTTTGAGTTCACATGACTATGCTTTTCTCAACAGAATTTTACCCAATGGTTTTTACATTCATCAGTGACCTTGCTTGACTCAGTTATTATATTGCTGTTTGTCAAATGACAGTTTTCTAATTCTGTTATTAGCTGGTGTTTTTCTGTTACAGAAGAAATTTTCCTCCTTTCTCTCCCCCCGTTTTTAGGAATGTTATTATTAATTCATGCATTTTTTTAAAAGAATAAAATAGATAACATATATTTGGTGTATAATGATCCGTGACCACCATTCCTCCTTTTGTCGGTCAGGTTGTCCCCAAATCAATCAGAGGGAAGCCTTTCAAGCTGACTCCTGGGTCCTTTTGACATTATCCTCTTGGTCTTTGAGCAGTGCATTTTCTGGTACAACAAGCTATTCTAGCTGATCGGAACAGCTAGAGGAACACTGTCCCTCCTGGTCCCCAATCACCTGATCTCTCCTTCACGTAATGTCTGAACTAAATGTCAGTGCAGCAGACAGCCTTCCCCACCCCCTTGTGGAGAGCCCCAGCCTGCTCCCCCAATCCTGCTTCATGATGTTTCCTTTGGTGTGTATCCCCACTCAATATATAACATTTGTTTGTTTGTTTGTTGTTTAATTTACCCAGCTAGAACGAAACTTTTAAATTGACAACAATTTGCCTATTTTGCTCACCACTGGGTCCCTAGTGTTGGTACGTAGTGCGTCCTCAACAAATATTTGTTGAAAAAAGCGAGTGAGTGGTTCTACCCCCATCTTGAGCCTGCATCAAGCTCTTCCAGATTGGAAGCTGCTGCTTTTCTCCTCTTGACACTGAGATGGGTCGGGCTGCGTGGAGTTCACACTCATTCGTCTGGGGTTTATGGCAACTTTACTTCTAGTAGCTCTCCTGCCTTTGGATTCTGGTGATAATTCAGAACGATTTTCACTAACAGCGCATCACAAATGACACTCAATGCAAGGCACTTGGCAGTAACAGTGGAAGCATCTACAACGCAATTCCTTTTTCCCCAGCTTCTCTGAACAGAAGGTCTGGCTATTTTAGAAAAAAAAAATGAGACACTTGACACTGTGTTAGAGTTTTTACATGGGATCTAATGCTGGGAACTAAACATTAAGTAGAATAAGGGCTTTATTTTCTATATGAACAAATAATACCTTAAAAACCTTCATGGGACTTGCAAAGTATGAGTTGTTCTTATCCTCACAGAATTTCTGTCCTAGCTTTGATGATGAGAATTAAGAAAAGAATACGGGGCAAGAATTGTACTTTAACATTTAATGTAGTTGACAGGTGGAGTGACCTGAATGGTGACCCCCACAGATATCCTAATCCCTGGAACCAGTAAATATTATCTTATCTGGAAAAAGAGCCCGTGCAGTTGTGATTCATTTAAGGATTTTGAGATGAAGAGATTATGCTGGATTGTCCTGTGGGTCATAAATCCAAACCCAAGTGTCCTAAGACAGAGGCAGAGGGAGATTTGACTCCCCGAGAAGCTGGAAGAGGCAAGGAACAGACTCTCCCCTGGTGCCTCCCAAGGGAGCATGGCCTGCTAATACCTTGACTTGGGCCTATTGGTACTGAGTTTGGACTTTTGTCCTCCAAACTATGAGAGAATACGTTTCCATTGTTTAAAACTACCAAGTCTGTGGTAATGTTACTGCAGCCATAGAAACCAAATATCATGGTAAACTGTATATTCTCTCACCCTCAAATGACCCTGTGAGAGCCATGTATCGGAGCCCTCTATCTCCGTTTCATTGAAGAAGGACCAGGGGCTTAGGGAGTCATGTAACTCGAACCGGCTTTTCTGATTCTTGGTCCAGGGCTCCTTTCACTCTGGCACCTCTCTCACTTAATGACCAGCGAACAACACAGACTGCTCGGAAAGAGAGTTCATAAAAGAGACAGACCACCGTGGCCAGAGAGATCGGGGACAGATGTGAGAGAGGTGCAACCCCAAGGGCATCCTTAAAGGGTAAAGATTCTTAAAGAGTCGGAAGATGACCAGCCTATTTCCCACAGCCCAGGGGACTTATTCCCTCTTTCCAGTGCTGTTTTAGCCCTCCAGGCTGTGGATGCCTTTGAGCATGTGTGTCCGCGTGTTTGTATTTGCGTGGAGGAGAGAATCCCTTGCTGTCTGGTTGACAGCGCATTTTAGTCCCATCTCATGGATCTTTCCCTCTTCAGTTTTCATGTATGTGGTGGCTTCCTGACATGTTACAGGCGATGGGATCTGGGTAAGCCTGCACAAGGCTCCAGATAAAAGCCACAGAAGGATCTGCAGTTCCAGCCCACTGCAAAGTGCTTGCTTTGGCTCGCTTTCTCTCCCTGGCGTGCATTGAAATTCTCCTGTTGGACGCCCTGCTACAGATCTGTGCCCTAGGAGTCTTGGCCCGCACTGCTGCTTCTGCTACTTAACCCCGATGATGGGGCCTTATGCGCCTTCATTCATTCAGCAGTCATTTTGCTTCTGAGAGCCAGGTGCGGTCGGGAGAAGATGACAATAAATGGGATTCCATCCCTCCCCTCAGGGAGCTTTCAGCTGTGTATGGGAAGCAAACAAGGAAACAGCTTGACTGAAGTGTGATAACAATAACAGGGCGATGATATTCCCATGCTACTCCCTGCACAGAGACAGTAGGAGAACGAAGCCACATGTTTAACGAAGAGGATCCTGCGGGCTCGCTCAGGAACCAGGCGGGGAGTCCCTAGACCGTGGCATCCGGCGGGGGGATCTGAACGGTTAGCATCCCCACAGTGTAGATCCAGATATATTGTGTGTGATGATTATAATGTGTTTCGGTTTATCCATCCTTCACCTGTCACCTTAGAGCGCTACCTAGGAACCTCGATTGTATGGGCTTTCTGTTTAGCTCAGTGTGAGAAAAATAGAGTATGGATACATGAGCACCCTCTTTATTCTTTTAGTAGCCACTGACCACCATCCTCAACTCATTTGCAGCTATAGTCTTCTATCATGATGGGAGTTCTAAAAGGAGCTGACTTCTATAGACTTTGCACAGAGCCCAGCAGCAGCCAGAGAGCTTGAAAAGCCCCAGATATGTGTGGCATTGGATGACTTACGGGATCAGCATCAGGGATCTGGTATAGATGGTCTCACCTTTATTGCTCTGGGGATCCTTTTCAATGGCAGGCTTTTTGTAGAACATCCCATACAATCCCTTGATTGAACGTATCTCTTGATTAAGAAAAGATAGGAAGCAGAAAACGACTGTGAATTTCAGGACATTTAATATTTTCTAATTTATTGATCACGACAACAGCTACAGATATTTGAGAAAAAAAAAAATACTAGTGCCGCTGTGTGTGGCTTTGTTTATTCAGGCTGTCGGCAGTGTTTGGACTCCCAGACCCCCCATTATAGCTTCACGGGTATGAGTCACTGTCCCCCACCTTAATGATCCATCGGGTTATGCTCCCACCTTACAATGGGCATTGTCTCCTTCCAGAAGGAAAAAAGATTATAAATTACGACAGCTATTGAAGTAAGTGAGATTCCATTTGGTGT
Organism: Stenella coeruleoalba; assembly: GCF_951394435.1. NCBI lineage: Eukaryota > Metazoa > Chordata > Mammalia > Artiodactyla > Delphinidae > Stenella > Stenella coeruleoalba. The sequence goes on from NC_137148.1 coordinate 53,130,041, forward strand.
TACATTCTTTTGTGAAAACAGAACTGAAAGAGTTAGACAGAAAATGTATTTTATTGTTTTGTGGTGTTTGCTTAATTTTGTGCGTTCCAGTGAAATGACAGTGACTGCAGAGGATTTGAACTCAGCACTTGAACTCTATGGTTGTCCTGTCTCCAAAGGCATTTTCACTTCTATTCTCTGCTTCTTTGGAGCTTCTAAGTGGATCTCATTTTTCACTATAGAATCCATTGTGTAGGTTCCTGTAAAAACACACACATTTTTGTATTGCTTGCTTATTCTGAGACACTATGTTATTATACGATACGTACACGTTTGTAAGTGTGGTTATGAATGAACATGAGAGAGGATATACTTTTCAGTTACTGTGATCAGTGTAACACAGTGTTAAAATCAAATCATTTTTCCATTTATTTTACATAAAATGAACTTAGCTGTTCTCCTCTTCCCTTCAAAAATGGTAGTTTCTTAAGAGTTTCGTCTGAGGTTCGGTAGCCCTTGGGTGAGTTATGGTAATGAGAATACGGTTTATTAAAGGAAGGCAAGACCTAAAGTGCACCCATTTCTAGTTTATTCTGTATTCTAAAATCAGTCCTTAGGAAGTCATCTTAAAATTATTTGTAAGTTGCAGCATATCAGTCATTCAGCAAATGGAACCAACTCTGGTTGGTTTGCTCTGCTAAGGCCATGGGAGATATCAAGAAGAGGTGTTCTGATTTTCTCGGAACTTATTTTGGTTTTGAGTAACAACTTAGTTCAGCCTAGACACCTGTAAATGTAAAGGGTTATGTTACGAAGGTCACATAAGTGGTACAGCCAGAGGATTTAGGAATTCAGGAGCAGAGTTTGAACTGGACCAAGAAAGTCAATGAGGAGCAAAGTAAGTGAAAGGAGAGAAGGTCATCAGGGATGAGCCAGGAATAGGAGGGAAAGGGATGATGGAGGTGTGATCAGGAATGGGGAATAAGCCAGCTTGTCTTTGAGCTTGAGTTACCTAGAGTGTGGATAGAAGGAATTTCATGGAAAAGAAAGGTTGGGCACAGACTGTAGAGTGTCTCACATGCCAGTCTACGAGACCTAGGTTTTATTTTTCTCAATGTGGGGCATGTCTGAGGTTTTTAACTGGGAAAATGGGACTTTAGTAAGATTTCTGCACTGGAGAAGCATAGTATGAATGTAGGAGAGGAAGCAAAGCACAGAAAAAGGAAAAATCAAGAACAGATCTAGAGGGACTTCCCTGCTGGTGCAGTGGTTAAGAATCCACCTGCCAATGCAGGGGACACGGTTTAAGCCCTGGTCCAGGAAGATCCCACATGCCGTGGAGTAACTAAGCCCGTGCGCCACAACTATTGAGCCTGCGCTCTAGAGCCCACGAGCCACAACTACTGAAGCCCACGCGCCTAGAGCCCGTGCTGCGCAACAAGAAGCCACCGCAATGAGAAGCCCGCGCACCACAACGAAGAGTAGCCCCCACTCACCGTAGCTAGAGAAAACCCACTCGCAGCAACGAAGCCTCAACGCAGCCAAAAAATAGATTAATAAATAAATTTTTAAAAAAAACAGATCTAGAAAGACGCCATTGAGAAAGGGAAGGAAGAACGTGACAGATGTTATGGAAGAAGAGTCAACAGGACCAGCTGGGTTGTGGACCGAAGGAATTGTGGTAACTCAGAAATAGGGAATTAGGAGAAAAATCAGTTGGGGAGTTAACAATTTCACTTTTAGGTGTGTGTAGTTACGTCGAATCTGAAAATGAGGACGTCATGGCTGAGTGGAAACAGCCTGCGTGCTACTGGAGGAGCAGCATCCTGGAGCTGGGATTTGTTTCCAGGACTCGGCATGTGATGGGCATGGCGGTGTGGGATACATCGGCTGAGTCACCAAGGCTTCTGTCGGGCTGCTGGTGGGAGGTGGATGCTCTGCAGAATCTGCCTTGCTTCGTGTCCCTGTGGTTTGGGTCTCATCGAAGGAAAAACAGCGAGCAGTTCACAGTTAGGAAAACAAGGACTGACCTTGAGGAGACATGTTCTGGCTGCAACCTGCAACTGAGATTTCTTGAGTCCAGCTAACCGACAGTGAGCCTAATGCTCCAAATGGAGAAACACCTGAAGAGCCTGAAGTTCCAGTTTGGATCCCCAGCCTCTAGACCCCCTAGAGGTGCCCCAAGAAGCCCGTGGAGAAGTTCCTTCTTTTATGATGCCAGTGAGGACCTGAGTTCTAACAGTGACAGAAGTGTCTCTCCCTCTCACCTGTGGAGTTAGACTGCAGGGGCAGCTGTTGGCCAGGCTACTCTTCTTTTCTCAAGAAAGAGCAAGGACTATACTAAAGAAAAAATAGCCCTGGACGGAGACCCCAAGCTCTGTGCAGTTGGGTAAGGAAGAGATCATCGGGGCAGAGAAACTTTAAAGGGAAAATTTTGTAACCTGCTGCCTTTTCTACATAATCTAACAGAACGTGCAACTTTGAGGAGCATGGCTTATTTTTAAGCCTTCTAGTGTGAGGGGCTTGCAAAATGTTACCTAGAATAGCTGAATATATTGATTTGATGCAGGAAATTATTTAATATTGATTCTTCTATTTGTTGGAAGTTATCAGCCCAACGTAGAAATTTTCATTTTGGAAAGCCATTTGACTATGTCATTTGCTCATTTCTGTATTCAAGAGGTGGCTAATAATGAATGCTTCTTTTCAACTACTCTTGTGTAAGAGGCACTCAGAACTCCGTGTTAAGAAGGATTCTGAGGCTCAACTGGGGGCTTAGTGGCTAAAAACTATGTAATCAGTCAGCAGTACTTACTGTGGTAGTGATAGGAATGAGGATAGGATAGGGGTGGCAACAGCACCTATGCCATAGATTTGCCGATGGAAACTGTGTTGTGAAATTGGCATAGTAGCATTGGGTTCATTTTGATAGAAATTGGCCAGAAGCTTTAGATGCTTCTTAAAAAAAAAAAAAATTCCAGGGCTTCCCTGGTGGCGCAGTGGTTGAGAGTCCGCCTGCCGATGCAGAGGACACGGCTTCGTGCCCCGGTCCGGGAAGATCCCACATGCCGCGGAGCGGCTGGGCCCGTGAGCCATGGCCGCTGACCCTGCGCATCCGGAGCCCGTGCTCGGCAACGGGAGAGGCCACAGCAGTGAGAGTCCCGCGTACCAAAAAAAAAAAAAAAAAAAAAAAATTCCTGACTTGTATTTGGAGAGCATGCATTCTGTCACCCTATAAATTGATTTGGGTTTTTGAAAGATGAAGGGAGTCTAGGGCCAGCCTCATTTTTGCCCCAGCTAATTTGGGGATTTCATTTTTCAAGAGACTCTCTGACCCACTTTGGTTCTGAGGGCTGTGCAGTGATATTGCTTCTGGAGAAGCATTAAAAACTCCGTGTCTCTGCCAAGATCAATTTGGCTCAGTAATTGCACAGAGCTCTCCAATTTAAGGACACTTCTCACATACAAACTCTACTTGGTTCCTCATAAAAGCCCAGTGAGGTCATTCTTACTGTTTATTTGTTTGAACTTTATCCCATCCTTTATTTCTTTGTAATGTTTGAGGCAGCCTCACATAATTTCAGGCCGCCACTTTGTGGGCGTAGGTAGAACAGGTGGGGTTATTCAGCAGTGGTATTCCCATTCTATAGGTGAGGAAATCAGGATTTACAGGGGTTAAGTTACCATTCAGAGTGTCTCAAACTAGAAAATGGCAAGGCCAGGACCTAGTTTCTCCTTGTGTGATCACCTAGTACATCTCACCTTTCTGCAGGTGAAACGTTCTTTTTCCCTTAGCAGCATCGTCTTCATCCCATCCTGTACCAGGACGTCACTGTGTATGTGTACACACTCACCTTAAGAAGCTCCATTTGTCTTAAGGGGGCTGAAGTGGATTCTCATCAGGGTTTGTTAAAGCATCTCTCTTTGTGCGAGGGTTACTCAGAGATGCAGTCGAGTGATGTGAATGTGTCTGGACACCATTACCTGCATAGGTAGGAAACTTATGTCCAAAAAGGAGTATTTAAGGATGACAGGAAATTTTTATTATTTGTCAAAGTGTGTATATCTGAAGACCTCATGACAATCTATTGGAATCTCCTGTTGGTAGTCAGGGAGAACTAGCAGGTCCTAAAAAAACGACATCAATAAAAATCACTTAAAGAGCTGACATGAGGAACAAAACTCATGTTCCCCTTGAGAATGTCATATTGCAGCTTAAGCCCACACCCTGGGCTATCTTGGCTTCGTGATGGCATCTTGCTTTGACAGCCTTTTGTTCTCTCTAGCTGATCTTTTGGCGGCCGGTATCAGCACATCAGTTAATGTGCTCTCCCTCCTGTAGGAACTGATTTGACTACAGTTCTGTTAGCTCGTATTTTCTCCCTCATTAAAGTGCCTATCTTCAGTTTGCTCGAAGGAGGTTGCCAGCCTGCAACCGCTGTTGTGCTGTGGTGCCCTTTGGCTGGTGATTAATTTCCCCAACTACACAGGGTTCATTGCCTAGTTAGAGTTCGTTTTACTATCAATTTGCAGTACACTAAAATATGTATGGAGGAATGCTCCCCCATTCATCAAAAAGTTATAGCTTTAATTTAGCATTTTTATTTAGGGAGTTTGGTGGCGAGCATTGCTGTGGCTGTGTAGCCAACTTCATTTTATAGGAGCAGTAGAGACACAGTTTAAAGTTCTAGACTTCAGTGAGCCTTTCCTGTGCTCTCGAAACCTCTATGCTGCTTCTTCATTAGGAGGATGTGAAATGTCACTACTGCTGTCACAAATGGCAACATTTGTGAGTGAGACCCTAAGTTAAGCCAATGCAAAGGTTCAGTTTTGGAGACACTAATGTTAATGTCACTTGTTGTGGTAGTGCCACTTAGCTTTGTTCCAGAAATCTGAACGTGTGGCTCTGGATCTGATCTTTTTCATGATTTTGACAGAAGCTGGAGTTTGGGACGCTGATATAAAGGTGAATAGATAGTTATTTCATTTAATATATCTAGACCTCCCTCTGAGATGTTTTAACCTACCATTTTCAAGGCTCATGCGGCTTTTTCACTTGCTTTAAGGGACTTGATTCTAGTTATATAGTATCTCTGAGCCCCAGTTTCTTCATCTACATAATAGAGAAGTCAGGGCTTCCCTGATGGCTCAGTGGTTGAGAGTAAGCCTGCAGATGCAGGGGACACGGGTTCGTGCCCCGGTCCGGGAAGATCCCACATGCCGCAGAGCGGCTGGGCCCGTGAGCCATGGCCGCTGAGCCTGCGCGTCCAGAGCCTGTGCTCCGCAACGGGAGAGGCCACAACAGTGAGAGGCCCGCGCATCGTGAAAAAAAAAAAAGGACAAAGGCCTTTAGGATTCCAACAGCTTGAAGGGCACTAGATTCTCCTGGAAGAATCAAGCTCTTGGTCAAGGCTAGATCCCTGAGAACTATCGGTTTTGAGGCCTTTCCCTTCCCTGTTACCAAATCAGGCTTCTCTTTAGTGCCAGCCTTAACGTGAGCAGTAGGCCTGGAGTGATTTTACGACTGAACCTATTTCTTTTCCTTCAACCTGGAGCCTGCCTGGGCATGTCTGTGTAACTGAAAAAGGCCTTCAGGGTAGGTGAGATAGGAGGCCAGGCTTGGAGGAAGGATAAGGTTTGGGTAGATGGAATAAGGGTGTGGTGTATGGGGAGGGGAGTAGAAACAATCCAGTTAGGAAAAAAATCAGCACTGTATTAACATGGTAGTGAAAACTCCAGTAAGTACTACAGCAACAAGGGGAGCCTGGGCCTCACTTTTTACTCACATACCTCCTACGGCTCCAAGAGATTTGAAGCCACCTTCGTGTAGACACACATTGTGGAACCTGTCATTCATCCTACAAACACGTATTGATTGCTGGTAATGACCTCACAACAGAGGCTGGGCTACCAAGATGGAAGATCCATGACCTTCCCTCAGGGAAGACCAACACGCAAACAGTTAACTGTCATATTAAACAGTTAACTGAAAACAGCTAACAGACAAGGGGAGAGAGGATTAATTCTGTCTGATTCGGTTTCAGCGGGAAGCTCCCAGAGGAGATGCTCTTCGGCTGTAGAAGGATGAAAAGATGTCAGTCGGGAAAAGAAGAAGAGCTTGCAGGGGAGCCCCTCCTGGGCAGAGGGCACAGCAAGGGCAGATGGGGTGGGCTGAGAGCCTGTGTTGTGGTTACAGCACAGGGAGCATGGTTCCTGGTGAGCACAGCGTGGGGAACTGAACGGAAGGGAGAACGTGTTAAGTGCTGAGACAGGAGCGGGAGACCGGACCAAGCTGGGCTTTATTTTTGTGAGCTGTAGGGATTATAGGGTGGTTTTTTTTTTTTTTTTTGTCTTTTTAAAAAGAATAATTTATCGATCGTCATAGATATCCTTTGGCCAAAAGTATAGGCCAAATTTTTTCAAAACAATTTTAATTGACTTTATTTTTTTAAAGCAGAACAGTTTTAGGTTCACAGCAAAATTGAGGAGAAAGTACAGAGATTTCCCATACAGCATATACACCCTCCTCCACACATGCACAGCCTCCCCTGTTACTGACTTCCTCACCAAAGTGGTGCATTTTTTACGATCGATGAACCCACATTGACACATCATTATCACCTCAGTCCATAATAGTTTACATCACGGTTGATTCTTGGTGTTGTGCATTCTCTGGATTTGAACAAATGTGTAATGATGTGTATCCATCATTCTGGTATCATACAGAGTATTTTTACTGCCCTAAAAATCCTGTGTGCTGCCTCTCTTCACCCCTTCCTCCAGCCTCCAACCCTTGGCAACCACTACTGTCTCCATAGTCTTGTCTTTTCCAGAATGTCATTTAGTTGGAATCATGCAGTACGTAGCCTTTTCAGATTGGCTCTTTCACGGAGTAATATGCATTTAAGATTGCTCTATGTCTCTTCATGACTCGATAGCTCATTTCTTTTTAGCATTGAATGATATCCCATTGCTGTATATACCACAGTTTATCCATTCACCTACTAAGGGACATGTTGATCACTTTCAAGTTGTGATAATTATGAATAAAACTGCTGTAAACATCTATGTGCAGGGTTTTGTGGACACACAAGTTTTCAACTCCTTTGAATAAATTCCAGGGAGTGCAATTGCTGGGGATTTTATGGTAAGAGTATGTTTAGCTTTGTCTGGATCATTGGTTTTTAAACAGAGAAATAATTGATCTTTAGTGTAGAAAGAGAATCTGTAAATGTGCATATCAGTTTTTCTTTTCCACGGCTTATTTCTAGCCCTGTGGGTGCAAGTGCTGAGAGAATATCGCTCCTTAGATGAATTGACACCACATCAAATAAAAATTTCTAAAACTCATATTCTTCCTTCTCCAATGCAATATTTTACTTCATGCAAATATGCATGCACATGTATGTATTCTTACACACCTCTCAATTATCTTAGTGAGTATGAAATTATGTAGATTTACTAGATTCTTCATGGTACTTTATGTGCTAAAAAATATTTCTTGATGTTGGTGTATTTAACAGCAAGAGAGAAAAAATACACTCTTTAGGGGTGGGAGGAAACAAATAAAAATGAAATACACTTTTTAATTGGGTGTATTTTATAAAAAGTTTTTTAAAGTCAAGTGTGTGTATATGTGTGTATAAAGTTTATGTGAAAAAAAACAGGAGCGCTTTGTTTCAGGAAGATCTTCTTTATCTGGTAGGTTGACATTTTTTAGCCTTCTTAAGTGAATTTATAAATGAAAAAGTAGTCACACTTTTACATTTTATTTGCTGTAACCTTTCATCAGTATACAGCACATAGTGTATGCTGATGAACCATGTGCCTTGTGTTTTTAAAATCAGAACCTTTCAGAAGAGCTGGATGTCTGAGTGGCTGCAATGGTTTAGGACATAAACTGCTAAAAAATAATTTCAATACTTTTAAACAAAATCCATTTCTCTTTGTTATATATTCCTTATGTAACACAACTATGGTGAAAGATGTGGTATTTTTCTTTTTTTCCCTGTCTCCTCATACCCCTGAGAAGTTAATGGTTTAAGGAAAACACTCCAAGCCTAACAGATCATGTCAAATATTTGGTTTGGTAGGATTAATATTTTACTACACAGAGACAGTGGGAGCACTGTCCTAGTTTTAGGGATGATTATGTAAACTAATGAGCCCAATCCATTAGAAAAACTTAGGGAAAGAAAAAGCTATTTATCATGTGGATTACACTGGCTGCACTTAGAGGACAATGAAGTAGGTATTAAATACCTACAATGGGGTTACATTTAATTAAAGTTGCGCATTTTGTGATGCTACGGTTAATAATTATGACACTGTGCAAATGTTTAATTCTTTATGAAAAAACTTAATTGGTTTATTATTTTGTGCCTTGCTCTCCACTGGCTTAGAATGGACTTTTCACTTAAGTTTACCATGGTCTCTATTATCTTTACAACAGATACCTGATTCACTTTGTTATAAAGCAGAAACTAACACACCATCGTAAAGCAATTATACTCCAATAAAGATGTTAAAAAAAAAAAAAAGGTTAGTTGGCTGGGGGAGTTGTAATTGACTATCTCAGCCACTAGAGGGAGGTGACTCTAGTATTTATTCTGGGGAGAGCAGGTGTTTAATTTCTCTGATCCTGTGCCTATTCCTTGACCCTTAACCTGGAAGGACCTATCCTTAGCATTGGGATCACTCCTGCTCCCAGCATAGAGAGCAATCTCTGGGAAGGAAAAGGAAGATAAGGACACTGGTCCAGGACTTGGCATCTGGATATATCTGCCTGGAAATTGGGGTCCATCTACTTCCTTCAACATAGCTCCCAGTAGATAAGCAGCTTTGTTGGGGAAAGTGAGTGATTCCTCCAGAACCATTTCATGCATTAGGTCTGAAATAACAGTAACATGACTAATATTTCTAGAATATCAGGCACTGTTCTCAACACTCGAAAAATGCTAACATAATCCTAGCAACAGTCCTGGGCTGTAAGTCCTCGTATTCTCATTTTATAGAATAGAAAACTAAGGCACTTATCCAAGATCACAGAACTCATAAGGATCAATGCTGTAATGACAAACCCAGGCAGTGGCTCCAGAATCCGTGTTCTCATCCCTATGGGAGATCACTTCTCCGTACATACCCAGCTTCCCGAGCACAAAGAGACATTCGTAGAATTATGCCAAGTTTGACGCAAAGGAGGAAGGTGTTTTTGTTCAAAAAACACAAAAAGAAAACTGCAGAATCAAAATTTATACCATATTTTATCCACGAAAACATACATTTTTTTCCACATTTTAACCTGACTCCATGTCTGAAGTCAGGTTGTGCTTAGAGCTTTATTAGAGGAATATTTGTCTGTCAACATAACATATCCACTTTATTAATTGTTAAATTTAACATTCATAAAATTGTAATCTTTGCAAACAATTCCTATTTTAGATCTTCGCACTTCATGAGAATTCGCAAGTGTGTGTGATGACTAGTTTAGCTATAAAGCAAAAATGTGAAATACTTAACACATATCTCACAGGGGAGAAAAAAAGATTTAATATGTGATTTGGGTGTATTTTAACACATTTGATAGTTTGTCAGTTGTGACTTCCAAAGGTAAGAGTTCTTAGGACCTTGATGTTTTTTAAATGGCCCTGAATTCTCTTCTTGGATTCTCAGAAACACCTTTCAACCATGTCTCTCTCCTCCACCCCTATTTATACATTATCTGGTTAAGGCTACTTATTTTCCCTTTAGGAAACCAGATAAGCTCATCGAGTCTTTAAAAATAGCAACAGTGTGGAATATCTGGGGAAAGCTGTTTGTCTTCACAGTGATTTTGCCCAGTCATTGATCAGTTGAGGTTCTCACTGCGTCACTAAAGTATGTGTCAGCCCAGAATTACTCAAGCAAACTGGGCAGAGTCTTTAATATTTGGAAATAGATACACAACAGCAACGCAGGTGTGTGGGTTTGGTTAAAACTCATATTGGCACACAAGCATAGCCCTGTGAAAATGCTGTTTTATATGGTGAAGTGTTATTTGTTTTCCCCCACTGACATGTTGAAACCAGCTCCTTTAAGGAAAGGAATACAGTTTCAGAGGAACTTTTTAAGAGAGTTCCCGAGAGTCTGCAATTAAACACATTCACACTAAGTAAAAGCATTTTCAACCAAGAAAGAAGGAAATGTTTTTCTAGAATAAGTAAAAATATGATCAATATTTTTCCTTAAAATAAAAGAATTTTTATACTGTTTATCTTAAATATGTTTTAAATGATATTTGTATTCCATGTCTCATTTTCATTAATTTTTTTTAATCTGTAGTCAGTGCCAGAAAAGTCAGGCTGACTCTCTCTCTCTCTCTCTCTTTCTCTCTATGAGTTTTGTTTTGAAATCAATAATAAATTTTAATTAGAAGTATATTCTATTTATGAAGTCAGTTTTCACACCCAAATTTAAAGAGCCATGTGACCACAACTATTCTGTATTCCTTCATCTCTCAGGTGATGATACATTTATGTGGTCATATTTCTCCATGAGATTTTTTTTTAAAGTTACTTAACTACTCTTGGAAACTTTGAGATATGAATCTATTCTAGAGTTTCCAGGAATCTGACAGGTAGATTAGATATGATTTCACTGGCAAAGGAGATGTTCTTATTGTTTTATTTACTGGGCTATTTGTAGGAAAACAGCACAGATTTTAGTTATTCCCTCTGGAAATGCCGAGTCTTTGGATGAAAAATAAAAATAAACAAGGTTCAGAATTGTTGCAGTGGAAGCTTCTCAAGACATGATGACTCTGAAATGTAGGACCTTAAATTCCTGTATCATTCAAAGAAGCAGTTATGCCTTAATCTCCTCTGAGGTGGCCAATGGCATAGGAGAAGGACACATTTTTGTGGTACTTAGTATGCATTTATAAAACCTGGCTGTCTGGTTTACATACTCTGGTCTGTTCATCTGTTCATTGTTTCCCACTTGTTCTTTCATTTGCTTCCCTTGGAAGTAGCACATTGAAAAATTCAATAATTTATGGTGTGATACTTACTTATGAGACGTCACAAAGACTTCTTGCCTCCTTCCTTTCCAAAATTGTCCTTGTTTGCCTACTTATGCTAACCAGTGGGCTCAACCCATTGACCACCTGTTGACAGGTGGGTATTAGATCCACTCAGAACTTCCATGCCTTGACTTATATCAATATTTTTAAAACACATACTAAAAAGGCCTTTGTGATTTGTGGGACTGGGCCAGAGCTTTCCATTTATGAAAATTATATGCAGCCGGCTTTGCTCCCCAGAAAGGCTGAAAGTAACAAACAATACCTCATGTTTTATGTACTCTATGGATACCTGGCAACCCACCGAATTCCATATAGTCACCCCTCAGTACCCACAGGGGATTAGTTCTAGGACCCACCATGGGCACCACAATCTGTGGACGCTCATGTCCCTTTTATAAGATGGTGTAGGATGGTGGGCCCTCTGTACCCATGGATGGGGAAACAGCGGTTACGGAGAGCTGGCTATATCTGATCCCATTTCTGGGACAGAGTCAGTAGATGGATCTAGGAGAGCCATGAATTCTGCAGTTATGTTTTTAAAGCTGTGGTACTAGACTCTAAAAAAGGATAAGTAGAAGGAACAGGTTATTTTGAAGGGGAGAGAAAGGACTTGATGGTATCAAATGCCACTCCAGATGTCCAGATGTTCAGTTTTAGCCCCTGGCAACTTATAGTTTAGTGTTTGTGAACAACTGAAGGTTATCCCTCCCCGAGCCTCCACCAGAGGTAGCCCAAGCCTTCCTGCTTTTTCTGTGTGTTTTGCATCAGGCGGTGTTATTTTGAAGGTAGTTAGAGTTGTTTCGGGGAAGGTGAGTTGGCAGCAAGGCGAATTGATATAATCGTGGAGCAAGTTGCTGAAGACTAGGAAATAACTGTTAAAATTTACAGTGTTCTTCCATATTTATTAAAACAACAATAGCAGGAATAAAAGACTGAAATAAATCACTTAGGAGGAACTGTGTTCAGTTTTCTGTGATGCCTACAAATCCTTTTCTGTATGCATACGTGATTTCATATGATTATAATCATACTGTAGTTAAACTTTTTCTCTTGTCTTTTTCAAGTTACAAATAACCATGCTTTTATATAATCTATAATGATCACTTTTGGTGGCTGCATAATTATTTAATAAGTCTTCTACCCTTGATGCTTGTGTGGAAACTAAGAGACGGTAGAATCTATATCAGGGCGAGATTTTGCGTCTTCACTTCTGGTTTTCTCTAATGAAAAGCAGTGGGGAGATGGCATGATGGCCACCTCTCATTGGGAAACTCGTCTCCAGATTCTGATTGGTACCCTCATCCACTGAACTCAGACTCCTGCAGTCGGGGGTGGACTCTGCCCCACACCTACTCCTTGTACCTTTCTCTAAAACTTTCAATCCTCTTGAAAATGTAAACCCAGCTATGTGCAGAAAAGGGAACCCTCCTACACTGTTGATGGGAATGTAAATTGGTGCAGCCGCTATGCAAAACAGTATGGAGTTTCCTTAAAAAAACTAAAAATAGAGTTTCCATATGATCCAGTCATCTCACTCCTGGGCATATACCCAGAAAAGGTGAAAACTCTAATTCGAAAGATATATGCACTCCAGTGTTCATAGAGGCACTATTTACAATAGCCAAGACATGGAAGCAACTTGAATGTCCATCAGCAGATGAATGGATAACGAAGATGTGACATATATATGTATGTATATACACATAATGGAATATTAACTAGTCATAAAAAAAGAATGAAATAATGCTATTTGCAGCAACATGGATGGACCTAGAGATTATCATGCTAAGTGAAGTAAGTCAGAGAAAGACAAATATCATATGATATCAATTAAATGTGAAATCTAAAATAATGATACAAATTAAAAACAGAAATAGACTCACAGACACAGAAAACCAACTTATGGTTACCAAAGGGGAAGGGGAGGGAGGGATAAATTAAGAATCTGGGGTTAACATATGCACACTACTATATGTAAACTAGATAAACAGCAAGGACCTACTGCATCACACAGGGAACTATACTCAATATCTTGTGATAACCTATAATGGAAAAGAATCTGAAAAAGTATATATATATGTGTGTGTGTGTGTGTGTGTGTGTGGTGTGTGTATATATATATATATGTATGTATGTAGAACTGAATCACTTTATTGTACACCTGAAACATTATAAATCAACTATACTTCAATTTAAAAAAATGGAAAATATAAACCCAGCTAAATAGTCGCATCTTCAATATTATCAACTGAAACATTAATCCTTAGTTAAACCCTCAGATGGGATTGGTTGACTGTGAAATAAGAGCAGGACTGAGATGTAGGAATGGGCATTTGCCAAAGGGGAATAGAGGTGCTAGGACAGGAGATGGACAGAGGAGGCTGCTTGTCCAGGGTTGCTCAGATCGGCTGTGTCTGTTCACCTTTGCAGCTCCTCTTAAATAGGATGGAAGGTCTTCCTGTGGAAGCTGACATAGCTGAGCCGGGGGTCCCGGGCTGCGAGGAGGTCTTCAGCAGGTTGCACACCTTGAGCGCTACCGCTGTGGTGCTCTCGCTTCTCCTCTGATCACAGCAGTGAGTTGTTTGTGCCGATCATGTCCCCAGTAGGACTGAGTTTCCAGCCTCAGATAAAGGTCACCCTGCCTGAGTTCCAGTTTTTAGTCACTTTTTTCAAGGAAGACAAAGTAACTTTACTTCAGGCATACTTGTTGTGAAGGAAAAGTCAAAAGCTGATAGTGTTTTTTGATTCATTTCTTAGTGAGTCATTAAAATCTGCCTAAAAATCATAGACTTAAATTTCTATTGTTCTTTTTATTAATCATCATGAAGGCTATCAATAATGGCAGTGCTTTAAAAGAAAAATCATCCAACCAGTTGACAAAAGCCAACATGGTATTGGAAGCATCCCCCTAGGGCTTGTGGGTAGAAACCCACAAGCCTTCTATTAGGGAAATAGAAAAATAATCGGTTTAGTTTTTTATTTTTTTAACTAACTTTAGAAAATAATGTATGTGCATCCATGCATTCTGCTGAGTATATACTGTGTACTCTGAGGCATACACAGATGAATAAAAACTGACCTTGTACTTGGAGAGCTTAAAGCCTAGTGGAGAGTTGGACCTATAAACACGTCATCGTGCGCAGTAGAATGAATGCTGTGAAAGAGGAATGTATATGCATAAAATGCTTTGGCGATCCAGGAGAAAAAACACTCAGGCATGCGAGAGAAAGTTAGGCAGACTGTGCTTGAGAGGTGACCTTTCAGTTCACACTTGAAAGATGAGCAGAAGTTTTCCAGGCAGAGGAGGTAGAAATTCTAGAAACAGGGAACAGGATGTACAAAGGCAATGAGGTATGGCAGAGCTGCTGTGTCTGGGGAGCTTCAGGTGATTCAATATTTCTGAAAAGTACATATTTTACTCTTATTGGAGCATAAAGCACGAAGGGGCACATGTCAAAGGATGAGGCAGGAGAGATAACAAGGGACTACACTATCAAGTATTCCATTTAAAGAGATTTTGATTTTCCTATGAAGAACCTCTAAAACCTTAATGTAGATAAGAATCCCCTGGGCACTTTGGTAGAATGCACATTCCTGGGCTTCACGTTCTGAAATCCTAGATCAGGGGGTTTGGAGAAGCCTCCCCAAATCTGCATTTCTAACAAGCAATCCAGGTAATTCAAGCATAGTAGGACAGAAACCATCCTTGAAGAAATGTTGCTTGCAGCAGTGGGGAGCTACTGAATCTTGTTTCACAGGAGAGTGAAATGATTATATACATACGATGGAGCTGGGCAGCTCTGGAAGAATAATATGGAGTGGGGAGCAGGGAGAGAATGGAATTAACCCAGGCGGGAGGTAATGGAGGCCACGACCAGGGTGAGGCCAGTAGGGAGAAAACCGGAAATACCGTTGTTCTTTTATCACTTTATATACAGTAAAAGCTCTCCCAATTTACTTTTCTCCCATTTTCTAATTTTCCAAACTAGTGTATTTTTCTGCCACTTTTGAGTAGGATTTTCTCTTTTCTCTTCACTTTTCTATTTCTGCCGTGTACATGTCATCTGCCCTTGTTCTTCTTTAACCTTGATATATTAGCACTCTTTAGAATTCTGTGTCCTAAGAGTCACTGGTAGAGATAATTCTTGTTTCATGTTGATAGATGTTCATCTGTCTCCCATCTATCACTATAATGGATGACATGATTGGCTATTGTTGTAGCTCTTATTGACTGGAATAACTTATGTTTGAAAGTTTGTTGATCCCTTTGAAGATTAATATGGTTGTCTTCTATGACATGTATGACAATACATTGGTTCAAAGAATATTTCCATGGTTGGTACCAGAAACTTGGTCGCAGCCTTTCAGTCCTCAGAGTCTAGCTAAGTAAAGGCAGTAAAATCTGAATTATCTAGCCTCATATAGAGTAATGTTTCTATGTGCTGGGGGGAGGGGATCCCAAATTATAGCTAATATATTTCTTGGAAATTAAGAGCATCACTTTTTACTGCACCCATATTTGACTAATATTAAAACTGAGCTTGCTTTAAAGAGTATATAATTTTTCTGAGCAATGAAAGAAGACAGCTTTCATCTGTGGCTCAGTGGAGGGAAGCAGGTCTGGAATTCAAAACTGATCACATAAAATGCACAGCCTGACCAATCTGCAACTAATAACATATATATTCAACCGAAAACAAAGCTCAGTATGGATTCATAGCCCAGCCAGCTTTGCAAATACCCATTTGCCCAGTTGCCATAGACAGGTAAGGTTTTATGTCTGGAAAAGAGATATTTTTCATTTTTATTTATAAAATTCTTTTATAAAGAATTCTTTTATAAAAAAGAATTTATAAAATTCTTTTTTAAAGCAATTTTAGTATATATTTCTAAGGCTTGTAGAGCTTTTACGTAATGCATTAATTTTGTTTGTCAAAAAACAGCAATCAAATTTTATCAAATTTTGGGGTTAAGGTGTGTGTCTTAAGTTTGTAAACGCTTCTAAGTATTCGTAAGTTCTCAGGCACTTGAACTTTCAGGTCCTGAAAAGACTGTCAAATGGAAACTAAGGGATTCTTCCTAATTAAAAATAATATAGAGTTATTATTAAAAAGTATAAAGAGGAATAAAATCACCATAATCCCATACTCATAAATGTCCACTAAAAATGCTTTCTTTACTTCCATCTCTTTTATCCATGTACATTCATATTTATGACATTGTAAATAATTTAGATCATAGAACTCCATTTTTTCCTTTTTTTAAAAAAAAATATTTCAGGAGCATTTACCACTTATTACATATTTTTAAAAAGCATTGTTTTAGTTTCCTATGGCTACTGTAACAAATACCAACAAACGAAGTGGCTTAGAACAACATATATTTATTCTCTAATAGTTCTGTAGGGTCTAAAGTCCTTTTCACTAGGCTGAAATCATGGTGTCAGCAGGGCTGAGGTCCCTCTAGAAACACTAGGTAGAATGTGTTTCCTTGCCTTTTCCAGTTACTAGAGCTGCATTCCTTGTATTCTTTCACTCTGGATCTTGCCTCCATCTTCAAAACCATCAGCAAGGCATCTTGCTTCAGTGTCATATTACATTCTTCTATAATCAAATCTCCTTCTGCCTCCCTCTTATAAGACATTTGTGATTACATTTAGGGCCCACCTGGATAATATAGGATAATCTCCTCGTTGCGATATCCTTAATTTAATCACATCTGCAAAATTCCTATTAAGGTAACATATTTACAGGTTCAAGGAATTAGAACCTCGTATGTTTGGAATGCATTACTCTTTCTACCACAATGGTCTTTATTGGTTTTATAATATTTCATTTTATGGCTGTTCAATATTTATTAACAGTTGCCCTTGTCTTGTACCTTTGGGTTTTTCCCAATGTTATACTATTACAAGGACTTTTAAGATTAATTTTCATATGCATAGATTTTCGTGCATTTACTCAATTAGATTTGTATAATTTCTAGAATGCGGACTTAGTTCAAATATATATGTGTGTGTATATTATTTATATGTATATATGCACACATAGACATTTATATGTAAATATCTGTGTATATGTACACACACGTCTATATGCATGTGCATATGTGTAGTGTGTGTGTTTTCATTCTCCAGATTACTTTCCAGAAAGTTGGTAAAGCGTATTTATCTCCTTGTGCTCTCACCAGCATTGAGTCTTACCTTTTTTTTAGTCTTTGCCAGTTAAACACGTAAAAAATATCTGATTGATGTTTTAATTGCATTTCTATGATTTATGAAAAGTGAAAATATTATCACTTTTTATGCTTAACATCATATTTATTCTCCTATGAGTTAATATTTCTTTAAAAATTTTGTTCAAATAACATATGCTAATGCATATATAAGGAATCTAAAAAAAGGGTGCTGAGAACGAACTTGAGGACACTGGGGGGGAAGAGGAAGCCGGGAAGAAGTGATAGAGTGGCATGGACATATATACACTACCAAATGTAAAATAGATAGCTAGTGGGAAGCAGTCGCATAGCACAGGGAGATCAGCTCGGTGCTTTGTGTCCACCTAGAGGGGTGGGATAGGAAGGGTGGGAGGGAGACGCAAGAAGGAGGGGATATGGGGATGTATGTATACATATAGCTGGTTCACTTTGTTGTACAGCAGAAACTAACGCAACATAATAAAGCAATTATACTCCAATAAAGAGGTAAAAAAATAAAAAAAAGTTTAAACACACCTAAATTGAAACAAAATGAAAGGTTAACATTCAGAAAAAAAATTTTGTTGTTATAAAAATGATATAAATTAATAAATCCAATGATTGAAGCTTGCTTGAGAAGTCCTGGGCTAAAAAATTTTGTGTCTTCGCTGACACATTATCCTCTGATTTGTGGAATAATCTGAGTCAACTTTAAGAATGGAATAAAATTCTGATTTCTGCAGAAGACATGGTTTCTACCTCTGTCTGTATATGTTCCCTATGTGGTACTTCAATGGAAATTTTTACCTCTTATTTTAATGGGATAATTTTCAATAACTGTAGATGCCTGACCTGGAAAAATATTCAAGAAAAGAAGAACTGATAAATTAACCTTAATCTTATATTACAGAAAGGTCTTAGTGTCAGCTACTAAAGGGCTAAATATAACCACACTGACCCACTTAATTGACACTTCTTATAATTGCACTGTAATTCATGCTCAGGAGCTGGATGAGAAATGATGTACCTTAGACCAAGCTTCTGGATCAAGAAACACCATGTCCTTGAAGTTAATTCCAGATTGAGAGTCTAATGTAATGATTAGTGTCTGAGGTTCACTGTTACTCAAAAAGCATTTTGCATTTCATACAAACTAGTTAGACACATATTTACATGTGTCTACGGATACACAGCTACATGTGTGTGGTCTCTTTTCTGAGATTTTGAAATCTGAGGCAGTAGACCTGTCTCACAGGTACAGTGTATATGAATAATGGTATGGGCTCATGAAATTCCAAGAGGAATAGACAGAAAGGGCTTTTTAAAACAGGTAAGGGGTCCGTCTTAAAAATACTTGCTTTCAAGTATCTTTCTAACCCTGAGCAAATTCTTCCTCCCTTTATCCCTTGTCTTCACGTTCATCCTAATGGTGTATTGAGGATTAAAAGATGGAGATACAGCCCCTGCCCTCACGGAGCTCTTACTCTAAGGGGGAGTGATCTGCAAACACACAGATTCTGATATGGTGGGGGAACACTTTTCATGCAGGAGCTCTCAGTTGCAGAGCTCAATAGAGGGATACCTAACCCAGTAGGGGGAAGGAGGCTCATAGGAAGGCTGTCTACAGTAAGTGGCAAGGAAGTGTGGTCTTAAAGCAGTCTCGAAGTTAGCCTTCCTATTTGTCAGATGTTGGCGTTGGTCTCGCAGCATTGCTCTCTGCTCCGTAATTGGATTGCTGAGCTCTGTTGGAGGCCAGTGCTCTGCTTGGTTTATTGATGGCTCTTGCAGACGGCTGATTTTGAACGGAGAGACACACTCTTCTCTGTTTCTCACCCAGGAGTCTCCTTCCTGCAGGATGACCCCCTCCAGCCCTGTAAGTATGACACATTTTCTAGCAGCCTAACTCCTCTCCCAGGGGAGATTAGGCTATGGGGCTTCTCCCAGGACCCTGCTTGAGAGTCAGTGATAGGGTAGACAGAGTGCTAGGGTAATATGCTTACAATCAGTGATTCTGAAACCCTCCCTGGTCCTGTGAGCTGGGCTGCCACCATGCATATCTTTTTCTTTTAAATTAATTTTTATTGGAGTACAGTTGATTTACAATGTTGTGTTAGTTTCTGCTGTACAGCAAAGTGAATCGGTTATACATATACATATATCCACTCTTTTTTAGATTCTATTCCCATATAGGTCATTACAGAGTATTGAGTAGAGTTCCCTGTGCTATACAGTTATCTGTTTTATATATAGCAGTGTGTATATGTCAGTCCCAATCTCTCAGTTTATCCCTCCCTCCCTTTTCCCCCTTGGTAACCATAAGTTTATTTTCTACATCTGGGACTCTATTTCTGTTTCGTAAATAGGTTCATTTGTACCATTTTTTTAGATTCCACATATAGCGATAATCATATATTTGTCTTTCTCTGTTTGACTTCACTCAGTATGACAATCTCTAGGTGCATCCGTTTCACTGCAAATGGCACCATCATATGTTCTAATCTACTTATCTTTTGTACAAATCAAGGAGTCGCTAATTTGGGAGAAAAGTGCTTCATTTCCCATGTCTATCTGTTCTCTCCTCTTTAATTTTGTGAAGTTATTGGTTATTTGCTACATTTTCTGAGCCTCCGATTCTCCTGGGATCCAGGGAACACCTGAGGAAAATATCACATTCTCTTCCCATTCTGGCTCATATTTAGTCTGTCCTTTCCCCTCTCGGACCTTGTCCTTCAACCTGCCCTTGTGGATTATGTACTTCTCTACCTAACCTATCAGGAAAGAGAAATCAGTTTTATTTGGTTTCCTTTGTTTTATCTATTCCCTTTAGAAATCTGAATCTCTCTTGCCCTATGATATTGTTTAAAAATGTTTTTTTAATATGCCCAGCACGATGTAACCCTACTTATTATCCATCTCTTAGCTTTTCAGCATTCAGATCTATCCCTACAAGTTAATTTTCATTGATCTTTTTTTATCTTCCTTCACATTTTAGCAATGTAAGCAAAAAAATTTGCTTAGTAATTCTAGAAGAGCTTTCTAACAACCCGTTCCCATTGATGCAACTTTCTTTACATTTCTAGCCCAGCTTTTAAGCTTTAGTTCTTAAGGTATACAGCGATTACAAGCATTGCTCATTCAGGATGGGCAAGGTGCTCTTCACACTCCTATATGCAAACCTCTCAAGACAGCATTTAGAAGATGACCAAAGTACACTTGTAGGTATGGACAGCCTTGGGGATGTAGTCCCTTCTGCGTACTCTGATGACAAGAGTGGACAGAGATCAAAGTAAATTTATAGCAGAATCCCCAGACCAGGCCATGATCAGAATACATTTTGAAACTCAGTATTAACTCCACTTGCCCTCGTATCTTTTCACTGGACACGGCCTCATGGCAAGCGTGTCAGTGCAGGGAGCTGACAGCTTCCCAGGCCTCATGCTTACACTAGAAGACTTAATCTCCTATAGTGTCTAAGTTCAAGGCGAGGCTCCAGGGATATTAACCTTAATGCTGTTCTGTGTAGGGTGAAGGAAACCCTACTGAATAAGCATGGGTCAGCGGATGGAACATAGACAAGAGAATTCAAGTCAGTGAAAAGAACCTGGAATCTTGTATATGTAGGAGAGGGGTTAACAGTGAAGAATTTGACCCTTCATTAAATACTTACCTCATCTTAAGCTGGCATTTCAGGAGCTTGACAAGCTTATTTTTCAATCTCATTCACCTTTCTCATAAAAACAATGACTGATAATATCAACCTGATTAAATGAATGAGCCTTCTGGATCACAAAACTTGTCCACTGCTGTATAGGCTTAGTTGTGCAATAAGTAGAAAATCTGACTGGATATTTGTATAATGACCTAGATCGGCTGTAGTCTTAAGAATTTCCAATAATCTCAATTCCTTCGTAGTTCCGTAGCCAGAGTTTTACTGCATTTGCAACTAAAATATGCTTTAGTTTCTGCTCATATAATTATTTTGTCTGTAGAAAAATGTCAGCAGTTCTGACAATTTTAATTCTTGTATTTGCTGACTGCATTACCTTCTGAATCATAAGTTCCCAAATCAAGTCAAACAGGTTAGAAGACAAGTTACACTTCAGTGTCACACCTACTCCTACTCTTAAAGAAGTGTGGGAATAGATCAGCCACTTTCACTATATTAACTAATTCATTTCCGGTTCTTCACTCACTTTACCAATTTTTATTTTTCATTTTGGATACAACCCCAATTCTTGAAGCCTTTGAAGTGCAAAAAACATTAAAGGAAACATTAAATGTTTAAAGGAAACATTAAAGTAGTTGAAAATACTCAGGTCTTTACCCAGTACCTTGAGAATCTGCACGGTGGATTCCCCAAAATGTACAGGGTGGAGAGAGTTATGACATCTGCTGCCCACAGACCAAAATATGTATTATTCAGTCAAGAGAAGAAATTAATGTTTTATCGATTTATCCATTTTATTGCTATCATTTTTATGGGTGTTGCCCACATATGTAGGCTTTTCTGGAGGGACCATGGAGGATATGAGAGTTGGTGGTGCAGAGTTGCCCCAGAGTTCAATCATCCAGAACTTGACTCTCACTCACTGTATCACTGCAGTTTACCTCTCCTCAAACACCCACACAGGAAGTCCTTCCTTGTTGTTTCAGCCTTTTTCATCTTTGCATTTGAAGGTCCTTCCACATGGTAGTTATTTCAGTATTCAAGGACAGCTGTTGCTTGTTCCCTAAATCTTTTCTTTTCCACATTCACCAGAGTTCCTTCAACCCACAGTTTATATAGCACACTTTCAAGTCCCCTTTCACCAGCTTCATTGTTCTGCTCTGAGCAGCCTCTGATATGTAATTATCTGGATACCTAAAGAGTGAGCACAAAAATTTTTCCCTGGGCTTATCTTTGGGGATGGGGTAGGGGGTAGGATTCAAAGAGAGTTTCCCCTGGATTTGGTTGTGACATTTCTTAAAGCCATGTTAAGACCCGAAGAATGTTAGCCTAACACTTCTGTTTCCAGTTACAGAATATAGATTAAAATGAATCAATAAGAGAAAGTCTTTAGAGTTTAAAAATATCCTCCTGGGATTCTTAAAAATTCAGGATTCTTTGAGATACTCAATTGACCTGCTAAAACAGATAAATTTCAGGGCATCTTGAAAGAAAGAATAGATACCTGAGCATCTGAAGTATCTCCTTTCAAAAAACATGTCTTGAATGCTTACATAAATCAGGAACTGTCAGCTTGTAGAAGTACAGAGATCAATAAAACATGACTTTAGCCTTGAGGAAGCTCATAGACTAACAGGAAAGGCAGCAGTAAACAGTCAATTGTAATACAGTGTGACCAGCACCCCTGTAGAGGCATCTTCAGAGTGCCATGAAAGTAGAGAGTATGATGTAGGATGCCCTCTGCTCCAGTCTTGCATCTCTCTGCATGGTATTCTCTTAGCTTCTGCATATTGCCAACATTTATGTGCGTTGTGCTCTAGACACTGCATGAAGGGCTTTATGTATGTCATCTCATTTATGTGTGTGAACCTCTTAGAGGTTGGTCCTATCATGGACCCCATAAAAACAGGGAAAATGGGCAGACATTAGGTGACTTGCTTAAGGTCACAGTAAGTGTTGGATGCAGAATTCAAACCCAAGACTCTTGCTCTTAAGCAATGCTCTATACTACCTATCTCAGAGAAGGCCTTTATCTAGAGTGGTGGTTCTCAACCAGGAGCAATTCTGCACCCCCAAGGAACATTTGGCAATGTCTGTAGACATTATTGACGATCACCACTGGCATCTATTGGGGAGTGATCATGGAGGCTGCAATGCACAGGACGGTCCTCCAAACAAAAAATCATCCAGCCTAAAATGTCAACAGTGCAGAGGTTGGGAAGCTCTGCTCTGGAGTGTGGTACTATCTTTGTGTCAGCCTCTAAAAAATACTTTTTTGGATATTTAAAAGCATTTTTTTAAGAGAAGACATGGCTTAGTATGGGGCAAAAAATATTGGACCAAGTCCCTAAGTATCTGGTGAAGTGTATTTTGCCATGTAAAATTGAGAAAATATTGTCTTCTTTGTCTACCTTTGTAGATTTCAAGGATCTGAGGAGGCCCATCAGAAATTCTTAGAGTGCTTGGGGTGAAAATATTTCTGGGGGTCCCCAGGATTAAAGAGCATCTCAAAGTAGACTCCTGTTCTTTGTTTAGCCCCATCCCTTCTCAGCTGACCCCCATCCCCTTTCTCCTCACCCTTATCTTTCTATAAGCAAGTTTGTTCCCAGTATTTACTGATTGAACTAAACCATTTTTAAAACGTTATTTTTGATTAAACATTTTTTTAAAATTTATTATCTCTTGACATATTACACCAGATTAAAGTAGCTAATTTAAATTCTAGTGTTTTCTTTATATACTTAATCATAAGCATTGGTGGGTTTGGGGAGTTATTGGAATCCTGTGGTTTTCTTCAAAATGAATAACTGTAACATTGGTTCAACCTCCCCTTCATTCCTTCCTTTCAAAGTCTTAACACTCATGGCAGGAAAATGATTCTAGCATTGGTTAACTAAGTGCCAGGTCGTATCTTCACAGGTAGTGGTTGACCAGTCCCTAGATAGGGTGAAGCCAGACAGGTGTGCGCTGTAGCAATTCATCAAATGGATGTAAACTCAAAAATAAAGTTTACTGAGGTTTTAGGTGAGTGTGGCATTCCCTCGGCGTGCTTTTCCTACACGACAAACAGCGTCCCTCGGCAGAGCCATTACTGACTTTCTTGGAGTGTTTTCCTGGTGATCCAGTCTTCAGTGAATCACGCATCAGCCTCCAGGTGTGCGCTGTGCACTCCACCGGGTTCCGGATCGCGCTGGGTTTAATTTCTTTGGAGGGACCGATCCACTAGGGGCTCCGCGCTGGGGGCGCGGCGGCGGGAGATGCTAGGGTGTCCCAGTCCTCCTGGGCTCACGCACCGGTCCCGTCTGCTCCCTTTCCCATGAGGCCCCGCTCCTATGGGGAGTGTCTGCGGTGGGGACCGGTCCCGCCGCCTGGCCCCTTCCCGCTGAGGCTGCACAAAGGTGTCCGGCTGGAGTCCGCCAACAGGCCAGCTTTCTATAAGTGCTTTTAAGTTTCCGTTTTTCGAGGAGGGGCGAAGAAGAGGAGCTTTTTCCATTTACATTCCTTTCCTTGTATGTAGATACCGAGAGGAAGCTCAGCACTGGGCATGTTCGGATGTTGAATGGTTTTGCTGATAAGCGCCAGCCTCCCGGAACCAAAGACTTAAACTAGTCCTCTCCCCTGCCCATCCCCACCCCCCCGCAGGAGCTGCAAATGGTATCTGCCAAACAGATGACAAAGTACCTTGGACTGAATCACACACAGACAACATTTTGAGCCGAACGCACGGCCCAACTCTTGTAATTACTGTTTATAGCTGGCCAAGGCTGACCAGGAGAGGGCAAACCCAGGAGGAAACAAGTTTCCTGAACCTTGGAGAAATAGCTGTGTGTTGATTAAAGGCTAGGACGGGTACTTCTCACTCACGCTCCAAGTTGTTCTTGAGATCACAGTTCGCAGCACGTTTCCTCTGGAGGCAGTGAGTAGATAATTGGGATCTTTTTTGTCTTTTTTTTTCCCCCTCCTCCCTCCGTTTTGGTCTTATGGCCTTGAACCTACAGTGAATTGAAGCGAGAAAGAAATGGATATGTCTGACCCAAATTTTTGGACTGTGCTCTCAAACTTTACTATGCCTCATTTGAGGAGTGGGAACAGGCTTCGGCGAACACAAAGGTAAAAAACTTGGGGGTCCTTTTAGCCTGGAGAGGGAATGAATGCTTTGGCTTAGGAGGCTGCCCGGCTGCCTGGGCCCCCTTAGCAACTGGGGTTTTGTTGATTGGGTTACAGTTTGAAAAGTTTATACTCTGCTGGGGGGCCCTGGTTCAGGTGTTGCCTCCTCTGTGGTTTTCCTGGGTCACGCTGATGAATGTGCTTTTCGGAGTTCTTCAGAAATGTGGAGAGTCAGACCTTGAGTTGTGAGTGGTGGGGAGAGAAGGGAAGGGGGAGGAGATACTTTTTCCCTCTCTTTGATCTGATCATTTATCCGTTTCATTCACTCAGGCGGTGGAGCTTCTGTTACTCTGTGTAGAGCCTTTCAGATGCTTCCCTCTATGAAATATTTAACCTTTATACGATGCAAATGTACGATTCAAAGATAGCTCAAGCTTGTCTGTTTCATATTGTCTGCTTAAAGAGAAACGTCTGCATAACTTTGCATTTTTAAAAATTGATTTGCTGACATTTATTTCTAAAAGTAGACTGGCCTTTTCATTTTGTAACATGTATTTGTTAGAACAGGTGAAAAGAAGAAAGATTTTAAAATCAAGGTGAAGCTCATGCCACAAGTGAAAGACAGTTGAGAGTTAGTTGCTGACACTTGGGTGAGAGAAAATGATTTTAAAGCAGGTGTTTCTTCTCTCTCCACATTTGTGTCCAGCACAGACAGGTGGCATGATTTTGGTTTTAGAGGGGCACACCCTTTGAGTTGTGTAAATATAGATTCTTTGTTTTTCTTCAAAACTCGCCCTGAACATACACGTGAACATGCACGAGGGCAAAGGTGCATGCAGTCAAATAAACAGGATGCTTGGCTATCAGATTGGTAGAGTCATCTCTATGCTCCAGTGTTTAAAGAACACAGGAAGATGGTTCATTCTGTTTGGTTATACCAGTAACTTTTTGTAGCATAAGTGCAAATACATAATACTTTGGAAAACTTAGTAGTGTTTGCATTTGACATTTCTCATGGTATTTCTTAATTTTCAGAAGCGTCCTGGAATACCCTGACACATGCTGTTTATACATACACAAACAAACGTGTGTGTGTGTTTGTGTGTATGTGTCTCAGAGAGAGAGAGAGAGAGCATGATTGCGTCGATTTTTAAGTTATACTTACCTTTTAATGCAACTTGAACAATATTAGTCCCACTAAACCATATGATTCTAAAGTTGTGTCTTTTAAATAAGGTGGCTGTGCTTTTCTGCTATAATGTTCAGAGACACTCTTTTGGTATTGGTCATTTTTTAACAGGCTGTGTCATCCGTGCACCAAACCCCCCAAACAACGAATCAGTTGAAGAGATACTTACTGTTCCTGAACCAGGTCCCTACTCCTCATGGCAGTAAATCCTATAACTTCTTTGTCAGGAGCCCTTAAATATGTCTGAGTGACGTAGCCCTGGCGGTGATGCAGCTGCTACTCTCACCTAGAACCACTTCTTGGGAAGATAAGTCTGCTCTGGCATCACACCCATGTGTCTGAAACCGAAAAGCATCTGGAATCTTTCTTCCCCGCACCTACCTGTTTGATACTATTATTGAGTCAAATCCATAAAAAATTCTCAGGCTGGTCTGACCATGGCCTTTGGACAGTATCTATCCAGCCCAGAGCACTCCATTTTAGACAGCTCACACTGGCAAAGAGCCTAGGTTCTGAAGGAACTTGGATTCCTCCCAACCAAATGAGGGTGTGGGAGGGCTGTGTCCATTCCCCAAGTCATGGGCCCGTATCTTCAGTTTAGTGATACAGAGAGGGAGGTGGAATTTCTTCCCTCCCGTCTCAGAGTAGAGGTTGTCACAGCCTGTTTGTTATTTGGGATTTCCTAGATTCATGGAGTTTGGAAATATATATCCTGAAGATCATCTCTAGATACATCTACTTACAGGTCTCACAGGGCTGGAACTGCCTTCTGTGTATTAGGTAGCTTCAGGAAGGTGACGGGCAGGTGTCCCTCTCTCCGGGTCAGTGTACGTGGCCATTGCTTTCTCTTATTATACGGTGATCAGTTCTGGCTCTGCGTCCTTTCGTAAGGACATGAAGTGTACGCTTATAGTGTGACTCTTCCCCTTCTGTGACCTCCCTTAACTGCTCTACATCCTTTTCCTCCTCTAAGTGCCACGTTAACCCTGTTTCTTACAGCACTGATCAGTTTCCCTAAATCTGCCCTTTTAAAAGGACCTCTCCTTTCCCAAGTAGCCCAATCCTTTTGCCAGCTTCCCTGAGGCTGTGCCCACTGTCCAGGTGAGGGTGCCCTGCCCTCATCCTCAGCTGGACGTGCCTGGGCCCTTGGAACAGCTCTCCTGCCCAAGCCTGGCTGCTTCTCTGCACATTTGCTGACTTTGTTCGACAGATCATTCATTTTGCATATTTTATCCCAGCTGCTTGTTCTGATTACACTGTAATCCAGAGGACTTCATCATAACCTTTTCTTTATATCAGCTTCTTGCGTCTATCAAAGAGTCAAATCCAGCTTTGAGCCTGTGAATGAGCATCTTGGAGCTCCTAGGGATGGGATGTTTGGTACCACTTAGACAAAAGAGAGGCTGAATGGTTTCAGACTCTTCCCTTAAATCTGTATCATGGTAGAAATTGCCAACACAGAGGACTTTGGGGTTTTGCTGTATCGCATCTGCCTTGCCAGTTCAGCGTGGCTCTGGTTGTTTGGTTTGCCCTCTCATGGGAACACTTTTAAGGTTTCTCTTCCACCTCAAAGCCCTGCATGGGCCCATAACTCCCTGAGTTCTTGGGGAAAGGCACCTACAGACTGACTCTCAGGCCTAGACTCTTGAACAGGTCCTGATGCACCGAAAGCCTGGCTGACTTGTGCTGCGTCCCAACGATGATCACGTTGTTCCCTTCCTTCCTTTTTGCTTGGACTGCGGCAGACGCTGGGTTGTCTGGAGGCACACTGACTTTGTCCGATGTTCTGCTGTAAAGCTCACATTTCCATTGGTAATGGTTCCTTTTTTACGATAGGCTTGGCCTACCTCTCCCCCTCCTTCATTTCCTCAAGGTAGTCTCAATACAGCCATTCACCTGCTGCTCTGAGGGACAAACATCTAGGCTGAATGAACAGGGTATTTAAACGAAAATGTGTTGTTTTAAACTGAAGTAAGAATCGCATGTTCTAGAGGCTGTGAGTTTCATAGACCTGCGGATTCTCCGTTCACTTCAGGATCCCCTTGCAAGGCAGGATGGGAATTAGTTTGCCTGCTTTTTGTTACTATTCGTTTGTAACATCTTTTCCTTTCCCGTTGGATTAAAAATTTCGAGGCAGAAGGGATCAGACTTCTCTTTGACTTCTATCTCCTCTATGTCTCACTGTGAAGAAAGGACTACCATTGATTTAGAAATGTTGCTGCTTAGTTCTGAAGTGCGCTTTTAGTTTCGTTGAAGTCTAGAGACTCTAGAAGATGCTTGATTTTTAACCTCAGTGGTCAGAAATCTGTCATGTTTTCTTTGGGCTTAAGTGATAATGTCCAAACCTCAGTGACACCTAAGTCAGTACAATCCTACCCAGGCCATTGGGTAGTTTGTGACTCAGTTCATCACTTTGAGAAAGGTTCCAGATGTATTTTTCTGAGAACCTTGGGATAAAAGGTTATTTTGGTTTTGCTTTGTTTTTTGCTAAATTCACATTACTCAGCAGTTACAATGAACAGCAGGTACATTCAGGGATCCTTAACTGCTGTAGTTGTCAGAAGGCATTGAATTTTTATGCACACTGCATCTTCTCTTCAGAAACATCTGTAGTGTTTGGTGAGTTTTTCTTTTGTTTTGAGCATGAATATATGTCTTTAAAAAGCACGGAATATGCTTCTCTCCTGCCTTGGCATGTTAGATATTGGTTAACCCGTGCTTACCCCTTTTACAGAAAGCCCAGTTAAATCCACGTTTATTGAGCATCTGTTGTTTGCCTGGGCACTGTTACCCAAAGCTGAAAGCCATAGGCATGCCTTCAGTGAAGACATGCAGATGAATCATTGCAAACCAGGGCAATCAAGAAGTATTTACCAGGTACAAAGGAGCCGGGAGATGCACCAGATAGAAAACCTTGGGGAGGTTTTGAAGGGTACATTGGTATTTATCAGACAGGAAGACAAGGCCTTCCCAGGAAGCGAAAGAAATGGTGTGTACGAAGGCATGGAGGCCTTGGCAACAGCAGAGTTCAAGGGATTATACATAGCTCAGTATTGCTGGAGCATAAAGAACCAGAAGCATAACTCGGTACTGCTGAAGCATAAAGTTTAGAGAGGCTACATAATAGAGCACAATGGTTAAGAGGGTTGATCTGAAGCCAGTTTACCTGAGTTCGAATCTTAACTCTGTGATATTGTATACTGAGTAAGTTACCTTCTTTGGACTTCAGTTGCTCTGTCTATAAAGTAGAGACAAGTAAATTACTTGTCTCATAGGATTGGTATAAAGATTAAAATATGTTCATATGTATAAAATGCTTAATGCAATGACATCGAAAAGCCTTAATGAACTCCAATTATTAATACGGTTACTGTCATTACAACAAGGGGATGAGTAGTGGATAATGACTGAGGAGGAGCGTTGAGATACTTGGTATTTGTGGGAGCTTGGCCTTTATCCAGTGGGAGAGAGACATGTCTAGCAGCACTTGGGGAGTTTAGGTCTGAGAAGAGAGGGTGGGACCTCGAAACCAATGAATAAGTTATTGCGGTAGCCTTTCTAAAGGGTTTTGCAGGCCTGAGCAAAGAATGTGGTGAGATTACGCCTTGAGAGATATTAAGGATATAAAATTGGGAGAAGGTGATGAGCTATTGGCTCTGAGGGATGAAGAAAGATACCACAATGGCCCTGGGGGTTTTTACTTGGGGAACCAGGGAAATGGAGAATCACCTGTACATATAAGACACAAGTACTTGTACTCGCCCCTTGTGTCCCCAGAGGCTCCTTCATCCACATTTATTGAGCACCTGTTGTGTGCTGAGTACCGTGGAGCTTCCATTCCTTCATTCAGCTGGTACAGCACCAGCGTCCTGTGCTGGGCCGGGGATATAGAGGTAAACCAGACAGAATGCTTGGGCCTCACAAATAAACCAACATCTGAATAAGTCAAGTGGTGGTCACTGTGTTCTGAAGGCTGTAAGCAAGAGCTGAGAAGAGAGAGTGACAGTGCGGGGACTACTTTAGATCGTGTGGTCGGGGAAGGTCTTTGAAGAGGTAATATTCAAGAGATCTAAAGGATGAGAAAGAGCCGTCGGCAGGAAGACCTTGGGAGCAGGCATCTGGGAACAGCCAAGGCTCTGCGGCAAGAAAGAGCGAGCCTCAAGGCAGGCGGTTGGATGGTAGGTCCAGGGCACTCAAGGAGGCTGGACCAGAGATAAGAGGCTTGGGAGTCCTCATTAGGACCATGAGAAATATGTTAGATTAATCTGTGGGAGAGGTAAAGATGCCCCATTTAAGGAGTGGGCAGAGATGCAGATAGGAACTGGAAGGGAGACGTGGAGGAGAGTCCCGTAAGAGGGAAGGAAGCTGGCAGAGTGTTCTCACAGAGATCCCGACAGAATGATCAACTACCGCTCCACGGAGATGAACCGTGGTGTGCGTTGTGTCTGACGACTGGGGAGTCCTGGTGACTTCAGCGTGAACCCCGGCAGCAGAGGGGTGGGCTCAGGGCGGCGGGAGGAGCCAGGAAAGCAGGAGTGAAGTAAGCGAGGCATTGGAGACCATGGGTGGCACCCCTCCCTCTGTGGGTAGCTAAGCACAGCAGCCACACATCCTTGTGTACCAGCCTCTGCACATTCGCAGCTGGCCCGTCAGCCCTCCTCCCTGAATCATATCCCCTTACTCAGTGTTGCTCACTTTATTGTCCGCTTCATCACCCAGACAGGCAATGACAGCTTCCTTTCCCCTCCCCTCTGGAAGCTCAAGTTCTTTCCCCAGTCTCCTGAGTATCTGCTTTCTGACATGTTTACAGTTGGAGCTGCTCTGCTGAGGGTCTCTAGCCCCTACGTGCCCCCTCGTTGACTCTGCCTGAGCCTGAATCTGAGGCTAGTACAGATGGAGGGAGGGTACGCTGTCCGCCCCGCCCCTCAAGCCTATTCCACAAGTGGCTGAAACCTGGCGCTCACATCCATGCTCTCATCCTCTCTACACCTGACCTGCAGGCTCTGCCCCTCCCCGAGTCTTTGCACCCGTTTTCCTCCCACTCCTTGCTTTGCCCAGGCCTGTTTCGTAACTGCTTCCTTTCATCTTTCTGTCTTCATGCTCTGGACTGCATTTTCTGCAGGTGGGACAGGCCTGCCCATCACTGCGGGGCTCGCCCTTCCGTCCTCTCCTCTTGTCATCCTCCCATCTTGTCTCTAGTTAGCTCTGACATCGGCACTGGTGCCTAAGGCCCTCACTCCTGCACCCCTCCCCCAGCCTAATAAGGGAGACCCCTGAGGGAGAGGAGAACGTGGAGACCCCAGGTTAGGAGCTCCCAGCAGCTCTCTGAGTGACTTGTGTGCAGAGCCTGGCTGCCCCACACCGGAGCAGCGTGTTCTCCGGGTCTTCAGGCTGGCCAGACACAAAGGATGTGAGCCGGAATAAGCACATCTCAGAAATATTGCTTCAAGCTTCTAGTGGGAGGTTTACAACAGGAGATGACAGATCATTTGTTTTGCCCCTGAATTTGTAGGTCTTTTGTGAGGGGAGAGAGAAGCAGAAAGAGGGAGGAGGAAAGGAATGAGAGAGAAAAATGTGTGAGACCTTAAAAAGTAGATTTCAAAAGAAGTCCATTAAAAACCAAGCTTTAGAATGGGGAGCATATGCTCCCTGGGGACGCATGGGCTATTCGTTGCTCTACCTGGTCGACACTGGAAGGGGTATATGTGTGTCAGTAAGTTCACAGTGAGGGGGGTGAACGTTATATGTTTTTATGGCTCTGTTTGCTTCTCTTTACGCATGTATCCTGTTATCAGAAGCCCAAGTGATACTTTTAAAATAGGGGAATCGTAAGCCTCAAGATAGAGACCATCCATCTGCCTTCTGGGCTAAAAACTGACAGTCGCTGGGGTTGAGAAATCTCCCCTGTGTGGAGACAGCTCATGGAGGAGAAGGCTTGGGGTAGGGCTTTATTCGGAAGACTTTGGGAGAGTCCTCCTTGTGTAGGTTGAGATGGAAATAGGCTGGTTTCTCAGGGAGCTCAGGACTAGAGGCTCTGAACCCCTGTCTCACTCTCCAGCACACCCAGCTCTCAGTGTGAGTAAGCCCGCACAAAGCTATTTTTAATCTGAGCTGTCTTCACTACGTGTAACCTAGTCATTTGGGAGTGACATCACGGTAACTGAGTAATCCCTTTGAAAGTGAATAGGAGATCCAAGATAATAAAATGGTCCTGGGGCTACCTGGATGAAAGTAGGCACAGGGTGTGTGTAAAACTATTTATTAAAAGCAAAGTCAACCTCTGTTGGTAGAAGCCTTGGATATCGATTGAGCAGCACACTTGGTTTTTGTGACCTGTGGCACATTTTGTAACTAGAGGAATATCTCTAAATAAAAAGTTCATGTGGTTATTAATACTTGTTCTGATACTTTATTTTCTGTCCTCTATCTTGGTAGTTAGGAAAGTTCCCTTGTGAACTTGGCTTTAAATTCTGAAAATACTGACCTTAAATCTTATTAATAGCATGAGAAGACCAGCGGGAGTTTTAGCTACACTAATCGTTATTGGATATGTTTGTTAGAGAGGTAATTATAGCAATATCAAACTGAAACATCATGTTGTTTTGTTTTAAAGAAAAAAGGCCCAAGCAGAGGATTTAGGCTTTGATCAGCATTTGAAGGTAAAGTAGATTGGTAAGAAGAATAGACAGTCATTAATGTTTATCTTATCTTAAGCTCCTCCATCACTTGCTTTATTATAGAACCTGGGGACTTTCTACAATCTGCTGACTTTGGAATTTACATTTATCAGTGATTCTGATTTTGTTACAGTTTGGGGTTTCTTGGGAAACTAATTGCAGGCAAAATCCATATATATCTCTCTCTCTATATATATCTCTATCTATCTATCTATATATATATATATATGGAGCTCCATGTCTTTGGAAACTTTCTAACCTGACATGGAAATTCATATAGGAGATAGCTTTTGGAGATAATGTTTTAGGTTCTGAGTGAATCATCTGGGTGGAGGGAATGAGGAACGGGTGAAACTTGGTGAAGTCTCCTAGGGTAGTAGAATCAGAAAGGGAGGAAAACTGATGGATCCACCAGGCCCATTTTGCCCTGTGAGTGTTTGCTGAAGCTGTTCTTGCCGTGCTTTATTCTGTCTAATTTTAAACATTACACTGCATGTGATGTCTCAGGACCCTGACTTGGACCTTACGACATCTCTCTTGAGAGTCACTATTACATCATCTAGCCACTGCCAGATTTCTTAACCACTAGATCTGAAGAATATCACTGAACCTGTGGCTTGCGTAAAAATCACCGATGTCCCTTTAACATTCCTATCTTTTAAAGTGCTATATGATGGGTATCTTTTAATTAGAAATTATAGTTATTAAATGTTTTACTTTTACAGGTAGATGAAGGGGTTAAGGGGAAAAAGTATGTTTGTCATGGGAAAAGCTGCTAGCTGAATAAAGCACTCTAGGAAATACGGTAAATGAAACCTTTGTCACTGTAAAACAATGGCCATTAAGTGACTATTATGTAATGTTATTTCTTAAGTCTGATCTGGAGTGGCTTGTTGATCTTGGAACTTGAGATATAACTCCTGTACAAATATTACTTTCACTTGGCTAATGTCAAGATTTCTGATACAAAAATTGAAGACTTTTCCCAGTAGATTACCTACGTCAGACACTGAGCATTGGAGATATAGAAGCCACGTCAGATAGTTTATTTTTCTAGGTAAAGGTTAATTTTATCCTCTTGGTATTCTGCATTCTAGACCCACGTATATAAACACAGATTACTTGCGAATCCAAAAAATAGTTCACTGTAAAATTAGCCTACCCTTGCTTAACTGCTCCAAAGGGCAGACAGGTGGCAAGACAGCTGATAGGCACACTCACCTGACTTGGCAGGTTGAATGGATGACTGTGAATTTGCATTTTCCATAAACGATAGGTCCCCAAGCAAAGGAATTTTTAATTTTTGATTCAAATGGCCATGGTGGGACAGGTAGAGTATGGGATAGTTCAGGGGTGCTTTAGGTCATAGTTGTTGATGAGGATTCTGCAAAATGAGCCAGTATGTTTACAAATTATAATTTCCTGTATGTTTTAGGATTTGATATCTGGGGTTAGATGTTTGGACCACAGAATTAATAAGGAATAAAAGTTACCTCATTTTTACTATATGACCTGTGAACTTTGTATGTACCGTTCTTTCTCAATAGATGACTCCTGTCAATTTTAGATAAGTTAGCCATGGAAAACTAGGATTTTTTTTTTTTTTTTTTTTTTTTTTTTGCGGTACGCGGGCCTCTCACTGTTGTGGCCTCTCCCATTGCGGAGCACAGGCTCCGGACGCGCAGGCTCAGTGGCCATGGCTCACGGGCCCAACCGCTCCGCGGCATGTGGGATCTTCCCAGACCGCTGCATGAACCCATGTCCCCTGCATCGGCAGACGGACTCTCAACCACTGCACCACCAGGGAAGCCCGAAAGCTAGGATTTTTAAGGTGAAAAATCAATAGTGGTTTCTATAAGCCTCCTTAACATAGGAATCCAGGCTCAAGATCAGAGCTCTGCTTCCTTCAGTGCAGTTCTTGGATCTTAGTGATTTTGATGTCATTTTTACCAGCATCGCTACTGCCAAGATGCCCTCTTGGCAGGCAGACTTCAGTTTTCTCTGAAATTGTTATTGATTACTTATCATTTGATGGCTTCTTTAAAAAAACAAAACAACTCTTTAAACAAGAGAAATTGTGGTTTATTTTACCTTCTGAGACTTAACCTTAAAATTATTCTACCTTTTTATGTAAGACCTAGGGTGATCTTGGGATCAAAAGGTACAAATACTTGCACTGGTTAGATATTAATATGATGCAACTTTCTGATGGCATTCCTCAGGAGGAACACAAACACTCCATTTAATGGGTCCCAGGTTTGAAATCCATAAAGAAAAGTGTTCTGACTCTTGGCACTGATAGACATATTCAGAAATGTTGTATTCAAGCCAGAGTAAATATATATGCCCTTTACACTTTCTTTCAGTTAGCAGAAGTCACTTCTGAACACTTATTTTGGCATTAAGGAAGCTCGTCATGACCTATTGTTCCAGAAAGATTATAGTTCTCATTTTAAGCCAGTTTTCTAGTTCCCATGTAAGTGAAATGCCCAGCCTGGAGCCGAGGAAACAAGCTTCGCTTTTCAAACCTTCCATTCTTTTAGGTGTGTCCCACAAGCAGTGGCTTGTAGCTGCTCCTTCAGCCACTTAACAGGTTTGATTTCAAATCTATTTAATAAGAAACTAACATGTTTGGAGGGGATTCATGGCCCAACATTTATGGATTTTGTTGGGAAGTTCCAGGTGTGTATATATATCTTAACTCTATGTTAAGGCATGCTAGACTGGAATGATTTTGGTTTGCTTTGCTTTGTTTTGTTTTTGTCTTCTAGTCATAAGATGTATTAGGGATTGGATTGAGAGGGGGCAGCCCCCAGTCCTGAAGGCCATGCAGCTTCTCTTTCAATTCCTTGTCTTTGGCTGCCTTAAAAGCACTAAAGAGAAGGCAAATGTTTATAAACTGGGCCAAAAAATAGAGAAACCAGAAGCCGAGAGGGATTAACCTCTGAAACATGGGAAGTTGATTACATTAAAAGATACTTGGAGGGGCTTGTTTATGAGTTATGTATCTTTGTGTGATCCTGCTTCCTGCTTTGTGGCTCGTGGATGAGGCTGAATCGCCTTCTGAAACCTGATAACCTAATAACCTAGTTTGACTCTGTCTGACTTCTGTGGGCAAAGCCTGTGGATTTATCGCATTGCCTTATTTATTCATTTGTGTACCACATATTTATTGAGTACCTTTTATGTGACCAGGTCTATGATTATCACCTGGGAAACAAAGATATATATGACATGGTCCTTTTGTTCAAGTAGCTCAATCTAGTGGGGTTAGAC
Organism: Stenella coeruleoalba; assembly: GCF_951394435.1. Taxonomy (NCBI): domain Eukaryota; kingdom Metazoa; phylum Chordata; class Mammalia; order Artiodactyla; family Delphinidae; genus Stenella; species Stenella coeruleoalba. The sequence goes on from NC_137148.1 coordinate 53,166,193, forward strand.
AGTGATGCTGACGGATAATTACGGTAACGTGTAATAACCAGTAGGAGATCTACCAACATCAGCACAGGAGGAGGGAGAGGAAGAATATCTGTTGAGGTCGTTTGGTGTATGTTGTCGCATTTAATGGTATATGTAATACCTGTTATACAGATGAAAAAATTGAGGCTTAGAGAAGTTAATTAATTGTCCCCAAATTACCAGTAGTACATGGTAAATCCAGATAAAGATGTAACTGCACTGCCCTACCTCCAAAGGAAATACAGCTCCAACAACATTCTAATTATTAAAAATAATATTTGTAAAGTAAGATTTTAGTCACTTAATTTTTATCACACAGCAGCCTCCTGGCAATTCAAAGGTATTTGTGGAACATTGAGCGCTGATAATCTTGATCTCTGCTATAGAAATGCCACCTGCTGTCTGAAGGAAGAGAGTGAAAAACAGACGTAGGTTTTACTTTGTTTTAAAATGCCACCTGCTGATTCTCTTTCCCATTAGTGGAAATTGTATATGTATTCTCCTGTAATTTCCCCATCAGTAAAGTATCACAGTTTATAATGGTGTTTGAGTGGGCTTGCGCTTTTGAAATTGAGGTTTCACTTATGGTGTAGCTCTGAATAGCTGCTATCTTACAGGCCTTTTGAATAAATAACACTACACTGCACCCGTGCTTATTTTGCTGAGATTTCTCTCTACGTATTATGAAATCCTGCGCATTCACGTGAGTGTATTTATTATGCACTCATCTCAAAATCCTTGCTGATCTTGTAGTAGAGCATATAGTTCATTTCATAGAAGGGACAAAAGTTCTTGCATCTTACATGGCAGTACAGGGTGAATGTCAGGAAAGAGCTGTTGGGATTTTAGAGCTGAATTGCTTACAGGCTTCTTCTTCACGTTTTAAAACGACAATAATTTCTCTTGAATGTGCTAATGCTAACTACAAATATGCTAATGCTAACTACATTTTTAGAGAGATGTTTGATGAGACTTAAATACATATTTAAGTATTTAAGACTCTGTGAAGATCATGGTATTTAGAGAACTAAGACTGCTTTGCTATGCTTAAAACAATTGTATGAGAATAAAATATGAACAATCTACAACATGCAAAAGGCGTAAACATTGCATCCAGAATTCTCTAAACCACAAAAATCCTTCACTGGCCATGTCTTAGCTCTCAGTGGCGCAGTATGTGAGCTGCTTTTGAGAAATGGCTGCTCCTTACTAAGGATGGAGTAAAAAAAGTCTTTCCTTCAGGTGCTCTTTTTTAAATATTGAAGAAGGTGTTTTTCACGGCCACTAATCCAGATTCGTACTGACACAGGGTTTATCACTTTAATTTACTCACTCTAGAAAAAGTCCAGGCAGCTAGATGTGCTTTGTTTTGTTTTGTTTTTGACACAGTTTATGAAGATACAGTTTACATACATATGTATGTATCCTTGTATGTAAAGGATACGGTTTATGAAGATACAGTTTACATACATATGTATGTATCCTTGTATGTAAAGTATATTACATATCCTTTATAAGTGAGCAGTTCTGTGAATTTTGACAAATTATCACCACAATTAGGTTATAGAAAGTTTTAGAAACTTAAGAAACTTAGAAACCTTAGAAAGTTTTAGGTACTTTTTGGTTGTTTGATAATGCTAATAAAGGATTAGAATAAGATGTTTTGTTTTGCTCTCCCTTGTCCACCCCCTGCCTTTTAAAAATTAGCTCCATATTTTATTATGTTTTGCCTAGTTGTGCCCCAGTGTCCTTTTCCTATTCCAGGATGCCAGCCAGGATACGGTGTTACATTGTGTCATCCTTTTAAAAAATCATTTTGATGAGGAAGATGGTTAACACATAGTTCGATTCCATGGTTGGTAATGTCAAGTAGGTACCAGGAAAAGGCATCAGAATGAGATACTCGAAAGAGAAGCTTAAACTACCTAAATTGCGTGGTCCAGTCTTACTGTATAATAGCCTCTTTGATGCTACATAGGTGAAGAAGTTTTAAGAAACCAGATAAACAAATTCTACTAGCAGGAAATGGTTATAAATAATTTGGGGTTGTTTATTGGGGAAGGAAACAGAGCCACGAGGTGGAAGACTTGGAAGCCATGTAATTTAAGACATTGACTATGGTTGTTGGAAAATATAGAGATCCAGAAGGAAGCATGGAGTTTTTCAGCGCAAGTGAAGACAGACCAACACATGCATTTAACAAAAGATAAAGTCAAGATACTTCATTTGCTTTGTAAAATAAGTTATCATGTCTTTTCATGATTTTCATTATATTTTAATTTCAGTCGAATGTATATAGCTTTGAGAAGAAAATTTTAAACTTATGCCTAAGACAAAGAATGGAGAAAATATGAACAGCCGTAAAAAAAAACCACCCCAAATTCTAGTGCTCAGATACACCCACTATGAAAAATATGGGGTTATCCTTCCACGTGTTTTTTTCTGGGCGTATGTGTGCACACACATGTGCATGTACACACCACAAAACTCATATTTTATTGAACCTCCTGTTTGATGAGTTTTCTTTTTCCCTTAAAGAGGTTCTTTTAAACACCCACCTTTACAATGGTAAGATTTCCAGAAATTTTGAAAAATATTTGTAACGTACAAGAAGGTATGGGTGGGGGGTTGTTTGTAAAGTTGTGGGGAAGCATTCAGAATCATGCTGTGAAAGCTGCCCTGCTAATGCACAGCTTCACCTAACTGTGGGAGTGTCCACACCGGCTCACTGGTGTGCAGAGTGGGAGTGAGGCCATGGACACCTGTGATGTCACCTTGGATGGTCTCACATTTTAGGTTCTGTTTTTTTCCCCCTATATTCAGATCTCTTTTGAAGTGTTCCCTTTAAAAATACTCCTGCTAACTCAGATTCCAATTAACATCTCCCCACAGGCTTAAATGTTAAACCTCAAGATCTAAACTTTATCCCTTATGTGTGTGAGCAGGCTTGCCAGATGGCAGGCCAATTAATATATTTTTGCAAGGTGTAGAAATATTTTTTCTCCATAGGGGAACAATGAATCCATCTGCTCCACATTTTCCTTTCCCCTCTGTCCTTTGGGGAAAATCATCATTTAATTTTCAGAACTAAATTGTGCAACTCTCTAAGTGACACTTTCTTTTTAAGGGAGGTGGTTTTAGAAATGGAAACTTTTTCTTACTCAAAGGATGTAAAAACCCTATGTCATGGATTAAAATATCTGGACATCTAAGTTTCATCCAGGGTCCTTTGTTTTAAGTTGGACATTACAGAATCATATTTTAAGAAACTGATTCATAGAAGCCTTAACTTGGAAGAAGCTTCAGAAACATCTAGTCCACCCCCCTCATTGTAAGATGAGGAAGTTGATGCTTAGGTACCAAAGTTTCAAGCTAGTAAGCAACTTGGAACCTGGTCTCCAGGTTCCAAATTAGGACAACAGTGTTAAAAACAGAATCTTTCATTTCTCAAGGGGAATAAAAGGAGGGAGAACCTTGAATAAGATTCAACCAGGAGAAGAAGCACACTCATATTTATTGCCTGTTTCCTCTTGATTTGACCTGGGTGCATCACCCCTATACTCAGTGGCAATTGATATCAACAGGTAATTAACTATTTAGAGCTGTGTGTTGCCTCCAACTCAAAGTTCCTGAAGTACCAAGTACCATGTCCTTTTTTTAAGCACTTATAATAAAGTGTGCTGTCTGGGCATGGAATGAATGAATTACTGAATATGTGAATATCAGTGAGGTTATTTTACAAAATCCTCTCAGGACGGTTTGGAATTCTAGGAGTGTGACTACCTTATAGCTTTGCCATAATCTGACACATTATAATACAGAATTTGCTTCCTTTTCCCTTATGGTTATGAAGGAGTTCAGTACTGAATATTCCAGAAGCTTCTCTTGGGAGGAATGTTTTACCTGTAACTCTGTTTACCAGCATTTTTGCTGTCATAGTCGGGCATAGATTGGTTAATGTTAAATGACAGAAAGGATTTAGACTTGACTTTTTTTTCTCTTTCCTTCACATTGGCTGTTCTTCCTTATCTGTATTTATCCTAACAGACCCTGTTCCTATAGTAGAAAGAGTTCAGACTTTGGGGCAGGGAGACCTTGGGTGGAATTCTGACTCTGTGACAAACTAGACGTGTGATTTCGGCAGGTAAACTTACCTCTAATACTTGGTTTCCTCATCTTTAAGTAGGAAGAATAGCCAACAGATCTTTTTTTGTGCCTTAAATAAGATAAATTGTAAAACATTTAGATCAGGGATAGACAAGATACATTCTATAGGCCAAATCCAGCCTATCACTTGTTTTTATACATAAAGCTTTATTAGAACTCAGCCACCCCAGTTCAGTTAGATATTATCTATGGCTGCTGGTACTACAACAGTATAATCCAGTAGTTGTAACATGAGACTCTGGCCTGCAAAGCCAAAAACATGTACTGTACTATCCGGCCCTCTACAGAAAATCTTTGCCAAACCGGGGCCTAGGGCAATGCCTCGCAACTATAGGCACTCAATAAATGTTCATTTCACCTTGTTCCCATGGATTATTTCAAGTGCAGTCTTTTCCTGTAGTCACTCTTTAAAGAAAGGCGGTTCTGGGGTGACCTTCTCTAGGGATTCTTCTAAAGCCCCTGCCCACCTCTGGAGTATGGCCAAACCTTGAGCCATGACTCAGGCCAGAACATGCTGAGAGAGGCATCTCCATGGCTCCCACACCCTGATGTGGATATAGCGTGCCTGGACTTGCACTGGGTGTCGTGCATGTTACAGGAAGAGAGTTTTCTCTAATCCAAGTGTAAATAAAGTCATTGCTCTTTAGATTGCAGCATGTCCAATTTCGTTTGAATTATTTCTCCCAATGAATTAGTAGGTGTGTCCAACCTCTACTTCTTCAAGAGTTTCCCAACACAGCCCCTCAAACCGTGGAATGGTTTTCATTTCTAAATACACTAAAAATCATAACACATTATAAATGCTGTCTTTAGCAAAGGACCTTCTTGATTCCTACAGCAGGAGTTTTCTGCAGCGACCCTGGGCTGTTTGAAAGAGAAAGTTCTCACAGGAGTGATAAAATTTGGGGCTTATTTTGTTTTGTGTTTTAAGCCAAATGAACTCAGGGTTCTTCCGCAGTTTTGATGAGGTACACCCTGGTGTGTGATAGAAGACTAAGACGGGAATAGACTGGTGGCATGTGCCCAGTGAGGACTTAGCAATCGATGGCTACACCCCACCTCCCACATGTGGTTGAGAGAAAGATTGAGGGCCTCTAAAAGCTCTTAAGGGCTGTTAGGCTTTCTTGTTATTTTTTATTTTTAAAAATGTATTGAGGGGCTTCCCTGGTGGCGCAGTGGTTGAGAGTCCGCCTGCCGATGCAGGGGACGCGGGTTCGTGCCCCGGTCCGGGAAGATCCCACGTGCCGCGGAGCGGCTGGGCCCGTGAGCCATGGCCGCTGAGCCTGCATTTCCAGAGCCTGTGCTCCGCAACGGGAGAGGCCACAACAGTGAGAGGCCTGCGTATCAAAAAAAAAAAAAAAAAATTATTGAGGAAATTTTTTCAGAATAGTAAAGGGATTTTTAAAACATTTTAACATTCCCTGTGTCTTTAAAAATAACATTGGGAATAAATTTTAAAAGCATTATCTAAGATTTTGTAAAGTCCTCCTTGACTCTTTGCCTTCCTATTCCAGCACATTTTAGTGTTTCTAGTGCTTCTGTACAGGCCCGTTAACATTTTTCCCAACATGTCATAATTCTGTGTATACTTCTCTGAATTCCCAGCTGATTGTGAATGCCTTGAAGAACAGACTTTGTTCCAGCCTAGTGCCTGGCACATAATAGGCGCTTAATAAAGGGTTATTGAATGAAAGCACTCCACAGTGAGCATATCCGAGCATACAGCTTTTTCTGTCTTTTGGAGCTATTTCCTTAGGATAAATTCCCACAATAGAGATTTCTAGGCCAAAGAGACGTGAACATGTTTATGAATTTTGATACATAGTGCCAAGTAACTTTTATGTCTACTTGAGGTTCCTTCCAAGTTTGTGACTCTCATATCACATGGTACATTATTGCTAGGTTGGCGGTCTGGTGTTCCATATTTTCTCTAGCAAAAAAAAAAAATGACAGGAGGGTATATCATCGCCAGATTCAGGTCTGGAATGAACATTGCATATGCTTTAGGATGAAAAGCTTCTAAAAGAATCAAAATTCCTTCTGTGGAACTTGGGAATTAGAGGGAGGCGGCAGCAGAGGCGAGGTATAGGGTAAAAGACACTGTTCTAGGAGCAAATAACTCCTGGAGTTTTATTACTGCTCTGAACTTTTACGGTGCTGTCATCAATATTTCAGGAAAGCAATTGGATAATTTTTTTTATTTGTTTTCTCTCCTCAACACATTTAATGTTCAAATGTGAAACATTATTTATTGTAAACTGCTGTTAATACACATTCCAAGGTCTACTTTTATCAAGGTTTGAAACTGTCTAATGTATTATGCATTTCCATCTTCAATTGATCTGATTTGTGTGTGAAATAAGATTGAGTCTCCATACTGTGACCTTGGGCAGCACCAGCTTTTTTTGAGTTTGGTAATTTCCCCTCCCTCAGCTAGTACTTGGCGGGCTCATCAATGACCACCGGTAAACAGCCATATCTACCCTTTGGTACAAAGTATGCTATTGACGAACACCTGGAATCACCTAAATGCCACCTCATAGATGGCATACAAAGTTTGTGGGGACTAGGCTGAATAGAGCAAGGGCATCATTCAATTAGAAATGTCCTGTGTGGAGATTAGGGATTCTCGTGAATACGAAGGTTCAACAGATATTCTAAAGGATTTATGAGTGTTCTGTGTTCCATATTTATGTTCTACATAAGAGGAGTGGCAAGCAAAATTCATCCTGATTCTTTCAGAAAATGGAAGTCATTTCTTCTCATCACCTACCTACCCCCTTCAACTTTGCATTTTGGAGAGAAAATTATTTTTGCGGGGGGGAAGAGAACTATAAATGCTTTTACATGTTACACCACTTGCCTAATTCAGCATCATTTCACAATATTGGTTGCAAATGGAAAGGGAGATTCTTTTTGGCTTTGCAGTTGCATTATAAATGCCTCTGCATTAATCTGGGTTCAAACTCTTAGGCTAATAGACCTAGGAGTGGAGCAAAGTGTTGTGATTTGATTTGTCCATTTACTTGTGTGAAAGGTAATTCATGTGACCATAAAAATGCTTTTTAAATGTGGACTCATTTTCAGGTTAAAAGATCCTCTACCAAATTAGATAGGAAGCTTGAGGCATAGGCAGTAAGAAATTTTCCTCCTTCAGGTGTTGCTGTGGATCAATATCTTTTATTGACTTCTAGGGTTTGCATGCAATTTTCTATCATGGTCGTTTATGCTAATCAGCATGAAACAGAATAATTGTAAATCATAGCCCCTTAGGCACATTTTTCCCTCCTGTAATACTTGAGACCACAGAATTATGTTCAAAAGAGATGAGAAAAACAATCCATCATTTTTCAGTGACTCGCGGAGTTGACACAGATGTGGATGGTAAGGGCTCCTTCCCTCCTTATCTTTGGACTTCACCTTATATTTTAATTCTGAATGCGAATGCAAATGAACTCCCTGTGAAAAGAAATTGGGTTTAAATTAGCCAGTTACCTTTATTTGTGAAAATGCAAATAGATCATGTTAAATATGAAAAGTAGAATAACTATAATATATCCTATTTTAATGTTGGTACATAAGATTATTAAAAGTTATCTTCATCAGGAAGGAATGTTTACATAATTATTGTAAATTATCAACGTTATTGCCCAAAGAAGTGTAAGGATATTTATCTACATATTTAATGATATAATTCAGATAATTAGTATAGAATATAGCAGTTTTTTATTTTAATGTTGTACTAAGATAGATGGTTTGACTACTGTTCACATTTCTTTGTAGTACAGAACTCATTGAAATGTATAGTTATTAACAAAAACAAAGTAAAATATATCTTTCTTGACCAGTAGCTCATACATGTATGCTTTATTCTCATCAGAGTCCCAACTGTGCCATGGAAGCATAGTTAACTCTGGCTGTATGCATATCCCTGTACACACCCACAGATGAATGCATATGTGTTGTGTACATCACGGGGTCTGTATGGGCTAATGGTATAACTCCAAAAGGAAACCCTATTTAGTAATGGGCTCTTAGATATGGTGCCTGAATGCATAGTTGCCTCTACCCATAGACCTGCGTGAAAGATGAGGGAACCTCTTTCTATTTTTCTTTAGATCATTCCAAATAAAAACTTGACCTATCAGCATGGAAAGTAGAAGCTCTACACTCCCTAAGAATGATAAGCCTTTTCTGCATGGGAGTTTTTGGGCCAAAGAAGGTTTATGGATTGTCAGTGAATAGAGAGTTGGATGAAGGAGTTGTTTGACTCCCAGTTTGTTTTAAGCACTTCAGGTATGAAACATCCTTACTTCATGGAAGCCACCCCTTAGTGTCAGATCTATTGTCGTGGTGACTTCTGAGTTTAAGATGTGCTGAAAGCAGGGGAGGTTTCACTTGGGAGATGAGGCTTGGACTGTGGAGCTGGGTGCAGTCTGCTCTCCATCGTCTGCATCTCTTTGTTCATGAATTCAGTAAATAATAGCTGAGCACCTTCTTTATGTCAGGCATTGTGCTGGGGAGGCAATGGTGAAGGAGGCAGGTGTTTCCAGCCCTCTTGAAAGCTTGCAGTTTCATGGGGAATGCAGTGGGGTGGGTAGAGGGAGAGGAAGACACAAAGGATGAAAAAGAATTTACAACCCTGTGTGTGATTATATATCTGTGCTTACCCACTCTTAGCCATGTTGTGGTGGTGGGAATACAAAGAGTTTTGAGAGCATCTCAGGGACATGTAACAGAGAGTGGGCTTTCAGGAAAGTTAAGCAGTTTGGTTAGTTAGTGAAAGATGGAAGAGAATATTCCATGCAAAGAGACCTTGGAGCGAGAGTTGAAAAATTTGATGAGAGTGATAATTAGAAGCCTGGAATTTACCCTGTGAGCAAGAGGAACCAACCACTGAAGGGTTTTACACAGAGCAGTGATAAGATCACCTTTGCCCATTGGGAAGATTTCTGGCAGTGGAGGATGAGTTGGAATTGGACAAGGAGGTGGCTGGGAGTTCAGTTAGAGCATGCTTCAGCAAGCTTCCAGGTCAGAGATGGTGATGATACCATGACCAGGTTGGGGGCTGTGAGGGTGAAGGGAGATGAAACCCACAGGACCAGATAACCAGTTGAGTGATTAGAGTGAGGAAGGCCAAAGGGTTTGTGCCTTTATTTCTGCTTTAGGCTGTTGGGTAATGGTACCAATCCCTGAAATTGGAGACACAGGAAGCAGGGCAGGTTGGGTAATGATGATCATTTCAGTTGGGGACTCACTGAATTGGAGCTTCTGTAGACAGCCACGTGGAGATGTGCAGCTGACTGTTGGATACAAGAGTCTGGAACTAGGAAGGAGTTCCAGGTTGGGGATTGAGAGTCATCCACAGAAAGATTAATGGCAAGCGCCAAAGTTACTTAGTGTTGAGTATTTCTCTTCCGGGAGTCTCAAGTATTTAGAGCTGCCTAGACCCAGGGACTGAATCTAATCTTTTGGGCCCTGTCTTTTCCCAAGCAAAATGGAGATGATTCGTAGATGGTTTAGGTAGTGTTTTCTATGCAGGACAAGCCACAGAACCATGTATTTATCTTTTCCATAGACATGTGTGTTTTCCTTTACTTTGGAATAGTGTTTGAGATCTAAGTTTCTTTGGTCATAGGAGAAGCCATAACTACTGAAGTTTCATGGTAATTCTGGAATTTTCCTTATAGTTAAAAGTATAGGGGACTTCTCTGGTGGCACAGTGGTTAAGAATCCACCTGCCAATGCAGGGGACATGGGTTCAAGCCCTGGTCCAGGAAGATCCCATATGCTGCAGAGCAACTAAGACCGTGAGCCACAACTACTGAGCCCACGTGCCACAACTACTGCATCCAGCATACCTAGAGCCCGTGTTCTGCACCAAAGAGAAGCCACTGTAATTAGAAGCCCGTGCACCTCAACAAAGAGTAGCCCCCACCCGCCGCAACCAGAGGAAGCCCGCATGCAGCAACGAAGACCCAACGCAGCCAAAAATAAATTTATTTTTAAAAAAGTATATTGGGGACCATCTATGTTGTCACAGATGGCAAGATTTCATTCTTTTTTATGGTGCATATATATATATGTAATCACATCTTCTTTATTATCTATTGATGGGCACTGAGGTTGGGTCGCTTCCATATTTTTTATTTTCATCGAAGTATAGTTGATTTACAATGTTAGTTTCAGGTGTGCAGCACACTGATTCAGATATATATATATATATATATATATATATATATATATATATATATCCTTTTTTAGATTGTTTTCTTAAAGGTATAGTTCCCTGTGCTGTATACAGTCCATATCTTGACTATTGTAAATAATGCTACAATGAGCATAGAAATGCTATATTTTTTCGAATTAGTGTTTTTGTTTTCTTTGGATAAATAGCCAGGAGTGGAATTGCTGGATCATATGATAGTTCTTTTAAAAATTTTTGAAGAATCTCCATACTGTTTTCCATAGTGGTTGCACCAATTTACATCCTACCAACAGTGCACAAGGGTTCCCTTTTCTCCACATCCTCTCCAACTCTTATTTGTTGTCTTTTTGATGATGGCCATTCTGACAGGTGTAAGGGGGTATCTCACTGTGGTTTTGATTTGCATTTCCCTCATGGTTAGTGACGGTGAGCATCTTTTCATTTGCCTGTTGACCATCTGTATGTCTTCCTTGGAAAAATATCTATTCAGATCCTCTGTCCATTTTTCAATCAAGCTGTTTGTTTTCTTGATGTTCAATTCTTTCTGTATTTTGGGTATAAACTCCTTATCGGATATATCATTTGCAAATATCTTCTCCCATTCAGTAGGTGGCCTTTTTGTTTTATTGATAGTTTCCTGTGCTAAGAAAGACAAATACTGTATGATTTCACTTATGTGTTGAATCTAAAAAACAAAAGAAATGAACAAAAAAGAAACAGTTATAGATAGCAGAGAACAAACAAGTGGTTGCCAGAGGGGAGGGGACTGGGATGAGGAAAGAAATAGGTGAGGGAGATTAAGAGGTACAAACTTCCAGTTGCAAAATAAATGAGTCACGGGTATAAAATACCCAGTGTGGGAAATATCAGTAACAATGTGAGCTCTTTGTATGTTGACACATCTTAAGTAGACTCATCATGGTGATCAGTTTGAAATGTATAGAAATATCTAATCACTATGTTGTGTAACAGGAACTAACATAGGTCAATTATACTTCAAAAACAAACAGACAAACTCAGAAAAAGAGATGAGATTTGTGGTTACCAGAGGTGGGGAGTAAGGGGAGGGTGAATTGGATGAAGGTAGTCAAAGTGTACTGTACGTAATTCCTGTTATAAGGTAAATAAGTACTAAGGACATAATGTACAACATGATACATGTAATGAACACTGCTGTATGTTATATATGAAAGATGTTAAGAGAGTAAAGCCTAAGAGTTCTCTTCACAAGAAAAAAATTTTTTTTATTTCTTTAATTTTGTATCTATGTGAGATGATGGATGTTCACATGTTCACTTAGCTTATTATGATAATCACTTCATGATGTGTGTAAGTCAAATCTTTATGCTGTACACATTAAGCTTACACAGTGCTGTGTGTCAGTTATATCTCAATAAAACCGGAAGAAAAAAAGTATTTTGAGGAACCTCACCATCCTGTGTATTGTGTCTCTAAGACAGAAGAAATAAGGATGGAAAGAGACAATAGTAGTTGAGTAGAAAATTGAAGTTGCAAAATTCTGTGGCATAATGATAGTGTTTTTTGATTGTTCGATTTTGCTTTGCTTTTTTGTTCTATTTTTCTTGACAGAAACAAAAAGCATTTTCCATTTAAAAGTGCTCTGTTGGCAGTATGATTTCTAGGTCCACATAGAGGAAGAATGAGGTGGACAGAATGGTGGAAGTTTTAGAAGAAAAGCATGTTTCCTCATATGGGGAAAAGGGTAGGAGTAAGAAAAGTATGTTTGTTCTTTTTTCAATGTAAGTTCCTGGTAGATGGAGACCATCAGTCTCCATGGTACTTGTATCCCATCCTGGTGTCCTCTGCATGGGCAGAGAAGCTGTCAGCTTTCTGGCTGGCCCAGCAGAAAGCACTGGGCATTTCCTGGAAGAGATGGCAGACGAGGGTCATCTCTTGTCACCTCTTTAACCTGATTTATTGCTTTTGAATTTTTTAATAAGGACATATTGTAAGGTCTGTCTGGGGACCGAGAGCTCTGATCATTCATGCAGTGAACTTTGAATAAGTTGGTAAGATTGGCTGGGCCCTATTATCATAATGGATGGTGACTATTTGACATTTATAATGGTATGCTCCATTTGCACTAAAATAAATGAATTTGTATTTAAAAATAATTGGCCAGTGTGGGTTCCTATCAAACCTAAAATAGAGGCTTTTTGCATTCAAAGTTAAAAACTGAAAAACTGCATGCAGACTTAGTGAAGATTTACTGAATATGTTAACTGGTGGAATCCCATTAAACCTGATTGAACCGATCTGTAGCTGGAGAAAGCACAGGAATCACCTTACTCTCCTGTGCTTACAGTCTAAGTTGTTAAATTTTCTGAATACATGAGGATTTTTATTAATTGCATATTATTTGTCAGGCCTATTGACCTTCCTGCCTACTAACCTGTTCCTAGGTCAGGACGGCAGTTCTCCCTGCCGAGGCAGTATTAATTCCAACTTCTTTTGTTAGAGTACTGATTTGTGCAGCTCTTCCAGTTGGAGAATTAGATCACTGGTATCCTTTGCTGCCCCATGATACATGTGGAAATGAGTCAGTGGAAAATTCACTTACTCATTGTGACCTACTTCTGTCGCTTTCATTGAAAGTGTGCTTATTTGTCAAAAGCAATCTGTCCCCCTTCCAGAAACTCTTGCTCCATTGCCACTTTAACCCCTTAGCCTATAGGTTCTTTTATAATATTTACAGTTACCTAAATCTGCCAATTATTCTGTTGTACATGCGGTTCATTTTCGATTCAGCCCTGGAGGCCAGGGATGGAATCTGACTTTGTATAGCTCTCAGTACATCCTGACCCACGATCTCTGCTTTCTAATGAAGATTCTTGGCTTTTGAGGAGAAACTGTAAAATGGTAACTTTTACTAATTTAAGAAAGGAAGGTGTGTTACGCCAGGGTTTGCTGTGATCAAACTCCTCACTCTTCCATTTTCAGCAAAACTTTCCTGTTCTCATTTTTATTAGCTTATTCTTAGAGATTATTCATTTATCCAACAAGGTTTAAAATCAAGTGTACCCTTCTGCCAGGTGTTGTACTAGGGTCACAAAAAGAATAAGATGCTTGCTCCAGGGAGCTTACAATCCCTAGTAGAAGAGCTACATGGAGTCATTTTAGAGTAACCCAGTTTAAACATCATTTTAACTGTGGGGTAGTGTAGAACATTCCACACCAACACCAAAATTAGGATTGCTTCTTACCTGACTTTGTTTCTTTCAGCTTTAGTCTTGTCGTTCCCGTCCAGAGGGTTTACTCACTCCACACTCGTATATGTCAGTATGTGAAATGGGTATTTACGATAGAACATCATGCAGATGGTGAGAGAATTTATTGCGAATAATACAATTCTAAACTGCAGAAAAAGAAAGCAATGTAGTATATATTTTATTAAGCACAGATACAGAAACACACATATGTGTAGCAACGACAAACACCATATAGTAGCTCAGATTTATTGCTGTTTTTTTGTTTTGTTTTGTTTTGTTTTGTTTTGTTTTTGAGGTGTGTGGGCCTCTCACTGCTGTGACCTCTCCCTTTGCGGAGCACAGGCTCCGGACGCGCAGGCTCAGCGGCCATGGCTCACGGGCCCAGCCGCTCTGCGGCATGTGGGATCCTCCCGGACCAGGGCACGAACCCGTGTCCCCTGCATCGGCAGGCAGACTCTCAACCACTGCACCACGAGGGAAGCCCCTATTGCTGTATTTTTATGTCTAGTATTGCACAGACCTCAAAGTATTAGCAGCGATAGACCATATTTACAATTTAAACAAGATAAATTTCAATTCAGCATTATTTAAGATTATCATTGTATGTCTTGAAATAATACCTAAATATTCTTTGCCCTGGTCTAACCATATTTACAGATTCTCAGATTAGGAATGAACAGTCTTAAAGTTAATGTATAGAGGAAGTAAACGGAAACCAGCATTTGCTGAGTAGAATTGCATTTTTGAAACCTATCTCATTCTTGGCAGTTAATTAGTTTTTACTGTGAACTCACCCTTAAAAAAAGAAACTCATGCTGACTTGATAGCACTTTTTAAAAAGTGGCAGCTATTAACATTAAAATAACAAAGTGGAACTTTCTCTCTGCTAACTGTTGGAGTTGTGAGCATTACTTTATTTGGGTCTTAATTTCTTTGTGCTTTTTTCAGATTGTTGCAGATACCTCTCCTTTTTGGGGAGAACACATAGAGAAAAAACTCAGGATCAGACTGAGCTAGTTTGCTGTGATACATTGCAACTTAGATGTGGTGTTATATTCTAGAAAATACTCTGTGCTTTTCCACCAAGAAACAGAAGCTTCTGGTCAAAGTCATAAGTGAAGCAACCAATTCTAAAATAAATGAGCGTTGTTTAAGCCAAGTTGTAATGCCGCAGCAAAGATGTGTGGTGCCCTGTGAATTTTGTCATGTTAGAATGATCTAGATTTTACTATGTGATGAACTGATTAACTTTGACTCTACTGTGGGAAGACAGTCTGCCTGCTTTTGTTTTTCCTTACAGTTGTCACCTTTATCTTTGCTTTTGCAGCCATTTTCTGTGATAAGCAAAATAAGTTTGTTTCAAAGGAAAGTATCAGTTTATTGTCAAATAATATGACATTGTGAATCCTCATCTACATATATATTCATCTGGAGATGCATATAAACAATGAAGTCTAAGAAGAGGTTTTTACACTATATTGCCATTCATTATAGGTGTACCCTGTTTATTTGGTTCTCAATCAAAGAGGCCCTTCACAGTAGTTTACTCTTCACACCAGACCGCATTTCCAACCAGAGCTTAGAGCATAAGCCTCAGTTGGCCAGTGACTTAAGTATACAGTGCCTTATCTGGCTTCCTGTAATCTCTTCATTTAAAACCACTTACCTAAAAGGCTTATATCTTTTGTTGTGGTGTCATCAGAAGCCACACCTGAGAATTGAGAATTGTTCCTTTGAGCTTATTCAGATGTTTTCTGCTAAGCTGCTTTATGTAAGATGTTGAAAGGCAACGTATCCTTTCTGGGCCCTGAACTCCTAACCTGACTGAAATGCTCCCTGTCACCGCAGAAGTGTGGCATTTCTGCAACCTTTGGAGAAGGCTCAGGAGGGAAATGGATGGAGTCCATGCCCAGTGATACTTGTGGGCATTTGGGTGGAGCTGGAGGGTTACGTAACAGTGAAAAACCACAGGTCCCTCTGTTCTCCCCGTGGTGCTGGATTCCGAATTTACATTTTTTCCCTCATCGGTTCTGTGGCTACAAGTTCTGTAGTGAGAACTAGGTGACCTTCCTAAAATCTCAGGCTGTGTAATAACAGGTGATTTGTTCCATATCACTAACCCCCATACTGGGAGCTTTATGCTTTCTTAACATGTGACAGTATGATTCTAGTTAGTTTTGCATTGCACCTTCAACTTTGCAGATTTTCTGCAAATTGAATGTGGGACACTTAATATTCCAATGCAATGTGGTAACCACCATCGGAATACAAATTCAGTAATTAAAGCTCTAAGAGGAGTGAATATGTTTAACGATAAATGCTGGGAAAAGACGATGCCTATAGAGTTCTTTGTTGTTTTAGAGTAGCTGATTATGTCTACCACTACAGAAATTGTGTGCTCTGTGTGGATATTCTAAAAGGATAATCTTCATTTATGAGTGTATTCCTCTAACTCCAGGGGTTGAATTTATAAACAAAAGAAAGATTCCTCTGAAGGACTGCTAGTTTAGAGGGAACCATTGAGATGACCTGCATTCACTTTCAAACCTCTGCAACTGTAGGGTTATACGTAGGGCTTTTATTGGCATTTTAAGTTAAGGAGACCTTACTCCTTTGGGCTTTGCTATTTGTCGAGCTGACCAGGGCTGCCAGAGTCTAGCTGTGTCTTCCCCACATCATTAATAACTATTAGAATTGGGCCTGGCCCGGCTTTGATTAGCACCTCTGTGACTCTACAGCCAGCAGCCACTGGATTGTAATTAAAGGGGCGCAAACAATTCCTGTCATTAGCAAACTGTATGGTCAACATTCCGTGCTTTGTTTCTGTTTTCATGTTTTAAATCAGGTTCTGAAGAGGGCTGAGCTTTTGCTAAAATAATAAAATGGCATTTATTGATGGTTTCCTGAGAGAGACAGTTAGCTGATACTTTGGGTTGCTGTGGCTTAGGACTGGCTGCTACATCCCAGCCAAAGGGGGTCTGGTGCCTTGTTTTTTCTACTCTAACTGTTTTTTGTTTTTAATCACTTTATTGAGGTAGAGTTGACATACAATAGGCTGTACGTATTCGATGTATACAACTTGGTGAGTTTGGAGCTAAGTATACACGGATGAAACCATCACCACAGTCAATGCCACCACATTGCTTGATGTGGCCTTTCTGATATGGTCAAGTGATGTGGAAACCAGCAATGGCTTCCTACTCATCTGCGTTACTTCTAGTAGAAGCCCACGTGAAATGAGGAGGCCTGTTCTGAGCTGGGATGTGGGTACTCGGGATGCCTATACTGTAGTGGGTAAGAACATCTCTAACTGGCACTGGCAAAGCAAGCATGGTTCCTGTTCTTAACTCTATCACCAGGTACCTCTTGGAGCCCTGCCTTGGAAAGGAATGGACACAGGTCCTAGCCATTCACACCTGTGAATGTGCCTTCACCCATTCCCCACCTGGTCTCAGGGAAACTCACCCCTGTCTTCTAGGTTCAGGCAGCTCCTTTCTGCCCATTTCCTGTAGGAGCATCACTCACAGCCTCTGTGTTCTTAGCGGGAAGGGCCTGGGTGAGACTTACCTTCTGGCTCTTCCTAATTTCTGCTTCCATTCCTGAAACCAAAACCTGTTAAAGACCTTCTGAGGCCGAGGAGCCCAGACTCTGAACACAAAGACTTCTTGGAATGAGGGAAGGAAACATACCTTTCATTCTCCTCTAGTAGAAAGAATACTGCACATTAATATCTCAGTAAATTATCCTGTCATGTGGTACTTTGTCATCACTCTCTACCTCTCTCCATTCCTCCTGGGAATCGTGGTGAGCAGTGTTTTTATATTTTATTTTATTTTACTTTATTTCATTTTACTTACTTACCATGCTGCGCAGCTTGTGAGATCTTAGTTCCCTGACCAGGGATCGAACCTGGGCCGGGACCCCTGCAGTGGAAGTGCGGCATCCTAACCACTGGACCGTCAGGAAATTCCCAGCAGTATTTTTATTTGTATTTAATTAATTTATTTATTTATTTATTTATTTTATTTATTTATTTATTTTTGGCTGCCAATGGGTCTTCATTGCTGCGCGTGGGCTTTCTCTAGTTGCTGCGAGCAGGGGCTACTCTTTGTTGCGGTGCTCAGCCTTCTCATTGTGGTGGCTTCTCTTGTTTTGGAGCACGGACTCTAGACGCGTGGGCTTCATTAGTTGCAGCACGCGGGCTCAGTAGTTGTGGCTCACGGGCTCTAAAGCGCGGGCTCAGTAGTTGTGGTGCACGGGCTCAGTTGCTCTGCAGCATGTGGGATCTTTCCGGACCAGGGCTCGAACCCGTGTCCCCTGCATTGGCAGGCGGATTCTTAACCACTGTGCCACCAGGGAAGCCCCCCAGCAGTATTTTTAGAAGGCTTCTGTTTTTCTTTATAACACACACACCTTATTCCAGATTAAGAGGTTGCAGGATTCATAGTTAATTTTGTTTGTAAACTAAAGCACAGGCATACACACATTTTCCCATATTCCGGCCACTGAGAAGTAATCGTTGTTGTTGTTTATGTACATTTCCTCCCGGTCCAGTTTCTTTGCATTCTGTGTATTTTCAAGCATGTTTGATATCAAGCTTTTGACTCTACGCTTTTCACCATTGTAAGTAAGCATTTTGGGAAAAATATCCCATCTTGTGATTGTAGCGTAGCTTATGTAACTACTTCATTCAGGGTTTTTAGGAGAGCAAGACTGATCATTTATTTGTTCTACATTGTCCTTTGTTCTCTGCCATCTCAGATAAAGGTAAAAAAAAAAGGGATGTGTGTACGGGGCGGGGGAGGGGTGGCGGTCCATTGGCTTGATTAGAAACAAAAAAGCTTCCACAGAGAGGCAGCAGTTACTTTTAGGTGGTGGTTAGTGATCTTAAGACAAGACAGAAGTGGGTGGGCGAGCGGAGAGCCTTTGTTGCAGGTTCAAGCTCTGCGGTTCTCAGGCAAAAAGACAGTTTTCTGTCAGCCTCAGTCCTTGGGCCTCTTTGGGCCACCTTTTCTTCCCTCAGTTCTGGACTTTTTGTCGTTCGATGTCAGGCTAGTGTGACCCAGGCAGAAGTAGGTCCTTATTGTGGGATAGATCTTTTAAAATACATATTTCATTGAGTACATAAAAAGCATTTGGAGGACAGAATGACCCAAAAATGAACTGTCCTAAGAAAAGCGGCCAACCCTATTTCTATTCCTGAGTCTTATCAATTTTTAAAAAACATTTTTAAAAGAGTAGGGAAGTAGTTCTCTTCATCTCCATACAAATTGATTAACTCTTTCACGTAGTTGAGTTAGAGGTTAATCTTGTTGAGGTAAAAATCATGTTACAGGAAGAGGGGAAAAAACGAATCAAAGTTCTGATTCTTCCTTCCTTCTGAAAGGAAGTTTTAACAGTTGAAAAATGACAAGCAAGGCTGTGATGATGAGGGCCAGGAAGATTTGGGGGATAGAGTTATTTATAAGTAATATACCATTAATTCTTCCTAACTTTGGGGCCAGACTCATTACCAGTATTTTTTTTTTTCCATCTAGGACACAAATATTAATTATTGGTTCTGCTGGTATTTACTGTAATAAAATAATCTAAATTTTTTTAATAAATGAATTATATGTTTTAGTTTAACAATGTATTATGGACACATTACATAATCTTCCTGGGACCTCCCCTACCCAGTTATTTCCTATTTCCTATTTCTCAAGGATAAAAATATTCCCACATTAATAATCTTTACTCTCTATAGTACTTACTTGAGAAAAATGCCTTCACCTGCCTAAGATAGGAACAATTTGCCTACCTGGATGTTGAAAGCTTTGACAGTTGCATTTCTAATTTAGGAGATTATATGTTTATTTCATTTTGGTCTTCACTCTTTTTTATTTTTTTAAACATGACTGCCTAGTTTCTGTCAAACCTTGGGTAGGCCTTTTTTTTCCCCTCTCAAATATACAGTGTCACCTAACTAAACAATGGAGCTATTTAAAGATTTAGGGAAATGTCTCCCTCCCCAGATTTCCTGATTGCAAACTCATAAGCACATCTTCTTTGGGGTCCTGGTAACTGTCCTCCCTCTGCCTGGGGCAGAGACACTCTTTAAAAACTGCTGGGGGGTTTTGGTGGGGTAGTCAAGCTGCACAACAGAAAAACAAGTTGAGTTAAAACAAGAAAACCAAGTTCATGATGGTATTGTTGGGGGAGGGGAAGGAGGTGACTTTGTCTCGTGAAATGGTTGATCACCAGGTACTAGTCCCCAGTTTGTAGAAAGATGATGCGACCTATTGCTTACCACTCATCGGCTGTCTTATACATTATTTTAAAATATTTATGCCTTCAGATGCAAAATGCGTAACTAAAATGTTTGTGTGGTTTTTTTTTAAGTAAAATGAAAAACAATTTTCGTCATTTGAAGAACATAGCATCACAGTTTTGATGTACTGTCCTTGAGGCAGATTGGCTAATAGCACAAAGTGTTTTTGCTTTTTACCGTATAACTGTGTGAGTTCAGAAACTTTGCGGCCTCCTGTACTGAATAGTCAGTGTAGCTAATATCCGAAGACCCAGGCAGAAAACACTCTTCGTTATATAAGCAAACCCTACAATTTTATGATTATACTGTGAATGAAAATATGATGTGAGCGCAAAGCCAAAGGAGTGACTCACTTGGAAGCTACTGACGGGTTTTATTTTCATGATGGTTTAGCTGCATTGTTGTTTTCATATGTATTTTGCTCTTTCCGTAGGATTTAGGGTCTGTTTAGAAAAAAGAAAAGCAAAAGTTGCCAGTGGACGAGTTCACACTCATTTCTTTCATAGTGTCGTTTGATTTGTTTTCAGCAAGTTAAGTGTCTTAATTCTAGTCATGATGTGCAGTTTAATTTCATGGGGCGAGTTACTCTGGATCCTTTTCGATATAGAAGTTTTACACGGTAGGGTGCCATCGTTCTATACCTTTGAATTTCTACTTAGAAATGTTTTCGTGTGAAGGTCAGGGATTCCATAACTTTAATAAGCAGGAATCCAGGACCACAATGAAGAGGAGCTCTCTGAGTAGCTGCGGGGAATGCAGTATGAGTTGAGGTGGGATGCCTGATGAATATGGTAAAGGGGCCGAGTGCCTGTGTTGTTCTGGGGCTCAGGGTACTTACTCATTAAGGGCCGGATTCCAGGCTAGGACGAATGAGGTCACCTCTTTGAACACAGGGCTGGCCCTGTGAGAAATAGGTGGCCATGCCCATAAGAGGCAGGCTGGTGATTTGAAGGTGAGTGAAGCCAGCAGTAAACTTTTCCTTAGGAACTGACGCTTTCCTGGCACTCTGCCTTGCCTGAACTCCTGCCATAGTTCTAATGTAATTCACACAATTCAGTGAAACCTCTTTCCACAGACACATTCCCATACATGCTCTCTTAGAGTCTGGGAGGTCTTTGGGAGGCAAGAATGCGGGAAGATGCAGTTAGGAGTTTGGGATTAACAGATACACAGTACTATATATAAAATAGATGCACAACGAGGACCTATTGTATAGCACAGGGAACTATGGTCAATATCTTAATAACCTATAAGGGAAAAGAATCTGAAAAAGAATATATATATATATATATATAGATATATATATATATATATGAATCACTTTGCTGTACACCTGAAACTAACAGAGCATTGTAAATCAACTATACTTCAATTTAAAAAAAAAAATGGGGGGAGATACCAGACTAAAAGATTGACATCCTGAAAGAATAAGTACAAGAGAAGAATCTTGGGGTCACAAGTTTATAGAAGTTGTAAATACATAGGTTTTATAATGTCGAGTGTGTTGTATTTTGAGATATATCATTTGTAAATACTTCTTTTATAAAAAAGCTTGTCTCAATACGGTCAATATATAGGTTTTAGATTTTCTGCTGGCCAAATTCACTTCCTAATGCATATTACAGTGTCCTCCTTTTCTCTGAAACCAGTAGAACATACAAAGAGGCTTCACACCACATATCTGATTTCTGTGTTCTCTAAGTCAGATATCTAGATATCAAAAAGCAAAAAAAAAAAAAAAAAAAAGCCATGTTAAGGGGGATATGATCCAGAGATTTGGATTTATTTTAAAATCTTATTAAGAAACAGTGGACTAAAAGAATCTGAATGACACATGCTTAAACATAAGTCTCTTTCCTACTTGTGTCTGACTAGACCAGCTGGTTGGGGCAGCTGGATAAGGAGGAAGAGCCTGCTTGAAATGGATGATCCAAGTGCTGGGTCATCTGCCTTTGGGTCCTCAAGAATACACTGTGGAGGAAGGAATGTCCAGATCGTGACATCTCACCTGTCTGTCTGTAAGCCTGATAAATGTGTGTACAAGTATATCACAGAATGGAATGCATGGCCCACTTGGTGACACTGTGGTGTCTGTCTACCTGGGTCAGGCTTGCTGCTTCTAGAAAAACCTCACAATCTGAGTGTGAAGCTTGTTAACTTGACCTCCCTCCTGTATCTGACTGCCAGGCTACAGACACAGAAATCCAGTTCGGGTGGTATCTGAAGAGCAGCCCCTTCTCTTAGGCATGGGTCTGTAGTTAGCAGGCTCACTGATTTACGTACAGGGCCAGAATGCTGAGACATTAATTTACAGGGAGGAAAAATAATCAGTATGGGGCTTAGGCTCTTCAAAGTTCTTATTCTCTGCCTTATAGACATGTTAACAGAATGGTTAGAAGCACGAGCTCTGAAGGCATGCTGCCTGGGTTTGAATTCCAGTTCTACCACTTACTAGCTGTGCGATCTTAGGTTTCTGAATTTCTCAGGTCTTCAGTTTTCACATCTCTAAGATGTGGATAGAAATAAGTCTTACCTTGGGATTCTCATGCAAATTAAACCCTTGCTTGGCGTGTACTAGAAAACAGTCAACGTTGGCAGTTGTCATTATTGTTGTTCTTGTTATTCACATTTGGGCAGACCTCTCCATGAAGTAGTCAGAAGGTGGCTTAGGGAATATGGTAGCAGAGCAAGACTTGTTAGATGGCTTAAATGATCCACAGCATTGGGCAAAGGTGGACAGGTGCACGTGGTTTTGACAGTTGATCTGAAACTTTGATGTCTGTGTTGGGTGCAATCCCTTGCGTGTCCTTCTCCTTGAGGATGCCAATTTGAAGCCCTTGGATGAACACTTGAACTTGTGGTTCTGCAGCATTTGTTTTTCTGTGTTTCTGAAGCCAACCAGTTGCCCTTCTTATTGTTACATTCCTTCTATAACTGTGTTAATATTTACATTTACTGTCAAGTCTGCTGCCTTAGAACCAGCCTCTTTAGCTCTTGCATAATCCATTGTATTGATTTTTGAAGTTAATTCTATGGGCAATCTCGTGCTTCTTGTTCCAGGATCCTTGAGGGAAAGCCTTAGTGTAACATTCTAAATAGGAAAACATATGTGCATGAAAGAATGTATGCAAGAAAGAAAGACCAAAATGTTTTCTTCTGACAGCTAATATTTATGAAGCACTTACCGTGCCAAGCACTGTGATAATTTCTTCCCATGCATTATCTCATTTCATCTGTACTTCGCCCTCCAAGGTAGTTCATATTCTTATTCCTATTCTACAGATCAGTAAATTGAGGCTTAAGGGGGGTTGGAATTTGAAGCCAGGTGTACCAATGGCAAGTCCTTGTATTTTGTAACTGTACTCTCCTAAGAAATAACCAGTCAGTGAAATCTAGAACAGAACTAGCTTTTCCCTCGTGGAATGTATAATACATTCACATAAGATGTAGTTAAATGTATTTCTGTGTCTAATGCAGATATTTCTAACTTCGAATGTGCCCTTGTTGTGGGAGCCCACATGACCTCCCTTCCTAAGCCCTATTTGCCACTAGCTGGTGGTGCTGCCTTGGCAGTCATTACTTCATCTTCCCGAGCTAAAATTCTGTGGCTCAGCCCACAAATGGCGAGAGCAAGGAGCATTCGTTGCCCAGACTGAATACTGAGCAATTTAAAGACCAGCATCTTCTGGTATCACCCCAGTCCTCCTGTCTTCAGAAACAGAATTGGTTCCTTGTGGCCAATTTCATCGTTGCAAAATGAGAGACTGACTAAGAAAACATCAGTGGATGCAAATGAGGAAGAGAAAAGACATCTGTCAGTTAATTAAGGGAAAACAGTCCTTCGACGTCTTGTTGCTTCTGTGCTTTTCACCCAGGTGGGCTATTCTTCCCTCCTTAGAGGTCTGCTTCCCTTTCACGTTGGACACAAATAGTAGGGGACTAAGTGCTTAAGTATGGGAGGAACACACAGCTCATTTTAATATCCATTTGGCAGTTTTCCTGTTATTTCTCCATTTAGGAAACATTTTCTTCTACTTGTGCCCATTATCCCGGCTTTGACATTCCTGTCATTAGCAGAATGTCATTTTGCAAGATTCTGAGGTGGGCGCAGCTAGCAACAAAACATACCAGAAAGAGGATGGCTTTTTGCCACATGACTTTTCCTCACAGAAAAGCATGAAGTGGAGTTCGGATGTGGGTTTTCCACGTGTGTCTGTTTGTCTTCTGACTGTGGAGGCCCGGGAATCAGAGACAGTTCACTTGTGGGCAAAGCATTATGCCAAATTGCTGTGAATGCAAAATGCTTTCGAGTTGGGAGGCCGTTAAATAGTCATGCTGTTCATTCCGGGCTTGACATAACTTTCTGTTGCGTGTCATAAAAGGAGATCTGGTGATTACGGAAGTCAACTCCCCCTCCCTTTTTGTGGGTCAGACTGGAGCGGCCCCAGAATCCTCCGAACCAGAAAGAGGGAGCGGAGCTTTTGATCCGTATGGGTCGTGTTTAGCTTTATAGATAAATCACCCTACTAGAGTAAAACATATCCCCCAAATTAAATGTTTCTAGGTGTCGCAAGTTAAACTGAGATTTAATTTCTGTATGGAGAAGCCCAGAGTGGGTAAAACAATATTATATCAGTTCAGCTGTTACATATATATGTTCAAATAAGATTTGAATATAAGAAAATCTTCCAATCCAGCTTTATAAAGCTGATGACCATTTCTTTACAGCAGTAAAGCAGGAGGTACTAGGTACAGGGGAAAGAAGTCAATCGTACAATTTTATTATAGTATTTCTAGAAAGGCGGAGTGGAACGTTAGATTTAAGCTGTTATGTTTGCTCTGGTTTGGTGCTGCCCCCACTATCTTAGTTTTTTTGGAAAGATTTCTTTGCACTGGCCAACTGAGAAAAATCCACGCTATTAAATTAAATTCATTAAAGGTAATTTTTGTAGTTGGACTTTGAACTTGGTTTTCTACTACTCAAGAAAAAAAAATGTATCAAGTTGTGACTTTTCTCCATATTGAGTATGAAACATGGAAGTTTTAAAAATAAATGTCACACACAGCCCCCAACCCCCAAAACACAAACACACTTGTAAAGTAGAGGTTTAGAAGAACATTAGTTTGTATTTTGTTTATTTTTCCTTAACTCGCAGACACGTCTGTAGACTTATCTTTGGTCACCGTCCACAGCTGCCCTGAGAACAACCAAAGGCTTGTGTGTCAGTCTCATAGGTGTTTGTTTTAAAAACCCTTTAGCCAGTTATAAAATTGGGGCCACCACCTTGGTCCCTCCCTCAGCTGACTAATTGCCACTTTGATAGCCCAGTCAGAGGTCAGCCCAGCCAGGTGATAGCAGCTCTTTAGCCTTGCGGGACAGATTAGACCATATTTTTACTCCACGCAATGTTTGGCCAAATCAACCTTTGAAGCAGTTTGCCAAGATACAGTACATGCCCTTCAACTCTTGGATCAGAGTTAATGACCTTACCTTTGCAGCACTGCACACCCTCATCTCAAGTACAAACAATCTTTATTACGTGTCTTTGGTGTGAGGTTTGAGCTATTATGCTCTGCGTGACTCGTCAGAAGTCCAGAATTCATCTCATCATTGACTGTTCCAGCCCTTAAGTGTCTTCATTCAAATAGGTGACCTGCCCTGATGTCTTAGGAATCTTGGGAGACGTTCAGGCTAGGCATGTCCCATAATGCATGTTGCAGATAAATTGCACTAAAAAAAAATTAACAGGTATTGAGAGCCTTCTGACTTTAATTGCTTTTTACTTCTAACATTTTCAGCAGTTGGACTTAACTTTGCTGCTATAAATCCCATATTATTACCAGCTCCTGCTTGACTTTGACCATTGTGATATGCCCCTCTTTTCATTCCTCTGATTTCCCATTGTAATTTTTATTCAGAATGACGTGTATGTAGGTTTTCTCAGTAAGATGCTTCACATCATATAAACCTGTCAGCTCTTTGTGTTTTCTGTTATACACTGCCTTGATCAAGCTAGTAGAATGAGACTATAATATCGTCTTAGATCAGTTTAGTCTTATAGATTAGACTATGTTTGTCCTCCAAGTTAAATTAGAAACTCCTTAATGGTAGGAACTATATTTAGTTAGTTATTCAAAAATATTTACTGAATCTCAATTCAAGTCATTTTTATTTTCTGTATTTTTCTGGGTATCCAAAGAGATTCACTATGATAGAAGATATAATCTTTGACCTCAAGGATCTTATCCCCTATCCTAGATGGTAAGCTCCAGGTAGAATCCCTGGTTATGTTTACTGAATGAATGAGTGACCACAGAGTAGATGCTCTGCTTGCCAGGGTCACTCTGGTGCAACATGGTGCACGTCAGCCCCCCATCAGTCACATGCTCACATATGACATCAGGGCTCACCATGTCAGCCACATAGAGATAGCTGTGTTCATGTATCTCACTTCGAAATAGCCACAAATGGAATAACTGAGATGAAATAGGTTTAAAAAAAGTTTCTGTGTCAGGCAGATCACCAAGATTAAGGGGTTGTTTAGGGAAGACCTATGAAATGGAGGGACCATGTGTCATACTTAGTGTATACTATGAAATTCCAGTGCTTATCAGTTATGAAAATACGTTTCAAAGCTGATTGGGATTTTATCTCACACTTCAGATAGCAACACGTTTTTGTTTGTACAACTCTGCCAGATTCTGCCTTAGAATACAGTTATCTGCGAATCATTCTTAGCTCTTCTTTTATACTTTGAGAGTGTTTTCTTCATTTTCTTATTGCCCATCGTACTTGCCCATAGATGTTTTTTACATTGAATAGCATCTTGCCAATAGCTGTATGTTCAGCCATCTCTCTCTTCCTCTACAAAGACAGAAAATTGGGCTAGACCTCACCAAGGGCTTATCTTAATGGATTAGATATATTTACAAGAAGTACTGTATACAGTAATATATATATTTTCCTCAGAAGTTTTGAAAGCGTGGAGACCTATACCTTCCTCTAGGCATGTAACTAGCCAACTTTTTTTGCTCCTAGGTGAAAGCAGTATGAGCAGGCATTCATTTCCATTATAATTAATGCCTTTCAAAAGGAGTTTTTCTCCTAACGGAAAAGTTAAGTTCAAGTATCAAGCCGATAGTATCAATACTCAGCATTCACAGTAATATACCCCGGATGACGATAAACTAGGTCATTGCACTGATGCCCATATGCAGAGGGCTGAAGCTCTCTGCCTGGCAGTCACCACAGTTCTAGCTACCTGCTCTTTCTCCAGTGTTTCAGAGGCTGTACAAAAGAGCATGGACTGCTCTCATACCTGCATTGAATCTTGGGGGTGATTTTGGCCTGAGTTTTTAAAATAAAATGCTGTATTTTGAAGCTGAGTCACAGGAGATGGGGTGTACTAGGCATGTCCGTCCGCTTAGCTCCCTAACTGGCCTTTCTCCCTCCTCCTTTGGTTATTGCAATCGAGCAGCCAGAATGATTCTCTTAAAACAGAACTCAGATGGTGTTTAAAACCTTCCAACAGCTTCCCTTTTCACCCAGAGTAAAACCAGTCTCCGTGCTGTGGCCTGCACCTGCCCCAGAGGTGGCCCTGGGCTCTGTCCGCCGTCGTCTTGGTTGTTCGCCTCTGGCCAGCTCCCCTCCCGCACGCGGGCCTGCCTGCTGGTCCTGGAGCACACCTGACCAGGGCCTTTGCTCTTCCTGAATGTTCACTCCCTCATCCTCCTGTCTTACTCAGATACCGCACTCCCCTTCCCCCCACACCACGAGGCTTTCCCTAACCATCTGTTTAAGATTGTGATTTCCTACTTCCGTGCTCCATGTCCTACCCTCTGCGTCATTGTTCTCCATCGCCATCCCTCGCACTACAAACGTCATCACCATCTCCCATACTATCTTACTAGTTTACTATGTTTATTATCTGCTTCCTTCTCTAGAATACAGGTCTCTAGAGGACAGCAGGGATATTTGTTTGTTTAGAGTAGTACCTAGCGTGTATTAGGAACTCGAAAAGTAATTTGTTGAATGAATCAGTGGAACCTTGGGGGGAGCCCTGATTTCATGGGCCATAGGGAAGACATCGGCAGTGTCATAACTTCACCTAAATAATAGAGTATGTCACGGACACGAATATTAATGCTTTGCTTCCTGTTGCCTTCTAAGGGGCACTAAAGCTTATCCAGCCAGCTACCAGCTGTGGCCTCGTTGTGCTCTACAGGAAAAGGGGTAGAGCTGTAGACGAGAGGCCCAGAGGAAGGGTAGATTGATTTACATATGAAAGACAAAAAAGTTATTTCTGGAGAAGACAATAGTATGAAGACAGACATGGAGAGAAGGGCAAGGCAGCACCTGAAGGAATTAAGGATTTGGGGGAGAAGTATCCAAAGAAAATTGTAAGGAAGACTTGCTTTATGTTGCATGATATAATTTTTCTTTCAAATTCAGTCTCGAAGATACTTTTCAAGGCTTTTACAATCAGATTTGCAAATACACAGAGACCTAGATATTTAATGTTGCACAAAGAAAAGAAATGTCCATGATATACATAATTTTAGTGCATTTAATAATCCTAAGATTTGCTTCAAATGAATAATCTAAAAAAGGCATGAATTAAACCCATATTTATGTTGCCATGGTTAAATCTCAAAAATATAATATTGAGTGAAAAAAAAGAGTAAGTTACAGAATATCTATAATATATAGTGTGTGCTAAAGTGCAATTTATCCAAAAAGTCAAAAACATGACTGTCATACAAATATAAAATAAACATGTGTGAGAGATTTTATTTAACTTATTAATGAGGACAACAGTAAGAGATTTTGAAAACCATATACATAAAATATATATATTAAAATATATATAAATGTATATATTATATACATATAATCAGAAATGATGAAATAAAATTTGCTAATAGATACAAAACCAGTTAATATCTCGTAGGACAATGATATTAAATGTTTGGGGTCATCTCTTTGTGGGTGGTTATTAACTGTATTTGCACAAGACAAAATTCATTTACATTATTATGGACAAGAATCACTTGTATCACTACTAGTTTTCTCCAACTTAACTGCAACTCCTACAGCATTTAAAGTAGCCTAGTCACTAGAAAGACAGTGAAAGGTGTACACCCTTATAGAACCAGATAATCCCCGGGAGGTTCACTGCA
Organism: Stenella coeruleoalba; assembly: GCF_951394435.1. Classification (NCBI taxonomy): domain Eukaryota; kingdom Metazoa; phylum Chordata; class Mammalia; order Artiodactyla; family Delphinidae; genus Stenella; species Stenella coeruleoalba. Next base: position 53,195,306 of record NC_137148.1, read on the forward strand.
CAAAGCCTTCCCAGCCACTGAAAGGACATACATATACTAAAGATTGGGAATAAACATCAGAAAATGATACCATTGTTCATTTCAGGTGGTGAGAATTGTTTGAATATTTTTCTATATTTTTAAAATTTCATAAACCAAACAAAAATAATTAATGACTCCTCTAATCTGGTCTAACCCCTTCATTGTAAAGATAAGGAAACAGAAGCCTGCCTGTTTTATAACATGTTTTCAGCAATACCACATTAGCTAGACAATTTCTGCCTCCTGTTCATGCCCGGTTTCTTCCACTTCTGTCTTCCTCTTTGTTCAAGGAGTATTCAGTGTTCAGATTCTATTAAGGTATCAGGAAATAGCAGATGTTCACATTCGGTAAATCTATGGTCTATAATTGGCCTCCTGTGCAAATTTATCAAATTTTTCATCAAGATGAATTAATAAATTATAGTCTAGCTTTTCAGAACTCCTGGAGCTCTTCTTAGGCAACTCATTGCCCCTCAATTGTGGTCAGTCATATGTCGTACTAAATGTTGACCTTCCAAGTCGGCTGTGACTGTTAGAAATTACTGCCTGTTTGGGTTTCTCTTTCTCAGCTTGTCCTACCACGATCAGACATGATCAGTATTCATGTCCCCAAATGATTGTAATTTAAAATTAAGCTGCATTTCAGCTACTCAGAACAGTTGCAAAAAGCCACAGCCTGGTGGCCCTCACAGCTTTTACAGACCTGGTAGAGGATAATTAACAGGTTCTTCTGCCAGGAGAGATGTGACAGATCCAGGTGTGAGGCTCTTACAGGTCCCACCACGCCCTTCATACGGAGCTCTGAGCATAAGGACAATCTAGGCAGGAATAGAATATGGGTGGTTTGGGCCAAAAATCCATACACCTCCTTCCCCTCCCCTCCCTCAGCTAGTAGCCCACGTTCCTTTGTCCCTCACTCTGATCAGGCCTGACTTGCACGATGAAATGCGTGATCTGTCTCTCTATCCTCCTGACAAATGGAAGGTGCTATTGGCAATCGTTAGGAGATGGGGAAGCTCCTTGTGAAACTGCTTTGGTGAGCAGTTTGGGAACAGTGAACTCAGGGAGCAGAGTGGCACCCTGTGTGATCCCAGGTCACCTGCCTAAGCAAAACACCACGCCAACAAATAAACCACTTCCCGGTGGTGGCTTCCTGTCATGCTAAAGCGTCTCCAACAGAGTGCCCATCCAACTGTGACGTTCTTCTCCCAGAGGGTTCTGTCCCCACCTGCCTCGCCTCCCAGCCCGCAGGGGCCAGACAGTCCTTCTGACTCAGAAGTACTGTCATTGCCTTTCACCCTCCCATTCTTCTCAGATCCCAGGTCCATAGTCAGCAGTGCTTATTGTACTCTGTGTGTGTGTGTGTGTGTGTGTGTGTGTGTGTGTGTGTGTGTTTTCTGTTGGCAGGTGGATCTTTCTAGGCAGGAACCAAAGGAATGAGGTAACAAGGAAAGCTCACTTAGCACCATCAGCCCCTGTTCTAATCCATCGTTTACCTTTGCCTTTGTCTCAAGTTATATGTGGCTATCTTCTTGGGCTAAATTCAGATTTTGCAAGTAGAGAATCTGTGCCATTGTGTCACCTTGTCAACTGAGAGAACAAACTGAGCATGTCATCATAGGCTGTGTCCCATGTGTTTTTTCAACTGGGTGGCATGAAGAGGAGCAGGTTCTTTGTGGGCAGTGGTGGTTCCTGGGTTCAGCTTTCAGAATCAAGCACGGGCAGGGTGGATGGCTTCCATTTCTTCTTAAAGAGTGAAACAGAAAGATTGCATTTTGGGGATGGATAGCTGGAACTTGAATTCATAACTGTTCTTTAGTTTCACTTTTTTTTACGCGGGCCTCTCACTGTTGTGGCCTCTCTCGTTGCGGAGCACAGGCTCCGGACGCGCAGGCTCAGCGGCCATGGCTCATGGGCCCAGCTGATCCGCAGCATGTGGGATCCTCCCCGGACCGGGGCGCAAACCCGTGTCCCCTGCATCGGCAGGCGGACTCTCAACCAGTGCACCACCAGGGAAGCCCTTGACGTTTCTTTTTGAGTTTTTTTTTTTTAAATCACATCAGTACTTTTCCACCCTTTTTTGTTTTTGGTAGGCTTTAAATAACTGATACAGTTGTGAGAATTTTTTGTTTGTGTTTCTCTTTGTTTTAAATACAAATTATTGGCTACTTAGCTTGTTGTGGTAATGTACTAGTCATTCTATATGTTTCTTAGGAAAATTCAATTAAAATGTTTTTTTTGTTTGTTTGGTTTTTTTTTGCGGTACGCTGGCCTCTCACTGCTGCGGCCTCTCCCATTGCGGAGCACAGGCTCCGGAGGCGCAGGCCCAGCGGCCATGGCTCACGGGCCCAGCCGCTCCGCAGCATGTGGGATCCTCCCGGACCGGGGCATGAACCCGTGTCCCCTGCATCGGCAGGCAGACTCCCAACCACTGCACCACCAGGGAAGCCCCAATTAAAATGTTTTTTAAAAATATTTTCTAAATTTTAGCTTTGTCAGCGTATTTCACTGATATTCTTATGTAAGATATTCATTAGGTTACTGTTTCTATTGATATATATTTCTTATTTATTTGATTTACATAAATTTTCATAAATGATTTAGATCAAATACTAAATGTAAAAACTAATACAAATAGCCATTTTTGTATAAGTTAACCTGTATTACAATTAACTTGCTCAAATTAGCAAATAACTTTGCTGAGAGTTCCAGGATATAAATCTGTCATTTATAATTTCTCTTACTAACATCAGCAAGTTGATATATTTAATATTCCTATGTTAAAATTAAAGGAGACATTAATTTGAATTAACACTAAATACATTGTACAATATTTTTTAAAAAAACAATCACACGATCTGACTTAATGGTTATGAATGGTTATGAATTTAATAGGCCAAATTATGGTTCTTGATAGATGAGTTGATAATACCACATTCCACCTTCATAATTATCAAGGGTCTATTCTTATTCAACAACTTCTTTAAGGCTGAGTAAACATGATCTTAATTAAACTCACAGATAATGCTAGGGGGTGTTGATTGCTCCAGTAAGGAAAATAAAATGATGCAGCCTGACCTTAAGAAATTATAAATATGGGAATGTTGACAAATGATAATAAGCAGCAAACATCTAAGAGAGAGGATTGGTTCCCAAGTCAATATTGGAGAAAGAAATTTGGTTTGGTTTTGAAATGTGTTGTTTAAATAGTATTTAGAAATGTTCCTTTCAAATTTTTTTTTTTTTTTTTTTTTTTTTTTTTTTTTTTTGCGGTACGTGGGGCTCTCACTGTTGTGGCCTCTCCTGTTGCGGAGCACAGGCTTCGGACACGCAGGCTCAGTGGCCATGGCCCACGGGCCCAGCCGCTCCACAGCATGTGGGATCTTCCCGGACCGGGGCACAAACCCGTGTCCCCTGCATCGGCAGGCGGACTCCCAACCACTGCACCACCAGGGAAGCCCCCTTTCAAATATTTTATACAAATTCTCAATTATGTCCACTATATGTTATTTAGAAGTTAGGTGAAAATTCCTGTTTCAAGAATGCTGTAACAGGTATATTCTGAATTAAGAAGACATTACAATAAATCTTCAATGGTGGATAAGGGCACCAAGTGTAGGAGGATGGAATCATAGTGCCCTGAACCTTATTATAGGTGAATTCAATGAGGTAACCTGCTGGTTTGTATTATCCTTTTCTAACCACTATACTGATTGTGAAGTACTAGTCTGTACTGAAGAAAAGCAAACGAAAGTAAGATAACATCCACTTCATCATCAACCAGTTTTGCATTTGTGTTATTCTTTGAGGCTTGTGAAAGTTACTTTGGAATCAAATTAGCTATTTTTTAACTTTCTAGTAGCAGAAACAGGAAAAAATAGTTACCCTGTGCTCATATGTAGCGATTTATTTCTACTCACTGGGTACCAGGATAAAAAACAGTAGGTAGTGTGCCTGTGAGAAAAGGCCTTCATTGTTATTTTAATACAAACTGGAATCTGTTTCTGTGATTCCAAAATATTTACCTTAATACTGAATGCAGTATGAAGATGAAAAATGAATGAGTAGTGAAATGCATTTATCTTAGGCATTGGCTGTTCTATTGACAAAAGGCACAACTATGAAATTTGTCTAAATAATTAGATTTTTAATTAGTGCATCACTGTAAGATTAATGTCATTGTTCTTCATTGCATGTAATTTTGTATTAGAAATTTCATGTCAGCAGAGATGCTACCTGTGGTTTGCTGATTTGAATCCTTAGTTTATCACTTGTGTGTATATATCACATATTTGCAGTGAGGAGCCAAAAGAAAGGCATTGGATGATAACTTTGTGGTGAGGAATATTGATGGTGTTATATATGATATGAATACATTATATTTTCTTCAAATATTAGTGAGTGCATATTGACTTGCAAAAATTTTAGAAATAACATGTGTGGATAGATTGTTCAACCTAAGCTATGTCTACTTTGAACATACTTGAACGTTATCATTATTATTGCTTTTAAAACTGGTTTTCCTTTCCTTTGGACAGTTGCCGAACCAGCAACCGGAAAAGCTTGATAGGTAATGGGCAGCCCCCAGCACTGCCTCGGCCTCACTCACCTCTCTCTGCTCATGCAGGTAATGAAATACCTTTTCTTGAGTTCTGTTTTACTTCGTCTTGCTAGTTTTTAAAATACAGGCATTTGGAAATTTAGATGCGTCTCCCCACCTTGTTATCTTGGTTTCCCTGTAGCTTTGTCACTAAGTTGTTCTTTCTCATCAGTCAGCCCAAACCTTAGCCTCTCTTTGAGCTCTTGGATCTGAAAGGGAGAAATCCTTTTTATATGGGGTCCTATCCCAGTTATTTTTTTTTCTCCACATCTGAATTTGTGGATGATGCAAGTCACGCTCCCATGTTAGGATTTCCTTTGGGAAACGTGGCCATGACAGTTCACGTGAAGAGGATTAGTGTCAAGAACTATAAGGGAGGAAAAATATCTTTTCCCTCTCCCCTTCTAACTTCTCCACTGGGGACCCAGTAACCAGAGACAGATTAACAAAGGAAAAGCATACACATTTATTTAACATACGTTTTACGGGACATGGGAGCATTCATGAGGAAATGAAAACCCAAAGGAACGGTTAAATTGGGATTGTTTTTACAGTAGTTTGGTGAAGAGAAGGGAGTTGTGCAAAGACGTATAGGACAAAGGTGAGCTAATTGTAGTAAACTGGGGGAAAGTTAGCAAGGACTGTTTGTTCAGATTCTTCTGTGTCCCTTTTCTTCAGAGATAAGAAGGCTCCTTTCCTCCAGGTGTAGGGAGGGTGGCTCTCACAAGAAGGTTTTATGACCTGCGTACGTGGCAGGTCAGAAAGCCCTTCCTGCACATGCTGTTTCTCAAATCCCTTCACCTTAAAATAGTCAATGTGCCAGTGCGCCATATTTTGGGGTCTCATGTCCTAAAGTGCATCAAAACTATTCAGCATTTTTCTCCCTAAAGTTGAACTTATCTATTGTATATATTAGCTAGCACGAACAATGCTGCTCTGAGCAGTCTAGAACATGTCTCCTCTTGTAATGTGGGCAAGAGTTTATCTAAAGTTTTACCTGACAGTGGTGTATGTATAACTTATCTTTACATCCAGAACCATTGTAGGGACAAAGAAGATTCAAGAGGTGAGACCCTTGGCCTCAAGAACTACTTAGAAGGATGGTAGAACCATATTACAAAAACTGTGCAATGAAGACTGCTTTGTGTGGTTTTTGTTTGTTTGAATTCTATCTAAGATGGTGCAAAGAAGAGAAGGGTTAGTTCCAATCAGGAAAGTTTGGGAGATATTGAAGGAGCCACTTGCTCATGATGTTGAAAGATGAACAAGACTTTGGCAGGGGTGAGAGATGGGGGAATTTCTAGTGTGTGGCTAGAGTGTGGGATGTACATGCTTGATTGTACAAGAATGTAAAGGTGAAAAGAAAGATGAAAGTCAGAAAGTAAAATGAATTTTGACTTTGAGTGCCTTTCACAGATTTTGAGGAGGATCTGTAGGAAGATGTGTTCGAGATATGGAAGATGATGGGGTGAAAGGATGAGTGTTTAAGCCCTACCTCTGTTACACTCTTGCAGAAACTGTCACACGATAGACTTTCAGGTGGTGTTGACTTATAAACTAGGCTATGACTGGCCCCCGGAAAGCAGTCCTTTTGCTTAGGGGGGGCTCTCCAGCTGAGAGTGGAAGTTATCTAAACATGTTTGGGGACAAGCCGGGACAGAGAGAGAGAGAGACGTAGTTGCCCCTTTGGAATAAATTTTATTTTCCTCATAGTAATAAATAAAAGATGGTAAAGTTAAAAAGGCAAAGGACAAATTCATAAAATTATGATGCTGTATGTAGTAAGACCACTAAAGTCCAGAAATGCCACTCTGAGGGAAAACTTTAGAGAAACGCCTACACATATATGCAAGAAGGTGTGCTCTAGACTGCTCATAGTGGCATCATTTGTAATAGCTAAACGTTTGAAGCAGTGTGGCCCAAATGTCTATCAGTTGGAAAGTAGATAAATGAATTGTGGCATAGTTATCTACGGAACACCGTGTGCCTAGAAAACAAATGAACTAGCGTTCAAAGATAGTGTTGGGCAACAAAAGCAAGTTGCAAAAGAATCTTACTTAAACCATACATATAAGGTTAATGTGATGCTACGTGCAATGTTTTGTTTAGGAATACACACACACACACATATAAATATGTATCTGTACATTTATAGTAAGAGTCTGAAGGAAAATATGGTCATTTTAAAGACCCATTTTGTGTTAGTAGTTACGTCTGAGAAGGTGTCAGGGGGTATAATTGTGGAGAGGGGTAAGCAGTTGGCAATGTTATATTTCCAAAGCTGAATGGTGAATACACAACTGTTTATATTATTACCTTTATACTTTGGAGATATTTATTATATCATCGTCATAATAGTGAAAGCTGACCGTAGGGTCAAGCAAGGCCAAATACTTTACTCAGCGGCTGGAATTATATCTTTGTCTTATCTTTTCATTCCTCTGTCAGAGTGCCCAGCAGTATATACAAGGTGCTAAGTATATGATAAATTTTATTTCTTACATATAATTCAGTTGTGATTTAAAAAAGTTAATCCTACTCCTCTTTGTAGTGTTCTGTAGTGATTGCATCATACTTGATGTGCCTGTCGATTAGTCTTTTACTGCCATTATTTTCTTCAGTTCTAATATTGAGATTAAAGAAAGTGTAGTTAAGACTTTAATGATCCTTTTAATTATTATTTGTTTCTCTATGGAGAATTCTTTTTCCCTCAAAACATAATTTTCTATTTAATCGGAGGAATGGGCAAAGAGAAGCCTGTCTTTCAGGTTCCGAGAGCATTTTCCCTTATGTTATGGAGGAACATAACAGGTTGTTATTCACTCATAAGCTGTAGAAAAGTCTGTCGACTTTTTGTGAGAAATGGCATTTATCACAGTCTGGTAGGTTCCTATTTCTATATACAAGAAGAATAAAATGTAAATTAAATAAAGGACCTGTCCTCACATCTTGATAATGTGAAATGCTTTCTCACTCACTGCATCTCTTACCTCTTCCTATTGCTACATTCTCTACTGCGTATGGTACACAGAGGCCAGGGGGACAGTTCCTTGATGTCCCCATGAAAAACAAGAGAAAGAATAAGTGCCGTCTCTCAGTGCTTAGTCACCCAGGAGATACACTTTCTATTTTTCTTAGGTAGGGATTATGTGAGTCAGGACATGCATTACTGACATGAATTTATACCCATTGAATGAATCGGTAGAAATGAGAACATTAATTTATTTGTGTAGATATGTCAGTGGTACCCTGAGGAAGAAGAGATACTGGCATCATGTTCTGGAGCTTATCTCCACGGACAAAATAGTGTTTGTTGACAGCCAGGCATTCCTAAACGAACCATGAACAGGTCAGTCCCATTAGAAAAAAAAAAAGAAAGGTAAAAATCACAGGCTCCTAGTTCTAAGCATGAAATTTAATCCAGAAGCCCCAAAGGAAAGACTATTATCTCTCTCCTAAAATGAAAAATTCTGTGTAATAAACAAAATCAAAAGAAAACAAAGTGTGAAAAATATTTTTATGCCCATAACTGACAAACATCTGATTGCCTTAATATACAAAAAGCTTGTGTAAATTGATATGAAAATGGTGACTGCACCAGGAGAAAAATGGGGAAAGGATGTAAAAGGCATATCATAGAAAAAAATTAAATTGGCCAACAAAAATGTTTGAAATGATGATTCATTGCAATCATAAAAGAAATATGAACCAGAATAATGAGACACTATTGTTCACCTAGCATATTGTCAAAAATTTTGTAAAAGTGATAGAATCCAATGATAGCAAGGTTGTGGAGACACAGTCCCTCTCACATCACGTAAGTGTTGATGTGAATTGGTACAACGCTTTTGGTTAGTTGGCAGTATCAGTTAAAATTTCAACTGCATTTACCCTTTCACCCAGCAAATCCATCTCTAGGAATTTATCTTACTGATATCTCACAGAATAACAGAAAATAATAAATCTAACATTGCTGTAACTAGCAAATGGACACTTAAGTTGTTACCACTTTATTATTTAACATGCCCTCCATTAAGCAGCTGGTTTAGTAGAAAATAATTCAGGTATGTAATCCAAGACTGCATGTTTGTTACAAAGAATGAGGTAGGCTTTTATGTTCTGATTTAGAAAGCTGCCCAAGATAGACTGTTCAGCAACAAAATACATTGTGTAATTTTATATATGTGTGTGTGTGTTTGAGTGCATATAGACATGCATAAATACTTGTATATTCATGCATATTCATAAGGAGTTTTTGGAAAGAGAAAGTGAGCAGTGTTTATCTTTGGAGAATAGGAAAGTAAGGAAATTAGTGTGTAGTGGTTTTATAATAAAATAAGGCTCTAAAAATAAAACCGGTAAAGGAAACAAAATAATACCTGCTTACTATGCAATAAATTACCAAAAATTTAGTGGCTTAAAACAATATCTATTTATTGATCTTACAGGTCTATACAGGTCTAAGTAGGCTTGACTTGTTTGACTTCAGGGGAGCTCTCAAGGTATCTCAAGGCCAAAATCAAAGAAAGGTAGAAAGGATAAGCTCCTATTTCTGTAGGAACCCTCACCTGCTTTTTCTGCTCACGGTATCATAAGGCCAGAGTCAGTGTCAGTTATTGACCTTAAAAAAAAAAAAGAAAAAGAGCTAGGTATTTTACCAGCAAAATGAGTTTATTTGGGAATAGCAGAGAATTACAGCAAACCATAGATAAGTCCAAAAAACAGAAGAGAGGCTTTTGTTTTTACAGAAGAAAAGAGGAAGTTGGGAGGAGAGTCCAGGGTGGTAGTGGCTTCTCAGTGGCTGAGCTGTTGCTGGACTGGGAGAAATTCTTCCTTCCCCCCGCTGGGGTCTGAGTGGTAGTGTGTGAGAGCTCCCCTTTCAGGGCTTCCCCATTCCATGTAAATTGAGGCTTTCTTTATTTTCACAATGGGCTGGACTCTTATCTAGAGACTGGGAAAGAATCTGCTTCCAAGCTTATGCAGGTTGTGGACAGATTCAGATCCCTTCGGCTGTAGGACTGAGATCCACATTTTATCCTGGCTATGAGCCGGAAGCTGCCCTCCTCCATCTTCAAGCCTGCACTGGCACATCCAGTGATCCTCATGCTTCATATCTCTAACTATCCTGCTATCAGTCAAAGAAAATTTTTTATTTTAAGGGGCTTATCTGATTGGGTCAGGGTTACTCAGTCTCTGTATATTAAAGTCAGGTGCTGTGGAACTTTAATTACGTCTGCAAAATCCCTTCATAGTAGTACCTAGATGAGGGTTAGGATAACTAGGAGACGGGAATCGTGAGGAGACCATTTTTAGAATTCTGCCTACCACGATATCACTTCAATGTTGTATTTTGATTCAAATGGTTAAAGTCTGAGCTCTAAGAGTGATACTTACAGAGGATGAGCCACAGACTAGATGTAGTCAAATAACTGAGACCCACTGACTCCAAACTTCTAGAGTCCTAGAATCAAATGTTGTCCCATTGGTCAAAATACCTAACCTTTGGTGTCTTCAAAAATGGTTTTACTGGGAATTTGCAGCTGGCTACTTAGATTCATTTATACGAGGGTTTCTGAAAGGAAAGGTGGAAAAAAGTCTCACTTTCCTATTGGACAACTCTAGGAATTATTAAAGACAGGAAGTATTCTTAAACCACTAAGTATACATAACCTATTAGGTTAGTATCTACTTGGGAAAACTTGTATAAATTACTGTCTATCTATGTATCTATCTATCTAGCTACCTGTCTATCTATCTATCTATCTATCTATCTATCTGTCATATATAGGGACCTCATTTCTGAAGGATTAGTTACCACTGTGTTTGCTGCTCTACTCACCAAGTCTCTCTTCAAAGATACAACTGAGCTAAAGGAGGCCCATCCAGGTGAAAATAAGCAGAGAACTGGAGTGATTGTATGAACAATACAACTCCAAGTGGAAACTTGCAAAACTCAGAAAAGTATTGGGGTAGCACATGGGGTTAGGCAATGACACACCCCGAATCCTACTCTTCAAAACACACTGAGAACATTTCTATGTGCATTTCGTCATTAGTTTCCCTTCTCCCCACCTCTACCCTTGCGGCCTTGGCTTAACAAACACAACTGAGAGTATAAATTAAGGTGGTTACCAAATAGAAGCTATGATACATCAGGTACACTTTTCCAATAACATTTTTATTGTTTCAGCAAACTGTGCGGCCCTTCCTCTTTTGAACTTGTGTTGGCATCTCTTTTGGGGCCACTCATTGGTCTCACCACTTCACAACTTGCTCTCCTTGTATTTCTGCTATATCAGTTGTAGTTATTTAGATGTGACACTGAATAGGATGGGGGGTAAAAGGCAGTGGTTTTGCAGACAGGCACACTGATACAGAGAATTGAAAGTCAGCAGTCTAGCAGTGAAGTGGAGATAGAGAAGAAATACACAAGGTGGAATCATAATTTCAACAAAGAGAGTCTGGGATAGAACAGGATTAGTCAACATTCCAGGGTGCCAGAGACGTACGTGAGAGCATCCCTGATGTTGGCGAGGAACTTCATTATAACTCACTGCCCCAGGAATGTGACCATAAGCTTGGAAGATATGTAGCTGGGTGGTAAGAGATTTAGTAAAACCTGAAATGTTGGCACTTTGTGCCAACCAAGTCCTTAATCCACTTACCAATATCCACATGACCCTGAGCCATTTTTAAGGTATGATAAAATCTCACAAGATATTTTGCATCCTCTATTCCCATGACTCTGATCTTCAACGCTGATACGGCTAAAAAATAAAATGTGATATTCTGATTGTAACAGTAAGCTGAGAGTTTGTAGAAAACATGAGAAATTATATGGAAATATAAATCCCCTTTAAACTCACTATCCAAGGATAACCCTGCTGACATTTTATTATATCGCTTGTCTTTTTTCCTGTACATATTGTGTGTGTATGTGTCTGTACATGTGACTGAAATGCATATGCTGCAACTTTTTCTTTACTCCACGCTTGCCAACAGTAATGTTAAAGTTTTTCAGGTTCTGTTGACAGAGGCCAAACATAATATCATAGTACCTTTTCCAGTTTTATTGGGATATAATTGACATGTAACATTGTATTTAAGATGTACAACACAATGATTAAATATCTTTTTTTTTTGACTGCCACAGTAAGTCTAGTTAATGTCCATCACCTCACATAGTTACACTTTTTTTTTTCTTTGTGAGGAGAACTTTTTTTTTTAACATCTTTATTAGAGTATAATTGCTTTACAGTTTTGTGTTAGTTTCTGCTGTATAACAAAGTGAATCAGCTATATGCATACGTATATCCCCATATCCCCTCCCTCTTGCGTCTCCCTCCCACCCTCCCTATCCCACCCCTCTAGGTGGTCACAAAGCACTGAGCAGATCTCCCTGTGCCAGCCATGCAGCTGCTTTCACTAGCTATCTATTTGACATTTGGTAGTGTATATATGCCAATGCTACTCTCTCACTTCATCCCAGCTTACCCTTCCCCCTCTCTGTGTCCTCAAGTCCATTCTCTACGTCTGTGTCTTTATTCCCGTCCTGCCCCTAGGTTAATCAGAACTTTTTTTTTTTTTAGATTCCATATATATGTGTTAGGAGGAGAACTTCTAAGATTTACTCTTTCAGCAGCTTTCAAATATACAATACAGTTTTGCTAACTATAGTCCCCATGCTGTATGTTACATCCCCAGAACTTATTTATCTTATAACTGGAAGTTTGTGCCTTTTGATCACCTTCACCCATTTCACCCACCGCCCAGCTCTGGCAACCACAAGTCTTGTGGTTTTTAATTTCTTCCATTTTGTTGTTGTATCTATGAGTTTGTGGGGTTTTTTGTTGTTTTGTTTTTAGATTTTACATATTACTGAGATCATACAGTATTTTTCTTTGGCTTATTTCATTAACCTAATGCCCTCAAGATTCATTGTGTTCTTGCAAACGGCAGGATTTCTTTCTTTTTTATAGCTGGAGAGTATTCTGTTGTACATACACACCACATCTTCTTTATCCATTCATCTGTTGAAGGACACTTAGGTTGTTTCCACGTCTTGGCTACTGTAAATAATGCTGCAGTGAACATGGGAGTGCAGGTATCTTTTTAAGATACTGATTGCATTTGCTTCCAATATGTACCCTGAAGTGGGATTGCTGGATCATATGGTAGTTCTCTTTTTAATTTTTTAAGGAAACTCCATAGTATTTTCCACAGTGGCTACTCCAATTTACATTCCCACCAATAGTGTACAAGGATTCCCTTTTCTCCACATCTTCACCAAGGCCTGTTATCTCTTGTCATTTTGATAATAGCTATTCTAGCAGGTGTGAGCTGAATAACTTGTGCATGTTTTAGTTACCTTTTGTCATCTCACTGATACTCCTTTCTGATTTGCTATTTTTTTAATGCTGTTTTTTGATGAATGCAAGTTTTTATTTTTAATTTTGTTGTCCAGTTTGTCTTTTTCTTTCTGATTTCTTCCATTTTTGTTTTTGTCTTATCTAGTTGTTGTAGAGTTTCTTTTTTTAAAAAAAACAAGGCTGGTCTTCCTCTAAGAATTGCTGCTCTGACCTCACTGTTTCCCCTGACTCTTAATTTTTGACAAGCTTAATATCAGTGAAGTGTTTCTTTACCTCCTCGTGTTCTTAGTCTGCCATTTAGGGTGATGGTTTTCCCAAGCAGTGAGTGAATTTTTGAGGAACAAGGGTTTTTTTGAATTCTTCCTAAACCTTATAGGCTAGCCTACAAAGGGAGGAAGATAGCAATATTAAAAAAAAAAAAAAAGCATTAAGACAGTTTCTCTCAACCCCCTAGATGACTAGGGGGAGAGGTACACTTACATATTTCTGCTCAGATATTTGTGGCCCCATCAGGTTTGCATGCAGCACACAGAGGGAAGGCCATTACTGTGAATTTTAGTTTGCTGGTGGGAACAACCTAGTCAATAGAGATGAATGATCTTTAGGTATAAGTGAAAGATTTCTCCTTAGATAAGGTGAGACTAGGGACATAGCCCTGAGCTTAAGAGCGCCTTTGTTTCACCTATTTTGTTTTGTGACTTTCATTCAAGCTTTCAGCAGATTTTCTGTGCTTGAAATATTGTTTGCCAGACTGTTTAAATATGATCTGTAGATCTTTAATAAAAATGTTCAGTCAGCAGGGCAGTGACCTCCTTTGGCTACAGAGACATGATGGTACAAGACAGATGGTTGCTTTGCTTCTTTATATTTAAGGTAGAGGACAAAGCAAGATTGTGCGCTTCCAGAGTCATAGCAAATTGGTGGCTAGCCTGAACGCAAATTAAGTTTGCAGATGTCCCATATAACCACTCTTTCTTTAAAGTGATAGAAACTTTCTTGTTTTACTCAAGAGCAGTCTCTGATATAGTCACTCATTATTTTTTTCTACTTATAAGCAGATCTCAACAAAATCAACTTAAACTTGTAAAACATTGTGTTCAGGTAAGAGCACCTTGATGTCCTCCTCATAGAGTTTCATTTTATGTAGGTAAAATTGGCAAATCATATGTCTGAATATAGTCACCCTTGGGTGGAACATTACCTTGGAATCATCTGCTTTTATTAAAACCTTAAATGGGCTCAAGACCAGAGTTCTTAATCTAGTGTGTGTGTCCACGGTGTATGATTTTGCAATGCATCTGTTCTGTGATTTCAAGTATTTCATAAATCAGTTTCTCTGAATTACGGAGAATACATCTTTCTTATTTCACGTTGTACCCACAGTATTTTGTTTTTTTGGGTTTTTTTAATCCTTAGCCTTTGTGTAATTGCCAATTGTTGGCTTGAGTAATGACACATCTTGCCCTTCCTGCTTAAGGAAAAGGATGATAAAATCAGATGAACTGACGTCAGTCATTGTGTTTTTTTAGTTTTGGGTATGGCTTTGTGTTGAGTCACTAATCAGGGGTATATACCAACATCATTAATATTTGTTAATTCCTTCATGCAGCTCCATCTGTCCTGTGACCTGCATTTATCATTTTGGTTCTTTGAGAAGAGTGTAATGTTTACATGTCGTATATTCCTAATGATAATTTAATGACTGGCATCTTTCCCCTAATCTCTAGATAGTCCCCTAAATCTAAATGTAGAATTTAACCTGAATGGTCTTTGATTCAGCTTTTTGGTTTCTCCTTTATTATAAATTGAAGCTTTTGGAAGCTTACTGCTAAATTTAATCTTAATGCACCCCTGTGGTAACAAAACTGGTATTGTTTTTGTTTTTGTTTGTGAACATGGGTCCCCTGGGCAGCCACTCAGGAAGATTTTGCTCTTCCATCCTTTGGGAAGTGCTCTTCCTTTTCATTTATTTATTTTTTTAAATCAAAATTTGGCAACTTTTTTTGTGTTTATGCATCAACTGTGGATTTTCTTTGGCTTGGTTTGGTTTCTTAAGTACCAATTGGATCTTCATTACACATTTTTCAAGTTAGAATTGACAATATTTACTGATGGATTTGTGGGGTGAGAGAGAGTTGATCAAGGGTGGCTTCCAGAGACCTTGCTGAGAACATGGGTCAGTGGAAGGGGTGCTTCCCAAGATACAGGAGACAAGAACAGATCTGAGGTAACACTGAAGAGTTCGCTTTGCTGCTGATTGGATTTAAGATGCCCAAGAGACTTGTAAGTGATGTAAATAAACAGTTGTTCCATGGGCCTGAAACTCAAGAGTCTGTGCTGGTGATAACAGTCTGGACCGTGCATTTATAGACAGTATTTAAAACCTGGGGAGGCGATAAAATCATTGAGGGAAAGAGTTTTGGAGGTTCCGAAGACAGAACTTTGAACTAAGTCTACAAGGCCAACATTTAGACATTCTGAGAAGACAAGTAGCCGACAAGAAACTGAGAAGCAGCAAGCTGAGAGGCAGGAGGGAAAGAGGAGAAGGTAGTGTCACAGATACCAAAAGAAGACAGGACTCCCAGAGAGGGACTGGTGAATTTTAGCATCAAGTCAGTAATCTCTATGGGGCACATAACAAATATTTGTTGAAAGAGTAAATAACTGTTTATAAAGAAATGCACAGAGGTCATTTTTACTCTGTTGACCAGAAATGCACCGAACTTCTGATCGAAGGCAAGGTTTGTTTTCCCCACAAAGAGAAAGTCCTCTGAAATATCTGTCTGGGTACTTACAAAGCCCCACACATTATAGTGCATTATCTTAATAACTTTATTTTGAAAGTCATTTTAGCACATCTTTCATTTGCCTTGTCCATAATATAATCTGTTTCAACCATTGCTAAGAGCTGAGAGGGAGCTGTTGCCTTTTATACTTTTTATTAGCTTGGTTGCTAAGGTGCTTTACACCCTCCCAAGTCCACAGAGCAATCAAATAAGGCCGTGTTTCACTGAAATTCAGTAAATCTGAAATGTTCTCTTTCTGATGGAGACAAGACATCGGGAATTCTTGAAGTTATTTTTTTCTATGAGAAAAGAGATTCTTATAAATTTTAGATGGATAAGAATACTTAAGAAACTCAGGTCTCAAATAGCCAGTTTTCTCTAAAGTTAGTGAGATGTAGAATCTTTTTCATTTCAGATTCTATAAAATATTACAAATGAATATTAAAATAATTGGTTTATCAACTTTGTCTTTGAGATTAGACATTTTCAGATTTAAATCTCTTAAGTATGATAATTATGTATTTCATTGATTTAAAATATATAAATGACACATATTATTATGTCTTCTAAATCTCTGGGAAGTTTATATATTCAAATTGGCCGCCCCAAATTCCTTTTTTACATGCTAGTTGAAAAATAAGGGATTGCCTTACGTTTAGGGTTGCTTTTATTCTAAGATATATGATAAGTAAATGATGACCTAGAAAGTAAAAAGGTACATTTAAAATCCTTGCTGAATCTCTTCTCTCCTCACCCTTGAGGTTTTCACTACCTGATGGTCTCAGACTGGACCGTCTGCTTTGGTGACTGTCAGAGTGACTTCGGTTTTTCTGGCACTGTGATGCTCTGGCAGCCTCTTCACTAGCTTACTCCCAAGTTATCTCTGAACTAGAGTGAAAAATTCTCAGCTATATGTAAATACAGACTGTCTTCTTCAGCCCATTAGGCTGGTGAGAGTGTGTGGATTTGTATCACAGGAAAACTAACTGTTCCATAGAGATAAAAGAACTTGAGGTAAGGGTCCTGTTAGCCTGGGGATCAGCCAGCTGTCTTCGTTAAGAGCCCCACGCCCTTGGTAGAAGGCTAGATGCTCCCTCTTGGGCAACCTGTAAGGGAGGATTAAAAGTCTGTGTTTTAAATTCAAGTACCTGCACTAAAGAGTATTTTCTTAAATATCATGTCTAGCAATTCCATTTCTATCTTTGAACTTACTCACCCTGGCATAATTACAATTTCAGCTTTGATGATGCTTTAATGCAGATCGTTGTGTTTACTGTGGTAATGTGTGAGTACTTCTCCACAAAGCCATGCAAATTGCAGGCTTTTCAAGTTCTAAGCTTTGATGTTAGGAGTAACAGTGGGTAATTGCAGAGCTTGTCATGGGATGTTAAGGTGTACATACAATCTGTTAACTATCACCAATTTAGAGGGTTCAGCTGTGGGAAGAGGAGCCCACCCACACTCCTACATTAGAGTTGATAGCAGATCTGGTTTCTGTAGACTAGGGAAGAGAGAGGTGGAGAAAATTTAGGAGAGCATACATACAAGAAAAGTCATATAGTTTTAGGAAGAAGAGATCATTTTTGTTTAGAAAATGAAATTTTAGGTTTTTAAAAAATGTCTTTAAAAACCTTTTTTTTTCCTGTTTACAAAAGCTGTACATGTTTGTTATAGAAAGTTTGGAAAATACAGGAAAGTATAAAGAAGAATATAAACACCATTTATATTCTTATTCACCACTCAGAATTAACTACTTAACAATTGGGTATTTGTCTAAATATGTAGATTTTACACATCTACATCTATTATAATGTTTATAACATTTATGTATCTGTAAATTTGTACATACAAACATAAAATTACATATGCACACATAGCTTTGTATATATATATGTAAGTATGGGATCAGATATAAGTTTGTATCTAGATCATTTTCTTCTGGTATGATTTTGAGATTTTTACATACCATTAAATACCTTTGTGTTGTTGTTTCAAATACTTGGTTTTAATGAGTAGATATATTCCATTTCATGAATGTGCCATAGTTACCTCCCCCTAATGAGTATTTTGACTCTCTCCAGTTTTTTGTTCTTATAAGTAATATTGTGGTGAATAGCATTGTACATAAATCTTTGTGATCAACTTTGATTAGTTTCTCAGCCTAATCTGGGAAGGTATTCTTTAAAGTGCTGGCCTTCTATTGTCTGGTATTTGTGTCGTTGGGCCATCCATTGTTGTCTGGCTGAGATTTTTGAGTCCTTAAGAGTCAAAGATTGGGTGCACAGGAAATGCTCTTTAATGCTTGCTGCAGATGACATTTAATAAGGATCAAGAATGTGTTATGTAGGCACCGGAATAACTTTACGCGTTTCCATGTACATCTCAAGCGTGTTCTCTCTGGGTGAAACAATGGCTAGCTCTATAAACTTCCAGGAACTTTGCACCCACTAACATCATGGTGACCTGGTGAAGTTAGTGAGGTAAATGGAGAAGGAACTATTACACAAAGCTGTGGAGTTGTTACCACTTCACACTGTGTTCCTGCTTTCCCAGGCATTGAGGACTAGATTCTAGTGTAGAAACCTCCAGCTACTATGTCACTCAGTAATCATGCTCCCCGAATCCTTTTAATTTTGAGATCTCGAACAATTGATAAAAGTACTAAATGGTATATGTAATAAACACTGGACCTCAGCTCTCTATGTATCAGCAGCATTAATTTGGGCAAATCACTTTTTAGATCTCAACTTCCTTATCTATAAAATGGAAATAATAGAACTTTCCTCTTGTAGTCTCATATGATTGCCTGAATGTGATAGTATTTGCAGTATTATAAAGTGCCACACAGTGTGAGGTTTGAAGAAACTATCAAAGTATTATTATGACCAATTTGAATTCATAATGTAGTTAAAATGATAAGATAATACAGTGTGTAAATACAAAACAAAGTAGAGCACAGGCTTGTCGCAGTCTGCAGGTGGGATGCTGGCAATGGAATGTGGCCTCCTTGTAGCCGTGTCTGCTGCGGTCCATTTATAGTGGTCTGTGATTTTTTCATTTTGGCACACCAGCCTTTGGAGGTCCCTCTGCTGTGTGCTTCCTCTGGTTTACAGCTGACTTGGGAAATGAACAGCATTTTTTCAACAAAGCCAACTCCAGTGGGTCAGAACCACAGCAGTTATAGAGGAGCTGCCTCAGGGTTAGGGTGATACGGAAGTGGGGTTTGCAGCCCCCACTCCACCTTTGCTTCAGCCAGAGAAGCTCAAACTTTGTCACATTTGGGGATGGAAAGTAGTCTTTTGCTTGAGTTAAAGATTTAGTATGTACATGTGCACACATACACATTCAGGTTTGAAAACTGTTTTAAGGGGCTTCCCTGGTGGTGCAGTGGTTGAGAGTCCGCCTGCCAATGCAGGGGACATGGGTTCGTGTCCCGGTCCGGGAGGATCCCACATGCCGCGGTGCGGCTGGGCCCGTGAGCCATGGCCGCTGAGCCTGCGCGTCCGGAGCCTGTGCTCCGCAACGGGAGAGGCCACAGCAGTGAGAGACCCGCATACCACAAAAAAAAATAACAGAAAAAAAAACCCCAAAAAACTGTTTTAAGGACACTGAGATCCAGTGCGGCCAAGTGTTGAGGATCGCATGGCTTGTTGGTGTCAGAGCCAGGTCTGGAACGCTGCTTCCCAGTCACTGCCTCTTGCAGCCCTCCCTGAAGAGGCTCTGGAATCTGGCCCCAAAAATGCCTTCTGGAGGGATCAGGGAAGACCTGGGACATCCTCAGTGGGAGCTTTTTTTTTTTTTCCCCTCCCCTGGTTTCAGTATTATTTATTTATTTATTTATTTATTTTATTTTATTAAACCTCACATCTTATGTTTTATTTTTTTTGTATTGGAGTTTATTTGATTTATAATGTTGTGTTAGTTTCAGGTGTACAGCAAAGTGATTTAGTTATACATATACTATCTATTCTTTTTCAGATTCTTTTCCTATA
This sequence comes from Stenella coeruleoalba, assembly GCF_951394435.1. Classification (NCBI taxonomy): domain Eukaryota; kingdom Metazoa; phylum Chordata; class Mammalia; order Artiodactyla; family Delphinidae; genus Stenella; species Stenella coeruleoalba. The sequence continues at coordinate 53,215,074 of NC_137148.1, forward strand.
TAGGTTATTACAGAGTATAGAGTTCCCTGTGCTATACAGTAGGTCCTTATTGATTATCTGTTTTATATATAGTAGTGTGTATATGTTAATCCCAAGTCGCGGTGAGCATAGCTGCCTTCCAGAGTGAGCTTTGATTCACTCTTTTCTCCTGGGCGAGACACAGTGTCTAGATCAATGTTTTTCTTCATTTCTGTTTCTTCTCTTCTACTCTGTCAAAGAACTTGGCCTCCCCCTCCCCCAAAGTGGAATGGGGAGCTCACTTTTTACAAAAAGAAACACACAGGTTTACAGGCATTTTGTTGTCACAGTTATCATTCATGGTGTGTTTTGAGGATAGAGAAAAATCCCAGATTATTTTAGGAATGAACTATTGCTCTGATACATGAAAAGGGTAACTGGTGGTCAGGAGATGAGCAGGATAATAGTGTATTAACAACCCTCAATGTGACTAAATCAGATCAAGGATGGTCTGCAGGAAATGGCACTTACCTAGTAAACAAGTGGGCTGAGAGAGGAAATCCCTACCCATTTTTATGAAAACTGTTGCAAAGTGGTCCATCACTTAGGGTATCAGGTGTGAACTAAAACCCAGCCTTTGATTACATGCACTATGTTCATCTTTTTTCCTTAGATAGAAAGAAGTGATATTTCAGGTTAATATTCTTAAATTTTTATGGTGGTCTGCTGTCAGTCAAGTCTCTTTATTTGGCTTTCATTTCCTTTTCTGTTAAAGGAGGAGATTGAATTACATGTATTTTTTCCAATAATCTTTTGAAGTGTTTTTTCTAAGGCTATAACTCCATATTCCCAGATTCTTTTTTTTTTTTTTTTTGGTTTGTTTTAAAGTTGTTTTCACCCTGTGTTTTCAGTATTAATTCAGATTGGCCTTGTGTTCTTCATTGGGATCATGCTTTAGGGTCTGAAGGAAAATGGTCTGTCAGCATCTAAAATATTAAGGAAAAGAGTTGGGTGGTACAGCAGATTGGACTCTACAGACCTAAATGGAGGGGGAGGAGGACATGCCTGAATGACACACAAGCATGTTCTAGATATGGTCACTTTTTTCATTGTATCATCATGTGAGGATGGATGTTCCATTTGGACTTTCCATGGGAAAATTGGTTGTCCTGTTGCCTGGGCCTCCCAGGCACAGTTTGAAGGCTATCCCCTTTGATTATTTGGTGTAACATTACATCTCAGTTAGTGGTAGGTATATCTATAAACTGGAACTTTTAGGCCTGAAAGCCTCCTTTTGCGCATGTGGAAATATTCCAGAACTCTACAATAGTTACCGGAGTGACCAACCAGTCATTAAAGGAATGAATTTAGTTTTGAAGGTTTTGAAAGAGGGGGAGAGAGAGAGAGAGAGAGAGAGAGAGAGAGAGTGTGTGTATGTGAGATCCTCAGGCAAAGAACATGCCCCACTTCAGTTAAGAGATGCAAATCATTTTAAATAGGCCAAATGCAGGAAATGAAGCAAGTTCCTTAATTGGTAAAAAAAAAAAAAAAAAAAAAAAAACCTGCTTCCTTGTGGGATCAGTAATTTGGCGGGGGAATGGACACATTCTAGCATCCTTGAAATTGAAAGAAAAAAAAATACGTTGAGTTAGTTCACATTTATTTCTTTTGTGCCATTATTTCATTGGAATTCAGGAAATGTGGGTTTTAAGCTTATCACTAGTCATTTCATTTGACAGTTTTGATTTTCAAAAGAGAAACGCCAAATGCAAATTCTTCTCCCTCCTCCGGAGACCCAGGCAGACTTTTAACACAAGTGATGTAGATATCTCCCCTGCAACAAATTTCACATAACCAGTAGTGGTCTGCTTTGTCAGTCCTTCTGTGAAGCTGTTCTATTTCATCCCTCCTGTTCTTATTGTTGACATAAATGATGGATATTTATTTCTTCCGGTGATGTGAGGCCTTAACCATTTCTGTCATGAATATGTTCTATCTAACCCGCTCCTACTTATCATTTTGTTTCCTGAAATGCCAAGATAGAAGTTGTTATCTGAACTAGCAAGCTAGAAGTTACAAAATCTAATTTTAGTCACTGACATTAACATACCTCAGAGTGAATGGTTAACTTATGGGTCAACCCCTTGAGTGTTTGGTAGTTAATCATGCTTTTCATTGAAATATTTGTAATATCCCACCATCCCCAATTTGCAAAACTGCGGTAATACTGGAGATTAAGAATACACCAATGATTGGTTACGTCTTTAGGAAGAACTACCCCTGTGTACAACACTAAATCTCATGATTCCAAAACAGTCAGCTCATGGCTAGATCTCAGAAACAGTATGACAACTCAATAGGCAGAAGTCAAAGGTGGATTTCACCCTCCAACACTACTTACCCCAACAGAGGAGACTTAGTTCCTATACCAAAACGTCTGGCAGTCACTTCCGGAAATAGGAAAGCTGCGTTTTGAGCTGACCGGAGACATCAGCTGCCCACCTCCCCGCAACAGCCTCATCTTTCTGTGTTAGATTTAAGAAACTATACTTTCTGGTATTAAACATCCATACCAGATAAGTTGGGAATTCATTAATTAATTTATAGCAATATATCCTTTTGGTGCGGAACCAGATAAATGGAACAAAAGCAATAATGAAAGATACTATTAATGAAGACTTTCCCAAGTTGGAAGAAAAATTGAGTAACAAAAAAGAAAGAAAGAAAGAAGGAAGGAAGGAAGGAAAGTAAAGAAAAGAAAAGAAAAGAAAAGAAAGAAACAGAGAAATGAAACTCTGCCCTAAATGTAGTACCATGACTTTTAAATTTTTGAGTAATGAAGGAAAAATACCTGAACAGGAAAAAAAGAAAAACTAACTGCTTACAAAGGAATAAAATTCATACTGGCCTCCGACTTTCCTTCTACAAATTGCTGTGTAATGACGTTGTAGTCAAATAACTCTATTTGCTAAGATATTATACATATATATGTGTGTGTTCGAGGTCACATAAAATGTACTTTCCATATCTTTCCTGAGAAACTCACTTAAAGATAAATAGCACATGACTGAGAGTTAAATTTAAATGAATAATTAAAGAATTGGGAAAATGAAGTATAAAAGTACAGTGGTGAGCATTAATAGAAAAATGAAAGCTTGAAAAAGTTTTTTAAAAATGTAGTAGTATAAATAATGACTCACCATTAGCAATATAGATTTGGAACTCATATCAACTAAACTGAGAGATGGAGGTGTGGCAGAGTACACATACACTAAGTTCCTTGACTGATTTTGGGGAGTGGGGCAGGAAACAAAAGTTACACTGCATTCCTTTTGAATTTATTAATTAGTAAAATATGCATTCAGGTGTGTGTTTTAAAGACTTAAAGGTAATAACATACTAGCATGAAAAACAGTGATTTCCTGGTACCTCACAGAAGAAAATAGAAAGAAAATACTCATATAGCACAAAATAAGAAAACCACCAACCCACTTCACTTTTGAAATATAAATGTTAAAATTTAATAGAATACTGTAAGAATTATTTACAATAAACTCCTGAGGTTTGTCCCAAGAATGCCGATTGGTTTAGTAGTATGAACACTACTAATACATCATAGCAATGGGTCAAATGTTCCGCGGAACAGATGTTGAAAGAACACTATAAAATTAAACATCCATTTCTGCTAAAAACTCTTTAGAGACTGAGAATGAACAAAGAATTCCATAATGTAGTAAGAGACATATCTAGTTTAGACTAATGGTCAATATCTTACTTTACTAAAGTAAAATACTAGAGGAATTCTGTGAAAATCTCTCCCCATTAATATTTAACTTTATTCTAGAGGTTCTTTGCAGTCAGGCAACACTTAAAACTGAAACAAAATCTGTAACTCAAAGGTGGTAAAAATTTTTTAAATTTAGATGATATAAATAATCTAGAATATCCAACAGAATAAAGTGTGCATTGAAATTAACAAAAGCATTCATTAAGTACGTTGTATATAAGATGAATATATAGAAATTAATCTTACTGTATATGATCAATTTTAGCCAGTTATAAACGATAATGAAAGAAAGGCATCAATTTATGATAGCATTCTACTCTCTTTTCCCACACTCCCTTTCCCCTGCAAAAAAGGTCATAAAATATCATGCCTCTGAAGTAACTAGAAAGAGAATTGAAAGAGATTGCTATAAAGAAACAGCAAAACTTTATTTGAAATCTAAACTGTTTTTGCATGATGAAAAGACATGCCATATTCGTTGAAGAAAAGGTTAAAAAAGCCTAAATATTATAATTTCCCCAAATTATATTACAGCACTTAGGTAGTTCCCATCAGAATCCTTACGTGTGTGTGTGTGTGTGTGTGTGTGTGTGTGTGTGTGTGTGTGTGGTGTAACTCTGTTTTCTTCATTACAAGCGCCACACTCACTCTATCTAGTTTAAGCAGAGGAATTTATTAAGGTGTATTACATAGCTCACAGAATTGTCAGAAGGGCCAGAGAGTGAGCACTGAAGGCCACATAGCCTGAAGGCCACAATTCAGCATTGTGCCAGTGCAAGTCATGGCTGCTGCTCCCCCCGATATCTGGATTCCAGAAACTCTGACACTGTTGCCACCCAAGAGGGATGCCTCCACCACCACCTTTGCCACCAAAATTGATTCCTCTGGCACCTCCTTCCTCATACTGCCTTCTTTCAAGCTAAAGTTGAGTTAGACTTAATTAGCAAAGCCTCACCTGTGCTCTAGATTAGCGGTCCCCAACCTTTGTGGCACCAGGGACCGGTTTTGTGGAAGACAGTTCTTCCACAGACCCAGGGTGGGGGCGGGGGCGTGTGTGGTTCAGGCAGTAATAAGAGTGATGGAGAGCAGCAGATGAAGCTCACGTCCTGCTGTGCGACCTGATTCCTAACAGGCCGCAGACCAGGGGCTGGGGACCCCTGCTCTAGATACAAGGAAAGCTGGAAAAGTGGATGGGAGTACCAAGCTTGGGGAGGCAGTTCTCATGATATGGGAAATTTCTCTCCTGTCGGGAGGCTGTTCAGAAGATACTGGGTGACCATAAAGATGACAAGTGCTCACGGTGGTAACATGGCATGATGACTCTAGAGCACATGGAAGACTGGGTCGATACAGTTGGCCAAGTGAATTCAGTGAGCCAGACCTGACTACCTGAGATTAACACATATCATAAAATGATACAAATGCAAGCAGCCATTTACACATGAAATAAAAATTGGCAGAGTTTGAAGACAATATGATGAGGGAAACATCACACACCACTGAGAAAGAAAAAGTTTAATCAGCAAATGATATTGAAAAAATTCGCTCTCTGTATGAAAATACGTGAGGTGAGCTTCCTCCATACTATATACTAAAATGGTTTTTGTATGTATTTTAATTTACCTGCAAAAAATTAAGCCCTAAAAAGTAAAATTAATATACAGTTGAATATTTATATGTTTAGGATGGGGAAATAATTTCTGAGCATAAAAAAGTGGAAGAATTCACTAAGGAAAAAGATTGATAATATGAGTATATTAAGAGTTTGAAATTCTGTAAGCTAAATATCATAAACAAAATGAAAACACTAACAGATAACCGAAAATATCTGCAACAAATATAATGGGCAGAAATTTAGTATTATAAGTCATAAAGAGCTCTTTTAAATAATGTAAGAAAAAATTCTAATATCCCACTAAATAAATAGGCAAAATACATGAACAGACAGCTCACAAAGGAAGAAATGGAAATGACAAGTAAACAAATGAAAAGTTCAATCTCTCACTAATCAAATAAATGCAAATCAAAATAATGAAATACCAGTTTTCACCTGATTTGCAAATATTAAAACATACATGGTAATAATCATTTTCTGGTAATGGTACAGTGAGGTGGGTATTCTCAGTACATCGATGTAAATTTACGGTCTTTATAGAAAGCAGAGTGCTATTTTATGCCAAGAACCCTAAAAATAGTTCATATCACTTGAACTATTATTTGCTCTTCATGAAATATAATTTAAGGAAATAATCAGAAAAGTATCAGAAATACATATTTCAGGATGTTAATTGCAGCATTATATAGCACAAAAATAGAAACAGCCCAAACATTACATAGTAAGAAGAGTGATGCTTAAATGATAGGCCATCTGTATAATAAATAATGTGTAGCCATTAAAAAATCATCACATTTTAAAAAATATTTAATGGATAGGAAAATTATAATCACAACCTAATTATAAAGACCAGGATGCAAAACTGAATGTGGTTTATGATCCTATTTAAAAGTATGTTTGTGTATATCTGTACACACTATAAAAACAGACCAAAGAAAAAGCCCACATTACATTAGTAGAATTACCAATTTCATTTCTATAACTTTAGGTATTTTCAAGTCCTCAACCGTGAGTGTGTGTTAGCTTTAGACTCAGGCTTTTTAAGGTTATTTTAAAAGTGAGCAGTTCCTTTTCTACGGATTTTAAACGTTTCACCAGCAAGATCCTATGTGCATATTGCTTCCACCCTCACCATCTGCCTCCAGTTTAAACAGTTTTATGTTTAGCATTTTCCAGTATTAGTAGTACTACTAAAGTTATCCCCTCAGTCTATTTTATCCTTAGTCAGCCCCATGGGGGTGATGGGCATATGCTACTATATTCTACCCTAACGTCACTTAGAAAAGCATGTGTCTGCTGAAGGGTAGTGTAGGATCTGGGTGAAGATTGTTTTTTTATGACATACATTGCTGAATAAAAATGTCTTTTTACTTTCTTTCTTTCTTTTTTTTTGATCTGAGTTAATTGCTGTTGGAAAACATTACAAAACTATTTAGCAGAACGTTTTCCTATATTTTCTAGTAAAAGAGATGTTGTTAATTAAAAATATCCTGAGTAAAATTGTTCTGTACTAAGGTTCAACAATTAGATATTCTAGACTATAGAGGAAGCATTTTGGTTTGCTGTAGCTTCCTATCAGAAAATGTGAAAGCCAACCCCTCATTAGGCATTACCTCCTTGATTTTCCACCTCATAGCACATTTTTAATATTAGGTTTTAAATCATTCTATGAAATTATGAGCTATTATAACATTTGAAATGTCTTTTAAAACTTATAACTTGATTAAATTAATAACCAAATGTAGATGTTGTTATCTTCATTTAATGTCTCAGTAAAACAAAGCCCAATATTCCTACTCTAGTTCCCTTGGGAAACTCGTTCAGGTCCAACATTGGCCAGGATTCACCGATGACGTACCCAGGCACACCACCACTCCTGTCCTACTGCTCCACGAAAGCCATGGTCCTCCAGTGGTCGAATGCAATGACTTCTTTGTAAAATAATATTACTCATTGTGAGCACCCTTGCAGGATTTGATGTCAGGAACCGTTTTCTACGTCTTGACTATATCTCTTCCCTTGCTTACTATGATTCCTTTTTGTTTTCTCATCCATTTTAACTCTTGGGATCCCTTGGGTTAAATCCTTTGTCACCCTTTTACTTGTGACAGTCACATCTTGACCAAGGTCCTCTGATTGATGCATGTGCTGATTTTTCCTGCAGTTTTATCTTCGGCCTTTCTTCTGAATGCAGATGCCTGTTTGTACTTACTGGCACTTTCTCCATCTGAATGCATCCCACCAGCACCTTAAATCCAACTGTTATTCAATACCAAGTATCTTGTCACCAATGCTGTTGATTCTCAGTTATTGGCAACATCATCCACATGGTCACCCAAGCGAGCAACTTCAGCATCATCTTTTGTTAAACCCTCGCTGCTAAGTCTCCCCTGAAATGTGTTTTACACCTGGCTCCTTTCCCCAGCCAGTTGCTCAGGGCTTTTGCAAATGAGAACTGGGCTCCGTCTTCCTGCATACTCTCACTGCCTCTCAAATCTTTCTTCTACATTGAAGCTATTATTTTTTAAGACAGGAACTTAATTATGTCTTCTAACTAAAGAAAAACATCCCATGGTTTGTTATGACATGCATGAGTGTAGTGGTTCCCAGAGTGTGATCCACTGAGGAGCAGCAGCAGGAGACTAGTTAAAAATACAAACTATCAGATTCCAACCCATACTCACTAATTAAGCAACTATGGGGGTGGTGCCCAGTAAATCCTCAAGGTGATTCTGACACACTCTGCAGTTTGAGAACGATTGTACTATAGGTCCTAAAGCCTTGCTGCACATTACAATCACCTGTGGAGCTTAAAAAAATACCCAGGTCCCAGACCAATTAAATCAGAAACTTCATCTGTCTGGCCTGGCATCAGTGTATATCTTTTTAAAAGCTCCCCAGGGGATTTTGATACATAGTTAGGTTAGAGAACAACTTAATCTATAAAGTTCACTTTCTTTAGCAGAATCTAAAGCAGTGTTTCTCCAACTTGACTGCACATTGGAATCACCTGGGAAGCTTTAAAAATGACTGATACTTCCCTCATCCCAATCCCCATTCTGATTTAATTGGACTGAAGTGTGACTTGGTCATTGGATTTTTTTAAAGTTCCCTAGGCTGTTTGTATGTGAAACCAAGGTTAAGAATGACTGTTCTAAAGCCATCCTGAAACTCTAGTGTGCCTAAGAATCACCTGGAATACTTGATACAAATAGGGATTCCACGGTCCCATCCAGGTCAAAAATCACCTGGAATACTGCCCTAAAGGATATTTCCAACTGGTCTTCAGATTTCTCTAGTTTGATTCTCATCCATTCTCTTTGCTCCCCATCATTTACTGCTCTGTCCTAACTTCCTACAGCTCCCCCTCTATGGCATCATGTTACTTGGCATTCCTTAAATATGCCTTACTGGGCTTCCCTGGTGGTGAAGTGGTTGAGAGTCTGCCTGCTAATGCAGGGGACACGGGTTCGAGCCCTGGTCTGGGAGGATCCCACATGCTGCGGAGCAACTAGGCCTGTGAGCCACAACTACTGAGCCTGCGCATCTGGAGCCTGTGCTCCACAACAGAGAGGCCGCGATGGTCAGAGGCCCACACACCACGATGAAGAGTGGCCCCCGCTTGCCACAACTGGAGAAAGCCCTCACACAGAAACAAAGACCCAACACAGCAAAAATAAATTAATTAATTAATAAACTCCTACCTCCAACATCTAAGAAAAAATATATATATATGCTTTACTTAAATCATCGGGGAAAATGTAGATTATTAAGCCAATAAATGGTCTTGAATCAGTTGATTAGCCATTTGGAAAAGAGGGAAACTGGACTGCTATATCTTACTCCTTAAACTATATAAATCCCATGTAGATACAGAAAAATACTTGAATTTTAAAAAACCCATAAAACTACTAGAAGAAAATATGGTTGCATTTAGAAAATAATTTGGGAGTCAGGAAGGTCTTTCCAAACAAGGTACAAAACCTTGTAAGCCATAAAGGAAAATAGTTGATAAATTTGATTACATAAAATGTTCTCTGCAGATGAGTTACCGTAAGCAACATTAAAAGATAAGCATAAGGCTTCCCTGGTGGTGCAGTGGTTGAGAGTCCGCCTGCCGATGCAGGGGACACGGGTTCGTGCCTCGGTCCAGGAAGACCCCACATGCCGCAGAGCGGCTGGGCCCGTGAGCCATGGCCGCTGAGCCTGCACGTCCGGAGCCTGTGCTCTGCAACGGGAGAGGCCACAGCAGTGAGAGGCCCGCGTACCGCAAAAAAAAAAAAAGATAAGCACTAATGGTAGAAACATCTTCAGTGTATTGACAGAATTGCCTCATTGTACAAAAAAACAAAAAACAAATTAATTTCAAAAAAAGACTAACCTAATTCAGAGGAGTAAAGTATGAAGCAGGTGGTTAGTACAAAAAAGAATAAATGGTCAGTTAATATTTTAAAAGAGGCTCAATTTCACTCATCCTAAAGAAATGCATATCAAAACAATATGATTAAAAAAAACAATATGATACCACCAAATATGAAAAAATTCTGTGTTGGCAAGACTGAGGGGAGATGGTGTTCCATATGCCACTAGTAACAGTGTAAATTAGGGCAGTGTCTTTGGAGAGCAATTTAGTTATATGCACCAAAGTGAAAAGTGAACTCCCCTTTTTTTTTCTTAAACATCTTTATTGGAGTATAATTGCTTTACAATGGTATGTTAGTTTCTGCTTTATAACAAAGTGAATCAGCTATACACATACATATATCTCCATATCTTCTCCGTTTTGCGTCTCCCTCCCACCCTCCCTATCCCACCCCTCTAGGTGGTCACAAAGCACCGAGCTGATCTCCCTGTGCTATGTGGCTGCTTCCCACTAGCTATCTGTTTTACATTTGGTAGTATATATTATTAGTCCATGCCACTCTCTCACTTCGTCCTAGCTTACCCTTCCCCCTCCCTATGTCCTCAAGTCCATTCTCTACATCTGCGTCTTTATTCCTGTCCTGCCCCTAGCTTCTTCATAACCATTTTTATTTTTTTTATTTATTTTTAGATTCCATATATGTGTGTTAGCATATGGTATTTGTTTTTCTCTTTCTGACTTACTTCACTCTGTATGACAGACTCTAGGTCCATCCACCTCACTACAAACAACTCAATTTCATTTCTTTTTATGGCTGAGTAATATTCCATTCTATATATGTGCCACATCATCTTTATCCATTCATCTGTTGATGGACACTTAGGTTGCTTCCATGTCCTGGCTATTGTAAATAGGGCTGCAATGAACATTATGGTACATGACTCTTTTTGAATTATGGTTTTCTCAGGGTATATGCCCAGTAGTGGGATTGCTGGGTCATATGGTAGTTCTATTTGTAGTTTTTTAAGGAACCTCCATACTGTTCTCCATAGTGGCTGTATCAGTTTACATTCCCACCAACAGTGCAAGAGGATTCCCTTTTCTCCACACCCTCTCCAGCATTTATTGTTTGTAGATTTTTTTTTTTTTTTGTAGATTTTTTGATGATGGCCATTCTGACCGGTGTGAGGTGATACCTCATTGTAGTTTTGATTTGCATTTCTCTAATGATTAGTGATGTTGAGCATTCTTCCATGTGTTTGTTGGCTATCTGTCTATCTTCTTTGGAGAAATGTCTGTTTAGTTCTTCTGCCCATTTTTGGATTGGGTTGTTTGTTTTTTTGATATTGAGCTACATGAGCGGCTTGTATATTTTGGAAATTAATCCTTTGTCAGTGGCTTCATTTGCAAATATTTTCTCCCATTCTGAGGGTTGTCTTTTTGTCTTGTTTATGGTTACCTTTGCTGTGCCAAAGCTTTGAAGTTTCATTAGGTCCCATTTGTTTATTTTTGTTTTTATTTCCATCTCTTTAGGAGGTGGGTCAAAAAGAATCTTGCTGTGATTTATGTCATAGAGTGTTCTGCCTATGTTTTCCTCTAAGAGTTTTATAGTGTCTGCCCTTACATTTAGATCTTTTATCCATTTTGAGTTTATTTTTGTGTATGGTGTTAGGGAGTGTTCTAATTTCATTCTTTTACATGTAGCTGTCCAGTTTTCCCTGCGCCACTTATTGAAGAGGCAGTCCTTTCTCCACTGTACATTCCGGCCTCTTTTATCAAAGATAAGGTGACCATATTTGCGTGGGCTTATCTCTGGGCTTTCTATCCTGTTCCATTGATCTATCTTTCTGTTTTTGTGCCAGTACCATACTGTCTTGATTACTGTAGCTTTGTAGTATAGTCTGAAGTCTGGGAGCCTGATTCCTCCAGCTCTGTTTTTCTTTCTCAATCCCACTACTGGGCATATACCCTGAGAAAACCATAATTCAAAAAGAGTCATGTACCAAAATGTTCATTGCAGCTCTATTTACAATAGCCCAGAGATGGAAACAACCTAAGTGTCCATCATCGGATGAATGGATAAAGAAGATGTGGCACATATATACAATGGAATATTACTCAGCCATAAAAAGAGACGAAATTGAGCTATTTGTAATGAGGTGGATAGACCTAGAGTCTGTCATACAGAGTGAAGTAAGTCAGAAAGAGAGAGACAAATACCGTATGCTAACACATATATATGGAATTAAAAAAAAAATGTCATGAAAAACCTAGGGGTGAAACAGGAATAAAGACACAGACTTACTAGAGAATGGACTTGAGCCTATGGGGAGGGGGAAGGGTAAACGGTGACAAAGCGATAAAGAGGCATGGACATATATACACTACCAAAAGTAAGGTAGTTAGCTAGTGGGAAGCAGCCACATAGCACAGGGAGATCAGCTCGGTGCTTTGTGACCGCCTGGAGGGGTGGGATAGGGAGGGTGGGAGGGAGGGAGATGCAAGCGGGAAGAGATATGGGAATATATGTATATATATATAACTGATTCATTTTGTTGTGAAGCTGAAACTAACATACCATTGTAAAGCAATTATACTCCAATAAAGATGTTAAAAAAAAAAAAAGATTGCTTTGGCTATTCGGGGTCTTTTGTGTTTCCATACAAATTGTGAAAATTTTTGTTCTAGTTCTGTGAAAATGCTGTTGGTAGTTTGATGGGGATTGCATTGAATCTGTAGATTGCTTTGGGTTGTATAGTCATTTTCACAGTGTTGATTCTTCCAATCCAAGAACTTGGTATATCTCTCCATCTGTTTGTATCTTCTTTAATTTCCTTCCTTCATCAGTGTCTTATAGTTTTCTACATACAGGTGTTTTGTTTCCTTAGGTAGTTTTATTCCTAGGTATTTTATTCTTTTTGTGGCAGTGGTAAATAGGAGTGGTTCCTTAATTTCTCTTTCAGATTTTTCATCCTTAGTGTATAGGAATGCAAGAGATTTCTGAACTCACTTTTGGGGCCAGTAGTTCTGCTTCCAGGAATTTAGCTCTTGGATATAATCACTTAAATATTCAGAAGATATTCATTGGATAATCAAAGCACTGAAATCAGTCTATCTATTAATAGAAGACTGAGTAAATTATGGTACAAGACATATTGGAATTTTATTTGATTCTAAAGATGACAGAGATTTATTTAGATGAACTGATATAGAAAGTTGTAGCTAGATTATTAACAAAAAACAGCAATTATAGAATATATATATAAATAGTTGACAGGATATAAATAGTTGACAGGGGTTACAGGTACCCGCCCTCTGCGCAGTTGAAAATCTCAGTATAAGAGTCGTCCCTCTCTACCTGAGGTTCCTCTGATTCACAGTTCCTCTGTATTCGCAGTCCATATCCGCACATTCAGTCAACTACTGAACACATGTGGTACTGTAGGATTTACTATTGAAAAAATCTGCATATATGTGGACCCACACACTTCAAATCTGTGTTGCTCAAGGGTCAACTGTATATATAAGTGTGTGTGTATGTATAAGTATATATATATATATATCATGGTATTATTTGGGGAATTTTTAAATATACCTAATATATACTTATATATCTATGTGTATTTCTAGATTAATTCATACATCTGAAGAGTAGAGCTGGGGCTGGGGAGGCAGCATGTGGCCCATAGCTTGTTGTGGTGCCTGGCCCATAATGAGTTCATATTAAGTGTTTGAATGAATCAATGAATGAGAGTCAGAGGCTAGGAGAGATTTTCAGTCTTTATTTTATACCTCCTTGAACTATTTGAATTTTTTTTACAATGTATATAATTGCTTTTGTAATAAAATTAAGACATGTAAAATTGTGTTGTTCACGTTTGAGACTCTGTCCCTTTGTTTGTTCAGTTTCCTCTGCTTCAGAAGGCTCCTTTCCTTTCAGTTACCACTTTCCTTCAGGGTTCAGATGAAAGGTTGCCTCTCTGCAGCCATCCATTCTTCTGTCTTCTGAATTTGTGGCTTCCTCACTTTATGTACACATATCACCATGAGTGCAGTATCCCATTATGTTCTGTTGGATCTTTCTTTCCTGCCTGGTGGGTGAGAGCATTGTCAGAGATGGTGTGATTCATCTAACTTCCTCCAGAGGCTACCAAGGGTCTGCCATATTGTAGCCAAAAAGGAGGGAAATATGGCAGGGTTTTCCTGTCCAACTGCTAAGCACTGGTCTGCGTTACATTCACACTGACCTGACACCCAAAGTGATTGTTTATTTTTGACCCTTTGAATGTTCTCAGGATACAGAGCTCTAGCTTAAACAGTCTCCAGAATGACAGTATTCCATTTCATCCAGCATCACTGCCAACATCACTTGAAGGAAGCCCCCCCATATCAATTAGCTTTGACTTAATAGGCCTAGCAAGGTACCCAGCATATATCGACTCTCCCCCAAGCTTTACTGAGATATTAATGACATATAACATATGTTTAAGGAATATGACATGTTGACTTGATACATGTATGTGTTATGAAATCATTACCACAATAAGGTTAGTTAACTTCTACATCCCCTCACATAATTACGATTTTTGTGTGTATGGTGTTAACATTAAACATTGACTCTCTTAACAACTTTTAATAAATAATACAGTACTGTTAATTATAGTCGCCATGCTATACATTAAATCCCCAGAACTTATTCATCTTATAACTAGAAATTTGTACCCTTTAACAGTCTCCCCATTTCTCCCACCCCAAGTAAGTGGCAACCAGATTTCTACTCTCTGTTTCTGAGTTTGAGTTTTTTAGACTCCACATATAAGTGAGAACATACAGTATTTGTCTTTCTCTGTCTTATTTCACTTAGCATAATGCCATTAAGGTCCATCCATGTTGTCACAATAGGCAAGATCTCCTTTTTTTAACGAACAAATAACAATCCACTGTGTGTATGTGTGTGTGTGTGTGTGTGTGTGTAGCCTTTCATCTGTCAAGGGACACTTACTTAGGTGATTACCATGTCTTGGCTGTTGTAAATAACGTTGCAGTGAACGTGTGAGTGCAGATGTCTTTTTGAGATAGTGATGCCATTTTCTTTAGATAAACGTGCAGAAGTGGAATTGCTGGACAATATGGTAGTTCCATTGTTAATTTTTGGAGGAGACTCTATAGTGTCTGCACCAGTTTACATTGCCAACAACAGTGAACCGGGGTTCTCTTTTCTCCATATCTTCACTGTTTGTTATCTCTTGTTTTTTTGATAATAGCCATTCTGACAGTTGTGATGTGAAATCTTATTGTGGTTTTGATTTGCATTTCCCTGATGCCTAGTGATGGTGAGCACCTTTTCATGTACCCGTTGGCCATTTGTATATCTTCTCTGAGAAAGTGTCTATTCGAGTTATTTGCCCATTTTTAATCAGATTGTTTGTTTTTTTGCTGTTGAATTGTATTATTTTTTTGGATATCAGTCCCTTGTCAGAGACATGGTTTGCGTATATTTTCTCTTGTTCAGTAGGTTGCGTTTTCATTTCACTGATTGTTTCTTTTTTTAAAAAATTTGTTTTTATTTATTTTTGGCTGTGTTGGGTCTTCGTTGCTGTGCGGGGACTTTCTCTAGTTGTGGCGAGCGGGGGCTACGCTTCTTTGCGGTGTGTGGGCTTCTCATTGCAGTGGCTTCTCTTGTTGCGGAACACAAGCTCTAGGGGCACAGGCTTCAGTAGTTGTGGCACATGGGCTCAGTTAGTTGTGGCTCACGGGTTCTAGAGCGCAGATGAGTAGTTGTGGCGCATGGGCTTAGTTGCTCCACGACATGTGGGATCTTCCCGGACCAGGGATCGAACCTGTGTCTCCTGCATTGGCAGGCGGATTCTTAACCACTGCACCACCAGGGAAGCCCTGATTGTTTCTTTTGCTGCATAGAAGCTTTTTAGTTTGATGTAGTCCCATTTGTTTATTTTTGCTTTTGTTGTTTGCCCTTTTGCTGTCATATCCAAAAAATTGTTTCCAAAACCAATGTCAAGTAGGTTTTTTTAAAGTTTTTTTTTATATATAAATTTATTTATTTTATTTATTTATTTTTGGCTGCATTGGGTCTTCTTTGCTGAGCGCGGGCTTTCTCTAGTTGCGGCAAGCGGAGGCTGCTCTTCGTCGGGGTGCATGAGCGTCTCTTCGTTGCGGTGCCTGGGCTCCTCCTTGCAGTGGCTTCTCTTGTTACGGAGCAGGGGCTCTAGGTGCACAGGCTTCAGTAGTTGTGACGCATGAGCTTAGTTGCTCTGTGGCATGTGGGATCTTCCCCAACTAGGGCTTGAATGCGTGTCCCCTGCATTGGCAGGTGGATTCTTAACCACTGTACCATCAGGGAAGCCCAAGAAGTCTTTTCTCTGTTTCCTTCTAGTAGTTTTATAGTATCAGGTCTTATATTTAGTAAGATAAATAAATATTTATTAAATGATTTAATATGCCAAATTATGTACCTGCTAATTTTTCATTCAGAGGACCTTGAGGACCCTGTTGTGCTTTTTAAGAGAGTAATTACAACTTGTTTCCTTGCCTCAATACACCCCAACATACCGGAAGGGTTCAACATGTTATAATTAATATCTGTGGCTCCTTAGGGTAGTGATTCTCTGAAGGTTGATATTTGTGTATCCAGAATCTCAGGGTTGCATGTGGTTGGAAACAAGCTCCCCTCACCCCACCCATCAGTTACTTAGGATTGTGTGCTAAAAATATGGATACATGTATAGACCGTAAATAGAATAAGGCCCTGAATGGACACATCCCTATCATGGATAAGGGCAGATCATGCTTTCTGCAAGGAGGAATGATTAGGATAATTAGAATGATTTTAGTTTTGCTTCTGATAATCACTGGTTGAATTGAGCCCCCCATGCCTTGATTTTAACGTTTCTAATAATTTTACATGTTCTGATATTACCTGGGCCAAATATTAGGCGTCTGCTTATTTAAAAAATGAAAGAGTGAGATGTACAGTTTTAAGGCAAATATCTCATTCATATACTGTTAAATACTGATTATAACGATAGCTGGTGTTTCAGCTTGGGGCAATCAAATGATTAAAGTTGACAGTAAAAGTATAAACAGGGTTATAGTTTATGAGCGTTTTCTTCCCTATGATTTCCTTATACAGAGACTTTTAATCTTAACCCAGGAACATAGGAATGATACACAGCTTAGCTTGGGGGATTTTCCTATTTTAGAGGAAAGGAGAAATTGTGGAAATAATTGAGTTTAGAGGAGAATAGCAATAGGACTCGGGTAGAAGAAGTGTAATTAACTTACTTGATTAACCTAAGAGGACACCTGCAGGCAGGTGGGATTTCTGGAGTGTTGACAGAGTGGGATAGTATTTGTTTGGGTTGATGGAGAAGAAATTTCCAGCCTTAGTCTTGTTTTGAGACTACTTGGAGGTCAGAGTGAAGTAAATGTATAAAAGGGACATTGAATTAGTATAGCTGAGACAAGAAGGCGGGGAAGTTGAGTTATAGAAGGAAAGGGGGGGAGTGTAAAAAATCCAAGACTTCCTGATTGCGAACTCTAAATGGCTAATGAAGTCTTGGGCATGATATACGGAGTACAAGGAAATTCTAAGGCCGTAGTTCTCAGCCCTGGCAGCTGACTAGAGTCACTTCATTTAAAAGGGGTAGGCTAGGGCCTGGCATCAGCATTTTTAAAGCTTCCCAGGTAATCCACCTGTGCACCTCATATTGAGAACTGTTTATTGATGTAAGGGTATGGAAGAGGAGAGTGGGAGAAAAATATTAGAGGAGAGTCTCGGTGCCAGGGAATTTCTAAGATCTTGTATAGAATGGTTTATGGGAACTGAAAGTCAGCATTCTGATTTATTAGATACTTGGCACATTACATATTATTTTATTATGAAACAATAGAACTGAATGTCTTCAATTCTTTTAACTCTCAAGATATTTCTGGAGTTAGAAACCGAACATAATTAACTGTTAAAAAAAATACGTAACACGTATTTTGCTTCTTTCCGATGGAATGAATGCCTTTGTATCAAAAGCCAAAGGAACATTTACCATTTTGTTAAGTAGGACCACCTTAAATTTAGTATTTATATTTTTAAGGGGAGCTGAAAGGAGGAGATTTATAATAGAGAATACATTCAGATTACTTTTAGCAAGTTATACGGATGTGCAGCATTTCATTTAAATATTGCCTCTTTGACTAGAAATTACTCAGCAACTGAAGCAAACAGTCTGAGAGCAACCAATTTCCTGATATTGTCCACCCCTCTTCCAGGTAAAGATGGAAATTCTTTGTATCTAATTATGTTAAAGAATTGAAATCCCTTCATGTAAGATAGAAAAAAAAAATATGCACACCTTAGATTACATTCTTTAACTCAGTCTTTTATCCACATTCAGAGACTAATTATCTAAGATGAATAGAATGCATCATATTTCATAAAACTGCATGAAACTTAGGAATATCTGTTACAGTAGCTATGTTCTTACCTCCCCTACCTTGACCTTACAGACGCTTCTCAGTAACTTTAAACAAAGGCTAAAAGTAATCTCTTCTCTACTGCCGGGAAGATGAATGACTGTAGATGGGAGGAAAACATACAACTAAAACTCAACTTTCTTCATCACTCTTGACATTCACCAGTCTTTACTTGGGATCACCTTGAGATATGACATCAATTCAGAGTAATAAGGAGGGGTCAATGAAAAGCTAAAACATCCCCGAGAACACATCATAACACATCTCCAAGAGATTCGTGTCAATGACACAGCATTTCAAATACACTGCACAAATTTCAGAGGAATGGCTTCATGAAATGGAGGCAATAGGCATCTGTGAGAGTCTTAGGACATAGAAACTGACCTGTTATTGGGTATCTCTCTCACTCCCTACATGTTTTCCACCCTATAAGCTCATCAGTCATTCCTTAGAAAGCAGGGTGTGTCCATTTTGTAAGTGTCTGTTGTGACATAGTACATTCTCTGTGTGCTATCATCATTGAGAGTTTGTTTTTAGTGAGTAATTTTGACACATTTAAGGGCTTTGATCTAAGAAAATTTCTTTTTCACATGAATAAGGATCCAGAATTGGTTTCACGAGATAAGTCTAGAGTTGGTAATGTACAGATCTTCTATCAGTAGATTTTTAGCTCTTTGGGTCTTGTTTACCTATTTAATCTATTCTAGCAGGTAACTCAAAGCTCTGTATATAAAAAGAACTTAATACATAATTGATGAATTAGAAAAAAATACATTTCTAGTTTACTGTGTTACAGGGACTAGCTTAGGCACTGAGAATTCAAAATACGCTTTTTGTGTGTCTACACGTATAACCAAAATGTATCCCTCACCAGCATTTAGAATTATGTTAGTGAGAAGAAGAGAGAAATGAAATACAGTATACCTGTCATTACACTTCATTCTGTTTTACCTATGGTGACATGATATAGAATGATTGAAGTTATCATTCCTCAAACTTCACTAGTCAGCCTATAGAATTTTCCTCCTCTGCAAACTTCTAACTAGCACTGTTTTCTAGTTTGGCTATATCAAACAGATCAGGGCTATTAAATCTGTTAGGTACTGAATAATGTGAGCTGGAAAAATGTTATTTGCTCTCAAGTACAATAAAAAACTATAATAGAACTTTCAGTGTTTAATTGAGTAATATAAATGCTACATCTAAGAAGTGTAACATTGTTACATGTGATTGCATATAATATGGAACATAAGTACATTTTAATATATTTAAAATTATTTGAGGTGGTGCCTTCGTAAATAAAAGAGCATAAATCCCACCCAGGTTTTCAGGGGCTTTTTGCATTTTTTTAATTAAGTATAGTTGATTTACAAGATTGTGTTTCAGGCATACGGCATAGTGCTTTGGTTTTTTTGTTTGTTTGCTTGTTTGTTTTTACAGATTATATTCCATTATAGGTTATTACAAGATACTGGGTATAATTCTCTGTTATACAGTAAATCCTTTGTTACTTATCTATTTTACATATAGTAGTTTGTATCTGTTCATCGCATACACCAAATTTGTCCCGCCTCCCCTACCTCTCCCCTTTGGTAACCATAAGTTTGTCTTGTATATCTGTGAGTCTGTTTTGTTTCGTATATAGATTCATTTGTATTACCACTTCTATGTGGATTCTACAAAGTATCATATAGTATTTGTCTGACTTATTACTTCACTCAGCATAATACCCTCCAGGTCTGTCCATGTTGCAAATGGCAATACTTTGTTCTTTCCCCCATACTTCCACTCAGTCCAGTTTTTCAGTAAATCCTGTTGTCTCTACAACCAGAACATACCTGAGCTCTACTCCCATCCTGTCCAAACCACCATCATCTCATACCTTGTCTATGCTGGTAGCCTCCTTACTGATCCCCCCTGCTTCCTGCATTTGTGCCTGCTTAGAGCCCATTGGCCACAGAAGAGCTAGAGGGCTCTTTCTAAAATGCAAATCAAATCACACCATTTATATATTGATAAATATTTGTTGAATGAATTAATCAGATGACAGTGAGTAGTGGTATTGGGTAAGAAGGATCAATGTGGCAGGGATGGGAAAACCAAAAGAGGTTCAGAGAGGCCAGATTTTAAGAAAGGCTTGATTTATTGTGCATAATTCTCTTTACTTGAAAACCCAGGCATAAAAATCTATTTATTGGCCTGCTGTGAACACTTCACAGCTTACCCTGAGAGAATGCCACCGAAGGCTAATCAAGGTTTCTCTCTGTCCACTTAGAGTCTAAACAGCTGTCCAGGTTTAATTAATATTCTGCAGTTATATCTGGAGAGGAGCCAGTTTCTGAGACAGCTAAGTGAACGGAGGATTTCTAACTCTTCTCTGGCGTCCGCTGGATCTGGTAGCATAGACTTAAAGTTCTCACGTGAAACTGAACTGTTATTTTTCAAAGTCCACTCAGCTTGAGGTCCCTGCATAACTTGTTCCATTGTCCCCTTTATCTGCTGCCATAACATCTTGTGAGGGGGTCCTAGGTTTGGTCCTGTGAAGTTTCGACTTAAGGTTTTTCAGCAGTGTCAATTCGTCGCTGAGAATCTCCTGCAGAACGATTAAGAAACACAGCGCTGGTTGTTATGGTGTAAAAAAGTCACAACGAATTTGAGCCGATCACCAAGTAATAACAACGAGGATTCAAGTGAGGGCTTACTCTTTTGATCTACCAGGAGCTTCAAATGGCAATTATCATTAATTCTTGGATCCCTCAAGTCCTGATAGAAAATCAGGGCAACCAGAAACTATCATTTCGTGAACAGACAGCTATTAAAAGCACATTAATAATCTATAGTGGGTATAGCATATGCCTTCTAAAAAGATTTGCAGCTTGTTTCTCTGTGGTAAAGACACAGGACTTCTCCAACCTAATTACAAAGCAATCAAACAATTTAATTAATCTGGAAATCACTTTCTTAACAATAACTGCCTCTAAAATGAGGCACCCTGTGTAGCTCCGTTAGGTAAAGTACTGTTTTGATGTACTGCCTGTGTATTAGCAACGCTAGTTGCCCCTGGGGATCCTGGAGTTAATTACCTATTCAACGCCTGACCACTACTAAGGTTTCCTTTACCAGGTCAGAAACAGTAGTCTATAAAGTGTCATGGCACTCAAACATCCAAGAGGCAGCACGTCCCTGGGAACAGCTGGATTTGTGTTATAAGCAAGTGTCGCACATATGGGCAGAGAATTAACTGGCACCAGTTTTCGTTTGAGAGTCTCTCAGGTATTGCTTTGCAGATGGGTGGATGAATTCAGAGAGCTGTGCTGTGAGCAGTGAAGGTCAAGTATAGGACTCTGGTTTCAATTCAGCTTACTTTCTTGTCCTGGGGAAGTGCTGTGCGTGTCCACAACAGTCTCATCCTCATCTCTAAGTTAAGACTATATAAGGTGTGTTTTATAATTCAATCTGTTCTAAATTAGTGTTGTTTTGTATAACAAAATAGTACCCCTGGGCTTCCCTGGTGGCGCAGTGGTTGAGGGTCTGCCTGCCGATGCAGGGGACACGGGTTCGTGCCCCGGTCCGGGAGGATCCCACATGCCGCGGAGCGGCTGGGCCCGTGAGCCATGGCCGCTGAGCCTGCGCGTCTGGAGCCTGTGCTCCGCAACAGGACAGGCCACAACAGTGAGACGCCCACGTACCGCAAAAAAAAAATAAAATAAAATAGTACCCCTAAGACTTAAGAGACAACATAGAAATCAATTTTTATTTCAAATAAGAACAAAGACCTCGAAGATTGACTTCTGCCTATTTAATCTGCTAATCTTCTAATCTCTCCCTCAGGAAAATAGAGGAATTTTCTGTAACAAATGACAAAAATGTCTAGAATACTCATCTACCCTTTTCTTCTACTATTACTACCGCCCCACTTCTCTCTAAAAGTTCCCTGTTAATGCGACAGTCTACTCACACTGGAAGCCTCAGTCACTTTTAGTCTGTAATCTTTTTCATGGCTTATTTCTAATCCATCACCAATTACCCTTGGTTTGCTCACCAGAATATCCTTTCCATTGGCTTTCCATGTCCTAATCTAGCTGCTTCTCCTCAGCAGCACATCTGACCACTCGGCATACTCAATGCCAGCTTAAAATCTCTTAGCATCTCTCTTGCATCCAAACATCTCTTAAGGCCTTCCACTAGGTAGTACCAATACATGTAGTTCACAACCCATTGGCTTTACCAGTCTGAATTCCCTGCTTATAGAGAGCCTGTCTCCACTGCATTGCCCCGCTGTGTTTGGGTTGATTCTGTGCCCTTCCTGAAGTCCTTCCATTCCTTCTGTTTATCTCCAGCTTGCTGAACTGACCTCAAATTAAGCTATAGTGTCTCGTCCTTAAGGAATTATCAGTCTAGTTCATGCCACCTTCATTTTCTCCAATATCCCGTTGCACTTAAGGGCCTTTGTGATAATGCAGGGGCATGTATTTGCATTTCAACTAGCTCTTCAGTCAGACATGAAACAAGAAGAAAGATCTGTGGTTAGTAAGATAATAGGAATGGCTCTATAGCTTGGAGTTGAGGAACACTGTCAGTGGAAGTGCCTGAAAAGGCAGCATGGAATAGGAAGACAAAACCCGAAGATGAGAAATGGTTAATGGTAGCCCTGGGTTTTTTGTTTGTTTGTTTGTTTGTTTAAAGAGCAGAGTTAAATTAACCTACCTCTGTATCTCCATCTCTGCCCATTCATCCTCAAAGTGATGGTCCGCCATGTATTATAAGATGTTACATAGCTTCCTGGGGGACCACTCCTTAAAATCTCTAAAAGTGAAAAGGTTTCTAAGATAATTCCTTGTCTCTCCCTCCTTCAGAGTCTTAAAAAACATTTAATAAGCTCTCTCTAGTTGTTCTGGTTGATCTCATATAATCTCCAGATATAGTGTTCTCTTTACAAAGAACACAGGGCTAAGAATTTGCTGCCAAGTTTCACTGGCCTTATTATTTATTCTCAGTGAATAGGGTAGCAGGGATTGTTCTCAGAATGCCTTGGCTTCAATCAATTGTTTTGTTTCTCCTCATAATTTACTGGTAGTTTGCTCTGTGTGGGGTGTGAGCAAAGCCAACGTTTTTTTCCCAAATAAAAACAAAATCGACATGGAGATTTCTGGCATTTGATTTGTTTCCCTTTAGAAACAAGATTTCTAGCCATCTTGAAATCAAGACCTTTTAAGGAATATGAAGAGTGATGCACAAACTAAATTGGGGAGGGGGGGCAGGGGGAATGAAGGCTGTTGGGAAAAGTTCAAAGAACTTAATTTAGCTGTGTAGATAAATGGACAAAAAGAGTCCTGGATTGCTGGATGGCAAATGCAGAATCCATTTCTCCAGGGGCGCAAGGAACAACAGATGCAAAGGCATGATAAATTTCATTGCTGCAGGCGGAAAATGCTTCTTGATTCTCTATCGGTAAAGAAATGGGCTTTTCAGTGCTTCCCAGTTAAATGGCTTTAATTGTGCTGTCTGTCAGAGACTTAATGGCATCTGTTGATGCCATCACTATAAAATCTGCAACTTTAATTGAAAAATTTCGGTAGAGGTGTAGCCAGTCCAGAAGTCCTCAAGGTAACACTGAAATTATCCACTTTAATGCATTAATCTATTCTTTTTGCACACAGGTAATAAATTGTTTACCTTTATAGCTAGGTACTGACTTGAAGGTGCCGCCTTGTATTCCTTACCCCTAATTACAATTGTCACTTCCGGTAAGAAATCAGTAATGTGGCAACTGGCTTGTTGTTAAGGATTAAACATGTCTTCTTGATTCATTTTCTGTGTTTCAAGAACATACAGGATTAGTTTGCCGCCTTTCCTAACCTCCTTATTTACACCAGCTACAGTCCCATCCGGTCCTCAGGAAATTCTCAACCTAATTAAACATGCAGAGGGAAGCAGGGTGGTCTGGAGTGCCCTGAACCTCCCCTCACCTGCTGCCTGCCAAGCTTTCTCAGTGATCAGTAGCAGGTTACATGTTCTGATGGGGAAAGTAGCAAGTCCCCCAGGAGCTGCCGCCTTACAGTAAGCAACCCGTGCTCCACCTGCCTCCAGAGGACTTGGGGAAGACACCCTCTGCCAGCCTCTGCGTGTGGCTTTTAAAGGCTGCCTGGCCAGTCACCACCCAGCTGCTTAGGAGCAGAGAGACTATTGAAGGAAATACAGATAAGGGTTAGTCCTGCTGGGCCACTAGGCCATGCTGAGATAGAGCCGGATCATTTGAGGAATTGGTCTGAACTGTTGGGTTCTCCCCAGTATTTTATGACTTGTTCTGACATTTCTCCCTTTAAAATATGTACTTTGAAATATGAGGATTCATTTTTGAGAACTCAGAATTTTATTTCGGTTTCTGTAAATAAAAATATCAAGACTGCCTCCTTAAAATAGAAAGCCTCACCCTCCCAATTGAAGCATATACTTCTCCATCCATCCTGCTGTTGGAAACGTTAACATCTGGAAGAGTAGGAACCAGGACATTTGCATATTCATTATTCTGTAGGACTGAAATAATTAGGTGGTTAAATATATGGAAAACTGCTGGTTGGTGATGTAGGTTTGTTTATTCATATTTTACACATTTGGAAAGCTGTGCCGGAGCTCAAGCTGACCGCCTGTCTCTGCTCCAAGTAAAAGTAAAATATTTTTTTAGGAGATGGACATTTTACAAAAGTGTGCAGACACTTACTACTAAAGAGAAGAATGTTTGGGATGTAGATAAAGATACAAAAACAAAGTCATGATGTCAAGTTTTTTTCTTCTTTCTCTCTACAGGAAATAGCCCTCAAGATAGTCCAAGAAACTTCTCCCCCAGTGCCTCTGCCCATTTTTCATTTGCACGGAGGTAAGGATTTCTTGTGAGTAGAATAATGAAGTGTTATGTGGAGAATCCCATCCCCCCACCCCACTCCCTCCACTACCCTTTAAGGCTATATGTACCTCTCTTGGTCCTTCCTAGATGGTGGGCTCTCACTGAGGGCAGGAGAAAACCATTTCCACCTTTTCTCCCATCCCCAGTGCAGTGTCTCATACATGATTTTGATGATCAACAGATTTTTACTGAATTATCTGAGCTTATATTATAAGAACTTGATTCACCTATATGTCTTGGTGCAATTGCTTTTGTTGTTGTTGAAATACCTTTTTTTCCCCCCTTAATAAAAATGACCTTACTTGGGATCACAAGGTATAAACTCTAAGATGCCTTTCCTTGAGGGCACCAAGCCAGCAATTTAGTGATCTCCCTGAGGTAAAGCCATGAGGATGTTTTATGTTTGCTCTTCCTATCTGAGTTAGAATTGGACACCAGATATCAAAGTTATATGTCTCATATCTGGGTCAGTGAGTCATGAGAAAGTATTGCTGCTCAGAGGACAGTGGGCATATGATCTATTATCAAACCTTTTCAGTTCTGGATCTTCTACTGTGATTTCTCCCAGTCAGAGGAGTCTACACAGCCACCTCTTCTGTGTTGTGTGTGTGGAATTAGTGTACTTCACCCTGTCACATTCAAATCTTCACCTTCCTGGGTTCCGTCATCCCTCTCAACATGTATATACCCTGCCTTCTTCCACCCAGGAAAAACACACGGAAAACAAAATTGTCCCTTTAGCTAGGTTTCTGCATATTCAGAATGAATTCATTTTATGGTCTGTTTATATATATATATGTGTGTGTGTGTGTATATATATATATATATATATATATATATATATATATTTTTTTTTTTTTTTTTTTTTTTTTTGCCTGCGTTGTGTCTTCATTGCTGCGCGCGGGCTTTTCTCTAGTTGTGGCGAGCGGGGGCTACTCTTCATTGCGGTGCGCGGGCTTCTCATTGTGGTGGCTTCTCTTGTTGTGGAGCACAGGCTTTAGGCGCGCAGGCTTCAGTAGTTGTGGCACGTGGGCTCAGTAGTTGTGGCTCTTGGGCTCTAGAGCGCAGGCTCAGTAGTTGTGGCGCACAGGCTTAGTTGCTCCGCGGCATGTGGGATCTTCCTGGCCAGGGATCGAACCCATGTCTCCTGCACTGGCAGGTGGATTCTTAACCACTGCGCCACCAGGGAAGTCCCTGTCCTAGATATTTGTTAAATTTTCTTCAGAGACCTAATCATACCTTGAAATGAATTAAAGTAGCATTTAATTAAGACACATAGGTAGGTTAAAAAAATAGATTTAACACATGTTACTCACGAGCAAAACCTGCAACGTCTTCACTGTCTTTTGTCAGCGTTCAATGCATTTTATATAACTAAATCCAGAGAAAAGGATGTGCTTGCAGCGTTTTCAGAATTCCTGATAATTAAGATTCTCTTGTAAAATCACACATTCCCCACCATATGGTAAATGCCTGTGTGTACCAGGCCTCCACCATAGGGAGGACACAAGAGTAATTAAGACGTGATCTCCAACGAACTTCCTGAGACCGACACCCCAATTTTCCCCAATTCCAACTTTGATACTTGCAGTGCTCATTTTAAGCACCATAGAGAAAATGTGACAATTAGCTGGTCTCACAAAGCCTGTGTTTGTTTGCCCAATGAGTATTAATTCACTGTGGTGGTACCATTCTAAGTGAAAAGGGAACTCTTATAAAAACTGATTTTAAAAAAAGAGAACATACCATAGTCTTTAAAATACATTTCTCTTAAAAAGGGAATGCCTTTAATTACTTTTAGTAGAAAGAAAATGCAAATGTCATTATAGCCCACATTTAAACGTGACTGAAATCAGTCTTTTAATCCTGCCAGATTTATAAAAATGAAGAGAATCTAATAATTAAGTGGCTGACTGGAGGACAGATGAATCTGGTTTCTATGCTATAAAAAAAAAAATACACAAACCCCTAGGCATGTTAATTTTCAACAAATAAACCATAAACCGTAACAGAAGATTATCACAGGAGACCTCTGGTTCATTTTGCAGGAATTTCCAGATGGAACTCCCTCCACACTCTTCAAAAAGCATTAATTTAGATTAGGACATGAGTGATCATCTTTCTGAACTTTTATTCAAGTAAATAGAACCCTGTGTTTGCTCTGCGAACTCAAATTGGCCTATTTTTATTTGACATCAGTCATCTTTCTCTTCCATTTTCAAGTTGATTTTTCATTCAAGAAACATGGAAATTCCATGGGTCTCCATTCCCCACCATTTGGTGTGCATTTCTGAGCCTTTAGGAAGTAATGCCATTTAGGGAGTCCCACGTTTTATCATTTTGTATATTCAGTCCAACAGAGGGGAGAGATTGTCCTATTTTAAAAATTATTCTTGGGTGACGGGATAAAGGTCAGACTTATTAATCTTTTCTGATCTTACTTATAACGTGATAATTTACCCCCCAGTAGACATCCCCTGTAATGTTGAATTTCAGACTGGGAAATAGGATGACACACACTTGCTTTCCATATTATCTAATAGGTGTTTGAGAGCAAAATTATCGAGTTAATTTTTTAATATCGAGTTAAAAGGATGAAAATGAGCATCATAGTGTAGTAGATTTTGTCTGGAGCAAGGAAACATATTTTGTAATTTGCTAATCACTGTGATGAAGCTGGTTTACAATCCATCTGATTGTGGAGTTACTTAATGTTTTATTCCTTGGTGGTGGTAAACTGGAGGTAATGACATTGTTCTGCCTTCCCCAGAAGTTGTAGAGGTTTAGGTAACATAAATTGCTTTCATTTTCATTAGAAATATAGAGAGAGGCACTTCCCTGGTGGTACAGTGGTTAAGAATCTGCCTGCCAATTCAGGGGACACGGGTTCGAGCTCTGGTCCGGGAAGATCCCATACTCTGCATAACAGCTAAGCACGTGCGCCACAACTACTGAGCCTGCACTCTAGAGCCCGTGAGCCACAGCTACTGAGCCCACGTGCCACAATTACTGAAGCCCATGCGCCTAGAGCCCGTGCTCCGCAACAAGAGAAGCCACCACAATGAGAAGCCTGCACACAGTAACAAAGACCCAATGCAGCCACAAATAAATAAATAAATTTTTAAAATTTTTAAAAAAATTTAAAAAAGGAAATAGAGCCCTGAATAATCGTTGTGGATGTCTCCTAGCTGTCTAGCTGTTATTTATCAGGTTAAATCTCAGAACATATTTCCATAAGCAAATTACTGGAACATACCTGCCTGCTGAGAGGTCAGGTCATGAGACACTTGTTGAGCACTGGTGGGCAGAGTTACTCTGGTTGCATTATATTGGCATAATTCATCTTGTTCCAGTATCAGCTAGACCATAAAATGTTTCACACCAGATGACTGTAACAAACAAAGAAATCTTCCTCTTCATACAGTTGTAATAGGGACTTTTCTTTCTTCCTTTGTTGTATACCATATTAATCTAACTTTTTGTGGTTAGTGTTGAAATGATGTGGGTTTTTTGGTTTGGGGGGGGGTTTGTTTTTGTGTTTTATTTGCCAATCTCTTTGTATCCTGTGTTCCCATCAGGTGTTTTTCCCTTCTTACTTTTTCATTTCGTGTAACATTAAGATTTCCACCCACAAAGAAAGCACTCTTTTCAAAAAAGCCTTGTTGCTTTGGCAAGAATGTACTCTTGTTTTCAGGTAACATTTTACTGGTAGCTGCTGCAAAGAAAAGAGAACATTGTTAGTAGGATCCAAATTATACTTGTGTGATAGCTTTCTTCAAAAAAGGGCATGCTCTCTCTTAAGCACTGTATATAGCATATATAGGAATTTCTGATGTGCAGTTGTCATGGTAATGAAAATGCAGTGGTCCTTTGTGCTCCATTTGAGGAAATAGACACGGACAACTTGGAGAACTTTATGAGACATAACTTATTTCTGGTCCATGGCTGCACAGAGTACTGAGCATATTCTTGTTGAAACATCTTTCTAGTTGTGTGTTTTCCAGAGTAAGCAAATGTAATTTATGCTTCAGAACTAATAAGAACATGTCTCCTCTTGGAGTTGTTCATTCATCTGAAATATGTTCATTGATACCTGAGGGAAAGGAGAGTTAAGGAATCACAAAGCAAAATCATGGTGGGGGAAATTGTGTCCCTCACTCTTTCCAGAGACTAGTTTCTGATAATTGCTATTAAATGGACTGAACAAGTCCATTTAAAAATTGGAGGTGTTTAAAATAGAAAGTCCAGGAATGGGTTAAGTCTTTAATAATTAGGTAAATAAACTAGATCCAACCTGTGTCCATTTAATTGATGGTCAGATGTCTTTATAAGCATGTTTTTAGAATTCTTTTCTTTTAACATTTTCAGTAGTATAAAATTATTTCTAGAGAACATGTGGTTTATTTCTTTTCATTCCTTTTATCTGGTATATTTACAAACATCTTATTTTGCTTCTTTTTTTAAAAAAAAACATACTTGATTCAATTGTACTCCAATCGTGGTCACAGAAACGACAGGTAAATTTTACCAAAATCTTAACATTGTACTACTTCTGTGATTTGTCCACCTGAATTTCCCCATTTTGTCTTTGTGGACCATTTGCATTTATCGGAGGCAACATCCCTGGTGGCCTATGATTGTATTCTCCCTTGACTGTAATTTAGGCTAAAATGTCAGTTTTTTACATAAACATCTGATTGTGACATTTCTCAAATTCAAGTCGAATGCTGGTGAATTCCCTGACTTCAACTTATTGTGAATGTGTCTGTGGTAAATTTGGTCTACTCTTGTCTCTCATTTGGTAAATTAATCTAATCATGAGTTACAGAAGGTCTACACATGATCCGGCATCTAAGAAAGCAGTGTAGCTCTTTAGAAAAGTATGTGTTTCCTGTATTCCTCGTGGCAAATGTGTGTATATTTGTTTTCACGCTGTTATGTGATTTTGAAGGCATAGTCCACTCAAAATTGCTAGTAAATGAATGGTTCTGGAATGCCAGAGATTTCAGAACATTGACTTTCCGGTGTCCCCTTGCCTTAGCGACAGTGTTGTCTTTGCTCCTTCAGCAACTCATCTGAGACCCTTGTAATGACTATAATTCATAGCCAGAGTTCGACCCAGAAGCTCTCCATCCTGTTACGACTTGGAGATAAAAACCGTACTCTGCTAAGACTCCTGACAGCTTTGCCTCTACGATTAGGGCAGGTAACCCTACTCTTTGCATTAGGTTCTATCGCTAGTGGAGAAGTTTCATTCTTCACTCCCTCTCACTGGCTAGAGCTGGGCTGCATACTCATAAACCCTGCAAGAGGCTTTTGCTGGAACACTTTATAAAGCCAGGTCATGTCAGAAGGTATAATAACTCTTAAGAGAGTCTGTGCACAAGGTCAGTCACTTTCTTAGTGCTCAAATGATTTGCCACTTAAGGCTTGAGCCGGTCTTGAGCCCCCTGATCCCTTCTCCCCTCGGTGTGATGAGTAGGACTGCTCCCTTGAAAATAATAAGCAGCAAGTCCTGAGGATGCAGTGGAAGTCCCCACAGGCTCTTGTACCATGCTGGAATGCAGGCCCTTCCGAAGATCATGGCCCCGGTTATCAGTTTCCAGATAAGAGTGTTTTTTCCTCCTCCCTTTCTGTTTTTATTCATCGGAATCTGCTGAGTCTGACTGATGTAATTATCCCTGGTATTCATTTTGTCAAAGTGTATTAGTGAGAGATCAATAATATGGACCACCCCATTCACTTTCTGCTTGTTTGGGTGTATTGATTCACTTTAAATAAAAGTCAACCTGCTGTATAACGTTTGTTTACTCTGGCCCTTGCTGAACATTTCCACATCCTCACTGACTGTGTTTGTGTCATTTGTTCAACTAAAAATACTCGGTTTCCCTGGGGTTCCTATGTAACCGTAATCCAGTGTTGGCCTAAGCTAATCTCACTTTCTCACCAGGACTGATGGACGCCGCTGGTCCTTGGCTTCTCTCCCCTCCTCTGGCTATGGGACAAACACGCCCAGCTCCACGGTCTCTGTAAGTGCCCGACTTTTCCTCTCTCACACCCCAGAGCTCTTACACAGGCAGTGCTTTCTCTGGGTGCTTCCTGATAGGAAGGAAAGGATAAATTCTGCATATCTGCCCCTCAGAGCAGGCAACACATCAGATGATGAGCTGACAAACATTAAAAGGACATACTTTTTGCTGCACGCTTTTAAACTATGATGCACAAGTTGAGTGAGTCCCCGGATCACCAGTTGGGAGGAGACTGGGAGCTTTCTTTTTCATACTCTTTGGTGTTTTGGGTGGGAGGAGGAAACACAGTCTGGTTTCATTGCTTTGGCTCCATGCCAGTGCTATTAGTACTGAAAATGCCATTAAACTTTGATGGCCTGGGTCGTTTTTTTTCTTGTGTGGCTTATATGCAGAGGTTTTTTTTTTAGTTTTTCTCATTCAAAGGAAAAAAATGTCAAGCCTTAAATCTGTGCCTTCTGGATAAGAACTTTCTTTTAAGGAGAGACTAAAAGAACTTAGTAGTAGATTAAGATCAATAAAGAGACAAGATGAAACAATGAAAATAGGATAGAGGAAGAAGGGATACTCTTGCCACAAACTACATTTCAACAGGAGCCCTAGCAATGACTAGAAGTGATTCAGTGGGTCAGATACATGCTTTCTCAGTTTAAATTAGTGATGTTGTGAGCTTTATTTATTTATTTATTTTACTTTTTAAAAATTGAAGTATAGTTGATTTACAATGTTGTGTTAATTTCTGCTGTACAACAAAGTGACTCAGTTATACACATATTTCAGATGTTGAAAGTATGGGCCGCCGCAGTGTGAACATGAACGCTGAAATTGATTGACCAAAAAGCAAAAAGAATAATTTTCAAATTTTAAGTGGTGTTCTTCCCTAGACTCCTAAGTGTCTCCGATTAGAACCCAACCACCAGTAAACAGAGTACTTGTCCCCTGTGGCTTACTCGTACATACTCTCACTGAATCCTCCCCATGCCCCAAATGTGTATCATGTTCCTTGACTCTAAATCCTTTTTATTTTTACTATATCGCCTTGCTTTGCCCTTCAGTCAAGTTTTATTATAGTTTGGATACAGAAATTTCTCTTTTGCAAGAAAAATAGGGGAGAACACAGGATCTTTCTTCTTTCCATCTCTAGTAAATCATACGTTATTTTAAAAAGTGAATCCAAAAAGCAAAGGTGAGCTACATAGAATTGGACCCCATTTGGTACAGATTACTTTGGAAATTATATTTTTATAAATACTTATTATGTGTTAGGTACTAGTCTCACTACTTACAATGCATTGATTGGCTTAATTGTAGAAACATACCTCATAATGTTGTTGTCATTATCGTCATCATTTTATGGATCAAAACTCTGAGGCACAGAGAATGAACCGAAGGGCTGTCTACTAACCCCCTTGTCGTAGCAATAAGAGTACAAGTAAGGGTTCTAGGCGCTTGGCTTTTTTTTAAGGAATTTACAAGGTATTTCTTAAAACAAACCTGATAATGAATAAATCTGACCTGGCCATCTGTCATAATGGAATCACTGCTGTCCCTGACTTGCATATATGCCTAAAGAGAAAGCTTCCTGAGACAATTTTTAGTCACACACATGTATTCTGTGTTTCTGACAGCTTCTGCCCAGAGGTAGGGCAGCTTTTCTCTTAAGTGTTTATTTTATTGAAGAAGGTAGTATCGTATAATTTTTGATCTCTTATTCCTATTTTTCCCTTCAAAATCAAATTTTAACTTTCAAAATTAACCTTTTTACCAAAAGACCAAAGGAACTGTTAAATCTGTGGAGTGTAGGTTCTGTTGCCCAGAAGTTTGGCTATTTTTTCTCCTTATTGGTTATTGATAAAAACGCTAATTGAGGGCTTCCCTGGTGGCGCAGTGGTTGAGAGTCTACCTGCCGATGCAGGGGATGCGGGTTCGTGCCCCGGTCCGGGAAGGTCCCACATGCCGCGGAGTGGCTGGGCCCGTGAGCCATGGCCTCTGAGCCTGCGCGTCCGGAGCCTGTGCTCCGCCGCAACAGGAGAGGCCACAACAGTGAGAGGCCCGCGTACTGCAAAAAAAAAAAAAAAAAAATGCTGATTGAAAATCTAAAATGCTGCTTCTCATGTCCCCCAGTTTCTTTATGTTCTCGCCCTTCATATATTAGGACGAACATTGTGCAAAACTGCTTAGGCGTTGCATTTTCTTCTTTTCTAAATCTAACCTGAATCACTCTTAGAGTCTCATTTTCTGGGTTAACTGGTTGTGTTGTAGCTAATTAGAAATGCATTTTAGTTGTTTCTTAAGATGAAGACACAGAATATGTACAAATAAGTTACAGACACTTTGAAAATGCAGCTTAAGTTTTACAGATAATTGTTGTTAGCTGAATTCCAGAATCACTAACCCTGAAAGGTAAACGCCATGTCTTGATCCTTTGGATATTATGTAAACTGCAAAATTCACAAGTGTTAAAATGCTCTATTCTGAAATTGGAAAGATTTGGCCATGTGGAGTTAATCAGTCCTTCCACAGAATATTTACTATTGCAGCTTCTCTTAACTTCAAATTTTGTAGTTAAAATTAATTTGCAGAGCTTTTCCAAGATAATATTCAGAACATAATTTTTAATTTGAATATAAGTAATACGGAATTGAAGCAGTAGGAGGACATCTCCCATGTATTTCTTACCAGATGAATTATTTTCTGCTGAGGGAAAGAATGGAAATACGAAAATAAATACCTATAAATATAAGGTATGACTATAAAATAATATTACTTTTAATAAATAACAAGTGGAAAATTACACATGCATATGGATACCGTCCCTTGCAAAATGGTTATCTTGAGAGACCAAATGTTTATTTGAATGATACCATTACTCAGAACATTTTGAGGGAGCTCTTCTTATTGCCTTGAGAACTAGAAGCACAGTTTTTTTCTGTAAATCTTCACTCTTTGAAAGTGGATTTGATTTTTCATGTAGTCAGAAGTCATATGCAAACTAGTTGGGTGGTGAGACTCACTGGCATCACACTTAGAGAACATACTAGAAATATAAAGTCATGGGACTCAGTTTATTGGGAAATTCCCAAACTAATTCTTGAAACTCTAGTAAAAGTGCTGTCCCAAGGATGCGTTGACCAGCGGAAGTATCTTTTCAGTAAGTATATGAGGTCCTGAGGATGACACCTGCAGCCTCTGTTGGACTCACACGTTCTCCTTTGAGTTCCCGACCTCTGCTGAAACTGACCCCTGGACTTCTCTGCTGTCCATTATTGACTCACTTTTGGGGCCCTGTTTGGTACCTTTTGAATCCCTGGGCCATTTGGAGAGCCTACAGTTGTTCCCAGTTCCATAAACTCATCTCGGCGTCGCTTGGGTTCGGTGTCACCCTTTTCCCATTTACACCTTGTTTGTTCCAACTGAGAAGAGAGAAGCTCTCTCCCCAGAGAAGCCCCTTGCCTCTCACTTCTCTAATACTTACTTATCCCACCTCCTCATTCATTTTAACATATCCCCATCAGTAAGCCCAGAGCATATTCCCTATGGAGTTCAGTTATATGGTTATGTATATGGTATAACCACAAAATTTTCATCTTAGAGTTAGCACGTGTTAATATTTTGTTATATTTGCTACAGCTTTTTGTTAAATAAACTTTTAAAATAAATTAAACATTAAAATACAGCTAAAGTCCCTCGCACCCATTCCCTTTCTCTTCCCTCACTCCACAGAGGGAACCACCCTCCTGAAGTAGCTTGTGTCCTTGCCATGCAAGCACGGGTCCGTAGTACCTTATGTGAAACTCTTGAGCCTGGTGTGTTTTTGGAATTAACTTGCACATTTTAGAAAGGTAACATGATCCTCCCTGTACTGTACATAACAGCTCAGCAGCAACTGGGTCAGCAGCTCAGAATCAACTACATTAATATTTCTACAGCAACCTGAATCAACATTCATGCTAAGTGGATTAAATACATATTTTAAATAGCTTTCCATCACTTCAATTAATGCTTTGCCACCAAAAAGGATTACTGTATACTTATGAACAAACTTCTGGGTTTGGGGGTTTTGAATTCTTGGATTCAGAATTGTGGACATTGCTTTACCTTTGAGACATATGTACAAATCCTTAATTCTGTTTTTCTGTTTGCTCATTTCATCATCTTTGCTTTTATCGCTGCTGCTTCTCTCCTGCTGACATTGATTTTCTTATTCTTTTACTTGATGTCTTGAGTTGACTTAGTTTATGTGTGTTTTATTTCTTTCTCTGTAGTGACAGTATTTAAGACTATACCTGTACTTTGTGAATAGAGCTTTGGTTTACCTCATAAGTCTTTCTAGTAGTGTTCTCATTTTTATAGTTTATAAAATAATCTCATTACACTGTAAAAAGTCCTGTTTATCTCAGTATCTACTTAGAAGGTGTTTTATAATTTCAAGGTTTCAAGGTATAAAGATACTTTTAAGCTTTAGTCATTAATTTCTAGTTACTGCATTGTGATGCTGCAGTGTTTATGAAGTGTGCTCTTAGTGTGGCATGTTTGTTTTTTTTTTAAATTAAAAAACCCTGCTAGAATGGAATATTCAAATGAGGGGTATCTTTCAAAATATGCTTATTCTACCTGTGTTTCCATTACTCAGACATTCCTCATCTCTTTTGTTAGAATGCTTAAAGAGTTCACCTCTCAATAAAAACAAAGAAAAAAAGCAATCACTTTGCTTTATAGTTATATTTCTCAGATTGATTAAAAGCAGCATTATTTAGCCATTCACCTTTTCTACCTTACTTTGCTCCAAGTGGTGAGTGACAATTTTCAAAGAGCAAATCTATATTCAAGGGACAAAAAACTCACCACCATTGAAGGTTTTTTTTTTTTTTTTTAAAGAAACCTAAGCCAAAGAAGACAGAAATAGAAAATTCCAATTTTTAAAACAATGGCATTAGTAAGACAAGTATCTTCTTTATCCCCTCTCCTTTTTACCCAGGACACATATTGATGGAAATTGCATCAAAGGATAGCCTGATTTGTAAAGAGAGATCCCATTACCTATTTACGACCATACATCACAGAATTCATTTTATGTTACTTACCTAAAAGTCACAGTGTTTGTGGCGAGTGGTAGAAGCAAGGATACCAATGTGAACTAATCTGTCATTTAATGAACCTAAATTCTTACTCCAATTGTCACTTTCTTGCTGTGGCTTTGACTGGGTCCTATCCATTTTCAGAGCGTGGGTTTTCTCCAGAGAGTAAGCTTTGTTTGGGGAAATTATCTTATAGACAAATGAGGTGAAATATGGAAGCCATTTTGACCTCCCAGAGACAACATCAAGGTATACATTGAGGCACTGGCTATTGTAATTATTACATGGAAAGGATGTAGTATAAAACGGTGATATAACAAAATTTAATGCTGTGATCTCATATTCATTCAAAGAATTTCTTTAATTTTAGTCCTAAAACCTCACTTTGGTTTGTTTTAGTCATCCTGCTCCTCCCAGGAGAAGTTGCACCAGTTACCATATCAACCAACACCAGACGAATTACACTTCTTATCAAAACATTTTTGTACCACCGAAAGCATCGCCACAGAGAACAGATGCAGGAATACACCCATGCGCCCCCGTTCCCGAAGTCTGAGGTTTGTAGCCCTGATTGAAAAATTTCAAGGAGTTGGATAATCTCTTTTCAACCATTTCAAGGGAAGACTTTTGGTCCTGTAATTCATATATGTGCTAATTAATTTATGAACTACTATATATAGTTTTCCATCTACACGTGATATTGTGAATTACCCTTGAAAGGCATCTTAGTACTTTTCTTTTAAATCCTTACAATTTGCTAATTGCTGTGGTAGCAGTAACCGTGATGGGCTACAGGGACCACCTAGAGAAACTTCGAGCCATTGGAAATTTCAAGACCATCTAATTATGGTGCGACATCAATTAATATTTTACGAGGAAGAGGCTTGGCTGAAAAGGAAGGACAGCACGTTTGGGTTCTCATGTGGAATTCAGATTCCACTTAACGAAAAGCCACCCAGATCTTCCATTCTTTCTTCCCATCACAAGTCTTACTTTCTCCAGGATTAGGAGCAAATTGTTAGGAGTTTGTATCCCTTGTATTTTGTGGGTACCATATGTAGTCCATTTGACATTGAGTAGAGCCAGTTTTGTTTTGGCCTTGTCTCAAAAAATTACGTATATCACAGTTTGGCTCTTCAGGAAACAGACTCTATAACACAGACCAGGATGTTTATTAGGGATTGCTTGGGAAGTACGTCTGTGGGAGCTAGGGAGGAAGCAGGATTGGGCAGAGGGAGAAATCTAGCTGCAGTGCAGACCTGACAGCTGCAGCCCACCCCACAGGGAGCTCTAGGGATGACACGACCCATCAGAGCTGTCCCTCTGGGCCAGATGGCCCTTCCTTTATATCCCTGCCTCAGACCTGGGATGTGGTACCCTGGGAAGGACATGGCCTTGGGTGAGGGGGCTCTGTAGCTGAGGCCATCCTTGAAGGGACTGGCAGCTGAAGCCTTCTGCAATCCCAGCAGCTGGACAACAGGTCCTTCTCTGCAAGGGGAGCAGGGTAGTCCTTCTTCAGGTCCTCCACAGTATGAGATCTTCATGCTGTAGAACTGGTCCGCTTTGATATATTAAGGTTTATTGTAAAACATAGTTTGTCAGGTGTTCAGTTGAACATCAGAGTTTTCTGAGAAGGGTTTTCCCTTTGTACCCTTCTTATTTAGTGTCATATAGTAAAAGCAGCTACATGGCATAATTGTGTTAGATTATTTTGAGATATGGAATAAAAGACCAATTTTACGAATCCATTTAGAGCTGTGTTCATTCAATACATATTCATTCATCGTATTTTACCACATGGGTGCCATTTTTGGTTTTATGAAAGGAGTTCCTAGGATATCTACTACAAGCAGCTATGTCCTCTGTGGAATATATAAACTCACACTGAAATTGCCCGACTGTATACCACTAGGAAAGAACAGGCACCTACTGTTGAAATAGAGAAAACACAGAGTTGTATGCCTGTGTCTAGTACTGTACACAATGCCTTCCTCAGCATCCCAAATAAATATTTGCCAGGCCAGAAAATGGATTTCAGTGGTGACACCTGTGCCATGGAAAACTCTTAAACCTCTTCAGTGGTACGTGGCAGAGCGCAGGTGTCTGATGAAAGTGTGAAATTATACAGTTCAGCGTGCCCTAGATGTTGCTGTTTGTAGCTACCCTGTCTTCTTTTATATTGCAGTTCATTAATTGGTTTCTAGAACCACGCAAACGCATGCCACATACAAAATATAATCACAATTTAAGAGCGTTTTCTGAACCTTTATATTGTAGCTATAATTAATTTGCAGCATTCCACTTCTGGAGCTTTCTTTATGAACACTATTCAGGGTTTCTGTGCGTTTGTGAGTATGTATGCGTGCTAATGACTGATTTTGTAGTTTATTACCTAATATACTTTTCTTACAAAGACTGCATAGTACTTTTGATGCAACCAATTGTTTATAAGTGAAAAGCTTATTTTCATTTCATGCTGTGGCAAGTTTAAAAGGGTAATTTGCTTTGCTTGCAGCCCTGGACGCTCTCCTGCCTGCTGTGACCATGAAATAATTATGATGAACCATGTCTACAAGGAAAGATTCCCAAAGGTAATGAGTTGAATTGAAGATGCCTAGCATCTAAACAAATGGGCAACCTAGGTTTAGCATCTGTAAGGTGTTTGTCGTGGGAAGTCATGGTCCAGTCCATTGATGACTCTCTTTATAAAATAGCACCATAGCCTTCTTTAGAAAGATAAAACCACTAAACATTTTTAAAAGCTGCCGAGAACTAGCCACACATTCCGTGGGCTGAACTGGCTGTAACGTGAGTGCCACTGGTTGTCCTACCCACTGGATGAGCCTGGTGAGGTACTCCAGAGAGCGTCAGCTTTGAAAGGCCTCTGGACCCTGGTGCTCCTTCTGCCCGTGTTCTGGGCCTGCTGCTGTATGGTCAAGCAGAAATTGTTTTCCTTCCTCAGAAACCTGTAAGTTGGTACGTGTCACGAAAGTCTTTTACTTTTTTCACCCAATTTTTCTTTTCTGTGGCTTCCAATCTCTTTAGCAATCATGCGTCTAACCCTCTTAGAAGGAAAGGTCCAGTTGCAGTGTTCCCTGTTAGACCAGCAATTTGGACTGAGCCAGAGAGGCCTTGGCGAAGGGTTGTTGCCGGATGCCCTGGCTGCAGGGAGCTCCCGTCACCTCGTCTCCACAGCTTTTCCACCAGCGTGTTCCTACACATTCGGGAGAAGCAATTTCTCCATTCTGTTCCTGTCCCTCCCCCATCACCTTTGTAACCCTAGGCAACAGAGCAAAAGGAAATCTTTGGCTTCATAAATCAGGAGTAGAGTACTTATTATTTGGAATGAACCCAACATTGATCTCATTGATTACAGCCATTTTAGCCATTTATCACATGTCACTTGTTCACCAGGGAAATAGATCCTGACTCTACTAGTTAATACTGGTTAGGATTTTAGAAGGGAACAGGAGGCAGAGGGAGTCTCCCAGCATATACAATTAATGCAGGCAAGGAACATTGATTAGGCAGTCGGGGATCCCAGAGAATGAAATAAAAGTTGGGAAGGAAATTTTAGATTTATGTTACCAAGGGAATCCCCTTGGCCATTTGCCCATGATGTAGCTTTTTGAGGTATGAGTAAGGATGGTATAGGATGCTTGTTCCTAGTACATTAAAACACAACCAAAGGAACAAACTCTTGGTCCACGCTGTGGAACTCCAGCAACGATCCTGATTTTTGAATAGGTAAAAACAGAGCTACAATATTTGATATTTTTGGCAATCTATCTGAAAGAGCCCAAGATCTGAAATGAGAGCACAGCGATTCACAGATACTGAGTTATTTGGAGAAGCTTACATGTACCACTTTACATTTGATAGGGCAGAGGAAAAAAGTAATTATCACCCTGGGAGATTCAGTTTCTCCTATATACCTCAGATCTTTTTCCCACATGGTGAGGCCGCTGCTGCTGCTGCTGCTTCTTTCTTTTTTTTTTCCAAATAGACTTTAGTTTTTAGGTTCATGGCAAAATTGAACAGAAAGTACAGAGAGTTCCCAAATGCTCCCTGACCCTACACATGCACAGCCCCCTCCCATCAACATCCCGCCACCCCCAGCCGAAGAGTGGTCTGTTTGTTATAATCGATGAACCTATACTGACACGTCATAATCACCCAAAGTCCATCGTTTGCATTAGGGTTCTCTGTTGTGTGGTATATTCCGTGGGTTTTGACAAGTGTATAATGATATATATGTACCATTATAGTATCTTACAGAAGGGAGGCTTCTTTTAAATTTAATTTCTAGAATTCTATTTAATAACTTGTAGAGGTCTATGTAAATGCTAGATAAATGTGACTATTGAGTTGTTTACATTTATGTTTCCTTGTATTACATCCGTGTGTGCCTGTCATCTCTAAACAGGCTACAGCTCAGATGGAAGAGCGCCTAAAGGAAATAATCACCAGCTACTCCCCGGACCACGTCCTCCCCCTCGCAGATGGAGTGCTTAGTTTCACTCACCATCAGATTATTGAACTGGCTCGTGATTGCTTGGATAAATCCCACCAGGGTCTCATCACCTCACGATACTTCCTTGAATTGCAGCACAAATTAGATAAGTTGCTACATGAGGTATAGACCCTACACCTTATAAAGTTTTCTGCTTTGTTTTGCTTTTCCCCTGAAATAAGAAAAATTTTTATGAGAGCATTTGCTCAGAAAGTTTTAGCCATGAGACAGAGTTCATATTCCAGGGAAGCGAAGAGGAAGAAGAAAAAAAAAATTGATTGCTACTTGCTGTGAATGGATTCTGGTCAACATTTAGAGTAATAGAAAGTTAATGTTAATAACCTTTACAGGAACCTTGGGTCCCAACAATCTATGGCTCTAGGATAAGTGGATTGTGAAGGATTTTGAAGCAGTGGTTTTTTTTTTCCCCTCCTTAACCATAAAGTTAGAAATTGCCTGAGCGTATGTACATTATTTGATGATGCAATCTAGTTCTAATATCTGGAAAAGCTAAATGGAAAATTGCTGGCTTCTTCCAGGCCATGTGTCCTATTAATCAACCTGCAGGTGGTGTTGGGTAGTAAATGGCAACTTATATTTTCATTAGTGTCAGTTTTTCTTCTAACAAAATATCCAATTTCTAAAATGACAGATAAACACAGGCCCCTTCCAGGCCTAACACTTGCAGTCCTAGCTCCTGATAACACCCAGGACAGGAAGGGAGTGTGTATAGTGGAATGCAAATTAATGCATAATATTGCTGTCCTGACTGAAATCGATCAGCCACAGCCTACAAGTAAAACCTGTTTAGCCGATATGTTTGGATATATTGTATTTCTGTATCCCATCGGCATACATTATGCCCATGTAAATAAAACCGTAGGTGGTTTTCTCTAAGCATGATTGTGTAAATCATTGCATGGAACTGAAAGAAAATATTGGCATCCTAATTTTCTAGAAATCCATCTGTCCTTGCTCATACTGAATTTAGTTGTGGCAAGATGAGATGATCCCTCTCTAACTAGCAGCCACCAGTTTTCCTCCCTTTTCCATTCTAAACCTCCCAACAGAGTTTTCTATGCTCCGTTCCCATTTCTCACATTTCAACCTCTTGCAGCTCACTAAGGGAATGTTTCTCAGACTGTTTTTGGATGAACACATTGTCTTCAGGTTTTGTTGTCAATTTCCAATTTGTCATGGACCAATTCTACTATAAATTATGAGGAAAATTAATTTACCTCTGTGAGATACTTCTTCCTTAATTCCATAGTTCAGTCCCAGGCTATTACCATAATTACTGGTTAAGTTCTGTGGTTCATTCCTTCATAGGCATTCCCTGAAAAGGGCAGAACCCAAAGCTGAAGCTATTTACATTGAAATCCCCCACTTAATTTTGTTTCTGTATGATAGACTTGGCAGGTTGTTTCATGGCAACTAAAAAAAATCTTAGGGTTTCAAAAATCATCTGAATGCACCATGTAATAGATTAACATTGTTGACTTTTAGAGAAATTTCTCTCTTGGGCAGAGAAGCATGTATACGTGTGTAACATAAAGAGCGTTGTCAGGTTTGAATAAGGATGTTTTCTTATTTATTTTCACAGATAAACATTTTCCTTCAGTGCTTTTGTGAAAATTAAAACTGTCTTCAGAATCATATTCACAGTGTCTTTCCAGAGTTTGGAGCTAACAGGTCGCAGGGGACCTTGCTCCTTTGGATAGAATCACATTGTGAGGCCTGGCTTTGCCTTCCCCTCGATGCAATTATTGTCAGTTCCCAGCCATGACATTGTGTGCCCGCCTAGCCTGTCTCCCCGCCACTGTTCCCATGGTCAATCCTTTGCACACTCAGGCCAAGTCCCCCTGAGGTTGAGTAGCTTGATTTAACTGATGCCTTTTTAAAGCCCTGAGGTCCAGGTCAATTCCAGAGGAAAGCTTTTATGTCTCCATTCTTTTTTTCACTTAGGTGTATTTAGCCAAAGAAAATAAAATGCGCAGGAAGCTATAACCTGCTCTCAAATCTTAGTCTCCGTATTTTTGATACTGACCAACACTTAAAGTACAAACACAGGGAATCCAGAAATGCTGGAGCCTGCTGCCGGCAGCCACTAAACTATTTCTCTTCTCATGCTGAGCGTGTGGTTTTGTTTGGTGTTGTTTTAACAGAGTTCCCATCTCCCCTATTGATAGTAGACAAAATAGTATTTGTGTCAGTGTAATTCATTGTATGTTTTGGCCTCGGTTGCGGCTGATAATTCTCAGAAGTAAGAAGTTGGAATGAACTGATTATTTTTACCATTTTTGAAATGGAATTTGTATAATCTGAGCTAT
This sequence comes from Stenella coeruleoalba, assembly GCF_951394435.1. NCBI lineage: Eukaryota > Metazoa > Chordata > Mammalia > Artiodactyla > Delphinidae > Stenella > Stenella coeruleoalba. The sequence continues at coordinate 53,258,135 of NC_137148.1, forward strand.
TTTTAATTTTTTAAGATATAAAGTTCTTGTTTCTCCTTGAAGAGACCACCCAAACATGTTTAGGCTTTTTAGATTTTCTTTATATTCCTTAATTTATAAAGCAGTAATTATTATAGTAAGAGGATGATCAATCCAGAAGTTAGGTGGGTTTTTTTGGCTTCATCTTTAAGGGTTTCTGTTTCGTTTTGATTAAGGATAAACTATAAAGAAGACATATAACCTTATTTCTTGGCATTCACTGAATCTTCCTAAACCCGTTTTTGTTACAAAACAAAAAATGAAAAGAAAACTTAAAGACAGTTTAAATATTATGTATGTCTCCTCGTATGTGTCCTGACATCCTTACTGGTTACTAGAACCTATAGTTATAGTTAACACCTGGCTGTCTTTAAACACATTCTATTCTACAGTTATTCACCAGTGGTCATTTTCTCTGTGTTTTTTCTTTTAAATGTTAGCTTTTTGGCTTTTCCTGTATATGGTTTCTCTACCTACATTTTGGAAAGTTGCCTTTGATTTAATGACTTAAATTTAGTAAACATACTACTCCTAAGTATAATCATTTTTCATAGATTTGGTCTGACACTTCTTGTCAGAATAAAGCACCTTCAAGAATGATTTTAAATGTTTATTACCATATCTATGAAATTATATTCTATTGCACCAACATCACCTTGATACTTTTTTTTAATCCTTGAAGGAAAGCAAATCATAAAAATTAAGAAAGCGTGAAAGTGAGCATGTGTAGGAGTTTATATTGAAACTTTTAAAACTTTGGTTTTATATCTGCCTTGATACAGATTTACCTCATTTCTTCAAAAAATATTGAAAATTAAAATGACTGTTAATAAACTAAGTTCTGTCCTCAAGATATCTTTTGTGCTTAGATTTCACATGTCAGGCAACATGTAAAATAAAATTTTAGAAGATTTTGAGTCAGTTAAGTTTTACTGAGTTGAGTATCTAGGTATTATTTATTCATTATGTGAAATCAAATTCATATGTATGTATCCAAGTATAAACAGTATTCACCTAACATTTGAAATAAGCAGTGTACAACTTCTTACATATTATGAAATAACTAACTTACAGGCTAATAGTGTTGTATATATAAAACATATTTCATTAATGTGTTAAATGCCCAGGTTAACAAAATCAGTCCTTCACTGTGTTAGCCATTTCATACATTTAAGAAGTTACATCTGGAAAATCAAGGTTCCTCGTCAGCTGCCCACTCTACTTGTACCATGTACTCAGTGTGTCATAAACTTTTAATGTGTACTTCACTCATGGTTCACATTGAGAGCCCTAATATTTGATTTTTAACACAGAGAATAAATCAAAGTTTTACAATTAAAATTTAGCTGATAGAGCCATTTTGTAGATGTAGACGTTTAATAGTGTCCATTTATGTAGAGATAATGTCCGCTTCTCCATCTTTTAAAAGTATTTTCTAAGTCGCTTAATTTTTGGATATTTGCAGCTATCTAATTAGCATGCTTTGTTGATTTTCTTTCCCATTTAGTGGAGCAGCTCTGTCTCATCATTCTTTTCATTGCTTCCTCATAGGCTCATGATCGTTCAGAAAGTGGAGAATTGGCATTTATTAAACAGCTAGTTCGAAAGATCCTAATTGTTATTGCCCGTCCTGCTCGGTTATTAGAGTGCCTGGTGAGTTGCCCCTCGAGGTGATTTTGTTATTTATTGTTAACTGTGGGAGAGCAGGGACCACCAGAAAGCTCCAATTGCATTTGGCTTCAAAGAGCTAAATAGAAAGAGTCGAGAGAAACAGCGACACGTGAATGTTGATGACAACAGCCGTGTGTGCTTTTTCTTGTCTGGTTTTCAGTAAAAGTTCTAGGACTTGTGTTAAGAGATAGTTGTATCACAGTATGGTCAAACCTAAAAAGTGATCATGAAATAATGTGCTTGACTTTATCTCAGCATAATTTCTATGTTGTAGCTCACTTAGAACACTCTCTGTACCCCACTTTTTTGGAAGTGCCAAGATGAAGAGAGAGGGAAATGAGAGATACGATATACGGTGACCTGTGGTTATAATTGTTACTTTTAAAATGTGGCGTGTTCGAAATAAGTGCTAGTCAGCAGTCCATTCGGAGAATACAGTATGGCCTTATCCAGACCTAAAGGAATGAGACTTTCCAAGATTAGTTTGTTTTATCAATTAACTTTCTTTAGTCAGTGACCATTTTCCTGTTTTAAAATCTTTGCTTTATTTTATGTAATTTTGATTGAGATTTCGGTCAACACTGAACAAAGACGAAGCTTCGAACATAAGAATAGTTTTATGGGGCTTAACGTAGTGTCAAAACTCACGTTTAAGTTTCGCCAATAGTTATTTATAACACTGAGTACAATACAGCTTTTCAGAATTTTACGTACACATATGTACAGACATGGTGATATTGCTTTGGTTTTGCTCTTATTTTAATTAAGATTCATAGTTTTCTATAACAGTGAAATGTTTATAGCCCCGTAAACATATACCTGTGCATAGTGAGATGTGGTGGATGGTGAGTCTGGAGGAGAAAGGTAGGTGTGTGGTGGAGGAAGGCTTTCCATCAATGGCCGGGACCCTTGGAATCACAGAATCAAAAGCATCATTCAGCAGTGAGTGTCTCTGGGAGGATAAAGGGAAAGAAGACTCAGGATGCCTCTGGGGAGGAGAACTGTGTGACTGGCAGATACAGGCAGAAGACTTAGTTTTTCCTGCTCTTGCTGTTGTACCTTTTGAATTATGCATCACAGGCTTGTACTTCCCTGCAGTTGTTCAATTTGGGGGAAAATACCATTTAGCATCAAAACTTGCTTCTCTGGACGGCAGCAGACATGCTAAGAGAGATGTTGCCCTAAAAGGGGAAATGACTTTTTTTTTTACAGTAATCACTCTTAATCAGAAGAGAAACAGGAAAAGTACATGTAGCCTATCAAAGATAGAAACAAGTGAGCTTAGAAGTAGATCTGAAGATGTTGCTGCTTTCCATGATGTTTAAAGCTCAAATGAAGCTGGAGTTTGAGAGTTTTAGGGAATGTTTCCCCCGACCAGTCATCTTAGGCCTGTAGTCCCAGGCTTGCCTTGTCTCTGGTTGTAGTTTTATGTAAAGGGTACTGAGCGTGGACAATGGTTTGGCTTTACTCTGTAGCATGCTTTTTCATATGGCCTTTAGAAATACTTGAGTAATTCTCAGGTGAAATACTGAGATTCCACAGTTGCCTATATGGGGCACTAATCAAAATGAGAAAAATTCTGGGAGTGGGAGGATCTAGGAAATCTAACTGAAAACAGTGACTGTGCTTTAAATCTATAATTGTTTACAACACATAAATCCGCGGCATCCATCTAGAGTGATGTGATCCTAAGATCTTTATTACATACTAGAAGCAACAGACAGCAAAATAAAGTAAAATACTTAGGAAAAACGTGTTCCCAAATTTTTACTGAAGACAGAGGTAACTGGAGTTACTAATTTCATAGTTTTCTTTCTTAATGTTCACATTATGTGAATATTAATAACTTAATTTTCGAGCTCGGTGATAAAATTTGGGGATTTTTCTTTCTCATATTTTTGGACACCTCTGTACCAAGGGAGTTTCCTATAAAACCTTTGAGAAAAATGCATCCTAACATTATTTCTCTTGTGGCTATTTGTATAGAGAGAAAAACTGAATCTTCTGGATGAGATTCACAGATTTTTAAAACTTTACTAAAAAGGCACAATTACAAATTCCGACCTGTTCATTTTCAATAAGATACATATCTTAAGTGGAGCCTAGTACCTTCAAAGTCACATTACAAGGAAGTTGGAAATGGAAATTATCTTTGGGTTACCAAGTACTGAAATGTATTGTCTTAGAATATGATTAGGCTTTGAATATGAACTGAAAATTACATGCTTTTTAAATGAAGTAATCCATGTGCCTTCTATCTGTATAAATAACTTATATCATGTATATCCAGCAAGTTTACTGTGAATGTGGTTTATGTAATAAAACTGCAATTTTGGCTCGAAGAAGTATCCATCTCTGTTTGTCTTCTGCTAGGAATTTGATCCTGAAGAATTTTACTACCTATTGGAAGCAGCAGAAGGCCATGCAAAAGAAGGACAGGGTATCAAAACTGACATTCCCAGGTACATCATTAGCCAGCTGGGTCTCAATAAAGATCCTCTGGAAGGTGAGTACCCTGATGGGGCTAAACTTTTACTTGCTCAGGCACCGTGGCCTCATGGAAAAACTTAGTGGCAAGTCTTTATTTTTTCCTCATGGTTTGGCTCTGTCTATTGAAAAGGCCAAATTTGGGGACCAATTGTGATTTAAAGGAAAGAACTATATGTTGAATTTTGTGTTTAACTAGAGTAGGGAAGAGACCTTGGAACCCTAGAGTCTTATCAGCCTAACAATTCCAGAGCATCCAAGAAGGGTTTAGATTTCCATCTTCTCCGGGGGTATTTTTTCTCTTGCAGAGCTCCTTTGGATTCTTCTCAAGGGTGCACGTTTTGAAAATGTTGGTAAATGAATTAATTACATTTAATTTAAAAGTGACATTTAAATGTAATTTGGGAGTCAGGTAACTGATAACTGAAGATTAACTTTAAATCAGGTTCAGTGTTCGTAAATCTATTTTTACTTACTTGTCTCAAAAAGGTATGAAAAATAGTAATATACTGGAGAGCCAGTTGGGGGGAAATGTTTTTTAGAACTTATACAAGGATTCCTGGTTGATTCAAATAAAAAAAAAATAGGTCTAATGCTATTAAATGCAGAGAAGAGGAAGCACCCTGTTCGTGATTTTTTGTCAAATCTGATATTGGGAAACCACTCCTTCCACCACCTTTTCCTGTTCATTATTGTTTGGGATTGTCATTTAAAACACTTAGGTTATATACTGCCTGAAAAGACTCAAAAGCAATCATAGACTCCTTTATTCAAAATTGTCTTCCTGGGTCATTAAGTTGAATTTGCAAAGTGTTATATGCTAAGTTGTTTGTGATGATGCTAACTGTTGGCAGAGAGTTTCCCATCTACAGTCAGGGAACCTGCTGCTCTCTGCCTGCTCTCCTATTTCCCCTGCTTTATTTGCTCTTATGGCCATCGAATCTTTGCTTCCAGTGAAATGATGCATGCGTTACCGGGAGATAATGCCAGATAAATTTATACTGTACTGAAAGCAGTACCACAACAGATTCATCACTTATCAGAGTCTGGTGGCTGCTTTTCTGAAAAGTTCCCTGGGGAGAGATTTTTCCCCCATAGCTTTTAAATTACCATCTTTACCTTTTTGAATCATGAGTCTTCAGAAATGGTTTAAATCACTGAAATAAAAAGGGCAGATGTTTAATGGTATTTAGATGGGTTTTGAAAATCTCTTCAGGCATTACAAAATGATGCCTTAGCTTCCTGCTTCAAAAGCTGACTCTTGGTTCCATTCCATTACTACCCACTGCTTACAAATAATATGTATTTCCCAGATAATAGTTATTTAGCAGAAACTCTATTTAAAACAGAACCATCTTTTAATTTGTTTTTTTATGAAAGTAATTGGAGTGGGGGAGACTGTCAAAGTATATTACGGTGACTCTTCACGCCGGCAGTTAGTTGTGTCAACCTTTGAACTGTAGACTGAGTGAGCTCTTCACAGTTTTCTTACCTGGTAGTAAATATCACTGTAGGCTGAACCTTTGGTAGGTGAATAATCTGAGGCCCATTTATATGCCTTTATTGTCTTTAAAACACTTTAATAGTGATTTTTGACAAGTTTCATGTTTAATTATACCAATCTATCACTGGGAGTTGTGTTTAACACTTAATTTTCTTGATTCAGATCTGAGGGTAATTTTTAATCTGTTTGCTCTAATCACTTAAAATGTGATTATTGCAAACGCTGATCTACACTTGTTTCCCTTCTTGTCATCATGGACACCAGCAGACCTAAAGCCTGACATTTGAAGGTTAAGAGTGGGACTCTGGAATGGGACTACCCAGAGCGTCAGTGCAGACTGTGTGACCTTGATCACACTGTGATGACCTTCTTTGTGCCTCAGTGTTTTCCATAAAAACTGGATAATGGTACCTAGTCATAGGGTTGTTTGTAGGATTATATGAGTTCACCTCTGCACCTAAGATGTAATAATGCTTCATAAATAAATAATAGTAAAATTGCCCCTTTGAGCCCCTCCAACTGAATACATTATAGTCTACCTCCTAGTCTATAAATCTAAAGTACTAGTCACATAGGACGTTGAGGTCATTTGAATGACACCAAGAAAGCACACAGTTTGTACTGAGCTCATTTTTAATTCCCGAACTTCCTCTGTAAGTAAACTGGGATAGTGTCAATCTCCAGTTATTTTAGTTTCTGGAGTTAATTTTTCTCTAAAGACAACACTCCTTTGTTGCTTTGCTTCATGTGTTTTATGTGTAATCTCTCCCAAAAAAGGATGATTATATTTATAAGAACATGAATACATAAAATTCTGAGAGCCTAAGAAATAATATTAATGCACACAAAAATATGTAACTGAAAACTATAACTTTTTATTATACACGTTCGATTTTCAAAAATTAGAAAATTCAAATTACCTGTGATCCTACTACCACTTAGCAATAACCCCCTTTTAAAGTTTTGGAGAAAATCTTTTCATGTTCTTTTTTTTAGTAAAACATGTTTTGGTTTTTCTTAAGTGTGCATTGTTTGATAAAAATCAAAATGAATGGTAAAATAAATTAGGTTTTCTCATTTACTTATATAGACTTAAGGACGCATTCCAATGTAGGTTGAGCAATGAAATGCTTTGTCTCTTAACTAGACCACTAGGGTAGAATTTAGGCTGGTGTCAAGCATGTGGCATCCAGCCTAGTACTGACTACTTTACATGATACAATTAATGGTAATAAATAACAATCAACATTCAGCGAGCACTTAATTTTCGTTAGTCAACATGCTAAGAGCTTTACATGCGTTATCACATGTGATACTCATAAAAAACTCCAAGAGATGAACAATATTGTTCCCATCTTACAGAGGAAGAACCCAAGGTTAAAAAGCCACTAGTAAGTGCTCTTAGTGGTGGCAACTCGAGTCTTTTCAACTCCAAACTCCTCTTAACAACTACCATTGCTTCCTTTCTGACAAGTTGTGGATTCTTATGTACTAGGAGGGCTAGCTCTCAGTGGACGTGAAGGAATGGAGCAAGGGATGCTCATGACAACTTGGGACTCATCTCTGAGCTGTAGTCAGTGCATCTCTGATGCCTGTCAGAGCCTGGGAAACTTGCCTCTCTTGAGTATCTGATTACAAGCATAATCATTGAGCCCCCAAACCCTTTCCAAACTGTGGTGATTGTGTCAGCCAGTGAATCCTGCTACCATGAGCAGAGACCCAGCTCTAAGTAGCTGTGTCTATGTGTTCATAAGAAATGGAGTTCTAGGAAAAAGGGCATGAAATGAACAATTTCAAAATATCAATATCAGTTGTTGGTTCTTGCCATGTTGGCATTAAGATTTTCTCATGTGTACTTTGGACTATAGAGTAAATTCTTTTTTTAATATGGGAGACATTGTGCTTCTTTTGTTTTAGCATAGTACTCTTGTCTAGTTACAATTGTCCTATTTCTCTTAAACTTAGCTTTTTTTTTTTTTTTAATTTAGAAATGGCTCAGCTGGGAAACTATGATAGTGGGACAGCAGAAACACCAGAAACAGATGAATCGGTGAAAGTAAGTATCTTTCTCGATGAAATAGGATGTTGGTTTTTCTGTTTATTAGCATGTGGAGATTTTGGCTGTGCTAATTACTTTATTTGTTCAACACATATTTATTGTGCTTCTATATGCAAGGCGCCAGGCATACAGTTTTAACCCCTCTCTTCAAAGAGAAACAAATTAATAAAGAGAAATCATGCACAAAAAATCAAAATGAGAAACTTGAATAAGATCTATAAAGAAAAAGGGCCATGTGCTCCTGGAACATAACATAAAGAGATTTACCAGTCCAGAAAGATCTCCTAAGGAAAGGATACTCGAGATGTGAGAACTTACTAGGATGAGAAGGGGCAGAGGGAACATTCCAGGCCAAAGGACCATCATGTGATACAAGGGAGAGAGTATATCTGAAGGCTTAAGAGTGAGGGAGACCGTGCAGCCTAGAGAGCTCGGGTAAAAAGTGGACACAGACGTGCTTGCTGTTCATCTTTGTCAAATTGTTTCTTTCAAAGAACGGTGGGGGGCTTCCCTGGTGGCGCGGTGGTTGAGAGTCCGCCTGCCGATGCAGGGGACACGAGTTCGTGCTCCGGTCCGGGAAGATCCCACATGCCGCGGAGCGGCTGGGCCCGTGAGCCATGGCCGCTGAGCCTGCGCGTCCGGAGCCTGTGCTCCGCAACAGGAGAGGCCACAACAGGGAGAGGCCCGTGAACCCAAAAAAAAAAAAAAAAAAGCTTAAATAAGGTAGTCTGTGTAAAATGGTTAGGACAGCTTCACATATGCTAAATAAATGATAGCTGTTTTTGTTAGTTTCATCATAACTGCCATAATTTTGAATGAGCTTAAGCTGAAGTTCCTTTGAGACATCCGAGAAGAGCCATCGAGCAGTCAGTTGTATATAAGGTGTGGGATCTTCCGGCCCTCAGAGGGAGAGTTTTTGGTGGAGGGTCTAGGTGACTTAGGAGTCATCCATAGGCATAGGTGAGGTCACTCAGGTGAGGAGGAGTTAATGAGACAAGAGGGCTGGTTCAGGGCCCTGTAGCTGGAGCTGTGGAGAGCAGTTGGAGTGGGGTGGCTGAACAAGTAAGGCGTCCCAGTCTTGGATTATGTTTTCTGAGGTGGGGTGTTGGCAGGTGATGAGTAGACCCAGGTCCTATGGCCAGAGGCCAAGGAGAAGCAGAGAAAGGAGCTGGTTGAATGGAGGAGGTCAGGTAGCCCAGAGGCCAGGTTGTTGGCTGAGTTATCTGTGTAGATACGGAAGTCACTCAGGATGGTGAGAGAATGCAGGCACTGAGGACAGTGGGAAGCTCGGTCTAAATCTTCCAGAGGTGGTGGGGCAGCCGAGTGGGCGGGTGCCAGCCCTGAGTGGGGGAGGATGGCACATACCTCAGAGTCATGGGGTTTCTTCCAGAATTATGGGAAGGGGATTCTGGTCTCTGCGGAGGGAGCAGAACGACTCTTAACCCCCTGTCAGTGCTAAGATACATGGGGCGTGAGAAAATTTTGTAAAACAAAACAAAACAAAACTTTGTTTATTCGTGTCCTTTGAACTAAACTTTTTAAAGAGCTATCTTTTTGAAAATTGGTGTCTAAACCATGGTAAGTAAGACTTACGGTGGATGGATGTAAAGAAAGACAGGCATGCTCTGCCTGCCTGTCTCATCTGTTGCCAACTACCTTTTCCAAACAGGAAAGGTTGCCACAGGAATGAAATGGACATGCCCTGGTCAGTGGCAGAGAGGCCACGTGATCCACCAACCCGTAGAGGGCCACTCCAGCCCATTCTTTTCCGATTGACTGAAACTAGAATTAAGGTTTGGCATTTTGGACTTAAATCTTAAAACTTTAAAAGACTAGGGTGAGGCTCACCTGAATGGTTTACAGAGGTAAATTAAAAATCAGGAATTTTCAAAAACGTGGTGCCTCTGTCTCCTGGAAATGGTGTTCACTTAAATGAAACTGAGCCAGTCATGAGGAGTAGTTTATCGGCACTGCTGTGGAAAATTGAGCTTTAAAGCCGTCCCCCAGGTTCCTTTGGCTAGAATACTGCACTTTAACATATTAAACAATAGAGGATGCAATTCAAATATTAGTTATTTTACTGCTAAAATCATTTTCTTAAATTCTGAGCTATTTTGTAACATCCATATTTTGTCTCCAAGAGCTCTAATGCTTCCCTGAAACTTCGAAGGAAACCTCGGGAAAGTGATTTTGAGACGATTAAATTGATTAGCAATGGAGCCTATGGGTGAGTAATTCAGGAAAACTCTCTGTTATATTTTAACACACCTGAGAAATATATTCTTCACATTGATCTTATGCCAAATAGATGTTGTTGGGGACTTGAGTTTTCAGATCACTGCTCCTTCATTGATGGGTATCAGGTGAAGCCCAAATCATTTTTCACTGGATACCCAATCAGAAAACATTTCAAGTGACCTGGGGGTTATTTTAGAGCATGGGAGAGGAAGACTTTAGAAAGTAAAAATTTCTAAAGTAAGGGAAAATTTTTGTATATGCCTGTTCTTATGTAGATACACATACACATCTGGGTATATATATATATATGAATATATATATATTCATTTATAGCATTTCTACTTGAGAATTAGCCAGTACTTCCTGTCTGACCAGCAGTCAACCTTGGGAGAGTAGCACTTTAATAAGAAGGCTGATTGAAAATTTAAAGCAACACACTTCTTTTAGTCTTTCTATAACACCAGGATTTTTTTTTTTTCAATTGAACTCTATGCTATAGTCCGACCACATTAGTGGAGCACCTTCCTTGATTCATTTTTATAGATACACGGTTTCCCTCTCAGGGCATAAGGTCAATACTGACAAGATCCCTCTGAGTTACTAATAGTTTGGAAGAGTAATTAATACACAAACTATGTCCTGATCCATTTTAGACAGCCCAGAACTCTAGTTTAATTAAGTATTAATCCCAATTCCATCCGTAGGTGGGCAGCAATAAACAATCCCGTAGACAGTTATTGCCATTTATAACACACACAGCAGATGAGATAGAATCGATTTTTGTTACGCCACAAGGGATGTTTCTCCTTATGGTGTTTTTTTCACCTCTAATATTTTCCACACCATTAACTTAGTGAAGAACTTAAATATTTGTGAGTGCTTTCTATGCTCCACTGATTTGTTTTCAGGATTATGTCAAATGGCATATTTCCTGATGTGGCTTATAAATGCTTTCTGATGTTTTATTTTTACCATATTTTATTTCTTTTGAGGACCTCACTGAAACTCTTCTACCTAAGAAGATTGTTTCAGCATGCAGTTGTTTGTGGGTTTTGTTTATATATTATTGGCTTTTAGTCCTTTTTAGTTCTGGAGATCATCTGAGGATTTCTTGTCTGATTAGGGAAAAGACTGAACTTTGATTTAAGGGAACTGTGGGTCTGAGCACTGCTGGATTTCATTGCCTGTGGAATTCTGGCATAGGATTGTCTATGAAGCACCACTTTTATAAAATTTGGGCATGTATCTTAGCAGTATTTGGAGTTCTAATTGGTTGAGTAAACTCGTTTGTAGTGCAAATTAAACCACTGTATAGTAGATGAGGTATATCACGCTTTGGGGAACGGTTGGGAATATACAAGAAGTTAAACAAGCTGTGAATCAGTAAACACCCAGGACGGAGGCCAAGTCATTAGCGGGCTTACAAGCTGCCTGTGGGAGCCTCTGCCGATCGGCCAGAACCTTTTTTTTTCTCTTTTGCTCTTCTCCAAGTTAATCTCTCACTACCTTTCTGACAGATTTCCTCTACAATTTAATTATTTTTCACTTAAAATTTGAATGGAGCTACGCCCATTGGCCCACCCGATCAGGATGCTGATAGCGGGCTTCCGAACAGATGGATCACGTAGGTCCATGAATTGGAGCCGTGCGAGGCTTTCTTGGGCATCCCTGTAGCCGATTCCCTCGCTCACATCAGTGACTTAGAGCGACACCCGTTCTGTGACTTTTCAAATACCGGTTATGCTAGAAACTAACCCTTTCATTCGATAGAGCTATATAACGTCATGGTTTTTTCAACATCCTACTTAGTGACAATTCATGATATAAAGCCAATTGGAGAAGCACCCAATTTCCTTCTCTGTTTAACAGGTTCCAGATCCTGACTGGAAGTTGCACCTCCCTTCATGCCAACTTAGCACTTTGTAGAAAGCGAACACCTACTGTGTGCCAGGCACTGCACTAGTCTCTTTATTCTCTTTATTTGTTCTCTTCTCACAAGCCCTTGTGAGGTGTTGATGTTACTTCCACTTAGACGTGGAGAAAGAGGCCCCCAAGCCTGGTCACACACACTCTGACTGCAAGCAGAGCTCTTTTCTCCCTCTGAATATCCTTTATAACTCTTAGCCATCTTAATTAGGGTATAGAAATCCTCTTCCATTGAGCGCTTCCACCTAGATTTTTAAATAACAATTTCGAATGTTTTCGAAGTAGAAGAATAAGATTGACCTAAAATTTTCTAAAGTAAGAAGGCTAAATTTGAGAGGCACAATGCTTCTTCCCCACTTCACATTGCTTTCTAGCCTTGCTGCCCTTTCTGCTTTTTTTAGCCCTCAAAGGACAGGGTCATTTACCTGAGAGACAGACTGACGGATGCTCCCTCTTGATAGCCTTTCCCCTCGGCTTCCCCCTAACACTTGCACTCTCCTTCCCACATGCGGATCTGCTCACTGGGATTCGTGTATCAGGCTCTCAGATTCATGCATAATTTTATATGCATGAGATGTTCACACTCCCAATAGGACTGATTCATTCTGCTCTAGATCCTGCCTGCTTCTGATTCCATTTCTCCCTTCCCCCGCCACAGTTCTGCATGAGTGGAGTGATGCGTGGCTCCGCTGGCTGCCCCTCCCCATGCATCACCTCCCACCCTTGGGTCTTCCTATTTCACAGGGCGGGTCAGTGTAGGAAAAGAGACACAGAAGCCTCTTCAAGGGAAGCAACCCTTGAGGCCAGAAAACAGAGAAATGGGGGCCAAATTAGTTCAGTCTAGTTTTATAACCTTGGGCAGTTTGCAGCTCTGCTTAGCAGTGTTAGATGTCTGTCTGTCCCACTCTGTTTCTCTGTCTCTCTCTCTTTTTCAGCCTCTCCCTCCCCCTCTCTCTCTCCCTCTGCTTCACTCTCTGCTGACTTGAGTAGTTTTAGAACAGCAATTTATAAGGATGGAGGAAAGGAGTATGTGAGAGACAACACATATTACTAAATAAACACATTTCAGCATTAGAAATAATATTTCCAAAGCAGTACAGAAATGTAAAAACATAACATAAACAAAACAAACAAAAATGCAGCTACAGGGAATTCTAATTAAGTCTGGTTGACTTTTGCAACTTGATCGAGATACGTTTCTCCTGAGGAAATGGTATCTCAAGCTACCTATAGAATTAATTTCAACTGGTTTAGGTAAATTTCCCTAAGGATTACCTGATTATTTTAAGTACAATAGCAAGGGAAGACAGAAAGTCAAATCAAATTTTATGAATTGAAAATCTAAGAATAAAGATTGAAGGCCTTTTTACACAGTACCTAGTGTAGGTACTGGTCAAATTGGGTCTGGGGTATCTTTCTCTTTTGTTCTTTCGTAAAATCATGTACAACCCTATTCTTTTTCCTTCACTTCCTGTTGTTCTCAAACATATTGAGGAGCAACTATTTATGTAAGAAATGGTGGAGCTTGGTTGAAAATCAAAATGACAGCCTACTGACAGTCTAAAAGTGAAGTTAACAGTATCATATGTCTGGAGGTCCTCGGCCCTAAACTTACTCAATATTAAATATTGAAAGAAGTGATAGAAGGTGAGCTGTATTGCAGTTGACTCTCAAGACTAGGCAAGTGCTTATATAAAGATACTGGCTGTTTCCTTTTAACATTTTCAATTCTAAAGTTCATTTTAAAAAACAGATTCTGTATCTCAGGAATCCCTCTTCATGACAGTATCTGCCAATGCATGTCTCATATGTGTAAGGGGAGGCCAAGTTCTTTTCTGTGCTCCCTTTGAATCTCTCTGTCCTGCTATCAGCTTCTGATTAGGAGAAGCTCAAGTGTCTTTGGATCTTGATTTTATCCAATCAGTAATTGGAAAAAGAAAAAAATTGTCGTAGCCTTTAATCTGATTCAGAAAGAATGAGTAGTTGGTAAATGAAAAAGTTCAAGTAGGAAATCACCAAAAAATGATATGTACTTTAAACATTTTAATTTAACCTAAATATATGTAAATTGACTAGGCTTTCGATGTAAGCCCTTTATAAGACAGCCAGTATAAACAATACTTATACAGTCATTCCTTGGTATCCAAGGGGTATTGGTTCCAAGACCCCCCTCAGACACCAAAATCCACAGATACTCCTTTCCCTTATATAAAATGGCATCCTCTCATATATTTTAAATCATCTCTAGATTACTTATAATATCTAATACAATGGAAATGCTGCATAAATATCAATAGTTGCCAGTGTGGCGAATTCGAGTTTTGCTTCACGCAGTTTTCTGGATTTTTTTGTTTGTTTGTTTTTAATATTTTTCAATCCTCAGTTGATTGAATCTGAGGGTGCAGAAGCTGTGGCTATGTAGGGCTGACTGTACTATGTTGTTTGTTTCACACTTTTAGCTTTTTTACAGGTGAAGCAAGAACTGGAAGCAATCCGCCTAGATTTTTATTATTTTCTCGACGTTTGGAATCTTCTCACTCATACTAAATCAATAGGAATTTTATTTAGTAACTCACATTTATCAGTGCTTTCCCAAGCATTCCACTCAGTTTTCTTATAAACCACAGTGCTTTCTCTTTTCACACTCGTGTATCATCAGTTTAAAGATTTGTTTAAATTAGTCAGTCATGATATCAAGCCTAACCAGAACAGGTGTGGAAATTAACCCGGCTGGTGGGAGCCCAAGTGTTTGGGAATCCTGAAGAGGATGCCTAGCCTCTGTGGAAAGCAGTAGGCACCCAGCCAGCCAGCTCCCTTGTCAGTTTGTTGTACAGTGGGAATAAGAGTACCAGGTTATTCCTCGAGTTCATTATGTGACAGCTTTTTACTATAGAGGGAAGGAAGAACTAGAAGGCCAGGGAAAAGAGGAGAGAGAAAAAGGTGTAAAGATTCAAAAAAAAAAGAATGTTTAAACAGAGACCCCACAAATGTGTGATTTTGTGAGTGAAGGGAAAAGATGGATACAATGAGAAGACAGAGACGTACACACTTCAAAGAAAGACGAATTCCTAGTTGAACGCTTAAGAGGAAAATGTGAATATTGGTTAAACTGAGATTGAATATACTTAAGATTTATGTGAGAGGATCACTCTGACATATTGGTCCAGCAGGCGTATAGGGTGTCCTAGTCCCCTTCGAGTTCATTTTTTGGAGGCAATGAAAATCACTAGTGAAAAATGCATCTCAGATAACCCCTTGTTTAGGAAACAGACTACTGGGTGTACTTTACTATGATTGATAGCTTTTCAGGTAAATTATTACTTAGTTGATCATTGCGTTTGTTTCAGGACAGCCTCGTACAACCTATTACACACTTCTAATGATGATAGCTCTTTAGATAAATTATTAATTATTTGAGAATTGCCTAACCTGAGAGTTCAAACCTGTTGTCCCTTAATAATGAGATACGTGAGGAGTAACTTATGAGAAAAGGAGCCCGTCCAAGACATTTTCTTTGTTGCTCATCATTTCCAGGTGGGGTTTGAAGGATCCTCCTCCGAATTACTTCTTTTCTCTACATCATTTGAAGCTTCGGGGAGTCCATTGTCTTTACCCAGACAGAATTGCTTCTGTAGAGTATTTGGAAGAGACTTTTGGCAGAAATTCCATGCAGCCTGCTCACTTTACAGTAAAGTTGCCAGACACCTCAGCTGTGGGTCACATGGACCAGAAATGCAGTGTACTCTGGACCCCCTTTTAGGTTGGGAAATGCATTTCCTGTTGAAACAGGCATAGGTGTAACTCATGCCGAGGTCTGTAGTGAAGAAATATGCTACTCTTTGTAGCAGGGAGGGCAGCCTCATATGACCTATTACATACTTCTTATTTATCTAGAAAGTTCATGGGAAGTAAATTACTCTCAAGTTGGAAGTCAGCTACTTTAAGAAGCTATAGTCTATGGTCCCTTTTTGTAGATCCCATGAGTATCATATAGAAAATTATTGCTTTAGTCAGTTGTGAAAAAATGCCTAATAGATATCTAATGCTAGAAAGGATCTAGCTCAGAATATGTATGTACTTTTGTTCATTGTTTTCCTGTTTTAATTTATATATCGGATTTTGTTCTGTTATAGAAAAACTGAAAACAACAGCTAGCTATTGGAAAGTAGCTCACTCTGGAGACTGTCCATTTTCTTCAGTGAAATGAATTTGCCTTATGTGTGACCTGTAACTTTATTGAAAGAATTTTTTAAAAAAATCAATTAGCCAAAGGGCTTTGGCCTGGAACGGAATGTTCGTAGTTGCCAGCATAGCTTATGTGGGCTGAATCCCGGCTATCACGTGAATGTAAAAAAAAAAAAAAGTGGTGTACTGTACCCAGAAACATCCCCTCTTCCTTTGAACCCCAACTCTTGTGCTCCTTTTCAGGGCAGTCTATTTTGTTCGGCATAAGGAATCACGGCAGAGGTTTGCCATGAAGAAGATTAATAAACAGAACCTCATCCTCCGAAACCAGATCCAGCAGGCCTTTGTGGAACGGGATATCCTGACTTTTGCAGAAAACCCTTTTGTTGTCAGCATGTATTGCTCCTTTGAGACCAGGCGCCACTTGTGCATGGTCATGGAATATGTCGAAGGTGAGTCACTCTGACACAGAGAACATGACACCTGTACCCAGAAACCACTGGCTCGTTTGTGCAGCTGACGCTTTCTGTACTTGTGCCATACAATGGTTGTATCCACGTAGGAACCAAGGCCAGGCAATTAGATGGCTGTCTTCCCAGTCATTATCTTCCCATAATTGCTTGTAAAGGGCCAGCTCTACTATAACAAAGGGAAAATTAGTGCTATTTGGAAAAAGGTTGTTTTCCCTTTTTAATAGCTTTTCATCCTAAGCACCTCCTCTCAATTGGTCATTAAAGTTAGAATATAGGTGATGGGATTTTTCCTACTTATTTTTATCACATATCATAAAAACATTCATTACAATGGATCTTCTTAAGGAAAGTATTAAAAACATATCCTTTTTGGTGTATGGTGTGAAATTAAAGGTGAGTTAGGAGAAAGATACATTCAAGAAAATCTAACTTCTAATCTAAAAAAATAATATAAATCAACTTATTTACAAAAGAGAAATAGATTCACAGACATAGAAACCAAACATGGTTATAAAGGGGAAGGGGGGGTATAAATTAGGACTATGGCATTAACAGATAGACACCACTATGTATAAAATAGATAAACAACAAGGATTTAGTGTACAGCACATGGAACTATATTCAGTATCTTGTAATAACCTATAATGGGAAAGAGTCTGAAACTGTATACCTGAAACTAACACAATATTATAAATCAACTATAGTTTAATTTTAAAAAACTAACTTTTTTTTCTTTTGGAAGTTTGTGGTCTACCTTTTAAATGTTCCAAGTAATCTTATTTCCGTCAATTTTACATGAAATTTTTGAGTGTTTCCATAGCCATGACTTACTGACATAAATAAAGCTAATAAAATGAATAGATAAGCAAGGGCCAAAGCAATTTTCTTTTTTTAAAAAATTTTAGTTTATTTATTTTTTTATACAGCAGGTTCTTATTAGTTATCTCTTTTATACATATGAGTGTATATATGTCAATCCTAGTCTCCAAAACAATTTTCAAAGCATCTAATTTAAGCCCTTGTGATTGTTTGAACAGAATCCCAAAACTTATAACTTAACGAACCGTTAAATATCGTTTTCATTTTGCAGATGAATGAACTGAAACCCAAGAAGGGGTTTCACTAGATATTTAGTGGTAGATACAGGACAAGAACATAACTTGCCTGATTTCCACCCATTGTTCTTTTCACCACACCAGTACTTTGCTTTATTAACTTTTGTTACGGTTATTTTAACAACAATAATTAACGTTTATCACATGTTTAATGTGTGTTGACAGCATCCTGAATTCTTTACACAGATTACCTCATTTAAGCCTCACAATAAAAGGGATGACACTATTCATATCCTGATATTACAGCTGAAAGAACCAAGACCAGCTTGCCTAAGATGTCCCCACCTGTAAGAGTCAGAGCCGGAATTTGAACTCAGGCAGCCTGATTCCAGAATCCATGTTTTAAAATGGTTTATTTTAAATCATCACGCTGTTCCTAAAACACATCATCAGTTCTTCAACATTTAGTTTCACTTCAGGCCAAATCTGCTCTCTCATGAGCAGCGCTTCTTAAATAAAAGTCTATATTTTCTCCACACCACATCATAAGTAGAAACATGATTACTTAACACAGTCTCCACTTACCAACACGATCGACTATGTCTATGGATAGAGACCATTCTACTTGGAAATTCTGCAGTCTAAACGGACAGTCTTTAATCCCAGCTGATACTATACCTGCTAAGTCTTTTTCTTGTGTTTTATAGGAGGTGACTGTGCTACCTTAATGAAGAACATGGGTCCTCTCCCTGTTGATATGGCCAGGATGTACTTTGCTGAGACAGTCCTGGCCTTGGAATATCTACATAATTATGGAATTGTACATAGGGATTTGAAACCAGACAAGTATGTACACTGATGAAATATGTCTTTTTTTTCACACAATACGAAAGTGTTTATGTCTATAAAAATGTTTTCTTTTAACGCTGCTTTGTACATTTTTAAATTCTCCCATAATGTTCCCAAATGAGTTATTTTTAGCAGTATACATGATGATTTTTGTATAATCTTTTTAAAGGCTATGGTGTTTACAATAGCAGCTTATAAGAAACAAACAAACAAAAAAAGAGTATTAAGCCAGGGTTAGTTAATTTATTTTTAGTTTTTCTTATTATGTAAATAATAGGTACATAGAATGCTATGAGTTGTTTTCTGGATAGTTTCTGCGTTTAGAATGATACTTAGATAATTTTTTCTCCCCCAAGATGATATCCTTGATATTCTGTTTAGTTTTGGTGTCTGATTTGAGATACAGATAGACTATTTTTCCCCAAATGACTAGGTATTCATCTTGACACCATTTATTAAATGTTCCATGCTTTCTCCACTAATCTGAGACACCTCTAGAAGTATTTCTTATTAATATGTAGAGCTTTTAAGTGTGCCAAAATTTTATAAAATTAACTTACGCTCATTACAGAAAATTTGGGAAGTACAAAAAGAAAAAACTTCAT
Source organism: Stenella coeruleoalba (assembly GCF_951394435.1). Lineage (NCBI taxonomy): Eukaryota > Metazoa > Chordata > Mammalia > Artiodactyla > Delphinidae > Stenella > Stenella coeruleoalba. Next base: position 53,277,205 of record NC_137148.1, read on the forward strand.
TCACAACATTCCCAAACGAAGACAGCTATTAGAATTTTGGCATGCATCCTTCCAATAGCTTTATTTTTTTTAATTCCTCCTTTAATTTTTTAAATAATGAAAATTTTCTTTGCCACTTAAAATGAAAAAAAAAATTAACTGTAAATTCATAAAGCTTTCAAATGTGAATTCTTTGCGTGTATAAGACATGTAGGTCTTGTGCTTAGTGAGTAGACACTTAAGTTCGAGCCAGAAGTTGAAATCTGAAACAATGCTACATTTTTCTTCCAGGTTCTTTATCTTTTGTCTCATTTGAATCACGGATTGGTTGCTTATGTTAGTTACTGATGTGTGACGTGGGATTATCAGTAGCCCTTTCTCAGCTCTTTTCTTATTCTGGAAATGGAAAGGTGTCAGAGTTCCATACTTGAATTTTTCTGAGAGCTTCAAGTTGTAAATGATGCTGTATGTGACATCTCCAAGGAAGATGGGCTGAGCCCGGTCTCTGGCCTTCCCTTGTGGATTACTTTCAGCCTCCAGATACACATATTTAACATCTTTGTATGACTTCACCTCTTTGCAGGCTGGGTTTTGTGATAAGATTGATACCTATATATTACATAGTCTTATCAATTCACAGTGGGAGGGAGAAAAGTAAAAACAAAAAATGAGCTTCAAAGTGAGTGTTGTGATATATGTCCTTCTGCTTCACAGTTTGCTGGTCACCTCCATGGGGCACATAAAGCTGACAGATTTTGGATTATCCAAGGTGGGGCTAATGAGCATGACTACCAATCTTTATGAGGGTCATATTGAGAAGGACGCTCGAGAGTTCCTGGACAAACAGGTAAGCTTGCGTGCTGTTTGGCTCCAGAGAGAAATACAAAGTGCAGTGTTGACAGTGCAATTCAGAATCAGCTCGCCTAGGCCATCTTGACATTAGTGCTGGGGCTTTAGATGTCTATATAAGCCTTACGTTTAATAAAGCGCAAATTGCTTCCATTTTTCTCCCTGGGCCTCTTTGAAATGTCGGTCCCTCCACATTCCTCCCTCGACATTATGGTCTATTAGTAAGACAAACGATCTAACTGTACACAGGTGAGAGTGTGAGAGAGACAAATGGAAAAACTGTTTTCGTAAGGAATTCGGGAGTCTCAGTAGAGTCCTCATGAAACTCATGATGCGTTGTACAATCACAGGTGCCAAACTCCGAGCCATGGCCCATTTCCCTTTAAGCATGCCTCATTACCATGTGCCCACAATCTGTTCATTGTACAGTTACTTAAGGTGAACACATCTCAACTGTCAGGCTTTTATGAAGTAACCAGGATGTGAATATATTTCAGTCATATAAATACTAAAACTCTCTCTGATAGTGACAGACGAAAAAATGCAGCATTATTTTAAATCCAGGGATTACAAATGTTTTTGTAAAGTAAGTAAAACTACTCAAATTTGAAATTAGACATTACACACAGTTTCACATTAGAGCAGCATTTTAAACTTTGCTTTTTTTGGTATTTTAAGTAATTCATTGCTTTTGGTATGATAGATACCGACTTCGAATCACTGTTCTTAAATTCTTTGTCCATGCGGTTCCATGCAGTTGAGCAGGTGCACTCTAGGCAAAATAATTGATATTTAGCCATCTTGCTCATTTTAATTCATGTCTAATATTCTAATTATTCTGATATTGCAATCATCTTTTAGGTCTGTGGCACACCTGAATACATTGCACCAGAAGTGATTCTGAGGCAGGGCTATGGGAAGCCGGTAGACTGGTGGGCCATGGGGATTATCCTCTATGAATTTCTGGTTGGATGCGTGCCATTCTTTGGGGACACTCCAGAAGAGCTATTTGGACAAGTCATCAGTGGTAAATATTGTCAGCAGTTATCTCTAAGCCGCTGTTGGGAAGCAGCTATTTAATGTAATTCCGGGGAGTATCACTGTTTTTACTAAAAAGTTAACCTTTATCAAAGGGTTTAGCCAACAAATTAAAAGAACTCACTCATCATAGCACATAACTGACTTTCACAATCTCAAGAGAGCAATTTGTGTCGGGAATTGATCTGGGGAAGTTTTGTTAACATGGAATTTGGAAATGTACTAGCAATGTGACCAATTTTTATGGTGTACTTTTTCTGCAAAAGAAATTGGTGTGGGATTTGCAAATGATTTCACTGCTGTCCAGTCTTCCTTTCCATAGTAGGAAAGTTGCACCAGGGAAGAAAAGGTTAACATGGGTAACATTTACACAAATGGGAAAAATGGCTATTGGCACAGTGAAGAAATTAACAAAAATGTAATAAACCCTAAAACAAATGTCTACCAAATAATAAATAATGAGAATGGGGAGGAAGCAAATTTAATCCACAGATTGTTAATGATTTCATTGGTAGTTGTTATGGTGTAATGTTATTTCTTAACAGCTGTTCGTCTTTCATTTAAATTCAGTAACCTTTAGATCTTAACCTGCAAGCTGACCCTAACTATTGTTGTGTGGCTTGTGGCAAAACTAAATGATAATTAAATAGGCTTTATTACTACCCTACCTGCTGTTTTTATAAATTTCCCTGGAGCAGAGATCAAAAAGGCCTCTCTTCCTCAAAGTTTGTCAGTCATCACTCACATCTTCATCACCTACCTCTACATTCTGGACTGCGCTTAGAGTGTCCAACGGTGGAAATAGGGGGATAATTCCTTTTGGTATGAGGAGCCTCTTAATCACAGCATTATTTTCCATCATTGATTTTGCGAGCCAGGCATATTTGTAAACTTTAACAAAGTAGATTTGTGAGTTGCCCACAGTGTATAACCCTTTTATACAATATCTGAGCTCTTTATGGATTTATAACTAGGCTGTTTTCTGATATATCAAGGATGAATGGCAAAAGGAATCAACTGTTTAATTAACACAAGCAGCAAATGCTGGCTTTGTTCTCCCGATGCCTTATGGCTCAGATGCATATTCATGTTCTATTTTCCAAATCAGATTTAAACTGCAGCAGAGGAAGCTAGAGGCAAGCACATGCAGAAATAACTCATGTTTTTATTGCATTCCCATGCACACAAGCATGCACACCTATCTTCAGGCAAACTCCTTTAGAATGTAGAACATATTCTAATATTTATGACAGATTTTAAGTACTTCCATTACTACAATTCCTTGGCGTTTTTTTTTTTTCTTCTTCTTTTTCTTCTTCTTCAGTCTTAGCATTTTGACCTTTCCTTTCTCTGGAAATGGTTATTTTTACAAAATTATTTTTTGCTTCTTGGACCTGAAGAACCCTGGGGCTGTGGCCAGGTTCTCAGTTGAGGATGATGGTAGAAGAGAAACCCTGACTCCCCATGATCCCTGGATGGGTGATCGCCTAAAACACAGAAGTTCAGAGTTTACGCTATATTGAGCCCTCTTAATAACTAGAGGACCAATTAGCAGTGACCCAGTTCTACCAAAGAGAAGTGAATCAAAAAGGCAGATGAGAGGTACTGCTCATTGAAGTGTTCTCTCCCTGCCTTGTTGACAGCTGTGCTATTCATATCTTGTGCAACAGTGCTTCTCGGACTTGACTTGGCCTAGGAATCAACTGAAGGTCTTGTTAAAAATGCAGATTCTGAGTCAGCAGGTCTGGAGTGGGGCCTGACATTCTGCATTTCTAACAAACTCCCGGGTGATGTCCACGCTGTTGGGACGTGGACCAGCCTTTCAGCAGTGAAGTCGTAAACTACTTTTCTTCCTCTTAGATGAGATCAACTGGCCTGAAAAGGATGAGGCGCCACCACCTGATGCCCAGGATCTGATTACCTTGCTTCTCAGGCAGAATCCCCTGGAGAGACTGGGAACAGGTTAGAGCACATACGTTTTCATTTTGCTAATATGCAGGAAATAATGTCAATGTGGAGCACTCAGAGGTTTGTGTTTTTGTTTTGTTTGTTGTTTTCATAGGAAACATCTGTTGCTTGATGTAGACTATGACTACAATATGTTATAACAATAACATTTTGGATTTTTTTTTCCTGATTCAGAGTAGTAGGTACGCTAAGAGGGTTGGTGGCCGTTGTTTGTCTTCTTTTGTTGTTGTTTTTCTTCTTTTTGGCAAAGCAGAAATTATTCTTAATTTGTTTCAGCAAATAAAATGTCTCTGGAAGAAAACCTCAGGGGCACATGTAACTCTTCTGTCCTGAAAAGTGTGGATCTTAACAGTTTGAAACAGAGGATTAGGGATGTGGAGATTTTTTTGTTTGTTTGTTTGGGGTTGTAAAATATATAGATTCCTAGAAGGATCTGACCCAGCAGTTACTGTCTGCTGGCTTTGAAACAGGTTATCGGTACCTGAACTGATTATTGGAAATGAGTGCCTGGGGTTGATCCGCACCATGGCCCAAGAAAGAGGATTAGAAAACATTGACTTTCAAGATTAAGGAGAGAGTAGATTTATTTCTTGCTGATTATTTTTCCTGACCGTTCTGCCTCCAGTTTTTTGTTTTTGCCAGCTCTTTTTCCTTTTCTTCCTTATATTCTGAATAGAGAGACTTAGAGATCCCAGTCCAGAGTTCTAGCCAACCCCAGTATGTGAATTTATCTAGATGAGACTAAATAATAAACACATATAACATACACGCACGCACACACACATACGACACACACCACACACGTACACTGTATCGATAAAAATTTTCATCAGTGAAAATTGTTGACTTGATGGGTTGTTTACTCTGAGCTGTTTCATTCTACCTGGTTTTGCTAGAAAGATCGGAAAATACTGACGAGATCATTCTCTCACCCAGCTTTTCCAAGGCCAAAATCATTTGCAGTAGCTCCAAATATATATCCTATATTGTTCTCCACTTTTGCTCACAGCTTCCCCAGTTGGAGAGCTCAGTTCTTGCTTAAGTATGGAATGCTGTGCTACCTAGAGGTTATGATGATGCATTAAAACCCCTGGGCCCAACCTTTATTTTGTAAATAAAGTTTTATTGAAACACAGCGATGCTGTTCAGTCACATACTGTCTATGGCTGCCTTCATGCTACTCTGGCAGAGTCGGATAGTCATGAACAACTGCATGACCTACAAGGCCTAAACTTTCTGGCTCGACAGAAAACTCTTGAAGACCCTGCATTAGAGAATCCAAGAAGTTTTGGGTTTGTTTTTTTTTTTTGGCCGTGCCATGCAGCTTGTGGTCTGTCAGTTCCCCAATGAGGGATCGGACCCGGGTCCACAACGGTGAAAGCTCATATCCTAACCACTGGACCGCTAGGGAATTCCCAAGAAGTTTTAAAATCGGGACTCAGTTGGCAAAACTCCTTTGAGTTTCATACTGGAATACCATGTGTTTTTTGCCTTTTTCAGTGGACGAGTGGGCCTTTAACTAGGAAAGGCAATATAATGGGACTTAAAGGGATAAACTCCAGAGTCAGATTGCCTGAGTTTAAATCTCAGCTGTGTGACCAACAGCAGGTTGTTTTCCCTCGTGTGCCTTACTTCCTCATCTATAAAATGGAGCTGATAGCAGCACTATGTCCCAGGATTTTTGTGAGGATAAAAGATCATCGACTCTGGCTCTTAGGACCAGATGTGACACTGCTGCGGTATTATCATTTTTATTTTTCTGTGTATATAATCTCTTGCTTTCCCCTTTGGACATATGAGATTTAGAAATTGCGGTGGTGCCCCTACTTCTGGGCTGACTGAACTCTGTGAACAGAATCCTTTATATTTCTTGTCGCCCTGTTTGGTTTTCCTCTTGTCTGAAGTGACTAGCGAACTGGTTATTTCCCACCGTCTGTGACCTGCAGTTAGATTTGCTTTATAGTTCAAGAGATAAGAGTAGCTGTCCAAGAATGGGTGTCAAGGCTCTGTGTGGGGCAGCGTTTTGAGGGGTGATTTTACTCACTTGAGCCAAATATGAGAAACAGTGGCATTTTAAGATTGTCCTACAACAATACAAGTATCTATTTGTATATCCTAATCAGCTGTCCCGGGGGAGTGTTGTCCTAAGGTAGGGCTAAAAATATACTGGAATCAGCACACCCCCTAAAGAGTTCCCTTCAGTGTTCGTGTGTCACTTTGGAGAGTTTTCCTCCTTAGTATTCTGCCCATTTCCGTCCTCTTTAAGAATATGGGGACACTTGATTCGGCTTTACTTAACAAGACAGGGCTATGAGGGTGGTCAGTACATCCATGCTTATAGATTATACGCTGCAAGTTATCTCTGCACATTTTCTGCTTGACCGCTGCTTTTGGTGTTTTCAGGGTTTGACAGATTGAGAAACAAATCTTCTAGCAGAAGCTCAAAAGAGACATTTAAAAGACCCTGCCCAAGCTCTTAGCATTGTCAAGGAGAGCTTGTCAAACAGGCAGGTCCAACGTGACAGGTCCCAGTAGGGCCCGGAGAATGAGGCTGAGAATCTCGCAGGCTTGCCATGCTGCTTCCAATGACAGCATTTTGGATTTAATGCATATTTAGCGGGCAAAATAATGCACCGTGAAAATGTGCAAGTGCGCATTTGCCCGAGAGACTAGAGAGACTGAGAAAAGGAGTGTGAAGAACATAATGGATGTTTAAGAAGCGTCTATGAAGGGAGAGGAAAACTCAAAGGAGAACATTAGTGCCAAAGCATAACTTGCGATTTGGGACCTTGTCGTACTTGAACTCGACTGTTGAACTTGCGGAGTGTTGAGTGGCAGCCAGGTTCACTGGACTTGAGAGCTGCTCAGATGTGACTGACTCCCACCCATGAGCCAGCTGGGAGGTTGTGAGTCATTTCTTTATTGCCCGGAGTCTCAGTTTCCTAATCTATGGAAATGGGCATGCTACACACCTCGAGGGATTATTGTGAGGATTGAGCGCAGGCATGTTTATGAAGGTATCCGGTACATTAACCTAGTGCATAACAGGAGCTCAAGAAATAGTCACTTTCCCTTCCCTTCCTGGTGAATTCTTACAGTGAGAGCTGACATGTGCATGAGTTCCTGTGTCTGATGATTTGTATTTGGCTCGTAAAGCCATCATCTATATCATACCAACGGTTTAGCCCAGAGTTAACTTTTCCCCAGTGTGTCCATTTCATTCTTTTGCTCCCCATCTCTCCAAAAGTGCATGAGAAACATGACCCAGTGAGAAGCAACTGCTTCTCAGTGGGGCACAAAGGCCAAAGGGTGAGAGCTGTGCACGGGGTCGCCAGTGGGCTGGGGCTCCTTGGAGAGGACCCATTTGGCACTCATCACAAAGAGGAAGCGAATGCTCTCACCGACGTGGGTGGGTCCCAAAGGTTAGCAGGTCGGGGAGCAAAAACTCCGGATACTGTCTGGAAGTGTCTTTCGAGCCTTTGGGTCTAGAGAACTATGCTTTTCTGGGTAAAGCTGAATGACCTGGGCGTGTCAGAGCTGTCCTTTGCTGTGGCAGCTGAAGTCATAGTCATCGCTGGATAGTGCATGGTGGGCCACTAAGTAGGGTTTGACTCTTTGGACCTCAGTGTCACTGGCACAGTGAGGGAGTTGGATAGATAAATATTTAAGCCCTTTTAACTTCTCCAGGAAAAGATCACTGGAAGAAAATGTCCCTGGCAGCTGTGTTTGAGGATGTTGATTGGGATAGAAGAGAACCAGGGTACATGGAGACTGGGGTTGGACTGGGCAGAGGTGCTGGGGAATTGGCTGTTTGGCTGTGTTCCCCAGGATCGGCAGTCGAGAATCCATTTGTAAACTGACTGGAGAAAGATGGCAGGGTAGAATCCAAACTGAAACATGCCTCCCCCTTATATGGCCTGTGGCGCTGTGGCACTGAGGATGGACCTGGGTGTTTTTAGACAGACCTCAGCTCAGCCCCTCTAACCCTTACTCACCTAGTAATCTTGGTCCAGTATGCTTTACTGCTTATTCACTTTCCCCATCCAAAAACGGAGTTGACAATACCTACTTCGTGGGGTTACTTTCCGTGGTTTAATTAAAAGAAGCAATTTCCTCTAGCATCTAGTGTAATACTAGTCAAAGTTGTCCCTCAAATCACAGCTGCTAATGCTATTGCTGTTGGGATCAACATCAGACTTGAGTATTGTGCTATAAACACGGAAAAAGCCTGGCTGGAATTCTATATGAAGATGCTAATCAAATGCTTTGTAAAGAACCCATTCTCCCTTTTGGGGGGTGATTTTTCCACTTTGTTTTTTTCTCTCTGTTCCATTGCCTTCAGAACACCGGTTTCCCCTGGCTGGGTTTAGAGCTCTAGCCAGCCTGCCCCTGGTGCTCATGGGGCCCAGTGGGGACAGAGCCACGTCTTTTTACAGACAGCTCCCCAGCCCCAAGATCCAAGCCCATTTTTCATTCAGATTCAATTTCTCATCCTATTCCTTTTGTACCCCACTGAGGACAGGGCGAGAAGCATGAGTGACAGCTGTATTAAAGAGGCATTTGCAACACACATCGAGGGGCATCTCCTGGTAGGGAGGCTGATTAGACCCTGGCACTAGTCTTGCAAGAAATCTCTCTTTCTGGAATTGTTTGAAGATTGATTCTGCCTTATCTCCCCCATCAATAGTGTGCATGTTGGTGGCAGGGCGGGGGTCTGATTTTCATGCTGGGATTTAATAAAATGTGTACCTTCTTCTCTTTACGTGAGGGATAGTGTAATATTTGGATGGGGCCTGCCCTTGCAAAATCTCTCTTGAAAATCATGAACTGAATTAAAAATATTGTTTCACTGAACTGTGCTGTAATACTAACTTGGCAAAAAGAAGCCTAGGGATTGTGATTGATGTTCATCACATGCATTACAAATCTATCAAACAGTTTGCCAGTTTCTTTTTCTCCTTTCTTTAATTTAATTTATTTATTTTTAACACCTTTATTGGAGTATAATTGCTTTACAATGGTGTGTTAGTTTCTGCTTTATAACAAAGTGAATCAGCTATACATATACCTATATCCCCATATCTCCTCCCTCTTGCATCTCCCTCCCATCCTCCCTATCCCACCCCTCTAGGTGGTCACAAAGCACGGAGCTGATCTCCCTGTGCTATGCGGCTGCTTCCCACTAGCTATCTATTTTACATTTGGTAGTGTAGATATGTCCATGCCACTCTCTCGCTTTGTCACAGCTTACCCTTCCCCCTCCCCGTGTCCTCCAGTCCATTCTCTATGTCTGCGTTTTTATTCCTGTCCTGACCCTAGGTTCTTCAGAACCTTTTTTTTTTTTTTTAGATTCCATATATATGTGTTAGCATACGGTATTTGTTTTTCTCTTTCTGACTTACTTCACTCTGTATGACAGTCTCTAGGTCCATCCACCTCACTACAGATAACTCAATTTCATTTCTTATTATGGCTGAGTAATATTCTTACTTAACAATCTGTAGTCCACAGAATATAATTCCTACCAATGTTAATGAGCAATCCAATAAAATCAAATGTTAACCGTTATATACTATTTAGGGAAAATTCATCTTTATTAAAACCTTACCTCCAGAGGGAATATTGCGTGAACACATTTTGCACCTTCTTAGGTTTTTTGGGGGTTTGTAATGAGCAAGTCTGCTTTGGGCCGGTGTGTGTCCACGTCCCCAGGTTCATCACAATGGGATTTTAAGTGGCCACATTAACCTTTGAAAAATAGAGGAAGTCATGGAAGAATTAACAAAGAAAAACTGTGCCGTAGCAACTGCTGTTAGCAAAATCAAATCTCCTGCTGATAAATTATGGAAGAATTTTTGGAGGTTTTTGTTGTAGAATGAAAAAGATTTCTCTGACTTCTTTAATTCTCTCTTGATAGAACTTTTTTTTGTTTTTCTTTTTTTTTGGTTGTTCTTTGAAACCGATTCTTACCTTTGCTGGGAGGATCATTTAACACGTTTCCCTCTGTCCTTCCCCTCCACTCCCTACCCCAAGGTGGTGCGTATGAAGTCAAACAGCATCGATTCTTCCGTTCCTTAGACTGGAACAGTTTGCTGAGACAGAAGGCAGAATTCATTCCCCAACTGGAATCCGAAGATGACACGAGTTATTTTGATAGTACGTGCATTATCTGACGTAAAGCATGATTTGGCCTTTACTTTGTAGAAAATCAGCTCTACTTTTGGTAGTACCTTCCAGTCTTGAACGCATGGGTTCTGAAACCTAATGCTGCTTTGATATAAAGACTCATAATTAAAATATCTAAATTAAAAGCTGAAAATCTGAATAATTGGAACTGTTTCCAAACATTTCCCTGCAGCGCGGTCAGAGAAGTACCATCATATGGAGACTGAGGAAGAAGATGACACCAATGACGAAGACTTTACTGTGGAAATAAGGCAGTTTTCCTCATGTTCACATAGGTTTTCTAAAGTAAGTAAAATATGGCATAAACATAGAAGGTCTCTGGGAGAATCTCCTACTGGTCGGATAGTTGGTGCCTTAAACAGCTGCACAGAATTGTAACAACCCCATGCAGTGTTTTGGGGCTTGAGATTTTTTTCGGGGGGTGGGTAATGACCCCACCATCTTGATAATCCAGAGTCCCTACCGCCCTGCTGGAGTATATTCCTCTGTTTCATGATCCAAAGGTTAGTATCTTTTTTCTTTGAGGCAGAGACTTGCCTTCATAGTCATTATTGGAGTACCTGATACCATTTACATGCTGGGGTCTAGCTCAGTGCTGCCGGGCCTTGGAGGCCTCCTTCCATTTCTTTCATCTTATAGTGAAGAACGTTGAGCTCACTGTGTGCAGAGCCCTCTTCTAGTATCCCATGGAATACAACACAAAGGAGAAAGCTCGGTCCTTGACATAAGCCCAGACACTTGGGGACAGTTGACTGCGGAATGAGAAAGTCTCTTAACCGATGATAAGAAAGTGTAAGTTATTATATTAAAGGGGCAGCAGGAAGCCAAGCTAGAATTTTGGAAATGGTAGAAGATAAAATCCACATTGGAGAAAGATGCTTTTTCACTGGTAGTGGTAAGGTTTAAAAGACAAACAAAACGAAGACACACCTGATAGTCCTGAGATGGGGGGGGCAGGGCCCAAGGAAGATAGAAATGAACCTAGAGGGCATCCTGCCTTCCTTTTGCTATTTTCAGTAGCGATGTATTTTCTGTTGCCATGGCATTTTGCATGATTATTGTGAAGCTTTTCTATAGCACTGAGTGATTTTAAAGTGTTCCGTATCTTTTTCTGAGTGACTGCCCAGGGTGCATCTGCAAATTGGCTGGCACTGCCCTCCCCATTTATAGGAAGGACATGGAGAGGTAGGGATTTCCCGGGAGGGAAGGTGCAGGTCTGGCCCAGAGCCGGGACAGAAGCTTTGATAACACAGAGTGTGGGGTTTCCCAGTACTTGTTCTCTGGCCCATCAAAGCCAGCTCCTAAACTGTTCCCTGCCCACGGTCTCCTGTTCTTTAGCCACCTTCCTCCAAATCCCAGGAGATTATAGGAGGTCTAAGGTCCATTCCCATGAGAGCAGCAAGTGACTGGGTTGGCCAGTAGTGAACGCTTCCTGGGCTGGGCTCTCAGCTCCCTATTTTAGCTTCCATCTTCCCTGTGGTACAGCAGAGATCTCAGTTTGCCTAAGCTATGATCTCCTTCAGAAATCCTGGTACCAACATATGAAACTGCCTGTCTGTATGTGAGATTTATAAGCCAAACAAGTAAGTACCTCTGACTCCTAACGCACTGCATCTCCCCCCAACATGTTTTGAAACAGGTCATTTAGTCTTCTCTTCGCCCTCAATTCCAATTCATTTTTCTCCTTCCCGCCCCTGACTGGGGGCCATTCAATCTTTTTCTCTGTGGTTTTCTTTTTCTGATTGACTTCACGGTTAAAAAGTAATCTAACGTGTGCATCGATCCCGGGCCTAGAAACCGCAATGCATGTATGGATTTTGTTTGCAGATACAAAGTCCATAGTGAGAGACGGTGAGAGGGTGATGAATTCATAGCTCTCCACTCCAAAAGGAAAAAAATTGTACATTGACCACTCACCTCAGGACTCAAGTAAACAGTATTGGAAAGTACCTTTTGAATACACAGTCCCAGTTCAAACTTCAGTCGTAGTCTCAGGTTGTTCTGCCAGGATTTGTTTGGTTTTTTTTATTCTGACAATCCCTTTCAAGAAGGTGTTAATAAGCACTGGCTATTTGCCTTGCAGGTTTTCAGCAGTATGGATCGAGGTACTCAGAATCCAGGAGAAGAAAAGGAAGACCCTGGGGACAAAACCAAAAGCACAACTTTGCCGTCCACGGAAACATTAAGCTGGAGTTCAGAGTATTCTGAAATGTATGTGAAATTCTTTTTATTTTTTTTATTTCTTTATTTTTTTAACGTCTTTATTGTATGTGAAATTCTTGTTAACAAATATCATGAACAGCAGCTACTAGGACAGTGGCTCTTAAACGTGAGTGTGCCTCCGAACCTTCTGGAGGGGCCTGTACAGGCAGATTGCTGACCCAGGAGATCTGGGATAGGGGCTGAGAATGTGCATTTCTACCAAGTTCCCTGGGATGCTGATTCTGTTGGTCTGGACACCACACTGTAAGAATCACTGCCCTCGACATGTCTTGGTTAGGCTCCCTCAGTTCCATTTTTACCTGGTTTCTTCCAAAATTCACCTTGAACACAGTTTCATAGCATGTATAGATGCATGACTTTGTATTTGTTTTTAATGAAGGCAACAGTTATCCACATCCAACTCTTCGGATACTGAAAGCAACAGACATAAAGTCGGTTCTGGCCTGCTTCCCAAACTGGCTATTTCAGCAGAGGCAGAACAAGATGAGGCTGCCCCCCACCCCAGAGAGCTGCATGAGCAGCGGGAAAAGCCAGCCCCCACCCCTGCAGAGAATGCACAGGAGGAGCCCGAGGTCAGCACTCCGGCCAGCACCATCAGCAGCTCCACCTTGTCAGGTAAGGCCCTGGGCGCGGCCCTGCCGTCCAGGCATCACCCACCACATTGAGAAGTGACTGCTGGTGCTCGGAATCCCAGGCCTGGCCCAGCCAGGCAGCGATGATGGGCATTTTGTGCCACTAGACTCTGTCCATGGCCCCACTCCTTGAGCTTGGGCGATGGGCTCCTCAGAACTGAGATCAGATGTCTCAGACCCCTCCTTAGTGCATGGCTGTACAGCACGTCCTTCTTGCTTCACCTGGAGCCTTCACGTCCTCTGCTGGGTTTCAGTGGCGTCCTTTGATGGCTGTCAGAACACAGTAAGGGAGCATGTTCTCTGTTGTGGGTACAAAGGCGTGCCTTGTGGAGTTGCATCTAACTCAAAGTTACAAGTAAGCGACTCTATTAAATAGTCAAATGGTCAAACTTACCCTCAACAATGTCGTAAATCACCACCCATAAGGTACCGTGTAAGCCAGTTTTCCTTCTGCTGTTGAGACGGGTGGTTGTTTCTTTGGAGGAGTTGGTTTTTGTCATGGGACCACTTATACCCAATAACCAAGCAGTCTGCACGTGAGACCCTCAGTGCAGCAAGATGCTTATTCTGTTTGCATAGCTGGCTAGAAACAGAGGCTGATGAGAATCTCAGGGACGTATAAAAAAAGAAGACAAGCAAGAAATTAGGTGGGCAAACATCTTGTATATATGATGGTAAAAAAAAAAAAATACCTCATACCTCGATCTATACTTTTGAAGTGTTTTACTTCAAAAGTAACTTGGATATAAAGTTTCTTTAAGGGGAAAAAAAAAAAAAAGATGCTTATTCTGTGAGGTTCACGGATGGAGCGGGGAGAGGGGAGTCAGGAATACTGACACAGTTCAGATCGGTGTCTCGTGCGCCTATGACACAACTCCACTGCACACAAGCTGCCTTCCCAGCCTCTGGATAACTGACGCAAATAACCCTAAGACATCTTTGGGTGTGTGAGACAGAGTGGGGCTTGGGCCTTTCCTATAGGGGGCGCTTTATGGTGTCACTTTTATGTGAAGTAAACCTTCCTGACACCGGGAGCAGTATCTCCACAGGTTTTTAAAATGCTTACTGTATCATGGTTACTTGGGGCCTTTAATCACGGAGGTGTCCTCATTAGATGATCGGCCTTGCGCCTCCCTCAGAGCAAGTCCTTGAAGTGCATTTCAAATATTATTCGGTGTATAAAAATTTTATGCACAGCATGTCCTTCTACAGAGCAATGTGTATTTATGCTTAAAAAATAAAAACGTGGATATGGATTAAGGTTGCTATGATAAATGTTTTCATTAAGCCATATCCAGTGTGCTATATTGATAACCGTGAGTGATTCCAAGAATTTTCATGAACAGTTTTTTAACTTACTGAATATTCGTGGTGTAATGTTTTCATCTTGTTTTGAATCATTTCAAAATTACAAATTTTACAGGCTGGGTTTATTTCCGCCTCCCTAAAAAGTCTGGTCCTGTGTAGCTTCACATGAGCTTACAGTTGATCATGGGGAAGAATGCTATTGGGTTTTTTCCTTCTCTCTCTTCACCTCAGTTCTGTTTCCATGTAGGACAGTTCCACTTGTCCTAAATCAGAGAGCCAAGAGAATAGCAGTGAAGAAGTAGCGTAGAAACAAGCTGGTAGTCTAAGATGCCTGACCATTTTTAGTTCATCTTGGTAATCAGATCAAATGTAGATGTGTCAAGTGTTTTATATTTCTGGTTACTAAATTCTCATCTGTTTCTTAGTTATTATTTACTCTGAATAGAGTTACCTCTACTTCACATTTATTCTTAATATGATGAATTGTTTATGATCTCTTGGTCTCTTCTGCCTACTCACTATCAGAAAGGTAGGAGGTAAAGGGAGGGGAATGGTGTCTAAGCATTTGATTGAGTACTTTCACAATTAAAAACACAATCTGTCTATATCCTGCTATGCATTATGATGAATAGATTCAAACCACCTTTCTCTCTGTCTCCCCCATACACACACTAAAACTAATCAAAGACCTTGGGGGCCATACAGAAGAGAGAGATGAGCCGATTTGCTCACAGCCAAGGGGAATTAGGGAATCTGAAAACCGTGACTGTAGTAAAATTAAGTTTGTTGATTTTTATATTGCTCCACCATCAAAAAGAAAGCATCCTTGACATTTACAGAACATTAAGGTGACGTTATCTACCACTGGCAGAAAAGAAACACACGTGTATATACAGTGCTATGAGATGAGATGGCGGGATGAAATGGCAGAGGCAAGAGGGAGGGATGATAAAAGAGAACATTGAATATTCACACTCTGGCATTTAGGGCAGTGCAGCTTTATACCTGTCTCTTTTTTCATGACTACAATGTATTTGAATCAGTGAAAAGTAAGTCTTGAATGCATCCAACAAATTATTCATTGTGAAGAGATTCAGCTTTTCAGTTTATGCTTGTCCGTGATCCCATCCGAGCCAAATTAGAAAGGAGAAGGGAGTGTGTAACTTACCCAAAAGTAAATTAAACATTTTTTGAGATACGATTTTTTTGATTTGTGAAGCCGTTTTTGTCAAGTCCCTCAGCAGTTGATTTCTTCATTTAGAGTGAATAGAATAGATATGCTGTTATGTGGGACTGAATTTGGCATATAGAAGTAGAAAGGTGGTTGATATTTGCCTTAAGATCGTCTTCCTTAGTAGGTCAGATGGGTGTCACATGGAAGTTTGTGAATCTTACCCTGTACCTACGGCGCAGTAGGTGGCCATGAGCTGTGCCGTGCCCAAGCCCACCGTCCCAAGTCCAAGCCTTCCCTTAGCTTGGACCCCTCCTGTGGGTCTGTGCCACCTCTGTGAACTAGGACCAAACCTGCCGTGCAGTCAAATGATGTGTATATAGCACTGTAACCGAAATGTTAGTTAAGTCTGATTAAGCCTCTTCTCTAGGCAAAGAATGTCATGGTCAGCACTTTAAAATGTGCTGCTTGGCCTTTCAAAGGATCATTTATAATGGTATTAAATTCTCTGTGTGGATTGTATATCTTAATGTGGTGATAGTGATGATTTTTAAAGCACAGGGGCCTTATAATATAGCATTTAGAAGGAAAAAGAAGGTAAGCATTGCTTTTTTCTGGACAAAGATGTATTATCAGTGATTAAAAAAAGAAAGAAAAAAAAAAACCAGAAAACTGATAGCCTGTGAAAGAAAGAATAGGAGAAACCAAAAGGGGTGGTCACTTGACTTTTTTCAACATGTCACTTCTGACAAGAGTAAAGAACTTTCTTTACTCTGGGCGTGTGCAATTACCAGACTGGTATCAGTGATTTTCCATTTCTGCATCCTTCTACGTGGTTACATGTTCTCTTATGTTCCTCTGCTGAGGGAAGTCCTAGTTTTTTAACTTTAAAAAAAAAAAAACAACTCTCCAGTGTATACTGAGGATTAATAAAATTAAAAATAAGGAAGGTGTGATGGCTGGCTTAGAGGGGGACAAATCTTTTCACTTCCAGTAACTTCAGGGCAGATCAGCATTTGGCACTGTCTAGTCTAAAGGCAAGAAGATGTAGGGAACCATTGGGTACCATAGTGAAGCATACCCTTTGTCTTGTCCTGTGAGATTTACAAGGAGGTCAGAGTGAAAGCAGGTGTGGGAAGTCAAAGGCGACACTTTAGGCACTTTTCCATAAGTTACAAACCTGAGCCTAAGTGTGAGGTGTGGCCTAGAAAGATGGTAGGAGGTGACAATGGGCATAAATGTCCACGAAGTGACTAAATGATGTCCACATAGCAAAACCCAATATTAACAGCACTGCTAATGATGGTCATTTGTGTCACAGGGTGATCATACCATACGGTGGGCGTTGTGTGGTTCACGAGCTGATGTTTGGTTCATGGCCTTCCGTGGTGGGGTCGGGGGGGAAGAGTTGTCTCTACTAGGGTTGTAAAAGACAGATTCTAAAAAGTAATCTCCTAGTTAAATGGAGTCAATTGAGAGTTAGTGGACTTGTGTACAAGTAGAACGAAATCTGAACGGAAACCTCTTTCATTCTTCCTCCTCCGCGCCACTTTTCTCAAACCGGTCACATGAGTTTCATGTTTGCCTGACGCCACATGGACTCATGAACCACATGGGCTTCCGTTTCCCAGCGTTTGTCCTTCCTTCTCTCTCTCTCTCTCTCTCTCTCCCTCTCCCTCCCTCCCTCCCTCCCTCCCTCCCTCCCCCTCTCCCCACCTCTCCTATCCCAGATTTTCCTGAACATGTTTATCCCTTCTTCTTTGTACAGTTGGCAGTTTTTCAGAGCACTTGGATCAGATAAATGGACGAAGCGAGTGTGTGGACAGTACAGATAATTCCTCAAAGCCCTCCAGTGAACCCACTTCTCACATGGCTCGGCAGCGATTAGAAAGCACAGAGAAAAAGAAAATCTCGGGGAAAGTCACAAAGTCCCTTTCTGCCAGTGCTCTGTCCCTCATGATCCCAGGAGGTAGAGAGACATCTACTTGCATGACATTGTGTGATTTGTGCATGCTCACCCCCCGCCCCCAGTTTGCAATGCTGATTGACATACAAGATGGCTTGAAACAGTAGTGGGTGCTGTCCTGGCGCAGCCCTCCAGAGTGTCTCCCTGCAAGACCTCCAGAGCTCCCAGGGGCATATGTGGTTTACTCCTTCTCGCTTCTTTCTGCAGCAGGAGATGAGGCAGGCTCTCTTCCCACAAAGGCTTATTTCTTTTATTTGTTTTCTTTCCTTTTCTCCCACGCTCCCCAAGTTAAGTGATAAATTTCCCTCTTCTGAATAATTTTTCTTCCCTAGACTCTGCATCATTTGTACCCTTTATGGAGCTGTTAACAGCATCTGTGTTGGAAAGCTAAGTATAGTTTTTCTCATCTAATTAACAAGGAAATCGACACAGAGAACATAAGTTTTTCATTTCTGGGGATGCAGAGTCCCAGACAGCACTGAAATTACAAGGTTTACTAGCCCTGTCTGTTGGGTTATGCTTCCTCCTACTGGTATTATTTTCTACCCTGTATTAAAAAACTGGGCTTAATTAATGGTTTTGTTCAGTTGCAGTATGTTTCCACAACCTAGTTTTGCCTCTGCTAATCACAAAGTCTACAGTAATTTCACTGGCTGAGATGAAAATATATACCCTGGTGGTTACGATTTATCACTCAAATGACAGTAAGAGAGTGGAAGTGGCAGTCGAATTACATTGCAGATGGCTTGCAGTTGGAAGAATACAGACCATGTATAAAAGAGATTGTTTACATTGTTGAAATTTCAAATTCCTGCAGAAAGAAATTGGGTAAAAACAAAAGCTCCCTGGGGGGTAATGCTCACTGTAGCATATGCTCATTTCTGGGAAATGTCTGTGTAGCACCATAAAGCAAACAGCTGTCTCCCTAGTTTGAGTGACTATTCATAACCAGAAGGCAATGGCCCCAGTGCAGCTGCAGTCAGGAAGGTAAGTGGGGTGTGGTCCAGTCCACTTTGAGAGCTGATGAGAAAGCCCACATCTTGGTGAACGTAGGTCAGTTCTTCAATCGGAGGAGGTAAGGTAAAATGTACCGAGGTAAAGGGTCGGGGGCCTGGCTCTTTTAGCAGTTTGGATCTGTGTATCCACTCTATCTTCTTCCTGCCTTTGCATGTGTTGATGTTCCCTACCCACCGGTGTGCCTCTGTTCACCTGGCCTTTGGATGAGACAGAGGTAGCCAGGAAAAAAGGGTCAGGATGCCGCATGAAGTCAGAAAGTGAAGGAGCTTGGATAGTGATACATTTAGCTAATTGTTTCCCTTTGGACAGACATAAGCATTAGAGCAAAAGATAGTCGGGATACTTTCAGTTTGCTGTGGCCACGATGTTACCGAACCCCAGGAGGCTTCAGATGCGCTGGCCCTTTGTAGCCTGACCCTGACTGAGCTCACATTTAAACCTCAGCATCTTTTTGTAGGTTATTCTTTCACACACACACACACACACACACACACACACGCACACGCACACGCAATTTCACATGACCAGTTAGGATCTGTTTAGATTCACATAGATGAAACAGTGATAAGAGCTATAAGTTAAAGTGTGTTTGTTCATAAAACAAGAAAAACAGAATAGTATTGGTGTTGAAGAATATGAAGGGAGTTTTTCTTAAAATTTCTCTATCCACCTACATTATCCTCTCAGAAACCTTGCTAGAATTACAGGTAATATATGAAGAGAATCAGTTCTAATCATAGTAATAAGGAATGATTCTTTTATAGAGAAGTTAACATGACAATGTTTTCTTGATCAAAATTGTTTAATCAGTACTAGTTCAGTAATATGATAAAAAAGCAGAGGTAAATTGATGAATTGCTTTCCAGGCCAGGTTTTTTCGAAAAGAACCATGTTAACGTTATTTAGGGCAAGATTTGGAGGCTGAGTATCTTTTACTATCGTCCATACAGCCTTCCCTGGGTGAGGGTATACCTGAAATTTGTGCACCGATGATTTGTTTATTTACTTATTTATTTATTTATTTTGGGGGCTGCATTGAGTCTTCGCTGCTGCGTGCGAGCTTTCTCTAGTTGCAGCGAGCAGGGGCTACTCTTAATTGTGGTGCATGGGCTTCTCATTGCGGTGGCTTTTGTCGTTGCAGAGCACGGGCTTCTAGGCGTGTGGGCTTCAGTAGTTGCAGCATGCGGGCTCAGTGGTTGTGGCACATGGGCTTAGTTGCTCCGCGGCATGTGGGATCTTCCCGAACCAGGGATCAAACCCTTGTCCCCTGCATTGGCAGGCGGATTCTTAACCATTGCCCCACCAGGGAAGTTCCTGTTTCTTTAATTAAAAGAAAGTGTATTAAAAGATCACAGTCAGATAGCAGTGAAGTTTCGTTTGTTTTTTAATTTGTGTAGAGAACTAAGAAGTTGTAACTTCAGAATGTGAGTTTAAAAGTTAGTTTAAAAAGAGGCATTTCTGAGATTTCTTTGACAGGCTTCTGTCAAGTTACCAGTTACCATGCTAGTTACCAGTATAAATATTTTTATATTATTTCTTCTTTATTAGAAAGGAATGGATTTGTATTGTGACTGTCCTCCCAATCCCAGCAGGGCTACCTAGTGAGGGCTACCTGAGAGCAGTTTGTGGGACCAGGATGAGCTGTGATGACTGGCTTCTCTGTTGCAGATATGTTTGCTGTTTCTCCACTGGGAAGTCCAATGTCTCCCCATTCTCTGTCCTCGGACCCTTCTTCCTCAAGGGATTCCTCTCCCAGCCGAGATTCCTCAGGAGCTTCTGCCAGTCCATACCAGCCCGTTGTGATCCACAGTTCAGGGAAGAACTATGGTTTCACCATCCGAGCCATCCGGGTGTATGTGGGAGACAGCGACATTTACACAGTGCATCATATCGTTTGGGTAAGACCGACAGTCTCTCTTTCTGGTTAGTTTTTGTTCCCAGCCAAACTGGAGAATAAATATGTCAGCTGAGGCGTAGTTAACAGCAAATGATTTTTCTCTGAAGCTGACATTTGGGACCTGTTTCATACTCCTGCCCTTTATCTGTGTGGTGGGATTGAATTTAGCAAGAGTTAATTCTTTCTCATAATTCTGTTAGTCTTCATATCTGATTAACCACTCTGCATACCAAGCTGGTAGAAATAGTCAAAGATAGTCCTGTTTTTATCCTTCTTTCATTCTTCTTTTCTTAGATTTTTTTTTCCCTAGCCTTCCTTTTTTTTTTTTTTTTTTAAGTACTTTCTCAGATCACCTGAAATTGTTTAAGGAACTATAGAAATTACCCTATTTTAGGATGATGACAGAAAAAGAATAGCAAACCTTGTCTTACTGGTTTCCTCTTAGGAGCTCAGGATCATTTGCTGATTAACTCAGAACACTGAGCCACAAGAAACAGTAGGTGTCAGGGTTGTCATTTGTTTGCTTACTAATATATATACTCTCCTCTTGGACTTTAGAATGTAGAAGAAGGAAGTCCAGCTTGCCAGGCAGGACTGAAGGCTGGGGATCTGATCACACACATCAATGGAGAACCAGTGCATGGACTCGTCCACACAGAAGTTATAGAGCTCCTGCTAAAGGTACTATCTTTTTGATGTCATGGCCATCCAGATGAAGGAGGTAGCCAGAAAGAACTAGTACCAAGAGTTCTTTGCTCGGGGTCTAGAGTTCTATATGACACATCCATACACACTCAGTCTCGTTGCTGAGAGAATATTCGGTAGTCTGTTTAATGTAAAGGCAAAAATAACATGAATTTTTTGGTTTTATATCATGAAATGCACGCTCGTATATCTGCACAGTCACTTCCTAATTTAATTTTGCTTCTTATCCTGAATTACAAATAGAGTTCTCTTTGTTTATGTACCGCACATAGTAAAATCTGTTTGGAAATCGTCCATCCTAAAGGCGATTTTCTTCAGTAAATTTTGTTCTATATAGCAGAAGACAAGGTAGTATTAAACTGTGAGGTCAGATCTGAAGGTTGAGTCTGAGAGTTGGGTTTCCTTTTGAAAGGTAGACCTGTGAATATATAACATACACTATAAATGATAGAAATAGGTGGTAATGGAAGAAGGGATTCTAGCGATCATTAGGCCTTTTCCCATTCATACGTACAAATGAATTTGAGTGTAGATCAGTTTCTACTTGGAATGTAAGCTGATTCAAGCCAATGGAGTACAGAGATCACAAGAAGCCTGAGTATGATAGAGAGAGACAGTCTATACTGATCCTCTCCTTTCTTTTGGGTTATTTGCTCTGCCACCTGCTGACTACAGAATATAAAGTTATGGCTCCAAATATGGATCTGGTTAAAACAAAGATAAATTTGAGTTCGATTTTAAGTTTTTTCAAGGAAAGAAGACTATCTGTGATCAAAAATACAGTCTTTAATTGTAGGATTATTTTACAAGTCAACAGATGTTTACGGATGACCTCTGGCTTTTGTAAGCACTGGGAGGGCTGGGCTATAAGGGGCTATCAGAGAGGCGTGAGCCATGACCTCAGAGAACCTGCAGCCCATCGAGAGGCACAACAGAAACACATACGTGTCATTGAAACAAGGTACATTCAGACTGTTTCCAGAGCACTCGCTCTGAGACAGGTACCACGGTAGATGTTGGCAACATAGGAATTCAGGTATGGTCCTTGCCCTCCAGGACTATGGGAGATATAGAAGAGTTATGCAAGCAGATAGCGTTCAGCTTGGTCAGCCAGGGGCCACAGCAGGGGGAGGAATCCCGTACTTTTGGAGAGAAGATTCTGTGAATGAGGAGAGTCATCACAGAGAAGTGACACTGAACTGGAACTTGAAAGAAAATTAGGATTTGGAAGGTAGTGCAGGTAGGTGGGTGTACAAAGCCTTTGAAAAGTAAGTACAGTTAAATGACTTTTCTTCTTCCTTCTCTCATCCCCCAGCCAACACAAGTGTATTCTTCAAATGATTCAGTGTCTGGCCTAGGTTCCAGGAAGAGGAATAGCATGCATATTCAAAGGTCCATTGTGAAGTGGCCGATTGTAGGAAAGTTATTGCTGTTGATCAGTTCACAGCATTAATGAAACTTTGGTCTTGGCCTCAGTCCCCATTGGAGTTGAGGCCGGGCTTTGCTATCCTCCATACCTACAGGTGGTTCCCCTAACTCTAGTCAACTTTCTCACAAATGCATCCTCTACTATTGGGCTGCCTGATGGCTTCGTCACTGGCGGACCATCAGGGTAGTAGCTGTATTTTGGTATTCTCAGATGCTTTTTACACGATGTTTTATACTTGCAAACTACTTCACAAAATCTCACGGCATCCTTAGGAAAAGGCGGAAGAGCCATTACGTAGGGCTGTATGTATATTTAGAGATACACGTGCAATACTTATTTATCTTTCGGAATGTGAACCTAATAAGCGTATCGCGTGTTTCATGGCTGCAGCTTTGGTCACACTTACCCTCACAACTTCAAAATGAGCCTGCTATGGAAGCACTAACTTACATGCACAAGGAAATAGAAAGTCACGGTCATCCGGTTCAGTTCCCCACAGCTCTGTGAATCCCTGTAAATGTGCCCCTTCAGTGTCGCCTTAAACCTCTCCTGCCACAAGGAGTTAATCACCTCCATCCAGCTTGCAAGTAGCTTGTTAAAAAAGAACTTTGTCAAAGCACCGAAATCTCTCTCCAGCCGCTGCAGTGAGGGGTGGAGGCCACATGGACCCAGTCATATCCCCTGCTCACGTAATTACCTGCCCAGTGTAGCCTCCCTAATACAGAAAACTCTCTATTCAACCAGGTTGCTTTCTTAGGACAGCGTTAGTTTAAATCCCCAATCGTAAGAGAAGCCCTAAAATATCACCAGCCCCTGCCTCAAAATTTCCTTTCCCTGAACTCTGGAGAACCTCTGGAAACTAAAATGGGGACCATCAAATAGCATCGTTATTACCATCTTCACATATTAGCTGGGCCCCCAAAGTGTGAAAAAGTGTGCGAGATACCGAAGAGTCACACAACAAATGACACATATGAATAATAGGTAATCGAGAGCCTTTACATGAATAAACTCAGGTAATCCTCATGCCTTGTGCATAGGTGCTATAAACATAAATGTCCCCATTTTACAGATAAATAAATTAAAGCAGGGAGAAGTTAACAAAGCAGCCAAGGTTATCTGCTAGGAAAGAGCAAAAGAGGATTTTCATCAGGGCAATGCAGCTCCAGAGCCTGTGCTTTCAACCAGCACGCCACTGTGCTCTGTACATGAAGTCTTCTGATTGCCAGTGACTTAAGTTAATACAGTCCAACGTTCACGGGGGAAACAGTGGCAATACTAGACTATAATCAGAGTGTCAGACAAAAGGAACAAATTGTAAATATGGCCCAGGTTCTAAAGGAGAGAGGGCTTTCCACCAGGGTGGGCAGGGGTGAAGAGTTAGGGGTTTTCTGTGCAGGGCTGTGAAGGATGGGTGGACATTTAGTGTATGGGAAGAGGGTGTAGGACGGTCTGGGCAAAATAAAGAAGATGCTTAAAAACACAAGGACAGGAAGCTCAGAGTGCTTGAGGTGCATGAGTAAACCAGTGTGGCTGGGGCCTGAGTTCATAGCATCTGGGATGAAGTGTGCAGGATGGCTGGGGCTGGATCATGGAGGGTTGAGTCAGGGCAAGGACACACGTATGCAGGAAGAGTGCTGTTCGCCATGTGCGTCTTGCAGAGAAAGAAATGTAAAAACAGTCTAGCTCAGTGAAGCACCCAAGGCCAACTGATAAACTAATGTGGAGTCAGACTGAGAGAAGAGACTGAATAGCCTGACTTCTGCTTTTGTGTTCAGTTCAGCCAGCTTAAAATAATTTCCCTCCCACCGTGCACTAATCACACCAGTGGTTTAAAGTAAAACTTAACTAATGGAACATTTAACAGTCTTCTGGCCCCATTTCGTTGTTATTTTTTAAAACAGTGCTGCAGAATTTCCCTAATAAGAGACTGCTTCTTCTTCAAAAGAATTTGTTGAGGTCAGTAGACCCAGTAAAACACAGTGTGCCGAGTTCTGACAGCACTTGCTATAGCCGATGGATCCACCAGATGGCAGTCTCCACAATTCTCACCTGTTCTCCATAAAATTATAATATTTTTCAGTCATTTGCTTACCATTTTTGTAATCATTAACGTTTCCAACCAACTGTTTGCACTCTGCATTTTTTTTGTGTCTGTATTTCCCCTTAGGGAAGTTATCTCTTTGTGTATTTCCATAAGTCAAGTGAACTGTCATCTGGAACAGCCATATGTAGAAACAAAAAAAAGAAAACTGGGTTTGGTTGTATAGTGGAAAGGGACTTTTGTCCAGAACTTAATGACGTGCTCTGATTCAGCAAACCCTGGTCATAACTTTTCTGGTGAGGAATGTTCAGCATTTATATTATATTTTTTTCATATAATGTTGACGATATTTTTAAAATTTCTTCTTGACAGTCGGATACATTGATCATTCCTTACATGGATCCAGTGCCTCGTTCCCTCACCACCACTCTTTAAGTACAAGCTGTGCGCTCTGCTGGGAGGAAGAGATGGAAGGGATCAGGGCATGCCCCTGCCCAAGAGGAGTGGGCAGTGTGGGGTGAGGGGCGGGAGAGCCAGCTTTGGGCTCTCCCACTGGGCTCTGTGACCTTGGGAAAAAAGAATCTCAGTGTCTCTGAATCTCTTTTCCTTACCTCTAGTCGAAAAATAATAATCCCTTCCTACCTCATAGGGTTTAAAAAAAAAAAAACCCTCATGACTTGGTTGTGAAAATAAAGTAAGAGAATATATGTGAAAAATGCTTTAATATTCACAATGTGCTTTTAAGATGCTCAGTGGCATTGTGAGCCTCTTACAGGTAAAGATATAAAAGTCAGTGCTGAATTGTGTTAGAAGGGGTGGAAGTGGATTCAAGCTTAGATGGCTCATGGGCTCTAGCAGCCCCGGTGATCATTGTGGCTCTGTGTCCACTCTGTATATGATGTAGAAAAGGACGAAAGGAACTTCAATGAAAGATGAACTCCCATCATGTTTGTTGCCCCTTTCCTTCCCCTAAGGCATGCAGGAAAAACTAAAACTTTAGCCTGGCCTCGCTCAGTTAGCCTGGCCTCACTCAATTTGTAAAGAGAAAATCCCATACCAAACAACCTTCAATGGTAGGCCTTTCATACTTCAAAGCTGAGTTTTCAGTTTAAAGAATAAATTGAATGTCAGTCTCTACTATCAGGTTAAGGTTTATTTTTAAAGTTTTGGCATTTGCATATAAAACATGTACTTTATTCTTTCAGGATGAAGAAAAATTGTTTCTCTTGTTCAAGTTCAAATCTCATTTCCCTAAAATATTTTTTTACAATTATGACATTAAGTATGGGATTATATGTTCTTAAATATATAAAGAACTCTAAAATCAGTAGTACTAAGACTTTCTGATACAAAATTGGATGTAAGACATGAACAAATCGTTCTCTAAAGAAATAGAAATCATCGAAAATAAATGAGTCGAAGTCCAGCTTTGTTAATAGCCAAAGAACAAAGATTAAAACTTGATGTAACTTTTTCCTGTAAAATCAGTAATCTGTTTAATGTTAATATTCAGTTCTGATGGGCCCGTTCTGTGGCTGCTGCTCGTGCGCTGCTGGCAAGAGCACGAGGTGACGTAACCCTTCTGGAAATTAGTGTATCACCAGGCCCCAAGAGTCGCTAAAAAGTCCACCTAGACCCTTTGCTGCGTGTATTGGGTCTAATTATGTAATCTAAGGGAAATGTCAGAGGCTCGGACAGCGATTTAGAGATAAAGGTATTCATTCCAACCCTTACAAGAATTGCGAGATAGAAAACAATAGCTGTAGGAAAATAGTTAAATTGTGATTCACCCATCTCATGGAATATTTTTAAATAGCCAGTAAAAATCATGTTCTTAAGGAATATTCAGTGATGAAGGGCAAGTTTTTCAAAGTTAGGAAATGTGAAGTGAACAAAAAACATAAAACTAAATATGAGATTAATTTAATTAAGATTTAAATTATTTATAAAGTGTGTCTATATATATATATATATACATACTTTCTACATGCCTGTTAAGAGACCAGCAGGAAATATACAGAAATGTTACCAACGTTAGCTGGGTGGTAAGCTCCTCAGTGATTTTTTTAATATATATATGCTTTACTCTTTTCTTCTTATAATGGCACGGATTACTTCCCAAGTTGGGAGGGAAGGTGGATGTTGATATTAAAACAATCTCTGTTTTTCCAGTCCCCAGCCCCCATCATGCTCAACTCCCCATCTCTTAATACCGCTTAGAGCTGAGTTGCTAGGCATCTTCCAGGCACAGGCCTTTTAAAAGGCCCTTCTCGGGCTTCCCTGGTGGCGCAGTGGTTGAGAGTCCGCCTGCCGATGCAGGGGACGCGGGTTCGTGCCCCAGTCCGGGAAGATCCCACATGCCCCGGAGCGGCTGGGCCCGTGAGCCATGGCCGCTGAGCCTGTGCATCCGGAGCCTGTGCTCCCCAACGGGAGAGGCCACAGCAGTGAGAGGCCCACGTACGGAAAAAAAAAAAAAGGCCCTTCTCCGTATGCTTCTTGTCTTCTTAAGGTAATCGGGGCCATCTGTGACTCCGAAAGGACATGTTTCTCTCCTGGTTATTAAGAAATTCAAGAAGAGGTCATTGATACGGGAGTGAAGGGGGTGGGTCCTGCCCACTTGCCCAGGGCACACCTCAGCTTGCCCTCTAACTCTGCTCTCAAATCTGTCCCCAGGGCCTGCCCAGCCGGCCCCTGTCCCAGGTTCAAGTGGTAGGGCACAGAAACCCACCAGGAATGACCTCACCATGCCTAACCTGGCCAAACAGAGGCTGTTTCATACCCGCTGGCGTGAACTTTCCAGCTCTGCCTGCTGACAGGTTTTCTGGTGGTAGAAAAGGAACCTTTAAAAATAATTTAAAATAGAAGTCTCATTCCGTTTTGCTGCTTTATGATGGTTTTTTATGATTTCTAGAGAGCCCCTGGGCATCTTTATACTTAATACATATGGATGAGGATAACTGTGATTTATAGAGTCCTTTCCATGTGTCACCCTCAGTGCTAAAGGCTTTACAGACTCTATCTCCTTGATCTTCAGACGAGCCCTATGAGATAGGTGTGACTCTCCTGTTAGATGGAAAGCAAGTGCTCGGGTCACAGGCTCAGATTTGAGCTCAGCTCTGTGGAGTTCCAGATCCCACCCTCTTAAGGAAACCTCACATTTTTTTTCCACCGAGTTTGTCAGGACTTCACTGCTTGAAGGGTCATTGACCCATGGAAGCCTTTTGTATGTCCATCCTTGTGGATCTTTTCTTTGTCTTTGGCTCTCCTATCTCTGTTCTGGTCTTGTTTCATCACAGCATTTCGCTTTAATACCACGTCGTATTTTTATAGAGTGGAAATAAGGTGTCGATCACGACCACCCCATTTGAGAACACATCAATCAAGACGGGGCCAGCCAGGAGAAACAGCTATAAGAGCCGGATGGTGAGGCGGAGCAAGAAATCCAAGAAGAAGGAAAGTCTGGAAAGGTGAGTTAGAGCCGTCCTCTTCATGGGTTTGGTGCATTCCCGCACTGAGCGACATTTACTCCTTGCTTGATGTAAATGCTTGCATATGAGAAGGGTCCATTTCTCTGTGAGAAATGTTGCCCCGTGGTTCACATGTATTTATACATTAGCGTTTATATTCCTTCATAACAGCATTCTTTTTCATAGTGAAAAGACTTACGTAGTTACACTGTAGAAGAATTTATATTGCTTCTTCTCATGTGTGAGAACCATGAAAAGCCCTTTGCCTTTTCTTAAGCCTCTAGACTTCATTTCAGTTGAGTTGGATTTGAGGAACTGAAACTTCAGGCAGTTTTTAGCATGATATCTGTATTTAATAACGTCCTTTACATTATCTAAAAACAAACAGTTGCTTTTTTTTTTTTTTTTTTTTGCGGTACATGGGCCTCTCACTGTTGTGGCCTCTCCCGTTGCGGAGCACAGACTCCGAACGCGCAGGCCCAGCGGCCACGGCTCACGGGCACAGCCGCTCTGCGGCATGTGGGACCTTCCCGGACTGGGGCACGAACCCGTGTCCCCTGCATCAGCAGGCGGACTCTCAACCACTGCACCACCAGGGAAGCCCCAGGTGCTATTTTTTAATGCCAGATGTTTGAAGATAACTAGATCTTTAAAGCATCCAAATAAGCCTAGAAATAGAAAGGCTTTGTTTTACTGACTGAAAGCCTAACTTGGCTACACGTTTGCACTGTGAGAGGCACCGTGGGTACCATTTTGTGCCCCATGCAGGCACTAGCAAGGTGTGTGTGTGTGTGTTTCTGGTGAGGATGTTTCTTGCCAGGCAGTTGTCTAGATGTGCTCCCTGCACCATGCCACAGCAGCCCTACTTTGCCCACTTGGATTTGGTGTGTTGGATCACATTATGAGGATTTTTGATGATAGAAAAGAAAAATAAGCAAATGAGAAAGGAATGATTATTGACTCCAGGAAAGACAGAGTTATACAAGGAAGGAAAATAGAATTATGGCCGAGCTGTGAACAGTATTTATCATGTAAATAAAGAAAACACCAGCCTTTTTTTTCTAACCAAAAATTTTGGTTTAGCGCTACTAAGAGGAATAGAAACAGGGAAGTGTTTTCGGTTAGAAGGTGGAAGCAGTTGTATGAGAGCTTAATTCTCATTTTTTTGTGGTAGGAAATCAACAGATAATTTCTAAAATCGAAAAACTAAAAAAACAGCATAAGTACATTTCATAGCAATATGCAGACAAATAGGAAAAGAAACAGCTAAAAGACTAGAAAGTGGTTTCTCTGGGTATTGGGAAAAAGGCAGAGCAGGGAGTTGCTATTTTTCATTACAAACTATTTGACTTTTTAACCCAAGTACGTGTATTGCTGTGATTAAACTTACACACACACACACACACACACACACACACACACACACACACACATTTTGAGATCCTCCTTTTTTTTTTAATGTGAGCTTTATATTTTAATGGTGGTTTAGGTCATATAGAACACGCTTGCTTCAAGGGGTAGCAGAGCGTAAACTACCTGGGGATGAAGGAACTCTGTACAGCCACCTGCGCTTCGAAGCCACCTGAAGCTGTGCTCCTAGCTTTCAGATGTGCTCGTGGGACACTAACTGCACATTTGCTTGTGCTGCAGCGTGGCGTCTCCTGCCCTACTGATGTGATAAGCTTCGTTTCACCTTGCTCGGTTTTTCTATGTAAATGTACAGCGTGCACAGTCATGAGGAATATTCAAGAGCTCACAATGGAATAAGCACAGCAAACAGCCCCTCAGAGATAAAGCCTCTACCCAGTGTATCACCATCCAAGAATTCTATATCCAAGATGATGGTTTTTCTTCCAGGGATTTACTTTGTATTATCTCTTAATTAATTAAATTGTGTCAGTGTGTTTGGGGCTATGTACTCAGAAGCTTTCAGGCAAAAAACCATGTCCTCAAAAACCTGACATATAAATAAATGAATGTATATTTATTATATATTTTTCCTATTTTCACAGCTCTTCTTAAAGTGCTTGAAATTAAGAGAAGAGAGCTTCCATTGTGTATTATCAAAACCTCTTCCTTTCTAAGTCATAAAAAAGTTTTGAATATAAAAGTGGGATCCTTCTCTTTAAAAGGATCTGCCGTCATCCTATCACCGTCTCTGGCACAGGGGCGTGTACTGAGTGCACTGGTGCTATGGGCAGGAGGAGTGGTTTTGAATGTAGACTCTGATCAGTTTTCTTCTGTTTTCACTCTAGGAGAAGATCCCTTTTCAAAAAACTAGCCAAGCAGCCTTCTCCTTTACTCCACACCAGCCGAAGTTTCTCCTGCTTGAACAGATCCCTGTCATCGGGGGAGAGCCTCCCGGGGTCCCCCACTCACAGCTTGTCTCCCCGATCCCCTACTCCCAGCTACCGCTCCACCCCCGACTTCCCATCCGGTGAGTGAGTCTCCTTGCCTCTCAAGAGTTGAGGGGTCACCATCTGAGATCCTGGAAGAGAGGCTTATTCCTGCTTAAGGAAAGAAGGTTGAGGTTGTAATAGACAGAGAACAGGATTTATAGGAAGGTCAGAAGATACAGCTGTTCGGTCCATTAAAAAAGACAGGAAGTACTGGGTTAACCCTTGGTGTGGGGAGGTTTATCTGAAAAGCATTTATTCACTAGACTTAGATGCTAAGACAATTTGCTGACCTTTACCTGACCTTATCTGAAACAGCTAGGTCTGGAAGCATGGAAAGCAAAGGGAAAGTGGCCGTTGCTCACAGCATCCTGTTTTCCGCCCACAGGTACTAACTCCTCCCAGAGCAGCTCCCCAAGCTCTAGTGCCCCCAACTCCCCAGCAGGGTCAGGACACATCCGGCCCAGCACTCTCCACGGCCTGGCCCCCAAACTCAGCGGGCAGCGATACCGGTCAGGAAGACGTAAGTCAGCGGGCAGCATCCCGCTCTCCCCGCTGGCCCGGACACCCTCTCCAACTCCACAGCCCACCTCCCCTCAGCGGTCACCGTCCCCTCTGTTGGGACATTCACTTGGCAACTCCAAGATCTCTCAAGCCTTTCCCAGCAAAATGCACTCCCCCCCGACCATCGTCAGACACATCGTGAGGCCCAAGAGCGCAGAGCCCCCGCGGTCCCCGCTGCTCAAGCGCGTGCAGTCGGAGGAGAAGCTCTCTCCCTCCTACGGCAGTGACAAGAAGCACCTGTGCTCCCGCAAGCACAGCCTGGAGGTCACCCAGGAGGAGGTGCCGCCGCGGGAGCAGTCCCAGCGGGAGGTGACCTTGCAGAGCCTGGAGGAGAACGTGTGTGACGCGCCTGCCCTCAGCCGGGCCAGGCCTGTGGAGCAAGGCTGCCTGAAACGCCCTGTGTCCCGGAAGCTGGGCCGACAGGAGTCTGTGGACGAGCTGGACCGAGAGAAGTTGAAGGCCAAGGTGGTGGTGAAGAAACCCGACGGGCTCCCAGAGAAACAGGAATCCCGCCAGAAACCCCATGCACTTGGCAATGATGTGGAAAACCTCTCTGCTTATAGGCTAGAAGACAGAGAGAAGAAAATCTATCCAAAGGCTTCGGAAAGGTCAAATCATTTTGAAAACAAAGCAGCCGCGCAGGAGGCCCAGGCCCCGGGCAGCCTGCTGAAAGATGCTCTCCACAAGCAGGCCAGTGTGCGGGCCAGCGAGGCTGTCACCTCGGAGGGGGCAGCAGCTCCCGGGGACCACAGCCAGGGCACCGGTGACCTCAAACGAGCCTCGGCTCACAGCACCCTCCAAGACGGTCTCTGTCACGCCACCCACAGGCCCACCTCCGGGAAGGGTGAGTACACGGAGAAGTCCCCGCAGGCCAAGGAGGGTCCCCGGTGTGAGAAGTTAGACAGCAAGCTGGCCAACATCGATTACCTCAGAAAGAAGATGTCCCTTGAAGACAAAGATGATGGCCCCTGCCCTGTGCTCAAACCCAAGATGACACCTGGTGCCCAGGAGGGCCTGCCGGGGAGCGCGGGCCGACCGGCCGGGGGGCAGCAGGAGGCCCAGCCGGCCTCCGAGAGCCGCGCGCCATTCATCAGCGGCCACGTGGCTCAGCTCAGCACCGTCTCCTTTGTCCCTCTCAAGGCCCTTCCTGGCCGGGTGGACAGTGGAGCGGAGAAGCCGGGCTTAGCTGCTCCAGAGTCGCCTGTCCGGAAAAGCCCCTCCGAGTATAAGCTGGAAGGGCGGTCTGTGTCATGCCTGAAGCCCATTGAGGGCACTTTGGACATTGCTCTTCTGTCTGGACCGCAGGCCTCCAAGACGGAGCTGCCTTCACCAGAGCCTGCCCAGAGCCCCAGCCCAGGCAGTGACGTAGGGCCCCCTGTGCCACAGGCTCCCGCCGGCAGCGTGGGGAGGAAGGGTGAACCTGCGGGTCAGAGGGAGTCCTCCCCTGCCAGCTTCAAGGTGAACAAATCCTACCTGCTCGAGCCTCGGTTCCCACCACCCAGCCGGGGTCTGCAGGGCTCACCGGCGTCACCCCTGCCTGACCCAGAGCTGAAGCTGGACAGGAAGGTTTCCCACGCAGCCAGGACCCCGGCGACGATCGTGGAAAGCCATCCCCAGCGGGGAGAGGGCAGCCCCAGCCAACACCAAGACCACAGGCCCGACGTTAAGCTCCTTCCCCTCCTGGGGCAGAACCTCCAAGGTGCTGACCCGTCTAGATTGCGCAGCCCGCTCCCACCTGAAGGTGCCCCCTTGAGGGAGAAGCCTAGCGGGAGGGAGTCGTCCGAAAGGGGCCCTTCCACAGCCAGAAGTGAGCGGTTGGCTTTGAGGGCCGACATCCGCAGAGACCCCTCCAAGGAGCTGTATCCACTAGAAGCTGCTAAAACCAGTGACAACTCCAAAACCCTCCCCGCTGTGGGGAGGACCCGCCCAGATGTCTCCACCCAGACCCAGGCCTTGGAGAAAGCATGCGGGCCTTGTGGGAAAACAAACCCCAAAGACGGCCGAGATGAGGTGAGACCACTGGCCAGAGAAGACCCCTCTTTGCACTCTGCAGCGGCTCCTTGTGAGAGGGAGCTGGTCAAGGGAAGGAGTGGCCCGGAATCGAAGCTGGCATCCGCTTCTGCCAGGTGGTCTCTGGAGCCACCCGGGACAGAGAGTGAGAAGAGTGAAAAGCTCTCCGGTTTCCGATCTGTGCAGAAAGATGGTCCCAAGGAGCCAGAAAGGAAAGAACAGCCCCTGCAGAAGCATCACCTCACCAGTAACTCTCAGCCCCTACCTACCACCAAAGAGCTCCCTCGCCTGGCCGCTCAGCAGCATTACACTCAACAAAGCTACCCTGCTGGCTCTCTGCCTGGGAGCAGGCCCTGCGCTACACACTCAATCCTGGGCCTCCAGGACCCTCCCAAGCCCACTGCTGTGCCCTGTGAAAGCAGCAGCCACAAGCCCAGGTCTGGCCCCGACACAGACCCTCCAAAGTGTAAGCACCCAGACCGGCCCCTCTTCTCCCAGAAGCTGAGCATTGAGGCTGCAGTGGGCAAAGAGCCTGGTGCTCAGCCCCCCGGCAGAGAGGGGAAGGGCAGCAGTAAGGGTGTGTCAGAGGAGTTCCCTGCCCTCCCAGGTCCCCAGAACACAGCCCGCGATGTGATTGGCCAGGGAGCAAGTGGGCCCTCAGTCCCCCTACACATGGAATGGGGTCCTCCAGACACCAAGCTGAGACCCACCAGCAGTGGGCATCCCCCAGAGGCACTGGAGAAGCCCGCACATCCACCACGGCAAGGACCCCTAGGGGCCAGTGAGTCGGTGGACCAGAAACTTCCCACTGTAGGGGAAAGGCAGAACCCATCTCCAAAGGCCCCCAAACCATCCACTGTGAAAGATTATCCCCCTCTGTGCAAACAGACAGACAGGAGCCTGAGTCCGCCGGCTGCCAGCGCTGACGCCGGGAAGTCTGAAGGCAAGAAATGCACCGAAGCACTTTACTCCCCTGTGGACAGCGGGAAGCCGGGGGCCAGCCTTTCCCCGGTGCAAGGTGAGGCTGGGCCCAAGGGCACGGAGAGGCCGGCAGCAGCCGCCGGGAAGGGCTGGCCGGAGGCCAAGGGGAAAGGGCCCGGTTCCCAGAAGCCACTGACGGAGGCGGGCAAGCCCAGTGGCATGAAACGGTCGCCCTCGGCCACGGCGCAGAGCTCTTTCCGCTGCACTGCCCTCCCCGAGAAGTCTCTGAGCTACTCCTCTGGCTTTCCCGAGGCTAGATCAGTAGTTCTAGAGACTTCTACAACCTGCAGCGACACCTTCTCTGCCAAGGCCGGCAGGGCCACAGCTGAGCCCCCAGCCTCCAGCAGCAGGGACCATCGAAAGCCCCTGCCTGGGGGGGATGGCAGAACCCAAATGACAAAGAGCGACTCCTTGCCATCCTTCCACAGCTCAGCCATCACTCTGGAATCCTATCACCCCAACCCAGGCGTGGGGGAGGGCGCCAGCCACCGGGACAGGGTCCTCTCAGGAGCAACCACCGAGGGAGAAACCAAAGGGAAAGAGCCGGCCCCCGCCCAGCCAGCTCAGACTAGGAAGCAGAATGTGGGCAGAGAGGTGACCAAGCCGTTCCCCGCTCCAAGCGCGGAGCGCCCCATCGCCCTTCCTTCTGAGAAGGACTCCGGGGTGCGACAGAGGCGGGGGAAAGAGAGTTTGCGCGGCAGCCCACACAAAAAGGCCTTGTGATGGGGCAGGCCCCCGGCGGGACTGGGGGACCCAGCCTGCGTGTGTAACTGCATCTTGACTACCTTGGAAACCAGCACTGTGGGAACCCCCCCAGGCAGAGCCTGGAGCCTCACCGAAGAAGGGGGAGAGAAGAAACAGGAAAAGAAGGGACCTTCTTCCAAATGCCTTCCCAATTGGAACCGGTAAACTGTTACCAGATAGTGTTTGTACAAAAAAAATAAAAATAAAAAAACAAAAAGTCTTTTTGGTTGAGGTTGAGGTTGCGGATTGTTGAGGAAAACGATTTTCTCTGTAAATACCTAGCAATGTGTTTGGTTTGGGGGATATAGAGTCGATACTTTGCTGCTGATGGCATCATTTACTACAACTTTTTTTTTTAATAAGATTTTCGCTCTACCGTTGATCATAATGCAGTAATGAAGCAAAAGGGTTAAACCTGGGCATATGTAAAAGTATAGATGCACCCATATTCGTGTATATACACATCCACCCACGTGTTCTGGTCTGTGGTAGAAAAGAATATTTCAAGGCTACATTTTTTCTACGTTAAAACATTCTAAGTCGAGTTGAAGGTGAAAGAGAGCCCCAAATACACTAGATTGTAAGCCTTCATGTGTATTTTTAACGAGTGATTTTGATAGTACTGTATCTGGCTACCTATACTTCCAGATCTAAAGAACTACTCAAATCACTGCCTTTGGAATCCTCCTCCATCAGAAATGGCCACAACAGATGGAGCTAGCCATTTTCATTTCATTTCATGGTCATCCTAATAGCCATTTTGATCCTGGGCCCAGCTGTCTGAAAGGCCAGTTGTCCTTGTCTGTGGGTGTGTATGTCAACTCCTCACCATAGGTAGAGCAGGGGCTATAAACACACGTCGACTTATTTCTGTTCTTTTGCTTTCCCTTTCTGTTCTCTCGCTTTTCCTTTTCATGCTCTTAAACTCAGGCCTTTATGCTATGAGTCACTAGTCTAAGAAGCACACATTTTATAGTAGTTCTGCACCAGCCCTGCTGTTGAACATAAAGGAAAGTTGCTGGCCGCACACCAATCTGCTAGTACTTAGGTTGAGTCATAAGCATCGGGCATTGGAAGAGGTTTTAAATTTGCTTTTTTGAGGAAAAGTCGGGGGACGGGGTGGGGTTGTGGATTTGGGCATCATAGCATATATTTTAAGGAATAATCAGGACATCAGATACATTTTAATACATAGCTGGGGCCTTATGTTGTAGACGAAGCTTGCTGTTTTTAGCAAGTTCCTGGGTTTCACATTCATTTCTGATGCATCAAGTAGCTCCGTACATTTCATAACATGATCTCTTTATTTGTATGCAAAAAAAAATACTGTATTAATAAAGAGCAGCATTTTTGTAACAAAAAGACTTGTTGGAGCTATTTGGTGCTTGAATGTGACTGTCCTTTTTACTTTTGCTAAGCCTTATTTAAATTTTGTATACCATGGAATATGTAGAATTTGTCCAATCATTTTAGTGCTGAGAGGATCTTTTTGTTTGTTTTTTGTTGCAGTTTTCCTTCCTGGTGGATTGTTTTATATTGTAAGACAGCACTTGCTGACATAAGTACTAAGGCACTAAGAGAAAATACACACAGATAAGTATTTATAAGATGCTTGGGATCCGTAGCAGGATTTTTTGTTTTGTAAGAGAAAAAAAAAAATTACCAAGAAGAAATACTAATCCAGCACCCAACCCCCCTCGGGAGTGTCTTAGTATCTTCAGGCTATAACATTGTTCACCTAAGCACAGCTTCATCTTACAGCCCTGTGGATTATAAATCATTCAGTGAGGCTGTAAGCTCCGCTCCAAAAACAAAGGCGTAACTTAAACCGCTTGCTTGTCCTTCATTGTAAAATGAGTTGGCAATGGCCAAAAAAAAAAGAAAAAAAGTCTCCTCCTTGCTCCGAATTTTTTTCCCATGAGGTTTTAGCCATTCCCCATCACTGTGTTTTGAATTGTAGAAGAAACAAATATGTTGAAAGATCTTGAATGGGTTTCAAAAACGGTCTCAACATTTATAATTCATACGTGCATTTGGCGGTTGTCATAACCCGATCCTTCTGCACCCAGACATCTAGACAGGCCTGTCGGGGAGGTAGTTTATGGTTTACAGCCTTTGCTTTTTAACTGTCCACTTTCCTTTAAAGCACAACTAGCTGCTTGTTTACAAATGATATTTTTTAATGTATATTTTGTATAGTGTATTATCATTTTTGCCAAATATGTTTTTGCATTTTGGATGGCTATGGAGTACCTAAGGTTGCATTCATGTAATACCTGTTCGTTGTTGTAAACCTCTCCAGTCAGCTGGTAGAAATTCTCCTGTGTTCTATTTTGGTCGGTCTCCTGTGATTGTAAGATGTGCTCCTCGGTAGTATTCCCAGCTGTAGATTTACCAGCTTCAAAGTTTGTTAGGATCTGTGCAATAAAGTGTTTGCAGTCTTATTTTCTCTAAGAAATTCCCTATGGATGTCATAATTGTTGTATATTGAACAAATATTTATACTTATGCAGTTGCATAACATTGAAATAAAAATTTAGCATGAAAAGATAATGACTATTAAGTTTTTTCCCATATACACACATACATAGCGTCTCTAAAACATTACTGAATGTAACTCTCTTATGGAAAGGATGGTTTTCTGCAGATTCCTTTCGGTGAGTGGAATGGTTTGCTAATTTTTTTTAACCCACACGAACATGTTCCATTCTTTGAGATTAAGTCTTCCTTTAAGTCCTTCCTCTGTTTTCTACCAACCTTCTTCCTTTGCTGCAGAACTTGCCAACTTTCACATCATTCTCACCATTTTCCCTACAGTCTCAGGAAGAAGTGTCCTTTCTCCATGACTCCACCTGCTTCAATTCTCCCAAAACCTTGCTCCATCAATTACCATTGTGTTCTCTCATCTTTCTTTTCCTCCCATCCTGTCTCCTCCCTCATAATTAAAAAGCATTAAGACCATCAGGAAGGAAGGAAGCAACCTAACATTTATTGTCTGCCTACTAGTACTTAGTACTGGGCAAGATGCTTTTTATCTGCCATCTTATTTGAGCCCCAACATAAGCCTCAAACCAGATGGTGGTGGCATCCCCATTTTACTGGTGAGCAAACAGGCCCAGACAGGCTATGTGACTTACTTAACATATACCCTGTAAAGAGAGCTTGGATTAGAGCGTGGATTTTTCTGGTTCTAAAGCTCTTGACCTTTCTAAACATTACCAGGTATCATGCAATTGAATTCAAGACCCAGGGCCCTCTGTGAACGATCTAAGCCATCTCATTTTCTAAGTTTACATGCAAAAAAAATCATATGGTGCAAAATTACAGACCTGATGGTTGGCGGGAAGCCATGAGTCAAGCAAGCTAATCGTTCTCTGTAATAGGACTCCTTTATTAGTCCTAATTAATTACTAATTAGTCAGTAGGCAGTTTCGCTTCTAGATTTTTGGTTCACAACACAAATGTTACGTGAAAAAGTGTAGCTCTGTTAACTGCGGAAATTTGCTTACTTCAGTATAGGCCAGACATTAAGGAATTCAGTGGTAGGGCAGTTCACTCAATTTAATTTCCTTCCTGCCAGTATGTTTTTAACACTTTCCACAAAGTCATTTTGTGTTATTCCTCTTTCTTCCTACCTCCTACCCCAGTTAGTATCGTATGCGTCTCATATATCTAAGAAAGCTGGAAATGACCACAGCTTTGTTGAACCTTGGTTTTATTACTTTCTGTATACTAAACGTCAGTCACTTGGCCCAGGTTCAGGGCCTGAGGTGTGTGGCAGTTCAGACACCTCAGACCCTGTACTGGAAGCATTAGCACCATTCGTCATAAAAAAACATGCAGCAGCATCGCCTGGATTCCTGGGAATCCAAAAGACAAGGTCACCGTCTCTTATCACAGGCTGCCGGTGGGACTGTCAAGCCCAATACTTGGATGCAGGCAATGAAAGAATCTTCTACCGAGACGGACTGAACATCGGGTCTGTTCAGATGTGGGGAAAAGGAAGATCTGTTGCATATGGTTACTAGGAATTGCGCCATGCAGCTTTACAGAAAGTCTCTTAATAGTGTAAAGCTGACAGACTCTAACAGAGTCATCTGATGTTTCACTGAAGCGCTGCCCGGAGAGGGCTGTCAGAACCTGCAGGTGAAGGATGAAGCATTTACAAGGCCTAAAGCAAGCATGCTGCAGCTACTGAGCCTTCGTATGTCAGCTGGCGTCTCCATATCCTCCAGCCCTAACCTGTCTAAATAAAAAATCTTTTGCCTGAAAGTTCTGTCCCTTTGGCATACATATGCTGTGTGAAACAGTACTGGGCTGAAGTGACTTTCCTCGGCTGGAGGCAGTCCTTTGTAGGGACAGAGGGTAGTTCCTGTGGAGGGCCTCCGGTGCGCATCAGTTCAGTGCTACCCAGGAATGCGAGTCCTAGCTCCTCAGCCTATTGCCCCTTTCAAGTGCAGATCCTTAGAACAACTATGGCCCCCTCTGTCCTCAAGGAAAAGGAAAGAGCAACCCAGGAAGCTTGGGCTTGAGCATTTGCATTTGAAATCACAAAGCCTTAGGAAAAGGCTGCTCCTTTCTCAGTACTATCTGTAAATTCTCACTACCTCTTTATTCTTGTGCCTTTGTGAAAACAAAAAACTCTTTAGAAAGAAAAATTCTGATTTTTTTCTTTATTGCACAATACGTGATCAATTGAAGGCAAATTAAAAATACAGAAAAGCAACACAAAATGTTTGAATCACTGCAATTCCCCAGCCACTTTCATTCTTCAATCTATATGGATTTTTATGTTACCAAAAAAAAAAAAAAGAAATAATAGTGGGCATGATGTTTGGTAACCTCTTTTGCTTAGTATGAAATCAGAAATATATTTCAATGTCTATCAATATACTTCTGCAATATTATTTATAATGGCCGCATGGCATTTCATGTTAAGGACATGCCGCGTTATTTTCTTTCACGCGCACGTGCACAAGTAGAGAAGCTCAGATGCAGATGTTTGAGGTCATCCTACTCTTCAGTTTTTGGCTCATCAACCTTGGCGCCAAGGTTCATGAAACTTATCCCTACACTCCCATCCAGCCTCCTCTCCTACCCCACAGGCAACTTTGTTAATGGTTTGGTTTTGTGTTCTTAAAAAACATAGGTATCATTGTTCTGTATACATGTATTTTTAATTGATAAAAATCATGTTAATATGTCATTTGGGTTGTTTGTTTTTTTTCCATCAAGCTCTACCTGTTGGTTCACAAAATGACTCTCATACATAGAGGACAAGGAGAGACCAAAGAAAGAGACAGTCACTCCAGAGTGGTAGGTGGCAGGTTTAATAAGCAAGGGAACTTACCTATGAGGCTTATCTTGGGCTGCCACAAGACGAGGAGATCTCCGCACCCACCTGCCAGGATCTTAAAGGTTGATTTAGAAACCTTACCGGGGTTCAGTTGTGTCTACGGTGCAGATGATCTCAGCAACACCTGGCTCTCTCAAGGCTGCGTCCTGGAAAATGACTCCCACTGTGGGAACACCACACAGGCTTTACAAGGCCAGGGGAGGAGATGAGGAGACTCCAATTGCCCGGGTCCAGCTTTCGGTTCAACTGGCGATCATGTCCTCTCCATGACCTCCTCCAACACTATGTGCTTAAGATTCAACTACCTTGCTGTAGCTGTGTCTAATCCACCGCTTCTGGCTACTGTATGATACCCCATGGTGTGCGTCTTACACGTTTTACCTGCCCATTTTCCTAGTGATGAGCTCTCAAATTGCTTTGAACTTCCCCCTCCATAAATAACGCTGTACTGCATATTGTTGTGGAATTGTGAAATTTTGTGATACACACCCAGCTCGGGATTGGTGGGTCACATATTTAATTTGATGCATGTTTGCCTCATGGTCCTAGAATAGCCGCACCAGTCTCCACCCATAAGCAGTGCATTGCAGTTCCTATAATCCTACATCCCACCTACACTATTATCCAGCTTCCTCTTTTTGCCAGACTGATATAAAATTTTATCTCATTTTAACTTGTTTTTCTTTAGTTCCTAGTAGTATCAGCATGTTTATGTTGTTATCCCACCCAAGAACGTAGAATGTCTTTAATCATTTATCTCTTTTTGGACGTTTAGGTTGTTTCCAAAGACAGGAGAAAGAGAAAAAGGGTCTCCCAAGCTGTTTAGAAAGCCCATGAACCGACATAAATGGAGACGGGGAAGACAGATGAATGCTCAGGTGACCCGCTGTCTTCCACTTACCTTTGTAGGATCTAGTACCGTGTCTCGAACAGCCAAATGTTTAGAGAATATTCTCTAAAGATGGGGGGAGGGGTGGCGAGAGGTGAATGTTCAATGCAGTTCACTGTTTAATCTTTCATGAGCAATAATGGCTTTTAGAAACCAAATTTAAGAATAATAGATTAGTCCTTTCCTTTTTCAAGACCCACAGTATTCCATAAGTGATTTCAAGTTGTCAACAGCTGGGATGGAGTGGGGGTAGGTGGGAGAGCAGGGTAGTTGAGGGGCAGAGGCTGTGGCCTGGCAGTGACGGCAGAAGAGACTAATGAGCTTCTTGCCCAGATGTCTCACCCTTGGATTGGAAGGCTCCTTAACACTTTTTTCCCATTTTGTTCGGAAATTTCCTCTTACAGGATATGGCGTAGTTTTTCAGCTCATTTGACTCATGGAGCCTAACACAGGTTTCTGTTACTGTTTGATAAAGTTAAGAAAAGGGAAGGACTTTACATGAAATCATTTGGCTGGGAGTCCAAGGCCAACCCTAATCTAACAGAATCCCAGTATCCAGAGGTGGGGCACAGGAATCTGGTAAAGAATTCCCCAGATGGGGCTTCCCTGGTGGCACAGTGGTTGAGCGTCCGCCTGCCGATGCAGAGGACACGGCTTCGTGCCCCGGTCCGGGAAGATCCCACATGCCGCGGAGCGGCTGGGCCCGTGAGCCATGGCCGCTGAGCCTGCGCGTCCGGAGCCTGTGCTCCGCAACGGGAGAGGCCACAACAGTGAGAGGCCCGCGTACCGCAAAAAAAAAAAAAAAAGAATTCCCCAGATGATTCTGCTGATTAAACCAGT
The DNA here is from genome assembly GCF_951394435.1 of Stenella coeruleoalba. NCBI lineage: Eukaryota > Metazoa > Chordata > Mammalia > Artiodactyla > Delphinidae > Stenella > Stenella coeruleoalba. Next base: position 53,318,864 of record NC_137148.1, read on the forward strand.
ATCCGGGAGCTCTGGGAGAAACACTGGGCTGCTGATTCCTCTGCAGCCTTCAGACTGACTCCTGCCACACCAGGCATCCTAGTTCTTGATGTATCGGGCAATTGATTCGAACTCAACACCCAGGACTACCCCATCGTGACTTGCGTAGAACTAACTGCATCCTCTCTTGCTGTAATTCAAGTTAATTTTCTCTTTAACATTCAGGGCAGATAGAAAGCAATGTCAGCCACCCCTCTTGCCTGCTACACTAATATATGAAAACATTATAGTCATTTATTTCATGCTTTTGTAAACTTCAAAACTGTAAGCGACACTTACTGGGGAATTAGATGGGTAGAAATAAAATGACAGTTTCCTGCCCTGAAATTTTACGTGGATACATAGATAACGGCTGTGTTTGGGTCTGTGCTGCGTTCAGTTAACAGAGATGGCTGCTGGCACAGGGGAAATGTAAAACGTGCTCCCAGACTGTGGGAGTTGCAGCTCATGCAGAGAGTCCCCTGTGATGGGGGCCAAGTCGGTTTTTATGGACTTCAACGCTATTTGCTTCAGGACACTTTGAAATGCAGGGTCAGCTCACTGAGCTACAATATGCAATAATAACATGTTTTTATAGGAGTAGCTTGTCATAGCAGCCACAACATGGGATACATAAAACCAATGAACACACCATGTCTGCAGAGTCTATCCTAGTAACCAGGATAAAGCAATAAAACTGACAGCAGCCATCAAAAACTCCCTTTCTGACTTTGTAGGGTGAATTGACTGTTGCTTAAAACAGAGGAGCTGTCACAAAGCCCTAGACAGATCAGTGCTCAGTTATGGAGTAGCACATGGCATTGCATGGAAGGGGCCTGATACATGAAAGCAAGATGGGCAATTACATATTGCTAGAGCTTGGGTCCCTACGGTCTTTAGTGCAATGCAATCCGCATCAGAGATGCTCTACAGGAAGTTTTTGTTTTTCCAAGTTACACATTAAATATTATGGAGGACAGTGTGGGTAGGGAGTGGTAGGTCAGCAATTTGCATTTCCTATCTGCAGCTTAAATCCTTAAGGCAGAAAGGAGCTTAAGTTTGTTAGAAGGCACAGGGAACTCAGTGGGTTGGTGCTATCAGACTGGATTCTTTTTTTTTTCTTTTTTAATAAATAAATTTATTTATTTACTTATGCTGCATGTGGACTTTCTCTAGTTGCAGCAAGCAGGGGCTACTCTTCATTGCAGTGCACGGGCTTCTCATTGCGGTGGCTTCTCTTGTTGCAGAGCACAGGCTCTAAGTGCACGGGATTCAGTAGTTGTGCCACATGGGCTTCAGTAGTTGTGGCTCACAGGCTCTAGAGTGCAGGCTCAGTAGTTGTGGTGCACGGGCTTAGTTGCTCCATGGCATGTGGGATCTTCCCGGACCAGGGCTCGAACCCATGTCCCCTGCATTGGCAGGCAGATTCTTAACCAATACGCCACCAGGGAAGTCCCAGACTGGATTCCCTTGAGAGTGTGGACTTCTATACTCTCTGATAGGATTGAAGGAAGAAAGGAGGGAAGTAAAGAGGGAGAGAAAGAGTTAAGGAATGAAGGAAGGGAAGAAACAGCAAAGAAAGAAAAAGGAAAGAGAAAAAGAAAAGGGAAGGAGGGACCAGTGAGCATGGTTTTGGCATCTTCAGGTCACCAGCAGGAATATCTCCCAAAGTTTCCAGAGCTGATCATCGAATTTGCTACAAGCAAATGAACAAAATCAACAAAACGAAGTAACTGTGTGTCCTGCTACGTTCCTGCCTGAGTTCCCCAAGGTGAATGCTTCCTGCACCACGAGAGTGGGCCACATGGGTGGCATCGAGTCAGAGGGAGGTGTGCTCTCTGAGTTGGGCGGGTTGGCTGCCTGCCTTCAGAAGGGTCCCTAGAATGAGGGGCCTTTCCTGTAGCAACAGTTAGGAAGCTTCCTAGAAGAGCACCTGCTCGGCACAGGCCACAGCAGCTGTGCCCACTTCTGCATTAGGTCCCTTCTGAGCCCAAAACTCAGGGGAAAAGGCCTTGGTCACTGCTAGACTCAGAGCCAATAACAACCCAGCAGTGGCTCGGACTGGCCTTCTCAGAGTGATGCCCTGCCATCCTAGGCCTAGGGAAGGAACGAAGGTGGCTGAAGGGGTGTGTCATGATGTCCTCATATTTCCAGGCACTTTCTTTCTCCCTTTAACACACAGCCTTAGATGACTGCCTTACTAAGTCTCCCTCAGGAAAGCTGAAGAAAACTCCCTTCCCAGCCACCTGTTTTCCCAGATGCTGGTATTCAAGATAATTAAAGCAGCTGATTGTGTGATGTTTCATTTCATTAGTAGAGTGTGTTCTGCTTGCCCTCTCTCACCAGGCCCAGGCCGCCTAGCGCTCAGAGGGCTTTGGTACCCATTCATCTCTGCCACCCCTCCTGGCTTTGAAGGAAGGATGCCTTTGAGCCCAGGAGTTGGGAGTTAGATGAGGATGAGGGAACAAGGTGTAAAATCTTGAATACTTCTTTCTGTTTCCAGAAACTAAAGGGGAAGGAGATGGGACATTTTGGAGTAAAACTGAGGTAATGTGCCTGCTAATTGGCCTTCAGTAAACTGCTGCCTGGGTTAGCTGGGAAGCCCCACTTCTTAACGGTCCTCAAGGCAGGGACAGGGTGAGGTGAGTGAGGCACCCACCCTGGGCGCCAAAAACTCAGTAACAAAGAAGAATAGTATTTTAATGCAACATCAGGATATCAAAACTAATGTAAAGTATCCACAAGGAACAAAAATACCAAAATTTTAAACAAAGGCAGGACGGCTACTCGTGATTTTCCTTTTGCCTCAGGTTCTAATATGGTTCCGCGTGGTGCTGTTGTGGATCCTGGCTATGTTTAAAAACTTTTGATGTTTATCACGGACATTTTTTTGCATTAATTTAAAGTTTTAAAAGGAACTTTTTTGCCTGATTACTGAGTTTTTTGGTTCCCCCTTAAATTTTGCACCCAAATCAAGTGCCTCATTCCCCTTACCCCAGCCCCCCGTCTTGTGTCCTTAACCAAGAACATCTGGGAAAACTTAGGCTCCTGTGCAGTATTACACGAAAAAATCCCCTAAGACTGGCAGAGCATTTGCAGTGAAGGTTTATGGCTTTCCTTCACTATTCCTTTGTCTTTCCTGCTTTTCCTGGGGGTACAGAGGTAAAGAGCTGGTCCCCAAGTTTCTACTCTGTTCCACTAATATGCCCTCAACCAAAGGGCTAATCAATTCTCATTGGTTGTTAATCAATTTTTACTTTGGTATCCAATCAGAATTTTATAACTATAAGCTACTATCTCTAGCCTAAAATGGGTTATTCAGCTTAATCCAGGCCTTATAAATGCAACACCTGAGTACAAGAGCTCAACTCTCTTGTCTGCCAATGCAGATTTCAGAAGATCAAGCCCTGCATGGGTGTCACCCTTTGGACCTTGAGAAGAAGGCCTAAGTCATTACACTGCCAGCTTCCCTGTTCTCTATCTGCATTTAATGATTTTGTCCCCTCTCTGTTGCTGGTATAATCTTTGCAATACCCCCAGCCTCAACAGAAACTACTGCTCACTAAGGCAGCTTACTGTGTTCCCAGTGGTGAGTGTGCCGGGATGCTTTCTTTCCTCCACTAGTTTTTCATTGTAAATGTGCTATCTCAGTTGCTGTCCCCGGTGAATAGGCTTTAGAGAGCTGGCCTGGGAACCAAACCACCATTTATCTCACGGTTCCTGTGAGAAAGAAGCTTCTAAGGACCAGACATTCAAATGAGAAGAGCGTTTGGACCGCAGCCCACCTGTAAGTTAGGATCTGTAACATAATGAGAGCGAGAACACCAGGTAGGTAGAAAAAGTCTCCTTGGTTCTGAAGTGAGGGTGGCCAATGTGCAAAACTCCTAAACCCTGGGGGAGGGGCATCCTGGCAGGGGTGTCTTTTTTTTTTTTTTCTTGGAGCTATTTGCACTGCAGAGGCATTGTAGAATCCCTGGAGAAGTAAGGATTAAGGAGGTTAACGAAGTCAATTTGATGGCAAGATTCATTTTTCAGCCTCTTCTTTTAAATTCTTTGTTTTCTCTTTGTCATTTAAAATAAGCTTTGAGACTTTATCTCCAACTTGTTTCCCAAATGGCTACATTACTGAGAACTCAGACCCAAGCACAATGCCCGAGCTGTGGGGGAGAGAGCTGGGGAGCTGGGGTCCTTGGCACTGCCAAGCTGTGGGAGTTGATGACCTCCTTTTAGGGTCAAGGTGGGAGGTGCTTCAAAGGATGCTCATGAATGGAAGTGATGGCATCCTAGTAGGTTACTCTCCTGGCCCTTCCCTGCCATGGGTCCTCCTCAACTTCTAGCCACCTTCCGTGTGAGGAAAAGGCTCTGTGTCTCTCACAGCTGCATCTGGCCCTCTGGCCCTAGTCAGTTTACCTTCCCAGGAGACTTACTAGTTCTGGGATTCAGCAAAGCACAGGGAATCCCTACCCAGCTCCAGGAACCCATCTGAAAAGTCTGGTCACTAACAAACAACAGTTCCTTTACTGAGGGCAATTTTGCTAAACATCTTTATTTTCTATCTCTAGAAATCTTCAGCACTAAATGTGCTGGTATTTCCACCTAAGAAGAAATTTAGCTGAAAATATGAGCAGAACGATGAGCAGGAATACAAATACGACAAGAAAGAAAATGCCCGTACCCGTCATCCCACAGGACAGTTTGACATCAGACAGCTTAACTCCCCTTAAAGGTGGGGGATTTGCACACACGGTCTCCTCCGAGCCCTCGAGTTTATGCAGGTTTTCTTTGTACCATGTTATGAAATGGATATTTGAGCAAGTGCAGTCCAGGGGATTGTGACTTAAATTAATGGTGCTCTGCTGAGACAAGGTGGGGAGGAGATGGGATGGGATGATGCTAATGTTATTGGCGGCCAGATTGAGGTAGATCCCCTTAAGAGGGCTAAGAGCATCCATGCTATCGCCTGTCAGGCTGTTGTGGCTTAAGTCTAAGTGGCTCATTTTCCCAAGGCCGTGGAATGCTTGCTGGTCTATGGAGAGGAGCTCACAAGAGGATAAAATCAGAATCTCCAAGCTACTCACTGTCTGAAGTAGGTTGGTCTTTGAGAGGCTCCCATCTTGAAAGTGATTCCCCTGTACATTCAGATGCCGGAGATCCAGCAGGCCTTCTAGAAGGTGCCGATTGCTAGTATCAAGGAGGCAGTGAGAGAGATTCAGAACCCGCAGGAGATGGAGGTTTTGGAAAGGACTTTGTGAAGGCTTAACATGCAGGTGGGTAAAGGCCAAATCCAGTAGTTCTAGCCAAGGACATTCTTTGAACGCCTGATCCTCGAGACCAAGGGGCTCATTGTAGCTCAGGTTTAAGTACTGCAAGTGGGGCAGGTTTTTGAGTTGCAGATTGCAACAGTCAGAAGCCTCAATATCACTGTGACTTAAATCAAGTTTCTGAAGATTTTCTAGTTTTTCCAAACACCTGACACCGAGGTCAAGTTTCTTCCTGTTGCCTTTGACAGAGAGGTCTGTAAGGGATGGGAAACTGGCAGCATTGATTTGACACAATTGGTCAAAACTATTTGCATTGAGAACTAATTTCTTGAGAGAGTTCATACCCTCAATTCCAGAGGGTAATCCTGTCAAGTGAGTTGCCGTCAGATCCAACTCCTGGAGTCGAGTGAAGCACCGAAATGTAGAAGGTGAGAAGCCACCGAAATGGTGCTTTTGTAGGTTGATGCTCTCAACAGCCATGTCACAAAGTCCCTCAAATGTGGCTGAAGTGAGGTCTTGGTCATCAGTGTCCTCAAATGTCCCCAGCCAAAGAGACTGAATAGTAGAGTTCTGTAGACCTTTCAATATAACAGACAAGTTGAGAGACCCTCCAAATTTCAAACTTTGAAAGATTTTTGAATTGAAAGCCCCAGGCTCAATGCCTTTAATGTCATTGCCATTGAAGTTAAGGCTTAGGTTCGTGGCCTGTTCCAGAGCGTTTATGTCTTTACTAGAGATGTAGTGTATAGCATTATTCTGAAAATCCAGGACTTTCAGATTCTGTGTTGGGAAGTTTTCTGGGAGATTAATGGAGGAAATACAGTTGCTTCCAAGATGCAAACTTTCCAAGTTTTCCAGGTTGTGCACTGGGATAAACTCAAGACTGGATATTCCTGTTTGGGTTAAGAAAAGATGCTTCAGCGACTTGGGCCCGGTAAGTGATGTTTCTGCCATGAATATCAGGGGATTTCCAGTTAACACAATGGTGTTCAGTTGATGATGGTTTTGAAAAGTATCTTCATGTACCCAGTTAATCTGGCACCTTAAAAAGATAACAGTATTTAATAAGAATTAATTAGGGAAAAGAAAAAAATTCTGTCACAGTGACCTATAGTAACAAAGCCATCTTTTGTGTATAGTAAAAACAGTGTACGTTATTATTCAAAGTAAAACATCATAAACTTTCTTCAGTACCCACAGATGGCCTGTTGAGTTAATGACTAGCCTCAGATCTGAACACTCTGATTTAGAATTTTTTTCCAGATATTTTAGATTGAACTCTCAGAGGTTTGTGTTTGGAACAGTTTAGTGGTTTGATTGTAGGCAAAATCAAACTATTATTTACTGTTATAAGTGATATAAAAGATGTCTTATCTACTACATAATATATAACATATGCTATGTAAAGTATGAATCTGTGTCATCCTGGGCAAGTCACAACTTTTTTCAACCTCAGTTTTTTCTTCTCTAAATTATAGCAACGATGATTACTTTGTAGAATGGTTGTGATTCAAATGGTATATATGAAAATGCCCCATAGAAATATGGAACACTAGAGGTTCAGAGAAACCCATCCTGATAGTACACTTAAAAATACTGGATTACACACACACACACACACACACACACACACACACACACAGCTCCCCTGAAGGTCAGTAAGGGAATTACTTAGAAATGCATTGTCAAAGGGAAGCTTGAATCCATAGAACCAAGGGAGTTCTGGAGCTAGTTTTGTCATATCTGTCAATACTTGCCAATCCCTAGTGGCCTAGAGCCTGGGTGTTAATGAGCCACATGGACCAGTGTCAGGAGACAAACTTGGGGACAGGATAGGAGGTCTTATCAAAACCTGCAAACTACCAAGACCCTCAAAGGATCCTTTCAGTGGGTGAACTTAAAAAAGAAAACTCACAGAGGGAGACTTTTAGGATATGCTTTTGTCTTGGCCTTGGCTCTGGGTAGAACAGCAACAACAAGAACAACAAGAGAAGTCTCCTCTGAGATCCTTTAACCAGAAGCTTCCACCTATGAGAACTGTAGCCTGAATTTATGCTACCTCTGTGGACTTCCCCAAAGAAACCCAAGTGGAAAATTTAGCTTAAAGCAGTTGCAGGATGGTAGTGACTTTAGGTAACTAGCAGGAGTAAAGAGAAACCTTTTCTGGAGTCATGTACTTACTGAATTTTTTATAAGAAGAACTTTCAAATTTACATAAAAGTAAAGAGAATAGTACGATGAACTTCCATATATCTTTCACACAAATGCAACAATTCTCACATTTTTGCCACATCTGCTTCTTTGCTTCATCTATACCTACTTCTCTCTCCTAAATTATTTTATGTCAAATCCTAGGTGTCCATACATATTTCAGTATGCATCTCCAAAAAAAAGGCTTATTTTCCATAGCCATGATGCCATTGTCACACATGAAAATATTAGTAATTCATTGGTATTATCTAGTTCCAGGAAAACATTTTAAACAAAGATTTACACAAAGTTCCACATGATAAGTGAGCTCAAAATAAAATTCAATAAACACATAAGGAAAACACATTAGCTTAAGTCAGCCAAAAAAAAAAAGTTCTACAGAATCAGATTTTAAAAGGTAGCAGATGCCAGAGTTATCAGATATATCGGATAATGTGTATGTATATATATATCATATATATGTATATATATATGATATATAAAGAATATATTACATAGCTGATATGTACTGAATATTATCAGAACATATAATAAATATGCTTTCGTCAAACATATGTTTGATATGTTTAAAGGTAACACCAAGGACCAAAAGTATGATGAAGGAAAAAATATTAAAACTGATCTCATATATTTGTAAAATGAAAAATCAGTGAAACTTATTGAAATGGGAGAAGTTAATAATTGAAATTATAAGCCAATGGATAGTTTATACAGGAGATTCAACACAGTTGAAGAGCATATTAATGGACTAGGAGTAAATATGAGAAAATTACCTAGAATGTAGTCCAAAAAACAAAGAGTTGGAAAACAAGAAAGAGAGATTAAGATATATAAAGGACAGATAAGAGGATGCAGTATAAGTCTCACCAGAGATCCAAAGGAGATACAGGAGTGAATGGGGGCAAACCGGAGTTCAAATTGATAGTGGCTAGAATATTTTAGAATTGATGAACGACGCCAATCTCAGATTCAAGGAGCCTGACGATCTACACAGTGCATCACTGTGATATTACAGAATTCCAAGGACAAAGCGAAGCTATTGGAACTGTCCAGAGAAGAAAAGACAGATTGCCAACATGCGAAAAATAACTAGACAGATAGATGACCTCCCAACAGCAACAGTGGGAGACTGGAATGATAGCCTCAAAGGGCCAAGAAAAAAACAACTGTCCACCTAGAATCATATGCCAGAAAATGCTATCTTTCAAGAATCCGAGTGAAATAAAGATATCTTCAGAAAAACAAAAACTGAGGGAGTTGACTGCTAACAGACACTCACTAAAGAAATGTCTAAGGAGGTGCTTTAGGAGAAAGGAAAATGATTCCAGAGAGGAAGATCTGAAAAGCAAGACAGAAGAATGAGAAAAGGGGATAGAAAGCAAGTTGGTAAAGCTAAGGACACCACGACTGTGTTAAGTAATAAAAACAGTGCCTCATGTGTCCAGATAACAGGTGGGGAGGGGAGCAGAGGAGGAGGTTTTAGAAAGTATGAGGTCCTATTTTTATCACTTTTTCAAAATAGCAGTAGAGGAAACTAAAAGTTCTTCAGCTACAAAAGCTATCCTGGCCCAACACTTCTTAAAAATGTGGTCAAACTCATCTCATCTGAAAATGAGAAATGATAAAGGAGAGGGAAAGTAAATTTCTTTGTGGCAAAACTAGGTAGGTAACAGAAAGATCTGAAAGGGCAAGGCTTTCTCTCAATTGTGTCTAACGGAGTCTGGGCTGGGAGGTAGCCTAGGGTTATTTGGGGGACTCTGGACTGGGAGTCAGGAGAGCAGAGTCCCAGTTTCCTTCCCTTGTGACCTTAAGCAACCTCATAAAATCTCCTTGAACCTCTGTTTTCCCATCTAACACAAGTGGGATGGCAGTATGCACCATACCTACCTCCCAGTGGTTGTTATGCAGATGTGAACGTACAGTTCTATGTATGTGAATACTCTCCTGCTCTGTAGAAGCTTAAGTTGAAGGACCAAAGTAGAATAAGTAGAGCTGCTGCAAGGGGTGCAGACCTCATCCACATACAGAGCCCTTTCCCCCATTACACACACACACACACACACATACACACACACACACACACACACACACACACACACACACACACACACACACACCAGCTGCATTTCCCTTTCACTCTCTTCCCTTATTTTCTTATGATACTTCTGCCTGCTGGTTCACAAGCACTGGTTCAGCATTTAGAATCCTAATTCTGCCTCTGAAACCAAATAATGGAACTCTTTTTTACCAACTTTCACGAAAAAATTAGTAGATGGCATGTATTTCTCCTCTAATTTTTTTTCTTAAAATGTCACACCCATTAATAGTCAACTATGTTAAAATATACTATGATGTGGCATCTGATCTAGTAGAAGATTTATTTTCAGTTTTGTTATTGATATTCCTTAGAACTTCATAAACAGCACTGCTGACACAATCTAGTTTGAGAACAAGCCACTTTCCTCTCCATTGATTGGTGCTTATTTAAATTATATTTTACGTGTATAAAAATATTTCATGGGAAAGGGTAAACATGCAGAATAAGCATGTTGTCCCTGTGCCCCAAAAGAAGGTCGTGGAAACAATTTGAATGCAAGTTGTGTTTTGACCTAAGTAGAACATCAAGCACAGGCAAAGAACTCAGATACATACCTGGTCAAATCCAAGAAGATAAGATTTATGAGTCTGCTGAAGGTTATATTTTGAATTGCAGGCAAGAAGTTAAAGCCGAATTCCAAAAATTCTGTTGTATTTGGTAGAGTGTCAGGAATCTCTCTGAGACCTAAATTTTCACAGTTATATGTCTTGTTGGCTTCTTTCTGATGAGAGAAACAATGTAAATTAATATCAGACAGTATATGGTATATGGTTGACTATCTAGCAGAATTACATATTTTATCCTTTGAGCAGCAGTCTTACTTCTAGGAATCTTCACCAAATATAATACTTGGAAAAACACAAAACGACTTATGCATAACATTATTCATTTTAGTATTTTTTTACAATAGCAAAATATTGGCGATAATCAGATTATCCATCCACATAGGACCACTTGAACAAAATATGGTGTATTCACTGAATGGAACCCTGTGTAGCTGAAAAAAGGATAAGCGTGATCTCCATAAACTGATAATGGAGTGATATACAGGTTTATTGTAAGGTGAAAAAAGCAAGGTGCAGAACGTCTATTAGTATATATTGTATATTGTATATGGTATACAGCATGCTACCTTTTGTGTAAGGAAGGCATGTGTGTATTTTCCTACATTTACAAGAAGAAACCATGGGGAAAAACCGCAAACTGGTTATATTTAAGGGAAAGGAAGGAACCAGATGGAGGAGCGGGGATGAAAACAAGGCTTCCCTGAGCGCAATTTTATAGTTTTGATTTTGGATGCATGGCAATGTTTCCTTTCACTTTGAAACAAACAAATCAACTCTAGATTAGCTTCGACAAAAGAATACGATCGGATATTACATTCTTTGTGATGTGATGCAGTATGAAGTACACAGCACCGCCTATGAAGTATTGCCAAAAAAATTTAACCTTAAATCCAATCAAGACTTTAGGCCTAACTTTCAGTCTATACGTGATTTGGGGGATTTCAGGTAAACAGCACCACAAGGTAGCAGTCAGCCAAAGGCAGAAGGTGGAGCATTCCATAGCATGACTGACTTCGTTTTATCAGCATGTGAATGATGTTTGGCGGAAGTGGAGAGCAAGGGAGTGAGATGAGAGAGGAGGCTGCTCTTATAAAAAGAGACAGATACGAAAGCTACTTCAGAGACATGACCAAAAGATAATAGAATAGCCCTTCTTTTCTAAATTTTTTATTGAAGTATAATTGACTTACAATGTCATGTTAGTTTCTGGTGTACATCAAAGTGATTCAGTTATACATATATGTATGTGTGTATATATATTATATATATATATATTCTTTTTCATATTCTTTTCCATTATGTTTTATCACAGGGTATTGAATATAGTTCCCTGTGCTATACAGTAGGACCTTGTTGTTTATCTGTTTTATATAAAATAGTTTGCATCGGCTAATCTCAAACTCCCACTCTAATCCTCCCTCACCGCTACTCCCTTGGCAACCACAAGTCTATTCTCTATGTCTGTGAGTCTGTTTCTGTTTTGTAAATAAGTTCATTTGTGCTGTATTCTAGATTCCATGTATAAGTGAAATCAATGGTATTCGTCTTCTTCTTTAAGACCTACCTAGTATGATAATCTCTAGGGTCCATCCATGTTACTGCAAATGGAATTATTTCATTCTTTTTTATGGCTGAGTAGTATTCCATTATATATATATATATATATATATATATATATATACACTACATCTTCTTTATCTATTCATCTGTTGATGGACATTTATGTTGCTTCCATGTCTTGGCTATTGTAAATAGTGCTGCAGTGAATATTGGAGTGCAGGTGTCTTTTCAAATTATAGTTTTGTCTGTATATATGCCCAGGAGTGGGATTTCTGGATCATATGACATAGAGTAGCCCTTCTTTAGATGCTGATTCAAATAAAGCATTTGGGAAAAGACATTTTATCAGGGAACTTTGAATGAGGACAGGATATTAGAGAATACTAAGAAACTGTGAATTTTGTTAATAATAATGACCTTGCCGTTATGTAGGAGAAATGTTCTTATTTTTAGTTGCATTTTGAAGCATTTAGAGGCAAAATGACATGATGCTTGGGATTTGCTTTAAAATACTTTGGCAAGAAAGGAAGGAGTGGATAGCAGAAATCAGTGGGCAAAACGTTGATGGTTGTTGAATGTGGAGTGATGCACGCAAGGTTCCCTGTAACTAAGTGCTTTTGTACATATTTAGAAATTTTCTTAATACAACCTCTTTTAAAAAGAACTAGCAGCATGGCACAGATCTTAGGTCATAGGTCTTGTAATCTTGAAGAATGACTGAGTTTTAAATCTCTGGAACTGTAGGCTGCTGATACCAGGCCTAACATTTGGGCACAGCCCTGCACATAAATTCACAGGACTTCCTCATTCTGAGTCCCCAGGAGAGTCAAGTGTTCTGACGTCTGTTGTTTACTGCTTGCTAGAAGTGCAAACTCAAGTTATAGATCTTGGACTAACTAGGTAACAATGGGAAGGGGTTAGTTAGAAGCCTATAGAATTGTGGGCTCATAATTTATCTGGATGATGCCTTAGGGTAAAGGATCGTGGGGCAGGTATGAAGGTCTGTTGGGGTATGTTTTGCATGGGGAGGCTCCAGGGAAGGAAAGAAATGATCTCCAAGAAAAGTACACTTGGGGATACAAAGAAGAAAGACATCCCAGAACCATAGGCCATCTCTCAGCTCATCTCAGGCTCCATGTGATTTCATCCAACCTTTCAGGCCCTGCTTTCTCTGTGCCACACAGGGGTCTCACTAGATGCCCCACTGAGACTGCCCTGGACTGGGAAAGACCTGCCCCATGAAAGTCTAAATCAGCAGCTGTCCTCATCCTGAGTTGCAAACAGGTCTGCTTAGTTAGAAACAGAAGATGGCACACATCCGCCTTTGCTCTGAAGTGTGACATTTTAGAGGTGTTGCTAATTTAACTGCTTTTTCCTTTATTCACTCCAACTTCTGATTAGTTGGGCACTTTTTTGTAGGTACAGTGAGCATGCTCATTTACAGGAAATCACTGGTTTCCTTCTCTATTGTGACAATATTAAGAAAGTCACTGATGTCATTGCCACATAAGAAAGTCATTGCCACATTTATATTTTCTTGTAATCCATAATTGTTTCGTGGACCCAAAGCCCTTCAGGCACTGCCACAAATCTACATAATGCCCTTGAAATGCACACTTTGCATTTAAAACATATTTGATTGACTGGTGGGGGAAAACACATGCTGCTAGACCCCTCTTTGGTCCCCCTGAACATGGAAGACCTAGAGAGAAGATGTATGTGCAGCTGCTAAGGTCTGGATTAGCTTTGAGGAGACATTTTTCTTTTCTGGTCTCCACTGGCATAGCTGATGTCATATATACGTGGACAAAGGGGGCATTTTCTCAATTCATCTCACTCTATTCTGGTCCGTTAGCAAAAGACTCGACGTTGGCAATTCCCTCCTTTTCCAGAATATAATGTGCCCGTGACAACTAAATTGTATGCTTTACTAAGCACTTCACTGCATTAATGTGATTCCCAAAGTTGGAATGGAGTACTAGCTCTCCTGAGCCAGTGGCCTGAGGGAGCGCCTAGCAAATGGAAAGGAATAGCTCAGTTTCAACCCAGTGAAAACCCAAGAACCAGTGCATGACACTTCCCGGGAGTACTGAGAAGTCCACCACCACGAGCCAGGGTCGTAACGCTCAATAATCTCTAGTTACATAAACTGCAATGAACTATCTGCCCTTGATTCCTAAAGAAAGACGCAAATGACAAGAACGGCAGCTCATAAGAAAATTTGAAAACCAAACACATTTCAGAGACTGTTCTGGGCTCTTGTGCCACGGCTTTCACAGCCACACTCCCGTACAATCACTGCACCTCATTTCCGTGTCTCTTTTGTCTCCTGTAATCTGAAATGATTCTTCAGCCTTTCCTGGTCTCTCCTGGCATTGATTAATTTTTTTTAAGAATCCAGGCTCATAGTTTGCAGAATGTTACTCCTTTGGGGTTTGTATGTTTCCTCATGATTTGATTCAGGTTATACATTGTTCATAGAACTACATCGGTGAGATTGTATCTTATTCACTGTCAGTTTTCACAGCAAAACTTTCTAGGGGTGAGTTCTGATAGCATAGCACAGGATTCCCGGGCAGCAGAATGATAATACAACGGAGCAGGAAAGGACAGGGTGTAAAAGAGGATTGCTGGGTCCTGACTGTGTGGCCACTGCCATTTTGCCCAGGGCTGGGCCAGCTGTGAGGACCACGGGTTCAGTTGCTTTTCTAGGCAGACACCCACCACCGCTTTTGCAGCTCCTGTGGTTTCTCTGAGCCCCACATGACCACTTCTTATAGACCCAGACTTCATCGCTAGACCTCAGTCTAGGGTCAGTTTCCAAAGTCACTTTCTCATTCTTCTGCTTTGGCCATTCCATCGCAGACAGGACCCTTCTGGATGTGAACTTAGGCAGCCAGCAGGGCTGAGACAAAGCCAGCTGGTATTCAGGACAACTGCCCCATGCCCGTCCCTAATCCACGTCATGGGCATTTGCACTGGGACCTGTGCCAGTCACTTCATCTCCAGCTCTGCATCAGAGCTGTGCCTTTACACAGAGCAGGACTCCCAAGTGCTACATCTTTGTCTGCAATCCCTTTTCCCTCCAGGTATTCATTTGCATTTTTTCAATCAGGATCTTATTTTGCTTCTTTCTGCTGCATCTCTAACCCCCTGCCATTCCACAATATTTTCTCTCCTCACAAGTGCTGAGATCATTTTCTGATTTCAAATTCTCTGAGTTTCACGCAAGTGCTAATCCCACTTGTTGGGATGTCTCCTCTGCGCTTGGTAACCACAGCAGCCAACTCTGCCGGGCACGAGGAGTCTGGGACACTGAACCCCAGCCCTCCCTCGGTGATCATTCCTCTATCCAGAGATAGCAATTTGACTGAGCCAAATCACAGAGTAATAATGACTCTCTGAAAATAAAACAAAACACTCCCAAGAGGTCACAGCCCTAAAACTTGGTTGTCAGTCTAACTCCTCCAGGCAAGGGGCACTCCAATTATAAGTGGTTCTTTTTCTGTGTGTCTTGAGGCAGACTGCCCAGGTTCAAATTCCAGCTCTCAACTACCAAGCTGTGTTCTCTGAGCCTCCTTTTTTGCCCAGTTGTAGATCGAGGATAATAACTCCTGTTGGCAGACCAACTCTGAGGATTAATGAGGTAATAATGTACGTCACTCTCACAAGAAAAGTTAGCATTTCCCTGGATCATCAAAACATCATTGTCATCGTCTAGAGCTATTGGGAAGCCCTTGTATCCATGAACTTGGAGTTCTCTTAAAATAGAGCTCTACTTAAACACTCTCCCCATACCTAGACCCAAAAGACTGTCTCCTACCGTGGTTTTAACGGGACAGAATAGTCAAGATGAGCCCATTTGAAATGAGGAGGCATGCCTACACTCCCAAGCAATTATTCAAGAGCACATCTAACATGTTACCTGAGTCCAAATCACAGAACACTGACTTCCAGCTACTCTTTGCATCTTGGTCAGCCTCCAAAAACCTGGTCATAGATCTCATTTTGTTACTTATGATACACACACCTACATGAATACACACACAGAGCATTTAATCATGGAAGGTTCTGTGTGGAGTATTTACGAGTGTTCGTTATAATATTTTTAGAAGATTTTAGAATTTGTCAAGGTTTGACATTTTTTTCAAACAAAAAGTTTTATTAAAAAATTCATCCTGACTCTTACCTCACATCATAGGCAAAAAGCAATTCCAGATGGACTGTAAATGTACATGTGAAACTTAGAAATAAATACCGAATGATGAAACTTCCAGAAGAAAACATAGGATAATATCTCCATGGCCTTGCGTTGGCAAAAACTTCTTTTTATTTTTAAGTTATTTATCTATCTATCTGTCATCTATCTATCTATCTATTTATTTAGGCTGCGCTGAGTCTCCGCTGCTGTGTGTGGGCCTCTCACTGCTGTGGTCTCTCCCGTTGCGGAGCATGGGCTCCAGGCGGGTGGGCCCCATCAGTTGCCGCGCGTGGGCTCAGTAGTTGTGGCTCGCGGGCCCTAGAGCACAGGCTCAGTAGCTGCGGCACGAGGGCCCAGCCGCTCCCCGGCATATGGAACCCTCCCGGACCAGGGATCAAACCCGCATCCCCTGCATTGGCAGGCGGACCCCCAACCACTGCGCCACCAGGGAAGTCCCGGCAAAAATTTCTTAAACAGAACAGATATGCACTGAAAATAAACAAAGGAACAATGATAAATCAAGCAATATTACAATAAAAGGTTTCTGTTCATCAAAAAATGTCAAGGGAGTGAAAAGGCAAGCCACAGAGTGGGAGAATATATTTGTAATGTGATAAAGAACCTGTATCCAGAATACATGAAGAACCACTACAAAAACAGAAAGCAAAATACAGACAACGTAAGAGAAAATGGGCCAAAGACTTGAAATAGGCACTTACACACACACGCACACAAACACACACAAGGATACATAAATATACTCAATTTAATTATTTATCAGGAAAATTAAAAATCCCAGTGAAATACCGCTACCCATCAGAAGAGCTAATGTTCTTAAACAAACAATAGCAAATGTCAGTGAGGCTGTAGGGCAATCAGAACTCATAGCCATTGCTGGTGAGAATAAATGGGTACCAACCCATCGAAAAACTGTTTGACAATATTTACTGAAGTTAAACATATGTGTACCCTATGACCAAATACATCTACTCCCTATTATACACCTAATAAATCTTTGTTGACTAAAGACCTAGGTAAGAATATCCAAAGCAGCAACATTCATAATAGGCAAAAAATGGAAAACAATGCAAATGTCCACTAACAGTAGAATGTATAAATAAATAGTTTCACTAATAAAACAGAATACCATTCAGCGATTAATGGAGCACATGATGGCCGCACACAACATCATATATAACTATCACGTGTTTGATATTGAGTGGAAGCAGCCAGACACAGAAGGGTGCACACTGTATGGTCTCATGTACACAAAATTCAAAAAGAGGCAAAGTCAATTTTTGGTGATATAAGCGAGAGTACTGGATGGTCTTGGGGGCTAGTGACCGGGAGGAGACAGGAGAGGGCTTCTGAGGTGCTGAGAAAGTTCTGTTTCTTGATCTGTGTGCTGCTCACATGGATGTGTTCACTTGGTGAGAACTCATTGAGCTCTACACTTAGGACTGGTGAGCTTTTCTGTATGTATATTTTACTTCAATAAAAAATTTACTGAACTCAAAACAAAACCAAACCCTTGTTTTCAGGATAGGGCCTGATAAATTCATGGTGGTCACATGAACATATATACAGTATGTGTTAATTTTGCTGAAACTGAAGAGGAAGAATGAATGAGGAAAGGAAGACAAGAGGAAGGAGTGGGCAAGCTGGAGTGAATTTCACCTGAAAAAGGGCCAAACTGTTAAATCAAAAGCTTCCTCTCCTACCACTTCTACTTTATCTCACTTTTCTGAAGCAGGACTCTTTGGGGAAGTGGCCATGTGCTGGGAGGTTGGACAAACGCTCCTTCATGCTAGGGAGCAGGTTTGGAGGTCTGCTCTTTGCACTGGGACCCTGTTGACATCTTATGTCCCAACTGGGATTATTTGGGGGAAATTGTTTGCAGAGGAAAACAACCCTCACTTCTTCCTACTATGAACCTTTGAGATCATCTCCCCGCCTGAGCTTTTTGGTTCCTTTTTCACTGTAAAGAAAAACTCCTGCACACCTCGTTGCCCTTTTAAGGCTCAGATAGGACTGCACGCTGAATCTCAACATTTCCAGGTGGTTTAATCTGGACAAAGACAAATAGTTTGGACTCACCTCAGTGCACATTGGATCTGAGGAGGTGGCGACTTTACAGCTGGCAGAAATCAGCACCGCCAACAGGAAGCAGCTGACACGGGGAGCCATCACAGGACCGAGGCAACCCAGCTTGGTAAGGTTAGCTAATGCCTGGAGCTGTGAAATCGAATCAAGCTATGATGGCCTCGATAATCTGGCAGCCAGAGAGTGCTCAGAAGGGTAATCTGAGAACAAGAAATGCTGTTGACGGCTCAGCAGTTGGTGGATTTTTGCTGCAAAAAAGGGGAAGTCCTTTCTGCATAGTACCCATTCTTGCCCAAAATAGCTGAGCACCCAGCCTCAGAATGGCCCAGTGCATTTCCTGGCCAACATGAATCAGTTGCACAGTTCCTTTTCGCTGGTCACGTGGACTCTCGGGGTCATGGTTCCTAGTGACCCTAGGCGAGCTTCAACGGTTTGGCCAGCTCCAACAGCTTCTGGTCCCTTTCCATCGGAGAGGTTGTGGGAGCAGAAGTCTGTCCTCACGGAGGAGGCCACCTTGTTAGCTGGCCTAGGTGAGTGACCAGGAGAGGTGCTGGGGCACGCTGGAAGGGCAGAGCACTCTGTGGGGGGCAGAGGGAAAGTACCCTGCAGTGGCACCTGCTGGAGCTGGGAACTAGGGCAAGAGGGAGCAGGGTCATCCCAGAAAGGGAGTGGAGCTGCTGCCTTGGCCACCTTCACAGTACCCACTTCTAGTCTTGGTACAGGAGGAGGACAAATCCATCCCTTGACCCCGTGATTCAGGCCTGCTAAAGCGGCTGGAGTGGAATCCCCTCTTGTTCCCTCCCAAGGTGACCCAGGGAAGTAGAGGCCACTTCCATATACAGAGCAGTCTGACTAAGAGAGAGAAGAGTTAAGGGTGCCAGCCTTGGCTCTATTTTTTCTTAGAAATACCTTCAAAACAGGATTGCAACTACCCTCATTATGATGCAAGATATGGTAGTGACTAAAGAAAGTTAAAGTTCATGTATTCCTCACTGGGCTGAATTTGGCTACCTCAGACACTGTCTGTTCTCCAGTCCTTTGACATATAGGAGATATTTGGTGTTACTGTCCTCCCATTCCATTTCCAAGAGCCAATTCGTAGCATCAGAGTTCACAATACCTTGAGAGAATAATACTACTACCACTACTGTGTTACAACTACTAATATGATAATTAGAGTAGCTACCATT
This sequence comes from Stenella coeruleoalba, assembly GCF_951394435.1. Lineage (NCBI taxonomy): Eukaryota > Metazoa > Chordata > Mammalia > Artiodactyla > Delphinidae > Stenella > Stenella coeruleoalba. The sequence continues at coordinate 53,338,072 of NC_137148.1, forward strand.
TATTGAGCACATATTACGTGTCTAAGTAGGTTTTCTTTTGTTTTATAGATATCTCCTTATCATATACTCTATCAAAGAGGTGCTATTATTTCCCCCATTTTATAGATGTAGAAACTGATGCTTAGAGGAATAAATGACCTCTCCGAGACCACACAAGTAGAAGGTGGTAGACTAGGGCTTCAGATCCAGACAGTCTCACTGCAGAGACTGTGCTATTACTCCTGATAGTTTAAGAAAGGATTTTGCCTCCTGAAAAAGCTGAAGAGTGTACGGTGTGAAGAAAGTTCTTCATCTGGGGATTTCAAAGCAGATGCGAAAAAGCAGGGGGTGGTTAGAGAAACTACGTAGTTGGCACTGTGCTAGGGCTACTACAAATAATTAGACTTTTCTGGTCACCCTTAAAATGCCATCCTCATCAACAAAACACCTTCAAAGATGCTTTTGGCGAAACGCCGTCCAAGCAAACCCAGACTGATGGCAACCACCTTGCTTTGAAGAAGACACGCATCACAGTGTCATGGAAGAGTTCTTGGACTGAAAAGAGATCTACTTTGAAGCCTCAGACCCATCATTTACCAACAGAGCAAACCTGGGCAAGTCATTTGACTTTTCTGAGTCTATTTCCCACCTGAATAATAAAACAAGAATTCCAATTTCTGTTTTGCCAACATTGCAGGGTAATTATGAGGATCCAATGGGATCATTTACGTGAAAATACTTTCTTAACCTCAAAGTCCTACATAAATGTGAAGAATGTGAGGCAAAGACTCCTCTGAGTAACCAATTCCAACGTCATGTAAATATCACTCTCAGGAAATTGTCTCCTGCCCCAGAGACATTCAAAAGGCATATTACTTTCCCTCTTAAACACAGGTTTGATGGCTCAGTTAAGGCCATAAGATTTTGTCATTTTTCTGAGGATACACTATCTGCATATGATTTGCATATGTTTGCATAATGGATTCAAAAGACTCACTGCAAGTGTATAAGAGTAAACGAAAATAAATGAATATGAGTGACCTTCTGCCACAGCATTCAAATCAAATATTCAGGGCATAGTACCCTGAAATATGAAATAGATTAAAATTTAAACTATTGCAAACAGATGCGAAGATACGTTGTTGAGTTTGGAGGCAAGAATGAAACCCTTATTTGATTCCAGGTTGTTAAGAATCACATACTCTTAAAGGTCACCCCATCCCAATGATTTTCATGCCTGAATTTTCTCCTCCACACCTCTTACCCCACCCATTTCCATGGACAAAACATACACACTACATTATCTTCCAGTCTTTCCTGAACTGCCTCAGGTGACAGAAAGCTTACTATCTCCCAATGAATTATTTTGGCAAATTTTGACCATTTAAAAGGTTTTATATTATGGTGAACTGCTAAAGTCTTCTCTAACTTCCCCACAATTGTCCTTGTTTCCTCAGGCCAGCAGGACAAGTTCAAGACCTTTTACTACTTGACAGTCCTTAAGGTATTTGAAAATGGTTATTATGTACCTGAACTATCCCCTTTCTAGGTTAAAAATCTCTAGTTCCTTCAGCTGTGTCACAAGTTCATGCATTATAGTCCCAAACAGTCTCTTTATCTGAATATTTTCCAAATCTCCCAAGAAAGGCACTGACTGAGTTGAATTCTGTTCCTAGCTTTGCCATTAACTAGTTGTGTGTGGCTGTGAAATTTCCTCATCTGCAAAATGATGGAGTTGAACTATTTATAAGGCACTTCATCTAAAAATCCCATTATTGGGGCTTCCCTGGTGGCGCAGTGGTTGAGAGTCCGCCTGCCGATGCAGGGGACACGGGTTCGTGCCCCGGTCCGGGAAGATCCCACATGCCGCGGAGCGGCTGGGCCCGTGAGCCATGGCCGCTGAGCCTGCGCGTCCGGAACCTGTGCTCCGCAACGGGAGAGGCCACAACAGTGAGAGGCCTGCGTACCACAAAAAAATAAAAAACTAAAAAAAATTAAAAATCCCATTATTCTATTTCAAAACAATGATTTCCATTTTACTTATCTAACAGTCATTGGCTTGAGCCAATAAAACAGAGTTACATTGGCTCTTTGTTGACAATCGCTCTTTCTTTACTAATGGAGGTGGTCTTACCCCTTCTACAAATATAAAAAATAGAGAGGTTTGGCTGGAGCTATGGGCATCATATCATGACTGCTGCAATCTTAATTCATTCACAGTGCCATTTAGGGATGGACTGCTGTTACCTGTTACAAGGACTAGGTCTTGCAGAGATACAGAGAGGGAAAGGAGAAGATGAGAAAAGGCACCGGTAACTCATTTATTTCTACAGACTGGTACCCATGTCAGTGGGGAAACGACAGATCTGTGGACCCCAGAAGTTTTTATAAAGTTCAAGTACCCTTATATTACATATTTACATACAAACCCCAAACCATTCTTTGTTGTTGCTGTATTCTGTCTTGTTTTGCACCAGATTTCCATGCAGTTCATCCCTAGTGTCAGCTGTCACCCATGGGTGACTCCATAGAACCCCCAATTTCATGTCTGGGAGACCTGTGAACTCACTTTCCTGTGTTTCAAGGTGATTATAGCCTGGGGAGCGATGTGAGGTCCTTGGATACCTTGTCTGGCTCTTTATGCCTTTTCTTAGCAATGACCCAACGGCTAGTTTGTTTTCTTCCAAGGGTGTGCAAACCAAAATATGCTTTTGTGATCCAACTTTAGCAAAGAACTAGATGTTTAATATCTGTTGTAGCTTATGGGCACCAGTTGGTATTAAACTGTCCTTTTTTTTTTTCTTCTTGTACATTTAGTTTTTGTTCTGCTTTTTGGGTCACGCCTGCTTTCCCCACTGACTCCAGACGATTAAATCTACTTGCATCTAAAATGCTACTTTAACTTGAATATTCAAATGCATTTTACGGTCAGTTTTACTCTTTATCGTTATATTTCTCCATATTTGTTTATTTATTTTACCAAATTATTATGACACAAGGTTCAGAGCCATAAAGGCCAGAAGTTGTCCCCACTTCTATCTGAGGGTGTGCTACCTTGTGGGCACACGTAAACAGAGCCCTCAAGCCTGCTTACTGTGCTGTGTAACTGCTGCCTTGCAGCTGATGTCTCTTGTGAGGTCCCCAGGCTAGACAGAGCAAGCGATGCTAACGGGCCTCTGCCACCTGGAGAGGGGACATGGTTCTTCTCATGTCATGCTTGAGTTCAAACTGAGTTGTGTTGACGGCTTCAAGATGCCAGCCTTTATCCTGCTGCTCCAGAACCGGCTCTTTCTCTGCCCTGTGATTGATGGCACTGCTGCCACCACCACCATCAAAGCAGATACAGTGTCTTCCCATGGCATCACCAGCTCCTCTCCATCACAAAAATACTACGGCCCTTTTCACATCTCAGAGTCCAAGCCTTCTTGGCTTTGTACCCAGGGAAACGGGGGGGTTCTTCCTTGCATTTCCTGCCCCAGGATTTACCCTCTTCCAGAGATGATCGATACTGGAAATATCCATTCCCTGGGGCCCATGTTATAACAATTTAAAATCTCTCTGATTTGGGACATTTCCCCAAAACTAGGTTTCACTATTCCGTGGTCATCCAGTTACACATAAATGGTTCTGGAAATATGCATAACATAATAGAATATTTGGGGCTTCCCTGGTGGCACAGTGGTTAAGAATCCGCCTGCCAATGCAGGAGACACTGGCTTGAGCCCTGGTCTGGGAAGATCCCACATGCCATGGAGCAACTAAGCCCGCACACCACAACTACTGAGCCTGCGCTCTAGAGCTCGCGAGCCACAACTGCTGAGCCCGAGTGCCACAACTACTGGAGCACGTGCGCCTAGAGCCTGTGCTCCGCAACAAGAGAAGCCACCGCAATGAGAAGCCCGTGCACCGCAACGAAGAGTAGCCCCCGCTCGCCTCAACTAGAGAAAGCCCGCGCACGGCAACGAAGACCCAACATAGCCAAAAATAAATAAATAAGTTTATTTTAAAAAATGGAATATTTGTCCAGCTTTAACTTCCTTTTTTTTTTTTTTTTTTTTTTTTTTTTTTGCGGTACGCGGGCCTTTCACTGTTGTGGCCTCTCCCGTTGCGGAGCACAGGCTCCGCACGCGCAGGCTCAGCGGCCATGGCTCACGGGCCCAGCCGCTCCGCGGCATGTGGGATCTTCCCGGACCGGGGCACGAACCCATGTCCCGTGCATCGGCAGGCGGACTCTCAACCACTGCGCCACCAGGGAAGCCCCAGCTTTAACTTCTAATTAACCATACGGTAAGTGCCATCTACTAACTTCTCTTTCACCTGGTGTGTTTTATAAAGGCAGAAATTTTAAAAGCATCCTTAGGGCTTTTCTCTCAAGCTTTAAGTTAATGGTATTAACAGGCAGTGAGATATGGGGGCACAGGACTGGGAATTGGGATTCTCAGGTAAACTCTCCACTCTGAAATAAAGGGGTCCTAATAGTGGTCCATTAACATCAAAAATTTTAAAGCTAAAAATAAGCTTTAAAATAACCTAATCCAACCCTGCCATCTTTTTTCCTTTAAGAATGTAAACGATTAACGTGAGTCTAACGTCCTAAGAGCTGAGATTATTCACATTATTATTAAGCCATTGACTTTTAGGCCTTCTGAAACATTTTCCACATCCTGTCTCTTGTCAGGCTTCTTCCTGTGAGCATAGTATTAGTTTAAGTTCCCACAGCCCTTTAGAGTGAAGCATAGGAGGAAAGGAGTTTCTAAAGTAGCAGAGGTAGGCAGCAATTTCTGTAAATATCACCATGGCCTCCTTTCTTCATCCTGGTGATGCTCCGCGTGTCCCGTTGGCATGACCAGAAGTGTTTGTTGGGGGTGGGATGGTGGTGGTCGGAGGGGAGCATGTTCATTCCTCTGCTCCATTTGCAACACTGACTTCCTTGTATGAGTAGGATCTGTAGCAGATAGGAGTTCAACAGCCGTTATGGGTTTCTATCTTCAGACACAGCTACCGATGTGACTTTGGACAAGTCATTACCCTCTTAGAGCCTCAACTTCAGTAAAAGAGAAATACCGTCTGCCTTGCTTACCTCTCAAGAGTGCTTGTGAAAGAAAGGTAACCCATAAAGGACTATAAAGAATTATTTATTATTTCTGGTATAAAGCATGTGCAAGTGACCAGGCTGGTCCCTTGCCCTCATGCAGGTTTGTGTTTTTAAGGAGCACCTCTTCAGAAGGCAAAGTAAAGCCAGGAACAAAAATTAACAAGACTTCAGTCATCCCAAGTGTCTGTGGGGTATTGATTCCAGGACCCCAATGGATACCAACATCCACAGATGCTCAAGTCTCATATAAAATGGCATAGTGTTTGCAGAGAATCTACACACATCCTCCCCTATACTTTAAATCATCTCTAAATTACTTATAATACCTAATACAATACTGTGTAAATAACTGCTAGTTTGTGACAAATTCAAGTTTTGCTTTTTGGAACTTTCTAGAATTTTTTCCTCAAATATTTTCTATCCATGGTTGGTTGAATCTGTCGATGCAGAACCTGTGGATACAGAGGGCCACATGTACTAATAAAATGTATGCAGGGAACCCTTACCATGTGCCTGGTTCTCTTATAAGCACTTGATGTGCATGATCTCATAAATCTTCAGAACAGCTTGTTGAAGTGATTCCTTTTGTTATCCCAGATTTATAGGTGAGTAAACTGAGGCCAGAGTGGCTTAGGAATATGCACAAGGTCACAGGTCAGAAAGTGGAGGAGCCAGGACTCCTAACTGGATCTCTGATCCAGCCACAATCTTGCCCCTCAGTATTGCCGCTCCAGAAATTCCCTTGCTTGTAGCAGAAAGAATCCCAAAGTCCCAGACATGTGGCAGGAAATTTGCCTGGCTCTATGTCCCAGGCACTCAGGTTCTCAATTGGGCCCTCTCATTCTGCCATCTTCAGATGACTCTTCCTGGCACTATTTGACAACCACATTTTCATAGAATGGAGAGGGTATTTGGAAGAGATGTCAGCCTTAGAAATTTAATCAGCTGAGCCGAAAGCAATCAAGATGCCATCTGGACAGACTCTGACTTCCTGCCCAGAAGATAAAGACATCTGGACTTAGTAAATGCCAAGGACATCTGGACTTAGTAAATGCCAAGGTCCCCAGGCCCCTGGTCCACTCCTCATTTCATGCAGATGTGTTTTCTTAATTGTGCAGAATCCATGGCTATGAGCTGCTGCTGGGGCCACTGAGTGCTTCCCTGCTCGGAACCGGTGACCACTGTGAGCTGTGGTGTCTTTCCAGTACTGAGGAGATGGATTGGCTGCAAAGGCCCCGGTAAATATCCCCTTTAATGATGGAGCAGGAGGTGGCTGTCCGAGGCCCAATTTATCATTGTAATTAGAGCCCATCACGACTGCTGATTGTTAAGTAGGGATGAGAGGAAATATTTGTGCATATGAAGAAGATAATTAAGGTGGTTCACTGGGTTTGCATACCCAATCTGTGCTTAGTGTTGCTGCTTCCTCCTGTGACGGAGGGTGTCTCAAGTCACAGGAGTTCTTGAAACCATCCCTGGGTGGAGGACGAAGGGGTTTGGGGAAGAGCTGAGGAATTCGAAGAAAAAGGTTAAGATTCTGCACACAGGGCCTTTATAACGTGGCAACATCAGAACACGTTTTCTAAACACATTTCTAGAGATGGCTTGAGTTTCACACGCCAGCTTCTGTCTGTTTTAAAGCAGAGAAGGTCCCTCCAATAAGCCACAGAATTTTGCACAGCTGGAACCAAACTCTTCTCCCTCTACCTCCCCCTGACAGAGGTGCTATTGGCCCCAGGTAAACTCCTGAAGTCCCGATGCCCGTAAATGGCAGTAATAAAACCTACTCCTAATACTTCTCTTCTAGCTCCTGCGTAGTTGGAACATATTGAAGGTTTGGGGGTTTGGAAGGAAGATTTGCTAGTCCGGAGCAATTGACATTTGAGAGTTTTTAATTTAATAATCATGAAAGAATTGTGTCTATAAGTGTTTACCAAGTTACTATTGCTTCTGACTTAAAAACCAAACCAAACCAACCCCAGTGGTAGGAATATATCTGTTCAGATGGAGATAGCTCGAGAGCTGGTCCATATCTTATAATCTCCCTGGCCTCTGTGCTCAGGAAAAGGCCTCTTCTTTCTTTTCCTCGTCTTTGTTATAGGCTGCGTTTCTTTCCTTGTCTATCTGCCATTTCACTTCTATTGCATTTCCTTTCTGAAAATCTTTTTCTTGTCAGGGCGCACTGTTTGGTTAGCATTTGGTTCTTGCTTCAATTGTGTGTCTCTCTCTAACATTTCTTCCTTCTGATTTTCATATTTTATTTTTGAACCTCACCTTTAGCAATGGCTGTTCATCATCCTACCCACCCCCCTTTGTCCCTTACTTGTCAAAACTTGTTTTCTGTAGGATCATCGTGTTTCTTGGTCTCTGGAGGGCCCAGGCAGCATGCATTTGTTCTTTCCTCTTAGAACTTTGTTTTGTGGGTGCCAGTTATTCCAAGTCCTTGTGGGGTTGCCCAGGTGCCTATCGGGTCAGCAGCCGGGATGGTTGGAGATCTTAGCTCTGAGCTACCTTCACTTTTGGGACTGGGACCCGGTGGTCAGTGGAGCCTGGTCGATGGGATGTGCCTGGTTGAAGGTAAGTCATGGAGTGGGAAGTCCTAAACACCTGGGGTGTGTCATAGCCCACAGCCCTGACATTGACCAACCCAGTAGGCAGTTCACCTCTGAGATGGTACCAATCCAGTTTTGGCCTTTTTTTTTTTTTTTTTTATATGAGATGCAAATATGTGGAGTCTTTGGGGGAAGACAACAGGAAGCCAAGCACTGGGGCATCTTGAGATTTTCAACAAGAGAGAGAAAAATCCATTGTATTGTGAATAAACATATATTGTGATAAGACTCTCCATAAATTAACATCAAGTGAAGAGAAAAAGTCTCTACGTGGAGAGACAGTGGCTATCAGCAGTGGCTAAGTATGGGAAAATTATAAGATTGTAGCTTCAATTCTAGCATAGTCTTCCTCTTTGGAACACAGTCTGTTCCTGTTGTAGTCTGTTATTAATAAACAAACAAAAAAAAAAGAAGAAAGAAGAAATTCTAAAACTTTCTACTTTCTAAATAGAGTTGAATTTGCTTTAAACAAACCAAGCATAAAAATTTAAGGGGCTTCCCTGGTGGCACTGTGGTTGGGAGTCCGCCTGCCAGTGCGGGGGACACGGGTTCAAGTCCTGGTCCGGGGGTATCCCACATGCCACGGAGCGGCTGGGCCCGTGCGCCACAACTGCTGGGCCTGCGCTCTGGAGCCCGCGGGCCGCAGCTGATGAAGCCTGCACCCCTGGAGCCCATGCTCCGCAGCGGGAGAGGCCACTGCAATGGGAGACCCGCGCACTGTGGCGAAGAGCGGCCCCCGCTCGCCGCAACTGGGGGGGAGCCCGCGCGCAGCAACGAAGACCCAACGCAGCCAAAAATAAAATAAATAAATTTATTAAAAAAATTTTAAATTGCAGGATTGATAAAATACAAGCATTTATATTATCAAAGAACTCAGTTTGTGACTACACTGTATCGTAGAATTCCTGTAACCAAATCTCGTGCAGTTTTTATGACCAGATTTTTCAAAATTTAACTACATGTCTATCTGCTGTGAAAAATGAGGCTGACTTGTAGCTTTTAAACACACGCACAGTCACTATTCAAGTCACAATTAGAAACTAAACAAATGACAAAAAACTTTGCTTTGTATGAGTTGATAAGGTCATAATCAAGGTTGAAATTGAGCTATCCCAAGCTGTGTTTGTTTGTTTGTTTGTTTTTTCAGGAAAAAAAAATGTATAGCCTTGGTGGGGCAATGCAGTTTTGGAGTATCTGGAGAGGCTGCCGGCTGTGATGCCAGAATTTCGTGCTCATATGGGGAATGAGAGAACCACCACCACAATCAAGACCTAGGACAGGTTGTAAAGCACCTGCTGACACTGGGGTCTCAGGCTTTGTTTTCTCTGTAGGGAAGGGAGTGGGAAGCTGGATACCTGGAGGATTAGATGCTTCCCTGGCAGGAGGTGGCCTATTTCCAGTCTAGAATTCTACCAGGAAAAGAACCTGACCATGGTTCACCATTCCAGAATAGATGTACCTTTTGTTGTGTTGTCACTTTTTTCTTTATACTTTCATCTGAAAAATTGGGATTCGAAGTTGTTTATGTTTTTAAATTACAACTTAGAGTGCCAACTATTTACCGTCTTCATAAGGAATTTAGAAAAAAGTTCTTTCTTTTTCATTGAGAAAATAATAATATTTAGTACATAGTGCTTACTGTTTATTGTCAGGTACTGTTCTAAGTAAGTTAGAGATTTTAACTCACTATCTTTATGACTACACTCTGTCATTTCTGGGTAAAGAAACACAAGGAAGCTAAGTAAATTGCTCAAGGTCATTTGGCTCTGTGGCTGAGGTAGGGCTTGAACCTAGGGAGCCTGGCACCAGGTAAAACAGGAGAAAGACGGTGACAGGGAAATCTGAAGAAGGGAAAAAACCCATCAGAGCCACTTGTTTTCCCCAGTGTTTTGAAGAAAACTTTGCAGCCTGTCCTCCTCCCCACTGCAAACCCCACTCTGCAACTGCTTCTTAGGGCCGGGTGTGTACTGAGGCCCGTGTCCCTAAGGCAGAGAGGGGTCCAGCTTTAGAAGCGAGGGATTGCATATGGAGGGAGCTCTGCGTGAAATTCGAGAAACTCTACCCAATCATCCTATGTCCCTAGGACTTGGCTCCACTTTCCCTTCGGGATGGAAACAAACAACGTTTCCAGCGAGTATCCAGCTAGTAGTGACTGCTACTGGCAGCTACTTTGCAAATGTTAACCCTGCCACCTAGTGACCACTTTCTGAATGTCACCTGGAAGATTACCATGTAGAACAGTGGTCCCCATCCTTTTTGGGACCAGGGACCCGTTTCATGGAAGACCATTTTTCCATGGACGGGGGCGGGGGAATGGTGGGGGAGGAGGGATGGTTCAGGAGGTAATGCGAGCCATGGGGAGCGGCAGATGAAGCTTCCCTCGCTCGTTCACCACTCACCTCCTGCTGTGCGGCCCCCGTTCCTAACAGGCTGAGGGCCGGTAGTGGTCCTCGTCCCCGGGGGTTGGGGACCCCTGATGTAGAACATCCCATGTTGACCTCAGCATTGCCACCACCCTGCCTGACGGCTGAGACTTTCTCCTGCTTAGAGACCCCATGTGGCACTGACCAGCTGACATGTCATTACAGTTTTAGGGCTGCTTTAGTCATACCTGCAGAATAAGAGCTGAGCTGTCATTTCCTCCTCTGTTTCCTCAGGATGATAAGGTGCTTGGAGTACAATGAATATGTCTCAAGAGCACGTGCCAAGTACTTATGGGAGGAGGTGACTTCTGTCCCTACAAAGGTCTAAGTTCCCACTATCCCTTGTGCTTGATTCTATTACAGCTCTTGAATGTTCTGTTTCCTTGTATGTCCCTCTCCTCCATTGAATTGTGAAAACTGTGAGGTTGGGGACAATGTCTTGCTTATGTTTTATCCCCACAGCCTGGTTTGGTGTCTGTCTGATGAATGCCAGTTGAATGAATGGATGGAAGGTATAGCTATAAATTCACAGCTCTTTCCACACTCTTCCCACATTTTTCCAGTTGAGGCATCTTCCCCTTTCCACTCTCAGTATGAACAATGTCATTTTTTCTTCAGCTCTCAGTCTTCTCCTTATTCATTTATACACTCAGCACATGCTTAGCACTTGACCTTGTCTTGAATTTTGGAAGTATGAAGGTGAAGTTGGGAAGTCTCTAACTTACGCCCACCAAACCTCCAAACTTACTTGCACCTGCACCTGATTCTCCTTGGACCCAATGCCACTCCTTCCAGATGGGCTCTGAATCCCACGGACCACTCATTGGAATCACCTGGGAAGCTTTAACAGTGACTGATGTCTGGCTCCCAACTCAGAAAATCTGATGTCTTTGGTCTTGAGTGCAGGCTGGGAATCGGAATTTTTAAAATGCCTTCAGGGACACCTAAACTACAGCCAGGATTGAGACCTGATCTCTGTATGCTCCCCTTCTTAGGCTTCAGCAGGTAACCTCACCCTCACTTGAATTTCTATCTGTTTCCATTCTATTGGGTCATTTCCAAGTCATACGCAATGCCTGAAACTCTTTTATCTGAACATAAGAATGAAAAATCCTCCCTGGATCCATTGTCCATAGCAACTATAGGCTCTCTTTATGTACGTTCCAAGTCAAACAAAATTCAAGAATAAGTTGCCCACACAGGCTCTCTCTGCTTTCCCATCAACCATTCACTCTTCAATCTACTCCAGACTGGGTTCTGTGCCAGAATTGATCACTCTTGTCATTCAAAAACATTCATATCTCTTGGCCTCAAAGACCCCATGTTCTCCTGTTTCTCTTTCAGGCTACCTTTCTACCTGTCCTCTCAATGTTGAGAGTTCCTCAGGACATGGTGCTCGGCCATCTTTCCTTTTCACTCTGCTTCTCGTGCTTTCCAGGCTCTGGGACCGTGGGGCTGATAATGCTTGCTCAGACCATTCCATCAGTCTCCTACCTGCATATCCAAATCCCTTTTTGGTCTGCTTCTCCATTAGGTGTGTGACAGGCATCTCAGATCCCATATTCCAAACTGAATCTTGATGTCCCCCTACCCTTAGATGATCCACTTACACTGCTTCCCGTTGCATTAGTTTCCTGCGACTTCTGTAATGAATTACTACAAATGGATTGGCTTAAAACAGCATACACTTATACTCCCAGTCTGGAGGCCAGAAATCTAAAATTAGTTCCTCTGGGCTGAAGCAGGATGTCAGCAGGACTACACTTTCTCTGGGGGCTTCAGGGATAAATCTGTTCCTTGATTCTTCCAGTTTCCGGTGGTTGCCAACATTTCTTGGTGTATTAGTGAGGGTTTCCCAGAAAAACAGAACCAGTAGTGTGTGTGTGTTTGTGTGTGTGTATGTATAGTTTTATTATAAGGAACTGGCTCATGTAACTATGGAGGGTGAGAAGATCTGCAGTCGTCAAGCTAGAGACTCAGGAGGGTCCATGCTGTAAATTCCAGTCTGAGGGCAGGAGAAGAGGACTGTCTTGATTCAAGCAATTAGGCAGGACAAGTTTCCTCTTTCTCAGACTTTTTGTTCTATTCAGGTCTCCAATTTATTGGATGAGGCCCACCCACATTAGGGAGGACAACCTGCTTTACTCAGTCTACTGAGTCAAACAAAATCTCATCAGGAAACACCCTGACAAACACACCCAGAATGATGTTCGACCAAATGTCTGGACATCCCGTGGCCCAGTCAAGGTGACACAGAAAATTAATTATCAGACTTGGCTTGTGGCCACATCACTCCAATTTTCAAGGGCAGCATCTTTAAATCTCTTTTTGTTCCATTTTCACATTGCCTTCTTGTATGTGTGTGTTTAAATCTCCCTTTGCTTCCCTCTTATAAGGAAGATTGTATTTAGGGCCCATCCAGTTAATCCAGAATAATCTCTCATTCTCAAGACCCTTAAATTAATCATATCTGTAAATACTCTTTTTCCAGATAAGGTAGCATTCACAGGTTCCAGAGTTGAGGACATGGATATCTTTTGAGGGTCCGTTATCAAGCCTCCTACGCTAACCCATGCAAAGGGCACTTTAATCCACCCAGTTTCTTAAACCAGAAATTCAGGACTCACCTTTGTCATAAAATTCTCCCCAACCCCATCTGATCCATTGACAACGCCTGTATTTTCCATCTTCTAAGTAATCTCGAATCAGTTCAGCTCTTTCCATTTCCTCTGCTACCAACCTAACTCAAAACAGAATGTCTTTCCTGGACTATTTTAATAGTATACTTATGTCAATTGTAATTATCTCCTTATTTGCAGGGTTATTGTTGAATAACCCTTATTTGCAGGGTTATCTGTCTCCAGTCACTAAGTTGTAAGCTCCTTGAAGGTAGGACCGTCTATGTTTTTTTCGCCATTATATTTTAGACCCCAGCAAAGTGCTTTGTATAGGTTAGGTGCTCAATAAATATGTACACACGTATGAATGGATGGATGGTACCTTTCCTGCCATAGAGGAGCTACTAGTCTGGTGAAGGGGCCATTCGATGGCTTCAACCCTAAATTACTTTACTTATTCATTTACACTATTTGTATTGAGAGCCATCTGTAAGCCAGACGTTCTAGTAGCCTCAAAAAATCCACCAACTGACAAACTACATAAAACTCCTTGCTCTCATGGAACTTTGCATTTTAGTGTGAGGAAGGACAATGTATAATAAATGCATTCTATATATAGTGCTTATATATCACATTAGAAAGTGATAAATGATATGAAAATAATAGAGCAGTTCAAAGGGGACGCACTTGTAATTTTGGATGGGGTAGATCTTCCTGAGAATTTCATATTTGAGAAAAGAATGAATGAGCTGAGGGGTGAGTCATGAATATATCCTGGGAAGGAGCTTCCCAGGCCGAGGGAAGTATAGTTGAGGAAGTCCCTGAGGCAGGAGTGGACATGGTCAGTTCAAGGAGGATGAGGATGCCAGTACGGCTGGAGTGAGGGAGTGAGGCTGAGAGCAGGAGGAGATGAGGACCAAGGGACCATGGGGCCAGTCTGTGCAGGACCTTGTAAGACAGTGGAAGGATTTGGCTTTTCCTCTGAGTAAGATGGGGAGCCATTGGAGGGTTTCCAGCAGAGAAGGGACACCATCTGACTCACATTTTCATTGTATCCCTCTGGCTGCTGTGTGGACTGCAGGGGAGCAAAGGTGGAAATAAGAACCCTGGAGAAGTTATTTCAGTAATTGAGGTGAGAGATGGTATAGATTGGACCAGGGTGATAGCAGCAGAGGTGTTGAGAACCGGGCGGAATTGAGATATATTTTGAAAATAGGGCCAATAGGATTCCTTGATCGACTGGACGTGGGGTGGGGGCGAGAGAGGGAGAGAGAGAGAGAGAGATGCCAAGAATGACGCCCAGGTTTTTGTCTGGAAACAACTGGAAGCTAGACTAAATTCATAGTTTTGTCTGAAACTCCTGCCCCAAACATCTTAATTCCATAAAGTCACTGGAACGGCTCTGCAGTCCTGAACTTTGCAGACAGCTGCTCAGAGTTGTCATCCGTCCTCCCCTGGAGAGTGTCTGATCCCTCCCCTAAACGTGCGCCCCGCTCTTCTCTCACACCCGTGCGCAGGGACTCTGTCACTTTGCCTTCAGCACAGTGCTCAGCCTGCAGCCCACATTCCATCCGTGACACAATCCCACTGCATCCCTGGATGTTCCTCTCGAGGTTGGTCTGAGCCTTGACACACTGCTTGGGGTACCCTTCTGACCCTAGCCTTTTGTTCACACCCAGGGCTCTAGGAGGTTGACCTGGTTATTTTTCTTGCTCACAGTAGTTTCTCCTTATTCGTTCTGGTCCAGAACACTTGAGGTCATTCAGTAGTCCCTGGATCTCTGTTGGCCGGGGTGGCCTGACCAAGTACCACTTTAAGTAACAGTGCCCTGTTTACTCAACTTCTTCCTGAATTTTTAATATTCTTGTTGACAGGGGCTTTGGGCTAGTCTCTATGACAGGTTCAGTGGAAAGGCCATTCCGTTAAGAAGCTGCAGCTGTTATGAAAGAAGGCTCACTCTCCCTGTGTGTGTGCAGTTATGCCGGTAGGGGTATCGGGTGCCACAGGGCTTTGGGAAATGTCTGCAAAGTCAGTGGCAAAACAGTTGTCTACAGCTGGCCTGTTTTGACCCCGTCTCTCACCCTACATAAGCCTCCAGCAAGTAACATGAAAGGGTCAAGCATCTCATGTTTCTTCCCCTAATGAGAATCAGGGTGCCACTGTGATGGCATTTCTCCCCACTTTCAGTTGCTGGGGGACCCCGTTTGTGCGTGCACATTGTGTCCTCCAGCCCATAAACCCGCGTGTACTTGGAAAGAAAAGTCTCTAGGGGGGATGGAATTTAAAAGGATTTTCGGGCTTCCCTGGTGGCGCAGTGGTTGAGAGTCCGCCTGCCGATGTAGTGTATACGGGTTTGTGCCCCGGTCCGGGAAGATCCCACGTGCCGCGGAGCGGCTGGGCCCGTGAGCCATGGCCGCTGAGCCTGCGCGGCCGGAGCCTGTGCTCCGCAACGGGAGAGGCCACGGCGGTGAGAGGCTGGCGTACCGCAAAAAAAAAAAAGGACTTTCAACTCGTTGTTCAGGAGCAGTGGTCACCAGCTTCTCACTAAATGCAAGCTCTCCCAAATTCTACAGACACCCCCAAAAACCTCAAGAGCCAAACGCTCCGGCCCTGCCCTTCCCCCACCCCAGGGGGAGTGGTGCCCGGTCTGCCGCGGTGCATGCTGGGTAGGCTGGCTGTAAGCAGCAGCGGAAGTGAGAGGCTCCTCAGGTGTGTGAACCGAACAACGGGAAGTCCTGCAGGCCTCCGCGCGGCGGGGGGAGGACTGAAAATGGCGAAAATGGCGAAAATGGCAGGGATGGGAGGGTGGGGAGAAGTTTTTCAGAGCTTTAAACTGAAAACTGCTTTCGAGGGGAGCAAAGACTTCTCTGGTGGTCTCCCAAGGGTGCTCCAACCCGCAGCTGTGCCCTGGTCTGGTTAACTTCTTAATTTACACCTCCTGGGAGCTCTCCTCTAATCAGACGGCTTGGTAGGAGAGGTTTGGGACAGGAGCCGAAGGCCGGAGACTCTCCATGTTACCGTGACGGGGTGCGGGGCTGAGCCAGCTTGGGCAAAACCGGGGGTGCTGATTTCACACAACGCATAGTATACGGGTGAATTTATCTTTCGTTGCCATGTAATCAAATTAAAGGGCAAGAAGCGGCTTTTTCTCAGTTTTCTGAAAGGGGTTGCAGCAAAACCCATTATGAGGCCTTTATCCTTGCATGGATTGTTTAGCTTGGTGGGAGCAGAGGAAGGGAGGTGTGTGTTGGTTGAGAGGATGAACTCCGGTGGCAGTGTGAGAGGTGACAGCCAGGTCTGCAGGAGCCTGTCTCTGGAATGTGAGTGGAAAGAAGCACCTCTGAGCTCTCGTGCAAGAGAACTGCAGTGTTTTTTTGTGTGCTCCTAGGGTCTCATAGGTATGAACTTTAGAATCTTGGAATGTCCTCTGCTAGGTTTCATGTGAAGGGTCATTGAGCATTGACTGTGGGCCAGGTATTCTTCCAAGGGCTTTCTGTGTATTAACTTAGATTTACAAGTTACTGAATATTTACAATTGCTGAATATTGTTAAGAACAAAAACCAAGTAGCACACTAGTGTGCGTTGTGTTCTTTTGTTCCTATACAAAAGTGATTATATGTTATATATATTTGCAGGTGAGGGAAAACTTCTGGAAGGGTAGCCAAAGAAATGGTTTAGCGGTTGTCCTTAGGAGACTGAGAGACTCCTCAACTGGGGAACTATGGTGTGGGAGGGAGATTTTTTCATATAGTACACTTTTGTTCTGTTTGAATTCTTTTAGCCATGTGGGATGTTTCAATAAAAAATGTTACATTTATTTTTTTAGGAGAATGAAATGAAAACCCTGTAGTCCAAGGCAACTTTGTGGATCAGGCGCTGTGGGCTGAATCCTGGAGAAGGACAAGTCCAAGGTAATACAGTGGATAGAGAACCAGGGGACAGGATGGAGGGGGGATCTTTGAGGAGATCTAGTTTGCCACAGAGGAGCTTGCTATCTTGGTGACTAAATACCAGCTCTAATCTCAAACTGGAAGGAAAATTGGAAATAGCAGTTAAAGTTCACTTGACAGGAACCAATGTCAAGCTAAAGTAAGAAATATGAGATTGCACCTGTAACTGGCCCACTATGCCACTATATATCATTCTAATCCCAAACTTGCCTCAGCCAGAAAGACAGGTGGTCCTCAACTCTCTCATACTGGTAGGCTCCACCCCAGCCTGTGAAAACCTATACTGTGATTATTATTACTGTTGCAGGCAGTCAGGAAACTGGCCCAGTCATCTGGTCCTCAAATATGGAGATGGAAGTCACTGCTAGCATTGTGAATGGTCCAAGACAAATGGGGTCCCAAACTTGCCACTCCAAGGAACGCATCATCTTACAGAGATAACACACGAATCATGAGCCCTTAATGGAGGCTTCACTGTGTTAAGTCCACCAGAGGAATAGATCCAGAGTTATGGGGTTTCAGAGAATAGGATTACATTAGTCAGGAGGCAGTCCAAACATTTATAAAAAGGACTTTGCTTGCCACTTAGGATTTTGGTAGAAGGAAGGGACGATATTTCATGCAGGAGAGTGGCTTAAGTAAAGAAGGTGAGGTGTGTTTGCAGAACAGGTGAGTGAGTTTGGTTGAAATGCACGGGGTTTGAAAGAAATGCAGGAGGAGCAGTCTGAAAATATCAGGTAGGGTGATGAGTTCCATTCTGGGTAAGCAACAGGGACCAGTTTAATTGTTCTGAGCACAGGAGTGCCAGGACTTGAGTCCTTCAGGAAGATGAATTTTGCAGCAGGGTGGAGGTGAAGAGATGAAGGACCTGGGCCGGGGAGGTGGATTTATAGGCTCTGGGATTAGTCCTCCAGCTGAGAGCTAATGAGAGTCAAGGAGGAAGAAAGAAAAGGTGGAGACAGTCATGACAGATTTTGCAAAGGGCGCAGAAGAGAAGTGATGACTGATTGGGTGTCAGGAGTGACGGAGCAGTTGGTGGAGTTTTGAGGCTGGCTGGCTAAAAGGAAAGGGATAGAATAAGTGGATTTGGTGGCAGCAGTGCTAAGGAAGAGAATTAGGGGGTATTTTGGGGGTTCTTGTACCCTATACACAGAAGTTTGAGACTGGAGCTTGGGGGAGAAGCTGGAGTTTTTCGGGGAGAGCGAGCTCTGTAGTGGGAATAGTTGAATCCCAGATATTAGATGATTTTGCAATTAGGGGTTTTGAAAGAGAAAAAAGAAAATTATCAAGCAAGACAAGCTAAGGAAAGAGGTGACGACAGAACAATAAGGAAGGAATGGAGTCACAGAATCTTGGCTACGGCAGTTTAACACAGGAGTTGGTGATAAAACGCCCCCCCCCCACCACACACGGAAAGGTGAGAAAAATGAGGTGAGAAAGGCTATTGGTTATGGCAGCTAAGTGGTCACTGATGACTTTTGAAACTGTTTTTAGATTTAAAGCATAGTTTGCAAATTTCAGGGCTGTAGGCTGAATCCAACCATAAGAAGGTAATTCATTTCATCCTCAGTGTTTAAAAAAATCAGATTAATAACTAATATTTAGAAATTGTTAGATTTCACATAAAAATCCCAAATTTCAAACCACCCCTAGCCCTCATTCCTCTTGGGTTGGATGTTGGCTGGAGGCCCTGTGTCGGCGGTGTAGTGGAGGGAGTGTGAGAGGTTGGGGGGGATTGACCCCTCCAGGTTGCCACAGCTGCCCCCAGCCTCCTTGTTGCAGTTCTGATGTCAGTGTGTTTGCACTTGGTTAAGGCATGTGGAACTGGTGAGGAAATAGAGGTCACTTACTCTTTCAAGTAGAATACTCCTTTGAAAGTTTGGAGATGACGTGCAGAAGAGAACGGATGGTTAGTCAGGGCAGCAGGGAGGAGAAGAATGAGTGTGTTAGGGTAACGGAGCCTCGTGCTCCCTTTGGTGTTACCCAAGAGGAAGGATTGAAGTAAAGAGGAGGAGACTAAAGAGGTGGGGGAGGAAGGGATTGATAAAACCAAAATTATGTGTGGGAACTGAGTAAGAAGCAAGATTGGAAAGAACAGGAACCTCTCTGCCTTTGAAATAGAAGCCACAGACAGAAATAACAAGGGGGATAACTTTGCGGGGGAGAAGAGGGATTGCAGGAGAAGAGCCGGGATTCATGTTATGTGTGGGTGGGCTAATAAAATGGGGCTGAGGTCAGGGCCAGACCAGCATGTTATGGGGCGGTGGGGTAATTCTCGGGGCAGGGCAATAGTTTGGCAGTCTTGAAGTGGTATTCCTTAAATATTTATCTAGTAGTCATTTTCTTATAACTAAGAGAAGCTGATTTTCTCTTTAAAAAGTGCATGCCTATGTTTATATTTAGAAATTGGGGTTTATTACAGACCCAGATGTAGCATAACATTTACACTTAGTTGAAATTGTCTCACACATCACATTTTCTGTAGTGATGAGTACTCCTATTTACTAAGTATAGGGGAAGTGTACTATTCATGTATTGAATACATGAATTGTTGAATAGTAGTAAAGTGTAGTTCAATATGTATTTAAAAGTTTCTTTTTCTGACTTACATGATAGCAAAACAGATCTCATTTTTCTTTAGTTCTCTCTCTCTCTGTCTTTTTTTTTTGAGTTTCTTTTTTTATTTCTGAACCAGACAACTTCATGGAAGTCTTAGGTCAGTGCTTCAAACTGAGATACTAATGTGAACCACTTGTTACTGATACATACTACAGTCTGCATCCTGCAGTTTCAGCATGTCATTGGTCCCTTGGTGCCGGCCTCAGCTGTTCTATCAGCTGATCTCAAGATCTGTGACTCTGTGGGCAAACCATCTAACTTGCTAAAGCACACCGTAGAGAAAAGGCTGTGCCTTGCAGGATGCTTTAATATATATGTTGGTGGGAGCCAGGAGTGGGCTTATGTCTGGCCAGTTATGTGAAAAGTTTCATGTGGACAGCTGAGTTCACTGGCAACAAGTTGCCGACATTCCTGTGTTGGCTCAGTGCACCTTCCTGATAAATTGGTATCTGTAATGGGTGCTTGGATGGCCCAATCCTTCTTGTGGATGTGGGTAGGATTTAGGCTGCAATATGGAATCAGTTTGCTGCTGGTATTATAGTGGATGTGAAAGTAGGTCTATTCAAGGCAAACAAAAGGACCACCAAGACTTAGGGAGGGACTTGCAGATTTGTGGCGGAGAGATAAAGGGAGAGACCAGAATGCTTTTCTCAGGAGGCCAGCAGGGTGTTGCAGTGATGGTTCTTGCAGGCTTATGTCAGGCAAGTGGGGTCAGAATCGAGGGTGGACTGATGGTGGCTTGGAGGGAGTGGGGAAGGAGAGGAAGTGAAGGAAACTGTGATTGGATTTCAGAATTTTAGTCATTTTAGTGACATATTCCTTTCAATGAAATATCTTTAAAGTTGCTTTTAAAAATACAGCCCTATAAAATTATGATTAAAAATGCATTTCTGCGATGTGTGAATTGCTTGGAGGACTGACTGCCACTATAAGCTTCACGTGACTAAGAACACTCCAAATTGTCTTTGGTCTGATATGAACATCCGAATTGCAGTGCATTTGTGGCAACCTTCAAAATAATAGATTTCTCATGTGACTGAACATGATACCTCACCTTAATTTTCATTTTAGTTTTTCTATCAGTCATAACTGAGTTACACTAGTCACTCATACATGCTGAGGACTGGCAACCTACGTGGATATAATAGTTAGGTGTCATTAAAATGATCTGGTTAGCATTCATGGAGGGATAAACACTAGCGTCATTATGATTGTGACTGTCCCTCAACCTCCCTGAGTCTTACTTCCCTTATTTTAAACTGTGGCGGGGTGAGAGTGGGGGTGAGGCGGGTGATCTCTTTTAAATGTCAGAGAACGTGACAATAAGCCAGGATGGTAGTTAGGACTGAGTTTCAATGTGCTGAAAGATAAACTGATGCATATTAAAATGTTTAAGCATTTCCCCGAGCAAATATGGATTCTAATCAGGCAGAGACAAACCAGAGGTAGTTAGGGGCTAGAGGCAGGACTCTCATAGAGAAGACTTAGAAGCAAAGCAAGGAGATTATATGATTGGCTGTAGCTTAAGCCGATGCCGCATTCAGGAAAGCCTAGTCGGCTGTCTGTGATTGGTTCTACTTAGGTTTCGATTTCTTAACCCTGAGGCATTTACAGGCTTAGATTTTGGTTGGCTTACGTAGGTGCCAAGCATTAGAGCTGCATTAGAGCATTTGAGTCACCTTGGTCTAATGCCCTCCTTGTTTAATTAATTTAACGCATGTGATGAGAATAAGAAGGCAGCAGCACAGACTTCTTGGGTTGGAGTTTGTACTTGTTTAGTTTTGTTAGGAGAGCTAGGCCATTTGTAGCATTGCCTCAAAGACTCTTCTGAATTCCAGGAAGACAGTTATTGTCAGTTACATGTTTAAAGCTCCTTGTAACTAAAATATACGTTTTTAGGCTACACAGTAGAGCTGTTTAGAGAACACAGGGAGACCTTGTATAATCAGTGCATACAATATATTTATTCTTATTTTATAGGATTTAGGATATGGTGTTACTACTTTAAATGATTCTGGAGCTTATGGTTTTTGCTTCTTTGTTTTCCTATGTGTTTTGGGATGCTTCTGCTGCTGTTCAGGATCTAGCATCCAGGACCCACAAGCAGGATGTGTCTTTCCTAAAATGATCCCACTCTTTGGCCCCTGCAGGAACTGAAATTTTGCAGGAAATTCTTAAGGAATGTTGTGGGTCCCCGTTGTTGTGATTTTACCTATTTCCCTTGTCTTTTTGGAGTGGTCAGCCTCTAAGCACTGTCCTTCTACTGTTGATCACTATTGTACTGTGAGCCATCGTTGGGGAACTCTGGGAGAAAGAAAACCTCCCTGACTCCACCTCCTCCTTCCAAGGGCCAGAATCCCACTTCCCAAATCAGCATGTTAATCTTCTCCACAGAAGGGGTATCATCCAGTGATATTGCATCAGGTACATACTGAATTTCTTGATCTGACGTCTGCAATTCTAGTTCGTTAGCCAGGCTTTCTTCCTTTCTGGTTCTACCTGGGCAACTCTGCACTGGAACATGGCTGCATTTACTGAAGGTGATAAGGTATAGCTGGTGAACTCTGGTTTCTTGATATTTAGCTACCAGGTCTTCTAAAACCTCATTCCTTATAGGCACATCAAAATATATTTTTTTCATACTATTATTATTCCTCTATTTTTTTTCTTGGTTGATCTTGCTAGTGCTACAAAAAGATTTTTTGTTTGTTGTCTGTTGTTCGTTTTCTAGCTCATCAGTATCTGCTCTTATTTTAGCTGGATAGTTGACTAGTTTTAGTTTGTTATGTTACGGATCTGCTTAGCACTGGCATTAGGCGATGACAATAGCAGATGATAACTAGGAGGTAATAATGAGTTACTAATTAGATGTCTCTGTGGACTAATTAGTAATGAGTTACTAATTAGATGTCTCTGTGGCATTGTGTCGTGCGTTCTATGTAGATCACCTCTAATCTTCCATGCCAGGTAGGGAATATCTTACGTGTTTTGCCACGATGAGGTGGAGGTTCAGAAAGGTCACATGCCTTGCCCAGGGTCACCCAGCTACCAGTGGCTGACCAGGAATTTGGAACCCGCTGATTGCCAAGCCTGTGAGCATTCCACTAGATCACGCTGTCACTCCACAGGGACTCCAGAGTTTCTATTTCCGTTGATGGATTTGATTTCTCTTGTCTCCAGCTTTTTTCTGTTCTTCCTTTCTCACTCATGTGCTCCTCATGCACGATCTCCTCTCCGTTCCTTTGGCAGAATGTATACCTTCTAATTGAGCCTCCATTAAACACACAACTCCGCCTATTGCTAAGTAAACCTTACCTGACTTTGATTAAACTGTCCACTTGCAGGGGTCCTGGTTATCACACATTTCCAGATAAGGCTTGAAAGCGTGATTTCATTATTGAAGATAATACAGTTAATTAATAAATGCTTATTAACGTATAAAAAGAGAGAGTTAAGTTATCATGGACTTTAATGATTTATACCTAATTCCCAAAGGTATACAAGGCAGCTTAAAACAGCATATTTAATACTGTGCTAGATACTTTATGTACATTAATCCTTTTCTCCCATAAAAAATCTTATGAGATAAGGATTATTCTTTTCCAAGTCCGTATAATGAGAAAGGAGCAGGTTAAATTCATGCTTTTCTCCAGTGCCTAAGCTCTTTCTACCACACTTATCTGTCTCTTTACTAAGTTGTTTGTAATATTAATTACCAGATATCTCAGTTATATTAGTGTTTGGAGATCAGCATTAAAATTTTCTCTACATTTTCTTGGTAGAAATGAGAAACATACACACACGCACACACACACACACACACACCACACACATGCATGTATATAGATAGATAATAGATAGCAATAGGGAGAGAAAGAGAAGAGAAAAGCCTGTGTTAATAAAATGTGTATATTTTTGCACATTTAAACATGAATTTGAAATGGTAAATTTGATGAGGATTTTTTCAGTAAATTTAAAAGACTGTAATTAAATGAAAAATATTTGAAGTCACTATAATTCAATTCCGTAGTGTTTTAAAATGTCTTAAAAGTAGATTATTTAAAGTACTGAATCATATCCCACCCCACCTCTGCCCCCTTCATGGACAGGTCTTAAATGACAATCTGAAGATGATCTCAGCCATTTGTAGAAAAACTTATTGATCAAAAGGCTCCATATATGTGTATACACTATAATAATTTAAAAAATATCTTTATTGGAGTATAACTGCTTTACAATGTTGTGTTAGTTTCTGCTGTACAACAAAGTGAGTCAGTGATATGTATACATATATCCCCATATCCCCTGCCTCTTGCATCTCTCTCCCACCCTCCCTATCCCACCCCTCTAGGTGGTCACAAAGCACCGAGCTGATCTCCCTGTGCTATGCGGCTGCTTCCCACTAGCTATCTATTTTACATTTGGTAGCTTATATATGTCAATACTACTCTCTCACTTTGTCCCAGCTTCCCCTTCCCCACCTGTGTCCTCACATCCTTTGTCTACATCTGCGTCTTTATTGCTGCCCTTTTCCTAGGTTCATCAGCGCCATTTTTTTAGATTCCATATATGAACGTTAGCATATGGTATTTGTTTTTCTCTTTCTGACTTACTTCACTCTGTATGACAGACTCTAGGTCCATACACTTCATTACAAATAACTCAGTTTTGTTCCTTTTAATGGCTGAGTAATATCCCATTGTATATATGTGCCACATCTTCTTTAACCATTCATCTGTCGATGGACACTTAGGTTGTTTCCATGTCCTGACTGTTGTTAATAGTGCTGCAATGAACATTGTGGTACATGACTCTTTTTGAATTACGGTTTTCTCAGGGTATATGCCCAGTAGTGGGATTGCTGGGTCATGTGGTAGCTTGATTTTTAGTTTTTTAAGGAACCTCCATACTGTTCTCCATGGTGGCTGTATCAATTTACATTCCCACCAACAGTGCAAGAGGGTTCCCTTTTCTCCACATCCTCTCCAGCATTTATTGTTTGTAGATTTTTTTATGATGGCCATTCTGACCGGTGTGAGGTGATATCTCATTTGTGGTTTCGATTTGCATTTCTCTAATGATTAGTGATGTTGAGCATCTTTTCATGTGCCTCTTGGCCATCTGTATGTCTTCTTTGGAGAAATGTCTGTTTAGGTCCATTTTTGGATTGGGTTGTTTGTTTTTTTGATATTGAGCTGCGTGAGCTGCTTGTATATTTTGGAGATTAATCCGTTGTCAGTTGCTTCATTTGCAAATATTTTCTCCCATTCTGAGGGTTGTCTTTTCGTCTTGTTTATGGTTTCCTTTGCTGTGCCAAAGCTTTTAAGTTTCATTAGGTCCCATTTGTTTATTTTTGTTTTTATTTCCATTTCTCTAGGAGGTGGGTCAAAAGTGATCTTGCTGTGATTTATGTTATAGAGTGTTCTGCCTATGTTTTCCTCTAAGAGTTTGATAGTGTCTGGCCTTACATTTAGGTCTTTAATCCATTTTGAATTTATTTTTGTGTATGGTCTTAGGAATTGTTCTGATTTCATTCTTTTACATGTAGCTGTCCAGTTTTCCCAGCACAACTTATTAAAGAGGCTGTCTTTTCTCCATTTTATATTCTTTTTTTAAATTAAATTTAATTTTTTATACAGCAGGTTCTTATTAGTCATCCTTTTTATACACATCACTGTATACATGTCAATCCCAATCTCCCAATTCATCACACCACCACAACCCGCCCTGCCACTTTCCCCCGTTGGTGTCCATACGTTTGTTATCTACATCTGTGTCTCTATTTCAGCCCTGCAAATCGGTTCATCTGTACCATTTTTCTAGGTTCCACATATATGTGTTTATATATGATATTTGTTTTTCTCTTTCTGACTTACTTCACTCTGTATGACAATCTCTAGATCCATCCACGTCTCTACAAATGACCGAATTTCGTTCCTTTTTATGGCTAAGTAATATTCTATTGTATGTATGTACCACATCTTCTTTATCCATTCGTCTGTCGATGGGCATATAGGTTGCTTCCATGTCCTGGCTATTTAAATAGTGCTGCAATGAACATTGGGGTGCATGTGTCTTTTTGAATTATGGTTTTCTCTGGGTATATGCCCAGTAGTGGGATTGCTGGGTCATATGGTAGTTCTATTTTTAGTTCTTTAAGGAACCTCCATACTGTTCTCCATGGTGGCTGTATCAATTTACATTCCCACCAACAGTGCAAGAGGGTTCCTTTTTCTCCACACCCTCTCCAGCATTTGTTGTTTGTAGATTTTCTGATGATGCTTATTCTAACTGGTGTGAGGTGATACCTCATTGTGGTTTTGATTTGCATTGCTTTAATAATTAGTGATGCTGAGCAGCTTTTCATTAATTTCTCTTCCAGATTTTTTGTCATTAGTGTATAGGAATGCAAGAGATTTCTGTGCATTACTTTTGTATCCTGCTACTTTACCAAATTCATTGGTTAGCTCTAGTAGTTTTCTGGTAGCGTCTTTAGGATTCTCTTTGTATAGTATCATGTCATCTGCAAACAGTGACAGTTTTACTTCTTCTTTTCTGATTTGGATTCCTTTTATTTCTTTTTCTTCTGTGATTGCTGTGACTAAAACTTCCAAAACTATGTTGAATAATAGTGGTGAGAGTGGGCAACCTTATCTTATCTATCTTATCTGATATGAGTACTGCTACTCCAGCTTTCTTTTGATTTCCATTGTCATGGAATATCATTTTCTATCCCCTTACTTTCAGTCTATATGTGTCCCTAGGTCTGAAGTGGGTCTCTTGTAGACAGCTTATATACGGGTCTTGTTTTTGTATGCATTCAGCAGTCTGTGTCTTTTGGTCGGGGCATTTAATCCATTTACATTTAAGGTAATTATCAATATGTATGTTCCTATTACCATTTTCTTAATTGTTTTGGGTTTGTTTTTGTAGGTGTTTTCCTTCTCTTGTGTTTACTGCCTAGAGAAGTTCCTTTAGCATTTGTTGTAAAGCTGGTATGGTGGTGCTGAATTCTGGTAGCTTTCACTTATCTGTAAAGCTTTTGGTTTCTCCATCTAATCTGAATGAGACCCTTGCTGGGTACAGTAATCTTGGTTGTAGGTTTTTCCTTTTCATCACTCTTAAGTATATCTTACCACTCCCTTCTGGCCTGTAGAGTTTCTGGTGAAAGATCAGCTTTTAACCTTATGGGGATTCCCTTATATGTTATTTGCTGCTTTTCCGTTGCTGCCTTTAATATGTTTTCTTTGTATTTAATTTTTGATAGTTTGGTTAATATGTGTCTTGGCATGTTTCTCCTTGGATTTATCCTGAATGGGACTCTCTGCGCTTCCTGGACTTGACTGACTATTTCCTTTCCCATATTAGGGAAGTTTTCAACTATAATCTCTTCAAATATTTTCTCAGTCCCTTTCTTTTTCTCTTCTTCTTCTGGGACCCCTATAATTTGAATGTTGGTGTGTTTACTGTTGTCCCAGAGGTCTCTGAGACTGTCCTCTCTTCTTTTCATTCTTTTTTCTTTATTCTGCTCTGCAGTAGTTATTTCCACTATTTTATATTCCAGGTCACTTATACGTTCTTCTGCCTCAGTTATTCTGCTATTGATTCCTTCTAGAGAATTTTTAATTTCATTTATTGTGTTGTTCATCACTGTTTGTTTGCTCTTTAGTTCTTCTAGGTCCTTGTTAAACGTTTCTTGTATTTTCTCCATTCTATTTCCAAGATTTGGGGTCATCTTTACTATCATTACTCTGAATTCTTTTTCAGGTAGACGGCCTATTTCCTGTTCATTTGTTTGGTCTGGTGGGTTTTTGCCTTGCTCCTTCATCTGCTGTGTGTTTTTCTGTCTTCTCATTTTGCTTATCTTACTGTGTCTGGAGTCTTCTTTTCGCAGGCTGCAGGTTCATAGTTCCCATTATTTTTGGTGTCTGCCTCCAGTGGGTGAGGTTGGTTCAGTGGGTTGCGTCGGCTTCCTGGTGGAGGGGACTGGTGCCTGTGTTATGGTGGATGAGGTTGGATGTTATCTTTCTCGTGGGAAGGACCATGTCCAGTGGTGTGTTTTGGGGTGTCTGTGGACTTGTTATGATTTTAGGCAGCCTCTCTGGTAATGGGTGGGGTTGTGTTCCTGTCTTGCTAGTTGTTTAGCATGGGATGTCCAGCACTGGAGCTTTCTGGTCATTGAGTGGAGCTAGGTCTTAGCGTTGAGTTGGAGATCTCTGGGAAAGCTCTGGCCGATTGATATTACGTGGGTCCGGGAGGTCTCTGGTGGTCCAATGTCCTGAACTTGGCTCTCCCACCTCTGAGACTCAGACCTGACATCCAGCCAGAGCACCAAGACCCTGTCACCCACACGGCTGCTAGTGTTGGAGCGTCTCCTGCAGAGGGAGGGGATGGCTGTGGCTCACCACAGGGACAAGAGCACCTGCAACAGAAGTTCCGGTTAGTACTCCTTGTTGTGACTCCTGGAGTCCATCATTAACCCCACCAAAGGGCCTGCAGGCTCCAGCTGGGTCATCTCAGGCCAAACAACCAACAGGGAGGGAACTCCCATATCCATTTTTAATGTTTTCATCTTTATCTCCATCTCTGGATTATAAGCTCCTTGTGAGTGGAGACCTCTTTTCTAGTTCTCTCCTATCTTTTCAGGGAACTGATCATGGTCAGGCCCTTTATATGCTTACTAAATAGTGGCGGACAATCAAAAGTGCTTTGAGGCCCTAAGAGGAGATGCCCATGAGTAAAGAGGGGAAAAAATGAAGACGACATAGATGCCTGGCAGGAGAGGCTGATTGTGCAAGATGGAAACTGGCCCTGAAGCCTCACTGTCTGCTCATAGGGCTTCTTATTCAGGCTTCAGTGTTAGACCTGCGCGGTCTCCTAGGAGTTTCGACTCGCCCAGGAAACAACAAGAGTCGGAAGTCGATGCAAAACGCAAGAGGTTTATTGAAGGCCGGTGCACCGGGGTTCCTTGGTCCTCACGCAGGAGGTCGAAGAAGGAACCCTTTTGGGCGCGAATATGTCAGTTTTATAGGTTCCCACTTCCCCGTATGTAAATTATAGATTTGGTTGTGTTCTCCTGCTGATTGGTCCCGGCTTAGGCTCGGACCAGAGAGGGAACTTGTCCCCAGCTGCCTGATTGGTCTTTGACAGACACCTTTTTTACATTTTGTTATCTCCCTCCTTCTCCCCAGCTGCCTGATTGGTCTTTGACTGACACCTTTTTTACATTTTGTTATCTCCCTCCTTCTCGGAAGGGGGCCGGACATCCTGGAAATTCACCCATTGTCTAAGAAGCCCCTATTGTCTGGAGAGTTCTTAATCATTAGCTGGAACAGTGTCCCTCGAGTCCCACATCAGTAACCTAAGATGTGGAGATTGCAGGATTTAATGTTGTTACCCTCCCCTCCACCATGAATAGGGACACTTGCTGGGGTCACAGGGCATCAGTGATCTGCTGTGACTCCAGGTTGGGGTGGCTATTCAGGCAGATATTCTTTTTTGAACAACCAGACAGGCTGTCTCCTGAGATCTGACCAAGACTGGAACTTGGAGGAGATTCAGCTGGCTTTGGTTCAAACCAGACAGACTAAAACAATGTCAACAGTCAGGGGAAGGATTCTAGACCCTGCAAGAGATGCTTCTTCACCTTCAGCCTGAAGACTGTAGACTCTTAGCATGAGCCTTCTAGCAGTCTAAGTGTCCTTCTGCACTGCCACCCTGTGCAGAACCATGGATGAAGGTCTTCAGTGGGAAAAGATAACGGTTGAAAAATTTTCAGTAATAACACTAAGTGATATTGCAGCCATGTCAACATATCATGGGTAGAAACAACAGAAGCTTATTCACAAAATAGAAGATTCTTAGTTGTAGAAAATTAGCCTAAACTTCTTGGAGAACTCTTAATGCTGCTGTTTACTGAGTGTTGACCATGACCAGAACATTAGACCCATATAATTGTCTGGACTCAGTTGGGTGAAAAAGATACTGTCTCTAAGAGGGAAGTAAAATGGAGTGGAGAATTGGCAAGGATGTTTTCCATGTTAACACATATATGTGGAATCTAGAAAAATTGTACAGATGAACCTATTTGCAGGGCAGGAATAGAGACACAGAAGTAGAGAATGGACATGTGGACATGGGGGAGCGGAGGAAGGGGAGGGTGGGACGAACTGGGAGATTAGGATTGACATATATACACTACCGTGTGTAAAACAGACAGCTAGTGGGAACCTTCTGTATAGCACAGGGAGCTCAGCTCAGTGCTCTGTGATGACCTAGATGGGTGGGATGGGGCTGGTGGGAGGGAGGTCCAAAAGGGAGGGGACATATGTATATATATAGCTGAGTCACTTCGTTGTACAGCAGAAACTAGCACAGCATTGTAAAACAATTACACTCTAATTAAAAAAAAATACTTTGGAAGCAGGTGGTCTGCTAAGGCTAGTGGCACCTCACCATGACCCTTTGGACCTGGTGTCCAGTCCCTTGTGCATTATGCAGTCCTCTTTTGGGTCAGGGCATTAGAGTTAGTTTGAAGCATAGCAGCCAGCCAATTCCATGGCTTCTTTATCTCTCTCTGTCTCTGTATCCCTCTATTTCTGTCCCTGTCTTACACACACACACACAGACAGACACACACACACACACACACACACACACACACACACACACACACACACTGACATTTGTATGAGGGGGCACAAGATGGAACATAGAATGTGGTTTAACTTTCAGAAGTTTAAATGAGAGGCTCTTTGTTAGTGAAAAGCAAACAAAACAAACTGGCCACGAGGTCAGCATGCTCTGGAATGTAGAATTGTTTGTCGCCAGTCAAACAGCCGCCTGATGTTGGGTTTACATAATGTTTCAGCAAACCGAAACAATGAGGACGTTTACCATTAACTCAAGGCCTGAGCCATAAAATCAGAATGGGGGAAGATGAGGGTCACTAATTCTGATCCTCAAGGCCCTCAACAAACAGCTCTGCCCAGGGCAAAATAGCTCCTTAGACCAAGTCGTCCAAATTTATTAAACACCTAGTATTTTGCCAAAGACTCTTTGGATAGGAAGATGAAAGACCCTTGCCCCTTCATAGGGCATGCCTCCCAGGACCATGCTGATGTCTAGCTGGTAGACAGAGAAACAAATAATGGTGAGGTGGCACTGTTAAAGTGAGTTTCATTTTAGACAAAATTCCCTGTGTAAGAATAACAGAAGGGAGAGGCCAAGTTCACCTACTAGTCAGAAAAGGTGCCCAGAGAGATAGCATTTGAGTTGAAACTGGCAGGAAGAGTAGAAGTTTCCCAGGACCACAAACTGGAGGTGATGGGGTAGGAGCCGAGGTGCATGCTGGAGAGAAGGTTAAATAAGTGCAAGGCGTGAGGAGCCTGGATTATTCCAGAAACTTCTAAAAATAATTCAGTGTTGTCAAGTGTGAAGTGAGGAGTGGCAGGAGAGGGAGTGGGGAAGGTGGCTGTCTGGTCAAGAAGGGTCTTATGCGTATGTGAGAGTAGGTGCTGATGTTTTTCCTACGTGGGGGAGGATGCCAGTGACATTTTGAGCTGCGGTAGTGGCTTGGCCACAGTTGCTTCTTAGAAAGGTCAGTGCGTTGGCTTTGAGGAGGACAGGTGGGAGGGGGTGACTGGAGGGATGATGTGGTCCTGAGGGAAGGGAAGGGCAACTTTGTAGTGGACACACTGAGGAGTTGTCAGGCCCAGGTGAATTGTCAGAGACCTGCACAGGCAACTGTGGGATTCATGAGGGGGACAGTGGGACAGCAGGAGTGAGCTGTATGGTCAGCTCTAGCTCCAAGCAAATGCCAAGGCTTGGGAATGGCCCTGGGCAGGTCCAGGGTCTCATCTGGCTTCTGAGAGCCATTCTTAATGCTGAGCAGTAGCGTCACTGCTGGCCTAGGGCATGTGTCAACTCTGAGGGGCACATCTGATGTCCTGCTGCTCTGCCAGTGTCTGGAGCATAGCAGAGGATCTTGATAAATATATGTTGATTGAACAGGGCCTGGTACTAATATAGGAGCTGGGGATACAGCCATGAGCACTATCACACGAAAACCCTGTTCTGGAGGAGCGTATATTCCAGGTGGTGAGAGAAGCAGTCAGCAAAAGAAACAAAATGCATAAAAAGCTAGATGGTGAAATATGCTGTGAGGACACAATAAGGTGGGGAGCGTGGTTTGCAATTTTAAATAGGATGAGTGAAGACCTGGAGGCGGTGGGGGGGGGTGGGATGGGGACACCCATTTGGCTATGGGGGAGAAGAGCCTTCCAAGGAAGGAAAAGAGAGCCAACGTGTTGAGCTGGGTGTGTTGTTAGCTTGTTGGGGAGCAGCAAGGAAGCCAGTGTGGCTGCAGTGAGGTCTGTGAGGTGGAGAAGTGGAGTGAGGGCAGGGGTGTGTCGGGCTGGGGAGCCATTGTCCTCTACTCTGAGTGAGATGCAAAGTCCAGTTTATTCTCCCTGCTACCCTGAGCTGTGCCCCGTTCTCCTCTCCTGCTTCTTCCGATCACGATTACAACCTACCAGTGCACATTTTATAGACAACTGGCCCAGACACATGCAGGAGTCAGTGCCATTGAAGTAAGAGGTAGGAGGACTGCTCTATTTTAAAGGGCCTGAAGAGCTATAGTAATCAAACACCATGTTTTAATTCTTAGGATAAGGAGGGTGATTGGAATGTGGGCTCATATTAGATGATATTAGTTCCCCTTAATTTGCTTAGGTGTGGTTATTCTACTAAGGTTACAAAGGAGAATGTCTTCATTCTGAGAAGACGAATGCTGAACTATTTAGGGGTGCAGTGTCCTGATACCAGCAGCTTACTTTCACATGGTTCAGCATACACACACATAGGCAGGATCAAATGGATACATACATACATACATGCATAATGCCAAATTATGAACAGCTGTTCCGTCTTGGTGGTGGGTGTGTAGATACTGGCTATACTAGCCTATCAACTTTCATCTTAGAAAATTTTCATGTTAAAATGTTGGGAAAAATTCCCTCGTTACGGTCCATTTCTTTTGGCTCTGCCTTTGGTTGCTGTTATTTATGCTCATGAGATTCTGCCTGGCGCCCTAGGCAGTTTATTTACTTTGGGTCAGAAATGTTTGTCTCTGGAGACTTAAAAGAGACACAGAGCATAGGGATTCAGGTGGGATGTCAGATGGGTGGCATCTGAACCCCGTTGGGCTGGCAGGCCCCAGTAGAACAGGACCATGAGTCAAAGCATGGTAGATAGATGCCTTATGATTTTAAGAGACACTTGTAGGACAAGAGGAAGGCAAAGAAGAAATGGAGAGGTTAATTAACCTTGGAGAGGTTAATTCCTCGCTGGAGTGTGTGCTTTTTCCCTGATGTCGAGAACCTAAATTATTCCACTATTTACCTGCTGTGTGACTTGACAAAAGGCTAATGTGATTTAGAAACTCAGTGGTCATCCAGAAAGTCTATTTTTTAGACTTTTAGGTTACCAGGCTCTGTCAGGGGACTGGGTTTTGGTGTATTAAATCTCAAATTTAATCCAGGGGCCAATATGTCTGTGAATATTAGAAAGTTCAACTCCCCTTTTCACGGATCACATCAATTCCATATGGTATTTTCCACGTGGAAGCAAGAAATAGCATATCCAGAAAGCTGGGCTTAGCACCTTTGGATCTCCTGATGAAATTTCAGCATACAGATAGGATGTGAGCATTTATATACAAACAACCTCTGCCAGGCACCCAAGACAAAAAATAAATAACCCTTTATTATTATTAAAAATAACTTAGAGCTCAGAGAAAAGATGAATGTAGGTGGTAATATATAAAGGACTTCCTAAAGAAAAAGTTGTTCACAGTCTTTTATTTGGTTTAAAAAAAAGTCTTTTGTTTTGCTGCAGGAATAACAATAAGAGATAAAAATCATTTGAAACTAAGGGAGGAAGTAGAAAAATGGTCACTATTTGTAGCTTGGTCTATTCTCAGTATAGTAATAATAATAATAGCAACTATAGCAACAGTTGATGATTTTTGAGCGCTTACTATGTGCCAGGCATAGTGAGCACTTTTAAAATTCAACTAATTTAATTCTTGTGACAAACCTATGTGGCAGCTACTATTATTATCTTTACTTTAGGGAGCTGAGGCCCAGAGAAATTAAATAACTTGTATGAAGTCAAATGACCAGCAATTAACATAGATGGTATTCAAGCTGTCTCTTGAGGCGAGCTAAATAAAACTCTATCCTATTTTCTAGAGGCATATTTTTATTTTCTCCTTTCTCTATGGTAAGCCTTGTTCTGGTCTCTCTGGAGGATATATTGAAAATGATGGCCCACTACATTCCTAGCAAGCCAGGTCTTTACAGGAGTGGTCCCCAATTTGTGACTGTAGACCTTGGGGTACCAGTGATTTCCTGTTGTCACTAACAATAGCTTGCTATGGGCCATGCCTTCTGCTATATACTTCACATGTTTTATTTCAGTATTTTTAAAAAATTTGACTCATAGTTAAAAACAATAGTGTTGTAAAGCAGGACTAAGTTATACGTATATATATTCAGAAAAAAAGTTTCACGAAACAACACTTATATTTACTATTTGTGATACACTTTGTTACTTTCCATTTTATTCTGTTTCCTTTAAAGAATGCTGGTTGTCTCATGTCTCATTTTATATCCTGCTAAATGGCTTATAACCCATTGTTTAGTAAAACACTAGCTCGGCTGGAGCTGGTGGGAAGGCATGGGTTGGTCTCAGAATTTGTTCCACGTCTTGTGGAGAGTGCTGTCAAAGGAAGTGAAGGAGAAGATAGGCACAGACCAGTTGGGGAACAAATACTACTATATCCCAGAGTACAAGAACTGGAGAGATTGGTTCAGGATGGCGGAGTAGAAGGATGTGTGCTCACTCCTTGCAAGAGCACCGGAATCACAACTAACTGCTGAACAGTCATCAACAGAAAGATATTGGAACTCACCAAAAAAGATAACCCACATCCTAAGACAAAGGAGAAGCCACAATGAGACAGTAGGAGGGGCGCAATCACAAAAAAATCAAATCCCATAACTGCCTGGTGGGTGACTCACAAACTGGAGAACACTTATACCACAGAAGTCCACCCACTGGAGTGAAGGTTCTGAGCCCCTCGTCAGGCTTCCCAACCTGGGGGTCTGGCAACGGGAGGAGGAATTCCTAGAGAGTCAGGCTTTGAAGGCTAGCCGGATTTGATTGCAGGACTTCGACAGGACTGGGGGAAACAGAGACTCCACTCTTGGAGGGCACACACAAAGTAGGGTGTGCATCAGGACCCAGGGGAAGGAGCAGTGACCCCATAGGAGACTGAACAAGACCTACCTGCTAGCGTTAGAGGGTCTCCTGCAGAGGTGGAGGGTAGCTGTGGCTCACCGTGAGGACAAGGACACTGGCAGCAGAAGTTCTGGGAAGTACTCCTTGGCATGAGCCCTCTCAGAGTCTGCCATTAGCCCCACTGAAGAGCCAGGTAGGCTCCAGTGTTGGGTTGCCTAAGGCCAAACAACCAACAGGGAGGGAACCCAGCCTCACCCATCAGCAGACAAGCGGATTAAAGTTTTACTGAGCTCTGCCCACCAGAGCAACACCCAGGTCTACCCACCACCAGTCCCTCCCATTAGGAAAATTGCCGAAGCCTCTTAGGTAGCCTCATCCACCAGAGGGCAGACAGCAGAAACAAGAAGAACTACAATCCTGCAGCCTGTGGAACAAAAACCACATTCACAGGAAGATAGACAAGATAAAAGGCAGAGGGCTATGTAACAGATGAAGGAACAAGATAAAACCCCAGAAAAACAACTAAACGAAGTGGAGATAGGCAACCTTTCAGAAAAGGAATTCAGAATAATGATAGTGAAGATAATCTAGGACCTCAGAAAAAGAATGGAAGCAAAGATCGAGAAGATCCAAGAAATGTTTAACAAAGACCTAGAAGAATTAAAGAACAAACAAACAGAGATGAACAATACAATAACTGAAATGAAAAATACACTAGAAGGAATCAATAGCAGAATAACTGAGGCAGAAGAACGGATAAGTGACCTGGAAGACAGAATGGTGGAATTCACTGTCACAGAACAGAATAAAGAAAAAAGAATGAAAAGAAATGAAGACAGCCCAAGAGACCTCTGGGACAACATTAAACATAGCAACATCCACTTTATAGGGTTGCCAGAAGGAGAAGAGAGAGAGAAAGGACCCAAGAAAATACTTGAAGAGATTATAGTCAAAAACTTCCCTAACATGGGAAAGGAAATAGCCACCTAAGTCCAGGAAGTGCAGAGAGTCCCAGGCACGATAAGCGCAAGGAGAAACACACCGAGACACAAAGTAATCAAACTGACAAAAATTAAAGCCAAAGAAAAATTATTGAAATCAACAAGGGAAAAACAACAAATAACATACAAGGGAACTCCCATAAGGTTAACATACAAGCCAGAAGGGAGTGGCATGATATATTTAAAGTTGTGAAAGGGAAGAACCTACAACCAAGATTACTCTACCCAGCAAGGATCTTGTTCAGATTCAATGGGGAAATCAAAAGCTTTATAGACAAGCAAAAGCTAAGAGAATGCAGCACCACCAAACCAGCTCTACAACAAATGCTAAAGGAACTTCTCTAAGTGGGAAACACAAGAGAAGAAAAGGACCTACAAAAACAAACCCAAAACAATTAAGAAAATGGTAATAGGAACATACATATCAATAATTACCTTAAATGTGAATGGATTAAATGCTCCAACCAAAAGACACAGGCTGGCTGAATGGATACAGAAATAAGACCCATATATATGCTGTTTACAAGAGACCCACTTCAGATCTAGGGACACATACAGACTGAAAGTGAGGGGATGGAAAAAGATATTCCATGCAAATGGAAATCAAAAGAAAGCTGGAGTAGCAATACTTATATCAGATAAAATAGACTTTAAAATAAAGAATGTTAAAAGAGACAAGGAAGGACACTACATAATGATCAAGGGATCAATCCAAGAAGAAGATGTAACAATTATATATGCACCCAACATAGGAGCACCTCAATACATAAGGCAACTGCTAACAGCTGTAAAAGAGGAAATCAACAGTAACACAATAATAGTGGGGGATTTTTAACACCTCACTTACACCAATGGACAGATCATCCAAACAGAAAATTAATAAGGAAACACAAGCTTTAAATGACACAATAGAGCAGATAGATTTAATTGATATTTATAGGACATTCCATCCAAAAAGAGCAGATTACACTTTCTTCTCAAGTGCACACGGAACATTTTCCAGGATCACATCTTGGGTCACAAAGCAAGCCTCAGTAAATTTAAGAAAATTGAAATCATATCAAGCATCTTTTCGGACCTCAACACTATGAGATTAGAAATCAGTTACAGGGAAAAAACGTAAAAAACACAAACACATGGAGGCTAAACAATACGTTACTAAATAACCACGAGACCACTGAAGAAATCAAAGGGAAATCAAAAAACACCTAGAGACAAATGACAATGAAAACACGACTATCCAGAATATATGGGATGCAGCAAAAGCAGTTCTAAGAAGGAAGGTTATAGCAATACAATCCTACCTCAAGAAACAAGAAAAATCTCAAATAAACAATCTAACCTTACACCTAAAGGAAGTAGAGAAAGTAGAACAAACAAAACCCAAAGTTAGTAGAAGGAAAGGAATCATAAAGGTCAGAGCAGAAATAAATGAAATAGAAACAAAGAAAACAATAGCAAAGGTCAATAAAACTAAAAGCTGGTTCTTTGAGAAGATAAACAAAATTGATAAACCATTAGCCAGACTCATCAAGAAAAAGAGGGAGAGGACTCAAATCAATAAAATTAGAAATGAAAAAGGAGAAGTTACAACAGACACCGCAGAAATACACAACATCCTTTGAGACTACTACAGGCAACTCTATGCCAATAAAATGGTCAACCTGGAAGAAATGCACAAATTCTTAGAAAGGTATAACCTTTCAAGACTGAACCAAGAAGAAATAGAAAATATGAACAGACCAACCACAAATAATGAAATTGAAACTGTGGTTAAAAATCTTCCAACAAACAAAAGTCTAGGACCAGATGGTTTCACAGGTAAATTCTATCAAACATTTAGGGAAGAGCTAACCCCCATCCTTCTCGAACACTTCCAAAAAATTGCAGAGGAAGGAACACTCCCAAACTCATTCTATGAGGCCACCATCACTGTGATATCAAAACCAGACAAAGATAGTACAAAAAGGAAAATTACAGACTGTTATCACTGATGAATATAGATGCAAAAATCCTCAACAAAATACTAGCAAACAGAATCCAACATATTAAAAGGATCATACACCATGATCAAGTGGGATGTTTCCCAGGGATGCAAGGATTCTTCAATATATGCAAATCAATCAATGTGATACACCATATTAACAAATTGAAGAATAAAAAGCATATGATCATCTCAATAGATGCAGAAAAAGCTTTTGACAAAATTCAACACCAATTTATGATAAAAACTCTCCAGAAAGTGGGCATAGAGGGAACCTACCTCAACATAATAAAGGCCATATACGACAAACCCACAGCAAACATCATCTTTAATGGTGAAAAACCGAAAGCATTTCCTCTAAGATCAGGAAAAAGACAAGGATGTCCACTCTCGCCACTATGATGCAACATAGTTTTGGAAGTCCTAGCCACAGCAATCAGAAGAAAAAGAAATAAAAGGAATACAAATTGGAAAAGAAGTAAAACTGTCACTGTTTGCAGATGACATGATACTATACATAGAGAATCCTGAAGGTGCCACCAGAAAGGTACTAGAGCTAATCAATGAATTTGGTAAAGTAGCAGGATACAAAATTAATGCACAGAAATCTCTCACATTACTATATGCTAATGATGAAAAATCTGAAAGAGAAATTAAGGACACACTCCCATTTACCATTGCAGCAAAAAGAATAAAATACCTAGGAATAAACCTACGTAGGGAGACAAAAGACCTGTATGCAGAAAACTATAAGACACAGATGAAAGAAATTAAAAATGATACAAACGGATGGAGAGATATACCATGTTCTTGGATTGGAAGAATCCACATTGTGAAAATGAGTATAATACCCAAAGCAATCTACAGATTCAATGCAATCCCTACCAAATTACCAATGGCATTTTTTACAGAACGAGAACAAAAAATTTTAAAATTTGTTTGGAGACACCAAAGACCCCGAATAGCCAAAGCGGTCTTGAGGGAAAAAAACGGCGCTGGAGGAATCAGACTCCCTGACTTCAGACTGTATTACAAAGCTACAGTAATCAAGATAATATGGTACTGGCACAAAAACAGAAATATAAATCAATGGAACAGGATAGAAAGCCCAGAGATAAACCCACGCACCTATGGTCAACTAATCTATGACAAAGGAGGCAGGGATATACAATGGAGAAAAGACAGTCTCTTCAATATGTGGTGCTGGGGAAACTGGACAGCTACATGTAAAGGAATAAAATTAGAACACTCCCTAACACCATACACAAAAATAAACTCAAAATGGATTAGAGACCTAAATGTAAGACCGGACACTATAAAACTCTTAGAGGAAAACATAGGAAGAACACTCTGACATAAATCACAGCAAGATCTTTTTTGATCCACCTCCTAGGATAATGGAAATAAAAACAAAACTAAACAAATGGGACCTAATGAAACTTAAAAGCTTTTTCACAGCAAAGGAAGCCATAAACAAGATGAAAAGATAACCCTCAGAATGGGAGAAGATATTTGCAAACGAATCAACGGACAAAGGATTAATCTCCAAAATATATAAACAGCTCATGCTGCTCAATATTAAAAGAGCAAAAAACCCAATCAAAGAATGGGCAGAAGACCTAAGTAGACATTTCTCCAAAGAAGACATACAGATGGCCAAGAAGCACATGAAAAGCTGCTCAGCATCACTAACTATTAGAGAAATGCATATCAAAACTACAGTGAGGTATCACCTCACACCATTTAGAATGGGCATCATCTGAAAATTTACAAAGAACAAATGCTGGAGCAGGTGTGGAGAAAAGGGAACCCTCTTGCACTGTTGGTGGGAATATAAATTGATACAGCCACTATTGATACAACAGTATGGAGGTTCCTTAAAAAACTAAAAATAGAATTACCATATGACCCCACTATCTCACTACTGGTATATACCCAGAGAAAACCATAATTCAGAAAGACACATGCACCCCAATGTTCATTGCAGCACTATTGACAATAGCCAGGTCATGGAATCAACCTAAATGCCCATCGACAGACGAATGGATAAAGAAGATGTGATACATATATACAATTGAATATTACTCAGCCATAAAAAGGAAAGAAATTGGGTCATTTGTAGAGACATGGATGGATCTAGAGACTGTCATACAGAGTAAGTCAGAAAGATACAAACAAATATTGTATATTAACGCATATATGTGGAACCTAGAATAATGGTACAGATGACGCAGTTTGCAAGGGAGAACTAGAGACACAGATGTAGATAACAAACATATGGACACCAAGGGCAAAAGTGACAGGTGGTGGTGGTGGTGGTGTGATGAATTGGGAGATTGGGATTGACATATATACAGTAATATGTATAAGATGGATAATTAATATGAATCTGCTGTGTAAAAAAATAAAATTCAAAAATAAAAAACACAAGCTCATTTCAGTTTTCACAGTAATTTTATGAGTAATATAATTTTTTAAAAAAATATTTATTTGGCTGCTCCAGGTCTTAGTTGTGGCACACGGGATCTTTAGTTGCAGCAGGTGCGATCTTTAGTTATGGCATGTGGGATCTATATCCATGACTAGGGATTGAAACCACGCCCCTGCATTGGGAGTGCAGAATCTTAGCCACCGGACCACCAGGAAAGTCCTGAAATCAACATAATTTTAATACCCATTTTACAGATGAGAAAATTGAGTTCATTTGTTCAAGATCAAGGTCACACAAACCAAGGTCTATGGCTTGCACTTGGGATTATATTCCGTTTTTATTTATATTTTGTTTAACATCTTTATTGGAGTAAAATTGCTTTACAATGGTGTGTTTCTGCTGTATAACAAAGTGAGTCAGCTATATATATACATATATCCCCATATCCCCTCCCTGTTGTGTCTCCCTCCCACCCTCCCTATCCCACCCCTGTAGGTGGTCACAAAGCAGTGAGCTGATCTCCCTGTGCTATGTGGCTGCTTCCCACTAGCTATCTTATTTTACATTTGGTAGTGTATACATGTCCATGCCACTCTCTCACTTTGTCCCAGCTTACCTTCCTTCCCCCTCCCCATGTCCTCAAGTCCATTTTCTATGTCTGCATCTTTATTCCTGTCCTGCCTCTAGGTTCTTCAGAACCTTTTTTTTTTTTTAGATTTCATATATATGTGTTAGCATACAGTATTTGTTTTTCTCTTTCTGACTTACTTCACTCTGTATGACAGTCTCTAGGTCCATCCACCTCACTACAAATAACTCAATTTTATTTCTCTTTATGGCTGAGTAATATTTCATTGTATGTATGTGCCACATCTTCTTTATCCAGTTATCTGTTGATGGACACTTATGTTGCTTCTTGGCTATTGGAAATAGTGTTGCAGTGAACATTGTGGTACATGACTGTTTTTGAATTGTTTCTCAGGGTATATGCCCAGTAGTGGGATTGCTGGGTCATATGGTATTTCTATTTTTGTTTTTTTAAGGAACCTCCATACTGTTCTCCATAGTGGCTGTATCAATTTACATTCCCACCAACAGTGAAATAGTGTTCCCTTTTCTCCATACACTCTCCAGCATTTATAGTTTGTATATGTTTTGATGATGGCCATTCTGACTGGTGTGAGGTGATACCTCATTGTAGTTATGATTTGCATTTCTCTAATGATTTGTGATGTTGAGCATCCTTTCATGTGTTTGTTGGCAGTCTGTATATCTTCTTTGGAGAAATGTCTATTTTGGTCTTCTGCCCATTTTTTCGATTGGGTTGTTTGTTTTTTGATTTAGAGCTGCATGAGCTACTTGTGTATTTTGGAGATTAATCCTTTGTCCGTTGCTTCATTTGCAAATATTGTCTCCCATTCTGAGGGTTGTCTTTTTGTCTTGTTTATGGTTTCCTTTGCTGTGCCAAAGCTTTTAAGTTTTAGTAGGTCCCATTTGTTTATTTTTGTTTTTACTTCCATTTCTGTAGGAGTTGGGTCAAAAAAGATCTTGCTGTGGTATATGTCATAGAGTGTTCTGCCGATGTTTTCCTCTAAGACTTTTATAGTGTCTGCCCTTACATTTAGGTCTTTAATCCATTTTGAGCTTATTTTTGTGTATGGTGTTAGGGAGTGTTCTAATTTCATTCTTTTACATGTAGCTGTCCAGTTTTCCCTGCACCACTTATTAAAGAGGCTGTCTTTTCTCCGTTGTATATTCTTCCCTCCTTTATCAAAGATAAGGTGACCATATGTGCATGGATTTATCTCTGGGCTTTCTATTTTGTTCCATTGATCTCTATTTCTGTTTTTGTGCCGGTACCATAGTGTCTTGATTACTGTAGCTTTGTAATACAGTCTGAAGTCAGGGAGCCTGATTCCTCCAGCTCCGTTCTTTCTCAAGATTGTTTTGGCTATTTGGGGTCTTTTGTGTTTCCATACAAATTTTGAAATTTTTTATTCTAGTTCTGTGAAAAATGCCATTGGTAGTTTGATAGGGATTGCACTGAATCTGTAGATTGCTTTGGGTAGTAGAGTCATTTTCACAATGTTGATTCTTCCAATCCAAGAACATGGTATATACCTCTCCATCTGTTTGTATCATCTTTAATTTCTTTCCTCAGTGTCATAGTTTTCTTCATACAGGTCTTTTGTCTCCCTACATAGGTTTATTCCTATGTGTTTTATTCTGTTTGTTGCAATGGTAAATGGGATTGTTTCCTTAATTTCTCTTTCAGGTTTTCATCATTAGTGTATAGGATTGTAAGAGATTTCTGTGCATTAATTTTTTATCCTGCTACTTCACCAGATTCCTTGGTTAGCTCTAGTAGTATTCTGGTAGCATCTTTAGGATTCTCTATGTATAGTATCATGTCATCTACAAACAGTGACAGTTTTACTTCTCTTCTAATTTGGATTCCTTTTATTTGTTTTTCTTCTCTGATTGCTATGGCTAGAACTTCCAAAACTATGTTGAATAATAGTGGTGAGAGTGGGCAACCTTGTCTTGCTCCTGATCTTAGTGGAAATGCTTTCAGTTTTTCACCATTGAGGATGATGTTGCCTGTGGGTTTGTCATATATGGCCTTTATTATGTTGAAGTAAGATCCCTCTGTGCCTACTTTCTGGAGAGTTTTTATCATTGATGCATGTTGAATTTTGTTAAAAGCTTTTTCTGCATCTATTGAGATGATCATATGCTTTTTATTCTTCAATTTGTTAATATGGTGTATCACATCGATTGATTTGCATATATTGAAGAATCTTTGCATGTCTGGGATAAACCCCACTTGATGATGGTGTATGATCCTTTTAATGTGCTGTTGGATTCTGTTTGCTAGTATTTTGTTGAGGATTTTTGCATCTGTGTTCATCAGTGATATTGGCCTGTAGTTTTCTTTCTTTGTGACATCTTTGTCTGGTTTCAGTATGATGGTGATGGTGGCCTGGTAGAATGAGTTTGGGAGTATTCCTCCCTCTG
Organism: Stenella coeruleoalba; assembly: GCF_951394435.1. Taxonomy (NCBI): domain Eukaryota; kingdom Metazoa; phylum Chordata; class Mammalia; order Artiodactyla; family Delphinidae; genus Stenella; species Stenella coeruleoalba. The sequence continues at coordinate 53,381,106 of NC_137148.1, forward strand.
CTATATTTTGGAAGAGTTTGAGAAGGATAGGTGTTAGCTCTTCTCAAATGTTTGATCAAATTCGACTGTGAAGACATCTGGCCCTGGGCTTTTGTTTGTGGAAGATTTTTAATCACAGTCTCAGTTTTAGTGCTTGTGATTGGTCTGTTTATATTTTCTATTTCTTCCTGGTTCAGTCTCGGAAGGTTGTGCTTTCCTAAGAATTTGTCCATTTCTTCCAGGTTGTCCATTTTATTGTCATACAGTTGCTTGTAGTAATCTCTCATGATCCTTTGTATTTCTGCAGTGTCAGTTGTCACTTCCCCTTTTTCATTTCTAATTTTGTTGTTTTGAGTCTTCTCCCTTTTTCTCTTGACGAGTTTGGCTAATGGTTTATCAATTCTGTTTATCATCTCAGAAAACCAGCTTTTAGTTTTATTGATCTTTGCTATTGTTTTCTTTCTTTCTTTTTCATTTATTTCTGATTTGATCTGTATGATTTCTTTCCTTCTGCTAACTTTGGGGATTTTTTGTTTTCTTTCTCTAATTGCCTTAGGTGTAAGGTTAGCTTGTTTATTTGAGATGTTTCTTGTTTCTTGAAGTAGGATTGTATTACTATAAACTTTCCTCTTAGTACTGGTTTGCTGCATCCCAGAGGTTTTGAGTTGTCGTGTTTTCATTGTCGTTTGTTTCTAGTTATTTTTTGATTTCATCTTTGATTTCTTCACTGATACTGTGGTTATTTAGTAATGTATTGTTTAGCCTCCATGTGTTTGTAGGTTTTACAGTTTTTTTTCCTGTAATTGATATCTAGTCTTATAGCATTGTGGTTGGAAATGATACTTGATTTGATTTCAGTTTTCTTAAATTTACCAAGGCTTGATTTGTGACCCAAGATATGGTCTATCCTGGAGAATGTTCCATGAGCACTTGAGAAGAAAGTGTATTCTGTTGTTTTTGGATGCAATGTCCTGTAAATATCAATAAGTCCATCTTATTTAATGTGTCATTTAAAGCCTGTGTCTCCTTGTTTATTTTCATTTTGGATGATCTGTCCATTGGTGAAAATGGGGTGTTAAAGTCCCCTACTACTATTGTGTTACTGTCGGTTTCCCCTTTTATGGCTGTTAGCCTTTGCCTTATGTATTGAGGTGCTCCTGTGTCAGGTGCATAAATATTTGCAATTGTTAACGTCTTCTTCTTGGATTGATCCCTTGATCACTATGTAGTGTCCTTCTTTGACTCTTGTAATAGTCTTTATTTTAAGGTCTATTTTGTCTGATATGAGAATTGGCTACTCCAGGTTTCTTTTGATTTCCATTTGCATGGAATATTTTTTTCCATCCCCTCACTTTCAGTCTGTATATGTCCCTAGATCTGAAGTGGGTCTCTTGTAGACAGCATATATACAAGTCTTTTTTTGGTATCCATTCAGCCAGTCCTTGTCTTTTGGTTGGAGCATTTAATCCATTTACCTAAGGTAATTATCGATATGTATGTTCCTATTACCATTTTCTTGTTTTGGGTTTGGTTTTGTAGGTCTTTTCCTTCTCTTGTGTTTGCTGCCTAGAGAAGTTCCTTCAGTATCTGTTGTAGAGCTGGTTTGGTGGTGCTAACTTCTCTTAGCTTTTGCTTGTCTGTAACAGCTTTAATTTCTCTGTCGAGTCTGAATGAGATTCTTGCTGGGTAGAGTAATCTTGGTTGTAGGTTTTTCCCTTTCATCACTTTAAATATGTCCCCCACTCCCTTCTGGCTTGCAGAGTTTCAGCTGAAAGATCAGCTGTTAACCTTATGGGGATTCCCTTGTATGTTATTTGTTGCTTTTCCCTTGCTGCTTTTTTTTTTTTTTTTTTGCGGTACGCGGGCCTCTCACTGTTGTGGCCTCTCCCGTTGCGGAGCACAGGCTCCGGACGCGCAGGCTCAGCGGCCATGGTTCACGGGCCCAGCCGCTCCACGGCATGTGGAATCTTCCCGGACTGGGGCACGAACCTGTGTACCCTGCATCGGCAGGCGGACTCTCAACCACTGCACCACCAGGGAAGCCCCCCTTGCTGCTTTTTATATTTTTCTTTTTATTTAATTTTTGTTAGTTTGATTAATATGTGTCTTAGTGTGTTTCTCTTTAGATGTATCGTGTATGAGACTCTCTGTGCTTCCTGGACTTGATTGACTATTTCCTTTTTCATATTAGGGAAGTTTTCAACTGTAATCTCTTCAAATATTTTCTCAGTCCCTTTCTTTTTCTCTTCTTCTTCTGGGACCTCTATAGTTCGAATGTTGGTGTGTTTAATGTTGTCCCAGAGGTCTCTGCGACTGTCTTCAATTCTTTTCATTCTTTTTTCTTTATTCTGCTCTGCAGCAGTTATTTCCACGATTTTATCTTCCAGGTCACTTATCCGTTTTCTGTCTCAGTTATTCTGTTATTGATTCCTTCTAGAGAATTTTCAATTTCATTTATTGTGTTGTTCATTACTGATCATTGTTTGTTTGCTCTTTAGTTCTCGTCCTTGTTAAACATTTCTTATATTTTCTCCATTCTATTTCCAAGATTTTGGATCATCTTTGCTATCATTACTCTGAATTCTTTTTCAGGTAGACTGCCTATTTCCTCTTCATTTGTTTGGTCTGAGGGTTTTTACCTTGCTTCTTCATCTGCTGTGTATTTCTCTGTCTTCTCATTTTGCTTAACTTACTGTGTTGGAGTCTCCTTTTCACAGGCTGCAGGTTCATAGTTCCCATTGTTTTTGGTGACTTCCCCCAGTGGGTAAGGTTGGTTCAGTGGGTTGTGTAGGTTTCCTGGTGGAGGGGACTGGTGCCTGTGTTCTGGTGAATGAGGCTGGATCTTGTCTTTCTGGTGGGCAGGACCATGTCCGGTGGTGTGTTTTGGGGTGTCTGTAGCCTTATTATGATTTTAGGCAGCCTCTCTGCTGCTGGGTGGGGTTGTGTTCCTGTCCTGCTAGTTTTTTGGCATAGGGTGTCCAGCACTGTAGCTTCCTGGGCGTTGAGTGGAGCTGGGTCTTAGCGTTGAGGTGGAGATCTCTGGGAGAGCTCTCACTGATTGATAGTAGAAGGGGCTTGGAGGTCTCTGGTGGGCTAATGTCCTGAACTTGGCTCTCCCACCTCAGAGGCTCAGGCCTGACACATGGCTGGAGCACAAAGACCCTGTCAGCCACATGGCTCAGAAGAAAAGGGAGAAAAGAAAATAAATGAAAGAAAGAAAAAAAATAATAGAGTTATTAAAATAAAAAAATTATTAAAATTTAAAAATTAAAAAGTAATTTAAAAAAGCAACGAAACCAATAAACATATCCACCTATCATAAGAAGCACTAAAAACTGTACTAAAAAAACATGGACAGACAGTACCCTAGGACAAATGGTAAAAGCAAACCTTTAAAGACAAATTCACACAAAGAAGCATACACATACACAGTCACAAAAAGGAAGAAGGAAAAAAATATATATAAAAGGAAGACAGCAACCAAATCAATAAACAAATCTACCAGTGGTAATAAGCTCTAAATACTAATCTAAGATAAATATAAAACTGGAAACAAATTAGATGCAGAAAGCAAACCCCAGCTCTACAGTTGCTCCCAAAGTCCATCACCTCAGTTTTGGAATGATTTGTTGTCTGTTCAGGTATTCCACAGATTCAGGGTCCATCATGTTGTTTGTGGAGATTTAATCTGCTGCTCCTGAGGCTGTTGGGAGAAATTTCCCTTTCTCTTCTTTGTTCACACAGCACCTGGGGTTCAGCTTTGGGTTTGGCCCTGCCTCTGCATGTCAGTCGCCCTCTGGCATCTGTTCTTTGCCCAGACAGGAGAGCGTTAAAGGAATGGCTCATTTGGGGGCTCTGGCTCAATCAGGCCAGGGAGAGGGAGGGTACAGAATGCGGGGCGAGGCTGAGGCGGCAGAGGTCGTCGTGACTTTGGAACAGTCTGAGGTGCATCGTGTGTTTTCCTGGGGAAGTTGTCCCTTGATCACGGGACGCTTGCAGTGGTGGGCTGCACAGGCTTCTGGGAGTCGAGGTGTGGATAGTGACCTGTGCTTGCACATAAGATTGTTGGTGGCTGTAGCAGCAGCCTTAGCATTTCATGCCCATCTCTGGTGTCTGTGCTGATAACCATGGCTCACACCCATCTCTGGAGCTCATTTAGGCGGTGCCCTGAATCCCCTCTCCTCACGCACCCCGAAACAATGGTCTCTTGACTCTTAAGCAGTTCCATACTTTTTCCCGGACTCCCTCCCAGCCAGCTATAGTGCTCTAGCCCCCTTCAGGCTGTGTTCACGCAGTCAACGCCAGTCCTCTCCCTGGCGTCTAACCGCCGTAGCCCGAGCCTCGGCTCCCAGCCCCACCCGCCCTGGTGGGTGAGCAGACAAGCCTCTCAGGCTGGTGAGTGTTGGTTGGCACCAATCTTCTGTGCGGGAATCTCTCCTTTTTGCCCTCTGCACCCCTGTTACTGTGATCTCTTCCATGGCTCCAAAGCTTCCCCCCCACCCAACCCCTGTCTCTGCTAGTGAAGGGGCTTCCTAGTGTGTGGAAACTTTTCCTCCTTTATGGCTCCCTCCCAGAGGTGCAGGTCCCGTCCCTATTCTTTTGTCTCTGTTTTTTCTTTTGCCCTACCCTGGTATGTAGGGAATTTCTTGCCTTTTGGGAAGTGTGAGGTCTTTTGCCAGCGTTCAGTAGGTGTTCTGTAGGAGTTGTTCCACATGTAGATGTACTTCTGACGTATTTGTGGGGAGGAAGGTGATCTCCACGTCTTACTCCTCCACCATCATGAAAGTCCCCTTCCTATATTCCGTTTTTAAACAGATACCATTTCTGTTAAAAGCAGCTTTTCAAATTCTTATATGCTTAGTGCATTGTTTGTGGCCTGAATAAATACAAGGTCTTACACGTATGGCTGTATGGGCACTGTTCTAGGTCTAATCCATGTGGATGGGATTGTGATTTATGAAATTCAAATATTTCTAAGTAACTCTAAATTCATGGTAGCTTTTAGTTATTATTTATGTTTTTAATCAATTGATTTGAAAATTACCCCTTCCATTTTATGGAGATCTGAGGAATTCCTTGAAATTGGAGTTGCTTTTTCCCAGGAAGTGGATTGAAACTTGGAGGCCACACCTTCAGAAGTGTGGCTAGCAGGCTTAACCAGGGATTCGTGAATTAAATCTTTAGTTTCACTGACCTCTAATTGAACTTTAGCATATGTTTCAATTATTAGTAGGCAATAAACCATAGCAGTATTAGCAGCATATGCATTTGTCACCAATAGAAATTACTGATATTTTCATATCATCTCACAGTGTTGCAGATATTTCAAAATATCATTCATGCTCATAATGTCATTGAAATTATGCTAGTTATCAGAGTCACCATTAGATCTTGATGTGTAGTGTACTGATAAAGGAGCACATGCATTAGTATATCACAAAATTTGTTCTGTAATAGTTTGGTAATTATATTTCAATATAATTTTATTTTATACATTTAAATTCATTATTATTTAGAAAATAGAAATAGGAAAGGGGTCTCCAGGTCTCACCAGACTGCCAAAGTGGACGATGACTCCAAAATAGATGGCAGCCTTGGCTCCGTGACCGGGAGGGGCTTGAACACAAGCTGAGGGGCTCTGGATTGCCTCTCTAGAAATGGGTCATATGTCTAGCCACCCAGAATCAACATCAATTATTGTGGATGGTCTAGCAAAGGGAGAAATTGGGTACTCTCTCATTCTAGGTAATGTGGAAACAGGCATAGCAAGTTTGTTGCTCCTTTAAGTCTTTCTTTTGTCACTGTGTCTGTCCTTCCATGTTTAGTGTCACATCTTTGCCTTCTTCCTCCATTGACGTGACCCTGCCTCTGGTATGTGGCACAAAAATTCATGTAAGGAGCCTTAGAATTACTGTTTTGGCAAATTTAAGTTGAGAATAGCAACTTTGTTTATTGGATGCCCGTTGTTCATTATCTCAATAAAAAACCTAAATGACTGATTTTCTTCTCAATGTGGTGGGAATAATCTACACTTCTGGACTGAGTCCTGGCAATAGTCTTTCTGAATTATCACATTGCTTCACAGAGGTAAAGGGCTAGGGAAGTGACCAGTGGTTTCAGTTATTTGTAAGCCTGCATTGTAAAGTGCTGTGAACACTAAATAATAAATAACAGACCTGCGATCTCATAAAAGTCTCTGATGAAACCTTGCAATGGTTTTCATTTAGTCTTGTGTTAAATTTAGTTATAATGTTCTGTATATTTACAGAAAAATAGGTTATTGTGTATTCTGTGAATTGAAATGTTTGACAGACTTGAATTATTTTAATCTTGGGATCATTAGATATACACACTTTAATTTACTTCTGAAATTCCTTTGAGATGATATAAATTCCCTTCCATGATGTTATCGGAGTTGTTGTTCTTCAAAGTAAATTGAATAACTTCCTTCTTTATTTTATTTATTTATTGAAAAAATTTATTTATTTATTTAGTTTTGGCTGCGTTTGGTCTTCGTTGCTGTGTGCGGGCTTTCTCATTGCGAGCAGGGCTACTCTTCGTTCCAGTGTGCAGGCTTCTCATTGTGGTGGCTTCTCTTGTTGCAGAGCACGGGCTCTAGGAGCGCGGGCCTCAGTATTTGTGGCACGCAGGCTCAGTAGTTGTGGCTTGCAGGCTCTAGAGCGCAGGCTCAGTAGTTGTGGCGCACTAGCTTAGTTGCTCCACGGCATGTGGGATCTTCCCGCACCAGGGCTCGAACCTGTGTACCCTGCATTGGCAGGCAGATTCTTAACCACTGTGCCACCAGGGAAGCCCTTTATTTTTTTTAACAGTCTTTCCATGTTCCTTTATTGTCAATAGAAGGAGCTCAAGGTACTTAGGATGGGATCCAGTGTTTCATGGTTTGGACTCTGCTCCCTCTTTGTGGTTGACCATTTCCCCACACATTATCTCTATTTTAACCTTTCTGAAATCCTTGTATTTTCCTGCACACATTCTGACTTGTCCAACTTCCATGACTTTCATAGGTGATTTATTCTTCTATCCTGCTTTACTTCCTGGAAAACTGCTATTGGTCCTTTGAAACGTCTCAGGCATCACCCTCTTTCTGAAGACTTCTTTTACATTGACCTCCATTCATTGCTATCCTTCCAACAGAGTAGGATAATCTGTCTGTGTTCACATATTAACTGATAGTGTTGATCAGAATGCATTAACATGGTTTATTTACAGAATTGTGTCCTTTTTAAAAGTGGAGTTCTCCTTGAACACAAGGACAAGAGTCTTCATCTCTTTCTTCCATGGTTCTAGCATGAGGCAGATGCTCATCTGATGTTGGGTGAAGGAGTGCTGTCATCATGCTAATAACCTAATTGATGGTGTGTTGGGAGAATGGGGTAGTAAAACTTAAGCATTACACACTGTCTGGGACACTTCTTGTGCCCTTCCTTATATCCTCTTTGCCTGCCTTTTGACTCCAGCCATTGCTATGACAACTCTATGCAGTTGTGACCCATCAGGTCCTTGCCTCAATCGTACCACATAACTCTCGCTTTCTGACCTGGGGCTTCCCTGAGGCTATTGCTTGCAGAGACCAGGTTAGCCATTCTGCCCGAAGCACACACTGGAAGTGGGAGTGAACTAAAACCCCTTGGGGCAATGATGGGAGTTGGGGGATAAATATTCCCCCCCACCCCATAATATTCAGGAAGACATCAGGGCCTCATTCTACAAGGCAATTCAAAGCATCTCAGAGGTGTGGAGCTGCAATTGCCCATCCTAGTTACTAGTTCAATGGAGTGTCCTTGGCTCAGCTTCCCCTCCTTCCCTCTTTAAATCTGCCCAGTCCTCTACTCCTGTTCCTTAGAATCACTTCCCAAAATAAATGGTCTTGTCTCAGGCTCTGCTTTTGGGGAGAACCTAGACTAAGACAGAAGCCCTCATTATTTTTTTTATTTTTTATTTTTTTGTGGTACGCAGGCCTCTCACTGTTGTGGCCTCTCCCATTGCGGAGCACAGGCTCCGGACGCGCAGGCTCAGCGGCCATGGCTCATGGGCCCAGCCCCTCCATCGGCAGGCGGACTCTCAGCCCCGGCGCCACCAGGGAAGCCCAGAAGCCCTCATTTAAAACCAGCTTCACTATGCTGTATTTTTCTCGGATTGAGAGATGTTTGGAAACTGTTTGCAAGTCTCAAAAGTAACCACTAAACAAAGATGGTACAGAATACAAGTAAATAGGATAACATCCACTATATAAATGTACTACAGAATATGAAATGTTTTGTGAATTAGGCATTTTTATTCCCTCAGTCAGGAGACAGACTCAGACAATTGCTCAGTTTTGTAAGAATAGTTCTCCATAATTCTACAGCTGTGTCTTAGGTGAAACTGAATAGTGATGTTTTGATCATAGCTTTACAGATGGCGAGGCCCTAGACACAGCAGCTTTCACTGAGCAAGTGTTGAGGCCCTAGAAGACACATGTCTTTCCCATAGAGGGTCAGTGCAAGGGTCTTGGGTGTGAAACCCTATATGTATACCAGTGGGCTGGATGGCTTGCTCTGATTATGTGTGTGTGTGTGTGTGCATGTGTGCATGTATGTATATTTGTATGTTTCTTTTTAAAACACAATGTATGGAATCCAATCTGTTGATTTTAAATATCATAATCCTTGGATTACAAATAGAAAAATGACATTTTTTGAAAATGGAAAGTATTGGGCAGTAAAATTGGCATTTGAAACCTGTGCATTACCAAATACTTAAATCACAGATTTTTTTTTATCTTTTGCAGCTAGAAGAAACATTCACGGTCACTCAGAGCTGGAGACCCAGATGGTTAGTAACAGAACCAGGGCTAGAACCCAAGCCTTGGGAGCCCCCTTCTCATGGCCCTTCTGTTATACCACACTGCCTTCTCTTGATGATCCTTCTTTTAAATCAGAGGTTGACAATTTTTTTCTGTAAAGGGCCAGATAGTAAATAATTTAGGCTTTGCAGGCCAATGGTTGCTGTCACAGCTGCTCCACTCTGCCACTTTTAGGTGAAAGCAGCCATAGAGGATAGTTCCATAAATGAGCATGGCTGGGTTCCAGTGAAGCGTTATTTACAGACACCAGTGGTAGGCGTGATTTATCCCCTGTTTTACACCATTGGAGTCATGGCAATTTCTGCTTGATGGTCACCAAAAGGCTACTGAGTCCTAGAGAGTTAAAGCCGCCACCCAGTCTGCTGGTGAGCCAGGCTGTTGCATCACAACCCACACATGATTGGGCTTCCTTCCAGGTCTGTGTATAATCGGACTCTGAGCCAGCAGCCAAGAGAGAGCCTGGCACCCACAGCACTCCAGTTTCCAGAAGGAATCACAAATTCCCTTCCTGTGCTGATACAGAAACAATTGTACCACAGGAGAATTACTGGAAAGTAATGCAGGGTCATCAGGAAGGAAAAGGAATTCACTCCTTGGTCACAGTCTTCAGTCTGGCTGGGAGTCACTCAGACCTGGAAAGGTCAGCGAGGATGCATGTCTGGTTTTGGCAGGCCTGCAGGACTGTATACTCACAGGATGATACACTGGGCTTTGGTGATTTCTGTGGCCTCAGAGCTTCCTTTGGCTGCTCCAGTCATCCTTTTCTCCTCACAGCCAGGTATATCATTCCCCCCACTGTTTCATCCCTCACCCATTTATCATCTGCCTATGCTAAGCTTTTGTTCCTGTTAATCAAAATCTTCTATAGGCAAATACTGTCTTCTCTCAATTTCATCTTCCACAAAACTTGACAACTTGACTTTTGAGTCCCAGGTCTGAGGCCCTCTAAGACAAATACACAGAAAATAAGAAGGTCAGTGCAAAAAGCTTGGGTTCAATCCTATGCTTATGCCAATGAACTGGATGACTATTTCAGTATGTGTGTATTAATATGTGTGCACGTGTGTGTGTGTGTTCATGTGTGTGCCTTTGTGTACATATCTGTGTGTATCTGAGTTTGACCTTTAAATCAGGAGGTCACCTTCCCTTTGGGCCTCTCTGCACAGGGAAGGTCTTTTAGTAGCCTGGATGCTCTTGCTCTTAGACTCATGAGTAGTTGTTCTCCAGTCACCATTCTCAAGTCTTCACTCCTTCCCTCTCATTTTTCACCATGCAGATCCACGTAATGGTCTTTTTCAAAGTTGAAAGAGTCGAGGACTTTTAAAGGCTGGATGATGTTTCCAATGGATTTAATGATCTAATCCTCAAAAGAGTACATGCATTACCTGTTTTGATGACCAACTGGTCAGACCTGCTACTGGGCATAAGCTCCTAATGAATGTCTAAATCCTTGGAGCTGAAGCGATTTAGGAAAAAATGTACATTATTATTAGTTCCCCAAGTAGCACTCTGGCCCCTGGGGAAAGGGATGCTGGTAGTTAATGTGAGAGGAAGCAGAAATGAGGAGGAATGAAGAAAGGAAGGAATATTTGATTATTTCTTCATAAAGAACCAATTCCTTGAGCACCTGGCTATGGTTCCTGCTGCTGTGAGAAGAATATAAATGGCTTTGATATTCCATTGTTTGTTTCTGGGAAACATTTGCTTACTGTTCTGAACTGCCTGGCTCTCAGACTGGCAACAGGGAAGAAAATGTGGTGGAGATGAAAGGAAAACTCCAGCCCAAGTGCTTTCAGTCAGATTAGCTTTTCCTTTAAAACCCGCTTGCAAATTCTTCTTAATAAATCTCTGGTTGATTTTTAGTTACACTTCTTTCCCCTGAAGAGAGGCATATTCTTAAGTGTACGGGTTCTACTGTTCTGCTCACACCATTCCTTTTTTGTTAGTTTCTTTAATGACCTACTTTGTTTTGATGAAATCTTTATCATCCTCAGTAACACTAACGCTGAGGAATGAAATGAGTACAAATGAAAAAACAGCTCACAAAACAGAAGCGACAAAAGGTGGGGGAAGAGAAGTGATGGTGGGTGGATGAATTTGAAATGGCTCATCACCACAAGGTGGCGCTGTTAAAACACCTCATTTTAAAGTCCTAAAAAGGTTGCAAATAAAGAAGGAAAACACAAAATTAAAGAGCCTTTCACATAGAAAATACTTTGTATCAAAGGAGTGGTGTGTGTGTGTGTGTGTGTGTGTGTGTGTGTGTGTGTGTATTAAAGATAAAATCATTTTAGGAAGAGTAAATGTTATAGGAAGCAGTGATAGAATTGTGTTTGTTTTTGAGGGAGGTGTTTTATAGTTGATACTCCTATAGTTCAAATATTAAATATTTTTATTGGATATTAAGTATATTTAATCCCAGCCAGATATTTCTGGGAATCTTCTGAAGTGTGACATTGTAGACACCAGAATGATGGGTTATGCTTACCATTCCTTAATCCATTTTCATTCTACACGGAGAACTTGCACACTAAGGGCATTTATTTGAAAACAATTAGTGCCCCATTAGGGGAAACACGAAGCCTGCAGGGTCTCAAATGTTCTTGACTGCTTTGGGAACTTGGTGTGTGGAAAATTGGTAAATTAATACTCGGAAAATAATTCCTTACTTTAAAACATGTTGTCTGTTATGCAACTCCCTTGGTACTGGTACCATTGTCATTAAAAATGCACGTTTTCATGTTTGTGCATTCTGTGTGTGCATAGGGCATCCATTTACTGATGGACAGAGAGATGAAAAGCTGATATTTTGCAAGTTTGTACCCTGAAGGTGGGGTATTGATATAACGGTGCAGATAATCTTACTCCTGAAGAAAGGCAGGAGTGGCACATTATCTAATGTAAGTGAGTAGAAGCGCCCAGAAGTTTACATTGATGCTCCTTTATTTCATCACCATAGCAACTCTCTGACAGATGATGTTAATATCTTCATTTTCAAGGAGAGGCTCTAAGAAGTTAAGTAACCTGTCAACTGTCACAAAGCCACTGTGTGGCAGACTCAGGAGGTAAGCCCAGAAATTATTCATGGGAGAACAGTGCAAGCATGTGAAAGGGAAAAAGGTCTAGGTTGTCTTGCAATTTGTATTTGGATAAAACCTGGGAAAATGACATGGGTCTCTTTGAAAGAAAGAGACCTGCTCTGTACTAATGCCTGTTTCCTCTACAACCAGGTGAGGCATGTATATATCGTAATACACACACACACAGGCACACACATTTTTTTTTTTGCTTCTTTTATATAAATTTTCATCAACTTCTATCTCAGCGTAACTATAACATTTTCTACCATCCACAAAGCAGGAGGCCTGGAAAAACTGCTGGATTTTTGCCATAGCTGGGGAAAACAGTGCAAGTTGATCATGAAAATTGTAGCTGTGATATCTCCCAGATAATTCGTACTACAGAGGCATTGACCCAGATGGAAGTTCAGTTCATCGTATAGAAATCAACTGGTTCCTGCTTCGGGAAAAATATGTTAATGAGAATATATAACTCCAAGGACAGGGTGATATATAGTAGATACTCAATGTGCTGTTAGAATCTTAAGCCTATAGAAATATTTAAAAAATGCTTTTTATTGTTTTGAAGTATCTGAAAGAACTATATATCTCTTACTAGACTTTATGATTGAACTGTATTTAGGGTAGTAGTGTTTAGCCTGTCTTTTTCAGAGGTGCCTCTGTGTCCATCTGGGAAGTTGTGTGTAGGGAAATATTGTGTGTGAGGGTGGTGACGGTGTGTGTGGAGGGAGTGTAATGGGACAGGTGGGCTTTGGTCATCCACTCCAGCTTATTCTGGAGCAGCTGGGCTATTTCTGACACATATAGTGCTTTTGTACTTGTGGAATATTCGATTTTGTTGTTAAATCCCATAATACATCAAGGATCTAAGAGATTTATTTAGGACAGTTCATCACTCAGTCATACTTAAAATATTCAGATATTTTGATGTTTTTAAAAAAATGAGAGAATATCCGCTTTGTCCTATGGCTATCAAAATTGAATGTGACATAATATTTGAGAAGAAAAAATCATTATAGATTTTAAAAAGATGCACCACAAAGGAATTGAATTCCTAATTGTACATAAAAAAAGGAAAGAATCTCACTCTATGATGACAAATCTTGAACCAGCTGGAGGCTGATTAATATAGAAGTAAGAGCAACTAAGAAACATTTTGAGGGAAGCAGAAGACCTGGGGTTTATGTTGAAGTTTTTGGTGTGTCCTCTGGTGGTTCTGAAACATTGACAGGAGTGCCATTTATTTCTTTGTTTCTTTGCTCGGTTGTTCACTTCTACATATTATGAAGGGACCTCAAATGCCCACTGTATAGAAGTGAATCAGGAGACTTGGATCCACTGACAGCTGTAAGACTTCTTTGTTTCTGAGAAAGGTGTGCTGTTTACATTCTAGCCTATTAGTTGTGTTTTTAGGATAACATCTTTGGTAAAAGTGCCACCTGCTTGTTGTTGCAATTGCACTGTTGCCATTTGCCTGTTTTGCTAATGATTTGCTGCAGTTGAAACATGGTTTGACTTGGTCTGGTTCCCAGGTCCTGAGATCACAAGAAACACAGACAGGTACCTGCTTGATTCTCCAAGGCTGCAGACATTCCTCAGCATGCATCGTGCAGTACATGCTGAACTTCCTGTGCCGTCGCATATCCAGCCATCAGGCCCTCACCGGAGGGCTTGGGGGATACTTGGGAGAACATTGTTTATATGGGCTCAAGGTCAAGCAATCTGTTTTAGACCTTCGGAAACTTAGCTTAAGGAATATTAAAAGGTCTCATAAAGGAGGTTTGGAGTGTTGGCTAGCAGTTGGTTTGTTAATGAGACTTAAGAATCATATCTTGTCATGCTAGTTAATCAGTTAATAAATTATTTTCAATATGATATTTCCTTTTTTCTTAAAAAAAAGTTTGTCCCTGACAGTAAAGGGTTGCCAAGAATGTAGTCTTTGGTGATTTCCTGTGGAATATGCCTTTGCTTTTCTTTTTTTTATTATGCCCCACCCCTCCTCAGTATGGAGAAACAACAAAGGAGAAAGGGAAATTTAGGGTAAATAAGGAAACTCAGGGTCAGGAATCAAACTGAGATTTTTGGGTTCCAAGTTCAGTACACTGTTTTGACATTATTCCTAGTCAACCAAGTATTTAATAGCTCATCAACAAGAACTTGAGACTCTGGCCTCATTTTTGGATTCACATACACCAGAAACTAACTGTTAGGGAGCAATGCCCAAGGGCACAGTTATCACTAGTTGATTTATACACAACCTCATTCCATGAAAGGAATGAAGTGGTCTGCAGCAATGACACATACAATAAATGATGGTAAAAAGTAAATTGGAGGAGCTGGAAGATCCAGATCGGGACAAGAGGCTGATGTGAACTTAACCAAAGGACTTCAAGTGTGTTATGTGAGGGCTCATCAGCTGTGACAGTCCAGCCTCCTCTGTGGCAGCAAGCCAAGCTGAATCCAAGTGCAAAAGGACCACAGACACAAAGTAAGGAACTAAGAAGCCTTCCCTCATGAAAATATCCTCCCTGAGCGCTTAGAATATTAGTCACCACTCAGTTCACTGCACACTAGAAAGTGAACCAGTTTAATAGAGTTAATTTACCTGTATATGAAATCACCATTTATTGTTACAGAATCAGGCACGAAGCAGGCAGTCTTGTTGGTGAAAGCAGGTCAGGTTGGGAGGTTAGTGCCCTGAGGCTGAGGCCCAAGTGGGCAATGCAAGGACCTTGTACCTGGGGAGGGAGACAGCAGTGTGCAGGTGGGGAGCTCTGATGACAAATGTGATCTACATCACAGTTTGTTTTTTTTTTCCTAGCGTTGGTCCTAGTGTAATAAATTATAAAATAAAAGGAGGCAAAGGATTTCTAATTGCTTGGTAGAGAAATATGTACAGTTCTAAGAAAAGAAAGAAACCTGGCAAGGGATGCCCTCTTTTCACAGAATACTTTGTTGAGCATTAGTTAGAACAGGATCATTCTAATAAAGCCACATCAAGACACAGGGAAGCAAAGAATTTAGGTTAGCATGATTTCATGTCATAGTCTTTTGCAAACTTTCATGGGTCATATTGTGAGGTAAGGAATAGATATCTGCGGATGATCTTAGGTACCCTCTCTGTGTTGCCTTGACAGTGATACAGCTGGCCCTGGGGGTTTCCCCCTGACAGGGAGAGGTGGTGTGTCCAAGCTCAGCTTCTCACATGAAGGGTGGCTTTTCTCCCTAGCAGGATGGCCTGCAATCCCTCATGGGCCTCAAGATCTCTGGTTGCTGTGTGCGTGGCTTTCCTGGACGATTCTGATAAACAGCTGGCATCTAAAGCCAGCCCATTTAGCAGCAGGAGTCTATCTGCCCTTCCGATAACAAAGCCACCTTCTCCTGTATGTCCTTAACAAAGGCATAGAGAAAGGGGCTCGGGTTCCTCTACTGGGACATAAGCCACACTGCTTGTCCGGAAGGGTGCCCTGGCCCCCCTCTCTATGGATACAGTGGGTGGCCTCACCTCCTCTACTGTTGCCGAGCCTAGCTGTGCAGATCTCCACTTTCCTCAGCAAAACCCTTTCCTTAACCCATATTCTGTGACATTGCATTTCCCTCTAAGGTCCTTGCAGATAGGTTGCCATCCATGAGATCCAAATTTAGAACAATTGTTATGAAGGCCTCAGGAGTGATAGTCTCTTATAGCCCCGGTTTAAATGGTAGCTCAGAGATCCTTCCGATAACATAAAGCAAAATGGCATTTTCTTCATGATTGGATATCCTCTTGTGTTTAGGGTGAGTTCTCAACCTGCAGCTAATTGACTCGTTTTAGGCACCGTTATAGCCTTACATAGTAAAATGCTCCCTCTGCTTAAATTCTAATCTCATTCCTGTTAATCATGTTGCTCTCTCTAGGTGAGTACTAAGCAAGCCATAAAATGAAGTGTTTATAATCAGATTTCATACTAACTCCTGAACGATTGATGCAGAATGCTGTGGATAGTCTCGTCAACGCAGTCACCGTCACAAATGATTATTTATTCAGCTCAGACTGGGCTCTCTGCTCTGCTGGCTGCGTGCTGGGTGAATCCTAGCGTTGGTAACAAATATGGGTTCTAATGTCATGGAAACAGCAAAGCCTTATACAAGTGGAAAGTCATCGCTCAGTTGTTATTCTTTTTATTGTTGTTATTGTTGTTGGAACATTAATTAATTCAGTTCTGTCCTCTGAATTGAACTTTAACCAGGATTAGTTTTTATGACAGCAGAGGACACTGCTCATGAATGAGGGAAAATAAGGACTGAATTGGTTTTTCACAAGTCTTCCTTTTAAGCTTTGTGCCTGAATATAGCAGAACCTATTGTCTTTGTTTTCTTTCTTTTTATATTAACATAGTTTATTGTGTAGATTCAAATAGGTCATGAGTCCATAATGTCCCCTAAACAGAACATCTGCTTAAAATCAATCACTGTTCAGCTCACTTATGGATATTGAGTACTGTCTATCTACCATTTTCAGTATTAACAAAGGATTTTTTTGAGCTCTAGACAAAAATCTAAATCATTAAGTAAGATAGAGCACTGAGTACTAGTTAAGTTAAGAGCTATACAAAGACAAATAGTTATAATAAAAGATTGAGGATTATACATTACAGGAAGGTTTGCTCTTTTTAATTTTTTTAAACCCCTAGCTGTGTAGAATTTAATTGATCATTGATCACAATCTTGGGTTTAAGACCTGTGTGGTTCAATATTTTTAATAGGATAATGAATGCCTAGGAACCCACTGCCCATTTTCAGAACAAGAACATCACTGAAAATAACATCTACTCATACTGTTACTCTTTATGGTAAATTAACCTGTATTGCCCGTTATTGGTTTCATGTCATAGAAGATTAAGGTAATACAACCAATACTGGATACTTTTGGTTGATCAAAAATTATCGTGCTACTTTGGGGGTACTCTATTTGCAGTTGCAACCTCAACTTCATACTTAATGAGAGAATTGTACTCCTAGGAGGCGTGAACATCTTGTGTTCCTAGGCATCCTAACTGTTTAGTTGCAATCTTTAGTTGATTAAGTTTTTCATCCATTCATTTATTCAGAGAACATTACCCAAGAGCTGGGAACTAAGCTTGGCTCTAGGGTTTCACATGCCAAGTCAGGGAGACAGACTTGTAGAGAGATCACTGTAACAGGAAGTGATGCTTCTGAGAAAAGCTCTGTTTGGTCAGGAGGGCGAGGGCTGTGCTTTGTGTTCTCGGAGAGTTGGGGAAGGCCAGAGCAGCTCATTTTTCATATGGGGATTTCTGGATGAAGAAGAGGTGGAGGTTTACGGCAACAGTGAATGAAGTTACTCTAATGGAGAACAGGGAGGGAGACTTGAGACAAAATTTCAGGCACCTCTTGTTCCTCTGAAAGCCCACAGGCCTTGTCAAGTTGTTTACACCTGCTAGTAGCCAGATAAAGAAAAAGTATAAAAGTGTGCTGAGACCCCACCCCTTGGCTAGGGTTTATTCTGTGCAGATACAATTGGAGTTAAATTTTGTGGGCAAACGGGAAGATATACTTCTCCTGTCTCAGAATGTGCAATGGGCAGATATAATGAGCAGCGAGCACATAATTGTGAGAAGGCTTTGTGGTTCCAACATCTTTACTAACTCCACAAATAGAAAGTGTATTGTAATATCAGTAATATTACAGTGCTATCCCAGAAGTAATTGCCCTTCTGTCTTTTATGCACCACTCAATTGTGTCTTTTCAATGGAAATACATGCATTTGGAACCCCCCCAGAATACAGTGCCCCCTGAGGTTTCTCCTTCATCTGTTTGCTAGAGATAATGGGGGGAGAGACCAGTGAACAAAGATTAGAAAAGCATCGTTTGGGTGTGCAGTCTACATAATGATGTCTTAGCAACAATTCGTTGTTTCTTACAGTAATCAAGTCAAAGGCTTATCATAATATGATTCTGCAGTCGGAGCAGACAGCAGATTTCTGTGGACCTGAGTCTCTCAATTAGATTTCTATGGCTTCGCCACAGGAAGCCATCAGAGGTTAAAGACTTAATTTTTCTCAGTGGTGTGTCCTGAAGAAAAATGATCGGTATGCAGTTTTCCTAACTGCCTCTCTGTCTTGTAACATTTTATTTTCTCTGCTTTCTCCTGCCATTGTCATTATGGTTCTTCATTATTACAGTAATGATGAGTAGGGTGATGTTGTCTCTGTTCTCACTTTCTAGAATTATCCTCTGGTTAGGAGAGTCTGCCCTGGGTTCTGGAGATCCATAGCTCATCTGGACTGGCCCAAAATCCGTGAACAGCCCTCTCTGGTGGGTACCCAGGTTGGGTTCACAAATTACACTTCCTCTTCCCCCTCAGAAACTTTAGTTTTAAAACCATCCCCATCTCATGGTAAAGAAAGCTATTCAGAAGTTTCATTTAAATTTTCTCTTAGCAGATGGGCTGCTTTCATGGAGTGTACTGAAAATTATTTTCAGATTTCAAAGAGACCACCCAGTACTTAGTGGGCAAAGGTAAGACATAGCAAGGCAGTGAGCGATAAGGAACAGGGCACAGTCAGATTGACACTGAAGAATCTGAAGGGTTCTTTTCATGCTGAAGCATTATATTCTCAGGAGTATTAGAATGATGTTGTCTTATTTTACTTCTTTTGACTCCATGGTGGCCCTCAGAAGGTGGAGATTTTGACATTCTTACTTTGCCAATACTTATCTTCAGGATCTGTGCCCTGGGAAGAGATCACGATTTATAATGATGCCTGTAGAAGGTGACAGGGAGGCCTGGAAATCCAAGAACTAGGGTTCAATTGCTGAATCCTCCTTTGATTTTTAAGGTGAATGGGATTGGCTTTGTTATTCATTTCACTTCTGTCAGTTTTTCACTTAATAAAAGTGTGGCAACTCATGTTTACCTCTTCCACCTTCTGGGACAAGGGGGGAAAAGGTGAAGAGAGTCCCTGTTCATCACCCCACTAAAGGTGGGGTGGTTATCCCTACCCTTCCCACTGAGGACACACATTCACAGAACAAAAACACTGAAAATCTCCTTTGAGTTAGGATTGACTTACATAAAGGCTTTAACAAGCTTTATTGAGTTCCTTACAAATTCTCATTGTTTCCTCATTACAACCCTACAATGTAGATACTGTTATTATCATTATCATTCCATTTTACAGACAAGAACACTGAAGCACAGAAAGGTAAAGTAGCTTGCCTGAGGTCTCACAGCTAGTAAGATGTGGAATAGGGATTCAAACCCAGTAGTATGCTCCGAAGTCCATGTTCTGAGTCCCTGAGCTTCGCTTGTACTCTTGTCTGGTGCTGGCTGGCTCTTCTCTTGGGAAAACATATGCTGCATGTTTGTTTAAAAACAAAAAAGAAAACAAAATAAAAACTACAAAACAACAGGCTCATACAAATCTCTTTGTAATAGCAGATAACCTGTAATTTTGTGTCTACTACTTTCCAGGTAGTATTTCAAGTAGAGTGAACCCTGATCCTAAGTAGGGCTGCTCACGATTCGGAGGGTGCCACAAACTGGGATTGTTTTCCTTTCTGGTGACCCTTCCTGAGATTTAGGAAACTTGTATCCAAGTGCTTAAACCCCCAAAATATAAATAAAAGAGAAACAAAATGAAGTGGCTTCTCAGTTGTAAACTCCAAAGGAAAGTATAGAAAAATCAGTGGTGGTGTTTTGATAGTCAAGGTTAAAGAATTCATTTCCTTTTTCAGAATGAACCACTTTTACTGTGTCAGACTTTATAGGCTTGTATAATTTATGTACTCCCTTGATGTTGGGAGGCTCTTGGAAACTCAGTGAACTTGCTCTAGGAACCCGTAATCATCGATTTATTTGAATTTTGGATCCTCCATTGGGGATTATGTTTAATGCCTCCTTTTATAATTCCAATGGGCTATGTGACATCTGAGTAGTGAGTATTTTCCCCTAATGCGTCATTAAGATTAGAGTCCCAAATCATGTTGATTTGTAGCAAAATGAAGTTTTTTGTTGACTTGTTCAACTGTGCTTGTCTGTGACTCCATGTTCCAATTTAGGGCAGGGAATAATTTGCTGAACTCTGTATTCCTTCTGAATTTCAGAAAACTGATTGAAACAAAGACCCATGCCAGATGGTAGCACTTTCTTTCTTTCTTTGTTTTGTGTGTTTGTTTGTTTTACCGAATTTGAAAGTTTTGTTTAACATTGAGGCTCTCTGAGCACTAAATTCCATAGCTCCCCAGTTGTAACATAGGTAAAGGTACTAGTCGGTGAGTGAAAAAAGCTCAGGAGTAGGCAAAGAGCTAACATATCTTGAGTTTTGTGTACCAGAAATTATGCTAGTGCTTTATGCATGTTTTCTCATTTAATTCTCAAACCAGTCCTACGAGGTAGTAACTAATCACCCCATTTTTATGACTAAAGAAAGCAATATTCTAAGACTTTGAGTATTTTCCCCAAGGGCTCAAATTAAATAAGGACTGAGACTGAGAATCAAACATACGTCTGCCTGGTTCTAAAATGCCTGCTGTTTGCACCAAACTGTTCACCACGACTCACAAAGCCTGAGTTTGTTCATTTATTCATTCATTTCACAGATTTTTATTGAGCACCTGCTCTGTGTCAGGTACTCATCTAGTCCTTAGAGATTCAGTAATGTTCAAGACAGAAATTATGACTCTTCTGAAACTTTGCCTTCAAGGTGGGGATGTGGGGAGACAAATTGAGGGGCGAAGATACACACTACACAGATAAGTTAACATTTCATGATAATGTTTTTAGAAAAATAAAACAGGAGGGTGTGATAGGAGAGTGACGGAGTCTACTTTAAACTGAAAGGACAGGGAGGACCTTGTTGAGCACGTGATTTGTCAGAGTTAATGTTATTTCTTTATTTTTTACTGTTGATATTTTATCAGTAATGAAAACTACTCTTTCAAAATAGAAAAGATTGATTCTACAATTCAATGAGAATTGAAAAAATAAGCATCAGCTCCTCTTCTTGGAGGGTCAAAACCAATAAATTTTATTTCTTATTTTTCACCTGTCCCTGTCATCGTCTCTGTATTTTGCAATGCAGGTTGCCACCAGCCAGGGCAAGGCAGTCACCACTCCTTGCCAAGATTATAAAACCACCTGGACATGACTATTTCTGGGTATAATCCCTGAGAATTCCACGTACTCTACGGTTTCACCTGGTTAGCTGTGAAACTAGTTGATTTTGGAGGAGAAAAACAGACTAAGAATAGCACATGAAAACACCACTGAGTAGTCTTTATGCTTCCCTAAGTGATGGACAAGCAAGATAGAGCATATTCAAGCAGTAAGGAGAGCCTTGAAAAGTTTGGTTTGGTGCGAAGAGTTTGTGGTACAAACACAGTGCATGTAATTCCTTCTAAAATTTGTCAGGAAGAGGGTGAGGGTGCCAGTCTGTGGGTTCTTTATCACGAACGGTGTCTTTGTTCAGACCCCTGGTAACGTCATGCATGTTTCAAGAAACAATATTTTCGAAAGTGGTGCCTCTTTGGCTTTTGTTCGGTTACACATACAGTTATCTGGGGCTTACGATGAGGAGGGAGGATTAATTATGCCTCAGCTGAGTGTCTGTTGTTGAACTCCTGATTCCTCACTCTCCTTTTTCCCTCTGGCTCAGTTTCTTCTTCTTTCTCCTTAGCTGTGAAACACATTCATCAACTGCTGTCAGTTTTTCATCCAGGAATGGGTAGATCTCCCAGTTTTGAGTGCTTTGTCCACACTTGTTATATATTTTTGATACATTTAAACATATTCGTCCATCTGAAGATTGCAGAAAGTAGGATGGTGATGAGTTACAGCCCCTCTTTGCCTAGTTAAGGAATATCACCAGCATTTTTATTTATTTATTTAACATCTTTATTGGAGTATAATTGCTTTACAATGGTGTGTTAGTTTCTGCTTTATAGCAAAGTGAATCAGCTATACATGTACATATATCCTCATATCTCCTTCCTCTTGTGTCTCCCTCCCACCCTCCCTATTCCACCCCTCTAGGTGGTAACCAGCATTTTTAAAGGGACTTTCCATCTAGTCCTTTAAGCTGGAAGTTAAGAAAGTGAATAAATCCCTGGAACTGGCCGGTGCAATTTTTTTTCCCGTTAGGCATTCATTTAAGTCACAAAAGAAGAGCTGGATCCGATAAGATATATGCAGGCTGACAAGTGGCTTATTTAACTTAATATGGAAAAATATAAAATAATGGGAACTAGGTCAAAAATGGCAAAAAGGATTAGGGCTTAAATAGAGACAGGCTTGCAGACAGTGAAGGGAAGAGGATCTGGCAGTAATAGTGTCTATAAAGGCCGACCCATCAGCTTCATGTCTGGCAGCAATTAGGAGGCCAGAGGAAGACTGTGATGAATCGACTGAGGACAGGAGTGGAAAAGAGAGCGGGTTGATAGGCTCTGTGGAGCTGGGCGGCTTTACAGAGGAAGAGGAGGGCTTGCAGGAGAGAGTCCCCCAAGGTAGAAAGAGACAGCAGGGGAGCCTCCTCTCTGGCTCTTTGTGGGGGGCCAGGTGATTGACACAATGAGAGGAGACAGAGGAGTAGATGGAGGGAGTGGTGAAAGGTGCATGAGGTTTCCTCACGATGACCTGTTGGGATTCAGGCACCACCGTCCGTGACTTTTTCGGTTTCTCCAGTTTGCCCACTATGGGCCTTGTGGCCCACCTCTCACTGCTAATTTCTATCCATCTCCTTGAAACTAGACTCCAAGAAGGATTGAACTATTTAGTAGGGTCTCTCTTAGTTGGGACAGCTCCATCTCCCTTAGCATCTTGCTACTGAGTCTTTCTCCCCCTTGTCCTCCTGCCTCCCAGGGAGGCCAGGCACACACAGACATGACAACCTTCTGGACTTCAGCACTGGGTTCTCTGAGACTTGCCAGTCTGTTCCATTATTTAACCAGAACACATACCGGCTGGGTTTAGGAGTGCAGCTGGATGCCTTTCAAGGCTCATCTGAGCCTTAGCTGCAGTGTATTTTTTTTTGTGTTTGCCTACATCAGGGATGCCAGTTCATGCTGGGAAGCTGAGCAGGGATCCTTTTTCTTGCATTTGCTCTGCGGAACACCATGTGCGAGGCGGTGTCCAGTCATCACTCCAAGACCATTAGGATTACTACAGACAACAGGGGAATGAACTGTGCAAAGAGAACCATAGGCTCAAATAGACATGCTGAGCTCTGGAATTGGAATTCAAATGTGCCTCTCATGCTTGAGACAAACACAATATCCTAGGAAGATGGGAAAAGCACAGTCTGCATGGTGCCTCTGTTGAGTCAGTCCTCAGCAGGGGTGGGGTGAGGACCTGAGGCCTCTAGGGACGTAAGAGCTATCAAACAGTTGAGCTTAGCAAGGTCCATACTCAGGGAGGGAAATTAACTCTCACGGGTCACCTGAGATGCCTATAGTGTCCTCTACCAGGAATAACTCAGGCCTTGGCCTACACATGTCTTATTTTTAGGACAATCAGGTTTACATGGTCAGTGTCTCCTAATGGGCCTGCATGACCGTTTGATGCCCAGTTATTAGGACAATGGATATTGTGATTTGGAGATTTCTTCATATTTGTCTTTCAGGATATTTCCTAGCTACCAAGATATATTTATGCAAGCTCAGTCATCCCTTTGAAAACTAAAGTGAATTCACTCAATCAGAAATAAGCTTTGCTTGGAGCACGAGGTATAACCACGCACAAAACAGATCTAAATTCTTGCCCTCAAGGCTCATACAGTCTTGTGGGTAGTCAGGGAAAACACAAAATAAGGTATTCCTTATAGGGTATGATAGATAGTGATAAGTGCTATGAAAAAGGGAAGACAAGAGGAGCATAGGGAGTGAAGGGGCATAAGGCTGAATTAGATTTTCTTGAAATAGCCAGACATCTGGCAATACACAAACATAATTTTGGATATCTGGGTGATTATTTTCAGTTATCTCTTAGATATGCAGTTTGTATAAATAATATTCTTAAATTTATATAGTGCAGTATAATTTTCAAAGTATTTTCCTATCCACAGACTGTACCTCTGCCAATTTCACGTAGATAAGCAAATTTGCTCCGATTAGGCACATATTTGAAATATATTAAATTTGGACTTCACAATACATTTAGGTAACTTACTGGGAAAATGCCCTTTTCCATCTTATGGATGTCTTATAGTGAACTGCATCAATTGTTCCTTCAAGAAACGGAAGAGTGAGACATCTCCCCAGTGGCCTGGTGGACTCTTGAGAATCCCTGGAATGAGGATGAGTCATTGAACACATGAGCATGTTAGTGATCTGTCACACTGCCTCGGATATGTGTGAGGATAGTCCCATTCCTCTGTCATGTATGTAGGCCATGTAAGTGACTGAGGGCCCTTGCAAACCATTCCTGTCACGTATGTAGTGACACTCCACGATCACTGTCACGCCTAGGCCCTAGCACCCCACCTCCTACTTGGCTGTACATTTCTCCTTGGAGGGTCCTACTTTCGTATCAATGTCTTTTGGTCTAAATGAAGCTCGTCCTCCTCTGCCTGCCCCTTCTAATCTGGCCTCTCCTCTTGAGTCTTAAATCTTTGTGGATTTCTTAGATCACCTTCCCATCCTCCAACACTTTTAGAAATCTGCCTTTTCTTCTTGTCCTTTCTTCCAGTCGCCTCTGGGACAGTTCAGGACTTGTAAACCGAACAAATGTCTGAATGATGGCCGTACTCTTCTCTCTGATCACTTCCATTTCCATTTCCATTTCCACGTTCTCCTCCTTTTCGGCCTCTCATCCTCGGTGAGCACAAACCTCGGGCTCTAACAAGACCAATCTGAAAATTCCTTGCAGGTCCCATTCTCCGTGCACTTTGCTTATTGCCCCTCCCACCAGTCTCCAGTGAGAGAAACCAGTCCCCCTTCTCTTGCCCTCTCTGAATCTGACTCATCCATCAGGCTTTTGCTCAAGTGCAGCCTCCTCGGAGATAGGCTTGCCAGATAAAATGCAGGGTGCCCAGTTCAATATGCTCTTCGGATAAACGAATACTTGTTTACTATAAGTATTTCTCACATATTGCATGGGACACACTTATAATAAAAAAATCATTGCTTAGCTAAAATTCAAATTTTACTGGGCATCCTGTATTTTAATTTGCTAATTTTGGCAAATCTACTCCAAGAAGTCTTCTCTGGCTACTCTGACTTCAGTGCTTCCCAGAGCTCTGTGTCTGTGGAAGGGCTTATAGCACTCACTCACAACCTTGAATCTTTTTACAAGAGGGTAGGATGTAAGTAGTAAATCAAAAACCAGCACTGTTTGTTCTTTAATTCAGTGATTACTGAAAACCTACACATGTGCTAGGAGGTACGGCAGGCAGTGTGGATACAAAGATAAAAATGATGCCTGTTCTCAAAGGGGCCTGGCTACAGCAGCAGCCCTGCCATCACACGATTACAAGGCAGCATTTGGTGGCCGCTGTGCTTGCTAAGGGCTGACTGTCTGGTGGAGCTGGGTCTGGAAGGATGACTTGGTTGCGGGGGAGGCAGAAAGAAGGTCTTTCTGGGCAGAGAGAGAAAGATGTGCAGAGGCCCGGGTGAGGGAGAGATTCGGGCGTGGCCAGGAAGCTGGAAGAAGTTCATCGTTCACGGGGAGTGTGTTGTATAAGATGACACACTGTGTGTCTGGAGGCCTGGTCGTTAACATTTACCAGCGCACCACTGAAGATGAGGTTCGGAAAGTGGACAAAAGCCAGATGGTGAAGATTCTGTGTGTCATGCTTAGGAGGTTGAGCTTATCCTGAAAGCTGTGGAGAACCATTGAACCATTTAGAGCAATGACACACTCAGATTTACTTTTCAGGAAGATAACTCAGAGAATGGACTCAAGAGAGTCCATCAGGGAGACTGATTCAGAGGCTGCTGCAGCGATTCAGGCTAGAGATGCTGAGGGTGACAGACATTCAATAGATGCGAAGGCATAAGATCAACGGGACCTGTGGCCAAATTGGACATAAGTTGAGGGGGAGAAATGAATATTTCTCCTTGGGCAACCACAGAATGGCAGAGACACCCATTAAGGTAGAGGGGGCAGGAAGTTAAACAGGTTTTGGGGATGGGGATTATGAGGAGATCCATCTGAGCATGTTTTATCTCACACTTGACGTTTATTCCATTTGGCTGTATTTTGTTACTCATCTTTTCATGTGCTCTGTTCTCTCCCCAAGTGGACTCTGATCCTTCTGAGGTCCTGGGCCATATTAACCGGCCTGGGTGAGCCCCAGTGCCTTTAACTCAAGACACTCCCTGTGAGTTCACCTCCTGCACAGGCCACACGGAGCCCGAAGCCTAGCCTGCCAGCAGCTGCAGCCAATATGTCTACACGGTTGAGCATGGCAGGAACTTTGAGCCAGGACACAAGTTCACTCAAGATACGCTTCCCCTCAGAGGGAAGCTAAACACCCGAGCTGACCTTGCCCCCTTCTGGGAGGGACCCCATCTCACAGTGGCAGCAGAGGCTGCGGGTCAGTGGGGTGATGACCGGGCCCTCAGAGACCTTGCTCTCTCTCTTTGCAGAACCCCATAAATCCTTCCAAAGGGAGTAATTCCCTCAGGATCAAGAGGGCCCTCCGCATTCCTGAAATCAATGAAGGCAAAATGTACAGGGATTTCTGAGAAAAGTAACTGTGGTGTGAGCATGATCCCTGGGTGTTACTATGCAGCAGAGGAGGCCTTTTTTTTTTTCCCCTCCACTGAATGGTGTTCTTTGCTCTCAAGTTAACTCATGCACTGGATTTGGTCCAAGTACATTTTGTTTCTTGATTTCCAGCCAGCCTTCTCTCAGTTGTGGTGAATTCTCTGCTTCGCTCCTGTCCTTCCCCCATCCCGTTCTCTCTCTCTGTCAGCCTTTCAACTTTTCTACGTGACTGAACCGATACAGAGGCAAACCCACGGTTAGGTAGGGCTTCCCCTGGAGTGAGGCCGGAGGGAGTCTTTGAATGGCAGCCCCTCACTCAGCCACAGCCTGCGCAGCAAGGAAGGTCTGCGAGCGGCTGAAGCAGAAAATGTTTGAACTCTGCCCCCTGCCAAATGATTTCCAGATGTGTAAACTCCAGCCTCCCTCTGTTCTCTGAGTGTAGCCCTGCCAACATACATCTGCAGATTTCTAGTGCACAGGAAACATGAAAGAGTATCTTTTACAACATCTGCTCTCTTTCCCTAGTTCTCCCCCTCTGTCCTCTCAGACTGCCCAATATTTCATCTCCTCCCCTTAAACACATTCATTAAGGAATCATTGCATAGCTCACCTTGACTCACAGATGCCGGCTCATCAGTCCTCACCCACCCTCCCTGCCCCCACCAAGCCTTTTCTTGGCTCTCTGGACAGTTGACCATAGCACCACTAGACTCATTAAAGGAGCATATTGGACTTGCTGAGGGAGAAAAGAACCGAGTTTTCTCCATTGGGCTGGTGCCAGTCCACAAGCTGCAAGGGGAGAGTTTGGCCATAAGGAGGACAGGGCAGACCCTGAAGAGTTTGCCCGCCGCACATCCTTGGGAAGAGGTGAGGTCTTTCAGGGCAAACCATTTTCCACGGACGTTCAGTTTCCTGGAATAAACAAGGCAGGCTTCTGTAAAATTGGAAGTATTTATATGCAGAATGAGTTCCTTGCGTTTCATCTCCTGGGGGATGGTACCCATCAAACTAAGAGGAGAGAAGAAGACCTGTTCTTAACATAACTCAGAGGGGGAGAAAAGAATCAGAGATCCCTTCAGCAAAATAGAACAGAAGATTGCTACTGAGGCATCCACTCGCTAGGAAAACAGTTTGATCACTGTGGAAATGAACACTTGACCTTCATTCTTCCCTTCATCCATGTGGACCCTAAACTCTCTTCAGCTCCATCCCAGGGGACGTGGAATGGAGCCAAATGACAAAATCTAGGAGAGGGAAAGAGGGTGCCCTATGGAAGGGAGCAGAGAGTTGAAGGGGCCTAAGGGCTCAGGGCCCTGAGAGAGGAAAGCTTTTAGGTGAGGGGTCCCTGCCAACCCAGGACCTGTGTTGAAGGCCTGCAGGCTTACCTGGGAGGCAGTATAGCTTTCCGGGGCTCAGGAGAGCTGCTTCTGAGTAACCCCCTAGGGCGAGCCTCATAGGTAGCTAATAGGGGACTT
Organism: Stenella coeruleoalba; assembly: GCF_951394435.1. Classification (NCBI taxonomy): domain Eukaryota; kingdom Metazoa; phylum Chordata; class Mammalia; order Artiodactyla; family Delphinidae; genus Stenella; species Stenella coeruleoalba. Next base: position 53,409,210 of record NC_137148.1, read on the forward strand.
TCTGGACCCTGGGTAAGACTGTCCTGCCTGATCTGAAGGGTGCAGTGGAGGAGAGTGGGCGGCATTTACGTTCTGCTTTTATTATTTTTATTTTTTAAAAACTTTAACCATATTTAACTGTACAGTTCGGTGGCACTAAGTACATTCACATTGTTGTGCAACTCTCACCATCATCCATCTCCTGAATTTTCTGTTTGTAGGACATCTGTTAAGTTAACATTTTGCTTTAATAGTCCCAAGCACCTCAGTCTCTGTTGTCAGATGAAGCCCTAAGATTTGTCTGGGTTTTTGCCACCATAGCCTCCCTATTTGAAACAAACACGTCAGCCTCATACTTCAAGTAGGGCTTGTTTCAGAAAAACAAAGGGAGGAGATAAAGCTGGTTCAGGAATTCCCCTCCTTCCACCTGTGTCTTTCCGTTCAGCTCCCCAGAGATGCCAGAACACTCCTGCAGCTCTAGTAGCTCCTTCCTAAAGAAGAGCAGGATCTGTAGGCTCTGCTCTTTACCCAGGGTGGCTGAGGGTAAATAAGCCTTTCTCTTCTGCATGAGGACTTGACCTTTGGGTAACTGTAAAGCTCTGTTATTCTCGCAACCTCTTAAGGGTAAAATGCAAACTGTATTTCCAAGCAACATTGCTGGCAATAAAATAACCCCTGTCTGGTCAGTTGTATTCAGGCTGGGAGGAGCTATCAAGGACCATACATTCCTGCTAAGGACACCATTCTTTTTTTTTTTTCCGGTACGCGGGCCTCTCACTGCTGCAACCTCTCCTGTTGTGGAGCACAGGCTCCGGATGCGCAGGCTCAGCGGCTGTGGCTCACGGGCCTAGCCACTCTGCGGCATGTGGGATCTTCCCGGACCGGGGCACGAACCCGTGTCCCCTGCATCGGCAGGCGGACTCTCAACCACTGCGCCACCAGGGAAGCCCAGGACACCATTCTTTAGGCCTCCCTGGGTGTGGTGACTTTTATAACGGGCTGTCCCCTGGGAGGCATGAAAGCCTGTCTAGGAAGTTGTTATAGGAGTTACTGGCTCCTTTGGGGAGTGAGGATATTAAGCCAGGTTAGCTCTCACACCTGCCCAGTGTGGCTCTAATCCCTTGTATCTGAGCAGAAGCTAGTGCTGAATGGCTGTGCAGGTTGATATACAGACTTTCCCTGATGCAGATCCCTGGTGCTGACCTGCTGGTGACCTGTGGTCCTGCCCTACATTGTTCTGAGTAGATCAGTTGTGGCCTATGATTATCGTGTGAGTGTCTAGTTGGGGCTAAGAAGATCCTCTGATGGGTGATATAGAAGGTATAGCTGACTTCCTTTAATGTGTTACTTCCCTCAGGGGTAATTACCTTTTACAAAAGTAGACTGGTGGGTGGAGGGCATACTTAGGGTGCCCAGTGTGCCTTACATTACACCCATAGGGCACATTCTGGCTTCAGGGCTTTTAAACCCCCCTCAAACGATGCCCGAGAAGAATATGGGTGGTATCTAATTTTGCTTTGCATATACCTATCACCCAAGGCTGTTAGAACTATAAAAATCACACTGGGGGGGGCTTCCCTGGTGGCACAGTGGTTGAGAGTCCGCCTGCCGATGCAGGGGACATGGGTTCGTGCCCCGGTCTGGGAAGATCCCACATGCCGTGGAGCGGCTAGGCCCATGAGCCATGGCCGCTGAGACTGCGCGTCCGGATCCTGTGCTCTGCAATGGGAGAGGCTGCAGCGGTGAGAGGCCCGCGTACCGAAAAAAAAAAAAAAAAAAAAATCACACTGGCCTTCTACATGACAGTTCTTACTATAAAGGCTCTAACTTCAAAATTCAGGGAACTAATGTGAACACGGGTTTCCATTTTCTAAGTTTACCTATCCCAATTATAAACTCAATTACCGGAGAAATAACTAGTGGTTTCACTATGACATGGAGCAGGGTGAGAATTTCATTTATTACCTGTCCTCTGTACTTTCTCCTCTAACCAGAAAAATAGTAGCAAATGGCATTTATGATTTCTTGGTAGCAGTGTAAGGTCGAAACAACTCTGTATTTCCCTTTCTCCAGTACACAGTTATTCTGGTAAATGTCCCTAGGTCACTTTGGGGAAAGATTGAGGGAATGCTTATTGTTTATACTTGTAATGGACTTGCAGGGCTCTTCTTCGAGAAGACCCAGTCTCCCCTTCAATCAGTGGGCTCTGAGTCTATGAACAAACTTACCTGGGAACCCAGGTGGAGGGCCATGATTTTTCCATTGTAGCATCCAACTTAAGCTTTCTGCTCTGTAGCTCTCAAGTTTTTTTTTTCCTTCTTTTAAATAAAATTCAAGAAACACTGTACTTCTGTCCATCTATGTTACCCCTCAGAATACTATGATCTGTATCAGACATCAGCACAGGCTCGAAGCAAAGCACTGTCAGGTTGCACCTGTGTAAAGCTAATCAAGACTTGGGGCTTTGTTGCACTGGTAGCTCGAGTAACACGTGAGAGTTGAGAGGATTTGAAATAGAACACAGATGTGTTCTGATGTGTCTAGGCCGAGGGTCAGTCTTTGCTGGCCCCAGGTGAGTCCTATCTCCTGGCATTGTGTAAGCCACTCCCCTTGCATAACTTACCTCTAACCAAAGAAGACAGCAATATTGAACGGCCATCACTTCTGTGACTAGGTTACCAGAAATGTGACTTCTGCCTTGCTAGAAAATTCTCTCTTTTGGCTTTAATGAAGCAAGTTGCTATGTTGGAGAGGCCCACATGGCAAGGAACTAAGGGTGACCTCCTGTCCACAGCCACCAAATAACCGAAGCCTGCATTCCAACAGCCCAACGGAACTGAGTGCTGCCAACAATCATGTAAGTAAGCTTGGACACATCCTCCCATGGTTGAGCCTTCAGATGAGGCCCTAGCCCTCTTTGACGCTTGAACGCAGCCCTGTCAGAGGCTGTGAACACAAGTTCAGCTGAGCCTTGCCTGGATTCCTGACTCACAGAAGTTGTGAGATAAATAAAGTGTATTGTTTTAAGCTGCTAAATTTTAGTGCATTTTGTTACTAGGATGACAGTCAGTTCCGGTTTGCCTGGGACTGTTCTAGTTTTAGCATTTTAAATTCTGTTTTTTTAAACTTTTTTTTTTTTTCCTGGTATGCGGGCCTCTCACTGCTGTGGCCTCTCCCATTGCGGAGCACAGGCTCCGGACGAGCAGGCTCAGCGGCCATGGCCCACGGGCGCAGCCGCTCCGCGGCACGTGGGATCCTCCCAGACCGGGGCACGAACCCCCGTCCCCCCGCTTCGGCAGATGGACTCCCAACCACTGCGCCACCAGGGAAGCCCTAAACTTTTTCAGAATTGAAATATAATTCACATATAACGTTATATTAGTTTCAGGTGTACAACATATTGATTTGGTATTTGTATACATTGCCAAATAATAACCACAATAAGTCTAGTTAATATCCATCACCACACATAGTTACAATTTTTGTTCTTGTAACGAGAAGTATTCTCTTGGCAACTTTCAAATATGCAATACAGTATGTTGACTATAGTTACCATGCTGAACATTACATCCCCATCACAATTTTTTTTTTTTTTTGCGGTACGTGGACCTCTCAGTGCTGCGGCCTCTCCCGTTGCGGAGGACAGGCTCCGGATGCGCAGGCTCAGTGGCCGTGGCTCACGGGCCTAGCTGCTCCAAGGCATGTGGGTTCCTCCCTGACCGGGGCACAAACCCGTGTCCCCTGCATTGGCAGGCAGACTCTCAACCACTGCGCCACCAGGGAAGCCCCATCACATATTTTTATAACTGGAAGTTTGTATATTTTAGCCCCCTTCACCCATTTCTCCCCTCCCCCCAGTCTTCCACCTCTGGCAACCACCAAACGGTTTTCTGTAACTATGAGCTTGGTTTTTGTTTGTTTTTTAGATTCTATGTGTAAGTGAGATCATATAGTATTTGTCTTTCTCTGTCTGACTTATTTCAGATAGAAATAGTATAATGCCCTTGAGGTCCATCCATATTGTTGCAAATATCAAAAATTTATTCTTTTTTATGGCTGAATAATATTCCTGTGTGTGTGTGTGTGTGTGTGTGTGTGTGTGTGTGTGTGTGTATCACATTTTCTTTACCCATTCATCCACTGATGGACACTTAGGTTGTTTCCGGTATCTTGGCTATTTTAAATAATGCTGCAGTGAACATGGGGGTGCGTATATCTTTTCAAGTTAGTGCTTTTGGTTTCTTAGGATAAATACCCAGAAGTGGAATTGCTAGGTTAATTTTTTGAGGAATCTCCATACTGTTCTCCATAGTGACTGTACCAATTTATAATCCCACGAACAGTACAAAAGGTTTCCCTTTTTTCTACATCCTCCCTTTTTTCTACTTGTTATTTCTTGTCCTTTTGATAATAGCCATTTTAACAGGTGTGCGGTGATAGATATCTCATTGTGGTTTTGATTTGCATTTCCCTGATGATTAGTGATGCTGAGCATCTTTTCATGTACCTCTTGGACATCTGTATGTCTTCTTCAGAAGAGTATCTATTTGGATCTTCTGCCTATTTTAAAAATTGGATTGCTTGCTTTTTTTTTGCTGTTGTGTTGTATGAATTCCTTATATGTTCTGAATTTTAACTCCTTATCAGATATATAATTTGCAAATATTTTCTCCTATTCAGTATATTGTCTTTTCATTTTGTTGATTTCCTTTGCTGTGCAGAAGCTTTTTAGTTTGGTGTACTTCCACTTGTTTGTTTTTGCTTTTGGTGTCAGAAAAAAAAAAATCATTTCCAAGACCTCTGTCAAGCTTACTGAATATATTTTCTAAATTTTAGGACAATTTGTTATTAGAATGACCAACAGTCTGTGTTTGCCTGGGGCTGTTCTAGTTTGAGCACTGAAAGTTATGAGTTTCAGTAAAATCCACAATCCTAGACAAACCGAGACAATTGGTAAGTGTATTTGTGATGCAGCAATAGATAATTAATACACTTATGCATATGCTATTTCTCATGGATGCAGGTGTATTTTCAAGATATATTCCTAGAAGTGGATTTTTTCAGGTCTAAATGGTAAATTCATCTAGAATTCCAAATTCCCCTTTGTAGGGATTGTAACATTTCATACTCCCATCTGCAATATGAGAGTGCCTCTTCCTCCATGGTCTCTTAACAGTTTGTTCTAATTATCTTTTTTTGATAATTAAGTTAATTTAATATTTGATTACATGTGTAAGTGTAAGCTGACTCAAATTAGAATAAAGTTATACATTTAAACATTAATTAAAAGTTGTAGAATTAAAATGCATGATTTATACTTTGTTTATTGCCATAAACTCGTTTCACTGAATTCACAAAGGGGAACAAATGAATATAGTCAATCAATCATTGGTTACTCGACCCGTGTGTGTGTGTGTGTGTGTTGTGTGTGTGTGTGTGTGTGTCTGTTTGTCTGTTTGTATGTGTCTGTATGTGTCTTCTCAACCTCCCTCCCCCATAACTTGCTTTCATGTAAATTGTTGACTAAACTTTCAATTTCACTTTCAGTCTCTTGCTCCATCATGGTAGAATTAGCCAAAATGGCATGTTTAACTTCAGTATTGGAACGTGTGCTGTGGTAGACGGAAGAAAAGATGGTGGTTTGAGTGGACCCCTGTGTGATTGCTAGCAGATTTGGCAGATTCAGATGTCTATAATAATGTTCCCCAGCAGAAAATAAAGTGTAGGTGAAGTGACTCCCCATTCCTCTCAATTCTGTTACCCAGTGGCATAAGCTGAACAGACACATTTATGGTTACAGTTGTTTGGGAAGTGTCCTTAGGGTGGCTCCCTGGAGAGTGCTTCCTGGAGTGTCACCCTGTGTGTGTACAGTGGCTTCCTTTCAACAGGAAGTGCACCCAACAAGAACGTCTCAGTTTTGATTTCCCCTGAACTGGTTTAAACCTCCCTTTTAGGAAACATGGGGGTGAAGGAAACGCAAACGAGGGTAAAATTAGATTAGGAGCCCAGTGTAGACGAACTGTTTTGCCTTATGTCCTGTACCTGGCAGGACTTGTGATCTTGTTTATTATGCGTTCTGTTTATATTCCTTGCTTTCCCCAAACTGCTCCCCCAGGACAGCCTGTGAGGTGGTGTGAATGGAGGATTTGTAAGGTGGTGTGAATGGGGCTCTTGTAAACAGAAGTGAGGCTGAGAAGGTTCAGGCCCACAGGCAGTCAGTCCCACCGGCTGCTGGTCCTCTTATATTTTATAACCTCAGGAGGTTCTTTTATTCTTATTCTCATTTTTATCATTTATTCTAGGTATTCTTTTATAAATCTGCTTTTAAGCACTTCACTCAGCAGTTGTCCCTATTCATTCCCCTCATCTGAGAGTTCACTTTTTTTTTTTAAGATTTTAGAATTTGCATCTTTATACCTGTTTTGTAGATTTAATTGTGTTTTTAGTGATCAGGAGAAAATTGTCTGAATTCTTTAGAATCCAAATAAGTTAGCCAGCCCCTACAAAATGCAAAATTACATACTTTAGTAAGGAAGTGTTTTGATGCTCTTTGGGTACACTGGATACTAATATAAGAAGATGGGGGGAATTGGTAATTTGGCTGCTAAGGTATCTTTTTCCTGATTTGGAATAAGTAACAGGGCTGGGTACTCTTTTCATGCAGTTTTGAGGACATAGAGTGATGTGACTTATAACTAACTTGTACATTTCTATTCATTTTCAGTTTAACTGAAAAAGAAAAAAATCAAAGATTAGCATTAAAATAATAGGAATCTTCTATGAGATCAGCACATTTGTTCTCAAGAAAACTAAAGCAGAGGAGAAATCCAGATATTCACAACTTTTCATTTTTAACTTTCTAGTTTTTCAGTATTATTTAATGAAGTTAATTAGATCCTGAAATCAGTTAGGAATTGCTTTTGACTTCTATTAATAGAGACTCAAAATAACAATGGCTTTAACCAAATAAAGCCCTCTTGTGTTTCCTTTCATGTGAAACAGAAGCAAGCGGCTCAGAACTAGTACAGCAGCTCCATGGTCCTCAGGAACCCAGGCTCCTTCTGTCTTTCTTGCTACTCTATTCTTAGTGCATGCCTTCTCTGTTCAAGGTTACCTCACTGTCAAGAGATGGCTGCTGGAGCTCTACCCATCACTTTTGCCTTGTAGACAGCAGGAAGAAGGAAAGGAGGTGAGTAAAGTCAGTTGCATCCCATTTGAATCAACTTTTGGAGACCTTTCTCTGCAGCTTTCTCCAGTAACTTCTACTTAAATCTCATTGGCCGCCTGTATCTAAAAGGGATGTTTGGAAATGTAGCTTGTCTGCTGAGCGCATTGCAGAGTCTAACTGTGTAGGTGCCTGTTACTAAGGAAGAAGGGAGAGTGGCCACTGGGCCGGTAAGGAGCAGCCTCTACTGCAGTGGCTGTGGTTCTGCTGCTTCCTCTGGGCAGGCCCACCACCAGGTGTGATGTTGAGAGGTGGGGAAACAATCCAAGCAACATGATACCTTGGTCAGTACAATCCAAGAAAAATTCACACAGGGCCTACTTCCTGTGGTCGAATTAGGCATGTATACTCATGTCCTTATATTGCCATATCATTATAATGTACAAACATTATACCTATATATATATGTATACATATATACAAACATATACATATAATGTACAAACATTCATTTCCTATAGCTGCTGTAACAAATTTACCAGTAAACTTGGTGACTTGAAGCAACAGAAATTTATTCTCTTGTAATTCTGGAGGCCAGAGCCGAAGATCAGTTTCACTGAGTGAAATCAAGGTGACAGGGCTGTGCTCCTTCTAGGGGCTCTAGGGGAGAACCCCTTCCTTGCCTCTTCCAGCTTCTGGTGGTTGCCAGCAGTTTTGGGCTTGTGGCTGCATCACTCCAACCTCTGCTTCTATCTTCACATGGCCTTCTCCTCTGTGTGTCTCACAGTTCCCTCCTTATAAAGGTACATGGGATTGTGTTTAAGGCAGACCCAAATAATCCTCCTCTCAAGATCCTTAACTTAATGACCCCTTCTGCCATGTAAGGTAATATTCATACTTTTGCCATATAAGGTAACATTCATAGGTTCCGAGGATTAGGATGTGCACTTATCTTTTGGGGCCTCCATTCAGCCCACTATATATCCTAAATTGCCTTCTCTGGCATCTATATAAGTATTTTTCTTGTTGATAACCCAGTTAAGCACAGTTGGTTTTCTTCCAAATATATGAAAATTTATTATATAAATATGATTAAAATCATACAAATCATACATACCTTCCTTGTATCTTATAGACATCAACTAGTATTAAGCTGACTTGTCATCTCATATGACTTTGTATTTTGGGTTTCTTTTTTTTTTTTTTTTTTTTTTTGCTGTACGCGGACCTCTCACTGTTTTGGCCTCTCCCATTGCGGAGCACAGGCTCCAGACACACAGGCTCAGCGGCCATGGCTCACGGGCCCAGCCGCTCCGTGGCATGTGGGATCTTCCCGGACCGGGGCACGAACCTGTGTCCCCTGCATCAGCAGGCAGACTCTCAACCACTGCACCACCAGGGAAGCCCTTGGGTTTCTTTATATTTGTTTGTTTTTTTGGTGCAAGTCTATTTTCTTTCTCACTGTAAGCTTTCTTTCTCACTTTCTCACTTTCTCACTGTAAGGTTTATTGAGGTATCATCTACATACAATAAAATTCACCCATTTTAAGTGTATAGTTCTATAAGTTTTGAAAAACATGTACAGTCATGTAACTGCACCAAACTAAAGTTATAGAATATTTCCACCACCCCCAGAAAAAGTTCCCTCATGCCCCTTTATAATTAATTCTGTCCCTCCACCATACTCCCTGGAAACCACTGATCAGATTTCGCTCCTACAGATCTTTTTCTTCTCAACAGTGTCATAAAAGTGGAATCATACAGTATTTATCCTTTTGTATCTCACTTCTTTCACTTAAAATACTATTTTTGAGATTCATCCATGTTGTTGCATGTATCAGTAGTTTGTTCCTTTTCACTGCTGAGTAGTATTCCAATGTATAGATGTACTGCAATTTATCTATCTCCTACTTGGGTTGTTTCCAGTTTTTGACAATTATGACTGAAGATGCTATAAACATTTTTTACAGTTTTTTACGTGAACATAAATTTTAATTTCCTTGGATAGATACCTAGGAATGGGTATTGCTGGGTTGTGTGGGAAATGTATGTTTAACTTTCTAAGAAATTGCTGAAGAGTTTTCCTAAGTGGGTATACCACTTTTTATGCCTCCTGGCGGTGTGTGAGAGTTCCAGGTGCTCTGCATTCTCACCAACCCTAGGTAATGCCAGTTTCTTTTGTTTGTTTACATTCTAATTGGTGTATTGTGGTATCTCAGTGTGATTTTAATGTACATTTCCCTAATGACTAATGGTTTTGAGAGTCTTTTTAGGTGCCTATTTGCCATCCATATTTCTTTGAGGAAGTGTTTCTTCAAATCTTTTGCCCATTTTTAATTAAGGTTGTTTGTTTTCTCATTATTAACGTTTGAGAGTTTTTTATGTATTCTGGGTACCAGTCCATTATCAGATATGCATTTTGTGCATATTTTCTCACAGTATGCAGCTTTTCTTTTCATTTTTACAACTGTCTTTTATGCTGCAGAAACTTTTAATTTTGATATATTCGAGCTTATTATGTTCATTGCAGAGCTACGTGGGAATGCACAGCTAACCACATCAGCTAAGCCTTCAGTTCTATTCTTGTCTTTGCCAATTACACAGGTAATAAAGAGCAGTTCCTTGAATCAATCAGTTCATTAATCAATGAGTGTTTATGAGTCTCAGCTCTGCCATTTACTGTTTATATGACCTTTGGCATTTTTCCCCTTTGTCTATAAAAGCAGAATGGGGAATTTAATAGTACTTTCCTTTTTAAAAAATTTTTTTATTATAGTTGATTTACAACGTTGCATTAGTTTCTGCTGTACAGCAAAATGTATTAGTTATACATATACATATATCCACTCTTTTTAGATTCTTTTCCCATATAGGTCATTACAGAGTATTGAGAAGAGTTCCCTGTGCTTATATAGTAGGTCCTTATAATAGTACTTTCAATAAAATGGGTACAGTCATAATTGCTTCTTTGTTTCATGTCAAGGTATTTTTGATGATTAAATGAAATAAAAAAGGTAAAAGTATTTTATAAACCATAAAGTAGAGTCCAAGCATATTGAGCCCTGCTGCATGACCAGTAATCTTCTAGGCCCTTGGGAGAGGAGGGATGTAAGGAATGTATAGAATATAATTCTTATAACTGAAGAACTTTAAAAATTGGTGCTATTCTACATGTGGTGTCATTACAGCAACCATGTGTCTAGGATTTCCTGGAACTATCCTCTCTCCCCCTGCAAATTCTGTGTCGGACATTGTGTCTCAATTTTTGGTTCAGAAATATATTAATCACAGACATAAAGCCTGTTTTACAGGAAAGTTCACAGACCTCATTGAGGCTAACAGTATTCTTTAATAATTTTAATTGTTTTAGTTTTGAAAGAGGCAAAAGGCTAGTTGTGTGAATGTATTACTTCTTTTGCTTTTGGTAGGCCTGAAACATGGGGTGTGTGTGTGTGTGTGTGTGTGTGTGTGTGTGTGTGTTTAAATATATGTTTACCAATGCATTTTTAATTGGTAAAAAGATTCTCTCTCCTTTTAGAAATAGTATTCACATGATCAGTTTTATTTTTTCCTCATTCGATATAAAGTTGATTTTGAATCAACTAAACACAAAGGAATGCCTTGTCTGAATTGTTTTCTTTCTTTTTTCTTTTTAAAGTTTTTTTCACTTTCCAAAAACTTGATCCAGCCAAGTGAGAATCTTCAGTCTTAGCCAAAAGTTTGTTCCCGAATTGATATTATCCTATAGTCTAATTCCAACAGAAATAGTTCTTGCTGAAGATAAAGAACCTTTATCTTCAGCAAGAACTATTATCTTCTTTTTCTTTAGAAAAGAAAGCATCTTCATAAGGAAAACATGGAAATATTGCTTCTGCAATATTACTGAGTTGGGCAGCAAGTGCAGCCCATCGAGGTCCACACGAGCAGGGATACTGAGGGAGGAACAGACGCTCTTCTCAATGATGCCCGCTTCAGCTGAGGGCCTCGGCTGGCTCTGATGCAAAACCACAGGGTAAATTGATTTTGATAGGAACCGTGTGTACCATGTCTTCTCATACATAAGATTTTACATTAGTGCATCATTAAAAACATACTGCTTGTGTGTCAACTTCTTCTTGGTCATTTGTGAGGTAAACAACAAGCAGAAACCTCCTTAGTTGTGTTTCCAAGGGCCTGTTGATCTGTCTGTGCCTGACATAAACATAAAATCAAACACAGGAGTTTCTAGCCTCAAGGACTCCCACCTGGATTTTGAGGTCCCCTGGGTGAAGAGTCTGGAAATTGGATGGGGAAGCTGAAAGAAATCGGGCTCTTTCCCGTCCCTGCCCACCCTCCCCTTCCTTTATCCTCTTCCAGCACTGAGGGGCCCTCTGCACCCTTCCCTAGGGAACCTGAGCATCCCAGAATGGGCCAGTGTTGAAGGCCACAAAGCCCCCTTTCCCGCCATGCAAACCTGTACTCTCTTCTGACTCTGCCCTAAGGCCAGGTGGGAGTGGTGGCTAAATACAGGAAAAAAGTTTTCTTACTTGATGATTTACTGAGTAGAAAAGGAGTATGCAAACTAACAAAAAATGTGCTGATTGGGCCGAATCATTCCTGCTCTGGTGCTGGAAGTGGGGAGAACAGAGAAAAGCTTGTGTTGAATGTAGATCTGGTGGTGTGACTGCTCAGTCATTGCCAGGTTCTAGCATTCTCCCACCCGGATATACCTTTGGGTGAACATATTATCAATGGAAGAAAAGAACCCAAAATTCCCTTGCCCACCTCACAGAGGCTCTTGGCTGCAGAGATTCTCAGCCTGGGTATGGGAGGAGAGTAGCAGAACCTTCTGGAGGCTTTGTGAATGACACACTGGAGTATCTGCTGTAGTCCCCTACTAACCCCCTTATCGCAAATCGTGGCCCAACTGAGCCATGGTTTAGATATAAAACTGTCACATCCCTTAGGTGGGGGTGGAAGAGAATCGAGAACAACTTTGCTGGTGGACTTTATAACATCATGGGCCTGTGTCATGTCCTGATTTGCAAGGCTAGACTAACTTGTCCTCTGTATGAGTCAGGTTCGACCAGAGAAGCAGAACCAGTAGATATTACAAGGAATTGGCTTACATGATTGTAGAAGCTGGAATCCATGGGCAGACAGATCTAAGAGGGAAGATCAAGAGCAATCTGAACCCCATAGGCATAGGCTGAAGCTGTTGCAGGCAGGCAGGAATGGAAGTGCCTGTGAGGGGAGAGCGGAGCCGAACACCAAGATGCTATTGGTGTGTGGTGCAGGGAATGCCCACGCCCTCTTTAAAGGGCATCCACTGGTTAAGTTAGGCCTACCAACATAATTTTATTTTAAGTCGATTGATTAAGGACTTTAATTTGATCTGCAAAATCCCTTTATAGCAGTGCCTAGATTAGTGTTCGATTGAATAACTGGGAGAAGGTACGCGTTTGCTGCAAGATGGCTGCTGCCCTCCCTTCTGTCCTTATAGTTTACCCTAGCCAATTTGCCGTATCAAAACCCATCACACCCTTCCCTCCCTCCCTGCCTCCTTCCCTCTGTCTCTTGCTTCCTTCCTAAAGAGTTCCAGAACTCTTTTTCTTTAGGATTTGGAATTCAAGCAGATTTCCAAGGTGCAGATTGGATTTTTAGAATGCTTTTTGTTGGAAAAATTCATGCTATAAGTTCGAACTATGTCAGCATGTGTCCTCTGTGTCAGAATCCTTCTTTGGCCTTTTCCCTCCATCTCAAGATGCCTGTTCATCCTCAGACTCAAGGCACTGGCTGCCCTATATGCTACCACATCCCCAAATTATTCCAGGCTGGTCTGTCAAGTCCAGGAGCATGGTAGGCAAAGAACTGTGTAACTGGAGAACCAACCACCAAGTGCTCAGGAGAATGACTTTAATATGGAAATCTCTCCCCTCGCCAAATCTGTGCACATGAAGCAGCCACAACAAATGGGGCTGTAAACAGTGCCAACTGTGCTGACTCCACAGCACACACAGATGCAGCCGCTTTTTAGATTCATTTTCACAAAGGGATGAATCAAACTTGTTGTTGGCGAACAGTCCTACATTGTCTTCCCTTTCTCTCCCACAAGTAGGGCAACATTCTCCGAGCTCTGGGAAGCACTGCATGCTTGGGTGCAAAGCTCTGTGGGACACTCAATGGATAAATGCCAACTACCCCAAGATCCAGAATTGCTTGACACTCAGTCTGAGCATTGTAAGAACAGGACAGCATTAAAACCTTCAATCCAAGTGATTTTCATCTTGAGAACATCCTTTTATCAACAAGGCAAGTCCAGAGTTCTGCCCCTGGGTATGAGTTTGGAATGTCTGACAGGTTACACAGCCCAGTGCCACAAACTGGGGGCCCATTTGCCTCTTTTTCCCTCCTCAGTGTTTAGCTGATGTAATTACACATTTGTGTGATTACAGTCTATTATTTACCATAAGATAACAGGGGGCCCCAAGCAACTCGAGTGCAGGAGCTGAAAATGCATAGATCATTTACTTTAATGGCTGCACAGCCAGAGGGGTCAGAATCCCATGATAGGGTTGCTTATCTCAGGCCTCAGCATCCAAGAGCAACTTGGCCTCCAGGTTCTCCTCCATGGTGAAGGAATCTTTAATGGGGAAAACAACTCCCTTTCCTCCTGGTCCAATGCAGAAGCACACAGAATGTTCCCTGTTCTTTACTCTTTCCCTCTGTGATCTTAGAGAGAGATGGGCAACTTTTCTGTAAGGGGCCAGATAGTAAACATCTTAGACTCTGTGGGCCGTAAGGTCTCTGTTGCAACTACTCAACTCTGCTGTTGTAGTTAAAACTCAGCCACAGACAACATGTAAAGGAACAAGTGGGGCCATGTTCCAGTAAAACTTTATTTATGGACACAGAAACATTTTGATTTTCGTGTAATTTTTACGTGTGGTAAAATATTCTTCTTTTGATTTAAATATGTAAAAACCATTCTTAGCTTATAGGCCATACTAAAACAGGCAGCAGGCTGGATTTGGCCCAGGGCTGTAGCTGTTGAATCTTGTCTTAGAGCATCTCCAGATGCTACTTGGAATTTGGAAAAAGAGGCAGCTTTGGTGCTCCTTCCAGCCTTAAGGTCTGGCATTTGGTCAGGAGCCCTAGACCTGGCCTGCAGTACCTCAGCCTTGGTTTTCTCATCCGCTTTCTGGCACTGCCCTTAATCCCCTAGCAGCCTGATGTAGGAATGAATGAATGATAGAAAAGCCCTCAGTGCAACCTGAATTCAAGTTCAAACATCCTTTTTATTTTGACTTCCATTTTTCTCATGTTCATTGTGGTTTTTAAACATTTTCTTCCTTCTTAGCCACCTGTGCTGAGAATCTTTTGGTTTTGAGGATGGTAGTAGTTTCGATGAGATAAGCTTGTCACTTAGATTTTGAAGTGTGAAAAGTCACTGAATGTCAACATGCTGATGGGGCCATTGGAGGCTCTGCTGGTACTATTTCATCCAGGCTGAGTGCCCAGTGGAGCCCACTTAAAAGCTTTGTCTTGTCCATTTCTCTGAGTAGGAGAAAACCTTTCCTCAGATGTCTTTTCATTTTTACTGTGATATATTGCTTTTGTTAAGCTTTAAATGAAAGAAATACTTTTGAACATCTCTGTGTCAGGCTTGACTCCATCTTGAAAATATAATGAGCTCTTTGGATAACATTCCTTGTAAGAATTTAACCACAACTCGTACTTTTTGTTTTCTTTAGGTCTGAACAAACTTTACCGTACTTTTAATTTTACTACCTCTTCTCAGAGGATTTCAGACCCCCGACCTCAAATAAAAGGCCAATATATAGGGATAACAAAAGTGACAGTGGGTCACAAAGGGTCCCCTTTTCCCTTTGTCTGCATTGATTCTGTTCTTATAAAAGAGCTGGGAGATGAGCTTGCAACACTTTGTCATCCTTTTGGCAAAGAATAGGACTGCACCAGCACTGGCCCCTCCCTGATTTTCCTTGGCAAAGGAAGACAGAAGGCAATACTTTTATCCTTTTTAATGCACTAAGGTTTGGAAAGGATTTTGGAGTACAGTTTATAGTAAATTAGATTGAAAATCACAGTGTCATTCTTCATTCAAATGGCACATGGCCTCTAAAATGCTCAAAAGCTTTGCCAGCCACATACAAAACTTCAGCAAGCAACCAAGTCCTTATCCCTCAGCCTGTCAAGTTCAGACACGAAGCAGAGCCCAAGGTGGAGCAGAGCTGCCCGGCGGCCAGGGAGCAGTCAGCGGCCCCAAAGAGATTCCTGCCCTGAGCTATCCTTACTGTTAATGGTTGTAAAGATTGTTCTCAACACAAGGGAAGCAGCTTTTCTGTGCTCCACTCATAGGTGGAGCCCTCCCTGAGGGCTGGGAAACACTGTGCTGGAGGGCAACACAATTTTCCTGGGCCCGGAGGGAGGGAGTATTGATGGGGTTTGGGCTTTCATAGCAGTAAGTAAGAATTTGCTCTTCTTCAATTTCATTTTCACCTGCAAATGTGGCAGG
This sequence comes from Stenella coeruleoalba, assembly GCF_951394435.1. Lineage (NCBI taxonomy): Eukaryota > Metazoa > Chordata > Mammalia > Artiodactyla > Delphinidae > Stenella > Stenella coeruleoalba. Next base: position 53,424,869 of record NC_137148.1, read on the forward strand.
ATGCCTCCGGCAACATGGACTGCCGCAGAGGGACCTGGTGGCACAGGAACTGCAGCCCTAGGCCTGCACCCCTGGTCTTTCTCACCACCTGCTGTCCCTACCTGTGAGAGGCAGTCGTTATGTTTTGGCCTCTGCCCTATCTCTCCCCAACACATGCACACACACACAATTTCATAATTTCCCACACAAGACCAAGGGCAAGGCATGGGACTCATTCACAAGCTACACAAAAGCATGACCACATCTAGATGTGCAGGTGACAGGAAAGGTGACCTTCAATACTCAGAAGATTGACTACACCGTCAGATCCTTCAGCTCCAGGTTCCTGGTCCTCTTATCTGCTGGCCATAGGAATAATAATAAAGGTGGTTTGCATTTCTGTTCCCTGTCCCACCTCCCATCAAGAAACAGAATGATTGGTTCCATAGAAGATATGAAAAGCATTCACTTATTGTATCAGATATAGGTTGAATGGTAACTGTATGCCAGGCACTGAGCTAGAGATAAATGAGAGAGTGATGAGAAGAAAAACACTATGCTCCTAACTAGGTATGTCACTAACTAGCTGTGTGACCTTCGGCAAGTCACTAAACTTCTCTGGGACTGGACTGCATCTCTATTACTTGCTCTCTCTGATAGTCTAAGAAGTCAACAGAAATGGGGGAGGGGGAGGGATGGCTAGGTTAGGTGTCAGTGGCAGAAAGGACTTCGGAAAGGATGTTCTGTTTGGTGACAGTACTGTCCACAGGGAAGAATAAGAAAACTCCACCTGGATACGAGGTGGAAGCAGCCCATTGTCAGGGGAGTTCACTAGACGTCAAAGTCCCCTTCAAAAAGGGATCATTGCTCCCTTCCAAATAAGGAGCTCTCCTGCCACATGGGTCGTTTGTAGAAGGGGGAGGAGGAAGAAGTTCTGTTTGGCTGGTTGCCTTGGTCTTGTGTCCCTTCACTGAATAGACTGAGGGGTCTAAGTCCCTGTCAGTAAGTGGATGCCCCTTGAGTTTTGGGGATTTACATTGTGAGAGGAGTTGTGGAGGAAAAGCGAAGGTCTTTAAGTCACTAAAAGCTGCCTTGTGTCATACTCTTTGATGTCTTGGTGTGTCTCTGTTTCCTCATTTTTACAAAGGGGGCTGATAGAATTCTTCGTGTTTGGGTAATGAGTTATACTTTTCAATATAATACTTTTCAAATAAGCATATGCATGCTTATTTCATTCCGCCAGGGAGGTAGAGAGAAAGGAAGGCAGGTATTAATTTGCACAAATCCTTCGGTAATGGACTGTCCTGTGAATAGTCCATTTATGAGAAGCTTTTGGCCTAGGGCCCTAGTCTATCTAAGGTGTCTTTTGAATTGATGTTTTAGGAGACCTTCAACCTTGAGGTCCTTCAAACTTACAACAGTTATGAAGGTGGTCATTATAAATGTCATTAGTCATACTCAATGCAAGTTTTCAATTCTACACAAAAACATGAGCTGCACCTACCTCTGAGGAGCGTGTCATTCTGTTTCTCATTACTGGCACAACAAGCTCTTGGAAGCATTAAATATTACTGGGAGGTTTTAGATACATTGAGCTAGTACTTCCCAGGTGGTTGGCTTTGTAGGTAAAGCACCTAGTGAATAAGTGTTTGATTCTTCCATCAAGTTGTCTCTAACCCTTCAGGATGAACATAAGAATGAAACAGCAGATTTTTTGTTCTCCATCTCAATAGAATTTTGAAGGATTCTTGCTGTATTGTGCATCAAAAGCCTTCATTAGCAATGCAAGCACTTCAGAAGGCAGAGAGTGACTCATACACGGTCCAGAAATAGTACTGAGGAAAATTGCATTTATGTAATTCTTTCTCAGAATGTCACGCTGTGAATACTTATCATCTCAGCAGAAACACATGGGGACGATGGCATCTTCCAGGGCCTGCAGGGATGCTCTCTTTCCCAGAGCCATGTCACGCCTCCCAGGCCTCGCCCAAGAGCCACTGGCAACTTGAGGGCAGCTGCTGAGGCACAACAGAGGAGTGAAAACGTGAAGGGAAGCCCAGGAAGTGACTTCTCTCTTCAATTTCAATAGCAGAGCATTCAGCACGTATGCTCCAAAGAGGTGACACTTTGATTTATTTTTGTTAGTTTTATTTTGCTTCCAAATATAGACTCTTAATATTAAAAAAATAATTGTAGTGAAATATACATAACATAAAGTTTATCCTTTTAATCATTTTTAAGTGTATAATTCAAAGACATTAAGTACATTTACAATGTTCTGCAACCATCACCACCATCCATCTCCAGAACTTTTTCATCTTTCCAAACTGAAACTTCGTACCCATTATATTGTACAATAACTCCCCCTTCCCCATCCTCCCAGCCCCTGACGACCACCATTCTACTTTTTATCTCTATGACTTTTTATACTCTAGGTAACTCACATAAGTGGAAGCATACAATATTTGTCCTTTTCCGACTGGCTTATTTCACTTAGCATAATGTCTTCAGGGGTCGTCCATATCCATCCACATCCGTAGCATGTGTCAGGATCTCGTTCATTTTTATAACTAAATAATACTCCATTGTAGGTATATATCACATTTTGTTTATCCATTCATCTGTTGACAAACTGGGACTGCCTCTAGCTTTCGGCTCTTGTGAATAATGCTGCTATGAACATGGGTGTTCTAGTCCCTGCTTTCAGTTCTTTTGGGTATATATCCAGAAGTGGAATTGCCAGAAATGGACTCTTAAAAATGGAAAGGAAAGATCCTGAGGGGAGTAGGTCATACAATTTATACTATCAACACACTGGAAGAGAAGGGGCATAGATGATCCAGGACTTTGAGTCTAGTGGGATTGATGGATACAGTCACCCAGGCAGGCTGGAGAAACCGAGAGGGGTGGGCTTGGTCTTAAAGAAGGTTGAGCTATTGGCAAATTGAGGATTAGATCTTGAGATTCTCCCTGGTGAGGTTGCAGCCAGCTTAGAGGGAGCTCTGTAAAGCGAAGTCAGGGCCAGCACCTCTAGGAGCCATTCCAGTATACACCATTGGGAGTGCATGCAGGGGAACCAGGCCAGCTCTTCTCCGCTCGTGAGGCCCTGCCATGGGGCAGCTCTGCCCCATGCCCAGTGATGGTTCAGCACCAAGATGTCTGCCGGCTCTTCTATGTGAGAAATGGGATGAAGCCAGTGTTCTGGGCTTCAGGCTGCTCTGGGGTAGTAAGGATAGGTGCATTTCCTGCAGCTTCCTGCATTCAGATGACCCTTGGAAGCCAAATCAGACTTCGGGGTTTAACACATGGTTCTTAAGGAGCCCCCCAAAGGTGGCTTTGCTGTGTGTACCCTCTGGGCTGTGAAAAGCCTTTGGGGGGAGAGGACAGATGAAATAAACACATAGCTTGGAAGTCACAGCAAAGGCTTAGGATGGTCACCTTTGATGGCCTGGAATGATCTGACCTGGCATCAGGGCCTCCCCTCCTTGGGACGGGCCCAGCCAGTGCCCCAAGGACCTGCATTTTTGTTCCATGTTGCCTCTCCCATTAAGCAATGACTATATCACCCTCAGATAATGACCAATCTTGGAAAGATTAGCATTCTACATACTTGGTTAAAAATTTTTTTATGCAACCGGTGTTCTACTTTTTCCTAGAATCTTTGCCTCTCTAAGGACTAGTCCTTGCTCTTGCAGAGTGAAGGAAGAAAGGGATCCAAAAAATATTGGTCCAGAGTAATTTTCAATTAGCACCCCTAGCCAAGTGATAAGATATATTATTACGTGCTCTGAAGTTCTATGAGAGCCCACCCAAATCCCTGCTTCATTGTGTAAAGAGGCCCTTCACTATAAAATAGCTTACACTTCGGGCCTGGATTTCAAGAAGATTTATTAGTCGGGGCAAGCGGGGAGTTTGGCCCCATGACAACTTGGAACATTTGCCATTGATTTGGAAAGAACGACAGCCCATGTTCTGAATAGAGAGAGGGAAAAGGGGACAGAGTTCTCAGCTGAACACTTATGAGAATAAGATGAAACTGCTTCAAAAAGATGTCCAGCCAGTAGGGCATGTGGTGGATGGTTTGAGTATGGAAGGTCACACCCAAGAGGGGCCGGACAGGGATAAATGGGACACTCACTTTAAGAGTATCTAGGTAGCTCTAATCAGAACGTTCTTTTCCCAGAATCAAAAAAATTTAAAAAAATCAATCTGCATATAAAACAAGGATGCTCTTGTTTAATTGTCTATACCTTTTACATTTCCCGTGGCCCCTTTAGAGTTGAGTGGCAGCAGAAGACACTGATTTTTATGTATCTTGGAACTGAGATATAAATAAACAAAAAGGATAAAAAATTCTTAAAATGATTTACAAAGCAGTGGAAAAAATTTTGCTTTAAGAGTCGAGGGAAATGGAACTAGCTTTGGCTCGGCTGCAACTTCGGCTCTTCAAAACTAGAGATGTTATTTTACCCATTGGGCCCCCTGCTTTCTCATTTTATAATGGGGTAGGAAAGGCGAGAAGTGGCTGGGTTAGATGTTTTTTACTCATGATCCGGAGGGCCTTAGAGATCTTGTGAACCCTCCAAAATAGTTGGCAGTGTGTTATATCTTTGTGCAAATGGGCATTTTTCTGGGGAAGGCTCATTACTTTGGTCATATTCCCTAAAGTGGTCCATGGCTTCCCAAATGTTAAGACCTCCTGAACTGGATCCTTAAATATCCTAACAGTCTTTGAATATGCTGTTGCACATCTGTGATTCTAAGGTTGTTCTGGTGTATTCTGTGACGGGGCTGTGATTCCCTAAATCTATTATGTTTTCATTGTAATGTGAGAACAGTTGAAGGTACATGCTCCGGTCCACTCTTGTGTCCAGGTGTTGGTTGGGCTTTGTGGAGAAAAATAATTCAGAAGTAAGAAATATGAGTCTTTAGGTTCTCTAACCATCCCAGTTCCTGAGCGTGCCTATTCATCCCACCCCTGAGGGTCTTGGCCAGCCCCATTGCGAAGCCCAAGCAGGTTTCTACTCTACATCTTTGCAGCTGGGTCCCTTTCACCCTGGCCCCAGCCGTCCACCCAGATATACCCATTTGACATTCCATCCCTGTCTTCAAACAATTGATTCTAATTGAAAAGCTTGATGGGAAGTGATCTTTGGCAGGTGAATCTTTTCATACCCTCAGGATACCCTCTCCCTCTGGTGAAGGAACATCTGCTGCTGAATTATTAACCTCTGCACACGCAAAAGGAGGTAGAGATGGACAATGTGTTCTTTTTGAAGGGGAAGAGTTCCTGGGGTAGAATTTCATACTGGGTGAACTTGCTGGGAACACCCACAGAAGTGGCACATCAGACCATTCTGCCCACAAGCATTTTATAAAACAAAATGAAATCAAATGATCCTCTGTTTGACATACACAAAATTCACTGTTTCAAAACACTTTCAACGTGATTTTTGTTCCTTTAGATTTCCTGTTCCAAGGATTTTGCCTCCCCCAGCAGGGGATTACGGAATATTCTGAGAACTGTGTCTCCCGTCCTGAGTGTGACCTTCTCAGTGTGATGCCTGACAAAGGGACGGTCACAGACAGAGCGTTGGCTTCTTAATAGGAGTAGGGGGCATGGGGGTGTTGGGGTGAGGAGTTTATCAGACATCATTAGCAGCTTTATTTTCCTTCAATTGTGGGAAAACTCTTCCCTTGAAATGGCACCTGAGATTGTCCAATTCTAAGGCACAGGCTGAAGTAAGCTGACAAAGAAGTTGCTAGGGCACTGCTGTTAAAGGTTAGCTTGTATCTGTTCTGGACAAGTTGGGAAAGCATGAGTGAGACCTTCTTATGTCTCATATGAGCGCTCTGATTTTGTTTCCAGAGGATAAAAAGTTCAATCTAAGCCATTTAGTATTCTGAAAATCATGGAATTTCTTTTCTTTCTTTCTTCCTTTTTTAAACAAAAGCTCTTCTTCATTTAAGACGTATTAAATACGCAGTTTTTTAAAGGAACATTATTTTCTGGATATAAATTTATGGATTCAGTTTTACACTTGTTATCCTTAGTGTTTCAGGTGCATATCAGCACGAATGCACGTGACTCCACAGCTCAGCTCACTATGTGGGATGCATTTCAATGATTTTTGAAAGCTGGAACAGTTCATCATTCCCCCTTTCGCTAAGTGATTCTCTTTTACCAGCTTTGGTATTTTCCCTAGACCATTTTAAGAAAGAAATTGTATAGAAACTTTTCTGTTCACATCACATGTCATCAAAGCCCTGTTGTGGGATGGGATGAGGTTTAACTCTTCAACAGGAGCCCTTTGATAGCACAAAATTTGATGTTCAGCAATTACTGCTTTTTGAGAACTCCAAGTACACCCAGCATTGCAGTTTTTGAAACAATCGTCTCTTTTCTCTGGTTTCTCATCTTACTTGGCTCCCATAGAGACATGAGACAGGCCCTCTGTTTCTGTTTAAGTAGAACAACTGACATTTATGGCCCAGCTGGAAGGAGAGAGGTGGGTTGACTGATTCAGGCTCTCATTTTTTTTTTTTTCCAACTAAAAATGTGATATGGGTTTGTTATATGTTTATTTAATCTTAATTCAGGCTCCTCTATAAAAATCCTGGTGGGAGAAAGAAAGCAAAACTTCAACATGTGTTGAACTTGGAATGAGAAACTTTAATCCTTGGAAAAACAGTATTGTGTCAATTGCAGATTACAACTAATCACAGTATATTCAGACAGTGGCAGGAACATTTTATTTCCCATTTTAATATTCAGTTCACACAATCATGCATTAAAATGACCTTTTAAATGCATATTTTCCCTAAATTTTCTTCAGGCCTATATTTATTTTATTTGACTGAAACCCTAGTGGCCTATATGAAGTGAACCAGATGTTTTCCATTTACAGAAGGTGCACCTGATAGAGCCTTAGCAGGTTTGCTGGCTGCCAGCTGTTAGCTTGTATTCTCAGCATCAGTATATATTTTAACTGCAGAGAACAAATAAAAGGCTCCATTTATTGGGCACTTATGTGCTGGGCCCTGTGCTCCATGCTGCAGGTTCAATCAGTTGATTTATTACTTAGATGATCTTATGAGGTGGGTCTTCTTAGTAGCCCACTACTTTATTGAAGAGAAAATCGAAGGTCAGAGAAGATAAATAACTTTTCCAAGGTCACAGAGATAGAAGTTAGAAAGCAAAACTGGGGTGTCTGATTACAAAGCATTATTGCGTTATATCCCTTTGACCCAAACGTCTGTTGGGCCCCTCCTGCCACTTCAGATATGAATAAACAAGAAACTCACCACCATCCAAAAATGTGAGGAAAGTCCAACAGCATCTTGTGAGTTCTTGGGGACGATGTATCCTTTTTTGGGAGGGGCAGTTCAGCGTCTTGATTAGGAGCATGGGCTGTGGAGGACATAACATTTGTGCCTCACCTTCCTGAGCCGAACATAGATATAAGAACGGTTCCCGCTTCGCAGGGTGGTTGTGATGATTCGACTAGTTCACCTGTGCCAGACACAGTAAGCCTTGGGGCCTAATGATTACCGTGGATGTTACTTCTGGACTTGGGCTCCTACTTATGCCAAATAAATTCAGTCCATGGAGGGTCTCATCCTTGGCTGCCTGGGTTCTACTCCCATGTCAGCCCCAATGTAGAATGTAGTCCATCTGATGTACATAAAACTACCCCTGTTTCTCTGGGCCCCTGTGTATATGTTTAGTAAGTTTTACCAAGGGCTCTGAGGGATTCAGAGGGGAATTTGTGTCTTCACTTCTCAGAAAAACATATATTCTCAGTTCAACATTGGATGCGCTTTTTCTTAAAAGTCCACATTGTTCATGTCATAGCTGTTATAGCCTTGTCTCCTGCTAATTCCTGTTCTCACAGCCTTGTGCTCTACCTTATTAAGATGTTTTCATTACGAAACAGTTTCCTAAAGAGAATTCTGGAGCTGGCTGTTAAGGTAATTTCTTTTTTCACTCTGACACTGATTTTAAGGAAGAGAAGCCTTTTTTGTTGTTGGTGGTGGTGGTCTTTTTTTCTCCTTCCCTCCCTGCCTGCCTTCCTTCCTCCACGCCTGCCTTACTTCCCTGTTCCTAAACATAAGAAAAGGACTGAATTCACTGGTTAGGTATTTTCTAACATCAAGAACAATGTGTGTCTTGAACGTTATTTTGTCCCTTTCCAACGCTATTGAATTTTCAGAGAATCCTTCCTTTTTCTCCCTCTGAGCAGTAGTTCGTTGGTCACGCTCACTTCCTAGCTCTCTCACAGACCGAGTGAAGAGCCCCCGGGGAGCTGTTGTCTGAGAGCACATTGTCTCCTCTGCTGCTCCCAGGGTGCCATCTCCCGTCCTGGCTCTGTGGGCTGACCCAGTAGAAGTATGGTTAAGTATGGTTAATATAAAGTGTACATGTGTGAGTGTGCATACATACACACATAAATATGAAATCATTTTTCTAATTATATAATTAATACATATATAATAATTTTGGTTAGGGAATTTGGAAAATATGGAGCAAACCCAAAGAAGACAAATAAAATTATCCATCATTTCACCTTCCAGAGAAATCGCTGCAAAACATTGCTATGTTTCTTTCCAGTTGTCTTTGTATGACTACACACATGCTGCATGTATAACATATATTTTAGATTAGAAATGACCACATGTCTGCTCATTATTGATAACTCTATTTAGGCTAAATTAGAATAAGTATGTTTTTTGTCTGACACAGGGAACTTACTCCCTGGCCTTCTCTGATCTTCACAGTGTTCTCAGAGCTTGCGCTCCTTTCCAGTGAGCTAACCATTCAGTTTAATCTGTACAGCTCAGTCACATACATCTCAACATTTGCATTTCTCCTCACCCTTTTGCAGAATGCTTTCTTGACCCTTTTGTTAAATCTAAGTAGCTTCAATTCTCTGTGCCTCGGCTGGCCCCACCTGGAGCATCACAGACAGAAGTACCCGTTTGCAAAAGATTTTAGACATGGCTGAGCTGCAGGAGACATCTGTTCCTTCACAGGTGTCTATGAAATAGATCTTTTCAGCATTCAAGAGCAAAGCAGTGTAATATTAGGCTTGGAGGTATAAGCCTAGATTCAGGTCCATTTCTCTAGACATAGTTTTATCATCTGCAAAATGGGGTATTAAAAATGAGCACTTGACCCAGGATTATTCTAAGGATTCAATGAGATAACTCAGGAAATGCACTCAGCCCAATTACTCATGATATGGGGAGTACTCAATTTATGGGTATAATGGTTCACCAACTGCAAGACTATAGAACAAAGTAATATGTAGAATCCAAGTGACATTTTCCCAAGGTGAACCATACAAGGTGAAACTTTCCTGCAAAGAGTAACTGATATGGAAGGTGTGTTGAAATGGAAGTAATGGAGCAATACAGTAGTAGCAATAGCTACTTGAGTACTTCCTACATTCCAAGCACTTCACAGGTTTCATTTAATTTTCACTATAGTCCTAGGAAGTGGATACCACTACGTTGTCCATTACAATATTTGAAATCCCAAAGCAAGCCAGCTTAAACGATGAGAAAATTCATTCTCTCTCATGACAGGAAGTCCAGAATTAGAGCCGTCTGCAGAGTTGGTTGATTCAGTGATCGAAAATGTCAAGTGCAAGCTTATTCTTTCTCTCTCATCTGCCATCCCTACATTGGCCTCATTCTCAAGCTAGAAGCAAGATGGTGGCAGTAGTTTCAGACATCCCAGCCAAACACAGCAAAGTCCAGAGTGAGATAATCTCTTCACTTGGCTGTCTCTTAAAAGTGAGAACAATTTCCCCAAATGTCTGCTGCAGATTTCCTATTACACTTTAGTGTTCAGAATTTTGCCTGTTTCTGAATCAGTCATTGGAAAAGCGAATATAATTATTCTTGGATCAATCAAGTCCACTCCTGGAGTTAAGGGTGGGATTAGCTGCCCTAAAGCTCATGCCTGCAAGAGAAGAGGTGGACACCTGGCAAAATTGGGGTCTTGTTAAGAAGGAAGAATGGATATAGGGTTGGTACCCAATAGCATCCAATTAAAAGATCATCCCTATTTTTCAGATGAGGAAACTGGCAACCATAATGCTTAAGTAAAGTGTGTGATGTCCTGTGGCTAGCAAGGGGCAGAGATAAAATGATAATCCGTGTTCATTTGACTCCAGTGATCACACATCTCTAAAGCAGGTAAATATATAGCTGTCCTGCATCTCTTGCAAGTACTCAGACCATGAGGGTGCATTTGAAGTAAGATTCTTTTAGGAGATTGTAAGAGCTCGTGGAGCAACTGAAGCCTCATACTTAGCAATGGTGGAATGCTGAGAATGCTCTGTGGAGCCAGCGTGATCTGGCACAGAGCCAGAAGTGGGGTGGCGCCTCTCGAGAAACAGTAGAGGTGAAAAGGCTAATCCTTCAGCAGTGACAGGTCGTACAAAGAACGTGAGTAGTCTTGTGCCAGAGTCCACGCTGTCAAAAGGGTAGCGAGACAGAAAGTGGTATCCCCATCATACATCCGTGATGTTTCCAGTGCCAGCTCCCAGGCTCTGTATTCTTCACAGATGTTTACTTAGCTGTTCATCGTGAGATCAGAGGCAAACACCCTCCTAATCGATGTATGTGGTGAGAAAGAGAATCTTGGGGAGTCGAAATTTCACCGGAGGTCCCAAAGTTAAAACCTGAGTTCTTCCACGACCAGGGGCTCCAACCACATTCCTATCTCTCTGACTGCTCAGTCAGCTGCTCTTCCCTCTGTGTGCCCATGGACTCCGTCCTTGACCTTCCCCTCAATTTACATGCTCTCCTTGACTCTGTCTTTAAAGATAGTCTGAATGTCACTGATGTTTAGGTCTGTGTTTTGTCTTTTGCCTGAACTCCAGGACTTGATCTCAACTACCTATGGACACCTTCATTTAATCACCTAGAGGCTTCTCAAACTCAGTATGTCCCAATACCTTTGTATGTGCCCCATGCCCACCAAAGCCAAAATAAGGACATTTGTTTCTATTCTACAGTCTTTTGAATCGGACACCACCACCCAGCCAATAGTGCAAGATGGAGTCCCTGGGATTATTTTGACTTTTGACTCCTAACATCTCAGGATAACACGTCCTGCTATTTCTACTTCTCCTGTCCAGCTGTCTCCAGCTCTCCATCCTTAATGACTCTGTCCTGGTTCAGGCTTTCATCCTTTCATGCTTTGGCTGTTTCAGTAGTCTGCCTTTTCTTCCTCTGTCTCTCTCCTGCCTCAGACCCATCCTCCACACTGCCACTGGAGGTATCTTTCTGAAACACAGACACACGTCACACCACTTCACTGAGTAATCTCTTGATGAGTTTAGTACGGCATAAAATCCATTCTCTTCAGAATATCATATAAGGCTCTTCATAGTCTTGAACCAATTTGTCCCTAGAGGACTTTCTACCCCGTAAAGAACTAACGTATATCTTTCGAAACTCAGCACACATATTCCTCCTGAGTTCCCCAGAGAGAATCAATAATTTCGTCTTCTGTGCCCCTTTAGCCCTTTGTGCATGCCTTGACACAGTGCTGTAGCATTACATTGCAGTACAGCTTTTCTTTTTAGGCTGTGTGCCCCCAAACTGTGAGGATCATGGTTTTCTTTACATTTGCAGCTCTCATTTAGCTAGTAGGGCCTGCAAGGTAAGTTTTGTTGAAAATGAAATAACATCTTTCAGCTATATGTCTACATATGGTGAACATTTGTGGTTAAATACTAAACTAACCAATGCCTATGTTTCAGTTAACTTTTTTTTAAAACCTTCATACCATTTCCATAGGCAACACATACCCCTTGTCCTGACTCTTACTTTGGGTAGTGACCCTCACTCTTAAGCAACGGGGTAGATGATGGTGCCCCTTTGTCCTCTCTGTTCCTCAAAAACCACTGCTCTATCCCATTACAGGTATGTTCGACATCATGAAAGCTACAAGTTTCAAGTTTATACTTTGTGCCAGGCCTTGTTCCTCATTGCTGTACATGTATTAAGTAATTTCTTTGAATTATTTCAACAACTCAATGATCTTGGTACTGTTGTTTCCCCAATTTACAGACAAGAATGCTGAAGCACAGAGAGGTTAAGTAACTTGCCCAAGGTCACACCATTTAATCAGTGATCAAGCAGGAAGAGAACCCAGGCTGTCTTGTTCCGGAGCCAATGGTCTGGAGCACTAATGGGCTCTGGAACCACTAACAATGACCCGTTTCCATCTTACAGTCACAGTTAATCATTTGTTTTACCAAAGATATAACACTTCGATTAAAATCATGAATGGTCAGGAGCAAATATGAATATGTTTGGTTATCCTGCTTCTGGTGTCTCTAAGTTGGGACTCATTTCTAATCAACATATTCTTCTCCTGGTCCTTGGAATCAAGATGTTCATCTAATACTCGCCTAAGTTAACAGATGCTTATTCCTCACAAAAATGGGTAATAAGAGATCTGAGTTATTAATTTGCTAAAATGTTTCCCCCATTGTGCACTTTAGATCCTGTCCTCTTTTACCCTTGTGATATCACACCCATCTTTGTCCTACCAACCCTGATAAACAATAGAGAATCTTGGTACACACTGGAAATTGGTTGACTTGGACCTTGAAGAGGAAAGTGAAGAGCCCCCTCCCCACCTCCAAATCATCAACCATTGAAGGAGGAGGGCTCTAAGTATTCTGCTAAAATTTGAACCTGTGGTTCGAGGGAGTCTGAGCATTTCAAAGCCTCAGGCTGAAAATTACCAAACTTTCTGTTCTGTGTGTGTGTATGCAGGTGAGGGTGGGGGCAGGTAGTTAGTGTAAAGGAAAAGAATAAAATCCACTTTCAACTTCAGGCTTAGCCATCAAAGTGCTTATACTTTGGAGAGAAGAATAAGGATCCTGTCACTCGAAGTAAAGCATAAGCTGCCCTAGGGGTCTTTCTTACCCTTCCACTTTCTCTCTGTTCCCTTTCTCTCCTCTCTCTCCTCCCTCCCTCCCTCCCTCCTTCCCTCTGTTTATATGTAATTGGCCCACTGTTCTTTCCTAGTCAGTACTATTGAAGAATCAGTTTGCTGTTCCTTTGCATTTGTTCTGGATGATTGTGTGCTTTTGTGCAGTTTCTCCTCACCTAGAAGACCTGCCCTTCATCTTGTCCTCCTTGTTTTTCTCTCCACACTGCCCATTTAGGCTGCAGTGTTCCATCCGAAATGTGTGCTGAGCACTGGCTTGGGGACAGGCTTTCGCTGTGGATGAGGAAGTCCTGTTTTCCCAGGTCATCCCGCCAAGGTTCTTTCTCTATACAGGGGTGACCATGCCCTTTCCTGTTTTGTGGGTTTGCATTTTTGCCTGTAATTAAGTATCCCTGCTTAAAATCAGTGACACCAGGTGAGGGCTGCTTCTGAGAAGCAGAAGGCACTGGGAGGAAAGAAATCATGAATGTGTAGGGCTGGACCAACCCTGGGCCTTGTTCAGATTACATGAGATGAACCCCATGGAGCACTTAGAAGAGACTTCAGCGTATTTAGGTGCTAACCAATGATCTTTCCCTTCTTTTAATTGCTCCCTAATGTTTTTCTTCCCAAACATTTAAGACCTGCTCAGGCTTCCCTGGTGAAAGGGGTGCTTTGGGGTGCTGCAGGGAAAGAGACAGATTACAAAATGTGTTGACTCATACTCATTAGAATCCACTTTTAATATTGTAATGTTGTTTGCTGGATTTTAGGCTGGCAAGCTATCATTTTACTAGGCATCTTTATTGATGTTGGTATATTTAAGCTCATTCTGTCTGTGCAAGGCGGAGAGGGACGGGGGCAAACAGAAACCACACGTGCACAAATCTCTGATGGTTTACTGTTCTGTGGAGCATGACAAGGAAGGGACACTACATTTTTGAATTCCCAGCACAGTGGACATGTGTTCCTCATGTGCTGAGTTGTACCAACCTTCCCTATCTGGTCCAGGCCTGTTACGAAATTCTGAGTGTTAGGGGGCCTTTCCAGTGCTGCCCTGAGGAGAGAGAAAGCCTGCTGCAGGCTAACTCCCTAACATTGGAAAATGGAACCTCGCTGGCTTACTGAAGCAGGGAATGATTCATTTCCTGTCATTAACAGAGTGAGAAAGACGTAGTTCACAGAGTTCTTTAAGCTGGAGAAGCACATTATCCTAAATACTCAATTTCCTGGTGGATGGCATCAGCTCTCCTAATTTCCTTTCTGCAGCAGCATTGCTTTTGGATATTTCCAGATTCTGGAGGCTGTTGGAACACGTGCTAAGTGGTCCAGGTGCTCGATATGCTGTATGGAGAAAGAGAGGAGATTACGCTAACTCAGCCCTGGGTTTAAAATAGTGACGTCTGCTTTCTCTTAAATGATGTATTGATGTTTAATCCTCAATTTGCTATAAAACCTTTCTAAATATTTAGGTATTGGATCTCAGGTTAAAACTTTCATGTTCAGGCTCATGTGGGCAAATCAGTAAAAACAAAACAAGCAACCCAAAAAACAAAACCCAACCTCCAACTTCAATTCTCAGTGGGTATTATTTGTAGATGATCCCTTCTTGGGAGACAAATCTTTCATCTAGCAAAACAAATTTGCATCAAATAGTCTATTTAGTTCACTTACTGATATTGTAGGTTTATATAATCATAGGTTTGAATTTATAGAATACTCCTTTTCAAGGACCTCAAAGAATTTAATCCTCTTTCCTATTTATTTGCAGAATGCCCTCAGGAGAAACAAGATGGTAACTAAATTTCCCTTCTAACAGGTGGCGAAGGGCCTAGCTTTCCTTGCAGTTAGATTGGCTATGCGATTGGGTTTTGGCCAATGGAATATCATGGAAGTGATGTAATCCATGTCAAAGCTTGGGTCCTGACAGGTATACTGCCAGCCTGTATGTGACTGTGAGAACTAGATTTTGTTGTATTAAGTAATTGAGATTTGGAGGTTGTTTCTCAGAGCAGCTTCTATTAACTACTCTGATTAATACAGACCGTAAGCAAAAAGAGGGTAAGGACCAGTCTAATTTTTGCTCAGGATTATATCCAGGGGTGGTACTCAAAACGTTAATAGATGCCATGACCCTGGGACCAACCAATCTATAAGGACACTGACTGTAGTGCTGAGTAGGGTCCTGGAGGCCCTCTGCACTTCCAGGTGTTCACCCTTTAGCTGAGGGATTTGGGAGAACTCCAGGGTTTCCAGATGGGGACATTGGCTGGGGCAGTACAGAAGAACTTCAATAGTTTAACTGCCCACACAGTTGTAGTGGTGCAAGCCAATTCTATCACTAATGCTTAGAACAATCATGGCACAGTAGTTGTCCAATAAATACTTTTTTTGAGTTGTAACCAGATAATTTGCATATAACATAGTTAGGGTCCTGATTGAGCATCGAGGATGCAAATTGCAGACATCTGTTTCAAGTTCTTCCTGGTGTAAATAGTCCATAGAATCTAGAGACATCCATGTGGGCTCCATTTGATCTACTTCTTTGCCCTGAAAAATGGTTGAGGACCTCTTATTCAAATTGTGTCCTTGACCTTGGTTGAGTTTCAAAATCCTTTGGTGTTTAATGAAATTTACGAGTTTCCTTCCTAAAGGAGTGCACATACAAACATAAATGCAAGGATGTGGATACTGTTTTAGGGGGTTCATGTGTCCTTTGAGGTCCACTGCCAGGAATGAAGAGTAAAACATGAAGGAAAGCAATTCCTGGAAGTGGCTAGGTGGGGGCCAAGACCTATTTGCCTTTGAGCAAAGAATACATGTAACTCTTACAAACAGGACTTGGGAGGTTCCTAAAGCATCTGTAACTTTCATGATTTTTAAAAAAATTTTATTTTATTTATTTACTTTTGGCTGTGTTGGGTCTTCATTGCTGCACGCAGGCTTTCTCTGGTTGCAGCGAGTGGGGGCTACTCTTCGTTGTGGTGCGCGGGCTTCTCATTGCAGTGGCTTCTCTTGTGGAGTATGGGCTCTAGGTGTGTGGGCTTCAGTAGTTGTGGCACATGGGCTCAGTAGTTGTGGCCCACAGGCTTAGTTGCTCTGTGGCATGTGGGCTTTTCCCGGATCAGGGCTTGAACTTGTGTCCCCTGTGTCGGCAGATGGATTCTTAACCACTGCACCACCAGGGAAGCCCCTCATGATGTTTTATTTTTCTCAGTTCCTGTCCTCTTGCCTGTAGTGGTTAGCAGCATAAACTCTTAAAAAACAAAAAAGGGGTTTGTGGCTTTATATGGAAATGGATATTAGCATTTGTGTCATCATTTGTAAATTGAGTTTGACTTATACACTAGGGCAGTGTATAAAAACCTGCATGTCGTGTCCATGCACTTCCTCCTCTGTCTCAGATCCTTCTTAAGAAACAGGAGGTTCTTCACGCTGCCAGAGCCTGTATATTTTAACACCCACCATAGGGGGACCCGCTTTCCTGTTCCCCAACTGGATGTAAAAGCTGTTGGATGGTGAATCCTGCAGATTTAAAGAGAGGAATTTCTGGTGAGTGGGAGGTTGAATGATTCACTTCCTGATGTTAGTACAGTGAGAAAAATCTCATTCATAAATGTTCTCTCACTTGTAGCAACTTTAGCTTTCATAAGTTTTTATCGCTGCGTCATTCCGGATCCTGATGAGCCTTTGGCATGGTCTGGAGGGATGTGAGGACACTTGTTATTCCACACTGCAGGGGCTGCTCCAGGGACCAGAGATAGACAGTCATCCCGAAGCACAGGTCAAGGTGATGCTATATGAAATGAAGTGGCAGGTTTTTTTTAAAGGTACTGTGGACTCAAAAATAACTCCCGCCAAAGTTAAAAAAAATGTTGTGGCTGCCTGGCCCTGCTGCTGTCAAATGAGCCTTCATATTCTCATGTCTGAAAGCTGAGTATTTTAGGGAAAGGGATTTAGAGAGCCTCTGAAATTTGTAGTTGAACCTGACGTCCTGAGAGATGAAGGAACTTGCTGAAGGTCAGTGGCTGTACAGGGGCTGACAGTGCTTCTGCTTGGCGGGAGCAGGTCCTGTGGAGAGGTCTAATGAGAATAAAGCCAAAAACTGGCCAAAGGAAAGGATGGCAGTGAGTTTGGAGTAGCTCAGCAAGAATTTGTGCTCAGGTATGTGGGCCATAAAATAGTACTCAAAATCTGAGTCTGAGAGTGAAGGAACCAGCACCAGGATTTGTCCAGGAGATAAACCAGGAGTGGAACAGACCAGGCACATTTGGTGGGCGTGTTGAAACGGATCACCTACTTAGTAATTTTGCCTTGGACTTTCCATGTGTGGGCTCCTCAAATACTTGGTGGTCCTCACCCTTGTCTCCAGAGGAGCCCCATACCGACATGGGGGGCTGGCAAGGCTAAGCCAAGGGCAGGAGGCAATCAGGGAATGAGGACACAGTGCCAGGAATGAGAGAGGCAAAGTAGAGGTCAGGCAGGGGTGAGGTTATAAACAAAACTGGGAGCAGAGAGAAAGTCAGAGGTCACAGAATCAGGATCAGTCAGGAGTGGAGGAGCTTGTGGGATTTGGAGATCCTTAAGTGTAACTCACTAAAGCCCGGACGGGAGGGCAGACCACCGATCTCCAGAGAGAGAAGCAACATGTGCTGGGCCTGTGAAGCGAGCTCCACCCCTAGGCTCATTGCAGGCCTACAGCAGCCTCATTGCAATGGAACTGTCTCAGAGGGATCGGGTTACTAACACCAGATCACACATCTTCACTCTGCCAGTGTTGGAGCGAGGACTTGGTCTTGGATCCATTTAGTGGCCATCTGGGAATTGAGGTGGAGCTGGCCTCGGAGAGGAAACTTTGGTTTTCATCCTGGTCTAACCGGAACCGTTGGCTGGTCTTTCCTTCAGTTACATCCATTATATAGATGTAAATGGAGACCCTGCAGGTCCCAGAGGAGTCCAAGACTGTGAAAGCTGTGGCTGTGTCTGCCTCCTTTTCACATAGCCTGGCAGATGACCAGGCTGTGAGTGGAAGTGAGGCCTGTGCTGGGCACGAGGCTGGGCTGCCTACTCCGTCACCAAGATCTGTACGTTTCTGCAGGGTGGATGGGTTCTTTTGTTCCTCAGCAGGAAAGAAGGAGAGAGCAGAAAATTGGTAGGTCACAGGTGATGAGAGCATCCTTTTCTGGGGAACCTTTTGTGTTTTTCTGTGTATCACTTAGAAAGACTCCTGATAAGAGAATGAGTTCCAGAGTCAGAGTGTCCAAGATTTATCCTGGCTCTATCACTAAGTGGACACAAGGCCTTGAGCGAGTTATTTACTTTCCTTGAGACTCTAAAATGAACTAATGAGTTGCCCCCTCATGCATTTGATTTTAGGATTGAATGAGATGATATAGGAAGAGGAATAGGTTAGTGCCTGACATAGAGTAAGCCCTCAAAAATGTTAGCCGTGACCACAATGGTGATAATGTCCTCATAGTCATTACCAGTAACCCATTGCTGCCCACTTTCACATTTCTCAGCCTAACCTGGGAAGGTGACGCTGAATAGGGGTATTTTGGGGGCGGTTGACCTTATAAAGAGAGAGTGTTGGTTGGCTGTCTGCAGGAGGAAGGGTGTACCACCCCTGAAAAATTACTTCTCAGCTGGTGAAACCAATGCTCTTGGATGACTCAGTGGAGGAGGTGAGCTGCACAGTAGATGATGAGGGAGAATTTCCTCCCCAGCTGTGGAACTGGTGAAAGTTCAGACCAAGTACCAATGGTGAAGGTGATGATGAAGAGGCGAGGTGGAGGGAGGGAAAAGGAGAGGGGTGGTGGGAGAGATAACCACTGGCTACGAACCGAACCAGAACCTCAACTCAAACAGGAGACAGCTCATGAATCAGCATTAAAAGTCCCTCGTAAAGGCCATATGTGCGGCCCCATGAAAAAGTTTATCCCCCAGATGTGACATTTTAATATGTTTAAAACAAGCCTTGACAAAGTTGAGCCAGATGGGGCTGGGGGGTGGGGGGTGGGTGTCTGTGAACTCCTGAAGATTCATTGTGAGGTGAAGAATATGTATAGGAATTCTCTCAAAAGCCTCAGCAGACCAGTAATTGCAGATTTCATGTAGTTCTAATGAGAAAGCATTTTAGTTTGGCAAACACATCGGTGCTGTGTGTCCCCAAAGCCCAGTGGTATTTGTCTGCTTGGCTTTTGAACTCTGAGAAGTGGCACAGCAATCTCCAGTAATCACAGGAGATTTCAGATCGCCATTGGATTTATATCAGAAACATCTTAGCACAGGGCTTAAGGAAACCTCACACTCTAATTATGTGCTGAAAAAGGTCATTGGATGGAATTTCCTTAAGAAGGATTCCAGTGTTTCATACAGAGAGGTCGGCAGGCTGAGGCCATTTTGACATCCTGCTGTAAAGCCAGCTTTTTGCACAATTTCCATGGAAAAGTGGTGAAGAATTCTGTAGCCATTAAGTCTATGTGATTTTGGAATGCTTCTCCTTTTGGCACGGGGGCTTTGGTAAAGAGGATTCTAAAAGAGTGATGTATGTGGAAAAAGCAGGCAGATTTTGAAGATTTAAAAATAACAAACGCATTCTTGGGGTTCATGTGACTAGAGCTCTATTGTGTGGTTTCTTTGAAGTGCGGAGTCCTTTGACTGAATTTTCAGACTCATCTCTCACTGTGGCCTTTGGGAACAGAGCACTAAACCCCTGCCATGGTTTATGCTGGGGCAAAAGAGAACAGAAGATAATTCTGTTCCTCCGTGTTCACACTGTGTTTCGATTAGATAGGGTGAGCTCTCACTTGAGAGCGTGTGGGGGGGTGTGTATGTTGGTGGTGGTTTTCTGTGTCTTACGCCAGGTGCAGCAATAGTACAAGAGTCACCAGGATGCACGAGCTCACTAAGGCCCGGCGAGGCAGCAGATGAAAACTTTGGGTGGGCTGCAGATGCCTGAGGTCCAGGCAGGCAGTAAATCTGTATACACCTAGTTCGAAGGCAAGATCTAGTTGGTCTGAGCATGTGGATGGGTCTTATTTTGGTATTCACTGTCCTAGGGGATATGTAGGGCTGAGTTTACCTGTTTAGACGGCCTTAGAGAACAGCTCTACAAGGTTTGAAATGAGCAGATTCTGTGTCAGAGCCAAGACTCTTTCTGGAGCCAGTTCACCATTGAAGCTGTCTTCTGAAATAACATTAAAACTTCCGACTAACTAGGTATTAAGATATACTTTAGGGTTCCTATTCCTGATAGGATAGGACCTCTTAGATCCAGCGTCCAAAGCCCAGATTGCCCAGGGAGCTGACCGTCATCTTTCTTTCTTTTTTTTTTTTTAATAATAAATTTATTTATTTTATTTATTTTTGGCTGCGTTGGGTCTTCGTTGCTGCGCGTGGGCTTTCTCTAGTTGGGGCGAACAGGGGCTACTCTTCATTGCGGTGCGGTGACTTCTCTTGTGGAGCATGTGCTCTAGGTGCATGGGCTTCAATAGTTGTGGCATGTGGGCTTCAGTAGTTATGGCTCGTGGGCCCTAGAGCACAGGCTCAGTAGTTGTGGCGCACGGGCTTAGTTGTTCTGCGGCATGTGGGATCTTCCTGGGCCAAGGATTGAACCCGTGTCCCCTGCATTGGCAGGCGAATTCTTTAACCACTGTGCCACCAGGGAAGCCCAACTGTCAGCTTTCAGCATGCCATTCTTCCTCCTCAGCCAACCTTCCTCTCCCCTCTCTCCTACTGTTGATGGTAAGAATCAGTGATTACTTGTTGGGTATTTCTGTCTTCATCACATTCTCTGGTTACTTTATTCCTGGTAGTGCCTCAGCTTTTCTAGGATGGAAAATGAAAGACCTGTTGTTTGGTCCTGTGGAGGATTTTTCTTTTGCTGGTGCAGCCTGTAGAGTTTAGAGGAACAAGGTGTAGAGTCATAAAAGTACAATTTGCCAAATATATCTAGCTCTTCTCTCTCCTGGGTACATGTGTAGGCTGCATATCCTAGCCGCCTGTTGGTTGGGAGGGACCATTTGAGTAGACCTGGCAAATGAGTTGTGAGCAGAGTGACAGTCATCACCTCTGAGTTGGAATATCTCTTTGCCTATGCAACACCCTCCAGAACTCTCCCTTCCCTCTGGGGAATGCTCAGGATGTTGACTTGACTATGATGAAGAGACCCTTTCTGCTGACCCATGATAACAACTTGTGTTGCTTTTAAGTCACTAAGATTTTGGAGTTACTTGTTATGGCAACATCACCTGGCCTATCCTGATCGATTTTTAAGCAGGTCCGATGAGAATTCAGGGTCTTCTTTCCCTGTTGTGGAGTAGTCTGCTGTGATTTAGAGGTTCTAGAAAGGCTATTCTACCTTAGAATATCACCACCTCCTCATACCCCCTACCCTGACCCTGAGCTTGCAACACCTGAAGCCATGTGACTTAGGGCAAATCACTCTGTCTTTCTGAGCCCTTGTTCTCTAGCTTTAAAGTAAGGGGTTGGATGAGATGACCTCCAGGGCCACAGTTGGCTCTCTGCTGTGTATCTCAGTGGTAAATTGGTCTCCTCGGCCCCTATTCCGGTTAGGCTAACAGCCTGAGATGAGCTTGGAGTCCATGGATCTTTTTCTTAGGCCACAAATGCTTCTTCCCATTCTATCTCCAAGATCTTTGCATGTTCTATTCCTTCTGCCTTTGTCACTCAGCCACAAGGAGCTCAGTTGTCATCTCCCCAGAGAGGACTCCCTTGAAACCCAGAGTAACACAAGTCACTGTCATGTCACCCAATTTCATTTTCACCAAGATGCTAACAGTGCTTGCAATGGTCACATCTATTTATTATTAATATTCAAACAAATTATTGTTTATTCTCTGTTTCCCTTTCTAGAAAGGAAACTGCTCTGAGGCAAGGACCTTGTCTTTTTCGTTCATTCCTGTATCCCCCTGAGCCTAAAACAACCTCGTACACGAGGTCCTAAGTTACTACTGGTTGAATCATGACCTCCTATGCTAGGGACTGTGGAAGCAAAAGGGAATAGAGGACCAAGCCATATGTGAGCAGCCCCTGGTTTCACAGTAAGCAAGCTGCCCCCATGTACCTGCCCTTCTGGGCAGGGTTTGCAGGCAAGAGCTGGTTTGTTGGGAGCCTAATCAAAACAGAGGCATTTCCCCTACGACTGGAGAGTGAAACTCATGGAATGCATTACTGTCAAGGTAAAGTCTGGGGATTTGCCCGCAACAAATGCAGTCTGTCTGCCTCTGAGGAACAGGGCAGCAAATAGGAGACAGGAAGAGCTGGCCTAGGACCGAAGGAGCACTGGCAGCCTTCGTATTGATAGTTCTCTGTCTCTGGCTGCAAATGAATCCAGGAGTGAGTGCTGCTTTATTTATTTGCTTGGAATGATTACAACACTTTGAAGGAAAGGCTTTTTAAAGAGATGTCTCCATTCTTGAGACTCCCACTATATACACTTGGTAGTGAATTTCCAAGGGGTGCATGAACATTGGTTTTATAAAACCTTGGTTTTCTTTTTCATGATCCATCATCCCTTAAAAAATAAATATCTATTCAGCTTATACGAGGTACCTAGAATAGTCAAATTCATAGAGTCAGAAAGTACATTGGTAGATGCCAGGGGCCAGAGGTTGGGGGGATGGGGAGGGGGAATGGGGAGTTAATGTTTAAAGGGGACAGAGTTTCAGTTTAGGAAGGTGAAAAATTCAGGAGATGGACAATGGTGAGACTTGCACAACAATGTGAATGTACTTAGTGCCACTGAACTTTACAGTTAAACATGGTTAAAATAGTATGTTTTATTTTATGTGACTTTTACCACAATAAAAAAAATAAATAGATATACCTATTCAGTAATAGCCAGAAAGTGAAATAAAGCCCTGACAACAGAATCTCATGTGGTTTTATATGGGAGAAGAGACTAGCTCTTTAAGGAGCATCTGAATTGCCTTGCAATGAGGTGGAAAGAGCTTATTTATTTATTTATTTATTAGCTTTTGGCTGCATTGGTCTTCGTTGCTGCGTGCAGGCTTTCTCTAGTTATGGTGCATGGGCTTCTCGTTGTGGTGGCTTCTCTTGTTGCAGAGCACAGGCTCTAGGGCACACGGGCTTCAGTAGTTGTGGCACGTGGGCTCAGAAGTTGTGGTGTGCAGGCTCAGTAGTTGTGGTGCACGGGCTTAGTTGCTCCACGACATTTGGGATCTTCATGGATCAGGGCTCGAACCCATGTCCCCTACATTGGCAGGCGGGTTCTTAACCACTGCGCCGCTAGGGAAGTCTGAAAGGGCTAATTTAGAAGTAGACAAGTCTGCTTCTTCTGTCACTTCCAAGTGATACAAAATATAAAAGTCAGAACGTTGAAAAACTGGTATTTGGAGTCCCAGAGTTTTTCAGAAAATGCTTATTCATTGCCAAACATCTGGTCCATTGGGTACCAGCAATGTGGTTCTACAACCTACATGGATGTTGGGCAAAAAGCTGGTTAAGCAACTTGGCGCAGCGGTGGAGGGTCAGGGGAGAATCAATTAAATTGACCCAGTGTGTTGATACTGTCTTTAAACCTCTGGAGAGTCAATGAATCTGAATGTCTAACTCAGAAGTTAGGATTAATTTACCTTTTTAGAAAAAATTTGACTTTTATGCATTATGCACTTTTCATTTTCTTCTTGCAGAAAATGGAAGGAATGATTCCCTCTTTCATACCCAAACGAACTGTATCTGTACAAGAGGTCTTCCCATCACCCCAGGGATTTGGCCTGCAGATGATACAGCTGGGGAGCAAGCTGGGGCTGTTCTTGGCTTGGGGCAGAGAGCTGGGCTCAGCAGACTCTCAGCACAAAGCCAGTTTATTCAGGTCCCGCTATTGGCAAAGCAGCAAATTGCTCTTTTGTGGGCATTGGGATAATCACAATTGGTTGTCTGTTCCTTGATGGACACAATAAAGAGGCAGAGTGGCCTCTTTCCCCTAGCCCAGGACAAGAATTCAGGAGCTTTGCCTCTTGCCTCCAGCTCTCCCACTAATGGGGCCTGGTCCTCCTGGCCCTCCAAGTGAGTCAGCCAAATCCTCTGTGACTCAGCTCCTTTCCTCGTAAATTGGGGGTGGTCAGGTTAATTCGAGAGCTGTGAGGCATGTTGGAAAGGCCTTTGAAAATCTCAGCTCCTGTAGAATGATTGGCTATATCTATGGTTTGGGAACTGGCACAGACACTGGGGGAACGTCCCTTTCTTGGGTGGAGGTCTTTGGCTTTCTGTGTAGAAGGGAGGGCTGGCCTGGCATAGAATTCCCCTGATGCCATCTCCTAACTCTCAGGATCTGGGCCCCATGATTAGGACTCTACCCCTGGCAGTCAAAGCCCATAAGCCCGTCTTTGCCCCAATTCTCTAGAAACTCCTCCTGTTTCACATAAAAATTCACTTCTAAGTGTCAAAGAATTTGAACAGATGGTTTACATAGAAGAAAATAGAGTAAGTGAAACATCACGTAGAATAAAATACATAGCTTTGAAAATAACTGAGAAAATGAAAATGACAACAACTTGAGTTAGAAGAAATAACTGTAACTGATCCAGCCTAGTGGGCTAAGGGCACACAGGCACATTAATTGTTTGTTAGTGGCTCTCTATTGTTCTAGCCTTTCTGAGCAGTGACCTGGCATGGTATAATAAAAGTTACACACTTACTTTGAAGACTATACCCCCAAGGGAAAGAAAGAATGATTTATTAAAAAGTGTCCACAGCAGTGAAATGTACCAATTAATATATACGAAAGAGAACAGTCACTCAAATGATGATCAGTAGAGTAATGTTTAAGTAAACTCTGGTTCCTCAGCACCATGAAATGTTATATACATATTGGTGAGGATCAGAATAGGGGATAGGAGTGAGGGGTCTCCTTGGCCACTATTCTAACACGTCATTGTCACTGGGAAGAGGTTATCACCTTTATAAGGTATATTGGAACAGGAAGAAGAATAAAAATTACTGTCATATATACAGTTGTTGAAATGTTAACATTTAGGTTTATGCAGGGATATGTTATGTGTGACATAATATTTATTGAAAAATATTCTGTGAATAATGATTTTGTGTAAAAAAGCATTTATATGTCTATATGACTCTCCAAAATGCACTCGGAGTGATGGACGAAGATGTGGATTTTTTTCAGTATTTGTTTATTGTAAACCGTGAAGTTTTATAATAAAATTGATGATAACAAAGGAAACAAAACAAGTCCCAACCATTTTCCAGTGTGTCTCTTAGGGATGGAGATAGGGAGTTTTGCTTCTCTTTTCCCTTAGCACCTGACACAACGCCTGGCGTGTAGTAAGGGCTCTCTGTACACTGGCTACAAGTTGTTGAATGAATTCCAATTGCACTAGGACCAGACCTTCTACCACTTAATCTATGCAAGTATATTGACTAGCTAATATCAAACCATTCTCCTCTCTGCCTTGCCCCTTAACGGTTTTATCCAGGTGAGATTCACATGTATCCAGAGGGTTATTAAGAAAGAAATTCAATGCCAGGAATTAAAAACAACATGTCAGGAAGGGAAGAAGGGACTAACTGGTTTTGTGAGAAAGTCCTTTATTTGCCATTCAAACTATACAGTGAATGAAGGTAGCTGAATAAACATCTGCCTGTAGGCCTTGTCCTAGCTAAACAATAATGAGGGGAGAATGGATTCTTCTTGTCATGGTCAGCCTTGTGATGTCCTTTTGCGACCCACAGGGGAATAGAGAGCCACACAAGCGGTCTCACTGAAACAGCCTTCTGAATGATCATGATGTTCTCATAACCTCTTATAGTAAGCTGAAATTTTCTCTGAAAAAAAAAAATCCATTCTTTTAAAGCAAGAAATAAGGTGGCTTTCAAGACGAGAAGAGGGAGATATTTTCTCGTCTACTCTCAAAGGAGGCACCAACGTCATGGGGTTGGGGATGGAGGAGAATGGGTTCCTGGACACAGTATAGTTAAGGATTGAAGCCCCTTCTGTCCTAGCTACCCTGGCCCTGGGGTGGAGGTGTGATGTTTTCTTGGAGATAAAGTGAGAGAGAGAGAGTGTGTGTGTGTATGTGTGTGTAGTAAAAGTACACTGCTTCTAACTACAGCAGCATTAGGAGCCCAGGCTACAATGATGTCGAGTAAATAGAGCTGCACATAACATATATGGACACAGATTTTCTCCGTTTGCTGGGAACCTGAGATGTTTCAGTTTAATCAGCAGAGGTAGAGTCTTATCCCAGATTTACTAGAAAATAGCTTGAGGGAAAAGCTTATATGCTTCGCTGTGCTTTATGGAGAGGGTATCATTCCAGGGAAGCAAAAGGCAGGGGGTGGGGTGGAGGGGAAAGATGCGAGGCAGGGAGAGAGGGAGAGGAAATACAAGGGGGTGTGTTACAGAGCAGACCGCAGCTTCCTGCTCAGTCATGTGGGATGCCTTCAAAGAGGCCTTCTGAAGAGGCATCTCAGAACCCTCCCCCCAACCCCGCACTTCTGGGTTGAGCAGCTGGTCATTCTGGGAAACAGCCGGAACAGTCAGTTCCGCAGTGATTCCCTGCTGAACCAGCATTCTTGGGGTCTCGGACTTATCACAGGAAGGGAAGACGTAAGTGAGCTAGAAGTCATTTAATTAGAACATTCAAAGATAAGTGATCTAATTTTTATATCCCAACTTAGTGAAAAGGGATCTGTGCAAGGTCTATAATCATCCACACCACTTGATCAAATTCTTAGTTATGAATGAATTCCTTTGTCAAGGTAAAAAGAGAGAATGCTGAAGGTAGAAGAATAAAGGAAAGGAGACTTATTATTTAACACTTCCTTGATAGTATTTTGCTTAAGTCAGTACAAATGGATGTTTTAAGTTGGGAGGGCTCAGCATGTGTACTGAAACACATTCATTCCAATTATTCAGCTTTTAGCAGCACGTGAAATACACCTGTGTCAAGAGCACTGGGATCCATACCCTTCCATCTTAATGTCTTAGTTCATATGTGCCCCGCTATTCTGGGGAGTAAATAATAAATGGCTGTGGAAAAGCTGAATGATAAAATACCATACGATATGAATGGCAACTGTATTCTTTCAGTCAATCACCAATAAATATTTACTGAGTACTAAATTGAGTTTTAAATGCTCTTTGGTTTAGGCCCAAACTAGGGGTTTTGTCTTGATGTTATGTATTTTTAAACTTTGAGGTTAGATTCAATCAATGAACTTTCCATTTTGAGTGTTTGGCGTTTCTCCCAGAAGCACCATCTGTTTAAGATAGCAAGATTAAATTCTAATACATCAAACGCTTTCCATCTTGAGGACTTGGTTTGCCTTCTGGGTTTATGATGCCACCAGAACATCTCATTCATAATCTGTTTAACTGGCCTCATCATCTTGGTGAATTTAGAGCTGTGGCTACTTGAGAAAATAATAACATTAGGCCACAAAATGAATAATTGCTTTGACATGCGTATCGATTAGGACCTAATCAATGAAGGATAAAAAAATTATGTTTTTGTGTATGTAGAAGGAGTTTCACATTATTTGGAGTTGAAATAATAGTCCCCAGGTTTGGTTTGATTTCCTGTTTTTCTATGCCTGGACAAGATTACCATCTATTTTTCGTTGGTATCCAATGACATTTTTCACATCCTTCTTCATCTTAAAGCTATTCTTTTACATCATTCACTTTTTCACCTAGGTTATAAGCTCCTGGTGCTCACTGGATATATCTGAATTTCTATCACATAACTTATAGGGTATTTACTTATTTATTTTTTAACATCTCTATTGGAGTATAAGTGCTTTACACTGGTGTGTTAGTTTCTGCTTTATAACAAAGTGAATCAGCTATATATATACAGATATCCCCATATCTCCTCCCTCTTGCGTCTCCCTCCCAACCTCCATATCCCACCCCTCTAGGTGGTCACAAAACACCTAGCTGATCTCCCTGTGCTATGTGGCTGCTTCCCACTAGCTATCTATTTTACATTTGGTAGTGTATATATGTCCATGTCACTCTCTCACTTTGTCCCAGCTTACGCTTCCCCCTCCCCGTATCCTCAAGTCCATGCTGTAGTAGGTCTGTGTCTTTATTCCCGTCTTACCCCAAGGTTCTTCATAACATTTTCTTTTTTTCCTTAGATTCCATATATATGTATTAACATATGGTATTTGTTTTTCTCTTTCTGACTTACTTCACTGTGTATGACAGACTCTAGGTCTATCCACCTCACTACAAATAACTCAATTTCATTTCTTTTTATGGCTGAGTAATATTCCACTGTATATATGTGCCACATCTTCTTTATCCATTCATCTGTTGATGGACACGTAGGTTGCTTCCATGTCCTGGCTATTATAAATAGAGCTGCAATGAACATTTTGGTACATGACTCTTTTTGAATTATGGTTTTCTCAGGGTATATGCCCAGTAGTGGAATTGTGGGTCGTATGGTAGTTCTATTTTTAGTTTTTTAAGGAACCTCCATACTGTTCTCCATAGTGGCAGTATCAGTTTACATTCCCACCAACAGTGCAAGAGGGTTCCCTTTTCTCCACACCCTCTCCAGCATTTATTGTTTCCAGATTTTTTGATGATGGCCATTCTGATTGGTGTGAGGTGATACCTCATTGTAGTTTTGATTTGCATTTCTCTAATGATTAGTGATGTTGAGCATCCTTTCATGTGTTTGTTGGCAATCTGTATATATATATATTTTTTCGTTTGTTTTGTTTTGTTTTTGTTTTTTTTGCGGTACACGGACCTCTCACTGTTGTGGCTTCTCCCGTTGTGGAGCACAGGCTCTGGACGTGCAGGCTCAGTGGCCATAGCTCACAGGCCTAGCCACTCCGCGGCATGTGGGATCTTCCCGGACCGAGGCACGAACCCGTGTCCCCTGCATTGGCAGGCAGACTCTCAACCACTGCACCACCAGGGAAGCACAATCTGTATATATTCTGTGGAGAAATGTCTATTTAGGTCTTCTGCCCATTTTTGGATTTTTTTATTTTTTTTGATATTTAGCTGTATGAGCTGCTTGTAAATTTTGGAGATTAATCCTTTGTCAGTTGCTTCATTTACTAGTATTTTCTTCCATTCTGAGGGTTGTCTTTTCATCTTGTTTATGGTTTCCTTTGCTGTGCAAAAGCTTTTAAGTTTCATTAGGTCCCATTTGTTTATTTTGTTTTTATTTCCATTTCTCTAGGAGGTGGGTCAAAAAGGATCTTGCTGTGATTTATGTCATAGAGTGTTCTGCCTGTGTTTTCCTCTAAGAGTTTTATACTGTTCTGGCTTTACATTTAGGTTTTTAGTCCATTTTGAGCTTATTTTTGTGTATGGTATTAGGGAGTGTTCTAATTTCATTCTTTTACATGTACCTGTCCAGTTTTCCCAACACCACTTATTGAAGTGGCTGTCTTTTCTCCATTGTATATTCTTGCCTCCTTTGGCAAAAATAAAGTGACCATATGTGCGTGGGTTTATCTCTGGGCTTTCTATCCTGTCCCATTGATCTATATTTCTGTTTTTGTGCCAGTACCATATTGTCTGGATTACTGTAGCTTTGTAGTATAGTCTGAAGTCAGGGAGCCTGATTCCTCCAGCTCTGTTTTTCTTTCTCAAGATTGCTTTGGCTATTTGGGGTCTTTTGTGTCTCCAAACAAATTTTAAGATTCTTTGTTCTAATTCTGTGAAAAATGCCATTGGTAGTTTGATAGGGATTGCATTGAATCTGTAGATTGCTTTGGGTAGTAGAGTCATTTTCACAATGTTGATTCTTCCAATCCAAGAACATGGTATATCTCTCCATCTGTTTGTATCATCTTTCATTTCTTTCATCAGTGTCTTATAGTTTTCTGCATACACATCGTTTGTCTCCCTATGTAGGTTTATTCCTAGGTGTTTTATTCTTTTTGTTGCAGTGGTAAATGAGAGTGTGTCCTTAATTTCTCTTTCAGATTTTTCATCATTAGTGTATAGGAATGCAAGAGATTTCTGTGCCTTAATTTTGTATCCTGCTACTTTACCAAATTCATTGATTAGCTCTAGTAGTTTTCTGGTAGCATCTTTAGGATTCTCTATGTATAGTGTCATGTCATCTGCAAACAGTGACAGCTTTAATTCTTCTTTTCCGATTTGGATTCCTTTTATTTCTTTTTCTTCTCTGATTGCTGTGGCTAAAACTTCCAAAACTATGTTGTATAATAGTGGTGGGAGTGGACAGCCTTGTCTTGCTCCTGATCTTAAAGGGAATGGTTTCAGTTTTTGACCATTGAGAATGATGTTGGTTGTGGATTTGTCATATATGGCTTTTATTATGTTGAGGTTAGTTCCCTCTATGCCTACTTTCTGCAGGGTTTTTTATCATAAATGGGTGTTGAATTTTGTCAAAAGCTTTCTCTGCATCTATTGAGATGATCATGTGGTTTTTCTCCTTCAGTTTGTTGATATGGTTTATCACATTGATTGATTTGCATATATTGAAGAATCCTTGCATTCCTGGGATAAACCCCACTTGATGATGGTGTATGATCCTTTTAATGTGCTGTTGGATTCTGTTTGCTAGTATTTTGTTGAGGATTTTTGCATCTATGTTCATAAGTAATATTGGCCTGTAGTTTTCTTTTCTTGTGACATCTTTGTCTGATTTCGATATCAGGGTGATGATGGCCTCATAGAATTAGTTTGGGAGTTTTCCTCCCTCTGCTATATTTTGGAGAAGTTTGAGAAGGATAGGTGGTAGCTCTTCTCTAAATGTTTGGTAGAAATCACCTGTGAAGCCATCTTGTCCTGGGCTTTTGTTTGTTGGAAGATTTTTAATCACAGTCTCAATTTTAGTGCTTGTGATTGGTCTGTTTATATTTTCTATTTCTTTCTGGTTCAGTTTCAGAAAGTTGTACTTTTCTAAGAATTTGTCCATTTCTTCCAGGTTGTCCATTGTATTGGCATACAGTTGCTTGTAGTAATCTCTCATGATCCTTTGTATTTCTGCAGTGTCAGTTGTTACTTCTCCTTTTTCATTTCTATTTCTATTGATTTGAGTCTTCTCCCTTTTTTTCTTGTTGAGTCTGGCTAATGATTTATCAATTTTGTTTATCTTCTCAAACAACCAACTTTTAGTTTTATTGATTTTTGCTATTGTTTCCTTCTTTTGTTTTTCATTTATTTGCTGTGATCTTTATGATTTCTTTCCTTCTGCTAACTTTGGGGTTTTTTGTTCTTTCTCTAATTGCTTTATGTGTAAGGGTAGTTGTTTATTTGAGATTTTTTTCTTTCTTCAGGTTAGATTGTATTGCTATTCAGTCCCTAGTCGGGGAGCTACGGTCCCACATGCCTCATGGCCAAAAAACCAAAACATAAAACAGAAGCAATATTGTAACAAATTCCAAAGACCCTAAAGAATGGTCCACATCAAAAAATCTTAAAAAAAAAAAAAGACAAGAAGTAACAGGAGTTGGTGAGAATGTGGAGAGAGGTGAAAGATTGTGTGCAGTTAGGGGGAAGGTAAGTTGGTGCAGCTTCTATGGAAAACAGTATTGAGGTTCCTCAAAAATTAAAAATAGAAATGCTGTGTGATTTAGCACTTTCACTTTTGGGTATTTATCTGAAGGAAATGAAAACACTAACTTGAAAACATTTGTGTGAGCCAATGTTCATTGCAGAATTATTTACAATAGCCAAACAACGTAAGTCTTCATTGATGGATGAATGGATAAAGAAAATGTGATATGTACATATATCCAGCCACAAAAAAAGAAGAAAATCTTGCCATTTGCAGCACCATGAATGGACCTTGAGGGCATTAGGCTAAGTGAAGTAAATCAGACAAAAAAAAAATACCATACGATTTCATTTATATGTGGAATCTTAAATACAAAAAACAAGTTCAGAGATGCAGAGAACAGTTTTGTGGTTGCCAGAGGTGGGTTGGTGTGTGCAAAATGGGTGAAGGTAGTCAAAAGTTACAGACTTCCAGTTCTAAAGTGAGTGTCATGAGGATGTAATGTACAGCATGGTGACTACAGTTAATACTGGATTATATATTTGAATGTTGATAAGAAAATACATCTTAAAAGTCCTCATAAGAAAAAAATTGTAACTATATGTGGTGATGGATATACTACTAGACTTACTATCAAGATCATATCCCAATATGTACAAATATATAAGCATTATGTTGTACACCTGAAACTAACATAACGTTATGTGATTTATATGTCAATTAAAAATTATATAAAAAAAAAGAACTGCTTTTGCTGCACCCCATAGGTTTTGTGCCGTAGTATTTTCATTGTCATTAGTTTCTAGGTATTTTTTGATTTTCTCTTTGATTTCTTCAGTGATCTCTTGGTTATTTAGTAGTGTATTGTTTAGCCTCCACGTGTTTGTATTTTTTACAGATTTTTTCCTGTAATTGCTCTCTAGTCTCATAGCATTGTGGTCGGAAAAGATACTTGATACAATTTCAGTTTTCTTAAATTACCAAGGCTTGATTTGTGACCCAGATATGATCTATCCTGGGTAATGTTCCATGAGCACTTGAGACGAAAGTGTACTCTGTCGTTTTTGGATGGAATGTCCTATAAATATCAATTAAATCCGTCTTATTTAATGTATCATTTAAAGCTTGTGTCTCCTTATTTATTTTCATTTTGGATGATCTGTCCATTGGTGAAAGTGGGGTGTTAAAGTCCCCTACTATGAATGTGTTACTGTTGCTTTCCCCTTTTATGGCTCTTACCATTTGCATTATGTATTGAGGTGCTCCTATGTTGTTTTCATAAATATTTACAACTGTTCTGTCTTCTTCTTGGATTGATCCCTTGATCATTATGTAGTGTCCTTCTTTGTCTCTTGTAATAGTCTTTATTTTAAAGTCTATTTTATCTGATATGAGAATTGCTACTCCAGCTTTCTTTTGATGTCCATTTACATGGAATATTTTTTTCCATCCCCTCACTTTCAGTCTGTATGTGTCCCTAGGTCTGAAGTGGGTCTCTTGTAGACAGCATATATATGCATCTTGTTTTTGTATCCATTCAGCCAGTCTATGTCTTTTGGTGGGAGCATTTAATCCATTTACATTTAAGGTAATTATCGATATGTATGTTCCTGTTACCATTTTCTTAATTGTTTTGGGTTTGTTATTGTAGGTCTTTTCCTTCTCTTGTGTTTCCTGCCTAGAGAAGTTCCTTTAGCATTTGTTGTAAAGCTGGTTTGGTGGTACTGAATTCTCTTAGCTTTTGCTTGTCTGTAAAGGTTTTAATTTCTCCATGAAATCTGAATGAGATCCTTGCTGGGTAGAATAATCTTGGTTGTAGATTTTTCCCTTTCATCACTTTAAATATGTACTGCCACTCCCTTCTGGCTTGCAGAGATTCTGCTAAGGATCAGCTGTTAACCTTATGGGGGTTCCCTTGTGTGTTATTTGTTGTTTTTCCCTTGCTGCTTTTGATATTTTTTCTTTGTGTTTAATTTTTGATAGTTTATTATGTGCCTTGCCATTGTTTCTCCTTGGATTTATGCTATATGGGACTCTCTGTGCTTCCTGGACCTGATTGACTATTTCCTTTTCCATATTAGGGAAGTTTTCAACTATAATGTCTTCAAATATTTTCTTAGTCCCTTTCTTTTTCTCTTCTTCTTCTGGGACCCCTATAATTCGAATGTTGGTGCGTTTAATGTTGTCCCAGAGGTCTCTGAGACTGTCCTCAGTTCTTTTCATTCTTTTTTCTTTATTCTGCTCTGCAGTACTTATTTCTACTATTTTATCTTCCAGGTCACTTATATATGTTCTTCTGCCTCAGTTATTCTGCTACTGATTCCTTCTAGAGAATTTTTAATTTCATTTATTGTGTTGTTCATCATTGTTTGTTTGCTCTTTAGTTCTAGGTCCTTGTAAAACATTTCTTGTATTTTCTCCATTCTCTTTCCAAGATTTTGGATCAGCTTTACTATCATTACTCTGAATTCTTTTTCAGGTAGACTGCCTATTTCCTCTTCATTTGTTTGGTCTGTTGGGTTTTTGCCTTGCTCCTTCATCTGCTGTGTGTTTCTCTGTCTTCTCATTTTGCGTAACTTACTGTTTTGGGGATCTCCTTTTTGCAGGCTGCAGGTTAATTTTTCCCATTGTTTGTGGTGTCTATCCCCAGTGGCTAAGGTTGGTTCAGTGGGTTGTGTAGACTTCCTGGTGGAGGGGACTAGTCCCTGTGTTCTGGTGGATGAGGTTGGATCTTGTCTTTCTGGTGGGCAGGTCCACGTCTGGTGGTGTGTTTTGGGGTGTCTGTGGACTTGTTATGATTTTAGGCAGCCTCTCTGCTAATGGGTGGGGTTGTGTTCCTGTCTTGCTAGTTGTTTGGCATAGGGTGTCCAGCACTGTAGCTTGCTGGTCGTTGAGTGGAGCTGGGTCTTAGTATTGAGATGAGATCTCTGGGAGAGCTTTTGCCGTTTGATATTACGTGGAGCCAGGAGGTCTCTGGTGGACCCATGTGCTGAACTTGGCTCTCCCACTTCAGAGGGACCGGCCTGACAGCCAGGTGGAGCACCTAGACCCTGTCAGTGACACGGCTCAGAGTAAAAGGGAGAAAGAAAGAAGGAAAGAAAGACAAAAATAAAATAAAATGAAATAGTTATTAAAATAAAAAATTTTAAACTAATTAAAAAAAAGAAAGAAGAAAGAAAGAACAACCAAACCAAAAAACGAATCCACCAATGATAACAAGTGCTAAAAACTATACTAAAAAAAAAACAAAACCCAAAAAATGGACAGACAGAACCCTAGGACAAATGGTAAAAGCAAAGCTATATAGACAAAATCACACAAGGAAGCATACACACACACACTCACAAAAAGAGAAAAAGGAAAAAAAAAATCTATATATAAAAAAAGAAAGGAAGAGAGCAACCACATCAGTAAACAAATGTACCATTGATAATAAACTCTAAATCCTAAAGTAAGATTAACATAAAACCAGAAACCAGTCAGTTGCAAAGAGCAAACCCCAAGTCTACAGTTGCTCCCAAAGTCCACTGCCTCAGTTTTGGGATGATTCATTGTCTATTCAGGTATTCCACAGATACATCAAGTTGATTGTGGAGATTTAATCCACTGCTCCTGAGGCTGCTGGGAGAGATTTCCCTTTCTCTTCTTTGTTCACACAGCTCTTGGGGTTCAGCTTTGGATTTGGCCCCGCCTCTGCGTGTAGGTCGCCTGAGGGCGTCTGTTCTTCGCTCAGACAGGACGGGGTTAAAGGAGAAGCTGATTAGGGGACTCTTGCTCACGCAGGCCATGGGGAGGGAGGGGTACGGAATGCAGGGTGAGCCTGCGGCGGCAGAGGCCAGTGTGATGTTGCAACAGCCTGAGGCGCGCCTTGCGCTCTCCCAGGGAGGTTGTCCCTGGATCACGGGACCCTGGCAGTGGCGGGCTGCACAGGCTCCCAGGAGGGGAGGTGGGGATAGTGACCTGCGCTTGCACACAGGCTTCTTGGTGGCTGCAGCAGCAGCCTTAGTATTTCATGCCCGTCTCTGGGGTCCACACTGATAGCTGCGGCTCGTGCCCGTCTCTGGAGCTCGTTTAGGCGGTGCTCTGAATCCCCTCTCCTCGCGCACCCTGAAACAATGGTCTCTTGCCTCTTAGGCAGGTCCAGACTTTTTCCCAGGCTCTCTCCCGGCCAGCTGTGGCGCACTAGCCCCCTTCAGGCTGTGTTCACGCAGCCAAGCCCAGCCCTCTCCCTGGGATCCAACCTCCGAATCCGGAGCCTCAGCTCCTAGCCCCCACCTGTCCTGGCGGGTGAGCAGACAAGCCTCTCGGGCTGGTGAGGGCTGGTCAGCACTGATCCTCTGCTTGGGAATCTCTCCGCTTTGCCCTCTGCACCCCTGTTGCTGTGCTCACCTCTGTGGCTCCGATGCTTCCCCACCCACCCACCCCACAGGTCTGCACCAGTGAAGGGGCTTCCTAGTGTGTGGAAACTTTTCCTCCTTCACGGCTCCCTCCCACTGGTGCAGGTCCCGTCCCTATCCTTTTGTCCCTGTTTTTTCTTTTGCCCTACCCAGGTGCATGGGGAGTTTCTTGCCTTTTGGGAGGTCTGAGGTCTTCTGCCACTGTTCAGTAGGTGTTCTGTAGGTGTTGTTCCACATGCAGATGTATTTCTGATGTATTTGTGGAGAGGAAGGTGATCTCCATATCTTACCCCTCTGCAGTCTTGAAGGTCTCTGGTCCCTCATCAGGTTTTAATTTAATAATTCATGTGTCTTGATATATGGACCAAGATTTCTCATAAATTATCCTAAAATTAGCTAAAGTTGTTTCAATTTCTGCAGAACTCTGCAGCTTTTTAGAAGTATTGTGACACCTTGCCTTGAATCACATCTCAATAAAGATTCTTATAAATTATTTCCAAGCAGGCGAACTTTTTTGACTGTCATGCGCTAGGAACCATCTGGGAGTAAGTAGCATCAACTTATGACTTCTCAGTGACACTGAAAATATATTCCGAGGATACCTGATTACAGTGCACATTGATTATGTCTGCTAATGTCCTAGATCTTTGAGGAAATAATAAACACCTGCATACCTGCTTCCTTGGAGCAGACTCCTTTATTTGCTTGGCAAACATTGGTTTATGGGCTACCCTGAAAAGAAGGCTGAGCCCAGAAAACGGACAGAGAGGATGCAGAAGTGCTCCTGGATAGAAAACCAGGGTATCCAAATTCCCATGGAGCCAAATTTTAGATTGAGAAGTACTACTGTTCATTTGATCCTGCATATTCTGCACTGGAGTTTCTCTTGGCGGATCACAGTAAAGGTCCTAGGAACTGTTAATGCCCATGATCTTCCAATATCATGCCAAGAAACAAGGCTTAGAAGACAGACAGTGCTCTGGGATTCAGACTGAAGGCTTTTGGAGCAGTTTTTACGTATTCTTAGCAGTCATCTTTGTTTGGTTCTATTTTTCCTGGTTACTTTGAGTCATGAGCCCCCCAGGTGCTCAGCTGAGCCTTGAAGGTGGTGTGTGTTTGAACCAAGGTCAGACTGGACACCGATGGTCACCTCTCAGCCCACTGAAGTCTTGAACGTACAGGGGTGGGAGGCTGCATTATCCCCAACATACCCAACCTTTAGGCGGTGGGGTGGAGGGATACATGTGAACACAAGGTACTGCTTTTCTTCTTTTGAATTTGGAACCCCTCAAACCTTTGTGAAGGGCATCCCAGTGCGTCCAAGCTGCTGAATACCACTTCCCTGGACTCTCTCCGGGGTTTGAGAAGGGTGTCACAGGGAAACTGTGGACGTCCAGCACGGCGGAATGGAGGAGAGGAAAATGCGCCCTCTAGCCCTGCCAGTGGGTGTCAGTGAGCCCTCAGAACAGCAGTCTCTGCAGGGGTCTTATTTAGGACCCTCCTTTAGGGAAACCTGCCTATGCAGGTAGCCTCTCTACTCCTCCCCTCCCCAGCAAGAATATGCATGAATTTGGCTATAATTAGGTCACAGAGCAGATGCTATAAATCATGTCATTACCAGGGGAAATGATATGTGGTACCACGTAACCACAGGTACAGGCTTTTACCCCCATTTGGAGCTTCCTGCTTACATTTACCAAGAGATTGTATAAAGCTAATATAAAGCTGAAATACTTGCCTTCTTTTTTAAACAGGGCTCTCTCAGGAACAGACGTTATCTTGCATGGGACGACTGGCTTTTTGTGCAAATGATGATTAAACAACAGCAACTAGAAAATAGCCTTGGTACTCAATGCCTGTTGCCATTTCTCATTACTGTCAGAATGTCTCCGGTTGCCCAGGGGTGTATTTTTTTCCTTGTTGTTATTGGTTTAATTATGGTGATGCCATCCTATGGGAGAGAACTAATTAACCTTCTGTCAAGAAATCATCTGCTATATTGCATGTGACATTAATGGCTCTGTGTGTTGCAGGGCAAGTTCTTAAAGGTACTTTGCTGTTTTGTTATTGTTGTCGACACCTTGAGAGGAAACGGTTTTCTATCAAATATGGATGTATGCAACCCTCTGAGGCAGATACTGATATTGTATTGCTGTTAATAATTATTATAAATAAAATGATGGTAAACAGAGGGTTAGTGAACTACAAAAAATTTCTCACAGGACTGTTTACTACCTGGAGTAAGTGGAAAGGAGAGGTTGAAGTGGGGTGGGGGGAGAAGGTGCAGCGAGCTGACATATGCTGGCTGCCACCACACACAAGGCACTTCATAGCGCCACAACCCTGCAAAGTGTGATTTATTCTCCTCATTGTACAGATGAGAAAATTTGAGGTCCTAAAAGGCTGTAAAAGAAGCACACAGAGCCAGTGGTCACACTGAGACTGGCATGATATCAAAGCCTGGACTTTTCCCACAAAAACAAGTAACAATCACGTAGCACTTGAGACCTTCCTCGGCCCTCTTCTGTCCATGATGTCACTCACTGTCCACAGCTGTCCAATTTACGGCTTACTTGTAGCAAATATTTAGGTCTTTACGTAACGAACTATTTAAATTTTATTCCCAATTCCATTTTTTTTTTTTTTTTTTTTTTTTTTTTTTTGCGGGCCTCTCACTGTTGTGGCCTCTCCCGTTGCGGAGCACAGGCTCCGGACGCGCAGGCTCAGCGGCCATGGCTCACGGGCCCAGCTGCTCTGCGGCATGTGGGATCTTCCCGGACCGGGGCAGGAACCCGCGTCCCCTGCATCGGCAGGCGGACTCTCAACCACTGCGCCACCAGGGAAGCCCCCCAGTTCCATTTTATATCCCGTCTTGTTTTTACTTGTCTTAGTCCCATTTTGGGGGCCATCTTATATTTTTATATCAATATATTCATGGAGACTGTCTTAACTCTTTTCTGAAAGAGCATAAGGTATAAGTAAGTAAAAATGATTTTCACAATAATCCTGTAAGGTAAATGTAGTCATTCTCTTTATTTTATATTAGAGAAGTCACTTGCTTAGGTCACACACCTATGAAGAAGAAGAATTGAACCCTGAACTTGGTTCTTTTGATCTCATGCTTGTTTCACTTATACCACATGGCTTATTTTAAAAAGTACTAATAATGGCGAAAAAAGCACTAGAATCAAGGACATGTTCAATACTTAGCTTTTGCTGAGGAGTAGTAGAACAATATCCTCTTTGAGGAAAGAGAAAATTATTAAGAAGGAACATTTTCGCCTACATAGTAAGCTGAAAGCTAAGCTGGGCATAACATTATTAGAATATTTCTGTAGACTCAAATACATGAATTTTTGTAACCTACTTTTATTGTTTGGGCCTATTATTTCACACCAGTATAGGAATAGTTTACATACCTGAGTTGGTGACTGAAATCTTATTTCTTTACTGGACCCTTGAGTGAGAGCGACTTCACCCTCATTGGTACAGTTACTGAAAGTACCCGGGATCTTCTGAAAACGAGGCGCTGTATACATTTTTAAGGCACAGTGTCTTCTCTGTTGAGCTTAAAAAATGATAACAACCTTACATCTATTGTAAAACAAGATAGTATACAAATAAGTGTTACTTCTGAGCAAACAACACTAGAATCCACATTTATATATAAATACCTTTTTTTTTTTTTTCAATATTTGAGACTTCTGGAAGAACTCTGAAGGTTTAGCCAACCCCCGCCTTCTCCCAATGTGCAAATGAGGAAACTAAAGCAGAGGGAAGGAAAGTGATTTGCTTAGAGTTATCCAATAGGTGATAGTCTCTAAGTGCTGAAAAACCTGGGTGTGAGGACCAAGATAAGACCAATGTCTTATCTTGCAGACATTTTTCAACAAATTTCTGTACCACAAATCCATATGGAGTTTGTCACTTCACTTTGGAAAAGTCAAGTAGAGTTGACTGCTGCTTAATTTAAGGTCGCATTTTCCCAGGATGGTGATGCAAAGCAGTGTGCCCAGCTAGTCCTTGGATTGCTTTTCCTGTCCTAGCTGTATCATGGAAAACATCACTCATCCCACCTAAGAAGCTAGAAAGTTCCTTATAGGAAGAACTATCTTCTGAGCCTTGGAGGCAACCCCTAATAACAATGTATTTCCCTTTCTAAGAGGAAGTAATACTGCAATGACTTGGTCAGATTTCAGGACACACTGATGGAGCCACATTTTCTAGTGGGAGAAGCCCCACACATGGGCATGGCTGTGTGCTGCTTCCTCCATCTGAATAATGTTTCGAACAAGAAATCGGCCCTGGATTTGTTTTCTCTTCCACTTCCGTCACCATGCTCTCAGCTAGGTAGGATCTCTCTCTTCTTCGCAAAGAAACATTTAAGTATTGGGGCGTTCTCCTTACATTGAACTTGGTGACTTGGAAAAGAAAGACCATCCTGAAGTCTTAAAAAGCCTTCATCAAGGACTCTTGTCAAATTTACCAGGGAACTCTGCTTTGGGTAATGTGTACCTGGCAAGTGGTAAGGTGGGGTTTTATTTCCCAGTTCCCTTTGTCCTGTGTATACACATCCCACAGGAAACCACAAAGCTGGAGGTGAGGGACGGGGGCGGTGGTAAGGAGGATGGGGGGCAGTGCTTACTAAAGCCAAGGCGGAATTCGGGCCTTCCTGTATTATTCTGTGTTGCCATGTCACTCTCTTACCTCAATTTCTAACATGTCTCTCTTTGGATGCAAATGAGAAAGCAGTTCTCCTTGGGAGCTGTATTGGGGAAGGCCACTGTATGAATGGAGGTAATTCTGAGGTGTGGAAAAAGGAAGTGAGAGACCAAATAGGTCCCAGCCCCACTGTGAGAACCTAGGATAGAGACGATTTGAAACCTGCCCTGTTTCTGGATTTTCTAGTAATTGATCTAAAATTTTTCCTCTGCTCTTCAAGCCTTTTTGAGTTGGAATTTCTGTTGATTGCAACGGAAGTGATTGTAAACCTGCAAGGATGATTTCCAAGACAGGAAAATTCGGATGAGCAGAGGAAAGGAAGAAGGGAAAACAAGCAATCAGAGCATGGCCAGACGAAGAGAACCTTGCTTTACTTCAGAATTTGCCTACAGCAGATATTGATCCCAACTCTATCTCTTCTGTCTTCCAAAGTATTTCTAGGGTCAGTGTGGGCGTATGACAACATCTTTCACTTTGTTAGGAAACAATGCTAGCTTCACATCCATTTTCTAGCACTTCCAGGAGTGTGGCCTTACCTAGGACTTAAGCCCTCACACACCTGATTACCTTGTGTGTAAAAGAAGTATAATACCTGCTTCACAGAGATGGGGGAGGAATGAATGAAATAGCACATGTAATTCATAGCACACAGTCTGTGCTCAATACACACAAATCTCTTTCTCTTGCTGTGGTGATCTGACAAAGGAAGGCTTAACAATTAAGTCATAGATGGATGTTGAAACATCTATTCAAAAGTAACTAAATCTATGTAAATGCAAATGATGTTTCTAATGTAAATGATGTTGCTACTAAATTTTGTAAGGCCTAGAGTTTTGTATAATTAATTAATCACTTTGAAAACAACTTCTCAACAATAAGAATCCCAATGAGAGAGCGAAATGTGTCTTTTGAAAGAGGTACTGATGAATTTCCTGACATCCTCTTTTTAATTGGAACAGTTATGGTAGTTACATGATTTTGCTCCCCTAAAACCTGGTGGGGCTGATTGAAGGATAACTAAATTAATTAGGAAAGAAATTATTATTTTTGATGAGAAAATACAGAAAATACTTGAAGTTCTGTTTTTTCCACTATAAAATCCTACACATTTATGTATATGAAACAACAGGTTTTCTTCTGGACGTTTGAGTGAATGGGACCTGGCAAGATCTAGGTCCTGTGCTGTTTGCCCATGGAAAACCAAATGCTTTTCTTAAGCATTTTCTTGATACTTGATCTATCAAGTTTAATGCAAATTCCCAATGTCCCCTCCATAACCGGTAGGTGCAAGTGACGGCATATGTTTACAGTTCATTTCCGTTTGAGTTAAATCTGTGGACCGCCTATTGTGTGCTTGATAGAGGGAGGTTTTACAGCTTGAAGTTCTATCCCAGAGCATTATTGTCTCTGTGGTTGGTTTTAGGATTCCTCCTTAAGTTTATTACCAGAGTTTTATATATGTCATTCATTTCCTATTTTATGCTGTTCCAAATTGTAAACATGCCACAAGTAATTTCCCCTTTTCTTCTTCTTCCAAACCTTATTTATTTTCTTTGGAATGCTTACAGACACATCTTGATGTTCCGAGGAGCTGTCACTTACGTGCTCCTCTGGGATCAGACTGACTTTGACCGTGAGAATTGGCATCTTTGAGATCTCATGAGAAAGGGCTCCACATCAACATTCCAGACCTGGGAAATGCCATCCCATTGCCCCCATCGAGTGAATGTGGGCCACAATGAGACAGAATGTTGGATCTTCTGTGATTCTTTTTTCTTTTTTCTTTTTCTTTTTTTGCTGTACGCGGGCCTCTCACTGTTGTGGCCTCTCCCGTTGTGGAGCACAGGCTCCAGACGCGCAGGCTCAGCGGCCATGGCTCACGGGCCCAGCCGCCCCGCGGCATGTGGGATCTTCCCGGACTGGGGCAGGAACCCGTATCCCCTGCATCAGCAGGCGGACTCTCAACCAGTGCGCCACCAGGGAAGCCCTGATGTTTTTCTCATTGGTTAGACTGGGGTTATGGGATTTTGGAAAGAAAACCACAGAGAACATGCATTATTAACATGCATGTTATTGGGGGTACACGTTATTAACATGACCTTTCACTGATGAGGTTAACCCTGATCGTTTGGCTAAGGTAGCATTAGCCAGGTTGCTCCACTGTAAAGTTTTTATTTTTCCTTTTCTATACCCTAAACTCTATTCTTCAGATGCAAATCACTAAGTCCAGCCCATGCTCAAGGCAGGAGGGGTTGAAGCTCCAGTTTCTGGAGGGAGGATATCTACTTATAGTTGTTGGAATTCTTCTGTAATAAAGATCTGTCCCCTCTCTCCTGAATGATTTTTTGAGATGTCAGTATCATGGAAATCTTCGGAAGCAGTAAAATATCTAGTGCTGTTTGTTTGGGAGAAGTATAAATTTTGATTTTCCCACCTGTTTCCTTGGGCACCTCTGGAGACGTGAGAGATTTTCTGAGGCAGTTACTTCTGCATCACACAGACAATAGGACCACATGCTTTAGATCCTCTCTGGCATTTTCCCAAGCAGGTTTTCCCCATATCCACCCCACCCCCGCCCCCAGAACCTGCACTACTCCTTTAAGATCATGCCCCTGGTACCCAGGACCCTGGACTTTTCTGCTCAAATGGCCCTCCATAGTTCTCTTCTCCAGGTCTGTCTCCAGAAGGCATCCTGGGCCACTGATATGGAAACTTCTAGGTCTGAAGGATGGTCAAATGACTGCTGTGGATGGAGTCTGGATATGTAACCTGGGTGTCTACATATGTGTGGATAGAGATGCAGGATAGAGCTGGGTTTGGGAAGACAAGGGGGCAGTCCTCAAGTCAGAGGCTGGGGTTGGTTCTCCCCTAGATGCCATCCTCTGATGTCATGTTCTGGTACAAATTCTGAGTATTCTGCTTTGGAATCTGGCCATCCAGGTTGTTGAAAAGGAGTATCTGTTAAGTAGGAGACTAGAACATATTTAATAGTTTACCTCTGTGAGTGATAATTCAGATATATGGCATGTGGGCCTCCATTTATACTCTTGCCCTAGGCTCTGAAAATATTTGAAGCAGACCTGTTTATGCACGAAGTTGCATATGAGAAAATTTCGGGGCTCTTGGCCATAATCTGCTCCCCAACTCCAGCACTCTGGAATACCATGACCTCCAGACGACGTCTAGCCCTATGCCTCTGGGGACTTCCCTTGGGACACAGTTTTTTAAAAATTTATTTATTTTATTATTTATTTATTTTTATTTATTTTATTTTTGGCTGTGTTGGGTCTTCATTGCTGCGTGCGGGCTTCCTCTAGTTGCAGCGAGTGGGGACTACTCCTCATTGTGGTGCACAGGCTTCTATTGCGGTGGCTTCTCTTGTTGCGGAGCACAGGCTCTAGGTGTGTGGGCTTCAGTAGTTGTGGTGCGTGGGCTCAGTAGTTGTGGCTTGCAGTCTCTAGAGTGCAGGCTCGGTAGTTGTGATGCACAGCACAGCATGTGGGATCTTCCCAGACCAGGGCTTGAACCCGTGACCCCTGCATTGGCAGGTGGATTCTTAACCACTGCACCACCAGGGAAGTCCTGGGACACACAGTTTAAATTCCTTGGGAGGCATGAGTGGAGGGGCTTCTCTGCTGTCATCATAGAGGGCTTGTCTTTACTTTCATCTACCTAGAATCCCCTTTATCAACCAAAATCTCACTC
Source organism: Stenella coeruleoalba (assembly GCF_951394435.1). NCBI lineage: Eukaryota > Metazoa > Chordata > Mammalia > Artiodactyla > Delphinidae > Stenella > Stenella coeruleoalba. Next base: position 53,469,136 of record NC_137148.1, read on the forward strand.
TCACTCTTCTTCACCTATCCAACACTCTATTATCTGAAATTCTACTCTTTCCATGAAGTTTTCCTTGATTCCACAAATCCCTTCTTCAGAAATATGATATTGTTACTCCTTTGTAGCTGTGGGTTTCCACAGGTCACTGCCCTTTTCCTCTGGGTACTTTGAATGCAGTTGTAACATGAGGCCACCAGGTATAAATAGTGGCTCCTGGACTAGGGGTCTGCATGCCCCCAACTCTAGGATCAACCCAGCGCACAGTCAACAGAACTCAGCATGGTTTTACACTCAATGTGCTAAGTACATTCTATTTTAAAGTCTATTTAAATAAGATATATATTAGAGAAGGGCTGAGAGAAATGCTTACGAATAAGTACAAATAGATGGTTATTCACTAATCATTATTGATTCTTTAATCAAATCATGATTTTCTCCTAGGTTTATTAGAATATTTTCTGTAATTCATCTGCAATCACTTATCTGATTCAAAAGCCCTTTGAGGGAAAGATGAGAAGCTCTAGGATTTCCAGTAACCCTAGGAGGTGCCAGACCCTGTAGTTAGAGTCTAATCAAAGAGACTTATTGGCTCTCAATGGTCACTTTTCTTTTCCAACCATGCGTGGCACCTCAGCTCTCCTCTTTCTTATAATCTCTGTTTTTTTTTTTTTAAGTACCTATAAAAGGACTGCCTTTTCATTGTTGGGGTGAAGCCAAAATCCACAGAAGACAGGTTAACCAGAGAATGATGTCTAGTTTGGAAGGAACTTGTCCTCCTTTTTGGCCCCTCCTAACACTGTAAATTATTAAAGGTATATTATTCTTACTGAATTTTTTTTTACAGTTGTGCTTCTCTAAAGACCATATAGTCCTCTTCTGTGTTTACTAATCATTGCTTTGGAAAATAATAGAACATACCTAAAAGAGCATAAAAGGCATCAAGGTTTTAAAACAGAGACATGAAATGATTTCATCATAAACTTCTATAGCATATATTTTCAATTTTATATAGTTTAACACTTAGCTATATTCTGTCTTACACTATTCTTTGTTTCATTCATTCATTCAACAAAACTATATTAAGCATCTACTATGTTAGGCTGTGTTCTAGGTGCTAAGGGTAAAGCAGTGAACACACAGACAAAAATTATTGCTCTCACAAAGCTTCCATTTTGGGGAACTCAGACTATAAAAAGAAATAAGTGAAATACACGCTCTGTTAGATAGTGAAAAGTGTTACAGAGAAAAATAAAACGGGACACAGGGTTACAGAGTGTTGGAGCAGGGGATGGGGGTTTGTGGTTTAAATAGGATGATCAAAAAGCCCTTACAGCAAAGGTGATATTTGAGCAAAGATTGCTAGAGGTGAGGGAACAAGGCACTTGGATCTGAGAGAAGAGGCATAGGAAACAGCAAGTTCAAAGTCCCTGAGGGAGCAGACCTGGTGTGTTTGAGAAGCAGGGAGGAAGCTAGTGGTTACAGCATTGAGTGAGAGGGAGTCAGGGAAGAGGAGGCTGGGGTGCCAGGGGGGCCAGTTCATGTGGGGCCTGCTTTGGCTTTCTCTCTAGTGAGATGGGAGCTACCAGAAGGGTTTGAGAAGAAGAACGATAAGATCTGACTTATGCTTTCGAAGGGTCACTATGGTGCTTATGCAGAAGGGTCCAGGTAGAGCAGGAAGAGAAGCCAACAGCCAGTCAGGTCAGGAAGATGCTGCAGTAATCAGGTGAGGGGCGATGGGGACTCGGGACAGTGAGTTCATGATGCAGATGGTGAGAAGAGGGCGGATTCTAGAGAGAGATAATCATATCTGTGTGTATATGTATACTTCTTAATAACCAGTGTATTGAGATATACCATGCAGTTCACCCATTTAAAGTGTACAACTCAGTGGCTTTTAGTACAGTCACAGATTTATGCAACCATCACCACAATCCATTTTCGAACATTTTCATCATTCCCACAAGAAATCCTGCACCCCTTAGCCATCATTCCTCAATCTCCCCTCAGCCCTAAGCAACCCCAATCATGTTCTGTCTCTATAGATTTGCCTGTTCTGCACATTTCATATAAATGGAATCAAACAATATGTAGTCCTTTGTTATGGCTTCTTTCACTTAACAAAATGTTTTCAATCTGGATATATTTTAAAGGTAGCATTGAGAGAATTTGCTGACTAATTGTATATTTGGTGTGAGAAAGAGGGAATAAAGAATGATGCCAATGTTTTTATTTGAGCAACTGAGATGGGGAAAACTGTAAGAGGTACAGGTTTGGGGGATTATTAACAGTTTATTTTTAGACATGCTAATTTGAGATGTCTATTGGATATTTAAGGCGAGAAGGTGAATTGGCATTTGATACATGATTTAGGAGTCCAGGGGAGGAGGTCTGGCTAGAGATAAAAATTGGGGAGCCATCAGCATATATATGTAAATTTTATCTTAATGAGATTGTTAGCTCCTGGAGGTCAGAGACCATTTTATATACTGATGCCCTCCAAGTTTCAGGGATCTTCCTTACAGACATCTCATGTTCATAGTAGTGAACTGTTGTACAGAAGCTGGCCCAGTCTCTGCTTCTACCAACCCTGAGGCTCAGCCCAGGTGTCAGATTCCACAGGAGGGACTTTTTTGACTTGCCCAAGGCAACTCTTTTAAGCTATCCTGTCTACTTCCACAATATCAGGGGTGCTCAATCTGGAACTGTCCTCCTTGATCTGTTCTTTGCCCCTTGCTTTGCCCTACTCATAACTCTCCCAACGACTGGCTCTTTTTCTACTTTGTCTTACTCTTAGTATTTGATGGACAGTATCATCTTCTCAACTGCATTAAGCCTTGGGTTGTCAGATCAGCCATTCCAGTTCTCCACCTCACTACCTTGCTATAGAACAACCTGAAATGCTTCTCGCTAGTCAACCAGCCCGCGGCCATCTTACCTGTTGCTCCTTTCCTCCTAGGCAGTTTCTCAATCTCAGTACTCTCAACATTTGGGGCCGCATTTTGAGTTTCTGTCGTGAGGGGCTGCCTTGTGCATTGTAGGATGTTAAACACCATCCCTGGTCCTTACCCACTGGATGCCAGTAGTACTTCTCCCCCAGGTATGAAAACCAAAAATGTCTCCAGACATTGCCCGATGTCCCCCCATGGGGAAAATCACCCCCAAATCCCCCATTTTATAAAACACTGCCCTAAGGGAAAATGTGGTAATTCTGACTGTGGCCCCTTCCAGTTCTAAAATTCAGTGATTCAATTATTCAGTTATATCTACTTTACACAGTCATTCGTATACTGAGCCTTTTAAATTCCTTCTAGTATGCTAGGCTCGCTAAACTTGTGATCACTTTCATTTTTCTTTCTCTCTTTTATTTTTTCCTTTCTTTTTTCTCTCTTTTCTGAGTTCACCTGTGAGCCACAGAATGGTGATACATGTGGAAAATAAATGTAAAAATGAAGGCACACCTACATGTTTTGTAATAAAAAGGAGAATCAGAAGTTTTAATAAACTATTATGAAGAATTAATGCTATCCATCTTTAAAGGTCTTAGAAATATACAGAAGTCAGAATCTGTAATATTATCTGTTCCTACCTCCTAATTGTCTTCTGATGCAAACTATTCCTTAAGCACCAAACATCAAGTTGAATAAAAACCCATTTGGACTTAATTTAACATTGTTGCTGTTGATTAGTAGTATTGTAAGAGTAAGGCTTCCCACCCTTGAAGTCCAGCCTGGCAACAGTGGGAACTGAAGGAATTGTTTGGGAATAATACACTCGAAGTTCCAATAAATGACTTTGAAATGAACTCTCGGGAAGCAGCCTCTAAGCTGGTGACAGCATCTGCTTTTTATGACTGACAGCACAGAGTCAGTGAACAGAGGCAGGTGGTGAGTTTTGTCGAAGTGCAGGTGTTCCAAGGTGGCTTTAAAACAGTTTCTTTTCTGGCTCATGAGATGGAGAATTGAGAACAACAGTGTTAAGAATGGTTCCTGGCACCACCCAGCCGCATCCATTACATTTTTCAGTAAGTACTGCTTTGCTAGGTATTGTGAGGAGTTAAAAAAGCAATCATGGTCCTTAAGTAATATTCTATCTATTGCAAGCAAGAAAATAGGAAAATGTACAGAAAATGCAAATATATATAACTGCACCTATGTTGCCATCACCCTGAGAGCTAAATCATTGTTGCTGGTGGGAACAGAATGAATAAGGAGACCCAAGTGGGGCCAGTCAATAACCACCCAGAATAAATTGCTAATCAGAAGCGAAGCTAGCACAGGCTGATAAATAACAAGATTACTTGATCTGAAGAAAGAACCTGCTTCCCCTCATGTCAGTAATTATATCAATACAGAGAAAGAGACAACTTGGCTTTTGCTGGGTTACAGCCAGATGATGTTGTAAATCAATTACACGTTCGCAGGCACCCTCTCCTACAGTCACCTGACAGGGTACAAGCAGCAACTGACCCCCATTTGCAATGCCCGAGCAGCTTACTGACTGCCTTTGTACGTAGCATACGTCGGCGCAGGAAGCTTGGGCTCAAGTCTATGTAGAGCGGTGCTTTCAGACTTACCATGCCCACTGATTACCTGGGGATCTTCTTCTTTTTTTTTTTTTCCTCAGCAATGCATATATTTAATTATTTTAGTTTGAGGCTATCAGTTACATAATAAATTAATCATTTTTAAATCCTGCTGAGCGTTTCTTTTTTTTTTTTTTACATCTTTATTGGAGTATAATTGCTTTACAATGGTGTGTTAGTTTCTGCTTTATAACAGAGTGAATCAGTTATACATATACATATGTTCCCATATCTCTTCCCTCTTGTGTCTCCCTCCCTCCCACCCTCCCTATCCCACCGCTCCAAGTGGTCACAAAGCACTGAGCTGATCTCCCTCTGCTATGCAGCTGCTTCCCACTAGCTATCACCTCACGTTTGGTAGTGTATACATGTCCATGTCTCTCTCTTGCTTTGTCACAGCTTACCCTTCCCCCTCCACATATCCTCAAGTCCATTCTCTAGTAAGTCTGTGTCTTTATTTCTGTCTTACCCCTAGGTTCTTCATGACATTTTTTTTTTCTTAAATTCCATATATATGTGTTAGCATACGGTATTTGTCTTTCTCTTTCTCACTTACTTCACTCTGTATGACAGACTCTAGGTCCATCCACCTCATTACAAATAGCTCAATTTTGTTTCTTTTTATGGCTGAGTAATATTCCATTGTATATATGTGCCACATCTTCTTTATCCATTCATCCGATGATGGACACTTAGGTTGTTTCCATCTCCTGGCTATTGTAAATAGAGCTGCAATGAACATTTTGGTACATGACTCTTTTTCAATTATGGTTTTCTCAGGGTATATGCCCAGTAGTGGGATTGCTGGGTCATATGGTAGTTCTATTTATAGTTTTTTAAGGAACCTCCATATTGTTCTCCACAATGGCTGTATCAATTTACATTCCCACCAACAGTGCAAGAGGGTTCCCTTTTCTCCACACCGTCTCCAGCATTTATTGTTTGTAGGTTTTTTGATGATGGCCATTCTGACTGGCGTGAGATGATATCTCATTGTAGTTTTGATTTGCATTTCTCTAATGATTGGTGATGTTGAGCATTCTTTCATGTGTTTGTTGGCAGTCTGTATATCTTCTTTGGAGAAATGTCTATTTAGCTCTTCTGCCCATTTTTGGTTTGGGTTGTTTGCTTTTTTGTTATTGAGCTGCATGAGCTGCTTGTATATTTTGGAGATTAATCCTTTGTCAGTTGCTTCATTTGCAAATATTCTCTCCCATTCTGAGGGTTGCCTTTGGTCTTATTTATGGTTTCCTTTGCTGTGCAAAAGCTTTGAAGTTTCATTAGGTCCCATTTGTTTATTTTTGTTTTTATTTCCATTTCTCTAGGAGGTGGGTCAAAAAGGATCTTGCTGTGATTTATGTCATAGAGTGTTCTGCCTAAGTTTTCCTCTAAGAGTTTGATAGTTTCTGGCCTTATATTTAGGTCTTTAATCCATTTTGAGCTTATTTTTGTGTATGGTGTTAGGGAGTGATCTAATCCCATACTTTTACATGTACCTGTCCAGTTTTCCCAGCACCACTTATTGAAGAGGCTGTCCTTTCTCCACTGTACATTCCTGCCTCCTTTATCAAAGATAGGGTGACCATATGTGCGTGGATTTACCTCTGGGCTTTCTATCCTGTTCCATTGATCTATCTTTCTGTTTTTGTGCCAGTACCATACTGTCTTGATTACTGTAGCTTTGTCGTATAGTCTGAACTCAGGGAGCCTGATTCATCCAGCTCCGTTTTTCATTCTCAAGATTGCTTTGGCTATTCGGGGTCTTTTGTGTTTCCATACAAGTTGTGAAATTTTTTGTTCTAGTTCCAAGAAAATGCCAGTGGGAGTTTGATAGGGATTGCATTGAATCTGTAGATTGCTTTGGGTAGTAGAGTCATTTTCACAATGTTGATTCTTCCAATCCAAGAACATGGTATATCTCTCCATCTATTTGTATCATCTTTCATTTCTTTCATCAGTGTCTTATAATTTTCTACATACAGGTCTTTTGTCTCCTTAGCTAGGTTTATTCCTAGATATTTTATTCTTTTTGTTGCAGTGGTAAATGGGAGTGTTTCTTGATTTCACTTTCAGAGTTTTCATCATTAGTGTATAGGAATGAAAGAGATTTCTGTGCATTAATTTTGTATCCTGCTACTTTACCAAATTCATTGATTAGCTCTAGCAGTTTTCTGGTAGCATCTCAGGATTCTCTATGTATAGTATCATGTCCTCTGCAAACAGTGACAGCTTTGGTTCTTCTTTTCTGATTTGGATTCCTTTTATTTCCTTTTCTTCTCTGATTGCTGTGGCTAAAACTTCCAAAACTATGTTGAATAAGAGTGGTGAGAGTGGGCAACCTTGTCTTGTTCCTGATCTTAGTGGAAATGCTTTCAGTTTTTCACCATTGAGGACGATGTTGGCTGTGGGTTTGTCATATATGCCCTTTATTATGTTGAGGTAAGTTCCCTGTATGCCTACTTTCTGCAAGGTTTTTATCATAAATGGGTGTTGAATTTTGTCAAAAGCTTTCTCTGCATCTATTGAGATGATCATATGGTTTTTCTCCTTCAGTTTGTTAATATGGTGTATCACATTGATTGATTTGCCTGTATGGAAGAATCCTTGCATTCCTGGAATAAACCCCACTTGATCATGGTGTATGATCCGTTTAATGTGCTGTTGGATTCTGTTTGCTAGTATTTTGTTGAGGATTTTTGCATCTATGTTCATCAGTGATACTGGCCTGTAGTTTTCTTTCTTTGTGACATCCTTGTCTGGTTTTGGTATCAGGGTGATGGTGGCCTCGTAGAATGAGTTTGGGAGTGTTCCTCCCTTTGCTATATTTTGGAAGAGTTTGAGAAGGATAGGTGTTAGCTCTTCTCTAAATGTTTGATAGAATTCGCCTGTGAAGCCATCGGGTCCTGGACTTTTGTTTGTTGGAAGATTTTTAATCACAGTTTCAATTTCAGTGCTTGTGATTGGTCTGTTCATATTTTCTGTTTCTTCCTGATTCAGTCTTGGCAGGTTGTGCATTTCTAAGAATTTGTCCATTTCTTCCAGGGTGTCCATTTTATTGGCATAGAGTTGCTTGTAGTAATCTCTCATGATCTTCTGTATTTCTGCAGTGTCAGTTCTTACTTCTCCTTTTTCATTTCTAATTCTATTGATTTGAGTCTTCTCCCTTTTTTTCTTGATGAGTCAGGCTAATGGTTTATCAATTTTTTTTATCTTCTCAAAGAACCAGCTTTTAGTTTTATTGATCTTTGCTGTCATTTCCTTCATTTCTTTTTCATTTATTTCTGATCTGATTTTTATGATTTCTTTCCTTCTGCTAACTTTGGGGTATTGTTGTTCTCCTTTCTCTAATTGCTTTACGTGCAAGGTTAGGTTGTTTATTCGAGATGTTTCCTGTTCTTAAGGTAGGATTGTATTGCTATAAACTTTCCTCTTAGAACTGCTTTTGCTGCTTCCCATAGATTTTGGGTCGTCGTGTCTCCATTGTCATTTGTTTCTAGGTATTTTTTGATTTCCTCTTTGATTTCTTCAGTGATCACTTCGTTATTAAGTAGTGTATTGTTTAGCCTCCATGTGTTTGTATTTTTTACAGATCTTTTCCTGTAATTGATATCTAGTCTCATATCGTTGTGGTTGGAAAAGATACTTGATATAATTTCAATTTTCTTAAATTTACCAAGGCTTGATTTGTGACCCAAGATATGATCTATCCTGGAGAATGTTCCATGAGCACTTGAGAACAATGTGTATTCTGTTGTTTTTGGATGGAATGTCCTCTAAATATCAATTAAGTCCATCTTGTTTAATGTATCATTTAAAGCTTGAGTTTCCTTATTTATTTTCATTTTGGATGATCTATCCATTGGTGAAAGTGGGGTGTTAAAGTCCCCTACTATGAATGTGTTACTGTCGATTTCCCCTTTTATGGCTGTTAGTATTTGCCTTATGTATTGAGGTGCTCCTATGTTGGGTGCATAAATATTTACAATTGTTATATCTTCTTCTTGGGTCAATCCCTTGATCATTATGTAGTGTCCTTCTTTGTCTCTTCTAATAGTCTTTATTTTGAAGTCTGTTTTGTCTGATAATGATAATTGCTACTCCAGCTTTCTTTTGGTTTCCATTTGCATGAAATATCTTTTTCCATCCCCTTACTCTCAGTCTGTATGTGTCTCTAGGTCTGAAGTGGGTCTCTTGTAGACAGCATATATATGGGTCTTGTTTTAGTATCCATTCAGCCAATCTGTGTCTTTTGGTGGGAGCATTTAGTCCATTTACATTTAAGGTAATTATCGATATGTATGTTCCTATTCCCATTTTCTTAATTGTTTTGGGTTCGTTATTGTAGGTCTTTTCCTTCTCTTGTGTTTCTTGCCTAGAGAAGTTCCTTTAGCATTTGTTGTAAAGCTGGTTTGGTGGTGCTGAACTCTCTCAGCTTTTGCTTGTCTGTAAAGGTTTTAATTTCTCCATGAAATCTGAATGAGATCCTTGCTGGGTAGAGTAATCTTGGTTGTAGGTTTTTCTCCTTCATCACTTTAAATATGTCCTACCAGTCCCTTCTGGCTTGCAGAGATTCTGCTGAAAGATCAGCTGTTAACCTTATGGGGATTCCCTTGTGTGTTATTTGTTGTTTTTCCCTTGCTGCTTTTAATATGTTTTCTTTGTATTTAATTTTTGACAGTTTGATTAATGTGTGTCTTGGCGTGTTTCTCCTTGGATTTATCCTGTATGGGACTCTCTGTGCTTCCTGGACTTAACTATTTCCTTTCCCATATTAGGGAAGTTTTCAACTATAATCTCTTCAAATATTTTCTCAGTCCCTTTCTTTTTCTCTTCTTCTTCTGGGACCCCTATAATTTGAATGTTGGTGTGTTTACTGTTGTCCCAGAGGTCTCTGAGACTGTCCTCTCTTCTTTTCATTCTTTTTTCTTTATTCTGCTCTGCAGTAGTTATTTCCACTATTTTATATTCCAGGTCACTTATACGTTCTTCTGCCTCAGTTATTCTGCTATTGATTCCTTCTAGAGAATTTTTAATTTCATTTATTGTGTTGTTCATCGTTGTTTGTTTCATGTTTAGTTCTTCTAGGCCCTTGTTAAACGTTTCTTGCATTTTGTCTATTCTGTTTCCAAGAGTTTGGATCATCTTTACTATCATTATTCTGAATTCTTTTTCAGGTAGACTCCCTATTTCCTCTTCGTTTGTTAGGTCTGGTGGGTTTTTATCTTGCTCCTTCATCTGCTGTGTGTTTTTCTGTCTTCTCATTTTGCATATCTTACTGTGTTTGGGGTCTCCTTTTTGCAGGCTGCAGGTTCTTAGTTCCTGTTGTTTTTGGTGTCTGTCCCCAGTGGCTAAGGTTGGTTCAGTGGGTTGTGTAGGCTTCCTGGTGGAGGGTACTAGTGCCTGTGTTCTGGTGGATGAGGCTGGATCTTGTCTTTCTGGTGGGCAGGTCCACATCTGGTGGTGTGTTTTGGGGTGTCTATGTACTTGTTATGATTTTAGGCAACCTCTCTGCTAATGGGTGGGGTTGTGTTCCTGTCTTGCTAGTTGTTTGGCATAGGGTGTCCAGCACTGTAGCTTGCTGGTTGTTGAGTGAAGCTGGGTGCTGGTGTTGAGATGGAGATCTCTGGGAGATTTTTGCCATTTGATATTATGTGGAGTTGGGAGGTCTCTTGTGGACCAGTGTCCTGAAGTTGGCTCTCCCACCTCAGAGGCACAGTCCTGACTCCTGGCTGCAGCACCAATAGCTTTTCATCCACATGGCTCAGAATGAAAGGGAGAAAAAGTAGAAAGAAAGAATTAGTAGAAGAAAGAAAGAGAGAGACAGAGAAAGAGAGAGGGAGAGAGAAAAGAAAGAAAGAAAGAAAAAGAAAGAAAGAAAGGAGGGAGGGAGGGAGGAAGGAAGGAAGGAGGGAAGGAAGGAAAAAAGAAAGAAAAAGATAAAGTAAAATAAAATAAAGTTATTAAAATAAAAATAATTATTAAGAAAAAAATTAACAAAAAACAAAACGGACAGATAGAACCCTAGGACAAATGGTAGAAGCAAAGCTATACAGACAAAATCTCACAAGAAGCATACACATACACACTCACAAAAAGAGGAAGAGGGGAAAAAATCATAAATCTTGCTCTGAAAGTCCACCTCCTTAATTTGGGATGATTTGTTGTCTATTCATGTATTCCAAAGATGCAGAGTACATCAAGTTGATTGTGGAGCTTTAATCTGCTGCTTCTGAGGCTGCTGGGAGAGGTTTCCCTTTCTCTTCTTTGTTCTCACAGCTCCCAGGGGCTTAGCTTTGGATTTGGCCCCGCCTCTGCATGTAGGTCACAGGAGGGCGTCTGTTCTTCACTCAGATAGGACGGGGTTAAAGGAGCCGCTGATTCAGGGGCTCTGGCTCACTCAGGCCGGGGGTGAGGGAGAGGCATGGAGTGTGGGGCGGGCCTGCGGCGGCAGAGGCCTGCGTAACGTTGCACCAGCCTGAGGCTCGCCGTGCGTTCTCCCGGGGAAGTTGTCCCTGGATCCCAGGACCCTGGCAGTGGCGGGCTGCACAGGCTCCCCGGAAGCGGGGTGTGGATAGTGACCTGTGCTCGCGCACGTGCTTCTTGGTGGCGGCAGCAGCAGCCTTAGCGTCTCATGCCCGTCTCTGGGGTCTGCGCTTTTAGCCACGGCTCGCGCCCGTCTCTGGAACTCCTTTAAGCAGCGCTCTTAATCCTCTCTCCTCGCGCACCAGGAAACAAAGAGGGAAGAAATCGTGTCTTGCCTCTTTGGCAGGTCCAGACTTTTCCCGGACTCCCTCCCGGCTAACTGTGGTGCACTAGCCCCTTCAGGCTGTGTTCACGCCGCCAACCCCAGTCCTCTCCCTGCCTCCGCCCGAAACCCAAGCCTCAACTCCAGCCCCTGCCCGCCCCGGTGGGTGAGCAGACAAGCCTCTCGGACTGGTGAGTGCCGGTCAGCCCTGATCCTCTGTGATGGAATCTCCCCGCTTTGCCCTCCGCACCCCTGTGGCTGTGCTCTCCTTCGCGGCTCCAAAGCATCCCCCTCCGCCACCAGCAGTCTCCGCCCGTGAAGGGGCTTCCTAGTGTGTGGAAACCTTTCCTCCTTCACAGCTCCCTCCCATTGGTGCGGGTCCCGTCCCTATTCTTTTGTCTCTGTTGTTTCTTTTTTCTTTTGCCCTACCCAGGTACATAGGGAGTTTCTTGCCTTTTGGGAGGTCTGAGTTCTTCTGCCAGCATTCAGTAGGTGTTCTGTAGGAGTTGTTCCATGTGTAGATGTATTTCTGGTGTATCTGTGGGGAGGAAGGGGATCTCCGCATCTTACTCTTCCGCCATCTTCCCGGAAGCCTCCCTGCTGAGCGTTTCTTATCGAAATCATTGTGGTGTCCCATGTCTGGGGCACATTCTAACATATGGGCAGACAACTCAGGATATGTGAGGCCTTTTAATAACCCTAGTCTGCATCCCCAGAGTTAGCACCCTGAAGCTGTAGTTCTGATTCATCCTGGGGATCTTCTTAAAATACAGATTCTGATTCAGTAGGTTTGGGGAGGGGCTTAGGATTCTGTTTCTAATAAGCTCCCAGCTGATGCTGATACTGCTGATCTGTGGAACATTCTTTGATTAGAAGACTGCTGGGGAGAGAGAAGTGAAATTGAAAGAAGTGGGAATAGAAGTAAGAAATGTGTGGATTTAATCTTTGTCTCCAGTCCCTCTTGTCTTGGATTCTTCTCTTTTCTCCCTTCAGGGCTCTTTACCTCTTCCTTCCCTCCCCTCATCTGCCTGTATACACACTAGGGCAAGAGATCCTGATTCAGTTGCCTTGGATTGGAGCCTGGGTACTGGTATTTTTAACCAGAGGGTTGGCTCCCCAGATGACTATAACATGCAGATGGATTTGAAAGACGCTGATTTATCGTCTTTTAAAAACTACTTATTGAAATTGTCTTAATTCAACACATGGAATTACTGTATGCAATTAAATTAATCAATGATTTTTGTTGATGATAAACTGCATCTATTATGTAACAGAGTTTGTCTTTGCCTAAATTTGGATGAGAAGCAGAGCAGCATTGCTTGTTACCTGGACTCCTGGGGCCTCACAACAGCCTCCTAAGAGGACTCCCTCCCCAGTCCATCCTCACGCTGCAGCTGCTTCCCTAGGTTCTAGACAGCCTGTTGGAATCACTGGGAGCTTGTTCTGGTTGCAGAATTCTAGGCCCTTGTTCCAGACCTACGGAACCAGAACCTGCATTTTAACAGGATCCCTACTTGCACACTTGAGCACAGCCCTCTCTTAGTACCGCCTTTGTCTGCTCCTCTCTGTGAGCCGCGAGGCTTCAGCTCAGGGCTCCCATGTGTCACTGGGGAGAATGGAGGCGTCTGCTTTCCTTTCTCTGGCTCTTCCCCTCTGTGCCCATTGTGTATTTTTCAGTCTTTCAGATGGTGGTGCAGCTTCTCGTGGGGTGGAAATCTTAAGAAGTCAAGTTCTGGTTAAATGAGTTTCCTTTTGGGTCTTCGCTGATTCCCAAATGCCAGGCTCGCTTTGGTGGGGATGGGGGGGGGATGGGGCGGGTAGCACTGAAACTACCCTCAGGTGGGTAGGTTCTCCGTGTCTGACTGATTCTGGTTCCCGTGGAGCAGCTTGCATTCTAGTCACAGGGCTTCTGCTCAGAGATGGCCTCATAATTACAACACTTTGGATCTCTGTTGCTCCTTTCTAGAATATCATCTTAGCCCAGATTTCATAAATGTCCCCACTGATGAATGGAAGTATCTGTACTCGGAAATGAACACGCCAAAGTCAGCTCAGACTATTTTTCTCCCTGCAGCTTCCTGTCATTTGTGGTGTTCTCTTCATAAACCACAGGGCTCGGCAGTAACTCGTGGCTGTTTACAGAGCTCCAGCAGTAATTAAGTCAAATTGGATCTGCTCTCTTAGTATGGTGAGGAAATATACTGACATCCATTATGTACAGGCTGGATGCAGGGAACAAAAACAATTCTTGTCAGTTATGTACATGTTCAAGCTCAGGAGCATGTGAAGGAAGAAAAATTTCTGTGGAATGAAAACAGAAGGCTATGTCAGAAGCAGAACTGCTGATGGAACTCCGAGGCGTTGGGTTCAGAAGAGAGGAGAGGAGAGGCCAGATCTCTGTGGTCAGGCTGAGAGGAGCATGCAGAAGTGGAAGGGAGCACACTCCCCGGAGTGTCCTGGCTGGACTGGAGAGTGAGTCCACCCTGGGTGGATGTCCCAGAGATAGCCCGCTCTAAAAGGCAATATTGCCCTGCCTTCCACCCTGGTCCTGCTCTATCACATAACTCGGGTTTGTTTTTTCATGAAATTGATCCATTCTGAAAGAACCCTATTTATTTATTTGGTTGCTTCCTATTTGTCTTCTCCACTAGGATTTTCGCCACGTGAGAACAGGGATCTTAGTTGTCATGCTCATTGCTAAACCCTTAGTGCTTGGCACTGTGAGGAGAAACTATTACGAGCTATATGTTTCCTGTGGCTGCTCTAAGTTACCACAGCCTGGGTGGTTTCAAATAGCAGAAACATACTCTCTCCCAGTTCAGGAGGCCAGAAGCTGGAAATCAAGGTGTTAGCAGTGTTGGTTCCTTCTGGAGGCTCTAAGTAAGGCACAGCTTGTTCCCTGCCTGTCTTCTGGCCTCTGGTGGTTGCTGGCAGTCCTTGGAGTTAGCTCCTTGGCTCGTAGCTGCATCACTCCAAAGCCTACCTCCATCATCACGTGGCCTCCCTCCCCAGCTGGATCTCTCTGGGTCCTCTCCCCTTCTTATAAGGGCATCGGTCATTGGCTTTAGGGTCTCTCATACTCCAATATGACTGCATCCTCACTAATTACATTCGCAAAGACCCTCTTTCCAAATACATTCTGAGGTTCTGTGTAGACATGAATTTTTGAGGGACACTATTCAGCCCTCTACAGGTGCTCAACAAACATTGGTGAATAAATGAGTCATTGGAGGTTTCCTTTGACCTTCAGGTTTCAGCCCCAGTGGAAAGAGAGGAGAAAAAGAAAGGGAGGGGATACCTTTGATTCTAAATAATCTAGAGGACAGCTCAACCTTATGTGCTGAGTACAAAAGCCCATTGTTCTCAGGAACACTCCAGTAGAAAGACAATGGAGAGGAAACACCGTTTTTTTTTACTATAGAAGGTTGGTGGATATCTCGGCAGGGGCTCTTGTGACATTAGCGGGGCTCTGAGACTAAGCTCTACACGTGTAATTGGGGGTTCTGACACTGGACCCAGTGCTGCGCTTCCCAGGAGGCTGAATGGCCTTGGGGCACCAGCAGGGAAATATTCCAAAGAAAATGAGAGCATCTCGAGGAAGTATTTGAATTTAAAAAAATGTTTTGAAAAAGTACCAGAATCATCATGATGAGAAAAATGAGAATGTGGTGGGATTTCGTTATACTTAGATGATGGTGTAGGTTTCAATTTGTATTTCATACTGGCGGGGGGCACTAGAATGTTCTCAGTGCTCTCCAATGGTTTCATCCAACCCTTCTGGAACCCCAATATTTCTGAAACCTCAATCAGAATAAAGTGAGGGGCAGGAGTGATAGCTGCTCTTTCTAAGCTGTTGGCAGTTCCCGTTGAGTTAGAGGCGTAAGTAGATTCCTCACGTCCGTAACTTGGTTCATGCAAGCTAAAGCCCAAATCAGGTTCAGGACACTGAGGAATCAAGAGGCCCTGCCTGATGATACGGAAGCCACCTTTCTTGAGCCAGAATCGCATCTCTGAGGGATGCTGACCTTTCTAGGTCAACCAGTGACCAAGGGCAAAGAGGAAGATATGTTCCAGTGGAGATGCCAGTGGTGCTGAACTACTTGAAGTCTAGTCAGAGTAGAGTATAATCTCCTTCCCTTCTCCCATAACACCTTGGCAGGCTTGGGAGCACTGAGGCGCAAGCTGGCCACCACGTAAGCAGTGCCCTGGTCTGTGGATCCTTGTGTGGGTGATGTCCACTAGCCTGTTTAAGATTTTCTTTCTGCGTGGTTATTCCCTTGAGTATCCCCAAGCCTGTCTATTGTTAGATATTATATCCTGGTCTCAGCCATTCCTGAGGGCATTAACACTCAGCTCAGAGAGTAGTTGTTCAGAGAAAAAGACAACAGCCCGGACAGCTGGTTGTGAGCTGGTGAGTAATGATCCATGCAAGTGATAAGTTGAGTCACTGAGAGTCAGGAGGCAGATTGAGGTGGTGGGTGACGAAAAGGACGAACTTGTGTGATGTGCAGGTATCTCCAGAAAGGTTCAGAAATAGTTGAGGAAGGAAAATTTCCCCCAAACTGGGCTTCTTGAAGTTCTGCAGAATGGGTTCTCAGGCTACTGGGTGTTAAACGCAAGACTGACTCGTGACAGTTAAAGAGATGGGAAACCTGGATTGCACATCCTAATTCATATTTGTCCAGGGTTGCTGGCTTTTGACTTTTGATATAGCCTGATTCAAACTGTCTGCTGTTGTTGCATTTCTTCTCACTTATTGTTGTTTAGTGACCGTGGCAAGTTTGCTTCTCCAGTTGATCTGCGTGTTGCTTATAAAGTGCCACATCACAACCACTGCCCTGGCGAAGTGTGGTTGAGCTGCTGAGGCCTGGCAGCCACTCTGAGCAACGCTGTGTGTGGGGCCCATGTGGGATGGGGGCTTGGCCGAGTCCCGAAAGGCAGGCAGTGAGGTTCACTCACAAAACTGCCGGCTGCGACAAGGCTTGCATGGGAGAATAATTAGCATGTGATTTTTAAAGTGTCCCTTAATTCAGAGTAGCTGTGTTTGCTTTTGTGTCAGTAACTGACAGTGTCCTATTGGGTGGACTCTGGAAATAAGTGTTTCAAAGCATGTGTCCTCTTAGAAGATGACTGGACATTTGCACACATTTGCATTGCATGATTAGCATACTTGTGAGTTAAGTAAAAACCTGGTGACTGACCTGTACCCCCTACCCCTTCACGTGAGAAGGTTTGCTCTGTTACAGGGTGGGAGACCCAGAGTGTCTTGAGGTCTCTGCCCGTGCAAAGGCCCCTGTGGACACCTAGTTAATCTCGAGAACCCCCTGTGCTTCGGAGTGGATGACATCTTCTGCTCCTCAGCAGAGGGTTGAGTTTGAACTTCAGATGGGCCCTGCTAACAGCTGGGGACTCCTCTCCCCCTCTGTTTTCCTGCCACCCGCAGTCTCCGAGAGGCAGGATGAAAGAGAATGTCGTTGCTTTTCCTTTCTTCTCTGGCTTTGATTTTCTCTTCCTCCTTTATGTTTTGGAAAATGGTAAAACAAGCAAACAAATAAAATACAGCTCAGCCCCCTCTGAGCCTTGCTCTCCTTCCTGGTCTTCCCTCCCTCAGCACCTATCCCCACAGTCCTACACCATTTTCCTGCTGACTTTCTTCTCCGTTTTTCCTTCTCTTTTCTCTCTTTGTATTAGTTAGAATTTGGGTTTGGCTGCTTCAGAGCAGAACAAATAACAGTGGCTCAAACTAGTAAGAGTTTGTCTCTCCCATGGCGGTATGTGCTGGTCAGTGATCAGAGGGACCCAGGCTCCTTCTAGCTTGTCCTGCCACCTTGTAGGCGTGGTGCCCTGGTCGGTGTCGACCCTCCGTTACCCTGACATCTGCATTCACTCCCAAATGGAGGGAGAAGGAAGATGTGGCAGTACAGCACCACTTGGTAGGTCCTGGAACTTGTCCTCAGCACTTTCACTCACATCCTTTTGGCTACCTCTTTTGGCATCATAGCTGCAAGACACACTGGGGGAGGAAGTCTCTAGATGGTAGCCAGGTGTTCAGTTAAAACTAAAGGGTTCTATTATCAAATGGAGAAAGTGGAGAATGATGCGAGGGGACCAATATCACTCATGCTGTTAAATTACATGTTGAAAAATGATTGAGGATTATGGTAAAGCAGACTAGACTGTAAGTTGCTCATGGGAAAGAAGAAGGAAAAAGTGTTAAACTGTACCAGTAAGTCCAAATATGTTAGTCACCCAATCATACCCTATAAATATACAGACTCCAGAACTGCCCCTCAGCAGGTCTTCCAGGGAGCAAAAGGAGTTAAACTTCATGGTCATTGATGCTAAACCGACATGCGTTCCAACCCAGCTCTCCGGCTCACTTGCTGTTAGACTTTGGCAAGTGAGTTAACTTCCCTGAACTTGGATTTCCACATCTATTAAGTGGGGATAATAATACCGTCTTTATTGTGATGGTTAGAGATAGTAAATGAGAATTGATTCTTATGATGGTTGGTACAAGTTGAGCTCTCAAGAAACGCTGGCTGGTGTAGTTTCCCACAGGGTGAAAGCTGTTTTGGGAGCTGTATTGGATGTCCCTAAATTAGAAATCCACAAACAGAAATGGCAATTGCTATAATGCCCGTGATAGAATGGGGGTGGGGATGGGAACTCTGTGATGAGGAACTGCAGGGAGCCTAAAGGAAGGACTCTTTTGGGTGTGTTAGGTTGGATGTTTCTAGAAGGAGACCTTGAAGAAAAGGAAATGGGAGGTGGTCCAGGAAACACTGGTAGGAAAGTGGAGAAGTGAGAGAAGGGAAGGAAACCGACCTCATTGAACAGGTTACTGCTGTGTGCAACCGGGACTCAATCTGCTGGGGAGTTCTGGAGACAGTGTAGAAATGTCTCAGGTTATCCCACCCGAGGAGCCAGTGATCCGCCAGCTTCCACCAGTTATTGGTAGAGGTTGGCTCCAGGAGATATTAACTCCCTGGTACTCTGCCCACTGCCCCTTCCAGCTCAGTGGGCCAAAGAAAACCACCAGCAAAGAGCCATAGGTGCATGCAGGTGGAAGCCATTGGGTTGGCTAGTGCTGAGGGGATAGAGGTGAGGCACTCACGGGATGGCTTCTGCTACACTGGGTGGCCTCACCCAGGGCACAGGCCTTCCCCCTGTGCTCTGGGGGTGAAGCCTGTAAAGGGGGCAGAGGATGCCCACTCTCATTTTATAGCTGTGCTTCCACTCTGTGCATTTGAGGGTAATTCAGTCATTTGCCATGTTTAATAACAGCAAGATCCCTTTGGTAACTGCTGTGAATCAATGCCCAAGGATTTTATCTTTCCGAAAATGAAGGTTGATGTGGTGAGTGGCCTCGTACTTCACGGGTCAGTATAATCTGGCAGAAGGTGCTTCCAGATGGTGACATAGGAGGATCCTTTAGTCACCTTCTCCCGTGGACACCTCGGATCTACAGCTACATATGGAACCATTTCCTCTGAAAAAGATCTGAAAACTAGCTGAGCAACCCCTTCACATCCACCGGGAAGAAAAAGGAAGGAGAGGCTGAGACACAATCTTTCCATATACCCCACACCTGGCATGGCAACACACTGGCAGGGAACTCACAACCTGGAACTCCTCCCTAAGGAGTTAAGGGCTCGTACCCCACATCAGGTGCCCCAGCTTTTAAGACCTCACCTGGGAGAAAGCCCCCAAAACACCTGGCTTTGAAAACCAACGGGGCTTGTGTCCTCCGGACCCAAAGTGTTGTAATGAACTGGGGAAGGGCTGGTGCTCAGACTCACCGGCCAAGGGCATGTTCAGAAGCAGCTGTTTGAAAATCACCGGGACTTTCTGTCAAAGAGCTTCACCTGCTGATCCTAAAGCCTCATGTGGACGCCATTTTCATGCTCGCTAAAGCGGTAGGTTCCATTTTTTTTTTTTTTTTTTTTTTTTTTGCGGTACGCGGGCCTCTCACTGCCGCGGCCTCTCCCGTTGCGGAGCACAGGCTCCGGACGCGCAGGCCCAGCGGCCATGGCTCACGGGCCCAGCTGCTCCGCGGCGGCATGTGGGATCCTCCAGGACCGGGGCACGAACCCGTGCCCCCTGCAACGGCAGGCGGACTCTCAACCACTGCGCCACCAGGGAAGCCCGGTAGGCTCCATTTTTTAAAAAAATTCTAGACTTTTTTTTTTTTTAAAGACACTTGGTGGGCACCATCTTCACATTCTCTCACTACCACGCTCCACAAAGCCGCAGCTCCCACGGGGGAGCATTCGCGCCTGGTTTCTGCAGCTGCTGCCCAGGGGATGCCCCTTGATGATCTGACTCTGGAGGCAGGGGACTTACGTTCCTGGGTTCCCCGGGATGGTAACATACCACCCCCAGGGCACTGCACAGATGGCAGACTGAGTCGCCCACAGTCTTTCCAAGAAAGAGGTCTATTGCTTGTTCTGGAGCTTCGGCTGGAAGGCAGGCTTCTGGGCTGGCACACCCCTAGGGGCCCACAGAGGGGCTCTCGGAAGTGGAGGCAGGGGGATGCCATCTTTGCGCCCTCCCTCTGCCTGGCTCCAGCTCACTGGTATCACCCAGAAAGGAGCTCATACACTTGTCTGGAGCCCTGAGTTTTGTGCCTTTCACCCTGGGGACACCTCCAGATCACCTGGCCAGAGGGACTTACGCATGCATTCCCACAGGATGGTATATATTCGCACATTTTAAACCCAGCTTCCTGAGGGTCTGGCTTCCAATCAGCCTGAATCTAGGTGCTGTCTGAGATCCCCCTCCCTGCCTTGGGCCAGCAACAGGTCTTGGCACACCGTCAACCACTGGGAGAGATTAAAAATGAAATAGGCTGCTTGGACACTCACAAAGGTTTGAGAGACAACCAACAGCTAGGGCAGGACTGAACGATAAGTTTCACTTCCTATACAAGCTCTCCTTCAAGACTGGGAGAGTGGATTGTTTCATCTAATATATAGAAACCAACACAGAGAGTGAAGCAAAATGAGGAAACAGGAATATGTTCCAAACAAAAGAACAAGATACAACCTCAGAAAGAAACAAGGAAACAGGGATCATTTGGCAGTTTATCTTGTCATCCAAAGGTAAGATTCTTGCTCTGCTTAATCATAATTATGGTCATAATGGATTGAGTGCTTTCAAAGTACTCAATCTGTTCTAGGCACATTGCTATGTAATCTCTTTAATCCTCACGACTTCCCTGAGATATATGCATTATTCCCATTTAGCAGCTGAAGAGGTTGAGGCGTAAAGGTTGGGACAGATTATCAGATGGTTACTTCTTTGCTTTTATAAGGTGATGAATGCTTATGCCGTGAATATACTCTGCAGTCTTCCCTTGAGTTTGTGTGATTTCGCCTTAAACTGCTCAGAAGAAGGCTGTCAGATACACCCACATGGAGACCTCCATCTTCTGCTTGTCCTTTAATCTTGCATCGTTGTCCCACTCTCTTCCTTCTCTCTCTCTCTCTTTTTTTTGCCTCTCAAATCTTTTGAGCCTGGCAGAAGAAAGAAACTTGCTGGAGGTTAGCTTGTCAAAGTTCTAGCTTATGTAGTGAGAATGAGAGCAGAAAGAAGCAAGGTATATCAGAAGGGAGGCCTCAGTCAAACATCGCTCATCTTAGTGTGTGATGAGCAGTCTCTACAGTTTGTACGGGGAGTGCTCTGTGTAGAAGGCCAGCCTTTCAATTTACTTTAAAAAATAAATTTAGTACTTCTGAAAGGGCTTCCTATTGAGTAAAATCAGAGTGCAGATTGCTAATGGCTTTCTGGTCAGTCTGCCTTAACCCTGTTGGAGCAGACTCACCTAGGGATGTGGCTAAGTAGATGTGATGTGTTTTACATTCTTGGCCCTTTTTCTAGGCTTCCATTATGAGTGCCAGTGGGAAGAGCAAATCGTGTTACGAGGACGTATTTCCAATCTGTTAGCTCAACATTTAACTCCTTTTATATAGCCTGGTAAATAGCCCTCAGATGGTAATGAATTCTAATTGTAGCCAAGGAGGAGAAAAAAATAATGCAAAGCTCCACTCCCTGCAATCCCTTGGAACGATCTGGTCCTTCAGAAGAGTCTGCCATTGGAATCGTAATTTCTAAATGAAAGGTCTGATTGAATTTGTGCTGGGCAGTTTGGGTGAGTGGATGTGTTCGTGAAAATCCTCGGATGTTCTGGAGGACGCTTGTTAGCAGCTGGTTACTCCCTGTGGTTTCTCTCTTATAATTGTGCACAGCAGGCTGGCATGAAGAGTGTAACCTTTCTTTGAGGTGTGAAAAATGCATTAACTCGTGCTATCATTTTGAAGTCATGACCAAAGCTGGAGTGAGCAATATGGAATAAATATACACAGGCGAGCCTGCACTGTTAAGAGCTTTTGTAACACTTTCTCTCCTCTCCGTTCCTGAGAGCACCCTTGCAATTGCTAAAAAAAAAAAAAAAAAAAAAAGCACCTTTTTAGGCTGTAAAGAATAAAATCTATATGGCCCTTTTATATAGGTACATATATACATTAAAATTTTTTGTTGGTGATATCAGTCAGAATAAAGCAGCAACTTTTTTCCCAGAATTACACTTATTTATTCATTAAACATTAATTGAGCAGTGACTCTGTGCTGGGCCCTGGCTAAACACAAGGGCATAAAGACAAGACATAAACTCTGCCCTCAAGAAACTCACAACATCACTCATAAAATAAATTAATGTTCCCATGTTCATTGCGTGACTTCTTGGGTGTAAATAAAGAATGATTAGACAACTTATAATTCATACAACTTATTCAGATATAAATAATGATAATCCTTCAAAACCACTAATTGTACATAAGATCTTTTATTAACATGTGCTTGCTTTGCATGGTGAAGATATTAAAGAGATAATATGTTTTTATCATACATATCAATATTCAAACTCTAAATTACCCTGCTATAGGCCTGCAGCATGGAATTTGATTACATTTTTATTGCACTGAGGGAAATTTCAAAAGCCTGAGATACTGGTGAGTGTTACTGCTAGCAACCCTACAGACTTATCTGCATTGCCTTTACTCTTTCCTTCTCACTTTTTCTTTTTGTAGCAGTGAGAGCGGTATCTCTCTTCCTGTCCAAGGTTAATTCCTAAACCTTTTCTCCAAGTCCCATCCCTTCCTAGCCCTCTGAGATGACTATCTCAAGTCCCCGCCCCCCTTAATAATGAGGTGAGTCCTATCAAGATGTCGAAGTATTCTAAACTCAACATATTAAACAAATCCCCTTCCTGAACTCTATGCCCCCTCCTGTAATTGCCCTATCTTTTCCTTTCTCTTTATAACCAATCTTCCAGAGTGAGTTATCTATACAGATTTTCTCCTGTTTATCTCCCATTTCAAAACAACCATCCACAAATGCAGCCCCATCACTCCCCTGAAAAGCCTTCCATCAACTCACTAATGACCTCCTTGTTGCAAAGCTAATGAATATTTTTCATTTTGATTTTACTTTATTTCTCTGCACCATTGATACTGTTGATCACTCTCATCTTTTTAAATTAACTGAAAAAATATAAAATATAATACACACTCAAGGTAAAATATTCCCTCAATACTGGAGGTACTAAATGTTAATTTACAGTCGCCTTTTCTTTTCTATGACTCTCCAGCCTTACTTTCTTAAGGACCTTTTTTGACAGTCTCTTGTATGTCCTTCCAGAAATATTTAATTCAGATTCAATATGAAAAAAATACAAGGAGGTCATGCCACACATATTGTTCTTCAACGTGCTCTTTTCATGTAATGTGTTTTGAACATCTTCACTTAGCAGCGCATTGTTCTTCTGAGAAGATCCTGCTTGCCAGGCCACAACAGTGCTCCTCCTTCCCTCTGTAGGCATCTTCTAGTCTCCTCTACAAGGACCAGTTCCTGTGTCCTGTTCAAGAGTCTCAGAGTCTTAGCTCCCACCCTCTCCGTGGCAGATACCATCTATTTCCATTCACTATTATATGCTCTTGACTCTAAGTTTTACCTCCTGTCCAGATCACTTTTCTAACCTCCATACTTAATTGCCTACTGCATACTTGAATACACTGCAAAAATGTGGAATGTATCAGGAACCCAGCTTATGCTTCTTCTCTGTTCCCATTCCCCAAACCTGCTTCTCTCTAGTTTCTGGTCATAGTGAATGCTGTTCCCACCCAACAAATTGCCGGTGTCAGACACCTGGAGTCGTTCTTCATTTCTGTATCCTCTACCTTCACATATAACCATCAAGTCTTATTGATTCTAACTCCTAAATATTTTTTTAACACAATCACTTATTTACATCCCATTGCTAGTCTTCTTGTATAAACCACCATAATTTCTCATCTGAATTATTACAATAAGCTTCTTAATAAATAACCTTTCCTGTAGTTTTCTCCCACTGTAATCTATTCTCTCCACCAAACAGTGATATTTCTAAGACACAAAACATGACAAAGTCTAAATTTCTTCATGTAGCTAGTAAGAGACTATCCCCATCACACTCATTACAGTTCTAATAACACTGCTTTATAAGTGCTTGTTTCCTTGTTTTCATCTCCCTCTATACTGTAGACTTGCTGAAACAACAGTCATGGTCTTCTTATTTGCAGCTCTGTCTGTCCCTGCTGCCTAGCCAGAGGGACAATACCATGAAATGATGCCTTAACTTCATGACAATTGACAGTCCTTTCCTGATTTTCTTTCTGTTGATTGGGATGAAGATGTCCCTGTGCTGTGTCCTTCCTTTCTCCCAACCTCTGCTTATCTCCAAATTGTTTACCTTTTTATTTCTCAAGTAGGAACTGTACTCCTAGAGTCTTCGTAGAATTAGAAAATGTCTAATAACTTTTTCCAGCATTTGCCCTAGTTTTATGCATATGTCGTCTGTGATGGTGTCCTCCCAGGGCTCAGAGAGCCCAAGGCTGTGTCTGCTCTTGGCATTGGGAACCTCTACATTGCAACTTATGATAGTCATGAGGCTGCAGCTAACAGATGATGATGTTATTGGCCTGAATTCTGGAATTCTTAAGAGTTGATTACATGACAAAAGATAAACTGGGAGGGTTAGAAGAATATAAAATGCCAAAGAAAATTAAAAATGCCCAGGACTTTACTATAGGAGTAAAAACTAATTACTGGAAGGAGAAAATGTATGTGGCTAGAAGGGTGATGAGTCTCTTGAGCGCTCCTTACAAGACACCTATGTATTCTGGATTTAATCACTAGGGCTAGCCTGGGGCCAGATCAGGGCAGCTTCTAGAACTCCTTGAGGCCTTGACTTAACAGTGGAGACGTGTGATGGAGCCACAAAACATTTGGAATGTGAATTTATAAGGTTTCTGATTGGATTTGGGGAATGGGAGTGAGAGAGATTGGAAATAGGTTTCTGCCTTGGATAACTAGATGGATGGTGGTCCCACAAAAAGTCTAGAAAACGGAATGAGAAATAGGTTTGAAGGTAGAAGATGAATATTGTGATTTTAGACATTTTTAGTTTGAGTTCCCTGTGAGATATCCAGGTAGAGGTATAAGGCTATGAAGCTTGTGAGAGGTATTATGCTAGAGATATAGATTTGGAGAATTCCTCAGCATATAAATAGTAACTGAAATCAGTGCAACAAAAAGAATTAGCTCTTAATTTTCTCTGCACTTACAGTTCAGGCAAGGTTCCCCCATTCAAGTCTTCTACCCTTTACTATCAATACAAATTTCCACAACAGGTCTTCCCCTTTTTTGGGTCCAGCACCATTTCCTGAAACCCCAGCAACCCGAGAGAAACCCAGGTGACTCTGTCTGGGAGGGGGAACCTGAGAGTAAGAATGTGAAGCATGGGAAAAGTGGAGGCGTCTCCACATTTCAGAGGTAGGTGGAGACAGAGGACCTCACTGGGGACTCACTTGCCTGTCAGAAAAGCGGGAGGGACTGCAGGAGAACACTAGTCACAGAAATTAAGTCAGGAGAGGTTCAAGAAAGAGAGGAGTTGAGAAACAACTTGTCTGAATTTTCTTTAGTGCTGGTAGAATCCAGGTTGCCTTGGATACATTCTCCCAGAAGATAGTGACTGTAATTGCCTTATTTCTTGTTGCTTGCTATGATATTTTTTCATTTTTAACAAAGTTTCTAGAAGGATCCAGAATGAAGTAAGATGAAAGGTTTCCCTTGGGGAAGTCTAATATATGGGAGAAATAACTACTTTGAGAAACTGCATTTAAAGTGATTCACATACCAAGTCCTACCTGTGGTGGGGAGGCTCAGCCAGCCCTTACTCAGACCCTCAGCCCTGAGGAGGCCATCCCATGGCTTTCTACCTTGAGCAAGGCTGTTTATATAAACTCGACTCAGTATTTGAGAACTATTTCCTTGGATATCACTGAGCCTCCCTATTGACCACAAAGGTGGGTATGTGCTACTTCAGGATGACTTTTTAAAAATTTGTTTATTAAATATAATTTAGTTTTGCTTTAAAATTTTTAAAATAGATTTTATTTTTTCAAGCAGTTTTGGGTTCTCAACAAAATTAAGAGGAAGCTACAGAGGTCCCCCATATTCCCCATACATGCATAGTCTCGCCCATCATCAACCTCCCCCACCAGAGTGGTACATTTGTTACAGTTGATGAACACCGGCACATCATTTATCACCCAAATTCACGGTTTACATTAGTGTTCACTCTTGGTGTTATACATCTTATAGGTTTGGATAAATGTGTAATGATATTAGCATGTGTCCATAGCAAGATGCCTTTTGACCCATATGTTTTGAGTAGGTTACAAAAATAAGCACTAAATTTTTAGTTCAGAAAGACTCAATGTGGGAAATAGACATCCCTAACCTCTCTCTTGAAGACGGGCTTCAGTTAAGTCGAAGGCCATGGTCAGAGTAGATCAGTGATATCTGTTTTGCACATCACTGTAATTTTTTAAAAAGCCATTTCACATTTTGTTCACAGTTGCTTTGATGAGGCTGTGTCCTGATATTCTGTACAAATAAACTGAACAAAGTCAGAGTGCCCATCTTTGGCAAAACGATCCCAAGTACATCTTGTATTGCTGTAGAGATTGGAGAGGGACTCTGAGGTAGGTATGGGATAGACAGACAGCAGCAGCAGTTTTTTCAATATGGAATGATTGTTCCAGCTACATGTGTCATGTTTGTTTTAAGGCCAGTGGAAAGGGAGTTACTGAGTATCAGGCATTGTGTTGGTTGCTTCCCACGCATATATTATTGTATAGGTACTACTATCCCCATTTTACCCAGGAGGGAACTAATAATGTTCAGAGAGATGAACTTGTCCAAGGGTACATCATGTAGGTTGTAAACATTCATGGTTCCTGAAATCCCCAGTGCAGGAAGATTTCTTAAGAAAAAGATGAGGTGTACACTTGATTTGGGGAACACAATGGCCTTATCATAGCGTTATTTTTGTTTCAGTGCCAATAACCACAATATTTTTCCAGCAAGATACTGATGTTTTGTCTTTTTCCCCCACTTGCTCAAATGAGTCAGAGACTTTTAAAAGCTTGAAAAGGTAATTGAATAAACTGTCCTTGTAAAAGCGCTCTGGGCTTAAGGAGGTTTGACTGTTCCAGCTTATGTTAAAGATGGAAAATTATATTTTTAAGATAATTACATGTTCCTTTTGATAAAGCAAAAACGTTCACAAACACAGATGTAGTTTCAGACTGGTCTTGCTGATCCTATTGCCAGCTGTGATTAGCTTGTGATAACGACTCTTCTCCTCCCTAGGGAGAAGCCAGCCCAATCAATGGTAGGGGGTGAAGAAAGAGCAGACTGGCTTAGTAGGGTCACCCTTCACGTGTAGCTCACACTGCCTTCAGAGTCCAGTGTCTTAAGTTAGGAGGCCATGGATGAAGACTATGTTACACCAGCTAAAGTTGTATAGCTACTTGCAATGTATTCTTTCAACTCTCTGAGTGCTTCCATAACTTGTGTAGCACTAATATTCATTGATGGCCCCTTCCCTGTGTCCTTTGCCTCTTCCAGACCTCTACAGCTTCCACGGCCAGGTCCTACTTTTCTCTTAAGTGCGTTCACTATATTATCCCAACTCATCAAATAGCACCTGGAAGGTGATGACTTCCAAAGTTAAATCCTCAGCCCAACCTCTTCCCCAAACTCCAGATTTATGGCTAATGATCTCCTTGACACTTACTCTTGATGTCTAATAGACTTCCTAAACTCAGCCTTCTATCTTCCATCAGCCCAGCTTTTCTGTATCTTAGTGAAAATCCATCTTCCCAGTTGATCAGGCTAAAGAACTTTTGAGTCTTCCTTGACTCCTCTCTCTCACTCTCTACATCTAAACCATCAACAACAAATGCCCTTGGCTCTATCTCCAAAATATATCTGGAAGCCAGCCACTTCTTACCTCATGTATCTCTGTTCCCCTGGTTCAAGCCACTGTCTTCTCTTACCACCCTTTTCCCCACCATTTATTCCTAACACAGCAGTCAGAGGAATCCTTCTAAATGAGATTTAAGGACATTATGTTCTTCTGCTCAAACCCCTCCAGTGGTTTCCTTATCCCTTTCAACACACGTCAAAATGCTTATGGTGGTCTGTAATGCTCCCTGCAAGTTGCTTCCCACCACCCCCCATACCCTCTTGTTACTCTCCCTCCGGCTCACTTCCTCCAGCCACACTGATTTATTTCCCTGCTAGTCACTGAACATGCCAGGCACAACTCTCACTAAGAAAATTAAATATGGATTTCTGAGCCCCGCCCCCAGAATTTGTGATTCATCAGGGCTGGGATGTGATTGGTTAATTTGCATTTTTAAGAGGTTCCAGGTGACCTCCTTGCTGGTGTTGCAGGACTGGCACCTGGAGAACCACTGGTGGTGTGCTGATAAATCAGATCTCTGGGTCGGTGGGTGGAAGGCCTGATTAAAGTGTCTGCTGATCTTTCTGATGTGACTACTCCCACCATGGCCAATTTCAAGCTCTTGGCATGATATCAACTGGCTCACCAAACTCCTAAAAATTTAACAATCAGCTCTCACGAGCACACCATGGGAATGGAACTGCTGGTCTAGAACAGCTCTCCAGGGCCTGCTTGGGGAAGAGGATTAAGGAAGGGAGTGATCACTTATTTTATAATTACTGTGTGCCAGTCACTGTTTTGATCCTTGGCATAAAATGTTTCATTTGGTCCTCATAACAAATCTACGAGATTATATCTTGCTATTTTTTTGAAGGTAAGGAAATTGAGAAGTGAGTGTTTCCTTTTCTGAGTCACAGAACTGAGATTTGAATGCAGGATTGAGTGAACACAAGTTCCTCTCTCTCAAGAAATAAAAAAAAAATAGTACCTGAATCTCTGTGGATGGCATTGTATCACTGGAGTCATCATTGTAGGGCTAGGAAATGAAAAGGTGATAAGCTGAAAGTAACCTACAGCATAGGTATAGATGTAAGCTGACCTTAGAGGTGACTGAATTCTGTTCAACTGGGTGTTTGGAAAAGAAACCTGATGAGTAAATCTATATACAAAGTAGGCTAACCATGTGGGAGCTGCAGCCTTCAGAGCTGATCACAGCCCATAGGCCAAGTGCAGCTGGAGAACATGTTTATTCCCTTGGTTACTGCCTGATAATCCAGGAACTAGTAAGTGCAGATCAAAAGAGACTGCATAGCTCATATGTTGAGAATTCTGGTGCCAGGTGCTGAAATAACCTTCCTTTGAGGGCAAGTAAATTCTCTCAATTGATGGAACAGAAGTTGCTCCAGGCAAAGGCCCCACTTGCTCCCCTGCTTAATTGCCTCACTAACCCCCATTCTGGATTGAGCTTCAATCACTTTACTTTCTAAGCTTGGAACCCCTGGGACAGGCTTCCACTGGCATGCTTTGCAGGCAATGGGGGCGATTATCCAGGCATCAAAATTGCTTTTCTCAGGTCTTTTCTAGCCAAGCTCAGTCTCTGTTCTTCCAAATTGCCTGGAACACTGCCCTCTGCCTCACCATCCCGTGTTGGTGGAGACCTGGTCTCAGGCTGGGCGGTCCGGCTCTCTGGCCCAAATGAAAAGACTTCAAGCCTAAGTGTTACAGACCCCAAAGTGTTATGCTGACCCCAAAGTCTAAGGCAATGCAAAGTGAAGTCCAGTGCGATGCAAATCAAGTTGCTGATCTCTGAGCTGCTTTGATCTTCACGCTATTTATTAAGCTATTGGATGAAGAGCTTTTGAGCTTCTGTTGTCCCCAAGACATTTCAATGTGGCAGAGAAAAAGTAACCCTAAAGGAGATCAGGGAAGGTTCCATCTCTCTTAATACAGATGGACAAGCAAGGGATATTCCATTTTTAAAAAACCATTACCCTTCATTCATTCAAATGTGATTAGAGCAAGCACAGTGGAAAATTAGAAGAGAGAGACTAGAGAACACTTCTTAGAAAGTTTTAGGAGGGATTTTTGTAGATGTAGCTATGAGAACATGGTAGGTAGGAGGAAGGGAGAGACCTAAGGCAGTTATGTGCCCAGAATATGTGAATGTCAGAATGTTTTTTTTACCTACCCTAAAGGACAAGAATCAAGTTAAAGCCATCAAAAAGTAGTTTTCCTAACTTGTTCTGCCCTATCTCAGGGCTTTCTTATAGCCCTCAAGATGGACTGAGAAATCTGTTGCCATTTCCCTTTCTCCTAGTGAGCCCTCCTCTACCTCCAAGCCGAGGAACAGAAAGCAACATAATGCTTTTGTCCATTAAAAATCTACTCAGAGTGAAGTCTGTCTTCTTAGAATTCATATCACTGTTTCTCACCTGCAGAAGGTCTCCTAGAGGACCTAAAAACAGATAAAGAACCAAAATGTCACCTTTACTATGATAAAACTTTAGTTTGGACAGTGGTTGTATGACTCTAGGCAAGACAGCCTACTGATACTGAGCCCCAACCAAGCAGACTCACCCACCTAAGCCCCAGCATGGAGGAACAGTGGTGACTTGGCCCCCAACTTGGAAGATTTGGGGAGAAGCAGGCTCAGTTTATTTTTCCCTTTACCACTTCACTTTCCTGGGGTAGAATGAAAAAAGTTGGGGACATAGACTAGGATTGTTATTCTGGTGGAGCCCCTTCCATGTGAGACATTAGAAGTTAGGAAGAAACGGTTATTCCTAATGTTATGCACTGATCAGAGAAAGACAAGGTGGCCAGGGCTCTGGTTGTGGGGAATGTCCTCAGTAGAGACAAGGTGAACTTCTTCCCCAGAGCAGAACCATTAGAAAACATTTCCAGTGGGGCATTTCTTTTTTTCCCCTTCCATGAGGTGTTGAGATGGAAGAAACCTACCTCACAGAAACTTTAGTCCCTGGCAGGCCGACCCTGAGTGGGTTCCATTGACAGTCGTTTCTGGCAGTCATGAATAAGAAGAGGTAAAAGAGAAAAGCCCTGGCTGAGGGAGAGACAGGATTCTGGGGCCTCTGAGGCTTTGGGAATAAAGCGGATTTAACTTGACTCCATCTCTCCAGGACCTTATTAAAAGAAGAAAGGATAATGGGGATTTTGTGTGGCAAGAGCAGAATAAGACTGAGTTTGTGCTCTCTTATGTATTCAAAAAAGGAAGAAGGAAAGAAGGACCAAATATGGAGTTGGACTTCATTTCCAAGCATGAACCTTCATCACTTTCATCAGTAGCCATCTGGCACGGAGTGTTCTGTGGCATTTCTCTAAAATGACTGGCAACCTCCAACAGTTTCCTTGACACTGCCACTGAGAAGGCTTCGTTCTTAGCAATGTGCTAGAAATAGTCAGAGCTCAACACAGGCAGGTAATGGTACTTATATAATCGGCACCTTATTCAATCCCAGTACAATGAAGCCCTCAGCCCTGTGTGATGCTTCCAGATGCATATTCAGAACTTCTTTGTTTGGCTGCCGACTCGTGAGGCTTCGTGAAAGAGATGCCAGTGATGGGGAAAAATAACCACACACACACACACAAATCCTCCCCTCCTTTGGGTTTCACATTACT
Organism: Stenella coeruleoalba; assembly: GCF_951394435.1. Lineage (NCBI taxonomy): Eukaryota > Metazoa > Chordata > Mammalia > Artiodactyla > Delphinidae > Stenella > Stenella coeruleoalba. The sequence goes on from NC_137148.1 coordinate 53,500,450, forward strand.
GTATTCACATATCCTTATAGCACTTAGTCTAATTATCTGTTTATGTATCTGTCTCTTCCAGTAGATCTTAGCAGTTAGAGGAGAGAAAAGATATCCATTTCATCTGTTTATCCTCATCACTTAGCACAGATGCTCAAGGAAGATTTGGATGGACAAATGCTTTAGCTTTATGCTTTGTACCCTTAGTACCCTTAGTACAGGTAAACCAATCAGTCATTTTCAGAATATAAGTATAACGCCTAACTCTTACAAGAATAGATGGTTTTGAAGAGGATTTTTTCCCCTAAGAAGTATGGACCTTTCTCAAGGTGCTATGGGAGGAACCAAGCCAACACCCAAAGCAGGTCTGACCAGTAACCCCCAGGACACTTTCCACAAGCACAGATGTGTTTGTTCTCGTGCTGTAGCCAGCACTTGGACCTGGCAATTTGATGTGACTTAATCCAAGAACTTATTCAGGCTTTCAAGAGAGCAAACTGAATCTCTTAGCATTTTGGAAGAAAGAAAATGTACACATGAACAAAATCACACGCACACAAAAATTTGAGAGGCCCAGAAAAGTTTGTGATGATTCTGTGGTAAGTTTGCTCTATGCTGGAGAGAAGAGGAAACACACAGAACCAAGATTTGGACAGAGCTGAATTCTTTCAGGAAAGAACCTCATAGAGTGGCAAGCTCCTGTAACATTCTATGAAAAAAAAATTCCAGTTGAGTGAATAACCTTTATTGATTCAATTTGCATATCCAAATAGAGCTCTATATACTTGTTTTATGTCACACCTGGTTTCTAAACCTGTAGATCCATGTATATATCTGTGGCGACACATGCATACAGTTTACTCACTAATACCTGATGATGTCTGATGCCATGCTAAACAAAATAAATGCACCTCTCAACCCTAGGTAATGGCTAAATTATGTGTATCAGTGTTTGATACAGCAAAATTCCTGGGCAAATGAAGAACGTGGACCATATCTTGGAGCTTGTCCTTCTGGTTTTTGACTTGTAATATAATTGACTTGTAAGAGTTTTTAGACTGTTAATGCCCTGGTGTGGAGTAACTTCTTTTGTAGGCAATGCTTCCTAAAACTGTGTAGGCTTTGAAAAGAGTTGTTTATGTTGGCATTTGGATATCCTCCTCCTTCTATCCTTGCAAAAGTTTCATTATTAGAATGTACATGTAAATACCAGGAAAATTTGGAATATCTGCACAGAGCATGCATTTTCCACTTTATTGCCCCCCAACACACCAAGGACATTTATTTTGCTAGATATCACCTTTAAAAAACAGTGTTTCTGTTTAGGCCATATAGGTTCGTTTTAGAAGCAAAAGAAAATTCCTCAGTATTCCCTTGGAGGTCCTTGGAACCCAGTTTGATTGGCATTGACTTGAGAAAGTAGAGTTTTAATTTATGAATATATCTTTTGAAAGGAAATATCAATGACCTATGCTTCCTCTGATAATCAATTAAGGAAACATATATCAATCATCTGGTAGAATTTTAAAATCATAGTTATGAAGGAAGTTGAGACAAAGGGTGTACCTATAAATGAGTTCTGTAGAACTCTAACCTCCAGAAGTCTAGGTGTTTCGAATCTCAATTAAGCAAATGATGGAAGAGAACTAATGGTTTCTCACCTTAAAGACTTAAAGATTAAAGAGAAGCAAGTAAGCTTTTGAATTGAATAGAGATAGTTATTTTAAACCTTGCTTTAGAAATATTTTATGATGTGTTATACAGGCATTTCTCTTAAAGCCTGAGTTTCTATAATGCCAGTTATTAAACTGAAATCAAATATAATGTCAAATAATTACAGAACACAAAGTGAATGATGTGAACCGTTATTTGGAATGTGTTTGGAATTTGTAATTAGCACCCCAAAAGTAAATCAAAGCTCTACAGAATAAGTTGAAGGGCTTTGTTTGAATAGCTGGCCTTTGGCCTTTCTACTTCTTATTGGTGTTTGTGATGGAATTGTCAGCAATATTGTTTAGGGCAAAGATGACAGAGGAGATGAGGAGTCCTCTGAGCGTGAGGACTGAAGGGCTAATAAGAAAGGATTTGCCTTTGTTCAACCAACTTATTTTTAGCTTACAATAAAAAAATACCTACACAATAAAACTGCTTTCATTATTAGAACCCTAAAAGAAAAAAAACCACTTTAATTTGTGAATGTAAATTTCTCTTGTTTTTGATAGATTTTCCTACATTGAAACAGGTATTATTTTAAACATTTTATGATAGCCTGATGTTTTTAAAATTAGAAGTACCATGTTACTAATGAAAAAAGGTTGATTTTAATGTTATTATATTTTTTAAGATTAAGAGCTTTCTATTCCCTTGTAAATACTGTTTGAATGGGAAAAAAGGTTAATAGCTCAGTTGAATATTAACTACAGTTGAATTCCTGCTGTTTGTATTATGATGTTATGACAGGATAGCCATCCACATGGTGATAGCAAACTCTGAATTTAAAACACCCCATACCTACAAGGAAAAGTTAGTATTTAAGACTTTATACATCCTGAGCCTCATCTCTGAAATTTTATTTTAATTTTTTTGTGGTACGCGGGCCTCTCACTGCTCTGGCCTCTCCCGTTGCGGAGCACAGGCCCCGGACGCGCAGACTCAGTGGCCATAGCTCACGGGCCCAGCCGCCCCGCGGCATGTGGGATCTTCCCGGACCGGGGCACAAACCCGCGTCCCCTGCATCGGCAGGCGGACTCTCAACCACTGCGCCACCAGGGAAGCCCTGAATTTTTATTTTTTATATCCCTACATTCTGCTATAACAGGCTACCCCTTGATACTTAAATATAGGCACTTTTATTTTTTTTTTTTATTTTTTATTTTTTTTGCGGTACGCGGGCCTCTCACTGTTGTGGCCTCTCCCGTTGCGCAGCACAGGCTCCGGACGCGCAGGCTCAGCGGCCATGGCGCACGGGCCCAGCCGCTCCGCGGCACGTGGGATCATCCCAGACCGGGGCACGAACCTGTGTCCCCTGCATCGGCAGGCGGACTCTCAACCACTGCGCCACCAGGGAAGCCCTAGGCACTTTTATTTTACCATGCTATTTTTGTGTGTGTGTGGTGATGCGTTTATTTAGACTACCCTTTCTTATCATTTCAGTGTGGCAAAATTTTGCTCACTTAGGCCAGTTTGAGTGTCATGTTCTCCAAATCAGTCATTCTTGTGTTTCTTTCTTCATGCCATGGTGACTATGGCACGACAATTATTGGGCGTCTGTTGTGAGATAATTCTATAGCAGAGTGAGGTTGTGGATTATGGAGTCAGAAATATGCAGTAATGGACTTATAGCTCAGTCTCTTAGAAACTGGCTATGAGATTAGACAAGTTATTTAACCACTCAGACTCAGTTTTCTCAAAGTGGGATTAACTACACTTCAGCAAGTTTGTGAGGTCTAAAAAAATATATACAGCATGGTTCCTATCATATAGTAGACCCTTAGTAAATGGTTATGACTATTTTTGCTGTATGTATGTTTGTTTCTCATTGTATTTTGACCTACTTGAGGTTAGAGACTGTCTTACCTACATTAACATGCCCAGCACATCAAAACCCTAGATCAGGGTAGTAGCTTAACAAAGGTTAAGTGATTGAATGAATAAATGGTGAAATATCAGAGAAAGTAAAACTGCCTCCTGAATCCTGAGCTTACAGCCTACACATTTAAAGTAATGAGAAAACCTCACACCCGTTTCTAAACCCTGTCTTTTTTTTAATAATCAGGTTATGCAATTGGTTAGAGCCTGATACTAAAGAAGTTGAGGCCTTTGATTCCTAAATGGAGAAGTTCCCAAAGTCACTGACAGTATTCTTAGACACAAAGAATTATTTAGAAATCTTTGCTGTCACTCTCCTGGTGAGAGAGAGCAGGTGAGGGAAGGAGGAGGAGTATGATCAGCCCCAAAACCATTACAGTCAATAGGTATGCTTGCCTGTTAAAGGTGGGACTTCTATGTTAGAAGTTATGTCCTAGAGATGGCACTAAAGCTGGAAAATGGATGAATCTTATAATCAGAGGGTTATAGGATTATAACCCATGACTCCCAAATCTCAACCCCTTGTACTGGATTCCCTGTGATGTTTAATTTTGTATTAACTTGGCTGGACCTCAGTGCCCAGATATTTGGCCAAACATTATTCTGGATGTTTCTCTGAGAATGTTTATGGATGAAATTTGGCATTTAAATTGGTGGACTTTGAGTCAACCAGATTGCCCTCCCTAATGTGGATGGGCCTCATCAGATCAGCTGAAGGGTTGAATAGAACAAAAGGATGACCTTTCCTGAGCAAGAGTGAGTTCTCTAGCAGGCTGCCTTTAGCCTTCATCTGTAACATCAGCTCTTCCTGGTTCTAGAGCAGACTATTGTGGACTTGAACTGCAACTCTTTCTTGAGTCTCCGTCCTACTAGAATCCCCCAACAGATTTTGGAAACGACAAGCTTCCACAACCTCTTGAGGCAATTCCTTAAATTAAATCTCTTTATATATATAAATAGGCAAGACTACACACACACACACACACACACACACACACACACACACACACACACATATGAAATATGAATGGTCTGTTTCTCTGGAGAACCCTGATGGATATACTGACCTGTAAGACCTGTAATTTTATGAATTATTAGTATATTACTTTTCTCTTGTGGCATCATTAAGCAAACTCAGACCAACTTTTACCCAATGATTTTCAGAACATTTCCCAAAGAGTGCTAACCTGTTAAACTAGGTACCTGTCCAATGAACCATTTATATCAGAGTCACTTGGGAAGCTTGCTTTCCAGGCTCCACCTCAGACATATTGAATCAGAATCTCTGTGGGTGAGACTTGGTGATCTGTATTTTTAACTAGTTCTTCTGATTCTCTTGCACATAAAAGTTTGAGAACCACTGATTTCTATGGTATTCATTTTTGATTTTGCCTGGACAGTGAAATTGCTGAAGAGGAGACTATTATAACTGAGACCAAAACTAGCAACTGAAGAAGGATTCACCAGTGGGGAAAATGATAGATGATAAATGCTATATGGATTATACATTTTCTTTTAAATATGAATTATGGATGGGTTATATATTTCTTTTAAATAGGATCTAGTTATTGTCATTGGATGGAATTATATGATAGATTCAAGTTTAAAACATCACAGAAAAAGCCCCATAGTGTAATTATTTTATTTAAAGGGAAATGAGGAAAATACTAAGGAGATGTACGTAGATGCAAAAGAGGATGGAAGGTGACACTGAGGCCCATGAAGAAGAAACGTGGTTATATAGAGCAGGCGGAGACCGACTGGGGCTTGGTTTAGAAACGCTCCCACAGGAATTGATAGAGCACATGCAGTGTCCAGCTTCTGGCTGTAGCCAGTCCCTAATTCCCCAAAGGAAGGTTGGGGAAAGTTGGAGAAGGATGGACCCTGTCTCTATCGTGTAGATGCCAATCTCGTAATGCATAACATATGGAATATGTTTTTTGTCAACATTATGCCAAAAAGATTTTGACCCACCTGGTTGTAGAGATGAGTGGGCTTGGGAAACAATTAGCATATGGAATAGATTATGAAGAGGGTCACCTTAGCATCTGGCTTACTGAAACTCCACATTTCCTATAACTCTAGGTCATAAGAAGAGCAATTCCCATAACAGATTAAGGCCAATAACATTTGAAGAATGATTTATTTTCACCCGGGGTGACCCTTATATTTATTAACATGGTATTGATTTCCTGGTTGCTTTTTCTGAGTCAACATGGCAAATGATCTTTAACCCCTTAAAAAGTTATGAGGACTAAATAGTCAGACAAGTGAATGTTGATGAAAGAACTTAATTCCTTATATTCATTTTGACTTCTTTGTGTGCTATTCATATGGGTTGATGGATTTTTCAGAGACTCTGAAATGCACTGGTTAAGTTCAAAGTGCTGACAAGTAGTAAAGTTTAGCCCAATAAGCTCAGAAGTCCCATTTTCTCCTCCTTTTATATCCAGGAATTTTTAGAAATAAAAGACACCATGCAAAATCCTTGCAAGTTTAGACTACATAAGATATTTTTAAATCAAAGGGTTTAGACTGACATTTTTTTACTCTTCATAGAAATATAGTCAAATTATCTAGCTCTTTTTGGCAGAAAAATCACTTAGTTTAGAGACCTATAAATTCTAAATTTAATTTTAAAACCTTTGGGAGCAGAATTAACCATGAAAAAAGAATCAAAAGTCCTACAATTGCTGTTGAACAAACAAATGCACACTACTGTCTCCCCCAAACAAAAACAAAAACTGGTGTAAAACTTGAAAGCATTTAAAATTTTATCTGGTTCATGGGACAGGGTGTAAAATAAAAAGCAAATAATACGTCAATAAAATTGTTCTAGTACAGAGGTTGACAAACTATGGCCTGTAGGCCAAATCAGTTCACCACCTGTTTTAATATAGCATGTGAACTAAGATTTTTACATTCTTAAAGGGTTGTAAAAATATAACAAAGAAGAATATGCAACATAAGCCAAATGTGGCCCACAAAGCCTGAAAAATTTACTATCTTTCTCTTTTTAGTAAGAGTTTGCTGACTCCAATATAGTCTAAGTAAGAAAGGATTTAGAGCTATTCCATCACCTCTGTGATCCCTGGCAAATGGCATGTCTTCTCTGAGCCTGCTCCCTTGTCTGTGTCTTTGGGATGATTAAACCTGACAGCCTCACAAATAAAAGAGAATGGGGGGAAAGTTTGAAAACCATCGCCTGCAACTAGACACTAGTAAACAGAATTATCCAAAACTTGTGGCCTCTTTCCATTGAAAAATGAGTGCTTTTAAATTGGGAGAGGGAAAATGATGGACTTATTTTGTGGTGACTTTGTTTGGGGGACAATACATTTCATCAAATTATTTGCTTTGAGCACATGTTGCACATTGCTCCCAAATCAGACCTTGGTACTTTGGACCAAGTCTGAGCTCTAGCATATCTTTGTTGAGTACATGAAATCTTCCTTCCCAGATTGTGCCAGTTATTATGAACAAAAAGATGACTGTGTTTCTGAGTGTAGGAAGGGGAAACTATTTAAAATATTTGAAATCAGACTCCTTTTAAGCTCCCACATTTTGAAAGTTTCAAGGTGACACAGGGTCCTGAGTGTTGTAAAATTATTAAGGCTGAGACACATGTGAAACGACAGTGTCTGGGACAGGGGAACAGGGGAAATTTAAATTAACTTCCTTCTGAGAACTGAGAAAGATGAGGGGAGACCCAAACCCTACCAGATAGTGCAGAGGTTATCAATTGGCAAGGGGAGTGCGGGGTGAGAGCAGACTGGGGCAAGTACATTATCAAGTCATAATAATGAAAATGATCATGTATGCAACCACAGTCCAGATCTTGGCTAACCACTTTATGTACATTATCTCATTGAATCTTCACAACTGCATTGTGAGGTAGATGGAATGATCTCCATTTTATGGGTGAAGAAACTGAGTAAGCTCACAGAGAAGTTAAGTAACTTGTATAAGGTCAGCCTGGATGAGAGTAACCAGGAACTTCTCAGGAAGAGAAGAAGCAGGGACAAAATAGGCAGGAAAACAGATAACTGGCTGAAGCCCTGAAACCTCAGTCTTGATAATACATCTGGATTTTTACTGCTGTGGTTACATCTGTCACCCTGGTGATACCCTAATCCTAAGTGGTTTAAATGACGGGCCCTGCTGGTGGTGATTACAGACCTGATGGAGTAGTGAATTTGAGGAATGAGGAGGAGACAGGGTTGGGTTTTTATTTTGCTTTTTTTTTGTTTTTAACAATCCACTCACGTGCGAATTAGTGAAATGAAAATAAAAACCACGTGGTGTTTTCTTTTCATTAAAGTAAGGTCTTTACTAAGCATTAGCCTAGTGTACTTGAAAGTAACAAAACCTCAAATATTTTACAATTGAGATTGTTGTGAATTTCTGCCAATATATTTCTCTACAGAAAATAGTAATTCAACTGTTGATGGACACTTAGGTTGCTTCCATGTCCTGGCTATTGTAAATAGAGCTGCAATGAACATTTTGGTACATGACTCTTTTTGAATTTTGGTTTTCTCAGGGTATATGCCCAGTAGTGGGATTGCTGGGTCATATGGTAGTTCTATTTGTAGTTTTTTAAGGCACCTCCATACCGTTCTCCATAGTGGCTGTATCAATTTACATTCCCACCAACAGTGCAAGAGGGTTCCCTTTTCTCCACACCCGCTCCACCATTTACTGTTTCTAGATTTTTTGATGATGGCCATTCTGACCGGTGTGAGATGATATCTCATTGTAGTTTTGATTTGCATTTCTCTAATGATTAATGATGTTGAGCATCCTTTCATGTGTTTGTTGGCAATCTGTATATCTTCTTTGGAGAAATGTCTGTTTAGGTCTTCTGCCCATTTTTGGACTGGGTTGTTTGTTTTTTTGTTATTGAGCTGCATGAGCTGCTTATAAATTTTGGAGATTAATCCTTTGTCAGTTGCTTCATTTGCAAATATTTTCTCCCATTCTGAGGGTCGTCTTTTGGTCTTGTTTATGGTTTCCTTTGCTGTGCAAAAGCTTTGAAGTTTCATTAGGTCCCATTTGTTTATTTTTGTTTTTATTTCCATTTCTCTAGGAGGTGTGTCAAAAAGGACCTTGCTGTGATATATGTCATAGAGTGTTCTGCCTATGTTTTCCTCTAAGAGTTTGATAGTGTCTGGCCTTACATTTAGTTCTTTAATCCTTTTTGAGTTTATTTTTGTGTATGGTGTTAGGGAGTGTTCTTATTTCATACTTTTACATGTAGCTGTCCAGTTTTCCCACAACCACTTATTGAAGAGGCTATCTTTTCTCCACTGTATATTCTTGCCTCCTTTATCAAAGATAAGGTGACCATATGTGTGTGGGTTTACCTCTGGGCTTTCTATCCTGTTCCATTGATCTGTCTTTCTGTTTTTGTGCCAGTACCATACTGTCTTGATTACTGTAGCTTTGTCGTATAGTCTGAAGTCAGGGAGCCTGATTCCTCCAGCTCCATTTTTCTTTCTCACGATTGCTTTGGCTATTTGGGGTCTTTTGTGTTTCCATACAAATTGTGAAATTTTTTGTTCTAGTTCTGTGAAAAATACTAAGTGTCCACAAACAGATGAATGGATAAAGAAGATGTGGCACATGTATACAATGGAATATTACTCAGCCATAAAAAGAAACGAAATTGAGTTATTTGTAGTGAGGTGGATGGACCTAGAGTCTGTCATACAGAGTGAAGTAAGTCAGAAAGAGAAAAACAAATACTGTATGCTAACACATATATATGGAATCTAAGAATAAAAAATGGTCATGAAGAACCTAGGGGCAAGACAGGAATAAAGACACAGACCTACTAGAGAATGGACTTGAGGATATGGGGAGGGGGAGGGGTAAGCTGTGACAAAGTGAGAGAGTGGCACGGACATATATATACACTACCAAATGTAAAATAGATAGCTAGTGGGAAGCAGCCGCATAGCACAGGGAGATCAGCTCAGTGCTTTGTGACCGCCTAGAGTGGTTGGATAGGGAGGGTGGGAGGGAAGGAGATGCAAGAGGGAAGAGATATGGGAACATATGTGTATGTATAACTGATTCACTTTGTTATAAAGCAGAAACTAACACACCATTGTAAAGCAATTATACTCCAATAAAGATGTTTAAAAAAAATAGTAATTCAGGCAATTCAAGGAAGGGCTTACTGTGTATGGATTTAGGGATTAGAGGGACATCCCCATCCCAGTTCATTAATATCTTATCTTCATATCATAGTATTTCATAGTGTTGGTCATGGAAGAAATTTCAGGGAACATTTAGCCCAACCTCCCTTACTATTCATAAAAGGAAACTAAGGTGCAGAGAGGCCATGTGATTTGCTCAAGGTTGCCCAGTACCTCGGGCAGTGTAGATACAGTGGTGGCCATGAACTGTGCCCCACTCAGATGTATTCCCCGCTGCCTCACAATGCCCTACCTGTCTGCAAGAGAGCCAGATCTGAGCCCCTGATATAGCATATTCCTTGAGGAGTCCAACTGCCCACTTGGTGCTATAGTGGCTACACTGGGCCTGTCCCAGAAGGTCGAGTGGTTCATCCTCACAGAGATAGATACCTCCTCTGGATATGTGCTTGCCTTTTCTGTCTGCAGAATCTCAGCACTACCACTATCCAGGGACTCACAGAATGCCTGATCCACAGACATGCATCCAACCAGGGATCCGGCTTTGCAGCACAGGAGTGGGACATGACCATGGATCCACCGATCTTACCACATACTGCACTGCCCACCGTCCAGAAGGAACTGACCTCGGAAAGCCCTGGAATGACCATCTGAAGGCAAGCCTGAAACACTAGCTTAGAGGCAAGTTTATGAAAGAATGGAGTGCCATCCTTCAAGATGCAGTATATGCATTACATCAGAGACGTCTCTATGACACAGTGTTCCCAATAGGAAAAATCTACAAGTCTGGGAAATAAGAGATGGAATCAGGAGTGGCTCCATTTACCTTCACTCCCAGTGACCTACTCGAGATTTTCCTCTCCCTGAAATTCTGTGCTCACAGGGTTGAAGAGGACACAGTTAGGTCCTATTGAAGTCCAAGTTACCCCTACTGCCAAAGCACTTTGGACAACTCATGTCCAGAGCCCAGCAGGCAAGAAGAAAAGTTACCATCCTGTCAGGGGTAACTCATCCCGACTAGCAGGGGCAATAGGGCTGCGTTTGCACAATGGGGTGTGGAGGAATGTGTGTGGAAACTTTCTGATCCACTTTGCCATCTGCCGGCACTCCCTACCCCTATGGAGCTGAGAATGAATATGTGTAGCAACCTCAGGTGCAGAAAGGTGTGATTTCCCAAAAGGAATGGAAGTGTGGGTCCTACTACCAGATAAGCCACCAAGATCTGCTGAGGTGATAGCAGGGCGTGAGGGAATTTGGAATGGACAGTGGAGTAGGGAAAGGATAAGAAGCAGTGGTCCTAAGACCCACTAACCACCTTCAGTAAGAGAGGCCAACCAGGAGCCATGGAGGAACTGCTCCGAACTCTGCTTACAGAAAAAACGTGCGCAGCACAAGTAGTGTGTGGTGGCCATGAAGTGCACGCTCAGATCTTCTCCTGCAGGAGCATAATTGGCCTATGGCCCTAGCTACTGTCCTGGATCCACCACCATTTCCCACTGGAGCCTCACTTCCCACAGGCTTCTCTTGGCCAATGACTGGGCACAGAGGGGGACTAAAGCAGGTCCTTCCTTGTCTCTGATGGACGACTTCGGCTTGAGGACATCCCACTGGGCTGGCCAAGACTTTGGTGGAACTGCACTGCAGTTTGGGACTCTTCCTGCCCAACCTCCTTCCTTGCCCCTCTACTTCACAGAACTCAGACCTGCATCACAGTCTCCAGGTTCTCCCTGCCCTTCTCTGGCTCCCTTCCCTGTTCCCTTCCCAGGCATTTCCTCCAGTAAATCCCTACCCATCTAATCATGTCTTGGTTTCTGCTTCTCAGAAGCCCTGACCTAACACAGTGGTGATCCTTACCTTCTCTCCGAGTTCCTGGTCACTTACGCTGGGTGAGGGCTACCTTCTGGCCTTCATCTTCCTCCTTCCCTCCCAACAACTTTTGTCAGTTCTCCCAACCTTAAGTTTCTTCCCCAGGGAGTGGACACATCACAAAGGCCCTTTTGTTTCTCCTTATTTTCTACCACCACCTGCTCCATTTGCTCAGATTTTTATGTCCCAAACCTTGAGTTTAAGTCTATAAATGCTCCTCAGAAGACTACATGCTACCTCGTCTCCTTACGTGAAGTGTCCACTGTAGAACTCTGCTTCTCAGTGACTCCACGTCACTCAGGGACATCCTCACAAGTGTAGCGGTCACTCTTGTCTTGCAGATGCGTGCAAACCCAGACTTGCCGTGGTCTCGTAGCATCGTCATAAGTTTAGGACTCTTTCCAGGTATTCAGTCAATCCCTACAACAGTTCAACGAGGTATGGAGCCTTAGTATCCTCTTTTTACAGATGAGGAAATAAGGTGCAGGTCATTTAAATAACCTGGTCATGAACCTGCAGCCAGAAGCAAGATTTGAACAAAGCCAATATGAGACAGAGAGCAGGGAAATAATAATTAGAGGAGGAGATTGGGTCAGAGGAAGGCCTGCTTTGATTTTTGTTTTTTATTTAATCAAACAGACTTGAGTTCCTCCCTTCCCATTTTTGGACTTTTTTTTTTTAAATCAGCAAAAAGCATGTGTTGGACCCAGTGATTTCCTGTTTATTTCTTGCTTATTATTTTCTTGATTGTTTGTGTGATGATAGCAAAAGACCTACTGAGTTGCAGAATTCTCTTGACTCTTAGTTTTTCTCATCTTGTCTACTCTCGGACCTTTTTGGGTTGGCACCTAGAGCACCACAGCTCCTGGACATTCTCAGTTTGCAGATGTACCAGCCCCAACCTATAACCCCTGATACTGCAAAAATCTGATTGTTTTCTCTTTCTTGCTCTTGTTTTTAAACAAAAATAAGGAATATATAGACTCTTGTAAGACCATACATGATACAAAGCTGGGACAGACGTGATTTTCTCATCTGAGTTTCTGAACACCATGTATGAGTCCTTTGGCAGTGGCACGTGTGTGCAGGGTGGAGATGGTGGTGGAACGTTCTCAGTAAATTCCCTTTATGTCACCAGCTTGGGGCCCTCCTGACACCCAGCACGTTGGAGCAGAGTTAGATAAAGCCTTGAGGATTTGTGCAGGTGGGGTAGAACAAAAGGACAGAAACAGATGATCAGCTTTTAATGTCTAGGCGGCTAAATCAGGATTAACCTTTTTTGGCTTTTGTGTTGATGCGATTTAGTGAGCCCTGCACTCGCCCAGCTTAGAAGCAGTCTTTTTGCTAAATAAGATTTGTACTGTTTCATAAATATTAGCCTAGATGTATACCACCAGTTAAAAAGTAACAATGCCCCTGAATTGAAATCTGTATGTTAATTTCAAATTCTGTTTGAATTAATTGGATTGATATTAGGAGGGTAATAAGCTTTGTCAATTTATGATTCAAGCCATACATTAATGGGAAAGGTAAAGCACCACAGGCATTTTCTCCAACTCTGTTTTTCAATATAAGTATGGATGATGTCATCTTTCTTTCAACAAGATCATTTAGACCTTGATGGCCCTTGTTTGTTCATTGTCTAACATGCAGCAAGAGCTTTAAAATATATGTCAAGGATAAGTAGCTACAGTGCTTCTGAATAGCCAAGGATGAAGATCACTTTGAGGGACTTATTATTTGTCAAGTTTTACTATACACCAGGCACTCTATTTTCTTTGTAAACCTATTTAATTCTTAAAACAGCCTATGTTAAAATGAGGATCCTGCCACTCAGTGATATTAAGTAATTTGCCTGCAGCAGGTGGCAGAGCCAGCTTTTAGACTTACATATTGTAACTCCAAATCCAGTGCTTTATTCCCCCCATATGTTAATGTATTTATCTATTGATAAGTGTAAAAGACCATGGGCTCTGGCAGCGGAAAAACCAGCAATCGAAAGGCATCTCTGTGGCTACTATAGTTGTGTGACCCTTGGAAGCTATTTAATCTCTCTAAGTCTCTATTTCCTTATCTGTAACATGGTGATAATTTTCAACATACTGAGTTGTTTTAGTGATTCCGTGAGGTAAAACATTCAGCATGTTGCCTGGTACATAGCTGGCTCTTGTTCAGTAGTACTGATTTCTAGCTGTGTGTGTGTGTTTCCTGTTTGAAGTCAGGCCTTTGGATGTTCTTGGGAGCGTAACTCATGGGGAATAATTTTTTTAAATACTACCCTTTTTGAAATATGTTTCAAACCTCCTTATGTTTTACTGCATCTTCTCCTGTAATAGAGTTCTATTATACACAAGGAAGGTTTCACAAGAGAAATAAAGCTGATTCTTGTTTCTTGATTCTTGATATCCAGGCTGCTTGGACCCTGATGAGTATCCACTAACTGCAGGGCTTTGGGACTTGGTTAATGGTCTTGTATTATATTACCATTTGAGCTTACCTAATCATTGTTCATTAACTTAAGGATTTTTTTTGTTCCACTTTTTTTTGCAGACACGACCAGAAGGCTTGGGTCAAAGGTGAAAACTCTGTAGTATTAGGATTTGGATATTTGGAGAACTAAGCTATGGAATGAGATCTCAAGTGTAACTTAAAAAGACTGACTCCCCTGCTGATGATAGACTCTTGCCCTATGCCAGGGGTTGTGTCATCAGAGAGAGCTGCTCCATCAGGAAGGGCTTTTGACCCTTCATTGACCCACCCCTTGGTGGGGCCCTAGATGGACCCTTCAAACTTCCATCTGTAGAAAAAGGTACAACCAATTTTCAGGCCACGGACAAACGCTATATGAGCTAATTTGGGTGTCTAGTGTAACAACTGTATGTTAGTGGCTCTAGAGTTAGACTTGTCCCACACTAAGGAAGAAATCTATCAGTAGAGTTGGTGAGTTCATAATTTGATTCATACCCTGCCTTTCATTAATGTTAACATTATTCTTCATTTTTCTTCAGCTTTATCTTATTTTGATGATTTCAGCTACCGGTTGTCCTAGGATAATCTATAACTTTATTTCATGCACAATATCTGGCAATAGTGATTCCTTTTTACTTATATAGTCTACCTGATAAATGCCTAAGTAATCTGTGCTGTTTTCATAGAAAAAACTTGTGAATATATAACAGAGCCATTTTCTGGCTTTGTAACATTGCCATTTGACTTTAGGGGCAAATTTTTTTTGTGCTTACCAATGTCTTTTGTCCTCTGAATCAAGCCATATAATTTTCACCACTGTCACTGCTGCCCAACTGTAAATGGAGAAAGAAAATACCACACTGTGCTGACTTGATAACATAAACATTTTTTTCTGTCGACATGATGTGCATGCCATCATATGAAGTATATCGTATACAAAGACTTAGGCCTTCATAACCTGAGGATTTATTCTGTTTGTTCACTTTATTCATCTTTGTTTTACTGCTTGGAGATTGGCAATTGTGCATAGATTACTGTGAAAATGCCCATTAGCACCTAGGGAATCTGAGAGATGGCTTCGGCAGATGTAGTCAGCTGTTGTTGATTTGGGTTAACAGCCTCTTTGTGTTAATGTCTACATTCTGGAGCTAATTGGAAATAAGATTGTTCCATCACTCAGAACTTAACTCTTGGGACTTCTTGGTGGTCCAGTGGTTAAGACTCCACTCTTCCAATGCAGGGGGCACGGGTTTGATCCCTTGTCAGGTAACTAAGATCCTGCGTGCTGTGCGATGCAGCCCAAAAATTTAAAAAAACCTTATCTCTTATGTGCACATGTATTTTTTGTTTGAGTATATATGAACGTAGACTAAGATGTAGGATACACAATCAACATTTAACATTGATTATCACAGGTAGCTAGGATGGGAGTATTTATTAACTTTTTACACATACAATTTTATGTTTAACTTGTTACATCAGGTACATAATAGTTTTAAAAATTCAATCAGATGAAACAAAAGACAAAATATAGTGTTATAAAGAAAAAGTTATAAACCAAATCAGTGCTTAAGATTTAATGTGCTTATAATTCACCTGTGGATCTTGTTAAACCGCACGTTTTGATTCACTAGGTCTGGAGTGGAGCTTCTGTTGCTGCAGTTTTTAGAAGGTCCAAGGTGATGTCAGTGCCATGGACCAATCCACGGAACACACTTTCAATAGCAAGGATTTAAGCCTGGAAATAGATAACAGGACTTGGTCCTCATCATGAAAAACAAGAAGGAAATAGTGTTGTTTTTTAGTTCTGTATCAGTTCTTCCTATTAAAAAAAGAGAGAGAGAAGATTTTAGTAATTTCTCAATTCTAGATTAAATTTAACACACTTTTTCAAACCAGACTAGAGAAATGCCTTAACAGGTAGTTGATTTCTGCAGCACGGTGCTAGCTCAGAGTAAATACCCCACATAAACAATTACAGTTGACCTTTGAGCGACGTGGGTTTGAACTGCGTGGGTCCACTTATACAGTTTTTTTTCAGTAGTAAATACTACAGTACTGCATGATCCACATGGTTAGAACCATGGATATGGAAGAATTGCGTATTCGGAGGGCTGACTGTGAGTTATCTGTAGATTTTCAAATGTGCAAAGGGTCAGCATCCCTAACTCCCACGTTGTTCAAGGGTCAACTGTATATGTAAGTCAATCAAGGACGCATTTGCTCTAAAATTTACAAGAATTAAATGCAGCCAATGTTCTCAAAGAATGTATGCTCTTGTTGTAGAAATAAGACTTAAAAATCATTGGTGCCTGTTAGAAAGTAGTGTTGTTTGTAGGAATGTGGGAGATAGGCTGCTTGAAGGTAAATATAGGGTAAGTACTGGAGCATTGCAAAGAGGGCTGGGATCACAGGATGGGAAGCCAAACTTGGGCTAAACTTACATACCCAGAAGGGGTGGAAGGTGCGAAAGAGCCTAGATTGCCTCTTAGCTGAAGTCGTTATTTCTAGAAGGTGACTCTTGGGTGCTTGAAAGAAGCTTAGAGTTTTTCCTAGCTTCAGGTTTCATGCAGCCGAAGTGGGATTAGCTACTGATTAGCTAGGAATTGCTGACTGGGATCAGCTCTGTTCAGCAAAATCTCATTCTCCTCATCACATCCTCCTATTCAATTACTCTGACTAAAATAAGTATTTGGGTTGTGTCTGCCAGATGGTCAGCTTTCTTTTCTCTAGAAGAGCTGTTCATTAAAGTAGATTAGGGAGAAAAATACTTGGTAGGAAATGTATAAATAAATGAATTATTTATTATATCTTTTTACTATTATATGAAGATTCCATAAGGGAAATAGAAAAGGACAGAAACACTGCTTAACTCAAATTCCTGCTGTTCGCAAAGCAGATTAGGCAGACAGTGGGCCAGACAGCCTGCATCTTAAGATGCTGCACTGCCAGCATGGTTTACTCATGTTACGACTTATTTGGAGGATGGACTTGTCCAATTGTCCCTTGTCTAATTGAAATAGGTAGCTTTTTATAAATATTATCATTCTCATGTGATTTTACAACATGTATTTTGTTTGCACATGACATTATTTCATTTAGAAACCCATTTTTTTCCCCCAGTAGAAGACAAAATGTAATTTGTATAAAATCCAATAAGAAGAAAGAACTTCTGTGATGGAAATTGGGTTTAAAGTTTTTCAGAGTTGTGTTCATGGTATTAGGTTGAGACTACTCGCTTTACCATATGCAATTAAAACATAGCTGGTTGTCTGATATGGAAGAAATGGATTTTTCTCACTTCCAGTTGAACTGGTGACAGTTCCATTCAATGATCCAGTCAGGTCTGTGACCAGCGACAGTGAGTATGAAAAGTGTCAATATATGAGCATTTGAAATTAATGTTCACCTTACAAAATCAGTGCATTCAGAAGTATTTGAATTTTCTTTGAGTAAGTAATTTTGATCAACAGTATTTACTGATTATATTATTCAGACTTAGCCTTTTAAGTTATATACAGGTGCAGGTTTTGGAACATAAAGGAATGAGATTAGGGATGGAGGCACAGAGCCAGGGGGAGACAGAATTGTCCAGACTAAGGGCTCAGTTCTGAGGATAGAATTTATTTCTAGATTCAGATCCCAGTTCTACCACTTACCATCTCTGTGATTTGGAGGATGGCTGTTTAACTGAATTTCCTCATCTTTAAAATGATAATCTAAGTAACATCTAACAGTTTTAGAGCAATTACTAGGTGTGAGATATGGCTGTAAGTCCCTTTCACAGATTGCTTCATTTAATTATTACCAATAGGAGCAACTTCATAGGAATAGATTGTTGGGAAGGGGGGGAAATGCTAGTAGCTGCCAATTATGGGTGTGATTTTTGTAGTTCCTAGCACTGTCATCACCACTATCTCAGCTGAGGTCTACATCTAAAGGTGGGTGACTCTCTGCTTCTTACTGAGCAGAGCCTGTCACTGGCTGTGTTTATTAAAGTTGGCAATTTATAAAGCACTGATTGAGAGGTTTTATGTCTACATTGGGTATATTTGGAAGATGTAAGTTATGCCTTTTATTCTTCTGCAGGGAACTTAGAATCAGATGCCTCCTGAGCTTATTTCTATAATCACTTTGTCCAAAACCCTCCCCAAAATACCTACAGTTTTATTATACATTTTGAATCTTGACATAATTGTATACGTGTTTGGCAATTTTTTATTTAGCAAGAAAGCATGGATCTTCAAACTAACAAGCAGTTAGTTGGTAAGAAAAAAGAAGACCGTGGTTTCTTTCAGCTCATAGAATATTCATTTATGGCCATCAACTAAATATACACATCTAGTTATCTAAAATAATACATTCATTTAACAAATATCTACTAGTGCCTCTATATGACAGACACGGTTGTAGGTTTTGGGGGTGTAGCAGTAAACAACATGGACAAAATACCTGTACTCACAGAAAGAACTCACATTCTAGTTGAGGCACTAGGCACACCCACACAGAAGCTAGTAAATACATACATATGTGTGTTGTGTAGATAGGTAGATAGATAGAGGGAGAGAGAGAAAGAAGGGGAGAAGGGGAGAGCACAGCTAGAGTAGAGCAATCAGGACTGAAATTTTAAATGGGGTCCCAGAGAGGGCTACTTTGAGGGATGACATTTGCACACTGATAAGCTCACCACATGAGTTGTTAAGAGATACAGCTTTTGCTCTGTGTTAAGATAAACGACACCCACAGTATATTTTGGGTGCTCTGAAATACTCACCGTCAGCTCTGTTTCCCCTATATTTATACCATGTGAATGTGAGTTAGCTGGGATGAATGACCAACAAGGGGGAGATGACAGAATACCTCCTGAGGTTACATATCTATAACTCCCAGCAGTGGCAGGCAGCCGGAACTGGACAGCGCTAGAGAGTGGGATTGAGTGTGTCACGGCTCAGCCAGCAAATGCTGAAAATTTCAACCACCTAGAAAGAATTCTTTTTCTTTTTTTT
The DNA here is from genome assembly GCF_951394435.1 of Stenella coeruleoalba. NCBI lineage: Eukaryota > Metazoa > Chordata > Mammalia > Artiodactyla > Delphinidae > Stenella > Stenella coeruleoalba. The sequence goes on from NC_137148.1 coordinate 53,519,519, forward strand.
TAATCTGCATTTCTTCCTTCCAAACAGTTTGAGTTTCCTTTCTCCCAGCTCGCTGGACTTGCCTGCCCCAGAAGGCCCTGGCACATCTGTTTGGATGGGGCACTTGAACATTTTGCATTTAGATAGATGATGGGAGAGAAATAGCCTATAAACTCTTATCTGGCATTGTGAGCATATATCCTACCTCCTTGAAGAAGTAATCCAAGGTTGCCAGCTGTAGTTAAGTTTACTCATTCTACTTTTTTTATATCTCATTTTAGTAAACATTCTACCTTTGTTTTGCTGCATCACATTTTTTTTATTTTTGAAATCAGAAGAAGAAATGCTAACAACTGGTGAATTTTCTGTCTTCACTTTGCAAAAGGAAAACAATATATTTATTCAATTTTAGTTCTTTTAATTATAGATAGTCTTGAGGATAAAGTAAACCTAGTTTAGGTTAGGGAAAGTGGTGGGAGGAGGGCTGCGGCTTTTACCCTTACTGCTTCTCCCACTGTGAGCTACATGGGAAATTACCCCATGAATGATTCTCAGTCTTTCCTGTGGCTGACCTAACAGTCTCAAGGGGTTAAAGTACTTTACACACACACACACACACACACACACACACACACACACACACACACACACACACCCCACACACACATCCAGGCCATACTGCTTAGTAAGCCTTTTAAAATACGGAATTAATTTTAGAATCTCTTAAATGTTTTCTTAAATGGGAAAACTAATATTTCTAGAAAGAGAAAATGGTCAGCATAGAGAGTGTCATATTCAGATTCAACAAATTGTATTCTGGATAATAGAAAGCAAAAGACAGTGAGAACTCTTTAAAAAAGATCCCTGTTTTCCCCACTTATTTCAAAACTTTAAGTTTTTATAAAAATTAATTTTTTATTTACTGACATTACTTTCAAATTTTATTTTGCAATTAAATAAAATTTGTCTCAGTTATTTTCATTTTTTCTACTTTATTTTTAAAGTTCTAGTAGAATCTGCTTGTAGCTGCTTTGTAATATAGTGTTATAAGATTTAAATTTTTTTTTACATCTTTATTTGAGTATAATTGCTTTACAATGGTGTCTTAGTTTCTGCTTTATAACAAAGTGAATCAGTTATACATATGTTCCCATATCTCCTCCCTCTTGGTTCTCCCTCCCTCCCACCCTCCCTATCCCACCCCTCCAGGTGGTCACAAAGCACCGAGCTGATCTCCCTGTGCTATGTGGCTGCTTCCCACTAGCTATCTATTTTACGTTTGGTAGTGTATATATGTCCATGCCACTCTCTCACTTTGTTGCAGCTTACCCTCCCCTCTCCCCATATTCTCAAGTCCATTCTCTAGTAAGTCTGTGTCTTTATTCCTGTCTTATCCCTAGGTACTTCATGACATTTTTTTCCTTAAATTCCACATATATGTGTTAACATAAGGTATTTGTTTTTCTCTTTCTGACTTACTTCACTCTGTATGACAGACTCTAGGTCCATCCACCTCATTACAAATAGCTCAATTTCGTTTCTTTTTATGGCTGAGTAATATTCCATTGTATACATGTGCCACATCTTCTTTATCCATTCATCCGATGATGGACACTTAGGTTGTTTCCATCTCCTGGCTATTGTAAATAGAGCTGCAATGAACATTTTGGTACATGACTCTTTTGAATTATGGTTTTCTCAGGGTATATGCCCAGTAGAGGGATTGCTGGGTCATATGGTAGTTCTATTTGTAGTTTTTTAAGGAACCTCCATACTGTTCTCCATAGTGGCTGTACCAGTTCACATTCCCACCAGCAGTGCAAGAGTGTTCCCTTTTCTCCATAGTCTCTCCAGCATTTATTGTTTCTAGATTTTCTGATGATGGCCATTCTGACTGGTGTGAGATGATATCTCATTGTAGTTTTGATTTGCATTTCTCTAATGATTAATGATGTTGAGCATTCTTTCATGTGTTTGTTGGCAGTCTGTATATCTTCTTTGAAGAAATGTCTATTTAGTTCTTCTGCCCATTTTGTGATTGGGTTGCTTGTTTTTTTGTTATTGAGCTGCATGAGCTGCTTGTAAATTTTAGATATTAATCCTTTGTCAGTTGCTTCATTTGCAAATATTCTCTCCCATTCTGAGGGTTGTCTTTTGGTCTTGTTTATGGTTTCCTTTGCTGTACAAAAGCTTTGAAGTTTCATTAGGTCCCATTTGTTTATTTTTGTTTTTATTTCCATTTCTCTAGGAGGTGGGTCAAAAAGGATCTTGCTGTGATTTATGTCATAGAGTGTTCTGCCTATGTTTTCCTCTAAGAGTTTGATAGTTTCTGGCCTTACATTTAGCTCTTTAATCCATTTTAAGCTTATTTTTGTGTATGGTGTCAGGGAGTATTCTAATCTCATACTTTTACATGTACCTGTCCAGTTTTCCCAGCACCACTTATTGAAGAGGCTGTCCTTTCTCCACTGTACATTCCTGCCTCCTTTATCAAAGATAAGGTGACCATATGTGCCTGGGTTTATCTCTGGGCTTTCTATCCTGTTCCATTGATCTATCTTTCTGTTTTTGTGCCAGTACCATACTGTCTTGATTACTGTAGCTTTGTAGTATAGTCTGAAGTCAGGGAACATGATTCCTCCAGCTCCATTTTTCGTTCTCAAGATTGCTTTGGCTATTCAGGGTCTTTTGTGTTTCCATACAAATTGTGAAAGTTTTTGTTCTAGTTCTGTGAAAAAGGCCAATGGTAGTTTGATAGGGATTGCATTGAATCTGTAGATTGCTTTGGGTAGTAGAGTCATTTTCACAATCTAAGAACATGGTATATCTCTCCATCTATTTGTATCATCTTTCATTTCTTTCATCAGTGTCTTATAATTTTCTTCATACAGGTCTTCTGTCTCCTTACGTAGGTTTATTCCTAGATATTTTATTCTTTTTGTTGCAATGGTAATGGGAGTGTTTTCTTAATTTCACTTTCAGATTTTTCATCACTAGTGTATAAGGATGTCAGAGATTTCTGTACATTAATTTTGTATCCTGCTACTTTACCAAATTCATTGATTAGCTCTAGTAGTTTTCTGGTAACATCTTTAGGATTCTCTATGTATAGTATCATGTCATCTGCAAACAGTGACAGCTTTACTTCTTCTTTTCCAATTTGGATTCCTTTTATTTCCTTTTCTTCTCTGATTGCTGTGGCTAAAACTTCCAAAACTATGTTGAATAAGAGTGATGAGAGTGGGCAACCTTGTCTGTTCCTGATCTTAGTGGAAATGCTTTCAGTTATTCACCATTGAGTATGATGTTGGCTGTGGGTTTGTCATATATGGCCTTTATTATGTTGAGGAAAGTTCCCTCTATGCCTACTTTCCGTAGGGTTTTTATCATAAATGAGTGTTGAATTTTGTCGAAAGCTTTCTCTGCATCTATTGAGATGATCATATGGTTTTTCTCCTTCAGTTTGTTAATATGGTGTATCATGTTGATTGATTTGCGTATATTGAAGAATCCTTGCATTCCTGGGATAAACCCCACTTGATCATGGTGTATGATCCGTTTAATGTGCTGTTGGATTCTGTTTGCTAGTATTTTGTTGAGGATTTTTGCATCTATGTTCATCAGTGATACTGGCCTGTAGTTTTCTTTCTTTGTGACATCCTTGTCTGGTTTTGGTATCAAGGTGATGGTGGCCTTGTAGAATGAGTTTGGGAGTGTTCCTCCCTCTGCTATATTTTGGAAGAGTTTGAGAAGGATAGGTGTTAGCTCTTCTCTAAATGTTTGATAGAATTCGCCTGTGAAGCCACCTGGTCCTGGGCTTTTGTTTGTTGGAAGATTTTTAATCACAGTTTCAATTTCAGTGCTTGTGATTGGTCTGTTCATATTTTCTGTTTCTTCCTGATTCAGTCTTGGCAGGTTGTGCATTTCTAAGAATTTGTCCATTTCTTCCAGGTTGTCCATTTTATTGGCATAGAGTTGCTTGTAGTAATCTCTCATGATCTTTTGTATTTCTGCAGTGTCAGTTGTTACTTCTCCTTTTTCATTTCTAATTCTATTAATGTGAGTCTTCTCCCTTTTTTACTTGATGAGTCTAGCTAATGGTTTATCATTTTTGTTTATCTTCTCAAAGAACCAACTTTTAATTTTATTTATCTTTGCTATCATTTCCTTCATTTCTTTTTCATTTATTTCAGATTGATCTTTATGATTTCATTCCCTCTGCTAACTTTGGTGATTTTTGTTCTTCTTTCTCTAATTGCTTTTGGTGCAAGGTTAGGTTATTTATTCGAGATGTTTCCTGTTTCTTAAGGTAGGATTGTATTGCTATAAACTTCCCTTTTAGTACTGCTTTTGCTGCATCCCATAGATTTTGGGTCGTCAGTCTTCATTTGTTTCTAGGTATTTTTAAATTTCCTCTTTGATTTCTTCAGTGATCACTTCGTTATTAAGTAGTGTATTGTTTAGCCTCCGTGTGTTTGTATTTTTTACAGATCTTTTCCTGTAATTGATATCTAGTCTCATAGTGTTGTGGTCGGAAAAGATACTTGATACAATTTCAATTTTCTTAAATTTACCAAGGCTTGATTTGTGACCCAAGATATGATCTATCCTGGAGAATGTTCCATGAGCACTTGAGAGCAATGTGTATTCTGTTGTTTTTGGATGGAATGTCCTAAATATCAATTAAGTCCCTCTAGTTTAATGTATCATTTAAAGCTTGTGTTTCCTTATTTGTTTTCATTTTGGATGATCTGTCCATTGTTGAAAGTGAGGTGTTAAAGTCCCCTACTATGAATGTGTTACTGTCGATTTCCCCTTTTATGGCTGTTAGTATTTGCCTTATGTATTGAGGTGCTCCTATGTTGGGTGCATAAATATTTACAATTGTTATATCTTCTTCCTGGATCGATCCCTTGATCATTATGTTGTGTCCCTCTTTGTCTCTTCTAATAATCTTTATTTTAAAGTCTATTTTGTCTGATATGAGAATTGCTACTCCAGCTTTCTTTTGCTTTCCATTTGTATGGAATATCTTTTTCCATCCCCTTACTTTCAGTCTCTATGTGTCTCTAGGTCAGAAGTGGGTCCCTTGTAGACAACATATATATGGGTCTTGTTTTAGTATCCATTAAGCCAGTCTGTGTCTTTTGGTGGGAGCATTTAATCCTTTTACATTTAAGGTAATTATCGATATATATGTTCCTTTTCCCATTTTCTTAATTGTTTTGGGTTTGTTATTGTAGGTCTTTTCCTTCTCTTGTGTTTCTTGCCTAGAGAAGTTCCTTTAGCAGTTGTTGTAAAGCTGGTTTGGTGGTGCTGAACTCTCAGCTTTTGCTTGTCTATAAAGGTTTTAATTTCTCCATGAAATCTGAATGAGATCCTTGCTGGGTAGAGTAATCTTGGTTGTAGGTTTTTCTCCTTCATCACTTTAAATATGTCCTACCAGTCCCTTCTGGCTTGCAGAGTGTCTGCTGAAAGATCAGCTGTTAACCTTATGGGGATTTCCTTGTGTGTTATTTGTTGTTTTTCCCTTGCTGCTTTTAATATGTTTTCTTTGTATTTAATTTTTGACAGTTTGATTAATATGTGTCTTGGCGTGTTTCTCCTTGGATTTATCCTGTATGGGGCTCTCTGTTTTTCCTGGACTTGATTAACTATTTCCTTTCTCATATTAGGGAAGTTTTCAACTATAAGCTCTTCAAATATCTTCTCAGTCCCTTTCTTTTTCTCTTCTCTTGGAGCCCCTATAATTCAAATGTTGGTGCATTTAATGTTGTCCCAGAGGTCTCTGTGACTGTCCTCAGTTCTTTTCATTCTTTTTTTCTTTATTCTGCTCTGTGGTAGTTATTTCCACTATTTTATCTTGCAGGTCACTTATCCGTTCTTCTGCCTCAGTTATTCTGCTATTGATTCCTTCTAGAGTATTTTTAATTTCATTTATTGTGTTGTTCATCATTGCTTGTTTCATCTCTAGTTGTTCTAGGTCCTTGTTAAATGTTTCTTGCATTTTGTCTCTTCTATTTTCAAGATTTTGGATCATCTTTACTATCATTGTTCTGAATTCTTTTTCAGGTAGACTGCCTATTTCCTCTTCATTTGTTAGGTCCGGTGGGTTTTTATCTTGCTCCTTCATCTGCTGTGTGTTTTTCTTTCTTCTCATTTTGTGTATCTTACTGTGTTTGTGGTCTCCTTTTTGCAGGCTGCAGGTTCGTAGTTCCCATTGTTTTTGATGTCTGTCCCCAGTGGCTAAGGTTGGTTCAGTGGGTTGTGTAGGCTTCCTGGTGGAGGGGACTAGTGCCTGTGTTCTGGTGGATGAGGCTGGATCTTGTCTTTCTGGTGGGTAGGTCCACATCTGGTGGTGTGTTTTGGGGTGTCTGTGGACTTGTTATGATTTTAGGCAGCCTGTCTGGTAATGGGTGGGGTTGTGTTCCTGTCTTGCTAGTTGTTCGGCATAGGGTGTCCAGCACTGTAGCTTGCTGGTCGTTGAGTGAAGCTGGGTGCTGGTGTTGAGATGGAGATCTCTGGGAGATTTTTGCCGTTTGATATTATGTGGAGTTGGGAGGCCTCTTGTGGACCAGTGTCCTGAAGTTGGCTCTCCTACCTCAGAGGCACAGCACTGACTCCAGGCTGCAGCACCAACAGCCTTTCATCCACACAGCTCAGAATAAAAGGGAGAAAAAGTAGAAAGATAGAAAAAAGAAAGATGGTAAAATAAAATAAAATAAAGTAAGATAAAATAAAATAAAGTCATTAAAATGAAAAGTAATTATTAAGAAAAAAAATTTTTTAATATTAAAAAAATAAAAAAGAAAAAACGGACGGTTAGAACTCTAGGACAAATGGTGAAAGGAAAGCTATACAGACAAAATCTCACACAGAAGCATACACATATACACTGACAAAAAGAGGAAAAGGGGAATAAATAATAAATCTTGCTCTCAAAGTGCACCTCTTCAATTTGGGATGATTCGTTGTCTTTTCATGTGTTCCACCGATGCGGGGTACATCAAGTTGATTGTGGAGATTTAATCCAGTGCTCCTGAGGCTGCTGGGAGAGATTTCCCTTTCTCTTCTTTGTTCGCACAGTTCTCGGGGTTCAGCTTTGGATTTGGCCCTGCCTCCGTGTGTAGGTCGCTGGAGGGTGTCTTCTTCACTCCGACAGGACGGGGTTAAAGGAGCAGCTGACTCGGGGGTCTGGCTCACTCAGGCCGGGGGGAGGGAGGGGTGTGGGTGCGGGGCGAGCCTGCGGCGGCAGAGGCCAGCATGACGTTGCACCAGCCTGAGGCACGCCGTGCGTTCTCCCGGGGAATTTGTCCCTGGATCCCGGGACCCTGGCAGTGGCGGGCTGCACAGGCTCCCCGGAAGGGGGGTGTGGATAGTGACCTGTGCTCGCACACAGGCTTCTTGGTGGCGGCAGCAGTAGCCTTAGCATCTCGTGCCCGTCTGTGGGGTCCGCGCTGTTAGCCGTGGCTTGCACCCATCTCTGGAGCTCCTTTAGGCAGCACTCTTAATCCCCTCTTCTCGCGCACCAGGAAACAAAGAGGGAAGAAAAAGTCTCTTGCCTCTTGGGCTGGTCCAGATTTTTCCCCAGTCTCCCTCCTGGCTAACCGTGGTGCACTAACCTCTTCAGGCTGTGTTCATGCCGCCAACCCCAGTCCTCTCCCGGTGCTCCGACCGAAGCCCGAGGCTCAGCTCCCAGCCCCGCCCGCCCCGGTGGGTGAGCAGACAAGCCTCGCGGGCTGGTGAGTGCCGGTCGGCACCGATCCTCTGTGCGGGAATCTCTCCGCTTTGCCCTCCGCACCCCTGTTGCTGTGCTCTCCTCCGCGGCCCCGAAGCTCCCCGCTACGCCACCCACAGTCTCCGCCCGTGAAGGGGCTTCTAGTGTGTGGAAACCTTTCCTCCTTCACAGCTCCCTCCCACTGGTGCAGGCCCCGTCCCTATCCTTTTGTCTCTGTTTATTCTTTTTTCTTTTGCCCTACCCAGGTACGTGGGGGGTTTCTTGCCTTTTGGGAGGTCTGAGGTCTTCTGCCAGCGTTCAGTAGGTGTTCTGTAGGAGCTGTTCCATGTGTAGATGTATTTCTGGTGTATCTGTGGGGAGGAAGGTGATCTCCGCGTCTTACTCTTCTGCCATCTTCCCAGGAGTCTCGAGATTTAAATATTTTAATCTGTATTGAAAAGAGTAAGTGAAACTATACTCCTTTGACAAGGGGTACATATGTCCAACTGACTTCCGCTTGCTGCCCATTAAATTAGGGTTTCCTCAGGAGCATCAGGGGGACACCTTTGCTCTCCTTCCTCTTTATTCCTGCCCTCACACTGCTCAACTATTTCTGATGCGACCATCTCGTTTACGTAGATGACTTACAAATCTGCTTCTGTGAGTGTGACTTCTCTCCTGAGGTCGAGTCCCATTTCTCTCTCTTCCTGATAGTGTGGTGGTCCTACCGTTACTTCAGTCAGTACCTCTAAAACTGAGCTCTGCTTAAGAGAAAGCTCTACTTTCTCTTAAGTCCCACTCTAGGTTTCCATATTTCTTTCAATGCACCCCTATTCTCACTGCAGCTGAAAACTTCAGTGTGCCTTTATGTCTTCCTTTCCCTCCCATCCCTAACATATGTAGCAGTCACCTGGGACTATCCCATTGGCTCTTTCACTCTACATCCTTCCCCGCTTCTCATTTGTTATTTCCCACCACCAGTACCCCAGAACTTAACCCTACTCCCCTCATGCCTGGATTGTAGCAAAGATTGCTTGACTTATCTTCCCTTTTGCCACCACTCACTTATCTATTCTCTTTTCACATCTGGTTAATATGTACATTAAAGATGGGACTATACCTTAGAACTGTTGTATTCCCAGAAGAGAAATTTCCACAATGCAACATTCAAATTCTGTTTTTTTTCCAAAATGACAAAAGGTCATTTCTCATATTTGTCATATGTGACTGGTTAGAAATATGAAATTCAACATTGTGTAGATTTCATTAAAAAATGTTATGCAGATATGTTCATCTTCTGTGATTATTAGTTGACTAAGAGGGACTCTAAGTTTTTTCTCAACTTCTAAATTTCAACTCTAAATTTCCCTGATAATGGTAGTATAAGTAGGTTCTACATGTACTTCACAATGTGAAAAAATGTATCCTTTGGGCTGCTAATACAAATTTTTATTTGAAAAGGATTCATTTAAATCTAGTAAGAGAATCTTTTATCTTCCTAGTTGCTTAAAGATTTTTAATTTACAGTTGTACATTCAGCTGTAAAGAGAATAGACTTATGAAATATCTATTTTAAGCAAATATTTAAACTCAAGAAGAAATAGTTCAGTCTGCCAAATGGTCTTTTAAAGAAACCAGAGCAGGAATGCCTGAAGTTGACCAATCGTGGTTCTTAGTCATGGTAGAATTCAAATCATTTACTCTGAGGAAAGAATCACAATTTATTTAACTTTTCTCTTTTCAATGTGAAGAATTTGGGAATATAGCACATGTCTCTTTTAAAATGTTTGCCTAGAAATTTGACACTTATGCTTTGAAATGAAAACAGTACATTTTTCTATGCCACAGTTATAGATGGACTTAGTTTCAAACATCATTTTATTTAATAGCAAATAATGAGAATAATAACAAAACATCAAAACCCATCATCACCACCCCCAAACTAGCAAACAAGAAACCCTGTATCTTTCTTACACTAATTTAGATCCAGTGTTTTCTAGCACTGCTGCACTTGACAGGGAAGTCAATGCCATCTTATTTTTTAGCTGACTTCTTTCCTCCATCGAACTCTTACATGCACATATCTCCCATTGTGAAAGGAGCCCTGAGAAGGCTACAGGACATGTTTTCAAAAATCATTCATTATTTACTTTTGCACTCTGTGGAAATTTTTAGTTGCTTCTTCTCTGCAGAATTTGTGAAATTTTCAGCTTGCTTCAAGAAGGTGAATTCCTATGTCTTCATAATGCATATCATACTTGGGCCTTTGAATCATGTAACTGAGTAAATCCTTAAGCAATCCAGACCAACGTAGTGGCATGAATTTACATTCAAAATCAGAGGAATCATGTGGTAGAATCATTTTCTGCCTGAGCCACTGATGCCTGGATTTTACTTTAGTCCCTCCCCAGAAATAATTTTCATTAACATTACCAATGACTTCCCAAATTGCTAAATCCAGTGGACTCATATTTTACTCATCTTATATGACCTCTTAGTGGTTAACTGCTCCCTCTCTTTGAAAAATTTTCTCTCTTGGTTTTCATGACACCTGATGTTCTTTTGAATTTTTCCTTCTCCTCTGGTGGCTCTTTCTCAGGTTCCTTTGAAGATGTCTCTTTCCCTTACCAGCCAGTAATTGTCCTGGGCTCTTTCCTGGTCTTACTCTACCCTCTTCTTCTAGGCATCTTCATCTGTGGGTTTAAATTCCAGCTATATACAGACAAAGCCAAAATTTCAATCTCAAACTCACATGAAGACCAGAATCACATATTCGAAAGGATATTCTACAATTCACTCTGATGTACCATTGAGGTCTCAAACAGTCTTTTTCCCAAACGTGCTCTTCCTCAGTTTTTCTCCTCTCAGTGTTTGGTGCTTCTATCAACCCACTAGTATGAGCTAGAAACTAGAAGTCATCTTTGACTTCTGCGTCTGTTTCACTACTCGCACATCTTTATGACTCCTTCTTCCAGCGTGTTTTGAATCTCTAACTCTCCATCTTTGCCTTCCCTATCCTGTATCAACTCAAAGTCACATTTCTCCTGCAAGTACTTTCACAGCTTCCTGCGTTGAGCTTCCTATTTTTCTTCATCTTCCTAATAGCTCTTCAACTTTCATACTTTTGTCCTCTTACAATTCTTTTTCTGTACTGCATTCAGATTGATGTTTTACACTTTAAATTGCATTTTACTCCCTTATTTGAAGCTTGCAATGACTTTTTGTTAAACTTAGAATAAAACACCAACTCTTCAACATGACTGGTGCACAGGGAAGTGTGTGATCTGACCCCTGCCCACTTCTCTGGCCTCATGTTGTGCTGCTTCTTTGTTCAGAATAAGTTCTTTTTCTTTTGTTGTTAAAGTTTCCCCCCAGCTTACTTGAGATATAATTGACATATAATGTGTACATTTAAGGTGTACAGTGTGATGATTTGGTAATTATATATATTGTGAAATGTTTACCACAATAAGGTTAGTTAACACATCCTTCACATCACGTAATTATTATTATTTTTTTTGGTGGTTGTTATAGTTAGAACACTTAAGATCTTCCCTCACAACAGCTTTGAAGTATACGATACAGTATTGTTAACTATAGTCACCATGCTATACATTAAATAAATCCCTGGGATTTATTCATCTTATAACTGAAAGTCTGTACCCTATGACTAACATCTCCCCATATACCCCGCCCCCCGCCCCAGGGTAACTCTCAACCTACTTTCTGTTTCCATGAGTTTAATGATTTAAGATTCCACATTTAAATGAGATCGTGCAGTATTTGTTTTCCTCTGTTTGACTTACTTTACTTAGCATAATGCCTTCAAGGTCCATTCATGTTGATACAAATGGTAGGATTTCCTTTTTTTATGGCTGAATAATATGTATTGTATATATACAAACATAAAAGTGAGATATATATCTTTCACATTTTCTTTATCCATTCTTCTGTCTATGGATACTTAAGTTTGCCTTGGCTGTTGTAAATAATGCTGCAATGAACACTGGAGAGCAGATATCTTTTTGAGATAATGATTTAATTTCCATTGGTTATATACCCAGAAATGGGTTTGCTGTTTTATGATAGTCCTATTTTTAACTGAGAAACCTACATACTGTTTTCCATAGTGGCTGTACAAATTTACATTCCCACCAGCAGTGCATTAGGTTTCTCTTTTCTCCACATGCTCACCAGCATTTGTGAATATTTAAAAGATAATTTTATTTAATGGCAAATAATGACAATAGTCATTTGTCTTGTATTTTTGAGGATGGCCATTCTTACAGCTGTGAGGTGATACATCATTGTGGTTTTGTGCATTTCTCTAATCATTAGTGATGTTGAGTACCTTTCCATGTACTTGTTGACCATCTCTATGTCTTCTCTGGAAAAATGTCCTTTGTCCATTTTTAATCAGATTATTTTTTTTTCCTATTGAGTTGTATGAGTTCTTTATATATTTTGGATATTAACACCTTATCAGCTGTATGGTTTTCAGATATTTACTACCATTTCCTAAGTTGCTTTTTCATTTTGTTGATTGTTTCTTTTGCTGAGCAGAGCATATTGATTTTTGTTGATTTTTGGTTTTGCTGCTTGTGCTTTTGGTATCATAACCAAAAAATCATTGTCAATACCAACGTCTAGGAGCTTTCCCTGTATGTTTTCTTCTAGGAGCTTTATGGTTTCAGGTCTTATGTGTAGGTCCATAATCCGTTTTGAGATTATTTTTGTGAATGATGTAAGATAGTGGTTCAATTTCATTCTTTTGCATGTTGAATATCCATTTTCTCATCACCATTTATTGAAGAGACTATCTTTTCCCCATTGAGTATTCTTGGCTCCCTTGTCAAATATTAGTTGATCATATATGCATGGGTTTATTTCTGGGCTCTCAGTTCTGTTCCATTGATCTATGTGTCTGTTTTTATGCCAGTGCCATACTATATCTTCATAATACAGTTTGAGACCAGGAAATGTGATGCCTCCAGTTTTGTTCTTCTTTTTCAAGATTGCTTTGACTATTTGGGGTCTTTTGTGGTCCATACAAATTTTACGATTGTTTTTTGTATTTCTGCAAAAAATGTCAATGGAATTTTAATAGAGACTGCATTGATGGCTTTGGGTAATGTGGCAATTTTAACAATACTAACTCCTGTCCGTTAACACTGAATAACTTTCCATTTATTTGTGTCTTCTTTAGTTTCTTTCATCAATATCTTATAGATTTGTTGTATATATCATTCCTTTTCTTGGTTAAATTTATTCCTAATTATTTTATTGTTTTTGATGCTGTTGTAAATAGTATTGGTTTTTAAATTTCTTTTTCAGATAGTTCATTGTTAGTGTATAGAAACAACTGATTTTTGTATGTTAATTTTGTATCCTGAAACGTCACTGAATTTATTATTTCTAACATTTTGGGGGGATCTTTATAATTTTCTATATGCAACATCATCAGCAAACAGACACAATTTTACATCTTCCTTTCCAATTTGGAAGCCTTTTATTCTGTTTTTGATTGCTCTGGCTAGGACTTCCAGTACTATATTGAAAAGGAGTGTTGAGATTGGGCTGTCTTCTCCTGTTCCTGATCTTAGAGGGAAAGCAGGTGCCTGAGTAGTGGCAGGGGCCAGCTGCAGATATACATATGGTGGCGAGGGCCAGGGCCAGCAGCAAGGGCTGGGGCCAACTCCAGGTGGACTTGCAGCTGCAGGAGCCCTAGTTGTCAGTGTGCACTTCTGTGGCTGTAGGTCTCACCACTGTTGTTTGCACAACAATGAAGGCTGGTGAGGAGAGTTAGGCCAGCCAGGTGCAGGTGCACAGCTGGAGGAGCTAGCTGCAGTTAAGCTCAGCAGGTCAGGCCAGTGACAGGAGTCAAGGCCAGATCCAGGGCCCATAAACAGCTGAAAAGGCTCTGGCTGTCAGCATTCACCTATGTGGTTCCGGGATCTCGACTGGATTCCCACAGTGAATATCACAGGAAAATCCCTTCCTAGTTCTTGAAACAGGCTTTCCCCATCTCATTGACCTTGAATTCCATTTCCTGGAGCACCATCCCCCAACTTTGCCTGGCAATACCTACTAATTCTTTAGTAATCAGCCTAAAAGTCACCACTTCAAAAATTTTCTTTAACCAGGTCTCCCTGTTACAGTCTCTCGTTAATCCCTTTATTTTTCACTCGTAGGACTTATCCTACATTTATTTGAGAGGTTATCTCTCTCATACCACACTTCTTAGGAAACTTGAAGCCCTGACATTTTTTCTTTCACTCACTCTAGTTTTTGTTTTCTCTTTTCCTAATGTCCACATAAACACAATGGTGCTCTGTTTGTGCCCATCTCTTCCAAGCTCCCTGGTTAGTGAAATCATGTTGGTAGCTTGAAATCAGCTGTGATGAGAGAGTATGTACACCATGGAAATGAGTACATGTTACAAATCAGGCGGCCCTCTCCCCAGCTAGTTGTTAAACGTTTATCACCAACCTACTGCATGCATGTATACATACATGTAATTTTTACTGACCACTTGTGTTAGTCACCTTCCTCTTTTAAGATTTTTCTCACTTAATATAATAATTACTTTGTAGATAGTATTTTATCCTCATTTTAGTGATTTTCCAAATAACTTTGGAATTGCCAGATTCTCATCACATGCAGTGTATATGCAGCACGTTTGGCACTTAATAAATATTAAATATTTTTATACAGTTGAAAGAATAACTTGGTAAAGATAGGCCTGCAGAAGAAACATTGCTTATCATTTGCACAATCTCTGCTCTCTCCATTAATGAAAAACATTGGTGAGGCATCCCAGGTTATGTTCCTGGGAAACAAATGATATGATTTCCCCACTTAGCTACCTTTGACTAATTATGCTAATTATAAAACAAGCTGTAGGGAGCCAGCAAGCATGACGACTTGAATTTTACTCTAAGAATTAGGTTTGAGTTGCTAAACAGAGGCACAGGATGGACTATTAAAACCATTTCTGTAACTGTAATAGGTATCTATGCAAAGAGAAGAGAAAAATTATTTGGATGGTTATAGGGCTGGATCCTAAGTTTTAGAGAAATTCCTTTTAACAAAAGATTTTAGAAATAAGACCAGTGTAAACTCGAGTATTTATACTTGAATATTTTAAGTGGTGTACCGATACTTTGAAAAATATTGTCCTCACTGATTGGTGGATTGTATGATGTTCTGAATCTTGCTCCATTCCCCACCATGCCATCTTTCCCTTTCTCCAATGCAGCCGGCATGTGAAGTTTTTTTTTTTTTTTTTTTGGTGGCAAATGAATCAAACAAAATGAAAATATTGTTTATCTAAACTGGTATCACTGTATCACTGTTTTTTAGAAAACTGCTGGTGTGTTGGTGTAATTTTTTAGCATGTGCTGACACACAAAAAACCAGGTAAAGAAGTTTTTGGACACTAGTGACTGTGAAATGGGGTGGCATTTTGGGCTGGGGTCAATGTTTTCTAGTTGTAATGCTTTTAATTGTGGAGGTACTCCCTGCCATGATGACTACTGAATACTTTTACTTTTCAAGGGCACTCTTTATGATTGGAAATCATGATCTCCTAAAGCAATCATTGCAGCCTTCTGTTAGTGTGGTTTTCTACTGCTTTTCATTATAAAGCTAAACAGTATTAGCTGCATTACTTGTTAAATAATCTTTCATGGACTATTCTAGATACCTAACTACTATTTTTCACATTTCTTTTAAGGGGAAAAAGTTGACTCGACTTTCAAGTTCAAGTTTACAAATGAAATTTTTGAATGCAAATATTTTAAAAACTGTGGATTACTAAAAAAGTAGAGTGCTTTATGCTGAGCACCTATTATTGGCAAGGTTTATCAGGAGGAAATAAAATAGCTATCCTGGGCAAGGGGCGGTGAGGCAATACATTTTGTAATGAAACATGTAATTTAGTGAAACCATTTATAAGATATAGCAATGTATGTTTGAGTGCTCAGTGGGGCGTATGAAGTGTACATGTTATTGAAAGTCAGAACCCATAAAATTGTTCAGCTGAAAGAATATACTGCAGTCTGTTCCTACTTGCCTTTACTTAAACCAGGAGTCCCCAATCCCTGGGCCAGGGACTGGTACCGGTCCGTGACCTGTTAGGAGCCGGGCCGCACAGCCCGAGGTAAGTGGTAGGTGAGCGAGTGAAGCTTCATCTGTATTTATAGCTGCTCCCTATCGCTCACATTACCGCCTGAGCTCCGCTTCCTGTCAGCATTATGGCGAGTTGTATAATTATTTCATTATCTATTACAATGTAATAATAATAGAAAGAAATGCACAATAAATGTAATGCATTTGACTCATCCGGTAACCAACCCCCCACCCCACTCCTGGTCCGTGGAAAAATTGTCTTGCATGAAACCAGTCCCTGGTGCCAAAAAGGTTGGGGACCGCTGACTTAAACCACTTGTCTTATACTCTCACGTATCAGAGAGGAGCTATACATAGGAAATGTTTAAAAACTATTTTCCCATACTAAAATGATGAAAAGTCTTCCTGTGGAAGTGAAAGCATGAGCTACATATCTTAATTGTTTGTGCTGTTATAATTTCATGTTTTAATGTATGTAACAATTATTTGTTGATTAGTGGTGGTTGGGAAGCATATACCTTATGAATCTTTTTCTAACAGTAGTCTTCAGAAGTCATTTGGCTCTGCATTGATGACTGCATTAAATATGTGTCATGTAGTTATTAAGCACAAAGTGTCAGACTTACTCCAGACAGTTTTCCTCAGAAGAACTGCATTCTTGATTTTTTTCTTCTTTCCTTCTTCAACAAAATATATAACTTACTTTTGTTTTTTTAATAGTAGAGCCATCGAACAATAAGGCATTTATTGCTTTGGATATTGGCAGGGCTAGTTGTAGAAAACTCAAAACGGGTGGCATGTGTTCCCTCACTAGTTCCTCTCTGGAATCTTCTTCATGTGCTCCTATATCTTTCGTGTTAGTATTTTCCCCTGTGGATACCCAGATCAAGCTCAGTTCCTTTACTTTGCCTATTACTCATCCCCTTGGTAGTAGCCAACATTCATTCTCCTTGCCATCCTCTGTCCTAAATGAGTCCTGATTTAGTTTAGACATTCACCCTCTTCTCTATAGTCATACGCTGACCCATCCCCAGTCCCAGAGAGTGGATTCTCATTGGTCTAATCCAATGGTGGCAGTTCTAGTCTGCTTGCCAGTGATTGATTCAGATATTGGCTTGTGATATGTTTTAGGGCAATACCATATGAATAATAGTATTCTATGGACTTCCAGGAAAAGCTTCCTTGTTCATAATAAAGATATAAGAAAACTATGGCTTTCTTTCTGTCTGAGAATATTGTCAGACTTGGATATGATACCTGGAATATCTACCTTTTGACCCCCAGGTCAAAGAGTCAGGGTTTGAGCATGGAGTCAATACATGGAAGAGAGCAGAGCCTAGAGAGTTATAGGAAGACAAAGGTAGAGCAGGGTCAGAAACACTTTTTTATGTAAAGGGCCAGATGATAAATATTTTAGGATTTATGGCCATATGATCTTTGCCACAAGTACTCACCTCTACTGTTGCAGAACAGAAACAGCTATTGACAATACATACGTGAATGCCCAAAGCTATATTCCAATACGACTTTATTTAAAAGCAACAACAAAAAAAATGCCACAGAGCAGATTTGGCCTTTGGGCTGTAGTTGCCAAGCCCTGACGGAGAATCTAGCTTGGTGTGTATCATGATATGTTTCTACTCATAACACCGCTGATACCAAATGTGTGGGGGGTCTTTCCTGAAACCAAGGAATTCTCCAAAGCCCCAGATGCCAGCTGGGAGTCTTACAATTCAGCGCAATTCTGACACAAACTACTGGGATTTAGCACAGACGCCCCCCACAGGTTAAAGGCTCAGTACCACAGGACTGCCTCTACTTTAGGTGGCGAGGGCAAGCCTTTGACCAAATGGCTATAAATCGGGGTTCCCACAACCCTCTCCTCAGGTTCAATAATCTGCTAAAATGGCTAACAGAACTCTGGAAAGTGATTTACTTACTTTTATGGGTTGGTTATAAAGGGTACAATTCAGGAACAGACAAGTAGAAGAGAAACATAGGTCAAGGTATGGGAGGAGAGGTTCACAGAGCTTCCTTCCGCTTCTGGGCATACCACCCTTCCAGCCCGTTGCTGTATTCACCAACTCAGAAGTTCATCAAATCTCATCATTCAAGAGTTCTTATAGAGCTTGGTGTCCAGCCCCACATCCTGTTCTGGAGGTTGGTGACTAGGGCTGAAACTTCCAACCCTCTAGCCACTTGGTCTTTCTGGTGACCAGCCCCATCATGAGCTTATCTAGGGGCCCCACTATCAGTCACCTCATTAACTCAAGTGTGATAGGGGCTTCTTATGAACAGCAACCGATACTCCTATCAATCAGGAAATTCTCAGAGTTTTAGGGGCTCTGTGTCAGGAACTAGGGACAAAGACCACATATATTTCTTATTATATCACAATATGTGTCTAGATCTCCCCTATGTTTGTACTTCTTTATATGTGAGACCATAAATTTTCCAATTGATTAAGGCAGTTGTATCTGTGATTTTTTGTTACTTGTGGCCAAAAGCAGCCTCAGAATCTTGACCTTGGATTATAGGATAAGGCCCATCTCTGCTCCTAAGTAGTATCTGTACTGCAGAAGAAGCCTTCTGGAAACAGTATCATTGTCTTTGTTGTTTAATCTATTCTTGTTTCTAATGACTCAAATCTTAGGCTTGATCAGAGGTAAACAGAACTCTAAGTTGGTAGGAGGTTAGTTATTCTAGGGCAAATGAGGCCTTATGGAGAATCGTATATGTTATTATGTTAAAAGTTACCTGCCTTGCTCATGGAACCAGGTAGAGTGTGTTTTGCTGGATGTACACTTTGAATGGTATTGTGATGACTGCTGACCATTCTGAATGTGGCTGCTCCTATTACCTTTTCTCAGGAAAGATTTAAATATGACATCTTTACCATTCCCCGTCATATGACTTGTGAGCTTCACAGGGCATTTGAAAAAGTTTATGTAAATGCTATTCAGAAATGGTGAAAAAATGTTTCTATGAGAGAGGAGACCATTGGTAATCTGAGAGAAACATGACTAAGATGCTCTTGTTTCTAGCCTTGGTGTATATCTTCATAATGTAACTATGAGGTTTGTAATTAAGTTCTTCTGGCCACTTTGGAGTACACCAGGAATGTTCTATTTACTTTTTATGGGTTATTATCATTTATTTCCTCAAGGGGCTGTGTCTTTAGAGTATTTCCATTCTTTTGGATTACATGTTGAAATATATATACATGTAAATATACAAATAATATTTTATAAACATATATAAAATAGTAGTTATTCAGCAATTACATTTCTCCTCCTTCATATTGTATTTTTAACTAAACTGTGTGCAGAATCTCTTTGAGGATTATTGTGTAGGAGAACCAAGTACTTTTAGTTCTTTTGAAGTAGATAAAAGGCTAGAAGTAAGGAAAGACGACACATAAGAAAGAAAACTTGATGCTAGAGACAATGAAAGAAAAGCTATTGAAACTTTCAAAATTCAAAAAAGCCTGCTTGAATGGAAGGTCTGATGGACATATTAAGTTAAGAGCTTGACCAACAAATCTTTAAGAGACTTGAGGTTAACTCACTTATTCCTTCTGCACTCAGGGCTGGACCCGGGGCTTTAATTGTCCTTGTTCTGCTCTTTTCATCTACCTTTGTTACCAAGATAATCAGTTAAGTTGTTTTCCTCAGATACAGTGTATCTCAGATGATTAAAAACAAAGTAAATGCTATTGGTATCTGCTTGTGTTAGCAAGTAACATATCCTTTTCTGAGGATGATGATTTTACCATGCCATGTCTTCTGTCTGTGACCTGAACACTGTGACGGTCAACAGTTACTGTAAGACCAGCCACAGCAAACACAGGAGGAATTCCTTGAGAACCACTAGCTTATCTTCTGATGGAAGGAGGTCCTAGTGGGAGTCCTGTCTGTATCCATGCAGTGAAATTTGGATTTCTTTTTCTATTTTATTTATCTGAAGCTTTCTTCTTGTCAACTCTGCTTATATCCACTGTAGAAACACTTAGATTTCTAAGTTGACCTGATAGAGAGTATAATTTGCAGTCCAGGGTGTGAATCAAGAATACAAACACAAAAACAAAACTTCAAGTGTTATCCAATACCTGACTCCATATTTAAATCTACACAGGAGCCTGATGAGTTGAGAGTTTAATGAGTTCGAATTTGGCCTGCATATGGAAGGTAGAAAAAAAAAAAGAGGACCAAGTTAAATGTCAGAGAGCAAGAGACAGCCTTCTCTGCTTACAATCTTTTTTCTCTTTCAAAGTAAAATTACTGGCTAAATGTTCCCTTGCTTGTAAGGATATTCAAGAAAGGATGCTTCTGCTGTAGCTCCTTATGTTGTGTTCCAATTGTTTTTATTTGTTTGTTTGTTTTTTGCGGTACGTGGGCCTCTCACTGGTGTGGCCTCTCCCGTCGTGGAGCACAGCCTCCGGACGCACAGGCTCAGCAGCCATGGCTCACGGGCCCAGTCGCTCCGCGGCATGTGGGATCTTCCCGGACCGGGGCACGAACCCGCGTCCCCTGCATCGGCAGGCGGACTCTCAACCACTGTGCCACCAGGGAAGCCCCCAATTGTTTTTGTTTGTTTCTTTGTTGGCTTAAATAACAGAAATTTGTTGTCTCACAGTCCTGGAGACTGGGAGTCTGAGATCAAGGTGTCAGCAGTGTTGGTTTCGTCTGAGGGCTGTGAGAGGGATCTGTTCCAGGGCTCTCTCCTAGCTTCTGGTAGTAGGCTGGCAATCCTTGGTGTTCCCTGATCTCTGCCTTCATCTTCATATCTCATTCTTCTTGTGCGTGTGGCTCTGTGTCCAAATTTACTCTTAAAATAAATACTTTTTTTTACAATTTTTAAAGGTAATACTCCATTTACGGTTATTACAAAATATTGGCTATATTCCACATGTCATACAATACATCCTTGTAGCCTCTCTTATGCCTAGCAGTTTATACCTTCTACTCCCTCATACTTATTTGCTCCCACTCCCGCCATTGGTAACCACGAGGTTGTTCTCTATATCTGTAAGTCTACCTCTTTTTTTTGTTATATTCACTAGTTGTATTATTTATTTATTTATTTTTACATCTTTATTGGACTATAATTGCTTTACAATGGTGTGTTAGTTTCTGCTTTATAACAAAGTGAATCAGTTATACATATACATATATTACCATATCTCTTCCCTCTTGCATCTCCCTCCCTCCCACCCTCCCTATCCCATCCCTCTAGGTGGTCACGAAGCACCGAGCTGATCTCCCTGTGCTATGTGGCTGCTTCCCACTAGCTATCTATTTTACGTTTGGTAGTGTATATATGTCCATGCCACTCTCTCGCTTTGTCACAGCTTACCCTTCCCCCTCCCCATATCCTCAAGTCCATTCTCTAGTAGGTCTGTGTCTTTATTCCTGTCTTACCCCTAGGTTCTTCATGACATTTTTTTCCTTAAATTCCATATATATGTGTTAGCATATGGTATTTGTCTTTCTCTTTCTGACTTACTTCACTCTGTATGACAGATTCTAGGTCTATCCACCTCGTTACAAATAGCTCAATTTCATTTCTTTTTATGGTTGAGTAATATTCCATTGTATATATGTGCCACATCTTTATCCATTCATCCGTTGATGGACACTTAGGTTGCTTCCATTTCCGGGCTATTGTAAATAGAGCTGCAATGAACATTTTGGTACATGACTCTTTTTGAATTATGGTTTTCTCAGGGTATATGCCCAGTAGTGGGATTGCTGGGTCATATGGTAGTTCTATTTGTAGTTTTTTAAGGAACCTCCATACTGTTCTCCATAGTGGCTGTACCAGTTCACATTCCCACCAGCAGTGCAAGAATGTTCCCTTTTCTCCACACCCTCTCCAGCATTTATTGTTTCTAGATTTTTTGATGATGACCATTCTGACCAGTATGAGATGATATCCCATTGTAGTTTTGATTTACATTTCTCTAATGATTAATGATGTTGAGCATTCTTTCATGTGTTTGTTGGCAGTCTGTATATCTTCTTTGGAGAAATATCTATTTAGATCTTCTGCCCATTTTTGGATTGGGTTGTTTGTTTTTTTGTTATTGAGCTGCATGAGCTGCTTTTAAATTTTGGAGGTTAATCCTCTGTCAGTTGCTTCATTTGCAAATATTTTCTCCCATTCTGAGGGTTGTCTTTTGGTCTTGTTTATGGTTTCCTTTGCTGTGCAAAAGCTTTGAAGTTTCATTAGGTCCCATTTGTTTATTTTTGTTTTTATTTCCATTTCTCTAGGAGGTGGGTCAAAAAGAATCTTGCTGTGATTTATGTCATAGAGTGTTCTGCCTATGTTTTCCTCTAAGAGTTTGATAGTTTCTGGCCTTACATTTAGGTCTTTAATCCATTTTGAGCTTGTTTTTGTGTATGGTGTTAGGGAGTGATCTAATCCCATACTTTTACATGTACCTGTCCAGTTTTCCCAGCACCACTTATTGAAGGCTGTCTTTTCTCCACTGTACATTCCTGCCTCCGTTATCAAAGATAAGGTGACCATATGTGCCTGGGTTTATCTCTGGGCTTTCTATCCTGTTCCATTGATCTATCTTTCTGTTTTTGAGCCAGTACCATCCTGTCTTGATTACTGTAGCTTTGTACTATTGTCTGAAGTAAGGGAGCCTGATTCCTCCAGCTCCGTTTTTCTTTCTCAAGATTGCTTTGGCTATTCAGGGTCTTTTGTGTTTCCATACAAATTGTGAAATTTTTCGTTCTAGTTCTGTGAAAAATGCCAGTGGTAGTTTGATAGGGATTGCATTGAATCTGTAGATTGCTTTGGGTAGTAGAGTCATTTTCACAATGTTGATTCTTCCAATCCAAGAACATGGTATATCTCTCCATCTATTTGTATCATCTTTCATTTCTTTCATCAGTGTCTTATAATTTTCTTCATACAGGTCTTTTGTCTCCTTAGGAAGGTTTATTCCAAGATATTTTATTCTTTTTGTTGCAGTGGTAAATGGGAGTGTTTTCTTGATTTCACTTTCAGATTTTTCATCATTAGTGTATAGGAATGTAGAGATTTCTGTGCCTTAATTTTGTATCCTGCTACTTTACCAAATCCATTGATTAGCTCTAGTAGTTTTCTGGTAGCATCTTTAGGATTCTCTATGTATAGTATCATGTCATCTGCAAACAGTGACAGCTTTACTTCTTCTTTTCTGGTTTGGATTCCTTTTATTTTTTTTTCTTCTCTGATTGCTGTGGCTAAAACTTCCAAAACTATGTTGAATAAGAGTGGTGAGAGTGGGCAACCTTGTCTTGCTCCTGATCTTAGTGGAAATGCTTTCAGTTTTTCACCATTGAGGATGATGTTGGCTGTGGGTTTGTCATATATGACCTTTATTATGTTGAGGAAAGTTCCCTCTATGCCTACTTTCTGCAGGGTTTTTATCATAAATGGGTGTTGAATTTTGTCGAAAGCTTTCTCTGCATCTATTGAGATGACCATATGGTTTTTCTCCTTCAATTTGTTAATATGGTGTATCACGTTGATTGATTTGCGTATGTTGAAGAATCCTTGCATTCCTGGAATAAACCCCACTTGATCATGGTGTATGATCCTTTTAATGTGCTGTTGGATTCTGTTTGCTAGTATTTTGTTGAGGATTTTTGCATCTATGTTCATCAGTGATATTGGCCTGTAGTTTTCTTTCTTTTTGACATCCTTGTCTGGTTTTGGTATCAGGGTGATGGTGGCCTCGTAGAATGAGTTTGGGAGTGTTCCTCCCTCTGCTATATTTTGGAAGATTTTGAGAAGGATAGGTGTTAGCTCTTCTCTAAATGTTTGATAGAATTCACCTGTGAAGCCATCTGGTCCTGGGCTTTTGTGTGTTGGAAGATTTTTAATCACAGTTTCAATTTCAGTGCTTGTGATTGGTCTGTTCATATTTTCTATTTCTTCCTGATTCAGTCTTGGCAGGTTGTGCATTTCTAAGAATTTGTCCATTTCTTCCAGGGTGTCCATTTTATTGGCATAGAGTTGCTTGTAGTAATCTCTCATGATCTTTTGTATTTCTTCACTGTCAGTTGTTACTTCTCCTTTTTCATTTCTAATTCTATTGATGTGAGTCTTCTCTCTTTTTTTCTTGATGAGTCAGGCTAATGGTTTATCAATTTTGTTTACCTTCTCAAAGAACCAGCTTTTAGTTTTATTGATCTTTGCTATCGTTTCCTTCATTTCTTTCTCATTTATTTCTGATCTGATTTATATGATTTCTTTCCTTCTGCTAACTTAGGGGTTTTTTTTGTTCCTCTTTCTCTTATTGCTTTAGGTGCAAGGTTAGGTTGTTTATTCGAGATGTTTCCTGTTTTTTAAGGTACGATTGTATTGCTATAAACTTCCCTCTTAGAGCTGTTTTTGCTGCATCCCATA
Organism: Stenella coeruleoalba; assembly: GCF_951394435.1. Lineage (NCBI taxonomy): Eukaryota > Metazoa > Chordata > Mammalia > Artiodactyla > Delphinidae > Stenella > Stenella coeruleoalba. The sequence goes on from NC_137148.1 coordinate 53,543,751, forward strand.
GGTTTTGGGTCGTTGTGTCTCCATTGTCATTTGTTTCTAGGTATTTTTTAATTTCCTCTTTGATTTCTTCAGTGATCACTTCGTTACTAAGTAGTGTATTGTTTAGCCTCCATGTGTTTGTATTTTTTACAGATCTTTTCCTGTAATTGATATCTAGTCTCATAGCATTGTGGCCAGAAAAGATACGTGATACAATTTCAATTTTCTTAAGTTTACCAAGGCTTGATTTGTGACCCAAGATATGATCTATCCTGGAGAATGTTCCATGAACACTTGAGAACAATGTGTATTCTGTTGTTTTTGGATGGAATGTCCTATAAATATCAATTAAGTCCATCTTGTTTAATGTATCATTTAAAGCTTGAGTTTCCTTATTTATTTTCATTTTGGATGATCTGTCCATTGTTGAAAGTGAGGTGTTAAAGTCCACTACTATGAATGTGTTACTGTCGATTTCCCCTTTTATGGCTGTTAGTATTCGCCTTATGTATTGAGGTGCTCCTATGTTGGGTGCATAAATATTCACAATTGTTATATCTTCTTCTTGGATCGATCCCTTGATCACTATGTAGTGTTCTTCTTTGTCTCTTCTAATAGTCTTTATTTTAAAGTCTATTTTGTCTGATATGAGAATTGCTACTCCAGCTTTCTTTTGGTTTCCATTTGCATGAAATATCTTCTTCCATCCCCTTACTCTCAGTCTGTATGTGTTTCTAGGTCTGAAGTGGGTCTCTTGTAGACAGCATATATATGGGTCTTGTTTTTGTATCCATTCAGCTGATCTGTGTCTTTTGGTGGGAGCATTTAGTCCATTTACATTTAAGGTAATTATCGATATGTATGTTCCTATTCCCATTTTCCTAATTGTTTTGGGTTCGTTATTGTAGGTCTTTTCCTTCTCTTGTGTTTCTTGCCTAGAGAAGTTCCTTTAGCAGTTGTTGTAAAGCTGGTTTGGTGGTGCTGAACTCTCTCAGCTTTTGCTTGCTGTAAATGTTTTAATTTCTCCATCAAATCTGAATGAGATCCTTGCTGGGTAGAGTAATCTTGGTTGTAGGTTTTTCTCCTTCATCACTTTAAATATGTCCTACCAGTCCCTTCTGGCTTGCAGAGGTTCTTCTGAAAGTTCAGCTGTTAACCTTATGGGGATTTCCTTGTGTGTTATTTGTTGTTTTTCCCTTGCTGCTTTTAATATGCTTTCTTTGTATTTAATATTTGACAGTTTGATTAATGTGTCTTGGCGTGTTTCTCCTTGGATTTATCCTGTATGGGACTCTCTGTGCTTCCTGGACTTGATTAACTATTTCCTTTCCCATATTAGGGAAGTTTTCAACTATAATCTCTTCAAATATTTTCTCAGTCCCTTTCTTTTTCTCTTCTTCTTCTGGAACCCCTGTAATTCGAATGTTGGTGCATTTAATGTTGTCCCAGAGGTCTCTGAGACTGTCCTCAGTTCTTTTCATTCTTTTTTCTTTATTCTGCTCTGTGGTAGTTATTTCCACTATTTTATCTTGCAGGTCACTTATCCGTTCTTCTGCCTCAGTTATTCTGCTATTGATCCCTTCTAGAGTATTTTTAATTTCATTTATTGTGTTGTTCATCTTTGCTTGTTTCATCTCTGGTTGTTCTAGGTCCTTGTTAAATGTTTCTTGCATTTTGTCTCTTCTATTTTCAAGATTTTGGATCATCTTTACTATCATTGTTCTGAATTCTTTTTCAGGTAGACTGCCTATTTCCTCTTCATTTGTTAGGTCCGGTGGGTTTTTATCTTGCTCCTTCATCTGCTGTGTGTTTTTCTTTATTCTCGTTTTGCGTATCTTACTGTGTTTGTGGTCTCCTTTTTGCAGGCTGCAGGTTCGTAGTTCCTGTTGTTTTTGGTGTCTGTCCCCAGTGGCTAAGGTTGGTTCAGTGGTTTGTGTAGGCTTCCTGGTGGAGGGGACTAGTGCCTGTGTTCTGGTGGATGAGGCTGGATCTTGTCTTTCTGGTGGGCAGGTCCACGTCTGTTGGTGTGTTTTGGGGTGTCTGTGGACTTATTATGATTTTAGGCAGCCTCTGTGCTAATTGGTGGGGTTATGTTCGTGTCTTGCTACTTGCTTGTCATAGTATGTCCAGCACTATAGCTTGCTGATAGTTGAGTGAAGCTGGGTGCTGGTGCTGAGATGGAGATCTCTGGGAGATTTTTGCCGTTTGATATTATGTGGTGCTGGGAGGTGTCTTGTGAACCCGTGTGCTGAAGTTGGGTCTCCCACCTCAGAGGCACAGCAGTCACTCCTGACTGCAGCAACAAGAGCCTTTCATCCACATGGCTCAGAATAAAAGGGAGAAAAAGAAGAAGGAAGGAAAGAAGAAAGAAAGAGAGAAAGAGAGAGAGAGAGAGAGGAAGAATGGAAGAAAGAAAGAGACAGAAAGAAAAGAAAGTAGATAAAATAAAGTAAGATAAAATAAAATAAAGTTATTAAAATAAAAAACAATTATGAAGAAAAAAAATTTTTTTAAAGAAAAAGAAACAGACAGAATCCTAGGACAAATGGTGGAAGCAAAGCTATACAGACAAAATCTCACAGAGAAGCATACACATACACACTCACAAAAAGAGGAAAAGGGGAAAAAACAATAAATCTTGTTCTCAAAGTCCACCTCCTCAATTTGGGATGATTCATTGTCTATTCATGTATTCCACAGATGCAGGCAGGGTACATCACGTTGATTGTGGAGCTTTAATATGCTGCTTCTGAGGCTGCTGGGAGAGATTTCCCTCTGTCTTCTTTGTCCGCACAGCTCCTGGGGCTCAGCTTTGGATTTGGCCCCGCCTCTGCCCGTGCGTTCTCCTGGGGAAGTTGTCCCTGGATCCCGGGACCTGGGCAGTGGCGGGCTGCACAGGCTCCCCGGAAGGGGGGTGTGGATAGTGACCTGTGCTTGCACACAGGCTTCTTGGTGGCGGCAGCAGCAGCCTTAGCGTCTCATGCCCGTCTTTGGGGTCTGCGCTTTTAGCCGCGGCTCGCACCCAGCTGTGGAGCTCCTTTAAGCAGCGCTCTTAATACCCTCTCCTCGAACACCGGGAAACAAAGAGGGAAGAAAAAGTCTCTTGCCTCTTCGGCAGGTCCAGACTTTTCCCCGGACTCCCTCCCGGCTAGCCATGGCACACTAACTCCCTGCAGGCTCTGTTAACGCTGCCTACCCCCGTCCTCTCCCGGAGCTCCGACCGAAGCCCGAGGCTCAGCTCCCATCCCCGCTCACCCCGGCAGGTGAGCAGACAAGCCTCTCAGGCTGGTGAGTGCTGGTCGGCACCGATCCTCTCGCGGGAATCTCTCCGCTTTGCCCTCCGCACCCCTGTTGTTGTGCTCTCCTCCGTGAATCCAAAACTTCCCCCTCCGCCACCTGCAGTCTCTGCCCATGAAGGGGCTTCCTAGTGTGTGGAAACCTTTCCTCCTTCACGGCTCCCTCCCACTGGTGCAGGTCCCGTCCCTATTCTTTTGTCTCTCTTTATTCTTTTGCCCTACCCAGGTACGTGAGGGGTTTCTTGTCTTTTGGGAGGTCTGAGGTCTTCTGCCAGCATTCAGTAGGTGTTCTGTAGTTGTTCCACGTGTAGATGTATTTCTGGTGTATCCGTGGGGAAGAAGGTGGTCTCCGCATCTTGCTCTTCTGCCATCTTCCCCTCGTCCCCCACTAGCTGTATTTTTTAGATTCTACATATAAGTGATATCATACAGTATTTGTCTTTCTCTGACTTATTTCACTTAGCATAATGCCCTCTAAGTCCATCTATATTGTGGCAAATGGCAAAATTTTGTTCGTTTTTATGACTGAGTAGTATTCCTTTTTGTGTGTGTGTGTGTGTGTGTGTGTGTGTGTGTGTGTGTGTGTGTGTGTGTGCGTGTGTGCGTGCCACATCTTTATCCATTCATCTGTTGGTGGACACTTAGGTTGCTTCCATATCTTGGCAGTTGTAAATAGTGCTGCTATGGACATTTCATTTTTGATGTGTAAAGGGCTGAGTGGTTTGTATTAATTGAACTGAGCAAAGAATAAAGAGGCTTTGGCTCTTTGAAAGTTTTTCTTGGAAATCAAAATATGAACTTTTGTCATTAGAGGTGGTGGGTATGTGAACAGTGTTGTCTTTCCTAAGCACATACAACAGCTGAGGTTGGGATGGGAAGGGGAAAGACGTGGTGGTAGTCCAAGGCTTGTATTTTATGTGAAGGGAGATAATCTCTATCTGCTTGGTCAATAAAGAGCACCTTTCAGTTCAACCCATTTTAGTTTTTTCCTGGTAATCACGGAGGAGTTTAGAGTGGAAATTTGTTTTTCTTTATCTTAAGGAGAATGAAGCGTAATATTTTTTTCCATATTTGTTGAAATCTTATTTCAGTACCTGAGATGGGAATTAGAAATATACTTGCCAGGATAAGGAAGCTTGTCTTCTAAGACTCTCGTCTTTCTTTCATTCCTGCATATCCCAGTTCTCTACTGTCTCTTACCAAGCATAGAAAAATATAGGTACAATGTGTACCCTGAGAAGAGTTAGGGATGTATTTTGTATGGCAATTGAAAACCTGAAGAAACAGTTTTTGATTTGACCTAAGATTGAGTTGAAATCGTAAGCAAACATCTTAGTTCCTGGAGAGAAATGCAGCTCTCATTGCTGAAGATGCTGTTTATTTTCATCTGACCTGATTAATAAATTCACACTAGAGTATAAGATAATACAAAGAGGACTGAGACTCTCAGAGAACAAAGCCTGTTGTTCTTCCCTTAATATTGGTATTCCCCAAGGCTCCACTTTGTCACTTCTTTCTTAACCTAAGGACTCTCCTTGGGCATTCTCACCCACTCCCATGGCTTCAATTTTCTACTCTATATGCTTATGATTCCCAAATCTATATCTCTAACCAAGACCTCTTTCCTGAAACCAAGTACTACTATATATGCAACTGTTTCTTCGGTTTGTAATTCGATCCCCCATAGGACATGTTTAGGACTCAAATCATTACCTTTTCCTTTAAACCAGATGCTCCTTCTGTCTTCCTTAATGCTGTTGATAGTTACACCATACACCAAGTTACTCAATTGTCCATTCAACCTCAGAAGGATACCTCATATTCATTTATTCTCTTCCCTCCCAAAGTCACCTCTCTAGCTCTGATCTTAGTCATTTCTCCAGTTGTCTTTATCATTATCTCCTAGTTAAATCCTTGCCTCTGTATCTCATTATTATGAATGTCATTATTTTTTAATCAGATTTACTGAGATATTATTGACAGACAATATATGCACATATTTAAAATACACAGGGCTTCCCTGGTGGTGCAGTGGTTGAGAGTCCACCAGCTGATGCAGGGGACATGGGTTCGTGCCCCGGTCAGGGAAGATCCCACATGCCGCGGAGCGGCTGGGCCCGTGAGCCATGGCCACTGAGCCTGCGCGTCCAGAGCCTGTGCTCCGCAACAGGAGAAGCCACAGTAGTGAGAGGCCTGCGTACCACAAAAAAAAAAAAAAAAAAAGTACAATTTGAGGACTCTTGAAACCACCACTGCTTAAAGATAATGAACATACATTCATCCTCAAAACATTCCATGTGTTTCCCTGTAATCTACCCATCCTTCCCCTCCCCACGTAAATATATTTCCAGTCAGTCATTGATCTCCTTTCTGTTATTATAGATGTTTACATTTCCTAGAGTTTGATATAAGTGGAATGTCCTCTCTTTTTCTAACTTCTTTCACTCTGCATAATTATTTCTTCCTTTTTAATTAGGATTCCTTTTGTTCCTTCTTTTCCCCCACCACAGATTTTTTTTTGAATTTTATTTATTTTTTTATACAGCAGGTTCTTATTAGTCATCCATTTTATACACATCAGTGTATACATGTCAATCCCAATCTCTCATCCCACCACCCCCCTACCACTTCCCCCCTTGGTGTCCATACGTTTGATCTCTGCATATGTGTCTCTATTTCTGCCCTGCAAACCGGTTCACCTGTACCATTTTTCTAGGTTCCACATATATGCGTTAATATACGATATTTTTTTTCTCTTTCTGACTTACTTCACTCTGTATGACAGTCTCTAGATTCATTCACGTCTCAACAAATGACCCAATTTCGTTCCTTTTTATGGCTGAGTAATATTCCATTGTATATATGTGCCACATCTTCTTTATCGATTCTTCTGTTGATGGACATTTAGGTTGCTTCCATGACCTGGCTATTGTAAATAGTGCTGCAATGAACATTGGGGTGCATGTGTCTTTTTGGATTATAGTTTTCTCTGGGTATATGCCCAGTAGTGGGCCTTTTGTTTCTTTATCTTGCTTTATTGCCTTTGCTAGAAGTTCCAGCACAGTGTTGAATACAAGGGGTGAGAAAGGACATCTTTGCCTTGTTCTTGATGCCAGTCTTTGATTATTAAATTCAATGTTAGCACACCATTGTAAAGCAATTATACTCCAATAAAGATGTTAAAAAAAATACAATGTTAGCTGTAGGTTTTGCATAGCTGTCTTTATTCAGGTCAAAGAATTCTCTATTTCTAATTTGCTATTGTTTTCATACATTTTATTTCTGTGTATGTTATAAAGCCTATAATACATTGTCATTGCTTTTGCCTTAGTCAATTTTCTTTTAAACACGGTGGTTTTTTTGTAAATTTATTTATTTTATTTTTGGCTGCATTGGGTCTCTGTTGGTGCATGCAGGCTTTCTCTGGTTGTGGCTAGCTGGGACTACTCTTCATTGCAGTGTGCTGGCTTCTCTCTGTGGTGGCTTCTCTTGTTGTGGAGCATGGGCTCTAGGCTCGTGGGCTTCCATAGTTGCAGCATGCAGGCTCAGTAGTTGTGGCTCATGGGCTCTAGAGTGTAGGCTCAGTAGTTGTGGTGCATGGGCTTAGTTGCTCCGTGGCATGTGGAATCTTCCCAGACCAGGGCTCGAACCCTTGTCCCCTGCATTGGCAGGAGAATTCTTACCCACTGCACCACCAGGGAAGTCCCTAAATACATTTTAAAAATTGAAAAAAATTATTTCTAGTGCTCTTCATTCTTTTGGTAGATCCAGATTTACATCTGGTATTACTTTTCTTCTGCCCAAAGGACCTCCTTTTAATTTTTTTTTTTTTTGTAGTACAGGTCTGTGAATCCTTCAGCTTTTCTATGTTATGAATAAGTCTGTATTTAATCTGGTTTTGAAAAGAAATTTTATCGGGGTATAAAATTCTAAGCTGACAGTTTGTCTTTTCTGTTATTCAACATAGTTTTGGACGTTTTAGCCACAGCAATCAGAGAAGAAAAAGAAATAAAAGGAATCCAAATTGGAAAAGAAGTAAAGCTGTCACTGTTTGCAGATGACACGATACTATACATAGAGAATCCTAAAGATGCTACCAGAAAACTATGAGAGCTAATCAATGAATTTGGTAAAGTAGCAGGATAGAAAATTAATGCACAGAAATCTCTTGCATTCCTATACACTAATGATGAAAAATCTGAAAGTGAAATTAACAAAACACTTCCATTTACCATTGCAACAAAAAGAATAAAATATCTAGGAATAAACCTACCCAAGGAGACAAAAGACTTGTATGCAGAAAATTATAAGACACTGATGAAAGAAATGAAAGATGATACAAATAGATGGAGAGATATACCATGTTCTTGGATTGGAAGAATCAACATTGTGAAAATGACTCTACTACCCAAAGCAACCTACAGATTCAATGCAATCCCTATCAAACTACCACTGGCATTTTTCACAGAACTAGAACGAAACATTTCACAATTTGTATGGAAACACAAAAGATCCCAAATAGCCAAAGCAATCTTGAGAATGAAAAATGGAGCTGGAGGAATCAGGCTCCCTGACTTCAGACTATACTACAAAGCTACAGTAATCTAGACAGTATGGTACTGGCACAAAAACAGAAAGATAGCTCAATGGAACAGGATAGAAAGCCCAGAGATAAACCCACACACATATGGGCACCTTATCTTTGATAAAGGAGGCAAGAATATACAGTGGTGAAAAGACAGCCTCTTCAATAAGTGGTTGTGGGAAAACTGGACAGGTACATGTGAAAGTATGAAATTAGAACACTCTCTTTTAGTGTTTTAAAGTTGTTTCTCAATGACTTCTGCCTTACATTACCTCCAATAAAAACCCTGCTGTTGTTGTTATCTTTATTTCTCTGTATGTAATGTCTCCCCTCAACCCCAACTTCATTTGTGATTTTCTGTTTATCACTGTTGTTTAACCAACCGGACTGTGGTGAACCTTGGTGTTATTACATGCATGTTTCTTATGCTTGGGGTTCATTTATCTCCTTGAATCTGTGAGTTTATAGTTTATATCCATTTTGGGGAATTTGGTCCATTATTTCTTCAAAAATTTTTTTCTGTACAACTTCTTTTTCTTTCCTTCAGGGACTCAATGCACGCATATTAGGAAGCTTGGAGTTCTCCACAGCTCACTAATACTCACTTAAGTTTGGGCATGGGGGTGCTTTTCTTCTCTCTGTTATTTTGGATAGTTTCTATTACTATGTTTCAGGTTCTTTGATACTTTTTCTGTAGTATCTAATCTTCTGTTAATCCTATCCAGTTTATTTTTCATCTTAATCTTGTTTTGTCTCTAGAGTTCAATTTCGATGTTTTAAAAATATCTTTTAAATCTCTACTTAACATGCTCAAACATTACTTTGACATTTGTACATTTGGAATATAATTATAAATTTTAATGTACTTGTGTGCCAATTCTTTAATCTTTGTCACTTCTCACTTTGTTTCTGTTGATTGTTTTTTGTACTCATTATGGACTATATTTTCCCCCTCCGATGCTGAAGCCAAAAACCTCTCTCCACACAGGAATCTGGGAAATCATAGGGCTCAGTTAATTTCTCCCCCTTCTCAAGAGTCAGTGTTTGGCACTACTTGTTGCCAATGTCTGAAAACCTTGTTTCATATATCTTGTCTAGTTTTTTCAGTTGTTTCAGGCAGAAGGTTAAATCTGGTTCCTGTTATTCCATCTGGGCCCAAAGCCAGAGTTTCTTTACAATTAATTTTGTAAACTATTGCATGAATTATTGTTCTGAATCTCTGGTCTAATTTTTGTCATTCTCCTGCTTAAAAACCTTTGGTGATAACTTTTTACCTTCAAGTCAAAGTTCTAACCTTTAGTAGAGCATCTAAGGCCCTTCACGTTATAACTCTTTCCGCAATCATTTTTTGCTGTTAATTCTTCCTTTCCCCACCCCACCTTCTACACATATAGACACCCTATAATTAACCACACTCAATTAGCCACAATTTCTGAATACACCATCCTAGTGTTTTGATCATGTTTTTGTGCATAATTCTTTCCCTTCTCAGGCTGATGAGATCTTACCTACTCTGCAAGTCCATACATCCTGGTTCATATATGATCTCTTCTGTAAAGCCGTCTGTGTTGTTCTCTCCACTATCCCTGGCAAGATTAATAGCCTGGTGTTTCCTCACCAGAACCTTTCTGTTCCTTGTAGGACTCTTACCATAGTATTCAGTAGAATAATATTCACCCTCATTAGACTGAGAACCTTCCAGAGCAGCACTTGGCAAATTTATTCTCTAAAGGGCCAGGTACTGAATAATTTAGAATTCAAGGGTCTTACAAGTCTTTGTTGCATATTATTATTTGTTTTTCTTTTTAACCCTTTGAAAATATAAAATTGATTCTTGGGTTGCAGGCCAAGCAAAAACATGCTGCTGCAGGCTGCAGGCTGCTGACGTCAGCCTTAGAGGAGGGAGGTTGTATTTCATTCTGTCAATCAGTAGAGTGCCTGACCCTGAGAAGGAGCTCAGTCAAAATATGCAGCTCTTTAATAATGAACATAAAATATCCTATAATATTTTAATGCTTTGTACATGACAGTAACTCTCCTAAGAATTTAACGTAGGTTCTATCATTTGGTTTGCACAAAACCAGATCATATTGTTAGATCATGCAGCTGCATGTCTTTAAGAAGTTAGAAAAGAAGTAGGACTGGGACAGAGGCAATTGTATATGTTCTTCCTCTGTTGGATTAGGCTCCAAAAGAAGACAGAGTGTCCCTGAGATTGACGTATTCAACATCCCTCTCTCTGATGGAAAACAAATGTAGGTTGACACATATTTACAGAAACTTGGCCTAAGGTTTGCATGAGTTTCAAGGATAAGTAACCACATTGGCTAACTTTTACGTTTATCATACAGTTTGGAGAAAATAACAAAATTGGGTTTCTAAGAAGATGGGTATTACTTTTTAAAACATGAAAAGTCTTAGATGCGTTGCCTTCATCATATGTGTTTCCTTAAAATCTAGAGAACTCCTGTTCCTCTTTAAATATAATAATGTCCTTCAAACAAAACACTTTATCTAAATTAGTTTTCTTCAAAGCATATCTAGTTGAGTTAGAAGCTAAAGAAACGTATTATTTTAAGCCACACACAAGTGTTTTATTTATTTTTTAAATTTCTTGACCAGGAAAAGATAATTGTCTTTGTGTTTTACAAAGAAAACACATTACCTCATGGCTGACAGTTTGTGACAGAGTGAACCAGTGTGAACTGGTATTTAGAATTTTGATGATGCCTTTCGGAAATCCAGCAGACTAGAGAAGGTATCATAGTGAAATTGGAGATCCATCAGTCAATCAAACCATCATCATGAAATACCCTCAAAGCAGCTGCCATTTACAATTGAGTGATAATGATCTTTATAGGAAAAATTACAGTGGCATGAAAAGCACCTGCTGTCAAAATTAGCTTTTCAAAAAGCAGAAGCTGTTTCACTGCCAGTAACTTTAAGCAATAATTACTATTAGGCCAATTTAAAGCAAATTCGTATATGGTTTGGTATTAAATATACAACATATTTACATCAAGAGCAGTGTGGTAAAGACCGTTAATTTTCCTCACTGGAAATTAAATATGTTTTGTCAAATGGTAACTATGCTCTTTCCTGCACTGAATTCTGCCAGCTAGGAGACCGTCACAAGAGGTCTGCAGGGGAATAGAAGCACTGAACGTGAAGTGGGCTGCCTCCAAAGCAAGGGCCCATTCTTTGGAATTATGTGACTGGCAGTTGTTTTGGCTTCTAAATATGAATCTCTTTGACTTTTAATCACTGGCATTTCTCCTTCCTTCCAGGATTTTATGTCACTTATGTCATTGTCTTCCTAAGCATTGTTATTGACACCCAAACAAAAAGCAATAAAATAAGCAGAAAAGAAAATGGTGTGGTAGCCGCATAAATACAGACTGCGGATAGGTTGTTATGGGGTGTCACTGCCTGTTCTAGCAAATATTAGGATTACCGCTGAGAATTAGGGAAAATTGGAGTTGTAAATATTGTTCTACATTCCTTTAAAATAGACTCCAGTCCTGCGTCCTTCTCTGAGGATACATCATTCCTAATCACTGGTTCAACTTGAGTCAGGTCTTGTGGCCGAAAGCTGAGAGGACTAGGGCTGAGTCAGCTTGACTGGTCAGGGAAACTGGGGAGGAGACCGTTATTGAGTCCACACCCTTGACTCACCTGGCACAAAGCCACACACCTTCCCGTGGCAAAATTAGTTGTCACACAATGGGGCTGGGGTTGGGAACTCTTTTCCCTTACTAAATTCAAAAATGAATTTCACACATATTTCAGCTGGGGAGCCAAGAGTGCATGCAGTGACAGGCAGGGCTGAGAGGTCCACAGCCTGTTTCAGTTAGTGAGGTCATGGGATTACCATTTGATGGTAGAGTTGATCATTCAGTAATGTACGTATTTTTGAAGAGTTGAGCAAATGCTATAGGTAAGTTGGGAATGTTTATTTTACTTATTACATATTTTATTTATCTACTTCTTTTTTATATGTACAAGCAGTGGCTCCCTGAAAGAATCAGAATCTAGGTAATGATTTGTGCATTTCCGCTTTTTAGAATGAGTTACATTCAATGACGAATCAGACTCTCTCCGTGTCCTTGATCGTAGGTTAAGTCCCTGTAGAAATGAGGTTGCCTTTTTGGGATCACTATGAAATATCAAACTCACTGGAAAGGGCTTTCCTAGGTGGCTTCACACATTGATCTGTTCTCCCTAATTGCATTGACATCTTCCTTTTTTCTTTCCTGGAGCCACTTTTTCTTTAGATTTCATAGCATGTGGTCTCCAGGCTTTTTCCCTTTGTCTATGGGCAATGTTGGTTTCTAACCCATTCTCGTGTTCAGTTCCTCTTCTTTTCCATTTAAATGTTCCATCAGGACCTGACCTATCACACTCCCCACTTGGGGAATGTCATGGCACCGACTTTCACCTCTGTGAGTCAGTGTCAGTGACCTCAACTCTCCCTCAAATTCCTTGCCTCTGTTTGTTTGTTATTACAAACAATACCTTACTTCATGGCTTCCATTTGAAAGTAACAAGCCCTAAACTCATACTCTTTCTTCCAGAACTGCCCTGCCTCTTTCTTCCTCCATCTTTTGACAGTTGCTTCTCCATCTTTCTGGCAACCAGGCTTGGAATCTCTCCATCAGCTCTGAGTTTTTCTTCTTCCTTGCCTCTCATCATCAATCAATGACCATGTTATTTCATTCTTATTCTTCAGGGAAGCAGTATACCAGATTGGTTATGAAACAGGGTTCTGGAACCAGAGGCTGAATCCCTTAATAAGTGACCATAGGCAAATTTGAACCTTTCTGTGCTTCAGTTTCTGCATCTATAAAAGTGAAAGAATAGAACTTACCTCATAGCCCTGCTATAGGATTAAATGAGTTATTTACTTATTCTCAGAACAGTGCAGGGTACACAGTAAATACCCAATAGATATGAGCTATTATAATTGTTACTAGTTTTTGCATGTGTCTCACCCTCTCCCTCTCCTCTTCCTGTAACAATGCTAATCCAGGCACTTTTGGTTCTTGGTTGGGCACTGAAGTAGTTCTTAATTGACCTCCTCCCCAGGATCTTCTCAGTCCAATTCACCTTACATTCTGCTTCTATTCACCAGATTAATCTGAGAGATGGCAAATATTTTTATTCTCCTGCTCAAAAAGATTTAATTTAGAAAATAAAGTCTTTAACTCCTTTGCTTGGCATTGCAGATTCCCTACTATTTTCCACTGTTAGTTACCACTACTCTCTTGTAGGGGCCTTTCAGCCCAGCCATGATGAAAGTTTTACTTTTCTCTGTTTATGTTTTGCACTTGCCCACCACCTTGCCTTTGCTCATGGTGGACCATCTGCTGGATCACCTTCCTCTTCACACTCTTCCGTATGTGGCCAAGTCTTCCTTATCTTTGAAGGCCTGCTTACAAGACTCTATCCATAAGACTTCTTTTACCACGTCCATGGTCCCACAGGAGGTAATATGCCCCCCTTTTACCTTCCATAGAAACTTATCTGTGTAACTCTGATAATTCTTTTTAACTTTCTGCTATATATTTTAGTTACTTACCTTTATTATTCATAAGTTCAGAGCAAATTTATACTTGAAACAACTTTAAATTCCTCTCACATCTACACAGTGCTTTGCTTATAGCCACTGGTTAGTACCCAGTCCCTGGGCCTGTGGGCTAGTAGATGCTCAATATATTTTAAAAATATCTTATGTGACTTGAAAAAGGAAAGAAAGAAAAGATTTATTTTTTTATTCCCAGTCAACATTATTTATTATTCATGGTAAAGGCTCTCTGACTCTTTCTAGCAAGAGTTGCATTTGAACTTATAGAAACCACAGCATGTGGGAGTCAACATTAAGCTTAGAGGGAGGGGTCCAACCCCCTATGGGAAAACTAAGGCCCAGAGGAAGACAGTGACTAATCCAAGATGCAGACCAAGTTGTAAGTAGCTAAGTATCTCTGTAGCTGAGACTGCTGTTAATTTCTGTACTCTTGGACTAGCATGTTTTCTTTTTGATCATTCTAAAATAATCTCTTTGTGGTCTAGGAGTAGTAATCAGAGAGTTCAAATAAAGTTTCTTTCAGACTCTAAAATAATTTCCAAATGGAAAAATTATTCATCATTTATGAAGAGGTTATAATTAGCATAACGGCACATCTTGAAGAATGAGACAATTCAGACTGCTGAATATTTGTGATACTTAAATATAAGAAGCATTGGAAACACTAGAAGGAATGGAATAGGAAGACATTAGTGTACATAGGTTCTTCCTGCTGACAATAGCTGGCTCATAAACTTTTTTGTAGGACTGGTCATTTGCACATTGCCTTTCCTTCCCTCTATTACAAAGTGATTGTTTTTTTCCCTCTTTCTTCAAATTTCACTCAGAGGATGATTTTCCTCATCTGTGAAATGTAGATTATAATGTTAACCTCATTGGATCCAGGAAAATTTACAGAATGTGTGTGAAGCACCTGATGCAAACCAAGTACTTAGTTACTATGAGTCCCCATCTCTTCTTTGTCCCCTATCCTAGAGATAGCAGATACATAGAATATATGTTGCCATTCCCTATTTTATGCCCAAATTAGACATGTCAAAATCTTCCTAATACGTTCTGGCTGAGCTCAAGGAGAGCCTTAGAATCCCTTTCAGCCCTCACTCCAGGCTGCTATTATCAATCAGATAGAATTCACACATGAGATAAGAGTTATTTGTCATCTTGTGGTGGATAAATGAGAGATGATTTTTTTTTCCATTTCTGTATATGGTTCAGCTACATCTGTCTGCTTAGTTCCCACTCCGTCTCAGTCTAGCACTTTGCCTTCTGACTTTGTTTTAGAACAGGCTCTATGCACGTTCTCCCTTGATTTCTGTTTCTTTTCCAGTATTCTAAAATGGTTCCAAGAAGCCAAAGGTATGGTTTACTAGGGCTTGGATATACAAAGTTATACTATCCTGAGTTGATTGTAATACTTTGTTACTTTGGTTATTATTATATTTTATCAAAAGAAAAATGTATTTCCCATTTATTTTAGCAAAAAATATGAAAGATTTTAGTCTAGAACATATTTTTTGAAAGTTTGAAGACCAGACTGAAAAAAAATCAGAATTGAATGTAATATTAGGCAGACACCTCTCTATAAATCAGAGAAACCCTAGTTTGAACATATTCTGTTTCTGGATTTTGGAAAATCGTTGAGTAATTTCTAGTCCTTAACTGTGTGATCTGTAAAACCAGAATAAACCTCTCTGCTTATTATGAGGACTTAAGATAATTAATGGAGAGTGCTCACTGCTCACTGAACAGAGACTGTCACTGAATAGGGATTCAATCAGAGAAATTATTAATTTATCCAAATGTATTTTCAGTGTAAAAAACAAGGAAAGTAATTCTGTAAATTTTCCACTGGGAAAATAGCATCTCATTTCCTTCTTCTGAAAGAATGCATGACCTTTGACAAAGATCTCAAACTTAAGCAAAAAATTGCTTAATGTGCTAGTTTGCCAGACTTAGTGAGAGATGTAATAAAAGTTCTTTTACATTTGGATTATCTTTTCTTTCTTTTTAATAAAATAATTACCTTCAAATATTCTAGAGAAACCTAAGATAATTTTTTGAAAAATAAGCTTAATCCAAGGAAACTATAATGGAACTGATTGTAAAAATTTAAGCTCAGCATTAGAGGTATACTTTAAATATAAATATATACTAAACTGTTAAAATAATGTATCTTGATGGTGTTGGGTATAGCATTAGAGACAGCAGTAGAGACTTTTCTATATGTATTTTTATATTACTTGAACCGCTGCAACAAGCATGTACTATTATTTTTGATAGTGAATTTTTAAAAGGAAATTACATTTTTAGTAAATTACTTTCAGTTTTGACCCTTGGTAAAATTACTGTGCAGTTAAAGTTTGTCGTCTGTAACTTCTGCCTCCTTATTCTGTAAGATTTGATTCCATTTCTTTCTCTCCTATTGCAGCACCCATGTTATTTTTCTATCAAAATTTACTGCCCAGAAGAGTATGAGAAATGCATATACTCTTAAATATAAATAATTTCTAAGAGCATACATTTTTGCCCTTGAATATATATTTGTTATTCAACAAAGATCAAAGTCATAAGGTCAGACATAAAGATCCCCTTGCTTGAATTTCTAATTTTCATCAGCAAGAGGAGGGTTTTTAAGTGAGGGAGACTTTCTGGCTCCATAAAGTCATATCATTAGATGTTGGAAGTGGTCTATTCTGCCTTGTACATAAATATGGACCTGGTTACTGGACCATATGGTAGCATTATTGACTGATTATTGCTGATGGTTCTGCACCAGTATGTGTAGACCACATAAAGACCTTTAGTGTTTTGTGGTTGTTGATGTTTGTTTGTTTTTCAGTGAAATGAGGAGCCATGTCAGAGTTCTGAGCAAATTACTGACAAGGTGTATCTTCGTTGTAAAATGATTGCTCTGGCTATTGGGTTGAAACTAGACTATAGGAAAGTGAGGATTGGAAACAGAAAGATCACTTAGGAGACTATTGCAGTAATATAGTTGAGAAATGGTGGTAGCTTGGGTAGGATAGGAACAGTGGTGGTAGTAAGAATTGTTCAGATTCTTCGTATATTTGAAGGTAGAGCAAACAGGATTTCCTGGTGGATTGGATATAAGATAAAAGAGTCAGTGATGATTCCATGGTTTTTGGCTCAGTCAATTAGAAGGATGACGTTGCCATGACCTGTGATGATAATTGGTATTTCATACCAATTCTCCACAACAAGGTACAGTTGAAAATTTATCTAGAAGGGGATAAGGCAGGTACTGATCCTAGTCTTGATTGTCTTTCCTCTTTCATCTCCTGGTTCTGAGCAGTCCTCAAGCTTCTTCTAAAGCAGTTTGTATCTGCTTTAGATCAAATGAATAAGCTTCTCATATCATGATTATTAGACTTACTGAAGAGAATTTTTTTATCACTTTTTAATTGCTGAAAGTTCAGATTTTACGTTCAGAATCTTCATAATCTGTCTTAATAAAGCTATGACGATTTATGTTTTGATTAGTATTCATGCATCCATATAGTACAGAATTTAAGGAAATGCAGCTGTCTAATATCTGCACTGCCAACAAATGTCTGCTGCAGAACTCTGGAAATTTTAGAGGCCTGCCTCTTCTTATCATCGCAGTGCATCAATGTTGCTCTATTAAATGCTTCCCTGCATCAGCAGTTTTTTTTTTTTTCCAATTTAAGTATCTCCTGCTCACTTATGCATGGATGACATCAGACCAATCAAGCCACTGTGAGAAATCTGCCAGTTATACATCGTCATTCACTTAGATTACCCATCCCAAGAATATTACCTATTTCACATCCGTTTAATCAAGAAGAAACAATAGAGAAGATGTTTGTTCATTTCTCTTTTAAAAATGCTTTCTATCTGGCCACGACTATAGGACACAGTTTTTATTTTTGTAGGAACATTTTTATACTTTCTTCTTAATACCCCAATGGCATGAGAACATTCTATGGTCATATTTTCTGAGCACAGTTAAAGAAATCAATGGAAACCAAGCTGTAAAATGTTCGGAACAACTGGTAAGTAGAATCAAGGGACTAAACAGAAGAGGGCTGAGAATGCTTTATACTGCAAAGCTTTTAAAAAAGGATATGGATAGAATATATTTTCACAGACCATGATAAAGCTGATCCCTTTAACAGACTATTTATTTTAGTCCCTGCATGATCTTTCCTTCCTTTTCTTCTTTGACTGATTGGTATTCCCAATAATCACAATGAGGTAAATAACCTTTGATACAGAAAGCAAAAATATAGGATAAAAACATCCATATTGTTAAAAATGTCAACTTTCCTCAAATTGGTGTGTAGATTCAATGCAATCCCAATAAAAATCCCAGCAGGTTTTTGTTGTTGTTGTTGTTGAAATTGACAAGCTAATTCTAATGTTTATAGGGGAAGTAGAGTATCTAGAATAGAACAAAGAACAAAGTTGAAGAACTTACATTACCGGATTTCAAAATGGACCATAAAGCTACAGTAAATAAGACAGTGTGGGCTGAAGTAGGGTTAGGCAAATGGACGAATGGTACAAAACAGAGTCCAGAGATAGACTCAGAGGTATACAATTGATTTTTGACAAATGTTCCAAAGCAATTCAGTGAAGAAAGGAAAGGTCTCAACAAATGGTGCTAGAACAATTAGATACCTCTATGGAAAAAAATAGAGAAACCAAACTCCTATCTCACATCATAAACAGAAGATATCAATAAAAAATAAATAGGCTGGCAGAACATAGGCACAACATAAATATGACAAGTTCTTGTATTAAGAATCTATAAAGGATTCCTATGACTTAATAAAAAAGACAAATATCCCAATTGAAAATTGGGCAAAAGACTTGAACAGACACTTCACAAAGGAAAATTTATTAATAGCCTACATAAATATGAAAAAGTGATCAATGCAATTAGAGGAATGCAGAGTAAAATCACAATGAGATACCACTACATACCTACTAAATTGGCTAAAATGAAAAAGACTGATTACAACAACTTTTACTGAGGTTGTGGAACAACAGTTCATTACTGGTGGGAGGGTGAAATATTACAAACTCCAAAGAAAAAAGGTTTTGCAGGTTAACAAAAATTGTTTTTTTACAAAGTTAAACATATACCTGATCTATGATCCTTTTTAGTATTTATCCAAGAAGAATGAAAGCAACTGTTCCCAAAAAGATTTCTTAAGGTATGTATATGGCAGATTTATTATTAACAACCTATTAATGAAAATAACCCAAATGTCCATCAATAGGATAATGGACAAATAATTGTGGTATGTTCATGTGATGTAATACTACTCAGCAGTGAAAAGGAACAAAGTACCGATACACCCAATAACATGTATGAATCTCAAAAACGTGCTGCGTGAAAGGAGCCAGACACAAAAAAGTTCATATTGGATAACATAACATTTTTATGAAATTTTAGTGCAGGCAAAACTATTCTATGGAGATAGAAATCAGTGCTGTTGTTGCCTCTATTGGGGATAGACAGGAATTGACTGGGAAAGGCATTAGGAAAAGTTCTTAGGTGATGAAAATGTTCTATATCTTGACAGGGGTAATGATCATACCAAATTATACATTTGTCAAAATTTATCAAGCTGTACAATTAAAATAAAAAATAAATTAATATGAGAAAGTAATGGGCACAAAGGAAGAGTTTACTCTCTCCCCAGAGAGTATAGCAGAAGGAAAGGGCACTTCCTATATTTTGAGGGATGAAAAGAGAGGGGAGGGGAAATTCTCTGCAGTTCCAAGCAGAAATTCACTGTTTCAGCATGAAAGATGAAAGATCTATGAGATTTCTTGGCCCTTGGTCACTCTAAGTTGGAGGGTGTGGTGACTCTGAATTGAGGTGTTTTGGATCAGTTATGAGGTGACTCAGAGTTCATTTCCTTTCTGATTTATAGCTCATTTTTGAAAGTGTTGTCCAGAATTATTTTGGAAGTAGAATGGTAGATTGAGCTCTGGGCCTGAAATCGAGCATCATCTCTGCTATCCTCAGTTAATGTATTTGTGTCAAATTCTTAACCCCTGTAGACTTCAGCTGTGGAATGATATAAATTCCATCAGATGATACTTGTCAGGAACGTTGGGAAGTAGGAATGAAAAACTGGTGAGGAAAATACTAGTCTTTATTTCATGGCTGTGAAAGTGTTCTCTCTCTCTCTCAGTGAAGCTGGGCTGTTAAAGTAACTGATTCATATTGTTTGCCCTCATGTAAATATCTGTTTTGTTGGCAATTCCTGGTGCATTTGCTCAAGTAACTATGTAACTGTTAAAGCACTCAATATACTCTGACTTTTGCTCCACATTTATTCTTAGGACTTAGTTTATCTTCCCTTCTGGAGAAGACATGCTTTTAATAAACAGCACTTTCATAAAACTTGAAGCTCAGATTGAAGATGGGACTTCTAGTAGGGTTTTATTTAGAGAGAAACACTTAAAGTCCATAGTCAATGTGTTTTCTAAGAATTTTAAATACTTCCAGGACTCTCTTGGGATAAAAATTAATATTTAAATATTAACTTAATATTTAATTAAACCAAGCTCTAAATATAAAAGTTTCTTCACTGCTCTCTCTTAAGCCTCTGGGCTTTTCCCCATCAACTGTTGTCTTGGCCTGGGATGCCCATGGCCACATTTTGTGAATAATGGCTGTGTTATTCTTTTAAGACCCACCTCCGTTAAAGCCCTGGTTAAGCTTTGAGTGTTGATCGCTCCCTCGTCTGCACTTTGATAACTGGACTGTGGGCACTTTGAGGGCAGGGGCTGTACTTTATTTGTCTTTAATTCCAAGTGTAGTGTCTAGTACACCATGCTAAGTGTGTGCTGAGTACACGAGCAAGTAAAATAATAAATCAGTAAATGAAATAAGCTTGTAACTTCTTAAAATTCATTTAGCTTTCAGAAAAAGATAAGAATTGTTTTGTTTTGTTTTTTAAGAAAATACACCATGAGCATTTTATAAAGGAACCTCCATTTTACACAGAGCCATAGTATATTTAGAACTATCCATTAATGAGTTTTTTATATCTGTAGTGAGTGAATTACCAAGGATGGATATGAGTACTTTTGCTTATGTGGCATAAAAGGAGTCACCTTCTTTTTTCACTTGCTGTCTTGCATCTGTGTCCCAGCTGAGTTGTCTCAGCTGCCTAACATAAGGTCATTTTCACCAGCAAGCTGAGGGATTTGGTATAAACACATAATATGCTTATCTGGCTTTTGTGAAGATTATCATGTCTAATTGAGGAACATTACCTAGTATTTAGTCAGGCTACATTCATGGTCAGCTCAATAGCCAACATATGTTTGACTGCCCTAATTTTATTTCTCAGCAGAAATGGGGTTCTTGGGAGATAAAACAGCAATACTGTCTGTTACTCATAAATGGATCTTTTGTACCATAGGTGGACATTTTCAATCCCATGACCACATTTTAGGGCTTCCTGACTGGGAAATGGAAAGCACAAGGATATATCTTATGGAGGGTGGGGAGGAGGAGGCAAGACTGCCTGGATATTGCCAAGTTATAAGACCCAGCACATTACTTTGGTGATTCTCAGTGTTATTGCAATTACATACACATATATATATTATATATATATTATATATACATATATATTATATATGCAATTACATATGTATATATTATTATTATATATATGTTATTGCAATTACATATACATATATATTATATATATATATACACACATGTATATAAAATGTGTGCTTTCCTTGTGCGACTCCGAGCTACATAGTTGTTGGGTCACTGTATCTTGTCACTCTGTATCCCCCCACACCCTTACACCTTGTGGGCAAGTGATAAGTAGTTGTTGAATGAATGAATTGGAATATGCAATACGGATCAAATACTACTTAAAAGGTAATCCCTCTATCCTGATATTAAAAAAGCTAAACATGTAGTATTTTATCTGGACAGTTCTTACATCACTTATTTTCCACTTATATTGTAGTTATTTAAATGCATATTTAGTCATACTACTAGATTGTCAATTTCTTGTCCAGAGGAACTATTTCCTACAGTGCCTACACATGGCCAGCAGTCAATTAGGTGACTTGTCGAATTACTGAGTTACAAGGAGCCCTGTAAAACTTAAAGTGATATTAACATTCAATGACTATTTTATTGGGACAGCAAGGAATTTTACCTCTATTTGTATCAGATCAATCAAGCTTTTAGTCAATGACCAGTGCTTTTTTCCCTGGGCATGTGACTGGTAGAGGCTCTGGAGGATTCCTTGTTTAAGTAGGAGACACTGTGGGCAAATGCATCCCTCTGTGAGTTCCTAATTCCATTATGCAGAACTTCTTTAATTACATTGCCCTTTTATTAGACAAATGTGCTGATTCTCACGGAGTGCTTACAGGCAAAAGATCCTTTTAATTATATATCATTTTAGCTTGCGACTGATCAGCAAAATTCTCGTTATTAGAGAATCAAATTAAGTGTGTAGCCCTTGTGCTATGAACTTTGAATCCTTGGCAGCTGGCCTATAATGATGGAGGTAAAAAGGTTCACTGTTTGCTACCAGCTTGGGCAAGACTTTGGCAGAGAGGTCTCTGACTCCTTAGATAACTTCATTCAGCATGAGATTATGAATGTCTCAACCCAAGGAAAATGCAGTGTCCCTTGCCTTCCTCCATAGTCTTTTCTAAGCTAAACTCTGAAAACACTTTATATTTGCAAGTAGGAACCAGTGCTATCAGATAGACTGAGAGGGTAACACATAGGTTTTGAATCCTTTTTATTGTGGGAATGGGAATGGGAAAAATAGCAAAACAGACCTGGGGACAGAGATTAGCAGGATGTTCTGTAGGTAGACCCAGAGAACACAAGAGAAAAGTAGCAAGTGGAGAAACAGGGAAGAACCTGAACCCTGGTATGCCCCAATGGCCAAAGGCATGGAGAGTTTCAAGAAGGGGAAGTTAATGTTACCGAACCAAGCTCGGGTTGTTTGCCCATGCACAGTAAAGCCAATCTACTGACACCTCGTTGCAGTGAAGGAAAGTGCAGCGTTTATTGTAAGGCACCCTGTAAGGAGTTCCGGACACCTAGTGCTCAAAAAGCCCAAACTCCCAGAAAGCATTTTTAAAGGCCAGGTGAGGGAGGGGAGTCTCAGGGTATGTTATCAGCTAATGCACAGTTCTTTGATTGGTTGATGGTGAGGTAACAGGGCAATGTCACAGGGGTTAACATTATCAATCCTCAGGCTCCAGAAGGACTGAGGGCTATGTGCATATGATCATCAAGTAGTTAACCTCTTCCATCGGTGGGGGTTTTGGCAACTGTAAAACAACTCAGGGAATGTGCATCAGACACTATTATATAGGTACTTCATAGAGGAGCTAAAGCAGAGGATATGGGGGAAGGGTGTGCCCCACAGGGAAGACCCCATAGGGCCCTGCTTGGTTTCATTAACAGAGTAAAGGGCCACCTAGAGAATGCAGAAAACAAGGAATGAATAAAGAAGGAATTTGACTTGTCACGAAGGGGCTGTTGGAGACTCTAAAGTGTGCCACTTCAGTAGAATGGTAAGGAGGGAAGCTGATTGCAAAGAGGTAACAAGATACAAGTGGTGAAAAAATGGAAGCAATGACTATAACCTGCTTATTCGAGAAATGTGGCCATGTTCTCTGGACATCATTTTCCATGTCTGTTACCTTTACTTTTCCATTCTATTGGCTCATTTTGAGTTATAAAATCTTTTCATTTGAGTCAGGAAGGGAGAAGAATTTCCTGTAGCTGGGGAATTTGGGCAAGGTCACCTCTTTGGCCATCTTCACATTCAACTTCTTTCTCTAGTTTAATAACATTGGATAACGATGAGTCGTTCTGTTTTGACGTTAGAACTACTTTCATGGTTTCCACATGCAATAAAATGAGATCTGAGTTCCTAAAAGGGCAAATTTGTTGAAATATCAAAGTGACAGTGGGGAGGGGTGGAGAGGAGGAAGCTAGTGGAAGACAGTTAAGAAGACTAATATTTGGGGGATGCGGTGTTGGAGCCTGAGGCCAAAGCATTTATTTCAGAGGCAGAGATTCAAGGGTTCAGTGTTTGGTGTTGGCCTTGGGTTAGATGGATGGGCTCGTTTGTGGATGCTCTCACAATGAAAGTCATGAGAGAAGATTATTGTGTTAGTGGTTTTGCTCCTTCTGAGTTCCTGTGGCTGTGTGTGACTCTCATTTAGCCTGGG
The DNA here is from genome assembly GCF_951394435.1 of Stenella coeruleoalba. NCBI lineage: Eukaryota > Metazoa > Chordata > Mammalia > Artiodactyla > Delphinidae > Stenella > Stenella coeruleoalba. Next base: position 53,567,434 of record NC_137148.1, read on the forward strand.
ATGGGCCCAGGGGCATTTTTTGTATTTAGAAACTAATGTTATTTTGTTGAGGAAGGTTGGCCTGTTTACCATTTGCTTCTTACACTTCTTCAAGGGATGGAATATTGGAAGCTCACTGGTGATCATTCTGTTATTTGCCTATGACCTTCACCAAACTATCCAACATCTCTAAATTTTAGTTTTTTGGGTCTTTAAAATGACTTTAATAACACCTGCCTAACTTCTAGGGTGGTTGAAGGGTCAGATGAAATATGATAAAAAGTACTTTAAAACCAGAGTGATTATAAATAAAATGCAGTATTATCAAACAAGGAAAGAAGTGACAGACAGTGAAGAATTGAGGCAGGGATAAACATGCCCCTTCTCTTTCCCATTACATTCATCCCTATGGGGGTAGCTGTGGACCAACTGCCTTTGTAGGCCCTCACAATTCAGCTGAACTGACTTCACACTGAGCCAGGAAGTGAAGGGCAGTCTCCAAAGCAGGAAATCAAAGCTCTGGAATCCTGTTGAAGCTTTACTTTATACAAAATACCTTTCATTGGGCCTAGGACATATTAAGCACTCAATAAATGCTATATATATCATTCCCTCTTCCTGGCTCCTCTCCTTCCAGCCATATACTGACCTTATTAATGCTACTCAGTGATACATCCAGGTTTGTGAGGCCAAAAACTTGCACAACATTGGACCACCTCTTTGTGTAGAAAAATGAAACAACATCTTCTTTTACAGATTTTATTAAAACATATGGTCAGTTGGTCAGATTACTAGGACAACTCAAGGTCTTAGAAGGGATCTACACAAGGGAAGCTTCTTGAAGCTTAAATGTTAGTAGGTCCATATAGAATCTGCCTCAGATGGTGATGAAATGCCCACTACTATGTTCAGCAACTCCTGTGTATGTGTGTGTGTGCACACATGCTCATACACCTGGGTGTGAATTGACACATAGTCTATTCACACATATGCAAACGCACAACCTCCTAAAAAAACCGCGTGGTGCATATATTTTTTGACATTAAAAACAAAGTGAGTTAAAAATGATTTTGGTTTGAGAGTTATATGACATGTATTGAAAACACTTGAGAACTTTGAACTTCCAAAATATCATGGGTGAGAATCTCTGTCACTGTACTTGAAGTCACTGTACTTGAAACTACCTGTGAAGCCCAACTGACAAAATGTGTCATTTAGGTTACAGGGGATTTTGCTATTTTTCCTGTCTATAGGGATAGAGCAGAAAATAACTTGAGTCCTTTGGTCCAGCCCCCTGCGTGCAGTAGACCACCTAGAAATCCTCGCTGACAGACAAGAAGCTGTCCCAGGGAGGAGCCCTTCTCACCTTGCTTTGAAAACTACCACCCCACTAGGACTTTTCATTTCTGACTAACCCACAATATCCAGGGTGTAATGACAAGGTTACTTGAGGAGCAATTCAGGATGCATCTGTTTTTTTAGGGCTAAGAAGATGTCATGTAAGTGTTTGCTCATGTTGTTACTGAATCCAAGCTTGTATTGCTTGCCTCATGACAGCCCAGTAAGTGGAGAGATGAGGTGGTGGAACATGGTGTAGTGACTTGATTCAGAAAGCCAGCAGACCAGGAAGACGGTGGACTAGTGTCCCAAAAAACCATCTTACCTGCGTTAGAATTCAGACTTCTTTTGTACTAAAAGGGAAGGGAGAGTAGTTGGTTGTTACAAACTTCTTGGTGCCAGCCAGACCCCAGGGGGTATGTGATAATCCTTGTCAGGCTGGTCATCAAGTTCCTGTAAACCTCCAACAAGACAAAATTTTCTGTTCTGCAACTTTTTATCTTTATATGAATGAAAAGTATTATACTTTTAAAGGTCAAACCTGGGAGCCAGAGCCTTAAGAAAGGGCTTTTATGTATATTTCAGGCTATAGACAACATTATTTTACCGATTGAGGAGACAAGGCACAGGTAAAGGAGCACAAATGTAGATCCAATATGGAGTCAGGTTTGTTCTTCTCTGGTACAGTTTCACTGACTGTTAAGAAAAACTCCTCCTCTGAATCTCTCTAGTATGCTTTCTCATTTTGTTTGTTTTGTTTTTAGTAAAACTGACAGAACCTTCCAGCCTATGTCACAGACCATTGCCAGTTTCTAGTTAGTGGAATCATTGTGTATCATCCACCACACACAGCCTTTGTGATGAAGATCCATAACAGAAAGCCCTACATGATCCTCAGTCCTCCTGGCTCTCTGACCTCATCCCCTGACACTCATTACCTCACTGGCTCTGCTCCAGGCACCCTGGTGTCTTCACAGTTTCTGCATCACATTCCTGCATCAGAGCCTTTGCACCTGCTATGACCTCTGCCAGAACGACTGTTCCATCGAATATCTGCATTACCAGCTGGGGGCAATTGCTAATCTCCTTATATAAAAATGGAACTATCTATAGCACTTACCACCAGGCAACTGTCTGTCTGTTTGTCTATCTGTCTATTTACTTGAACTCTGCCCCCGCATCACACACACACACACCATTGTCTGGTACAAGAGGGCGTGGATATTACCTGTTTTGTGCACTGCTGTGTCCCCAGTTCCTGGAAGAGTACCTGACACAGAGGTACTCTCAATAAATGTTTTGAAATGAATGAATGAAACTGTACAATAATCTGGGAAGGTAAATATTTTATTTTATGGATGAAGTCAACAGTGCTCAGAAAGATAAAGTAATTTGTGAACACTCACACAGCTGCTAAGAGGTGGAAACAAATACAGACCCCAGGAAGCTTTTCTAGTCAGGATAGAAAAGAGCCAGGACAGTATTTACAAAAAGCCCTTGTGGATAAATAATATATTAGTATATTATCCTTCCTAACATTAGGAATTTAATTTAAAAGAGGATTAATTTGTAAAGAGTTTATCTAGGAATAGGCAGTGTCTTAACCTGAGGGAATGTGTTTTTAATGGAATCTCAGGCACATTGGCAGGTTCCTCTGGTGGTGTCTTGGGCCCAGGGACCAGCTATGCTGCTAGTCCAATGATTAGGCCGTGTGCTGGCATCTGCCTGGAAACTCTGAAAGAATAGACTCTTGGCCAAGCTCGCTTTAATAGAAAATATGCTTCTGTGGCATTCTGGCCCTGGCTCAATGAGCCTTCTCTTTCTTTCATTCAACCTTGGAAAGAAGATTTGGTGTGAAAATTTAGTAGATACCCTCTTTGCTCGGTCTGATCTGCTACTTAAGCCATTTCCACATAGGAAAATGGGGGTATGGTGGGTTGTTTAATGTTTCTATCGGAAATGTAAGAATTGAAGGCTAGAGTCAATAAAGGCATAATTCCTTAGAAATAAGAAAACACTACAGATCCAAAGTAGAACAAGAGGCAAGCAAAGCTAAAGGGACATTTTGACTTTTTAATGTTTGTTTACTTGTATATAAGAAAATGTGTGTATATTCTTTCCCACATAGGTTTACTTATTTTCAAAAACCACTATATTCCTACTCTTTTTTTGGCTGATTTTTTATGCTCTTTTCCCATTTTATGTGGGTGGAAATACATCAGTACAGTCTGGTGCTTCACAAGCACCCAAGTCATGAAGTCTGTACCCTGACATATTTGGCCGTGATTGATCCCTCAACTAGATTCTGTTCTCTTTGTTCATTTTCAAAGAAGCCTTCCAGTGATATGTGACAGTACAGTTGCAGTTATTTCCTGACTGGAAGTATGTATCTATTTACATGTGCGTCCACACACAGGGTTGTATTGCAAAGACAGAACATCGATACTTAACTGTGTATGTGCTCTATCAGTATAATACTGGCATAGGTGCTTGTATGAGGGATAGGAAATGGTTAAAGATAGGCTAGAGGGAAGAGGTTTACTTGTTCTTCAAGCATCAGACTGCGCCATGAATGAACCTGTAAGGGTTCAGAAAAGGTGAGAGACCTGGCCCAAACCTAAATTAGGAATTCTGCGGAAGTTACTGGACACTTGTCCAGTTTAGAATAATTTATACTTTTCATACTAGTTCAGGATGGTGGGGTTACTCTTTGAAGCTGTGGAGTAGCCTGCTGCCAGGTGGAATGAGGGAGCCGAATGAGCTTACCTTTGCTTCTCATGGTATCTTGGGTAGCTCATTTACAAATAAAGGCAATCATATTAGAAATATATAGACTAAAAACATGGGCAATTATTTTATATAAATGATCTAATTATAAAAGTTCTTATAAATCTGTTAAAGTCACACTAGAAAACATAACTGAGGAACTGTTGTTTTAATAGTTGTAAATTACTAATCCCCTGTTTTTTGGTATCTTTTCTTGCATAGAGAAATATTTTAAATATAGAACTCTAAACTCAATAGTTATGTCCACAAACACCCATTGGAAAAGTAAACAAATTGTGTACTCCACCGTAGGAAAGATATCAAGGACAATAGTGCAAATCCTAACTGAATAAATTCTACTATGGCCAATCAGTTCTTTCCTTAATTCAAAACCTGTTTTATGGAAGAAGGTAAAAACATCGTTGTAAAAACTGAGGGATATGAAACCTCAGAAGCTTCTCTCAAATATATCTATAAATATGCCGTTGTTTCAACCATGGGCTCTCTCAGGTTTTTGTTCCAACTGCAGGAGAATGAGTAAGAGAAGTAAGTTATCACAGTTCTCCACCATTTGAGGGGTGCTGGGCAGAGGTCAAGTCATAAATCAAAAGGAAAATAACATGGAGAGCTAAGCTGAACATCCGGGGAAGAAAATTTATCACCAGATTCACCATGTGTTTTGGACAGTCATGTTATTATGAGTCTAGGTTACAGAAAAGCTGGTAGAAAAGAAGGGAATAGCAGTTTCTCTCTGTCAATCGCTTTTTTTTCTTTTCTATTTCTTAGTTTTTCTCTCTTTTTTCCCATTATTCTTTCTTCCATCTCCCACTTTGGATTTCACCAGCTTGGTCCCAGAGTCCTTGGAGGCTTTCTCTTTGAGACTTACTACTCACTGGTGGTCAGAGCCTCACCTTTAACTGTCTGCCCCTCCTTGGATCATCCTCTCAGAATCTCCTTTAGCAGAACATGAGAATGATACAGTCCTAAATGAAGAGTTTAGACCTGGGTGGACCTTGAGCAGGACACAATGAAGAGCTCATGAGGTCAGCCTCTCTTGCTAATTCCTCTTCTCTCCTCTGTTTACATGATGTATTCTGAGGCTCCAAAGCCTCAGAATTCCCTGGAATTTATGCAGAGCAGAGTAGGTGCTCCTGCAGGGAAAATGGAGGGGACAGGAAACTATACTGAACAATGATAGGAAAGATCATGTTCCAGTGGTGTGATATAGGTGAATTAAATAGTATTTAATAATTTAAACTAATATTAATTTTAATTGTTAAATTTAGTGAAAATAAATTTTATTTTTCTATTTTCCAGTTTTCCTCAGAGCATGCATTTTTAAAACAGAAAAAAATGTTTATGTTATACTAAGTGAAAATGAAAATTCAGTATTATGTATACAAGCTAGCTACAAATATATAAAAATCATGGCAGAGAAATAAAACTGGAAGGAAATATACCAACCAATTAAGAGTGATTGCATTTGGATGGTGGGTCTAAGGCTAATTTTGATATTGTTGTTGTTTCTAGGCTGGTGTCGTCTAATTTTGCTCAAATGCATGTGTTTCACTTTTAGAATAGAATATATACAACATACTTCACTAAAATGGTGTTCCTTCTTTTCCTTTTTATTAAGGACTTGGGTTGCAAAAAAAAATTAATATAAATCAAAAAGGGAGTTTATAAGCAACATTCCTTGCTTTTTAGTTACTTTAATTTGAAAAAAATATATATATTTAATTAAAATGCTAGATATAAAATGTAATTTCACCACTCTTTCTTTTGTATAAACCAGCACCATGGAGCACAGGATTAGACTAGAGTCAGGCAACTGAAAGCTCAGTTCCACACTTGCCCCCAGCCATCTAGGTGACCTTGAGTGACACAGGTTCCTCCCTCTGCTTCAGTTTGCCCACCCATGATACTGAAAAGTTTGGGCCAGCCGATGCAGTCTGGCCCTTTATGCCTCTAAAATACTCTTGCAGTATCTTTTCTGGCTGTGTACCTTCCCTGGTGTCTCTCTGCTTCTCTCCTCTGTAAAAGGATGTAGTGGCAATGGTTTTAGACACTGTATCCTCAGGGAGTTTAGCAGCACATGTGAAAAAAAAGTTTTAACATAAGCAACATTACACGTGAGAGTGAGATTTTGTGACATTTGTGACTCTGTAGTGTAACTGTATTTTTTTTCCCTGCATATAACACCACTCTACTTCTATTTGTCCAACTCTGAGAACCAAAGATATTTTAAAGTTCAGCAATGTGTTTTAAAATAAATCCGTTTTTAGTCCACCTACAAAATGATTGGCCATGAATGGAAACAGTGGTACTGCTGCTTCCAGGGTAACATTGGCTGGGATTACACAGGAAGAGTCTTGGTGCCGGAGGATGTGTTCTTAACTCATAATCCAAGCAAATAGTGACTTTTCCTAACGTGGTTGAAAGAACATCCTGGTACAACCTTGATGAAATCCTTTTAGACTTTTGAGGCTTACTCTCTTTGTTTTATTTGTTCAGTCAGTTTCATCACTGCTGATATAGATGGATTTTCACCTATTAAAAGTACAGAAGTTATTACAAACCATGAAGCAAAAGGATGAATGGAATTCAGAATGACTTGGTTTGTGTATCTGTAAGAAAGATAGTTCCCTGCAGTTTTTACTCCAGTCCAGGGAGTAGATAGCAGGACAAATAATAATGTTAATGATGATGATAATAGTGGCTGATACTTAGTGAGCACTTCCTATATTCTAGACATTTTTCTAAAAATTTTAAAGGTTTTAACTTATTTAATCCCCATAACAACCTTATGAGCCAAGGTGCCATTGTTGTCTCCATTTGAGGAGGAAACAGAGGATGAGTAACTTGCCCAAGGTCACGTGCCTGCTAAGTGGCAGAGTTAGAATTTGAACTCAGAAAAGTCTGACTCTAAAGCCCTGGTTCATAACCAGCTGACTATTGCCTCTCTGCTCGTCAATGTTCAGCCATCTGTGCAGGATCTAGACATGAGTCAAGAGACAGCCAGGCCTTCTGGATAATGTATGTTCCTCACTTTCTGTTCCCCGTACCAGAGGTCTCAGCCTGCTATCTCCATGCTTTCCTGCCACATAGACTCATCTTCTTCCTAATCAAATATTTGCTGGGACTGTGGGTAGAGATTTAGAAACAAGTCTAACTTTAGGCAGGTGTAATGGCTCCGAACTTTGGAGATGACCAGTAGAGCAACAATTTGTAAAAGAATGCCCATGTAGGAGCAGGGAAACCTTGGTTTGATTTGCAGTTCAGCTACAGATACCAGGCCACAAGGGAGGAGATTCTGATCCAGTGGGTCAGGTATGGAGCCTTGTAACTATATATTTAAAAATTTTCCCCAAGGAATTCTGACACTCTTCCCAGGTTTGATAATCCCTAAACTAGAGCATGGGGAAAGTAAAATATTCTAGGGAAAAAGGACAGTGAATCATCACCGAATGTTTATGTTCATTAGATAAGGCGATGGGGTTCTTTAACAGCTTAATCCTGGAGGGCAAAAGGGAAGAATCAGGATCTAGGGCAGGTTTACTCTTAAACCCCTATGCTTTAAGCAAAGTATATTGAATAGCTCCCCAGTGTTGCATGATTGGAGCCTTCTCAACACCTTCCATGTGTTAGTCATGCTGTTGTAGCATGATGAGCCCAGAGGGGAGGCAGCTAGCTAGGCCTGGGGAGTGAAGGAAGATTTCTCAGACCAGGTGACCTTTAGACAGAAGGCATTACATGTAAGGTCCTTATTTGGACCCAAATCTAAGTGGTGCATTATAGAGCCTGAACATAAAGAGGTTTATTTTGGAAGACATTACAACCATTCAGTGAACAGCTCATCAGCCCCCGTCTGACCAGGATTCCATGCCATGGACAGTGACAGCAACAGACTCCCTCACCTCACTCCACCTCATCCTGACCTGCCTCCTTACTTCTGCTTCTGTCTGTCTAGATCCAGTCCCTTCAAGTGAAAGTCAATAACTAGAAACTAAAACAGAAATTTTATCAGACACATTGGTGTATTTTTATTCATCTTCACTGCATGTTGAGTCTGCCCATTCTGGATTGTGTTTACATTTTTAAGTTATTAATTTAATTATCAAATATTTGAAACATACAGACAATTCAGGAAATGAATTGACACCCGTATTTCCATCTTCCATCTTTAATAAATGTTAATATTTTACCCTATTAGCTCCAGATCGTTCTCATTTGTGAAGAAATAAAATGTTACAGGGACTGTCAGTGCCTACCCCCATCTTGCCCCTGGCATCTTGATGTTTGCTAAGGAAAATATTTCAGTAATATTGATATTTGCCATGTCAAAAGTAGTGTTACATAAGAACTGCATGGGACCTCAGGGATCCTATACTCCAAATTCCTTTGAAGCTGAGTCCTAAAGGTTCTAGAAAGCAGGCAGGGTTCTGGGAACACGACAGAGTTAGTCACCCAAAAATATTTTTTTTTTTTTTATTATTGATTGAAGTATTTGCATGAGTGTGAGAAAGATAGTAACATTCCCATTTTGATTTTTAGATCCTATTTACCCATCTTTATCCCCACTGCAGCTGGGCTAATTCAAGCCCTCATTAGCTCTGGGTGATAGCAGTAGCCACTCTATAGGCCTCCCCTTCTCACAACGTAGCTATTACCATGCACAACGCACGTTTCGATGGCAGGATGTCATCACGTCTCTTCTGATGTGTGTCCGTTTCCATGTGAGTTTTGGTAAGAAGATACAAGAGAGGAGGAGATTCTGGTGTCTGATATAATAATAATCGTGATAATCATCCCAAACATTTATTGAAGTTTCACTCTCTGCCAAGAATTGTTCTATGAACTTTATATGAATTAATTTATTAAAGTCTCGTAGCTTCTCTATGACATAGATATTATAATTATCCCTACTTTAAGGATGAAGAAGCTTAGGCACTAAGACTAAGTGACTTGCTTAAGTTTTCCCAACTAGTATGTGGCAGAGGTAAGGTTTGGACCTGGGCCACCTGGCTCCAAAGCCCATGTTATTTACCACTATGCCACCCTGCCTTTCACTGTAGCTCTTGATGACAGTGAATGAAAGAGCAAGCCCATTTGGGGGCTTCTAGTTTTGCTAGTCCTTAATACATAGTGTAGTCTGTCAGATTCTTCAAAAGTCTGTATTTTGCATCTTTTGAATGGGTTCTGTTTGGCAATTATTTTGAAATTGAAGAATCCGGAATACTAACATATTTCTCCATAGGAACACTTTTATAAGGAGTAGTTAAATTTCCAGACAAATCTGTAATCTAGTTAAGCCATGAAATAGCTAAATATGCTCATTTGCAATAAAATAAGATAAAAAGAGCAATGCTGTTACAATATTAGTAAAAAGAGAAGGTCAAAGTTGTTATATTTTACTCTTAGATAGTTGTGCTTAAGGGGAAGGAGGATGAGGAAGTAGATAGAAACTTTGGGGATGATTTTAGATTTGTGAGTACTTTTAAGGGTTTTGGAGATAAATATTTATTATATCTAATTTCATTTAATATCTGAAGGCTTTCTTTTTATTTGATATAGTTGTCTAGTAGTTGTGTTTTTATACTCCTCAAACTCCAGAACAACAAGAACTTGTTGTTTGCATATATAACCAAGAGAAGATGAGAGATTTTGCTGAAGTAATTAGGCAAGAGTTAGAAAAGAGGAGGGAAAAGAGTTGTAGAGAATATACATACTAGTTTTGTAAATAGAGATCATTTGAGCTGCAGTTAGTTTAAAGAATAGACGTACAGTAGGCAGTGTATGTACATGCCTTCCAAGTGGGAAAATGATTGTGAGGAAAAGATTTTGAGTGATGTATTTCCTTCTGTCAGTCAACAGTAGCATCATTGACTCAAACCAACATAATAGATGGAAGGAGGAGGAAACTGCAACCAGCTAGGAGCTCATGTTACCAAAGAACATTTGTAATTTAACACATACTTTGTATTTCTCTGATGTAAAGTGTATTCTTTTAGGTTAAAAATGGATTAGGCATGCTTTCAAGAAAATGACTTTAGACATCTTGTGTTCTTAGAACACAAAAGTGAATGTACTGTGTATATATGTATATATATTCTCTAGTTTTCATGGCACTGTTAATGTACCTCTGCAGGGCCTCTTCTTTTATGTCTACTTATTCCCTCTTATGAGGGATGTAAGAAGCCTTGCAAGAATGGTTTCAAATAATCTGCTTATTGTGGCTGAGATAAGCTTGCCTAGTTATTCAGGCTCAGCCCTCTTCCTATGCCACCTTTCCTATATTTTGTTTCTTTGTTTCATGACATAGTCACTGAGGTGGACATACATTTTTTAGCTACCATAACAGAAAGCTTGTTTCCTTATTATCCATGGAGCTGGAGGTTAAGCTCAACCTTGGCTGCAGTGAGAAGGAAGTCCTGGACTTAACATTGCTAAGGGACTTAGAAACATTGCTGTTTTCAAAACATGTCACCAGGTCATTAATTAAACGCTAAAGTGAGTAACTTGAATGGACTCAGCTCAAGAGAACCCTTCCCCCGCACTGCTCCCATTTTGGCCCATGTAAAATACACACAATTTAAATCTTATTGAATGCTTCTGAGGGCTCCAATCTCAATAGTTAGAATCACAGTTAGTAATATAATTTTTTCCAGTTTGTGAAAGGAAGAATAACGGACCCGAAAAAACTGGATTATTTTCACTTTCATTGCCTAGCTAATGATATTGGTTGGAATAACTGATTTAAGATACCTACTGATTTGAAATGTTTTGGGTATAAAGCATTAAAAGCCCTGATTACATGATTCCCTTTGAAGTTAGTCCCGGAAACACTTTGTTCTTAGATGATATTGGAAGGAGGTCCAAAATGGACATTTGTTCCCCAGAGGGTATAAAATCTGACAGAGGGTCTAAAATTCTTGGAGAACGGATAAATACCATGGCATCTTATTTATTTTTCTGCAGCTCTTATTTATAGAACTGCAGCTCTGAAATATTCCAATGAAATTGTTTAATTGCACCAACCAACTCAAAACAGTGTAAGCAAAGCTTTTTCTCCTGATTTCTGAGTTTATAGCTCCCAAGTGGACTGAAACTAGGGATTTCTTTCTGCTGAGTAGCAATTTTAGAGAGGGTACTTTTGAAATTTTGTCAAAGTAAAATTTCAGAGAAGCTCCTTTAGATCTTTTTCCTGGAATAGGGTGATCAGAAGGGAAAAACATGGCTGGTTGCACAATCCCTTTGCCAGATAAATATCAAAACACCCTAATTCCACATTGATGTTCCTGAAAGTTTTTATATGAGGACCTTGAAAAACACTTTATATGCATACATTTCCTACCACCTTTTTCAGTTGGAGGCAGGGTGGAACATGACCACATTTTTAGTGGCTATAGGTGGAGAAGTGCAATTTTTAGTCACACAGAAGAAAGCTTATTTTAAAAAAGTCTCTTCATGAATATTCTCCGATACCTCTACCTCCAGCGTCCTTATCCCCATAGTGAGCCACAGCTGCTCCCTGCCTCCCCCGAGACCCTGCAAGACTAGCAGGTAGGTCTAGTCCAGGCTTCTATGAAGTCACTACTTTTTCCCTGGGTCCTGGTGCCCACGAGACCTTGTGTGCACTCTCCAAGAGGAGAGTTTCTGTTTTCCCCAGTCCTACGGAGTTGCTGAGATCAAGCCCCGTGGGGCTTCAAAGCCAAATGCTCTCTGTGACATGGTGCTAGTTCCTGGACTTCTCTGAGGCTCTTTCCCCCCCTCTTCTAGACAGTGTAATAATACCCATCTCACAGTTATTTTGTAGATTGGATAAGACCCCAGAGCGCCTAGCATATTAGTCCTTGACAGATAGAAGTAGGAATAACTCATACACACAGGACTTACTATATATCAGGCATGGTTCTAAACACCTTAAAGATGTTAACCCACTGCATTCTCACAATATCTCAATGGGTCAGTAATATGTTATTCCCATTTTACAGATGAGAAAACAGAGGCACAGGAGATCAAGTAACTTGCTCAGCATCAGACATCTACTCCGTGTTGGAACCAAGTTTTAAATTTAGGGCAGACTGATACCAAATTCTATGTGCTTAGCTATCACACCAGCCTGTCTCTCAACAGGAAGGGTCTTTTCTATTAAGGAATATAAGGCTTTAATTTGGATTTATGGAACATATATTCCTTTCTAACATGCAGGATACCTTGATTTCTGCAGAAACTTCTTGCAGAAACTTGTTTTTCCTAAAATAATGGCTTATTAATAACATAATTTTTGTGAAGTAATAAGATGCAGTAGGTTCACAGATTTTCAAATACTTACATACACAAACTGAGAGAAGCAAAATGTATTTGATCAGATTAATTTCCCATGCTGTGCTTGAATTAGCATACTCTTAATTATCCATTTTATTGGAAGTTTCTTAAGTACTATATAATTTAATGATTTGAAATAAAATTAGTAAATGCTTCTGTACATTTGCAGAAGTAAATTGGTGTTAGAAGACCTTATTAATTGTGTGATTTTAGGCAGATCACATAAATTCTTTGAGTCCTGCTGGTGTTTGAACCTGAAAAGTAGGAAATATAATCCCTCTTGTGTCTACAGTGAGAATCAGATGAGAACATTGATGAAAATGGTTTTTGGCAAACCTGCAAATGCTATATAAATGCAAAGGTCATCATTAGTGTCAAGAGAGTTTCAGGATTTCATGTGATTGCTCATTAACGTGCCAAGAGAGCTGGGATATGAAATCCACATTTCTCAATCCCAGACCTTGGCCAATCATTTGAGATATCACCCCATTGGAAATACATGGAGCTTAGACCACATTGCTTAACTGATTCCTATGGGAGGTGTTGGCTCATTGAGAGACATGGTTTCTATGAAGCCGATAAGAGCTGGCCTAGTTGACTTCCGTAGCCCCAACTTTAAGAATTTAGAATTCGAAAATTAAAACAGGGCAAGTTCTTCTGGAGCTTAACTGAGCCTACAAATTAAAACTTCAAGATGATTTAGTACTAGCATTTTATAGTAGAGCATTTGCCAAGAAAACCAGACACAATCACCCCCAGTGTTTTGAGCAGACTCCAGTTTTTCACAGGAAATGGAGAACTCTTTTTCATTTTAGCCATAGGAATTGGTATTGTTTATTTCCTCATCCATATGTTTTGTGTCTGGAAATGTCCCAAGATCCTCAAGCTCAGCGGGTCAACCTGACCCCTTCCCATTATACTCTTGAAGTTCATTCTCATCTGCCCCTTCTCTTTACAGTTCCTCCAGGCTCCCGACCATCTCTTTCTCTTATTCAGTATTCTTCCTCACATTCTCCCTGTCCCCATATCCCAAGTCCTCCCTCCTCTTCCTCATTTGCTGAGTTTTAATTATGCACATCCAAAAGCATTGAGAATGAAGGTCAGCAACTCTAATTCTACCTTCTTTTCTTCCAGCACCAAGCAAGCTTTATCTGGGGAAGATAGAGGTTGGGGGACATGGGGAGGGAGGGATGAACCTAATATCAGAGTTCTACCATTTTGATAGAATAAACAATTTCTCTTTTAAATAAGGGCAGGCTGTCTGCTCTTGACCTCTTTGGAAGAACTCCTTCTCATCATGCCTTGCCTTGCACTTTTCTCTCAGAGCAATTCTGGCTTCCCCTTCCCCCATAGGTTTCTGGCTGTCCTCTGGCCGTCCTTCAGCTTTCTCTGTTCCCTTCTCTTTGAGGTGTCTGTGCTGACTTCTCGGCTCTCCTTGTGCCTTTCCAAATTCTTCACACTTCTGCTGCCAGTTTGGGAATGATTCATGATTTCTGCGTCCAAAATATTAGTTCTAGAAGAAGATCTTCCTGGTTTCCCGGTCTCATTTGGCTGAGGTATTCACTATCCCAAGCCAGAGAATGGGCAGGAGAAAATTTGAGATTCTTGCAGGCCCTTGCCCTGGTTCCCTCGTGGGCTGTCATGTTAACTGAGGTTTCCAAGCCTGCAATGAAAGACATGATCTCAAATATACACGCTCCCTTTTGGTTATTCTGTTCCTTTCACATTCACGGTAAAGTAAACACGCTATTATTTATTTCACAGTGCTCTTGCTTTCTGCTGAAAATTGCATTAATGATGTTTGAGGAATTGAAATTCTTCATTTGGCCTCATCAAATCATTTTGTGTCATTGGTTTCCTTTACTTTTCTTTGGATAATATCATCTTAGTTTTTGGTGTAGTTAGAAAAGTTGTTTGCTCTGCTCAGATTAAAGGCTTTCTTCCCCTTAATTATGTTATTCCTAATTATGTCCTCTTCCCCCTTACCAAGACCATCTAGAATAATATCTCCCGCTCGAGTGTTTATAACCTTCAACATCTTGCACATCATAAATGGAAAATGGCCAAGTATTTGAACTTTGTAAGCACAAACCATTAATGGAGAGTCAATACGGCATATGGCTGTGATGAATGAAACTGTGTTTTTGACATGACTGTTCTGGTAAATTTAAGTGATTCTTGACCCACCAGTGCTACAGTCTGAACTATCAAAAATCCCCTAAATGTTTGATATGGTCCCATGTTGTTTTCTATCACATGCTCTGTAGAACTTCTGTAGTATTCATGACAGTAATGAGGTATTCAAATTTTTATTCAAATTCATGAATTTCTTCTCTGCTCACTTTTCAACAAGTGGAAGATACGTTTTTTACTCATGATATGTAAGTTAAACGGTAGGATTTGAAATTTCTCATTTAAGCAAAGACTTTGGCAAATATGTTTCACAGAACATCATAATTCATTCAGATGTAATAGGAAGAACTGGAGAAGATGTGACAGGTAGAGAGTAGTAAAACCCCGTATTTACATAACATGTAAATACATTTGTCTGAGTACCTTGGGATGGCCTTACCATTAGTTCTACCTGTAAGCATTCCAAATTTACTAGGCTTTAGAAACATTTCTTAGCCTTAGGGCTTTGTGTGGAAAATAATAATAAAGTAATAATGCTTTATAAATAATGCTTACTGCATGCCTGGTACCATATTAAACACCTACATGTGTTACCTCACTTTATTCTGCGGACAACTTAGTGCAATAGATATTACTATTATCATCCTCATTTACATATTTGGGGCTCTGGTTAGGGAAATAAGGTAACTTGCTTAAGTTATGCTCTAGATAAAGCCAGAATTTGAGTACATTTCTTTCAGACTATAGATCCTGCCCTCAAGCATATTGCTCACCTGGAGGAAAACTCACCTTTGAATAAGCTGAGAGCTTCCCACAGTGGGTGCGGTCTTAACCTGTGGGACATAGATTTCTCTTCCTTGCTTCCTTTCCTGGGAAAGCCATTAACTAAGCCCGGCTCTTTCCGGAAGGATGAAATGTTCTTTGTAAACCTGTCTTAAATACATTTCTTTTTCTTGAACAAGCTGGAGTTTACCACTCTCTTTTATTATAGATTCTTAAATGATTAAACTGTTTTTACTTTATATCCCAGTGAGACCCAATCAAATTCCCCCCCCTCACTAAGGTGAAAGTAGAAGACAGGGAGAAATCTCCAGTTTGGGATAGCAGTTAGTGTGAGATAGCTGAGAGTACCAAATGTGATGATATAAATGTAGAGTGGTGAAACAGCAGTGCTGTTTCAACATTCTGTTTATTTCAACACTTGGGGCTTAAGGAAAGCCAAGATTTTGGTTGATCACTCTGCTTATGTTGTCAGTGGGGTAGCTGCAGTCTATAATGTAATAACTCTAAAAAGCCAGATTTTTGTGCTATAAAATTTTGAAAATCATGTTTAATTCTCATACGGAGTTTTATGGGACTACTAGGATAGAGTCTGGTGGCCCTGGAGGAGAACAATGGGATCTTTAAGTGGGAAAGAAGGTGAGAGAATTATTGAGGCCACATCGACTAATGATTTCAGATTGATTCAGTTCAGGGCAAGTTATCCATTCGATTGATTATAGCAAAAACGTTCCACATTAGGAGAGTTTTTCTGATTAATTGCCTAATGTCATTTCATTCTATCCTTAGTAAATACCTACTGAGATTATTTACACACTAACAAAGAAAAGAGTTTTTCTTTGCAAAAATTCTGGTAATTTACACATATTCTGAACAGGCTCAGTAAATGACTTGTAAAACCATGGGAGAATAAGCCAGTGCTTTGTCACATTATCTATCATATGTAAAAAACATTGTATTACTTTGCATTCTTTTAATGTACCATGCCATCCTTTTCCCATGTAGAAACATTTGAAATCTATTTTGTTTCTCTGAATACTCCTAGAATAGAGGGCATTAACGTACCCACAAACCATAAGCACAAAGGGTTGAAAATTTCTTGCTGGTAAACGTCATGGCAAAAGGTTTGGGTGCTTAAAACTAACCACATGTTGATTAGACCATTTTTGGAAATGTGTAAATAAGGTGGAAGGATGTTCAGTGGGCGCCTCTGTATCACTAATCTATCCTACATGTGCTGTACAATTAGAAGTTTCTGTATTGATCCCCTTTGGAAATTTCATTAATAAATTTAGAAGGTTTAAGATTTTGAAGTCAAAAGTACCTGGTTTAAATTGTACCTTTGTCGTAAGTCATACGTCTTTAAGCAAATTGCTTAACTTACTTTTTCACTCATCTGTTTTCAGTTTTTCTTATCTGTGTAATGGACTGAATAGCAGAATTTCCCTCACAGGCTAGCTGTGGAGGTTACAAGCTAATGCACACAAGTTGCATATGTAGGAACCGGTACTTTTAAAAAAAAGATAGTGCAACTTCCGTGGCAGTCCAGTGGTTCAGACTCTGCGCTTCCAATGCCAGGGGCGCAGATCGGGGAACTAGGATCCCACGTGCTGCACGGTGCGGCCAAGAAAATATAAAAAATAAATAAATAAAATAAAATAAAGATAGCACATCTTCTTTTATCAGCATTGATACATTCTGTTGGAAGTTTAATTTTTATTATATAAATATTGGCCTAAGGTATGTTATACTTTCAGCTGTGTACAGAGAATTAGACCATTCTTTATGAAGGGAAGCAACACCAAACTGATAGAATCTGAACTGTGTAGGGTATGGTATAATGTCTCATCCAAAAGGTTATGATGGGATGCCAAAGTGAACTGATGTCCAAGGGGGAGGAGGGCTGGGAGTAGATAAAAAGAACCTGTGAGTAGGGCCAGCCTCTTCGGAATCTCTCCAGGCTGGCTCCTGTGTGCTTTGCTTTGCTGTGGTACTTCTTCTCAATGCCCTTCTCTCTGCTTCAGCTCCAGACTTTAGCTGGGGTTTTATTTCACTCTTGGAGGCCTAGCACTGGACTCACTCTCTGGGACTGAATGCCCTTCAGTTTTAAAAACTTGCAGCTGGAGTAAGAGGTTTTCTCCCCCCTGGACCACTGTAACCTTGAGGTACCTGCCTTGCCAGGTGACGGGAGATCACAATTATGGTCAGAAACAGCTAAAGCATTCAGAGTCTCTGGAACCATCTCCTCTTAAAGGATGCATTGCTTAATAATGATCTGGAAAAAGAATCTATCAGAGTAGGAAGCTTAAATAACTCAGCCCCTACATGTTATTTTTAGATACTTAACATAAATGTTCAGATTCAGGGTGGGCCCTTCTTTCGTTGGAAAAACCCTGCCATGTGGGTGGTCTTGGGGGTTCCACTCTAGGCTGGGAAATTGTCAGTCCATATTTCCATCAGAAATTTCCTTCTGTTTCCTTACTCTCATCTGCTTGGAACTGTGCCCTGCATTTTTCTCTCTGACATTTCAGTGAGAAGACAGGCCTGAGACCAAAGGGCCATCTGAGATGTGGACATGGGTTTACTAACGTTTACTGTCTAAAAAAAAAAAAAGGATAAATCTCCTTTTAAGAACTTTTTAAAAGCTTATCTACCAAAATGGCCATGATTATCATTCTCTGACAGCTCACATGGAACCGTGATCCAACACAAATGATTTCAATTCATATTTGGTCCACAGGGTACATGTGATATTTTTCATTGTGCATTTCAAATGCATGGGACTTGTTTTCACATTGAATAAGTGTAATCAAATGAAACAAATTTCAGTGGTACAGCGAAGGTAACAGGACTGCTGTCTAAATTCCATCACTCTCCCCCATTTCCATCCTCCTGGGCGTTTTCACCATGAGCATAATGGGCTAACCAGTTGTTTGACTGACTGGCTGGAAAGTTCCTACCCATCATGACTGATAGCTCTATAATCCTTTGTCAAAAGTCAGCAGAGCCCGGTGGCCACTCCAAATATCTCTGGAACTGAACAAACTCATATACAAAGCTGTTTTCTTGTAGAAAATGACTAGAGTAATATAACAAAATTAAGGATTTTCCTTAAAGAATGAGGGTAATTTTGAACTTAACTCCATATTTTATTTATTTTTAAATTTTTTATCCTTATATAAGTTTTATAGGTTCCTTTCCATTTACAGCTATTACAAAATATTGGTTCTATTCCTTGTGTTGTACAATACATCCTTGAGCTATCTTACACCCAGTCGTTTGGACCTTCTACTCCCCACTCCTATAGTGCCCCCCCACTGGTAACGACTAATTTTTTCTCTATATCTGTGAGTCAGCTTCTTTTATGTTATATTCACTAGTTTATTGTATTTTTTAGATTCCACGTATAAGCAATAACATACAGTATTTATCTTTCTCTGTCTGACTTATTTCACTTAGCATAATGCCCTCCAAGTCCATCCATGTTGCTGTAAATGGCAAAATTTCGTTTTTTTCTATGGCTAAGTAGTATTCCATTGTGTGTGTGTGTGTGTGTGTGTGTGTGTGTGTGTGTGTGTGTGTGTGTATATACACACACATACACACATACGTACCACATCTTCATGTCTCAGTATATACTTATTGTAATGGCAGAATTGTTAGTAGTGCTTTTTATGACTCTCAAAAGTGCCTGGGTTTGGACAGTAATTTTTCAGTCACTCTAATAGTGAGGCTCATGGGAATTAGGAGCCTGAGCTCTGCCTATGAAGTCTTAATATCAATATTAGAGTATATATACAAGATGTAAACCTGGGAACAAATGTGACTTGCAGAATCAATAATGTTCTTAAAAGTTCTGTGGTAATAAGTGTTCTCTCTCAGGTGTCTAATAGCTGAGTATTTAATTATGTCCTATGTGCAAAGCTTGAATTAATCACAGACTAAAATGCCTAGTATTTATACCCCTTCTCATTTTTAACAGAGTAGAGATGTCTTATAAAAATAGGCCTCACAAGAAAAAAATTAAGTGAGGAAAAGTAATAAGGTTAGTAAAAGTAGGATGAAACCTGGGATATAGTTATTACTCCAAATGTATGGGAGTGAGTTGCTCAAGTGGAGGCAGAGACGATTAGGAGGTTAAGAAATTTGGAGGCTAAGGAACTGAAGCAACTCGCTCCCATGGCCACATTTCAGAAGAATATATCTTTTGAATTCATAGCTGCCATATCATGCTTTGGAAAAAACCTCCTACTTATCCATCAATCTTATCTCTTTGCCTCCCCAAACCTTCCCTTTAAGCTCACTGAGACCTTCAGTGCTTTGACTTCTCTGTTGTATCCAGGTCTATTAGCATTTTAGGGGCTGTTTCCTCCTCTATTTAAATATCTCCCCATCTTACCAATACCTCACTCTCTAATTCTCCTACCAACACTCTCCCTTTTTCTCCCTGCTACACTCTCCTCACAGTCTCCAGCTCTGGATCCATGTGAGCATCTGCATTTTACTCCTATACTTAGACTTCTTGGCACTGCTAGAGAAAGTCTCATCCCATTTAAGTGTTCACATTGATGCTGTTAGCACTGCACAGTCTCCAGTCTGGTTGGGGTGATCCTTCCGTCTGTAACCAGCCAGCTCTTTCTTAGGTTGCTTCTGGTGACTGTTCTAGATTTTTCTCCTGCCATTCACTTGCGAGCAACTTGAATTCAGTATCTGGTCCTGACTGGCACATTAGTATGGAGTAAATGTTCATTGAATGAATGAAACCTTCATACTAGCCTAGCCTCCTTTTCCTCATCTCACCTCCTTCCTACTCACTGGCAACTGATAACCTTGCCTTTTTTTTCATGGGAGAAAATAGAAGCCATCCTAAGGATATATGTCTCAACCTTCTGTAACTCTCCTCTCCTTCATCACTAACTCAGTGAAAGAGGTATTCATTCCTTTGTTCAGGACCTACCTCTTCAACTGTGTTCTCAACCCCTTTGCTGACTATCCTCCCCAGCTCCCCCCAATGCACACTCATTCTGTGAACTCTATAAGTGGTCCCTTCTCTCTTTTAGATCTTCAGTTATTTCATTTCTAATGGTCTTCACTCTCAGTATATAAGTTTCTCCATGGCTTTCATAGTTTCAACCTAAACTGCCTCTTTTTGTTATCTTTTGAAATTACTCTTGCCAATATACCAAAGTTGTTGAATTTAATGGGAACTCTTCCATAGTGTTGCCTCCATCTTCTCTGTTGATTATTCCCTCCTTCTCAATGGTATCCTGCCTTGGGTTGTATGATACTTTGATCCTGTGTCTTGCTGCTTCTTCTCAGATGCCTTTATGGATACCTCCCCCCATTTATCCACTCTTCTAATGAATGTGTTTTGCAGAGTTAAATTGTCTTTCCTCTGCTTCCTCACACTATACCCTGTCCTTTGGTGATCTCAGCTTCACTCATAGCTTTGATCATGGACATTGTGATGATTCCAAGGCTGCATCTCTAATTAAGACTTCTTCATTGGAGTCCCTGATTGCTACAAATTATTCATTTTTGCACGATCCATGGATACCTCCCAATCAAACATGTCTTAAGCTAACTCATCACCCTCTAAATCCTTCTCGTATTTATTATTTGTGTTTGATGCCACTGTCCATCTTCTCATTAAGCCTGGGAACACCCAAGTCCCTCTTTTCTCTCTGCTCACTGCATCTAGTCCATCTCCAAGTTCTGTTGACTCTGCTTCCTCATTATCTGACAATTTCATGCTCTTTCTTCCATTTCTTTTGTCATTGTCTTAGTTCAGGCTCTCATCACTTCCCTGCAACAAGTTCTTAACTGGTCTCACTGGCACTTAAATTCATCCATCATATAATTGGCAGAATGATTTTTCTAAAAGGAATATCTGAACACATTATTCCCTTGCTTAAAATCCTTTCATGTCTCCTATAACTTTCAGGATCAAATTCATAATTCTTAATAGGGCACACAATGCCCATGTTGATGTGAACACTACCCATTTTGTAGCATCATCACTCAACCATAGCAATATTATGCACTGGCTGTTTCCCTCAGGGTGTCCCATGCTCTTTACTTTATGATCTGGTATAAACTGCTCCTCTGCCCAACCTACACTGTGACTCAGATCACTCTTTCCAGGCAGCTTTTCCTAAGCTTTGCCTAACATGTCAGGCCCCATAGCACCTTAAGCACATATCTTTAGATTCTGCTTATTTCTCTGTCCACTACGAAACTGTGGCGCCTCAAGTAGGAATTACTTCTCTCTTATTTGTTATCGCTCTGCCATCCCTACCTCCTGTCCCCACTTATCAGAGTTTTCACAAATAACATTTTCTACTCAGTAAATCAATTCCAGAGACCAGCCTAAATTGTATCCCAAAAAGGAAAAATAAACCCACCCCACAATTTTAAGACAATAGTGTGTCACTGCTACTATTCATAAGTGTATATAGGAAGCCCCAGAGTGTGAAAGGGCCACATCTGTGTAGCTTTTGCCACCAACGCACTATTAGAATACCTGTATGATTTATGACCCTTTGATGTATCTATTCACAACAGCAGATAGATTGAAGTTTGAGAATACTAAAAGTATGTAAATTAAAATTTTAGTTATACATTATATATAGAAATATAAAATGTATCAGTACATATAGAGAGATATAATATCGTACTTAACCACAAGTTTTTATTATTTTGGAAATTTTTCCCTATGGAAACTTAGCTTGACTTTCTGCACAATTACTGTACAAACTCTAGCAGTATCACAATTTACCATATCATTAAATTCTGTTCCATTTCTCACTTCCTAAATGCATTTTGGCTGGTGTCAGATGATACTTCCATTTCCCCAGCACTTCAGTATTTACAGGGCCTACCTATCATGGGAGGATGTGACCCAGGCAGATTGAAAGTTTGTTTCTAGTGTCTGCAACAGGGCACCTCCACCATGTTTAACTTTGGACTTATGAACTTCCTATCTGAGACTCTGAGGCACCTGATTTGCATCAACTATATACAATCTCAAGCTCTTTGGAAGTCCAGAAGCGTGTAATCTTGAGGGAAGGAAATTTAGCAATATGCTAATTTTTCATTGTGCATTGTACTTACAGTGCTTACTTTGCTCCAGCTTTCTCTTCCTTTTCTTCTCTGCTTGGAATTGTGTTTCCTGTTTATATGAGCTGGGGTGATCCAGAGGCCTCCACAGGCAATAAATCCTGCAGGGCAAAGGCAGACTGAGATAGGAAAACATTTTTTCCCCAGCTCAATGGACAAGGCAGTTCTGGAGCCTGCAGTATGGTTTTTATGTTTCTTTCAATTCCCTGTGTGGATTGTTCACAAGGAAGGACCGAGAGCAGCAGACCATTTCTCTTTATTCCAATTCTCACTCAGAACAAGCTCTAGGAAACAGATTGGAGACTGTGGACGGGAATAGAATCACACATGATCTGATGAGTACAGTTTAATTATGAACAGAACCAGGGAGAAAGTTATTTCTGAAATCCCTCCTTGCTCCCTGTACTTGAATTCTCTAAGATAAAATACAAGAAAATGTTTATTTTTGATCTACAAAATGAGCTACATGTGGAGAAGTGATGTTCTCTGCTTTTTGGATTATTTGCTTAATTTATTAGAGTGGTCCAAATAACAGAATATTATAGTATTGGGCTTTCTAGTCAAAACTCCCATTTTATAGATGAAGACACTGAGGCCAAGAGAAATAGATCTTCTTTTCTTAATATACAGGCTTTCTTCTTTCCCACTGATGCCTTATTCTTTTTAACACTCATTCACATCCCTTGCCTACTCCCTGTCCCCCAAACACTTCCATGTTACCAGCTCTGGTTTTGTTCAGGGTTCACTGGCAGTAGTAGGCTGAGTGTAAAGCTGGGGTTCCTGGAGTATTCTTAAGTAGTGATTAAGCAATTAAAACTCAAATCGGTTTCTCTGCAGTTATTTCAGAAGAGGGGGAACAGAGCAGGCATGTGTTCCTCAAGTTCCCGCGAGCATAGGAGGACAAA
The DNA here is from genome assembly GCF_951394435.1 of Stenella coeruleoalba. Classification (NCBI taxonomy): domain Eukaryota; kingdom Metazoa; phylum Chordata; class Mammalia; order Artiodactyla; family Delphinidae; genus Stenella; species Stenella coeruleoalba. The sequence continues at coordinate 53,590,782 of NC_137148.1, forward strand.
TTTACAAGAAATTATGTCTCAAATCCCTGAGACCATCCATGGTGCTCAGTGAAGGCTGTCCAAGATCCAAATTCTGGGGAAAAATCCAGGAACTTCCAAGAAGAATTAGATTGTTTTTAGCAAGTAAAGAGGTGAGAGGAGATAGGAAGATGGTAGAGAAGAAAGAGCAAGTGTGTATAGAGAAGGGTTAAAAGAGAGGCAACTCCTCAAGTGACCAAATGGCTGAGGTCGGGGCAATAAATCTCTCGACAGTTTTTCAGAGTCTGAGAAATCTGTGTTTAGAAGTCAGCTAACACACCTGCTTGAATTTCACTTTTGGGTTGCTTATGTTCTGTAGAATTTAGCTTGAATTTTAACGGGTGATGAGTGATTAGTGAAGCTGACCCTGATCCCTATTGAATTTTTCAAATAAAATGAATTGTATTTTGCACAGATAATGTGTGTGTGGGTAAAGCGTCAGCCATCAGTATATTTGAAGAGGAATAAACAATGGGATGAGCTCTCAAACTTTCCATTAACTTTTTATTTTAAACTAGTTATAGATGCATAAGAAGTTGCAAAAAATAATGCAGAGAGGTCTCATGTGCTCTTCACTCAGCTACCCTCCACCTGCCACCTGCCTTACAGTAACATCTTACATAACTCTAGTCCATTATCAAAATCAGGACATTGATATTGGCATAATACAGTTAAGTAGACCTCAAATCTTATTCAAAATTTCACCAGTATTTAACAAGTACGCATTTTGTATGTGTGTACTTCTAAGAAATTTTATCCTATGTATAGATTCGTGTAACCACTACCACAACCAAGATACAGAACTGTTCTATCACTACAGTGGAACTCCTTCATACTGCTCCTCTGTAGTTACTTTCCATTAACTTTATATATGACTGAATGTGTCATGCAGCCCTTTTTCTTAATTGTTCTTCATTAGATGGGAAACATTTTTCTTCCGGGGAAAATTATAAGAATTCTTTTGTCTTTAATGAATGTTGTAAAAAACTGAGATGAAATGTTCTATAAAATTATATGACATAGGTGATATACATATATATATGTGTGTATATATAAAATATGGTTCAAATCCCTAATATAGTTCTTGAACAATGTCAAAGAAACTCTTTGACATGTATAAAGCCCCACTGTTTACAGATGTGAATGATATGTTTGTAATGGAATGAAAAGATACCTTGTCAAATTTAGTGGAAGCTGCTCTCTCTGGCCTTACTGAATGAGGATTTTGACCAAATCATGCAATCTTTTTCCTGTCTATAGAATTGGAATTGATGTTCTAACACTCTACCCTTCTTACTGTGTATTGATATCTTGGATAGACTGAAAAGTGTCTTAAAGGTGCATTCTTCTTTCAAGACAGAAGAAAAAGACATTTTTGGAAGTTTTTTACCTGAAGCTTAAAAGTTAAAAAGCAGATGGTCTTTAGAGCAGGGATTTAATAAAAACCTTTGTGTTGAGTTGCCATTAGAAATGCTTCTATAAACTCCCAAGATGTAAGAACAAATCACTGTATCCTAATAATTAAGTATATTAGCTTCCAGTTGGTGGGGTTTGGGTCTATCTGAGACCACACATTCTTGTTATGCTTCTTGTAGTCTGCACCTGGGGAAAGCCATTACAGGGATAGACTAGGAAGACACCCAAGCCTTGTTTCTTCAGGATTAGAGTTTGGTAGATGGGACCCTACTTGCCATCGTGGATGCCTCCCTACACTGTGCCACACTGCACTGCAGAGGGATGCTTGCCCTGGCTCTACCTAATATATTCAGAGGGAAAGTGTTGTATAACGCAGAGCTGGCCCCACTAAGGACCTCTCCCTCAGAGTTATTAGTTAAGAAAAGTGACAAAGCTTGAATCTCTTCTTTGAAGTCCCTGCATCCTGGAGGTCATCAATTGCTGATCTTAGAGCTGTGGCTCTCAAACTTTATCATGGATAACTGTGGCAAAGGTGTATATTAAAAATGTCTCAAACTAAATATTTCTATTTATTGAGGCCTGGGATGGTATCTACTTCATTCTCACTGAGCCCTCTAAGTTTTCTGTTGCAGATGGTCTTGCCCATAGGCCACATTTGGAGAAACGTGCCCCAAGATTGCATAGTCTGCCATCTTCATTTTGATGGTAATGGACACTGAACCCAGACCAGCGATTAAATGCCATCTAAAAATCACACGGTGTCTGGAAGTTGTCTCCTGACTTTCAAATTAACACTTAGTATTGAAATGACAACCAAGAACCTCACTTTTTTAAAAAGGAAAATAAATGCATGATTATGGGCATAGGAAAGTTTTCTCTTAAACCAAAAAAAAAAGGTGTGGGTGGAAATTGTGAAACCTTGCACTGGCATGTCCAAACATCAAACAGAAAAAGCAACCCATGTGGAAAGAATGCACAAGAACATGGCGCGGGGAGTCACATGATTCCAACAAGGACAAGGTCTCAGAATACAAATGATGAACTGTGTTTACACAGTTTCCCAGGAGCTCAAAGCACTTGGTAGACTATTTTTTTTCTTTATTGTGAATAATTCTTATGCTGAATTCATTATTATTGATTCTATCTTGCCGCCATGGAGACTACAACACAAAGAGAAGTGGCTGATTTGTGGTGATGAAAGAGGATAGTGCACACAGCTAAGCAGCTGAGTAACTGCCCCAACCTCTCTTTAAATGGATGCCAACCCATAAGTAGATGAGCCCAGTGCTGCTTCATGGTTCCACTTGGCATCAGAGAAAACATTTCCAGTATGATCTGAGAATACACCTTGCCAATATAGGCTAAAGATTATTTAGACGTTTTAAGATTAATCTAGATTGTTTTCAGGCATTGTTTTAAGGACAGATGTGAAACTGAATACTCAAGCAGATTGGCTATACCTTAGAATAGTAGTGCTCAGGGCTGGGAATAATGAAAATGTATGGAGAAGAAGAAGCAGGTTACTTCACATACTAGCTCTGCCGAAAATTGTTGGTGTGTGATATACAGGATGGTATATACAGTAACTACCTATAGGACCACGAAAAAAATAATCTTGGAACCCTTGGTCTCATTATATAAATTGTTTCCTCATTTTGTGAATTAAATTGAACCCTACAAAGGAAAGCCTTACTTTCCTGTTTTGGTTTTTGGTAGCTGGGGACAAAGAACATTACTATATATTAGGGCTAAAACCGTGATTATGTTGGAGTACCTGAAAATAACATTTTTACTAAGTTATATGTTTTGCCAATGTGGGTTACAAGTTTCTTGGATTTTCTTATTTTTCTATAACTAATCTTATAAGAATTTCCCACTACTGTGCATTTATTTATTCATCCACTATTTCTTGAGCACCTATTATATGCCACCACTGCATAGGAGGTCTATGGAAACAACGATGATATTGCTCAAAATAAAAACTAAAAGTAGTATGTAACATGTTAACTTTTCTTTGATATCCAATTAATAACTGCTTTACCTTATAACTATTAGGCAAATAGTCTCATTCGATGTATTGGCTTAACCGCTATGAAGAAATAAAGCCAAATAGTAGTTATTTGGTGAACTAAAAATGTGAAAAACATTTGTCCAAAATTTTTCTGGGTCCAAAGAATGAATCTTTCTTAAAATTTTGCAATAAATATCTTTCTTTAGCTGTGTGTTTTTATAATCCTGATCTTTAATATTAGACTCAATTATCTCACTAAGTACAGTTTCTCTACATAATTTTATTGCTATCTTATAAGCCATAAGATTTTATTTTGTTAGAGGAAAGGATAAAAGTGAGAATGATTGATGACTCCAATTTATCTTAAGCATTGAAATAATTTAATGCCATATTTACTTCTGTCTTCAGCCTTAATTTTTTGTTCTAGCATCCAAGGGGGAAATTTGTGCAACAATAATTCCATATTATATTATAACTTTTTAATGTAAATAGAATATTTTCTTTGTCAGAACAACTTTCTGTCCTTTCTTCATTCCACCAAGTAGTTTGGCAATTTAGCTAATTATTCAATTTAGAAATGGAGAAACTCAGGCATAGAGAGGTATAAAATGATATTCTCAAGCTAGGATATTCAATTCGTAACCCAGATGTGACCAGAATAGGTAGTGATTTTTTTCACCAAGTCACATAACCATCTGATATGTGAAATAAAGAGTATTCACAATGCTGAAATGTTCTCTCAATTATATAATGATGCATGAAATGTGTAGGGTCTTTGCAAATCATACCACATGGAGATTCTACTTTCAATAGATCATGAATATTTGTATAATATCTGTAATTAGTCATAAAATATTACTTGTTGTGATTACATTGGAAAGAATGAAGCACATTTTTTAGTGCTATCCTGAAAGTCTATTTGCGGATTTATTGCCTGGAACGTATTTACTTCTTCATTGCACATCTGCTAAGCCTGTTGGTGTCTTATTATTAAAATAGCAGATCTAAGTATAAAGTGGTATCATTGAACATCACCCTTGGGCTGGTCAGGAAAGTATAATTGGGTAAAGGTTATGTTGGAAACATGTGACACTCACTGCCTTTGAAGGTTGGATTCTCCTCGATTCCATAGCAGAGTTATTCTGATAACAGCTGTTGAGTATTTGGGGAGGAACACTACCGGACCTCCATCCCACATACACGGATTAATAATGATATTGATAACTATTTGTACTGTTGGTTTCAAAGGACTTTAACAGATATCTCATAAACTGGGTGGATATGTAATTCTTTTCTTTATTGGAGGCAGCTGGAAGACTTGAGAAGTTTTCTTCAGAAGCCTGTTTTCACTTTTATTCTCAATCCTATTACTCTTTCAGGGTTCAGTTCAAGCCTAACCATCTCTAAACAAATACCCCTGTTTTTTCCAGTCCATTCATTTCTCTCATTTTTGGTCTTCTAAAGCATTTGTAGTCAGTATCTCATTACTTTTACACTTACATTTATATTGCCAATATATATAATGCTTATAAAGTCATGATTCACATGGCCAGTTCCAGAGGGATATCACAGGCAAATGTGTAGTCCATAAAAGTCCTTTACTTGAAAGGGGCATATACTCATCAGCTCCTTCAAATTCTTTGTTTTCTTGCATCTACTGCCCTCACACACCACAGTTACTCCAATCTCTTTTCTCAATAACCCTCCATTACACATCCACACAGAGAAATATTCATCTAGGATAAGTGTGCTTCCAGTCATGGCACAGCAGCTAGCAATGAACTTTCCCTTCCACTGTAAACAACTAGGAACTTGGAAGAAATACACAGCAACAGGTTTCAGGCATCAGAATATAGACAGACAAGATTGTGTCCCATGAGAGAAGAGAAGCAAACAAGGTGAGCCCTAGACTGACCCAAATTTCTGCCTGTAGATGTTCAATGGACCCTGGCCCAGAGAGAGGAAACTTAAGGAAAGTATTGGTGGCTTCACCAAATTGAGGTGACAGATACCAGAGTTCATGGAAACAGAAGCAGCTAGAAGTGGTGGGGCAAAGTACCAGAAGAGGGGAAGCTTCTCAGAGAAAGAGCTTCAGGGCTTTTCATGGGTGGGTGGCGTTTGAGTTTTTGAAATAAAACCAAACTGTGTATACAGGGTGAAACTCTAGGAGGACAAAGAATGACCAAGGAGCTGTAAGCCAGACAAGGTCATATTGGGAAGAGCGACATTCTAGTTTTAATCAGCCAGAATGAAGAGACTCAGTGGACACCTAAGGCATTCAATAGAGACTCCTGAAAGGTCAAACTTCATAAATATGGCCAAATTAAACCTGGCCTAACAAAGCCTAGAAACAAACCTTAAAAGTATCAAATTGATCCTTTCAATTTAACTGCCTAACAAATTAAAGGCAACATTTTTTAAAGGAAGACAATGCAATTTAGATAAACAACAACATAGCATTCATAATGCAGCATTAATCAAAAAGTGCCAGAGATCAAAAGAAGCAAAAACATGTAACCAATAACCAAGAGAAAATTCAGGCATGATAAATAGACCCAGCAATGAGAGAGGTGATGGCATTAGAAGACAAAGACTTTAAAAGAAACTTTAAATAGTCCACAGTTTAAAATAAAACATAAACATAATGCAGAGAGGAATGGAAGATATATAAAGAACCGTGTGGAACTTTTGAATGAAGCACTTGCACCCAGAATATAGAAATAACTCATAATTCCCTAATAGTTAAGCGAACCAATTAAAAATGAGCAAAAATTTGAACAGACATTTCACAAAGGAAGATCTGCAAATGGCCAGTTAGACATGACAAGATACTATGGTTAGTCATCGGAAAAATGTAAATTAAAACCACAGTGAGATACCACTCTATATCATCAGAATGGCTAAAATAAACAAGCTGACAGTAACAAGTGTGTCTGAGAATGTGGAATAACTGGAGTTCTTATTCATCGCTGCTCGTTCTATAAAATGGAATAGCCACTTTGGAAAATAGTCTGGCAGTTTCTGAAAAGATTAAAATACACTTACCAGATGACTGAGAGAAGTAGATCTTAAACTTTTAAAAAAAGGTATTGAATATTAAGAAGAAAATATTCCTTCAGCCTTTGCTACTGTGTGTCCCTTGCTTAAAGGAGCCCCTATTCTCCCATTTCTTCCTGAATCTAAGTTGCAAAAGTCTGTTAAAATATAAAGTAAGGCATATTTAAAATTTTAAGAGTTTATTTGAGCGAAAATTGATTCAAATTGAACAGCGCCAAACTGAATGTGGTTAGAAGTACTTGTGGGGACAGGAGCTGGAGAAATACTTTATTTTATTTTATTTTTTCCCCCCGGTACGCGGGCCTCTCACTGTTGTGGCCTCTCCCGCTGCGGAGCACAGGCTCCAGACGCGCAGGCTCAGCGGCCATGGATCACGGGCCCAGCCGCTCCGCGGCATGTGGGATCTTCCCGGACCAGGGCACAAACCCGTGTCCCCTGCATCGGCAGGCGGACTCTCAACCACTGCGCCACCAGGGAAGCCCGGGAAAGACTTTTATAGAGAAAAGGTGGAAGAAAAATAAGGAAATTATTGATTGGCTATAACTTAAAGCCTAGTTGGCTCTTTGTGATTGGTTGTCCTTAGGTTTCAGTCTCTTAATCTTGAGACATTTACTGGCTTAGATTTTGATTTGCTTATGCAGGCAGCCATGGCAGTAGAGCCCCCTCAGTCTAATGGCCTCCTTGTTTAATTAAATAAGTCCAAGCACTTCCATGGTTAAGCAGAAGCTTCGTACATGCAAGGAGTGGGCAAGACACAGGGTAGACCAAGCTGGCATTATCTCTACCTGTAAGAGGTAAGAAGAAGGCCAGGAGAACTCATTTACCATCATTATTGTTGTGTCATAGTTGTATTATTCTTACTGATTATTCAGTTTATGAGTTAGACTCAGATTCTCTTTCAAGAGTAATCCAGTCTTATTAAGAAGGAAAAATCATATGGGAAGTGGCATCCTAACAGAAGTATAGGGTGCTACGTGAATTCATGTGTATTACTGACAGAAGTGTTGACACTTCACTGTGCTCGATGTCGGTCTAATTTCCTTAAAATTTTAGTAAGAGGCCAAGTATAACCTCTTGAATGTCTGCTATATTAATGGAAGCACTAACCCAATGTTAAGAACATGGAACTCTATCAACTTAGATGATTACTTGATCAGTTAGTTAGTATTAGGCTTTGCAGAATCCCCTAAATGGAAAACCCAGGAATCTGTGACATTAAAAAGACACAGGTTTTCTTTTCTCTCTTCTATAAGAGGTAGGAGGTCTGGGGCTGGCAGATCAGGGCCACAGTTATCAGGAACCCAGGTTGCTCTTCTTTCTGCTTCATCATCCTTTGTGCTTCATATTCATCTTTAAAATGGTCCAAAATGACTGCTAGAGTGCTGCTGTCCATCATGTTTGTGTTCCAGTCAGAAAGAAATGGTTCGTAGAGGTGGAGAGGGCTACATATGCACACCCCCTGGGGCATCAGCTCCCTTTAAAGAGCTTTCCCAGAAACCCCACCCAATTACTTCCACTTACGCTTCACTATTCATGACCAGTTATAGAAAGACTAGGAAATATAAACTTTCAGCTGGGCATATCACCTCCTTGAATAAGATCAGATTCTGTAGGTAAGGAAGAAGGGGAAAATGCAAACCAGCCGTCCTTGCCATGATCTATTTTTCAGTAATCTCAAGCTTGTGAAGGCTAATGTGGCTACTGCCAACTAGGTGGTTATATTTTTCTGTTTTTCTAATTCCAGTGGGGGAAATTGTTGATTCATCCTCATGGTTCTTGGGGTTGTGCGTGTACTTTTCTTTCGTAATGTTGAGGTATTTTTCTTGGCACGTAGCTTTCATGAAGAGCAAAGAAACATATGAAGACAGAGAAGCCTTCCTAATAAAGAGATGGCATGTGGGATATTATGGGTGATGCAAAGGTAAACTGATGACAAATTAGCCTTCCAGATCTTTATGCCAAATGGTCAGTGTTGAAGGAGAAACTTAGGGGTGCTTTGAAGTACCCAGGTGTCAGGTGAGCTAAACTTTTTTCTTTCAGAAAGTCAGAATGGGCTAATTCTCCTACAAAACAAAAATAGACAAATGCACTTTATTTTAATTTATAAGTACTAGTTTCACTGGTGCCCAATGGCTAGAGATAATAATTAATATTAGCGGCCCAAGTTCCCAGCAAAACCGAGAAAATTGAATTATTACTTTATTGGTCTCTCAAATAAGATGATAGGATATTTTTCTAAATCCTTTTGATCTGCAGCAGGAGGAATGTTGTTCCATTTGCAAGCACTGTCATTATCAACAATAATGGAAAAGACAGCAAATGGCACCCAGACCTAGGGCATCTCATCATGATACAATTTTCACTGCCTCAGCTGTGTGGCAGGTGCTATGCTGAATGAAGTTTAAGCATAGCTTCTGCCCCATGGCCCAGATCAATTTTGCAGCCATTATTCTGTTTCATTTAGTTTCAGGACTAAATGGTCCACTGTGTAGTTAGGTTCTTGCCGGTGCATTTGTCTGTAGCAGCAGCATCCACTTTAGTGATGAGTCAGAAGTATAAAATTGAACAGAAAGAGGAAAAATAAATGAATCACAAGGCCTGTTAGAGGCCCTTGAAAGTCCAGCCCCAAGTGCTAGTAAATGCTAAAGGGGAACATGTTTACTGTGGTAGAGATAGACTAAATGGATTAAATTGGTAGATAATTGGGAAAGGTATGTGGGAAAATTGAATGAGTATAATGGGTAAACAGCATAGAACAAATGGACAAGTTTCTGATGTCAAAATTGGGTACAGCCCAGGCCAGTGCTTATGTCACTCAGATGAGAAGACGGCAGTTTGCTCTGGCCAGAATGTTTCCGCATGCCACACACATCTGGTTTGAAGCATCTTTGACTTAGTCATGTCTTCTGGAAACAATACTTTAATTAGGCAGAGAAACGGGGTACAGTGCAAGATAATGGGTCTGTGAGAGGGCTTAGTGACCACAGACCCATCTATTCATCCCAGAAGAAAGGTGCAGGGTACACACCCTTAGTGCTGTGGCATGCTACCTGTGATTAGCATCTTCATTGGCATAACTGGATAGAATTGTTTTACTCCTTTTTTTCCCCCACAGTGCTTTGTTCTTGCATTCATTCCTTCATTAATTAATTCACTCAACAATTATTTAATAATTACTTTCTACACACAAAATGCTGGAAAATAAATCATATTTTAAAAAAGTCATAGTCACTGTCCAAAGGGTCAAGACAATTATATTTGGGAAGATAAAATATAAAGAATATTCATTATGTAGGACCTTCTAGGAAATGTGAATGATAAATAGTATTTAGGTCATTGGGAGCACTAGCTATTTGAGTCTTTTTTCCTAGAAGGTTTAAAAATATCCTTTGAGGAATGAAACTAAGTGTAGGACTTTCAGAGTTGCAACTATCAGCCTTACTTCTTTGTGGTTCATAAATACCAATTAAATATTTTTCAATCATGTGCTGAAAAGGTAATGATGACTTCATAGCCTATTCTTTATGGTCTAGAACTAGTGGACTTTGCTCATTTTGCAAAAGATTGTTTATTTTTAGTGGGTCTTACTTTCAGTTAGATGAATATTCTGATTAACTGAGCATTTTGATATATGAATTTGAATTTAATACAGTACGCTTAGCAGTAACACTATCCCCGAAATGATTTAATCTGATTTGTATCTGTAGATAGTTTAGGAATTTCCAAACTAAAACACAGAAACAAAAGCTGCTAGGATCAACCCAGAAATTATTATGCAGGACTACATATGTGGAAGCTCTGAGAAGTGGTGCTGAGCCTATACTAAGCCTAGGATACATCCCTAGGAGTTATTTAAAAATTAATCTCTATGTATAACTGATTCACTTTGTTATAAAGCAGAAACTATTGTAAAGCAATTATACTCCAATAAAGATGTAAAAAAAATTAATCTCTGATATTAGCTATTCACTTGTCTCTTTTTTTTATAGCAGTAGAATGCAGAATATATACAAAAGGAAAGAAAAGAACATAAGATGCAAAAACTAGAAGAACTCAGTTAGGATTGTGTGTATATAAGGTTTTATGAAGACGTGAGAACTAGGGAAGGTCCTGTTTCTTCCTTCTGTCTTAACTTACGCCATTAAGTTGGCCTAATAGCATGGAAAACCTGAACAAACTTTTTGGCCAATCCAATACCTTACAACCATGGACACCCTCCCCTAACTCTTGCCTTAAGCAATGTTATCATGGTCTATGCAATGGCATCTTCTCTCTTCTTCCAGTCTTGATAATGGCAATAGTAGCAGTCCTCTCTTCTGTTATCACTGGTGTAGCCAGTGTGACTGCTGGTGCAGGGGCTGCCCAAGAAGAGAATGAAGTAATACCAGAAAATATCTTGCACAGTAGCTGTAGCTAGAGTGACTGCTAACTGCCAGGGGCATGGTGCTGGAGAACTCCCCCCATTCTCTGAGGGTGTATAGTGGAACTGACTCCCTCCTGAGTTACAGATTAAAACTTAGATTTTGGATAATAGGGCACATTGTTAAATCCAGGCATTGCTGAAACATTTTCTGAGTTCGCAATGTCAAAAGCAGGGCTTTTCAATTTTATTTTTCAACTTATCGTACAGTAAAATTGACCTTTTTAGTGTACATTGTTGTGAATTTTAACACATGTATATATTTGCACTGTCACCACTACACGGAGGATACAGAATAGTTCCATCAACCGCCCCAGAATGCCCCCAATCCTATTTCTTTGTCATCACACCTACCTCCACCCATGATCTCTGGCAGCCACTAATTTCCATCAGTATAGTTTTGTTATTTTAGAATGTTATATAAATAAAATCAAACAGTATATAATCTTTTGAAACTGATTTCTTCACTCAGAATAATGTGTTGGAGATTCATCCATTTTATTGCATGTATCAGTAGTTCATTCCTTTTAATTGTGAGTAGTATTCTCTTGTACAGATGTACTACATTTTGTATCCATTCTCTTATACAAGGACATTTGAGTTATTTAGTTTGGGCTTTTACATATAAGGCTGCTATGAACAATCATGTGCAGGTTTTTGTGTGAACGTAGTTTTTATTTTTCTAGGTAAACATCCAGGAGTGGGAATGCTATGTAATACACTAAGTGTATGTTTTCAGTGACAAACTCTTTTTTAGAGTGGGTATACCAATATATATGAGCAATGTATGAGAGTTCCAGTTGTCCTGAATCCTTGCTAGCACTTGGTATTATCAGTACCTTTTATTTTAGCCATTCTAATAAATATGTAGTGTGTAGACACCTTGTAATTTTAATTTGCATCTCCTTATGTCCAATGATGTTGCATCCTTTTCTGTGTGCTTAATTGCCATCTTTATGTCTTCTTTGGTCATTTGCCATTTTTAAATTGGGTTGTTTGCTTTCTTAATGTTGGATTTTGAAAATTCTTTATATTCTGCATAAAAGTCCTTTGTCAATTACGTAATTTGCAAATATTTTATCCCAGTCTGTAGCTTGTCTCTTCATTCTCTCAACAGTATCTTTGGCAGAGTAACAGTTTTTAAATGTGATGAAGACCAATTTATCAACTTCCATTTTTATGGATTGTGCTTTGGGTGTCACTTTTAAGAAATCTTTGCCTGATCACAGGTCAGGAAGATTTTTTTCCTATTTTTTGTCTATGAGTGTTATGGTTTCACATTTAGATTTATGTGCATTTTGAGTTTGTCTATAATGTATAAAGTTTAGGTCTAGGTCCAATTTTTGCATACAGATAACCAGTTGTTCTAACATTTGTTGAAAAAATGATTATTTCTCCATTGAATTGTTTTATACCTTTGTCAAAATCAAATGGCCCTATTTATGTGGATCTAATCCTAGACTCTCTATTATTCTATTCTATTGATATGTGTCTATTCCTTCACCAAAACTACATTCCCTTGATTATTGTTGCTTTAAAATAAGCCTTACTATTGAATAGTGCAATTTCTACATCTTTGTTCTTATTTTTAAAAATTGGTTTAATTATTCTTGTTTCTTAGCTTTTCCATACACATTTTAGAATCAGCTTGTCTATATCTACATAAAATCCTGCTGAGATTTTGGTAGGAATTGCATTAAATCTATAGATCATTCTGGAAACAATTAATGTTTTACTGTGTTAAGATTTCTAGTCCTTAAACATGGTATGCCTTTCCATTTACTTAGGTCTTCTTTGATGATTTCTTTCCTCAACATTTTGTGGTTTTAAATATAGACCCTGTGCATGTTTTTAAGATTTATTCTTGTGTTTCATATTTGTTTTTATTGCAAATGATAATGTATATAAATTTTGGTTTCCAATTTTTTACCACTTCTATATGGAAATGCAGTTGATTTTTGTGTGTTGACCTCACATTCAGCAACCTTGTAAACTTACTTTTAGTCTACATGAGAGATTTTTAAAGGGATTTCATGAATCAGCCTAGAAAGATGTTCCCAGAAAAGAAGCAAAAAGGGAATTTGTTCAGAAGAGTTCAAGCCCTCAGTGAAGAAATCTCACTGAGTGTTCTTTAGAAACCAAAGATTGGAAATCTGATAGGAGGGTTTTCTAAGCAGTGAATGCTTTTTCCCCAATTTTCATGTCTTTCCTTCCTTTTTTTCCCTATTAAATGGCATTTAGTTATCAAAATAGCCATTTTTACATGCATTGGACTTGTGTAAAATTGTTTTTCCTTTTCCTTTGTCCAAAGTATGGGCTTGAACTTGATTCTTAGAGTAAATTTGCCATTCCATTAATAAAGGGAGTTTAGCTCAAGAAGAGTCCAGGTGGTCCCACCTTACCCTCCAGATCTCCATAGCTTCTTTTCCCAGGTCTTTATAATATGTTAACTGTTCTATTCTCTCTTTTTTTCCATAAAAGGATTTAATTTAATAATATTATACCTATTTTAGTATCTTATAGTACAGCATTAATTTGTATGAGAAAATAATTTATAAGGAACCAAAAAATGATCTTAGGGGGGCAAAAAGCAGATAATTGAGGCAGGTTGGATCACTCAGGTGACTGAGACTCTTTATATGTAGCATGTAAGTATATGTTTTTCATTTGGGAGACACAAAGGTTTGATAAAGATGGGTTGAATAGATAAATCTGGATGTAGTGATATTTCAGAATGGAGGAATTTATGTCTTTGAAAATTTTCCTCAGAAGAGGTGGATATAGATCTTTCCCTTCCACACATGCTCACACTATTAAAATCTTGGGGCAATTTTATAAGTGAAATAAATGCTTTTCTGAGAGATGTCATAATTGTTAAGAAGAGTTGAAAATCCAGTTGTCATGTGTAGCTCCTAAGCTAAAGATGTATCCTAGCCCCTCCCCCTTTCCAAAATATTCATTAGTTAATTCACTTGTTGAAGAGGTGTTTCCATAGGACACTGAGTACATTCTATACTTCTAACAAGAAATAATGAGTTATTTTCACCTCATGTAGCATAAAGAGTAAACAATAAAGAAGAAGCGTATACTGCTTACAAGGGGGAAAATGGGTCCACAACAGGCAGTCACTGAGAACTAAATTAAACAAACTGAGAACTGATACTGACACTACTGCATTTAAAAAGTCAGGATTCAGGAAGATAGAAAGAAGGCTTGGTAGGGTTGAAACTGATGCATATGAGATTCCTGGATACATTTGTATTGCATGGTGAGTGATGAATCCCCATTCTTGGGATGTGCTGTCATGGAAACTAATGCTATATTTAGTTTTTCATTTCAGGTCATCTGTCTCTGTGTGTGTGTGTGTGTGTGTGTGTGTGTGAGTGTTTGCGTGATTTTTACTTTTAATTCAAGCCATAACAATTTGAAAAATATTAAATCCAAGGGTTGGAAAGACATTGTCATTCCATTTAGTTTCTTACCCCAACTCCCAGTACGTCAGTACACCTGATTTTTACACTGAAATTGCCCTCCTGCCTTCCTCCCCTTCTCCTTCCCTCCCCTCTCCTTTTCCTTTTCCTTTCCTTTCCTTTCCTTTTAACAATCTCCAGAAGAAACTTTCATTTCTGAGTGATGCATTCTAGTCTTTGAAGATCTACTTAGTGAAAGAAGAAAAGAGATGTTCATTCTGCCCAAACAATAGCATTATGAAAAGTATGCCAGAGGTGTTTTCACTAGCAGCAAAGTAAATTAACCCCCAGTTATCTATTGTGGCCTTTTATTGGACTCAGCCAACCATATCTCACATTAAGTTATTATGAAATTTTATAAAAGGTAAGTGACTACAAGAAAAAAAAAAGCCCTGCAGAACATTACTAGATATAATTAATGGATTAAAAGAAAATAAATGTGCTGCAGTTGGGATGAAATTAGCATTTTAATTTTAACAAATTTTGTAGAAACAGTCGATTCTGGAAATTATAGAATTTAAATTTTTTTTCTGGAATACAAAAGATCTTACCTTGTTTTACATAAATGTATTTTTTCCTATATAATAACACATTTTATGTATTCTGTGCCCTTTACAGTTATACCCTTGTCTTTGTGTGTCTCATCTGTGAGTGGATGTTTTCCATCACCACCATATGTCTAAAATTAGAAAAACAAACCAGGCTCCAACTCCACCCTCACTCAATAAGAATATCTTCCTATTGAAGAGTTTTGATTCTTAATGAATATTTGAAAATGTCAGACTTGATGGAGCAAAACTGATTTAACTATTTCGAGTGTCAATACTCAATGAGGAGTGGTAATTAAATATAGAACAAACATAATTACAAATCACTAGCAATATCTTCATATTTATTGCTTTATTTTGCTAGATAATTTTGATATCTAACACCAAAGTAGCCTGGATAAGTTTAACTAAACTTCATTCATTAATACAACAAATATACTTAGAACCAACTGTGTAGTTGACACTAGTTTGTGCTCTTCATTGGTCAAAGATGAACAAAGCATATTTCTCTCTTCAAGGAGCATATAATCATGTAGGAGTGATGGAACAAGAAACCAAGTGTGTATTGTACATGTCAAAATACTAGTTCACAGTTATTGAACTCCTACTACTTGTTCAGTGTTATATTGTGTTGGCCAAAAGATTTGTTCGGGTTTTTCCATAACATATTATGGAAAAACCCGAACAAATCTTTTGGCCAACCCAATAATATGTTTCAGCTGTTTTAAGTCATTTAACATCATAAGGAATTTACATGGTAGATATTATTACTATGTACATTTTTGTTTGATGAAGAATCTGAGGCTTAAGATGCTAAAATCTTGCCATTAGTCAGTAAACTAGAAGAGCAGAAATTTAGCCCCATGCCATCTGACTTCTGTGTTCGTGAATGACTCCTTAAGCATAAACCTTGGAACCATCAAACCTGCTATGGTCTAAAAGTACAACACATAAATGCTTAATGAAACACCACAAAGTGGATGTAATAATGTCTGATAGGACATGGTGTAGGAGTTCAAAAGTTGTCATTAACAGTCTCCTTTTGTAAATAGTGTTGCTAAAACATTGGGGTGCATGTATCATTTTGAATTAGAGTTTTCTCTGGATGGGTATATGCTCAGGAGTGGGATTGCAGGATCATATGGTAACTCTATTTTTTAGTTTTTCTTAAGGAACTTCCATACTGTTCTCCATATGTCTACACCAATTTACATTCCTACCAACAGTTTAGGAGGGTTCCTTCTTTTTCACACCCTCTCTAGCATTTATTATTAGTAGACTTTTTATTGATGGGCAGCATAGCAGCACTATTTACCCTAGCCAAGACATGGAAGGAACCTAAATGTTCATCAGCTGATGAACGGATAAAGAATATTACTCAGCCATAAAAAGAATGAAATAAGGCCATTTGCAGCAACATGGATGGACTTAGAGATATCATATTAAGTGAAGTAAGTCAGATAGAGAAGGATGAATATCATATGATATCACTTATATGTAGAATCTAAAAAAAATGATACAAATGAACTTATTTACAAAACAGAAATAGACTCACGGATATAGAAAACAAACTTATGGTTACCAAAGGGGATAGTGAGGGGGGGATAAATTAGGAGTTTGGTATTAACATATACAAGCTGCTATATACAAAATAGAGAACCAACAAGAACCTACTGTGTAGCACAGGGAACTATATTCAATATATTGTAATGACCTATAATGGAAAAGAATCTGAAAAACAATATAGATATATATTATACATATACATATGTATAACTGAATCACTTTGCTGCACACCTGAAACTAACACAACATTGTAAATTACCTATACTTCAATTTTAAAAAATGGTTAAAACAAAAACTAGAATCGCCTAGAATCTGTGGATTTTTGTAATTCTTTTTTCATTGATTCTACCTCATGAAAGCCTTGTCCTTAGAAAGAAGTCTGTAATTTCTTTCTGTATACTACTTCAGCTGCCATGTTTAGTGAGATGTTTATTGTCATTCTCTTTCATTTTAGTTTCCTCTTTAACCGAAGAGTTATTTAGGAGTGTATTTTGGGTTTTCAAATATGCTTATAAATTATCTTTTAATTATTGATTTTCATTTAAATTGCATTGTGAAGTGTAGTCTTTATTATATAAATTATTTGACATTTTGGAGACTTGCTTTGTGGCCTAGTATGTGATCATTTTTTATAAAGTTTACACATGAACTGGAAAAAAATATTGTGTTTATTGTGTGTATTGTTCTAAAGATAAATACGTATATGTCTTCTTATTTTTATGTAGTTCAAGGTTTTGGATTTTTTTTTTCTGATAGAGGACTGTTAAAATATCCTATTCTGATATTGTAGATTGAGTAATTCCTCCTTATCATTCTATCAGTTTTTATTCAATTTATATTGAGATTCTGTTACTTGTAGCAAATACATTCATATTTGTTAGAACTCTTTGGTAGAATATCAGTTTTGCCTTAAATTCTACTTTATCTCCTATTATTTTTCCATAGCAGCTGTTTGCCCAATGGAACTTTTCTATACCTTTTCTTTCAGCATTTCTGAATGCCTTTTGTAAGCAGAATTCAGAGGCATTTTAATCTGCCTGTATCTTTCTTGGGGGTTTTTCTTCATATATTTCTCCTATTGTTGCTATATGTTAGCAGAAAGTTTGCATCAGGGGGCTGACTTTCTGCCCATCTTGGCTGGAAGTCCTCTCGTGGGCTTTAGATAGGAGCTGGAAGTAAAGGTCAGAGTGATGGTATTTCATTTTACTGTTCCCTGTGAGCCTAGGCCACTGTACAGTCTCGTGATATGGTTAAACAGAGTTTACCCTACATCTTCATGGCACTGGGTTAGTAGAGGGCTCTATAGGTAGAGCCAGGACTTTCCTGAAGATTCTTGGAGATTGATTTGTAAAGTGTGGCTGACAGAATGTAGCCAGTAAATTTTCTTCTTGAATAAAAATGGGGAAAACAAGTGACCTCAAGAAAAGGAAAAACTCTAGCTAACCGTGTCACAAAAAGTTTTTTTTTTTTTTTTCAAAAATCAAGGCTAATACAAACTGGAAACAAACACAGATTAGCTTATTTGAAGTAAGCAAATGTATCAATAGAGAAAACAAATTTATTATGACCAGGAGTAACTTACCTCAGAAGACAATGTGATATCATTTTAGGGACCTATGCCTTTTGAACTTTTCTCAGGAAGTATAGAAAGTAAATGGTTGTGGTCTTTCTAAAAGTCTGCTTCATGGTTTGGCATCTTGGGAATTTACCCTAATGCCTGCTTGATAGAAGCTGTTCAACCTTGATAGTCACTGCTCCTCAACCTGGTTCGCAGTGATTATGCTTTTAACATTTAAGAACATCTACCTTCTAATTATACCCTTTTGGCGTGATTGATGCAGGAGTTGCAGAAGTAAATCAAATCAGCATGATTACTCAATCTCAGTGTGTGCTTCACTGAAACTATCTTGTGAAGAATGCAGTGTTCTAACATGCAACAGGGTATGTGAAATTGGGGCAACTACTAACGAGCTGAAAAGCTTATTTACTAAATAAGAGTCTCATTTTAAACATGGAAACAGATCTGGGAGGGATTTAGTTTTCCAATATTAGTATCTTGTGTACATACTTTCATGAGAGTATTTCTGGGTCCAATTAGTACATGCAGGGTAAGATAGGCGCTCTGTTTGTGCTTGTTTTAAAGACCAGTGTAAATGCTGGTAAACAAAATAGCAGAAAAGACAAGGCACAGCTCTGTAATGATTCTCAATTGTCCAGGCCGGTTGATGTTTGTTTCTCATTCTAATATGTTTTTCATCAAAATCTTCAGGGAAATAGTATAGTTTACCCACACCAGTGTCTTCCTAGATATGTGCTTTTGTCCTCTACTGGTGAGGGAAGCCTTCTCACTTCAGTTTACACCAGTGAGTCTCAACATGAGTTAAATTTACTAACATAACAAATTAAGTAAATTAAAATGTAGGAAGTTTTGATAATTCTCAATTAACTTTTTCCTTGTTTGAATGTTCAAATTTATTCTTACTTTTGGGGGTTTAAAATATCATTTTGAAAAATAGTAAAATGGGGATAATAGTTGGAAAATTTTTAATGTGCTTACCTAGAAAAAGAAATCAATAATTTATGTAGCTTCCCTGATTATTTTTTCTAATTTTTACAGTATTGTGAAATTTAAAACCCTGGGAATCATTGACTCAAGTTATTCTTTGGTAGTAAACTTAGTTCCTTCAGAGAATAAGCGGATTAAGAGGTGTGTTTGAGACTAGAAAGAGAGTATTCCTAACATTCTTATGGAATGCATAGAGGGATCTAATTAAATAAAATATACTTGATTTGAATATACTGAAAGTGTTTTTTTGCCATTCCCTGATATACCTTCCAGTTGTGCTCAAAACCTAATAGAAGTGGATAAATGGGCCTGAGAGGAATTTAGGCCAAAGCAAGGCACCTGAGTCTTGAGCAAAAATCAGTACTATGCAATTTCCAAGGCAGTGTAAATGGAAAACCTGTGAAATGACTGTGTCCTTGACCATTTCTTCTGTGTATTTTTACCATGAGAAGGCGCAGAGATCGAAGGCGGAAGAAATGCTGTATTGCATGTTACCTCACGGACTGTTTTCTTGACTCTAAGGTCTTCGTGATCCCTCTGGGAACTGACATTTATTTGTCACTGTGATTTGAGAGAGGAAGGACTGTTGTAAAATGCTTCTAAAAAGACTTTTCTCTAGGAACAGCAGATCTACCTAGCATTGTGTTTGTGCTATTTCCTCTTTAACAGCATCTTTCCGAAATCTGCACAGCTGTTAGGCAAGAGCTGTAACTTATATTTTAATCCTGCTATCCCAGGAGAAAAGCTTTTTTCTACGTGTTTATTATTGTACTAAGTACAAGCTAAGCAGAAGAGATTATTGACGAGTAGGGAGGGGAGTGCTGACACACTGTAATTTTTTCCTGCAGATGATAATAAAAACATTGGTTGAACAGTTAGCATGTAAAAGAACTTTAGTGAATCATATACATAAATTTAAGGAACAGGCTCTAGAATGTTAGAATGTGCTTAAAGCATGTTTATACACTAAACTGAGCCTATAGTGCTTTATTCTCTTAATATTTACAGGACACCTTTGCTAGGTACTCTACTAACTTCTAGGGATATAATAGTGAATTAAATACAGTCTCTGACCCCAAAGGAGACTCGCCAAAGCTCCAAACCTTTGAGAAATAGCCACTGTTTAAACTCAGAACATAGATATGTTTAAACACAGGCAGTTGATATCTCATTGATAAGAGACATGAAAGGACCATTCAATATGGTCTCATTTACTTTCTGCCTGCCCACCTACGTGATAGCTATTTTTGACAGCTTAACAAAGCCAGTTTATGATTCTTGTATTTCATCTTAAAGCTACCCAAACTTGAACTCCTTGAACAAGGTTTCTTGCAGAGACACACATAGAAGAACCTCAGCACTATGAACTTCCTCACACTCATGTACTTTGCCTGGTTGACACCCCACGCTAAGCCAGGAAGAGTCATGGTGCCAGGGAAGAGGCTCAGCATCCCCGGCAACCTGTTGTTAAATCCATGGGCCAGCCCACGTGGCAGGGAGTGTTTGTTCGGCTTTGAATCCACCCAGCACAGAGCACGGGGTCAGGGGTACACAAGACAGGCCACACTAGCCATAGTAGCTTCCTGGATGCCTGTGGCCCAGCCCCAAAAGCCTTTTCCCCAGTTAACTTTTGTAAACTTTCATTTTGGGCTTTTAGACCAAATTAGATGTTCTGAATTTATATCTCTTCATTAATGCTAGGTAATGAGGAAGAGACCAGATATGGTCAACAGTCCCCAGAGCTACAGTCCTTTTGATTTGTGCAAATAGATGATTAAGCCTGTAGAATAGCCCACTAACACTCAGTCAGCTTCCTCAGTTGAAAGTACACTTAAAATGACCAATGTAGTAGGTGATTAACAGGTGCCTGCCTCACAGAATTTTGCACCTTTATTTTAAAAGCCTTGTTTTTGTGAAAAAGAGAGAGGGCCTCCTTTATAAATACAAATGATGGTTTGCTTTAATTTCACAAGATATTGAAAGGTAGCATTAGCTATTGTTATCAAATATCTATGCATATACAAATGCACATACAAGTCTACTCTGTATATTTGTGAGCAAATCAGAGATATATATCTTATGAACTTGGATATTCAGTGCACATACAGTAAGTCCCCTACATACGAATGAGTTCCATTCCAAGGGCGCGTTTGTAAGTCCAATTTGTTCGTAAGTCCAACAAAGTTAGCCTAGGTACCCAACTATCACAATCGGCTATATAGTACTGTACTGTAATAGGTTTATAATACTTTTCACACAAATAATACATAAAAAAAAAGAAAGAAAACATTTTTAATCTTACAGTGCAGTACCTTGAAAAGTACAGTAGTATAGTACAACAGCTGGTGAACAGGGGCTGGCAGCAAGTGAACAGGCAAGAAGAGTTACTGACTAGAGGAGGGAGAGGAGGTGGGAGATAGTAGAGCTGAAGGATCGTCAGCAATAGGAGGCAAGCTGCAATTTCACTCATGCCTGACGTTGATAGCACAGTTTCTGGTTCCTTGCTGGATTCAATTCTATCTACCCTCTTGAAAACAATGATCCAGTGATATCTGGGTAGGAGTTCTTTTTTTCTCGTCATACATGACACAGTAGCACTAGATTGCATTCTGAACGGCTGTTGCAACCTTCATGTACTGTTCTTCGTTCAGGTCCTGTGCCTCAGAAAACTAACAGTGCCTCCTCAAATAAAGAAATCCCCTTGCCATTTACTGTGTTGTGAACCTCTTCAGTTCGGTTACTTCTTCTTCCTCTTGTCTCTTTTCGTCCTTTCTCTGGGCCTCCAATTCCATCAGGCCTTCATTAGTAAGCTCCTCATGTTTCACAGCAAGGAGTTCAGTTAAGTTGTCCTCTTGCATATCTAGCTCCAGCTTCTCGCTGAGGGTCACTAAATTGCTGAAGACTTCTTTCGACTCCTCATTCACCTTCTCAAATCCACAAAAATTGTGAACAAACTGCGGGCAAAGGTTCTTGCAAACCCCATTCATGGTGACAGCTGTAACCTCATGCCAAGCAAAGTCTGTGTTTTTTATGGACTTGTAGATGTTATAGCCCTTCCAAAATTGTCACAAGGTTATTCCTGATTTGTTACATGCCTTTACTGCTTGACAAAAAGTGTGACATAAATAATATTTCTTGAAAGTTGCTATAATTCCCTGGTCCATAGGTTGGATGAGCGATGTAGTATTTGATGGCAGATACACTACTTTGACATTGGGATGAAAGTTGTGCATGAATGGGGGGGTGGCCTGGAGCACTGTCAAACAGCAAAAGAATGTTGAATGGGACGGCCTTCTACAAGAAATATTTCTCTACCTCCGGGATAAAGTGGTGGAAAAACCAGTCCTGTAGAGAGATGTTCAAGATGGCAGAGGAGTAAGACGTGGAGATCACCTTCCTCCCGACAAATACATCAGAAATACATCTACAAGTGGAACAACTCCTACAGAACACCTACTGAACACTGGCAGAAGACCTCAGACTTCCCAAAAGGCAAGAAACTCCCCACGTACCTAGGTAGGGCAAAAGAAAAAAGAAAAAACACGGACAAAAGAATAGGGACGGGACCTGCACCAGTGGGAGGGAGCTGTGAAGGAGGAAAAGTTTCCACACACTAGGAAGTCCCTTCAGGGACTTGTTTTGTGGTTTGGTTGCTCTCTTCTTTCTTTCTTTTCTTTATTACTTTTTATTTTTTTTAAGATTTATTTTAATAACTTAATATTGTTTTACTTTATTTTTTTCTTTCTTTCTTTTTTTCTCCCTTTTCGTCTGAGCCATGTGTCTGACAGGATCTTGGTGATCTGGCCAGGTGTCAGGCCTGTGCCTCTGAGGTGAGAAAGCCAAGTTCAGGACATTGGTCCACCAGAGACCTCCTGGCTCCATGTAATATTAAATGGCAAAAGCTCTCCACCTCAATGCTAAGACCCAACTCCACTCAACAACCAGCAAGCTACAGTACTGGACACCCTATGCCAAACAACTAGCAAGACAGGAACACAGCCCCACCCATTAGCACAGAGGCTGTGCAAAATCATAGTAAGATCACTGATACCCCAAAACACACCACCAGATGCAGCCCTGCCCACCAGAAAGACAAGATCCAGCCTCATGCACCAGAACACAGGCACTAATCCCCTCCACCAGGAAGCATGTACAACCCACTGAACAAACCTTAGCCACTGGGGGCAGACACCAAAAACAACAGGAACTATGAACCTGCAGCCTGTGAAAAGGAGACCCCAAACTCAGTAAGTTAAGCAAAATGAGAAGACAGAGAAACACACAGCAGATGAAGGAGCAAGGTGAAAACCCACCAGACCAAACAAATGAAGAGGAAATAGGCAGTCTATCTGAAAAACAATTCAGAGTAATGATAGCAAAGATGATCCAAAATCTTGGAAATAGAATGGAGAAAATACAAGAAACATTTAACAAGGACCTAGAAGAACCAAAGAGTGAAAAAACAATGATGAACAACACAATAAATGAAATTAAAAGTTCTCTAGAAGGAATCAATAGCAGAATAACTGAGGCAAAAGAACAGATAAGTGACCTGGAAGATAAAATAGTGGAAATAACTACCACAGAGCAGAATAAAGAAAATGAATGAAAACAATGAGGACAGTCTCAGAGACCTCTGGGACAACATTAAACACACCAACATTCGAATTATAGGGGTCCCAGAAGAAGAGAAAAAGAAACAGACTGAGAAAATATTTGAAGAGATTATAGTTGAAAACTTGGCTAATATGGGAAAGGAAATAGTGAATCAAGTCCAGGAAGCTCAGAGAGTCCCATACAGCATAAATCCAAGGAGAAAACCACAAAGACACATATTAATCAAACTATCAAAAATTAAATGCAAAGAAAAAATATTAAAAGCAGCAAGGGAAAAACAACAAATAACATACAAGGGAATCCCCATAAGGTTAACAGCTGATCTTTCAGCAGAAACTCTGCAAGCCAGAATGGAGTGGCACAACATATTTAAAGAGATGAAAAGGAAAACCCTACAACCAAGATTACGATACCCAGCAAGGATCTCATTCAGATTTGACGGAGAAATTAAAACATTTACAGACAAGCAAAAGCTAAGAGAATTCGGCACCACCAAACCAGCTTTACAACAAATGCTAAAGGAACTTCTCTAGGCAAGTAACACAAGAGAAGGAAAAGACCTACAATAACAAACCCAAAACAATTAAGAAAATGGTAATAGGAACATACATATCAATAACTACCTTCAATGTAAATGGATTAAATGCTCCCACCAAAACACATAGACTGGCTGAATGGATACAAAAACAAAACCCATATATATGCTGTCTACAAGAGACCCACTTCAGACCTAGGGACACATACAGACTGAAAGTGAGAGGATGGAAAAAGATATTACATGCCAATGGAAATCAAAAGACACCTGGAGTAGCAATACTCATATCAGACAAAATAGACTTTAAAATAAAGACTATTACAAGAGACAAAGAAGGACACTACATAATGATCAAGGGATCAATCCAAGAAGAAGATATAACAATTGTAAATATTTATGCAAACAACATAGGAGCACCTCAATACATAAAGCAAATGCTAACAGCTGTAAAAGGGGAAATCGACAGTAATGCAATCACAGTAGGGTACTTTAACACCCCACTTTGACTGATGGACAGATCATCCAAAATGAAAATAAATAAGGAAACACAAGCTTTAAATGAAACATTAAACAAGATGGAATTAATTGATATTTATAAGATATTCCTTCCAAAAACAACAGAATACACTTTCTTCTCAAGTGCTCATGGAACATACTCCAGGATACATCATATCTTGGGTCACAAATCAAGCCTGGGTAAATTTAAGAAAATTGAAATCGTATAAAGTATCTTTTCTGACCACAATGCTATGAGACTAGATATCAGTTACAGGAAAAAATATGTTAAGAATACAAACACTGGAGGCTAAACAATACACTACTAAATATCCAAGAGATCAGTGAAGAAATCAAAGAGGAAATCAAAAAAAAACCTAGAAACAAATGACAATGAAAACACGATGACCCGAAACCTATGGGATGCAGCAAAAGCAGTTCTAAGAGGGAAGTTTATAGCAATACAGTCCCACCTCAAGAAACAAGAAACATCTAAAATAAACAATCTAACCGTACAACTTAAGCAATGAGAGAAAAATGAACAAAAAACCCCCAAAGTTAGCAGAAGGAAATAATAAAGATCAGATCACAAATAAATGAAAAACAAATGAAGGAAACAATAGCAAAGATAATAAAACTAAAAGCTGGTTCTTTGAGAAGATAAATAAAATTGATAAACCATTAGCCAGACTCATCAAGAGAAAAAGGGAGAAGACTCAAATCAATTAAATTAGAAATGAAAAAGTAGAAGGAACTACTGACACTGCAGGAAAGCTAAGGATCATGAGAGATTACTACAAGCAACTATATGCCAATAAAATGGTTAACCTGGAAGAAATGAACAAATTCTTAGAAAAGTACAACGTTCCATCACTGAACCAGGACAAAATAGGAAATATAAACAGACCAATCAGAAGCCCTGAAATTGAGACTGTGATGAAAAATCTTCCAACAAACAAAAGCCCAGCACCAGATGGCTTCACAGTTGAATTCTATCAAACATTTAGTGAAGAGCTAACACCTATCCTTCTCAAAATCTTCTAAAATGTAGCAGAGGGAGCAATACTCCCAAACTCATTCTACAAGGCCACCATCAACCTGATATCAAAACCAGACCAAGATGTCAAAAAGAAAGAAAACTACAGGCCAATATCACCGATGAACATAGATGCAAAAATCCTCAACAAAATACTAGCAAAGAGAATCCAACAGCACATTACAAGGATCATACACCATGATCAAGTGGGGTTTATCCCAAAGATGCAAGGATTCTTCAATATACACAAATCAATCAATGTGATGCACTATATTAACAAATTGAAGGAGAAAAACCATATGATCATCTCAATAGATGCAGAAAAAGCTTTCGACAAAATTCAACACCCATTTATGATAAGAACCCTAGAGAAAGTAGGCATAGAGGGAACTTACCTCAACATAATAAAGGTCATATATGACAATTCCACAGGCAACATTGTTCTCAATGGTGAAAAACTGAAACCATTTCCTCTAAGATCAGGAACAAGAGAAGGTTGTCCATTCTCACCATTATTATTCAACATAGTTTTGGAAGTTTTAGCCACAGCAATCAGGAGAAAAAGAAATAAAAGGAATCCAAATTGGAAAAAGAAAAGTAAAGCTGTCATTGTTTTCAGATGACATGATAACTATACATAGAGAATTCTAAAGATGCTACCAGAAAACTACTAGAGTTAATCAATGAATTTGGTAAAGTAGCAGGATACAAAATTAATGCACAGAAATATCCTGAATTCCTATACACTAATTATGAGAAATCTGAAAGAGAAATTAAGGAAACACTCCCATTTAGCACTGCAACAAAAAGAATAAGATATCCAGGAATAAACCTACCTAAGAAGACAAAAGACCTGTATGCAGAAAAGTATACGACACTGATGAAAGAAACTAAAGATGATACAAACAAATGGAGAGATATACCATGTTCTTCGATTGGAAGACTCTATGTTGTGAAAATGACTATACTGCCCAAAGCAATCTACAGATTCAATGCAATCCCTATCAAACTACCAATGACATTTTTCACAGAACTAGAACAAAAAAATCTCACAATTTGTATGGAAATACAAAACACCTGAAAAGCCAAAGCAGTTTTGAGAAAGAATAATAGAGCTGGAGGAAACAGGTTCCTTGACTTCAGACTATACTACAAAGCTACAGTAATCAAGACAGTATGATACTGGCACAAAAACAGAAATATGCATCAATGGAACAGGATAGAAAGCCCAGAGATAAACCCATGCACATATGGTCACCTTATTTTTGATAAAGGAGGGAAGAATATACGATGGAGAAAAGACAGCCTTTTCAATAACTGGTATTGGGAAAACTGGAGAGCTACATGTAAAAGAATGAAATTAGAGCACTCCCTAACACCATACACAAAAATAAACTCAAAGTTGATTAAAGACCTAAATGTAAGGCCAGACACTATCAAACTCTTAGAGGAAAACACAGGCAGAACACTTTATGACATAAATCACAGCAAGATCCTTTTTGACCCACCTCCTAGAGAAATGGAAATAAAAACAAAAATAAACAAATGGGACCTAATGAAACTTAAAAGCTTTTGCACAGCAAAGGAAGCCATAGACAAGGCAAAAAGACAACCTTCAGAATGGGAGACAGTATTTGCAAATGAAGCAACTGACAGAGGATTAATCTCCAAAATTTATAAGCAGCTCATGCAGCTCAATATCAAAAAAACAGACAACCCAATCCAAAAATGGGCAGAAGACCTAAATAGACATTTTTCCAAAGAAGATATACAGATTGCCATCAAACACATGAAAGGATGCTCAACATCACTAATCATTTGAGAAATGCAAATCAAAACTACAGTGAGGTATCACTGCACACCAGTCAGAATGGCCATCATCAAAAATTCTACAAACTATAAATGATAGAGAGTGTATGGAGAAAAGGGAACACTCTTGCACTGTTGGTGGGAATGTAAATTGATACAGCTACTATGGAGAACAGTATGGAGGTTCCTTAAAGAAACAAAAATAGAAATACCATATGACCCAGCAATCCCACTACTGGGCATATACCCTGAGAAAATCATAATTCAAAAAGAGACATGTACCACAGTGTTCATTGCAGCTCTATTCACAATAGCCAGGACATGGAAGCAACCTAAATGTCCATCGACAGAAGAATGGATAAAGAAGACATGGCACATATATACAGTGGAATGTTACTCAGCCATAAAAAGAAACGAAATTGAGTTATTTGTAGTGAGTTGGATGGACCTAGGATGTGTCACACAGCATGAAGTAAGTCAGAAAGAGAAAAACTAATACCTTATGTTAACACATATATATGGAATCAAAAAAAAAAAAAACTTTCTGATGAACCCAGGGGCAGGACAGGAATAAAGATGCAGATGTAGAGAATGGACTTGAGGACACGGGGATGGGGAAGGGTAAACTGGGATGAAGTGAGAGAGTGGCATGGACATATCTACACTACCAGATGTAAAATAGATAGCTTTGGGGAAGTAGCCACATAGCACAGGGAGATCAGTTCGGTGCTTTGTGACCACCTAGAGGGATGGGATAGGGAGGCAGGGAGGGAAGGAGATGCAAGTGGAAGGAGATATGGTGATATATGTATATGTACAGCTGACTCAGTTTGTTATAAGGCAGAAACTAACACACCATTTAAAAGCAGTTATACTCTAATAAAGATGTTAAAATGGCCTGTGTAACCCAGGCTTTGGGGTTACTCTTCCACACAACCAGAAGAGAGCCCTTGACTATGTTTTTAAGGGCTCTTGAGTTCTTTGAATGATAAACTAAGAGAGGCTTCAGCTTCATAATGCCGGAAACATTGCCACCAGACAACAGAATTAGCCTATCCTTTGCTGCTTTATAGCCTGGCATCAAATATTTCTCCTTACTAATGTAACTTTGGTCTGGCATCCTCTTCCAGTACAGTCCTGTCTCATCCACATTAAAAACCTGCCCAGGTAAATACATGCTTTCATCAATAATTTCTTTTTCTTTTTTTTCCTCTTTCTTTTACCTTTTCCCTTCTATTTTTTTTTAAACATCTTTATTGGGGTATAATTGCTTTACAATGGTGTGTTAGTTTCTGCTTTATAACAAAGTGAATCAGTTATACATATACATATGTTCCCATATCTCTTCCCTCTTGCGTCTCCCTCCCCATCAATAATTTCTTGAAGCGTTTCAGGAAATCTCCGGGTTGCTACCGTATCTGCAGTTGCTGCCTCGCCACTTACTTTTACATTGTGAAGGTTGGCTCAGCCTTGAACGCATAAAATCAGCCATGGCTGGCACTAAAAGACACACCTTCTGATTCTTCACTGTGTTTCTTTTTCAAGTCTTCATAAAGGCTTTTTAGCTTTCTCTTGAATCAGCATTAAGCTGAGCAGGACTTGATGCTGATGCTGATCCTTCATTCACACACTGAGAAGTTTCTCCATCTCCATCACTTTTCCACGCTTCTTCAATATTATTGTCGGCATCATTGCCACAGCAGACTTCACGTGTTCCATGAACTTGTCCTTGTTCTTTAGAATAATGCCAGTGATTGAACGATTCATGTTATAAGAACGAGCGACGTCTTGCATCTTTTCACCTCACTCCACTCTTTCAATTATTTTTACTTTTGCTTCCATCGTTATCACTTGGCGCTTCTTAGCAGTACCAGCTATATCTCTGCTGCTTTTACGCTTGCTTCCGGACATCCTGGGCTTGAAATAAAGATACTGTACTACTGTACTCTATACAGTACTGTACAGTAAAGTACACAAAAGCACAACCACTTGTAGAGGATGCATGCATATGACAATGTACACCAGACACGTGAACTAACTTACGTGATTGGACATGTGAACACAACGTTCCCATCTTTGAAAGTCCTCAACCTGAAAGTTTGTATGTAGGGCACTTACTGTGTATCTTATGAACTTGGATATTCAGTGCTTCCAAGTTTATGGTGACTGATGAAAATAAAAGTCATCTCTAAGTGAAAGACTTCATAATTGATGGTTTTGGACTTCAGAGATAAGAATTGACCTTCTGATCTTTTGGGTTTGAGGATGGACAGGGAAATCAGGCTCTGCTTTTGTCCGTCATATGATAAGCCCTTTATTTATAGCCTAGCCCAGAGCACTGAGGACCCAGTGCTTTCCCATATGTGCAGTGATGTGCTCCTCGCAGGTGAAAACCAAGACCTTGGCTTCATTTTGAGCACTTGTTTTAATGTTTCAGATTTTCCACTTTATAGTAATTATAAACTATTTGGGGCTTTATTTTTAGACCAAGAAAAATTTTAATGATTGGTCTGAGAGCTTCAAGTCTGATAACAATGATCAAAACCCATGTGTCAATACCTGTTAGAAAACTCAACAAAATGCTTTGATTATGGGGATGACTTAATAGGCAATCAGTTAAAGTGTTTTAATGGAAGTGGTATGGTTAGGGCTCTTCTTCAAGGCGACTGGGCTGGATAGAAAGCAAGCTCGTCCATCAACAGAAACTTGGGCAAAGACGTTCTTCCCACAGTTTCCTTACATACTGCAATAAAGGAAGTATGAAATCCTGAGCAAGCAAATTAATTTTACAAAGCACTTAAAAGCTGAATTTAAAATGCCAGTGGAGACCATTGGAAAAATATGTTGAGTGCTTTTAGTGAAAATTCTACTTACTGCTCAGTTGTAACCAACAGATGTAGTGGTATAACTGCCAGGGAGTCAGATTGTTAAGTGGAGGACAGCTAACAGAGTGTAACATGATGAATCCATGGCAAACATGATTCCCACGTCTTGATTCCAGATCGGGACTATCCATTGGGATGTAAAGTACATTATCCAGATCCATTCCCTTAGAAATTGTTCCAAAGATTTGTCCAGAGACATCAGAAGACATCTCACAAAACTGCAAGTTGTTTTTGTAAATACTTGACTTACGAATAAAATGACCACATAAATTATTATTCAGAATTTTATTTGGGGAGAATGTGAAATCAGGTAGAATGTTGAGACTCTACTGGGCACAATGAGAATTGTGGTCACTGTACTTAAGAAGAACTCGCCCAATGACGGAGAGAGTGACCGATGGTTCCTTTACCATCTCTCAGTGTGAACAGAACAAATTGCTTATTGATACTGTTTTCATTTCTCATTCCATTTGTACATGCTCCTGTCTAGCCAGCAACAAGCTACCCTAGGCAAACCTTTCTGAAAGACAGACATAACTGAACTCAGGGTTTTTCATTCGTTAATTTTGGAGTTATTTGTTAAAATTTTTTGAAGAAATTTTTACCTCCACGAGTATCTAGGACAGTGGTTTTCAACCTGCATCTTGTAACACATCGGAGTGTAATCAGAGGTGTATCATAAATGATAGGTAAGGCACCAAAATTTGTAACATACTATTTATGTATAAATTCAGGTGAATTTAGCATTATCACTATAATGATATAACCCTCAGATATTCCAAAATGCTTTCTGGAGAAACAGAATGAGGGAGAGCTTGAGAGCCAGCCTATCTTATTTTTTACGTTTGGTTGAGTTGAACAGTGCCTCCTGTGCCATTGTGTCTCTTACCTGTGTTTAATGAGGGAAAAAAGTTGAGAATCTGTCTTACGCTTATCTATTGCTACATAACATTCCAATCCATAGATAAAGGCTTAAAACAAAACAATATTTTTTTTTTTTTGCTCATGAGTTTGCAACTTGGGCAGGCCTCAGTGGGAATAGCTTTCTTTTCCTCCACTCACAATCAGCTGGGTTGGTGCTAAGGCTAGAGGTTGGAATTATCTGCAGACTTGCTCACTCTCATGTCCAGAGAAGAAATGTGAATTGTTGTGGACAGTGGACTGTGGCTACATTGTATTTTGCAAAAGTGGTTATAGCTTTATTTCTGGTCCCACATGCTTTCCCAGGACCTTGGCACTTGCTCATCAAGAAGTGGGGTTTATATTCTTTCCCCTCGATCCTGGGAAGGATAGGGAATGCTCTGACTATTCGAGTATGGCAGAAGTCTTGCCAGCCTTGACTTTAGAGACTGGGATGGAAGAGGTAATATGGCTTTCCACCTGGCTCTCTCTCAGAATGCTTACCCTTAGAAGCCCAGTCCACATAAAGAAGACATGGGTAAGTGTTTGGTTGACAATCCCAGCAAAATCCTCAACTAGCAACTAGGATCACTCATCAGACATGTGAGTAAATGAGACTTCACTCACTCCAGCCCGCAGGTTTCAAGCCGTGCCAGCTGATGCCATGCAGAACAGAGACAAGCTATCCCCACAAGGTCTGGTAAAAATTGCAGATTTATAAGAAGAATAGATAACTTCAACAGATAACTGAAACATTATGCTTTAAAGATTAGAGAGAGGAAGTATTAAAATTTTTCTGAAGATCCCAGAGATTACTATGGAACAAAAATGGCTTTATTAATCGTCCCTGCTGAAATATTTTTCCTGTCTAGTTAGAAATGGGCATGAGGCTCTTGTCAAATTTCACTCCCTTCTACCAAAGTGTATACTGTGATTTTCTTTTCTAGAAAACATCCTTGCTGTAGAATGCAGACTCAACTGAGCTAAATTGGTAATTTGCAGATTTCTTTTATCTTTGGCAATGTGTACCCCCAAATTCTTTACCTCTATCCTCTTATTTCTGAGATGCTAAATGAGGTAATATGAAACTCTAATTTTTGAGCTGTATGGTAATGATAGCATAACATTCTTATTACATTAGCATTGGTGGATGCCAAAATTTTAGGGCTTTGGTGTTAGCATGAGTCCAACTTAATGAACACACATAGGGTACATAGAAAAATTACATGACAATGTGTAATGGAAGATAAACAAGACCAAGATTCTTTTAGTAGGATTTTGTCTTCCCCATGTTCCATGTTAAACAGAAACACATTGATGTATGGTTTTTCTTCTGAAATGTCACTATATTGTTTATTCATGACAAGAATTCTGATAAATGTGGAATATTTACCTTTCAGACATAAGAAATGATAAAAATGCTGTAAAATTTCCACAAATACATCATGGAAGAAAAAATTTCCTATAGATTTTAGCTATTGTGTTATTCTGTTCTCTTAAGTAGATCTTTAAGGATCTGTATCAAAGACCACCTGAAACAGTCATTCTTAAACTTTATATTCATTGGAATCATCTAGAGCGTTTGTTAAATAACTGATGGCAGTGCTCCAACCCCAGAGTTTCATATTTAGTAGTAGAGGGCAGCCCAAGAATTTACATTTCTAACAGTGCTGCTGCTCCAGGGACCACATTTTGAAAACTACTGATCTAGAGAAAGAAGTTAAAGGGCTATTGTGTGTGTAGAGCTTTCTCTAACCACTATTCTCTGAAATACTACTGTAAATTTGAGACAGCTTTCAAGTCATCACATGACAAAGTTGTTTTCATTTATCCATGGGTTAGATAAGCCATTTCTCTTAGGCACATTTCGTCACATATTGGGGTAATGTTAGAGAAGAAATAAATTGGTTCTTTCAGTCTGAATGTCATCAAGTTCCAAATGAGTTCTAAAATTGAGGATGTGTCATGAGAAAGTTATTGCAAACTTTTCTCACCAATGCACAACCAGAGAATTTGATTAGTTTTGCCAGTTTCATTATAAAATAGCCAGTGTTCTGTCTCAAATATTTCAGTAATAAATGATGCAGTAGAAAAATTCAGTTATTCCTGGGAGCTCAAACACCAAACTAGTTCTGGTCTAGATGCCTTGGACATATGAGTTTCAAGAGAATTTTATATTCTCACTCCTAAATACTATCACTCTTAAATATTTTAAAAATCTTTAGCATTTTAATAAGCTAAAATGGCATCTCATTATGTTTTGTGATGATTTCCTTTTTTTAATAAACAATTTTCATAGGTTGAGTGACTATTTGTATTTTTTAATTTTCTGAATTGTCTAGATATAGTTGATGTCTATTTTTTCTATTATTATGTTCATCTTTGTATTTATTTGTAGTAAATCATTATATATTAAAGATACGTTGCAGTTTTTAAAACTAGTGTATCATTTGCCATTTCAATTATTCAGAAAATTTTTTTATATAGAAGTTTAAGTTTTTATGAAATCAAATACAAATTTGTTTTTTAATTTATGGTCTCTGAAAACAGCCAGAAGATATTTGTTACTGTTTCTCACCAGTGAATAATACCTACTATCAATAATAAAAAATAATATTTTTTATTATTAATAGTCTTAATGAAACCATTTTGTTCCTTTTGTTCATGTATTTGCATAATCATCATCTGGGTCAAGACATATATCAGCCTCTCCCAGAATCATCTCTGTGCTACCACTCAGGCATCTCCTCACTCCCAAAGATAGCCAGACTCTGATTTTCTATAACAATAAACTACTTTTCTTGATTAAAAAATTTTATTGAGGTATAATTGACATATTCATTAGTTTCAGGTGTATAAAACAATGATTTGATACTTGTATGTATTGCAAAATGATCACAATAAGTCTAGTTAACATCTGTCACCATACATAGTCACAAAAATTTTTTTTCCTTGTGATGAGGACATTTACGATATACTGTCTTAGCAACTTTCAAACATGCAATACAGTATTACTAACTATAGTCACGCTGCTGTACCTTACCTTTTCATGACTTATTTATTTTATAAATGGAAGTTTAACTGATTGATTTTTGAATGTTAACTACCTTTGCATCCCTGGAGTCAACCCTTCTTGGTCATTATGTATTATCCTTTTTATATATGGTTAGATTCAGTTAGCTAAAATTTTCTTAAGAACTTTTCCATCTATGCTCATTAGGAATATTGGTCCATAGTTTTGTTTTCTTTGTTTTAAAATTTAATTTAATTTTTTTATATGAGGTTCTTATTAGTTATCCATTTTATACATATTAGTGTATATATGTCAATCCCAATCTCCCAATTCATCACACCACCACCAGCTGTCCGCTGCCACTTCCCCCCTTGGTGTCCATACATTTGTTCTCTACATCTGTGTCTCAATTTCTGCCCTGCAAACCAGTTCATCTGTACCATTTTTCTAGGTTCCACATATATACGTTATTATACGATATTTGTTTTTGTTTTTCTCTTTCTGACTTACTTTACTCTGTAGACAGTCTCTAGATCATCCACATCCCTACAAATGACCCTGCTTCGTTCCTTTATATGGCTGGGTAATATTTCATTGTATATATGTACCACATCTTCTTTATCCATTCGTCTATTAATGGGCATTTAGGTTGCTTCCATTACCCGGCTATTGTAAATAGTGCTGCAGTGAACATTGGGGTGCATGTGTCTTTTTGAATTATGCATTTCTCTGGGTATGTGCCCAGTAGTGGGATTGCTGGGTCATGTGATAATTCTATTTTTAGTTTTTTAAGGAACCTCCATACTGTTTTCCATAGTGGCTGTATCAGTTTATGTTCCCACCAACAGTGCAAGAGGGTTCCGTTTTCTCCACACCCTCACCAGCATTTGTTGCTTGTAGATTTTCTGATGATGCCCATTCTAACTGGTGAGAGGTGATACCTCATTGTACTTTTTTTTTTTTGCGGTATGCGGGCCTCTCACTGTTGTGGTCTCTCCCGTTGTGGAGCACAGGCTCCGGATGCACAGGCTCAGCGGCCATGGCTCACGGGCCTAGCCGCTCCGCGGCATGTGGGATCCTCCCGGACCGGGACACAAACCCATGTCCCCTGCATCGGCAGGCAGACACTCAACTACTGTGCCACCATGGAAGCCTCTCTCATTGTAGTTTTGATTTGCATTTCGCTAGTAATTAGTGATGTTGAGCAGCTTTTCGTGTGCTTCTTGGCCATCGGTATGTCTTCTTTGGAGAAATGTCTATTTAGGTCTTCTGACCATTTATTGATTGGGTTGTTTGTTTTTTTAATACTGAGCTTCATGAGCTGTTAATATGAGTTAATATAGATATATGTGATTTATATTTTACATATTATATTTATAATATATAAATACTATATATTTTGGAGATTAATCCTTTGTCAGGTGATTCTTTGGCAAATGTTTTCACCCATTCTGAGGGTTGTCTTTTCGTCTTGTTTGGAGTTTCCTTTGCTGTGCAAAAGCTTTTAAGTTTCATTAGGTCCCATTTGTTTATTTTTGTTTTTATTTCCATTACTCTAGGAGGTGGATCAAAAAAGATCTTGCTGTGATTTATGTCAAAGAGTGTTCTTCCTATGTTTTCCTCTAAGAGTTTGATAGTGCTCAGTCTTACATTTAGTTCTCTAGTCCATTTTTAGTTTATTGTTATGTATGGTGTTAGGGAGTGTTCTAATTTCATTCTTCTATATGTAGCTGTCCAGTTTTCCCAGCTCCACTTATTGAAGAGACTGTCTTTTCTCCATTGTATATCTTTGCCTCCTTTGTTATAGATTAGTTGACCGTAGGTGCGTGGGTTTATCTCTGGGCTTTCATCCTGTTCCATTGATCTATATTTCTGTTTCTGTGCCAGTACCATATTGTCTTGATTACTGTAGCTTTGTAGTATAGTTTGAAGTCAGGGAGTCTGATTCCTCCAGCTCCGTTTTCTCCCTCAAGACTGCTTTGGCTATTCGGGGTCTTTTGTGTCTTCATACAAGTTTTAAGATTTTTTGTACTAGTTCTGTAGAAAATGCCATTGGTAATTTGATAGGGATTGCATTGAATCTGTAGATTGCTTTGGGTAGTAGAGTCATTTTCACAATATTGATTCTTCCAATCGAAGAACATGGTATATCTCTCCATCTGTTGGTATCAGCTTTAATTTCTTTCACCAGTGTCTTATAATTTTCTGCATACAGGTCTTTTGTCTCCCTAGGTAGGTTTCTTCCTAGGTATTTTATTCTTTTTGTTGCAGTGGTAAATGGGAGTGTTTCCTTAATTTCTCTTTCATATTTTTCATCATTAGTATATGGGAATGCAAGAGATTTCTGTGCATGAATTTTATATCCTGCAACTTTACCAAATTCACTGATTAGCTTTAGTAGTTTTCTGGTGGCATGTTTAGGATTCTCTATGTACAGTATCATGTCATCTGCAAACAGTGACAGTTTTACTTCTTTTCCAATTTGTATTCCTTTTATTTCTTTTTCTTCTCTGATTGCCATGGCTAGGACTTCCAAAACTGTTGAATAATAGTGGTGAGAGTGGACATCCTTGTCTTTTTCCTGATCTTAGAGGAAATGCTTTCAGTTTTTCACCATTGAAAATGATGTTTGCTGTGGGTTTGTCATATATGGCCTTTATTATGTTGAGGTAGGTTCCCTCTATGCCCACTTTGTGGAGAGTTTTTATCATAAATGGGTGTTGAATTTTGTCAAAAGCTTTTTCTGCATCTATTGAGATGATCATATGGTTTTTCTTCTTCAATTTGTTAATATGGTGTATCACATTGATTGATTTGCGTATAGTGATGAATCCTTGCATCCCTGGGATAAATCCCACTTGATCATGGTGTATCATCCTTTTAATGTGTTGTCAGATTCTGTTTGCTAGGATTTTGTTGAGGATTTTTGCATCTATATTCATCAGTGATATTGGTCTGTAATTTTCTTTTTTTGTAGTGTCTTTGTCTGGTTTTGGTATCAGGGTGATGGTGGCCTCATAGAATGAGTTTGGGAGTGTTCCCTCCTCTGCAACTTTTTGGAAGAGTTGGAGAGGGATGGGTGTTAGAGCTTCTCTAAATGTTTGATATAATTCACCTGTGAAGTCATCTGGTCCTGGACTTTTGTTTGTTTGAAGATTTTTAATCAGTTTCAATTTCATTACTTGTGTTTGGTCTGTTCATATTTTCTCTTTCTTCCTGGTTCAGTCTTGGAAGGTTATACCTTTTTAAGAATTTGTCCGTGTCTTCCAGGTTGTCCATTTTATTGGCATAGAGTTGCTTGTAGTAGTTTCTTAGGATGCTTTGTATTTCTGCAGTGTCTGTTGTAACGTCTCCTTTTTCATTTCTACTTTTATTGATTTGAGTCTTCTCCCTCTTTTTCTTGATTAGTCTGGCTAATGGTTTTTCAATTTTATCTTCTCAAAGAACCAGCTTTTAGTTTTATTGATCTTTGCTATTGTTTACTTTGTTTCTATTTCATTTATTTCTGGTCTGATCTTTATGATTTCTTTCCTTCTACTAACTTTGGGTTTTGTTATTTCTTCTTTCTCCAGTTCCTTTAGGTGTAACGTTAGATTGTTTATTTGAGATGTCTCATGTTTCTTGAGGTATGCTTGAATTGCTATAAACTTCCCTCTTAGAACTGTTTTTGCTGCCTTCATAGGTTTTTGATTGTCGTGTTTTCATTGTCATTTGTCTCTAGGTATTTTTTGATTTCTTCTTTGATTTCTTCACTGATCTCTTGGTTATTTAGTAACGTATTGTTTAGCCTCCATGTGTTTGTGTTTTTTTATGTTTTTTTCCCTGTAATTGATTTCTAATCTCATCTTTGCTGTGGTCAGCAAAGATGCTTGATATGATTTCAATTTTCTTAGATTTACTGAGGCTTGATTTGTGACCCAAGATGTGATCTATACTGGAGAATCTTCAGTGCGCACTTGAGAAGAAAGTGTAATCTGCTGTTTTTGGATGAAATGTCCTATAAATATCAGTTATATCTATCTGGCCTATTGTGTCATTTAAAGCTTGTGTTGCCTTATTAATTTTCTGTTTGGATGATCTGTTCTTCGGTGTAAGTGAGGGGTTAAAGTCCCCCACTATTATTGTGTCGATTTCCACTTTTATAGCTGTTAGCATTTGCCTTATGTATTGAGATGCTCCTATGTTGGGTGAATATATATTTATAATTGTTAAATCTTCTTCTTGGATTGATCCCTTGATCATTATGTAGTGTCCTTTCTTGTCACTTGTAACATTCTTTATTTTAAAGTGTATCGTATATGAGAATTGCTACTCCAGCTTTCTTTTGATTTCCATTGGCATGGAATATCTTTTTCCATCCCTTCACTTTCAGTCTGTATGTGTCCCCAGGTCTGAAGTGGGTCTCTTGTAGACAGCATATATATGGGTCTTGTTTTAGTATCCATTCAGCGAGCCTGTTTTCTTTGGTTGGAGCATTTAATTCATTCACATTGAAGGAAATTATTGATATGTATGATCCTATGACCATTTTCTTAATTGTTTTGGGTTTGTTTTTGTAGGTCCTTTTCTTCTCTTGTGTTTCCCACTTAGAGAAGTTCCTTTAGCATTTGTTGTAAAGCTGGTTTGGTGGTGCTGAATTCTCTTAGCTTTTGCTTTTCTGTAAAACTTTTAATTTCTCTATTGAATCTGAATGAGATCCTTGCTGGGTAGAGTAATCTTGGTTGTACATTCTTCCCTTTCATCACTTTAAATATGTTATGCAACTCCCTTCTGGCTTGTAGAGTTTCTGCTGAGAAATCAGCTGTTAACCTTATGGGAGTTCCCTTCTATGTTATTTGTCATTTTTCCCTTGCTGCTTTCAATAATTTTTCTTTGTCTTTAATTTTTGCCAATTTGATTACTGTGTGTCTCGGCATGTTTCTCCTTGGTTTATCCTGTATGGGAGGGACATTCTGCACTTCCTGGACTTGGGTGGCTAATTCCTTTCCCATGTTAAGGAAGTTTTTGACTCTAATCTCCTCAAATATTTTCTCTGGTCCTTTCTCTCTCTCATCTGCTTTTGGGACCCCTGTAATGCGAATGTTGTTGTATTTAATATTGTCCCAGAGGTCTCTTAGGCTGTCTTCATTTCTTTTCATTCTTTTTTCTTTATACTGTTCCCCAGCAGTGAGTTCCACCATTCTGTCTTCCAGGTCCCTTATCTGTTCTTCTGCCTCAGTTATTCTGCTATTGATTCCTTCTAGTGTATTTTTCATTTCACTTATTGTATTGTTCATCTCTGTTTGTTTGTTCTTTAATTCTTC
Source organism: Stenella coeruleoalba (assembly GCF_951394435.1). Taxonomy (NCBI): domain Eukaryota; kingdom Metazoa; phylum Chordata; class Mammalia; order Artiodactyla; family Delphinidae; genus Stenella; species Stenella coeruleoalba. The sequence goes on from NC_137148.1 coordinate 53,630,447, forward strand.
TAGGTCTTTGTTAAACATTTCTTGCATCTTCTCAATCTTTGCCTCCATTCTTTTTCCAAGGTCCTGGGTCATCTTCACTATCATTATTCTGAATTCTTTTCTTGGAAGGTTGCCTATCTCCACTTCATTTAGTTGTTTTTGTGGGCTTTTATCTTTTTCCTTTATCTGGTACATAGCCCTCTGCCTTTTCATCTTGTCTATCTTTCTGTGAATGTGGTTTTTGTTCCACAGGCTGCAGGATTGTAGTTCTTCTTGTTTCTGCTGTCTTCACTCTGGTGGATGAGGCTATCTAAGAGGCTTGTGCACGTTTCCTGATGGAAGGGACTGGTGGTGGGTAGAGCTGCCTGTTGCTATGGTTGGCAGAGCTCAGTCAAACTTTAATAATCTTGTCTGCTGATGGGTGGGGCTGGGTTCTCTCCCTGTTGGTTTTTTGGCCTGTGGCAACCCAGCACTGGAGCCTACCCGGGCTCTTTGGTGGGGCTAATGGCAGACTCTGGGAAGGCTCACGCCAAGGGGTACTTCCCAGAACTTTTGCAGCCATTGTCCTTGTCCTCACGGTGAGACACAGCCACCCCCCACCTCTGCAGGAGACCCTCCAACAGTGGCAGGTAGGTCTGGGTCCTGATGCACACACTACTTTGTGTGTGCCCTCCAAGAGTGGAGTCTCTGTTTCCCCCCAGTCGAAGTCCTGCAATCAAATCCTGCTAGCCTTCAAAGTCTGATTCTCTAGGAATTTCTCCTCCCGTTGCTGGACCCTCAGGTTGGGAAGCCTGACTTGGGGCTCAGAACCTTCACTCCAGTGGATGAACTTCTGTGGTATAAGTGTTCTTCAGTTTGTGAGTCACCCACCCAGCAGTTATGGGATTTGACTTTATTGTGATTGTGCCCCTCCTACCATCTCATTGTGGCTTCTCCTTTGTCTTTGTATGTGGGATATCCTTTTTGGTGGGTTCCAGCGTCTTCCTGTTGATGATTGTTCAGCAGTTAGTTGTGATTCCAAGGCTCTCGCAAGAGGTAGTGAGCACACGTCCTTCTACTCCGCCATCTTGAACTGATCTCTAGTTTTGTTTTCTTGTAATGTCTATCATGTTTTGATATCAGGCAATTCTGGCTTCATAGAATGTTTGGAATTATTTACTTCTCTTCACTTTTCTGGAAGAGTTGATGGAAATTGATGTTATTTATTCCTCAAGTGTTTGGTAGAATTCACTAATGAATCCATATAAGCCAGGAATTTTCTTTGTGGGAAAGTTGCTATGAAGTTTCTTTAGCTGATATGTAGCTATTGATATTCTTGATTTCTTTTTGAGTGTGCCTTGATATTTAGCATCTTTCAGGGAATTTGATCATTTCATATAGTTGTCAAATTTATTGGCATAAAGTATTTTTTATAATTGTCCCTTATTATTCTTTTAATATCTGCAGAATTTGTAATGATGTCACTTTCTCATTCCTGATATTAGCAGTTTGTATCTTTTCTCTTATTTTTTTTCTTGCTTAGTAGTCTAGAAGGTTAGCAATTTTATTGATTTTTCTTAAAGAATCAGCTTTTGAGTTCATCGATATGGTATTTTTCTTCCATTTCATTGATTTCTGCTCTGATCTATATTATGTCATTTTCTCTACTTTATTTGTGTTTAATATACTCCCTTATTTTCCATTCAAAATACTTTCTAGCTTCCCTTTTAATTTTTCATTTGACCCATGGGTTATTTAGAAATGTGTTATTTAGTTGGTACATATTTGGGTATTCTGGATAGCTTTCTGTTATTGATCTCTAATTCACTTCCTTTGTGGTCAAAGTACATATTATGTACATCTTGAATCCTTTTCAATTTATTTAGAGTTGTTTTGTGGCACAAAATAATGTATATAATGTTAAATGTGTTGTGTACACTTGAAAAGACTATATTTGCTCATGTTGAATGGAGTGTTCTATAAGTATTCATCAGGTTGATAGTGTTGCATCTTTTATAGTCTTACTGATTTTCTGTCTACTTGTGTTATTTACTGAGAAGGAGGCTATTGAAATATCTAATTTCATTTGTGGATTTTTCTGTTTATCTTAGCAATCTATCAGGTTTTGCTTTGTGTATTTTGAAACTATATTAACAAGAAAGGTAAAGTATCAGAAAGGATACATATGTGGGTGAACATAAAAGTCAGTTAAAAAAAGATATACAACAAAATAACAATGCTTTGTGATATTTATAACATGTAGAAGTAATATATATGACAACAATACCAAAAGGCAGAGCGGGTGGTAAAAACATTTGTGATACCATAAAATATCCAAGGTAAATTATAATCAGTTAGGTGTGCATATTCTAACCTCCAGTGTAATCATTAAAAATAATACAAAAGATATAGCTAAAAAGCTAATTGAAGAAATATAATGAATAATAGAAATATGTGCTTAATTTGAAGAAAGTAAGGAAGAGAAGAATAAAAGATCAAAGAACAGATTAGATAATTTGAAAACAGATAGAAAAATTGTAGAGCTAATCCCAACTTTATCAAAAATTACATTTGCTGTAAGTGGTCTAAACATTCCAATTAAACGAGATTATTAGAATACATTAAAACACACCTGTGTTCACACATGCATGACGCAAATATACTGATAACAAGAGACACACTTCAAATATAAAGACATAGGTTGTTTGAAAGCAAAAGAATGGGAAATGATATGTCATGCAAACTCTACAACCTCAGAGATTTTTTGACTACTTCCTTTTCAAAAGTGGGATTTTCTTGTAGGAAGAGAGGGAGAGGAGAGAACAAAAAATAGAGAAGATGGAAGAGAGAGAGAGAGAGGGTTTGCAAATTTAGAGGAGAAAATAATGGAGACAGGAGAAGGGAAAGGAAAAGGAGGTAGAAAAGAATAGTGAAGGACAGTGGAATATTACTCAGCCATAAAAAGAAACAAAATCGAGTTATTTGTAGTGAGGTGGATTTACCTAGAGTCTGTCATACAGAGTGAAGTAAGTCAGAAAGAGAAAAACAAATACCATATGCTAGCACACTGTATACATGGAATCTAAAAAAAAAAAATAAAGATTCTGAAGAACCTAGGGGCAGGACAGGAATAAAGATGCAGACGTAGAGAATGGACTTGACACGGGGAGGGGGAAGCATGAGCTGGGATGAAGTGAGAGAGTGGCATGGACATATATATACACTACCAAACGTAAAATACCTAGTGGGAGGCAGCCGCATAGCACAGGGAGATCAGCTCAGTGCTTTGTGACCACCTAGAGGGGTGGGATAGGGAGGGTAGGAGGGAGACGCAAGAGGGAGGAGATATGGGGATATATGTATGTATAGCTGATTCACTTTATTATAAAGCAGAAACTAACACACCATTGTAAAGCAATTATACTCCAATAAAGATGTTTAAAAAAAAAAAGGATAGTGAAGGATATAATCAGATGGAGAAAGTGAATGCTATAAATTTCACAAGTAATTTCTCTTTGGGCCTCAAGTGTCTGGAAGCCCCAGATCCCAATTCCTGACAGTTCTTCTAGTATCAAACACTCCCTAACTGTACCTTTACATTTTTCTATGTATTACATTTTCAAATGCCCAACTTTTTTTTTTCTTTTAAATCAGCAAGAGGGTCTCTCCTTGGTCAGGAAATGTAGTAAAATGCTTTCAAATGTGCAAGTGCCACTAATTACTTCAATTACCTGCCTTCTCCTTAGCTACTCCTTGCTAAGTACTGCATTCCAGACCACATGGCCAACACCCTATCTGTTGAGGGGGTGATTTAATAGGTGACTTCTCCACTACAAGGATTTTGAAACGAACTTCATGAGAAGGTTTTATATTTGAAATGAGTATGAGACTTCTATCACTGGCAGCACAAGGCCACAAAAACATGTGACAAGATTGGGAGCAGTTTATGCAAAAACAAGGCAGTCTCAATTTAAGGCCTTAGATGAGATTTTTTTTAAAAAATGATAAACATTTCTATGGAAAATGAGAAATTGTTTCACATTGTTGTTCCTGGATTGGCCTCAAAATAAAGAAGCATTTTGTAGAAATGCTTACAATGGAATTAGCTGCCTGAATTTTGCTTATAGAATGTTTGGCAGTAGTTAGTGGACTTAAAAGAAATTAGCATTTTTTATGATGATTGAACCATAATGTAGCTCATTATTTCCCCCCGCCCAACAAATACGTAAATATTGCCCATCGGTGTTGGAGTTGGGAATAGCATATAAATATAGCACACACCCCTGTATTTTCCCCCCATGCATGGCCAACATTGATAACTAAGGAGGCCCTCTTTCCCTAGCTCCTTCGAATCCTTCTTCATATATCACCAGGGCTGCACCACCAATCATGTAGGCTTGGTATGTGATTTCTTAGCTTTTGTGTGTCTGTGTGCCACCATCTCCTTCAGCAGTCTGGCAATGCCTGTGGACTCTCTCTCTCAGAATAATGCTAATTGGTTTTACTTTTCAGAAAAAAATTAAATGCATAAAGTAAAATGCTTAGGATTATTGTGACATGCAATTACCAAAATTTTAAAAAATCTGTAATACGGTGATAGATTTGCCCTTTTATAAATAAACTAAAAACAATAGCTACCAATGAGTTTTTATAAAAATTACCTGATTTGAACACAGCAATGAGCATAAATAATTCCTCTGTATGTACAGTTTTTACATGACATAAAAAGTCTGTAATTTATACTGTTAAAGTCACTGATACCACTACAATTTTTTTTTCTCCATCCAAGTTAAGAATCCTAGGAGGGTAATGTGACTGAAGGGTCATGAACTTTGGAAACTAGTGATTTTTTTTTTTTTTTTTTTGCTGTACATGGGCCTCTCACTGTTGTGGCCTCTCCTGTTGCGGAGCACAGGCTCCAGATGCGCAGGCTCAGCGGCCATGACTCACGGGCCCAGCCACTCCGCGGCATGTGGGATCTTCCCGGACCGGGGCACGAACCTGTGTCCCCTGCATCAGCAGGCGGACTCTCAACCACTGCACCACCAGGGAAGCCCCATGGAAACTACTGATTTTTAGCAAAAAAAAAAAAGCAATTAATATCCGAGGTAGAAGCAAAGAGAATTAAGTGATTGTTTATGGCATAAGAATTTCCCATAATAAAAAATAGGTGAAAAAATAATTGAAGCTCAATATTAAATATCAGTAGTAATGATTAGTAAGATCAGTATAAAGTATAAATAGATACATTTGAGGCCTCTATTCTTTCTCTCTGCTACTTCTATGAAAGGAGGCAGGCCTTTCTGTTCCAAAGTTGTGGTCTTAATAGCAGCCAAAATCTCAATATGGAACACACTTTGGGATTTGTGGGTATACGGAATATGACAATAAAAATGCCATATACCCTAAATGTTGGACAGATAGTTCTATATTAAAAACAAATAAAAAACTATTTCCCTTCCTGGCCCTGGAAGATGGTTTCTATATTTAAATTTCTGTGTAGACCAACAAGGAGTGGCATGCAACAACCATTGTTTCATGAAGTCCTTTCTGTCTGCTGGGCATAAACAATCACATCTCAGGAGGATGGACCGGTGGCCCTTGGGTTTGTATCTCATTTGACCCTTTTAAGAAAAACCAAGGGGATAAAAGCCTCCAACTAAAATGCAGAGCCTCGGTCAGACCTGCTCTGACATCAGATTCCTTCTCTCGTAAATTGTTATTAAGGCAACACCTTCTGATTGCGAAATTGTTCTTTACCATATACCATTCAGATGAAAATTAACCAGTGGGGATAGATGGAGCTGTGAAGTATATTGAGAACATCTGACTATTAAGAAAGCTGTGCAAAGCAAGGATAATATCCCTTTAAGCAAGGAAAAAAAACCTTTCAGAAGGAAGAAATTCAGAAGAGGATATAATTCAGTAACCAAACAAGTCTTGTCAAGTTTTAAAAAGTACAGTTTTGCAAATGAATGGTTAGAAATTCAGTGGGGCATGTTCATCAGCAAAATGCTATAACGTGCTATAACGTTTGATACAGTATCCGCTGTTGAAGCCAGGCAGGGGCCTATCATGACTGGTCTAGAAGGGCAGACTTTAACTATATTAGTTCTCTTAGAACAAAAATAATTTGTTTTCCACTTTTGCTTTTCTTTCCCCATTGAAACTGAAAAGATAGTAGATGGAAGATGAGTGGATTAAATTAATTTTCTTTATCTGGGAGAAAAGTTATTAGATGTTGTATAGTTAGAGCCATAATAAAAAGCATATATGATATGGGGGATTTTGTATGGTTATTGGTATACCTTATAGTCTTCCAAGAGACAGCTGACTCTTGAAATGCAAAATATTGAGCATGTACTGTTATAAACCATTTGGGAAATTATGCTGGAAGTATTTTTTGAATTGAGTCGAGTGACACTTATGTTGTTGATTCATATGCAAAGAAGGCTTGCCAAGTCGACCACAGTTTACCACACCACAGAAGTTTTCACGAGCCTGTTCCCTCTGCCAGCACAGTGTATCCCCAAGGAGGCCCATGTGCAGACCACAGAGGCTCCCTCAGCTCACAGATCCCAGGCTTCCCACAGACAACAGAATGCTGGAGGGAGTGGGCGCGATTCTGTGCAAGGCAGCACTAGCCGCTGACCCCGTGCATACTGACATGGACAGCTTGCTCTGGTCCACACACCCGGCAAAGCAGGAGGAGGAAGGGCCATCACTAGGACATGGGTTCTCCAACACAGCGGCAGCTCTCTCCACCTAAAGCACTTTCCCTCAAGCCAGCACCCGGACAGTGTTCCGGACACTCACTGCCAGTCTCCTGGTGGGGGGGGGGGGGGCATTCTCCTGACTGTCTCATTTTCTATAGAGCATCTGAAACCTTCTCTGTAACAGGAAAAGGAGAAACAGGGTTTTTGCTAGTCTGGGCTCCACTTTGCCTCCAGTGACACCCAGCACATAGATCTGGAAGTCCTACTGCAGAAGCCGTTCCCAGCTGGCATTGTTTTGGTCTCGCTGTCTGCAGTGGCAGGCCAGCTCTTAATCATTCACACCTGGGTTCAACACCTCGGCCTAGAGCCTGCCCAGCTGACAAGGTAACCTAGGAGGGGAATTCATTGTCATGTGTGGGACCTATAAGCAGAGAGGACAGGCCAAGCGTGTGAGCACAGTCTTTAATGAGTCATCCTTCTCTATTGTGCTGCTTGGACCTTGCCTCGCTAAGCGCCACTTAGAGCTTTTGCTGGGGAGCCCGGTTGCCTTCAGTTGATCCACTTGATGTGCTTAAGAATCGCTTATCCAAGCAACATGGCCGCTCTTCACTGAGGTCACAGAACCTCTTACATTTCAGTAACCCTTCCACCACTGAAACACGAGCCCTTCCGCAGGGCAAGTGTCCTTAGAGCGGAGAGCCTCACCACTCTGCGGGCTCTGCTGAGTCCATGGAGGGGACGAATAGGGTCCAGGCAGCATTGTCCCTATCCTTGGCACAGGCCTTGGGGTAATGTGATAACCCAGCAGGCCAGCCTGGGGAGGAGGCCCCCGCATACATTACTCAGAAATCAACTTCTGACCTCCTGGCTCCCAGCCCCCATCCCCCAAATGATTTTGTTTAAAACACTAGCAGCTGTGCCATAAATTACTCTTTAGTTAAGGGTTTTGGCTCCTGTGTGAGTTACTGTGGTTTAAGAAGAAAAAGGAAAAAAAAAATCAGAATATCTTCTTTAGCCAAGATTCAATGCCTAACCAAGGAGAAGTGGAAAGAGGTTGGAAACAGCAAATAGAGGGGTGGGGAGAAGAGGTTTATGCTCGTGCTCTTTCATGCTGCGCAGCTCATTACTTGTTGATGATAAAATTGTTTAGAAGTAATTTTTTCTGTACCTGAATTTCTCTGGGAGTGGGTTAAGAAGAATATACATTCTGATGGTAGTTAGCATTGTCTTCTTTGGGTTCTTCTTCAAACCCCTGAAGGTGGTTCTTAGTAAGCCCTGGAGCTGCTTCTCTGAAAATCCAGAAACAGGCCAGGGAGCCGAGCTGCCCAGGCAGAGGTTGAACCTGCACTGCCACGTGGTTTTGCAGTGAAAATTAACTACTTTCGTTTGTGATTTAGCTGGCATTTCCCTGTGCCCTCACTGGCTGTTTAGCAGGAAAACAAAAATTAACTGAGGGCCTAAAGCGGTTTAAAGTTTTACTTTTGTCCCAATCATTTACTTACTCTTTTCAGGTAGAACAAAGACTTTTAAACAAAAATGCTCAGTCTTTGGAAAGTCTCTTCCTCCCCAGGTTTCTCTCCTTTCAATGGCGTCTGGCTTTGTGGGTCATTGGGAGGAAATGGCCCTGGCCTCTGGCTCACCTGTGCAGTGGCTTGAGGCAGCCAGCTCCTTGGCACTGTCCTTTGGCCCCCTGGGTACTCTTTCCTTACTGGCTTCATATCTGTAGCTGGAAAGTGCATGGCTTCTTTTGGCTTAGAATGTCCCCACGGAGCCTGGGCCACCTTCTTCTTGCTGATTTGGCCTTCCCATAGCTCTCACGGGCTGTGAAACATCACCCTCCTGCCCTACCCTCCTTTGCCTTTGCAAGGTCACCTAGCCATGTCCCGTAAGGTCCCTGGCAGCCCACTCTCCCAGCTAAGTGTGTGGGCCACCTGGGGGCTGAGATCAGCCCAGGAGTAGAGCCCAGGGCTTCTCTGTTATATTACCTCGATGCCCTGTCCTTTTGGGGTCCAGCTCAGGTGGCTGTCTGGCAGCGTAAGAGGAGCAACCTGACTTCTGTGTTACCTCGCGTGCCTCCCACCCTTGGGAACAAAGCCTAGGGGGCCAGTCAGGAAACACGTGTTCCATTGCTACTTTCTCCCACCTAGGTTTCCCTTTGTCTTCCTCAGGAAGGAGATGAAGGAATAGGATTTTCCTTTACCCACTTCTTCCTCTTGACTCTAGCTAAGCCTTAAACAAGGGTACTGGGGATATCATCTCTATACTACAGAAGGCCAGCACCTGGGCCCTCCGGGATTGCTCTCGATACACTAAAGAAGGAGACAAAGGAATTTAGCAAAGCTTCTTTTTCCACAAAACCTGGTTTTAAGCCTAAAATCTCCCTAAGAAGTGAAATTTCACCCTCTCCTGCTATGGGGTAATATTTCTCATAGCTTGACCTCCAGGATGAAAAACTGCAGTGGAACATGCATTAAAGGAAAAGGTAAAAATCATCAGTTTAATATTTGCTGATTTTCATTTTCAGTATTTAAACCTCATGTGGCCAGGATTGCCACAATGCACACCTCTGGGGGATGAGATTGCTGCTCTCTGGAACATCTGGTTTAGAGCCATTGAAAAGAGAGGATTCCTGGAGGTAGAAAATCTTTCTAGAATGAGGTGTCAATCAAATTCTTAGCCATGGTCTTCTAATATTGTTTGCTCCTGCAATGGGGGAGTAATCAGGAAAAGGAGAGTTTCATTTAGGTTAAATGACAAGAAGCTCCAGGTGAAATATATTTTGACTATCCTGTTGTTTGACCTTCTTCACCAAGAATGTTTCTACATGGCACCAGTAACCACAGATGTTTAGTGTTTCAACTGTGCCTTTAAGGATAAACTTCTGATGCTTCTGTGTTTCTGTCCTCTGCTTGAGTAAACAGTCTTTCTGCACTCCAGGTTTCCTTTGGTAGTTTTCCATGAAAGTTTAAAATAAATATAAAAATAAATGGCTTGCTTAATTGTACGCTTTGAAAGGGTAACGTATGTTCAAGCTCCATTTATGAAATGAACTACCTCTTCCCACTTATTGAAATATCACCTTAGTTATATATTAAACTCCAGTTGATACTAGGATTTATTTCTCTTCACTGTTTTTTATTCCACTAACTTATCTGTCTATTCCAAGACCGTAGTCTTTTATTAGCAGTACCTTTCTAGAATATTTTTGTGTCTGATAAGGCAAGTCCTCCCTTCAATAGTTTCAATGACCAGGGAGAAATGTAGGGGAGAATACCTACTAGGTTGTCCATTTTAGTTCATGAGAAGCAAGATGAAGAGGCGCTGGAGAGGTAGTAAAGGATAAAGATGGAAAGGGCAGAGAGAAGGCAATGGGGGGGAAAAATGGGGACTGCGGGATAAGAGCTGTCCATGAAAAAAATTATATGTAAGATAAAATGCCACCCAACTCCTTTTCTTCCTCCTACTCCATAGAAGATGATGGTGTGAATATTAGCAGTGAAATACATTACCACCATCATGATCATGTCCAAAAGAGCATCATTGTGTTACTACCACCTGCTGTGGTTGGTAAGGCCCATGAGAAAGTGGCTGAGATCTCTGGCCTACTAGCTATAAAGTGAGTTTGAGCTCTGAATTCAGAGATGAATGTAATTGGTACAAAATGGCCCTCTAAAAGGAGAATCTTCTTTTCCCAGGAAATGGACCATACTAAATTATTAACTGTGGAGCTGGACACTGTTCTGGAAGGTTGAAAATCCTGATGGACCCAACTCATTGTTGCACATTTGTATTGCACTCTAAGTGCACAAAGAGAACACTGTTTCAGGGGAAAGATTGGAGTTTTCCCTTGAGTGAAAGGATCCTTTCTGCCTCAGGAGTTTTTATTTACACCAGCTCTCCCAAGGGTCTCTCCATCTGTCCTTCTTTCTCATGGCCTCAGTTAACGTTCTATGTTAAGACTACAGATTTACATAATTGGCTATTCTTGATTGGAATGGATGTATTTTAACCCACTTTGGGAAGCATATAGTAGAAGACCCACACTGTAGATTTTTGGTAGCTTCATTATTTATTTTTTTCTTTCATATCCTCTCTTTTTTTAAAAAAATTCTGATGTTTCTTCAGTCTTTATGATTTTTTTCCTTGTTTACTTAACTTGATTATATTCTCTATGAAACATTGTAGACACACCCTTTATCCTATATAATTAGAATCCTTCATTTAGTGTATAGATTTTGCGTTAAAGGAATTGCATGGGAAAATTTAATGAAGTCATTTTAGTGAAGCAATTAGCAGTCGTTTTGTATGTGAACCTTAATTTGAAGCTGGGAGATATTTGTAGAAATAAAATGATGTAGGAAAGTCCAAATGCTCATTTTGTTTTTTTCTTTTTTGCATCACCTGTTAATATAGAGTATTTACATTGCTCCTACTAGGGTATTTTATGTATAGTTTTCCTCGAACAAAAGTGGATATCATAGACTATATCTCTTTATATTGATTTTTTGAATGTTTCAATTAGAGTCATCAGATTTGCATGAACCAGAGTTCTGGATTGTTAATGCAAAAAAATGTTGAGAATGATGTATGGGACAAAGGTTTCAAATTGTATACCTTTAGTTTCTAAGTAGAGTTGCCACCACTCTCTGAAACTACATCAGAAGATATATTTCAAGCCCTCTTGTTCAGCTCTTCTGAGTTTTTACATAAAGGCTTCTTAACTGGCTATCAGTGAGTAACACCTAGGTCTCTTCCTAAGGTCTTCTCCTAGGTTTTTTACTGTAAGATGCGGGAGAAACAAAAGAAGCATATACTCCACAATGTAATTGTCTTATAGACACAGGCTTTGATTCCACATCTGTAGATTTGATACTAAGGAAAAAGATTCTCCTCCCCTTCCTTTCTCCATTTTTCTAAAGCTGGTTTCAATTCAAGATAAAAAGAAAGTTCTAAAATTTAAGATTATTTTATTATCAAAGGGACACAATAAAACTGCATTTTCATCAAAATTATAGGCTTATATTTTCTTTTTAAATTAAGCTTAAAAAGCCAACCCCCAAATTTTAGCACAGAAGCTCACAAAGGTTAGGGGCATTGTTTATATAGCCAGGAGGGTTAATAAGTGTTGTGTCGATCTGACCTTGTTCATATGTTTTTTTATTTCAAAATTAAATTTTTATTTATTTTTTAACATCTTTATTGGAGTATAATTGCTTTACAATGTTGTGTTAGTTTCTGCTGTATAACAAAGTGAATCAGCTATATGTATACATATATCCGCTTATCACCTCCCTCTTGCATCTCCCTCCCACCATCCCTATCCCATCCCTCTAGGTGGTCACAAATCACTGAGCTGATCTCCCTGTGCCATGCAGCTACATCCCACTAGCTATCTATTTTACATTTGGTAGTGTATATATGTCAATGCTACTCTCTCACTTCGTCCCAGCTTACCCTTCCCCCTCCCCGTGTCCTCAAGTCCATTCTCTATGTCTGAGTCCTTATTCCTGTCCTGCCCCTAGGTTCATGAGAACCTTTTTTTTCTTTAGATTCCATATATATGTGTTAGCATACAGCATTTGTTTTTCTCTTTCTGACTTACTTCACTCTGTATGACAGACTCTAGGTCCATCCACCTCTCTACAAATAACTCAATTTCATTTCTTTTTATGGCTGAGTAATATTCCATTGTATATATGTGCCACATCTTCTTTATCCATTCATCCGATGATGGATACTTAGGTTGTTTCCATGTCCTGGCTGTTGTAAATAGTGCTGCAATGAACATTGTGGTACATGGCTTTTTTTGAATTATGGTTTTCTCATGACCTTGTTCATATTTTAATGCAAAGAGAATATTATTTTAAATGAAAGGAAAAACATGTTTCTAAACACCTTAAAAATAAAAAAGCAAAAGCAAAACTAACCTTTTGAATTCAGTTGAAAAATTTTTGAGATGAGTAAGACATAGAAAAAGGACTACATGATAGAAATATATTTATTAATTTATTATCTACTATGTTTTCTCCAAATATTTCCCATTTTTCTATCCTACCTTTCAATTTGATAGCTGGCCAGGGCTCACTGTTTCCTAGATGCTTTTTAGATTGAAAATTCCAAAGCACCAAGATTTACGGGAAACAGGTGGTGTGGATTTGAAGAGAGTGGTGCTTTTCTTGGAAAACAGAAAATATTCCCTTGGTCTGAGGAGGAGAGAGACTCTGTGTCCAGAACAGAGGGCTCTGGACCCTGATTCCTGGACAGTCCTATGAATGTAATGAGAGCAGACCTAGGAGACACCAGAGGAGAGTTTGAAATCCATTACGGGTACATTCTAGTAAGATCCTAGATTGCCTCTTCTGCACTGAAGCACCAGAATTGTCCCCATGTCCTTCCCCGAGTAGAGATTCTTTGGAATTAGTGGAGAAGACCCAGTCCTAAAAAAACCAAGGAGACGGCAGAGAGGGCTGCCTAAAGTACTGTAGGGATCAACCTGCCTGCCCAACAGGATAATGAATAGTTCAATACATACCCTTGTAGACAAAAAGCTCCAAGAGTAAGAAGAATGTTGCATACTCCACCATGCCTTCATACTTGGTCAGCCCTCTAAAACTTAGTGTTAAAAATGAGAGGGGAAGAGGGCACAGCATACTGACAGAAATTAGCTTGTGTCATCTGACATAATGGGAACAAAATAGAAATTCAGTTGAGTTATAGACAATAAAGTTACAATTTCCCACTTGCCTCAGCATGTGGATTGAAATTTATACTCACTATATTTGAAAAAAAAATAGTGGAGGGCAGGGGAGATGAGGATGAGTACTACAGTATCAGGGGACTTGTACCATGTTATTACCTTTAGCTGAAGTCAGAGAAGGAGGGTTCCTCTTTCTCTAGAAAGAACCTAATTTTCTCTGCTAACTGTTTTAAAGCATAGTCAGTATCAGTAAACTGGCAAGAGTTAAAAAGAGCTCCTAAAGGATTTCTGTCTCGAAGTTCTGCTGTGAGATACCCTGCTGCAGAAAGCCTGCCTTCAATGAGGTGTCAGAATTTTTTCTTTTCTTTCACTTTCTCTGCTCTATTTGCTTATGCCTTAAGCCTGTCTTCTGTTTTATTGCTCAGAAACTAGTAATACTTTGCTAGAATTAGATATTTTATGTATCTTTGCCATGATATAGGCTGTGCAATACCTTAAAATTTCTACTTTACTTCAATTCCTTCTCTAATTTTGTTTCTTTTTATCCATTGTTTTATTCTCATTACATTAAAGCCCTATTGTCATGTAATTTTCCTTTTTTTTCTCTTTTAAATTTATTTATTTATTTTTATTATTATATATATACTTTTAGATCTTTTGGGAGCATTTACATCAAGTACTATTCTAAGAACTTGACATATATTACCTCATTCACTCTTCATGAGAAACTTATGAGGCAGTTATTATTATTATGCCCACCTTATAGATGATGAAAAGGTGGAACAAAGAGATCAAATAATTGGCCAGAGGTCACCCAACTGGCAAATGGCAGAGTCAGAATGTGCTCTTTTATTTTTTTAAATGTTTATTTATTTATTTTCTTATTAGTCATCCATTTTACACACATCAGTGTATACATGTCAACCCCAATTTCCCAATTCATTACACAACCCCCCCACCCCCCCGCCGCTTTCCCCCTTTGGTGTCCATACGTTTGTGCTCTGCATCTGTGTCTCAATTTCTGCTCTGCAAACCGGTTCATCTGCACCATTTTCTAGGTTCCACATATATGTGTTAATATACGATATTTGTTTTTCTCTTTCTGACTTAATTCACGCTGTATGACAGTTTCTAGATGCATCCACGTCTCTACAAATGACCCAATTTCGTTCCTTTTTATGGCTGAGTAATATTCCATTGTATATGTGTACCACATCTTCTTTATCCATTCATCTGTCGATGGGCATTTAGGTTGCTTCCATGACCTGACTATTGTAAATAGTGCAGCAATGAACATTGGGGTGCATATTTCTTTTTCTTTTCTTTCTTGTGGTACGCAGGCCTCACACTGTTGTGGCCTCTCCCGTTGCGGAGCACAGGCTCTGGACGCACAGGCTCAGCGGCCATGGCTCATGGGCCCAGCCGCTCCACGGCATATGGGATCTTCCCATACCGGGGCACGAACCTCTGTCCTCTGCATGGGGAGGCAGACTCTCAACCACTGCGCCACCAGGGAAGACCCCTATTTCTTTTTGAATTATGGTTTTCTCTGCATATATGCCCAGTAGTGGCATTGCTGGGTCATATGGTAATTTTACTTTTATTTCTTTAAGGAAACTCCATAGTGGCTCTATCAATTTACATTCCCACCAACAGTGCAAGAGGGTTCCCTTTTCTCCACACCCTCTCCAGCATTTGTTGTTCGTAGATTTTGTGGTGATGCCCATTCTAACTGGTGTAAGGTGATACCTCATTGTAGTTTTGATTTGCATTTCCCTAATAATTGGTGATGTTGAGCAGCTTTTCATATGCCTCTTGGCCATCTATATGTCTTCTTCGGAGAAATGTCTATATAGGTCTTCTGCCCATTTACTAATTGGGTTGTATTTTTTTTTTATAATATTAAGCTGCATGAGCTGTTTTTATATTTTGGAGATTAATCCTTTGTTCATTGATTCAACTGCAAATATTACGCCCATTCTGAGGGTTGTCTTTTTGTCTTGTTTATGGTTTCCTTTGCTGTGCAAAAGCTTTGAAGTTTCATTAGGTCCCATTTGCTTAGTTGTGTTTTTATTTCCATTTCTATAGGAGGTGGGTCAAAAAGGATCTTGCTGTGATTTATGTCATAGAGTGTTCTGCCTATGTTTTCCTCTAAGAGTTTGATAATGTCTGGCCTAACATTTAGGTCTTTAATCCATTTTGAGTTTATTTTTGTGTATGGTGTTAGGGAGTGTTCTAATTTCATTCTTTTACAGGTAGCTGTCCAGTTTTCCCAGCAGCACTTATTGAACAGACTGTCTTTTCTCCATTGTATACCCTTGCCTCCTTTGTTATAGATTAGTTGACGATAGGTGTATGGGGTTATCTCTGAGCTTTCTATCCTGATCCATTGATCTATATTTCTGTTTTTGTGCCAGTACCATATTGTCTGGATTACTGTAGCTTTGTAGTATAGTCTGAAGTCAGGGTGTCAGATTCCTGCAGCTCTGTTTTTTTTCCCACAAGAATGGTTTGGCTATTCGGGGTCTTTTGTATCTCTGTACAGATTTTAAGATTTTCTGTTCTAGTTCTGTAAAAAAATGCCATTGGTAATTTGGTAGGGATTGCATTGAATCTGTAGATTGCTTTGGGTAGTAGAGTCATTTTCAAAATATTGATTCTTCTAATCCAAGAACATGGTATATCTCTCCATCTGTTGGTATCATCCTTAATTTCTTTCACCAGTGTCTTATAGTTTTCTGCATACAGGTCTTTTGTCTCCACAGGTAGGTTTCTTCCTAGGTATTTTATTCTTTTTGTTGCAGTGGTAAATGGGAGTGTTTCCTTAATTTCTCTTTCAGATTATTCATCATTAGTGTATAGGAATGCAGGAGATTGCTGTGCATGAATTTTGTATCCTGCAACTTTACCAAATTCATCATTAGCTCTTGTACTTTTCTGGCGGCATCTTTAGGAGTCTGTGTGTATAGTATCATGTCATCTGCAAACAGTGACAATTTTACTTCTTCTTTTCCAATTTGTATTCCTTTTATTTCTTTTTCTTCTCTGAGTGCCGTGGCTAGGACTTCCAAAACTATGTTAAATAATAGTGGTAAGAGTGGACATCCTTGTCTTTTTCCTGATCTTAGAGGAAAAGCTTTCAGTTTTCCACCATTGAGAATGATGTTTGCTGTGGGTTTGTCATATATGGCCTTTATTATGCTTAAGTAGGTTCCCTCTATGCCCACTTTGTGGAGAATTTTTATCATAAATGGGTGTTGAATTTTGTCAGAAGCGTTTTCTGCATCTATTGAGATCGTATGGTTTTTCTTCTTCAACTTGTTAATATGGTGTATCACATTGATTGATTTGCCTATATTGATGAATCCTTGCATCTCTGGGATAAATCCCACTTGATCATGGTGTATGATGCTTTTAATGTGTTGTTGGATTCTGTTTGCTAGTACTTTGTTGAGGATTTTTGCATCTATATTCATCAGTGATATTGGTCTGTAATTTTCTTTTTTTATAGTATCTTTGTCTGGTTTTGGTATCAGGGTGATGGTGACCTCATAGAATGAGTTTAGGAGTTTTCCTTCCTTGGCAATATTTTGGAGGACTTTGAGAAGGATGGGTGCTCACTCTTCTCTAAATGTTTGATACAATTCACCTGTGAAGCCATCTGGTCCTGGACTTTTGTTTGTTGGAAGAGTTTTAATCACAGTTTCAATTTCGTTACTTGAGATTGGTCTGTTCGTATTTTCTATTTCTTCCTGCTTCAGTCTTGGAAGGTTATACCTTTGGAAGAATTTGTCCATTTCTTCCAGGTTGTCCATTTTATTGGCATAGAGTTGCTTGTAGTAGTCTCTTATGACGCTTTGTATTTCTGCAGTGTCTGTTATAACGTCTCCTTTTTCATTTCTAATTTTATTGATTTGAGTCCCCTCCCTCTTCTTCTTGATGAGTCTGGCTAATGATTTATCAATTTTGTTTATCTTCTCAAAGAACAGGTTTTAGATTTATTGATCTTTGCTATTGTTTTCTTTGTTTCTATTTCATTTATTTCTGCTCTGATCTTTATGATTTCTTTCCTTCTACTAACTTCGGGTTTTGTTTGTTCTTCTTTGTCTAGTTCCTTTAGGTGTAACGTTAGATTGTTTATTTGAGATTTTTCTTGTTTCTTGAGGTAGGCTTATACAGCTATAAACTTCCCTCTTAGAACTGCTTTTGCTGCATTCCGTGGGTTTTGGATCATCGTGTTTTCATTGTCATTTGTCTCTAGGTATTTTTTGACTTCCTCTTTGATTTCTTCAGTGATCTCTTAGTTATTTAGTAACATATTGTTCAGCCTCCATGTGTTTGTGTTTTTTACATTTTTTTTCTGTGTAATTGATTTCTACTCTCATAGCATTGTGGTCAGAAAAGATGCTTGATACGATTTCAATTTTCTTAGATTTACTGAGGCTTGATTTGTGACCCAGGATGTGATCTCTCCTGGAGAATGTTCCATGTACACTTGAGAAGAAAGTGTAATCTGCTGTTTTCGGATGGAATGTCCTATAAGTATCAATTAAATCTTTCTGGTCTATTATGTCATTTAAAACTTCTGTTCCTTATTAATTTTCTGTTTGGATGATCTGCTCATTGCTGTAAGTGAGGTGTTAAAGTCCCCCACTATTATTGTGTTGCTCTCGATTTCCTCTTTTAGAGCTGTTAGCCATTGCCTTATGTATTGAGCTGCCCCTATGTTGGGTGCATATATATTTATAATTGTTATTTCTTCTTCTTGGATTGATCCCTTGATCATTATATAGTGTCCTTCCTTGTCTCTTGTAACATTCTTTATTTTAAAGTCTATTTTATCTGATATGAGTATTGCTGCTCCAGCTTTCTTTTGATTTCCATTTGCATGGAATATCTTTTTCCATCCCCTCACTTTCAGTCTGAATGTGTCCCTAGGTCTGAAGTGGGTCTCTTGTAGACAACATATATATGGGTCTTGTTTTTGTATCCATTCAGCCAGCCTGTGTTTTTTGGTTGGAGCATTTAATCCATTCACGTTTAAGGTAATTATCAATATGTATGTTCCTGTTACCATTTTCTTAATTGTTTTGGGTTTGTTTTTGTAGGTCCTTTTCTTCTCTTGTGTTTCCCACTTAGAGAAGTTTCTTTAGCATTTGTTGTAGAGCTGGTTTGGTGGTGCTGAATTCTCTTAGCTTTTGCTTGTTTATTTAGCTTTTGATTTCTCCATCGAATGTGAATGAGGTCCTTGCTGGGTAGAGTAATCTCGGTTCTTCCCTTTCGTCACTTTAAATATGTTATGCCACTCCCTTCTGGCTTGTAGAGTTTCTGCTGAGAAATCAGCTCTTACCCTTATGGGAGTTCCCTTATATGTTGTTTTTCGTTTTTCCCTTGTTGCTTATAGTAATTTTTCTTTATCGTTAATTTTTGTCAATTTGATTACTATGTGTCTTGGCATGTTTCTCCTTGGGTTTAATCTGCCTGGGACTCTCTGCGCTTCCTGGACTTGGGTGGCCATTTCCTTTCCCATGTTAGGGAAGTTTTTGACTATAATCTCTTCAGATATTTTCTCGGGTCCTTTTTCTCTCTCTTCTCCTTCTGGGACCGCTCTAATGCAAATGTTGTTGCGTTTAATGTTGTCCCAGAGGTCTCTTAGGCTGTCTTCGTTTCTTTTCATTCTTTTTTCTTTATTCTGTTCCACAGCAGTGAATTCCACCATTCTGTCCTCCAGGTTTCTTATCCGTTCTTCTGCCTCATTTATTCTGCTATTGATTCCTTGTAGTCCATTTTTCATTTCAGTTATTGTATTGTTCATCTCTCTGTTTGTTCTTTAATTCTTGTAGATCTTTATTAAACATTTCTTGCATCTTCTCGATCTTTGTCTCCATTCTTTTTCCGAGGTCCTGGATCATCTTCACTGTCATTATTCTGAATTCTTTTTCTGGAAGGTTGCCTATCTCCACTTCATTTAATTGTTTCTCTGGGGTTTTATCTTGTTCCTTCATCTGGTTCATAGCCCTCTGCCTTTTCATCTTGTCTATCTTTCTGTGAATGTGGTTTTTGTTCCACATGCTGCAAGATTGTAATTCTTCTTGCTTCTGCTCTAAATTTATTTTTAATTTACTTGCTTTTATTAACTTCTCTTGTAATGCTTTTCTCCTCTCCGTTTTTGTGTTTTTGAATATATTGTGTTTTTATCCTATATCTTGAATACTGTTTTTGCTACCTTATATTATTTTTCTCTCTCAGATGTTTTATCCTGCTAGTTATTTGTAAGTTTTCTTCATCTTAAGATTTAATTCTCTTAGTCCTCTACCTTTTCTTTATATGTTGCTTTATCTTTACTGCCTTTGTCTTAAAGGAAATATTATGACTTCGTTTCTAAATTGCAAAGAGAAAACAGGGTTCTAAACATGGAGAAAACCTACATACAAAATAGAGAATACTGGAATGTTAAAGTTGAAAGGAGTTAATATTAATGTAATATTTTTTCAAGTTAAAATTATCGTAGCCATGGCTTGTGATTTCGGATTTTTCAAGTGACAGGTTGTCTGTCTGTGCTTGAATGGAGCAACCCTCCAACTGATTTTTGAGGAAAATCTGGGACCTGTTCATGGGTTGACCTTTGACTCACTTTCATTCTGCAACAGGGAGCACTATGTACTCCTTGGGCTTTCCAATTCTCAGAAAAGAGTAGCAGTGCTAGTATGAGTCTGAAAGAATTTAGATCTTTTTTATAGCCTCTTTGAAAAGCAATTTGAAAATTTATGCCAGAATTTGAAGTATGCACAGAACAATTCAACATTTAGGAATGAAAAAATATATTTTATGAAAATTCTCATAGAAGTATTCAAGGATGTCATTAAAACACTGTAAGTCATAGCCTTAATTGAAAACAATCTAAATGCTCACTTAGTGTGTTTCATTTTATTTAAGTACATACTTTGTGTACGTTAAAAAGGATAAATTGGTCCTCTGATTCCAGCAACATGAGAGACTGAGCTTCTGAGAGCCCCGCTCATTACAAATAGAAAACAATTTAGGATAAAATGTATATTTTAAAACAACTTCAATATATATCTGGGAAAAAATCTGGAGGAGTCAAAAACAAAGAAATAAAATAAAAAAGCCAAAGTGGTAAGTATGTGAGGTGATGACATGGTGACCTTGGGAGGATTTCAGTCCAAGACACAGGACTAAATAGTTGGAAATAATAATTTAAAAACACATTTAGAAACAAGAGTTGTAACCTGGTTCTATAAGGGTCACCTGATAGAAGTTTCTTTTTTTTAAAGAGGCAAAAGAAAGTGATACAGATTTAGCAATAATTTCTGGGGAAATAGGAGTATAAAAGCTCACAATTGCAAATATTGTTTGTCATGATAAATAAGCCATTAAAAGGTAGCTTTATAAAGTTAGATAACGATTTGGGGGAAATGGTAGAAGTGGTATACTTTTTGAATCTTCCTGAATCTCTTTTTCCTTTTTTTTTGGCTTCATTGGGTCTTTGTTGCGGCATATGGGCTTTCTCTAGTTGCAGCAAGCAGGAGCCACTCTTTGTTGTGGTGTGCGAGCTTCTCATGGTGGTGGACTCTCTTGTTGTGGAGCACTGGCTCTTGGCGTGCGGGCTCAGTAGTTGTGGTGCATGGCCTCAGTAGTTGCAGCGCATGGGCACTTGGGTGTGTGGGCCTCAGTAGTTGTGGCTTGGGGTCTCTAGAGCACAGGCTCAGTACTTGTGGCACACAGGCTTAATTGCTCCATGGTATGTGGGATCTTCCTGGACCAGGGATCAAACTCGTGTCCTCTGCATTGGCAGGCAGATTCTTAACCACTGGGCCACCAGGGAAATCCCCCAAATCTTTTTACAAATGCAGACAAGTAACTAGAATGTCACTTTGGAAAACAAGGGACACTATATGTAATACAACTAGGAGACAAGGTAGTCTTTTTTCTTTTTTTTTTCCAGAGGCAGTATTCTTTTTTTAACAACTTTATTGGAGTATAATCGCTTTACAAAGGTGGGTTAGTTTCTGCCTCATAACAAAGTGAATCAGCTATACATATACATATATCACCATATCTCCTCCCTCTTGCGTCTCCCTCCCGTCATCCCTATCCCACCCCTCTAGATGGTCACAGAGCACCGAGCTGATCTCCCTGTGCTATGTGGCTGCTTCCCACAAGCCATCTATTTGACATTTGTTAGAATAAATAAGCCCATGCCACTCTCTCAGTTCGTTCCAGCTTACCCGTCCCCCTCCCTGTGTCCTCAAGTCCATTCTCTGCATCTGCGTCTTTATTCCTGTGCTGGCCCTACGTTCTTCAGAACCTTTTTTTTTTTTTTAGATTCCATATATATGTGTTAGCATATGGTATTTATTTTTCTTTTTCTGACTTACTTCACTCTGTGTAACAGTCTCTAGGTCCATCCACCTCACTACAAATAACTCAATTTCATTTCTTTTTATGGCTGAGTAATATTCCATTGTATATATGTGCCACATCTTCTTTATCCATTCTCCTGTCGATGGACACTTAGGTCGCTTCCATGTCCTGGCTATTGTAAATAGAGCTGCAGTGAACATTGTGGTACGTGTCTCTTTTTGAATTATGGTTTCCTCAAGGTATATGTCCAGTAGTGGGATTGCTGGGTCATGTGATAGTTCTACTGTTAGTTTTTTAAGGAACCTCCATAATGTTCTCCATAGTAGCTGTATCAATTTACATTCCCACCAACAGTGCAATAGGGTTCCCTTGTCTCCACACCCTCTCCAGCATTTATAATTTGTAGATTTTTTGATGATGGCCATTCTAACTGGTGTGAGATGATACCTCACTGTAGTTTTGATTTGCATTTCTCTAATGATTACTGATGTTGAGCATCCTTTCATGTGTTTGTTGGCATTGTATATATCTTCTTTGGAGAAATGTCTATTTGGTCTTCTGCCCATTTTTGGATTGGCTTTTTTATTTTTTTGATATTGAGCTGCATGGTCTGCTTGTAAATTTGGGAGATAATCCTGTGTCAGTTGCTTCATTTGCAAATATTGTCTCTCATTCTGAGGGTTGTCTTTTTGTCTTGTTTATGGTTTCCTTTGCTGTGCAAAAGCTTTTAAGTTTCATTAGGTCCCATTTGCTTAGTTGTGTTTTTATTTCCATTTCTCTAGGAGGTGGGTCAAAAAGGATCTTGCTGTGATTTATGTCATAGAGTGTTCTGCCTATTTTTTCCTCTAAGAGTTTGATAGTGTCTGGCCTTACATTTAGGTCTTTAATCCATTTTGAGTTTATTTTTGTGTATGGTGTTAGGGAGTGTTCTAATTTCATTCTTTTACAGGTAGCTGTCCAGTTTTCCCAGCACCACTTATTGAAGGACTGTCTTTTCTCAATTGTATAATCTTGTGTTTTTTGAGAAATAAGGTGATCATATGTACGTGGGTTTATCTCTGGGCTTTCTATCCTGTTCCATTGATCTGTATTTCTATTTTGAGACAAGGTACTCTTAAACCACAGATGAGAAGAGGTAAGGACAAAATATGACATTGTGTTGTATGTGACTAGGCAAGCATTAAGAATCCAAACACAGGAGTATTTCAAAATAATAAAACAGGTTCTTACTGGTAATTATCATAGGCCAATTTTAGAACAGTGGCTGAAATGGGAAAACCTTTTTATACACACCAATCTGAGGATGAGTGCAAGGGATATAGTAAGGTCTGAAAAGGCCAGAGCAGCACTATTGACTTTAAAAGCTAAACACAAATCTTTGAGAAACTGACAGAAAGATAATCTAAATTAGTCAGAACAGTGATAGTAGGATCAGAAAGAAAAGGTTTTTATAAAAGTGGAGGAGAAGAGACTTCCCTGGTGGCACAGTGGTTAAGAATCTGCCTACCAATGCAGGGGACACGGGTTTGAGCCCTGTTCCAGGAAGATTCCACATGCCATAGAGCAACTAAGCCCATGAGCCACAACTACTGAGCCTTCACTCTAGATCCCATGAGCCACAACTACTGAGCCCACATGCCACAGCTACTGAAGCCCATGTGCTTAGTGCCCATGCTCTGCAGCAAGAGAAGCCACCACAATGGCAAACCTGAACACCACAATGAAGATTAGCCCTCACTCACCACAAGTAGAGAAAGCCCATGCACAGAAACGAAGACCCAACACAGCCAAAAATAAATAAATTTTTTAAAATGTTAAAATTTTTTTTTAAAAAGTGGAGGAGGGGAACAGAGTCAAGAGATTGTCAGAAAGTAAGGGGCTTTACCTTTTAATAGTTCATTAAAACTACAAGGCAGAGTTTTAGGTAAGTGATGCTAGAAAAGCTATAATGGTCCATCCAACCCTCCTATAAGTTAAGGAAAAATGAATTTGATTCAGTGTAAATTAGTGATAAAAAAAAAATCATAAGGAGTATAACAATGTCCCTACAGAAAACTGAAGCTAGAAAGACATGCCCACAAAATGAATTCAAAATATAACATGAGGGCTTCCCTGGTGGCCCAGTGGTTGAGAGTCCACCTGCCAATGCAGGGGACATGGTTTCGTGCCCCTGTTCAGGAAGATCCCACATGCCACGGAGCAGCTGGGCCCGTGAGCCATGGCCACTGAGCCTGCACATCCGGAGCCTGTGCTCCACAATGGGAGAGGCCACAACAATGAGAGGCCCATGTACCACAAAAAAAAAAAAATGATAATCTAGCATTTCAAAACAAGCTAGAAATTACTGTATTAAAGAGCAGCATCAATATAATAAAGTGAATGAAAAATGAAATAATAGAAGTCAGGAAAGAATCTGTAATCAAAGAAAATGAAAAAAAATTGTTTCAGAATTGAAGACTAAACTTGAGCAAACAGGAGAATAAGTGTATAAAACCGTTAATACCTGAAGGTAAAGAGTAAGCAAAAAGAAAAAGAAACACAGGAAGAGAAAAGAATTCAAGAAAAAGTGAAAGATGAGGATAGGCAAAGAAGGTCCAGCATGTCATGTATATAGTTAGGAATCCCTGAATAAGAAAACCAAAACAATGGAAAAGAGCAAATATTAAAAGCTATAACTCAAGAAAATGTTTCTGAAATTAAAAGTAAGATAATACAGGGCTTCCCTGGTGACGCAGTGGTTGGGAGTCCGCCTGCCGATGCCGGGGACACGGGTCCGTGCCCTGGTCCAGGAGGATCCCACTTGCTGCGGAGCGGCTGGGCCCGTGAGCTATGGCCGTTGGGCCTGCGTGTCCAGAGCCTGTCCTCCACGGCAGGAGAGGCCACAAGAGTGAGAGGCCCGCGTACCGCAAAAAAAAAACAAAACAAAACAAAAATAAAAATAAGATGATACAATACATTGAAAGAGCTTACCATATATCTGTTGAAATTTGGCATAGGATTATGTCATTTAAAATATGCATAGAGCAGCAAGTCATATTATAGTAAAATTACTGGGCTATAAAGAAAAAGAAAATAAAAACTAAGAAAAAAGACCAGTACATTTATCAGGAAAAGAAATTCTGATGTTATCAAACTGCTTGATAGTAATACTTTATGCCAGAAAACAATGGAGAAGCATGTTGAAGATACTCAATAAAATAAAGTGTGAGCCAATCATTTTCTTGCAGCCAAAATGTCTCTCTGATATAAAAGTTGCACGCAAACTGCTATGAATATGCAATATTTCAGGGAATATATTTTTTCCTGAGGTATTTACTAGAGAATGCACTTCAGGCAACAATAAAGAATGAAAGAAAATTGACAAAAGTGCTGGTGATTAATACTAAATATATATTTACGTGTAGAACTAATACCAAATGGTAGTTATATAAGAGAAAGTATAGTGTGCAGTTGCTACATAGTCTGAAAATTATGATATACCATTACGATCAAAATATAAGGAAAATAAGAAAAATATATGAAAAGTATAAAAAGCTTACTAATTACTTTATGGTTATTATTAGGACTCAATTAATATTGTTTCAAACCAGATGCTGGGGGAAATGCAAGGAAAAGAAAAGAGGTTATTATCTTGTAATATTGCTCATAGTGGGGACCAAATACAAAATAACCAAAAAGTGGAGGTTGTTAAGTATATCATATAACATAAAACAATATGGCAGTGATTGGGTAAAGATGGCAGAGTAGATGGATGTGTGTTCATTCCCTCTTGCAAGAGCTCTGGAATCACAGCTAACCACTGAACAATCATCGACAGGAAGACACTGGAACTCACCAAAAAAGATACCACACATCCAAAGACGAAGGAGAAGCCGGAATGAGATGGTAGGAGGGACGCAATCACAATAAAATCAAATCCCATAACCACTGGGTGGGTGACTCACAAACTGGAGAATAGTTATACCACAGAAGTCCACCCACTGGAATGAAGGTTCTGAGCCCCACGTCAGCCTTCCCAACCAGGGGGTCCGGCAATGGGAAGATGAATTCCCAGAGAATCAGCCTTTGAAGTATAGCGGGATTTGATTGCAGGACTTTGACAGGACTGGGGAAAACAGAGACTCCACTCTTGGAGTCTCCACTCACGAAGTAGTGTGTGCATCGGGACCCAGGGGAAGGAGCAGTGACCCCATAGGAGACTGAACTAGACCTAACTGCCAGTGCTGGAGGGTCTTCTGCAGAGCCGGGGGGTGGCTGTGGCTCACCATGAGGACATGGACGCTGGCAGCAGAAATTCTGGGAAGTACTCCTTGGCGTGAGCCCTCCCAGAGTCTGCCATTAGCCCCATCAAAGAGCCAGGTAGGCTCCAGTGTTGGGTTGCATCAGGCCCAGCAACCAACAGGGAGGGAACCCAGCCCCACCCATCAGCAGACAAGTGGAATAAAGTATGACTGAGCTCTGCCCACCAGAGCAACAGGCAGCTCTACCCACCACCAGTCCCTCCCATCAGGAAACTTGCACAAGCCTCTTAGATAGCCTCATCCACCAGAGGGCAGACAGCAGAAGCAAGAAGAACTACAATCCTGCAGCCTATGGAACAAAAACCACAGTCACATAAAGATAGACAAGATGAAAAGGCAGAGGGCTATGTACCAGATGAAGGAACAAGATGAAACCCCAGAAAACAACTAAATGAAGTGGAGATAGGCAACCTTCCACAAAAAAGAATTCAAAATAATGATAGTGAAGAAGATCCAGGACCTTGGAAAAAGAATGGAAGCAAAGATCGAGAAGGTGCAAAAAATATTTAACAAAGGCCTAGAAGAATTACAAATTACAATTTGTAGTTATTGTTTGTAATTATTGTTTATTGTTTACAAACAAATAAACAAATTGTTTGTAAAAGAATTACAAACAAACAGAGATGAACAGTAAAATAACTGAAATGAAAAATATACTAGAAGGAATCAATAGCAGAATAACTGAGGCAGAAGAATGGATAAGTGACCTGGAAGACAGAATGGTGGAATTCACTACTGCGGAACAGTGTAAAGAAAAAATAATGAAAAGAAATGAAAACAGCCTAAGAGATCTCTGGGACAACATTAAATGCACCAATATTCACATTAAAAGGGTCCCAGAAGGAGAAGAGAGAGAGAAAGGACCCGAGAAAATATTTGAAGTGATTATAGTCAAATCTTCCCTAACATGGGAAAGGAAATAGCTACCCAAGTCTAGGAAGCACAGAGAGTCCCATACAGGATAAACCCAAGGAGAAATATGGTGAGGCACATAGTAATCAAACTGGCAAAAATTAAAGGCAAAGAAAAATTATCTAATGCAGCAAGGGAAAAATGACAAATAATATACAAGGGAACTCCCATAAGATTAACAGCTGATTTCTCAGCAGAAACTGCACAATCCAGAAGGGAGTGGCATGACATATTTAAAGTGATGAAAGGGAAGAACCTACAACCAAGATTACCCGGCAAGGACCTCATTCACATTCGATGGAGAAATCAAAAGCTTTACAAACAAGCAAAAGCTAAGAAAATTCAGCACCATCAAACCAGCCCTACAACAAATGCTAAAGCATCTTCTCTAAGTGGTAAACACAAGAGAAGAAAAGGACCTACAAAAACAAACCCAAAACAATTAAGAAAATGGTAATATGAACATCCATATTTATAATTACCTTAAATGTGAATGGAATAAATCCTCCAACCAAAAACAGAGGCTCACTGAATGGATACAAAACAAGACCCATATATATGCTGTTCACAAGAGACCCACTTCAGACCTAGGGACACATTCAGACTGAAAGTGAGGGGATGGAAAAAGATATTCCATGCAAATGGAAATCAAAGGAAAGCTGGAGCAGCAATACTCATATCAGATAAAATAGACTTTAAAATAAAGAATGTTACAAGAGACAAGGAATGATCAAGGGATCAATTGAAGAAGAAGATATAACAATTATAAATATACATGCACCCAACATAGGAACAACTCAATACATAGGCAAATGCTAACAGCTTTAAAAAAGAAAAGTGACAGTAACACAATAATAGTGGGGGACTTTAATACCTCACTTATACGAATGGACAGATCATCAAAACAGAAAATTAATAAGGAAACAAAAGCTTTAAGTGATACAATAGACCAGATAGATTTAATTGATACTCGTAGGACATTCCATCTGAAAACCGCAGATTACACTTTCTTCACAAGTGCACACAGAACATTTTTCAGGACAGATCACATCGTGGTTCACAAATCAAGCCTCTTAAATTTAAGAAAATTGAAGTCATATCAAGCATCTTTTCCAAGCACAATGCTATGAGATTAGAAGTAAATTACAGGGCAAAAAACTTAAAAAAAACAAACACATGGAGGCTAAACAACACGTTGCTAAATAGCCAAGAGATCACTGAAGAAATCAAAAAGGAAATCAAAAAATACTTAGAGACAAATGACAATGAAAACATCCAAAACCTATGGGATACAGCAAAAGCAGTTCTAAGAGGGAAGTTTATAGCAATACATCCTACATCAAGAAACTAGAAAAATCTCAAATAAACAATCTAACCATACACCTAAAGGAACTAGACAAAGAAGAACAAACAAAACCCTAATTTAGTAGAAGGAAAGCAGTCATAAAAAGCAGAGCAGAAATAAATGAAATAGAAACAAAGAAAACAATAGCAGAGATCAAAAAAACTAAAAGCGGGTTCTTTGAGAAGATAAACAAAATTGATAAACCTTTAGCCAGACTCATCAAGAAAAATAAGGAGAGGACTCAAAACAATAAAATTAGAAATGAAAAAGGAGAAGTTACAATGGACACCGCAGAAATACAAAACATCATGAGAGACTACTGCAAGCAACCCTATGCCAATAAAATAGACAACCTGGAAGAAATGGACAAATTCTTAGAAAGGTATAACCTTGTAAGACTGAACCAGGAAGAAATAGAAAATATGAACAGACCAATCACAAGTAATGAAATTGAAACTGTGATTGAAACTCTTCCAACAAACAAAAGTCCAGGACCAGATGGCTTCACAGGTGAATTGTATCAAACATTTAGAGAAGAGCTAACACCTATCCTTCTAAAACTCTTCCAAAAAAACTGCAGAGGAAGGAACACTCCCAAACTCATTCTATGAGTCCACCATCATCCAGATACCAAAACCAGACAAAGATACTACAAAAAAAGAAAATTGCAGACCAATATCACTGATGATTATAGAAGCAAAAATTTTCAGCAAAATACTAGCAAACAGAATCCAACAACACATTAAAGTGATCATAAACCATGATCAATTGGAGTTTATCTCAGGGAAGCAAAGATTCATCAATATATGCAAATCAATCAGTGTGGTACACCATATTAAGAAATGGAAGAATAAAAACCATATGATCACCTCAATAGATGCAGAAAAAGCTTTTGACAAAACTCAACACCCATTTATGATAAAAACTCTCCACAAAGTGGGCATAGAGGGAAACTTAACATGTTAAAGGCCATATATGACAACCCCACAGCAAACATCATTCTCAATGGTGAAAAACTGAAAGCATTTCCTCTATGATCAGGAAAAAGACAAGGATGTCCACTCTCGCCATTATTATTCAACATAGTTTTAGAAGTTATAGCTGCAGCAATCAGAGAAGAAAAAGAAAGAAAAGTAATACAAATTGGAAAAGAAGAAGTAAAACTGTCACTGTTTGCAGAAGACATGAAACTATACATAGAGAATCCTAAAGATGCCACCAGAAAACTACTAGAACTAATAAATGAATATGGTACAGTTGCAGGATACAAAATTAATGCACAGAAATCTCTTGCATTCCTATACATTAACAACAAAAGATCAGAAAGCAAAAATAAGGAAAAATCCCATTCACCATTGCAAGAAAAATAATAAAATACCTAGGAATAGACCTACCTAAGGAGGTAAAATACCTGTGCTCAGAAAATTATAAGACACTGATGAAAGAAATCAAAGATGACACAAAAGATAGAGAGATGTACCATCTTCTTGGAGTGGAAGAATCAATGTTGTGAAAATGACTATACTACCCAAATCAATCTATAGATTCAATGCAATCCCTATCAAATTACCAATGGAATTTTTTACAGAACTAGAACTAAAAATCTTAAAATTTGTATGGAGACACAAAAGACCCCGAATAGCCAAAGTGGTCTTGAGGGAAAAAAACGGAGCTGGAGGAATTAGACTCCCTGACTTCAGACTATACTACAAAGCTACAGTAATCCAGACAATATGGTACTGGCACAGAAACAGAAATATAGATCAATGGAACAGGATAGAAAGCCCAGAGATAAACCCACGCACCTATGGTCAACTAATCTATGACAAAGGAGGCAAGGATATATAATGGAGAAAAGACAATCTCTTCAATAAGTGGTGCTGGGAAAACCGGACAGCTACATGTAAAAGAAT
Source organism: Stenella coeruleoalba (assembly GCF_951394435.1). Lineage (NCBI taxonomy): Eukaryota > Metazoa > Chordata > Mammalia > Artiodactyla > Delphinidae > Stenella > Stenella coeruleoalba. The sequence goes on from NC_137148.1 coordinate 53,660,674, forward strand.
GAAATTAGAACACTCCCTAACATCATACACAAGAAAACTCAAAATGGATTAAAGACCTAAATGTAAGACTGAACACTATAAAACTCTTAGAGGAAAAACATAGGAAGAACACTCTTTGTCATAAATCACAGCAGGATCTTTTTGACCCCCCCTCCTAGAGAAATGGAAATAAAAACAAAAATAAACAAATGGGACTTAATGAAACTTAAAAGCTGTTGCACAGGACTTCCCTGGTGTTGCTGTGGTTAAGAATCCGCCTGCTGATGCAAGGGACACGGGTTCGAGCCCTGGTCTGGGAAGATCCCACATGCTGCAGAGCAACTAAGCCCGTGTGCCTAGAGCCCGTGCTCCACAACAAGAGAAGCCACCGCAGTGAGAAGCCCGCGCACTGCAATGAAGAGTAGCCCCCGCTCGCTGCAACTAGAGAAAGCCTGCGTGCAGCAATGAAGACCCAATGCAGCCCAAACTAAATAAAATTTTAAAAAGCTTTTGCACAGCAAAGGAAACCATAAACAAGATGAAACGACAACCCTCAGAATGGGAGAAAATATTTGCAAATGAATCAATGGACAAAGAATCTCCAAAATATAAAAACAGCTCATGCCGCTCAATATTAAAAAAACAAACAACCCAATCAATCAATGGGCAGAAGACCTAAACAGACATTTCTCCGGTGAAGACATACAAATGGCCAAGAAGCACATGAAAAGCTGCTCAACATCACTAATTATTAGAGAAATGCAAATCAAAACTAGAATGAGGTATCACCTCACACCAGTTAGAATGGGCATCATCAGAAAATCTACAAACAACAAATGCTAGAGAGCGTGTAGAGAAAAGGGAACCCTCTTGCATTGTTGGTGGGAATGTAAATTGATACAGCCACTATGGAGAACAGTATGGAGGTTCTTTAAAAAATGAAACATAGAATTACCATATGACCCAGTAATCCCACTACTGGGTATATACCCAGAGAAAACCATAATTCAAAAAGACACATGCACCCCAATGTTCATTGCAGCAGTATTTACAATAGCCAGATCTTGGAAGCAACCTAAATGCCCATCGACAAATGAATGGATAAAGAAGGTGTGGTATATATATACAATGGAATATTATTCAGCCATAAAAAGGAATGAAACTGGGTTATTTGTAGAGATGCAATGGACTTAAAGACTGTCATACGGAGTGAAGTAAGTCAGAAAGAGAAAAACAAATATTGTATTTTAACACATATATGTGGAATCTAGAAAAATGGTACAGATGAACTGGTTTGCACGGCAGAAATAGAGACACAGGTGTAGAGAACAAACGTATGGACACCATGGGGGGAAAGTGGCAGGGGTGGTGTGTGGTGGTGGGATGAATTGGGAGATTGGGGTTGACCTAGTTACACTAATATATGTATAAAATAGATAACTAATAAGAACATGCTGTATTAAAAAACAACAACAACAAGATGGCAGAATTGAAACCAAAATATTGATCATATCAAAAAATATAAAAAGAGTTAATAGACATAATTTTTTTTTCTGATTGACAAATAACATCTAACGCTGTGTTATGTATGAGACACACCCAAAGCACAGAGATTCAGAATGGTTGAAAATAAAATAATTGTCAAAGATATATCAAGCACATACAAATAAAGCAATGGTCAAAATAATGATGTCTGACAAGGTAGAATTTAAACCAAAAATAATAAAAAAGAGATAAAGATACTTTATAAAGCTAAAGGGTAAAATTCACAATGTAAATATTAAAGTTACCTACATTTATATACTCACAGAAACATCTTTCATTCTACAGGAGATTGAATGGAAATAGTCCATTTAATAATATTTTTAAAATTTAACACTTCTAAAATGCAGAACAGATAAATTAGACTGGAAATTAATGATGATATAGGACAAAGCCAGCAAATATATTCTGGAAAGGGCCAGCTAGTAAATATCTTAGATTTTAGGGCCATAGTGTCCCGTTGCAAGTACTCAACTCTGACATTGTAGTGCCAAAGCAACCAAAGATAATACGTGAATAAATAGGTGTGGCTCTTTTCCAAGAAAACTTTATTTACAAAAGCAGCCTGGGCCAGACTGTAGTTTTTGCTAACTAGCCTCTGATATAGAAAACTAAAAAATATTATCAAATATATGTATATGCATATATCTTTCTATGTAATTAAATAGATTATATATAGCTATCTAATTACATATATATGTTTCTAGTGTGTGAGGAACATGCACAAAAATTGAGCCTCATGTAGACCATAGAAAAATTCATAAATTCCAAATATTAGATAAATTACAGGATCATTTTCTTACCATAATGCAATAAAACCAGGAATTAATGACCTAAAAAACTCACAAAATATTGTAATACATGGAAACTTATGCCATTAAATCCTACATCTGTAAGACTAAAAAAAATGGAAAATAAAGAATTAAAGAACTGAATTCAAAATGTTAAAAATTAAAGCAGAAAATAAACCAAAATAAGCAAAGAAAGGAATTAATAAAAAGCATATATTAACAAGTTAGCAAACAGACATACTATAAAACCAAAAGCTGTATTAAAAAAAAAAAAAGAAAGCCACTGATCTGATCAAGAAAGAAGGGGAGAAAGCATATTATACACAATTAGAAAAAATAAAAAATAAATAACCATGAAAAGAGGAAAATTTTAAATAATTTTAATACTCTTTGGAAACACTTTGGAACTCTATGGAAATACTTTGAAAGCCTAAACTAAGTAGATAATTTATTTTAATGAAAATTACCAAAATTGACCCTAGGAAAGATAGTCTACACAGACAAATTACCTTAAAAAAATAGGAAAAGTAGCTAAAGACACCTCCATGAAAGAGCACTGTCTCCCAGTAGCTTCATGGGAGAATTCAACTATGCCTTTAATGATGACATGATTATAACGCTACTTAAATTATTCCAGGAATATAAAAAAGAAGAAAAAAATTCAAGTTTATTTTTATGAAGTAGGTATTATATCCCCAAAGCTAACACAAGATTGCATCAGAAAAGAAACAATAGACTAATCTTGCTTATGAATACTGATATAAACATCTCAAATAAATTTAAATATTAGTGTGTTCAATAATAAACAGAGTCTATTGGTACATTTCTTTTTTTTAAGTATGAACAAGTGGGGTTCATTCTAGTAATGCAAGACTCTTTAATATTAGAAAAAACATTAAAAATCTATCACACCAATAGAACTACATTACAAAATCATATGATCATTTCCACAGATGCAGAAAAGGCCTACAGAAAAATACAGCAACTACATGTTCAAAGCACTCAGTAGAGTGTAATTGATGGATGCATCCTTAATAAGGATAAAATATATCTAAAGATAACCCTACCTTATAATGCAGGAATTTTCCTTTCAAGGAACTCTGGCACATAGACACCCAAAAGTCTATGATAGTGTTGTAGCAAAAAGCTGGAAATAAGCTAAATAAGCCTCAAAGTACTACAATATTCATTCAACACATTACTGCTCAGTAGTTAATATGAATTAACTAGCACTAAATAGATTGGCTGTGCTGCTATCTGCTAGTTTCTATCAATATGACTTTGCAAATCTACTTAATTTCCCTGGACTTTTGGTGTTCCTATCAGTAAAATGGAGATAATATCTACATTGCAGTCAGAATGAGAGTTAATATATGTGTAAAGCTCTTTGCACAGTGTGAAACATGGCAGGCACTCAGATGATGATTATCTCATAAGTGCACTAACGCTGCCAAGTTTACTTAACTAGGTTATAGCAACTGAAATAAATAGAGCTTTAATAATAAGACAGAAGTTACCAGATCCTTTTCATTATGTTGCCTTAGCTGAGGTTCACATCTCTTATTGCTTGAATTACCACAATAACCTCCTATCTGATCTTCCTGACTCCAGTCTGTTTCTTCTTATCAAGGCTTTTTCAAACCATGGCTCACATCCCATTAGAGGGTTATGAAATCAGTTGAATAGGCCGAGACCAGAATTTTAAACAATGAAACAGAATACAGAATATCAGTGCATCACATGCTGTGCAACTCTATTTTGCTTTATGAAACTATTCTTTAGTTCTATTTCTCTGTTTGAGTGTATTAGGTTGCTATGTAAGAGCATTTCCTCTGGGTGACAAAGTTTGATGTATCTCTATATATGGTCCATCCTCTCTAAGTCAGCTGGAGTGATCTGCAGTGCATATCTGGTTATGTCACTTCCCAACTTATTCTTTAAATCTCTCAGTAGCTTTCATGGAAAAAATTAAGTTCCTTACACACAAGGCCTTTGGAGATCTTAAACTATTTTCTAGCCTTGACTCTTGTCTGTGGCCTCCAGATTACCCCATTGGCACCATGGTGATCTATTTGAAGCTCACTGAACAAGTTATACTGTTGGCCTTCACACCTTTGCACATGTGGTTCCCCCACTCTGGTTACCCCTCTCTTTCTGTGACTAATATCTCCTGATTATGCTTTAAAATTTAGCTTATGCCACTTCTTTTAGGATGCTTTCCCCCCTCAGGGCTCCACAAGTGCCCCTATGGTTATAATACTTGTACCAAGTAGGACAATTTTAATTTATTAGCCTGTCTTATCTACTAGAACATAAGTTTCTTGAAAACAGGGACTGTGTTTCATTTAACTAAGAATCCTCAACAAACAGCAGAGAACCTGGCATCTCCCAGGACCTCAGTATGTGTTTGTTGATTGATGATTGAGTGCTTGAGCCTACTTGGGTGGCAAATGAGAGATCCTGGTACACATGATGAAAATCTTAGGAATATATATATGTTTTTAATGTCCAAAATTTAGTCTTTAATTGATATTCAGTTTATTCTTTTTCTGGTAAGGCAAAAAAAAAAAAAACCAAAAAACCCTTTGGAGTTACTGATAGAACTTTTGCAGGTATAAATGTGGTTACCCTTTGATATAGTCTTTTGTCTATTAGTTTTAACTAGAATACTATAGTTATGAGACCAATGCTTTAGCCTCTCTCTCTCTTTCTCTCTCTCTCTATATATATCAGCCAGTTTGCTGATGTCTGAAAGCAGCTAGTTAAATAAAGGTCATCTGCAGAGATGCTTTTGTGCCAGCTGTCCCCAGTAAACACATCCCTTGCACTATAGCGTGCTAAGTTTTTGAGCCAAAAGATATGTCAGACCATTAGTTATCAAAGAAGACATGACATGTGGGTAGCGAAAATTCCTTTGGCTAGATTGCATGTGGATCTGATATAAATAAAATATATCGTTACTCTTCAAAGATGGATTTTCTGGGTTTTAGGCCATTTTTATTTCACATTTTCCCTCTCATTTCCTGTCTTTTGATCATTTCTTTATGGCTAACAGCTTTGTAAGAGCACAAATACAGGGAGAATAGAGGGAAATCAAAAATGTGATGTTAAGTTCCTAATATTCATAAAAATGAGAGTTAAGTACTGTTCACCACTCACTATCTGTCAGACACTATAATCAGTGCTGTTACGTGCACTGTGTATTAGCCTACACCAACCCTATAAATCTTAGTTTGGGAAATTAAACTTTGGCAAGATAAAGTAAGCTGTCACAGTTACATAATTAGAGCTGGTTTCTCATTCTTTATATTTAAAAGTGGCAAAAATATGATTGGAGAGAAGATAGAAGTGAGGGGATAAATTGGGAATTTGAGTTTATAGTTGATTTCTTCAAAGAAACTTTTTCCTGTCCATGGATTACAGAGAATATTCTGGACAATGGATGTCCTACTGTACTTCACAGAGTTTTTACTTGTCTGGTGCATTTTGCTGTACCATTGAGAAATTAATAAAAATCAAGAAACAAATTTTATTCATTCATTCATTTTTTTATCCATATTTTAGAGTCTGGAGACAAGAAAAATAGGAAACACTAGAATCCGTGAATTAAGGATTTAGACATGTATATAAAACTTATAGCATTGTAATCATACATATAATTGATACGAACAATAAGAGAAAAATAGAATAACCTCTTAAGCCCTTAACTCTTCTGGGAGAAATTGGGGAAGGCCTTTTGAAGAGGTGACACTTGAACTGAGAATTGGAGGATGAGTAAGAGATTCCAGTCGATTCCTTACAAGCATGTTAAAAAATGTACAGAGCCTATGACAACAGTGGCCCAAAAAACTGCTGTAGAGAAGAAACATCCAGAAAGCTGATAAAAACAATAGTCTAGCTTCCAGGACATTTCCCGTTCCCCGGGCTTTCAAGTCTACTGAGACAACAAGCTCGAAATAAACCTGCTTCATGAATATATGATGGGAGTTTGATGGTGGGGAAGGAAGGAAGTATTGGGAATGCAGAAGTTTGACAGCTTCTGAAGTGCTGGTGCCTCACCATTTTCATTTTTTCAGATTCTGTTTCTTTCTATGTTGAATGAGGCACTGTCATAACAGTGCCATTAGCCTGAACACTACAGTTCATTCCCAGGTAATGTGATAAGGATTGGTCCTTCTGTCCTTCACCCCTCCTTAACTGCTTCTGAGTTCTTGACAATGGCATTCATCAGAAGACCAAAGAAATATTATCAACTACCCTTGAAATTCTTGGAAGTACTAATTTTAGGGAGAGCCCTGAAGCCTCTTTCAGCTCTTGCTTTTGCACATGTGAAATAATGGAAAAGAGCAAAATCAAGAATGGAACACATTTTGCTTTTCCAGATCCACTTGGTACAAGTGCAAAAGAAGCCACAGATGGAAGCACACAGATGGATGCCCACTGATCATACAGCTGTTTCTTTGTTGGTACAGAAAACCAATTGTGGGTGGGAGCAATGGAGGAAGAGACAATATTAGAATGCAGTGGCATTTTAATTATACCTACCATAATTCTAATGTTCTGTTCTGTGGTGAATTGTTTGGGGAGTTGTCTTGAAATTAGAATCCAGTCCTGCAAACTTGAATCAATTAAAGCAGTACTGTTTGGAAATACACAGAGAAGTGAGTTTGCAAAAGATTTTCCCGTAATCTTGCTTTGTGATGTTTAGACTTCCTCTGCTGACTCTTGGGTTGGAGAGAAGAGGAAAGGGAGAAGGCCAAGATTTAAAGTGCCCCATTTCTCTTCCCAAGGGACGTCCATCGGAGAACATCTTTAACTCCTTGAACTGTTTAAACTCTAAATACCCTTACCAGAGGCCAGGGCTGCTGGGGGTGAATCCAACTTGCCTGAAAGAGGTAACATGACTCTAAGCTAGTGCTGCCATCCCTATTTTCCAGGAATGGAAACTTGAGAGCCAACTAAGTAAGCTACTTACTAAGAGTCAGACTGAATTTCATTTCATAAGATATTAGGAGCATGCTATGTTCCAGGCACAGGGGTGAGTGAGAGGAGAGACATACTGTTCTTGCCTTCCTGGAGCTTGTGGTCTAGTGAGGAAAACATACTTTGGACTAATGAATTAATTATGTGATTATAAATGGAATAAATCCAAAGTAAAGGGTTATATGAGAGTATCTAAGAGTGGAGCTAGAAATAGACTTGGGGGGGGCAGCAAAGGCTCTCCTGGGCAACGCAAGGCTTGCTTACTGAACAGAGTTATGCATGTTAAGCAAGAGAGCAGAAGAGCTCCAAATAGAGGGAACAGCGTGTCTGAAGGCTCTGTGGCTGAAATGGGATTGGCTTGTTTGAGGAACTGAGAGAAGACCAATGTGACTGGAGGACAGAGGCTGACAGGAGGCCAGGGAAGTAGGCAGGGACTGGACTAAGAGAGCCTTGTAAGCCACACTAATGATTTGACACTGTATTCTATGGACAATGGGAAGCCAAAGATTTTAAGGAGGGGAGTGACACTCCAATGTGAGCATTTTTAAAAGGTCCATTTGGCAATCATGCATAGGTTGATTTGGAAGGTGGCAAGCATGAAAGCAGATTTAGTCGAGAGGTGCTGGTGGCAGTGATGATAGAAGGAATCTCACAGGTCCAAGAAAGATTTCAGAATCATGTCAGCAAGGTTTGGTGAATGATTAGGTATGAATTATGAAAGAAGAAGAGGGTATTAAGTTTTCTCAGAGAACAAATGTGTATTTGATTGAGTCATTTGCTGACATTAAGACCCAAGAGAAGGACCAGGCTTGGTGAGTGGGTACAGTGCAGGAAAATTATAAGTTTAAGGTCAGACTGTTGAATCTGGTGTGTCTCTGAGAAACACCCAGGAGAGGTGACAAAATAAGAGTAGAGGTGCTGAAGTGAGACGAAACTGAATTTGTAATACCTATTCTGCCACTTACGATCTTGGACAAGTTTTGAAATAATCTTATATATCAATTTCCCCATCTGTAAAATGGAGACAACTATAACAGTACCTCCACTGAGTTATTGTGAAGATTAAATGAGAACACACGTCAAACTAATGGTAGATACTTGAGGGTGGGCGGGAGATGACGTGTTGTAGAAAGGGGAACAGTAGGTCGGCTGATTTGACTCATCTTTTTTTATCATTTTAGTTTTTATAAGAATGTATATCTTATTAATGTATGTATACTTAGAAACGAAGAAAAGAATAAAATGTGATAATATATAAGAAACTAAATTAAAAACGTGCGCTACGGCACTTGGCAGAGCACTTGGCGAACAGTCAATAAATGTTAGCTTTCTGCAGACGTCGGGACCTGGAGCTCAGAGGGAGATGTCTGCTGGTATAGAGGTGTACCTTTTGTAGTCCTTGACATTCTGGCAGTAACAAAAGCCATGAGAGTTGATGAAATCATCTGGAGAGAGAATGCTGGGTAAAAGAGAACCAAGGGTTAAACTTTGAGGAAGTCCACTGTTAAAGATCAAGTAGAGGAGAGTGAAGCAAAGGAGCCTTAGGGGCAGCAGCCAGCAAAACAGGAGGAAAATTCTGCCCACGTGGGCAAGGTGAGCTTACCTTTGAAAGAAGACGTAAATCATACGGCATGTTGTTACAAGCTATAATGAGTGGAAAACTACAAAGTGTGCCTTGGATAAATTAAACTGGAGACTTGAGCAGACTTTTTGGATAATCAGGCAACAAGCTTTGTTGAGAAACTATCTGGTTCTTTATTTTAAATCGAATCTTGGCTTCTGTCCTGGAAACTGGGCCAACCAGTTGGTCATCTGGAAGTTGAATCTGTATTTCTTAGAGACTCTCCATCTATAGGGAGGTGCTACTTAAAACTGAGTCAATTTATACAAAATGAAAAAATATCACTGATGTCAGAGAGGAAAGCAAAAAGGTACAAAGAAAGGAAGTTTCATTCTGTTCCCTCATAGTTCTGGCCAATGTATAACCTTTAATTTTTTTCAACAAAAATTATTTTGTTTCCTTGACTTATAACTTAATAGACAGCCATCCCTTTTCCTGATTTTCCTTTTTGTAACATTTCCTCCTTATATTTAGGAAAAAATGATGATTGTCTGACCTTACAAAAAAGAGCTGAGTCTTCATTATACTATTTATACACACACACACACACACACACACACACACACACACTATTGTTTTATATATATACCACTTCATTTCAGATAAGTGGAAAATTTCCAAAGTGAGAGATAGGTTTACTTCTATGACCTGTTTTTCAATTGTATAGCATTTTACTTTAAGACACTAAAAATGCTAGTTTCATTGGGAAGTAATTAACCCTAATCACACCATAGAGAGAATGGGAACTGGAAGAAATAAATGGGTCACAATAAATTCGTGGTTTTAGGTAGCATTCTGAAGGCAAGAGTCCTAGCTCCAACTTCTGCTTGGATTCTGAGCCAAGGTAGTTGAGGGACTAAGAGGAGGATGCTTTAAATAGCCCCTCCCATTTTGCATCAGTTCTGCTTGTTCAGAATGCAGCAGAGCACTGAGGTTAACATCCTGTGTTCAGCACCTTTAACTTCCTTCTAGTGCAGTTTTGAATCCCAAGCAAGTCATTGCCTTCTATGAACATCACTCTCCTAATCTGTGAATTGGAGATAACGGTGCTGCTATCCTCATAAGGTTGTTAGGAAGGCTGGATAAGTTAACACAGGCAAAGCTCATGGCATACAGGAAACTCTCACATGTGGCATGACCAACATTCTTAAACATGAGAATTCCCTCAGTAGAATTATTAATCTGTTTATTTTCATCTGTCCCAAGTTCATTTATTAAATGTCTTCCTGCTCTCCTTAATCGCCTTCTCCCAAACTTCAAGATTGTCTTTATAAAGGTTACAGATATGGCCCCCAATCAGCAAACTCAGTTATACAAAATAAATGTTTTATTTTCCTCAAACTCAACCTGATTTTTATTTTGAGACTCTATTCTGCTAGGAAAGGTAAAAACACTCTCCATCAACTTGAGATCTCTCTCCCCGCTTTTCCCTCTCCTTCTCCTGGGATTATGTGTAAGTATGTGAAACATACATAATGCCCAAGCTTGGGAAGGAGGGGCATTTATCCTTACATGTGCAAGGAGTGGTCGCAGTGTTCATGCTCTGGCCTGGTCCTGATCATCCATCATCGCTAGTCTCACTGGGAGGGTGTGATTCTTATGTGCACGGTTCCATCTCGTCTGATGTCTCCTCTAGTTGCATGTGTGCTAGACCATAGGACTCCTTCCCTAAGTTAAGGAAGCTATGCCTTCTTCCCAGATTCTCCTAATTATTTGGTCTGTATCCTGAGCCACTAAGTTCTTCTATGATATTCAGTTTTTAAAATTGTATAAAAACCAAAGACTTGCACATTATTTCTACTCTCCCACCTGACACATCCCTCATTTGTAGCAATGAATGCAAAGCTAATTACCTACTTGATGAGGGAAAAAGGAAGGGACTACCAGAGAGGGAAGGACCAAAGGTCAGTATCACAAATCTATTGCCTGCGCCTCAAGTTTACAGACGTATTATGGAAGGTAATGCTTTCTACCATAGAGCACACTGAGGTGATATGTAGGAAATGAAATGTCATGCAGAGTTTATGACACATACCCAGCTCAGCAAAAAGACATTTTAAAAGTTCAGGTTTGGGCTTCCCTGGTGGCGCAGTGGTTGAGGGTCCTCCTGCCGATGCAGGGGAGGCGGGTTCGTGCCCTGGGGCTGGGAAGATCCCACGTGCCGCAGAGCGGCTGGGCCCGTGAGCCATGGCCGCTGAGCCTGCGCGTCCGGAGCCTGTGCTCCGCAGCGGGAGAGGCCACAACAGTGAGAGGCTCGCATACCGCAAAAAAAAAAAAAAAAAAGTTCGGGTTTTGTTTTTCTTAGAATGGACCATGACTGTATATACCGACTTAATGAATTTTAAAATCTTCCATAAGTAATACAAGAGGGCTTATTACACAACCCGTGAGGGGAACCTAAGTCAAAATCATCACACCTATTTCAAAGAGGCACACAAGGCCTGAAACATTAAACAAGCTTGGAAAAGTAAACTCATTTTCTCTGGTGTTTGAGCTTTGACTGAAGGTCCAACTCTGTGCTTTTTGGCATTGTAAGAATTTCTCTTGACTTCTTCTGGACCCGATGAATTCTGCAGAATTTAGCAAGAGTGAAAAAAAATGTTTGCCTTTACCCCTCTGGTCCACTCATAAATGTGGCTTTCTTGTTCCCCTTGGTTCCATCCTGTGTTAACAGTAATTGGAGGGAAAATAATTCAAAGTTTGGTTTTCAGAGGGGACAAAGGGATTGGGAAGCCTTATTTACCTACTAGACAGAAGCAGACCTTGGTGGCCATCTGGTGCGCCATGTTTTTGGGTAATTAACATGCATCCACACTTCTATTTTGTTTCCTTTTTGAAGTGGATCTGAAAATGTGTGCTAACAGACTGTAACACAAAGGAGCCAATGCTAAAAAATGATTATACTCATCCGCCTTCAAAAACAATGCAGAAAAACCACCCAAACTTTGTTTTGCCACCAAAGGCAGAAGCTGCCCTGAGGGCTGCCAAAGACTCTGGGTCCTGTACAGAATTGCTTGTTCGATTTAGTCACCACATTTGGTGAGCAATGTTGGAGGCCTGATATTCCCCCTTCCCTTTCATCAGCATTGTCATGCAGAGCCTTCAGGGGAACATTTACATGAGCGAATGTTCAACAGCCGCAGTGGTACAGCCCCATTCATGGACTGGATTTTGAATCTGGGATTAGTTCTCACTGGTTAACAGCTTGAGTTTGTTTTTCCAAATGACTTTATTATAACTATAAATTCAAGTGAGTCAACCTACTGGATGGTGGCTTAGTGTGTCTGTGTGCTGGCAATATATATTTGATTAAATCTACAGGGAGAAGAAATGATTCTGCCTGGCATAAAGCCTTGTGGGAGAATTCAACAAATAGGTCACACATATGCAAGTCTAAACAATTTCTTTTTGGAAGATTTTACTTTATAATGTCAATGCAATTGCTTCATCCACAAAATATCTGGATGTATTTTAAGTCAACCTGAATAAGTAGATGAGAAAACTCAGGCTGTCATGGTGAACATAACTGAAAACATATATAGATAAAAATGTGCAGCTGAAAAATGTAGCTCAAGGGTAAGGGTGAGAATTAAATGAAATTTCATTGTAGAACATTAATCTCACAGTGTGAACCTTTAAAACTAAATTGGTTTTAACACAAATTGATATTTAATATTTAGTTTTTAAAAATGTGAAAGGGTTAGCTTGTTTTGGGTGAACACAAATTGCTTACTGACTTAAGAGCAATTCTAAATTTATATTTCATGTAGAGTTATATGCACTAGAAAAGAAATATTCTAAATGCATTATATTGCCCTTTTACACTTGAGAAAATTGAGGTTTAGAAACAAATTACTTGACCAAGTTTACTTGTATAGGTATATCTTAAACTTAAATGGACCCTAGATTCATTTAGTCCCTCCCTCTCTTCCTTTCTCCTTGAATTATTTGATGTCTACTATGATTCTTCTGTTAAGATAGGCATTTGGGTACAATGATGCATAAGACAACAAGACCAGAATAATCACCCTAAAAGTGATTATGTTTCACATAGAAGAGAAAAAACACTATGAGTCATAGAGGTGTGGGTATGGGGAGCTTTGAGAGTAGAGTGCCCGAGGTGTGTGTGTGTGTGCGAGTGCATGTGTGGTGTGCTGGGGGACAGGAGTGTGAGGCGTTTCAAAGATCCACAGGAATAGAAAAAAGTTTAAGTATTTTATGCAAGCAAAATAAGATATAACTGTTGCATTGTTTTTCTGCATGGGCTCCCTTTTACCAATTCCTTTGGCACCAGGGAAAAAGCCGCAACTGGGGCTAATTCTCAGTTCAAGATATCTGCAAGTAGAACTAAGGGTAGCCATGGGTAAGTAGGTCATGAGCATTCAAATCCGCAGCTCCTAGGATCATAAACCTTAAAGCTTAAGGGTTTCCTATGCAAAGAAGTGAACAAGGAAGTTGAGACAGGCAAATGAGTGGGGCCCAAAATAGACTATTCATATTCAAGACAGAGTGGGATCCATGGAGCCAGAATTGGGTTATTGGAAGGAATAATTGACAAATGAGTAGTCTTTTGAATAACTGGCAAACAAATAGTCACTTACAGTGTTTTCTGTCTTCTGTGTGAAACATAATCATTTTTAGGGTGATTATTGGTGGGGTTTGAATTGGACCTTGTCAATTGAGATGATTTTTCAGTGCTCATCCTAACCTGATGATTGTCTAGGCAAGCACACAGAGGTGAATGACTATTCATTTGTCAAATTCTAACCTTAGAGGCTGCCTGTCAACATCATCCCACAGGCAGGGGTGTGTGGCACATATTAAAGCTACCAAAACAGTGGACCAGAAGGACAAGCACATTTCCAGGGATAGTGCAGAGGCAAGGAAACAGACAAGGAACCAGAAACATGCTTGTTAGGAGGAAGCTCTGCATAAGGTGCGTCTAACTAAGATGTAACCGTTGTCAAAGGCAGCATGAGGAGGAAGAGGAATGTGGTCCCATCCCTCAGAAAAAAAAAAACAAAAGTTGGGCTTCCCTGATGGTGCAGTGGTTGAGAGTCCGCCTGCCGGTGCGGGGGACACGGGTTCGTGCCCCGGTCCGGGAAGATCCCACATGCCGCGGAGTGGCTGGGCCCGTGAGCTGTGGCCGCTGAACCTGTGCGTCCCGAGCCTGTGCTCCACGACGGGAGAGGGCACAGCGGTGAGAGGCCCGCGTATCGCCAAAAAAAAAGCATCAATGAGTCTTGATTACCTCTGCAATGGGACTTCTCTGCTGTTTCTCTAGGGTAAAGGGTATCTCAGGAAGAAAAAATATGCTGATGGAATTGTACAGGTAGTGACAACTGGATACAATGGGAGTGCCAGGGCCAGGAGGCCAGCAGGAGCAAATCCAGAGGTCTTCAACACCCTTCCACAGGAGCCACTCCACTCCATCCCACCCTCTTGTTTCTTCTTCCCCAAATTCTCTGTTCTCCTTTCCTTCCTTCTTTTTTTCTCTAAATTTTATAAAGGGAAAGTATGGGTGGGGTGGGGTGGAAAGGAGCCCTTTTAAAAACTCTCTGGGAAGGAACCATTTTCTAGGCATAATTTCCTAGACTGGTATTAAAAATATATATATTTTCTAAGCCTCATATACGGTGATGAAGCAAAACAGCTTTCTTGTTTTCTGTGCCTGCATGTTACAGTGTCCTTAGGAAAGAAAAGAGTAGAGACTGAAGTAATCAAAGCTTCTCTGCTCCTCTATGTCACTTGAGTCCCCTGGGATAGAATTCAAAGTACAGAGATTTATTGGGGGTAATGCTCATGAAAGATAAAAGAAAGAAGGAGAAATATTAAGCAAGGAAAACCTTTAGATCATGGTGTAGGTCTGCTACCTATAAAAGGAGAAGGGAAGAGAAGGAGAGTTAGATAGGAGGAACTTCAGACTGCACTGCAGCTCTACGGAGTCTTGGCCAGTCCAGTGGGGACTGTGGCACGAAAAGTACCATGGAGCCATCCCACATTGTCGGAAATGGTGCCCTGGTACCTCTGCTGTGCTGAGACATTAGCTAGAGACTGCCCAGGAAGAGCATGTCTTTGGCTCCAATGTTACTGATCACAACTGACTGGCAAGTTCTTTCTTGAAGGCAGATATGGACAGTGCATTTCCTTGGCTGCCACACAAGGCTGGAAATAGGGTGCGGTTGGTTGGCCCTGTGGCCATATCCTCGTGACAGCCTGAATCTTGTATTGTTATGCATAAAATGCCACTGAAGAAAACGTTTAGCCTTTCCAGTTACTATGAAAGTCCCATAGAAAGCTCTCCTATTTTATATACTATCAGAAAAAAGAATTTTAGAATCTTCTCCATAAGAGAATTAATACATTTTACTTACACATTTAACACTCACAGTACAAGGAACTTCTTGTGATAATGTTTTAAATCTCTCATCCTGCTCTGTTCAACCCACTTCATCTTGGCTTGACTTAGTGGAGAAGAAACAGCTTATTTTCACCTACCCTGTAACAGATAATTCCCCTTGCTTGCTTTTCTCATTTAAGTTAAAGTGGCCCAACTGATTTTAACGTTGTACAGTGACCTTATTTTTTTAGAATATATATACATAGATATGCATTATAACATACATTTATTAGTACATATACGATATATAGTATAGATTTGTATTTATTAATATAACACACACACACACACATCCCCATAGAATTGTAGCCTGTGCTTTGGTTTATTGCTAATGCTTTGCTAATAGAAGTAGTTGCCGTAAGAAAAATTCTGAAAGACATAAGAAACTATAGATGAGTGATTCTTTTTTTTATAAGCAGATATTAATTTTAAATTAATTAATTAATTAATTATTTATTTTTGGCTCTGTTGGGTCTTCGTTTCTGTGCAAGGGCTTTCTCCAGTTGCGGCAAGCGGGGGCCACTCTTCATCGCGGTGCGCGGGCCTCTCACTATCACGGCCTCTCTTGTGGCGGAGCACAGGCTCCAGACGCGCAGGCTTAGTAGTTGTGGCTCACGGGCCTAGTTGCTCCACGGCATGTGGGATCTTCCCAGACCAGGGCTCGAACCCGTGTCCCCTGCATCAGCAGGCACATTCTCAACCACTGCACCACCAGGGAAGTCCCTAGATGAGTGATTCTTAATGTAACTTCATTGAAAAACTAAGTCGTGAAAATAAATACACTACTAAAAATCAAATCTGGGTTTTAAGCCAGTGCGGCCATTAACTAGCTGGATGCCCTTGGGCATGTCATAAAGCCTTCTCTGTAAAATGAGGAGCTTAAGTTAGATGACATCCAAGGTTTTTTCCTGCCCCAAGAGTCTTTAATAGTGGTTTCCAAACTGTTCATGCCCTGGAGATCTAGGATTTCATGAAGGAGTTACCGGGTTGAGGGAAGGGATGTCCAAGGGAGAGATTTGAGTGAACCATGATCCAGTCCTCCCATTCCCCACTTCAAATAGAACAGCCAGGTTTGATTTGTTTTCCATGTTGAGTTTCAGTGTAAGATTATCATTTTATAAAACTTTAGTTTGGGCTTCCCTAGTGGTGCAGTGGTTGAGAGTCCGCCTACCGATGCAGGGGACGCGGGTTCGTGCCCCGGTCCGGGAAGATCCCACATGCTGCGGAGCGGCTGGGCCCGTGAGCCATGGCCGCTGAGCCTGCGTGTCCGGAGCCTGTGCTCCGAAACGGGAGAGGCCACAACAGTGAGAGGCCCGCATACCGAAAAAAAAACAAACAAAAAAAACCTTTAGTTTTTGCAAACATCTATCTCTGATAAAAGGCAGGATTAGCTAATCAAGGAAAAGCAATGTGTTTATTTATTGGCTTAAACAGCTTTATTATAAAATATGATATGCAGAAGATTGTGTAAGTTTATAGGTACTTTATAAAACATTTTTTAACATTTGTCTATAAAACAAATAGCCATATAACTCCATCAAGTCAATTGCTGAAACCACAAAATTTCCCTTACATCCTTTACCACTCTGACTTCACTATGTCCTCATAAGGTGCCTTATGGCATCTTAAGGTAACTATGACCCTGGCCTCTGTAGTACTTTTTGTTTCTCTGCATTTTTTTTTTACCACCTGTGTATACATCCTTAAAAATTAGGTTAGTGCTGCCTGTTCTTGAACTATAAGTGAATAGAATAATACCATTATTACTATTTTATGACTTAAGTTTTCCTGCACATACATTGTAAATTTTGTGTACACATCTGTAGTGTATTCAAATCTGTTTTGATGTAGTATCCCATTGTGAGAACATAAACGTTTTATGTATCTACTCTGCTAATGGTGTCAGAAAGTTGGTAATTATAAGCAATATTATTATAAGCATATTTTTATTGAGGTATAGTTGCCATATATCATTAATTAGTTTCAGGTGTACAACATAATGATTCAATATTTGTATACATTTTGAAGTGATCATGGCAATTAAGTCCAGTTAATGTCCACAACCTTATACAGTTAGAAAATTTTTTTTCTTGTGATGGGAACTTTTAAGGTGTATAGTATTTGTCTTTCTCTGTCTGCCATTTTACTTAACATAATGCCCTCAAAGTCTATCCATGTTGTCCCAAATTGTGATTTCATTCTTTTAGTGTCTGAATAATATTCTATTGTATATATACCACATTTTCTTTATCCATTTATCCACTTAGGTTATTTCCATATCTTTGATCTTGTAATTAATGCTGCAGTGAACATGATGGGGGGGGCATATATCTTTTCAAATTGTTGTTTTTGTTTTCTTCAGATAAAATGAATACCCAGAAGTAGAAGTGCTGGAGCATATGGTAGCTGCATTTTTAATTTCTTAAGGAAACTCCATACTGTTTTCCATAGTGGCTGCTCCAGTTTACATTCTCACCTACAGTGCACTAGGGTTCCCTTTTCTTCACATCCTCACCAACACTTGTTATTTATTGTCTTTTTGATCATAGCTATTCTAACAGTTGTGAGGTGATAGCTTATTTTAGTTTTGATTTGCATTTCCCTGATGATTAGTGATGTTGAGCATCTTTTCATGTACTTGTTGGCCATTTGTATGTCTTCTTTGGAAAACTGTCTATTCTGATCTTCTGCCCATATTTTTAATCAGGTTGGGTTTTTTTGCTATTAAATTATATGATTTCTTTGTATTTTGAATATTAACCCCTTATCATATATATGATTTACAAATATTTTTCTTTCATTCTGTAGGTTGCCTTTTCATTTTGTGAATGGTTACCTTTGCTCTGCAGAATCTTTTTAGTTTTATGTAGTTTCACTTGTTTATTTTTGCTTTTGTTGCTTTTGTATCAAATTAAAAAATTATCACCAAGACCTATGTCAAGTAGTTTACCACCTATGTTTTCTTCTAGGAGTTTTATGGTTTTAGGTCTTATGTTCAAGTCCTTCCTCCATTTTGAGTTAACTTTTGTGTATGGTGTAAGATAGTAGTCCAGTTTCATTCTTTTGCATGTGGCTGTCAGTTTTTTCCAACACCATTTATTGAAGAGACTGTTTTTTCCGCATTGTATATTCTTAGTTTCTTTGTCAAATTAACTGACCATATATGGGTGTGTTTATTTTTGAGCTCTCTATTCTGTTTCATTGATTTATGTGTCTGTTTTTATGCCAATACCTTTCTGTTTTGATTACTATAGCTTTGTAATATAGTTCAAAATTAGGCAGCATGATGCCTCCAGCTTCTCTTTCTCAAGATTGCTTTGGCTAGTGTGGTCTTTTGGGGTTCCATACAAACTTTATTTCTGTGAAAAATATTATTGGAATTTTGATAGGGATTGCATTGAATCTGTAGATTGCTTTGGGTAGTATGGAAATTTTTAACAATATTAACTCTTTCAATCCGTGAACATGGAATATCTTTCCATTTATTTGTGTCTTCTTCAATTTCTTTCATTAATGTTTTAGAGTTTTCAGTGTACTCTATGGGCATTTTATAATGTGAATCCTGGTATACATAAGAAAATATATCTTTAAAATATATATGTATGAGTGAAATTGCTAAATCATAGTGTTTACATACATTCAGTTTCACCAGATAATGACAGTTTTCTAATGTTGCTGTAACAATTTACACTCCTACCAGTAGAATAATTCCTGATGCTTATATCATTGCCCATGTTAAGCACTGTCAGACTTTTACTTTTTCCCAATTTAATGGATGAGTAGGAATATCTTATCATGACTTAAATTTTTATTTTCCTAATGTTTGGCACCTTTTCATTGGGTTACTGGCTATTTGGACTTCTTCTTTAGTGAAGTGCCTTTTTAAGTCATTTAACCATTTTTCTATTGAGTTGTCTACACTTTTCTCATTGAATTATAGGTGTTCCTTATATATTCTGAAAAAAATAGCTATGTTTTAGTTAATATATGTTTCAGAGTTCTTCAACTCCATGATTCTTCTTCTCACTTTTTTTGTGATGTATTTCAATGAACAGAAGTTTTAATTTTAACTTGGCCAAATTGATCAATCTTCCACTCTACTAAAATTTGTGTCTACTTTAAAATTTTTTCCATAGATCCCAAGAAACTAAAGATAAAAGAATAATTCCTCGGGGCTTCCCTGGTGGCACAGTGGTTGAGAGTCCGCCTGCTGATGCAGGGGACACGGGTTCGTGACCGGGTTCGTGACCCGGTCCGGGAAGATCCCACATGCTGCGGAGCGGCTAGGCCTGTGAGCCATGGCCACTGAGCCTGCGCATCCGGAGCCTGTGCTCTGCAATGGGAGAGGCCACAACAGTGAGAGGCCTGCGTACTGCAAAAATAATAATAATAATAATAATTCCTCAAACTGATACAAGACACCTATAAAAACCCATAGCTAACATCATACTTAGTGTTTAAAGACTGAATGCTTTCTCCTTAAGACCAGGAATAAGACAAGGATGTCTCTTCTTGCCATTTCTATTCAACATTGGAGGTTCTAACTAGGGAAATTAGGGAAGAAAAAGAAGTGAAAACATCTAGATTGTAAAGAAAGAAGTAAAATTGTCTCTATTCACAAAGGATCTTATATATAGAAAATCCTAAAGAATACTCTGAAAACTAAAAGAACTAATAAATGAGTTCAGCAAGATTGCAGGATATGATCAATATATTAAAACAATTTTTTTCTAACACTACCAATGAAAAATCTGAACATGAAGTTAATAAAACAATTTTATGAGCAATACTACCAAAATATAAAAATAAAGTTCTTAAGAATAGATTTAACAAAAGAAGGACAAGATGCACACCTACAAAACTTTATTAAAAGAAATTAAAAAGACATAAATAAATGGAAAGATATTCCATGTTCATGGATTGAAAGACTTAATACTGTTAAGATGGCATTACTTTCTAAAGTAATGATTACTGATCTACACATTCAATGTAATCCCTATCAAAATTTAAGTTGCATTTGTTGCAGTAATTGACAAACTTATCCTAAAATTCATATGGAATTACAAGAAACCAAAAATTGCCAAACAATCTTGAAAAAGAAGAACACAGTTGGAGATATCAGTCTTCTCAATGTCAATACTTACTATAAAGCTATAATAATTGAGACAGGGTAGTATTGTCATAAGAATAGATATATAGATCACTGTAATAGAATTGAGTGCAGAAATAGATCCTTACATTTATGGTCAATTGAGTTTCAGCAAGGGTGTCAAGACCAGTTATTGGGGAAAGAACAGTCTTTTCAACAAACGGTGCCAGGAAACTGGATATCCACATTCAAAAGAATGAATTTGAGTCTCTATCTCACACCACACACAAAAATGAACTAAAAATAGATCACAGTTCAAAGTGAAAGAGCTAAAACTATAAAACTCTCAGAAGAAAGCCTTAGAGTACATCTTTATGACCTTTGGTTAGGCAATGGTTTCTTAGATACAACACCAGGAGCACAAATGACAAAAGAAAAAACGTATAAATTAAACTTCATCCAAATTAAAAACTTTCATGCTTCAAAGGAAGCCATCGTGAAAGTGGAAGACAAGCCACAGAATGGGAGCAAATATTTAAAAATCATACATTTGATAAAAAACTTATATCCAGGATGCATAAAGGACTCTTACAAGTCAATAATAAAGACAAGCCAATTAAAAATATGCACAAGGAATTTGAATAAGACATTTGTCCAAAGAAGATATAAAAATAGCCAATAAGCACATGAAAATATATTCAGCATCATTAGTCATTAGAAAAATGCAAATCAAAACCATAATGGGAAAGCACTCCACAATCACTAAGATGGCTAAAATAAAAAGATAGACAGTATCAAGTGTTGACAGATTTGTGGAGAAAATGAAACCCTCATATATTGTTGGTGGGGATGTAAAATGGTGTAGCCACCATGGAAAACAGTTGGGCAGTTCTTCCAAATTTTAAACATAGTAATATCATATAACACAACAATTATACTCCTAGGTAATGAACACACAAGAGAAATGAAAATATGTCCACAAAAAAATTTGCACATGAATGTTCATTGAAGTATTATTCATTATAGCCAAAAAATGGAAACAACCCAAATCTCCATGACCTGATGAATGAATAAACAAAATGTAGTATATCCAAACAATGGAATATTATTCATTCATAACAAGGCATTAATTACTGATACATGCTGACTGCAATGTGGATGAACCTTAAAAACATTAAGCTAAGTGAAAGAAGACAGTCACAAAAGACCAAATATTGTATAATTCCTTTTAAATGAGATGTTCAGAATAGTCAAATTCACAGAGACAGAAAGTAGACTATTGGCTACCAGGGGCTGGGAGGAAGAGTAATGGGTAAAGGGTGAAGGGGATTTTAGGGGTTAGGAGTTGAAAATATTCTAAAATTGGTTAGTGGTGGTGGTTGCACAACTCTGTGGATATACTAAAAGTCACTGACTTGTACACTTTAAAGGAATGATTTTTATGGTATGTTATTTATAACTTAATAAAGTTGTTGTGTAAAAAGAGAATCTTTTTAAACCTCAGGGTTGAAAGACAATTATCATATAGTTTCTTCTAATAGTTTTATATATTTGACTTTCATATTTAGCTTTTTTATCCAGCTGAAATTGATCTTTGTATATGGTATGAGGTAGGTGTTCATTTAAATACCTTTTCAAACAGATATTTGTCCTGGAACTATTTATTATGAAGTTCATCTTTTCCCACTGATCCTTGGTGCCAGTTCTCTCATAAATCTAGCATATATTTATTTCATGGGTCTTTTTCTGAGCTCTCTATTTTGTTCCATCATCTATTTGCCTATTACTCTGCCAATTATTGTTACAGCTTTATATTTTTCGACATCCCTTAAAACATGTTCCTCCACATTGTTCTTTTTTCTTAAAGGGTATCACTGTTATTCTTAGCGTTTTCATATTATATGCATTTCTAAATAAATTTAAGAAGTTGTCAAGTTAAAAAGCAAGCACATACACACACACACACACACACACGTAAGTGCACTAGGATTTTTACTACAATTGCAATGCGTTTATAAGTCAATTTGGGGAGAATTGACATCTTTTCAAAATCTTCCAAATTATTTACATGATAGGTCTCTTGTTTATTTAGGTCTTAATATTTCCAAAAAAAGTTTTATAATTTCTCATCTAGAGGTCTTACACACCTTTGATAAGATTTACTCCTTGTTTCCCAATTGACATTGTTGATGCTGTGGGTAAATTAATTCTTTTAAAAAATTTTGTTTTCTAATTGTTGCTGGTATATAAAAAAACAGTTGACTTTTGTATATTGAGTTTTATATCCAGTGACCTTGCTAAATTAGCCTATTATTTGAAGATTTACATAGGATGATTTTGGATTTTCTATATGCTTGATCCTATCAATGGCAAATAGTGACAGTTTTTCTTCCTTCAAATTCTTATGTTCTCTTAAAATGTCTTGATTCACTAGGTAGGATCAATGTTGCATAGAAATGAAGACAGCAGGATACCTTGTCATATTCCTAGTACTAAAAGAAAAACTTCCAATTTTTCACTATTAAATAGGACATTGTGTCATATCTAGGTCTTTACTGTAAACCTGAGGAAATAGGTTCTTGTGATCCATCTCCATGGAGAGAAGTTCTCTTACAAGTATCCCTACTCTGGACAGAGCTTGGACTTCTGAACTCTATCTCTCTGGCCCAGCTGGAAGCAGAGTTCAAAGGCTTGATTTCCAGACAAAAGTAGCATTTGAAACTTCAGCATTCTCCTTATCCTTTGATTATAGACTTTCAACCAAAAATTGGCCAAGAAGTTCCCCTGTATCTTTTTAGATTTGTATTGAGAGTCAGAGTAAAGTCAGAATAACACATAGAGATGATGATAAAATTTAAGATTATTCTAATCTTAATCTGTGGGTTTCTGATATTCTCTAATAATGATAAATGAAAGGCACTCTGGGCTTCTATTGGGTTGGCCAAAAAGTTCGTTAACATCGTACAGAAAAACCCAACTGAACTTTTTGGCCAATCCAATACTTTCTTTTTCTTCCTGTGAATGATATGCTCCATATTCCATTTTCTGGCCAACTATCAGCTAAAACATTGAATCTCTTCTTTCCAGGATATAAGTTCCTTTCAACTGGGATGAAACACAGGCAGTAAAAGAACCATCCCACCACCTACAATTCCCTATGGGAACTCATTAAACTTTTCTAGGATAACTCTACACGTTATAAAAGGATAGGAGGTCTAGGTACACACCTAGGTTTTTTTGTTTTTTTTTTTAAATTAAAGTTGCCGATAATGACAGCAGTCAGACCCTTCCAGAAAAAAGTGCTTAGGGCTGCTATGTAAGACAACACCGAGCTGGATAAATCTTTGGCCTATCTGAGGATGGTATTTCTTATTAGAATCTAGCCAGGTAATTACTTCCAGTGCTGTCGTATTTTTCTTCAAATAAAGACATCTCTTTCTGAGCACTGCTTGGCCTCCTGGCTGCATGGTTTGGCTTCTTAGTGTTAGCTGTCTATGTGTACTTTGCCTTTTCACAAAGGGCTCCTGTGTGTTTCTTCCCTCTACTTGATAGAGGATTTCCTCATGTCTATACAGAAGCAGCTGTGATGTTTGTAGTGCATGGTTTAACATTAAAAAAGAAGAAAGTAAGCTAGTTTAATGAGAAGAGACACTAATAGCTTTATAGTAGCTTGTTGTGATGCCAGGAGGCACCTCCAAATAACAATGATGATGACTGATGATATGGCAATGTCTTCCGGGGCCCATCTATCACATGCAAACTCAGTTCAGTGCTGCTTCACTAGTGCTAGATGTGGCCTCTGAGACAGGCATTTGGCTGTGCTCCAATGCCATTTTCTGGCTTCTGTCCTGGTGTTTTTATATATGATCTGCAGGTGTTACTGATATAATTTGTCCAGGAGTTATATATGATGTCATGCTTACTAACCTAATTTTCCTGTGGACAGTATAATATAAGAGAAAACCCTAAAAATGAAATGACTGATGATTACATAACTAAATAACATCCTAGAAATAGCTTTGTGCGCCTGTGTTTGAGATGAGAGCATATGGTTATCTCTGATTTAGGTTTGCTTCTGAGAGTTAATTTAATTTGGAATGAGAGATCCAGACTAACATTTAGAATCAAACATATGATTATAATTTTAGAATTAAAAAGAGACATGATTCAATCGCTTTTGTGGATTTTGGAGATAAGGTGTTTCAAAGGAGGTAGAGGAAGATCTTGACCTGAGATGTTTTGATACAAGCAGATGTGATGGATTAAAATTAAGGATGGGTTTTATTCACACTGAATGAGAGTGCATATTCCATGGCTGCTGTGTTGATTTGTGCAGTTTGTTCTAAGCACTTTGAAAATCTACTCTTTCGGCCTTTCTCTCCTAAAACCAATCTAGGTGGATGGAATATACCAAGCTACATATCAGTAAAGAAGAATGACTCTTGGAATATAATAAGACTATAAAATAGCTTCATTTGGGAATTTCACTATATCTAGGTTTATAATAAGAAAAATTCCAAAGCAAAATAACAAATGACCTCAGTGTAAATTTTAAGCCTACATCTTCTATGATTTGCATATAACGAAACAAGCTGGACGAGAAAAGGGTCTTTGGGCTCCTTGGAGTTAATAAAATTTGTGTCCTGCTTACATAACCTTGCTCTTTTCAATGAGCTATGAGGAGTCTGGTGAAAAATTCAGGAAAACTAAATTAAATGAAATGTTCTAGAAAATGAGCCAGGACATTAGACTGGATGCGGATGCTTTCTGTTCCTAAAATATCTCATCTTTATTTTTATTCCTCTCATTCTTCAACTAGTTTGTAGACAAAAAATATTTTCTTGTACAAATGGTTTTTCTCACTCAAAAAAATTGGATATTCCCAGTTGTGCAATAATAATTAAATCAATAATATATAATATGTATTGAGCATCTTCTATATACTAGATATTATTATTAAATGTTTCAAATACATGGTTATGAATCCTCACAACAAATATTAGGTTAGCTAGTATTTTCTCTATTTTATAGACTTGAGAAACAGAGGCTCAGAGAGGTTAAATATTTTGTTCAGGTTAATACAGCTGGTAAGTGGTAAAGTGGGGATTTGATTAGAGATCTGATTGATTCTCACTCTACAATGCTATACTGCCTCTCCTAATAATATATAATACTGTTTATCTGTTTACAGTAAACAAGTACATCACACGATCTTGGTTAATTCAATAATTACCTTGCAGAGGCTATTTCTGCTTTAAAGTTGAGGAATTAAGAAACAAAAATCCAGAGAACTGAGTGATGTGCCCGAGTTTACTCAGTTAGAAAGAGGTACAGTTTGGACTGAACTTAAGTCCTCTGCATTCTTATCCATGTCACTTTCACCATACAACCTCAGCTTGGCCACAAGTTTGCAAATCGGCAGGAAATATTGGATATGAATGCAATTTCCAAGTAGTAAATGTTGCTGTTCCATCAAAAATATTAAAAGGAGGAACCACTTAGCAAATAAGTACTACTGACCTGTTTCTTCACTTTGCAGTCAGTGGAATTTAAGTTTAGTTCAGTCTTTGGTTCTAGTCAAAGAAGCACAGCAAGTGTATGTTTAAGAAGACTTCCTTTTTTTTTTTTAACATCTTTATTGGAGTATAATTGCTTTACAGTGGTGTGTTAGTTTCTGCTTTATAACAAAGTGAATCAGTTATACATATACATATGTCCCCATATCTCTTCCCTCTTGCATCTCCCTCCCTCCCACCCTCCCTATCCCACCCCTCTAGCTTCCTTCAAAAGCTACGTTCCTGTAGCAAGGAAGCAAACAAAGAACAGAGAGGAGCCCATGGCTCTAAAAAAATTTTTGCAATCCTGGGATGCAGCGTATAAAACCTGAAATAAATACACCTGAGTTTGGAAAATCAACTCCTGAGAGTAGGTGGCACAACTACACAGGACTGTAACTCAGCGATTGATGTTTTCTGGTTGAAGGACAGTGGTGTGTGTGGTGAGTGCTGTTCTAGAGGATTAGCTTGGACGATCAGGAAAGCCATAGATGTCTTATTGAGAATGAATGTTGGTTGTATGACCAGGTTCCTCTTAATGCAACTGTTGGTAATTGTGTGTGTATAGGGAGAAGTTTGGGTAGAGGGAAAGAAAAAGGAAACAGAGTAGAACTATGAAGTGAGAGAGAGAGAGAAGAGAAGACTTCTTAAAGAAGACAATGTGCATTATTTGCCCTTGATTTTACCTCCCATTCTTTCCTCAACTTGCTGAAAATGGAAGGCTGCTGTTGCTGATGAGCTGTCAAAGTCAGTTATCACTTTGCTAGAGCTCTTTGTAGCTTTTTGAATCTGTTGACCATCTTTCATCTTTTGATCAAATACCTTTCCCTTGGTTTCTTCATATCCTATTTCTTCATTTGTAATCTCCTTTTCAGGCTATTTTCATCTATGTATTCCTTAAATGTTCTAGTTCTCCCCAAATAAATCAGTAATGTAACAAATCCTGTATACTTTATGACATAAGTTCAAATATCATTTGTAATAATAAATGTTAATGGACATACTCTGCTATTAAAAGACACAGTCTCTCAAGATAAAATATAATAAAAACATTAAAAATAAAAAGGACAGAGTTGTATTAGGCAAATGCTAACAAATCAGAATTAGGAATTGCCATGCTAGCATAAAAATAAAATTTAAGTAGAAATTACTACAAAAAACTAAGAGCATTATATTTTTGTATTGATTGAGGATAAAATTTATGATGAAAATATAGCACTTACCACTATCAAATACATTTTTGTGTATTTGCTTGCTTGTTTTACTGACAGACCGCTTTACTGGAATGTAAGCTTCACAAGAACAGGAAAATTGCTAGAGATTAAAGAGAAGTTGCCAAACACAATGGAACACAACTGTAGTGAAAGATGTTTTAACTAGTCTTTGATTACATCGCCAAAAATCAAACAAAATGAAAAGAGATAGAGGGACTGAATAATTAACAAAGTTGGTATATCAGATGTATCTTGAATGATGTCTCTCGCAGCAGAGAATTAACTAATTTATTTAACAAACACGTATTAAGCACCTGCTAGTACATATGTTTCCTAATATCATATAATTTGTGGTTTGTCTAATACAGTGCCTATAAAAACACTTACCTTTCTCATCACTGCCTCATACCCCACATACTTTTGAGGAGGAGATTGTCTTAGAGAAAATGTCTCCTGCATCCAATCATAATCATTCGCTGCCAGAAGTGAGTTCTGACCATAATATTCACTGATGACTTGCTTTTTATGTGAAAAATGGTAAAATGAATAAGCTTTAAAGTTTAGTGTCTACATGCAGAAAACATGGAAAACAAACTAGTCTGAGACTCTACAGAATCTTAGAAACGAGGGAGAGAAATGGAATGTTTTAAAATCAGACATTTAAAGGTTGTGGAAAAATGAGAAACCAGCATGAAAATTATAAACCATTCACGAGGGAATAGTTTCAGTAATCACCTCAGCACTAGGCCGATTTCATAACAACCCATTTTTAATAGAAATTTTAAGATTAGACATAATTCTCACTTATATATTCAAAAGTATGCCCAGAAGGAAACCTTTGGCATGCTTGACTTGCAATTTTTTTAAGATGACTAAAATAGTTTCTAAAATAATTTGATTCAATTTCACAATAAAAAGAAGAGATAAGACAAACATAAAGTAACAGTAAACATTTGGTATAGACCACTGTGATTCAAGGTAAACAACATTATGATAATAACTAAAGAATTTTAAATCACAGAATACCATATTTGTTGGCAATGTTAAGTACCAACACATTTGTTGGATGATAAATACAATAAGCATAGGTCACAAGAGGATTTCTGAAATTATGCAGATTCGTGACTCCAAAAAAATAACTTTACATGGAAGAAAACATAATTTTATAAGGACTTTTAAAAAATTCCCCCCCAAATTCAGGTATAATTCTATTATATTTCTCATCTAATAAAAAGCGAGTTCATAATTTTATGATTTGATACCCTGATCCCCAAACTGAGATGAAATTCAGTCCTTTTTTCAGTTATGCTGCAAAACTCTATGTATTGCTGTGCTTGGGCTAAGTTTAAGTACCATATGAATTATTGATGATTGCTTTACTGCATTGTATATCTAAGGGTTTTAAAAAATATGCCCCCCTTTGGTCAAAATTGTTATAGAAAAATTTTAAATTATTGGCTAGCCAAAAGAGTAAAATAAATTTTTTTCATTAATTAAAAAAAAAAAGCATATACCAGGGAAACTGACCTAGTCTGAAGGAGATCAGAATTTTTTTCTGAGGAAATAACTTGTAATCATGAGATCTGAAGGATGTCAGAGTTCAAGTGAATAGTGACAGAAGACTCTTTTGGGTATGGAAATAGTGTGTGCAAAGGACAGAAGTTTGCAGCTGATGTATTTCTAGAAGTAGCCATTTTCATCCCTATTGTTAAATTGCAATGACTTTTATGTGTTAGATATGTTTTACCTTTTTGATTTTTAGCCAAAACCTTGGGACTTAATTATTAGCTTTTTAGTGACCTGCCGTTTATTTGAAGATGTTGACATTTGCACAACAGTATTATAAAAAAGGTGATTGCGCATTTAACAACCCAGTATTACCTCTTTTGTCCTTGAAAAACCCAGCCAAAGGCGTCATCTCACTTTTCACTGTTCAAATCATGTGATCTTTTATCACTTAGCAGAGAAGCAGAGAAGATGTAAGATGTGATTCTTTGTGCCAGCAGTGTTCTATTTTACTCTCGTCTTTTCTAAATAGTATATTAGATAACTTAAACCTCTTTATCCCTCTTTTTTTCCCTTACAGGTAAACATAATTCACTTGTTACTCTCCAAATTTTATTCTTAGATAGATTTAAAACTCAATTTGTATTTTGAGCTTATGAACAAATGCTGTTAATTGATAGAAAAGACAAATTGGTTCCCTAGAAGAGTCTTGTAATTTAACAATAATCTAGCCCTAGGTAGCCCAGAAGATTTAAATCCATTTTTTCATTGCTCTAAATTTACTTCCAGGAAGGAACTTAGCCCTCAGTATAAAAATGACTCAATGACATATCAGTATAACAAAATATAAAATACCTCCCCCCATTGTCAGGGAAATTTGTTGAACCTTGTGATCATAGGTATTTTTTGTTTTTCAGCTTTGATAATAGTGAAGATGCATTCTTCTCCATAAGGATATTGTATAGAAAAGGGAAGAATAAAAATATTGTGCTCAGTTAGAACTCTGAGTGTTCTGAAATACTGTAATCAAAGTGTATATGGTCACAATAGCATAGAGTAATCATTAAGTAAAAACAGGCCTTTGTGGGTGGTCACTCCGGATGATTCATTCAGGCCTGGGATGGGAGGGAATGAGCATAATCAGTATTTACTGAGCTTTCTTCATCTCCAGTTATCACTATGCCAGATTACCTGAAATGACTTCTAACACTACCCTGAACTCACCTCTCCACATAACACAGGCATATTCAGAACTTCAATTTTCTTAACTTTATAAGTCCAAACAGAGAGGAATAACACATGATAATTGAAATCAGTTCAGGATTAAGGAACATAACATTATATGTTGTTTGCTATTGATCTACTCATGCCTATGACCATGTTTGAAATCATCAATTTATGATCTAGTGGACAGATTGACCATCCCCCAAATACCAAAACACCCACTGCAGGTACATAAATAGATAGATAGATAAGTAGATAAATACATACCTACAGTAGTCCCCCCCTTATGCAGGGTTTTACTTTCCATGAAAGTTCAAAAATATTAAACAGAAAATTCCAGAAATAAACAATTCTTAAGTTTTAAATTGTGTGATATTCTGAGTAGTGTGATGAAATCTTATGCTGTCCCCCTCTGTCCCACCCGGGATGTGAATCATTCCTTCGTCCAGCGTATCCCACCTATTAGTCACTTGGTAGCCAACTCAGTTATCAGATCCCCTGTCAAGGTATCACAGTGGTAGTGTTCAAGTAACCCTTATTTTACTTGATAATGGCCCCAGTGAAAGAGTAGAGATGCTGGCAATTTGGATATGCCAAAGAGAAGCTGTAAAGTGCTTCCTCTCAGTGAAAAGGTGAAAGTTCTCAATTTAATAAGGAAAGAAAAAAATCAGATACTGAGGTTGCTAAGATCTACAGTAAGAACAAGTCTTCTCTCTGTGAAATTTGTGAAGAAAGCAAAAGAAATTTGAGCTAGTTTTGCTGTAGAGCCTCAAACTGCAAAAGTTGCCACCGTAGTGTGTGATAAGTGGTTAGCTGAGATGGAAAATGGATTACATTTGTACAAGATATTTTGAGAGAGAGACCACATTCACATAATTTTTATTACAGAGTATTGCTGTAATTGTTCTATTTTATTATTAGTTATTGTTAATCTCTTGATATGTCTAATTTATAAATTAAAATTTGTCATAGCTATGTATGTATAGGAAAAAACATAGTGTATATAAGGTTGGGTACCATCTGTGGTTTTAGGCATGCACTGGGGGTTTGAATGTATCCCAGTGGATAAGGGATAACTACTGTATGTATATGTCCACTACTTCTAGTAACTCTCAAGACAAAAGGATAAGAAAATCAGCCTTTTGCAGTAAAACTTTACATTTCCAAAGACTGCATTTCCTAGACCTAGGACTGACTTTGTCTGCAAGAGTTCAAGGCTCAGAAATATATTCAATTCTGTAACAGGAACTGTGTATTCCTTAGGTTACACATTGCATAGGAAAAGTTTTTTCAAAGCCTATATATACTCATCAACCTTCTTTCATTTGGAAAATACTGGTAGAGGAAATGTGTTTTGAATTTTTTTTTTTTTTTGGATGTTCCCAGGAGGCAAAGACCCTTCGACATCTCATTTCCAATTCCTTGGAAAGAGAAATTGGAGTCAGTCTTTTCCAGGAACCAGGGATCTCTATTTTTAGCCTCTGCTGATTAAGACCACATTATCTAAATAGGAAGAATGTGAACTGAGTGTACCTTTTACTCCCGAACAGTGATTGTGGGGTTTCTATGATACCGATGGGGAATGTTTTTGAATAGACGTGTGGACAGTAAATCACCTTTATTTGCGTTCACTGAAGAACATTGTTGGGTCAAGCTGGGTCAACTTTTCTTTGATTTGTGCTTTTATTTTTTGCTTTTCAAGGGAAATTCAGTTAAAATAAAGTCTTGTGTCATAAAAATTTCATTTTACTCACATGGATCTTTGATATTTATTCAAGTAGTAATAGTGGGGTAGAGAAGAAAGTTAGTTAAGGCTAAAAAGAGAAAAACAGGAAATTAAAACCTAAGTTAGTAAAGCAGAAATCAGCATCCTGATGGAAGCAGATCAGATGCAGGGAGTGAAAAATAGTGAATATGGCAGGAGTATGTAGAAGAGTGAGCTGAAAGGAGAGTTATGGTTAGATTCAAATCAAGAGTTTTGTAGAGATGGGAACTGGAAGGGCATGGCAGCAGAGGGAGATCTTCTTATAGGGAAGGGATCAAAAGCCTAAATGTACCAGAAATGAAAAGCAGAGAAGTTACCATTAGGAAAATACTGATGTGCCAGAATTTGATAAAGAGACTTGGAAGAATAAAAATTATCTGGTTGCAGATTCAGAACTAGGTTTGGCAATGTATGCCCAGGACAGTAGGAGAAAAATGAAGGAGAAACAGCTATTGTGTAGATTTCAATGACAAGATAGAATGATAGAGAATGCGAAGACCCCAGGTCTTTCAGAGAAAAGGCAAAGCAGATTGCCACTCTCCCTGTGTTGAGGCAGGTGGTATTTATGGAGGAAGAACCACCTTAGGAGAGGATAGCTGAGTCAGCAGGAGGAAGGCAGATAATAGCCAAAGCACGTGGAGGGAACAGTACCTGATTTTCTACCACATCTGTTGGCTACCTTACATCTTATTTCTTCCTTTTCTCCTGAGAATCCAAATGCTCTCTCCCCTCTCTGCAGGTTCTTTAAACAATGGCAACTTTAAAAGACTCCAGATGGCTTTGAAAAAACTTGAAAGTCATCCAGCGTGCACTGCAGGCCTTTGTAGACACTCCATGTGGAGCCAGTCTGAAAACCTTATAGTTTTTCTGTTTGGATTATGTCTTGGGAATGAGCTGCAATTGCAAGCACGCACACACAAAAATTAAAAGTAAGCCAACCCCAGCCTATGTGTGCTCAGAAGCAAAAAGCAACATGAGTTTTTGCAGCCACATTGGCCTTGTTGTGCATCACTCTGTACCCTGCTTGGCCTCGCTGTGGGCAGAAGGCAGAGGATATAGTGATCGTGGAATAACTCATTCCCTGCTTCTCAGATATCAGTTTATAACCCACTCCTTCAATGGATTTATTGTGCTTGCATAGGAAGTTTAACCCAGTGTGGTTTCATTGGGAATGTGTTAGAAAGGTTCATAGACTCAACCAATTTTGCCAAGCTTTCATCTAGAACTATTTAAAATACCATTATTGATTATCTATAGAAAGCCAATTTCTGAAGCGAGTTTTGTTGAAATGACTTTAATAAAAACTAACAAGTGTAAGAAGCTACTTTCAGAGGATGGGAAGATTGCATAAAACTGAATTTTAAATTCTTTTTCTTGAGGAACAAACTGAAGAATAGGGTAAAGATTGTTGGGATTCACTGGCTTCTTGGAAGGAAATAACCCAAAGGTTTAATGTAATACTAAAATGCAAGAACTTTGAAGGATAAGATAAATTCACATGTGGACTCACATTCTAGAAAAAGCAAAGGGTGTGTGAGAGAGTGAGAGAGAAAGAAAGAGAGAAAGAGGGAGAGATAAAGAGGGCGGGGGAGAGAGAGAGAGGGAACAGAGGAGGAATAAAATGTTTGTTCTCTTGATATGCTGACTGATTTATAACAAGATGATTTGTGCTAAAAATATATTTTTCAGGCCATCCAGCCCCACTATCAGCAGCCAGGTTGGCAGGGAGGAACATGTCGGGTGGATAGAAAGGTCCAGGTGTTGCACGAGTGTTACTTTTGATCATGTTTAAGCTTATGGGGAGATATTTTATTTTTAACACCATTGCAACACCAGTACGTCTTGTGTCTCATCTATAAATATGAGACAGGAGGGCTGGATGGATACTTAGAGTGACTGGCTCAGTTGACACAATTGACCCAGTTGAAATATCCTTGCTTTGAGGTAAATTTTCAACTCCTTCCAGGATACTAATGACAGATGTCAGGATTTTTATAACAATTCTAATCATTTAGTCAAATGAAAAATTGCAGTAACATCTTCCAGTCACCATGGAGGCTCTTTGCACTCCAATTACAAGTGTCATCAGAAATCCTTGAAACAATTGTCAGGTCGCTGGGGAGATACAATGTGACATGATGGCTGCTTGTTTTTTTCCAAACGCACAAGCAAAAAGATTTTCAAAGGATTAAGGGCAGATTCAAAGAGGACTGAAATCACATATTGGTTATCGACAGGATACTATTATCATCAGGAAGGTATTTAGACACAGGCAGGAATTTCCATATGTAATACAGAGATAAAAATCACCAGTAACTATGGTTTTTTGAGCAACCCACTGTCTAGTGGTACATGAATCTAATAGCAAGAGGGAAATCAAGAAGTTTGCCATCGACTTTTGTGAAGCAAGGATAATGTTTTTCTAACTCCAGTCACTTGTTTTCCAACTATACAACTTCTGCAACATCTAAATTACTTGCACTGTTATTTATTAAGTATTTTCTTTAAATTGACTCACTTTTGCTTACATGAGTGAAAGAACTGGCCTTCAGGTAGGAGTTAGTTGGTGAAAAAGGGATTTCAATTTACCTATAAATATTGTTATCTGTAAGGATTAGTTGAATTATGTTTATTATGATATGTGATTCAATGTGAAAAATGTGTACTTGTTGCCTGAAAAAACAAAAACGTTGGCACGGAGTTCGTGGCAATTTTTTTTAAGGGGTGGGAATAAGGATCTGATGTTTTTATCCTGTCAAAGCCTGTGGAAGACACTTAACAGCACATCTTGTAACAAGCATCACTGACTTGTCATGGGTCACAGTAATCGATATTCTGGATCTGTACAAAGTGATGAAATGGACACACCCCCAGCAATGAAGCTCTGCTTACCTGTGTGCCTAAGTAGAACACAAGCCTTTTTTGGAAAGCTGAATCAAGGCAACAGGGTGGGCAGAAGACATTCCCTGGAGCAGGATTCATGAGGTGCATTACACAGGATGTAACTCTGTGGGTTAATAATAGGTAGAGAACAAATGTATGGACACCAAGGGGGGAAAGCGGTGGGGGTGGAGGCAGCGGGGGAGTGTGATGAGTTCGGAGATTGGGATTGACATGTATACAGTAATATGTATAAAATGGATAACTAATAAGAACCTGCTGTATAACAAAATAAACAAAATTAAATTTTAAAAAAAAGGTATATAAAAAGAAAAAATAAAGGAGAGAGGGAACAGTGGTCAAACTATTTGGAGATAGCCTAGATTCAACAAAGTCAGGCAGCCTATTGTAAAGTACTGATAGGCTAATATGCTAGTTTTTCCCTAGTGTATTTCATGACAGACTCTCCATCCGGCCTGCTCCCCACCCCAGGATCTGATGGGACTAATGATCAGGCACGCTTAATTTGCAAGCCTTGATGTACATCCCTGTGGGCTGCCGGGGAACTCTCCCAGATGGCTTTCCTGGGATGAAACACAGATCGTTGGCTCTTTCTGAGCAAAGGCATGGAGTTAAAGAGAAAAGTCAAAGGCTATGGATCTGCTCATGGGGAGACTCCGCCAGCCATGTCTCTGGGCAAGGGTAGGCATTTTGTACAAGAAGTGCCGTCTATATTGTTGCCCGCTAAAATGACTGATTTAGTAAAAAGAATAGTGAACTATATTCTGAGTCCCACCTCTCCATGACCTTCAACAGATACTGTTACTTTTCTGGGCCTCA
Source organism: Stenella coeruleoalba (assembly GCF_951394435.1). Taxonomy (NCBI): domain Eukaryota; kingdom Metazoa; phylum Chordata; class Mammalia; order Artiodactyla; family Delphinidae; genus Stenella; species Stenella coeruleoalba. The sequence continues at coordinate 53,696,063 of NC_137148.1, forward strand.
GTTTCCTTCTTGTAAATGGAGGGGGTTAATTAATCAGTCTTTGAAGTCCCTTCCCACTCCAACACTCAACAATTAAATGGCCTTTGGATGTCTGTTCCAGTCCTATTGTTGTTTTAGTCTAAAGGACAAAAAGATAAGACCCAGATGAGGGAAGAATAGCTCATGATTTGAAGCTTGGAAGTTACCTGCTAAATAATGATTTTCGTACCTAGGAGGTAAAGCCTTTCAAAAGCCATCTTCCCTAATGAGTCTGTAAATAGACATCTGCAGACAACATGCAAACACCTCTGAGGTTTGTGCCCAGCATGTGAGAGTAGAGCCCCATGGTACTTGTTTATGATGCTTTAATTCTTTTCTTTTTTTTTAACATCTTTATTGGAGTATAATTGGTTTACAATGGTGTGTTAGTTTCTGCTTTATAACAAAGTGAATCAGTTATACATATACACATGTTCCCATGTCTCTTCCCTCCTGCGTCTCCCTCCCTCCCACCCACCCTATCCCACCCTTCTAGGCAGTCACAAACCACCTAGCTGATCTCCCTGTGCTACGCGGCTGCTTCCCACTAGGTATCGACTTTACGCTTGGTAGTGTATATCTGTCCATGCCACTCTCTCACCTCGTCACAGCCAACCCCTCCCCCTCCCCATATCCTGAAGTGCATGCTCTAATAGATCTGTGTCTTTATTCCCATCTTACCCCTAGGTTCTTCATGACGTTTTTTTTTTTCTTAGATTCCATATATATGTGTTAGCATACAGTACTTGTCTTTCTCTTTCTGACTTACTTCGTTCTGTATGACAGACTCTAGGTCCATCCACCTCACCACAAATAACTCAATTTCGTTTCTTTTCATGGCTGAGTAATATTCCACTGTATATATGTGCCACATCTTCTTTATCCATTCATCTGTTGATGGACACTTAGGTTGCTTCCATGCCCTGGCTACTGTAAATAGAGCTGCAATGAACATTTTGGTACATGACTCTTTTTGAATTATGGTTTTCTCAGGGTATATGCCCAGTAGTGGGATTGCTGGGTCGTATGGTAGTTCTATTTGTAGTTTTTTAAGGAACGTCCATAGTGTTCTCCATAGTGGCTGTATCAATTTACATTCCCACCAACAGTGCAAGAGGGTTCCCTTTTCTCCACACCCTCTCCAGCATTTATTGTTTCTAGATTTTTTGATGATGGCCTTTCTGACCGGTCTGAGATGATATCTCATTGTACTTTTGATTTGCCTTTCTCTAAAGATTAATGATGTTGAGCATTCTTTCATATGTTTGTTGGCAATCTGTATATCTTCTTTGGAGAAATGTCTGTCTAGGTCTTCTGCCAATTTTTGGGTTGGGTTGTTTGTTTTTTTGATATTGAGCTGCATGAGCTGCTTGTAAATTTTGGAGATTAATCCTTTGTCAGTCGCTTCATTTGCAAATATTTTCTCGCATTCTGAGAGTTGTCTTTTCGTCTTGTTTATGGTTTCCTTTGCTGTGCAAAAGCTTTGAAGTTTCATTAGGTCCCATTTGTTTATTTTTGTTTTTATTCCCATTTCTCTAGGAGGTGGGTCAAAAAGGATCTTGCAGTGATTTATGTCATAGAGTGTTCTGCCTATGTTTTCCTCTAAGAGTTTGATAGTGTCTGGCCTTACATTTAGGTCTTTAATCCATTTTGAGTTTATTTTTGTGTATGGTGTTAGGGAGTGTTCTAATTTCATACATTTACATGTCCTGTCCAGTTTTCCCAGCACCACTTATTGAAGAGGCTGTCTTTTCTCCACTGTATATTCTTGCCTCCTTTATCAAAGATAAGGTGACCATATGTGCGTGGGTTTATCTCTGGGCTTTCTATCCTGTTCCATTGATCTATATTTCTGTTTTTGTGCCAGTACCATACTGTCTTGATTACTGTAGCTTTGTAGTATAGTCTGAAGTCAGGGAGCCTGATTCCTCCAGCTCCATTTTTAGTTCTCAAGATTGCTTTGGCTATTCGGGGTCTTTTGTGTTTCCATACAAATTGTGAAATTTTTTGTTCTAGTTCTGTGAAAAATGCCAGTGGTAGTTTGATAGGGATTGCATTGAATGTGTAGATTGCTTTGGGTAGTAGTATAGTCATTTTCACAATGTTAATTCTTCCAATCCAAGAACATGGTATATCTCTCCATCTATTTGTATCATCATTAATTTCTTTCATCAGTGTCTTATAATTTTCTGCATACAGGTCTTTTGTCTCCTTAGGTAGGTTTATTCCTACATATTTTATTCTTTTTGTTGCAATGGTAAACGGGAATGTTTTCTTAATTTCACTTTCAGATTTTTCATCACTAGTGTATAAGGATGTCAGAGATTTCTGTACATTAATTTTGTATCCTGCTACTTTACCAAATTCATTGATTAGCTCTAGTAGTTTTCTGGTAGCATCTTTAGGATTCTCTATGTATAGTATCATGTCATCTGCAAACAGTGACAGCTTTACTTCTTCTTTTCCAATTTGGATTCCTTTTATTTCCTTTTCTTCTCTGATTGCTGTGGCTAAAACTTCCAAAACAGTGTTGAATAATAGTGGTGAGAGTGGGCAACCTTGTCTTGTCCCTGATCTTAGTGGGAATGGTTTCAGTTTTTCACCACTGAGGACGATGTTGGCTGTGGGTTTGTCATATATGGCCTTTATTATGTTGAGGAAAGTTCCCTCTATGCCTACTTTCTGCAAGGTTTTTATCATAAATGGGTGTTGAAATTTGTTGAAACCTTTCTCTGCATCTATTGAGATGATCATATGGTTTTTCTCCTTCAATTTGTTAATATGGTGTATCACGTTGACTGATTTGCGTATATTGAAGAATCCTTGCATTCCTGGAATAAACCCCATTTGATCATGGTGTATGATCCTTTTAATGTGCTGTTGGATTCTGTTTGCTAGTATTTTGTTGAGGATTTTTGCATCTATGTTCATCACTGATACTGGCCTGTAGTTTTCTTTCTTTGTGACATCCTTGTCTGGTTTTGGTATCAGGGTGATGGTGGCCTCATAGAATGAGTTTGGGAGTGTTCCTCCTTCTGCTATATTTTGGAAGATTTTGAGAAGGATAGGCGTTAGCTCTTCTCTAAATGTTTGACAGAATTCGCCTGTGAAGCCATCTGCTCCTGGGCTTTTGTTTGTTGGAAGATTTTTAATCACAGTTTCAATTTCAGTGCTTGTGTGATTGGTCTATTCATATTTTCTGTTTCCTCCTGGTTCAGTCTCGGCAGGTTGTGCATTTCTAAGAATTTTTCCATTTCTTCCACGTTGTCCATACTATTGGCATAGAGTTGCTTGTAGTAATCTCTCATGAGTCTTTGTATTTCCGCAGTGTCAGTTGTTAATTCTCCTTTTTCATTTCTAATTCTATTGATTTGAGTCTTCTCCCTTTTTTTCTTGATGAGTCTGGATAATGGTTTATCAATTTTGTTTATCTTCTCAAAGAACCAGATTTTAATTTTATTGATCTTTGCTATCATTTCCTTTATTTCTTTTTCATTTATTTCTGATCTGATCTTTATGATTTCTTTCCTTCTGCTAACTTTGGGGGTTTTTTTGTTCTTCTTTCTCTAATTGCTTTAGGTGCAAGGTTAGATTGGTTATTTGAGATGTTTCCTGTTTATTAAGGTAGGATTGTATTGCTATAAACTTCCCTCTTAGAACTGCTTTTGCTTGCATCCCATAGGTTTTGGGTCATCGTGTCTCCATTGTCATTTGTTTCTAGGTATTTTTTGATTTCCTCTTTGATTTCTTCAGTGATCACTTCGTTATTAGGAAGTGTGTTGTTTAGCCTCCATTTGTTTGTATTTTTTACAGATCTTTTCCTGTAATTGATATCTAGTCTCATAGCATTGTGGTCAGAAAAGATACTTGATACAATTTCAGTTTTCTTAAATTTACCAAGGCTTGATTTGTGACCCAAGATATGATCTGTCCTGGAGAATGTTGCATGAGCAGTTGAGGAAAATGTGTGTTCTGTTGTTTTTGGATGGAATGTCCTCTAAATATCAATTAAGTCCATCTTGTTTAATGTATCATTTAAAGCTTGTGTTTCCTTATTTATTTTCATTTTGGTTGATCTGTCCATTCGTGAAGGTGAGGTGTAAAGTCCCCTACTATGATTGTGTTATTGTCGATTTCCCCTTTATGGCTGTTAGTATTTGCCTTATGTATTGAGGTGCTCCTATGTTGGGTGCATAAATATTTACAATTGTTATATCTTCTTCTTGGATCGATCCCTTGACCATTATGTAGTGTCCTTCTTTGTCTCTTCTAATAGTCTTTGTTTTTAAGTCTATTTTTCTGATATGAGAATTGCTACTCCAGCTTTCTTCTGATTTCCATTTGCATGAAATATCTTTTTCCATCCCCTTACTTTCAGTCTGAATGTGTCTCTAGGTCTGAAGTGGGTCTCTTGTAGACAGCATATACACGGGTCTTGTTTTTGTATGCATTAAGCCAGTCTATGTCTTTTGGTGGGAGCATTTAATCCATTTACATTTAAGGTAATTATCGATATGTATATTCCTATTCCCATTTTCTTAATTGTTTTGGATTTGTTATTATAGGTCTTTTCCTTCTCTTGTGTTACTTGCCTAGAGAAGTTCCTTTAGCATTTGTTTTAAAGCTGGTTTGGTGGTGCTGAACTCTCTCAGCTTTTGCTTGTCTGTAAAGGTTTTAATTTCTCCATCAAATCTGAATGAGATCCTTGCTGTGTAGAGTAATTTTGGTTGTAGGTTTTTCTCCTTTATCACTTTAAATATGTCCTGCCAGTCCCTTCTGGCTTGCAGAGTTTCTGCTGAAAGATCAGCTGTTAACCTTATGGGGTTTCCCTTGTGTCTTATTTGTTGTTTTTCCCTTGCTGCTTTTAATATGTTTTCTTTTTATTTAATTTTTGACAGTTTGATTAATATGTGTCTTGGCGTGTTTCTCCTTGGATTTATCCTGTATGGGACTCTCTGTGCTTCCTGGACTTGATTAACTATTTCCTTTCCCATATTAGGGAAGTTTTCAACTACAATCTCTTCAAATATTTTCTCAGTCCCTTTCTTTTTCTCTTCTTCTTCTGGGACCCCTATAATTCGAATGTTGGTGCATTTAATGTTGTCCCAGAGGTCTCTGAGACTGTCCTCAGTTCTTTTCTTTCTTTTTTCTTTATTCTGCTCTGCAGTAGTTATTTCCACTATTTTATCTTGCAGGTCACTTATCCGTTCTTCTGCCTCAGTTATTCTGCTATTGATCCCTTCTGTAGTACTTTTAATTTCATTCATTGTGTTGTTCATCATTGCTTGTTTCCTCTTTAGTTCTTCTAGGTCCTTGTTAAATGTTTCTTGCATTTTTTCTATTCTATTGCCAAGATTTTGGATCATCTTTACTATCATTATTCTGAATTCTTTTTCAGGTAGACTGCCTATTTCCTCTTCATTTGTTAGGTCTGGTGGGTTTTTATCTTGCTTCTTCATCTGCTGAGTGTTATTCTGTCTTTTCATTTTGCTTATCTTACTGTGTTTGGGGTCTCCTTTTCACAGGCTGCAGGTTCGTAGTTCCCATTGTTTTTGGTGTCTGACCCCAGTGGCTAAGGTTGGTTCAGTGGTTTGTGTAGTTCTTCTGGTGGAGGGGACTAGTGCCTGTGTTCTGTTGGATGAGGCTGGATCTTGTCTTTCTGGTGGGCAGGTCCACGTCTGGTGGTGTGTTTTGGGCTGTCTGTGGCCTTATTATGATTTTAGGCAGCCTCTCTGCTAATGGTGGGGCTGTGTTGCTGTCTTGCTAGTTGTTCGGCATAGGGTGTCCAGCACTGTAACTTGCTGGTTGTTGAGTGGAGCTTGGTCTTGTTGTTGAGATGGAGATCTCTGGGAGATTTTCACCATTTGATATTACATGGATCTGGTAGGTATCTTGTGGACCAGTTTCCTGAAGTTGGCTCTCCCACCTCAGAGGCACAGCACTGACTCCTGGCTGGAGCAGCAGTAGCGTTTCATCCACATGGCTCAGAATAAAAGGGAGAAAAAGTAGAAAGAAAGAAAGATATCCTCTTTAAAATCCTTACTTTAAAATATCCTTACTTTAAAATAAAGTAAGATAAAATAAAATAAAGATATTAAAATAAAAAATAATTATTAAGAAAAAAAGTTTAGAAAGTAAAAAAGGATGGACGGAACCCTTGGACAAATGGTAAAAGCGAAGCTATACAGACAAAATCACACACAGAAGCATACACATACACACTCATAAAAAAGAGAAAAAGGGAAAAATATATATATATCATTGTTCCCAAAGTGCACCTCCTCAATTTGGGATGATACATTGGCTATTCAGGTATTCCACAGATGCAGGGTACATCAAGTTGATTGTGGAAATTTAATGCACTGCTCCTGAGGCTGCTGGGAGAGATTTCCCTTTCTCTTCTTTGTTCGCACAGCTCCCGGGATTCAGCTTTGGATTTGGCCCCGCCTCTGCGTGTATATCGCCTGAGGGCGTCTGTTCTTCGCTCAGACAGGGCGGGGTTAAAGGAGCAGCTGATTCGGGGGCTCTGGCTCACTCAGGCCGGGGGTATGGAGGGGTACAGTTGTGGAGCGACCCTGTGGCTGCAGAGGCCGGCATGACATTGCACCAGCCTGAGGCGTGCTGTGCGTTCTCTCGGGGGAGTTGTCCCTGGTTCACGGGACCCTGTCGGTGGCAGGCTGCACAGGCTCCCCGGAAGGCGGGTGTGGATAGTGACCTGTGCTCGCACACAGGCTTCTTGGTGGCAGCAGCAGCCTTAGCGTCTCATGCCCGTCTCTGGGGTCCGCGCTTTTAGCCGCGGCTCGCGCCCGTCTCTGGAGCTCCTTTAAGCAACGCTCTTAATCCCGTCTCCTCGCGCACCAGGAAACAAAGAGGGAAGAAAAAGTCTCTTGCCTCTTCGGCAGGTCCAGACTTTTTCCCGGCCTCCCTCTCAGTGAACTGTGGCATACTAGCCCCCTTCAGGCTGTGTTCACGCCCCCAACCTCGGTCCTCTCCCAGGGCCGCCAACCCCAGTCCTCTCCCTGGGATCCAACCGAAGCCCGAGCCTCAGCTCCCAGCCTCCGCCCGCCCTTGCGGGCGAGCAGAGAAGCCTCTCCGACTGGTGAGTGCTGGTCGGCACCGATCCTCTGTGCGGGAATCTCTGTGCTTTGCCCTCGGCACCCCGTGGCTGTGCTCTCCTCCGCGGCTCTGAAGCTTCCCCCCCTCCACCACCCGCAGTCTCCGCCCATGAAGGGGCTTCTAGTGTGTGGAAACCTTTCCTCCTTCACAGCTCCCTCCCTCTGGTGCAGGCCCCATCCCTATTCTTTTGTCTCTGTTTATTCTTTTTTCTTTTGCCCTATCCAGGTACGTGGGGTGTTTCTTGCCTTTTGGGAGGTCTGAGGTCTTCTGCCAGCTTTCAGTGGGTGTTCTATAGGAGCGGGTCCACGTGTAGATGTATTACTGGTGTATCTATGGGGAGGAAGGTGATCTCTGTATCCCGCTCTTCTGCCATCTTCTCCTGTTAGCTATGATGCTTTAATTCTTGCAGTAATTTTTTGGTTCTTTAGCAAGGACAAAAAATAAGTTTTAATTTTTATCATTTTAGTGTTCCTTGAAATGGTATCTTTGATCTATAGCCAACAGGATTCTTGAATTTTAAATGGAAGCTCCTAGTGACTCAGACTTTAATTGGACACACCTCTTGGCTGAGACAACTAATAATTAGTCCATTTCACATGAGGGAACTATACACCCTCAAGACCTCAAAAAAATATTAAAGCAGAGATGGAGAAGATGTAACTTATTATAATAACTCTCCTAAAGTTACACAAATACAAGGATAGCAATGCTGTTCTCACTATTATCTCCTTCTGGCTCTTTATCCTGAGCCTCCCTATGATTCAAACTAAAGAAGTTTCAAGGAAGTGAGGGTGTCATAAAGGGATGACTGCTTCGTGCAAGATGGGACAGTAACTCAACTAGAGGCAAAATCAGGCTTGGTTTTCTGACTCAAACTAGAATTGACATTTAGAGCTCTAGGTGCTAGTGCTAAATTTAGCACTAGTTAACAAGAGGATATTACTTGCCTGTGCTTCAGCTTTCTGGTGTAAAATAAAGGTGCTAGAATAGAAAATCTGGGACATCCCTTCCTGTTAAAAAAAAAGCAAAAAACAAAAAACATTTATTTTCATGTCCAGGGAGTGGGATTAAGATGGGAAGGAAAGGGCTTCCCTGGTGGCACAGTGGTTGGGAGTCCACTTGCTGATGCAGGGGGCACGGCTTCATGCCCCGGTCCGGGAGGATCCCACATGCCATGGAGCGGCTGGGCCCGTGAGCCATGGCCGCTGGGCCTGCGCATCCGGAGCCTGTTCTCCGCAATGGGAGAGACCACAACAGTGAGAGGCCCGCGTACCGCAAAAAAAAAAAAAAAAAAAAAAAAAGATGGGAAGGAAAGAGTCAATTAAATATCCATGTGGAGGCAGGGATGAAAGGAAAATGGCCTAGCCTGGGCTTAGCTCTTTAATGGTTATTTCTGAGCATGAAGGCAGGGCAAGGCCCTAGGAGGGGCTTTAGAGATGATAGTAACATTCCTTTGGTTAAAGCAGGTAAATGGGCCTTATTTCTATTATTATTTACACCTTACCTATGTTTTCCATGTCCTTGTTATATAGTCACTACTTACTACACATTAAATCCAAATTAAAAATAAATAATACAGACTCTTTAAAAAGAACAAAAGTGAAGAATGCTTTACCTTTATGACTGAACGGAAAACTTTTTACTTTTCTCTATGGCATATCCTACCATTATGACTTATCCTGATCACTCATGAGGTGGCTGCTGCTTACCTGTCAGGCTTCATCTCCCACCTGTCTCCCCTTAACCATTCTCTCAGCAATATTCGATTCTCTAGAGGTTCTCACATATGTTATACTTTCTAATGCATCTGTGTCTTTCTGTGCATGGTCATTCTGTCTGGAACGCCTTCCCCAAGTCTGTTCCAAGAATTCCTACCTGTTCTTTTAAGTTGATCTCAAATACTTCTGTGAAGCTTTTTCCCATCTTCCCCTGGCAGACTTGGGTGCTCCTTTGGCCCTACGTAAATGTGCATTGTGTATCTCTGCATTGAAGCTGTTGTGTATTATACTGATTTGCATACCTGGTTCCTGATGGATTGTAAACTCCTTGAGGGCAGAGATTGAATTTCCATGTGTTCACAATCAGCCTGGCTTTCTGTCTGTCCATATTCATCTGCCTGTTCTATTTATCTGTCCTCTCCTTCTCCATGCATACCTCAGGTGATTTCAAAATATGGTAACTGATATGTAGTAGTAAATACATATAGAATAAATCTTCTTGGTGCGAAGGAAAGAGATGCCCTGGAGGAGCTGAGCAGTGGATAGGGTGCTATATAAGCAAAGGTGAAAGTACTTTTTTTTTTTTTTTTAAATGTGACCTGGGCTGGATATTCTGAATGCTGAGGCTGGTGGAGGGTGTGGGTAGCCAGCTTGGTCACCATTATTATTTGGGGATAACTGAGGAGCATTCAGAAAGTATCTAGAAATTATGACTTGGGTACTTGAGCTCTAGCTATCACCCTCTTTTGATGGAGAAAATCCTATTTGTTGTTACTTCTCGTTATATTGAATCAAGTATAAAATTATTCACAAAACACATTTAAGTCTAGATTTATCAAGACTGTAGTTAACATTTAAAGCAATTTTACCTTTCAAGTTTCAGGAAAAATATCTCATACATACATACACACAAAAAACAAAATACACCTTTTTCTCTTTCTTTTCTCCCTCCCTCCCTCCCTCCCTCCAACCATCCCTTCCTTCCTTTCTTTCTTTCTTTTTCTTTTTCCAGAGGGACTCTATTTTCTTCCCAAGCCCTCTCCCACCTTCATCTTCCATTGCTTCTTTCTATGTCAAGTCCCTTGAATCTAAAACCGGGTTATTCCTGGTAACATTCTTTCATTCATATTGTGCTAAACTCCTAGAATTCCCTAACATCTCCTTACACAAATCCTATTTATCCTTCAAGGGTTAGTGCAGGTTCACTTCTCCTATCAAGTTCCCCCTGGTCACTGTGGTCCTTATTGAGTTTCTACCAGTGTTACTGGCATCTAGCCTCTACATGCTGACTTAGCTCTTTCTTCCCTTTCATCCTGTGCCATTTACTCCTGGTTCATTTTTTATGGGTGGTAACTTGTCAGCTGGAGAGCAAGTACCCTGAGGCCCAGCTCTTACATACACAGTTTCTGTATCCTTGTAGCCCAGTATAGTGTTAAGCACATACTCTTGACTTAATAAAATAGTTAATTGATGATTTGGTTAATGATAGGGAAATCACCCACTAAGATTCATTGCCAGCATGATAATTAAGTTCTGGTTCAAAGTCTGACTTCACAAAGTACATTTTGTGTCCCATTCTTTGAAACAGGCACAGAGAAGAAAACATGAAAATGACTCAACTTCTGAAATTTTCAGCTTGAGAAGTGTTCATTTTTAGAAGGAGGAAGAAGGTAAGAGGTGAACTCTAAGGGAATCCAGGCTTGCACTTTGAGGTCCAAGATTAAAATAGTTTCAACACTGTGCATTCTAAGAACTAGCCAGAGGTCAGAAGTTTCCTTGGCATTTGAGCCAAGCTGATCATAATTTTGCGTTTCTTCACGTAGAGTCACTACTCAGATTTATATAGTGTTCTTTTCTTTCCAATTTAGAAAAATATAATTTAATTTCTTATTAATTATAATCATTTAAAATATTAATATCACCTCAATATTATTCATTCTGCAATTTTTAAGATGTTTTGCTTATAAATCTCCATGCATGTCTTAAATCATTTCATAGGGTTAGATTCTAGAAGTGGGATTTCTGGGTCAGAGCACACAGACCGCTTAAAGTTCATGTTTTGAAAAACAGAAAGAAAATCATGATTTGGCATATGATATGGCGAGGATGAGGAATATTATGGCTTTATTTTTATAGATTTTTACCCCCAAATCCTTTCTCCTTGTTTTTTTTAACTTAATCTCCCAATTGCATCATTTTCCCTTAAGTGTAGTATGTGGACACAGCCTTGTCAAGATACTACTTTGTATAGGATGCTGTGTAACGCATTTTGACCACTCTGGGTAATATGCAGGGCAGTTCAACCCAAACCTCCTCTACATTTCCTAGAATGGTTCTTCAATCCAGAATTTTATGAAGATGGAAGTAGGATTAGTTGATGATAAATAAACCCACAATCTAATGAAAACTCTAGACCTGACTATAAATTTAAGCACAACTATTCAGGATAATTTGCAATTTACAAATATATATATATACACACACACACATACATACACACATACATACATATACACACGGACACACACACACAGAGCAAGGACTGCTATGAATATACATTCCATCCTCACTAAAGAATTGCTGAAAAACCCCAGTCTGGTGCGTCTTAAAATAAGTGATCTCAATTATATTCCCAGTCTGAGTGCCCTGAGGACCTCAAGGGAGAAAATTGTGTGAGGTTCACACAGGACCTATACAGCTCTCAAAGTTTACTTTAAGCAGGTTTAGGCACCATCAGTTCCATTGCTGGGGAGATTTTGCTGCTCTCAGTGAGCTCCTGAACTGCCTGTCTCTGTTTTTCAGTGAGGAGTGACTTGTCTCTGCTGGGGCACCCTACACTTCTCTGGCTCTGTACTCTGAGTACACTGTGTTCTCTGGCTGGGTTCTCCTGGGTTCTGCCTTCATGCATTCTGGATTAAATTTTGCTCTGGTTAATCAAGAACATAATTTTCCATTGTGGGTATAAGCTGAAAATGGATTTGTGCCATGATGTATAAACTTGGATACCATAACGTTACCCCTTCTTTGTGCTCCCATAGAACCGGGTGTCGTATCTTTTTAGTATCTGTCTCACCCACAAACTAAAGTGCAAAGGGCTTCTTTTTTGTTTTTACTTTGTTTTAAATCTATCTAGCACTTTGCTCAGAGGATACAAAATTTTGTTAAATTATTTGTTGTTAAGCTACTGTCAAACAGTTGAAATATTTACTTAGCTATTTCTGCTCAGCATTTTGCTGTTTAATTGCTTATCTCCCTCTTGTGGATTATAGTTATTCAAAAAATATTAAGTATTGACTCAGTGCCAGTAATAAATTTTAGTCTGCTTGTGTCTTAGCCCGTGGAATGCTGTTACTAATCTACATGTAGAAACTGTGTTTTCAAAACTCTAATTCAGGAACATGGTGTGACTGTAAGTTTTTTTCAATTAGCAAATTTATTTCTATATATAGATTTACAGGGATATCAAGATTAATTCAAATTTTGATTTTCATTTAATGAATTTTCACAACTAAATAAATACATGTAAAGCCACTGGGACTATATCCATAAGGATGGATGCAATTATTCAGTGATAAAAAACAAAAATCAAAAAAAAATTGAGTGGCTTAAAACAGCAGTGTTTATTTCTTATTCATGCTACATGTCCATTTGGGTTGCTAGGGCTCTGTTTCATATTGTTTTTCACTTAGTTCTGCAGACTGATGGAGTCTACCATCTGAACATTGCTAATCCATACAAGGAGGCAATGGTGAAGCACGTGAGTTCTTAAAACTTCAATGAAACAGAACATATTACTTTAGCTTATATTTTATTGTTCACAGCAAGTCACATGGTTTTCTAAACTTCAAAGAGTAGTGTAGAGTAGCACAGTTCATGTGCCCAGAAAGAGAAGTATTTGGTCTACAGAACTAACGATTCTCCCAGGCCGTAGTCTGTGATCAAAAATTCAGCTCACTTTCCTTCCCTCTGCCAAGTGACTTAATGGTACCATTTCCAGGGGAAAGAAAGACCAACCATGGAAGTACTCATAACTTTACAAAACGGTGTGGATGAACCAAGTGCAGAGTGGCCAGGGGAGACTGAAATTCAGTTTGAGAGAGTCTGATGGTTCAGTGGACAAGAGACTGAATTCCAAAGAGGCAGCCTGGTCTTAAATCACTGGGCTGGTTCTTTGGGTTTAGATAGGCCAGAGGTTTAATACAGGAATTCAGACAGAATAAGCATTGATCCCTCACAAACATAATAATGAATTAGAGCAGAATAAGTGTCATGAACCTATAAGTATCACCAAATAAAACTTTGGATCTCAGAGCATGCTCATTTGTTCTTTTATCTCTTCAGCTAAGGAGGATAAAAGAGGGCTCATGTACATTGTTTGGAGGCAAGAACATAAAACAGAGACTCACAGTGTGTTTGCTTTGCCTTAATAAAGTCTAGGAATTTTTACGGAGGCTCTTTTATGTAAAACAATTATTCTTAGACTTTTTGGGTCACATACTCCATTCAGAATCGGATAATAGAATTCAATAGAGGAAGGCTTGCCTTTTCAATAAATGAATCTTGATCTGAACCTCATACTTTGTACAAAAATTAACTCAAAATGGTTCATATGGTTAAAAGGAAAATAAAACTATAAAGCTTGTAGAAAAAAATGGGAGAAAAGTCTTTGGGATCTGGGGTTGCATGAAGAGTTCATAAACTTGACACCAAAAGCATGATCTATAAAAGGAAAAATGGATAAATTGGAGCTCATCAAAATTTTAAAAAATTTACTCTGCAGAAGATTCTGTTAAGAGAATGAGAAGATAAGTGACAAACAAGGAAACAATATTTGCAGATCACATCTCTGACAAAGGACCAGTGTCTAGAATATGTAAAGAACTCTCAATGCTTAACAGTGAAAAACAAACAAAAAAATCTAATTAGAAAATGGGCTTACACATAAAGAGATATTTTATGAAGAGGATATACAGATGAAAAATAAGTGCATGAAAATAGGTTTAACATAATTACTTATTTAAGAAATGCAAATTAAAACAGCAATGAGATATCACCACATCTGTCAGAATGGCTATAATAAAAAGTAAAGACAACACCAAATGCTGGAAGGGGTTCAGAGAATCTGATCACTCACTCATACATTGCTGGTGGGAGTGGTACAGCGGCTTTGGAAAACTGGCAGTTTCTTATAAAACTGGCCACATTTATTAGTTTGTTTGGGCTGCCATAACAAAATACCACAGACTAAGTGGCTTAGAAATAAACAGAAATTTATTTTCTAGTAGTTCTGGAGATTCGAAATCCAAGATCAAGGTGTTAGCAGCCCTTCTTTTGAGGCCTGTCTCCTTGGCTTGCAGATGGCCACCTTCTTGATGTGTCCTCAGATGATCGCTCTTCAGTCTCTGTGTTGTCTGTATACTAATCTCCTCTTATAAGGACATCAGTCATAATGGATTAAGGCCCATCCGTGTGACCTCATTTTACCTTAATTACCTCCTTAAATTCCCTGTTTCCAAATACAGTCACATTCTGAGGTACTGGGGGTTAGGGCTTCAACATATGAATTTTGGAAAGACACAAATCAGTCCATAGTACCATGCAACTACTATATAACCTTGCAATTGTACTCAACCATTTATCCCAGAAAAAGTAAGATCTGTGTTTTTAAAAATCTGTACATGAATGTTCATAGTAGGTATATTCCTGATAGCTAAAATCTAGAAACAGTCCAGATGTCCTTCAGTAGGTAAATGGTTAAACAAACTAGTACTTCCTATACCATGGAATATGACTCAGCAATAAAAAGGAATGAATCATTGACATACATACAATGTGGAAGAATCTCCAGGGAATTATGTTGAGAGAAAAAAAATCCAATACCAATTATACCATATGATTTTATGTATATAATATTCTTTAAAAGATAAAATCATAGAATGGAGACTAGTGATTTCCAGGGATTAGGAATTGGGGTGAGGGTGGGGAGAGGGAGGTGTTTGTGGCTATAAAAGGGCAACACGAGTGATTCTTGTGGTGTTGGAAGCGTGTATCTTGACTGTACCAATATCAAACAGTTTTTGCTGAGTGTTTATTTTGTTTTGCTCTTTTTTTCTTAATGAGTCTTGCTAGGTGTTTATTAATGTTTTTGATCTTTCAAAGAACCAATTTTTAGTTTTGCTGATTTTTCTCTTTTTTTTTTTTTTGGCCTATTTTCTTTTTCACTGATTTCTGCTTTCATTTTGATTATTCTGTTGAAAGTCTGTCTCTGAGGGAAAACTCTGTGATGGATTTTTGCATGCAGGGTATTTATTAGAGATTAGCTCCCATGGAAGGGAGGAGAGTGAAACCTCATTGGTCAGAGGGAGAAATCTAACCGTGATGGCGTCTGGAAAATGTCAGACAACCCTATGGAGATCTTGAGGCATATTTAGGCTTTCAGCGGTGTCCTGCCTTGGTCAGAAATGTCTGAATGTTATATACTTCCACTGCAATCAGTCACTGGATCTGGCTGCCCAAGAAGGGCATGCCCTTGGGTGAGGAGGTTCTCTGCAACTGAGGCAAATCCTGAAGGAGTTGACAGCCAGAGTCTATCTGCTGATAGCTGGGTCAATCTGTCTTCATTAATATTGATGGAGGATCTGAGTGGCATGCCTCTGGGTTCACCACAATTTCTTTCCTTCTTTATTTGATAATACTTTTTTCTTTTATTACAGTTGAGGTGATCACTTAGATCATTATTTTTAAGACTTTGTTCTTTTCTTTTTTTTTAATTGGCTTGCAGATGGCCAAGCCAATTTTATTGGAGTATAGTTGCTTTACAATGTTGTGTTAGTTTCTTCTGTACAGCAAAGTGAATCAGTTATACGTATATATATATCCATGCTTCTTTAGATTTCCTTCCCATTTAGGTCACCGCAGATCACTGAGGAGGGTTCCCTGTGCTAAACAGTAGATTCTCATTCATTATCTAGTTTATATATAGTAGTGTATATGTGTCAATCCCAATCTCTCGATTCGTCCCACCCCTCTTTCCCCCCCTTGGTAACCATAAGTTTGTTCTCTACATCTGTGACTCTATTTCTGCTTTGCCAATAGGTCATCTGTACCATTTTTCTAGATTCCACATATAAGCAATATTATATGATATTTGTTTTTCTCTTTCTGACTTACTGTATGACAATCTCTAGGTCCATCCACATCTCTGCAAATAAGCCTTTATTCTTTTCTAATATGAGCATTTAAAGCCAGTACATTTTTCCTTTAAG
The DNA here is from genome assembly GCF_951394435.1 of Stenella coeruleoalba. Lineage (NCBI taxonomy): Eukaryota > Metazoa > Chordata > Mammalia > Artiodactyla > Delphinidae > Stenella > Stenella coeruleoalba. The sequence goes on from NC_137148.1 coordinate 53,712,180, forward strand.
TACTGCTTTAGCATCATCTCACAATATTTGATATGTTGTATTTTCATCATTTTTAAAAAATTTAAGTCAGGTTTATTGAGATATAATTTACGTACAGTAGAATTCACCCTTTTAATGTATAGTCTTATGTATTATCATTATTTTTACTTCCTAGTATTTTCTAATTCTCATTGTGATTTCTTCTGTGACTCATGGGCTTTTTAAAATTATGTTGTTAATCTCCAAATGTTGAGGACTTTCTAGTTAACTTTTTGTTACTCAGTTCCAGTTAATTTTCATTGTGGTTAGGAAACATTCTGAATGAGTCAATCATTTGAAATGTACAAGAATTATCTAAAGGACACATATACAGTTTACACTGTTATTATTTTATGTATATTTGAAAGGTATGTGTATTCTCCATTTGCTAGCTGTTGTGTTATATGAATATTAATTATGTCAAGTTGGTTAATAGATTTTCAAATTATTATATATTGCTATTTTAAATAGCTTTCTTTATCTCTGATTGAGGGAGGTGTGTGAAAATCTCCAATTGTGATTGTGGATTAGTCTATTTTTCCTTTTAGATCTGTCAGTTTTGCATCATATGTTAAGCTATGGTATTTGCTGCATATACATTTAGGCTTGTCACATCTTCCTGAGATCCTGTTATCATTGTAAAATATCCCTCTTTAGTATTCATGCCTTTGTGCTGTAACTTTTTCCATCCTTTTACTTTCCTTCTATCTGTATCCTTGTATGAGAATGTGTCCTTTTTATGGCACATACCAAATCACGGATTTAAAAAATATGTATCCATTCCTATAACCTCCATCTCTTAATTAGAGTATTTAAGCTTGTTTGTTTGATATTTAATGTAATTACTGGGTATGTTTGGATTTAAGGCTACTGTTTTCTATTTTCCTCATCTTGTTTGATTGCATTGTTACTTCTTTCATGCCTTCTTTTGGATTATTCAAGTGTGTTTATTATTCTATTTTATATGTTTTGTTGGCTTTTTAACACAGCTTTGTATTTCATTTTAGTGTTTATGCTATATATATAAGTATGTGTCCTTAATTTAATAAAATCTTGAATTAAGATTTTACCACTTCACAAATAATGTGAGAAGCTTTCAGCCCCACCTGCTCTTTTTGCTATTGTTCTCATATAGTTTAATTTTATATATACTATAAATTCCACAAATCATTATTATTTTTGCTTTAAACACTCTTTTTTACAAAGTAAAACTTTTTATTTCATACTTACCTTTGCATTTACTCTTTCTAGTTCTGTTTGTCTCTTTCTGCAACTCCATGCTTCCATCTGGGATAATTTCCTTTTACCCTGAAGACATTCATTTAGTATTTCTTGTAGTATGGTTCTGTTGGCAACAATTATTCTCATTTTTTCTTATCTGAAAATGTCTTTCTTTAGCCATTAGTTAAAGAATATTTTTGCTAGATATATACTTCCTGTATGACGGGGTTTTTTCCCCTTTTAACACCCTAAAACTGCCGTTCCATTGCCTTCTGTCTCCCATTGTTTATGTTAAAACAGCGGCTCTAATCTTTCTTGTTGTCCTCCTGAAGATAATATTTCTTCATTTTTGGCTATCTGGTGGGGATGGTCATTGTGGTGATGGAGGGAAGAAGAAAAATTTATCAGTCAACATTTATTTCCTCTTGGGGGGCAAAAAAGCCACTGATTAGGTTCAGCAGTCTCAATTGTCTCAAGAGGGAAACCCCTGGGAAGGAAGGAAGAGCTGTGGATATGGGCGGGGGTAAGGCTGTGGTGGGAATTCTATGAGCAGCAAGAGAAACCTGAAGCAACAGCTGCACTGAGCCCTTTGGTCTGCAGAGATGGTGAAAACTCATATGACCTTAGGAGTAATATGAGCTTTTTCTAGGGCTTCCAGGAGGGAAGCGGATAACTATATGGATCTGCGTAAGAGTATAACTAATCTCGAACAATATATTAGGGAGATATTCCCTTTTTTCTGTGATATGAGTTTCAAATGTGTCCCTTAGTTTTACATGGTCTTACCCAGACAACAGCTGGGCACATACCTTAGGAGGGATCCACTGAAGGGCAACTAAACATAAACTGTGTGTAAAAAGAGTTGAAACTGAGTATGGAAAAAAGACTAATATTCAAATAGTTGTCACATGGGGTGAGGAATTATACTTATTCTATATAGAACCATAGATCAGAGCCAGGACATATGGATAGAACCTCTAATGAGAAAGGTTTTCATTTAAGAGAAGGAAGATATTTCCATGTTTCAAGATAATGAGTTCCCAGTAATGGAAGTAAATAAGCACAGGCTGGATGACCATCTATTTGGGATTTTGTTGGGGGGATGGTACCAGTATTTGATAGTCTCTATTGCCTTTTCCTGTTGTCAAGTTCTATGTTGGGCAGCTGTTGGGATTAGTCATGAAAGGCTACCTTTGAGGTAATATGGATACAAAAAAGATAACAGTAGGTATAGAAAGAGAAAAAAAATATTCCTTTAGGCAGTACACTAATGAAAGAAGAGAGGTCCAGTCACTTGAATTCCACCTATGTTGAATTGATCAAGATTGTATTCCTAGAAATAGGAAACACTTTAATTGAGTCATAAAATGTTAAGAGCTGACAATATCCCCAACTGTCATCTAATCCAGCTCTGTCATTTTACAGATGTGGAAACTGAAGCCCAGAGGAGTTGACTTGCCTAAGGCAGTGATTCTCACTGTGTAGTTAGAAGAATACTTGTCTCAATTCCTGGGGAACTTGCTTAATATGCAAATCTCTGGTCCCCAATCTAGAGCTACTAACAAAAAAAACCTTTAGAAATGGAGTCCCATAAGCTGCATTTTATCACCTATTACAAGTAATTCTGTGCATACTGAAAAAACATTGTTCTACATCAGAGTGTTGATTACTTACAGAGCTCTGAAGAAGACCCCGGACTCTAAACTTCTAATCCATTGTTCCTATTATTCTAAATTGCCTATCCTTGAAATAAATCTGTTACCATCCTCTACAAACTATTAATAACTTCTAATCTTAGAAACAGCCCTAGAAATTAAATTGTTACTAGTATAAAATTGTTACTATTTATAAAATGCAAAAGAATGGTTTGGAAAATATGAACAAAGTTAATAAAATCAGGATGAACCCCAGGATCAGAGCCCATGAACATTGTCTTGATGACAGACTTAGAGAATCTTGGAACAATCCTTTCCATCCTTGACCGTGGAACATAGGGAGCATGTCTCTTTGATCTGGTCTAGTCAAAGGCTGAAACCTCAGTCCAAAGTGGAAAAAGACATGCTTTGCATACATGTTCATGTTAGACATATTAGCATACTTCTCATCATTTTAGAGTGTACCTGATGCAACTGGACTAAAGGACTTTGGTTAGTATTTTGTTAATTAAGCCCAAATCTTTTTATATGTGCACAATTAAAAGTGTTCTTTACTAATTTTTAACAGCTTATATGGTCTGTGGAGATCATATCATGGAAACTGAAGGGAAAAATGAAGAAAAATTAGATTTTACACATATTATTGTACATTAGGAAGAAATAGGGGATTAAAACACAGAACTGAAAGTGGTGAAAGGTAAGTTGTACCTGAACGTGGGCTTTGAAACATCAATTTGGTTCAAATATATAGAGCTTGATTTAGCAGTTATGGTTCTGCCTAGGAAGGAAGGTTACTTGAATGTTTACTACTAAGATCAAGTCTGTTGATAACATACTTGCCAGAAATCAAGAAACCCTTTTTTTTAATAACTACATAAAGTTCAGAAAATCAAGTTTCACCTTTGTTACTCATGACTAACAGTCTAGTCACACTAGACTGTAATTAATTGCTGCTATCTCTTGCTTCTCTGAAGGTGTTGTACATGAAACACTTTACAATCTTAGGCCTCTGCTCTAAATGGGGTTCGAAGAGCTTCCTGTTGTGCCAGGTTTCAACTCCTTGAAAGCTGCTTTTGGATTCAGAAATCCAGCAGGAATTAGAAGCCATTTTAAATGTAATCTGTTGACAAGAATGCTTTAGCAATATGCTTCTAGTGGAGTATAGTTGTATATTCATTGGCGGGTGAGGGATTTGAAGGTTGGAGAGCTAAAGCTACTGAATTTTTATAACTGGAAGATGAAAAAGATCTAAAGTAGGGTGATAATGTCCACAAAAAGATTTGATCATAATTTATGAATGCTTTTAAATAAAGGATAGAAAAGGAATAATTGAAAGTGAATTTAAAATTTCAAATTTGGTGACTGGTACAATAGTAGTACCATCAATAGGTGTAGCAAAATAATGAAGGGGACCTGGATTGGAGCTAAGGATGAGTGGATTCTAGATATGTTGGCTAGACTAATGATTGTCTAGAATGCAATTGGAGATAAGACACTGAAAATTTATGAGAGATTAGGGGCTGGAGATATAGCTCTGGAAATTACCTGCATTTGTATAATGATTAAAACCATGAGGGATCAGTTTTTTACAGGAAAGGAGAAAGAGCTAGAATACCAGGAATGCAATGTTGGGTCATAGCCATAGCCAGAGAACAGGAGAATGTTATGTTCTTGACAACAGTGGAAAGCAGTTAAAGACATGGGGAGGATTCAGAATAACATATGTCATGAAAGTCAATGTTGAAAAGTTTTGGGTGAAAAGTTGCATATTGTAGGAGTCAAGGAGAATGAACATGGAGGAAAAAAATCAAATATGGCAAGTAAATATTGGGAGGTTTTATGAGGAATTAGAATAAGGGGAAGAAATAGAATATCACAGGGTGAGGAACAAGTTGATGGTGGTGGGGGGGAGATATAGAACAACAAGCACTGACCACTAATTTCAGGTGCCAAAGAGAAAATGATTAATTCTACCCAATGAGGAGTCAACTGAATTAAGAAGAGAGGAAACAGTAATAAAAACAATGGAAAGACAGTTGTTGGAAATACTAGAAGACACAAGTTCCTGGAGGAAATGAAAGAAAAGAGAGACACAGAGCCCAAATGGACACCTTTGCCTTAGTTTTTTAAAACAAAAGGAGGTATTTTCCCTCTAAGACTAGCGGCAAAGCTATGTACTAGAACATCATGACAGAGACTGAGAGGAGGCTGCATGAGGGAACTTATGCTAAATGACCTTTATCTTCCTAGTGGAGAAGAAAGCCCCAAGACCATAGTCTTCATTTGGCTGCACGTAATAGGAACTTGATGACCTGTGGCTTAAAACATAAATATGTTTCTTAATTAGTTAATATATAACCCAGAGTGAAGGGGTTTCAAGATTGATTTGGCAACTCAAAAATGGATCAGACCAAGCCCTATCTTTCTACTCTGCCATCCTCGGAGTGATTTTCTGTTTTTTTAGTTTTTTTTTCTGGTCCCCAAGCTATTGCCTCGTGGTGTCAGGTTGGCAGTTTTTGTTGTAGACATCACATCCTCATGCTTTCTTAAGACAGAAAGGAAGGCTCAAGACAAAAGGCTTTTAGTTTGTGAGACTTCTTCTTTCTAAGGGTGTTGCTCCACTATCTTCTGGTCTGCACTGTTTCTGATTAGAAGTCTGCTTTTATTCTTATTTTTGTTCTTCCATAGTGTTTCTTATTTTCCTTTGGTTGCTTTTAAGAATTTTTTCCTTTTCATTAGTTTTTCAGCAATTGATTATGATATGCCTAGGTGTGCTTTTCTTAATGTTTCTTCTGCTTGGAATTTGTTGCTTTTCTTGGATCTGTGGTGTACAGATTATAGTACATTTGGAAAATTAGCAACCATTATATTTTCAAATACTTTTTCTGCCCCTCCACCCTTCTCCTCTCTTTCTGGGGAGGTCACTTGATGTCACCCCACAGCTCATTGATGTTTGTTAACTTTTTTCCTCTCTGTATTATATTTTGGTAGTTTCTATTGTTCTGTCTTCACATTTAGTGATATTTCTTCTGGAAAATCTAATCTCTTGTTAATCCCAGTCAGTGAATTTTTATCTCAGATAGTGTATCTTCCACCTCTAGAAGTTTGATTTGGGTCTTTTTTATTTCTAACATTTCTCTTTTCATCATGCTCACACTTTCTTCTGCCTTCACTGACATGTGAAATATATTTATAATAGCTGTAATTTTACATTGTGAGGTACTATATTTTATCTTTCTCTCTTTTTAAAATTTTTGTGTTTTGTTAAATATTTAGGCACCGTGTTCTGAGATGAAATTAAGTTACTTGGAATCAGTTTGATTCTTGGTTTCGAGCTTTGTTAGGGTGGGTCCAGAACAGACTTTACTCTAAGACTGATTATCCTTCACTTCTGAGGTAATACCTATGTTAGGACACTGCTCAATGTCCTGTGTGTTAGAAGGTCCTTAGTCTCTGAGTGTTGGAAAAATAAACTGGTCTCAGCTTTGTGTCAGCTTTGGGGATTATTTCATCTACTTCTTTCTGGTGACTTCCCCTTAGTTTCCTCACATGCACGCACAAGTCAGTATTCAGGCACAGACTTGAACTTTACCCTCTGTAGGTCTCTGAGGCTCTTTTTTCCTCTGTGCACCTCTTTCCTCTCTGGTACTTTGCCTTGCATATTCTAGACACCTACTGAATTCCAAACTCTGTTTCCTCAACACAGGAAAACCTGGCTCTGATTGGGTTCTTCCTCCATGTTTTGCAGTCTGGAAATTTTCTTAAAATTGTGATGTGGGGTACTCCTAGAGCACACTTTCTTTGTTTCCTTCCTCCTAGGCATCATAGTCCTGTGAGGCCTGTTGTCCGATGTTGGAAAGCTTGTTCAGTGTTCTAGTTATTTAAGGCAGAAAGGTAAGCCTGTTAGTTCACATGACTGTAAAGAGAAGTACTCCCATACCTATGTTTTGCATGGAATGCAGTAAACCCCTCCCAGGGGTGATGACCCCCCCAAATCTCATGCAGTTACTGCATCTAGCTTGAAGTTCACTCTCTCTAGGTGGTAGACCATTCTCTCTATCATATCTTGATACAATTTCTCATGGTCTAACAACTAATAAGCTAAAAGAGAAAGTTTTACTCCCTTCTTATCTTCTGAGAATAGAGGCATAGCATCTATGCCTCTTGAGAAAACTAAAGAAGGTTTAGACCAGCTGCTATGGGGAGTGTTCTAGGAAATTAATAAGAAGTTAATAATGACCCACTTGTTATTATATAGCTGTCTTAGTCAACTTTAGAAAATCCTTTGATTAACATACTCTTAGCTGAGGGAAAAGAATTTATTTAGCCAGAGCACATTTTGTGTTATCATAGGGGTCTCTCCAAATTATGTTTTATATTTACGTATGCTTCAACAGAAAAACAGAACTTTAATTTTCAAGTTAGCCTTTCAATAGAATTAAATGTTGGCTTGGTTCTGAAAGACCATTATTTAATTCAAGCTGTCCCACCATGTATTGATTTACTGCAAAGCCCCTGCAAGTGTCCAAAGGCACACCATCTTTCCTTTTTAAAGGATGTAAATTAGAAATGGCATACAGTGGGTTCATAATAAATGCTGCGGACTGATAGCCTTAATCACCTTGATTCTATAAAACTCTGAAATAACCCAAAGTTTGATCCAAAGTACAAGTACATTGAAATGGCTGGCTGAAGAGTGAAGCAAGTCTTAGGTACACAGTTACTGTGGATGAGTCACATGGATGGAATTATAGAGAAATGCATATGTTTTTCCTGTCCATTTTACACCTGATCTGGAAAGCATAATGATGCCTTTTATTGCTCCATGGTTTTCAAGCCAGCATATTTTCAAATCACTCACACTTGCTCTTAAAGTAAATCGTTTTGAATTTTCAAGAGAAAAAAATATCTTCAGTCTAAACAGGCTTAGCTTAGTGAGGCTTAGTGAGTTAGGAGACTATTTCTACAGAATATGCTGTCCATACTAATCTAGAAAAGTTGGAGAACCTTAAGAGAGCTTAAGAAAATCTGAAACCTTGTGAAACTGGATTGGAAGTAAAATTCGTTGAATCAGAACCTTAGATCCACGTTTCTGTAATACAGTCATTGCTCACATTTATTTACCTACTATTAAAATTGCATGAACATCGTTTGATTGCAGCTGTTTAGATTTTGATAAATGACAAACAGCATTTTCTCCTTCCAAATAGTGCAAGACATCAAATTTATACTGTAGAGGAAAAAATATGAGATTGAGAGAGACTAACAGGAAGTAGGTTCATTCAGTTTGGAATTCTGTTTATAAACAGACCAAATCAGATGGACCCTAAGCCAGAGGGTGGTCATGTCTTGATCCCATAAACACACACATTCTAATCACCTTTAGACAACATCTTTTTGGCCTTTGTTTGGCTTTATACATAGTAAAGTGCATCAGCTATTTATATTCTTGCCAGTTGGAGATGATGGGCCAGGTTTGTGGGGCTTTTTATTTTTAACAAAAATGTTGAAGTCAACTTATCTCACCCTGATTCTGCTGTCAAAAAGCTATAACTACTGCAATGGCTAAGTGTATGAAGAAGCAACTGCCTTGGATTGTCAGTGAACCAGTGACTTTGTTGCCTAAAAATATAAAAAAGGAAGGAAAGTATTTTAATTCCTTCATTAAAAGCCATTTGTGAAAACATGAATGTTTTAATATGTGAAGGTAGAATAATACAGTATCCCAAAGGTGCTGACTTTTCATTTTCAAGCTATTTGATTTTTGTTAAGAGAAAAGGATACAATTATCTTCTTTTTTTTTTCATGTATTACTGGAGATGATGGATACCTGTTTTTTAGTCATCTCAGGATTGTCACTACTTCTAGAAAGGCCTCTTCTTCATACTCCAATTAGTGGTTCAGAAGGAGCTTCCATATTTTGACATGAATCCATATTTTGACATGAATCCATATTTTGACATGAATCCACCCCTCTGCTCTCAGAGCCTTGAGGCTTGTGAGGTTAAATTACCTGCCTTAGTGCATCTATCTGAAACTGGTAAACCAGAAACATCATCAGGATTTCTCCAACTTGAGAGTGAGCATGGGTCAGCTCCTGTCAGGGCATGGAGATTATAAACCATACAATTTGGGTGCAGTTGATGGCCATATCTCCTGCCCTTTGCTGAAAAATGGGCTCTGGTAAGAGATTGGAGCCAACATGTGATGACAGGCTGAGCCAGTACTTTGCATTGGGAGCACTATGTTTTGAATGGTGCATGGGCAAATCACATGATATCCAAATTTGGGGGCTAATATCTTACAGTTATGGAGTGTCAGATCCCATACATGTATTTTAAAATAACTTTCACTTACTACTGTTGTAAAACTATTGTGAGTCATATATAGAGTCATAAATATAGAAAACCTATAAAGGGTATGGTTCTTCTAGTAAGTACTTATTGACTAATTATTAGTATTTAGGCTTTGTAGGAACATCAAACAGCACATAGAACAGTGTCAAGGAACCAATAATTTAGTAGGGGAGATAAGTAAAAAAAAAAATTCACCCTAATCAAATATATGTATGTGGTAACTGCTAATCTCTGATGGATCAAAGGATATATTATAAAGACCAAAGCATTGGGACCTCTAAACCTTCAGTCATGATAGCATTATGAGTTTATAATATAAAACTATCTCTTCTATTTCATGAACATACACAGTGGTAATTGGAGGTAGTCCAGTAGACCCAGTAACTGCAATGAGGCAGAGGCAATTGGGAGATGATACGTCCAATCTTTACCTAGGTCTGTCTTATAGTAAGCCCACTGAATCCGTACATCCACCTGGTGGTTCTCCCATTTCCCAAATTCACAGTCAGGATGAACATTTTTAGCCTTCACCTTTATTGTTCAACCTATGGAAAGACCTTAGTCTTTGAGTACGCCTATATCTATGAAAGAAGTTGAATCAATAATTAATAACTTTCCAATACAGAAAGTAGCCAGATCAGATGGGTTCACTAGAATCAAAAATTTTAAGGAAGAAATTATGCCAGTTCTCTACAATATCTCCCAGAAAATAGAAGCAAAGAGAATAGTTCCTAACTCATTCTATGAGACCAGCATTAATCTGATATCAAACAGATATCATGAACATAAATGCCAAAATTCTCAATAAAATATTAGCAAAACAAAACAATGTATAAAAATAATTAAGCACCATGACCAAGTGGAATTTATTCCAGATATGCAAGGCTGTTAAACGTCCAAAAAGCATTTAATGTAATCTATCACATTAATAGGCTAAAGAAAAAAATTATATGATCATGTCAGTAGATGCAGAAAAACCATTTGACAAAATCCAACACCCATTCTTGGTAAACCAACAAACAAACACCTCTCAGCAAATTAGGAATAGAGGGTATTCCTAATAGAGGAAGCAAATTAGGCTTCCCACAGCTCTAAGTCCTAGGACCAGTACATTCAGAACTGGGACTTTGGTAAGATTCTTCATCTCTATGAGCTTGTTTCTTCATCTGCAAATCATGAGAGAAAGAGAAAGAGACAGGAGGAAGAAGAGTGATTAATGGTTATTTGGTACCCACTATATACTAGGGAGAAAGATAAACATTTTTTAATAATACCGTAATTTCTAAATAAATAAATAAAGGCAAAAAAGGCAGAACTTTAATGAAATGTATAAGTCTCAAAAATGCTAGAATAGTTAACAAATGTACTGTATCTGAGCTTTTGAAAGCATCATACAAAAACAGCTGTTTCAAAGGAGCCTTCTTGTGTGTGGAGATGGTGACAAGTGTGGTTCCCAGAGAAAAAAGTGTGGCTCCCTTTTCCTGATGGATAGATGACCGATGCTAGGTTGTACAGGGGCTGTGAATAGTTAAGTAGCCTGATATCTGCCTATTTTCTGTTTTGACCGAGAAAGGCGAATAAAACTTGTCAGTAAAGTTCGTGCCAGGTAGTTCTGATAGCAACTTAACACCAAATATCTAGTCAATTAATTAGAGCTGAGCTCAATTAGCAGCGGCCCAAGGGAGTCTGCAGTCGCAGCTGGCTTTTTGGGTTTGGACGCTGGCTAAAGCAGCCTGGGTCAGCTCCTCAAGTTCACACTCTGTAGGAAAGGACCCCGTAGTCCGGGCACTACGTGAAAGCAAGGTAATGTTTACTCCTTTGAGCAGAATTGGAGAGTGTCGGGGCGGTGCGGGGGGGGGGGGGGGGGGGAGGGGTGCGGGGGCGAAGGCCAGCATTTGTTTTTGGGTTTTTTTTTGCGGTACGCGGGCCTCTCACCGCTGCGGCCTCTCCCGTTGCGGAGCACAGGCTCCGGATGCGCAGGCCCAGCGGCCATGGCTCACCGGCCCAGCCGCTCCGCGGCATGCAGGATCCTCCTGGACCAGGGCACGAACCCGTGTCCCCTGCATCGGCAGGCGGACTCTCAACCACTCCACCACCAGGGAAGCCCAGGCCAGCATTTGATTAAGCAGCAACCAGTTGACTTTTGGTCTGAAAATTCTTTTGCCCTCTTCCCCCTTTGTTGAAATAACAAGGCGTTTTGCAGACCCATCTCAGTTCCCTCTTCCTGAAATTGAGGCCATTGCTCTGGCCGCCTTAACACGTTTTATCTGCAGCACAACTTTTCACTTCCTGAATATAGTGTCTTGTACCTATTGTATCTGACTCTGTTTGTCCCAGGCTAATCTTGGCTAGTAGGTGAAATGTATTGATATATTCCTGAGGGCAGGAGGATGACGTCATGTACTTGCTCTTTATCCCTCTCAGCACCTGGGACATTGGGGTTTCAAACTAACTTCCGATAAATTGATCAGATTTACTTGAATTCTTGAAATAAATAATCTAGTCTCATCCCTCAGATATGTGGGCCCAAGTTATGGCCTTTTTGGCATTTTTGTTGAGACAAAACCTCTTACAGAAAGAGAGGAGATCTTTGGCTAGTCACAATCTCTCTGAGCCTCAGCTCCCACTATCAAATGGGCTATAAATACACTTCTTTTCTGGACTGGTGTGAAAAAATATCAATAATGTAGCACAGCACTACATAGTAGATGCTTATGAAGGGTAGTGATGATTACCATTTCCTCTTCTAGAGACAGTTATTCACAAACAGCTATAACAAAAAGGGCATGGAGGCAGTAAGTGGAGAAGTGAGATTCCTCTTTGGTGAAAATGGAGCTGTGAAGACTTTGCAGGATGACTGTGGGGCATAAATTGGATGAGGCACCCTGCAGAAGCCCTATCAAAACAGTACTAGGCAAGAGGAGGCATGGATGCCTAGTCGGGGGTGGTGTCCATAGTGCAGTATTTGAGGAACATCAGTTGAGTGAGATACGGAAAGGAGAAAGATTCTCCTATTTGTGCACCTAAACCTCTCAATTTGTTTGGCATTTCTATGTAAGGAAATGAAGTGTTTCTTCTAAATAAATTACACCACTGCAGAAGCTACCGATTCAAGATTTCTGCTTGTGGAGTTACTTTAAAAGTACAATCAGTTTTCAGACTTCTCTTTGCCTCGTGTGTTACTTATTTGTTAGTTTCAAGTTGGTATGGCTCCACGAAGCAAAAACAGGTGCCTTTGAGAAGTGGTGAGAATTCAGCATTAAGGGCACGTGGAGATCTATTCTGTGTCTGAAAACAGGCTAGGTATCTAAAACCTTCCTCTGTGTTGGGGCCACTTAAGTGCTGGAATCATAAAACACAGGATGAGGGAGAAAATCCTGTGATTGTTTTTAACATCCTCAAAGAGGATTTCAGAGTACCATAAGCTGCTAATGAGTATCAGGAGGCAGGTGCAAGACACAATTACTTTTCCGTTTCCATCCCTTTTATCACTTGAGAGCACTTACAGATTATTCACTGATTTCTGTGGCAGAGGCTTTTTGTGAGAAAGAAATATTCTATCAGAAAACAGCTATTACACATTGTTCAAGATGTCTTTAATTGGAAAATAAGAAAGACAATGAAAAAAATGACAATTTCTTAAATTTAAAGAATTTCATGTAGTTCTCATCAGAAGTTTCAAATGATTACTTGACGTCATTTTACTAAGACACAGGGTTACTAGGATTCATGATTCAGATGCCATCTAGTCTTTTTCCAAGAAATCCATTGCTTTGCTCCTCCAAATCCATCACAGTAATCTTGGACATTAGTTGGCATTGCTTCACTTTTGTCTGCTCCCTATTCATTGCTCCTTCCACAGTCTTCCTGGATTGCAGCTCCCTGGTACAGTAAGTTTAGGCCTTTACGGCCAACAGTAGACTAGGTTGGAAGCACAGTCTGAGATGACCTTAGAACTTTAGAGACAGAATCTTCTTATTTCGTGTTGTTGCAGTAGAGGCCACTTTTATGAAGGTGAAGATGGCTGTTTGTCATGGGATCTCCTAACCCTGGATCCAACCACCTTCCCCTCTATCATCAATAATTACTTTAGCTTTTACATCTTGAAGAGCTGAAAAGGTCCCAGAATTGTGGCCAAGGCCAAAAGTGGATACCCAAATTATCAAGACTCCAGTTTGCAAAGTCAAGAGAGCTGCCAGTATGTAGAGCTGTCCTCTCAGCATAAAAGGGGGCCCCAGAATCAGCTCCATTGATCCAATCACCCATCCTTCTTCCCACCTGATCATTATAGCAAGAGTACTGGTGGAGAGAGCCTGGTCACTTGTAGGAAGCATAGTGTTCTTGGAGAGAAGCTCTCGTTTATTTTTGCATTGTAGGAGCAAGGTGGGGCTTCGGCTCCCCTGAAACCAACTCAGGAAAGGCTCCAGAGACTCACCAGTCAAACTGGAGGTGCTGCCATTTCATTACCCTGATAGGTAACTGTGTAACCAGCAGAAGTAGAGGAAGAACTGGAGAGTGACTATGGGGCCATGAGAAGAGGTAAAGGCCATGCAGCCTGAACTCCTACCGCTTAGCGTGGCAAGAACGTGTGAATAGTTTTCAGATCAAGTGGACCACCAAACGACAGTTTAGCAGCAGGTGTCCTACCAAGGAGAGCAGCCTAAGTGGCAGGAAGAGATCGCCTGTGGGTGGTGGACCAACAAGGTGAGAGCTGAAGGAGGGGTTGAGGAGAAAGGTTAAGTCACAACTGAATCTTCTCATCAGAAACCATGCACCGAGGAGACCCTAGCTGTTTCCCCTGAGGAACACGTAGGTTTGGCTTAGCAGACAGGCAGAAAGTGAACCACTGCCATGTGAGCACACTGGTGCTGGTGAGAGACACCGCAGCAGTCAACCTAGGAGGAGACTTCAGCCTTACTATAGCAGTCCCCCAGGGAAAATCGCCTCCCCCATTTCTTCTCCTGGCTCCTACACCTAAGGGAAAGAGCTGGAAAGAGCAAGAGGAAGTGTGGGAACAGCATACCTGCTCCCCTTCCCCCAGACAGTCCTGGCCAGTGCAGCAGAGAGGGAGAATGCACCTGCATTGAGTTTGACACTTTAGTTTTAAAATGCAGAGGACTCAATATTAAATACTGAAAGCCATTCATTCATTCCACAAATCTTTATTGATTACCTACTATATGCCAGTATTGCTCTAGCTGTATAAAATTATTAATGAACAAAGTAAAAGATTCAAAGGAGACTGACACGAGGTTAATACTGAAAATGATACGAAAATTATAAAACCTGGGAAAGATATCCTTAAAGGAACCACCACCAATGGGGAAAAAGATTCAACAAAGCCAATCTTGTGGGCAGTTGTTCTGGGAAAAAAAGTTGTCTCATGTTTATATCCCAAGGAGTTGGCTGTTCAAAAAACAGTTTGCCTACTTTTATCAGCACACACAGTTCAGTTGACACCTGCATTTAATGGGCGCAGGTGATTCCCATAAGGAAGGAGGTTCAGATAGGAAGAATTGCAGCAGCAATGGTAAAATAGAGAATGTGGCAATCAGGGAAGCAAGAAGGCAGTGGGATCACCTCACAGTGTTTTTGTTTAGGCTAATCTTGCTGTCGTTGCTAGGAAACTAATTAGTTCTTAGGGCTTGAAAAAGAGAATCCCCACCATTCATCCTCCATTCCACAGCAATGTAATGAACACCCCCTGCATGCAAGATGCTACTTGTGATGGAGGCAAACATGGAGGAGGTGTGGAAGTTGCCCTGGGAGAGTCTAGTGGGGAAAGAAAATCTGCACATAAGTTGCAATTGTATTATCTTGTATTTTCATGGGTGCTTTATAATATACAAGGCGTTTTCACAGATGTTTGATTTCAGAACATTACTCTCAGGTAGGCCATTCTTTTTTAGATGAGAAAATTCAAATTCAGCAAGGTTAAGTAAATTGACCAAGACTCATAGCTAGCAAGTAGAATCTTGAACCACATCTTCTAAATTCCAAGTGTTATTTCCAGGACATCTCACTGCATCCTAGTATTCATGAAAGCAGTATGTGATAGGTAGTGAATATACAATATTGTGTTAAAGAGTAGGGGTTGGCAAACATTTTTAGAAAGGTCCAGGTAGTATTTTAGGCTTTGCAGGCTGTAGGATCTCTGTTGCAGCTACTCTACTCTGTCACTGTAGTGTTGAAGAAGCTGTAGACAGCACATCAACAAATGGGTGTGACTGTGTGCCAGTAATATCTTATATATGTGCTGATAGTACTTTATATACAAAAACATGCAGCAGTCCAAATTTGTCCCATAGTTTGTCTGTCTTTGCTATTGGGGGACAGGCTCATTCCTTCTTGGCAGTGGTGTACTAGTAAATATTTAACAACTGGGTATCTGCAGGTGGGACGGGGGGAACCTGATTTGTAATGGTTGCCCATTTCTGTGGTGTAAATACTACCTCCATCTTTGATTTCAAACTACAGGCATGAAGTCACTAAATGAGGAGTTGGGAAGACGAATGTATAGACCAGCCCCAGTGTATTACTGCTTGAGAGTATCACTGAAGACTTCTGGGCTCAGTGTAGGAAATCAGTAGTTGAAGATAGAGTATATGGATGGAGGAGAAAGAGCAAGAGGCACATCATAAGAGTGGGCAAGTGCCAAGCATGTTCTGGGATTGATGGCCAGCTCAGTTAGGCTTGAGCATGGGGTGTAAGTAGGGGGTAAAGGCAGGTGGGTGAGCTGTCACATCAGGTCTAGAGTACAGACAGCCTTACTGCCAGCTAAGGAGCTTGGGATTTGTTAAGTAGGCCCCTGTGGCCTCTGAAGCTTTTTAACCTGAGGACCGTTCTGGGGCTGTATTTTAAGATGTCTCTAGCAGCCATCTGAAATTGGCTCAAGAGAAATTGAAAGAAGGGAGACCTGTTGAAAGGAAGAGCCATCTTTGAAATACAAAACAGACCAATGAGAGGTGATAAATCATTCCATTTTGGTCGACAAAGTAGGAGAAAGTAGAATAATTTCCCACCCAGAGCCGTGCAGATCTTGCATATTCTTTGTCCTACTTTCTTTCCTTTCTTCCAACCCTTTTTTATTCCTATTCATCATAGATTGGCTATAGTCCAGTGGGTCTCAAATTTGCGAGTTCATCAGAATCAACTGGAAGCCGTGTTAAAGGTGGGCCTTGTGACTTGAATCCGCATTTCTGGGTTCCAAGTGTTATTATATCCATGACATGTCACTGCATCCTAATATTCATAAAAAGCAGTTCTTGATAAATAGTGAATTTTAAGTAGAAAAATCAATGAGCTCTAGATCAGGGGCCCCAGAGGTTCTGCTTTAATAGATCTGGGCAGAGGGCTGAAAATGTGTATTATTATTTTTTTAATCTAACATCTTTATTGGAGTATAATTGCTTTACAATGTTGTGTTAGTTTCTGCTGTATAACAAAGTGAATCAGCTATACGTATACATATATCCCCATATGCCCTCCCTCTTGTGTCTCCCTCCCATCCTCCCTATCCCACCCCTCTAGGTGGTCACAAAGTACTGAGCTGATCTCCCTGTGCTATGCAGCTGCTTCCCACTAGCTAGCTATTTTACATTTGGTAGTGTATATATGTCCATGCCACTCTCTCACTTTGTCCCAGCTTACCCTTCCCCCTCCCCTTGTCCTCAAGTCCATTCTCTACGTCTGTGTCTTTATTCCTGTCCTGCTCCTAGGTTCATCAGAGGCATTTTTTTTTTTTAGATTCCATATATATGTGTTAGCATATTGTATTAGTTTTTCTCTTTCTGACTTACTTCACTCTGTATGACAGACTCTAGATCCATCCACCTCACTACAAATAACTCAATTTCGTTTCTTTTTATGGCTGAGTAATATTCCATCGTATATATGTGCCACATCTTCTTTATCCATTCATCTTTCAATGGACACCTAGGTTGCTTCCATGTCCTGGCTATTGTAAATAGAGCTGCAATAAACATTGTGGTACGTGACTCTTTTTGAATTATGGCTTTCTCAGGGTATACGCCCAGTAGTGAGATTGCTGGATCATATGGTAGCCCTATTGTTAGTTTTTTAAGGAACTTCCATACTGTTCTCCATAGTGGCTATATCAATTTACATTCCCACCAACAGTGCAAGAGGGTTCCCTTTTCTCCACACCCTCTCCAGCATTTATTGTTTGTAGATTTTTTGACAATGGCCACTCTGACCAGTGTGAGGTGATACCTCATTGTAGTTTTGATTTGCATTTCTCTAATGATTAGTGATGTTGAGCATCCTTTCATGTGTGTGTTGGCGATCTGTATATCTTCTTTGGAGAAATGTCTGTGTAGGTCTTCTGCCCATTTTTGGTTTGGGTTGTTTGTTTCTTTGATATTGAGCTGCATGAGCTGCTTGTATATTTTGGAGATTAATCCTCTGTCAGTTGCTTTGTTTGCAAATATTTTCTCCCATTCTGAGGGTTGTCTGTTGGTCTTGTTTATGGTTTCCTTTGCTGTGCCAAAGCTTTGAAGTTTCATTAGGTCCCATTTGTTTATTTTTGTTTTTATTTCCATTTCTCTAGGAGGTGGGTCAAAAAGGATCTTGCTGTGATTTATGTCAAAGAGTGTATTTCTAACAGGGTCCCAGGTGACGCTGAAACTGCTGGCTCTGCAACCACATTTTGAGAACCACCGTTCTGGCAAATATTGTGACTCTTCAATGTGGATATTTCTGATTCACCTCAAGCCCAAGTATGCAGTACTGAACTCATTACTCAGTCCCTACACCTGCCACACTCCCTATATTTCCCCATTTTAGGAACTGGTAGCATGTTTCACCTAGTTTTTCTAGTAAGAAGCCTCAAAGTCTTCCTTTTCACTTCTTTCACTCCTCCTGCCCTCACTAGTTAAATCCTCAAGCCCTGTTGCTTCTGCTTACTAAGTCTGTCTTCAGTCTACCTACCATTCTTCACTCCCACTGCTGCCCCTTTGGTTTAGGCACCCTCATCAAATGTTTCATAGGGACCTTCTGTGTGGAGTCCTACATTCCCACTTGTCCATCTTGAACATTCTTCACACTGTGTGCAAGGTGATCTTATAAAATACAAATCCAATCCTGTCATTCCTCAGCTTAAAGCATTTTTTTTCACTTGCTCTTGGGGTAAAGTTTCAAATCTGTAACATGGTCCACAAGGTTCCGGGTGGCATGAACCATCTGTTTCTCTACACTCACGTCAGAACACACCCCTCACTGTCTATGCTCCCATCACTCTGATATCCTGTCAGCTTTTTGAGCCCATCGTTCTATCTCTGGAAGCCAGACCTTTGGCATACAGCCTAGAACACTCCTTTTCTTCATACTTTGCTTGTTCAACCCCTAGTCATCTTTCAAATCTCAGCTAAGGTGTCCCTTCCTCAAGGAGGCATTAACTTTGCCACTAGATTAGATTAAATGGTCTCACTAAACTTGCCCATGGCAGCTATGCTTCTCTTCTTAATACCTTCTTCAGAATGAAATTACTTCAGTGTATGGATTCCCATCCAGAGGCTAAGATCTCTGAGGAGAGAACTTATGTCTGGTAAACCATCCTATCCCTAATTCTTAGCACTATGTCCAGGGCATAAGAGGGACACAGTATTGTTGAATTTCAGTCCTTTCTTCATTACTTCCTCCCTCTTCTTTATTTCCTCTCCTGAACACTACAGAAAACATGAGTAGTTTCTTACCCAATATTTATTTCCCAGTCTTCTTCTTTGCTAACAGAGCCCTGATTTTGTGAAAGTTTATGTATATAATGTGTCAAGAAATGGTGGAACCCTTTTGAGGAGATTCAATGAGGAGACAGTTACCTTATTTCCAGTGCAGATACAGAATTAAAAGCAAACAAAGCAAACTAAAACAAAAAAGTTAAAAGCAAGGAAACTCTTGATTCTGCAGTATGAAAGAAACTCATGCATTCATCCATCCACCCATCCAATAGGTACTACTATGTGTGAAACAGTGTACTAGGCACTGGGGACCAATGGTGAACAAAGCAGATATGATTTCTTCCCACATGAACAAGTAGGAGTTGCCCAGGTGTGTGTGTGTGTGTGTGTAAGTGGACAGTGGTGTTCCAGACAGAGGAAGTATCGTGTAAAAACCTGGAATTAAGAGTCTACATGACTTGGTGGAACTGAAAACAGCTTGGTCAGAGCAGAGAATGAGGTGGGAAACAGTGAGATACGTGGCTTACAATATACATAGAGGCAGATCATGAAGGGCCTTCTTAGGATAAATCCTTTAATGTGGCTAAGAACAATGGGCAATTTTGGAAGGAGTTGAACCAAGGCAGGGCTCCACCTGGATGTGTGTGGCGATTAAACTGGAGCGGGGAGAGAGGAAGCAGTGAAAGTAGAGGATGCTGTGGACAGTCACTAATCCTGTCATTCCTGATTTTTTTCCCATCATGGAACATGTGAAAAAAAGTTGATGTTTTTCTCTATCAATATTTCTATATTGGTTAAATTGAAAGGAATTTAAATCCTCTGATTTAGGTTTTCAGCTCTTGGAGGGGACAGGCCTGGGGACCAGTTCTCCCAGGCAAGTGGACTACTCCAAGGGCTGCAGAGAATCACTAATCTAGGCATTTCAGCACACCTGCAAGCCTTTTTCTGCACATCAGAGCTTCTGAAAGCTCTGATTCAGTCCTATCTCTGGTGCTTACATTCTCTCTTGTAAGAAATCAAGGTGAAATGCAAATGACCTCAGTGATAAGGAAGACCTTTGGCTAAACTGCCAGAGCCGTTCCTACTGCCCACCTCTCTCTGCCTGGTCTTCTCCTGTGGCTTCCAGAGACCTTTCTCTACCTCCTTTCAACTCCACACAGCCAGCCCTCTACGCACATTCATTCCCTCAGGGCTCTACTCCAAGAAGAGGACAGTGAGTACAGCATCCATAAAGCCAGTTAGTTCTGTCACACTTATGTTTAGGTCAACACAGTCTCACCCCACCAGAATAACAACACAAGGGTGTCAAGAAGGTCATTAATGTGAATGATACTAGTGGGATTTTCTGACCGGGAGCACACTGAAACAATTGAGGTGGAAAAGTAGAGAGGAATTGGGAGGAAGTAGCAAGGACACCCATAGAGCCCCTGACCTAAGCTTTCTGCTGGCTCAATAATTTGCCAGGTGGATGGAGATGGTGCTTAATTTGCATAAAAAAGCAGCTAGGCCTTGCTGGAGACTGCACTTTCTCCAGGCTGGACCTCCATATTAAACAACACTTTGTAGTTAGAAAGTTTGTTTCATCAAAAGGCTTCATGGAGAGCTTTAACAAGCATTTAGTAATTAAATTTCACAACATCCCTAGGTAGCACGGAGTGTATGACAGTGGATGTCTCGGGAAAGTTAGCCTCTTCGTTTCTGTGTTTCACGAAGCATCTGACATAAAGTGAAAGTTCAGTAAATGTCTCAGTGAAAGTAAGTAACTCCTCCTAAAAGGTTAAGGATATCCATAGGGTGAGCAGACTGATGCTTCACTGAACTCTGTAGACCAGTGGATCTCTGGTTTTGTGACATCCAATGTATCTCTTTCAAATTTTTTATATGTTGGGGCCCTAATACCTGGACATTCTCATTGGTGGGTTAAAACCAGGCCTGTGGATCTTTAAATAAGTGTTTCTGAGCGAGTCTTAATAGAGACTATATTAACTTGCTAGGTCTGCCATAACAAAATACTACAGACTGGGTGGCTTAAACTATAGAAATTTATTTTCCCACAGTTCTGGAGGCTAGAAATTTGAGATCAAGGTGTGGACAGGGTTGGTTCCTTTTGAGGCCTCTCTCCTTGGCTTGCAGATGGCCACCTTCTCCCTGTATCTTTAAATGGTCTTCTCTCTGTACTTGTGTGTTTCCAAATTCTTCTGAGGATGCCGGTCTTATTGGTATACAGTCTAACCTAATAACCTCATTTTACTTAATCACTTCTGTAAAACCCTATTTCCACATATTGTCACATTCTGATGTACTGAGGGATAGGACTTAAACATGAATTTTGGGGGGGGGTGGGGGAGGGCACAATTCAGTTCATAGCATGGACCAATTGTTTTGGTCCTCTGCTATAGACCAACTCACCAAATGTGAATGTTAAAATAGAATAGGCTTTGAGACTGAAGTTGTTGCCCTTTGTTTTATGGTTAAAAGAAGTCTAAAGACCAATAACTTCTTGAAGCAGAGTGATGCTTAGCACTACACCTTCCCTTCACAATCCAGGAGGGCAGGAACATTCCAGTTTTTATTCGTTATTTATCCACAGAGCTGAATACAGTCCCAGGGCTTAGTCAATATAGGTCAAATGAGTGAACAAATGAATGAATCCAGTGTTGTTTCCCCTGTAGCACTCTTCCCCATATCGTCAGAAGATGATGATGGCCATCTGTTGCTCTTTTCAAGTTGTGAAAAGGATAATGAAATGAGGATCCTGGAAATATAAATTCTTTTCCTAAGCTTGATGAAAGGCAAGAGCCATTTTTTTCTCTGGAATTCTATTTCATTTTCTTGGAGCTCTTTTTCTTCATACGAGTTGACAGGAAAACTCCCCTTGACCAGAATCATGAGGAAAGGAAAGCTTTCGTTCTTCTTCTCAACTTTCTCAATACATGTCCCCCATCTTGTGCCACTGGCTTGATGAGCACTGTGTAACCGTGTGTCTAACTAAACAGCAGCAAGTATGGCTTTGTCCAGGGCCAGGGAAAGGTTCCTAGTCTTATTTTATGTAATACTCAGGTGGGGGAACTACTTGTATTGTAGCTTTGCTACTGGAGATGCCTGATATGTGAAGAAATGAGTGCCTAGTTGTCACTGCCACCAATCACTTTGTGGCAGCATAGACCAGAGCTTAGGAGAGATTCGAGGGAGCTACCTCCTTGCCACAGAGTGGTTTGTATCCCTAAGCTTACACCTACAAATGGTAAGCTTATCCTTTCCAGTTTGATTCAGAAGCGAGGGGTTCTAAAATCTCTAGTTTATTTAATCTACCCATCTCTATCCCTCAGAACTTCCTTGAGAACACGGAGACTAGCCATACTTCCCCACTCGGCCTCGTGAACACACTTCCTCTCCCACGGCACATGGCAGGTGGCCTTGGGGTTTTGAAGAGGCTGTGAGGACCCACCGTGCAGCAGGGTGTGGCCTCCTCCACCCCTTCACAAGCCGTTTTGAAAGTCAGAGGCTGCAATAATTTGCTGTAAACATCCCACAAGGCTTTTGAACCTAAGAAATAGGTTACATAATTTTACAAAGGCGGAGATGTGTCAGCTATAAACCTCAGCTACTGCAGAATCTGTAACAGTGACAAGGACTTTGCAAGATTCATGGCTGCCTTTCGGGAGAGGTAGTGAATGGTTCTAACCAGGCCATGTGACCTTGCTGCTTTCAGAGAGCACTGAAGAGGGAGGGAAATCTTTCTAACGGGATTTAGCCCCTTCTCCATTGTTTATAAGCCCCACCTCAGGTTTAGACCAGGGTCCTGCACACACATTCCTCTTTCTCCCAGAAGGTCTCACCTCTTGGAGGTTCGAGGTCCTCTAATACGGGAGCAACCTTCTCGCCTTGGTGCCTCCCAGCAGTCTCTCTAACCCAGTGGCTCTCAACCAAGGGTGATTTTGCCCCTGCCTCCCCCAGGAGACATTTGGAAGTATCTGGCGACCTTCTGACTCTCACACCTGGAGGCTTGCTGTTGGCATCCAATGGGTCGAGGTCAGGGATGCTGCTAAACACCACACACAGAGTAGCCCCTGACAACAAAGAGTTATCTAGCCCAACGTGTTAACAGTGCTGAGGCTGAGAAACGATGCTGTAAGCAATGACCGCACCTCATCTTGTCCACAGCTCATGGTCTGGAATTCCATTGTGCTGTCCTCCACTTCTGCTGTTTCAGAAGAGGTGGTTCCCTCCACCCCCTACCCTTCCTTCTTCTTCCAAGTCTTTACTCCATCATCCATCCCCCTCCTTCTCTTTCATCCATCATTATTCCTCTTGTAATTCCTCTTTCCCCCTTGGTCTATAAATATAGACCAGATCTTTCTAACTTAGTAGGCATCCCCCAAATAGATATTAAATGATTGGTGACTCAAAAACTCTTCTCTCAACCATTTGAAATACACCCTTTCTTTTTTACTGCAACGTTTCTCATATACGAGTAAAAATGTCTTCTTCCCTCTGTCCTTCCCCACCCCCATTTTTCTAATTCTGGCTTCTTCTAATCTAACCCTTACAAGCCTTAGCTTAGAATTCAGGCTTCACTGGACATTCAGCATCATCGTTGACCACGCACTTTTTCATAAAGCTGTCTTCTTCCTTGCCTGCTATGTGTGCATTCACCTACCTCCGAAGCTGCTGTGTTATCTCAGTTTAATAATCATTAACTGATGAAGCACTGCTAAAATTCAGAAGTTTTTTTTTTAGCTGAATTTTTTTGCCACATGGTGTCGATAACACAGTTTCTAGCATCTGATGTGTGAATAGTGAATTGGCAGCAGGTTTTGGGTAGCGTTAGAAATCTCTTTCAATCACATTTTTATAAATCCCAAACTTCTGTCCCTGCCTTTGATCTTCACTTTCTACTACAAAATGGAGAGGTGAAAGTTTACTGTGGTTACCCCTGTGTCTTTGAGAGTCACACTCCTTCTTCCCATATGATTGGCACATGTTACACTGCCCCTCAGAGATTTCATTCATTAGCATGGCTTCAGTTGTTACTTTTATAGGGATGAACCCCTTATCTACATACCCAACTACATTTTCTCTTAGAATCATGGAATGCTCCCATTATTTTTTCTCTGAACTTATTGAAGTTATTTTCCTAATTAAACATGTGTGTGTGATCTTTGGATTTGGCGGGCCTTTGCAGTGAGAGGCCAGAATGATCTGCCCATTTGATGAGTTCCTGCTGAGGTATGACTGGTCCTGTCCGGCTCTTTGGAATATTCTTCCAACAATCAAGGTCCTGTTCACTTGCCGCCATCTTGAATTTCCTGCCCACAGTGACATCTTCCATCCCTCCCTGTGCCTCTGCCACTCAGCAGGTTCTCTCAGAACCTCTGCATTTCCTCATGAACCACCCCCGCCCCCGCCCCGCCACAAGGACTTCTCGGCTCCTTGACATCCTGTGCAAAGTGTGGTGAACTGAAATGCTCTTGCAACATCTTTGCTCCTTGCTGCCTTCTCCCACACAGCCATTTCTGTGTTACATTTATGTTAGTGTCAAATTGTAAGCTGGGGTTCCTCCAGGGGGATACAGGTTACTCTTCACTGTGACTAACAAGGCAGGCCAGTACCTCCCAATGTCACTCATCTAATGTTTCTAAAGTGTCTTTCTTCCTGTCTTCCTGTCACCTCTCTCCTCCCCCACCAAGGTTGGAGCACAGACTGAAAATGGGGATAATAAAATCCAGGCATGGGGTTTCATTCCTGATTTCACTCTGTCCTTTTCCCTACTGTCCCTCAGATCAGAAGAAGTGAGCTTCAAGGATTTTCTTTTTGTGTGTCTACGCCCAGCCTGGGACAGAGTAAGTACAATAACCTCCACACTCACCTTGGAGGTTGGGTTGGTCCAGGTTATCCTAGTCCTTGGTGATTGAATCCTCTCCTCTCTGAAGGCTTGTAATACTGTAGTGAGTCAGTAGTACTCAATGATGATACGTATTTTTCATTGTTCATTATACTATTATGTCCATGTCCTGCCTCCACAACTTGGTTACAAAACGTTCAAGGGCTGTTGACCCTGTATGTGGTATAATAGAAAGGTATTTGGTCTTTGTCCTCAGTTCCTGGTTCAGAACTCCTAAAACTTTTGGAATTTCTAAGTGATAAGGGTGATGGGAATGTGTTTTGTCCTAAGGAGGTGACTCTTGGCGGACCCCTAGTTTCAGTATGGGAGTTGGTTGCCAGAAATCCCAAGCCTTTAATTTTCAGTTGAAGTTTGGAAGATTTAGCCTCAGTCCCCAATCTACAGGAAGGAGAAAGGAGTTGGAGATTGAGTTAATCGCCAATGGCCGATAATTTAATCAGTTGTGTCTATGTAAGGGAACCTCCTTAAAAACCCCCCTAAATGATAAGAATCAGGGAGCTTCCAGCTGGTGAACACATTCATGTGCTGGAGGGTAGCACACCTGAAGAGAGCATGGAAGCCCCCCTCCCACATACACACCCAACACCTTGCCTATAAATCTCTTCCATTTTGTCGTTCCTGAGTTGTACCCTTTGTAATAAGCCGGTCAGTGTAAGTTGTGTGTTCCTGAGTTCTGTGAGCCATTCTAGCAATTATCAAACCTGAGGAGAGGGGGTCGTGGGAAATCCCAATGCAGAGTCATTCAGTCAGAAGAATGGAAGTCCTGGGACTTGAGACAGGCATCTGAAATGTGGGGGAGGGGTCTTGTGGGACTGAGCCCTTAACCTGTGGGACTGTGCTATTAACCTGTGGGACTGTGCTAATTCTGGGCAGTTAGTGTCAGCACTGAATTGAATTGCTGGACACCCAGTTAGTGTCTGGAATCAGAATTGGTTGCTATGAGGGAAACACACACACACACACACACACACACACACACACACACACACACACACACACACACACACACACACACACACACACACACACACACACACACACCCTTGTGTGGTGTCAGAAGTGTTATGAGTAAAAACAGCTCACTGTCGTATATGTCTTTGCATTCCCAAGCCCTGCATTTCTGTGGTTTTGATAGACGCTCTACTAGTGTCAGAGAAAATGCTTTGAAACAACTGGGGGCAAGTTAGGGGGCGATTTTGTGGACATTTCGAGTTGAAACTCAAGAAAAGAATCAGGGGCAACTAGTCAAACTTTCTTCTCACATGGGGTTCTTTCATCCTCTGTTAATGAAGGCTGTTGTTCAGGTGCTTAGCTATCTCAATTCCTCAATAAATGGAGGTCATGGAGCCTCAGATCATCATAGTATTCTCAGGTTCATTTGGCTTATGTTGTAACCATAAGTGAAATGTTGGCCTTCCATTTTGGGAGTCCAGTAACATGTGAATGTGAAGTAGAAGTGGTGAAAATGGGGAGGTAGGAGGTACCCTAATAAACTGTAAGTAATGATCCCAAACCATAATTTTGAGTGAAACTCTATCTGATACAGTAAATTACAATAAAGCATGTTGTTTGAAGACTGTTATTGCCTTATACCAATTTTATTTGCCTAGCTTACGATAAAACTCTTTTTAAAAGCTATTGGTTGATGCATTCAGGAAAATTTCCCCACGCAGTGCACTGCAGTGAAGATAAATACCCAACATCTGATGTGTGTCTAATGAACTAGCAGTAAGTTGGATGTCACTTGGAATTTCTTCCCATGGGAACCACATGGGCCACAGATAGATTACCTCGGACATCCATCTAACATTCAGATATTTTCCCTTGATTATCCAAAGAGTAAAATGTGGAGATAAACAGTCCTGTCTGTTTACTGAGATAGAAAACTAATATTCTCTTTCCTTTTCCTTGCTTCTGCCATCCAGCTATATGTTCCAGTGAGGTAGGTCTCCCCAGCTAACTCACCAGTAATTCCATGTATGGAAGGAAGATAGATAAAGGTAACTGGATTTGGCACAACTAATTGCACTTCACTTGCTCCTCTGAGTTCCTCTCTATCTGTTAGATCCAAGTGGAATATAAAATCTTCGAATTCATTAGAAACTCCACATGGTGGCCATCTGTTGCAGATAGAGCAGTTGGCTCGCTCAACATCATTCCAACCCCCTTGTAGCATGCTTTGCATCAGTGGTGCTGTGGTCTCCAGGACAGGCAGCTTCAGCATCACCTAAGAACATGTTGGAGATTCAAATTCTCAGGCCCTGCTCCAGACCTACTGAATCAAAAATTCTGGAAGTGGGCCTTAGCAATCTGTGTTTTAGCAAACCCTCCAGGTGACTCCGAGGCACACTAAAATTTGAGAAGCACTGCAGTGCATCTCTACTACTCAAAGTCTCCTCTGCCTCAGCTTTAGCATCACCTGAGAGCTTATTAGAAATGTAAAATCTTGGGCCCCAACTCAGACCAACTGAATCAGATTCTGCATTTTCACAAAATACCCAGCTTATTCATGTGTACAGTGAAGTTTGAGAAGCCATGCTTTGTGTCTCTGCTAGCTACACATTGCAATCACCTGTGATGCTTTTTATTAAATAACACATGAAGCCCCAGAGATTTAAATTGACTTGTTATGAGGTGTAGCCTGGGTATTTGGATTCTCAAAGCTTCCCAGGTAGTTCTATAAGCAGCAGAGTTTGAGAACCACCACCTTATGTCATGATAGTAACTGGGGAAACTAAATAATTTATTTTCAGCTGACCTATGTCTTCAAATGACCTGACTTCCTCCAAGTAAATGTATCTGAGCACTATTTGGGAGGCATACATATGGAGGCATACGTTGGTACACAGTCGTGGTTTTCCTGTAGAAGCAGTTCAGGGGCCCCAGTGTTTATCTCTAGTTTCCCGCACGTCAAAAGGTAAGGTAACCATTTTGCTGAGCCGGACCTCAGCAGAGGTGCAGTGGAACAAGAGCCTGCAGTTGGAACAGAAACTCCCTGATTTCCTGGGTACCTGATGATGATGGAGAACAGTGTCCCTGGTGAGCAGGTTCTGCAGTGTTGTTCTATAAGTCACTCATGCAGAAATCAGCCTAGAGCCCTTTGATCCATTTTGTAAGCATTTAATTCCTTTTAAATCCTCTTCCACTTAAAACACCTAAAGTGGTTTTGTTATCTGAATTCTGACTGATCCATTTGTGTGAGATATAAATTCATGTCCATGTCAATCATTGATTGACTGAATCAATGTGGCTGAATTGAGCCATGTTATGTTAATATGAGTGCCTTTCTTTCCATTTAAAAATTGGATTTTTGTCACCAGAAACAAAAATTAGTCATAGGAAAACAACTATGCAATACAAACTTACAATGCTAGGTAAGAATGACTCTTTTCCTAAATGTTATCCCCACCATTCCCTCCAGGATGCTTCCCTCCCAGGCTTGAGTGTCCAAGTCATATTTGTGGTGTTTATAAAATCTTCTGTACTGCCACTTGCCCCATCCAAGTTTTCACTCCTGGCTAAGAAATATAAAATGAATTTTTTGGACTTATTTCGGGAGTTCGAATCAAGCATGAGTTTTATCCTATAAATTCATATATCTGCTTTATATCTACCCAAAAGAACCAAATTTAGTTAAGAAACATAATTTTATTTTCAGATGATGTTTGTGATGACTATAGTTTTTTACATTAGGCAGCTCTGATTTTTCAAGAATTTTCTACACAAAAAGGGTGAAAGTGGCTTTTGGTGTCCGAAATGTTTGGTCCATTCAGGGGACAAATAGGAAGATGGAAAGCAGAAAAGGGGTGGGTGAAGGGGAGACTGAGGAAGAGGAAATTCCCAGCACAACAAAAGTAGCCACAGATACCCTGCACATGTGAGTTAAAAGTTGCCTATAGGCCCCCACCCTGCATTTTAAATACAATTTTTAATCTTCCATGTGTTTTTGGATGTCCTGTTGCACATTGGTGGTTGGAAGTTATTAAAGCATTCCCGAAAAGCTGTTTATATGGAATCTCCTGCATAGGGATGAGTGGACATTCTGTATAGACTTTTCACACAGTGACCATTATTCTCAAGAAGTAGAGTGGCCAGACTCAGTGGTCCATCCTTATTAAGACTATCCCAAGTGCTTTTTGTAGGTTATCTCATTGCCTTTCCCAAACTGAGCTCCGGTAAAGGAAGCAATGTAGGTAGTTGAAGATAATTTCTTGGGCTCTCCCAAGTAAGAAGGCTCCCTTTCCCATTGCCTTTGGTCTTTCTCTGAAAATTGCCTTAAAGAGTATTCCCCCATCGTACAACAGCTTCACTCCCAATGGTGCTGGGATATGTGCAGTTAGACTTGCGCTCTCAGGGAAGGTAAAAAGAGAAACCTGGCAGCCTAAATTGGACTTTCTGAAGTCAGGCTTTCTGGATATATCAATATAAGCATTAAAGATTTTCTTCATCTGCAGTGAGTGGAAGCTAAATCCCACATGGAGGTTGACATGTACTTAGAGACCCAAGATTTACTTACACTCTCCTATTATGTGGGTGTTTATCATATTTAATTTGTTGTAGGTTTTATGCATTTTTCTTTCATTGGTTGTGGAGGTTTGTGGCTTGCCTTTTAACTTTGCAAAACTTTGGTGCAAAGGAAATCTGAGAACACCAAAACATTTTCCAAATAATTTCAAAATAAACTGGATCCCCAACTAATTTGATTTGTAGGAAATAAAGAACAAAGGCTTGTTAACAGAGAGCTTTAAAATATAACTATTCACATGTGCAAACATGTTTAAGTGTGGGTTCTCAGCAAAGGCATATCATGCAATACTTTCATGCTCTAACTCTTGCCCATTAAAAAAAAAACTCCTATGCCATATGCAGGTGTGATAACACAGCCAACTGCCAATTCTGACTAGCTCAAAGATCCTTTTAAAAATGTCCAGATGGATATGAATGTCAGATTTGGCAGTTAAATTATAGAGCCCAATATATCCCTTTTAAGTACTAAGGCATTGATGCAGAATATTGATGTCCCCCCCACCCAAATGGATTTCAAAAGAACAGCTTGGTTTTTAAGCTGGGAATTATATTTCCCTATTTCTTTTGAATCTCAGGACAAACTTTGTTCTGACTTTTATCACTTTTCTTGAGTGCAAATATCTTATGAACAATGTTAAAAACATTTTTTTTTGGTGGATATGCAAAAAAATGAGTCAGAAATTGGCTTTTCAGGGGACGAGGTGCCTTTAAATGAGTGCACAGGGAAGGGGAAATAAAGCAATGGCATCATAGCTTCCCTGGGTAGTTCCCCAGAGCCTGCTATCTGCCCTCCAGAGACCTGGTTTACAGAAGGAGGACATTAAAAGAGAACAGAGAGACAGGAAGGCATTGCCTTGGTTCTTGATGTTATGAATCCTAAAGGTACACATCTGCAGCCCTCAGGAGAACAAGGCTCAGCAGTAACTGGCTATCAGCACTGCTGTGGGAAACACCATAAATGCCATTGTTACTGTTTCCCTTGCTCAGATTTCAAGACCTCAGTGGTAGTCAGGAAACTCCAGATGATTGGTCCTCTTTTCAAATAATCTGTGTGGCTGATAGAATATGGGGTTGTCCCATCTAATGTGCTTCTTGCAGATAGGAGCATGTGCTACACGTCCCTGGACCATTACCTAGGGTGGGCCTCTCCACAAGATTGCTGAAGTGGGATGCTGCCCCATGATAGACTCAGCAGAGCATATGTAGGTGCTTCAAGCATGAGGAGGGGGCAAAAGAAAGGAAATGGTCTTTTATACAGTGCCTGCTTCAGTCCCTATGGAAAGCAACCATGCTGTAGTATTTGTAGTGATGACTTGGGGGTGAGCTGTCAAGTGGTCCAAGACTCCCACTCTCTGCCACAGGACAGCCAAACCTCACTCTTGCACCTTTCACATTTGGAAATAAGGTCAGGATGAACATTTTAAATGAAATGTAACAGAAAAAGTGGAAAGAAAATCTGGAAGTCTTGGGGCTTCATATAACTAACTGTTTAAATACTTTGAAGTGTAAACAGTGACAGTGAAGAGAGGAAGCAGGTGATAGGCAATGGGATTGAAGCAGGGACCTCACATTTTCTGCCCTCAGCTGGATTCCCTGCAGGCACATGCTCCCTGAACAACCTACTCCATCTGCTTCCTCCTTACATAGGTACAGCTTAAGGATTCATCCAGATTACATACTTCAGTTCCTTTGAGCATCACGGAAATGAATAGACATGACTAAAAGACATCCCAAGCCTATCCTGCCTCAGATTGAACTCCTAAAGTCTGTATCCTGTCTCATTGATGGCAAGTCCAGCCTTCCCATTACTCAGGCCAAAGACCTCCATGTCATCATGATTCTTCACTTGCTCTTACATTCTACATCCAGTTCTTCCCAAAATTCCTCAGAAGTGTTACCCTCAAAATACTTTTCATGACTTCACTGTTACTACCCTGGATCTGAGCTAATGTTACCCACCCCACGCCCCACTCCTTATCACTGCAGTAGCCACAGTATTGACACCCATGTAACTCTAGAGTTTATTCTCAGCCAGAGGAGCTTTTCACACATAAATTGGATCAAGTTGCTTCTCTATGCCAAACCCTCCAATGGCTCCCCATTTCACGTAGAGTCGAAGCCCAGGTCGTCATCAGGGTCCGTAGAGCTCTAATGACCTGGCCCCTAACCTCTTCCCTTACAAGTCTCCCCTCCACTGGACTCCTTGTTCCTTAAACCCTCTGGGCATGCTGCTGCCTTAGTGCCTTGCGCTGCTGTTGCCTCTACCTGGAATGCTCTTCCCATGGAGCTGACTGCCTTTCTCACTTCACCATTTCTTAAATGTTACCTTCTCAATGAAGCCTGCCCTGACCATCCCATTTATTATAACTGAGCCACCATGATGCTCTTAATTCCCCTTGACACCTTACTTGCTCCATTTCTTTCCTTCTGAATACTTACTACTTTTTATCATGCTGTAGCATTTATTCAATTATTATGCTCCCTCTTCATCACCCCTAATAGACTGTAAGCACCAGGAAAGCAGAGATTTTCCTCTTTTGTTCTCTAATGTAACCTAAGTGCCTGGAACAGTGTTAGCACATGGTAGGTGCTCAGTAGGTATTCAGTGAATGAGGTCACCTCAGCTATAATGTTAGCAGATTTTACTTTCATAATCCAGACACATTTATAAGGCATTTGCACATTTGTGTGACACCACTTAAGCCACACAAAAACCCTATGTGGCAGGCATTATTATCACCCCAATTTAAGGAATGAGAAACAAAGGCAAGAGAGGTAAAAAGCCTAAGTTAACACGACCAGGAAGTGGTAGAGCCCGAATTGAAACCCATGTCTTTCCCACTGCAGAGCTCAAGTCCCTCACCCATTCTACCTCTCAGATCTCACTTATGTGAATCTTCTAAGTATTCATGACCCCTTCTGTCGTCATTCTCAGTCTCCTTCCCTTCCCCCTCTGACTCTGGGGATTTCAGTGTCCTTTCCACTGCTCAGGTGTGCCTCTCTGTATTTGTTCTGTGTTTTTTTGTTTTTTCTTTTTTATGAGTCTTATGAACTTAGAGTCCAAATCTTCTGATTCCTGGTTGAGTGCTCTTTTTGTGGCACCAGGTTTACTTGCCTACATGAACACGAATTGATGATGTTTGAGGTCACATGTCATAATGCAAAGAGATGCATACAGCAAAATCCCTGCAAAGAGCAGGAGATTTTGCCTGTGTTTTGATTGATGATTCAG
The DNA here is from genome assembly GCF_951394435.1 of Stenella coeruleoalba. Lineage (NCBI taxonomy): Eukaryota > Metazoa > Chordata > Mammalia > Artiodactyla > Delphinidae > Stenella > Stenella coeruleoalba. Next base: position 53,744,789 of record NC_137148.1, read on the forward strand.
TTCCAAGAAGAATTATTTTAACTTAAACTTAACGTGTTTTTCATAGGATACTATCATATAAAACACTGGGAAAAAAATCAATAATCAAGCTCTGCTGGGTAAGAAATAAGTTCATGCTGGATCTGGGGTGTGGATATATTTACTTCGTTTTGGGTTACTTTATCCATGTGTGCTTTTATTTCTCAGTAATGTCCAAAAGTTAGGTCAGGTCCCAGCAACCTAGAGATTGCAACTAAGGATTTGAGACATATTTTTAATCTCACTGGCTGGTAAATAAATTATTACTGTGAGTGTCAAAATGGAGTCTCCATCATTATGATGCAAGATTGTGTTGGAAAGACACATCCATGATCACTAGAGGGATCAGGTTGTGGGCATCTTTCTATAGCTCGTCTGCACTGGTGCCCAGCTATGGACATTACAAATACTGTTTACCTACATCACATTCCTCCAAGTGCTGGAACAATGCTTGAACTTTCCACAGAATTGATCTAAATCCTGCCCCTACCTTCTAGTTTTTCCCTTGCCCTAGTCCTTTTTTCCTCCTTTATTAAAACTTTTTACTTCAATGATATTGTCCTGCTTCTTGCATTTTTCTTCTTTCTACTTTAAAATCTACTTTTAAAATGATCCATAGGAATAAGATCAGGAAGACATCAAAGGTTCTGCTCTCACCATTCTATTAAACATTGTATCGGAGCTTCTAGACAGTACAATAAGAAGAAAAATAAATGAATGAATGAATAAAGAAAGCATCTAGATTGGAAAGGAATAAGTAAAACCTTTATTACAGAAACATGATCAACTATGTAGAAAATCTGACAGAATCCACAAAAAAACCCACAAGAACTAACAAGTAAGTTTAGAAAGTTTGCAGGATACAAGATCAATAAAAACATTCTATTGTATTTCTCTATACTAGCAAGGGACAACCAGAAGTAGAAATAAAAAGATCTCATATAGCATCAAAAAATTAAATATTTAGGGACAAATCTGATGAAAGATGAGAAAGATCTATATACTGAAAATTATAATACTGTGCTGGGAGAAATTAAAGAACACCTAGGTAAATGAAGAGATATATTCATGAGTAAGCTACTTAGTATTGTTATCAGTTCTTTCCAGATTGATCTATAGATTTAACAATCTCAGTCAAAACCTAAGCAGTTAGCAAGGTAATTCTAAAATTACATGCAAATGCAAAGGATATAATATAGACAAAACAACTTTCACAGAAAGAACAAAGTTGGAGAACTAACACAATCTAATTTCAAGATTCATTATAAAGCTACAGTAATCAAGGCTCTGTGCTGTTGATATAAAGATTGACAAATAGATCAATGGGCCAGAACAGAGAGGATGGGAGTATACCCATATATATATGGACAACTGACTTTTGATAAGATGTAACAGCAAGTCAGTGTAAAAAGAACAGCCTTTTAAACAATTGGATATTTATATGGAAACAAAAAAAATTAAATCCACAACTCACACTGTATACAATCATGAAAATAGATCATAGACCTAACTATAAATCTTCTAAAAGAAAACATAAGTAAAAACCTTTGTGACTTCGGGTTAGCCAAAGATTTGTTAGCTTTGAAACCAAAATGCAATCCACAAAAGAATAACTTGATAAGTTGGATTTCATTAAAATGAACACAAACAACGCAGCTAAACAATGGGCGAAAGACATGAACAGACACTTGACCAAAGAAGATTTACAGAGGGCAAATAAGCACATGAAAATATATCCAGTATCATTTGTCATTAGGAAATGTAATTTAAAAATACAAAGAAGGACTTCCCTGGTGGCTCAGTGGTTGAGAGTCCGCCTGCCGATGCAGGGGACACGGGTTCATGCCCCGGTCCGGGAAGATCCCACATGCCGCGGAGCGGCTGGGCCCGTGAGCCATGGCCACTGAGCCTGTGCGTCCGGAGCCTGTACTCTGCAATGGGAGAGGGCACAACAGTGAGAGGCCCGCGTACCGCAAAAAAAAAAAAACCAAAGAAATACCACTACACATCTATTAGGATGACTAAAATTAAAAAGACTAACCATACCAAATGTTGGTGAGGGTGGGGAGCCACTGGAATCCCCATACTGGTGGGAATGTAAAGTGGCACAACTACTTTGGAAAACTTTAATGGTTTCTTTAAAACTTAAACAAACATGCACCATGTGATCCAGCTACTTGATTCGTAGTTGTTTACCAAGAGAAATAAAAGCACATGTCCTACAAAGATTTGAGCATGAATGGTCATAACCCCAAACTGGATATGACTGAAATGTCCATTAATAGGTGAAAGGATAAACACACCTTCGTATATCCATACAATGAAACATGACTCAGCCAAAAAGAGGCATAAAGCTACATTATGAGCTATAATATAGGTGAATCTCAAAATAGTTGTGCTGAGGGAAAGAAAGCAGACAAAAACTGTGTTCCATTTATATAAATTTCAAGGAAACACAAACTAATTTATATGACAGATCAATGGTTGCCTGGGGGTAGAAGGGGTAGTATCAGGAGGAGGGAATTATAGAAGGGCATGAAGAAACTTTTGACAGTGATGGATATATTCATTACTTGATTACAGTGATGGTTTCAAGGATGTATACATATGTCAGGACTTCTCAAAAGGTATGCTTTAAATATGTAAAGTTTATTGTATGTCAGTTATACTTCAATGAAACTTTTTAAAAATAAATGACATTAAGGGGAAATTTCTTTCCATTTTCAGTGTCTTGCTAACTCTTCTTAATGTATTATTAGAGTGGCAACTGAGGCTCTTACTTTCCTTTTATGTTAGTAGCTTCCTCTGTGAGCTCTTTTTTGTTTTTTCTTTTTAATTTCTAAAATTTATTTATTTATTTATGGCTGCGTTGGGTCTTCATTGCTGTGCGCAGGCATGTCATTGAGGTGGCTTCTCTTGTTGCAGAGCACGGGCTCTAGGTGTGTGGGCTTCACTGGTTGTGGCATGCGGGCTCTAGAGCGCAGGCTCAGTAGTTGTGGTGCACGAGCTTAGTTGCTCCGCAGCATGTGGGATCTTCCCAGACCAGGGCTTGAATCCATGTCCCCTTCATTGGCAGGCGGATTCTTAACCACTGCACCACCAGGGAAGTCCCCCTCTGTGAACTCTTATTTAAGATTTCACAGACTTCAAATTATTTCACCGTTCTTAATTTCCACCACATTGGTTTCATCTCCCTCCTTTCTCTTTCCATGGTAGGGATATCACTTTAAAATGCTCTCTATATTCATTCTTCTTCTGCTGACTCCTTCCAGAAAAAATTGAATCTCCATGCCTTTTTGTAAACATTAGAGCAGTTGTCTTTCCACAGAGTCAGACATGTTTCTTGGGGATTCACAGGAAGAAACAATGAACCAGATCCTCCTTGCCACTGAGCATACCAAGGACAAATCCTCTAGGTTTTCCTTACTTTTCCTCCATAAAACTGCTGGGCTCTGTCTAGGAAAGAATGGGGTCTTGGGAAGATGCTGCCTTTGCTGTCCCTGGTGTGGCTTGAGCCAGCCTGCCACCCTGTTCTGGTCTCCATCTTTAACACCTCATACCTTCACGTCACCAATGGATGAGGTGGTGTGGGCAGTGAGAGCATTTCTTCCAGAGCAGTTTCTTCCAGTAGGCACCTATAAAACATCCCTTCGAAGCCCCCTGTCTCAGCTAATCCAGTGGTTAAGGAGTTAAGCAAAAGAGAATTTGAAAGAGAAACTGACATTTAAAACAAAAGTCATGCTAAAAATGAAGAATAGGTTAGGCTTTTATTTTAAGCACATGTTTTCTTTCCCCTCTCTCTAGGATGGGAGGAAGCTAGCAAGTTCAGAGAGGTGGTACCATATCACACATCAAATATTTTAGAATGTTTCAATGTGAAAGTTATACAGTGAAACCTAATGGCAATTTTGCATGTGAAGTTTCACAAGTTTTTTTTTTAATGATCTGTCTCATAATTTTTACTGTACAGTTGAACTATAAGTTTAAGGAAAAAGGTAACTTACAGTAGAATGTTCTTTAGTTTAAGGAATCCAATAGTTATGTCTCATAATGTGTCTTAAAAATAATAGCATAGCTTTTCATGTTTCATCTTTCTCACCTTGTAATGTGTTACACATATGATATACTTTGTTGGAGGTTGGGGTCTTACTCTTTGAGTTTTGATTTGGAGAAATGAAAAGAACATGGGCTAAAAGTAAGGTAGATACGTATTTGTATCTTGGTCCTGGCAGTAATTAGCTGAGTGACACTGAGATATTATTGAACTTCCTTGAGCCTCATTTTCCTCATAGGTATCATGTAGATCAGGGGTTGGCAAACATTTTCTGTTAAGGACCAAATAATAAATATTTTAGGCTTTGCAGGAAAAACGATCTCTGTTGTAAATACTCAATTCTGCAATTATAGTAGGAAAACAGTCATAGACAAAAAACAAATGGGAGTAGCTGTGTTCCAATACAATTTCATTTACAAAAACAAGCCATAGGCTCGATTTGGCCTATGCACTATAGTTAGCTGACCCCTGATATGGATAACAATACTTTCCTCCCAGTGTTGTAGGAAAGATGGGACGTGAGGGGATGGTCATGTCCCAGGTCTCAGGTGAGTCCCTGGTACAGGCTTCCAAGGGAGGGTCCTTGCCTTTGTGCAGGAAAGAATTCAAGAGTGAGCTATAGTAAAGTGAAAGCAAGTTTATTTAGAGAGATATACACTTTGTAGACAGAGCGTGGGCTGTCTCAGAAGGCGAGAGGCCCCGGAGTGCAGGGGTGGTTAGTTTTTATGGGCTGGGTAATTTCATAGGCTAATGAGTGGGAGGAATATTCTGTCTTAGAGAAGGGGCAGGGATTTCCAGGAATTGGGCCACCGCCCACTTTTTGGCCTTTTGTGGTCAGCGTTGGAACTGTCATGGCGCCTGTGGATGTGTCACTTTAGCTGATGTATTACAATGAGCGTATAATGAGGCTCAACTGGAAGTCGAATCTTCCTCCATCTTGGGCCTAGTAGGTTCTAATCAGTTTTTGTTGTACAGTAAGCCCCCTACATACGCACGAGTTCTGAGAGCACATTCCTAAGTCCAATTGGTTTGTAAGTCCAACAAAGTTAGCCTAGGTACCCAACTAACACAATCGGCTATACAGTACTGTACTGTAATAGGTTTATAGTACTTTACACACAAATAATGCATAAAAAACAAACACAAAAAATTATAAAAAACATTTAAATCTTACAGTACAGTACCTTGAAAAGTATAGTAGTACCAACTACATCACCGTTGCTTTTAAGCTTGCTTCCAGACATCCTGGGCTTGAAATAAAGATACCGTACTACCGTACTCTATACAGTATTGTACAGTAAAGTACACAATAGCAAAACCACTTGTAGGGGATGCAGGCATGTGACAATGTATGCCAGACACGTGACCTAACTTATATGATTGGACATGAGAACACATGTTCGCATCTTTGAAAGTTTGCAACTTGAAGGTTCGTATGTAGGGGACTTACTGTATCATGTTCTTCTTAATGGTAGTGTCATTCTTTTAATGGTTGTGCCCTGTCCCCTTCCTTCCAGTCTCACCAGTGAGGTGAGACTACATACTGTACGTCAAGTGATGAGAACAGTGCCTGGCCTAAAGTCAGCTCTATGACTTGGTAAGTTCCCCTATTCAGTGCCTCTGGGATCCCCTTCGCTGCCACTTGCAAACCAAGTTAGAATGTGCTTAGGTAAGGGGGTGTGTTTTTCACCAGGGCATCAGACTATTTTGGAGAATTTCTCTTTGCATTCTTTTTATTACTTGCGAAAGTACTTCTAAGGCTCTGAGTATGAATGCCAATTGTTATTTATTTCCATCCTGGTGTCAGGGCAAGGAGAGAGAAAAGCATTCTCAAAGGAAGTGACCCCTTGGACCAAGGCAGCCTCTTTATTAAATCTTCCTGTAGAACCTTTGAGAAAAAGCAGAGCTGATTAGGCAGTGTCTTTTCCCCCTTCTGGATAAGTTTTCTAAATTTGTGATAAAGAAGATGAGGGAACATGTAAGATTTTAGTTTGAGAAAAGTGTGGCATGGTCAAACTATTTCTGTTTAGGCCTCGTCTCAACATGGCAAAATGAAGGAGATTTATAGAAAAGTATCTGTTGCTATTGAATTGATATTAGGAAATAGAAGCTACCCTCTTTGGTTTAGAGAATAACCTTAAAAATAACATGTATTGGGAGTCTTTATTTTTTAGAAAGTAATATATTTCTATTCAAGAAACTTTGGAAAATGTAGGAAAGTATATAGACAAAAAAAAAACTTAGAAAAACAGAAAACCCAACTAACCTTTAATCTTCCCTTCTAATGTTGACATTAGGTCTTTTACTCCTTCTCATCTTTTACATCGTTTTAGTTTGCAAGATTGTAATCATACCCTATATTCATAGGGTTACATTTGTAAGCTGCTCTTTTCAGAATAATAGCATGAAGCAAACACATTCCCATGTCTTTGTTTACTTTTTTTAAACGTCTTTATTGGAGTATAATTGCTTTACAGTGTTGTGTTAGTTTCTGCTGTATAACAAAGTGAATCAGCTAGATGTATATATATATATCTCCATAATCCTCTCCCTCTTGTGTCTCCTTCCCACCCTCCCTATCCCACCCCTCTAAGTGAACACAAAGCACTGAGCTGATCTCCCTGTGCTATGGAGCTTCTTCCCACTAGCTATCTAGTTTACACTTGGTAAGGTGTATATGTCCATGCCACTCTCTCACTTTGTCCCAGCTTACACTTCCCCCTCCCCATGTCCTCAAGTCCATTCTCTATGTCTGCATGTTTATTCCTGTCTTGCCCCTAGGTTCATCAGAACCATTTTTTCTTTTTTTTTCTTAGATTCCATATATATGTGTTAGCATACGGTATTTGTTTTTTTCTTTCTGATTTCCTTCACTCTGTATGACAGACTCTAGGTCCATCCACCTCACAACAAATAACTCAATTTCATTTCTTTTCATGGCTGAGTAATATTCCATTGTATATATCTGTTCCACATCTTCTTTATCCATTCTTCTGTCGATGGACATCTAGGTTGCTTCCATGTCCTGGCTGTTGTAAATAGTGCTGAAATGAACATTGTGGTACATCACTCTTTTTGAATTATGGTTTTCTCAGGGTATATGCCCAGTAGTGGGATTGCTGGATCATATGGTAATTCTATTTTTAGTTTTTCAAGGAACCTCCATACTGTTCTCCATAGTGGCTGTATCAATTTACATTCGCACCAACAGTGACAGAGTGTTCCCTTTTCTCCATACCCTCTCCAGCATTTATTGTTTGTAGATATTTTGATGATGGACATTCTGACTTGTGTGAGGTGATACCTCATTGTAGTTTTGATTTGCATTTCTCTAATGATTAGTGATGTTGAGCATCCTTTCATGTGTTTGTTGGCAATCTGTATATCTTCTTTGGGGAAATGTCTGTTTAGGTCTTCTGCCCATTTTTGGGTTGGGTTGTTTGTTTTTTTGATATTGAGCTGCATGAGCTGCTTGTAAATTTTGGAGATTAATCCTTTGTCAGTCGCTTCATTTGCAAATATTTTCTCCCATTCTGAGGGTTGTCTTTTGGTCTTGTTTATGGTTTCCTTTGCTGTGCCAAAGCTTTGAAGTTTCATTAGGTCCCATTTGTTTATTTTTGTTTTTATTTCCATTTCTCTAGGAGGTGGGTCAAAAAGGATCTTGCAGTGATTTATGTCATAGAGTGTTCTGCCTATGTTTTCCTCTAAGAGTTTGATAGTGTCTGGCCTTACATTTAGGTCTTTAATCCATTTTGAGTTTATTTTTGTGTATGGTGTTAGGGAGTGTTCTAATTTCATACATTTACATGTCCTGTCCAGTTTTCCCAGCACCACTTATTGAAGAGGCTGTCTTTTCTCCACTGTATATTCTTGCCTCCTTTAACAAAGATAAGGTGACCATATGTGCGTGGGTTTATCTCTGGGCTTTCTATCCTGTTCCATTGATCTATCTTTCAGTTTTTGTGCCAGTACCATACTGTCTTGATTACTGTAGCTTTGTAGTATAGTCCAAAGTCCAGGAGCCTGATTCCTCCAGCTCCATTTTTCTTTCTCAAGATTGCTTTGGCTATTCGGGATCTTTTGTGTTTCCAAACAAATTGTGAAATTTTTTGTTCTAGTTCTGTGAAAAATGCCTTTGGTAGTTTGATTGGGATTGCATTGAATCTGTAGATTGCTTTGGGTAGTATAGGCATTTTCACAATGTTGATTCTTCCAATCCAAGAACATGGTATATCTCTCCACCTGTTTGGATCATCTTTAATTTCTTTCATCAGTGTCTTCTGCATATAGGTCTTTTGTCTCCTTAGGTAGGTTTATTCCTAGGTATTTTATTCTTTTTGTCGCAATAGTAAATGGGGGTGTTTCCTTAATTTCTCTTTCAGATTTTTCATCATTAGTGTTTAGGAATGCAAGAGATTTCTGAGCATTAATTTTGTATCCTGCTACTTTACCAAATTCATTGATTAGCTCTTGTAGTTTTCTGGTAGCATCTTCAAGATTCTCTACATATAGTTTCCTGTCATCTGTAAACAGTAACAGCTTTACTTCTTTTCCGATTTGGATTCCTTTTATTTCTTTTTCTACTCTGATTGCTGTGGCTAAAACTTCCAAAACTATGTTGAATAATAGTGGTGAGAGTGGACAACCTTGTCTTGTTCCTGATCCTAGAGGAAATGGTTTCAGTTTTTCACCATTGAGAATGATGTTGGCTGTGGGTTTCTCATATATGGCCCTTATTATGTTGAGGTAAGTTCTCTTTGTGCCTACTTTCTGGAAGGTTTTTTATCATACATGGGGGTTGAATCTTGTCAAAAGCTTTTTCTGCATCTATTGTGATGATCATATGGTTTTTATTCTTCAATTTGTTAATATGGTTTATCACATTGATTGGTTTGCATATATTGAAGAATCCTTGCATTCCTGGGATAAACCCCACTTGATCATGGTGTATGATCCTTTTAATGTGTTGTTGGATTCTGTTTGCTAGTATTTTGTTGAGGATTTTTACATCTATGTTCATCGATGATATTGGCCTGTAGTTTTCTTTCTTTGTGACATCTTTGTCTGGTTTCATTATCAGGGTGATGGTAACCTCATAGAATGAGTTTCGGAGTGTTCCCTCTGCTGTATTTTGGAAGAGTTTGAGAAGGATAGGTGTTAGCTCTTCTCTAAATGTTTGATAGAATTCACCTGTGAAGCCATCTGGTCCTGGGCTTTTGTTTGTTGGAAGATTTTTTTATCACAGTCTCAATTTCAGGGCTTGTGATTGGTCTGTTTATATTTACTGTTTCTTCCTGGTTCAGTCTCGGAAGGTTGTGTTTTTCTAAGAATTTGTCCATTTCTTCCAGGTTGTCAATTTTATTGGCATAGAGTTGCTTGTAGTAATCTCTCATGGTCCTCTGTATTTCTGCAGTGTCAGTTGTTACTTCTCCTTTTTCATTTCTAATTCTATTGATATGAGTCTTCTCCCTTTTTTTCTTGATGAGTCTGGCTAATGGTTTATCAATTTTGTTTATCTTCTCAAAGAACCAGCTTTTAGTTTTATTGATCTTTGCTATTGTTTCCTTCATTTCTTTTTCATTTGTTTTTGATCTGATCTTATGATTTCTTTCTTTCTGCTAACTTTGGGGGTGTTTTGTTCTTCTTTCTCTAATTGCTTTAAGTGCAAGTTTAGGTTGTTTATTTGAGATGTTTCTTGTTTCTTGAGGTAGGGTTTTATTGTTATAAATTTCCCTCTTAGAACTGCTTTTGCTGCATCCCATAGGTTTTGTGTCATTGTGTTTTCATTGTCATTTATTTCTAGGTATTTTTTGATTTCATCTTTGATTTCTTCAGTGATTTCTTGGTTATTTAGTGGTGTATTGTTTAGCCTCCATGTGTTTGTATTTTTTACAGATTTTTTCCTGTAATTGATATCTAGTCTCATAGCATTGTGGTGAGAAAAGATACTTGATACAATTTCAATTTTCTTAAATTTACCAAGGCTTGGTTTGTGACCCAAGATATAATCTATCCTGGAGAATGTTCCATGAGCACTTGAGAAGAAAGCATATTCTATTGTTTATGAATGGAATGTCCTCTAAATATCAATTAAGTCCATCTTGTTTAATGTATCATCTAAAGTTTGTGTTTCCTTATTTATTTTCATTTTGGATGGTTTGTCCATTGGTGAAAATGGGGTGTTAAAGTCCCCTATGATTGTGTTACTGTTGATTTCCCCTTTTATGGCTGTTAGCATTTGCCTTATATATTGAGGTGCTCCTATGTTGGGTGCATAGATATTTACAATTGTTATATTTTCTTCTTGGATTGTTCCCTTGATCATTATGTAGTGTCCTTCTTTGTCTCTTGTAATAGTCTTTATTTTAAAGCCTATTTTGTTTGATATGAGAATTGCTACTCCAGCTTTCTTCTGATTTCCATTTGCATGGCATATCTTTTTCCATCCCCTCACTTTCAGTCTGTATGTGTCCCTAGATCTGAAGTGGGTCTCTTGTAGACAGTGTATATACGGGTCTTGTTTTTGTATCCATTCAGCCAGTCTCTGTCTTTTGGTTGGAGCTCTTAATCCATTTACATTTAAGGTAATTATCAATATGTATGTTCCTATTACTATTTTCTTAATTATTTTAGGTTTGTTATTGTATGTCTTCTCCTTCTCTTGTGTTTCCTGCCTAGAGAAGTTCCTTTAACATTTGTTGTAAAGCTGGTCTTGTGGTGCTGAATTCTCTTAGCTTTTGCTTGTCTGTAAAGATTTTAACTTCTCCATCAAATCTAAATGAATCCTTGCTGGGTAGAGTAATCTTGGTTGTAGGTTTTTCCCTTTCATCACTTTAAGTATGTCCTGCCACACCCTTCTGACTTGCAGAGTTTCTGCCGAAAGATCAGAGGTTTACCTTATGGGGATTCCCTTGTACGTTATTTGTTGGTTTTCCCTTGCTACTTTTAATATTTCTTCTTTGTATTTAATTTTTGATACTTTGATTAATATGTGTCTTGGCATGCTTCTCCTTGGATTTATCCTGTATGAGACTCTGCACTTCCTGGACTTAATTGACTATATCCTTTCCCATGTTAGGGAAATTTTCAACTATAATCTCTTCACATATTTTATCAGATCCTTTCTTTTTGTCTTCTTCTGGAACCCCTATGATTCAAATGTTGGTGAGTTTAATGTTGTCCCAGAGGTCTCTGAGACTGTCCTCCATTCTTTTAGTTCTTTTTTCTTTATTCTGTTCTATGGTAGTTATCTCCTCTATTTTATCTTCCAGGTCACTTATCCTTTCTTCAGCCTCAGTTATTTGGTTGTTGATTTCTTCTAGAGAATTTTTAAGTTCATTTATTGTGCTGTTCATCATTATTTGCTTGCTCTTTATTTCTTCTAGGTCCTTGTTAAATATTTCTTGTATTTTCTCCTTTCTGTTTCCAAGATTTGGGGTCATCTTTACTATCATTACTCTGAATTCTTTTTCAGGTAGACTGCCTATTTCCACTTCATTTTTTTTGGTCTGGTAGGTTTTTACCTTGCTCCTTCATCTGCTGCATATTTCTCTGTCTTCCCATTTTGCTTAATTACTGTGTTTGGGGTCTCCTTTTCACAGGCTGCAGGTTTGTAGTTCCCATTGTGTTTGGAGTCTACCCCCAGTGGCTAAGGTTGGTTCAGTGGCTTGTCTAGGTTTCCTGGTGGAGGGGACTGGTGCCTGTGTTCTGGTGGGTGAGGCTTGATCTTTTTCTGGTGGGCAGGGCTACATTGGTGATGTGTTTTGGGGTGTCTGTGACCTTATTATGATTTTAGACAGCCTCTCTGCTAATGGGTGGGGTTGTGTTCCTGTCTTACTAGTTATTTGGCATGGAGCATCCAGCACTGGAGCTTGCTGGCCACTGGCTGGAGCTGGGTCTTAGGGTTGAGATGGCACTTTCTGGGAGAGCTCTCACCAATTGATATTACATGGGGCTGGGAGGTTTCTGGTGGTCCAATGTCCTGAACTCAGCTCTCCCACCTCAGAGGCTCAGGCCTGACACCAGGCTGGAGCACCAATACCCTGTCAGCCACCCAGCTCAGAATAAAAGGGAGGAAAAAAGAAAGAAAAAAATTAAAAATTAAATAAATAAAATAAAATAATTTTTTTAAGTTATTAAAATAAAAAATTAAAAAGTAATAAAAAAAAGAAGAGAGCAACAAAACCAATAAAGAAATTCACCAATGATAACAAGTGCTAAAAACTATACTAAGATAAACATAAAAATCAGAAACAAGTCAGTTGCAGACAGCAAACCCCAAGTCTACAGTTGCTCCCAAAGTCCACCGCCTCCATTTTGGGTTGATGCATCGTCTGTTCAGGTATTCCACAGATGCAGGGTACATCAAATTGATTGTGGAGATTTAATCCGCTGCTCCTGAGGCTGCTGGGAGAGATTTCCCTTTCTCTTCTTTGTTCACACAGCTCTTGGGATTCAGCTTTGGATTTGGCCTTGCCTCTGTATGTACATTGCCCTCAGGCTTCTGTTCCTGCCCAGACAAGATGAGGTTAAAGCAGTGGCTGATTAGGGGTCTCTGGCTCACTCAGGCCAGGAGGAGGGAGGTTTACAGTAGTTATACTTGGAATGCAGGATGAGCCTGCAGTGGCAGAGGCTGGTGTGACATTGCACCAGCCTGAGGTGTGCCGTGTGTTCTCCCGAGGAAGTTGTTCCTGGATCATGGGACCCTGGCAGTGGCGGGCTGCACAGGCTCCTGGGAGGGGAGGTGTGGATAGTGACCTGTGCTTGCACACACGCTTCTTGGTGGCTGCAGCTGCAGCCTTAGCATTTCATGCCTGTCTCTGGGGTCTGTGCTGATAGCCGCGGCTTGCGCCCTTCTCTGGAGCTCTTTCAGGTGGTGTTCTGCATCCCCTCTCCTCGTGTACCCTGAAACAATCATCTCCTGCCTCCTAGGCAGTTCCAGAGCTTTTCTTGGACTCCCTCCTGGCCAGCTGTGGTGCACTAGCCCCCTTCAGGCTTTGTTCACGCAGCCAACCCCAGTTCTCTCCCTGGGATCTGACCGAATCCCCAGCCTCAACTCCCTGCCCCGCCCACCCCAGCGGGTGAGCAGACTGGTGCTGCTCAGGCTGGTGAGTGCTGGTCGTCACCGATCCTCTGTGCAAGAATCTGTCCACTTTGCCCTCTGCACCCCTGTTTCTGTGCTCTCCTCCGTGGCTCCGAAGCCTTCCCCGCTCCGCCACTCGCAGTCTCCGCCCGTGAAGGGGCTTCCTAGTGTGTGGAAACCTTTCCTCCTTCACAGCTCCCTCCCACTGGTGCAGGTCCCGTCCCTATCCTTTTGTCTGTTTATTCTTTTTTCTTTTGCCCTACCCAGGTATGTGGGGAGTTTCTTGGCTTTTGGGAAGTCTGAGGTCTTCTGGCAGCATTCAATAGGTGTTCTGTAGGAGTTGTTCCACATGTAGATGTATTTTTGATGTATCTGTGGGGAGGAAAGTGATCTACGCGTCTTACTCCTCCACCATCTTGAAGGTCCCCCCCCAAAATAAATGTTTCAATTCTGCTTACAGAGGTATAATTTAGCAAATTACTGTAAGTCATAATTAGTTTGAGAGAAAGGTTTCCTTATACCTGGTCACACAGAAATCCAGAGATAAGTGAGGACAGGTAGAACTTGAAGTATTTTCAGGATAAACTTGAGCTCCAGAGATGCTCTCATTGTCAGGCGGGCTTCAGCCGGGAAATGCTAACAAAACAAAACCTGCTGCCTTAGAGCAAGACCCCAGGCCCCGGCCCACCCCCATGTCTTTAAGAACCTTTAGCAACATCATTTTTAATGGCTGCTGAGGATTCCAGACATTGAGATAACACATTTGGTTGGAGACTGATCTTTCAAGAACACCTTTAGGAATTTTCGCTTCCCCTTAATACCTTTGTCAGAATTGGAAAAAGAAGAAAGGAGAGAGATTAAAATTCAAATCAGTTTCTCTCCTTTTTGAAGTGGTGAAAGGTTTGGTGCGGGAGAATCATAAGACAACAGGATTGTCCTTTCCAGCTGGGTCAGAGCTGAAGTGAGGCAATTGAGCATAAGTCTGATGTGACAACAGACTATCAGGATCCCCACATCAGCGGCCAACCTGTTCTGGCTGGGGCCTTGCCTCAGCCACGAGGCTGCATAGTGACAATTCAGGAGCTGACAGCATCTGCTCGTACTGCAGATTCACCACATGCTTGCCCCATCTTGATTAATTGGCTTGTTTCATTTTAGACATTCTCCTGTCACAGAACATTCCATGATTGTACAAGTGATAATGAGTTACCCTAGGGATAACCTCTTCAGAACCAATGAATCTGTAACTCTTTGAATACTGAATACATCAGCCCTTCTCTAAAGTTACACAGCAAGGCATTAATACCATCTAATATTATAACATTTGTGCCAGGGTGGGTCTGAAACATTATATGTTAGCAATTAACCCTTTTGTTTGTGGCATTAATGAATGAGATTAGAATTGGATTTAAGGATTTGTTAAATGGCAAAGTCCAGTGACCTTAATTACTCTAATCTTATCTGACCTAAATGAATGAAATGCATTTCCACGTAAAATGGTAGGCATTGTTACCTTATAATGTGTAAGCTGCTGGTCTGATCTCTAATGTTAAAAACAAAAACGGAATGAGAGATAATGCAACATAGACTAATTTATGCATAAATCTCCAAAAACAATTAAAGGTATCTCAAGCCTGGACCACATAACATCTCCTAACAATCCTTTCCTACTTTTTACATAAAAATTGCTTTCTTGCCCTGATATAAAAGTTTTACCTACCCATTGTGAAAACAACAGATAATTAAAAAATACTTACAAAGAGAAAATAAAAACCACCTATGATTTGACCACACAGATATAACCATGTTATATCTGTTCGTTGTTGTTGTTGTTTTCCATAGAGATATTTTAATTTACAAATTGACTATACATATATATCTCTCTATGTATACATACACATATAAGCCAACATATACATACATATGGGCATGCATAAGATATTACTATAGTGTTATTTTGGCTTATATTCTTCCAGGGGATTTTCTTCTATGCATAAATACATAGAAATATATATTTACTTTCCTAATATTTGGGAATGGCATCATGTTATACATATTACTTAATAGTATTCTCTTTTTTCATGATAAACAGTATGCCCTGGGTTGGTATTGTCTCTCTTCCTCCCTTCAGGCCACAGGGACTTAATTGCTTTTTTTTTCCTTTTCAGAGCAGCCATCACCTCACCAATTTCTTGAGGTGTCTCCCTAATACATACTGCAGAAGACAATACAACATCCCCAGATTCTGCTTTCCTCAGTGTCCATGAAGCCCACCTCACAGACCATTGTTAAAGATTTCACTGGTAATTGAGTAGGAAAACAGATAATACAAAAATAGCCATTGTGGCACGTTCTGTAAGATTTGACAGACCTTCCTGGTTCCCTGGCCAGAGTGCCTGGGTGGCCTGAAAGGGTATTGTTTGTCATCTTTTAACCCTGGTAGAAAGTTTATCAAACTCCCCCTCACTTAGGCCTTTTCCTACCTTCAGCCTCTGAAATCCAGTGATTCTCAAGCTATCTGGAGGGGAGATGAAGTTGCTTTTTTAAGTATTCTTTTTCTGTGGTAAAATACACATAACATAAAGTTTACCATTTTGCCATTTGTAAGCATGCAGTTCAGCGGCATTAAGTACATTCATGTTGCTGTGCAACCACCAGTGCCCATCTCTAAAACTTTTCATTTTCCCAAACTGAAACTCTATACCCATTGAATAATAACTCCCCATTCCGATCTCTCCCCAGCCCCTGGCAACCACTCTTCTACTTTTTGACTCTATCAATTTGACTATTCCAGGTACCTCATGTAAGTGAAATCATACAGTATTTGTCCTTTGCTGTCTGGCTTATTTCACTTACAATGTCTTCAAGGTTCGTTCGTGTTGTAGAATATGGCATGATTTCCTTCATTTTTAGGGCTGAATAGTATTCTGTTGTATGGATATATCACATTTAAAAAATCTATTCATCCTATAAATACTTGAGTTGCTTTCACCTTTTGGCTATTGTGAATAAGACGGCTATGAATATGGTGTACATGTATCTGTTTGTGTCTCTGCTTTCAGTTCTTTTGAGTGTATATCCTGAAGTGAAATTGATAGATCATAGGGTAACTCTATTCTTAATCTTCTGAGGAACTGCCATATTGTTTGCTACAGAGGCTGCACCATTTTATATTTCCATTAGTGATGGACAAGCGTTTCAATTTCTCCCTCACCAAGACTTGTTATTTTCTGGAGCTTCTTGTTGTTGTTTAGAATAGCCATTCTAATGGATATAATGTGGTATCTTACTGTGGTTTTGATTTGCATTTCCCTAATGATTAGTGATTTTGAGTATCTTTTCATGTGCTTATTGGCCATTTATAAATCTTATTTGGTGAAATGTCTTTTCAAATTGTATGTTCATTTTTTAATTGAGTTGTTTGTTTTGTTTGTTCTTTTTTGCTTTATTTTATTTTTTTTTAAATTTTTATTTATTTATTTATTTTTGACTGTGTTGGGTCTTCATTGCTGCACACGGGCTTTCTCTAGTTGCCTTGAGCGGGGCTACTCTTACTCACGGTGTGCAGGCTTCTCATTGCAATGGCTTCTCTTGTTGCACAGCACAGGCTCTAGGCACGCAGGCTTCAGTAGCTGTGGCATGCGGGCTCAGTAGTTGTGGCTCGTGGGCTCCAGAGCGCAGGCTCAGTAGCTGTGGCACATGGGCCTAGCTGCTCCATGGCATGTGAGACCTTCCCAGACCAGGGCTCAAGCTGTGTCCCTTGCCCCGGCAGGCAGAGTCTCAACCACTGTGCCACCAGGGAAGTCCCTTTTTTGCTTTATTTTGTTGTTTAACTTCTCTTCCATTATAGATTGATACTTTTATAAAATACAGTAAAATTACCACCAGTGAATTACTGGATATCAAGATGAAGGATGTTAAGATGAAGTCCTAGTACATCTGTTTCTAGCCATAATGAAGTAAAAGGGATTGATTCACTCTTCTACCTTAAACAGTTAGGAAACCAGAATAATATATGAAACAATGGTTTTCAGATATTGAACAAAAGTCACATTAGGAGTGTGATCCCTTCAGAGGAAAGAAACAAACAAGGTGAGACCTGTCACCTCAGCTTATTGCTTAGAGGCAGCCTACAAGCACACTTGAGAGGATCAAACTGAGCCCTGGTAACGTAACTGCATGCCAGAACGAAGACCACAGCTACATAAAGGAATACAGCAAAATTCAGTACCCAGTAGTGAAAATTTACACAGTCCCCAATCCAATTAAAAAAAAAATTACCTGGTATGCAAAAAAGCAGGAAATATGATCCTTATGAACGGAAAAAACTCAACTGTTAGAAGATGAATTATATAAAAATGAAACCAAAAAATGACATAAAAATATAAGACCCATTTTTTAAAAATTATTAAATTTAATGGACATAAAGGAAATTATTCTGTCAAATTGCTATAAAAGTTTCTACATGCTTGCTCCCATGTTTTATACTTATTGTTCCATGAAATGGCCAGTAACAATCCACAGACCATCAGCTGGTCTGTAGACCACACTTGATGTAGCCCTGATTAGACCAGTATTTTTTTTAACCTCAAGCCGACTGACTTAAATATGATTACAGAAAAAAAAACAAAAGCAAAAACACATTTGAATGTATGGCCGGCCGTACAAGAGAAGAGCCTGTGTCCCAAAGTGAATTACATGTCTCTAGGGATTCCAATCTGAGCGGCTCCCACCTCAGGGTGTTCCCAGCACTATGCCAGACCCTGAGGGAAAACCTGAGGTGAAGACCCAAGTCCTCAGAGTGAAGCATGGCAGGGAAATTTATGAGAGGCTTAATTAGCACAGTCATTTTATATAAGTAGAGACACAAGGTTTTAAGTAAAACCCTTCTGAGCCTAATTATTTCCTCTGTTATCAGGGACTTCAGAGGAAACTGCACTAAATCATTCTGGAAATAGGTCCTCAGTTCACAGATGCTGAGAACTAATTACTTAACGCATTGAATTGAGTGCATGTTGTAACTGCAAAATATGAAGACTGGATTAGAAGAGCCACCACGAGCTCTTTACCAGCTACCTCTTGGAGGCAAATGTCCATGGACACATTGTTCCAGAGGAGAATGGAACATTGTCTTCCGGAAAGCTGCTAATTAAGAGCTTCTAATTAACAGCAGCTTTCCCTTACAGTCCTGAGGATGGTTGCTCAGCCTATCCAGGTTCAAAACTGTTTTGTGTGGGGAAGCTGGGAGAAAGGAAAAAAAAAAAAAAGACAAAATAAGTATGTATAAATTGGGGATATGCAAATGTCATTGTTGACATTCTACTTGTTACTTTCATTTTGGAATTCATTGTAACCCATCTATCAATGTCTTTTTCTATTCCTGTTGTTTCTCATCTATGAAAAGAATATAATGATAACAGTATCTTCCTCATAAGGTTTAAATGATTTAATATATGTAAACATATTGGCACATACTAAGTACCCAGTAAATATTAACTGTCTATACCTGTATCTATACATCTATAGATATTTACTTATTTTTTCATTCATTCAAATCCACTGAAGAAATACATGGTATCTGAGGGATCAACCTAAAAATTATACAATTGAGCTTTTTAAATTAAAAGCTCTGGTATAATTGTACAGAATGTAGCACTGTCAGTTTCAATTTAGACCTTATCATTATTGTCTGTGGCAAAAGCACATCACCCCAAGGGCAAGGAGTTGAGTCCTGAGGTGTGGGCAGTAGAATCAATCTGCAAGGGCAGGTTGTCTGACATCAACTTCATCATCTACAAAGGTTCAACATCCCCTTTGGTTTCCTCGCAGAATCATTAGTGCACATTTCTTATGACTGTGTCATTTTGGTCTATTGGCAAAAAAAAAAAACAATTATGTGACAGAGCACTGAGTGACACCTGCCTTGGCTGGGTATTGCCACTCGCACCCGGAGTGCTCAGAAGAGTGATAGAGGTGATGTGTTAACTATGCTCAGTCAAAAGTAAAAGATGGAGAATAGTGTTTTCATTTTTCAGTTTCAAATCTACATCCCTTTATCCTGCTGTACAAAATAGGATCTCATGGTGATCACAGTAAGATCTTGGAGGACACTGTGCCAAGACATGTGAAGAGGTGCCCCTGACCTGGGCATTCTGAAATTCTTGATGAGCACCTTGCCTGGTTACAGACAGCTGTAGCAGCTTCCTGCTCCTGTTTCCAGGGAGGAAACGGTGCTCTGTGTGTTCCTGAGTTTCTTTACAGATTTCAGGGGTGCTCCCTATATGAATGTGGAAACTTCTCATAAGATGACCAGTGGCCACTAGGAATGAATGCTCTAATTACTTTTGGTGACAGTAAATAAAATTATTTTGATATGGATCAGAGGTCTTGTCTATAGAGAAAGGGCTCTTTCAGTTATCCTTATGCTTGGCTAAATTGGTTTTCTGAAATGAGAATGTAATATTCCTGAGAGAATGAGTATTCATATTGAACTATTTTCATTTAAAAATAATCATTTGGGGGGTAGAGGTGAGCTCTCATACTAAACTAGAAGTAGCAAAAATTAGATAATAAGGAATTTATTTTGTTGTTTTTCTGCTTCCCAGTTTTCCTCCTTGACGTTCTACAGATTTCTGTTATTGGTCAATTTTTGTTGCTGTTGTTTCTGTGTCCTTTCTTGACACCCTCAGTCAGTCTCTTGGTTTCAAATATCATCATTGCTCTGGGAAAAACAACTGAATCTCTCTTTATAGTTACGGGACTTCTTATTATATGAGGTAATAAATCTCTATCATCCAAACCATCTTGGTTTGGTATTCTCTTACTTGCATCTGGAAGTATCTTGACTCTTTTTCCTCTAAACAGTAATAGGAGAGTGAATCATTCTAAAGCCAAGTCAAGATCATGTGGCTCCCATGTTCAGAAATCTTCAGTAGTTCCCCACTCCCTACCAAAGAAACCCTCCAAATTTATTATCTAGCATTTAAGACTTTCCTACAATCTGTGCCAACTAACCTTTCCAAGCTTATTTATTATATGCTTTCTTTACCTGGTCCTTCCAGTGGTTAAAACACTCTAAGAGCTGCAGTGGGGAGACAGAAGAGGGGAGGCTGCCACCCAGCTAAACAGTTGGCTGGGACCTGGACCCAAGCCCACTCCCCATTCCCTGCCACCACCCTGCCTCCAGGGACTAAATGTGGAACTAGCTGGTGTCAGCCCAGTTTTCACCTAGAAAGTCACTTCAGTTTAGGTGGCAGAGATCATCTTTGCAAAGTTCTTTTGTGTCCCAATGTAGATTAAAGAGCAAATTGAACTCCCGAAAGGTGGGGGTTGCCTTTGAGAACATGGCTCCTAGGCCCCAGAGCTCCAGGATCAGCACGGCAGCATGGTGGCCCTTGTGTATTGTGTGCCCTCAACATGCAAGGTTCTCCTCTGGCAGCAGGAAGCACACTCCGAGAATGCTGAAGCTGCAAAACCCACTTCCAGAGCACAGAAAAACAAAGAGGAGCAAGGTATACCAGCAGCCAACATGCAGGAACGCACCCAGCAAGCAGCAAGCCACTGTCACTGACTCAGCAATTGCTTCTGCTGTGGTCCAAGAAGAACTCAGAGAGCCTGTCCCTGTCTGTGACTGCAGGCTCAGTCATTCAACCAGTGCAGTCCAGTAACCCTAAAGGCAGGAACTCCACCACGAAAGAGTCAAAGTCCAACAAACAATGATGAACAACACAATAAATGAAATTAAAAATTCTCTAGAAGGAACCAATAGCAGAATAACTGAGGCAGAAGAACGGATAAGTGACCTGGAAGATAAAATAGTGGAAATAACTACCACTGAGAAGAGTAAAGAATAAAGAATGAAAACAATGGAGGACACTCTCAGAGACCTCTGGGACAACATTAAATGCACCAGCATTCAAATTATAGGGGTCCCAGAAGAAGAAGAGAAAAAGAAAGGGACTGAGAAAATATTTGAAGAGATTATAGTTGAAAACTTCCCTAATATGGGAAAGGAAATAGTTAAGTCCAGGAAGCACAGAGTCCCATACAGGATAAATCCAAGGAGAAACATGCCAAGACACATATTAATCAAACTATCAAAAATTAAATACAAAGAAAAAATATTAAAAGCAGCAAGGGAAAAACAACAAATAACATACAAGGGAATACCCATAAACTTAACAGCTGATCTTTCAGCAGAAACTCTACAAGCCAGAAGGGAGCGGCAGTACATATTTAAAGTGATGAAAGAGAAAAACCTGCAAGCAAGATTACACTACCCAGCAAGGATCTCATTCAGATTCGATGGAGAAATTAAAATCTTTACAGACAAGCAAAAGCTAAGAGAATTCAGCACCACCAAACCAGCTTTACAGCAAATGCTAAAGAAAATTCTCTAGGCAGGAAACAAAAGAGAAGGAAAAGACCTACAATAAGAAACCCAAAACAATTAAGAAAATAGTAATAGGAACATACATATTGATAATTACCTTAAATGTAAATGGATTAAGAGCTCCAACCAAAAGACAGAGACTGGCTGAATGGATACAAAAATAAGACCTGTATCTATGCTGTCTACAAGAGACCTACTTCAGACCTAGGGACACATACAGACTGAAAGTGAGGGGATGGAAAAAGATATTCCATGCAAATAGAAATCAAAAGAAAGCTGGAGTAGCAATTCTCATATCAGACAAAATAGACTTTAAAATAAAGACTATTAGAAGAGACAAAGAAGGACACTACATAATGATCAAGGGATCGATCCAAGCAGAAGATATTACATCTGTAAATATTTATGCACCCAACATAGGAGCACCTCAATACATAAGGGAAATGCTAACAACCATAAAAGGGGAAATCAACAGTAACACAATCATTGGGGACTTTAACAGCCCATTTTCACCAATGGACAAACCATCCAAAATGAAAATAAATAAGGAAACACAAACTTTAAATAATACATTAAACAAGACGGACTTAATTGATATTTAGAGGACATTCCATCCAAAAACAACAGAATACACATTCTTCTCAAGTGCTCATGGAACATTCTCCAGGATAGATCATATCTTGGGTCACAAATCAAGCCTTGGTAAATTTAAGAAAATTGAAATCGTATCGAGTATCTTTTCATTGCAGCTCTTTTTACAATAGCCAGGACATGGAACCAACCTATGCGTCCATCAACAGATGAATGGATAAAGAAGATGTGGCACATATATACAATGGAATATTCTCAGCCATAAGAAGAAACAAAATTGAGTTACTTGTAGTGAGGTGGATGGACCTAGAGTCTGTCATACAGAGTGAAGTAAATCAGAAAGAGAAAAACAAATACCATATGTTAACACATATATATGGAATCTAAAAAAACAAACAAAAAAATGGTTCTGAAGAACCTAGGGGCAGGACAGGAATAAAGACACAGACGTAGAGAATGGACTTGAGGGCACAGGGAGGGGGGGAAGGGTAAGCTGGGACAAAGTGAGAG
Source organism: Stenella coeruleoalba (assembly GCF_951394435.1). NCBI lineage: Eukaryota > Metazoa > Chordata > Mammalia > Artiodactyla > Delphinidae > Stenella > Stenella coeruleoalba. Next base: position 53,767,436 of record NC_137148.1, read on the forward strand.
AGTGGCATGGACATATCTACACTACCAAATGTAAAATAGATAGCTAGTGGGAAGCAGCTGCATAGCACAGGGAGATCAGCTCTGTGCTTTTGTCCATCTAGAGGGGTGGGCCAGTGAGGGTAGGAGGGAGACGTTAGAGGGACAAGATATGGGGATATATGTATACGTGTAGCTGATTCACTTTGTTATAGAGCAGAAACTAGCACACCATTGTGAAGCAATTGTACTCCGATAAAGATGTTAAAAAAAAAAAGAGTCAAAGTCCAAGTCAAAGCAGGAGATGATGGCCTTCCCTTACAGTGATGACCCCAGCTGGGAATCCCCACCTGCCTTTCAAATTCTCCAGGCAGAGAAAACAAGGGGACTGGCCAGTCAATCCTAGTCCCCCCTCTTAATGACTCCAAGAGTGGGAGCCATACACTGTAAGCACTCCTTTGGCCTGGTGGGAGCCTGGACCTGAAGAATGGGGCTGCAGATGGTGCCAAGGGAGCAAGGTATTCCCCATCCCCCGCCGCCTCACCGCTTTGGTCAGAGCTCCTGTGACTGAAGAATGGAATTCTGCTGACCACTAAAGTCCCAGGATTCCCAGTGCACAACGCACTGATGACCCCATCATATTACATGACCCACAGCTCTTCCAGACCTTTCCACAGCCAGACTATTATCCAAAGCCCACACCTGCTCTGAAGACATTAGACCAAATAGTGTGTATGTTTTCAAGCTGCAGATTCTGCACTAAGGGTCAAGTTGAAACTGCTGCCCCTTTTCACATCCATGACATCCCTAGCAGCAAGACAGAGAGAAGCATACCTCTGTGAACAGGCAGATATGTGCCTTTGGAATGACCTGAAACCTCTCCCAGCTCCAGCCAACCAGGGTTGGAATTCTTCCCCGAATACCACACCGCAGCCAACTCTGTGTGTTCTGGCACCAGCACCCACACCTGCTGCTCCCATATGTCCCCTGAGATAAGCCTGGGGTAGAAAACAAACTGATTCCTTCTGCAGGCAGCCCTGCCAGCTCTACTCCACTGCTCCGACACGGTAGTGCTCCAGGCCTGATGCCCCCAAACCAAGCAGTTACCTCTGTCTCCTACAGGGCCAATGGCTCTGGCAGATCCCAGTGTACTCCTTCCCCAACTCCCTCCACTAGTGTCCAGTGGAGATCCCCCCACCCTGGGAGAAACCCCAGATAGACTACGTCATGAGCAGCTTCAGCATCGGGAGCACTCCTTACACACTCTCAAATCTAGCGCATGCTTTCCCCTGATGAGAAGACATTCGTAGCAGCACAAGGGTTGCAGAATGCTGGAGTGTTAAATGAACCTCCAAAGAAACCAGAAGGGTTGATACAGGCCAGAGTGGCTTAGTAACAAAGCTTAGGTAAGGGACCTGGGTCCCAGACAGCTGTGGAGGCTCCACTTGTCCTTCCAGGATACAGAGATATGCCCTTTTGTCCAGATGAAGTGATTCCACCTTCCATGAACTCCCTGTCTGGGCCCCTAAGACCCAACCACCCAGATCATATGACTCCTGAGCAGTTAGTTTGGCTGAAATTATAGCAGGAGTTTTTAATAAACAGAAGAAGAGGTATCAGGGAAAAGTGGCTGTACCCTAGCACTCCCTCCAGGTTACAAAGGTTTATCTGCACGGACCTTAGAATTTCTCTAAGGGCCTCTCCCTAGATACCAGATGACCCCTAGTGAAGGCTGGGCACCTGGGCACGCAGAACCATCTTCTGATAGTATGACTGCACCATGTTCTCTGCTCTTAGGCACACGGCCCTCGACTGCAACATACCAGGGATCAGATATGCCTTCCTGGATTTGCAGGAATGATAATCTGAAATGGAAGGGCAAATGTCACCAACCCTGCATCCAGACCACGTCTTTCTGGAGTCAGTTGGCCAGACAACATGTCAAAAATTCCAAATAATTGAAACTTCTTTCCTGGCCAGGGGGTCTTTTTGATTGATGGGATTGCTTCCAAAACCCCCAAAGATTCTCTGCAGAGATGCTTCAACAGCAGCTTGCAGAGAAATTTCAAGGTGGTCTCCCTGGGATAAGCATAACAGGAATAAGGTCCAACATGGAGATGACTAGCATGATCCCAGGCTCTCAGTGAACATTCCCATTTTCCTGCAGTCCTGCCAGGATAACTTTCCAAAAACGATTCCCCACCAATGAGCCCTGGTTGGGAATTTGAGTTTGGGATGGTCCTTAATGTCATGAAAGGAAATGTCAACTTAAATATCAACAAGGGATCCAACTTTCAGATGACACCTCAAAAGATGAGAGGCTCAGTGTGCCCTGGGGAGATGATGACTTGCACTCAGGTGGCTCCGAGATGCTGCCTGCTGAGCAGAAGCTGGCTCCCCTGCCATCTGGTGAGCGTCCTCAGCAGGAGTATGTCCTGGGCTTTAGGCCATACTTTCAGTGTCTCAAGGTCCAGGAAGCAACGGTGGTTTGCAGAATCTCAGAGAAACAATCGGACTCACCAGAAGGACTAATGGCCAGCTCTGTCATAGCCACCAATACATCTCAACCCTCTAGAAACCCCATTAGCCTCAACACAGCTCCTCCAGTTTGAAATGGCCTGGGGCAAAAGCCCTGTGCATTCTCCTGGTCTGAACCCTCTGCAACTTCCCACCGTGTACTGTCCAGTCATCAATGCTGGGCTCACCCTGAGGAAACCTCAAGTGCCTCCAGATTCCATTGTACATGGTAGGCCTGATGGCAGGCCCAGACGCTGCTGCCTTCATTAAACAGCCTTCTTAGTGTTTGCTGCTGCTCTGTGGGTGATCTGCTTCTGTGAATAGCCAGATGTCTTCTCTCTAGTACAACTCGCCCCCAGAGCCTATCCTTCCCCAAGCCTGCTCTCCATTGTGGTGTCTTAAATGTTCAAGTTTGCAATGTCCAGTTCTACCTGATTATTCCATTATGCCATCAAGATGGCAATCGACTCAGATGACAAGCTCCCCTCCAGCTCCTTCACTCAACTTCTCATAGATGAATAACCTGCCAGAAATGGGCATTAATACATAAAAATCCTCGAATTTCACGTTCTGATGCCAACACTCAACCCCATGGGAATGACCCAACCACTCCTCACTATAACCACATGCCCTCTTTGGTTACCATGGGAACCAACATGCTTCCTCATGGTGTTTCAGTGGGGTCTGATTTGATGTCACACAATCCTATGATGGGTCTTGGGTCCCAGGAGCCTGAGATGGCATCTCAAGGACAGATGGGTTTTCGCAGGAGTTCCCTCCAAGATGAGTCTCTTCCGCAGCAGGTATCATTTTCTTGCCATGGCACCAATGGAGGCAGAGCAACTTCTTGGAGACGTGGATGTCCCAGGAGAAGGCACATTTGGCCATTCTAACACCCAATTTAGAATTCAGCACTTTAAAATCCTGGGGGCCCAAGGGGTCCTGACTCCATCACTGTGCTGGGGAATAGCCTGTCTTCAGTCTTTTCGGACCCAGATCTTCAGGAAGTCATACCTGAGTTGGACCTGTCCTCTACACTCCACCTGAGAAGCCCAGCCAGACACTGAAATGGTTCCATGAGGGGAAGTCCCAGGCCATAAACAGCCCTGGGGTCCTAGACCTGGGTTTTTGCACAGGGGATGATGGGCAAACCAGCCCCCTGAATGTACTAGCTTTGCCTGGCTTGGGAGGTCCCGGGTTTGTGGAAACTCTGGGCATCCTTCCGGGTACAGGTGTAACCATGCTGAGCCTCAACCCAATACGATCACTGGCCTCTCTCAGGCAAGAGCAAATTATTAATGAAACACACACACACAGACACACAATTAATTTTTAAAAAACTAACTGTTACTAAGTTCAGTGTAGGGTAGGAATGGTAAGAAAATCTATTTTTTGTTTAATATTGAAACTTAGGACATTGCTTTTCAGTTTAAGTGCACCTCATCACTGTCTCTCTCGATATACACATCCACTTCTTTCACCCTTCACCATCTCCTTCATTAAGTGTGCTTCTTTCCCTCATGCCCACCCCCAGCCTGCTCACGCCCTGCCTTCCCCCCTTCTTTTCCCTTGGGTGCTGCATACTCAGCATTATTTGGGGGAGATAGATCTAGTAAAGCCTCAGCATCCCTGCTGAGCATCCTCCTGGTTTTGGGAGGGAGAGTGAGGTCTGTCCCTGGAATGCTCTGTGGCTTTTTCCTCCCGGGTGACTTTTTCTTTGCCAATATGCCCTCTTTTGCCTCCACTCTTGTTTTCTGGTCTCCTTTTCTGCGGAATTTCCAGGTGAATTTTATTAATGTGGGATGGAACAGATGCTAATGGTTATCCAGGATTTTGTTTTTGTTTTTTGAAATTTTGTGGTTACTTCCCTTTCTTCCTGCTCCCACACACAAAGTGTTCTACGGAACTTCCATTAAATTCGGTACAAAACCACTTGCTGGGGCTGTGATGTCAGAAAAATTAAATATATTGCTTCATGTAAAATTAAAAGGAATATTTCAAGGCTCAGTCCAAAAATGACTTCCATGAGACTCTTCCTGATCTCCAGGGGAGACCAAATGTCATTTTCCTTGGAACTTGCTACTAACATCTAACAGCTTCTTCCGTCCTTTTCTTGTAACATACTTTTTTATGTTTTATCTTTCCTATAAATTGAAACTATGTGAGAGTTGGTTCTGACCCTGATTCAACTTTGGATGCTGCACAGTGTTTTGCATGTAGCTGTTCACTGAATGTTAGGCAGATGCATAATTTTTTTCTCTAACCACTGCAAATTATCCCTAACATGGGGAATGATGGAGGGAACAATTAAAACAAGCCTCACAAGTTGAAACATGACACTCAGTTTATGAAATGAGGAGAAAAAAAGAGGAGTCGGAGGAGGATATAACCTGAGCTATAAATAGCTTTAAAGAAACTAAGCAACATGTGACAGGGATTTGTATGGGCTTCCAAGGTGCTGCGGGTAAAATGCTGGAGTTTATAAGAAGGAAGGGGAAGTTTATAAAGTTTACTTCTTAGCAGTGCAGTCAGGCAGTATCAGGGCTTACTATGTGTCTTTGTGCAGGCTGCTATAACAAAAGGCTGTAATAGACTGGGGGGCTTAAACAACAGACATTTATTCCTCACAGTTATGGAGGCTGAAGTCCAACAGACATTTATTCCTCACAGTTATGGAGGCTGCAGGGCTCCAGCAGATTTGTTGTCTGGTTGGAGCCCGCTTCCTGGTTCATAGATGGCTGTCTTTTTGCTGTGTCCTCACATGGTAGAAGGGACAACAGAGCTCTCTGTGTCTCTTTCATAAAGGCACTAGTCCCACTCATGAGGGCTCTACCCTCATGAAATCACCTTGCGAAGGCTCCACCTCCTAATACCATCACATTGGGGGTTAGGTTTTCTAACATGTGAGTTCTGGGGGGACAAACATTCAGTCTCTAACATTATGGTTCTGCATAGGCTCAGAAAGCACCCCGCACATCCTATCAAGTGAAAAGTGATGCTGATGACAGCCCTACACTGCCAGTGGTGTCTCTTGAAGCCTTGGAAACTGGGGATTTTAATAAAAATCTTCCTCACAGTGTCCCTCAGGAAAACTTGGAGGTTAAAATTTTATCAGATCCAGTGCTATTATAAAATGACTCTTTTTTAGCCTCCCCAAATTAGTTTAATATTCAAAGCAGCTTATTTCAACCATTCCCTGCTTAGTTAAATGAAGGCTTGGAAATACAGAGTGCACATGGAGAAGAGAGAAAGGTCTCTGTCTACTTCAGAAAATATTCGGAGTACATGCCTGCATCTTAACATTTTGCAGCCATCCTCTTTTTGTGAATTGCTATTTTGACACTTTATTTTTACTTACATTCAAGAATGACTCTTGGGAAGACTTCATTTTAAAAGTATTTTCTATTTACCTTGCTTAGGTATCATGATGAAAGTACTCTGGAAGTAGTCATATACAGATGGGGGCAATAAATGTGTGCTTTTAAGAAATGTCACGTCCAAGATTCTTAGCTTCTAAATGCAATGACAGTGAGGAACCCTCATGGCCTTGCTGCCACAGGCTCCAAACACCAGCTCCAGCCCGTCCACCAGGAATTATGTCACTGTCCTGAGGCTAATGGTCTCTGTTTACTCACAGGTGTGCTCACTTTAAATAAATCCCACTTACAAAAATTTAGACTTGCCAAATAGAAAAGCTGGCAAAGTGACTGCTAAAGAAAAGGATCCTTTACCGTGTCAACACTTTAAATAAGAAGCTGTTTTAGTAGATTTTAAAGTTTGAAAACATTTATTTCCCAGGAACTCTGGATTTGCTGGAAATGCTGCACACCTGTGTTCTCTTCATTATTCTAGCACAGGCTTTGACACTTTCTGAAGCCAGCCAGAAGTAGGATAAACAGCTAATTGTCTGTGTCATGTGCCGTGTGGCTTGTGAATCCAGAATAAGAGGCCAAAGAAGAAAATGATTGTTCCAGCACTGATTTGCTGTGAATCAGTTTCCATCCTCAGAAAATTCATTTTATTTTACTCACAGGGAAATCATATTAAACTGCCTACTCCATGTCAAGTTGTTTGGATTTCTGTGAAGAAAGAAAATAAGGGATTGGCAGAACAGCGTGTTATATGGGGAAAATCAGATCACCAGAGAATATTGGAGCTTTAATGGTCCTTAGCACCCTCTTAATCAGGCAAAATCCTTCATACTGTAGGTGCAAAAAGTAGAATGGGCATCTTTGTTTTGCCTTCCAAGCATTTCTGTTTCTCTTCCCAAGCTAACCTTAAAAGATGGATCCACTTCCAATGAACAGTTCCGAAGGAGTGGCATTGTTGGCTTCAGAGATGGAGACCTTCTGAAGTGGCTCCTCTGAAGGTTCTTGGCTTAGGTCACAATTTTTTATGTGTAGTGGGTACCGGGGAAAGGCAGCTTTTCATGTGAATTTATTATTGGCATCAAACAAGGCAGGATTTTGTTTTGGTTTGTTTTGGCCCATGGTAGGGTAGAACAGAGAATGGAATTACATAATCAGGCATTCCCAGGCAAACAAATTTAAATGTTGCTTTGAGTTTGAATTAGTCTGCTTAATGTCTAAATCTCACAGTTCTTCCTTCTATCTGTAGTGCAACCTAAAACATAAAAGATAAAGCATTCTCTGGGTTGAGATCTAACCCTGTATTCTGTCTTACACTCTGATCTACAAGGATGTAGAATTTGCTGCAATGGCATGTTATAGAGACATGTTCTGTCTTGAAAATAAGTAAGATATTTCTGTTAAAAATAGATATGGAGATTAGTGGTGGATAAATCTCATTAAGTTTGGAATCTGGGTTGACTTTATATAAGGGTTCCAGGAATTCTGGGGCTTAGTGACAGATTACACAAGTATTTGGAGATTAAAGAGCTCATCAAATCCAGGAAAAAAATGCATGTCCTTTAAGGATGTCCCCCCAAATATATGTGTTTGTGTGTATACACACACACACACACACACACGCACACACACTTAGGGAAGAATTAATAACCAAAGCTTCAAGTTTTCAGAGGCTTATGTCTTTTCTACTTCTGTGGGAGAAGAGAACTCTATTCTAAACCATGCCCACCAGAGCAAGCAAACCAAATAGGACACACAGTGTTTTCTCAATGGCCATATTAAGAACTGAGCTCCCTTGTAGGTATAAAAAGAGACAGCCTGGCTTGAGTTCAAATCCTGTCTCTCTCAACTTAGTTGCTATGTGGCCTATTCAAATTATTCTACCTCACAGAGCCTCTATTCCTTCAACCTGAAAGCAGAGGGGGTAACAGTGTGAGGATAAATTTCCTATCACAAAATAAAAATTTAAAGCCATGTTTGATTAAAAAATAATATTCAAGAAAACCTGAAAATAGAAATCTACGTTTACATTGACTGTATGAAATGTTTTTACAATTCCTGTCTCCTCTGTACCTCTAAGGGACTACTGCTTCAGTATCCATTTATTCTTTCCTGGTTCAGTAGTTGCTTATGAGCCTAACACAGGGAGAGGCAGTGGCCCTTCAAAGAGAGAGTCCTAGACTTGTAGAGAAAAGAACTGGGCTTGAGATCTGACTTATCCATTATCTCCGACCTTGGAAAAATCATTACATTTCTCTGACTTATGGTTTTTCATCTGTAAGATGGTGTTTTAGACCAAATGTTGGTGTCCTCCCCAAATTCATATGTTGAAGCTCTAACCCCAATATGATGATATTTGGAGGTGGGGATTTGGTAGGTAAGTTTAGATGAGGTGATAAGGGTGGAGCCCTCATGAATGGGATTAGTGCCCTTATAAGAAGAAGAGACAAGGGCACTCTCTCTCTCTCTCTTTCTCTCTCTCTCTCTCTCCCTCCCTCTCTCCCTCCCTCCCCCCACCCCACCATGTAAGAACTCAGTGAGAAGGTGGCTGTCTGCAAGCCAGGAAAAGGGGTCTAAGCAGAAACCAAATCAGCTGCCATCTTATTCTTGGACTTCCCAGCCTCCAGAACTGTGAGATATAAATGTATATTTTTTAAGCCACCTAGTCTGTGGTATTTTGTTAAAGCAGGCCAAGCTGACTAAAACAGATGGGGATAAAAATACCAACCTATATTATAGAGTCCTTAGATCACAAATGAGACATATATAAAATCTCTGCAAATTTTCGATCACTAAACAAATTATGAGTACTGTGTTAGGAACTAGAGAGATGTAAAAATGAGCCAGGTACTGACCTTGACCTCAAAAAGTTCAGTTTCCTAGGTGAGGTAAGACTCATGTATTACCAACTATGATACAAAAGAGAAAGGGCCATATTCATTCATTCTTCAGTCATTCATTCATTTGTTTAACAGACATATATTCAGCATCTGCTATGTGCCAAGTGCTAGATTTGGGGCAGCAATAAACAAACAAAAAATTCCCTGTTCTTACAGAGCTTTTATGTGAGTCATGGAAGCAGTCAATAAACAAATACATAAATATTAAATAATATATTCAGTGGTAGGAAGTGCTTTGAAGAAAAATAAAGTAAGGCAATGGAAAAATTGTGGTGAGGGAGACTTGGCTATTTTGTACAATGTGATGAGAAAAGACCTAGTCAAGTCATGTGACTGGAGGGTCAGTCTCATTTGAACAGACACTTCCATGAAGTGAGGAGATGAGCTTAACAGGTTTCTTGGAGGATAATGTTGAAGGCAGGGAAAACAGCAAGCGCAGATGTCCAGAGGCAGGAATGTTAGTCATAAAAAATATTCTAACAGGCTCTGGGAATTCAGAGTTGATGAGATTATTTCTAGCTAAGAGAGTCGATAATGATATAAGACCCTCAAGATCAGTTCAGGGAAAATAGAGGTCCTGCTAAAGAAGAAGCTTGTATAAAAGCACCACATATTTACATAGTCTTTTATATTTTTCACCCATCTTTTGCTTAGATCATAACTCATAAATTTCTATCCACGGGTACATATTTATAATCATTATCCAACCCACAAAGATAGTCGTAAATGATCACATTTCAGTTTCCTATAAACATAATAAGTGGACATCGTTATTAGTCACCCCTTTCCCATTTCAGATTATTATTATCATCACTTCAGATATAGGATAGTTTAGAACCCATACTTTGGAGTTAGGCAGATAGAAATTCACATCCCAGTTCAATTGGTTCTAGATTTCTGACCTTAAGGATATTGCTTAGGCTTTTGAAACCATAGTTTCTTTATTTGTAAAATGGAAATGATGATATCCTGAGGAGTTTGTTGTGAGAATGAGAATGTTGTGGGATTTTACATACACATACACACACACAGTATTTAACACAATACCTGACATAAAGTAAATAATTCACAAATAATTGTTTAAAAATAAAATAGTGGGAGATGCCCTCTTTTTACCTATTGTCCTTCATGGAGGTGGTATTGAAAAATTGCTCACTGATGCTATTCTTTCCCACCTTTTCTTTATTGAAATATTCACAAACATCAAACTATAAAGCAAGAAACTTAGAATCTAAAAGTCATACGATACAAATGATTCCAAGATGAATGCAAGAGAAAGTATGAATGGAAGTAACAAGAACAAGTATTTACAAGTTTTTACTGCATAAGAAGGCTTTGAAAGACATTAATCTATTTACTCTCTGATAATAAACCTGTAGTCTGAATATTATTTATCTTCCCCATTTTACAGATAAAAATATATGACTCAGATAGGTTGAGTGATTTTGGCTAAAATCATACAGCTTGTGAGTGGTGAGACCGGAACTTATATTTAGGTCTTCTGATTCCAAGTCCCTGGGGGTAGTTATTGGGGCAACTGGTGCCCAAGAAATTCTCGCAAGACTGGAAAAACTTCCAAGTGATTAACTGAGTTGGTTGCATTATGGGCCTCCCTCCTACTTGTGAATTTTGATTTTTCACTGAGGATTATTAAAGAAAGTTACCTAAGCTTCTTCACAAAGCTCCAGAAATTTCTGGTTACAGACAGCTAATGAAGTATGTGTTTCTTTCTGAATGGATTTCAGAGAATCTAGATTTTAAATAGCCTTGCTTGAAAGCAAGGTCCCTGTGTTGTTTAGGCTCGTTTGATCACTTGTCTGAGCTCTGCAAGGACAGGGACTATGTCTTACCCATCTTTGCATCCCAAGGCCCAGCAAAGAGCCTGGCACCCAGGAAGCTCCCAGGCAGGGCTTGAGGGCCAGGCTGACAGGCCCTGTGATGGTTGATATCAGTTAGCATCTCCAGTTTAGCTCTGATTTTGGCTGCAGTGAATACTCTAGACATCAGCTGTCATGAGAAAACATATCACATGGTAATTTTTCAGCTTTTAGTTCTGAATCCAAGCCCCTGGCCTGGATGATGAGACAATAGAGCCCTCCAGCCTCTATACTTCCCACCATTTCTCCTCTCTTTCTGGTTCCTTTTCAGAAAGAGCTTCTCTTATAGGAGCCTGAGCCTGAGCCAGAGCTGCAGACCTTGTTTGCCTCAATAGAGAAAATAATTTTAAAACAAGGACGTTAAATCTGCCTTCAGCTTTGGGTCTTGAATATCAGTGTTGACTTAAGCCTTCCCCATGGAGAAGAGTGGCATTGGTCAGCAGAACTGGTGAGCAGGTGGCATTAGCACCAGCATGGAAGGGAGCTGCAGCGAGTTGAAATCTCTGCACTGTCATGTAACAAGGGCTGAATGTATTGACCAGCTTAGGTATTGATCACTTTACACACATTATTTAGTCCTCGATGGAGGATTCCTATTAGTATTCTCATTTTCCAGAGGAGAAAGTTGGAGAATAGAGGTGAAGTGACTTGCCCCAGGTCACAGAGAGTAAGTGGCAGGTCTGGAATAAAACAAAGCAATTGGACTTCACAGCCTGTGCTCTTAACTACGTGACCTTGGGCAAGGGAATGACCCTCTCAGTGCCTCCATTTCCTCATTGGTAAAATGAATAGAGGAACAACTACTTCCTTAGGTGGTTAGGAAAAGTCATTGAGATCATACATGCAAAGCCCTTGACACTTAGTAGGCACTTAAAATATGTCAGTTCCCTCTCTTCCCTCAAATAACCTGAGATTGAAGAGTGTCACCTCTTGAGCGATCCTTTAGAAACTTAAAGCTAAAATTAATCCAGGCCATGCCAGAGCCAATGACAATAAAGCTTTGTCCAGACTTATTATTTTGTTTCAATAGGAGACCTGCCTCCACTTTCCTGGGCAGGTCCACAGAGCCAGCCCAGACTGAAAACGCACGTGGCCATTGCAAACGCATTGTTGAAACATGACGGACACTTCAGGAACCAGGAGATTCTTTCTGGAAATGCCTTGCTTCTTAGCCAAAACAGAGATGGTTAAACAGTACAGCAGTGCAGCTGTGGCCTTCAGGGCGCACAGTGGGGCTTCACGCTCCTGGGGCAAATGGAAACCCAGGGACACACTTGCCAGCTGGCACTGTCCCTCGAGGGACAAGATATGCGTGGCCTCGCCTTCCAAGTTGAGAGCAATTGCTGGCAGGACACCATGAGCATGTCAAGTTAAGGGAATATTTTTTTTTAAAGGCCCATCACTGTTTTTCTTTCTTTAAATGGTAGCCACCAAAAAGTTATGCAAACACTTCAGCTGTGGAATATTTAATCTGACATTTGGCATAGCTCCCTTGTTGATCCAAGACATGAAGTATGCAGTATATGACTTGCAGTTGTTTCAGTGTTCACTTAAAAAAAAGATAAACCAGACACAACAATTTAATTTTCTATCCCCTCAACTTTAACTGGGTCACTACCAGGATCCATCCTTGATTCCCAAGTAATAGGATGACAATTATGAACCACAGTCCATAAGATGAATAGCTCATTTAATCAAGTTGGTGGATTTAGTCTTTTTCTTTTTTGGCCCTGCTGAAAGCTTTAGGAGTCCCTGTGCTTATGGTTTTTTCTAGGGTTTGGCAGTTCTTTTATTTGGGTCTGGTGTTTCGGGGTTTCACGTGCTCTTGTAGAAACATTGCCAGAACTGTCCTCCCATCATCCTTGTCATTGGGTTTTAAGTGAGAAAAGAAGCACCTTGCTGCAGTCTTCTGCCCATTCACATGGGACATGTGTCCTGGCTGCATGTGGTCATCCATTAGTGGATGTTACTCACCCTGTTCCTTCTTCTTTAACTATCTCACTGACAGTTGTGTTCTCCTAAAAGAGGAATTTCCTCTGGTTCTCTTTGAATATCAGTCACATGGTTTTAGATCCCTGACAGGTAAGAAGAACATTGCCACTCCTCAGAAAACACATGGATACTAAAAATCCTAGTTAGTGAGCAGTTCACATTTCGTACCATGTGGAGGGAAGGATGCAGGACTGGCCAACATTCCAAAGGAAAGGAGAACCTTTCCAAATGTTCCTCCGCTGATGAGTTAGAAAAGTTGCTTAATGTAAACAAGCATAATTCCTCAAGTTCCATCCTTCCTGCAGGTGGGCCAATAGGCTAAAAAGCACTAGAAAACGTAGTAAAGTGCAGTCTATTTCTTCATTCTCCTCCACTTCCATGCTCACTGTTATAACAACGCTGATTTAAACATCAGGTCACTGTCACTGGGCTCCAGGCAATGGCATAATTCTGCTTCAGAGAAATACTGAAACAGTGTTCATCCTATACAAAGCGATGGGTGGAGAAGGGAGAGAATCAGATGGCAATGCTTAAAAAGGAAACTGGAGACTGATGAATCTGGACGCTTCCTTAGTTCTGGTTCGAGTTTCTGGGTCCCATTCCCAATAAAAAATATATCTTTGTTTCTAATGGACAATTCAAAGGACACAAACCTGAGTGTTAAAAGCTGTGTCTCAGTTTTATGGTTTGAGGGATTCAGTTAGGTGAGAAAGAATCTTCTCTACCTCAAAAAACTTTAGCCAACACATGAAATGTGCTTGAGAGCAGAGAAATGCTAAGAAAAAATGGACCTTTTTAGCAGGTAGATGTTCCGATTATTGATTTGTTTAAAAAATACCTACATATCAATGCTTTTAATGGCAGTTTTTCAAAAATAGTGGGATAATAGGCAATTTTAACTTTCTCTTTAGACTTCTCTCTCTCTCCCTCCCTCCCTCCCTCCCTCCCTCTCTTAGTTTTTGACATTGAATATTTGTTTGTTATATAAATGGAAAATGGCAATTAAGAATGCACTCTTTCTCTAAGGATCTCGTAGTGTACTTTTGCTGGGAGTATGCTAGTGAGTCCTGAAATTAGGTCATTCTGTATGTTCTCACTGTAATGAGATGCTCCAGGTCAGGAAACCTCTGTAGAAAGTTTCTAGCGGCGCTTCTACCAGAGGGCAAGATTCTAAAGCTCTTTGCTCACTTTTTTCAAGCTTTATCCGCATGAGAAGGAATTAATATCATGTTCTTACAATGGATCAATTATAACTGAAACTAAAGTAGAGATAAATTAAATTCCATAAGCCAAGAATATTTCATAGAAATTTCTTCTCAAAGTTTTTCTCCAAGTATTTTCAGTTGTGAAGTTTCTTCAAGGAAGATGGCAGGGCATTTCTCAGTAAATAATTGGCAAGCAGTGTAGGGCACTGCAAGTTCCCTCAGGTTTCTGAAAATGGAACTTACTGTGGATATTGAGTAACTCTTTAGGGTTTAGGATGGCAGAGCAGTGACATCTTACATGCTGACCCTCACTGACAGGGGCAGTTTCTGGAATGCTCTGTTGAGAGGGGGAGTGGGAGGAACAGGCTCAGTGCCAATGCTCAGACATGATGAGTGATATCTGCCATGTGTCTGAGGCAGCAGTACTGCCGTCACAATTGATTTTAAATTGTCAAGCCTATTCTCGTATTTAACTAAATGAGTTTCTAGTGATTTGCATAGTGATCAAAGTGTTTTCCCACAATATTTAGTTGGGCAATATCTAAGCATATCCTAGCGGCTACTGAAACTATTTCTATCTCCCTGCCTGCTTGACTGCTCAGGAGCTTCAGCAGACCCCTCATTTGTAATTGCACACCTGAGGCTCTTTGTGTTTCAGAGTCTGAGAATAGGAAGGAAGCTTGGGGACCCCTAATGTTACCCCCTTATTTGACAGATTGAAGAGCAGATGCTTGGAGAAGTAAAGTGACTCACCCAAGGTCACACAACTGGCTTAGGGCAAGGGCAGTACTAGACCCATATCACCTGATTCCTAATCCAGTCTTGACTTACTACACCATAGATTCTTTTATAAGACCATATTCACAAACTTTTATAAGAGATTTAGTAATTCAAAGAGATGATACCCTTGCAGAAGGACATACTGTAGAGCAGCCCCACTGCTTCTGTATTCTTTTCTTTTCTTTATGATGCTGAGCACTGAGAGCCCTCAATTCATATCTGATCTTAAAAGAAAGTGGAAGGGGTGGAAACGAGAGGTTTATAGATCACAAATGCTATTTTTAATAACTTACTTCACCTGTGCATTTCCCCTAGCCCCATACCACTCTACCATGCAAAGGAATTTTTAAAACAAAGTGATTGTATGAAAGCACTGTTAAAGTAGCTCTCATCATCTTTTGCGATTGGATTTCAGAAGCTTTCTTATTCATATATAGATTACAGTGTATTCGATTTATGCAGTGGAAACCTTCAAGAAATGAACTAAAACTGAATTCTTATGGAAAAAACACTTTACTTCCTGCCATATTGCTGCAACAGAAATTTTATTGGCAAAGTAAGTCGCAATATTATTCCCAGCAGAAGAATTCTGCATATGTGAAAAAGAGTATAATTGCCTCATTAAAAATCAAAGAGGGAAAGAAAAAAGTGAGCAAATTGGGAAGTATGTTGCCATAACCACAGTTAAGCTCCATATGTATTAAACCTAATTTATGAAAAGCCACACTTATTAAACAGATAAAGAAAGTGGTGAATTGTCCCAAGATATTATACCCTATAAGGCTTAGGTCCATACAGGATTCATTAAGAAAAACAGAAAAGATATACAACATCTAATACTGAAAATACAAGGGTTTAGTAGAAGATGGAAGTGAAAGCAATTTTAACAGGCCTTCCCTTCTAATCATCAAAACTGACTCAAAGACTACGAAGAGGGAAATATAAAAAAATTATACCAGCATTTAATCTTTGTAATAGCATCAATCTGGTACTCTAAAATTTCTGACATTTCTAAGAGAAAAAAATGACCTTTGAAACATAGCAGAAAATGATTCAGTGAGCTACCACACAACTGAGAGAATGATGGGGGAGTATGAATTGCAACAAATAAGAATAGATCTTTCTGGAACATTCTTCTAAATATCCCTTAGTTTGAAAGGACAAAGACTGAAAGAGTTGGGAGAAACCACTGAAGTTGGAAACCATCTGTGTGCTGTGTTTAGAAGTCATAGATCCCTTGAGGAAAGCAAGGGATCTTTTCCCTGGGGCTTCTTTGACTCAGAAGTTTATTAGCAGTGGTAATCTGGAGAAGTAGTGTCTAGAATATGGATCATTGAAGAGATGGAACTCACCTCACTTGGAGCTATTTCTGCTGTACATATAAAGTGGATGATAGTATGTGAAGGGAGGAAACTGGTGATGAAGAAAAAAACATATGCCCTTTCACCAAACAAAAAGGACATAGTAGTGGGAATTTCTTGATGTTGAATTTGAACCAGTATGGCTAGTAACTAGAGCCTACTGAATAAACCAGAATATTCTCCCAAGTCAGTGGAACTGGAACTTGATGAACTAGTTTCAAACATATGTAGGAAAAGCTTGTAATTAAACATTTTTTTAATTGTAAGCATTCATAATCCCAACTATCTGCTCAACAGAAGACTTCTGAATGACTTAAATGGCTGAACAGATGACATTAGTTTGTCCAGTCAGGCATTCAGCCTAGATTCAAAGGAGAGACAGGAAATTCACCCAAGTACAATGAGAGGAAATACAAGACTCCATCTATACTATTTATTGTTTGTTTATTTAAAAATGACTGTTATAGATAGCCTTGTCTCTTTAACTCAAGCAAAGGGATAAACGAGACTTCTGAAAAACATCTGTAATAAAAAAGGAAAATAAATACTACATTCCGAGAAAGAACATCGTTTTAGAAAATATTTATTCTGGGAAACTGAAAAAAAAGTAGGTAATAAATATTTTCATTTTAAAGGAAATATAAAAAAAGAGAAAAACATGAACTAAGAAAAAAAGAGAAGAGATGAAATAAGAGACTGGAAATTAAAAAGTACCAGCTTTGTTATAAAAACAAATAAGTTATTTCAAATTTTTAATGGTAGTGTAAGTCAAAGAGACAGAGATCTAGATATAGAGAAGAGAATCAAAAATGCAGAAAGATAAATCCGTAGCCTGAAAGATGAATAAGAGGAAATTCTAAAGCATGCAGAGGGGAAGGGCAGAAAGCTGGAAATAATAAAAGAGAAAGTAATAGACATAAAATGCAAAAACAGAGATCCTGCATATGAATAATGAGTGTGAATGAAGTACTTAAAAATAAGTTAAAAATACAAAAGAAAAAACTGTAATTGAATTAAACTGTGCAGAGTAAAAATAATTACTAGGTGAAATTATTGGAATGCTGTCAACAATTTCTTATGACATTTTGAAATTCAAAGGCAAATAGTTCTAAAAGGATTGAGACAGAAGTCACAGATCACCTAAAATGGGAGAAAAAGTCATGCAGGCTTCAGACTTCTGTACATGTTCATGCAAAGGCAGCAGAAGTAGCCCAAGACTGGAAACTATTCAAATGCCTATTAACGGGAGAATGTATAAATAAGTTTTATATTCACACAACAAAATAGTATATAGCAGTAAGACTAAACTACTTACTATATGCAAAAATATAATCTCACAAAAATAATATTGAATGAAAGAAGCTAAAAATGAAAGAGTAAATGCTACAAAAACTCATTTACATAAAAGTACAAAATAAGGTAAAACAAATCTATACTGCTAAAAGTCAAGTAATGGTTATGCAGAAGGGGTTGGGGGAGGCTGTGATTCCAGGATGAGCGGATTAGTGAGGACTTCTGTGAGTACTGATAATATTCTGTTTCTTGATCTGCATGCATTTTATACAGTGTGTTTAATTGTCCATTTTAGGAAAATTAATCCAATTGTACACATGTTATATGTATACTCATAAGAAGTTTTTTAAATGTTGAAGTAAAATTAGAGCAGTTATTAGAGATGAAGAGGATTCAGTGTATAGATGCCATGGATAGATGCCTTGTATAGGAGGGGCCTAGGAATACTGAATAACATTGGACTTTGCTAGAAAAATGTTTAGATAAATACTTACAATAAAAATTTAATGGTCATAACTAAATACATAATACACTCTGCAGCTTCCAAGTCAGTGGAAGAAAAAACATAGAGAATAAAGTAAATTTCATCAAGTTAATAGAAGGTAGGACAGATGTAAAAAAATGAAAGAAAATGCATAGTAAACAGAAACTTATTTTTAAAAAGGTGATAGAAGTTACTCTAAATATGTCAGTCTCCATAACAAAATATAAATGAATTTAACTCACTTTCTAAAAGACAGATAATATAAAATAAGATTAAAATATCCATGCTCAGATCTTAGTTTCAAAATACCATTTCCAATAAAAGTAACCAAGGCTACTTGGAGAAGTGGTTGATTTCAGAATTAGGAAAGGATAATTAAATATCTGTAAGTTTGTGATGGTATAAATAAATAATTGAATGAATAAGGATGAAGAAAGGACTACTCTTCCTTGCCAAAGAAGTCCAATTAATAAATATAGAAGAAATGAGGAAAACAGAAAATCACCATAGAATACCATAGTAATTGTTACAGGTACGATCCACCAATGATTGCTAAAATTAGTGAGTAAAAGTTTAAGAGTAACAGGACATTGTATAACCTCAAAGTATCACCTCCCTCAAGATACAGTGGAGAAACCTGGCAAATAATACCTTAACCAAATGAGAACAGTTAACATCATCAATAGTAAGACTTACTGACATCATTTAAATCCTGATAGGATACCCTGTGAAGGGCAAATCTCTCGGGTGTTCTTCCCAATATGTTGGGTTGCCCAAAAAGGTCATTCGGGTTTTTCCATAACATCTTATGATAAACCCAAATGACCTTTTTGGCCAACCCAATACATAACCTTAATCCATTCTGAGAAAATGTCAGAGAAAGCCAAACTGAAGGCTATTCTATAAGATACCTGTCCAGTACTCTGCAAAAGTGTCAAGTTCATACAAGACAAGGAGAAACCAAGGAACTATCACAAACTGGAAGAAACATGACAATTAAGTACAATGAACAGGATCCTGAATTGGATCCTGGAACAGGATTAGTGAAAAAACTGGTGAACTCTGAATGAAGTCTATAGTTTAGTTAATAGTATTACAGCAATGTTAATTTCCTGGTTTTTGTAATGTTACTGTGGTTACATAGGATGTTAACACTAGAGAAAGATGGGAATTCTGTACTATTTTTGCAACTATTCTATAAGTCTAAAATTATTTCAAAATAAAAAGATTTTTTAAAAATCAGACTATTAAGTTGTGGAGACCTCAGTAGCCTTTGAATTTCTCTATTGTAATTAGTTAATCAGATTTTATTCATGTGTTTGCATCTATATTTATAAAATATTCTTCTAGAAAATATGAATTATCAAAATTGACTCAAGAATAAGTAGACAATCTCAGTTTGAAATTATAGCAAAAATAGTTTTCTCACAAAAAACACCCACCTACCCAGACAAATTTTCAGGCAACTTTTACAAAACGTAAAGAAATAGATAATCCAAATACTATAAAAGTTGTTAAGAGCATTAAAAAAAAAGGAAAACTGCCCAAATAATTTTGTAAGGGTAGTATAATCTTGCTTTCAAAATCAGATGAGACAAATTTAAGAAAAAAATACCTAGTCCCATTACTCTTATGAAGGTAGATAAAAAATACTAAAAACACTAGTCAATTGAATCCAGCGTGTGCATGTGAGTGTGTGAATGTGTGTGTTCGCGTGCATATGTATCATGCCTAGCTGGTATTTATCCCTGGGATACAATAGGAAATCTATCAGTATCAATGTATTCTAAGATGCTAAGTGAGAAAGCAAAAAAAAGAATAAAGAAAAGCTATTCAGAGAAGAAATACGGGTGACAAGTAAATCCATCTGATAAATTAATCTCACTGATAATCAGACGGAAACAAATTTAAAATACTGTATTTTTTTTGCCAATTAAATTGGGAAAAATAGGAAAAATTGTACCAAGCAATGATGTTGCACCCATGAGATGAGGGTGTAGATTATCACAATATTCTCAAGGGGGATTTAGCAAAACAGATTACAATTTTAAATAATTGTGGTCTTCATCTCAGAAAGTCCATTTCTAAGAGTATGTTTTAAGTAAATAATTGGACAAGGGTACAAATACCATCTGTAAAAATATTTATTTTTCAAATGGTCTTTTTAGGTGAGGAAATATTGGCTTTTATTTCCTGTCCCTCCCAACTCTGGATGTGATACCTGAGTTAGGTCATTAAATTGGACTTAAGGTGAGGATCTGACACAGCTCCATGAATCAGGAGACAACTCATAATGACAAAATCTTCTATTTTTGTGCATTTGGGTTAACATCAGTTATTTGCTTCCAAAATACTAATTGTTGACTATTAATTTTCAACAGATGGGAAACACTTAGGAGTAACCTGAGCTACTGGCTCTCAAATTAGCGTGTGCATCAGAATCACCTGGAGGGCTTGTTGAACCACAGATTGCTGGGACCCACCCCCAGAGTTTCTGATTTAGTAGACCTGAGAATTTGCAGTTCTGACAAACTTCCAGGTGTTGCTGATGTTGATAGACCAAGGACCACATTCTGTGAACCACTGCTGTAAGAGAAGCCTGCTGACTCTTTCTGTTTATTCATGGAGTAACTGACTAGAGACAAAATAGAAAGAGACTCGAGGGCATAAGCCATTCTTACCTCCTCCTCTCTTCTGACATTCTATCTTTATTTTACTTTGAGGGACCTTTACAGCATCAGTTCAACATACGTGCTCTGAAACCTCACTGTAACACCCTCCTCTTCCTGTATAAAAATAAAGATTAAAAAACAAAACAAACAAAACAACTTGGGCATGAGGCAAGTTCTTCCTGCAGCTCAGCTAATAGGATCTAATTACCAAAGTACCAGGATCTTTCTAAAATCCCCAAGAGCACGCTTAATGGTCTCTACTCTATTGACACTGGAGTCAATCTAAGCAAGGCTGTGTCTCTTCACAATCTTGGGCTACACTTTTCCAGCAGTCTCTCTACTCATGGCCTTCTTATCAAAAGGAAAAGAGAAATAATGATAAAAGGTAAAAATATAATTTGTCTATTTTAATTCTAACATAACCACCTTGAGAAAAGATGCAGAAAGAAGCATTTGGCGCTTTGGCCGAAGTATCATGATCTGATCACCTGCATCAGTGGGGAAGATTGGGAATCAGGTCTGTCCAGTTGATCCTTTGCCAGAGAACACATCAGCACTTTGAGCTGATGACTGCATTTCATGGTCTAACTTCACATTTTATTAAACTATAAAATGTAATTCAATATGACTGAGGTAATGAGGCTTAATGTGTTGGCTTGGTCCACGTTAAAAGACGCAAATCGCTGGCAACCACAATTCCATGTTTAACCCACCATCCCAGCCAGCGCTACCTGCCTTTGAAACCTTTTTGTTCTCTTTTAAATTTTGAGGTAGTAATTTTGTTTCTTTAGTCACATCATAAATTTCCAACTCTATATTTGCTAGAACAATTTATAATTAGAAAAAGAGCCAACTATTCTCCCATAGTCAGTCCTTTTTTCTCTTTTATCTTTGTCAAATATCTTGGTAGTTAAGAACAGAGTCTCAGGCACGCTGTCACCAGAGTTTAAATTCTGGCCTTGCCATTTGTAGTTGTGTGACCTTGGGCAAGTCAGTTATCTTTTGTGTGAGCCTCATTTTCCTCAACTGTTCTCATTGGATTAAATGAATTAAAATATGTAGAATACTTAGAACAACACTTGGAATTTAGTATGTGCTTAATAAATGTTAACTCTTATTAAATATTAATTTCTTAGATGTTTTGGTAGCAGTCTCTGGGACAATCCTGTTTAGGGGACCAGGCCCCTAAACAAATGCAACCTCATTTTTAAATAAGTGGAAACCTGTAGGCTTTAAATAAGCTGACTGACAAAAGTAAAGTATAATATAGGAGCTTAAATTTAGCTTCCAACATTGTTTTTTGTTAGAATGTAAAAATGGAAAATCTTTTCGCATTAGTTTTTAATTATTCATGGGTGACATGCTCAACAGATGAGCCTGTAGATAGCTGACCTGAATGGTTTCCCTGTGGTTGGGCTTGCTGAGACCTGCCTGCCCAAGGAATTGCTGCTCCTTCCTGGACTGGACACGATGGACACAATGGAGCCTTATTTCCTTGGGGCCCTGTAGGCTGTCAAAAGAGCTCCACCCACCGCTTCTGCAGGATCAGCAGCCTCAGGAGGCTCTGTGGGTGAAGACTCAGCCATGCACAAAAAAGAACTCTGGGAAAACTGTTTCATTAAACTGATATATCATTATGAATTCATTCAGATAAATATTAACTATTTAGTTGCCAGCCACTGTGTTAGATTTTTAAATTCAGTGACAGTAAGATGGATAGTTTTTCAATGATACATGAAAGAAAGTCCCTAATTAAAAAGTTTATTTATTCTCTAGCTTTATTGAGTTTATAATTGATATATAACACTGTGTAAGTTTAAGGTGTACACAGGTTGATTTGATACAGTTATATATTGCAAAATGATTACCACCATCACATCACAAAATTATCATTTCTTTTTTCTGATGGGAACATTTAAGATCTATTCTCTTAGCAACTTTCAAGTATGTAATATGGTATTATTAACTATAATCATCATGCCGTACATTACATCCCCAGAACATATTCTAAAAAGAATTTTTAATTTAGAAAAAGAGGTAAGAGCTTTTCATTCTTTATTTTCATACAAAGATCTTTTCTTTCAGCAAATTCATGGCCTGCTAATATACAAAATTTTATATTATGTCATATATTGTTACATTATATATAAAACTTCTACTGTTATAAAATATCTTCATTCCTTTGCTCAGGAAAAAGTATCTCATTTGTGATTTACTTTGCATTCCTTGGTTACTAGTGAGAGTTAATATTTTATTGTCCCTTTGTAATTCTTCTTTTTTGAATTTATTGGGTTTTTTGCCCTTTAATTTTTATTGCCATCTCTCTTTTTTTTTTTTTCTTTTGGCTCCGTTGGGTCTTTGTTGCTGCATGCGGGTTTTCTCTAGTTACGGCGAGCGGGGGCTACTCTTCATTGTGGTGCACGGGCTTCTCTCTGCAGTGGCTTCTCTTACTGTGGAGCACAGGCTCTAGATGCGCAGGCTTCAGTAGTTGTGGCACGCAGGCTCAGTAGTTGTGGCTCGTGGGCTTAGTTCCATGGCATGTAGGCTCTTCCTGGACCAGGGATCAAACCCGTGTCCCTGCATTGCCAGGCAGATTCTTAACCACTTTGCCACCAGGGAAGCCCGACATCTCATTTTTTAAGTAAAAAAATAACTTCATTGTATGTTACATGTTATAAATATGCCCTTTTTGTTTTCTTTTTGTCTTTCATTTATCCTAACGTCATTTCGCATGTACAGGCATACCTTGTTTTATTGGACTTTGTTTTCTCATGCTTCACAGATACTGCATTTTTTACAAATTGAAGGTTTGTGGCAACCCTGCATTGTCAGATGATGGTTAGCATTTGTTATAGCATGAAAGTCTTTTGTTTTTTTTTTTTTTTGCGGTACGCGGGCCTCTCACTGCTGTGTCCTCCTCCGTTGTGGAGCACAGGCTCTGGATGTGCAGGCTCAGCGGCCATGGCTCACGGATCCAGCCGCTCTGCGGCATGTGGGATCTTCCCGGACTGGGGCACCAACCCATGTCCCCTGCATCGGCAGGCGGACTCTCAACCACTGCACCACCAGGGAAGCCCCCAACGAAAGTATTTTTTAATTAAGGTATGTACAATTTAAAGACAGAATGCTATTGCACAGAATGGACTACAGCATACTGTAAACATAAATTATATATACACTATGAAACCAAAAAATTCCTGTGACTTTTTCCTGATATCTGCTTTACTGCAGTGGTTTGGAACTGAGTTTGCAGTATCTCTGAGGTATGCCTTTATGTACAAACATAATTTTTATGTTGGCCAATCTATTATTTTTCCTTCTTTGGCTTTGCCTTGAATGTGAGGCTTTTAAAAACTTCCCTCTTCCAGTATATACTAGTATATAATAAACAAGTGTTTGTGTTTTTTTTTTTTCTTACTGTAAGGGTTTTTTTTGACGTGTGCTTTTAATCTATCGTTAATATATTTTGAGGTATGGTATGATGAAGAGAAAATTATTATTTTTTTAATTAGCCAGTCAGCCTGATAGTATTTATTGAATAATATAACATTATAAGTTAATATTTTCAAAGATAATTTTGATGAGTTTAATTTTTGTTTCTTTGTTTAATTGTAGTCGATTTACAATGTTGTGTTAGTTTCAGGCATACAGCAAAGTGATTCAGTTATACATATTTATGTATATCTTTCAGATTCTTTTCCCTTATAGGTTATTACAAAATATTGATTATAGTTCCCTGTGCCATATAGTAGGTTCTCGTTGGTTATCTACGTTATATATAGTAATGTGTTTATGTTAATCCCAAACAACTCCTAATTTTTCCCTTCCACCCACCTCCTTTCCCCGTTGGTAACCGTAAGTTTTCTATGTCTGTGGGTCTGTTTTTTTCTGGTATATAAATTCATTTGTATTAATTTTTTTTAATGTTCCACATATAAGCAGTATCATATGATATTTGCCTTTCTCTGTCTAGTTTAATTCACTTAGTATGATAATCTCTAGGTCCATCCATGTTGCTGTAAATGGCATTATTTCATTCTTTTTTATGACTAATACTCCATTGTATAAATACACCACATCTTCTTTAACCATTCATCTGTTGATGGACATCTAGGTTGTCTCCATGTCTTGGCTATTGTAAATAGTCCTGCAGTGAACATTGGAGTGCATGTATCTTTTCAAATTGTAGCTTTCTCCAGATATATGCCTAGCAGTAGGATTGCAGGATCATATGGTAACTCTATTTTTAGTTTTTTTAAGGAACCTCCATACTGTTCTCTATAGTGGCTGTACCAGTTTACATTCCCACCAACAGTGTAAGAGGGTCGCTTTTTCTCCACACCCTCTCCAGCATTGCCTGTAGATTTTTTCAATGATGGCCGTTCTGACTGGTGTGAGGTGATACCTCATTGTAGTTTTGATTTGCATTGCTCTAATAATTAGCGATGTTGAGCATCTTTTTATGTGCCTTTTGACCATTTGTATGTCTTCTTTGGAGAAATGTCTATTTAGATCTTCTGCCCGTTTTTGGATTGGGTTGTTTGTTTTTTTGATATTGAGCTGTATTGGCTGTTTATATATTTGGAGATTAATCCCCTGTTGGTTGCATCATTTGCAAATATTTTCTCCCATTCTGTATGTTGTCTTTATGTTGATTTATGGTTTCCTTTGCTGTGCAAAAGCTTTTAAGTTTAATTAAGTCCCATTTGTTTATTTTTGTTTTTATTTCCATTACTCAAAAAGTATTGCTGCGATTTATGTCAAAGAATGTTCTGCCTTTGTTTTCCTCTAGTTTTATGATATCTGGTCTTACATTTAGGTCTTTAATACATTTTGAGTTTATTTTTGTGTATCGTGTTAGGGAATGTTCAAATTTCACTCTTTTACATGTAGCTGTCCAGTTTTCCCAGCACCACTTATTGAAGAGACTGTTTTTCCTCCATTGTATATTCTTGCCTGCTTTGTCATAGATTAATTGACCATAGTTGTGTGGGTTTATTTCTGGGCTTTCTATCCTGTTCCATTGATCTTTATTTCTGTTTTTGTGTCAGTACCGTACTCTTTTGATGACCATAGCTTTGTAATATAGTCTGAGGTCAGGGAGCCTGATTCCTCCAGCTCCGTTTTTCTTTCTCAAGATTGCTTTGGCTATTCAGGGTCTTTTGTGTTTCCATACAAATTGAAAAAAAAATTGTTCTAATACTGTGAAAAATGCCAGTGGTAGTTTGATAGGGATTGCATTGAATCTATAAATTGCCTTGGGTAGTATAGTCATTTTGTCAATACTGATTCTTCCAATATAAGAACATGGTATATCTCTCCATCTGTTTGTATCATCTTTGATTTCTTTCATCAGTGTCTTTCTTATAGTTTTTAGAGTACAGTTCTTTGGCCTCCTTAGGTACATTTATTCCTAGATATTTTATTCTTTTTGATGTGACGGTAAGTGGGATTGTTTCCTTAATTCTCTTCCTGATCTGTCATTGTTAGTGTGTAGAAATGTGACTGATTTCTGTGTATTAATTTTGTATCCTGAAACTTTACCAAGTTCATTAATGATCTCCAGTAGTTTCCTGGTAGCATCTTTAGGATTTTCTATGTATAGTATCATGTTATCTGCAAAAAGTGATAGTTTTACTTCTTCTTTTCCAATTTGGATCCCTTTAACTTTTATTTTTTCTTCTCTGATTGCTGTGGCTAGGACTTCCAAAACTATGTTGTATAGAAGTGGTAAAAGTGGACATCCTTGTCCTGTTCCTGACCTTAGAGGAAATGCTTTCAGCTTTTTTCACCATTGAGTATGTTAGCTGTAGGTTTGTCATATGTGGCCTTTATTATGTTGAGGTACGTCCCCTCTATGCCCACTTTCTAGAGAGTTCTTCCCATATATGGATGTTGAATTTTATCAAAAGCTTTTCCTGCATCTGTTGAGATGATCATATGGTTTTTATTCTCCAGTTTGTTAATGTGGTGTATCACACTGATTGATTTGTGGATATTTGAAAATTCCTTGCATCCCTGGGATAAATCCCACTTGATCATGGTGTATAATCCTTTCAATGTATTGTTGGATTTGGTTTGCTAATATTTTGTTGAGGACTTTTGCATCTATGTTCATCAGCAATATTGGCCTGTAATTTTCCTTTTTTGTGGTATCTTTGTCCAGTTTTGGTATCAGGGTGATGATGGTTTCATAGAATGAATTTGGAAGTGTTCCTTCCTCTGCAATTTTTTGTAATAGTTTTAGAAAGATAGGTGTTAAATCTTCTCTAAATGTTTGGTAGAATTCACCTATGAAGCCATCTGGTCCTGGACTTTTGTTTGTTGGGTGTTTTTAAATCACACATTCAATTTCAGTACTTGTAATTAGTCTGTTCATATTTCTAAAGGCAAGAAATCATCCACACACAAATATGACCTCTAAACCAATAATCATAAGAGGAGGAGAGTAAGGATATTTGAAATGTATTTGAAATTAAGTGATCATCAACTTAAAACAATTACCTGTCTATATAAACTGCCATATCAAAATGTCATGGTAACTGCAAACCAAATATCTATATAAATATTCACAAAAAAAGAAAAGAGAATCTAAACATAACACTAAAGATAGTCATCAAATTACTTGAGACGAGAACAAAAGAAAAAAAAAGGGAAAAAAAGACCTATAAAAACAAATCCAAAACAATTAACAAAATGGCAATAAGAACATATATATATCGATAATTACCCTAAATGTAAACAGATTAAATGCTGCAACCAAAATACAGAGACTGACTGAATGGATACCAAAACAAGACCTGTATATATGCTGTTTACAAGAGACCCACTTCCGATCTAGAGACACATACAGACTGAAAGTAAAGGGCTGCAACAAGGTATTCAATGCACATGGAAATCAAAAGAAAGCTGGAATAGCAATACTCATATCAGACAAAATAGACTTTAAAATAAAGACTATTATAAGAGACAAAGAAGGACACTATATAATGATCAAGGGATCAATCCAAGAATAAGATAGAACAATTGTAAATATATATGCACCCAACATAGGAGCACCTCAATACATAAGGCAAATGTTAACAGACATAAAGGAGAAATTGACAGTAACACAGTAATAGTGGGGGACTTTAACACTCCACTTACATCAACGGACGGATCATCCAGACAGAAAGTCATAGATCATAAGGAATCATAGAATCATATGGAAATGCAGGCCTTAAATGACACATTAGATCAGATGGACTTAATTGCTATTTATAGAGCATTCCATCTGAAAGCAGCAGAATACACATTCTTTTCAAGTGCACATGAAACATCTATCTATCCAGGATAGATCTCATGCTGTGCCACAAAGCAAGACTTGGTAAATTTAAAAAAATTGAAATTGGGGCTTCCCTGGGGGTCCAGTGGTTAAGACTTTGCCTTCCAATGCAGGTGGTGTGGGTTCAGTCCCTGTAGGGGAGCTAAGATCCCACATGCCTTGCGGCCAAAAAACCAAAACGTAAAACAGAAGCAATATTGTAACAAATTCAATAAAGACTTTAAAAAAAATTAAAATTTTTAAAAAAAGAAAAGAAAATTGAAATCATATCAAGCATCTTTTCCAACCACAACACTATGAGATTAGAAATCAACCCAAGAAAACAGCTGCAAAAAATACAAACAATATGGCTAAACAGTATGCTATTAAACAACCAATGGATCACTGAAGAAATCAAAGAGGAAATCAGAAAATACCTAGAGACAAATTAACAGGAAAACACAACAATCCAAAACCTATGGGACACAGCAAAAGCAGTTCTAAGAGGGAAGTTTATAGCGATACAAGCTTACCTCAGGAAACAAGGAAAATCTCAAATAAACAACATAATATTACACCTAAATCAACTAGAGAAAAAAGAACAAAGCCCACAGTTAGTAGAAGGAAAGAAATCATAAAGATCAGAGCAGAAATAAATAAAATAAAGACTAAGGAAACAATTGAAAAGATCAATGAAACTAAAAGCTTGTTCTTTGAAAAGATAAACAAAATTGATAAGCCTTTAGCCAAACTCATCAAGAATGAAAGGGAGAGGGTTCAAATCAACATAATTAGAAATGAAAAAGTTACACCCAACACCACAGAAATACAAAGGACCATAATAAGAGACTACTACAGGAAACTATATGCCAATAAAATGGACAACCTAGAAGAAATGGACAAATTCTTAGAAAGGTACAATCTCCCAAGATTGAACCAGGAAGAACTAGAACTAGAACTAGAACTAGAACTAGACAAGCTTAAATTTTTAAATAACACTTTTCTTATTTTAAAAGTAACATATGGCCATGTTAGAAAGACTTTGAAAAAACAAAAAAAGTAGAAAATTATAATTATTATAAATTACATAAGCTATAAGTAATTATTTCACTTTTTAAATAGGAATAATCTGGTAGTTATATTTGAATTACATAGAAAGAAAAGAAATTGAGTTGAAATTTTAAAAGCTGCTAAACTTCAGCCAAAAGTTCTCTGAAGCTAGAGCAAAACTAGAGCTGTTGGTTCCTAAAAATTCATTATAAATTAAAAAGAGGTTATGAAATCTTTAAGATATTGGGGTTATTTTTTTAAGCTACATGTTTCTTACATGGGAATAAGTTTAAATTTTCCAGAAGATAAAATTTAGTCAGTTGTTTCTAAAAAATATTCACAAGTAAAAATCCGAAAATATCCTTTATGTAAGCCCTTTTATTTTTATAAAAGAAAAACAAATTTTAAGATGCAAACATATTTTTGAATGATTTTCCATAAATGATTAAAAGGGAAAGAATGTTCTGTGAACAAATATGCTGTCAAAGTGACAACTCACTTTCAGGAAAAATACAAATTCATCACAACAAAATAATTCTAGCTGTTTTGCTATTGGCCCAAGTACATTACCTATGAATTCTGAGTGACATTGGTCATCTCCTCACTCCTGAATTACTCAGCCTGCGGGGTTGTAGCTTAGTGTTTCAGACAGTACTTTTCCTTGGACATCATTTGCTAAATCTCATGCTGTGTTTGGGTGATGATTTTTGTGTATGTATTTCTTCTAATTGCCTTTCTTTGTTCTTATTTATCAGAAGACATGTATGTCTTTACTTTATCAATACTCTATTGTACTTCTAAATTGTATAAGTGTGTAATGACACTTGTTTTCTTATTGAAGATATTCTTCCTGTAGCCTTGTTTGCTCTAATATGTATCAACTTCTGTGAGTCAGCTGCCTAGCTGTCATAGTAGGATTTCTTGCATTCACTTCTTCATTGCACTGTGTGCTATATCTTATGTTCTGAATGTCTGTCTTTCTTCTATCATGTTTTACAACAGTTTCATTGATATATAATTCACATATCATACAATTCACCCATTCAATGATGTTTATTATGGTCACATATATGGTCACATATTATGGTCATATGGTCACATGATACAACCATCACCACAATCAATTTTAGAAGATTTTCATCACCACAAAAGAAACTTCATACCCATTAGTAGTCATTCCCCATTTCTTCCCACCCACCCCCCACCCCAGCCCTAGGTAACCACTAATCTATATTTTGTCTCTATATATTTGCTTATTTTGCATATTTGATTTGAATAGAATCATACACTTTGTGACTTTTTGCATCTGGTATCTTTCACTTGACAATGTTTTCAAGGTTCATCCATGTTGTAGCATGTATCAATACTTCACAATTTTTTATTGCCAAATAATATCCTATTATATAGATATACCACATTTTATTTATCCGTTCATCGGTTGATAGAAATTTGAGTTGTTTCCACTTTTTTGCCTATTATGGATAATGTTACTATGAATATTCATGTACAAGCTTTTGTATGAACATATATTTTCATTTTTCTTGGGTATATACCTAGGAGTAGGATTGGTGGAGCATATGGTAAGTCTGGGTATATCTATGTTTAATCTTTAAGGAACTGTCACTGTTTTGCAAAGTGGCTATATTATGTAAAAATCCCACCAGCAGTGTATAAGATTTCCAGTTTCTCCACATCCTCATCAAAACCTATGATCTATCTTTTTTATTATAGCCATCCCAGTAGGTATACAGTGGTATTACATTGTTATTTTGATTTGCATTTTCCTGATGGCTAATCTTTTATTACTGTTTAATTTTGCTAAAGTGTATCCAGAAGTAATTTTTTTTAGAAAAATACTTTTATGGGCCGAAATGCCCTTTTATGGGGTGGGGTCATATTTTGCAGTTTATTCTAATCTAATTCATGTATTTAAGCCACTTGAGACGTCTTCTTAATTACTTAACACCCTCCCTATGGAATGAATATTTTCAAATTCACTTTTATTTGCTCTTTTTGTTTTTCTGTAGACTTGTAGTCACATAGGAAATGTTTCATGTGTTCACAGGAAAAGCATAGAGTGCATAAAAGTGGCATTAGAACATTATAAATTTCTTTTTTAAATTCCTATTTGTGTTTTTGGGGCAAGATGAAGACACACTTACTAAAAGGTGACTGGCAATTGAAAAACAAATGTGTGGGTCCTGGAGTATTCTAGAAGCTCAAGAAAAGAGACTCCCCCCCCCCAAAAAAAAAGCCTAGTGTTTGCCTCTTACATAACAATTTCTATTTCTAGAAGCTATATAAAAAAGGTAGAACTTCATAATTGAACAGTAATTTAAATACATTATTGACCAAGATTTCTCCTATTTGTAGTGGTTGAGGCATGGGCATTTCTAAAGTGGTCAGTTTATCGGGGCTGCTGCCTATGGTCAAAGTCTGAGTGTACGTGTCTAGGTATCACGTATGATCCTGGGTTGCACAAAGACACGTACATGCTAGAGCAGGAAAAATTAAAAAAGCTTCTGATCTAGGCTGCCCCCCCCCCTTATTTATAGATGCAGAAATCAAGGTCTAGAAAGATTCAAGTCTTAAAGCTTGTTTGTAGAAAGAGGAGGCTTGAGTGCAGGTCCTTTGACTCTTCAACCACTGCTCTTTGAACTAGCCAGTGTTTAAGGTAGTGAAACACTTCCCATTTAATATACCTACACACAAACATCCACTCAGCTTCACAAAAATCTCCCTGAAATGCTGAGGCCCATTCATTGACTCCAAGTTGAAACATCCTCTTCATCAGAACAATGTAAGATTTAAGTGTCACTTGATGTTGCTTTGTTATTCATTTTTTGCTTCTAGTTATTCATATTTAAAAACCTATCTCAACCGAGAATTTGTTGGGTTTTTGTTCCTCTGTATGATGCAAACATTTAGTTTTATCCATTGCATTCTCCTGGGGACAACTACCATTACCTGTTATTTCCCAGTTAATACATCTTTGTTGAGAACTTATTCTCTGCCTAGAACCCTGGCAAGCACTCTCCTGGGTGGATGCTCTCTGGGGAGTGTTGACAGGCAAAATAAAGGTCTTCACCCTTTGTGCCCATCACCACGTTTTGCCCTCTGTCTTCTTTATCTTTCAATATTATTCCTCGCGACCCCTGAACCACCAGTGAAACCATTCACTACTGCCCAAGTATCCATGTCTATTTTTCCCTCAGCCATTTCCCTTTCCACACAAAGTGGATGACCAGATGCATTGCCCCAAACTCTGCCCACTAGCAGGATTTTTCCTCACTGTCCTTTCCCTGGATCATCCCTGAGTAACACTGTACTACAATAACAGTCCATTTTCATGTGTGCCCACATTTGAACTGACTCATCTCTGAATAATCTCAGTCTTTTTCTTCCTCCTTCAGCTGGTCTGAAGGACTCCCATGTGGTCATAGATGTGAGCTGAGAGAGAG
Organism: Stenella coeruleoalba; assembly: GCF_951394435.1. Taxonomy (NCBI): domain Eukaryota; kingdom Metazoa; phylum Chordata; class Mammalia; order Artiodactyla; family Delphinidae; genus Stenella; species Stenella coeruleoalba. Next base: position 53,799,675 of record NC_137148.1, read on the forward strand.
AAGCCAGTTAAATAGTGGTTGATGACATGGCAATCTTGACCAGTTGATTGTACAGCTTACTTGTGTCTGTGGCCTTGCTCATCTCTGATCCTAGATGTACCATTTCCATCTTACGATTGCTTTTGAGACTGCATGATCTATGGCTTGGTAAACAAAACCTATCTATAATGGACAGCTGTGGCTTCATAGTCACTTCATGGTCTGGTTAGAAGCTCAGTCTTTACCAGGGCCCGGTAGCATAGCAGGAGCTGTATTTTGAATGGTGTATGTGGTTCTAGACTTTAGATGGCAGGGCCTTGCTCCAGAACCGTAATGGTCTACATTGTGATTTCCCTGTAAGGGCTGGCGATGAGCTCCACAGAATATTTCTTTTTGATACCAGTGCCTCTAGTACCATAGCATCTGCTGGATTTTGTGGTCCAGGGTACAGGGATGATTATCCCATGGACTGCATTTGCTACTTTATTTTCCACTTAATGCTCTCAGTCTTAGTGTTACTTAGTAAATGGATTGGAGCAGTATTCCCAGGTGTGAAACATGCTGCCTCTAGAACCTGTGTTTCCTTCATAGTGACAGAAGAAGCAAGATGCAACAATCTGTCCCTTGGAGGAATGTCTAAGCATGCCCTGGACCTCCGGACACTTAAAAACCTCACTGATGTAGAGGAAATTCAAATCTTTATAGAGTTTACCTCGCACCCTCAGGAACAAAGGTATTTTGCAATAGCCTTCAAGTCCAATTAACATGCCATGTATTCTGTGAACCAACGTGATATTCTGTGGAATATCCAGATGGTTCTGGTCCCTTCATACCACACTATGACAGAGGGTTAGAGAATTGATGGAGCCCTGAGGCAAGATCTTAAATATTGTCGTTCCTGCATGAATGGGAATTGCTTCTGATCCTCCTTCTTTGATAAGATTGGAAAAGAAGTCATCTGCCCAATTATGTTCCTGAGGATATGTCGATCTGTTTGAGTAGAAATACCACAACTGACATAGCATCTACAGTTAGGGCTAATGCTTGGCTGAGTTAGTGGAAGTCCAGTATCATCAGTGGGGATCCATCTGCTTTTTGTAGGGGCCAGACTGGTAAATTCAATGGAGAAGCGAAGGTGACCATCCTCTAGGTCTTTAAGGGTAACACTAACCTCTGACAATCTACTCAGGATGCAAAACTCTTTTTGATTCACTCTCTTGGATAGAGGAAGGGGCAGTTTCATAAACTTCTACTTTGCCTTACCCACTATAATAGCTATTTCACCACAGGGGCCAATGTAGGGTTTCTGCCAACTTCTAAGCATGACCATCCATGCTGAAGGGTCCACCAACTGGACCCTCTGAGCCAAACATGGGACATGATCCCATTTATTACCTGGCAGTCAGATGCCAGCTCTCTAACAGGGACTATGATGATGCTTTAAGTCCTAGGCTAGCAACAGTAACACAGAACATTTCCCAAGGAGTTCTTAGAATGTCTGGTTATCCCCTTTCCTCAGTGTGTTGTTATCCAAGGTAGATGTTGTTCCATTCCAATTGGGAGACTCATTCCTGTACACTCTTGCTATTGATACTGCAGGGTCCTTTCTGATCAGAACATGGCTTCCCTTTCTGTCAGTGAGTTCAAATCTGAGATATAGGCCCAAGTTTAGAAATTGATGTTGGTGAAGCAGACTGATTGGGATTGAGTATTCAACCTTCTCTGAGCTCTACTATCCTGATAATTAAGTTCTGAGCCTGGTTCTCGGATTTTTCTGTCCTCAGTTATTAGAAATGAATCTCTTTCTATGCTGCCAGTAAGACCCTCTGACTTTCACATTTTGTCTTATGTTGGGGATTAATCTTCCTCAGCAATTTGCTGTCTTTATCCTAATACATAGCACAAGAGCAGCCATCCAATTTCATAATCTCCATGATTTCTACTTCCCCCATACTCCTCAAACTCTCCTCAGATCTTGCACCAACCAGTGCACTCTTTTTAGCTGGTATCTCATTCCAGTTTGCCACTTGGTAATAGCATTAATAACTGCACCAGTACTACCCACACACACTGGGGGCTCTGAGTCCTCAGCCTGTCACTAGTGATGGGGTTCTCATTGGCAGCTGGCTGGCAAATAATCTAGCTCAAAAATTCCAGTTTAGAGGCTGCTTCCTAGGACCACGTTTGGTATCAACTCTCTTTTGTCAATTCCCCAGAAAATAGACTCTGAGATAAAGATTTGTATGCAAGAAGTTTGCAGGGGAAATGAGAGAAGTAAGACTGTGAGAAGGAGAAATTGAACTCCAATGTAGTTGCAATAGAGGCCTTAGCAGGTCTCTCTGGGATCTATGGCACTGTGATGATATGTCAGGGACTTCCCAAATTCAGGCTAGGAGGTCGCCAGAACCAGTCACTGGATTCTGGCCGCCTCCAGGGAAGGTATGTTAACTTGGGTGAGTCAGGTCCCTTTGTCCACAAGCAAATACTGTATGGAGCTGAGACAGCTGCGAGCCATCAGCAGCCAACATTTCTGGCAACTGAGGGGATGAGTGCCTTGGTCCTGAAGAGGGCATCTGAATGGTACAGGACAGTATACACTACATTGTGATCCAACTATAAAGATCCCAATGAATGCTACTGCAATTTTAGTCTTCTGTTGCATTTTAAGATTGCAAAATTTATTTTAAAAATCAGCGAAAGACAGGGCTTCCCTGGTGGCGCAGTGGTTGAGAGTCCGCCTGCCGATGCAGGGGACACAGGTTTGTGCCCCGGTCCAGGAGGATCCCGCGTGCCGCAGAGTGGCTGGGCCCGTGAGCCATGGCCGCTGAGCCTGCGTGTCCAGAGCCTGTGCTCCACAACGGGAGAGGCCACAGCAGTGAGAGACCTGCATACCGCAAAAAAAAAAAAAAAAAAAAAAAAATCAGTGAAAGACAAAGAACCAGAAATCTAATGGAACAAGAAAATATCCTGCTGGGGCAATATAAGCAAAATCTTTGTTTAGGGATAAGTCACATTTCTTCTGTTTTATCTAAGAATTATCCCAGCTTTTGAAAAGGGAAGCATGTGTTTGAAATATTAAATAAACTATCTGCAGGCTGTGAGGGTAAAGGCTACTAGAAAGTGCTAGAGATTTTTGGGGGGTTAATTGTGCACTCCTCTAGTTATTCTTCAACAGAAGTTCCAGTTGTACTTGTCAAAGGTATAAAGTTTCTTTGAATGATGAAATCTTCTTTTCCCTTCGCTTCTGCTTTCCCCTTCAGTTCTCCCTGCTCCATCAGCATTTATCTCTGTGTGAGTCTATTAAGATGCTTTCTAGGGTGGACACAGAAAAATTAAGAGCCTATCAAGAAACTATAAGGAATAAATAATAAACTTTAAATTTATTTATTTAAATAAATAAATAAACTTTATTTATTTATTTACTTATTTAAACTTACTTTATTTATTTTTTAAAATTTTTGGCTGCATTGGGTCTTGGTTGCTGTGCGTGGGCTTTCTCTAGTTGCAGCGAGCGGGGGCTACTCTTTGTTGTGGTGCACAGCCTTCTCATTGCGGTGGCTTCTCTTGTTGTGGAGCACAGGCTCTAGGCATGCAGGCTTCAGTAGTTGTGGCGTGGGCTTTAAGTAGTTCCTTAAACAGATGATTAAGGAAGTTGAGAAATTAGATTTTACTAACATTTTCACACTCTGCGAAAGTCCAGGGAACATGATATGCCAACCATAGGAGAAAGCCCTATCGAACACTCAGCAACTCACCTCTGGGTCTATCAACCAAAATGTTGGTTAGATGCTTCTTTTGCCAAATTCTTGAAGATTTGAGAGAAAAATCTGAATTGTATCTCCATGACTTTACGGTGGGAGAAAACCCTCTGAGACATTATATGAATGTAGAAACAAAGTCCTACAGATACATGTACATTATGCTAATAAGAAAATACCTAGATGTAGAACTGAGGAGGGTCATTTCTTTTACACACACACACACAAACATACATACACATATTCTCCAGAATCAATTGAAAAGTTGACAGATCAACCACTGACAGCCAAAAACCTCTAAAATATGTTTTAAATCCTAAGAATAATTACTATTCTTAGCATAATGTAATGTCCTCAGCCTCTGACAGCATAGATCTCATTGTTAAGTACCTTGGCCTTTATTATGTGAAGAATACTCAAGGAAGCAAGAACCCAAGGATAGTAAATCAGGGGTTGTAAACTGCCATTCCATCAATGAAGTCTGATCCACTGATTTTTCTTTTGGTTTCTAGTATCTATTAATATTCTGAAAAATCAGAAACCTCAGCAACACTGAGCTTGCCTATATGAACCATGGCTTCCCCATTTCTTTCCAGCTCTCTCCCATGTGCCCTTTTCACTCTATTGAGAGACTTGAATGCAACCCTAAGAAAAAATATCAAAACAGCTAACAAGGCAATTAGTAAACACAGGTTGCAAGAAGTTAAGGATGAATTATGTTGTTGCTTACCGAAGCCTAAGGATGTGACCAAGAGAAATAACTAAATAAAAACCTTGTTGTACAAGGCCTCTTATGTAAAGTCACTAATTTGATCATTATCCATTACATGTGTTTGATAAATTAGACAATATGTTCACCTAAAGAAAGACAATGCCCTCTAGACACCCATGTTGTAGATGTTGTCATATAATGACATAAACACGCTTTAAAACAAGAAAAAAACAAAATTAGTATTTTGTTCTAAGTAAATAAAATAAAATAGAACATTCATGAACAATTACAAACAAGTTCTTTCAAGTTACGAGATTATTAGCTGGGGCGTATGAACCATCAATTCTAAGGGAGCAGTCACTTGGTAATTGTATTTAGAACACTCTTATTAACTTAGACCAATTCCAGGAATGAGTAGTAGGAACAAGCACAATTAGCATAAAACTAGAGAGCTGTACTTAGGAGGAGGAACTCAGAAAACGCAGCTCTGTAGGATGGTGGAGACTTCAGGGAATCCATGGGGTTAGAACATGCAAAGTAGTTGCTTTTGAAGGCCTTAGAACAGTTAAGCCACTGGTATCATGTGTTACAGGGGTAGCATCAGGTTCCTGGCAAGCTGGCCTGGAATGAAGGAAGCAATTACATCATGACATTTGCCACACCATATGGCAGGTGGAGATATCTCAGGATGCCATCCAACGGCTCCTCCGCACAGGAACTCTTCTAGTGAGCGTCACTTGATACACGAAGCTTGTGAAGGAGTTCAAATTCTCGTAGATGATTATATTATCCAGATAAAAAGGCAAGACTACAACCTGAGAACTTTGCAAGAGCCAAGCCAAGAAAGAAATGCTATGTATAGTGAGAATGAACTAGAAGTTAGAGGCCCAACCAAAGCCATAGAAACTATGGGCAATGGATCAATATTTACTGATCTCAGATTGAAGTAGCTAAGGATGGGGGACGAGGTCAGATTGGTGCTTAATATTACTTCTGTCTCTATCATTATTTTCATCACACTAAGCATAATTATTCTTTATCATGAACTTATTATATGCCAGGCGCTGTGCTTTCTGCTTTTCCTATTTTAGGATGTTTAATGAACATTTGCTGAATGAAAGGGCGAGTTAATTCTTCCAGCCATCCTGCAGGGATTACAGATGGGAAGTTAAGCATCTTGCTCAAGGTGCCACTGCAAATAGGCCAAAAAAAAAAAAAAAAAGCTAAAAATCAAATCCAGATATGCCTCATTACAAAATCCATGAATTCTATACTCATGGTTTGTGCTAGAAGCTGAAGAAAGATTGAAGTTATAAGTCAGCAGCAGCCACTCAAAGAGTAGTATTAATGTGCAATAAGAGAGAGAAAGAGAGTAGCTGAGCAGGCTCAACAAGGAGAGTCTAAACAAGGGCTAGAGACCTAGAAGTGTAGGAGAGGGGGAGGTGCAGCCAGGCAGAGGCTTAGTAAGATGGCTGTGCTGGACCTGGCATAGGTGCTCGCCCTCTGACTTTGGACATGAAGAATCTGCCTGTCAGTAGTCATGGTCTCTCATGGGTTCTGGCTTCACATCTCTAGCTACTGCTCTCTATAGGATGTTCTATTCTGTGGCTGAGAAGGTTGGGGGAATGAATGGGAGGTTTGTGAAGTACAGCTGTGGTCCTAGGTGCAGGTCATCCTTGACTCTGAATGTCCAGGTTGCTGAGGTTCTCAAAGTCTGGGGTTTACATAAGGTTTTCTCTCACTTTATGCATAGAATGAGCTCACAGGAAGGGGTGGTCCAAGCTGCCAGCACTTTTAATCTCTGCTTCTATCCCTATGGACTTTCATCTGTAGCCAATTGTGGGAATTATGAGCTGGGGAGGTGGGGACTCATTTGGCATTATGTCTGGAATTCATCACCACTCTCTACCCCTTGCTTTAAGAATTTTCAAACAGCTCTTCCAAGAATAACCCAGCAAATATGTTTATTTTCCAGGAATGGGGACCCTATCTGTCCCAGCCAGACAGCATTTTGTCTCACCCCATGCCAGTAGACATCACTGCAGAGTCATATATATTATTATGTCAAGCAGCTAAGCCATTAGGTACAAGATTGGGTACAAGAGTTGATCTGCTACCAACACTATTTTCCTAATGTCATCTAGTGTAGGACAAAAGCAAGAAGAATTTGAAGCTAAGCCAGTGGACTTTGTTTGACAAATCCAGCTGATTCTCAATTATCCTGACTAATGAGGCACAGAAATTGCCTGAGAACAATGATGGGTAAGTCTCAAGCTGTATTCAGCAAAGCACATCACCTATAGGAGGGTTACGACAAAGCCACAAAAAGGGTATGTGCCCCTGGATATAAGTGGGACAACTAGACTGGGTTTTGAACTTATATTTCCAAGTCATACTAATGCACTAAATTGCAGGAAAACAGATGGACTTAACTTCAGAAAACCAAGGAAAGCTTCCAGAGAGCCTAATTGAACAGATTGCTATAGCCATATAAATAGGTCAAGTAGGAACTCATGCATGTTCCAGGGAAAACTCTGAGATTGTGTGTGCGTGTGTGTGTGTATGTGTGTGTATAGTCAGCTAAGCAGAAACTGATAGAAACCATTTTTTCTGGAGGATGTATTGCTGTGCCATGGATGTGACTGTGTATCAAGATCCTTCTGATACTTGCAGTAACTGACTCTTTGGGAAAAGATCTAAGTTAGCCTCAACAATCCCGAATTCCATACAAGTATTGCTAGGGTTATAGAGAAGCTCTGTGTTTTGACTCTAGAATGCCAGCAAAGGAAAAGGCAACATGTTAAAACAATTCTCTACTAAATTCCAAGCATGGGAGCATTTCACCTACTTCATCATAGAAATCTGTTGCAATTATTACTAACAAAACCAAGTGTCTTCTATTAGTTAAGTCGTTCCAAAGGAGCACACATTTTTTCAAATTACCATGGCTTCCTCCCCTCTTGTAGCCTACTGTAATTTTTTCCACAAGGGTTATTAAGTAATTTTGTTTGTTTAAAGCGGCCCAGAAAGTGTCCCTTCCAAATATTGTTCTTTTAAATTTTTATTCAGAGTAGAGTATGTTGAATGATGCCTCATTGTTAGATCAACCTTCTTAATCCCATTAAATAATGCAATCATAGCGGGGTGGGTGGGGTGGCAGGAGAATGCAGGGGGGCAGATATATGAAAAAGGTGTCCACATCCTCATAGTGGAAGTCGATCATTATGGCCTCTCCCAAAGAGGGAATCACAGGCTGATTTTTGCCTTGGCATTGCCTGAAAGTAACCCTTGATGGACATCTGGGCCCTGTCGCCTCTCACAAAGTCTTTGTCTCTGGACTTTAGACCCACCTCACTCATGTCACTATCCATGCCTTTGCCTCTACTTCAGCTTCCAGGGAAGCTCAGGCTGGTCCTTTTAGAAGCTATAGAATGAACTCCTTTACTGGGCAGGGCCTGCTGGCCCAAAGCCCCAACCAAGTAGCTCATTGTATGGTTCCTCCCCTCCTGCCAAGCCTTCCATTTTCCTTATTTTACCTTCTTCTAAACTTGGTCTTGCAATACGAATGTGGGAGTGCTGGAAATCCAGTCAAAGGAGCCTTCAAAAAGGTTATGTGCAGTTGAGTAGTGTAATTTGTCTAGTCTCTGCTTATCATTTACTGTGGCTTTCTAGGGGTCAAAGTAGTCAAGCATTTGGGGACTTGGCTGTCGAGGACAATAATTATAGAAGGTATGACCTTGGAATTTGGGAGGTGGGGTGGGAAGAAAGATGTGTCTTTATTCTTAATGATGAGTAATTATTATTTAGTGCACAATGAACAACTGGCCTAGTTTAGCCTTTTCTCTGGGTTCTCAAACTATAAGTTATTTTTAAGTTATAGGTTATAGCCCATTATTATCTCATGAAATAAACTTATTGAATCATGACCAGAGTTTTTAAATAATAGAATGTATCAGTAGTAAGGGTGTGTTCTTTTACATACATATGTAGGAAATGAGTGTGTACTGGATCAAAATGTAAAATACATTTCCTACCATAGATTGAGTTAAAAAAAAATAAAAGCCAAGGTTCTACATCAATACTCACATATTCAGAGATCTGCAAGGACCAGGCAGATAACACACATTTTTGCTTAGGCCAATACCAGTTAGAATAAGGCTGTGAGCACAGTAGATTACTGGAGAGCTCATGCCCCATCTAAAGTTATGAATGATTCAGTATTTTAAAATGCAAAATCCACTATGCAGATCTAATTCAGTTGGGAAGAAGCCAATAAGCATGTTGTCCAATTATAAGATGCAGTTGACCTCCGGAATAGGAAAAAGGTAAAAGTAAAAATGGAAAATGTAAATTTGTGGCTGCTGAGAATAGTCAGAACATGACTCCTGATAGGTCTTAGGGTATTTCAGAAACAAGGAAAGATGAGGGAAAAGCATGATCTCTGTGTGATCATTTTTCCTTGGCCTTAGAAGAAGAGTATGATGGTAGAAATAAATTTGAGTCTTAATTCCAATACTTCTTCATTTTCTATGTGATTTTGGACAAGTTACTTAAATGATCTGGCACTCAGTTTCTTCATTTGTAATATGGGAATATTAATACCTATTTTATAGTGAAGATTACAGATAATGTATTTTAAATATGCAGCATTAGCGCGAACGATAGTGTTAAGTGGGCACTTTAATTATCATTCTGTTATCTCCTGAAGAGTAACATAATTTCAGCTAATTTTAGTGATTAACTAAATAAATTCAGAAAGGGAATTACAAAAGATTTTATTTTCACTCTGGTTTTTGACAAATCCTTTGAATATTTTAATCAATCACATAGTGGGAAGATATGTACTGGTTTGGGAGGACTATTTGACAATATCTATTAAAAATATTTCTAAAAATCTCATATAAAGCCTCAAAAAATTTAAAAGGATTGAAATTATACAAAGTATTCTCCCCAGCCACAATAGAATGAAAGTAGAAATCAAAACACAGAAAGGAATGTGAGAAATTCATGACCATGTGGAAATTAAACAACATATTCCTAAATAACAAATTAATCAATGAAGAAATCAGAAAAAGTAATAGAAAATAGACTGAAAAGAATGAAAATGAAGACACAAAACAAAAATTTATAAAATGCTGTTAAAAAAATACTTAAGAGGGGAATTTATAGCTGTAAATACCTATATTAAAAAATAAGAAATATCTCAAATCAATAACCTAAACACCTACCATAAGACAATGGAAAAAGAAGAACAAACTAAACCTAAAACAAGTGGAATGAAGGAAATAATAAAGAGTAGAGTGGAAATTATGAAATAGAGAATTACAAACAATAGAGAAAATCAACAAAATAAAAGTTTGATTCTTTGTAAAGATCAACAAAATTGACAAACCTATACCTAGACTGACCAAAAAAACAGCAGAGAGAAAACTCAAATTACTAAAGTCAGAAATAAATGAGATGATATTATTACCAACTTTACAGAAATAAAAAGGGTCCTAAAAGAATACTATGAAAATACCATAAATACTATACTATAAATTGGAAAACTTAAATGTAATGGATGAATTCCCAGAAAAACACAACCAGCTAAATAATCAAGAAGAAATAGACAATCTAAATAGATCATAACAAAAGAGATTGAATGAGTAATCAAAAAACTCCTCACAAGGAAAAACCCAGGCCAAAACAGCTTTACTGATGAATTCTACCAAATATTTAAAGAATTATTAGTAATTATTCACAGATTCTTCCAAAAAATGGAAGAGGAGGGAACACTTTCCAAATCATTCTCTGAATCCAGTATTACTCTGATGTCAAAACCAAAGACATCACCAAAAAAAACCCAACAAAAACCCAGGATTCTACAGCCCAGTATCTCTCATAAATATAAACACAAAATTCCCCACACACACAAAAAATAGTAGCAAACTGAATCTACCAACATATTAAAAGGATATACACCATGGCCAAGTGGGATTTATCTCAGGAATAGAAGGTCAGTTTAACACCTGAAATCAATTAATGTAATATACTATATCAATAGAATAAAGGACAAAAACAACGTGGTCTTCTCGATAGATGCAGAAGAGGCATTTGACAAAAATCCAACACCGCTTCATGTAAAAATATTCAAAAAACTAGGAATAGAAGGTCACTTCCTCATCCTGATAAATGCTATTTACAAAAATCCCTACAACTAACATTATACTTATTTATAGTTGACATGATCTTGTAGCTAGAAAATATAAAAGAATCCCCCAAAATACTTAGAGGTAATAAACAAGTTCAGCAATTTTTCAGGATACAAGATCAATATACAAAATCAATTGTTTTTCTATATACTTACAATCCAAAAATAAAATTAAGAAAACAACTTCATTTACAATAACATCAAAAAAGAATAATACTTATGAATAACTATAACAAAAGAAGTACAAGACTTGTACATTGAAAACATATTGTTGGAATAGAATTTAAAGGATGTAAGTAAATGAAAAGACATCCTATGTCCATGGATTAGAAGGCAGTATTATTAAGATAGCAATACTCTCCCCATTGATCTACATACTCAGTACAATCTCTGTCAAAATCCCAGCTGGCTTCTTTGCAGAAAATGACAAGCTGATCCTAAAATTTGTATGAATATACAAGGGACCCAAAATCCCAAACTGTATTGGAAAGGAACTAAGTTGAAGGATTTACACTTCCTGACTGCAAGACTTACTGCTAAGCAAATGTAAGCAATACCATGTCATAGTGATTAAGGATAGATCAGTGGACTAGAATATAGAATCCAGAAACAAATCCCCACATTTACAGTAAATTGATTTTTGAAGAGGGTGCCAAAACAATTGAATGGAGAATGAAGAGTCTTTTCAGCAAATGGTGCTAGGACAACTGGAAATTCATATGCAAAAGAATGAAGTTGGACCTCTACCTTACCCTATATACAAAAATTAACTCAAAATGGATCAGAAATCTAAATGTAAGTCAAAATTATAAAATGTTAGAGGAAAACATGGAGGTAAATTTTCATGACCTTGGCTTTGGCAATGGCTTCTTATATATAATATTAAAAGCAAAAGTGAAAGAGAAAATAGTTAAACTAGATTTCATCAAAATTAAAAACTTTTTTGCTTCAAGGTCACCACAGAGAAAGTAGAAAGACTGAATGGGAGAAGATATTTTAAATCATGTATCTAACAAGGAATTTATATCTAAAATATATAAAGAACTCTCACAAATCAATAATATAATGATTAAAAATAGGCAAAGGATCTGAATAGAAATTTACCCAAAGAATATATACAAATGTCTAACAAACACAGGAAAGGGTGCTTAACATCATTTTCTTTAGGGAAATGCAAATCATATTATGAGATGCCACTTGACACCCACTAGGATGACTCTAATCAAAAAGATAATAAAAAGTGTTGGTAAGGAGGTAGAAAGAATGGATACCTCAGACACTGCTGGTAGGATTTTTTTTTTTTTTTTTTTTTTTTTGCAGTATGCAGGCCTCTCACTGCTGTGCCCTCTCCCGCGCGGAGGACAGGCTCTGGACGTGCAGGCTCAGCGGCCATGGCCCACGGGCCCAGCCGCTCTGCGGCATGTGGGATCCTCCCGGGCCGGGGCACGAACCCATGTCCCCTGCATCGGCAGGCAGACTCTCAACCACTGCACCACCAGGGAAGCCCTGCTGGTAGGATTTTAAAATGGCACAGCCACTTTGGAAAACAGTCTGATAGTTTCTTAAAAGGTTAACCATGAAGTTACTATATGAACATATATCAAACTATTAACAGTAGTTTCTTCTGGGATGAGGAGGTCAGTAGGTGGATGGGTACTAGAACAGAGGAAGTGGGATGAGGGAACTGTCACATTTCACTGTATAAAGGTCTGTTTTGTTTCTATCTTTTCAATAATTTAGTATTTATGTATTCCCAGTATAAGACAAAAACAAATAGAAAGCTACATAAGATGGATGTAACACATGGACCAAGTCCCAAGGCACTTCATCAAATTGATGTAATAATCTTACTGATCAGAATACACTGTACTATGAATGCAGAATTCACATGCTGTTGGCTACCTTTGTTAGAGCAGAGTTACATTCTATGTGACATTTACTTTGGTAGGAAAAGGGATATGGCATGCTTTGACAAATGTTCTGTCTGGTGCATGTTCAGGCTTTTGTATTTGCTATTCTCTCTGCCTGGAATGCTCTTCCTACAAATATCCACATGTGGTCCTCCCACTTCTTCAGATCTTTGCTCAGATATTTTCTTCTCAGCCAAGTCTTGCCTGCCTTCCCTACTTTGAACTTGAGTATTCAACTCAATCCCCGTTAGTCCCCATTGCCCTTCCTTGCTTTATTTTCCTCCATAGCCTTTTCAGCCATCGGATACCCTACAGTTTCACTTACTTGTCTAATGTCCACTTCCTCCATCTCACTGAAGGTAGGAACATCTATCAGATATTTCATGGCTGTAACCCTGGATCTAGAATGATATCTGGCACATAGCATGTGCTCAATAAATTTTTGTTGAACCAATGAAAGAATGATTTAATAATTGCACTTAAATAAAGGAAACTATGCTTGTGGGAGCTACTGGCACAGCTGGGATGGAAAAGCATTGTCTCTCTGAACTCTCATCACCGAATCTTGCCCATTGAGTGAAATAATTTAAAAACTGGATATAGATGGCAGCAAGGTTTCCAAATTTTCTTCCATTGGTCAAAACCCCCAGTTGCTCTCATTCACCCACGATTCATCACTGACACTCACAAAGAGGGGAAAAATGAGAGCAGAAATGTCATTTCCCTTTCTCCCTACTTTTAGTCAAGCTGAAATAATCTGAAACTTATTGGGAACATGAGACTTCAGGCATTTCAAAGCTTAACTTCCAGATCATTAGAGCATTGTATCACCCATCTGAATTTGGACTTGAGATTAACATTATTTCTATACTAAGCTGATTTTTCCATCCATCCATTAACGTTTCCTTCTTAGTGAGCCTTTATTTAAATCCACATTTCTTTTTCCTTCACTATTCCCTGAGTATGTCTGAACATGAAAATACTTCCTTTAATTGACAAGTCCAACAAACCAAGATAAAGTATAGCAATGAGTGGGTTCTTAGATCCTTCTCTGTATGTGAGTATACTAAGCTTGAAGGCACAAAGCGTTAAACCGTTTTTGAGAGCACGTTGTATTTTTTATTTTAGTTCTTTTTCCGCAGGAGGACTCTCTGAATGTATAATGCAGGGCCAGTTTTGGAAGACCAAACATAGAGAAGAAAGAGGAGATTAAAGAGGATTAGCAGCAAAGACACCTAAAAGAAGAGCACCCGTGGGTGGAATGGGAGGTGTTCATTGATTAAGAGTTGGAAAAACTAATTTCTTTCCTATAGTTCCAAGGGATTTCATAGCAACAGAGGAGAACAGAGTCCTAGTCCTTTAAAACCATGAGGCACCACTTTGTCTGACATATTTCTTCGATATCTTCCAAGGTACATGGAATATAGGTATTCCAAAATGGGTGAAAGAGAAATCTTCCTTGTCATTGTTTAAAACCCCTCCAAGGAGACTCTGAATTCTGTTAGAAAGACAAACCATTCTTCTTCCTGTAGGAGCCTAAGCTCTTCAGATCTCATCTACATCTCTCTTGTTTCCATTTAAATTTAGTGCCTCCTCTGTAGTGCTTAGAGTAAAGAGAGAGGCTCCCCCTCCCTGGGAAAACTGAAGTTTCCCACTGGCCCCCAGCTCCACATGGGATGGGGCATGGCTTCACGCCACATGATTTACCCTGAGGTGCAAAAAACAGTGTTCTGTAAACAGTTCTAACAACTATTATAAAGTACTAAGGCTGCTCTCCCAATCAGGTCCCTGATAAGTTGAGCATTCCTTGCCCTATCATAACAGAGCACATGTTGCCTGCAGGTCTAGCTGTGAAAATGACAGAGCAATGCTCCCAAACAGGTTGGGTGGTGAACATGGGCCCCATGACTCACCCTTACCATAGTTCTAACAGACAGGCTTTGGAAAGCAGGCTGGTTAGGGTCTGCTAGGTGGATTCCATGTGCTGCTCCGTCCTGTCTGAATTGCTCAGAAGGAGTCTCGAGCCCTGTGTGTCTAGGCGGGATGGGAGTGGGGCAGATCAAGAGTGTGGCATCAGAATAGAAGCAGTGATTTCCCAAGTCCTTGGTCAGCTGTGCAAAGCCTAATGTCTCGTTTAGTGCAAGTTTCATGAAGTCAAACCACCAGATCAGGCTTGGGGAGGTTACCTGTTGTTCGGGCTGTTTTTTACCCTTTGGGTTTTGTATAAATTTGAAAACAACAAATAAGACGTGAGCATTTTTCTTGCATACGCTCTGTCATCCTAGTCTCGATTTCAGTAGATTCTACTGTGTCAGCTGAATGGAAGAAATATGCGGCTCATGTCCATGTTTCCATAAGCACATAATATTACTTATACTACAAAGTAGTAATTATTCCGATAAAACGATGAAATATTAATAAAGGTGGAATTATGAGTTTGACATTACCAATGGCAATATAAAGATTATCGATTTTTTTTTTCTATTACTGAAATGGTTTGAATTGTATTCCTTGTCCAAGGCCTCGGGAATTATTAAAATTCCTTGACTACACAAGCGTCTCATGAGATGTGTTAATGAGATTGTTTTCTGATATGCAAAAGTGTTCTGACACAGTTTTTAAATGCATGCTGCACATCCCCAACCAATTATCATACAAAATGCAACTATTTCTCTTTGTCAGTCACTAGCGCCTGAATAGACAGCATTAGACCCAGCTGCATAATTCTGGTTTATTTTTCATGTCTGATACTATAGTAATGTTGTGAGGCATTTACTTAGCAACAGGGGTAAATGTTTGTTTTAAATGTGATTTCCTTTCTTCAGCCTCTTTGGAAATATGCCTAAATTAAGAAACGTGCCTTCAGTTTCTTCAGAAGAGCAAGCACGTGTTTGCACACACACCTCGGCTTGGCTTGTTTTTTCTTCCTCCCTGTGGTGATCGTGATGAGGTGAGTGTTTGTGCTAGCAAAATTCTGGAGTGCGGACAAACTGTGCTGCACTTTTATTAATGCAAGATGGAAAATGTGACCAAAATATTGTAGAAAATCTAATTTATGTCTGCTCAAGCTTTGTATTAGTTTGCTGGGGTTGCCGTAACAAAGTACCTCAAACTGGGTGCCTTCAACAACAGAAGCTTATTGTCTCACAGTTCTGGAGGCTGGAAGTCTGAGATCAAGGTGTTGGCAAGGTTGGCTCCTTCTGAGGGCTCTGAAGGAGAATCTTTTCCATTCTTCTCTCCTGGCTTCAGGTGGTTTGCTGGCAATCTTTGGTGTTCCTTGGCTTGAAGATCTCCACCTTCATCTTCACATGACACCCTCTCTGTGTGTGTGTCCAAATTTCTCCTTTAAGGTACCAGTCATATTGGATTAGGAGCCCACCCTACTCCAGTATGACCTCATCTTAACTAATTACAACTGCAACAAACCTGTTTTCCCATTCTGAGATCCTGAGGGTTAGGATTTCAACATATGAATTTGTAGGGGATACAATTCAACCCATAACAAGCTTCAAATAAATAATAGACTATGTAATTCAATGAACAGATATTAAATTGTAAGTTGATTCTTCAAGATTAGTGTGACATTTGCTTTTCAACTTCTAGTAACTCCCTCAGGACTCTTGTGTCTCCCTTTACCAAGCAGCAGAAAGAAGAGTTATAATTTGCAGCAAAGCCCTTACTGTCCACCGAAGTTCGGTCCAGCCTTTCCCATTACAAGATATTAAAAAGACCTTATTACCAAGTGCTCCTCATTTCAGTCACTGTTGCCCTCAGTGTTTCTATTAATTTTGATAAACATATGAGAGTACATGCTTTGTAAAGGGAAGGGGCAGCCTTCACTGGGAGTCAAGCTTAATCACGGCATAGGTATTAAACTGAGCCCAGAGACCTTTTAAGGTTTGCAAATTCTTACGGCGTAATAAGTTAGGAACTTACAACTCAGCATCGTAAGCTATCTTCCAGACCCTAAAGAATACTGCAAAAGGATACTAAGTTGGAATAGTTATAGGAAATGTCACATTGAGAGACATGGCTGATCAGGACCTCATTCATTGTTGCAAGATGCACAGACTACCAAAATCAGGGATTAGGACTAGAGCCACACAAGAGTTGGTGGGAAGGGGACATGTATTAGTAGGTGTGAGAGAGAGGTTCAGTCTAGCAGGCAGAATAATGTAGAGTCTGAGAGGCCTGATAACAGATAGCAGGTGGCATGCCAGGCTGGCGCAGCCCTGGAGAGGCCCACCTTGGAGTCACAGAGATGGGTGGTAAATCTTGGCCTTGGGAAATTCGGGAGCAGATGGTGATCAGAAACACAGGCAAGCAGTTGAAATTTGAGAGGTCAGACCCAAGCCACAATGCTTCTGGTAGGAATCTTCTGTCAGATATGGTGGAGACCCTCCTCAACACTGGAATTTGTCACTCCTCAGTTTTTGGAGGCGTTGCTCTTTCTCTGTTGGCGTCCTGTCACTCTAATGCTCTCATTCTCCCCGGTTCTCCTGCTTGTTATTCATTCACTAAAACCCTTCTGCTGTGTGTTTCAGGGAGGGAAAGGTGATCGTCACGGGGGCAGATGCAGTAAAGCAGTGGGGAGAGATGTCCGAGTGGGCTGAGGAGGGGGTGGGAGGTAAGAACTAGAGAGTCTTTCTGTGACAGGAAGCGGTTGAACGAGTGGTCTCTGAAAGAGACCGGGCAGTCCTCAGGGTCCTGACTCTTCACCGCCCACACTCACTTTGAAGTCATTTCACTTATATCCTTCCCTTTCAATGCCATCCACACTGATTACTCCTCAACTTGTACCTTCAAACCTGACTTCTCTCCTAAGCCTCAGACTCATGCTTCCGACTGCTTACTTGAGCTCTGCATTTGTATGTCTCCAACAGAATCCATCCCCTGCAAAGTTGCCAGAGGGATCTTCTAAAACTGTAAAGTAGATCATGCCATTTTCTTACTTAAAGGCTTCCAATGGCTTTCTAAAATACTTAGAATAAAATCCAAATTCCTGGGCTTCCCTGGTGGCGCAGTGGCTGAGAATCTGCCTGCCGATGCAGGGGACATGGGTTCGAGCCCTGGTCTGGGAAGATCCCACATGCCGGGGAGCAACTAGGCCCATGAGTCACAACTACTGAACCTGAGCGTCTGGAGCCTGTGCTCCGCAACAAGAGAGGCCGCGATAGTGAGAGGCCCGCGCAACGCGATGAAGGGTGGCCCCCACTTGCTGCAACTGGAGAAAGCCCTCGCACAGAAACGAAGACCCAACACAGCCAGAAATAAATAAATTAATTAATTAATTAAAAAAATCCAAATTCCTTTTTATGGCCCTCAAGGTTCTACATAATTTTCCTCCCTAATCTCACTTCCTATCATTTTCCCGTTCTTTCACTGTGCTCCAGCCACACTACCAAATGTATGTCTGTTGGTTGAGCAAGCTCTCTGATTGTGAACTTGTAGTTCATTTTACCTGGGTGATCATCCTCCAGATCTTCACTTGATTTCCTCCTTCTCCTCACGCAGGTCCAAGTGGATAGGTCACTGCTTCCTCAGTGGCCTTTTCCGGACACACAATTCAAAGTAGCAAAGTCCGCCCAGCCACCCAGACACTCTTTCGCGTTATACTGGTTTACTTGTTTCACAGTATGTATTCTTGCTGATTTGTTTACATCTATATTGCCTGTTTTTACTCCCAACCTCCCATCACCAAATAGACCATAACTCAAGAGAATAGAGACCATGGTGGTTTGTGTTCGTTTTTGCTTGTTTGTTTGGCTCAGCATGGCATTTCCAGTACTCAGGATAGCACCAGGTATGTAAATGTTCCATAGCATTTATTGAATAAGTGACTGGAAATATGCCCAGAATCCAGCCATTTCCTACCACCTCAACTGCTTCTGCTCTGGTATAAGCCACTGTGTTCTCTTGCCTCAGTTACTGAAATAGCCTCCTAATTGATTTCCCTACTTCTGCTTTTGCCTCCCTCAGTCTATTCCCAACACAGCAGTCAGAGTGAACTCATTAAAAAGGAGATAAACACTTCTCTGCTCAAAATTCTCCAATAACGTCTCATCTCAGAGTAAAATCTAAAGTCCTCCCTTTATCCAGATCTTTTGCTACCTCTGATTTTATCACTCTTACTCTCTCCCTTCCTCACTGTACTTCATCTATAGTGACCTCCTTGATATCCCCTGAGGACACCAAGCATGTTTCTGCTTCAGAAAGTTTGTACTTGCTGTTCCCTCTGAGTGTATTTTTCTTCCCCAGACATCCAAATGGCTTGCTCTTCTCTTGGACTTCCTTCAAGTCTTAACTAAAATATCACGTTATCATCAAGACCCTAACAGTCTACCATAATATAAATATTATATATTATATATATAATTTGTATATATTATATATTTATATGTTATAATATAATTATAATAATATAGTCAACACCAGGCCTATCTTGAAAAAAAAAAGTATCAGTAGAGAGTCAAACATTTAGCTCAATTTGATCTGTATCAGAAATCCTGGTATCATTTACTTAGCCTTACAAATTATACTATTTCAGTTCACAAGTAATGAATTTCAGCTATTCAAGATATTGACTGTATTTTGAGATATTCCTCTTGAGAAAAACCCTTGAAATCATTGAAATGGTGTTTATTGACATCATTAGTGTCATGGAGAAATGATTGTTTTCACTTTCCTCATTTCAAAAACTCTTATGACAAATTTCCCCTTGGCTTCCTCATACTTTAATGGAAAAAAGCAAGGTTTTGATACAAGATGCCTATGTATTTGCTCATGAACCGAAAAGATATATGCTTATTGGCTAGAACATAGTAGTATTCAGTTTTCCTCATTTATTTCAATATTAGATCAAGATCAGGAAATATTCTGCCAACTGTTCTCTTTGCAAACAGTAGGGTTCTAATGCTCAAGTACTTTAGTCTCCTTTAATGTTCACAGCAGCATATATAAATGGTGTCCTTTAGTACTGATCCCATACACCTATCTCATGAATTGTATTTAACTCTTTTTTTTGTATTTAACTCTTTGCTAACTATTTTAAAATGTTCTTTCTATACCATGACGTTTCAATATTAACATAATAAAAATATGTTGATCATTTCTTCTTCATATATGCTCCACTTATGCTGAGAAATTATTCAAATTCTATACATCAGTGGTTTTAGCCAAATATGAAGCAAAATATATGCTATCAACTATATAAGCTCTTAAACGTTTTATGCTGTTATATTATTAGTATTTTATTATCAATGCTGTAGCTTCTGAAACTGTCAAATTGTCTCTACATTCCCTGGAATCACCAGAGGTTTATGGATCACACTTGAAGAAACACTGTTACCTCGATGGGGAGCCAATAAAATTGTATTAAAGATTATTTTTTTAAATATATTTAAAGGAAATATGAGTAGGGCAAATGAGGAAAGAAAGAGTAATGGTGGGAGGAGGGAAATAGAGAGCATGTTCTTTTATACACTCATTCTCCCAGTCAAATTTGCCAAGGCAGGAAGTGACATCAACAGCAACCAGAGTCCTATGACCAGGGGACCCTACTCCTCCCACCCTCTCCTCCAGAGGGAACATAAGAAATGGAGAACCAAGTCCACTCAGGTCTATGACCCCAATCTTTCCTTGTTTGAGATTCCTCTCAGAACACGGTACATTCCTCTTCTTTTCTATTGTTGGTAGTTCTCCCATATTGAAATTCTTGGGCAGTGATTTGCACATTTGGGAGGGCTAGAGATTGTCTCCCCCAAATTCATATGTTGAAATCCAATCCCCAATGTGATGGTGTTTGGAAATGGGGCCTTTTGGGTGATTAGGTCATGAGGGTAGAGTCCTCACGAATGGTATTAGTTACCTTATAAAAGAGACCCTAGAGAGCTCCCTGCCCCCTTCTACCATGTGAGGACACAGCAAGAAGATAGCCATCTATGAACCAGGAAGTGATTTCTCACCAGGCACCAAAACTGCTGGAGCCTTGATCTTAGACTTCCAGCCACCAGAACTGTGAGAAATAAATTTCTGTTGTTTATAAGCCATGCAATCTATGATATTTTTCTATGGCAGCCTGGACTAAGGGAGGGAGCAATTGGAGCAGAATGGATACTACCTTTTTGTGCTGCACTAGCTTTTGGCTGTGTGTCTACCCATGGCTGGCCATCCTCACCCCATATCCTAGTGCAGAGTATAACACTCGCCACGTTAATTCAGCTTGACAAGATACTTGACTTTCAACATGCTTTCACATTCATTATTTCATCTGGGTGTGGCTAAACTGCCCTGACCAAGCCAAGGAAACTTCCCCTCTGAGCTGGAAAGAGGTTTATTGAAGGTACAGTTCAGTCACAATACCTCCTCCCCTTGAAGAGAAACATTTACAGAGTTGATGAGGTCTCTGCAAGAGCAGGAAGGATACAAGAGCTTTCTACCATCCTATCCTGTCTATGAAATTTAGTTTTTGCTGAAAGAAAAGACATGGGAGTTTTTAAGAAATGGATCAGGATAAAAATGAAGTTTAGGTCATTAAGAAAGGAAGAAACAGTCCTCTCAAAACATGGGTGCAGCTCAGAAATATTTGACTCATCAGAGTGATAAGACTTGCTGACATGGGCTGCGTGCTCCTCAACTTCACAGAGACTTTCAAGTGCCATACGCCACTGAAAACACAAATTCCGGTTCAGGCATGTAGCCTAAGAGATTCTTGTGTAACCTGTGCTGCAAGGAGCTAAAATCTTTAATCATGTTGATGGAATATGTAAGATTTCACTGAACTGAGACATTTGAAGTAACACTTAAGGACATCTGCGTTTATGCCCCAGACACCCAGGTTCTAGAAGTGGGTTAGGTTTCCTCTTTCTTTATAGGTATCATAGTATCATGGTATAGGTATCATGGGCAAAAGCTGCCTCCTTCCTCCCTCCCTTCCTCCCTTCCTCCCTTTCTTCTTTTCTTCCTTACATCTTTTCCTCCTTTCCTGCCATCCTCACACTCTCTCTCCTCTCTTCTTTCCACAGCTATTTACCACCTATCATGTGGCAAGCTTGATGCTCTACTTCAGAGGTTCTAAGATAATTTGTACATCACTTTGCCTGCCTTAAAGATGCTCATAAACCAACAAAGAGAGGCATCTGATCCATGTGTTATCAACTCAAGGTGAGTCTTCTCTTGCCAATATATTCCTTTTTGTTTCATTAATACAATTCTGCTTCTTTAAAGGAGATTTAAACAGCTGTGAAACCCCATCTTGTTTCACATTCTCAGGGTAAAAAGCACGAATTCAAATTAATGTATGATACAGTTAGTGAACATAAAATATACTTAATTAATGTATTCCACATGTTAATTTGAGCCCTCATTTGGGATGTAGTTTCTTTATATGCATGAAAACTTGAGTTTTCAATGAAACATGAGAGTTTGTGCAGTGATTCAAGCTACTAACAGGGTTATTGAATATAGGAAAATACTTCCTACAAAATAGACTCTAGGGAAACATCAAGCCCTGACTCTGTGATCATTACAACACAGCAGAATAATAAGTAACTAAATGTATGTTACTTTTCCTTGAGTGTCATTTAGGTGGGCAAAATATAAAGTAACTTCAGATCTGGCATATAATTTTCATCAAACTTCAAAATTTGAGACATTTAAAGAAGCAAATTCAGGGCTTCTTTTTCCCTAAATAATGTGAATTTGTTTACCTGAACCCCTTCCCGCAAGTACACAAAGTATAACATTATTCAAAATGTGTAGTTGAGATAACAGGAAAAGTAAGAACAATTCTCAGGTGGCAGGTAATCTGAAAAGCAGAGCACAATCCCATGAGGCACAGCTGAGGTTTCCCTTGGCCGTTAACCCCAGGTGGAAGTGAGTGTGGGGGAAATAGGATGTTAGGACTTTGCTGGTTCAAGCGCCCTAAGAGCTTTTATTTTAAGATCCTCAGGGTTGCAGAATAAATCCTTAAGCCCATGAAGAGAGAACTAGAAACTTTAAAGGGCTGTTCCTGAGTAAAATACAGGACTGAAAATGCTGTGCGCAGTGACACAGGAAGACAACAGGAAAGTTTATCTGTCTCTGCCTGAGTTCCTGGGCAATTTGTATTTTGGGTCTGCTGCAGGCATAGATGTGGGGTTTGAGTTTACACTACCCTCAAGGTCCTCAAGGTTTAGGAATCCTCACAATGAGAAATGAACGCCCATGTGCCCCTGTACCAATGATAATTCTGGGGCACTTGCCAGACACAGAGACCCCACCACTCCAAAGCATACATGCGCCATGACTCCCACCGATGAAGTGCTTCTCAAGTTCAACTTTCACAAGTAAACAATCCAAGATGGGTAAGAAACTAAAGATGGAACAGGGAGCAGCATTAGAAGATCAATATTTTCACGTTACAGCATATTCTAATGGAGAATATAAAATTATTGAGTTCAAATAATTAAAGGTAATGAAAAGAATCAAAACTGTAAGAAATACACAAGAAACAAATATCAAGAAGATTAAAATAAATTAAATGGAACTTTTAAAATTAAGCAATAACCAACTGGCTTATGGAGCATATTAGAAACAGCTGAAGCAAAAATATTGAACTAGAAGATAGATCTAAGGACATTAAGTAAAGCTCAATTGAGGAAGATAAATTAAAAATATGAAAGTGAGATTCAGTGACATGAAGAGAGAATGAGAAGGTCTAATATATGTCTACTAAAAGTTCAAGAGGGAAAAGAAAAAGAATAATGAAGAGTCAAATAGTAACAAGAGGATGGCTGAGAATTTTATAAAATTGATGAAAAGCGTGAATATTTAGGTCCCAGAATAAAAAGTTTTAAGTAAGATAAATAAAGGAAAAACTACTGACAATAGACCCCCTTGTGGTAACAATAGAGCCAGAGTACAATTGGCTAATATCTTCATATTGCTGAAAAAAATAGCTGTCAACCTAGAATTATAAATCAGACAAACTATCAATCAAGAGTGAAAGCATAATAAAGGCAATTTTAAACAAAATGACATAGAGACTTTACCACCCACATACCCTTGCTAAAGCAATTACTAAAGTATTTACCTCAGATAAAAGAAAATTGGACCCAGAAGGAAGAGAGGTTTCCAAAAGCAATAGTGGGCAAAATAATTGGCAAACATAGGGTAAACCTAAACACATGTTAACAATATAAAAATGAAAATAATTATGAACAATGTGAGATTCATAAAAACAAAGTCAAAATAAAAATCTGAGAAAATGACATGTAAGAGAAGGGGGGCCATCAGAGTTAAAGTTTCTAAAGTCTTTATAATATTTGGAAATGTGGTAAAATTCTTGATCCACTTTGAACTTTGTTCAGAAGGCATGCATTTTTAAAATCAAACCATAAACCACAACATCATAAAGATTAAGTGTATAATTTCCTAACCGATGAAAGGAAAGAATGAATTAAGGAATATATCAGTCTAATACTTGTTTTGAAAAGGGGGAAAAAATATGTGATATAGAAAGCATAAAATAAAGTGATAGAAATGAAAACTGTCAGGGATAGAATAACTTTAAATGAATTAACCTCATCAATTAAAAGACAAGGATTACCAGATTGGATTAAGGAAATAGAATCCAGCTACTTGATATTTATAAAAGTTGTACTTTGTCTTATTCTTGTTGTATTAGTCTGTTCTGGCTGCCATAACAAAATAGCAGACTGGGTGGCTTAAACAACAGAAATACCTTTTCTCACAGTTCTGGAGGCTGAAACTCCAAGGTTAAAAAGCTGTCAGGTTTTGTTTCTTTTAAGACCTTTCTTCCTGGGTTGTAGATGGCTGCCTTCTTGCTATATCTTCACATGGACTTTTATTGGTGCATGCATGGAGAGGGAGAGAGAGAGAAGGCTCTGGTGTCTCTTCTCAAAAGGACACTAATCCTGTTGGATCAGGGTTCTACCCTCATGACCTCATTTAAACTTAATTACTTCCTTAGAGGCCTTATCTCCAAATACAGACACACTGGGGTTAGGGCTTCAATATATGACTTTTGTGGGGACAAAAACATTCAGTCCATAACATTGGTCTTCCATAAGTAGAACACAAGGCGAAGAGTCCGATACTAATTGGAATGTGGTAGGGGACGAACAGAGCAGGAGGGTGAGAGGAAAAAAAGGAAGTAAAGCATTGATGAAAAAGAACACAGGTGGAGGACCCACAATACCTGATTTCGAGATTTACTATAAAGCTACAGTAATCAAGGTAATGTGGTCTTGATAAAAGAATAGACAAACAGGCTAATGAACCAAAATAGAGAGCCCAGAAAGAGATCCACACAAATATATCCAATGGATCTTTGACCAAGGAGAAAAGGCAATTCAGTGGAGAAAGCATAGTCTTCTCAACAAATGGTGCTGTGTGTCAACAACTGGATATTGACATGCACGGTAAAAACCTGGGTAAGACCTTACACCTTCCTCAAAAGATAACTCAAGATGGGTCATAGAGATAAATGTAAAATGCAAAGCTATAAAGCTTCTAGAAGAAAACATGGAAGAAAAGTCTGTGAACTTTGTTTTAGAGATGAACTTTTAATTACAACACTAAAACCATGACTGATAAAAGAAAAAAAATTGATAAGCAGAATTTTATTATGATTAAAACACTTCTGCTGTAAGACATGGTTAAGAGAATGAAAAGACAAACCACGACAGATAGATAGGTAGGTAGGTAGGTAGGTAGATAGATAGATAGATAGATAGATAGATAGATAGATAGATAGACTTATTATAAGGAATTGGCTCATGGGGCTATGAAGACTGAGATGTCCCAGGATCTTCAGCTGGAGACCAGGAGAGCCAATGGTATAGCTCCAGTCTGAGTCTGAAGGGCAGACTCTGCTTAAATTGCTGAAGAAAAAAGGTGAGGTAGCACAAATTATAATGCTGAGAATAAAAGAAGGGACTGGAATTTAGATATAATAGATGTAAAAATTCATAAGTAGACACCTTTGATTCTGGCAGTAATGGAGTAATGAGGATCACAATCATCTTCCCACTGTAAATACATATAAAACAAAATATATGAAGAAGCTGTTCCCAGACATTGGATAACAAGCAGCACTGGGCTCTGATCCTCTAGTGAAGGGATGCTGTGAGGCCCAAATTCACCCAGCTCTCTGCCTGAGGGCACTTTCCAGACTAGGACACTTTCCATTCAAACAGGAAGTAGAAACCTGTTAGACAGCAATGATAGGCTTGGATGGAGAATGCAATATGGAGTTTGGGGCTGCTGAGAGAGCTGGAACTTATGGGAGTAGGGTACCAGGAGGATAGAGTTGTGCAGAGGAAGAACCCCCAAAATCTCTATAAGGGTCCTCTGGACTCTTAAGCCGAACAGTAAGCTGTGAATGCACAAAGCAAGACTCAAGGATGCCTGCAGAGAACAGTTTCTAGGAGACAGTGAAGAGATCAGGGATTCCAAGAGTGACACATTAAAACATTAGTGTTCTGACAAGCCAGAGTGGAGAGACCTCATGAACAACCCAGGCATTCAACTGAAGCTTCAAAAATACTTTGCCTTTAGCAGAGCTGCTCTGGCCCCACAGTAAGGGCTATCTAGACTCTTCCTAAAATGTCTAAAATCAAGCTTCAGTAGGATCAAGCTGATCCACCATAAAATTCTACACTCCTTAAAGAAAGACAATATAAGCCAAACTCTCACAATGGAGCCTCCATAAAGTTGACCATATGATAAAAATTTGTTAGACATATATATCAAGAAGCTAGAAAATGTGACCCAAACTTGGATAGAAAACAGTCAATAAAAGCAGCCATAGATGAGGCAGTTGTTGCAATTAGCACACAAAGGCATTAAAACAATGATTAGAAGTATGTTCAAGAACTTAAAGGAAAAGCTGGCCATAATGAGAGGGTGGGCAGGCAGGCTCAGCAGAAAAGCAAAGACTACAGAAAAGAGCCACACAGAAATTCTAAAACTAAAATAATAGTCTCTAAAGTGTTAAAAAATTCTTAGCTGGGCTTAAAAGTAGCTTGAGAACTACGGAAGAAAATATTAGTGAATCTGAAAATAGGTCAATAGAAACGATTCAAATTTAGACATACAGAGGGAAAAAAGTGAAAATAATAAACAAGGCCTTAGTGACCTATGGGACAAGAAGAAAATATATGTATCATTAGATACACAGAAAAAAAAAGGAGAGAGTGGGGTGGAAAAAAAATTTTTGAAGAAATAATAACGGGCGTTTCTCTGGTGGCACAGTGGTCAAGAATCCGCCTGCCAATGCAGGGCACAGAGGTGTGAGCCCTGGTCCGGGAAGATCCCACATGCTGCAGAGCAACTAAGCCTGTGTGCCACAACTACTGAGCCTGCGCTCTAGAGCCCATGAGCCACAACTGCTGAAGCCCCTGCACCTAGAGCCCGTGTTCCGCAATAAGAGAAGCCACCGCAATGAGAAGCCAGCACACCACAACAAAGAGTAGCCCCTGCTCACTGCAACTAGAGAAAGCTTGCACAGAACAACGAAGACCCAACACAGCCAAAAATAAATAAATAAATCTCTTTTTAAAAAAAGAAATAATAAAGAAAAAATTTCCAAATTCAATGAAAATTTTAAACTCACATTTCTGAAAGTCTTTAAAATTTCTAGCAGAATAAACACAAAGAAAACCACACCTAGGCACATCATAATCAAGTGGCTGAAAAGCAAAGATTAATAGAATATCTTAAAAGCAGGCAGAGGGAAAATGAAGAGAAAAATAATCTTAAAAAAAAAACCTGCTACCATCTCAAGAGAAATAATGTAGAGAAGATAAAAGAACAACATTTAAAAGTGCTGAAAGGAAAAACAAAAACATAAAACAAAATACCTATCAACCTAGAATTCTATATCCAGTGAAAATATCCTTTAAGAAAAAGGCAAATAAAGACATTTTAGTATAAAAAAGAGCGAAAGAATGTGTCAGTGGCACAGCTTCAGCTTCACTACATGAAACATTAAAGGAATTCCATAAAGCTGGTGAGAAATGATACCAGATGGACACTGAGACCTTCATTCAGGGATGAACACAGTGCGTATTCTAAAAAGACACACATACATATTTGAGATAGGCCTGTAACAGAGATGACATTTCAGTTAGCTGGGGAAAGGATGGAACTTCTGCTACTACTGTGATGTTCTATATATAATACTAAGTTACATACGTGCCTCATGTTATACATAAACAACTCCAGATGGATTGAAGACTCAAATTTGAAAAACAAAACTTTTAAATTATTAGAATAAAAACTAATGTCATTGGAATAAGTAGTTGTTTCTTAATTAAGATAGAAAAAAACACAAACAAAAATTTAAGAATGACAAATTTGAACTACATTGTCATTAATAATAAATAAAAACTTTTAATAATAATAAAAGCTTCATTGTGACAAAAAGATGTGTCACATATTGGGAGAAGATACTGGCAACTCATTTATCAGGCAAAGAATAAAGTTTCAGAATACATTTTATTTCATTTTTTTGGAAAACAAATATAATGTTTATTTTTATTTGCTTTTTACATATCTTTATTTTTAACATCTTTATTGGAGTATAATTGCTTTACAATGTTGTGTTAGTTTCTGCTGTACAACAAAGTGAATCAAATATATGTATACATATATCCCCATATCCCCTCCCACTTGCATCTCCCTCCCACCCTCCCTATCCCACCCCTCTAGGTGGTCACAGAGCACCGAGCTGATCTCTCTGTACTATGCAGCTGCTTCCCACTAGCTACCTATTTTACATTTGGTAGTGTATATATGTCAATGCCACTCTCTCACTTCTTCCCACAGAATACATTTTAAAATCTTCTAAAAATCAGTAAGAAAAATGCGATGAACCCAATAGAAAAAAATGGTCCATTTTTAGCATGCAATTCACAAAGAGAAAAAAATAATGGCCAGTGAACATAAGGAAAATGTGATCAACCTCAGTAGTCAGGAGCAGATAAAGTAAAACAACATTGAGATAGCATTTTAAACTCCCCAAAACATAACATAATAACTAGCCTGATAATACCAAGTACTGGCAAGAATGTGGGGAAACAGGAGGTCTTCCACGTTGCTCTTGGGAGTTTCATTATGATACCCTTCTGGAGAGCAATCTGACAATATGTGTTCAGGTTGAAGATATGTATGCCCTAGGACCCTGTCTTTTCCTTTCTAGATGTCACCTAAAGGGGAGCTCTCAAGCATGAGAACAAAGAGACATGTACGGTGATGTTCGTTGCAGCAATGTTTGTAATAGCAAATGTATAGGGGAATGAATAATAAATTGGCTTATCTATACACTAAAGTTATATATAGGTGTCTAAATGAATAAATTTGATCTATGCATTTCAACATGGATAAATCTCAAAAACAATATGGAGTGATAAGTCCAAATAGCAAAAGATAGTGATATTCCATACGAAACTTAAAACCCAAAGGATTAGACTAGATTCTTTATGTTTACTATATGTATAGAAAAAGTACAAATCCATGCATTAAGAATGGTGTACCAAATTCAGTATGGTGTTTCCTCTAAGGATGGGGGAAACACAGGTGGGGGTAGAGCTCTGGCTATATCCAAAATATTTACTATAAACATTTATTACAAATATAGAAAATAAAATTTTTAAAATGATAGAATCCTTTTAATCTTGGGCCTGTAGGTGTTTGTATATTATTTTCTATATAATTTCTTTGTTTTATTTCAAACATGCTTCCTTTTAAATTTTTTTAAGTATATCGCACATTGAAATTATACAAATTTTAATTTTATAGCTTGATGAATTATTATAAAGGGAACACACCTGTGCATCTGAGGAACACCCTGCTCAGGTTCTTTGCAGAATTCATAGAAGCCCTTAGGAGCAAAGTGAACCCAAATGCCTGACCTCTCAGCTTTGTTCTTCTCTTAGAATATAGCCCCAATATTTTCCACTGTCTGTTTCCTTTTTTTTTAATTTTTTTAAAAAAATTTATTTTATTTCTTTCTTTTAGACTGCGTTGGTCTTTGTTGCTGCATGGGCTTTCTCTAGTTGCGGTGAGCAGGGGCTATTCTATTCTTCGTTGCGGTGCACGAGCTTCTCATTGTGGTGGCTTCTCTTGTTGCGGAGCACGTGCTCTAGGTGCGCGCGGGCTTCAGTAGTTGTGGCACATGGGCTCAATAGTTATGGCTCATGGGTTTAGTTGCTCTGCGGCATGTGGGATCTTCCCAGACCAGGGCTCAAACCTGTGTCCCCTGCATTGGCAGGCGGATTCTTAACCACTGCGCCACCAGGGAAGACCCTCCACTGGCTGTTTTCTCTGAGATGTCTCCAAATATTTAAAAAATCTTGTCCAGATTTTCCAGTTGTTCTTTCAGATTACCAAGCTCACCCCTCAGCCCAACCAAGGCCATCCCCCACTCACCAATAAAACAAAACTTTTATTCACACACACGGACACACACACAACAAATCCAATAACTAAAGACACTAAAGGGCATTTTAGAGTCGAAATTTAGTGGGACTTGAGTACTATGATAAATATTATCACAAGCAAAAATAAATTAAAATTTTAGCATAACGTCAGAGGTATCCATCAGGGAGGAACTGGAAAGCATGAGCAAATAATATCATTAGTGTAAGGTGCTTGCTGTTTGTGATTGACAAATAAATAGATGGGAAGCACGCTGAATTCTTACCAAAGCACATAAAATGTGTCTGGAAGTAAGTGTCTCTAAAATAATAAGAATCCTGAAAGCCAGGTGAAATGCCAAAGGACCATTAGCAAATTGAGCATGAAAAATAAGAGACTCACTCAGTTTTACCAGGGACACATAATGTCCAGTTCAAAGACTACATTTCCAGTCACCCTTTCAGCCAAGATGTGGTCACATGACAACATGACAAAGCTCCAGCCAAATGAATGTGAATCAAAGTGATTATGCAAAGATTCTGAAACCTGCCCTTTAAGGAAAAGGCCCCTTCTCAGGTGAAGGCAGGAGGTGGAGTAGCTGATTTAGAGTCAAATGGAAGATGAGGGTTGAGGTTGGCAGAGCAAACAATTAGGAGTCAGAGTCCCTGACACCATCACCATTATATTCAGACTGTTAGCGAAAGAGAAATTCACTTCTTTCTGTTTAAGCCATTGTTATTTTGGGATCTTTGTTACAGAAGACAGGCTTGTAAGCTTGGATAGTAATACACTATTCAAATTGTCCACACTTATCTAATACGACACCAGATAAGCTGGTGAAAGAAATATGTGAAGGTGACTGTCAAACAAAAATAGAGATAAGGAACAGGACACAATTACCAAATATATTTTAGGTCAACACCCATTAGACCGACTCCTTAGTTTTCTCTCATTTTACACTGATGTTCTGAGGATCTTGTCCCTGTGGCCTGTCCCTGTTTAGTGCTTATTTTCATTGCCAATATAATTATTTCCATTTTTAACATTTGAATGATAAGGACATTGGAAATCTACTTTTAAGTGTTTTCCTTTTTTCTAGTCAATCTTAGATTTTTTTTTTTTTTTTTTTTTTTTGCCCAGGTATGATACAATGAAGAAACTAGAATCTATTTTTCCCAAGATACTGGATATTATGACTTGGCTTTGGTTGGTTTGGCAATATTTTTTCCCCAGATACATCCTTTTTACCAGAAAAAGCACTACAGTAACTTTTTTCCCTGTGAATGAAAACAAGGAATCCTTTCTACAGCATTTTTTCTGTAATTTTCTGTGAGATTCTAAGTCTGAAGAGGGGCTTCTTTAACTACAGTTTGCAAAATTCATGGTCTGTTATTGGCTCCTGTTTCTCATTTTTCACTTTATCCAGATTAATCAAAAGATAATGATTTTTTTTTTGCTAGCAGTCCTGGATTATTTTTGTCAGTTGACTGAGGAGTTGAGGATATGGAAAACACTATGCAATTAAGATCTGGCTAGAGTCCCCTGTAGGCAAAAGAATCAAAAGATCAGTCCCAAAGTGAAGAGCACATATTGTCATGGAAGATGCTTTCTATCTAGTCTAATGCACTCATCTAGAGTTCAGGCACCTAGAAATTGTCCAAATCTCAGGAGACTCAAAACCCTTGTAAAATTCATTTGGGTTGAGGTGACCCATTTACCACGTGCATGAAGTTTTTCATGCTAGAACATACCTACGAAATGATTTTTTCCTATAAATTATTATCAAACCAAGAACTAGATTACTTTTGTAAGCAAGTCAAAAGAAACCATCAATAAATTGAGAAAATTCTCATGCTTAAAAGCCACTGCCCCCATACCCTGAGAAAACCATAATTCAAAAAGAGTCATGTACCACAATGTTCATTGCAGCTCTATTTACAATAGCCAGGACATGGAAGCAACCTAAGTGTCCATCAACAGATGAGTGGATAAAGAAGATGTGGCACATATATACAATGGAATATTACTCAGCCATAAAGAGAAACGAAATTGAGTTATTTGTAGCGAGGTGGATGGACCTAGAGACTGTCATACAGAGTGAAGTAAGTCAGAAAGAGGAAAACAAATACCATATGCTAACACATCTATATGGAATCTAAAAAAAAAAAATCTGAAGAACCTAGGGGCGGGACAGGAATAAAGACGCAGACATAGAGAATGGACTTGAGGACACAGGGAAGGGGAAGAGTAAGCTGGGACGAAGTGAGAGAGTGGCACTGACATATATACACTACCAAATGTAAAATAGCTAGCTAGTGGGAAGCAGCCACATAGCACAGGGAGATCAGCTCAGTGTTTTGTGTCCACCTAGAGGGGTGGGATAGGGAGGGTGGCAGGGAGACGCAAGAGGGAGGGGATATGGGGATATATGTATATGTATAGCTGATTCACTTTGTTATACAGCAGAAACTAACACACCATTGTAAAGCAATTATACTCCAAGAAAGATGTTAAAAAAAAAAAAGCCAGTGCCCTGTAAATGTCTGTGATTCTTTTTTAATCTTTGTTGAAGTACATGTATAAACATCCTCAATTAGAATAGTGCTCCACAACTCTTATAATTATAGAGAAACCACTAACAACATACATGTGTTTGCTTTACCAGGGAAGAGCATTAGAGCTCAAGAATAGAAAATACTGAGATGAGGGATTTGTGGTAAAAGGAGACTGGGCTTGGGCTACTTATTATACAAACCCTTATCATTTCCTTCCCAACCAGCCCTGCTAGATCTTGGGGCAAAGAATCAAAGCCTTGTTCTCTCATTGGTCCAGGCTTCACTTTTAATGATGTCCTCTTTCATTTTTCTTTCTTTATCTTTTGCTTCTTTTCATTAAGAGATTCTTTAGTTTACTAGAGTTTAGTATGAAATCCCATCAATACTATTGCTTCTTTTTTTTTTGATGTTAATGATTGATGTGTAAGAAAAATCACCTCCTCGCATTTGAGTTGTGCAGCCAGTACCTTCTGGCCATTTGTTTTCATTGCTGAAACGGAGACAAATGCTGTGGCAAAAATTTTCCCTTCCCTTCAGTTGCTGGCCAAAACTTGCTAAGGCAGCTCTGAACTGAGACAAAGTTTTGAAAAGGAAAAGAACATTCAAGAGCCCAAGCATCCTAGAATTGTATTTTCTTTTAGTCATAGGCCACATTTCAGAATAAATAGAAACACCCCCTTAAGGTTTAATTAATCCTTTTCATGGACTTTAATTCTCATTTATATTCTGATGGAGGATGGGAGAGCACATGTGTTTACAGTCATACACATTTTCTTTTATTGTCCACAGAGCATTATAACCACGACACAAGACTAGGGAGGCCTTCCTGTGAATTAGGAAGGACACATTTTCCACAGCCATCCATGTGAAGAATCTCAGAGTCTGAAATAACCCTCCTGTCTTTAAAATCAATCAAGTAATCAGTAGGAATTTACTACGTGCCTTGAGCCACGCTCATCTCTGTAGGGGAAAACACACAATCCTTTGTTCATGAAGGAAGTGAGGAGGAAATATGACACATATTAAAAATAAAAGAAGAATGACAAGTCAAAGAGTCAAAGAGCTGTGTACCCAGAGAGCACTGTTTTGACCCAACTTAGTTTTCTTGAATTAGACTCTGGAATGTTGCCATCGGTCTGCTTTAAGGATTTCTAAGAAACAACTTGAATGAAATTCACTACAGTATTTATTGTAAATTTGTTGAAAACGTCATTTGCCTTCACTAAATAAATTAGCTAAAAGTTGTTGAAATAACAAACAAGGAGGTAGTGTGATATACAGATAAAAGTGCCAAAGGGGTTAGAGAAAAACAGGGATACACGGGGGAGGCTTCTTAGAAGAGGGAGACCTGAGCTGTGCCTTGAAACCCTGGATGAGTTATGGATAGAAAAAGGGCACTAGAGGAGTCAAGGCCGGAAATATGGTCATTCATGCATTGATTCCATGAGATTTATTAGCACGTGCCATAGTATATACCAAGGACTGAAGCTGTCACAACAAAAACGGGCAAAGTGTCTGCCCTCAGGGAGCTTATGTTCTAGTGAAGAAATACAAGATAAGAGTGAGAAGTATTTAACTTTGGCCTTTTCTTTCTTTCCTGGATTTCCTGATCATAAAGTCAGATAGAGCCAGAGATGTTCATATCGCCTAAAGAAAGACTTAGGACTGTTATGGCAGGAGGAGAAGAAAATAAACAGTAAATATTTGCTGGGTTTTTTTTTTTATTTCTTCCAAGCCAGGAAAATCAGAGGACAGACTGGAGGAGAGTGGAGTATAAAAGTCTGTGACATGTACACACACACATGCGCACGCAGAGGAAAGAAAATAGGGTATAGATGAGGTATATCTGTGCTGAAAAGAGAAAGAGAAGTGTGAGGTGGTACCTTGGAGGAGGTCAGTCAGGGAAGTGGGGAAAGTCAAGGAGAAAGGAAGCTGTTAACAAAAAGAGAATGCCAGTAACTGCCTGGGGTCAGAAACAGGGGCCACCGTGGAAGCTGCAGACCTCTGGCCTTTGGACTGGGAGCGCCTGCTGGCCCCGCAGAGGAGGTGATGAAAGGGCACTCCCTAGGCAGCTTCTCGCCTGCATCCTGCTGTGATCATACAACTGAAAGCTGTTTGCCTCTCACTTGAGAACTAGCTGAGACTCTGTGAACTACTCGGGACACTTTTTAACTCCCTGCCACACTCAAAAGAAGGTGTGAGTTCTGGATCCCTGGAGGAGGGGAGGTGATACAGAAGGGAAGATCCCATCACTAGTCTCTGTTGGGTTGGCTAACGGGTAGAAAAGCCCATCCGTCTTACCTATGCCTGCACATTTACACAGGTACGTGCACACACATGTGTGCAAGTACATACGGCTACAGAAAGGGCTGTTCAACTCAAATACAATTTAACTGTGAGAAATTTTTTGACTCCGCAAAACCTGGAAGTGCATATGGATGAAAAACATAGCTATCTCAATGTTTCCCAAACTTACCTAATCATAAGAATCACGTGCTAAAAATGCCACTTCCCAGGCACCTAGCCTGCAGGGTTAGTGGCTTTGCCCTGGACCTGGGAACCTGTGTTTTTGTCCAGAGTCCTCTGTGAGTCTTCACCAAGTGTAGCCAAAAAGTTGTACATTCTCCCCCATCTAGTGCCCAGCAAGGACCTCACCCATTGGTCTTGGTGCTCCCTCCTGCTGAGCCTGCATTCTCTGCAGCAGTGCTCCAGGCAGTCCCTACCAATCTCTCAGAGTCGCCATACGAGAGAGGACAAAACCAATCTATCGTCCCAGTGTAATTTATGGGTGACAGACTCATGATGTGAAATTCACATTTTTGAGCTGTTATGCTCAAAAGGCAGTGCGTGTGTTGTCTCCTAAGCCATGCCTTGTGCTGTGGTAAAAGGCACCTTCTTTTGCTGATCGTGACTCTAGTTGTCAAGATCTCGTGGCCATCAGGAACCTACTCTCAGGCATTGACCCTGTGCATCCCTTGATAAAAATGTTGGAACTAAAAGTCTAAGGTATGATGTGTTTGAGGCCACAGAGAAGGCTTCGCAGCATGCTCGCCTACAAGGAAACAGGGAATGTGACTGCTATGTGCACAGCTGACTCCTTTGTGGACACACGCTGTTTGAAAAGGGGCATATTAGCTAGCTAGCCAGTCTTCTAGCTAAAGTGGATAATTAGCTAGTACCCTTCTAGTTTTAACCTGCCACAGTTTCTACTTCTTTCTCCAGTGAGAGTTTTCACAAAAGTGGGTACTGCTTTCCTGGCCAGTCTAACAAACTGGTCATGGCTCAGCTTTGAAGTCAAACTTCCGTTTCAATCTAACTCAGTCGCTTTGCATCTGTGTGACCTTGGGCAAATTTCTTACCCTCTTCTCCTATTTTCCTTTCTGCAAAGTAGAGGTAAAGGGAGTACCTAACTCATGGTTCGTTGGTCAGGGCTTAACCAAATAATGAATAGAGCACCTAGCCTGGTGCCTGGCAGTCATGTTGTCTCACCATGGGAAATCCCTATCATTCATTATCCCTGGTCAGAAAATCATCCTTGCTGTCAAAACCTGACCATTGATTGTTTATGTGTGTGTAACTTCTTATTCAGGCTGTTTTTGGTTATGTTGTGTTGCCTATATAAAGTTTAGACTGTAGAATATTTCCTAGTTCATTCAATCTGAACACCCTCCTATTATCTCCTTTCCACTGACTCACTATTTCAAACCTTTTCACAGGGTTTATCCTGAATTTGGGAATTGCTTTAGGACATCTAGAAGTGTGCAAATTGTTTTTACCTAGCAAAACCACTAAAACACTAGTAACTACAATGTGGGTTTTCTTCATAGAGCCAAGAAACCAAATTGCTACATATTCAGTCGTTTCCTTGGAAAAGCATTTGTGGAGCCCAAGACTAAATCAGGTCCCTCTAAAAAAATGCTCTCATGACTTTTTTTCAAAGTACTGCACAGGTTGTAATGTTCCACTCATTTGTGTGGTTTTTGGCTTGAGTCATCCATTATTTTTCAATCCCACTTTAAACTTAGCTGGAATGGGCAACGGATCCACTTGCTACCAACTTGTCCCCAGCATCGAGTATAGTACCCAGCACAGAGCAAGTGCTCAGTGAATGTTTGCTAAGTGCCGCAACGCTGCTGGTGTTGACCATATCCCCTAGGATCTTTTTAGTGTTGGTGTGTGTCCCTCCCCTGACTTCTGTGTGCCTTCGCTTCTAGTGGCCTGCACCTTGACTTGCTTTGAGGGACTCCCCTCAGACATCTAGAGCCTCATTATCAGGATGTTCCAAGAGCTGGAAGGGCCTGGGGTTTTATATCTCCCAGACCCTTCCTTAGCCAGTGGCATAGCCCCTGACCTCAAAGGAGACAAACTTTGAGGTGTAAATCATACTCCCAAGTCTCTCTATGGGATGAACTTGAAGCCCCACAAGACTTTGCCTGATATCACCCACGGCTGGACTCCTTCTCCTTCCCCCCTCTGCTGCCTGCATTCCCTTGCACGTTTCTCTGCATATCTTCACTAAATCAGTTGCACACAAATCCTTGACAAAGGTCTGCTTCTGGGGAACCCAACCTAAGACATCATGTAAACTGTTTTTAGAAACAAACTGTCCCTGAAAATAGAGAATCTTTGTTCACTTACTATGTCCTTCCAAGGCTTATAAAGATTAAGTTTATGGGGTTCAGTTAGATACTACATAGGAGCCAGAGATTTATCAACAGAATAGAGATACATGCATAGCTCATCTGTGGGTAACAAATGACCGTGTGCAACAAGGGTAGAAGAAAATGGTAAGATGATAGGAGCTTTTTGAGGTAGAAAAGTGACTCTCTATCAAGAGCATCTTCGATTTGCTGATACACAGCACACTTGGGAACACTGCTTTCTTGGCAAATGGGGGTTAAAAAATTTTGACCTGTAGCCAGGTAATGAAAAGAAATGTATATTTTTCTTAGGTGTGTCTAAGCCATTTTTAAACACCATTTGAAAAGCTGAGCTCTATAAACATGAGAGAAATTGAGTTATTTGTAGTGAGGTGGATGGACCTAGAGTCTGTCATACAGAGTGAAGCAAGTCAGAAAGAGAAAAAATACCATATGCTAACACATATATATGGAATCTAAAAAAAAAAAAAAAAGGTTCTGATGAACCTAGGGGCAGGACAGGAATAAAGACACAGACATAGAGAATGGACTTGAGGATATGGGGAGGGGGAAGAGTAAGCTGGGACAAAGTGAGAGAGTGGCATGGACATATATACACTACCAAATGTAAAATAGATAGCTAGTGGGAAGCAGCCACATAGCACAGGGAGATCAGCTTGGTGCTTTGTGACCACCTAGAGGGGTGGGATAGGGAGGGTGGCAGGGAGACGCAAGAGGGAGGGGATATGGGGATATATGTATATGTATAGCTGATTCACTTTTTTATACAGCGGAAACTAACACACCACTGTAAAGCAATTATACTCCAATAAAGATGCTAAAAAACACAAAACAAACAAACAAAACAAAAAAAATAAAAACAATCTGAAAGGCTAAAAAAAAAAAAAAAGAGAGAGAGAAAGTGGCCAAAGAAATTTCAGTTTTATAACTGCGAAGGCTGCATGCAAAGGAGAATGGGGATATTTGCAAGCTGTCAGAAAAGACCCAGGATGTGCATGAATGTGATTATAAGTATGAATGTTTGCAGGGGATTATGTCCATGTTAAAGTAGTTTATTTTTGACAGCAAAAGGAAAATGTAGAATTTCTTCAATGTGAAGACATTTCAAATAACACCATGTAAGATTTCAGAGGGATAAGGCATGGAGTAAATCAGAATAGTGCTTATTCTCATTACCAGGACAAGAATAAGCAATAAGATCCTTATATATGTGTTTATATATGGATAGGTGTATATATATATATATATACTCATTTAAATGAAAATTCCAAATGTAGCCCACTCCCTCAGACATAGCTAAAATTACTCACTTTTATCTCTTGCACTAGAAAACAAATTTTCTTGGCTTAAAACACTTCTGGATATATCTTAAATAATTTGACACCACTACAAATTTTGGTCAACGTACAAAATATTCAGTGGGAATATAACTTTCTAGATGACCAATTATCCTTCGATCACATGTCAAGATTGGTTTTATTATAGCCCAGCTGTGGAACTAAGAAAGCTTGACTATAAAGATGACTTCCTGTGACTTTGAGGATTTGTATTTTTGCTGAGATTCTTTCCATATAGGTGTCATTGTAATTGAATAGACTAAACAGCAAATAAGCTTTTATTTAGTTATGTAATTTTGTTTTTCAATGCTATAAAATAGATAATTTTGAAACACTGGGGAGGGGTAGGGTAGAGGAGGGGAAAAAGCAAACATCCAGAAAACTTTTGGCTAAAGAACTCTTTTGGAGCTACCAAGAAACTAGAGAATTATACTCTGGGCTCACACCTTGAATTCTGTGCTTCAGAGGCCAGGAGTGCACTATTGGCTCCTTATTCCTTTTGGAGTGAAAGTCCTTTTCCAACCATATCTGATCTCTCTTACTCCATTGCAAGCACAGCTTCTCTACAATAGCCAATCAAATAATAACAGAAATTGATCAGACTCCATTATCCTTTTAATAAGATCCCCTGCCTCATTTTCTTTAGTCTTGTGTGCCTGTGTGAATAAGGGAATTAAAAACAATTCAGAGTAAAAGTAAATGTTTCTGCTTTATTGAGCAGATAAAGAAACTGAGGTCCAGAGAAATGAAGTTGTTTGAATGAGTTCACACAGCTTTTTAGTGGAAGAATCAGGGTTACAACTCTGGACTCCTGATTCCCAGGCCAGCTCTTTCTACAACCAACATTCCTCTTTCAGGGCTTTGATGCAGTGTTCTTTCCTAGCAGTATATCGCCATTTGTTTATCAATTACCTGTTGATAAACATTTGCTTTGTTTCCAGTTTGGAGCTATGAACATTTCTGTATGTCTTTGTATGACATATGTTTACATTTATCTTATAACTGCCGAGGAGCGGAATGATATATGTTTAATCTTTAAGAAATTGCCGAACTATGGTTGCACCATTTTACATTCCCAACGGCATGTATGTGAGTTCCCAGTTTCTTGAAATTCTCACCAACATGTGGTATGGTCAGATATTTTAATTTTAGCCATTCTAATATGTATGTAGTAGTATTTCATTGTAGTTTTGACTTGCATTGTTCTTATGACTAATGATGCTGAATATGTTTTCATGTGCTTATTTCCCATCTGTATATCTTCTTTGGTTAGTATCTGATTAAATTTGTTGCCAGTTTTTTAAAAAACTGGATTATCTGTTTTCTTATTATTGAGTTTTTAGAGTTCCTTATATAATCTAGATGCAAATCCTTTATCAAGTACATGATTTGCCATACTTTCTTTCAATCTTTCTTTTATTTTTATTTTCTTAAGAGTTTCTATCAAAAAGCTCAAATTTTTAAATTTCCTGAAGTCTAATTTATCAATTTTTAATATTATGATCACATTTTTGGTGTTATAGTTTAAAAAATCTTTGACCAAACCAAGGTCACAAAAATTTTCTATGTTTTTTTCTAAATGATGTCTTTTTTGTTATTTACTTTTACATTTAGTCTATGACTCATTTTTAGTCAATTTTTGTATGTGATACAAGGTATGATTCAAAATTTATTCACTGCATATGGATATGCAATTTTTCTAGCACCACTTATTTAAAGATATCCTTTCTCCATTGAATTATCTTTGTACTTTTGTTGAAAATTAGTGGTCAATATATATGTGGGTTTATTTCTGGATTCTATTCTGTTCCGTTGATATAATTATCGATCTTTTTTTTTTTTTTTTTTGCGGTACGCGGGCCTCTCACTGTTGTGGCCTCTCCCGTTGCAGACCACAGGCTCTGGACGCGCAGGCTCAGCGGCCATGGCTCACAGGCCCAGCCGCTCCGTGGCATGTGGGATCTTCCCGGACTGGGGCACGAACCCGTGTCCCCTGCATCGGCAGGCGGACTCTCAACCACTGCGCCACCAGTGTAGCCCTAATTATCGATCTTTGTCAGTGCCATCCTGTCTTGATTAATGAAGTTTTATAATAAATATTAAAATCAGGTAGTGTTATTCTCCAGCTTTGTTATTCTTATTCACAGTTGTTTTGGCTATTATAGATCCTTTACATTTTCATATGAATTTTAGAATCAGCTTGCCAATTTCTATTCAAAAAGCCTGAAAATATTGAATAGTTGGATCTTTCTTTTACGTCCCATCTAACAATTGTTGCCTTATAATTAGGGTGTTTATAGCATTCCCATTCAATGTGGTTAGGTATAATTCCATCATTGTGTTGTTTGTTTTATATTTATTCCATTCATTCTTTGTCCTCCTTTTCCTCTTTTTCCCCCTTTTTTGGATCAACTGAATTTTTTTTAATGATTCCATTTTATCTTGTTTGTTGGCTTATTAGCTCTCTTTGTTTCGTTCTTTTAGTGTTGCTTTAGGGTTTATAGTGTACATTGTTAACTTATCACAGTCTATCTTTAAGTGACATGTCACTTCATGTTTATTTTGAGAAATTTACAATAGTATACTTCAAATTCCTCCTACCTAACCTTGGTACTATTGGTGCATTTCAATATCCTTTATCTGTTATAAACCCTATACTACATTATTATTTTTGTTCAAATAGCCAATTTTCTATTGAAGTTATTTAAATCACAAGAAAACAATCTTGTATACTTACATTGTTTTCATTCCAGTGCTCTTCATTTATATGTGTAGATCCAGAATTCTAGGTGATGTCATTTTCCTTTTGCCTGGAGAAGTTCCTTCATGCTTCTTGTGGTGTGTTTCTGCTAGTGATAAAGTTTTCCAGGTCTTGTATGGTGGAAAAAGTCTTTTTTGCCTTTGTGTTTGAAAGGTATTTTCCTGGGGCATAGAATTTTAGGTTGACATTTTTTCTTCCGGATATTGGCCACTATCTTTTCTCATTGTTTCATATGTATATATATATAAATCTGCTGTTCCTTGGCTTTATTCCTCTGTATATAGCACATCTATTTTCTCTGGTTGCTTTTAAGATTTTCTCTTTATCACTATTTTTGAGCAATTTTATTATACTGTGCTTTAATGTAGTGTGTGTGTGTGTGTGTGTGTGTGTGTGTGTGTGCTGGGTTTTGCGTAGTTTCTTGGATCTGTGGGTTTACAGTTTTCATCAACTTTGGAAAAAATATTTTACCATTATTTCTTCAAATATTTTTTCTATCATCCCCTCTCTTTCAGGGACTCCAGTTACACATATATTAAGCCACTTGAAGTTGTGCCACAGCTCACTGGTATTCTTTTCACTTTTTTCAATTATTTTATCTCTGTGTGTTTAATTTTGAACAGTTTCCATTACTCTATAATCAGGTTCACTAGCTTTTCTTCTGCCATATCTAATCTGAAACTTATCCCATGTAGTTACGTTTTCATTTCAGACATTCTAGTTTTCATCTTTAAAACTTTGATCCACGCCTTTTTTATATTTCCATGTCTCAACTTTCTGAATATATGGAATATAGTTATAGCAACTGTTTGATTGTCCTTGGCTGCTAATTCTAACATCTGTGTCAGTTATGGGTTGGTTTTGATTGAGTTTTTTTCTCATTATGAGTCATATTTTTTCCTTCTTTTTCCATACCTGGTCATTTTTTTATTGGATGTTAGGGATTGTGAATTTTACCTTTCTAGGTGTTGGATATTTTTGTATTTCTATAAATATTCTTGTGTTGTATTCTGAGACATAGTTATTTGGAAACATTTTCATATCTTTCTATAAGACTTGTTATGTAGTACCAGAGCCATGTTTAGTTTAGAGCTAATTATTCTCTACTACTGAGGCCAAGGCTATTCTTAGTACTCTCCCAAGTCCATGTGACTTACAAAGTTTTCCACTCTAACTGTTGGGAATAGGTACTTCCTGACTCTGTGTGAGCAATGGGTACTGGTCCCTCTAATCCTGTTGGTGATTCTCTTCTCAGTCTCAATTACTTTCATCACATGTATGTGGTGATCAATACTCTGCTGAACTGAAGGATCGACTCTGTGCAGTTCTCTGGAGTTCTTTCTTTGTGACTCTTTCTTCTCTGAACTCTGCCTTATGAATTACAGCTGCCCTGATGTCCCTAGGTACCCAGCTCTGTCTCTTTAACTCTGATTCTGCTGGACTACACCTGGTTTTCCCTCTCTGCTCCATGACCAAGAAACTTTCTCAAGGTTGTAAGCTTGGGCAGCCAGAGTTCTCACCTCATTCATTTCTCATATCTC
The DNA here is from genome assembly GCF_951394435.1 of Stenella coeruleoalba. Classification (NCBI taxonomy): domain Eukaryota; kingdom Metazoa; phylum Chordata; class Mammalia; order Artiodactyla; family Delphinidae; genus Stenella; species Stenella coeruleoalba. The sequence goes on from NC_137148.1 coordinate 53,842,503, forward strand.
AGGGTCTATGTTCTTCATTGCCTAATATCCAGTGTCTTGGAAACCAATGCTTCATATATTGTGTCTACTTTATTATTATGTGTGAGGCAAAAGGGAAAATCCAGTTCCCAAAACTCCATATTGGCCAGAAGTGGAAGTCCTAGCGTGGTTTTTAATCCAGGTTTGTCTCCATTTTCCAGATATGAAAATTAAGGTTTAGAGAGGATAGATAACTTAATCAACATCACACCTCTGTCAAGGACTATAACTAGGATTGGAATCAGGTTATCTGAATTCAGAGCCTTTGTGTTTCTTCACTACTTTACATTACCCTAATTCCTGAATATTTAAAATCTAGGCATGATGAAGCAATTACAGTGGATACTTAACTGCAACATATTTTTAATCAGAGGACCTCATTCTCTAACCATGCCAGCTAACAGAGTATTTACTGTAGGTCTTTGGATGACTTTCAATACGAGTCCCCCTGCAGGAGTTCGTGACTTTAATTTTCATATGTATTACTCTACAAGCATGAAACCCTTTCCTAACTGACCTTTTAAAAATAAATAATCCACTATGCCTATATAAAAAGCATCGTCCCATCAAATCACTTCACACTTCTCTTTGCCTTCCCAGTGTATAACGAGTGAATGTGACCAGAGGAAATTGACCATCTGCAACATAACACAGAGCTTCTTTTTCTACAGTGACTGGGAGACCACAGCTCTTTCTCTAGATTTCAGATAAAGCGATGCTTCTATGCAGACATTCAGAATTATATGCAAAAGCATATTTGTGGCAAAATAGTCTTGGTCCCTTAGCCTCTGCCAGCAAAGGCCAAAGTAAAATTTCACTAAACAGTCTCACTTCTTCTTTCTAACCCTAGCTTTTATTGTTTTACTGAAATCTATGAAAGTTTATATTTTTCCTAAAAACCCTCGCATTGTATTTAACTCATGTTTATTCAAAAGTTTGAACACGTTTAGGAGTCCTTTTAATAGATATTTTGTATAAATTCTCTGTTAATCACATGGCTGGATTAAAATGAAGTAGCGACTAAACCAGTGGTCTTTCTCCTTTTGATTATTTACTTGGTAGCCTTTAATATCTGTGAGAAATGAGCAAGATTTAGGGAACCTAGGAGGGTAGAAGCTATACATAACTAATAGAGTTGTGAACTGTCAACATATTCATGAGGTTACCACAGATGTGACCTCTTTAGAAAGGCAGCATTAAAGGCATTCCTTTTTCATATGAAAAAAATTTAATATGCCTTGCACAGTACATGAGGAGGAACTGAAACCAGTTTGGGAAATGACTGAATTAGGCTCCTTCCTTGCTGTGTGACTTCTCAAATGCTGTAATTTATATCTGCAAGGGGTTTGGAGGCTTGCCACTTGGGGAATCTGCCTGTAAAGCTGTTTCATCTCATTGACAAGCTGAGAGATTTCTTCTTGGTTTGGCTTAATTGTGTGTTCTTTTATTTTGTACATTGTCATCATTTTGGAAGACACTGAGCTGCTCTTGGATGCATTGATCAGAAGGATTCACTTTAGTAATTTCCTAAAAGAGAAATACACGAACCTGCTAGACTTTCAAGTGCAGAGAAGATAAGTAACTCAATTTGGAACTCACTGGAGTAAAACCCAATGGCTCCATCAACACTAGGAATCATTTTTCAGAGCAGTGGCATGCTGCATAAGATGTGAGATAGTTCTGTGTGCTGAATTAATTCCAGGGACTTGAATACATAGGTCAGTGAACACATAGAAATATTTTTGGTTCTAAAAATAATCATGGCATCTTTCATTTACACGTGGTATTATAAATTTGAAAACGTCTAAGTTCACATTCCTAAAGGAGTTTACAATCCAGCTGGGGAAACAAAACAAAAATATAAAGAAAAATTAAATGCTGAACTGTATGGTACTGATTATATAGGCATACAAAATTAGGAGGAAAATCTGTATTATCTAGAGTAATTGAGGGAAGCTTTATGAAGGAGATGAAAATTGCTGGGTAGACGGGGTGAAGAGAGACATTCTTATAAATGATGAAAAACAGCATGGGCAAAGGCAAGGGGTTGGAAATAAGAGCAGCATACATGAAAGGAGGTGAGCTGTTAAAGAATCCTGAAGGGGAGGGCTGGGAAATAAAGTACTATCAGATGACGAGTGGCCTGGAAAGACAAACAGAAGAATTTGTAACTAATGCCAAAAATAACATTAAGCCACTGTAGATTTTTGAGCAAACGACAGCTTTAAGTACAGTTTTATGATTAGCCTGGCAGTGATGCGCAAGGTGGATGACAGAGAATATGAAGTGAGGGGGACCAGCTCGAGCCTAGTGGAGTCATTCAAGTTAGGAGGACTATGTCAGGGATTTGAGGAAAAAATAAAAGAGACAGAAAGGATCCATTAATATTCTGAAGGAAGAAATAGGAGGCTTGAATGCCCCACCTTTCACTGTTCTCCGTATCCCCAATGGCAGATTTCAGAAATGTGGACAAGTAGCGGAGGATGGAAGTGTGTATCTGCCCAGTTCTCTCTTATCATCTTATGTAGATGTTCAGCTACTCAACCTCTTTGGGTGCAATCTCTATAAGTAACTGAACTTTCCACAAGAAGGGATAGAGTGTGGCACGGTGTTTAATTGCATGAGGATCAGAACATTGGTACTTTTTTTCCCCTTCTGAAAATAGAATGAAAATTTTTAAAGTTAAAATTGAGAAACTAGAAACAATGATGACAAAATGAAGGAAAAGAGTTTTCCAGGAAGGAAAGGAAAGTAGTGGGAGTCAGAAAGGAAATATAATTGAAAAGAGAAAAGAATAGAGAGAGGACAAAAGCAGACTGCCAGCTCCTGAGGGTTTGAATTGCCTGGGCTAAGATTCAGTTCCTAAGTCTGGTCTTCCTGAAGAATGGTAGAATTCTAGAGTTTAGAAACCTTCCCCCTCCTTTTGATTCTTGAGAAAACTGATGTCCAAAGAAGTAAAGTGGCTTGCTCAAAATTAGATACTTAATGAGAACTGCAGACAGGGCAAGAACATAGGTTTGTTAACTCCTGCTTCAGGTCTCTATTCCAGCCCCACAGTTCCTTTCCTAGAAAGGAGTTAGAGATTTATTCCACACGGTGTTAAGGCCTGCCTACTTTAGACAACTACTTTTTGGTCACTCATTTAGGCTGTCTTGGTCCAGTTTTCTTCCAGATGTGAAAGATGCAGTAGTATAAACTATAAAAGAAAAGGTACCATAATCAGAGAAACAAATTTAAAGGAAGAAAGAGAAGAATGAGAAATAAGAAACTAAAAGAAAAAGCATTGCCAAAATAATCTTGAAAAAGAACGAAGTTGGAACTCTCAGACTTCCTGGCTTCAAAACTTATTACAAAGCTACAGTAATCAATATACTGTGATACAGGCATAAAGACAGACATTTAGACTAATGGAATAGAATAGAGGGCCCAGAAACAAATCCTCACATATGTGGCCAAGTGATCTTTAACAAGGGTGTGAGGACCATTCAGTGGAGGAAAGGACAGTCTCTTCAACAAATGGTGTTGGGAAAACTGGATATCCACATGCAAAATAATGAAGTGATATACCTTTATCTTACACCATATACAAAAATTAACTCAAAATTTAAAAAAAAAATTAACTCAAAATTAATCAAAAACCTAAACTATAAAACTCTTACAATAAAACATAGGGGAAAATCTTCATGACATTGGATTTGGCAAGGATTTCTTGGATATGACACAAAAAGCACAAGCAACAAAAGTAAAAAGACAAATTGGACTACATCAAAATTAAAAACTTCTATGCATCAAAGGACACGGTCAACAGAGCAAAAAGGCAACCTAGGAAATGGGAAAATATTTGCAAATCATTTAACTAATAAGGTGTTAATATCCAGAATATATAAAAACCTCCTACAATTCAACAATGATAATAAAACAATCTGATTAGAAAATGAGCAAAGGACCCGAATAGACGTTTCTGCAAAGAAGATATACAAATGGTCAATAAGCACATGAAAAGATGTTCATGACTAATCATTAGGGAAATGTAAATCAAAACCGCCATGAGATACTACCTCATACTCATTAGGATGGCTATTACATAAAGTAAACAAACAAACCAGAAAGTCACAAGTGTTGGTGAGAATGAGGAGATATTGGAACCCTTGTGCATTGCTAGTGGAATTGTAAACTGGTATAGCTGCTTTGGAAAACAGTATGGTGGTTCCTTAAAAAATTAAAAATGAATTATCATATGACTCAGCAATTCCAATTCTGGGTGTATATCCAAAGGGATTGAAAGCCAGACCTCAGAGAGATACCCGTATACCTGTGTTCATAGCAGCACTATTCACAATAGCCGAGAGGTAGAAGCCCTCCAAGTGCCTATGGACAGATAAATGGATAAATGAAATGTGGTATATATTTACAGTGGAATATGATTCATCATTAAAAGTAAGGAAATTTTGGCACATGCTCCAACATGGATGAATCTTGAGGACATTATGCTGTGATATAGGCCAGTTACAAAATGACAAATACTGTATAATTCCACTTGTACAAAGTCTTAGAGTAGTCAGATTCATAGAAAGAGAACATAGACTGGTGAGTGCCAGAAGCTGGAGGGAAGGGAAAATGAGATGTTGTTATTTAATGGGTATGGCACTTCAGTTTTACACGATGAAAAAATTCTGGAAATTGGTTGCACAACGATGTGAATATACTTACCACTACTGAACTGTACATTTAGAAATGGTTAAGATGGTAAACTGTGATGAGTTCTCCACACAATTAAAAATAAAATTAGGCCTTCCCTGGTGGCGCAGTGGTTGAGAGTCCGCCTGCCGATGCAGGGGACATGGGTTCGTGCCCTGGTCCGGGAAGATCCCACATGCCGTGGAGCGGCTGGGCCCGTGAGCCATGGCCGCTGAGCCTGCGCGTCCGGAGCCTGTGCTCCGCAACGGAAGAGGCCACAACAGTGAGAGGCCCACGTACCGCAAAAAAAAAGAAAAAAAAAGAAAAAAAATTAAATTAAATTAAAACAAAAGCATTCAATGCCATCATATATTCATATCTTTTATATCCTCTTCCCAGAAATGTTTATGTAATTAATGTACCTGAGAAAATTTAAATGAACACATTTGTTGATATATATTTGACCTATTCATGAATAGACAAAGATATGACTCTTTTGCATACAGATATAAATAGCTACCTCATTTTTATATTAATTTATTTTTCTAATTAGATTTTTAATTAAAACATTTATATTGGTTTTAAAGTAAAAACCTTAAATACATATATAGAAATAATGTGACTTCAATAATTATAAATAACATATATTATTTACATATCATAAATATTAAAAAAGCATATGTTTGAAAAACATATTCAAGATGGTGTAAAGAATACACATATTTTACAAAGTTGTGAACTGAAAAATAGAATTAAGATTATTTATAATCAGGAAAAATTTATTAGCAAGTTGAAATAATTTTCTACGTAAATAAAAAATCACTGTTATTGAAAAGGATTCTTTGGACTGAATAATCCATATTCATAGTCTACATTGATCAAATCCACTGGACAATTGTATAATTTATTCTTCACCTTAATTCTATAGCCAGAGACTGAATTTAAACCTCTCACATTAAGGAAATCAACTGGAGAATTCCATCTTTTGTTTACTATCCCCCTTGTTGCAGTGAGCAACTATCTGACCACAGTTAAATTACTGATCTCTCCATTTCTTTATATCCCTTCCTGGTGAACAAGAATTCTATCATGTACCAAGGGTGAAGACACTTTTCTTAAGATGTTGAGACATAATTCTTTTTTTTTTTTTTCTTTTTTTTGGAGTACGCGGGCCTCTCACTGTTGTGGCCTCACCCATTGCGGAGCACAGGTTCTGAACGCACAGGCTCAGCAGCCATGGCTCACGGGCCCAGCCGCTCAACGGCATGTGGGATCTTCCTGGACCGGGGCACGAACCCGTGTCCCCTGCATCGACAGGCGGACTCAACCACTGCGCCACCAGGGAAGCCTGAGATATAATTCTTAATTGGTGGAATCTGCTATCTTTGTGTGCATGAGACAAAAGATGTCCTACAACATTTCCCTTATACGCTACCCCCACCTCATCAGCAACATCCCTTCAAAGCAGGATATAAAGGAGAAAAGAAAAAATTAACATTCAGGTGTAATTATTTTCCAACTGCCTCTTGGAAAGAGTATGGGAGGCATTGCCTAACATGGTGCTAGCCTGTTGCCTCCATGTAAAAAGTGAACCTGGATTCATTTGCTCAAAATATGGAAGGTACTTGGCCAGGGCCAAGGTATTACAAAAGAAATAGGGTTTCTATTTTCTAGGAACTTGCAGTCTAGAGATGAGGAAAGCACAAAAAGTTGCATATATATATTATATATATATATATATATATATAGTGATATATATACATATTCTTTATATAAAGTCTTTTTGTATATTTATATTAATTAGGAGATAGATAGACATATTATAAAACATTAATTGGTATATATACATACATACATACACACACATAAACGCAGACACGCACCCTTTTTTCCAAGATATAATATTTTCAATCTTAACAAGTTAATATTTCATTTAAAATTCAGAGGCTGTTCTTTTTTAAATATAAGATTATTCTAACTTCACCTGAAAGTGAAACAAAACATTCAAGATTAACTAAAAAACTTTTTGAAAAGCATTAAAATTTAAGTGGAGACATATTCTATTAGCTGTTTCAGAACCACGCTTGTCGTAAATTGAAGATGGTGGAAGAGTAAGACACGGAGATCACCTTCCTCCCCACAAATACATCTATATGTGGAACAACTCCTACAGAACACCTACTGAACACTGGCAGAAGACCTCAGACCTCCCAAATGCAAGAAACTCCCCATGTACCTGGGTAGGGCAAAAGAAAAAAGAAAAAACAGAGACAAAAGAATAGGGATGAAACCTGCACCGGTGGGAGGGAGCTGTGAAGGAGGAAAGGTTTCCACACACCAGGAAGCGCCTTTGTGGGCGGAGACTGCGGGTGGCAGAGGGGGGAAAGCTTCGGAGCCGCGGAGGAGAGCACAGCCACAGGGGTGCGGAGGGCAAAAGGGAAAGATTCCCGCAGAGAGGATTGGTGCTGACCAGCATTCACTAACCCTAGAGGCTCGTCTGCTCACCCTCTGGGGCGGGCGGGGGCTGGGAGCTGAGACTCGGGCTTCAGAGGTCGGATTCCAGGGAGAGGGCTGGGGTTGGCGGCGTGAACACAGCCTGAAGAGAGCTAGTGCGCCACAGCTAGCCGGGAGGGAGTACGGGAAAAAGTCTGGAGCTGCCGAAGAGGCAAGAGACTTTTTCTTCCCTCTTTGTTTCCTGGTGCGCGAGGAGGAGGGTTTAAGAGCGCTGCTTAAAGGAGCTCCAGAGATGCGCGCGAGCCGCGGCTATCAGCACAGACCCCAGAGACAGGCATGAGATGCTAAGGCTGCTGCTGCTGCCACCAAGAAGCCTGTGTGTGAGCACAGGTCACTATCCACACCACCCCTCCCGGGAGCTTCTTCAGCCAAGGTCCCGTGATCCAGGGACTACTTCCCCAGGAGAACGCATGACGTGCCTCAGGCTGGTGCAACGTCATGCCAGCCTCTGCCGCTGCAGACTCGTCCCGCATGCGTACCCCTCCCTCCCCACCCCGGCCTGAGTGAGCCAGACCCCCGAATCAGCTGCTCCATTAACCCCATCCTGTCTGAGCGAAGAACAGACGCCCTCAGGTGACCTACAGGCAGAGGCGGGGCCAAATCCAAAGCTGAACCTCAGGAGCTGTGCGAACAAACAACGGAAAGGGAAATCTCTCCCAGCAGCCTCAGGAGCAGCGGATTAAATCTCCACAGTCAACTTGATGTATCCTACGTCTGTGGAATACCTGAATAGACAACGAATCATCCCAAATTGAGGAGGTGGACTTTAGGAGCAATGATATATATATATTTCTTCCCTTTTTCTCTTTTTGTGAGTGTGTATTTGTATGCTTCTGTGTGTGATTTTGTCTGTATAGCTTTGCTTTTACCATATGTCCTAGGGTACTGTCTGTCCGTTTTTTTTTTGTTTTGTTTTGTTTTGTTTTGTTTTAAGTATAGTTTTTAGCACTTGTTATCATTGGTGGATTTGTTTTTTGGTTTAGTTGCTCTCTTCTTTCTTTTTTTAAAAAATTACATAAAAAATTTTTTTTAATAATTATTTTTTATTTTAATAACTTTTTAATTTAATTTTATTTTATTTTATCTTCTTCTTTCTTTCTTTTCTCCCTTTTATTGTGAGCTGTGTGGATGACAGGCTCTTGGTGCTCCAGACAGGCGTCAGGGCTCTGCCTCTAAGGTGGGAGAGCCAAGTTCAGGACGTTGGTCCACAAGAGACCTCCCAGCTCCATGTAATATCAAACAGCAAAAATCTCCCAGAGGTCTCCATCTCAACGCCAAGACCCAGCTCCACTCAACGACCAGCAAGCTACAGTGCTGGACACACTATGCTAAACAACTAGCAAGACAGGAACACAACCCCACCCATTAGTAGAGAGGCGGCTAAAAATCATAATAAGGCCACAGACACCCCAAAACACACCACCATACATGGACCTGCCCACAAGAAAGACAAGATCCAGCCTCATCCACCGGAACACAGGCACCAGTCCCTCCACCAGAAAGCCTACACAACCCACTGAACCAACCTTAACCACTGTGGGCAGACACCAAAAACAATGGGAAATACGAACATGCAGCCTGTGAAAAGGAGACACCAAACACAGTGAGTTAAGCAAAATGAGAAGACAGAGAAGCACACAGCAGATGAAGGAGCAAGGTAAAGACCCACCAGACCTATCAAATGAAGAGGAAATAGGGAGTCGACCTGAAAAAAAAATCAGAATAATGATAGTAAAGATTATCCAAATTCATGGAAATAGAATGGAGAAAATACAAGAAACGTTTAACAAGGACCTAGAAGAACTAAAGAGGAAACAAGCAATGATGAACAACACAATGAATGAAATTAAAAGTACTATAGAAGGGATCAATAGCAGAATAACTGAGGCAGAAGAACGGATAAGTGACCTGGAAGATAAAATAGTGGAAATAACTACTGCAGAGCAGAATAAAGAAAAAAGAAAGAAAAGAACTGAGGACAGTCTCAGAGGCCTCTGGGACAACATTAAATGCACCAACATTCGAATTATAGGGGTCCCAGAAGAAGAAGAGAAAAAGAAAGGGACTGAGAAAATATTTGAAGAGATTGTAGTTGAAAACTTCCCTAATATGGGAAAGGAAATAGTTAATCAAGTCCAGGAAGCACAGAGAGTCCCATACAGGATAAATCCAAGGAGAAACACACCAAGACACATATTAATCAAACTGTCAAAAATTAAATAAAAAGAAAACATATTAAAAGCAGCAAGGGAAAAACAACAAATAAGACACAAGGGAAACCCCATAAGGTTAACAGCTGATCTTTCAGCAGAAACTCTGCAAGCCAGAAGGGACTGGCAGGACATATTTAAAGTGATGAAGGAGAAAAACCTACAACCAAGATTACACAGCAAGGATCTCATTCAGATTTGATGGAGAAATTAAAACCTTTACAGACAAGCAAAAGCTAAGAGAATTCAGCACCACCAAACCAGCTTTACAACAAATGCTAAAAGAACTTCTCTAGGCAGGAAACACAAGAGAAGGAAAAGACCTACAATAACAAACCCAAAACAATTAAGAAAATGGGAATAGGGACATACATATCGATAATCACCTTAAAGGTAAATGGATTAAATGCTCCAAGGAAAAGACATAGACTGGCTGAATGGATACAAAAATAAGACCCGTATATACGCTGTCTATAAGGGACCCACTTCAGACCTAGGGACACATACAGACTGAAAGTGAGGGGATGGAAAAAGATATTCCATGCAAATAGAAATCAAAAGAAAGCTGGAGTAGCAATTCTCATATCAGACAAAATAGGCTTTAAAACAAAGACTATTAGAAGAGACAAAGAAGGACACTACATAATGATCAAGGAATCTATCCAAGAAGAAGATAGAACAATTGTAAATATTTATGCACCCAACACAGGAGCACCTCAATACATAAGGCAAATGCTAACAGCCATAAAAGGGGAAGTCGACAGTAACAATCATAGTAGGGGACATTAACACCCCACTTTCACCAATGGACATATCATACAAAACGAAAATAAATAAACACAATAAACACAAGCTTTAAATGATGCATTAAACAAGATGTACTTAATTGATATTTATAGGACATTCCATCCAAAAACAACAGAATACACTTTCATTTCTTTTTTCACACACACACACACACACACACACACACACACTGTATTTTATTTTTACAAGAGACAAATAAACTGACACCAAGCATTGTAAATGGATGACCACAACAAAAGCAGCAATGATTGCAATTACCAAACACGAAACACACTCATACTATGTCATAATATTGACATTCAGTCCAGTAATCCTCCACTGTAATAGCTCCTTTATTTGCAGTGAAAATTGATTTGTATATTTTTTGCCCCGAGTCCTTGTGGGATTTTTTAAATTCAAACCGAAAGTCACAACAATTATAATCATCCTCATCAGTTCACTCAGTCCCATGTAATTAATTTTTTTCATCTTGATCTTTTGTTAGCACTTTTATGAATTCATCAGTTTTCCGTTAGAGTTCTGAAAATGCTATTCATTCAGTTCAGCAGTATAGTCAGTTACCAGAAACCTGTATTTGTCAGAGTCTTTTCCATGAAGTCTTTGAAGATGAAACACTTTTATAGGAACATTTTTGCGAAAGCATCAAAGTATACCCAGAACTGTGTGTAAATGACAAAAGACTTAAAAATGACCACGGTTAAAGATTTGATGAAAGTTCATAATAATGCAGTTGACAAGGAACTTTATTTCTGAGCTATACATTTTAAAGTAATAATTAGAATTATGACTTATAACATTATACCAGAACATATAACATTTTTAGAAATTTCATGTAATGTCTGAAACATTTATATTAACATATTTCCATACAAATAACCCAAAGAAAGTTTAGTATTAGTTGTTTCTTTGTTTGTTGGTTGTTTCTTTATACTGCAGGTTCTTATTAGTCATCAATTCATACACATCAGTGTATACATGGCAATCCCAATCGCCCAATTCAGCACACCACCATCCCCACCCAACTGCGTTTTCCCCCCCTTGGTGTCCACACATTTGTTCTCTACATCTGTGTCTCAACTTCTGCCCTGCAAACCGGTTCATCTGTATCATTTTTCTAGGTTCCACATACATGCGTTAATATACGACATTTATTTTTCTCTTTCTGACTTACTTCACTCTGTATGACAGTCTTTAGATCCATCCACGTCTCAAAAAATGACTCAATTTTGTTCCTTTTTATGGCTGAGTAATAATTCCATTGTATATATGTATCACAACTTCTTTATCCATTTGTCTGTCGATGGGCATTTAGGTTGCTTCCATGACCTGGCTATTGTAAATAGTGCTACAATGAACATTGGGAGCATACGTCTTTATGAATTATGGTTTTCTCTGGGTATATGCCCAGTAGTGGGATTGCTGGATCATATGGTAATTCTATTTTTAGTTTTTTAAGGAACCTCCATACTGTTCTCCATAGTGACGCTATCAATTTACATTCCCACCAACAGTGCAAGAGGGTTCCCTTTTATCCACACCCTCACCACCATGTGTTGTTTGTAGATTCCCTGATTATGCCCATTTTAACTGGTGTGAGGTAATACCTCATTGTAGTTCTGATTTGCATTTCTCTAATAATTAGTGATGTTGAGCAGCTTTTCATGTGCTTCCTGGCCATCTGTATGTCTTCTTTGGAGAAATGTCTATTTAGGTCTTCTGCCCATTTTTGGAATGGGTTGTCTGTTTCTTTAATATTGAGCTTCATGAGCTTTTTATATATTTTGGAGATTAATCCTTTGTCCGTTGATTTGTTTGCAAATGTTTTCTCCCATTCTGAGGGTTGTCTTTTCATCTTGTTGTTGGTTTCCTTTGCTGTGCAAAAGCTTTGAAGTTTCATTGGGTCTTATTTGTTTATTTTTGTTTTTATTTCCATTACTCTAGGAGGTGGGTCAAAAAAGATCGTGCTGTGATTTATGTCAAAGACTGTTCTTCCTATGTTTTCCTCTAAGAGTTTTATAGTGTCCAGTCTTACATTTAGGTCTCTAATCCATTTTGAGTTTATTTTTGTGTATGGTGTTAGGGACTGTTCTAATTTCATTCTTTTACATGTAGCTGTCCAGTTTTCCCAGCACCACTTATTGAAGAGACTGTCTTTTCTCCATTGTATATCCTTGCCTCCTTTGTCATAGATTAGTTGACCATAGGTGTGTGGGTTTATCTCTGGGCTTTCTATCTTGTTCCATTGATCAATGTTTTTGTTTTTGTGCCAGTGCCATATTGTCTTGATTACTGTAGCTTTGTACTATAGTCTGAAGTCAGGGAGTCTGATTCCTCCAGCTCCATTTTTTTCCTTCAAGACTGCTTTGTCTATTCAGGGTCTTTTGTGTCTCCATACAAATTCTAAGATGATTTGTTCTAGTTCCATAAAAAACGCCATTGGTAATTTGATAGGGATTGCATTAAGTCTGTTGATTGCTTTGGGTATTATAGTCATTTTCACAATATTGATTCTTCCAATCCAAGAACATGGTATATCTCTCCATCTGTTGGTATCATCTTTAATTTCTTTCATCAGTGTCTTTTAGTTTTCTGCATACAGGTCTTTTGTCTCCCTAGGTAGGTTTATTCCTAGGTATTTTATCTTTTTATTGCAATGGTAAATGGGAGTGTTTCCATAATTTCGCTTTCAGATTTTTGATCATTAGTGTATAAGAATGCAAGAGATTTCTGTGCATTAATTTTGTATCCTGCAACTTTACCAAATTCACTGATTAGCTCTAGTTGTTTTCTGGTGGCATTTTTAGGATTCTCTATGTATAGTATCATGTCATCAACAAACAGTGACAGTTTTACTTCTTCTTTTCCGCTTTGTATTCCTTTTATTTCTTTTTCTTCTCTGATTGCCATGGCTAGGACTTCCAAAACTATGTTGAAAAAGGGTGGTGAGAGTGGACATCCTTGTCTCGTTCCTGATCTTAGAGGAAATGCTCTCAGTTTTTCACCATTCACAATGATGTTTCCTGTGGGTTTCTTGTATATGGCCTTTATTATTGTGAGGTACGTTCCCTGTATGCCCACTTTCTGGATAGTTTTTATCATAAATGGGTGTTGAATTTTGTCAAAAGCTTTTTCTGCATCTATTGAGATGATCATATGCTTTTTATTCTTCAATTTGCTAATATGGTGTATCACATTGATTTATTTGTGTATATTGAAGAATCCTTGCATCCCTGGGAAACATCCCACTTGATCATGGTGTACGATCCTTTTAATATGTTGTTGGATTATGTTTGTTAGTATTTTGTTGAGGATTTTTGCATCTATATTCATCAGTGATATCACTCTGTAATTTTCTTTTTTGTACTATCTTTGTCTGGTTTTGATATCAGGGTGATGGTGGCCTCATAAAATGAGTTTGGGAGTGTTCCTTCCTCTGCAATAGTTTGGAAGAGTTTGAGAAGGATGGGTGTTAGCTCTTCTCTAAATGTTTGATAGAATTCACCTGTGAAGCCATCTGGTCCTGGACTTTCGTTTGTTGGAAGATTTTTAATCACAGTTTCGATTTCATTATTTGTGATTGTTCTGTTCATATTTTCTCTTTCTTCCTGGTTCAGTCTTGGAAGATTATACCTTTCTAAGAATGTGTCCATGTCTTCCAAGTTGTCCATTTTATTGGCATAGAGTTGCTTGTAGTAGTCTCTTAGGATGCTTTGTATTTCTGCGGTGTCTGTTGTAACTTCTCCTTTTTCATTTGTAATTTTATTCATTTGAGTCCTCTCCCTCTTTTTCTTGATGAGTCTGGCTAATGGTTTATCAATTTTGTTTATCTTCTCAAAGAACCAGCTTTTAGTTTTATTGATCTTTGCTATTGTTTACTTTGTTTCTATTTCATTTATTTCTGCTCTAGTCTTTATGATTTCTTTCCTTCTGATAACTTTGGGTTTTGTTTGTTCTCCTTTATTTAGTTCCTTCAGGTGTAAGGTTAGATTGTTTACTTGAGATTTTTCTTGTTTCTTGAGTTAGGCTTGTATAGCTATAAACTTCCCTCTTAGAACTGCTTTTGCTGCATCCCATAGGTTTTTGATCGTCGTGTTTTCATTGTCATTTGTCTCTAGGCATTTCTTGATTTCCTCTTTGATTTCTTCAGTGATCTCTTGCTTATTTAGTAATGTATTGTTTAGCCTCCATGTGTTTGTGTTTTTACGTTTTTTGCCCTGTAATTCATTTCTAACCTCATAGCATTGTAGTCAGAAAAGATGCTTGATATGATTTCAATTTTCTTAAATTTACTGAGGCTTGATTTGTGCCCCAGGATGTGATATGTCCTGGAGAATGTTCCGTGTATACTTGAAAAGAAAGTGTAATCTGCTGTTTTTGGATGGAATGTCCTATAAATATCAATTAAATCTATCTGGTCTATTGTGTCATTTAAAGCTTCTGTTTCCTTATTTATTTTCATTTTGGATGATCTGTCCATTGCTGTAAGTGAGGTGTTAAAGCCCCCCACTATTTTTGTGTTATTGTCAATTTCCTTTTTTTTTTTTTTTTTTTGTGGTACGCGGGCCTCTCACTGTTGTGGCCTCTCCCGTCACAGAGCACGGGCTCCAGACACGCAGGCTTAGCAGCCATGGCTCACGGGCCCAGCCGCTACGCGGCATGTGGGATCTTCCCGGACCGGGGCACGAACCCGCGTCCCCTGCATCGGCAGGCGGACTCTCAACCACTGCGCCACCAGGGAAGCCCCGAGTTCCTCTTTTATAGCTGTTAGCAGTTGCCTTATGTATTGAGGTTCTCGTATGTTGGGTGCATATATATTTATAGTTGTTATTTCTTCTTCTTGGATTGATCCCTTGATCATTATGTAGTGTCCTTCCTTGTCTCTTGTAACATTCTTTGTTTTAAAGTCTACTTTATCTGATACGAGTATTGCTACTCCAGCTTTCTTTTGATTTCCATTTGCGTGGAATATCTTTTTCCATCCCCTCACTTTCAGAATATATGTTTCCCTAGGTCTGAAGTGGGTCTCTTGTAGACAGCATATATATGGGTCTTGTTTTTGTATCCATTCAGCAAGCCTGTGTCTTTTGGTTAGAGCAGTTAATCCATTCACGTTTAAGGTAATTATCGATATGCATGTTCCTGTGACCATTTTCTTAATTGTTTTGTTTTTGTTTTTGTAGGTCCTTTTCTTCTCCTGTGTTTCCCACTTAGAGAAGTTCCTTGAGCATTTGTTGTAGAGCTGGTTTGGTGGTGCTGAATTCTCTTAGCTTTTGCTTGTCTGTAAAGTTTTTGATTTCTCCATCTAATCTGAATGAGATCATGTCAGGTAGAGTAATCTTGGTTGTAGGTTCTTCCCTTTCATCACTTTAACTGTATCATGCCACCCCCTTCTGGTTTGTAGAGTTTCTGCTGAGAAATCAGCTGTTAACTTTATGGGAGTCCACTTGTATGTTATTTTTCGTTTTTCTCTTGTTGATTTCAATAATTTTTCTTTGTCTTTAATTTTTGCCAATTTGATTACTATGTGTCTCAGTGTGTTTCTCCTTGGGTTTATCCTGTATGGGACTCGCTGTGCTTCCTGGACTTGGGTGGCTATTTCCTTTCCCATGTTAGGGAATTTTTCCACTATAATCTCTTCAAATATTTTCTCACGTCCTTTCTCTCTCTCTTCTCCTTCTGGGTCCCCTATAATGTGAATGTTGTTGCATTTAATGTTGTTCCAGAGGTCTCTTAAGATGTCTTCATTTCTTTTCATTCTTTTTTCTTTATTCTCTTTCGCAGCAGTGGATTCCTCCATTTTGTCTTCCAGGTCACTTATCCACTCTTCTGTCTCAGTTATTCTGCTATTGATTCCTTCTCATATAGTTTTCGTATCAGTTATTGTATTGTTCATCTCTGTTTGTTTGATCTTTAATTCTTCTAGGTCTTTGTTAAACATTTCTTGCATCTTCTTGATCTTTGCCTCCATTCTTTTTCTGGGGTCCTGGATCATCTTCACTATCATTATTCTGAATTGTTTTTCTGGAAGACTGCCTATCTCCACTTCATTTAGTTGTTTTTCTGGGGTTTTATCTTTTTCCTTCATCTGGTACATAGCCCTCTGCCTTTTCATCTTGTCTATCTTTCTGTGACTGTGGTTTTTGTTCCAGTCTGCAGGATTGTAGTTCTTCTTGTTTCTGCTGTCTGCCCTCTGGTGGATGAGGCTATCTAAGAGTCTTGATGGGAGGGACTGGTGTTGTGTAGAGTTGACTGTTTCTCTAGTGGGCAGAGCTCAGTAAAACTTTAATCCACTTGACTGTTGATGGTGGGGCTGGGTTCCCTCCCTGTTTGTTGTTTGGCCTGAGACCACCCAACTCTGGAATCTACCTGGGCTCTATGATGGGCTAATGACAGACTCTGGGAGGGCTCACGCCAAGGAGTACTTCCCAGAACTTTTGCTGCCAGTGTGCTTGTCCCCACAGTTAGCCACAGACCCCCCCACCCCACCTCTCCAGGAGACCCTCCAACACCAGCAGGTAGGTCTGGTTCAGTCTCCCCTGGGGTCACTGCTCCTTCCCCTGGGTCCTGATGTGCACACTATTTTGTGTGTGCCCTCCAAGAGTGGAGTCTCTGTTTCCCTCAGTCCTGTCCAAGTCCTGCAATCAATTCCAACTAGGCTTCAAAGTCTGATTCTCTAGGAGTTCCTCTTCCCATTGCCATACCCCCAGGTTGGGAAGCCAGATGTGGGGCTCAGAACCTTCATTCCAGTGGGTGGACTTCTGTGGTATAAGTGTTCTCCAGTCTGTGAGTCACCCACACACCAGTTATGGGATTTGATTTTACTGTGATTGCGCCCATCCTACCGTCTCATTGTGGCTTCTCCTTTGTCTTTGGATGTGGAGTATCTTTTTTGGTGAGTTCCAGTGTCCTGTCAGTGATTGTCCAGCAGCTAGTAGTGATTCTGGTATTCTCGCAAGAGGGAGTGAGAGCACATCATTCTACTCGGCCATCTTCAGAATAAACTTTCTTCTCAAGTGCTCATGGAACTTTCTCCAGGATAGATCATATCTTGTGTCACAAATCATGCCTTGGTAAATTTAAGAAAATTGAAATCGTATCAACTGTCTTTTCTGACCACAATGTTATGCGACTAGATACCAATTACAGGAAAAAATCTGTGATAAATACAAACACATGGAGGCTAAACAATACACTACTTAATAACCAAGAGATTGTTGAAGAAAACAAAGAGGAAGTAAAAAAATACCTAGAAACAAATGACAATGAAAACACCATGACCCAAAACCTATGCAGTGCAGCAAAAGCAGTTCCAAGAGGGTAGTTTACAGCAATACAAAGCTACTTTAAGAAAGAAGAAACATCTCAAATAAAAAATTTAAACTTACACCTAAAGCAATGAGCAAAAGAATAAAAAAACACCGTTAGCAGAAGGAAAAAAGTCATAAAGATCAGATCAGAAGTAAATGAAAAAGAAATGAAAGAAACGATAGCAAATATCAGTAAAACTAAAAGCTGGTACTTTGAGAAGGTAAAGAAAATTGATAAACCATTAGCCAGACTCATCAAGAAGAAAAGGGAGAAGACTTAAATCAATAGAAGTAGAAATGAAAAAGGAGAAGTAACAACTGACACTGCAGAAATACAAAGGATCATGAGAGATTACCACAAGCAACTATATGCCAATAAAAAGGACAACCTGGAAGAAATGGACAAATTCTTAGAAAGGCACAACCTTCTGAGACTGAACCAGGAAGAAATAGAAAATATGAACAGACCAAACACAAGCACTGAAATTGAGACTGTGATTAAAAATCTTCCAACAAACAAAAGTCCAGGACCAGATGGCTTCACAGGCGAATTCTATCAAACATTTAGAGAAGAGCTAACACCTATCCTTCTCAAACTCTTCCAAAATATAGCAGAGGGAGGAACACTCCCAAACTCATTCTATGTGGCCACCATCACCCTGATACCAAAACTAGACAAAGATGTCACAAAGAAAGAAAACTACAGGCCAATATCCCTGATGAACATAGATGCAAAACTCCTTAACAAAATACTAGCAAACAGAATCCAACAGCACATTAAAAGGATCATACACCATGATCAAGTGGGATTTATTCCAGGAATGCAAGGATTCTTCAATATACGCAAATCAATCAATGTGATACACCATATTAACAAATTGAAGGAGAAAAACCACATGATCATCTCAATAGATGCATAAAAAGCTTTTGACAAAATTCAACACCCATTTATGGTAAAAATCCTCCAGAGAGTAGGCATAGAGGGAGCTTATCTCAACATAATAAAGGACATATATGACAAACCCACAGCCAACTTCATCCTCAATGGTGAAAAACTGAAACCATTTCCACTAAGATCAGGAAAAGAAAAGGTTGCCCACTCTCACCACTCTTATTCAACATAGTTTGGAAGTTTTAGCCACAGCAATCAGAGAAGAAAAGGAATCCATATCGGAAAAGAAGTAAAGCTGTCACTGTTTGCAGATGACATGATACTATACATAGAGAATCCTAAAGATGCTACCAGAAAACTACTAGAGCTAATCAATTAATTTGGTAAAGTAGCAGGATACAAAGTTAATGCACAGAAATCTCTTGCATTCCTATACATTAATGATGAAGAATCTGAAAGTGAAATTAAGAAAACACTCCCATTTACCATTGCAACAAAAAGAATAAAATATCTAGGAATAAACCTACCTAAGGAGACAAAAGACCTGTATGCAGAAAATTATAAGACACTGATGAAAGAAATTAAAGATGATACAAATAGATGGAGAGATATACCATGTTCTTGGATTGGAAAAATGAACGTTGTGAAAATGACTATCCTACCCAAAGCAATCTACAGATTGAATACAACCCCTATCATACTACCACTGGCATTTTTCACAGAACTAGAACAAAAAATTTCACAATTTGTATGGAAACACAAAAGACCCCAAATAGCCAAAGTAATGTTTAGAAAGAAAAATGGAGCTGGAGGAATCAAGCTCCCTGAATTCAGACTATACTACAAAGCTTCAGTAATCAAGACAGTATGGTACTGGCACAAAAACAGAAATATTTATCAATGGAACAGGATAGAAAACCCAGAGATAAACCCACGCTCATATGGTCACCTTATCTTTTATAAAGGAGGCAAGAATATACAGTGCAGAAAAGACAGCCTCTTCAATAAGTGGTGCAGGAAAAACTGGACAGCTATATATAAAAGAATGAAATTAGAACACTTCCTAACTCCATACAGAAAAATAAACTCAAAGTGGATTAAATACCTAAATGTAAGGCCAGGCACTATCAAACTCTTAGAGGAAAACCTAGGCAGAACACTCTGTGACATAAATCACAGCAAGATCCTTTTTGACCCATCTCCTAGCGAAATGGAAATAAAAACAAAAATAAACAAATGGGATCTAATGAAACTTAAAAGCTTTTGCACACAAAGGAAACCATAAACAAGATGAAAAGACAACCCTCAGAATGGTAGAAAATATTTGCAAATGAAGCAACTGACAAACGATTAATCTCCAAAATTTATAAGCTGCTCGTGCAGCTCAATGTCAAAAAAACAAAGAACCCAGTCCAAAAATGGGCAGAAGACCTAAATAGACATTTCTCCAAAGAAGATATACAGATTGCCAAGGAACACATGAAAGAATGCTCAACATCATTAATTAGAGAAATGCAAATCAAAAGTACAATAAGATACCATCTTACACCAGTCAGAATGACCCTCATCAAAAAATCTAGAAACAGGGGCTTCCCTGGTGGCGCAGTGGTTGAGAGTCCGCCTGCCAATGCAGGGGACACAGGTTCGTGCCCCTGTCCGGGAGGATCCCACATGCCGCAGAGCGGCTGGGCCCGTGAGCCATGGCCTCTGAGCCTGCACGTCCGGAGCCTGTGCTCCACAACGGGAGAGGCCACAACAGTGAGAGGCCCGCGTACCGCAAAAAAATAAATAAATAAATAAATAAAATCTAGAAACAGTAAATACTGGAGAGGGTGTGGAGAAAAGGGAACCCTCTTGCACTCTTGGTGGGAATGTAAATTGATATAGCCACTATGGAGAACAGTATGGAGGTTCCTTAAAAAACTAAAAATAGAACTACCATACAACCCAGCAATCCCACTACTGGGCATATACCCTGAGAAAACCATAATTCAAGAAGAGTCATGTACCAAAATGTTCATTGCAGCTGTATTTACAATAGCCAGGACATGGAAGTAACCTAAGTGTCCATCGATAGATGAATGGATAAAGAAGATGTGGCACATATATACAATGGAATATTACTCAGCCATAAAAAGAAACGAAATTGAGTTATTTGTAGTGAGGTGGATGGACCTAGAGTCTGTCATACAGGGTGAAGTAAGAGAGAGAAAAACAAATACCGTATGCTAACACATATATATGGAATCTGAAAAAAAAAAAATGGTCATGAAGAACCTAGGGGGAAGACTGGAATAAAGACGCAGACCTACTAGAGAATGGACTTGAGGACACAGGGAGGGGCAAGGGTAAGCTGGGAGAAAGTGAGAGAGTGGCATGGACATATATACACTACCAAATGTAAAATAGATAACTAGCGGGAAGCAGCCACAGAGCACAGGTAGATCAGCTCGGTGCTTTGTGACCGCCTAGAGGGGTGGGATAGGGAGGGTGGGAGGGAGGGAGACGCAACAGGGAAGAGATATGTGGATATATGTATATGTATAACTGATTCAGTTTGTTGTAAAGCAGAAACTAACAAACAAACAAAAAAAAAAGAAAGGTAAATCAATCCAAATAATGGTCACTGCCAAATATACCCTCTAGTCTTATCAGTCCCAAAGCAAAAACAAATATCCTGCTTTTTAGAATACAAGAAATCCTCAAAAGTTCATTTGTAAATAACTTTGAAATCCTGTATACATCTTCCCTCTGAAAACTATTATAAATGGTGATTCAAGTAAAAAAATAAACATCCCAATTATCACGCACAGTAGCTGACCTCCTAGTTTTAGCTTGAATAACAGTCCAGGTGCACTGAGGGAAAGAAGTAAGGAAAGAAATTCTTCCCCCTCTTCCTGGGTGAATGAATCTTCCCAAATAACGTTCTGAATGAGATCGTAATTTTCAGTTACGAATGTAATACGAAGCACTTCTTGTAAAAACTTTTCCTCAAAGACAGAAAAGATTATATTTTCTTTTTATGCAAATAACAAGGTTTTACTTCTTTAAAGTTAATAAAATTTAAGTAAATAAATGTATTTTTTAAAATTTTATCTCTTAGTGAAAGGAAAATGGCGAGTGGGAGGATTATAACCTTGTAGAACTAGATGAAGTCAAGTGACAAAAAAGGAACTGCAGCCTAAGAGGCCAGCACTGGCAGAAACAAGAAGGAGCATGCCACATCTTAAGCAAGTGTCTAACAAATGGACATCTTCAACAGCATAAGAGAAAGTAAAAGGTCTGGACACACACATGAACCTGTCGACAGTGAAAGGTAATGAGACAAGTAGGAATATCCTGATCAAGAAACTGGAACCCACGCATTTCTGTGCTTTAAAAGATAACCACAGGAAGGGATGAGAAGATGAGAAAGGAGTCAGCACAGAACAGGCCCCTTCAGATTCTCTCTTCCCAATTTCAGCTACCTTGAGCAAAATGGAAGGAAACAGATCCATCCTCTCCCTAAAGTTGTATAAAAATTTCAGTAACTAGGCTTATATTTCAAATATCAGAAAAGCCTAGTAAGATCCTAATATAGTAAATCATTAGCATTCACAAATTTATTATCATTAATTTCCATAACTCAAGAAACCCTAAAAGCCTTACTGAGGTGAGACTATGTATGGGAGTATAAAGATAGTGTGTAAACCTAGCTATCACAGCATCTATAGTTCAGTGTAGGGTTATTATTTTCTACTTGCCAATTTGGTAGTGATTAAAAACAAAAAATAACCTGTTTTTTGTAATAAGATAGAAACGTCAGAAGCTAGAGTAGACTTTGCAAACCTGCATATAAAATCCCTATTTTTTCCTTTTCTTGAGAAGGAGAAAAATACAAATGCAAACTTTCTTTATAGTGGGAATACAATAAATGTTTGCTGAAAGAAAAAAAAAAAGCAACCACGCTTGTATCTTATTTTTTGAGAAGTTTTCCAAATTCATGTCAGACACCAAACCACAGATCCAGGAAGCTCATAGAAACTCAAATAGGATACAAGCAAAAAAAAAAAAAGGACATCTAGTCATCTCATATTCAAACTGCAAGAAACTAAAGATAGAAGAAAATATTGAAAGATGGAAGAAACTATTGAAAGAAGCCAGAGAAGGAAAAAACATGTTACCTGTAGAAGAGTGAAGATAAGAATTACATCTGCTTCTACCCAGAAACCCTGTAAGCATAGGAGAGTAGTGTAAAATACTTAAAGTGTTGAGAAAAAAAAAACCTACCAACGTAGAATTCTATATCCTGAGAAATTGTCCTTCCAAAGTGAAGGAGAAATAAAGACTTTCTCAGAAAAGTTAAAATTGAGCCATATTATAGGAGCAGCCCACTTAACTCCCCACAGCAGGGACCACAGCTCCCTGTGACAGCTTCTCTTCTGCTTATATGTCCACTAACCATGTAATAAAGCAAGTCCTCCTAGAAAACCCTCCCTGGAAGGAGGGGCAACCCACTGATAACCATTTGACTAAAGGGCTCTAAAGAGGGAAATAAAATGATAAATTAAAGCAATATTCAACAGATTATGGCGCCAAGTTTGGTGGACTGTTCAGAGTTGTGTCGTGGGAAGTACACACACACACAATCTCTTTGACATAGTAACTTATGTCACATCGTGGTGGAAAGTTCCCTTGTATAGAACCAGGAAGTTGTATTGGGGATGAGATACGACTGTCCTAAGCAGTGCCAGGCTTTCTTGCTATTCCCTGTTAGCCATTCTGTCCCTTTGCCTTAATCTTTACTGACTCCCCAACCCCCTACTTCTTTAAGCGTGCAGTGGACAACACTGTCTGTTCTTCCAACTTTCAGCCAAAATTTTAGATCAGCCGTGTACAACGTAGTGCAAATAATCAGACAAGGTATTCATTTATTCACAGCAAAAACTGACTGAGTGCCCCTCCAATGCTTGTACTGAAGGTGGAACAGCATGTTTTGTTTCCAGTTTGCAGATGGAAAACTTGGGGTAGAGGCAGAAGTCTTTCCGTGGGCCCCTGAAGTCACAGCTTGGCCTGGTCATGACAATCAGTGCTTTGGTGTCTGTAAGGCAATGAATGTCCTCTCTCTATCTGGAACAAATTTCCCAAAGTTCCAGGTTTCTGAAAAGGACCAGGCTGTAGCCCTCCAGTGCTGTTTGTTCTTTTTAGGATTGAATCACCTGTACAGTGTCCACGACAAACGGGTCCAAGCTCCAAATTCAGGTATAGACTCGGGGAATGACAGCATCCTGGAGCACCTTATTTCTGTGTATAAAGAATTGCAGGCTGAAAGCAGTCTCAAGACTGCCTCCCTAACAGCTTCCCTAAGGGAAACAACTTAATCCCACAGTGCCCCTCACAGCTGTGTTTTCAGTTGTGAAAGCTGGGCTCTGGCCTCAGGTAGAAGTGTGTCAGAATTTATTTGTTGTCAGTGGTGGTATCTTATTTGCCTTGCTTTGCTAATCTAGTGTCTTCTTTAAATGTAAAAAAACCAATAAGGAAAGGATGGGATACATAAAAGTGAAGATGGCGATGATGCTATTAATAATGATGACAATGATGGGGAAGAGGAGATAGCTAACCCCATCTAGCACTCACAATGTATCAGGCAGTGTTCTCTGTGCTTTACATGTTATGACTCAGAATAGTTCTCTAGCAAATGTATGAATTTGGTAATATTATCATCTTTAATTTACAAATGAGGAAGCTGAGTTAATGAGAGATATGTTCATAGTACATAATTCACAGTACATACATAGCTAGCAGGTTATATACTTAAAAATTAGTTTCTCACCCATATCATATACCAAAATAAATTCTAAGAGATTTAAACAGTTAAATGCACTAAGTGAAATGAAAAAAGCACCTAGAGGAGAATTTTTTTTTAAATATTCATGGCATGTCTGATTATGTGATGTTTTCTAGGCATAAATATAGTAGAAGAAATCACAAACATATCTAAATAGCTATTTTAAACTTCTAATTGTATAAAAACATATATTCAATTAAGAAGCAAAAATCTGA
Source organism: Stenella coeruleoalba (assembly GCF_951394435.1). Taxonomy (NCBI): domain Eukaryota; kingdom Metazoa; phylum Chordata; class Mammalia; order Artiodactyla; family Delphinidae; genus Stenella; species Stenella coeruleoalba. Next base: position 53,866,970 of record NC_137148.1, read on the forward strand.
GAAAAAGAAGCCAGAAATATCCCTAATGGTTAATGCCCACAATATGTAAAGTATTTGTAAATCAATAAGAAAAAGAGTAATAACCTGAAAGATAAATGGTCAAAGAATAGGAATAGACAATTCAACAAAGGAGAAAACAAACATTACTAGTGCTATATAAAAAAAATAATAACAGCTATTATTTACTTATTACTCTGGGCTAGAAACTGTGCTAAATACTTTATCTTATTAAATCTTCAAAAAAAACTGTGTATGATATGCATGCCCAAGATCACATAGCTAGTACACAGACTGGGAACCCAAGCCTGACCACAACTCCAAACTCAGTATTTAAACATAAAGCCACACTCCAGTGATGTGCTGGTGCCAGCTCATTCCCGTTTGCTAGAGTCCACTGCATATACCTCTTCCCAACTACATGTTCAGTCATGTCGTGTTGGTAGCTTGAAATAAGCTATGAGGGGAGTATTTACACCACAGAAATCAGCATGTGCTCCAAATAACCCCCCCGCAAAGCTAATTATTAAATAGTTCTCAACCCACCATTTACTATCTCCCTAAAACAACTGGAATCGGATTTCAGAACCTGAACAAAGGAACTTTATCAAAGCACAAGTAATACTGCTGAACTGTTTTCCTAAATGTCAACTTCATTGCTCAAAGAAATGTGAACTAAAATGAGAGCTAGCTACCATGTTTGCCTACAAATTAGCAAATATTAGAAGAAAGCAATGGTAAACTAAATTGAGATACCAAAGCATGTAAGTTAGTTCAACCTTTCTAGAAAAGTATTTGGTACTATGTATCAAGATTTTTTGAGAATTTCATATATTTCAATCTCATAATTCCACTACTGAAAACCTAAGGGAAATAATCAGTGATGTGTACAATGATCTGTGCATTAGGATGTTCATTTCAACATTGCTTAGAGTAAAAACTTGGAATCTACCTAAATAGCCAATGGTAGGACAACAGTTAAATAGTGTATGTGACAATCACATGATGAAATGTAACAGAACTATGAAAAATTATTTTCAATTTCAAAAAACATTGTAAAACTATGTACACAATTATCCATACATTATTCAAAAATATATATATTTCTATACATATATAATAGATACGTTATTCAGATACATACTCAGGTCTTATTTATATACCTCAGTAAAGTTTGCATTTTTCTTCATATAAGTCCTGCATATATTTGATTAATTTTGGTGTGTGTATAATGCAGGTATATATAATACATATATTATATCTATAATGCATTTATATCTACTGAGATTATATTTTTAAAACTAAACAAATGGAAATATATGTCATGCTTACAGAATTGGACTGAATATTATAAAAATGCCAATTACTTGTGTTAATTTATGTTTCATGAAATATAAACATAAAAAAAAATCAAATACAATTCCAGCAGAATTTTTCTTCTTTGAGCTTGGCTAAATGATTCTGCAGTTCATCTGTAAAATTATGTGGGATTCTGAATGATTTTCTCATTTAGGAGTTTAATTTTCCAGATTTTATATGAGAGCATACGTCACTTCTATATCTGAAAAATACTTGATAATGATATAAATGCTTAATACATATTTAAGTACATAATAAGAATTTTAGAATATGTGTAGTCTTTTACATATGTGGATCTTACATGTGGTATCAGGCAAGTGCCACAGATCTCAAAGGGAGAGATTTTTCTGTCAGAGGACCTGGGGATTCAGGAAAGTTGCTATTACCCATATGTAAGGTGACCATTTGAGCAACACATTATAATCTGCAGTATAATCTGTTTACTTGAAATCAAGATGGCGACTCTTCTGCTCTCTGGGAGTCCTTTTGTATCACTCATTATTAGGAGCTAATTGAAAACAGCCCAAATTCATCGAGGCTTGTTAGCTCCCACTCTTCTAGAAACTATTGTCTTGGGTGTCTAGCTTTGCAATCTCTTAGGGAAAGTGCTGCTTTTAGTTTTAGGAGGGTTAAAAATGAAATGCCTGATAATAATTCATCAGAGTGTTTCTAAATCATGAGTGGTGACAGTGGCCTTAGGATTCCTGTCTAGATTAGTTTATTTTCCCCAGAATAAACATTGAAACCAAATGTAAGTTTTGCAATAGAGGCAACCTTGTGTACAGGAAATAGCATGGAATTCAAAATCCAAAGACCTGATTTGAGTCACAGCCCGCACTCTGCCTAATGGAGTGGTGGAGAACAAGCCAGTTAATGGTACATTCTCCTCGCATCATTCACTCATTCATTCAGTCTACCAGTATTTGTTGCCCCCCCTACTACGTATCAAGCGCTATCTTGGCACTAGAAATCAGTAAAGAAGAGAGCAAAAGCCCATGCCTCTATAGATCCTACATTTTAGTTGCATAGACAACAATATCAAAATGACGAAATAAAGGTTCATATAATTTTTAGTTAAAAGTGCCTGCAGAGAAATAGACAGGGTTAGGGTGGTAGAATGTGTAGAGATAGAGGGGAATGAATTGGAGGAGGAGGTTGATAAGATGGTCAGGGAAAGCCTTTCTAAGGTTGTGATGTTCAAGCAGAAACTGAACCCAAGGGAGTTAGCCCCAGGAGGAAAGGATGTGAAGTACGATTGCAAAGGCCCAGGGCTGAGGTGAGAACATCAAGGTCAGTGGTGCTAGAGTGGGTGAGCAAAGTGGGAAGCTGGCAGGAGATGAGGTCCAAGCAGTAACATCGACCTTACCACCGGAGACATCACAGAGATGAACAGTGTGTAGGACAGCCACAGGGTACCCGACGACTCACTCTACAAATGTTAGGAGATAGCAAATATTAGGAAATGGAGCTCTGGTGTCCTTGTCATGGTCCATATCCATGTGTCCTGACCACGCAGTAAGAGTTCTGTGTTTGGACAGAAGAGAATTTGGCCACTGACCTTTTCCTTGGGAGGACTTGACAGCACCAGTCCATCTGGGGCTCAGAAGAGGCCACATTGTGTTTCATACAAGGTATTCACTTCCTGTGCAGAACCCACCTGGGTTAGCAGCTGGTCAGGACCAACAGTTGGTCCCTTCATGCAGTAGGCATTTGACACGTGAGTGTGCACTTCTGCTATTCATGCTTGGGATGTCATGTACAAGAACAACTATCTGATAACACAAGAAACTGGGAGGGAAATTTTCATAATGCGTGGCATAGTATAAGGAAAGTTTTATTTCTAAATGTATGTAATGGTGCATGGGCAATACATCATTTTATCTTTACCATGCCCTTTCCATCTGGGCTCAACTGCAGGTCTTGCATACAACGTCGTCTCTCATCTGCTTAACATTTGGAGAGGTACGATCACTAGAGAATGATGTGGGAAACCAGGCTTAGTCATAATATCCCTTTCCCACAGTCGAAAAGGGAGCAAGACTGCTCGGTTTAGCCTTTGACAACATAATGCAGGGTTGTCAGACTGGCCGCTCTTCCCAGATCATCACCTCCCTCCTGCTACTCTGCTATTAGTGTTGACCTCGTTGCTCTTTCTGCTGTCATTGCTCCTCTGCCTACCTCTTCCTGCTGTTCCCAGCTCACACTATACTTTCCTGGGGCCAATTCTCTGCCCAGAAGTGTGGGAAAAGGAGGGAGAGGCGGCTGTGCTCATTTTCCAGGGCTACAGTTGTCTCAGTGTCTTGGTGTGGAAATACCTGCCTAGGTGCCGGCCTCCAGGCACCACGGTCCAAGAACACACCCTTTCATAAGCTTTGGGCTCACAGAGTGTATGTGAAACCTACGCAAGTTCAAATGGGCTTGAAAGCTTTTCAAATATGCTTTCCTGTTGTTAATCTGCACATTCATCTGCACATCTGGCTTGGAAAATCTCAAGCCACAAGATCAGCTCTTCTTAGGGTGACTGGTTTGCCGCTGTAATAAAGCCAAATGCAAACGTGGGAGAAGAGGCAGTGAGAGGCAACTCTCCTTTCCACTGGCTGCCCTCTGCACAGGAGTTCTTCATTATGGGGATCTGTTGAGTTTCCATCACTTAGATAACATATAAAGTGGTATCTCAGTAAAGTGGGAGTTGAAATGTTAGTCACCATCCCTCGACACTCCAAGCACACTCTGCCTAATACATTTAACTGAACATAAAAGAAAGCCAACCTCTCCATTAGTCACTCATCTAGGCAAAGCCTTGGTGCTGAGCCAGAAATTAAGAGTGCCAATTCAATCTTGCAGGTCCCAGTGATCTTCCCAGATTGGAAATGGATAGCTGTCGCACTGTGGACCACTAGGTATTGGTTGCCAATTGGGAAAGTCCTCAGAAAACTTTCTTGAAAAAGTGATTGGGTAAGTCATTTGGATATTGCTTTCAGCTCTGTTCTTCATACTGAGAGTTGATGTGTTCGTTTCCCAAGGGCTGGCTCTTAAATCCACTAGATCTTGTTTTAATCACAAACATAATCAGATTTGTGTGTACTTTGGAAAATTACACTCCCTGAATCCATAATTGTTTTATACAGGTGAAATCTGATTAAACAATTTGTAAAGGTAGAATTTAAGGTCCAGAGATGGGCAATATTCTAACAAGACCACATGCATCCTGGAGGACAGGTTCCAGATTTCAGGCTACCGATGAGGGCAGCCCCATGTGTTCACTGATTATATAAGTCCTTCCCTCTAGGATTATTTTTATGTCAACAGCTTGTGGTTACCTTCTTCTCTCACTCTCATTCTGCCACTATGTTATTACTTTCCTGCAATTTCAGTCCCTTGGTCAATGGTGAGACCACCAAGAGTACAAGCTCTGACTTCACAGGTGTAGAGTTTTCCACCTCAACCCCTTTAGACAATTCCCGCTGTTCAAGTCATTCCAACAATCAGTTGCGAAAAGTCAGCTGACATTAACAGCGGGACTGTAAAGATAACTAAGTTTTTGTCCCACTTTAGTAGGTCTTAGGGTCTGGAAGAAGAGACAGACACTTAGCAGATAATTTTAATGATTTCAATATAACATGTTAAATACTGAAGTAGAAATCTGCCTCCTGTGCCATGAGCATACAGAGAAGAGTACCCACAGCTCAGCTTGGGGTTCAGGGAAGACTTCCTGTGACAAATTATAACTGAATTGGGCCTGGAAGGATAAGCAACAGTAAAATAAGTGGAAAAGGTGTTCCAGATGGAGGGATAAGTATAAGCAAAGGCAGAAAGTCATAAAATAGCATAGGATCCACAGGGAATCATAAACAGTTGATATGATTTAAGCATTAATTATGAGTCAAGAAATAACAAATGATGAAGTTGTAGAGGTTGGTGAGTAGGTGCCAGGCACCAAGGGCCTGTGGGACAGGCAAAAGAACCTGAATTCTGTAGATGATGTGTAGTCTTCGAATGTATTTAAATGGGGAATGATGTTGTCAGATTTAAATTTTAGATAGATAATTTTTTAAAGGTTTTGAAGTGTGGATGTAAGGGGATAATACTGAACACTGGGAGATAACTTATGAGGCTTTGGGTCCACTAGAGAGTTGATGAGTGGGTATAGAGAGAGAGGATAAAGTTGAGAGATTCTGGACATGGTGATTGGTTGATTAGGTGTTGGGGAGGTAAGGAAGAAGAAGAAGTTGGGACAAACTCAGGTTTCTACATTGTGATGGTGTGGATAATGGAACTACCGATTGGATTAAGCTCTATAGATGTTTGGAGGTGCAATTACCATCTAAGAAGCAGTGGTGCAGAGAGAATCCAAGGTGCCAGAATCATGGATACTGTATCCAGTAGTGATTTGCAGGACTAGTATTAGAGATTTCAAGGGTAGGATTTTTAAGGTGCAGAAGCAGCTCAGCCTGGAGCTGGGATAAACCTTCTGGAGAGGAAAATGTAAAAATGTCCAAAGAAAATTCCTCTGATTTGGAAATGTCATGAATTTTCTTCCCTTGACGCCTACTCTCCCACCACCAGCCCTTGACATTTTGTAGTTACTGTATCATTAGAAATGTGTTTCCTGTAAGTCCAAAGTTCCGTTGACAATGCCACGAAAATTTATTCTTAAAGCACCCCTTTCCTATTCCCAATTTTTGTCCATATAGTGTCACGGAAAACTGGTCAGAATGAAATTTCCTTTCCACCTTCCACCTTGTTGTAACTTTCACTTCTTTAAACCTCTCTGTGATTCTATCAGTGACCATATATGTATACATAAAAGTGTACTTCATTTTATTGCACTTCACTTTATGTGCTTCAAAGATATTACATTTTTTTTTACAAACTGAATGTTTGTGGCAACCCTATATTGAGCAAGTCTATTGCCACAATTTTTCCAACAGCATTTGCTCACTTCATGTCTCTGTGTCACATTTTGGTAATTCTTGCAATATTTCAATTTTTTTCATTATTATTATATTTGTTATGGTGATCTGTGATCAGTGATCTTTGATGTTACTATTGCAAAAGGATTAAAACTCGCTGAAGGCTCAGATGATGGTTAGCAGTTTTTCGCATTAACATATTTTCTTTTTTCGCTGAGTTGGGTCTTCGTTGCTGCATGCGGGCTTTCTCTAGTTGTGGTGAGCGGGGGCTACTCTTCGTTGCGGGGAGTGGGCTTCTCATTGCAGTGGCTTCTCTTGTTGAGGAGCACGGGCTCTAGGTGCTTGGGCTTAAGTAGTTGTGGCGTGCAGGCTCAGTAGTTATGGCGCACTGGCTTAGTTGCTACGTGGCATCTTCCTGGACCAGGGTTCAACCCATGTCCCCTGCATTGGCAGGCAGATTCTTAACCACTGCGCCACCAGGGAAGTCCCCTAAAGTTTTTGGGTTTTTTTTTTGCGGTCCGCGGACCTCTCACTGTTGTGGCCTCTCCCATTGCGGAGCACAGGCTCCGGACGCGCAGGCTCAGCGGCCATGGCTTACGGGCCCAGCCGCTCCGCGGCATGTGGGATCTTCCTGGACCGGGGCACAAACCCGTGTCCCCTGCATCGGCAGGCGGACTCTCAACCACTGTGCCACCAGGGAAGCCCCCTAAAGTATTTTTAAATTAAGGTATGTACATTGTTTTTTTAGACATAATGCTACTGCACACTTAATAGACTGGAGTATAGTGTAAATATAACTTTTATATGCACTGGGAAACCAAAAAATTGCGTGAATAAAGCAATATTTACTTTATTGGGGTGTTCTGGAACTGAACCCACACTATCTCCAAGGTATGCCTGTATATATACATACATATACTTGTATAAGCATATATATATGTATGTATATACATACAAATATATGTTTGTATATATATATTTCACTCAAGAGTTAGACACTTACAAATTTTTGTGACTGTAATAAGAAGCAGTTGCATTTGCTTGTTCATGGAGAAGAAAGCTCATTGCCTGTAGCCTTTTGTCTCTTTTGGTTCTCTTCCTTCCTGACCTCAATTTCCCTTTGAAGATTTAAGTAATTCTATTTGAACACGAAAAGCATGTTTGACAAATAAATATTAAAGCTTACTGCCGGAGATATGATAAGGCAGGTGGATGAACTACAATAGTTATACTTAAGTCAAAACTGCCCTTTGGACCAGCACTAACAAATGAAAATAAAATGTGAGCCATATTCGTAATCTTAAATTTTCTAGTAATTACATTAAACAAGTAAAAAGAAAGAGGTAAAACAACTTTAATAATATCCTTTATTCAACCCAATATCTTCAGCATATTATCATTTTCACATTTAATCAATACAAAAATACATTAATGACTTTTTTCATAGGAAGTGTTCAGAATCTGGTGTGTATTTTTCACTTAGAGCACATCTCATTTCAGATACCAAGTTTTCACCTGAAACCCATGACGTGTACTTAGATTTCATAAACTTAATTTTTAAAAAGTATATACATGTATCCAAGTTGTACCAATCATACTTAAAATTTCCTTAGTTGCACTCTCTGCACGTGAAGTGCTCATGGCCACCTGTGGCTTTTGTGTTGGACAGAGCAGCTGTAGACCTTTACCCTTCCTCTCATCCAAATCTCCGAATGCTGTCAATGAACTTGAGGCAACTGAACATTTCTGAAAGATATTTCTGAAAGTTTTCCAAATCACCCAAGCCTTTGAGCTCTCATCTGTAAGTTCTAGTTGATGGAGTTTTCAAACTAGCTCAGTCAGGCTTCCGAAGGGCTTTAGAGGAGAGTAAAGGTCTTAAGATGGAGAAATAACAGAAAGCAAAAGCATTTGATCAAGAAGATATCTGGTACGTGTCCTGTAAAATAAATTTGTGTCCATTTTTAAACACTGATTATAACATTTTTTATAATATGAAAGTAGTCTTGAGAGTAAGTTTAAAACTTTAGGGTAGGTTTTGTTGTTGTTGTTGTGAGGTTTGCTGGCTGGCTGTTTGGTTGTTTTACCTTCTAATATATGATCTTAAAAAGTTCACAAATTTCCATTTGTACTATGAAAAACACTCCAATGTGAACCTAGTGACCCTCAGAAGTTAAAAATATTTATTAGTATGGTGAATCTAGCCTAAGGTTAAAGCTGATCCCCTCTGTACTAACACACACGCACACACACACACACACACAGAGGCACATACACACATACATGCACACACACATATACTAAAGGACATGTGTGGCTTTAGAGCAAAAAACTTCCCTAAGAAAGGCCAGCAGACATGTTTGGACCATATTGTATGCTACATCAGAGCTTAGCGGTCAGAGAGATTGTTTCTTTCCATCATATATGTTTAATTTTTGGCAGGGGTGGAGGAGTGAGAGGCAGAGAAGCAAGGAGTCATTCATTCCTTCTTCTCTCCCAGTGAACTCAAGTGAGATGAACCTGGCAAGAGTTGAGCCTGAACACCCCCTTCACTGCGAGCCAATGTACGGGGTCTGGAATGGGTGAGAAGGAAGAGGAGATGAGCAGGCAATTCCAGGATCCTACAGGCACCTCCTGTCCTACCCCTCTTCCTCCTCCATCTTCTGTGCTCAGAGTTCACTATTAGTGATTATTTAACAGACCTCTTGTCTTAAGAGTCTTAGGACACATTCCAAGAAACCCTGAGCTCTCATCTCTTTCACTTTTTGAAATGTGTCAGGCTAGCTCTCAGAGTCTGATGTCTGCTGTCCTATCTGCCCCTCCTCTAACTCATCACTTTCTAATTTCTTATTTTTCAAGTTTGAGCTCACGTTGTGTTTAACATTAGCATTTAGTGAAAGACAAACATTTCAGCTTCTTGACTCTGGTTTTCCTGGGTTTGAACACCAGTCAGTTAAACATAGTAATCATTTATGGAACACCTGCTCTGCACTAGGGGCCTTGCTAAGTACTTTGGTGTCAAACGTACTGTATAACTATATAGTATACACTCAGGCGGGGGCAGGGATAAACTAGAAAATGCTGGACTTTCTTCCATGCACAAACAGGGGTGATATGAATACTTAAATGGCCAGGTGTTTCCCAAAAGACAAATCAGTAACAGAGTATACGTAACTTATTCTTTGCTCTCAAAAGTTGTAGTAGTGGTCTGATTATTTGCATTCTGATCTTACTGATTGCACACCAACTGGATATTTTATGAGAACAAAGCGAAGAAAGAATGGAAATCACACACACACAAAATCTTGCTAGCTCTGCTTTGGATCTCTGCTTCATCTTACAGTGACAACTTGGGTCAAGGCTTCATTCATAGACATCTTACTAAATGAATCCACTAATTTATTTTTATCCCAATAGAAACATGGGCCCTGAGGTTTCATATATCTTACTCATAGAGAATATTTTTCCATGAACTACCCAGAAACAACCTAAATAGGGGAAATGGAACCCAATGAAAAGGCAACATGAGCACAGTTTCAAATCAGATCAGAGACTGTTTGGGGTGGGTAGGTTAGGAGGTGGGGAGGCTGGAGCCGAAGGAAGAAAAGGAGGGAAGAAGAAAGAGGAAGGCCCTCCTGACCAGAGAAAACAGCTCCAGGGAAGAAACAGCCTCTAGGAGGGCCACACAGCCATGTAACCAGCTTTTGCTCTTGTGATCTCTATCACTAATTTATAAATTCTCCTCTCCAAAACAGGGACACCCACTTCTGGTGTGAGACTTGTTTGAAGGTTATTTCTACCTTCTTATTTTTACCCTCTGTGAGAAGGTTATTTTACCTTGAGTGACTTACACAACAGCCGTCAGGGCTTTGAAAGGGGCAGAGACCTCTGTGACAATTTAAGTGGCCATCTCTGGACATCAAATCCACAGACCTTTCCTGACAAGAAAATATTACTGGTAGCTAACAAGGCCATCAGAGTAGGAGTAGAATAAAAGTAAGAAAGAATTGGAGACAGTTTTGGGGGGTGAGTGGGACTGACTTGTAAGATTTAAAGATATGAAGAGGGAGAGAATCTTTTGTGAGAGAGAATAGATATGGACTAGATTTCATCAGGACATGATTTGCTACTGAGAGAAACAAACAGCCAGTAAGGAATAAATGATTTACTAGAGAACCATGATGCTGTGAATCAGCCCTGAAAGGCAGGATCGATTGCAAAATAGGAAGCCTAGGTCCTAACGTGGCTCCTTTCCCAGCTGTGTGATTCTGGGAAAATCCCTCAGCCCTCTGAGCTTCAGTATCTTCATCCATAAAATAACAACCTGAGCTGAGATAATCTTTTACATTCCTTCACCCCTAGAATTTTTCTCTTCTTCTTACCTTTCATATTCTTAAAACCTTGAGAGGATGAGTTGGGAAATTATTCACTAAAATCTAAAATAAAAGGCTTGGATTTTCACCAGTGATCATTTATATTGGTAGGGGAGGGCAAAAGGGAGGTGAGTCTATAGTGAATTAGTTTTGCTGATATAATAAACAATGGGGGAAAATAACCCTACCTATCATGGTCTTTAAAAAAAATAATAACAATATTGCCCTAAAGTTCTATTCCATGTTATTTACAAAACAATTACAAATCCATTGCTTTGTTTGTTATTTATAATAGGAGAAATAAGCAGGAACTTACCAGTCTATTGCCTCGTTGGATATTTACAGCCATTAGGAGAAATAGGCAGGAAAATTACTATTTTTACCAGTGACATTAAATTCAGAAAGTTTAAATGATTTTTTTCAGAGCTAGTTAACGGGGGCTGCAAATGATGGGGCTGGAACTAGATTTCAGGTCTCCAGAACCCTGAGTTTGGACACTTGCCTGTGCTTTTGACATGGTCTTCCCAGAAGTGTCCAGAAACATGGGGAAGCTGCCTGAGTTGTCACATCCCCAAATGGTATCAGAAGGAGGATGCAGCTTCTCAGATTGGACTATACTTTCCTTTGGTCAACTCACAATTGTCTTTTAGTCAGGAGCCTCCAACATAGGGTGCAAACACCCTGGGAGGGCACAAACGACACATTAGGGGGAAAATATTAAGAAAAATTCTATTTATTTTGCATCACTCCTTTCCTTTGTTTCTGAGTGTTTTATGACATGTAATATATTAGCACAAAGTATCAACGTAAGTATTATAGTTCATGAATATAATTTATAAATGGGGCCATATTTTTTACTGATTAAATCCTTGATCAAAAATATTTGGAGAGTATGCTTTAGAGAACATTTGGAGGACAAAGCCAAGAGACTAAAACAATTCATAAAGCTATTTTTATTAATCCCTCTTTTTCTATCCCTTATGAGGACTGGGGGAAAGTGAGAAGGGCTGTGGAAAGGAGCAGGTTCAATCAGAATCTTGAAGAAAATCCAGAAAAGTAGACTAACAAATGGAATTGCTCTGGCCTAACTGGGGCAGCTGGTCACATGCTTCCCACCGCACAGAGGCCCCTTTGTTTCTCTCTCACACACTGCAGCTCTTTGTCAATCATAATCAACAATTCCATTCAGCTGTTCTTGCCGCCACTTTTCTGCTGTCTTTCAAGTCTATTAGGCAATAAATGTAAGGCAGAACTTCACAAGCCTTTCAAAGATAAGGTTAAAAGGAAGAAAAATATGTCCTGATCGATGAACCCATAGGTCCTTTCTAATGGAAAAAAAAAAGTCTAAGCTACCCAGAGAAAATAACTGGAGAATTTTTATATTATTCATACCTTATAAAGTAATTGCCAACTGATTTTTAGTGTTCTCCCCAAATCCTTATACTATACGTGGAAAGTGTATAAAATAGGGAAGGAATATGCTGAGAAGGAGGAAAATTATTGCCTTTCACCCTTGGGCTCCAGGAAGGTTGTGAACCCAGGATTATTGGATTATTAACACAGAAACTATAAAGGAAGGACATGTGATATTAAATAAATAAATGAATACTCATTATAAGGGCAAGTAGGAGGTCATCTCTTAGGGTCAATATTTGGGACTATTTCAAAGAAGGAGAGATCTGCAGAAGGGGTGAAATATTTCTTTTATATATAAAAATAATAGAGCACAAAAGGAGTCCACCTAAGATTATGGTTACAGTATGCATGTGCCTTTAAACTGCTTTCCTTACTTACAATTGTTGGTTATCATTAAAGGCACTGGATCATTGTTACGGTATTTTATAACCAGCAGAGACCATAGACATCGTCTCATGGGAGCCTAAGGAATCTGGAGGCCTTTGAGGATGAGCTCTCTGTATTTAGAGGGTATGACACTGACCCTGAGGGGTGGGAGGACAGCACGGTCTTTGGTTTCTTGTCCTCCTTCTGTCACTAAATTTCTTGGGCAGACTTCTTAATTTCATTTTATAGAGAAAATTTATTATGGAGAAAATTCATTTCTCATCTGTAGCATTTATTTATCTGGCAAACATTATTGTATTCCCTATGTGCCAGCACTACTTTAAGTGCTGGAGATACTTAGATTAATGAAACACTACCCCTTAAAAGGTGCACAGCCTGATTAAAGAGATAAGACACATACAGTTAAATTATCAGTATAAAGCAACCTATGAACGAAGACACAAATAAGTGGTCATTTCAATAAGTACTATTAAACTCTTCAGAGGCAAAGAGGAAGTTCTTTTGTCCTGCAAATAAAGTCATCATAGCTGCTCTCTGCTATCCTCTTCCATTTCCCTTTGTTCTGGCTGCCATCTTTGGCTCCATGGACTGGATCCCACTGGCATGGAAATGAGAACAGTGGAATAAAGGGCACAGCTTAAAAGCACAGAGCTGTGATGTCTGTGCCTCTTTTCCCCACCTTAGAGCATTTTTCAGGGTGTTTGTTAGTACGCCCTTTAGAATCACAGACCAGGGGTGGGTTGGGGGTGGGGACTGAGATGCAGAGAACAATGGTGAACACAAAACGTGGTAAGATGTGTTGGCAAATTGAACCAAATACTCACTGTCATGAATGATTACTATTTTTGTGTGTGCTGTTTAAATAAAAATAAGGTGGGAATAAAAATAGCTGAGGGAAAACTACTGCCATTTTCTTCCTTAATGAATCGGTTCTCTCATCCAGTGTGGTTTAGAATCAACTATTTAGGATGATTCTCTTCCATATTCTTCCAAGAGAGAGATTTGAGAAAGCTAATTTTAACAATCGCATGGTGACCATATATTCTAACTAAAATACCACAATACGTGGCCTAATAAAAACCACTTGGTTTCTGTTCTTTGACTCTGTCTATAGGCACTCTTTCAAAAGTATAGAGGTTTATACTGAAAATAACCGAAAAGACCAAAACTTTCTGAACTTTACACTATCTGAAAATCTGAGACACATGGGGCTTATTCCTACCACTCCTTGGGTTTTCATTTAATGTAGCCTAAATCAAGTAGAATTCTGAGAATTTGAAAAGCTATGTGAACCAGTCAATTGATTATTATTATGTTGTTGTTTGGCTCTGATTGTATACATTTATAAAATTTTCATTATTACCCATCCCACTTTTTCTCTTTGCTGAATTAGATTACATCTCTATTCTTTTTAATGTTTATCTTCAAATTTTTAGCACACAAACAACTGTAAAATGTTGTCAAAGCCTAAATTTATTATACATCTTTACCTTTCTCCCAAATCAAGCAAGAAATTTATCTCCTAAACAACTTCTATTTACTACCTTTTATTTTCCTTGTTTTTATTATTATTAGTTAGGAAAATCTTTTCAACAGTCAACAGTTAAATATACTTATTCTTCCATGTAGCTCTGTAACAAATTGCTCCAAAACTTAGTGGCATTAAAAAAAAAAAGAAAATCATTACTATGGTCATGAATTTGAGCAGGGCAAATTAAGGATGGCTTGTCATTTTTTCACACCATGTAAGGCCTTTATTGGAATCTGGCTGTTGGCTGGGGGCCTCAGTCTCTCTGCTTGTGTTCCCTTCCAGGTGGTCTCTTTGTGTAGGCTAGTTTGGGCTTCCTCAGAGTATGATGGCTGGGTTCCCAGGGGAAGTGTCCCAAGAAAGAAATGGCCAAGTAGAAGCCATATCACCTACCCTTGAAAGTCACACAGTGGCTCCCTCACTGTATCCTACTCATTATAAGGCAGCCACAAACCTACCTCAGGTTCAAGGGCAGGGAAAATAGACTCAATCTCTTGATGGTGGTGTGGCAGGGTTCTATAATAGGAAGGACTGAAAATGTTGCTGTGACCATTCTTGGAAAATGCAACCTGTCACATTAACATATTTTACCAATTTCCACAGTCACCCCCATTCTTTTTATCTCATGTCTTTCCTCTGGGTTTACTTTTCTTTGTGAAGTACATCAACTAGTGGTTTATTAGCAATAGTTATGAATATTTTAGATCTTATACCTTACTCTTTAATAATAGATTAGCTGATTGTGGAATTTATATTGGCAGTTATTTTTTATCAGCACTTTGAAAATATTATCCCATTGCTTTTTCTTTTTCTTTTTCATACATTTATTATGGTAAAATAGCCTTAATAAAATTTACTATCTTAATCATTTTTAAGTGTACAGTTTAGGGAATTAAGTGCATTAATATTATTATATAACCATAACCACCATCCACCTCTATAACTCTTCTCATGTTATAAATCTGAAACACTGTACCCGTTAAATAAAAACTTCCCATTTCTCTTCCCCTTCCCCTAGCCCTGGGCAACCACCGTTCTACTTTCTGTCTCTATGATTTTGACTCCTCTAAGTACCTCATATAAGTGGAATCATACAGTATTTTTCTTTTTTGTAACTGGCTTATTTCACTCAGTATAATGTTCTCAAGATCCATCCATTTCGTTACATAATATTGAACAGTGTTCCCATTTTTAATCAACTATATTCCAATATAAAATAAAAAGTTAAAAACAATAAAAACAAACAAAAAGATTGATCCATTTTGTAGCATGTTTCAAAATTTCCTTCCTTTTTAAACGAAATTGGGTCATTTGCAGAGACGTGGATGGACCTAGAGACTGTCACAGAAAGTGAAATAAGTGAGAAAGAGAAAAACAAATATCTAATATTAACACATATATGTGGAATCTAGAAAAATGGCATAGCTGATCTTATTTGCAAAGCCGAAATAGAGACACAGACATAGACAACAAACGCATGGATACCAAGAGGGAAAGGGGAGGGGGTGGGATGAATTGGGAGATTGGGATTGACATATATACACTATTAGTACTATGTATAAAATAGATAACTAATGAGAACATACTGTATAGTACAGGGAACTCTACTCAGTGCTCTGTGGTGACCTAAATGGGAAGGAAATCCAAAAAAGAGGGGATATAGGTATATGTATAGCTGATTCACTTTGCTGTACAGCAGAAACTAACACAACATTGTAAAGCAAATATACTCCAATAAAAATTAATTTAAAAAAATTAATTAAAAAAAATTTCTTCCTTTTTAAGACTTAATAATACTCCACTGTGTGTATACACCACATTTTATTTATCCATCAATGGACACGTGGGTTGCTTCCATGTTTTAGATATTGTAAATAATGCTGCTATGAACATGCAAGTACAGCTATCTCTTTGAGGCCTTGCTTTCAATTCCTTGAATATATACTCAGAAGTGGAATTGCTAGATCATATAGTAATTCTATTTTTAGTTTTTCAGGAACTGCCATAATGCTTTTTTCTGTCCATTTTATGTTCCCACCAAGAGCAGGAAGGCTTCCCCTGGAAGTTGCAAGCCTTCAACAGGCTCCAGAGCTCCAAAATAGTTGAATAGACAGATTCTGCCAGTGTAAATGTTGTCTAGGTGGGGAGACAGATTTATGCTGTGTGCAATCTTCCCAGAAATCTCCTATCCCATTGCTTTTTGACATCGATTGCTGTTGATATAAGCCCACTTTCCTTCTAATTGTCATCTATCTTCTATATCTATTAGCTTATACTTTGTTTTATCTTTATATTTGATATATAAAATATCAATTCAATTTCTAGGTCTAGACTGATTGATTTATTTTGCTCATTACTATATGTGCACTTTAAATCTGAAAAATCAAGTATTTTATTAATCCTAGACAATATTTTTTGCCATTCTTCCTTTGAATATTGCCTCTCTCTCATTCCCTCTATTCTCTTTTCCTGGGGCTCCTGTTGAATACATTATATCCTCCATGTCTCTCAACTGCTCCTTTATATTTTCAAATCACTTTTCTCTCTGTACTGTGTCCTGGATCAGTTCCTTAAAACTGTCTTTTAATTTACCAATTCTCTGTTTAACTGTTTTTGTTTAGTATTTTAGGGAGAAAGTGTTCTTCCTTTCTTATCACTTTGAGCATCCTTAATACACTACTTTTAAACTAATGTTCGGATTGTTGTATTGTTCTTGTCTTTAGGTAAACTCCCCTACTGATTGCTGATTTTGTTGGCATTTGCATCCCTCTTATGTGTGGGATTTCTAGTTGAAGGTTAATCTTGGGTAGCAGTATCGTTTTTCTTCTTCTTCTCTTCCAACCTCCAGTCTTACATCAGGCAATTTTAGTTCCCATTATCCCACAAGCATCAACATCCTTAGTATCCTCTGCTAGTTTCCAGACCTAGAGCCTGAAGGTTCTCCAGCCTAATGTCTCTCAACTTCAGTCCACCTTTTCACTCTATAATTTATATTCCTCTTCTGGTCCATGAAAATTTCTACTTTTTTTATCATATCTATTTTACAATTTTTTCTCTTTTTAAAATCTATTACTGTTATATGTCTGGAGCATTTGGAGTGTCTAAAAATTATGAATTTATAATGCTATCCTGACTAGAAATATAAACTTATCTTTAATTCTTTGTCTTAATTCATTAAGTAACACCAAAAATAACACAAGTAAATATTAAAGCAGAGAGAAAAGATAAAGGTCATGCAAGCATCATAAAGTCTAACATCAAAGTAATTTTTATTCTATCTCTACTCTCTCATAATAACTGAAGTAGAAAAGAACTGCATAGCATTCTTTATATTAATTATAGAATTATGTAATTTGTGTGTCATACTAAATGCCCAGGAGAACCCAGTGACGTAATGAGAGTCCATGTCTAACTGGTTCTTCCTCAGGGAAACATTCACTTTGGTACTAAGTACTTTCTTATATTGCAAATGCTTTTAATCCTTATACTGTGTTTAGGGATTTTCTATTTATAAGCTCTTCCTGTTACAAATTATATAAAGAAAGTAGGGAAAATGGCAAAGATTGAGTAAATTCTTTATGTACTGATAGACTTAGTTTTCTTAATGTGAGGTACTGAATATTCAGATTTCTTCTCTATTTTTTCTAAACTCAGTGGAAAACTAGTACTATATATATTTTGCTTAATATGAAAATGAGGTTCTGTTTTTTCTATATTTTAAGCAATTTATGAATGGGATTTAAAAAAATCAAAGAGTAAAAAAGCTTATAGACTGAAAAGTAGGCCTCATTCCCATCCTAGATAGCTAGTCCTCTCTTTGGAGGCCACCTTTCTTCCCCCACATAAATAAGTATATGGCATCCATATTTCTATACCTTGCTTTTCCACTTAATATATTTTGAGATTTGTTTTTAATATCAACATATGTAGGTTAACCTTCTTTTTAGTAGATACAGAGTATTCTGTTTTAAGGGTGTGCTGTAATTTACCTTGTCTGTCCCTTATGTATAGGAATTAGGTTATTTCTAGACTTTTGCTACTACAAACCATTATGCAATGAATATCCTTGTGGGTACAATTTTGCTCACAAATGCAAATTTATTGAGAAATGCTGAGCCAAACTGCCTTCTATTGTGGTTATATTGAAATAAATCTTTAAAAACAAGTGCACCATTCTCTTAAACTGAAAACACTTAAAATTAAGCAATGTTGCTTAAATCTACAAACAATCTATACCCATTTTCTTCAAATTTGTAGCCAACCATATTTTTGCATGTGGACAATTTATAATTGATACTTAAACATTCTTACAAACTATTTTATTTTAAAAAACAAAATATTGTCCAAACATAGACATTTTGATCACACATTTTAAGGAAATGGTCAGAAATTAATCCTAATCAGTTACGATTAATCCTCAGAATATATTTGCCCCCCATAATTTTGTGCTTAGCCAATCCCTGGCCTCATCCATTTTTATGTTTATATATTTTAGAACTTCCACTATTATTCTGCAGACTAGGAGAGTTACTTGACAAATGTTTTCCCATTTTGAGAAGGCTCAGAATGGCTATATTGCCAGCAACCCTCTTTGTGAGGGTGAGGTGGAGGGATTCCCTCCCCATACAACCGCTGTCATCTTGGCCTCAGCTGTTTTCATGGAGGATGAGCACCAACCTCACGCCTGGGTGAGGTGAGCCAGTGGCCTGTGAAGCCTTCTGAATCAGCACCTCCGCCAACAGTGGTGTCCTAATCAGGTCCTCACTCAGGAGTGGCTAGATCTCTCGAAACAAAGTGGGTGGATAAGCCTCTAGGCACTGGAGGCGAGAGCAACAGACACCTTCTCCTAAGGGAGAGTCCAGGTCATGGGGCTGCTAGGGCTGTGACATCTTCTGGGCGGTTCTTAGGCTGTGTCCTATTCTCCCTTGATGCCCTTAATAAGTAAAGTAACTTAAGCACAACTTATGTTCCTTGCAACCTGAAAGGAACTGACTCAACAGCCTTAGCAAATAGTAAAAGAGGAACACATTTAGTCAGTCAACAAATGGCACTTGGGTGCGAGGGATGTGCAAAGTATTAGGGACACATCAGTGACCAAATAGTCATGGAACTTACAGTCTCTTGAAAAAGGGCAGAAAAAAGTGATTAAGAAAGATAATAGATAATGCTAAGGGCTAGTTAGGTGGAGAAGCATTTGCAATCTGGGATATGCTTCACAGGGATAATCCTTAAGACCTCTTGGTGAATACTGTATGCTAACACATATATAGAGAAAGTAAAAAAAAACAGTACTGATGAACCTAGTGGCAGGACAGGAATAAAGACGCAGACGTAGAGAACAGACTTGAGGACACCGTGGGGGAAAGGTAAGCTGGGATGAAGTGAGAGAGTTGCATGGACATACATAGACTACCAAATGTAAAGTGCATGGCTAGTGGGAAGCTGCAGCATAGCACAGGGAGATTAACTCGATGCTTTGTGATGAGCTAGAGGGGTGGGATAGCGAGGGTGGGAGGGAGGCTCAAGAGGGAGGGGATATGGGGATATATGTATACATACAGCTGATTCACTGTGTTGTACAGCAGAAACTAACACAATATTGTTATACTCCAATAAAGATGTGGAAAAAAAAAAAAGACCTCTTAATGAATTAACTGAGAGTGGATGAGCATGAATGAAAAGAACAAGGGAAAATACACATTAAACTCTAAATTTTCCTGGGTACTTAAACCTAAGAACATCCCTTTTTCTTTTCATTGAATCACTAAGTCCTGTTGAGAAACAGGTAGCAAAAACATTGAGCCCACTGTTTAGCAGTACTCTCCTAGTCTTGGCTTTCTAAATCACCAAGGAAAGATTTGATTATGTTGAGTGTGTTTTAGTTTAGGAAACACTTTATCATATGCCAGGTATCTGGAAATTTCTATTGCATGTACCTTGTATCCCATTGAATCTAATATGGTAGAAATGAGAGTGATGAAGGCAGAGAGTTGGTTCCTGAAGGTCTAGGAGAAATCTAGGGCATTTCCATCACTCAGATGATACCAGTTCCTGTAACGGCCTCTACTTCCCCACATTGTACTGTACTGGCTTCATTGTGCGTGGCTTCTTCTCCCACGTCCTGTGAGAACTACATGAAGACAAGGCCCAAGTACCCTGTTCACCACTTTTGTGGTTTTGGTGCTTTTGAATGGGTGAGTGAAAGAATGAATGAATGACTGAGTCAATCAATCCTGAGGATCTGGCCCTTGGTTGACTCTTCCCTTGAAACACACAGTTTCTCTAACTTCAGCCTGTCTTCTAGGTTAGTCTCAGATTGGCTTTTGGCCCCAAATAATTTTTCAGGTTGTTGGTTCTACATCTGGGTTTCTGCATATTTCATCCCTAATCAGAGCGTCCTCTTTATTTCATTACTCTACTTTTTTTCTGCCTACATTGGGCATCCATATAAGATGAACATCCACATAGGATGTTTGTGAAAATCCTATTAAGATAGAAGAAGGTTTGCTTTCAGAAAGTTTTCAGAGTGGACACTCTAGGTTCTATCATCATTAATGTTTTGGGATGGGGGACTGTACCACACCACTTGTGATGCTGTACAAGACTTTACAGTGTCTCAGCTTCAGAGTGGATCTAAAACTATTACATTCTATCTATTTGGAGACCTAGATATCATATTTTACAATGCTTCCTGCAGAGCAATTCAGAGAAGAGTACAATGTATCACTTAAGTACAAAATATTGACTATTTCTATAACGAAAAAGTACAGAGAGTTCCATTTATGTTTATCCTTTCATTGCAAATTGCTGCAACCTGGTCAAAAAATTTTCTCTGTGGCAGCAGGATATCTGCCAGTAAATGAGTCTGTTGAAAGGGCCACACCAAATCCAGCATCATGGGCCAACCCTGACCACAGCTGAGTGGTGTGAAGAGGGCTGACAGCCGCGTGGTCACCACCCAGGCCAGAGAGGAAAGCAGCGTGAGGTGTTAACGGAAAAATCCAACTTCCCCCTCTTCCAAAGATGATGAGTAAAACCAAAATGGAGCACTCCCTGGTGAGTTTTAAAAGCAGCTTTCATTTTTTCAGAATGAAAGCATTTACTAAGCTTTTGCATCTTTATGTCTTTTTCCATATTTCTTTCTGTAGGATAAATGTCTTTTGAAAAGCTCATGCTTGCTTAGTAATAATTATGTGTTTCTGTTGTTTTATGTGAGAGGTTTAGTTAATTATTATAATAGTTTCCTAGGGCTGCCATAGCAATGTACCATGCACTGAGTGGCTTAAATAACAGAAATTTGTTCTGGAGGCTAGAAGTCCAAGAACAAGGTATCGGCAGGGTTGATTCCTTCTAAGGGCTGCGAGAGAGAATCTCTTCCATGCTCCTGCTCGGCTTCTGGGATTTGCTGACGACCTCTGGCATTGATTGGCTTATAGAAGCATCACCCTGAACTTCAGCTTCACATGGCATTTCCCCCTATGGGCTCGTCTCTGTGTCCAAATCTCCCCTATTGATAAGACACCACTTACATTGGATTAGTGCCCACCCTAATGATCTCATCGGAACTAATTACATCTGCAGTGATCCTATTTCCAAATAAGGTCACATTTAGAGGTACTGGGTGTTACCCAGTAACATAATTCTTATGTTACTGGTCAACATAAGAATTGGGGGGAGATACAATTCAAACCATAACAGTCACCAAATTCTGCACAGCAGCATTCTGAAGGGCAGGGTCTGTGTCTTATGAACCCTGGGGTCAGGCATAAGGACTTAAACTTAGTAAGCATTCAGTTAATCGTGAATGCCTTAGAATTGTGGTGCAGAATCACTTCAACAGATCCCTATGACCTAGAGCCAATAAATAGTGTGAGGAGCAGTATTATGAGGAGTGTCCTTGATAACAAAGTTTCCTTTTTTTTTTTTTTTTTTCCTTGCGGTACGCGGGCCTCTCACTGTTGTGGCCTCTCCCACTATGGAGCGCAGGCTCCGGACGCGCAGGCTCAGCGGCCATGGCTCACGAGCCCAGCCGCTCCGCGGCATGTGGGGTCTTCCCAGACCGGGTCACGAACCCGTGTTCCCTGCATCGGCAGACGGACTCTCAACCACTGCGCCACCAGGGAAGCCCCAAAGTTTCCTTTTTGAAGCTAAGGCCTTGTATTTGCACAACTCTCATTTCACTAAAGTCTTCAGATTCCAAATAAGTCTTTAGTATCTAATGGAAATAAAGTGGGACCAACTAACTCCAAGGGGAAATGTAGAAAAAGTTGGTCACGGTCAGCTGGGGAAATCTTTTAGAGATTATGGGGACCTAATCTATCTCTACTCCCTAGCAGCTTGAACTTGATGCAAAACAGACACAAGAAGTTGATAGTCAGATGAAATTAAAAAGAAAATTAAGACAAAAAAGAAAAGCTAAACAGTCAGCTTTGTTAATGGGCAAACACGCAATGACCAATAGGGATGTCTAAGAAGAATCGAGTGGAAACTATAGGTTGGGTTAAAGTCTCTTAATCTCCCTTCCCACGTGGGGGAGAGGTTGGCGCTGCTGAGCAGACTCTGTCAAGATGCGGGGCGCAGACTCCCTTCTGCCACGTCGGCCACAGCAAGAAGAGCGTGAGAGCTTGGCTGCTGGACCACACTGTGACTTTCACGAGCCTTAGGTATATTATGTAAGCGCCTTCCTCCAAAAGAAACAACAATAAAAAATTATATTTTTTGACAGTGTTGGTATAAAGATTAATATATTTATAGTATCTATTAAAACATTGCTTGTGATGTGTTCATTTTTTCTTTTGATTTTAACAGCAGTTAAAACATTTTTGTGGGTCCCTGCAAGTATTTTGAGCCAGAGGACCATGGCAACTGTACCTAATGAATAAGTCAGCCCTGCCTGGCCAGATCGGCTCTGCCTCTGAGAGGCAGGCCTTGGACCTGAACTCGGGTGTATGACTTTCACAATGGCAGGAAAGAGAAGAATGTCTATGGTCTCTCTTACCGTCTTCCAGGAGGCAGGCAGTGAAGGCACTGGGGTAGCCAAAGCAACCCGTCCAACTGGTGAGTGAGGCCCAGTGCAAGCTCTGCAGTCTACCCAGTTCCACCAGAGCAGGACAGAGGCTCTGTTCCCCTCCACCTCTGTCGGCTTCAGCCTTCCCCCTCCTTCCTTCCTCCTGTGCTGCTCTCTGTGTTCCTCCTCTCCCCACATACAAGTCAAGCAGGGAAGCAGCAAAAGCAGCCCAACCTGCACTGATAAGGAGGGTTTCCTTAGCAGGGGAGATGGGAATGGAAGGATTTAGAGGAAGATTCTCCTGGGGTCCTTCCAAAGCAAGTCCTGGCTGGAGGATAGAAAGTGAAAGGGAAGGGGAATCAGATCTGCGAAAGCAGTTGAATCTGTTCTAAACATTTTACTAAGCGTTTTACATTCTTCATCATGTCTAATTCTAGAAACAACAGTGCCTGGAGGCATCACCACTGTCACTCCTACAGAGGAAGGAAAGGGGTTGTTAAGTGGCAGAGTCTAGATTTGAGGTGAGGCTTTTCTAGCTCTCATGCCTATATGTAGGATTTTCCTCTGTCCAGATTTAGTTGCCAGTTCAGTTCAGGAAAATTTATAATGGAGGTAGAGTGCAAGGAGGAGAAGTTAAAAAAAAATTCCCATGCATAAGAGATTTGTCTTTGCAGATTGACTCTTTTTTTTTTTTGGTTTGATCATCTTTAATATTTATTTATTTATTTGGTTGAGCCAGGTCTTAGTTGTGGCAGGCGGGCTCCTCAGCTGAGGCAGGTGGGCTCCTCAGTTGTGGCACATGGGCTCCTTAGTTGTGGCATGCGAACTCTTAGTTGCTGCACGCATGTGGGAGCTAGTTCCCTGACCAGGGATCGAACCCACCAGGGAAGTCCCGCAGGGAACTGCGCCACCAGGGGAGTCCCACAGATGGACTCTTAGAAGGTTTAACTGTCGTTCCGTATCTCTCTGAAGGCTCATTTTACCCACAAGCCACTACCAGCATCTTTATGACATGCCACTGATAGCTAGTAGAAATTCAGAATCACCTGTCAGTCTGGTGATTATCATAACTTTTGCTGCACTAAATAGTGGATTAAGGAAAAGCCCTGGTTTTCAACCACTGGACCACAATCCTCTTTAAATTATATGTTTTTTATTTAAACACCTTTGCTTCAAAAATCTGCTCTGATACTTAACATAGCTTTATAGTAACAAACATTTCAACATATTGTCTGGCTCTGCGAATTCAATTAGGGACTTCTGAGTACATCAATGCCTTTCTTAAACAACAACAACAACAAAAACACCTGACAGGCCCTCTGTTCTCCAAGATTCTATTTGTCTGTTTTTAAGACCCCAGAAAACCAAGTGCTAGACAGGCTCCCCTGAATACCATGATTAATTGGTTACTAAGCACAGAGTTAGTGCATGTAATTTGGTCAGTTTTTTACTATTTGGTTTTCTTTGTAAGTGGCTTTACTCCTTTTAAAGAATTTCTTCCAAGCTCTTTTTCTTCCTTTTAAAAACATAAGTTCAATGACTCGTCCTTGTGTAAGGTGGGAGTTGCAGATGCCCTCTTTTGATTATAAAACACAATATACTTATTCTATTTTAGGGACCAAAGCACTCATAAGAGCTTTGTAAGTTTTTTTTTTATTTTTCTTAAAAATAGGACACTTCATGATGTGTAGGTACTTGCAAACATAAATCTCAATAGGAAAGAATTTTAAAATTAACCTATGAAATAGTCCCAGGATATGAAAAATAGCATACAATAGAGAGAGGACTGTCCCAACATTATACGAGTGTGCTCTCTTTATTCTGACCTTCGGGAACCATGGGGTGAGCTGCTGCTTCTCAGCAGGAACTCCCTGCCCAGGTCAGGCAGAGCTCGTTAGCCATTCCACAAGCCAGAGTGGATTCCCTGCCTCCCGAGATGTTCTGCCTCCCTCTTTCCCCAACATCCCTGGGATGCTTTTAGCTTATCAGCCCAATTCAGTTATACAGATATTTCTGCAAGTATGGTTAATAGATGCTTGATATCACTTTGGCTTAAAAGATTTTCTTTAGCATGAGTAATTGGTAGATCTAGCCTCTAAAATAGGTTATATATAATAAAATAAATTTATATGTTTGATTTTAATCCCATTTCTGGGAACTCCTAAAACTCTTGAAATTTCCTAAGTATAAGCAATGGGAGCATCGTTTGTTATACTATTTGGTATTTTGTCTTCAGTTCCTGAAATTACTTCAGAGCATAAAGGTGAGAGGAGTATCTTGTTATACCTAACAAGCCCCTTTCAACCACACCTGAGTTTATGTTGACTCAGTGACTTTTGGAGATCCTCTAGGCCTGAGGACTAGTTCCTGGGGGGGAAACAACCAGGAGTAGAGAGTTACAACTTAGCCCCACCCGGCGACCTTTAGGGAGGGGAGGGGAGTTGGAGGTTCAATCAATCAAACAATGGCCAATGATTTAATCAATTATGCCTATGTAATGAAGCCTCCCTAAAACCCCAGAAAGATGGGGTTTGGAGAGCTTCCAGGTTGGTGACTACATGGCAGTGCTGGGAGAGCAAAGTGCTCACAGAGGGCATGGAAGCTCTGTGTCTTTTCCAACACACCTTGCTCTATACATCTCTCCATCTGGCTGCTCCTGAGTTATAATCTTTTATAATAATGAACATATGATATGAATACGACTAGATACTCATCTGAATCTACAAATATTCTCAATTACTGCTTAAATCTAACTTTGGTTTTCATTTATTGACAAGCCCTAACTTGTCTGAGCAATCTTGGGACTGCAGGCCAGGTTGGACCAAAGCTGACTGACCAAGCCTCCACGGCCAGATATTCCCTTAAAACTGAAGTCATAGTTTTAAGGTTTTGAAAACATTATCAGTAGATCGAATATTGGCTAGTAATATTCACCGTATTCAAAGTCATTAGCTCAGTGTATCATTGTTTGACTTTTTGACAGTCTTGACTTCTCCCACTCACCCCATACAATACATGGTAGAACCTCTCTCAGTTAAAATGAATTAAAGTTGTGTCTTGAGAATTTCATAAATTCACGTTAATAATCCATTTAATTTCTCTAAATCTCAGAGTGTAAGTCAATGTCGAATTTGTATTTTTCCATGGTGACACCAGTGTCTGAAAACTTACATTAGCTCAAAGGATGAGTCATCAGCCCTTCCAAGTGGTTGCTTAGAGGTACCTGATAAGCAGAAAGTCAGGGAAGCTACTGGATTTGTACCCCTGCTCACTTGATTGAGTAACTTGCTTCCTCTCCGTGCCACCCTCCTCAGCTCAACCTCTGTCAGTCAGGCCTCCTAGCTCACATGAAAAGAAGGATGTGTTTTTCAAGGTTTTGAGTCTGGGAAATCATTTGGTCCCATTGTCCTAGTGGGTCACCTTCTTTAAACAATCCCTTCAAGCTCCCCATTTTGTTTGTTTGTTTGTTTGTTTGTTCCTCTTGTTTTTTGGAAGGAGTGCCTAATCAGCTAATCATTATTGTAGATTTCCTGAAAGTGTTTTATGTTTTGAATGTAGGTGAACAGTTACGGAGAAACTGTGATTTGAAGATCAGGCAAACCTGAAAGACCTGAGAGAAACCACCTGTGCTCCCTGAATTCCAATTTGAAAATGTTGACAAGAAAAGAGAATCATTTTCCTCCAGCAAAGGAAGGATTGAATTTTCCCAAAGACAACAAGTTTTATAAAAAGCAAACCTTGTGAAAAATGATGGGAGATGTAGGCACTTTTAAGATGTCTCTTGATTTCCATTTAGGCCTAATCTTTTTGTTTCATTTAGCCCAGGTATGTGGGTTTGAATTATCTTGGTGACTAAATTTATAGCTATTTAAACACTTTAAAATGATTATCTTCAGAGATTATTTACTCTAACTTAGCCCATTTGTATATTGTAACTCGTTATTTCGTTGTGTTCTTTAGTTTTGTTTTGTTTTTTGGACTAGGGATTTTTTTTTTTTTTAATCAAAGAAACAATAAAAGGCTTGGGCCTCTTTAGAAAAGAACAGCATAAGTGAGGGCTCCCTTCGTTAGGTTGTATGTGATGGTGTGAGTTTAAATGTTAGATTTTCTATCAACATCCAGGTTTGAGAACATGTTTCCTCTCTGGGCATCATGGTAGGATGGACCCCCATCTGTGATCTCCTCTACCCAGAGAGAATTGAAGTGTAGCTAAAGAGAATCAAACTAATGAAAAACAGGAGTTTGGTTGCTGGACTATGTAGAAAAAGGTGGAGTCTTAAAAAAAATAATTCTCCCGCCAAGACAGTATTGAGGGAAACTCGTTATTTTCCGTCTGCCTATTTCTTATTCTCAGTGTGAAGTGAAAGCAAAGTTTTAAAACTTTTCTCCACTGCAAAGAAAATAGATTTCAGAAAATCCCTATCTCGAAAATAAAGGAATTAAGAATTATCTGGCTGTGAGGATCTGGCCCCAGCAAATCCCTATCTCGAAAATAAAGGAATTAAGAATTATCTGGCTGTGAGGATCTGGCCCCAGCTTGACTTCAAGCAACAGCTTCATTGCTTTGCATCAAGATGTGCATGAGAATTAGGCTGCTCTGATCAGCCAACACGCTGAGTGACTTGACATTTTAATAAATAAATAAGTATTCAAACCGTCATAAAGTATCCTTTGAAATTATAAACATGGGAAACTTTATGAGATGCAAGTGGGTGTTAAATGGTCCAGCAAAGCAAGGGCTGAGCAGTTGGTGGGCTTTGAAATTGGAAGATTTGAAACTGGGAGATTTAATATTGGGAAAATTGGGGGAAGTTTTTGGGAAAATTAAATCTACCAAAAGACCATCTTTATTTATATCAAAGGCTTCTGTTTCTTAAAATTTCTAAATTTAGCCCCCTAGTTTGGAAATACAAAGAGATTTGAATTTATTTTTTTCAATTGACTCATGATTAACATACAATACTATATTTGTTTCAAGTATAAAATATAGTGATTCACTATTTTACACATTATGAGATAATTTCCTTTGTCCCCCTGCCTGCACCCCCCTGGCATCCACCCGTTTGTTCTCTGTATCTATGAGTCTATTTCTGTTGTGTTTTGTTTGTTTGCTTGTTCTGTGAATTTCATGTTTATACAACCAGCATGCGTAGGCTACCCTTTAATATTATGGTAACTTAAAAAACTCATTTAAGCGAAAACAACTATTTAGAAAGTTTAACTTTTACTTTAAAAAGATACGTAGGACTTCCCTGGTGGTACAGTGGTTGAGAATCCGCCTGCCAACGCAGGGAACACGGGTTCGATCCCTGGTCCAGGAAGATCCCTCATGCCACGGAGCAACTAAGCCCGTCAGCCACAACTACTGCGCCTAGAGCCTGTGTTCCGCAACAAGAGAACCCACCGCAATGAGAAGCCTGTGCACTGTAACGAAGGGTAGCCCCCAATTGCCGCAACTAGAGAAACCTCGCTTGCAGCAACAAAGACCCAACGCAGCCAAAAAAAAAAAAAAGATATGTAAAAGTTATTCTGTGTATGTTAATGTGTGATACCCAGGAAATTACTAATTGGTAGTTAGTTCAATTTAACTAATTAGATGTTTACTCAGTGGCTATATGTGCCTAGTCCAGGTTATGCGCTATTAGAAAAATTAACATTATGTGTGTTGTCCTATCTATGCTTCCTGGGAAGCAAGATATTGGAAATAATTTGGTGTGGAAACACTTTTCTCAAAGCACTGGATAGACAGCATGTATTAAAGTCCCATATTGATTTTGATCAAGTACTAATGTGTGGCAGAGACTAAGCAGTAGGGATAGTTGGGACCTGAGAAGTTTGTGTTATAAGAAAAGATAAAGGTCGACAGTAAAGATGACTTAAGAATATTTGGTAGAATAATTGTTAGAATTTTGGTTGGTAAAGATAGTTAAGGAAGAGTTAGCCAGGGCTTTCCTGGTGGCGCAGTGGTTGAGAGTCTGCCTGCTGATACAGGGGACACGGGATTGTGCCGCGGAGCGGCTAGGCCCGTAAGCCATGGCCGCTGAGCCTGCGCGTCCGGAGTCTGTGCTCCACAACGGGAGAGGTCACAACAGTAAGAGGCCCGAGTACTGCAAAAAAAAAAAAAAAGAGTTAGCCAGATCATGGCAGAGAAGAAGCACCAGTGAATTCATGAGTTATTTCCCTGATTATCATTTTTCAAAGCATACCTGTATCATGCATCTGCTACTAGTCAGGTTAATGGATCAGTTAATATGTCTTAATGACTTGTAAATAGTAGACTATTCCCGTCTCAATATGTATATTATCCTAGTGGTTGGCTTGCTTAATAAGCAGCTGCTTTTTCTCACCAAGGGCTGTTAGCATGTGTAGCTGGTATTTCTGTACAGTAGCTCTCTCTGTACTTTTGACAGGCTACATAATTTGTAGGGTCCAGTGCAAAATGAAAACGGGGTCCTTCTGTTCAAAAATGAAGAATTTCAAGATGGTTACAACAGAGCACGAAACCTAAGTATGGGGCCCTTCTAAGTAAGTGGTCCTGTACAACCATACAAGACACACACTCATGAAGCTAGTCCTGCTGATGGGGAAAGCCAAATCAGTGTAAATGAACTATGATTAAGGCAAAACCTCTACATCAAGGCACAGTCAACTAGTGTGCTGATCATAGATGAGCAACCAGTTAACGGTCATATATATATACACATATATACATACATGTATATATGTGTAAATACATATTTATAACATAAGTTAACATATTTTAACAAATATACATATATAAATATATATATATGATTAAAATATGTAAAATATAATTCTGAAAAACTCTGATGTGATAGCCTTGGGTGAATAAACTAGAAGAAGGTCACTTGTCACCATCCATAAATCATGTTATGCATCGTGTGAGATATCATTCAACAAATATTCTCTGAGTCTCTGTTCTGTGCCAGATACTTTTTTGCGGTGTGAGGATGTAACAGAGAACAGAATAAACAGAGTCCCTGCTCTCAGAGAGCTTTCATACTATTGAATTTTGGAAATTTTGACTGATTTGCTCAGTCTTTACTTTGTAGTTTTGCTTTCATGTTGAAACCCCTGGCTTTCCTGCCTCTATTCAGACCGGAAGCAAACGTATCAAAACTTGGTTATTCTTGTCACTGTTTAGAACTGAGTAGAACCAGGACTCTCTGGAAAAGAATGTGCTGAAAGTTTGTCTTTGAGTGGTTTCCAAGCTGATGACACTCCTAGGAGCACTTCCCCTGAGGCCAAAAGTCTCATTTACTATCAGCGATTCACAGGGAAAGAAGACAGCCCACTTATCTTTGGTGAGAGGACAGCTCTGATGATACTGAGTGACACAGGATTGCCCTTAGAGTCCACAGCATCTATCTTACAAAAATCAACAACCCTTGCTTTTCCCCTTTCCAAAGAATTTACTGGTCTGGTTTGGCCTCTATGTGCCACATTCCATTCCAGAAGCCCAGCTCAAATGTTCTCAAGGTCTGACCAGAGATTTCTCCTCCTCTCCCCGGGCTGGTACAACTTGACCGCTGCTTGACATCAAGGTCAACTGGAGACTGGGAACAGTTATGTAACTGCATTATAAATTGAATTAGAGCTGTACATGAGCCCAGACCAAGTAACCAGGGCAGCTCCAGGCAAGAGCAGCAACGTGTCCCCAGGAGACAGCATTGGAGGAATCACTTTATGAGGAAAGGAAATAATGTATCACAGGCAAAAAATAATCTCTCCCCAGTCCCTCCCAAGTCTGGGCAGGCTGCTGCTGCCCTGTCGAGTGAGGAACAAGAAAGAGGCACTGAGTGCAGAGAGAGCTGGTAGCAGTGTGGCAGTGGGTATTGAAGAAGCACCATGCATAATACACACACACAGAATGAGAGAAAGAAATCAGTTTTAATATCAGAACAGACGCCACCCATACAGGAGAACTAAGAAGGCTTACTCATGGGGAGGGGAAAAGCTTCTGGGTGTCATCTGTGCTCTGGAGGATGGGCAGGAGAGCTTACTGCAGGACAGTCCCCCTGCTACCAGGGACCAGTTGTTCTAGAGAGAATATGTGCACACAGGTCTTAAAGGCTGGGGCTGAAAACTCTTTTGATGCTTCTGATGACCCAGGACCTTCTCCCCCAAAGTAAGATGTCGTGCTAGAGAGAGGGGAAAATAGTAGCTGGGCTTTTTTTTTTTTTTTTTTCCACAGGCGAATGAATACAGAGGTAACTTTTGAAATGATAAAAGGTGCTGGGACCGTATTATGACCTTGGTCTATGCTACTAGCATGACCATCTTCAGAAACAAATGAGGAGAGGCAGAATACTGTAAAGCTGAAAGCTTGAACTGTGTAGTCCACTGATGGGACCTAACCCATACTCTCATCTCTTACTAAGTGCTTGACATGTGGCCAGGTTCTTAAATCCCTTCTAATCTCCAGTTTAGGTAATTATCGTACCTACCTCAAAGGGCTTTTGTGAGATTCAATGGAGTCAAATGCAATAGTGTTTGAAAATTACTCACATGGAGACTTGAAAATACTAACAAAAATAGCTAATAATTATTGAATGTTTTAAATGGCTTCTATGTATTAATCCATTTAATTCTCACAGTAATCCTGTGAAAGACACAGAGAGGTTTAGTAAATTACTCAAGTTTGCACATCTAGTAAGTGTCAGAGCCAGAAGTTGAACCCAGGCAGTAGCTTTCCCATTCATCTTCTAACCTAGGATGTGTTAACGAAGGGATTGGGGCTCATGAAGTTATATATGTATAAGAAGTAGTAGGTTTTTATACAGCGCCTCAGAGGTGTTTATTGCCCATGTATATTTTCCACTAGAATCAGTGTTCTGTAGACGTCCCCTCTGAATGTGTGCCGAGGTGGCCGTGTTTTCACATGTAAGTGTGAGCAGAGGATGTTGCTCTTTTGCTGTATCCCTGGAATAGGGCAAAATGACCATCAACGTATAGTAATTTAGGAGGCCATATGGCACAGTTGTTAAGTGCATGAACTCTGCTGTCAGATTGCCCAGGTTTTCTTCCCAATACCAGCAATTATTAGCTCTGTGCCTTGGACAAGTCACTACACGTACCCAGCCTCAATTTTCCTTACTACAGAAAGGGATAGCGTACTAGTACTTACCTCCTGGGCTTGTAGTTAAGATTAGATCCGTTCGTACATGTAAAAGGACTTAGCACAGTACTTGGCAAATCTTAACTGTTCCATCAGTGTTGACTGTTATTGTTGATTTTTCTGCCATTCACCCTGCCAGGCCCAGGGATACAGCAGTGACAGGTCAGGCCGCTGCTCTGATGGTTTTTCCGTGAAACCAAAAACCAAGTAAATAAACAACAAAAACGTAGATTGTGAAAAGTGTTATTGAGGGCAATATACTACAGACTAGCTGAGAAAATGGCTCTCTGAGGTGGTGACAGTTAAGCTGAGGCTTGAGGAATCAGTGGTGAGCAGGGGACAGAGTACCCAGAAGAGGAAAAGTAAGTGCAAAGTCCCTGAAGCAAGAAGGAACTCACCACATGCAAGAAACAAAACGAAAGCTGTGGTGGTTTGAGAACAGTAACAGGGGCATTGGCCAGGCTGGAGCCAGGGCTCACCTAGTTCTGGTGAGTAGAGGAAGGCAACGTCCCATCTCCCTCAATTCTGTTTTCATCCATTGATTGACATTGGGCCTGAGGAACATCCTGGAACTGAAACCTGTTTGCCTATTGGGATTCAGTCACCAAATGTGTCAGCTTATTGAAGCGACCCCAACGAAGGAAGAAAATCTTTAAAAAGTGGACCCAAACCAGTAGCGAGCCAGAGCACTGTAGGAGACTCACGGTTCCAGGTTAAATATGATAAAGGACCCCATAAGCCATCTTGACCCAGGTACCCTTGTGTTGTGTTTGCTCCCCTGGAAGAAAGGTGTGAGTGTCCACTGAAAGAAATGCAGCATTAAGTACAACTGTGGCTATTGGGACTCAGATATCCTTACTGGGAACCCCTCCCTAGCACCATGCTAGGCTTAAAACTGAAGTGCTCCCTTGTCACTTTGTGAGCCCTAAGGCACAACCATCATCCAGTTTCTCCACCATGGGCACCATGAATGGGAACCATGGATTTACAGCTCTGTGAAAGGGGCCGTCACAGTGTGAATACAGTTTTAAGAACAAGTTTTAACTTCAGAGACTCCAAAGCACTGGTTTGGCTAGCCAGCATTGGCAAGAGATAGCAGAGTCTGATTCGGGGGCACGTGCTCATCCCCATGAATTCCTGGAAATATTTAGACTGGCCTTCTCACACTTCAGCAGGTGGGAGTTTAGAACCACCATACACATTGGTATAGTAACATTAAAAAAGTGGTCACATTTCAGACAATTTTAAATACATCTGTATATTCATATTTGAACTGAGAATCGTTAGATAGGTGAACCCTATCAGGCCATCTCATTTCCCTTTGAAAACAAGTGATTTTCTAATCTCACCTTCAATTGGTTTCCTTATTGGACTTCCTAGAAAGCGATAACGAGAGAAGAAAAGCTGATGTTTAGAAAGTAGACCAGAAGCATGAGAGCCAAGGTCTCAGTCTCTCATCTGAGTTAGATGGAGATGGCCAGAGGGGGTACCACTTTGCTTCTGGTAGATGCCATCCCAACACTCCTCTCAACTCCTACACTTGGTTTGTGGCACCACATCTAAGATGAGTTTAACATACCTGACATGGTGTGGAGACACGTTTTATTGCTCTTTCTTCAAAAATTGCTTCTCTGGCATCATTTACCAGGTACTCCTGGTCCCTAGACTTCAATGGCTGTGCTTTCCCCCAGAGACCAGTACCTGATGATGAGATTACATTATTTGATTTTTGAGAGTTGAGACTGCTTAAACGATCTTGATCAAGTAATGTTTGCTTGATACACTTTACCCTGTACTTACAAGCCCCTTTCATTTCTTTTTTGACCTTCTCGAATACCATATGAGAAGGGAAGACAAGCAAGTATTATCCTTATCCAATGGATGAATAAAATTTACCTTCAAAAAGTTAAGGGACATGCTCAAAATCTTGCTACTAGGAAAAGGCAGAACCAGAACTTGGCTCTAGATTTTCTGTTCAAACTTCTCTATTTTTTGCATAGAGTTAAGACACTTTTCATCTACCCAATGCAAACGACCACCATCATTCCCCTAGGAACTGCCCGAGTTTCTCATGGCAAATGCCACTTAAAGATACTTACATTTTATTCTCAACCTCTCATCTTCCTCCTCCTTTCCAAAATGGAAAGGAGGTCACCTTGCTGACCACTAGACATGACATAATGCAGAAAGCTCAGAGCTGGAGATTTGGAAATTAGGAGATTCACCCTTTTCTACAGGGCCTTCACAAATGCCACAAATAAAGTACAGGACGTCTTATTTTTCTGAGAGGAACTTACAGTCTAATCTTCTCATTGTTTGGGGGCCTAATGAAGCAAACTCCCTCTGCAGTTGTCTGAAATGCTGGCCCGTGACGGGCTCTGCAGGGGTAAACAGCGTCCAGCAAGCCACACCACTCTCAGAGTATGTTTTCTCATCTGTGAATCATCAGGTCCTAAACTGAACTGAAGCAATGCATGTGAATCAGTTCTTACATTACTGCTCCCCTTTGCCCCAGGTTTGGTCTTTTTCCCAGTCTGTAGTCCCTTCCTGGCTCCAGACAGACAACTCCAGGAAACTCCAGGTACCCCCTCCCCCATCAATGCCCTGTCTAGGCCCTACAGATTTCAACCCTGAAACAAAGTAGGAAAAGCCATGGAGACATGTTAAATGTGGCACTGCCACCTGTGGCGTTTTCTTTTTTTTAAATTTTCAACGGGGCTTGAATATACAGTTAGAGCTTAATTGGACAATAACTTTTCTCTCTCTGTAGGATCCTGCCAGTGCTTTGAGCAACAAGAAGGCAGTTCATTGCCAAGTTTGTGTGGTGATTTAGGGGTAAGTGGGAGAAGGGGAAGAAAGGCCAAGTATCATAAGGTGTGATTTAATTTTTAAAATGCTTAGGCTGCTTTTTATAAGAATATCCATTTAACTGGATTTCTTTCTTGCTGACAAAAGAGGCAATTGCTGTATATAAAATAAATCTGATTAAAACTCCTTCTCTTTTCCTGTCAAGGTGAAGGATACAGACCCCAGGAACAACACACATTTGGGTTCCTAGTGTGTGCAAATGATTGTTTATGGGACATTGGACCCAATGTCAAGACCCACAGAAAGCTCTTGTGCTGCCCTGTAAAAGTAGAGAGAACAGGGCTTCCCTGGTGGCGCAGTGGTTGAGAGTCCGCCTGCCGATGCAGGGGACACGGGTTCGTGCCCCGGTCCGGGAAGATCTCACATGCCGCGGAGCAGCTGGGCCCGTGAGCCATGGCCGCCGAGCCTGCGCGTCCGGAGCCTGTGCTCCACAACGGGAGAGGCCACAACAGTTAGAGGCCTGTGTACCGCCAAAAAAAAAAAAAAAAGTACAGAGAACAGAAAGCTTTTCCTGAGGCATAAAAAGTTTATTTTCTTTCTTATTCTCTTTCACAGTGGTAGCTATTACTTTGTAATTTTCTTGGCATTTTGTTGGCAGCCAAAAATGACGGAAATAATATCCCTCGCTTACACTGTTTAGTTCCGATTCATTTTGTTTAGCTCAAGTTGCCTCGTACGGTAAAGGCAGCAGCTGCTAGACCTTGTGCAGAGTTCTAAACCAGAGCAAGTTCTCTGAGCAAGTCCTTAAACAGAAAGGCAGAGCAAGTTCAAACCCTTCCCTTTCCTTTATCCTTAGCAGGGTTTTTAGAAGGCAGAAAATGAATACAGCTTTAGTGATTATCATTGACGTCTTTTCTCCTCAGTGTCCAACTGAGTAAACAACCTCCGTAAAGCCAGTGAAGCACCGTTTCGTACAGTCGTATCTGCGCGATGCTATTTGGACAGCGGGTCATCATGAGTCACGGACACAGGTCAGGGTATGGGGCCTGAGATAACGAAGTGTCTGAGGATGGATGCAGTCTCCCAGATCTGGGGCAGGTGTGAGGAGTCGCCAGGAGCCAGGGACCATTAAGTCGATGGCTTAATCAAAACATGGAGTCAGAAACCCAGGCAGGGACACAGAGGTCTGGGCATGTGCCCAGTCATCAAGAGAAGTGGTGGCCTTTAAACCAGGAGGCACAAGTGCCAACAGACAAGACTGCTGAATCTGGGGACCCGGGGTAGCCAACAGATAGAAGCCAGCAAATGCAACATGAGAGAGGCTTAGCTTCTATGTGAGAAGCCACTTCTCTGCAGCCAGAGGACGTTCATATGCTGCTTCTGTTAAACAGAGAAGCATTAGCCTCGTGCAGCTTGCCTAGAGCCTTCAGGTGCAGACAAGCAAATGGGATCACTGATGTGGGTTATAGTATTGGGTGGAGAAATGCCTTCCTGAAAATGTAAAGCACCAATTCGTGCTCTCTTTGTTTAATGAACTTAGTAACTAAATTATGGAGAAATCTAAATACTAAAATATCCTGGCTTGCTTTGAATGCGGCCCTTTTTTCAGGTGAGAAAAGCTGAGACCAGATAAATGCACTGACTTACCCAAGGAGGCTGAGTCAGGAACAGAATATACGGCTTGGAATCCACTGATTACTCCATTATTTGGCACTACTTAAGGCTTGAGTCGCTAGGTTAATTCTGTGAACCCAGAATCCTTTAGGATCTGTGTCTAAAGAAGGGTTCTCCTCTGGTCGGAAGGTTTTCAGTTTATCTCTGAAGGGTTTATTTTTCACTTGGTGGGAAGCCAGGGTGGGAGATCCCCATCACCAACGCCCTCATTCCCATGGATCCAAGCACACTTTAGGGCGTTCCTAGGCCTATAGCAGGAAGGCTGGCATAGAGATCCTACGAGTTGTGCTCAAGACAGTTTGAGCTCCAGATGTCATGGGTGCTCCACTATTAGAGAAAGTGGTAGAAAGTGTCCCAGGCACAGCATGTGCCATCCGGACTACTGATAGGAATAACAGATAAACTTTCGTAGTTGTGAAAGTGATTATGATCTTTCAAGATAGTCAGTTATGTGCAGCTAAAGAGATCTAGAGGTAGTTGTGGGTGATATTGAGTGATGAAATAATATGAATGTAGTAGTTTTATGATATGAGAGTAGTAGTTTTTTTTCTTTTTTTTTGCGGTACGCGGGCCTCTCACTGTTGTGGCCTCTCCCGTTGTGGAGCACAGGCTCCGGACGCGCAGGCTCAGCGGCCATGGCTCACGGGCCCAGCCGCTCCGCGGCACGTGGGATCTTCCCAGACCAGGGCACGAACCCATGTCCCCTGCATCGGCAGGCGGACTCTCAACCACTGCACCACCAGGGAAGCCCAGAGTAGTAGTTTTGATTAGAAGAAGGAGGAGACATGCAGTGTCTAATTTATACATAATGGGTTAAAGAAGCTAAAATTTATTTTTGGCCTAGGAATGGATGACTCTGTGAGGGCAGAGACGGGGTGTGTCTTTTTCCTCACTTCATGCTCAGTGTCTTGCTCTGTACCTGGCCCTGCAGGGATGTGCTGTTATTAACATTATAGGATTGAATGCACTGATGGCCTTGACCCATGACCGTGCTGGGGAGGATGTGCGATTGAATTTTGTCCCACTGGGTGACAAAGTCTGGAGCACAGCCTTGAGATAAGCTGTGGTTTGGCACTCGTCCATTCCAACCTCATTTATTTTTTTGAGGCAGGCAGTTTTTGCCTCATTGATTTTCACTGCTCATCAAGTTCCATTAGCCTACTCATTAGTGACGGCTTCATTCCCTCCCCACATATTCAGTCTCCTGAGTGACACTTCTTTGTGTCATTAGCACTGACCACGATTGCTGGGTATCAGTGGAACGTGGCATTACCAGCAGGGCCTGCTGGCTGCAAGTAACACCCTCCTCTGTCACATTGATACCCACAGGAAACAGCAGTTTCGATGACAAAGGACTAAGAGCGTGGGCTTGTGACACTGACACTTAGAGTTCTAGTCTCTCTCTCTCTCACACACACACACACACACACTCTTTT
The DNA here is from genome assembly GCF_951394435.1 of Stenella coeruleoalba. Classification (NCBI taxonomy): domain Eukaryota; kingdom Metazoa; phylum Chordata; class Mammalia; order Artiodactyla; family Delphinidae; genus Stenella; species Stenella coeruleoalba. The sequence goes on from NC_137148.1 coordinate 53,905,004, forward strand.
TCCCTGGAATGGTACTTCTGCATTACCTCAGGTACTTCCAACTCACTTGCCTAAATATGAACACATTATCATAACCCCAAACCTTTTCTTGCTCCTGAATCCATTTTTCCACTAGAACCACTCTTGACCCATCAGCCAAACTAGAGGCACAGACTCATCTTTGACTCTTTGCTTTGCTCTTCCCCACATCTGATCAGGCACCAAGGTCTACCCCCCGTTCCAGAGAAGCAGCTCTTGGACCCTCCGCTTCTCTCCTTTGCCGTTGTTGTAGTATAACCTCTGTTGTCTTTCACCTGGACTTCACCCCAACTGCTTTTCTGGCCTCCAGATATTTTCGTCCTTCCAACCCCTCTTCTCCAGGGAACAGGGAGGGTGCAGAGTATCTGTGGGAAGGTTAAGGGAAGACAGACTCCTGGCATGGAAGAGAGAATGCTAAGAGCAAACATTTTTTGAGAACATTTATTGAGCACTTCCTATGTGCCAGGCACTGATTTATTAATATTTACATGACCTTACTTAATCCTCACAAAAACGTAAACGTAGGTAGTATAATTATCTTTATTTTACAGGTAGGAGAAATTGTATGTGATGTATAGATCCCATCACTAGGAAGTGGCAGAACTGGGGCTGGAAACCAGATTCACCTGACTCCAAAGTCCACACCATTTCCATGACAGCCTCCTACCTTTCTAGTTGCTCTAGACTAGCGGTTCAGAATCACCTCGAGGGCTTGTTGAAACACAGATTGCTGAGCCCCACCTCCAGAGTTTCGGAATTCCTAAATCTGCGGTGAGGTTGCAAATTTGAGAATTTGCATTTCTAACAGGATCCCAGGTGATGTTGATGCTGCTAATGCGGACCACGCTGGGAGTCGTCGCTCCAGGCGGCGTTCTTTGGAGCCCTTTCTCCATGGCCACAGCACACGCGGTTCAAAACTCAGATGTCAGACTGGTTTCATATCCTGGAAGTGTGCCTGTGTCTGTGGGCCGCCAGATTTAGCCTCCCCAAGCCTCCATCACCTCTTCTATAAAATGGGGATTTTTGAGGACTGCAAATCATGTATATAAAGCTCGGAGCTCTACACCTGGTCCAGAGAAAAACTCAGTAAATGCTAGCTGTTCATAAGTATTGTAAGTGAGCCCTTTTAGTCTGTTTCTGCCTTTTTGCTGTTTCTCTCTCACTGTCTTAGACACTTTGCACTTGATGTTCCTTAGATTTGAAATGCTGTTTTCCAGGTTTTTGCATGGCTCACGCCTCACCGTTCGGGTTTCATCTGAAATGGACCACCTCAGAGGCTTGGAGCCTAGATGAGGGAGCCTCCAAGCACAGTGAGCATTGTTTGTTTGGCAGTAGATTTTTAAGTAGTGATCTAATTTCTAGCATGATTACAGAACTGTTCAGGCTATTTTTTCGACAGTTTTAAGTTTTGGCTTTTAAGATAGTGATCCACCTTTCCTAAGTTTTCAAATTTATTGGCATAAACAAATTCATTATACGATGTTAATATATATATATATATATATATTTTTTTTTTTTTTTTTTTTTTTTTTTGCCGTACGCGGGCCTCTCACTGTTGTGGCCTCTCCCGTTGTGGAGCACAGGCTCCGGATGCGCAGGCTCAGCGTCCATGGCTCACGGGCCCAGCCGCTCCACGGCATGTGGGATCTTCCCAGACCGGAGCACGAACCTGTGTCCCCTGCATTGGCAGGCGGACTCTCAACCACTGCGCCACCAGGGAAGCCCACGATGTTAATATATTTTTAATCTCCACCCCTCAGTGTTGTACCCCTTTCACGTCTAAAATTTTTTGCACCCACCTTCTCTGCATTTTTGTTGATCATTCTTGCTGAGTTTTGTCTATTTAATTAGTCCTTTAAAAAAAGAAACTTTTTGGTATTATCTTTGTTTTCCATTTATTTCTATGTTTTTTTTTTCACCTTCATTGGATGCTTAGATCTTTATCAGTGCCTTTCCATTTCTTCTGTAAACATTTAAAGCTGTAAATGTCTCTTGAATTTCACATATCTCACTCTCATGGTGGTTGGCTTCCAACGCGTCTTTCAATATCTTTGAGCTCCTTGAGCAACTTAAATTTGTTGGAATTCACAAGGACCTCAGTTCACACTGAGCAGAGGGTTTTCTTTGGCTTTGGCCAGGTGCCCCGGGCAATCACCATCCTGTGTTAATTTCTCCATTTAGGGGTTTTCCAGATCACGCAGGTGGTACAAATTTAAACCTCAAACCCACGCAAGGGCAGGGCTATGTTGATAAATTCTCGCGAGAGACCATTATTTGCTTCCTCCCGGATTGAAAACCAAGGCAAGAGTTCTCTCCTCATCCCCTTCGGAAGGTAGGTGGAATGTTTTTCATCCCACCCTTTCACTGAGTGTCAGAGGCCTTGAATTTGCTGACTTTTCAGTTCTCATGCTCCGCTGTCTCCTCTAACCCCGAAGCCGTGAAAACGCCATATTGGTAGATGGCTTCGGAGATTCAGTGCGAAGTGTTATTTTAAATAATCGCTTACTTTTATATTTGGTCTCTAGGGAGTTTCCTTACTTTCTTGCTAGTTTGGCTATATGTTACAGACGAAAAAAAATTATATTCTTTCCAAACTGTGTTATGTATTGGGTTATTAAAAAAAAAAAAGGCTTTTCAGAGTAGTCAACCATATTACCAGAAAGTGAAGTAACCCTAGTCAGTCTTCAGCATATGATTGTCTTTTATCTTCTCTATAGTACTCATCAGTACCTGAATTTATTTTATTTATCTATGTGTTTATTTTCTGTTCCTCATCTCCTAGTTAAATGGGAGTAATTTGATGCCTGGGAGTCGGCTTTGTCCACTGGTGTGTGGTCAGTGTGAACAGTTGCTGGAGGTGTCAGGGTGGCCAACTGGTCTAAGGGGCCAGACACAAGCTCTGCTTCTTTGTATAGAGCAGTCACTGGCATTGAGTGAGACAATCAAAATTTGTTGATTGACCTACAAATAAATTATGTATTAAAGAATGTATAAATATAAGTATTCACACAGTAGACTGTATCCTATGCAAACTTTTGAAATAATTATATTCAGTCATTAATATGAAAAATAATATCATGAGATATTAAGGTAGAAAAGTAGATTTTAAAATAGCATGTGTAATATGACCCCCATTGTAAAATATATGTGGGCTTGAGTGTGTTCATTATATGCGTGTTCGTTTAAAACTATCTGGAAGGATATACGATAAAAGTTAACTGTTTATTGCTAGTTAGTAGGATTTTACAAAATTTTTCTTTTATCCTAATGTTTTATACTGAGCACAAATTTTTATAATCAGACGAGTGGAAAGAAACATCTTTTAAAATTCTAGGGTATTTGTTTCCTAAGGTTCAAGGTGCATATTACAGGTAAAGCTTCATTTTGTCTTTCTTCCTAAGGACTCAGCTTTATATTTGTTTCTACTTTTCTTGAAAGCAAAAATAGGCCATTTTCAGGCTCAGTATGTTTTCTTTAACAACATTAGTATCTCTTTTTCTACACACAAAGTTTGAGTAAGGTTATGCTGGAAGTCAGCTCAAGTCTGTTCTAGATTTGATACTTTATCAACTTAGTCTTGTTCCTTGTTTTGTGGGAAGAAAGGACACCATATGTACCACTCTGACCTGGTGCGAGGAAAAGGACATCATAGGGCCTTTTTCTCCTCCACCACGGCAGTTTTTGTCAGCATACATCTTGACTCTATTATATTCTGAAGCTGGGTATCGCCTATCTTTGTTTGAAGAATAGCCAGAAATACTATAATTAATCCCTTTCCATTTCGGCTGCTTACAATTTACATGAATGATAAAGTTGGGAGCTGGGGACACTGTGTAAGAGTCAGCTTCTGCCCTTCAAGCCCATAGACATGTTCAAAAAATACAGTAACAACATGGTGTCATAAGTGTTATGTGTGAAAGACTTTCAGAATTCAGAGAAGGTGCTTGATGGAAAAATGACGATGAGGCAATAATCTCCCTACTGTTTATTTTTCAGCCTTTTCCACCACTCTTAGCATTTTTGCTCTAGCCACATTCTATTTCTTATATTTTTCCACAAACATCAGGCCATGTATTATGTTCTTATTTATACTTGTACTCTCTACCAGGAATCTCCTTTTCCATTTTCCAGGCAAATTCCTACTTAACCTTTAGAGTTTGGATCAGGCATCAGCTCCTTCAGGAAACTCTTCCTAACAGCCCCTCCCCAGGCAGGCAGGTTCTATGCATTCACTCAACAAGCATTTATTGAGCACCTACGATGCACTAGTCTCTGTGCCAGATCTAGAAAGGCAGTGATGAAAAGAAAAGTTGCATCCTGTGCTGGGAGTTCTTACATCCTAACGAGGGAGACAGGCGATGAACAAAAACAAACAAGCCAACAAGTAAAAGAGAGACAGTCTGTTATCATTGGGATGAAGAAAATAGGCCTGGGGTTCTGAGAGAACTGCTGACTTGGAGATAGAGGAGGGTGTGGTCATGCACAGATCAGGAAAGAGTGTTCTTTGGGGGAGGGAGCAACGTGCACAAAGCCCTCTGCTTGCTCTTGCAGTTCCCAGTATTACTCTGTAGTTTTGCCTTTATCTGTTGTAACTCTCGGCTTATGGGTCTCTCCTGCGAAGCTGGACCTTGCCTTTCCTGGGGAGAATGCGTCGTTCATCTTGGAGTCTCCGCTGCTGGGAGCCTCTCACATTATCATGTTCAGTACATGCTTGAATGGCCAGGTGGATAAATGGATGGGTGAAGGGAGAGGTAAAGAAGGAGGGCAGAGCCATTTGAGTGGCTTCACAGATGAAGTGACACTTAAATTGTTTCTGGAGAGAGGAAAAGGATTTTTTTCTTTCAGAATGGGTAGGCAAGGCACCCCAGGCAGAGGCAAAAGAATTTACAAAGGTAGAGAATTTCAATACATATTGAGTTCAGGGAACAACACATCCTTGCCTAGTGAAGAGGAAGTGGTGGAGGAGGGAAAGTTAGAGATAGACAAGAAGGCTGGCCCCATCAGGAATGACCTTGTGTCATTTTATGGGAGGTAATGCTGGACTGCCCAGGTACTGAAAAACTATTACATATGTTACTCTGATGATTGTGTAAGTTAAGGTAACCTTACCTGCTAAATGCCCAACATCTTAGTAGCTTTTGAGATTTGAAGTGTTTTCCTCTGGCTGATAAATGAAGGTATTTAGCAGATAGTCTCTCAAGATGTGAGGCAGGGACCCAGCCGCCTTCCACCTTGCAGCTCCTTCAGTTCCGCAGTTCAGAGTCCTTTGCTTCCATCCAGCCAACTGGGAAAGGGAGAGAGGGGAAGAGAGGAGGTGTGATTGGGCCTGTCCCAAACTGAACAGATCTGTGTCAATTCTGCCCGCATTCTATAGGCAAGAATTCGTTCCCAAGGTCACACTTAGCTGCAAGGAAACCTGGAGTATATAGTCTAGCTATGTGCCCAGGAGAAAGAGGATGTGGGTTTGATGAATACTTTGCCAGTCCTTACCACATTTGTCAAATGCAAGACGTGGTTATCCTGGACCCTCATGTAAGAAGTAAAGTCAGTCTCTGAGCATGTGGGCAGCTCTCTAGCAGTGATTCCAAGTGACTAATTCCTCGACTTTCTCCTCCTCAGACTACTGCCTAAGGATAGTTAGGCCACTTTCAAGAAATCAACCCCTGTTTAACATATATTTCCTTGAAGAGAATTCAAATACTTAATATGATATTGTGACTCCTACATTGTGTTTTTTTTTTTTTTTTTAATGACCACACTATGGTTCCATTAATACCAACGAGGAGCTGGAAGAATGAACTCTGAAGTATTGGCAGTCACTATAGCAATGCCAATAATCCTGAAGTGTAGGAGCTTCTTTCTAACATGTTTTCCCACATCAACAGAAATAAATATATAAATAAGTTTTTCATCAAATAATTCTGGGAGACATATTTATTCTGGGTTATTAATTTTTAATTATTTTTAATTTAAACTCTTTAAGAAGTGTAACTTCTATTTCTAATCAGAGGGTCAACAGAAGAGAGAACAAGTGAAAAACAGAATACTAGATGGTGGTAATGTTCCCTGGACTCACGGTTTCTCTGTTGGAAACCAGATTTTTGCTACATGGTAATTTTGATCATCTGATGCTAAGGTGCATACCCATTTGTGTAGTGGAAATTCCTAGCAAGGTAGAGAATACTTCCATTGTGCCACGTTCACCCAACACCTCCGCACCCACACTGCCCCCCACCGCTACCATTCCTTCTGCTATAATCTCATCTTCTAGCTTCACCAGCAAATGAAAGCAATTAAGTACATGAGGGGAAAGAATAAATAAGAAAATCAATTTTGTTGTTAGCTTGTGGCTGTTGTGTCTCAAGTATACCTTCAACCCTCTTGTGAATATTCATCTCTGACTGTGAACGGTTTCTGGGCAGAAGTGTTCTTCTTACCTGTGCTCTGGGTGCTGAGTGTGGTTCTTGGCTGGAGCCCAGTGAGAGAAGGCGGCAGGAAAATGGCAAGCAGAAAAGGAAATATTGAAAGGCAAAAGGATGTCCAGTATGCTTAAATTGGCATTGAAATCTAGACCTTAGAAAGGTACATCGCTAAGAAAATTAACGAGTTCTCCAAGTTAGGATATTTTGTCTTTGAAATGGGAACTCCTTCTCCAGCATTATATATATAGTTTATATAATAATGTTATCATTCTGGAACTCTGAAAGAAGACTGGCTTTGATCAGGAGTGTTTGGGAGTGGACTCCGTAAGACCAGTTTATACATATTGAACTTGAAATGTCTCTAGGAATTCAAGAGAGTATTTCACGTAGGCAGATGGATATATGAGCTGAGGTATCTAGCTTGGAGATACAAATTGGTGCTTTGTTTGCAAACGGGGATAACTGAAGTTATTAGCTTAGATGATATCTGAGAAGAAGAAAGCATTGAAGAATAGAAGGGAGCCGAGTACACAACCTAAAGAAATTCCAACATTTCATGGCAGGTTAGCAGAGAATAAGCCTGCAAAGGCGACAGAGAAGAAGCATCCCATTAGTAAGAGAAAAGCCATGAGAATATTAGATCCCACAAGTCAAAGTAAGAAAATGTATAAAGGAGCATGTTGTCAAAAGTTCAGAAGCTGCTGAAAGGTCAGATAAGATAAGAAATAAAAAATATTCCTTGGCTCTAGAAACAAGTAGTCACTGGTAACCAGAGCAAAAGATGGAAAATACATACATATATAGGGCCAGAATTCATACTGGAGCAGATTAGAGAGTAAATGGGAGGTGAGAAAATGGAGCTAATGAAACTAGATGCCTTTTTCCAGTACTTTGGCTGTGAAAGGGGATGAGAAAGATAGGGAAGAGATGACCAGAGATGAGGAATCCAGTAAGAGAGCTTGTTTGGTTTGGTTTGAAGGTGAGAGACTCTAGCTGGTGTCTGCAGACTTTTTCAGTATTTGGAGAGGAAATTACTGGGGCTACTTTCAGTAGAATGCTAGGCTGCACTTTTTTACAATTTACAGTTCTGCAGTGGCAGAATATGGAGGTTTTTACCCAGCAGAGATGCACCTAATTTCTATCTGGAGCGAATGGCCTATCAGTTTGAAGCAGGTTTAAGGACCTTTTGGACGCCAATCAGTATTGCATCCAACCCAGAAAACCTATCCTAATATTTCTTTGTTAAACTGACAGTAAGGTAATATTTCAAGTGCTTTTTGGACTGGTTTTAACATCTTACTGGCTCCTCTTTAATTGATGAGTTAAATAGCATGCTTGTCTTGTGTGTGTTTTCCATGTGCCTGAGAATCGTGATTTTTACCTTTTTGAAGATTACACTTTAACAGTTGTCAAGCCAATTGAAAGAGGAAATTGAGAGAGCACATCAAGCACCTTGGAAGGAATATATTCGGAATAATATAGGCAGCAGAGCCATAAAGGAGAGAGGAGTATGCACCAGCAGGGCTGAGACAATCTTAGGAGATATATGAACTTCTCAAACACAGAACCATACTATTTGGGCTTTTAAGTTTGAAGCGTACCAAATTTGCATTATGAATTCATTTAAGGGAGGCTGGTCGATACTTATAGTAACTGAATAAAGTAGAAAATATAGAGACTTTCACCCAGAAAGAAAAGCTGAGTAAAGTAAGGGGACTTCAGGTACATTTGTGGATGGGAATCCAAGTGCAGTTGATTCACTGAACTAATAGTGTCTTTAAATTCCCAAATCAATAGCTCATTTCTAGGCAGAGCTCAGCAGCTTCATGGGAGCATGTCGCTAATTTGGGAGCCTCACCACGTGCTCATGGCTGCTCACCCAGCGCTAATGTAGGCCGTGTCCCACGCAGCCCAGGAATGAAGTGGCCATTGTGGAGACAGGTCAGCTGTGGTTAAAGGCGGCAACACACCATACCCGAAGCTCCCAAAATAAACTTGCTTACATAATAGGCCAAACTCCCCATCACTCCCTCAGGTTCTCTTGGCAGAACAAGCTGATTCCCACCAAGAGGAAATCTTCCATTATCCAAGATAACTCCTACATTAACTCTCTTTATGAACTTCCCTCGGAAAGGTCTTTTTTGACCCGTTTGGCTACACAGAATTGGTAGTTGTGGGAATCAAACTGCTCAGCAAAAACTAAAGGAGATGCGATAGTAATTCGCTGGCTTACCTGTTTTCCCACCAAGGGTCTGCTTACCTGGTGAACAAGTCCTCCTAAGAAGTCATTGTAACATTGTTTATTTGGACAGTTTTATTCAGAGTTGCCCACCTCTTGTTGTCACCTTAATACTGTAAATTCATTTCAGGCAGGGATCTGTTCACAGATTTTGCCTATTGAAGTGTTCTTTCAAACAGAAAGCAAAAGTAGGGTTTTTTTTGTTGTTTTTTTGTGTTTTTTTTTTGAAACAAGAATAAGAGTGATGATAAAAACAAGAAGGCTCAGAAGCACTTGGGGAGTGTTTCATGCAGCCCAGTCCTGATATAGCCCAGGGCAGGAAGCCTGCTTGTAGTCATGGCTGGTGACATGACACAGTTGTGGGAGCAGCAACGTATACAGTTGATGGATTCTGGCTCTGCTAATGTTGGAAGACAGGCTCTTCCTGACTCTTAATATCTACGCATTGCAAAAGACTGTTTAGCCTAGAAATGTGGTTACAGTGTCTAACTCGTTTAAAAGCAAAAGTATACTTTCCTCATTGGCTTTTCTCTTTCTCTGTGTTACATGTGCTGCTGTATGGTACTAAGGAGAAAACCCCTGGTGAACACATTTGCTGCAGCCAAAGCCACTTACCCATCACCAGGCACCTAAGAGTGGTGGGAGGGATGAAGAAATGCATTAGCGGGGATGGCTCTTTCTCCAAGGGTGTGCGAAACCACAGGCAAGAAATTGGGAGCCCAAACTTTGTACTGACTGCAGAGGAAATGGCACGTCATCAGCCCATCATCTTTTGCCAGGAGGAGCTCCAGTCACCTTCTATTCCTAGGACAGAGCAGGAGGGGCAGGGAACCTAGGGAGGGGAGGTGTGAGGAGATTGCTGGGGGACCCATTTCCACAGGTGCCAGAGCCCCCTTGGTTATCATGACGGTAACCACCATTCGTGAACCTGTGATGTGCACCCATCTGTGAGCTACGTGCTTTCTGTGCCCGATCTAATTTAATCCTTATGACACCCCTTATGAAGTAGGTCTAATTAACTTTTAAAAAATCATTTATTGGTTTATTTTTCTCTACAAAACACATTAGTCATTCATTTAAATATCTGACTTCATTAGAAATCATGTTAACACTTTTTCTCCCTCTTGCCACAAAAATACACTAATACCCTGGCTTTAAAAACAAACAGCTATGAAGGAGTATTCCAGTTTCCTTTCACTCGGCAAATGTGTACCTCAGTGACAGCAGTTTGTAAATCAGTAAGACAGGAGGCTGAAGACTGAGGTTCAAATGATCTTCCACTTAAAAGTGGTAAAAAGCTATGGAACCTTCTCTATTCCTCTCCTCTCTATAGCACACGTACAGCTTTTTATAGATTAGGAAACTGAGGCTTAGAGAAGTTAAGTAGCGTGCCTTAAATCACACAGCTGGAAGTTGTTGGAGTACAAATTCAAATCCCAGGCCTGTCTGACTCCGTAACCTCACCCTTCATCATTGCGTCATGTTAATCCCATGGAAAATTAGCAGTTATTTAGCCTCCTCTAATCCAGCCTTTTATTGAATGTACAAATCCCCTTGATAACACACCCAGTACAGGGTCATCTGTGACCGCAGCCTCCAGTAAGGGAGCGACACCGGGTAGCCCGGTGTTTCTCCAGCTGGACACCTGCACCTCCAAAGCGTGTATATTCTGAACAGCCATTTGTACCCAGGAGATAATCAACCATGGTCTAAACATGCCCTCTCTTCTGGACGGTTGATTGTACTTAAAGGCTTGATAGAGAAATTATATTTTTAAAGTAACTCTAGTAGGGGATTAATTGCAACATTGTCATTCTTTTTTAAGATAAAACATGAGACCTTAAAAATTAGCACCAGAAGCTGCAAATTCCATCCTCGCCCTCCACTGCCACCACTGCCAGGGTTCAAATTCTCTCTGTCCTTAGAAGGATTTCAAAGCAAAAGTGTGAGAAGAACTGGGTTAGTGGACTATTCATATTCTTTGGAACCTGAGTCCAAGGCTCATATCCCATCGCTACTGCTAATGTTATCAGCCTAGTCTCGGACAACTTACTTAGCCTCTCTGAACCTCCATTTTTCTTATCTGTAAAATGGGAATGACAATGCCAACCTCTCAGAGCAGTTAGGAGTTTTAAATAAAGTGACAAGTGCGAAGTGTCCAGCACATTCTGTCATAAGTAGTCAATAGAGTTTCCTTCCCACTGTTCCTAAAACCCACCCCCTTAAGGGGAATCAACTCTCCTGACATCACAGAGAGGCCCCCCCTTGGCTCTGGTGCTTCTTGAACCTGTACTTACCCCACCCTTCACAAGACTCAGTTCATGAACCTTGCTGGAGAACAGCTAAGATGACTTCAAGATGTTCCCTCTGCTCACCTCTGTCCTCACCTGGGATTTCTCACTGGAGGGCTGGCATTTCTCCCACATGTGAGACCTGCATACAAGGGGCATGTCTGCCTGCCTGTTCCCCTCTCACTGTCAGCAGGAATCCCAAATCAAAAGGCATCTTAGGTACCTGAGTAGGAGCTCAAGGAGACCTAAAGCTGCTAAGGGGTGGGTTTTTTTTCTATAAGGACTACCTTATCATCTTAGCAGTAATTTGTCATTGTGGACAGGTTGGGAGAAAGAAGTAGCACCTGGATCCTAGAAACATTACTGTTATTTGGGGCTATCGCACATCGTTCACTTTGCTTTGTAGAGGCCTCCAGATCCTGACTCAGGGTAGGGGGATCCATTGGTCACTGTCAGGGTTGTGGAAAGGGGGTTTGCAAACAAGGGCCCACACCTCATCCACAGGTGCCTCTAATGGAAATTGCATCCAGATGCTGTGAGCTCTCCTTACACTGACAGAAGTGGCAAAGGAAACAAAGGGTCCAGGTGGACCCCAGGCTGTGCCTCTGTCTCACAGCTGATATCTCATCTTTCTGAATCCCAGGGGATAGCTGGTTGGAGTGGGGTTACAGGGTTGGTGAGTTAAAAAAAACAAAACTGATTTTACTATGATAATTGATGTTAAAGGAAGGAGGTGAAGGGCAGGTGCCCCTTGGGAGTCATTTGACAGCATTGTTACATGTGATACTCAGAGAAAGCATTTCCGTTTCGCCCAAGAAATGGCCAGCTACCCAGGTGGTGCCTGGGTAAGGTTTCTCCTCCAGCACCTTTTTGACCTGATGAGGAAGCCAGTGACAATGTAGGTCTCTTGTTTCATCCAACAACCACCTAGCTCACACCCGATCTGACTGCCTCGCCTTTATCCTTTTCCCTAGAGCACAGGTCAGCACCCTTTGGACTCAGCTTCCCAGACTAGAAGGAAGGGACCCAGCCAGGCTGCCATGTGGCCATCTTGGCCTACTACAGGCTCGGATGACAGGAGCTTTTCCTCTGTCTCTTGGAAGGTGAGGCCAGAGAGAGAGAACTATGTGTGCCTGGGGAGGATCTGAGGAAAAGCTTAGCCTCAGTCAGTTAAGTCAGCTGTGCCCCTCTGCCTCTCTCAGATGAAGCAGAAGCGAAGCAGAAAGCCACTGTGCAAACCCAGGAGTTGAGGAGGTAATAAAACTCTTCTCTGTCTATGACAAGGCAGATGATTGCTTTAGCGGGTTGCTGGTTGGAAAACTGTATCCATGGTGAAAATCGAATGTCCTTGATGTAAACAGCTGGAGTTGACAGGCCTTTCAGAATTCTCTTAGCACATGGGTTTTTGCTTCCCCGAGTATTCTAAACCCAGTAGGATGAAGAGTTAAAAAGTTGTCCACAAGTTCATGAACCTTGGGAAATGGAGGAAAGGCTCTGCTGGGGGCCAAGGCTGCTATGGTGGGGTGTGTGCTCCCAGAGTGCCCTTCCCTGTTTAATGAGCTAAAGCTTCAGGACAACCCTGTGCTAAGGGTTAATGCCACAGTGGTCATTCTCTTCATTTTATCCATAAAGTGTCAAGGGAGGAAGTGGTATGCTAGGGTTCCTGAAGACTCTGCTTGGACTTGGGACTTGAACTCAGTCCTCCAAGCAAGAGGGCAGGCTTATCCTTCTCAGCTTCTACCCCTAAGCCGGTCACTGGCCCCCTGAAATGGGCTCCTCTTTCGACTCTATCTGCCCACATTAACCATATCTTATTTACACATCTGTTTATTACATCCTATTTTAGAAGCAATGTGAGGCTAAAGGAGAATTTAAGAGAAAATATTCATATGGTAAATCAGTATGTCCTCACCAGATGGAAGGAAAATAAAGAAATATTCAGAAGTTATTTTTTATATATATATATAATTGAAAGAATGTCCCTGTGTGGCTTGAATGGCAAGAAAAGGAAAATATTCCTCTTTCAATGGGTACTTCCTCTACTTTAAGCTGGCAAGAAATGCTTCAATAACAGGTTGTCCCAGAATGTTACTTCAAAGACCTGGAGTTGGCACACTAGATACTCTTGCCACAAACTGTATCCAAAAATGACTTAACTTCCCCAGTCAGTGATGTGTACAAATGGCACACACACCACTAACCACACATGCACGCAATGTATGAATTCCCTTTCCAGCCAGAGAATCTTTTTTTTCAGAGCTACAAAGAAATGAATCAAGTTTGTAAAAGGATATGTGTGGAAAATGCCAAAGGAAAAATGAAAATCAGATGCTTCTAAAGGCAGGGCCTGAAGTGCTTTGCTGAGATGTTCTGCGTCCTTCCATGCTCTCTCGTAGGAAGTGACCAAGGAAACAGCCATCGAATCCAGTAGACTCAGGGGGTATAGGGTGTGGCAGGAGGAGAGCCATGGGTAGTTCTTTAGAATGGTTATGAAATAGCTAGATCTTCTGAAGGAAAGGTATTTCAGGCAGGTTCTTACGGGCATAACATCTGTGCAACACAAAATATTTTTTCTGTATCATTGCTGCTCTGCTTTCAGCTGGTGGGATTCTTAAAAAAGAAAGAAGCCATTCCCAGCACGGTAAATCCCCTATTAGCATGAAGGGACCTAGGAATCAGAAAATATATATATTTTTTCAGGCTACTGCGTTCATAGACTCACAAAAAGAATTACTGGGGGACATAGAGGGCTTGGAAGGTAATATTTTGCATCACAGTTTTTATTTTGATAAATCCCTGATGTGAATTCCTCTGTTCTGAGCCAGCTTCTCATCAACAGAATTAACACAGTCTCTGCTGTTCCTGTCACAGCACAATATTGATCACAATGCAGGGGAAACTCAGCTGCCTTCTCTGGAAATTGCTACACGTGGGACAACATAGATTTACTAACAAGATAATTGCCAGCCTTAGGAATATTCTGTGGATGGTGACCTGGAATGTTGTATGTGTACCACTGCTTACGCGTCCTCATATTGAATGATATTTAGAAAGTCTATTAACCAGTGGAATGTCAAAACCCTGGACTAAGCATTCATCAGAAGCATAATTTATGAATGCCCTGTACATTATAGAGTCTTTACACTTTTCTTTAAATCTTCATTTGAATGCTAAATATTTAACTGGGAGCATGTATATACCATGTGGGCTATTGGCATTTTTTATTTGAATGGGGAATCATGATTACTCAAGGCAAAGACAGAGATTTGAGTAGTGCCATGGAATAGGAAGTGTGGTAAGAAGCTAGAGAAACATGTTAGCCATATAGGCACACAACACTCCCCATTTTTTTTATAAGGAATGCCTTGATACACATGGCAATAATCTCTGCTTGACTGAGATTAATTAAAGCAGACAGCATGACTTAGATACATGGGAACACAGAATTGGAAAGAACTGACAGCACACAAAAGACTCCATCTCTCCTTTCCTGGTGTCCCCAGAGTCACAGTACTACCAAATATTGACAAGTCTAGTTCTGATCAATTAAATACTGTTGTAGTGTGATTTCTGAGAGAAATATTGGGTTTGCAATACATCATCTCTTTAAGTTTCCTCAAACTGCTTTTGGAACTGCCTCTACCCACCATTATTCTTATGAATATTGAGGGAGTCGTAAAAGAACTACTATCCTTCCTGCTATTCAAACAATCCATTTTTCATTCTATCTGGCATTAGAGATCAGAATGTAGCACATTCTGAAGTCTGAAAATAGAAACAGTATTAGTAGACAGCTGAGAAGAAACATGAACCATCAACATTGGGCCAAATACTAAAATTTGATTTAAAAACAGAAGTATTAACAGTCAAAATTTTTGAGTATTGTCTATTTGCCATTGAGCTTGAGCTTAAAGAAATCACAAGAGGTCCCTTGTGATCTTCCAAGAGTTGCTTTAGAATGAGGGGAGAACTTGTCTCACGTACAGATGCATTTCTTAAAAGAGTCTTTGTGCTCCTATGTCTGTCCTTTTCTGAAATCTTTCCTGAGTTTACTTTGGCATGATCCCTTTGACTATCTGGAGAATTCTGACTATTTGAGTGGATGTTGGAAGGCAAGATGTCAAACATACATTTTTCTGTAGAATTTGGGTACACATACATACAAAATGTATACAATACGTACAAATGAGCAGAACTAAAAGTGCTTTACAGTATCATGTGATGTAAGGTATTATAATCACCACACGTCTTCATTTGCAAGATGCCATCAAATGTAGGACATATCACCAATTAAATAACTTTTCAGGGAAAAACTTAATTCTACATTAAATGCACACATCACTAAGGTGCATTCCACTGTAAAAAAAAATGTGAAAATATGAAACATACATATGTTATAATAAGAAATTACCATTATATCTCCCATACTAAAACATATATTCTTTTCAAGATACTCAAATTTGAGAGCAGACAATATATAATCTATAGCAGGCAATCTATAATCTTCTCTGTAACTAACATTATTGCATTTCTGAAAAAAACTTGGAAATAATAGGAATGAAATATGAGGTGATGTCTCTTATATGTAGAGCTCCTCAGAAGTGGTGCATTCCCTGCCTCTAAAATTAGGAAATCAAAATTTGGTTCATTGCCTTTCAGCATGTGGTTGGAGAGAAATTATAATTTCTTCCAACTCCAAACTTCTATTACTAAAATTATGAACAAAGTAAAAATGCTCCAGTTGACATAACTGATCAATAATAGTAACAATAAAGCTCTCACTGGTACCCTGACTCTTGTCCCAAGAAATGAAGAAATACACTAGACAATGATCAAATGGAGTGAGCATGGGAGAGAGTAGTTGACAGTAGTTGATAATAGTTGAGAGTAGTTGATATTTAACTAAAAATAATAGGTCCTCTTGACCTATTATTTTTAGTTAAATCATTACATATAACCATCAGGCTTTTTTGCTTAGTAACCCTTTAAGAAATTTAAGGGTTTGCCTAGAGTGGACAGAAGTCATCACTGGCCACCAGTGATCAGTTCTATGATAAGTTCATTTTAACCTTGAAAATATCAGAGTTTTATTAATGTAAATTGCCTGTAGTCTTGGTAAAATCACCTGCAAGCTTGACGAAGAGAATAATAATGAAGAAGAAGAAGCAATAAAAAGCCAACAAGTTGTGTAATGTTTGTCAACTGAAAAAAAATGCACAACCTGAAATTTGAGAATTCATGTTTTATTTGGCGGACTTTCGAGGACTTCAAGCCCAGTACGCAGCCTCTCAGAGTGCTCAGAGGGACTGCTCCGAAGAGGGAAGGGAGGAGCCAGGATATATAGGAGTTTTTGTAACAAAACAGGTAGTCAGAAGATTACTGTTAATTAAAGAAAACCAGATGTCTCAAGATAATGAATTTAGAGCTTTTCTGTGTATGGGAAGATGCAAGAGTCTAGACTCATTGAAATCATTCCTTTGATATGCACCTTAGCTACCTAGGGCCAGAATCCTCTTCTTTCCCATCCTGAGTCCCCTCAGGGTGCACCGTTGTGGGTGAATGCTTGGCAGTAGACAGCCCTTTTGTTTCCATCCTGAGTTCCCTCAGGGCTCACCACTGGGGCAGCTGTAGTGGCTGATGACTTGATGGCCTCAGCATCTGCATCCTCTGTTTGCTGATAGGGCATGCAACATTTTTCATCCACATGTTAGAGTAATCTGGAAGTGAACTTGGGGAAGAATCCAGCTACCCCTCACCTGAAAGCCTTAGGCTTGGTGATGAGGTGAGCAGGCTTGCTGCAAGCCTGGGATAGGGATTGTACACGTGCTCCCCTTCTCCCTCTGGGGGCCCAGTGCAGCTGAAATGACAAGTTCTTCACCGTCTATTGAGATGTTAACTCTGACCTCAGAATTACAAACCTGGGACCTTGGCTTATATTGGCCATGTTTCCCGGAAGAAAATGGAAGAGTCATTTACGTCTGGTTTGGAGCTTAATAGCATGCTGAAAACATTCAGATCATGTTCGCTATTGAGGAAGATTGTGGCAGAGACAGGGAGAGAAATGAAAAGAGAATGAAAGAAGACAGCTTTGCACCATCCTGATGCATATCTGGTCTGTAACTCTACGCCAGGGGCCCTCACACCAGGGTGCTGAAAGGATGTTCTAATTACCTGATGCAGAAGACCCTGCCGTTGTCCTCCGCCTCTGTATCTGAAAGTCCCAGGTGTGAGCCAGAGAACTGTCTTGGGAGCAAGAGTGGCTTGTGCATTAGCGGAAGGCGCTATGGAAATGAAGGTAACCCGGGCCTGTCAACTCAAGTTACAGGGAGCAGAAACAAAAGTCAAATCCCATGTCATTGTTTTCCTTGCCACTGCTGAATACAGCTGAACATATAGAAAGCTTGAATTCTTACTAGCCAAAAAAGAAAAAGAAGGAAAAATAGGATCCCATCAGAATAAACTCGATCTTCTCTTGGTAGAATATGGCATTTTTGTTTTGTTTGTAGGTTTTGAGCAAAATCTACTAAAGAGAGACCTTGGGCATCTTTGCTAAAAGTCCGACTAGCCAGAGAAATCTTGTTCAAGATAGATTGGTAGCTTTTGGCTTTAAATGTCTGGAAAAGTCCACGTTTTACTAAAACTTCAGAGCAAAAGAATGATTTAATGATACTGACAAGAACATGGAAGTTTGTCTTATACTGATGCCCTTTGGATGATTTTCTTAACCTTCTCGGGTCTGTATGTGTTATTTTTTTCCTGGCAAATGGTTTGCAGTAGCTCATAGAGGAGAAAGCAGAGGGTGAGGGGTTAGAAGTTCTGGGGTCTTTCCCCATTTCTTTCTTTTTTTTTTTTTTTTTCAGCTTTTTTTTTTTGTTTTGTTTTGTTTTTTGTTTTTTTGCGGTACGCGGGCCTCTCACCGTTGTGGCCTCTCCCGCTGCGGAGCACAGGCTCCGGACGCGCAGGCCCAGCGGCCATGCTCACCGGCCCAGCCGCTCCACGGCACGTGGGATCCTCCCGGACTGGGGCACGAACCCGCGTCCCCTGTGTCGGCAGGCGGACTCTCAACCACTGCGCCACCAGGGAAGCCCTTTCCCCATTTCTTGTCAGGACCTTTAGGCAAATCGGTGAGTGACATTTTCTGAGCCTCCATTTCATCATAAGTCAAACGAAAGATCTGAATGTGCAACATGAAGCTTCTTTGCTGTTGTAAAGAACTGATTCTTTGATTTATTAACCCTCACCTTCATTGCCTACGTACTGACATCTTTTACCCTCTTTTGTAGAGACTGTTCTGTTGTTTTCCTCCTCCAGAAATATGACGCAAATTCTCCTGCCTGTCTTCTCAAGGACTATTTCTCTATACTTTAGTAACTTCCACTGTTCTGATGACTGAAAAAATGCACAACCTCAAAGTTGAGAATTATGTTTTATTTGGCAGACAAAACTGAGGATTAAGCCCAGAATGCATCCTCTCAGATAGCTCTGAGGGATTGTTCTGAAGAGGGAAGGGAGGAGCCACAATACATGGGAGTTTTGTAAGAAAAACCAGGTAGTCAGGACATCAAAGGATTACTGTTAATTAAAGAAAACCAGACATCTCAAGTTAATGAATTTAGCACTTTTCTTTGTATGGCAAGATGCAAGAGTCTGGGTTCACTGAAAACATTCCTTTGATATACACCTCTGCTATCTGGGGCCAGTACCCTGAGTCCCCTCGGGGGGCAGTGCCTGCAGTTGGGGGGTGCCTGCAGTGGCTGATGGCTTGATGGGGGGCATCCTGCCTCCATCCCCAGTTCCCTCAGGGCTCACCTCCGGCAGCTGTAATGTGATGGTTTGATGGCTACAACATCCTTTGTTTATTGATATGGCAGGCAACATTTTTCATTCACAGTTCTCTGTACTTTTCCAGAGTTACAGCTCAGGGGTACAGAGCAACACTGAAGAGAGGGCTCTGATAAAAGCCTGACTAGTGCTGAGGTAGGAGGAGCACCCAGGGCATCCATCATCATGTTTGACAAATCTAAATATCTGACTCCCTGTGCATCTCTCTGGGGAGGGGAGGGAGCCCTGGGCTGTGAGAACAAACCTGACCCCAGCCTAACTTGGCCACCAGCCACTGCGGTCAGTGCCCTTACCCCAGAGACATGCCCTGTTTTCAGTTCAGCACCTTCTTCAACTAAAGAAAAGGATTGGGTCAACTGCCTGATCTCTTTTAGCTCCAGGAGAAATCTTCTGAGACCACCACATCTTTTAGGGCCGTGCTTGCTCCAAGCAACTCTGACTACATTTCATATTTGTGCAGTTTGTTTTAATTTTTTCCTTTAATACAGAACAAAGAAACCTCTCCTTTTGAAGTCCATCCTAGGGGTGTCCTGCTCCATTTAAAATGGTTCACTTTGTGTTTAAATCTCATTCTCCAGAGGAGAGCTACTACCATTCATTGGTTGTCAGGCTCCCCTCCCATTAGCAGATCATTAATAAACAAGTTAATGAGTAATACTGTACCAACACTATACTTTGTGGAATTCAGTATGAACAGCCAGGCTCATATTGACTCATTGGTAAGTGCAGATTTGATTCAGTTTGAGTAAAACAGATTTCTGAGGGAAAAAAGAATTAGTATTTTTAGGTGTTGAGAATTGGCCAGACTGAATCAGTGAAAAATCTGAATGAAAAAAGTTTTTTCAATATCAATTTTCATTTCCTAGAAATAGTTACTATTATTATTATTATTACCATCTGCTCTGTCAGACATCATTATAAGTGTTATTTATCTATAATACCTCATTTTATTTAACAATGGCTAAGTTAGGGCAGGTGGCTAAATTGCCAAGTAGAAGGATTCCCTGTAACTATATTCTAATAAATAGATGAATACGGAGCCTCCTGAAATACTTGGTCTTTGGCAGGGGTTAGAAAGCCTCCAGAATGTGGGCCCTTCACATACCTGAGTGAAAAGAGCTGAGTGTGAGACGATAGGGAATGACAGGGACTGTGGAGAACTGGAGAGTACATTCTCTAGCTGATTGTTGCCAGGCAACAGGACATGGATGTCTTTCCTGATCTTGTGATATTTTTTTCAATAAAATCCAGAAATCTCCACATGTATGTGGCACACCCTCTTGTTTTTAGAGCACTGGACAGGTCAAACAAGAAGCAGCTGAGAGACGGATTTGCCTTCCTGGTCTCCAGTTCATGACCTTTGCTCTCTACTGTTTATTCATACACATCACACACTACTGTTTTGTCACAGGTAATCACCTAGGATGTATACAGGGAGTCCCCAGCTTTAGAATGCCTGACATATGGATATCCCTTCTTTACAAGTGACCACTATGAATCCCCACTAGGGACTCATTTTCCTTCTATGTGACTCTTCCAGTGCCTCCAGAACCTTCTCTTATCAAGCAGTTCAGCTATTCCATCCTCCTTGAGATGGTTTTCCCTCTGGTATATTTTCCCCTTATTGATCCATGGCTAGTAATGGCATGGAGTCAACAGACGATCCTTGAAGCTTCAGATCCATCATCCCTGGATGTCTTCCTGCAGCTAAAGGCCTTAGCCATCACTGCCATTTGTCGAGGACCTGCTAAGTAACATGATCTTCCCCTTCTTCACCATTCTCCAAGACTTTGCTTTCCACCCTTACTTGCAGAAGACTTGAACTCCCTCCAAATCTTGCAAGACCTCTACCTCAGTCCATTTTCCTGCTACCTAAGATCCTCACTCAAGAACCATGAACTCCCATTTCCCCCTATTTGGGAGTCTCAATTTCGTTTTCTCCCCCACTGTTTGAGACAGACAAGTCAAAGTGTGTTACAGCCAGTGAAAGGGTAGTAGGGTAGGGATGGGATCTTCGTGTAACTAAAGTCCAAAGAAATATTGTCCCATAGCAACAATATTGAACTTAGAAGATTGGTTCTGAAGTACCATTGTGTACATACTGCCCTGAAGCTGGGTGAAAGATGACTAGATTTGTCCACCCAAGTGTCCATCAAAGGGCAGAGGCTGTGTAATCCCCTCATTTTCCCAAATCCTTCTCTCTCTGAAATGTTTTGAAGATGTATGACTTACCTTAAAAACTTATGAACATTTTGCATTTTACTCCTTGCTACATTTATTTAAATTTGAAAATCTCTTAGATGATGTATATGCATTAAAAATAGCCACTTCCAAAATATGAACCACATTTATTCTGGGTTTCCATAAATCCTATATGCTATTGCATATACTTGGCAATACATGAACCCCAGATTGAGAACCACAGAGCAATATTATGATTTAAACTAGACTTTACAGATAGACCTAAAAATCTATTAATTTTCATGTGTGATACTATTTCCATGGAGGGATTTTATTACAAATGGCCTACCTTCAATATTCATTCTTTCAGTGTACAATTTGTTGAAAAGGCAAAGGAAGTCAATCTTTATTGAGGGCCAAGAATGTGCTATGTACTTTAAATACTTTATCTCTTTCAAACTTCAAAGTAACATTCTAAGACATATATATACATACATATATATATATACACACACATATATATATATACATACATATATATATATCTCCATCATTTTACCAATGAGAACACTGAATGGAAAATGGCCAAATTGGTAATGGGGACAGTGGTCGCAAAGGCAGCAGAAAGGAGCAGTTGAAACAGATCCTAAGAAAAGATGTGAAAAGTGGCCATTGGAATTAATGTTTTCTGTAATGAAAGCAGGTATAATACAAGTCAATGGTCATGGTTCATTTTATGTGTCAACTTGACTGGGTCACAAGATGCCCAGGTATCTTGTTAGGCATTGTTTCTGGGTGTGCCTGTGAGGGTGTTTCTGGAAGAAATTGGCATTTGAACAGTAGACTGAGTAGAGTGCATTGCCCTACCCAGTGTATCTGGGCATCACTCAATACAATGGGGCCTGAAAAAAAACAAAACTGTAGAAAGGGAAGGTTCACCCCTTACTGTCTGCTTGGTTGAGCTGGGACTTTGGTCTTCTGCCCTTGGAGTGAGATTTATACCATCAACTCCCCTGTTCTCAGGCCTTCAAACTGAGACTAGAATTACACTACCCACTTTCCTGGGTTTCCAGCTTGTAGATGGCAGATCGTGGTCAGCCTCTATAATGATGTGAGCCAATTTCTCCTCATAATGCATATGTGTTTTATGCATTTTATATGCATGTATATATATATATATACACCCTCTTGGTCTGTTTCTTTGGAGAACCCTGACTAATACAATAGTAAAAATGTGTTCACAACAAAAACTAAGATTCAATAAAATGGAAGCAGAGAGTTCTGAAAAATCGGAGCTTAGAAAATAGAAACAGACATGTTTTTGGAATAAGTAAAGGACATATACATGGGAAGTGAAGTGAGAGAGAATGGACCCTTTTTCCAGCTTTTTATTACATCTGTAATCAAAAATAATGAAAAAAATCCTGAAGCATTTTTCTTTTATGATTCTTCATTCTTGACGTGTCCTAGGAAATCAAAATCATTTTAATTTCATTTTCAAAAAACTTTATCCAACAAGAAAAAGGAAACTTGGTTTATAAAAAGATCAAACTATTACTAAAAGGTATGAGTTGGTTTCCAATTGCATTTATTCCAATTGCATTTATTCCAATTGCATTTATTCCAATTGTCTTTCAGTATACCCACAAACACTTTGATTTATATCAGCCATTCTGCTCTATTTTTTAATATTTTCATATGTTTTTGTTCCTCTGTTCCTCCTTTTCTGCCCTCTTTTGTGTTAAATATTTTTTAGAGTACCATTTAAATTCCTGTGTTACAGTAAACTATAACAGTCTTGCTCCAGTATAGCACAGTTCTACCTCCCACTATGTATTATTATTATCATATGTATTACATCCATATATATAATAAACTCAAAAATACAGTGACATAATTACTTCTCTGTACAATTTTACATTCTTAAAAGAAAAATGTATCTGTAGTCTTTTACAGTTTACCACATAACTTACCATCCCCAGTGCTCTCCACTTTCTCCCTGTGAATTCAAGTTAGTCTCTCATATCATTTTCTTTCAGCTTGAAGAAATTTCTCTGGTATTTCTTGTAAAGCAAATTTGCTAGCAGTACATTACCTCAGTATTTGTTTATTTGAGAAATGTCTTTTTTTTTTTGGCCCTCATTTTTGGAGGATAGTTTTGTTGGATATAGAATTCATGGTTGACAGTTCTTTCCTTTCACCATTTTGAATATATCATTCCATAGACTTCTGGTGTAATGAGACAAAAGATATTAATCATACTGTTGTTTCTCTGTATGTTGTGTTGTTTTTCTCTTGTCATTTAAAATTTTCTCTTTGTCTTTCAGCATTTTGACTATGATATATCTAGGTGTTAATCTCTTCATGTTTATCCTACCTGGAGTTCATTGAACCTGGGTCAGTAGATTCGCACTTTTCATGAAATATTTTATCTAACTTTTTTTTCTTCTGCTGGGATTCCTTTTACACATATGTCAGTATGTTTCATGTCTCACAAGTCTCTGATGCTCTCTTCATTATTCCTCAATCTTTTTTCCCTTTTCTTCAGATTAAATAATTTCTGTTGCTCTATCTTGAAGTTCACAGATTCATTCTTCTACCATCTTAAATCTTCTATTGATCTCCCCTATACATTTTAATTTATTATACTTTTCAACTCTAGAATCTTCATTTTTTACAGTTTCTATATCTCTGTTAAGTTTCCTCATTTGATTTTTAATATCTTTATTTTAGAACAGTTTTAGATTTAACAAAGTTTCAAGAATCATAGAGTTCACATACACCTCACACCCAGTTTCCTCTATTGTTAATGTATTTGTCACAACTAATAAACCAATATTGGTACATAATTATTAACTAAAGTCCACACTTTATTCAGATTTCCTTCATTTTTTACCTGATGTCCTTTCTCTGTTCCAGGGTCTCATCCAGGATATCACATTATATTAAGTTCTTATGTCACCTTAGACTCTTCTAGACTATGACAAATTCTCAGCCTTTTTGTGTCTTTGATGACTTTGACTTTTTTTTTTTTTGTGGCACGCGGGACTCTCACTGTTGTGGCCTCTCCCGTTGCGGAGCACAGGCTCCGGACATGCAGGCTCAGCGGCCGTGGCTCACGGGCCCAGCCGCTCCGCCGCATGTGGGATCTTCCCGGACCGGGGCACGAACCCGTGTCCCCTTCATCGGCAGGCGGACTTTCAACCACTGCGCCATCAGGGAAGCCCTGACTCTGACATTTTTGAGAGTACTGCTTAGTAGTTTGTAAAGTGTCCTTCAATTCTAATTTGTTTGATGTTTTTCTCATGGTTAGACTGAAATTATGCATTTTTGGAGGAGGTTCATAAATTAGTTTTATCCTCATCACATCATGGGTACATAGAATAAACATGAGATGTCACTGATGATATTATCCTTGATCACCTCACTTTGGAAGTACGTGCAGTTTCTCTACTGGAAAGTTACTCTTTTCAAACTTTTCATACTGTACTTCTTAGAAGCCAGTAACTATGCACAATCCACACTTAAAGTGGATGAAATTAAATTCCACCTCTTTGAGATAGGAATATCTTCATAAATTATTGGAAATTCTTCTACATGGGAGATTTGTCTGTTTTTCCCATTTATTTAATAATTTGTACCCATATAGATATAATACATGAGATAATGTATTATCAGTAATACATTATTAAAATATATAAATACTTATATATTTGTAAAATATATTCATAAATGTATATTTGTATATTAAAAATACAGTTTATACTTAATGATATATTTATTAAATTTAATAAGCTATATTTAATATGTAATAATGTATAATAATAAAATACTATTTAATAAATGTATATTAAATATACAAATATAATTATCAAATAAAATGCATTTACCTGTATCTTTCTGGTTTTTCAATATGGCTGTCATTTGAAACATTATTTATGTAGGTTATTATTATTCAATCAGATAAAGAAAAATTTTGTCAAATGACCTTTTAAAAACAAACAAATAAGATTTCCTGTTTAGATTGATTATTTAGTTTTTGCTGTGAATTATCCATGTAATCCATGAAGATTTACTCCTATATTTTTACTCCTTTGTTTCTTCTAAGGAGGGATCCAGCTGTATTCTTTTGCATGCGAATATCTAGTTGTCACAGAATCATTTGTTGTGAAGACTATTCTTTCCTCCTTGAATTGTCTTAACCTCTCAAACAGATGAAATCCTCACATTTATTGATAAAAATCACTGATCTTGCTTTGTTGACATCTTTGCTCTTTAAAGGTGATGTGCAGGCCAAGTGGACCTGAGATCTGTTTCCATGGAGAAGCTGACACGGTCTTCTCCCTTAACAGGCATCTTCCTGTGTGTTTGGTCCAAAAGCCTGAGCCCTGCTGAATGGCAGCCATTGCTTCTATTCCATACTATCCTCCCTACTTCTACATTAGTACTGGACAATTCTAAGCAATACACCACCAATTAACATTACCCTGGGAGCAACTCTCACTTCACTTTTCAGTACAGCACATTTTGGGTGATGAGACCCTTGCAAAAGTGAGAGATTGCTATTAAGTGAGAGATTGCTATTAGACAGTGTGCATGGTCAAGAACCAAAGTGTGTGAAACCAACATTGTGCTATAGAAGGTCAGAAGGAAGCTGAAAGCAGCTCACCCCTGACAACACCCAGGGCACAAACCTCTTCCTTGTTTTACACAGATGCAACCACCAGAAGACTAAGGTGCACTGACCATAATTTCTTTACATTTATTTGTTTTCATAGAAAGGACATATTAATCACAATGATCCTCCCTCTGTCCCCTGCAAAGAGTGACAGTTACGCTGAAAAACCAATGTTCGCAGTGCCAAACCACCCTCCTATTACTGCAACCCTAAGATGCTTACTGATTCCAGGTCAAAAGTGTTTACTGGTGGCCCTGTTTGCACCATTTCTTTTACTAATCACCCCCCATCCCTAGTTTTTTGCATTATTACAAGTGATTCCATCTTCCAGTTGAGAGGTTGCACAGGAAAGGGAACAAACAGATGATTCCTGTGAGAGACCAGGGCTTTTTGTCATTCATTATCTGAATCTCCATTCAAAAAGTAGTGATTCAATACAAGCTATTGGTTAATGCTGTAGTGGCAACAGGGTATAGAGCCCCTCTCTCAGGGGCCATACCATCTGGTTGATAAGATGAAACATTCACATCCCAAACAGTTCAAATTTACCACAAAGTAGCATGTGGGCAAGGGCCAAAATGAACTAGAAAAGAAAGATTCAATGAGAACTATTTGGCACAAAGCCTAGAATATGACTGAGGTTAGTAAATGTTTCCATTATTAATGTTGATGAGAACAAGAAGGACAACAGTGTATCAAGTACGAGTCTGAGGGAAAGTGGTGTCTGAGACCACTCTGTTCTAAACTGGAAGAAGAAATTCTTTAGCTTCCTGGAAGAGCATTTGAGAGGGTTATTTCCCTCTTGAGGGCACTTAATTGATTCTGTAAAACTATAAAAGAGACAGAGCTGCAAAGTTTGATCTTGATTCCTAGAGTATCTAAAGGTTATTTTACATTTCACAAAGCAGCTGAGAGAGATTTGAAAAGCCCCAACGTTGAAGTTACCTGTTCTGGATTTGAATCCTTTTTCTTCCACAGAGTATCTTTTTTTTTTTTTTTAATTGAAGTATAGTTGATTTACAATGTTGTGTGAATTTCTGCTGTATAGCAAAGTGTTTTTTTAAATTCTTTTCCATTATGGTTTATCACAGGATATTGAATATAGTTCCCTGTGCTATACAGTAGGACCTTATTGTTTATCCATTCTATATATAATGGTTTGCATCTGCTAACCAAACTCCCAATCCATCCCTTCCCCAACCCCTTTGGCAACCACAAGTTTGTTCTCTATGTCATTGAGTCTGTTTCTGTTTCATAGATAGGTTCATTTGTGTCATATTTTAGATTCCACATATAAGTGACATCATACGGTATTTGTCTTTCTCTTTCTGACTTACTTCACTTAGTATGCCAATCTCTAAGTCCATCCATCTTGCTGCACATGGCATTATTTCATTCTTTTTGATGGCTGAGTACTATTCCATTTTATATATGTACCACATCTTCTTTATCCATTCATCTGTCAGTGGACATTTAGATTGTTTCCGTGTCTTGACTATTGTGAATAGTGCTGCTATGGACATAGGAGTGCATGTATCTTTTTGAATTATAGTTTTCTCCAGATATATGCCCAGAAGTAGGATTACTGGATCATATAGCAACTCTATTTTTAGTTCTTTGAGGAACCTCCATACTGTTTTTCATAGTGGCTGCACCAATTTACATTCCCACCAACAGTGTAGCAGGGTTCCCTTTTCTCCGCACCCTCTCCAGCATTTATTATTTGTAGACTTTTTAATGATGGCTATTCTGACTGGTGTGAGGTGATACCTCATTGTAGTTTTGATTTGCATTTCTCTAATAATTAGCAATGTTGAGCATCTTTTCATGTGCCTGGTGGCCATCTGTATGTCTTCTTTGGAGAAATGTCTATTTAGGTCTTCTGCCCATTTTTCAATTGGGTTGTTTGTTTCCACAAAATATCTATGTGCTCACCTTTTTAATCTCAGGGTTTTAGCTCTTTCATCTGTAAAATGGGAATAAAAATTCTTATCTCCCAGAATTGCTGTGAGATTTATTAACATAAGAGAATTATACTCATATTAACATAAGAGAAAGTGATTTACATCTATTAGATACTAAATTATCAATGAATGTGGAGTTAATAGGTTTTTTTTCCTTAGCCTGTGCTTCCTTTCATTGACTGCAGAGACTGTTAATCTACACTTAGACCAAGCAAATTAATAGTATCATTACCTTCTGCTTCAAATGATTTAAATTTGAACCTTGAATCTTAAGAAAAGTCAGCTGCATTGTAGACCTGTCTGAAGCTATGAATACAGTTAGATAATCATAAACAAAAGAATGTTCCCCATTTGTAACAGAGCCAGCAAAGTGCTTCATAGAAAAAAATTCCATGGTCTAATGACCTTTTCCCGAAAAGCTGTATTGGGGTCACTCCATAATAAAAATTCAATGGCCCACACTGCAGTGGACAATTGACACATTTGAACACATCCCATGTTTGGGGGGATTTCTTTGCTTTTGAGTACTTGTATTTATATGCCTAGAAGCAGTCATATGCCCTTGGACTCACCAGTAAGGCATGTTGAAATTTCTATCTGGAAGCCAGTAACAATGAAAAAGCAAGAGGCACAGAAAGCCACTTGGCAACTGTACTGGATCCAGTTTGTATCCTCTCCCCAGATTCACTCATCCATGCTGTAATATAAAGAAAACTCTATTTAGTCTTTGTCCCCAGTAGACTCATACCTACTCCAGGGGTTCAGATTCTTTTGGCATAGAGCTTCAAAAAACCTTCCTGAGTGATAGGAGGGTCTTTTTTTATTCATAGTAAGCCCCTTTAGACCACATTTGAGTTTACGCTAACAAAGCCCCTAGCTTTCTTCAGGATGGGGGCTAATTGCCAGAAAAACTAACAACATGATAAGGAGGTTGGAACTTCAGCCCTACCTCCTGATCCCCAGAGAGGGAAGTGTGGCTGGAGATTGAGTTCAAGCACATGGCCAATGGTTCAATCAATCACGCCTATAATGAAAGCTAGATTAAAAACCCTGAACAGTGAGGCTCAAAGAGCTTCTTGGATAGTGAATATATTAACATTCCAGGAGGGTGGCACACCCTATGCTGTGGGGACAAAACTCCCCTCCCCCCACCCCCCTGCCCTGATCTTGGACTGTGTCTCTAACATTTGGCTGATCCTGAGTTGTATCCTTTATAATAAACCTGTGATTGTAAAGTATACCACTTTCAGTGAGTTCTGTGAGCCTTTCTAGAGAACTATCAAACCTGACAGCAGATCATGGAAACACCCAATTTATAGCCAGCTTGTCAGAAGTATGGGTGGACCCCAGGACTTTCAGCTGTCTGAGGTGAGGACGGTCTTATAGGACTGAGTCCTTAACCTGTGAGATCTGTTACTAAATTCTGGTAGTTAGTGTTAGAATCAACATTTTGCCTTTAGCGTGTAGGATTTGTGCTAACTCTAGCTCACTGACATCAGACCTGAGTTGAATTGTAGCATGCCCAGGTAGAGTTGGAGAACTGCTGTTGGAAAGCTCATGCCTACTGCAGGTTCAGATTCTTGCTTATTTCGTGCTTGGAGAAACCCCAGTGATGGCTCACATTGTTCCTGCTTCATCTACTAGTACTCCATTTTCTCTGCCTTCCCCAGTGGTGCATGCTGGGCTCCAGCATGGCCTCCATTGCCCCCACCCTGGTGAGGGCTGCAGCAGCTCCAGGACTCAGGTCCAAACCTACCAGACTCATGAAAACTCTGGCTGCTCTAGCAGTTTCATGGAGGGTCCAGATAATACAACCCCAGTGTCTTGTGGGATGTCTTTCACCAGAAAAGGAATAAGCAGGTATATCACCCATATTCCCTGCCACCAAGGAATTTTGCAAGATACAGTGTTTGCTTATAACCTCTCTAGAGACATCCCACATATTTAAATAAACACTGAGTTTTTGTGTGAAGTTTTAGCCAGTTCAATAATGCACTGCTTTCCTGTTTTTATTCTCTAGTCTTGCTTTCCAGGATTGCACCCACCCTTAAAGCGTTAGAATGTAAGCTTTTCCTTAGACTTTATTTTCTAGGGAACCTGAAATAAGACAGAAGGGTAGCTAGTAAAATCCTGTATTAAAGGGATCTGTAGCTGATGGCCTGCTTGTAGCATCGCATGTCCAGGGTCTGCAATGTGAACTGCAATACCTGTGCCAACTTCGGAGGCAGGATGGGCTCTGATGGAATCATCTAGAAGTATATTTAGGCATTGTCCCTGGTTGTATAACACACAGACATGTTTTTATGCCCCTCCTGTAAATGCATTTACAGCTAAAAATCCTGTCTTATAGAAAAATAATTTAAAATTATAAGCATTATTAGCTAGCAAAACTTTCCTATTTTGGAGGTGATAGAATGTCTTTATTATGTAATAATAATGATGGTTGAAGGCCAGTGTATTTGTTTTTTAAAATATCTTTATTTGGCAAAGTAAAAATTACCCTGCTTTTCTAAAATAAAACCCCAAAGAAGCATTTATCAAATTCAAAAACTCTTGGAACCACTAGATTTCCCCATTAGAGGACAGGGTCCTAGCTATCCATTCTGTGGCTTTTCTTTGACCCAGATATAAGACCCACTGAGGCTGCCCTTTTCCACAACTATGAAAAGGAGTAATTAATTGGGGGTTTAGGGACTGTTGGTGAACCAGGGGAGGTGAATAGTTTCCTCTTGTTAGGTATTCATCAGGGATACAACAGGGAAATTACTCACTAGATTGAGACTATGAAAAAAAATTATAGAAGACATCTTTCTCACACAGCCACTATCTCTCTTCCTACATTTCCCATGTAGAAGTCAGTTACACTGTAAAATATCAGATAATTAGGTCACCTGTGTCTAGTGTTAGTAGGGCAGTGCATTTACTGAGTCCATTTCTTCCAGAGCTCTTCTGCTAAATGAGACTATAATTGTTTTCTTAAAAAAACAAACAAACCAAAAAAACACTTATGGGGAAACCAGAGGAGGCAGATTTCTGGTTATAGTGAAGTGAAAATGTAGGCTAATATTCTCCCCCACAAAAAGCATAAAACTGAACAAAATTGTCAAAAATGCAACCATTTCAGTGTTCTGGAAATTGACCAAAGCAAAGGCAAATGACAAATTGAAAAGTGTTTCTTTAGGAAAAACTGCTAGAACTTTAAGTGAGAACAGTGGGACTGTTCAACTGTCATGCCTGAAGCTGCACCCATCTACTCCCTGGCTCCAGCTCGCTTACTCGGTGCTAGAGTATGATCAGGGTGGGGCTAGCCATAAAAACCAGCAGCCTTGGTTGGTTGACATGATTTGGAGCAGATAAAGTCCATACCTAGCAATGTTGTCAGTGAAAGTAATAAACTTGGTAGACAGCAAAAGAGCTCTGCTTGCCTGAGGTTGCAATTTGAGTGAGAATGGTAGATCATCTGTAAGTTTAACAAAGAGATTTTAGTGAAAACCATAGAACAGTTGTATATGCTCTTCATACATCCTATCTTTATACATTTCTAACCACTGCCATGTGCAGGGGAGACCTGAGAGGTCCTGGCAGAGGGTAGGAGCTGAGGCAGACTTCACAAAGCCTGAACTTTGAATGCACTTCTCAACCCATAGACAGATCCACAAGGAGAGGGTAGATGCGTTAGGATGCACCATTTAAGCACAGCATCTGCTCCATCACTGGCTGACCAATCAGCAACAGAGACACTATGCAGACTCAGGAACAATTCTAACAAACCAAGTGAAAAAGTAAAAATAAGAATAAAAAATTTAAGTAGAAACATCAGTGACTGCACACTGTTGGAGAGACTAATTCCACAAACTGAATTAAGGTGAGTTAAAAAAAAAAAATCCCCACAAATCTGAATCCAGATTTGCTACAGTATTTTACCTAAAATATTCACTTTCAACAACAAAAAAATGAGACATTCAAAAGAAACAGGAAAGTGTAAGCGTTACTCAGAAAAAAAGCAGCTAAATGTTGACATCAGCAAAGATGTTAAACAACTATCTATATATAACAACTATTACGAATACATTCAAAGAGTTAAAGGAAAATATAATGACAATGTGAAAACAAATAAAAATACCCAGCGCTCAGATCTTGGTTTCTAATGGCATTCTTCAATAAAAGGATGCAGGAATCATTGAAGAAATGGTTGAGACTGGAAATATACAAGATGAGTCTGGAGTAACTTCTGGTGTAAGAAAATAAAGTACTCAAAAAACAAAAATAATCTTAGGGATTCTAAGCCCTCATACTCAGCCCACATTAAGCCTCCAAAAATTCATTAGAAGTTCAGCTGTTTTTCTTCTTATCCATAACTATGACTCTTTTCTCTTTCTCTCTGTTCTACCAAAGGTGAAAATAGCCATGGTTCCCATCTCTCTTAGGAGGAATTTGTCCACTTTTGGCCTTTAGTTTATCAAATTGCTTTGCATTCTCAGCTTTCTGACAGACTTAAAATGATAGTGATTTTGTAAATTATCTGGCTTTTTAGTGGGAGTAACATTTTCTTGTGACTTTTCACATCCTAAATAGAGATGAACTTTTTCTAAATATTTGAAATAGTTCTCAAACTCTTATCAAAGTGATCTCCTAAAGTTCTGTCATACAGGTTTTTCTGCTGGAATCTTCTCTCCACTCATTTGCTTGGAAATTTCCACTTATTCTTCAAAACTTCAGTTACCTTTTACTTCTAAAATGTATAATTCAGGGTTTCTCAGCTTCTATTGACATCTAGGGCCAGAAAATTATTTGTTGTGGAGTCTGTCCTGTGCATTGTAGGATGTTTAGCAGTATCCCTGGTCTCTACGTACTAGATGTTAGTTACACACCACACCCCTCTGATTGTGACAACCAAACTGTCACCAGACATCCCCGAATGTAGAGAACCACAGGTATACCTTCTTCTGGGATCAGTGCAAGGGGCAGCTCTTACTTGCTTTTGTTCTCATGTTATCTTGGATCTATTTATCATTCTGGCACTTATATTTTCTTCTATTTGCCTGTTCCCTCTCCTCTCTCTCTTCCTCCCCAACACACACACATTTATCTCAGGTGAAAAGTAATTTTTATTTAGAAACCTCTGATGCATTGAAGAAGGTAAGTGTTAAGAGGTAGAGAGGTGGGGAGAGAGTTGATGGGTGTGATGATGTAAATAATTTGGAGAAGCTTAGAAAAGCTAAAGGTCTGTGTATAAGAAAAGGGAAAGATCCAGGGGAAGAGATGTGTACGGATGTGTATTTGTGCATATGTGTATGTTGGCATGGAAATACGAAGGGGAGGGGATAGCCATCCATCCTGGAGAGGGGCTTTGGGTTGGAGGCAGAGAACTTAGAGAAAGTAATGGAAAAAAGGGTTGTGAGGAAAATAACGTTTGGCAATTAAAGTTGTGATTTGAAGAAGTTAAAGAGGTCTAGTCAGGATTCTTTTTGAGTTTTGCCATGTAGTATAAAATTGACATTCTCATTCTACCTAAAAAATCTTCATCATTGCAGAGTTGGATTTGCTTTTTAAGGTTGCAAAGGAAGTTCCAGGTCCTGCTTTGAGGTAGACAAGATGTTGATAACAGTCCCTGGGGTAGGGGGTGTATAGTTCTTATTTGTTTTTTGTGTTGTCTTCATGCTGTTCTTATTTGCTTTTTATGTTGTCTTCATGCTCTGTTTGCCACTTGAAGGCTTGGTGTATCCCTAGTATAGAGCAGAGTTTACGGCACATAGTAGACTCTCAATACCTGTTGTATAGGCCCATGGATGAGAATTACCTTCTCTCTGAAAAGTGATAAAATGAGCAGTGAATATTATTCTCCCAACTTCTGGGGAGAAGTAATAGCTTGACCATGCAACCTGGGAAAAGGACCTTCTGTGTATTTCTCATCCTCAGATGCCAGGTGAGAACTGGAACTCTTGGGATATAAAATAGGAGTGGGAGGAAGAGAAAGAGGGGGAGGAATAACATTTATTGAGAATTTACAAACACTTCATCAATTTAAGATTGAAAGATGCACCAAAAAAGTCAATTATAATTTTAATGTCAATCATCATTTCTAAGACAGATGCAAATTGCACAGATATTTAAATATGAAATAAAAGTTACTATTAGAATTGGAAGTATAGTTAATGTCATGCACTCTTGAGTCATTTGAATAGTTAACTCAATTTTACCACTACCCTATGAGGACTCTTATTATTAGATGGAAAAATGATCTCTAAGTTTGGGGCCTTGATTTATCCCAGGCTATGAAGTCCTTGGAAAGCCAAATCCCCCGTATATGATGAAAGATCCTTTGGTAATTCTGGTGGAAAACTGTTCCTGAAAGATATAAGGACAGAAGCTGATCAAAAGTATCTAAGAAAGGATGAGTGGTGGTGAACCTAAAGACCATGTTCCAGAAATCTAAATGGGGAAGAATAAATAAGTGGATATCTCATTCAAAAGTATTCCATGATGTTAACATAACCCACAGATTGTGGGGCATGAAACAGTTAAAACATTTTTAAGTGATGAAAAGGGCTTCTGTACCAGGACAGCAGTTTGAAAGGGTGTCATAGCATTTGAATACCAAGCAAGACCACTTTCCTTTTGCTCTACAGCTGTGGACAGAGAGGGACATGGGGAGGGTACTGGGGGAGGGGGGTCTAGAGAAAGAGTTTGTTGTTCCTGAGAGGACAGATATCTCAGCGTGCTAAAAGTCTTTCCTTCTCTCCCAACCTCCATCCCAACTCCACAAAAGCTTGGGAACATCACGCTGAGAGGAGAATCAACAAAGACAAAGAAAACTAAGGAGATGCAAGAGGGAAAGCAGACAGGGGAGATGGGGCCATCTGACGGAGAAAATTAAACCAGGGTGGTTAGAAGTGTGGCTTCTGGAACATGAGCGCTTGCCTCTGAGACCTGGCTCCCTCTGTTCAGCAGCTGTGACGGGTGCAGCCGCTTAGCTTCTCCAAACCTCAGTTTTCTCGTCTGCGAAACACAGATGATAATAGTATCTACCTCATTGGGATGGTTGTAAGATTGTTAACCTAGTGACTGGCACAAAGTTAAGTAC
The DNA here is from genome assembly GCF_951394435.1 of Stenella coeruleoalba. Lineage (NCBI taxonomy): Eukaryota > Metazoa > Chordata > Mammalia > Artiodactyla > Delphinidae > Stenella > Stenella coeruleoalba. The sequence continues at coordinate 53,939,723 of NC_137148.1, forward strand.
AAGATAAGCATTAGCTGTGGTTATTCTTAAAAAAATTAGCATGCCTCTCAGATAGATATATAGATATGGATAGAGATATTAGTACATACAGTAACCCTGTGTGCATGGCTGAGCAATGTCTGTACAATCAAAGAAGGAAGGAAAGTAACCAGGCGCAGATGACATGACTGGCAAGTTTGTTGACATGTGACCAAAAAGCCAAGGCAAAGTCCCCTAGAACAAAGTTCTCACCCTCTTTCACAGGACACGGTGGCATGTCATGATAGCGAGGGGCAGAATTACAACTGGCTTCCCCAGCAATTTCTTGTAAACTGTAGCAAGTGACTCTTACTGATAGGAGTGCATTGCAAATAGACATTATCCTTCAGTGGTGTACCCACAAACATCACTGTTTTAGAGCAGTGGCTTTCGACTTGGGCTGCACAACAGAATCATCTGGGGAGCTTTGAAAAATGTTCGGATTTCTAGACCCCCCTCCAGACCAATTGAATTGGCATCTCTGGGAGATTCAGTCATCTGTATTCTAATGGGCAGCCAGCACTGAGAACCATTGCCTTAGAGCAGTGGATCTCAAGCTGGAGTGTGTATCATAACCACGTGGAGAGCCCACCCCCAGAGTTTCTGATTCATTAGATCTAGGGTGGGAGCCAAGTATCAATGTCCTTCAGCCAAAGACCACCAGGAACACACCTGTAGTTAAATAAGTTGGACTTATTACTTGCTGCAGGGAGGGGAAACACACACCTTGGGGAACCATGGATGTGTTAGGAAGATCCTATTATAAAATATGGGCTTTAGCTGTGTGATCTGAGGGATACAGGTGGGAGTTTGCTCTAGATTGGATGCTGTCAGAAAACAGGGATGATTCTATGAGTGGATATCTCAATAAGTTTTATCTTTAGGGAGGGGAGACTCACAAGAGGATAAGCTATAATTGGTAGAGAAATAGCGGCCACTCATTTTGGCCGAGAGAGGGGATGTTTGGTAACTTGTGGGCTGCACAATGACCTTGGTTTTGTCTGTATTTAGATAAAATTATGAAGTGGCCTTGTTTTGTCTTATTTTATCCTGGTCTCAGAGTAACCTTGCATGGGGTTAGTGTTTTGTGAGATTGTGTTTCTGTTCAGTAGGGGAATAACATGGCCCACGGTGAGTGCGAGGCCAGCTTTCAAGTGTCAGGTACCACCCCCTCCTCTTTTTCTCCTTTCTCACAAGTTCCAGGTGATGTGATACTACGGGTCCAGAGACCACCAGCCTTTGAGAACCACTGTCTGAGAGGGTAAAAAACCTGAGACCTGTGTTTGGAACAGGCACATAATAAAAATACATGAACACAGCCTTAAAAAGCCAGGGCACACCGTGAGCCATGGCCGCTGAGCCTGGGCATCTGGAGCCTGTGCTCCGCAACGGGAGAGGCCACAACAGTGAGAGGCCCGCGTACCGCAAAAATAAATAAATAAAAATAAAAATGCTATTCGATATGTACTTAGTAGCAAATCAAAAAAATCAAATGATTCCAGTGTCAAGGATGCCCCCTTTAAAAAAAAAAAAAAAAAGCCAGGGCACAGAGTTTCAGGGGAACAACAAAACAAAATAAGAATAACATAGCCTGGCAAATAACGTAGCTTGGGGAAACTGAGTCCGGCACAGATGAATGCAATACACCACCTTCAAAGAAGGTGAGGCTAGCGTGTCTGGTTGTGCTCTTCCTCTCCAGCTCCCAGCTGCCGTCTTGACCAACTTCCAGCTCAGGGCCTTTGTGCCTGTTTCCTTTGCCTGGTAGTTGGCCCATTTTTTACCTCATTCTCGCTCATTCTTCATGTATCCTTTTCAAATGTTCCTTCTTCAGAGAGGCCTGCCCAGACCCACCCCTCACACTAAATTAGGTTCCCTCTTCATTACCCTAATTTCTTTTCCTTCAATGCACCAATCATGATTTAAAATCAGATATTTACTTTTATGATGGTTGATTTAACGTCTGTCTCCCCCACTAAACTGTGAGCTCCCTGTGGGTTGAGACCATGCTTCATTTGCTGACCACTGTCTCTTTCCCTTCCGCCACTTTTCTGAAAGACCCCCTTCTTTCCATGGCATGCACTGAATCACAGATGGGGCCTTATTTCCCTCTATCCAGCCCAATCCATACTGCGCCTTTAAAAAATTATTTATTGCTTTGGCTTGTCAATGACACTCTTCTCTGTTTTTCATTGCTTATATAGAGCCTATCAAACACTTTATATTTTTCTCTGATTACTTCCATGAAAAATGTAAAGTGCTTGCGGAAATCTACATGAGCAAAGAAACGTTGAGTTTCACATCTAACAAATCACGATTTGTTGTCAAGCTCACCCTGTCTTGATTCAATCTCATGGTGGCTCTTTTAGATGCAATTTTATGAGAGCTAGTAGGGACTATCTTTAAAATAAAAATTTTCCTTCAGGCATTTCATTTGTTTGAAACATTGCTTGGGTTTGTCGTTTCAATTAAGTGTTCTGACACACTTCCCTTAACCCTTCTTCTGGGGCTGGGCTTGCTGAAGCAGCCTTCTTGGCTACGGATCTGGGATGAGAGAAGAGATGTTGCCAAGAATGAGATCCAACGGAGCCTCAAGAGTTTTCAATTTCAAGCCAAACTGGGTCCTGTTCAGATCTGGTTTAGCTGGCTCCTGGATTCTGAATGCAAATGCTTCAAAATGCTCATAAAATGGTAACAGAAGACTCTGTGGACATCAAATAGCACTCACAGAACATCACTTTAATGAGTTAAGCGAAATGAAACAGGAACATATGGATTCCATTGTCCTAAAAATACACAGGGGGTTAAAATAAAGGCAAATAAATAAGTTCCTTGGTGACATGTGTTTTGGGGTTTGCTGAACCAAACACACTGGAAAGTTCTCCAAGACGTTTATCAAGTCTGAAATGCAGCTGGCTTCACCCACTCTCTCATGTGTGGTCAATGACTTGGTATGCCTACTCTTCCCTTGCACTCTCAGAGCCGTTTGCTCTTTGCCTAAGATGGGGCCAAGCTCACTGTCATTAGTATATACAGATGTGGACAAAGCGCCATCTTCCCGGAGCCTCAGGGAACACGTGTTCCCCAAGCAGAGAGAAGAAATGCTTTCTTTTCTCTCTGCGCCAGCCCATCCTCCCTTTACTTGGCTTACATTCTCTTCCAAAGCCTTGCCTCTTCCCTGTACAGGACCAGAGGGGTGATCCATGGACATCCTAGGTGGAGCTGGCCTCCAATACAGGCCTGCGAGCCTCAAAAACGTGAACTGGGTTGATTGTGCTGATTCCTACAAGCCCCTGAGCATTCTTTAACTGTAGACCCTTGCAGGGGTCTTCTGTTGCCGTAACAGCCTCCCCTTGTCTGTTCTTGCCTCGCAAGTACCCATCCTTGCAAATGTGAGAAGGGCTTCCTTCCACAATTAACCCATTAGCTCAGAGGCTTCTTGAGTGGGAGAAGTAGGTAAACTATCATTTTGCCTCCAACTGTGCTCTTCTTTTAGCCTCTTTCTATGAGCATGGGCTTTATTTTCCTGTGGTATGTAAGTAATATACTTTACCACAGCAATAAAAAATGCTTCTGCTGCCTTTGTCTCAGACACCCATCCGTCAGAGAGAGCCTTTTGGCCATGTTCTGTAGGCCGTCAAAATCACTGGCCCCAAAAAGCTTCAGAAAAATCATTGCCACCTCCTTTGAAAAGGTAAAATGGACATTTGGGGCTCCCTAAAGGCTTCTTGTTTCCTTATGACTCTTTACTGCCTCATGACTCCAGCAAGTAACTATCCCAGGCTGGAGCCAAGAATCAGGAGCTTCTGTGCACAATGGGATCCCCAGAAAAGGCTTTGAGCAGAGGGTCCCCTGCTTGGTTTTCTTCCAGGTGAACAACCCAGAACACACAGGGGGCCATCCCTTCCCTGAACAAAGTGAGTACGGAGAGGCAGTCAGTACACACTGGAGTGTCACGTACAATTTGTTTGGCTTGTGGGGATGTGTCACTCACCTGATGGGAAAGAAGTGGCTTAGATTCCTATGCTGAGTTTTGGTTTGGTTTTTCCTGCTCTTTTCTCCTTCTGCTCAACTATGTCTTGTTTCCTAATGCTTTGTGGCTTGTTTTTAAAATATATATCAGGGTTTTTCTTGGGTCAAGAGAGTGAGGGCATGGGGAAAAGGGTGTCAGAATGTTGGATAAGGAATAAAATGTTAGTTCAGATGGACAAGAGCCCAATTATCACTAAGGGGAAAGTCAAGAATGACTTTTTGGTCCTGGAGTCCTGAGCAGCTAGTAGAATGGTAGTCATGTCCATTCTTGTCAAAAACAGCTAAAAAAGTGATCAAGAATATATTAAAAGGAGAATAAGTTTCCATCACTGTGTTCCCTGGAGCCTCTTTGTTCCAGCTTCAGTCCTTGTTCAGCAAATAAAAGAGGGATTTGAATGCTGAGGGTTAAAGGGAAGCCTGTTCTTCTCTATTTAATATATGGAAGAAAGAGCTGAGAACATTTTTCCTTGACATAACATGATCCCTGTCAGGCTCCTAGTCAATAAGGCAGGGTGAGATCTCCTGGTGTGCAGGCCCATCACACACAAAAATGTGTCTAGAGACTCCTACCTCTATCTCCATGCACTGTCAAGCTTTCCAAGATCTCTCAAGATTTTCAGAGGAACGTCTGCATAACCTACACTTCCTCACTGTTTTCTGTCATTTGCTGTTGTGTAGGACTGCAGCAACTCCCTTCCCCCTCACCCTCATTTTCCAGTTGTACATTATGCTCACAGCCAATGCCAAACTCAATTTCTGTAAAAAAAAAAAAAAAAAATGAAAAATGAGATTCAATTTAACCAAGCAAGTGGTTGAATTTAAGACTACAAAAACAGACAACCTTGTGCATCTCCTGTATACAATCTGAGAAAGCCTTAAAATGTTCTTTTTATTCTTATTCAAAGAATGACTAGACAAGATTCATCAGGGACCATTTTGGGGAACGTTCTTTCCTGGATGGCAGAGGGAAGGGGAGGATGACCTCATACATTTCTTCCATCACTAATTTTTACGACTCTTTATGAGAACATTGGCTTTGTAGGCTTTTGCCCAGGGTAAGCTGGCATTCTTTGTGGGGAAGCCATTTACATAGCCACATAGCCGTGTGCGATACTTGATTCAGCCAGATTGCATACATGGTGAGTGAAAAAGCAGACTCATTTTCTCAGTAAACACATCTGCCTTCACAATTGCTTTCCTTTGCCTGAGCTCTGGCGACATTTTGAGAAATGACTCTGCAGTCAGCGAAAATAGGGGTGAAAGGATAGTCTTCATCCGTTTGTTTTTTACCACCTCTTCCCCTTCCCTAAATAAGATGAACTAACCAGGGTTTACCTGCTGAAACGTATGAAAACATTGAGTCTGTCTCTGACATCCTGCTACGACATTGATTATCTTGCTCTGTGTTTTTGGTTCATAACATGAGCATGAATGTGGCAAGAACATAAGCTCCCAACTCAAATGATGATGTTCTGAAACTGTTTGCCTTGATGCACCTGCCGCAAAAATCTTATCAAGCCCTTTCTGGAATTTTCTTTACATAGTTTCTCCATAGATGGACATCATTTTTTCCTGTTTAGCCTACTTTATCTGTCCTAAGTCCTCTTATCTATCTCATTTCTTTGCAGTACATGCCTAGGTTTTGTCTGACCAACCTAACTCACTCTGGCCCTGTTTTCTGGGAGCTGCTACTTCTTCTCCAACACCACATTCACATTCTTACAAGGGGCGCAGCTGAATCATGACCTCACTGCAACCTCACCCCATCCCCAACACCAACCCTCAGGCACTGTCGATTGGGCAAGAGTGGGTACCTGGTTCAACCTGAACCAATTAGAAACTCTCCTTTGAGAATTTAGATTCAAACCTGTCAGGCTGGTCTCCTAGACAAAGGAGATATAGCATTGTAAACTTTTGGCTATTGAGTTTTATAGGAAGGAATAGAATTCTCTACCACATTGGGAAAGAGAGAAAGCTGGCCTGCAGGTACAAAACAAGCAGATAGATTGGGAGAAACATAAATGAGATAAAAGTTGGAGAGAGGATGCCCCTGGGATTCCCAAGGTCTCCCTTTTAAAGCCTGGCTATATGCTTACCTTTGGGTCCAATGAGTTAGTCTTGTATAATAATAATAATAATGTTTCCTTGTATGATTAAATTTGCTAGAATTGGCACCTGTTCTTTACAACCCAAAGAATGGGTAACTAATCTATCTTCCAGATATCCTCTTATAGCATATGTGAAGCTACTTGACATAATTTGACATTGATCTGCCTACAATGACCACCTGGTCTTCTCTGACTAGATAGAGATCATTATCCTTCATGATGCAGTGCTCATATAATGAACCCAGTAGCTCCTTGAATGTGGTCAAGGTTTCTCATCACTGAGACCTGGCACAATAGGAGTGCGACGCGAAAGCACCGTAAAATGTTGATCGGGTCGAATTATTCTTTGGTTGACTCTGCTACTTAATTTTCAACACTGCTGATCCATCATTTTGTGATCCATTCTCTTGTGTCTCTTCTTCCTGTTCAAGACCAACCACGTCCTCAAAGTTAAGAAAAATCTGTATAAAGAAACCTGTGGCTTTCCTTACCTGTCATACTTTCTTCTGTCCTCTTTTTTAAACATCAGTTCAGGTCAATCCAAGGCCTTTCCTAGACTGCCTGTTTACACCAGTCATTCATTTCTGGTCCTCTGAGCAATCCTCTGCTAATCCTTTCACTACATTGAGGTGCTCCTGTCCTTGCAGTTTCCTCAGTCTCTACAGCTCCGGGGGAAAGAACACATAAACTACTTGTAGACAGCCTAAACACACATGGGGGTGCAGGACACAGATAAATGTCCCTGCACACAAAGCAAGTTATTTTCAGCCCTGAGACTCAGTGAGAGTTCATTGAAAGTAGCTTTCATTGAGTGTGAGTCACAGGTCGTCAGTCTTTGTGATATAACCTGTGAGTTAATGAATTCTTACAAGTCTTGATGAAAACCCTTCTTTGTCCGTGTGGTTATTAATGGGTTTGTAAAATTGCATGATAAGGTGAAATGAAGCCTTAAAACCTCACTTCTCCTTGCTAGTGCAAAAACAAAACGAACAAACAAATAATAAAAACCCTGTCCCATAGCATTGTCTCATGGCTGGACCTGTCGTTTTGAGATCTGTACACTTTAGGTTAGCAAGAAACGGGCTTTTAAGGAGCCACCTTCTTCATCAGAGGACCGACCACTTGGCATAAAAATTGAAAGCCTCAGTGATTTTAAAAAAGACAAAAAAATGCAGGATATATTCATATTTCTGAGGTTATATGAGTCTGTGAGAATGTGATTTCTAAACACAGGTTCTAATTTGCTCTGGCTACAAAGTGACATTCCGTGTGTGCGAGTTCCATTTCAGCGGTGAGTTCATCTTTTACTACCTTTTATCAGAGCAAATTATAGTGTACCAGATACTTACTTGTCTGCACCAGGAGGGGTCAAGTAGTTAATTAATGAGAATTAATCTGTAAAAAGGAATAAAATCTCCAATTTGAATCCTGGTTTATGACTTGGTTTATGACGCAAGTGTGAAACTTCAAAGGGAGCTAACTCAACGTGGCACTTTAATTGCATTTTATTACATTTAAGAGCTTTATGGAAATTTTGCTGACTGCCAAGAAATGGCTCTCGAGAATACTTTCCTCCTCAGCAGGCTGCTGGGGCCCCTGTTCCCAGAGCAACTACAGAGAAGAGCCGCTTGCACCTTCCTTGAATCTGAGAAAAAAGGTGCAAACGGCTGCTAGGTGGAACATTGGCTTAGGAAGCGGCCAAGGATCCTTTCTCTGACGGAGGGTAAAGGTACAGAACCCAACAATCTCCCCTTTGAAGGCTCCGAATTCAAACATTCCCAAGGGCAAACTGGAAGGTTTATGTTTAGGGCCAGGCTTTTAGACGATCAAAACCGTGAGGTGTCAATTCTGCGGGGAAAGCAAAAACAAAAGCAAAACACCAAAAGTGGGGCACACGCATCTGTTTTCTTTGTAGCTTGACTAGAGAGAACTTTCTTAATTGTGTTGGCTTTGGCAAAAAGGAAAGAGACCCTTTCTTTAATAGCTGTATTGTTTCCCCACCCTCTTATCTTCCGTAGAGCATGACACTGAGGAAAAAGGATTCCTAGGTTAACATGACCTCGAGTCTGAATCCAGGGCTGAGGGCCAGTGTTCCAGCTTCCAGCTCTGGTACTGACTTGTCCTGTGGCCTTGGGCAAAGCTGCTTAGTCTCTGTGCTGGGTCTGTCCACTCCTAAAGTGACAAAGATGATGCCATCCACCCCTACCTCACTGGGACATTGTGCAGACTAGTGGTTTCTGATGATGGCAGGCTAAAGGAATGCTTAGAAAGGGGAAAAGTTGGAGAATAGGTTGATTTATTGGGCAGGGTATGGGATAGAGCAGTATGTTCAAAGGTGTTTCTGTAAAAAGTAAATCAAGTAATGATATTTAAAAGTGACTTTGTTGTGAGAGGAAATTGCCCTCGGGCTTGAATAGTTTGACTTTTCCTTTTACCCCTACTCATGGATTAGCACTATCTTTTCATTAATGGTCAAATCTAGGGATCTTTGGAGTAAGTTTACCTCACTTGGAATGAAGGAAAGAAAAAAAATACACCATTTCCTCAAAAGTAAGATGAATGCTGTAGAAACAAATGAAATGTGGAGATTGGGATAACATTGGCAGTTGGAGGGAGAATTGCAATGGGATAACATTGGCAATTGGAGGGAGTATTGCAATTTTCCAAGTGCTATTAAAACTTTTATTTATAGCTTTGGAAGTTGAGAGGGGAGATTCAACCTCATATCTAGTGCTGTGAGATGATGGTCGACATTTATCATTCATTTAGTTATTTAGTAAACATGCATGGAACACGTTTATTGGGACATAGTTCTTACCCTCCAAGAACTTAGAGTTTATGAAAAAAGGTGCATACACACAAAATTGTTGCAAGGTCCTATGCTGAGTGCCATAGTAGAAACACAGAATGGTACCATACTAGTAGGGATAAATGAGAGGGACATCTTGAAAAGCTCTTTGGAAGTCAAAATCAAACCTACCTAGTAAGATGATGAAAGGATCGTGGAATGCTTCTCAGGTATAGTGATGTAGAAGAAGAGTTTCCTGGAAATCGGAGGAGATTTGGAGAGAAAGCAGAGGGACCCATATGTACAAAGGTAGAGAGGCATGAAACAATATGATAAATGCTGAAGACAGGGCCACGAAGATGGAGTTTCTGATGAAACAAAGAAGATGGCAGAAGATGAAGCCAGAAAAGTTAGCAAGGGGTCATCAGGGAGGGAGAATAACTCTGCAATCAGCCTGCTTTTTTATTCTTTTTTTTTCTTTTGTATCGAAGTCTAGTTGATTTACAATGCTGTGCCAATCACTGCTGTACAGCAAAGTGACTCAGTTATACACATACAGACATTCTTTTTTAAATATCCTTTTCCATTATGGATTATCCCAGGAGATTGGGTATAGTTCCCTGTGCTATACAGTAGGACCTTGTTGTTGCTTTCTTATTCTTGTTCCATTGCTTACTCACCGTGGCACCTAGGGCAAGTTCCTCAGTTCCCCCATAAGTAAGATGGGGATAATAATGGTACATATATCATAACGTTGTTGTGAAAACTAAATGAAATCACATATGATAATACACGTGAAGATTAAAACAGTGGCTGGCACAAAATAACTTCTCAACTAATGTAAACTTATTGTTATTCATATATTAGTTGAAGAAATTTGGTCTTTAGTCTGCAGTCAGAGGAAAGCCACACAAGTATCTTAAGAAAAGCAATGTCTTGTCAAGATTTGCGTGGAGAATGAAAAGGAAATAGACTAAGAAAGGGGGTGTGTTGGAGGGGAGGGAAGATTGAGATTAAGGAGAGGAATTTATGGAACTGAATGACAGTGGGATGAAGGATTTCAGCTGTCTCCCAGGTCTGGGACTTGGGTGACTAGAACAGTTGGTGATAATAGTAACCCAAGTAAGAAGATATATAAGAAGCAAGAAGTGTAGTGGAAAAATAATCAATTCAGTTTATTTACATGTGAATTTTGAGGTACCCAGGGACATTCAGACAGGGCATTGTGCAGGCAAGTAGGGTCAGGTCTGGATCTCTGAAAAGAAGTCTGGACTAGAAGTACAATATTGGGACTTTCTAGATTGGTGAGATTATTCAGGGAGAAGGGCTAGTATGTTAGTCGGAGAAAGACTAGAAAGAAAAGCATGGGGGAACCAAGAGAGAATGAGGCTGCAGAAATCAAGGGAGAAGAGTTTGATTAAATTTGGAGTGGTGTTTTGACTGTTAGCCCCACCCTTCTTTCCTATTTTGCCATCCCTTCTATAGGCAACCTCTGGGTCTTCCCACAAGCATCTGGAATTATTGATATCATCTGCTGTGGGACACAACCCTCTCCTGTGATTTACCCTTCCAAGCGTTTGTTTAACACATGATATTCTTTTAAATCACCACATAAAATGTGGAGCAATATTGATAAGAAAGGTCCAGGCAAAAATTAAACATGAAACAACTTTCTTCCCTCAAATTTTATTAACACATAAAAATTGGAATTGGAATCAAGTATGTTTATGTGGCTAACTAGAAATCCAGAATCACTTAAAAAGAGAGAGAGAAAGAGACTGTAAATTTACCCATGTAAGTTTTTTTTTTTTTTTTTTAATTCAGCATGAAAACAAGCGCCATAAGCAAAGACAAAGCTTGGAAAAGTATTTGCAATTCATATCACAGATGAAGGGGTAATCTCTCTCATGACACAAAGAGCATCTAGAAACCAAGGTGAAATTTTTCAGTGGTAATAAATATAAATGGGCATAAACAGTTCACACACACTGAAGAAGAGATATGAATGGCCCTAAACAAATGAAAAGATGCTTACTCGTAATAAGAGAAATGCGAATTAACACTGCAATCACATTTTACGCTTACAAGTTTAGGGGGAAATACCCCCAAAAAAGCATGTTGTATTGGTGAGACTGTTGGGAAATAGGCACTCTGATACACTGCAGATGGAGTTGTAAAATTGAAGTAACCTGAATAACCTTGAAGGAAGGAGATATAGTGAGATTTATCAAAATTACGGATGCCTTTACTCTTTGCTTCAGAAATCTCACTGCTAAGAATCTTGGCCACAGATACCCCCATATAAGTGCAAAATGATATATAGAGAAGATTATTCATTGTGACACTGTTTATAATAGCAAAAGGTTGCTATTACAAACCCAAATGACAGCAATAAGGTATTTGGTTGAGTAAAGTATTATACATTCTTAGAATGTAGTAACATGCAGCCATTGGGGGAAAAAAAAAGAAAGAATGACAGATTAGACTGCTGTGTACTAAGATGCAGAGATCTCTATGACACTGTATATTAAAAATACAAGGAATATAACATTTATTTGCTACTATTTGTATGAGAAAGTGGGATGATAACATATATATGTATTTGCTTATAATTACAAAATAATTGGGGAACACAGCTTTTTCTGGTGAATCCTTTATTCTTTGGTAGTACAAATATCTAATAAAAATGATTACCACTGCGGGTGGAGGAAAATGGGTCAGAAGGTACATTTTTAGTGGGATATGTTCTGTACACAAAACCCACAAATAAATTTTAAAAAAACATTCAGTAGCTTTATTAATGTTGTTAGAATTAAAATGTTCTAGTATGAAAGAAAATTTTAGTTATAAAATCAAAGAAGTTAAGTAACAACAATATAAAATTAAAGATAAATTAGAAATATCAACATGAATTAGTAGTTTAAAAAAAACATGTTATTTATCATCTAGCACTGAAGTTGCCTAGAAAGAAGGTCACCTTGGGATCATCCACACCCCTCAGGCCAAGAGTTTGGTTTTTAATATCATTGCCCCCTAAAGGGAGCCAAGATCTTTTAAGAAATACCTTAGGGCAGGGAGGCCACAAATGATAAGGAAAAAAGTTTCCACAGATTAATGAGATCCTATTAAATGGTATAGAATCTAGTTGTTGAGGCTCCAACTGGCCAAAGATATGACAATTTGCGCATCAGAAAGAATACTATTTGTAACTGATATTGAATCTATGAAAATCCATGAGTCTGCAAGAATGCTCAAAGAGAAAGATGGAAAAAATACATTGGTCACTATTTGAGGGGACTGTTAAACCAAATCAACTTTAACAATTTGTCATTTAAAAGGAGAAAATTGAGCATTTATCCTGTCTTTCTCAAAGAAATCGTTCTCTGAGTTTACCAAACAGCTCCAGTTGGTAAGGGGGAGGTTTACAGAAGAATAGCAATTGATACATATGAAAAGAATAATAAATTTAGAAAAACCATCGTGCAACCACAAATGAAATTTTTGATTCAGGCAGATTACTCACTGCTAATCAGTAGGGATGGGTTTTCTCCATCTGCCACCATGTCCCAAAGATCTTGAGTTTGAAATCATCAGGTGGATGGTTGATGAGGAACTAGACATTGGAATGGTGCCCAAAATTCCACTATATTTCTCAAAGGGAAGAACTTAGCAATGGAAGGATCTTACTGTTACTGGTGCTCAGTCTAGCATCATTAATGGTGGGGCAGTCCATTTGGAGTGCAATATGAAGTAAATGATGTCACAGGGAATATACTCTGCCTCTAAATGTTTAACTCAAATCTAATAAAGTCCTTTCTGTTTATAAGAAATATGGCAATAATTTCCTATTTATAGGAAATATGGGGAGAATAGGGATAAAGTAAATGATGTCTTCAGAAAGCAGTCACACAAATAATGGGAAAGAGTGACAACTAAACAAACGGGAGCAGAGATTGAATGGAGAGTTTTCCCTCTATCTTTTCATAGAGCCATACGATTTATTACCTACTAAAAATGGAATAAATAAATACTTAGTAGTGATTAGATATTTTATCATACCTTGTTAAACATGAACTCTAGGATATTGAAATAAGAGAAAAATAATTCTAACTATAGCCAGCTATTCTGCCATTTGTGAAGAGAGGGTTGCCAATCAGTAAGAACGTGGTTTTTTCACCTTCCATTCTGTCTCAAAGTCATGTTTATATAATTCAGCTCTAGCTCTGGAGCACTAAGTGAAGAATGGCCTTTTGTGTAAATATGGTAGTCATGCTGCTTCTGCTCCCCCTACCCACTTACCCACTGTGTAAGAACCTAAGCCTGCCAGATAGTCAGGCAAAAAGGAAGGAGCACGAGAAATTCCATTCTTGATGCCTAAGGAGAATATCAGAGGGCATAGGGTTTGGATACTGATGTTTCGGGTTCAGTCTCTCGTAAGGACCCATAGCTGTTCCCACAGCAGTTTAGGTTTGCCGGACCTACTCTTGCAGCAGCAAAGACCTGGTAGACCTACTTTCCCCTTGCTGCTTACTGACATTAGATAGCAATCATGTAGAAGACCCTTAGAAAGGTAGATTTTCCAAGTGTAGAACTTAGGGAAAGTTGCAAAGGGAAGATGCACCTATGGATCAGAGGTACCCCTCCTTCTCCCCTGGGGGCCTGGGCTCTGACTGGCAATTCTCAGTGCCTCTGCTTCTGTGCACACATCAGGGGAATTCGATGGACCCAAACTTTGGATTTTCTACTTCCTGCACGTGGCACAGATGTAATTTTTGAGTCATTAGATAGACGTGATGCTTTCTTATTTCAGTGCCTGGTAAGGGCCCTTCAAGTCCCTGGGGAAAAGGCAGTGAGTGATCTTCTTTGTAGTGATTCTTATAAACCAAATAAAGGATAATAATGACCTCAGGAGCAACATACAAAAAATGGAAGGCTTTAAAACTAGCTTCTCTGGGAGGAGGATTCTTCTTGAACCATCACTGGCGTCTCAGACTGGAGGGCAGGTGGGCAAGGGGACAGATATTGCGGGTATTTGCCGGGCTCCGAATTGAAGGGGAATTAAATTCAAAGTCTGACTGATATTTGACCTGGCCAGTCACCACTAGCCGCAAACACCATTCCCTTGAGCAAAGGAGAAATTATGCTCGTGGCAGACAAAAGGAACTCAGAAAGCAAGATAACACTTAAGCAAAGAGTTTTGAAGAAACCCCAAGTGAAGGGTCTACAGAAGTGGAACAGTTGCAGAGAAGAGAAGTGGAGATTGGAGACAACATCTGGGAAGGTTCTCAAGGGCATCAAGGCAACATGGGGGTAGATAGGTTTATGGGGAGCCTGATTAAGCCATTTATTCAATAAGTATTTGAATATCTTCAAAGTGTTAGGCACCATCTTCTAGGTGCTAGGTGCTAGGTGAGGAAAAGCAGACGATTCTAGCCTTGATGGAGCTACTGGCGGAAAAGGGCAGACATCAACTAATAGCTCAAACATCAAGGTCACAACTGTGCTAAGTGCTCCAGAGGATAGGTGCTCAATGCTATGAGATTGCACTGTATAGTGAGGAGATTTCTCTTAATTGAGAAGGTCACAGATGGTTTCTTGAAGAAGTGATGCTCAAGCTGAATCTTGAAGTGAAGGTAGGATACAATTCAAGACAGCAGGAATAGCATATGCAAAATCCAGAGGCGAGAAGAGCGTGGCTATTCGAGGGACAGAAGGAAGGCCAGAGTGCAGGAGAGCCTGGTGCAAGATCAGAGTGGTCTTTCTCCTGATGAAAATGATGGTTCTTTATTTGGCGATGAAGCTGGCTGTTTTCTAAACATTCCCTCCCTATTTTGCTAGTCCAGGGACTGCATTACAATGACTGTGTACTACGTCAGGATGTCCATTATCCATAGCGAACAGATTCAAGAGTGTGCTTGTCAACCACTCAACAAAGATTAATTGAACATTATTATTATTATTATTTTTGCCATACGCGGGCCTCTCACTGTTGTGGCCTCTCCCGTTGCGGAGCACAGGCTCTGGACGCGCAGACCCAGCGGCCATGGCTCACGGGCCCAGCCGCTCCGCGGCATGTGGGATCTTCCCGGACCGGGGCACGAACCCGTGTCCCCTGCATCGGCAGGCGGACTCTCAACCAGTGCGCCACCAGGGAAGCCCTAATTGAACATTATTTTATGCTGGGTTCTGAACTAGGAGCTGGTGCTTTAAGATGCTTTAAGACATTCACACTTCTCCGGGTCTTAGAGGTTTCGATGGGTCCATATTAGTGAAATGTTTCACCTGCTTGGATATTCTGACCAATCACTTAATTTTGACACAGGATCCACCAGAAAAAGGAAGCGCTCTTGAAACCAGAACTAGCATATGTTATAATGAATTGTAGAGTACAGTCTTGCCAAGGTATTTTCCCTAGTTTCTTGAGATTCCTCAACACAGATCCATAGTAAAGAACAACCCAACTGAAAAAGAGAACCCAGCTATTTCTTCCTTATATACTTATCCATTAATCTGCGGGACATTGCGTCAACTCTCAAGTCTGCCTTATTTTTCCACAAATAGTACTACTGGACCTTTAAACCCACAGTAGGAACAAACAGATTTTTAAACCAAAATGTTTCTCTATCGATGGGGATGTTTCATCCTACTGAAGGTATTGTTAAGAACAAGATCCTCCTAAGGTTCTGTTGCTCTCTAGGCAGCCTTTTACTCCAAGGCAGAAAGAGTCTGGACTCCGAATGTTCCGTCTTGGGAGAAATTCCAACTTGGTAATGGTTTATCAGTATCATAAGCAGGGTCAGAATGAGCACAACAGGTGTATGACAGATGTAATTCTGAATACAAAGTAATAAACCATGATTGCGCCCTGTTTCTATTTGACTTATAAGTGATTGATTTCATAAACAAATTGGTTTGGTACTGCTGCCTGCCTTAGCAAATAAGAAAACAAACATCCTTTAGGTAGTTTGGCTTTGTTATGCAGTTATCACACTGCTGTCTGCCAGGTCCCCTATTTGCCTGCAGCCATGGAACACTGGCATAGAGTTTTTAGAAAATCCTAGAGTCCTTAGAAACTCCACATGAATCATTTAAAGGTGACCTGTGTGCCTGGCAAAATGAGTGTACTTTTCCCCTCTCCTTTATCTTGAGTTATACCTTGTCAAATTGTTGTCCGGCATTAGATTATAGACTCTATATGTTAATGGTTCCCTGTTAGTTTGTCTCCATAAATCTGGCTTATAATACTGCTAACTCTTTTGTTTTTTTTTCTTTTTGCGTTACGTGGGCCTCTCACTGTTGTGGCCTCTCCCGTTGTGGAGCACAGGCTCCGGACACACAGGCTCAGCAGCCATGGCTCACGGGCCCAGCTGCTCCGCGGCATGTGGGATCTTCCTGGACCGGGGCACGAACCCGTGTCCCCTGCATCGGCAGGCGGACTCCCAACCATTGCGCCACCAGGGAAGCCCTACTGCTAACTCTTGATTTCTAATTGCCCATTATAATTCAACAAGGACTAGGGGCACCACGTTGTGCTAAGTCTCTACAAGGGACAGAATAAGATTTATATATATAGCTCTGTCCTAGCATCTTAAAGTCTCTTGAGGGAGAAAAATTAATGTACACAAACCAACTAGAGGGTCTACTTTTGTTTCTTAGGAACTCCCTGTTCTTAAAGATTTTTCACTGCACTTGCCTCGAGCCTCCCAAATGAAGATTATTTCCTTATTTTCTCTGCCTCTGTATTCCTGTGGTTTCAGTTCTGTCCCTGTACCATCACCAGACATCAAGCTCTGCCCCTTCAAAGTCAGAAAGTGACTCACATCGAAACATTTTAGCTTCACCGAAGATTTCCGGAGTCCTGGAGGGGACATTGCATCGCGAAGTCCTCCGTGGTTTGACTTCCTACTGCTGTAGCCTCCTGACTCCCATGTTTTTCTGTCTCTGTACTTGAGCCTCTAATGTAGCCAGCACATTCTTTCCCCTTTTCTCACAAAATGGTTGCAGAGAAGTGTAGGTATTCCAGGAGAAAAGGTCAGGGAGGTAATGGGTCTGCTACTTCAGGAATATGCAGGGAGTAGGACTGACTTGTTGTCTTGGGTTCCCCCCTGAAGCAGACCCTGAGTTAAAGAAACTTTTTCTTTAAGAGGTAATCCCAGGAGACAGAGATAAAGAATGAGGAAGTGAGACAGGAAAAAGAAGGAATCCAAGGAGAGTTCAGTGCTGCCAGGGAGCTCTGGAAGGGCATATCGAGGGGAATTTTTCAAAAGGCAAAATCATACCTCTCATGCAAACATTAACATGTATCAAAGATTTTGTTCAACTCCTCACTTGTTAAGGAAACTAGTAAGATGTTACAACAAGTTCAAATGAACATTTTACTTATTCTCTGCTGGATAAAATCCACTGACTTTGTCATGAGGGGAAAACATTGGCTTTACCATCAATGCTCTACAAGTTAACGTGTGTCTCTGCAGACTGGTGGAATATCTAGTCAAAGAAAATCCAAGTTGCATACCCTTAGAAAACAGACAAAGCCCTAAGGGTTGCCAGACCACACTTCAAATTCCATGGAAAGAACATCCAATCCTCTCTTTTACCCGTTTCGAAACCTTTCATAATTTTTGCTGACAGCAGTGTAAAACATACCTCAGAGTTGTCCCACCTGAATGGCAAGGAAGCTGGAGTATTTATGTATTGAGTCCAGTCTGCCATTGATTGAGGAGTTTTAACATTCTGGCTTTTCCAGCTTGCTCTATTCATGGGCCAAGCGTAGTACCCTGACCATTAAAAAAAAAAAAAAAAAAAAAGCCCTCAGGCAGAGTCGCAAGTACTGGCAGGAAACAGCCTTCTGTGTGTAGAGGTGAATGCCAAGGGGAATTGAGGAGAATAGGAGAAAAGGAGGGCATCCATAGTGCCGGCTTTATTTGTCTTATCTATTTATTGGCTGATTTATCGTTTTGTCTGTTTCACATTTCCCACCAGAATTTAAGCTCCCTGAGGGCCAGAAAGTTTCTGTCTTATTTTTCACTATCTCCCCGACACTTAGCCTCCTATCAGGCACATGGTAGGTAATCCAGAAATATTTGATGACTGTTGTTGAATAAATATGGGCCTCAAGCTGGGCCTTGAAGACAGACCGTAGTTCCAATTAGAGGAAGGGATTTTGCAGGAACTTCTAAGAGGCCCATACAGTCAGGCTTTGTGTAGCATCCTTGGAACCAGTTACTTGCTCCACAGCCAACCTCCACCACAAGCCAAGCCTTGTTCGTATGAAAGCAGACGAACACAAAAGTACAGACTCTGCTTTCAACGTACTTGAAAAGGACCAAGAACACAATATTACACCTTCTTCCCACTGTTAATGGCTATGCATTCGATATTTTTATGCTCATACACGCTAAGGCCCTTGTATATACTTTCCAGGACTCCAAGCAAAGAAAGTAGAAAAGAGCCGAGGGACATTTTCTGGGGAGCACACGGTATGCTTGTCAGGACTGATATGGAAAAGTCTATGAAAAAGCTAACTTGCATGTAGGCCTCACTGAACAGACCCGAGAGATGTACTGGTTTTATTAAGTAGCCAGATGGCCTTCAAGAGTAGCTAGAAGAGCAGACAGGCCCCAGATGACAAATGATGAGGGACCCTCCCTATGGGCATTTTTTTTTGAGACAATGTGTTGACATTAGGTATGGAATAAATCCATAACTGTGCTGTTCATGCAAATTCTTAAGACGAGCAGGTGCTATTCACCGACCTTACCCAAATGAAATTTTGCCAGGGAAAATAACCCAACTCTCTTTTAAATTCAGTTTTGGCAGGCTCCTTCCCCCACCCCCAACCTTCCAAAAAATTCAAAACAAAATTCCCAGCAAGAAACAAAGTGGAGAAAAAATAACTTGATAATTGCCCTTCATTTGAAATGGTTGACAGATGCCTTGCAGAAATTTGGAATATTGTCCAGCTGCTTAGAATCTACTCATTTCAAATGGAGTGCTCACGAAAGCATCACCATTGTGAGATTATAAGGGAGTCTTAAAAAAGCACTGTTAAATGGATACATGCATTTTTATTGATGTCAGTACTATGTACCAGTGACATTAAATGGTTTAGAAATTCATAGAACGTTGTAGACTGCACATAGGTTTTAGTCCTCAGAAGAAACTCTAGGGTTTGTCCCTGGTAATGTAAATGTCCTTTATGTTTATGTATGTGTATGTGTTTGTTGTTGAATCCGTATCTGGATTCTCTAGGGAGAGAGGGCTCTTAAGAACCTGACCACCCTTTCTCTAGCTGAGTAACCCACTGAAGGCCACCAGATACCCAGAAAAAAAAAAATAGTAGTGGATAGGCTATCCCACCTCCTCTTATAGGTCACGAGTTTACACTTTAGGATGACTTAGAAATTATCCGATCATTCATTCAAAAGAATGTTTTGAATTACTACTGTGTGACGCACACTGGTTTTTTGGTGTTAGAAAAGAGATTGTTTTCCTTCCTGGAGCTTTTGTATTGTTATGGAGAATAGCAGCAGATAGATCAAAGACACACTTTACAAAACGCTAAGCAATGAATGTACAAAATTGCAGAGAAACATTTTAGTAGAGCACATATGCTAAGAAAATAGAGAAATATATGCAGTAACTATAAAAATAGAATAGGGGAACTTGGTGAAGGGAACTGAGAAAATTATGGGAATTTCAAGGAAGCCAGCAATCCATCACTTGTCAGCTAGAACTTCTAGAGCCTCTGCCACATGCCCAGGACTATGCAAGAGGCACATAAAGAAATTTTAAGTGTAATTTTTGCCCCATGGGGCCTCAGGTCGCAGTGAGGATGCAACTCTGCACAGATAACAAAATTAGTGAATAACTCCTGTATGTAATTAAGAAGAAAAAAGTCATCAGCATAGAGAAGGAAAGTTACCTAGAGAAAGCATGTCTGGGGGAGTCTTGATTAGGAAACAAGGAGCTAGGTTTTACTCTGGCCACTTCTAGCCAAGAGATTATTCAGATGCAGAACCAGATCAAAGTGCCTCAGATTCTTGCCTGTTCTAAAAATCCAGCTTCTTTACCATTAAGAGAGTGATCATGATGGGAGTAGTATATAGCAGCGTCCAGCATTTAGCGTGACAAGCAGGAAAGCACGTGGCAACCGTAAAATGCTGTCAGAACGTTCAACAGTGATCACCATTCCAGGAGGAGAAGCAGGAAATTGAGATTCTATCCCCACACCCTCCTTCTGAATTACTACTGCCTGTCAGCAGATATGAGAAATCTCTTCCTTAAAGCCCTACTTCGCAGACAGTTTCATCCTCTGCTCTTTACACCTGACCTAATGGAGCGTGCAGCAGCAGCATCTATTCAGGACCCAAATATCCGGGAGATGGATATTTTCTTTCTCTTCAGGTCTAGGTCAGCAAAAGCCTATCTGACAATTTGAGAACAAGTTCTGTTTTACAATTATTCTGATTGCAGGAGCATAAATATTGACCCAAAAAATGCCCCTGGAATGGTGATAAATGCAAAGCACATGCAGGATTTGTATAACACGCACTGGGCGGGCTCCATGAGACAGACGGAAAGCTCGCCAGTATCCAAAGGAATCGAATACAGCAGAATCCATGCGTGTTAACATGCAGCTTCCAGACACAATGTTTGCAGAATCATGAGGAGCCCATGGGAAGGACTGACTCTGTGTCATCTATGAGTACACAGAAGACAGCACTAAAATGAGGGGCCAGCACCTGGCTTCTATTTCTGACTCTGCCAAAGATACCCTGGCAGCGTCTCCAGAAACTGTAAAGCTGTGGGTTTTAAATTGTTGGGAAAAGTTAGCCTGTGGCTTTCTTTGCCCATGGGAACAGAGAGATAATTTTGCTACTTTTTTTTTTTTTCTTCCTTCTGCAATTGTCATCACTGTCCTCCCTTCTTGTTTGGAATTTGACCAAGTGCTTTCGGGACAATCTGGGGCTTAAAGTGAGGACTAGCGCTTTGACTTGGCGACCCCAAACTCTTTCCTCCATGCTCAGAATAGGGCTAGACCAATGGTTGTAAAGCATCATGTTATGACTAAAAATCACATGAGTAGTTTCTGCTTGGAGTGTGGACATGTGTCTAATAGAAAATACGCCCTTTCAGAACAAACATCCTCTCAACTGATAATAGCTTATTAAGAACTAGGCTAATTTAATTCTATTGGAAATTAATAAGGTTCTAGAAATGTAGATGTTTCATAGTTAATGTACCAAGTATCAGTCATTCAAAATATGTGAATACTTACTTTGCAGCATAAGTAAAAATATTAAAGTATAGAGTTCTTCCTTTCAGGAAGGCCAAAAAGAGGAACTCTGTTCAACATACATATTTTTTAAAAATGCTATAGTTGGAGCAAACCCTAGCAATCTCTTAAAGTCCGTTACCAATGTAAATGAGCTGGCCGGATTTACAATAGACTCCATGAGACTTCAGAGGATCTCTGGCGTGGAAGAGCTCATCCAGATGAACTGCCTGGAGAAGAATGAGAGTAGACAGAGGAACTGGCTTGCAGAAATTAACCCCTTCTGGGCTCATCCCTGATG
The DNA here is from genome assembly GCF_951394435.1 of Stenella coeruleoalba. Taxonomy (NCBI): domain Eukaryota; kingdom Metazoa; phylum Chordata; class Mammalia; order Artiodactyla; family Delphinidae; genus Stenella; species Stenella coeruleoalba. The sequence continues at coordinate 53,961,244 of NC_137148.1, forward strand.
TTTTCAGAGGGAGTCATCTGGGTAACCTTTGGAGGGTGACTCAGTAGAGAGGAAGGAGCAGGAGACCAGGAGTAAGAAGTCCAGGCTCCAATTTACTTGAAACCTCAGAGACTTATTTTCCGCATCTGTAAAATGGGGCTAATAATACTGCTGTTTGCACATCTCACAGGGTTGCTGCATGGAATAAGTAAACCCAAGAACTTTAATACTTTGAAAGATGTTAAGTTCTGTCCAAATCTGTATTATTCTTTCTGAGGTAAAAGAGCAAAACTGTGGAAGCATTGGTTATTAGCGTTGAGGAAAAGCTTGAAGACCCGGGGAAAGGACACCAGGACTGGGACACTGTACTGGGACCAAGTCCAGCCGGGGACATTTCCGCATAAGACCCCAGGATCGGCCCTGGGTATTCGACAACCTTGTGTGAGTGTTCAGTGGTGACACTTCAGCATTCTTGGCACTGCGCACCATGATGAAGGTCTAGCAGGTGCCGGTTCTCCTTGTCAGCTGTGTCTGACAATCCTATTTCCAGTGATTCACCATATACACTGTTCTCTCCTCTCCTCTCCTCGCCTCTCCTGCCACTCCTGGGCTCAAGACTGCCTACGGGACTAAAATGTCACAGTTGCCATCCCCTGCAGGTAGTGAGGCCAGCAAAGCCGCCGCCTGCCACTGCTGAGCCCACGCCTAAGTCTGCTCCAGTGACAGCTTCTCTGTGGTCCCCTGCATCTTCACAGGCACAAGGAGGAGCCACTCACAAGAGGACCTTGACCCAGGCCTCTGCTGCTTCTTCAGCTTCGTGTCTCAGCCTCAGACCCACCCTCCTCTTCCCTGCTTCGTGAGCCTGCAGCTCTGTGAACCACAGACCATCCTCCTTTATCTCCTGGCTCCAGTTAGGCTCTGCTGTTAAGGGTCTAGGGGAGGCTGTGAGGCTGGGGGAGGGAGAAGGAACCTGCTGTTTTCTTCGCTGCTCCTTGTTCTGGTCTGTGTCTTTGTAGCGTCATTTCTTTACTCAGAGCAGCAGCAGTTGAATTAACCTCAAGGCTGCCCTTCAGTTTCCGTGGGCTCCTCCTCCAAGTCTCTAAACTTTAAAAATACCAAAATTTCCCTTTATTCCTCATCTGTGGGTATAACAGCTGCTCCTGCAGTTACTGCCTATACAGTGTCTCACTATGCAATTCTTGCCTCTTTGCTTCTCTAGCACAGGGAGTCCTTGCTTTGCACAGTTACAATAGGTATGAGTTTCAGCTACTGCAGTTTCGTTAAATAACACCAGTTTCCCAACAACACAGTCAAATTTTAGTTACCGTGGTATATTAACTGGGAGTAATTGCATAACATACAGAATTTGTTGCCAGCTCTTTAGTCCACAAACCACTCTGTAAATAACAGACGGGCACCATGATTGGTGACGGATCACATTATTTCTTTCCAAATCCATTTGAATTGTCACTCCATGTCTCTTGTTGCTCCCTTCACACACACAAATAGCAAAGCATGTGGTTGTGTTGTCTCTCGGACGCCCAGTGATAGAGCCTCGTGACATTTGATGAAAACAGGTAACCGAAAGAGGGAATTGGCCAATAAAGATGAAAATGCAGCAAAAGGTGAAAAGTGATACCGTTAGAAGGGGAATCTAAATGGAACAGAAATGGAGTTATAGGAGAAACAGCTGACCATCGGGAGGGAACGCTGATATTGCTGTCCTTTGAGAGACTGGCTGTGTAGGTAGAGGAAGTTAATGAGGGCAGACTTACCAACATAAATGAGAAAAGTGGATTTGGCTTAAAGGACGAAGATGTCCCAGAGGAAAGGGCACTGGCAAGACACCTCACAGTAAAGAAACTCCAGGAGATATTTTATGACATCGAAAGCATGAAAGGTAAGATGTTGAGAACGGATCCAAACTTAGAAATGAGTTTGACAGTTTGCCAAGGCACAGAAAAGATGCTTGATCAGCATGGTACGTTATAAGACTGGAAGACAAGCACTGTTCAAATTCTTCTTCTTTTTCTTTTTTAAAAATGAAAGCGATTTATTAGAAAGAGTAGGTCTTACTCAATTGTGGGAGATGATGGAGTTGTCTATCTTGGCCGTGGTCTTTGTGTCTAGTTCTGAGCCTGAAGTTATCCTAGATCAACCAGGCTGGTGATCGGAAGCCAGCTGGAGGTGGACAGGAGCAAGGACACAATGGAAGCTCTAAGGATGAACTAGAATCCACAAGGACAAGTTGGAACCCATGTCTGTCTCTCACCACCTCTAATTTCAACTGTGGCCATGGAGTTGTCCACTCATGGCTCAGGAAATGAAGAAGCTGAAGTAAGAGATCTGGTAGGAGCCTGAGGAACAGTAGATCTAGGTGCTGCCCCACACCAGTGAGGTGAGCTAGTGGATCTAAGATAGCATCATGATCCACCACAGCCCATGAAGCCCTGCACCAACCCTCAGTGCATGAAAAGTATGTCTGGTGCTTCCCTTCTGCCTTCCAAGTCTCCCACAAAATCTCTCTTGTGGCCTAAATAACCCAGAACCATACAAGGAAGGGATTTCTGGGAAACATGGTTCAGCTTAGTTAAGTGGACACAGTTCAAAGCCTCCACATGTGCCCCGTAAGACCTGGCATGATCTGACCCCTGCCTATTTCTCCAGCCTTGTCTGAGTGAACTCTCCTTTTCTATTCTTTTTTCATTTAATTTTATTGACGTATAGTTGATATACAATGTTGTATTAATTTCTGCTGTACAGCAAAGTGGCTCAGTTATAGACATACATATTCTTTTTCATATTCTTTTCCATTATGATTTATCACAGGATATTGAATACAGTTCCCTGTGCTATACAAATTGTTCTTGAAAAAATTTTACAAAGATATAAAACACTTTAAATCCCCATGTTTCTAATGCTTTAAATTATAGTGTACTAAGTAAATATCAGTTTTTGTATGTTTTTCATTTCCTTGTACATTTACAACTGACGATAGAGACTTTTTAATGTTTTGACAAAAATTTCAAATGTTTGTAGAACAATCGTAATTTTTCCCATTGATTATTAAGATCGCTTTCTGTAGCTGCAGCTTGTACAGTTTTTACAGTGCCATATTACCAGGAAAAGCAAAGGCTGCCTATGTCTGGTTAATTTTTTAGAGTAAATTCTCTCTGTTTAGGGTGTGGATTCTGTTCCCTGACTTGACCTGGATCGATATGCCAGCCTATTGGAAATCCCCACCTCTCATGGCATTTTTCTGCCGTTCACTGTGAGTTAGTAGGAGGGAGCAGTGAATGAAGAGCCAGAAGACTTGGGTTGGAATCTAAGTTCCGTTAGTTTCCTGAACATAAGTCACTTAACTCTCTGAGTTCCTATTTCCTCACCTAAAAATGAAGTTGATAACAAAATCTGCTACAGTAACAGTTGTTATGAGAACCCAGTGACACACACATGTGAAGTACATATAGTAGTAAGGTACTGGGGTAGGCTGGTTAATGGTGCCCAAAGATATCCACATCCTAATCCCCAGAACCTGTGAATATTACCTTACATGGCAAAGGGGGCTTTGCAGATGTGATTAAGTTCAGGGTATTGGGTTGGGAGGATTATCTTGGATTATCTGGGTGGGCCCTAAATGTAATCACAAATGTCTTTAGAAGAGGGAGGTAGAGAGAGATTTGACTACAGAAGAGATGACATGATGAAGGAAGCTGACACTGGAGGGATGCACGGTAAGATGGGGGAAGTGGCCCCAAGCCAAGGAATACAAGTGGCCACTAGAGACTGAAAAAGGCAAGGAAATAGATTCTGCCCTCACAGGCTCCAAAATGAACCAGCCCTGCCGACCTTAGCTTTAGCTCAATGAAACTGATTTTGGAATTCTGACCTCCAGAGAATAAATTTATCTTGTTGTAAGTAACTGAATATGTGATAAAATGTTACAGCAGCAATAGGAAACTAATACAGCTACAAAGTGCAGATATTATTGCTAGTCTCAGTGAAACTGCTAATGCAGCCCCCTTCTCCCTTAAGTCTTTTCCTTGGATTCATCCTACTTAGAATTAAGTCCTTTAGAAAGCACCAGGAACGTTAAGTTGGAGGAAGACAGACAGCTGTGCCCGTTCACCGTCTGTCAAGTAGAACCAAGGAGGGCACAACCCCGTCTTCTACTGTGCTCATTCACATGACCTGAAGATCACACTTTGTCCAAGTGTATTCTGATGAATTCTCTCCAGTGGAGTGAAATGTTCTGTTCTTCTTATACATCTTTTTTTCAGAAAGATGGAAGTAAACCAGTTGCATCTTTCTTCTTGGCTTCCATTTCAGTGTGTTATGCATAGTGAGATAAACTCTCTGGGCCTGCCCTCCTGAGCAACTTTAAGGGAACTGTCTCCAGAGAAAAGAGTGTTCTAGCAAAGTTGTATGCAGCTTTAGGACCCATAAAATGACAAGCTTCTGTAACTCCCAGATAGAAGTTGGAATGACATGTTTACATCACTGGCAGTAAAGAGGTTACACGTTTGCCTCGGTGACCCACAGAATGTTGACTCCCATCTTTGTAGTTTTGTTTTCTTTCTTGTTTTTTTTTTTTGGTCTCTGCCTTTCAGTCATCTGGGTACTTATATTGTTGATCGGCATATATTTTTAAAAGAACAAAACTCAGTGGTAATAATGCTTCAGTGGGTTTATCACTGCCCACCCGGTCGTGCCCAGAAATGGGAACCAGCCAGTACATGGCCTGCCATCTTTACTGGAAGAATCTAGTATTATGGGGATAAGTCTTAACATGTGCCTTTCTTGGTCAAATGCCAGCCAAGCTTTCTCTTGAATGGATTGGCTTAGCCTGTCATTAGTCAAACTGGTGGCTCCAAAAGGAAGTTTCCCCTGCAGTACCCTTACTGGTCGTGCCTGGATGGCCTTACCTAGTCCCCAGCATTGTCAGCTGGGGTATGTCTCGGTGGGGAGCTGTGGAAGGGCAGCATGCTGAGGGAAGTGGCTAGAAGGCTTGGTGCCAGTGCTCTTTAGAGTTTTCTCTAAGATAGCGCAGCAAAATCCAATCTTAAAGTTATCACAGTTGCAAGTGAAGGGACAACATGACGTTTTGTGCCCCTCATCTGAAATAGAAAAACATACGCAATATCACCTTATGTATGTATGTAGTATTTTTGCCAAAAATGTTTAAAAGTAGTGTAGTTATGAGAATTCAATCAAATAAATACAGAGTGTGGAACGTTCTGTAAGACAGCTCCTGGACTCTTCAAAAAAAGGTCAATGTCATGAAAAACAAAAAAGGCAGGAGTAGATGAGAATTTTCTAAGTTAAAAGAGACTAAAGGAACATAGCCAAATACAGCGTGGTAACTTGATTGGATTCTGGGTTTTTAAAACTGCTATAAAATATACCATGGGGTTAATTGGGCGTATTTAAATATGGACAGTACATTGGATATTTCACAATAAATGTTCATTTCTCTGGGTGAGATAATACTTCTTAGCTAGAAAAATGTCATATTCTTAGAAAATATAAGCTGAAATATTTAGAAGTGAGATATCATGTTATAAGCTATTTACTTTCATATCTTTTAAATAATTATAAATAAAAAGAGACAGAGAGGGCTTCCCTGGTGGCTCAGTGGTTGAGAGTCCGCCTGCCGATGCAGGGGACGTGGGTTCGTGCCCCGGTCCGGGAAGATCCCACATGCCGCGGAGCGGCTGGGCCCGTGAGCCGTGGTCGCTGAGCCTGCACGTCCGGAGCCTGTGCTCTGCAACGGGAGAGGCCACAACAGTGAGAGGCCCGCGTACCACAAAAAAAAAGAGACTGAGAGAGAGCACATATGTGGTAAAATGTTAACAACTGGGGGGAATCTTGGTGAAGAGTAAATGAGTGTTCATTGAATTGCTTTTCAACTTTTCTACAGATGTGATATTTTATTATTTTCAAAATAATTGGGAGATTTGAAATATATTTCAATTATCAAAAACATTCAGAGCACTATAGAAATTTACTTCATTCTGAGAGCATCTAGACACAACTTTTAAATCATATTGTGAGTTCTCTTGTCTATCAGTTTTCAATAAAGTAATAAAATCAACAGTAAATATAGTGTTGATAGTCCCTTAAAATACACAGCGTTTTAGTGTGCAGAGTATATTAATGCCTGCATCCTATTTGATATGACTTGGCCGCTGAACACAGAGGTCTTCATTATAGATGAAAACCAGTTGCCCGGCAAGTCCAGTCCTCTTTCCATCTCTTCACTTTGTATTGGTGATGTCTACTTTTCTTACACAAATGGCCTTCCAGTATGGGAGCTGGACTCTGGCTCAATATATATATCCTGACCCCCTGATTTTGCTCTGCTCCCCAGATCCTGAGAGTTCTTATTCACAGACAAATAATGGATTATATCTGATGGGGAGGGGGAGTATTTTAGCTGCTCAAACAAGACTGCTGGCCCAAACTAATTAATAGCGAGTGTGCTTACCATCAGGAAAAGTAGGTAGAGTGAGTACTACACTAATTATAAAACTGTTGATTATTGGAGACCTGAAAAGGCAGGAGAAGAATAGAATTTTGAAAAGTAATAAGTACTTGTTAGGACCTTTTTCTTTTGATTATTGGAGAAATTGAAGATTTAAGTTCCAGGATGTAAGGTCAGAATTCCACCTGATTTTTCTTAATATTTACACAGCTTAAAGAGACATAGTTGGAGGTTAGTACAAAGGAATGTCTTATGGATTTGAACAGTGAGTAGAGGCATGGCTTGCTGAGAGCAGCCTTCACGCAAGACATGCACAGTAGAGGGATTGTTTTAACAAAGAACCGAAAAGGTTAAATAAATAAATAAATAAATAAATAAATAAGACACTCCATCCTCAAGCTTGCCATCAAAAAGCTTAACTGAATTTATGTGGAGAAATGCTTTACTGCGTACATACTAACTCAAAAAAAAAATCACTAAATTTTTAAATAGATAATAATTATCCAAGAGAAGATGAGAGATCCATACAGTACTCCAGAGGCGTAAATTGTAGACTCCGACCCAAGATCTATAACAGCAACATGGCATGTGGTCCAGTATCAGAACAATGACATTAAACACGACAACACTTCTGCAGGAGCTTGTTACCATCATGGGAATTTCCTAGTCTCAACCCTTAACCTTCCCATTAAAGTTAACAGACACACCCACACTTAGAGAAAGCCTTGTCTGGGTAACAGAGGCTCAGGCCTCAGGAAAAGCCCTGTAATTTTACTCACATCAAAAACCTTACTAAGGAGTTTGGGCAAATATTAACCAGTAACATTTATTGAGCACTTACTATGCATCAGGCCCTGTGCTAAGAGACTTATACGCAAACCTCCTCTAACCCTTAACAACAACCCAGTGGGGCAGGAGCTATATTTTATTTATTGTGCAGGAAGAGGCTGAAGATCAATAGATCAGGCCATTTGCTCAAGTTCACACAGAAAGCAAGTAGCAAAGCTGGGATTGGAACCTACTTAATCTGCTTCCAGAGCTGTGCGCTTTCTTTTTAATCTATCTATCTATCTATCTATCTATTTATTTATTTATTATTTTTGGCTGCCTTGGGTCTTCGTTGCTGTGCGTGGGCTTTTTCCGGTTGCAACAAGCAGGGGTCACTCTTCGTTGCGGTGCACGGGCCTCTCACTGCAGCGGCTTCTCTTGTTGCGGAGCATGGGCTCTAGAGCACAGGCTCAGTAGTTGTGCCTTGTGGGCTCTAGAGCGCAGGCTCAGTAGTTGCGGCTCACGGGCCTAGTTGCTCTAAGGCATGTGGGATCTTCCCAGACCAGGGCTCAAACCCGTGTTCCCTGCATTGTCAGGCGGGATTCCTAACCACTGCACCACCAGGGAAGCCTGATCTGTGTACTTTTAACATTCATGCTTACTCTTCAAGCAGGAGATGGAAGCACAGTAATTCTGTAACCGATAATAACCTCCTTCATATAGCTCTTTGGAATTTAGAAAATGCTTTGAAAATAGTATTTCAAATGACCATTACACGCATGCAGTGGAATCAGCCATGTCTGTAAAAAGAGGAGCCTCACCGTGGGCAGGACTCTGAGCCCGTGAGCGGGTCTGGGCTCTCCATGGCCCCCGTCTCCCATGGACCCCACCCTGCGGTTGGCGCCAGCTCCTTTTGCACAATTCTTGGCAAGTTCTCCGTTTTCTCCTTGGTCTGGTTCCTCAGGATGCAAGTAAAAATGCAGCATTGGCTGTCTCCCTTGAGGTTGCCTCATTTGCCATCTGTCTCAGACTTGGGCCCACCCAGAAGCTCTGGCACACTCAGTTTTTTTGATCATTTTCCTTCTTTCTATTGATCCTCATGGAGATTTCGGTCCGGCAGGGACATTGGCTCTCTGGTTTCAGGAACTTTCTCTCCACTTTAGCAGTTATCAGCCCCATCCTCTAATGAGAAGAGAGTAGGCGATGAAACATCCACAAAGCCTGGAGTGCAATACAAATTCTCTGCAGCTTTCGGATGTTTATTTTACTAATTATCTGCCAAAAATGTGATTTCTTTTGCTGCCTGGCAGAAGGTTTTTGACTCTCCTTTTGCAGACAGAATTGCTCGATAAGGTTGATAGATGTCAGCAGAACCAGGGAGACTGGCCTTTTCCAAAACTGCATGGCTTTCGAGCAGCTGTGTCGGAAATCAAGCGACGGACCCAAGGGGAGTGGACCCAATGAGATCACACACATTAAAAAAGAGAGTGAGATTTTATGACAGTGCTTAGTAGCTATAGACGTTTGGAAAGATGTCAGAATTTACTCAGAATTACCTAGCACAAACAGGGTGATAATTGAAGAGTGTTTATAGGTTACAGGTGGATAGCAATGAATGACCAGGTGAGTGAACAAATGCAGGGACAAACATTAGCTAAGCATTAACAGGGATGGGTGCTTTCATGTGTACAAATCCTCCCCATGGCTCTGTGAGGTAAAGACTGTTATTTCAGTTTTTATAGAAGAAGAAACTGAGGCTCTAAATGGTTGAGATACAAGTGCCCAAAATGATCCAGCCAGAAACCGGAGACTTCTGAATACAGATTTCTCTCCCTTTGGGTTGTTTAAAAATGCACCCGGGATTTTGTTGTTATTCAGGTTTGGTGAGGCCAACCGATCAGGAGACAATTGCCATTGAAAAGATAAGAGTTTGTTACAGCTCTCCAGAGGAAGGGGCACGGCACACCACACACGGCTACATGGGGAAGCACCAGGGTTGGTCAGGAGGCAAAGGAGTGAGAGAAAAGGATGGGCACAAAACTTCATTGTGCTTGTTGCAGGGAGGAATGGGTGAGGCAGGATAAGCAGCTGAGCAGGTGTAGGACTGGGTAGTTTGAGTAATTTCAGCAGACTCTGGGATACTGGGAGTCTCTAGCTGTCTGGTAACTGCCCCTGGAGTGATTTAGAGCAGAGGGATAGTATCCTCAACATCAGGGCCTGGTAAAAGGAAGCAGGTGGAGGTATGGATTCAGGATTGGTTGGTTTGCATATGAAAGGCATGCCCACAGACAAGTTGTTAGCTATCTCTAGGAACTGGCTAACCCTGAGAGGGGCAGTCCTTCCCCAGGTCTGCAAGGCCCCAAGATAGCAGAGTATCATAAAATACAGAAAATTTAAAACATGATTAATACTACATGGGGTAGAAGGTATAGTTTTTATATCTGAGATTCGAAATGCCTAATGACAAATTCTGGAAGCTTACGATGTGATCTTCCAAAATACAGCTGAAAGCTAATCTAAAATATTTGACAGTCATTTTTAAATATCTCAAAGTTCCTTGACTTCTGTGTTTTGGGTTCATCCCAAAGCAAAACCTTTATCCCTAGCTCTAGTCTTGCTGCCTCTCCATTTTTAAGGAAGTATCTTCCCTGGCTAGGAGGCAACCCCCTTGCGTGTTCTGCAGCTATCTGTTGATGTGGTCACTCTAGAACCTGCATGTCAATTGAGTTCCCAATTTTTCTCTCAAACTTCAGAGACTACGATTATTTAAGAATATAACCTGTGTTACCTTTGCCTTCTCCATTTTTGGATGAGTTGAAGTCCACAGGCAGAAATCTCCTCTTTTGTGTTCATGCATACCTATTATTAAATAATTATGATGATAACACTTATAAAAATATCTGATTTGTCTTGAGCATTTACTCTGTGTCTGGCATTGTGCTAATTGTTTTATGTTCATTTTGTGATTTTTATCCTTGCAACAACTCTATGAGATAAATATTGTTAGTCCAATTTTTGAAATGAGGAAACTAGAGCAGGGGAAAGTAACTAAATCGCTAGGACTAGTAAGGCTGTGACTAATTCAGCCCCAGGTCTGTCTGATATCAGTGCTAATGCTTTTCACCATTAGCTGCCTTTCAGTCTTCAGTGTACATTTCTCTGCTACAGTAAGGTACCACTTATTTGTGTCCGCCAGTTTCATGGTCTCACTGACAATTGATGATGCAACAAATCCCCAAACCAGCTGTGCGCTCTTTATTGGAGGGACAGAAGTCGGGGACAGAACCTTAGGTCCTGAGAGAACAGGAAGTGGGAAAGCCTGTCTCAGGAGGAAGGGAAATTCAGTGATAGCTTTGGAGGAACTAGAATATCAAGCAGGGAGGATCTGAGGTCATCATGGAGCCACCAAACAGGGACTCAGTTACTGAAAGTGAGAAGCAAGGCAGAACTTAGTAACAGAAGAAGAAAGGAAAAGGCCAGCCCTGGAACTGTCATAACAGCCAGAACAGGGCCAGTTGCTGGGTCAGAAGGGTGCAGAGCCTGAGAGCTCGACAAGGGAAGTGTCCTCTACTAGCTTTGTTAGAAATCATGAGTGTTGCTGGGTCCTGGGCGGGACTGAACCTCTAGGTGAGACCTAAGTATCCCAGCTTCAAGAGTGTAGGGTAAGCAGAGGCCTTGGGTCAGGGAGACCTCGAGAATATGCATTGCAAACACTTGGTCACTAGTCTTATCAATCTACTGTTAGGTTACCAGCACCAAGGCTCAGCCCTGTGGATTGAAGCAGAAGGGAAGCACTTGTGTATGTACTCTGAAGGGTGAATGCTGAAAAATGACCCCATACACACGTATTCTTAAATTAACTCCCTGCTTTGCCCGAATTTCTTCCCATCATAGGCATTCCTTTGGATTCAGACATTATTTTTCTGAAGGTTCTAGATAAAATATTACACTTAGTTGGGAGGAGTAAGAGGTTAACCCATTGGCACCCATTTCAATGATCCATGAGCTGTATGTAAGGATATCACAGTGGTGAGCCTACCTGGCAGAGACAGGGACCTGAGGACACAATTAAAGGACAGTGCAGGTAAATTTTAATGGGGGATGCCACCCTAAAATACAGCTAAGTAAGACCCAGGAGGGCTGCCATGAGTGGAGATCTCAGTACTGGGGAGGTGGGGGAGGGGAGCAAGGGAAAGAATGAGCACCCACTGTGTACCTTTCACATGCTAATACCGTTCCATGCCCTGTATCTTACTGAACACAAAGATTGAAAAGTAGGTATCGTAATTCCGCTAGCTATGTGGAAATCGACTATATCTTAACCCCTTCAGGGGGTTACAATAAGTGTCCAAGGTCTCTCAGCTAGTTATTGGTGAAACTAGAATGAAAATCCAGATCTGACTCTAAAGCCCATGTTCTTTTCCACTGTGTCAACAGTGCGGGAAATGCCAAAGATAAATTTGTCTTTCCTAATTTTCCCCAGAGTCCACCCCAACGATAACCAGAATTAATGCACATCTGCGAAGTGGGTCCTTTAACATAAGCCATGTTCACAGGCTCTGACTCTTCAGTCCTGTGGACCAAGTTTCTTTGGTAGCGCTCCAGGGAAGCCAGCACTCAGGGTCACTATTTTGGAATGCTAAATGCTTTCCTTCATTTTCAAATTGCTTCCCTGTTTAAAAGGCAACATGACAAGCTTTTTAAGTTTTAAAAATGCCCCGCAGGGAGACGTGTACATGTCATTTTGAACTGTGATTGTTGAGAAATGTCTTTTTTTATTTTTAAATGTTCCTTCAACTCATGAAGACATTTAAGAAACAAAAATGAGTCTTTTAAAACATCCTACTTATCCCCGGAGTGATTTGTTCTTTGCAGAGCAAAAGCCAAATGGTAGTCAAAAAGGACTGCTTAGACTGGGTTCCCCAGCCCAATGGGTGCTCTCAGGATTTTGAGGGACTCCTTAGGGTCTTCCATTACCCTGAGTCCACTGACACCCTCAAATGAAGTATGTTGACCTCAGTACTAGCCCAAGTAGTCCACATCTATAGCCATTTATTGAGAGCTTACAAGACAGTACACTCTGTCTCCACTGTTCCACACACCAACATATAGGAATTAGGAAGTAGACCTGATTAATTATGTCTAGACTTTGAGACTATATTCTGTTCATTTTCCATCTGTATTATATGGAAGTCACTGGAAGAAATGTGGCCCAGGACAAGCCTTGGTGACAAATGAATCTAGGAGATGGTGTGAGACACAAACCAGGGCCGTAGAGTAGAAGATGACCAAACACTGTGTGAGGGTTGAATAAGAAAACTCTTCATCATCTGAACACTAAGTCAGGAAGAATTCCAAATGAAGATTTTAAGCCGGTTGCTAACAAATACCTGGTAAACCCCGTGGGATAGCTGTTTTTGTTTTGTTTCATAGCGTAAGTGAAATACTTTCAGCCACGTATGAGCCTGAAAGATTGGAGGGATAACACTTTCTTTGTTTACCATTAGGGCAAATAAGAACTCCTGTTTTCTTCCCAGTGTAACTCAGAGAAAATGAAACTTCAACCCTGAAATATTTTTTAAAACATACATTCCTTGATCATAAGGTTAAAGGATACAAGAAAAGTTGACTACTTCAAAAAATTACATATAGGTTAAAATGCAAGAATTCATGTTTATAACCTCAGATTCATCAAGGGTGCCAAACTCAAGCTGTCTGCCACTTTCATTTATGTCTCATGGGGTGGCCTTGAACAGAGCAGTGCCTCTGTTTTTCTTTCTACAAATACTTGTATTAACAGCTAACCTTCAGGTTGAGGGACTTGACTATTTCAGTGAATATAGGCATACCTCAGAGATATTGTGTGTTTGATTTCAGACCAATGTAACAAAGCAAATATCGCAATAAAGCAAGACACAAATTTGTTTGTTTCCCAGTGCAAAAATTATGTTTACACTATACTGTAGTCTGTTAAGGATTCTCAATAGCCTTATGTTAAAAACAAACAAAAACGATGTGCATACCTCAATTTAAGAGATTTTTTTATTGCTAAAAAATGCTAACCATATGATCTGAGCCTTCACTGAGTTGTAATCTTTTTGCTGGTAGTGGGTCTTGCCCCAGTGTTGATGGCTGCTGGCTGATCAGGGTGGTAGGTGATGAAAGCTGGGGTGGCTGTGACCATTTCTTAAAATAGACAACAGTGAAGTTTGCCTCAGAGATCGACTCTTCCTTTCATGGCAGATTTCTCTGTAGCATGGAATGCTCTTTGATACCATTTTACCCACAGCAGAACTTCTTTCATTATTGGAGTCAGTCCTCACAAACCCTGCCTCTGCTTTGTCAGCTAAGTTTGTGTAATATTCTAAATCCTTTGTTGTCCTTTCAACAATCTTCACAGCATCTTCACCAGGAGTAGATTCCATCTCACGAAAAACCACTTTCTTTGCTCACTCACAAGAAGCAACTCCTCAACCATTAATGTCTTATCATGAGACACAGCAGTGCAGTCATATCTTCAAGCTCCATTTCTAATACTAGTTCTCTTGCTATTTCCACCTCTGCAGTGACTTACTCCACTGAATTTTTTTTAATATTTTGATTTTGAGTATAGTTGATTTATAATGTTGTGTTAGTGTCAGGTGTACAGCAAAGTGATTCAATTATACATATACATATATTCATTCTTTTTTAGATTATTTTCTCATATAGGTTATCACAGAATATTGAGTAGAGTTCCCTGTGCTATACAGTAGGTCCTTGTTCGTTATCTATCTTACATGTAGTAGTGTGTGTATGTTTATCCCAAGCTCCTGATTTATGCTTCCCCCCTCCCCACATTTCCCCTTTGGTAACCATAAGTTTGTTTTCAATATCTGTAAGTCTTGAACCCCTCAAAGTCATCCATGAGGGTTGGAATCCACTTCTTCCAAACTCCTGTTAATCTTGATATCTTGATCTCTTCTCATGTATCATGAGTGTTCTCACTGGCATCTAGAATGGTGAATCCTTTCCAGAAAGTTTCAGTTGACTTTGTCCAGATACATCAGAGGAATCACTATCTATGGCAGCTACAGCCTTACAAAATGTATTTCTGAATAAGACTTAAAAGTCAAAATTACTCCTTGATCCTTGGGCTGCAAAATGGATGTTGTGTTGGCAGACATGAAAACATTACTCTCATTGTATATCTCCGTCAGAGCTCTTGGGTGACCAGGTACTTTGTCAATGAGCAGTCATATTTTGAAAGGAATCTTTTCTCTGCGCACTAGGCCTCAACGGTGGCATTAAAATATTCAGTAAACCATGTTGTCAACAGAGGTGCTGTCATCCAGGCTTTGTTTTTCCATTTATAGAGCACAGGCAGAGTAGATTGAGCATAATTCTTAAGGGTCCTAGAATTTTCAGAATGGTGAATGAATGTTGGATCCAACTTCAAGTCACCAGCCGCATTAGCCCCTAACAAGGGTCGGCCTGTTTTTTGAAGCATTGAAGCCAGACATTGACTTCTCCTCTCTAGCTATGAAAGCCCTAGATGGCATCTTTTTCCAATAGAAGGCTGTTTCATCTACATTGAAAATCTGTTGTTTAGTGTAGGCATCTTTAAGAATTATCTTAGCTAGAGCTTCTGGATAACTTGCTGCAGCTTCTACAACAGCACTTGCTACTTCACCTTGCAAGGTGAAGTATCTTATGTTATGGAGATGGCTTCTTTCCTTCAACCTCATGAACCAACCTCTGCTAGCCTCAAATTTTTCTTCTGCAGCTTCCTCAACTCTCTCAGCCTTCATAGAATTAAAGAGTTAGGGCCTTGCTCTGGATTAGGCTTTGGCTTAAGGGAATATTGTGGCTGGTTTGATCTTCTATCCAGACAGCTAAAACTTTCTCCATATCAGCAATAAGGCTGTTTCACTTTCTTATCTTTTATGTGTTCACTGGAGTAGCACTTTTAATTCCCTTCAAGATTTTTTCCTTTGCATTCACAACTTGGCTAACTGCCTGGTGGAAGAGACTTAGCTTTTGGCGTGTCTCAGCTTTTGACATGCCTTCCTCACTAAGCTTAATCATTTCTATCTTTCGATTTAAATGAGAGACATGTGACTCTCCTTTCACTTGAATACGTAGAGGCTATTGGAAAGTTATTAATTGGCCTAATTTCAAGATCTTTGTGTCTCAGGGATTAGGCAGGCCTGAAGAGAGGGTGAGAGATGAGGAAACAGCCAGTCAGCGTAGCAGTCAGAACACCCACAACATTTATTAAGTTTTCCAGCCTATATGGGTGTGGTTTGTGGTGCCCCCAAACAATTATAACATCAGAGATCACTGATCACAGATGACCATAACAAATATAATAATAATGAAAAGCTTAAAGTATTGAAAGAATTACCAAAATGTGACTCACAGACATAAAGTGAGCAAATACTGTTGGAAAAATGGCACCAATAGACTTGCTCAACACAGGGTTGCCACAAACCTTCAATTTTTGTTAAAACACACACACACACACACACACACACACACACACACACACACAATATCTGTGAAGCGCAGTAAAACAAGGTATACCTGTACTGTTACCAGACAAATCTCTAATGAAAAATGTCAATAGAACCAGAAAAATTAGAAAAAAATAGCAAAGACCCAAGTTGGTCTGGGTATTCTTTTCCTATCCCATGCTCTTCCTCCATTTAACTATTTAACTTCTCCTCCTCTGTTTGCCTCTTGCAGACTCAATGATAGTGTCACAGGCGGGTGGGAATAGATTAGCTTAGTATCAACAGAGGGGAGGAAGGAGGACGAGGGAGTCCTAAGCAAATGGACCCAGCTATAAAATGTCTTGGATTTTCATGTAAGCTGATAAAGAACATTCCTGCGGGACAGCTAGAGGGCCAACACAAAAAGCAGTGAGTGCAGCTCTGAGGACCAGGGTGACAAAGAAGCACCACCTCTACCGCCTACCCTGTTCAGTTGGTATAGCTGCCTGCCCTGCTAGCTTGCGAAGGGTTCTGAGGTTGCCCCACGCTTCGTGTGAAAATGTGCTGTGATTGATTAGTGATATCTGACGTGGACGTGGCTGGGAGAAATGTAACAGAATAACTCCCTTTATTAAAAATGTATTCTCAAAACAATGCTGTGAGATAGATATTAATCTCATTTTGCAGGAGATGAAACCGAGACTTAAAATACTTAAGGAGATTTTCCAAGGTAACAACTGTAGAGTGCCAGAGCTGGGGTTTGAACCTGGCTCTGTCTCTCTCCAAAGCTCACGCATCTTCTACAAATACACATTGCCCATCTTCTCTGGTGATACAAGCTATGTGAACTAGGGGAAGATACTACTCTAGGCCTCGGGGTCTGCTTCCCCCAAATGGAGGTGACTGTCTCAGCAATGCCTACTTCATAGGGTCATAATAAGAAGGATTTTGTTGCATAACTATATGATAAAGTTCACAAAATCTTACAACTACAGATGGTACTTATATGGTACCAGCATATAATGTCAGCCATGATCATCTTCCTACTTCTTGTCTCCTGATAATACTGCTGTCTGCTGATGACTTATTTTAGGACACTAAGGCCAAGTTCCTATAAATCAACCAATTCTGCATATTTGATTGCCTTCAAAGAGTACTGTAGTCACTTTCTAAAATTCCTCCTATTAAATGCTTCCCTCAGTTAAGTCTGTGAGAGAGAAACCCTTCTCCATTGGCAGCTCTCAAAAGTGCTGGAGCTCCCTGCTGTAACTAATGCTCCTCTAGAGGCCTTAATAGATTGCTGAAATTGTGAACTTTAATATTGCAATAACATTGGTTTTGCCTTAATGTGCTGTAAAAAATTTTTATAAAAACAAGCAACCTTTTCTATGCATATTTTCACATCCACAGCATTTGCGTATGTGTGGTTTTCTGTTAAGCTTTTTTCCATTCTTGAAATCATAAAAATGCTCAAACTAATGCAAAACTATGGAACAAGTTCACGGGAGATTATTACTAGATTATCACTATTATTACTATCCTGCTTCATACATTTGTCAATTAAATATGTTTTCAGAAGTGCCTATGGAGTGCACTGTGAAGGTTATTAACTCAGGAAATCGCTGAATGACAGGTCACGAGAATATTATCATTTTCCCTCCTACTTTTTACTTCCATATTTTATATATATATATATATATCATCTCTACTTTTTTGCAAAACTATACCTAAACTGGGGGAAAGGGTTTTATAAATAACAGTGAATTTCTAATTTTTCACAATTTAAGCATAACAATTTATCACTCAAATTTCATTCTCAAAATTGAACATATTAACATAGCAAAAACCTACATTTTCATGCCTTCAACATGTCACTGATTCACACCCCTTAGAATGGCCATTATTAAAAATGGAGAATAACAAGTGGTGTTGAGGACTCCCAGAAACTGGAGCCCTTGTGCATGGCTGATGGGAATGTAAATCCTGTAGCCAGTGTGGGAAACAGTTTGGCAGTTCCTCAAAAAGTTAAACCGGTTAAAATTACCTTATGATCCATCAATTCCACTCCTGTGTATATGTCCCAAAGCATTGAAAGCAGGGACTCCAACAGATACTTGTATAGCAATCTCTATACCAGTACTATTCACAATAGCCAAAAGGTGGAAACAACCCAGATACGTATCAATAGATGAATTAGATAAGCCAAGTGTGGTATAGCCGTACAATGGATTATAATTCAGCCTTAAAAAGGAATGAAATTCTGATATGTGTTACCACATACATGAACCTTAAAACCATTTTGCTAGGTGAGTAAGCCAGACACAAAAGAACAAATACTGTATAATTCCACTTAGATGAGGTACCTAGAGTAGTCAAGTTCATTGAGACAGAAAGCAGAGTAGAGGTTGTCAGAGGCTCGGGACAGGAGGAAACGGGGAGTTATTGTTTAATTGGTATAGCGTTTCTGTTTGGGATGATAGGAAAGTTCTGGAAATGAGTAATGGTGATGGTTGCACAGAATTGTGAACGTACTTACTGCCACTGCGTTGTACACTTAAAAATGGTTGAACAGGTAAATTTCATCTTATGTATATTTTACCATAATAAAAAAAAGAAAACTAATTACTTGTGAAGATAGACTGTGTGTCGTGTAGTACTTAATAGATGAAACTTGCAGTGATCATCAATATAATTTTAAAATAACATTGATTTACAAGCCAAAATAAACATTTGACTAAAAACATGTTTTAAATGTCACTAATTCCACAGTGTTTTCAGTGTTCCTATTCCCAAATAGTTATCAAGTGCTGATTTTGCGGCAAACACACTATCTGTCACTGGGGATGCAAAAAATGACTAAGCCACAGTACCTAACCTAGAGGTAATTATAGAGAACACAGTAGTAGAAAACACAAACATACGAGCCCATCATCCAGTATATTATAAACATGTCGATAGAAGCATTTATGTAGCTTTATGTGCCAAAGTAAATAACCCAGATTTAGGGTTAGTCTAAGAAGACTTCCCAGAAGGAGTGACATTCATTCTGAATCTTGAAGGACAAATAAGAGTTTGCTAAGAGAAGAAGGAAGTTGGAGAGGGAGTGTCCTAGGCAGAGAGAATGCATCAGCCAGGCCAACCACAGTCCCGGTGCAGGAGGCACAAAGGCCTTGGCAGGTGAATTTGGAGAAATAAACTGTTTCCAGAATACAGAGGCCCTTGAATAGCTTACTTTTTTTCCTTAATTTTTTAATTGAAGTGTAGTTGATTTACAGTATTGTGTTGGTTTCAGGTGTACAGCAAAGTACCTTGAATAGCTTATTAAAGAATAAAGGGGGCTTCCCTGGTGGCGCAGTGGTTGAGAGTCTGCCTGCCGATGCAGGGGACACGGATTCGTGCCCCGGTCCAGGAGGATCCCACATGCTGCGGAGCGGCTGGGCCCGTGAGCCATGGCCGCTGAGCCTGCGCGTCCGGAGCCTGTGCTCTGCAACGGAAGAGGCCACAACAGTGAGAGGCCCGCGTACCGCAAAAAAAAAAAAAAACAAAAAAAGAAGAATAAAGGTTTTCTCCTAAACCATGTACGTCCTTTGAAAAGTTTGAGAAAGAAGAGTAGTGTCATCAAGGTTCATGTTTTATAAAGATTGTCTTCAGAGACAATATATTGTGTAAGTGTAAGGGGCAAGGAGAGTGATTAGATGATATTGCAAGTCTAATTATTTCAATATTTATTGAATGTCTAAATGTCTATTAAGTGTCAGGTACTATTTCTAGACTCTGGGAATAGTGGTAAACAAAACAGAACAAAAAAAAAGTCTTCCCTCTTAGAGCTCGTGAAGCAAGACAGAAAATAAACCTAATGAGGCTATGAGACTTTTCTCTCACTTAAAGCCTTCACTTAACTAGAAAGATAAGCAGGGAACCAGGTGAAAATATGACTGTAGAAAACACTGATGCTAATTTTTTCCTTCTTAGTAATAGAAAGATTATCTCAAAGACACGATTGTAACTGCTTTTCTTGAATTACTATTGCCTAAATCTATGTGGGTTCAATCTGTATTGGGAAGGATTTGAGATCATAATACAAAAGGCTTTCTTAATAATGTTAATTGTCTTCCAGTGAAATGAATCCCTTAGACTGTCTGTGGTTTTACCCTTCCTGGGTATCTTTATAAAAATTAAGGTCATTTCTTCTCTTTAGTTTGGGCACTCCAGGTCTGGTTCACTTGAAGGCTGAAGAATGTTCTTCATCAATGATGGTCCATAGGTTCTTCTTGTCAGGATTCTGTGATAGTGGGTCCAGCCTGGGCCTTCTGTTTACCTCTTTCTGTGCCTGTGTAGACCATCTAGCTGGTCTACACAATTCCAGAAAGACAGAAAAGATTCTGGTCTGCAGGTCCACGTTGTATGCAGTCCTGATTTTTACAGCCTTCTCTTTTTTTATTCTGAGTAGACTCGCACTCAGTAACCCCCTTGACTCACTTGGTGTTATATCCATAGCCTCTTCATTATTATTGTTACCAAACCCCAGTTCACGTGCGCAACGCACAGGGAGGCCAAACAAACCTAAATGTGGGAGTTTGGAGCACAGAAAATTTTATCACGAGGGCCAAGCAAGGAAAATGGGCAGGTCATGCTCAGAAAGCCTGGACTCCCCAGTGGTTTTCAGGGAAGAGCTTTTCTAGAAAAAAATTGGGGGGGAGGGCTGCAGGATGTGTGACTTTCTTGTGAGTGGTTGGTGGTGAGGTAATGGGGTGGTGTTCCAGGAATCTCAGTCATCAGCCTTCTGGTTCCAACCAGTCTGGGGTCCCTGTGCTTGTGCTCAGACTGAAGTTACCATCCTCCACCTGGGTAGGGGCCAGAGAATTCAGAGATATGTATCACATTGCGATGTATATCCCCAGAGGGGGACCCTGTCCCATCCTGCACTATTGTTTCTTTTGCATTTCCTCCCTTCCCTAATTAGTAACTGTTTGAATCTGCCCTTTGCTATTCAGGGAAAGCCCAAGAGGCTGACGACGCCTTTTTCCTACAAGCAAGAAACCAGGGTGCACAGAAAGGCCTTTGTACCCAGGAGGGCCCCCCAGGGTGCTGACTGGTTTCCTGACGATCGCTGCACATCTATCGGTAAGCCCTCACAGGTCTGTGGCCTTGCTCTGGGGACTTTAATTCTCACTCTGCAAAATCATTACCCCTCCTTCTCGGCATTGAGGTTTTCCATTATATTTCAGGATTTGTATTTTAAAATGTACATGTTTGAAGTGATCCTATAAGTACAAAGAACTACTAAGAAGGTATGGAGGGAGGCTTAACAGGAGCTGCAAATTCTCCTTGATTATTCTACTTCCTCTGGCTTTTTCTGCTCTTTAACTAAATGCATTAAAGAGAAACAGCTCTTAATTGGGGTGGGAGTGGGGGATTGTAGGAGCAAATCGTGGAGCTGGCCCGAGGGGAAGCTGGCTTTCAGCGCCACCACACCCGCTCTGCATGCTTCTGTTCCTCTTCCTCCTGGAAGCCCAATGCTTCCCACAGACGCAGACCAGCACGCTAACTGGACACTGAGGTGATCTGCTACGGATTGCCCTTCTCCGGAGCTCCTCCTACACTGTCTTTCTCTCACCTCTCTCCCAACAAACCCTGTGGATATCGGTTCACATTTCTTAAAACCTTCCTCTTATCTTGCAAACTATTTCCGGTTAAGTTTTTGAATTGTTGACGATGGACTACTGAGTTCCCACTCCTAGAAAAGCTTTCTGTTGTCTGGGTACGTAGCATCATAATCAAAAGGGTTAAGCTATAGCCACATCTGATCAGTCGTTCTGGAAGAGAAAACTACCAAAGAGATTTTTTGGTCAGGTTGGCCTTTTTGTTTCTTACTGTCAAACATCTGGGAGCCCCTTTGTCTGCCTCTAGAAAAGGCCAGCACGAGCCAGGACACAGAAAAGAATGGCACCATCATTTGTTTTGTTCCGTTCGTGTTTTCCTGCCCGGGTTCAAGAGGAAGACTTCTGGACAGGCTGAGTTCATTTATTTAAATAGGAGATCCAAAGCAGATGGAAAAAATAATTACGGAGACGTCAGGAAGATCATGGATCAGTGGCATAAAATACAAGCCCTATGGGAACCACAATGCAGAGTCTAGATCGAAAGGTCAAGGGTGGGTGAACTCACAGGCATTGACAGCCACATGTGACAGAGTGCACAAGCTTTGGTGTCAGATAGATTTGGTTCTGCGGGGGGCTGAAGAGGCAGACCTGTTCCTTCCTGTATCATGGCCCTTAGGCAGTGGGGCCTTAGCTCTTTCTCCACAGAACACAGGTCTGGGGGAGGACGGATTGTGGTGAAAACCAGCCCAAGATTCTAGTACACAGTGGGGAAATGGCTGATGTCACCTCTGAGGTGCTGCCTTGGGTCTAGGCACAATCGCTGGAATTCTTTGGAGCCTGGTTAAATGCACACATCTTGTGAAAGCTACAGGGCTTCATCTCTTTGTATCCAGCTGCATCCAGGCCTGAGGCTGCTGACGTTTGACACCAGGAGCTATTTATTTAGTGCAGAGTGCCTATTTGTATCTTGAGCAAAGAAGCAAGGCCTGGGGGTTAGGGTGGAGGGAAGGGGTGGGAGCCAGTACCAGTGCCTGCAGCATCTACTGTGTCTTCACTATTCAGAACTTGTAACTAAAATATTTAAAGAAACTGATTTAAATGGAAATTAAAGGGCAAATGTTCCCCTTCCCCTTAAAAAGAAAAGAAAGAAAAAGAGCAATTTCCTGCTCTTTCTCTTCTGGCTATCTATGTGGCCTTGGGTAAATTTCTTAATCTCATGTCTTCTCCTCTATAAGATGGACATCACAATACTTACTTTTCAGTGTAGTTTAAGGATATAGGTGCTATTTGTAAAGTAGTTAGCCCAGAACCTAGACTATACATAGGGCTGAGAAAATGATAGCTATTATGATAATAAGTATTGAACTTTTTACCAGATATGAAATAGGCTGTAAATAGTTACGTTACTTGGATTTCACTGAAACTATAAACTTCCTTGAAGAGCAACCCTGCACCTGTACTTACTATGTTCCGCAAATGTTTTTGTAGTTATAACGTGCAGACCCTGGGCATCTGGGAGTGGATAAATCGAGTGGAGTTCAAGCTGGTCTCATTTATTCTAAAGCACACTGCTCCTCCAAGTTCCATTTTTGCTGTGGGTGATGCCACCATTTTGCACTTATTTCTAAGAAAAAAACCTGATTAAGGTTCCCTCTTTTTCCTTTCCTCCTCAAATCTAAGCATTACAGAATTCTGAAGCTTTCTCCCCACATCGTCTCCTGCCCCTCAGAAACCATACCGATTCAATTCAATTCAGTCTCATGTTCAGTTTCTTTACTAAGCCCACATTGCCACCAATGTGGCTCTGAGCCTCCTTCAGACCATCACCTGCGTGCAGGGAGTCTGCAATGCTCATGTTTGCCCTGATTCCTTTGTCCTCTGCCCCTACCTCAGTCCTCCTAACAAGAATGCATTGGGTGCCTGTCAGATCTAGAAACCACCAAGATCACACAACCCTAGCATAAATTTTTTTAATGGTGAAATAACAATAAAGAAAACATAAATTTAGGCACATCAAAATCATCTCTACCCTCTTGGAAATGCTGCTGTGAATTTCAGCCTCCAGTGCAAAGCCCCGAGTAACATTGGCCAGGACAGACCTTTCCTCCCTCCCTGCCAACCTTCCCTCTGCCCAGAAAGCTGCCATGTATCCTTCACTGACCCTTTATCATGGCACAGTCCCTGGGCTAAGAACACTGCACATGTAATCCTCATGTAGCCCTCACAGCAACCCCAGGAAGAGATGTCATTATCTCCGTTTCACAGAAGAAGCAACTGAGGAGTAAAGAGAATAGGTAACTCCAGTGAGCGATAGAAGAGGGATTTGAACTTACATTCTTTCTGCCTCCAAAGTTCTTACTCTTAAGTGGGCTGTGTGACCTCCCACATGGTCACATTCATCCCTTCTTTTATCTGAATTTCCACTTCCTTGTGCATGCTTTTCTCACACAGGCAGCCGACATACTCTTTTCCTGTTCTTAGATTTTATGCCATCTGCTTTTCTTCAGGGCTTTTGGAAAATCCTACTTTCTACCAGAAGTTGTCGTGACTCAAGGGAACTGAGCAAACGACCCTTCATCCACATTCCAAACAAACCTAGTGCCCTCTCTCCTCAGAATTCACGTGTTCAGTAATTAAATGCTTATAAAACTCTCATTTCTGTAAATCAACCAGTTGATCTGATCGATACCACAACAAATGCATGGTCGTCAACCTTGCTCATCCCTTTACCTGTCTTTGGCCAGCATCCTCTCTGACTCACCTCCGTGATTCCTTTCCTCAAGTCCCCCACCCACTCCCTCACTCCCAGAATCTTGGCTTTTACTTTATTGAATAATTTAGGAAGATCTGTTCTTCCATTCAATAGTTGCTTAAGGAACAGGTACACAACCATATAGATATTTCAATGGTATCTCTGAATATCTCAAACGGAGTGTATCAAGTTCTCTCTCAACTTGCTCATTTTTCTTTATTCCCATTCTCACTATCTATAGTTACTCAAACTGAAACCTTGAAAACATCCTAAACTCTTCCTTCTACATCAAACTTGACGTCTAAACAATTATTGGGTACTGCTAGTTTTGCTTTTAAAATATATTCAAAGTTCTACTTCATCCATTTTACCACTCCTTGATTGTAACAACCCAATCTCTTGCTTGCCAATCTCTTGATTGTAACAACCCAATCTCTTGCTTGCCTTCTGTTTCCTTCTGAATCATCCTATACCCTATAACTAAGGCAGCTATCAGAAACTCAAATATGACTGTACCACTTTCATACTTAAAATCCTTTGAAGACTCCCATTGCCTATAGAATAGATTTCAAACTCTCTAAAATGCACATACGGTCCTTTGAAGCCTGGTCAATTTCTTCATATCCTTCCCCAACCTGCCTGAAACTTTAATCTCTACTTGTACCAAATTACTTTTGGTGCCCTACCCATACCCTATGTGTAAGTTGTTTCACACCTCTATCCATAAGTCTATGTTATTTCCTCTGTCGAGACTACACTTCTCATATCCCTTTTTAACCAACACTTATTCATCATTTAAGACTGTCATTTGGCTGAGTTGGGCTAAGCCTCCTCATCAGCATACTCTCATACAAATGATCTAACTGTTCACCATATGACATTGAAATTATGTCTTTATGTGTCATTGTCTCCTATAAGACCGCAAGCCTATTAATTTTCACACATCTTATATCTAGCACAGTTCATATAACACAGTAGGTACTCAATAGATGTTTATTTGTTGACTTCTGGACTGGGTACAGTGAGGGCAAAATCTAGTATAAAACATGATCCCTGGCCCCAGGAGTTGAAAGGTTCTCAGGGTATGGGCCATGACTAGTTAAATTGAATGCATATTGAGTGGAGTACCACTTGCATGGAAGTATTGACTAATAATAAGTTCTAATAAATGCACTAATATCTATCTAGGGGGTCTAGTAGTAGATACTAGTTAATTGCATTTTACACTTGTTGAAAACCAAGAAATAACGTCATGTGCATTTGTGTTGACTTCCACTGGACACCCAATGATACCTTAAGGCAGTGGTTCGCAGTAGCATCAGCACCAGCTGGGAACTTGTTAGGAATGTGAATTCTTAGATGCCACGCCCCAGACCTACTGAATTACAAACTCTGGGGGGAGGGGCCCAGCAATCTGTGTTTTAATAAGTCTTCCAGATGATTCTAATGCACCCTAAAGTCTGAGAACCGCTGCTCTCAAGAAATAGTCTGGGTGTGATAAGCTCCCTTAATTTGAAATTGAATTCCAGGAAGGTGAATGTGACCCAGTAGATACCAGCACTTAATTCTAATAAAGGTGATGCTAGCTATTGAATAATCTCATTCACACACAAGTTACATTTGAGCATGAAGATTGCATTTTTTATTAAATGAAATTAACCTTTTGGAATCATTCCTATCAAAGGTGTAATTGAAGTTAGGTCAAGGACTGGGAATATGTGAATTTTGGCTCCATATATTTCTTGGTTTTTTATTCTGTTCTGTTGGTTTATTTTTCTATCTCTCTGTCAATGTAACATTGATTTAATTATTATTGCCTTATAATAAATTTTAGTAACTGAAAGGGCAAATTCTTCTTTTCCCTTGTTCATTTTCTCAATTGCCTAGGCTATCCTCCCATATTAGTTAAATTGTTAATTTCATGAAAAATTATTTTGTGATTTTAATTGAAATTTAATTGAAAATTATTTTGTGATTTTAATTAAAATTTTAACTGAAATTACAAATGAATTTAGGAAGAGGTGACATCTGTATGATATTGGGTCTTTCCAAACCTCAATATGGTGTATCCCTTTAATAATGCAAGTTTTTCTTTTATCTTTGAATAAAGTTTTATAGTTTTCTCTATAACGATCTTACAGAAACTTTTTAAATGTTTATTTCTTGATGCTGTACACTTTTTTTTTTTTTGCTATTATGACTAGTTTCTTCCTTTCTATTGCATTTTCTATCTGGTTCTTTTAGGTGTACCAAAAAGCTATGTATGTTAATATCATATCCTACAAACTTTTCAAGGTCTCTTTTCAGTTATAATAATTTTTCACTTTTTTGTACACATATTTCTTGAAGTAGGTTGATTTACAAAGTTGTTTCAGTTTCTGGTGTACAGCAAAGTCATTCAGATGACTTTGATAGATATATATACATACATACATACATATATATACATATATATATATGCTTTTTCATATTCTTTTCCATTATGGTTTATTACAGGATATTGAATATAGTTCCCTGTGCTATAAGTAGGACGTCGTTATTTATCTATTTTATATATAGTAGTTTGTGTCTGCTAGTCTCAAACACCTAATTTATCCCCCATCCCCTTTCCCCTTTGGTAACCATAAGTTTATTTTCTATTTCTTTGAGTCTGTTCCTGTTTTGTAAATAAGTTCATTTGTGTCATATTTTAGATTCCACATGTAAATGCTATCATATGATATTTGCCTTTCTCTTTCTGAATTACTTCACTTAATATGATAGTCTCTAGGTCCAGCCATGTTGCTACAAATGGCATTTATTTCATTCTTTTTTATGGCTGAGTAGTATTCCATTGTCTCTCTCTCTCTCTGTGTGTGTGTGTGTGTGTGTGTGTGTGTGTGTGTGTGTGTATCTCACATCTTCTTTATCCATTTATCTGTCAATACACCTTTAGGTTGCTGCCAAGTCTTGCCTATTGTAAATAGTATAAGCATCATTGTCCTGTTTATACTTTAAAGAGAATGCTTCTGAAGTTTTGCCATAAAGAATATTAACCATAGGATTATGATTTAGTATAAAGATATTCTCTTCTTTTTCTAATATTTTATTGTAAATGTACACTGAATTTTATTAAAAACTTTTCAGTAGCAGTTGAGCTGATTAAGATTTTTGTATTAATATTTTAATGTGGTGAATTAGAATTTTAAATATTGAAATATTTTTTCTTTCCCAAGATATATACTAATTGGTCGTGATGAAACATTTCTTAAAACAATTAATTTTACTATTATATCGTATGGAATTTTGATCTTTGTCCCTAAGTGAGATTTATCTATAAATTTTTTTCATGTTCTACTATTTGAGATAATAGAAGTCATGTAAAATGAGCTTTCTCTATTTTTCTGTCCTCTGAAAAAAGTAATTAAAGACAATAATGATCTATACCTTAAAGTTCTGGCAAAAGTAGTTGTCCTTAAAACAATCTGGGCCTGGATCCTTTTCAGCTGGAGATGAAAATGTTTTTAGTTAGTAACTCCATGTATTTATCAATTATTGATCTACTGAAGTATTCTATTACTTTTGAATAAATTTTATATTTTTTCTACAAAGCTACCTATTTCATGTGCTTTCAAATATATTATAAAATTGTTGATTTTATTCACTTACCACTTAAATTTCTAATATTTCCCATCATTATACATATTATTTTTTGTTCTAGCATATTGTGTGTTTCTCTTTTTTTCATGACCAGTTTGTCAGAGGTTCATCTATTTTATTATTATTTTCAGATCTTTAATCAATTTTTGATGGCATAGTATTTTTTTTAATTGAGGTATATAATTGACCTATAATAAAACATTAAATAAATGTTTTAAATAAACATTTAAAATATACAATTTGATAAATTTTATCTCATGTACACACAGACACACACAGAGGAAATCATCACCACAATGAAGATAATGAGAATATCTATTACCTCCAGAGTTTTCACATGACTAGGAAATGCTTGGAGGTAATAGATATTCATAGATACCTTTGTGATTTTCCCCTTTCACTCTTCCTCACCTCCTGCTTCCACTCCCAAGTAACCACGTTTCTGCTTTCTGTCACTGTGAATTAGTTCTCATTTTCTGGAATTTTATGTAAGTTGACTCATTTAGTATATAAGCATTTCTGTGTGGCTTCTTTAAATCACACAAAATTATTTTGAGATTTATCTAACATATATCAATTAATTGTTCATTCTTTGTTGCTGAGGAGTATTCCATTGTTTGGATATACCCCAGTCTTTTATCCATTCACTTGTTGATTGACATTTAGATTGTTTCTTGTTTGGAGTTATTACAAATAATGTTGCTATAAA
Organism: Stenella coeruleoalba; assembly: GCF_951394435.1. Classification (NCBI taxonomy): domain Eukaryota; kingdom Metazoa; phylum Chordata; class Mammalia; order Artiodactyla; family Delphinidae; genus Stenella; species Stenella coeruleoalba. Next base: position 53,989,652 of record NC_137148.1, read on the forward strand.
TATTCATGCACAAGTCTTTTTATGGACATGTGCTTTCATTTCTCTTGGGTAAATACCTAGGAGTGAAATAGCTGGATCATATGGTAGATGTATTTTTAGTTTTTTAGGAAACTGCCAGACTGTATTACAGATTGATTGTACAATTTAACTTTCTCACTAGCATCATAATAGAGTTCCAGTTCTTCCACACTCTAACCAACATGTGATATGGTCAGTCATTTGAATTTTGACCATTCTAATACATATGTAATAGTATCTCATTGTGGTTTTAATTTGCATTTCCCTCATTACTGATCATTGTTTCATGTGCTTATCTTCTGTGTATCTTCTTTAGTATATTTTTAAATCGTTGTCCTTTGTTTAATTGGGTTGTTTGTTTTTCTATTTCTGAGTTTTAAGCTTTTTTTTTTTTAATATTCTAGATAAATCTAAATCTTTTACAAGCATTTGCAAATACTTCTTCCCAAACTGGGGCTTGTCTTTTTATTCCCTTAACAGTGTATTTTGGAGAGTAGAAGTATTTAACTTTGGTGAAGTCCAGTCTAACAATTTGTTCTTTTATGAATTGCTGTGTTGATGGTGTATCTAAGAGTTATTTACTTAACGTAAGGTCACAAAGATTTTCTTCTAATGTATTCTGGTAGAAATTTTATAGAAGTCTTACATTTAGGTCCATGATCCATTTGAGTTAGTTTTTATGTAAGATGTGTAAGAGATATATATATATATATGTATGTGTGTATATATATATATATATATATATATATATATATCTCACATGGATATCCAATTGTTTCAGCATCTTTGTTGAAAAGACTATTTTTTCTCTACTGAATTATCTTGGTACCTTTGTAGATCATCAGTTTTTCACATATGTGTGGGTTTACTACTGCACACTACATTTAATCCTATTAATCTATTTGTCTATCATTACTCTAATACCACACTGTCTTGATTAGTATAGTTTTACTATAAGTCTTGAAGTCAGGTAGTGCTGGCCCTCCTATTTTTTTCTCTCTCAAAGTTGTTTTGGCTATATTTGGTCTTCTGCATCTCCATATGGATTTTAGAATTAGCTTGCCAATTTTTAGCCTACCTTCCCTTAAAAAATCCCAGCAGACTTTTTTTTTTTAATTGGAATTGCTTTGAATCTATAGCTCAACTTCAGGAGAATTGATTTCTTGAAAATATTGAGTCTTTCAGTTCAGGAACACAGAATGTCTCTCTATTTAATTAGGTCTCATTTCATTTTTCTTGGGTCTTTTTCATAGCTTTTAGTGTACAAATCTTTCACATCTTTTGTTAGATTTATCCCTACATGTTTCATATTTTGGATGCTATTATAAATGGGGTTTTTGAAAATCTCTGTTTCTGATTGTTTGTTGCTAATATGTAGAAATATAATCTATGTTCTGTATATTGATCTTATATTCTCAACCTTGCTGAACTTACTTATTGCTTCTAGTAGTCTTTTGGTAGATTCTATCAGATTTTCTACATAGTTTTCTGAGAAAAAAAGACAGCTTTACTGTTTCCTTTTCAATCAGTTTTTTTCCCTTTTTTTTTGCCTTTTGTACTAAGATACCAATGCAATGTTGAATCAAAGTGGAGAGGGTATTTGGGGGGGAAAAAACCAAAAGCAAAACAAACATTAAGTGGAAATTTTTGTCATGTTTCTGATCTTAAGATAGATTTCAGATATGGGGTAGGTGAGAAACCATTCTGGGATCTAAATTAAAATGGATCTGCAGTTTAAATTATTTTAATCAGATAGACATTCAAGCATAAATCCTATTTTCAGTAAAGTGCTACATGAAATATTGGGGCTTATTTTAGATTTCTCTGTATTTGATTTAGTAGAGTATCTAGGGAATTCCCCCGATTAGGGCTTGTACATGTGAGATATTTGATGAGAAGAAACCGGTATGGATTTTCGAACCATCACATCTGTCCATTAAAAATCACTAAACCAAAAGGTAGGAGGGGAGGTCAATGGGGACAAGCATTGTGCTGCAGCACCTTCCAACTTCCATATCTTTTGCATCAGAGCACTGCCAGGCACTATGATGAGAAATGCAATTTTGGAGATACTGAGTTACTTAGCTCTGGGCACCAAGAAGTTACACACACACACACACACGCACACGCGCACACACACACACACACACACACACACAACCTGCCATCCCTGGCTTCTGGTTAAGGGTACCCTATGAAAATTACTCAAACTGAGAGTGGGAATTTGAGATTCACAATAATATTGCTATTGTGATGGCTCAAAATACCTTTATCAGGGGCCACCTAGAAGGAACCTGACCCAGACATTCTAATAGGCTCCTATAATTTTTCATCACCTCAGATTATAAGACTAGATAGGTTTAAAACAGGTCTTGGTAGTGCCAACTCTGCCTGGAGCACAGTCAGATTCAGATACATGACTGAAGCCTGTGCTGGAGGGGAGCACCTAAGACCAGCACAGAACAGGACATATGGCATGAAGCATGCTCAGCCACAATGATCTCCGCTCAAGGGAAGTTGGCAGCCCTCTGGGGACTGTCAACAAGAGTCCTCAGCCAGTCTGGGCCAGGATCATCAAGTTATAGAATATTGGAGTGAGGAAGGACTTTAGAGATTCATTGAATCCAGCCATCTCATTTCACGGATGAAGGGACTGAGGTTTGAAGTAAAGTGACTTACCCAAGAAGTAAAGTGACTTCTCCCAGCCATCAGCACTGGATACAAGGCAAGACAAGACCTCAGTCAAATGCTCTTCCTACAAACCATATTCTTTCCTATAATAATTCAGTATCTGCCACCAGCTGCCAAAACAGTGTCTTATCAAATATTAAAGTGAGGAAAAAACATGAGTTGACCTAATTGCCTAAATAATTGTAACTCTTCTTATCCAGGCACGGTCATATACGACATCTGACAGTCCATAGAGTAACATTTTCAAAAGATTTTCTGATCATAAATCCCTGTGGAAGTGAATAAAGTGAATAGCAAACAAAATAACTCCCCCCTCAGGGAAGCCCGCATGACTCCAGACCGTTTCTTCCAGACATTCAACCCCCCGGGGCTCAGCTGAGCATGCCATAGCAAGCGCATTCAGTACTTGGGAAAGAAAATCAGTGCATGCATTAGTGACCGCGGATCCAGTTTCTTGGGTCCAGACTTGAAAATAACCAATAACCAGCTCTATAAACACAGAAGCACCAATCTGGGCTATTCTCAGAGAACACCATTTTCGTTTCTCTGTGACTTAGAGCCAGTTACACAATCTCAACTTCCTTGCTCAGAGAAGGAAAATACTAACATCTTCCTCATAGGTCTCTTTAAATAAGCTAACATGTATAATGTGCCTGTACTTTTAAGATATTTAGTGAATGCAGGTTAATTTCTTTCTCCTACTCCTCCACACAAAGATTTTAGCATTTTCTCAAGATTATTTATTTATTTATTTATTTTTTGCGGTACACGGGCCTCTCACTGTCGTGGCCTCTCCCATTGCGGAGCACAGGCTCTGGACGCGCAGGCTCAGCGGCCATGGCTCACGGGCCCAGCCGCTCCGCGGCATGTGGGATCTTCCCGGACCGGGGCACGAACCCGTGTCCCCTGCATCGGCAGGCGGACTCTCAACCACTGCGCCACCAGGGAAGCCCTCAAGATTATTCTTAAGGTAAAATACTATTTACTCTGGCCAATCAGTTAGCAAAGAGCTTGCCTTTATCAGAACTGTTTTCTAACTTCAGCTCAGTATCCAGCAGCTGATGGTTTTTGTTGTCAGCCTCAGGAGAAGTTTCATCTATTTAAGAACATGAGACAAATCTGAGATGTGTGGCCAAGGTAGAAGACTTTCAAACAAGAAACAGCCGTCTGTTCCCAATTGTGGGAGTGTTTATTGTCCCAAGACAACAAGGCTGAATAAACCATGCCATCTCTGTGGGTGCCCTATGGCTCTGGAGTTCTTCGATCATCACCATTATATTCAGTGAGCAATCCAAGATGCACTAGGTATTGGGAAACCAAAGTTACTTTCTTCAGCCCTGCTTCCTGTGACGTTAAGTTGCGTTAGCCTGGGTCCTCTGAGAAGCAGATATCAGGATAGAAGTAGACATGCAAATATTTTCTTAAAGCAAACACTTGTGTGACAAAATCAGAAGAGAACCAGGAGAGGCTAGGAGACCTGTCAGATCATTACGTAGGTCTGACCCTTGTGAAGGGGAGCGGGAAGGAAAGCAGCTTGAGTGGGAGAATTTTAGACTCCAGGGTAGGTCTAAAGGAGGTTCAGCAAGGCCAGTGGGAGGGATCTTCCAGCCAGAGTTGCCCATCAAAGGACCCCTTCCTTACCCAGGTACGAAGCTGCTTTAGTCTCTCCGATGTGCTCAGGCTTGGCTGGGAGCAGCCCGTGGGACGTATGGCCTCAGCACTAACTCCTGGATGGATTTCACAGCCCAGCATCAGGGACTTCAGTCAGTGACACTCCTGCAGTGGGAGATCTGAGAGGTGTATTCTCACGGCTACCTTACATACTATAAGTGGCACACATGTCGCTAAACATATAAAGCACACATCGGTAGCATTAAAAAGTTAATTGACACAAGTCAGGGCGCAAATCATCATCGTTTTACCCTCTCAAGTAAACTTAGAATCAATAACCATAGGTACAGCGGCAGCCTAAAGTGTCTGCCTTCCTCCTGTGACTTCTCAGTTCATGCTACAGTATTATTCACGATTGCTGGTGAGCATTTAACATGGCAAGGTGCTGTGCAAAACATTGCCTATGCAATATCTCACTACTTCTTCATATAAATTCTATTGAGGAAATATTATCTCCAGTTAACGCAAGAGGAGACTGAGGCTCAGCCAGGTTGAGTACCTTGTCCAAAGTTACACAACTAGCAAGTGACAAAGCTGAGATTCAAAAATAGACTGATTACAAGTGCACTCATGAAAACACTCCACTCTACCCTCCCTTCCTTTGTGAAAGTTTGAAAGACCAGAAAACAACAACAATCTAAGTGTCCGTTTAAAACTCAGTGGGGTCACCTTGATCCTAGCTCAGACACAGCCAGCATTAATTGCTATATTAATTCACCGACTCTGTTCTCATGTGTTTATTTTCTCTGCCGTGGGTGAGAAATTATGAGCACTTATCCTCATTTTTCCTAACGTGTACAAAGCATGCTAGTGACCTATTTTCCAAGCACTCTGAAAGCTGGAGATTTTTCTAAATTAGGAAACTGGTGGACCTGTGCAGCTGTTTATCAAAACCATGTCTCCAAGTTACACAGCAGAAAATGTTGTCTGATAGATTAGAAACCTTACCTTTGTCCAATGTGGCCAAGCCCCAAAGTTTTCCCAAATCTCCATATATCTTAGGTTCCATTTGCTGTCAGTCAGTTGGTTGATAAATATTGTAACTTCCTGAACACTTACTGAATAGGGTACAAAGAAAATAGAGGTTTCAGCTCCCATTCTCAAGAACACTACAATCGGTTTTGGGAAATAGAAGGAGGATATTCAAGATGGAAATGTAAGGTCACTTTAAACAATGTATAAACATATTCAAAATGCATTTGGGTCAATGTGACCACAAAGGAAGAAAAGTTGTGTACCTTTTTGCCCTGGAAAAACATAGTTGCCCAGGGAAGGGGCTATGTAGGGGTTTGGCCTGGACCAGGAGTTCTAGCCTTGGTTTTGCTCTAACAGTGTGAGCTTGAACTTACCACTGAATATTTCTGAATTCCAGTTTCTTCTCTGTAAAATAAAGCAGTTGGTCAAGACCAGTGATTTTCAAACTTTGCAAAGCCAAGAATCACTTTTTCCCCTCCTCCCACTGAAACGCAATATAAGCTTGAGTTGAATTCAAGCTGGAGGTGAAGGGAGGTGAAGGGTCCTTGTCCCCTCAGAAGTCTGTTAGCTGTGCACGGGATCATGAGGTTCCCAAGGACACAACTTGAACACCCCTGGTCTAGACATTATCTAAGGTAACCTTGGATTAAAGTGTGGTGATTCTGTGGATCCCAGAGCATGAACAATTTAATATGAGAAACATATTTTAGTTCTTTTGAGATCTGAGTGCAACTTGATTTATAAATCAATAGAACTACAGTAGAAGGAGAGACCTTGTATCTCTCTGCTGTACGAGATGTGAGATCAGTAGCCCATTAGGCAAGCAATCTGGGTCATGATTTCATTCGTAAACATTCATCGAGCATCTTCTGCATGCCAAGCTCTATAGACATAGGTGCTAGTATTGAAATCCCTTGAGGAATACTCAGTCTAATAGGTTCTTGGATCAGAAAATGTTCTTCATTTTGAGAAGCCCTCAAAAAGGCAAGGTAAGAACAACATGGAGTGTTCTCAGTTAGAGCTTTTAATAATAGGTTATTTATTTTATCTAATTGGAACTACTCTGGATAGATTTAACATGCACAGTGCAGCCTGAGGGGTCTATGCAATAAGGCCCAGGGTAGACAGCATGGTGGCATCCTGACTCCCAGCCGGGGGCACAGTGAAATCAAGTGCACTTTATCAATTAGAGATCAGAAAGCACATGGAAAATGCTCTACATGAATGATCTTCACTGGTCATTTTATCCTGAGACAGGGCATAAAAAGGAAAGTACCCATCCCCATCACCCTTACCCACTCCCAAATCCACTCCTGAATTGAAAGGTTAGAAAAATGGGCCCCAAATATCAGTCTAGCAGAACACAACTAGTTCAGACATGTTTTATTAGAGTACTTGCCTATAGAACCCAAGCATCTCTTATTTCTTAATGGTTAAATTAAATCTTGCTCTGTCTCAAGGCTATTTCAATGTGGCCATTGACTCACTGAAAAGCTTATAAGATAGAACATCAGATTCTAACACTTTTATAACAGGGAGAGAAAATGAGTGTATACATTTTAGAAGCATTTTAACGCAAATGATTTGGAGAGAAGAGTAGAAAACAAGGCATAGTTTAAAAGGAAGCTCCTTTTACACTTATAGGTTTATAAATAATATATTTATAAGTAAAAAATAAATATATCATTTATTTAAACATATTTTATACAGTTAATTTTATATATAAACAAATAATAAGTATAGAGATTAATATATAAATATATTTTCCATAAATGTATTTATGAATATATTATTTACGTTCTATGTTTATAATATAAAAAGAGCTACCTTTCTTTGAATGATACCAAGATCATTTTGGAATTGAATACACATTAATTCCCTTCACGTGACTTAGTCATGTTAACTTCTCCAGGCAAAGAGGACTCCTAGTATTTTGTGCACATCTACTACAATAAAACTGTATCAAATGTCATCCCTTCTTGTCAAGAAGCTGAGAAGAAATTATTATATATATATCATCAGTTGCACACAGAGCCTGTAGGTCAGCGCCTTGCCATCACTAGACATTAAGGTTTTCTTCTTTTGGTAAATTATTTTTTATCATAGAAAATTCAAAAACATACAAAAGTAGAGACAATAGGATAATAAACTCCCAGCTACCATTACCTAAGTTTACCAGTTATCAACTAAAAGCCAGTTTTATTTCATTTATATGCCTACCCACTTTGTCCCTACCTCATGCATGGGTTACTTTGAAACAAACACAGGACATCATGTCATTTCACTCATAAATATTTTGGTATATATCTCTAAAAGATAAGGGCTTTAAAAAACAAAAACAGAAACAAAACCATAATGTTAAGACTTTTCTCACGCCTAAAAAATATTTAACAATAATTCCTTATGTCAGATATCCAGGCAGTTTTAAAATTTTTCTCGTCTCATAATTTTTACATAATTATTCTATCGAAGTATAGTTGATTTGCAATATTATATTAGTTTCATTTTGTACTAATTTTGTATTGTGATTCAGTATTTTTACAGATTATATTCCATTTAAAGTTATTATAAAATATTGGCTATATTCCCTGTGCTGTGCAGTATATCCTTGTAGCTTATTTATTTTATACACAGTAGTTTGTACCTCTTAATTCCCTACCCCTGTCCTCCCCTCCCCTCTTCCCTCTCCCTACTGGTAGCTACTAGTTTGTGCTCTATATCTGAGTCCGTTCCTGTTTTGTTATAGTCATTTGTTTGTTTTAGTTTTTAGATTCCACATATAAGTGATAAAATACAGTATTTGTCTTTCTCTGTCTGACTTATCTCAGACATAATTTTTGTTTTAATTAGCTTCAAGCAGAGTCAGTGCATTGCAGTTGACTCGTCTCTTCAGTCTCCCTTCATCTGTAGTAGAAGTGTCCAATAAGAAGATAATGTGAGCCACACATGAAATATTAAATTATCTAATAGCCACATTTAAGATGTAAAAAAAGCAACATTAGTTTTAATAATATACATGATTAGACAATATATGTAAAATATTATCATTTCAGCATATACTGTATATAAAAATGATGGCTTTTTTTATACTAACGCTCCAAAATTTGGTATGTGTTTTGCATTTATACCACATCTCAGTGTGGCCTAGCCACATTTAGGTGCCCAATATCCACATGTACCTAGTACCTACTGATTGGACAGTGTCGATATATAGATTCCCTCTCTAAGGCATACGTTTTTGGTAATCAAAACAAACAAACAAAGGAACATGGAAAGGATTTTTATGTAACTCTTCCTTACCAAAGGATAAGAAGAGGATTCCCATGAGTGTGACACATGCATATTAGAGCCTGTGTCTCCCCAAAGCTTGAGACGGACACTCGTGTGCCCATGATTTCTTTGGGAATGGGATCCTTTAGAACAGAGGTGCATGACGGGAGGAAAATATTGAAGGAGGGAAAACCTGTGCAAAAATATGTTGTGGAGGTGGCTTCTACTACAGGAAACGGGTGGTGCATTCTGCGGGGACCTTCTGAGGAATCTTATAAAATACGTCACAGAGCTAATCACATGGGACAAACAGGAAAGCATTTCTGCTCCCATCCCCCAATACTAAAGGGGACTCAGGAATTATCACTCTCAGGCTTCTGGTTGTGAATGTATAAGTGAGCAACTCCAGTTTTGCAGAGTAGATAAGTCCAGGAGAGGAAGCAAGCAGTATCTGATGGGGGCAGAGTCAAACTGTTGGGTGCTTCTGACCCCTGAAAGCTGTGCTGATCTGATCAAAGCCTGCAGGGCATAGATTGGCCAATGCAGAAGTGGCCAGAATGAGGAATACGACCAAGAGGATTCTGGAGAGGGACATCACAGGTGTCCAGTAGGATGCACCTGTGACTTGAAAGTGAACATGTGTTAAATGAAAACCGTTTAGTACAGAGATAGGATGACCGTGACAAGAGCATGGGGGAACACAATTCAAAAGGGATTGGAATGGTCAGGGAGAGAAAAATATTAGTAATATCAATCCCACTAAGCTCCACATCTACTACTATTTTTTAAATAATTTCTGTTTATTGAATGCTTTTCTTTTTTCTTTTTGGCCACGCCGCACAGCATGTGGGATCTTAGTTCCCCAACCAGGGCTCAGACCTGTGCCCCCTGCAGTGGAAGCGTGGAGTCTTAACCACTGGCCCACCAGGGAAGTCCCTGTACTACCATTTTTTAAAGCCTCAGAGTTCTTCAAGCATAATCAACAATATCTGAAATTCCATCCAGAATATATAATATTCTGGTTTTCATTCTAACATGTGTTTACCTTTATCGCATTAGTGTGTTTTTCCAAAATTAATCCGATTTTCACAATGTGGGCGATAGCCAGTCAGTGCCTAGACCTCATGTCTACTTAATAAACAACACGTCTTCAACACTTATAGTTGAGATGATTTTGTAAAGACATTTTTTCAGAGCTAGACACGACCTTAGAAAGGGACATGTTGAACCAGTGCCACTAAGTGATACAAGAATTTCCTCAAGAGCCTTCTCTAGAAATAGTCACACAACATGTGTTGCCACCAGAGGATAAATGGGAAATACCTGGCTTAGTTTTGGACATCCTGTTTTGCCTGAATACTCACGGTTGTCGTAAAGCTAAGTGGCCAATCCACCCTCCACCAGTAAGTACTGCTATCTAAAGCGAGACACGTATTAGGCTAAAAATTAAGTTCAAGGGTGCCAGGTTCTGTACAACACCTTCTGCCAAATCTGTGCTATAAAAATGGTATGATCCTACCTACCTGCCTTGCTACCATACTATAGCAGATAAATCATCTGCCAGGGTGAGCTTTACTATGCCTTAGAATGTCTGTGATGGCTGTAAAAGAAACTGTGTTTATAAATACTGCACACATGATGGGATCTCATTCTCTTTACACATCGACTGCTGATTCCTGTTAAGTGACTGACTAAAAATTACTGCACTGGGACAAAAGTGATTAATCTGAAAATATGTACAGACTTTGACACTCATCCAGCTTGCCAAAGACAATTTTATAGTTTTTTAAACCCAATTTCCCTTCTCTATACTTTCCCTAAAGGGACCAAATTATTGGTACTTGGAAAGAAGTTAAGTTTACCTACACAATGAAGGGCTGAAAGAAATACTGTGAAGGAGGGGAAGGAGGGGAAAAGGCCCTGTGGGGTAGGGGAGGAAGAATAGTATTGTCTTGGGAGTTAGAGTGAAGGAGATTGAGGAGAGTATGAATGGCTGGGATGAATGAAGAAAATGAAGAGAAGGGACAGGTTTCAACATTGCTGTGGATTAGAAAGTAAGCTCCTTTTAAATATTCTTTGCAGCAAATGATAAAGAAAGCCATTCCTTTTTAATTAATGTTGCCCTTTGAACTGTTATTTGTTGCTCTAGGAGTCTTTGTGTTTATAGGGGGTACACTCCTCCAAATGTAACCCAAGTTCAGTGAGATGCTAACCAGGTACGTCAATGGAGCCCCATTACTGATTTATTGATACTTGGCTTTATGTCTTGGTTCTCATATTTGTTTTAGCTCCTTTCTTACAAGCTGCATTTTTAAAACTCTTTCTTGGCTTAGCTTTGGAAATATTTCTACCGAGTGTAACAGCTATTGTGGTTAAGTTACCACTGCATTGTTAGTCATTTCATTTCATTCACCAGACACATATTAAGTGCCAACCATATGGCAGGCTTGACACAGAGAACCAGGAGCTGGAGATGATCAACAATCGGACCTTGCACTGAAAGTTCCGTAGCTGCCAGTAATGGCATTGGAATGTGTCAGGATTCAAGTACACTAATACTAACAGTCACAGTCCTGCAAGCCATGATCTTAGGAAGCTTATAATGTCTATTATTGCCAAGTCAGGGCACCCACCACGATAACTTCCATTTTGGATAGTTATACACAGGGATGGATGAAAGGTGAAAAATGGAGTCATTCATCCAGATATATTGCCAATACTTAGACATTTCTGGGCAACGGTCTGATTCCCTTCACTTTCATCTTGAAGTTTGGCCTTGTGTAACCATATGTTGAATGTAAGCACTCTTAGGCTTACATTCTCAGTTTCTGCACATCCTCAGTTTCAAGGGCATTTTCATCTGACTGGAAGTGATAACACAACTGGAACCGAGTCGTGGCATTCGATGTAACCCTCCCATTCCAGTAAAGATGGCTGGAGGATGTTCAGCACCTGAAATTAGCCAGAACTTCAAGTTGTAGATCTCATCACTAAATTTATCTTTTCTGAACCTGAATTTTCTTGATATGTAAAGCTTTTTTAAAATAAATGCTTAGGACTGGGAAGATGCCCAGCACATTAAGCCTTGACCCATACAGAGGGAATCATTTTGTAAAAGGAAATAAGTCCTTTAATATAAACTGGGCGACCATTCAACCACTAAGCCTAGCTTCGAAGGATCGTATTTAATCCACTGAGTGTTCTGTTCTTTTCCACTCATCTAACTTGAGCCACAAATATGTTGCTTCTCGGTTTGCTCTCTGAGGATATTCTTTTCTTCCTTATCATGACTTAGAGGTAGCCAGAGAATAGTATTCATGCCTGGAAATGAATTATGAATCATTCAGTAGCTTCAGAATCCGAAAGGATAAGAAAAGCAATAGTTCCTAAAATTCTAGTCATTCTTTTGTATTCTATTCTATTGCAATAAAAATGCTATAATTTGAAAACTTGCTGCAGATGTTCTCGTTGAAGTCAGAGGAACAGATATGCTGGAGAGAATAGGCAAGGATAAAAAAGTGAGACAGAGAGCAAGAAAAAGTGTTTAAGGGCATCTTTATCAGATGTAGTTTTCATGGTCAGTGTATGGGGCCAGGATGTGCAGACAGGCAAGTATGGATATCGTGGCTTTATCTTCAAGGTGTAGCTTACTGCTTCCCGCCAAATGGAATGTAAATAGAAAGGCAAAGTGTTCCTTTTTGCTGTGAGTCAGATCCAGCCTGGGTGTCTGAAAGCGCATTCAGGAATGAAAGCTACTCCATTCAGAGATGACCTTATGATCTGACAGAAAAGTGTTTCTGTATTTAGGAAGTTCAGCCTGTGCCGAAAATAAAACTGGTGGTCCCTGGGAGCTCCCCTCATATTCCAAGGTAAACTAAATGCGTTAAATAAATAGAAAGTCTGAGTTAACATTCAAAACCAATGACAAGTAAAAAGGGATCATTCAGAAGGGAACATGGTCATACTTTGCACCAGACTCAAAGAGAGGAATCTGACCCAGTGTAAGAGTGTGTCTTTTCACCTACAGAACTATAAATGCAATTTTCAAAGATTTTTTTGTTATGGTCAGTATCTTTCTAGTGTATGCATAGAAAATCACATAAAGTACCCACAGTCTCACTAACAAGTACTAGACTTGAGAGGTCAAGAACTTTATGTGGTGGTCCCAAGCACTGACTTTACTAGTAAAGATTTGTTAGTCTAGGTCTGTTTTCAAAGATAGCAAAGATGATCTCAGAAATGTTCCTATCCCCTATCTTAGTGTCCATCTTTTGATTCCATAGCTGGAAAACATTTAATCGCATTAGGTCCTTTCAAGGAGCTGTGACGGAGAACAGTGCTTACCTATTTCAGTATCCATTTGCTTCTTCCTTTTGGTAGAGAAACCCTAATTTCTACCTAGGGTTGCCAGATTTAGCGAATAAAAATACAGATTACCAAGATAAACTTAACTTTCAGAAAAGAAACAAATAAAATTTTAGTGTAATATGTCTCAAATATTGTACTCATATCCAAAAAAGGTTTATCTGAAAATCAAATTTAATTGGCCATTTTTTATCTTATCACGTATCCCTACTAATCACTTATGTTTCTACCCAGCTAAGACTACATTTCTAAGGCTCAAATTATGACGTGACCAAGTTCCAACCAATGAGGTGGAAGCTTGTGTTGAGTGATGTTCCTAGAAAATCTCCTTAAAAGAAAATGGCATACGCTTTCCCCTCTCCCTCATCCTCTACGCTGCTACCTGAGAAGGATATTATGGAAGAAGAGCAATTTTGAGCCATGAGAAACAAGATCCCATAGCTCTGGGAGAGAAAGCAGGAGCCCAGTCCCTGGTACTATCATGCTACTGAATACCAGCCCTGAGCTGCCTTTCTTCAAATTTTCCTTGGGTGAGGGAGTGAGGAAGTGAGGGAGAGGGAGAGAGAGAGGGAGAGAGAGAGGGAGAAACTTCTTATATAAACCACCATTATTTGGGACTTTCTCTTGTATTCAGTTGAATCCAATCCTAAGTGATATAAAACCTTATATCCCTAGAGATTTGTGGGTACAACGAAACTAAAATTTGTGGAACAGGACAGTTTGTGTAGAGCAGAGTATTCCAGAGACTCTGTGAATGCTCAGTCACTTAGGTTCTCATTGTCTCTTTGTCTCTCACACACAGATTCACTTACTTTCCTAAAGCTTCTGCTTCCTGCCTTATCTTCTCCATAGTGCTCAGAAGTTAACTCTAGCAATTCAGGGGAAAAAAAGGCCATGCCTAGAGGACCAGAGCATAAAGGTGAATTGTGGTCAGCAATTTTCTCTAAGAGGTTGCTTGATCATTTCAACAGACCCTGGGGGAAGGAAGTCAGTTGTGAGCATGAACTCTGCGCACCGTGGGTTCCCCGATTCGATTCCTGTCCTCTGACAAACTCTTGGGGAGAAGATGGGTTTCCCCTCAGGCTCTGGCCTCAGCAGAAGATTGTGTGCCTGGTGGGCTGTGATGCTGCCTTGGTCCTGAGCTGACTGCACTTGGGGTGGGGGAGAAGCTCTGTTCTCTCTTGCTCTGTGGAGTGGTGAGCACACAGCCACTAAGTGACACACTTGCTAAAGTCTGTGTTGGCAGCCCTGACTTGTCCTCACCCTGCCACGCCCCAGGCTGGGGAGCTTTCTAGGCGGGTTGCACCTGTTGACAGGGGACTGTGACCTTGGGCCTCACTGGCACTGTGTCCCTCCGGGCAGGAGAGAGTGAGCACCATTAAACTCCTCCTCAGGAAAGGCAGAGGGGCTTCTAGAAAAATGTGAATGTCTGCTGTGAATGACCATCTCGCCAGTTAAGGCTTCCCACGGCGGAGGCAAAGAACTGTAAAGACTTCCTTCCTCTCTCAGAATGTATAACCCACTACCCTGAAATGTGTTTAGCCAGGCAGCTGGTCAGGGAAACAGGTGTCAGGCTTAGAGCAAAACCTCCAATTCTGTGTCATGGTCTTCCCCTCTCTTCCCTTAGGGAGACTGTCTCTATACCAAGCTTGTATTTTGAATATTCATTCCCTCCTTGAAAAAGAAAGTAGACACTTGTTATCCAGAGGTATACGTACAGTATTACCTAGATATATGCCCTGTACAATTACAATACAATCTAGATATCTGCCTCCTATAATTTTACATTTCAGATTTTAGTTCATAATGATTCCAGCTTTCAAAACCTTCTAGTTAGTGCTATACATTAAAATGGCCCAGGGTTTTGACTTCCTTAGTCAACAACTGAATTCCACAACAAACAAATTTATTCATTCATTTGACAAATACTGTTGAGCATTTACTGTTGCCAGGCACTGGGCCAGGTGTGAGGTATCCAAGAGTGGAAACACCAGACAAGATCCTTGTGCATATAGAGTTTATATTTTAATTGGAGAGACAGAGCAAAGCCACTATGTAAATAAAATAAGTACAATCTAGACTGGGTACCATGAAAGAAACGTACAAGGGGCTGAGCCCGGAGACTAAGCTGACTCTAGTATACTTCTCATCCCAGTATATTGTAATTATCTGTTCTGTCTCCTCATTGGATGCAAGAGCCAGGGCCCACTAATACTTTTTTCATCTTGGTCTTCCTTGTGCTTAGGATAGTGCCTGACACATAATGGTGCTGAAAAAATTGTCTGCTGAGTGAGCGTGTGAATGTTTGTGTTGAACAGTGAATTAATAAAGGATTGGGACTTCATTAAGAAATCGCTGTGCCTTGCACAAAATACAAAAAATACCAAGTAGAGCTTACATTTCACATTCTGTTTTCTTAATAACATTTGATATGTAATATTCAAGTTCCGTGTTTTCATCCTATATAGATTCAACCCGTAAGCAAATGGAGGTTTCATGGGTGAACAGAGAATCCAGTTTACCTAATTCTCTTCCAGTCCAACACAAATAAGGCACATAATACCTACCGGGGCTGTAAGTGTCAGGTACGGAATCAAAGCTAGAAGAAAACACGAGGTTTGAGGTGTCACTGGAAGCTTTAGCGGTAATTAAGTTCCCTGTTCTCAGGCTTCCTGTCACCTTCCTCTTAGCTGCCAGAACAGCATGTTTCAGTCTCGCTGCTGAAGGACTAAATGAGCAGCTGTGTTTTGTTCCTGTCTCTTCCCCCCAGGCCTCCCCCGCCCACCCCCCTTTCAGTTGCTTCCTTGAATTTCCTGTCATTCGGCAACTTCCCAGGGGGTACTGGGCTGAACCAGTGCTGGTATCTCTAAGCACAGACCACGATCTCCATTGTCTTTCATGGCTGCCTGGCTCCTGATGACAGAAAGGTGGATAAGCTGGATGAGAGAATGAAGCTGCCTAAGACGATATTGTGCTGTTTGGGCGGAATTACATTTGGGGATCTTAAAGTGAGAGTAGTTATCACCTCTAACCACCCAGCTTTACAAATGAAGAAGCCGAGGCTGGAGGTCAATACCTGAGGGAGGTGGAAACACAGGCCCTGGACTAGAAACAGGCATCCCAGCTCTGGCCAGCGCCCTGCTGCCTCCTCATGCATGCTTACACACCTTTTATCCAAGCTATCTTGCAGCACCGAATGTACAAAACCTTTAAATTGTGAGCCAGGAGTTCATTTTTAGTTGGTCATAATCAAGATCATACGGATGGTTATGGAGCACCTGTCAAATGCATGAATACTATTGTAAAAATCAAAAGCCCTCAAAAACCTCACAGTGTAGTTGGGGAAACAACTGTAAAACTCTAAAGCTAGAATCCCATTATTTAACAAAGGAGGGAAGAATTATATGGAAGGGAACATGATTTACTGCTGGTTGAATAGCTAATTGGAGGAAGAGTTGAGATTCAGACCTGGGTCTCCTGGCTCCCAGGTCAATATGTATCCCACGGGCACTGTGTACCTACAATGTGCAAGGAGAGAACAGCTGAGGGAAACATACGTATGGGCTCTGCAGTGCAGCATAGTCACTAACCGGACCCAGAAGAAGAAAGGATACTAAACATGGCAACCATCCGTGTAGCTCCCTGGAGGAGATGAGTCCCGAGCAAGGATTTATAGCATCACTCCAGACTGAAGCATGAAGCAGCAGGAGTAAGAATAAGCCAGGTACCTTCAGCGGCTATTAAGGAGACTCACATGCCAGGAGTGGAAAAGCTTCAGAAGAGCAGAGGAGAAATTGCCAAGAATTGTTGGGATCAGCTCAGAAGTTCATCCTACACCACTGAACACCCACTGTATGCCAGGCGCTGTGCTGGGCGCTGAATGAATGGGAAGCCGTGCCATACTGCATTGGGCTTCCCACTCTGGCCACTAGGATCTTGATTCCAAAAACCAGGTGGATTTGCCAAATGCATCCATAGAAAATTAAACCCATGGGGAACTCTAACTCAGAATTTTATGAAGATGACAGGAGGGTGTGATAAAAACAGCTGAAACCATGCTTGGTGGAAAAATCAGTTAGTTCTTGGTCCATACCCGGGAATGACAACCTCTAAAAGATGTGCCCTGTTGCTGATGGCAGGTGGCAGTTCCTCCTAACCTAAGAGCAGACAGCCATCCTCAGCCAGTGTAATTCAGGGACTATCTTCTGAGCTAGCCAGGTCCTGCCTCTGCTCTGGGTCCCCTGTGCTCTGATCAGATCTGAGTGAGGATATTTGTTCCTTGCTTCAGAAACCTTATTTCTAAGAGTTGTTTTCCCCTTTAAAAAATGCATGTAATTGTTCATCCGTCGATTTCCTTCTCCCTGGATAGTCTGCAAACTCTGGTGGCGAGTGTGTGATACTGTAGTCCAAAAGCATGTCTGTGTTCCCTCCACAAGCTGCTTCTTTTGTTCTGGCTGCCAGGTACTTTACGGATGATTCTCATGATTCTGTGTGCTTGGTGGTGGGAGGAGTTTTTTGGATTGTTGTTCTTTTTTAAATTCACTTCCAATCAGAGGATGACATGAAAGTAAATGCCATAATAGCCCTTTTGCAACACCATTTAGGATCCACCTGTACCCAGTAATATGTGGTTGACATTAGAAAACTCAGTTGGCTCTGATGCTTTGTTGGGTTATGAGTCAGGAAGGAGAAGGGGTTGAAATGATGGAAGAGCTCAAGGTGTATCTCCTGCTAGGTCCGCGTAGCATGGATACACAGATGAGAATGACTTTCCTCTCTTCTTGTAAGCTTCACTCTCAGAGGCATTGAACATGGGCTAATCTGGAAGCTGCCTGCCCCTTGCAAAGTGAAGGGAGTCAAAGAAGATGTCTTGGTGATTAATTGAATTCTGTACTTTCAAGTTAGAAAAACAAAGAGATACCACAAGACAGTTCATAAGGATTAGAAACAGAAAATGCTTCCTTTTATTATTTTTCTTCTCATTTTCTTTTTATTGTGGGAACATTTAAACATACAAAAAAGTAACAGGCTGGTAAAATAAGCCTCATGTATGCAAATATGTATATTTAATTTTTATTTTACCCTTCTCATTCTATTTCATGCATTTTTATAATATAACTAATACATTGAGTAGTCCATTATATAATTTAAATATAAATAATATATATTTTGGGGAAGTATGCTTTAAAATGTTTTACAAATAGGAGTAGTACATCAGAAATGTTTGGACATACTTGTGTTAACAGCAGTCACAAGACACTCTTAGGAATAATAAGAAGAATGATGATTAATATTTGTTGATGCTGATCTGCTCCCGGCACAGTGCTAATGGCTATACTATAGGAGGTGTCCGTGGGGCCCAGATTACACACTTTTCCTGTAACATCCGTAACTGGGGTAGAAAATCTAAACTGATGGACCTCAGATCAATTTAGATTTTGGATCCTGCCTCCCAAAAAAAAAATATATATATATATATATATATATATATATATATGTATATCTTTCTAAAAACAAGTACTAACCTTCCCAATATATTTTTAAAATTTATGTTTATATAACATTCATATTAAAGAAGTACCTGTGACATTGGGGAAGTCATTATATTTTTTTAGAACCTCTTTTATCATCTATAGATGAGGGAGTTAGAGTATCTAGGGTCTCTAATATTCCTCCTAGCCCTCACATTTTACAAGCCATTTCTATGAGGTTATAACTTGCTAAAGCCAAACACCCTATCCAATACATTATTTACATTGTCTCTGGTTTTATAGAAGAGGCAACACACGTGAGGCCCACTGTTATGTAAATCTTTATCGCAATCATCAACAATTTATTGAGGATCTCTGGTCTGCGGCAGATGTCATCAAGCATTACAAGGAATGAATGTGAAGGAGGCCACATTCTGTGGGTTCCATTTATAACTACATGACCATCTCAGATCTCACGCAGACTGTGCCTGGTCATGCCGTTGTCCTTCTGTCACCCTCTCCCTTGGTAGGCATTGGTGTCTGGGGGCCTGGCAGCCAGGTCAGCTGGCTGCAGGGGTTCTTGTAGCACTTACAGGGATAGGCATGTGGGATTCCTTTCAGTAAAGTGATAGGCATATCACACGCTGGTGTTCAGGCTCTGACATGCCACAGATTAGCAGGCGTGCCTCTTTTAAAAGGCATGTGATGGGCCTCTCAGTCTATGTCCTGAAATACTCAAATCCTCTCTCACATCCTGTATAAGCCATTTCCACCCAATTAGAGCCTTTCTCGCTATTGTTTTCAACGGTTCAATTGCAAGAAACGAAAAGGCAGAGCTGTGGCTCTGGCTCACTCACTTCTGAATGCTATATTTCCATTTTTCTGTTAGGTCCAGCTTGGGGAAGACAAGCAGCAGAGACTAGGAGTCCTAAAGCAAATGAAGGGGTTCAACGTGCTCGCAACAGAAGACGCTAGTCTATAGTGGTTTTTAAAAATTGGCTTTGACATCGTTAGTCTTAGTAATATTCTTTTGGATCTGTCTCTTCAAGCAAGGGCAATAAAAGCAAAAATAAAGAAATAGAACTACATCAAACTCGAAAGCTCTTGCACAGTGAAGGAAGCCATCAACAAAGTGAAAAGGCCGCCTACTGAATGGGAGAAGATACTTGCCAATGATATGTTTGATAAGGAGTTAATATTCAAAATATATAAAGAATGCATACAACTCAATATCATAAAAACAATCAGATTGAAAACTGGTCAGAGGACCCGAATAGACATTTTTTCAAAGAAGACATACAGATGGCCAACAGACTCGTGAAAAGATGCTCTACGTCACTAGTCGTCAGGGGAATGCAAATCAAAACCACAATGAAATATCACCTTATACCTGTCAGAATGGCCATCATCAAAAAGATAACAAATAACAAGTGTTGGTGAGGACTTGGAGAAAAGGGAACCCTGTGCACTGTTGATGAGAATGTATATTGGTGCAGCCACTATGGAAAACAGTATGGAGATTCCTCAAGAAATTAAAAATAGAACTATTATATGATAAAGCAATTTCACTTTTGTGTATTTACCTGAAGAAAACAAAACACCAATTCTCTACCAGGTTCATCTCTTGAGAGTTGTTTTTGGTAACTGGAGTTTCTCATGGAATGATGTGCTGTCTACCTTACCAGAGTATTGAAAATGTTTTGTGGAAAAAGAAAGAGAAGTAAAGAAACAAGGCAGTTACTGGTTTTTACTCACTTTAGACCCAAACCAAGAAATAAAAGCACAGTGTTAGTTACCCTTCATATTTTGACTGGGTTTTCCTGTTTCGTGACTTTTGGTTCTAAACTCTGATGCACGTGCCAGTCTTAGTTGGCAAAGGTAGATCAGGTTTGTAGTCCAGCTACATCCAGAAGGCTAGTTCCAGAGCCAGGGCCAAAGAGATAATCTGGTTTGAGGTTCTCAAACCTTCATCAGAAAGCTGTGCCAACAGGGCACCCCCCTCTGCTATTTTAAATGCTTGATGACTCTCGGTGTGTTTGGATCCATGCTTGTTCAGACTCTCAAAGGCAAACGTTCTGCTCCTGTTTGTTTGGAAGGTGCAGAAGCCTTTTGCAGTCTGCAGCTCTGTGGCAACGTCCAATTGCGTAGTCCTTGGTCGCCCAAGTCCAGCCCTGAGTGAGAAGTGGGCAAAGGTTCCATAGACCTCCCGTTCCCTTTATTCATAAGGTGGTTTACTGTTTCTTGAGCACTAGACCTTGTTCTTTGGAACCATATAGCAGTTTCCCCTCAGTTTCTTTCAGTTGGCATGTGGCTTCTGTAACAACACATCAGTACATCTTTCTTACAGCTCTGTTTCTAGTTTCGTTGAATATCGCCTTTATGCAAAAAAATTCTCTCTCTCAGCTGGCATGAGACTGTGTGTCATGGGACAGCCCTAGTCTTCTCCCATCTTGTGAGCCCTCTCACCGCTTATTTATCAGAAAGGAGATTTAGTTAGTAGGAAAGACATTGTAGCAGATTTGACACAAGTTGGAAAACTCAGGTGGGCAGGAAATGCTACGTTTGGTTAAACTTCTCTAAATCAAATTAAATCTTACTCTTCACTTTCATCCAGGCTGGGGGATAAGTCAAAGGCAGTCACTCTTCCTACCCTGCCCCCCACCTTCCCCACATCCGCCAACTCAAGGGGCCTTATATTCAGAGAAATTGCTCTGGCCTTTAACCCATTCCAGAAACTGCAGAGATCAAATCCACTCAGCCTAAATGTTTCTGTGAAGTCCAATGACCTTGGTGCTTCCAGGTGGTCTCTGTTGCCAAGGTTGGTGGGGTCAGGTGTCTCAGGCCGAGCATCCCTTCTGTGCCCGCATTCTCTTTCCACCCTTGGGCAAAGCTTGGGAGCAGAGCACATGACCAACAACACACAGGACCCACAGAGCCCTGTCTCCTCTCTGCAGACCTCCTCCATTGTTCTTTCTGTCTCACTTTCCCTCTCCCTGGCTTAACCACTTGAAAATGAACTCATTTTCCAAAAAAACCCAAAAAACAAAAGCCAAGGAAGACCTTCTTGGGTGGCAACTTCTTCCTGCTGTACGACACACACCTCCCCTGAGGCAAAGAAGCCTGCCCATTTTCTTGAATAGAGGTAACGTACAGGGGAGACAGAGCAGAATATCTGGATCAATGACCCCGCTGCAACATGTAAGACATTTAGGCTGCCTCCAGTGTTTTGGGTTACTACAAATAAGGAGTAATAAACACTCTAGTGCATATATTTGTTTACATATTTATGATTAGTTCCTGAGGGTAAATTCCTAAAAGGGAGATTACTGAGCCAGAGGGTATGCATAAATAACATTTTAAATAAATATTATTAAACTGAACTTTTCCCCAAAGTTTACATTCCCACTAACAAGGCATGATTGTTTATTTCCCCATGTCTCTATCAAACTGAGTTTTGTCAATTTTTTAAACTTTGCCAAATCGATGGACATTTTAAAAATCTTGCTTTTGTTTGCAATTTTTGATTGTTACTGAGGCCAAGTCCGTTTTCCCCATATGTTATTTAGCCATTTTAATTGCCTGTTGACATTGTGTTTATTTATCTGATGGGGTATTCTTTTTCTCACTGATTTCTAAGACTTTTGGTATATATTAACGCTCTTAGCCCATGATTCAGTGCCAGTCTCTAAGGGATAAGAGATGGCCATAAGGACCCATAAAGTTAGACATTTTCATCCTCAGCTGAAACAGGGAGACACCTTCAGCAGAGCAGTCACTGCTCTGACACCACAGAAGAGCATGAGCTGTGGGACCTGACCTCCCCAGCTGCAAGGAGACTGGCTACTGTCATCTGGGAGCCCTAGCCCACCAGGCATTCTCTCCACCTGCTGGGCTCACTTCTGGAGGGTCAGACACACTGTGCTATGTGTGCTGTTAACACCTTCTACACCCACCTAGTGAGTGGGGCTTCGCGTGGGGACGCTGGCCATGAAGAATGTATATATGTGTGACAACTGTCTTTCTGTATAAATCATTACCTTAAGGCAGAGTTCTTAAACTTTTCTATAACAGACTCCCGGGACAGTGTTTGGAAGCCCATGGACCCCTTTTCAGATTAGATTTTTTTTTTCCTTTTGGCCATGCTGCATTGCTTGTGGGATCTTAGTTCCCCGACCAGGGATTGAACCCAAGCCCTCGGCAGTGAGAGTGCGGAGTCCTAACCACTGGACCACCAGGGAATTCCCTAGATTTTAAATATGTAAAATAAAATACACAGGATTACAAAAGAAACTAATTATGTTAAATTGTACTTGTCAAAATAGCTTTTAAAAACAAATGTGTGATACAGAAATATACATATATACATAATTTTTATTACCTCATCAAATAAGGAGATCTAGCAGTGAGTCTAATAACTACCATAAATTTGGAATTTAGTGCTGAGGGTAAATTATATCTGTGACAACTATAACATAATATAAAAATATCTGATTTCTACTAGTGCTGGAGTCACAGGTGACACTAATACTAATATAGGTTATTCACTATATTCATAATTGAAAGACATGCTAAGTTTTAGTCAGATCTGCTAGAGGTTGGAGAAAATAAGATAACATTTTTTCCCATCCAAGTTCATGGACAGTCTGAGTTCAGGGGATTGTTAAGAGCCTTTTCATAAGGGGCAGAACAACCAGTGCTAATTCAAAGGAGAATTACGCTGCAGTACTTTCCTTTAGAGGACCCTAAAACATTTGCCTATCATAAATTTTGTTGTACAGAAATTTTACGTTTTTATAGAGTCCAATTTTAACTTTGTAGTTTCCGAATTTTCTACATGCTTTATTGGTAGGCAGGGGTTTTAATCAAAAGGAAGCAAGAGTGAAGCTATGACAGAGCTCAGTGAAGTCATACCCCCCTCTCTGGGGCTACAGGAGTGGCGTTGGTACAAGGCAACCTTCCTGGAGAGTTGTCTGTAACTTCCAGCAGAACTCAACAGCCCAGCCAATCTGGAAAAGGCTATAAACTGGGCCCGATATGCGGATAAAGGCCTTTCCCAACCAAAGATCATAAAAATATTCCCCCATGTTTTCTTCTAGTATTTTTAATAGCATAAAATATATTCAAGTTCTTCTATCTGGAGTTTACTTTGATGTAAGGAGTGAATTTGGAATCTGGCTTTGTTTTTAACCAAACGAATAGTTAGTTGCCGCAGTCTCATCTTTTTTCCACTGATTCGAAATGCCATCCTTAGGATATATGGTATTCCTGTGCATATTTGAGTGTACGACTTGAGTTCCTATCCATTCTGTTAATCTATATATTCCACAATGTTTAATTAATTGGCTTTATAATTCATTTAATATTGGATTCTTATGGATTACTTGGGAACACAATAATCATACTTTATAGCTCTTAGCCAGGGGAGAAAAGGAAAAATCAGTTACCCTTTTAATGTGAGGACATCTTTTGCCTTTGTCCAGTTCACCATCTTCTCTCTGTGTGTCTTTTCCCACTGGGCACGGTCACTTCTGGTTTCCTTGGAGTTTCTCTTCCGAATCATTCCAATGGCATTTCGTACTTTATGTGCTTCTGTCATCATAAGGCATCCTGTTCACCACCTCATGACTAGTTAGAATATGATCTAGTCATGACCATTTGTATATATTAAAAAATCAAATTTCATTCTATACTTTAAAGGAAGTATCAATGCAAAATTGTGCATCACATGTGGTCACTCTATATTCACTTGGACAATGGAAATCCCCAGCCTTTCTCTTTGACAAATGTTCCCTCCTTCTGACCCTTTTCCCATCTCCCCCCTTCATCTTGCCATCTCATTACTATTTCAGATCTCACATTAAATGTCACTTATTCAGAGAGCTAATGGGTCCCCTGTTATATGCTCTCATGTATAATAGTTTTCAATTATATATTTAATTATTAACTTAATATTGATCTCTTTTGATAGATTCTAAATTCCATGATGACTGTGACCATATTTGCTTTGCTGCTTCAGTATTCTCAGTGCCTAATTCAGAACCTGGCACATAGCAAGAGCTCCATAAATCTTTGTTGATTAAACCACAGTTATTCTTATCTCCATAAAAGGAGGCAGCATAAAATCAAGATACGAGCTTGGTTTAAAGTCAGCATGCCTGGGTCTAAATTTCATATACCATTTATTACCTGTATGATCACAGGCACATTATTAAACTTGTCAGTGACTCAGTTTACTTGTCTCTAAATTGGGCAGTTCACTTGTCTATAAAATGGGCATCTGTAGCATAACGTTTTATGAGGATTAAGTATACAATGTGGCCACAAGAACTCAATGAACGTCAACTATTATCATCATGATCATCATTGAAGTTGTTTGAAGGAAAATAAAGATGGCATGGAAAACATTAAAAATCTCACTTCACATCAAGTTCTTTCTTGAATTCTTTCACATGAGGACAAAAAAAAAATAGTTCGGCAAAGATTCCTAAAAGCATCAACTTTCCAGCAGATGAGAAGAAATAGACACACACCCCTTCCTCTGCAAACACATGAGCCCTTTATTCCTTTAACCAAAAATGCTTCCACTGAGGAAAAATGGCATGGTCACAGGTGAACTTCTAACAGTGCCAGCAAACTTTCTGATGCAGCAACTTATATCTAGCAGAGTCATAGCTAGATTGCATACGAGAGTCATAAGGGACAGTGGCTAGCAGAAGCCTTACATTTGCCGGCAAACTGCTGGCCAGTGATGACAATTTATCAGCTCCCAATTCCACACCAAATGCCATGATGTGATAAGTACCATCATCTATGTCAGCAGCAGCAGCATCATTACTATAGTAATTGAGCACTTGCCAGTTTAAGCCTCATGGAACGCTTATTTCCTTATTTGTGAGCTATTTCTCTACCCCAAGGCATGCCTGATTGATATACCTGTGCTTGGCACTGTAACATTTCTGTGGAAAGAAAAAAATAGCAAAAAGCGGTTCATTCTTCGACCATTAAAGAAATGAGCAGTTTATGACCACCATGATAAGCAACATATTCATCGTTTAAGTTAAAGAAAAGAGAAAGAAAGCAGCCTCATATCCCACTTATCCTTTTATTACATCAAAATTCTTCAAAAATTAAAGATAAAAAACCTCGTGCTGTACTCCTGAGAGATCATACTTCTTCCTTCCTGAAAATCCTTTCAAGATGCTTCAGAAGCCTGGCCTGATCCTGGAAGGATATGGGAGTGATTCACAGTACTGGGAAGACTCTCCTGCCTTAGGCATTTCTTATAACCTGCAGCTTCCACGTTCTGCAGTAGATGGAAGCCAGGCCTCAAAGCACCATCCTGCAAGCAGGAAGAGTGGTTACAGCAGGCACAAATACGCACTCAGTACCGCAGAAGGAAGAACAAAGATGGGCAGGCACTGAAAGGCACAGCAGGAAAAACTGAAAGCTTCTTCAGAATAATAAGAACCCTGACGTGGCTTAAAAACAGAAGGGAAGCAGTTTGAATCATGGCACAGCAAAAGAATGCGAAACAAGACCTCACTCCTGTGGATTTAGCCCTTTCCCTTTTTTTATTTCTGTTTCAGCAGAATTCAGAATGGCTAGTGGCAAGGGTGAGGAGGCCTCTAGGTCAAGACAAAGATGGCTTCTGCTTCAGGGAGCCACGTTGGGGTTCCCATATGAAGTGCTTGCTGACCCCTGAGAAACAGGGAATGGGGGCATGGCTGTCTCTCTATTCAGCGTAGCCATCCTGGAGGACCTCAGGGCAGAGGCTCTTGAACCGGCAGCAACTGCATCTAAGTATAACAAGGTGGCGAGTGTCACGTTCCACCCCTGCCACCTGCCATTCCTGGAGATACAGGTTTGGAGTCTCTCTTAAGGCAACAGTTGCTGCTCATGGTATAATTTCACACATTCACAGTTCTCTGATGGGGAAGAAAGGATAACAGGAAGAACTTAGGTGCCTGAGTTTCTTGTTTCCTCAGAACTCTAGACATTTGAATGATTTTCCAGTAACAGTGATTCCCGTAGCTTGTTTCACTCTGAAAAACACAATTTTGCCTTTCTTTAATTTTATTTCATCAAGTTAGATGTGTGATGACCTTTCTAGAAACCAGTTTCTGCATTTGGTTTTAACTGTATTTAGGCGTTAATGCAGTTTAAAGAAGTTATTAGTCCCGAAGTAGTGGGTTTGAACTGAGTTGACTCTTTTTCATTGTGATGCAGAAGTTGCAGCAACAAACGTGGTTTTGTACAGATTTATTTCCACTTTAGGGAACAGCAAGTTCATATTCAAAACTTAAAAAAGAAGATGGAGGAAGAGGAAGGGGAGGGGGAAGGGGAGAAGGAGAAGAAGGGACAAAGGAGGAGGAAGAAGAAGTAGGTAGAAGAGAGGTAGGGAGCCCAGGAAGAAAGGGGGGATATCTGAGAACGAGATAGCAGGGGATCCTTTCAGCAGGTAGTTGAAGGAAGTGATATTGTTGAGAAGCCAGTGAGCACCATGAGGCTGCTGGAAGAGGAGTGGGTGGATTGATATCAATCCACTCCTGGCTGCCCCAAACTTTCGAGCGGGCATTCCTTTGGTCATCTGTGGGCAGACGAATTGCCACAGACCAGAGCTCAACAATGAAAAGAAGGGTAAGAAAGTGGCCCATTCTCCTGGGCCAGCCCAGCTGATAGCAGTCCCAGTCAAGACTCCTTCTGGACAAGGAACTTGGCCTAATGCACGCCAACATCACCAGCACTCACTGAATGTTAAAGAACACAAATACTGGAATCGCTTTTCAAATATCTAGCCGTTTCTCTTCAAGCTGTGGGTTGGATTTCCTTTCGCAATATGAACGATGTTCCTGCCAATTTTCAAGTTTACAACTCCAGCTGTTAGGGAGTTATGTAAGAGTGATCAAAGGGC
Source organism: Stenella coeruleoalba (assembly GCF_951394435.1). NCBI lineage: Eukaryota > Metazoa > Chordata > Mammalia > Artiodactyla > Delphinidae > Stenella > Stenella coeruleoalba. Next base: position 54,017,024 of record NC_137148.1, read on the forward strand.
CTCAAGAGTGGAAAATGCGTTTTTCCCCTTGGTTGCATAACTCCCTCAATGGAATAGGCGATGTAATCGAAGCATCGTCTGCCCACTCCCCCTGCCCTTCACCGCTACCTCTAAAAGCAAAAAAAAAAGACAAAGCAAAAAAGTTCACCTTGGAGGGAAAAAAAAATGTTATAAAAAACATTGCTGGACTCAAATTTAGAATGCCCCAGCATTTCTCAAAAGAAAGTTGCAGATAACTAAAATAGATTAGAAATAGTTATAAAAACAGTAATGAAATAAATTCCCCTCAACTCTAGGGGGCTTTCCCTAAAAAATATGAACTCAGTACATTAAAAATACGGTTCATTATAGCCAGCACAATATTCTAATGTCACTATTTTCTGAATGTCACTCTTCTTATACATCTTTTAGTCCTTTCAGAACAGGGAAATTATCTTTGTGTCATGGCCTCCCCAGCCCCTGACATACAGTAAGATCCAATAAATATCAAAAGCCCAAATAAGGATTATAGAGAACGTGACTTTAGCCATATATCTGCAGAAGCCTAGACATGATGCAATGACAGCTTTTTGAAGTAAGAGTCAGAGGCTTGGTAAAGGCCAAACAGGTGTTATTTGCCCATATTTCCCTTTTTCCTTATGGATCTAGTTTCAAAAAGAATAATGAGAGCTGAGGAAAGTCAGGTGACAAAAAGTGGGCAAAGGTTGCAGTCTCTGTAAGCCCTTAGCAATAACTCCAGAATTTCTTTGGGGTTTCAGACACCAATGTCCTGTCCTTTCCATTTCTGGAAATGTCAGCTACCAGACTGTGTTGACCCCTGCCCAGAGTCCCAGTGGGTAATGATTATGAAAAGCCTGGGCCCAACTGACACCATGTTCCGCTATGAGTGGCCCAGTTGCCACTTGGCAAATTATAGTCCCAGATCCAGGATATACTCAGTCAATGGACAGTATAATTTAGATTTATAAGCCCTACTTCAAAAATCTAAGGAGGGGGGGCTTCCCTGGTGGCGCAGTGGTTAAGAATCCATCTGCCAATGCAGGGGACACAGGTTTGAGCCCTGGTCCGGGAAGATCCCACATGCCGCAGAGCAACCAAGGCCGTGCACCACAACTACTGAGCCTGCGCTCTAGATCCCGCAAGCCACAACTACTGAGCTCGTGTGCTACAACTACTGAAGCCTGTGAGCCTAGAGTTTGTGCTCTGCAACAAGAGAAGCCACCGCAATGAGAAACCCTTGCACCGCAACAAAGAGTAGCCCCCGCTCACCGCAACTAGGGGAAGCCCGCGCACAGCAACAAAGACCCAATGCAGCCAAAAATAAATAAATAAAATAAGTAAATTTTTTAAAGGTTATTTAAAAAAAAAAAAAAACTAGGGAGATCCATCCTCAGTGAATAGGTTCTACTCCAGCAGGAGGAAGGGGAAGCTAGAGAGGAATTCCAAAGGGCTAGTGAAGAAGACTGGGAAGACAGCAGGATGAGCGGACAGGATGGTCCTTGTTAACTTTAAAGACACATTTGCTGCTTCTTTGTGGGAAGACTGGCACTCATTGCCTTCCCGGTGTTTCCACTCCACCATCTCTATTTGGCCCTTCCACTTTTCTGGTCTTTATCACCTATTGAATGCAATGGAAAAATGTTCAGTTAGAGGAGACTGAGACCCTTCTAGCTCTCAGGTTCTCCCATCTGTATGTATTTTAATAACCTTTTCACGGGTCTGTATTCACCCTTTATCTCTTAGTATCCTTCCCTGCTATATAGAAGCATCAGATTACTTTCATTGTTTCACTCTCCTACTCAAAGGCTGAAGATGTCCTCCCACCTTCCCCTAGCCTACTGAATGAAGGTCTGCACCGCTTACCCTGGCTTTCATCAGCCTTTCCAACTGTGGTCTAAACCATTCTCTTCGGCCTTATCTGTTCTCTTGCCTGGAAATACTGCCGCCTTCTGCATCATGCCCATCTTTGGACATCTCGTCTAAGTACATTTAGCCTCATTTCCCCAGGCCCTTGTAGTATCTCAGGCCTTTGAATTCCTGCAGAATGTATGGACGTTCATGTACTGTCAGCTTTCCATGTCTTGCTGGACCCATGGGTTAACTCTCTGTGCAGGCCATGGTGCCTCCTAAATGTCATGGACCTTAAAGGGAGCTCCAGTAGTGAGACCAGCGCTGAGATAGAGTCAGAGGCTTAAGTCTCAGAGCTAACCTGGCCATTTGGTGTCTCTGTCATCTTGCTTAAATGATTTCCAACCTGGTCTGAGAAGGGACAGGTACACAACTCAGTTAAGACTTGCCAGAAATCTGGGATCGCAGATTGTTTTAACCTTATATTCAATAGTATAACTTTATGTCTTGGAACAAAAATTATTTTTGTACCAAAAATTATAGAAAGGAAAGTTTAACCAAATCTTGGCTGCAGAGTGCCTGTAGAAAATGACTATTTTGTAAATATTGTTGATTCTTAATCAGAGGTTAAAGGCTTGCCCCCCTTAAGGGATAGGGTAGATCAGAATTTCTGGGAAACATGAGATTTTTGTTGTTATTAAAAAGGTAAAAGGTTAAGAAAACTAGCAACTTACTCTATCTTAAATATTACTTTATGTAATGTGGAGAAAACAATAAATTGACCATGGGGTTCTTGTGAAAATTAAATAAGACAAAATATGTGAAAGTATTTGCAAACAGTAAGTTTCTATTTAAAATGTAACATGTACGTATATATAAAAGGTTCTCATTATCTGAGGTTAATTAGTACCATAAAAAGCTTCCACTGAATCCATTGAAAACAGGGCCAAAGTGGACATAGAAAATGGTGGGAGATAAAAAGTTCAATTTAAACTTGGCTTTAAAATTTATTTATTATTATATTTTTTACATCTTTATTGGAGTATAATTGCTTTACAATGGTGTGTTAGTTTCTGCTTTATAACAAAGTGAATCAATTATACATATACATATGTTCCCATATCTCTTCCCTCTTGCGTCTCCCTCCCTCCCACCCTCCCTATCCCACCCCTCTAGGTGGTCACAAAGCACTGAGCTGATCTCCCTGTGCTATGCGGCTGCTTCCCACTAGCTATCTGTTTTACATTTGGTAGTGTATATATGTCCATGCCACTCTCTCACTTTGTCACAGCTTACCCTTCCCCCTCCCCATATCCTCAAGTCCATTCTCTACTAGCTCTGTGTCTTTATTCCTGTCTTACCCCTAGATTCTTCATGACAGTTTTTTTTCTTAGATTCCATATATATGTGTTAGCATATGGTATTTGTTTTTCTCTCTCTGACTTACTTCACTCTGTATGACAGACTCTAGGTCCATCCACCTCACTACGAATAACTCAATTTCGTTTCTTTTTATGGCTGAGTAATATTCCATTGTATATATGTGCCACATCTTCTTTATCCATTCATCTGATGATGGACACTTAGGTTGTTTCCATCTCCTGGCTATTGTAAATAGAGCTGCAGTGAGCATTTTGGTACGTGACTCTTTTTGAATTATGGTTTTCTCAGGGTGTATGCCCAGTAGTGGGATTGCTGGGTCATATGGTACTTCTATTTGTAGTTTTTTAAGGAACCTCCATACTGTCCTCCATAGTGGCTGTACCAATTCACATTCCCACCAGCAGTGCAAGAGTGTTCCCTTTTCTCCACACCCTCTCCAGCATTTATTGTTTCTAGATTTTCTGATGATGGCCATTCTGACCGGTGTGAGATGATATCTCATTGTAGTTTTGATTTGCATTTCTCTAGTGATTAATGATGTTGAGCATTCTTTCATGTGTTTGTTGGCAATCTGTATATCTTCTTTGGAGACATGTCTGTTTAGGTCTTCTGCCCATTTTTGGATTGGGTTGTTTGTTTTTTTTGTTATTGAGCTGCATGAGCTGCTTGTAAATTTTGGAGGTTAATCCTTTGTCAGTTGCTTCATTTGCAAATATTTTCTCCCATTCTGAGGGTTGTCTTTTGGTCTTGTTTATGAAATTTAAAACTAAAAATTATTAAGACAACTTATTTACCTTACATCTAATAAACTTTATTATTGTGGCTATGTGCTAAATCTTAGGACAGAGAATTAAAATATTGGGGATTTTTGGCATAATTTATCTAATGAAATTGTATCATAGCACAATACAATTAATTCTACTTCCTGTTTGGGTTTCTCCTTTTTTTTCTTTGTAAAAGCTTTGAAAGATTTGTCAGTTTTCTGAAGGACTGGTTTCTCTTTGGAAGTCCCATCATGTCATCATCATTGTCAGTTTTTCTCTTCTTAAATAATTTACTAATAAAACCCTACTAGAATGTCATTTGTCAAGAGCTTTCTTTCTGATTGACTATACTTCCAACTTCAATTTCATCGATGTTAGAAAAGTCTGAATATTTTCTAAATTTGAAAATTTGCTTCTTTTTTCCCATTGTTTTCCCAATGTATTTTCAGCTGCCTACAATATCAGCTAGCTATCAAAAAACTATTAGACAAAAACATTGCTATTATGAGTGAAGGTAGATTTTAGAGTTAAAGAGGAATGTTGTTGGAATGGGTCAATTCATGTTATAAACGGTCAATTTATTAGTTTTTTGTGTTACGATGACTTGTTTCCCACTGCAACTTTGCATCTGTAAGTCTTTGGAAAATGCATTCTTAGGTTATGGGGACTCCATCTCATTTTTTGTATTTCTAATACAGTCACATACCTAACGCCTTACTGAAATAAGTGCTTGGTTACTTTTGACTGAATACGTAATTGATTGATCAAGTGAGTGAATGAATGGAGAAACTGGAGGAAGAAATGAACAACGAGCAGCTCTAGATTCCCACTGCAGAATTTACATTTTTAGTAAGAAAGCCACACACAAGAATAGCTAATCTCAGTGAAATAGGTAAACACAACACCAGAGAGGAAAAGGGTTTGAGACTTAGACCCAATTTTTCCATTTACAAAATGGAATCAATTCTTCCAGAGTTCATGATGAAAATCTGTGGGTTCTCACTAGGTCTGTCCCTTGGCAGAGTTGTAAAGGGATAATATTTATAAAAATAAAAATATAATAAAAACTGGCACCTACACGGTGTTGAGGAACAACTTTGTTTCTTATACACATTATGTTAGAGATTCTCATATCAGGGAGTTCAAGGGGTCTACAAAGCTACAGGATAAACATAGTCATCTCAGGGAAACATTTTACTTAAAGATGTGGAGAGTTGGAAAGAAGAATTATATTTTTGGATAGAATACAAACTAGCTATACATTTTTAGAATAAAACTTGTTTTCTAAGAAATTTTACTTTTGCAGAAGGTCTTGGGGCTATGTCTGAAGGAAGCACCCCACAACCCACCCTTTAAGTGCCCTCCCCTACTTCAGTGGAAAATTTCCGAAAGCTCTCCATCTGTCGTGTCATCCTCTCAACAACTCTACCACACATCTTTGGTTTGCATATGAAGAAACTGAGCTACAGAGAATGAGAGTTTTCAAACTTGTTAGTGATGGAATCCTGCTTTCCCTAACTGCATTGTCTAGTAGGTAAGATGACCCTTCCTGTTCCCATGACTCTACGTTTTTCTTTCCCTTTGACTGTGTCTCCTCTCCAGATGTCCAGTTTCTACAATGACTCATTCCCTAGATTCCTAGAGAAAACAATCTGAGGATTTGTGTTACATTTCAGGGTTCCACAATGGTTAGGTAGTTCAGACTAGTTGCATTTAAAAAGAGGACTGCTGGGACAGGGTAATGGAATTGCTCTTAGTGGAATTTCTCCACAGACCAACTGGGGCAATACATTAGGTTTTGGTGCCCTTTCCTCAAATGATACTGAATGAAAAATTGTAGACATGTCAGACCAGTTCCTTTTCAAAGGGATGGCCAAAAAGATTTCCAAGAAGTATCGTCACAACCCACCTTCCCAACTTTCCATGTAGACGTGGTGCGTGGGGAGCCAGGCAAGTAAGGGGTCTGCTAGTAGCAGAGAGCAGAAGTTTGCCCATTGCCTCATTCAGTCAACAAATCTTGAGGCCCATTTGACAATAGACACTCTTTCATCAGAGGGAAAAAAGGGTGAATATGCAAAAAGATGAACAATATCTTTCAATAGCTCCAGGGAAAATCTTTTCCCTGAGGGGGAACCGAGATCCATTTCAGGAGCCTGCAGAGATCTGTTGTCTCAGCATCCTACAAGACTGAAATAATAGCCCTGCTCCCACCTTTCTGCATAACAGAAAGTAGAGCCATTACCTGCAGATGTTTGGTCCATTTGCAACATTTTAGAAAGTCATTTGGCTCTTCTAAAACAGGAATTTATGAGTTGAAAACAGGCTTAGAATCTCCAGGATTGGCCCAGCACTCCAACTTGTGGATAAACCACAACAGGACATAATATTCTTTCTTGCTAAGTTCCTATATAATTCTGGTTTGAATATGCCCGTACTTGTGGTTTCTATTTCTGCCCTGGTTTTGCTTCCCAAACTTCAGAATGTTTGGGTATCAGTCTCTCAATCTGTGTCTCTTGCTCTCTCTCCTGTGCACACGGGTGCGCACGCACACACACACACACACACACACACACACACACACACACACACACACACACTTTATTTCTTACATTGGGATTTCTTTCCACATGACAGTTAGAGGATTGCAGAAACCAGAGGCCAGAGGCCCTATCTGACCAGTTAACCAGGGTTTTCTAAGGAAAATATGATAGAAATTGTTTATCTGAAGGTTTGTCCAAAGAGCAAACATGCGGGAGCCTACACTGAGGCTATTAGGTGAAGAGTAAATTATTGTTTATATGAGGAATTGTGAGGAGAGGCCAAATTGATAAATAGCAAGCATTCGTGTGGTTCACACTGTATGACAGGTACCTTCCTATATATTTTAAATAATACTCCTAACAAGCTCATTATATGCAGAACTGTTACTATCCCCACCATACAAATGAGAAAGGAGGTGCAGAGAAGTTACGTCACTTGCTTAACACACAGCTAACTAATGATAGAAGCAGATTTTGAACCCAGGCATTTAGGCTGCCAAGTTTATGCTTTTTACTACTCTCCAGGGCTGCTTTCCTAGGAAATGGTGAGACTTTATTTATTCATCCATTATAACCTAAGCCCTCTATTCTCATTTTTTCTTCCTTTCCCCCCATTCTTTTCTTTTTCTCTCTATCCCACCATTTATCCCAACATGAAACCAGTCCTTTTTTAAGCATTGGCTATACTTAACCTAGCAAGTTGTTCCTCATTTCATCCAGCAAGTAAGAGGACATTTCTGTTGAAGATACTTAAAGATAGAAGTAAGATCTTATTTAAAGCATACATAGAAAATAAACAATTTCTTTTCTTTATGAGTCTTAGAAGAATCTATCTTCTGAGGGTTAGTAAAAACTTTCCTACTTTGCTCTTACTTTCTGGATTGCAAAACAACCTTAAGATTTTTGTCTTTATCAGTCTTCCTTAACATTTTAAGTGCTTGAGTCCAGTCCTTATTGGTTGGTTTATGGTTGGACTCAATTCAGCCGAAATTCTGTAACCCACATATTATCCACTGAACTGAAGCCCTTGCTGGTTCCTTATTCTGTCCTCTGAATTGTAGTCATTTCCATGGTAATTTTCTTATTTCTGTGGTATGTTTTTTTGAGATTCTGTTTTTGAGTTTCCCATCAAACCAAAAACAGATTTCTCTTTTCCATTCCAGCCCATTCTGTTCTTTTAAGGTGGAGGTCAGCTGTGAGGCAGAGCTGGTTTCTACTGCCTACCAGTCTGTCAGCCGCTGGAAGGCTAGATAGCATCTTTGCTTCCTGATGCCTGGCAATGCCTAGCATGTAACAGTTGCTTAGTAATTGCAGGTTAAATGAATGAAAGACTGAATATGGGAATCTTTTCTTCTATGTTGGCCATCTTCCTATTTCAGACTTTGGAGATAATATCCCCCTCCAATTTACTCAAGAATTCTTCCCCACTATATATGCCATTATTAAATTTGTAGAATCCTAAACTGAGAATGGGTAGATGATGTAAGCCAGCCAGCTTCCTTATAGTTCAGATATCCTCTGCCAAACTATTGAATCAAAACCCCGTCCCAAAATGTTGCTAATTGCTGAAGATTGGTGATGGGTACATGAAAGTTTATTACATTATTTTCTCTACTTTTGTGTATGTTGAAAAATTTGCATAACTTGTTAAAATCTGCCTACATGGAAAGTTACAGTTAAATTAGGAAAATAGTGATTTTAAAGGAAGTGGTTAGTATAAAGGAGTCCACTCAAATCTTCCAGGTATCATTGCGAAAGGAGCTATTTATATTTCTTTTACCCATAGTAGAGTACTGATTTAAAAGTTAAGTTAGAGCTGGCAAAAGCATTTTAATTTAAAACCAGATAACTTCTTTGGAAATAATATTTATTCTTTATATTCCTTATGGAATACAGTGTCTGGGGGACTGTCTTACCACAAAGTGGTCAATCAGTTCCAAAATGCTGAAGGAATCTAGGTTGTAATGCTGACATTTTCTAAGGACTTAAAACATAAAATGGTACCAGTGAGAAAATTAACTGGAACTTTAGCATATATGATAATTCTGTATGTATGCATGTGTGTGGCTATATGTTAGACAAATATTTACAGCAAGAGATCTTTCCACTTAAGGGAAATGGGAAGATGTTAGCTGTAGCCATTAAAATTGCAAACACTGATGGTTCAGAAGTGTTCAAACAGCAGGTTCCTGTTTCTAGCCCTGCAATTAGACTCTTCTATACAGTTGTGTTAACTGAATAACAGGCATTATGATATCTTTATCTATGTTAAGATATCTACTTCAAACAGACTGGACAGTGGCTTTTTACTGTAGTAATGACCTTTAGCTTATTGGAATATTTTTAAAAATTGAAATAACTTACACAAAGAAAGGAGGTAAACATAAGCTAGAATTCCTTGGTGTTCAGGATTTTTAGAAGAAAGTGGGATCCAGGCTGCATAGACCTGTGATTCAGTATCCACTGCTTGCTCTCAGCATACATGTTTCTGAAGTTCTCTGGTGTCTCAATTTCCCACTTTGTTTAACATGCAGAGATCATTCACTTCACAATTAAAATGAACAATTTACAAATACATACAAGGATTATTCTTACATTTCCCACTGGGGTTTTTTCTCAAACATGCAATATCTGAAGAAATTGGTCCAAACCCCTTGAGAAAAACAACACTTATTCCTACTTGAAATTTAGTCCCTTCTTTTTTGTGAGGAGGGCTGGTTTGTGTTTGATAGCTTTCTGTCACCATATGTATTCCTTAGTAGTGTGAAGATTTAAGAAGCTTCTGAAATTGAGTGTTAGCAGAGATACATGTCCACCTACATAGATGTGAGGACAGGGGCATCAGAGGAGGTGTGAATACATCTGCAAATGACAGGTGTCTCAGTAAGGTGATGGCTGGCGGGAATGCTGGTGAGATTGGCTACCCCTGCACATAGGACCCGAGGCCCCAACAGAGTACACATGGGGAGGCTACAGCCATCTTTCAAGGACAAAAAACTTGAATTCTCTCCAAAATCAGAGATTGGCATGGTCTTGGACCAGGTATTCGGCAATATGAATAGCTCATTTTAAGACGCTGTGCACATCTTATCTGATTTGAATTGATTCAGTATGACTTTTCCAGAAGACTTTAAAAACCGAGTAAATATTAAGCTGTTCTCACTGTGTTAGCCAAATGCAATTAATTTTGGTCAATATAATCCTAACAAACTAAGATGCTACAAATGGAACGTTCTGAGTTCCGCTGACCCACTTCAAATGAAAGTATGTGCAACTGAAGCCAATTGCATAACTAGCTGGGCATAGTCAATTATCTGTTTTAACAATTACTTTACTGCATGTCTCCATGTTAAACATATGCCCGACTATCAACCCGTCTGAAGCTCTAATACGCTAAAGTACAGCATTCAACTCCTAGTCCTTGCGGGAGGACAACCTTTGATCACAAATCCCTTTGGCCATCCACTCTCTGTTACCAGATCAAAAATAAGGGTATTTATTTCATTTGGCATAGATTGGAAAATTAAATCAACACATCACCAAACACAAGCTCCAGAAGATGTGGCTCAGGCAAGGATCATAGTGCAGTCCCAGAGAAACAGTTTTATGGCACATAAAGTTTTTATTATGCATAAACTCTAAATTTATTCTTAATTTTTTTCAAGGCTGTCAGTGGGAGGATTGCTGGCCTATAGCAAATTACAGATTGTAAAAATCGTTTCACAATGAAGCAACATCTTTTTCCACAGTGACTATGGTCCAAGTTCTCACAGCAGTGTTCTTACCACACTGGGTCATGGCCAGGTATCTTGGAGGTTAGATAAATACAGCCAGCTAAGGAAATCCTAAATGATAGTTCTGTCACAATATTCTTACCCACCTTCCTCCCAGACCCCAAACCACTGGCTTCCCTGACAGCGGGCCAGGATATATCCTTCGCTTCTGCCCCATTTTTTCACACAATGGCCAGCATTCTGTGCTGCTCTTGGCCCATGGCTTGTCTTATGCTCCTGGGACCTTGGAATTCATCTAGCAGTGAGGCTCTCATAACCCAAACTTCCTGTGCTGACTTCAAACACACACACAAACACCAGGACCGGCACTCATGGAGCAAGAAAATAACACAAAATACACAAACTCTCTCCTCAAATCGGCCAGCAACATCCTAATAAATCCTCCCCTGTTGCCTTGGGTGGAAGAAACACTTCTGGGATCACTTCTTCTCTACTTGTGGAATGAAGCATCCTCCAAACCCCAAAAATGTAGCCTAGATTCTTCGTAGGCAGCCTCTTTACTAAGCTAAAAAGATAGTTTCTTTAATAAAAAGTTACTCTCTGAAGATTTTAACACAATCCCCTTTTTGAGCACCCAAATTTACTTCCCCCCAAATCTGTTTGCTTTCTGCAAAAGCTTACACTCCTGTAGAGGAAATATAGATACACATGCAAATAATCGTAATATGGGACTTCTATGCATCAGAACCTGAATACATAGAACTCAGATTTCTTCTAGCAAACACTTTAAACAATCGCAATTAGATTTTCTGCTCAAGGGATGGAAAACCCTCCTGAGAAAAGTGAGATTTGAATTCAACCCTGAAAGGATATGTTCAACCAATATAGCCTCAGGAAAAGCTCTTCCTCTCCCCTATCATACTTTCCAAGGAAGAAGTATGAACTTTGTAGAAATAGTAGGGATCTGTAGCTGAAAGTTACTACTTAGAGGAGGAGGGGAACTGAGATTCAGCTGGTCCATACTTTGCAAAGCCAGTGCTTGAATGCCCAAGGCCTGACTGTGCCCAATCATCTCCCTTCTGCCCCATGTACTTTTTACCAGCAACTCTGAGTTCCTTAGGCAGAAGTTTCATTGAGTAGATCTGGTCCCAGCTTTAGACAAGGGAGTCTAAACAGCAGCCTTCATTTTTATTTGTCCTATTCATGGCATCTGTCCAAAGTCACTGGAATGGCAAGTCAAGGTAAATGTTATGATTTCCCTCTGGCCCACCAGAGTCAAAAGATCCCCTCCTTTTGCTGTGGGCAGTGGGGGCCAAAGTGGGGATAGAGGCTGTCATCAAAGACACTCAAAGACTCCTCCAATTCTGGACCTGTCTTCTGGCTATCATGCAATTCTTTCTTTCTCTAGAACTGAAACTCATGCCTTAAAAATATATATCTCTGGCAAAAGTAAACACACTTTCTATTTATGGACCAATAGCAGAAAAAAAGCCATTTAGAACCCAAGTACTCCTAAGAAAATTAAGATCTTTGGGTAACAGGACCTCAAAACAGCACAGTATGCAGCAAGCCACCGTGAGTCATATTTTCCATCAATAAAAAGTTCTTAAAACTTGTGTGAACATTAATTGGACAAAGATCATAGAGCTCCAGATAATTAGAAGAGCATTGGCTCCCAGACTGTGATAAAATGAATACGTTTGAGCAAGTTTCTTAAAAGTCTGCTGAACCAAACATGGTTAGGATCTGGGTGGTGCCTTTAAGGATACAGAGCACATGTGTGTCTTGCTCAGGACCAGAGGCCTCGAATGAGTCTTCTTATGTAGTATGATTTGGGAAGACCGGATAAAAAGCCGTTTAGTGCGTCTTTCAGGAGAGGTAAAATTTATGCCATCAGAGAGTCATTATTTGGGGTTAGGATTTTGGTTATTAATTTTTTAATGAAATGCACATACTCCTGGGTAGCAGTATGACATTAGCATTAACAACCAGTTGAAATGGCAAATCAGTAATTTCTCTAGAGAGTGAGAGAATGAGTCAGAGGGTGTGAATTTTGGTGGAAAGATTATTTCACACTGTGTCAGAGAGGGGCTCGGCAGAGTGAGAACGGTGAGCATATAAATCCTATTAAGAGGAATCCTGGATAGGCAAAAATTTAACACAAAGTAATAAATCTCTACTGGCATGGGTTCCTCTATCCCTCAAATTACAATACCCAGGACTCAAGTTTCCCCCAGCAAAGACTTTAGATAAATGCAGTTAGATTGTTTCAATTACATTATAGACATATATTATCAATATGTAGCATGTATAGGTAAATATTCAGTTTCATGACATGCAAGCCTGTGGTCTTCTCCCTTAGTCGGGATGTTTCTATCCTACTCGATCCCAGACAAAGGATAAGATAAACAACCAACCAACTCTGCTGGAGGCATCGCAGGCATTACCAGCCTGTTCATAACAATTGCCCAAACTTTCTTATTTTCTTGCCAGTTTTGCTCCTGTTTCTTGCTCCTGCTTTCTTCCAGTTCTGCTCATCCCTAACTGGGTGTCTAGCTGTGTGTCTGGTTGTGGCTGATGCATTTTGCAAGTGAGTTTTGTTTCTCTGGTTAGGTTTTATACCTGACTTAAGCTCACTACAACAATTCTGCTTCCTGAGCACTGAGTAAAATCTCTACAAAACACAGTTTGGCTCTAACGTTGCTTGGAGGGGTTCTGGGAGGGCAAGGTCCTGGGAGTCCTGACTGAGACACCTCTGCTGCTGTGGTCAGTAGGTGTGCCATATTGTATTCCTATGATGGCTTTTTCCCATAGAGGAGAATGATGGAGATCTTGGCTCCCAGGTAATGTCAGCCCAAAGAAGCTTGGAGAATTTATAGCAGAGAAGGTTATAGTAATATTTTAATGGCATTCGTTTGTCTGTCTTGACACTAATTACAAAAGTAGCATGTTATTGTAGAAAATCTGGAAAATAAAAAACAGTAAAAAAAAAAAAAGATAATCTAAAATTATCCATAATGCTATCTCCCAGACATAATATTTGTTCACATTTTAGTTTATAATTTTCCAATATTATTTCTTATATGTAAGTACATGTTTATGTAGCTAAATTAGTCACACTAATCATTCTGTTTTGTTTTCACTTAATTTCATTTAATATATGCAATGACTATTTCCTATGTTGTTAACTGATTATATTAAATTTGAAAGTCTTTTATAAAAACTCCATGAGTTCAATATAATGAGAATCTGGCTATGAATAAATATGACAGACATAATTAAACAAATAAGTAGGTCTACTAGAGATAACTATAAAGCACAATCTAAACACAACTTTGTGACCTAGACTCTTTCTGAGGCAGCATCACTTAGGGGTGGTGTTCCTCAGTGGTAAACCCAGATCATAAGGCAAAGACAGAACTTCACTCTAGAGCATTGGACTTGAAGTCAAATACCCTACTACACAAGTTGAAACGAGGGGTACATTCTTCAACAAATTCCTTGGACTTTCTCTTTATTTTTATTTTACATTGGAGTATAGTTGAGTAACAATGTAGTGTTAGATTCAGGTATACAGCAGAGTGATTCACTTATACATACAAATGTATCTATCTTTTTCAAATTCTTTTCCAATTTAGGTTATTACAGAGTATTGAGCTGAGTTCCCTGTGTTATACAGTAGGTCCTTGTTGGTTATCTGTTTTAAATATAGCAGTGTGTGCATGTCAATCCCAAACTCCCAATCTATCCCTCCCCCCAACCCTTTCCTCCCGGTAACCATAAGTTCATTCTCTGAGTCTGTGCATCTGTTTCTGTTTTGTACATGAGATCATTTGTATCATTTAATTTTAATTCCAAGTTTAAGCGATATCATATGATATTTATCTTTCTCTGTCTGACTTACATCACTTAGTATGATAATCGCCAGGTCCATCCATGTTGCTGCAAATGGCATTATTTCATTCTTTCTTATGGCTGAGTAATATTCCATTGTATATATGTACCACATCTTCTTTGTCCATTCATCTGTTGATGGACATTTAGGTTGCTTCAGTGTCTTGCCTATTGTAAACAGTGCTGCAATGAAAACTGGGGTGCATGTATCCTTTCGAACCATGGTTTTCTCTGGATATGTGTCCAGGAGTAGTATTGCTGGATCATATGGTAGCTCTATTTTTAGTTTCTTAAGGAACCTCCATACTGTTGTCCATTCTGGCTGTACCAATTTACATTCCCACCAACAGTGTAGGAGGGTTCCCTTTTCTCCACACCTTCTCCGGCATTTATTGTTTGTAGATTTTTTGATGATGGCCATTCTGACCAGAGTGAGGTGATATCTCATTGTAGTTTTGATTTGCATTTCTCTAATGATTAATGATGTTGAGCATTCTTTCATGTGTTTGTTGGCAATCTGTATATCTTCTTTGGAGAAATGACTATTTACGTCTTCTGACCATATTTTGACTGGGTTGTTGTTTTTTTGATATTGAGCCACATGAGCTGTTTGTAAATTTTGGAGATGAATCCCTTCTTGGTTGCATCATTTGCAAATATTTTCTCCCATTCTGTGGGTTGTCTTTTCATTTTGTTTATAGTTTCCTTTGCTGTGCAAAAGCTTTTGAGTTTAATTAGGTCCCACTGGATTATTTCTGTTTTTATTTCCATTACTCTAGGAGATGGATCGAAAAAGATATTGCTGTGATTTATATCACAGTGTTCTGCCCATGTTTTCCTCTAAGATTTTTATAGTATCTGGTCTTACATTTAGGTCTTTAATCCAGTTTGAGTTTATTTTTGTGTATGGTGTTAAATAATGTTCTGATATCATTTTTTTACATGTAGCTGTCCAGTTTTCCCAACATCATTTATTGAAGAGACTGTCTTTCCTCCATTGCATAATCTTGCCTCCTTTTTTGTAGATTAATTGACCATAGGTGTGTGGGTTTATTTCTGGGCTTTCTATTCTATTCCACTAATCTGTTGGGTTGGCCGAAAAGTTCGTTCAGGTCTTTCTGTAAGATGGTTTGGAAAAAACTGAACGAACTTTTTGGCCAACTCAATATATTTCTGTTTTTGTGCCTGTAGCTTACTATTTTGATGACTGTAGCTTTGTAGTATAGTCTGACGTCAGGAAGCCTGATTCCTCCAGCTCCATTTTTCTTTCTCAAGATTGCTTTGGCTATTCAGGGTGTTTTGCGTTTCCATAAAAATTTTAAGATTACTGTGTTCTACTTCTGTGAAAAATGCCATTGGTAATTTGATAGAGATTGCATTGAATCCATAGATTACCTTGGGTAGTATAGTCATTTTGACAATATGGATTCTTCCCATCCAAGAACATGGTATATCTTTCCATCTGTTTGTGTCATCTTCAATTTCTTTTATCAGCATCTTATAGTTTTTGAAGAACAGATCTTCTGCCTTCTTAGGTAGGTTTATTCCTAGGTATTTTATTCTTTTTGATGCGATGGTAAATGGGGTTGTTTCTTTTTTTAGAATTTCCTTTTCTTTATTTTTTCAGCTGCCTTGGGTCTTAATTGCGGCATGTGGGGTCTTTGTTGAGGCATGTAGGATCTTCCGTTGTGGTGTGGGCTCTTTGTTGTGGCATGTGCGTTTCTCTGGTTGTGGAGTGCGGGCTCCAGGGCGTGTGGGCTCTGTAGTTGTGAAACATGGGGTCCAGAACACATAGACTCTGTAGTTTGTGGTACATGAGCTCTCCCATTGAGGGATACAAGCTCAGTTGCTGTGGTGTGGGGGCTTAGTTGCCCCACAACATGTGGGATCTTAGTTCCCTGACCAGGGATTGAACCTGCGTCCCCTGCACTGGAAGGCAGATTCTTTACCACTGGACCACCAGGGAAGTCCCCTGGGATTGTTTCTTTAATTTTTCTTTCTGATTTTTATTGTTAGTGTATAGAAATGCAACAGGTTTCTGTGTATTTATTTTGTATCCTGCAACTTTACAGAATTCATTGGTGAGCTCTAGTAGTTTTTTAGTAGCATCTTGAACGTTTTCTATGTATAGTATCACATAATCTGCAAACAGTGACATTTTTACTTGTTCTTTTCCAATTTGGATTCCCTTTATTTCTTTTTCTTCTCTGATTGTCATGGCTAGGACTTCCAAAACTCTGTTGAATAAAAGCAGCAAGGGTGGACATCCTTGTCTTGTTCCTGATTTTAGAGGAAATGCTTTCAACTTTTCAATGTAGAGTATGATGTTAGCAGTGGGCTTGTCACATGGCTGTTATTAGGTTGAGGTGTGTTCCTCTATGTCCACTTTCTGGAGAGAGTGGCCTGTAATTTTCTTTTTTTGTGGTATCTTTGTCTGGTTTTGGTATCAGGGTGATGATGGCCTCATAGAATGAGTTTGGGCGTATTTCTTCCTCTGGAATTTTTTGGAATAGTTTCAAAAGGATAGGTGTTAGCTCTTCTCTAAATGTTTGATAGAATTCACCTGTGAAGCCATCTGGTCCTGGACTTTTGTTTGTTGGGAGTTTTTTAATCACAGTTTCAATTTCAGTACTTGTGATTGGTCTGTTCGTATTTTCTATTTCTTCCAGGTTCAGTCTTGGGAGATTGTACCTTTCTAAGAATTTGTCCATTTCTTCTAGGTTGTCAATTTTACTGGAATATAGTTGCTTGTAGTAGTCTCTTATGATGCTTTGTATTTCTGTGGTGTCCATTATAACTTCTTTTTCATTTTTAATTTTATTGATTTGAGCCCTCTCCCTTTTTCTTGATGAGTCTGGCTAAAGTTTTATCAATTTTGTTTATCTTTTCAAGGAACCATCTTTTAGTTTCATTGATCTTTTATATTGTTTTCTTTGTCTCTATTTTATTTATTTCTGCTCTGATCTTTATGATTTATTTCCATCTCCTAACTTTGTGTTTTGTTCGTTTTTCTTGCTCTAGTTCCTTTAGGTGTAAGGTTAGGTTGTTTATTTGAGATTTTTCTTGCTTCCTGAGGAAAGATGGTATTGCTATAAACTTCCCTCTTAGAACTGCTTTTGCTGCATCCCATAGATTTTGGATCATCGTGCTTTCTTTTTCATTTGTCTCTAGGTATTTTTTATTTCCTCTTTGATTTCTTCGGTGATCCATTTGTTGTTTAGTAGCATATTGTTTAGCCTCCACGTGTTTGTGTTTCTTAGAGTTTTTTTCTTGCCTATGATTTCTAATCTCATAGCACTGTGGTTGGAAAAGATGCTTGATATGATTTCAATTTTCTTAAATTTACCAAGGCTCACTTTATGGCCCAGCATGTGATCAATCCTGGAGAATATTCTATGTGCACTTGAGAAGAATGTATATTCTGCTGCTTTTGGATGGAATGCTCTATAAATATCAATTAAGTCCATATGGTCTAATGTGTCATTTAAGGCCTGTGTTTCCATACTGATTTTCTGTCTGGATAATCTGTCCATTGATGAGAGTGGGGTGTTAAAATCCCCTACTGTTATTGTATTACTGTCGATTTCTCCTTTTATGGCTGTTAGTATTTGCCTTATATATTGAGGTCCTCCTATGTTGGGTGCATAGATATTTACAATTGTTATATCTTCTTCTTGGATTGATCCCTTGATCATTATGTAGTGTCCTTTCTTGTCTCTTGCAACAGTCTTTATTTTAAAGTCTATTTTGTCTAATATGAATATTGCTACTCCATCTTTCTTTTGATTCCCATTTGCATGGGATGCCTTTTTCCATCCCCTCACTTTGTCTGTATGTGTCCCTAGATCTGAAGTGTGTCTGTTGTAGACAGCATATATACAAGTCTTATATTTGTATCCATTCAGCCAGTCTATGGCTTTTGGATGGAGCATTTAATTCAGTTATGTTTAAGGTAATTATCAATATGTATGTTTTTACTGCCATTTTATTAATTGTTTTGGATTTGTTTTTGTAGGTGTTTTTTCCTCTCATCCTGTTTTGTTCTCTTCTCTTGTGATTTGATGACTAATTTTCGTGTTGCGTTTGGATTCCTTTTTCCTTTTTTGTGTGTGTATCTACTGTAGATTTTCTGTTTGCATTTACCATGAGGTTTTGATATAGAAGTCTATATATGAACAAGATTGTTTTAAGTTGCTGGTCTTTTAATTTCAAATGCATTTCCAATATCCTGCATTTGTGCCCTCCTCACAATTGCTGGTTTTGATATCATATTTGTGTGCAAATGATTTACAACCTTTACTGTATTTGTGCCTTTACCAGTGACCTTTTTCATTTGAAATTTTCTTGTTTCTAGTTGTGGTTTTTTCTTTTCTGCCTAGAGAATTTCCTTTAGCATTTGTTGCAAAGCTGGTCTGGTGGTGCTGAATTTTCTCAGCTTTTTCTTGTCTGTAAAACTTTTGATTTCTCCGTGGAATCTGAATGAGAGCCTTTCTGGGTAGAGTATTCTTGGTTGTAACTTCTTCCTTTTCATCACTTTAAATATATTGTGCTACTCCCCTGGCCTGCAGAGTTTCTGCTAAGAAATCAGCTGATAACCTTATGGGAGTTCCCTTGTATGTTATTTGCTGCTTTTCCTTTGTTGCTTTTAATATATTTTCTTATCTTTAATTTTTATCAGTTTGATTACTATGTGTCTCGGTGTGGTCCTCCTTGGGTTCATCCTGTGTGGGACTCTCTGCACTTCCTGGACTTGGGTGACTGGTTCCTTTCCCATATTAGGGAAGTTTTCCGCTATTATCTCTTCAAATGTTTTCTCAGGTCCTTTCTCTTTCTCCTCTCCTTCTGGGACCCCCTATACTGTGAATGTTTATGCATTTAATGTTGTCCCAGAGGTCTCTTAGACTAGCCTCATTTTTTTTCATTCTTTTTTCTTCATTCTGTTCCACGGCAGTGAATTCCACCATTCTGTCTTCCAGGTCACTTATCCGTTCTTCTGCCTTACTCAGTTATTCTGCTATTGATTCCTTCTAATGTGTTTTTCATTTCAGTTATTGTATTGTTTATCTCTGCCTGTCTGTTCTTTAGTTCTTTTAGGTCTTTATTAAACATTTCTTGTATATTCGTGAATCTGTGCCTCCATTCTTTTACCAAGATCTTGGATCATCTTTACTATCATTACTCTGAATTCTTTTTCAGTTAGATTGCTATCTCCACTTCAGTTAGTTGTTCTTCTGGGGTTTTATCTTGTTCTTTCATCTGGGACATACTCCTCTGCAGTCTCATTTTGTCTAACTTTCTGTCATTGTGGTTTCCATTATGCAGGCTGCAAGGTTGTAGTTCTTCTTGCTTCTGCTGTCTGCCCCATGGTGAATGAGGCTGTCTAAGAGGCTTGTGCAGGCTTCCTGGTGGGAGAGACTGGTTCCTGCCCACTGGTGGGCGGAGCTGGGTCTTGTCCCTCTGGTGGGCAGGGCCATGTCAGGGGGTGTGTTTCTTGGGCACCTGTTTATTCAAGGAGACTTTGAGCAGCCTGTCTGTTGATGAGTGGTGTTGTGTTCCTGCCCTTTTGGTTGTTTGGCCTGAGGCGTCCCAGCACTGGAGCCTACAGGCTGTTGGGTGGGGCCAGGTCTTGGTGAGAGAATGGTTGCCTTCAGGAGGGCTCATGCCAATGAGTACTTGCCAGAACTGCTGCTGTCAGTGTCCCTGTCCCTGCAGTGAGCCACAGCCACTCCCTGCCTCCACAGGAAACCCTCCCATACTAGCAGGTAAGTCTGGCCTAGTCTCTTATGAGGTCATGACATTTTCCCCTGGGTCCTGGTGCACACAAGACCATGTGTGCACCCTCCAATAATGGAGTTCCTCTTTCCCACAATCCTGTGGAATTCCTATGATCAAACCCTGCTGGCCTTCAAAGTCAGATTCTCTGGGGGCTCCTCCTCCCCTTGCCAGATCCCCAGGTTTGGGAGCCTGACATGGGGCTCAGCACTTTCACTCCTGTGGGAGAAATTCTGCAGTATAATTTTTTTCCAGTTTGTGAGTTACCCACCTGGCATATATGGGATTTGATTTTCGCAATTGCACCCCTCCTACCATCTCTTTGTGACTTCTTCTTTGTCTTTGGATGTAGGGTATCTTTTCTGGTAGGTTTGAGCGGTTGTTTTGTCAGTGGCCGTTCAGCAGTTAGCTGTGATTTTGGTGTTTCCGTAGGAAGGGGTGAGTTCACATCCTTCTACTTCACCATTTTGTCCAAAATATCTTCCTTGGACTTCCTTAGACTGTTTTCCCATCTATAAAACTAAACTTATAGTCACTGCTATGTAGGGTGAGGATAAATGAGATAATGCTTTGTGAACTGGGAAGTGCTAAGCAAATGCAATGATTCATTGTTATTGTAATAGAAGGTTGGTTAAGAGTGCTGCCTTTTAGTTTCCATTAAGTTTACCTTATTGCCTTTTTGGGGCAGGAGAGAAAGTTTTCCAAGAAATCTCCAGGTCTGTGAATTTCCTCTTTCCTAATAACAGCATGGTAGACATTCCTGATTTTTTTCCCTTTTAAGATCATCAGGGTGGATGTTTCCTAGGCTTGTTTATTTTTCAAGGTCATCTTTCTAAAAACAAACAAACAGAAAACAAAAATAAGTACAAAGTAAAACAAAACAAACAAAAACATTCACTAATTCAAAAATCTTATATGTTTTCACTGACTTAACCCAGGATATTAAATATAAGACTCTCTATCTAGAAGCCTAAAATAGACTTTTATTATAGGACATATTTAGAAAATGACCTAAAACTGGGTGTTCCTCCACCAGTAACATCAAACACTAACTTCTTAATTGCCCATGTACATGTGTGGAATGGAAGAAAGGGATCTAGAAAATGATGAAATATGCAAAAATGAGAAACCTGTGGCACTCCACTATACTTAAAAGGCTATAAAACAGATCTAAGTAGATTTCATGTTGTATCTTGCAGACTAAAATTAATGCATTTATGGTGACAGTTACCTATTGTCTTGTGCCCTTCTCTGCTTGATGTGTGTTAATTTTGGTGCTGATTCTCAACTAGATCATGAGCTCAGTGAGGGCAGGATTTACTTAGTAAACTCTGAGGCTCCCATGAGTCTTGTCACAGAAGAAGGAGCTCATTAAAATTTACTGATCCAAGATATACAAAGGTCTCTTAAAGTCAACAATAAGAAAACAAACAACCCAGTTAAAAAATGGGCACAAGATCTGAGTAGATACCTCACCAAAAATATATACAAGTGGCAAAAAAAGTATATGAAAAGATGCTCAACATCATGTATCCTAGGGAACTGCAAATTAAAACTGCAATGAGATACCACTATACTCCTGTGAGAATGGCCCAAATCCAGAACACCCACAACACCAAATGCTGGTGAGGATGTGGAGCAACAGGAACTCACTCACTGCTGGTGGAAATGCAAAATGGCACAGCCACTTTGGAAGACAGATTGACAGGTTCTTACAAAGCTAAGTATATTCCTACCATATGATCCAGCAATTATATTCCTTGATATTTACCCAAATGAGTTGAAGACTTATGTCTACGTAAAAACCAGCACACTAATGTTTATAGTAGCTTTATTCACAATTGCCAAAACTTGAAGACAGTCAAGATATCCTTCAGTAGGTGAACGGATAAACAAACTGTGGTATATTCATGCAAAGGAATATTATTCAGGTATTAAAAGAAATGAGTTACCAAGCCACAAAAGACCTGGAGGATGCTTAAATGCATACAGTTAAGTGAAAGAAGCCAGTTTAAAAAGGCTACATACTGTACAACTCCCACTATAGAACATTCTGGAAAAGGCTAATCTTAGAGTAAAAAGTTGTCAGGACCCAGGGTAGGGAGGAAGGGAGAGGGGATGAAGAGATGGAGCACGGGGGATTCTGTACAGCAGTGGAACGACTCTGTATGATTCTGTAATGATAGGCACATGTCATTATATATTTGTCAAAATCTGTAGAACAGTACAACACAAAGAGTGAACCCTAATGTAAGTTATAGACTTTGTTTAACGTTATGTATTAATATCGTTCATCAACTTTAACAAATATGTTAATAGGGAAAACTGGGGTCCAGGAAAGGGGGGGATATGAGCACACTCTGTATATTCTCTGCACTTTTTCTGTAAAGGCAAAACTGCTCTAAGAAATAAAGTCTATTAGTTAATCAGTTTTTTATTCCTATTGATTGACTGGTTTCTTTAATGGCGAAAAATTGATCCTCTGAAGAGCTAGTTACTTTGTCCTAACAGGCGCTGCTACTGACAATTAGAACCGTGAAGAGTCTTCCCTCTGAATACCAAGTGCACAGACAGTATGAAACATGAATTTATGGGGCCGTCTGCCAGTCAAGCCTCTTTCTTCTTCTGAGCCTTGATCTTTTCTAAAATAAAATCTGCCGGAAATTTCACACGCCATGGAAGCAAAATGGCTCCTCCCCACCATCTCACGGGGGAAGTGCCCTTGTGGCCTTGAGCGTAGACACAGACAGGGAGAGGCTGATTAAATGGTTCCCTTGCTCTCCTCCTGGGAGTCTCAGAGTTGCACAGAATCATAAATTCCCAGCCAGCTGAAAACCCCTCTCTACTAAGCTAGGGGCATTTTAATGTATTTGCCTTATTAATCTCTGAACCCTCACTAAATGGCATATGCATTAAAAGGACCTGAGATGTGGGAGCTGAGAGGAGAATATTCTGGGCTGTATGGAGTCACCCTGGGAAAAAATAAATGAGGTAGAGGAAGGTGGGAGGGGAGAGAGAGACAGAGGGACAGAGAGAGACAGAGAGAGACAGAGAGAGAGAGAGAGAGAATCTTTTCCAAAATCGGAAAGCATAGGTGTTCAAATACACCCATACCCACCATGACTTGAACTCCAAATTTACACGTGGGAGTGTAGGGTCACCTGCATATGTGGAAAAAGATAGTTTGTGGGAAGAACTGATGTGTTATCCCTTTGTTTTCACACTCACTCTCTTATTTTTGTTCTTTTTCTCACCCATCTCCCCTATGCTAGTATATTTTTCTAATATTTTTCCCTGTGATCAACATAAAATTCTAATTAATTAGAAAGCACCTTCCCCTTCTCTAAACCCTTTCTCAGAGCTCACATTTTCTATTAAAACTTTCCATAGGACAAATTCCTATTTGATTCATTGTGCTATTTAAGGTGTCCTGATACTGTAGGTAATTGGCACCAGGCATCAAAAGGAGACTTAGAGCATCAAAACCAAATATAAACATTAAGGCAGGAAAGAAATTTAAAGGTCCTGGAGACTAGTTTTTTTTTTTTTTTTTAAGCATATGAAGAAACTGGGACTTGAAAGTAGTTTCCTTGATGTCACACACATAGCAGCAGATCTAGGACTAGAACCCAAGTTCCTCAGAATCTTTTTTCTCTTATCTTTATAGTAGTATCCTTTAAGTTGAATACAAATTTTGTTTCAATCCTTTTTTAGTTTCACAAAACATTATTTTTAATTACAAAGCAACATTTATTTATTTATTCATTCATTCACTCTACAAAAATGGTTGAAGGCACACTCTGTTGTAGCAGCACTGGCCCTGGCAATACAGAAATCAGTGGAAAGACAACATCTTCAGCATCTTTATTATAAATAGATAAATAAATAAATAAATAAAAGGAGGGGGCTGGGCAGTGGATAAAAACATAAATTGCACTCAGATCCTGCCCTCATGGAATTTAGGATCGGTCAGAGGGTACATGAAGGGGTACAGAGGAACTAAAGGGAAATTAAAATTAAAAATGGAAGGAAATAAATAAATAAACTTTAAAAAGTTAAGGGGATCCTAGGAGTCAGGGCAAGAAATGATAAGAGCTTGGACCAGGGCATCAGCCACCCTGCCTTACACCAGCTATCCTCCTGTCCACATCCTTCACCAGTCTGGCCCTCACATCACAGCAGCATGTAGCTAGGCAGTTACTTCAAGAAAGACGTAAGGCCCCTGTTCCAAAAGCTCTCTAACCTAAAATGTCCACCACTGATATCATTCCGGAAAAGAGGTGTTTGTTGAGTAGGGTCATTTAAAACTCCGGGGCCCCCTGAAATGTCAATGTGAGTCAGATTTGAAGATCCATTGGCCACACCCATGAAAAGTAGTGTCAGGACACGGTCCTTGCTGAGTCCTCCAGTTGAAGGGAGCTTTCCAAACTCTTCTGCAAGTAGAACACTTACATAAAGAACAGAGCTCTGTGAATACTAATTAAGACAAGCCAGTTTGATTTCCTATAGCAGGGGTTGGGAAACTTTTCTGTAAAGGGCGAGAGAATAAACATTCTAGGCTTCATGAGTGATACAGTCTCTATGGCAACTACTCAACTCTCCTGCTGTAGACAAAAATCTAAATGAATGAGCTTGGCCGTGTTTCAATAAAATTTCAGTTGTAAGTCAGAGTGGCAGCTGCCCAGGTCCAAGCCCTTACCATTTCTTCTCCTGACTCCCAGGATCCCTTTCAAACTAGTCTGTCTTTCCTATCAAATCAACCCTCTTCGTTGAACTACAAGAAATTCTCTAAAACACAGAACTTAGTCCATGATTTCTCTGTTTAAAACAGGCAGTGGGCCAGATTTAAAGTTCAGGCATGGTATGCCCTCACTCCAACCCCACTCATCCATTTCCCATCCTGTAAGAATCACTGTCTCTATAATTTTCCTACAAGGACACATATTCCATACATGATCCCATTCACTCTTAACACAAAAAAATCTGATATTTCAGTAGAGTTGCTGTTCTTGTTTTCTCATTCCTTTCTTTTTGTGAAGCCGATAAATACTACATTTCTTAGAAAATAAATGTAGAATTCTGTTTGATTTTAAGCATCTGTAAGCAGTAGTAAGTAATATATATTCATAGTATTTGAAACTGGAAGGGGATTTAGGGATCTACTAACCCAACCCCCTTTCTTGGCATGAGGATCTGAAGCTACAGAGGCAAAGGGACTTGGCCAAGGTCACAGACCGTGCTCAATTGTGCAAGTTGTGTACAAGTTGTGCATGGTGAGGGGCACCCTGTTAGGGGTTTGTCCCTCTATGCAAGCACTCATATACGCATGCTCTGACTCTCTTTCCCTTGATATATTTAACTTCATCTTGAAAAATAAAATAATACAAAACAAAAATAGTCTCCCACAAAGCCACAAAGAAGCACATCCTCATGGCAGCCCAAACCAGTTAGCAAATCATCCTGTTTGAGGGCCACGGTCAAAGAGGTTCCAGTTGCCAAGGAGACACACACAGATATTAGCTGGAGCCTGAGAGCATCACTGAAGTTCCTGTCCTGACAAGAGATCGACCATCTGTGATGTGCAGAAATACAGATTTACGTCAATTTCTCCAGGAGCATCCATTCTTCTCTCCTAGAACCATCAGAAATAATTTGTCTATTATCTTAAAATTGTATTCTTCAGAAAAGACTTCCAGTACCATCCAAGCTAACTGAGCTTTGTAGTGGAGATGCCTATAAATTGCCCAAGAATCTGTGAACAATGTTAACATCTGTTGGAATGGAGTGAATACCAAATTGGAGAAGAAATGCCAGGAAGAGGAATATTTCCAATGACACCATTTCCATTCTTCTACATCCATCTTTTCTCCAGGATTCCCATTTTGCAGGAAGGCCCAGGCAGGCATGGATAGGAATGCCATATGCTAGTTTTGAATTTAGATATTCAAGATGGAATATTTAGGCCTGCACTGAGCATTTTCCTTGAATGCAAGTCATAAAAATGAATTACACAATGTCCATGACTGACTCATTCAGTAGTGGTTCCCAGAGAGAGGTCAGATTAACTGTATTCATATTCTTGATGTCCATCCACTTAGCATTATGTCTACTTGGCATCTTTGCATTTTAATATTCTGAAATCTTTTTTATGCACATTCTGTTTCATCACACAAAAAGGTCACAAATTCTTTATCAGCTGATGTTGTCTTTTATTTCTGTTTTAGTTTGTATTTTCCTTTCCCTTCTTCTACCAGCATTAATTCAGCCCCACAGCCAATCCAGAGTAGCATCGACTGATCCAGAGGACTGGGGCAATTCAAAAGAGTAAGCTCTCTTCTGGGCTAGAGTAAGATGGTTCCAAAGTCTTACAAACTCAGGAAGATCCCTGAGTTTCCACCACCTAACTTTGCTTACTAGATGCCAGGCACTACACAGGTGCTTTGTGTGAATTATGTCATTTAATCCTCCAACAACTCTATGAGATAAGCATGTAATTATTTCCATTTTACAGAGAAGGGTATTAAGGCTTTGTGTGGTTAAATAAATTGCCCAAGTTGACAAAACTAATAAAGGGGGAGACCAAGGAATCCAACCCATTTGTCAGCCAACAGAGCACAGATTCTTAAACACTACGCAAACCCTTCTAGTTTCCAAATGCCAGAATAATTTTTTTTTCCAAAATGCAAATCAGATTACATTACTCTTCTGCTTTGAACCCTTCAATAGCTTTTTATGTGTACAGGACTTTATTCAAAATGCATTTTCCATAGAATAGCATTTAAAGGCCTCTACCCTCCCCCCTTTCCTACCTTACATTTTTCCACCCATTCTCCTGGCTTGCACCTTAGGTACCAAGTTGCTTGCTTCTAAATAGGATGAGCTACTTCACTCTTACTGCTTTGCTCATACAGCTCTCCCTGCTTGGAGAGCTCACTCTCACTGTTTGCCTGGGAGATACCTACTCATTAGCATTTGATTCACCATCATCTCCTCTTAAAGATTTTTATGAACTTCCTCCCAGTTTCCAGTTTGCATATGTGTGTTAATCATATGTCTGTATGTATGTCTGTGCATAGGTATATGTATGTTCATGGTAGGTATTGTTACTCCCCGACAGGTAAGGAAGCTACTGTAGCTTGATTGTAGCTTGCAGAGGTTATGTAAATGACAGAGCTGGAATTTGAACCTAAGTTTGACTGACTTCAAAGAGGAAAGGAAGGAAGGAGGAAAAGTAGAAGGAAGAGATACATAATTTCAAACAAAGGAATAGAAATACTCTATATGAGACAGAATGGCAAAATTGCCCCCATCAGAATATGAGCAGCGGGCTTCCCTGGTGGCGCAGTGGTTAAGAGTCCGCCTGCCGATGCAGGGGACACGGGTTGGTGCCCCGGTCCGGGAAGATCCCACTCCGCGGCTAGGACTGTATTTTGCAAATGAAGATAGAAGGAATAGGGGATCTTTCTTGGATGCTCAACTGATGGTACACTTTTTTTGGGGGGAAAATTGAAAGCAAACATTCCTGCTGCCCCAGAACCATTTGCACAATCCCACTGCCAGGAATAAAGTAGAAAGGGAAAAAAAGGAGACGTTTAAAATCACAGTTCTTCCTTTGGAACAGACTGTCATTCTCTCTCAACAAATAAAAAATAAAAACCTTTACAGCAAACTACAACTAGTAAAGAAGTTCCTTAACCATAAAAAAAAAAACCCTTGCCCTCAACTTTGTGAACAATCCCCTTAAGTTATTCTAATTTCAGCGTGCCATCTGTTTTCTGCTGGGATTCTGATTGATACAAATAGGAGCATATAATTCCCAGGAAAAGAACTCTAAATGGACAAAAAAAAAAATGAATATGCAAATGCACAGTACAACAACAATGGGACAACATGTCCTACCTATCAGATTGGGAGCAATTTCCAAGTTTGATAGTACCAAGTTTAACAAGAATTTGGGGAGAAGTCGGCAAGTCTTGCTGGGAGGATTATTTGGTACACCTGCTTTGAAGAAAAATTTGGCAATGCACCGTGAAGTTGAAGCTTTTCCTTCACTTTACCCTAGAAATTTCACCCCTGAATATATGCTTTAGGGGAATTCTTGCAGAGGTGCACAAGGAGACATGCACGAAATGTTCATAACAGCATCATTTGTCATAATTTAAAAATGGAAATAGCCTACATGGCCATCCAACAGGTGAATAAATAAATTATAGGATATCTATACTATGAAATTCTATATGACAGTTGAAGTGAATGAATTAGAACTACATCATGGATCCTGGAGTATTCATATGCATGAGTCTCAAAATCATCAGTTTAAGAGCAAGAAGCAAGATGCAGACTGGTATAAACAGTTTGACATTATTTATGTAAATTTTCTAAATGCAAGAAACAACACTCTATTTTGCTAATGGATATATCTTCAGGGAGTTAGTGCATTATAATATGGGCAGAATTAATACCAGCCTCAAGGTAGGAGTTACCTCTAAAGAGGGGTGGAAAACTACGATAATTTTTAATTTTTAAATATCTGAAACAACTATTACAAAATGTTAATAATTGTTCATCTTGAGTGATAAGTACCTGGAATTTTGCTATGTTAATATCTGTTTTGTTCAATATGTTTGAACATTTTCAAAATTAAAAAAAAATTCTTAAAAAAATCTAACACATGAATTCAGCCTTCTATCTAGATCTGTCCCATCAAATGTGTGTGTGTTAATAGCTGCACAATGGAGTAGGGTGTATTATGAATGCATGCTAGAGGAGTTCAGGGTACAGTGCCATCCCACACTCACTGAATGGGAACATTAGAATCAGCCCTCAGAATGTGTCTAACCACACATTCTCTCAATGAGCAAATTGAGGTCACCAGGAGTGATGGGCTGCTAGTTAATGACAAGGTGTGGACCTGGGTCAAGTTAAATTAATTAAACAAGGAGGCCATTAGACTGCGTGGGGGGACTCTAATGCCTTGGTGGCCAACTTAAGCAAACCAAAATCTAAGCCTGTAATGCCTCAAGGTTAGGAAATCCACACCTAAGGACAACCAATCTCAAACAGCCAACTAGGCTTTAAGCTACAACCAATCAATATTTTCCTTGCTTTGTTTCGGCCTTTTCTCTGGAAAAGTGCCTTCCCAAGCTCCTGTTGGTAGAACTCCTAACTGCTTCCGGTTTGGCATAGCCCAACTAGAATCAACTTTTGCTCAAACAGACTTAAAATTTTTAATATGACTCATATTTTAACAGGCATGTGAAACCTATGTCAATGTTCTTCCAAGATCTTGTGCCCCTTCTCAAAATCAAAATCAGGAGAAGAAGAAACACTTAGTGGTTGCCCAGTAAAAGCTCCTAGTATGTTCTTCTTTTCTCTTTATTAACGTTATATAAGTTATTATTTATTACTTTGTAATATTTATAGCAAAAAAATGAGAAGAAACAACTTGAAATGATTCCATCATTCCTGTCATCTGAAGGGGGAAAAAGGAAATTGTTATTTTGTAGAAAGCATTTCTGAACTGAACAACAAATCCCAGTTCCAAAATCGCCTTACCCTTTGTGTTTCTTCCTAGATGATTGTGGGGAGGAAATAGTTTGTCGTGCAATTGGGTAGCTAAGACATTTTCCACAACTTCTCTCCAGTTTAATTTCACACACGAAAAGATAAGGGCTGCTGTTGCAGGCCAACGTTCACAGTTTCTCCCCACCACACACCCAGACTAACCACACCTAAGATTGCCCCAGGGTTACAGCAAGAGCCGTGACTGGCTTCCCTTCCTTTTCCATCATCTGTTCTGTAATCCCCTCTCTCCACATTGCTCTTACCTGCTAGTGTTTGGTTTTCTCCCAGCCCCCTTCTGTGCCCCTTCTGTCTGATGTCTTAATCACCATCACAAAATGACATTCTGTCTCAACATGTAAGCGGAATAGGGGTTCACAAAGCCAGACGTTGGTGGTCATTGCCCCATCTGGGAGTGACCCAAAAGGGCACCTAGAAAGATATCACATTTCTGCCATGGGAGGGAACCCATACTGTGAGTCATGCCGAATCTTGGGAGAAAGCCACAAAGGGGTGGGGCCATCTAGGTGATGTCAGTGTCCGAAGGGGAATGTCAAACTCTGACATCATCAGAGCTAGTGACACCTGGGGAGTTGGACAGAGATGGAGGTGACAGTGCCTTGTGTCTACATGGCCTATCCATTTTGAAGCAGGACGCTAGCCAATGGCTGGAATATCCAGGACAGGCCCAGTCTATCAAACGATGAAAGAATGAAGAGCTCATCAGGTGCTCATTAGATTCACAGCACAGCTAAACGTCAAGAAGGAAAATAGAGTGTAACTCAGGAAACCAAAGCAGAAGATGCCGAGCTGTGTAGACTGGAACACAGCTTGGGTCAAGGAGGTGGATTACAGAGTGATGGCTGTGGGATGTCCAGGGCTGCCTTAGAGTCACAGCACAGCTAAACGTCAAGAAGGAAAATAGAGTGTAACTCAGGAAACCAAGGCAGAAGATGCCGGGCTGTGTAGACCGGAACACAGCTTGGGTCAAGGAGGTGGATTACAGAGTGATGGCTGTGGGATGTCCAGGGCTCATCCCCGACACGTGGACTGTAGGCTCAGGGAAGCCAGAGTAATTCTGAACTCCACCCGTGGAGATACTGGGCTGACTGATAATCTCCCTATCTGGGTCAGGAGTTGTTCAACCATTGGGAAAGGCTGTGCCTGCAGGGAAGATTCTCAGGGCTGCTGCCTGAGAGGCTGGGGAGTCAAGTATTGACCCTCACGATTCTTCCAAGCATGGGAGACTGGACTTCCTTCCTGGAATTGCAAAATAAATCTATTCTACAATGGAGAGAGAACCAAGTATGCCTATTCTAGATAAATATATTAATGGCCTCAAACACCTTACACTATATAAAGTAGAAAGAACAGTTTGCTTCACTGATTGTTTGAGTTGGATCTATGAAACCGCCCTTTTTGTGTGTAAAAAAATGTGTCATATATCTGCAGTTTCATAGGATTCAGCCTTAGTAAATGTCCTACAGGCCTTGCACAATGTGACCTCTTTTAATGGGAACACATGGTGGCCATTTCAGTGGTCAGTAAGTGAACTTTCCTAGCTGACTCATTTCCTCGCCCGTAAAATGGAGATAGTGATCCACACTGCCCAGCCTTAAGCAGAAGTGCTTTGAAGCATACTGGTAATAGTAATCATCAATCTCTGGAAGAGACTATGAGATCAAGTTACTATCATGTTAATATTATACAGTGAATGTTATAATAACATCTGTGGGTATTATCATAATTAATATTTGTGTTAACGGAGGCAAGCCATCCAAGTCGTGTCACTCCAGCCCCACAGTCTGTTATCGTAGTGTGAATTCCTATTTTTACTGTGACGTCTTCCATTTCTTAACTCATAGCAAAACTGCCCATATCATTTCTCTGGTAATTAATGCTCTGCTTTATTTTTGTTTATGGTTCCATTGTATTGTTATTTAACATTTCTAGGTATCTACATGGTCTCACTAAATGAACTCTACAAGATCCATGAAGATGGAGACCTCATTTAAATTTTTGTGTTTAAAACCTATTCGGGGGAGCATGATGAAAATAGAAATATGTAGCAAGATAACTAGGATGGAGGATGCACCATTCCTTATTTTACTATCCAAGGCCTAACCCGGAGTTTCTCAACCTCCACACGATTGATATTTTGGGCCTGATAACTCTGTACTGAGGGAGGTTTTCTTGTACATTATTATCGGATGTTTAGCAGCATCCCCGGCCTCTACCTATTAGACATGAGAGGCACTGCTGTCCCCGTTGTGACAACCAAAAATGTCTCCAAACATTACCATTTGTCCCCCCGGGGGTTAAGGGTGAGAGAGTGGGGGCAAAACTGAGCCACTGGCTAAGCAAATCTCTAAAACATCTTGAACTTGCTTTTGTGTTTTTATGTCATTAAATTCATACATAGGTACATTTCATTCCTGTCCTGCCCTTCGGTTCTTCAGAACCATTTTTTTTTTTTTTTAGGTTCCATATATATGTGTTAGCATACGGTATTTGTTTTTCTCTTTCTGACTGACTTCACTCTGTATGACGTTAAAACAGATACAAATCTTATTTCACGTGGGACATATTTTCCTAAGACACCAAAAAGTGATTGAGTAAAAGCTCAGTCCCCAGGGCCTACGAGTGAGGCAGGCAGACCCCAAAGAGCAGAACTGGCTCCCAATGTCTATTTTGTGTCTTTTGAGAATTTCTCTAATATTCCGACAGCTGTACGTTAGTAAAGCCCTCCAGACAATCTCCTGAGGGAGTTGGTGCCTACTTATCTAAGTAGAGCTAGCTGGAATTCACGATCAAATTCCCAGCATCCACATTCTCCTCGCAGTTCATAGTTCCAACTCTCCATCCCCATGTGACTACAACTGTGCAGCCTCTTTCCCACGTAACCTTTGAGTAGACTAGTACCAAGAAGTCAGAGGAATTTCACCTTTTCCTTTCTTGTGGGTGTACCCCAGAGGCAAAGTCTCAGATCAGGCTGAGATTGAATAATCCGCCTCTGAATGATGGCATGTGGAATGTGCCTTAGGAGTCATCCTTAAATAAGATCTAAAATTATAGGCTATCTCTGTCCCTGGCATCTACCATTTAATAGAAATAATGACTTCCTTCTGGATTTAAAAAAAGTAAGGATGAAGTAACAGTTAACTTGGCTCTAGAAACATACTTAACAATTTTACTGGGAAGCTCCAGGGTTCCCGAGAAAGCATGGATGCAGGCTTGTTTCCTGTGAGGTCCACGTGATTGTAAGCTCCCTGAAGGCACGAAGCCACCAGATCCTGCCCTTCGAAGTACCTCCAGCACTTAGCATGGTTGTTGGCATGTGGATGTAATATACAGTAAACAGCTACAATACAATATTTTTCCTTAATTTTTGGTTCTACTTTTGAGATGTGATTTAATAAAAATAAATTTGTACATTATAATATGCTTTAGATATAAAATGATATAGAGTTATATAAGAATTTATTAAAATTTTATATAAATTTATATTTAATTATATAATTTAGTAGAAAGGGAAAAAGAATTAGCATTGAGCACTATGAAATGCCAAGCACTCAACTAAGTTCTTTCACATATTTCATTTAATTTACACTTGTGTATATGTTCCCTCTTACATCCTGAAGATGCACAAGAATAGCTACTGTTTATCCCAAAAAGGGCAGCACAATGAGTCAGAGTCAGTGATTATTTATTAAGCATCTTTTCTTTATTCATTTTTTATCCGTTTAACAATCAAATGCTTATCAAACGCCTACTCTCTGTAAGCCCATTATTAAGACCTGGGGATACAAGAAAGAATAAGATACAAGCCCCTACCCTCAAGAAGCTTACAGTCAGTCTAGTGGAAAAGACAGAAACCTAAGCAGATAATTATAATGCAGTGTGATAAGCAATATGGATATATCCAAGGCATGATGGACAGCCAGAGCAAGGCACCTAAATGAGCCAGAAATAGGAGTGAGGATGGCAGGACATGTCGCTGGTGGGAAAGGCAACTGAGTTGAGCCATTCAGGTGCAAAGGAAATTAACCAAATAAAGAAAGGGAGTGAGGAGAATATATGGGTTTCAGGCTGATGTGACTGCTAAAAATAATGGCATGGACTCAAAAAATATGTGCAGGAAATTGCACAGAGTCTGGAACTTCTGGGGCATTAGGTATCAGTCAGGATATAATGAAAGGTAAGGATGGAGAAGCAGAGATAAGGCTCAGACTGTGGGGACATCTGGGCTTTTTTCTGTGACTGGAGGAAAACCCTGGAAGGGATGGAAGCAGAGGCACAACGGGCTTAGGTGTGTGTGTTTGCTAGTTGACTTTGGCTGCAGAGAGGGTGAGAGGGATCAGACCTACCCAGGGCAGAGGATCAGTGAGGAGGCTGTGGTAAGAGCCAAGCAGAAGGTGAGGATGGCTGTGAAGGGACAGTTTCGCCAGGGATGGAGAGGAGGGAGGAGAGTCAAGGACACGTTCGACATCAGGGTTATTCATCTAGTCAGTGAAGGACCGTGAAATCGCTCCCAGGAACCCGTGGATCCCCAACATGGAAGCACGTGTGTGTTTTTGGTAAAAGGAAACCATCACTTCAATAGATTCTCAAGATTTTGACTTATAAGCAGATTCCGGGACATGATTTTACCTCCTATACAGAGTTTCCGATTCTAGTCATCAAAAAAGGATCTTCATTCTGACTAGCCGTAGGTGTCTGCTGGTGGGGAGTAGTTAAGATCCAGCTAATGGCAAAAAATTGATTTTAATTTAGCTAAGGAAAATAACCCTCTTCAATAATACAGCAGAGTCTAACAACTGAGGTTAGGACTAGTGAACTGAATAATGATACTGCTTTTGGGCTCATTTCTTCTGCCTTTATAATGGAGATGCATGATTTTCATCAGAGAAGAAGAGCTGGTCCTGTTTGCCATTAACTTCATCTACGTCCTCAGACCCAAATTAGAAATGTTACTTGTTCTTTGTTCTCGTCTTTCATACGGACATCCCATTTCCAATGGGAAATTGTCATCTGTCTAATTTTGAATTATCTCAGTGAGTTCTAATCCACTAATGGAGTTAGTTGTGTGGCTCAGTCCATTAGCTTTACCTGTTATGATGTGCGTCGCGGTAGATACTCATGGACAGACAAGGGCCATGAGGAATTACAAGGAGTTTTGGGGGAGAAAGATGAGGGTGTAACTTTTAATCTAATCTGGCAAGAATAGTCTAATGATTCTGATTTCCACTCTAAGAAGAAAGCATATTTTTTTCTACCCCTGTTTTCCCATGAAAGTGTTCTATACCCAGTTATACTAATGAATACCAAACTGTGATAATGCACCCCTACCGATAAAGACAGCTGAATGGAATCAGGTCATTCTAATGGAGATAGCCCACCCGCTCTTGAAAAAGCCCTCTGCTGACTGAGGCAGAGCACTCTTCTGTAGGTCTTTTTGGGGGGAGGTGGGGGTGGTGGCAGGGGTCAAAAGGCAAATAAGGCTCCAATACAACATGTGCATGAACAAGATGATACAGCAGTATGTTCCTTTGATCTGTTTTTAGTCAGAAATATATTCTAGGGAAGTCTAACTGTACAAAAATCAAGGGCTAGAAAATACAGACTAAAGGCTTTTGCTAACTCTCCCATATGTAGTCTTCAGTAGACTGTTCAACGTCACAGAAAGGAAATAGGGGCCAGCGCTAAAGCCAAGGGCTACAGTTTGTTATTGCTGGTCACGTCATGCTGCTTGACCTTTGGCAGGGGGTATGATGAGGATGGAAATACTTGTTTAAAAAGTTACTTTGTGGTCATACCTTCTTTATACCCGGTATCTGCATTATGTTGTACTCAGTCTTACCCTAAATGTTTGCTCTGGTTTTTCCATACTCGGCTTCCCCTGTGAACATCATCTGCAAAAATAAGGGAAATGATGAAGTCCAACCTGATGTTTTCTACACAAGATAACAAATGTCTTATAAATCCTGAGTGTCATGCAAATCCCATGTCTTACGAATCCCGAGTTTTTGAGACAGTTTTTGTGGGCAATTTTCAAGCTGTTGTAGAATCATCTTTAATTTCCCACAGCATTCATAATGCCCACCTCTAGGTTAGGAGTGTTGTAAAAATATTTTTTACTATGCTTATTATATGTAGTTATTGTTAGAAAGTAGGAAATTTTTGTAATACTGAGAATGGGGTGTGTGTGTACATATAGCGTAAGTTCCTCTCTGCTAAATGCCTAAGAAGGCAGAGTAAAGCATTAATTAAAACTGTTTAAACATATGTTGGCTGAGATGGTGCCCGGAGGATACACACACACATACATAATATATAATACTATGTATTGTATACCATATATACTGTACATAAATTATGTATGTGTGTGTGTGTTTGGTATATATGTGTATTATTCAGGCACCATCTCAGCCCCCAACTTATGTTTATATTAATATTATATAATATCTAAATATAATTACGTAAGTATTAATATATAAATAATATGGGTATAGAATAGTAATATATTAATATTATATGATTTGTATGTATACATATGATATATAATTTACATAATACATATGTTTATGTACACATATATTATCTCATATACGTATATATTGTGTATATTATATATGTAGTTATATACAGTATATCTATACATATACTATATATGTATGTGTGTATATGTATATATAGTATATATACACACACATATATACAATGATGTATGTACACATACATATGTATCAATAATATATGTGTATGTATATACATATATATGTGTGTATATATACATATACGTATATATGTGTGTGTGTATATATATAGTTCTCCACTGCACACATTATCTCTTTTAGAAGTTGCACTATTGCAGTTCACTGAAATACCTCTCTGACTCCAACCCAGAGCTGATCCACAGAGAAAGCTTTGGTTCTCTTCTCTGTGCTTAAGGGCTTCCTTGAGAGCAAATTAGGAACTTAGTTGCTTTATGTTTTCAGGAAGTAATAAGCTAGATGTGACCCCAGTGACTTAAAAGAGCATAGATTCTCAAGCATCATTTCACTCTCTGTATCATATATATACAAGATGGAAAACCAAATGCATGTACCCAAGTATCCCCAAATTACAACAAAATTCCT
The DNA here is from genome assembly GCF_951394435.1 of Stenella coeruleoalba. Taxonomy (NCBI): domain Eukaryota; kingdom Metazoa; phylum Chordata; class Mammalia; order Artiodactyla; family Delphinidae; genus Stenella; species Stenella coeruleoalba. The sequence continues at coordinate 54,053,659 of NC_137148.1, forward strand.
TTGGAATTTGTGATCATTGGGCTGAACCATGGTTTACCCTTGCATATTCTAGCAAAATAGGACATGTTTAACCAATTAATAATATAATTTATCATATTATTATATATATTATATAATACATTATTAGTATACCTTAATATAAATTAAAGTTTAGGGGTGTGATGATCAACAAGGTTTATAGTCCCCAGACCTGGTTTGAATCCTGGCTTTTCTGCTTGTTGTCAATGGAGGAACTTCTAACTCACTTCAGAGAGTGATTTTGATGGTGAAATAAGTTGATGTAGAAATCCCTACTGTTATGGGCTGAATTGTGTCCCCTCTCCCCCACCTCAAAATGTGACTGTATTTGGAGATTTGGTGTTTACAGTGGTAATTACAGTAACATGAGGTCATATAAGTGGGCCTTAATTCCAATATGACTGGTGTTCTTATAAGAAGAGGAGATTATAACACAGACACATGCAAAGGGAAAACCATGTAAAGATACAGGGAGAAGATTACCATCTACAAGCCAAGGAGAATGGCCTCAGAAGAAATTAACCCTGCCAACACCTTGACCTCAGGCTTCTAGCTCCCAGAATGTGAAAAAATAACCTTCTGTTGTTTAAGACAGCCATTCTATGGTACTCTGTTATGGCAACCCTAGCAAACTAATATACCTCCTAAACCGTAAAACTCCATAAAAGCTGGGTATTTATTATCCTACCTCTGGTAACACATTGTTGTGGAGTACTTTGCTCCTATATAAATATATAGGTCCAAAATTTCCAGTTATAAGTAATTCATATTTCTTCATGTAAAAAAGGAACTCTGATCAGTCCCTCTGACTTAAAACATTTTAGGTATTACTTAATTTTCTTTGAGCTTCAACATAATGACACCTCATTTAATTTAAATCTTTCGGTGATTAACTCCAGCATTATTTTCATTTTCTATGTCTTGCATGTTTGAGACAGTGGGAATTGTGCACTTATGAAAATGCCTTGTAAATATCCAAAGTTGTGGTTGGTGTGAACCCTTGAATTCTTGCTCATTTGTTTATTGCATTCCTCTCTGGGTATTTGGAGCCCTTTATTTTTTAAATTTGATGCACAAAGCCCATTTTGCTGTATGTAAAATTTTAAAAATTTGAGGTACCCGATATACTGACAATATATGACATAATTAAAGAATGAGTCATGAGGGCAAAAATAAATTATACACAGTTAGTCACTGATGTTTGGGGACAAACAAAATGCAGGTTCTGACCCCAACAAAGGGAATATGTAGAAAGCGGTTTGGAAAGAGTGAAGAGAATGTCATTTTTTTTTTAAACATCTTTATTGCAGTATAATTGCTTTACAATGGTGTGTTAGTTTCTGCTTTATAACAAAGTGAATCAGCTATACATATACATATATCCCCATATCTCTTCCCGAAGAGAGGGTCATTGATGTCAAGAATAGAGGGTAGCAGTGAACAAAGGAAGGAGACAAAAGTCAGAATGGATCTGTGTTAGTCTGCTCATGCTACCATAGCAAAATACCACAGACTTGGTGGCTTAAACAACAGAAATCTATTGTGTCACAGTCCTGGCGACCCAAAGTCCAAGATCAAAGTGCCATCACAGCTGGTGTCTGGTGAGGCCTCTCTTCCCGCCTTGCAGAGGGCCACCTTCTCACTGTGTCCTCACATGGCCTTTCCTCTGTGTGAGTGTAGAGAGAGCTCCCTGCTGTCTCCTCCTCTTCTCATAAGGACACAAGCTCTCTTTGATTAAAGCCTCCCTTATGATGTCGCTTAACCTTTATACCTCCTTATAGGCCCTGTCTCCAAATACAATCACACTAGGGGTTAGGGCTTCAACATACAAATTTGGGGGGAGGGGCACAATTCAGTCTATAACACTTGTCCCTCTAGCTCTCCAAAATCTGTGTTCTTCTCATATGCAAACTGCATTCACCCCATCTCAACATCTCCAGAAGTCTTAACCCATTTCAGCATCAATTCCAAGTTGAAAGTGCCACTAAATGTCCTCTAAATCAGGTATAGGTGAAACTTGAGTTATAATTCATACTAAGGCAAAATCCTCTCCAGCTGTGACCCTGTGAAAACAGACTAGTTATGTGCTCCCAAAATACAATGGACAGGCATAAGACAAGCATTTTCATTCCAAAAGAGAAAAATCAGAAGAAAGGGGCCACAGGTCCCAAGCAAGTCCAAAACTTTAGCAAGGCAAAATCCATTAGCTCTTAAAGCATGAGAATAATCCTCTTTGGTTCCATGCACTGCTTTCTGGGCCCACTGGGGTAGCAGCAGCAACCCCACAGCCCTAGATGGCAGCCCCACCCCCAGAGGTCTTTGTGATACCCCACCCCTGTGGCACTGGGAGGGGGTAGCCTGGCTCTGCTGAAAGGGAGAAGGTGGCCCCGCCCTTTGAAACCAAGGAGGAAACAGCCTCCCCTCCTCAGCCCCCAAGTGTAAGCTCCAGGCCTGTGGTAGGAGTGGCAGCTCTACTGATCTCTGAATTGCCTTTGGGGTCCTTCTTCCCTTTTCTTGAGGGATAAAGCATGTTCACAGGTGGATAGCTCTATCGTCTTGCCCTGTAGAACCCTGGAAATCTGAAAGCTTTCCTTCACTTCACACTGTCTCAGACTCCTTTTGTTCAAACTGGCAGTGTCTTTGCTGGTATTATCCCATCTCTATTCCACACTTCTGATGAGATAATTGATTAAGATCATGGGCCATCTCATTTTTTTTTTTTTTGGTAAGAAGTGGATTTATTTAGAGAGAAACACACTCCACAGACAGAGTGTGGGCCATCTCAGAAGGTGAGAAAGGCACCAGGCTATGGGGTTGTCCGTTTTTATAGGGGTGGGTAATTTCATAGGCTAATGAGTGGGAGGAATATTCCAGCTATTTCAGGAAGGGGAGGGGATTTCCAGGGACTGGGCCACTGCCCACTTTTTGATCCTTATGGTGGGTCTTGGAACTGTCATGACACCTGTGGGTGTGTCATTTAGCTTGCTGATGTGTTACAGTGAGCGTATATTGAGGCTCAAGGTCTAGTGGAAGTCAACTTCTCCGCCATCTTGGACCCATTGGTTCTAATCAGTTTATGTCACGTCCTTGGGCTGTGTCATTCTTTCAGAGGCTATGCTCTGCCTCCTTCCCCCCTGTTTCATTCCCCCCTCAAAGATTTTACTCCCATATTCTTAGGGGAAGCAGAAGGGAGACGGTCCATCTTCTGTAACTGCTTCAAGACTGAGCAGGTGTGTCGAAGATCATGGGCCTTATCTTTATGGAGTGATTGTCTAGCTACATGTTTTCTCATTTTTTGAAATATAAATAGGCTAAGAATGTTCCAAATCTTCAAGTTCTTGTTTCTTTGTGCTTAACAGTCTCTTCAACTTATCTCTCTCCTCTCTCATTTTACCATAAGCAGTAAAGAGAACCAGGCCACACCTTCAAAACTTTGCTTAGAAGTTTCCTCAGCTAAATAGCCAGTTCCATCACTGGCAACTCCCACCTTCCACAAGGCAACTCCTACCTTCTTTTTCCACAAGAACACACTTCAGCCAAGTTCTTTGCCACTTTTTTACAAGGATCGCCTTTCCTCCAGTGACCAATAACATATACCTCACTTCCACTGAGACTTCACCAGAATCACCTTTAATGTTCATATTTCTACCAACATTCTGTTCATGATGATATGTGTGTATCTCTAAGATAGATGATAGAAGCTTTCTGTACAGCTCCCTTCTTTTCTTTCTGAGCCCTCACCAGAATTGCTAATGTCCATATTTCTGCCAACAATCTCTTCACAATAATGCTCAGCTTCCTCTAGCAAGCACCTCAAAACTCTTCCAGCCTCTACACATTACGCAGTCCCAAAACCGCTTCCACACTTTTAGGTATTTGTTACAGCAGCACTCCACTTCACCGTACCAAAATCTATATCAGTTTGCTAGGGATGCTAACACAATACCACAGATTAGGTGGCTTAAACAGAAATTAATTTTCTCACAATTCTGTAGGCTCTAAGCCCAAGATCAAGGTATCACTAGGTTTGATTTCTGGTGGGGCTTCTCTTTCTGATGCTGCCTTTTCTCTGTGTCCTCATTTGGTCTCTTCTCTCTGCATGCACAGACATTTCTGGTGTCTCTTCCTTTTCTTATAAGGACACCAGTCATATCTAATTAATTCCTTACCATTATGACCTCATTTAACCTTAATTACCTTCTTAAAGGCCCTGTCTCCAAACAGTCACAGTAGAAGTTAAGGTCTCCACATATGAATTTGGAGGAGACACAATTCAGTCCATAACAGGACCAAAGGGGTGCATGTGAGAGCTTTACTTGGGTCTGGAGAGAAATGAAGGGTGGGCCAGAAGTAAGACTAGACTTGCAACCTCCTGGATCTGGAGAGAATCTCAAGAAATCATATATGAGCATTTGCTTCAGGAATGTCCAGCTAAGCCAGGAGAGATGACTTTCTATTCTCTTTTCAAGTGTAGAGCGTAGGGACTCTATACCCACATTAGATAGCATAAGTCAAGGACTTTTTGATGTTGAACAAAATATTTCATCTTTTCATCCTCCACAATCATCAAGAATGATTTGCACATACATACTCAACAGGAATTCAAATCACATCGATCACATAGTGGAGGATGACAGAAGGGAAAGCCACGTCTCCTACTCTAAAGAAACCAAGGCGGTAGTTAAGGGAATAGGAATAGTCATATAGGTCTATTCATCCAGAGACCTCTGTCATCAAGTCACCTCTTTTGCCTTTGTGGAAACTGCATTAGATCAGAAGTCAGGGTACCTGAGCTCTGGTCCCAGTTCGACCCCCACTTAGTCAAGCAGACCTGATGAATTCATGATGTATCTCTATTTCCTTATATGCAAAGTGGTGGTGGTAGGAATAAGTGGTGGCAGTTGTACTCAAACATCTCTAAATACCCTTCGGCTCTTTCTGATAGTCCACATCTATTTAGTATATGTTTAAAAATTTCTCTGACATAGTCTTATAAGTTCAGTCGTCCAACACTTGAATTATTTTTGTGTTTCAAGTTACCATAAAGTGCAGTGGCCCAAAACTGGAAACTGCATTTTAATGAAACTTTGACTAATTCTGAATATAGCAAAAGAATTATTTCTGGGCCTTGAATATCATTCTTCTTTTCTGATTCCTCCATATCGTGTCTCTCCTTTTCCCACAATGGAAGTTTGGCTGAGAATTGTGAACCTAAAATAGAGTTGAATATGATATGCCATAAAAGCATGAAAAAATCGGGGGAGGACTCAGTGACATTTACAGCCAGTCCAAAAGTAAAAATTATTTGTTTCTATAAGAAGCAAATTAACTGAATAATTGACAACACCACTCTTCCTTAGTTTCTATGGAGGCAGTGTTTCACTTACAAAGAATTAGAAACTTTATTGCATTGGGAAAAGAAATGAAACACAGTGTGAATTATGACCGTGACAATGATAATCTTTTCTTCCTTTGACTCTGCATGTCAAACCCAGCTCAAGTGGGAGGCCTGTCATTTAGTGTGTAACTTTTCAGAGTGACTTTTGCAATCCTGCATGTCTGAGGTTAAACCTGTTTGACATGGTACCTGGACCTAGAGTGCCTTGAAATTTGATTCCAAAGTTTGCATACTAAAAAATACTAATTTTTGAGGTAGGGGTTGTCCATGTTTAAAAACAATTGTTCCCTATTAGAAAGATCCTCAGATGATGTAATTGCCATATATTGCATTGCAATTTGAGAAGATCAGATTCAAGTCTCAAATTCTCAGACACTGGGTAAGGAGAGGCTAAGAATGTGACAGAAATGATAAGCTTGGTCTCCTGGAAAGAGAATTTGCCCTTCTTACTTTTCAGCACCTTTTGTTGCTGGATTTTATCCCCTTAATATGAGAATCAAAAAAGCTCTTAAAGGCTGACTGTGGTAAATGAAAAGGAAACCCAGAGTATTTGGAAATGGTAATTAGCTGACACAAAATACGACTGAGCAATTCACTTTGAGGAGTAAATAGGCATTTATTCTGTTTGCATAAGAAACACACAGGGGAGACCCGCATGAAATGGTGAGAGGATTCAGAGGCTGAATACTCAAAGTCTTGGTACAATGAACGTGGTCTTAAGCACAATATTTCATAACTCAAATTAGACTCTAAGAAAACAAAGTGGTCCAGAGAGGTGAGAGATTCAAGAGCACTTCAGAAAGCTTGACAGGAGAAGCTCCCTATTTCTTTATTTTTATCCTCATGATGCAGAATTCCTCACCGGAGCTCCGCATTCCTCAGGCTCAGACATGATTAAACACCATACCTTTTAAAATGTTTTACTATTCCAAGCTGAGGAATATATAAATAACCACTTTCCAGCTACCACTCCTTGGCCTGGAATTTAAGCCGAGTGCCTTCTGGGCTACAGTCTGCTTTGACCAGGCTCTGCATCAGAACAACTAAAAAAGCTGTCTCGCTGAGCAGCCTGGAAGTCTACATAGGAGAAACGAAGCAGACGTTGAACGGCCCAGGAAGGTGGTGGGGAGGGGTAGGCAACCAAATGCAGCTCATGAGTTTCTTGCTTCGGCATGTTTTAAGAAGCACTGATGACGTTGTACTCATGTGAGGGACTGAAGGAAATTTGAACCAGCCTAGAGGTAGGACAAAAGTTCTGAAACCCCTCAGGGTGGCTGAGGTTGATAAGGACGCAGGGCTTTCATGACCAGGCAGATAGGAAGACTTGGGTGTCTGCTGGCGTCAGAGCGCTTCAGAATGCACATCTAAGGTGATACTACACCAGCACGGCTCTGATCTGTACCGAGAAGTTCATATGTCAAGGGGCCCTGACTGGGGAGGCTGAAGCCTGCCCTACCTGATCCCGCGCTGACCTGCCTCCCGCTGTCACCCTGGGAACCAGCCAAACTGAATACTCTTTTTAACCCCCCCCCAAAAAAAAGGTGGTTAGATTCCTTCTCCTCTGCTTTTTCTCACACCACGAAGGCCCTGTACCCGCCCTCCTCTCTTTTGTCTTTTCTTTTCTCTCTCTTCTCTCTCCCCCTCTCCCTCATTTAAGTATTGTTTTGCCCTCAAATCCCAGTTCAAGTGTCAAAGCGTTAATCCCTTCCAAAACAACTTCCCTGTAAATCATGGACCATATGTGCCTCAGAATATGAAATGCCAGTTTCTGAGCCCTCACCCCAGACCCGGAGAATAAGAATTTCTAGTAGTAAAGCCAGGAACCTGAATTTTGATGAAGTCCCCAGGTGATTCCAATGCTCACTGAAGTTTGAGAACCTCTTCCCCAGCCTCATGGCACACCCCTGTAGCAGGTACTGTCACTATCCTGACAGTATCGTACAGAAATGGGTCCTTCTCAGTGGGTCTCCAACTTTAGTGTGCATCAGAATCTCATGGAAAGCTAATAGAAAATGCAGAGGCCCCGTCTTGGTGAATAGGGCCTTTGTAGTGTCCCCAAGTTCCCCCAGGTGATCCTCATTTACACTAAGACTGAGATGGGAGGTTTCTGTGGAGGTGGGCGGAGTGAAGGGAGGACCTGAATGCAACCACATGTTTCCTTTTAAGAGGGAGTCAGAAGGAGATTTGAGCACACACACAAAGGAGGTGATGTGAAGACAGAGCAAAGAGAGATGGGAAGCTGCTGCACTAGAAGATCCCAGTGATCAAGCCACAGAAGGCCAGTAACCCCCAGGAGCTGGAAGACACAAGGGACAGATTCTCCCCCAGAACCTCCACAAGGAGTGTGGCCCTGGTGACACCTTGATTTTATCCGTTGATACCGATTTCAGACCTCTGGCCTCCAGAAATGTGAAAGAATAAATTTCTGTTGTCTTAAGCCACTAAGTTTGTGGCAATTTGTTATAGCAGCCACAGAAAATTAATATACCTTTTAATTAATTTAATGTGATGCAAATGTTGCTTAGGATAATTAACCTAGAATTAATGAGAATAACACGAGGAGAATAGCCACTAGGGTGACCGGGTTATGGGAACAGGGATGCCAGTTAGGATGTTTGCGGCAAAGGCCTCAGGTAAAGGGGCCAAAGTCAAGAATTGTGCTTGTGAAAATAAAGAAGAAAAGAAAATATCCAAGAGCCACTTTGAATAAAAAAATTGGAGGATTATGCAACAGAAGGCTTTCAGGTTTCTAAAAGACACAGATGAAGAAAGATGGTCTTCTTAATGAATGGTGCTAGACATCCGTTCAGAAAAAACAACAACTTTGACTTCTACTTCATACCATAGATCAAAATTAATTCCAGATAGGTTGCAAATTTTAACATGAGAGGTAAAACAATAACCTTGGAAGAAAATAGAGGAGAAAATCTTTGTGAACTGGAAATAGACAAGAAGCCTTCTAAAACAGGTCACCCAAAGTGATAATCATAAAGGAAAAAAAAAAAGATTAAAAAAGCACCAGAAAGAGTGAAAAAGAGACACATAGTAGGAGATGATATTCACAATACACATATCTGACAAAGGAATCATACCCTGAATATATAAAGAATTCTATTAATCAATAAGAAATGGGCAAAAGACTTAGATTCTTCACCAAAGAAGATAGATGTCCAAATGGCCAAAATACAAATGAAAAGGTGTTCATCTTCATTAGTCATCATGAAATGTAAATTTAAACCCACAATGGGATAATTCTACACAACAACAGAATGGCTAAAAAGCAAGATGAGAAGTTTTCAAGTGTTTCTGAGAATGTGGAGGAACTGGAACGTTTATATACTCCTGGTTCAAATATACATCGGGAAAACCCCTTTAGAAACTTAGGATTTGCCAGTATCTACTAAAGCTGAATATATGCATCATCTATGACCTAGCATTCCTTTCTCAAGACCCAACAAAAGTAATACCCATGTTTATCAGGAGAAGTATACTGAAAAGTCCATAGTTCTATTCATAATAGTCCCAAACTGGAAATTATCCAAATGCCCATCAGTAGTAGAAAGGATAAATACGTTGAGGTACATCCCCACAGTGGAATACTGTACACCAACGAGAATGAACCATCTACCACTAAACCTCACACATACCTACTTATTTTTATTCTGTATCTTTTGGCATTGTTTGAATTTTGTTTTTTGACTTTACCATGTGTACTACTTTTCCAATCACAGCGTTAACTAAAGTTTTACCATGTGTGAGGGCTTGATTGTTCTCAGAAACATGAAAGAAGCCAGACATAAAAAATATACCCTGAGTGATTCCATTCACATAAAAGGGGAAATAAAGGGCAAATCTGTATGCTGTCAGAATACTAGATAGTGGTTACCTAGAGGGGAGAGTGTAGCTTGAGGGAACATGGGGAGGATCCTGGGAAGATGATAATGAATTCTTCCTTTATCTGGTTACTGATTACATAGGTGTGTGCAAATTGTAAAAATTCAAGCTGTACACTTTGATGTGCAATTCTCTGTACAGATTAAAGTTTTTGCAAGACCCAGTCTAATAAAAGACACAGATACATGCATGTAAGAATGTCTTATGAGTTCCTACATACCACACATGCACGGAACACTGCCTTTTTGGAGGACTTAATAATCTTAGCACAAACATTTTAAAGCTGAGCCCTGAAATTCCTTGTGTCCCTTGTGCTGACTTGCCCTTTCTCCTAATTTTATTTGAAGTCACGCAAAGTTCGGTATTTAGGCATTTCAGCACATTGCGCTTCTCCCAGTGGAGGGAGAAAAGGAAATGTCACATGAAGACTTCTATACCTCAGAGACAGTTCTGCAAAATGTTCTTAATCATCTTATTTTCATCTCTCAGCCAGTCTTGTTGGCTTAGAGGACTTATTTTTAGGTAGCTGCACAGTTGATAGTTTAGAATCCAGCCACTCCACACACCTCCTCTCTTTTCCCTGCCAGACCCCATTCAGTTGGGAATTTACATTTCCAGTGGTCCCAGAAGGATTATGATGACATTGGGATTGAACCGATGAGGAAAGGGCAACCACAGAACAGGACAAGAACCGATGTTTATAATGGAACGTTTAAAAACTAAAGTAATGATCATTTACTTTAAAACTGGGGCTTCATGAATTAGAAATGAGCTATGAAAATTTCACGTCCGGGTCACTGGGTCAAATTACAATTTATGTAACCAAATTAAATAACCCATAAGACAATTAATATCAGTTTTAAAAAATAAAGCACTCGACCATACACCATAACTCAGTGGCATTCCACATGGGGTGCCCAGGCCTGCAGCATCTGTATTCCCTGGCACTGGTTACAAATGCACAGTGCACATTCTCAGGCCTTCCCTAGACCCACTGCATCGGAGATTCTGGAAATAAGGCCCTGTGTCCTGTGGTTTAACAGGCCCTCCAGGTGATTATAATGCACACTCAAGTTTGAGAACCACTGACATACAAGTGTTCTATAAGGAATTCAAAGGTAACCATTGTGCTGCACAAGCAGAAATATTTGTCACATGTTAGAATGAGTGTAGTAGAAAACTACACTAGCATTGTGTAGCATTGTTTACTCGCTAGCATTGTTTTCTTAATGGCCCCATAGGCCAGAAATAGCAAAGGAATATCAGGCAACGCAAATTATCTTTATTTACAGAAACATGGATGTGAGTCGGTATGTGTAAGTCTTTGCATGCAAAGGCCTGCCCTGTCTTGGGTCAGTGGTGCCCCAGCGGCCAGCCTCCATGCATGTTGCTGTCCCCTGTGACCTGCTATTATCACATTTGCTTGGGTTTGAAAAATTCTTTCATTTTCAAAACTCTGCTCCCCACCAAGAGATTGTGGAAACACTCAAAAACAGGCCTACCAGCACATCAGTACAGTTCAGTTAAATTTAAGGCAAAGTTTAAATTCTCTTTCAGGAGAAATTATGCATGCCAGAAAAATCTCCCAGATAGGGTTTTGGAAATCACTTGGCGTATGTCACCAAGGAAAACCAACTTGAGCTGAAAGAAGAGGATCTTTGGATTCAAGTCCCCATGGAAAAAGCTCCGTCATTTACGTTTGGAAATGTTTATTTAAGTTTAATAAACATTTATCAAGCATCCATCATGTATAGAGACCAGCGGTCATCTTCGATTTGACATGAAGATCAGAGTCCCCTGACGGAGGGCACAGCCCCACTGCCCTCTAAGTGTAACCCCCACTCCCTTTATAACAGGCCTATTACGGCAAGTCACAGAAAGCCAGCTCAAATTACTCAAGAAAAAAGGAAAGGGAAGGATGGCAAAGGAGGCCTGGAGATTTTATTGACTCAACAGATCAAGTTTGAGGAAGCCCAAGGATTGAATATGCAGAATAAAATTCTAGGGTCAATGACGCGGGCACTATCTGAATACTCTCTGTCCATCTACTGTCTCTGCTTCTCTTTCTGTTAGCAGCATTCTCTCTCTCTCTTTGAAATGCTTTGTTGAGATATCATTGACGTGACATACCAGTGACCCATTTTTTTAAAGTGTACAATTCAGTGGCTTTTAGCATTTTCAGAAAGTCGTATGTCCATCACCATAACCAATTTTATTTTATTGAAGTATAGTCGATTTATAATGTGTTAGTTTCAAGTGTACAGCACAGTGATTCAGTTATACATGTATATATATATTTTCAGATTCTTTTCCCTTATAGGTTATTACAAAATATTGAGTATAGTTCCCTGTGCTATACAGTGGGTCCCTGTTGGTTATCTCCTTTCTATATAGTGGTGTATATATGATAATCCTAACCTCCTAATTTATCCCTCTTCCTCTTTTCTCCTTTGGTAACTATAAGTTTCTTTCCTATGTCTGTGGTCTATTTCTGCTTTGTAAATAAGTTCATGTGCATCATTTTTTTAGATGTCACATATAAGTGATATCATATGATATTTGTCTTTCTCTGTTTGGCTTACTTCACTTAGTGTGATAATCTCTCGATCCATCCATGATGCTATAAATGGTATTATTTCATTCTTTTTTATGGCTGAGTAATATTCCCTTGTAAATATTATATATACCACATTTTCTTTATCCATTTGTCCATGGACATTTAGGTTGCTTCCATATCTTGGCTATTGTAAATAGTGCTGCAGTGAACATTGGGGTGCATGTATCTTTCTGAATTATAGTTTTCTCCAGATACATGCCCAGGAGTAGGATTGCAGGATCATATGGTAACCCTATTTTTAGCTTCCTAGGGAAACTTTGTACTGTTCTTCATAGTGGCTGTACCAATTTACATTCCCACCAATAGTGTAGGAGGGTTCCTTTTTCTCCACACCTTCTCCAACACTTATTATTTGTAGACTGTCTGATGATGGCCTTTCTGGCCAGAGTGAGCTGATACCTCATTGTAGGTTTGATTTGCAGTCCTCTAATAATTAGCAATGTTGAGCATGTTTTCATGTGCCTCTTGGCCACCTGTATGTCTTATCTGGAGAAATATCTATTCAAATCTTCTGCCCATTTTTTGATTGGGTTGTTTGTTTGATATTGAGCTGTATAAGCTGTTGTTTGTATATTTTGGAGATTAATCCTTTGATTAATCCAATGTCAGTTGCATTTGCAAATATTTTCTCCCATTTTGTAGCTTGTCTTTTTGTTTTGTTTATGGTTTCCTTTGCTGTGCAAAAGCTTTGAAGTTTAATTAAACCCCATATGTCTATTTTTATTTTTATTTCCATTACTCTAGGAGACGAATCAAAAAAGATATTGCTGCAATTTATATCACAGAGTGTTCTGCTTATGTTTTCCTCTAGGAGTTTTGTAGTATAAGGTTTTACATTTAGTCTTTAGTTCACTTTGAGTTTATTTTTGTGTATGACGTTAGAGAATGTTCTAATTTCATTCTTTTACATGTACCTGTCCAGCTTTCCTGGCACCACTTATTGAAGAGGTTCTGTTTTCTCCATTGGATACTCTTGCCTTCTTTGTCATAGATTAACTGACTATAGGTGCATAGGTTTATTTCTGGGCTTTTTATCCTGTTCCATTGATCTATAAGTCTGTTTTTGTGCCAGTACCATACTGTTTTGATGACTGTAGCTTTGTAGTATAGTCTGACATCAGGGAGCCTGATTCCTCCAGCTCCGTTTTTCTTTCTCAAGATTGCTTTGGCTATTCAGCATCTTTTGTGTTTCCATACAAATTTAAAAATTTTTTGTTCTAGTTCTGCAAAAAGTGCCATTGGTAATTTGATAGGGATTGCATTGAATCTGTAGATTGCCTTGGGTAGTATAGTCATTTTAACAATATTGATTCTTCCAATCCAAGAACACACTATATCTTTCCATCTGTTTGTGTCACCTTCAATTTCTTTCATCAGCATCTTATAATGTTCAGAGTACAGGTTTTTTACCTCTTTAGGTAGGTTTATTCCTAGGTATTTTAATCTTATTGATGCAGTGGTAAATACGATTGTTTCCTTAATTTCTCTTTCTGACCTTTTGTTGTTAGTGTATAGAAATGCAAGAGATTTCTGTATTAATTTTGTATCCTGCAACTTTACCAAATTCATTGATGAGCTTTTGTAGTTTTCTGGTAACATCTTTAGGATTTTCTACGTATAATATCATGTCATCTGCAAACAGTGACAGTTTTACTTCTTTTCCAAATTGGCTTCCTTTTATTTCTTTTTCTTCTCTGCTTGCTGTGGCTAGGAGTTCCAAAACTATGTTGAACAAAAGTGGCAAAGTGGGCATCCTTGTCTTGTTCCTGATCTTAGAGGAAATGCTTTCAGCTTTTCACTGTTGAGTATGATGTTAGCTGTGGATTTGTCATATGTGGTCTTTATTATGTTGAAGTAGGTCCCCTATATGCCCACTTTCTGGAGAGTTTTTGTCATAAATGGATGTTGAATTTTATCAAAAGCTTTTTCTGCATCTAGTGAGATGATCATATGGTTTTTATTCTTCAATTTTTTAATGTGGTGTATCACACTGATTGATTTGCAAATATTGAAAAATCCTTGCATCCTTGGGATAAATCCCACTTGATCATGGAGTATGATTCTTTTAATGTATTGTTGGATTTGGTTTGCTAGTATTTTGTTGAGGATTTTTTCGTGTATGTTCATCAGTGATGTTGGCCTGTGGTTTTCTTTTTTTGTGGTATCTTTGTCTGGTTTTGGTATCAGGGTGATGGTGGCCTCATAGAATGAGTTCAGAAGTGTTCCTTCCTCTGCAGTTTTCTGATATAGTTTCAGAAGGATAGGTGTTAACTCTTCTCTGTTTGGTAGAATTTGCTCATGAAGCCATCTGGTCCTGGACTTCTGTTTGTTGGGAGTATTTTAGTCACAGATTCAAATTCAGTACTTGTAATTGGTCTGTTTATATTTTCTATTTCTTCCTGGTTCAGTCTTGGGAGATTGTACCTTTCTAAGAATTTGTCCATTTCTTCTAGGTTGTCGATTTCATTGGAGTACAGTTGCTTGTAGTAGTCTCTTATGGTCCTTTGTATTTCTGTGATGTTGGTTGTAACTTCTCCTTTTTCATTTCTAATTTTGTTGATTTGGTCCCTCTCACTTTTTTCTTGATGAGTCTGGCTAAAGATTTATCAGGTTTGTTTATCTTTTCAAAGATCCAGCTTTTAGTTTCATTGATCTTTTCTATTGTTTTCTTAGTCCCTATTTCATTTATTTCTGCTCTGATCTTTATGATTCCTTCCTTCTACTAACTTTGGATTTTGTTTTTTCTTCTTTCTTTAGTTGCTTTAGGTGTAAGGTTAGGTTGTTTATTTGAGATTTTTCTTGTTTCCTGTGGTGAGTTTGTATCACTATAAACTTCCCTCTTAGAACTGCTTTTACAGCATCCCATAGGTTTGGGATCATTGTGTTTTTGTTGTCACTTGTCTCTAGGTATTTTTTGATTTCCTCTTTGATTTCTTCAGTGATCCATTGGTTGTCTAGTAGCATATTGTTTAGCCTCCACATGTTTGTGGTTTTTGCAGTGTTTTTCTTCTAGTTGATTTCTAATCTCATAGCGTTCTGGTCAGAAAAGATGCTTGATGTGATTTCAATTTTCTTAAATTTACCAATGCTTGCTTTGTGGCCCAGTGTGTGATCTATCCTGGAGAATGTTCCATGGGGTGAGTCTAGATTGAAAAGCAAGGATAGTAGACAATATGAGGGGAATTCATCCAGTTAGTCAACCATCAGATACTTGAAAAGAATGTGTTCTGCTGGTTTCATATGGAATACTCTATAAATATCAATTAAGTCCTTCTGGTTTAACGTGTCATTTAAGGCCTATGTTTCCTTATTGATTTTCTGTCTTGATGATCTGTCCATTGATGTAAGTAGGATGTTAAAGTCCCCCACTATCATTGTGTTACTGTCAATTTCTTCTTTTATGACTGTTAACATTTGCCTTATATATTGAGGTGCTCCTATGGTGGGTGCATATATATTTACAATTGTTATATCTTCTTCTTGGATTGATCTCTTGATCGTTATCAAGTATCCTTCTTTGTCTCTTGTAACAGTCTTTATTTTATGGTCATTTTGTCTGATATGAGTATTGCTACTCCAGCTTTCTTTTGATTTCATTTTCATGGAATACAGTTTTCCATCCCCTTCATCACAATAATCAATTTTAGAATATTTCTATGATCTCAAAAAGAAACCTTGCATTCCTTAGCTATCACCTCCCCCCAACCTCCCCTTCACTCCCAACACTAAATGACCACTAATCTACTTCCTGCCACACTAGAGTTGCCCTTTCTGGATTTTTCATGTAAATAAAATCATACAATATGTAGTCCTTTGTAACTGACTTCTTTCACTTAGTGTAATGTCGTCAAGGCTTTTCCATATAATAACATGAATGAGTACTTCATTACTTTTTGTGGCTGACTAATATTCCATTGTATGGAGGTACCACATTTTATTTATCCATTCATCAGTTGACAGACATTTGGGTTGTTTTCAATTTGGGGCTATTATGAATAATTCTTACAGCATTCTCTTAAGCCAGTTTCTCTGGATGACAGGAACTCAGCCATCACCAGCACTGTATTCACTGCTAGTCCCTAGTCACAGCCAGAGAGAAGTGGAATCTTCCCTACAGGTTTTAGTTATAAAGAAACAGGGGAGGAGTATGATCGTCCTGACTCAATGCAACTTTCAACCAATCTAAAGGACCAGAGAGATGGAGGCATCTCACAAAGATGGCCACTCAATCACTTGTCTAGAGAGCAGGTGAAATGTTTCCCAAAGGAAGTAGGCTGACATAGACATGGGTACTGGAGGGACTTTTAGCTGGGCAGCCTCTCCCATTTTTGTGTATGTTAACTCTTTTCTACAACTTCAGTGAACCTCAGACATATAGTCAGGAGACTTGACATCTTTAGATGTGAAACCATAAAGCTACCAGCTCTACAGTCCTTCATAAGGTCCCAGAGATTACATGGGGTGAATCCAGATTGAAAAGCAAGGATAGTAGGCAATATGAGGGGAATTCATCCAGTTAGTCAACCATCAGATACTGATTACATACCTACTGTGAATTATACATCATGCTAGTAGCAAAGCTAAAAAGACACACAAAGTGATTTGGGGACTGCAGTGAACTTTCTCCAAGCCTTTCTTTCCTTTCTTACTCTTTATTCTGCTTCTCTTTTTAACTCATGGTGGCCAGTGTGTATAAAGGCTTGGCACGGTGTGCCCCAGGGTTTCAGATTTGTAGATTTGTCCCACTGTCAGTCACCCAAGTTTGCTCTGTTCTATGGCACCAAAATGCAATAAGCTCTTGAAGTTTAGACTTTGGACCAGGATAGAGATAGAGGATAGAGAACAATGGATGCTCAAATGTAGACCAAATACATGCTGAAAAACCAAGCAAAGTTTACCAGGTGCTAGGGTGTTTGTTTTGTTTTGTTTTTAGCAAAGATAAGAATTGAGCCTAGTAAAGAGGAATACCAAGAAGGATGAGACCCTTGGGTTACATGGTCCTGACTCCATTCTGTTGCGTTTCACCTTTCCATTGGGTCTCTATCACCCCCACTGTCATTGTCCTAAGAAGTAGTACCCTTTAAATGTCTGGTTAAGTTCAGACAAAACCCTTAACAAAACTGAGACAGGCTAGAGCTGCCAAATACTATTTGGGAACAAAATTATAATAAGTAAACGTAGCAGAAATAACATTGGCTCTGAAGCTTGTCAAAAGCATTCTATAACTTCCTATCTGTGGGATCTTGGAAAGGCCACTTATGCTCTTTTAGCCTCTTTTCCTCTTCTGGAAAATGAGATTAATAATACCTATCTTGTAGGTTTATACTGAGTACTAAATAAGATTTATTCCCTCGACAAATACATACTGAGTGCCCATTAGGTGTCAGACACTGATTTAGATAAAACAATGACACACAGCCCCCCAAATCACAACCATATGTGACTTACATTCTTGTTAAGGGAGGGTAGACAATAAGCAAATCAATAAGTTAAAGGTATGAACTATATGTATTTCATGCAATGGGATAATCTATGAGTAGCAATGTCTAAAAAGAAAAAGTACATATAAAGTTCCATCTGAAAGCCACCTATTTATACCTATTGCTCAAGAATGTACTTTTAGAGGAAGTTGGCTTCTTTGCCTGAGAACAGCATTTCAAGGGGGAATTTAGCTATCCAAAGGAAAAGACCAGATTCCATTTTATAACCAAGACATTCCGGAGAATGAGAAACAAGGCTTCTATGCATAGTAATGCAAAAGGCTGGTCTGGGACATTAAGACAAGTTGAGAAAAACTTGGCCTAAGGTAAGTAAGTACAGAGTCGAGGGAGTTGGGCTGGCCCCTGACCAGTGTTGTAGGCTGGGATATCATGAGGGAGCAGCCAACAGCTGGTCCCTATGAAGTGTCTTAGTTCATGATTTCCAGGAGTAGGGTATCTGGTATATGGTCTGAATTTTCCATCTTGGCATGGTAATCGTCTTATATTATTCTCAAGTCATTTGTAAAGTTTTGTCACACACTAAAGCCAGGTGGTAGTTGTGCTTTCTGGGAAAAGAGAAAGACCTTTGTTCACACCTGGAGTGCCTCTGGGTGGAGAGAAGACAGCAGGGTTGATGACAGAAGGCAAGGAGTGTAGAGAGATGGCTGGAGGAGAAGTCCAGGGTGAGAGGGGACAGAGGTCAGAATAGAGGGCATGTGGGCACATTTTCTGGCAAGACTTAGAGTTATTAAGAAAGAAGAGATTCTTGAAGATGAGATCATGTGGGATGGAGTCTCCATCTACATTCGTTGATCATTCAAGGGAAACTCCAAAGGCAGGAGAATTTGGGACCTTTTTGAGCACATATGGAACTTTCTGGACACACAGTAGACAATAAATGCTCATTCCCTTCTTCCTCCTCCTTTATTTCTATAATAAAATGATAGGAAAAAAAATATCAAAGTTGTGAGAAGCTGTTCACCCAATCAGGAATATTTTGTAGAGCAAGGCAATATTGATAGAAAATGTGTACACAAGTTTTCAAGGCTCCTTGCTTCCCAGTTTCTGGCCTGTTGCCACAGAAAGATCCCATTTTTATTTATTTATTTTGCTACATAAGAGTTGGTGTCCAAATGGCCTTGTCTTCATCCCTATTGAGGCCTAAGAGAATCCTCAGTGGACAGCCAACTCAAGACCCCAGCTCAGTCCTGGATTCAGGTTGTAAATGTCTTCCCCCCACATCAATGAGGGAAGTGTTGTATTTGATGACATGTATGGCCTCATTTCCAAGACCAGTCTTGTTCCCTAAATACAAGGTGGCTTCACCATATGACTTCCATGCAAAGAATACTTCAGTAGACACAACCATATCGCTAACATGGGAAAAACACTATTATCTGGATGATTCTGACACAGTGTAGCGATCAATATATTTTCTTTTCTGGTGCCTTTCTTTGCTCATTATTCTGCATTTAAATGTTTCTCATCAAAGCAGCATGTGGTTTGTTTTTCTCTCCTCTCCGCTTATTTCTTCGTCTCATCCCTTTGCTTGAGAGTTACTATTTACAGGTAAGCTTGGAGATGAGGTTTGGTTGTAGCTACACAATTTCATCTATTTTGTCTCATTGCGAGGCATGCTGGAAAGATCTTGAAGCTGGTGAGCATTTTTTTAAGAGCAGTAAATATCTTGTGGGCATTTTAATTTACTTGATAGCTTTTTTCCAAAGCTGGAGCATGTCTGCATTGGAAGAATCAGCTCTTCCTTTAAGTGACAGAAGGAAGCCATTTTCAAGTGGAAGGAACACATTTTAAAATTTACGATAGCTCAGCTTGGCTCGAGCAGCCACATTCTTGTCTACTTTGAGCTTGGCGGGCCACTCTAATATTTCTTCTGGGTCTGTAGATGAAACATCTCTTTTATTTTCCTTTGTTGGGATCTTAAAAAGCTCGAGAATAGAGTTTTTATTTGAGATTTTAATAAAATATACAACCATTATGTGAACAGTTGAGCTTTGCCTAGCCTGACAAGCCAGTTAATAGAATATATTCACAGCACGTTTATGTTTCACTGCCATGATACTGCAATGTCTGCCCAACCACTTGCTTCATCCAGAGGTGGATTTACAGTCAGATCCCGAGAGCACGTTATTCTACTCTAAACGACCTGTTCAGTAGATTCAACATGAAAGTAGGGTTTTAACAGAAATAATATTTTTGGAAACATATAGGCCCACAGTGCAAATGGGCTACTTTAAAATGGAGAGTTATCCCATTGATGTGGCTCAAACCCATGCCGTGAATCCTAGGGCAGCGCAGTGGCTGACACCAATCTTTCCTTCCATCCACCTCCAGGTACAAACATACAAGTAGATCACAACATATCAGAAGGAAATTTTGCTATAAGCAATGCACACTTCTCAGTATTTCACAATATCCCAAGAGAGCACCATTTTTCAGACTTTAATTCATTTAACAAGTAATTATTGAACACCTGTACGTGCCAGATTCTGCAAATGCATATAACAATAAATCAAAAGACAAACTTCTGTAGTCATGGAGTGTTCTAAAGCGGGGGAGGGGTGTGTGCTGGGTAGAAGACAATAATCAGATAACTACCTAATATAAGGTTAGCCAGTGATAAATGTTAAGAAGAAAAGTTAGTTTCCATAGGAATCAAACGAGGTGCTTGTTGGAAATGCAGGTTCCTGGGTCCAACCACGCTGAACTAGGATATTCTAAACCTCCCATTGTACCCAAAGAAGGCTCTCCAATGTCTGTGGAGGAAGTCTGGCTCATCTAGAGGTCTGCCATGCTCCCTCCAGCCCTGTCAGGGGAACATAGATATGGAGAGCAAAGCATTCTCCATTGCCCTCTGCATGGCCACCTAGGCCTGGAGAGTAATGATTAGTCAAAAGTAGTAGACTTTCTACCAGACCCAGGTCACTGCAGCTTTGGCTGGGACAGCGAATGTCTCTGAAGTCCACTGTGCTCTGAGTTCTTTCACAAGACTGCTATAGGCAAGGATACTGTAAGGAGAAGAAAGAAGGTGTTAGAGAGAAGCAGTTATTATTCAAGGGAAGGATCAGTTAGATTCTCTTCCTAATAACGCATGACCCAGACATCCCAGATAGCAGACCTTTCCCACTCAAATGACAGGGTTTTCTGAAAGGAAGACTAAATAGCCCATCCCATTATGAGAGCCTCAGATGGGGTGTGTCTGTGTGTATCTGTGTGTTTGTGTGTATGTGGCGGGGGGAGTGGAGAGACACACACATACACACAAAGAGGCACAGAGAGGAGCAGGGGGAGAGTCAACTACAGAGCTCCTTTGAGAGAGGGCAGCTTGTTTCTCT
Source organism: Stenella coeruleoalba (assembly GCF_951394435.1). Taxonomy (NCBI): domain Eukaryota; kingdom Metazoa; phylum Chordata; class Mammalia; order Artiodactyla; family Delphinidae; genus Stenella; species Stenella coeruleoalba. The sequence continues at coordinate 54,074,419 of NC_137148.1, forward strand.
ATAAGGATGAGAGGAAAGGTTAGTAGCTTAAGCTGAATGTATGCTTTTATAATTTATAGATGAAAATGGTATCTATAATTTCATAGGTTATTAGTCCTGGAGCAAACCTTAACCAACACCTATCCAGCTTAAGTGAGGAAGGCAAGGACTAGCGAGGTAACCACATCCCCAAAGGCTCAGGGCAAGTGGAAGAAAGTGCCAGTGTAGTGCATGGCTCCTGGAACCAGCCCATCGTCACCTGTTGAAGATAAATCCTATACGGACACTCACACAGGCGTACTCACTGTAACCCTTTTATGAAATCCAAGGTTTATTTGATCAGAAATAACCAAATCCAGATGAACTGCACTGACCATTTACCATTGTACATGGACACCTAGAAGGACCCTGGAGTGAAGTTAACTCAGGTGTACCTGGGGAGTAGAGCGAGGCAGCTCCTGACACAGGTTGAAGTTCTGGGCCACTTCCCCCTGTCTACCTGTAATTTGGTGAGGAAAAACCTTTGGAGAAATGGGGGTGAAGGTTTAAGTTTGGAATGTCTGGTCTTTGTTAGCACAGTTGGAAGGACCATAAAGCATGGGGAAGCCTCACAGAGCCTCTCTCTGAAAAAACTCAGGGACACCGGTGACCAGGAAGGGGGCAGCACCACATCTGAGGATGCACAGACTGTCATGGGGGCCCTGGATTGGGCACAGCCATCGTGAAGTATGGAAACCCTCCTCAGGAGAGGCCACTTAGAGAGGCAAAGGCCCAGTTCTGGCAACTTGGGTTAAAAGGAAGGAGATTTTGCTGAAAAAGAGGCCTCATTGGGGAAAATAAATAAATATCTCAAACAAGAACACCAAGGCTGTCCCTGCCTCCTGCCCACCCCACCCCACCCCCAGTAATTCTGAGCTGTGCCTATAGGCCCAGCTTCACACTCCAGAGGCTCATGGGACCAAGCTAAGACAATACCAGCAGAGGAATTCAATCAACTAATGCCCTTTGACAATAGTGATAAGAGCTGGAACCTACAGACAGTACTTGGAGTCATAAAGACCAAAAGAGGCTGGAACTAGGCCAGTGGGGCAAAGGGCAGGCATGTTCAGATCTCAGCCCTGCAGCCCTCTTCCCCTCCCCCATCAAAGCCCTAACTGCTTGTCCACACCCAGCCCGGACAGCAGTGCTCCAAGATCAGACTGATCTCCCAGACCCAGGACTGCTGCCCGTAGTCCTCTGTTATGTTCCCGAACTTCACCACCTCTGGTTAGGATTCTCTTCCCGTGGGTCTCCTCACAAGTTTCTGAGCAGGGCCTCATCTTCCTCACCTTGTTATATGACCCCAGAGTGTGGCCGTTTGCTTTGCCCTTGTGGGAGTGCAAAAAATTATTTGCTGAGTTGGATATAGAAGTACCCTTAAAGGCTTAAACTGTTAAGGCAAAGAATTTCAGCTGTCACTAACTGGGATTGCAGGAAAGTATTTCTAAATTCAAAATCTCACGTCCTGAGCACTGAATGCAAAAGCCCTCTCTTTTCTACAGGCCCTATTCCATGCTCACCTCCTTCCTGAGCACATTGCTCTGGTGCACGTAGCCCTCCCTGCCGTTGCTCCTCGGGCTCAGATTCTCTTCCTCTGCCATCTCTTCTACTTTGATCCTTTATTGCTTTCCAGTTCTCACATATTTTGATTACTATATGTCACAGAGATTAAGAACAAAGACTTTGCTGTCAAATAAATCTGAGTCCAAATCCTCAACTTCCACTTATTAATCACATGCTCTTGGACTTAGCAACTTCTCAAAGTCTCAGTTTTCATATCTGACAAATGGAAAAATAATAATCCCTGCCCCTGGATAGCCTCATCTGCCAGAGGACAGATAGCAGAAGCAAGAAGAACTACAATCCTGCAACCTGTGGAACAAAAACCACATTCACAGAAAGATAGACAAGATGAAAAGGCAGAGGGCTATGTACCAGATGAAGGAACAAGATAAAACCCCAGAAAAACAACTAAATGAAGTGGAGATAGGCAACCTTCCAGAAAAAGAATTCAGAATAATGATAGTGAAGATGATCCAGGACCTCGGAAAAAGAATGGAGGCAAAGATCGAGAAGATGCAAGAAATGTTTAACAAAGACCTAGAAGAATTAAAGAACAAAGAAACAGAGATGAACAATGTAATAACTGAAATGAAAACTACACTAGAAGGAATCAATAGCAGAATAACTGAGGCAGAAGAATGGATAAGTGACCTGGAAGACAGAATGGTGGAATTCACTGCCATGGAACAGACTAAAGAAAAAAGAATGAAAAGAATTGAAGACAGCCTAAGAGGCCTCTGGGACAACATTAAACACAACAACATTTGCATTATAGGGGTCCCAGAAGGAGAAGAGAGAGAGAAAGGACCCGAGAAAATATTGGAAGAGATTATAGTCGAAAACTTCCCTAACATGGGAAAGGAAATAGCCACCCAAGTCCAGGAAGCGCAGCGAGTCCCATACAGGATAAACCCAAGGAGAAACATGCCGAGACACATAGTAATCAAACTGGCAAAAATTAAAGACAAAGAAAAATTACTGAAAGCAGCAAGGGAAAAATGACAAATAACACACAAGGGAACTCCCAGAAGGTTAACAGCTGATTTCTCAGCAGAAACTCTACAAGCCAGAAGGGAGTGGCATGATATACTTACAGTGATGACAGGGAAGAACCTACAACCAAGATTACTCTACCCAGCAAGGATCTCATTAAGATTTGATGGAGAAATCAAAGCTTTACAGACAAGCAAAAGCTAAGAGAATTCAGCACCGCCAAACCAGCTCTACAACAAATGGTGAAGGAACTTCTCTAAGTGGGAAACACAAGAGAAGAAAAGGACCTACAGAGAGTTAAGTTGATCTGTTTAGGATTACACAGTTTGTGTTAGAACCAGAAGTGTAGTTTACTGATTTAAATTTAAATGCTTTTTCTGTTCAGTCCTTCTGTATTGCCAAAACTGGCACATTCTTCATTATGTCAATATAGCTTATCTTTACCCATTTAAAAACCAGCACATTTATCTATATGTAGATATAGATATATAGATACATGGATATAGATATCATTCCTTGTCCAAATATATATTAAAAACCTTTTCATCTTAAAAGAATGAAACACCTACAAAATTGTGGTTTCATTACAGATGCATGAAATGCAGGATATTAAAATTCTTTTCATGTAGGATAACTTTTAACCACTCATTTTTTCTCTTCTTTCTCTATAATTGTTTATTTCCCTTACTATGTATACTTAAGCATTGCTTTTGAATAATCCTAAGAGATTATGGGAAACTAAGATAGGCTGTAACTTTCAATGTTATCAGTTTGAGCCCTTCCAATCCCAAAGGTCATTTTAAGCCTATTTACTATTTAATATAAAATTACTTGGCTTTCTCAATGCAAAGTGATTGTTGGGTTTAATTATAATATATAAGCAATTTAGGCCATTTCATCTTGGTAATATATCTTGAGAACAAAAAGCCAGGATGCATTCATGGAGTAAGAGTGTAGAGTTACAGCCTTGTTGTTGCAGTCTGCAATCACTATGTTTAGAATAACCTCTGTGTGCAAAAATTAAAAAATCTCTAAGTCACAGGTCCCGAGTTGGGGTTGCGTATAGTGGTGGTAGGATGAAATGGAAAGAGTCCATATGGTTTCTGCTCTCATAGAACTTTCTAAGTGATTTCACAGTTGGTCTAGTGCTCTTTAGTATCTTTCCTTAATAAGTAAATGCCTATAAATGAAATGGATAATCATAAAAATAATAATAATCCCTACCCCCTAGGGTTAGTAAAGTGCCTAAAATAAATCCTAGCACCTAGTAACACAATAATAAGTGTTAGTTCTCATTTTTACTACAAATAAATAATGAGTAGATCCCCCGTTGTTGGATATTTTTAAGGAAATGAGTCCCTTTGAATATCTGATGTAAAACCCTTGACATTCTCTCCTGAAAAAATACACGTACACAAAAGTTTTGCATATAATTTCAGGGGAAACATGGAAACCCTGAAGCCATCCTTTGATCTCATTTTACGATGCCCCATTATAGAGTGTACCTCACCTTCCAAAAAGAGTATATGATTTTTGAGGGCTTAAATCATGTCTTCCAATTTTCCTACTCCCCATAGCACCTGTAATGATGCCCTGTACTTGGGAAGGCACTCCATGAATATTTGATGATTTGCTGATGCTAAATTTCAGTTCTCCGTTGGATGTTGGAATTAAGCATTAACAGTTTGGACTTAATTTTCTCTATTCAGGGAGGAAAAAATGAGTTTTGCTTTCATACTCTTTAGAAGACTTGATGTTGGGACTACTTTTGCCCAGAGCATGAGTTGTCAGTTCCAAATGGGACTCTCAGGTTCCAAAGCTCTGTGGCCAGTTCCAAGGAAGGACATTCAGGCCCCAAGCCAAGTCACACTCAGTGGGGAGAGAGCATGTTCTCAGCCAGCCCCTGAACCAAGGGCTCCTCCGTCTGTGCTGACAACCAGATGTCACGGTGACCTGTGGCAGTGGCTTACATTAGGTCAAGTTTGCTACATGTCAATTTTTTTTTTTTTTTAAAGAAGATGTTGGGGGTAGGAGTTTATTAATTAATTTATTTTTGCTGTGTTGGGTCTTCGTTTCTGTGCGAGGGCTTTCTCTAGTTGTGGCAAGCGGGGGCCACTCTTCATCGCGGTGTGCGGGCCTCTCACTATCACGGCCTCTTTTGTTGCGGAGCACAGGCTCCAGACGCGCAGGCTCAGTAGTTGTGGCTCACGGGCCTAGTTGCTCTGCGGCATGTGGGATCCTCCCAGACCAGGGCTCGAACCCGTGTCCCCTGCATTAGCAGGCAGATTCTCAACCACTGCGCCACCAGGGAAGCCCGATACATGTCAATTTAGAGCAAGCCTAACTTATGCTAAATGGGCTAGACATTGAGGCAAAAATTCAATAAGAACTCTGACAATAATTAACTCATATCTCTGAATACCTTTGTAAATGTAGACACACTGTAAACACATGTTCCTTTGTCCAAAAGAATTGATAAAACAGATGTTTGTCAAGATGCAAATGTAGTCACGTGACAGGACCTACATACACTTTATGTTCCTCCCTCTCTCCCATCCTTTCAGGGTTTGGTTATTCCTTTCTGCTCACCTCCTCTTAGTAGTCGTGGCACATTTAGGGGGAAGCAGAGACTGACTGCGAATAGCTGATCTTTTTTTGCTCTGTTATTGAAATTGGTTTCTACCTTTCTTGAAGTGATGTATCCATTAATCGTGCACTCTAAGACTTAATAACAATGCACACTGAAAATGCAGTAATCATAGTTAAAGAGAAGAAAAGAAACAGTAAATGTTCTTTTTACAGATCTTGGCAGAATGAAAGCTCAGACTTCAGCATTCCTGTTCCTCTTTCTTTTCCCAACGCAGGCGTGATAGAGTCTAAGCAGATTCTTTTTCCTGAGCCTTGGTGCTCTTCAAACTAAATGACTCTGGCACCCTGTGCACAAGAATGCAAAGCGGGCTGGTGAGCAAGCGTTGACTTGTTTAAAACACAGCTGAGAGTCTTGGGAGTGGAGACACGAGGAAGTGTGAGCAGCTTTTGCTAATTCTGACCTTCTGTTCTGCACCATCTTCTAGCTTCGGGGGAAAGAGATCCAAAGTCATGTTTTGTGGGCTTTCAGTGCAAGAGAGGAAATAAACTAATAAGAGATTTTCAGCACAGACTTCTTACATTGACCTTAAGACACAGAAACAAATGCAAGGTGACCTCCAGTCCCCCACAGGGCACCACGTGCCCATGCACCACCATGCACACATATGCACATACACACACGCACATACGCACATCTGCTCCACTACCTAAAATAAAACTCTACATATACTGTGTTCATGAAAACATACTTTTATTTTTTAAAAAAAGAAAAATTCCTGAACCCCAGTACTTGGTCCCTCCACTCTCACCCAGATGCTAATTCCCACCATCTCTCTTGACTGGGAGCGGAAATCCGAGGAGCCCCTCAGGATCCAGCTCCCGACACAGGCTCCCAGGCTCCTGGGAGATACTGGACTGGACTGTCTCTTTCTTCCTGTGCACCCCAGCAAGAAAACCAGAGCTTTCTCCAATGTGTTCCTTTCCTCCTGCCTGGTAGTAGCCCCAGAGGCCCACTGTAGTCACTCGTGAGTTAAACTTTCTGCCTTCCGACCTGACCCCACCTGTTAATAATCTTGCTTACATATAACTTATCTTTGGAGACAGAAAGAAGTAGACCCAGTCAATAAAAAACCTGTGTTGATGTGTTGAGAACAGAGCTTTGACGTAATCTCTAGAACTAGGAGCGAGTCAGACGAAATGGGGAATTTCGCTTAGGTGGAACCCTGGAGCCCCGGCTGGGGCAGAGTGAGTGGGTTACTGGGGCTGGATTCAGGGTGTGTGAGCTGAGGAAATCAGCCTTGCTTCTGACTCCCATCAGGAGAGCTGGACTCTCCACTTTGCATTCCTTGAATAGCTCTGACCAGCAACCTGAAGCTTGGCCAGAAGCCAACAGGACCTGGTGCACCCAGCCAATCAAGATGCCATTTTTTTCCTGGTTCATGGTATCTCCAGGTTTCTAAATATGAACTTCCCTTCTTTCAAACCAGGAGGATTACATTTTCTAAGCAACAAATCATTGCAGAGAGCAGGGTGGACAAAGCAGACTCTGCAGTCTGCTTCTGTGCGTCTTGATACTAGCTCCGCTTGCCTCCATGCCATGGCCAGCCTGAAGTAGGCTCAGACACAGCAGCACAGAGGAACTGGACTCAAGAACCCCGATCTCTGCTGCCTGCCTGGGGGCTCAAATGACCAAACCAAATGACTATAGGGAATCACTCTCTTTCCTGCCCATTTCAAGGACTCCAGAAGTCCAAGGGAGTTAGATTCACACAAGGAATCTATTTTCACTTTGGAAAACAGAATATTTTTATTTTTGCTAATTACCAACATGCAAAAAGCCTAGTCGTGAAAGCAAAAATGTGATGCGGATGGAACTGATGGAGCTCACAGTCATCAGACCTTATAGACCCAAAAGAGTGTTGTCCTCTTGGACATAAAATCTTCATTTCATCAGATATTTAACACTTTAAGAGGCCATGACAGTTTTGTCTTTTAATATCTTCAGTGGTGGTACATCTTTACCCTTTGAGGATGGATTTGGTTTTTGAAGGCACCAAAAGTCATTTGGACTTAAATCTGAAGACTACAATTGGTCATCAAGTTGGTTATCTGTGGTAGGCCGCGAAAATGGCCCCAGTAATCCTTTCCTCCTGGTATTCACACCTTTATATAATCCCTGACGCTTGCCTTGGGCTGGACCCACTTCTAAGGAATGGGATGCAGTTCACTTACAAGAACGGGTTACAAAACATCTGTGGCTTCCGTCTTGTTCACACTGTCTTCCTATCTATGGCTCTCCCCCGTGTTTGCTCTCTGAGGGAAGCCCGGGCCCTATGACAGGCAAGGAACTGATGTCTTCAGCCAGCAGCCAGAGAGGACCCAAGGTCTGCTGACAGCCACTACAGTGAGCTTGGAGCAGACCTTCCCCATTCAGGCCTTGAGGCTCTGCAGCCCCAGCGGCACCATGACCGCAACCTGGGAGACCCTGTGCCAGAGGACCTGCATAAACTACACACAGATTCCTGACTCACAGAAATTATGAGATGATAAGCGTTTGTTGGAGGTTTTGAGGGCAATCCGTTACATAGCAATAGATAACAAACAGATTTGTTAGGATTAAACAAGGATGTGTCCATTGAGCAAGGAGAATGCTTTCTTTGGCACCTTGGAACTGACCACCCCTAATTAGCTGTCTTCCCATCTTCACAAGCATGTTGTCTCTGGGGGCACCTATCCTCAGGGATGCAGGTCTAACACCTCCCCATCCCTGCCTGCCTCAGCCTCACAGGTGGATTCCTGGCCTTTTCACCGCTCATGTCTCTGACCGTGTATTTAGGGCATGGACCAATGTAACAAGCTGTTCCCAAGGCGGATCTGAGTAGAAGGTTACCTAGTAGGATACTTAAGGAATGCCTCTTGGGCCTTCTATTCCTATCCTTCCTGTCCTCCTGCCTCAGTGAGGATGGGGAGAGAATGTTTCAGCACACCTTCAGGTACCAGAAGGGTACTTCTGTCAAAGGCATGAGCAGACCAGCTCTGGCTGAATGATGGGGAACTGTGTTCTGGTGATGGTGAGGCTGAAGGGGAGCAGCTGTGTCCCCCAATATTTAAACTCACACCTCCATCTACCCTGCCCTTATCATCTCCACTCCTTAAAGCCAAACTGTTCTCCAGTCGGCCTTCTCCGTAACTAAATCAGAGAAAACAGGTCATTCTACTTGTTCACCAGGAGCATCTTCACACATTTAGGCTTCTTTTCCTTCCCTCTTGGGAGATGCTGTGAGGTCCATGGCGTGCTCTGCTGGCTAAAGGGAGAGGGAAAATGGAAAGCAAGGTAGAGAAAAAAAACAGAAAGTGATGGTGAAGAGATGAAAGAGATGGATGAGTGGGGAAGAGCCACTCACCTGCCCTGCGCCTGGTTACCACAGTTTCTCAAGAGTCCTGATAATGGACTAACAGATGCATGCTTGGTTTGCTCGTCCCTCCATTTGAGATTACACGTGACATCACTTAGTCCAGAGAGTTGAAACTGCTCAGAAATGTGGTCACAGTATATCTCCATTTCTATTTCTGTCATCAAGCTTCCCTACAGAACTCTGACTGACCTACTTTTAAGTGTCCCTGCTTTTCTTTGAGTGGGAAAAATAAATACTTCTTTAAAATCTGGAATCATTGTTCTATCGACTCAACAAAACACTGCTTTAAAAAAAACCAGACTATAATTTCCATGGTAACCCCCTGGCCATGGGGCTGATTCTAGCTGTCTATCTTAGGTGCCGAATTTATAGTGCTGATTTTCTAATGATAATATAAATGGTTTCTGGGCTCAAGATTTCATGGGAATAAATTGGGGTTTGTGTCCTTTTTTTATGATAGTTGAATAGCTCTAGAAAAAAGTGCATAAAAATCTTTTAATGTGAATTTTTTCTAGCCTAATTTTAAGACTACTTGCTGTTCAACTTTCTCTTCCTTTTGATACCACCAGCGTACCTCTCATCTAGAACCTTCCTTTTGCATACTGGTATCAGGGCTCTGAAAACGTCTGCTAAGCTGCCATGCAGAACAAACAAGCCATTCTCCCAGAGCTGAGGAAGGTACTTCTCTAAGAAGTCACAAAAGGCACCTGTGAGGCAGAGGCTCTTCTTCCTGGCCCCAGGGAATGCACGGTTATTTCCAGTGGGAATCGGGAAAGTGATGTGTGCCTGTTCCCCTCCCGATGGTGATGACTAAATTCTGAACCGAGAAGGATTTTCTCTGATTTTAGCCTTCTCTTTCATCATCATTCTTCTGAATCAGCAATCTCACGTCTATAACAAGAAATCATGTATTTCAGGTTTGTTTGGGACGTGGGAATTTATAAAGAGGTAGATTTTGAGAACTCAGTGTATGTATTTGAGGGTCACTCAGTTGTCTGCCTGGGGGACACCTATCAGCCTACTGGAAAGGAACCATAGCAGCATTTGAGACCCCAGCTTCAGGCCCATAGAGAGATTGAATGGCAGAGATCCTTCAAGTCCCATGACCCTCCTACTGCTAACACCTTTGGCAGAACTTCCCATCTGGCTCTCTGCTGGCTGCATGGGCCCGGTGACACTTGCACAAGCTCCTGCCATGGGTACCCGGAGGGCACATACAAGGGAGGGGTCTAAGCTCTAATTCCCCTCATTAAGAAAGCAGTGCTGCTGAGTTACGATGATATTACTAGAAGGCTGACGATATTGAATCTGCCATCACTTGTATTTTTAAAAAATATTTAAATATTTTATTTACTTCAAAAATCAAATAAATAAAGCATTCACATGTGTCAGTATTTCCAAACAGTACTAGCAGCCTGTTGCCTGCCACCCAGCCCACCAGATGATGGAATGTAGCTCATTCTATCCCTGCAGGCTCTGGATCTCAGGTCTTCACTGTGTAACTTGATCACATTGCTTATCCTCTGAAACTTGGTTTCTTTTGCAAAATGAGGATGAAAATAATCCATAGTCCACGAGGCTGTTGGGATTATAAAATGCTGTAATACACATTAAGCTTTTTGCAGAATATTAACTATTAGGAAAGCAATAGTATGAATAGTTCAATTATGGCAAAAATTGTGAAAGTGTTCCATGCCTAAGGGTCATAGAATATTGCCCACCCCACCTATCTATCCCTTTGACAATCTCTTGGTAGCCTAAGATCAAGCACCCAGGTTGACAGACTACAGCCCATGTGCCAAATTCAGTCCACCTCTTTTTGTAACAAAGTTTACAAAACTCACTAGCATGCATACCGTCTATAGCTGCTTTCAAGCTACAACAGCAGAGTTGAGTATAACTGAAAAACCCAAGATACTTACCTCATGGTTCTTTACAGAAAATGTGCCAGCCATTGGTTTAGCCTGTTGTGGGGCACTGATGATATCTCAACAGAGCCTGTACTGATACAGCTTTTCTGCAGAACCAACTACATAATTTGTAGGGCCCACTGCAAAATGAAAATGCAGTGCACCTTCTTCCAACATTATTAGCAATTTCAAGACAACAACAGCAAGTCATTCAATCAAGCACAGAGACCTGTGTGACTGCAGAGGTGACACACCATGGAGCCAGTGCTGCCTCTATGTTGTCTAGACTTCACTCCCTAGTATAAACTCCATTTTTATTTCATCCCCAAAGGACTCTTGAAGCAAAGTCTAGAACAAAAAAGGAAACGTTAACCAAAGTTATGCCATAAAATAATTCCAGACAAATGGAGTTGGGAATTACTATTAAAGGGATAACTGTTCATTTGAACCACACTTCCTTCACATTGCACAAGGTTTTTCCTCTTTGTTCTTTGTATTAAATTATTGTCCTAGATTTGCTCTAGTTTTTATTATTTGACTAAACATAATACTCACTGTATTGATATTGTTTAGCTGACCCAAGGAGAGTTGTCATATTTGGTGTTCAGAGTCTGAAAACTATTAATGCATTTTTCCTTGAGCAAAACAGAATGTATTTCGTATTTTTAACCTTATGAAACTTAGAAGTATCCTAAAGGCCAGAATAGCTTGTTAGTTACAAAAATTCAAAACAAAGTGAAAACAGTCAAGTTGTCTTTTTCTCGTCTTTTCTATAAAACATCACCTCCCATCCAGGTTCTTAATTTACAGCCTTTTTTAAAATAAAAATAATAGAAATTGTATAGGTCTTTTCAAAGGTTTGAACTTTTAAAGCATTTAAAGATTTCTGTCCCATCAATGTCAGGATTTTAAAAAGGCTTAGAGTTTCAAGATCAGCTAGAAAATCATTTTGCTGGTTATATCGATACGTGTGAAGCCAGTCAGAGAATGTCCCTCCTCTTTGTGTCATTTATGCTAAAATAACATGTGAGATTAAGACACAAGAGAATTAAAAAGAGAGTAAAGTGGAGCAGACCCTCATTAGATCAGCATCCTTCCCAGACTCATGTTTTGTCTCTGGCAGAAGCAGGGATGATGAAGCCAAGGGTGGAGCAGAGAACAAACTTCTGTTGTAGGCAATCCTTCTCAGTCCCCTCTTCCCCACCAGCTTCGAGGGCCAAGAACAAGAGCAAGGCTTTCTGGATAGTAACCAAGAGTCAAGACACTCAGCTCCTCCTCTGTTTCGCACCTCTCTAGGCCTGCTCGCCCACTCTCATACTTCCTGTTATTTGTTTTCAGCTCCCTTTTTTTGAAAAACTGAAAGCTTTTAAAAAACATTTATTACTGAAGTATAGTTGATTTACAACGTTGTGTCAATTTCTGCTGTACAGCAAAGTGATTCAGCCATGCCTATATATGCATTCTTTTTCATGTTCTTTTCCATTATGGTTTATCATAGGATATGTTTTTTGTACAGTAGTAGGACCTTGTTGTTTATCCGTTCTATATATAACAGCTTGTATCTGCTAATCCCAAACACCCAATCCACTCCTCCCCCCACTCCTCCCCTTGGCAACCACAAATCTGTACTCTATGTCTGTGAATCTGTTTCTGTTTCGTAAATAAGTTCATTTGTGTCGTATTTTAGATTCCACGTATAAGTGATATCATATGGTATTTGTCTTTCTCTTTCTGACTCATTTCACTTAGTATGATAATCTCTGGGTCCATCCGTGTTGCTGCAAATGCCATTATTTCATTCTTTTTATGGCTGAGTAATATTCCATTGTACATATGTATCACATCTTCTTTATCCATTCCTCTGTCAATGGACATTTAGGTTGCTTCCATGTCTTGGCTATCGTAAATAGAGCTGCTATGAACGCAGGGGTGCATGTATCTTTTCCAATTAGAGTTTTGTCTGGATATATGCCCAGGTGTGGCATTGTTGTTTTCAGCCCCTTGAAGTCAGGGAATTTTATGTGAATTTATCGAGAGTCAGTCAAGCTTTTATATTCTTGTCTCCACAACTCATCTTGACCCTCCAGCTTCCACAGACAAATGGCCTACTGTCATGCAGTTAGACGAGTGACCCTAAGATGCAGGAAGAGCTAGAGATTATCTGAGAGAGAGGTGCGCTTAAGAGCTCACAGCATCCTGGTGGTGCCTGGCCAGGGTGGCCTCCTCACGACATTCTCCCTGCAGCGCGGTCCTGAGTGCTTTTCTGCTCGTGGACTCTGGCTTATTTTCTCCTTTTTTTCTCTAGCCTTCCCATCCACTTTGTGAGCCCCCTGGTATCCTTTTGATCCGTAACTTTGCTGCTTTAAGTCACCAGAACTAGCTTCTGTGGTTTGTAACCAAGAGCCCTAATGGATACAGCTGGTCTTTGAGAAGTTGGGCAGTAAAAGAAAGGACAGAGATAGCCCAGCAGTTTAGAGTGGGGGTCACACCCACTAAGGGAGTGAGGGCATCTGTGCTGACTTGGCATGCCATCAAATTACCTGCTTCTCTGGCCAACAGAGTCCTGGGTTCAGTGCTCTGTGGCAAGCAGGCCTGTAGCTCAGGCCCAATGGTCAGGACTCAGCTATCCTAAACTAGAGATCAGAGAGAGGAAACGTTTAAGATGGAAAAGATTTGTTTGATCATAGCCTACCGAGCCTTCACACGCCTCCTTCCCTCCTTCCCATGATGGTCACTACCACACACAAAATGAATTAGAATCAGAAAAAAAAAAGTTATCAGTGGAAAAAAGTAGTCATTCATGTTCATCTTTTCATCTGTTCACCTTTTCTTCTTCAGAGTAGGAACACCCGGCAGTTATAAGCAATGATTTTGAAGACAGATGACCTGGGTTCAGACTCCAGCTCTGTTTTTCACTAGACCCGTGATTCTCTCTAAGTTCTCTGGGCCTCACTTTTCTCACCAGTAAAATGAAGATTAAAAATGGCATCCGCCTCATGAGTGTTATGAGAAATAAAAGAGCTGCGTGTAGAGCATTTAGAATAGTGACTGGTGCATACCAAGGGCTCATCAAACGTTTGTTGTTGTTGTTATTACTATATGATTTCAATCTACACAGTGTTTGGTGGTACCCAGCGTTTTCTCTGTAAGGGGTGGGTTACATGAGTGGGAAAATTATCAGGTGATTCTTTTCACATGCAGAGGAAATGCATATTTTCAATGCAACAATAGGATTTCATTCTACTCAGAAGCCCCACGTAGAACATAACCAACTGTTCTGGGAAGTGGTGCGGGTAATTATAACTCAGTCTCACTGACAATGTGAAGCAAGGCCTCTGTTTCAATGGGCTCTCTTGGCATTTCCCATGGCTGCCTGCTGCCTCTTTGTTCCAAATGTAGTTTAATCTGCCATTTTGGAACCAAATAGAGATCACTGACATGTTCAGATAGACCCACCTCTTTGTTTTTAACAGATTTTAGTGCATTTTGATACAATCAAGAAAAGTTTCAGAGATATGTAATTTCTGGGAGTGAGGTGGACCATATCTAGAATTCCCAGTTTGGGGGACTGAACTCTGCTGGGTAATCACATGACCTAAGGTGGGAGAACTGTTTTGACCATGTAAGGAGAAGTGACCCTGAAATCAAACTTTCATTCCAGAAAGAAACGTAGAGTACCTGGCTCTGTTTGTCATCTGAACAATCCCGTATCACGTGACGACCCCACCATTCTGGGAATGAGGCTTTTCTTTCTGGGAAATACAGAGCTGGGGTCACAGCCCTATGGTTGGGGAAGCATGTGGCCATGTGGGCGCCATGGGAAATGCACACGGGTTCCCCGGCAGATTTCCCCTGTGAACAAAAGCAGAAATCCACCAAGAGGACAGGGAAGTTAGATTCATGGCCCTCAAAGGGGAAGAGGGAGCATGAGACGTGTGTGTGAGCAGGGTGACGCCAGGTAAGTGGAAAGAAAGGTCAGGTGCCAGGAAGGCCAGAGTCAAGGGCAGGATGAGGTCACAGGGATAGACTGCCAGGATTTGAATCCTGGCTTCAATGTTTACAAGCTGTATGACTTCAAGCAAATAAATTTAATTATCCGTGCTTTATTTTCCTCATCTGTAAAATGGGAATGAAAATAATACTCTATCTCATAAGGTTGAGGTGTTGCTTAAATTGATTAATACATGAAAAGTGCTCAGAGCAATGCCTAGCGCATAGTAGCTCTAAGTGTTAGCTGTGATGATCAGTGCTTGCTATTCTTACCATGTTGAAATGCTTTGCTATGTATAAAGCAATATACAAATGTAAGGCATGGTGCTGTATGGATCAGTGTATTAGTTTGCTAAGGCTACCATGACAAAGTATCAATACCACAGACTGGGTGGATTAAATGACAGAAATTTATTTTCTCACAGTTCTTGAGGCTGGAAGTCTGAGAGCAAAGTGTTGGCAAGGTTGATTTCTGCTGAGGCCCCTCTCCTTTGCTGTAGATACTTGTCTTTTCCTCTCTGTGTCTTCACATGGTCTTTCTGCTGTGTTTGTGTCCTGATCTCCTCTTCTTATGAGAACACCAGTCGTATTGGCTTGAACCCACCATAATGACCTCATTTAACTTCATTCTTTTTTGAAGACCCTGTCTCCAAATGCAGTCACATTCTGAGGTTCTGAGGGTTAGGACTTCAACATATGCATCTGGGAGGTGGCAAGGGAGACGGATACACAATTCAGTCCATAACAACCAGTTGTCCATTTGGTTAAGTTGGAACTGGGTTTCCCTTATCCAAGTGATCCCTGGCTAGAGTTGACCAAAAGAGGTACTTCTACAGAAGAAAAACAGTAGCCACTGCTCTCTGGACACCATGACAGTTAGAAGAAGTGACAGATGGATGCAGAGATGCCAGCAAGATCCAGCTTACCCTGGCTCTCCTCTGCTCCCCAGCCCTTCTTCCAGATTGCTGACCCTAGTGACTGACAGTGGCCCTGACCCATCACTAGGCATGAGGCTGAGGACCCAGACTTTCCCATCCTCCTCCTGACCCCACTTCAGTAGCTGGACATGCTTGGCTTCTAGTCTGACTAGCGGGTGAATCCTCTGGTCTTCCACTTCCCCTCACTTCCCACAATTGTGTAAAATCTGGTTACAAAGTAAATCTCCTATCCCATTACACTCACAGTCAACCTGCTTGCATGACTGAACCCTGACTGCTACAGGAATAATAATGATAATAATAATAATTTTCTGGACATACTATCACTAAACCTGAAAAGAACCTAGGACTCACTCAGAAGCGTGCATTTGAAGTTGTAATTACCTCAAGCCTGAGGTCACCCCAAAGTCCTCTAAATTTTTCTTTTCACTTTCATCTCTCCTGACTCCAATATGTCCCACCAACGGCTGCCAGATAAAATTTCTTGACCTCATTTATATCTTCAAGTGACAATCAAGGGAAGTCCCCAGATGACAGCTGAGTAGCAGGCCTAGAGAACAACAGGTTCAGATGAGAGCAGAAGCATGGAGGGTTCCCAGAGGAACGTCTCCAGCGGGAGAAAAATGGAATGGCTGCAAAGTATGGGAAATATTAAGAGGGTGGTTTACAATGCCATTGGGTCATAGGGATGAACATAATAATGGGACATAGAAAACTGAGAATTTTTTTAAAGTAATTATTCCGGGACATACAAAAAAATCATACAAGAAAAAATATATGCAAATTACACTACTGTACTCAAAAGTGGAGCATTTTTCGGCATAATATGTAATAGAAGCACATCTAATATCATGACTATGTATATAACATTAGGTTGCAAAGTAAGCATATGGGGAGAACGAGAAAGGGGATGAAAGGGCAGGGCAGGAGCCACACTGGTGTCTGAAGGCTTTGCCGAGACAAGTCTTCAAAGAAATCAGACTGTGATGGGAAGCTGAGAAATGGGGCAGCAGCTAGAGGGGCATATGGGACAAGAGAAGAATCTGGGGAGATACAGGCGCATATTTGTAGACTTCGGGACTGATCCAAGAGAAGAGAGCTGATAGCAGGAGAGGAGATAACATGGAAGAACCCTTGAGAGGGGAAGGGGGATGGATTCATAGCCCAGATGCAGGATCTGGGCTTTGCTAGGAGACAGAGGCACCCTCCATTATATCAGGAGGAAAGAAGCGGCTGGATCCAGATACAGGAGGGTTTGTATATCTGGGTCAGAAGATGAGGGTGTCTTCCTTTTTCCCCCCTCATCTCCACCTTCACTGCCTTAGGTGTGAAGTCTCAAAGCACTTCCCTAGAGCTGCCTCTTTTCCCTACATGTTTGCAGAGGTCAAAGCAGAGGAGAGAAAGCTGGGCTGAGAGGAGGCTGTAAACCAAGACGGAGATGAATGAACTTGTTGGAGTCACACAGCTAATTAGTGACAAAGCCAAGACTGGAACCAAACTGGCTCCTAGCCTAGTACTCTTTCACTACCAAATTACCATGTAATATTGAACAGATGGGAGCAATTAAGGTTTAGGACCATTAGAAAGACTAACACAACCTGAGTTACATGAAATAAGGAACCGAGTAGAAATCGAGTGGAGAGATTTAAGCTCCACATCGCAGGAAGGGGTAATTTTACCCACTGTGAGCCCCTGATTAGATTAGGGTGAGTTGAACTAAACTGTCAACTTTAAAAATGCACTGCCTTCAGTGTTCCCTAACCCAGCTGGCCTGGGAAAAGCCCTGGCTGCAGGAGGTGGCACTCAAGGCAGAGGACTGAGATAAAAGTTAGCCGAGAACACTTCTCAGCATGAACCCAAATTAACTCTTTAAATTAGAGACCCTCCGGCAATCCTTGCCCCACTCCATTCAGAAGTACTTACTAAAAATGCTGAAAAGTACAAAGTGCTGAAAAATAGCAGGTCCTTCTCTACCTCCCTACCCATGCGGGCCCTGCCTGGCAGGTGTCACATTAATTAGAAGAGGCTCTTTCTCAAAAATATTCTTTCCTTAGACTTGCCCTTCACGAAAGAGTCATGCGGCTCTTGTTCCGTCTGCAACGAATGTCTTCCGTTGTTCCGTATCTGAATTTCCAAACAGTCTTCCGCCCTGGTGTTTATTTTGATTGACATGTGGTTATCCGTCGTGCCACTGTGATTTTCCCCTCAGTATCACTTAATGTGATGGATAATGAATTCTGAAGGCTGGTATTGGTCGGGCAAGTTGGTCTCCCTTTCACGTGACTTTGTGGGGTGGGTAGGGAGGCAGGTGTGTTAATGTCCACTTTGACAGGTCATCATCAGGTTATGCTACCTCACAGTCCTCTCTGACTTAAAATCCTTCTGATTCGATTCTCAGTGTTCATAATGAATAGTGATTTCTAAATATCCAACTACTGTTCCCTTTTTCCACTAATTCTGAACCACCCTGGTGCCCTGACCCCCAGCCCAGTGCTCTTTTATTCCCCAGTCTCAGGGCGGAGCTCCTGGACCAGGGAGACCGGGAAGAATCCCAGGAGTTGCCAGATTGCCCCAGTCGTTAGAGGAATGCACCCCACCAGCCAATATCCATTCCTATTAGATTAAGACTCTTGCTAAAGTATCATAATCTTGCCTCAGACTAGAGGAATACAGTTGTATATCCGGGTCTCACTCTCACCTCACAGGCAGGCTCTGGAGCATCTAGGGGCAAATAATACAATGGACACCATATGGAGTTTCATTCCCACCCATCTCCCCAGGAAAAGGGTGTAACTTCTGGTGAGGGATAGTGAAAGGATTATGAAGGCAGAAGCCTTCCCTGACCACCCCATCTAAAGAAAATACTCTCCTTCCTTTGTGTGCTATGTTACGTCACAACATCTTGTGCATTTTCCTCATTGCATTTATCACAGTAATTTGGATTTCAGTTTTACTTATTATCTGTTTCCTATACTAGAAGACTTCTAAGGAAAGGACCCATGTCTGTCTTGTTCCCTATTGAATCCCCAAGTGCCAGAAACAATGCTTGGCACAGAGTAGGTGCTAGATAAATATTAATTGGATGGATGGATGGATGGATGGAAGGAAGTAATATGCTCTCTTGTCCCACAGGGAGCCACCTGTTTACGAGGCATCCCAACTCTGTATAACTAGATGGGTTTCAGGTGACATATATATAGCAGGGAGGATGATGAGGTGATAACTGTTTAGGTCCCACTGAGACTTACACTTGAAAGAAGAAATAAAAGCAGATGAGGAATTGGGGAAGAAACAAACACCAGCAGGAATAAAGAGAACTTTTAAACTGGAAAACCACCTTTTGTCGTGTGTCTTAGGAGACTTAGACACAACGGTGAATTGGACAAGTGGGGGGAATTAGATTGAGGTTAGGAGATATTTAACAAATACATTTTGATTGACTAGCTGAAAAAGCAACGACAACCAGAAATGAGTGGAAACACAAATTCAATATAAGACCTGTTAGGGTGGACTTTCACCTGATCGCTGTGCTCTTACTGAGGATCTCGCATCATGATGAAGTAGGGAGAGTTGTGTTTGGGATCCACCCCCAATTCCTGCCATACACAATCCTGTCCACACCAGTAGGCTCATGCTGACATCCTGTGAACCCAGCTTCCCAAAGGCTGCTTTCTCCATCACAGCCTGCCCACTTGGTAGAATATTCCAAGAATCAGACTTTCTTCCTCCTGTCAAAAATATTGTCCTGGGTCTCAAGATTCTGAAGATAAATAGTTAAACTGAAAAGCCCTCACTACCAGATCATTTCCATCCAGGGAAAAAAGGGCTATAATTTTCTCGTCTTAAAAATAATAATTTTTGACCTCACTTCCCCCTCTAGCTACAGTTCCATTTGCTATTTCTATGCTCTTTTCACAGAAAAAAGCTCATTGAAAGTTTTGTCCATGTGTGCCATTTCCAGCTTCTTTCCTTTCATTCTCCCTGAGTCTATTCCAATCAGGCTTTTGTCTCAACCATTTCACGGAAACTGCTCTTATCAAGGTCACCAGCGACGTCCAAGTTCCTAAATCTAGTAGTTATTTCCAGCCCTCAATTTGTTTAGCCCATCAGGAGTATTTGACACCGAGGACTGTTCCCTCTCCCTGGATACACTTTCTTCTCTGGACTTCCAGAACACCACCCTGTCATGACTTCCTTTCTATTCACTGGTCACTTTTTGGACACTTTTGCTCCTCTCCTCATTAATCTGACCTTGTAGTTAGGACTCAGTCCTTTGTCTTCCCATCTTACCTGTACTCACTCCCTTGATCTCACCCAGCCTCAGGGCTTTAATGGCTATTTATATGCTGAAGAATTTATATGTCTCCAGACTAGATTGCTCTCCTGAACTCCAGACTAATAGCTTCTACTGCCTACTTGGTAATTTCACTCAGATGTCTAAAACTCCAGATTTTCCCGCACATTTCTGCTGGTTTCTGTCTTCCCCACATCAATAAGGGCAACTCCGCTCTTCCAGATGTTCAGACTCAAAAGCCTCAGTGTCATCCTTGATTGCTTTCTTTCTCTCATACCCTATATCTGAACATCCACATATTCTTTAGACTCTATTTTTCAAAATATATCCAGATTTAGACCATTTTTTTTACCACCTCCTTAATTACCATCCTGGTCCAAGCCACCAAAATCTCTCTGCTGGATTAGATTAAGAACCTTCTAATGAATTGTCCTGCTTCTGTCCTTGCCCGCCTGGAGTCTATTCTCAGCACAACAGCTAGAGGAGGGATCCTTTGAAAAGGAAGTCAGGGGATGTCACCCCTCTGCTCAAAACCTTCCTGTGGTCTCACATCTCACCTAGAATGAAAGCCTGAGTCCTTACAATAGCCTACACAGCCTACGCAACCTAACCCCATTCTCTCTCTACTCATTTCTTACTATTTTTCCCATCATTCACTTCTCTAGCTGCTCTGCTCTTCCTATTGTTCCTCAGTCTTGCTAAGCATGCTCCCACAACTTTATACCTGCTGCGCCGCTGCCTTCGTGCTTCCCCCGCACCCCACCCCTAATCTCCACATGGCTTCCTGCCTCATCTCCTTCCATCTTCTAAGTGAGGCCTTTTCTGAGTTTTAATCACAACCATCTCCTCTCCTGCCACTTCCCCTTCCTCTCCTCTGCTCTATTTTTTCTCCAAAGCATTAATTACCGTCTATTTTTTTTAACATCTTTACTGGAGTATAATTGCTTTACAATGGTGTGTTAGTTTCTGCTTTATAACAAAGTGAATCAATTATACATATACATATGTTCCCATATCTCTTCCCTCTTGCGTCGCCCTCCCTCCCACCCTCCCTATCCCACCCCTCTAGGTGGTCACAAAGCACCGACCTGATCTCCCTGTGCTATGCGGCTGCTTCCCACTAGCTATCTATTTTACGTTAGGTAGTGTATATATGTCCATGCCACTCTCTGACTTTGTCACAGCTTACCCTTCCCCCTCCCTGTATCCTCAAGTCCATTCTCTACTAGGTCTGTGTTTTTATTCCTGTCTTATCCCTAGGTTCTTCATGACATTTTTTTTCCCTTAGATTCCATATATATGTGTTAACATATGGTATTTGTCTTTCTCTTTCTGACTTACTTCACTCTGTATGACAGACTCTAGGTCCATCCACCTCACTACAAATAACTCAATTTCATTTCTTTTTATGGCTGAGTAATATTCCATTGTATATATGTGCCACATCTTCTTTATCCATTCATCCGATGATGGACACTTAGGTTGTTTCCATCTCCTGGCTATTGTAAATAGAGATGCAATGAACATTTTGGTACTTGACTCTTTTTGAATTATGGTTTTCTCAGGGTATATGCCCAGTAGTGGGATTGCTGGGTCATATGGTAGTTCTATTTGTAGTTTTTTAAGGAACCTCCATACTGTTCTCCATAGTGGCTGTACCATTTCACATTCCCACAGGCAGCGCAAGAGTGTTCCCACAGGCAGCGCAAGAGTGTTCCCTTTTCTCCACACCCTCTCCAACATTTATTGTTTCTAGATTTTTTGATGATGGCCATTCTGACTGGTGTGAAATGATATCTCATTGTAGTTTTGATTTGCATTTCTCTAATGATTAATGATGTTGAGCATTCTTTCATGTGTTTGTTGGCAGTCTGTATATCTTCTTTGGAGACATGTCTATTTAGGTCTTCTGCCCATTTTTGGATTGGGTTGTTTGTTTTTTTTGTTATTGAGCTGCATGAGCTGCTTGTAAATTTTGGAGATTAATCCTTTGTCAGTTGCTTCATTTGCAAATATTTTCTCCCATTCTGAGGGTTGTCTTTTCGTCTTGTTTATGGTTTCATTTGCACTGCAAAAGATTTGAAGTTTCATTAGGTCCCATTTGTTTCTTTTTATTTCCATTTCTCTAGGAGGTGGGTCAAAAAGGATCTTGCTGTGATTTATGTCATAGAGTGTTCTGCCTATGTTTTCCTCTAAGAGTTTGATAGTTTCTGGCCTTACATTTAGGTCTTTAATCCATTTTGAGCTTATTTTTGTGTATGGTGTTAGGGAGTGTTCTAATCTCATACTTTTACATGTACCTGTCCAGTTTTCCCAGCACCACTTAGTGAAGAGGCTGTCCTTTCTCCACTGTACATTCCTGCCTCCTTTATCAAAGGTATGATGACCATATGTGTGTGGGCTTATCTCTGGGTTTTCTATCCTGTTCCATTAATCTATATTTCTGTTTTTGTGCCAGAACCATACTGTCTTGATTACTGTAGCTTTGTAGTATAGTCTGAAGTCAGGGAATCTGTTCCTCCAGCTCCGTTTTTCTTTCTCAAGATTGTTTTGGCTATTCAGCGTCTTTTGTGTTTCCATACAAATTGTGAAATTTTTTGTTCTAGTTCTGTGAAAAATGCCGGTAGTAGTTTGATAGGGATTGCATTGAATCTGTAGATTGCTTTGGGTAGTAGAGTCATTTTCACAATGTTGCTTCTTCCGATCCAAGAACATGGTATAAGTCTCCATCTATTGGTATCATCTTTAATTTCTTTCGTCAGTGTCTTATAACTTTCTGCATATAGGTCTTTTGTCTCCTTAGGTAGGTTTATTCCTAAATATTTTATTCTTTTTGTTGCAATGGTAAATGGGAGTGTTTTCTTGATTTCACTTTCAGATTTTTCATCATCAGTGTATAGGAATGCCAGAGATTACTGTGCATTAATTTTGTATCCTGCTACTTTACCAAATTCATTGATTAGCTCTAGTAGTTTTCTGGTAGCATCTTTAGGATTCTCTATGTATAGTATCATGTCATCTGCAAACAGTGACAGCTTTACTTCTTCTTTTCTGATTTGGATTCCTTTTATTTCCTTTTCTTCTCTGATTGCTGTGGCTAAAACTTCCAAAACTACGTTGAATAAGAGTGGTGAGAGTGGGCAACCTTGTCTTGTTCCTGATCTTAGTGGAAATGCTTTCAGTTTTTCACCATTGAGGACGATGTTGGCTGTGGGTTTGTCATACATGGCCTTTATTATGTTGAGGAAAGTTCCCTCTATGCCTACTTTCTGCAGGGTTTTTATCATAAATGGGTGTTGAATTTTGTCGAAAGCTTTCTCTGCATCTATTGAGATGACCATATGGTTTTTCTCCTTCAATTTGTTAATATGGTGTATCACATTGATAGATTTGCATATATTGAAGAATCCTTGCATTCCTGGAATAAACCCCACTTGATCATGGTGTATGATCCTCTTAATGTGCTGTTGGATTCTGTTTGCTAGTATTTTGTTGAGGATTTTTGCATCTATGTTCATCAGTGATATTGGCCTGTAGCTTTCTCTCTTTGTGACATCCTTGTCTGGTTTTGGTATCAGGGTGATGGTGGCCTCGTAGAATGAGTTTGGGAGTGTTCTTCCCTCTGCTATATTTTGGAAGAGTTTGAGAAGGATAGGTGTTAGCTCTTCTCTAAATGTTTGATAGAATTCGCCTGTGAAACCATCTTTTGTTTGTTGGAAGCTTTTGTTTGTTGGAAACCATCTTTTGTTTGTTGGAAGCTTTTGTTTGTTCGAAGATTTTTAATCACAGTTTCAATTTCAGTGCTTGTGATTGGTCTGTTCATATTTTCTATTTCTTCCTGATTCAGTCTTGGCAGGTTGTGCATTTCTAAGAATTTGTCCATTTCTTCCAGGTTGTCCATTGTATTGGCATAGAGTTGCTTGTAGTAATCTCTCATGATCTTTTGTATTTCTGCAGTGTCAGTTGTTACTTCTCCTTTTTCATTTCTAATTCTATTGATGTGAGTCTTCTGCCTTTTTTTCTTGATGAGTCTGGCTAATGGTTTATCAATTTTGTTTATCTTCTCAAAGAACCAGCTTTTTTATTGATCTTTGCTATCGTTTCCTTCATTTCTTTTTCATTTATTTCTGATCTGATCTTTATGATTTCTTTCCTTCTTCTAACTTTGGGGTTTTTTTATTCTTCTTTCTCTAATTGCTTTAGGTGCAAGGTTAGGTTCTTTATTCGAGATGTTTCCTGTTTCTTAAGGTACGATTCTATTGCTATAAACTTCCCTCTTAGAACTGCTTTTGGGGCATCCCATAGGTTTCGGGTTGTCCTGTCTCCATTGTCATTTGTTTCTAGGTATTTTTTTATTTCCTCTTTGATTTCTTCAGTGATCAGTTCGTTACTAAGTAGTGTATCGTTTAGCCTCCATGTGTTTGTATTTTTTACAGATCTTTTCCTGTAATTGATATCTAGTCTCATAGCATTGTGGTCGGAAAAGATACTTGATACAATTTCAATTTTCTTAAATTTACCAAGGCTTGGTTTGTGACCCAAGATATGATCTATCCTGGAGAATGTTCCATGAGCAGTTGAGAACAATGTGTATTCTGTTGTTTTTGGATGGAATGACCTATAAAGATCATTTAAGTCCATCTTGTTTAATGTATCATTTAAATCTTGTGTTTCCTTATTTATTTTCATTTTGGATGATCTGTCCATTGGTGAAAGTGGGGTGTTAAAGTCCCCTACTATGAATGTGTTACTGTCGATTTCCCCTTTTATGGCTGTTAGTATTTGCCTTATGTATTGAGGTGCTCCAATGTTGGGTGCATAAATATTTACAATTGTTATGTCTTCTTCTTGGATTGATCCCTTGATCATTATGTAGTGTCCTTCTTTGTGTCTTCTAATAGTCTTTATTTTAAAGTCTATTTTGTCTGATATGAGAATTGCTACTCCAGCTTTCTTTTGGTTTCCATTTGCATGGAATATCTTTTCCATCCCCTTACTTTCAGTCTCTATGTGTCTCTAGGTCTGAAGTGGGTCTCTTGTAGACAGCATATATATGGGTCTTGTTTTTGTATCCATTCAGCCAGTCTGTGTCTTTTGGTGGGAGCATTTAATCCATTTACATTTAAGGTAATTACTGATATGTATATTCCTATTCCCATTTTCTTAATTGTTTTGGGTCTGTTATTGTAGGTCTTTTCCTTCTTTTGTGTTTCTTGCCTAGAGGAAATCCTTTAGCATTTGTTGTAAAGCTGGTTTGGTGGTGCTGAAGCCTCTCAGCTTTTGCTTCTCCGTAAAGGTTTTAATTTCTCCATCAAATCTGAATGAGATCCTTGCTGTGTAGAGTAATCTTGGTTGTAGGATTTTCTCCTTCATCACTTTAAATATGTCCTGCCAGTCCCTTCTGGCTACCAGAGTTTCTGCAGAAAGGTCAGCTGTTAACCTTATGAGGATTCCCTTGTGTGTTATTTGTTGTTTTTCCCTAGCTGCTTTTAATATGTTTTCTTTGTATTTAATTTTTGACAGTTTGATTAATATGTGTCTTGGCGTGTTTCTCCTTGGTTTTATCCTGTATGGGACTCTCTGTGCTTCCTGGACTTGATTAACTATTTCCTTTCCCATATTAGGGAAGTTTTCAACTATAATCTCTTTAAATATTTTCTCAGTCCCTTTCTTTTTCTCTTCTTCTTTTGGAACCCTATAATTCGAATGTTGGTGCGTTTAATGTTGTCCCAGAGGTCTCTGAGACTGTCCTCGGTTCTTTTCATTCTTTTTTCTTTATTCTGCTCTGCAGTAGTTATTTCTGCTATTTTATCTTCCAGGTCACTTATCCGTTCTTCTGCTTCAGTTATTCTGCTATTGATCCCTTCTAGAGTATTGTTAATTTCATTTATTGTGTTATTCATCATTGCTTGTTTCATCTTTAGTTCTTCTAGGTCCTTGTTAAATGTTTCTTGCATTTTGTCTATTCTATTTCCAAGATTTTGGATCATCTTTACTATCATTATGCTGAATTCTTTTTCAAGTAGACTGCCTATTTCCTCTTCATTTGTTAGGTCTGGTGGGTTTTTATCTTGCTCCTTCATCTGCTGTGTGTTTTTCTGTCTTCTCATTTTGCTTATCTTACTGTGTTTGGGGTCTCCTTTTTGCAGTCTGCAGGTTCGTAGTTCCCGTTGTTTTTGGTGTCTGTCCCCAGTGGGGAAAGTTGGTTCAGTGGGTTGTGTAGGCTTCCTGGTGGAGGGGACTAGTGCCTGTGTTCTGGTGGATGAGGCTGGATCTTGTCTTTCTGGTGGGCAGGTCCACGTCTGGTTGTGTGTTTTTGGGTGTCTGGACTTATTATGATTTTAGGCAGCCTCTCTGCTAATGGGTGGGGTTGTGTTCCTGTCTTGCTAGTTGTTTCACATAGGGTGTCCAGCACTGTAACTTGCTGGTCGTTAAGTGAAGCTGGGTGTTGGTGTTGAGGTGGAGATCTCAGGGAGAATTTTGCCGTTTGATATTACGTGGAGCTTGGGGGTCTGTTGTGGACCAGTGTCCTAAAGTTCGGTTTCCCACCTCAGAGGCACAGCACTGACTCCAGGCTGCAGCACCAAGAGCCTTTCATCCACATGGCTCAGAATAAAAGGGAGAAAAAGCAGAAAGAAAGAGGATAAAAGAAAGTAAAATAAAGTAAGATAAAGTAAAATAAAGTTATTAAAATAAAAAATAATTATTAAGAAAAAAATGTTTTTAAGTAAAAAAACAAAACAAACAAAAAAAAAAACGACGTATAGAACCCTAGGACAAATGGTGAAAGCAAAGCTATACAGAGAAAATCTCACACAGAAGCATACACATACACACTCACAAAAAGAGGAAAAGGGGAAAAAATAATAAATCTTGCTCTGAAAGTCCACCCCGTCAATTTGGGATGATTCGTTGTCTATTCAGGTATTCCACAGATGCAGGGTACATCAAGTTGATTGTGGAGGTTTAATCCGCTGCTCCTGAGGCTGCTGGGAGAGATTTCCCTTTCTCTTCTTTGTTCACAGCTCCCCGGGCTCAGCTTTGGATTTGGCCCCGCCTCTGCGTGTAGGTCACCAAGTGCGTCTGTTCTTCACTCAGACAGGACGGGGTTAAAGGAGCAGCTGATTCAGGGGCTCTGGCTCACTCAGGCCGGAGGGAGGGAGGGTTACAGAGTGCGGGGCGATCCTGCGGCAACAGAGGCCAGCATGACACTGCACCAGCCTGAGGCGCGCTGTGCGTTCTCCCGGGGAAGTTGTCCCTGGATCCTGGGACCCTGGCAGTGGTGGTCTGCACAGGCTCCCCGGAAGGGAGGTGTGGATAGTGACCTGTGCTCGCACACAGGCTTCTTGGTGGCGGCAGCAGTACCCTTAGCGTCTCATGCCCGTCTCTGGGGTCCACGCTTTTAGCAGTGGCTCGCGCCCGTCTCTGGAACTCCTTTAAGCAGCGCTCTTAATCCCCTCTCGTCGAGCACCAGGAAACAAAGAGGGAAGAAAAAGTCTCTTGCCTCTTCGGCAGGTCCAGACATTTCCCCGGACTCCCTCCCGGCTAGCCGTGGTGCACTAACCCCCTGCAGGCTGTGATCACGTCGCCAACCCCAGTCCTCTCCCTGCGCTCCGACCAAAGCCTGAGCCTCAGCTCCCAGCCCCGCCTGCCCCGGCGGGTGAGCCGACAAGCCTCTCGGGCTGGTGAGTGCTGGTCGGCACCGATCCTCTGTGCGGGAATCTCTCCGCTTTGCCCTCCGCACCCCTGTTGCTGTGCTCTGCTCTGCAGCTCTGAAGCTTCCACCCCTCCTCCACCCGCAGTCTCCGCCCGCGAAGGGGCTTCCTAGTGTGTGGAGACCTTTCCTCCTTCACGGCTCCCTCCCACTGGTGCAGGTCCCATCCCTATTCTTTTGTCTCTGTTTATTCTCTTTTCTTTTGCCCTACCCAGGTACGTGGGGAGTTTCTTGCCTTTTGGGAGGTCTGAGGTCTTCTGCCAGCGTTCAGTAGGTGTTCTGTAGGAGTTGTTCCACATGTAGATGTATTTCTGATGTATCTGTGGGGAGGAAGGTGATCTCCACGTCTTACTCTTCCGCCATCTTCCCCCTCTTCTCCTACCATCTATTTTTATTATTTTTATTATATTGTTATAACAATTTTTATTGGTTATAATGCCTGTCTGCCCACATTATTGTGCAAGCTCCATTAGGACAGGAAGTTTTGTTTCTTTTGTTCATCGCCTCATCCCCAGAGCCTAAGACAATGCCTACCACGTGGCAGGCAATCAATGAATATTCATTGAATCAATGAAAAAGCCATTCTGCTTTTACATTTACACCAATGTGTAAATGATTCCTAAAAGGAGCAGCCCAGGCTCGACTCACTCTCCCAACCACAATTGTCTAACCCAAAGAAGGACCTCTAATGGAGGGATGTCAGACCACATAGACTGAGACTATAGCACCAGACCATCTAATGGAGAGATATTTTGGGGTGGTTGGGGACTTGTGGTACCCCTCAGATTACACTGCATTGTTGACTGCTATGTGAAAATGACCTAGAGGTGATAGTAGGCCACATCCTCCGTATGAGTCACACAAAGAGACCCAGTGTTGACTGCACTGATGGTAATGTGTTTTAATGGAGATCATAGTCCCATTGTTTTCTGATCTAACGAGACCACATTGGGAGGAGTATTATGTTCACCTTTGGGAGGTTTTTTTTTTTTTGGTACGCGGGCCTCTCACTGTTGTGGCCTCTCCCGTTGTGGAGCACAGGCTCCGGACGCGCAGGCTCAGCGGCCATGGCTCACGGGCCCAGCCGCTCCGCGGCATGTGGGAGCTTCCCGGACCGCGGCACGAACCCGTGTCCCCTGCATCGGCAGGCAGACTCTCAACCACTGCGCCACCAGGGAAGCCCTGGGAGTTATTTTTTAACAGGAATATTGTTCAGAGAAAGTCAGCCAGGAGAGTGAAGGCTCTAACCATGATATATGAAAAACAGCTGAGGGAATCAAGGGTGCCCAATGATTCCATTACACTTAAGGACAAAGTCTGAAAACATGCACTACCTGTGCAACCACTCTCACCTCCTTTGTCCATGGCAGACATTATTAATCAATCATGATTCTCTTTCCTGCTGCATTTGCCCAGCTCGTAGCCCTCCAGGCAGCCACAATCCAATCTACTGGAGTTGGCAACCGAGACAAAACTTGTTAGTTGTTCTGGCTGGGAGGGAGGTATGATTATTTTTTCCTCACGAACTATTTATGATATGAAAAAACTAACTAAACTAGTCCTATCTAGTTTCAGAGGATAAAACTATGAGGAATAAAATCCAGGATAGCATTCTAATGGTAATAACTGTCCAAATGTGAGGTCTTGGAAGGTAGGGAATCTGGAGGACCACCTGCCAAGGATTAGTGGAGGAAATCTCCTTGTTAGGTGGTAGACTGGACTGGATAATGGTGCAACTTCATCTGTCCCTAAAGTTCAATGGATCTTTTCCTACTTGGCTCTGCTAGGCAGTGCCAGGGTGGCGGACTGGTAAAGAAAGTCTGCAGAGCAAACGTTCACCTTTCAATTGCAGTTATTTCGCTGAGAAATGTACCAGAAAACCAGAACAAAAAAAGACAATGGGTTAAGCACAAAGGGATAAAACGATTATTTCTAAGCTTAATAACAAGAGCAACAAAAAACATTTTTTAGCGTCTGGAAACTCTTCGACTTTCCTTTATTTTAGTTCTTTCCTATTCCCACATACCTTAACCCCCTATTTTTGGTCAGAAGCCAATTAACTTCATTAAAAACAGTGGATGCCAGAAGTGGCTCTTAGTGTGTTCCAAGACTTGGAAATTCCTTCCCTAATGACATAGTAGAAACTGTTGCCACAGTTAAGAGCAGGCTAGAGACAATTATTATATTTAAGTCGTGCTTTGCAGGTTATCATACCCACATCTGCAAGCTATTCCCTTTGTAAAGCATTTGGGGTTATTTGCCACAGAAAACTCATTGGAAAGTGCCAGCAACTGCGTGAGGACCCATGACTGAGAATCTTCCACGTGGCTCCGGAAGGCAAACAGAGAACTGTCGTCTCAGCAACTCCACACCCACTTCTTGGAGCCAGGCTCCTCTTATCGAGACAGGAAGTCTAAGCTTGGGGTGGAATGAAGGGGTGGTAAAGAACAAATCCTCCAGCAGTCACCCACCCAGGCCTGTGAAAGGAGAGAGGCCCATCCAGAGAGCTGGTCAGCTTGAGAGCTACCCTCTGAGTAATCTGTTTGACATCTATAAAAGGAAGACAACGAAAGGACAGGGCCTCTGCACAGGATGGCATTTTCTAACAGAAATCAGAGAATATGCTTCATCCGTCTGCACACTGGACTGCTGGCAGCTATGGCCTTGAGCACGTGACAGCTGCTCTGGGCCTTGGCTCCCTCATCCGTAAAATGGGGATAACACCGCCTAACCTTCATGCCCTGGGGGCACTGGAAAGATTAAAGTAAACAGATGAGAAAGCACTTGGAAAAGAGTTTTAGGCATTATACAAATGTTAGGATTATTATGATTATGAGTGTTCTTTTGAGCCTGTTAGGTTTTATATGGTGACGACTACCCTAAAACCAAGATGAAATCAAGACCAGTGTCACTCTAATGCCCTTGCTTGGGACCTTTGATTGAGTCCATTCTTTCTGAATTCGTCCCTTTCTGAGTTTATCTAGAATGTGCAGCTCTAGAGTTGAGTCCTTGAGTTCCTCACTTAAAAACTGAGGGTCAGTTACTGTTGGAAGGAATGTGTCAGCCAATTGGGATATGCAGTCACGCACAGACCTCTTAGAAAAACCACACTTCTGTCCGTTGACCAATGGGACACCCACTTTGAATTCCACCCCACCCTGCGCCTTGTCTCATCCCACCTACTCCCATCCTCCCTCCCTAGTAAGTTAGACTTAATTGGATCTACCCACATTCTGTCACTGCTACCAAATATGCATTTGCAAGACATGCAGACACCTCAATTTTTCCTGGACTGATTATTCTGGTAGTTTATTTTTTTCTTATAATCTCGGTCCTTTACATCTCCATTTGCTTCTCATCTGCCTGAATTTTAATTTTACCCCCAAGACAGCTAGAACCAGAAGAGAGAAGAAATTAGACTTCTGAAAAACTATTTAACAAGGACATAGAAAAAATAGGGAGCTGGTACGTAGGGAAGGGAAAAGGAGTAAGAAGTTAGGATTGCAACACTATTTAAAAAGAGGTTCATAGATACCATTTAGTCTGGTATTGGTGTCACCAGTTACCATCTATGTGCTGCCTAAATCTGTGGCAAAGCAACTGTTCTCAGAGATTTTCCAAGACTTCCCAATAAGATGAATGAACTGTTCTAGAACATGGTTGGTTTTATGCCCATAAGATAGAGTCCTGCAATATTAGTTAGACATCAGGCTCTTTCAATATTATGATTCACTGTAGTCATGGAAATCTACAAAATACCAAATAAAACTAAACACCAACACATTTTTCTAAACTAGTTCAACAACTAACAAATGACACAGTGCAGCGTTATCTTCAGTCACTTAAGCTAACTCGACCTCTACCAAATTTAGAACCAAATTTAGAACCAAATTTAATATATACTTCTAATCTGGTTGCATTGAATGTGTCATAAGAACATGATGAAGAACATGTGTGCTAATATATTTTATTACAGTAAGTCAGAAGAGAAAAATATTGAATCAGGCCCAGCCAGTTGACAAATAAATTCACCACATCTAATCTAAGTGTCACTTTAAACCTACTTGTCTTACTTCCTATTGTAAATATGGCTGGCGTGTAATTTGATATGACAGTGTGAGCTTATGACAAATGTATCTTTGTGCTCTCACATTGATTACTTTAGCTAGCAAAGAAATCACAAAGCATTAACCCAGAAAGGACGAAACCTTAGAAGACATAGAATGAGATGTATATATATTGAAGGACTCTGACTCCAGCAATCACTCAATAAATATTCATTGTTTCTTTGTCATGTTCTTTGCCTACCTCTTCTGATCCCTTATTCAAGATGTCAAGACTTAAAGGAATCCTGTAAATAGCTAGTCTCCAGGTCCACAGAAGTCCATAAAGGTGATACTAGAGAGACATAAACTATTTTCAATATCTGAAAAATCCTAATAGATGTCATCCATTTCTTGTGATAAATGAAATGTCAGTTTCATTAGCTTAATTTAGTTAGCCTATGTTGATTATATCTGAGTGGCAGTTATATATGTCTTTTTTGAATAAAATATGTGAAACAAGCAATTACTTCTCAGTAAATGCAGTTAGATAAGTATGTGAAAAGGTAGGGTCTGTGTACATGGAAATGCAATAACAAAGGGGAATAATCCTACATCAGTCTTGGCTTGGTGGTAAAAATTTTGGACAGTCCTCAAGTAGTAACTTCTTGGGAGTACATTGTGGAGCAGATAAGAAACAAGAATTATTTCAGGCTGATATGTCCCCTTGGTACAAGGGATTCCTATTTTCCTGGTAAGATTATTAATTTACTTCCTTAATTCTTTCTTATTCTCATCCAGGAGCAAACTCAATGGTAGTAACTATATAAATAAAATGATAATCTGCACAGACACACACGTACAGACACAAACACGCAAGCTCTAAATATCAGAGGAAATCTAAATAATGTGGAAATGAAAGTGATCATATCTTGCCTGGTATGAAACATGAGCCTTTGGTATGTTGAATATAGAACAGACTGGAAATCTTAGAAATAAACCACTACTGAACTGATGCTTCCTTAAGAACACGTCCTTTAAGAGAATCCGTTAAAAGTTATGCATCCCTTATCATGTTTGAAGAATCCAGGATCTTCTTTGCAAAGGAAAAGATAGCATGCCAAGGTAGCTGAGGGAAAAGTAAGAGCCAGGCCCTAAAAACAAATCAGTTCAGACTCCTAACTGAGGCCCAAGCAAGTTCACTTGGTCAACAATGATATACATTTGCAGTGTTAATAGCCTATCCCTATTTTGTTCATTCATTTACTTACTCTTTGATTGATTTACTTATTTTTCTTTTTTAATATAATATGCAGCAGCTATTTCTGAGTACCTATTATGTTCTCATACTAGTTGTAGAACTATAATGATGAATATATTACAGTCCATACTGCCTAAGAGCTTATAGTATAACAGAGGATTTGGTGAAACAAATGCCTATTGAACACTTGCAATGCACTAGGCACTGTTCTAGGTGCTGGGACACAGCAGATTAAAGCAGATGCAAATCCCAGCTCTGGTACAGCTTGTCTTGTGAAGACTGCTATGGTAAAGATATGAACCAATCCACATGTGGAGTCTGGTGATGGAGTAGACTGGATTCTGTGATATTCTTGGCTCCTAAAGAACAACAGCCACCCCAAAACAAAGCCTCAACCTGTCAAGATATCAGAGAGACTTTTAGAAAAGTAAGTTGTGGTGAATAAAAAGGTGTGTTGTGAATTTTACAGCATGTTTGAAGTAAATGATAGCGTTAGGTCCAAAAATGATTGTTTACCGTTGTTATCTCAGCAGATACTATTTAATCCACCCAATCAAATGTGATCTTTCCACAAGTCTTTAGAAAACCAAGATATGAAAATGCATTAAATCTCACCAGTGTCATCTTCCTGGAGAACAGAGCTGACCTCATTATAAGCTTAGTTCCCTATAAAACAAGGGTTATCGAAAAGATGGTGGCTGTGATTCTTTGAAGATTTGTGCAAAATCTAACAATCTGTTTATGTGTCCAAAAACTTACATGTACCTTTTTATATACATACGTATGTATATTAATTAAACACAGTTCAAGAGATACACATACCACATCATTAGCAGTGGTTGGCTTTGGAGTATGGAACTAAGAGTGGAAGATTGAAGGGAGAGACATTCTATAGTGTTTGAATTTTTAAATGATTACATAGTTATATGTTATTCATATAATTGTCAAAACATGTAGTATGCATATGAAGGGAATTGTCTATGTAAAAATAGCGAGCAGTTAATGTATC
Organism: Stenella coeruleoalba; assembly: GCF_951394435.1. NCBI lineage: Eukaryota > Metazoa > Chordata > Mammalia > Artiodactyla > Delphinidae > Stenella > Stenella coeruleoalba. Next base: position 54,108,157 of record NC_137148.1, read on the forward strand.
TAAATCTCTAAATTTCATTTTAATCATCTAATGGCCTTTTTACTTTCTACTAAGTAAAATGTGCTCGTCTATCATCATTTACCCAGAGATTTTCCTGATGAGAAAATACAGAAGCATTAGCAGGAGCTCAGGGAGCTGTGAGTTTTATTAGGGGTAGTAAAGGAGGGAGGGATAAGGATTAATGACAGGATCTCTTTCTCACCCACTCAGGTTTCTTCTGCATCTTCTCATTGGAATAGTAACATGCAAAGGAAGTCAGGAAAATATTTTTTAATTGAAATTGTAGAGCTAGAAGATAAAATTATTATTACTTCATAGGTAATTTTTTATCTCTAAGGAGAATGAGTCCCCTTAAAGGTTAAGTGACTTGCCCAATGTCAGGTGTTGACCAAGTGATAGGGTGACACTGGGAGCCAGGTCTGTGTCACACCCTTTCTACTGAAACTCTCTGCCTTTTAGTCTCCAAGTCTTATAAAGTCTAATTGAAACAGCTTTAAAATGCAAGCTTTACCAAACACAACTGCAGTTTCTTATGATTTGGACACCAAATCAGGAGATGCTCTGCCCCATCGTAACATTTCACCCCAAATTCCCCCCAAAAAAGCCTCTTTAAAGTGTCTCTGGAGGTCCAGGTTATCACTTCAACTTCAAATCTCTTAACTGTTGGGTATTTCTCTACTTCTGGAGAGCCCATGTCAGTGTCCCTGCAGGTGTCTTTCAGTCCTATTCAACTGGAGGGCATCCAGGTCTGCACCTGCACATGCCTTCATGCCCTGGTGACCTTGGTCTGGAAGTTTCAGTGTCTTCACCTCCCTTCCTTCTACCTTCTCTCTAAAATGCAATAGGAGAAAATACATGTAAATTCCATGTCTTAGAGAACTGCTTTACATGACTTAGACTCCCAACCCAACTCTTTAAGGGTTAAAGTTCATAATTGCACTCCAAAAATGAAGTCTAGAGGCAAAAACACCCAGTAAATCAAATTCAGAAGTGACAGTAGAAAGGAGACCAAATATTTTTATAGAAAAGTTTTGTCAGCTTGGGGAGTGGTAAGAGAGAGTAGGATTGCTCAAGCTCTTTTTCAACAGGCCCAGTTGGGGGAACAGAAATTTAATACTACATTTGGTGTTACAAGGAGCAGTAAAGAGGCACACAGTTGCATCAGGTGTTCGGACTCAAGCACTACATGTATTTCATGTCATTTGTCAGAGTTTTTTAAGCTGCTGTTGTTAACAACAGCGGAAGAGCCTATGAGTCACAGCCCGAGCCTGCAGCAGAATGCCACACACGAGCAACTTTGACCTAATTGGACCGAAATTCAGAAGCTACACGTTGACCACTGAAGCAGATACATTGGTTGTCCTTCTGGAGTTGGCCCTCAGTTAACAAAGATATGAATTTGGACTCATTCACATGCCCCTCATTTTTTCAAGTTCACTCAAGCAAAGACATTTTTTTAAATGGTTGAGAACAATGCCCATTGAGCAGCATCCTGAGATCAGCTGGGCAACCGGAGAGGCTATTTTTTGAAGTCCTCTTCTGTGTCACTCATTCTTTCTCTCCAGTCAACCAAACATCATTTTCCTGGACCCTGTGGGGATCTTGGGTTGATACCTAATAGTTTGCCATATTTACACCCAGCAGATGCTTGCAAGATGGAAGATGGGGATACGTCTATTCCCAAAATGGAATTTCTTTTAATACTGGGTGAAAAACATTTGAAAACCGAAGAAGGCTGCAGAAAAATGACATGTTGGGTGATACCATGCTCCAAGGGGTATTTTATACTTACAGCTTTTTTCTAAGCATCCGTAATGAGATGAGTACTATTCTCTGGGAAAAGCTAAAACTTGTCACCATCCAAATCTTCATCTACTTAAAAAAGAAGAGAGTCTACCCATAAGGAACTCATTTACAGTACACTTGTCATGATGGTACATTTATTTTTCTACTTGATTCTCTCTCTCTAACAATTTTATAAACCTATATAAATGGTAAGATACACAAATTTCAGGTTAAGATATGTTTATGCGTAAAATGCCTTTTTCCCCACATAGTATCGTGTTCAAAAGACCTGCTGTCAAAACTAGCCTACATTATTTCTAGTTGCATTAAATTTGCTTAGGAGCTTTAAACTAAGAGAGATTCAAAGTAACCGAGATTAGAGGGATTGTTACGTTTGTTAAACCGAGGTTTTATAGTACAATAGAACCAGCTAAATCTGGATGCAGGCCAGCAACTTTTTATCCCTGTTTTATTGAGATGTAATTGACAAACATCACTGTGTAGTTTAAGGTGTGCAGCATAATGACTTTACTTACATATATTGTGAAATGATTACCCCAATAAGTTTAGTCAACATCCATCCTACAGATACAAAAAAATAAAGAAAAAGAAAGGTTTTTTTCTGTGCCATGAGAACTCCTAGGATCTACTCTTTAATACCCAGCAACTATTTTTTTTAATTAATTTATTTTATTTTTATTTATTTTTGGCTGTATTGGGTCTTTTCCGGATGCGCAGGCTCAGCGGCCATGGCCCATGGGCCCAGCTGCTCCATGGCATGTGGGACCTTCCTGGACCGGGGCACGAACCCGTGTCCCCTGCATCGGCAAGCAGACTCTCAACCACTGTGCCACCAGGGAAGCCCTGTATTGGGTCTTTGTTGCTGTGCACAAGTGTTCTCTAGCTGTGGCTAGTGGAGGCTACTCTTCGATGCGGTGCGCGGGCTTCTCATTGCAGTGGCTTCTCTTGTGGAGCACGGGCTCTAGAGCGCAGGCTCAGTAGTTGTGGCGCTTGGGCTCCGTGGGATCTTCCCGGACCAGGGCTCGAACCCGTGTCCCTTGCATTGGCAGGTGGATTCTTAACCACTGCACCACCAGGGAAGTCCAACTATTTTTAACCTAGAAATGTTTGGGTCCATGTGCTCAGAGTATCTGTGTCCTGGCTATTATCTGGACAGTTGGGAACATGCTGTATTCCCATTCCCAGAATTCAGAAATACACTTGAAGTTATTAAAATATCATTGTCCCTATCAGATGCAGAGAGATGAAAATATCTTTTAAGAGGGTGTAAATTTTATCTGGCTTCCAACACGTTCCCCCACTAGACACAGAAGTAATTAGAATGATGAGCCGCCAGTAGAGCTTCTCCGTTCTTCCCAAGAACGCTGACATCCTCCTCCAGTTGCTTCGTCAGCTTAGTCTCCACATCCTAGTTTTATTTTCATTTTACTTTTCCATTTTACTGTACTCTCCACAGATACTACTTATTTTCAATTCATGATCATGGTAAAGCTACAAATCAAGTTCTATATTTTCTTTCTCCACATTTTGTAAGAGGTGGATCAAAATGGAACAGTTTTAAAGTTCTAAAATTCTGATTTTTATTGTATCCAGGAGTGCATCAGGCACATGTCTTTGAAATCTTCACATGGCAGGGACAAATTCCCCTTGAGGCTTTCTGAGCTAGCTGCCCCTCAACTTGGCTTCACGGGCTCAAATGGCCAGTATTCTGAGGTTAATACAAAGCACCAATTGCACAATAGCAATAGAAGCCAGGGTGGGGTGAGCGAGCACGTGTTTATCTGCACACACTCCTCTCTGGAGATCTTCCCTTCAGATCTCCAGAGTTGGACCAAGAAGTTTCCAGATTCGATTTAATGGAACCAGATATTTGGAATTGTTTTTTAAATGAATACTAAAATTCTAACTCCATATGGTACCACAAACCAAGATGACAAAAGGTGACTAGTGTGACTACAACCCAAGCTATGGACAAGTGAATGAAATTTCTTTTCACAAAAGAAGATTCAAAATGTGGTCCACAGGCACTATTTAGAAACATCTTCATTAATTAAGGAGTGAAACTGTAGTCTTTAATATGGTCACAGATCCATGCAGTCGTTTAATCTCCAGAAATTTTAGTTAACTACACAGATGGATTTCTAACAATCTCTAACGGGTGTAACTTAAGATGGAGCAGATAACTCTACCAGCGGATTAATCAACCTCTTCCAAACTGCAAATTAAAAAAGAAACAAATCAAACACTACGTTTTCCTCGCAGATGTAGAGCAACACATAGTCTTACTCCTGTAATTACAGCATTAGGAGAGATTTGCCAATATGAAAGAACCTAGGGGAAGACAGGAATAAAGATGCAGACGTGGGCTTCCCTGGTGGCGCAGTGGTTGAGAGTCCGCCTGCCGATGCAGGGGACACGGGCTCATGCCCCGGTCCGGGAAGATCCCACGTGCCGTGGAGCGGCTGGGCCCGTGAGCCATGGCTGCTGAGCCTGCACGTTTGGAGCCTGTGCTCCGCAACGGGAGAGGCTACAACAGTGAGAGGCCCGCGTACAGAAAAAAGAAAAAGATGCAGACGTAAAGAAGAGACTTGAGGACACGGGGAGGGGGAAGGGTAAGCTGGGGCGAAGTGAGAGAGTGGCATGGACATATATACACTACCAAATGTAAAATAGCTAGCTAGTGGGAAGCAGTCGCATAGCACAGGGAGATAAGCTCAGTACTTTGTGTCCACTTAGAGGGGTGGGATAGAGAGTGTGGGAGGGAGACATAAGAGGGAGGGGATATGGGGATGTATGTATACATTTAGCTGATTCACTTTATTATGCAGCAGAAACTAACACACTGCTGTAAAGCAATTATACTCCAATAAAGATGTCAAAAAAAATTACCAAATGAAAGCTGATGAAAAACTAACAAGAGATTGAATAATAATATTTTTAAAATCTCACAGCCATAGAACCTCTTATTGATTTCAATTATATATTCATTACTTTCAAATAGAGAGGCCTGGAGTGAGAGTTAAATGCAACTCCTGTGGGGACCTCAGCTCTGTTCTAACTACACAGTATCTGACTAAATTCATCTCCAGCATCTGCAGTTGACTTTTTTTTAAAAAATCAAAAATTTTTTCTTTGTTTGTTTGGCCAACCTTCATTTGAGCTTTTTCTACACCAGAAAAAAAAAAAAAAAAATCAGTAGGGATGCCCTGAATCTGGGATATTCAAAGCAAATGTTATAAATTGGCCTTCACAAGTGTTTTGAACACAAACAGCAGATTTTCACAAGGGATTTCCTATCAGTGACACTCCTGCAGGACTTCCTGGAAACAAATGAGGGTCAGAGAGGGCTAATCTCTCAACAGATTTATTAGCAAACGTCCCATTCCTTCATCTCCTAATGCCCATGTGACTTTACCACACTAAGTCCTGGTAGTATTCCCTAGTATTGTCCAAGGTTAGACATCACTTGTGCTGTCTCAGTCTTTAAGTGGCAGCCAATCAGCGTTCCTTGGTATCACTGCTGAGAACTCTCAGTAGGATGGGATGGTAGAGCAATGGTAAATCAAAACTATAACTACTCCAGTTCCCGCCAGTCTGTCTCCACTCAAAGCGTCCATTTAGCCAGGAAGCACAGCAAGATTTATAGCCTGGACTTTTATTGTGTGGCACTTTAACACTGCGAGGAACCCTATACTCAGGCCTGAAATCCTTTAAGAAGGGCAGACCCTCAATTTGTTTTAACCTATAGGCGAGTTCCGTAGTTGATGCTGCCGTAGGCCTGAAATTCATCAGTTTGGCATTCACAAGTCCCTTCAACTATCACTTTGCATTTTACTTCGGAAGATGCCACCAGTTAAAAAAGTTACTGTCTACAGCAACAGTTCAGTTTTTTATTCATTTCTTTTCTGCACGACATATTTGTCAAAAATTCGAGATGAGGGATGTTGTCTGGGAAACACTTTTAGAATGCCAATATGTAATGTTCAGGTCTCTCCCTTCTCTCTCTTTAATTTTTGAGTGTTTTGTCAATGAGGTCGATGAGGTGACCCATGTAAAAACTCTAACTTCTCTTTACTCACATTCTCAGGAGCCCTTCCCTGCGCACCATATAAAATGTCAATACTTCCACAACCCCCAAGTACACAGATACATCTTTCCCTGCTTTATTTTTTCTCCCTAGCAGTTATCACCATCCAACAGACTACCTGTGTACACAGTATATCCACATTTCCCTTCTTGATTTGGTTTATGATCCGTCTTACTCAGTGGAATGTAAGCTGCATGAGGACTGGGGTTTTTTCTGTTTCATTCAGTGCTGCATCTCCAGCACCTAGAGCAGGGCTTGGCACATAGCATGTACTCGATAAATACTTACCGAGTGTAAATTATGTTGACATCATAAACGATTGATGTCAGACAATGATTATTTCATTTCTTCACTCCCAATTGGTCTCCATCCCAGACTCCCAGGGCCCTCTCCTGAAACATCAAACCCAGCCTAGACCTTTGCTCAGCGACCCCACCCCCATCCCATCCACCAAATTCCACCTAATCTAGTCCTGGCAGGTAAGCTGATCAACTAAACCCTGCAGAATAATAGTAGTTGGATGCATTACTCAGTCACAATAATAAACAATCGCTTTGTGCTTTGAAGCCTTAGCCTCAAGCAGTAACTATTGTAACAGATCAAGTCCCAAGTGCCCTACTCTTATCCCTATCTCTTCCCACCATTGGGACAATGTAGATCAGTCAGTCTAGAAGAAGTTTTCAGAGGCTCCTAATTCAATCTGCGGAGGTCATCAGGCAGAGAGGAGGGCCAGTCTCACAGAGGGGAAAGTCAGAGGGCAGTATTGCTAGTGCAATACCAGGGGTCAGAAAACTTTTTCCTTAAAGGGCCAGAAAGTAAATATGTTAGGCCTTGTGGACCGTACTCAGTTCTGCTGTTGTCATGTGAAGGTAGCCATGTCCAATAGAATCCTGGCTGTGCTCCAGTAACACTTGATTCACAAAAACAGACTGTGGGTCAGATTTGATCCATGGGCCATAGTCTGCTGACGCCTGCTCTAGATCCAGGGGAAATGTAAACTAATCCCGAACCCTATTCTCTAGGATCTTAAAATCTAAAGGGGTTCTGTTGCTTATTTAGTGCATTTTAATGTAACCAGTAATCACATGTCTCTGCATATCTACTGGTTATTTTTAACAAAAGAAAATAGATGAACCCTATTTCTTGATAAAATAAATTGTCATTCCTTCTCTTTTTATGTGCTCACCCACAATTCTCCAGCCCCCAGGACAGCATGCCCGCACACTGCTCAGACCTCCCTTCAGGAAGGAACTTGCCACTAAGCTTCAAGGAGGAGCCCTGCTAGGTGACAGCCTCCAGGGCCAGTGCCTTCAGGATCTGCCAGCCTCACTCTGAGACCGTGGTCTTCCCGGGCAGCCCTCAGCCAATGACTGAGCCTAGTGCGGACTAGGATGTGACCATTCCCACCAGGGGAGGACTCCTCCCACAACCACCTTGGCTCTAGAAACCCCCATTGTGTTGACCAAGCTTTATCAGGTCTGAGTTGCAGCCTGTGATCTCCTTGCCCAATTCTGCTTTCTCCTCCCTTTTCTCTTTTTTTTTTTTTTTTTTTTTTTTGCGGTACGTGGGCCTCTCACTGCTGTGGCCTCTCCCGTTGCGGAGCACAGGCTCCAGATGCGCAGGCTCAGCGGCCATGGCTCACGGGCCCAGCCGCTCCGTGGCATGTGGGATCTTCCTGGACCAGGGCACGAACCCGTGTCCCCTGCATCGGCAGGCGGACTCTCAACCACTGCACCACCAGGGAAGCCCCCCTCCTCCCTTTTCTTTTCAAGGTGTCAGATCTGAATCTCCATCAAGAGGTTTTCCCTGCCCAACTCTGTTTCCTCTCTCTTTATTTTTCACAGACTTACCTCCGACCAAAAACAACCCCCACTGTACTCCTAATTCCTGCCACTGTCTGCCTTCCATCCTCACCTACCCCTCACCATACTTAATTGAACTTGACTGAGATCCTTCATACATGCATGTTACAAAGAAAACTCCAGTGTGTGTCTACAAATATTGTGATGAAAACGAGGAAAAGAAAATGTTTCCTGCTTCTGAAGGATACCTTCATATAGTTTTGGATATTTAAACGTACTCTTCCCAAATTATTCTCAAATTATTTTTAGGAATCAGGGGCGTGATTACAGCACCTGTTCACCCCATCCAAAGGGTACGGAAGGTCAGGACCATTTTAAGAGGCACCACTCCTGAAGCAGCAGTTTCTAGCCAGAGACCTCAAGTTTCAGTACTGGGCCGTGAATCATACAACTAGGACCTCCCAGTGTCCGGAAGAGATGTGACATTCAGGTCTTGAACCTGTTGAAATGAGGTCTGTTTAAAAATTTCCCTTATAGGGAAATTCAGCTACAACCACTTTGGAAGCCACTTGGAAGCACAGGTATCAGAAGCACTGGCTGCCTTGGAGCCCAGAGCAGGGCCAGCCAACTGGGAACCCAGAAAAGGCCAAGGCTCCCTTCTCTCTCCCCTGCAGGCAGAGTGCTTTCCTTGGAGAGGAGGGCTTGAAGCCTGCTTTTCGGGGCTCTGCTCAGCCTCCAGAAGGGCTGCAGCAAAGCCCGTAGTGCTTTTGCAGAGATGCTGATCCCAGCTGGTCCCAGGGGAGGTTTCTTAGTATGTATGTCATTGTGACTTATAATTTGCCCTCTCACCATGTATTTGACGATATGAAAATATGAGGAAATAGGACTAGGGGATGATGAAGGAGGGGCGGGGTAGGGGAGAAGAATGGGGGAGAGAAGAAGGCGGAGGATGAAGAGAAGGAGAAGGAAACAATTTAAAGTAAGGTAGAAAAGCAGCTAAAAGGTTAGACTGGTGTTCAAGGTACTTGTCGTTAATTAATCATTGCAATTGATCATTAACTTCTGTTCTGAGCTTCCTGACCACCTGAGGCTTAGAAAAGAGCCAACAATTCTTCCGATGAGTCAAACTCCTTGTGGGCCTAGAGCTCGGGAATGTATATTCAAGAGAAGTACAGCCAAGGCATTTTATCTCCCCAGGCCTCAGTCTCCTTATCCTAATAAGAGTGGGGCTTGTATTCCGTGGACACCATGGTCCCCATCACAGCTACCATTCTGTGATTAAGTAGGGCCCAGAGACGCCAGCCAGTGCCCCAGAGTTTATCAACTCACTCTGCCTCCTCGCATTCCTATAAACCTATGCGAGGTTTTAGGAGCCAAGCCCGGAAGTGGAATGTCTATTTTGTCCCATGTACTATTGCCCAGAATTCAGTAATTCCTCCCCTCATCTGCATGGAAGTCTGGGAAATAGAGTCCACGTGTGCACTCGAGAAGAGAGAAACAATTCGGGGAACACGCAGCCAGTCTCCACTAGCTTATCATTTTAAGACTCTGCTTCAGCATTCACCAGGAAGAAGTAGCTACTCTGTCCTTTGAGCCTCTCTTCTGCTTCATTGATGTTTCCATCATAACTGTCTCCACCAAGAGAGGCCACAGATTTGTCTCCCTGTCTCCTCTTATTGACTATACGAACCTTGAATAAAATTCAGATCTTATCTACCTCTGAGCCCAGAGCCTAGGGCACAGTAATTATTCACTTATTTTAAAATAAGTAAATAAATAAATATAAAGAATGTTCTGAATAACAGCAGAGTGCACCTCTTTATTTAAAAAATACCTTCAAGAGCTCCCAATTGCCCAGAAGGTTAAATCCAAATTCCTCATTATGACATTTAAGGTAATCCTTTCTTACCTCCCCAGTCTTAAATCTCGTTACTTAATTTCACCAAACTGCTCACCAGTCATTTTTTTCTTTCCTCCCCTCCTTCCCTCCTTTCTTTTCTTGTTTCTCTCTCTCCTTCCCTTTCTTTCCCCTCTTCTCCTTTCCCTCATTTTTTTCTTTTACTTGCACGCATTGAAGTAACATTTGAGCATCTACTGTGTGTCAGGGACCAGGTCAGGTACAGGAGATACACAGGTGAATTGTCCTCCAAGTCTACTGGAGAAGATAGATGGGTAAACAGACACTTGAAAAGTGCTATGAAAGTCAAGGTGGCTTAGTAGCTCAGAGGAGGGGACTCAGACTGAGGACAAAGGGGCAGGATGCGTGGAGAGCTGAGAAGGTTCAGAAGAGATGATAATCCCTGAATGTTAGAGATGGAATGGGGTTGTTCAGGCACAGGAAGGTGGGAAGGAAAATGCTGGCAGGGAGAAGTGTGTGCCCAGGTAGAGAGCCATGAGAAAGCGCAGCTCATGTGAGAACACGTCTTTCCCTTCTCTGCAGAACGAAAGCAGACTTTGAGAGATGGGGCTGGTCAGGAGCTAGATCATGAAGGTAATGTTATGCTGAGAATTTTGGAGTGTAGCCCAAAGGTGCAAGCAGATTTCCGCTTTAGAAGCAGCCCTCTGATGGCAGGGAGAAGGCCAGTTGATGAGAGACGAGGAGATGGTCTGGAGGGTAGAACGCAGCACAGGGAAGATACAGGCCTGCCCTGAGGCAGGAGCTTTGGGAAGGGAGCTTCAGAGAAGGGGAAAGAGTCAACAGATATTTAGGAGGAAAAAGTGGCCAGATTTTGTGACAACCTGAATGAGAGAGGGAGACAGATTATGGAAGGAAGAAAGGAAGGGAGGGAGGCAGGAGGGTGGTCTAGTTCCGGGGCTTTGTTCTTGGATGGGCAGGTGGACCATGGCTCCATTGCTGTGGCCAAGGATGCAGGAAGAAGACTAAGTTGCAGAGGCAAGATGATGAGGTCAGTACTGGATCTTCTGGGACTGAGCCCCATGGAGGACATCTAGGCAGTGATGGCAGGTAGATTCTTAGAGGCGCTCTTTTTTCATATGGGAAAAGCCATGCACAGGGAGGTTACGTGAACAAGCCAAGGAGGAGTCGAGGGCCAGGTGTGCTAACGCCTAGTCTTGAGCTCTTTCCACTACATCTTTTACCTTCATACTTTGCAGCAACGGCACAAGATAAGGTCTCTCCCATCACCCACTAGCAAATCACTCATTCATCTCTGTGGTTACACATTCAAATGTGTGGGGAAGATAAGCCTCTGGAAACCTCACCAGAAAGTCCAAAATCATTTTAGATTGTGGGCACTTAAACTAATATTTAATTGATTGACTCATTTTATAATCTGATAGACAGATTTGTTCCATTTTTGATTCCAAGTATGCAGACCCAGTTTACACAGAATCTATTTCTAATTTCTCAACCTCTGAGTTGATTGAAAATATCCTCAGTGTGACTCAAAATACCAACTTCAAGAAGATGTGGTCATAAAATGTTATTACAGCTTGTCCTTAATCTCCCCCCTTTCCCCGTCTCAAGTTCAATTCCAAGTATAAAACACAGGCAAACAGAAAATCTACTCCCAGAGGGAGGTCCTCGCTTACTCCTATCTCAAGAAAGTTGACATTTGGGGTGACGTGGGTTTCACTTTATCGGAATTCGTTGATCCTCAGATTTTCCTCATGGTAAAGGCAAGGACAGCAAACGTCATAAGAAAGTCACGTTTTCCAGTGTTTTCTCAGTATGCTTCACAGAGTAACCATCCTCATAAAACAGATTTCTCTTTCAACTCCTCAGAGATGTGCCCAGTATATGAACTTGAGAGCAGTCGCCTAAGAACTGAAAGCATCACCAGAGTGTGATTTACTTCTCCAGTTAGCATTTTCCAGGTCTGGCGGTGAGCTCATCACTCATTAAATGGTTAAATAACAGCTAAAACCATAGAGGTACACTGGCAAGAATTTCTCAACCTAGCTTGCAAAAGGCCAAATTTTCAGTACATTTACCCCATCCTTTATTTTAAGTGCTCTTTCTGGGGAGCTCTCTAGTGACACAGAAGCATTTTGACCTTCAACAAGAATTAAAAACTTGGGAGAGGAAAAAAAAAAAAAATACCTTCCAACCCTTTGATGAGAAGAACGTGAAGAAGCTGCTGGAGGAGTTTACACAGAGTAGAAGGTATTAGCAAATACTGAAAGTAATTTGCTGTACGTGAGCCTTAATAATAATAATTTAAAAAAATACAGCCTAATATTTAAATAGCTCCTTCCACCCAGAGCTCTCCAAATATGACCTCCCTTGTTCAGCAGGTGACCTGAGGGTCACTGACTCATCCCTTTCCTATGGGGGAAGGTCTCACCAAGTCACACTCTGGAGGCTCCCTCCGCCACATCCCCAAATGGAGTCCTGTTTCCACCCTTGTTGAGATTCAGTCATTTCTCATCTGCTGACTTCTCTATTTTCCCTCTCGCCAGCGCACAGAAATGGCCAACAGGTTGTAAGTTCATTCTGGCAAAACCAGGCTTCCATCAGCTGTTTTACAAGCGCTCCTAGAGACGATATTCAACCCCTTCTGTCAAGAACCCAGTGAGTTCCCCACAAGCTCCCTTCAAGGTCATTTCTCTTAAATGTGTCCAATCTAAATCCCTAGAGTTTGAATTGTGTCCTACTTTTATTTTTTTCTATTTCCTGAGGTGGAGAACAGCTGGTCACCAACTTCATGTGATCCCCTTTTGCAGACTAGCCAATAGAAATGTTTATATTCTTTCATTTTACCTCCCCAATCAAAGTAATTTGGGTCTCTTTCATCCCTTTCCATATTCTTTGTACCACATTCTTTCATTTTATACCATCTTCATCAGGCTTCGTTTTCCCTCCTCACTTGACTCGTGAGTTGCTAACTGAGTACCGTCCTCTCTGCAGGGCCTGACCGTTACTAATGTGTTAGGAGATGTCCTCTTGGCTGCTTCACTGATGTACGCTCCAGCCTTGAATTGGCCTTTGGCAAACCACGTCTGGTTTTCTGACTCGTGTTTAACTTTTGATACCCAATTCCTTGAACATATGTGAAACCAGTACTGCATCTGTGCAGTCACTTTTTCTCCTTGCTCTGTAGCCACCTCATCTGCCCCCATTCATTTGGTGTCCTCCAAACAGTTCGGCAAGTTGGTTTTGAGTTCTAATGCTACCTTTCGCTGTGTTTGAGGACATGAATTTGGCTGTGGGGTCCCCATAATTATCAAGCTTTTTTTCTGTGTCATCCGTATCCCTTAGCCACCAATACTGTCTCCTTCCCCACACTTTGCTCAAGGGAATTTACAGAAATATATAGAGCTATATATAATCAAGACCAGGTTTTCAAAGTTTAGGTATAGATATCTTTTGAAGGGAAAAAAATGTATAAGGTAAACATGTGAAGCTATATTATTTAATAGAAGTGTTACTTAAATATCTATAAGCATAAATCCAGGTTCAGACTCCTTATATCTATAGCTGTTATACAACCACCAAGCCAAAATAAAATTATAAATTGGGTATAAACCAAAAATGCATAAAATTCAAATAAAGTCATTTAATGGAGACAGTGAAGTTGCTTTGCTGGAATGAAATCCTCTCACTCAGTGTGAAAAGAGTAGTACTTCCAATAACAAAGATTCTTTTGAGCTCTGCACACCTGTAGTATTGTTTCTGATTGGGTGATTCCATTTTAGCAAGATGTTTCTCCATCCAAACTTCTGCAAAGCCTTTGTCCTTGTGATGTCTTTGCACCTTCACTTGGCTGGAACACATCATTTAGGGTTAAATTTCTCTTCCTTTCCATCAGACTTCTGGGTTACTCTGCTGCAATATATCATTTCCATAGTGTCCCATCATATTATCAGTGCATTAAATCACTTACAAAATTGAAGTCTTACTTTATGAAAATGTCTTTTAATTGAAAGTGTTTGATATAAAAGTGAAGTTTTGTCATTCAGATGAAAAAATTCAACACGAGTGTAGTGGTAGACATAGGACATGGGTTATGGATTTGAAAATAGAACAAACCATCATAGGTAGCTAGAGAAGTTTCCCAACATTTTTAAAGTTACTTGAAACTCCTTTAGGGATCAAAAATACAACCACCAAGTGGAGGCTACCAAGTGTAGATGTACGCTTGCAAATAGAAAAATAAATGCAGGTGCTGAAATCTGCAGACATGGTTTTATCATCCAAATGATCAAAACTTTGCTTCTTTTTTGTCATCAAAATGAAAATTTAAAATTTAGAGTTTTTCATTGGGAACTCGCAGACCCAGGAGACTATGTCCATAGACCTTGGAATCAAAGAAATTCAGTGTGAAAAACAACCAGGATTTTTGGTGTAGAAAGGAATCCTTGATAATGCGTATGGAGACTAAATCATCTTGGTTAGTCCCTTCAACTTGCAATGAGAGAATAGGGAACTAAGGAGGTTAAATTGTTGTTTGGTGATCAACCTACTTCTCTGGATTCCAAATTCACGTGCTTTCTACTCCATCAACGTGTACCCAGTAGTTTTACATTTAGGATGCCACCTCACATAGATAATTTATACACAAAAAGCCTCCTGACTCTCACAACATATTCTTATAAGCCAACACATCATATTCTTGACAAGAAATCCTATAAAATGCTAGCACTTCGAGCCACTTAAATGATTCTCTAATGAATATCTAGCTGTGGAGACTATATTTATTAAAAACCTTTGTATAAACTGACACTTCATTTCATTTGTCATAAGGTTACTTCTTACTAGTTTCAAAGATTGTCTGGAGCTTTTTTTTTTTCTTTTTTTGTGGTACGCGTGCCTCTCACTGTTGTGGCCTCTCCCGTTGAGGAGCACAGGCTCCGGACGCGCAGGCTCAGCGGCCATGGCTCATGGGCCCACGTGGGATCTTCCCGGACCAGGGCACAAACCTGTGTCCCCTGCATCGGCAGGCGGACTCTCAACCACTGCGCCACCAGGGAAGCCCTTGCCTGGAGCTTTTAAGTATGTTCAAATCTCTGCCATCCTAAAGGACCTCTGGGTTCCTTCTCAAATTATTCTCTTCTCTCCTCTTATTTCAAGTCCAAGTTTCTTGAAAATGGAGTATAAACTGTATGTCTCCATTTCTTCTAGTAACCCACATATGTGGGCCTCTGTTTTCATTGCTCTATTGAAATTATCTCCTCAAAGGCCACAGTGAACTCTTGCTCCATCTAGTAGACTCTCTATACCATTCTGTTTGACCTTCCTTCAGGTCATAGGCCATTTCCCTCCTAAAACTCTTCCCTGGCTTTTCCAGTTCTTCTCTGTGTGCTCTCTGGATTGCACATTCTTTGTCTTCCTTGGTTTCTTTTCCCAACTTCATAAATATTGATATTCCTTAGGATTTGTCATTATTCTTGTTCTTACCTTTCTATACATAATCTCTATGGTGACTTTATATAGATCCATGTACTAATGATGCCCAAATATGTCCCTGTAATCTATCTCTTTTCTGAGGTCCAGATAAGTATTTCTGGGAAACCTGAATATTTGAGAGACAAGCATAGGATTCTAAGCCTCAAAAAGCTAAAGATATAATAAAGATTTTCTATATGGAAGGAAAAATGAAGAGGAAATGAAGGAAGAGTTTCAAGAAAGGAACAACCAGCTGGTTCAAATGCAATGGCAATGTCAAAGAAGATGAGAATGAAGGTATTCTCTTGACTTAGCTAATTGAAGGTCACTGTAACCTTGGCAAGAGCAATTTGGGATCAAATGCAGATTGAATGAGTTGACAAGTGAGTTAGAAGAGAAGAAATGCAGACTGTGAATGTGGGGAGGCTATAGAAACTTAACTATGGAAGAAGGGGAGATATAGAAATGGAAGACAGAGAGGAATCTAGGGTCTGAAGAAGGACACATTTTATTGGCTAAGGAGAAGAAGTCAGGACAGAGAAGGGGCAAAAGATACAAAAGAGAGGATGCCTGACCAATATTATGGACTAGTGAGCCTTAGGCAGGAAAAGAACTACCTCTTCCATTGACTAGGAGTGATGGAGGTGAGCATAGTCGTGATATAGTTTTTGTTTTTCTCTTTGAAATAGGAAAGTAAGAGGCAAGGTCATCTTCTGCAGTTCATAGGGAAACTGGTGAGGGTTTTGAGGAGAGTTGGGATTTTAAAAGGACCTGACAAGGGTCCACAATTTGTACCTTGTTCTAAAATATAGATCCAATCATGATACTCTGGGACTCCCAGGTTCCTACAGACTTAAATCTTACCCCACAGCACGTTCCATAGAGCCATCCATGACGGAACTCCCACCTGCATCTCCAGACCATCAACCTCTTCACTTCATCACCCCCTCCTGCCCCAGGTCCTAGCATCATGGTTCTCCAAACATGCCACATACCAGAACTCTCAGCCTAGAATTCTTTCAGCCTTGCTTCTCTTCCTAGAAAACCTTCATCCACTTTCCAAAATCCAGTTTAAATGTGTCTAATTATTCTCGGATATCCCTGACTTTTACTAACCTGTTTTCCCTTTGCCCCAATTTCACCCCTTCTTTGCTTCTGCATTTATTTTGTTTTACACTGTGACTTTTAGGTATTTCTGTATGGTGTCTCAAATCCCCTTGGGGCATATAGTTTCATTCAATTATTTAATTAGCCAATTAATATGTATTAAGCAAAATACAATCCATAATTTCAAGAAGGCCCCAGGACAACAGCCCACCATACTGCACTGTGACTTGAGCTGTAACTAAGGACTAACCGAGGAAGGGGGGAGAGAGGCGACTGATGAGGAGGGTAGAGGAGGCCACCAAAGGCTTCAAGTGTACACGTGCCTCTTAATGCCCCTCTTACAAAGGGGTTCCATGGTAAGCTCCATGAAGGCCAAAGCACAGCCTTGTCCAGTAGGGTGTGCCCACGTGGACCATCACACGGCAGTTACTCTGTAAATGTAAACTGTCCTTGTATCAAAGGAGTCACTGCGTAGCTCTTACTTTCAGGAGTTTACAGACTCCTAATGAAATCCTTTTCAACTAGAAAATTAATGATCCTTTCTTATGTTTTGTCCCTTCCTAAAATATCTGTTCATGGCCCCTGACAGCAAAAAAAAGTCCTTTCTGATGCCACCCTGAAAGTCAAGTCATTACTACCCTCCCCACAGCCTTTGTTTCTCACCCTGTTCCCCCTTTTCCCTGAATCCCAGCTTCAACTTTCCTCATCACAAGGGCCCAGCCAGGTTCCTCCTCTGTGCTCAGCACCATAGATTTGGCTTCTTTTTTTCTTCACTTCTTTTCTCTATACTAATAATTTTTGTTGTTGTTGTTAAGTTGCCTAAAAAGGTCTGTGATCAATGTGCAGGACTTCTTTAAAAAGAAAGAAGGAAAAGGAAAAAGTCCTGCTTTCGCCTTTCAGGGTAGCCCCTTCCCATGCCAGGTTGGGGTCGCTCAATAGGAGAATCACTGTTATCTGTTTAATTTGAAATCATGATTTTCCTGTGAACTGTTCTAATCTCGGCTTTACCAACAGATGGTCTTACACCTAAAATAAGACTAGTTTCACACTTACTTGTTTTCTGTTTAAATTCTGTTTTACAGGAAGATGAAAGGCTGCAGGTTAAAATGTTCTCTTTTGCTGTGATCACTTGTTGCAGAAGTTTCCACTCTTGAAAGATGCAGCGGTAGAATATACAATTGCAAAGTCTGTATCACCCAGTCTCACTGCTGCCCATCCACGTCTCCCCAGGCCCTGGCGATGTTTGCATAGAGTCTAGTGGACCCAGTCACCCAGTACCTGTCTTAGCACACCGGCCCATGAAGATTCTAGACACTAATTTTTTCTTAAGGTGGGAGTCAACTTCCTGCAATACAGTCCTCTCTTTCTGACCATCCAACTCTTTCAGGTTGCATGTACAGTCTGATTTCCTCCTAAGATTAATTTTCAGCAACAAGGCAACTGTAGAGTAGAATTCCCTTCTTAACAAATAGGAGTACATTTGGAAGACCAATGTTTCTTGGAGTGAGGAGATGAGAGTCCAAGACTCGTGTTAGAGCAGCGAGTAGTAGACAGTCATAGAGAAGGTGGGTTTGGTCAACTGCAGAGTTCTTGTCTGGTTTGCTGATGTGGCCATGCAACTTTGGGGTAGAACTGAATTTCTCACAACAGAAAAGAGGTTGAGAGCTGCCACCTTCTCAGCTCTTCCCCCAGGGGCAGCCCTTGGCCTTCGTTCTAAGTAAATGTTGATCAAATATTTTAACAGCACTGTTTGAAGAGGTGCCAAATTACTAGCCTATCACAGAACCCAGTGTCTTCATTCCTTGCTTGGTGGTAACAGATAGATCAGAGCTCATCACCTCCTAGCTTGTGTTGCTTTTTCTTTAACGCATTCTCTTAGATCATTGCCAGCGTTCAGACTCATCAGTCACTTCTTTGATGACCTGTATCCTACCAAGGTCTTCTAGAGTTTTCCCTCTTTGGACTTGGCATTCCACTTCTGAAAAAATTTCATTTTAAACTCTTTCTTCCACAATATGCTGAATAAAACTAGCTGTGGCCCATTTTGGGTCCCCCCATACCAACCCCCCATTCAGAGAAGGTCCATTTTCTTTGGGCAGGAGGTTGTAAACATATGGAATTTGTTACTGGAAGAGTTGTTGGTTCAGGCTGTTTCCGATCCCTAAGCCAGTTTCCTAGCCATGACAAAACATTCCCCACAATCTCATCATGACTCATTTTTATTTTTAAATAACCCCTAGTGTGGAACTTTGTAAGGCTTTTCAAAAGGTTAAAGAAATTATGTCCGCATGCTTTTGACCCCCTCAGAGAATTTTAGTAGATTAAGCACATTCTCTCCTCCCAGAAATAACTGGATATATTTGCTGAATATCCCATGACTGCCCTGTAACTCATGGACGTGAATTTCTCTAAACTGTAATGTGTGCTCATCATTCTACCCCCTATGAGGGGATATAAAGGCATAAAGATACACAGGCATAGTCTTTGGTATTAAACTGCTTGAAATCAAGTTAGAGAGGCTAAAAGAAGTCACAAAATCATGAGTGAACAACAACATACATAAGTGTGGCGGTGACTAAGATTATAAAAGGAGTTCAGAAAATCAACAAGTGTGTTCGGAGAAGGATGGAAAAATGGCACCCTTAAAAAGAAAGTGAGCTAAAAATGGGGAAATGGAATACCGTGTTGGATCATATTGCCTTGTACGTATTAAAAATTCAAAAAATAGCTGTTGAATAAATGAGTGGAGGAGAGAGCCCTCGAGTTTGGTCTTGAAAGCTGAGTAAGATTGATAGAGGCAGCGAGAAGGGAAGAAAGGGGCTGCAGGGGGCTTGCAGACATTTGAGAAACCAAAGTCAGGGAAACAGCATGAACAAAGACTTCGAGGTAGAATCATCTGGAGTGGAGTGGAGGAAAACATGTGAAGGAGTCTGGTAAGTGGAGAGAAACCAAATTAAGAAAGGCCTGGAACAATCAGCCGCAAGAGTTAGAACCTGACAAGAGAGGTGGTAGTTATGAAGGGCTATATTTAAGCATTTAATGTTTCAAAGAAAAGAAGTGGTTGACTGGTGGGAAACAGAGATGGTTTATTGAAAAGCCATCAAGGCAAGCCACAATTGAGAATTTTAAATTTGTTTAGATCAGAATAGGATAAGCATGAATGAAAACAGAAATGAAAGAGCTCAAGAAGGAGAATGGAAGAAGCGAGGGATGGTAATAATGGATGTGAAATTCTGAAGGAATTAACTCCTGGTACCAAAATCTGTATGTTTCCTGGGGCTGTTACAGCAGAGCACCACAAACGAGGTGGCTTAGAATAAGAGAAATGTATTTTCTCAGTGTTCTGGAGGCTAGACGTCCCAAATCAAGGTGTTGGCAGGGCCATACTCCCTTGAATGGCTGTGAGGAAGAATCCTTCCTCACCTCTTCTAGCTTCTGGTGGTTGCTGGCAATCCTTGGTGTTCCTTGTTTCATAACTGCTAACTCCAATCTCTGCGTCCATCTTCACACTGGCTTCTTCCCTGCATGGCTGTGTCTCTGTAAGTCCTCTTCTCTCCTCATAAAGACAACAGTCATTGTATTTAGTGTTCACCCTAATCTAGTATGACCTCGTCTTAATTCATTATATCTGCAAAGGCCTTAGTTCCAAATAAGGTCACATTCTGGGGTTCTAGGTGGACATGAATTTGGAGGGAACGCTATTCAACCCAGTGGACAGGGGGATATCCAGAAAGCACATGGAGGGGTTAGTCTTACAGGACTTCAAGGGGAGGAAAGTGTAGGAAAAGAAACTTCTTTCTACCTTCTTAGATTTGAGCAGAAGAATTAAACTGACGTAAGACAGGGTAACGGAAGAAAAGCATACGGACTTTATTTAATATTTTTTCACGTACACAGGAGTCTTCTAAAGGAAAATGAAGACACGAAGAAGCCATTAGTCCCCAAAGCTTACTTAAGCATTTACTATGTTTCATTTAAATTACTCTCGCCTCTTTCAGAGGTTCTGATAACTTGGGGCAGAGGGAAGTAAAAAGGAAACTCCTCATTCCCTCCAACTCCTCTTTGAAACCACTGATCCTGCCCAATCCCTTTGTTTTGAGAGTGAGGACATGGGGACAGAGTCCTTGCTCGAGAACACATTTTGTTAAAGCAGAGGCCAGGCGAGACCCAAGGCCATTCGCTTCCCAGACAGTGACCTCCCCTCTCTGTGCAGTAGCAGGCTTCGTTTGGTATCCGTGTCACCTCAGTAAATCAGGGCCATTTTCCACAGCTATTTTCACAACACTTGGGGGAACAGTCAGGCAGCTGTCGTCGGTATTTTAAAGCCTCCCACAGCAGTGGGGGACACCAGGTCTCCCAGGGGTGTTGTATAAATTCACTAGAACAGCTGGCTCACCCACCTTTTCCTTGTGATACTTTTGAATATGAACTGGCTGGAACGCATTGGCCCTGCTGCTGGTTCCTGTTCTTGGGACACAAGTGTCGAGCCACACCACACGATTAGGTCATGTCAGATTCCC
Source organism: Stenella coeruleoalba (assembly GCF_951394435.1). Lineage (NCBI taxonomy): Eukaryota > Metazoa > Chordata > Mammalia > Artiodactyla > Delphinidae > Stenella > Stenella coeruleoalba. Next base: position 54,128,827 of record NC_137148.1, read on the forward strand.
TCTGTCATCAGAGTGTCAAAAACCTTTCCCAGGACCCAAATTCAGTTGCCCTGAAAGTTGTCTGATTAAACTTTTAAAAACCTCAGGGGTTGTGCTCTTTATGGCATGTGTGTTATTCGTCAATAAGAAGTTTGTTGTTTTTTATAAATCTGCAGATTAACTGCCTATGTCACGTGTAAGCACTGAGAACAAATCGAAATCCGCATGACATTCTGCTGGGGAAACTAGATTTCTTGCACCAGACTAAGAGCAGACATTTAGTCCAGCTTTAAGAAGACGTCACTTCTACTGCCTTTGACCTCAAGTTCTTACTTTTGACTTTCCTGATGTTTGTTAGGTTTTATCCACGTGGTTGTTTTTTACATTAACAGGCTATAGTAAAAATATTTCTTTCCTGTTTATTCAGTTGGTCCTGGACTCAAAGGAAAACTATGAACAAAAGAAAAATGTATGGCTAATGTTGAAATAATTGCTAAACATAATTTTGTACATGTTTATTGGAAGGGGGTATCAATAAGGCTGCCTTGGAGATAATTAATATTGTTTTTATTATTCAGTTTTTAGAAACTTGCTTATTCCAGTGTTTTATTCCAATTTATAGGGAATGGACCTCATGCTTAGAGGTTAGAGCAAAAACTTTTGTGGATCATTTGGGTTTGAAATCCTGCTGTTCCGTTTACTAACTTTGACCTGGTCAAGTTAATCAACCTTTTTGTGCTTCTGATTTCTCCTCTGTAGATATGGTGATAACATCTAAATCATAGAATGTTGCCAAGGATTAAATTAAATGAGATAATTTAGGTAAATCATTTAGCACAGTCATGCCTGGTACACTGTAATCACTTCAGTACTCTTACTATCATCATTATTGATATATTTTTTTATTATTCCCTGAGCTGCTTCTCCTACCTTCAACTTATCTAAAAACTTGGATTTTCCCCAAAAGTAATTTTTAGTACAGTTCCAGCAGTAAATAACCTGGTACTAGTCAAAAAGCAGGCTCCACATATACTTGTTCCATGAATAGGACATTCCATGCCACTCATTTATTCAACAGCTATTTTTTGAATTTTTAATATGTACAAGGCAATATGATCCAACACGGTATTCCATTTCCCCATTTTTAGCTCACTTTCTTTTTAAGGATGCCATGTATCTAAATAACCTCTTCCAAAGGAACACCGTAATATTGGCTTAGTTAATATATGACTGTCACACACGTTTGGCCTTAAAGGTCTCTCTCAGGATAAAGTGCAGTAACAGTGCTGATGATTTAGAATGGGCACCAGGAGTCCAGGAATCTAATCTCTGCTGTACAACAAAAAATTAGTCTGTGGTTTCAGGGAAGTCATTTCACCCCCATGGACATCAGTTTCCTTGATTGTGAAAAGATGGTCTTTGAATAGCCTGGTAGTTTTTAATCATTTCGTCGAACTGTATCCACGAGTGGATCTAATGATATTATTAGTTCCTCTACGGAAACATGAACATACCAAGTCATAATTAATATTCAATTTCAAAAGTTCCTGGCCATCCCTAAAGCCCACCTGTGAACTGTGGAGGTCCATGGACCACAGCTAAAGAATCTCTGGGCTAGAATAACGCTCTCTGATTCACTATTTTGAAATTCTAAACCACACCGCCAACAGTCTGTCACCCGAAATTAACAGGATCGAAGGCTCTTCCTAGATAAAATGTCATTCCACACCTCCAGATAACTCATCTTCCACCACTTTCTCTAATGGCAGTTACTGCCCCAAGTATGCTGATAGGAGTACAAGATCTCAGGGAAAACATTTGCAGTCAAAACCCTTGTGTGGGTCTTGAGTAATTAGTTACCTTTAATTCCATGGAAACTAATTAAGAAACCTCCCGTAGGCACTGCAGCTTCCTAGTGATTACCAAGGCAGCAGCTGTGCTCATGTTCTTGGCCCTCCAATCATGAGACCCAGCTATTTCCACCAGAAGAAGCAGGTGACATGTCTTCTTCTATGAAGGCAGCATCCAAGGGAAAAGTGAAAGCCTTGCTGACCAGTGAGTATGTTAAAGTAGGAAAGAAAGGGTAATGGGTAAAGAAGAAGGGAAGCTGTCCAAGAGCACAGACAACGGAGTATATTCATATTTTAAAATGATGTTATTGCAGATGATACCGGTTTCGTGGACCAGTCCAACTGACCTCAGACGTCAGAATAATCCAACCTCTCACACGCCACATATGCTCTCTCTCTCACACACAGCACACACACACACACACACACACACACAATGGACAGTACCTGAGCTCAAGCCAAAGCCCTGGAATAAGGAAATGGCATAGACAAAATTCTAAGATGATCCCCAATGATCTTTGCCCTTGAATACTTTCCTCCTCTCGAGTGTGAGCTGAATCTGAATATAGTAAAATATACCCCATGATTACATTAATTTGGCCAAAGGGATTTTGCAGATGTAATTAAGTTCCTAAATCAGTTGACCTTAAGAGAGGCAAATTACGCAGGTGGGCCTGACCTTATCCCATAAACCCTTTAAATCTGGGTTTTTGGATCAGAGAGAGAAGAAGCCAGAAATTTGAAGTGGGCCAGAAGGATTCAACTTGCCGTTGAAGATGGAGGGCCTGTGTGGCAGGCAATGCGGGCGGCCTCAAGAAGCTGAGAGCAGCCCCCAGCTGACCGTAAGCAAAACTACGGAGACCTGGATGCTACAACTGCAAGAAACTGAATTCTGCCAACGACAAGAATGAGCTTGGAAGTGGATTTTTCCTGGGTCTCCAGATGAGAACTCAGTCCAGAAAATACTTTGATTTCAGTCTTGTGATACCCTGAGCAGAGGATTCAGTCATGCTGTGAAGGACTGCTGACCTACAGAACTATGAGTGAATGAATGGGTATATTGTTTTAAGCTGCTAAACTTGTTATTATTTGTTACACAGCAACAGAAAAGTAATGCAGGAAAGAAAGTGCAAAGTTGGCTGTCTTGATCCCTGGTGGCTCAGCACACGGAAAAGAATATCTCTTCTATCCATCAAAGAGCCAAATGCCTACAGCCTCAGACTGTGCTTGATTTGCCTAAACAGTCAAGTAAAACTGTTATGTTTGCAACAAATATTTATTGAGCTTCAGGGATATTTTAGGATCTATGTATAGAGATATGGGTAAAATTAATAAGATTTGACTTTTTAATATTTTAAGCCAGTCGACCATTAGAGAAGTAAAAGTGACGCATTTCAAGTGACTTGGTTTAACACATTAGTAGTGTCATCCCATACATCTGCCTACATTTTAATATACACCCACATGTATGTCATTTATTTTTATAGGAATTTTTATAATTTATTGGCAGTGTATGCATTTGATAACTTTCATCTGATAACATATAGTATCTCACAAACAATATCATGATTTTTAAAGTGGTTCTCTATGACATCAATGGAACATACATTGAATTTTATAATGAATTTGAGGTTGTGTGGGGTGAATGTGTTCATTCATTCACCGAATATTTATTGAACATCTACTGTGTATCAGCTACTCTCTTAGGCCCTAAGTATAGGATTGACTTAAGGAGCTTATAGTCTATGGAGACACCAATATACAATAAACAATTTTACATTTATTATTAATATACATGTATATATTCATATGTATGCATGTATATATGACCAATTTCCCTCATATATATGAATCTTTTTCCCTTTAAGACCAAACTCTGTGCCCTCTGCAATAGTTTGTATTAATATTAAAAAATCAAATCCTAATTATTTGTGATGCTCTTGCATCACAAATATTTAAAGAGTGTGACCAGAGTTTGGAGTGACTAGAGTACCTCTTACTTGAACCTCAACACTCTAATCGCAGTACTAGGCCCACAGGGCTCATCAGGGTACCACTGGCACCAGCCAATCCCAGCTGGTCACCTGCCTGTGTTCTAGCCAGTAGCTGACTTCCCTGCCAGCTCCTTGCTGGCTACCCATTGGAGGAGCATTTGTATCATGTGGGTGGAAACTAAGACTATTTGCCAATGAAACGCGCAGGAAGCTCTGGGGTTGCGGAATAAAGCTCCAGGTGTGGCAGCTGCAGCATCAGAGCCCCAGCCTATGAGGGCCTGTCTGGGCTGGCGCCGGGAGCCAGGCTGCAGACCACCAAGACTACAGGCCTAGCAGACGGGGTCTGGGAGATGTGAACAGCCTGTTTGAGACCACCACAAGCTGGAATCCTCCACTGCTTGACATGTATGATATTTGTTTACTGAATATCTTTTTAGTTTAAAAAAAAAAAGTTATTTTCTTGTTTCAAGTCCAGACGGTTGGGATTACTATGTTCACCCTCAGCAACCCCATAAGGAGGAAAAGTGAACACACTTGTCCTGGAGGGTAGGGGATGTGATGCTCCTGGCAACTGGGAGGGGATCGGGGGAAGAGACCCACGGTCTGTAGACTTCAGTGGAGAGAAATTTATGTGTGGAGGTCAGGAAGGAGACTGGAGATGGTTTTTCTTTTTTTTACCAAAAAATATCAGCATGACTGTGGCACAGAGAATGTAATTTGGGGAATTTGCCAAAATTCCATTCTCAGTTATCACCAATGTACTAGTGACCAATTTGCCAATTTTTCAGTTCAGCAAAAGCTTAGTTAACTTTGTCCAAATATTATAGCCCACCATTTTCCATAAAGGGTTGCAACAGCCTTTAAGGATGTTTCTCACCATTTAATTAGTTTCAGTTGAGGCAATTTGAAATTCACAAGAAATGCTCATTCCCCAAATCATAAATCCAAAGGCCTTAAAGTACAGAAACTTTGGCTGGGCCCTGAAAACGAAGTTAAATTACTTCCGTGAGATTAGACTAACAGGAAACTAATGGAAAACAGTGTTTATATATGATTTTACATTGTTTAAACTTTTTATCCCCCCAGTACCCTCCCACGTGTTACCAATGGTATTTATCATTCTTTCTGGCAACCCACATCTGAATCCCCTTTCAGTGGGGTTGTTCCCTAATGAGGCTGGAATGCTAAAAATACCAGCTACTCAGTTCCCTAGCTGGCAGCTACATGACTTGCTATAAAACGTATAAAATGCTGTAAACATTACTTTAAAAAAAAAAAAAAACTTAAATATCGTTATCAAAGAGTTTGGAATGCTCTTCCCCTAGATCTTTCCATGGCTGCCTCCTCCGACACCCCCTCCCCACCTGCAATATAAAGTTGCTTCTGTCCATACTCTGTGCCATAGTGTTAAATGAATGGATTGATTAGTCATAGATGTTAATTAGAAGCATTTTAAGAAATGATATTCAATGAAATGAGAACCAGTCAACTAAAGCATGGCAGAAATCATCAGAAGCTGTTTAAAAATCTCATTCAACGTAAACTGCCACAAACTATACTTAAAAAAAACCACACACACATTTGGGGGGAATGTTAATATTTTGGATATCTTTAAGATTTTGGTTTTCTAGTTAAATTTGTTTCCAATGAATCAATTTTTGGCAACTTGACCTAGAACTAAACAAGGGCAAGAGATGGTAGGTGGAGCAGTGTGAAGGGACCAGATCTCATGCGCCCTTTCCCGGCCGTGCTCAGGAGTCTGGACTTGATCCTGAGAATATCTGGGAATCCTTGAAGGAAACTGACTTGGTCTGATTGCATTTTCGAAGCGCTTGTGTAGCCAGATAACCTTAACAGCAGTTACATGGAGCAGGGAACAGGAAAAATATTGGAAGGTTATAAATTCTTTTATCTTTTGGTTTATTTGACTTCTCTAGTAAAACAGCAAATCATGCATTGATTGGAGGAGAAAACGGGGAAGAAAAATAAATTCTCACATTTTCCTTGGGTTCTGTATACATAAAAGTGACAATTGCTAGATGGCTCTTTGTACCTTTTTATACTTATTTCTTCATACTATTGCTCTATCTTCAGTAATGAAAGCTAAAACTAATATCCCACTATCAGAAAGAGAGCTTTGTGCATGATTCTTCCAGTAATTTTGAATATTACTCACTTTGAATATTATACACTCAACTCCCCTGTAATAACTGGCACTCAGCAGATGATACTTAGTAATTCGCTGTGTCTCTGCTAGATTCCGGTTAACTGCTACACCCGTGTATCTCAAAACGTGTTTCTTTGGCCTACCAGCAGCAGTTTCACCTGAGATGCTCATTAACAATGCAAATTCCTGGGCCCCAAGCCAGCCCTACTGAACCTGCATCTGTGGGGTTGGAGCTTCACGGTCTGCATTTTAATGACAGCTCCCTCTGTCGCTCTTTACCACAGTGATGTTGGGGAACCACTGCTGGAGTTAGTGCTTTCCCTATCAAGTTGGGTTGGAATCACCTGGGGAATTCATTAGACATCCACCCTGGGTGACTCCCAAAGAGTCTGATTGCGTAAGTCTGGGCTGGGCTCAGTCTTTGAAGTGCCCAGGTAAATCCAGTGGGATTGATGGCTTCACCTTGTACACTTGATACCCCTCACGTGGGCACTCTAAAAGAAATGACGGCATTTTTCACAGAGTCCCTCTTCTCTCTAGACACACGGTTGAGTGAACCTAAGGGTATCTTACCCTTTGATATTCACAGTACAGGGAAGTTCGGTGTGAATCCACACAAAGTCTTGGCCTGAATTTCAGTTGAATCTTTCAGTGTATGTGATAAACATTGAAAGTAGCAATAGAGAAGCTAGAATAAGTTCTAGCAACTAGAGTTTGCCAAGATCTGGTGGGATTTCCCCCTTTACACAGATAGCCTGAAGTGTATTTTAATATCCTTGAGGGCTGCAACCTAAATGTCATCTTCACATGACCAAAGAAAACTATTTTCTATATACGTATATACGCCTTTTTTCCTAAATGATAGCAGAAGTAAGTTACAACTAATAGAGAACTGAAATATGGTTTTTCTGGTGTGTCAAGGCCCTAAAGGCATTTCAGAGGTAGAAGCTGTCATCTTCACAGCATTAAAGTGGAATTTCAGGCAAATTACTGTTGCCTGGCATGAAAAATAGATGAAATCCTGGATGGCAGATGAGAACAAAAGCTTGAGAGGGCCCGTAAATCATGGAGAGCTTGGTAGCTGCTAAAGATAATTAATTCGCTTAGAGACTAATAAATAAAGATAACAATATGTTGCATTATGCTTAGCAGGTCTGGTACCTCAAAACTGAGAATCAAAGAAAAACTGAAATTGGAGTCAGCAATCCTAGCTGGAAAAGTCGCCCCAAAAGGTGACTGATTCTCAACTGCTTTTTTCATGAAATCAAGCACTGCGCTAGACATAATCACTGGCCTTCAGCTCGGGTCAACGTGGTCCTCGCCGGTGGGGAAAGGTGGATTATGAGCTTTCAGGCAGCTGAAGAGTCAGGTGGCACCAACATTGTGAAGTGGGTCAATATTTGGACAATCGATTTTCTCTCTCTCCCTCAGTCTTCACATGTTAAAGGGCCAGGGACAAGGGCAGAAGGCTCTTGAAAGTGAAGAACAACAGAAAAGACCAAGAGCACAAGTATGAGTTACTCTTATTAAGTTGTCATAAAGAGACCAAATTTTAGTTACTAAAATCAGAATTTCTGGATTGGCTAGGCAAACTAAAATTGACTTAGGGCACCTTATTTGCTTTCTAAGCATAGGATCAGCGGGAGTGAAAATGTCATTAAATGAATGTAGTACTTGTTTCTTAAGTATGGGTTCTACTGTAGCTACCCCACTGACTACTTTCAGGGTTTCTTTGACTGAGATCTCATCTTTATATAAAAATTCAACTAAGTTGTTTTTCCCAAAAATATGCTGTTTTACTTTAGTCTTTTTTTTTTTTTAGTGAAAAAGTGTTGCTATATCAGAAACAAGTGTAGAAATTAAAATGATTTGTCAAACTCCTAAACCCTGTAAAATTCTCGTGAACACTTTCTATGTGCCAGGCCCTGGGTCCGTTACCTGGAGTAAAGGAACTGACAGCCCAGTGAAGGAGAACAGACACCTGAACAAATATTTAACAAATCATTTTAATAAAATGTGGTGTTCGGATATAGGTACATAAATAATGTGAATAAATTGGAAGTAAAACATCTTGAAAGAATAGAAATCAATATGATCTGGAAGGTTTAGAGCCCACATTTCTGAAGAACGGTGTTAATAAGTCACCTTCACTGCATTTATCCAAGTCAAGAAGACAAAATAGGTGGTGAAAAGCAGGAGAGATAAAAATTGGGGAAATTTCCATTTCACAGACTATAATTTCTAGATTGTATTATGAAACAGAAAGTACCTCATAGTAGAAGAAAATAAGAACCTCATAACATCTAATATGGATCAGCAGGAATGATGCAGGCTGCTGGAGTTACGGAGCTAATAAGCTTGGTCCTTGAGTCGCTCTGTCTTGAGGGAGAAAGAACAGGCAGATAGCAAACTGTAATATTGTATAAGTGTTACAATCCTTAAAGCACGGAGAGCTGGGTTTTGGTTGTTTGGTTTGTTTCTTTTTCTTGAATTTGTATTGGCTAGCAGAGAGAAATCTCCTTGGAGAATACCAAACAAAAGTACAACCATCGGGCTTCCCTGGTGGCGCAGTGGTTGAGAGTCCGCCTGCCGATGCAGGGGACACGGGTTCATGCCCCGGTCTGGGAAGATCCCACATGCCGCGGAGCACCTAGGCCCGTGAGCCACGGCCGTTGAGCCTGCGCGTCCGGAACCTGTGCTCCGCAACGGGAGAGGCCACAACAGTGAGAGGCCCGCGTACCGCAAAAAAAAAAAAAAAAAAAAAAAAGTACAACCATAATTAGGAGCAGAAGCCCAAACCCTGGAAGTAGGAACATTCTTTTGCCTCCTCTGAGTTGGTACAGATCTGGCAGGTGTGAATTTGCATATAAGTCACCACTTCAGGTAGACACAGGTCAGCACCTGCATTCACAAACACAGGTGGTTGGGCAGCATTTTTTAAAATTTAGCTACTAAATTACAGTCTCCTTTTCCTACACTGTGTTAATCTGTCTGATTTTCTAGGCTCCTTATAGAGAACCTGGAATTTAAAACCATTCAAGGGGCAAAGAAACCCAAACACAGTTAATTCCCTGCTCTAGTAGTTCTCCAACTCTGATCATGAATTTGTTAAAAATGCAAATTCCTGGGACCATCCCATATATATTGAATTAAATCCACGGGGTGTGGGGCCTGGGGGATCTGTTGGTGTGGTCCCCCAAGCAAAGCATGTTGAGGGGCTCTGATAAACATAGCTTATAAACCTCACTTTGATTATACAAACATGTATAAAATCAAGTATTTTGGCCTGAGAGTGAGATAATGAATGACTCAGCCATGGTTTTTTTTTAAATAACTAAAATTATAGTTTTAAGTTTCATAATTAATATGGCTGTTCATTCTCATTATACAAATTCAAACAGGGAATTACATAGAGTAAAAAGTGCCAAGCTCCCCTTCATCCCCCTCCCCCATGACACTCCCCATCCTACACTCCTAATCATTGGGTGCAGACCCTTCCAAATCTGTCTATACCATTTCTGTAAGTATGATACAATTAAGTTTTACTTTGTTTTCATTTTACAGAAATGACAACCTTTCTTCACTTAACAATGTGTAGAGATGTTCCTAGTTAGAATTTATAAACACATTTCATTCTTTTCATCTGTTCTTTAATATTCTTGTATAGATACAATATAATTTGCTTAATTATTTCCAACAGATGTACATTTAGGTTATCCTGCCCCCTTTTTTGCCACCACAGAAAGTGTTTCAGTGAAACATCTTTGTGAATGTCTCTTTGTGCAAATGTGCAAGAATTTCTTAGCATAGCCACCTAGTAGAATTTCTGATTCAAAGGCATATGCGTTTTTTGTTGTTGTTTTTTAATTAATTAATTTGTTTATTTTTGGCTGTGTTGGGTCTTGGTTGCTGCGTGCGGGCTTTCTCTAGCTGCGGCGAGCGGGGGCTGTTCTTCCTTGCGGTGTGCGGGCTTCTCATTGCGGTGGCTTCTCCTGTTGTGGAGCACGGGCTCTAGGCGCGCGGGCTCAGTAGTTGTGGCTCGTGGGCTCTAGAGCGCAGGCTCGGTAGCTGTGGTGCACGGACTTAGTTGCTCCGCGGCATGTAGGATCTTCCCGGACCAGGGCTCGAACCCGTGTTCCCTGCATCTGCAGGCGGATTCTTAACCACTGCGCCACCAGGGAAGCCCCAGGCATATGCGTTTTAAGTAGTGTTTGTCTTCAGACGCTACCCTTTACCACCAGCTGGTCAAAACTAATCATCCTCTTTTCTTTCTTAACCAATCTGATAGGTGGAAATTATTTCATCATTTTAGTCTGCATTTCCCTAATCATTACTAGATTGAGATCCTTTTGAGAAGGATGTGGATCTGTTATTTCTGTGGCTTGCCTGCTCATTTTCTTTGCATACTCCTCGATGTATGTCTGCTTTTTCTTGTTGATTTATGGGCCATTTTAAATAGTCTGGGTGGTAATTCTACCTGAGAAATAATGGTAAAAGTAAGAAGAATATCAGTCATAGTATTAATACGATTGGGGCTATAAATATGAAATCAATATTATTATAAACAATATCTTATGTGGTAAATTATCTTTTTTATTTATGATGTGTGCTGTCATACAGTGCCGTTTTCTATTTTTATCTTGTCACATCTGACCATCATCCTCTCTATGATTGTAGATGTGCTTACTCTCTGTCTTGCTTCCGATGTGTCTGGGGAGGGGCCGGGATTTGCCGGGGTGAAGGAGGGAGAGCACGGTACAAACTGATCGGGTTTTTAGCTTCAGTGACTTGGTGGTCAGTAACTGACATCCAGGATTGAGGAAAAGAAGCAGCTTTGAGAAGGAAGGGAATGGTTGAGTTCTGTGTGGGACACGTTGAGTTTTAGATTCCGGCAGGATATCTTGGTTATGTCCAGTAGAAAGTAGGAAATACACCAGTCACTCACCAAACAAGCAATCTCACTGTGGGCGTTTGCAGCCCAGTGGTCTGGTTTTGCTGCGTGAATCCACTTTCTTTGCTTATATGAGATGGGAGCCTGGCCATCAGATCAAAGCACATGATGTCAAGTTCCTAGAACGAGACTGACTAGATCTTTGGTGAGTGAACACTCTGAGTCCTTTTTCTTTTGTTGCAGTATAATATTGCATATTTTTTAAAATAACAACTTTCGGGCAAAAATTAGTCCCAAGCTCTTTGCAAAGGTTACTGCTTATTTGTCCTAATGTGCACAATTTCCAAACCACTGGTAAGGAGCCAGCACTCATAATGTAGCAGCTACCAAGTCTTCCTGCTTTGGGACTTCTTACCTTTTATGAAGGTGGACGGTTTATAGCTGTTGATAGGGTATATTATCAACATCCATGATTACTTACCAGCTTGATACTTGCACAAACTTTCGCATAGCCTTGCACATTTTACACTGACACTGAAGCTCAGAGACAGTGAATGTCTTGCCCAACATCACACAGCTGGTGAGTGAAAGCATCAGGAGTAAAACAAAATCTACCTGGAGCAAGAGGGAGTGATGTTCATACAGAATAGTGTTTAAGCCTAGAGCACAGAACAGGGGTCTGGGCTGGAAACACAGACCTAGGAGACACTGTGCACTGGAAGTTCTACAGTTGAACACAGGGCCGGCTTCATGAACATGCAACTCGTGCAGTTGCCAAGGACCCATGCTTGAAACCCATGCTCTGCTCATGTCATCTTGAAATTTGTAATCATTGTTGAGCAAAGGACCCTGCATTTTTCATTTTGCCCTAAGCCTCACAAATTATGTAGCCAGTCCTGGGTAAATGAGATTGCTCGAGGGATGTGGATAAACGAGGAACAACAGCAAGGCAGTGGGCAGAGTCTGGGCAAACTCCACCTGGGAGTACTGGCAGAGGTTAAGTTGGCCATGAAGAAGACTCTGGAATAATAATGAGAAAAATAGGAAGAAAACCAAAGGGAAGGGATGTGATGGAGGGTGAGGGAGGAGTTCCAAGAGAGAAGAGTGGGTCTGCAGTGTCACCAGCTGTATAGGGGTCCAGGCAACCGAAAACCAAAACAAAACCTTTGTCTTTTGAGGGGTCAGAAAGTGGGAAATGGTGCTGGCGGAGGCCAGATGCAGCTCTGTGATAAGATGGTCAAGGAACCGAGTTGGTGTGTGTAGACTCTTTGTGGAAGAATTTTGGTCATGACAGGGAGGGGAGCAGTTTGAAGGAGCTTCAGGGTCGAGGACAACAATTATATAATGAGAGAAATAAGAAAATAGCTGCGCCTGAGGAAAGAAAAGAAGGGCAGTAAGTAGAAAGAAAGGAATTTATGATTCAAGGGAGTTTAATATTGTCCTGAGGTCTGAGGTCCCACATAAAAGAATGAGGTGATGGGCAGAGTCAGCCACGCAGAGAGGAAAGGAGACCAGTGAGGATGGATGCAGACGAACGAGGGAAGGTGGAAGGTAGGGAAACCGAGGAAGTGTGTGCTGGATGACCTCAGTTTTTTCCAATGACATAGGAGCAGGGTTCCAAGTGTGGAGATAGGAGAAGGGCTGAAAGTCCTTTCCCATTGGAAAGGGAACCAATCAGGCATGAGTAACAGAAGAGTCAGGCTTTGGGGCCACTGGCTCCCTGAAGTTCATGTCAAACCCCATCTGGCATTTTCTTCCACAGCTCTTATGAATTTGAAGGTGAGAGTCATGTTCACATTCCTGTCCAATTGTTTCCAGTTGTTCAGAACTGTGTAGAAAGTAATGTGTTCCCTGACTGCTTTTTCTGGGGTCTGGATCTGAAAATTATCAGCAAGGCTAAGCAGAAAGTACTGGATCCTCTGCTTTGGGCAGAATGGGAATTCCAGGAAGTCTTGACATCTTAAGTTCTCTAATCATACTAACCTTTGGATCTGTGTCATTTTTATGCAAAAATACTAGGCTCAGTGCATATGAAAATGCCTGGTCTCATTTAATCCTTTCAAGGCATTTGTAACATTAGCCTAATTATACAGATGAGGAAACTGAAACTCCAAGAATTAAGCAAGCTGTTCAGGGTCACAGCTGTTACCAGAGTCGAGATTGAAACCAAGCCTGACACTTTTGTGACCCTCCCTGACCATATGCATTAAAAGAAACTCATGGCTTAGAGTAATTCTGCCCACAACATCCCACCCAATCTTCATAAACAACCCTGAGAAATAGATATTATTATCCTCATTTCGCAGACTAGGAAACAGGTTCAATGTAACTTGCCTAGAGTTACCCAGTTAGTAAATGAATTCAGCCTTTTTTGCTTAAAAGCCTGTCCTTTCCATAAACTAAGTTTAGGGCCGTACTTTTCCCAGTGAACTTTGTTAGTTTATGTATAACCACTGAGCTCATGACAGTGATGCTATCTGAGGTGGCACAGCCTAGAGGTGGTTTTCTGAAAGGAGGGAAGTGTATTGGTTAACGGGAGTTGGGGGTTTCTCCAAAGAGGGTAGAGTTTGGAATTAAAAAGAACCAGAGAATTGGGGAAAACATGGCAGCTGTTATCTGTGAAGAGTGTAAGATGCTCTGGGGTCCCCAGAATGGAGAAGGGGAGAGTAAGGCACAGTCCCCCCTTTGTTTAAGGGATCTGGTTGAGGTCAGTGCAAGAAGAGCCTTTCACCCTGAAACTGCAGGGAGCCCAAGAGTCAGTAAGGAAAAGACCATGATCCCTTAAAGTGGACCTGCCTTGGTTTGGGCTGAGAATTGAATAAGCCTCAGAGGTCAAGCCTAGAGGAAGAACCAGAGCCTGGAGGGAAGCGAAAGAGGGAGGGCCTGGCCCAAAACAAAAGTTAATCGTTGAAGCCTGTGCTGAGCTATAACTTACAAATCTCTGTGTAGCCCGAATGCCCTGAAGTGTCTTGCATCAGAGTTCGGATGCATTGTGCTTTTTAATTCATTATACAGTGCAGGGGACAGGAATGCAGCAGAACTAAATGGAGAAGGCCAGTAACTCGCCAAAGTGCCATCTCTAAGGAGACTTTCTTTTTAGTTTGGTTGAGTGGTGATGCAGCAGAAAGTTTGGGACTAACCATCAGCAGTACCCAGGAGAGCGCCTCCTACGTGCAGTCGGCCACCCTGACACCATTTGTACTTAATCATGATCTGTCCCACCGCCACCTCCAGTGGCCACAGCGTGACCCCTTATCTCTCCCCCCAGTTTCAGGCTGGAGTTTATCCAGCTTCTCTCACCAGTCCACACTGACCTTCTGCTTATCCTAGCCCTGGCTTGGGAAGCTTGCTAAGTCAACGCCCCAGGTTTCCCACTCAGTTTAGTAACTCAGAAGTGAAAAGATGCTCAGATGGTCATAACACAGATTGCGTCACAACTATGACCTTCAGTCTTGGTGGAGCAAGAGAAGATATCTAGGCTTCTATATGTAATTCTGTGTACGAACATGTGTGTGTACGTACACAGTGCCATCAGCGGCTTGTTTAAAATAGATTTCCCACGGGGGTAACGAAAACTGGAAGCTTCATCAAAATAAGGACGACATAAGTAGCACATGTTGCCAAAACCATTAAACCGAGTGAGAGAGTTAGGCTCCTGGAACAAGGCCACCCTGCTTAGCCTCCAGTGCTGCCGAAGCCCTGCCGGTTCATCAGCCACCCTTCCAAGAACAGCTGCTATTTGCTCGGTGAATGCATTTCTGTTTGACACATGTGCTCAGGTTGTTGAATACTCGAAGCGTGTTGTTCCTCAAAGCAGACGCGGAGGATCATATTCCTAGGACTTGACCAAAAACATAGCTGACTAGACGTGATTTTTCTTTAGAAACCTTATCTTATACTAGTCACACTATTTAATTCCGCATATTTTCCATTCATATAATTTACCCCCCCAAAAAATGGATGTTGGAAATGTTTAAAATGTTCGGAGAGGTACACCACTTTGGAAAACAGTTTGTCCTTTGCTTAAAAAAAAGTTAAACAGACTCCTACCATACGAACTCAGCCATTCCTCACATACATATTTACCCAAGGAAAATGACAGTGTAGGTCCATAAGTGACTTGTATAAAAGTGTTCCTTAGCAGCTATTTATAATAGAACACTTCCAAAAGAAACCCAAGTGCCCAACAGGTGAACAGATAAAAACAATTATGTTCCATCCTTATGATGGAATACTACTCAGCAATAAAAAGGAATGAGCTATGTATATAAAAAAACTTATGAATCTCAAAATAATTAGTCTGAGTGAAAAAATCCAGATAAAAAAAGGACCTATTGTATTATTCCATTTATATAAAATTATAGAAAAGATGAACTCATCTAAAGTGATAGCAAATCAGCAGTTGTCTGGGGGCACAAGAAACCAAGTTATTATTATTTTTTATTGAAGTTTATTTTGTGTTATGGATATGTCTCTCCACCCCCTTTACCTCTTCCCACCTCCAGCCTCCAACCCTATGATTGATTAAATAGTGTTATTTATTCACCTTTGGATTGGAGATATTTTGGTTCGTTATGAGGAATTTCAGCTTCTGTTAATATTTTTCTTCCTCTTGATTTAGTGTGGGAACTCTGATACCATGCAGATAAAAAAAATTGGAGGAAAATTTGAACATGAAGTTGAGAGAGGGTAATTAATGGAGCAGCTAATAGTGGACAGAAATGAGAACTTGGATTGAGAAGTTCACCTTGGAAAGAAAGAAGAAACTTTTTTTTAGGAAAGCAAAACCAAATAGGGGAAGGAATAGGGGGTTAGAAAGGAAGTTGGAGCACCACTTCCCAAATGATCTTCTCTGAGTTAGTGGGTAGTCTTGAGATCAAGATAGAGGATAGGATGGAACGCTTGGGAATGGAGAGTTCGGAAGCCGTCCAAAAGGAAATCAATAGGGAATTGACAAGAGGTGAGGAAAAACAAACAAACAAGCAAAAACCAAAAACAAACAAAAAAAGCTCTTCAGCCCCTAAAGTCACCTAGCATGAATTTTTGTAGAGCCCACCCAGCATGGTTTTGTGAAATTTTCAATACTAGTGATATTCAATTAGAAGTACAGTCAGCCTTTATTATCTTTTCTATGGTGAAACATTTATATGTAGAATTAGTCAGCTGAACTCAGTTTAGGTGATCCCAATTTTGTGGGCAACACCAAAGCATCATGGTTGGGAACCAGTGGAACATAAGCCTTTTTCTCTCCATCAGGCCTGATCAGGACGTTGACCTCAGCCACGTCAGAGTCATAGAGCTTCCTCACAGCCTGTCTGAGCTGGTGCTCGTTGGCCTTCCATCTACAGTGAACACAGGTATGTTGTGCTGTCTCTATCTTCGTCGATTCGGTGGTCAGGCAGGACGTGATGACAGTGTAGTGGTCAAGCGTGTCTCTCCTGCGAGCGCTCTTCCGAGGATGTTTGGGCAGCCTTCGGCGCAGCAGTATCTTGGCCTGCCATGGGTGGGTGACGTGTGCCTCTTCTTTTTCTTGTGCTTGTGGGTGGTGTTCAGTGCTGCCACCTTGGCCGTCAAAGCCTTTGCTTTGGTTTCAGCATTGGGAGGGGCAGGGGCGTCACATAGCCAACCTTCCTTCTTCGCTTTCGCTGCCGTCTTCGTGAAAAGGTTCAGCCTTCAATTTAGAAGGAAAAAAAAACTGTGTTCTCGGACTTCCCTGGTAGCACAGTGGTTAGGAATCTGCCTGTCAATGCCAGGGACGCGTATTCGAGCCCTGGTCCAGGAAGATCCCACATGCCGCGGAGCAGCTAAGCCCGAGCGCCACAACTACTGAGCCTGCGCTCTAGAGCCCGCGAGCCACAACTGCTGAAGCCCAAAAGCAGCAACGAAGACCCAACACAGCCAAAAATAAATAAAAAATTTTAAAACTCCCTGACACTTTAAAAAAAAAAAAAAAACCACTGTGTTCTCATCTTAAAAAAAAAACAAAGACTTGAAGTCTGTCCTCAGACAGATAAGCCATTACACTGAAAATAATTGAGTTGCACTGTTTAAACTGTTTCCAAATTTTCAAATACCTTCAGTAAGTGTATTGTGTCTCTCACACATGAACTTTATGTAGTAATTGAGTATTTTTACAATTAACTATAAACACAGTTATTTTAATCATCTTTGCTAACATTTGATGCCTGCTTACAACATGGCAGGCACTGTTTGAGGGACTTTAAACATATTAACTTATTTAATGCTCATAACAGCACAGTGTCATACTTTACAAAGGAGGAAACTGAAGCAGAGAAAGGTTAAACATTCAGTAAAGACAAAGCTAGGATTCAAAAATCTGGCTCCAGAGCGCCCAGTATCTAACCTCTACAATATATATAGAGGTTAGATACAATATAGTACCTCTCATAGATCATGTCACGATTACACCAAACAAGCAGGACTCAGGGGATGTAATCAGAAAACAACTTTCTTTTTGTTTCCCTCTGCCCTTTTACATTTATTCTAGTTGTTTCCCTATCCTTGAATGAAATTTAGGGCCATCTCATCCCCTGTAGAGTCACTCTGAATAACATAAGGTGATCTTAGTTTCCTCTAGTTTTGGGGTTAAGGCTATCTCTCAGAGGCATATTTTTGGTTTTTAGCAATCCCTCCCCCATTATCAGGGGTTTCTCACCTGTAGTTCCCTGGAGTGGCGAGTCCAACTGATCATTAGCTCCTTCCTCTACTCCCTGGATATCTGACAGTTTCCTTCTCTTGTGGTCCTTTACCCATCGAGGCAGTTCTCTCGAACAAGACTTGTAAAGGCCCTACACAAGCACGTTCTCCATTGAACTATATCTCATGCATAAGAAACATTCCAGCATCATTTGCCCTGACCAATTCTAATGGTCCAAGCCACTAGTACAGCCACCTTTCCTTTGCTCAGCCATCCCCTTTGCATTTCCCACAGGAAGTCAGGAGCCCTAGTTCACCTAGAACCATAGGCTGTAGAGGACACATTTCTTTAGTTTCTTTAAATCCCGAATATCTTGCTGGAGATGAAGGAGAAAGTAGCTCCCACCCATCTCTTTCCATTTGGTGGGAACGACTCATGGCGCATCCCTAGTTGTCTCCAAAAAATCCTCCTGTGATCTTCAACTCCAACTCGTTCATTCATTTTATTTTTTTTCCAGTGAGGATTAAGAGTTGGGAACCTAGATTTCTAATAAGAAAATTCAGTAAGGTTCCTAGGTATAAAATAAAATTACTGCCCCAAACTCAAGAGTGTTCCTACATGATATCAATAACAAAATAGAAAAAAATCTCATTCGCAAAAGCAAATAAAAAGCAAAAAAAATAATAAGGTATTCAGAAATCTAACAATCTATAAGACAGTTATGGAGAAAGTTAAAACATTGAAGAAGGGCCCAATAAATGGAGAATTATGCCATCTTTATAGATAGGATGGTACCATGTCATAGTTATTTCCTCCAAAATTATCTATAAATGCAATAATATTCCAATAAAAAAGAAACTACCTTAAAATATTTTTCATTTGACAACCATATTCAAAATATATGTGAAAGATTAAATAGTTGAGAATGCCAAATAATTTCAAAGAAAAAAGAATGGAAACCATTACCTACAAGTTGATAAGACTTACTTTAAACTTATGGTAAAGTTAAAGGGATGTATTGGTGCAGGAATAGACAGATAATTTAAGGAACAGTACAGAGAATAAAAAATAGATCCAAGCATATAAGAGAACTTGTTATAAAATGTAGCATTAAAAATCAGTTGGAAAAGGATAAATCATTCATTAAATTGGAGCAAGTAGATAAAAATAGATCCGAGTCTCAAAACAGTCACAAACATAAATTCCATAAAGATTAAAACCTAAGTGTTAAAAGCAAAACTTTTGGAACAGAATATCAGAACTATCAGGATATTTGGGAAGGTGGAAAATTTTTATCTGAGATACAAAAAGCACAAAACAAAAAAGATGGGAAGTTGTGACTATGTTAAAATGCAAAATATACCAGTCAAAAGACATACTAAACAAAGCAAGCTACAAAGTGAGGAAAGAGATTTGCATGCATATTACAAACAAGGGCTTATCTCCAGATTATGCAAAAGCTTCTATAAAGTATAAGAACAGTATAAAGAATGAAAAACCTGGATGGCCAATAAGCCTATTAAAAGATGTTCAACCTCACTAGTCTTTGAGGTGATGGGAATTGAAACAAACTACATTCTTTTTTTTTTTTTAACATCTTGATTGGAGTATAATTGCTTTACAATGGTGTGTTAGTTTCTGCTTTACAACAAAATGAATCAGTTATATATATACATATGTTCCCATATCTCTTCCCTCTTGCGTCTCCCTCCCTCCCACCCTCCCTATCCCACCCCTCTAGGTGGTCACAAACCACCGAGCTGATCTCCCTGTGCTATGCGGCTGCTTCCCACTAGCTACCTACCTTACATTTGGTAGTGTATATATGTCCATGCGTTTCTCTCGCTTTGTCACAGCTTACCCTTCCCCCTCCCCATATCCTCAAGTCCATTCTCTAGTAGGTCTGTGTCTTTATTCCTGTCTTACCCCTAGGTTCTTCATGACATTTTTTTTTCTTAATTCCATATATATGTTAGCATACGGTATTTGCCTCTCTCTTTCTGACTTACTTCACTCTGTATGACAGACTCTAGGTCTATCCACTTCATTACAAATAGTTCAATTTCATTTCTTTTTATGGCTGAGTAATATTCCATTGTATATATGTGCCACATCTTCTTTATCCATTCATCCGATGATGGACACTTAGGTTGCTTCCATCTCCTGGCTATTGTAAATAGAGCTGCAGTGAACATTTTGGTACATTCTTGACATATTGTAGTGGAGATAACTAGAAAGTCTAACAGTACTAAGCACTTCCACTCACTGCTAGTGGAAGAACAAAGTGATATAAAAGCAGAGTGTCTCTTTAAAGCTTTGCCTTAAAAAAAAAATGAGGCAAATAAGGCAGAATGTTGACATTCATGGTAAATACACTAATTTTTATCATATTATACCTAAATTTTAAATTACTCATTTTTTAACTTTTAATTTTTGAAACAGTTTTAGACACACAAGAATTTTTTTGAATAGCACAAAGAATTTCTATATACCCTTCACCCATATTCCATAAATGTTAGCAATCTTGCATAACCACAGTACAAGGGTTAAAATCAGGAAATTATTACTGATACACCACTATTGTCTACTGACCTTCAAATATAAATATTTTTTAATTTAAAAAATCCTGCCATCCTACAATTCATGTCATTTAAAACTGAACACTGGGAGTTAACTTACAGAGTGGCACAGCCCAGTTGCTATCAGTGAGGAGAAAATGTATTATTCCTGGGCATGAACGCTACCTATTTAGATATTCTGTACAAGTGATGGAAAAAATGTCTCCTTTTCCTGAAGATATGCAGGAGAGATGAGGGTCATATAATTGATACAGCTCAAGAGAACGGTTTTATTCTGTAGATCTTCATATCCCTAAATGCACCAAACAGAAAAATATTATGAGAAAAGTCATTTATAGATAATACACCTTGTATTTTTTACTATGAAAATTTTAGAACATACATAAGGATAATACTTTTTTCTTCAAGTAACAATGGAATTTTAAATCTAAAAGTAAAGAATTTTAAATCTAAAGGTTTATGAGTCTTCAGAAGTGAGGCCTGAGCAGGCTTAGTAAATTTTCAAAGTACAGCTATCGCATTTATTCATTCTGTTTTTCTCAACAAATACTTAATTTTCCCTCTCTCCCTAGCCAGGTTCTAGAAAGTTTTCACTACTGATGCAAAATTGTCTAGATGCTTAATAAAGAGAGCAGCTGGAACTTGGAATTTTCCTTTTTTATAGACTTTTAGGTGAGGATTAAAGAACTTTACATCTCAAAGTTTACATGCCTGGAAACTAGATTGGGCATTAGATGCTTCTTCAAAAACTTCCAGGCCTCTGACTCTGTGGTCAGAACTGTGGTTTGACATCAGGGAAGGTCACACACACACAAGCACGCACACACCCCTCTTACATGCGAGGATCCAATGTCAGGCTGCGATGGGTGCCCCATGAAGGCTACATCAGTGTTTCCCAGATTTGCCAGATCATAAGGATCACGTGGGCTGTATGAAAAAGACACTTCGACTCTACCACAGAACCACGAAATCAGAATCTGCATTTTTTGCAGGTGTCCCAGTTAAGGCTTAGAAGCAGGAAAGTTTGGGAAGCAGGAAAGGAGGCCTCATCTGGCAGGTTTGCTGGCACCTGACTTGAGCTGGCGAGGCAACCCCAGTCAGTATGTCTACCGAGCAGTGTTGTAATCTTGGCAGAATCCTGTCGAGGGCCCATAGGTCCCCGGGAAGGAGGGGTGGGCAGTAGGGAGAGGATGCCTATGCAAGAAGGGGCTAAAATAGTTCAAAGAGATCGGGAGGTGCCAGGAAGGTCACAAAACCACCCTCCTGTTCATCTAGGTGCCCCCATTTCACTTCAAGTTCACTGCTTCCAGGTTCCTACAAAGTTCCACCCCACCCCCCAGGGCTCAAACTACCCACCTGGCTGAACCCACCAGGGTCGTGGGGGAAGACATGAGAGGGAGTGCCTAGCTGGGCAAGATGTCTGGTGGTGTTAAAGGATTCTTCACATAGCAACCGAAGCCAGTTACTAGCCTCTGGGGACAGTGATTTGTGCCAGAAGGATGCCATAAGTTCGGAAAATTGCTCATATCATGGGTCTTCAAATCTCAGGAAAAAGAAACAGCAAAGACACACACACACACACACGCACACACACACGCACGCAGACAAGCTGAGAGGTTGTTAATTTATCAATCTGCAAACCTGGGGCCAGGCCAAACTCTGTAGCTGTCAAATCACGTATGCACCCGAATTAAAAAGCTTTATTTGTCTAGTAATGTTGCATAAGAAGGCCCTTCTAGGAGTTTAACATATAAAAATTCATGGCGACAAGAAGCATAAAAGGGTTCAAAAAGGCATTTTAGGCTACAATGGAGGAAACAAAGTCAACATGTGTAATTATATTTCATGACACTTATCTACAGTATGTATCATAAATTACTTTAGAAATTGAGGAAATTGGAAATAGTTCCAATTTTGGAACTATTGTTAAAACTGGGGAGAATATAATTAGGAACATAATAATTGCCAGGGTGGCACAGACACCAGGCCAGTCACGCTAATCACGCTCTGTTTGCTGTCTCATTCAGTCTTCAGAACAACCCTGTGAGATAGTGACTATTATTATGCCCATTTTACATACGATGAAACTGGTGGATGGAGATGTTCAATTACTTCCCCAGGGGGACTGCTTTGCAGAGGCCATACACTCTGTCACTATGCTGTTCATCAAATCCAGCTGTTTTATAGCTAAATTTCTTGGACCTGTATCCCACTTCCTTAAGATGCCTTCTCCATTTCTGTGCATTATACTGGCATTTCACACCCCACCCACCCCAGCTTATCCTGACATTCATTGTTTGTGACGGTCCTTCTGCTCTGTCGTCTCTCTAATATTGCTATTTAAACGCTTCTCTTGGTGCATGTCACCGCCTTCAGTGGATCCCAAGCTACCTGGGGCTGAGATCATGTCCTATTAGTTTGTCCTCTTTTCCCTGAGCTCTCTACGGTAGCAGGTATTCATTAGATAATTTTTACATACTTACTATATCAATGATGATCTTAGTACTGAAGTTATTGTAGCTTAAAGAATGACAAAAAGTTACTAACAAAGACATTTAGAAAACCAACTACACGGATGTAGAGAACAAATGTATGGACACCAAGGGGGGAAAGCGGCGGGGGGTGTGGGTGGTGGTGTGATGATTTGGGAGATTGGGGTTGACATGTATATACTGATGTGTATAAAATGGATGACTAATAAGAAAATAAATAAATAAACATTAAAAAAAAGAAAACCAACTAACTTATTTGGAGGTTAAAGTCTTGTGTTCTTGGGGAGGACAATTTTCGAACACAAGAGCTAATGGCTCAAGATTATTTTGTTACTAGGGAAAACGAATGAAAAAGTAACTACAAGCTTTGCGGCCCATGTGCAATGGAATACACGTTTTGTAAATCATTTCATTGTCAATCTCTGCTTAGTCAGGCTTGCCTTGCCAGCGTTAATGGCCATGCCTATTTTCTCTATAAAGAAGCAACAATTTGAAAAATGAAGATGGATTGAACTGCAGTATCCTCACGTATAGCTATTTATCATCACTAATTACACTTCTGACTCTATAACTATTGCAAAGTAATACATAAGAACGGAATTCATTATTCAGAGAAACCAGTGACAGATGTCAAGGATGGGGAAGTTACAGCCTGCATGTCTTGCTAATCAGCATTCCTCTTCTTGGGCCTGCCGCATTGCTCAATTCACACCATGATCTTCAATAAGCATCATTCACAGAGAAAAATCTGGTGGCCGTCCCTGAGAGTCAGCGACCACCCTCTACCATGCGGCTCCTTCACATTTCAAGCAAAAGATCAGAAGTAAGTTTGTCTTACTTCCATTAGACAGAAGAATTTCTTCCAAAATATTTTCAGTGAAACGGGTAGAATTGCTCTGTTGGATTACCTAAGTGGGCAGCTAAGCTTCTTATTGCGTCATTCATGAGGTACACAGTGAGATGTTTCTCTTAAGACATGCTATTTAATCATTCTTAAAGTGAAGGTCTCTTTCTGTGTCATATACTAAAAAGAACTTCTCTTCATTGGCACACTAAAGCGGGTGGCTTGTTAATAGATTATAATCCAGTCTGTTGCTATTCACATCTCTACTTCTGTGGAATCTACTTTGGTGGGATTTTTTAAAAGTGATGGCTTTATGTATACCCTGAGTGCTCGATTTGCCACTTAGTAAGTCACTTAACCTAGACTGGCTCTGCTAAATTAAATCAATTTGGTATTCATTGCTAATGAATAAAGATGTCACAGGTCTGACCCACTAGAAAGCATGTATGTGATTTTAAAAAAAATAATCCTGAATTAATTATATTGGAATATATTTAAAGAAGGAAGAAATGTATAAAGGAAATTTGATTTTGTTCATGAGAATAGTACACATGAAAATATATCTCCCTGCTACAGACAGAAATCATGCCTATTATTATTATTATTATTATTGAGAATGGCATGGGGAAATCTGGGCAAGAACAGTTAATTTCAGAGAAAATACCTCTGTAGGAACACTAGCAAGGTCAGTGTTTGCTTAATTATTCACCGCCAACTGTCATTCTAATTGCAAATAATAGATGAGTCTTGCATGTTGAAAGTCTCTATATCTCTGTATTTCAAGGCTATTCCCAACTCTTTATGATCTGGACTCAGGAGTCGAAGCAAAAGCAGTAGATATCTGTTAAAACCACTCCTGCTGAAAAGAGAGTTTCCTTTTTACTTTTTGTCTTGTGTGTCCTCAGAGAAAGGTTTTGGGTAATGAGATGCTAGGAGATTTAGCTCACGTAAGCTCTTTGTATATAAGTTCAACAAACAAATTTTACCAGGAGCAGGAAAATATTCATCATATTATATGAAGGGTGTTATAAAACAGATAAAACCTTTGGTCCATACACAAAGCAACAAGCAAGTCTTCTGGAGTTAAGTTGGTCCTGCAAAATTCAAGATTATAAATCATGTTTACACGAGGCTGGGCCTGAAAGTAGTTAGACTATTAAAATGTAGGCTCTATATCATAGTAACAGGCTGTACATCTTTGGATTATGAGTCTTGGCTGCCAGTGGAAGCACAGGGTGAATCTAAAATGGCTCATTATCTTTGTCTGCACAAACTCTTTGACAACAATTTGCAGTTTAGCTCCATGGTTAGAGCAAATCAGGGTCATTGCTTGAGTTTCCGCCAGAGTGCTCAGCTGTCCTTGATAACATGCCCATGGGCAAGGATTGCCAACTCAAAAACTCAGGAACAAAACAACTAATTCCCATGAGTAAAGTGGCCCTGGGGTAAATAACAGGGAGTGGTGAGGACTGTGGCAACGTGGAGAATTCAGACCCCATCTAAAGGGGCAGCTCCTATCCCGATTCCAGCCTGGTTACTGAGAGGAGATATGAGCCCAGTGTTGTTAGATCTGACTTATAAGAAAAGCCAGAAACCTGGGACTTTTATGTAAAAATATTCCAATTTTTATGTAAAAATATTCCAATTTTTCATATACTCAACTAATTCAAAAATGTTAAAGCACCATGGAGGGCAATCAGAACACATCTCTTGACTAGAGCTGACATTTGGTTCACCAGTTTGCAATCCCTGCTTCAACCTCTAAGTTAGGCTAGTTGGTGTGCATTCATTTTACATTCAGGGTGAAGGAGGCAAAAGCTTATATGTATACCTGTATAAATCCATCACCACTACTGAGAAAGCAACTTTGTTACCTTCAGGACTTCTTGACTCTGGGTCCTGTGGTGAGTCAGTAGTGGCACCCAAAAGGATATGTCCATGTTCTATCCCCCCAGAACCTGTGAACGTCATCTTATTTTGAAAAAAAAAAAAAAAAAAAAGGTTTTCGCAGATGTAATTAAGTTAGGGATCTTAAGATGAGATCACTGAATTATCCAGGTGGGTTCTAAATCCAATGACAAGGTCCTTACAAGAGAAGATAGGACAGATTTGAAGAAGAGAAGACGAGGTAAAGATGGAGGCAGAGATTGGAGTCATGCAGGCACAAGCCATGGAAAATCTAAAGCCACCAGAAGCTAGAAGAGGCAACGAACAGAATCTCCCCTGGAGTCCTCAGGTGGAGCACGGCCCTGCTGACACCTTCCTTTTTTACTTCTAGTCTCCAGAACTGTGAGAATAACTTTCAGCTGTTTTAAGCCAGCAAATTTGTGATAGTTTGTTACCACAGCACTAGGAAATTAATACAGGGTCAGTAACGTCATCTTTCTAAACAGGGCTTCTATAAGCATCACCCCCATCATCTGATATCCAAAGGTACCTCTGAGGATGTCTGCTGCATCAAGAATGTGTGCCGAAAGTTAAAAATCACCTCCGCCATTGAAACTCTAGATTTCATGACATCAGCCCTAAAATAAGAATGCTCATATATCCCACAGAGAAAATTAAACTTCAGAGAAAAATATCATTCAGGAGAGAGATACATTGAAAACCAGACACTGGGGCCGCTCATGGTCTATACCTCAGAAGACAGTACAGGAATGAGTGTCATCACATCTGAATTCTGCCTAATGATAACTGTTCTTGATTCTTTGCCTCTAAGTTAAAAATGAGAGCTATAACCAAGACATTTTGATGGATCTGAAGACTACTGAGGCAATAGTCATTTTCTAAATTCTAGATACTTAACTAAATGTGAGTTTAAAAACCAAACCTGACATAGAAAATTACCCAAGGGAAAAAAATTAAAAAGACATCTATTAGAGGCCACTGAGTATTGGGATTATTCAACCCATTTATCACCCTTTCTTAAGTAAGCAAGCACTTGGAATCCCCTGTGCTGTTCCCAACGTGGTTTCCCCTAAAGCCCACTAGATCATCAGGTATATTTTATTTTTTCATAGTGTTTCTTTCTATCCAGAAGGAGAAAGGGCAAGGCTGTCAGACAGGTACATGTGTCATGTTTCTGGAATCCATATCTTCCCAAACGCCTGATTTATGATGTACTTTCATACAAACCATGTGGAACCAGAAGCCACTTCTCCCTTAGATTTCTATGGTCCTTTGTACCTTTTTAAAGGCTTTGTTTTGTTCGTTCACTCCACATCTTTTGTGCATTTCCATTCACTAGTCAGTGGGCTAGACCTTCTCTCAGGGAGTTTACCATCTAATAGAAGAGACAGGCAGGGAACAAATCATCACAGAACAGGAGGTGAGGATCATGATAGAGATGTGCTGTGGAAGGGCTATGGAAGCAAAGAAGAAAGAGTGTCGACCGATCTGGAGGTAGTTTCTTAGAGGAGATTCCCCTGGAGCTGGGTCTTGCAGCATCATTAAACGTGAAAGAGTCAGAGCATCATGTACAAAGATACAGAGACACAAGAGGGAGTGGGCACGTGGCCTATTCAGGGGCAGGTGGGAAACTTGAGATGGCTTCAGATGCTGGTGCTGGGAGTGGGGAGGGGAAGCGAGTGGCTGTCCTCCTCCTGGTGGTTTTGGCATCCATCTCCTGCACCTCATTCCTGACTTGGATGAGACCGTCATAATTCCCTGCCTGCCCCTCCACGTGAGCCCCACCAAGCCTCGAGTCTTACTCTTCACAGAGCCATCAGAGCGAGCTTTATAAAACGCTAGTCAGATCGTATGACTCAGCTGGATAATATGATTGAACACTCACCAGTCCATTCCTAGTGCCTCTAGGATCTGGCCCTACCTACTCCTAAGGGCTTGTATTAGTTTTCAGGGCTCCTATAACAAAGTACCACAAAGTGAGAGCCTAAAACAACAGAAGTTTATTGTCTCACAGTTCTGGAGGCTACAAGTCTAAGAGGTCAAGGTATCTCCAGAAGTGGTTTCCTCTGAGGGCCTAAAGGGAGGGATCTGTTCCAGGCCTGCTCCTTAGCTTGTAGATGGCCATCTTCTCCCTGTGTCCTAATCTCTTTTTATAAGGATACGAGTCCTATTGGATTAGGGCGCACCCTGATGACCTCATTGAATTGAATCACCTCTTTAATGAGCCTAACTCCAAATACAGTTACATTCCTAGGTACTGAGGATTAAGATTTCAATATATGAATTTTTAGGGGGACACAATTCAACCCAAAACAGGGCTCATCTCCTATCATTGCCCCCACTCACCCCACACCATATGTCATACCTTTACACTATTTTCTCTGCTTGAAATGTCCTCACTACACTTGGTAGAAAGGCAGTAGAGTGTAATGGTTGACAGAACTGACTCTGGAACAAAAATGTGGTTTTGAATCCCAGCTCTGCCATTCATTTATTGTGTGACTTTGAACTCAAATTGGGAAGGTTAAGCGATAAGTTTTCTCATTTGTACAATAGGGACCGTGCCTCTTACCCTAAAAGATTAAAATTAGTCAATACGTGCAAAGCACCTAAAGCAGTGCCTAGGATGCAGTAAGTGCTGATTAAGAGTCAGCTATGGTACTTACTGTGCCCTGGTGAACTATTCATCGTGGAAGGCTTGGGTCAAACATCATGTCTTCTGAGAAGCCTCCTCTGACCTCACATTCTGCTTCATGTTCCCACAGGACCATGTACCAGTTAATACTTATATGTTTGATTATTGGTTGCCTTTGCCACTAGTCTGTGACCCTTACGGCCAGAGACCTCTCTTCTTAGAGATCAAAAACTCAGTCTCTGAAGTCAGACTGGGCTCCCACCCCAGCACCAACAGTTACTAGCTGTGTGTCCTTCAGCAATTTAATCTAAACTCTGTAATCCTAGGCTTACTTATCTGTAGAACAGATATAACAGTAGTACCTACTATTGTAGTAGGTATTGTGAGGATTAAACTGTATTAGACACATAAAGGATACATCTGCTACAGAGTAAGGAGTAATGATTATTAGCTATTATCTATTTTTATAAGCTTTGTATACTCAGCATCTAGCACTTGCTGAGTACTGATTAGGTGTGCAGTGATGTTTAGTTTGAATGTGATTGAAAAGACTTGAGTAGAATTAAAACAGATTGAAGCCAGATTGGTCAGGCCTAGAAGTGGTCTGAAAAAAAAAATAATGAGGACATGGGCTTCCCTGGTGGCGCAGTGGTTGGGAATCTGCCTGCTAATGCAGGGGACACGGGTTCGAGCCCTGGTCTGGGAGGATCCCACATGCCACGGAGCAACTAGGCCCGTGAGCCACAACTACTGAGCCTGCGCATCTGGAGCCTGTGCTCCGCAACAAGAGAGGCTGTGATAGTGAGAGGCCCGCGCACCGCAATGAAGAGTGGCCCCCGCTTGCCACAACTAGAGAAAGCCCTCACATAGAAACAAAGACCCAACACAGCAAAAATAAATTAATTAATTAATAAACTCCTGCCCCCAACATCTAAAAAAAAAATGATTAAAAGAACAGGATTTGGTTTAAAAAAAAAAAAATGATGAGGACGTGAGCCAAGGCAGTAGAGGCAAGAATAGAGAGATAGGAGAAAAGTGTAGTGAAATTTACAAGCTTGAATGTACTATTGGTTGATGATACTGTTGGTTGTACTATTGGAAAATGAAAGACGGGGGACTCAAACATGATTCCAGTGATCCTGATGACTGGGTGGATCCTGATGACTGAATGCCATTGTCCCAAGACAAGAAACATGGGAGAGGAAACAGATCCATACCGAAAGATAAATAACTCAGTTTCAGTTGTCTTGAATTTGAGATACCAGTGAGATACAAAGTGTCGGTGTCCACTGAGGGTAAAGGTTTGGATGTGGAAGGCAAAGCCAAGCTGTGGTAGGGAGATTTGTGTTGGCACCAGAGGATGATTGAAGGACAGCCCTCAGATAAACACCCAAGGACGAGAAGTACAGTGAAACCCTTGGCTTCCTTCTCTTTTCATCATACCTGTTGGTCCCATCTCCAGTGAGAGCCTAGAACCTCTCTTCATTCTGAGTCAAGGGTCCACAGCCCACACAGGCATGAAAATCTCATTTCTCTCCATATCTTCACCTCTTACTCCTCCTTCCTGTAATAGGTTTTCTGTGGCTTCCAAGAACCGAATCTCTGCTGAAATATTAACCCAGGAGATACAAGAGACAAGGCCTACAATTCACTACTGGGATAATAGTGACCTTAACCGTGTACATTGGAAAATTTAAGTTTCTTAGGTGTCTGAATCTAGTCTCTTTTTAAGAGACATCATCTAAAAGCCACTATCTCTAATCCTCCGGCTTTAGGGAAACATGTGAACAGAGGACTTTACGATGGGAAGAGTCAAGAGGTGAACAAGGAGGCCAGACCAAAATACTTTTGGTTTTACTTTAATACAAAAACAGATAAAATTCCATGGACAAAAGCTAAGTAGGGAAAACATGAGCAGATTCAAGGGATTTTCCTTAAACCTTCTGTCCACAGTCTGTCCCAATCTGACTTCTCCTCGTCGGCAGGATTTTCCCTCAGTCCACGTCTCCAACGTCATCTCCTTTCACAGAAGGTGAGGAGAAGTTGATGCCCTCTGATATCTTTTTTTAAAATTAATATTCTGTGATTGTCTTGTTACAGATGCAGCATATGCTCATCAGAAAACACAGCAAAAAAATATATATATATAACATTTCTTAACATCAGTAATCCTGCACATCCAGAGATAACTGATGTAAACACTTTGGTGAATAGCCTTTGTATTCTATATAGCTATAGACAGAGATATAGACTCTAGATCTAGATCTAGCTAATAGATTATAGCTATAGATAGGTTTATAAGTACAGACATAGCTCTGTGCACATCACTATCTGTCTGTAGTAGCACTACCACATACAACTGTAGAGGATGTTCAGGCTGACGGCACTTTATTGGGTGGAGGGGCATATTTCGACTCATAATCTGCCTTTTTCATTTAAATTAACACAACAGCTTGTTTAATCCCAAATCCTTTCCCTCCTAAAGCTTTATATTGGGTTGTTCTACACTCGTCCAAGTCTAGCTTTGCTCTCTCCAGCTATAATTTTTTCAGCTGTAGCCTTTCCTGTGAGCCCAGCTCCTCTGTGGGTAACCAGGTCCAGGGAGTCTTCAGATTTTCCTACCACAAAGAACTGGCTGCTCATGTTCTGTCTTGGCTGAAGTGACTTGGCCTGAGAATTTCAAATCAAATGTATTCAGCTAGCAGCTACAGTTTCTTTTTATTCCCTCAGACTCAGGTGTGACCCTTGAACACGTTTCCCAATGGCAAAGATTCTTTCTAAAATTGGGGCTGATGGAGTCTTAGATGTAATGACAAAAATAATCATTATAAATTATAGATAACACTTTCTTTTATCTGCAAAGCTAAGGGCTTCGTGATTCACCCTTGGAACCACTCTTTAAGTAGATACTGTTATTGTCCCCAGTTTACAAATGAGAAAACCAAGATTTAAAGAAGTATCTTATCTAAAGTTTGATTCAAACTCAGGATTACCTGTCTCCTTAGCCTGGATCATGCTACACTGCTTCTATCTGTGAGAGTTTCTCATAAAAGATTTAGCAAAAATCCAGGGCATGGATTCTAAGTATTAAAGTCCTCTTTCTCAAGGTTTCAGTTCTTTCTGGATGAGGAAGAGCTATATCAGCAGATTTGCAGGAGGATCTTAGTCAAGGGAGGTAGGTCATCTCCCAGGGATGCCTCAATGGTTTAGAAGGATGATGTAGCTTGATAAAATTTTAAACTGAATAGATTTTATGTATCTGATGACTGGGGGAATCCTCTACAGAGTGCTGAAGGCCAGGCTCAGCAATGGTCAGGCTGGGGTTTTACCTAAAAACTTATTTGACTTGGAGTGCTATTTCTCCAAAGACCATTCCTCTGGGGAAGACTTAGTAATTACACTGCACAACTCCTGCCCAGACCCATTTATAAATATAGTTTACTACTGTTGAAATCAATTGATTTGGCATGAAGGACTTCCTAGGGATAGGTTTCTCCTGTTGAGGATCTTCTGAAGTTCCTTTATTACTAACTTCCATGAGTGCTTTTCCTTCCCCTTTCCTATCAACTTACTCTTGACAGAGCTGAAACTGGTCCTGATGTTCCCATGTGTGGATAAAAGTGGACCTTGCTCTCAAGTCCTGGTTTGATAATGACTAACAGGAAACAAACCAAAAAATTACAAAAAAAAGGTATAAATCTTGGGTAGGTTAGCAATGAAGTATCCAAACTAGAATCTGGAATAGCGTATTCAAGAACTTAGCGTATTTGTATTTCATCACAGACTTTCTTATCACTTGCCTTCTAATTTGCTGATAATAAGTATGAAGAGCCTAGATGTAGTTGTGAGATCCAATTATGAAAATAATGTTGGGACATAGTTCTTTAAGCAGTGGTCTTAGAGATGTTGCAGAAGCATAGATTGTAGCTGACACTTGGAAAATGTATTTCTCCTCAACTCTCCTCCTGTGAAAGCTGCTCCAGCAGCGCAGAGGCATCAACTTTGTTCAGAGAGGGACACCTCTTCTACTGCAGCTGAAGGTAAGGAAGTGGGGGCAGTGAGGAGGTAGATAGTTCATTAAAATGAGCCCTTGGGTTTTAGGGCTGTCATACATGATGGTTTTAATTTTTTCTATGAAATAAGGAGACAGAAGAGATGAGGAAGATACCTGGAAGAGAGTAGTGAAATTCTGGTCCTAGTGGAGATGAGAAGAGGGCTCAGAGAAGGGAAATTTTTTTAAAGGATACAGAGGACACCAAGGAGCAGTGAGTTTGGAGACCCTGTATGTATAGGGGCAGCAATAAGCAGTTGAGTGACAGATAAAAATAGGAGATAGCAGATAATTTGGTTGATCCAGTTTTGGGGATGGGGCAGACACATACAGCAGAAAGTGGTGAAAGTGATGCGTTTGTGTGTCTGGTTTGGATTAGGAAGGAAGCAAAGCCACATGTGGGGATAATCAATGGGGAGAGAAAGGAATATTGAAGAACTAGTGTGTTGAAAGTAAGGGGATGAGATTGAATGTAAGCAAAAGGGGAATATGGGACGAAGAGAGCAAAAAGGTTAGAAGTTGGTTCATGATTGATAAGTTTGAGCTTAAGGAGAGTTCTAGGTGGTAAGATCCAGGGTATATCTGTCAATGGGAATAGGTGGCTGATATGGAAAGAACATGAAGTATTAAGGACACAAGACTCTCAAGGCCAGTTTGTGGAAAGAGTGGACCAGCAGCATTTGAAGACATTTATGACGATGGCCATGCTTTTTTTTTCCCCCTAGTAATAGTGTCTCACTATTTTCTTGTATGCCTTCCTGTTATGGGCTGCTTCTAAGACTTGTGAAACAGGAAAATAACAAAATAGGTAGAAAGCCAGTGAGAAGGACAAAATATAAGTCGTCATGGGATATAAGAAGTGGCCTACACCATCACTCTGATACCAAAACCAGACAAAGATGTCACAAAGAAAGAAAACTACAGGCCAATATCACTGAAGAAGATAGATGCAAAAATCCTCAACAAAATACTAACAAACAGACTCCAACAGCACATTAAAAGGATCATACACCATGATCAAGTGGGATTTATCCCAGAGATGCAAAGATTCTTCAATATACACAAATCAATCAACGTGATACACCATATTAACAAATTGAAGGAAAAAAACCATATGATCAGCTCAATAGATGCAGAAAAAGCTTTTGACAAAATTCAACACTGGTTTATGATAAAAACCCTCCAGAAAGTAGGCATAGAGGGAACTTACCTCAACATAATAAAGGCCATATATAACAAACCGACAGCCAACATCATTCTCAGTGGTGCAAAACTGAAACCATTTCCACTAAGATCAAGAACAAGACAAGGTTGCCCACTCTTATCACTCTTATTCAACATGGTTTTGGAAGTTTTAACCACAGCAATCAGAGAAGAAAAAGAAAGAAAAGGAATCCAAATCAGAAAAGAAGTAAAGCTGTCACTGTTTGCAGATGACATGATACTATACATAGAGAATCCTAAAGATGCTACCAGAAAACTACTTGAGCTAACCAATGAATTTGGTAAAGTTGCAGGATACAAAATTAATGCACAGAAATCTGTTGCATTCCTATACACTAATGATGAAAAATATGAAAGAGAAATTAAGGAAACACTCCCATTTACCATTGCAACAAAAAGAATAAAATACCTAGGATAAACCTACCTAGGGAGACAAAAGACCTGTATGCAGAAAACTATAAGACACTGATGAAAGAAATTAAAGATGATACAAATAGATGGAGAGACATGCCATGTCTTTGGATTGAAAGAATCAAGATTGTGAAAATGACTCTCCTACCCAAAGCAATCTACAGATTCAATGCAATCCCTATCAAACTACCAAAGGCATTTTTCACAGAACCAGAACAAAAAATTTCACAATTTGTGTGGAAACACAAAAGACCCCGAATAGCCAAAACAATCTTGAGAAAGAAACACGGAGATGGAGGAATGAGGCTCCCTGACTTCAGACTATACTACAAAGCTACAGTAATCAAGACAGTATGGTACTGGCACAAAAACAAAAATATAGATCAATGGAACAGGATAGAAAGCCCAGAGATAAACCCACACACATATGGTGGTCACCTTATTTTTGATAAAGGAGTCAAGAATATACAATGGAGAAAAGACACCCTCTTCAATAAGTGGAGCTGGGAAAACTAGACAGCTACGTGTAAAAGAATGAAATTAGAACACTCCCTAACACCATACACAAAAATAAACTCAAAATGGATTAAAGACCTAAATGTAAGGCCAGACACTATCAAACTCTTAGAGGAAAACATAGGCAGAACACTCTATGACATAAATCACAGCAAGATTCTTTTTGACCCACCTCCTAGAGAAATGGAAATAAAAACAAAAATAAACACATGGGACCTAATGAAACTTCAAAGCTTTTGCACCGTAAAGGAAACCATAAACAAGACAAAAAGACAGCCCTCAGAATGGGAGAAAATATTTGCAAATTAAGCAACTGACAAAGGATTAATCTGCAAAATTTACCAGCAGCTCAGGCAGCTCAATATCAAAAAAACAACCCAGTCCAAAAATGGGCAGAAGACCTGAATAGACATGTCTCCAAAGAAGACATACAGATTGCCAACAAACACATGAAAGGATGCTCAACATCACTAATCATTAGAGAAATGCAAATCAAAATTACAATGTGGTATCACCTCACACCAGTCAGAATGGCCATCATCAAAAAATCCAGAAACAATAAATGCTAGCGAGGGTGTGGAGAAAAGGGAACCCTCTTGCACTGTTGATGGGAATGTAAATTGATACAGCCACTATGAAGAACAATATGGAGGTTCCTTAAAAATCTAAAATTAGAACTACCATATGACCCAGCAATCCCACTACTGGGCATATACCCTGAGAAAACCATAATTTAAAAACCATAATTCATTGTGGTCATGTACCACAATGTTCATTGCAGCTCTATTTACAATAGCCAGGACATGGAAGCAACCTAAGTGTCCATCGACAGAAGAATGGGTAAAGAAGATGTGACACATATATACAATGGAATATTACTCAGCCATAAAAAGAAATGAAATTGAGTTATTTGTAGTGAGGTGGATGGATCTAGAGTCTGTCATACAGAGTGAAGTAAGTCAGAAAGAGAAAAACAAATACTGTATGCTAACACATATATATGGAATCTAAAAAAAAAAAATGGTTATGAAGAACCTAGGGGCAGGACAGGAATAAAGACTCAGACGTAGAGAATGGACTTGAGGACACGGGGAAGGGGAAGCTGGGAAGAAGTGAGAGAGTGGCATGGACTTATAAATACTACCAAATATAAAATAGCTAGTGAGAAGCAGCCACATAGCATAGGGAGATCAGCTCGGTGCTCTGTGACCACCTAGAGGGGTGGGATAGGGAGGGTGGGAGGGAGACACAAGAGGGAGGAGATATGGGTATACATGTATATGTATAGCTGATTCACTTTGTTATAGAGCAGAAACTAACACACCATTGTAAACAATTATATTCCAATAAAGATGTTAAATAAATAAATAAAAGATAAGAAAAAGAAAGAAAAAAGAAGTGGCCTAAATGATGGGGATTACCTAGTTCAGGGACCTTAATCACTTCCTCATGTTATGGGGCTGTGTACATTTCTTATTTGCTCTCCTCTACTATTGGTTCCTTGGAAGGAGGTCTGTGGCTCATCATCTGAGCATCCTCTTCCAGTTCTGAGCATATATAGCCCTTCTTCAAAAAAAGTTCATTGAGTTAATAGCTTGCCAGTGGTTCTGATAAATCTTTAGATGTCTGTACATGGCTTTTACAAATGCTTGTATTAATGCTCAAATATTCACATAATGCTTTCTGTATGTGTAGCTTTGGCCCACTTGCATAAGTTGGGAGATTCAGCGTGACCACAAGAGTAGGTCTAGACACCGCTGAGGGAAGGGGAAGTTCCCAGAGGACACGGGCAAGCTTTCTCCTAAAGCTTCTAGATTCCCAGCCTCTAGTACAGGCCCCTGTACTTAATAAATGCCAAAGAATTCCAGATTAGAATGATGATGCCCCACCTTCTAAGGAATCTACTTCTGACTAACTAGACACTGAGAGGTAACAAGTGTCAGTATTACCAGAAGCACAAGGCCATCTGACCACCCACGGACTTACGTTCATAAAATGCTTTTTGATCTTCAGATTAACATACCGTATGTATTTTTTATATAAATTTATTTATTTTTGGCTGCACTGGGTCTTCGTGGCTGCGCATGGTCTTTCTCTAGTTGCAGCAAGTAGGGGCTACTCTTCATTGCAGGTGCAAGTGCTTCTCAATGCGGTGGCTTCTCTTGCTGCAGAGCAAGGGCTCCAGGCATGCAGGCTTCAGTAGTCATGGCACATGGGCTCTGTAGTTGTGGCTCGTGGGCTCTAGAACACAGGCTCAATAGTTGTGGCGGCAAGTGGGATCTTCCCCGACCAGGGCTTGAACCCATGTCCCCTGCATTGGCAGGCAGCTTCTTAACCACTGTGCCACCAGGGAAGTCCCCAGTTTTTTAATGAAGGCAAGTACTTGAATTATTTTACAAATATAAATTAAATAAGTAAGATTCCAGCTGGGCAGTATTTACTATATTGTAGGATAATGTGTTCTGAATGCTGCCGATTTCAAGTCCAGAAATGAGGAGTAGCATGGTTTTGATCCCATTCTGCTGACAGTTCTTAGCCAGTCTTTGAAATTGTTGGAGGCTCGTGGATGCTTCAGCTCAGTGAAGGGACATCATGACAAAAAGGCAAACTTCTTGTAAACACTGGTGGTACAGGCCTGGGCTGGGCTGGGCATCTTTCCCCTTGATGAGCTCTCTGTTTAGAACCAGAACCAGGGAAATTGGAGTAACAGTGTAGGGGTGAGCCCTGAAGTGGTGTGTCAAGATCTGTGATTTGACAATACATATTTTTTGGTGACCATCTGGGGATTAAATTAACATATTTAAAGTTCAAAAGGGAATAGAAATTCATTACTAGAATGGGAGAGGTCATTTTTTTCCTGGATCCCTCCCAAAGAGAAAATTGAGAACAGGATTTGTTACAGGAAAAACCCAAAGGGATTTTTTTTTTCCTTCAAAGAAGCCAGCAGATGTTTTCATTCTTTTGTAGAGCCAACTCTTGGTTAATCAGCATTTGGATATTCAGTTTTTCAGTTATTCAGTTTTGCTTTTCTCGTTCATGTCACCAGACCTGACAAGAGCTTCTCCTACTATTTGAGAGATTCTATTGTTTGTTAGAAAATCTACCACCAGTTAGATAGAGCAAAAAGAACAGAAAACAAGGCTTATTTTCCAGTTTATCAACATTTTGCCTTCTTTTATTCTTACCTTCTCCTTTTTCCTCTCTACATGAAACTCCCTCACCGTATCCTTCATGCCAGCAGGTGGACAGGTCCTCAGAGTTTCATCATCCGCCCCAATCCTCTCCCCAAGACACATAGCCACTTCCTCACAGCCACTCCCCCTTCACGTGATTACACAGTTAGAAATTTAGCACAGGTCTCAGAATTTTTAAATGCTGAATAACCTTGCAATGAGTTAACCTCTAGAGGTCTCATTCACTGACGTACTTTTTTCCCAATTAAAAAAAACTTTTTTGAGTAGCATCAAAGATAGTGTTGCTGTTCAGTTGTAGCACTAGATCAAAAACTCAAGGTCCAAGATCATGGTTCACTGGGATACAGATATCTTGTAAATCTCATCTTCCCGTACAAAAGAGAAAGAAGGAACATATAGAGTACCATTACATCATTATTTAATTTTCTCAACAGTATGCTGGGCTATCACTAGTCCCATTATACAGATGAAGAAATTAAAGTTTAGAGAGTAAGTAACTATTCTGAGGTCACACAGCTGGTAGAGGGCAACCAGCCTTCAAATTCAGGTCTGTCCGGCATCAAAGCTTTGTTTGTACATGACTTTCCTTCCTAATTCAAGAAAGGACATATAATGACTTTAAATATCATCTACCCTGACTTATTTGCAAGTGTATGTTATCCTTTTTTTCAGTGGTTGTGGATTTTAGGGGTCAACTGGGTGCCCATTTAGGGCACCTGTCTAATGACAGCAGTGGTATCAAGTCAAAAGGAAACTTGGAATAAATACAGGTGATTGAAAGTGTTTGCATATGTTTCTGTTTGACTATCTGAGCAGTGTGGATATTGCACTATATCTAAGAGTGGACTGGCGGTGGGTTTTTTGATGGCCTGGAGGATGAATAATTAGGAGAAAAATATATATGACTGAGCCCAGGGTCACAGTTGTTGACGGTAACAACTACAATGATCTCATGGAAGGTCGGAGATGGAAGGGATTTAAAAACCATCTAGTTGACCCTATCATTGAGCCAGTGCAGAAACTGAGGACCAGATGTGTTGTGACTTGGGTGCCTATCAGAACACCTTTGAATAATAGTTTAATGGGGAAGCAGAAGACAAGAGCAGTTAAAGAACTACCCACAAGTACAAAGCTAAGCCCTGCTCAGGCTGGACTAGAGCTCTTTGTGGTCTTGTTCATTTATTCCTTCATTTGCCTCTTTGCTTGTTTCAGACACCAGTTGTTGGGGACTTACTCTGTATCAGGCACACTGATAAACAACTATTCTGGATTATCTCAATCGTCACAACTCTTTGAAGCAGACAACATTTTATTATCATTTAACGCTGGAGGAATCCAATTCTTAAACGGATTAGGTACCTTGTCCAAGGTCAAATTAAATGATGGCATCAGAGGCAAACCCAGGTGCTTTGACCCTATCCAGAGCTCTTAACCCTTGCAATACTCTGGAAGGAGAAAGAGGGTGAGTTGCTATTTTTTCCCAGAAGAACTGAGACCTAGTAGTGTCAGTAATTTCCTCCAGATCCCACAGAAAGTGGGAAAACCAAAACTAGATTCAGAGTCTTGTAGCCCTCCAACAGTGTCCTTTTTTTCATGACTTGATGAGGGGTCCGTATATTTTACATCAAGGCCTTAAAAGTATAACCCAGGTACAGTAGCCTGTGGCTGACAACCTCTGCTTTTCCCCTTATGCAACTTGAAATCCATTCAGCCATTCAATAATTCCCTCCAAAAGATACAACCTCATACTACAATGATGAAAAACAGATCTTTTACTAAAAGTTTTGAGGGGAGGCAGGAATTGTTCACCACAGAGTAGAACTCTTAGCACAACCATCAGTACATATCTTGGTTCTCCCCTGAAGGGTTTCTCTTCTTGCAGCTGCTACTTCTAGTTCTCTTTCCTCACAACATCTCTACAAATTTCTTCTCATGGAGCTATTCAGCTCTAGCCCTCTGCCCTAATACCCCACTTGATAACATGAAAGCCCAGTAATTAGCTAAACAGTACTAAGCCTGTCTCTTATGAGGCTTGGTTCCTGCCATGCAAAAGCCTTACCTGGTCGGCCTCTAAATCCACAGTTGCTGCAGCATCACCTTCCGCGAGTCCCCCCTTTATACCTCCCTTCCCTCTTGACATTTTCCTCAGGGGGTGGGGAAGGGAGCTCAGGAAGGGATTCTGGACAAGGAGTTGATGCTGCCTCCCTTCCCCCCCAACATTACCCACTTCCACCCCACACACACACCCTTTTCTTTCTTTTTCCAGGGGTGTATTGGCTTAGGAGAAATATAAACGAGTTTCTCCACCTTTTTTTTTAAGTTACCTTATCAAAATACATTAACGTTTTTTTAAAATGGAAGTGTAGTTGACTTACAATGTTGTGCTAGGTTCAGGTGTCCAGCAAAAAATAAAACTAACTTTTAATGTTAAAAACTAGGGAATAAAACAAAACAAAAAAGCCTGTGTCTTAAAATTGAAAAATCCTTTTGTAAACGACCCTTGGAATGCAAAGGAAATCAAAAATTGGAAAATGACTAAGAAATGCTGATAATAGAACTACATAGCAGCATCGCTGGTGGGAGAGAATGCCAGTCAGCCGGTTTCGGAACAATGTGATACATAGCTACGTATTTTAGAAAAACAAGAATTACAACAGCCAACCTATGTTGCCCTCAGTTACATTAATAGCCAGCTAAGATCCAGCCCCACTCACCAGCAGGCCAGCATTAGCTTTGGAACACCTAGGAACCCACAGCCAGCCATGTCAGGATCTAGCTCCACCCACCAGCAGGCTGACACTAGGCACAAAAACCCTGGCCCTGCAAACACCCACCCCAGAACCCAGCTCTGCCCACCAGTGAGCCAGGACTAGCCCTGGGACCCGTTGGCTTTCCGCAGCCAGCCGCATCTTGACCCAGCCCTGCCAACCAGTGGCCAACAGCCTCCACACGAGGCAGGTAACCCGCTAACCAACCAGGCCAGCGGCCAGCCACGCCTACAAGACAACCCCCAGTAGTCAGCCCACACAACAGAAGGACCTTGCAGCCCACATAGGCGGCACCCCTAGAGCATATAATTCTGGTGACCGTAGGTGAGTGTGCTGCTGGGATGCATAGGGCATCTCCTATAAAATGCCACTTTTCCAAGGCTGGGAAACATAACTAACCTACCAGATACATCGAAACAAAATCAGCAAGTTAGGTAAAATGAGGCAACAGAGGAATATGTTCCAAATGAAGGAACAAGATAAAGCCCCAGGTGAAGAACTAAGTAGAGATAGGCAATCTCCCCAAGAAAGAGTTCAGTTCAAGTTCATGATTGTAAAGATGATCAAAGGACTCAGGAGAAGAATGGATGAATGGAGCAAAAAGTTATTAACGAAGAGTTAGAAAATATCAGGAAGAACCAAACAGATGAAGAATGCAGCAACTGAAATGAAAAATACACTAGAAGGAACCAATAGTAGATTAAATGATACAGAGAAACAGGTCAGCAAGCTGGAAGACAGAGTAGTGGAAATCACTGAAGCTGAACAGAAAAAAGAATAAAAAGAAATGAGGACAGTTTGAGACCTCTGGGAAAACATCAAGGATACTAACATTTGCATTATAGGGGTCCCAAAAGGAGAGAGAGAAAGAGGCAGAGAACATATTTATTTGAAGACATACTATTGAAAATTCCCTAACCTGGGCAGCAAAGGAAACAAACATCCAGGTACAGGAAACACAGCGAGTACCAAACAGGATCCACCCAAGGAGAACCTCCAACAGGACACATTGTAATTAAGATGGCAAAAATTAAAGATAAAGAGAGAATATTAAAAACAGCAAGGGAAAAGCAACACTCTGGGCATACATCCGAAGAAAACAAAAACACTAATTCAAAAAGATACATGCACCCCAATGTTCATAGCAGAGTTTTATTTACAATAGCCAAGATATGGAAGCAACCTAAGTGTCCATCAATGGATGAATGGATAAAGATGTGGTACACACACACACACACACACACACACACACACACACACAATGGAACACTACTCAGCCATAAAAAAGAATGAAAATTTGCCATTTGCAACAACATGGATGGACCTGGAGGATATTATGCTTAGTGAAATAAGCCAGACAGAGAAAGACAAATACTGTATGATATCACTTATGTGTGGAATCAATCTAAAAATTAAAACACACGAATGAATGTAAGAAAATAGAAACTGACTCACTGATATAGAGAACAAACTGGTGGTTACCACTGGGGAGAAGGAAGGGGAAAGGGGCAAGACAGGGATAGGAGATTAAGAGGTACAACTACTATGTATAAAATAAATAAGCTACAAGGATATATTGCACAGCACAGGGAATATAGTCAATATTTTATAATAATTTTAAATGGAGTATAATCTATAAAAATTGTGAATCACTATGTTGTATACCTGAAACTAATACAATATTGTAAATCAAATATACCTCAATTAAAAAAAAAAAACTATGGGGCTTCCCTGGTGGTGCAGTGGTTAAGAATCTGCCTGCCAATGAAGGGGACACGGGTTCGATCCCTGACCCGAGAAGATCCCACATGCTGCAGAGCAACTAAGCCCATGCACCACAACTACTGAGCCTGCGCTCTAGAGTCCGCAAGCCACAGCTACTGAAGCCCATGCCCCTAGGGCCCGTGCTCCGCAACAAGAGAAGCCACGACAATGAGAAGCCCGCGCACCGCAACGAAGGGTAGCCCCTGCTCGCCACAACTAGAGAAAGCCCATGCGTAGCAAGGAAGACCCAACACAGCCAAAAATAAAAACAAATAAATTAAAAATAAATAAATAATTTAAAAAAAATATTTAAAAAACTATGTAGCAGAATCTATGGAACATAGCTAAAGCAATGCTGAAAGGAAATTTTGTATTTATATTAATGAGAAAGAAGTACTTAATTAAAAAATTTAGAAAATGAACTAGAAAAGAAACTCAAGGAAAAAGTAAAAATAATAGCACAAATTAATCAATTATAAAGCAAAACAATGTGGTAAAACCAATAAATTAATCTAAGAACAAGGAACCCAATAAAAGAGATAGACTATTAGCTAATCTTTTTTTTTAAGTTGGGGTACAGTTGCTTTACAGTGTTGTGTTAGTTTCTGCTATACAACGAAGTGAATCAGCTCTACATATACATATATCCCCTCCGTCTTGGACCTGCCTCCCACCTCCCTTCCACCCCCCCATCCCCCCATCCCACCCATCTAGGTCACCACAGAGCACTGAGCTGAACTCTCTGCGCTATACAGCAGGTTCCCACTAGCTATCTGTTTCACACATGGCAGTGCACATACGTCAATCCCAGTCTCCAAATTCATCCCGCCCCCCTCCCCCCACCGTGTCCACACGTCCATTCTCTACGTCTGCATCTCTATTCCTGCCTTACAAATAGGTGCATCTGTACCATTTTTGTAGATTCCACATATATGCGTTAATCTTAACAAGAACAAAATAAAGCAAAAACATGTTCAAAGGAAGGAAGAATGGGTAAATAATTGCAGCTAGAAAGGAATACAAACAATGATAAACTGAACTCTAGACAAGTGAAATTGAAAATCTGGATGAAATGTATGGTTTTCCAGAACTGACTCCAGAAAAAAGAAAAAAAGTAGATCAATTTCCAAAGAAGAAATAGGAAAACATGTCAAAGAGCTACGCTCTAAAAACATTCATTTATTTGTAGGAAGCTTTCTTTTTTTCCTATTCAGATGAGTTTATATAACAGTGGAGTTAGTTCCATAACAGTTTGGTAAAATTCAACTATGAAACCTAATTTGGGCCTGGTGATTTTTTAGGGAGTAATTCTGCAATAAAAATGACATTTTCGGGGCTTCCCTGGTGGTGCAGTGGTTGAGAGTCCGCCTGCCGATGCAGGGGATGCGGGTTTGTGCCCCAGTCCGGGAAGATCCCACATGCCGCGGAGCGGCTGGGCCCGTGAGCCATGGCCGCTGAGCCTGCGCGTCCGGAGCCTGTGCTCTGCAACGGGAGAGGCCACAACAGTGAGAGGCCCGTGTACAGCAAAAAAAAAAAAAAAAAAAAAAGACATTTTCTCAGTGGGAGAAAATGGAGACTATTTGAATAAAGGCATTGGGACAACTTAGAAAAAATTTTTCCACCATCTTGTTACATTAAAAATGTATGTGTGATCGAAGATTTAAATGTTAAAAAAATCATTAAAATATGAAATAATGTTTCTATAATATCAGAGTATGAAGTATCTCCTAAGTATGATACAAAACCCAGAAACCACTGTTAAAAATTGAAAAATTAGAATATGTAAAA
This sequence comes from Stenella coeruleoalba, assembly GCF_951394435.1. NCBI lineage: Eukaryota > Metazoa > Chordata > Mammalia > Artiodactyla > Delphinidae > Stenella > Stenella coeruleoalba. The sequence continues at coordinate 54,172,540 of NC_137148.1, forward strand.
GTCAGATTTTACATGTAAAAATATACCATAAATAAGATGAATAGAAAAATTAAGTGCGTGAAAATATTTGTAAAACACGTAAAAGACAAATGGCTAATTTCCTTAATTCTTTTTTTTAATTTATTTATTTGTTTATTTTAGGCTGCATTGGGTCATTGTTGCTGTGCGCGGGCTTTCTCTTGTTGCGGTGAGCGGGGGCTACTCTTTGTGGAGCATGGGCTCTAGGTGCGTGGATTTCAGTAGTTGTGGCACGTGGGCTCAGTGGTTGTGGCTCACGGGCTCTAGAGCGCAGGCTCAGTAGTTGTGGCGCACAGGCTTAGTTGCTCCGCGGCATGTGGGATCTTCCCGGGCCAGTGATCGAACCCGTGTCCCCTGCATTGGCAGGCGGATTCTTAACCACTGCGCCACGAGGGAAGTCCCAAATTACCTTAATTCTTAAGTAATTCCTAAAAATTCAAATACACATTAGAAAAATAAGCAAAGCTGGTTCTAAAGAGATGATACCTAAAGTGATGCTCAGTCTCACTCATAATAAGAGAAATACAAATTCAAGTTATCATACGCTATTCTCCACGTATCAGATCGGCTTGATGCACATATATTGGTGAGTGGCGGGGAGGAGGGGTAGGCATTCTGTCATATAGTTTTGAGTGGAATGTAAATTAGTGCCACCTTTTCGGATGGCAGTTCATTAGTAACCAGCAAAAATTTAAATGATTATCTTTCAACCCAGCAGTTCCACTTCCAGATTGTATTCAAACATGGGGAATTGATATTAACGGTTGATTGTAATAGGGAAATACTGGGAACAACCTAGATAGACGTCATTAGAGAACTACTGAATAGTAAATAAAACATGATCATCCAACTATGGAAATACCACGTAACATGAACAAAGAATGAGGCAGCTCTATCCATAGGATAAGCGCCAAAGTGCATTGTTACGTGAAACAAGTAAAGCAGAGCAGGATGTGTAACCTACTGCACAAATATAAAGCTAGCATATTGAAACAGCGTGACTCATGGAGTGAAATCACAAAGCGACTTTATTTTGTGTCCCACTGACCCATTAAAATGTATTCAATGGGGAAGGTCTCCTGCCCCTAGATGACAATTCAGTTCCATGATGTTTCTGATCACTTGTGAATTATACAAAGTTTTGTATCACATTAGATCACCAATCTCAATTTAGATTTCTCAGCCTCAATTAAGAAATTCGAATGCCCAGACCCATATCAGAGTCAAAATTGCGAACTCATGTTAAGTTACTGCTGCACCCCTCTCCCAAGTGAGGCTTGCTCTCTTTAGCTCGCTGCTACTTATTACTAATTATTTCTGACTACTCTAGGGTAGTCAGAAAGGGGAACAGGAAAGACTCTGCATTCTAAGGATGGCTTTACACGCTCTATGTCTCACAGGTGATTGAAACAGATGAGTTTTCCTCAGGCGTAGTGTGACCAACTTGTCCCAGGTTGCCAGGGTCTTCCCAGTTTTAAAATGAAGCCATGTCTCTGAAATTCCCTCAATCCGCGTCCATTGGGATGGCTGTCATCCTACTCAGAGGATACTGCTGTGGCTTTTTAGGGCAACCCTCCCACTATTGGAGGTATCTCACCTGCATTCCTTTGGTGCATGTGATGCGCTCTCCTTAGGAGCATTGCCTGCTCTTCCTCCTATTTACAGTCCACCTCCAGCTTCTAAATCCTGAGATCTCTTTCCCATCTAGATAGACTATTGTGTGTGACTTAATGTAATTTTCTCCCTTGCCGTCCCCATCTCTCTGTCTCTGTCTCCTGTGTGGCCCATACCTGGTCCATGAAAATCACACATCCTTTGTGTTGACACACTGTGAGCTTCCGGACCCAACCCACGTGACCCAAACTCCCATGGCTCCACCCATCTGTTGTCTCTGGCTCTCAGGTGAGAGGGAGACACCACCACTTGTCTGTCACTGGCAGGGCCGCGTGTCAAAGGGAGTCCCATGGAAGGTTCGCTCTACACCTGAGGTGGGTGGGCAATAGGATGCCCTGCACTGCTCTCTCCAAAGAAATCATCTTCACAATCACAAATCCATCTCACTTTTCCCTTCCATCAGCAACCCACCATTTTATACCCACAAAGTGGGTACAAAGTTTGTCATTAAACTGGCTTCTATTTCCACTGAAGATTTATATTTTGGTATGACATTCAAATTGGAATCTGGCAATCTAATATCTGTCATTTCAGAGTCATAGCTGAAAGCGCCATTTTAACGTCTTATTTCTATATTTATATATGCGTAGAATAGCACCGGAAGGATGTGTAAGAGATAGTGGTTGACTCCAGGATGGGGAAGTAGCTGACAGAAGAGGAAAGGGAAGGAGACTTATTTATCACTATTTACATTTTTGTATCATTTATGACATTTAAATGTACATACTGTGTGTATATCACAAAAACAAATTAGTATTTCTTAAAAGGTAATGGTAGAATGCCTATGATTACACTTAAGCATAGGCCTTGTATAAATTGCCAAATTTTGCTAAAAATACTAAGTTGATAATAATTAGTAGATGTGGTTCTCTGCAGGAATAGATGAATCAAAACAACAGAATGGAAAGTTCAGAAACAAACCTTAGGCTATATGTGAACTTACCATACGCTAAAAGTACCACAAATCAACAAGGGGGATCGATTATTTTAAAAGTTGTACCTGAGCAACAGGTCAGCCATTTGGAGAAACATAAAGTTAGGTCTCTTGCTCACTCCTAAACCAAACCAATTTCAAATAGACTAAAAAGGTGAATAAAAGAAAGTAAATCATTATAGCAATAGCTAAAAACAAAACTGAACAGTGTTATAATCTTGACATGGGGAAGGATATCAAGTATGACACAAATAGAGAAGCTATGAAGGAGAGGTTGAATAATTAACTACATAAAAATTAAAGCCTTCAAAATTTCCCCAAATGTAAATAATGACAAAAATACATTTGTACACACACAGAAAAATAATCCACAAAGCCATGTACCATAGCATTCACAGTAGCTTGATTTTGTGGCAGTATTATGCAGGTGATTTTAATTGTCCTTTTTTCTTATTTCCTGGGTGTTTTTTTCTTGAAATTAATATGCAGTACTTAGTAATAGATTTATTTTAGATTGCATCAGAAATAATTTGTGATATGTTACAATAATGACTCCCTATTGAAACACCATTTTCCAGTAAACCATAGACTAAATATGTTTGCTCAGGCAAAGGAAATGTTTTCATAGCAGGTATTTTACCCCCATGGTCCTGTTCCTAGAGTTACTGATCCTCATCAAGAAAAGGGCTGAAACTCGAATCCTTCCGTGCACTTACTTACTTTGAGCTGACATTAATAGTCCACTGTCCACAATGACATTTGAGACAGGTTCTATTGAGGAACCTGAAACTGGAGAACTTGGTTATAAGCAGCTCCTAACAGAATGCTATTGTGAAGGGTGTACATGCCCTAATTGATTTATTCTTTCACACCCAGGTTAAATTTTTCTAATTCCAGCTTTAGAGAAGAGGGCAAGGCAGATACTTTTAGCCAGAAATTTCAGAGAAGGGGAAATTATGGTTATACTGCTTCAAAAAGTCAACATTTGCCATGTTCAGAAGTTGTAAAAAAAAAAAAAAAAAAAAACTTATACTCCACAAAAGAAAAGCTCTTTTCTAAAAAAAACTATGGGATAAAGTACTAATAAGAGCCACAAAACAGAAATGAAGATGTTCCATTAGTAGTAGTGATGGTGACCTTTATTGAATGCCTACCATGTGCCAGGCACTGTGCTGTATGCTCTATTCCATTTTCTCTAGCCAGAAGTAACTTCTTTAAAAACAAGCTCCTTTACTGATTACTTTTCAAACAGATAATTTCATAAAAATGAGATTTCTTTTGAGACTTCTCTAGCTCATCACTTAGTTTAGAAAATTGTTGCTGAGTACAGACATAAATAATAAGAAAGGTCCTAATACCTACTAAAATTTCTCTAGGAAGTTTTGAAATATAAATGAAGATCTTTGGACTCTTTCATTTTTCCGTGGTGAAAAACAGAGTTTATAGCAGAGTCAGACACTTAAATTCCTGCAAGGAGCTGGAAGACGATGATGACGGTGATAGCTAGTACTTAATGAGCCTTACTCTAGGTCAGGCACTATTCCAAGTGCTTTCCACATGTGAATTAATTTAATCTATCCAGCAACTCTATGAGGACTTACAAGTATTATCTCTGTTTTAGGAGAATGAAACTGAAGCATAAAGAAATTTTCAAACTTCTCCAAGATCATGCAGCTAGTGAGTAATGAGCCTGGTAATTGGATCCAGATAGTCTGGTTCTAGGGCTCTTACACAACACCACACCTTGGAGACCGGCCTCCCTAGCCCAGATCCCTTTGGGACGGGGTGGGATGGGGTGGGGTCGGATGGGGTATCAAGTTATCAGACTTGTAGAAATAGGTCTGCATCCTTTAACTAGCTTTTCGAAATGAATAGCTGAAACAACCATTTGGGCAAAATCAGTCCCACATTCTAGTATGGAATTAAACAAAAATCAAGCTGCCTAAGTTGCCGAGATAATTGTCTCAGGGTTTTCTTATCCTCTGCTGCAAGACACCTACGTAGAAGAGCACATTTCTTTGGATACCCACTTCCTCTGTGAATCTGAAAGACCAGACTTTCACTCGGTGTCATTGTTCTTCCCTGGGAAAGTTAGTTTGCCTTTTATCTGAATCAGTGAGATATTGACTGGAATAGTAACACTGTTATAGGATATACATACTTACTATACATAGCAGAAGTCAGAATTCCTACTATGCAAAACCATCCGATGTCTCTGGAAACAGCTGAGTCTAAGTAATGTAGTGACTTTGCAAGTCAGAACGGATTTCAATGCTGAGCCCCCAACTTACTAGCTCTGAGACCTTGGGAAGGTAGCTTAACTTCCCTCAGCCTCAGTGTTTTCATCTTCAAGATGGGGACAAAACATACCTACTTTACCGAGTTGTTGAGAGGGTCAAATGAGATACCATGTCTGGTACAGTGACTGGTAAGCAGTCCATAATTGTTAGCTGTTACCGTTTTCATCATCTTTATCTTCAACATCTCATCATAATTAGCCAACACCTGCTCTCTTGTCACCATTCTTCAGCATTAAAAATGATTTTCAGTGTGGCTCTCACCTTGCTTTTAATTTTTAAGTGTGGACAATGAGATATGGAGACAGGAGGCTATCAAATTTTCCATCTGAAGCATCTTGTAAACTTAAACCAACAGGAAGGAAGGACAAGACAAGATGGTAATGAGGAAAGCCCGTGCCACAGAGCATCCTTGTGGCCAAAGCTCTTGCAGTAAATGCAGAGCACATAAGACGGAATGTCCCCTTATGTCACAGCTGAAAACTGTCACATAAATATTTTTGTCAGTTGGCTTTATTTTACAGATGTTTTCGAGAATTTGTTGTTGAAACAGCCAATCCACTCCTGAATAAAAAAACCTTTGGCAGTACTCAAAGTGTCAACTAATTAGATCCAAATTGCAGCTGAACATTTTGAAATGTATGCATCGCCCACGTGAATACTGAGTGAATTTATTATAAATAGAATTTCAATTGCATGAAAGGACCCTCAATGGCACGGGAGTAAACTAATTGGTGAGCATTTATTAAAAACCTTATTAAGATCTCAGCTCACAAGGGATGGTGCGCAATGTATTAAATGATGGGTATTCCAGCCGTGTACTCGGGGAAGGCATTCTGCGTGGGAGTCAGAAAACCGCTAGAAGTTTTGTGTAACAAACTGGATTGTAATCCCATTTCTGCTACTAATTTTGTGAAGGTTAAAAAGTCACTTATCCTTTTTGTGTAAACTGGACCCCTACCTATCCTGTTGGCCTAATTCCCCCTGCAAACTTTTTTATAAGTGAATTTGAGTGGCTTGAGGTGATGCCACCCATTCTCATTCGCAAGACCTGTAGCTTCTTACAAACTCAGTGGGCAACTTCACACATTTATGCTACCACCTGCTCTGAAGATAAAGAGTTGATGTAAACTTTGGGGATCTCAGCTTCTGCCTTTGGATAAGGTGCACTTTGACCCATTTACCAAAGTACATCATGATATGTGATATAGATGACAGAATTCTAGATGGGGTGGTTGATAAAAATATTGTAAAATAAGTTAAACAACCAAGCAGAAAAGTCTATTTGCTCATTATATAAAGAACTCTATAGCTTTTAGAACCATCCAGAAATGAAGCTGTCTGTTTTGTAGGTAGTGAGTGATTTGTCACTGGACCTTTGACGGTCAATGCCCGAAAATAATCTGCAAGAGGTTTGAAGAAGAGACTTTGGTATAGATATAGGTAGGTGTATTAGTTTCCTTAGGCTGCCGTAACAAAGTACCGCAAACTGGGTGGTTTAAAACAGCAGAAATTTATTGTCTCGTTGTTCTAGAAGTCCAAAATCAAGGAAGCAGTAGAGCTCTGAAAGCTCTAAGGAAGGATCTTTTCTTGCCTCTTCCTAGTTTCTAGTGGTTGCCAGAAATCCTTGCTGCTCCTTGGCACGTAGCTGCATCAATCCAGGCTCTACTCCTGTCTTCATAGGGACTTCTTCCCTCTGTGAGTGTCTCCACATCTCTCTCTCTCCTTCTAAGGGTACCAGTCATCGTGATTAGGGCCCACCCTAACCCAGCATGACCTCATCTTAACTTGACTACATCTGTGAAGACCCTATTTCCAAATAAGATCACATTCACAGGTATAGAGTATTAAGAATTCAACCCAGGGTTAGGGGGTAGGGAGAGCACATAGTTCAACTGACAACAGTAGGTATGACTAATTGACTGATTCTAGGAGTTTATAATTCCTTTCTACCAAAATGATGTCATTAGTTAACCCAACAGTTGTTAACTAGCTCCCTTAGTACTAGACAGAATAAAGAGAATAGAAAGGACTTTTCTTGGTTTTTTGTTGTTTTTGTTGTTGTGAGGTCTTGCTAATTCTTTAGGTCTTGTGTTTTATGAATGATTAGGGAAACTTCGGATGCTGTCTTGAGTCAGAGCACAAGATGTTATTTACTGTGTTTTTTGGTTGCTTTTTTTTTTTTAAATTGGGATATAGTTGCTTTACAATGTTGTGTTAGTTTCTGCTGTATAGAATCAGCTATATGTATACGTATATCCCCTCCCTCTTGGACCTCCCTCCCACCCACCTAGGTCACCACAGAGCACCGAGCTGAGCTCTCTGTGCTATACAGCAGGTTCCCACTAGCAATCTGTTTTACACGTGGCAGTGCATATCCGTCAATCCCAATCTCCCAGTTCATCCGCACCTCCCCACCCTGCGTCCACACGTCTGTTCTCTATGTCTGCATCTCAGTTCCTGCCCTGCAAATAGGTTCATCTGTACCATTTTTCTAGATTCCACGTACATGCCTTAATATACGATATTTTTTTTTCTCTTTCTGACTTACTTCACTCTGTATGTTTTTAATTCGTATTTGAGCTTCCCGGCCTCACATTTGCTTGTATTCAGAAATACAGATGCACAGTACCAGACTTATATGTTGAACATGAGAAAGAATAAACTTCTAAAAATTTATTAGAGTTTTAATAATAAACCAGCCCACAAATATTAGGCCTTTATTTGCCTTTAGAAAATGACCGACTGGTCTCACTGGTGGATCAGAAAACAGCTTCATGGCTTACACCTGCTATCCTATACTGATTTGTATGTATCTTGTTTGCAAACTGTGGTGTTTTAGATGCATACATTTAAGCGATTTAGCATCCCTGTTTTGTTTTGACAGGCAGTTTTTATACCTGGAGGGTTAACTGGAGGGTTTCTCAACCTCAGCACCACTGACATTTTGTGTTGGATAATAATTTGTTGCGGGAAGGCTGTCCTGTGCATTTTAAGATGTTTAGCAGCATCCTTGGCCTCTACACACTAGATGCCAATAGCACCTTTCCCCACAACCTCCATCCACCCAGTGTGACAACCAAAAATGTCTGCAGACATCTCAAGTGTCCCCAGAGGGGAGAGTGGTCAATATCACCCCTAATTGGGAACCATTGCTTTGCCAACATTTTTTAAATTGATATTCTTGGTTATTCCTTCCAAATGTGTCTCCTCAAGCCACTCAAATCTGTAACTCAATTTAAGATGAAGCCATGAACAGAGAGACTAATTAAGGTTAGTTTAATTCTCATGCTTCTGAGTCTCAGGACTCCTTAACATTTAAAAACTGAGGACCTCAAAGAGCTTTTGTTTATGTTGGGTATAATCCAGCCATATATACTGCATGAGAAAAAATTTAATATTTATGTGTTCATTTAAAAACAATAATAAACCCATTACATGTTTATATAAATAGCATATTTTATGAAAATGAACTATATTTTTCAGAAAAATTAGAAGCGTAGCATTGTTACATTGTTACAAATATCTTTAATGTCCAGCTTAATAGAAGACAGCTGGATTCTCATCTACTTTCATCTTGTTGATAAATGTTGCTTTGGTTGAAGTATGTAAAGAAAATTCCACACAGATACATAGTTGGAAAACAGAGGAGTATTTCAATTGCCTTTTCAAGTAGTTTTGGATATATTTCTTTAATACTTCGCCAAACTCTCCATATATATAGTCATTTCTTAAGGGTTACTTTGTCATATTAAAATTATTTTCTCTGACATCACTAATTATTAGAGAAATGCAAATCAAAACTACAATGAGGTATCACCTCACACCGGTTAGAATGAGCATCAGCAGAAAATCTACAAACAACAAACGCTGGAGAGGGTGTGGAGAAAAGGGAACCCTCTTGCATTGTTGGTGGGAATGTAAATTGATACAGCCACTATGGAGAACAGTATGGAGGTTCCTCAAAAAGCTAAAAATAGAATTACCATATGACCCAGCAATCCCACTGCTGGGCATATACCCTGAGAAAACCATAATTCAGAAAGACATATGCACCCCAGTGTTCATTGCAGCACTATTTACAATAACCAGGTCATGGAAGCAACCTAAATGCCCATCAACAGATGAATGGATAAAGAAGATGTGGTACATATATACAATGGAATATTGCTCAGCCATAAAAAGGAACGAAACTGGGTAATTTGTAGAGACGTGGATGAATCTAGAGACTCATACAGAATGAAGTAAGTCAGGAAGAGAAAAACAAATCGTATATTAACGCATATATGTGGAATCTAGAAAAATGGTACAGATGAACCGGTTTGCAAGGCAGAAATAGAGACACAGATGTAGAGAACAAACATATGGACACCAAGGGGGGAAGTGGCAGGGGGGTGGCGATGATGGGATGAACTGGGAGATTGGGATTGACATATATACACTAACATGTATAAAATAGATAACTAATAAGAACCTGCTGTATAAAAAGTAAATTCTTTTGTCTGTCTTTCACTTTGAATGGCTCTTTTATCCATGCATTGGTCAGGTGAAAAATACTGGTTCACTGAGTTACGTGCTGCTTCTAAAATTTTTGACACATTAATAAAGTTTATTGTTCTAATATCGAACACTCATGATCGTTAGCATCACCACCAATCTCATCAGCAAGTATTAGGTTTTGTCAAGCTCACAGTGGTAGATATGAGTTTTCCAAGGTTCTAATTTTCACCTGACAAATTCGATTTTTTTTTTTCTTTTGGTACGCGGGCCTCTCACCACTGTGGCCTCTCACGTTGCGGAGCACAGGTTCCGGACGCGCAGGCTCAGCGGCCATGGCTCACGGGCCCAGGCGCTCTGCGGCATGTGGGATCTTCCCAGACAGGGGCACAAATCCATGTCCGCTGCATCGGCAGGCGGACTCTCAACCACTGCGCCACCAGGGAGACCCCAAACAGCTTCGATTTTATCATTGGCAAAAATACTGCTGGGTGTTTCCCTTGAAGTGACAGAGTCACTTCATTAATTTTTGAGAAAATATTTGACAAATACTCAAGTATGAATAACCATAATGTGTTAGTCGTTCTTTGTGTCAGTCGACTGTGTTCTGTGAAAAATAGCTAGTTAGCTTGCAACCCATACAATTAAATGTGCACTTTTCCTCAAGATGAGCATCTTGTTTCAGTGGGCAGTAGAGGTGTCTTATGTGCCCCTCCCATTTTGTCTAATGGAATACTTTTTAAAGTGTACTTAATCGTTGAGATTTAATAAGATTAATCATTTTTATGTTCGATCAAAGACGTTCTTAAGTGAAACTCGTTCTTTTTTCACTGCAAGTGCCTGATATTGAAGAAATCAGTGTCTGCTCCCGTGGTTTGATGCCACTGTCGTGGTTTGTGCTCAAGCACCAGCAGGAATTACACCGTTGGCGCAAATATCAACACAGTGGAAAGGGCAAATGATGTCTTAGAATTATTATAAAAAATGTTGCTTACCTTTGGGACCTCCAGAGGCCCACAGAGACTAACTCTGAGAACTGCTGGTCTGTTAAAATCATTCTACTCCATACTTCATTTGAATAATATAGAAAATAATATAGAAATATATAGAAATACATCTTCTGATAGACTTACACAGTAGCAGATATACTTCCTCAAACTAAAACTCAGTATATCCCAAGAACTGGACGTGGCACTCCAGGAGCATACCTCCCACCGCCACCAAAATTTTGGGAAGATATGGTTGTTCTCCTTGACAAGAGTCTCGGAGGTTAGAAATGTGTCTACTTCATTTTAGTTTTTCTTGATGGAGCTGATATTTGTGAACTTACCTATATCTTTTTTGAAATTATTTCCACATTTAGCCTAGACACTCTTGGACTAGTAAGTTTTGAAACCTTGTATGTCAGCACTACTTTCTTGCCCTTTTTCCCCTTAAAGAATAGGTTCCGGGACTTCCCTGGTGGCGCAGTGGTTAGGAATCCGCCTGCCAATGCAGGGGACATGGGTTCGAGCCCTGGTTCGGGAAGATCCCACATGCCAAGGAGCATCTAAGCCCGTGCGCCACAACTACTGAGCCTGTGCTTTAGAGCCTGCGAGCCACAACTACTGAGCCCGTGTGCCTACAGCCCGTGCTCTGAAACAAGAGAAGCCACGGCAATAAGTCCGCGCACCGCAACGAAGAGTGACCCCTGCTCGCTACAACTAGAGAAAGCCTGCGCGCAGCAACGAATACCCAACGCAGCCAAAAATAAATAAATTAAAAAAAAAAAAGAATAGGTTCCAGTTCCAAGGAATCTGGTAAAGAAGTATGCATTAACTCATTTTCCAACACAGTGCTGTGCTCAAATTAGGCACTCAATAAATATTTGTTGACTATAGAATTAATTTGTTTACCCTTTATAATCTTGATAGTTTTATGGTCTGATGATGACTTTCAACCTCCATCCAACTAGACAGAAGAGGACTATTTTTAGACCTCTGTAACATTTGAAGGCAAATTAAGGCTCTATACTAAAAACAGAATGACTAAGGAAATTTCGACATACTAAAAAGTAAACCTGCTACCTTACCCAAGGCCTTTCCAAGGCATGGCCATGGCAACCAAGACCCTGGCTGCCAGTCTTATCCACACACTCCTATCATCAGGCAAATGAATGATTCTGTCTGAGAAAACTGATAAGCCCAAGAGATAAGACTTAAAGATAACTGGCGGGCTTCCCTGGTGGCGCAGTGGTTGAGAGTCCGCCTGCCGATGCAGGGGACGCGGGTTCGTGTCCCGGTCCGGGAAGATCCCACATGCCGCGGAGCGGCTGGGCCCGTGAGCCATGGCCGCTGGGCCTGCGCGTCCGGAGCCTGTGCTCCGCTACGGGAGAGGCCGCAGCGGTGAAAGGCCTGCGTACCGAAAAAAAAAAAAAAAAAGATAACTGGCATTTGGAGTTTTCCCCAAAGAACCAGATGGTGGACTTTTCTGGTGGCACAGTGGTTAAGAATCTGCCTGCCAATGCAGGGGACATGGGTTGGATCACTGGTCTGGGAAGATCCCACATGCGGCAGAGCAACTAAGCCCGTGCGCCACAACTACTGAGCCTGCGTGCCACAACTACTGAAGCGCACGTGCCCTAGAGCCCATGCTCTGCGACAAGAGAAGCCACTGCAATGAGAAGCCTGCAGACCGCAACAGAGTAGCCCCTGCTCGCCACAACTAGAGAAAGCCTGCACGCAGCAGCAAAGACCCAACACAGCCCAAAAAAAAAAAAAGAACCAGATGGGTCTTATGTACAGAAAGGTCTACCATTTGAGAAGCCCCACTTCATACAGAAGAAAGAGGAAGATGGTATCCAGCAGAAGAAAGGTGATAAGAATTTCTAGAATGTTACTGAATGAAGTCCTGGGATAACAAGTAAGTCAGATTGATACAAACTGGAGCAGTCCAAGAGGGATGTCTCCAAGGGGGGTAAAATGGAACACAGAAATTACCCATTGAATTTGACCATATTGAGGGAAATTTTAGAGACCTAAATGGAGAGTTTAGGGATAAATTAATAGGTAAATAGAAAACTATGCAAATATAAAAAACACAACTCCTGGAAAATTTTAAAGTTATGCGAGAAATGTGTTCCATGTACCACATGGCTCAGCTGAGAACAATGTTTATATGGGCCTAATAATGTAAACACTGTACATTGATTTAGCCAAAAATCATGAAAGATTTATGCTGGGAGGAGAGTGGTGGTAAAGTATATGTGTGTACTAGAGTCTAGAGGTGGTAGTTATAAAAGAGCCAGATCCTGATCTAGCAGAGAAAATCATGTCTAATCAAAAAGTAGCAGTATAGGTATGGTACTTCAAAAAATGGAAGTTAAACCCAGAAGAGCATAGAAAGTTGAAAGTAGTTCCTTTAGGTTGTGGAACTCAAGAATGGCAGAGTTAGGGAAGGTAACTATTATTGTTCATTATAAACCTTATAGAGTTATTGATTTTAACCTTCCTACATAGGTTTTCAGTTACCTTGATAAATATAAAAAATGGAAGTTAGCAAGTCAAGGGCATTTCACTTTCCATGTAGATGGGTCTGACTGCATAACTAGACTTGTGCCTAAGAATCTCTTTTAAATGACTCTGTTTTGATTTTCTCCATGTAGAGACCACTAGCAGCCACATTCCTGAATTTCCCTGACATCCTTCCATCAAAATGTATCTGCTGTGCATCCTATTTCCTCAAAATTCTGACTTTATATAATTAGTTAAATTGCAAATTTGATCTAACTTCCCTTTCCAACCTGATCCCGCTGTATCCCATGTGAACCATTCTCTCTGGCCAGGCTGCTCTGCTTCTTACCACTTGATTATGTCATTCTCATTTGGCCAAGGTTAAAATATCCCCCACCCCTCCAAGTCTTTGCCTACCAAGCTTTCGGTGGTAGCCCAAATCCTAATTCCTTGTGGAATCTACTCTTTTTGTTTAATCGTAGTTGATTTGCAATGTTGCGTTAGTTTCAGGTGTGCAGCAAAGTGATTCAGTTATACATGTATTTTTTTTTTAGATTCTTTTCCCTTATAGGTTATCACAAAATAGTTCCCTGTGCTATATAGTAGCTCCTTGTTTGTTACCTCTTTTATATGTAATAGTGTGTATACGTTAATCCCCAAATCCTAATTTATCCCTCCCTGCCTCTTTCCCCTTTGGTAACCATAAGTTTGTTTTCTATGTCCGTGGGTCTCTTTCTGTTTTGTAAATAAGTTCATTTCTATCATTTTTTTAGATTCCACATATAAGTGATATCCTGTAATATTTGTCTTTCTCTGACTTACTTCACTTGGCATGATAATCTCTAGGTCCATCCATGTTGTTGCAAGTGGCAAAATTTCATTCTTTTTTGTGGCTGAGTAGTATTCCATCATATATATATACCACATCTTCTTTATCCATTACTCTATTGATGGGCATTTAGGAATCTAATCTTTTTTTTTTTTTTTTGGCTGCGTTGGGTCTTTGTTGCTACGTGTGGGCTTTCTCTAGTTGCGGCAAGCAGGGGCTACTCTTCATTGCGGTGCATGGGCTTCTCATTGCGGTAGCTTTTCTTGTTGCGGAACACAGGCTCTAGGCATGCAGGCTTCAGTAGTTGTGGCTCGTGGGCTCTAGAGTGCAGGCTCAGTAGTTGTGGTGCACGGGCTTAGTTGCTCCGCGGCATGTGGGATCTTCCCAGACCAGGGCTCGAACCCATGTCCCCTGCATTGGCAGGCGGATTCTTAACCACTGCACCACCAGGGAAGTCCTGGGAATCTAATCTTGACCACTTCAGTTGGAAGTGATTTGCTCCTTCTCATATACTATCTGGTTTCATTAACTTCTAACTTTTTATTGTAAAATGTACCTTCGATATAAAAAGTATGCATTATGTATCTGTACAGCTTAGAATAAAATAAGCATCACATAATTCACCTCCCAGTTTAAGAAACAGGACATTACTCTTCAGAATTGCATCTCCCCACCCCCACCTCATAGGAGGAACTGCTATCCCTATTGGGTTATTCATTGTCTTGCTTTTCTTTATGGCTTTATCATAACTAGGTGTATCCCTACATAATCTCTTAAAATGTTTTGCCTTGAACTTTATATAAATGGAATCCCACTTTATGTATTTTTCCTTAGACTTTCTTCTTTTGCTCAAACATTGTTTTTGAGAATTAACTATGTTGGTGCATATAAGCTACAGTTCCTTCTTTGTCATCATTCTACAGTGTTCAATTGTCTGAATATACTGTGAGCTATTTATAGTATCTGTTGTTCATTGACTAACAGGTTGGTGTCAGAACTTTTCAATAATGACCAATGTTGTCGTAAACGTCCATAAACGTGTCTCTTGGTGCATACTTCTCTAGAGCAGTGGTTCTCATAGTGTGGGCCCTGGACCAGTAGCATCAGCTTGCTAGAAATACAAGTTCTTGGGCCCCATCTCAGACCTACTGAATCAGAAACTATAAGGGCAGGCCCAGCAACCTGTGTTTTAACCAGCCCTGACGGTGATTCTGATGCTCACTCAGGTTTGAGAACCACAGATCTAGTGTGATCATGGCTTTGTCAGTTTCCTCTTGTAGTTCTGTCCATATTTAGTTTATATATTTTGAAGTTACATTATTGGGATATATGAATTAGAATTGATGTATTTTCCTGGTGAATTGAAACGTTTATGAAAATATAGTGATTCACTTTATTTCTAGCGATGCTTCCAGCTTAAAATCTATTTTGTCTGATATTAGAACAGCCTTGCTTTCTTTTGCTCTCTGCTTATTGTTTAGTTTTCCATCCTTTGACTTTTACTCTTTTTCTGTACTTAAGTTTTGGTTGAATGTGGACCTTGTAAAACAATATATTACCTTTTCAAAATCCAGTCTAATAGTCTTGTAGTTCAGTTTAGTCCACCTATACTGATTACTGGTCTATTTTAATTCCTTTCTACCATCTTATTTTCACATTGTTTGCTCTCATTTTTCCTTTTTTCTTTTTCCCTTTTTGCTTCTTTGGATTATTTGAGATTTACTTTTTCCTCATTCTGTTGTTTCCTCTGCTTGTTTTATGCTTTTAGTGTTTTTCCTAGAAATAATTTTTAAATGCATGTTTAACTTTTAAAGTCTGAATTTAATCAGCATTTCTACTCTGAACAATATAAGAAGCATATGACATTCTAATGTTGAATGGAACTCCTCCTGAAATGTGTTTTCTTAATCAAGGATTTTAATTTTTAAACTTCTGTCTTAACTCCATAAACTAGATTTTATTGTTTTATTCCATTGTTCATGTTTATAAACCACGCATTGCTATTTTTGATGCTTACTGTTATTCCTTGTAAATTAAGTCTTCTGGGATCCTTTTCTTCGCGAAATCTGTCATGAAGGTCCTCTTTTAGGGAAGCTCTGGTGGTGGCAAATTCTCTCAGTTTTTGTAATGAAAGGTTCTCTATTTTATCCTACGTTTAAATGAAAGTTTCACTGGGTAAACAATTCTACCATGAGAGTTGTTTTACCTTCAGCAGTTTAAAAATAGTATTCTAATATCTTCCCATTTCTGTGTTGTTGAAAAGTCAACTGCCTAATTGTTCTTTAGTAGTGAACCTGCCGTTTCCTCAAACTGATACTCTTTTTTTACTTTTTTGTTATACTTCAAGTTTCTCTACAGTGTGTCTCAATGAAGATTTCTATTTAATTTTCCTAGGATTTGTTGGGATATCTGAATCTAAGACCTGGTCTTTTTGAGGAGACAACAATTCATTTATACAATTTTCATGTAACTTAAATTCTGTTACGTTTTCCTATGATCTTTTCTAGCAGTCTGATTACACTGGATCGTCTCACCCCTTGCTCAGTACCTCTAGGCCTCTCTTTTATATATTTTCACTCCCTTTCAAATCCTTCTATTTTCTTTTAACTTTATTTATTTATGATAATTCCAATGTCTCCTGCCTTTGTGGATCTGTTTCTGTAGTTTGTTGTTTTGCTGATTCTTCCTCATGGTGGCTTGTTTCTCCATCTTACTATGATTTGGGAAGTGGAGGTGGAGAGAATGATGATGGCTGATGTTCCTTGGAACTTGACCCGTAAGAATTCATTTGAAGCCTGGATTTAAGGAGAATTTGTGTTGCTTCTGCTAGGTGTCTGGGGACAATACCAATTTGGGATCTTTTTAAACTCTGTATAGGTATTGGCAATTAGGGGTAACATTTAAAAATATTTAAACATTTAAAAATATTTTCCTATCCTTGTTTTTTATTTGTATTACACTACATTAGTTGATAGTGTCTTTTACTACAAACCTTCTTATATCCTCTTCGAGAACACTTTTCAATCATCCCTACAAAATGAAAGGGATAAAGAACATCTAAAGGCTGGTTAATTATAACATTGGATTATTTTAAAATAAAACTTTGTTAGGATCTCAGGCAACACAATCCAACGTATCATGCTTTTAAAGTAAGTTTAGTGCATTGCCTAAGGCAATGATAGAATGAATTGATTTTAAAGAGCGCTTAGGCAGGCTCAAAATATGAATGAGGAAAACGTGGAAGTTCCAAGTCAACATTAAATATTTACATGGAAGTTAAGACTTAGAGACTTAGAGATTCAGACCTGGTTTGCTTCCCAATGTGAATAGGCAGGATGGAGCAGTATGGGCCCTGTGTAAAAGAGAATAATAAAGCTTCAAAATATGCTAGGGAAAACCCATAAGGGTAGAACAGTGTGTATAGTGTGCTGCCTTCCATGTAAAAATAGGAGGGGACGGGTATGCATTCGCTTGTGTGTGTGCATGACATACCAAGGGAAGGATACCCAGGAAGTCCAAAATATTGCTTGCCTCTGGAGATAGGAACTGGATAGTGGCGGGGAGAGGTGGGGGACAGAGGTGATACAGATTTTTCCACGTGTACCATTTTGAACCTCTTGAGTTTTGAGCCATGAAAATATATTATCTATTCAAATAAATGGATATACAGATGCATAGATAGATATAGACAGGAAGTCAGTGAGTAAATGACTGAGAGAGTGAGTGAATGTATCCCCTCATTGGATGCACCAGATACTGGCTGTTGTCTGAGCCCTCTGTGCCTTCACTTCCTCATCTGTAAAATGCAGAGAATGGCACCTACCTCACTGGGTGGTTCTGAGAATTAAATAAGACAAGTTGTCAAAACAAAGTTTCGCACATAGTAAATACACACAAAAAAATGCTAGTGTCATTATTTGTTTTGCTATAATCCTTGTGATCTTGAGAACATGGGCTTGTGTTCATCTATACCTCAACCTCTAAGTAGGTTCTCCTACTTCTGTGAGGATTTTTAACTTCTCTTGCCCTCAGTTTCTATAACTGTAAAATGTGAATAATAATAATATAACAAAAACAATAATAATTAACTCAAGAAGACATCTCACTGATATTTGTTGATATTAGAAAATAATTGTTAATGTTTTTTCAATGTGGTAATGGTATTGTGTTTATTTTGGGTCCTTATATTTTATAAATACATACGAAAATATTCATGGATAAAAATCTTTTCTTCAAAAAAAATACAGAAAGGAATATATGGTAGCATAGATCAAAAAGAGTGACCATGAATGAATGATTGCCATAACTGAGTCATGGGCACATGGGGATCATCAGACAACTCTCTCTGATTTTGTGTATGCTTGGATTTTTCCTAA
The DNA here is from genome assembly GCF_951394435.1 of Stenella coeruleoalba. NCBI lineage: Eukaryota > Metazoa > Chordata > Mammalia > Artiodactyla > Delphinidae > Stenella > Stenella coeruleoalba. Next base: position 54,190,656 of record NC_137148.1, read on the forward strand.
GAAAAAGCTTTTTCCTAAGAGGCTGTCATTAAGTGAGAAAATACATCCTCCAGTAGCAGGAATGCAGTCATGACTCAGTGAATGGCTCTGGAAGCTGGGTGTAGAGCTGGTGGCTAACAGGAGTTGTAGCATCCTATCTATTTTTATTAGCCTCAGTTAGATGGTCAGGAACAAAAGCTTGCAGCAAACAATGGATTAACTGATACAGGTGAGGAAAACTGTCATATTTTTTAATTCTCCTGTTGAAGATCCCAGCTTTCTGACATTTGGGGAAACACCAACCCACCCTCCCACCCCCGTTACAGAAATCTGCGGCATCCTGACGCTTAACAGTCATAGCTCTCAGCCAAAAACCAGACCCTGGAAAACGGTAGGATTCTCTTTCCATTGTTAACTGGCAGTAACCATTTTACCTTCATTTTGAGCTCCAATTTTGAGCTTAAATTAAACAGTACCAAACGGGGTGGGTATTTTTGTCTTTTCATGCAAACATACCTTTACAATCAAATACCTTATTTTCAGCCCTTTAACCCTGAAGAACAAAGTATATTTCAGTGTGTGGTCAGTTTTAACGTGGACACTCATTAGTATTGGAGGAGTGGGGATTTGGAAATACTGCCTTCAAAAAAAAAAGTTTCCCCTTTAACTTATTTTTACCCTTCCCACCTCTGTCTCCATGGAAATGGGGTCAGAGGCCACAGGGAGCTCTCAGGGAGCCAGCAGCTGAGAATGAGAATTCTCACTTAGAGATTTCAGCTGAAAGCTATAAACTCCTTTACAAAGACCAGCTGAGTCTTGGCCACTATGGTCTCTGGTTTTTTACACTGATAAAGAAGGTGGGTTTTTTTTTTTTTCTATGTGGAGGAGGAAGAGATGCTATTAAGTAAAAACCATTTTTGCATTTAAACTTGACTTCTTCTGTGCAGTAAATCAAAGATAGAGACATTCCTTAAGAAATTATTTTCAACTTCAAGGTTTTAAATGATAGTGTACATTTGGAATTAAGCAATTATCACTAGTTTTATCTCTTTCCTTCTTTCAAGCTTATGATAGTACCAGATATTTGAAGAAAAACATATGTGAACTTATTCATTGCATGCTATCAATTGTAAATGATTCCGTCTAATGGAATATCACCATAGCACAATTCAAAATCACTTGAGTGAAAATAAAAATCTCAAGGTTATGGGCGGCCAGTACCATTCCACAGAATGTTTTATGAATTAAAGTATAAACTGCTATTGGCTCCTTATTTTTCCTGAACTGTTAACACTATTTCTTTCCTTCTTTCTTTCTATTTTTGTGTACTTTAAGCATTCAGTTTACTTTCTTATAAACCATTTGAAAATATCTGAGAAGGCTGGACACTCAACTATGCCAACTCCTTTAAATTATTTTTATATATTACACATTATTCTGTTATTCAGTAGCAGCCAAGTAACTATTGCAACAATAGGAAATGTAAATCTGATTTTGAAAAAGCAGGTCCTGATTAAGTTTGGAGCTAAAAAGTCTGTGTTTCAGGCTATTCATTTTTTTTTTATTCATTTTTTTTTAATATTCTTTTTCTCTTCATGCCACACATCTTGATGGTTCAAAGTTTATAGATTCAGCATTATTCCCAAGCACTTCTGCAAAATTTCATCCTTACTCTGACATAGAACATTCAGTTATTACTTTTAATCATTAATCACTCAACTGCTCAGAATTTTCCAGAATTTAGTTTCAGTAAACATCAGAACCACAGCACCTCTCTCGGGGGCTCTCATCAATCTCTCTCTCTCCTCTCCCTCCCCCCGACACACACACACTTTCATGTGGCCAGCAGTCTAAGGATGTCGTCTTTATTCCCTAGCATTTCCTTTGTCTCTCAGCCCTCTTGCATGTCTGTGCTGAGCCCTCTGTCTGTCCTGGGTTGCGCCCTTATTCCACTTTCCTTTGCTCGCAGAGTGAACCAGAACACTGTGTTCTGAAGCTGCCCCGGCACACATGCTTCACGATGCTGCCAAGTTTGCAGCTGACCAATTGGCCTACTTTAGAGGGCTTGATTTATAAAATTTACAACCCTTAATTTCCACCACCCCATTCCTCCCTCCCACCCCTGAAAAGAGTGTGCCAAATGTACTGATAAATCAAGAGTCCTTTGGTTTCGTTGCAACAAAATGGGCAGTCGTTTCTCTTCCCTTCATTGGCTCTCGGCCTTGCCATTCCCTCCTGAATAGATGGAAAATAGCGGTTGATGTGTTGCAGGAAGACATTTGATAGCCGCTGCCTCTGTATTAATAACTCATTTTAAAAGAAATGTACTAACAAAATGATACACTCTTCAGTTTCTGGAACTCTGCACTTCTAAAGTAATTCCCATTCCAAAAACCAATTCAGGCAAGTTTGTCTTCTTCCAAATTAGGAAGACGGAGTTGGGTCCTTGACTTTTCAGTGAGGTTGGGTCAGGCAGGTCTTTTGTATTTAGATATTTTGAATACTCCTTCATTGGACCCTTCTAGGCTTTTTAAATAGATGCAAGACCAAACAGGAGAAGGTGAGGATTTAATGGAGTAAAGAAAAGCTGTGTGAATTGGTTTCTCTTGATTTTAGTGATTTCTTAGGTTCTTTCTCCTGCCCACTTCTTCAGGAAAAAGAGCTCTGTCAGAGTAGATCCAGAAATTTACAAGGCCTGAAACTTCTCAAATATGGAGCCCTCTTTATGAAAGAGAATATGAAACTAGGTTCAAGGTATAGATCTATTTTGAATTAAAAAAAGAAACCATAACAAATTACAAATTCTAAAAAGCATGCAGGAAAATACCATTATTATCACTATTATTAATTAACAATTATTGTTACTGTTGCAACTTAACTGCTTGACCCGCCTATATAATACATCTTTTCCCTATATTTTTGGCTTTATACTCTCTGATCTTTCTTCACATGGTAAAAATTTTATAGTACCATTTTGTGCAGAGAGAATAGAAAGATAATTTTGCCTTTCTTCTGGCATAGTAGATAGAAATATTTTTTTTGTTATTGATGGTTTAGAAAAGTTTCCTTAAGCTTCAGAACTTCTTGGCCATGCCACAGCTCAAACAATTTCTTGCCGTGGAGGTGCCTTGCGTCCTAGGAAAAGCCCTCAGAGGCTGCAGGCCTTTGATATCACTGGAGTGGGCTTCAGCTGGCCCTTTGGCCATTGCCTCAGTGGCTGGTCCAACTCAGCCAGTTCCGGCGTCTGGTCCTGGGCAGGGGGAAGGGGACTGCAGGTGCAATGGTGCTCATGATGGAGCCTCAGTCTGGCAGGCCCTCGGTAGAGAGGGGAGCAGCATCTTATTCAGAATCTTCCTGATGCCAGAGTTGGGTTCAGGATATTGGGGAGGTCCCACATAATGTAGAACGTCATTGGGGGCCAACCAAAATGAAGGGGTTACTGGCAGCCCACTGACCTCACCTGCAGATCAGGATATAGAGGCAACCCCCTTGCTGGGGAAGGGTCTGTGTATCCATGAGTCCCAAATCCCTGAGGAGGACACACAGAACCTTAGAAGGGGCCCATGAAAGCACGCAGCCATGAAGCTTAAAGTTCATTAGTTTTACTGAGAATCTAACTCTGTAGCTCTGTAGTATACAGTGGGCGTTCATGTAACTGAAAATAACACTGAATTCCCTGGCCAAAGTGACCTCTAACTTAATATACTTAAAATTGTAGGGTCCACAGGCAGGTTCACAGCTGTATCCTTATCATTTAGAACAGTACCTAGCACATAGTTGGAGCTCAGTAAATATTTGCAAAATGAATGAGAAGTCTTTTTTTCTGAATATTTTTCCGTTTACAGAGAGGACCAAAATTAGTTACAAATGCCTTTTATTTTCCTGGATTAAAACAGGCCAGCCAACTGGAAGCCACTGGGTATTGCTCACTTTTAATGTCTTCATCCACCCTTGAGATACTCTTTCTTACATCACCCAAGCTCCTCCCACCAAATGGGTGGCAGGGGGGAACTTTAATGCATAGTTTAAGCAACATGTCATTTTCTTTTCATTTTGAGTACGTGCTCTGTTGCTGCCCAGATAGTCAAATGTCAAGCCTTTTTGACTGGGATTCTTCCAGTTATGCTATAATGCCCTGAACTTTTTCAGAGTGAAAAAGCTGTTTACTCTTTTAAAAAAAAAAAAATTTAGTTAAAATATCGAGAGATTTTTTAAAAATATGAACATGTTTTCGTCTTGTTTCTTGAGGATTCTGGGGTGCTCCTTTTGACCTGTGGGGAGAAAATAACAGAGTCATCATGTTTAACGTGGGGATTTTTGTGACCTTTTCATTTCTGAAGCCTGCAAGTCACAATGTAGCCATATCATTATCCAGATAGTGAGTAGTGACAAAAAGAACGCATGAAGCTCGTAGAAGACATAGAGTCTCATGGTGACGAGTGACCTCATATATTCTACCTCTTTATTAGTGAAGAAACTGCTGCTCAGAAATGTTAAATGAATTGCCCAAAGTTATAGTCATGACTGGCATTAATCAGAAGTTCTATAATGGCAGCATAATAAAGCTATTCCTCAATATAAGTTTTGGAACTTTTCTTATCTTTTATATTCATTTCCCTGTCAGCTCTTATCTCTAATACCATAACCCCAGTTAACTGTCTCTGCATCAGTAATGTTTGAAAACCCCATGTTTTATAAGGCGCACTGGGAAACCAAGTGCATCAGAGATGCTGCCTTGGAGGAAATTGACATTGGCATGGTGCCGAGCACCTAGTGGGCATTTGAAAAACACTTACTGAAATAAGTTGAATACACTGAATTCTTGTTTCTAATTGCCTATACGATACTGTGAAAATGTATTCAGCAAACACCTGTTAGACCACTACTCTAAGTCATGCACTTTGCTCACGGGCCTGTGTTGATAATTAAGACATGAACCCTGCCTTCCAGGAGATCACTGTTCAGTGAAGACAGTTGCATCATGTATTAGTTTCTATGGCTGTGTAAGAAATTACAAATTTAGCAGCTTAAAACAACACCCATTTATTAGCTCACAGTTCTATAGGTCAGAAATCTGGGTAGAGCACAAGTGGGTTCCCTGCTCAGGGTCTCACAGGGCTAAAATCAAGGTGTCAGGTAGGCTACATTCTCATCTGGAGCTGGGATCCTACTCCAGGCTCATGTGCTTGTGACAGAAGTCAGTTTCTTGAGGTTGTAGGATTGAAGTTCTTTGCTGGCTATCAGCCAGGGGCTGTCCTCAGATCCTAGAGGCTGCCTGCATTCCTTGCCCTGTGGCCCCCTCCATTTCCAAGCGATACTGGATTATCTCCCTGGTATCAAATCCCTCTCACATTTTAAGTCTCTTTTGAACAGCCTCATCTCTTTTCAAAGCTGACCTGATCAGGTAGATCAGTCCCACAAAGGGTAATCTTACTATCTTAAGGTCAACCGATTTGGCACATCGATAAAATCCCTTTTGCCATATAGTGTTACATAATCATGGGAGTAACACCTCACATTCACAGGTCCTCCTCACATGCAATGGGAGGGAATTATACAGGGAGCTCATTGGGGGATCATCTTAGAATTCTGCCTACTGAACATAACAAAAGGTTACAATCCACCAAGGTGAATGATATGTTGAAACTAGCTACAAAGAGCTATGAGAACCCAGAGGAGTGAACAAATAGCTCTGCCTAGTGAAATGGATAGAGTTAAGGTAAGAGAAAAGGTAAAGTTTAAGCTGATCATGGAGAATGAATAGGAGTGCAACAGATAGATAAAGGGCAGTCTCGTGTGTGTGTGTATGTGTGTGTGTGTGTGTGTGTGTGTGTTTTATTTCTTCCTTGAGTTCACAGAGCATGCCACCTCTGGGGACTCCCTCCCCTCACCCTCAACATACCAAGTCTGCTCATGGGTTCATAAATAAGGTTTAAGAAATATTTTGATTGATAGACTATCAAATTTATGAGCATTGTATAATCTGGAACCTCTCACCTACCTTTTTCTTACCCATCAGAGATTTTAAAAATATAAAATTTAAAGTTATTTATTAAACAGTTGGGGAAATCGGAATGCTGATGTGATATTAAATGATATTAAAGAATTATTTTTAAGTGTCATAATGGTATCATGGATTTTTAAAAAGAATCTTTATATCAGAAATACATATGGACACATTTATAAATAAAATGATACAATGTCTTAAAAAAATAAAAATAGTAGTAAACTTTTATTTTGCAAAAGGTTTTAAGATTTTTGGAGATAGGCATGTGTGCATACACACACAGGCACACACAGAGAAATATACACCTGATTCTTGGTGACTGACTTCTATTAACTTCTCCCATATTTTTCTCTTTTGCTTATCCTACCGTTTTATACTAGGAATGTTCAGGCACTTATTAATTAAAGAGATTTGGGGTTTAAGCAACAGAATCTGACTCTACTTAATTCAAGGGAATTAAAAGGGGAAATTACTAGAAGAAGACTGGTTGTCCAATTGCAGTAGCTAGTCTCTAAAGATGGCCCACAATGAACCACACTTCCCAGAGTTTGTGACCTTACATAGGTCCACACTGAATCTGGGCTGGTGCTGTCACTCTTTTTGTTGTTGTTGTTTGTTTGTATTGTTTTGTCTAGTTTTATTAAGATATAATTGACATTTAATATTGTATAAGTTTAAGGTATAAAAAATAATGATGTATGTGTAGATTGTAAAATGATTACTACAATAAGAGTAGTTAAACGCCATCACCTTATGTAGTTACAATTTTTCCTTGTGATGAAAACTTTTAAGATCTACTCTTTTAACAACTTTCAAATACACAATACAATATTATTAAATATACTCACCATGCTATACATTACACCCCCAGAACTTATTTATCCTATAACTGGAAGTTTGTACATTTTGACCACTTTCAACTAAAGTCCCTGAACCCCCAACCCTGCCTCTGGCAACCAGCAATCTGTTCTCTGTTTCTATGAGTTTGGTTTTTGTTAGAATCCACATATAAGTGAGATCATACAGTATTTATCTTTCTCTGTCAAACTTGTTTCACTTAGCATAATGCCCTCGAGTTTCATCCATGGCGTCAAAAATGGCAGGTTGTCCTTTTTATGGCTGAATAGTATTCCATTGTGTATACATACCACAATTTCTATTTTTCCTTTTTAAAAAAATTGAGATATAATTGACATTTAACATTATATTGGTTTAGGGTGTACAATATAAAGATTTCATGTATGTATGTTATTGTAATATGATCACGAAAATAACTCTAGTTAACATCCATCAATACACACAGTTACAAACTATTTTCTTATGATGAAAACTTTTAAGATTTGCTCTCATAGCAACTTTCAAATATGCAATACAGTGCTATTAACTATAGTCACCATACATTACATCCCCAGGATTTATTTCTTTTATGATTGGAAGCTTGTATCTTTTGACCACCTTTATCCATTCTGCCTGCCCCAGTCACCCATCTCTGGCAACCACCAATCTATTCTCTGTATCTATGATTTTGGGGTTTTTTTGCTTGTTTTTAGATTCCACACATAAGTGGGTCAAACATATGGCATTTGTTTCTCTCTGTCTGACTTATTTCACTTAGCATAATGCCCTCAGTGTCTACCCATGTTGTCACAAATGAGAGGATTTCCTTTTTTATAGCTGAAATACATACTATATATATATATATATATATCCTGTTTTCGTTATCCATTCATTCTTCAATGGACACAAATTGTTTCTACATCTTGGCTATTGTAAATAATGCTTCAATGAACATGGGGATGCATATACTTTTTGAGTTAGTATTTTCATTTTCTTTGGCTATAATTATTCCCAGAAGTGAAATTGCGGTATTAAATGGTAGTTTTATTTTTAATTTTTTGAGAACCCTCCATAATGTTTTCCATAGTAGCTACACCAAGTTACATTCCCACCAACAGTGCACATGTGTTCCCTTTGCTCCACATTCTTACCAACTCTTGTTATTTCTTGTCTTTTGTATAATAGCCACTCTAATAGGTGTGAGATGTTATCTCATTGTGGTTTTGATTTACGTTTCCCTGATGATTAGTGATGTTGAGCATCTTTTCATGTACCTGTTGGCCATCTGTATGTCTTCTTTAGAGAAATGTCTATTTAGATTCTCTGCCCTTTTTTTTTAAAATCAGATTGCTTGTTTTTGTTTTTTCTCTATTGAGTTGTGTGCATTTCTTATATATTTTGGATATTAACCTCTTATCAGATACATGATTTGCAACTATTTTTTCCCATTCTGTTTTCATTTTGTTGGTGGTTTCCTTTGCTGTGCAGAAGCTGTTTAGTTTGGTGTAGTCATATTTGTTTACTTTTGCTTTTATTGCCTTTGCTTTTAGTGTCAAATCCAAAAAAAAAAAAAAACATTGCCAAGACCAATGTCATGGAACCTATGTTTTCTTCTAGGAATTTTATGATTTCAGGTCTTATGTTCAAATCTTAAATCCATTTTGAGTTGTTTTTTTTTTTTTTTGGCAGTACGTGGGCCTCTCACTGTGTGGCCTCTCCCGTTGTGGAGCACAGGCTCTGGATGCACAGGCCCAGTGGCCATGGCTCATGGGCCCAGCCGCTCCACAGCATGTGGGATCTTCCCAGACCGGGGCATGAACCCGTGTCCCCTGCATCGGCAGGCGGACTCTCAACCACTGCGCCACCAGGGAGGCCCTTGAGTTGAATTTTAAATATGGTGTTGAATGGCTGTCAACACCATATTGACATCTACCATGTGGATGTCATCCACCATGTGGACCATGGTGGTCCACTTTTATTCTTTTGCATGTGGCTGTCCAGTTTTCCCAACACCATTTGTTGAAGAGACTGTCCTTTCCCAATTATGTATTCTTGGTTCCTTCATTGTAAATTAATAGACTATATATGTGGGGGTTTATTTCTGGGCTCTCCAGTCTGTTCCATTCATCTATGTGTCTGTTTTTATGTCAGTACTATACTGTTTTGACTACTGTAGCTTTTAAACATAGTTTGAAATCAGGAAGTGTGATGCCTCCAGCTTTGTTCTTTTTTCTCAAGATTGCTTTGGCTATTCAGGGTCTTGTCTGGTTCTATACAAATTTTAGGATTGTTTATTCTAGTTCTGTGAAAATGCCATGTGAATTTGAATAAGGATTGTACTGACTCTGTAGATCGCTTAGGGTAGTATGGACATTTTAAAAATATTAATTCTTCCAACCCATGAGCATGGAAGATCTTTTCATTTATTTGTGCCTTCTTCGATTTCTTTCATCAGTGTCTTAAAGGTTTCAATGTACAGGTCTTTTACCTCCTTGGTTAAATTTATACCTAAGTATTTTATTCTTTTTGATGCAATTGTAAATGGGATTGTTTTCTTAATTTCTCTTTCTCATAGTTCGTTATTAGTATATAGAAATGCAACTGATTTTGTATATTGATTTTGTATCTTGGAACTTAATTGAATTTGTTTATTAGTTCCAACAGTTTTTTGGTGGAGTCTTTAGGGCTTTCAATATATGGTAGGATGTCATCTGCAAATAGTGACAGTTTTACTTCTTTGTGATTTAGGCTTAGTTTGTTTTTTCTTTTTCTATTTCCTGAGGTGTAAAGTTAGGTTGTTTATTTGAGAACTTTCTTGTTTCTTAGTGTGTTTACCATTATGAACTTTCCTCTTAGACTGTTCTTTCTACAATCCATAAGTTTTGGTATGTTGTATTTCCATCTTCATTTGTTTCAAGATATTTTCTGATTTTTCTTTTGATTTCTTTGCTGACCCATTGGTCATTTAGAAGCATGTTGTTTATCTCCACATATTTGTGAATTTTCCAGTTTTCTTCTTTGAATTGATATCTAGTTTCATATCATTGTGTTTAGAAAAGATGTGTGATATGATTTCAAACTCATTAAATTTATTAAGATTTGTTTTGTGGCCTAACATATGACCTATCCTGGAGTATGTTTTGTGTGAGCTTGAGAAGAATGTATATTCTATTGTTTTGGATTGAATGTTCTATATATGTCTGTTAAGTCCATCTGATCTAATGTTATTTAAGGCCAGTGTTTCCTTATAGAATTTCTGTCTGGATGCTGTATCCATTGACCAAAGTGGGCTATTAAAGTCCCCTAGTACTACTGTATTGTTATGTATTTCTCCCTTTAGGTCTTTCCATATTTGCTTTAAATATTTTGGTGCTCCTAGTTGGGTGCACAAATATTTACAAATATTATATACTCTTGTTGGATTGACCCCTTTTATAATGACTTCTGTATCTCTTATTATAGTTTTTGTTTTAAAGCCTATTTTGTCTGATACAAGTATAGCTACCCTACTTTTCTTTTGGTTCCCATTTGTGTGAAGTATCTTTTTCATTCCTTTACTTTCAGTCTGTGTGTATTCTTACAGATGAAGTGCATCTCTTTTAGGCAGCATATAGATGGGTCGTGTTTTTTATTTAATCCATTCAGCAACTCTGTGTCTTTTGATTGAAGAATTTGGTCCTTTTACATTTAAAGTAATTACTGATAGGTATGGACTTACTGCCATTTTGTTCATTGTTTTCTGGCAGTTTTGTAATGCCTTTGTTCCTTCTTTTTCTCTTGTTCTCTTCCTTTGTGATTCAATGATTTTCTGTAGACTCTTTTTTCTGTGACTGTTTTCAATTAACAGAATTCAACAGACAGGATATTGTAATAGTTTGGGCCCTAAACCTTAAGAAGGTATTTTTATATGGGGAGCCCTGACCACCATGCACTCAGTACTATCACTCAGCTGTTGGAGTAAGCCTCACCTGAAGCTTACATCCTATTGAACCAGATGGACTTAACAGACATATACAGATAGTAAATTTCTTTTATTACTTAAACCTTTATAAGTTGTGTTTTCTGTTATGTCTGAAATGATCTTTGTATCAGGGCCATTACCAAACAAGAGAGAATTTCTATGAGCTAGACAAATACCTCAAGAGGTATCTACAAAAAGGAATGTGACTCCCTTTCACTTAGATCAAGAGCTATCTCATAAGCATAGAAATTTGGGACAATAGAGGAGGATATGAGGTCACATGGTATCCCTATTTCCATCACAACTCTGGCTTCTGCGTGTCACCTGTTAGGAAGGGAGAATGATAGAAAAAGTAATTAAAACTAAAACTTACTGAGCCCCTACTATGTGCCAGACACTTGCCTTGGTTCTTTACATATCTTACTGAATCTTCACAAAAACCTTTTGAGTAGCTACTCTTAACACTGCAGATGTAGAAGGGGCAGCTCAGAGAAGGTAACTAACTTGGCAAACATCGTGCTCACATCGCTAAGTATCAGGCAGGTCTTCCATCTGGCTCCAAAGCTCTTTCTCTTCCCCTCTCCTTTGATCAATCCCAGAGTCACCCTTTCCTATCAGTTCTGTTATCACCACCATTATGCATAATTATCAGTGAGGATAAGGAAAGGAAGGCATAAAAGCAACTCTGGGCACATAAAGCCCTGAGGGTGGGATTGGGGGCATAAGACTTACCCTCAGCTTCACTCTGTTGGTTGTACAGGCTGGCAAGTCTCATGGCCATATGCGTTCAGTGCAGAATCACTGAATGTTGGAGCAGTAAGAGAAACTTGTGTCATCTACTCTGATCTTTTCCTTTTACAGTTGATGAAGCTGAATCCAGGGAGATGAAATGACTCGCCCTAAAGTCACACAGCTAGAGGCAGTGCTTGAACTAGAAACGGAGTGTGCTTTTAGCTCCACCTCTCTGGTCCATAGCATAGTGTTATTTCAGATTTCCAATATTGGAGCCATACTGCCTGGATTCAGTGCTTGGCCCTGCCACTTACTGAGTGGGTTGGGCAAGTTATTCCCTCACCTGTTAAATGGGGCAAAATAACAGCACCTCTCTCTTGGATATAAATAACATAAAACAGTGTCAAGAACATAGTGAGTGCTCTGTGTTTCTTATCATTGACCAGCTCACAGCACACGGTCTCAGTGGCACTGATTCTTTTTGCATCCTGGCCTCATCTTGAGCACCTCTCAGGAGCCTTGTTATACTCTGGTTACCTTCACTGTGAACTGACTTACAGTCTTTCAGTCATCTGCCTATATCTGCTTTAGAAAAGAACTTTTGATCACTGCATTATGAGGCAAGGGGGACAGTAGGACAAGACCCGTAATTTTGGTCTTAATCCATCTAACCTTTAGTTTTCCCTTTTCCTGAATGTTGGTGGAAATAGAAAGAGGAAGGCTCGGTGTTCTCCTCTTCCCACCCTCTCACTTTTGAAATCTGCCACCAGGAAAGGATCTGATAAGCTTATTCTTTAGTAACATGCTGATAAGGCTTAACCAGTAACCTCTGCTTTTAGGGACATTTTGCAGTTTTACAACAGGTTAAAGCCTAAACCAAAGGATCTCTAATGCTAGGGTTTTGGTATCAGTCAGGAGTGGGACAGGTTTACACTTTGGTTTTGTGTTGCCGGTATGGGATTGGGGAGAAACAAAGGGGGGAAACCCATGTCTTTCCCATAAATCCGGGTTCCACCTTCCAGACTGGGAGTGAGCTAACCAGGTGGGCAGATGGGGAAGAAGTATTGCATTTTTTCTAGGACTTTCTGAGGTAGCCCAGCTAGGGTAGAAAATCAGAATTGCCTTCAGGGGAACCAAAGAGTGGTGGTGGAGGGTGGCTTCACCAAGAAACAGGGCCTTTACTGAGAACAAAAAGCATGCATCATATCTAAGAAGCCAGAATAGGACAGAGTGACCCACAAATAACCTCAGAAATGAGTCTGAGCCCAGAGGTCACACCCTTTTTTAATCTGAGTTGGCTCTGTGTCTTGGGGCAGGAACAGATTCAAGACCCCAAGACGCAGACACTCACTGCTGCCCACTCTTGCTGCTCTCAGGGTTGGTACACTGTCCAAAGAGTTGTGGATGAAGGAAGCCATTGACCAATGTGACCAAGAGTTACTTGGTCTCTGGAAAAGCACCAGAATTCCAGCCAGGTCAATCTATCAGCCCATGTGGCATTCCCTTCTGCACTTCCTTCTCACAAAGTTCTCTGGAGATGAGAGGAGGAAGTGGATCCATAGAAACTGGAAGTCCAGGTGGACCTGTTCATCTACTAGAAGAGAAGAACTAGGTCAGGTACCTAGTGATGGGCATGGGAGTGGGCGGGGTGGGGGGCTGGGGGGGTGGGGTGGGGAACAGCAGAAGTGCATGCTTTCCTGATTAGGGGTCCCAGGGGTTATTACAAGGCCTTATGCAGCAAGCACTAACTACAGACTTAGCAGATAACATGTTTTCACATATGTTTGCCATTGGTTTTTCAAATGCATATGGAAGCTATAGTGTGGTAATGTGATTAATATCATCCCTAATTTATAATTATTTACTTTGCAATGAATAGATAGTAAAATACAACTACTCTCCTATGGGGGCCCATGAAATTATTTTGACTTTCAAAAGAGATTCTTGTTCTTGAAAAGATTGGAAACACTGGGTTACATCATTGCCTTTTCATTGCCACTGCCGTGTGCTTCAATCATAGGTTTATGAATATGATACCTTTGCCCACCACCTTTACCACCAGAGAGTGTGTATTTGGTGTCCTCTTCTGAATACTGTATAAAGTGAATCAAACCAATATGTCTGTTAAAAACTTCCTTTAAAATATCACTCAGTGTCTTTTCATCGAGGATTGTCATTTCTGTTCTTTTTTAGGGTGAATTTGCTTAATCCATCCTGCCTACAAGCTCCTTATATAGATTTGGGGGCAGATTCTTCTAGAGAAAATTGAACTCTGCTTTCTGAATCTTCCTGCTCACACACACACACACACACACACACACACACACACACACACACACACAATGTAGGCAAATGTGACCTACAGGCAAGATATACCAAAGTAATCTGGGACCTTGATAACATGTTAAAAAGCTTGCTACTAAGATTACTAGTCAAATGACAGTTCAAGGTGAAAGGCATCCCCGCTAACTTTGTTCAGTTTCCTTTCTACTAAAGTAAGTTGACTTTCAGACAATTTTTAGTTATATTTCTAACATAAAGTTTAACTGTTTCAAAGTTGTTTAATTTACAAAAATATACTGTAAAACATTTAAACAAGACAGAAGTATACAAAGAAAGAGTGTTCTCATTAGTCCAGACAGAGGTGATTAAAATTTGAAATGCTTAGGAAGATAATGATTGTGCTTACATCTGAGGTTATTTTATGGTTGTTTATATTTTCTTTTCTTTTATATATACTGTTGACATCCAAACAAATGCTTGAGTATATAACATTGAAGAAGTGATGTTTCCTCCATCTCAAACTTCTATCCTCCTTCATCACCTTTGTCCTCCTCAGCAGCATCAAAGAATCAGCTGCCCTTTGTGTTTTGTTGGGAAATCCATGTTTAGAGTAGCTATCTGTTCCTACGTGCAGCGAGCAGACTTTGTTTCCTTGAGTTGAAACATCACCCTGAGACCCGGTAAAATGTGCTTCACCTCACTAACTCCTCTGTGAAAGATGGGGGCGGGGGGCTGTGGCGCTTAGGACATTGATCCTGAAAACACTCTGCCATATTTATGTTATTCAAAATAAAAACAACATTGGTCCCTAAAATAAATGTCAGGACACCCAACAAATTTCTGAATATCCCATGATGACTAGCTTCCTTGCTTTCAGGAAATATTAAATCTGAAATTCTTTCAAGATGTGTATGTACTTCTGCTTCCTCTGGCTATCTGATAACTCAATCACAAAAGAGCTAGTGCACTTTATTATACTCTCTGAGCTCTGAAAGTCTATGATTTGATAGTTAAAATTTGGAGAGTGGGAGCAGAGGTGAAGAGATTAATTAACATAAATGGTAACAAATCAGGCTAAACAAGAAGAAATCACTTTGAGCAATGGGGGAAAATGAATAAGACTGTTTTAAAAGTCAACGAGCACCCCACTTAGGTGTGGGCTGTGCATAGTGACTTTGAAGGAACACACTATGGAAGGGGGGAAAAGAGGTAACTTTCCAGTGAGGAAATCTGACAAGCACTACCTCAGCCAGGTGATCAAGGTCAGCATCAACAGTCATAGGTCATGTTGTTAGTATATACCCTTGATATGGTGTGATGAAAATGGTACCTTACATCTGAGCTCCTCTACCCCAAAACCCATTAATTAGTCTAATCATAAGAAAAACATCAGACCTATCCCCAAAGAGGGGCATTCTCTTACCTCTTATTGGTACACCTCAAAACTGGCAAGGTCATCAAAACCAACAAAAGCCTGAGAAACTCTCACAGCCAAGAGGCGCTTTAGGAGACATGACAACTAAATGTGATATGGTGTCCTGGATGGATCCTGACATTGGAAGAGGACGTTAGGTAAAAACCAAGGAAATCTGAATAAACTATGGACTTCAGCTAATAATGTTTCGATATTAGCTCATTGATTATAACAAAGGTGCATTAATTATTAGATGTTAATAATAGTGAAAACTGGGTGCAGAGTATAGGGGAACTCTCTCTGTACTATCTTCTCAATTTCTTCTGCAAATCTTAAATTGTTCTAAAAACTGGTATCTATTTTTTTATTAAAAAATTCAGGAGCAATTATTTAAAATAAGGCCAATGACATTACATTTTTTCTTTACTGGCTCACCAAGCCCATAGTGGGGTGGGGCGAGGAGAGGAGGGTCTTATTCTTTCAGTATTGAGAAGGGATCCTTCTGCCATTCTGCCTAATGATTTCTACCTCATCTGAATTTTCCTGAAATTCTCTGTGATGAAAAGAGTATATAAATTATTGACTTACCCTGTATTCCCATGGCCAACTTGCCTTTCCTAGGTCACAGCCACCTGGCACCTTGAATTTAAAATTTACAAGGCAGAAGCTATATATTTCCCCCAGAAAGAGTAAAAGTTACTTTATAGTCATACCAAGTTTGGATTCCTGGCCGTACCATTTATAAGCTATGTAAGAATATTGAACAAATCACTTAACCTTTCTGAAACTCAGTTTTCTCCTTTGTTAAAAAAAAAAAACCAGCAAGACCTTGCAGGATTATGGCGAGCAAAACAACATGCAGTACTTAATTCAGTACCCAGCACATAGAAGTTCTCAGTAAACGACAGTTAATAATAAACAGGGTCATCAGTCCACATCAAGAGGCGAGCATCGCCTTTGGTTGTACGGAACTATAACGCAGAGGTTTTCCCTTCCAATCCTCCTTCACACCCCAGCAGGTCGCTCTGCATTGAGCATCTAGAAGGCTCTCTGGCAGCAGCTGCAAGTGGTTTGTTATCTAAGTGAGTCTTGGTCACTTAGCAAAGTCAGGGCCTTTGTTATTGTTTTCATCACCGCTACCGAGCAGAGAAAGACCAAGCCACAGGGTACATCTCTGCCTGCCAAGGTCCTGTGTTCCCGAAACAAAAACGCAATAAAAATGGCAGCTAGTGGCAGACACTGAGCCCAGACTTGGGAGCCGGTGAGGAGGGGCCCCTCCTTCTCCTCTTCCTCAGCACCTGTCAGTGAGACAGGGTGGCCCAGCCCCGGCGGCAGCTCCAGCCCCTCGGCTCCCAGCAACGCCGCCCAGCTCACTCAGCGACTAGAAAGCACCCATTGAGGGCTTGCAGCTGCCGGTGCCGGTTGCCCAAATACTACATAAAGCCTCAACTTCAGCTCCGGCGAAGAAGTCACTACTGTGTTCTTCCTGAGCCCCAGTCACGGCTATCAAACATTCAAAGCAAACTGGCGATGGTTAAACACGGCATGTGTTTACACCCCGAATCTTGAATCACAATGGGACGGCTTGAGCTGCCAAGGCCCGGCGAGGCCCGGCTTTATCCTGGACACTGGAGTCTGCTCTCTGACCCACCCGACAGCAGTAGAGTTGAGTAAATACCAGATCGCTTTGCTTTTCATAGATGTTTGCTCTCAAGGACTTCAATGGGATTCGTCTCCAGGCGGGGTTGAAGGGCACATACTTGCGGAATCAAGATGCTGTCTCACGTGAGTGGGCGTTCAGAAGCTTTGAGGCTTTGGAAACCATCCCCAAAGAGAAGACCCAAGCTATATAAAATAAAATATATCCAAACAAATGAAAGGATAACTGGGATCCTTTGAAAGACTGCTTTGAAAAAAAAGTGGGGAGGGGAAATGAGAGGAAAGAAGGATGGCAGTGTGGTTAATGGGGTGAGCTGCAGGATGGAAGTTTTAGGACCTCATAACACTGTTCTCTGCTCTCGAGAAGTTAGACATTTTATTCATTAAAAAAATGCTACGATAAAAAAAACCCTTTGCCTCTCTCCTTTATCCAGGCTACAGTACAAAACATAGATTTTCTTTTAAATGTCCCAGTTTATTCTGTGTTTTTAACTTTTTCAGGTTTTTTTTTTCTTTAAATAACATGTCAGGATTTTGTTTTTTTCTGGCTATAAAAAAGTACATTATCATTGTGGTAAATTGAGAAATGCAGAAAAGAAGTATAAAGAAGAAAATATAAGCCCCATATCTTTGAATTAGAACTTGTTAGTATTTCCTTTCAATCTTTATACACGCAGAGAGAGAGAGAAAGAGAGAAAGAGAAAAAGGTAATTTTTAACACACTTTAATGGAATCCAATTCTATTTAGCTTTATACTGTGCCTTTTTTTTTTTAATGACCGTTCTCCATACCATTAGTTATTTTTAAAAGAATGACTCGTAATTACTTTGGAATGTTTTCACCCTATGTTTCTCAATGCCAGAAAATGTTCAAAACAGAGTTTTATTTATACCATGCCATACTTTAAAAAAATAGAACAGGATTTTTATAGCTAGAGGTTATAAGGAAATTTATTTTGCACTAGATATATACCACTTTCTCCAGAATAATTTAAGAATAGCAGCTGGATTCAGCATAGTATTTGGCAAGTACAAATATAATAGTAAGATGAAGTGTTCTCACCTTCAGATGTGCTCCAAAAGGGAAATGAGAAAAAGGAATGGAAATAGAGCACAAGAGCGGGTTGTGGATGTGAGAAGTGAAGCCAGAAATGGGAGACGGTGACTCAGCTCACACACACACACACACACACACACACACACACGCACACGACTTCTGCAGACCGTGCACCAGCTGATGAGACGTCTGTCTCTTATGAACTTTGGAATCAAAACTCAAAAGGATCCAGTGAAAATAACAAAGATTAAGAGAAAAAGACATATTACTTATTAGAAATGCAGAGTAAATGAAGTGATGGCAGGCAGATCCAGGGACTGGCTTTCCAGCATTGTCTGAGCACCTGCTACACATAGAGCCATACATTGGATACGAATATGAAAGAATAAGCCACAGTCTTTGGCCCCATGGAGCTCCCACCCTAATGGGGAAGACAGGATATAAGCAAGTCATTTCAGCTCCACGTGAGAATTGCATGGACGGAAAATTAAGGCAGCCCAGGGGGAGCCCAGGAGCAGACGGATGAGGATGCACGTGCGATCAGAAGGTCTCAGAGAAGATGCAACCTTGGAGCCAAGCTGAGAAGAATGAGACCTTACAAACCTAGGAGGAAAGGAAAAATCATAGGGGAACAGTCGAGTTAGCAAAGAAAAAAACTCTATTTTAAAATGTCTTTTTGTCACAGGCTTGGGACCCAGTGTTATTTGATAAAGACTTGCCCTTTTTTTCTGTAACATATGTACAGAATAAATAAATGATAAATATTCTGAAGTATTCCTGAAAAGTTTTGCACAGGACAAGCTTTTAAGCATATTCCAAATAAACAAAGGGACAGCCATTTAAAGAAACCCTACTAAATTTGTTTATCTAGATAACCCCTTATTCGTCTGGGTTTTTTTTAATATGGGGGTCTTACATACCACCTGCAGTTAGTACAATCGTGAAGATAGATGTCTCCCCACTTGTTTCATTCATTAGTTCCAAACCCAAAAGGACCTTGAATGAATTTTATGTTTATTTTCTGACGCCCCTTCTCCCACATATACATACCCATTTTCTTACTCAACTTATATGGTGCATATTAAAATTCAGATGACAAGAGGCAGGTAACAGCACAGGCAAACGTGGCCAGGGTGAATGCAAGTTTTAAAGATGAACCTCTTCTGAAAAAACAAATTGAGTTGATTTTGAAAACTACCGCATTTGCAAAGCTGATGTGGTATTTTTAATTCTCAGGCTTTTTTTTTTTTTTTTTTTTCAGTCAGTTTGCCACCTCCCCCAACCTACGCAGTGACAGTTAAGGTAGGTCAGGACTAGAATTACAATGTGGCAAGTAGAGAAACCAAAATGAAGAGGCCAGGTTAGCTGTTAGCTGCTCTCCCAGGTAGGCCTTTAGATTGTCACCCGTTAGATAGAGGTATTTTCTGCAGTGACGGGAGGATGCAGCCTCAGATAAGCTCTAGGTCCGCTGAGTTATGACGCAGTCATTTTTAGGAGATGGATCATGCCCTGTACGTTAATCATAGCCCTCAAATCTTGATGGTACTGAAAATAGCTATGAGTTTCTGGTGGGATGGTCAGTTGCCCCACGAACTAGCTGAAGCGAGAGGAGATAGGAGTCTGTTCCTGTCTGCGTGTGTTTTTCCTCTGACCCCCAGGCCAGAGTGTGTTTCACTGCAGTTAGAGTAAATAAAGACTCAGGAGGTGACTTTTTTTTTCCCACACACACAAAAAATTATTTCTCCTGAAGAAGAGCCCTGATAATATAAAAGAGAACAACTGTGGTTGTTATTTAAGGTATCATCTGTCTCATTTTTCTTAAATTGAATTTTTGTTGTTCACAATATAATGTTCCATGGATACGTTTCTAGTTTGAGGAAACAAACTACTTTTCAAGGCTATACTTTAAAAAAATAAGGCATTGTAGAACATTGCATGATTGTTTTATGTGGGTTTTAGGTCACTTGTACCACGCTTATCTTTCTCTCCTTGAGTATGCACTATATACTTATTGGAAAAATTCTTAGAATATAAATGTTTCTATGTTAACTGATTCTGGAGGAATTAAGAATAATTTTGGTGATGATGTTGTTGTGGTTGTTATTGCTGCATTAACACATTACCCTAAAACCAGTAGCTTAAAACCACCATTTTATTTTGGTCACAGTTTTGTGAGTTGGGAATTCAGAAAGAGCTCAGCCTAGGCACGTCTTGCTGTGGATTTTTCATTCTGTTGCAGTCAGGTGTTGGCTGGGGCTCCTACCATCAAAGGCTCCACTGTGCTCTCTCCTGAGTCCGTGGTTGCAGCATCCCCCTGGGAGCTCAGCATGGTTAGTTAACAGAGCACCTACACCAGCATGGCAATCCTGGGGTACTCAGACCTCCTAGATGGTGCACAACTTTCCCCACAGCCAGCGTCCCAAGAGAACCAGGCAGTAGCCTTTGCCAACCTAACCTCCGACATCACACAGCATCACTGTCACAAGACTCAGCTGGTTACAAGAGAGACACTAAGCTTGGGCCCCTCCTGTTGGGAGGAATATCAAAGACACCTTCTTAAACCGCCAGATGTGTGTTTTTGTGTTTTTCTTTAAAAATAACAACTTAGAGTGTATTATCTTAAACTAGCAACCTGGATCCTCCTGAAGACCCCACAAGTCTGTGAGTTCATTTTGTACTTCTGGATCCTAGCTCAGGCACTGTGTTGTAGTGAAGGCTCCAAAGTACATGTCAAACTAAACATAAGGCTGACAAGCTAAAGACCCTCCAATCCAAACCAAGGACTTCATGGCTGCCGAATTTTTACCTTTGGTAAGCTGCAAGGCTTATCATGCTGATAAAACCACTCTATATGGAGATAACAGAAAAGCTGGGGGGTTTAAAGGTAAAGGAGTCTCAGAGATCCTGTGGTCCCATCCTCCTCCCTCCCAGCCCTCCTAACCCCACCCCAGTTTTTTCCAGCTGAAGCCCAGAGAAGTTAAGTGACGTAACTGAGAGAGATTGAGTCTCTAGCCATAAATTCTAGTCATTGCTTCTTTTCCATTGTAATACTTTTTGTCAGTCACTGTTGGGGGTTATGACTTTATCAGACTGTAGGGTCCCTGAGGTTTAGATCTTTTTTGCATATGAAGGTGAATGAGACTGAGACTCTGCGCACCTGTTGACCTCAGCCTGAGTCCCTTTCCTTCTGAACCTTTCTATCCATTCCATCGGGCAGATAAAGAAAAGTCCCAGAAAGATTTCACCGGGAGGCCCCAGGACTCCAAGTGACTCTCTTCAGACGTAGGCCAGAAAACCTAACTTCCTGACACTTTCCTCCTGTCTTGCAATAAAATCTTGTAGTTTCTATATCTGGGGAAGTGCTGAGTCTGGAAGGCTTCCTACAATTTACAAAAAGCTGTGAGGTAACTGAGATGTCCCCGAGACTGCCTAAAGCCTGTCACAGGGACTGGCTGTATTTCTAGGTAGTGACCACACAGCGTACTGTGATCGTGTGCGACACCATCCTAGCTGTTTGGGGTCTTTGGAGGTAAAAAGTCAAGCCACTTATTTTGGATCACAAAGATGCAGTTTTGTCAGGAAGAACAGTATTTTTAGAATGACCACCCAGTTAATTCACACAAGTAAGGAAATCACATCTTCTCCTTTGAAGCGTCTACAGCTCCCCTTAGCAGGAGAAGGCTCCTGCCTTAGCCTCTGTCAGGGCCATGTTCGAGGCTTGTTCAATTTAATAAATTCCATAGTTATAGGGAAAGGCAAGCAATACAACTGGTGTCTCAGACTTGTTCCTAAACTAATTTCATGGGTCAGTCAATATTCCTTTAATTCATTACATTGATCTTTGTGAAAGAGACTGACTCATAGCAAGCACTCAGCACATGTTAACTCCCCTTTTCCACCCCCTCAGGACCGAACAGTGACTGACTCATGTTCACAGTGTTTCTCTAAAATCTTCTGAATCTTTGTTAGCAATGAAATGTCAATAATATTTGGCCTTCTGACCTTACTAAGGCAGAAAAATCTTCTGAGTTCCTTGTATTCGGGTTCCCCAGAGAACCAATAGAAAAAAAAAAAATATATATATATGTACATAGGGAAAGAATTGGTGATTATGGAGGCTGACAAGTCCCAAGATCTGCAGTCAACAAGCTGGAGACCCAGGAAAGCCGATGGTTTAGTTCCAATCTGAATCCAAAAGCCTAAGAGCAGGAGAACCAATAGGGTAGTTCCAGTCTAAAGGCCAGCGAGCTTTCGACTCAGGAAGAGCTAATGTTTTAGTCTGAGTCCCAAGGGAGGAGAAAAAGTCCCAGCTCAAGGAGGAAATACCCTCTCATCTGTGGGTGAGTCAGCCTTTTTATTCTATTCAGGTCCTCAGATGATTGTATGAGGTTCACCCACATTAAGGAGGGCAATCTGCTTTACTCAGTCTACCTACACACATGTTAATCTCATCTAGAAACACCCTCACTGACACATCCAAAATAATGTTTGACCAAATGTCTGGGTACCCCATGGCCCAGTCCAGTTGACACATGAAATGAACCATTACATTCCTCTTCCAAGGAGTGCTGGCCAAACTGAACTTAGAGATGAAATTTGTATGGTTGTAACACAAATGACTTTCCAGTTAAAATGGATGTGTTGCCAAGGATGTGTATTGTATCCAATTCTCTGTGCCGTCAGGTGTTACTGTGTGCTCAGAACATTTCATTCTAGGGCATGTGAATAAATGGGATGCCCCCCATCCCTGTCCCTGCGAACATATTTACAGGGATGATGCAAGGCCAGATGGAGGAGGATGTCCTATGCAAAGGGTCGCCTCTATCACTATCCCAGGAAGGGATGCCGATGCAAGCTCTCCATCTTCCCTTCAGAAGGTGAGAGACTTGCCTTTACAGGTGTTACAGGACATGGAGATTATAGCACACTTCACGGACATTCGTGGACAGAAATGACATTTTAGTGCACGCAGTTGGAAGGCAAATCATCTGCACAATTATGAGTGATCTAAGATTCAGACGTTGTAAATGTGCTTCACTTTGGTCTTATTCAGAAACCAGAAGGCTTTTCTCATTGGATAGCAGAAAGTTTGCACTGTAGCATCTGGGGGTGTGGGTTGCAGTGGTTCAGAGCATGCATCTACCGGGACACCTACTGCAGATCCACCAACACAGAAGCAAAAATGGGGAACCTTGCAGAGTTTTAGAGTAGGAATAAAATTATAAAAACAATAGCTGAAGAAGGCTTGTGTTAGCTAGAATTTGTGCTCGTGTTAGCTAGAATCTGTTGTCTTTGTAATGAATCTCTACAGAGATTATATCTATATAATGTTATATACCCGTTGTGAGGGACACACTCTCATCCTTCCCATGGTACAGTCTGAAAACAGAAACGTAGAGAACATAAGTAACTTGTCCTAAGGTCCCATAGCAAGTAAGTAGCAGAGCTCCCTGTAGGGGTTTGAAAAGAAAGAGTCTGGCTCCAAGTCTAATCACCAAACTAGATGTCCTGTGGTTGGATGGGTCCTCTCCTTGTAAGTCAAACAAACCCACAGTCTGCCCTAGTGACCCCACATGGTTGCTGCCTTGTCCTGCCAAGCCCACAGGGATTATTGGGCACACGTTCTCCTTTTTTGCTTTCAGGCCATGCCACTTAAGCCACAGGCAGAAGTTTATGGGGATGAAATGGAAGACCAGACCCGGTGGGGTCAGAGACCTTTCCTCCAGACCCTTCACCTGTCCTGAGTCTTTTACACCCCACTCCCTCCATCTGCCATCAACCACATGCCCCTTAAAGTTTTGTACTGCCCATTCCACTCAAGACTTGGGTTTCCCTCTGAAGTTTTTGTTAGTTTTGTAACAAAAATCTTGGTGCTGAATTTTAACTTCTGTAGCAGTAGGGCTGCCCTCAGGAAATATCACCCTCTCCTCCCTTGGTCCTCATAACAAAGAAGGAGGGAGTTCTATTCCAGAGGTAGACTGGGGACTGGAGATGCAGTGGTGAGCAAAGCAAACATGGCCCCTGCTCACAGAGTTTATAGCCTAATGGGGAACACAAACATGATTCAAACAATTACACATAAAGGTAAAGCCTACTGTGACGAGTGCCGTCAAGGAAGGGTTCAGAGTTCGATGGGCCCAGAATGGGAAGTTGACCTACTTGGGGAGGTCAAGCAAGTCTTCCCTAAGAAGGTGATACAAAGTGCAGATCTGGAGAAAAAGGAGAGTGTGTCACAGGTAGAAGCTGCTCAGAGGCCCTAGACCCAGGCAGGAAGGAGTGTGGGGACTTTGAGGAACCAAGAAAAGACCAGCATGGCCGGAGAACTGAGGATGGGGATGTGGCAGGTGATGAGGGCAGAGAAGGAAGCAGAGACAAGAGCATGGCCGGCCCATGTGAAGGATTTTGGCTTATATACCTTGACCAGCTCTGGCTTTTCATTAGACTCACCTGGGGAGCATTTTAGAAATGCTGATTCGGATCCCACTCCAGAACAATTAAATCCGGATTTCTGGAAGTGAGATCCAGGCATAAGTTTGTTCATTTGTTTGTATGTTGGTTTGTTGTAAAGCTTCCAGGTGATTTTACTGTGAAGCCAGGAAGGAGAATCATTGCCTAACAGCAATGAGGAAATCATAAAATGTTTAAAAGAGGATATGTGTATTGTGCGTGTTTGGGGGGAGATGGATGTCATCATCAAATTCACATTTCAAAAAGCATCCTTTGTCTAGAACTGTGGAGTTAGGGATGCTAGGAGTTAAGAGGTTTCAGAAAGGAGACCAATTAAGTGACAACTAAATGATGCAACTTTGGATTAGGGTAGCAGCAATGGAAATGAAATGGATAAAGATGAGAGATTTCTACTTGGTTAAACCACTGGGACTGGTGGAATGGTGAAATGAT
The DNA here is from genome assembly GCF_951394435.1 of Stenella coeruleoalba. Classification (NCBI taxonomy): domain Eukaryota; kingdom Metazoa; phylum Chordata; class Mammalia; order Artiodactyla; family Delphinidae; genus Stenella; species Stenella coeruleoalba. The sequence continues at coordinate 54,215,484 of NC_137148.1, forward strand.
GGACTTGGTACAGGAGAAAAGAGAGAGGGTGATTACCTGGGTTTGGCTTACACAACAGACTGGATAATTGGCTATTTGTTGAGACAAGGTTAGAGTGAGGGTGGGGCTTCAATTTTAGCCTGTGGAGTATGCTTTCCTTCATCGCATGCTTTATTTCTCTTTTCTCCACGTCAGCAATATGTCACTCACTAGTCCTTCCTCTTTATTATTCATTAAAACAAACAGCAGAAACAACAACAACAAAACTGTTGAGCGCTAACAAAGTTCAAGTCATTGGTCTGATTAATCTGCTTTCAAGTGTAACTCGAAGAAGCTTACTAATGAGTAAATAAGCTTTCCTAGTAAATACACATATTTTCCTAGCAAAATTCGATTTCATCTTCTTAAAAATTTTTAATGCTGTGTATTTCTTGAGATGTTTAGTGCCTGCCAAGTGACAGAAGCCCCACTCCAATAAGCTTAAGCAGAAAGAACATCTCATTATAAGGATATAAAGGTATCTCATGGATACAAAGGTGAATGTGCAGGAAAAGCTGAAATCAGGAACTCAGGACTTCATGGTAGCTCTCCTCAGTTCCTCTCTCTGCACATCTGCTTTGTTCTTCTTTCTCTCTCCTCATGACCTTTCTTGTCAATATAAAAGGAAACATGGCAACTGACAGCTTCTGAAGTTTAAGTGTTAGAGCTCAGACTAACTCTTTCAACAGAAAAATACAAAATCCTGAGGAAGGAACTCATTGGCTCAGCTGAGCCACATGTCCTCCTTTGGACCAATCATCCATGGCCAGAAAGTAAGACTTGAGGAAAAAGGGATGGTCATCCCACATTGATTCATATACCCCACTGAACTGTGGCCGAAATGGATGCTTCTGTGATAACCCTTGGGAATTGCGTTGGGACCGGGTTGCAAATCCTGGAGAAGCAGGGACTAGGCAAATAGTGCAAGTTTACCAATACATCCCAATGAGTAAATTAACATGTGTGAGCCATCAGCTCTAACTGAAAACAGTCCCAAGAAGGTTGATAATTTTACAAAAGATTTCCTCTCTGGCCTGGTGTATATACTATGGCATCTGAAGTTTCCAAAATTTCTAGAATTTCATATTAGATAGTGATGTACGCCAATAAATTTGCATTTGTATATGATTTGGACTATGAAGTTTTGAACGGATTCAACAAAGCAACACACTAGTCGTGAAATTATGCTGATTTTAAATGTCATTTGCATTTCTGTAGATAGAAAATTATATAACGATTTCTAGCTCTTTTGATTCTCATTAGTATTTGATTAACACTGACTCCCCAAAGCCCTAAAAGAAGGAGCAGGGGTTGTGATTTCAATTGCTTTTGGGAAAATATGTACTTTGTTCCCTTGGAAATGAAGGAGAACATGTTAAGTGACAAGTCATGAAGAAGCTGGTTTTGACAGTATTCTTTTGAAGCTCTAAGATAAAATGAGGGCTTTGCAAATGACTGGTGATGAAAATGAACAGAAATAGAGATCTCAGCTGAACTTTCTTATGGGTGGGCCTTGAAAAATACTAGGAAATAATCAGGTCGATATTTCCATTCTGACTTCTCAGGGTGGGGCCCCCTTTGCAGACTCTATACCTCACGTATTCATGACCTTTGGAATTTCCCTCAAGCCATTTACAATCCAGTTAGGACTAAATGAATACATGGTTAATAATGTTTATAAAATCATCTATTTTTGAGTGTCCGGTAGACAGTCTACACTAGTTTAGAGAGAAGTCAAGGGCTGGGAGCCCAGGCAGGCTTGAGTGGCCCTGCCCTGGCTGGCCCTCAACAGAATTGTGAAGAAGTAGCTGCCTGTGTACACCTTTATCGGCACAGACTGGGTTTTCTCCCTGTTGGCCTCTCTGTACTTACCTTTAACTTCCTTCTGCATCTGCTGGATGGTCCCTCTGATTTGTTCCAGTCTTGTTCTCAACTCATCTTCAACTAATTCCTGCTAAGGCGCTAACTGAAAATTGAGGGGCAGGACAGTGGGTTGGGGATTTATGTTCTGGACCTGCATCTGCTGTTATCAGTGTCATCTAGGGATCATTTTTCTCATGTCCCCAGACCTCAGTTCCCTCTCCTTGAAGACAAACGAGAAAGAATTTGATAGATGCTAAACTATCTCCCAGATATTAAATTGTTAGTGTACATAACCACAGCCTTCAGGTGTGTTTGTACTTCTAAAAGGTGAGAGAGGGACGGTCTCGCTCCTTCCCCAGTATAGTTCAGAGCAAGGGTCAGCAAACTCTTTCTGTAAAGAGCCAGTAAGTATTTTAGGCTCTGTGGGCCATGCTGTCCCTGTTGCAACTGCTAACTCTGCCAAGCGAGTGTGAAAGCCACACAGATAATGGGAGTTATTTATGAAAATAGGTAATGGGCTGGAGTTGGCCTCTAAGATAGAGTTTGTAAGCCCCTGGTTTAGGAGATGCTGTCTGGGACCAGGTTGCTTCAGTTCAAAGCTCAGCTCTACCAGCTACCTAGCCTTTTGGTGCCAGTTTCCTTATCTGTAAAGTGGGAGGAATGGCACTATGGAGACTAAATGAATTCATATATGTGCAGCACTTGGACCAGTGCTTGATTATGTAATTAGTGTGGTTAACTATCATTCTTCTCCCTCTTTTCAACTTCATGTTGTGTTTCTGCACGCTTTTTTTCTGTTCACGAGTACGGCACAACAACTTTTTCTGCAGGGAGATGGTACTAAGGCAAGAGGCACTCGCCTGCCGGGTGAGGACCTGTCCCCGTAGAGAAACTTCTGTCTTCTGAACTTTCTACTGGTGAACAGTCGTCAGTCTCTCCAAAGCTTCTTTTACTAGAGCAAAAGCATAGGAACTTGGCCTGCCTCAAACTAATGGCTCTTGTGCTCCTTTGTCGGATGCTACTTTGACTCTAAAACAAATGGTCTTGTAGCCTCCTGCAGGGTAGCTCTTGGTAAGCCAAGAAGTTTCTGAACCCCCTTCCAAGAAAGGATGAATAAGGAAAAGCTTGGCAAAGCCACCTCTGTCAAAGTACTGAGCCTCATGATGGGTAGAATACTAGGTTTTTAGTATCACACAGGGATTGGTGAGGGAACGTTCCCCACGTGAGGGGACTATCAGGGCATGCTTTTAATGCGGTCCCACATGGCTTGCAGAAAGGAGGTGGTGTTGGTGGTGGTAGGGCGGGGTTGTGTGCCGACATTCATGGCCAGGTAAATGGTTTGGGAAACAGGTACATATTCTTTTTTCCCCTCGAATTCAGTGACTGAGGAAATAGCAGGAATTGCCATCTCTTTGCCATGGAACTGGGTGTTAAGAGTCTTTTATAGCATTTCAGGTGTAAAGAGGTTTTGTCCTTAGAGCGCATCATCAGCCTGCATGGTTCCTCCCGTTTTTCATGCGGCACAGTGCCTAAGTTACGTACAAGATTATTAATCTTTTACAAGGCCGTTGTTGACAGACCCAGACCCATAATCATGTATACACGTCATGAATCTTGTCTTCCATAAGTCAGCAGTACCTGTTATATTTGGCAAGGGCTCACCGGGCACTAGCTAAACCAGAATCGTACTGTGATGCCACGGGCTAGCCCAGTGAGGCCTACGGCCAGAGTTAGGAGACATAGGTTCTTTTCATGATTCTGTCACTAACTGGCTGTGTGACTTAGAGCATCACCTAAGTCTGTGTCATAGAGACAGTTATCTAACTTCTCTGAGACTCCGTTTCCTTCTCTGAAAAAGAGAGAGTTAAGCTAGATGAGGCAGGCCCTTGCCAACTCTGTGATTTAGGGTTACCCAAGTGGGGAGAGGAGGTGGTCTCACAGGTCTGAAGTTCTCTGTTGATCAGCCTAGATCCTTTTGGGCCCTTTCGCAGTTTCTCCTGGATTGGTAGTGATGCTAGATTAGCTGATAATTGCAATAGTTAGACGGAAAGTTGCCTAGAAGTGGCTGATCACGGATTCAGGGTAAGGAGCGCATCAACCGGAAGGGAGGTGTCACTGAACAATGAGGCAGCACATGCTGCAGTCCTAGAGTCGGAAAGCCCCAGCAGAGATGTTATTCCACTGCTCTCAGTCTATGAAACCCGGGTCAAATCACATAGTCTTCCCGAGTCTGTTGCTTCATCTGTAAAATGGAAATCAGGATGCAGGCTCTGCCTATGACCCAGGGATGATGCATCAGATAAAAGAATTCATGTTCAAGTCCTCTTGAAGCATTAAAATCTGATACAAAAGCCATCATCATAAGCACGGCTCCCTTCTCACAACAGAAAACCTAAGATGTATTTTTCAGACATATTCATGGTTAAAGAAACTCATGCCCTACAAAATATCGTAAGTGAGGAGTAGTCATTCCTTCACAATGCATTTTGTTCATAACTGAAGAAAGGAAATCCTTGTTAACATTGTGATACAGTCACCCAACAAAAGATTCTAAGAATCTTAGAAAATTGGTACTGTCAGAAGATAACCTTACCTGATCTAAAGCGTTTTCTTTGCATACACAGCTTGGCAAGCCCCAGAGAAAAGGCAGTGTGGTAGGGGCTAGTCTGGAGAGGTTGATGGTAATGGGTTTCCTTTATTCTGCGAGGCTGTCTGAATACTCGGGGCTCAGTTCTGTCAGAAACACTGACAGTTCTGGATCCCCTCCAGTGGAGGGAACAAAGGCTGGGGTTTCTTTTGAAAAATTCTTTCTGAGCAGTGAGATTGTCCAACACAGTTTCCTTGATAAAGGGCTCATTATCTATCGGTGTGACTTTGCCCTTAATTTTTATGTTGGCAGTGCCAACACGAGCATATTTAAGCCAATCCTTTTACCCAGACAGCTGTAACAGCACCCTAACAATTTGTGCCAGTGCTCAAAGCTGGGGTGTAGAATATAATCAACTACGGGCGAAATTTCCAATTAGTTGAATCACCAAGAAATATAATGTATCAGCTTGCTTTTCGTCATATTTACACTTTTTGTCATTTTTTAAATGCGAGCCCATTTTAAATTTAAAAAAAAGTAGTCGAATGTTTCAGAATCGCTTCCTTAGCTTAACGGATACATGCTTATGGATCTAAGTGGGTTGATTTTGTTGGAGAAAGGTGGCTCCAGAACTCTGGGAAAAGGTGACCCTCTGAAAGAGAAATCCACATTAACAATGAACATGTGATAAACCAGTCTGAGAGGGAGAGTCTGTCAATGGTGATGGAGAAAATCTTGTATCACCCAAGTCTAAATGAGGTGATTAAATTTTAGCCTCTAAAACTGGAAGGACTGGAATATGATGTTAGCTCAGGAAGCTGAGAGCTAACTAAGCGTATACTATAAGCTTTGTAAAAGATTTTTAATCAAAATGAGGAAGCTTCACGGAGCCTACACAAAGGGGAGTCAGAGAGTAAGAGTGAAATAGAACCAGGTGCAACGTTTGTGATGTGGGACTTGTAAACACTGTGCTCACTAGGGAGGGGCACATTCCAGCGGGTGCCTGGGACACTTCAGTAAGGTTTTCCAAAGCCAGGATGAAACATCCCTCAAGCCTCCCCACCACCATGTACTCTGGATGTTTCTGAGGTTAGAACTCCATGTGTCAGAACTCCATTCCTTTTTAAGGCCAAATAATATTCCATTGCATGTCGGTACCACATTTTGTTCATCCATTCATCTGTTCATGAATACTTGTGTAGTTTCCTCCTTTTGGCTATTGTGAACAATGCTGTTCTGAACATTGCATACAAGTATCTATTTGAATTCCTTCTTACTGCGGTTTTAATTTGCATTTCCCTAATAACTAAAGTTGTTGAGCTTCTTCTATACATGAGCTTATTTGCCATCCGTTTATTTTCTTGGGTAAAGTGTTCAAATCTTTTGTCTATTTTTAAAAACTGTTTTTGCTTTTTAAGAAAATATTGTGTTGTGAGGGTTCCTGACGTATTCTAAATACAGGTCCTTTGTTGGATATATATTTTGCAAATATTCTCTCTAAGATGTGGCTTTTTATTTTCATAACAGTGGCTTTTAAGGAGCAAACATTTCTGATTTTGATGAAATTCAATTTACTGGTTTTCTTCCTTTTATAGTTCATGTTTTTGTGTCCTAATATCTAAGAAATCTTTTCTAAACCTATATTCTCTTTTAGAAGTTTTATAGTTTCGGCTTTTAAATGTAGGTCTATGATCCATTTCCAGTCAAATTTTTTATATGGTAGGATACCAGGATGAAGGTTCATTTTTCCTTGCACATAGCTTTCCAGTTGCTCCCAGCCTGGTGATGTTTTAGCAGCACTCGTAGACTGGCAGCATTTGTGACCCTGTTGCTCCGTCCTCAAGTCTGGCTCTGACTTAGGCCCTCAGAGGTTCTATCTGAACAACACTTGCATTCTATTCCTTTAACAGTTGCACATATAAGAATTTCATGTTGAGTTTCCTTTAAACCTCCAGACCATTCTCCTTTACTGAGTGCCCACTGTGTACCAGGAAGTCTATTATTTGCCGGAGTTATACAAAAATAAAGGTGGCCCTGGCATTCAGGAAAATAACTGCACAAAATTTTGTTTGTGTGTCTCATAGTTTATCAACTGAGATTACTGTGTTGTAATTTTTTTTTTAATCCAGCTTCTTATTACAGGGGATTTTGAGAGCAGATACAGAGTAGAATTAACTGAAACTATCACTAAGTTGGTTCATTTACTTCCATTGCTTGCTGGTTGATTTATTTAGTTTTATTCCCAAAGTATAGAGGACTGAAGAGCTGAAAGAGACAAGAATGCCCAGACCACAGATTATGACCAGGGAACTCTGAGTACAGGTGATTATGATCTTACGTGTTCTCTGGGGGTACAGTCAGGAAGTTGCCTCTCCTTCTAATACCTCAACGTGGTTAACAGCAGGTACAAGCTCAGAAATAACAGAATGAGAATTCTAAAACTGTTGGCCTTCTGAATTCTCCCTCTGCTAGGAAGCACTATTCCAGCCAATAATTTTTTTTCATGCTTCTCTTAATATGTGTTTAACCTGGTTAGCTCACAAAGAGGGGAACATTTTCAGCTAAGTAATACAAAGATTGATTTTTCTCCCATTTCAGTTATCAGGGCAGGAGATAGGGAAAATAAAAATACTGGACAAAATTCCAGAGTGTTTTGCCCCAGGGCTGCTAGCACTGGTATCTCACCCATTACCAGTTCTCAGCCATTGAAGGCCTGCAATGTTTGGTGTTGTAGAGAACAGAAGACTCAAAATACATGATCCTTGAGAGCAACAGTTTGACCTTCCAACAAGCCCGTTCTCTTCTTGGGTGTGCTTCCTTTTTTTTTTTTTTTTTTGGCCCACTTAATTTTGTGATGTACAGCGTCCTAAAACTATAAACTACTGGTTGTCATAACGCTTATGTGGCCTAACCCAGGTTTCAAAAATTGTTGAGTGAATTGCCATCATTTAATAATTGGGAAACTGCCCAGTAAAAATCTGGATTTCCAGCTTCTCTCTGAGAATTGGGAGGCCTGGCAAATCTGGGCTCACATTCCTGCGTGGCCACAGTCAGCTAAACTCTAGTACCAGCTGCTCCCTTTAAGACCAGCCATTTGGGCTCCAGTCTCTCCACTGCTGGCTTTCCTGATGGTACCTTTCCTACCTGGATTCTTCAAGATGGTGGTTCTTGAACCTGGCTCCAAACTGTCAGGAATCACGTGAGGAACTTTAAAAGCTACTGATGCCTGTGTTGCAACCCCCAAAGATTTTGATATAATCCATCTGTTGTGTAATCCAGGCACTGGGATTTTTATAAGCTCCCCAGGCAATTCCAAAATTGAGGGCCCCTGTGTAAGAGCATCTCGAAGTTTAGCTTGCATATGAATCACCTGGGGACCTTATTAAACTGCAGATTGTGATTCAGCATGCATGTCTGGGATTCTGCATATCTAGCAAGCTCCTAGATGGCGTCAGTGCTGCTGGTCTATGAGAAGTAAGGCTCGAAGGCATTTGTCTTTGTTGTTTTGTTTTGTTTTGTTTGCGGTACGCGGGCCTCTCACTGTTGTGGCCTCTCCCGTTGCGGAGCACAGGCTCCGGACGCGCAGTCTCAGCTGCCATGGCTCACGGGCCCAGCCGCTCCGTGGCATGTGGGATCTTCCCGGACCGGGGCACGAACTTGTGTCCCCTGCATCGGCAGGCGGACTCTCAACCACTGCGCCACCAGGAAAGCCCTTTGTTTTATTTTGATTTTGAACCCTAAACTACAGACTTAGGTTTCAAGTCTAATGGACGCTTATTCTAGCACTCACATTATTGAAGTAGCTGGAGTGATGGTGGCAAATGAGAATGTACTACTGGTCCTCTTTGGGAGGGTACATCTCAGCTTGCTGTGGCCACTGAAAACCTTTTGGTGTTAGGGGTCCTTAACTCCCATAGGTCTGCCTTCCAAACCACCTTTGCTGTCACCAGTGATGCATGACAGCCCTCTCTCCCTCTGGCAAACTGTACCTCCTTTGACATTTTGAGCTCTTTGATGGTGGGACCGCTCTCATCCACCAGTTCCGCCGTTACTGATTGCATGGTAGTGTTTGTGCGTTTATTTGAGCATTTTATTGCAGTGGTTTCAGTTTGTGTTCCCAGATGCCTTAGGCCTGGAGCAATGGTTCTCAAACCCTAGCGTGCCACTTGGAAGGTGTATTAAAACAGACCCATAGGCTCCGTCCCCAGTATGTCTGATTCACTGAGGAGAGAATTTGCATTTCCAGCAAATTCCCAAGAGGTAATGCCATAGCTGGTCCAAAGACTTAGAGGCGCCCTTGGTCTCACCACATGGCTTCTCATAACAGTTACGTTTTTGGAGTCCAGATAAGATTTGATTAAAGGAAAAGGTTATTTTTAAAAATTTTGAATACTGCTGTTTTGGTGACTTTTGCTTTAATTATTTCATAGAAATTAATAGAAAATAAAAATAGATAAAAATTTGAATATTAGTGATATGGCGGGGAGGTATCAATTTAATAAAGATGAAACAAAGACTAAACTTATTCAATTATGGAAAGAGAGCCATACTGTCCTATCATGGAACACTCTTTGGACTTACACTATGTGTTCAAATATGACAGAAACACATTAAAGAAAAAAACAACATATACTGGAAATAAGTTGTTGAAGTCTATCTAGAAAAGGAAGCTTGATTAAGGATTTCATGCTATTTTTAGGTTTGGGGGGAATAGAACCCCATTATAGCAGTATATAAATGTCTTTCCAGGAATTCATCGTGTATAAAAGGAGACAGCTGGTGAGGTTTCTTCAGACGCAAGCCTAAAGGAAATACAGCAAACGTCACAGCAGTTACATCTCAGCTTATTGGACCGGATCAAAGTAACTATCTCACAGGGTGAGACACCTCATTTCATTTATAAAGCTCAGGCAAACAATATATGAGGTCCTTCATTTCACAGGATGGGTGGGAACCATGTAGCTTAGTAAACTTCATATTTACTTTTAGATGAAGTGGATTCTTAAACAAGACAAGTATCTGTCTGCTTTTGTATCTCCACTTCAAGAAATATGCTGTAATAACAAAAATGCAAGGGCCTGAAGACTCTAAAGTAGAACTAACTTGTCCGTTAGAATGTGAGTCACCTTTAAGAATGATTATATTTCCTTAGGACAGTCAATAAATTTCAGGATATTCTTTACTTCCAACGCCCAGAGGAATAAAGCACCAAATTCAAAGTTTGACAAAAGTCTAAGTGCTTGGTTTAAAAAAAAAAAAAGTAATATTCTTGCAAGGAAATTGGGAAAAGGGCTCTAGGGCAAGTAGGCTGGGCGGGTGCAGGTCTCAAAACCACAGAAGAGGAATCTGGGAAGAGCTTTTTAAAAAGCGGACTCAACATGTTTTCACGGGCGAAAGAGGAACAGAGGGTGCTGGCATCCCATCCTACTGTCAGAGGAAGGTTCGAATCAACGTCAGATTTTTCTTGAGCAACTAAAATAATGACGACTAGCTGAAGAGTGTGCATTTGAAAATTAACAAATTTAAGGAACCGTACAAGTCACATGAGTTTCCTCCACCGACCCCATGAGCAACCAAGGGGCCACGGTCTGCCTGAGCGACCTACATTTGCTCTGTCATCTCAGGACTGCGAGGGATCAGCCAGCGTGCGCCCTCCTCATAAAACTCTGCCCTGCTGGCGGGCCGGGCCGGCTCCCGGTGGCGGCAGTGCCAGCCAGGCTCCTGGAGTTCTAGGCAGGCTGCGGGCGCTCGTCCCTCCGCTTCACCCTTTCACCCCTCCTTCACCCCCAGGCGCTACGCGGGGTGGCGAGGATTTTCCGCCCACTCCCGCGGCCGCGCTGGCGAGGCCATGAATTGCAGGGCCTCCCGGCTTTGGCGAGCCTGGAATCCGAGTCCTCCCCGTCCCGGCCACTCCGCTGGCGCGCTGGGGGCTCGAAAGAGGCTGGGGTTTGTTTCAAGACACTGCGTTTAGAGACGCAGCTTCTAAGTCTGAATTTGTCCTCGATCTTCCCCAGACACGCCGCCTCTGGTCTCGAAGACGCCCGGCAGCCGGCTCGGCCGCAGGCAGGCAGTAGCCTGGCCGGCCCGGAGGGCGCAAAGCCAGAGCGCTCGGCCCGGCAGCCCAGGGCATCCCCGCGGCTGGGGGCGGAAGGCGAGCCCGGCAGCAGGAAAGGTTCGCAGGGCCGGAGCTCCACCCGGCTGGCCGCCGGGCTCGGGGGCCCGCAAAGTGAACGGCGGCGGCGGAGGGCGCGGGGCCAGCGGAGAGGGGCGGAGACGCGGGCGCCGGTTGGCGCGGGCTCGGGGGCGGGGCGGGAGGGGCGGGGCCGGCCGCCGGGCGCTGGAGCTGCCGGCGCACGGAAAGGAGTCGCGAGCAGCTGGAGCGGAGTTGGAGGAAGCGGCGGCCGCGGCCGGGGCGGCGGGGAGCGGGTCGGGAGACGGCGAGCTTGGGTCGGGAACGGCTGGCGGGTCGGAGCCTGGTCAGGGGCGCATCGGAGCCGTGCGCGCAAGAGGCTGCCGCTGCAGCCTGGGCCCCGCAGAGGAAGGAAGCCGGCCGGCGGGGGAGGTAGGCGGCCGCAGCGAGTCCGGGTGTGTGCTCGGGAGGGGGAGGCGGTGCGTGCGCGCGCGGCTACCGCCGCTCTCTTCCTGTCACCAGCAGCCGCTTCTTCTTCTGCAGAGCCGAGCCGGGGGAAGCGAGCCGGCCGCCGTCCTCCCTGCCGCCGGCATCTCCCGCCCGCCGTGCAACCGCGGGCCCTACTCGCGGCCAGCGTCCTGCGTGCTCCCGGCCACCTCGCGGCTCCCGTTTCCCTAGTCCTCTTCCGAGCGGGTTGTGCGTGCCGCCGGGCGCATTCGTCCCTGGAGTTGCAGGCGAAGTCGGGCTTCCGCCACCCCTCCGTCACCTCACGCTTCTGTGGGTCCCCACTGTCGCCTTGCTGCAGTTTTCCGGCGCCTTTCAGCAGAGGAGAGCGCCCTGATCGCTGCCTTTGCGTTAGCGGGAAGGAGCTATGCCTTCTACCGCGCCCTCCGGCTGCACCCGCGTTGCTGCCCGGGCCCTTCCCCGGGGCGAGCGGGGCGGCGGGGGTCCCCGGAGCTAGCCCCCAGCCCCCGCCCTCCGAAGTTCGCCTCCCTCCTCTTCCGGGGTGGAGGAAGTGCGCCTCGGGGCGGCCGGTCGCTGGGACCCTAACTCGGCGTGTGGTGCCGACCGGGCCTGGGCAGGTTGTTGGAGGCAGACTTAATGGGGTCTTGGAACAGCCCGGAAATCCAGGTTTTTTGTAACGCGGGGCGAGGCTGGAGGGACCGGCCCAGCAATATGGAGCCGGCTAGAGAGAGCGAGAGAGCGTGCAAACCCGAGCTGAAAGATCGTGGGGAATTGTCTGGAATCCACAGTTCTCACACTCACTTCCCAAGGACAGAAACTGCCCCGCAGATCACAAGACAAAGAGAACAGGAAAGCTCAGGCCAACCGCTCCAGTGCAGAAATGTACTTTGGTAACCAGAATTCGATCATGAAATGTAAGGGTGTGAGCGGAATGGCTGTTACATGTTGAATGCAGAATGTGTGTGGACTGGATTTGGGGAAATTCTTCTGCTTCTCTGGGCGCAATTAAGATCAGAAAGGTCTCACTTACACCGTTAATCCCTGGTTGGAGCTGCAGCACTGTTGGTATCTGAGTATGAGTTACTCTGTTTGGGGGTTTTGTGACTTTAGAAGTGATAGGGGTTTGGGGGGCTTTTTTTTTTTTTCAGTTCTTTTCCTCTTTGTCAGTGCGAAGTACGAATGGATAAAGCAGTTCCGGGTTTTGAATGCAGCATAAGATTGTCATTTCAGTGTGATGGGGCTGGAGTTTTAGTTGTTAGGCGGGACATTCACAAAGTAAGTGACCCAGGGGTTGTGTGGAATGGTTTTTGTTTGTTTGTTTTTTAATATTTCATTATCTTGTCTTGCGTTTGGCAGCTTTAAAGATGGTTAGGTATTAGCTAGAAAAGGTCAGAGTAGGAAGACAAGTTTATTTCTGAGACAGGCTATCAGTAATGGGGCAGATCATCAGGAATTTGATGACTTCTGCACAGAAGGCCGCAAACATCTTTTATCGTTGGAAGAGAAAAAAAGCACCCTCATAGCCATAATTTTTTGATAGATTACACTGCCTTGAAATAAACAGCTTTCAAAAAGCATAGATGATAGTCTTCTTAGAAACAAAAGTTCTTAAACTTTGGGAATGTTTTGGTCATGACAAAGAAAATACCCTGAGTGATTTTGGGGGGGATCCCTCTTCAGTTTGGGAAGGTGTGTTTGGTTCAGAATCAGGCTTAAACTGGAAAGGCTGGTGGAGGAGGCTCCCTGCCTTGCAGAAGTGTTGGGTTATGTCACTGCTGGCCTCTTGAGCTTTTATATGACAATTGCAACTAGAGAGTTGTACTTTTTCCATAGAAGTGTATAGATTGTTGTGGTTGGAAGAAAGTTTTATATATCTGATACTGGCTTTCAAAGTGTGATGTGCATTTGCTTTATAACTTTCATCTTGATTTGGGACCTGTTCTTGTCAGTTGCATAGCAGATAATTTGCATTGTACACACTACTATCTGCTGTTTTATCTGTTTTTATAAAATGACGGTATCACTGTGTCTTTTCACCTCTGTGATGCTGATAGCCAGTGTGAAAAAGCATTTCACTTCTCATTGATTAATTATATTGTCTTTCCATAGCTGTTTCTTTAAATTTCACTTCATTAAGAACAGTAAATCCCCGCAACATTAAGTTGGTTTTGGGAAACAGAAGTGGTACAATAAGTCATAGGTGATACGTATCTTGGTTACTGACAGTGATGATGGTAGTACGCATTTATTTGCTGGAAATGTTAAGTGCGTCTAAGCTGGTTTTTGAAGGGTTTTGGTATCTTCAGTGCAAGCCTGCTCCACTTACTCAAATTTTGTGTTATGAAGAGTGTTGCCCATATATTTAATTAAAATTTTCCATGAATGCCCCGTAATTCTTAGGCTAATATGTTCGTCAGAATCTCCTTTTTTTTTCTTAGGTAGTTCAAGGGAGTATTCTAAAAAGGCATCCACTCTGAAAGGTTGTCCACACACTCATTAAAACAGAAACAATTCTAGTTCAGCTCTCATTGTGTTTGCATTTTGTCATATGCAAAATGAGTTTTAATGAATAAAGAGATGGTCAGTGAGCACATTGAAAATAAAATGATTTCATGGTCAGGTAGAATATAGAAAGCTGAGATCATGTTTGCATTTGGTGTTTTGCTTTTAATTCTCCCACAACTGGGGTATACACAATGCAGAAGAAAAAGGGAAGTGCCTTTTTCAGTATATTATACATTTAGGTGGGCTCCCCACAGCTCTTCTGTCTTTTGGAGGATACAGGGATTTGCCAGTGAAGGCAAGAGAATGGAGCATCTTACTGAAGCCCTCAGAAAACAAGAAGTTACTTATCAATGGAAGGAAGAGATTATCACTTCGTTTTTACCTTAGAAGGCATAATATCAATTATATAACAGCTTTTAATAAAAAACTTATGTTGTAATTGATTTTAAAAATATTCATCCTATTTATTGTTTTTTTCCCCGTCTCCTCCACCTACACCCTAATGTGATTACCTGCCATGGTTCTGCCAACCCTCTTATTGGAGTTACTTGCTTAAGAGAGTGGCAATTAAAGGCCATTTCATGTACGTTATGCCAAAGCAGCTGAAAATAGACTATGTAATTACTCCTAAACTTGTCTGTTTGGGTGATATTAGGGGTTTTGTCTGTTTATTTATTTGAAAGGATAGAATGAGTGTAGTGTACCTTTTGCTTTAAAAAAAAAAAATCTACTATAAAAACATCTTTGGAGATTGTATCCTCCCAACATTGTTTTCCTTAAAATGAATCCAATAGGTACCCCCAGGCACCTGTAATCAAAATAGTTTTCATGTTAAGGATCACCCAGAGAGTACTGCGAGTGCCGCGATCACAGGAGTCTAGCAAAAGTGAGGAGACTCCAGCAGTGGGTGGAGAGAGTGAAGAAAGCAAGGTGCCTGGGCCGGGCTGGACTGCTTTGCCCCTCTCCTTTTTGGCTGGACCCCCAGTGGTCTAGCCCCGGCGCTCAGCCCCAGGATCCAGGGCTGTAACAGGAGGATGCTGCTGCCTTCAGTCCCTGGAGAACCGCACGAGTGCTGTCACCTTTCCTCTTTGAGGGCAGCTAGGGAGCAGCCACCAAACCCTGCTGGAGAGGAGTGTTGTCCCCTAACTCCACCCCCTGCCTCATACCACCCTCTCACACAGCCCTGGCCCCTCCCAGGTCTCCTTTGCCCTGACCTCTATAGAGCCACCCTCTGCCTCAGGACTAGATGGGCAAAGTCCACAAGCAGCCCTTATCTGTCTATCTATTTACTCTGAAAAGAAGTTAAAGAAACAGTGGAGAGGTTGATTTTGGCTAGCTTGAGGATTCTTTCAGTAGACTCTGCAGCATTTAGAGGCAGGGCCAAAGAAAATTCTTGGCAGATGTTCCGGTTTTAAAATGAATTGTATAAGTGGTAGGAAGTGGCAATCAATATTAATAGTAATGACAGTAGTAACAATACTAGTACTATAGCTGTGGTTTACTAGCCATGTGACTTAAAGCAAATTATTTTACTTCTCTGTGCTTACTTTCCCATCTGTAAAATGGAGATGGTAATCATACCCACGATGGTTGTAATTAAATGAATTGACATATGCAAAACCGGAAGAAGCGTGCCTGGCCCCTAAGAAGCACTGTGTTGGTGTTAAGCAAGCTCTAATTATCAAGCATGGAGTGCAGTCTTTGTATAAATAATTTCCTTTACTCTTCATAATAAATAGGGGCACGGAGAGGTTTAAGTAACTTGCCCAAGTTTAAAAATTTAGGCACCAATGGGGACAAGCATCTTTGAGGGTGAAACCCAGTGCTTGTACTCGCCTTCTTGCTCAGGATTTTACACAGTAGCATTGTATTTTCACAAGAGGGGGGACCCTAGATTGTCTGCTGTAGTCCTCCCATTCCATGGCCATCTCCTCAGGGCTTCTTCCCCGGGATGACGCAGAGAGCTAGAGTGGTCCATCGCATGGCCTTTTCTGGGTGATGGGATATGTTTCTCAGGCTCTGGAAGCCACAGCCTCCCTGTGGTGACCACTGAGCCTGAGAACTGCCTCCAGCTGGACCTGTGTCTCTGTCGCTCGGCAGTGCTCCGCTATCCCATCACTTTGCTTTCTGCAGAGCCCTGTGTCCTTGTTGTTTGACCGGGGCTTGTCCTGTCCCCCCACCCCCATACCCCCAACCCCCAGAGGGCTGGCGGGCAGGAGTTGTGCCCTAGGTGCCTTGCTTCCCCCCACAGTGCAGACCCAGCCCTGAGCGCGGCAGCCTGGGACACATTCTGGTTGGTTTGAAAAATGAATGGAGATACTTGAGGACTGTGGCTTGGGGCTTCCTCCGAGCCCATCATTTTATTTTGTTTTAATTGAGGTAAAATTTACATGCCATAAAATGTTGCCCTGAGCTCATCATTTTAGCTTGAAATTCATTTTGTTAGTAGGAAATTTTAACTGTTCAGTTTGATTTTCATGATTTCCAGGACACTCTTTGAAAGGTAAAAAGAGTTTTAAATAATGAATTGTGCCTTTTGTTTTTTAAAAAGGCTGTGTGGATTTAGTTAGGGAGCTTGCCCTACTCAGAGCTACCACACTGAAGATGGAGAGGTGAATGATAGGTCTGGGGCCCCAGGAACCTCTCTGTAGTTTTGCAGCTGGATTGAAAGTCCATTCTGTGCTGGGACCCAGGGCCGAAGTGCTGATTTCAGGGCAGGATAGAATCACACGATCAGGCTATATTCTTGATTTATTTAAAGTGATTTGAAAATATCCTTTATTCCTGCCTCCCCACCAAGTTTGCTAAATCCCCGTCCTTTGTGAAAGGGGAATGAGTAAGTCAACAAAGTCAGAGGACTTTTCAAAGAATTTTGTTTGGTTCTTTGCCCAAATGCCTGCGGGTTAGAGGGTTTAAATTGAAAATTTACTTTCAAGCAGTTGTACATTAAAAAGTCATGGATTGCTCCTTGTCGGGCATCAGAAACAACTTTATTCTGAGGAACAGAATGAGAATTGGTTGGTGTTTTAGCAGAGAGAGAAAAATCTGTCTTCCGAGTAATGGTATTGCAGGCAGTCTGTAAAAGGCTTGAAAAACAGGAGCAACATTTTTCCCGTGAAGGACCTTTTGAACTGCTGCATATGATGTTCTGTATGAGTAAGTTAATTTGTTATTTGTTCCTAGGACTCCTTTATACCTTTTGTTACAGTAACTTAGGTTATGCACTGTCTTGGAGCACATGTCATAAAACTGCCTTGGTTATTTGAAAACATTAGATTATCCACATATAAAAATCTTAACTGGGGAAATAATTCTGTTGAAGCTGGCTGGAAACATTTCAATGAACAGGTGTATGTAGCCAAAGAGGTTGGAGGGGTAAGCTTGTGGATCTGGGCACCATATAGTTTCAGCTCCACACTGATCACAGGACAGTGATCTAGGCACTACCAGTGCCCCAGTCTGCTGAGTCTTCTGCTCTGTGGGTGAGAGAGAAATTTGAGGGTGAGAGAAAAGAGAACTTACCAGTCCTCTAAATGTGATAGCCCTGGTGACTGTGGACGATGCGTCACATACCCCCCCCAAGGAGGAGCTGAGCTGTTAGAAATTGTGCAGTGAGGGGCCTGGGGTAGCAGCGGGGGGCATAGATGCCAAGAAGCATGTAGGTGACAGAAGCTGAAGCTTGTAGAGCAGAAATGGGCAGGATTCCAGAAGAGGGCAGCCTTCCAGAAGTGATGTGCCCAGTACTTTGATTCACTAGTTCATGGACTTCTTTGGCAAGGATGCATCTTAATGAAGTCTCTTTGGAAGAAAATCTGTGTGGTCCAAGTTGCTGAGTCTCAGACTGAGGGCACTCCTGCTGAGTTATAATGCTTCTTTTTGTGCAGGTGTTTTTGTGAAAGAGTCACAAACACTATCGGTAAGGCCACCGTCACAGAGAGCAACAAGCAGACCTTCAAGATAAACCTGAGAGGTCAGAGCGTGCAAGCGAGGAATCCGCACCATTGACCCCATGTATATATCTGGGCCGTCCTGGGGCATCCGAGCAAGCTAGCTGAGTTTGGGCAGTAGGTTTTTGTTGTTGTTGTTGTTTTTGCGGTACGCGGGCCTCTCACTGCTGTGGCCTCTCCCATTGCGGAGCTCAGGCTCCGGACGCGCAGGCTCAGCGGCCGTGGCTCACGGGCCCAGCCGCTCTGCGGCACGTGGGATCCTCCCGGACCGGGGCACGAACCCGCGTCCCCTGCAACGGCAGGCAGACTCCCAACCACTACGCCACCAGGGAAGCCCTGGGCAGTAGGTTTTAAGGTGTTAAAAGTGGTGGCTCTGGAGCCAGCCTGCCTGGATTTGAACTCTAGTTACACCTCGCCCTTGGTGAGTGTTATCATGGCCAAGATATCACAGCCAAGACACTAAACTCTCCGCACCTCGTTTTCCTCCTATGTAAAGTGAGAATGTTGATAGTACCCATCTCATGGTTACCTTGAGTATTGAACATGTTAATACACCTATAGCTCCCACTGAATATTCGATGGTGATGATTGAATGGGTTAATACACCTATAGCTTCCAGTATTTAGTGACGACGACAGTGGCAGCCATTAAAATGGGCATGGCCGTCAGGAGAAAGTGTACACTGTGTAGCAGGGGAGGGCCGCCCCCCTCTAGCCAAGGCCTCTCTGCACCTCCCCATGGGATGCGCTCCACTCACCACCCCATGGCTAGTCAGTGCTCCCTCTTTTTTTTTTTTTTTGCGGTACACGGGCCTCTCACTGCTGTGGCCTCTCCCGTTGCGGAGCACAGCCTCCGGACGCGCAGGCTCAGCGGCCATGGCTCACGGGCCCAGCCGCTCCACGGCATGTGGGATCCTCCCGGACCGGGGCACGAACCCGTGTCCCCTGCATCGGCAGGTGGACTCTCAACCACTGTGCCACCAGGGAAGCCCAGCGCTCCCTCTTAATTGGCACTGCATCATGGATGACCTTGGACTGTTTGGATTGGTCTTCCTGGCCTTGACGGTGGAGTCCCTGAAGATGAGTGGTGTGTGCTGCCTATGGTCCAAGAGTCATAGAAGATCTGGGCTTCTCTTGGTCAGTTGAGGGCCCAGAGTTCTGCATAGGATTCTTCTGCACAGAAAGTAAGGCGGTTCTTACAAACGGTGGGGGAGGGGGACTTTGTAGAGACAGGTAGATCTCTGGCATCTATGGCGGGAATTGTTACTCTAAAGTCTGGTCTTACTGAAGTCTTTGGGTTCCTCAGGGTTCTTTATCTCCTTGCAGGGATTTAGCCTCAGGCCAATGTAAACACAGTTTTTAGGTTTGTAAAACCTTGAGCAGACCTGGATCTTTTCTTACTGCAGTGTCCCCTGGTGAGGGACATGCATAGCTACCTACATAGGTGCGCCGTGAGCAGGGCTTGGCGATTGCTGAGAGCCGTGTAGCGGGGAGAGGAGGAATTGAGGTGGACAGAGTAGGAGGGAGAGGGGAATTATTATACTCCCCATTCTGTTAAGAATCTCACCAAACTGGCCTCCTGGGCTGTTGAAATAGAGGAAGACATAGGCAGCAGCTGGCGGAAAGATCTACCCAGCTTACTAGTTGAGGATTTTTTTTTTTTTTCAAAAAAACATACATTGCCAGGAAAAGCTAACAAAAATTTCAAGGCAGATTTGGAGGAATTAAATTATTCTCAGGCATATTGCCTGGTTTCCAGGCATTTAGGGATATGTAAATTTTCATGTTCTGTGTCTCATTTGTAAGAGTACATTAGTACTAAAAATGGGATTTGCTAGTTCTACATTTTCTTGTGAATTTATGCAGCGAATATTTAATTTGATTCTGGATCTAGCAAAAGGAGAGGCTGTCTTCAAACATAACATAGTTTATTTTTCTCATATGCTCTGCTGGCTGCTTTAATTTTTTTTCTCTGCCAACTGAAATACGAAGTAGAATACTACTGCAAATTAATATTCTTGCTACACAAAGATCTCCAGTGTTTGTTTTTCCTTCTTTTAATATGTAACTCTCCTAAGAGCGTTATTGTATTACAGCTAAGAGGCTTTAGCCATGTAAAGTTGAATACTTTACACTTCTGAATGCCAGCATAACAATTAATCTGTGATTAGATTTGCTTCTTAAGATGCCTACACCGCAGAGTGCCTATAATAATAAACTTCTAAAGGGCTCCATTCTTGAAAACTTATAAAAGCTCTCTTTGACACAGCGTACCGAAATTGTGAGGCTATTGTTTTTATTGCTTTATTGTTCAGCCAGCTTAACTGAAAGCTGGCTGAGTTTGCTTTTCCTCTTTCTAACAAAGATAACGTGGAGAAATGAACGGAGCACGTAGTGTGTCCGTGTGCACATTGTTCTCTACTGTTCTAGCAGCTATCCAAGCTGCCTTACTGCCTCTCTAACTTAAAGAGCCTCTGACTCTCTAAGCCCTCTGCCTCTACTAGTTTAAGAAAAAAAAAAACTTGCATTTCCGTTTCCCCCTCCACTGAGCTTATCTTCATAGTGTGATCTGCAGCCATCTCTACTTTCTTTTTATTCCTTAACTCCTTAAACTCTGGTTACTCTTCTCAATACTATTAGACTAGAGTGGGCTTTCTCAAGTCCGTGATGATTCCACTATGGACAAAAGCCCCAGATGACCTAGCCCTGCCTGTTTCCCACTTCCAGAGGCCCCTGCAGGATTTAGTCTTAGAGATCACCTTTTCCTACCTGAACCCTCTTACCCCTTGTTTCCAGGACATTGCATTGTCTTCAGACCTTGACTTTCCCTCCTCAGTGGCATTCATTGAACCTTGATGTTGGGTCCTTGGATCTTTTTTTTTTTTTTTTTTTACTTTTAATATTTTCCCTCTGAGTTCCTTCATTCCATTGAGCTTGGCCTTGCCTTATATGCGGCTGATTACCAAGCCTCAGGTGTGTTTCCTCTCCTGAATCACAGACCAGGTTTTCCACGATCCACGCTTGCATTTGGGTGCCCAGCATCACCGTTAGCCCATCAGGCCTCCTGGCTTCCCTTTGCCTGATATTGGTAGCTCCATTCTTCTTGTGAACTCAGGATCAGGCACCTTTTGCTTCTTTCTTTTTCTTCTTCTTTTTTAAAAAAATATATATCATTTTCATTGCTTTTTAAGAAAGGAATCAACGTAAAATTAAAACAGTAATCAATGTTGGGATAAAAGAGAAAGTGCGAGAGAGAGAAGTTTTTCCTTTTTATTTTGTTTTTCCTTTTTATTTTGTGCTTGTATTTTCTGTACAATTTATACTTTCTATTTTACTTTTTTGCTAGGAAGGTACCAACAAAATGACCTATGCTCTGCTATTATGTACTAAGTTTTGTGTCTTTATTTCTTTGGCTTAAAAATACTAATATGTTGCTAAACAGACATACAGGTCAGTGTATCTCTCTGATTATCTCATGTCATGCAGAAATGAACTCTAAAATAGCTGGCAGAGTGGATCCTCTTTAAGGTCCAGCAGTCAGCTAGTACCTTGAACCTTGGCTCAGCCCTCCAGCCTGGGAAGAGCCCCTTCCTCTTGGCTTCTCTGCCATCCTGTTTCTCATATGCTGCAGTCTGTCCGTTTCCCCAACCAGGATCCAGTACCCAGTACCGTGTGCTTCTCTCTTTCTTGATCCATTTTTCAGCATTGCCACGTACCACACATGCTTCTTTCTCCCTTACTTCAGTCCTCCCCTTTCCGTACCTTCTGCTGCCACTTTGGTTCATGCCTTCATGGCCACTTGCCCAGATGGCTGCAAAACACCTTTCATGGCTCTCCTCTTCTGTCCCTACGCCAGTCCCTTCCACGCACCAGGATTAGACTGAGGTTCTTCAAGTGCTGCTCTGGTCTTGTTGTTCCCCTCTCTCCAAGCCTTTTCCCAGCTCCCCAGTGTAGATTGCATCACTCATAAACTCGACACGGGTGTGTGTGATGTTTGTTATACAACCCCTGCTTATCTTTCTAACCCGGACGTGATGTTCCCTCTTCGGCTTCACACATACCGGTCTGCCTGTTCTAGCTCTTCCCAGAATATGACAAGTGCTTCATCACATCTGTACCTAAGATCATGCCACACGTTCTCGTCTGTCTTCAGATGCCTGCAGTGAGATGTGGTCTCTCCCTTGTTTGAACTCCCTAGCATTCAGTCTCTGCTCTCTTATGACATTTACCTAGTGTTATAGATCCTTGTGTCCTGTCTTATCTCTGAGATGTTGCCACATTCCAGCATCCCTCCCACGCTGCCGAGTGTTCTTAGAAGGCTGGGACTGCCTGCCTCACTAATCTTTGTTGTGTATACCATGTCAAGCAAAAGCATACTGGCCTGTGTACGTCTGCCAGGTTGATTAAGTACTTGTTGAATGGAAGTCGAAATTCAGATTCACACAGATGGCCAAGTGTGCCGTTGATTCATAAGTCTTGTTTTCCCTTTGCTAGGTGCAGCTCGCATGTGGTGTGCGCCACAGTCAAATCAGATGACAGATGGACAGTGTGACAAGAGTGTCAGAAAGGATCGGGCCTCGAAGGGAGAGTCAGCCCTGAGTCAATGTGTTGACGAGTTGCTGAAAAGGAAGCCGGTGGGAAGACTGCGGCCACAGAGGAAGTGAGCCCTGACTTCAGTCACACCCTTGATGGAGGACAGATGGACGGCCGGATGGCCAATCACCTCTCCTCTTAAACCTTTGGAGAGTTATCCTTTATCCCCTGCTGGACGTGTATTAGGAATCTTAACACACTCTCTGAATTCACTTTCCATAGAAACGTCAGGTTAGACTGCAGTGTGCAGCCAGCCTCAGCTGTCGCATGGTCGCAGGTCGGCAGCCATGAGCGCCGAGGGGTACCAGTACAGGGCGCTGTACGACTATAAAAAGGAGCGGGAAGAAGACATTGACTTGCACTTGGGGGACGTACTGACTGTGAATAAAGGGTCCTTAGTAGCTCTTGGATTCAGTGATGGACAAGAAGCCAGGCCTGAAGAAATCGGCTGGTTAAATGGCTATAACGAGACCACTGGGGAGAGGGGGGACTTTCCGGGAACTTATGTAGAATACATTGGAAGGAAAAAGATCTCACCGCCCACACCAAAGCCCCGGCCACCTCGACCCCTTCCTGTTGCACCAGGTTCTTCAAAAACTGAAGCAGACAGTGAGCAGCAAGGTCAGTATTGATGAGTGATTGCTTCATGACTGCTTTTTTTTTTTTTTTTTTTTTTAAAGGAAAAGTCTCACGTTGGTTGAGCTGGGCTGAAACGGTCTGGGCAGAAGTTGTTTTGGCAACTTTACCTGAATTTATGTATGGTGCATAAAAGTTTGGTCGATCATTACATGGCTAGAAATTTGTGTTTGTGGGGTGGAGGGTTGTTATAAAACTAGGGTGGTGATATCTGAGGACCTTTTCAGTTAGTGTCTCAAAACACTATTATTAGAGTTGCCATGGAATTAAACACCTTTTGCATTCTTATTCTTGTAACTGGTATTATATACCTAAATAATCATTTTGGGAAAGTAGAGGGTAAGTCTAATGTACGTATATTTAACATTAATTTGATCTGCATGGAAAATGGAGAGAGTAATAAAATGACCACAGAACTCAACAGAGAAGAAACCATTGCTTTTGTAACCTAGTGTCTACCTCTTGGTTTCCTCTCCAGGAATACTTGCTGAAGCTGAAACTCTATCCTGTAGTTAGTGTAGGCGCACAGGGAGTCCTCTTCCTGCCTGGGTAGTGTCATCCGTAGCATTAATGCCAATAGTGTGCTTGGCCTTCATGAGAAAAAAAAAAAAAAATCACTGAATATTTTTCTCAAGTGGAACACACCTTGATCCAAAGCCCACTCATTGTTCATTGGAGATGGTCCCCACTTCAGCTCTGAGCACAGCTGTTCCTTAAGGTATTTCTTCTGTTCAGTTTCACACAGAGACGAGCCTTTTACTCCGCTTTGCTGTTAACAGCCTTGTCAAATCATTCATTTCTTCACTGGTAAATCTCAAGCATTGTTCCCCCTGTATAATCTTTTTCCCAGAGAATGAGAAAGGCGTGGAAAGATGTGTTTCAGATGGGTGGACTCAACTGCGGTGGTTATGTGTCAAGTAAAACTGACTGTGGGCATCACGGTGTATTTCTGGAAGAGATCCTGTTCCTATTGTGTCTTCTTTAATGTTGGCTTATTTTAGCACAAATGAATGAGGTACCGGGAGTGAAGAAGCAGAATGCAAGGGTAAATGGAATTGGGAATATTTCATAAATGTCGAAGAACTCACTAAGGACACTTGAAGGGAAGAGCTTTCCTCTTCCCATCCCAACCCAAAAGGGATACTTGTTTTATAAACATTATACTGTACTTTAGAAATAATATTCAAATGATACGTTTTACTTGACAGTTCAAAAGCAAAAGTTAGGTTTTTTTCTAGATGAATCAAAAAAACTTGACTCTGAAAGTTTTTTGTATATATGTAATATATATACGATTTTGTCATTTTATATATATATATATAATTATATATAATTTTGTCAACCATTGTGTTTCTTGCATAGTTTCACTTAGCTGAGGGGAGGTATATACATAATTGTTTTTTCCTACCAAACTACATATTTTTAATTTGACTTTTGATTTTTTACGTTAGATACACTTCCTAATATGTAGTCTAATTCAAAAGGAAAAATGATATAATTTCTCCTGGCATACAAAAGATTACAGACTTATAAAAATATCTGAGTCAGGTCAGAAAAGATCATTTAAAAGGGGTACCTTGTCAAGATTAGGGACCAAAAGATTTTGTAAAAATAGCTTCTAAACAAAAATTGCATTTGATATTTTCATTTGGATATAGTATACGGAAAAGCAAGTCTTTCCTTAAAAATGATTTTCTCTTTGTAGGATCTAAACTATTTTATAACGCTTTCGTTCTCACGTAATGTGGTAACAACTGAGATTTTTAACAGCTTTTTCTTTTTTTTTTTTTTAATACATAGATAGAGTAACATGAAATATTTTAGCAGAGTTTAAGAAAGAGACCCACGGTAATGGGCATTAAAGTATTAGAGCAGGCCTGAATATAAATGAGAAATTAGGAGCAATTGAAAGGTTGAAAAGACAGTATGGGGAGTTGGGTGGGGAGTTGAGGTACTAAATATTAGATTTTCTACAAATGTTACTCTTGCATTTTCATTTAAGTATGATTCCTATGAAATGAGGATTCCACAGCTCCTGCTAGTTGCATGTCAAATTGATATGGAAAGTAGTTGTAAGGACAGACTTATTTGTTGGAACCTGTGGGGCTTTAATTTCTTTTGCCTGAGGGTGTGTTTATTTGAAAAGTGTTTGCAGGGACAAATTATATGAAGGTGAGAAAGGATAGTACTTTTCTCTTCTTACTGTAATTGAATTCTTTCGCCTTTTTTTCCTTTTTACTCCCTCACCTTACTTAGCCTGTTTTTCATGTTTGACTGTATTTTATTGAGAAGGTGACATGCAGGTCTCTTTTGCGGAGGGAGTGTTATGGGGACAGTGGGCACGCCCCCGAGATGAGCGTGGGATAAACCTACCTTTATGCCCCTCTCACCAGCTTCCCTCTTTGTATTTAAAAGAACGTTGTCTTTAAATTCTGCCCACAAGTAGCATCTGTGTGAGGAGTTCCCCCTGATGACAGAACCCACTTTTTGCTTTTCTTCCATGTTCCTGGAAAGAAGGCTGTGATGTCTCACGTTTTGGGGAAAAGAGAGTCAAAAACCCATTTGAAGATCTGATCCCCAGCTCCTCTCAGGAGAATGTACCTTCCACCCATCCAGTTTGCATACAGTTTTCTTATGAAGCCCTGGCCTAGTTTGGATTGAATTTGTATATTGGATAATCTTGTATTTCTTGGAGTTTAAATCATTCAGTAAATAGAACTGAGCCCCTATCTTGTGCTAGAAAGCAGGGATGAGAGATGAAGTCGGACCCGAGAGAGACGGCGTGCCCTCTGATGCCCTTTCCGGTTCTTCTCCCACCTCCTCGGGGCCTTTGCTTGGACAGCTCTTCCTCAGCCGTCCTCTTAGCTGACCCACTCTCCACTCTTTGTTTAAAGCTTTCTTCTCAAGGAGGCTGGCTCTGCTCATCTCGTTTCACATACAATCTGCCCTTCTGCTTTTGCAAAGCATTTATCATCTAACCTACTCTAGAATTTACTTACCACATTGTTCGTTTATTATCTGTTCACTCTGGTAGATTGTTAAGCCCTGTGAGGGCAGGGGTCTTGGATGTCTCTCCATTATCCCAGTTACCTAGAACAGCATCGTAGGTGATTAGCAAGTGGACAGATGCTTGCTGTGGAAGCGCATCATCCAGCTGTTTCACATCCCACGTGACTCTGGAAGTGAGCCACGTGCTTGGTATGTCTCGTGCAGGCACACGGCTGAAACAGCCCATTCTGTTTTTAAACATCACGGTTTATTGTTAGTCACATCATTCACATCTGAGGAATCTTGACCTGGCCTTGACCATTGCATGCTGTGTCTCCAAAGCTGTTATTTTTTACCCCATTTCCTAGGACGGGTAGTTCTGCGGGTGGGAAAGCATGTTGAGCTGAGAGTGTACTCTGTCAGCCACTTAAGCAAAGTTAATAGAGCACATGTCAAGATCAGCAAGTGTCCTCGGGCACAGTTTTTATGCTGTCCCTCCCCCTCTTTTATCTCCTCTTTGCATGGAAGCTAAAATCACAGATATCAGCATCACATTTCATTTTCCCACAGCCCAGTAAAGCCCTGTTTTACCTTCTTTGGAGAGAACCTCTTCCCCGTCTGGTGCAGGTGAACGGTGTGATGGGGGTGCACAATGGGTGGTACATGCTCCTTAGGGGAGCTCTTGAAAGACCATCTTCCTGCTCTTTCTGCATTCAGCGGTGCTTCCATATTTCCCCTGACACAAGGAAATGAGTTGATGGAAGTGGGGATTTAGGAATAAGAGAATCAAACTGTATTCCTTTCATAAGTAAGCTGTCCAGTGGGACTATTTCTTGAGACAGTATTTTGAGAGCCTTTGATTAAAGTCACACTAATCCAGAATATTTAGACTAGTGAGATTCCATGACCACATCAGTTTGTATAGGATGTTGAAATCTGCTAGCTTGAGAGATCACTTAGGAATCTGAGTTCATCCCCACTTCCATCCCCCATCTGCACACCCCTCCCCCAGCTCCCACTCTGGACTCTGACAGTGGGTCCCAGCTGGTCCTACATATAAAACATAAAGCACACATTTGGTGTGGGCTGTTTTAAACTTTGATCAAAATTCCTTCTAAACAGAAGAAGAGAAAAGCCTGCAGCTTGTGTTTGCTTTCATGGTCTCCCCAACCATGTGATTTTTCCATTTTTCACACTCAGCATTTGAGTGTCCCTCCACGGTTGTCGCCCCCTGTCTAGAAAGCAAGGCTGTAATACATCACATAGATTGACTACACTGTACAGAGGTCGCAGAGGTTGGTGACCCGATCCCAAATTATACACCTTTGCTGAGCCCCCTGGTCGGAACGTACTGCTGTTACTCACAGAAATAGTCCCTGTGAAAGTAGTTTGCTTTGCTTCACGAATTCCTGCCTTTATGAATTCTGTTTTAGTTCAGAAGCTGCCTTGTCATAACTTTCCTCACCTTTTCTCCTGCTTAAGTGAGACTTTGCTGTGAAGCGGGAGGACTGTGGTTAACCGCCCCCAGTGATGGGGTGAGACCTCTGGCTTTGGTGCTGACTCCCTGTTTTTCATTGATCACTGTGTTTTGGGAAGCAAGCAGGCCTGGTTGCAGGATATTTGAAGATCAGGGCCTTGGAGTCCTGTCTTTAATTTCTGACCCACCAGAAAAATTAATCAGAACAGTAGAGATTTTTACCCAGATGTAAACATATACCTGTTTTTTGTTTGTTTCTTTGGGGATTTGTTTGTTTGTTTGTTTTTCTTTTTGGCCACACAGCAAGGCTTTCAGGGTCTTAGTTCCCCGACCAGGGATTGAACCCGGGCCCCGGCAGTGAAAGAGCTGAGTCCTAACCACTGGACCGCCAGGAAATTCCCGACATGTAAGTGTTTGCCCTTCGTGTTTTAGTAGGAAGTGACATCTGAAAGATGTCATCAATATAATTGATTAAAGAGCAGGCCTGAAAAAAACAAATGTGGTGATCATTTTTGATAAAATCAGATGAGCCTAACCAGTTCTCTTATGACAGACTGTATCACTCAGGCATTTAGTTACATATGATAACAGTTCTCCCTCTCAGGAGCACCAGCGTTTCTATTCTTCTTACTAAATTCTTGATTTTTAAGACGTTTTCCCTGTTAATTTTAAATTTAATTCTTTTGTTTCCCCAGAAATGTGAAGGAGAAAGTAACCCTAATAAACAATTTCCATATCCACAGTTATTTGAAAAGGAAATTGAGAAGAAGAGAAAGTGTTCTCGCCTTTGCTGCTTTTTAGCAGAAAGGTTCTGCCCCGAGCTGGCCCAGCCATGTTAGAAATTAACAGGGCTCCCAGAGGTGGGATGGGCAGGAAGGTCCCCTTGTCTCCCAGAGAGGAGAGGACTCCTCCCTCCCTCCTCCTCTCTGTCATTAGACAGGAAGGATTTGATTCTCGCTTTCCTGGAGCTGCGGTGACAGCTAAGTTCAGGGTTACAGATAAGACATTATTTGAGGAAAAGCTTTTCTGCCAGGCTACCATGGCATGTGTCATTTAGAATCACAGCTGTAGTATGCAAATTATATATATTTTTTTACTTAAGTGAGATATATGTTCAGAGGCTTTCATCAAGGCTGCTGGCTCTAGAGATTTCACTCTGTGTTCTTTTTTCCAAAATGGGTAAAGGGTCCAATGTCCATGTCTGTATAACCAAATAAAGCCCTCACACTTCTGATTCGAGCAGGAGCTGTGTAAGTGGAGTGATCCTATTTTGTTTACTAGCCACCAAGGTAATGTTGATGTTCTAATACAGTTTTCTTTGTCATGAAAGTAGAATTCTGTATGTTAAAAGTGTTTCTATTTTTAAATTTTTAGCTTAGTTGTCAATAGATCCTTTGATAACTTTGAAGTCGGTCTTCCCTTGTTTGTAGGTGAATGCATCTTTGTCCAAAACAGGCAAAATTCTGATTAACAAACACTTCTCCACTAAGTCAGAGTTTGAGAAAATAAATGTTCAAAATTCTGAAATCCAACAACAAATGGCACCTTATATGCTAAGTAGCTTCCAAAAAGGGGAGAATCTGGTACCTCTGGCAAATAAGAATACCAAGTATTAGATGCCATTTACATATCCATGTTTTTCTCAGTAAAAGAAAGCAGATGTTAGCAGTACAGCTGGCTGTTGCATATTTGTGTCTTTGTTGCTAACAAATTTCCATGAGGAAGGACGTAAAATTGGTTTGAAGGCTAAAATAGGAGAAAATAACTTGGTATTTTAACTAGAAATGAGAAGGATAATTGCATGATGGATTATATCTTAATTTTTGAGGTCTTGATTGAGTTTATAGCATTCAGTATCAAAACAGTGTTTTCAGTTTCAATAAAATAATCTAAATAGAGAAGGTCAAAGCGAATTAGAAATTGACTGTATTTTAATTACTTGGGTACAGTTTCCCTAAAATATCAAGTTTAATGAAATGTTGTCAGAATACTTTATAAACGCATCATTCCTACTTACTAGTTGATGTAAAAGACCGTGATATTTTGCTTCTGCTACAATAATTCCATACACTGTACATTTAAAAAATGTTCTGATGAAATATAACTTTGCAATTAAAAACAAAACAAACAAGCAGCAGATCTTTCTGTTTAATTTTGCATGGAGAACTTTGTCCTAGTGGCTTTATGCCACCTAAAGTATGGCTGTCATTTTCAGGAATACCTTCTCTGTTCTGTTTCTTGCTTGGGGGTGTTTGTATTCATCTATTTATCTCTTCTCAGTTGGTAGCTTGTTTTGTGCAATGCTTATAGATTCTCCTGTCCTATCACAATTTGATGCGTATTGACGTTCCCACTGTGAGTTTATACACTGTATTGTAGAAGACTATTTGTAATTTGATGATCAAATCTGATATCCAAGATGGTAAAGATGTAGCCATAAGTGAAATATAAATCCCTGTGGTATATTATTTGAATCAGAAATTCCACTCTGCTTTGCTTTCTGTAAATTCCATAACCCTTCTAATCCCAGTGTTCTCTACTTTTAAAACAAGAAGTAGACGCTATGTCTTCTGAATTCTGGCTGTATTTTTATTTTAACCTCTTACTGACACTTGATCAGTAAAAGTTTCTCCATTCCTACTCATAAGAATTGTTGGAGAAACAAAACGCAGGTGTAAGTTCTCACTAGTACTGTTTCCCCAGTAGTGCAGCCCAGAAGCTAGAAGGGAAAATAATGAAGGAACTCAGAGAAATAAGCAAAGATGGTTGGGCAGATGCACTCACATGACCTCACTGTAAGATCTGATTGGAGGTTGGTCCTTGGGATGATATAGGATTGTTGCTAATGAAAGCACCAAATTGGTACCAAGTTTTTGCAAATCTACATACTGTATGATTTTAAGATCTGTTTCACCAAGTGTGAGAATTTATGCTCTAACTCTGTTGGTGGGCACTCAGCAGTTGCTGACATCAAAATTGATTTGAGATTCTTCCCGTTTTACACATTGTAGTTTATCAGCGAATTCAAAGACATTGATGGAATGCCTCCCTTGGACTGTGTCTGTGTGGCATAGCTACACTTGTTGACATGATATGTGCTCAGAGTTCCTAGGGATTTTTCTAGTGGGTTTTTCGTTAAATTTTCCAAGGCAGATAGAAGGTGATGCTTTTAACATTTGCCTATTCAGGTTATAAAGATTTGTTTATTCAGACCTCTTCAAATTTATGTGATAGCAGTGTCAAAATATGTACGCAAGAGATAACACATTAGCATAGGCATTATGTGAGTCTTCATTGTAAAGCCAGAGGGACTGTTGGGTGGTCAGTGTTATATTCCAAATTTTACCATAAGGAGCAAAACTGCCATAGTGCCTTCATACTGCACGAGGTACCACCGTCACAGCGAGAGACAGTCAGCGTTGGTTCCAACTTGCTACTGGGTTTTGGAAAATGCAATTTTCAAAATGACTTGAGGTTGTTCATAAGATAATCTATTGTGAATCCGCATTAAACACTGCTGGCTTTATTTTTTATCCTGTTTAAAAATTTTCTAATGTTTAAGAATGTTGCTCCTTTATCAGTAAATAGTTCACTTGAAATATCTTTCTATTCCTGTTCTTAACTATAGAAACGTAGTTGAATATTTATATCATTATTAATTTATAATTTCCGAGTATTTTACAACATTGCTTACTTAGGTCTTACCATGTTTTTTCAGGGAGCAAAAAGTAAATTTTCCATTTTCAAAGGAGACAGGTGCAAAGAAATTTGAGCAAGATGTGACTTTATTGCTAAATAATCGTGATTATCGACAAAGTACCAAGGAACGAGATGTAATGAATTTGGTTAGAACATATCAAAGTATATATTAGAGTCATTGTCCCATGTTTCCCCATGGGTCTATTTAAATATTGAAAATGGCTTTTTCCAAATAGTCCCTAAAAATTTGCTGACTTACTATTTGCCAAGCATTCTGCTCAGCATTTTAAAGACATTTTTCATTTGATCCCTACAGCCACCCTGCAAATATGGCGTTAGAACCATTTTCCAGATTAAGGAACTAAAGCTCAAATGATTGTGTAAATATTTAAAAAGGAGGGGGCTCCCTAGGAGGAGCATTCAGAGGGTTCAGGAACACTCCAGAAGGCAGTCGTGTGGGTCTTGTTCAGCAGTCCTTTGTGAAGTTATCAGTAACTGAAGGAACCGGCTCTTTTCTGCTTTTTGGGTGGTCTGTAATTATGTCTGTTTTATCTGTTAAGTTTCATTGGCTGTTACATGTGTACCATCACACAAATTATCTTGTTTTACCTACAACTTATAGCATTTTCTTACGTCTGCTAAATATATGAAAGAGTTGAGTTACAAAGAGACTGATAAGGCCATGAACCTGAGACAAAGTTTGGGGTTGTATGTGTGTATGTGCAGTTTTTCTCAAATACACCTTGATCAGATACCCAAAAGTTGTGTACCGTTGATAAGTGATTTTCCTTCCATTTCTGTTATTTTTGAAGAAGTTAAATGTCTGCTTCACATGTTTCCCTGAGCTTCACATTTTCTTACTTCTGATTCATAATTAAATCATTTTGGTTAAAATTGAGCAGGTTATTACCTGCTTCTTAAAAGCCAAAAGCTGAGGATATCCAGCATAAAAATTATGTGTTTTGGCATGTGGACAGCAGCTGCTTAAAGTCCCTAAGTATAAGAAATCTGAAGTGGACTCACATGAATCTGAAGTCTTGTACCTGAGTTCTGTCAAAATTAGCAGTAAACGCCATTTTTAAAGTTTGGCTAAATGACTAAATTCCTTTGAATGTCAAACTTTATTTCTCAGGAAAGTTAGTCACTGCCAAGTTTATAACATAAACATCATGTTTCTGTTACCTGAATTCCAAGGACAAGAGGGTAGATGAGGGCAAGTGAAAGGCACAGGTGAATTTAATCCTAGGTGTTTAACTTAAAAGGACACTGTGACATTGCACAGAGAGAGTCTCTCCAAGGACACGAGCGCCCGTAAAAATTCTTGGATGCTTTTATTGTTTTATTTTTTCCCCCCCAGTTAAAAAAGAAACTTATTTAAAAGTTTCCTGATTTAAAAAGGTCTTTGCCTGGTAGCTCTGACACACTTCTCACTAGAGTCTCTAAGAAGGTAGAGAAAAGTCCTTATATTCTAAACAGTTATAAAAACTAGAACTAGCAGGAGAAGTGTCTACTGTAAACCAAATGGAACTGGGTTTAAAAACACAGGCAGAATAAGTTTTGACCACCTAAAAATAGGTAGGCAGAGACATGTCCTCCCCAACTCTGCCTGTAATTCAGAAAGAGCCTAGCAGCTGTCCCCAGAATGCTCTTCCTTTCCTCTTTCTAATCTCCCCAACAGTGCCTTTTTATTCAGTGGAAGGTCATAACTCAGAAAATAACCAGGCAGAGCTGGGAGGGTGGGGTAGGGGCATTGTTAATACTGTTATCTCTTGAGAATCTTACTCCACAAAAGTAAAGTGTTGGAGGTGGGGTAGAGTTAGACCCGTGTTTCCTGAGGCTTTCAATATTGTTAGAGTCCTCCATCCTTCAGAGCCTCAGAAAGCCTGGCAGTAAAGGTAGGAGAAGGTTTGCTTTCAGCAAAACTGTATTGAAATGAAAATCACATTGGAAATTGGCCTGGGAACTGTTCATCTCAACCTGCCTAACTCTTGGTCTGAAGCCAGCACCCACGTGGATCAAGAGTAGCTCAGAGCAGGGCTTCCCTGGTGGCACAGTGGTTGAGAGTCCGCCTGCCGATGCAGACGACGCGGGTTCGTGCCCCGGTCCGGGAGGATCCCACATGCCGCGGAGCGGCTGGGCCCGTGAGCCATGGCCGCTGAGCCTGCACGTCCGGAGCCTGTGCTCCGCAATGGGAGAGGCCATAACAGTGAGAGGCCCGCGTACAGCAAAAAAAAAAAAAAAAAAGAGTAGCTCAGAGCAAACACCAGGTCCAGGCAGATATCTCCCTGTATGGTGATCAATAAACAGGTGGAAAAAAAATAGCTGAGCCTACTGAAAAACATTGCTCTGTAAAGGAAAGGAGAGATTGTATCAAAGATTTGAAGGAAGAATAGACCTCCAGCAATGGCCCAAATGAAAGAGGGGCAGAAAGTAGATGATTATGAGCTGAAAAGAACTGGATGGGATGAAATGGGAGTGAAACCATTTAAAAAAAAAAATTGTAAAGAAATTAAGAATGCAGTATAGCACATTAAAATCCATAGGAGAGGCAATAGAGAGTAGAATTAACACAGCTGAAAATAAAATTAATGTTGTAGAGAAGAAACTCAGAGCTCTTCCAGAATCGAAAGAGAAAAGAGATGAAAATGAAAGAGAAGATTGTAGATGCATAGTAAGAAGGTATAACATGGGGATTTTCAGTGTTGATGAATGAGTAATAAGTCATATCAAATGAAAAAGAACAAACATTATAAAAATAAGCATGCATGCATTTCGTGCAGATTTGGAAGCGTGGTCCACATTGTTTAGATGAAATCAATGACAGGCCACCTCTAGATATGTTTTGGCAATTTTTTTTTTAATTATAAGAATGCTGTTAAACGTCTTTCCAAAATATCTGGTTAACTATCAAGGAGCAGAATTCAGGCTTCCTTGTCTTTTGTAGTAGTAAATGCCAAAAGATGGTGGATGCAGAGTTTTGAGGAAGAAAGAAGGTGACTCAAGACCTTAATGTGTTGCTTCCTTATATATCATGTGGAAGGAATTGAGAGGCGTTCTCTGATAAGCAAGAGCTCAGTGAGATATATTCAACTTCTCATGTCACAAGGGCGAACTTCAAAATTGCCATTTCATTGTTAAGCTTTATAATTAGAAAGGCATAGTTTAAAAATGAATTCATTTTGATTAACTTAAAGAATAATTGCCAGAAGAATAAAACTGTAAGTTATATATTTTCCAAATACCTAGAAATACAAGGCGTATTCCAAAAAACAGACAACAAAGCATAAAATTATTATTGACGTGGGGAATGTCAGTACTATTACTATGTATGAAAATTTACAGAAATACATGTATTAACATATATCTACATACATAAATATAAAGTTGAATTTATACCTACCTATATTTGTGCGTTCAACAAATACTAGTTTTGTGTCAGATGCTATGCTAACATTTTGCTACATTAACTTGTTACTTTTCATTAGAACTGTATGACATTGGCCTTACTATTATTATACCTGTTGTAAAGATAAAGAGATTAAAGCTTAATTAGATGATGGCCCATGGTCACACAGCTCAGGCAGGAGTTGGGGTTTGACCTCCAACCATGTGACTTTTGACCCAGAATTCTTAAGCAGCAGTGTGATACAGTGGAAGGGCCCTTGGGTGGTCATGTTCGTGCTGTGCGACACTACTGTATTTCTGGCCACAGTCTGTTAGCCAGGAGGGCAAGTCATCCCCTGGCTTGCCAGTGACCTGTGAAGCAGACTGATAATGCAAAAAAATGAGTTAAACAACCAGATTTTCTCACTCTCAGGCAATAGACCCAAGAAAATCTAAAGAGAATGAACAGATGCATGAGTTACTCTTGCTTCCAGCAAAAGAACCTCATCAGAACAGGCTGGGAAGAGGTGATTAGTTTTAAGGGACAGTTCCTTCCCTCAGCAGGTTGGAAGCTATGGGGCTTATTAAGTGGTTAAAATATTAACCTTCGAGTTAGCCCTCACTTGGCTAGTGCTTTCATATATATATGCAAACATGACTTTATAACATGGTAAGACATTAATATAAAATCATTTATATAAGTTATATAAATGATTATATATTAAATATATATATTATATACATATAATATATACATTAAAATATATATTAAACACATTATTATATAAAGTTATATAATTTATATAAATATGTTTATGTATAATAACATTTATATAGATAATGTTTATGTAAACATCTATCTGCTAGTACAGTATATAAGGCAATATAGAAAAGTCATCATTGAGTAATGGTGGAAAATGTAATTGATTTGCTACTTCACTAAAGGAGGCTTGAAAGGATTGAAAGCTAGCTCTAACTTGCTCCTTTACTAGCCATCATTGTTTGTAGTTACATGCACAGTTACATGGTAACTGTCATTTGTGGTCTGATCTTCCCCTGAAGGGAAACTTGAGAAACCTGGTTGGCTTTAACATTTAGAGGAAGTTTAAACATATTGGAACATAAAATTTATAGTTGTTTAGGTTAAAACTCTGTTTCTTGTCAGACCACATCTATCCAGCTCTTCTGTGATTAGAATCATCTAACTTTGGCCTGAATTAAGGAAGAGTTTCACAAGATGCACAAAATATTTACTCGTGTTTTCTTTACCAGCTTCCTGAGCCTGTGCAGCGGACTGAGACCTCTTCTTATCTAAAGGCAGTGTGGTCACATAAGCCAATTGTCACCAGTTAACTATTTTCATCCCCTGAACTGCTTTTGGTGAATTCCAACCTAGTTATTACGTCCCTTTAATATTTTCAGTAATTTATATTCTTTAACTATAAGAGTAAAAATATTTGTGAGTTTATTTTGCAGGGGGTGGGGGGTGATTAGTTATAGTCTAGCTGTGAGGCTAGTTGCCTTTCATATACTCTAGAAGAGAAGGATGGGGTCAGTTTCACAATGATCTTTTTCCAAAATACAAGACCACTGTCACTCCCACCTCTCAGGCAACCCCTGCTCCATCTATTTTCTAGAACAATTTAAAATATAGCCAACGCTTTTGCTTCGGCGTCTCTTGATTCACTGGATCTCTAAGGGACCATCTTTTGCCAGTGTCAGATGCTGTGTTTATTTCGCATTTTGAAATATTCTAAATTTTATATCCTAGCAAATATAGTAGTCTTCAGATTATGTTGTCTCACATTCATGTATAATTTCCTAAGAAAAGGAAATGGACAGGGTGGGGGTTAATAGGGTAATTAAACCTTTTTAAAATGAAGGGGAAAAAAATCTTTTGTTTATAGGAGGTGAAGAGACCATTACTGATTGATGTTAGCCTTTTCCCAGAAATCCGTCTCACGGAGTTGATATTGAGTGTTTTAGGCAAAGGTGATGTAGGCTCTGATGAACTTTGTTACCTTATTCTGGACCTTTTATTTATGGGCATGTAACTGAATGATTACATGAATTTTTGATTGCTATGAAAAGGTTGTATTTGCAGTTTTTAAAATATAACTGTTTCTAGTTCATGGCATCTGAACGCTGCCTTTTTCTTTTCTTAAATACGTGTCAGATGAAATGTTTTACCTCTGAGATGAAAATTTTGAAGTTTATTCTTTATTGATATGTTTGCTGGCACGCATGAGCATTTGCTCTGTGCTTTACCTCCATTATCTTATTTAGTGCTATTTATAGGTTGAGGCTTAGAAAAAGCAACCTGCCCAGGGGCAAATACTAGTAGATGGTGGACAGCTGAGACTTGCATGCAGACTCTCTGACTTGAGGACGTGTGCTTGCCAACACCACACTGTACCACCCTCAAAGTGAAATGGGGGAGGACGGAACCTCTAGTTAGGATTAACTTCTCCAGAGGTCATGTCATATTAAAGCTACCACAGGTTCTGAAAGCAATTAAATAAATATTAGGAAATAGTGGCCTATAAATTGTAGGCTTTTTAAATACAGTCTCACATCTTTGTAATTTTTGCCCCATAATTCAGTTACCCTCGAACTAATTGAAAAATCTTAGAGATATTAAAAATGCTTGATTGACCAATATTTTGTTTCTGTTAAGATCACGTGCTTGAACCATATGTCAAACCAGAGACTTATGTTAGACAATTTGTATGAAATCATCAACCTCTCTAACAGTTTTCTTGCAATAAAGAGGGAAGAATATGTCATGTATGAGTTAAAACAGTGACCTCATACCATTCATGCAAAAGTATTGTGCTAGCAGAGCAGTATCAGCGTTTGAACCTGGAGTTGGACTCCTCGACAGCAGGGCCAGTCCAGAAGAATGTGTGTGTTTTAATGGATCATTTAAATGCAAGTTTAATCTTTACTCAGAGAAGAGAGCAGCTCTGACTGAGAGCATCTGAAGCTAGAACATGGATCAGGGGGTGAACGTTTCCATTTGGCCTCTGGTTGAGCCTTGCTCAGGGAACACAGCAGTCAAACTTCAGTTCGTGTCAGTCACGGTGTAGGAAGCCAAAGGAAAAGTCCTCGGTTCTAGTGGTTTTCTCAAGTCATCAGGATGGATTTAATGATTTTATTTGAATAATTACTTCCAGTGAACCACAGCTGGGGACTCAGAAAGAGAGGTCTTCCAATGGTAGACAGGCCCTCAGATGCTTTCCCAGTGTCCACTACTGCAATATGGCTTAGCCCTAAGGCAGAAAAATCCTCCCCTCTTAGAAGTGAGGGTATGCTCTGTAGCTGTGATGGGGGAAAATTCACTCCCA
Source organism: Stenella coeruleoalba (assembly GCF_951394435.1). Lineage (NCBI taxonomy): Eukaryota > Metazoa > Chordata > Mammalia > Artiodactyla > Delphinidae > Stenella > Stenella coeruleoalba. The sequence goes on from NC_137148.1 coordinate 54,253,122, forward strand.
TGAAATGGGAGGTATGCTGGGTTGACCAGATAGCCCAAAGCTGAGCCATAGCTAAGGATTTCTCAAATTCGCAAGGCCTCTTTCTTGAGCTTGTCTTCTTTCAGACTTAACCCTCAGTTTCTGGGTAAGTTGCAATACATCTGTAGGGAAAGCCCCTGGTTTGGGTTTAGTCAAGCTTGCCAGAGAAAACTGGATCTAAGCGGGAATAAAATTTACTGACCCCTGTTCTCAGAGGTTAACATTTTCATTTATGTTTTACATGACTCATTTTAAATTACAGTGCTCTACAGATATAGAAAGAAGCCTTCCTCTTCCCACCCTCCTCCAGACACCACATAATGGAAAAAGCAAGAATTTTCTGCATGAGCAAGGCTTTTTTTTTTTTTTTAAACAAAAACCCAGTCTCTGATGGGACTTTTTTTCCTGCCAGAATTCCCACTGGTCCACTGTCGCAATATTTACAAAAGGCCACGATGAAAGAGGAAGGCCCATTTGAGCCCTTTGCCTCTGTGTTATGTGAAACGTAACTTTTATTTCTGTTCTTGGTATCAGAAGAATTGTTATTTTTGAACTTCTCTGATAGGCTTGTAAACCTACTAGGTCCTTTTAACTCATAAAGTATAATTTTGATTAAGAAAAGATTTGTCCCTCTGCTCTAACTAGACACATAAAACTTTGAAAGGTTTTGATGTTCTGTTTCCTGTTTTTTTTTTTTTTAAAATGTATCCTCTCTTATGAACTGCAACTAGATGAGAGGATTTTCCTTAGAGAAAATTCAGCTCTGGGAACACCATCCACGAAGGTCGTAACCTAGAACATTTTTGAAGGGAAGTTTCAGTGAATTAAAAGAGGGCGGGGTTAGGAAGCAGAAAGTTCTGTTCTACCATAGCTGTAGCTAAATAAATCATTTCACTCTGGAGCCTGGGCAGTTCTGTAATTTATAGCTAATTGTCAACAGAGGTCACTGATTACAGTTCATCGTGGAGGAGAGAGGTGGTCTGGGGCCCCACTAGGAATTCATATTAATAGTTGTACCTTTCCTTCTTCCCCAGAATGTTCACTGGAGAACATTCTGTTAACCACTGATCCTCAGTGATCTTTTATTTCTACATAAAAACCTTTTAAAATGGAAATAGGTCGACTTGATTTTTTCTTTTAGTCAGGTAGAAGATAAATGAATCAGCTCAAAGCACAATTAAAAAGTGTGTATTTGCTTGGGTGCAGGACTGAGGGATGGAAAATTCTGTTCTTTTATTCAGTGGGACTCTACAACCAACTGTGGTAAACACATGTATCCCATTGTGCAGCCTTTCTTTTGCTTTAGGGGCAGTTTGATCTACTGACCAAAAAGAAGCGACATTAAGACTAGCTCCCAGCCCAGGGCTTTAGCAAGTGCTCAATTAATTTCGGTGGCTCAGGGAGAGAAGCAAGTTAGTTTGGGGATCCAGATTCTAAACAGTCTGCCATTGAACCACCTCACAGACCGGTGACAAGAGACTGTTTAATTGAAGCTTCGTAAAATGGTTCCTTAAACTTCATGGACAATTGAGTAACTTCAGTTTCCTCTCTTTACTCTTGTTTACTTCCTGCTCTTCTAGAAGGTATTCTGATCTCTTACAATGAGAAGATTAAACAGCTGTAGCTTAACTTCAAGCATTGATTTGGAGTGTTCTGTGGCTGCATTCATTATATCTTTACTAAGATTGCATTCCTGTGGATTGGGCAGAAGCGTATAAGCAGCGGTGTGGCTTATCCAGGGCAAACCCAGATCCTGTTAACCACTGAGCCTTGATGGTCTTTTATTTCTACATAAAAACCTGTAACACTGGAATAATTCGCCTAGATTTTTTTTCCTTCTAGTTAGGTAGAAAAACAAAAGAATCGGCACGGAACACAGTTGTGAGGAGTGTTTGTATGGGTGCGGGACTGAGAGAGGAAAATTCTGTTCTTCAGGCAATGGGACTCAGCAGGAAGCATGTGTTGAAAAGTTTCTCACCTAAACGGGTCATAATTACAGACTTTAGGATTTATTTTTTTGAATTAGAACGTGAAGCTCACTCAGCGGTCCTTATGAAAACTTTCCTTCTAACTGCATATTTTATGTCAAATCATAAGTTAAATTTCTGTGGTACAAAGAAGAGTTTTTTGCTGTAACCGTATTGTAGCCCACGCTGAATATATCAATGCTACTTTTCACTGAGTAGTTGAGTGGTCGGATCCATTGTTAATTTTAAGTTTTCTTTCTTGTTTTCTAAGAATAGTCTTAAGACTGTATGTTTTAGAAAAATGCGCTTGTTCAGAACTTCTCAGATCTAACCTGGCAATCAGTGGGACTAGAGGTAAGAAATAATAGCTTTAACTGAACATCATCTAAAATGCTGTAATATTCCATTGCATGACACATCCCATGTGTCTTACAATTTCTAAGAATTCCAAGTAGTGTGCAGTTTTATTAACCACCCTGCATCCCTGTAGCACAAGGAATTATTTTTGTTATTGAGCGGACAAAACAGGGGTGAAGTGACTCACAGTTAATTGCCGGATTAAATCAGGCATCCAAGTCACTCTGCTTCGGGTAGATTCTCAGAGACTCAGCTGCTGTCTTCAAAAGGAAGAAATATATCGCAGTATGCGGAAAGAACATAGCGTGCAATATGTGACGGGTCTTGTTGACTATCTCTTGTTTTCTGATCAAAGTAGCCTCTGGGTTGGAGGAAAATGTTGTAGTGCAAATCCTTATTATATTTCATCATTATTTATTGCGTTGTAAATGAATGTATTTAACAGTGCTAGTTTAGGAATTCTTGGTAAGTTTGGGAATTCTAATCATTTTTCTTTTTTTTTTAATTTTAAGATGGTTGAATTTTGCATATGCTCAGTGTTGGCCTTTGTGGGTGTGTGTAAGATGCACAGGAGAATGAGTTAGTGATGTTACAGGAGCACCAAAGCGACCATCACACTTTCGTTCAGTGTCCTTTTTCATTGTTCTTGCTTACGTGGAGCCCTTGTGCACAGGCTGGGCATCTCGGGGCTTTGAACAATGCCCTTGGCCAACCGTTAGTCCTAATTGCTGTGACTAATTTGCTGTGTGACCTAAAGACAGTAACATACTTAACTTTGGTTTTATCATCTGTAAAACAGAATTAATGACACTCTACCAAGCCAAGGCTTTCAGTGAGGCATCATCATCACAAGCAAGCCCCTAAAATACTAATTAGAGTATTAAAAAGGAAATCTTCTCGGTGAAAACCAAATACTCATTGATGCCAGTCAAAAACCTAAAAAACACATTTGCCACACACACATACAAAATTGTTTCTTAGACTTAAGTGATATGTTTAGACCTGAAGGAAATGAAAGGAATTGAGATTGTTTAGCTGCGGGAAATAAAGACCTGGGGCCGATTTAAACAGTTGAAAATTATTTGAAGAAGTGTTTTGTCTCCATAGTAATGAACTTTTTTTAGCTTCTCTGAGGCTATTCAAAGAAGAAATGAGGTTCAATTACAGCAGAGTTACATAAGTTAGATAGCAACAGTAGTGCTACCAATTCTTTGTAAGACATAAACTTGAACTCACTTCAGTTTCAATGAAAAGGGCAGTGAATTTGCCAAAGAGCTGTGTACGTGTTGCCTCAAAACGCAAAAAAAAAAAAAAAAAAAAAAACCCACAAAAACACTGGAATAGTGCTTTGAAGATGTTTTCTAGTTAACTCCTGCATTCTTTCTACATTTGTGTGTCTTCATTACCTGTACCATTTGGTTGAGAGCTGTTTCAGAGTCTCTAATATGCCATCTGGGTATACTGTGTACTTTCTCTTTGCTGTACTTGGAGGTAATAATACTGCCAAAACCATGCTGGGTCAAAAAAAAAAAAAAGGAAAAAGTCGTGTTTTTGGTGTATTTCTTTGTGAGGAGGTTTTCAGGTCGTCTTTTTCTCTTACGAGGCCAAAATTACAGTACCTTAGTAAATTACAACTCTTTCACTTTTATAATTGCTCATCATTTAACAAATAGCTCATTAGTTAAAAAAAAAAACAAAAAAAATTCTGAGCCTTGACAGAAGGAAGGGAAAACAATCTTCCTCAGCTGAATCTTGCCTAAGTAGTCTTAGCAATAAAGATTGCCACCTATTGGTTAAAGAAAAGAACTAAAACTAAAAAACGGTTTGCCACTCTTACAGGTAATGAGTGTGATCAAAACAGAATTATTTCGATGGTGCTCTGGGTTGAGGTACTTGAAAATGTGTGATTTGATGAGAATCTTTATTCTGTGCTTTGAACTTCGCATCACCAATAGCATTAAATTATAGCAGGTATTTCAGGAGAGGAGGTATGCTGCTCTCAGGATCCCTTTTGAAAGCATATTTTTTGAGACTGTCAGAATTCCATTGTAATAGAATATTAAGTGGATAAGTGCATTTTTATTTTTTTTTATTTTTTTAAGTGCATTTTTAATTGGACAAATGTTGGAAGCTTGATTTTGAAAACATTTTTCTAACTCTATTGTTAGTTTGGACTTCCCTTCAGTCCAGGCTTTGAAATCCAGCATTTCCTGTCCAACCAAAATGGGATGGGCTTGGTGACATGGGCCTTTCGTGCCTCTTGGTGCCAGGATCTGTTTTTCCCAGATGATGAGCGCTATATAGACGATGCTCTCTCCAGTGTCATCAAACATCCTTTTAAGGTACATTTGATAATAATAAAAAAAAAGTTCATATTTTGATGTTGAAAAGTCTCAAGTGGTTGTACACTGGGAAAATGTTCGTTTTAATAATTTTTTCCCAATATTATGTGTATATAAATTCAAGTTTTAGGAATACTTGTATTTAATTATAAAACAGCGGTGCAGCAATTTTTTATTGTTAATAGTATTATGCCATCTTAAATCCACCTTCCCTCTGTGTGTCCTCAATATCTACAGATCCTTCACATCTTGAGATTACTAAAATTTACATAGGTAAGTGTTCCATCAGTGCTTGTGTGTGTACACATATGTATATGTAGGCATATATCCTAACAAATTCAGGATTAAGGCCATCACTGCTCCTGTGTTCTCTCTTTATTTTTTGCTCATGTGTCTGTTTGTATTTGAAATTTTAAGCATTTTTATCTTAGGTACTTCCCAAATAATCATTCGATGCCCTTTGTTGGCATTGTATATTTGGTTAATTAATTTGACAAAGCCTGTTTACCACCAACACCGCCCTCCCGCCTCCCCCCAACACGCCTGGGAACTAAGTACTCTAACAGCTAAAGAAGAGGTGGTACAAGGAAAATTGGAAGAACCATATGTTATTTGCTTTAATTTGTACATAGTACACCTATATATGTGTGAAATATATATATATAAACTGTTATAAAGCAACATATTGATGAATTTAAATGAGTTACGCACAATAAAAAGAAAAAGCAAACAGAAGAGTGGTTGGAGTGAGGCCATAATAAATCAAAGAATGTTTTTTGAAGGAGGTAAAACCTATTTATATTTTCCAGCTGATTCCTGTGGACATCAATAGTAGGCTTATACCTGGTGTATAATTTGAAAAGCTGAGATAGAGGAGAAAAAGGTAGCTTTGTGAACATTGTCAAAGAATTTAAGACCTGAGTGTTTTTATGTAGGAAAGTTGAAATGCATTGTTACAGTCAGTTTGTGTAATTTCCTTCTGTAAAGACCTGCCCATTTACCAGTAATGATACCTTCTTTCTCTTCTATTTTTGTCCCTTCCTTTAGGAAAAGGAATATATGCTTACTCATTATTTAAAATTCAGAGTCATTTTCCTGTTCCAGTTGGTGGGGTTCCTACCATTAAAGAAGAGTGGAATTAGGCACACGTGAAACTCTTCCCTCCTTAACTTGTGCTCTTTCCAACTATCCAACTTTTATCCCTTTTAAAATTCTACTCTTTCAACCATCAATTCTGTATAGTGGTTACCTCTCCTTGGTCTTTTTTGTAGTTTATTCCCATGAAAGCAGATGTACTGGGCTTTTTCAATGCTGCCCAAATGATCTGCCTTGGCAGTAAGAGGTCCTGTCACAGAATCCAGTACTTAAGCACACACAATCAAACTAATTAAATTCAAATTCATTTATAAAGAATATTGTATTAGGCAGTTGGACTTCATGACTAAAGTTTATTTCTCCAAAGGACATGTTAGTCCAACAGGCCATTCTAGGAATTCTGCTTCCCCTATAGCTCCTGTTACTGCACTACTATGATAATGATTTAACCTCCCATAAAGCTACATTTTAATAGGTGTTTATAGGCATCACTTACCAAGCGTTTCAAGTATTCTTTGAATAGAAACTGCTGGGGAAAAAAAGTTAACACAGATACTTTCTCAATCAGGCCACCATTTGAACATTCTGCATAGAAGGCAGTTGGTAGATGATCTGGTGAGTAAATGAATATAGTCATTTATATTCAGATGGTATTTGTTTACCAATTAATAATATTTATTATTCAGATGGGTAAATGAATACCCAGCTCAGGCCAGTGACTTTCAGTTGTTCCCTCAGAGAACTGGAGGGGATTCCCTGGGTGCCTCTGTTCACAGTCATTTATTATGCGCTTATTTTTATGCCGAGTACTGGGCTGAATGCTGTGGTCGCCATAATGAATAAAGCAACCTCACCGCCTGCAGTGAAGCTCCAAAACCTAGTAGAGGGAAGCAAAGAGCATGAGCTTAGTGCCACCCCCGCTGTGTGAACAGTGAACCTCAGAAATGGAAGGAAGTGCCTTCCCTCACCTCTGCCACAAGCTCCTCTCCTGCATCGCTGCCCTTCTCTCTGGGATATAGGTTGCTTGGGCTGCAGTGCCCTCTCCTCAGATTGTACAAGCAAGAGAAGTGAGTGGGTAGCCTCTCACAGAGTCTTGGGTCTCAGTGACAGTCCCCACTTGTTCCTTCCTGGCATTGCCAGGTCTCCTCTGACCCTTGCTTTCCACCCGTTGTAATTCCCCCAGCTCCGTCGCCGCCTGCGCCTCTAACAACATTGACAAAGAGGGGAGGACTGGATTATTCCTATTGCTCTTGAAATACTTAGATACAGAAATTATTATAAGTGGGTTAGGTTTCCATGTCTATTTACTAAAATTTCAGTTACCCATGATGCCACTGAACCATGCTCATTTGTAGTTATCACCAATGTAGCTATTGAAAATAACTTGTGAAGTAGACTTTGGTGGTCTAATCTGGGGACCTAACCACCTTTTATAACATTTCTGGGGGAAAATGTGTTCCAAGTTTTGCACAACCAACTTACAAACGAGCTTGGGAAACTCAATCCATATGTAAGTCGGAGACTTCCTGTATTGACATTCAGCTGCGCTGGGAGAGTTTGGTTTTGCTAGCGCTTGTGTGTCCCCAGCCTTCTGTTCCTAAAAGCAGTGCTGCTGGGGATTTTGAATTGACTCTCTGGGCTTCTTGAGGTTACACAATTCAAAACCTGCTTACCAGCGCCACCGAGCTAAAGGAAACTAATTCATATCCGAAAAGGTCCTTTAAATCAGAAGTGTGTGTGTTTGCCTTTTATGTATATACCTGCCGCTCCATCCGCTTGTTGCCCTGTGACTCTCCAAGGGACTAGGGAAGCAAGGGGAATGATTAATTTCCTGACACAGTAATCACCTCTTGGGTATTAAAGATTTATCTTCAGAACCTCTCGGCATACAATGGGCTACTACTATTGCTTTCAGATAAGGATCCCATTTAAACTATCCTAGGGTTTGTATTGTTTGTTTGGTTAGGTTTTCTGCCAGGGAGGTTCTTTAAGGTAGGTGATTCTTTAAGGTAGGTTAAAATTCCTGGATTCTAGATTTGATTTTAAAATAGCTATTTCATAATGTATGGTGGAAAAGTATTCTTGCTAAAACCTTTTTGGTAGCCCTGCTGTGCATGAGATGACCCAGAGGTTCTTGGTTCAGCAGATGAAAGGCATAAACAGTGTTTCTGAGTTGATTTTTCAATGTCCCCTGCTATGTTTAAAAAAACTTTTTTTATAATGAGTATGTCTTTCTGAGCCCTACTGGTCCTCAAGGTTTTTACTTACTTGACTGAACTTAGCGGGCTGGATATTTGTGAGCCGTTGACTGACACTCACAGGAAGTGCATCAGAGTCAGTCTGTAGGTTGAGATTGGGGTGTGTGGAAAGGCAAGTTCCAGGAGCCCTGGATTCATCCGTTCGCCGATTTTGGATGGGAGAACCAGCTGCCAAAAGTAGGAGGCCTTTCTTATGGGCTAGAACAATTTTCTTTCAAATCTTCCAGCCTTTTCATTCGTCCATTTTTCAGACTTTGCAAGTTTGAAAATCAAGTCTTTTCTATCCAGAGAAAGGCACGAAGTTGACAGCGTTGATAGAGAGAGGAGGAAAACTCGGTGTCCTCCAACGAGAGCCTGAGACCCGGAGGTCTGCAGGGGCCCACCCTGCTGGGGGTTTGGTGGAGCCTTGGCTGTGCGCAGAAGGAATGGCTGACCATGGAGATGTTCCGGTTGGATCGTGCATTTGGGCTTGGAAAGCCCTGCCTCAAGTTCACCGGCAGGAATGAGGCAGAATTCACAATGTGGTGTCTTAAGACCTTAAAGTTTGCCAAGTGTTTGAGCAATGCCTCACATCTCCCGTGGATGGGAAGAGCTGTGCCTTGTCCCACAGTAAATCCAGCAGAGATGAAAAAGGTCAGCCTCTTGCATCTCTCATGTGTTGTTTAGACTAAGACCTAGACCTTGTTAGACCCCTCTTGGCACACTGTCCTGAACCTGAGGATCCTCAGAATTACAGGCCCAATTTCAGGCCGACTTGAGGAGTTGGTGTCTGATGACAGGCAAGTACCTACATGTGTCTTTCATTATTCCGTTGCCTTAGGAGATGGTGTTTAAGTTGGCAGATAGACTTACTGAAAGCAAAGCTTGTCGCTGGTGAGATTACTGACTTCACCAAAAAAAAAAAAAAAAAAAAAAAAAAAGGATCAAATGCCAAGGGAGAGGGAGGGGAGTGTGTAGTATTTAAAAGTGTGGTGAAGCCATCAAGTTAACAAGAAAAAGTAGAATAAAATGTGGTTTCAATTTGTTGTACTGGGCTTGGGATGATAATGTTTCAATAGTAAACTGTAGGGGGAGAGAGAGAGAGAGAGTGTTTTCTGAATTTCAGAATCCTAGAAGTTATTTCGAAGGCTTAATTTGTTTCAGTCCCCAATTCTATACTGTAGTAAATCAGTATTTTTTGCAGGACTTGCTGATGACGAGAACAAAGGTTAGCAGTTCCTAGGACGGAGGTCCCCAGCCTTTTTGTGGAGAGGAGCTACTTTTTATTTCCTGAAGCCTTGGGTTATGGGGCAGAGCGTCTTAGGAGTGTTGAATGACCCATCGTAACTCTTAGCAGTTCTTACCTATGTGACATCCCGCTGCCATCCAGTGGCAGCTGCCAGACAGCATGGTAGCTGTAAAATCTACCTCGTTTTGCTCTCCCTTCCTGAGCGTCCATCTTTCTGCTGCTTCTGGTTTGGGGTCTTTCCCCCAGATAGTACCCGACACAGTATTTGATGGGAAAACTTGACTAATATGTCTCGCTTCAGTAATTCAGGGTGAATGTGCATTTACTTACCTTGTCCCTTCTTCCTAGCAATACTAATTATTTGTCTGCATTGCTGTTTTTCCTCCCCAAATTACTGATAACGTGCATACTTTTTTTTTCTGTTTAAATTTTTTTAATTCCATCAAAGCAGTATAACATATACTTCCCATAAAACACTTTTTTAAAGAAGATCAACAAGGATTCTCTTACTGTTGAGAATTTATCTTCAATATACTCTTCCTTTAGAGGCACAAAATTGTGATCAATCGTGAATTTTCTTTCTGAAATGCAATCTAGCAAATATATTTTGAGACATGGTAGAAATGCTGATAGATCCACTCAGTTCTAACACTGTGTGCATACTTTTTCCTTGAATGTTTTTGTTTCCTTGGCTAAAGAATTATGGCTGGTGGTATTTCTGCTATAACTGTTATAGTTTTAATTCAAAGTGGGTCTTCACTTATATCTTTGTGTTTATGCTTTGAGCTGTGGTGTCCCAGTTCCCAAGTATGTTTCATGACACTTATCCTACATTTCAGACAAAGTTTTATGTGTCCCATAGGATTCGAGCTGGACTCGGAGAAAGAGCCAACTAGCAAATGGAATTATTCTGTCTTGTGAAAGCTTCCAGCCCTTTTAAAACGCGACTCAGAGAGAAAACAAATATTCTTGGGAAGAAACTGGGTTTGTTAGTACTTGGAGAGAAATTTTCGGAAAGGAAAGAACATTTCCCCTGGCCTCAGGAGCACATTCAATGTGAAATATTACTGTTTTTAAAAGAGTTAAATTTATCTTTGGGTCATTTATCTGACTTGAAAATAAATGGATCTAGTCCTTACTAAAAAAAAAAAAAAGATACAGAATCCTGTCTTAAATAAAATGATAGTTCAGTAAATTAGGTGAGATGTTCTCAACATCAGCTCTTCACTGAAAACAGCTGGGACTTACGGAGGTGTTTTCAGAGATCTTCAGGAGTTGGGGAGTGGACGAAACGTGGCAGAAGTTAGTTCCAACTGCACGCATTTGCCTTGTCTGAGCTCTTTATGGTGAATGAAGCGCGTGCTTCCTACTTCCTTGTAGTCAGATTCTGTCAGCAGTTGACTAAGCAGGTGGAAGGTTTATTTAGTCAGAGGAATGACTGAAAACAATGAAGTATAAACCCATCGATAGCCATTCCAAGAAAGAGCTATTAATGTCTTCTTTTTATTTTCCCACAAATCCCTTTTTTGGTTTGTTTTCGTAACCTTTCTAGAATCTTGAGTGATTTTGAAACGTTTGCCATTTGGTCATAAATGTGGCGAGTGAATGGGAGCCTGTACACTTGGACGTGATATAAAGCAGTTGACCCACCAGTGTTGGGGCGAATTTCTGAGGATGGTTCTATGAATGCCCGCCCTTCTGGCACCGTCAGCAAGTAGGAAGTGGACCAGGAGAGATTTGCTCTCGACAAAAGAATGATCTGCGTCCTAACTCTAAACGTACACTGTTTAGATGTTGCAGTGTTTGGTATGGTCAGTTCCCTTCTCTTGTCCCCTCCCCTTTTAATTAGGGTGGAAAATGGAAAGTTTACTCAACAGAATTTTGAGTGGAATTTTAGATTTGAAAAGGACTATAGGGATCATCTAGTCCAAATTGGAAAAAAAAAAAGAAAATCCAAAGAGGATGAAAGATGTCGTGTTGGGATACTGGAATCTCTTCATAAAGTAGGAATCATCGTAAGGTATTTTCATCTTAGACCTGTATCCAAAAGGGTATCTTTACAAAGACTTTGCTTTAGTGAAGTCTTCAGTTAAAAAAATGGCCCTGGGTCAGGAATTCTAAGGACAGGGTTATGGGTATGTTTCCTGAACATGAGTTTAATATTTAAGTCATTCTTACCTTGGTGCTGGTCTGAATAGACTGATAATTGTTTGTCGCCAACTTACTGTAACTTACTTTGTACAATTTTAATGTGATTTAAGGGAAGACACCCTTGGAAGTACTTAGCTATGGTTCATACCTATAATCAATCATGTTTCTTTTTTGGTCTTAAAACTTCATGTAATACAGAAAAGTAGATTGCATAAGTACAGTCTTTGTTTTTCAACGAGGCAAATGAAGCAGTATCTTAAATTAAATCAGGGTTTCCTGAGGTTCCGGAATCTTACTCCTAAATTTTCCACTGGGTAACCTCCAAATCCTTCTCTTGCCTCTGTCCCTAGTTGACATGAGTCAGGCCACGATTTGTACCACGAATGAATACGATGCTGCTCTGAGGCTGTACTTGCTGGGGAGAGAAATCCTTCAAGGGAAATAAACCTAGAATGGAATGTTAGTCTCTGGGTGGCTCCAGAAGCATTTTAGAGCTTAACTTCTGAGCTTCTAAAGGGGGTTGAAATTTAACAGCATCTAATTTTCTAAAATTACCAAAGGAGAATGGTATCGGCCTGTGATTTGCAAAGTACTCACTTTACAGTACTCTCAAAATTTTTGTCGGCTAAAAGCTTTTTCCGTGCCACAGATGTGGAAGGAATAGCCCACTCTTGCTGATAAAGGGAAGCTAGTGTTGAACGGGAACAAACAGTGAATTCAGGGCTTTTCCAGAGTCTTTGGAGGTATTCATTCTTGACCCAGCTATGTGCGAATAGCATCTTTATCCGGGTCAGCCTCTGATTCAGCCTCATCATCTACTTCAGCAATAGAGTAAACAAGTGTCACTTGTTAGCTACTTCTTCCTGACCCTGACGGATCAAGCATTAATCTGAAGCCATGCTCCATGAAACAGTCCTTGGGGGAAATGGGTTAGTGATTTTATAAATGATAGTAGGGTTTGGGGAAAACACCTAAGCTTGCTTATAATGATTGTATGTATCTCCATTTTGATTCTCAGCCTCACTACTTTCATAGTATTCTTTTAGGATCCCAGCCTGACTTGTCCACACCGCGCTGCTTCTTATAACTTGGAAACTGAGGGCAAGAGAGAAACATGCCGGCTGTCGGTGTGAAGCAGCTACTCCCCTTCTAGCATTGGTGTCTGTGGTCTTTAATCACTCTTATAATGGAGAGATTATAATACACATGTTCATCAGAGTTCTTATGTCGACTGGAACATTATTTATGCTTTGCACAATTCCCAAGAGTGGTGCTTGGGACTTTGGTCTACAAGACATTTCACATTAAAATGCAGATAACATCTTCAAAATCCACAAAGACATGGGCTTTGCAGGCTTGGTAACTGAGTGCCTTTGTGGTGTGGTTTTATTCTTTTTTCTGAAGTACCTGGTTGCAAGTAGTGGGACACTGAACTCATAGGGACGTATTCACTAAATCTTTAAAACCAAGTAGCTGTTTATTCCATACAGCACATCATTCAAAACAACTTTGATGACCCCAGCTGGATGTTTTTCTGGTCTCAAATGATAACACCCTGAACTTATTTATTAACCCGGTCTTTCTCTGCCTCCCTTGACCATCCCCCTCTGCTTTTCTCTTTATCTAGTTTCTCTCTCGAGAATCAAAAAAAAAAAAAAAAAAAAGAAAAAACGTGTAAGATCATTTTGTAATCTTTTAAGGGGTCTAGAAATTGAAGGCATTATCGTCACCTTTCTTTTACTGTTGTGGTGTGAAGTGGATTGTTGTTGAAGCGCTAACAGCCAGCATGGTTGGGCGTCTTAAATGATCATCTGGTCTCAGCTTTGCAAAATCCACCGTGAACTGGAGCATTTTAATGATCTTAATTAGACCCATTCTCATGATCCACTTCAGAGCAGAGTACTAAAGGACCATATATGTGGGTGTATGTTTTCAGAGAAGATTATGCCTGGAATTCTATAGAAGAATTCTGCAAGCAGACCTTACTAAAATCAGCCGTGTCCCTCTGATGTGATACACGAAGCTTTGTCTGTCATTTCCATTTCAGTGTGATTGTTTATCAGACCCTTCCCTTATAAGAGACTGGTTTTTGAGCGGGGATGGGAGGGGCGGGGGGGGGGAGTGGGGGAGTGAAGCGGGGTTGAAGTGGGTGGACGACAAGAGAGACCACGGGGCACTGAGTGGTCTCATGGCTTGGGGAGGAGGCTTAACGAGAGTGGGATAATGGAGGAAGGAAAATATTGCCAAGTTGGGAAGAAGGTTTAGGAAGGGAAGATGGAGGCATTCAGGACAAGCCTCCTGGTTTTCAACTGTGTCGAGGGCTTGCCCTGTTGAAGAAGGTCAGTGCATCCACCAGGCCACTTGTAGCTTGATGCCCGCCAGGTTGGGGTTGCACTTGTCCTGTGGTAGAGAGCGGCCTCCTCAGGGCGTGGCTGCACCAGGGAGAAGCAGATGTGGTACGTAGGCCACTGCATAGTTCACAGTCTGAGCTGGGAGCCCCAGAAAGAGATGAGGGCTGCAGGGCCCAGCCAAGCCCGGCTCACCTCCACATCCTGTCTCATCTTTCTCCTCTTCGGTATTTTGAATTATAAGAGCAAGTAAAGGGGTTCATAACTCAAGGAAATGTGATAGATGACAGTAGAAGCTGTCCCCAAAGTTCCGTCTACCTGCACATTTCACCCCCTCTCATCTACCATGCAGCCATTACCATGACGGAGTAACCCAACAATACAGGCCTGACCTTTAGTAATTTAATGTTGGTCCTTTCATGCCTTTGGCTTACTGTCTGTGAAAGACCCTAAAAGGGAGCAATGTAGTCTTGACAGTTGGGTAGGACGGGGAAGGGGGCTTTCACTGCTCTGTGAAGTTATGACACTTACTTGCATCCTGCAAAACAGTTTTCTCCTTCCTTTGTTAGACTGTTTTTGCAGAACAGGTTAATTGACATTTGCAAACATTCACTGTATATGGTGTTACTTAGGGTTTTGCTTGTTTGTTTGGTTTGTTTTTTATTTTTTCTAACACCATAACATCTTTTTATTGTTCATCAGTAATCTCTGAGTTATTTATACACCATCTTCAGGTGCTGGGTAAGGAAAGATCTATTACTTATGGTTGCTAAAATCGTGGTGATACGTTACTTTAGGGTTTATATTCAGTATTGTTAACAGAAATAGATAACACAGTTGCTCAATTATTTTCAAACAGCAAGTTCGGTTCGTAACATTGTTCAGAGAGCACTTGAAAAGATCTTAGAAATGATCTTAGAAAAGATCTTAAGCCACTCCGTATAGTTTATGTCTAAGAGAACTGAGGTCCAGAAAGAGTCAACTTAGAAGAGTCCAACATTCATTCATCAAAAGGTTTTTTGTGTCAGGCACTTGACAAATCACAGGGTCCAGTGATTGACATCCTTGCTCTAGATCCCTGCCTAGAGACACCACCCAGTGGAAAAGAGGCAGAGGTGTCATTTGAACCTGAGTCAAGCTAATTCTAAAGTGATGCTCTTTCATGACATTAAGTAAACTGCCTCTTAATTAAGCACCTCAAATGGATCGTAATCTGTCCTAAGTTTCGTCTTCCAGTTGTCCTCTTAGAACAAAAATTCTTGAACATTTGGGGTGAAATGGACCTCTTTATAAATGCACTCAGTCAGTTGATCACATCCTCTGTGTCCTGGTACAGTGAGTTTGGGGCACATTCCAGGAGTGACCTCCCAAAGCCTATTCTCTTGGTGATCTTTAGCCACTTCCTTGAAATATGGGTTTACATCTGAAGTGAAGCTCCCCTGGCTGTATGGACCCAGTTTTACAAACCGCACACTTCCTCCTGAGAGCCAGTTTCCTAGGTATCACCATAAAGTAGCACATTCTACCAGAGTTTCACCTGCAGAGTCAAACCCTAAAACCATTCACATTGACACCTCAAAAGCCATGCTACCCTGATAAACTCTCTGTGTCAACTGCCTTACAAAGGGCAAACTCTTGCGAACCTCTGCTTAGCAGTTCAGGCATCGTGCCCCTCACTGCCTTCAGGCCTGGAGGCCTTATCCCAGAAGGAGCCCAGAGGTCTCAGCAGGACGCTCACTGCAAATTTCTCTTCTTTTCTCGTCCCCTTTCCTGAATCAGAAGTTTTGATTCAGTGCCTTTTAGCTCTTTCTGATGTTATCACGTCATCTGAGGTAGAAGCTGCTTGCCACTTCCAGCCTCTGCCACCCATAAAACATTTCACATTTGGAGAAAACAATAGCAGCTTGAGTTTTTAAAGGAAACAGCTTCTCTTCTGGGATCAAACTGAAAGCAGATATCTGAACTGTGAAACTTTTTTTTGTTGTTTTTAAGAAGTATCTGGAGCTGGATTGAAGCGTCGTGTTCCATATACTTGGACAAAGTCAAGTTTTAGGACTAGAAGCAGGCAGCATGGGCACCTGCTTCAGGAGAGACAGCCTTTGACAGCACAGGCTTCCTCTTACGTTTCTCCACCCTTGTCCACAGCCCTGTGTTTTAGCAGAAGTTTGGAGTCCAGAACACACTTACTGTTAAAGCCCACACAGTCGACAAATAGTCTCCAAGGTTTCATAAGAATGGATACATTAAATTATATGTTCTGGAAAGAGTGGTTGTATTAGAAACTTTGAACATAAAGATGCTGGGCTGTAAAAAATACCCACATTGGACCATCTTATCAGAAAGAACACTCCCTAAGGTGCCTGCCTGTGCCTGTGAGAGTAGGTAGACATTTTGACCGCCGCCCTTTCATTCTGACTTCTGTTCATTTATCCTGTAGCAAATATCAGGCATGTTAACGATCCCAAATTTTATAAATGAAATTATTGCAGCTCACGCTGTCAGGATGTGAACCTAAGCAGACCTCATATTTTCTGACTTAATAGCCAGACTGTAGCAGCCTTCCCTTGATAATGGAAGCTTCTGTCAGCTGCAGTCAGCAGCCTGTCTCTAACAGGAGGTACCCAGACACATTGAATGCAAATTTCAAGGGTAACTAGTAACAGATGGAGAGCCACCAGGTGAAGCAGTTTTACTAATCATGGCATTTCTGAAGAACCAACTTACAGGTCTGCCTAATGTCCTGACCCTAGGCCAGGCACTGTGACGGACACCAGGCCTCTGCTGCCTAGTCTTCCAGAAGGTCCTTAGTGCATAATGAACCCTGCAGGTGCCCCAGCTCCCAGTCAGCCTGGACTCAGTGCCTTCACAGTATGGTTAAAGCTGGTTGTACTCATTACACACTGAAAGTAAAGAACTCAGAACTCTTAATTGATCTTTTGGGATATAAGGAATATGGTTCTTTTTTGTATATCTTTTTAGTATTGATCCCAAAGCTAGCATCTTCTGCAGATAACCAAATTCACACTGAGACAAACTGAAGGCTGTCCTTCTAGGGCTGTGCTGCCCAGTACAGGGTCCACCAGCCACATGTCACAGTCACGTGTGGGAAATGCGGCTAGTCTAAATTGAGATGTGCTGTGAGTGTAAAAAAAGAAATGAAAAATGTCAAATAGCTCATTAATAACTTTTATACTGATCATATTTTGAAGTGATAGTACTTTGGATATATATTATTAAATAAAAGATTAAACTTTCCTCTGTTTCTTTTTGCTGGTAACGTGGCTGTTAGAAAATTTTAATGTATATGGCTTACATTTGGACCCCACCATCAAAGGTACTGAAAGCCATCTTTCTCTGAATTTCTGGTATAAACTCAACTATTTTGCATATTCTGTTGGATTTCTTTTCATGTATATCTGTGTCTTTTCTTCCAAAATGAACTGTTACCTGGTCAAAGACAGGACCTTGGAAATGGTCCATCTCATACTGTGATTTTCAGCGATGGAGAGGGTGAGTGTTCGCCGTGCCTGGGGAGTTCTCTCCTTTGTGGGACAGAGCACATATGCTCAACATCCTGTAGAATATCATAGAATTCAAACAATGTGGTTAATAGGGACATGGGCCAGTCAGGGAGTGCTGTTCTCTCTCTCTCTCTTTTTTTAATATTTATTTAATATTTATTTATTTAAAAATATTTTTTAATATTTATTTAATATTATTAATATTTATGCTGGGTCTTCGTTGTGGCATGCGGGATCTAATTCTCTCACTAGGAATTGAACCTGGGTCCCCTGCATTGGGAGTGCAGAGTCTTAACCACTGGACCGCCAGGAAAGTCCTTAGGGAGTGCTGTTCTCTCTCTCTCTTTTTTTAGTATTTATTTAATATTTATTTTAAAATATTTTTTAATATTTATTTAATATCAATTATGAATATTTATGCTGGGTCTTCGTTGTGGCATGCGGGATCTAATTCTCTCACTAGGGATTGAACCTGGGTCCCCTGCATGGGGAGCACAGAGTCTTAACCACGGGACCACCAGGAAAGTCCTTAGGGAGTGCTGTTGAACTCTCTGCCTTCCAGGTCTGTCCTTTGACTGGAGAACTCTCGTCAGCTTTGTTTTTTCCCTAACTCTATGGTCTGGCTCTTGGCCATCCCAGTTTCCAGAGTAGTGCACTGGGCTGCACCAAGGAAAGGTGCAGTCTTTAAAGAAAACATGTGCCCTATGGCACTCAGAGGGAATGACACACAATTAGTACAGAAGGATCCCTTGCAAGGAAGGTGCCGTCTTGTTCTCTAAACCCCTCTCAGTTAAGTCCTGGCTCTGACTGGAGCAGCTGTGTGAGCCTGGACAAAGCACTTAACCTCTCTGAGCCTCAGTTTTCTCCTGTGTAAAATGGGGATGCTGATAGAACCTTCCTCATAATCTAATAATTTCAGTAAAGCAATTTAGCACAGTACCTGACACATCACAAATGTTACCCGTTTTTATTATTACTATGGTGGTAATGAGAGCCTCAGCTACTAAGGGCAGTCTTGAATGTTTTATTCCTGGTCTTGTGTGATTTGGGATTATTCCTACTGCCACATTTTTGAGAATGAATTATTTTTCAAATGACTGAATGGCCAGTCCCAAGTCCAGAGGTTGTACTGGACTTGGGACTGCTCTGTTCCCCAAACCCAAAGATCTAGGGTTTGGGGAACAGAGCAGTTTCCTCTGAGTATCTAATTCACCCCTTTACCTCTTTTATCACTGATATTTGTACTCACTGACTGCATAGCATAGATCACCAGCTCGTTTTGCATGGACCCGCCCATCTCTTAGAACCCAGCCGGTCACTGGGCGGAAATCTCAAGATGTTGAAAGGAACTGCATTGACAAGCAACTTGATTCAGAAACTCAGAAGACGGTGAACAGGAGAAAACTCCCTGTAGGAGAAATCACAGGTGAAGTAGAAAGAGCAGGGCCCTTGGATTCAGACAGATGTGGGTCGTGGTATGTGCCCTGGCAAACACTAGTCAAGCGATCTTGCCGTAGCCATCTAACCTCTCCCGAGTCTTCCCCACGTACCCAGTGAGACCGATGGACTTTGCAAGGCTGTTACCATGACTCAAGGAAATGGCCTAAGGGACTAGAGCAGTATCTAGGCCAGTGACTGCTCAGCCCTCCCGCCTTCCTCACTTGGCCTGACCCTCACCCTCCATTTCCTGATCTGCCCTCCCCCCACCCCCCTAAACCATGGTATATAGAAGCCAGTTAGTGTTACATTCCCTGACTTGTAGCAGCCATGGCTTTGGAGTACATTTAAGAACATGTGGTTACTTGTCTTCCATTAGATCCATGTACAGAAATGTGAGAAAGGTTTTAGTTCTTTTGAATTTACTGTTCATTCTGGCAAAGTGAAAGTTTATATCTCACTTAAAAACACTTTCAAAAATGTTTCCCCTTCCCTGTTAGAAATTGTAAACTATCTTAATGAAATATAACTAAATTTTGCCGTTTTCCCACTTAATTTATTGAATTTATCCCCCCCCATATTTGAAGTAAGTTGTTGCTTGATGCCAACACCAGCCATCCCCAGGTGCCTGTGATTTTTGCCAGCTTTGCAACAATATGATGGCTAAAGGGAATATAGAATTATTTTTAGAGTAATTTATGATTAAATGCAATTTAGTATTTTATATTGGCCATGTGATCTCCTTGACGTTAATCTTCAAATCATGGAATTTTAAGAACTAGAAATTATTTTAGAACTTCTTATCTAAACTTTACCACTTCAAGACCCAGAGATATTAAATGTTTTCCCCAAAGTTCCCCAATCTGATAGAATAATAATCCTGCATAGGTATGGCATTTAATAGAGCTTTTTTTTTTTTTTTTTTTTTTGCGGTACGCGGGCCTCTCACTGTTGTGGCCTCTCCCGTTGTGGGGCACAGGCTCCGGACGCGCAGGCTCAGCGGCCATGGCTCACGGGCCCAGCCGCTCCGCGGCATGTGGGATCCTCCCGGACCGGGGCAGGAACCCGTGTCCCCTGCATCGGCAGGCGGACTCTCAAACTGCGCCACCAGGGAAGCCCAGTGCTTTTTTTTTTAAACAGAAGTCACAGAAAGGATGCAGTGTGTTAAAAGACCCTGATTTTTAGTTTCTCCAATAGATTACGTTCAAGTAATAGCCAAAAAGTATTTTACAGACTAAAATTAAAGTCTTTAGTCTTTAAAAGGCTAATGCAAAAAGTGACCAATGGGGGGAAGCTAATACAGCCTTTTGGATTAATTAGCTTTACTTCGCCTAGCCCCTTTTAAAGAATTACCCAAGCTCCTGTTGAAGCCAGCAAAAAACATCTGTTGACTTATTTATAGCCACAATTTCTAAGAAGCATATTCTATAGCAGATGAAAAAGTAGTTGACAGCTCGTAATTCATAAAGTTACTGAGGCCTAATCTAACAGAACAAAATGTACAAAACTCGCTCCCGTGGTTCAGGCCCTATCACTTCCCTTTTAACTGAAGACAGAAGTGGTGCAACAAAGTGAACCATAGGTTGCTCTGGTGGTTAAGAAAGAGGTGACTGGGTCCTTTTTTTCATTAACAACATCACAGGTATTGCAATATCTCCATTGTAGGAAACCAGCATTTTTCTGACCATTCCCACTTTTCACTGGAAGTTTGAACAGGGTGCGACCTACAGATTGTTACCAACGTATTTTCTATCAAGAATCTGAAGGGTTGATGAAAATGACTGATTGAATACTTCTGTATCTGGGGCAAGCTTAACTTTTTTCTTCATTTCCTTTTCTTTGACCACTTGTTATATTTGACATAGCCACTATGATATAGTCAGCCCTGCTGAATTTTAAGCAATTATAAAAATACACCCACTCCTCAGATGTCACCTATCTATATTTTTTAGCTCACTTCTGATCATCTTTTTGGGAACATAGTCAGCTATCTTTCTAAAATCAATATGTTTTATATTTTGCTTCTGGTCTAGACAGGAAATCCTGTCTATCACAGTTTTTTTTTTTAAAAAGGTAGATTAGTCTGGTACAAATAAGTCTTATAGCATAGTAGTATTTATTACCCTGTGTTTTTTTTGAGAATGTAATGATATGATCCAACTGCTGCCCAAATTGACCCATCTAAAATTGTTACCTTTAGAAAGAAAATCATATCCAGAACAAGTCCATGGATTTCTTTAGCTGAGAGGTGAATAGCCTCTTGTTCATTTCACTGTTGATTTTTGTACATTGTGAGATGAGAGAATTTATTAGCCCACAAGAATTACTCACATTTGTCTGAGGTAGTGAAAGTATTGCTCTGTTTTTTAAAAACTCTGATCCCTCACACGATTGTTAATGGTTGTTTTTACCTTTGTCTCACAATTGCTACCCTTTATTGTATATGTGTTTAAAAAACATTTAATCAAAAAGTAGGATTAAATACTATCTTCCCTTCTTAGTTTTCTGTGCTAGCTGATAGGGAATTTTCTATTCAGTTATTTTCAGGCCCCTTGTCTTTCTCGCCTTTATTTTCTTTTTCTTTCCAATCCTATAGACACGTCATCTTTTTCCTTTTCTCTGCCTCTTTGATCATGAGCATTTTAACTCCCTTCATATACTTATTAAGCATATTGTATTAATATTTCATTTTGGAGTCTTTGAAATATAAGTTACTATATATATATATAATTTTTTTTGGTAAATTTTTTGCTGGGCCCTTTCTGCATCTGATGATTAACGAAAATAAGTCCATTTGTACCTTGCTGAAAGTGATGTTAGCCAGCTATATTTAGCTTAACAAAACCCATTACATCCTTGGGGAAGAATGTGCTTAGTTTAGCCTTATGAGAAAATATTTAATAAATGCTGTCCTGAAAATATTTAGCCTGGCTGAGTGGACTGGCAGGAGTTTAATCCTGATAAAGCCGAGGTGATGGCGAGAAGCCGGCCCTCCAGGCCAAGCTCAGGTTGAACAAACGCACCTCTTGTCACTAAGGGTTGTAGCTGTAGGTGTCTCCTGTTGCCAAGTGCTTCACCATCAGTATCCTGCAAAGATTTTCCACCCCCTTCTCATGGCTCCAGAATGGCATCATGCAGCAGGTCCGCCTAAGGAGGAAATGAGGTTCACGGAGCGGTTTTATGGCCAGCTTGGAAGCTGATCTGTTCTTTAAAATCCTAGCTTTACCACGGACTGCTGGCATGTCTTTGACCAACTTGCTGAACTTAGCCTCAGTTTCCTCCTCTGTAAAATGGGGACAATTACAATACCACACAAGGTTCTGCACACGAAATGAGATAAAGCACACAAAGCCTTGAGCAGTTTTCAACACTTATTGTTCAATACTATCAGTAGTATTGGGAACTAATACTGCTAGTAGATGGGAACTATCAGTAGTAGTAGTACTAGTAATAATGTGTTAGGTCAGTCTTTCTAATACATCCTTGCCTTCCCGCCACCATCCGCCTACCCACTAAATTTAAAGAGCTGAGTTTTCTTGAACGTGGCAAGGTAGGAAAAGCTCTGATGTGGACATCAGAACTGAGTTCTAGCCCTTGGCCTGAACTTCTGTGGGACCTTGGGCAAGTTGTGACCCACGCAATCTCACCCCACACCGTGGTCCACAGATGCACAGAGCAGTAGTAATAAGGTCACACTACTTGGCCTGCGTTTTGCTGGTGATCTTTAACTGAAGCCTTCCATCAGCCAGAACCTTGGAAGAGAAGAAAAATGCTAATCTCTCTCTTTTGGTATCTAATTGGGTATAATAGCAGATCTAATTAGGGTTGATAGCCAGACCCTCTGAGTTAGGCAGCCTCACTTGCCTGACACATGTTTAGATGTTGGGCCACGGGATCTGGTATAAGATCAGCCCATGAAGCCAGGACATTTAGACAGCAAGTTATCAGTGTGGAGGTTAATCGTTGGGAGTCTGTCTCCCACAGAGATCTGGATTTCCTCTCTCTGATTGGTGGATTCACTCTTAATCCTTGCTACTCAAAGTGTGGTCTGAGGACCAGCAGCCTGGGCATCACCTGGGAGCTTGCTGCAAATGCAAAATCCTGAACCTCACCCTGATCTACTGAATCAGGTTATTAATCCACATTAAAGTTTAGGAAGCACTGCCCTAAACATCTGCTCTTGGGAGTATTCTGTCTGGCACAGAGGATGTTTACTAAATACTGGTAGAATTTGTATTTGGCATTAATTTTTTTCTAGATTTACAGCTTCTTTCCTCTCTTTGGGTATAACATGTTGATGTGTTAGGTAACTCGGATTGCCGTGACAAAATACCATATCCTGGGTGGCTTAAACAACAAAAATTGGTTTCTCAGTTCCGTTCATGTGGCGGAAGGTCTGAGATCCAGGTGCCAGCATGGTTGAGTTCTGGTGGGGGCCCTTACCTGGCTTGCAGACAGTGCCTCATTTTGTGTTCTCATGTGGCAGAGAGAAAAAGAGGAAGCTCTCTGGTGTCTCTTCTTATAAGGGCACTAATCCCATCGTGATGGCCCCCACCCTCATGATGTCTACTTAATTACCTCCCAAAGGTCGCATCTCCAAATACACTCACATTGGGAGTTAAGGCTTCAACATGTGAATTTGGAGGGATGCAGTTCAGTCCACGGCACCTGATTTCTACACCTTACTTTGAGATGCATCCAAAAAAGTAAGATGGGCTGATGGAAAAATATGTAATAAATATAGTAAATATTTAAATATAGTAAATGTTAATTATAGAGTCTAGGATGAGGATGTATGGACATTCACTGTACAGTTCTTTCTGGTATGTTCACAATTGTCAGAGAAAAAGCCCTGCTCTTTCTTTAGTTACTAGAACAGAATCTGGTGGTTCTTTTCTCTGATTTCCATCCGGGCTTTCTTAAAACTGCCTCACTGGACAGCTTTGCCTCTTCGGCAGTGCCCCCCTCTGCCCGCTCTCCTTGGTCTGCCAATGTCCTGCTTCTTCGCTGTTAGTTAGTGAGGTTCCAGCCTCCACTGAAATGCTTCTTTCTGGTCTCTGGTTTCCCCAGTAGTGTCCTTCTGTCCAGTTTCTCTCTTACCTCCGCCCTCTCCTGATCAGAGGATCCTTCAAGTTAACTTTGGAAGAGCCTGCTGTATTGTTTTTAAGCATTTCTACCATTTTCTGCCTTTGACGGTGAAATCTGCTGTCAGATAAAAGTGGGAGAGAAGTGAGTGCCATGCTCTGCCCCTAGGGAGAGAGCATGGCTCACCTGGGGCCCCAACCTCCCTCTTGTTGCTCATGGGGCTCCCATTGTTTTCTCTTTATGACCTTAATTATCTGCAGTTCAAGATGTTTTCTAGTGACGGGTGATGTACTGACTTGTATATTTGGGGGGAAGCTCAAAAGCTCGTGTCATTAGGATCATTTTACTTGAACACACCAGAAAGTACTATGGCTGCCCACTTGTAAGATGGGGCATCCAGTATCTGTGTGTCATGTGACACCCTTGCCACAGTTACCCTTAGATTAGCCTTGGTGTGAAATTCGGGGAAGCTTATCACAGGTTTCTCTCCTTGACTGGGACTTGTAGACTCTGGTGGAGAGAAACAGGTCCAAGCTGAACTCAGGGACACTATTCATGAGCTTTGTGACCAAATGACTTAATTTCTCTCTGTCTCCTCACCTTTAAATTGAGGGTGATAAGGAACTGCTATGAAAAATAAGCGAAAGCATGTCCGTAAAATACTGAGTGTGGAGGTGTGAGTCCTCATTGATGTTCAGTAATAGTCATGCACCCAAGAAACTCAGGGCCCATTGGGTATGTGTCACATGATTTTCCCTTCTTTCCTTCCTTTTTGGGGCCTCTCAGTCACACTTCATACAAAATCTTTCTATGCCAACAGACCAAAGGATCAACTTCCCTTATAAACCATTAGCCTCCGAAATCCCGGGGACTCAACTATAAATTATTTTCCTGGTGGGGAGAGGTGGGTGTTCCCTTCTCTTCCGCATTTATCTCCTGCCCAGAATCTTAATTTGCTGTATGCTGTAAATTGTAATCTTTAAATCAGACTCCAATTTAGGTGATAAGCATCACAATTAGGCTAGCCTGTCAAAAGATTAAGTGTAATCTTGCATTTCAATCTCCAGCAGAGGCTTTAGCGAGGGCATCAGAAGCGAAGCTGTAATGTCTGCTTATGTTTAATAAAGTCTTTGCCTGCTGTTTGTTTCCTGTATAGTCTCTTGTCTAGAAATAAATGGGCAGAGGATCTCAGATCCCTTTCATTTGTTTTTAAGCTGTGAAGCAGAAGAGATAAACGGGAGAAGATAAACTTAAAGATATTAAAGACTAATTAGTTTAGGGTGTCTGAAAAGATCTGCAAACTTCTTGTTTAAATCTGTTGACAACTCTTATTAATTCCCTCTGACTAGTTATCCCTGAAAATAGTGTAGTTATGGCTGAAGATTTACTTTCACATCTACTCTTTCTACTCCCATTTTCAGTTGCCCCTATTTTTTTTCCTTCCTTCTCCTGCAAAAGAAAAATCCTTGTTTCCACCAAGTTCAATATCCTTCCAACTTCATCTTTCCTTTACATTCAGAAAACTGGAGTATAATAACTCAAATAGATAGTCCTTATAGGAGAAAGTGCAATGTATTGAAAATCATGTGATAATTTAGATATGAGTTCTGAAAAGATATTAAGTGTTTTTATATGTAGAAAGGCAAAATGCAGATGTCTACCCTAATTAAGTGTTTCCTGTTTGCCACCTTAAAAAAGTATTGAGAATTCTTTCTGTCTTATAATAATTTCTGGTGTTAAAATTTGCCATTGCAATTGGGTATTTTAAAAATCTGTAAATAATAATGAAAAAGAGTACATGAATAAGTCTCAATTAATAATAGCTACCCATTAGTTTGTGCTTGCTACATTCTAGGCACTGTGCTTACCCATGTTTGTTGATACAGTATTCATTTAATCCTTGTTACACTTAAAATTATTCCCATTTTACAGATGAAACTGGGATTCAAGTTAATTAGCATACCCAAGATTACACTCAGTAAATGGCAAAACTAAGATTAAAACCCAGGTCTCTTTGGCTTTAAACCTGTGTTTTTAATAATTTCTCTACTGCTGATTAAACAGGTGTGTTCCAAAATTAAGGAACTCATAATTGGTGGTGGGGGGGTGTTTTTTTGGGAGGGGCTTTGTTTCAGTTTTTAAGTGCATTATCTTAGCCAGCATTGGTTATGGCTTTGCCCATAGAACTTAAGAAGTTTAAACCTTCAGAGTATTAACCGTTATAAGCATAAAGTATGAACATGCTTATAAGGTTTATTTAAGAAAAGTACAGGGATTTGCTAGATTTTTGCCCACCAGAATGTCCATTTTTCATTTGAAAGAATGAGAGAGACTGTGTTAGGCAGGACTGAAGTTTTGATTCAGCTACTATTTAACAGACAAGCATCTTGATTTAATATTGATCCACACTTTGCACATACTTTCTTTTCTGTGTATTTGTATTACATTTTAAAAGGTAAGTGGCAGCTTTTCATGTACGTCCAAGCTGCTTCCATCAGTAATGGAATACTTGGCTTGGGCAGTCTCTGGAGTCCCAGAATTTCAGCTTAAACTTTCCATTCGTCCCTTCCAGGCACTAACTCTAAAATATCCTTTTTTATGGAGAAGGCCTCCAAAAGGTGTAGCTGTGTGCTGGTTTCATCTTGCACTTTGTAGCGCGTTGGCACCATTTAACGTGAGGCATGCCACCATCTCCCACACACCACTGGTGCCCAGGGACTGTTCAGGCCTGTCCATGTTAGTGATTTGGGAAGGGCCTAAGTCGGGAGAGAAGTCTCTCTTCTGTGTGACTCGTTGTCACCAGGGCAAAGGGGGGAAATAGAACTAGTGGAAAATGCAGCACTTAGGATGTGTCATCAAAAATTCTTTCTACAACCTGGGACACCTACTTCATTGGTGTTCCTGTTAAAGGCTGATTCCTCTCTTTTTTTGAAACAATACACGTCTTGGCTTCACCACTGCTTTTAGACCCTTTTGCTGTTCTTTCTTATCTTCTTTCTCCTTAAGTAATACTGATTTCTTTTGCTGAAAAGTGATTCAGCTAAGTGAAAAACTGGTGTTGGCTTGTCGTAGAGGAATCTAAAGTTCACCCAGTTTTAAGAGTGGACTTGGCTCTCCAGACATGTACACTGGCTACAGCAGGATTCAAAACCAAAAAGCATTCTTCATTTACATATAAAAATCTGTCTGAAGGGTGAAATCAAATGAGAATTTACATGTAAACTTGGTGAGGATCATGCTCTGCTAATTTGTGTTTTGTTTAATAGCCACCATGTACGATCTCCACATTTTGTGTGTGTGTGTCTCTCTCTCTCCCTCTCTCTCTCTCCCTCTCTCTCTCTCTCTCCCCCCCTCTCTCTCTCTCCCTCTCTCTCTCTCTCTATATATATATCTATATATTTAGTTCCATTATGTTTTAGTTTATTGAACTGTATGATGTGGTACTTTATCATGGACTTTTCAAAGAACAACTTGCCAAATTTGGTGCTTCCTAGCAATTGTCATTTCCTGTTGGAATTTTTTAACATGGGATCTAACGGAAGCGTAAATATTGACCTTGTGTATTTAATAACAGTAAAGGAATCGTTGATTTTAGGATTATTGAAATAATTAATATTTTGCTTTAGAATGCTTTTTAGACTTTCACTGTTAATGGATCCTATTGCCCGAAATAGAAAATGTGAACTTTAAAAGCTTACTGGGTGAAGCTTCCACATCCCATATGTTTAAATATTTTAAAGGGGAAATGGATTGAATCATAGATATTGTACTAGAGAATAGGAAATCCTTGAATTGTTATTTTAAAAAACCTTGTCTCTTTGTAAAATTTACCTTTTAAAACTCCCATTGAAAAACTGTGATCAGTTATGATGCTTTATACATTGGGGTAATAGGCTTTTTTCAATATTAACAAAATTCAGTGGTGAATTCACTCGATGTGTTACAAAGGAGTACCTGTACTTCCTAATGTATATGTCTAGTTTTTATCTTTTTAAAGTATTCTGGGGCGTACTTTGAGAAGAATGTCGTTATAGATACCTGATAGCCATCACAATGCTTTTTAGAAACTTCATGTAGTACTTGTATGAGTGAAAGAAATGATATTTTGCAGCTCAGGATATGCTGCATGGAAAGTAAACTGCCATGTTTTGCCAAAGAAACATTGAAAGGACTAAGGAAAGGCTTTTTTTCCCCCTCCTTCTTCAAGCTGAAGTGAAGAAATAAGAGTGGCAGAAACAATTTTGTATGTAGTATTTGCCAACCCAGTAATATAACAACTCTTGGGTGCATATTTCAGTCACAATTAGGTGAAATCTTTAATTATCACTTAATTTAACTTTCATATTTGCCTGCAGAAATGACTGTGTTGATAAGATTCTGAAAGGAGATAAACCTTTATTAAGTAATTCCATTTTTAGTTGCCAACTTTAAGGGGTTCGTTTTCATTTTTTAATTCAAAAAAATGCCTGTGTCATTTATGAGGGAAGGAAAAGAAGAACGAGGCATGTTAGTTGGATGTGTGTCGTGTGCATATGTGGGTTCATGCAGTTACTGTTTAATCTTTAGCTTTTTGCATTTGGCTGTGCTGAGATCTGTAAGTTTGAGAGGGCTAAGAAGAGAAGCTACAGTGAGTCCCAATTAATAATATTTCTCTACAATATATCTCTACCTTTATGTTTTCCTTCTGTTACATGTGCTGATAGGATGATATTTCATTTTGCTCACTGTAGAAGGCATCTATGAGGGAGGCTATTTTTGTGAGCTGATAATCTAAGGCAAAGGGAAGTAGTTTATAACGTATCAGAGGAATGAGATGCTATGCTCTTTCATTTTATAGTATTCCTTTTTTTATTTTACAGTGCTTTTAACTAAAAAACACTATGAAACTTTCAAGATATTTTTTATTAAAGTATAGTTGATTTACAATATTGTGTTTCAGGTATACAGCACAGTGATTCAGTTTCATATATATATTCTTCAGATTCTCTTCCCTTATAGGTTATTACAAAATATTGAGTCTAGCTCCCTGTGCTGTGCAGTAGGTCCTTGTTGGTTATCTATTTTATATATAGTAGTGTGTATATGTTAATCCCAACCTCCTAATTTATCCCTCCCCCCACCCCAAGATATTTGTATTTTTAAGTGCTTTTTGGGTATACTCATATTTTAACAGATTTGGGCGACGTCATTGCTGGATTTTTTCAGGCAGGGGGTGGGGGTCACCCGCATGGATTTGCTTATCATATACAGTATGTTCTAAAACTTACTACTAACCCAAAACAGATGAGTAGCTCCATTCCTGGATATTCTGATTCTGGGGGTTTGTAGTCATACCCAGCATTCTGTCTTCCTGGCAAGTTCTCCAGATGACCCGTAGGCATAGGCCAGTGGGGAAAGCACCAGTGAGATGAAGTGTCCATTCAGCCCTCTGCATCGTGACTGTCTGGCAAGTCAGTGGCATATCTGTCCTGCTTTCATGAAGTGCGAAATGTGTTCAAGTGCTGTTGCAGTAGGACAAAGTGGCCCAGGAAACTCAGTGATAAGTTTTGTGTGCCCTGCGTTCAGATGTTGATAAGCCCCGTGTCCAGAAGCCATGTCCTCCGGGACAGCTTTTAGTGGGGTCTTTGCAGCACGAAGTCAACTCAGGAATCTTTCATCTGTTGCTGACAAAACTTGCCCTTGCTCAGGCTATAGGACTGCGCTCTTCGCTAGTGTGGTCACTAGCTACATACAGCTATCTCATTTTAAATGATGACAATTAAAAATTCACTTCCTCCATTGCAATAGCTACATTTCAAGGACTCAGGAGCACTTGCTGGGTAGCACAGCTAATAGAACATTTCCATCATCACAGAAAGTGCTTCTGGAGGTGCTGCTGTAGGATTTTCTTCCATAACTTAGCTCTTCTCCTTTTATCCTGGGTACTTGGAATGGCTAATAGCGTTAGGTGGCAAGATCACGTTACTGTCTATCTCGGGAAATAGTGCCACCTAAAAGGGTCTTCTGCTACAGGGTCTGGGTTTCCGAAATGACGTAAATCATACTTAATTCTCTAAGGTCCAGATTTAACACAATCTTACTTGACTATTGTCTTGTGAATCTGTTGTTCTTCTGTTCTGACTCACTGTTAGAAAGATGGGCTTCGTTAGAAATGTGCTTATTTAACATGATATATGGCTTATAAGAAAAATCACACCACTAAAATCTCATTGAAACAAAATTGTCAGTATTTAGTCTTTCTTATTAGATTATATTAACTATTCCTAGGTGAGAGTATATACACAGCACTTGTATATACACAGTATATACAAATTATTTATTGATGGCTGATAAACAGACGGCACATGTAGGTATTGTCATGAAGGCTGTCATTTTACCTATATTTTGCACTTTGAGATGAGTATATTTAGCTCCCTCTTCTGGTATATTATGAGAAAAATATTTGTACTTTCGTATATTTTTGGAGTGAAAATACAGTTATCAGTGTTATGTTGAAGGGCATTATTTGTGTCATCCAATTAGACTTTTGTTTTCCTTTGTATCATTTGGTAAAACATGTGAATAAAAGCATGGAAACAAGTTCATGAAAGCATCACATTTCTGAAGATATTAACTGACCCAAACATATGTAAGCAAATAAAGGCTTTTCAGGAGCAGGTCCATGGGGATTTAATTTGAGTCTCACGTGGCCAGGGAGCATTTGTACTGGCTTCGGATCTCATATTAAGCCCACCCCGCCATTTGTGGGGCGTGGGGCAAAAAGACACAAGGAAGGCCAAGCCTGTATCTACATATTTTAAAGTTATAAATCGTATATTGATTGTTACCAGACTGTTCAGTAAGATACGTTCCATTCTCGTACCTGGGAAGTTACTTCTGCACAGTGACCAGCAAGCTGGATTTGTATTTAGAGTTCTTGGGTTCTCAGTTCTGCCTGAGAGTGTGGTGATATGGGGAGCGCTGGTTCCCAGCCCACCCCTGGCTTGGCCCTGCGCTGCCAGGACCTTTGCACGTCCAGACTCCGTTCCATCCTGACCCCCACTCCCCACAGCCCTCGCCCACTCCCCAGGTCCAAAGGGGCACGCCTGCAGGGAGGTCTGCCCTGGGGAGGATGGACCTGGGGAAGAGGCCCGCGAGGCCACTGGGGCAAGGGGTTCCAAGCTTCTCGAAGTGTTCTGAGTGTGTCCTAGGAGAGAAGCAGTGGGCGTGTCCCCTTGGCCCCCCAAACTCATCACACTGTGGGAAGAGGCACAGCTGGGGGGCGGCCGGCAAGGAGCCTCCTCAACACAGGGCCCAGCACGGGCTCCCTCTCGTTCCGGCCTGAGGTTGCTGCCATCCCAGTAGGACTACGTGACTTTGTGTTCTAGTCATCTTCACTGATGTTTACTGCGTTGGATTACCCCCGATTAAACGTAACCGCACAATTGTGTTTATTTGCAGCTTCGACTCTTCCAGACCTTGCAGAGCAGTTCGCCCCTCCTGACGTTGCTCCACCGCTTCTTATCAAGCTAGTGGAAGCCATTGAAAAGAAAGGTAATCCAGCTGGTAGAGGGAGGCGGTTAACGGGCTATGGCCTGATTTCGTGGGTGTTATCACTTGTATTTGTCTCATGGACGTTCATTAAATACACTCCTTGCCACCTGTGCTGGACCCACAAGCTGTTCGTTGCAGTGACCTGGGGAGATAATCTTGGTCTGACTTCTGACTCTCCACTAACATGTAGTTATTGCATGGAAACTGTTAACTTCTCCCTATTTTAGTAAAGAGAATTAACTTGCTCCTCAGTGGCCAGGTGATGTTGCCAAAATTATTGACATGCCATAAGATGAACAGTAGGAGTTGACTTCCAGGAATATTTGGTACACATCTAGAATAGACACTGGATGGAAACTGGAATGTCTCTCTGGCCGCAGGCTCTCACATTCTCCAGAGAGCTGTGTTTTGCATACTCAGTCTGTTTTGTGTCCTAGGTCTGGAATGTTCAACTCTATACAGAACACAGAGCTCCAGCAACCCAGCAGAATTACGACAGCTTCTTGATTGTGGTGAGTGTCACAGAGCTAGAAATACACATGGGAAAGGCGATTCTTACCTTCCTGTTTCAGGTAAAGCACAAAACATGTGAGCTGAACTGTGCAACATTCTCAGTTTGAAGGGAGCTCAGAAATATGCACACTTCCCTCTGCCCTGTTATGGTAAGAGGGCAGACCTCTGATGTTCGTCTCCTGAGTTGGGGTGTGTGTGCCTGCCTGCCTGCAGGTACTTGGCTGTCATCACAGCCATGAGCCCCTGGGTGCTGTAGAAACTGCAGAGGAGAGAAGCATCTTGGGATTTCTCTGCCTCTGCTTATCTGCCATCTTTCTCTGACCCTGCCATTGGCTACATCTAATTCATCTGGACCAGTTAAAAAATTATTTATAAGTCTATGGCATTTAACAGAGGTCTCTTCTGACCTTTCCCCTTTTCCCTTTCTCTCTCTTTTTCCTTTTCTTTTCCCTTTCTTTCTGTCTTCCTTCCTTGCTTGCTTGCCTTTTCATGCCATATTTACATCAAGTAACATCATGATATTGTTACCTACTGTAATGTGCTGGTAAACCAACTCTCTGGGGGGGGAAAAAAAGCCCTGGTTTGTAGCATTTACCTACTTCTGTGGTGTAAATCTTCTCACCGTGGCTAATTTCAAGCTACCAATGTGTCATCACTGAACTCTTGGGAAGAATTGTGAGCCAGTACAAGTCGGCTGAAGCACACCATTGGTTAAATGACGTCAGTTAATTTAACCAAGTGGTGGCTTTATTATTTGTCCCTGCCCTCCTTTGCCATACAGAATAAAACTGTACAAATGTAAATTTACTGGCCATCATTCTAGCAAGTCATCTTCTACATCAACTTCTAGAATCTCTCAGACCCTTCATTCTCTCCCGGTACTTTTCTTTTTATTAATAATTTTTTGCCTCACACTATTTTAACTAAATTTGGGTGTTTGAAACAAAAGGAGTGAAACCCAGTTTTGGAAGAAGCACCTTCAGGCGTGCAGTTATGCAAAGAATGCCCACATGACATTTAATAAACGAAAACGTTTGAAGTGTGAGGCAGCTTCAAAACGAGGCAGCTTATGAAAATTTCTAGAAAAGATGTTTCTGGGAAAAAAGAAGGAGATTAGATCTTTATCTGTCGATAGTTTTACTTGAAATGCACCGCCCAAATGTTTGAAGCTTAAAAAAAAAACTTTTTTTTAACTTTCATTTTTCCTTTGTACATGGAAGTCAGTCTTACACACACACAGGGTACATCCTCCTACATACATCCAGAGTAGGTCATTAGAAGTTGACTGGCAGAAGAATCAAGGTGAAAAGACTTGTTTTTCTTTATCTCTAACAGCTTTACCAGGGTGTTAAGGAAACACCAAGTTTTGTCCTAGCCAATTGAAATAGACGTACATGTTTTGGTCAGAAAATTGGTCAAATCGAACATGTTAAAAGTCACAGGAAGTGTTTAGACTTCAGAGACTGATGAAATGGAAGTTATTTGTGAAAGAGCGGTTACGTTTTTTAATGTGACCAAAAACAAAATGATGCAGTTTGGCTTTAAAAAAATCTTCACACCACCTGTAAGATGGAATAAATAACCCAAATTCACTTCAACAAGATATTTTGACAGACAGCTTTCTTTGCGCATTTGAGTTCAAAACACACATAGAAAACTGGTTTCCCTTGGATTCTGTGCTATAAAAGTGAATTTTGTGGCAAAACAAAAAGAGTAAACATTATCTCAATTTAGGAGTGAGGATCCTCCAGGACTGTTTCCAGCTTGAGGAGTTTTCAGTCTATAAAAAAATCGTAATATCCTAGAGGAAGCTCAAAGATAAGTCACTTACACTAAAAGCAAAAAGTATGGCTTTTACCCAAACCCATGAATTACCAATGTCTGAAAAGGACAGACGTGGGTGGAGGACAACAGCCTACATTTATTAGCACCTACTGAGTTATTTTATTTCATCCACACATCAGTCTTGTGATATAAATATTAGTAACTGCTGATGGTAACGCCATGACTTGCATCCAAATGGTTCTGACTCTCAAAGCCCTTATTCTCGTTTTTCCCCCACTATATTGCCCTAAAATAAAATGTTTCTTTCTTGGTTTTTTTTCATTTTAATGGTGTGAATTATTTTCTTTCTCTCTTTCTCTCTCTCTTTTGGTTTCTCTTAACCTGAATTAGGCTTTTCCTTTAAAAGTTCTCATTACCAGAAAAACCTATGTGTGTGACACCGTGTGGTGATGGATATTAACTAGACTTACTGTGATGATGGTTTAACAATGGTATATACAAATATCAAATCATTATGTGGTACACCTGAAACTGATATAATGCTATATGTCAAGATACCTCAATTTTAATTAATTTATTTATTTTTTTAAAGAAACGGTAGAGATTTTTTTTTTTTTGGCTGTGCCACACGGCATGTGGGATCTTAGTTTCCCGACCAGGGATCGATCCCACACCCCTCTGCACCGGAAGCACAGAGTCTTAACCACTGGACCTCCAGGGAAGTCCCAAGATACCTCAATTTTAAAAATCAGCCTTCTGCAGCCTCAGCACTGTGGGCATTTTAGGATGGATAATTCTTTGTCGTGAGGGGGCTGTTGTGTGCGTAGGGTTTCAGCAGCACTCCTGGCCTCCACCCACTAGATGCCAGTGGGATTTTCCCCTGGTTGTGACAATTGGAGATGTCTCCAGGTGTTGAGAGATGTCTCCTAAGGGTGGAGGTGGGGCAGCAAAATTGAGGACCCCAGTTGAGAACCCTTTACTTAGATAGAGATCAGTCGGGGAGGGGACTCCATTCCAGTGGGAGAAGGAGTGAAGTGTTGGAGAGTCTGCTCGTTGCCCGTCAGGAGTAGACTCAGAAAAGCAGGGTAGAAGAGGGTGTAAACGCCCCAACCCAGACCTAAAGATTGGGTGGCTCTCTCTGAACTGACTTCCACTGTCATCACATGACAGATGTGTCTAGCCCTTGGAAGAGCACATTAGCATAGCTTTAATGCAGAAAAGGAGACTGCTAGCATAGAAATCAGAAACCCCAAGGAGCTTTAGAAGTTGTCTATAAATAAATAGAACATACTACATCGGCTCTAGTGGAATTTGACATAAGGTGAGCTGATCCAAAGACTTGAAATAAGGTTATTTCATTCAAAGGTTATAAAGGCTCTTTGGAATACACCTCATGTGTTGGAGAAGGGCTTCAGTGAATGAACATCACTCTCAGGACTTTGTGTAGCTCAGCTCACAAACATTCAACAAGCACATTCTCTGCTGAGCACTGAGGGATATGAGAAGAGCAGGTGAGAGCCACAGTCCGTGCCTTGGAGGGACTGTCAGTCTAGGAGAGAGACTCGCAATTACCATAGTGGGAAGTGTCAGGTGTCATAGAGAGATGACTCCTGCCGGGGGGACGTGTGGAACCTTTCGCATCTTAATGTTTATACCTCATCGCCAAATGGTGTTTTAGGATGAGCAGATTAAGTAATAAGAATTGGCTGGGCAAAGTGATATTAAATGAAGTATACAGGGGGCAGATTTGGGGGGAGGGGCAGCCGCTTGCTGTGGAGTGGGTGGCTATGGAATGCTCCAACAGAGATGCACACACAGTTTTGTGTGACAGTCACACTAGTAGTTGCATTACTTTCCACATGGACCCTTTATGCAGAGACCCAGTCTTGCCCTTCCCCACACTTACTAGAGATGTCATATGCCTCTGGTTTGTTCTTTGTGGGACACTTAAGTGATTTAAGCCCTTGCTTCTCCACCTTTTCATTCTTTTCCTCAAACTAACCTATCCACATTTGCTACCAGCTCAGGACTTTCCTGAGCTCTATGGTATTGTACGATTATCTTTCATAAGTTCTGCTTAGTTAGTGGGACAGGTTTGGCTGATGATGATGCGTCCAAGAAGCTTTGTTAACTCAGCCTAAGTGCTTTATAATATCACACCTGGTTCATGGGCATCCAGGATGCCACTTCTCCTTCTCATGCTGAATACCTGCGAGTAAACTTTGATTCTCTCTCATCCTCTCCTAGGCCACAACCCAGTCCTGTCAATCTCCTAGTTAGGTTACTTTTTTTTTTTTTTACCGGATATTCATTTTTAATTATTATTTATTCATTTATTTATGCTGTGTTGGGTCTTCGTTGCTGCGCGCGGGCTTTCTCCAGTTGCAGCAAGCGGGGGCCACTCTTCATCGCGGTGCGCGGGCCTCTCACTATCGCAGCCTCTCTTGTGGCGGAGCACAGGCTCCAGACGTGCAGGCTCAGTAGTTGTGGTTCCCGGGCCTAGTTGCTCTGCGGCATGTGGGATCTTCCCAGACCAGGGCTCGAACCTGTGTCCCCTGCATCGGCAGGCGGACTCTCAACCACTGCGCCACCAGGGAAGCCCTAGGTTACTTCCTGATAATGTCTCACACGTTTCTAACGGTCCTGAAATCCAGATTACCCCGAGTGGTATCAGCACTTCCAGCAGCGCTCCTTTCCGACTTATTTTGAATGCCACGATTAATAAAGCTGTTTAGAAATGTAGCATTCTGCTCGTCAGGGCCCCTGTTCTCCACTGAGTACATGCACAAGTCCCCAGATAATTTCCCTCAAGTCATCTTTCCTGTCAGTAGTGTGCATCCTTCTGTGGTCCTTCCTGCCTGCAGCACCCCTTCCTTCCACCAGGCAGTGTGCCTCATTCTACCCCAAGTACTCAGAGAGCGGCTGTGATTCATACTACCCCAGTGTTGAATTGCCTGACCTGTTTTCCAGATGAAAGATTTACTGGACAGACTTCATGTCTTATCTTTCTTCTGAGATAGTTCAGTGCCCACCAGTTATATTAGTGATACCTTAATCAGAAATACCCTGTCAGAACTAGGGAGAAACATGCTAAAGATGTTCACATCATTTTTATGGCCGTTCTTGAGACTGACTGCTAAAATTCTGTAATAGCTTACTGTTTAATCAATCAGTCTGTACTTTATTGGATTAAATTTCTATTAGTTCTGATATGCAGTATTGAGCAATTCAAATTTTAGGAAATCTGTGGATTTGCACGTCATGTTTTCTTGTTGCAATTTTAGGAAGTATTTACTGTGTGATTCACCATCCCTAGAACAGAACCCTTCTCAATCAGGGCAGAACCACCGTCCAGAACGTACTTGCAAACATTGTGGGGGGCTGCATTTGTTTGCTGTGGCTGCCATAACAACATTCCACGGACTGGGTGGCTTAAAAAACAGAAATCTGGGCTTCCCTGGTGGTGCAGTGGTTGAGAGTCCGCCTGCCGATGCAGGGGACATGGGTTCGTGCCCCGGTCCGGGAAGATCCCACATGCCGCGGAGCGGCTGGGCCCATGAGCCATGGCCGCTGAGCCTGCGCGTCCGGAGCCTGTGCTCCGCAACGGGAGAGGCCACAGCAGTGAGAGGCCCGCGTACCGCAAAAAACAAAAAAAAACAGAAATCTATTTTCTCACAGTTCTGGAGGCTAGAAGTCCCAGATCAAGGCAGGTTTTGTTTCTTCTGAGGCCTCTCTCCTTGGCTTACAGATGGCCGCTTCCTTGCTGTGTCCTCATATGGCCTGTCCTCTGTACGTGTACCCTCGGTGTCTCTTTGTCCAAATTTCCTCCTCTTATAATACCAGTCAAATTGATTAGGGTCCACTCTAATGGGCCCATTTTAATTTAAACACCGCTTTAAAGGCCCTGTCTCCAAATATATTCATATTCCGAGGTGCTGGGAGTTGGGGCTTCAGCATATGAATTGTAGGGGAAACATTTCAGCCCACAGCAGGAGCCCTGTTTTTTGTTGCCCCCGAAGTCTGGGAATGTGTTCCTGGCATTGTGGGCAGGGGCCTTCATGCTAAATGCTTACAGGGTGGGGGACAGACCTTCACAAGGGAAAAATGTTCTATTCGAAATGCCAGGAGCAACCCCTGCAAGAAACACTGCTCATAAATACGCAAGCATCTTACATATGTCCTCATACTGCTTCCTTTCATGTGTCACACTGAAGTCGCACATTCAGAAAATCGGCCCAACCAGTGCATAAAATGTCTGAAAAAATTTTTTTTGCATATTTCTACCATAGATGCTGCCTCCGTGGACTTGGAAATGATCGATGTGCACGTTTTAGCAGACGCTTTCAAACGCTATCTCCTGGACTTACCAAATCCTGTCATTCCAGTTGCCATTTACAATGAAATGGTTTCTTTAGCCCCAGGTGTGTTGTGTCTTCTGAGAACCTCCCTGAACGTGTATTGAGATGTGGATGTACTTGTCAACTCAAGGGCTGCAGATAAAGAGAGATTTCTTAGAAAATGTTAGGAGGGGTCTGCCCCCACCCCCATCAGCACAAATTCCCTCCCTTACCAGGGCATCCGATAGAAGAACCAGATTCTAGTTTGCTTAGGAAGGCCGTCCACATGTTGAAATGGCTAATTGTTAACCTTTTAGCAGTATTTTAAGGTTCACTACGTCAGCGAATGCCTCAGCGTGCCAAGTGCCATCCCTGGATTCAGGGAACCGGACTAGGACCCAGGGACTGGGGATGTTCCCATCAGCTTCCTCCAGTGGCCATTAGAAAATGAGTTGAGGGAAGAGGACTCTCCGTTTTAGGAGCTAATGCTCAGTTAAAGTGCTTTGGGGACAGGAAACTGGTTCGTAACCTTCAAAGTTAAAACCTGTGATACTTATCTGATGCTCCTCCGAATTAGCCAATCACACTCAAAGCCGCTCCGTGGACGGCAGCACACCGAGAACTTCTTGTGGTTTTGTACACCAAGAGTTTCTTGCATTTCCATTTGACTTGAGATTTTGACTTTCTCGTAATGCCTTTTCTAATGAGAAGAGCAAATGTATTGTCTGCTGTTTCTGATGCCTTGGTTTTAAATGATCCCTCGGTAGCTAGAACAGAAATTTTCTAGGTGTTTATTCACTAACAGCTAGAAACAGTCTCTTATTCCTTTTGCTTTCTTTCTTTCTTTCTTTTTCTAACCTGTAGAAGTGCAAAGCTCTGAAGAATACATCCAGCTGTTGAAGAAGCTCATTAGGTCGCCCAGCATACCTCATCAGTACTGGCTCACGCTGCAGTATTTGCTAAAACATTTCTTCAAGCTCTCTCAAACGTCCAGCAAAAATCTTTTGAATGCAAGAGTACTCTCTGAACTCTTCAGCCCCCTGCTTTTCAGATTCCCAGCAGCCAGGTAAGTGATAGAAGAGCAACCTGGATTTTGGGGTGATGAGGGTGGTCCTAAGTTTATGGGTCATTAAGCTCCTTCTGAAGATACCAGCTCACAAATGCTTGTACATAGTTCCATCAGACACATTCATTTGAATATGCAGAAATGAAAATAAGTTTGTTGTTTGGGGAAAAAGGTATCTAATGGATCTTTTTTTTTTTTTTTTGGTAGTTCTGAGAATCCTGAACACCTCATAAAAGTTATAGAAATTTTAATCTCCACCGAATGGAATGAACGCCAGCCTGCACCAGGTAATGCCTTCGGAACATTTAAAATTCCCTCACTGTTCGTTTTTTAGAGCCTGAAAAATGGTGGTTTTTAGTCTCCTCTGAAGTGCTGTAAGTTTCTCGTGGAATTGAGATCCATAATAACATGTTACCTCATGACTTAAGGGGAAAATAGCTGGGCAGCAGCGCTATGGGTCAGTATTATCCAGCTTTTGATATTTGTGGCTTTTACATGGTCTTGGTTTCAGGTGAGGGTTGCTGGGAGAGCTCCCCGACCCCCTTAACTTGATGCTTCTGGTTGTTGCATAAATTATGGCGTTGATTTTCGTTGCTGACATTTTTGTTTTTCTTTCTCATACTTACAAAGTAGGGGATTTATAATTACTATATAATTTAAAGTATTTTGGAATGTGTTTTTTGGAAGCAGGTAGGCTGAGAAATGTCTTGTCAAAATAAACATTTATAATAATGCAAGTAGTATGAAACTAGGGGTCTACTGCAACAAGTTCGAGCAAGCCAGACACTTCTGTGAAAGCAGGCTGGCATTCAATTAGCCGTTTAACAAAGCGGGAAATGTAGACCGAGTTAGCAGTGGATTTCATTTACACTGATGTATTTTTCCTCTACTGTGGAAAGTCTAAACAACCCTACTTTGCTGTATACTGGTTAAAAGTGAGCTGGTCATTTAGAAAGTGATGAGGGCACTAGAAGTGAAGTGGAGTTTCAGGACCAGTAGAAGGTGTTGCTTGTAGTCTGAATTTATGTCTGGAATTTAATTAAAACATCATGAATTTATTATTTATTATGAGTAACTCATGCAAATTACCAAACTTATCTCTGTATGAGCAAACGTGGGGACCCAGATATCAGTCATGCAATGGCGGACCATGTTGTGCTTTTTATTAAGGTGTTCCGTAGCTAGGCTCAGTTGTTTGCATCTGGAAGGGGCAGACAGAGAGGTGAGGGCCTAGACTTAAAACCCACCTGTAGGGATGGGATAAAGGATGGGATGGGTAACCACTCATGAAACAGGTATTGGGAAGGGCTTCTGTCGACAGATCCAAAATACGGGATCCACAGGTAAGAGTGGCAGCATAAATACCACGTAAGGCAAGCCTGGTCCATTCCAAGTGTTCCAAATCCCAGCAAGCAGGATATGTAACAGGGATACCCTGGATTGTAAACCGCATCAGAGAAATCTGTCAACAGGTACGGCCCAGGACTGGAGTTCCAGAGGGTGACCAAAAGGTGTCATATCGTGTGACTGCTTGGGTCACTCGATAATGGATTTGGGAGCTCTGTGTTGGTGTTCAAAGGCTGCCTTTGGGCTCAGTAGGAAACGATGCAGTGATAGATTAGAAGTACCCTGTGGGGAGGGGACAGGGGCAGGTGTGAACGTGGCACTGGAGCCGTTTATTGACTACCCACTCCTAGACTGATCACATGGGTGGGAAGAAAGAGGACCAGCAAGAACAGAACAGGACCCCCGGCCAAAGGATCGAGCTACGATCTTTCACTTCCTCCTGACCCGTGTGGAGGTCCACCTCAGAGAGAGGGAGAGCTGGGCCCTGCTTGCAGGGAAGGCGGGGGAGGTGCCCAGTCTTCTCAGTGGCCAGCTCTCTGGAGAGGGGGGAGACATGGAAGCTAAAAGCCAGACAGGGCTTGACACATACCCACAAGCGAATTTATCGCATGGAGTTTTCGAGAATTTCTGCTACACGGGGTGTAGTAGAATCAGTGGTGGAGTTTAATGCTTCTGCTTCTGGTGTAAACTGGTTAAACGTCTTTCTCAGTTTCAGCCTAATTCCACCCAAGAAAAACTTCATCTGCATCTGTTTTGATAATGCACACTTAAGACTGCTTGCTATGTCATAGACCCTACCTACATCCTTCTACTAAGAAATTGGTGTATCAGTTTCAAAGGCAGATGGATTAGTTCCATCAGCTCTGTTCAAGAACGATCCATAAAGCCTTGAACGTTGCTAGACTATCCCAGAACACATGCAGCCTCTTCCAAAAAATTGCATCCAAGTAATTTTTAAGTCCTAGTTGGAGGCATTTCCCCCTTTGTGTGATCTCTGTCAACTATTCTGCAAATCGTATGGGACTTAGGGATTTAAAAGGTTGCTTCAGCGTCTCTCACTGGTGAAAACAGACTACCCACCCCAGGACAGCGTCCTCATTAACACCTTTGTATTCAGGAATGGCTCCAGTGCAGATGATTGGCAGGGCACCCTGGGTTAGAGAAATGACTTCTTTGGCCTGGTAGGAATGGGATGTTTTCATGGAGTCTTTCATCGTTACCCCTGCATGTGCTCATCCCAGTGGGCTGGGAAGCACCGGCGCATCTCCAGGGAACACTCGTAAGTCATCCATTTGCAGTAACTTTGTCATGAATAGAAATGAGTGCTTGAATGATATTTGGGGGGTGGAGGACAAGCAAGACTATTATGGGGCAAATAGACACCTTTTC
This sequence comes from Stenella coeruleoalba, assembly GCF_951394435.1. Lineage (NCBI taxonomy): Eukaryota > Metazoa > Chordata > Mammalia > Artiodactyla > Delphinidae > Stenella > Stenella coeruleoalba. The sequence continues at coordinate 54,294,899 of NC_137148.1, forward strand.
TAGTTGTTATCAGTTAGAACTTGAGATGATAGGCAGGGCTAATGATGTGTGAGGCAGCATGTCAGTTGCAATAAGACCCATTAGCACACAGCGTCTCATTAAATTCTGGGCAGGAGGGTGTGTACTGTAAGTATAAAAAGAATTTGAGAGATGTGGTTGGTGACTTTTTTAGTAGACAGGAAAAGCTCATAGGAAAAAAAAGAACTTGAAATGGGCTTCGAAGAATAGGTACAATTTGAAAAGGGGAAGGAGAAACAGCATCTCAGTTCAAGGAGTTTCAAAGATTTCTTCAAAATAGATTGGAAAGGACAAAAATAACAGCTTGATATTTTTACCGGATTTGAAAAAGCAGTAAATATTTTAGGTGACAACGTCATAAAAAGCATCACTTGAGAGCTGAATGCATTGTCCAGCTCTCCGTTTGCACGTGAAGAAACTGAAGACCACGGAGCTTGACGGTTTCACCTGGTGCCACCCCAACCAGTGTGAGCCAGAATGGGTCTGCCGGGGGTGGGGCACCCGGCCCAGACACCAGGCTGCTGCTTTGTCTGCTACCCGGGCTTTTGGAACCTTCGTGGGCAGCGGGACTGCCCGTAGTGTCCAGTCAAAAAGTCCTCCGAAGTTTCCAGCAAGCGATAGACCAAGAATAGGTGATATTTGTACCTATAGGTCACATACAGTGAAGAGCCCCAGAGCGACTGTTGGTAGCTTTGGGGATCAGGCTCAAAGTCGCTCCGTCGTGTGTCACGCAGTGGAAAGAACAGTGCAAGTCACGTCTGGGTTTGAATCCCAACTCTTGTTGCTTACTTACCGAGTTCATCACCGGGCCGTTCAGCCTTTCCAGACGGTGTTCCAGTCTGTGAAATGGGAATAACGCCTCTCTCCTGGGATGGTTATGAGCGTTAAATGAGGTGAGGAGTACTGAAGCTTAGGACCCTGTAGTATGTCCTTGGTGTCGTTGTGTCAGCTCTGGCGTTTAAGGCCCTGCCGGAGCTGGCCTCGTTCAGGGCTCCATGTCCTCAAGCCGCCTTCCTGGTTAGTGCCGTCTGAATCCTACCAGGCCGTTCTCCCCACTGGTCCCACATTCCCATGTTCCCGACCAGCGGAGCCTGGCCTCAGGATGCCTGGAGGGGACTTAAACGCAGATCTGAAAAGGACACTCAGTGGGCAGTTGCTGCCCCGTGGGCGCATTGCTTGGAGGGAGGAGGATGCCTTCCTCTGACGCCCTTTGCTCCGTGTGCGACTCAGGGAGTGGAGGCGCCTGGATCTCAGCACTAGCCCCAGCGCCGCCGCCCCCCCCCCACCGCACCTTGCCCAGTTGCCTTTACGCAGTGCACACAGTGCACAGCCGTCCCCAGTGGCCCCGAATAGTGCCATCCTCTTCATCTGCACCCAGGGAGCTCCTCCCCTGCTTGATGTGCAGGGTTTTGACCCATTCACTACATTTATGTCCTTAAGCCCCTTGTCCTCTTATACTGTAACTGTTCTGTAGTTGTTCTGGTAGTTTCATCGGCTTAGCTACATTTCTCAAGGACAAAGGCTTCTCCTTTTCAGCTCTTCTTAGCGTAGAACTGGACACAGCGTAATAATCATCCAAATGAAATCTCAAAGAACTCTAACACACCAGCTCATTTAATGCATCCAGCATACCTGTGAAGGAAGGCTTCTCCCCCCGTAGGGAGGGAAACTAAGGTTTGAAAGGCTAAGCACAGAGTAAGTTCTCCGAACTTGGTTGACAGTTTGCTGTTCTCTGTTACTAAAAGTCTTAAAAAGGGTTAAAGCTGAACAGCGGGTTTTCTTGAATCACTTCGTGTTACGTTTACCCTACTGATCCTTAGGTCGCTAAAGTAGATTTCTATAGGGCAACTAAGGTAAAAACGGACCATTTAACACTGAGTGCCTTTGAATGAAACCCATTATAAGTGTATTTACATATTTCAGATTTCATGGATATATTCAGAAATATTAATGTAGCATAATTGAAGTTTAATATTGCACCCTCAAGCCCAGAGGGAAAATAAATGACTCTTTCTCCCCCCTGCCCTTCTACACCTGTCAGAGTTAATTTTTAACCGCTGGTGCATTTGCAAAACATTCATCCTGAAGAGCCCGATTCATGAATCTTGTTTTAAATGCTCTGGGCTTGGTTTGCAACCAAGACTAAAGCAAGCACTAAGGTAGAAGGAAATGACTTTCAAAGAGTTTTACTTTTCTCTGATTTATTTTTTATTGGGTTTAAAATGTGGTCTGACATTAGAAGGTTGTTTCAAAGGTGAGAAGTGAAAGTTTGAAAAAGCTGCACGTGTTTTGAGGGGCAGGAGTAAGCAGGCAAGGCGTGTACTAGGTTTTGTCAAAAAATAGGAAGTTTTATTCGTGCTCTGAACAGGAGATGTATTGGAGGGTATAGTTCAGTTTTACTTTTGTTTTCACGGTGCAGCCTTCTCTTTCTCTCAAGGGACATCTGAGAGGGCAATTGTGGAGAAGGGGTCCTTTTTTCTACTAAGCAATGGGCGCACCTTTTCAGATACTTTGTAGAATGTATCACTTTTATGCATCTGTAAACCTGAGTTTATTTATAAATTCAAATGGACATTTTTCTTAGTGCAGGGTCGTTCAGAGCCCTGGATGTGGACTAAAGAATTGACATCATCCTGAAGGGCCCTTCTGGCCTAAGTTGTCTTAAGTTAAAATTATGAAAGGAGGCATTGATTTAACCCCTAAAAGAAGATTTTGGCTCATTTATTTTTTTCTCAAACGGGTTTTTTTTCAAATGGGCTTTTGTTCATAAATCGTGGCCCTTGACAAAAAACCATTTAAGAAGCTGTGCAGGATGAAAGCTGCTCGTGGAGCATTTGCTGCTTGATGGTGATTGGCACGTATGAGATACAGTGTTCAGTCTGTAACTTCCGCACTATTTTAATGATTAAGGGACATTTTCCTGACTAGATCACACCTGCTGAGAAGTGACACATGGCCTCATTTTGCTTCTGAAATGAGTTTTGCAAAACTTTGAGAGAGAGGAAAGTAGTAAGACTTAGTGTTTTGAAGAATCTAGAAGGTAAAGATAGTTTTTCAATTATGTAAGGTTTCCAGTGTGGTAGACTAGGCTTTGGGTTTCAGAAATTACAAGTTTTCTTACAAGAGCTTATTAGCAGGCATGTGAAAAATATTTCCAAGGTTATGACATCTGTGCATTTGATTTATTAGTGATTTCTTAGTGAATCATATAGATTTAAGTGACAGTTGGGCAATTATATTTATTTTGTGTGAACTTCTGGACATAGTGGGAGATGAATGAAATACACAGAAAGTTGACCGTTTTCTCTGGAGCAGAAGTTACTGATTCTGTTCTACCAGCAGAGGGCTCCCTTTTTAAGCTAATGAAGAGCATGTTTTTTGCAGATCACTAAATTGACTAAAATTGGGAAAAGACTCAGCTCACACTTTGAGTAATATAATAGAACTTCTAGGGTAAATGATTGTACATATTGTGAGAAATTTGAAGCAAAGTTTTCAAATCTATTTTAAGACTTTCTCTAAGTAGAGAGTGTGCCACTTCCCAGTAGATAATTTTCTTCTGAAACGGGAAATAGACTGTCAGACTAGAGAACACTTTAATCTTAGAAGGTTTTGACATGACATATCCTGTGAATCCAGACAGGTATGCTTATGTGACTGATGTTTCCAAGGTTCCCAGCTTCAGAAAGACTATTTTTTAAAGTAGGGCAAGATTATGCAGCTCAGGAGGCAAGGGTATTCTGTGAACTAACCCTATGTCTGTGATCAGCTGGCAGGAACTGTGTCTACTCACTTATAGACTAATTTTTTCCCAATTGGAAAAATAGGTGTTTCGTATGACCTCAATTGCACCAAAGGAGAGCTTGTAAAATCACTTTCATTGTGAGTGTAGCAGCACTTCCCAGATATTGCGAGTAATTCTGAAGCTGGTTCCTGCCTGTGTGGACTCTTGTGTCAGCCCCTAGATCTTCCTTTGTCACTGCATGTGACCTTTGGGTCACCTTGTCATACAGAGTCTGAGGGTATTATAGACAGAACCCGTGTTTCTTCAAAGATAATTAGAAAGCAGCTTTTTTTTTTTAATTAAACTAAAAATAGAAAACAAAAGTTTTGTTGTAGGTGTGAAAGTTTTTGCATGGGGCTTAAAAGAAATTAACTTCAGTTTCACTTGTTAATTTTTACTTTCTCTGGCAGAGGGAAGTAAAGAGCAGGGCAAGTGAGTGGAGAAAAAGGAGTTTAGGACCAAACATCGGAAGTCTGGGTTCTGGTCCTAGTGCTATAATGTTATTGCAAACCACTTCATTCTGGGTGAGAAGCGTACACGTGTGTGTGTGTGTGTGTGTGTGTGTGTGTGTGTGTGTGTAGCATGAGGGAATTGAAGTGATCTCTAAATTTTTTTTCTGGTTTTAAAGCTAGTGATTTTGGGATTTTACATTGGGTTAAGGTTCTTGGGATAACAGTAAAGCCGTCTATGCTGATGTGAGTGGAAATTTTCTTTGGCCAAATTTTAGTTCTTTAAGTAGTAGCCAACAGTCCTAAGTTTGGTTCCTTACAACTTTTTCGAATAAAGGGAAGAAAAAAAAATCCTCTAGAAAGGTGTGCCATTCTCCTTGCCCTCCCGTCCTTTGCTCCGTGTAGCATCTGCACCAACCTCATGCAGGCAGACCTTTTATGGCCATTTTAACAGGAGTTGAAATTGACTTCATACAAACAGCTGCAGAGTAGAGTTTTTATCTTGGAGTGTATTTTTAATACAACGGAGCTTAGTGTACCCATGCCGAGGCGCAATACTCTTCCCGAGGAGCCTCCTCCTGGGAAACGTTTGGAAACCTGTTCCCTGCAGGGTGGCTCCGCCGGGCTCTCCTGTGACACCTGCGGGGCTGTCTGTGCTGGTATGTGGGAGGAGGTGGACGCGAGCAAGGCACGGTGTTCTGGGCAGCTCTGAGAGGTTCAGGCCTTTACAAGCAAGGCTTTGATTCTATTTTTTGCTGAACTAGCTCAGCCACTTCCTGTGTTTGGCAGCGCCTAGTGCCTCGCTGTACTGTGGCCACTTGAGCCCCGCGAGCCTGCGAGCCGCGCGCCGCCGCAGCCGGTTCGAGAGCCTATTTTAGGTCCCCTGACAATGGCCTTCTCACTTCCTCGGCGAGGAGGAGGAGGAGGACCTGGGCTGGCACTGGCCACTTGTTAACGATGATGACAACTTCGACTTGGACTTGGGCTCCCCTCCCCCACCCGAAATCCCTAGCTCAGCAAATATTTGAACCTGCCCAAGTTAATCATGAAGCCGCGATCGTTATCTGAGAGGGACGTGCGAGCGCCCGGGCTCCTTCCCTCCCCGGCGCAGCCTCGGCCCCGGCGCGCAGCCGGCTTCGGCTTCTGCACGGGCGGCGGGCACTGAGCTGCGCTGCTGCCGGCGGCGCGTGCGAGCCTCGGGGTCCTGCGCCGCACAGGCTGGAGGAATCGCTTTTCGGATTTTTTTTTTTTTTTTCCGTTGTCGGATACAGGCATTTCTAAGGGAAACCGTTGAAATGCATAACCTGCAAAGTAAGTTGCCTTTCGTTTGGGTACAGCTCTGCCCCTTGGCTGTTTCACTGTTTTGGGGGACTTCTCTGAAAGGTTCATTTCTGCAGTTTGTCTTCGTGTGTGTGTGTGTGTGTGTGTGTGTGTGTGTGTGAGAGAGAGAGAGAGAGAGAGAGAGAGAGAGAGAGAGAGAGAGGGAGAGCGGGAGAGATAGTAAGCGCTGCCTGGGGAGGGCAGATGAGAGATTAGGGGAGACACTCCCCCATTTCCTCGAGGGGCACAATGTGAGAGAGAGATGGGGCTTCGGTTGGAAATGGGGAAGGAGGAAATTACCAAGTGCTGGTCTGGAAGTTGGGGCCTGGCCAGGCCTGGGAGAGACGTGGAAAGTCACCTGTCTCCCTGCCCTCCTCCCGGGGTCTACCACATGGGTTCCAGCAGCAGGACCGGTTTGCACCAAGTGCTCCCAAAGGCATGGGGGACAGGTCCCCTCCGGGCTGTCGCGCTGCCCTCCACAGCTGCTGGGAGGACTTGGGTCAACATTTTTATTAAATTAAGATTTTTTTTTCTGAGGACATATCCCCACCACCACCACTTTTCTTTGCATTTAGGGTTACTTCAACCTTTAGGCAAAGAGAGCCTGTGAGTGGGAGACGGTGGGAGGGTATAGGTTGAATCTGCCTGCCTCCTTAGTGGGAAACTGAATTAAACTGGAGGAGAGACACGTGAACAGTGCTCAGAGGCTGTCTTGCCTTTGCTCTATTTCTATATATTTTATGATTCCAAATTTGACAGAACGTCTAAGAATAAATTTCCAGGGCTTCTGTGTTCTTTAAATTGTCACAGAAATATGTGACATGCACATGTACGTAGATCACACAGCCCACTCTAGTTTTTTAAATTAACTACATTTATATGGGTGGGGGGAACCTTTTCTCCCTTCCTCCCCTCTCACTGTAGGAGAACTAACATTAATTTAGATTTATAGGGGAATTGGTTTCCTCACATTAAATACTGCTAAGAAGGAATAATAACATTTCTTCCCAAAGTGAGGCATTTGAGATGGAGGGGACAAAAGCCCCCCCACTCCGCACACACACACAAGTGATTACATCACCCACCCCCCCTCAAGCAGTATTTAGCCCAGTAAATCTGAAGATGGGCTCATCAGTGAGAAATACTTAGCAAAGATAGCTCTGCCTGTACTCTACATTCTGATATGTGGCCCCTCTTTTTTTTGGATTTTCACTCCATATTCTATAGTTTTAACTGCAGTGTTTAATAGAGATTTTTGCCTCTACCTTTTTTTCATTGTGCTGCCTGTAATGTAGCCCGTTTGTGACAGTGTATAAGTTGAGTTTGCAGTGAATTACGGAGGACTGAAATCAAATATCCAGAGTTCTTGATCCTTCCTGCTTTTAATATATATCAGAGGCATTTTAGGACTTTAAAATATATCTTGAGTATACTATTTGGATGCCTTTGTAAGATTTTTAAACCAAGAAATGACCGGGCTATCTATAAACCCAGATGCACTGGGGGTGCGGCGGGGGGGGGGCGGGGGGGAAGCTACGTGCCGCAGCGTATCAGCTTTTGTCAACCTGCCAAGAGCGGAGCGTACCATGCTGCACGGAGCAATAAAAAAGGAATTAGAAAACTCACGGCTAGAGAAGAACAGTCAGATTAAACACCTTTTTGAAACGAAGAGCGTGTATACATTGCAGTTCTGTTAAATGTAGGATCTTCGTGAGATTTGGGGCTGTGTTAAGGCTAGTAGAGAAGAGAAATGATGAAGCAGGAGTGGTCTGGTGACATTTTTCTGACTTGATTGGCTGGGGTGTGTGATGTCATAGGTTACAGTGCAGCCCCTTATAGGTTTTGAAATGAATTCCAAGACACCATTACAAAGAAAGCCGGACTCTTTTCTTATAACTGAGCTCAGCCCAGGAAACTCTCGCACAAATGTACAACACTGTTTGGAATATGGAAGACCTGGATTTAGAATATGCTAAGCCAGATATAAATTGTGGCACAGACTTGATGTTTTATATAGAAATGGATCCACCAGGTAATACTGCAGTATTCTTGTAGAAAGCTGGTTAATGTTGTGGCATTTAATCTTTCTGACAACTACGGTTAACAGCTCCTCTTTGGATGTCTGTTTTTATTCATTTGTTCTAATTTAATGAGTTTGCTCATAGCTTGAAAATGAAACAAATGGTTTGACTGCCTGTGGGAGCAAGTCAGGCTGTGTGGGGTAAATGCTTATTCTTAGTTGAATGGCTATAAATTGGATTCCAGTTTTTCACTGGTGTCTTTTGTTGCTGTTTGGGTTATATTGTTGTATGTCGTTCCTTTAATTAAAAGGATGCAACCTCGGTGCCGCTTTCTCTGTTGACAGTGGATGAGGACAGTGTGGCCCTTGGCAGTGATAACACTCGGTACTTTAGAAAGCATGTACCAGTGCTGCTATCAAATGTAGCAGTGATTGCAACTCAGTTCTAGGTGCCCTGAAACTATTCTGAATCAAATGTTGAGACTTTGTCTGCTCTCTCTTCTGTTGAGATACTGCAGTGAGAGAAGTTGGCTTCTTCCCATTACTGAGTCTCGGTCTTTATAAAATATACCTGCTAGACTCCTGACATTTTTTGCTTAAAATAATAACAGTGCTTTAAAACTTATGACTTAGAATTTAGCTAGACATCCTAGACTTATTTTGCTTTCTCAATTATTTATTTTCGCCTTCCTCCCAATTAAGAAACACTGCAGTCTTTCTTTATTTGTCACCAGTTGGTACATGAATACTGATTTGACATTGAGGAAGAGGGATATGGTTTTTAATCACTCTTGGCATAATATAGAGCACAGTTATCCAATAGAATATTATCATGAATACTAAAGAGATTGAGGTCACAGAGGAGTTTCTTAAAGTGGCTTTTGGCAGAACAGTGCCTGAAATACTAAGATTAGAGAAACCCAATTCCGCCTCTTAAAACATATTCCTGTAGATGAGCTTTCTTATTACCACAGCAGCATTTGTGGAGGACAGAAACCAAATTTGTCTCTTATAATTAAATAAGAGGAGGAAATTAAAACCAAGCCATGTGATTCCTTCTGCTGTTCTCTTTGTGGTCTCTTACTTTAGATAGATTTGACCAGATATGAAACTTTAATTCAACTCAAACCTGAAAGTAGAAAATGTCGTGACTGAGTCTGGGTTTACTTTGAAATTCATTCACACGGCCAGCCCATTTTATTTGTTGGTCTCTAAGCTCTTCTCTTTTTTTCCATTATGGTCTATAGTCAAGAAGATTTCTGATTTTTTTTTTTTTTTTTTTTAAGAAAAGGTTCATGGACTCGTGCATTATTGCTGTGTTTCACAGTTGAAAATGTTACTTAAAGGAACTTGGGTCGACTTTTAAACGTTTATTTGTAGCTGGGACTGCAAAAACTTTTTCTTTCTCCTTCATCTACAGCACTGCCTCCTAAACCACCAAAACCCACTACTGTAGCGAACAACGGTATGAATAACAATATGTCCTTACAAGATGCTGAATGGTACTGGGGAGATATTTCGAGGTAAGGCTACAGAGACTCTTTGAGTTTCTCACCAGAGCTAGGGAGTTTTAGATGAAGAGAAAGAAAAGCAAAACGCACCAGCTTGCTAAGTTCCATTTTTAGGCTATCATCCAACATAAGCACGAAGCTGGTTCCCTTCCAAAGACGACCACAGAAGTCACTGAGCTCTGGGGAATTGTGGGTGCTGGATGCCACAGGAAATTAAATACCCGAGAAGTTCCATTACTGACAGAGCTGTCAGGGGGGCAGCAGGGTGAAGTGGCACTGCCTCAAGGCAGAGTGTAAAGTCACTCTCTTTATTAGACCAAAACTCTAAGAATTAATGTTATCAGCTTCAAGTGGCATTTCTCGTCTCAGCTTTTTTTTTTTTTTTTTTTTTTTTGAGGGGAATGAAGAGTTGGGAGGAAACCTTTTGGGGATCACGACTTTCTGTGCTGATTTGTCAGAATGACTTGTGTGTTAATTCTTAAGCTCTGAAAATACAGTTAAGAACATGTAACACGAGAATCACCAAATCCACTAGGTGAGCATTGTCTCATGTTCTTTTCACTTCAGGGAAGAAGTGAATGAAAAACTTCGAGATACAGCTGATGGGACCTTTTTGGTACGAGACGCATCTACTAAAATGCACGGTGATTATACTCTTACACTAAGGTGAGTTAGGGCATGTGGCTAAAATTCTAAAATTGGCGTGTTAAAGGGGATGGGAGAACACGCTTTTTTTTTTTTTAAAGAGAATTCTAATGCCATTATTTATATATTGCATTTGCAGGAAAGGAGGAAATAACAAATTAATCAAAATATTTCACCGAGATGGGAAATATGGCTTCTCTGACCCATTAACCTTCAACTCTGTGGTTGAACTGATAAACCACTACCGGAATGAATCTCTAGCTCAGTATAATCCCAAACTGGATGTGAAATTACTTTATCCAGTGTCCAAATACCAACAGGTAATCACATACTCATGTTAATATTTTAAAAAGCTACTTTTAATGTTTAGAAAATATTTTGAAGCAGATGAATTGCATGTAATCAAGCTTGAAAAACGTTCAGACTGTAATTTTGTGATCACAAGTGTCTAGTGGCTCAATAAAATACTTTCACAAAATAAATGACCATTGTTTGAGGATTTTTCCCATGTCAGATAAGTACCTTATCAACTGAATTTATATTTTGTCCATTTTCTTCTAATCCTTCCAGGATCAGGTTGTCAAAGAAGATAATATTGAAGCTGTAGGGAAAAAATTACATGAATATAACACTCAATTTCAAGAAAAAAGTCGGGAATATGATAGATTATATGAAGATTATACCCGTACTTCCCAGGTGAGTTTTCTGTGAAAATCACATTAAAATTGTAGAGCTCTTAGTTACTAGAAGCTAATGCATGTTATATTCAGCTTCAGAAAAAGAATTTAAAAGGTTGAGTTTTTGCCAGTAAGAAAGTGGAGAGATAGATCATTTATTTGTGAATCGTTGATTATTCTAATAATTACTTACTATAAACCTTTTAAATCAAGCCTGTAAGTATCAGAATAATAAATTAAGTTGGATTGGCATAACGGCAGATTGAAGAATTCTCTTTAGAGTGAAAGCTAATAATACTGGAAGTGCCACAGACTTGTCTAACCTCCGAAATGGGGATTTAACCCTGCGATGCCCTTACTGTGAAAGGGTTGAGGCTACATGTGCTGCCTTGTTTTCCTAGAGGCTTTAATCTCCTCTAGACCATCACGTATCTGGGACCGCCAGAGGGAGCAAAAGGATGGCATAAGCTGCTGATAAAGTGGAATGGTTTTTAAAGAAGATGAAAACTGTAGAAAACTGTCAAGCAGTCATCTTCCAGAGACTGGGAAAAGTCTCCAAAGGAAATGTGTGCTTCTGTGATACTATTTTAAGGGCTTTTATGACTTTGAGTCCCACCTTGCTAACAAAATACTTGCGTGCCGCATAGTAGCGCCGGTCAAATGTCCTGGTAGTGTCTTGCCGTAAGAAATGGTCTTTTCTGTGAAAGGAATGACCTTGTCTTATTAAAATTGGGTTGCAGGAAATCCAAATGAAAAGAACAGCTATTGAAGCATTTAATGAAACCATAAAAATATTTGAAGAACAGTGCCAAACCCAGGAGCGGTACAGCAAAGAATACATAGAAAAGTTTAAGCGCGAAGGCAATGAGAAAGAAATCCAAAGGTTGGTGACCCAGGAGGGTTCCCACTGCCCATGTGCTAGAGCACCACAACTCTCTTAAACTGTTTAAAGGTGACCTCGCTTTCTGTGAAACGACAGGGAGAGAAAGCATTCTTTACCTGAGGAAAACTGCTGGGAATCAATACTGCAACCTTGGGGGAACTTTCCTGATGCTCCAGGTAATTATGGATGCATTGCTCTTGCCTACAGGATTATGCATAACTATGAAAAGTTAAAGTCTCGCATCAGTGAAATTGTCGACAGCAGAAGGAGATTGGAGGAGGACTTGAAGAAGCAGGCTGCCGAGTATCGTGAGATTGACAAACGGATGAACAGCATTAAACCAGACCTCATTCAGCTGAGAAAGACAAGAGACCAATACTTGATGTATGTACTGGAAATGGAACCCTGCACGTGCATGACTGGTCATTGCAAAAATCAAGGATCGGTTCTTAATGCATTTTCCTTTTAAACCTCTTTTCCAGGTGGTTGACTCAGAAAGGTGTGCGGCAGAAGAAGCTGAACGAGTGGCTGGGCAATGAAAACACCGAAGAGTAAGTAGTTAGCACAGATGGGAGGTAGCAAGGGTGTTTTTTCATTTAAGGAAAATGCACAACTTGCTTCGTTTGCAGAGCAAGTGAGGAATGGAACGTCTCGTAGGAGAAAATATTATCAGGCTCATTACCCAGAATTTTAAAAAAGGAAAGTTTAGCAAAGGAGAATGCAGATTTCCTTTTCCCCCATGGGGCTTTGAAGTGACATTGTGTCCGTGATGATGTCCTGGAACCGTCTAGAAAATCCGAACATATTTTGGGACCAGTGTGGGTGGGGGTGGGGGTGGTGTTGGGGGGAGACAACCCTGTTTAGCATATTTTTAAAGCTTAAGTATATGTTTTGTTTCAATTATTTGAAAACTGGTGTTCCTCCTAGTCAATCAATTTCCTGATCTAAACTGGACAAACGGGATGGTTTAATACCTTGCTGTCTGCCGCAGGTAGCTACTGACTGACTTGAAAACAGGAAGAGTATCACTTAGTGCTACTAAAACTCTTTGTTCGGGGGTGGGGGTGGGGGTTGAAGGCTAAACTCAATGAGGAAACTCAGGCCAGAGAGGCTGGTCGAGTCAGACCCGCAATCGCTGGCCTGACTTGCTTGAAGGAGGGGCAGGAACTAGATCGAAGCGAGGAGAGGGGCAGGCTGCTGGCTGCCATGTACTTCATTTAGAAACCTTCTCTTCTACCTTTGTAGCCAATATTCGCTGGTGGAAGATGACGAGGATTTGCCCCACCACGACGAGAAGACGTGGAATGTTGGCAGCAGCAACCGAAACAAAGCCGAAAACCTGTTGCGAGGGAAACGAGATGGCACTTTTCTGGTCCGGGAGAGCAGTAAACAGGGCTGCTACGCGTGCTCCGTAGTGTACGTACCCCCAGCCAATTATTTGTCTCGTCAGACAGCTCAAGGAGGTGTTTCATTCATTCAGCCAGCCAACCACGCGGGCAAGGATTTGGAAAAGTTCTAAGCTTTAAGAGTGTTACGGTAGTACAACGGTGGAGAAGAGGAAATGAGACCTACTGTTTTCAAGTCTAGGCAGGAATGGCTGTCGAGTAGAAAGAAACCTGCTGTTTAGGTGGGAGACTAGGGCTTGGGAGAAGTCCTGTTTTCCTTTTTCGTCTTTCAAGTGGAAATAGCCACACTTGCTGCTTTTTGGGGGGGCTTCCGTATAGTTAGAATCTGAGGCGATCCACATGGAAGCACCACCCACAGGTAAAGTCCCCATCAGCGACAGGTTAAAACAGTAAGAGAAAGGACCCTGCTCACTGTCCCTGAGATGAGTACACCCAAGAGAAGACATTTCCGTCCTATGGCCTATTTTCCTTTGTTTATGTAATAGTTCGGGGGTACTTTGAAGAGTGAGGTTGGTTCACTGACATTATTTCAGAGACATGAATGTCCTCTAGGAGAGAAAGGGTCTCTGCGTATTTTATAGCCCATCACCTCCCTCCATTTAAGCAGAGAAATATTGCTACAGGAAAGAAATGAGACCTTTGAGTGAGGACAAGGGAATAGGAGACTAGATGGAGAGGTATGTGGACAATTCCAGGCCTGCCTGAAAGGAGGAATCCTGTTAATAATTGTAATGGTACCACTCTGGTTGGGCGGCAGCGCTCATAGGAACGGCTAAAGTCACCACCCGTTGCCTGCTCACCGCGCTCTAGGCATCCAGCAAGCCCCTTCCGTACACCGCCTCATTTCTCAAAGCTCCCCTCTTACAGACAGATGACTACTGTCTCCCTCTTAATCCATGCTAAAGATGACAATCCAGTGGCTCAGTGAAGCTGGGTTACCTCCCGAAGTTACTCAGCCAGTAAGCGACAAGGGACAACTCCACGAGTCTAGGGCTCCCCCAGGACTGGTCCCCAGGTGGAGGCTGCCTGCATCGGGGCTTTTCACGATGCTTTTACCCAAAACGCCTCATCCTGGCCCAGCTCACCCAGGCCCTTGTGCTCTCTCTCCATGTGCAGGGTGGACGGTGAGGTCAAGCACTGCGTCATCAACAAGACGGCCACGGGCTACGGCTTCGCCGAGCCCTACAACCTGTACAGCTCCCTGAAGGAACTGGTGCTCCACTACCAACACACGTCCCTCGTGCAGCACAACGACTCCCTCAACGTCACGCTAGCCTACCCGGTGTACGCGCAGCAGCGGCGATGAAGGGCCGCCCTCCCGCCTGCTTCTCACCTTCAGCTCCCCGAGGCCTCCAGCAAGCACAGGGCTCCCCTGCAGCCCGACCTGGGAACTGAGCGGAGGACACCCAGCCGCCCGTCTTCAGAGGTGACTCGAGCTTTCGATCACACGGCAGTAGGGGAAGACACATAACGCGGCGGGCTCGCACTGGGCGACGACCACCGTTCCTCGTCTGGAGTGCTTAATTAGCCTTCCTTCCTTTCCTCTTCCTTTCTTTTTGGTTTTGTTTTTTGGATTAATTTAAAGTCACAACCACACACGACACCAAGAGAAGAAATGCAAAAATCTCTGCGTGCAGGGACAAAGAGGCCTTTAACCATGGTGCTTGTTCGTGCTTTCAGAAGCTTTACCAGCTCAAGAGTTGGGACCTTGGAGACCGGAGCGGGGACGGGCTGACGAGCCCTGGCCTGGGGTCGCTCAGTCCAGCCTGGGTGTTGCCGTGCACGGTGGCCCCAGACACATCGCACTGTGGATTATTTCATTTTCTAACGAAATGAACCGATATGTAGCAGAAAGGCACTTCCGCTCACAGGGGACACTTTGGGGAACGTCCGCTCACGTACGTTCAGAGGAAATTCTGTTGTAGCAAAGTGCCAGAAAGTGTTTCATTAAAACTCTACAAACCAAGAAAACCCACCAACAGAAAAATGGAGCTTGGAAAATAGGACTTCAAAATGACATTTAGTATATAAAATATGTACATAATATTGAATGACTAACTAACTATCAAATAGATGGATTTGTATCAATACCAAATAGCTTCTGTTTTGTTGTGCTGAAGGCTAAATTCACAGTGCTATGCAATTCTTAATTTTCATCGTTGTTACCTGTTTTAAACGTACCTTCAGAATAAGCTTCCCCTGCCCCAGTTTTTGTTGCTTGAAAACACTGTCCCTGATTTTTTTTTTGTTAATATTCATTTTGTTACTCGTTACCTTTTTTTTAAAAAAGAAGAAATGTACAGGATGCCAGTTTAAAAAAAAATGGCTTCAGATTTAAAACTATGAAATATTTTACAGTTTTTCTTGTACAGAGTACTTGGCTGTTGTTAGCCCAAGGTTAAAAAGTTCATAACAGATTTTTTTGGACTAAATGTTTTGTTGGGCAGTGCCTGATAAGCTTCAAAGCTGCTTTATTCAATAAAAAAAGAGAAAGATATATGAATATGACAAAGTATGGCTGAGTTCAACAATGTTGTTTCAAGACTTACTTAAGATACGGTACCTGGCAATGTTTGTTTCATAAAGAATTGTGAACTTCTTGAATCTAGGGAGGGGAATGTAGCAAAGGGATGTACAGGTGGGGGGGAGGGTGGCAGGATGGCATGCACTTTCTCTTTCTTGTGATTACAGAGAAGTGGATCACTGCAAAGTGAAGTCTTTTCCCACTTTGATCTGCTACTTACTATACCCTCATGACAAATACAAACCTATGGGAATGCTAGGTCTTAGGAAGGCAGGCAGGCAGGGTCCTGGAGCAGTGTTCACCCTTGTTGCAAACACCCATTTTAAAGTATCATTGCTGCATTTAGAAAACCTGTCTCTCTTTCACATTAGACTACCCGTTAACAACCAGCCAACATCCACTGTAGAAAAAGCATGATCTGAAAAGATATTTTTATCTGGATATCTGCTATTTTCCTAGCTTTCCACTCAACTTAGATCAGAAAGCAAATAGACGTGGTCATAATCGTTCCTGCCCCGATTGTGGGGAGCTTGTTCAAGTCATGGCCATTGTAGGAATCATAGTAACAGTCCTCACTCACCCAAATAATTGTATGTGTTACACTTCACCGTGGGGAAAAGGAAGGGCTTGTTAGAGTATTCTTGCCAACTGAAGGCGACAGCAAGAGATCTCTCTCCCCAATTTACATATGCAAAAGCCTTTGGGTTCAGTGGGAACTGTACCTGTGTTGGGAGGAATAATGGGGAGATTAAAATGGAATCTTAACAACTTCAGTTTTCCTTTCCTATTTAGATTCACCACAGCTTTATTTCTCTTTCCTTCAACTACTGGGGGGAAGGCGGTTTTGTTTTGTTCTCTAATGTTGTTCCTTTTAAAATTCTTTTGAAAGAATCAGTCTAGTGGCTGACTCAGTCAACTGTAGAATGTATTTTTTTTTTTCCTTTTTACATGAAGCTACTCATATCAATAGCAATAGTCAGTCTTACAGCCAGACTGTCAGCCCTCAAACTTGACTGTACTGACCTGACCATCTCCCTCACATCTCCAGACAATTGACGATTCCCCTGGTTTTATCCTCTGAGTGTCTCCTTTACAACTATCCTTCCACGTCATACAGAAGCCCAACCATTAGTTAACAGTAGTTTATCAACTAGGCTTGGTGGTTTTTTTAGTAGCACATCTGTGTATGCTATTAAGGAACTTTAATTTCTAAAATATAAGATCCGAGATGGAATATTGTGTTAAAAAGCTACCATTCTGTCCACGTTTTTGCTTCACCACTTCACAAGATGGCATGGTATTTAGGCACTTGCCTTATTTCTGCCTCTCACGAGCAGAAATGCAACAGGTTTTTCTTTGACCAGCAAAGGCAGGATTCATCGTTTCCTGTCACCGTGAGTCACAACTTAACCTATGATGCTACGCCTGTGCCCAGTACCCTTCTGACAGCGTGTGGCATGCCATCACGTCTGTCCTTGTAGATGTTTGACCAGCAGGGCTCTGAGTCCAATCATTCATCTCCTAACCACACGGAGCAGCTTATGATTAGGGATGGAGACAGCAGAGGCCCTCCTGATACATGCTTACATCCACGCATTGATTTTCCCCACCCAGCGCAGCATCCTGAAGATACGAACCAGAAGCTAAGCTGAAGAGAGAGGCTGTGATGGGGCTTTAGAATTGGGAGCATTGGGATCTGATATAATACATGAGGGAAAAATCATAACCACGTTGAAAAGGCAGAAAGCCTGCGTCTGCAACACCGGACGACTTCACGGCCCTCGATATATGTATATATGTATATGTGCATGGACTGTGTTTCCAGTACACCTTTCAGCCAAAACAGATCCACAGTCGTTGAGTTCAAGTACATAACAAGCCAGTGTCTAGTACAATTCTTGTATGTGTGTATGGGGTTTTTTTTTTCCTTTGAAGTTGCTTTGTTTTGTCTTACAAAGGTGAAAAGTGTTTGCAAGTGAAGTGAGAAGAAGTTCATAATTCTTTGGCTTGTTTCTGTTGTTTAAAAGTTACTCCTCTCGGGTAGCTGGTCTACGTGACTCGCTGAACTCGGAAATCCTCGTTTTCGGTGTGTCAAGCCAAAATGTGTTCATGTGAGCCGTCACTGTGGGGAACCAATTGCTTTGTCATATAGCTGGTTATGAGCTAGTAACGTGTTTGGGAAGTCCTACTGATGTTCCTTTTTGGGAGAAAAATTCTGCTGGTTCTAACAACTGTGCTTTTGCTATGCATGGTATCCAAGTCAGTTGGAGAGCAGACCCTGAAATTGGAGTTCAGGGTCATTTAAGAAAGGGGCAGTTTATAGCATAATGCCTCACATGGGACAAAGTTCTGAAATGCCAAATTCTTATTTTTTAGAAATCTAGGTATATAAGTTACTAGTATAAATTACTAGTATTATGAACAAAATTGGGTTCATTGGAAACACTAACCGACCTCACCTGGAACTTGTCACCGTGAGATAGCGTGAGCTGCCCAGGGTGCTGCTATTTAAAAACAGAAGAAAAAAAGGCAAAACAAACAAAAAAATCTCATTTATATGTGTGTATTTTTTAAAGCTACGATCTCTTCGATGTTTTTACAAATCTGTTTCTATGACATTGTTAAAGTAAAGTTGGTCTTTTGACGAGAGGGAGGATGTCATGGTCAGTTGTAATTTTGCCTTTACAAGGCACCTGGGGCGGGGGGCGGGGGGACTGTGCCTCCTTGACATTTGTTCAAGCTATAGATTCAATGGAGCTATGTCTTGTTGTTTTAAGTTGCTTTAATGCATTGTATTAGGTCTTCAAACAGAATAAAGTTTGTTTTGAAACTTAGGTTATGGTTTGAGATTTCAGTGATCACCGAAGACATATGTTCTCTTGCTCTTTCGGTTAATAATGTTGCTTCTCCTGGAGTCTCCCACCCACCCCCTTTCACTGTCATTACATTATCTCATTTTTGTCAAGCGAGAAGAACACATGAATGATGGCTCAGTGTCATTTACATCGGTTCACTATATCCTTAATGATGAAAAGAAGTAGCTCTAGGTGATGTCATTGCAAGGCATGTTCTTGGTCCAAAAAAAATGTGATCTCTACTGTCGCTCAATCCCTCCCCTTCACCATCCAACCCCAAACCTTCAGAATGGTTCTCTACAAACTATCGTTAGTGAAGGTATCTGGCTTTGTCTCTCTGTTCTACAGGCTGCGTCTCTGAAACAGGCACAGTGCAGGGACACTGTGAGGCACTGTGCAGCAGGCAGAGGTGTGACATGGGGTTCTAGACAGGGAACAAAGATGCACTACAGATGCTGGTTTCACACTCTAGTATCTAGTCAATATATGCAAACCATTCTTAATCTAAAATAACTTTCCCCACTTGTTTTGATTGCTGAATGAATTTATAATGAGGCCACTTTGCACGTACACGGCACTCAACACCTAAGCACAGTGAGGGTCCTAGACATGGAGGCATGGTCTAGTGATGGCGATGAGAGGGGCACATAAGTAATTACAGTCATGGCAACAATGACTAATATACTGTGTAGAGGAGTAACTCTTGAGATTCATTTCCTGCTTTTCCCCTGCTCTGTTCTGTATCCCAGAGAACTATATACTCAGGGTCTCTTGCCCTCTGGCTCCTAGGCAGTGAATCTCCCCTGTGGCGCCAGTTCCTGCCAGAAAGACTCTTTGGAATCTGAGCAGCCCTACTATGCTCCTCTCTCCCTCTCTGTTCCTCTGGCAACAGTGCCTCCTCCCATTTTTATTCTAAGCCAAGGGGTAGTTGCAGCTTTCTGTTGTTGCTAAACCTCTGGTTTCTCTCACCACCCCCAGTTTGGTTTCTGAGTCCTTCCATCACCTGAGTAACCAATCCTCTTTATTCAGGTCTTTCTTTAAGAGCGGGAGTCATTTCTTTTTTCCTGACTGGTCTCTGATTGCTAGACCAAGTGATTATTGTTCATTTAAACTCTTTGTATGTGTCATCTGATTTAATCCTTCCACAATTATGAGTTAGAAGACAATATCTCCATTCTACAAATGGGGAAACTGAAGCACTGAGGCTAAGCGACTTATCCAAGATCATGCAGCCATTAGAACACAGAAGAGAGCACCTAGGCCGTCTGACTCAAGCCAGAGCTCTCCACCCCTAAGCAAGTGCTGAAAAAGGCACTAGGAAGGTCAGAGAAAAGTTCACTAGTTGCTCTTCCTGCTGGGGGATCTAACCATGTGGCTCTCAATTGGTGGACAGTATACAAGTGGCACATAACAAATAGCAGGAAATGGCATGGGTTTGCTTTAGACCACCTAGGTTCCCGAAGTGTGGTCTCTAGGCTAACAGCATTACCATCAGGACCACTTCGAAACCTGTTATAAAGGCCTACTTGAGGGCCCCATCTACTAACTCAGAGTGAGACCATCTGTTGCAGCAAGTTCTCTGGGCAGTTTTAAATGTATACTAAAATTTGAGAATCACTAGAATCACCAGATTGTTGAAATAGTACTTCCAGTATTTTAATTAAAAGCCACTACTATTTTTTTTTTTTTTTTTTTTTTTTGCGGTACGCGGGCCTCTCACTGTTGTGGCCTCTCCCGCTGCGGAGCACAGGCTCCGGACGCGCAGGCTCAGCGGCCATGGCTCACGGGCCCAGCCGCTCCGCGGCATGTGGGATCTTCCCGGACCAGGGCACGAACCCGCGTCCCCTGCATTGGCAGGCGGACTCTCAACCACTGCGCCACCAGGGAAGCCCCCAAAAGCCACTACTATTAATGAGTGATATATATTTTACTCTATGGTATAATTTGTGCTCACAGTATAGATTCTATACAGGAAAGATAATAGACCCATTTACAGCTTAGGAAGGCCTAGCTGGGTCTTAGCTCTTTCTTTAACCAGCGATGGGAATTTGACCAACTCCATTTACCTATCTAGACCTCCAACTCCATACCTGTGAAGTAAGGTTATGAGTCCAGAAAGTCTTCAGGACTCCTAGAGCATATACTGTGGTCTGGTGTACTGAATGAAACAACTCAATCCCCCCAGTTCTCCACTTCTAATTTGACCAAAATGATAACCCACAACCTGACTTGTAACTACAGACTACTGAAGTTGTAGTACCGGCCCTTTATCAGTGACAACGGTCAAGAAGCATTAGCCAAATTAGAGTCCCCTTATCTTGCTGATGTCTTAAAGGTACACTCCAGGCGAATCAAAATGGTAAGCCAAGTTCTCGATAATGTGATGAGGAGTACGTTGGAAATGACACTTTGTCCACCTATCTAAAGCACAAGGCACGGAGTCAGAGAACTT
Organism: Stenella coeruleoalba; assembly: GCF_951394435.1. Lineage (NCBI taxonomy): Eukaryota > Metazoa > Chordata > Mammalia > Artiodactyla > Delphinidae > Stenella > Stenella coeruleoalba. Next base: position 54,315,443 of record NC_137148.1, read on the forward strand.
GGCCTTCCAAATCTTCTGGGACATGGTGGGAGTGAGGTAAGTATGGTACATTAAGACTTTAGGGACTTCCCTGGTGGTGCAGTGGTTAAGAATCTTCCTGCCAATGCAGGGGACACGGGTTTCAGCCCTGGTCCAGGAAGATCCCACATGCCACAGAGAAACTAAGCCTGTGCGCCACAACTACTGAGCCTACACTCTAGAGCCTACGAGCCACAGCTACTGAGCCCATGTGCCACAGCTACTGAAGCCCGCATGCATAGAGCCCGTGCTCCGCAACAAGAGAAACCACCGCAACGAGACGTCTACACACCACAACAAAGAGTAGCCCCGCTCACTGCAACTAGAGAAAGCCCGTGTGCAGGAACAAAGACCCAACGCAGCCAAAAATAAATTAATTAATTTAAAAAAGACGTGATACTTCTTGATACTGTGTCAACTCAAAAATTTTTTTCTGAACTTGTCCCTTAAAAAAATATATCTAAAAATAAGAATCCTGTAAAGACTTAAATGTAAGAACTGAAACCATGAAACTCCTAGAAGAAAACATAGGGAAAAAGCTCCTTATATAGGTCTTGGCTATGATTTTTTGGATATGACACCTGAAGCACAAGCAACAAAATCAAAAATAAACAGGAGGGACCGAATCAAACTAAACAGCTTCTGCACAGCAAAAGAAACAATCTACAAAATGAAAATACAATGAACAGAATGGGAAAAAAAATATTTGTAAACCACATATTTGATAAGGAGTTAATATCCAAAATATATAAAACACTAATGAAACTCAATAGCAAAAAACACACAAATAATCCAAAATGAGCAAAGGACCTGAATAGGCTTTCTTTTTAAAGATACTGAAAAGGCCAACAGGTACATGAAAAAGATGCTCAACATCACTAATTATCAGGGAAACGCAAAATGAGCTAACACTCACTCCCCCTCACAAGGGAAACAGTTAACAACAATTCATGGACAAGACACAACTAAGAGAATCCTAGAACAAGGGAGTGAGGCGAAAGCACCCCCCCGTGCTTCAGTAGTAGTCCCAACCAGCGGCTTTGCTCATCTGTAGAACCAAGTCGATGGCCCAGTCTGACTAGGGTACTTGGCAGGGTACAGGTCTATCTGATTCAAGTCCCCAGTGGAGGAGTTTTGCAGGCCCTGGAGCCTGGTCTGACCACTCCCAGGCAGAAAAGCTGAGTCACAGCCCTACCAGCTGCAGAACATGGCTCCCATCCCCATCTCACAGGAAGGGCTGGTTAGAACATCTGGAAGCTGTGTAACCCAGCAACACTTGAGCTGAGAGGCAGGTGGACAGAGCTGATCGCACCCAGAGTAAAGCGAGTGGCCCTGTTCAGCCAGGGAACTTGGGGCATGGGTCTACTTGAGTCAGGATCACAAACAAAGAGCCTTAGTGGTTTTGGAGCTGCTTTTCTTACTGTGCTCAGGCAGGGAAATGAATTCATAGCCCCGCTCATTGCTGAATACAGCCTTCAGCCTGCCTGACCAGGGAACCTAACCAGAGCACACAGGAAGCTGCACAGCCCATCCAACAGTCCTTCCTACATTGGAACTTCAACAGACCATAGCCCATGCTTTCCCTGTCTGCAGAGCAAACCTGGTGGCCTCACCTGACCAGAATATTCAGTGCACACTGTTGCCTGATTCAGGTCCCCAAACAATGAGTTGTGCAGGCTCTGGGTTCCATCCTGCTGTCCTAACAGGGCAGGGAAGCTAATTCATAGCCCCACCTACTCTTGAGTGTATTACCCAGTCCCTGCCATCTAGTAAGCCTGACCAGAGAATCAAGGCAACTGTGGAGCCCATCCTATAGCCTCACATGGGCAAGGAACCAAGCCAGCAGTCCTTTCCAGCTGTTCTCAGCTAGTGGCATACACCCCCACCCCTGACCTCAGCTTGAACAGCTGCCTCACCCCAAAATAAACCCTAATAGCAGGCTCAACCTGCCCAAGGACATTACTAGGAGACATGTCCAGAAACCCAAACTGAACTAACTGGTGAAGAACTGTCTCTGCCAAAGTAAACATGCAAAGTCTGGAAGAGGAGACCACATACTCAAATGCACAGATACCAATTTAAGGAATCAAGGATCACAAAAACATCAGGTAAATATCATACCACCAAAGGAAACTAATAAAGGGCTAATAGCTAACCCTAAAGAAATGGAAATCTATGAACTGTCAAAAATTTCAGAATAATCCTCTTGAAGAAGTTTAGTGAAATACAAGAACACAAAGCCAAACAACTAAATGAAATTAGGACATCTGCATGACCAAAACATGAAGTTCAATAAAGAAACAGAGACCATAAAAAAAAAAAAAAAGACATCCTAGAGCTGAAAAATAAAATAACTGAACTGAGAGTTCAACAGAGAGCTTCAAAAATAAACTCAACCCCACAGAAGAAAAAATCAGTGACCTAGAAGATAAGATGTTTGAAATTAACCAGTCAGAGCAGCAAAAAGACAAAAAAACAATGACAGAGAAGAAAGCCTACAGGACTTATGGGACACAATAAAAAGAAACAATATTCATATTGTGGGAATTCCAGAAGGAGAAGAGAAAGTGAAAGGGACAAAGTAAAACTAAAGCAATAATGACTGAAAAGTTCCCAAAACAGAAATAGATATCCAGATCCAAAAGGTCCAAAGGACCCCAAATACATTGAACCTGCACAGGACTGCACAGAGACACATTATAATTAAATTATCAAAAGACAAAGAATTTTATGAGCAGCAAGAGAAAAGAGAGGAATTACGTAAAAGGGAATCCCCATAAGACTATCAACAGTGTTATCAACAGAAACTTTTCAGGCCAGGAGAAAATGGGATAACATATCCAAAACACTGAAAGAAAATAACTGTCAACCAAGAATTCTACACCTGGTGAAGCCATCCTTTAGAAACAAAGGAGGAATAAAGACTTTCCCAAACAGACAAAAGTTAAGGGAGTTCATTACCACCAGACCTGACTTCCAAGAAATGATAAAGGGAGTTCTTTGAGTGGATAGAAGAATGCTAATTAACATCATAAAAACAGGATTGGGAGACAACATGGCAGAGTACAAAGATGTGAGCTCACTTCCTTGCATGAAAACACCAAAATCACAACTAACTGCTGAACAAACATTGACCAAAAAACACTGGAACCTACTAAAAAAGATATCCTACATCCAAAGACAAAGAGGAAGCCACAACAAGATGGTAGGAGGGATGCAATTGCAATAAAATCAAATCCCATACCCACCAGGTAGGCAACCCACAAACTGGAAAATAATTATATCACAGAGGTTCTCCCACAGGAGTGAAAGTTCTGAGCCCCACATCAGGCTCCCCAGCATAGGGGTCTGCCATCAGGAGAAGGAGACCCCAGAGCATGGCTCTGCCCACCAGAGGGACAAGACCCAGCTCCACCCACCAGTGGGCAGAAACTAGTCCCTCCCACCAGGAAGCCTGCACAAGTCCTTAGACCAGCCTCATCCATCAGGGGGTAGAAAGAAGAAGCAAGAACTACAACCCAGCTACTTGCGGAATGAAAACCACAATCACAGAAAGTTAGACAAAATGAGATGGCAGAGGAACATGCCTCGGATGAAGGAACAAGATAAAACCACAGAAGAACTACTAAATGGAGTGGAGATAGGCAATCTGCCCAAAAAAGATTTCAGAATAATGAGAATAAAGATGATCCAAGAGCTCAGAAAAAGAATGGAGGCACAGACCAAGAAGAAACAAGAAATATTTAACAAAGAGCTAGAAGGTCTAAAGAACAAACAAACAGAGATGAACAATAAATAACTGAAATGAAAAACAAGCTAGAAGGAATCAATAGCAGACTAACTGAGGCAGAAGAATAGATAAGCGAGTTGGAAGACAGAATGTTAGAAATCACTGCTGAGGAACAGAATAAAGAAAAAAGAATGACAAAGAAATGAGGACAGTCTAAGAGACCCCTGGGACAACATTAAATACACCAACATTCACATTATAGGGGTCCCAGAAGGAGAAGAGAAAGAGAAAGGACCTGAGAAAATATTTGAAGAGACAATAACTGAAAAATTTCCTAACATGGGAAAGAAAACAGTCACCCAATTCCAGGAAGCACAAAGAGTCCCAGGAAGGACAAACCCAAGGAGGAACACACCTAGACACCCAGTAGTTAAACTGACAAAAATTAAAGACAAAGAGAAGATATTAAAAGCAACAAGGAAGGGACTTCCCTGGTGGTGCAGTGGTTAAGAATCCACCTGCCAAGGCAGGGGACACAGATTTGAGCCCTGGTCCGGGAAGATCCCACATGCCACAGAGCAACTAAGCCCATATGCCACAACTACCTAGAGCCCATGTGCCACAACTACTGAAGCCCTCACGCCTAGAGCCCATGCTCCACAACAAGAGAAGCCACTGCAATAAGAAGCCCATGCACCGTGACGAAGAGCAGCTAGCCCCCGCTCACCACAACTAGAGAAAGCCTGCATGCAGCAATGAAGACCCAATGCAGCCATAAAAATTAATTAATTAATTAATTTTAAAAAAGCAACAAGGAAAAAGCAACAAAAACATACAAGGGAGCTCCCATAAGGTTATCACCTGATTTCTCAGCAGAAACTCTGCAAGCCAGAAGGCAGTGGCACAATATATTTAAAGTGATGAAAGGGAAGAAGCTACAACCAACAATACTCTATCCAGCAAGTCTCTCATTCAGATTTGACAGGGAAATCAAAAGCTTTACAGACAAGCAAAAGCTAAGAGAATTCAGCACCACCAGACCAGCTTTGCAAGAAATGCTAAAGGAACTTCTCTAGGGAAAGAAAAGTCCACAACTAGAAACAAGAAAATTACAAATGGAAATGTTCACCAGTAAAGGCAAACATACAATAAACACAGGAAATCATCCACACACAAATATGATATGAAAATGAGAAATTATGAGAAGACAGTACAAATTCGGGATATTGGAAATGCATTTGAAATTTAAAAACCAGCCACTTAAAACAATCTTGTATATATACAGACTGCTATATCAAAACCTCATGGTAACTGCAAACAGAAAATCCACAGTAGATACACACACAAAAAAGAAAAAGGAATTCAAACACCAACATTAAATTTAGTTGTCAAGTCACAAGAGAACAAAAGAGGAAGGGGAGAAAAAAGACGTACAAAAACAAACCTGAAACAATTAACAAAATGGCAATCAGAACATACATATCGATAATTACATTAAATATAACTGGACTAAATGCTCCAACCAAAAGACATAGATGGGCTGAATGGATACAAAAACAAGACCCATATATATGCTGTCTACAAGAGACCCACTTCAGATCTAGAAACACATACAGACTGAAAGTGAGGGGATGGAAAAAGGCATTCCATGCAAATGGAAATCAAAAGAAAGCTGGAGTAGCAATATTTATATCAGACACAATAGACTTTAAAATAGAGACTGTTAGATGCGACAAAGAAGGACACTACATAATGATCAAGGGATCAATCCAAGAAGAAGATATGACAGTTGTAAATATATATGCACCCAACATAGGAGCACCTCAATACATAAGGTAAATACTAACAGCCATAAAAGGAGAAATTAACAGTAACACAATAATAGTGGGGGACTTTAACACCCTACTTTCATCAATAAACAGACCATACAGACAGAAAATTAATACAAGCAGTTCTAAGAGGGAAGTTTATAGCAATACAATCTTACCTCAGGAAACAAGAAAAATCTCAAATAAACAACCTAACATTACACCTAAAGCAATCAGAGAAAGAACAAACAAAACCCAAAGTGAGCAGAAGGAAAGAAAGCGTAAAGATCAGAGCAGAAATAAATGAAATAGAGATGAAAACAATAAAAAGATCAATAAAACTAAAAGCTGTTTCTTTGAAAAGATAAGCAAAATTGATAAACCTTTGGTCAGACACATCAAGAAAAAAAGGGAGAGGAGCCAAATCAATAAAATGAGAAATGAAAAAGAAGAAGTTACAACTGACACTGTAGAAATACAGAGGATCATAAGAGACTACTACAAGCAACTATATGCCAATAAAATGGACAACCTAGAAGAAATGGACAAATTCTTAGATAGGTACAATCTCCCAAGACTGAACCAGGAAGAAATAGAAAATATGAACAGACCAATCACAAGTACTGAAATTGAAACTGTGATTTAAAAACTCCCAACAAACAAAATCCAGGACCAGATGGCTTCCTAAGCAAATTCTATCAAACATTTAGAGAAGAGTTAACGCCTATCCTTCTGAAACTATTCCAAAACATTGCAGAGAAAGGAACACTCCTACTCATTCTATGAGGCCACCATCACCCTGGTACCAAAACCAGACAAAGATACCGCAAAAAAAGAAAATTACAGGCCAATATCACTGATGAACATAGATGCAAAAATCCTCAACAAAATATTAGCAAGGGATGCAAAGATTTTTCAATATCTGCAAATCTATCAGTGTGATACACCACATTAACAAATTGAAGAATAAAAACCATATGATCACCTCAATAGATGCAGAAAAATCTTTGACAAAATTCAACACCCATTTATGATAAGAACTCTCCAGAAAGTGGGCCTAGAGGGAACATAACTCAACATAATAAACACCATATATGACAAACCTACAGCTAACATCATACTCAATGGTGAAAAGCTGAAAGCATTTCCTCTAAGTTCAGGAACAAGACAAGGATGTCCACTCTCACCACTTTTATTCAATGTAGTTTTGAAAGTCCATAGTTTTGAAGTGACCAACAAGGGACTAATCTCCAAAATATACAAACAGCTCATGCAGCTCAATGTCAGAGACAAACACCCCAAACAAAATATGGGCAAAAGATCTATATAGACATTTCTGCGAGGAAGACATACAGATGGCCAAAAAGCATACGAAAATATGTTCAACATCACTAATTATTAGAGAAATGCAAATCAAATCTACAATGAGGTATCACCTCACACCAGTCAGGACGGCCATCATCAAAAAGTCTACAAACAATAAATGCTGCAGAGGCTGTGGAGAAAAGAGAACCCTCCTACAATGTTGGCGGGAATGTAAATTGGTACAACCATTGTGAAGAACAGTACGGAGGTTCCTTAAAAAGTAAAAATAGAGCTATCATATGATCCAACAATCCCACTCCTGGGCATATATCTGGAGAAAACGAGGGTTCGAAAGGATACACGCACCTCAATGTTCATTGCAGCACTATTTACAATAGCCAAAACATGGAAGCAACCTAGATGTTCATCAACAGAGGAATGGATAAAGAAGATTTGGTACATATACACTATGAAATATTTTCAGCCATTAAAAAGAATGAAATAATGCCATTTGTAGCAACATGGATGGACCTACTGATTACCATACTAAGTGAAGTAAGCCAGACAGGAAAAGAAAATATCATATGATATTGCTTATATGTGGAATCTAAAAAAATTATACAAATGAACTTATCTACAAAACAGAAATCGACCCACAGACATAGAAAAAAAACTTATTGCTACCAAAGAGGAAAGGGGGGGGGGCTAAATTAGGAGTTTGGGATTAACACATACACACTACTATATACAAAATAGATAACCAACAAGGACCTACCATATAGCACAGGGAACTCTACTCAATATTTTTTAATAACTTAAGGGAAAGGAATCTGAAAAAAATGGATATATATGTATGTATAATTGAATCACTTTGCTGTATACCTGAAACTAACACAGCATTGTAAATCAACTATACTTCCACAGGAAATTGAAAAAACACAAATGAGATATCACTTCGTACCTATTAGAACAGCCATCCTCACAAAGAAAAGTGAGAACAAATGCTGTCAAGAACGTGCACTGTTGGTGGGATTATAAACTGGTGCAGCCACTATGGAAAACAGGATGTAGGATCCTCAAAAAATTAAAACTAGAACTACCATATGATCCAGCAATTCCAGTTCTGGGAATATATCCAAACTAAATGAAAACACGAACTCAAAAAGATATCTGCACCCACACGTCATAGCAGCATTATTCACAATAGCCAAGACAGAGAAACCACCTGTGTCCATTGATGGCATTGACGGATGAATGGATAAAGAAGTTGCACACACACACACACACACACACACGCACACACACACACAATGGAATATTTTCATCCACTAAAAAAAAAAAAAGAAAAAGGAAATCCTGGCATTTGTGACAACAGGGGTGGACCTGGAGGGCATTATACTAAGTGAAGCAAGTCAGACAGAGAGAGACAAATCCTGTATGATCTCACTTATATGTGGAATCTAATAGTAAAAAAAGAAAAAAATAAACTCACAGAAAAAGATCAGATTTGTGGTTACCAGAGGTGAAGGGTAGGGGGAGGCAGAATTGGAGGAAGGTGGTCAAAACGTACAAACTTCCAGTAATAGATGAATAAGATGATTAATGTACAACATGATGACTATAGTTAACACTGCTGTAAGATATGTATGAAAGTTAACAGCATAAATCCCAAGAGTTCTCATCACCTGGGAAAAAATTTTTTTTCATTTCCTTTTTATTTTATCTATATGTGATGATGGATACTAACTAAACTTATTGCAGTAATCATTTCACATTATATGTAAGTCAGGCCATTATGCTGTACACTTTAAACTTATACAGTGAGGTATGTCTGTTACATCTTCATAAAACTGGGGGAAAAAAGAATGGCCATCACTGAGCTTCCCTGGTGGTACAGTGGTTAAGAATCCGCCTGCCAATTCAGGGGACATGGGTTCGAGCCCTGGTCTGGGAAGATCCCACATGCCACGGTGCGCCACAACTACTGAGCCTGCGCTCTAGAGCCCGCAAGCCACAACTACTGAGCCCACGTGCCACAACTACTGAAGCCCGTGCGCCTACAGCCCATGCTCCACAACAAGAGAAGCAACCGGAATGAGAAGCCCACACACCACAATGAGGAGTAGCCCCCGCTCACTGCAACTAGAGAAAGCCCGCACGCAGCAACAAAGACCCAACACAGCCAAAAGTGAAATAAATAAATAAATTTATAGGGAAAAAATTGGCCATTATCAAAAAGGTAAGAAATAACAAAAGCTGGGGAGGATGAGGAGAAAAGGGAAGCCTGGTGCATTGTTGGTGGGAATGAAAACTGGTGCAGCCACTACAGAGAGCAGTATGGAAGTTCCTCAAAAAATTCAAAATAGAACTACCATATGGTCTAGCAGTCGTACTTCTGGGAATACATCCAGAGGAAACAAAAACACTGTGTCAAAGAGATATCTGCAACCCCATCGTCACAGTACACACATACACACACACACTGGAATATTATTCAGCCATAAAAAAAGAAGGAAATCCTGCCATCTGTCATAACATTATGGACTTTGAGGGCATGATGCTAAGTGAAATAAGTCAGAGAGAGATAAACCCTGTATAAGCTCATGTATATACGGAATCTAAACAAACAGTAAACAAAAATGAAAGAAAAAGCAAAACTCATAGAACAAGAGATCATATTTGTGGTTACAAGAAACGGGGTGGTGGGGATTAAAGGCGGTCAAAGGTACAAGTTTCCAGTTATAAGGTAAGTAAGGATGAGGGATGTCATGTACAACATGATGGCTATAGCTAACACTGTGTGGTATATCTGAATGCTGTTAACAGAGTAAACCCTAAGCACTGTCATCACAAAAACCATATTTTTCTTTTTCTTTTCGTATCTATATGAGATGATGGATGTTAACTTACTGTGGTAATTATTTTACAATCTATATAAGTCAAATTATTATGCTGTAAACTTATACACTGCTGTATATCAATTATATCTCAGTAAAATTAGAAAAAAATAGCAAGAATCCTGTTGTGCTATTCTAAATAGATATATAATTGATTGTTAACCACCCAAGCTTCAGATAATCTTCTCAAAAGATAGCAGTTTTTCTACCTCCAGCTTGGTCCTGATGTCGTAAATCAGCTCAACAGAAAACTGCTGAGATGCATTTGGGAGAAAGTAAAAGGGAGGGGCAGGGGATAAACCAGTAACCACCAACATGCTTATCTGCATTTACTTTCCAGAAGGAAATTCAGAAATTCCCTGCTCTGTGTAGCACTCAATCACAGCTGTCTGAAGCATGACCTCAGGTTTAACCTTCTCTTAAATAAAAATTTCTAAAGCTGTACCTGGCTTGACATGTGTAAAGGTTTGGTCTGTCGGACAAGACTAGGACAGTCAACCTCCAACCACCACCATTTATCACATTAAGAGCAAAGTTACAGGATAGGTCCATTCATCACCAAGACTGCACATTAGAATTATGGTTTTGACTGGGAAATACACCATACGTTCTATGACTAACCTACTGGAATCAATTTATTTATGGAGCTCTCATTTCAGAGCTCAATGATTTATAGTCCAAGCCCTCACAAACCAAAAAATGTGGATAACTTCACCATGATGGAGAAAACGTGCTGGTCACTTTAATTCATCGTTTACTGTCATCTTAAGAGAGGCCCTGTGCCACATGACCTGGGACTTTAAATAGTTTCCTTGACAGAGGTGATGCTCCGTTTCCCCCAGACCAGTGAGGATGAGCTGTCTATAATGGCTTATTGATTCATTCGACGAAGCCTTATTAAGCACCTATTAGGTGCACAATACTACGCGTCCCTCAGGCAGTCCAATGATAAAGAAGACAGGTGGCTGTCTCCAAAGACCTCGGTCTGCTGGGTAAGGCAAACTCTTAAACAACAGCCATCTATCGTGATAAGAGATAGAGCAGAGAGGAATGAACAGTAAGCCTCCGGAGGCCAGAGGGAGAACGAGTTAAGTAAAGCTTCAGAGAGCAGATATCTTAAAATGTTACCTAGTTTAGGAAAACCAACCCTCCTCCTGGCTGCTCCCTGTCTTAGCTTGGACTACCATCACAAAAATACCATTGCTTATAGACAAGAAAAACATTTTCTCACCATTCTAGAGGCTGGGAAGTCGAGGAGCGAGGCGCTGGTAAGGCAGGCTTCACTCTAAGCCTTCTTCTTTTGGCATATAGGCTGCAGCTGTCTGCTCACGTGCCCTCTTGCGTGCGTGCAGCGCATGCGTGCATGGGGGCAGGGCAGGCACTCAGGTGTGTCTTCTTATTCCCATCATGAGAGTCCCACACTCTTTACTTCATCTAACCTTAATTACCTCCCAAAAGCCTCACCTCCAAATACCATCACACTGGGGGATAGGCCTTCAGCATGTGAATTTGGAGGAAAAGAAAACATTACTCTGATAACTCTTCTCCACAGCCTTCATGAGAGCTACTACTGTCAAGGCTAGGCCACTGCACCGCTTGAATACAATCACTTTTCAGACGTAGTTTGTTTTCGCTTTTTTTTTTTTTTTTTTTGCGGTACGCGGGCCTCCCACTGTTGTGGCCTCTCCCGTTGCGGAGCACAGGCTCCAGACGCACAGGCTCAGCGGCCATGGCTCACGGGCTTAGCCGCTCCGCGGCATGTGGGATCTTCCCGGAACAGGGCACGAACCTGTGTCCCCTGCATCGGCAGGCGGACTCTCAACCACTGTGCCACCAGGGAAGCCCTGTTTTCACTTTTTTTTCTTTTTTTTTAAGTACTGTCATAGGCATTACCTCCATTGCAAGTTCTCCAGAACTGAACGTCTGCATCTGTGGTTCCTGTGCTGCAGGTGGTTTCAACAGCTGACATCACACCCTCTGCTCCAGGCAGGCTGCTGTGTCCTCCCCATGCATGACCAGATGCCAGGGTGTCATTTGGCTCTGCCTTGGCATTGGATGTGAACTGCCAGCAGTCACACCTATTCCTTTTATTCTGAATTAGGAATTCTCAGCCCAAGCTGCATGTTAGAATCAGCTGGGTAGCAATTTAATAGGAAACCTGACCCACTGAACTGGTGTCCAGGGGGTGAGGATTAAATAAGATAATATACAGAATGCACCTGTAACATGGCTGCATCTGATAAATGGAAGCAGTAATTATGGTTATTGGAAAGATTTCCCTATCCAATAAGATTAGGTTCTCAAGAAACTATATTTATAACTTTTGATTTTCTGTAGTTTTTAGCATAAGGACTGAACATTTGGTAGACCACTCGAAATGTATTTACTTAACTTCTAAAATATTTATACCTTTACCAACTTCAGAAAATATTTCATCGTTATACTGGATCATCGGTAGACAGCATTGGATTACTCATAACCTAACACACTAAAGTCACTGATCCACATATGGTTGGCTGTTCTATTTAGGTATTTATTCTGATAAAAATATGGTATAACATTTTATTAATTATGAGTATGACAAGAGGAAAATAAAAAAGGACCAGCATAAAATAGATACAAAACAAGTAGTGGGGCTTCCCTGGTGGCGCAGTGGTTGGGAGTCCGCCTGCCGATGCAGGGGACACGGGCTCGTGCCCCGGACCGGGAGGATCCCACGTGCCACGGAGTGGCTGGGCCTGTGGGCCGTGGCCGCTGGGCCTGCGCATCCAGATCTGTGCTCCACAGCAGGAGAGGCCACAGCGGTGAGGCCCACATACCGCAAAAAAAAAAAAAAAAAAGTAGTGAAGGGCAAGGGGAAGGGTGAAGTTATTGAAAATAAAATTAAGTCTAAGGAAATTTCCAATAATTGAAGGAAAATGGAGCTTCCTATTAGTCAGGCAAAAAAAGGACCACACAATGGTTTCATAAACCTAATTCTCCAATAGGAGGAACTTGTTAGTTCACTGTGAGATAAACATTTCCCTTACCCTGATACTTGAGAGGAATCTGTCAGAGTGGACTTTGTAAATGATAGTGCCTCTTACACAATGTTCTTGATGTTAAAAAACTGTTTCATAGATATTCCCTGTATAGTACTTTCTTATTCACCCTGTGGCAGAAGCTAAATATTGTTCTCGAAAGGGGGTTCTGTGGCTTAGCTCTAAAGCCATGGTGCAACGTGTCCATTTCTTAGCCTTCCATGGGCTGCACTCGCTTCAGCATGCCTGATAAAGCTGATCTGCAAGTTCTTCAGAGGAAAGGCCAACAAAATTGCAGACCACAACTTATATGCTAGACTGTTCCAGGCCAGAAGCTCAGTAGTGCATCTCTCTTGCCACTTAATGTTCATTTTGGCACATGGATAATAAAAGTTAATGCAAGATGAAAGCTAATGCAACTTTTCCAGAAGTCCTTATGACATCTCTGGCAGTGCCAGATCTCAAAGGTGTGGAGAACCAGACGCTACCGTCTCTTATCTGCACATCAGCTTGATCTGGTGTGGAGCCCCACTTCATGTGGCACTCCAACCTGTTCATCATTCTCTCACAGGATATACTAATTCAGTTCATTTTTACTGTTCATTTTCTTTTTAACGTCATCTCTCAACGATCAATTTAAATGACACATTTCAGCTAAAATAACACCCACGCATCTTTGCGAGTCCAAGTTTTCTGGACTTTTCCTGAGGGAAGGAGTTTTCGTCAACACATAGAACTTTTGAAAAAGTTCTGCAAACATTTGTGAGCACAGGACAAGATGGAAGGAAGTTCTCATCGGCCTATGATTAAAGGCATTAGAAGGATAGGCATCTCTGGGAAGGAAGGAGCTGTAAATCTTCAGCAGAACTCCACGGCACACCTCCCTCTCCCCTTAGTTCAGAGAAGTTGATGCTAGAGGTAAGGGTGGACCAGCAGGCGTGTGGTAGGACATGGTCAACCATCAGCTCTCCCTCATGTCACTGAATGTGGAGTTGGGACGTGATACAGAGGAGCACACGGATACATAGCATTGCCACCATATGGATGAAAAATGCCCTCAAGATAATAAAATGTTGTAAAACGCTTAGGAAGTGATGAGTTTTGAATATATATTTGATTGTAAGTTTATATCATTTAACTTTTAATGGTACCTGTACTTATCATTTGTATGATTTTCAGATAGTATCATTTACTTTTTAATAATAGCTATATATAACAACCACATGGTAAAATACCAGAAAACATAGCCAGTGGATTTTTGTGTCATCCAGCACACCCCTAGCAGTAGGAAGGGACTGATCTTAAATTGAAGGGCACTTTGGGCGATGCATCAGGTGCCTACATACACCAATTGGCTGTGGACCTCAGGTTCAGCTTCTGCTTGGAAGGATGGTTGCTAAGAAAAGCAGAAGGATCCCCATAGCAGGTTCCTAACAATATCAATTAGGTAGACTGAACTGTGTCCTGGCTAAGTTAGGGCTACAATACAGTACGTTTACAGTAACATGGAAAACAAATTGGAGCAATGACTATTTTTATTCAGGAGTTCTGCCTTATTTCATCACAAAACAATGATCCCCTAGTCTAGAAAAATAGAAATTTTTAGATGATTAAAATTTTAATAATTACTTTTTTAAAATTAAAAGCTTTAAAATGTTCAAAAACATGTAGGTAACTCCCTCTATCCCCCACAATTTCAGGCAGAATCCATATGTGTTCTCAGTGATAAGCCACCCAGTCTTCCTGCTGCAGAAATTTCACAGCCAATCTCTGGGCCCATGAAAAGTTTTAGTAATTAAAACAAAGGGGATATTTCCGGAGGGTTACAGCAAACATCTTCCATGTACAACAAATTGACTGTAGGAAACAAAACAAAAAAATCAAAGTATTTTCTCAGTGAAATTTGATAAAACATTGCATTATGTGAAAAGGAAATAATTTGAGATCAGGTCTAACTGCTGTCAGATGAAAAACACTATTAGCAAAGTATAAAATGGAGGGCTGACAGTAGAAAACACATTGGATGCAACGGAAACTTATACTAGTGAATTAGAGGAATAATTCAAGGTATCCTCTCAGAATACAGAGAAAGAGAGAAAAGAGATGACCAAGGTAAGTGAAAAGAGAGAAGACCTAGTGAATAGACTGAGGAAATCTAATACATTTACACAGTTGACCCTTGAACAGCATGGGTTTGAACTGTGTGGGTTCACTTATAAGTGGATTTTTTTTTCAATAGTAAATACTACAGTACTACACAGACCATGGTTGGTTGAATTCGAGGATGTGGAATCATGCATACTGGAAGAATCCCCTATATAGAGGGCTGACTATAGGTTATATGAGGATGTTCCACTGCATGGAGGGTTGGCACTCCTAACCCCCACCTTGTTCAAGGGTCAACTGTACTAGGAACTTCAGGAGAGCAGGGCAGGCAGAGAAGTATGAATGAAAGAATTGCTAGAAGGAAATTTCCTTGAGTTGAATAAGGATTGAGCCTACACATATAAAGGACCCACTGAGTAGCATAAAATAATTAAGAGCCTCAAACTGCTGGTAATTCTTTTTAAGACTCAAGAGAAGAAAAAAAAAAATTTTACAAGTAGCCAAACAAAAACAACAGACTATGCTAATAAAATACTTTTGAAAATAAGGTTAATAATGACTTTCCTTCTACCGCTTAATGACAGAAATCAGTGGAAGAATATCTACAGTGTTTGAGGAAAAAGGATTGTGACATAATAGTCATATGACCACCAAATGATTGTTCATGTTTGAAGGCAAGAGAAATTCAAGACAAATAATGCCCAAGAGTGACCACTGTTTACCTTTTCTGAAAAAAAATTACTCAAAAACTCCTCTAGCCAAATGAAAAGAAAATCAAGAGAAAGAACACTACATGGAAAATTGTCTTTAAAAAATGGTAGACAGCAGTGACAGCAATAAAAACACTATTATTCAAATTGTTAACACATCTATGAAAAATAATGAAAATGACAAGGTAATTATTGAATAAGGAACATATGTAATGTAAAGGTAAATTAAGATGAAAAAGAACAATATGGATGTAAAAGTTGAAATTGTTCCAATAATCCTGAGAGCTGGGGGAGGGAATGGATAACTGAACAAGTATGTATTTATATATGAGTAAGGATGCTTATTGATGTATTCCTTTTAATGGTAAATATTGTCATTCATCTGAATGAACAATAATTTGTTGAATAAAAGTATAGTATAAATCAGAAGGAAACCATCAGCAATTAAAAAGTTATATAGGGCTTCCCTGTTGGCGCAGTGGTTGAGAGTCTGCCTGCCAATGCATGGGACACGGGTTTGCGCCCCTGTCCGGGAAGATCCCACATGCTGCGGAGCAGCTGGGCCCGTGAGCCATGGCCGCTGAGCCTGCGCGTCCGGAGCCTGTGCTCCGCAGCAGGAGAGGCCACAGCGGTGAGGCCCACGTACCGCAAAAAAAAAAAAAAAAAAGTTATATAATCTGATATCACTTATATGTGGAATCTACCCAAACTCATATAAATGGAAAGCAGATTGTAAGTTTCCAGGGATGAGCAGTTGGGGGAAATGGGTGAAGGTGGTCAAAGGGTACAAATTCCCAATTATAAGATGAGTAAGTTCTGGGGATATAATGTACAGCATGGTGACTATAGTTAACGATACCATATTGTATAATAAGAAAGTAGATCTTACAAGTTCTTACCACAAGGGGAAAAAATAGGTAAGTGTGTGAGGTAATGGGTATGTTAATTAACCTAATTGTGGTAATGGTTTTGCTATACATACATCAAACTATCACGTTGTACACCTTAAATGTATACAACGTGTCAATTATATCTCAATAAAGCTGGAGAAAAATCTTTAAAACTGAAGTATATCCTTCTGAATTGCTTAATGTTCCATTTAAAATTAAAAATAAGTCAAGAAATAATATATCAGCAGTTTGATTTAGCAGTTACTTCAGGTATCTTTTGTAGATGTTTCAGTTTTATTAAAGTCAATTATTAGTCTCAGCCAGTTTACTCCAGACTATGGCAACTCTGAAACCATCACAGAATCTAAAGGTCACTGTTGAAAGTTTTGATCTTCTTGCCTTACATATTTCTTGTATCTTCTGCTGGGGAAAAAAATCACATGGTGGGGCTTCCCTGATGGTGCAGTGGTTAAGAATCTGCCTGCCAACACAGGAGACACGGGTTCGAGCCCTGGTCCGGGAAGATCCCACATACCGCGGAGCAACTAAGCCCGTGCGCCACAACTACTGAGCCTGCGCTCTAGAGCCCACGAGCCACAACTACTGAGCCCGCGCGCCACAACTACTGAAGCCTGCGTGCCTAGAGCACATGCTCCACAACAAAAGAAGCCACCGCAATGAGAAGCCTGCACACTACAACGAAGAGTAGCCCCCGCTCGCCACATCTAGAGAAAGCCCACGTGCAGCAAGGAAGACCCAACGCAGCCAATACATATATACATAAACAAATAAAAATTAAAAAAAAAATCACATGGTGAATTTTAGCTTAAAAGTCTATTTAAAGGGCTTAAAAATAATAAAATGCAATATGTTATTTATATACTCAAGGCAAATTTGCTTCAAAGAAAAATGATTTCATAAGGACCTTCATTAACGTTTAAAACACCTTTGAGAAATGACGTTCCCATATGATAGATGGAACAATTGGGTTCTAGGGGGTTAAGCAAGCATCCCTATGGTGGCTGGTAGAGATGTACAAAATAATATCTGATCACAATAATGATGATAATAATAACTACCACTCACGTTATTGAGTGTTTACTAGGTACTGAGTACTATCTATGTGCTTTACATACATTATTTGGTTAATTTTTACTGCTCTGAGTGTACAGATGAGGAAGCCGAACAAAGTTATGTAAAGTGCTGAGTCATGCAGCTAATTTGAGGTGGAGCTGGGAATCAAACCCAGGTCTGCCTAATGCCAGAACCCTTGCTTAGACACATACACTGTACTGCCTCCAATGACACAAGATGTCCCTAGCCTTGTCACATCTTAGGGAACAGGGACCAACACAATCTTGGCTTTAGAGATACAGATTCAGTGACAACCACAAGTGGAGATTCTTGGTGATCCCCTGTAGAATGCCATTCTTCCTTTCATCTGCTGCATTCCATCTACCCAAGCATGCCCCAGTGACCCTGATTCCTCCAACCAGCCCTCTCTTACCTCCCAGCTCTCACTGAATTCACCTCTCACTAATCTTTCAGTGCATTTACTTTCTAACACTCTCATTTGGACTTCTCTCTTTCACATCACTTAGAAAGAATCTGAAAACAAGAGAAAAGCCACCCACAAGTGGCTTTAATGAATATTACTAGAAGTCTGGAGGTAGGGGGTTGGTGGAAGTTTGGAAAGACAACAGTGCCATCCATGACCAAGTTTCCCTTCATGCTTTACTCTGCATATGGGTTTTCTGGCCTCATGTTTGTTGCTTCATGGTCACAAGATAACTGCCCTACTGTAGTCATCACATTCACATTCAAGGCAAGAAGGAGATGAAGGGGCAGTGCTAATGAGACCTCTCCTCACACCTGTCTCTTTTATAAGGAAAGAAAAATTTCCCAAATGCCTCCAGCAGACCTTATGCCTCTTTGGCCAGAACTGGGCTATGTGGCCACTCCTAGCTTCCAGGAAAGCAAGTACCTCACTCCTCCATCTACTGTGCAAGGGGGGCAAGGAGACGGTACTGAAATGGCTGCTGGGTGAGCCAGTCAATGGTGTCTGCCACTGTGGCTTTGTAGTTTCTTTCAGCTCTTTTTTTTAATGCTTTGTCACCCCAGAAGGACCATAAGATTCTTGAGGGCAGAGTTTTTAAAATTAGTTCTTTTTTCACTGTGTCCCCTCCCCCCTCTCACCATTATCTTGCAAAGTTCTGGGGCACACTGTTGGTATTATATACATACCTGTAAAACTGAATTCATTAAGTATAAAATGCATACCTAGAAATACAAGGAGTATTCTTTTTTAAATTTCATAGAATCTAGATCAAGAAGCAAAAAAGAGAAAGAAAACCTTTGAGCAATTCTGTGAAGATTTGATTGTATTTCATCGTTGTGAGAAGAAAAAAATGCAATGCTCAGAGCAGAAGGGAGGTAGCTGAACCTAGTGCTTTCGTTTTGGCCCCTTTTCTGACCATTTCTGTGCAGGCCAACCCCCTTACAGAGGCTGAGCAGGAAACAGCACAGGAAGTCAAGCTTCTATTTGCTTTTTGTTGGCAGGATGGATGAAAGTTCTGCTGGGGTGGAAATTTGAAACTATTGGTTAAAGTTGACTCTCTTACCCTTCTGTCCTGCAACAGGCACCACAGGAGCCGAGCAAGACAAGGCTCCGTGTTCCTGAAGCTTTTCTGCTCTTTTTATGTATCCATGTCACTTCCTTGCCTTCTCTTTCCGATCATCTGCGCTACCTGCCTACCCAGCCTGCTCTCCCAAATGGTCTTTGGGAAGAAAAAGTGCATTTTGGAGTCTAAAGTTCAGAGAACAGAAGGAGGTGCTGGGCTGAGAGGAAGGCTGAATTTCAGCCAAGGTCATCACTCAAGCTAGAAGTAGTTCCAACTTACAGCAATATTCTCAGATAGAACAATACATCTGATGACATCTGCAGTATCTAGCTTATCAAATGGCTTCTAGGATGGCTCCAGTGAGTCTTGACCCCTGGTATTCGTGTTTCTATGTAGTCCCTTCCACATTGAATAGAGCTGACTTACGTAACCAAGAGAAAGCCTGTGCTGAGGGAAGCCCGCTGGATGTCATGAGAACACTCAAGCAGTCCTACCAAGAGGTCCACGTGGTAAAGAACTAAAGGCCTCCCGCCAAAAGTCACCATCAACTTGCCAGCCATGTGAACGTATCATCTGAGACACAGAGCCTCAAGCCCCCGTCCCACCTTCAGCTGACGCAGTCCTGGCAGCTATGCTGACTGCAACTTCATGGGCGTCCTCAAACCTGAGCCACTCTGCTGAACTGCCCCCAGATTTCTGACCTACTGCAACTGTGCGACATAATAATGTGTATCGTTTTTGGAAGCCACTAATTTTAAGACAAATATATTCATTCTCTCAGTATGTAACTCTCATTTGATTCACGTAACCACCCTATAGAAGAGAAGGAAGAACAGGTATAACAATCTCCATGTCACAGATGAGAGGGCCCAGGCTCAGCAAGATGGAGCAGTGTGGCCAGTCTCACGTCGCTAATACACGTTGGGGCCTGGCCAAGGACGCTGATCGTCCGGTTTCTAGTGTGGGATATTTTCTACCTCAGCCCTCTGCTATACCAGTGGGATTTCAGGAAAGTGACAACAGAGTCCTCATTTCATTCCCTGTCCCAGAGGAATGGATCATAGCAGAACTACTAGCCTGAGTTGTAATCAAGCTGACACCAGCTTAGATCTCCAGTCTCTCACTGGGATCAAAAATAGTCACCTTCCTGCCATGGGCTTCCCAAGCTCAGGAGCCTTGCTACCTGTGCTGGGTGAGGTACATGGGGAAATGCACATGGTCTCTCCAAACTTAATTTCTTTTCCTCCTCCCTTTTTAAGCCTCAATCTTCCTCTGGTCCTCTTTGTTTCTCTCAAAAGAGGGTTTTGAAGTTATGATGGGAAGATCTTGACTCTAGATGCTTGGTCTCAGCTCAGAGTTATATCAGTGGCATGTCATTCTCACAAGAGTCAAGAGCTTCCCAACTATTTGGAGTAAAGTTTTGGGTAGAGAAGTAACCCCCGTGCCTTCCATGACTTCTCCTTCCATATTCTCCCCATCATAGCTTCTTTCCAATACCACCTCCATTTCCAGAAGATCCCTGGTTCCAGGATGCAGGAAATAGCACTTGGCCACTGAGTCAGGCCCACGATTTAGAAATCCCTGGTTAGAGGGCAGCTCTCAAGGCTTCAGAGGTAGAACATGTTAGCCCAACACAGACCACAGCAAAGAGAGAAGGAGCATGGAAATATGAGCTTTAAGCAATCCCTGTCTGCAGGACAATAAAACAGACATGTATTCGGGCATATGTGTGTGAGCAAACCATTTCAGCTAAAATTTTCCTTCCTGAAGTTGAGTTCTCCCATCATGACCGGAAAGGTCCAGCCAAAGCCTCTGGGCTACCCCAGATCACATCCCCTATGGGTCCACTTGTCCAACGGGAAGGCTTGGCTCCGTGTTTACAAACACAGACAGGGAGCAGATGTCTACGGTCATATGGGGCTTCTGTTTTCTAAAACACATTGCTTTTGTATAATTATAGGTTCTCATGGTTGGAAATGTTCTTGGAAGTAATATAGCTCAACCATTGCATTTTATAGGCTAAGAGATGAAGGGCGAAAGGATAATGAGAGGCACCTGGGGTTAACCATGGTCAGGACTGTAGCTCTATGTCTTGCACTCCTTCTTCACACATTGCTCAACCTCACCCATAACCTACTCACCTTGCTAAGAGATAATTCAGAATAGTTCTTCTTTTGCCATCCCTGTACCTGAAGCTCACAGTTTAGGAATTGACTATATCACGGGTTTGGGAGTAACCTACCCTTGGGACCTCCTCAATGGGAATCAGCTCTGGCCTTCACGTAACACATATACGACAAACTTTCACTTAACCTCTCTGTGACTCAGTTTCTTCATCTACAAAATGGGTACAAGAATAATATTTGTTTCGTCGGATGTTGGGAGAATTAAATGAGGGGAAAAACTACGTAAAGAACTTCGCTCAGTGCCTGGCATGCATAAAACTCCCAATAAATGTTAGCCATCAGAAAGAAACAATCGCAGAAACAAGACATCTCTACGGAGTAGTAAAGACTCATCATGGAGGAAGCGGGTTCCTTCAGTCAGAAGTGGAGCACTTATCAAAAGTTGTTCTGGTCACACTTACAAAAAGGCCAGATCAGGCCAAGGGGGGAATAGAGGTCACCGTAAGGGGAGGATCTGGGGAAGCAGCCAGCATATGGGAGAATGGATGTAGACACAATGAAAGGGCGGGGGTGGGGGGGAGAAAAGGAGAGCCAGGTCCAGTTATCTCTCCTGTGCAGCTGAGAAAAGCCTTTATCCTCCTAACCATTCTGAGAAGGTGGCGCTAGGTCAGCTCTCCGAGAAACCAGGAAGGGATGAAGGAAACACACAAGAGTGATGGCAGTGAAATCTGGGCTTCCCGCCTCTTACCAGGCTCTCGGTAAAGCAGGCCTAGGGCTGAGTACACCCTCAGGTGCTCAGGCCCTGGGATTCCCCACTCACTTCTCCCTGGGCCTTAGCATTCACCACACCCCCTTCCACAAGGCTGCTGGCTGACCCCCAGGTACATCCAGGCCTGCCCACTTCCACTCACTTCAGTAGCATCTTCTTCCAGGAGGACAGAGGAGCAAGCAAGCCTGAATGTACGGCTTATTTGTTGAAAAGCCCTAGGGGTATTTGTGGGTAGTGACCAGGTCTTAGCACCAACTTGCTAAGAAACTTTGGGTAGGTAACTTAGCCTCAGATGCCACATCCATAAAATGAAGTCAGTTGGAATCTCCCCTGCTGTTATATCCCAGGGAGGGGGCATGGATCAGTGAACTGTTAAAAGAAATGGCCTCAGGATGACAGGTGTCAGCTAACTGCAAGCCATCCTGATTCATCTGATGAATCTCTCTGATGGACAAAACAAGAAAAAGAGAGGAGAAAGAGACAAAGAGGTGGATGGGAGGAGAAAGGGGAGAGAGAAAGAGGGAGAGAGAGAGAGAGACAGAGGGAAATTTTTTAAAGGCTAAGGTAATTCCACATATAAGCAGGCTTCCTTCCCACTCTCCAGCCTCAGGAGAAAGAAGACATTGGCTTTCTCTTCCCAAGAAAGCTTTCCTAACAGTGAGGGGCTCCTGAGGGACTATAGAGGGAAAGGTGATTTGATTCTGCCCAAGGTGAATTCTGCACATTCTTGCTCTCAAGATAATTCCCCTGTCTGGCTTTGCAACTATTTTTAAGGTTGCCCTGAAGAGTTTCGGGTATGTGAGTCTATTTATTTGCTTGGAGGACCAATCAGCTCAGTGGAATAGGTAAGCCTGTAGGATGGTGTGGTTGGCCTGAAAGAAATGATGCTTCCTTAGAATCTCCTTACGCTCTCCAATGTTCTATACAAGTGGTTCTCAAAGTGTGATTCCCTGGGAACTTGTAAGAAGTAAAATTCTTGCACCCTACTGAGACCTACCAAATCAGGAACTCAGCAATTTATAACAAGCCACCTGCGTGATCCTGATGCTTGGCAAAATTTGAGAATCACTGCTCCACACCAGGACTCCTTAAATGTTAATGTATACACAAAGCACTTAAGATTGCGTTAATCTTCAGGATTTGACTTAGCAAGTCTTGGTACTCCACACATCTCCTGAGCTCCACGTGTTGCTTATGCTCTTGTCTCCAGACCACACTTTGAGTGGCAAAGCTCCATATCAGTGATTCACATAAGAATTCACATGAGAACCAACTGAGGGGATTTTTTAGACTATCAATGCTTGAGCCCCATCCCCAGAAATGCTAATTCAAATGGTTTAAGGTTGTATCCCAGCCTCTGCATTTTTTATAAACCTCCCCAGGTTCCTCTCACCAGGGTGAAAACTGCTGCCTACACTTTCAACTTTATTGCATTCAGTTAACAATACTTTGATCTCTGTTTGTGTAATACTCACTGAGTAGCACAGGCAGACCTCCGAGATATTGTGGGTTCAGTTCCAGACCACTACAATAAAGCAAATAATGAAATAAAGTGAGTCACACGAATTTTTTGGTTTTCCAGTGCATGTAAAGGTTATGTTTATATGATACTGTAGTCTATTAAGTGTAAAATAGCATCATGTCTAAGAAAACAACTTACAATCATTAATTTAAAAACACTCTATTGCTCAAAGGAAACCATCAACAAAACAAAAAGACAACCTACAGAATGGGAGAAAATAAATGATATGACTGATAAGGGGTTAAGATCCAAAATATATAAACAGCTCATACCTGTCAACATCAAAAAAACAAACAACCCAATTAAAAAATGGGCAGAAGAACTAAATAGACATTTTTCTAAAGAAGACATACAGATGGCCAAGTACATGAAAAGATGCCCAACATCATTAATCATCAGAGAAATGCAAATTAAACTACAATGAGATATCACCTCACACCCGTCAGAATGGCTATCATCAAAAAGACCAGAAATAACAAATGTTGGTGAGGATGTAGAGAAAAGGGAACCCTCATACACCATTGATGGGAATGTAAATTGGTACAGCCACTGTGGAAAACAATATGGAGGTTTCTCAAAAAGCTAAAAATAGGACTTACGTATTATCCAGCAATTTCACTGCTGGGTATTTACCAAAAAAACACTAATTTGAAAAGATACCTGAACCCCAATGTTCATAGCAGCATTATTTACAATTGCCAAGATTTGGAAACAACCTAAGCCTTCATCACCAGATGAATGGATAAAGAAGATGTGGTGTGTGTGTATACACACACACACACACACACACACACACACACAATGGAATACTACTCAGTCATAAAAAAGAATGAAATTTTGCCATTTGCAACAACACTTGGAGGGTATTATGCTAAGTGAAATAAGTCAGAGAAAAACGAATACTGTATGATATCATGTATATGTGGAATCTAAACAAATAAAACCAACTAGTGAATATAACAAAAGATAAACAGGCTCACAGATGTAGAGAACAAACTGGTGCCTCAGTGGGGAAAGGGGGGGGAGGAGCAACATAGGGGTAGGAAATCAAGAGGTACAATCTACTGTATATTAAATAAATAAGCTACAAGGACAGCACAGGGAATATAGCCAATATTTTATAATAACTATAAACGGAATATAACCTTTAAAAATTGTAAATCACTATACTGTATACCTAAAACTTATATAACATTGCAAATCAACTATACCTCAACAACAAAAAAACTTTATTGCTAAAAAATGCTAACCATCACCTGGGCCTTCAGCAAGTTGTTATCTTTTTGCAGTAATATCAAGGATCACAAATATAATAATAATGAAAAAGTATGAACTATTGTGAGAATTACCAAAATGTTACACAGACACATGAAGTGAGCAAATGCTGTTGGAAAAATGGTGCCGATAGACTTGCTCAACGCAAGGTTGCCACAAACCTTCAATTTGTAAAAAATACAATATTTTCAAAGGGCAATAAAACTTAAACGCAATAAAACAGGGTATGAGTGTATATGCATCTTAAGCACCCGATCACTGTAAATGCATATCAATGAGGTCGTTGGTCTAGTGATATAACGGCAGAGAGAACTTGAGGCATTAAGAGGGGAGGAAAGACTTTAGAAGAACTAGAGTCAGGAAGCTGGAAGTGCTGATGCCTGACTGTGTTTGTTACAAGACTTTGGAGTTGCCTAGTGTTTCTTTGATGATCAAAGGGAATTTTTCAATTGTAAGAGGTGTCAGGAAACACTGTGAAAGACTGAAATGGGCAACAAAGGTTATTGGGTTCCTAGGATAGCCCCTTGGGTTATCTTTGTCTTTCAAATGAAACCACAACTCCATAAGTTGTAGAATATTGATAGAATGTAATAGAAACCAGTTTTTCATAGAAATGCAAATTATGTGGAGATGTACTCAAGTTTCGTCCTATAGACATGGACCAATTTTATATCCATCTATAAATTCATTTCAGCATTCCCAATGGCCTATGTATGTATGTGGGTTTTTAATTAACCTTTGAAACAGTTGTGCCATTTTACCAGTTCCTTAATTAATTGGTGTGTTAAATAAAATCTTTGACGTGTTGATTTTATTTTGTATCTGTAGAGGGTTATGGCTTTACCACTGGGGAAAAAATAGCCTTTAGCAAAGGGAATGAACTTCACTGCATAGTTGTGATAGGTTGAATAACGGCTCCCAGAGATGTCCACTCCCTAATCCTGAAGACCTCTGAATCCCTGGTAAAAGGGATTTTACAGATGTGATTAAATTAAGAATCTTGAGATGGAAAGATTATCCTGGATTATTTGGTGGGGAGGGCAATGTAGTCACAATAGTCCTTATAAGAGAGAGACAGAAGGATCACGTCAGAGAGGAGATATGAGGACAAAAACAGAGTTTCAAGTGATGAGCAATAGGGACCACAAGCCGAAGATGCAGGGTGTCTCTAGAGACTGGAAAAGGCAAGGAAATGGATTCTTCCCCAGAGCTTCTTGAAGGATTGCAGCCCTTACAACATGTTTTGGACTTTTGACCTCTAGATCTGTAAGCTAATACATTTGTATTGTTATAATTTGTTACAGCAGCAATGGGAAAGTAATACAGTAGTGATCAGAAGGCTGCTTCCAGTTCCCTTTAAAGGCCATGAGTCACATGGGAGTGTTTGCTGTTTGCTTTGACAAGCAAAGATGACTCATGCCGTGCTCCTGCCTCTGGCTCTCCATGGCTGAAAGGAGAAGGTTTGACTTACACTCCTTCTAACCTTCTCTCCAATTTGGTGTTCCAGCTTCCCTGCCTGAACCAGTAAATGCCACCCCACTTCTAATGACCTTTGAGTCAATGACCTCTTCTTTCCCCTCTCACTCAGACTTACAAAAAAGGATACTACTGAAGTTTAAATCCTCAGTTCTTGGGGGCTCTTGGAAGCATTCCTCAGCCTCATCTCACCCCTCTGTAACTTACTCTTATTCTTGTCAATCTGCACTGAGGATACCGAGGACCATGGCATGGGTGACTCACTGAGGGCCAGCAAGTAAGTGGCTGGGCCTCCCTCATCCTCCCAAGGGGTTCAGCAGCTCTGGCCTGACTCCTTCTCTAACGAGGTACTCTCAACATGCCCTTCACACTGCAAAGGGATGAGCTGCAAAAATGCCTCCTGATCCCTGAACTTGGTCTTCTTGTTCTCTTATCCCAAATCCTGGTCTTTCTCTTCCTCTTCTAAACATGCTTTGAACTTTAGAATTCTTCCTCACTTACAAAAGCAGCTATGGAAGCCCCTACCTGCTGTATCAAATGCTGAACCGAGAGAACAGCAAAGAGACACAGTCCTTGACCCTTGGGTGTTCACAAGTTAAGACATGGACAAGATAGCCACTTAACCTAAACATGAGATGGTGAATAGACAAGGAAGAATTTACCCATTTAGGTCAAGGGTAAGCGCACAAAGGGGGAGAAGTGACTGGGGTGGGGAGGGAGGTGGGGAGGGCCCATGAGGTCCAAGCCCAGGCAGAAGTGAGAAGCCACTACATTCCAGCGGTCAGTGCTGGGAAGAGCTTTCATGGGTTTCATGGACGTCAATGAACCTTTTTGCAGGGGGTAATGAGTAAGAGAAGCTGTTCTCCAGATACCTGCAGTTCAATAGGTCCCCAGGGAGAACAGCCTTTAGGGGGGCACTGGCCTGAAAAACTTCAGAGTAGTGAGTCAGCAGACACTATTCACTCCTAATAAGAGCCCTGCAGACAGACCTCTCCAGGAGAAACAAAATCAAGTTCCAGCCCCATCAGCTATTATGGTTGATTTTCAGCCAATTGCACCTAGAGTGAGCTGGAAAAGGTACCAGTTAACTGTTGTGATGTAGCAGCACTCAGGAAAGCAACCCGGAGCTCCCATCTTAACTTGTCACTTTCCCCTGCCCGGCAAGTGGAGAGGCAGGGCTGCACGAATCCCCACCGTCCCAAGCCTGTGAATTAGGCACCCCCATCACAAGGAAATAGCAGGGCTGTGCCAGGTCCTGAGCTATTTCGTCAGGAGAAATCTCCAGACTCTTCTCTTTCCTATGTTCTAAGAAACAGACCTAGGAGGGGGGCTATTTCTACGCCTTGAACACTTAGAGAGGAAGGCTAATGACAAAATATTTGTAGAAAACACCTAATTTTAATAGATACATTAACCAGGAAGCATCATATTCTCTCTCTCCCTCTCTCTCTCTCTCTCTTTCTCCTTTTAGGGGAATGAGGAACTAGGATGTGGTTCCTGGTTGGTGTGGATAGAAAGCCTCTCAAAATCTCCTTTGATAGGGATTGGTTTGTCCTACCTGCTTTTTTAAAAGTATTATTATTTTCTTATCAAAGTAATACATGAATATAAGTTTTAAAATGAAATGATAATAGACGAGATTTATTGAAGACTTCCCATAGGCCAGACACCATATTAGGTCTTTTACAAGGATTATCTCATTTAATTCTCAACACACCCCATGACTATGTCATCCCCATTGTACTGATGTTAAAACTGAGGTTGGTGTATCATCGGTAACTTTCCCAAGGTCGTGATGTTACTAAGTAGTGGCATTAAAATTTGAACTCGGACGGTTTTTCTCTAGAGTCAACACATTTAACATTATGGTATTCTGCTTCAAGAAAGTTTATAATAAAAGTTTAGAGTCTTCAAAACTAAAAGCACCAGATTCCTAAAACACACACACACACACACACACACACACACACACACACACACACGCGCGCCCAACTCTCACTGTCCCACTCCTGAGAGGCATCTACTTTTAACTCTTTGCGGTGTATCTTTGGGTGTCTACCACTATAGTTCTAAATAATATTCATATACTTACATCTCTTGGTTTATAATTTTGCTATAATCTATTTAATTCTTATTATGGCAGATGAGCATTTGAGCTCTTTTATTTTTTCAATATAATTATAATTATAGCTTTGGTTAAATCCATATTCAGTGTTTTATTTTTGACTACTGTTCACTTCTAAGCCAAGTAATGTACACTATTTACATTCTTTATGTTGTATAACTTTTTGTTTTTCCTGTAGTTAATTATTACCTAATTTTTTATTTGCTTAGGGTTTTTTTTTTTAATCAATGGCAAAAATCTTTCCATATCTTCCTATAGCTATGTACCATGGCTTTTCTGGGGTTTTTTTTTGCAGTTCGCGGGCCTCTCACTGTTGTGGCCTCTCCCGTTGTGGAGCACAGGCTCCGGACGCGCAGGCTCAGCGGCCATGGCTCACGGGCCCAGATGCTCCGCGGCATGTGGGATCTTCCCGGACCGGGGCACGAACCCGCGTCCCATGCATCGGCAGGCGGACTCTCAACCACTGCGCCACCAGGGAAGCCCCTGTACCATGGCTTTTAATACAATTTTTCTCATCTTCAAGCCCATCAGATGACTAAGTTTCAACATCTCTCTGGAGGCATTTTTCCCAGCATCCTCTTTTCTCCTGTTCCCCTTTGGGCTGGTGTTCTGTATTCCTGCCACACAGCTGTGGTTCGGGAACTTCCCTTTGCCATCATCCAGGGAATTCCCTTTCCCTCTTTCCTGCATGGATCTCCTGTTTCCTAAAACCCCCGTCTTCCTCTTTATTAGTTTATACCCTGTTTTGGTCAGTATATCCTTCTATAGTTTCCTGAGAAAGTGGCAGCATAGTCCAAATAACTTTTATGTCGCTTTTACTCACCCCCTTCATCTTTTTCAGTCTCCCCCACCCAACCTCTTCCCATATTTTGCAATATTTGGTGTCTCCAATTTTGATGCCTTTCCAGAGTCCTGCAGGTAAATTGGCTAAATTTAGTTCTTCCTTTATAGACCCTGAGTTTTGACCTTGAACTGTTTTGCTAAGTCATTTACCAAACTTCCATCTGATTTTATCTCCATAGCTCATGTTTCAGGGTTTCATTTGGCTTCTAGTATCATGGAAGGCAGTGTTGCTGTTTCCTGTGATTCTTGTTACTAAGGGGATGGGTTTTAAGAAGAGAATGGGCTATTGTTATCCTGCTCTTGTTAAGCCCCACGTCTCTTCATCACTGGCTGTCTTACAGAGTTGGTATCGGGCAAGGTTGGATCATAAGATGATCAATGCTCTTTACTCAATAAATGTCCCACAAAGCCAGTTCGTTATTACCTCTGTGGTCAATTGATGTCTTGAAGGCCTGGGAATTGGAATAATTTTGTCAAGCCTAAAGGCTCAGGCTAGCTTTTGTCCACCTGCAAGTCCACTTTGATCCTGGTGGGATGCTGTTTTTCTTCCTTTCTTATTGGAGTATAATTGCTTTACAATGTGGTGTTAGTTTTTGTTGTAGAACAAAGTGAATCAGCCGTATGTATACATATATCTCCTCCCTCTTGAGGGGATGCTGTTTTTCAGTCCTTGGATGGGTGGAAAACTAAGTGCCTAACAATCACTAGAGAAAGAAAGAGGCTTTCCAAGCTTCCCTTTCCCCATTTATAAAGTCATGATAATAACAGTGTTATATTTAATAAAGTTAGTAAGGATTTAATGAGCTAATATATAAATGGTGTAGCATAGTACCTGACGCAAAGTAACTATTCAATAAACATTAACTCTTATTATTAAATCCTTTTGCTCAAGTTTCTGACCCAGATGGAATTTTGCATCAAAGCAAAAGGATGGATAACACTGTCAAGTTTTAATTTTTTCTCATTGGGTCTCCACTTTAACCAACTACAGGCTTGTTTTTTCCTCTGTGAAAACAGAAATATCTTGATTTATAAACAAATAATCAAATCAGACTTCTATAACTATTGCAGCCTGTGGGAACCTCCTGACCTTCTGTAGCATCTTTATCCACATTACGCACTTGGTACTTAATCGAACAACCAGAGGCCACTGAGGCCATGTGATGGACTTCGGAACAAATTCTTCTCTCCAAACACCTCCTCTCCCTTCCTGCTTGTGAGATCCTTAGGGTTCTTAGAGAACTGGTTCTGTGTTTTTTTCTGAAAGTCTCCAGCACAAGTAGGTATCAAATTGTTGTTTTATGATGAATAAGACTTGTCATGCTGAGTATATTCTTATCCAATACAGAAAAGAAAGTACGAGCACCAGTCAGTTTATTAAGACCTCTTCTTTCTAGCAACACAGGCTGGACATTGGCTTTTGTCCTGCCCTGAGCACCAGAAGCCCCTTGGGGTCAGTTAGCACAAGTTGAGCAGAGGCCTCTCATATCTGACGGAATCTACGGAGAGTTACTTTTTCGGCTGCTTTACCCTACTTCAGACCCTCACACTTGACCACTGTTGTACCGCAAAACCTCAGGTTAGTGGATCCCCCATCCTCCATGCCAGCAAGCCTGCCCCCGTCCCATGATGTTTCTAACAGCACCACTTGCACCAAGGCAATAAAAGCCTTTATTGGCCCCAGTCTAAGCTTCTTCTAAACTAACCCTGAACCACCTCTACCACTTTTCCTCCCATGTCTCCCCTGCATGAACCCCCTGCTCCAGCCAGAATGGCCTATTTATTGCATCCTCTTCTCCCCTGAATATGGGACACTTGTATCTTGGTCTTGCCGAGATACACCCCATGACCTCCTCTCCTACGTATGTGTCAAGACTCCAGTAAAACCTTATGTCCTCCAGGAGGAATACCTCCACTCTAATTCACAGAGGTCTTCCCTCTCTCAATTTGCTGTAGTTACCATTCTATATTATATGCTGCCTTCTATTAGCAGTTGTATTTTTATGTGCAGATATGTTATTTCCCCTTAACATTTGGGTGTTTGCTTTGTGCCACTTACTTTATAAATGTCTAATTCACTTAATTGATGTCTAAAATTAATTGCTAATTTTTATAGCAAACATATGAGGCAGGTCCTATTATTAGCCCCACACTAGATTAGGAAACTGGGACAGAAAGAGGTAAAGGAGGTTAGTAAGTGGTGGAGCCGGTAGACCCAATACCCTATGTACTTAGCCACTACGCTATGCCCTGCACACAAGAGTCACTCAATAAATATTTGCTCATCAATTAATTGTTGATTTTCCCACCCATTCTCTGACCCAGTCCTGCCTACACTACCTTCTCAAAGAGAGCCCAGCTTGGGAAGATGACCAAAGGTCTTCATTACGCTGACCTCCTTGGGATAAAAGTATACCCAAAATAGCTGGAACCGTGTTATTTTGATTCCGTGTTTCATCACTGTGGTCTGAGATTCCACTCTGAAATTCTTTGTTACCAGAACCCCCAGATATAGGGCCTGTCGTAAAGTTGTTATTTTTGATATCAGAAAGTTTCTATTTGAAACATTGTCTATTTACATTCCTTAGCCCAAAATAGTATGAAGTGTCAGTATAATGTCTTCATGTTTCTAATAGAATGTGATAATGTTACATCAAGAGTCACAAGGCCCAGTGAGGTATTTTTGCCCTCTCTCTAGCTTTTGGGAAAGCGTATTATGCTAATGAGTAAGGTCACATTTATGAAGTGATGCCAGTATATCTTTCCCCAATATGAGAAAGAAGATAGAATACGTATGGAATTCAGTTGTTGGCAATGCACAGGAATAAGTTGCCCTCATTAGAGCAAAAGTTCTCACAACTCCCTCATTACAGTGTCATGAATTGGCCCACTCCTGGTTTTATCCTGGCCCCCAAAAGAAAATCATGTGTCCAAGGCCACTCCTGTGGGACTGCAGGACCCATTATATCACATGAATGCCTTCATCTTCTCCTATTGTTATTATTGAGATAAATTCCAGGTACAGTGAATAACATCAAGGACCATCTGCAGGAGGAAAAGCCGTACAAATTCATCCTGCTGGTGTGTGACAGGGGACGAAGGAGGTTTGCTGCCAATCATTGTCACATCACAACCTATTCGTCTGCTTTTTGCATGCTCGTCATTTTACCAAAAAGCCAAGAAAAATGTAGAGGGTGGTGTATTTGTTACTGTCTGGTTTTAAAGCAAACGTATCAGAACTTGGTCATTTATATCAACGTGTTCTTAAAAGTAGTCACTTTAGGAAGTTGGGCCCTCAATCTCCAAATTCTGCCACTGCTTACACATTTGCTTCTTCCTTTTTGGAATTGTCTTCAGGACAGGATATCATAATTTATCACCCAAAGTGGGGCACTTTGAGAGTGACAGTGGGCACTATTAATAATTAAGTTAACCGGGGAAAACTCAGTCTTGGGCAACGAGAATGGGTGATTACTTTGCTCTAGGGCCACATCAGAAAATCAGTTTTCATCATTTTTTGACCAAAATGTTCTTACTCGGCTGATATACTAGAATATTATTTATAGTTTGTACAATTACATAAATTAAAAACCATAAAACAATGGTTTAGGTTATTTAGAAATATTCATGTAGTAAAAGTGTATAAATAGACTGGACTGACCCCAGATCATGACAAAGGTTGATCCTAGGGAGAAGGGAGGGAAATGGGACCAGGGAGGACAAAGGGAACTTCAACTTTGTTGGGGACACTTTTTTTAAATCTACAATGAACATGGTAAAGTTATTAACATTTACAAATTGTTCATAAATTTTGGCAATATTATCTCTTGAAGCTTTCTGTTATTTTTTCAAAATTAAGGGGAAAAAAATTGAGGTTTTACTGAACGTCTCTTGAGGAAGCTTAAAAGAAGGGATGAAACACACATCACAGGTACAACTTTCCAGAGGTGCTCCATATACACCTTCATCTGAAGTCTCACCTGTCAGCCTCCTCTCCCCTCTCCCTCTCTGTCCTGCTGCCTTCTAATATGCCAATTCTGTCCTTTTCCCTCCTTCTCACATGAAAAAGCCACCTGATCTATTCTCATTATAATTTCTGCCTCCGTCTTTCTGGGGCAGAATGTGTGAAGATGTGGGTATTCATCCCAATCAGAATAACTTGGGAGCTGGTAACTGGCTTCCTTAGACACAGAGCTTCTCAAACTTTAATGCACTAGGAGGCACTTGGGGATCTTGCTGAAAGGCAAATTCTGATTCAGTAAGACTAGGTGGGGCCTGAGGTTCCTTTGGTCTACAGAGCTCCCTGGTGTCTTGGTGCTACTGGCCCCTGGACCATACTTGGAGGAAAGAGGCCTTGGAAACTGAGTGAAGGAGGAGTAGAGGAAAGGACTGGTGGGAGCCTGCAATTACAGTTTAGTATTTTTCCCTGTGTTCCTTGTCACGCGCGTGCACACACACACACACACACACACACACACACACACAATTTACCACTCTGACCCCAGCAACACCCATTGTGGCCTCTCAATCTCTGATTTTTATCGCTTCCTTGAAACTTATTTTCTATACTTGCAAAGTAAATCTAAACATAATGTTGGGCTCTGTATCAAAGCGGGGGTGGGTGTTATCAGCAGAAGAACATTTACAGTAATAAACTCAGGTTGTCGGAGGCTAGATACTGTGTGTTGATATTTATGACCCCGCTTCTAAAAAGAAAAGGTAAAAATAATCTGCTAAGTAGCATTTCCATTAGTATTTTTGTAACAATTAACTACCATTCATTTATAGACCTGTTAAAATAGTCTATAGCATTTGCCTCATCACTGTAGAATTTCTTGGTTTTAATGGCCTTAGTGCCTAGGATAAAGCCAGACCCAGAGACGTGATTTACCAAGTGATTTAGGAATCCCCAGTAAACTTAATTCCTTCCCCATTCTCCTCATTTCCAACCCACTGAGCTGCTGTGACCCGAAACTTTTGGCCGTTTTTGTCTACAGGATGAAATTTAGAGGATGACAGACTTCACCTCACCCGAGAAAAGCTCTTAAACAATGACCGTTCTTTTACGTATGCATGAAACTATATATATGCAAAGAATGCTTATACAGCCCTTAACGTGGGATGGACACTCTGTGAAGTCCTTTAAAAATATTTAATACTCCTAACAATCCTAGAATATAGGTAATATTATGATCCCCATTTTACAGATGACAAAAACTAAGGCACAGAAACTCACCCAGTGTCACATAGCTAGTGTCAGGCGTTGTTATATCTAAAGCCCATATTCTTACCCACTTCAATGGAATAAATTGTATTTTAGTTTGGGTTCCCTCAAAATTAGAGCCTGAGGCAAGGGCTTGAATGCAGGCCATTTATTTGGGAGGTGATTCCAGGTCACACAAAAAAGAGAAGGAGGTGGGGGGTAGTGAGATTGGAAAGGAAGAGGAGCCAATATCAATGAGCATCTTCCAAAGACCTCTGAGAATCTTGGCGAAAGGTCCCAGGATCACCCACCTAAAGGAGGGTAGGCTGCAGCACAGACCCAGGGCCACTCCCTCCCCCATTGATTGAAGGTCACCCCGAGGGCTACCACTCTACTTCTGGGCTGCACTTGAGCAGTAAGTGGCCGGGAGCAGGTCGTGAGCAGATGTGGAAATATGCGGGGGCACCAATCAGCTCAAAGCGAGTCTGGTTTGGGCCGCGGCTTAAATCAGAGGTGGGCCGAGCTGATGTGACGGGGCTCCAGTGTTATTTCCAAGACTGCCTCTAGAAGCAGTGACATTCGGCGGTGAAGGACTCTGCCTGGGGAATGTTGCAGAGCATGTAGGCTAGATAATCCCTTCATATATGAAACTCTATAATTCTCTAAGTAAAAGTTCGTAGGAGCCATCACACTTTGGCAATAATAAAAATGCTATATCTTTAACATTATAATTATCAAGAGTGATGAGAAGTATAATTTAAGGGAATACTGTCAGTTGCAGCCAACTTCTTTTCATTCACATCGAGTACTATTTAGACACGACCCCCAAGTAGTAATAATTCCAATGGAGAAATAAATCCTTTTGAAATATGTGTTAATGTACTCTGGCTTTGGTCAGTTGGAGGGGTAAATTTCCTGTAGACTCTCGTCCAGAGGCTGTCATGACTAAGAACACGAGATTTCCAATCTTCTAATGATAATTCCAAGTCGGGAATATGTTTCACACGGGAATGTGCATATATGTTCTCTTGCTAAACCAACACTCTCAGTTAACAATGGGGTTTTTGAAAACTGGAAGGTGACTTCCTGTGCTCAGTGCAATGCCATCCATCCTATCCATTTTGCTGAATTCCCGAGTAAGTACCAGAAGGACCCTTGGTGAAGACTCAGTTTTATCCACTGACTCACAGTTGTGGTTAAGGTTGAAGAAATTCTGAGTCTTCTGCCTCCAGGCCACTGGCCATTTCTAAGTTTGGAGGTTCTATTTGGTCAATTCAGGATGCTTTCTGAGGAATCATGTGTTAGGATTGTGGGGAGTAAGGGGTCAGCTCAGGTCACATCAAAGTGCAGCTCAGCCCAGCCCAGCCTAGGCAGCTGGTGAGGATTTGGCACCACTGGTGAAAGGATGGGATGGAGGTCAGCTTTGTTGGTTTGACCCCTCAGTGGACCTGTCATCTTGGTACAGTTCCACGGCCACAGAGTGTAACCTCATTCCAAGCTGTGGTCTCCTTCACGCTTCCCTCCTGGCTCATCCAGGGAACAAAAGAGAGGCTGTGGATGAGTCTGTGCGCACTCAGCATTTCTACTGGTGTAAAACCTCAAAACTTTTGGATATTTTCCCAAAGGCCCACATGAACAGTCGGGAAACACATGAAGGCAATCAATGCCTAGAGAGAGTATTATTGTAGAATAAGGGCAACACCATTTTCTCTGTATTGTTTTCCTCTATAAGTTTCCTCTGTAATATTGAGATCCTCAATATTCACTTGCCCTTTGTTTTATTTTTTGATCACTGGTGAGTTCTTCCCTTTGGTGATTTGATGATTATATTGTCTCCCTGCTCCTGACTGTCAACACAGCCTTCCTTCTCAGGAAATGGAAAAGGAGAATGTAATTAGACTTTAACAGGGGACACGCAGAGAGAATATAGAAGAATTATAGTCTCTTGGGGCAGCAAATTGTGTTGAAGCCCCCACTCTGATACGTTGGAGTCTTGCTTCCTGTGGGAAGGGTCACTGAGAAGAAAAAAGATAATTCTAGATTGCCACATGAGTCAGTCAAAAGAAAGGGCTGTGATTGTACGGACTCTAGCCATTGCAAAGGACAGAAACACAATTCAAATTAGCTTTGGCAAAAATGGGAATGTCTTTCTCACATCACTGAGAGATTCAAAGGGTCAAGCAACTTTTGTGTTCAAATGTATTCAAGGATTCAAAAGAGGTTGACAAAGAGTTTTTTCTTCTCTGCTTGCTTCTGATCGCCTTCCTTTTCAGATAGGCTCTCGCTCATGTAGCAAGATGGCTGTAGGAAGTTCCAAGCTCAGAACGCGCTTGTGGAGCCAGAGAAAGTGAGAGGCCAAGTCTTTCCTGAGAGCTCTGGGAAGTCTCAGGAAGTCCTCTTATTCGTCTGTGTATCAGTCAGCATAGGCTGGTTATGCTGCGGTAATAATCAAACCCAAATCTGAGGCTCAACACCCAAGTTTATTTCTTGTTCACATTACATGTCCCATGTAAGTCATTGGTCATCAGGGACCCAGGATGATGGATACTCCACCATTTTGTAGCTGTACAACCTGGGGTTTGAGATTTCCTTTGCTGTGGCATAAGAAGGGAAGGAACTAGAGAATCAGACATGAGTTTTCTGCTGCTTCAGCCCACAAGTAACCAACATCATGTCCTCTTCCTTCCTTTGGCCAGAACCAGCCGCACGGTCCTGCCTAACTTGCAAGGTGACAAGGAATGTGAGAGAGGATTTAGAATGTTCAACAAGCATCACTGTCCTTACTACATATGGCTTGGGTTATATGCCCATCTTTAGGTCAGGGCTGTGGCCAGAGGACTAAATGCTTCCATTGCTGGACCTAAGCCACATGCCATCCCAGGGAATGGTGAGGAAGCTCAACGCAAACCTCCAGAGATCCAGTAGCTCCAGGCCTAGTCAAGGGCTGACACTCCACCTGGAGCAGCTCTTAGCAATCAGATGTTGCTTGGAAGCATGTTTCAAGCCTTGGGAAGCATATTTCAAGCCATGTTTCCCCAAAG
Source organism: Stenella coeruleoalba (assembly GCF_951394435.1). NCBI lineage: Eukaryota > Metazoa > Chordata > Mammalia > Artiodactyla > Delphinidae > Stenella > Stenella coeruleoalba. The sequence goes on from NC_137148.1 coordinate 54,352,928, forward strand.
TGAAATTCCCATCCAAGATGAAGTCTGGTGAACTGGTCACAGGGTGATGACTGAGAACACAGAGCTTGTGTCATCCGGAAGGGAGAGGACACTGGGATCCCTGGAAGTTGATTCAGACCACACGCCTGGGAAGACTGCCAAGGGAGCCAGATCATGAACGTCTACCAATGGCCAGAAGGAGGCAGTTGAGTGGGTGAGGCTGCTGGAAGGCCAGCACCTGACCAGGCCTGCTTTTAGCAACAGTCCTGTGCATCCTCTGCCTTGTGGAAAAGGGGAATGGAGTGTGGTCAGTAGAAAAATGCCTCCAAAGCCCTCTACAATCTAATCCCCAGGTCCTGGCAATATGTGACGTTATGTGGCAAAGGGGAATTAAGGTTGCTAATCAGCTGACCATGAGATGGGAAGATTATCCTGGACCATCCAGGTGGGCCCAAAGTAATCAGAAGCGTCTTTATAAATGGAAGAGGGGGGCAGGAGAGAGAGAACCAGAGAGATGGCAGCACGGCCAGAGACTCAGCCAGACCTTGCTGGCTCTGAAGATGGAAGATGGGGACCATGAACCGAGGAATGTGGGTGGCATCTAAAAGCTGGAAAAAGCCATGAAACAGATTCTTCCCTAGCACCTCCAGAAGGAAGGCAGCTTTGCCAAACCTTGATTTTAGCCCAGTGAGACTTCTGATCTCCAGAATTGGAAAATAATACATGTGTGTTGTTCTGAGCCACTAAGTTCATTTGAATTTGTCACAGCAACAATAGTGACACCGTGGCTCAGACGTTTAGCAGCCTCCCCCCGAAAGTGCATAAGGGAGAGGGGTTTAGGCATGACCGAGACCCTCAGGATCAAGACAGAGCTGTGGACACCTCCTAGGCTGGTCTCAGGAGGTGAAAGGAGCCACAGGCTGATAAGGAGGGCAGATGCTACGGCTCCTGTGATGGGGAAGTAGACCAAATCCAAAGAAGGTACCAGGGAACACGGTTCTTCTTGGCCCACTGTGTCCTTCCTGGATTTAAGGCAGTTCCGACTTTAGCCATCATATGACTACCACTTTTACCCAAGATATGAATATCGAATTGGAACATATGAAAATCAAACACAAACACAAACAACTGGATATTTATCGTTCAGGATCAGGTAGATGGAGCATCGCAAGAACTCAAACTTTATAAGTCAAAAAGCTACAGCCAAACCCACAGACCTAGCAGTAAATGAGTCCAAGTTGAGAGTCACGGACAGCCTGGCCTTTGCTAATAATCCTCACATAAGTGATCCTCGCGGTGTGCTCTCTATCATGGTCATATAGAAGGAGATGATAATGAAAGCAACATTCTTTTACGGTTAGCCGGTGAGTTTGCACACGTAGCCATGCACGCATAGACACACAGAGACAGCTAAAACTTTTTCGTCTCTTCAATCAGCTTGTCTGCCAAGAAGAAGTAAACACTAGCAGGAAAGACTTGCCTCCTTCGAGTCAAATGGATTTTCCCCCTCCCACCTTTGAGAATTGCTCCCGTGTGCAGGTAGACTACAAATAGGGCCAGAGGAATGAGGCTTCAACGGTGGGTAATGAAACTCAGGACTCATTGCTGCCCTGAGGGGAATAGCAAGTGAGTGCTGTGATCATTTCAGAGGCTCGGGAGCCTGCATGCTGTGAGCTAATGGCCCCAGTCTTGTTCTTATGCAAGCACATGTTCACATTAAGCTTGAACTTGAATGCTCGTCTATCTATTAGTTATCAGCATCCGAGTCATCCAGAGCAGACAAACCACTCTAACATTTGGATCTCATTAGCACCCTTCCTGGCAATTATCCTTACACGGCAAAGGCAGGGAATCAACCTACTTTCCGAAGCCAAAGTATTTTCAGAGCTCTTCCAGGAATGGTTCTGCTTCAGGACAGCTGAGGCTGAGAACCGCTGAGGTGCTTGGCCACCCGTAACGAGTACCCACTGTACCCGGTTTGTGGGCATGAGAAGGCTTCTCAACTCCAGGCTTTAGTTACCAGATTTCATCAGGTAGACATTTGTCAATCTAACACATGAGGGAGAGGAAACCCACATCTATAGACCATCTGTTTGCCAGGCACACATCTATAATCTATTTTAATCACCATGCAACACCATGAAGTTGAGACTCTTATTCTCAGGTCTGAACTTGGGAAACTATTAAGGTTAAGTAACTTGCCCAAGTAGCAGAGCCCAAGCCTTCTCATGAGCTCCCTGGGCCATCCTTGCTGTGCACTAAAGTCTCCTTTTAAAAAAATCCTACTCTTCTTGCTGATTTTCTGTATTATCTGAATAAACGTTCTTTTCATCTCAGGGATACAATTTTCTAATAAGTGATCATGAAAGAGGAGACAGCATATATTTTCACTGAGCATTTCAAAGATGAACACATAAATTTTAGAGTGGTCGGGTGGCATAAGTTCTGAATTTCATTTCAGAAGACAGGTCTGTGAGTCTGAGGATAAACCATTTAATCTCACTAATCCTTATCGTAGCCGTTTGTAAAATGAAGAAAATAATACCTATCTTCCATCACAGGACTATTATGAGGATCAAATGAAATAAGTGACGCAAAATTCCTATCTACTTGTAGGATGTTTTGAGCTCACAGAAGCAAGAATATACCCATTAAAACTCTGTATTGTTACTTTCGAAATCAGGATGACCAGACTACACCTTTCATAAGATTTGGTTCATCTTCAGACACGCCATTAACTTGGGAAATGAGTTCTAGAGTAGTTATCACAAAACTAGCTACCATTTATTGAGAGCCTCCCCTGCATACATTATTACCCATCCTCACAGCTCACTCCTTCGAGCAGATATTATTGTCCACAATTAAAATCTGAGAAACTAAGACTCAGAGGCTAAGTAACTTGCTCAAACAAGTGGCAGAAGCGGGATGGGAATCCACGTATGTCTAATCCAAACTCAATGTTCTGTGCCTTGAATTTTGTAGGAAAAGAAGTCCCATGATGTTATTACTTTATAATATAATTTGCTTATTTATAAATTTACTAATTTATATAGAATCAATATACAGCCTGTGGGTCTGTCCTAAAGAGTCTGCACCATTTCCTAATTCCTGTTGTCTTTTCTGCCGATCCTTCATTTCTGCTTCCTCCCTTTTTGGACTTGGAGATGTGGACAAATGTTACATACAGGATAAAACAGGTCAGATCCTGCCAAAACCAACATAGCCAACAAAACCAATAAACCAACATGAGGTGGTCTGAGCTTGTGTTGTCGCTGACCCTTGCCCTGGTTGGCCGTGGAAAGGGGCTGCCTGTGTTCCCTGAGGTCAGCTTGGTGTGCAAGGCAAAGGGCAAACTTCATGGCAGGCAGGCGGGCTCATCCAGCTCTGCATGCAACTGCTCCAGCTCCCCTGCATCCTGCTGGACTTCCTACTTCGCTTCTATTTTAGTTCTTTGAATAAATGTGCAAAGAAGGGAAAGACTCCAGCTAGATCACAGGATGGAAATGCAGTGACAGTGCGGGATGGAATGTCTTCAAGAAGACAGAAGTCCCATTGAGCTGCCTTGCTTCCCAATCCCAGATCTGTTCAATTTAGGAGGAGGATGGATGGTGTGTGGAACTAGGTTGCTTAGATGAATACCTCAACCCAGCCACTTTCACGTTGTATATAGACAAATGTCTTAACCTCTTTGGACCTGTTTTATCATCTTTAATGGGTGAATAACCCATAGAGTTCTTGTGAGGATTAACTTATCCATGTGAAAGACCCAACACAGTGACTGACACGTAGAAAACAACACATTGGTTGGGTGGGGAAGGAAGTGAGTACATACTCATGTAAACTGGAGAAGACCTGGTGTGTTCCAACCATGCACTGTGACTCTGGGTTGGACCAGAAGCATCATCTTCCCACAGAGCAGTCCTGGTATGACCCAGAAATGCCTTTCTGGATTGCTGGCTGAGCTGTGACCAGATTCCCTCAGGAATGGTACCAAATCTCTGTTTATACAACGTTTTCTCAAACTGTGGAGTGGGGACCACTTGAGTCACAGTCATCTTGAGTGCCTTTCAAAATGCACATAGGTGGGCTCTACCCAGATCTATAGAACCAATACCTCTTGGATGGGAATGGAGTGGAAATTTTCACCCTTGGTTCTCTCTTGCTCTAGAGCCAGACAGAATTAGCCAAGCTGAGGCTGGGCAAGAGGAGTGAGGGAATGAGACTCCAGGGAGGGGATGGAGCTGAACATGTTTCTGAGAACCCCTCCACCTCCCAGCTCAGGAAACCACTGCCACTGGATTCCCAAGGGCAGAGTAGAGTCTGTGCTCTGCAACTTTTCTTCTGCCCACTGAAGAGAATCCTGCAGGACACTTTATGACAGAGAGGAGTTTTCCAGGCTTTTTCCTAATACTTCTGGGTTATTCTAGTAGTCATAATCAAACACTCTACAGGAAGCTCTACTAGGAGCTGGAGCAATAGGGAAGAATAAGACACAATTCATATCTGGAATTCTGTGGACAGGTGATTCATGGGCAAGACAAGGCAGCCCTTGATAAAGTAATTTAGGAGAGTATAGATTGTGACAAAAGGAAGGATTGTGGAAGGGAGAGGAAAGAACGTGGGGAAGCCTCCCCATCAACCAGATGCACACACTGAGGACTCGACTAGGACAGGGGTAAATGCTCTGAGAAGAGGCATCTCCCTTTCCTCCCTAACTCCGCAGGGGCTGAAGTGGCGCTGGGCACTATGGTGATGGACAAGACCCTGACGTTTGAGTTTAATCCCAAATCTACTTCCAGACACCTACTTAATTTTGAAAAATGATTTCAGCCCTTCTGAGGTTCATTTTTCTCATCTACAAAATGCAGAAGATAATTTTTTACTACAGGTTGGTTGTAACACATAAAAGTTACATGACAATGCTCGATAAACTCTAACGTGCCAGAGATTTATTTTAATTATTTTTTAGAATGCACAACTCCTATTCCACATCATATAGTAAACACATGAGGTGTCACTTTTGTTATTTCTCACAGCTAACAGGATGCCTTACCCATAGCAGATCCTCAGAATATGTTACCAGCCAACACTGATAATCCTTATGTGTTAACCTTCAACAATGCAAAGAAACATCTCTGCTAAGTTCTAGGCTAGGAGCTTGGGGGTTAGGAATACTTTGCAGAGAAGTAAACATTTCAGAAGACCCGAAATCATTAAAAACCAGCCTTAATTGTCTAATTTTTTCAGGCAACAGGAGGCCTATCTTGGAAGAAGTAGGTCTGTAGGCGGAATGGTCAGAGAAGGGCAAAGATGTGTGAATGTAGAGAGGGGTATTTTCCTGCGAGTGGCGCTTTCAGCTAAAAAATCTTTCAAGGCCTCTGCTCCCAACAGAGAAACCCAATCTGGGACCCTGGTGCATGGGGCCAGCCCTATGGTGCTTGGTGTCTGCAATTCTGCTGACTGGGGGTCGTCACCCACTTGGCCAAACAGTCAAGCATCCCAGAGAAGTGGGTCTCGACCTGGCTTTACAGAACCCCATACCCACCATTCATACTCCTCAATGCATGGGACTTAGGATGGAAGGCATGGGGGCCCGTGATAACTTGGTCTAGTTCTTGTGACCTCAGAAAGGCCATTCCAGAGGGGATGGCACAGTCCACTGTGTCACCTGATTGGGGGGTGCAAGCTGCTCCTCGCTCCTCTCTCAGATCCAGAACATCCTGGAGAAAAAGGTTGCAGAGATGTTTCCCTCTGCTAGGTGGTGACTGGCTGCCCAGCTAGAGCTAGGGATAACTCCTGGCAACCGTGGAGGTTGATGAGTCACCAGAGAGGTTTCCAACCTATTCTTGTACCAAGAACAGTACGGTTACCGATTCGCATCAGCACACCTCTATTTTGGGCAGGTCTTTCTCAGAGTTGGTGTTTCCTGCAGTGCGTGTCAAGTACTCAGTCTGTCTTGAGGCCCCTCCTCCCGCATCTGGCATCTCCAGCCTGTGGAGTCACCTTGGCAACACAGGCTATTCATAATGTCAGAGAGATGTGGGACTCACACACCAAGGTTTCCTTAATCACTTTCTTATTCAATTTGCTCAGATTCTCATCTACTGAGATAATATAATTAGATGCTGGCAGCTTGGTTTCATGCCTGGGGCGTGATAGAGGACACAGCGGTGGCAGTTCCATTTCCTTGCCCCTTTATGGAGGTGAGGAGGTTGGAAAATCCAAAGGCATGTGTGTTTCTGTTCTCTTATCTATTGGTGGAAGCAGGCTGCTCTAAGATGGCGTGATGAGCTCTGATGAGCAAAGCTCTTGCTATTCGAGGCGTGGTCCACGGAACAGCAGCATCTCTTAGATGTGCAGGTTCCTCAACCCACCCCAGACCTACTGAATCTGAATCTGCCTTTTCATAAGATCCTGGGTGATGTGTATGCATGTTAATGTTTGGGAAGCACCAAGTTAAACCACTGCATGGGGTCTTGGGTGAGACTGACCACACAGCTCCAAAAGGAGTGACCCGGGGTTAGAGGGTAGGAGTTATACTAGGTAAATTGGTCAACACTGTCTCTCCAGGGTCCCACGGGATAGGAAAGCAGGGCCTCCTCAGGCCACACTGCCTCATTCATTAGGGCCCTCGGACACGTATTAATAATTTGATGCTCCATCAATTGACTGACAGCCTCTGCAAGTCTGTGGAATAAAATAATGACCGCCAAGCACCCCAGACTTCTACAAGCTCTGGGCAGCCAGAGGAGGCGGATCGGTTGCTCCAATTCAGTGCACAGAACTTGTCCTAAGTCGTCACATGCCTAGCAGCCATCATCGTTTTAACACCTATGGAAACCACACAGTTGTTGGAAGCAGTATCCACTCAGCTCAGAAAATCTGAATGGGGGCGCAAGGAAAGATAAAGTGGGAGCATGGACCAGGAAGAAGGAAAACAAAAGAGGGTCAGAGTGTTGGTAAGCAAGAGTGCCTCCCTGTTTATTGTTTTGTTTGATTTTGTTTTTGTTTTTTTACTACTTTTTAAAATAGATCTTTATTGGAGTATAATTGCTTCACAATACTGTGTTAGTTTCTGTTGCACAACATAGCGACTCAGCCATATGCCTACACAAGTCCCCATATCCCTCCTCTTGAGTCTCCCTCCCACCCTCCCTATCCCATCCCTCTAACTCATCGCAAAGCACCAAGCCGATCTCCCTGTGCTGTGCTGCTGCTTCCCACCAGCCAACTATTTTACATTCGGTAGTGTATATATGTCCATGCTACTCTCACTCTGCCCCAGATTCGCCTTCCCACCCCATGTCATCAAGTTCCATTCTCTATGTCTACCTCTTTATTCCTGCCCTGCAACTAGGTTCATCAGTACCATTTTTTTTTGATTCCACATATATGCATTAACATATGGTATTTGTTTCTCTTTCTGACTTACTTCATTCTTTATGACAGACTCTAGGTCCATCCACCTCACTACAAATAACTCAATTTCGTTCCTTTTTATGGCTGAGTAATACTCCACTGTATATATGTGCCACATCTTCTCTTGTGTTTCCCGCTTAGAGAAGTTTCTTTAGCATTTGTTGTAAAGCTGGTTTGGTGTTGCTGAATTCTCTCAGCTTTTGCTTGTCTGAAAAGCTTTTGACTTCATTGAATCTGAATGAGATCCTTGCTGGGTAGAGTAATCTTGGTTGTAGTTTTTTCTCTTTCATCACTTTAAGTATATCCTGCCACGCCCTTCTGGTCTACAGAGTTTCCACTGAAAAATCAGCTGATAACCTTATGGGGATTCCTTTGTATGTTATTTTTTGTTTTTCTCTTGCTGATTTTAATCTTTTTTCTTTGAATTTAATTTTTGTTGGTTTGATTAATGTGTCTTGGCGTGTTTTTCCTAGGGTTTATCCTGTATGGGACTCTGTGCTTCCCAGACTTGGGTGAATATTTCCTTTCCCATGTTAGGGAAGTTTTCCACTACACTCTCTTCAAATATTTTCTCAGACCCTTTCTTTTTCTCTTCTTCTTCTGCGACCCCTATAATTCGAATGTTGCTGCATTTAGTGTTTTCCCAGAGGTCTCTGAGATTGTCTTCAATTCTTTTCACTCTTTTCTCTTTATTCTGCTCCTTGTCAGTTATTTCCACCATTTTGTCTTCCAGCTCACTTATTCATTCTCCTGCCTCAGTTATTCTGTTATTGATTCCTTCTAATGTAGTTTTCATTTCAGTTATTGTGTTGTTCATCTCTGTTTGTTCTTTAGTTCTTCTAGATCTTTGTTAAACATTTCTTATATTTTCTCAATCCATGCTTCCATTCTATTTCTGAGATTCTGGATCATCTTTACTACCATTACTCTGAATTCTTTTTCAGGTAGATTGCTTATTTCCTCTTCATTTATTTGGTCTTGTAGGTTTTTGCCTTGCTCCTTCATCTGTGACATATTTTTTTGCCATCTCATTTTTTTTTTTTTTAATGAGTGGGATTGTGTTCCTGTTTTGCTGGTTGTTTGGCCTGAGGCTTCCAACACTGGAGTTCGTAGGCTATTGGGTAGAGCTGGGTCTTGGTGCTGAGATGAGGAACCCCATGAGACCTCACTCTGATGAATATTCCCTGGGGCCTGAGGTTCTCTGTTAGTCCAGTGGTTTGGACTCGGAGCTCCCACTGCAGGAGCTTTGGCTAGACCCTGGGCTCGCAAACCAAGGTCCCACAAGCCACGTGGGGTGACAAAAATAATAATAATAATAAAAAATAACAAAGTAAAAAATAAATTTAGACTAGGAAATTAACAGAGATGTTAGAAAGAATGTAAAAATAAAAATACAGATTAATCAACAACTAGAAGGTACATCAGTACCACAATAGTAAAAAAGAGGAGGGAAAAGAAAAAAAAAAAAAAAGTGTGTGTAGGGGTAAAGGCCCTGGCTGTGGAGAGCGGGGCCTAAGCAAAGGCGAGGTTTGGGTGGTGGGCGGGGCCTATGCTTAGGACCCACAGGGCTGGAAAAGGCCCTGGGGCTGTGGGGGGTGGGGCTTAGGCTCAAGGAACAGAAGGAGCCCAGGTGTGCCCCCCACCCCTGGTCTCAGAAGGCAGGGGACCTCACCTGGGAGCCCAGCAGGCTCCCTGGGCTTGAGTGGGTGGGGCAAATGCCCTCTGCCCCTCTCCTGCTCCTCCTGCAGGGCCCCTCCCGCCTGCCTCTCCTGATCTTCCCGGCCTCTCTCCTATGCCCCCAGGACCCGCGTGGCCTGGAGGGGAGTTTGGAGGGGGGTACCAGGGCCCCGATCCTGTATAGCCTCCACTTCTTCTCACCCCTCAGTCTCCCTACGTCCTACCGGTTCACTCTGGGGTTCCTCCCGCCTCCTTGGGCGTCAGAGTCCCCCACCAGCGGCCGGCAGGTGCCCTAGTTGTGGGGAGACGCTAACTCCACGTCGTCCCACACCGCCATCTTGATTCCGCCTTCCTGCCTCCCTGTTTTAAAAAGTGAAGATTCAATTTCCTTTTACATTTCAACTTCCTTTCATTTGCAAGATATTTCTAGCATTTTCTCAATGGTTTTCCTAATTACCATTCAACTCATAAGACGCTCTCTCCCCCATGCACAGGAGCTCCCTGGCATTGCATGGGGGAGGGCTGGACAGGCAGCACTGTGGAGAAGGATGTGCTATTGTTCAGATGTGCTAAGATTTCCCATTTCTCCTACCTGTCTACCTCACAGGATGCCCGAGAGCAGAGACTGTGTATTGGGAGCACTCTCATCCCTCAGAAGAGAAGGGCGAAATATTAAGGAGCATAACGATGTCATTGTAGTAAGAACAGGTTTGTGTACCATCCTTCCTGGTAACCTAACTGTTGCCACGAGCGTCCACCTGAGGCATGCAGGTAAGCCTCGGACTTCTGGCGCACATAGTGAACTATAGCTCACACTCACAGAGCAACGGCTTGGAGGGGGATGGACAGACAACCCCCAACTCATCCTCATGACCTCTATGAAAAGACAAAGGGGGGAAATGTTCCTTTACAGGTGATTAGACTGGTATAAGATTTACTGAATAACCGCCTCCTCTGTCATGGACAACGACACGTTTTTTGAGGGCTAACTGGGCAGATAGAATTTGCATCCTCATTGAGTTTATGTTACAGAGATCTGAATTAAAATCTTTCCTTTATTATTAGATCAGATTGGGCAAAATCCCCAAGGAAACAAATTATGGCCTTTAAAGAATAGCAAAATCTCTTCTCTGATAACAATTCTTGGCTGGGCCATTTTTGTTAATAAAATTACAGATCTATTTCTATTCAGAGAGACCAAATATTTATTTCGAGTCAAACTAGCCCAACTTGAGTGATATGTCTTCTCCTGGAGCAATCCAACTAGAGCCAGGAGGATGGAATCACGTAAAGAATGAGCTAGACAGAGGCCAGCTCCCCCAAAAGAGCCATGTGGTGGGGGAAGGGTGTGATTCCCAAGATGTGGGAACTAAGAATACAACCTAACTGCTACACCTAGATGTCCAAGGGAAATGTTGCTGAGGGCTAGACAGGATTGCCCTGTTCTTTTCTTTTCCTTCATGTTCAAACAATGGAACATCACTCTTCCCTACCCTCCACCTCCAATTCTTTCTTTTCTTTTTTATCATAGACTTTATTTTTAGGGCAGTTTTAGGCTTATAGGAAAATTATGCAGAAAGTAGAGAGTTCCCATACATTTCTTACCCCCAGACACATTTCCCCTATCATTAACATCTTGCATTGGTGGGGTACACTTATTATAACTGATGAACCAATATTGATACATTATTAACTAAAGTCCATAGTTTATATTAGGGTGCACTCTTTGTGCTTTATTGTTCTATAGGTTTTGACCATTGTTCGCCATGCCTCTGTCATTACAGTATCATACTAAATAGTTCCACTTTCCTAAAAATCCCTTATGTTCCACCTATTCATCCCCCCTTCCCTCCAAATCCCTGGTAACAAGTAATCTTTTTACTGTCTCTGCAATTTTGCCTTTCCCAGAATGTAACAGAACTAGAAACATATGGTATGTAGCCTTTTCAGACTGGCTTCCTTCACTTAGCAATATGCACTTAATGTTCTTCCATGTCTTTTCATAGCATGATAGCTCATTACTTTTAATTGCTGACTAATATTCCATTATATTGATATACCAAACTTTGCTGATCCATTCACCTATGGAAGGACACCACCATTTCCTTTTTACTTCTCTGTCCTTAGATTTCCACTTCATGTCTTTAATGGGCCACTGTGAACTTCTTGCCCCTTGATATTAACTTATGCAATTATTATACACTATGCCTATATGAAAATGACAGGGCTTAGAGTGTCATTTTGGTTGGCAACTTGGGTACTAGTGGTATATCACCTGTTTACTTGACAAGTGGTACTTGAATATGTACCTAAAGCCAGTGGAGTACGTGTTTAAGGTAGAATGCCCACATTAACACAGTGAATTGGCTACTCAGGCTGAGAGTGACTTACTGGATATTCCAAGAAGTAGTGAGACTTCAACCACTAGAATTTGAAGTTAGGTATCTTCAGGAATGGAGCGGAAGCCTTGTCACCATCTGTGAAATGGAAATAGATCAAATAGTAACTAAAGAGGATTTCGCCCACCCACAAGCCAGTGGTATTGGCCACACTGAGTTAGTACCAAGAAAGGTTGAATAGGGTCAGAGATGTCAGATTTAGGCAATGTTGGAGACAAATACACAGTTTCATTGATTTATCCTTAAAATGTATAAAAATGGTTTTATCGAGGAATGTCATGAATATTATTTTGTTCCCTCATCCACATGGCTGTTTCATGGGCGTGGACCTCTATCAGGCACAGTCTTTAGGTGACCCATCCCCCTGGCTGCAGTTGGATCGGTCCAGGAGAGGACATGGACTCAAGTTGGGCCAGCCAGATACAAAGGAAAAATTCCATTTCTTTGAGTATGGCTAGATTTGGAACAATTGAACTTTCATGCTATTAGAGGTCATATTTTATGCCTTGGACACTAAATTCTCTTTAGAATGAGACCAGTGATATAGATGTGTATGAGAAAGAAACACAGACTCATCTTTTTTTTTTTGCTCCTGTTTCCAAGCATTTTATTGAAGAAAACATAGTTGTCTCCTCAACATCGGTTCTTCCTTCTTTTGGCAACTGCCTCAGTCTTCATTTTGATATGCACGGCTACCCCAAGCATACCTTGGAAATAGCTCAAGTCCATAGTTAAATGACTATGGCCTAAATTCATCATAATCCTCGTGCGTGGGCACAGGTGTTGATCCAGAGGTAGATTGGGGCCACCAAGTGGAGCCAATGAGACAGAGGAAGGTAACTGTTGGAGGATCTGAGGAAAGAGGCTTCGTTACTCTTCAGGAGCCACTTCTGGAAGAGATCCCCACCCCAGATGGGGGTGATGTACTGGACTCAGTTTATGTGCCATCCCAGATCCATGCACTTGCCTTGCTTATAGAGCAGCAAGGCCTTAGCGACAGTCTGCTGTTCCCGCGATTATGGACCCAGGTCATTGCTAGAGGTGGAGAAGCCACATGCTCAGGGGCACCTAGCGAAGAGAGATTGGCTGAGTCTGTGCTCCGGCCCTAGTGTTCCTGTGGGGGCCTCGGCTTTATCAGTAGCCACCTAGAGAAGACTCGGGACAGAACTAGGAAGGGAGGGGGAGTTAGGTCCCGTGAGAATGACTGGTGAAGATAGGGGCCAGGAAGTTGCTGATAAATTCTTCTCTCTTCCTGCACCCACATAGCTGGTCCTGAGATACAGTAGCCGGTGCATCCTTTCTGAAGGCTCCCCTTTGAACTTGCTCTCTCCCCTCTCCCATCTCACTCCCTCTTTCCTTCTCCTGCTTCCCCAAATCGCACTCCAGTCTCAAATAAAGTGCCAACACATCAGTCTTTCTGGGAACCCAGGCTAAGGCAGGAGGATATGACCTCATGGACTGCTGGCATCTCTCTTATGGGAACTAGCAAAAGGATTGAGGCCAGTAGTGTGAAAGACACGTGGAGAGCTGACAGGAACATGATAACATCAATGACCAACCTGGGAGCCCTTCTTACCTCTGGACCTCCAGTTACCCGAGTCAAGAAGAAGTCCATTCTATCTAGTTTTCTGTGAAGGGCAGCTGAATACATTGTAACTGATAACCTTCTCTAGTTTCACCTATATTTGCAGATTCTGGGAGGGTCTCCCTTGTATCATAGCCTTATAATAAATTCCCCTTTTGATTTCAGTTAACGTAAGTTGATTCTGGTACCTGCCAGCAAAAAGATCCTAACTGATATACCCACCTCCATTTTGATTCTGTTGAAAAACCATTAGAGCCCCTTGTTGGGATTCTGGTCCTTTTCACCAAAGAAATAAAAATCAGTTAAAATGTATAAAGTGTATGTATAGCCATGCATAAATCACAGGTTATTTCTGTTTTAATTAAAAAACAGCCACGCACATATCAAACAATTTTTTTAAACAATTCTGGAAGTTTTCCCAAATAAAAAGAAAACAATACCCCCAAATAAGAATAGTTTAAGAATTAATCTCTGCCACGCCAGCTTTCCCCCAGATGATGGATTTGTTAGTTAATCATTCTGAAGCCAGGATTAGAGCACAGTGAACAGTTTAATAAACCATTCATTTCCTACAGTGCTGAGCAGTTTCATGGGCTTTTTACTCGCATGCCATAAACAGGACTATAAATTGTATTAGTAATTGTTTTTGAAAAGGATGTCGAGACTTCTGTTCCAAGATGGCGATTTGAGCCTGCACGTTTAACTACTCCCTTTCTTCCCCAGTTCCTATGGAAATGACCACAAACATATTTTAGAATATGGTTAAAACAAACAAACAGAAAAAAAAAAAACCTTTATTCTGAGAAACAGTGAAAACTGCTATCCACAGGCTACCAACTGGGAGGAATTCGGCAAAATAGCAGAGATAGAAATAGATAGCAGAAGACCAACTAGCCCAAGACTTGATGAGTGCAAGGAAAAGCCTCCCTGCACTTGAGCAATGTAGCAGAACCACCTAGATTCTGATCCTCCTGGAGCAGCAGGGCCTGGGGGGCGAGGCTGGGCAGTGGAGTATTTGGTGCCTGTACTGCAAGGTCTTTGCTAAAATTGGCTCCCATTGGGGGTCATCCTGTCCCTTAGAAAGGAGAGCTGGACCAGCTAACCTCAGGTCACTACAACAAACACAGGAAAAATAACAATAATAAAAGAGGAAAAAGAAGAAAAGAACATCAGGGACCTATAGAGATGCTGAGACCCTGGCCTCCTCCAGCTGTATTCACTTCTTGAGGTCATTGTCAGAAAGTGGAAAACACTTTCCAATCATGTGCCAGAGGCTGATGGGCAATTTTCTTCAATCAGGAAGTAGTTGGAGCTTTGTCGATTATATGAAAATAGCAAAGCCATACTAGACCTGAAGGTCTCCGGAATAGAAAGGGCCCTTCTGCCATCCAAAGGTTAAGGTACTAGGAGCTAGGGAATGGATTGAAGTTTATTGACTTTCAATTGATGAAACATTGACAACAGCATCAGATAGTGAAATTACACCTCTCGGCTCAGAGAATATTGTTTCTTGTCCCAGACTCATTGTTGAAGTTGACAAGTAAATGGCTTTCTGGTAAACATTTATTCCATTTTTCAATCTGGACACCAAATTGATGTGTAGCAATAATGTGAGGGTAATTACAGGAGTCTGAAGGACCTGAAGTCTTGCAAAAGCCTAAATGTTTTCGAAAGCAGGCTGTTTCTTTTACTTTCCAGTCGGCATTGGATTGCTTAAGAGGACAATGCATGCGGAAGAACTGGATTCAATTCAAAAACTACGTATGTGGGTTTTCTGGGAGGGGAGATACAGAGCTTAAGGTGGCACTGATGATGTTTTCTTTCTCATCATCTCCCTATCCTCTCCTTTAAATACCTTCTCATTAATTCTGCAAAATCCACCAGACAATTCTCCACTCCCAGGGGCTTTCTCACCTCAGTTGAAAACAGCTCTTCCTTCACAACAGATGATTCAATTTTATTTTCCCCTTGCTAAAGGGGTGGAGGTGAGGAGGAAAGGAATTATTCCTCTAAACTAAGATTTCTCAACATTTCACATTGTCTTCCTCCTTCACATTCATGAGCCGCCCTCCTCCCCCTTCATTTCTCATTAAGAATGCTCGACAGCAAAACTCTAATTAACGTGTACCTTACAAGGGAGAGTGAGCCTTAAACCTCTGAGGCTCAGTGTGCCTATCTGTAGAATGGGGCTATTAAGGGATCCCTTGTGGGGTTATGTGAAGTATTAAGGAGAGAATTTATATGAAAGCATGCTTTAAAACAAAAGCGCCCTAGGGGATACAGGGGTAGAGTGAAATTACAGAGTGATGGAGAGCCAGGAACCTGGCAGCCCCATTTAATGTGCGACTCTGGGTGAATTATTTAACCTCTCTGTTCCTCGGCTTACCTATCTGTAAATGGGGATATGCGTGCCCACTTCAGATAGTCTTTGTGAGAATCAATGAGTTCTTAATGAATATAGGCTAACATAAAAATAAAAGACATCGTTCTTACAATTTCAGAATAATCCTGTCATAAGTAAGAGGTTTCCTATCTCCTCCACAAAGTGATAACTTTTAATATAGATATTCAATGGCCTGTCTGGGGATGTGTGGTGTTTGGAAGAAAACGCAGATCCAGATACAGAGTCAACTCTCTGTATTCAGTAGAGGTCTGAATTTTATATGGAGGTCAAGGGAGAACGCTCTGGTATATTTCACGGAAGTAAGGGGAAGATATTTAAACCGGAGGATGGAAGTGAGTAAGTACACAGGCCTAACTCTACACAATGAACAGGTGTATGCTGCTTACCTCCTCGTTTTAGGACCGTTCCCATCCTGAGCTCCTAGTGGCCCAGATCCTCATCTCGTAGGTTGTAAATTCTGGTGTCTACCATCATCCCCTAAACTGGGGATTAACCACTGAGTTAACTACCGAGAGACTATTATCATCCTAGAGGTACTGGCAAAAGTTCTTAACCTTCCAAAGAGGGATCTGTATTTGTGGAGTTTTAGGCCCAACGATAGTCCAAGGAGGGGTTTTGCAAGAGCTAGACAGTGATAGGCTAGGAAGAGTTGCAAGACATTCAGGGCCAGATCAACTGTTGGAGGCCCTGAACACTAATAACATTTTGGTACTCATTAAATCCCATATAGTTCATAGTAAACATTATATAAAATCATAAAACATAAATACCATACCCACGTGTACGCTGAAAAAGAAATACATTCATTTTAGATTTACTGATTTCAAAAGTCTGGGTAAGTTCATCAAAGCTGAATCCGTACCATCTCTCTCCTCTCTCTCTGGCCCTGCTTTCTGGTGACCTCGCCACATCCTCAGGCTGCCTGTCAAGTGTCCGCTCCCTCCCATCTCCACTTCCTTCTGCTGCGGTCACCAGCCAAGCCATCTGCTCCAGCTCTCCGAGGAGGTGCCTCAGGAACTCTTGCCAGGCTCTGCCGCCAGGGCCATCCTATCTCCTCCCCCGCCACCACCACAGAGCTTCCAGCTCTTTGTACCATTGACAGTTCTCCAACTTGGCTCATAAAGCCCAGCTCCTTGAACTCCCACTTCAGAGACAAGGTGACAGCTAACACCTTGTCTTGTTTGAAGTGTATGCTGTATTGGGGAAAAAAACCAAGAGAGTGGGTTCCCAGGAATTGCTTTCCTGCTTCTTTGGGGACGGAGCTGGGGCCTCTTCCCAGTGTGTGGGGTTTAATCCCAGGCTCTCCAACAAAGATGGCAGACAGAACTGTGTGGTAGAGACACCTGCGGCATTAGAGGCAGAAACGCCTGAGTTTGTATCTTACTTTAGGCACTCGCTACCTGTGTAAGGCTACTTCACCTTGCTGAGCCTCAGTTTCCCCCTGGGAAAATGAATATGATGAGAGTGTTTGTCAAGAGCACCTACAGTGAGGTAGGTGGGTGCCACACCTGGCTCGGAGCAAGGGCGTAATACACGGGAGATTTTATTTATAAAAAGGCCGGGTCCTGTGACTCGGAGACTGGCAACACATCCCTTGCATGTACCTGAGATTCTCCTGTTCCTCGGGGTGAATCCCCTAGAGAAGCAGACTGGAGACTGACTTGCACCATCAGAAAGGGTACCTCACACTCCACTTTATCGACCTTTTATCCACGACTTGTCACCAAGCCAAGGCTACATCAGAAGACACGCCTGATCTATGGATTAGGAGGAAAAGCAGCCCTGTCTTCCCCAAGCTCCTAGAGACCACCTAGCTCTTAGGGCCAGGTAGTGGAGGAAAGAAGTATATCCTCAAGTCTTTCGAGCAGGATTTTCAAAGTGAATCCATTGTATATGAAGAATTTCCTGAAAGCTGAGAAAGGCTAATTTGATGGACTGATAGTGAAAATAGTGCCTCTGACAGTTTTGGGTCTGTGGCCTTTAACAATTTTTTTTCAGTATAGAACTCAGGTAACTCCCATCAGCATGTAGATTTCCTTGCTTATAAAATGTCAACTCCACAGTCAAGTGACTGCTTAAGGAATCTGCAAAAATGGATTCTAGAACATTTTGCATCCCACCTAGCGACTAGTCTGGGTCTCATTTATTTTCTCCCTTGGAGTCAGGGACATCAAAACCTTACAGGCCCCAGTCAGAACCTGCTTCCTATGCTCATGACCTGTGCAGTCACATGGGGCCCAGTGTCTAGAATGGTCCTATAATTGGTTTGATGTTCTGCTGTCAGAACATTAAATTCTTAACAAGTATTATTCAATTATTAATAATTTTTGAACAAGGAACCCTGCATTTTCATTTTGCACTGGGCTTTGCAAATTATGTAGCTGGCTCTGGCCCCAGTACCCAGCCCGTTGTCTGTTGTATAATAGATGCTTATTTACTATTTGAAGAAAATTAATGATCAACAGTGTAATGCCCTCTCTGTTTCTTCATTAGAGTATATTCGAGCTATGGTCCATAAAGCATTTGAAACCCTCCTATGTGTTATAACCTGAACAAAGGCCATGTTAAGTCTAAAAATTATACTTGAAACTTAGAAACCTAATGTGATACGTGAAATACCAGCTACCAGTGGATTCCCCCCCAAACAGGAACAATTTACAAATCTTCCATTTGCCTGATAGTAACAGCTTCTGCTACTGAACATCTCAAAGGAATAACAGGTCAAAGTGCTGAGTAGAGAATTCTGCCAACTCAATATGCTAAAGCTATCGAGGTGATGCTATTAAGTCCCAAGAAGCGAATATTCAGATCTCATTCAAATGAAGTTCTTAGGGGGAATTGCCCTTTATATAACAATTGATTTTTCTAAAGTGAATTACCAGTTATAGGATGTTTACTCTGGTTTGTTGTTTAGGGACTCGGGGATGTGTATGAACCACACTTCAGGAAAGAGAGCTGAAAAGCAGGGCAACGTGCAGAATTGTAATCAGAAAGTGGATGATAAAATCATTCAAAGAAATAAAGCAGAAGCCAGCCAGAAAAACACAATTAAAAAACTGAGAAGTGAGTGAAATCCCCAAAGGGTGACCATGGTGGGATCCGACACTGAGGTGATGTAATACGTTGAACTTCATCTTCCATTCCAAAGGATTCAATTTGCAAGGGCACCATCAGTGTAGGTTAAATAAAACACTCTTGTTTAGAAACAGGGTGGTGGTGAGCGGGGGTGACTATATCTTATAACAAAGGATAATGGGGAAAATATGGGACATTCCTTCTCCACACCTCTTCTTGCTTCTCTCTACAGACCTTTATCACTGACAGTTCTCAGCATTCTCTCTCAGAGAATGGGCAGCTGCTGAAAAGTTTCAGAGCAAGGGCAACAACGTGGGGAATACTGCAGCAGAAATACAACCAGCCGCAGAGAAGGCCAAATAGGGAAGGAAATGAGATCAGTAAGACTCTAGATTTTTTTTTTTTTTTTGCGGTACGCGGGCCCCTCACTGTTGTAGCCTCTCGCGTTGCGGAGCACAGGCTCCGGACGCGCAGGCTCAGCGGCCATGGCTCACCGGCCCAGCCGCTCCACGGCATGTGGGATCTTCCCGGACCAGGGCACGAACCCGTGCCCCCTGCATCGGCAGGCGGACTCTCAACCACTACGCCACCAGGGAAGCCCAAGACTCTAGATTTTAATAGCGAATTCAGGAATCAATCAATCTAAATCTTTTTGGATTACAATGTGCCCTGTGCTCACGAGACCTACATGAAGGGTGGCAGCCAGGAGAATATTTGTGCTTCACCGGAAGTACAGAGTAGATAACTCCTGAACGAGTCTTTTCCGCGTGGATTTAACCTGGAGGCGGTTCTCAGCCTCCCAAGCCAAAAGCCAAAGCACAGGATATAATTCCTCTCAGATGGAGAACGAACACCAGTAGGAGAAAAGAGCAAGAGGTGATTTTATACACAGGCAACATACTGCAATTTATGGAACTTGAACGATTGAGGATGGAAAGACAGAGTTCTCTGTAATTGGTGTTAAAGCCTTACAACAAGGAAATGCCATGTGGCCAGAAAGAATAAAAACGGGACAGAAAAGAAGAGGATCGGGTAATGAGAAAGAAGAGAGGAAAGGATGCAGGCCAGACGAGGGCTGAGACAGCTTCTGAACCCACAGCCTGCTTGAGGTTCTCACCAATTCCAAGGTGAAGACAGCGTGAGAGTTAACATCAGAAGCACGTTATTTTATTTGTAGTTTTTTGGTGATACTTCGGTTAACAGTTGAATAAACTGTGTGTGATTCTCAGTTTGGCATAGAAAACAACATAAAATTTAACATTTGACTTTCGTGTCCTAAAGTTCCTTGGCCACCGGTACCAGAGGAAAGTTTACACTGCCGACTGCTTCCCTGGGCCGCACCTGCTCGCATGTAGCTCCCTCTCCCCCAGCCCTCCCCAATCCACCCACTCTTCCTGTATTCATCTGAACGCCCTCCTACTGCTGCGGGAGCTGCCAAAAGCCCACTGCCACATTCCTTTGCTTGTTTTTTGTTTTTGTTTTAACATCTTTACTGGAGTATAATTGCTTTACAATGGTGTGTTAGTTTCTGCTTTATAACAAAGTGAATTAGTTATACATATACATATGTTCCCATATCTCTTCCCTCTTGCATCTCCCTCCCTCCCACCCTCCCTATCCCACCCCTCTAGGTGGTCACAAAGCACCGAGCTGATCTCCCTGTGCTATGCGGCTGCTTCCCACTAGCTATCTATTTTACGTTTGGTAGTGTATATGTGTCCATGCCACTCTGTCACTTTGTCTCAGCTTACCCTTCCCGGGGGGGGGGGGGGGGGGGAAGGTCATGAAGAACCTAGGGGTAAGACGGGAATAAAGACACAGACCTACTAGAGAATGGACTTGAGCATTACTTTGCTTTTTAAAGCAGTGGGACAGAACACGTCTTTGTGTAAATGTCTTCTATCTAGGTGATGCCCGGGGAAGGCCACAACTTTCAAAGGGAAACAAGCCCTTTTGAGCACTTTTCTAAACCAATAGTGAAGTCTCACTCTAAGAGGCATCCTACTTTGCTCTCGGACCAACAGTTCAAACACCAGGTGGTTCTTTAAAAATAATTTCTCTTCTTTTTTCTTTATAAATTTCTATGTTACTAAATAGTCCTCTAAAATATTATTTTTAAATGGTGGCATATCATTCAGTCCCATGGATGTGACACTTTTAAAATACAATGCCCTGCTGTTGGATGTTTTAATTTATTTAAGTTGTTTAATATTGTGGCCAATATTTTGCTATTATAAATAGGGCTAATATATATACTATGTGTATATTTTCATGCATGTACGATTATTTCCTTATAAATACATTGAAGTAGAATCATTATAAAATACTATAACTTTGAAGCAAATTATTCTGCAGCTTCTTGTATGTATTTTAAATGATGTGCTGAAAGCTTTACAAATGTATAAAAGGCCTATGTTATTGCACCCTTAGCCACTCAGTGAATAAGTTAAAAAAGAAGTTTATAGCATTAGAATTATGAACGATTATCACAAAAATAAGTACATTGCCAGACAGTCAATAGTCATAAATAGTGCGTACTGCTTGAGGTTTAAAGAAACAAGAAAAATTAAAACTTGACCAAAGGAGTTTCATAAGGCTTTTATGAATAATAAATCACTCCAAATTCACTTCTTGCTGTTGATAACTATGACTGACATCCACCTCAAGGTAACTGTGATTTGACATATTTTATAAGAGTTGGGTACAATAATTAAAAAGCTTTAAGAAACAAAGGCTTTGAAAGAGTTTTAGTATCAAAAACTTTGGTTGAGCAGACAGTTCCATTCATTTGCATTAAGGCAAGACTATTTTGAAGAATTATGAGTCAACATTGCAAATATATATTGGTATATGCCATATTTAAAAACATACTTTCCCTACTACTTCCCTATACTTCCCTTCTGCTCCAATCGAGGTGGTCAGATCATGCTAACAAAATGTTTTCTTAATTTTCCAAGAAATATATGACTACTTTCTTTTAGAGACATTAAATGTTACAGATAGGAGATTTTCATTTCCAGCAATTATAAAGTAGCATGTATCAGATTAATCCTACAGTTATGATCAATCTTAGTACATTTCAAGTATACAATATAGAATATTTACTAAAATTGATGATTTGCTCGGGCATAATGCAAGTCTCAACAAATTTCAAAGAATTGAAAAAAAAAAATACACTATTCTCTGACCTCAGCGGAGTTAAGATAGAAACCGGTCAGCCAAAAATCACTAAAAATGTTTTCAGTGTTTGAAAATTAAGCAATAAACTGCTAAATATTTCATTGATCTAAATAAGAAATCACAGTGGAAATTAGAAAATGTTTTAAACTAAATGATGATGGGAACATACTTCATATCAATACTCCTGGGTCAGGTTAGAGCTTATTTTAGCGAGCTTTTGCTGTGTAAAAAACCATCCCAAATTTTAATGGCTTAAAAACAACCACCATTTTATTAATATCAAGATTCTATGGTTTGCTTGGGTGGTTCTTCTATTCTGGCTTGGCTGACATTGTTGGACTCTCTTGTATCTATGGTCAGATAAAGGTCGGGGAAGATGGAAGACCTAGAATGGCCTTATTCACATGTCTGGCAGTTAGCAGACTTTCAGCCAGGATACCTTAGTTCTTCTCCATGTGACCTCCTCCCCTCCAGCAAGCTAGCTTGCTCTCATTCATGGGGTGTTCTCAAGTTTTCAAGCACAATAAGAAAAGACAAACTTCAATGCTTAAAAGTTTTCCAAATCTCTGCTTGTTTTATGTTTGCTAACATCCATTGATTAAAGCAAGTCACGTAGCCAAACCTAGACTCAAGGACAGAAACAACTTTTGATGGAAAAATCTGCAAAATTATATTACAATAGGTCATGCAGACAGAGATAGAAAAAAATTGTGGTCACTTTTACCATCTACACACAGCTTAAACAGTGCTCAGAGGGAAATTTATATCTTTAAATACATATAGTAGCAAGTGAGGAGGATTTGAGTTTTTAATCTCACGAAGTTCGAAAAGGAAAAACTAAGCCCAAAGAAGGCAGTAATAAAGAATAAAAATTAATGATAAAGGAAATAAACATACAATAGAGAAATTCAACAAAGCCAAAAGTGTGTTCTTTAAAAATATTGATAAAATTGATCAACAAGAAAAGTAAGAGAGAAGAGACAAATTATCAATAAAAAGAATAAATCAGTAGCCATTACGACAAGTCGGGCAGGTGTTACAAAGATGAGAATTTATAAACAACTGTTTGCCAATATCTTTGAACGTAAGATAAAATGGAAAAATTCATTGGAAAATACAAGTTGCTAAAATGGACAACAGAAGAAATAAAATCCTATATTTATGAAAGTAATTGTCATTTTATCGAAAACCCTTTCCACAAAGAAAATTCAGACCCATGTCTTCACCAATGAATTCTTCCAAATATCTAAGAAATAATACCAATCCTTCACAAACATCTCCAAAGAATAGAAAAATAGGTGACACTTCTGAACTAGTTTTACAAGCCTACCAAACCCTCATGCCAAAACTTTAGGAGGACACTACAAGGAAGGAAAATTATAACAAAAATGCTAAATAAAATATTAGCAAATTGAATCCATAAACCAGTTAGGCTTATTTAAGTTTAGAAAAATTAGGAAATCAATCAATAAAATTAACCATATTAATAAAATAAAGGAGAAAAATCATGTGCTCATTATTTTGCCAGATGCAGAAAAAATATTTTGATAGAATTTAATACCCATTCATGACTTCTTTTAACTTTTTTTTTTTTTTTTTTTTTTGGCAAACCAAGAATAGAAGAGACTTCCTTAATTTCCATAAAGGGTGTATGTATATATATATATTTTTTGCGGTACACGGGCCTCTCACTGCTGTGGCCTCTCCCATTGCGGAGCACAGGCTGCGGACGCGCAGGCCCAGCGGCCATGGCTCACGGGCCCAGCCGCTCCGCGGCACGTGGGATCCTCCCGGACCGGGGCACAAATCCGTGTCCCCTGCATCGGCAGGCAGACTTTCAACCACTGCGCCACCAGGGAAGCCCAAGGGTGTATTTTTTAAAACCTACATAAAACTTCATATATAATGATAAAATTATTTAAAAGGCCTTCCCAAGATTAGGAATAAGGCAAAAATGATCATTTTTACTACTTATATTCAATGTTGTACCTGAGGTTTCAGCCAGTGCAATAATGTTTAAAAAAAGAAAAATTGATAGATATAAGTACTGGAAAGGAAGAAATAAAACTGTCATTATTCACAATGACATAATTGTGTATGTAGAAAATTCAAAGGGTAAAATTTCAGAATAAATAATTGAATTTAGCAAGGTCCCTGGATACAAGATCAATATAGAAAAGTCAATTATAAATATTTCTATATCTTAACAATATACAATTAGAAGATAAAAGTTTTAAATTACATAATATAAAACAGCATAAAAACTTTAAATATCTAGGAATAAATCAGATTAAAATGTGTAAAACATCACCAAAGAAAACTACAAAATATTACTGAAAGAAATAAAAGAAGATATGAATAAATGAAAAGATACACCCGTTTTCAGATTGAACTACTGAATATTGTAAAATTGTCAATTTTTCCTAAATTAATCTTTAGATTCAACAAAATCCTAGTCAAAAACTTCAGAAGCCTTTTTTTGTGTGTGTGGAAATTGCTAAGTGGATTCTAAAATTTTAAATGGAAATACAAACGGCCAAGAATAGCAAAAGACAAACTTGAAAAATAGTAGGGTGGAGGATTTATGCTATCAAATATCAAATTATTACAAACCTACAGTTATTAAAACAAGAACAAAACAAACAAAACAGTGTGGTATTGGTAAAAGGACAGAAAAGTGAATGAACAAAGGAACAGAGTCCCAAAATGGACCTATACGTACACAGCAACCATTTTTAAAATAAAGATGTCACAACACTGTAATGAGGGGAAGGGGAACTTTTTCCCATAAATGATCCTTGACCCATTACATACCTATACAGAAAGAGATGAACCTTGAACTCTACCACACACAAAAAGCAATTCCAGAAAGATTATAGATCTAAATATGCAAGGTAAAATAATAAAGCGTCTAGAAGGTAACATAGCACTGTATCTTCATGACCTTGGCAGTAGAAAATGGAACACCACCTTTATTGAAATATCTGGCTCAGATGTAGTTGACATATCCAGTCTGCTCTACCCAGCCTTCTCCATTCTTCCTAGCTCACTCCAATTATCCTCTTTTCTGAGCTTCTATTTCTCTCTCTTACAGTTACTACCGCATATGTTAGCACTCACATTGTAAATCATGCCCAATTTTTGTCCTGTGTGTTGGTCTTGCAAGCTTTATGATGGCAGAGCTCATCATTCTCTGCTGTTTTCAATAGTGCCTGAGTTAGTGCCAGGCCCTCAATTAGTAACTCGGAAGTCCAGGTGGTCCTAAATCTCTCTGAACCTCTGCTCTGTTCTCTGTCCTTTCTAGGACACAATGCTTGAGTCCCTTCATTCATCTAAACACTGCAGAAGTCTGACCTAAGTGTTTCCTGAAAGCAAAACATTCTACCAGGCATCACACAGGCTGCAAAGTTGTGTAGGTATCATTTTATGCTCTCAACAAGTTTATCATCTCTTAAGGGAGATATGGGGCAGAATCATTATTTTGTACTTCAGAGAAGTGTGGGATGAGTATCTGAAGAAGAAGAACAGAAGAGAAGAAGGAATTATTTTGCCCCGGCTAATCAGGAAGGGCATTTTGAATAAGTGGCATCTGAGATGGGTCCTAAAGGTTATAAAAGACTATTCCAGGCAGAGCAAAAACTTAATGAATATTTTTTTGAATTGATGAACTACAATTCTTGGATAACTGTTTGAATAGATTTCTCCTGGAATAATTAAATTGACCTCCTATAACCACAGAAGAGCACTTGTTCAGCCTATGAAGCAAGTGCTCCTGGAAGGACAGAAAAGATGAAGTGGTTGCTTTCGTCTGAAGTCTATGGCTTTTAAATCTGAGCTGTCAGAGGCCTGTGTCAGCAGAAGCTCTTATCTTTCATATACATAGATGGCTGTTTTCTGCTGCTTCCTTCCAGCTCAGGGGAAGAAGTTATTGCAACAAGTCTGCTTTGGAACTTTTTAGTAAGTCTTCCACTGCCTTTGTGAAATTGAATGAAGAGATTGCATTACGTTTTTAAAAGAGTTGAAAGAATAAGTCAGAACAATAGAAGTCCAGATTAGCTTCAAGATTCATGTCAGAGATTAGTGGGAATGTAGGAACAGATGGGAGGGCCCTGAATTCCTTGGTGTTAGAATAACACAGTGCCTGTGTTGCAAACTCAAATGCCTACAGGGAGCATGGAGGTAAAAGAAGTGGGTGGGTGGATGGGCTGAATATAAAAATAGTAACAGCAGAAATGTGATGAGAAATGGCAACTCACACTTGGGCTGTAGTAAGGCAAATTCTCAGGCCCTACCCAGACCTACTGAATCAGAAACTCCAGGGTGGGACCCAGCAATCTCCAAATGGTTCTGATGGATAGTTAACATCTGAGAAATACTGCAATAAGGAAAGTGAAAACAGGCAAACTGGTATGCTCACACCCCATGTAAAGGCCAAACATTTCTCTGCCCTATGTGATTTTTGCCTTGTAGGACATAGACCCTATGTTGCCAGACTTTCCACTTTTGTAAAGAGAGGTCATACGTCTGAATTTTTACGTGATAGCTCTTGATTTTTTTATGTATAGTAATAGCCATGATTAAAAAACAAACAAACAAAAAAACCTCTGGTGGCCAAATATAATCGCGGTCAACATTTCACCACTGAAAATTGGCTTGCGATCTCTAGCATAGTGATTAAAAGCATAAGCTCCAGAGTCAGACAGCTGTTAAATTCAAATTCCAGCTCTTCTTACTTTGTGGGTACTTGTAAAAGCAAATTGTTTAATATCCCCAAGCCTCGATTTCCTCCTGTGTGAAATGGGCATAATAATAGTACCTGCTTCAGAGGGTCCTTGTGAAGGTAGGGTGAGGTAATGCTTATTCAAGGGGCTGGCACATTGTAAGTGCTCAGTAAATGATACCTTTATAATTACTCTGCTCAAGCACAGAACATGCTGGGTCTGTAGGGAAAAGGCAGGCAACTGAGATAGGGGAGTAGGGAACTCATTGATTTCTCTGGGCTGAGCTGGGTGGTCCTACACAGTGTCCAGAGTAAGTGGCAGCCTCACGCAGGGACCAGGCTGTGCTCAAGCAGGAAGGAGATGCATTTGATGGGTGGGACCCAGTAGTAGAAGATTCCCATAGTCCCACATGTCATTTTGGGCAATCTGCTCGTATATGGCCAGGACTCAGCCTGGGCTGGGAGTAAGGACCCTGGCAAGTCTTAAATTCCTGGGATCCCAAAAGCAGGTTATGTTCAAAGTTTAAATGTAAGAACAGCCAGGTAGCCTGTACATTAGCTCAGACCCACCCATGGGTCAGTACATCTGAGGGTGTCGGGGAAGGGGAAGAAGAAAAAAGATAAAAAGCGGTGTGCCCATCGAGAGCATATGCTAGGTAGAGTAGATACCAGGTCTGTGGGCTGCCACGATTACCTCCAGTCCCCACATCTGGAGGGGCTGAGGCAGCTGATATACTTCCTGTCTTAATCTAGACCAGCTCAGCTCCAAGGCATGAATGAGCCTGGAGGTGGAAGGCTTTGGAGACACTTCCTGTGAGTGGCTAGGAAAGGTGAAGCTTGACAGATACAGATGCTGGCTTAGGCAATGGGGTATCACTCATTTTTCTAGAAGGCAAGAAATTATAGTACTAATTAAAAGGGTCAACTTTCAGTCAGTATATAGGATGCACTGGGTGAGGAGTCAGGGAAAAAGGGAGACCATGGCATTTACCCTGGCCAGTAATCTCAGCATTTGGACCACTCTCCTCTCAGTATTATTCAGGACAGACATCTTTAACTGATTAAAATGTCCTCTCCTGGGCTTCCCTGGTGGCGCAGTGGCTGAGAGTCCGCCTGCCGATGCAGGGGACACGGGTTCGTGCCCCGGTCCGGGAAGATCCCACATGCCGCAGAGTGGCTGGGCCCATGAGCCATGGCCACTGAGCCTGAGCATCTGGAGCCTGTGCTCCACAGCGAGAGAGGCCACAACAGTGAGAGGCCCGCGTACTGCAAAAAAAAAAAAAATCCTCTCCTGCTAATATCCCTGAAAAGACATCAACATCTTTCCAAAACTCTGCTCTATACAGAGTTACCATATGATCCTGCAATCCCACTCTTGGCCATATATCCGGAGAAAACTCTAATTCGAAAAGATACATACACCCTCATGTTCATAGCAGCACTATTTACAACGACAAAGGTATGGAAGCAACCTAAATGTCCCTTGACAGATGAATGGATAAAGAAAATGTGGTGTATATATACAATAAAATATTACTCAGTCATCAAAAAGAATGAAATAATGCTGTTTGCAGTTACATGGATGGATCTAGAGATTATCATATTAAGTGAAGTAAATCAGACAGGGAACGACAAATACCATATGATATCATTTATTTGTGGAATCTAAAAATATGATACAAATGTACTTATCTACAAAACAGAAACAGACTCACAGACATAGAAAACAAACTTACTGTTACCAAAGGGGAAGTGGGGGAGGGGTAAATTAGGACCTTGGGATTAGCAGATACTCACGACTATATAAAAAATAGGTGAACAACAAGGACCTACTGCATAGCACAGGGAACTACACTCACCTATACCTTGTAATAACCTAAACGGAAAAGAATCTGAAAAAGAACATATATATGAATAAGTGAATCACTTTGCTGTACACTTGAAACTAACACAGGATTGTAAATTAACTATACTTCAATAAAACAAAACAAAACAAAAAAACTTTGCTCTATCTAGACAGCTACTCCAACAGACGGAAATTAGCACTTAAAGTTCCTGGTTTGGGTGTCCATTGCTACAGGGTGATGACAATGGGGGTGAAAGAAAGGGGTTATTCAAAAAATGTTGTGAAATATCATCGACAGGAGTCAGTGCCTAAATTTTTGATGGGGGTTGGGGGGTAAGATGGGGCCAGCCTGAAGAAACCCAGGTGAAAGATCACAGTAAGTTTTCAAGTCTAAGAGTGGGAGACTGTTTGATGCTGTTAAGAAAAGGACCTTCCCTCCAAAAAACAAAAAAACATATAAACCACCGAGGAATTCAGAAAAATGAGCAGGTTGGTGGAGAAAAGATGATGAGTTCACCTTCTGAGGTCGGGCAGAATAAGGAGCTGGAGGTGTCCATGGAACAGTTTGACATGCTGGACTCTTCTCAAATCCTATCAGCTTTTAAACTTGGTGTGTGAGGCTTTGGGAAGATGTCAAGAATGTGTTGGATACTTTGTCCTTGAGAAGTTCAGGAGATAATGGAGGCATAGGGACACCCACACATGACTAACAAGGACTTGTATAACCAAAAGGAATCAAACAGAAACCACACATATTTAGAAAGGGGGATGAGTGGGGAAACAAGGCAAGTCATGGAAGCTGAGGGTGGATCTCAAATAAATTCTGAGCATGAATAGAACACTGGGGCCAGAAGATGATCCAAATTCTTCCTTAGACATGGGTAATTATTCAAAAAGGACATCTTCTTGTCCTGAGAATCCAAAAACCATCACTGATGCCATCATCATAGGATATTTATTTACCAAGCATCAGCATATTGTCAGCATTATGCTAGTGGTCAAAAACCCTTTGCCCTATGAGGAACTCACAGACTTGTAGGTGGAAGATATGTACCAAGTTACTGCAATACAGCAGGAGAAGTTCTGAGATACCTGTATACACAGAGAGATACGGGAGCATGTAGCATGTCTAATGAAGCCTGAGAGGAGCAGGGCAGGTGTCCTGCAGAGGATGAAGTTGGAGATGCACTGAAAGGAAACTAGAAAGATTGGGATGAGCAAATACACACTACTATATACCCATCCTTATCCATCTGCGTGCCAAGTTGCCCAGGCTTTCTAGGCAGCACCCAGCAGGAGCAGCAGAGAAGTGTGCAGGTGTGGAGTACGACTCAGGGTGGGCTCTTTAATGCAGTTCCTCAAGCTTGCTCTTGGAAAAAGGCCAGAGAGTTTTAAATCGCCTTTTATTTATTTTGTCTTTTTTTTTTTGAGGGAAGCATAGCAGAGCATTTGTAGCTAAACTATTGTAATTCTTCTCTGCTGGCTGACTTCCAGAATAAAGCTGATTAAATAGACTCACCGCCTTTTGGGGCAGACGCCCCAGGGCATCCTTCTTATATACTGATCTTCCCCAAAGTCTTTTCTACCAGGGAAATGAGAGGGAAGTTGATCTGAGAAAGTTGTTAAGATGAGAGGTTTTTTGGTTCTTATTGCTTGTTTGTTGTATCACTGCTAGGTCTCCCATCTTTTAAAAATTAAATTTTATTTTTCTATCACTTTTGTAATGCTTAATTTTGGAAAAAAGAAAAAAAAAAACCTAACAAAGTTTACCACCTCAACCATTTTTAAGGGTATGCTTCAGCAGTGTTAAATACAATCACATTGTTGAGTAACCGATCTCCAGAAATGTTTTACGTTGCAAAACGAAAACTCTATACCCATTAAATAACAATTCCCCATTTCCTCTTCCCCCAGTCCCTGGTACCCACCATTCTACTTTTTGTCCCTATAAATTTGACTCCTTTAGATAATCTCACATAAGTGCAATCACACAGTGTTTGTCTTTTTGTGAGTGGCTTATTTCACGTAGCATAATGTCCTCAGGGTTCATCCATGTTGTAGCATGTGTTATAATATCCTTGCTGTTCAGGGCTGAATGCTATCCCACTGGGTGTATATATCACATATTATTTACCCATTCACTAGCGGCTGAACATGTGGCTTGCCTTACATCTTGGCTATTGCGAACGATGCTGCTATGAACATGAATGTACAAATATATCTTCAAGACCGTGTTTTCAATTATTTCAGATATATTCCTGGAAGTGGGATTACTGGATGATATGGTAATTCTATTTTTAATTTTGTGAGGAACCACCGTAGTGTTTCCCATAGCAGATGGACCATTTCACATTTAGGTCTCCCACTTTTTAAGGAGGAATTTATAACCTCTGATATCAGGAGGACCCCCAGGCCTCCCGGACCCCCTTTACCTCGTGACCAGGTGAAGGCCCTATCCTTCCACCAGTCCTTTGTGGAGAAGGAGGCAGCTGTCCTCAAATATGGACAGAGAAGTTAGGACACCATCAACAGGTGAGGTAGCAATTCTGCAGAGCAACTGGATCACAATGTGAGGCCCAAATAGAAGATGAAGTCACCCACCCAGCACCATCACCTGCTGAACTGCCAACTGATCTCTGCTACTGTCAGAGAACAGTCCACCCATGTATCTGGGAACCCTGCTGCATTTGAGAGCCTGCTGCAGCTGATGTGATACCTTTAGCATTTGATGACACCATGACCCTTGATTTCCAGGGAAAAGCAATATTGTGATTTATAAGAAATATATATTTGGATATTGAGATAACCAAAATATCTTTCTCATATGTGGTTCCTGGCACACAGCTACTAAAACCCTTGGAATTTCCTAAGTGAGGAGAGCAATAAAGGTGACTTTTGTTATGTTAATGAGGTGACTTTTCAAAAGCACCTAAGGATGGGGGTTCCAGGGAAGGGCGCCATACACAATAACTTACAGTCTGAAATTCCTCCCCATGTGGCCTTCTGCTCAGGGAAGCTGGGGCCCTTCCATGGCTCTGAGCAGGGGATGCCCACCTAACCAGTTCTGCTTCAGTTTTGTTTCCCAAGTGCTTCTGACAGTGGGCATGTACCTGTACCAAGTGTGGTTTTCAGATTTAACTGGAGTTTTCATTGAACCTGGTTCCTGGACTGCACTGACGAAAGAGTCACCTATTCTAGTGCTGGAGGGAAAGCTATTTGTGCTGGATTTTTCAAGGCATCTCACGTCCGTCTCTGGCATGGAGCCCTCCTAAGGGAGGCTTGTGTAATTTTCACATGACTTTTGCCTGCTGATGAGACTTTAGAACTTATGCCCAATGTTTGATGCAATTCTGCTGAAATCAGCTGGGTGACTCTGAGGACTGTTGTTGTCTTTCTGAAGCTCAGTTTTCTCAAGTGTGTATGGAGAGTTAGACCAGATCTCAAATATTCCTTTAACCTTCAGTCATTCCACCAGAGGAGGAGAAGCTGTAGAAAATACCTGTCATGGGGAAACTGCAGAAGAACTTCTGCCCTTTCTTGCTTTAACTCCCTCCTTGCATGTACCTGCTAGACAAGCAAGAGCTGGGAGTCCCAAAGGAGAACACACACTAGATAGCTTCACGTGGTGGTGTCGAGTGGTCCTCCAGCATCTGCTTGACAGTTCCTGAGGCAGGATCTCATGGTCAGATCGCTCATGCTTCTTCCTGATGAAATGGAGCAGGACCCTTTGGGGTCCTCCCGGGTACAAATCCTTTCCGTGCCCAAACCCCCCCCTCCCCGCCCCAGTTTGTTGTTAGTAGGAAATAGGCTTCATTCAGCCTCCTTGACCTTTCCTGAGTTCCAAAGGGCAGATTCAAACAGTGGCTTATCAGGGAAGGGAGGAAAGGCAGAAACAAAGGAGGAACAATCAAGACACAGTAGTGCAACGTTCAAGCACCTTCCTGGTTCCTCTTCAAGGAATATATATAACAATATCTGACTTCTCCTGCAGGAACTAAGGCCTCACCCAGGTAGAGGATGGTAACTTCAGGCTGACCACAAGATTCCTGGAACACTGCCTTGTTACCTCACCACCAACCAATCAGAAGAAAGTCTGTACACAGTGGAAGATAATAAAGACTCTGACCCCCTCCGCAAATGATTCTCCTTTTAAAAACTTTCATGGTTGAGAAGAATCTTCAGAGTTGGATCTTGGACACGAGTCTGCCGTCTCCCCAGGTTGCCAGCCTCCTGAATAAAGCAACATTTCCATTCCTACCAACACTTGTCTTTGGAGTATTGGCTTTGGAATAGCGAGCAGCCAAACCCGAGTTCAGTCACTTAGAAAAAGTCTTCTTGATGTTAATCTTGACTTGCCTCCCTGTACCTTTCACCTATTAATTCGAATCCTCGCCACTAGGATTATATAGAAAAAAGCTACTTGCGCAATTTGCGTCTTGGTGCGGTGAGTGTTTCGGTGAGGTGTGTGTATGTGTGTGTGTGTGTGTGTGTGTGCACACATTAACACCTTCATGGTGGGTCCCTAGAGTTGTGTGTGGTCCATCGTGGGGTGGGTCTTGATGCCCTGGTATGTCTTATGATACCAGAAAGACCAGTACTCTGAGTTAGGCTGATGTAATTTAGTGAACTATACTTTATGGAAACAATTTACAGGTTAAATGGGGGAATAAAGAAGATGGTAAATAAAGGCAAATTGTCCACTGACACATTCCTCTTGTTAAATTGACTTGTAATCAACAGTGCATTTATTGCAAAAGTCCATTTCCTTTACTGAAGAAAATTTTTCCCTCAACTTACTTTCTCTCTTCTCTCTTCCCCATGTCTCTCTTCCTGTTTCCAGATCAGGTGTAGGCTCAAAGCTAGTCTTGGCTCTACTACCAAGTAGTTTTGTGACCCTACACTAGTTTCTGAACCTCTCTACTCCTTGGTGTTTCTATCTGTGAAGGCAGACTAACGGCTCCCCAGCAATGTCCGCATCCTAAATCCTGGAAACTGTGACTATGTTAGGTTACGTGGTGAAGAAAAGTTAAGTTTGCAGATGGAACTAAGGTTGTTAATCAGTTGACCTTGAGATGGGAAGATTATCCTGGATTCTCCATACAGGCTCAATGTAATCACATAGGAAGAGGAAGGCAGAGAAGGTCAGAGTGACATGATGTGATAAAAACTCAACCCAGAGCTTCCCTGGTGGCGCAGTGGTTGAGAGTCCACCTGCCGATGCATGGGACGTGGGTTCGTGCCCCGGTCCGGGAAGATCCCACTTGCCGCGGAGCGGCTGGGCCCGTGAGCCATGGCCGCTGAGCCTGCACATCCGGAGCCTGTGCTCCATAACGGGAGAGGCCACAACAGTGAGAGGCCCGCGAACCGCAAAAAAAAAAAACCAAAAAAACTCAACCCAGTCTTTGCTGGCTTTGAAGATGGAGGAAGGGAGCCAGGAGCGAAGAAATGTGAGTGGCCTTTAGAAGCTGGAACGGCAAAAAAAAAAAAAAACCCCGATTCTTCCCTACAGCCTCCAGAAAAGATTATTGTCCTTCTGACACCATGATTTTAGGCCAGTGAAACCGCTGTCAGACTCCTACAGAACTATAAGATAATAAATTCGTGTAGTATTAAGCCACTAGGTTTGTGGTAATTTGCTACAGCAGCAATAGAAAACTAATACACTATCTATAAAATCCAGTTAATAATGGTATTTGTCTTAAAGTGATTACTGAGAAAAAAATTACAAGACCAAAAACAAAACACTCACTGTCTGATACGTATCGAGTACTCAGTGTACAGATGCTATTACTTTTAATCCTCCTCCCAACTTTCCCCCTTCTTCTTCCAAAGCTCACGGTCGGTCATGGTACATTCTTCATTGGTGGCTCCACTGCGCCTATGAATGGGCCTGCCAGCAGCAACTCTCCCAGAGGCCAGTTGACAGCAGGAGAAATCACAACACTTTCAAATCCATTTGACCAGGGCTGAATGTCTGCCAGAATCCTAAAGGAATTTTCATTTTTACATTGAAGCGACAGATCTTTATGACTGTGGGAGCAGCTGTTGGCCAGAGAACCACCTTTGCTTCTTCCACATAGTCATTCCTATTTCATTTTACTTTATATGTTATAAGAAGAAGCCATGGATATCTCAGCTTTAAAGCAATGCCCTGTCTGTAAGCTTTTAAATCCTTACTTGGGGAGAACAACAGCTCGTATCATGGACGAATTCAACAAAGAGAGACGGTATTTCCGGCTAGGTGGAGAATAGGTCCAACAGTTTCTGGGAAACTTCTCTCTTGGCTCTTTGCCTAACCACCAGACTCTCCACTGCCCCCACTTTTACAGTCACCCCAATATTCCAAGAAATTGCCCAATTCTTTCAAAACCTTAAATCAAAGTCTGGCTCCATATGTCTTTGGTATAGGCAACAAAACTCCTTAGAGGACAACTTGTCTCCCATGGGTTATGCAAAAAAATGTTAATGTAACATTTATGGTGGAGACTTTACATGCATAAAAGTCAGAAAATCTTTATTTATGGCCTGCACAGCTGCTGTAAGGTACTTGCCTCCTTCCGATTGCTTGGGGATTATCACACAGGCCGTTAACCTTAATGCTACGTTAGCCCTTATTTGGACTCTTCTCATCCCAGTTCTATCTCGCCATTTGCATTTGTTGTCTTTGGCAGAGGAAAGAAAAAGAAAAAGAGAACCATTGTTGATTGCGCATTCAAATAAAAACAGCGCTCACACACACAGGGGTGTGGTGGCAGAGGCATATGAAGAAGTCTGGTTTGGTGATGGGTCCGGGGTAGCCAGGGGAGGTCTGCTGCCTGACCTGAGTAGGGGTTTTCTTTCTTTCTTTCTTTTTTTTTTTTTGGATGGGTCAAATGTTTCAATTCCTTTCGTGCTGTTGGTACATGCACGTGCTTGTTCATGCAAGACCAGCATTTCAAAGAATGGTATGATTTTCCTACTTTATTTCTCTTTTTTTCAATAAGGAGAAGCAATGAAAAAGTCTCTTGAGATCATTTGATTCTTCCCCCCGCACCAGCAGCCTACTTAGAGTGCTGTGAGCATCACAGGGACTCCTCACCTCTAGACCCAGGCAGGCCACCCTTTATCTACTTACGCTGCTCCACAGAGCCCCCCAGAGACGGTGGGACAGAGCCAACTAGGATGAACCAGGGAAGCAGATAGCAAAAGTGAGGAAAGGTTTTGGAAGTGAGCCATACCTGGAAGGAATATGGGAATGGAATGTAATTGTATGGAAAAGAGAAGGGCTTTGTGAAGAGGGCCTAATTATGGAGTGGAGGGGGAAGAGAGCGTTCAGTGTGCATTGTCTGAATGACAGAGCTCGCCCATGCCCTCCTCCAGAGGACATAGCCGGAAGGAGAAGACTTGTAGCAGGAGGATGGATGGAGTTGAGACATAAAGAATCTTCTGACCATAAGGATGGGAAGGGATGGTTTTATTTTTTTTTCCAGATAACTCAGCTATATGTCAGAGGGGCAACTTTCTTTCTGTCCCGTCACAATGCACTTCAAACTAGATAGGAGGAATGAATTAGGATCTCTCAAGAACTCTTCCAAACCTTTTAGCCAGAAGCTGAATTCCATATGAAGTTCCATCTTTAATAATATTTATGTATATTTTTTTTTAACTCAAGGAAAGTAAGACATCTTACCAACACAGCATGCTGGAAGAGTTTATTACCTTCATTTTTGAAAAAAGGGAAACTGACACCCAAAAAGCATTAGTATTCTTTTCTTTTCCTTCCTATATAAACAGAATAAAACCATTTTTTTCCCCAAAGGTTTTCTAGGCATACGATTTCCTATCGTTGACTCTGGATTTGGCCTCTGAATGTGGAGAAAACATAAAATATAACTTATGTTTTAAAATCGCCTTACCTGCACCTTTCTTGGTTATACTCGCCTCTATTTACTTTCACTAGGAATGATTAATATTCCGGGCAGTCTTACAGATAACAATTTTCTCTTTACCAAGGCGAACCGCAATACCTGAGTGACACAATATTGTTTATTTCAATCATGTTACTGACTACGGAGGGATGAAGGATGGAGGGGCGAATTCTGAGATGATGGAAAGGCCGGTAAAAGTTGGAGTGGTCAGAAAAATGCTGTACTTATTGTAAGATTATGGAAAGGGTTTGTTGGCAAAAGTGGCTGCACTTATAGTCAAGGCTTCAACATCAGGGCTTCAAAATCAAGTTCCATTTACTTATTAAGTCACTATTGTTTATCTTCAGAAGGAAACCAATATAGCTGCTATCAGGAAGCTCAGCCTGTGAAACAACTGGAGGGCAAAACAAGACAGGATTCCATCCTCCCTCCTTCTCTTGCACTCCAACTGCAGTGTTACAACACTATAGATTTGCCCCCCTGCCAAGAAAATTGGAATGCAGTGGCCCTTTGCTTCCAAAATAAATAGGAGTTTAGTTTCCCAGCATTTCCCATCTTTTCCAGGTTCATTCCAGGAGCTTGGTTTTAAACAAGATTAAACATGCACACAGCTGAAATCAAACTGGGTCCTATAGAAATGTTGAAAGAGTGGACTTAAATCTTAGCTCCTCAAGACAGTCTAGATTCATCCCACAGCAAATGTTCCTCGCAGCTGCTGCTCTTCTGGTAAACAGAAGAGAGAAGAAAAAAAATAAGTTATTTTCTGCCTGTTGAAACTGTCTCAAACTTAGGTAGTATAGTCGTCATGCAGCATAAATTTATTTTATTTTATTTTATTTTTTAGTTTTAGTCGACCAGAACTGCTGCCTGTTGGAGAACTCCATGTTCTAAATGAAGAGAAACATAATTTCACTTACTAAAAACTTGATTTTGTTTCTTCTTGGACATCTCTACAGCAGATTTCAGACTGGATTCAGTGTCTTTCCCAAATCTGAACTCACCATTTACTAAGGTTCTCTGTATTGTTGGCAACTGTGATACAGGAGAACCATTTTTATATCTAGCAAGAGCTCTTTGTCTTATCTTTTAAGGATAAGATTGATTTAGGATAGAAGAGAACCAGGCAATGTACATTTGGGAAATTATCATTACCCTCTAAGTCCTGGGTATCTAAGCCCATGGACGATAACTGATGATCTGATCTCAACTTAAAACACACAGACACATCAGGTGGAAGACACCTCAGAGACTGGCCACCTCTAGCCTCTTCATTCATTACAAATGAGGAAGCTGAATCCTAGAGGGGACATCGTGTCCTTCCAGCATTTTCCTAGGGGGACGTCACTTTGACTTCACTCCTTGTGACTTAAATAAATCAAGAAATCCTGCAAAGAGCCGTGCCCAGGTAAGAATTCCGTGAATACCATGGCTGCCTGGTATTTATGGCCACACTGGGCACCAAGCCATACTGAGTGTGTCTGGATGGGTGGTGGCCCAGATTGCCTCAGGAAGGTGACATAGACTCAAAATCAGAATTTCCTGCTCCCTCATGGACTATTTTTAAGGGCCAATGATTTAGAAAGGAGCACAGACTGAGAAGTGCTCCCATTTTAAGATGTTCCCAGGCATTGGTGGTGGTTTATTCCTGATATGCAAACCCTGGGTTCTAGATGAATCTCCTAAGCAAAGAAATCTAGTTTGCTTGTGTGTGTGAACCACTCTCTTTCTCTGCCACTGGTTACATCTATCGCTACTGTGGCACCTGGGATTCAAGCCCAGTTAGGGTCTAGGCTGACCAAGGAGGAGTGGAAGAAGTAGTCAAGAGATAGTCCTGGCTGATTTGGGATTAACAGCTACACACTGCTATGTACAAAACAGATAACCAACAAGGACCTGCTGGACAGCCCAGGGCACTATATTCAATATCTTGTAATAACCTATAATGGAAACAAAACTGAAAAAGAATATATATATATATATATATATATGTATATGTTCAGTTTCATATATATAAATGAATCACTTTGCTGTACACCTGAAATATTGCAAATCAACTCTACATCAATATAAATAAATTAATAGACAGGAAGGAAGAGAGAGAGAGAGAGAGAGAGAGAGAGAGAGAGAGAGAGAGAGAGAGAGATAGTTAGTCCTGGCCAAGTTGGAAGAAAGCCACAAGGCAGTGAGTGAGGTCTGATTTGGCCTTGCTACTCAAAGTGTCCCCTACAGACTAGCAGCATCAGCCTCTTCTGGGAGCTTGTTAGAAGAGCAGAATCTGCAGGGTCACAAGATCTTCACGTGACGCCCATATGCATTAAGCTTTGAGGCAGTGCCCGGTCCTACTTCCAGAGATGATGATTGAATTGGTCGAGTCTGTGGTCTGGTCATGGAGAATTTGACAGGCTTCCCCAGGTGATTCTAAAGGGCAGCCACAGCTGACAACCACTGCCCTAGAGGGCTGAGCTGTGGCCACATGCCCTGGACAAGAAGAGGGCACTGGGCAAGTGCTCTTGATCCAAGGAAATTCAGCTTATTTTTGCTGTTGTTACCTTTCCAGGCAGAAATCTCCATGGCAGTTTAGAGAAAGGACTTTTTAAGAAGAAAATAATGGGGAGAAGGCAAACCAAAAGACAGTTGGGGAAAGAGGA
Source organism: Stenella coeruleoalba (assembly GCF_951394435.1). NCBI lineage: Eukaryota > Metazoa > Chordata > Mammalia > Artiodactyla > Delphinidae > Stenella > Stenella coeruleoalba. Next base: position 54,391,767 of record NC_137148.1, read on the forward strand.
AAGGAAAGATGGCTAGAGCATAATAATTGGGATGACATGAATTAATGTAAGCAAATCACTTAGAACAGCAGCTTAAACATAATCGGGGCTTTAGAAATGTGTGTTATTTTTATTCATAGAGAATGTGGACTTGAATAAAGAGGATACTACAATAGCTACCTTTCATTTAGTATCTCCTAAGTGCCCAGACTCTCATATTCATTATCTCATGTAATCCTCATAACAATACTTTCAAGAAGGTATTATTACCCCATTTGGCAGGTGAAGAAACTGAGGCTTAGGGAGATGTCTTAGTCTGCTTGGCTGATGTAACAAAATACTATAGACCAGGTGGCTTAAACAAACAATACTATTTCTCACAGTATTGAAGGCTGGGAAGTCCAAGATCAAGGTTCCTGCCAAGAGCCGTCTTTCTGGTTTGCAGACAGCGGCATTCTTGCTGTGTCCTCCCATGGTGCAGAGAGAGGATGCTGGTTTTTTCTTCTTCTTGTAAGGGCGCTAATCCCATCACAGGAGCCCCACCCTCATGAGTTCAAACCCAGATATACTTGACCCTAAAGCACCACTCCATTTCAACCAGGATGAGGATTATCATTGTATGCTCTGGGAATGTAGAGGATGGAGGTAGGTGAGTAGAGGCTGAGAAAACTGGGAGGAGAAACAGAGATGATCTTGATAAATTCCAAATGTTATCAATTTACTAGGCCCTGCCTCCTCTCAATTCCCAGACCCTCACTCAGCCTGCTGCCCAAAGAGCAGTTATGAGTTTTTGCCTTTGGAATAATGCAAAACTTGGTCATTCTAGGGAAGCTCATCTCCATATTCAAGAGAGACATCTTGCCTCTGGCTTAGCACACCTGGGCTGGGTTCCAGCTAACGAACCTCCCCAGCCAATTACAAAGGAGGGTTTAAAGGCTAAGAATTAGAAAGGCGAGAGTGCCAAGCCCAACACATTTTATTACTGAACTGTTAGAATTAGAAGAGGGCCGTCTATCAGATTGGCTAAGAAAACACTAGCAACCACTTGGACCGTGGAATTGCAGAAGGATTTGCAGTAACAGAGTCTGATAAGATGTAGCCAGTGTGGATTTGTGAGGGCAGGCCTAGCTTGAAAGAACTCGTTGGGTTTGTTTTGGTTTTATTTTTTTAAAAGGAATTACTGTTATAGGAGACAAAAGAAAAAAGAAAGTCTAGGATTCTGTTTACCTAAAATTTCAAAAAGCATTTGATAAGGTTGCACATTAAAGCCAATTGCCCTAGGTGAGAAATCGTGGTAGGGGGTAAAACAGCTCCCCATGAAGACAAGATGCTGCCCGAACAGGAAACCAAAACCAAGGAATAAAAGGTAATATATCTAGCTGGAAAGGGGTTACTTGTGGGGCTGGTTTGATCTTTTCTCATTTACACAATTTAATCAGGAGACAAAGACTCTGGTGGCTTTTCATTATTTTTGGGGGGGTGGAAAAGAAATTGAACAAGGATATTGACTGCCTAGCACCATCAAAATCTACCCTCGAGTCCTCTTCTCCCCAATTCTTCCTTCAATAACAATTTATGGGATGCTTCTGCAGTGCCAGGCACTGACGTAGGCCCTTGGGATAATCAGTGAACCAAAAAGACAGAAATCCCTGCCCTCCTGGAGTTTGCAGTTGTAGTGAACAGACACTAAACTGTATACGCAATGCTGTTTAGTTTGGGCTTAAACACCTATGTCATAAATGTAATTGAATCCCAGGAATGTTGCCATGGTTCAGCTCAGAAGAGTCAAAAGGAAATGACTGGAAAAATTGAGTGATTTGTTAGAACTGTCACATATCCCACCAGAGGCTACATGGCAAGGCTCATGGAATCCTTTCATTTCCAGGTTAGGATTAAGCGGTACTTAAAAGTCTTCAGTTCTTGATGGGAGTGTATTCGTGCACCTTTTCCCCAGCACAACTTGGAGGTCCTTGAGGGCAAGAATCATGGTACCTCTTCTGTTTCCCATATCTCTGGGCTCACGGGAAGCAATGAATTCTCAACCCTGCAAATGTCAATGACTTCCGACTTCATTACCAGTTTTCATAAAGTAGAGACGGAGACCACAGAAACAGTTACAGTAGCATCTCTAAGCCCAGAAAAGATTATTAGTGTTAAGACTACAGCAAGCAGTTCTCCATCTCCACAGAGGCCAGGAAAAAAAAAAAAAAAAAAAAAAAGCAGAGGAAGTGAAAGTTGCTCAGTGCCAGAACAGGTTGATAAAGACATCAGTAGAACGTTTTCCCTCTAGGGATGCTTAAAATGGAAAGGATTCTCATGGGCCTAATGAGATTTGGGGATGGAATTTTCTAAAAACAGACAGTGGTAATAATTATGTCAATTCTAACTTGTGATAACAACCTGAAAAGCATGAGGCTAGCACTGGGGAGTTGAGTTCACAGCAGGACATCTAAGGATTGAGTCTCCCAAAAAGGATCCTTGTCGGTGGGGAAGACACAAGGTCTCTCTAGGAGCTAGAGCCTTGGCATATTATAAACCCAATGTTTGAGCCAGACTGTTCGGTGGATTGAATGAGCTTTGATCAAGTGTGGCGACTCTGAAGCCTTAACTGGCCAACGCAGGATAGCAACGATAATGGGAGACTAACACGCTATCCTCAAGGTCAGTCCTGGAAGAAGCCTTCACCTTGGAAGACAAATGTTCAAAAGAATGTGGTTGTGATCCGCCATTGTTCTAGCAAAGTAGCCAACAATCATGGCTTGTCAGCTTAAAGCAACAAGATGAGTGTACCCGAGGACAGGGAGGGTTTCCACCCATTGTTTTTGTGGGTTGTGATGGCAGAAGACACGCAAGACTTCAAATGATGGGCTGCCTGGGCTGGTGAGGCCCTCAGAGATCACCATTTTAAATGCCCACATTTTACAGGGGTAGAAATTAAGTGCAAGGGAGCCCTCAGTTATACTGGGCTCCTGACTCACAACCTACGTCCTTTCTACTTTACCAAGCCATCCTTAACAAGCCCAGCTTCAAATCAGAATTGTCCAGAGCACTTTCTCTGTGCTCCCTATTCTCTGCTGATTATGACAGAAGTACTCAGGAAAATTCTAACTGGTGCACTTTTGCAGCAATAGATTGTCATTCTGAGGTGACAGTGTCTTAACCCAGTTAACTATGCTATTTTACAGATGAATGTTGTGATATGAAATGAATGGTGGGAATTCTGGGTCCTGAGGCAGGCGGGAGAGAGACTATGGGTTGAGTCGTTCTGTCGGACCCTTGGATCATACCTTCAGAACTTGTGGAGGGTTGAGAGAGGCTCCCTAAACCAAAGGTTCCCATGCTGTTTCTTTCTAAGTGTAGATGTCCTGAGACATGATGTCCTGAGAAAGGGCAGTGAGCCAAGGAACCCCAGCTTCTCCTTTGCCACAGATTTTCTATGAATTTTAGTCACATTTCAATCTGTCTGGGACTAGTTTCCTGGACTAGTTCATCCTAGGGACTCCCCCAGTTTTAAAATGTTACATTTTATGATGATAGTAGAGTAACCTCTAGGTTAGGATTTGCAAACTCAAATATCTAGTAGGCCAGCGAGTTAACATAAGGAAGTAGCATGTTTGTATGTCAAGCATTTTATTTACTATTAAACGTGTAGGGCAGCTCTTCTTCCCTATACAATAGACTATGCTGGTCCAGTGTTGCTAGATCCTCTGACTTTTATCAAGAAAAGCCCCAGGGACTTCCCTGGTGGTCCAGTGGGTAAAATGCAGGGGGCCCGGGTTTGATCCCTGGTTGGGAAACTAGATCCCACAAGCATGCCAATTCCCATATGCCGCAACTAAGACCCGGCACAGCCAAAATAAATAAGTAAATAAATATTAAAAAGAAGAAAAGGCCCAAATCCAAACTTACATATGGAAGTCTTAATTTTTAATGTTGGGAATTCAAATTTTCACAACAAAAGAACCTGTGGGGACAGAAAACATCTCAGCAGCCTCAGGCTGTGAGCAGCGCTGATTAGCCACTGGGAGACCACTAGGTAACTAGGGCAATCTGGAGTCCTATGTCCAAGGGATGCTGACGGGTACTTGGAAGTGTTCTAAAGAAAGTTCCGTGCACCTTGGAAGTACATTTCTGTGCAGGAACAAAGAATTACTAGGCCATGATTTCTCCTGCAGGGGCTGGGCACTGGTGGGAGGGCTCAGAGATCTGGAATTCCCTACCTGGGTGGTCCAAAGAGCTCAGACCGGTTGGGCTCTGCTGCATGCCCCAAGGCTCTGAGCGTTCACAGTTCAGGGAGCGCCTATTGTTAGATTACTGCTCTGCTCAGAGGAATGTGAAAGTGCCTAGAGGTTATCACTTTACAACCCAGAGAAAGGAAGAGGATGCCATTCCCTCACTGCTTTTTGGGGGAGAAGCTGGCCACAGCCTCATCGTGAAACCTGGGCACAGAGAGAAGGCTGTCTAGAGAGGCAGAAAAACGTTCATGGAGTGGGGCCCACAGACGATTAAGGCACCGGGGACCAAGCTCGATAATAATGATACTAATCCCAAATACTATGCATTGACCTCTGGCTCTGAGCGAGAAGCACGTTAAGCAAGATCGCACTTAATTCCTATAGCAACGCGACAAAGACTAAGTAAGTGGCCCAAAGTCACCCAGGAAGTGAGAGAGCCCAGATGCAAAATGAAGCTCAGGCAAAGTTTCCGAGCTGGCTATTAACTTACGGAATGAAAACACTGCTTAGAGGGTTCAAGGGAAATTCAGTATGGTTTGCTGTCCCTTCATCTGTTTGCCCTGACCCTCCTGGAACTGTTACAACTAGTTTTGATTTTCTGGGTGTCACCAACTTCTCCTTGATTTTATCAGAAGTTAGCTTTTCCCCCTGCGATTTTGTCATATTTTATCCAAGTACTTCTCTCTGGAAATATTTGTAAAGGAACAGAATGTTCGTGAATAGTTTTTTATCTTGTCCCAATCCAATAAAAGCTCGGGTAAAGAGCTGGTGGCCAGTGTAGTTCTGAGGGACAGTGATGGGTCATGTACAGTGGCTGGTCTCTCAGTGAGGAGAGCAAGCTGCGTGTTTCCATGAGAAAATTCATGTTTCTTTTTTCCACAGAGACCCCAATAGCTTCAGCTTTCTGCCTGGTCAAGCTGAGGCTGCTCTCTTCCTAAAGCTCCCCCATTTCTCTTTGTCTCTAGAAAATATACTTTAATGAAACTTTTCAAAACCCAACTTGCTTGCCTGTCTCCCCAGACCTACAAGGAGGCATCTTCTTATGTGTGTAGCTCATCACATGATTCCAATCATAATGAAAGAGCCATGGACCATAGAATGACCTGATTTTCCTGAAAAGCTTTTGCTGATACAGTAAATGATTTTATTTTCCTATTAACAATGAAATTGGAAGGCTGATTTTAGCAGCTTGCCGCACGGGTGACCATCACCTCGGTCCCAACCAACGGCCATATTGTTCAGAGGAAAGAGTACCGGCGAGGACTGCAAATGAACCCAGTGGACAGGCCTGGCACCTCACGGCATATTATTTGACATTGTTGAGGTCACCACTCCCTGCCATGAAATCAATCTTTCTCTTAATCAGAGAAGGCATCAAGGGTCACAAGTTCCATGTGAGACAATGGTTAAGGGGGCAAAGGAGGGAAAGGGCCCGATGATTTATCCTTATGTGCATTTATTTGATGGACATTTCCATGCATCTTGCTATTATCAATCCACAAAGCAGACAGAGGGAGGGGAGGACTTCAAGGGGAAGAAGGGGATGAGGCGAAGAGGGATTCACCTGGGAGAGACAGCTTAGCCACAGAGGGCAGTGAAATAATATGGTGAATTCAGGAATCAGTCCCACAGTTAATCTCCAGTGTTTTGGCTTTGATTGCTTAAATATGGACCCTGGAATCTTAGAACTTATCCACAGTCAGGGCACCTTCATCTTGAGCTTGGATGGGTGTGTGCTAAGAGCCCTTGACTTGGCTGTTAGAAGGAACATCCTCACCATAGTCGATGCGGCAAAAGCAGTTCAGGTGCTTAGTGACCACTCAGGGTGGGTCTAGGCCCTGCTTGGCACTAGAGTTGAGAGGAAGAGGAGTTATAAAAGCATTATATCTGATCCCTGCTCATAAGTCTATGCTCAGGGAAGAAATAATGACACAAGAAGCATCCAGAGGAGGCCTGAGGAAATGGACCAAAGAATATTCTTTAAGCAGAAAATGCTGCCAGTAGAGGAAGAAGAATGAGATGTGTGTGGGCCCGAGTAGCTTTACAGCATTATTGGCTCAAGAACTTAATGTTTAGTGAAAAGTTCCTAATTCCAATTATCTTGCTTATTTCCCCCAGCCTATGATGAGCCATTATAGTACATGTCGAAGGAGCTTAAAATGGAAGAGGCTATAAAAATAAAATATTTGAAATTTTTCTATTGTGAATGAAGAAGCCAGCAGTTAGTTACTGACCTGTTGCTGTTTGTATTTTCACTGGGTATTTGCAGAGAAGAATAAAAATGTGGGATCTAGACAATACAGAATTATTTGGAGCTTCCAGCTTCCATCATCCTAAAAAGACTTCATTGGCACAGCCACTATGGAGAACGGTATGGACTTTCCTTAAAAAACTAAACATACAGCTACCATATGATCCTGCAATCCCACTCCCGGATATATATCCAGAGAAAACCGTAATTTAAAAAGATACATGCGGGCTTCCCTGGTGGCGCAGTGGTTGAGAATCTGCCAGCTAATGCAGGGGACACGGGTTCGCGCCCTGGTCTCGGAGGATCCCACATGCTGTGGAGCAACTAGGCCCGTGAGCCACAACTACTGAGTCTGCGTGTCTGGAGCCTGTGCTCTGCAACAAAAGAGGCCACCATAGTGAGAGGCCCGCGCACCGCAATGAAGAGTGGCCCCCGCTTGCCACAACTAGAGAAAGCCCCCCCACAGAAACGAAGACCCAACACAGCAAAAATAAATTAATTAATTAATAAACTCCCACCCCCAACATCTTAAAAAAAAAAAAGATACATGCACCTCAATGTTCATTGCAGCACTATTTACAATAGCCAAGACTTGGTAGCCACCTAAATGTCTATCTACAGATGAATGGATAAAGAAGATGTGGCATATATATATATATATATATATATATATATATAATGGAATATTACTCAGCCATAAAAATAGAATAAAATAATGCCATTTGCAGCAACATGGATGGACCTAGAGATGATCATACTAAGTTGGACAGAGAAAGACAAATATCACATGATATCACCTATATGTGGAATCTAAAAAAAAAACACAAAAAAGATACAAATGAACTTAAACACAAAACAGAAACAGATCCACAGACACAGAAAACAAACTTATGGTTCCAAAAGGTAAAGGAGGGGGAGGGATAAATTAGGAGTTTGGAATTAGCATCAACACACTACTATATATAAGACAGACAACCAACAAGGATCTACTCTATAGCACAGGGAACTCTACTCAATATTTTGTCAGAACTCATAAGGGGAAAAAAAAAAAATATATATATATATATATATAAACTCAATCACTTTGCTGTATACCTGAAACTAACACAACACTGTAAATCAACTATATTCAATTAAAAAAATTAAAAAGTCTTTTAATATGAGTTCTGCTTTATCAGACAGGAGTTAAATACCACCCTTTATGTAGATCATATAACACAGGAATTGTGCCTCTAGGAGTCAGATAATTAATGTGAATGCGTCATAGGGTAGAGACAAGTAGGACAATAGGTGGGGATCCTAGGGCCCTGTAGAGGAGGGCAGGTTCTGTCAAAAGCAGTATTCATTACTCAGCAAAACCATTATTGCCGTGTGGGGATATGCCGCCAATGTCTGCAGTTTTTCAGAAGCAGAAGATGAAATGGTAGTTTGTATGTGAAATTTAGTGATGTCCAAGTCATTATTTAGCTCACACACACACACACTCCAAGGCTAAACAAAACAGAACTCACATCTGGATCTGGTCCATGGATTTCTGGTGCAGAATGCCTGATTTAGAGCAACCTGTTCATTTTATAGATGAAGAAATAAGATCCATAAAAGTGAAATGATTTGCTCAAGGTCACACAACTAACTCAGGAGCCAACCAAGACTCCGTTTTCCTGAATCTTAAATCTCAGTTGCTTTCATCATACCTTACTGTCTTACAAGAAATAAGTCTTAGAGGTTATAGAAAGATTCAAACTATAGAAGGCCTGAGAAGGACTTTCACTCTCCCCTACCCCTCATCCTCCGTTTGAATGATTAACCACAAACATTGGTTGGTGGAAGTTCTGGGACCTCCACGTGGCTGCATCTCAAGTCCTTCTCAGCTGAGTGTCCCTTTAAGATTTGTCTTGACAAAGGGAATATGTGAATGATGGAGCCATCGACAAAGAAAGGCAAAGTACTGGGCCTTGACAGCTCACTGAGGAGTTTCAAAAGAAAATTCCCCAGTGCTTACAGTTTGCAGGACGCAACCTAGGACCAGCAAACTCTTCCCCGTTTACAAGTGGGAATCAGCGATGGACAGCAAGTCCTGGTTTCATTTCCCACCAGGAATAGACAAAGTCTCCCCAAGAAAATCATCCCTTTATGACTGATAAAAATAGAATCGCAATTTATGCTTCCATCTACTCCCTCTGTCTTCAGGCTCTTAAGGTGTATTTTCCGTTGTAATGGCTGATTTAGATGGATTCCCGGGGTGCTGCATCACTGTTGGTGACATTAATGGTCTTGGGCTCCTGAATTTTGATTGACTGGTATGATCTGTGAAACTATTTCAGGACCTAGATTTATCACTATTAAGCCTATAAAATGGTGTCAGGGTCAAACAAGCCCATGATGTGTGTTGTGATGCAAATATGGGCAAGGGGTGGATGCCGCCATTTAATAGACGTGAGTAGCTGGAGCAAACTGTGCTTCATCCTCTACTCATGACCTGCCTCTAGGCCCTCTCCCAAAGGCACAGTGGATTTAGGTCCCGATTGTATGGGGGCGGAGGGTTGGGGGGTGGGGAAGAAGGAAGATAAAATGGGTATTACTAATTATTCTCCTAAATTGTTTAATTCCTTAAAGAGGTTTTGAAGATTTTATTTTATTTTTCAGCTCACTTGGTAAGGACTAAAGATTTCCTGTTGTTTTTCTCTGACTTGCAAATATTATCTAGCTTTCCTAGCTCAAACCTGTTGTTTTTGGAGTCTGAGAGAAATATCGATGCTATCTCATTCAACCTCTATCAACGAGAGAAGAAAAGACTAAACAGGGAATTATATGACTAGCCATTTATCCTTTCTTCCTTCCCTCCAGAAAGCTTGGCTCCAGTATTAAGAGCAAGGAAATGGACCTTATATTAGGCTGGGTTCCAGATATTCTCAAGAACACCATTGCGAACTCCCTTTTGGAAAGGAAGGGGTACTCCATGAAATAATAACCCATACTTTCCATTTATATATGGGATATAGAAAGGTGAAAAGAGCTCCACTCTTACAACAACAAAAAGCCAGACTTGCACATTCACAACTTTCTGTAAATTTATCAGAGAGCTGACGTTACTAGTCAACCAACTAGCTAACCAACTAAAACTAACTAAATCTAGGGAAGACAGATGATTGCAAGCAGAGATGGGATGTGAGTACTTTCTTACCTTGGGCTGATGCAGCTGGACACCAAAGAATAATGGGGATTCAGCTCAAATTATTAACAAATTGATTGGTAGTGGCCACGTATGAGCTAATGGGACAGTATAGAATCCTGGGGCCACAGATATAACGGGAATTCACTCTGACTCTTCTCCACTGACCTCAGAGGGCACTCACAGAAAAGACTGGTGAGAGTAACGGGAAAATGTCCCTGCAGGTCCAGACTGGGAGAGAGGAAGGGCAGCCACCGTGAGAAAGCTTTGAAGCCATGCCCAGATTCTTCCCCTGCATCTCCTCTGTAGAACAAAAGTCTTAAAACTGCTGTAGGGAGAAGGCAACAGCCAACTGCAACTAGGGTGAGAAAAAAACCCTCTGACCTCTGGGATAAAGAGGAACACTGCATACTGATAAAGGGATTAGTCATCCAAAAGACAACATCCTAAGCGCACCTAACACCAGAGCATCAAAATACTTGAATCAGAAATAGACAGAAGTGAAAGGAGAAATTGATCATTACACCTAAGGCCTCAACATTCTTCTCTCTGTCATTAATGCAAAAATAGGTAGAAAATCAGTAAGAATAAAGAAGACATGAAACTTGAACTAATTGCACGGAACTTGAACTAATCTAACGAATCTATATTCTATTTAACAACGGCAGAATACACATTATTTTCAAGTGCACATGGATCATTCACCAGGATAGGCCATATTCTGGGCATAAACTAAATGTTAACAAATTAAAAACACTAGAAAATCATACTAAAAAACATTCTCTGACCATAACAGAATTAAAATAGAAATAACAGAAAGATATCTGCGAATACTTAGAAATAAAGCTATGCCTTTCTAAATTTCCCAGGGCTCCGAGAGATATTCTCAAGGGAAGTTAGAAATACGTAAACAAAATAGAAATAAAAACAAAACAGATCAAAATATATGGGGTACAGTTAAGGCAGTAGTTATAGGGAAATGTATAGCACTAATTGCTTATATTAGAAAACGGGAAAGTTTTCAAATTAGTTATCAAAGCTTCTACTTTAAGAAACTAGAAAAGAAAGAGCAAATAAAACCAAAGGAAGATGATGACAGGAAATAACAAAGAGCAGAAATCAATGAAATTTGAAATAGAAAAACAATAGGAGAGTGCTACCCCCTTTTTAACACTTATTGTGCTAAATAGATTCTATTATCCTAAAACACCTTGAAGAATTCAAAGTTATCATTTCCTTAGAGTGGCCAGCAGATCCCTATGAGACTGATCTTCCCCAGAAGTCAGCCAGGAATGATGAGTGTGGAGGTCAGTGTCTGCTTTTAGCCAGCAGTGCAGGACAGCTGCAAGGAATTTCTTTAACAATCCTAAACAAAACGTCCCCTGTCTTCAGAGAGCCTCCAGGCAATCACGGGAGACATATAAGCAACGCCTGTCTCTGGTGCAACTGAGATGCTCCCCGGCTCCTTCAGAGGCTGTGCTGACAGCCATCATAGCACATTGTAGCATCATTACGGCATTGTTGACCTGTCTCCCATGACTGAGAAAGCATCAGCATGAAAAAGAAGTAGAAGGAGGATCCACACAAAACAACTGGAATTATCTTCCTGTTTAACATAATAAGTGCAGTTTAATGGAACAAAACACGCTAAACTGAAAAATCTTTTCGTTTGTATGACACTCCTCCCAATTCTGTAAGTAGGGTATTTCATTCTTCACTTAAGCCACTGCTAGAGTCCTGAGTCATAGAATTTTGTGAATGCTGGCTTTTCAGCAATTCATTTAAATCTGTTTTTCTATTCTTGTTTTGGAAATTATGTAATAGACATGTACAAACAACTAAAAAAAATTAGCCCTTTTGGGGGCTTATGAGGACAAGAGGACTCAGAAGACAAGTTAAGCTGTTAATTCACCATGTTTCAGTACATTGCTGAATGGATACTTGCATAATGACATACGCATATCAGTAAACAAAGAAGTTGCACATCTCCACTAAAATTCAGTGCAACAAGATACATAAAAGTCCTGAAAAGTATGTTTTTAGGCGCTATATATATAATAAACCAGCTCCTAACACACTGAGTTCAGGTGTCTGTATATCCAATATTCTTGATATGAGATGCAGTTATGTTTAGACTGAAGTCTTATTAAAAGCGTTCTGTAGAAATCAAAGTCAGCTTTTAGAATAACCCCACGTAAGCGGAAATTCTATGGCTGTGTGTGTGTGTGTGTGTGTGTGTGTGTGTGTGTGTTTGTGTGTGTGTGTCTGGAAAGGCTTCCCTGGAAAGGCTTCCCCAGGCAGATAGATGGTTTGCCCCCAATTAAAATGAGGGGCAGTGATGAGAGGTGAGACTCAGGGAGTCCACAAACCTATCTGGGGCTGGAACAGGCATTTGTTCTGTCTCAGAAAAAAACAGGAACTGAAACTGTGAGAGTCAAGGAGCTCTAGGGAGGAAGAGAACCGTTAGAGCTGAATTAAGGTTGGGGCCCAGGCTATGGTTCCCAAAAGGAAGTTAAATGCCTTCTGAAAATGTCACCTACTCCATATCTATTATACCAACATATTCTAGGAGTTTAGCTTTTTGTCCTAAATAAGCGCTCTTCTTGTCTCTTGAAAAGTTTGTTGCCCTCTGGTAAGCACATAGCTTTTCTCCTGAGGCCTCTTAGGGGCCCAGCCTAGGCCCAGACTTGCTGGTCTTGATAGACAAAGTAGCGAACTCAACCAAGGAATCTAATCCAAAGGGTGATTGTGGGTGTGTGTTTCCGGAGGAGTCTGGGGCACTGTCTCAACCCTCAGCTTTGTCTATAAAGCGCTATCTCCCAGTCTTGTTCTGGTCTTTCCCGTGGTTTGGACCAGACACCTGTATTTTTCAAAACTTCCATGATTTTGCTCTTCAGTTCCATGAGAACCATTATATTAGGCGGGGATTTCTTAAAGGACAAAGACTGTATTTTTCTCTATTTATTCAACTACTATTTGTTGAGCATCTCCAGTGGGCCAGGAACTGTTAGTGGATGGCTATAGGATAGTGAGTAAGAGGGGCATCGTCCCTGATCTCCTGGAATTTTCACTGGGGGAGTTAGACACTAAACAAATAATTATAGTTAATTAAATATTTACAACTGATTCAAGAACAACAGAAGAAAGACAAACTTCTATATCCCAGGACGTGGCCTAGCACAGTACATACGCATAATAAGTATTTGTCGAATGTCTGCTACTCTGTGGGTTACCTGCATTGACATTAAATGCCCGAGTATATTCTGGTAAGAGTTACTAGGCAAGAAGAACTCTCAGAGAATGTTGGGGAAGCCTGGTTTAGGCAAAGTCCAACAGGCTTCCTTAATGTAGGATTTCTTCAGACTTTCACCTGCTGATGTGTACTGAGACTCTATAGCAGCCCCCTGGTGTGCATGGGGTGTCACAGTCACTTGTACTCTGCAGTGTCTCCAGGAGCCTAATCATCTGGGGACGCTCTCTTGGAAACACTTTTCCGAGTGTTTTCAGGTGGAACTTCAATGCTTCCTTTCCAGTGCTGGCAGTTGGGCCCTAGAGAGTCTGCTGCTGACCTGGGTTTTTTTTTCTGGTAACACCATCCTGCCCCTTGTGGCACCCAGATACAAGGGGAACATTGCTTCCACTTAGGGTTGCATGGAACATACTTATACCAAAAAATTATATGTGTTTATCTGAAATTCAATTTAATTGGGCACCCTGTATTTTTCGTTTGCTAAATCTGCCAGCCCCACTTTGGTGCCAGCCTGCTCTGTCTACCACGAGTTCTGCCCATGGGGTGCTGGACTGTGAATACAAGGGGCTGGGGAGGCTGCCCTGCAGGTGTCATCCTGGCCGAGCCAATAGAAGCCCAGTCCAGCTGCTGTGCAGATGTGCAGGACAGACCTTGCCGGGAGGCACTCCTGCTGCTGCCCTACTTGGCCAGGGTCCACTGCTGGGGAGCAGGTCAATTTCACACTTCTCATTTCAAAACCAGGAAAATGATGAGTTCTGTCAGCAAGTTTCTGTGGCGTGGAATAGACTCCAGCAGTGATTTTTAACCAGGGGCAATCTGGCAATGTCTGGAAATAGTTTTGGTTATCACAACTGGGAGTAGGGGACAGTGTTACTGGCATCTAGTGGGCCAAGTCCAGGATAAACATCCTACAATACACAGAGTAGCCCTTGCACCCAAGAATGATCCAGTCCAAGACGGAAACAGTGCCAAGGTTCAGAAACGCTGGACGAGAGGAAGCATTACCACGTTTCAGAAGCAAGGCCAACCCTAAGGAAGTTTGCGAGGAGGAGAAAGTTTTAGTCCTCTATCCCTGACCTTCTTCTTTCAATAACACCCGCTCTACAAAGAGTCCAGTGTCCCTATGTTGCCTTGGGTTCCTTTAGTTGAGGAAAACCATATCTGCATACCGTGCCCCAATTTTTATGACAGTATTAATGACACAACATGCTAATTTTCCAAAACATGTTCCTGTTCAAAACACCATTCAAGAGATGGTGTGGCAGACATTGCTAATTCCTTACTTCAGAGCCAACCTCCCCTTTCTCCTTCCTAAGAGAATATCCAGCTTTGTCCAACGAAGCAAGGTGCCCAGTTGAAAATATGGAGCCCGTCAAACTTCGACTCAGCTAGAGGTGGATATGAGACAGGATAGGAAATTTGCTGGGTGGAGGTTTCAGAAGAAGATTGCTTGTCTAATAAAAGCGGACAGACTTAGCTGGCACTGAGCATTGTTCCTTTTGTTCTTTCTCCTCTTCTCACCTAGACTGAGGGTGTGATGCGAAACAGAGAAGCAGCTGCTATCTTACGAGTGTGAAGACACAAGCCACACCCAGAAGGTGCTTGAGCAAAAGAGCTCGAATCCTGGGTGGTTTCCTCCAGCTGGGGCATCATCCTGCACTAGCTATCTCCCGACTCCTTGCTGCAAGAGAAAAACAAGCAACTTGCTTCAAATGCTCAAGTTGGGTTTCTGTTCCATGTAACCCAACTCAGTCTTAATGGAGACAAAGGCCTGGAGGGGAAAATGTTTAACCCAAGCATGGAATCTAGTGGTGAGATGCTGGGAGCCATGAAGTTCCTCAGGAATGATGAAGTATTGTACTTAGGAACGGGAAACTCTCCGACCCCTCCATCACTCACACAGTGTAGGTTCCTCTGCACAAAGGTAGCTGCTCTAGTTCTGACCCAAGAAACAGATTATTTTATTTATTTTTTTGTTGAAGTAGAGTTGATTTACAATGCTGTGGCAATCTTTGCTGTACAGCCGTGACTCAGTTATACACGTATATATTCTTTTCCATTATGATTTATCACAGGATATTGACTATAGTTCCCTGTGCTGTACAGTAGGACCTTGTTGTTTATCCATTCTAAATGTAATAGTTTGCATCTACCAACCCCAAACTCCCAGTCCATCCTCCTCCCTCCCTGCCTCCCCCTTGGCAACCACAAGTCTGTTCTCTATGTCCGTGAGTCTGTTTCTGTTTCGTAGATAGGTTCATTTGTACCATATTTTAGATTCCACACGTAAGTGATATCATATGGTATTTGCCTTTCTCTGACTTACTTCACTTAGTATGATCGTCTCTAGTTGCATCCATGTTGCTGCAAATGCATTATTTCATCCAAGGAACAGATTCGATAAACACTTGGCTGGCTATTAATGGTGGCAGTCATTGCTACAAAGAGTGGATACAATTCCAAGGAGATAAAGGGTTACAGGAACGGCACTTGGGAGTCCACCAGGGGGCCCAGTGCAAATAATAACTGACCACCCTTCATTAGGCCCCTATCTCCTCACATTCACAACCAGGAAGATGCTTTTGATGGTACTGACTTTTGAGAGAACAAGGCCAGCATGGTGCCAAAAAGAGAGGGTCTGGGATCCTCCTTAAAATTGACACAAGGTATTCACTCTCTTTTCATATCCACTTTAGGTGTGTTTGGGGGGGGAAGGATTATGATAAAGAAAAGGCCTTCCTCAGTATTAATGGGCTGTTTGCAAAGATCAGTGTTCACACCTACCTTTGGCAGAACTTGCCCAGCTGTCTAACCTCATGGGGACGGAGCCTGTGATGAGGTATTACATCATCCTGACATTATGGACGTAATCAGAGAAATGGCCCCTCACCCCCAATTCACACCCCTCTTTGTCCCCTTCCCCTCCAGGCCCTTGTCAGTGTGTCCCGAACAGGACTATGCTGGGCCAAGGAGAAGAATGGCTAGGTCTGAAGCCGCTCCTTATTAGGATATGACCTTGGCCTTGTTTCTTGATCTCTCTGTTCCTGAAGCCTCCGCATCGGCATAAATGGTGTCAATGGCAGTGCCTATCTCCTAGGGTCCTCATGAGGATTAAGAGGAATAATTCGGAAAAGGGCGAGGCACACAGCAGGGAATCCTGGCTTGCGTTCTATTAGTATAAGCCTTACTGGAGTTTCATGACGCTGCAAAGAGGCGAGAGAATGTCTCCTCCCTCCGTGTAGGAAGGTGCGTTGCTGCATCCTCCTTGGGGAAGCAGACACCATGTTGTTTGATTATCAGATCGCTCTATTCACTGATCTGTAGAGAACACAGGGCAATCCAGCCCAGCTCTCAGAGAGGAAGAAACTCACACCCAACAGGCACTAAAGCAGTTACTTCCTTCGGGAGCGGGTGCTGCTCTGTCCTGTCAGGCCTGAGGTGCCCACTGCCCCGCCTCTCACAGGCCTCGTGATGCCGGCTGGACCCGAGCCCCAGGGCCCTGAGGGCTTTGGAGTCACATGCGAAGCCATGTGGCTCCAGCAGGAGGGGGCAGACAGTGGTTGACTGAGGAGAGTGACAGGGAGGGGAAGGGAGGCTTTGCACCCCAGGTTTTAGGGGTGCAAAGCCTCCCTTAAATGAGGTCGGTCTGCACAGATGGTCAAGGAGTCCTCGGGTTGCTCCTGCCAAATGTGAAGTATGTATTTAAATTGGAGGACAGGACATGTGTAAACCATTAACAGGCCTCCCAACAAAGCGACAGTGATACAATATGGCCTTGTGGGAAGGCCTACCTGAATTCTGCCTTTGTGTAACATAATCTGGGCAAACTGCCTCTGGGCTGGGAGCTGGGTCTCACCTCAGCTTTTTATCTAAAAGCTTTACCTAAGAAACACAATAGCCCAAGTTGACCTGACGTGATTTCTTTTCAAGGTGTGTGTGTGTGTGTGTGTGTGTTGAGGGGGAAGGGAAGCAGGTAAAGGAACCAAACTGGAACTCATATGTCAACTTCTCACTTGTAAAATTTGCGGGGGAATAAAGATAGGGGCGTAAAATGCAGCGCTTAACATTCCACGGGGAGGGGGATTCAACCAAATGCGGACACACTGTTGCAGGCTGTGTGGTATTTGGACAGGACATTTGTCTCACTGGCAAGCCCTCAGTTAAAGAGTAAATAGGTTCTAGGACTTTGGCTTTTCCCAGAAGAGAAGAGGCTGTTCCTGAGCTGGGCAGAGCTGGGCAGAGCTGGTCACCCGCCCAGCTTTCTCCGGGGATCCTCAAGCAGTTTGTGAACATGGCCTCACTGCTGAAGGAAGCAAACTGCCCGCTGACATCTTAAACACCGCCTGCTGTTTAAGAGGGCCGGGAAAGCACCAACAAGGGCTCTAGCCTATTCCCTCCTCAGTTACCTTGGGTCCCCTCACAAGCCTGAAGAGAACACGGCTGAAACATTTCAGCTGGATTTCAGCGGCTCTAGCACTGAGAGAGAATCTCCAGGTCAACAGCAACGGGCAACCCTGACGTCCTCTCTTAGGCTCCTTTGCTTGCTTCTACCCTCAGCAGAATCCCACACACCCTCCTTTTTCTCAAGGTTTATGCTTGTATGAAATTTTGTAGGTCATTTCAAAATATTTTGACTACTAATTTTAAGGAAAAGCTACAAATAGAACAAACTTATTGTTCATCAATAGGACAGCCATTTAAGCATAATCTTACCATGACATACTACATAGCGGCTTTTAAGAATAAGGCTATGCTACATTGGTTGATATGGAATGATTTCTGTAGGAAGTTGAATGGTGGCCCCCCAAAAGGTATGTCCATGTCCTAAACCCCAGAACCAGTGAATATGACCTTATCTGGAAAAAGGGCCTTTGCAGATGTAATTAAGGATCTAAGATGAGATCACCCTAGATTATCTGGGTAGGCCCTAATTCCAATGACAAGTATCTTTTTTTTTTTTTTTTTTTTTTTTTTTTTTTGCGGTACGCGGGCCTCTCACTGTTGTGGCCTCTCCCGTTGTGGAGCACAGGCTCCAGATGCGCAGGCTCAGCGGCCACGGCTCACGGGCCCAGGCGCTCCGCAGCATGTGGGATCTTCCCGGACCAGGGCACGAACCTGTGTCCCCTGCATCGGCAGGCGGACTCTCAACCACTGCACCACCAGGGAAGCCCGCAATGACAAGTATCCTTAATGAGAGACAGAAAAGGCAAAGACACCGACACAGAAAAGGAGAAGGACAGAAGGACATGTAAAGATGAAGGCACAGATTGGAGTGAAACAGCACAGCCAAGGAATGTCTGAAGTTACCAAAAGCTGGGAAACCCAAGGAACAGATTCTCCCCTAGAGGCCCTGGAAGGAGCATAGCCCTGTCGCCACCTTGATTTTTTTTTTTTTTAATTTCTGTTTTTTTTTTTTTTGCCACCTTGATTTTCGACATCTGCCCTTCAGAACTGTAGAGAATACACTACTGCTGTTTTAAGTCAGCCAGTTTGTGGTAACTTGTTACAGCAGCCCTAGGAAACTAATATAATCTCCAAGATAGATTTAAGACTAGAAAACCAAAAACAGGAAACAAGGTGAAAGACAGTATATACAGTAGGTAGTGTATTGTATTTTCTACTATTGGTATTTTTAAGAAATATGTTTTTAGAAACACGTTTGCATATGCATAGAATATGACTTAAGGATATAAAAGACACTGGTAACAGTGCTGCCTCTGGGGAGAGAGGCACTTTTGTTCTGCTCTAAGTAGCATCCCCTGTGGAATTCCCTGGCAGTCCAGTGGTTAGGACTCCATGCTTTCACTGCCAAGGGCCTGGGTTCAATCCCTGGTCAGGGAACTAAGATTCCACAAGTTGAAAAAAAAAAAAAGCATTCCCTGGAGCTGGGCACTCTGACTGGCATAATAATGGCCCCCCATTAAGACATCCACACCGCAATTAAGATTGCAGACGGAACTAAGGATGCTAAACGTTGACCTTAAAATAGGAAGATTATCCTGGACTGTCCAAGTGGGCCTAGGAATCACAAGAGTCTTTAAAAGTGGAAAAGGGATACAATGGAATATTATTTGGCAATAAAACGAAATGAAGGGCTGATAGATACTACAACACGGACGAATTACAAAAGCATCATGCTAAGTGAAAGAATCCAGTCACTAAGGATCGCATATTATGGTTCCATTCATATGAAAAGTCCAGAATAGGCAAATCTATAGTCAGAAAATAGATTAGTGGTTGCCAAGGGCTGGGAAGGAAGAAGAGATTACAGGGGAGGTGATGGGTACAGTGTTTCTTTTGGGGGTGCTGAATACGTTCTAAAATTGATGGTGGTTATGAATTTACACCTCTGTGAATATACTCAAAGCCATTTAAGTGAGTCAGTTGTATAGTATGCATATTATGTCTCAGTAAACTGGCTGAAAAAAAAATGTAGAAAAGGGAGACAGAAAGGAGTCAGAGTAGGAGAAGTGACCTATCATTGATGGCCTTGAAGATGGCAGGGGCCCACGAACCAAGGAATGCCGGCAACATCTAGAAGCTGGAAAAGGCAAGCAAGCCTCCAAAAGGGACGCAGCCCTGAGACACCTTAATCTTAGCCCAGTGAGACCCATTTCAGACTTCTGACTTCCAGAACTCTAAAAGAATAAATTAGCGTTGTTTAAGCCACTAATTTTGTGGTAATTTGTTACAGCAGCAATAGAAGACTATTATAAGTACTTCTTATACCCTTTTTTCCTTTCAGATTTTGTGCGGTGCACATTACCTACTCAAAACGTAAATCAAAACAAAGCAAAACGCTTATTCAGGGCAATCATTTGATGTCATTTCGGAAAATTTTTTAAGTATCTGTAACACTCCTCTTCAGTAGAAATACAATGCAGCCACAAATGTGACCCACATGTGTCGTTTTAAATTTTCTGGTAACCACATTTAAAAACCAAAGAAACAGGTGTAATTAATTTTAGTAATCAATTTTGTTCAGGCTATTATATCTGATACATATCATTTCCACATATTTATAAAATTATTAGAGATATTAAAAATTTTTTCTCATGTTAAGTCCTTGAAATTGGGTGTGTATTTTAGTCTTAGCACATTTTCATTCAGGTGAGCCACATTTCAGGTACTCAACAGCCACGTGTGTCTAATGCAGGACACGGATCTACAACATCCATCTGGGGTACAGGGTAGGTTTTTTACCTTTTGAGCATGCTACATCATGCCTAAGAACGTGACTACAAAAGTATTTCTTGGAGCATGGATCAAAGGGTAAAAAAAATGAAAAGAGTCAAAACACCCTCCACCGCAGTACAGGCACACTGTGGATATTATGTGGGTATTAAAAAGAAGTAGTTAAAGCTCCATGAATTGACCACAGAATATTGACCATGATCGTGGCATATTACTAAATGAGAACAACCAGGTGAGCAGTGCTTTTTGGGTAAATTTTTGTTAAGAAAACCAACCAACATATAAATACGATATTATTTACACGAAACTGTTAAAGTTGGTTACTCTGCGAAACAGTACTGAGGTATTACAGATACTATTGTTAATTTTCTCCTTGTACATGTTTTGTTCTGTATTGCTTTGTATTTTTTTTAAAAATTCATGGATGGATAGAGAGAAATATAGATAGATAGATAGATAGATAGATGATTAGATAGATAGATAGATAGAGTTGCTAATCAGATCCTTAGGAGGTTCCCCAGGGGTCATACCATTGCCAAAGCATAAGCAACCACATCAGAGACGCTTTCCCCACCATAACCCTACATAGGACTCACCTTCCTTTTACCAGGTACTTTTTTCTTATCAGAGGGAGCATCTCAAAATATGCTCTATGTAACAATACTCCTAAACATACACACAAAGTTACTCTGCCTGTAGAGCCTACCCATCTGCAATAGAACCAATATCTATTCTGCCATTCAGAGAAGCAGTTTTCATTTTCCCAAGCTCACACTTCCCCAAACCCATCCAATACCCAGATAATAATGAGTGTTTTAAGAGCTTGAGTTTGCAGGGGAAAAAATATGGGGGAGGGAGCCGTCATGGACTGCATACCAAATAGAAAGCAAGAGGTTCCGCGCATGGATTAAAAGAAAACTCCAGAAGGTTTCAGACTTTGGGGTCTCTTCCACGCTCTGCCTTGATCAGTATTATTCGTTACATGGCACCTTCAGTCTGGTACAAGGTCTATTGTCCTGTATTAGCGGCATGCAACAGGCAACTCAGGCCCTACAGTACCCCTGTGCAGCCCCGAAAGTCCATGGAATGAGACCCTTCTAACTTGGGTAATTCAAACACAAGTTTATTCCTACAGCACAGTGCCCCTGTGAAGTGAGCCATCACCTGCTGCCTTGAGAGTCTGTCACTCTAAGAGTCCAATTCAGGAAGAAGCATACATGTGTTCCTTGGACTGGTCTGTGTGACCGAGTCCCTGAGAGTATTCCCTCCAGGCAATGGATGACCTGGTAGAGAGTTTGGCCAAGACCCAAAAGGTTGTCATAATATTTTTGCTTTATGTCCTTTTTTTTCCTATGGCAAGTATCATTCAAAATGTTAGACTTTCTTTTGTTTTCTTCCTCTTCCTGCATTTTAAATATTTGTACAGGGGTATGTGTGGGAAGGACGGCTGGGGAGAGGGGAACCCTCTGATGCACTCAAAAGTGGGTGCTGGTACTTACTGACCTTCTTCCCTTGGCCCTACAGACTAATTACAAAATGGCAGAGAGTATCCAGGAGCTAACAAATCTAACTTCAAACTTCATTGGGGGCTGTGTATGTCTCAGGCACTGAGACACAAAGATGATGATGTTAGTTGAAACACAGATTTCATGGCTCTTAAGCTATTTGGAGTACTTGAAATCATTCAACAAATAAACATTGTCAAGAAGAGAAAAGTAACCCAATTAACTAAATATAAGAGTATTTCAGAAATTCTTTGAATATTGTTTTAAAAAATACTTTGAAAATATAAACCATATATTGAAACATGAGGCAAATATTTATATAGAGATAGAGTCAGATGTTTATTAATATTAATTTTGTACCATCTCTATTTCAACTATTATGTAAAATAAGTTATTAATTTAGAAACTTTGCTTTTTCCTTACTCATAGTTCATGAAATAATTTTATTCAAATTTTATATTCACTTTTTAAAAATTTTAATGCTTGCATATTTTTCATTATAGCTATCCTTGTGTGGCATTCAATTGCCATGAAAGTTATTTTTTTTTAAAGTTTCTTGGAACCTCTTCTTTTTTTAAATTAATTTATTTATTTGGCCACATCAGGTCTTTGTTGCAGTATGCGGGATCTTTCGTTGTGGCAAGTGGGCTTCCCTCTAGTTGTGGCGTGTGGGCTCCAGAGAGCTCAGGTTCAGTAGTTGTGGCACGTGGGCTTAGCTGCTCCATGGCATGTGGGATCTTAGTTCCCTGACTAGGGATCGAACCCACGCCCCCTGCATTGGAAGGCAGATTCTTAACCACTGGACCACCAGGGAAGTCCCTATATTCACTTTTAACATTACTAATTTCATCATTATTTAAGCTGTGTAGATGATTTTATATAGTTTCTGGAAGATATCATGTTCTATTCTGTGATCTCTAAAATACTTATTTTCAGTGACGTAGAACACTTCTTTGTGAAGCCACATCCCCAGGATAATGACTAAAACTTTGTAAAATTTTTACTTCTTTTTCACTGATCTTATCAGCTAACCTCTTAAGCATCTCCAAACAAGCAAGTACTGACTTTGTTTCAGGTTAATACATGTTACACAAACAGTACCTGGTTGTTCAAAATAAAGTAGCCCACTATACGAAACAAATATAAGGACATTCACTCCCCCTTTTCTGAGGGATAATTTTAGGGAAAATATATGCTTCCTATATTCAGGCACATATAGTATAGACCCTAAGACTGTGTTTGGCATGCAGGATATGCGGTGGACTCACACTGTTCTTAAAGCTGAAACACCTTCACAGGACACACATGGTAAACTGTATTCTCCAGAGATACCTCCACCAATACACCCTATTCCATCTGCTCCTCTTATATGATGTTGACACTCCTCCATTAAGAACTGAGAGGTTTATGTTCCCTTTCCTTGAATCTAGACAGGCCTGCAATGGTGGCAGAGGTAATACCACATGATTTCTAAGACTGATAAGAGTGATAGAGCTTCCACCTGGCCCTCTTGGGACTCTTGCCCTTAGAATCCAGCCACCATGCTGTGAGGAAACCAGGCAACCACATAGAAAGGTCACATGTAGGTGTTCTGGCTGACAGCCCCAGCAGAAGTCGCACCAACAGCCAGCATCAACACAAGTGGATGCTGAGTGGAGCAGAAATGAGCTGACCCCACCAAGCCCTGTCCATATTGCAGACTTGAAAACAAAATAAGTCATGTCATTGTCCTAAGCCTCTAGGTTTTGAGGTGGTTTGTTATGCAGCCATAGAAATCAGAACAACACGGTTTCTCACAACTGATACACACAAAAAGTATTCTTACAAACTTAAATAAAAGACCTTTTACTTATTTCTGTCATTCCATTTAAGATGAAAACTGCTGAGATTTTTGTGACTTTTTATTCTGTCATTCATATACTACTTCTTTTTGTGTTTTGTACAGATGTTCCACATTTAGAAAGCACGTTAGGCACTCATACCTTACTGGCAGAAGTGTAAATTGGGATGCTCTTTCTGGAAGATAACTCATACCCCTTCCTCCAAAAATGGGGCAAAACGTTAAATGTGCATCTCTTATGTCCCAGAAATTGTACTTCAGGAATTTGTTTTAAGGAAATGATAATAGATATATGCAAAAAATAGTTACAAAAATTTTTATGTTTTTAACGTATTAGAAACAATCTAAATATCAACATAGAATTGGATAATAAATTACTGAATACTATTTGGCCATAAAAGACATTGAAGATGGAGATGTCTTGACATGGGAACAGGTTGAAAATATATCATTAAGTGAAAATATATCATTAAGTGTATATAATTCCATTTTCACAATACTAAATATATAAACATGTTCAAAGATACAAAGATCTAAAAGTATTTGCACCAAGGTTCTAACAGAAATTAACCAAAATTGGTGGGATTATGAATTTTGTTATTGCCTTCCTTCCTTCTCTCCCCCATCCTTTTTAGCTCATCTCAATTTTCCACTTACTTTCAATAAAGTTGCATTGCTTTTACAACAACAACAAACATTAAAATAAGCTTAGCTTAAAAAATTTTTACAGCTGTGTATTAGGGTAGTCCAGAGGAGAAGAACCAATAGGATGAACCAATAGTTTGTGCATGTGTCAGTATAAAGAGATTTATCAAAAGAAAGACTGATGCTACTACGAAGGCTGACAAGTCCCAAGATCTGAGGGTGAGTTGTCAAACTGGAGACCCAGCAGGGCCAATGGTTTCATTCCAGTCCAAGTCTGAAGGCCTGTGAGCCAGAAGAACCACTGGTGTAGCTCTAGTCCAAAGGCCAGCATGCTCGAGACCCAGGAAGAACAGATGTTTGAGTCAGAAAGCAGAAAAGGGCCTCTATCCCAGTTTGAAAATAGTCAGACAGGTGGAATCCTCCCTTACTGTGGGGAGGTCAGCCTTTTGGTTCCATTCAGACCTTCAACTGTTTGGTTGAAGCCCACCCACACTAGGGAGGGCAATCTGCTTTACTCATTTTACAGATTCAAATGCAACCTCATCCAGGAACATTCTCACAGGCACCCTAAAATGTTTGACCAAATATCCAGGCACCCTGTGGCCCAGTCAAGTTGACAAACAAAATTAATCATCACAAATGGAAAAGAAGTGCAATGTAAACTTCCATTGGAAAAATCATGGAGAAATCAAGATAAAAAAGTGGATTCTTTTAGGACAAAGTCTTTTCTGAGCCTCTTTAAATCACTTGTCAAGTCAGATTATTTGAGTTCATTTTTTAACTTTAACAAAGTTAATATTTTTTTGTTTTAGAACATTTATTTGACTTGATAGGCATTATGGTGTATGTGTGTTAGGGATGAGCAAAGCATGTGAAGTCTGTTTTTCTTCCATATTTTTACTATATTTGTAATTTACCTTTTAGGAGACGTACTCACAATTCCAAAGGCAGTGCCTGACTGGTCTGCACAGCTGGGGGAAGGAGGTTTCAGGGGTGGGGGTGGTTCCTTCTCTCCATGTGCTCCCATATGCCCGAGTGTTGACCTGTCACAGCACTTAATCTTATCATCCTGACCCGTGTGTTTAGGTCCTTTACGCGATGGTGAGCAGCCCCAGAGCTGCTCAGAGCAGAGTGGCGCTCAGCACAAAAGTTGCACCCAATGTGTTGAATGGAAATAAAACATCTCTTCATCCAAGTCACTGATGAAAATGTCCAACTAAGCAGGGTGGAGTATTGAGCCCTGCGATGAATCACAAAACACTTGCCTCCATTTACAACCGTTCCTTTCAATTATCTGCCTTTGAGCCAGGTTTTTCAGTTAGATAATACGCTTTATTACAAAGGCTTAAAATGTAGAATTCCACACTTATCATTGACTTGCCCCACCATCCAGCCCAGCATTTTCCAAACTGCAGGGGCACAACCGATTCAAAGGTTGTGAAACCAACTGAGTGGGTTCTTAGCAGTCCTTAAAAAAGCTGAATAGAGGGAATTCCCTGGCAGTCTAGTGGTTAGGTATAGTGGTTAGGACTCCACACTTTCACTGCCGAGGGACTGGGTTCGATCCCTGGTCAGGGAACCAAAATCCCACAAGCCACGTGGGGCAGCAAAAAAAAAAAAAATTGAACAGAAAATATCAGAGAACCTCTCACCTATTAATAGTAAGTATTGCTGCAGGAAATGTTTGTTTCAGATCTATATAGGCCTGTATGTGTTCTGAGTCACAATGGAGTATGTACTTCTTGCTGTGGCTGGAATCAAAAGCATTTGAATGTCACTAATCTAGCCCATAGTTTTCATAGTAGACAGGTGTCTTGCTAAAATTAAGATAAAACCAAGGTCAGCCTCATGGGCATGAAACCTGTTCATCTGATGAATTCAGTTGCACAAGGCTCTAGGCCTAGAAGGGCCCGGTGCTTGGTTTAGTGCTCTGTTGTCATTGAAGAATTCTTAATTCTTTGGTATATCTTCTCTGCTTACATGAATATACACACACAACTCTGATCCAGCAGCAAACGTGTGGGCACAGCGAGCAGTGTGCCCGACAGTTGACTGGGTCTTCCTGTACACAGGAGCAGTATCAGGGCACTTGGGCACCATGGACCCAGAGGGGTTGGCTGGGGCATGACCTAGACCCAGATTCACGGCAGCCACAGCAGCATCAGAAGTAGCTGGGTCCCAAGCCCAGGAAAAAGGAGGAGACCCGTGGTGGGAGGCCAGCTTGCCCACTGGTCCCCAGAGCCTGACCTTGCTATGCCTGCACAAATACTAACTCTCCCACCTGAGCACTAGAACAGGAACCACTGGTGCTTGGGCAGTAAACCTGGAAAGTAAATTATTACAAAACAAGCACATACAGGGACATCGAAGTAGAGTTTCGTATGGAGTTATTAGAGTTCAAAGGGCTTTACAATCTCCAGTTTTGGAAATTGCTGCCAACATTGCAAAGAGAATGTCTACAAACTTAGAAAGAGGAATTAATAAAAGTATTGTGGCGTGGACACATGTACACTACCAAACGTAAGGTAGATAGCTAGTGGGAAGCAGCCGCACAGCACAGGGAGATCAGCTCCGTGACCACCTAGAGGGGTGGGATAGGGAGGGTGGGAGGGAGGGAGACGCAACAGGGAAGAGATATGGGAACATATGTATATGTATAACTGATTCACTTTGTTATACAGCAGAAACTAACACACCATTGTAAAGCAATCATACTCCAATAAAGATGTTAAAGAAAAAAAAAGTATTGTAGCATTGAGTAGAAAAAACCAACACTATTTTCATATGAAGCTTTAGACGAACAGATTAACAAGGAAAACAATTTTAAAATTCAAATTTTCTGTTTAATTGAAGATAAGGCAATAGAATGCATAAATATGTTTCAATCTATATACAAATTATGAAGTCACTTGTTTCTTGCACAACCTCTACAAGCTTACAGTAACTATCAGAAGACACATTAAAAGGCCATTGCATGAATTTACACATAAAATTAAATTCAGGCTGACACAAAACTGCTTTGTATAGTTAAATCTTTTTAGAAAAATTGTTCCACAAGAATTAGTTCCAGATGTGTGACAAATGTATACTTTGAAATTATCAGAAATGTACCCTAATGTCACAGTCTATAAAATACTCCTAACTCCAGTAACAGCTGCAGATTTCTCAAAATTAAACATTATCAAAAATTATTTTCAACATTGAATTTGTCAAGAACTGACATCACTTCCAACATTAAAGTATAAATATACCAATATTGTTAAAAGTATAAATTTGATGACCTAATGAATTTGCAGAAAATGAACCAATAAATAATCTTGTGAGGAATCAAGATATTGCATTAATTTATGGCATTTATGTATTCTATAAAATTATATCACCAAAAATACCTTTTTGTACATTAAGTTTGTGTTATTACTTATGCATTGCTATTACTCCTATTATGTTTCAAAATAAAATATGTTTAAGAAAAAGTTTTATATTTTAGTACCTTTAATGGCACTATTTTCCTGCCTTTCAAACATGGGCCCTACATTTTCATTTTGCACTGAGCTCTGCAAATTATATATAGCTGGCCCTGGATACAACATTGCATTCAAGTCAACAAATGTATATTGATTGAATTATAGGTTGTATGTATCAATAAAAGGACTTATCAAGATGAAAAAGATGGGAGATGCAGCTTCAGGAAACTTACATTCTAGGATTCTAAGTCAAATAATTTTAATATATGGTAGAATCCAAGTACCACGTAATGAACAACAAAAGTATTATAAGAATATAGAGGGAAATTAAATTAATCATTTAATTGATGACCTCTTAGGATCTTCAAGTAGCTTTAAGGTATAATGCAAATGTTTACAACCTAAATTCCTTTTTGACTTCTTCAGGAGGCTTAGGCCCATGTCCCACATTTCAGTTTCCCAGTATTCCTAGTCAACCGGCAATTATGTGGCTGGTTGTATCCAAAGGAATAATGCTTTCATTAAGTCCTTCTTCATTGCCAGTATCATGAAGATGAATTGTGGACTGAGTCCAGACCTGTCCTAGTCCATGCTGCTATACCTAAGTGTAGAATATACTATTTCATACCCTTCCATTGAAAGTCCTCAGAAGTTTGGAAGATAAATGACCCCATCTCATTTATGCACCACTCCAGATCTTCCACTTGCCTTGATTTTGACCTTGAGAGGAGCAATACCTTGGGCTTATGGAGTCAGGTCCCTGCTGCCTCGGCCAGCACCACAGGTTGCTTCGGTGACTGCTCACCTAGACCCTCAAATCGCTCCCAGGCACAACCTAACAGCACCTGTCCACAGCCCACACCTCTGGCCTCTGGACTTTTCTGTTGCTGTCAAGACATGGGTTGTCTTAGGACCCACTTGGCATCCACGTATGCATGCACGCACAGCCCAGAAAGTGTATGTGAGTTAATATCCTTTGGGACAGACTTTGACCAATGGGTGTGAACACTGGCAGATAAACTCTTCTTTTGTTCTGCTGCTGAATGGACTGTTCAGAGATGCAGTAGCTTCATGTGGCTTCTCTGGAGACATCCTCTGAGGCCAAGCAATAGTTCCTGAAAGCTATGGGCAGCTCAGAAACACATTTCTTCACATTTGCTTTTTCCTCCTGCCTTGACTTCCTCTCTTTTCCCATCATTGCTGCTTCCTTAGGATTTCACATTTAAATAAAGTGTTAGCATTTAAGAATTTGACTCAGGCCTAATTTTCTAGGAAATGTGGGTTGAGATATTAATATGCTGTAGGTGTATTTCTGACATGAACACTTAAGCAGCAGTATAAACTGGTTAAGAGCACAGACACAAGTTGGGTTGCCTGGGTTCCAATCCCAATTCCCGCATTTAGCACCAGTGTGGGCAAGTCACTCAGTCTGTGTTTTCAATGTTGTCTGCAAAAATGCATAATAGTAGTAGCTACCTCAAAAATTTTATGTGAGATTTAATATTTATAAGGCACATAGTAAGAGTTATATGTGTTAAATAATAAAAGGAGAAAAAGAGACAGACTATCATTGAATTTTCCTGCTAAAGAAACCTCCCAATCAACAGATTCCATCGACGGACTTCACCTTTTGACCAAATTGAATTCAAGGAACCAAAGATAGGGGAACCTTGGTGGGGGTAAAACTTGGAATGAAAAGAACTGAAGCTGAGTCCTACCTACTATGTACAGTGGTGTGGGGGAGAGCTGATTGTTAAATAGTCAGGAATTTTTCAGCAGCTGTTCAACTGTTGTTAGCTTGAAACTGGCCACGGTAGTATTTACACTGTGGAAACTGGCAAATGCTACAAATTGGGCTTTAAATTTTTTCCTGATTCTCAGAAATGCTGTGAAGAGTAAGTGGAAATATTTGTTAAGCTATGAAGTGCTACAAAAATTAGTATTAATATTTGCCTCTCAAACTACTTGATAAGGGCTTTGATGTCTGCACTGTTTGGCTCTACCCAAATCGTGAGCCTTCATGCTTCTGGTGACCCCTCATTTCTCCCCCAAGAAAAGAAAGATACCTAACAGACAACACAGGGCTTATTAAGAAGTGTGTTATTCATGATCTCAGCTTCAATCACCTCACATAACATACATTATAAATTTCTTCAATTTGTGTCACAGATTTTTCAAAGCATTTAAGTATAAATTTTATCTCACATTTGTGTATGATTGAGAGACTTGAATTACAGTCAGTTCCTCGTTCTCAATCCCTAACCTCACCCTTTCTCACTAACGTTGCCCATGTCTCTTCTTCTGTAGTGTTCCCTCCTCCAACATTCTTGTTTCGCCCTTCCCCAGCCTCCCACATTGCCAAATTCATTTTTCTTTAACAGATCTCTGTTCCCATATCACTTGGGAACTCTCTCCTAATCTTCAGAATTAAGGGAAATGCCTTTCTACCTGTTCCCATTGTAGCCTCCACATGCCTCATCTTATCTATTATTGCTGTATTAGAAAAGCCAGCTCATTTTCTGGTCTCCCTTACAAGGCTGTGTATTTCTTGTTTATTATTGTAGCCCCACATTTAGCGCAGTTCTTGGCTCACAGTAGGTATTCAAACACTGATAAATTTCTTCATAGCTTTAACATTTTTCCCCCTAATTCCTACATGAATACTTATATTTCCATAGAAGACCAATTTTGCTATCGAACAGTTTACTAGAGTGAGTAGAAAATTTGTAAATGTATCACATATAGTTCAGGGATCTACAAGCTAATGTCTAACAGGAGACAGATACATGGATACCTTCTAACATAAATCACCCATTCTGGATTCTCAAACCAAAAAGTATCCATTTCCTAATAAATAATGGAGAGGAAAGGAGGCTGAGAACAAAGGGATCATTTCTGAAGTCTCTGATCACATGCAAGGACACAAGAATCCTCAGATGTCACCTTAACCGTGGATTTACTCCTGAGTAGAGCTGCTCATTTTTATTAGATAGGGAACTGTGATCCTCTGTCCTAGTATATTTCAAGGAATATTTTATTTAAAAGGTTTTCAGCGTGTATGAATTAGCTGTGCATACTGAAAATGTAATTTTAACAGAAAAAAATTTTCATATACTCTGTGGCTTTGAACCAAGGAGTCCATCACAAACGGAAACTACACCCAAAAAACTATCTTTAGGTCTGAAACTTAGAGCTAATGTATATATTTACACTAAGAATTTCTCTTCTTCATTGGGCTTTTATCTTTGGGTTTCTTCAGGAACTTCTCATTTGTCTCTTTATTATCCATTGTCCACCAAAACAGAAGATCATACACTTCCCTGGATAAAGTAGAAAGTCACTGAATTTGGTCTAAGACCATACTACAAACCTACAGTAATCAAAATGGCATGGTATTGGCACAAAAACAGACATATGGATCAATGGAACAGAATAGAGAACCCAGAAATAACCCCCCACACCTACAGCCAACTAATCTTCAACAAAGGAGGCAAAAATATACAATGGGAAAATGACATTCTCTTCAACAAGTGGTGTGGGGAAGTTGGACAGAGGCATGCAAATCAATGAAGTTAGAACACACTCTTACACCCTACACAAAAATAAACTCAAAATGGCTTAAAGACTTAAACATAAGAAATGACACCAAAAAACTCCTAGAAGAGAACATAGGCAAAACATTCTCTGACATAAATTGTACCAATATTTTCTAGGTCTCCCAAGGCAACAGAAATAAAAGTAAAAATAAACAAATGGGTGATTTATGCTAGAATGTATCCATGTATCTGTAGCTAATTAAACTTAAAAGCTTCTGTACAGCAAAGGATACCATAAACAAAATGAAAAGACAACCTATGGAATGGCAGAAAATATTTGCAAATGATGCAACCAACAAGGGCTTAATTTCCAAAATATACAAACAGCTCATACAACTCAACAACAACAAAAAACAAACAACCCAATCAAAAAAATGGGCAGAAGAACTTTTAGTTCTTTTAGACATTTCTCCAAAGAAGACATACAAATGGTCAATGGGCACATGAAAAGATGCTCAACATTGCTAATTAGTAGACAAATGTATATCAAAACTACAGTGAGGTACCACCTCACACCAGTCAGAATGGCCATATCATTAAAAAGTCAAATACAAATGCTGGAGAGAGTGTGGGGAAAAGGGAACCCTCCTACACTGGAGGTGGGAATGTAAGTTGGTGCAGCCACTATGGAAAACTGTATGGAGGTTCCTCAAAAAACTAAAAATAGAGTTGCCATATGATCCAGCAATCCCACTCCTGGGCATATATCTGGACAAAACTATAATTCAAAAAGATACATGCACCCCTCTGTTTATAGAGGCACTATTCACAATAGCTAAGACATGGAAACAACCTAAATGAATGGATAAAGAAGATGTGGTATATATATACAATGGAATATTACTCAGCCATTAAAAAAATAATGCCATTTGCAGCAACATGGATGGACCTAGAGACGATCATACTAAATGAAGTAAGTCAGGAAGAGGAAGATAAATATCACAATATCACTTATGGGGAATCTGAAATATGACACAAATGAACTTATGTGCAAAATAGAGACAGACTCACAGACACAGAGAACAGACTTGTGGTTTCCAAGGGGGAAGGATGGAGTGGGAGTTTGGGGTTAGCAGATGCAAACTATTATATATAGAATGGATAAACAACAAGGTCCTACTGTATAACACAGGGAATTATATACACTATCTTGTGATAAACCATGGAAAAGAATATGAAAAGGAATATTTATATATATATAACTGAATCACTTTGTTGAATAGCAGAAATTAACATTATAAATCAACAATCCTTCAATTAAAAAAAATTTGGTCCAAGAAGATGTTTTCAAAACTATGCTTAATGATATAAATCATATCATTTAATTCTTCTGCTTAAAATACACACACACATTTATTTTTTCTGCCCAATAAGAAAATTCTAGCTTCTAAGTCCATAATGGCCTACATGGACCCACATGATCTGACTCCTCTGCATCTCTCTGGCTTATTTCCTCCCATTCACCCCCTACCGCTGGATCTCCAGTCATACCGTCATTACTGTTCCTTAAGTATACTAAGCTTACTCTTGCCTCAGGGTCTTTGTATTTACTGTCCCTAGGACTGGAAAGATCTACCTGGTTGACTTTTTATTTGGATCTCTGTTCAGATAAATCCTCTTTACCATTGAGGTCTTCCACGGCACCAAACCAAAATAGTGCTCACTTTGCCTCGCAGCACGAATCACTATTACAACTCCTGTTTTATAAGAAATACCATGCTCACCAACTTCAGACTATACTACAAAACTATAGTCATCAAGACAATATGGTACTGGCACAAAAACAGAAATAGAGATCCAATGGAACAGGATAGAAAGCCCAGAGATAAACCCATGCACCTATGGTCAACTAACCTATGACAAAGGAGGCAAGGATATACAATGGAGAAAAGACAACCTCTTCAATAAATGGTGCTGGGAAAACTGGAGAGCTATGTGAAAAAGAATGAAATTAGAATACTACCTAACACCATACACAAAAATAAATTCAAAATGGATTGAAGATCTAAATGTAAGACTGGACACTATCAAACTCTTAGAGGAAAACCTAGGCAGAACACTCTGACATAAACCACAGGAAGATCCTTTCTGACCCACCTCCTAGAGAAATGGAAATAAAAACAAAAATAAACACATGGGACCTAATTAAACTTAAAAGTTTTCACACAGCAAAAGAAACCATAAACAAGATGAAAAGACAACCCTCAGAATGGGAGAAAATATTTGCAAATAAGCAATGGACAAAGGATTAATCTCCAAAATATACAAACAGCTCATGCAGCTCAATATCAAAGAAACAACCCAATCAAAAAATGGGCAGAAGACCTAAATAGACATCTCTCCAAAGAAGACATACAGATGGCCAAGAGGCACATGAAAGGATGCTCAACATCTACTTATTAGAGAAATGCAAATCAGAACTACAATGAGGTATCACCTCACACCAGTTAGAATGGGCATCATCAGAAAGTCTACAAACAACAAATGCTGGAGAGGGTGTGGAGAAAAGGGAACCCTCTTGCACTGTTGGTGGGAATGTAAATTGATACAGCCACTGTGGAGAACAGTATGGAGGTTCCTTAAAAAACTAAAAATAGAACTATGATGTGACCCACTACTAGGCATCTAACCTGAGAAAACCATAATTCAAAAAGAGACATGTACCACAATGTTCATTGCAGCACTATTTACAATAGCCAGGATATGGAAACAACCTAAGTGTCCATTGACAGATGAATGGATAAAGAAGATGTGGTACATATATATAATGGAATATTACTCGGCCATAAAAAGGAATGAAATTGGGTCATTTGTAGAGATGTGGATGGACCTAGAGTCTGTCATACAGAATGAAGTAAGCCAGAAAGAGAAAAACAAATATCATATATTATCATATATGTGGAATCTAGAAAAATGGTACAGATGAACCTACTTCCAGGGCAGGAATGGAGACACAGACATAGATAACAGACATGTGGACACAGTGGGGGAAGGAGAGGGTGGGACGAATTGGGAGATTAGGACTGACATATATACACGACCATGTGTAAAATAGATAGCTAGTGGGAACCTGCTATAAAGCACAGGAAGCTTGGCTCGGTGCTCTGTGATGACCTAGATGGGTGGGATGGGTGGGTGGGGTGGGGGTGGGAGGGAGGTCCAAGAGAGAGGTGCTATATGTATACATATAGCTGATTCACTTCACTGTACAGTAGAAACTAACACAACATCATAAAATTACACTCCAATAAAATAAATAAAAATAAAAAATACCATGTATCATTATCTGAACTCATGTTATACATATAATTGTTTATTATCTATTTCTCCCTTCGTTTCCATAAGATGGAAACAATGGATGATAAGAACCATGGATAACAGAAGAACTTCATCTCTTATTCACATTTCTAGAGCCAAGAAAACATATAGGAGCACGAGAAATAAAAACGGATGACCCAATCAAGGCACTGAGGTCCTTCTCGTCATGTGGTCACCTATCTTTTCACAGAGACAGAAACACATGTTGCAGCTTCACCAGGCCAGACTCATTTGAGCAAAGGGCACCCCCGCATACTTGCAAGGGAACTTGTGTGTTATAAAATGCCCTCCGTGTGCCCAGGGTTTAAATACAACTGCAGAGGTGAGCAGATCAGAGGCGCAAAGGCACAGAAAGCTCCTGGCAATATATTGGGTAGGGTTGGTTCTTGCTTTGAGGTTACGAACTGTTCTTGGAAACCTTATATGGCATCAAGATTCAGAATATTCACCAGTCCCATTCAATTTCATGAAGGTGCTATACTTTTGGAAGTACCTTTGGTTGAGATGGAGAAGTTTACACAAGAAGCAATCCCTCTCTAAAAGGGAGTAATTCACATTTCTTCGGAGATAAGATAAAGAATCAGAAGGAGGAAGGTGACAGAGACATCTAAAACACCTTTTTCGTGTAACTTAACACATTCTGTCTGATAAGCATCATTAGTCTGAATTTCAGAAAATTGAGAGGAAGAGCCGCACAGAACTATATTCAAATTCCAGTTTCTTAGCTTGGATGGGATGGTCTTCAACTCTGGCTCCAAAGCCCTTTCTTCTGCATCATGAAACCTCTCATGAGGTTCTTGAATAGCAGCAATAAAGGGTTCAAGAGAGGGACACAGGCAATTATATCACTGGTCCCTTGGCTCTTGACTCAGCCCCAATATACGCTATGCAGGAAATGGTTCAAGGGCTCCATTACTATTAATTTATGTCACTCTTTAATAGGTTTTGGGTCAAAACTTATCACCTCAGTGTTTTGAAAACTCTATGAAGACAAATTCACTGTTTACACTAGTGTATTCTTTATCGTAAGAATCCTAGATTTGGCCTCCTGTTCTAATTCATATTATTCCTGGTTTTTAAGTTTTTATGTTTGTTACCATAACGCTGTATTCATTTTTGCTATAAGCCACCTCAAAGCCATTGTGAAATAAAGGTAAGTATAAAGAAATAAATGACACACCTGCTATACACTTACTGTGGTAGATTACAAAAGTGGTAATACATTTTCATGCTTCTTTATATCCATGATCTTTGCCATGTGACTTAGCTCTTCCCAGAAAGAGATAGAATATTTTCCCACCCCTTAAATCTAGACTGGCTCTGTGACTTGCTTTGGGCAATAGAATATGGCAGAAATGATAGGGCACGAGTTCTGAGCCTAGGCCTCCACACCTTGCATACTTTTCTGCCTCTTGGGTCCTTGAGGCCACCAAGTGAATAAGGCCAGGCTAACTTGTTGGAGGATGAGAGACACAGGGGACCACTGGTTCCATTGTCCCAGTCAAAAGGCAGCCACACTCCAGAAGCAGAGACACTTAGATGATCCGTCCCTAACTCCAGATTCATAAGGGAGCCCAGTTAAAACGAGTAGAACTATCCAGCTGAGTCCAGCCTAACTAAGCAAAATAAATGATTGTTTTCTTAAATAAGTAAGGAAGCAATCGCTACCTGATACACCTATATTCATAACTGCCATGCATAGGCACTCATATATAATAAGTGATTTACTTACGTAATCTCAGCCATTTTAAGTTGGGTACTGTCCTCATTTTATAGCTGATCCTTACACAGGTTTAGGAACTGGCCTTTCATCTTCTGTAGTGTAAAGCAGATCATCCTATTGGATTGTCATAACAGGAAATGTTAGTTAGAATATTTGGCTAAGTTAGTTCCTTAGCCATGAGCTTTAGATTTTTAATTTCACTTATATACCTTCCCATTTGGCCCCCAATTAAGCAGACTAAAAAATGAAGCTTGAAAAACACAAATTCTTCAAATTTTTGCTTCTAAGGTAAACCTTAGATCATTGAAAAGAATGAAGTCAAATTCTACAGAAGAACCACCTTAACAGGGAGGTTTTGCCAAAGTCCTTACAGCTTTGGGGAAGTACTGAGGAAGCCACGTGCTCTCTGAAGGGTCCAGCCTGTCCCCGGGTTGCCTGAACATCCCTAAAGGTTACTCTGTAGATCACTTCTCAGAAGGCCTTTGAGAATACAAATTACTCTCTGGTAAGTTTGTGGGATGATACATCTCAAGAATGCCTTTGAAGGTACACAAATGAACATTCTGTTTTCCTGACTATAAAACTCAGTACCAAGTCATGGGCCAAATTCTGTTAATTCTATTTGTCTTTGTCCACTAAGCATCCCTTCCCAATGGACAGACATAAATCAGCTTCCCAGTGTCAGAGTGTAACAACTTCATGAGATTGAAAAAAAACAGTGTCCTTTCACATTGGCTCTGCAATCTGTAACATGCAAGAGTCCAGATCTCTTCCAGTAAAAGAGATAGCGTAGGTATTCCAGTGGTTGGCTGAAGGTTGTATTATGTAAGAATGAAATAAGGTGAGAGAATAGAAAGCTGCTCAGTTATCCCAGCTGTGCTCAGAAGGGCAAATACAAACTCATAAACTAAAATTAGAGCAATTAAAAAAAATTTCTACTTGATACTCAAAGAAAACAAGATGCGTTCAATTTTTCTCACTCTCATCTTGCTTCTGGTTTGTGTTTTGCCTTGTTGTTGTTCTTGAGTATTTTATATACTCTATCAATCCCTTCCTTGCCCAAGGACTGTATGTGTGTGTGTGTGTGTGTGTGTGTGTGTGTGTGTGTCTGAGTGTACACACACAGGGGCAATGAGCTTTGGGGACAATGGAGGCAGGGATGGATGTACCCAGAGAATGAGACGGGGAAGAATTCATAAAGTCAAGGGAAACTAAAAGCTGTTTTATAATAATAATAATATATATATATATATATATATATATATATATATATACACACACACAATTGGGCAAAAAATTCAATTTATGAGCCTTAGGAAAGACTCAAAATTATAATGGGCCACATTAAATTTGATAGTCACAAATTTTCCAGAGAACCCTCCTTATACCTCAGTTCCTACAATGACAGTTCTAACTCAATTTATTAACTCCTAGCCCTGTAGGATTGGCCCTCTGCCAACTAACTCCCCTTATCATCTTTGCTTTCTGGTGCTGAATATGAATTCTTGCACCTTGTTTATTAGACTAAGCTTTTGACATTTCTCCAGTAGTTATTAGGCTAAAAGTCAATCAGTCTCCTCTGCAGAAACTTTTTTTTTTTTTTTTTTTTTTGCACAGGCTCCAGACGCGCAGGCTCAGCGGCCATGGCCCACAGGCCCAGCCGCTCCGTGGCATGTGGGATCTTCCCGGACCAGGGCACGAACCGGTGTCCCCTGCATCGGCAGGCGGACTCTCAACCACTGTGCCGCTAGGGAAGCCCCCATCTGCAGAAACTTTGACTTTGAGTGAAATGAGGTTCAGGGTGATTGGGTCCAACTGTGGTACTCTTGAATGACTGGGTCAGGAAGGTAAATGGGCCTGAAAGTTCAAGTGGGAGATGGTACTGAAATGTGGACAAAGGGAGATATGAAAAACTTGCCTCCTGGTTCTGCATTTTGCAGACCTGTTTTACGGTCTCTTTTTAAAGAAAACCATTCTGAGGAGTTTTAGTGTTGAGAAATGTTTTATCATTTTACTTCAATAATTATGAAAAAAGACAAACACTGAACATACGTATATAGCTTTAGAACTACACTGAAATCCTAAGAAATGTTAAGTTATAAAACTTTATAAATTTAAAATCAGTAAAAATAATTTAAAGAAACGCGGGATTTTGTTTTTGCTGTATTAAGATGTGCTGTATTAAGATTTGCTGTATTTAAGACTGTACTTAAGGATAGAAAGATGTATTTATATGCTTAGTGCCTCAGTTTTTGACTTGATTCTTTTGCTTTTGATAAGCTCTTGTTTGACTTATTATTGTTACTTTTTGTTAAAAAAAGTTTCAGTCAACAATTTATTAGGTTGACGGGCCATTTAAAACTGTGTGCCAAAATGCAATACTGGAAAAAAATGTTAAATTCCACGTAATAAAAAGTTTTCCAAGTGTTTTTATAACTCCCTGTACTGCCTGCTTATGAACTGCTCCACGTACGTGAATAAAAAGATGGGGGCCGCCCTCATGCTTGCCAGCAGCAGTCGTGGTGCTGGCTGCTACGACGGAGGGGTTTTGTTGTTGTTTTTTTATGACTGAGGTCTTTTTGAGCTAGGCTTGCCTAGGCTGCTATTTCCTGAGAGTATTGACTTTTTGGAAACAAATGCAAATTCAGATATGGAAATTGAGTGGCAGGGCTCAATTACAAGGTAACTGCGTAATGTCTAGAGTTGCTTACAGTAACCTGTATGACAACACAAAGCTAAAATTATCACAGAAAATCTGCACCTTGGAGAACACATTCAATGTCTGCAAAACATCATCATAGTTTACTGTTTTGCCTGGGACAACCTGGCCTTGCTAATAGACTTCCTATCAAAGCATCATTAATACAATAACTTTTGGGGCTTTAGAAATGTAGTAACGAGAACTTACTCATATAGTGGGACTTGAGAAGGACAAGATATATAAAGGCATCCAATAATTGAAGGTAAGAAGATATTTTAAGGACTGTTCCTAATTTTTATTTACTTTTCTGCCTTACATAACACAAAATAATAAGTTAAAAATGTTATTACTTTTTAAGAACATAAGCTTTTTTTTTTTTTTTTTTTTTTACTTAATATATCTGCAAACCAACATTCAAAGACTATTTTCAAGTGTTTTTGTTTCTGGTTTTTCTGATCAAGCCAGAGGATGCTCCCTCACGTCATTTTAGTATCTCTTGGCGGGGGGTGGGTGGGGGGGGGTGGGGAAGCCAAATCCTTTGTTTTACACAGAAATGAGCAGAGAACAAAATTAAGCAAAAATATTTTATGTCCCCTTTTAAAAGTTAACCTAAAAACCCAAAGATTACTTTGAGTTCTATTAGATAGAGACCGTCACCCAAGGGATAGGCTTGTCCACAAGGGTGCTAACTATTCTTTATCAAGCACCTTATTTCACCTGATGCTCCACGTATCGCACATAAACAGATGTCCCACCTGTGCAATTACTCCCTGTACATATGGGCCTTCCCCACACCTTGCTGTAATTTGTGTCAGAGTCTCCCCCAGTATCCTGCTTCTTCCGTAACAGAACATACAGACTTGGTAGCCACGGGGCATTGCTTCCTACCACTAGGTTGAAATAATCCTGGCAACTGGGACCCCAGAGATTTCAGAGATTTCACCATCTGATTGCCTGACAGAGCTGCTTAAGGTCACTGGCCATCTTAATGGTTCAGAGGATTATTGCATCTTGGGGAAAACATTTTAGGAACAAGTCATTATTGTTTACAGAAATAGCTTAAAAATGTTCCCAATATATAACTGTCTACTTGACTTGAAATATTGTGTAAGTAGTGACCTATATAAATTTCCGTGTTTGTATGTTTATCCGGATAGGTAATGATTTCTATTCTAGGAGTCAATCATTTGGTTTGCCTTTTAGGAACATATAGTCTTCATTCTACAAAGAGGACCCTCCCCCCCAATCTATTTTTAGAATATTTCTGGCAGAGGCTGCTTGCTGTCCTTGACTATCCTTTCTCCTTAGTAACACGCCTGTTAGCAGGCACACGACTGTCCTGAAGAAAGAAAGGCCATGTTCCCCAGCCTCCCTTGCGGCTAAGTGTGGTCCTGTGATTAAGTTGCGGTTAATGAGAAGTAAGCAAAAGGATCAGAGAGTAGCTTCTGGGAACCTAACATGAGATTTGGGTGACATGTGGCCTTTGCCTCTCTTTCATTACTTCACCCCTCCTGATGCCCGGAAGCAGATGCAACGTTGACCACGAACATGAGGTCATACCATACGGAAAGCAGCCCAGAGAACTGTTTAAGGACTTCCTGGAGCAGAGCCACCCTACCAGCCCCGCACTGTTTTTGTCTGCTTTTACCTGTGAGACATCTCCTCCTATTGCTTGATCTCTTTTGTTTAAGTTTGTATCATTTGGGGATTTTGCTGTTACTTGGACATAAACCTAAAGTTACAGAAAGCAATTTGGATGAATCAAACTGCTAAGTTCCCAACTTATAGCACTGATATAGCACAAAGGTATGTGAAAACACAAGAAGAGGCAAGAGATCTATCCATGAACGATAAAGAATTTCTAAGGCATGCACATTAAAGCTAAGGCGATCATTTGGATAGCCAACTGGGAGAAGAACCATGTTCTGAATCCACATAGGATAGGGTGAGGAAAGGTCATCTGCTTGCATAAATGCTTGAAGGTCAAATGTCAAGAGTTGTTTGAACAGTTGTGGGCTAAAATGATGTAATCCAGACCCATGGCCTCTTGGGAATAAGCTTCGCCGTTGAACGGGAAGACTAGACAGAAGGGACTTTGAAAAGGTACGTGGGCCAGGCTGACACCAGCCCAGCTCCCTTCCCCTGGAGCTGACGCAACCTGCCCTACTCCACCCTAACCTCTGACCTCCTGTACAGTCCCACACAGAGGAAAGCCCTGGGCAACTGCACTCTTGTTCCTTTTCCACCCCGGCTGCAAAAATAACCCCCAGCTGCTCCAGGAGCGCCGGAGGGCATGGGGACGAGCCTGACCTCACACTTGGAGTTCTGAGAGGGAAGACAGCCCACTCAGGCAAGCATCAGATGCCTGAAGATCCCTCTTCCTTCTCCAAGTGTGGCAGCTGCGACGAGAGAGGAGGAGACCCTGAGAATGCTCAGTCCTACGTGCTTGGACTGGTAAGCACACAGGAATGGCAGCAGAGGAGGCTGCCATTCCTGGGCACCCAGGCTCCACTCAAGGGGGAGTGAAGAGGCCGGGGGCACAGGGCTAAAAAAGCCCATGGAAAGCCCCCAGCCCTGGGCAAGTCAGGGTGCCACTGAACAGCTCCGGTCTCGCCCAGTGTCAATACCAGGAAGGGACAGCTGGTGTGACCTGGGCACGATAACAAGAAACCAAGCTGAAACCAAAGCAGCAGGAAGTGGAGCCCAGCTCTGTCAAGTAGACATGGAAGCCACGTGGCCCCTGGGGAGAACAGGGCGGGGCAGGAAGGACTAAGCCATGGTCTACATAAACCAGAAAAGATGTAGGTTTTTAAAGCTGCATGCTAATTCAAGGTAAAGGGAGTTTATTTACAGCGGTTGAGTCAAGCCCCTGCTTCATCATTTCCTTAACGGGACGCAGACATCTTCTCTGAGGGGATGACACACGTGGATGCTCTGGTGCCCCTTTATAACATGACAGACTTCCCCCTTTTCAGTCCTCTAGATTCTCATGCTGAGACAAAGACTTCCGATGCACACAACCCTTTCCATTTCTCAACCTGACGGTCCTCCACTCATTAATCTGTACACCGTTTCTATGAAAGTGACCAGAGTATCTCTGCCCGGTAGGCAGAATAGTAACCTAGAGCAAGCAGACGGAAATGCAAGGGCCACCAGCGAAGGGTTGGCGGAGTTCCCAACCCGGGCTGCCTGTGTCAGCTCGATAAGTCCTCCAAAGCACCGCACTATCACCATCGAGTAAGGACTGGGGCGGTGATGCCGATGATGCAAAATGCCGTTAGCCTTAACTCACCCGGTTCGTAAATGAATTAATTTGAGTATCTAGAGAGCTGCCTTTCTTCCTTCTCTCTCTTCTTTCCCTTTAGTCAGCTCATAGCTTTTAAGCACCACACCACCTGAAAGCATTCTCTTAGATTCTCTCCAACAAATATATTCAAGGAATCTTTCTTTTTTTTTTTTTTGTGGTACGCAGGCCTCTCACTGCTGTGGCCTCTCCCGTTGCAGAGCACAGGCTCCGGACGCGCAGGCTCAGCGGCCATGGCTCACAGGCCCAGCCGCTCAGCGGCATGTGGGATCCTCCCGGACCAGGGCACGAACACGCGTCCCCTGCATCGGCAGGTGGACTCTCAACCACTGCGCCAGCAGGAAAGCCCTCAAGGAATCCTTTAGTCAATGCTATATAGTATTAGATCCTATCTCATCATTGGATTAGTCTCTGCCCACTCCTCACTCCAAACTAAACTCTCTCAGATTTTCTGAAATTAAATCAACAAGTGTTGAGTCCATATTAAAGGTATCATGAGTGTAATGAGATGAATAAGACACAATGGCTGTCTTCAAAGAGCTCATATTCTATATGGGGAGGGTACATATATACACTCACACGCGCACGCGCACACACACACACACACACACACACACACACAGTCATTGTTCAAAGACAACAACTCAGGAGACGCAATAAAGGTTTAGTTTGTTGTTTTCCCGAGTGAATGGACAAAAGCTACTGTATTATTTAGATGAAGGAGAGTCTTTTAGCCTAAGTTGCAGAAGCTAAAGACTTCAGGAACCAAATAGGACTGTGATATCCTAGTGTTACAGGGTGAATTGTATCCCCCTCCAAACATTCCCACACTGAAACCCTAACCCTCAGTACCTCAGAATGGGACCTTACCTGGAGATAGGGTCTTTATAGAGGTAAGAAAGTCAAAATGAGGTCATTCGTGGCAGCCCTAATCCAATAGGACTGGTATTCTTATAAAAAGGGGAAATTTGGAGACAGATATGCAGAAAGAGAAGACAATGTGTAGACACACAGGGAGAAGACGGTCGTCTACAAGCCAGCAAGAGCCGTCAGCCTGGCATAGATCTTTCTCTCACAGCCCTCAGAAGGAAACAACCCTGCTGACACCTTGATTTTAGACTTCTAGGCTTCAGAGCTGTGAGACAAGTTTCTAGGTGGTTTTTGAAGCCACCTAGTCTGTGGTACTTTCTTATATCAGCCTGAGGAAAAGAATACAGCTTGGCACATGGGTAAGACCTGAGTAAGCACAGGAGGATAAGGAAAGCCTTACATGTCAGTGAAACAGCACCAACAAAATAAGCTAGTCAGAATGCCAGACACAGTGTGAGAAAATCAGTTTACCTGAAGCCAAACATTCACGGAGGAGAGTGGGAAAACATATCTTGTTAAGTAAGGAGTCTGGGTCAGTGCATACTGGGCCGTGTTCTCCATTAAGGTGTTTGGAATGTATTCTAAAGACAGAGGTAAACTCTGGTGGCATTTCATCAGGGGCCATGTGATCACAGAGATGGTGGGTGTATTAGGAAGATGGTGAGCAAGACGGATTGGAAAAAGGAGCCTGGTAGAAGATTGTTCACTTATGACTGATTCACAAACATCACTGCAAATTAGAATCACCTGGTGTGATAGGCGGA
Source organism: Stenella coeruleoalba (assembly GCF_951394435.1). Lineage (NCBI taxonomy): Eukaryota > Metazoa > Chordata > Mammalia > Artiodactyla > Delphinidae > Stenella > Stenella coeruleoalba. The sequence goes on from NC_137148.1 coordinate 54,435,578, forward strand.
CTAAGGGCTCCCAAGGATCTTCACGGCTTAATCCTGGAAACCTGTGAATGTTCCCTTATATGGCAAAAGAGACTTTACTGTTGTCCTTTAGGATCTTGAGATGGGGAGATGACCCCGGATTATGCAGACGGACCCTAAATGTAATCACAGGTATCCTTGTTGGGAGGGAAGCAGAGGAAAACTTGACTTACAGCAGAGAAGAAGGCCATGTGATAACAGAAAGAAGGAGAGATGGAAACAGGGAGAGAAAAGGTCACGTGATGAGCCGACGCCCTCAGCAGATTGGATCACGCCCACCTGCATTGGTGAGGGTCCCCTTCTTTACTCAGTCTATGGATTCCAATGCTAATTTCTTCCAGAAACATCCTCACAGACACCCCTAGAAATAATGTTTTACTAGCTATCTGGGCATCCCTTAGTCAAACTGACACATAAAATTAACCATCATAAAGAAGAAATCTTCAGAGTGGCAGAAGGAGACTCATAAAAGCCCCATGTGTGTGGAGGTGGGGGGCAAGCTTGGAAGGGAGGGGAAGTCAACACAGTCACATGCTGCACAAAGGTAAAGAGGAGGGTGACTAAGAAATGACGGCAGATTGGAGGCCATCTGTGACCCCTGAGAGAGCAGTTTCGAGGGTATAGAAGAGGTGGGGAGGGGAAGCAGAAACCAGATTACAGGAAGAAGTGTGGGGAGAGGACCTGGAAGCAGTAGTAGAGGCCAGCTTGGGGGGCTCCAGCAATGAAAGCAAGTTGAGAAAAGGAGTGATGGCCCAGCAAACTAGACAGAGATAACTTAGCATAACCGGCTTTGGAGTCAGACCGACCCGACCCACCCCCAGCTCCTCCACCACCTCGAATTTGCATTAAACAAATTGTTTAATTTTGCACAGACTCAGTTACCTTGTTTGGAAAATAGCTGTAAATAATACCTACACCAAAGAGTTGTAAGAATCCAATGAAACAGAATAGGTAAATTGCCCATTTTAAGTGTCTGGCTCATAGTAAGGGCCACAGGTTTCAAGGCAGAGATGTAGAAGAGCTTTGGAATCCTACCTTCTGATCAACAGGGTTGCCAGTAAAATATAGGATTCACAGTTAAGTTTTAACTTCAAAGTAGAAATAGTTTTTAATATGTGTGTCCTAAATATTGCACGGCCATACTTATACTAAAAAACTCTCTCTTTTATTATTTTCCTGTTGCTGCCGTTAGCAAATTATCACAAACTTAGAGGGTTAAGCAACCCCAATTTATTATCTCACTGTTGAAAAGTCTGACACGGTTCTCGCTGGGCTAAAATCAAGGAGTCAGCGGGGCTGTGTTCCTGCTGGAAGCTCTAGGGGACAATTTATTCTTTTACCTTTTCCAGTTCCTGAGGCCACCCGCACTCCTTCGCCTCCTGGCCTTCTTCCACCATCTTGAAAGGCAGCGATGTTGCAGCTCTTTGACTCTTCTTCCTTAATCACATCTCCCTCTGATTGCAGTTGGCAAGTGTTCTCCGCTTTTAAGGACTTACTTGATTAGATTGGGCCCAGCTGCATGATTCAGGAGACTCTCCCCATCTCCAAGCCCATTAGCTTAATCACATCTGAAAGTTCTTTTGCCATGTAAGGTAACACGTTCACAGGTTCCAGGGATTAGGAGATGAACATCTTTTGTGCAGCGTTATTCTACCTACTCCGTTGTCAGTCTAAAATTCTAATGTAACTAGGTGACCTCTTGTTCTTTGCGAAATCTGGTGACTGTGACCCCCACCTATAAAACGTTCTTTGATTAACTGGAAGGAAAAATGCTAATTTCCCCTGCTCCTGCACATTTTATTAATTACTTCCTCTTTCCATTCTACGATTCTCCCACATGCATCTCCCTCCATGCTATGTGATGTGAATGTGTTTGTGTTCAAAATTTTATGAAAGAGATCTGTAGCTGTTCAAAGAGAAGAAAACTGTGTAAAGAGAAATTATACTTTATCTTGACTTCCATTTTAAAATCAAATCATATAGGCTTATGCAATAGGAATTGGTGAGAAAAACAGAAACCATCTTAGGTATTTCAGGCAATGGAAGGAATTTAACACAAGGAACTGGATGCATACAAAACTCCTGGAAGGTCTGGAGGAGGGCAGGTCAAGGAAAGCAACAAGCTTTCAAGTTTGCTGCTAGCTTTACAGAGACAGGAAGCTTCAGGGACTGTAGGAAACGGGCTGGTGATGATTTCATCTGCTTCCAGCACTGACTGAGGTGGATGATTCAAAGGGAAATGTCTGGGATCTAATACAAACTCTGATGTCTGTTGAACCCCACACATCTGCCCACTTCTGACAGAGGAGCAATAACGTGGCGTCTACCTCTCCTCCACCTTCCAAATCCCATGCAAGTACCTCTGGTTGTCAGCATCAGACTCAAAACTCTTCAGGCAAGGGATGCCGAGGAAGGTAGTGCCCAGACTTCCAGCTCTAACAATTAGAAGGAATTGCATAACAGCAAGCTGGCCTATATAGTTAAAGAAAGAAACACCCCCAAAGGATTGAAGGGAGAAAACTTTTGACAAAGGAAAAGGCAAGTCAGATTCCTGGTTACTGTGAAATACCAAAATCTCTATGTGTTTTGTACCCATCTGCAACTTTCTCTTTAAAAACAATACTTTGTAAATTTGCTGTGTCTATCTCATTGTCTTCTGGGCTTACCCCAGCCCTAGGATTTCACTGACTACAAACCCTTGGCCATCAGAATGTTGTTTTCTTGTCTAAGGTGGCAACATGTGAAAAGAAGAGTCTTAGTAAACGTGTTTGTTTCCAGGGCTAATTCCTGAACCATAAGATATGACTCTTTTAAAAATTATCTGCTGCTGTGGAACAAACTACACTCTAAAACTTAGTGCCTTAAAACAATAATTCCCTTTTTTTCAGAATTATCTGCTGGGCTCTTCTGCCCCCGTGGTGTCACTCACTCGGCTAAGACATTCAGTGGGTGGCTGGCTGGGCTGGAAGATCCAAGAGGGCTTCTCATGCATGTCCGGTGCCTCGGTGCCCCTCGGGTGGCTAACTTAGGCTTCCCCACAGCTCAGTCTCACGTGGTCAGAATCTGGCTGCCCAGAGGGAAGAAGCCAGACCTCTAACAGCCTGGGCGTGCAAGTCGTAGAACGTCACTCCCACCACATCCTATGGGTCGAGGAGAGTCACAAAGTCCTGATTCAAGTAGAGGAGAAACGGGCTCTGCCTCTCAAAGGGTAGAAAGCAGATGCATACAGAGAGGGAAGGAATTAATCAGTGGCATCTTTGCACAAGATGCGAACTTTGATACTAATTCTCTGATTCTATCCTCACTTCACAATTTGGAGCATGCAGGTGTTGACCTTAATTTTTGTATTTTGCTTCTTCTCCATCAACGGCCTCAACGTTTTTTGCTTATATAGCCAATGAATAATAAATGTTTGAGCAAGCATTTCATATATGTATCCACAGACAACAGGTTGACTGTCCTGCACCATTTTATACAAGGGACTTGAGCATCCACTGATCTCGGTATCCACGAGCCAGTCCCCTGTGGATGCCGGGGGAGGACTGAATATGTACACGTAACCCCCCTTGAACAACACAGGGGCTAGGGGCAGTGACTCTCAGTATAGTAGAAAATCCATGTATAACTTTATACCAGCCCAGATCATGTAGTACCGTAGTACAGTATTTAGTGAAAGAAATCCTTGTATGAGTGGACCCACGCAGTTTAAACCCGTGTTGTTCAAGGGTCAACTGTAATACACATATACGTGTATATTACATATTATATAGTAGTATATATAGTATACACATATACTACTGCCAATCTATTTGTTAAATATTAGTAAAGTTTAATGTCTTTTTTATTTTTAATAAGCATAACTATGAACAGAAGATCGTATACTATTCTTTTTATACTCCACTCTGAAGATCACTGATCTATCCTTCTGTCTTGGTCTCATCATTGCTTTCTTGTGTTTTCTCATTAACTCCCCACCCTTGCAAGCTCCTTCTACTACCCTCAAGGTGACACTGAGATTTTGCTCCCCCTTTTTATCCTCTTCCTATTGCCTAGATATATCAAATATCAAATAGAGCTCAGCGTTGTTCCACATCTCACAGTAGAGAGCTAAGAAATGTGTCATGTACTCGAGCATTGTGAAATCTGAAGGCTTATAGTCGGGTAAAGCAGATTTGCTCTTCTTTTCTAAATGTTGTCAGTTACAAGGTTAGATCCCCAGTGTTTGTGTAAATATCAATATACAGGGGTACTCAGGCACCCTCATCCCTCTGGGGAAAAAATCATTTGAGGACTAAGCATTGATTAGAATCATGTTCTCTCAGAGAGTAGAAGACTGAGAATAATCTCAATTTACAGGAGGCAGGTGTATGCCTTGTCATCTCTGTCTCCAGAGTTCTAGCATAGGGGCTAGCAAACAATAGGTCTTAATAAAGGTTTGTTATACCAAAGGCTGGCCCCTTACATATAACTACCCAAGTACAGATTGCCTTTTTTAGTTTGCAAGTGGAAATGTACAGTTTGATTTGCAAGTAGTTACCAAGAAACTCAGAGACACACCAATAGGTACATTTTATAATACACAAACTAAACTCCGATCATCACATAAAATGTCAGAGAGAAGGCAAAGCAGAGAAAAACAAGGGGTAGACATTGCAGTTATGAGTGCTCTATCCTTTTAATTTTGAGTACAAATTAAGTTCCTTCTAATCTTTAGAAAACAACGTGTGTGGGGTGTGGAAACAGAAGGGGAGACTTGAGGCGGTGCGCAAGGGTGGAAGGATTTTAAGTGATCCGCTGTGATCCGCAGTGCGTATCTTGGCCAGGGTTATCTCCAAACAGGCCTCGGTAGACAAGAAGATGGAGATGGAGGCCAGCTTCCTTTTTAATCAAACATGAAGCTGCTGTGTGCGCAGCCCTGATGTCCAGGCTGCTGAAGGCTCTGATAGCTGAGGCAGAAGCAAGGGAGAGGCTGATAATGGGGCAGGAGCCGGGGAAGGCTGTGCGCTGCCCGGGGCCTCCCTTGGGGTGATCGTAGTGCTTCTGGCCGCCAGATGTAATGCACAGCTCAGGGGCCTGATTCAAGGCCTGGAGGTAGTGCAGGGAGGAGAGCTTTCCCTTCCTCAGCTTGTCTAATTTAACACAGTTTTCTGTCTGACTGCTCTCAGCTTCAAAAGGGAGTCTGGAGTGCTTGCCTACATGACATAGTCCTATGGAACTTTCTCCGTCGGTATTTCCAAATAAGCACTGGAGGCAGCATGTCAGGCGAGTGCTGAGATGCAAGAAATATGTGCAGGGGTGTGTGTGATGGGGGGGGGTTGGAAGGGAACTTGGGCTCTGATTGGATGCCATTGGTTCCTTTCATTTCGGGCTGCTGTTCCTATTGTTTTTACCAAGACATGTTTCTCCCCCAAATGCAAAAGCTAGAGCTGTATGACCCATCCATCCCTGGCCCTTTATACAAACCAACCCTGGGCTGCACTATGGCCAGGAAGCAACAGTCCAGCTCCCACAGAAGGTGCTGACAGCTCACCTCAGGGCTCCCTTCCAGCAGGCAGGCAGGGGCTTCTGCCACATGGCCCTGGAGAGTTGACCTTATTGAGACCTGAGGGAAAAAATCAGGATAGTGTTAAGCAAGTTTCAGGCCTGCGCATCAGTCAGTTACAGAGAAGACATTTCTTTTAGGTTTTTCAGAGTCTGTGCTCCCTAAGCTGGGTCGTGCTCCCCAGCCTCTGGGCCCCTCACCCCGTTTCGTGTGTGAAACGAAACGGTTGGGCCAGAGGGTCTTCAAAGCTCCTTGCCGCTCTGACTTCCTCTGATCCCATGACCTTTAATTGCCAGGGCTATGGAGACCAGCGGCCTGGAAAACCCAAAAGAATGGAAAATGCCCAGATAGATGTTTTTTCACCTTGGAGTATCACTCCTTGAATGCGCTTTGTGCTACCTCGTGAAGCCCACATAATGAAGATCTGACTCAGGAGGTTTCCCCGTTTCTCCATCCTGACCCCTGAAATCCTGAAAAGGTCTGTTTACCTTTCCAAAGAGACATAACTCCCTGCTTAAGCCTTAGCTGCTCCTCTACCCCCATCCTGACTAGTCTTTCTGGTTTCTCTTTCTAGTTAGCATTTTCTCTGACTGGGAGAGGGGGTGATGCTTGGTTGAAAAGCCCTCTCTGCAGGAAAGTGCAGCACTTCCTCTCTGCATCCCTCTTTTTTTTTTTTTTTAATGACTGCACACATGTATTTAACAGTGCAGTTTTACATAGAATGCTAAGATTACTTTTCTTCATATTTTATAGAAGGCCTTGAAACATATTGACTTTCTATTAATATTCATACCGTAGCACAGCCAATTCTAACTCCTAAATAGATGCACTACAATTTGTTTAGAGTTTAAAGGTTTAATGGCAAAAATGAGGGGAGAGAAAAGAGTAAGCGTATTTTATATAATTGAATGAAAAATACATTCATGAAATAGCAAATAAAATTTAATACGGTCTCAGGCACCCTGAATGAGATGGTGCCTGATTTGTAGGGGTGATTGCTATGTCCGAATAATCTCCATTTGGAACTTCTGTGACCGCAGAGATGAACTGCAGTTTAAGTTACATCTCAAACAGTGCACAGAGAGAGAAAGACATACCAACCAGGTTTTGAAACAACAAACATGCTACACAAAATACACCACGCCATCTCTCGTTTTGCTCCTCTTACAGCTCTGTATACATAGGCTAGGTATTATTAGCCCCATTTTACAGGTGGGAATACTGACTCTGAGATAATTGAGTTACTCAAACTATCAAGACTGTTTAAAAGGCCACATGAAGACTGGAAACCAAGTCTTCTGATTCTTAATGCCCCTCCACAGCACTGTTGAAAATATGGATCATCTTTCTGGAGGAAATGGCTTGACCTTCCATACTCACCTGTCTCTGGATTGAAAGAGTGGAAAAATGGAAGAAGTGGGGGAGAGGTCAGCTCAGGATTGAAACTCTTCTCAAAGCAATTTGACTGTTGCCTTGCTGTGCTCAAAAGCTGCTTCTGCTTCCAGGATTTGCCCTGAAACCAATAATCAGAAAACCTGTAACTCCTTTGGTCACGTGTATATGCTTAAAAGTGTGCAGGCAGAGTCCAGGCCAAAGGTCACCTTTCTGTTGTCCAAGATGATAAAGCTGCAGCATTCATGAGGTATTATGGCGGGTGGGACAGCCTCTCCAGTAGCATCATCTCAGTGGCCATCTTCCTTGCTTTGACCACATCCTTTAGTAGATAAAGAAGCGTTAAAACTCTTGCTGCCGACCAGTGGGACTTTTTCATGTTTAATGTGAAAGGGAGAGAAACTAAGAAACTTGAGCTAATTGAAATATGAATGTGGAAAATATATTGATGTGCTCATTTTTTCTAATTCAATACTTATGAAAAGGTATAATTTCAGTTCTGATTCTGCACAATTTACTCGTGGTTTCATGGGGCGAAACTCATTTTGAGTTGTTTTAAAGTTCAGTTAAAAGCATTTTGTTGATGTGTTTAATTGGGGGTTCTTGTCAAGGAATTTATTTTTTCACAGTTCTGTTTTGTTGAGGTCCTGAAAAGGTCTATGAATATTCATGAGTATGAAGTAGATCTAAAAAGAAAAAAAAGCCTCAAGAATACTAAAATTTTTTGAAAAATACTAAATAGGCCTTCTGATGGTCATGATTTAAACAAGATGAACTGAGAAGTTTGTCAGTCCACTTTGGATTGAAAAATTGCAGATCCTTCTTTTTCTAAATTTCCGAAATCATCTCCTTTACAATGTTTTTTTATGCTCAAAGCCTACCATTTCATTCTCTGGAGACCTCTGTCCCGATGTGAACTTTGAACTGACATGGCAGAAGCAGTTTCTGGTTCTGTATTTTGGAGGGATTGTTGGGGGAGGTTTTTGGGGAGGTCACATTGAAAAATCTGAGATGTCCAAGGGTATATGAGCAAAAGTTTTCCCTGTAACATGGAGGCACAGAACCTGAACAGCAGAACCAAGAGGGGGATGTGCAAACAGGAGGCTCTGTTCCGGGGATGTCCCTACCTTTGGCCAAATGGTTCATTTTTCACACAGTTATCTGGTGATATTATTTTGGCAAAAACAGTGTGGAGGTTTTGAGTTCTTTTAGTGTCACTGGTGGGGTTTTTTTAAAAATTATAAATTTATTTATTTATTTTTGGCTGCATTGGGTCTTAGTTGCTGCGCGTGGGCTTTCTCTAGTTGCGGCGAGCGGGGGCTACTCTTCGTTGCGGTGCTCAGTCTTAACGCGGTGGCTTCTCTTGTTGCGGAGCACGGGCTCTAGGTGCACAGGCTTCAGCAGCTGTGGCATGTGGGCTCAGTAGTTGTGGCTCGCGGGCTCTAGAGCGCAGGCTCAGTAGTTGTGGCACACAGGCTTAGTTGCTCCGCGGCATGTGGGATCTTCCCAGACCAGGGCTCGAACCCATGTCCCCTGCATTGGCAGGCGGATTTTTAACCACTGTGCCACCAGGGAAGCCCGTCACTGTTGGCTTTAAATGCCTTTTCCAAAACCCAGTGTAGTTCTAACACAACATTTATTAGCCACAAAAGAGTTCAACCAAATGCCTTAGAAAATGAACACTTCCTTTGGGCTCTTTGGCCATCATCATCACACATACACACACACCCCGCCATGGGAAACTTCCCATTTCTTCTATTCTTCGCCCCAATAGAGCTGGTTGTTTGGATATTATCATCGACTGAATTGCTTCATTTTGGTTACAAATCATTTACTGTAATCACTGAAGATGTCTACTCAATAGAGGCCTATTAAACTGTCAGCTTTTATTTAATTTTTTACTTGTCTGTATTGCATTTTTAAACTATTTAAAAATTGAAATACAGTTGACATACAATTTTGTGTTAACTTCAGGTGTACTAAAAGTAGCGGCTTTTAAATCAGGTTTCAAAGGCTTTTCTGTGCCTCAGTTTTCTCATCTGAAAAAATGAGGATGGTTATAGGATCTCACTCAAAGGGGCTGAGAGAATTATACTGAGAAGATTCCAGTGAAGCCCTTGCTAGGTGTTCTCTAAGTGTCTGAGGCGATCATCCTAACTTCAGACAGGCCTCTTTCATTCTTTGGACTGGGGTCTTGCTGGACTGGGAAGGGGTTGAGGAGGGCGCTGAGATGTGCATACCCGACACCTCTGAGAGGAGGTGGGAGAGAACTCAGTGACTCGGTGTACCGTTAGCCGTCCTTCAGGGAACTTTCCAGTCTCCCTCAACTTGTCCTAACTGCAGAAGTGTAAGCGTTTCCTTTCCGATCAAGGAATAAAAAGGTGCCCCAGATCTCCACTCCTTCTCTGCCAATCCCAAGCTCCACACTGGCCTGATCTGTGAGGGGAAAACTTAATCCTCCTCTTCCATGTTAATTTGAACAGCTGCATTCAAGCCACAGACAAAAAGAAGGCTTTTCTCTTCACTTTGGAAGGTGGCCACTCTGGAAGGAGGAGAGAGACTCAGGATAAGACTGGCACCTAGGAAGAGGATAAGACTGATTGGTCTTGATTTATGAAAGTACCTGTACCAGCACCATCTTGCCAGATGAAGTGAGTCAAAGGCTCTCTCTCCTGTCCCTTGTCATTGGGGGAGAGAAGTGACAGGGGCAGCTCCCAGGCATCCTGAGATGTTGTGTGTGTTTGCAACTTGAAGAGGAATTTCCCACCCCTCCCTTGTTCTCTTTCTGCACGCCTACTGCTGAGGCACCTCTGACACAGCCCACCTGTAACCCCTTCCAAGATACTCCTCCGTGTTGCCCCAGGAGCTGCTCTTTTTCCTTTTTGGTTGAATTTTTTAGGATCTGAAAAGGTTCTAGCCAATGGTTTGTTTGTTTAGGCCATGTTCACGTTCTCACATTTTTGTCAGATATGGAAAATGAGGAAGTTAACTGCTCGCTCGCTCTCTCTGGAACTCAGCCAGTGCCAGATGAACATGGAATTAGGAGTCCCGAGCTCAGGAGCCATGCTTTGTCTCCAAGATCATCCAACCTGTAACGAACATGAGAAGTTTCCTGAGATCCCTGCCAGATGGACATAAAAATCAATATCTCGCATACAAGAGGTGGGTTCTACATCAGATTTCATAAAGTAATCAACGAACTAAACATATTCCCCTACCTTCAAATATCCACTTGGAAAAAAAAGATTTATTCTTACTCTGAGTCACAGAGGTTAATGCTTAAGAGACAGCCTGCTTGGACGTACACGTCACCACCTGCTGGCTACATGACCTTGAGCTCAGGACTTCACCTCCTTGCCCTGCAGTTTCCTCATCTGTAAAAGGGAGACAGGAATTGTAGGACTGGCAGGGTTCATGGCAGGCGCACTGCCCAGCAATAGTAAAGACTGATGATACAGGCCATCCATCACCCTGGCACAGAGAAGAAGGAGCTTCCAAATTCCAATTTAGCTCAATATTTAGGTTCGTATAAATAAGCCCAATGCATTCTCCACTCTGCATCTTTGTCCAAGCTTCTCATAACCCTGGTTCTTCTCCCCGGGACATGCTCCCTGTCTTCTGCCTCTTCCCTGTCCCCTCCCAGCTTGAACTCCCCATGCGCTTCTGACCAAAGAGATCTCTCCTGCCCCCTCGCTTGTCTGCAACCCTCATTCTTGCTTATCATTTTACTGCGTCCTCCTGTACACTGAAAGCAAAGCTCCAGAACGATTTCTTCTGAGCCACCCATAAAGGCAGGCACATTGCTGGGCGCACGCTGGAGACACGCGGTTGATGCTCCTTAGAGGATGCGGATATGCCTGGCCTAAGGAGACCTTCCTTAGAAACTTTCCGACCTGAGTGCAAGCCACCTTGTGATCGCCCAGGTGGAACCTCGGGCTGCGCAGAGATTTGCAGATCCTGAGCACAGGACTGTGAAATCCGGGAAGCAAGCGTGTGCTGCGTGCTGAAGCATTCCAATAATAGTTGCGGCTGGGGAGGACGGTGCGGTGACTCACGTCCCGGCGCACGTCCCCAGGCAGCGGCGTGGGCGGGGCCGCGCACCCCGGGCAGAGGGGGATTTACCTGGGGAGGCCGGGATGGCAGCCACCTGCAGACACTGACTCTGGAGGGAGCCGGGGTCACGAGGGCAACCACTCTGACTCACACGGGACAGCCAGAGGGCGATGACCAAATTTGAAAGAGCAAGTCGCCTCTGTCAGGGAAGCTCTTAGAGAAACAGGAAGCGTGATCAGCTGCTACCAAGCTCAGAAGAGGAAAGTCAGCTGTCGTTGTACCTCTGTGCTCGCTGAAATTTATCACGATGAGCGTCTGTGGAACGCAGCACTGTGCTTCTGAGAAGTGAGACGCATCACTCCCACTCAGCGTGGGCACCCGTCCCCACCCCCATCCCCGCTCATCCGCAAGGCCTGCCGTGGCAGAAGCCCGGTTCAAGCTCATTCCTACCCTCACGTGGAATTACCATAGCTAACATCTAGTCACAACAGCCTCCGTGTTGGGCTTTATGGGCTGTGATCAGCTGAAGGGTGGCCGGCTGAGAGGGTACCCTGCCCACCAAGATAAGAGCTCAGGCACCAGCCTGAGCCAGCCCATAGGAAAGGGCATCTTTTCTATGTGTCTACCCAAAGTAGGACAGCTTTTTTTTTTCGAATTAGCACAACATTCTACATGTTGGCGGTGGTCCTGTTTACTGAGCACTTACTGTATGCCTAACTCTGTGTTAAGAATTTGGTGCACATTGTCACATTTAATTCTTACGACAATCCTACGAGGCCAGTTCTCTCAGTATTCTTTTTAAGGATGAGGAGATGGAAGCACAGAGAAGTAGAGCGATCTGCCTCACACCACACAGCTATTTCTGTCAGATTTGGACTTTGAACACAGGACATGCTCCCATCCAATAGGATTTTGTTTAGTCCTGGTTGATGATGATGATGATGATGATTTAAGTCTTGGGTCCTTGGGACGCCTTTTTTGTAGGCTGTGTTCTCACAGGTTTTGCAGTCAGCCTACTGTGCCTTGAGGGCGAACTGGGAAGGCTGAGTGTTGGGGAATTCTAGGAGAGGTTGGCTCCATCCTTCTAGGGCCAGGCTGCCCCAGGGCCTACCTAGGGGTAGGATGAGGCTTAAGTGTCCCTGGCTGAGTAGCAGGTCTGTGTGGGAGGTCCCAGGCAGCACAGGGCAGGGAGCCCTCTTGATGAATGTAGGCTTGCCACTGCCCTGTTCCCTCAGTGCCCTGAATGGGGTGGACCTTGCTGCTATGCAGGGGGTTAATATGGCGCTCTCCATAAGATGACAGCCAGGATAGCCTGCAACTTAAATGGAGCTGTCGCTCTCAAGAGAGAGAACAACCTTTAGTTCAGAAGCTCCCAAGCATCAGTGCCCTTAAAATCATATTCCCAGCCTAAGCATTGGCATGCTAACAAGTTCCCCAAGTCATTCTCTTGTAAGTAGTTCTAAGGACTATTCTTCATGAAATACAGCTTTGGGTGTTTTATACTGTGGGATGTAGGCCCTCTTCCCAGTTAAATAAAATGAGGAAAACTAACACTGAATGTTCCCTTGTCAAATGAAAGCCAACAACCCTTGGTGTCTTGGCTGGCCACCATAAGTTTTCAGGATACTTTTTTTTTTTTTTCCATCCGCAAAAATAGTTTATTTGGGAATAGCAGAGGAATTACAATTTGGGACGTGCAAGCTATGATGAACCACAGGCAGGTCCAAGGAGACAATGGGAAGGTCAGCTTTTATTAGGTTTTTGGAGGAAATCAGGAGGGCTGTGGTGGTTCTTGGTGCTGGCAGGTGGTGGGCGACTTGTTGATGGATCAGAGGGAAATCTTTCTTTCTGCTAGGGTCAGTAAGCTGCAGTGAGTGATACAAGTGTGAGAGCTTCCTGACTCCATTTTAAATAGTTTATTTTCACAAGTGTCATACTACTACTACTGGGGGTGGGGGCCGGAGGAAATACTTCAAATGCACCAGCGTGTTGCTGATGTCTTAGTGAGTGAAAGCCCAGTCTGTTTCTGCAGACCATGCATGGGTGTTAGTACTATGTCCCATTCTTAGAGACTTCACATCTTGGGAAGTCACCATGGGTTGGCTGTGATACCTCTCTTCTTTCCACCGCCAGGGCACATTTCTCTCTTTTGTATCTGGCTATATATTTAAAATAGGATAATTTAATTTTGAAAAGGAGCTGGAAACAGTTCTCTCACAACCACAGGTGAAGGTTCTTAGTTGGGTGGTGGAGGTAGTAGGGGGGATGCAGGGCAACCTGTGATGCCACGAACTGCCCTGAAGAAAATCTTAGGGAAAGAATATGTAAGTATGAGTGGCCTGAGCCATATTTTTTGAGCATGTTTCCCGATGCTAAACAAAAGATTTTCATGTGGAAAAAAACAAAAGATTTGGGAATTGAGGGCCGATAAGGATTTGTGTTTCAGAGGGTAGCTTACACCTCCAAGTTCAGGCATGGAGGGTTCCTCGGGCCAAAGGGTGAGATGCCTCCTCTCATTTCCCACCCAGCCTCCCTCCTGCTTACAGAAGTAGCAGGCTTAACCTGGGTTGTAATATGAAAAGCAACGTGAAGGTGTGTGGCCCAGAAATTTCTCTCTAACCTGTGTGACACTTTATCTTACATGGTTTCCCTTGGTCTCTGGAGGCAGTGGGAACTATAAGACTACCCAGATGAAAGTGCATGAGAGGGAACACCTTCCTGCCTTTGGGTCTGCCATCTTGGTAGGGATTTACACACCCTGGCAGCTGGCTGAGAGAATTAAGGCAGGTAAGGAGGCATCAGATGGCTAATGAATGGGATGGAAGGCTGCTAATGAGATCAGTGAGGGCACCTAAAGAGGGGAATGGGGTCTTCCGTGTCAAAGACCAGTTCTGCTATCTCCCTTCATCCTTATGATTAGAGTTGGAATTGTCCCCCCACCAAAATAAAAGCCATGAGCACCCTCTCCCCAGCTTGCCCCATTCCCAAGAGTCAATACTCTAGGAGTCTAAACAGCTGACCACGTCATATATTTTGCCTTCTTCCTTTTACAAAGGAATAGGGCATGTGTGCCTTGTGTGTGTGTGTGTGTGTGTGTGTGTGTGTGTGTGTGTGTGTGTTGGAAGGTGTGTTGGGCTCTAGAACTACAGATTCATCCTCTTTTTGCGCCCCTCAGGCCTTTTCATGGGGCCACCAATTTGGACAATCTCAGGAACTGCACAGACAGGCAGCTGGATGGGAACCTGTTTCCTGTGGGCAGACAGCTCCTACATGGAGCCAAAGCTGCAGCCACTCACCCTGTGAAAGGAGCAGCTTCCCTGTAAGATGCAAAGGCCAGACCTCAGCTACCTCATTACCACCTCACAGTTCCCTGTGTCTGGTTCATCAAGTCCGCAGGCCCTCGATGGGCAGAAATAAAGAGAAGTAGGTTCCTGTTACTTTCCTTAGGAGCAAACCCTCAGAGTCACAAAGCATCAGTGAAGATGGGCAAAGGACAGCCTCTTGGGGCCTCTGTTCCCTCAGATGTAAAACAAATCACAGCAGTTCCTTTCTGTCTCTGAAGCTGTGTCATTCTCTAACACGTAACCGCTGTTAACCTGGCACACATTCAGACATGTGCATATGTAGAGAGACACCATATAGGTGTTTAACTGATGTGAATTCAATTATATAAGTGCTGTCTCTTTTACATACTTAAAAATGCTGTAAAATTACATTTTGCCCACACACAGGTGGGGCAGGGGCTAGCTCACCTCCTGGGGCTGCACACCCACCCTCATGCTCCCCTGCTTGCCCTCGCTGCCAACACCACCTGCTGCGGCCAGTACTAGGAAACATGTAACAAATTCAAAAAAGTTGTTGGTGATTTACAGAAGTCTGATTCCCCTCCCTCCAGGGAGCGTCTGCTTTATCAAATGCAGAAGGAAAGGGACATTGGTGGAGGCTGGGGCCCTCAGACCATTTCTCGGTCTTTCACCTCTGGCCTCTTCCACGGCTTGTTGAGCAAAATTTCTGGTTGAATCAGATGGTGTTGGTTGAGAAAAAGGAGGGTGATCAGTGAGGAAAAGGGCCCAATGATTTTCAAATGGCGTCATTCCAATCTGATCAAATATACCAAGTAACCTTCCCTTCCAGGTGCAGTGACTTATGAAAACTCCCAGTTCCACCCCTACCTTGCCCTGCACCATATATGCAAGCTACTGCTCTTCTCCATTTGGCAAGACACAGGCAGTTGGCCAGCTTCCCATATAAAGGACACCTTTTCCTCTTTAGCTAGCATTTCCCCTGAAGAACCAGAAAGGCACAGGCA
The DNA here is from genome assembly GCF_951394435.1 of Stenella coeruleoalba. Lineage (NCBI taxonomy): Eukaryota > Metazoa > Chordata > Mammalia > Artiodactyla > Delphinidae > Stenella > Stenella coeruleoalba. The sequence continues at coordinate 54,450,892 of NC_137148.1, forward strand.
TCAGTGCTGCACGCTCCATGACTCCTCCCGCACGTTCCCGTGACTGGTATCTGCTTTCTGTCCGGCACCATGTTCACCTGTCAAGCAGAGCCCAAGTGACACTTTCTGACCACCACTGCATTCCAGCTGCCCCCATCTGGAGAGTTCTGGCTTGAGTTTCTCTCTGTTCCTAGCCTATCTTTGACACAGTGACCCATTTTACCACTTTCTGTCCAGAAGTGGCTATTCCTCAAAAAGGAATGAATCACTTTGTATCCATAACAATGCAAATGATTCCCAAACAGCAGATGCTTTCCACTGGTTCAAAGTTTCGAACAGGCATTGAAGGAAACTCCACAAGGCGGTTCCCCCCGGGGTAACACCTGGTAGGAGGCTGTTCAACCTGAAATGTAACTACAAACCACCTCAAAGCCACTGGAGGCAAAGATTTGGAACAGAAAGACCATTGCTCTCTAAGTAGTCCAGTATATTTCCTTCCAGCCAAGCAATAAGCCCAGTGTAACAGCAGAATTCCAGCATCTTCCTGAGTCAACGCAAAGCCGCTATGTTGACATGGCTCCATTGGAGCCCTTTCACTAGTCGGCCTCATTTTACCATATCTAAGAAGTGAAGTAGGCTTCCCTGGTGGCGCAGTGGTTGAGAGTCCGCCTGCCAATGCAGGGGACATGGGTTCGAGCTCTGGTCTGGGAAGATCCCACATGCCGAGGAGCAACTAGGCCCGTGAGCCACAACTACTGAGCCTGCGCGTCTGAAGCCTGTGCTCCGCAACAAGAGAGGCCGCGATAGTGAGAGGCCCGCGCACCGCGATGAAGAGTGGCCCCCACTCGCCGCAACTAGAGAAAGCCCTCACACAGAAACGAAGACCCAACACAGCCCCAAATAAATAAATAAATAAATAAAATTTAAAAAAAAAGAAAGAAAGAAATGGGGTAGAGGCTGGTTACCTCCTAAAAGATGGAATTTGCCTTGGTTCTCTATTCCACATGAAAGCAAGCAGTAATTTATAATTGCTTGGAAACCAGTAGCATAGACACTGATGAGTAAGTGCTCAACTGAAGCCAAATTCCCCCTCCTATTCATGAAAGGAACTTGGATGCCCACTCTCAAGTGTCAGTCATCTTGAATCACACTGGTGTTGAATTAAGCTACTGTTTTTTCCAAAGTAGTATCTCCCATTGAGCCAAACGATGCCTTCGGGCACATTATTCCCTTAAAAGTGTACTGTATTTGAATAGAAAAGAACTTAAATGTGAAAAAAATGTAAGTCTATTTGGGTGGTTGGTTATATCACCAGGGTTAAGTGTTTGTACTTCAAGTTACTATTTTGAATCAAGAGTTGTCATATAATTACAGCCTAAAGGAAACCATAGTAAAAATCTGAACCAGAAATTGACTTACTGTAATGGATGATTACCAAAGAATAAATAAATCGCATTCAGGAACAGGAAAGAAAGAAAAGTGACATTGTTAAAAGCTGTCAACTTTGCAGAGCAGAATCCCTTCCCCACAGCTCCCCTCCCCAACCCCCTCTCAACTAGGAGCTCAGTGACTTTATGCACTTCCTCACCATTTCTCTCTTTCCAAACTTGCCTAATGGAAATAATCTGAAACTTATTTTCATTATGGTATAAATGATTGATAACTTAAGTGTTACATGTTTTCAGATTATTCATTTATCTTAACATGTTTGATAATGCTTTAGTCTAAAGGCAGGAACTCTAATGGGAATTTGAGCAGCCAGACCATAGGTGAAGGATTTTTGTCAGTGAGGGCGATGGTGTTGGGGGAATGCCTTCCCAACCCAAGAGAGATCTTAATAGCAGAGAAGTTTTGGAGCTATTACTGAGGGTATCTCAATGAACATGGGCTAAAACAAAATATTTGACAAGCATATTTTTCAAAAAAAAAATAGTTGTGTGCCAGGAATTTAAGTGGCCTCAGCACGTAGGATTTGGGAGTTTGGTAAAAATAGCAAGATATGAAGACTGAGAAGATACATACACACACACCACACTTTTAAAGAGTTTACAAAGAATGTATGTTGGTATAACTGAGTCACTTTGCTATGCAGCAAAAATTAACACAACATTGTAAATCAACTATATTTCAATAAATTAAATAAATGAAAGAGTTTATAGTACCTCCTCTTACATTAAAGAGGTAGAAGAGGAATGGAGCAGAGCCCTGAGGTTCTTGGAGGACCTGGAAACTACAGGACCATGAGACCCAAGGCCATTGCTCTCAGGGACCCAGACAACTGGGGAGGAAGGAAACTGGGGAAAGGCTGTAAAACTAGGTAACTAGTAGGTCACTGGTGACCTTTGTTGAGGATAATTCTGGAAGCCATTGTTCTCATGATAAAGACCAAATTTCTCAAGACCCTGGATAATCTGGCTCCTGCCTACCTGTCCTATCTCTCCACTTCCTCCCACCCCCAAACGGCTTCAGCCAAGGATCTTTGAACTTGGCATTTCCCAAGCCTGAAACACTCTTACATTCCTCTAACTGCCCTAGTCAACTCTTACAAACCCTTCAGGTCTCAGCTCAATAGTCATGTCCTCTGAGAAGCCCCTCTGACTCCTCAGACTAGACAAGCTTTCCTGCTCTCAGAACTACTATACTCTCCTTTTAAAACTACATTTCCTAGTTTACAGTTATGTATTTGTGTGACAACTGATTTATGTCTCTCTCCCCTACGGCTCTGTAAACACCATAAAGATGGGACCATATCTCGCTGGTTACCTTTGTGTCCCCAGTGCCAAGAACAGTGTTTGGCACATAATACGTGCTCAATAAGTGTTAATTGATTATGTAAATGAATCAACTGATGATGTAAAAGAATCAACAATTCTTCTCATCAGTTGCTTTGGACTGAATGTTTATGTCCCACCAAAATTCGCATGTGCATTTTGAAGCCTAATCCCCATTGTGATGATATTTGGAGGTAAGGCCTTTGTGAGATAATTAGGTCATGAAGATGGAACCTTCCTGTATGGGATTAGGGCCCTTATAAGAAGAGATCTCTCGGAACTCCCTGGCGGTCCTTGCTTCCACCACCGGGGGCCCAGGTTCTATCCCTGGTTGGGGAACTAAGATCCCACGTACCAGCCATCATGGCCAAAAAGAAAAAGGAAAAAAAAGAGATCTCTCTCCACCATGTGAGGACCCAGCAAGAAAGTGTCCATGTGCAAACCAGGAAAAAGGCTCTCACCAGGCACCAAATTGTCTGGCATCTTGCTCTCAGACTTACCATTCTCCAGAGCTGTGAGAAATACAGTTTAGTTGTTGAAGGCGCCGATCTGTGGTATTCTGATTATAAGACATCAAGGCAGCTCAGGAGAATCAACAAGCTAGGAACCTTAAGCAAGTAGCTTATTGTCTTCAAACTTCAGTCTCCTTACCTCTAATATGGCATTAGCAATAGCACCTATTTCTGAGGATTGTTTTGAGAATGAACTGAAATAATGCATGCAAATAACTTAGTACATATGTAGCACAGAAAACACACTCAATACAGTTTTCTTATTATTACTCTTACAGCTTTCTCGTCTATAAACTGATGGTTTTAGAGGTTCCTTCTGCTTTAAACATGCTATGACTCCTATTTAATCCTAAAAGAAAAGTTCTTTGTTTTCTGGATTTGTCAACCTGGCAATTGCAACAATCAATGTATTAACTTTTTTTTTCCAGTAAAATAATGCTACAAGAACCAGCAATGATTCGTCACCCTGTAATAATATGCATGAATTTAGGGCAGGGCCATAATTATTTTATGAACTTACATTTAATGTACAAAAGTCTTCCTTTGTCTCACAAGATTCCAGGAAGTAGAAAGAGGGGGTGATTTGGAATGATAAAACTTCCTTTTGATCTACAGTTCTGAAGAGAGGCATGTTTTTTCTTTTGTTGGTCTAACAACAGTGTAGATATATATGCCCTTACTTAAGAGAGAAGAAAAACAGAAAACCAAAAGTGAAGACATTCATATTACACAAGCCAAAATATTAAACAGAAGCCTGTGTGCCACTCTGTGATTTTCTAACTCTATCGAATATCTTTCTGGATTTAAACCCTCACGAAAGAAGTAATGTTCATTACCTAATAATGATAAAATATGTATGGCCTTTTTACTTCCAGTGAAAAACATGATCTTCTTTGCTCTCATAAGGTGTAATGGAGAGTTTTATGCCCACTTTATGCATGGGCAAGTTGAGGATCCATGAAGGAAGATTATTACCTACAAAATCACATAGCTAACCAGGCACGAAACCAATGCCAAGTGAGCCCAAAGGTTTAGGCCTCGTGATCAGACAACCCACTTCCCTTTGCTTACCTGTCAAATCCCGTAAGTGTGAGCTACACTTCATGTTTGTTTCTCATAAATACATCCTTATTGATAATGTCAATAAAGTAAATTTCATCACTCACTTGGAATGGCTCCGTCTTCATCCTGGCAGTGTTTTGCCTTCCAGGAGAGCAGAACAATGCACCATAGTTTCCAAGTGCCTTTCATGTGTCACTGGGACCTTTGCTATTTGGATCATACTTCCTCCTTGCCAGACCTTAGCAAATATAATATCTTGGTCCAGATAATTATCTCTGTAATGGAGGTAATTGCAATGGTAAGCGTCTTTACCCCAAATTCCCATGTTTTTTCAGTGCTTTATTTTAGGCTGACCCATACTATCGAAAAGTGTTCCAGCGACGGCTAAAGCTAGAGAGGGACAAGGTATTAACCCAAAACTTATTAAAACCAACAACCAATGTTTGGATAAAGCTTTAAAGTTTACCAAGTTTCAATCCAGGGAGGTAACCAGGGCAGGTCTCATTATTCCCATTTTATAGATGAGGAAATGAGGTTCATTCAGATCTTTTTATTTCAAATTCCACGCTAGAGCTACAATACCACAATATCACAGTACTGCAATTCCTGGGCGCTGCGCTATTATTGTTATTATTACTCTTACCATTCAAAACCAGAGGGCATTTGCTGGAACTTCCCCCCACATGAGCAGTCAGAGAAATCAGAATTGGGATCATCAAGCAAATTTTACTTAAAATAACTTACTTATTATTTTCCAGACATGCTTTGGACAAGTTATTTTAAACACAATTGCCCATCAGTAAAAGTCCACAGGAACAATGGTCCCTCCACAGGCTTCTAATGGAGAAAGTGAATTCAGAACAGACCTTGTTACGGTGTCAAAATGAAACAATGCCTGGGCAAGTTCCATTACCATTCCACAAACAAAACTAAGGAAACGGGAGAAGAAAGGAGAAAAGTAAAGTATATTTATGTCCTGCAGCGCTCTAGCTCTGGCAGGAAATTCTGAGTGAGAGCTCTTACAGGTGCCCTACCACTTGACCCTGGGATTGTGGGACCTTTGCATGGCCATCTCCAATCAGGTGTGCGGTTGGCTCCTTCCACAGGCTTCAGAGGCTGAAGGGGCCTGAGCCTCACTCAGCTTTCCATATCTCCCCAAACTTGGCCACTGCCTATGTAGGGGAGCTTCCTTTTCTTGCTCCTACAAGCTTTGCAGACTTCCAGTTTACAGCAGGAAGAACTGCTTCTCTCCCCTCACCCTTCACATCACTTCTACATACATCATTCACTGATGGCTGTCTTAGTAAGTCTTTAAATAAGTAGTAAGTCTTTAAATAAGTGCTTATTACCTATTGACTGGGAACAGACAACTTGAAGAGACATGCTATGTGCCAGACACACAACAATAGTCTCAAACTTGATTACATAAGAATCCCTTGGAATGCCCATATGAAATGCAGATTTCTGGATCCCACCTCTGGAGATGTTTATACGGTAGGTTTGGGATGCAGCCCAAGATCTGGATTGCAGTCAAATACTCCAGATGATTTTGATGTAGGGGATCCAGGGTCACTTCGAGAAATACCATAGTAAGTGCTAAAGAACTGAATAAAAGAATGAGTGAATGAATGATAATATCATGAATGAGAATCGCTGGTTGAACTGTGTTTCCCTCATTTGCCTTGCCATGAGGATCATTGGTACACAGTAAAAATAATGATTACTAAGCCTGCCCCAGACACAGTAATCATAAACCCCAGGGAAAGAATCTGGGAATCTATATTCTTAAATAAGTGCCCCAAATGAGTCTTAGGAAGATGCACCTTTGAGGAATACTACCATATAGGCTGTGGTCTCTATAGTTCCCACAACACTCATTTCCTGTTCTTTGAAGCAGTAACTTGGAGTGACCACATTCAAGCAAGTACCTGAAGTTCTTACTATCTTGGTAAAACTGCTCCTTCACTTGCCATTTTAGAAAAAATCAGACCCTTCAGCCATACCCCATATGATCCTTCCAGTAAGTAGTCTACGGCTATGGATCCAAATGGGTTTCAATATAATCTGGCGAGATTTCAAAATATTTAATAATCAGTACTGTCTGGGCACCAACTAATCCAAGTGGACAAACAGTATCTATAGTAATATAAGCAATCAACGTTTACTGTCTAGATATTCGTCCCTAGTGTAAGACTTTAAATGATAGTTTTTTTTTTAATTGAAATGTAGTTGATTTACAATGTTGTGCTAGGTTCAGGTGTACAGCAAAGTGATTCAGTTATATATATTTCAGATTCTTTTCCCTTATAGGTTATTACAAAATATTGAGTATAGTTCTCTGTGCTCTACACTAGGTTCTTGTTGGTTATGTATTTTGTATATGGTAGTGTGTATATGTTACGCCCAAATTCCTAATTTATCCCTCCCCCCTTAAATGATAGTTTTTTAATCGTGTAAGCTTAATAAAGCTTGGGAACGCTGATGTATTTTCAAGAATGCCTTCTAATTTATCTCTTGCACCCCTTTATAGAAGGCCTGAGTTTGGTAAATATATTGACGGTAATGCCTGGTAATTTTGCCCAGGTTTGTTTAATACATCTTTCCCTGTTTAATTTGCTGCACGCTCCATGCCCTGACATCTTATTCTTTACCAGACCAGAAGTTTTTTAATGTGCAAGCCTATTGTGCCTAGGGAAAAATGTTGAACTTTTGCCTTTGTAATAAGATATGCTCCAATGACCAACTTTAGCAATTTAATATAGTTGAATAATAACTGAATGGGACACTTTGTCACTCAGTCATTATTCAAGCTCCTACTGGGGGTGGAGAGAGGAGTTGCTGAAGGCCAGATTATTCCCAAGGGAGCCCAGCCACACAAATCAACACTGAGAGAATCTTTTTAAAAACAATGTTACAAAAAATCAAAAATTCCAGGAAATACAAGTCAAACTATAGATTTGCAAAATGCTTATGAGAGCTCAAGTTCAATTTTACAAAATGCCATAGTGTTTAGTATTCATTTAAGATATTTTTGTACATGGAAAGTATGTTGGAAGGATAAAGCAATCACCTGGATAATTCAATCTAAGAAGTGCTTTGTAGGTGGACATGATCCAGATAGATGAGATCATTTCCATATGGTCCAGAGGTATGTGAAAATTCCCCTTCACCCTACATTGCATGTTACCTCTGATTCTGAAGATATTCCAGTATTCATTACAAGCTTCAAGCACCTGTATCTTGCTCTGATGTGTACAAAGACATTTCTGCTGAAAATTTCAAGGTCTCTTATTTTCATGCAAAACTTGAAGAAGCCAAAGTTTTTGTGTATTCATTTTAGTCTGAGTTGTTCTGTTTTGTTTTGCTTTTTGAGATGTACTGTAAAGCCAATTTTTCTTTTTTCTGTATCTAGGACCAGGGCCTCATTTGCCAGTGAAGAAGATACCACATGCAGACTTCTAATTTATATACTTAGCGTATATAATGTGTTCTAGAGTCTCAAGGAAGTTAATCAAGGGAAAACCCAGATAGCCTGGCAGCCTTAGGGAACTAGGGTGTGGTCATTCGGGAAGGCTGCCTCTTCCTCTGGAAAGACACCTGGTTGGGATTAGGCTGGGCCAAGGCTGTCCGGTCAGTGACAGCTGCCTCAGTGTCAGGATAGGAGGCTTTCCGAGAAGACATGGCTCTCTTCCAGAACATCTGAGCCCTGATTCCTGCAATGCCACAGTCCTCATTTTTACTCCATGTGTGGGTATCACTACCAAAGAGGTCACAGAAGCTCCCTGACCTCATATCTCTACCACAAGAAAGGCCCTCACCTGTTGCCTAGACCAGGGACCTTTTCCTTTCCAGGCATTCTCAGAAGACTCAGGAGAGTTGCAGAAGTTCTGGAAAGAGTTCTGGAAGGTATAGGAAGCCCTGAGAGACATGTGCCCCATCAACAGAGGGTCGGGGATCTCATGGAAGTGGTCCCTCGTCATTCATGTCCTCTCATACCCCTACCCTACTTTATGCCAATCCCTCGGGTTTTCATAAACCAGGTTGAGGGACCGGCCACAGGTCAAGAAAAAACCCCAGATCTGGGACTGATAAGTTAATTAAGGGACCTCAAAGGATTTTTACAATTGTTGATAACCTCTGACAGTCATACCTACTTATTGTTAACAAAAAATGTTTATCCTTTCTGAGATGTCGTGGATAGAAAGGCTTATAGGCAGGGTAAGTGTTCAGTGCAGTAGATGTATTTTCTTGATAGTAGATCTAGCCCAGTGATTACTCCCTAAAAGTCATCATAGACAGCACTCTCACACGGATACAGATAGAAGTTGAAAAACGCATTTCCTAAGGTACTGATTTTCTCATATCAAGACTCTGGTTAGATGCCCCATGGTAGGAACCTTTCTCCACGTTTTGTGAATGGACAGAGAAAATCCTAGTCTTTGCCTCGGATTTCAGCTTAGGAGACAGCACTGCTTATCTGGAAAGATTCAGTGGCCCTGGCCCAAAGAATATTCAGCTTTTGCTCCAATGGAACCAGGATCCTCTTTTCAATGTCCACCACAAACTGGGTGTCAGAGAAAACAGATTGATTGCCCCATAGCGGAGCTGCCAAGAGGAACTCTAAGCCAGACTTTGGTAAATGGAAGCTCCCATTGGCACCACAAGCCCCTGGGGAAGCATCTGGACTGATCTTGGTTATTGTCTTCATGGCCTTACCTGACTCCTCAAATTCCCTCTTTTGAGCCTAATCTGAGGACCACACCTCTAAAATCCACACCAGCCTAACATTCTCATTCTGACCCCCATTCCTGCCATTTCAGTGACCACACTCAGCCTCTGTTCCTGATTCTATCCACCCAAACAAGCCTTCGTCTAACCTGCCTTAGCTGATTATTCAGGCCCAGGCCCATCAGGAAGGCAAACCTCATCCTAGGCCCTCGTTCTGGCTTAGTGCCTCTGATGTCGGTTGCACAACTGGGCACCACAAGGAGCACATGACTGCCATCCACAAAGACAAAGATGGAAACTATGAGCCATCCACTTGGCAACCATGCTGGCACCCTCCTCCATTCATGCTGCCAAGCCCTGACCAGAAAGATCTTGGACCGCTTACTGCCCAATGCACTCAGTCCAGACTCAGGGTGGCTCAGGTCGTGGCTGGTAGAACCGGCTATAATGACACTTATACTCGCAAGAGAAGGACAGAGGAGGGGACCCAGACTCCATACCAGCTTATGCCCGCCAGATTCAAGCTAAAGAGAAATCTAGAAATCTTCATGAAACTAAACAGGAAAGATTTATTATTATTGTTATTGTTGTTATTGTTATTTAGAAAACGACCCAAAATAAACATGTTCTACCTTTAAAAATTTTTAATTTGATTTCCATAGGAAAAACTGAATGCGTTTTCTGTCCACAGAAAGCATGTATGGTCTTTTTCCAGGAATAAGGGAAGCAGGGAAATAGGTGAAGAAAAGTAAGTAAATGATTAGGGTATAAGCTATAATGTAGGGAAGACCTATGTCACTATTGCCTACAGAGTACTAATCCTAGGTCCCAAGTGATTTCAAAAGCACTTTAAAGAAACCAGGAAGAAAATTAAGTACCTGCCTATACATTTATCTCATTTTATCCCCTCCCCAGTTCTTTCAAGTGAAGATTTATTTCCCCCACCTTGCAAATAAGGAAACTGAGGCAGCCTCAAAGAAGCTAAAGGACTGTTCAAGGTTACAAAGCTACAAAATGGTTGAGATGGGAGTTGAACCCAGTTCGTCATTAATTTAGACAACTACCTTCCCCCTGAAGCATATGCCAAAAGAAGTGTACCAACATTCCAAGACAATGTCATCAGGGAGAGCACAGTCAAATTACTATTGAAGGAGTCCTTCAGTCCGTTTCCCAAAACTAGTGTTGGAAGTGTTGGAAGGTGAGTTTGGTAATTGGTTCACTTTTAATAGATGATTTATTTTAAGCTGCCTGGCTTGATGATGCAACAAGCAGGGGAATGAGCTTGGTGTGAAGATAGATTTCTGATCTTCTGGGAAGTGCTTCTACTTCAATAAGCTTTGACTCACCATGGAAATTCCTAAGGACGTTTAGTCACAACCTGCTGAGCTGCCAACGCTGTAAATATACACATGCCCATATGCACACATATGCATAGGAATAGATAATTTTGTAGTCATGGCAATGAATGCTGCTTTCATCACGGACCAAGCCATTGCAGTCAGCAGGGAGGAGACTGCTGGGGGGAAACTTTTCTTCTTCCAACTTGGGTCCAGTAGTTGGTGGCCTGTAAATTAACTGACGAGGGATAGGTTAACAGGAAGAGAGATGAGGTTTACTTAAGCCTACACAACAGAACTACTCAGTAACAGGTAACTCACTCAACAGACTGGGATAAAAACTTGATATGCCAAATTAACGAAGGGGTGGTGATGGTGGTAGTTAGGGCTTCAGCAGGAAGATAGGGAAGGTTCTGTGGGACTTCTTGATGCTAATGGCTATGGGCAGTCTGCCTCCATACAGGCACCTAAATACATTGGAAACACCCATGGTTGCGGGGAGGGAAGGAGGTTCATGGCAGCTGTATATTCTGAAAGCTATGTTTGTGTCAGATAAAGGGACTTGAGATAAGATTTCTTCCTGTATCTTCTTTAGCTCAAATGTTTTTACTTTAAAATCAACTCTGGGGGCTCTGAGCGGTTCTCCACATTTCCCTCACCGGAAACATCCTCAGAAGTTTAAAAACAAAAAAAAAGAGGCTAGGTTGATGGCTATGGGAAGAGATTTGGATTAGAAGTGGCAGGGAAAGAGATACACAAAGGGAGAAGAAAACAAAGATGAATGGTTGGAGCAGTTTCTGAGTCCACAAGGCAGCCAACCAAGAAGATTTCTAGACGTTGGATTTTGAAGCACCTTTAGTGAGGATGGTAGTGGCAGTGTTATACCCATGGCTATTTCCCGGAGCAGAGCATGGAAGATGCAGGTGTTCCAGTGAATTTCCTGAGTGGTCCATACTGTTGTGGTGATAAATCCTTTGAAGTTATAGCACTTCAGCTTCAGCTCGCAGGGCTTGAGGAAAAAGGCAGCTTTAGTTCTCAGTGATGCCAAGTCAAGAGAGTGAGAGAAAAATTTAATTACCAACAAAACGTGTAAGATGGCAGGTAGAAGTCACAGAGATGAAAAGGTAGCTTTAAGACAACGAACAGGACTCAAATCTGGTAACATACAAGGGTAGGTTATTATTTTCCACTGAAACCTACAATTTCTTTCTACAATCATCCCCATTAAAAAAAAATTTTATTTTATTTATTTATTTTTGGCTGCGTTGGGTCTTCGTTCCCGTGCGCGGCTTTCTCTAGTTGCGGTGAGCGGGGGTTACTCTTCGTTGCGGTGCGCGGGCTTCTCATTCTGGTGGCTTCTCTTGCTGCAGAGCACGGGCTCCAGGCACACGGGCTTCAGTAGTTGTGGCACGTGGGCTCAGCAGTTGTGGATCACAGGCTCTAGAGCACAGGCTCAGTAGTTGTGGCACACGGGCTTAGTTGCTCCGCAGCACGTGGGATCTTCCCGGACCAGGGCTCGAACCCGTGTCCCCTGCATTGGCAGGCATTCTTAACCACTGTGCCACCATGGACGCCCCTACAATCACCCCCATTTTGAGCAAAGATTATCAAAGCAAGATTCCTCTTGTTTACAAAATGTCTTTTCTCATTAAATTTGGCCTGATCATTTACATAAGTGCAGCAAGATTGGTAATTGGACTATATAGGCCTTTTAAAGTTTGCTTGGCTGGAACTTTTATAAGGAATCTCAGATTGGACTTTTAAATGCCTCTTGATGCTTGCAAGCCAAGCCATGAACTTATCAGACTTCATCTGCAGTATTTATAGATTTGGTGATTTCCTTTCTTCTTGAGTTTCCCAAAATATCCTAAAGTTCCTGGGCCTGCCAGAAAGTGACTTTCCCTACTCACCTATAAAGGCCGGGAAGTCTGTAAGCCAGGTACCAGGACAGTTTTTCCAGAACGGTTTTGTAAACATTGGCTTCATAAAGCAATCTTAATTCCTGAAAACTGTTTGGTCATAGATGATTCTGTGCACATGAATCTCAAATATGACATTCCAGTTAAAGCCTTGGTGATATACCCAATTTTCTCAATTATGTCCTGTTACAAAGAGAACAGATTCTTACTGAACTTATGCAAGCAACTATATTGCAATGAGAGTAAAAATATTCAGTAAGAGTTTCTGAATTCTGGAGGGATCAGTTAGGGAAAAAAAGATAAATGTTTCTTTTCAGTTTGCAAAGATATAATCTTCTTAATTGTTGTGAGTTATAGATAGCTTAGGAGAAAACAGAAAAGGGGTTCCTTATATCCAGAAAAACAAAACATCTAAGAACAAGTGATATTCCAAACAAATAAACAAAAAAATCCATAAAAATTTTAATCATTTTTCACTTGCTCATTCAGTCCCACATAATAATTCTTGTCCCACTTGAAACTGGCTTAGCAGTTTTGTGAAGTCATCAGCTTCACCACTAGAATTCTGGATATCCTTAGTGGTATGATCTCAAATTTATTTAAGCAAGGCCATCAGAAGCCTGTACCCCAGAGTACCTTAGGTCATAGATCCTTCTGTGGTTCTCTGAGACATCCCTTTTGTTGAAGACAAAGTATTCCGTCTTGTAGCTGATTGTAAGAGCTTTTAGGAAAGCATCAGAATAACAGAATAACTATCTGTGAATGACAAAAAACTTAAAACGGCCACTGTTAAAGTTTGATGAGAATTCATTATAAAAAATAATGCAGTTGACAAATTTGGTTGTTTCTGTGACATATATTCTCTTAGGATAATAACTGAAATTATGACTGATAACATTCTATCAGGACATATCATAGACAATGAGGGCATTAACAAATTTCTAGGAACTTCATAGAATTTCTGAAGTACTTATATCAATAACATTTAGGCACACCAGTATAACCTAGGGAAGGTTAAGCACCTCTTCCCATTTGACAGTGCTTCCGTGCAACTTAACTTATTATGACATAAACTTAATTAGTTAAACATCTCCCTTTTCACAAGGTGAGAGGACAAACCCTTTGAGATTTTCCAGGGACCCCGTGGAAAGTCTCAAAGTCAGTTCCAGGTCAAAAAGACTTCATTTAGAATTTGATTTTGGGAAGTTGTCCAAAACGTCAGCAGGTTTGAACACCTGATTAAATAGGATCACAGGTCAGTTTTTATTTAAGAAGAAAGACTTGGTCTTCTTAAATAATCAAAAACATGGTTAAAGTACTGGAAATTATTCCAATAAGACACAGAATCTTTGCTTCCTAAGTAGATGACTTAAAAGGTAAAGAGAACCTTTTACAATCTCTTATTAAGAACAGACCAGTAATCCAAGAAATTCTGTCTTGTCTTTTTTTTTTGCGGTACGCGGGCCTCTCACTGCTGTGGCCTCTCCCGTTGCGGAGCACAGGCTCCGGACGCGCAGGCTCAGCGGCCATGGCTCACGGGCGCAGCCGCTCCGCAGCATATGGGATCTTCCCGGACCGGGGCACGAACCCGCGTCCCCTGCATCGGCAGGCAGACTCTCAACCACTGCGCCACCAGAGAAGCCCCTTGTCTCTCTTTTTTTTCTTTTTTCTTCTGGAACAATCTTTTGTGTGTGTGTGTGTGTGTGTGTGTGTGTGTGATAACAGAGCAATTTTAATTCTAGCATACAAGGATATGCTTTATAAACTTCGTGCAACTGTTGTACGCATTCAATAAAGTGACAGCTTGCAATACCACTTAGTATCTCAAAATCAGGAACATACCTTTGAATTGTTTAAACACAATCCACAGAATGAAAAACAAAATCAGAAGTCACCCACAGTTATACTAATTGTCAACTAAACGTTTTACCACTTACTACTTGACATAGCAGTCAGTATCTAGTAGGGGATATCGGAAGTGATTTCAGATTCTCATCCTGTCATACTCTATTGGGAAGGTTTCTTGAGTAGCTATGTGACTGGCCAAAGGTGGGTACAACCAGGACCAGAACAGCATGTAAGGTTCTACCACAGTTTCTGTAGTTTTCACTTTTTTTTCCTTTGTCAGCTAAAAGTGAACAGTAAGAATTAAATACTTATCTTTACATATACACGAGGTATGCTGTGAGAGCATATTTGCTTACAAACATACAAAAATACTTGTTAACTAGTTTGATAAGAAAATAACGTATAAAAGTATATAGCAAAACGTTAATCATCTCTGACCCTGGAAAGATCAATTCCATATTTTATGTTATAAACAAAAACAGTTTTAGTTTTTTGAATCCCTTACCCAGAAATACTTGAAAAGGAAGACAGACAGAAATTATTTATTTTTACTCTCAACATGGCTGTGAAAAGAGTTAAATTAAAAAACCAAGAACACTAAAATTCCTAAGTCCAGAATGAGTCCAAATATTTGGCCACATAGAATATTATCTTTAGGAATAATAGTAAAGGCTTTACATGCAGTTTTTAACCTATAAATACAATAGGCATTTTGGTATTTTGGCCACTGGAAAACAAAGGCTATAGCATCAGTAAAGGTCTGAGATGTCTCACTTTTGTGAATTCAATTTAGTGTATTTAAGGTTAACTAAAGTTGACATCAAAATTTTTAGAGATAGGCAAAAATTCACATTTAAAAAAAAACTCCCTATGTTTCTATTTAGAGTAACAGTAGGCGATATGATTCCAGAAGTTAAAAGTTATTTCACAACCTATGACTTCAGCTTGGCAAACAGCTTAGGTTCCAAAGCTGATTCATCCTTATTAAAAGTAAGCCCTTAAAAAAAGAATGTGTCTGTATATATAGATATCCATTTTAAAGGAATTAATCTTTGAAGCAGCCTTAGTGTTTCCTTTAAATCTGTCTTGAATGACCATTGGATTAGCTTCATGGAAAGGATTAGCCAGCTTCTTGGTCTAAGGCTACCACGGTGATCATTTATCTAAGGCTACCACGGTGATCATTTATCTAAGGCTAGAAAGGTACCGGCGTGATGTTAACTGTAAGGAGAGAGGGAGAAGATGAGGGCTTTTCCTGGCAGTTTGTAGCTAAAATTCAAGGGATTCTTAGAAAATGACACAGTGGCAGCCTTTCTTGTCGTTTTCTTTCCGTGTTGGTTCTGGTGAAGGAGGACATTCCTGCCCTTGAAATTTCCTTATAACCCGGACAAGCTCATGGAAAGCTTGATCTACATTCATCCTAATCTTTGCTGACGCCTTCACATATGTTACCTTAAGTTGTCGTGCTAACTGCTGTCCTTCTTCCTGCGTTACCTGTCTCTGATGATCCAGATCTGCTTCATTACCAATTAAAGTCATTAGAAACTCATCACGATCCTTCACTCTGAGAATCTGTCTTTGAAACTTATAGATTTCTTCAGAACTGCCTCTATCTGTGACTGAAAAGACCAACAGGAAACCCTCGCCAGTTCTCATATACTGTTCTCTCATAGCTCCAAACTCCTCTTGTCCCGCTGTATCCAGAATATCTAGCCGGGCTGCCCGGTCATCTGTCACGCACTGCTTTGTGTAGGAATCCTCGATGGTTGGATCATAATCCGTTACAAAATAGGACTGGGTGAACTGGATGGTGAGCGCCAACTTGCCGCGCCGCCCCCGCCGATTACCACGAGCCGGTGCTTCTCTTGGCCGGAGCCGTCCCGCCAGCCGGCGGCGGCCATGTGGATGCCGCCGAGCCCAGCCCGGCCACGCCGAGCCGCCGCCCGGCCTAGGCCCGGCTCCGGAGACTTGTGCGGCCGGTGGGCCGCGGGCGAGCAGCCGGGCGGGGGTCCCGGGCGCCAGGAGCTGCTGGAGGGCCCGTCTGGGTGGCAGCGCAGCGCCCGGGCTGCCTGGGTCCCGACCGAGGCGCAGAGAAGCGAGGTGACCACAGCGGCGAGGGGCTTCAGTGGCCGGGGGTCGCACTCCAGCACACGTCTTCACAGTGCCAATGGAACAATCTTTAAACAACTACTTTTGGACAGAATTACTCTTTTCTTTTTCTTAACAAACACAATCCTACACTCCTTGTGCAATGTGCAATACTTTGCATTCAGAGTTTTCTTCTTCACCCTTATTTATTTCTAGTAGCTTCATTTACATATATTGATTATAATTTTGAACCCTTAGTAACCTTTATTTCCCAGAGAAAACTAGGAAGTAGACAATTGTGAACTGTCATAGACCACCAGCATTGTGTTGTAGATTAGCAAATTTACCAATACATCATCTCACAGTTTCTAGAGACTTATGCTGCCCTCAAAGTACAATTTCTCAATATGACAAAAATATCATTTTTGTTCATAGAACCAAATATCTTTAGTTTCCTGTATAAATAAGTAGTCAAAATAGATAAACTTAAAGCTATGTTTAGTAATTAATGTTTCAGTATTTTATATTATTTGGAAATGATCTAGATATTTAATGGATATTTAATGTATATCTATTATTTAACTTTGTATAACTCTAAGGTCTCAAGTTACCAAAAAGATTTTGGAACGTACTTCTAAGCAGACATATAATAAAACACAATTGTTGTTGAAATAAAATTTGTAAGAGCAATGATTTAATTTGATTAAAATAAAATCTCTAAGGAATCTTGCTCCCTGACTTCAGACTATACTACAAAGCTACAGTAATCAAAACTGTATGGTGCTGGCACAAAAACAGACACATAGATCAATGGAACAGGATAGAAAGCCCAGAAATAAACCCACTCACTATGGTCAATTAATCTATGATAAAGGAGGCAAGAATAAACAATGGAGAAAAGACAGTCTCTTCAATAAGTGGTGCTGAGAACACTGGAGAGCTACATGTAAAAGAATGAAATGAGAACATTCTCTAACACCATATACAAAAATAAACTCAAAATGGACCTAAACGTAAGGCCATATACTATGAAACTCCTAGAGGAGAATATAGGCAGAACACTCTGACATAAATCGCAGTCATATTTTTTTTGGATCTGTCTCCTAGAGTAATGGAAACAAAAGCAAAAATAAACAAATGGGGCTTAATTAAACTTAAAAGCTTTTGCACAACAAAGGAAACCATAAACAAAACGAAAAGACAACCTACAGAATGGTAGAAAATATTTGCAAACAATGCGACCAACAAGGGATTAATTTCCAAAACACATATATTATATGGCTCACTATCAAAAAAATAAATAACTCAGTCAAAAGAAAAATATGGGCAGAAGACCTAAATAGACATTTTCCCAAAGAAAACATATAGATGACCAGCAGGCATATGAAAAGATGCTCAACACTGCTAATTATCAGAGAAATGCAAATCAAAACTACCATGAGGTATCACCTCACACCAGTCAGAATGGCCATTATCAAAAAGTCTATAAATACTAAATTCTGGAGAGGGTGTGGAGGAAAGGGAACCCTCTTCCACTGTTGGTGAGAATAATGGTGCAGCCACTATGGAGAACAGTATGGAGGTTCCTTAAAAAACTAAAAATAGAGTTACCATATGATTCTGGAATACCATTCCTGGGCATATATCCAGAAAAGATGAAAACTCTAATTCGAAAAGGTACATGCACCACAATGTTCATAGCAGCAAAATTTACAATAGCTGAGACATGGAAACAATCTAAGTGCCCATTACAGATGAATGGATAAAGAATATGCGGTGTATATACACAATGGAATATTGCTCAGCCATAAAAAAGAATGAAATAATGCTATTTGCAGCAACACGGATGGACCCAGAGATTATCATACTAAGTGAAGTAAGTCAGATAAAGATGACTATCATATGATATCACTTATATGTGGAATCTAAAAAAATGATATAAATGAACTTATTTACAAAACAGAAACAGATTTACAGACATAGAAAACAAACTTATGGTTACCAAAGGGGAGGAGGAGGGAGGGATAAATTAGGAATTTGGGATTAACAGATACACACTACTATATATAAAATAGATAAATAACAAGGACCTACTGTATAGCACAGGGAACTATATTCAATTTCTTGTAATAACCTATAATGGAAAAGAGCCTGAAAAAGAACATATATATACACACACACATATATATATCTTTGAATCACTTTGCTGTACACCTAAAACATTGTAAATCAACTATACTTCAATTTAAAAAAAATAAAATCTACTCAGCCATAAAAAGGAACAAAATTGTGCCATTTGCAGAGACATGGATGGACCTAGAGACCGTCATACAGAGTGAAGTAAGTCAGAAAGAGAAAAACCAATATCGTATATTAACGCATATATGTGGAATCTAGAAAAATGGTATAGATGAACTTGTTTGCAAAGCAGAAATAGAGACACAGCCGTAGAGAACAAATGTATGGATACCAAGCGGGGAAGGGGGGTGGGGGATGGACTGGGAGATTCGGATTGACATATATACACTACTACGTATAAAACAGATAACTTATGAGAACCGACTGTATAGCACAGGGAACTCTACTCAGTGCTCTGTAGTGACCTAAATGGGAAGGAAATCCAAAAAAGAGGGGATATATGTATACGTGTGGCTGATTCACTTTGCCGTACAACACAAACTAACACAACATTGTAAAGCAACTATACTCCAATAAAAAAAATAAAATCTGTAAGTTTTATAATCTTAAACATATAGTAAATAATAGCTTATTTGATTAGTAAACCCAAGTAGTCTGAAAATATATGTTTGTATCATAATGCTGATAACTCAGAAGAAACAGTTATTTTTATTATTAAACAAATGATATTAAACTAGTCTTATTTACTAAAGATTTACCCAAATCATGTGAATTTGAAAAAAAATTTAGATTTCTGAGTTTTAGGAATATTTCATTTATATGTTTTTATTTTTCTCTAAGCCAATTAAAGTAGAGCTCTTTTAAGGAATTTTATAAATTAATTTGGCTATACCATCCAGGGGTAAGAAAATACCACATATACATATTACATACATAGACAGACATAAGCATACATGCAGACACAAATAGAGACCTTACAGCTTTCATAGTAATCCAAAATTTATTAGTTTAGGTAAGAATTAGTATTTGTCTTTGTCCCACTTTTTATTCAGACTATGTTTCTAGCAGATGAAATGAGTTGTTATTTGTTCAACCTATGGGCTAAAGCTTTTTACCAATATTTGTGGTAAAATATTTCTTTGCCTTGATGTATAATCAGTGGGGGCTGTAGTTCAGTCTCACTCAGGTGGTTGTTTTAGTGGCCTGAGAAGTTACTGTTTATTTATTTGTTTGTTTGTTGGGCCATGCCGGGTCTTAGTTGCCGCGTGCAGGATCTTTTTAGTTGCGGCGTGCAGGATCTAGTTCCCTGACCAGGGATCGAAGCTGGGCCCCCTGCATTGGGAGCGCAGAGTCTTAACTGCTGGACCACCAGGGAAGTCCCGAGAAGTTACTTTTTAAAGCCTGGGGAGTGCTAAGGAAAAGAGCACTGGGGGCTCATTAAAGGGGGATATTAATTGGTTTTTATTAAGAGGAGAAATAAATTTCTTATATTTTATGACAGAAAGCAATAGTACAATTAAAAGCAAGGGACCCCTCAGGCTGAGAGCCAGCCTAATTTCCTTGGATGTTTGCATTTTAAAGAGATGGCTCTCGGGTCCTGGAGAAGATGGTTCTGGGTGGTAGAAGATTTACATCTCAAAGAGGGAGAGGAAGAAAGCAACCTTTTAAAATAACTGCTCTAAGAGCGTTTTCAGGGGCATATTTGCCTATTACCAGATTTTGGCTGGGACAACAGTAAATTCGTCTGGGAGCACTGAGCCTTTGCAAACAGGCATTTTTAAGGGGGGAGGGGGAGAGGGGGATGTAGTAGGTGGGCAGAATTATTTGTGTTGAGAGTCTGTAGTTTCTAATTGGCCCAGGTTGAGGCCTAGTTGCGAAGAGGTTTCAGAGGAGCGGGACTGAGGAGGCTGAGGCCTAGCGTAATTACTATTTGTGTCTCTTTTTCTTAAGTTCAGGTCAGTCCCTTTTCCAACATCCTGACTTCTTAAAGTATCAGCAAGTATCTTGAGATGAATAGGGGAGGCTTTGGAACTGGTCAGAAAGATGGGTGTACTTTGGGTTACTTCTAGAGCCATATTTCTGATTTTATAAAGACTTGGTTAGTAAGATAAGGACAGATTTTTAATTTTTTTTCCGGTACGCGGGCCTCTCACTGTTGCGGCCTCTCCCATTGCGGACCACAGGCTCCGGACGCACAGGCTTAGCGGCCATGGCTCACGGGCCCAGCCGCTCCGCGGCATGTGGGATCCTCCTGGACCGGGGCACGAACCCGTGTCCCCTGCATCGGCAGGCGGACTCTCAACCACTGTGCCACCAGGGAAGCCCAGGACAGATATTTTTAATTCTTCAAAGAATTGAGTGGCAGCCTCAATAGTGATATTAAGGGGCTGGCCCACCCATCCAACTATATTATTTTGAAATTCTTACGTATATCAGAGAGAGTTCCAATTAAGGCAGAAACCAAGATTCCTATGTTCCAGGGCTTCTGGATTTAGAGCTCTGTGTCTTTGGAATGTTTTTATAAATCGTTCAACAAAGGCTTTAGGATGTATTCCTTCCCTCCGAGTACTTCATTCCACTTTAGCCCAATTAACCTTCAGGGGAAAGGCCCAAGTGGGCCATTTGTAGCAGGGAGGTGGAGGAGGGAGTTTATGGTGGATATAGATTTTGATTTCTGTTCTTTAATTTTGTTAAGGGAGACTTTTAAGCTAGCTGTGATCTTTCTTTATGTCCTCCTTTCAGTTTGATTTTTCCATATTGGTAATAGGATATTTGTTTAGGGTGAGAGTTCTCTAAAAATTCTTACAAATATAAACTCTTTTTCAAATCAAAAGATCTGTTGTCTAGCCACTGACGACTTAGGATCTGCAAACGTATATGTATTCTAAAATGTGCCTCAAAACCAATGGACCTTTTAATGATTTAGCCATGGACACAAGAGGCAACCCCCCAAAAGGGTGCAGAAAATGAAGACCCATAATTTAGTCACTCCCAACAATAGCCAAAGAGAAAGAAAGCAAAGTATCTCATTTGCCACAGGTGATGGGAGTGGTGTTTGTGAAAACATGTGTCTCTAGTTTCCCATAAAAGTGAGCTACCTCGGGACTTCCCTGGTGTTTCGGTGGTAAAGAATCCACTTTCCAATGCAGGGGACACGGGTTCGATCCCTGGTCTGGTACCTAAGATCCAACATGCCACAGGGCAACTAAGCCCGCATGCCACAACTACAGAGCCTATGCGCCCTGAGCCTGCGCGCCACAACTAGAGAGAGAAAACCCACACGCCACAATCCCACATGCTGCAACAAAGACCTGATGCAGCCAAAAAAATAAAGAAAATAATTTTTTTGTGTGTTTTAAAGTGAGACACCTCCAGTTACAGACCTTCTGATCTGTGTCTGACACCAGGCAGGTGATACTGGGATAGGACTTCCCAGCACAAGCAAGGCAACGAGGAAACAGAGGATAAGGTCCTTACGGACTAAGACCCTTTATCTAGACTGAGATGAACGCACTAAGAGCTGGTAATGGTTAGCAGGACACCAGCCACAAATGGGGTGCCCAGTCTGCTCACATATTTGTCCTGAAGTCTACAGATTCTCATGATCTCAACCTATGTTTGGCTTCTTCTGAACACAGACCCAAAAATCTGCATCCCTGGGCAGACAGAAAACCAGAGAGTGAATGCACTTACTAGATACAAACCAAGCTCTCAGGACACACAAAGATGAACAGATAGGACAGAGTGGCTATCCCTGGGAGGGAAAGGATCTACAATAAGAGCACTCAAACTAGAAAAATGGTACAGATGAACTGGTTTGCAGGGCAGAAATAGAGACACAGATGTAGAGGATGAACCTTTGGACACCAAGTGGGTAAAGTGGTGGTGGTGGTGGTGGTGGGATGAACTGGGAGATTGGGATTGACATGTATACACTAATATGCCTAAAATGGATAACTAATAAGAACCTGCTGTATAAAAAATAAATAAAATTCAAAAGTTCAAAAAAAGTAAATAAAAATATCTTCACAGCAAAAAAAAAAAAAAAAAAAAAACCGAGTCACAATATACAAAGAACTAGTTCGTGTTAAGTATTTTCTCCTGCTAATCTCAACCCTGGAAAGAAAAAAAAAAAGAGAAGCTCTTACTGCCTTTGCTCAACCAGACCCCGAGAGACCTGGGAGTCTGGCTGGTAAGGAAACTTACCTGTCAGCTTGGTCAGAGGTCCCAAGATCTCAGCTACAGTCTCTAGGTGAGCAGGGCACCCCTACCATCCGGTCCTTATCATCCAAACTGTTGAACTGTTGAAGAAGGAAAACTTTTCTTCTTCCAACTGATGTCTAGTGGTTGAGGGCCTACAAATTAACCAACAATAGACAGATTAACAGGAGAAAAGACAAGGATTACTTATGCAGGCAGGTGGAAGTAGTCAGTGATGAGGAACTCATTCAACAGCCAGGGATTAACAGGTTCATGTACCAAATTTAACAGAGGGGTGGTGGCGATTAGGGCTTCAGTGGGAAGGTAGGGAAGGTTCTATGGGACTTTTTGATGCTAAGGGAATGGGTAGTCTGTCTCCATGGCAGCTGCATTTGCAGGAAACTCCCTGGGAAGGGGGTTAACAGCAGTTGTATTTCTCTGGAGTCTCTGCCATGGTCAGGTAAGGGCCATTTAGATAAGATTTCTTTCCCCCTCTGCTTTAGCTAAAATGTTTTGTCTTTAACATTATCTTTATACCAACTCTGGGGGTCTGAGTGGATCCCCACAAGACTCGAGACTCTCATCACCCCAAAATTTTAAAGAAGGAAAACCTCCCGGGTCCTTCCTGTGACAAGTGTTGAGATAGGCAATATTTCTATGATGGGCTTGAGAGCTCCCAGAAGATTCAGTGAAGTTCTTGGTGACAGACACATTGCTGCCTAATACAAAGGCACTGTGGGTTTATCAATGTAATTTCTGCACAGGCTGAGATCATCACGGGCTTCATTCCAACAACACAAGTCCTGGCTTCTGTGCCCAGAGTGAGGGCTGATATTTAATTTCATTAAATCCCCAAGATTCAAAACCCATTACTTGCCTTCAGAAAATCATTGCACAGTATTTCAAGACTTAAGTGATATCAGTGTTTGAACTCTTTCTATATATAGTTGCTTTTTCCTTTTACCCACCACAGGCAGGAAAGGTAGACTGTTTATATTTTCAGTTACAAATTGATCTTATAACTCAAACACTGATGTCCAAGGAAATATTGTTATCCGTGGAAATATCTAGAAGAAAAGGTAAAATTCAATTCTAATTTCCAAAGGCAGTATTCCATATTCTCTATTACTTTTAGTATGCTATGATTTAGTGCTGTTTGGTTTCAGTAGCACAAGCTTCCTGTTCATTAAAGCCATTTTCACACCTTCAGAAACTCTAGTTATTAAGACAGATAAGGATATCTCCTAAAAAACTGCGGTCTCAAGTCCATCAATTCAAACTGCTCATTCAGAATACAACGTATAGAAATTAAAGATAAATGAACCACCAGGTGATCTTTTCTTAGAAGATGGAAAGCCCCATAAAAAAGAAAGTCAGGTATTTGTCTGTAGTATAGACTCTCGGGATGAAATTCTTGAGGATGGGCACCATGGATTTGGGGCTTACTAACCTGCAGGGATACTGGAAACGAATAGCAATGAGAATAAGAACATAGCCAGAATGGTTCAGAGTTTGAGATACTTCTATATAGAATGAATTTAGACATTGCTAATTAGTGGTTTGAATTCTAGCTCCCCCAAATATTATCAAAATAACCTTTTGATACTGGATAATTCTTTGTTAGAAGACGGGGATCATCCTGGGCATTGTAGGATGTTTAGCAGCAATCCTGACCCTGACCCTTTAGAGGCCAGCAGCATCCCCAGTCATGACAATCAAAAATGTCTCCAGACATTGCTCCATTTCCTCTTGGAGGCAAAATCAGCCCCAGTTAAGAAACGAATGCTTTACAGGTAATAGAGATCTCACCAAACAGGCTTAGCAGAGGCTCAGAATAGGGAGGGCAAGCTTGGGAATAGTTTCGAGATTTTGAAGTATGGTTTTCTTCAATGTGTGTCTTTCATCTTGAGAGTGGGGAGGTCTGGTTAGGGCTGGGTGAGGACAATATAATCTTTTATTTTTTTTTTTTGCGGTACGCGGGCCTCTCCGTCATGGCCTCCCCTGTTGCGGAGCACAGGCTCCGGACGCGCAGGCTCAGCGGCCATGGCTCACGGGCCCAGCCACTCCGCATGTGGGATCTTACCGGACCGGGGCACGAACCTGTGTCCCCTGCATCGGCAGGCGGACTCTCAACCACTGCACCACCAGGGAAGCCCCACAATATAATTTTTAGGATTAACGGACATAGCAAGGTGAAGATTTTGAGGTGAGGGGTTTGAAAATGCTCAAATTGATGTAAAATTATTCTTTGATGTTTTCAGTAGATGAGTTGAAGGGTCTTTGGGGAGGTCTTTGGAGTGAACGATAAAGTCATTTGTAATTGCCATCTTCTTGGGCTTTCTGGAACAGTAAACTTATGCTGAAGAAGACCCATGGAATAGAAAACTTATGTTAATGTAGACTGTGGGGATGGAAATGGTTTTGGTTCTCAGTAGATTTCTTGAGTTTTTTTCCCCCTCAGGTTGCTATCTACCTTTTTGCCCACTATTACCACATTCACAAAAGCCAATGTATAAGATGCGAAACTTATATATTGTGCTGTGTCTCCAGCACAGACTCTGGAGTTACTGTTTCATTCTGGTTTCACCACATTACTTTCGACCTGGGCAAGCAACACACACTTGTCAAACCTCAGTTTCTTCGTCAATATACTGAAGTCAGTAAGAGTATCTCCCCATCAGGTTGTGGTGGAGTTTGAATGAAATAATACATGTCTGGTGCTCTGAACATAATATGCACTCAAAGGGTATGAACCAATTATGCAAAACTATGAAAAAAATGCCATAGCCACAGTGTACCTATGCTTGGACCATCATGTTTTTGAGGACCTCCTTCATTCTCTTTTCCATAAGCTCTAAGAAAAGACTGGGTTGAAAAAGAAACTGAAACGCCCTCTCTGCATCCTAGAAATGTCATGGAGTGAGAGTGGCTAACTGTTCTAAGTTCCTCTACTCATGTTCTTAACGGAGCATGCTCTTTGGTCACCACTAACATGTGTGGGGTGACTTAGGCTATATTTTAGTAATGTCACTGCTGTGAAAGTTGGTGAACAATAGGAGTACCATGGCACTAGCTTGTGGTGGGTCAAAAGCTACTTTCCTGAAACTTATCCACCGGAACGTTCATCTAATCTATTTCCCATGGGTCATTTTAAAGACAATACCTTGCTTTAATGGCCATGACCTTGAATCCATTACACTGTGGAATTCTCCTTTTTGCTCTCTCCTAATTCTAATAACAGGTCATATACTACAGGCACTGATCTAGGTACTTATAGTTTTCTCATTTAATCTTCACTTATAAGGTAAATACTGTAATGAGAAATCTGATACTCATAGAGTCAGAGTAACTTGTTGCAGAGACCTGGCTGATACATGAGCAGAGGCAGGATTTAAGCCTCCATAATAATAAATAGTAAATCCTCCAAAGTTGACGATTCTCCTACTGCGGCATGATGCCACTACATGTCTATTTCTCAAAATAAGAACAAACGGAAAAGCCCAAAGCTAACACATCAAACATACCCTCGTCATGGTTTTACAAAGCCTGAGTCCATGTATAGTATTTGACCACATGGACTGGAATTTTCTGGAATATTGGCAAGGAAGAGACAATCTTGCAAAGTGGTAGATCTAATCTGATCACAGGATGACTGAAATAACTGAACACCAACCTCAGGTAACCACAGCCATGGATGGGATTAAGAGGGGAAAAAATAAAAACTCTACACACCACCCAGTACCCCAAAGCATTTTGAGGACTACAGACATGCATTTGGCAAAGAAGTATTTCAACAGCATAGTTTATCAACAGAATGGTAACAGGCTGAGGGAATTCCACTGGATAGCACTGTGACTGGGGAGTGACATTGGAATTAAATGTCTTCAAGAAAAATGTCTTCAAGAGTAGGTTTTCTGGGATAGTGTCCTTGTTTTATGGTGGTGGTGACGTTACTGTTTTCAGAAGAGGTGATTCAGTAAATGGACAACTAAATGCAATTCAAGTTTAGATCTCTGTGTATGTTTTTTTTTTTTTAAACATGGATCAGAATTCTTCATTTTCTAACACAGCATTGTAAATCAACTGTACTTCAATTTAAAAAATTAAATGAAAAAAAAAGATATTTTCACCTCTGCTTTAGTGCTACCTGTGTGATTCTGAGCAAGTAAACTGATTTCTCTGGGCCTCAATTTCCTTCTCTATAACAAAGAGGGATCCATGAAGTCCCTTCCAGCTCGAGTCAAAAAGATGTTATTAACTGACTACTGCCCTCTACAGGCAACTAGCTCAGCAGTCTGAGAATTCATAAAGGGGATGTTGGCAAAATTCTCCGGGATATTTAATGTTATAACTTAGTTTCCCACAGAATATCTTGTTATTCAATGAACCATGGTTGTGAAGCAATTAAAATGTTAGATTTTGTCTAGACCTCACTTTATAGATAAAGAATATGAGGACTCCCATGGCTGTGAACTTTCCCAGTTCCTTAGGCGTAAGGCTTGAACGCAAGTCTCTTGATAATCGGTTCAATAGCATCCAATAAGTGACCCTTCCAGTCTTTTGCAGTTGTCTTCAAAATACTCTTCCTTCTCCTTGTCCGACAGCACTGGAACTCAGCATTTCCTAAAATTTCTGTGAACTTACTACCCTTAGGAGTTGATGAACTGTGGATATTTCCATTAGAGCAGTAAACGGTTGCTTCAGTGTTGACTGGTGAGCACCTGGTTGTCAGGTTGCTTTCTTGCAACCTTCCCTGCTCCTCATGGGGAGGTCGTTTACTGACATTGCCGGGAGAAAATGTATGCGTGCTCAATATCTGATTGATTCCCTTTCAGTTCCAGGACTGTTAAAATTTTTAATCCTTCACGCTGAGACCTACTTAGAAGTTGGGACACACTATTCATTTCCAAGGTGGAGGACACAGAAAAAATTTCCTGGACAGCTTTCAGTGAAAATCTGAGTCAGTTTAAGCCTACTTGAAACAGTTTAAAAATTCATTCATGTTTTAATTTTTATTATTACAAAAAGCAGCATTTGTGCCTTGCAGAAAGTTATAAATTAAGATTAAAAAAATAAGAAAATGATAGCACCGTATTCTTACCACCCATAGATTACCACTGTTAACACACCTGTGTGTAGATCCTGAAAGCTTTTTCCATGCATATATAAATATACATATACATATTTTTACCAAAATGAGACGGTGTGCTGTTTGTAACCTGCTTTCTTTAGTTAATAATCTCCATCTTTCCTTGTCAATAAATTTTTTTCTTGTCTAAAACCCAACCTGTATTCAAATTTCCCCTCCTTGTCCCCAAAATGTCCTTTACAGTGGTTTATCCAAACCAAACTCAAACCTAGGACCCTGCATTGCACCTATTTATTATGTCCCTTAAGATTCTTTAATCTAGTGTTGCTTCCTCCCTCTCTTTATTATTATTATTTTTTATCAAACACCTTATTGAAGAGAACAAGGAAGGCTGAGGTTTTGTATGTTTTTCTTTTCTTTCATATTTTATTCTGTACATAAACCAGATTTTTAGGAAATTGCCCAACTTTCTGCTTTATCTTCACCTAAAGAGATACTGCCTTAATGGTATAACAGATGGTCAACAGCTTAAAAATACAGCTTTTAGTCTAAAATGAAATCTGTAAACCTGATCAAACATCTCTGTTTTTCTTGAATTTCTCTTTCCCACCCTATCTCCCAGTACCCAGAACAAAGGAAAATTATTCAAAATGATCTCAGGCCCTTTGATAAGCTATAGTGATGAACAAAACAGGCATGATCCCACATGGAGCATACAGTCTAGTGGGGGACTTAGATTTGAAATTAATCATTAACATTAAATGCTTAATTAAATGATGACAAATACAAATACTGAGAAGGAAAAGTATAGAATACAAGGTGTTGGGGTGTGAGAGATAGCTCATGGAAGTATGTTAGGGAAGCCTTCTCCTGAGGAATGAACTTTAAATCAGTTAGTTGAGGGGAGACCAGGGGGAAGACTGCTTCAGGCACGGGGAATGGCATTTGCAAAGGTGATGAGATTTAGCAGTAGTGCCTAACATCGCTGGGATGAAGAGAATATAAGAGGGAAAATGGAATGAGATGAACCTGGAAAGTTAGACAGGGACCAGCCCATTCAGAGGCCACAGGCCATGTGAGTCATTTGGGGACTTAATTATCTAGGCAAGAGGAAGCAGTAAGGAGCTCGAAGTAGAAGAGACACAGAGTCAGATTTAGGTTTTATTAAGATCTTGCTGACCATTGTGTAGAGAGCAGATTGAAGAAACAGGAGGGGATACAAGGAATCAGTTAGAATGCCACTGTGACTGTCCAGCTGAGAGATAATGGTTTGGCCTAGAGTGATGGTTGGAATAAATCAAAGAAGAGTGATTTTAGAGATATTTAGCTAACTAGGAAGTGGAATCAAAAAAACTGAGGGACTGATTGGATGGGGAGGGGTGTGAGGGGGTGAGGGAAGGGGAGGCACTAAAGATAATAGAACGGTTTCTGTACAAGTGATTGCAACCCAATTCAAACTAGCTTAAGCCTAAAAGGAAATTGATTGATTCAGGTGCAGAAAAAGTCCTGGGAGTAGCTCAGATGCTTCAGGCATGGCTGGATCCAGGAGTTCAGATGATGCCTCACAGAGTAGATCTCTTTCTGATTCTTTATCTACTGCTTTGGCTTCACCCTCTCTCTGAAAAGCTCTTTCCACATGCTGGCAGCTCCAGGTTCACGTCCTCACAGAGTAGCAACTCCAGCAGAAGAGAACTTCTCACTGTTTTCAGGAAATATTCTAGAATTGAGTTTCATTGGTTAGTCCTGGGTATCATGTTCACTCCTGGGGCTGAAAGGCAGAATCTGTCCCTCTGAAGCAAATAGATGCAGAGTGGGAAAGGAAATTTGAGGAGCTGTTACCAGTGCAATGGTGAATGACTGCTAAGCAGGCGAGAATGACAGTACTTATTACGGGTAACAACTAGGATTTTTACAGGCACAACTGAGTGGATGGTGGGGTCATTTGCTGGAGGAAGAGTATAATGTCAAGGAGAAAGATCACAAGCTCAAATTTGCACCATGTTCTCTTTGAAGTCTATTAAGCTTATCCATGCAGACGTCATGCAGACAGATGGATACATGTGTCTGAAGTTCAGTAGAAAGTTCTTGGCAGTAGGTCAAGGTTTGGGAGTTATCTGTGTACAGAGTATGGATGAGATCACCTGAGGAGTGTGTCAAATGAGAAGAAATTTAATAGCTGAGTAGAAGAAGATAAGGTGGCTACAGAGCAGAGTGAAAAAGAAGGGCTGGTCAGCCAATTAAAAGCAAACCTAGTGCAAATGATGCCGTAAAGTCCAGAATGTTTCCTGAAGGTAAGTATGGAATGTCTAACTGTGTGTCATACGTCTGAGAGATAAGATCAGATGAGGAAGTGTCCGTCAAACATAGCAACATGGAGATCGTGGGTTAGTGGAACAGGTTTAGATAGAGTAATAGGGAAGGAAGCCAGGTTTGGTAAGAGGCTGAAGAGTGAATAAGAGTTTAAAAGATGGTAAAGATGAGAAGTTCGCTATGAATGGGTGGAGACTGACAAAATAATGGCTAGAGTAGGAGATGGAAGTCTAAGGAAGGATTTTTGTTTTGTCTTACTTTTTGATAGAGACTTGAACCTGTTGAGGAAGAATTTGGAAATACACAAGCTGAAAGACAGAGGAACATGGGATCCAGAGCACAGTGGATGAAGAGACCTTATAACAGAGAAGGACCAACTCCTTCACTGTAATTGGAAGGGTAAAAAACAACAACAGCAAATGCTGTTGCAGGAACATATGTGGATCCCATGGCCAGAAACTGAAGCCATTTCTATATGAAATCTATTGTCCCTGTGAAGTAAGAAGTCATCTCCTTTAAGTGAGGGAGGGATCTGAAGTGTAAAGAGTAGAAAGACTTGAAACAGAGTTCAGGAAAACAAACTGGAGATAGAGCAGGATCTCAGGGCAGAGCCTGAACTTGCCTTCACCTGGCCGATGGGTGACTTCCCCCAGCAGTTCTTGGCAGCCCAAGTACTGAACCTGAGGTGAACAGTTGGCCAGTGGATGTGATGGAGGAGCACAGTTAAAAGGAATGGATCGTAGAGTAAAGCCCCATCATAACATGACGCATATGGTGTACAGTGGAGAGCCTTGTTATGCCTAGGTTAGTGAAATGAGAATGGGGCCACGTAGAGAACGTCTACTGAATTCACATCATCACAGGATGCGTTCTCATGGGGCTTCACGGAGTGTACAACCTAATGGATGAAGGGATGAGCCGTGGAAGCCATGTTGGGTAGGGAAGGGGTGAGGAGAGGAGGGGACTGAAAACTGGGGTTGACCAGAGGTGGTCTCCGAGGCTGGAGAACATGTTTGAGAAATTCAAAGGGCTGAGCCTCAACAACACAGAGTCAGCCTTAGGAAGGAGAGAGAGTCTTGCGCCATGAAAGCACACTGACCTGGGTACTGGAAGGTCCCAGCTCCATCACTCATTAGTCACGTGGCCTTGCCTCTGCTTCAGATTTCCAATTTAAAAATTGGGGATAATCGTATCTTTCCTGCTCTCCTCACTGAGCTATTGTCAGCAACCAGCTGAAGTGCTATTAAAGTGTGAGCTATATTAGAAAAGAGACCCAAAGGTCTCTTTTTTCCATTGTGGCAGAGAAGGGTGTGTGGAAAGGGAGGTGGTTACCCGAGGACTCACCGCTGCCTAGCGCTGGCCTCACATGTGTGCTGTGCTTAAGTTAGGAGAGGAAAAACAAACTTTGCATGCTCTGCCTTGAGCTGTTGCTATTTACTAAGAAGCTGTTTTTTAGCAGTGCTGTGGTTCTATTTTTTTAATTGTCTGTCTTTACTCCATAACAATCCAACCTTCCTGGATCATTCACACATGTTAAAACACTAGATCACGGCCCGCCGGCTGTGGACTGATACTTCAGAGTGATACTGTAGAGGAGAAGGTAACCCAGTCTCTCTCCAGCGTAGGCTCGATAGTTTTGACCCTTTATCCCCATTCTTCTCTCTCCATTCTCATTTTCCCATTAATCCCCAACTCTGGGAAAAACCAAACCAAACCCGCTTCTTCTTGCAGTTGTCTCTATGGCACCCCTACTCACCCCGTTGATCAAGCCCAAAACTTCGGAGTCATTCTTGATTCCTGCCTTTCCCTGATATCCAGTTTATTGACGGGTCTGATTGAGTCTAACGCCAAGAAAACTCCACTTTCATGATCTTTACCACCAATGTCACAGTCCAGCAGCCGTCAGCTCTCCCGGGGACAACAATGCTAACCTCTTACCTGGGCTCCCTGCTTCCATGTTTGCCTGCCTGTAGTCTATTCTCCCCACAATCTAGAGCCACATTTTTCAACGCCCAAGTCTGACGTCACCTAGAATAAAATCTGCCCTCCTCCTCTACTTTGCTCAGACCACCCTAGCCCTCCTTTGAGTCCTTGAACTTGCCAAGCTTGTTTTAGCTTTTGTTCCTTTGCCACAGCTGTTCTCTTGCCTTGGAATGTTGTTCTCCCTGATCCTCACATGGCTGGTTCTTTCTTGTTATTCAGATCTCAGATTGCCACCTCTCCAGACAGTCCTTCCCTGCCCACCCAGCCAAAAGTAGGATAAATGATTTCATCTAACAGAAACATATCCAGCCTTTTCCCTGTTCTTTCTTGCTTATTCCTCTTTTCCTTTTTCACCCTTAAAAAGGTCCCTTTCATCTATCTCTTAATTTAGCCTATGGTTTATAATAAACATCACTGAGAACTCCCTAAGTACCACCTGTGTGACTAAATTAGTGAACATTGCCTTGGGGAACAAAGAGATGCCTCCCTCCCCCCTTTTTTCTCTCTTCATCCCTCCTTCCCTCCTTCTCTCCCTTCTTCCTTCCCTCTCTCCCTTCCTCCCTTCCTTTACATCATTAACTCACAGGCTCCCATGATATATCAGAGTCATATTTCTAATATAAAGGCAGCTATGGTATAAAGACTCAGGCTAAATTCTATTTTCCTCCTATTTATTTGTTTCTGAACCTCAGTTTTCTTATATTTGAAGTGGCAATAAAAAGTATTATTTCACAGGTTGCTGTTGAGTGAGATGGTGAGTGTATCAGTTATCTACTGCCACAGTAATGCTGTGTAACAAATTACCTCATAACTTATTGGCTTAAAACAGCAATTTATTTTTTTCTCATTCCTCTATGAATGAGCTGGGCAGCTTTGCTGATCTGGCCTGGGCTCATGCACATATCTGCAATCAGCTGTCTACTCTCATGGGGCTAGCTGGTCTGGTCTGGGATGGGCTTCAGCTGGGGTAACTCATCTCTGTCCCATATGGTCTCCTGTCTCCCAGCAGGCTAGTCTAGGCTTGTGTTTCTGGTGGCAGCAAGGTTCCAAAAGGGAAATCAGAAACCACATTTCAAGTTTCTGCTTGCATCAAATTTGCTACTGTCCCATTGTCCAAAGAAGCCACATGGCCAAGCTCAATGTCATAGGGCATGCATATAGGGAGGTATGAAAATCCCATGGCTAATAATGCAATTAACCCACCACAATGAAATCAAATCATGATGACGTAGAGCCTTCTCCTCTGGGAAGCCTCCCTGACTTCCCTCAGCAGACTTGCACACTCTTTTTGATATGCTTCTAGTGTAGAAATTACTCATGCATATGTACTGAATCCCGAACATTCTCTAGACTGGAGGTGCTGAGGTGCTGCACGCTCAGCAGTGAATATAACAAAGCCCATTACACTGTAGTGGTGGAGGACAGAGAGTGAATAATTATAAACACATGAAAATACACATAATTCCACATACTGATATATGCTTTAAAAGTATTGTTTTGTAGCGCTTTTTGAGTATGTCAGTCTCCCTCAGTATGCTGCAATCTCCCTGAGGACAGGGATCAAATCTCTTCATCTTTGCGTCTCCAGTCCCTAGCACGGTGCCTGGCCCAAGCGGTGCTCAATAAATAATGAAACTGCAAGTGGGCAAGAGAGCCCTGCAGAAAGAATCGCCCATAGAAGCCATGGTCATGAGAGGTGTGAAGCCAAGAACCTTGTCATGGCAGTAGCTGTGCATTCTCAGGCGCGTATTTCATTTGATTCTTATGTATTCCCACGAGAAGACACAGGACTGAGTTTTCTCCCTGACACTCTTCTCTCTAGATAAGTTTCCATAGAGACTCTCCTAACACGGATGTCTATTACCCAGCAGTGATTCTGACCAAGGGCTCTGGCATCATTTGCCTCATTTTGCTTCTCTCCTAATCCAAAGAAACCTTTGCTCCCCACTTCTCTGCACTTATATGTCTCATCACAGATGACTGTGGTGGCGAAGTCAGAGAGGACAAGGGCTACAGGGACTTGGGTGCTTGCCTCTTCCGTTTGGGATTGTGAAGGCAGAAGTCAATCGCTTTGAGCAGAAAGGCTCCACATTATCCCACCTCTCTCAATCTGAAGAGAGAGAGACTTGGACTACAACTTACAAGTTTTGCCATTAATCATTAGAGTCCCTCTTCAACTGACTTGGTTCTAGACCCTCTATTTATATGTTATTCAGAGCCTCTTTCTGAAGACTAACATGCCTCCCTGAAGACACTGGTTGGCTGAAAAAGTACTGATGTGGCTACTTGACAGGTTTTTAACTGCTCAGCCACTGAAACATCCTTTTAAGGTGTTCTCATAGCATGCATCTTGGCAGAAGGCAGAACCTGCCTCCCACTCTAGAAACTGAAGAGTCCAATTCTAGTTTTCTTTCTGCTCACTGGCAGGGGTGGTGTGTGCATGAGACCAAGTCCAGCCAAGTGCTTCCAGCTGGGGCAGTGGAGCATTCCTCCCTCAGTGATCTAGGTAGCAGGGGTAATAGCACCAGAAGGAAACAGGGTCCTATAAATAGTAACAAGTGGGGCTATCTGTTTGGGGTCAAATTATGTCCCCCCCCATTCTTATGTTGATTATTTTATCCCAAGTATCTCAGAATGTGACCTTGTTTGGAGATAGGGTCTTTGCAGAGGTCATCAAGTTAGAGTGAGGTCATTAGGGTGGGCACTAATCCAAAATGACTGATGTTCTTATAAAAAGGAGCAATTTGGACAGAAAGATATGCAAAGAAGGAAGACAATGTGAAGAGAAATACAGGGAGAATGCCATTTGAACATGAAGAAGGCCATCTATAAGCCAAAGAGAGAGGCCTGGAACAGATCCTTCCCTCACAGCCCTCAGAAGGAACCAGCCCTGCAGACACTTCAATCTTGGCCTTCTAGACTCCAGAACTGTAAGACAATAAACTTTTGTTGTTTAAGCCACCCAGTCTGTGGTCCTTAGTTATGCTAGCCTTAGCAAACCAATACACCATCCCCATCAGAAAATTCCTGTAGCACTGTTTTGGCTCTGGTCCTAGCCTCTTTATTTTCTTGGTTCTCCATCTTCCAGGTTTTTCTGAATCAATTAAATATGTCTTCAAGAAACTTTTTAAAATTAAAACTCAGCCAAAGTTTGTTGTTTCCAACTAATACAAATACCATGTACTGAAGAGTTTTCCCTCCATAATGGACTCTGGGTTCATTTTTCTTCCTCTCTCTTAAAGAAACAGTTCCTGCTTCTGAGCTCCGTGGTCCAGCCAAGGCTTTGTAGGATTGGCATATCTGCCCTTCCTTTGTGGTCAGTGGGCTTTTAACAGATCTATCCCCACTCTTCCCTTCCTTCTGATAACACAAGTGCACTTTTCTTATATGACTCTTCTTAAGGTTGGCTGATTTGTTGACCCTCTTAAAACAAGCAGGATCAGAATACTATTCAAGTCATACTACAGAGGGAGAGATGCGTCCTCTGAAACATGGCATATTCTGTAAATATCAGTAGGCTATCCCCAGCCGCAGCCCCTCAGAGGTACATCCCAATTTTATTCCTGCTCTAGAGTGTGTTATGAGTAAGTACTCTGTTGTCTTTACTTTGGGTTTAGTCACATTAACAGCATAATTAGAACACTTGGCTTGATAATACACTTTGATACAACATCCAGATTAAATCTACAGTAATAGTGTTCCATTCCTCATAAATATATGACACTGAGACTATGTAACAAGTGGTTGCATGAAACTGCCTTATCTTATCAAAGGTTTGCACAAGATCAAAATGCTGGTGAATTGAACATTTATTTTCTTGGTTTTACTCTGATATTTCACAGTTCAAGAGATAAAGGAAAAAAACAAAAAAAACACCTACAATAGAAGTATATTATTCAGCCCAGGCACTCTTATTTCAAGTTCAAAGCAGAGAAGAGGGAAAGAGGAAAAGGCCAACAGAGTATGATACCAGTTTTTGCCCCTACTTCTATTTCCTAAGAAAAGAAGCAGTGGATTCACTTTTGTTAGGGAATAACGATGTGCTCGATATAATGCTGACTACTTCACAAATATCATCCAATTTAGTTCTTGCAACCACTCTCCAAAATCACCGCTATCATTGTTATTCTCATTTTATAGATGCTACTACACATGGAAAGCAGAACATGTTTTCAGCAACCCCTAAGAAAGCCCAGAAGTAATAGTGGTCCCTTTGCTCCAACGGAGTAGCTGGGAATAAACAGCACAGGAAAGTCAAGTTGCTCCTCTGAGAAGTCAACAATGCTGACTGCACCATCACCTCTCATAACCCTCTTCTTTCAACTTGATTTGTTGTGTCCATTTTGAGTGTCCAGGCATTTTGTTTCTTTTCTACTCTCCTTCTCTCTGACTACCTCTTCTATAGTTTATAGTGGAGAGTTTGGTGTATATTCTATAGTTATTGATGGTTATGGCTCCTTGTTCTCCCTGGAGCAAAAGATAGTATGGATGGCATGTAAAGCAAATAGTTATTTTCTTCCTTTCACCCTTGTTCCCTCCCACCAATAATGATCTAATGGAGTGATCTTGGACAAGTCAATTAACCTCTTGAAACCTTGGTGATTTCATTTTTAGAGTAGAGATGAAGGTACCTTGTGTGTCTGATGGCATGAGCATGACCCAGACCATCTCTTGAGCCTCTCCTTTTTCCATACTAGGAACTATTGGTCATAGCAAGTATACTCTCTCTCTCTTATGACATGAATAATTAATTGCTAATCCAATTACATGCCTTAAATAGGGACATCTTATAGTGAGCATTCTTCTGATTGGCAGTTATAATTGTTCAATAGCACCAAACTTGGGGCGGTAGGGATCAGACATCCCTGACTGCAGGTTCACTCTGCACGTGTCACTGGTCACAGTCACCCAAATGCTGTA
This sequence comes from Stenella coeruleoalba, assembly GCF_951394435.1. NCBI lineage: Eukaryota > Metazoa > Chordata > Mammalia > Artiodactyla > Delphinidae > Stenella > Stenella coeruleoalba. The sequence continues at coordinate 54,487,777 of NC_137148.1, forward strand.
TTTTAAAATTAGTTTCTCAAATCTTTTTAATTTCAAAATTACATAGGGAAAAGGTTTTGCTTTATAGCACCACTAACACCAGGGCACAAAGCACACTTTGACCTAGAAGGGAAGGGCAAAGTCATTTGGGAAGTGAAGTTTGACCTGCTCTCATTCATTTTTTTATCAAGCTCCTCTATATTGGAAATTCCAAAACCATCATGGGATATTCTCTAGGAAATATTCATGGTTGAGATATTTGAACTTACTGTTGAATACATGAAACAGAAGTTATACTTGGCTTCTCTGTTGCTGGGGTACAGTAATAGTCCTCCCACTGGGGGCACTTGTTCGGAGCATGGATTTGAGACTGTGAACCTGAAAGGGGTCTCTGGTGGAGGTGAGAGGCTGCTGCATCTTGGTGAATGCTGTAAGTTCCCATAGTGCAGGCTGAAGACTTTTACTTTCTTTCTTTCCATGGAAAAGAGGAGGCGGAGTCAAATGACAGATGAATACTTCTCTATGTAGCAAGGGGAATAATCTACTGCTACAATGACAGCTCTTTTATTAGACCTTCTTTCCTTTTGGAAAAATAGAGGAGCTCTAGGTCTTGCATGGTGGTGACAACCAAAAATATAAGCCTCCAGTGATGCCAAGTTTCCTAGTGAGAAGCTGTTAGTCTCTCTTAAAGAAGATGATGGTAGTGATAGCAGTAGGATTACCGATAACCACAGCAATAATATATACTTAACATGAGCGAGGCATGTATTATGGTCCATGAATCTTTAAATGCTTTATGTGTGTTAACTCATATCATTCTCACAATAACCATATCAGTGAGATGCAATTATTATCTACATTTAACAACTCTGAAAAGTGATGCACAGAGACCTTCCCCAAGGTCACACAAATCCTGGTAGAGTCAGGAATTGAACCCAGGAAGCCTGGTCTGAAGCCCACATGTTTTAACTACTACACAGAAGACCAACGGTCTCCACCTCCCCCAGGATCTCCACAGTGCCATCTCTGGGCCGCCACTCTCAACGGTAGCTCCGAGGGTAATTCCTGCCAGGCTTACCGACCTCGCTGCTAGTGGCTCCTCTCCTTGGACACAGTCCTGTACCAGGGACCACACTCAGCAGATGCTCCACTGGGGAAGCTTCTGTCATTGGAAGTGGCTTCCATCACTACTTCTTATCATGGCTGCTGCCAATGAGTGGTGGTTTGGGGGCATCTACTCCTGCCAACATCATTTTTAGGGCCCTCTTTGTGTCTGCTGCTCCTATGACAATATCCAGCTGCCTCAGTCCTTGTTAGCAGCACCTCTAAACTGTAGCTCACTGAAGCTTCAATGCCACACAGCTCTTTCAAGGACCTTACCTGAGTAGTAGAGTAGCTTAAATATGGCATCGAGGAAGCAAGTTTACTTACCCCTCCATCTCCCTTTTTTTCTTTGAGGCATAGCACTGGTCCACCTGGCTTATCAGACCCAATAATTAGACCTGTATATTATACTTGTATAGCTGTGTGTCTATTACTTCCGAATTTACAAAGTTGTTTTTAAAATTCATTATCTCATCTAATCTTTACACTCACCCTGTGAGACTATCATGTGCTCCATTTTAGAGATGACAAAGTTGAGGCTCAGAAAGCTTTCATGCCTTTCCTAAGATTTTATACTAAAGCCAAGGGTAAATCTAACCTTAGAGTGTTAATTTCACCACACCATTATCAAGGCTATTATCAGTCCTTTAACTCTTTGATTTCATGGGCAAAATAGTATCTTGTTGTTTTAATTTATTGTACTTTGATTATCCCTGAGGCTATTTTCTACTTCTTTCTTGCCAACTGCCTATGCCAATTTTTTTTTTCTTTTGGAGGGGTATCTTTTCTGAATTGACTAATAAGAATTCTTGCTATCAGGGAGATACTGATTCTTTATCATGTTTGTCCTGTGCCTTTAACTTTTATATTTTTAGGATGTACAGAAATATAAAACTGTTAGGTTGTCAAATTTATCCACCTATTTCTTCATAGTTTCTGTCTTGGAAAAGGCTTCTCAATCCAAAATTATATACATGTTTTTTCTACTTAGTTTGTAGTTTTACTTTTCTATTTAATTTTTTAGTCCATCTGGAATGTATTTAAGTATATAATGTGAGTTAAGGGTTCAACTTGACATTTTTCAGATGAACAAATAGTGATCCCAGCACTATTTATTAAATAATGTGTTCATCACATATTTGACCTTCATCACATATTAAGCACAGCATCTAATGCCTTGTCACCTGTTCCTCTCTAGATAGAAGAGCCATGATTCTGGGCCCTAAATCAGACTGCACAGACTGAAAAAAGATGCTTCCTTCAATTATAAATGTGGTGTGTGTGTGTGTGTGTGTGTGTGTGTGTGTGTGTGTGTATGTGTGTGTGTGTGTATTTCAGGACTGGTTCTCAGTATCCTAGGGTTCTCCAAACTAGAGAGGCATTTTCTACCTGTGACTTGTGTTAGCGAATACCTAGAATCTGAGGTTGATTTAGTGGCTGTTCCCATTCAGAGAACTCTTCCTTATTTAAGAAAAGTTTTGCTCCATTTAACACAGGGTTTTGTGGAGAAGATTTTGCAACCCTCATTTCCTTTTAAGGTTTCAAATCATAAGAAAATGTGGAAATACATGACAGCTCAAGACCTAAGCTACTGCATGTATAGAAACAGAACATCAGTCTGGGGAGTCAGAGACCAAATGTACTGGTCTTTTAAATCCCTGTGAAATACCCTTGTCTGTGCTATTTATGGTCTGTTCAAGCACTGAAAATCACAAAACGTTACCCCTGAAATGGATCCTAGAATCTTCTAGTCCATCCTCCTTGTTTTCACAGATGTGGAAACTGAGACCCAGAGAGCTTACATGACCTGCTCAATAGGTCAGAACATGGGTTAAAAGAGGGGGTCTCAATGCATGACACTCTGCCCCCACCCCTTTGCTTAACAGCTCAGAGTTAATTAAATCAAGCAATTCAACTGACCAAAATTGTATTGACATCTAAAACTCAAGTCAGGACACAGGCTGAAAGTTCTTCAAATTTCAAGAACTGTTCAAATTTGAACAGTTCTTCAAATTAATCCATTTAAATACATCTTGGATTGAGAAAATATATACTGTAAATAGCTATGAGTAAACACTCTCCCTGCTTTCTTTCTCTTTCTGTTTCACCTCTCTCCTCTCTCTCTTCTTCCTTCCTCCCTATCTTCCCCCTTGCTCTGAAATTTCTCCTGCCAGAAATAAAGTTCGCTGCACAGGCATCTTATTGGAGCCCTCACGGTACATTTGGCTGTAATGATTGTGCCTCTCCGATGCAGGACGCAATTATTCTGCTGCCTCTTCTACCAAGCTGTGGTTATAGGTCCCAGAATTCAGGCAGGACTAAGGCAAAGTGAAGTGGGTTAAAGCAAAAAGGACCAGGGCATGCTTATGGATGCATGCATAGTCCAACCCATCTACCCAGGACCTCAGACAAGTGAGATTCAAAGTCCTTCTGGCACACGCAGTAGTCACCTTTGAAAAGGAAGGCAATGATGACTTCATTCACTCAGACAGAAAAGGGGACCAATGGGACTCTTAGTGCACAGAACTGGATGAATTTGAATGCTTGGTTCGCGTACTCTTTCCTGTTGGTTCTTGAATGATCTACTTTTATGTGTCTAGCTAATTCTTTACGCAGTTATTTTTAACAGGGTGATGAGTACCCAGAACTGGCCACTCAAGACAAAATCTCAGACGCTAGTCCACACCTTGACGCTCCCCTCACCCGCAGTCACCGTCATCCAAAGTGCTGTGCTTCTCGAGGCCTTGAGTCTCTTTTGATATAGTTTTACTGCATGTACTGTATTCATGAAAATATTTTTTAAATTTTAGTTATTTTTAACATTATAAAAATGGTATTCTCTGATGACTGAGATATTCTTCAGAATAATAAAGGAGGGCCAAAGCACATAGATGAGGCAAGATCAGCCAAGATGGAAGCTGAGTGGTGGGGACATGGAGGAAATTATAGTATTTAAAACTCTCCATATAAAAATTTCTCAAGTTATCAGGCTGTATATAATACTTTGGGACTTTTTTAAACTAAGTATTTTATTGCTAAGAATCATTCATATTGTTACTTATTTTGATTTCTGTATGATATTCCCAATTGTAAATAGACCAGTGTATTTGAAATATTTTTGAATACAAGAATTGAAGCAAAAGATTTTTTTTTTTTTTTTGCGGTACGCGGGCCTCTCACTGTTGTGGCCTCTCCCGTTGTGGGGCACAGGCTCCGGACGCGCAGGCTCAGCGGCCCAGCCGCTCCGCGGCATGTGGGATCCTCCCAGACCGGGGCACGAACCCGTGTCCCCTGCATCAGCAGGCGGACTCTCAACCACTGCGCCACCAGGGAAGCCCAAAAGATTTTTAATTCACCTAAAAATCCAAAGTAAAAATATTTTCCTTTTTCCCCCAGACTTTAGTTATCTTGATTTTTTCCACTCTTCTCCCCAGTTCTGTCCCCTGCCTCCCAGATCTCCTCTGCCACCTCCCAGTGTTCCATGAAGTGGATCCAGCTCACCGTGATCTCAGATCAGAACCTTGATGTTTCAACTTGACTCCAATTGGATTGGTTCTTAGTTACCATACAGAGCTTGGCTTCTTGGAGGTGTTGCCTCCAAGTACCTTCTCCCTTCCCTGCCTCGGGCAGTGGAGGACCCAGAAGAGCTCTAAGGGAGGGTTGGGAGGGTGTTCTCAAATCTCTGCGGTAGCATTGCCCCTTCTGCTACAAATAGCCTCACTCTTCCAAGACCCATCTCTGAGGGCTCCCTTCCCAGGAGCTGGGCCCCAGTCGGACCTAAACTTTCAGTCTTTCATGCAAAGACTGGTCTAAAGAAAATCCAGAGAAAACAGAATATGTCTCTCTCTCTCTCTTTTGCCCTACTCAATGACTTTTCCATCCTTTTAAATATTCATCCATGGAACACAGACACCACTTTCAAATGCGCTTCTAGGCTGCCTTCAGATTGGCTCGCACAGAGACTTAGCAACAACCTTCTTTGCAGGGCATCACGCTTGTTGCATGTGACCCAAAATGCTAATCATTTCCTTCATTCACCAAATATTTACTGGCTGCCTATTATGTGCCAGGCACCACAACAGGCTTTGTGTGTACAGTGGCAAAGAGGATGCAATCTCTGCTCAAAGATCTCCCCATTCAGTAGGGGACACAGAGAAGTACATGAGCAAATGTAACAGAGGCACTTGCCAAGTCAGGGCAACATTATGACCTCCGTGGGCCCTAATACCTTTGTATTCATTGGACCCTTCCCCTACAAAAGTATTAAAATTATACGCAAAAGTTCTACGCTAATATTACATATTAAAACATTTCTTGTAATTTTAAAAGAACATTTTTATGGGCTTCCCTGGTGGTGCAGTGGTTAAGAATCCGCCTGCCATTGCAGGGGACACGGGCTCGAGCCCTGGTCTGGGAAGATCCCACATGCCGCGGAGCAACTAAGCCCGTGAGCCACAACTACTGAGCCTGTGCTCTAGAGCCCGCGAGCCACAACTACTGAGCCTGCGCTCTAGAGCCTGTGCTCCGCAACACGAGAAGCCACTTCAATGAGAAGCCCGCGCACCGCAATGAAGAGTATCCCCCACTTGCTGCCACTAGAGAAAGCCCGGGAGCAGCAACAAAGACCCAACACAGCTGAAAATAAATAGAAATAAAATAAATAAATTTACTAAATAAATAAAAGAACATTTTTATGCGCTCTTAAAAGTGTCATGAGTCCTAGACTATCTATCTACTGTGCTTAATGGGAGACATTGGCCTTGCCTGTCATATATATCTTCTTCTCTATTTTAGGATAACTCAGCCCCACCTCTTTATTCCTTCTATCCCTTTCTGAGAACAAGGATCTCCCATATGATGGTAATCCTACATTTGGTTTCCATCCACTGAAACTTTATATATTTGCAAAGAGTGGCAATGAAATCACAACTTTATATATTTGCAAAGAGTAGCAATGAAATCACATTCACATTTTTTAAATTTATTTTATTTTTTACTTATTTTATTTATTTGGTTGCACCAGGTCTTAGTTGTGACAGGAAGACTCCTTAGTTGCAGCACATGTGCTCCTTAGTTGCGGCATGCGAACTCTTAGTTGTGGCATGCATGTGGGATCTAGTTCCCTGAGCAGGGGTCGAACCCGGGCCCCTTGCATTGGGAGCGTGGAGTCTTAACCACTGCGCCACCAGGGAAGTCCCTGAATGTCATTTTAATTTATCATGATGGCAGCCACTTAATATATCTGTCAAACAGTAACAATAGCCAAAGTGTGTTGACTCCTAAGTATGTGACACTAGTCCACATTTTGCAGAAATGAAGAAACGGAAGCACTCAGAAGGGAAATAACTTGTTCAGGTCCATACGACTAGTAAGAGGCATAGCCAGGATTCGAACCTGTAAGGCTCCAGGGCCTTAGCCACTATGTTAGTTGACCTAGGACACTATTGTATGAGACATACCATCCAGGCTATTTTCTACCCAATTTCTCATCCTTTACAAAACTGCAGACTGCCAGGAGCCCACAGCACAGGCTGGGAACCTATACTTAAGGCAAAAGTTCTAACTCTTTTTATAGCATGAAGCTGCCACTGGGACTCATTTACTACCTGAAATGTTTCTGTTTCAGGGAGCCTATTATGAAAATACAGGAGCCATGCTTCCCCCCCGTGTGCCCTAGAGCTCTCTCCTGTAGCTGTCCATGGGCTAACTGAATGAGAAGCTGTGATTCCCCCTCCCAGTCCTCTGGACCTGCTAAAACAATTTAAAATATTTAAGTCCCCTGAACCTTTGTCCATATTCTTGAGCACTGAATTACAAAAAATACCTCCCTGGGTTGTGTCCTCACCAACAATATAGATTCACAGAAAAGGAATTTAGGTAAAAAAGATGATGTCTTAAATTCTAGGCCCACAACGCCAGAATAATCCTTGTTTGCCAAGTAGAAATTTATGTAATCATGAGACTAAAGACACTTCTTATTTCCAAAATGTTACTGCAACCAGAATAATAGTTCTCCCTAAGTAGGTGCCAAAAGACTTTTTCCTGAGTCCTCCTAAGTGTTTTAAGTTGATAGAAAATTATCCTCTTGAAATTATACAGTCAGCTCCAGAACCATAGCTGTGCAGCATGGGAAAGGAAGACAGGAAGCAAACATTTCAACTGAGATGTACATCATGGGGGAAGAAAAGACATAACACCCTGACCCATATACACCATTTTCTGGTCCAGAAATGTTATTTTCTTCACAAGAACTTCAGTAGAGAATCAAAAGCAATGATATAAAAATTGTTATTATTTTTTTTCTGTCCAGAGGGACAAAGCTTGAAAGTTTGTCATATTTTTCATTCATACAGCTTGGGGCCAACAAACACGCTGTGACTGGATAATATCAAGAACAATGAATGGAGGAAAATATGTGAAAGATGACCCAGAATAGTCCCTCCACAGTGGCATTTGGGTAACCAGTAACGAGCTGACAGATAAAAGATCATGTGACCGTCTCATACAACATGGTCTCCTTTCTTAAAAAGACCCCAAAAGTTATGTGTTTATTTTTATTTTATTTTTTTTATAAATGTATTTATGTATTTATTTTGGCTGTGTTGGGCTTTCGCTGCTGCACGTGGGCTTTCTCTGATTGCGGCGAGCAGGGGCTACTCTTCGTTGCGGTGCGCAGGCTCCTCATTGCGGTGGCTTCTCTTTGTTGCAGAGCACAGGCTCTAGGCTCGCGGGCTTCAGTAGTTGTGGCACGTGGGCTCAGAAGTTGTGACTCGCGGGCTCTAGAGCGCAGGCTCAGTAGTTGTGACACATGGGCTTAGTTGCTCCGCGGCATGTGGTACCTTCCCGTCCCAGGGATAGAACCAATGTCCCCTGCATTGGCAGGCGGATTCTTAACCACTGCGCCACCAGGGAAGTCCCGAAAAGTTATGTGTTTTTTAAACTAAGTTTAAATTCCATGGAAGTCTATCTCTAAGTCACTGGACTCTGGGTAAAGAAGAGTCTGATCACTTAGTCTGAGGTCCTGGGATGGGATTCCAGGCTCGGGCAAAGGCTTCGAGGGCGTGTGGATAGGTAGATTTTCGCCTTTCAACACATAACTGTAACCTGATGCACTGTCTGAGTTTATTTTCAATCACATACACAAGGGCTTACTGTGTATAATAAGCTGTCCTCTGAACCCATTTCCAGGAAAAGATTCTCTGTGTGTGTCACCCTGCATCACTTCCTTTGCTACACAGTGACTATGAGGACATCAGGACCCAGGACCAAGTGTCAAGCGCCAATGATGGGGCGGGTGGGGGGGTGACATTTCCGGTCCTCGTTACTGTTTGTTTTAGTGTCCCGTCCAGTCTGGTCTCAGATGCATCACTCAGAATTTGCGGCCTTACTTCTACTTTCTCACCTGGAATGAAAACCAACACACATTTCACCGAGTCATCCCTCCTTGTTAGAAAAGGAAGGAAGAAGAGAAAATTCTGTCTCACAGGTCAGGTTTCTATCTCAAGGTGGGAAAACTTGGTAATTTATACTTAAAAGTAAACAAGCTACACCACATTCAGCTTACGAGGTGTGTAAACATAAGACGGGCGATTCTAATTTTATTCCTGGTACTGTGTTCACCTTCTGATTCAACTCTTGTCTTTATTTTGAAGCAAATGAAGCCAGGCCCCCAATTCCACCTGAGACCCTGTAATTCCACTGGGCTTTTCAGAAGCGTTAGGGTCAACACAGGGACATGAATTTGAACACAAACTCTAGCTATATGACTCCAACTAAAATGTGAGGCAGAGAACAGCTCCGAGATTCATGGATGTCAATTTACTTTGAGGAGAAGCTGGATAAAACTTTGAGTTTGGTCTCAAAATAGCCTGGACAATTTTAGTTTTCTGACAGCATTTGGTGGCAAGCCTGTTAAAGAACACCATCTTGAAATTTCCCATTTGTGTGCTGTAGATAGCAGATCATCTGGACACACCCAGAGCTTCAAAAGCATTAATCACCAAAGCACACCTGGCATGGAACAGAGCTACAAGGAGAGAAGGAGATAGAATTTTTATTTATTTATTTTATTTATTTATTTTTGGCTGTGTTGGGTCTTCGTTGCTGCGCGTGGGCTTTCTCTAGTTGCGGCGCGCGGGCTTTCTCTAGTTGCGGTGCGCAGGCTTCTCATTGCGGTGGCTTCTCCTGTTGCAGAGCATGGGCTCTAGGCGCACGGGCTTCAGTAGTTGTGGCTCATGGGCTCTAGAGCACAGGCTCAGCAGTTGTGGAGCACGGGCTTAGTTGCTCCGCAGCAACAACTGTGGGAAAGATGTGGGATCTTTCCGGGCCAGGGATTGAACCCTTGTTCCCTTCATCGGCAGGCGGATTCCCAACCACTGCGCCACCAGGGAAGCCCGGCGATAGAATTTTAGATGGACCTCATACTTTGTGTTTTGTGCCGCTTTGATGAGATAACAACTTGCCTCATTGCTAAGCCAGAGAGGCCTTAGGGTACAGCGGTTAAGACATGGATGCTGGAGTTATGAAGACTTGATTCTGAATCCCAGCTCTGCCATGTACTGGCTGTGTGAACATTGACAGGTTCCTTAACTTCTCCCAGCCTTAGCTTTCTAATGAGACAGAGTACATCAGGACTAGCATAGTATCTGCACATCTCGGGGCTCAGGGCCCTTCCCTTCCTCCTCTTTCCTTTTCACTGAGTATTAATAAGGATGATACGTATGAAAGTACTCAGCATGTAGTCAATTCCCACAGACTATCGGTCTGTCTTTATCACCCAGTGACGTAGGACTTAAAATTATTATTTCATTATCATTATTTGAAAAAGGCCATTTTAAAAGTTGCTGTTTCTGATTCTAGCTATCAAATCACTTTGACGTAGGCACTTTGACGTGGGCTGAGCTATATGAGAGGTTCAGTTGATGTAAGGCTAGTGCTCACCCAGGGTTCACATGTAAGCATTGTAAGAGGGTATTCCCTGACTTAACAAAGTCTTAGTGCTTGACTGCTATTGGCAATGGCATTAGACAGTGCACTCCTTTAAGTACCAATCCTGTACTTATAATGGGATTCGGGGGATTCTTTGGAGGTTGAAGAGAAACAAGGCTCAAAGTCCTTGTTTTAGATACTCCAAGTTATTAGAACGTCTCTGAAATACGGAAGTGTTTTAAATTGAATTAACTTGGCAAGAAAAGTCATTAGGGTGGGGCTCAAGGGGAAACTCACCATCAGGTACATTCAAGTGCCTTCAGTTCGAGAACAGGGTCAAGATGGTCCAAGAGGAGAGCTGGTCTGGCACTGACATTGTCCTTTCCCGATTCACTCATCTTCATACAGTGTCCAGGCCCAGTGGAAAACAGCTGAGGATGTGAGAAAGAGGACTGATCACAAAGACTTCCCCTGCTGGAACCCCACTTGCTGTGGCATGGAGCCTCATAGCTGAGTGGAACATGGCACTCTAGGGAGAAGCACTCTGCCCTGCCGACTTCCCCGACCCCAGATGATTGGTGGCAGCAGCCTTTCTGCTTGCACTAGACCGATGGACTAATGCTTTCAGTAGAGACACAGCAAGAGCTGTCATCATCTTCCCTGAGTGAATGTGGACTTGGGTCCTTTGTGGACTTGGGTTCTTAGTCTCCTCATGAGCAATGGCCAGCAAAGAAAGTATAGACTTCTCTCCTCAGTGAGCACAGGGGATTAAAGTTATTAAAAATTGAACTTGCAAAGAAATGCGAGGTTATTTCATATTCCAAACTGATGAAGCAGGATATATTAGTGACGCCTAGGTGCATTTGAGTTGGCAGTCTTCATAACATCTGTTTCCAAGTCCTTCTGCAAATTCTTAAACTCAAGAATTTGTGAAAATGGAAAATTGCCAGGAGCTCACATCTTAGAATGAGTTACACCTCTTTACCTTACTGCCTTCCAGTCCAGATTTCCAAACGAGGACTGTGCTGAAATGGAGGTTAGGGCCACAGGTAGGTTAACTTATCTCTTGAGCTGGATAAGTCATTTCCCTTTGGTGACTAATTTACAACCCCTTCCTCCCACTAGTTTGACCTTTGGCCAATTTCAATTAATTATAGAAACTTGTATTGTTTGAGGTTCCTGGTCTTAGAGACAGAAATGACGTTTCATTGGAGTGATCCTGTGTCTTAGCATTCTTAAGGAAAGATCCAAACGAGCTCATTAGAAACGAATGTGGTAGATATTCTTGTGATGGTACCAGGAACAAGCCACGAACAGGAACCTTCATCCCAGCTTTGTTTAATACAGGCTCAAAGATACTATCTAAATTGATTGGTTGTATAGCAAATTTGTCAGGTTGTGTATAACTTTAAATGAATGGCATGACACAGGGAAAAACCTTCCTCATTGTATAAAGATATGGTCATAGAATTGGCAATTTTATAATCCGACCCATATAGCATTTTTTACCTGATAATTCAAAGCAATTCTCAGCATCAATACTGACTTTCATTATACTATCAGTGGGTGGGGAAGGTACCAAATATTTGCTCACCAGTTGTGTACCTTAGCTTCCAGCATCAGCTGTGAGAGAAAAAATGGAAGGGAAATAGCAGAGCCTGAGTTTAGACTCCTGTCTCTCAATCCGTCATTCCCACCAGCATCCTCACATCAGTCTTGCTGGGCAGTTGAGTGGATGTGATGTAGGGAACGGTGTGTACTCTTGTGACATGCTTTCCTGGTTCTTAGAATTTGGCTTGGGGTGGGGCTTCAGTCCCAAGGGACACCTTCTTTCTGTGGGCCTGAGAAGCTGTAGCAGGATCAAGCTCTCTAGTCTGCTGGGCTTGAATGAGCCCAATTGGAAGGAACTCCCAGTGTGACCACAATGCCGTTAAGACATTGGACATTCTCCTATTCACCTATTAAAATGTCTCGGGTCTCACGCTTCCTAGATGCCCATTGACTAAGTTCTTTAGGGGATTTAGGTCAGACACACAGACCTTAGCAATCGTCTAAACCAAACCCCCTGTTTTACTGACAAATGAACTAGCCCAATGTCACACAGATGATGAATGGCAGGTCCATGACCAAGATAGTTTTATGCTCCTTCTATCACCTTACTCTTCCCTATGTAAAGACAAATAAGATATGACTTTTGTCCTGGAGGGCTTCACAATAATGGAGGGGAAATGAGACTTCATGCAAACGAATGAATATCCCGGCAGGAGAATACGATAGAGAGGGGCAGAGAATTAACAATGCTGAGCGCCTGCAATGTACAAAGGGTTTCATTGCACATTTTCTCACACAGTCTTCACATCAAACTTAGGAGGAATACATAATCATCCCATTTTATTGATAAGGGAACTGAGGCTCAGAGGTTCTGCAATTCTTTATCGGCGCGTGCATGGAACCGTGATCCATCTATAGACCTACAGCCCTGGAGCCTCAGGGTCAGTAGACTCCCAAAGAGGAGTGGTCCAGTCGGAGAAGGCTGCTCAGAGAGGCGAGGCTGTTGGTTTATTGCACTTGCTTAGGTGCAGAGAAGCTTCAGCAGATGGAGGAAACACAGATGGCCTCCTCACGATTGCGTCACCACCCAGACAGGTTGGAACCAGTTACACACCCACTGCTCTGCAGTCTCCAATGTAAATTGCCTAGAATATCAAGCCTGCCGAAGAGAAAATTTGCATCTTAAACCTGCAGCGGCCTCATTTACAGATGATCTATTTTGGACGACGAGTTACACAATCTATAATGGGGAGTTCCCGAGGATGTAGAAGACCCTGATGTCCCTTTTCTGAGTTGTAACATTTCACGATGAATCAGCACAGCCATCAGTAAAGGGGCAAGGTGACGGACAGCTGGACACAGCTATATACAAGTGCCAAGGGAGAGTCAGGCTGAGCAGGGTGAGGACAGGTAGGCTGGCACGTATGTGCCAAGTTTAAGGAGGAGGAATATCCTGAACGATGAATTTGAAAGATGTGCTTGACAGAGAGCAGGGAAAAGCACTTGAGGGAAGGTTTTGAAATGAGAGGAAATCCCATGTTTAGTTGGGACAGAGAACACAAAACAGAGCATGGGAGCTGGAGATGAGGCAGTTTGGTAAGGAGTAGACGTTGGGAAGTTGAGAAATTTATAAATTCAACCACATTACCCTTGATCCCCTGCACACAGAACCTTCAAACCTCCTCAAGGACCCCCTTTCTCTCTGAATACCTTTGCATATGATGACTCTGATACTGTCATATTTCCTTTATACATGAGGTCCTGAGTTTGTGGGGTAAGTCAGGCCTGAGACTTTATCATCCCCTTTCCCTAACAGAAGAAGAGGTTCAAAGCAACACATCAACTAGACTCAAATAAAACCTGAATTTGAATTTGATGAAGGAGCTTCAGGACACACAGAGTGTCAATGCGAATGTGCCCAGGAAATTAAGCTGTGAACTGTCAATGGGCAGAACTGCTCTGGGAGGAATCTCTAGGAGATACATGTTGGATGGGATCCCACATTTCCTGAACTCCTGGTGGCTGTAAAGGTGCAAACCGGAACTGGCGTTTAAAGCAAAGTCTCTCATGCAGGAAGAAAGTGAAAATACTCTCCCTGAGGAAGCTCTGAGCAAATGGAGTGACCCAGAGGCAGGTGCTTCAGACTGAGATGGTAAATATCCTGTTGAACAACATAAGAGACTTGGAATAGGTCGGTGGGTTCATTTCGGAAAAAAAAATAATGTTTGCTGTGTGCTTTTCTTTTTTCCTGACTTCTGGTAGAGAGAGAGAGAAGGCCAGAAGCCTTGATCCCTGGGGAATGATCAGGATCATCAGGGGAATAAACACTGGTGCAGGCTGTGTCCTGCACGGACGTGCCCGGGTAAGGGGACAACGTGGGGGGGTGGAAACCCAATTTCTCCCATTCTAATGTAAGGGCCGTGAAGGGTATGACCTTGAGATCTTGGTGTCTTCCATATCTCTCATATCTAGAACAGTCCTTGACACATAGAAGTTGCTCAAGAGTATTTGTTAACTGAATGAATACGGAAATAAAGTGGTCCCAGCAATATGGTGTCAGGCTGGAGGAGCAGGAAGTAATGCTCAGGAGGCCACACCCCCACAAGGAGGCCACACCCCCACAAGGAGGCAAGGCCACCATCGAGGCATTCACGTTTGGTATCTAGAGTTAGAGCTCCCCTGCCCGCAGTTAGGAGACCTGGCCTGGGTGGAGAAGCCAGGAGCAGGGGCTCAGGATAAGGGATGGGAAGGCTGGCAGACACTGCTGGGTGCTCAGCTGCCATGCTGCCCTTTTTCCTTACCAACCCCATTCATATTTTGTTTCTTCAGGTGGGAACGCACCTCACCGAAACCCCTGCTTTCCCAGGCTTCAGGGAAACTACTGCCACTCATGTTGGGCCATTGAGACATAATTAAAGGTGTGCAGGGGATTTCTGGGAAAGTTTTGCTTTCCTGCTTCAGGGGTTGCCCTTAATTCTTTGTCCTTTCCTCTTTCTGCTGAGAGCAAAGACCTGAGCTTGGAAAAGGGGCAGCCGTCTCGTGACCATTAAGCAACAAGAATAAGGCAAGAGCCTTGTGTTAAGGACAGAGGAAAGAAATACTGAAGGGGCCTGGAACACTGACGACCTCACAGAGCCCTTGGACTGTTCAACGCCAGACTGGAAGTGTGAGAACGACATCCCTCCTTCTGTCTGTCTAAACCACAGCAGTTAAGTTCTGGTTACAGGCAGACATACCCAATTCCTAACTAAGACAATAAGCAACCGCCAGGAATGTAAGCCATCTAGGAATGTTTAGAAATACTTGAGGAAGAGACAGGACTGTTGTATCCAAGATGGAGACTTGGAATAAGACTGATGACCATTCAAGGACCTGGTGACTCCTCATGACGCTGGGAGACTTGGGTTACAAAATAAAGAATTTTCCAACAGTGAAGCTTTAGGAGTTACTGAAATACACTATGCAGACCGTCTGTGGACTCTAAAATATGTGCTTTTGGGATTTCCATTCTGACAAGAACAGAAATGATGTCTTAGTTGAGCAATGTCTGAAAGAACCATTTGCCTAGAACTTCATCAAGCTTGCACTGGTACAAACCAGTTTGAGAACTTCACATTCTTTCTGTTGCCCAATGCCATTGAGTTGAAATGAACCAATTTATTTTGAATGGGTGCTGTAAATTTGAGCTCTAAATGACTGGTTGGTAATTTTAGTGTCCATGATCTAAATGGACCCTATGATTGTAAGGAGGAACAGTTGATATAATCACTGTCATCAACATAACAAGCTCATTTCACACGCTAACACCTTGAGTTTGTTGACATTATTGGTAACTATGCTACACATCTATTCTGCTTTTCACAATACTGGTGTGAATTCGTGTCCTGAAGAGCTGTGGGCTCTCTGAAGTCTATTTGGAGACTTTTTCTGCCCTTAGCAGTCCACACAGCTAGAAACAACAGGGAGGTGTGGATTGGTAGGTATATTTTTAGTTGGATTACTTCAGCCCCAAACAGGGAATGCTTCAGGCAGTAAGTATCGAGGTACATCTGATTAGGACTCATAAACCTTGTTTAGGACTACTCATATAGCTAAGTGGCTAAGTGGCGTGTCTACAGGTGTGTGTGTGTTTTGGTGGGTGCCCTTAGGTGACCCACTTTCATACGAAAAAATAATATGTAATTGTGGCAGACTACCATCTTTATTCTGTGGAGCTTCAAAATTTATTTTTCAAAAGGTTTTTCGCTTTTTCACCACAGGTCTGAGATGTAGTTAGATGTCCTATGCCAAATACCCTACTCACATGAGCAAACTGAAAGTCAGCTTCAGTATGAGGCCAGTTTTTTTTTTTTTTTTATAAATTTATTTATTTTTGGCTGCACTGCGTCTTCGTTGCTGCACGCAGGCTTTTCTCTAGTTGTGGCGAGTGGGGGCTACTCTTCGTTGTGGTGCGTGGGCTTATCGCTGTGGCTTCTCTTGTTGCAAAGCACGGGCTCTAGGCACACAGGCTTCAGTAGTTGTGGCATGCGGGCTCAGTAGCTGTGGCTCACGGGCTCTAGAGCGCAGGCTCAGCGGTTGTGGCACACGGGCTTAGTTGCTCCGCAGCATGTGGGATCTTCCCAGGCCAGGGCTCGAACCAGTGTCCCCTGCATTGGCAGGCGGATTCTTAACCACTGCGCCACCAAGGAAGCCCGAGGCCAGTTCTTGATTATTTTTGTAAAAGGGTCAGAAATTTATAAATTATATTCAGATTTGCAGAAGTAAACATAGATTCTTCATCTTCTCTCTCAGATCTTATCTTATTCAGGAGCTCTTTGTTTTCACAGGTAGCAGAGAAAAGATAAAGTTACCATTTCTGGGTCACTCTGTCTCTGCTATTCCTTGAATGCTCCAGGCCTCTGACACCAGGTGACCATTTGGATCCTTTTTCTGCTGCCCGTGCTTGTCTCTAGTGTGAGGTAGCTTATCTCATTTGCACCTAGCACTTGAGGTAGAAGTTTGTGGTTCCTGCCACGGTCACCTGACCTGAGGACTCAGCATCATGAAATAACCTCCCCATCTTACCTCTCGGACTTTGCTCTGTCCTTCTCGGGTTCAGTGGTCTATAGCACTCCTTGATTCTTTTACTGAAACACATGAGAATTCTGGGGCTCCATCCTGGCCATGTAGGAGAGTTTGGGCCTTTCTAATTCTCACCCAGATGGTCCAGTGCTAGACTGAGAACAGGGAGCTCCCCTAAAGGGCTTCTGAATTCCCTCTATTTATCTTGAGATGTCTGGGCTATGTCAGCCTACTCTCAGGGTTTCTCAAACCTTTTTCCACCCAGAGTTTTCATCCTGAAGGTTAAGTCACAATCCTCAATTCCATCTGGCCTCTCTTTTTTTCTCCTCCTTCTTGGACTCCTCCCTCTGGAACCTGATGGGTTTCCTTAATTTCCCTTTCAGTCAGGTGAAATTTCTTCTTACATCACATCTTCCTTCTTTCTTTTTCTAAGGCTCATAAGTAAAGCTCTGGAGTCCAAGTCTACCAGGCTTGACTCCTGTTAAGTAAAGGGAAGCTTTACAATGTAGAAGGTTCTTTTCTTTTTCAAAAGCTTGGCTTTCAAGGTTACTGTCACACTATAGACTCAGAATGTCAGCTTTTCAACTCAGAGCTAAATGACAACTTCTGAGGAGTTTTAGTGTGTGCCCACCCTCTCTTTCTCTGTGGCAATCAACTGTAAAGGCCCAAAGAATTTAGGAAAATGGGATTTGCCAGGGATTCATGTTTGAAGGGAAGAGGAAGAAAGACTAGTTTAATATTTAAAAGATATTCTCTACTGAGCTGACGGGAGAGCTAACTGTTGCCCGTCAACTATATGCCAGGCACTGTGTTAAGTGCTTCTCATGCTTTCCTCCATTTCATCCTCACAGCTCGCAAGGAGGTCTTTACTTAAGAGGACACGAAAGCTTAGAGAGGTTCTAGATCTTGCTGAAAATCACACAGCTAAACAGCAGTGAAGCCAGTATTTGAGCCCATGGGCTCTGCCTTGACAACTTGCAAGATTATTGACTGTGACACTGTGTCACAGAGAGAACAGAGGGGGTGAAGATAAAGAAATCCACGTCACGTCCAAAAGCACGCACCATAAATCTCATCACACCCTGCTAATTCCTGTTTTTCACTAAAAATTTCATGCCCCATGAAACGTATCAGGCAAATCCAAATATTGCTCATTGGGAGACAAGAACTGGCTGATGGTTTGACAGGAGGAGATAGAAGGAGGAAGGCACAGAATGTTCACCAAATTCCAATTGCTGGGAAACAAACCTGCTGGAAAGTTCATTAAGCTTTCACCCACATAACTCTGAAGAGGATTTTAATGAGCCATTTATTGGAAGTTTGTTAGGGGCCTGTATTTTGGGTGCTATATTTTTATTGGCTTCCTTTTTATAAAAAGGCAAAACCAAAGTACATAGTGTTCAGATGACTTTCTTAAAATGGGAGGCCATCTGAGTCACAGAAGTGAAGTTAAATTCTCTAAGCTTCCGGTCCCATAATATCTTTCTCTAAATACACTTTTGTCCTGCAGCTTCACTTTTTCAAGATCAGAGGATGACACTCTAGGAAGAAGAAAATCCATCTGACCTGCCTACACAACAATGAGGCAACCTCCTTGGAACCCGTTTCTTTTCACACTCCAAAGAAATCATGTTTCAAACAACAGAGGTGGCAGGAGTTTGGGGAAAAAAGTGAAAGTTTAATCTTCTTTTAAAAATCCAGAAAGCAGTGTTTCTTAACATACAGAGCAGTAGTGTGAGCCCACATTTTATTGTTTTTGGTTTGTTTGTTTTTTGGTTTTTTGTGGTACGCGGGCCTCTCACTGTTGTGGCCTCTCCCACTGCGGAGCACAGGCTCCGGACGCGCAGGCTTAGCGGCCATGGCTCACGGGCCCAGCCCCTCCGCGGCATGTGGGATCTTCCCGGACCAGGGCACGAACCCGCGTCCCCTGCATCGGCAGGCAGACTCTCAACCACTGCGCCACCAGGGAAGCCCGTGAGCCCACATTTTAATATTGTCATGCTTTCTCATTCAGACTGGCTGTATCTTAGTGTGCACTATGAGAAGGAAAGACAAGCAAGTCATCAAACTTGTCTAAAGATAAATGACAAAATGTTCCAGAATAACAATGAAAACCATTAAGATCAATAGTTGTTCTTAGATGACTTAAGAGGGGTTCTTTTATATAATTAAAGTTGGTAAAAAGAGATGGAATGAAGACTCCAAACGGAAACAAAGAAGGGGAACTAGAAGAGAAAAACAGAGCAAGAATATTACACACGGAAACAAGAGGAGTTTAAAATACATAAAGTAGAGGGAGACAACAGAGCCAACAGGCCTGTTGAGAGAGAACTCAAGAACTTTTTTTTCAGAAGTGGGAAAGATGGCTTGAGAAATGAAACGACTTCTTTGTCTCAGTGTGTGAAGCCGGATAAGTGGGGACAGATGCCAGAAACAGGCACACTTCCCAAAGGAGGAAGAAATAGAAAATTGGTTTCCTGCCAGAACAGGTGGCGTGTTGACATGTACACATCTGACAGGCAGGTTTCTGAAGCTTTCCAAGGGGGCTGACCAGGCCAGCCCGAGGCTGTCTCTAAGACTTCAGGGAAAGGCACCACGGGGGAGCCCCCGTGATATGGTTTCAGATGTGTCTGGACGCAGGAGAAATAGCAGTGGTGGGTAGGGAAAGTCGGGGAGCAGCCTGCTATGAAGCACAAGGCTGAAGGCGGGCCTAAACTCTCTCAGAGCTCAGGGCCTGATATTTTTAAACACCCATTATAGGACCAGAGCCAAATGTCTGGTTAATTTCAGGAGCAGGCGGATATTAACCCGCTAAAGTCCCTTTGACCTTCTCAAATGCTGTGAGGACTTTGTTTTCCTTTCTTTTTTCTTTTTTGCTGGTGGTGGTAATAGTAGGGAGTGAGTGGCGGGGCAGGGGGGTCTAAGACTGGGAAAGCATATGGGTGTTGGGGGTGAAAGGCTGATATTCAGTTTCCCTACAGAGTTTGGAATCTTCTTTTGTTTGAATAACTGGCTTCTAATAGGACCAGTGATTGGGACTCCGTAAATGGCACACTTACCCAATCATAAAAATATTTAAATAATAATCTGGGGCTAGACCTGGGGTGAAACTATCAAAGAAAACAGTGATACCTTGAGAATAATGTTTCTCACCCTACTGATACTGGGCAGTAGAATTGTGGTTACATGCATGGGCTCAGGGATAAAACTGCTTGTTTTTGTAACCCCACTCTACTCACTGACTGTGTGGTATTGTGTAGTGAACCTTTGAGCCTTCATTCTCTCATCTATAAAGCGGGGATAATCACAGTATCTATCTGGGGCAGAAACACTGTGGTATGTTTACCACATGGTTTCTTTTCCTTGCTGGGAACAAAGGAAAATCCCATTTCCTATTTTCTCCTTGCATCTGTGTGAGGCCCTGTGACTAATTCTGACCATTAGAATGTGGGCGCAAGTAGTTATGCCACTACTGGGATGACCCCTCAAACCCCCCACAGGATCTTCCATGCTCCTTCTCCTGTCTCATTGTCTGCTGGCCAATTACAGAAGATCCAGGAGACGATTCTGAGGACCCCATAGCTGTTACTGCCCCTGCAAATCATGATGTGAAAAGCCGTCTGCCAACCATCCAACTGACTGTGACCTAAGCACAAAATAAATCTTCTATTGTATGAAGGCACTAAGATTTAGGGGATGCTTGTTACAGCAATTCATCAATTCTAACACTATCTCAAATATTAGTCACTCCTCAATAAAACTATATCATAAGGTTATTGTAAAGATTAAATGAGTTACTATATATAGAAACTATTAGAATAGTATCTGTTATATAAGCTCCCAATAAAAATTATTTCACATATCATAATCAGTATAGAATTGGCCAGCTGGTTATTAATTCTAGGAAATATTATACTTTGGTCCATTAATTCTAAGAAATAATATTTGCAGTTTCTTAGCAAATTTGAGCACAGACTGGGCCACCTATCTGTCATAGCTGTTAACCTGGTTCTATGATATGCTTTATATAATCACTTTGGGTTAGACTGGGCAAGGCGGTGTGTTTGAATGGCTGGAAATCTGCAAGGACCTTTAGGTATAAGGCATCCCAGCTCTTCAGAGATACCTTTCCTTTTAGAGGTTTTTTTTTTTTTTTTTTGCAGTATGCGGGCCTCACACTGTTGTGGCCTCTCCCGTTGCGGAGCACAGGCTCCGGATGCGCAGGCTCAGCGGCCATGGCTCATGGGCCTAGCCGCTCCGCGGCATGTGGGATCTTCCCGGGCCGGGGCACGAACCCGTGTCGCCTGCAGCGGCAGGCGGACTCTCAACCACTGCGCCACCAGGGAAGCCCCAGAGATACCTTTCCATAGCAACCTAAAATTCATACGGACAACAACGTGGCTTCTAGATTCTGATCGGAAATCTTATAAAAGAAGTCACACCAACTGAATACTTGTGCTGAAGGGCTGTTAGGTTTATACATAGTATATGCACAGGGGGTAGCACAGAACACAGCCCAGTTTCAAGTGCATGCTCGGTATCTAGTAAATGGTAGTAATAATAACAACAAATACATAATAATGATCGGGCTTCCCTGGTGGCACAGTGGTTGAGAATCTGCCTGCCAATGTAGGGGACATGGGTTCGAGCCCCGGTCTGGGAAGATCCCACATGCTGCGGAGCAACTGGGCCCATGAGCCACAATTACTGAGCCTGCGCGTCTGGAGCCTGTGCTCCGCAACAAGAGAGGCCGCGATAGTGAGAGGCCCGCGCACCGCGATGAAGAGTGGCCCCCACTCGCCGCAACTAGAGAAAGCCCTCGCACAGAAACGAAGACCCAACACGGCCATAAATAAATAAATTAATTCATTTAAAAAAAAGGAAACTAATCAAAGAGGTGCCAGTTGTCAAAAAACAATAATTATCACTATTGTTTGAGCACATCTCTTTTTTCTTAGAACTTCAAAAGTCTGTCTGTTGTGTACTTTCTACCCGGGGCTCTTGGGAAAGTCAGTTTACATCCTGATGCAGCTGTGGCCTTGTTTGTTACATAGTGCCATCTTTTCTAACATTTCATTTACTTTTCCCCTACTGCAGTCAGAGGCCATTACTTGTCCTTATGCTTGCTCGACCTAATGAGGCAAATTGGTCTCTACCCTCTTTATACCATCCTTTACTTATTTGCAGACTCCACCCTTGTGTATCACTGAATAGCAGGCATTAGATATGCAATGTCACACAGAGATCTCAGCAATAATTAGGCATTTGGAGGTGATTTTTTTTTCCAAGAAACATTAGTCTCAACCCTAAAATTCCCTTTTCTTCAGTAGGTCCAGGTCAATAGATAAAGACCTTAATGGTCCTTTAATGTGGAGAGGAGCAAACCTGGCTGCTCTCTGGGTCTGGCAAGCTCTATCTGGCTATTCATCAAGCATTATATGGCTGGCAACTCCGTACATGTATTCTGCCAAACGCTTTGTCTCCTTACCCTCTAAGTCTGTACGTACTTCAGAGAGAATTCAAACCTTGAATTTCTGATTTATTCATACTTAACTGATCAAAGTTGCCACATCTGTCTTAGTCAACACTTACAGGGTCTAACTTCTGTTTCTTTGACCCACGAAACTTGAAAAGGTTGGCAGCAACCACCTCCCAGAGAAGAAACGAAACCAGTTGTCTGGGTCTGGGAAGGAGCTAGTTCACATCTGGCCTTCAGACAATATTTACAATGATTTTTTCCCCTTTGAATTCTAAGGCATGTGTAACTAAAAAGATGTGCTTGCAAATCTCTCTTAGCTGATATCAACCTGAAATGAAAGGAATCTCAGAACACCTCAATGGGAGAGGTGTGGGGGCAGCAACCTAGTTAGAAGGGTGTAGGTGTAGGAGTCTTATCCTGGAGCCCAATTTACATAGCGTTTCACATAAGTCTGAGAAAACATCAACTGTCCATCTTTTTAAAAGGGCAGTGGTAATGGGGAGGGGAGGGTGGGAGGGGTGGGGACTCTCGGGTACTCCCTCCAAGCTACTCCTTAGTACTGCTTCTGACCTAACAACACCACACTTTGGATCTAATATCTTGGGGCTGATGTTTCCAGAAGCAAAAGGAACCACTAAAGTACTGGCTAGGCAAAGAGTGGCAACAAAAGGCAAATCTTTGCTAAAAGGATACGGACATCAAGCATGTCAAACTCACAGGCTGGTTAAATGCCCAGGTTATTTTGCTGTGAACCATTATTTCTCCTGGCAACATTTTATAATATTGGCTGTCCTCCCAAAGATGACAGAGCATCATGTGAGTGTGCACAGAGGACTTCACTCTGCAAATATTCCAGGGACAGCAGTCTCCTAGAAAGGCAGGTTAAAAAATTCCATAGATTTCTTTTGGCTGCTATTGTATAGTACAGAATGGAGTGATCTCACTGCAAAAAGATAAGAGGTAGCCTTGGACTGTCGTAAAAACCGATAACTGTGCAGACGTTTGTCGGTTTACAAACCAGTTCAAATTCATGTAAAAAAGATGTACCTCCCTCTCTACTTTCAGAGGAAACGCAAAAAGAACAAAGTTTGCATTTATAAAAGTAAAATGTTTAAGACATCTGCTAATCAGCAACCACTGGATTTTATTACATTAGTAGGTTATAACTTCCAAAGACAAACGTCTTTTTTTAATAAAACCAAGTGTGGTGGGCAGAGTCTAAGATGGCCCCCATGACTCCTGGTCCTATATTTCTGGCATTCGTGCCCTTAGGTATTCTGCTTCCCTGATGTATGGACCCTAGATCTGCATCTAACTCAACAGAATATGGCAAAGGTGATGGCCTGTCACTTCCATGATTATGTTGTGTTATTTAAGATTCTGTCTTGTTAGCAGACTGACCCACACGGCAAGAGGCTGATAGGAGCCTCTAGAATGACTTCCAGCTGACAGATGGCAAGAAGCCAGGCACTCGGTCCTACAGCTGCAAGGAAATACATTCCCCCAACAACTTGAGTGACCTCAGAAGAAGGTTCTTCCCCAGTTAAGCCTCCAGATGAGAATGCAGCCTAGCAGATAGTCTGATAACAGCCTTCTGAGGCCCTGAGCAGAGGACCCAGCTAAGCTGTGCCTGGCCTCCTGACTTACAGAATCTAGGAGGCAATAAATAATACACCAAACGTTTATCACAAGGCTTCTGCTCTTTATAGATTTCATACTGAAATAGTGAAAAAGGAAGCTGAGCTGCGTAGTCAGCTGATGTTATTAAACGACACAGTGAACCACAACTCTGCTACTGCCACGTTACCACCAAAGTACAATGAGATAAACATTTTGTCAGGGGTGTTCCTTCCCCCTCCTCCATTTCAGCATAGTTAGGAAAAAAAAAAAAAAACATAGTCGATGATCTGTCCCTCAGACATTTGGACCCTGGGGTCAGGGCCATGTTTTGAAGGAACAAATAGAACCGAATACACTAAAGCTTTCCTTACACTAGAGGTCACTAGTAGAATTTCCTTAAGGCCCCCATCCAAAAATATAAAATAATTAGGACAGCCCACATAGCCACATACATTTGCATTTGCATCATCAGTTGACTGTGAACTGCAGTTAGGTTGCATATGCACTTTTCAAAATTCCATCATGCCCACAATGAAATCCATACTCCTGACTGTGACATTCGAGGCCGCAGACTCTGGCGCAGCCTTCGTCTCTGACTTCTGCACTAGCCTCTTTGTTCAGTATTTGTCCCACAATGACATTCTTTCTCTCCGTCAAGCACACAAACCAAAGTTATGTCTACCTCTAGGGCTTCTGTCTGGAACACTCTCCAAAATTTCCATGGCTGACGTCTCAGAGTTTAGTCTCAAACATCCTCTCCTTCAGCAAGGCCTTCCCCAATTTTCCCAAAGGCCCCTTTCCTGCCCAGTCGCTCTCTTCCACATTAATTTCTTTTATTTCCTTCAAGATGTCAATACTATCTGAAATGACCTGCTTATGGATCTATGTGACGATTCTGTGTCTCTCACTAGAATATGACTGCCGTGTAGTACGTGTTCAGTAAGTATCAACTGAATACATACATGAAATACAAGTTGATTATTATACCAAGACTGTCAGTTCTGGATTTAGTTTTCTTCTTTGCCCCTTGCGCACCCTTCCACAGGTCTGAAATCCCACAGCAGTTTTGCTGCTAACTCAGCCAGCATGTTTCACACACCTGTACACACAGCACTAAACAAGGTATCTGAAAGGAAACAGAGGTTGGAGAAGATGTAGTTCTGACCTTAAGGACTCTACAGATTAACTGGGTGGGAAGATGCAGCACATGTAAATCGATTAAAATCCAACTACGAGGCACTCACCACAATAACCAGGCCAAGCTAAACATGAAATTGCTTAGGGAGTACAAAGGAAGGGATGATTAGAAAACTTCTTATAGGAGCTGATTCTTGAGTCAGGAGTGTCTATGGGAAATAAGGCAAGGGAATTCAGAGCAGGGGGAAAACAATGAGAGGAAGCCATTAAACCCCCAAAGTTTTTTTGTTTTTTTTTTAAATGCATCCATTTCTCAGAGAAAATGTATCTCTAACCCAGAGCCTGTCTGAGCTTTGGAATCACTTTTTTAAAAAACCAAACACTGGCCTCTACCTAAGCTGAAGATATCAATGCTGGCCTCAACTCCAATTAAGTCAGAATCTCTGGAGGCTGGGCTTAGGCTTGGTATATTTCAAAAGGTCCCCAGGGGAGTCAATGTGCACCCAGGGTTGAGATCCCTTGCTAGCCTGAGATGCCATCACACAGTTGAATTGATGAGAGATGCCCCAGGTCAATAAAGGGAGACAGTGAAAGACAGTAGTTAAGGCTCCGGAGTAGAATAGCCTAGGTCCAAATCTAAGCCCTGCAACTTACCTGCTGGGTGACCTTGGGCAAGTGAACTAACCTCTCTGAGCCTCTGCCTACACATCTGCGAATAATAAATGTAGTTACATTTATTATTAAGTGGAGAATTAAGTGAGATAAGGCTTATGAAACATCTGATGGAGAATTAAGTGAGATAAGGCTTATGAAAACATCTGATGAAATGCACGGTGCATAGTCAGATATTAAACTTTTTTCATTATCGTTAGTATATATGTCCCAAATTTTCAATTTTCATAAATGCACTGGAAAGTCCAATGTGCATTTCTGAAGTCTTCGAATCTATCAGCTTAAAAACTTATTTTAAGTCTGATCACAGCCTTAACCTAGCACATTGATGAATTCAAGCACATTTAAGCAGGACCACAAAGAAGACAGAGGCTAAGTCAACCCGGGAGCAAATGAGCATTGTAATGGAAACCGAAATCATGAGTGATGGGCCAGCAGCCTTGCCTGATGAAGAAACCAGGAGCTCACAATGTTAGAACAACCCTTTTTGTAAAAAAAAATTACAGGGCATTTAAATGAAACATAGCAGAGATTTTCCACATTACTTGGGTTAACAGTACCACCCTTCTCCCACCATTCGTGTGGACCCAGCCCTAGGATAAAAATTGTATCCTGAATCACTCTCTCTCTACCTCACCCTAGGTCTGATCACTTGACTCCAAAGTTCCCAAATACGTGTCCCACCTAATATTTTTAGAACAAGTCATTTGAAAGTTTCCTAAACTTCTCATAACCTAGCGATTTGCCAAGAACAAAACCACTTAGATCATTTATACTTATCAGAGAAGCAGTTTATTTAAGTGTAGAGAACCCACTGCATAACTTTGTTTTCATATTTCTATACTATGTTTAAAACGCGTGCCTCAGGATGACGTAGAACACAAATTTGGAAATCTTGGGCATATAGACCTGAAGTCACAAAACAGAAGAGCTTTAGCAGCCATAGGTTTTAGAGACCAAGGAGCAAAAGGGCTGCCAGGACAGAAAATTGATAAGCAGCAGTAAGAGCTCAAAGAGATACTTCAACAATTTCAAATCCTCAGGGAAGTCAGGTAAAATAAGAGTGGAGAAGTTTCCTTTCAACAAAGCAATGTTGTGGTCTTTGGTGATTTTAATTTCAGTTATTGTAGTTGCAAGTCCTAAAATATACATTTGGCTCTTCTTTTAGAGTTAAAAAAAAAAATGCATGCCTTGTATGTTCCTAAATGCTTAGAAAATAAAGCGTGGAAAAGTACCCTCCAATCCTTTGATAGTGGTCATTTCTAGATTAACATTAAGAGTGACTTTAAGTTTTTAAATTAGTCTCTTTAGTGGCATTTGAAATTTGTATATAAGCATTTCTTATTTTTGTACTACTTAAATGAAATTCTAGATGAAATAAAACATATGTTTTATAGAAAGACCCTGGCCCTTCTGGAAACAAGAAGTAGGCTTCAAAAAATGCCAACCCCTTCAACTTAAGTCAAGAAAGGGCTGTCACTGAGTATGAATTTTAAATATTTAGTGGGTTGGAAAAAGCCTTCTGCCCTGGAAAGAGAAGATGAAAAAGACTCCTGGTTAGAAAAGGACAACCTTTCTGGCTCCTCCTGGGTGGTTTTGAGCGTCGCAGCTCGGCTTTCAAAGGCTAACCAATGAGGTGACAGCGAACACTCCATTGCACATGTTTGTGAAGTGTAGACCTCCAAGGCTGGCTGAGAAACGTCCTCCTCAGCAAAGACTTAGGTCTCCATTTTACACATTGAATCAGTGCTTTTCATGATTCCAAAGGACTACTTTTTTTTCCCCTCTTCCCTCATTCAACTCGGAAACATTCCTTTCTGTGGATTTTCGTGAACCCCTGCCCAACACCAGGTGCAAATTGAAAAAATCCCACTGGCCAATTTCAGCATAGGGAGGCCTACTGTTCTTTCAATAGAGCCTCTCTTTCAGGCCAGGAGTTCAGATCTTAGCCCCTGGGCACACAAGTCAGGGGTTTCACTTTCATCCACAAGCATCACTCATGAAAAAACTCCTTCTCTGTGGTGGCTGTCTCTCCAGACCCCCCAGCCTCGAGGCTCAGATATATCTGCCTGTGTGAACCTGGGCATTTGTCAGGGAGGAAAGCCAGAGGAATTCCTTGCTGATCTTAACCTTTAAATGTACGACAGTCCCCGGCTCAGACATGTAATTTTCCACCCGCTGTGGTTTATGTGTGGTTGACATTATCATTTGGCAAATACTTTACAGCAAGTTACCCTCCTTGGCTTGCAATTTAGAGACTATTGGGTGGTCTTCTCCACGTGGGACACTCCACCGGTGGATCACATGTTAGCTCTGCCACCAGTGTCCCAGGAAGGACCCGGGTGCCTTCAGAAACTGGTGGGTTCAAACTAGAATTCAATTCTGGCTTCAACGCAGCACTCCACTGTGCTTGCAACTTGCAGAAACCATCCAATTAAATTCTATTTTACAGGCATGTATTGAGCATCTACTTTGGATTAATTATCTACGGCAACCCGAATTACAAACACCTGCTATTTAATGGAATTGCTACCACCATATTGGGCGGTGGGATTGGAAGATCAGGACTGGTTCTCTACATTGCCTCCAGCCTCTATATAAATGTTTCCTCCACTGAGATCAGCTCGGTGCTTTGTGACCGCCTGGAGGGGTGGGATAGGGAGGGTGGGAGGGAGGGAGACACAAGAGGGAAGAGATATGGGAACATATGTATATGTATAACTGATTTACTTTGTTATCAAGCAGAAACTAACACCCCATTGTAAAGCAATTATACTCCAATAAAGATGTAAAAAAAAAAAAAAAGTTTCCTCCACTGCTAGTGGGGATAGGGTACACCCAACTATCAAAGTTCTACTGTTAGAATTTTCCTAACCTTAACTGACTAGATCTGTCACTGTGGACTCAGTAAGTAGACATGGCGTCCGAACTCCCCATCTGAGGTGCAAAAGCGGGGGGGCTTGGAATAATGTTTTCTGTTGTTGTTAGCAGGCTGGGGCTACCTGTCTTACAGCTCAAAGAAGCAGTTCAGATGGCATGTTGGAAAAAAAGATACCAAATTATCAGATTATAGATGTCACATAAAGTTCCTGAACTTACTCTGCAAACTAGGAGCATCAGTCAGAGTCCTACAGGACACAGATAGCCCACTCAGATTGGGTAATTAGTAAAACAAAGACTGTTCACAAGGCCTGGGCAGGGTCTCAAGGAACAGACAAGGGCAGAGCAGTACTCCATGTCCAGTAGCAAGTAAGAGCTGCTGCTACCACAAGAGAGCCAAATAAGCAGGAAAGGGGAGAGAGGATCCCAGAGGCAGGAGAGGGTAGCTATAGGGATAGGGTTGCCTGAAAGAAACTGTAGCTTTCGGTAGAAAGGTCCGGACAAACCATAGCAAACAGGCAGGGGGGAGCTGGGGAATAAATACTTCAACTCCCTCGCATCCTCCTTTCTGAACTCCTGCCAGTGACTCCCATTAGCCAAATCCCACTGGGAGCTGGAGGACAAGGAAACCCAGAGTGCATGTGGGCCAGGCTCCTGGGGCACAGAGAAGAACAGAGAAGGGAGGAGAGTGAGCCTAAAGGGCACACAACCATCTCTAGAATACCAAATTTTTCTAAGTGCGATGAGAACCCAACAAAGAACACAATAAATGTGTTCTTTCTCGGAAGCTAAAAGCAAATGTATAATTGGGGACTTGATGCTTGAGCTGGTCCTAGTACATGTAGAATGGTCATCTAGATGGGAGGAGAATGCTATGGGGGAAGAAGCTTCAGAAATAGTTGTGTGGCCAGAGCCTGCGGTGTCAACAGCTGTGGCAAGGTAGGAGGCTGGAGAGGGAGGGGGCCAGGCTCTGGAATCCTATGTTAGGTTGAGGCATTGGGATTTTTTTGTGGATTTTAAGCAGCCAAGTGTTATCATCAGACCTCCATTTGAGAAAGGCTGTCAGCTATATAGAAATGGGATGAATGATGCTGTGGGGCTGCTAACCTATTTCTGCAAACAGGTAGGGCAAAGAGATTACATAATCACAACAAGTGAAAGAATTCCTTCTGACTCCGATAGTCCCAGAGATCTGGTCTTGGTAACAGCTGAGAAGGAGTCAGTACAATTATCCTCCTTCCTAACCCGAACAATTATTATGCTTAATTATCTTTTCCAAAAGATAGTCTTCCTTCAGGTTCTAATATTCTTTCACAGGATCTACAGACATTCTTTGCATCTGAAACAACATCGAACATATCACACAAAAGAGCCAGGTTCTTTCTTGTCACAAGCTTGTGAAGAAACTTCCTTGGCACTAGAACGCCCCTCTGGCTGACTTTGTTGCTAAATTCTTATACCATTTTAAATGGCTGCCACATTATTTCACATTAAACTATGTACACAGGGTAATTTTCTCTGAGTGTGTTGCTAATTTTGATTCATTACATTGCAACCTCTTTGAATGCACCACCCTGAATCCCGCTGTGTGTCCCTCACAGCCACCCCGGTGCTAAATGCGTATTTGTTTTTTCAAGAGCATATGGTCATTCTTTACCTTCGAAGCAATTTGTGCTTTGAAGGGAGGGGTTTCTTACACTCACTGGAGTGTCTCTCTTTAAAACAATCCATGCCTTTAAACACCATTGTGCAAACTTTCTGAGCCCAGGACAAGTATTTATTTAATCAGAAAAAAAAGTATTTTGAGCATCTATAGTACTCAAGGGCTGGCCCAGATAATCAATCAAAGATAATAATTTGGAACATTAAAAATAAGGAAATTCAGGCTAATATGTTAGGGGCTAAAAATGGTCTACTGTGTAACCCTTTCCAAATGATATTTTAAAATTTGCAGAGACCTTCAAAGCCTATTCAAAGATGGACTATTACATAGGAGTTTTGAACGCTATAGGGGGGCTAGAGAGGAAGGTATTTTTGGTTGGGGAAGACTTTTGGCATTTGTCAGGTTATCCCAATCACAACACATATAGGGCTGCCGGAAGTCTGGGCTAGCTGAACTGTCACCTTCTCTGTGGAGGCTTTCCAGATGAGTCTCTGCACAGTCTCAGAGAGTCACTCCCAACTCAGGAGTATTTCTACAGATAATGCTTCTTCAAAATGTGGTTTCCAGTCACACTCCTCAGAATAACCCAGGGAGTCTTGTTAAGCCTGCATCCCATCAGTAGCATCCCTGGTTCAAATCTTGATGTTCCACGTACATCTAATATTTCCATCAGACGGTGAACTTCTTCAAAATAGGAGCCACATATGAAGATCAATATCCCCCAAGTTGGCACAATACCAGGAAAATAGTAGATTTTTTCTGCACAACTTAAAAGGTCCTTATCACCATATTCAGATGCCCATACCTTGAAACCAACCATTGTGTTCTAGGTATCTACTGCCACATAACGAAGTACCACAGAAACAGGCACAGTGATACCTCCAAAATATTCTACTGGTCAAGCAGTCACAGAGCATGTCCAGATTCAAGCTGAAAGGACACAGACATCACCTCTCATTGAAGAATGTCAAAGAATTTGTAGCCATTTTAATCTACCACATAGCATATGTCGAAGCCTGTTAAAAGAAGAATAGCTATCATTCTTTCACCTGGCTTTATGGGCCTTTCAAAGAGCCAAATAAGGAAACTGGACATTTCATTGGTGGTGAATGGAATAATTAGTACTCCTTATCAGAGACTGGAGCTACGAAAGGGTTAGAAAGTCCCGGGTATTAGCCCAGGAATATTCCGCTGTGAGGATCCCCTTAGCTTGCACCTTCGGATGCAATTCTGAATGTAGGGGTTCGTTTCTCTGGATGACTCTTGATTGGAAAATCTCCTCTCCTTATTTTGCATATCGGCAGCTCTAATCCATCCATGTGTCTAAATAACACACATCTTATAATCCGTTTCCCAAAACAGAGAAATAGGACCTCGCCACCCAACTCTATGTCTGGATGAAATGTATGACCAAACAAATACACCTGGATCAACCAAGTTGGTCAGCCATCAGATAGTCAAGAGTGAAGAACTGTACTTGGTCAACACAGAAACTAAAATAAGTTGTCCTTGTGAAGCTGGGTGAAAATGGCATTTCAGCTAAAAGCGCTTTTGTTGAGCTTGAAAATTCTTGACTAAGGGGTGGGAGTCATAAAGTGCTTTATGAGTCATGGGAAGGTCAAAGATCACCTTTCAACTTCTAAAACTAGCCCAGGCTACTTACGGTAGCTCTCTTTCTTTCCCTCTTCCCCCACCCTCTCTACCAGCTTCATCATCTCTGTCCACTTCACAGTATATCTGTAATGAACTTGGATCCAGTTCAAGGAATACACAGGAAGCCTTCAGCTCCCTAAGCAGACTGCTCCGTAGGAGGGAGAGAGAAAAGAAAACACCCCTGGGTGGCTCTGTATTTCCAAAAGATTAAAAATAATTAAACAATAAGATATTCAACTTGGATTATTTCAGGACAGTGATTAATGGGGCTTCTCTCTCTAATGATGCCCTCCCCTCAGCTAATCCCTCCCAGTCTCATTTCAAAGAAGATGTTGGTTAACACTTCATTTGTTTTTTTAATTAATTAATTAATTTATTTATCTTTGGCTGCATTGGGTCTTCACTGCTGTGTGCGGGCTTTCTCTAGTTGTGGAGAGCAGGGGCTACTCTTTGTTGTGGAGCACAGGCTCTAGGCACGTGGGCTTCAGTAGTTGTAGCATGTGGACTCAGTAGTTGTGGCTCATGGGCTCTGGAGCACAGGTTCAGTAGTTGTGGCTCACAGGCTTAGTTGCTCCACGGCATGTGGGATCTTCCCGGACCAGGGCTTGAAACTGTGTCCCCTGCATTGGCAGGCAGATTCTTAACCACTGCACCACCAGGGAAGTCCAACACTTTGTTTCATTCCATGTACTCCTAAGAAAATAGGGGTATATTATGACCCTGATACTCATACCAACCAGCTGCCTCCCTCTCTCCCCTCTTGGAATAATTGTGGGTGAAAAGAAAGGAGACATTCTCAAAGGCATCAGTGCTTAACTAATTACCTATCTACCCAAGGCAATAAAGCATGGGGCACCCAAAATGCTGCTGTTGGAACTAGAATTCAGAGTGTCTCCTAGCCAATGGGCCCAGTACTGTGTCTACCACAAACTAACCATTCAGTAAATGTCTGTTGCAGTAACACACTATAGAAACAATTCCTTTTCTTTTTTGACCTGGGAAAGTTTATCCTTTTCACAGGGACACAGTCTGAGCAGAGGTGATGTTGATGCTGCTGCTCACGTAGGATTTCTCAGATATCATAATGGGCTCATATATTCATTCAACAAGCATTTACTCAGCACCCACTATGTGCCAGACTCTGGATCCCATCTTGTACTGTATCAAAACAAGGCTTGCTCTAGCAGAGGTGGCAGTAAAAATTAAATAAATAATTACCCCAGTTGACAGTAGGTAGCAGTTTTGTTGCACTTAGTGCATAGAACATTAAAGCACTCAGGGAATATTAACTGAATGACTAATAACATAGAAAAACAACAACCACAGATTATTTTAAGTGTAACATCTCCAAGCTCATGTCCTTGAATCTTAATGCAGCAATGTCTTGGCAGCCCAGTCTAGGGACATTTAATTTAAACTGTAAGAATATAACAAAAGCATAGATTTTAGCTCTTGTGTCTCTCCTTACCTTCACTATGGTCAGGCAGAGAGCCTGTTACCCTGGGAAAGTCAGAATGTTCTGTTGCAAGATGACAATTTACCAAAACCATATGGAGATGGCTGAGATCATCTATAAATGTGGCAAGTTCATTTTCATAAATTCATGATAAATTTAATTTGAAATAAAACCTTGACCTTTGACTTAATGATGAGATTAACTGCAAACTGAGCAACTTTTACTGCACATTTTCAACAGCTTCCCAAAAGGACTTTATCAGCTTCCAGTTTGGACTTCCTAGCATAAGGACACTTAGGTTTTTTTCTATAGCTCCACCAGTGGACCCGCAGAAAATAAAGGTTCATTCTTTAATCAACACCATTTGTTACATCTTTCTTTATTCACCCAAGTCAGAAGCTTTTCATTTGGATAACAGTGACTCCCCTTTCTAACTTGTAGGAATGGAGAAACCCTTAAAATGATGGGCCCAAGAGGACTGAATGGCCACACTGTATGTAAGTTAAAAAAAACAAAAACAAAAACAAAAAACAACTTCTATCCCACTCAGCTGCTGTCAAAAAGCAACTAAATGAAGCCTCTATGTAAGCTGGAGCTGGACTCTTGAGCCTCCTGTTCTGAAATGTAACTCCATGACTCTCTGATGGAAGTCCCTGTCCCTGCATAAGCAAGAAGCTGACCCCACCATCCAGAGAATGCTCTGAGGAGCCACAGAAAGATTTACCCCATCAGCTATGGCAAAGACTCTCATGGTACCATCCTCTTAACAACCACAGAAGTATAGGGCTGAGTGTCTTTTTTTTTTTTTTTTTTTTTTTGGTACACGGGCCTCTCACTGTTGTGGCCTCTCCCGTTGCGGAGCACAGGCTCCGGACGCACAGGCTCAGCGGCCATGGCTCACGGGCCCAGCCGCTCCGCGGCATGTGGGATCTTCCCAGACCGGGGCACGAACCTACGTCCCTGCATCGGCAGGCGGACTCTCAACCACTGCGCCACCAGGGAAGCCCAGGGCTGAGTGTCTTTTGAGAGTATTATCACTAATTTCTTTCACTAATAATACAAATCAGATATTTTTAAAGGGATGAAGCTTCTATAAAAAATAATCTTGGTATGTATACCTAAATGCCTACTTTCTTGGTGGCCACCAGTGCTCATCCAATTTGGGGAATTCACTAAGTAGATCAATAAAGAAAAACTGGCAGCTTCTATAACAAACACCCCCAAATTGCAGTGGCTCAGCACAATCATTTCCCACTCGTGCCCCAGTCATTGACAGTTGGATGGTTCTCCTAGGTATTCTGCCTCCATATGATGACTCAGGGATCTAGGCTCCTTATAGCCTGTGCCACCATCATCTACAGGATATGGATTCTTTATCTACATGGAAAAAGAAGAAAGAGCAAAGAAAATGGTCTAGAGAAGTTTCTGTCCAGGAAGGAGCATATGTCACTTTTTGTCCCATTCCAGGGCCAGTATGCAGCATGTATCTCCAACTTAACTTCAAGGGAGAGTAGGAAATTTAGACTTCCAGTCTGCCTGGCAAGAGGAAAGAGATCAGTGAGTATCTACCTAGTCTCCACTACAAGGTTTATGCTTTACAAAAATAAAATATGGAATGGGAGAAATAGAAAGATCCTAACGTTTTAAAGTGTTGAAGAAAAGATCATCCTAGGCAATGCTCCCTGTGCTATACCAGCAAAATGAGGGAGAGTGGCTTAGTGGTTAGGAGAATGTGCCCAGGAGTCACACTGCTTCAGTTTATATCCTGACTCAAACACTTATGAGATATGTGACTTTGGGTAACTTGCTCAATTTCTGTGCACCAAATTTATCTGCAAAATGTTGATAATAACAGTATTTACCTCATAAAAGGGTTATTGTAAGGATTAAATAAAATTAAATATTTGAAGCACCTGTCCACTTTGGAGCCTAAAAGAAAGGGTAATGAGGGAGTTTGGGAAGGACCCAACCTCTGAAATGCTATAAAACGAGAGGTGCTAGTAAATACTTACAGCAGGAGGAAGGGGGTATTGAGAAAGCATCCTCAAATTGGACCAGGAATGCCCTGCATTTCCAATGACAAAGGCCAGCCAGATGTCAGATCAACTCAACTTGTTAAAGATGAAATTGCTTTCTGCAGAAGTAGAAGTGCACCCTTAAATGGATACAGAAAGCTCTCATGGATCTCAAGGACAGAGAGAAAAATGAAACTCAGAACTGCTGTAACTAGGGACTAGAGCCCATTAGAGAACCAGAGTCCCTTCCCTCCTTTTATCTTTGCTTCTCTTTTCACATTTGCTTCATTCTCTTTCCTCACTGCAACTGACTTTCCTTGCTTTGTCATGGTGGAAAATGGCTGCTACCAATATTTACATCTCTTCTATAAAGGGGAATAACCAAACTGCACCCAATTCCAAATTCCTAGGAGAGGATCTGATTGGTCCGACTTGGTCAGGTACCACTCCTGGTCCATTCAACTTTGGCCAGGCAGGTGAGTTCATGCTACAAGAACATGGCTTCTACAGTAATCCTGTATATCAGGCCTGGGAAGTGATGCTTCCCAAAAAAGGGAGAGGGCAGGGTAGACTCTGTTCTTCAGGTTTCTGATCACATACTGCCTTCTAACTTTTTTTGTATTGACATTCCCATTATTGATTACATTGGTTTTTAATGTGCTTATATCTTTTCTCCTCAATTAGGTTATACTATGGTATGAATGTGTACCCCTAAATTTGATGTGTTGAAGCCCAGCCCCAAGGTGATGGTATTATGAGGTGGCATCTTTGGGAGGTGATTAGGTCAAGGCTGGAGCCCTCACAAGTGGAATTAGTGCCCTTATAAAAGTGACTCTAGAGAGCTCCCTTGACCCTTCCCCCATGTGAGGATACAATGAGAAGTTAGCAGTCTGAAACCCAGAAAAGGGCCTTTACCTGACCATGCTGGCACCCTGACTTAGAACTGTGAGACATAAATTTCTGTTGTTAACAAGGCACCCAGTCTATGGTATTTTTGTTATAGCAGCTCAAACAGACTAAGATAGGTTATTAGTAATGAAGGTAAGGATGCTGTGTACAATTTTTTTCTATTCCATAGGACTAGCACGTTGACCTATAATAGGTGTAAAAAAATTCATTGAATGAATGAAGAAATGATTAACTTGGCAGGAGGGGAGGAGCGAGTCTTGCCAACTTAGTGGCTTTAAAGGGTCAGTGTAACACCCTTGGATAACTAACTTACTTAAAGAAAGTGGCTGAATCATAAAGAGACAGGGCAGAGAAGAAACTAATGCTTTCCAGCTTTTTTTTTTTTTTTTTACCATCCTTGCAAATGACTGATTCAGGGCTTAAAAAATTAACCTGCCACTGACAACTAATTACTTTTGCTTATCAATCCTTGGATTCTGCAGCTGCATTGAACATTTTGACCCTTACCTCTTCTTGTCATCACTCATTCCTAAAACTGAACTTCAATGTAAACAGAAAGAAAGAGTATTTTTCACCTTAACGTCACCATTATGGACACACATGGTGATTAAACTTAATGCTTATTTAGTGCATTTGTTACTATAGCACTCAATTCTTAACTCTTTAAGCCTCCTTGTTGCTAATTCATTCATTCATTCACTATCCATTAAGTATCTCCCATGCACATTGCCCCGGGTTTACAACAGTGATTAAGACCCAATGCCTCTCTCAAGGAGCTTACAGTCAGGAGAAGTAATTAACAGCCAGTTACTGAGGAAGCTAATATTCCCCTTTTTCATATTTGTGGTTCTGCAGACAATAGTCAGTAAATGAAGAAACTTTATAAAAAATAACTTCTGTTCCATAGCATCTAAGTAAAGAGAAAGTCTACAAGTATGTCGGGGTAAAAACATGCACCTTATTTAATGGATGAAATTTTATACATTCTCTAGTAGCCCCAGTCTTTATTTCTTTCCATCTGTTTTCAAGTTGAAGTTTGACCACTGTGAACCTAAAGGGCCACTCCTTTTTTTCTTTCTTTCTAGTATTTTCCATCTATTCTCATTGGCGTGGAGTTCAATTCCCAAAGGGCATAGTAATGAGAGAGGGCTCCCTGAGGGCCTGGGGAGTGGTGAGTGTGGAATCAAGAGATAACTGCAGTCTTGAGAGGTCGGCAAAGAAGGGGTGTGCATCTAATTCCACTCTCCTCCGTCATTACAGTGAGCCATCTGAACACCTACAGTGGCCACAAGGTGAGAAATTTAAGAGACCTGCTTATGGGGGGAATAGCAGTTGTTCCTTTTTCTTGGCTATTTAGCACTTATTCCTAGTATCCTAGCACTTACTTAGCATCGTTCAGTGAGAAGGAAAGCCAATTGCCAATCCCCTCCACTGTCTAAATAAAGGACAAGGCACCTCTTTGGAAACTCAATGGTACAGCTAGATTCATGGGAAAGACAGAGGTCGGTGTCA
Source organism: Stenella coeruleoalba (assembly GCF_951394435.1). Classification (NCBI taxonomy): domain Eukaryota; kingdom Metazoa; phylum Chordata; class Mammalia; order Artiodactyla; family Delphinidae; genus Stenella; species Stenella coeruleoalba. Next base: position 54,525,396 of record NC_137148.1, read on the forward strand.
ACCTCTTTCCCGCAAATCTATCTAAACATTCCATTCCCCCATTACTTCCTCCAAATGTAACCGTGGAAGACACAACCAACCAAACAAAAAACAACAGAACCACCTAAATACAAAAGGAACAAAGATTCCTGTGTTAGTTAGACTAAGGATTCTAATGTGAGACAAACGCAAGCTCCTCGTTGGAGCTCCAGATCCCCTTGTACGTGTAAACACGAGGTTTGGTTTTGCGGTAACCTGTGGATCTCAGAAGCTGCAGAATTAGCAGTCTTTGTGTGAGAATGTGGTTCCATTATTTATTCAGAGTAAATAGTCGCATCAAAGCCCACAGGAGCTGTCAAAGCCAACATTAGACAGGGCCTGCAGGCAGAACTGTTCTTTCTTATGTCTTATTCAAGACATAAGAGAGCATCACCACATACTTAAAACACGAGGGGCCTGGTCTGACTTCATTTTGGGTGGTGCAAAACTTGGTCTGTGTTTTTCCAACTTGGGAAAACTGAAGTAGCGGCAATGCGGTCAACCTTGGGAGACTCACGACCTACTCCCCTCCCACGTTTATAGATTGTTCCATTCTTTCTTAGTTTCCTCTTCCAAAGAAATGTGGATTCATTGTTCTACCATTACACTATTCAGCTTCTGCCAGTGAAGTGGTAACAAATTTCAACTCTTTCAGAGATGGGTTTTTTCTTTCTCATTTCTAGGGCCCTATATCACAATGCTTAGGTTAGTCACCATCAAATTACAGCTGGGACTCGTCTGACCTAGACCTGGGTGCCAAATACATGGAGAAGAGAACCTGACAGTAGTCAAGGGCCTTGGTGAGATCTTTGTGCACTTTTAAACCTTAGTAATTTAGGTTGTAGGCCCTGTTAGAAATAATCCGCGAGTGGCTTTTAGAAGGCCATTTATTAAGTTTAAAACAACTACATTCGATAAGCACACATAATGCATTTTTCCCTCCAGAATCCATGACAGATAAAAAAGGCTTCCATAGATAAGATCAATTGTGTCCTGCGGTGAGCAGGAGTAAAGTCCATATCAGTTGTGAGAAAAAACTCGGTTTGCGTTTAAATGCCATTTATAACTTGTTTCTTTCACAGTTGCCGCCAAAGTTGTTAAACTTCGAGAGTTAAATGTTTAAAAGCTGCTCAAGGATTTTATGATGTCTGAATTCTTAAAGCAAAAGCACGTTCACCTTTTACGGAATTATGTTTAAATAATTCCATTAAAAAAAAGTATGTGCAAAGGGTGTGTTTACTAAAACCTAGGTGAGGAAGAGTCAAGGTCAATTAATGGTTGGGGACCTTGAACCAGAGATGCTGGGTGATGCGCTCTGCTTTTCTCTGAGACTCATTCCTGGCGCTGTCGTGCCTTCCCCGCTGCCCCATCTCTACAAGGGTGCTTTGGAATCAGTCACACAATTCAGGAAGCAGCTTTGTGGCCAGAAAGCACCTACACCTATTCCATATTCCATCGGGGCGTGAGCCGGCAGCATTAGAGGCAAGCTTTGGAAAATGGGGAGTAAGTTTAGCCTTCCCTTTTCCAAGCCAAAGGATTGCATGCGGCACCTTCGGCACAGAATAAGGGTCTCCCCGTGGGAATGATGCACCCTGACTCTAAGAGGCATTTGCTGTTGGCATTGCCTAGGTCTCCTGTCCAAGATGGGGATGTGGCCACACCCCAGCTCACTCTCTAAACCCCTGAGCTCTCATTTCAGTAGCCCCTCTCCCAATCAGAGTGACTCTGGTGTTAAACAAACCTGAATTCTAATACCATTTACCAGCTGTGTAACCTTAGGCAGGTCACTTCTCCTTTCTGAGCTTCCACTCACTTATCTGTAAAATGAGGATCATAATAGCACCTAATTCATGGAGCTGTTGTGAGGATTGATGAGATAATACATGCAAAACACTTCCTACAGTGGCTGGCATACAATGAGGGCCCCCAAATCACTTGCAGTTATTATAATAATCAACATGCATCCGGCAAAGTGTCCAGCTGCTTTGAGGTTAAAATCATTAAAGTCATAAATTCTCTCATTTGACACAAAACACCTCTTTAAAGTGACATTGTGAATAGCAGAGTATCAGGCCTAAAATTCACTTCTTTTAGCTGTTCCTGAACTTAGAATCAAATATGAATGTCTGTGTAGGGTTGGAATATTGCCGCTTCCAGGCTCAAAGCAAAAGTTCCCAGTAATCAAGGCAGCTTAAAACTCCAGCAGTTCTCTCCTATGAGAGGTCTTAGCAGTGCTTTCTCTGAAATGGCTCTTGAATCTTGTTCCTCTCTCTGCATTGCTTTTGTAGAGTTAAGATGACCTCATCCCGATGTCCCTGACTCCATAGCTCTACCTCCAGGCAGCTGAGGTAAAATACTAGAGTAGAGTTGACCCTTGAACAATGCAGGGCTTGGGGCCAACCCCCCAACATGGTCAAAAATCCCATAGGCCCATGACCCACCATATAGGCGATTCCCCCCACCTCTGTATTGGCAGTTCTGCATCCCTGGATTCAACCAACCACAGATCGTGTAGTGCTGGAGTATTTCCTATGGAAAAAATCCACGTATAAGTGGACCCATGCAGTTCAAACCCATGTTGTTCAAGGGTCGACTGTAATTTGAAAATTCACATTCTAAAAATTTCTGTTGCTGGGAATTTTGTCAACACATTCACTGTCTTTGATATTTCATGTAACTATAAAGGAGGAAATTAGATTTGGGGATTTATCCAAAGGTGGGAGGGTGGGTGAAAGAGGTCTATATGCTCTGCCTTAGCAAGGCTAAGGGCTCTGCATAAGCTACCCCAGTGGGCCTTTGCAGGCTCACCTGTTCCAACTTCCTCTGCGACGTCTATCATCAGCCTCGCTGAATTACACACTACACGGCCTACCCTCCTAAACACCTGCTCTTTCATCCTTTCTGTCTTTGCAAACTTGGCTGCCACTCTCTCTGGAATGACCTGTCTTTAGCCCCCTTCCACTTACAAAGCCTCTATTCAAATATCACCTCACAAGAGGGATACACTTGTAGTCAGAAGAATCTGGGTTTGAATCCAGGCTCTGCTGTGTACTGGTTCCATGACTCTGAGTAATAAATAACCTTCAGTTTTCTCATCTGTAGGTAGCCCAAAGAGCTCCACCAGGCTGGAAATAAAAATCTAAGGACTTAGCAGAAATCCCTGACTCTCACCGGTTTGGCCACACTGATCCCCCAGTCAGTTTAAAGGCCATTCAGGTACGGTGTGTGTGTGCCTTGTGTGCGTGTGTGTGTGCGTGCGTGCATGTGTGTTTTAACAGATCCCCTCTCTGTAAGTATTTTTGGGAGCTGTTAAGTGAGACTGTTGAAACCTGACTCTAAGTCCAGACCTAGCTGGTCCACAAAGTACACTTGGAGGCTGGAATTTTGCCCTTATTGTTACTGCCACAGTCATCTCAGTCACCTACAGGCAACTAACTTCATTGCCAGGTGGAGCAGATTGGCTGCCAGTCAGGAGAAAAATCCACCACCAACCATGCCACCGTCTTGATTCTCCCTGCTCAAGCCTTTGAACACCACCACTACTGTTTCCTTTCTTTCTTTTTTTAAAAAATTAATTAATTTATTTATTTTTGGCTGCGTTGGGTCTTTGTTGCTGCACACGCAGGCTTTCTCTAGTTGTGGTGAGCGGGGCTACTCTTCATTGTGGTGCGCGGGCTTCTCATTGCGGTGGCTTCTCTTGTTGCGGAGCACAGGCTCTAGGCGCGCGGGTTTCAGTAGTTGTGGCACAGGGGCTCAGTAGTTGTGGCTCACGGGCTTAGTTGCTCTGTGGCATGTGGGATCTTCCCGGACCAGGGCTCGAACCCGTGTCCCCTGCATTGGCAGGCGGATTCTTAACCACTGCGTCACCAGGGAAATCCCACTACTGTTTCTTAACAATTCCTTTGGAACAACAGAACAATAGAGATAGCTCTCATCTTACATGTTTCGGTCAGTCAAGGATTCCCCAAAATGATGCAACAGTGCTGATTGGGCCCCAAAGATTTACAGCTCTTCTTCCACTCCAGATAGGGATGGATTGTAAATACAGGGTGCACCTGTATCGAGAAATTGCCAAACCTTAAACCTTGAACAAGTCTTTAATTGGGACAACTCAATAGGCTACCTAACCCTTTTGGAATTTACTCCCAAGGGTTCTCCCACTGTTCCCACCTGGGAGTTCATTGGTCCCACCAGAGAGTTTAAGACCTCCTTAAACCTCAATACCTCCTATTCAAATCAGCTTACACCAACGGGATTGTGTGCACTATACGGATAGCATTTTATCCCTTCTCAAAGAAGCTTCAGTTACCATTCGGGGGAAGCCACGTGATGTGTAAAATTAGGATAAGGCTATCTACCTAAAAGGATCTTGGAGAATGATAAATTATATTAAGTGAGACAACATATTTACAGTGCTTGGTGTAGTCCCAGGTATATAGTGCATTCGTAGGCAGATGTAAGCAACCAGTGCCCCAAACTCCACAGTGAAAGAGCTCCCTTCTCTGCGCTCCCACCATGATTAGAATGATTTTCTGTTTAGCCCTGAGCACATCGTGTGGAAGCTGTATTTCTCCCTGCTGCACTGGAACCATCTCTTCCCATCTTTGTATCCTCATCACTGTCCCCCACCCTTGGCGTCATACAGTGCCTCGCATGTCACAGCCCCTTAGTAACTCTTGAATGAAGGTGTTAAGAAACAAATGGACCTGAAACGAGTAGATATTAATTTTCCTTGGAAAATAACAATTTCAGCGCATCTTTTGAAGCCTGTGTGCTCTTTCCCAGCTGCCTTATTAGCAACTCTAGGTGAAGGTGTTTAGTTATTTTGTGAGTCTCTATTACCAAGCTCCAGTGTCCTACACACGGCAGACACTCAGTGGATATTCGTTGACAATGATAATTGAGTTACTGTTACCACAATTGTTCAACTCATGACAAAATTATTATTAACCCAAATCCTTGAACAGCTATCCCTCAAATAAATAAAATGTCTGCAGTGCCTTATTCCTGACCCCCATATATGGCTCTTCAGAGGGCCTGGACCTATGGAATGTCCCGTAGTGAAGCTACTCTCTCACCCTGTGTTCTCCCCAAGGTACTGTATTGGTCCAGAGTCTGAAAGAGGCTTCAGTTCCTAATTCAACTATCATCACAAGAGGGATTTCAAATTGGGAATCAGATAGCCATACGGAATCAGATGGCTGCATAAGAACTGGAGAGGCACCAAACTAGTCCTTCCCACACTGGGATCTGCAGTATCACATGGAAAGTATGTTTTAAAAATATAGACTCCCAGGCTTCCCTGGTGGCGCAGTGGTTGAGAGTCCGCCTACCGATGCAGGGGACACGGGTTCGTGCCTCGGTCCGGGAAGATCCCACATGCCGCGGAGCGGCTGGGCCCATGAGCCATGGCCGCTGAGACTGCGCGCCCGGAGCCTGTGCTCCGCAACAGGAGAGGCCACAGCAGTGAGAGGCCCGCGTACCACAAAAAAAAAAAAAACAAAAAACCACACACACACACACACACATATATATATATATGTCTGTCTCCTTCCCCCTCCTGTCTCCTTCCCCCCGCACCCCCCACCCCCACCCCCCAGGTCTTTTATTCAGTAGTCAGGACATGGGCCTAGAAACACGCATTTTTCAAAAACTCCCAGGCAGGTCTGATACAACCATCTGGTTCCGGTGAGTGGACTCGCCCTTGGAAACAATGACTTGGGTCATCCATCAGGGCTCAGGTAAGACGTTCCTAAACTCACTGGTCCACTGTGTCACAAGGGATGTAGAACCAAGGCAAGGGCACCTGGGAGTGGTGTGGCAGCATTCTGAACTCAGGGGGCCTGTCAGGTGGAGGGATACATTAGGCAGAGACGTCTACGGTGGAATGGCACGAGGGTGAAGGTGAGAGCATAAACCTAACGTTGGACCAGGGAGGAATGCAGGATGTGACAGAAAATGAAAGAAAAGGGTAACTCCAGAAACAGGGTTTTTGAGGGGCAAGGACAGAGAGGCAGGCAGGAAGCCTGAGGAGACCATACAGCAGTTCAGGAAAGGCTGTGGACGTTCAGCCCCAGGGGACTTCCAATGCACAGGACAGGAGAGATTTCACAGGACAATAAGGGGTTCCATCCAGAACGCCTGGAGATGGGGGCAAGGCTGGGCTCCTTTCTTGTTTCAGTAAGGAAAGTTGTGATGCCACCCAGAGATACAGTAGAAGTTGAGGTGGCACAGGGCCACCGTTGGGTGTCTCACTCTGAGAGCGCCAGGAAAGGCCAAGTGAATTTGAAGAGCAAAAGCAGAGAATACGACTCAGAGAAATGATCTATTTAAGTAGAAAAATATTTGATGCAGGTATTTGCCACTGTTTCACTAGACATCCTTCAATGGAGAAAAAGATACCCAAATCAGGTTGTTCCCAGGTCTTTGACTGCACACACAGGGCTGGGAGTGACTCCCTGAAGGCACGAGGTGATCCAGATAGGTGTTCTCTGCACCGAAGGAGAATCAAGAGCAGAAGTTGGGCACAAGCAGTCCTCTGACACAATGGAGTCATCTTGGGGACGGGCAGAGATCAGCCCCAGGATGGCAGCATGTGACACACGTGAGTTGGGAATATTCTAAGAGAGAGGAAGAGTCTTATGTGTGAAAGTGAGATCCTACTCTGAACTCTGCGCTGGGTACTTGACACTCACTGTTGGTACTTCTCAGGCCTGTCTGTCCCACTTTGGCCCTCACCAGGGCATGTGGGAACTACTGGGGCCCTGTGTGCCCTGTCCAGGGAATAGGGAATCGGAAGCACCATTGTAGGTCCATTGGCCTAGACTCCACCATTGCTCTCAGTCCTAAAGCGCACTAGATGTGGCACTGAGCCAAAAATGGGCTTCCTCTGGAGACAGAGAGCCACCCATGGTCACGCTCAGAGAAACAGGCCACTAACCCTAATATTCTCTAGTTTGCTTATACCAAACTGGATGCTTCAATATCTCCCCCATCCCAACCCCCCTTCAAGGTTTGATCCCTCCCCTTTCTTTGCTTCTAACAGAACCCCAATCTTGTTCAGGTATCCATGTACTCAGAAAAAGCTGGCCTCACTCCCAGCCCCAGGAGTGGTCCTGATCAGAGTAAGGAAAGTCTCCTTTTCCTTGTCATATTTGTTCAGGAGTGCTTATGTGACCTGATTCCAGCCAAAGAAACATGAGGGGAAATCTGAGCACTTCTGGAGAAACTTTTCAGTCTTCCAAGAGAGCTGCAGGAAGAGATAGTTTTCCCTTTCCTCTGCAGATTGCCACGTCTGGATATATTGCCCAGAACTACTGTGGCCATCTTGCTGCCAAGCATGTGGAGGAAGCCAGCTTTTTTTTTTTAATTTAACATCTTTATTGGAGTATAATGGCTTTACAGTGGTGTGTTAGTTTCTCCTTTATAACAAAGTGAGTCAGCTATACATATATATATATATCCCCATATCTCCTCCCTCTTGTGTCTCCCTCCCACCCTCCCTATCCCACCCCTCTAGGTGGTCACTAAGCACCGAGCTGACCTCCCTGTGCTATGCAGCTGCTTCCCACTAGCTATCTATTTTACGTTTGGTAGTGTATATATGTCCATGCCACTCTCTCACTTCGTCCCAGCTTACCCTTCCCCCTCCCCGTGTCCTCAAGTCCGTCCTCTACGTCTGCGTCTTTATTCCTGTTCTGCCCCTAGGTTCTTCAGAACCTTTTTTCTTTTTCTTTTTAGATTCCATATATATGTGTTAGCATATGGTATTGTTTTTCTCTTTCTGACTTACTTCACTTTGTATGACAGACTCTAGGTCCATCCACCTCACTACAAATAACTCAATTTCGTTTCTTTTTATGGCTGAGTAATATTCCATTGTATATATGTGCCACATCTTCTTTATCCATTCATCTGTCGAGGGACACTTAGGTTGCTTCCATGTCCTGGCTATTGTAAATAGAGCTGCAATGAACATTGTGGTCCATGACTCTTTTTGACGAGACAGAGGAGCGATGGTGAGAACATGGGTCTTTTAAGAGATCAGGGCTGAGCAACTGAGTCAACCAACTCTGAAGTCCTGGACTTCAGATTTAGTCCACTCTGCCCTGGACTTCCAATTACGTGAAATAACACTCCATTGTTTAAAGCAATCTGAGTCAGGGTTTCTACTACTTGTAGCTGAAAGCATTCTAATTGTTTAAGTCTCAAGAGGAAAGGGAAGCATCTGAATAGATCCTTTTCATTCTTTCCCAAACCCGTAAAGAATGGAAGGGTGGTTTCCACTTGCTATTCCAGTCCTCCCCCTTCCTGAATTGGTGTTTCTTCCCCTATGTGGCCTCCAGTATTTACAGTGTGTCTAGGACTGCTGTTTAATTGATGTGAATCCAAAAGACAGAAGTTGTTTGATGCAATGGGATGTAGGAAAGGAAATAAGAGGGAAGTAAAGGTTATGGATGAAAGCTATGGACACTGTATAAATGCTTAAAATGTTTCACATGCAGAGGTGGTCATGGCACACATGCCTACAATGCAAATCCAAGTCACCTTTCAAACTCAGAGGCCTTGAGGACCCCTTCTATAGAGCTGTGCTGTCCTATACAGTAGCCGAGAGCCACCAGCCATTCGTTCTAGCCACCAGCCACATAAGGCAATTTAAATTTTTAATTAAAATTAAATAAAATTTAAAATTCAGTTTTTTAGTCACACTAGCCACATTTTTATTCTCAATAGCCACATGTGGCTACCATATTGGACAGGACAGACACAGAATGTTTCTATCATTGCAGAAAGTTCTACCGGACAACATTGTTACAGAGGCATCTCCTTATTCAAAGTGAAATGATAAGCAGAGAACCTACTGCAGGCTTAGGAAGCAGGAAAGGTGGACGGCACAGTGGCAAGGACACAGTTTTGTGATGAGCCCTGGATCTGCCGCTTACCTAACTTGCATGAACCTTAGTCTTCTCATAGTAGAAGGGAAGATAATCATATTTACTATCAGGATGTTGTGAGGACTAGAGTGGATGTATATGGAACACCTAGGAAGGGTCTTATCACAGTGCAGAGGATCGATGATAGTAAATATTACCTCTGGTTTTCTTCCTTGGAAACGGGTTATACAAAATTTTGTTGTGTTTATACAACCCTCTACACCCTTGATACTGAACGTGTTGTCCCCAGACCAGCAGCATTAGCGTCATCCGGGAGCATGTTAGAAATGCAAACTCTCAAGCCCCACCCTAGAGCTACTGAATCAGAACTTAAATTTTAACAAGATCGCCACTTGATTGATATGCACATTAAACATTAGAAAGCACTGATCTATACAAGCAAAAATTCAAAATAAGTAAACTATGTGACCACATAAAAAGGAAACGGATAGTAGATTATGAAACCTTAATCATAACTTAGATGCTTCAGTTTGAAGAGACTGTGAGAGACTCATGGTTAAGCCCAGCAATGATGGGGCCTTGGGTCAAGAATGAGCACCCAGGACAGAGAGCTCCTGTACCATCTTAGCAAGATAATGCTGCAGAAAAGGAGAATCTCCCAGCTCCCTGGGCGGGCGATCTGGTGGCATCCCTGAATTCTCCCAGCAGGTAAGCTTTTGCTGCATAAATTACTCCCCAAAGTTAATGGTTTAAAACAACAATGCAGTAATTATTTATTATCTCTCACAGTCCCTGCAGGTCAAGAATTCAGACAGGGCACCAGATCTGGGGCCTCAGCTGGAAGGCTTACAGGCTGAAGGCCGGAATCACATGAAATCTCCTTCAACCACGTGTCTGGCAGAGATGCTGGCTGTCAGTAGGGGCCTATTTAGCATTGTCAGCTGGAACACCCACACATGGCCTCTCTGAGTGGGCTGTCTTCCTCAGAAAATGGTGGCTGGGGTCCAAGGACAATCAGAGAGAGAGAGGAAGAAAGAGAGAGAGAAAGAAAGAGAACCAGATAGAAGCCATATTGCATTTTATGACCTTGCTTTGAAAGTCACACAGCATCACTGCTGCCACATTCTGTTGGTCAAGGTAATTACAAAGGTCTGCCCAGGTTGAGAGGGAGGAAACATAGACTTAAGGTACGTCGAGGTCATATTTGACATAATAACAGAGGTACGTTCCCACCCTGTGGGAAGTGATATTTTTGTGATGGGTATATAATTGAGGCCATCTTATTATGGCCATCTATGGAAAACCAAATCTGCCGCATGAAAATTTTTTTGGGTTGGAGTTATTTGAGATCTCAAATCACCACGCCCATCGCCATTATCATAAACAAGTTACTATTTGCTGTCTTCCATGTGGAGGGCACCACATTCTGATTCCTATTTGCTTTATAGCAGGAGTTATAGGATGTCCACCTCCCTTTGGTGTACCTTGTTCTTGGGAATTCTTTTTTCTTCTTCCAGAAAAGACAGCCTCGAAGTTAGTTTCACTTTCCATTCTGTCTTGTTCTTTTGCATTATTTCATTAAAGTCGAACTCTTTGAATGTGACATCAAAGAACTTCAAAAATAAAGTGAGAATAAGTGGCCCTGGTAAAGATAACGGCTCATTCACTAGTACTAAGTTCCGAAATAGGTTTTTGGCGGCTCTACAAGCTTGAGATTCCTTGCTAATGGCAAATAAAATAATTACAGCAAAATGTGCCCATGCGTTAAAATTTTGAGTTCCATTTTTGTAGCTATCTAACTACCTTATATTTTCAGACTAAAACTTTTCTCTGTGTATTTTCATCTCCGTAATAAAAGTTTCTTGGCAAGACTGATCTCAATCTGTTTGGTGGTTCTTAGAGTAGAATCAGGAAAGAGGGACGATGAGATAGAGCTTTCCGCACATGACAAAATGAAAAATGCGAGTGTTTGTTTCTCATTAAAAAAAAAAAGCAAAAGCAAAAACTACAATCGGATCTGGCCTATAGTCATGCATCCTAAATAATGGAGGAAGAGAAACATAAGCATACAGACTTGACACAGACTTTTTAGGGTTTCTAGTTTTGTATAATCTTCTGTGTTCCCTTTCACCAGAAAGTCACATTGTAACTTCTTATAGTTAGAGGGTCTGCCCCTGTGATAGACCATTCTTCCCACCCACCTCCTAAGTGTTATGAACATCTCAAGGGCTCTCATTATTGCCTTCAGGTAGAAATTTCACACACACACATAGACACACAATCATTCACCTCATATGTACACATTCACTCACACACAAACTCGCATGCACAGAGACTTACGCAGTCACACAGTCATTCACATGCCCATGGTCACTCACACACAGTCATTCCCAACCACGTGTGTACACACACATACACACACACACACACACACAAACACACATACACACACTCTAGCCTAGCACAACCCACTTCCTGACTTTGACACCTATGCAACTACCTGAACACCCCAGCTCCACCTCTAAGCAGGAGGAAGCCTTCCGTCTTTTGAGATCTTTCCACATGACCACAGCAACATTCACATCCAAGACCCACTCACCCAGGGTCCTGAACTTCTTCAGTGCCAACAATATATGACTCTACCCTATTCTTTTCTGCTAATCAAGATTATCAGAAAGCAATTAAAAGTAAGTGAACTGGGCTTCCCTGGTGGCGCAGTGGTTGAGAGTCTGCCTGCCGATGCAGGGGACTGGGTTCGTGCCCCGGTCCGGGAAGATCCCACATGCCGCAGAGCGGCTGGGCCCGTGAGCCATGGCTGCTGAGCCTGCGCGTCCGGAGCCTGTGCTCCGCAACAGGAAAGGCCACAACAGTGAGAAGTCCACGTACCGCAAAAAAAAAAAAAAAAAAAAAAAGTAAGTGAATCTGTTCTAATTTATTTTTAATTTCACAAAATTCTATAAGTTATGTGCATTGGTTGGAAAAGACCTGAACCAGGAAGAAAAAAGACTTCTTGGGAAGGTGAGAGTGTAAACATGGTCAGAGAGCAGAAGAAAAGATTCCAAATGGAGAGAATAAATGTATATTAAAAGATGAAGGAACAGAAGCTCCTATTTATCATGTCAACTGTACCTATATGCCTGGTATGTCACATTTATATTGATATCTAACCCTAACAACGTCTTTAGGCATGGGTGTCATGTCCATTGTAAGGGTAATAAAACTGAAGCTCAGAGAGCTTAAATTATCTGCTCAAATTCACACAACTAGTAAGCAGAAGAGCTAGGATTTGAACTTGGTTATGTCTGACTCCTAATCCTAACAGGTAGTGAGAACTCAAATATTCAATCACCCTTTAGAAGAACTGTTCAGATTTATCAGGATCAAGGAAGGAAGCTACATTCTTTGATTACCAACTTTAAATTGTAAGTAGCCACATCTTTTGCATTGCATATAATGGCAATCTTCCTTTAAGGCTAGACCAGCATGCATTGTTCAAATGATGACTTACTGAGAGCTGGGATTTAGGAAATTACCATGGCAATTTTCTCTCCTTCCTCCACAGTAATAAAACTCCCAATTTTTAGCTAGGGAGTTTTTAGCCACATTTCTTGGTTTCCTTTACAGCTAGATGTAGCCATGTCTCTAATTGTTGACCGATCGGAAATGGATGGAACTGTTATGCACTTTCAGGAAACTTCCTCAAAGAAAGCTGAAACATACCCTTTGCCCCTTTCTTCTCCATCCCTTCTTCCTGCTTGGAGCTTGGTCCTAATGGCTTGAACTCTAACCACCATCTTGGACCCTGAGGACAAAGGCCTCTACAGATAGCAGAGCAGTGAGTTGAAGAGTCCAAGTCTTTGAGGACTTTGTGAAGCAGAGTTGCCATTCATTCCTGGACTGCCCACCTCCTACTTGTACACACGAAAGAAAGAAATGTCTTGTTTGAGCTACTGTAATTTGAGTCTTCGTTACTTGCAGCCAATGCTAATCCTAACAGGTTCAACATAGAGACAGGGATTGCCATGTGCCAGCAGCTTCCCACATCATGGAGCCTTCTGTCCCTTTAAAAAAAATTCCCTGGGTATCCTCATAGACTCTCCTCCCTCCACAAAAAGCCTAAAGCCCTCAAGTCAAGTACTGGGTACTCAATTACCATCTATTGTCGATAAAGTCAGTTAAACTCATTTAAGTTTTATATTTTTCTCCATATCTTTATTTTTCTCAGTCACTGTTACTCTTACTTGCACATGCTTTTTAATCTGGTTTGTCAAACTTGTGTCTTTGCGCTCTTTCAAAGCCTTCATCATAGTTTGCATGTTGAGAGATCATATAATGCAACACCCTGATACTTTTACCCCTCCCCATTCAATGATGTAAGGTTGAAGGGTCAGAACAGACCCAAGAGCAAAGGGAAAATGAAATGAGATGCTCTCAACAGTTCACCAGGAAACTTTGTCTAACTTTTTACCTAGAATGCCTCTGTGTTACGGCTTTGCTTTCTCGCATTTTTGATGAGAATACAAACCCACTAGATTCACAGACATAGCAAACAAACTTATGGTTACCAAAGGGAAGTGGCGGAGTGAGGGGGAGGATAAATTAAGAGTATGGGATTAACAGATACACCTTACTGCATATAAAATAGATAAACAAGGATTTACTATATAGCACAGAGAACAGTATCCAGTATCTTAAAATAACCTATAATGGAAAAGAATTTTTAAAAAGAATATATATACATATACACATACATATATATGTATATAAAAAAAGAATCACTTTGCTGTACACCTGAAACTAACACAATATTGTAACACAATATTGTAAATCAACTATACTCCGATTAAGAACAAGTTAAAAAAGAATATAAACCCACTGACCAGAAACTCTCCCTTTATCTTCTATATGCTGCCAACATCTCATGAATATTTAATAAGCAATTAAGTATTCACAACAATTGAAGGGAAACCCAAAATCTGAAACTCTAATCTTCATTTATGATATTTTATTATTCCTCTAAAACCTATTCTTTAATTCATTTGACTAGAAGCTTAAGAAAACTTGTTACTTCAGCAGGAGGCAACCCAGAGGGGAAGATAGGAGAGAGATTGGGGCAGAGGGAGGGCAGTGAAGGAGGCACTACACACTCTTGGGGGCCACCATTCCGACCACCCTGCATTCACACACAGTCCACTCTACCGTGGGCCAAACACCAAGCAAACGCCATCCAAAGGCCACCCAGCAGCTGCTGCCTGACCTCCCTGTCTCTGAGCCCCATGGCAGTGTGATTGGGTGTGCCCACAGCACAGGGTGGGCAAGAAGGAGAGGAGGGAATCTCCAGGATTCTGCCCCAAGAGGAGCAGCTCTCCTAAAGGACAGGCAGGCCAGGGAGGTGCTTCCCTAGAGTTGTACTGTTTTCAAGTTTGGTTTAGTCAGTTCTCCACAGCCACTCTGCACGGATGCACAGCGATGTCTGCTCCCCGAGGGCTGTATCTACCTGTCATCAAGCACACTCACTTTTCTCACTGAGAAAGCAGTGGAATGAGATGAGCCTGTAGGCTGCCCACACTCCCTGGTACTATCTCTGATCTGCCCCAAAACAGATGGGCTTCAGGGGACTGTTGCTTGACCCCAAGTCCATCAAACACATTGCCTCTGTGCCTTCAAGGCTTGTCCGGAAGAGGAGCCCAATAAACCCTCACTGAACTCAGCTGCCCCGCTCTCAGGATTTGACTGAGAGAAATATTTGGATGGAATAAACCAACTGCTACTGTCAAAACATTACACGAGAAAACTCCTGGTAATGGAAGGATACTGAGTCAAAATGAAAAAGCAATAATCAAATAATAGTAATAGCTAACACTTGGTGAGCATCAACTGGGCCAAATGTTATGCTACATAATTTAAATATTTTGAATAAAAGTCCTTTAACAGATATGTCTTTTGCAAATACTTTCTCCCAGTCTGTGGCTTCTCTTATTCTATAGGCAGTATCTTTCTCAGAGAAGAAGGTTTTTTTTGTTTGTTCGTTTGTTTTTACTGCAGTCCAATTTATCAATTTTTCTTTCATGGATTATGCCTTTGGTGTTGCATCTAAAAAGTCATTGCCATACCCAAGGGCATCTAGATTTTCTCTTGTGTTGTCTTCTAGGAGTCTTACAGTTTTATGTTTTACATTTAGGTCTATGAGTCATTTTGTGTTCACTTTTGTGAACTGTTTAAGATATGTTTCTAGATTATTATTTTTTGCACACAGATGTCCAGTTGTTCCAGCACCATTTGTTAAGAAAACTATCTTTGCTTCATTGTATTGTCTCTGCTCCTTTTCAAAGATTAGTTGACTACATTTACGTGGGTCTATTCCTGAGCTCTCTATTCCATTCCATTGATCTATTTGTCTGTTCTTTCACCACTACCACACTGTCTTGATTACTGTAACTTTATAGTAAGTTTTAAAATTAGGTAGTGTTAGCCTTCCAAATTTGCTCTTTTCCTTCAATGTTGTGCTGGCTATTCTGCATCTTTTGCCTCTCCATATAAACTTTAGAATAAGTTTGCCAATATCCACAAAATAACTTGCTGGGATTCTGACTGGCAATGCCTTGAATTTATAGATCAAGTTGGGAAGAACTGACATCTTGACAGTCTTCCTATCCATGAACATGGCATCTCTCCCCATTTACTTAGCTCTTCTTTTATTACTTCCATCAAAGTTTTAATAGTTTTTCTCATATAGATCTTAAGCATATTTTGTTAGATTTATACCTAAGTACTACTTTTGGAGGGGGGTGATATTAATGATATTGTGTTTTTAACTTCAAATTCACTTGTTCATTGCTGGTGTCCAGGGAAGTCATTGAATTTTGTATATTAATGTTGTATCCTGCGACCTTGCTAAAATTACTTATTAGTTGCAGGAATTTTGTTGTTGTCGTTGTTAATTATTTTGAGCTTTCTATGTAGACAATCACATCATATGCAAAGACAATTTTATATCTCCCTTCCCCATCTGTATATCTTTCCTCTTCATACTGTATTAGCTAGGACTTCCAGTATGATGCTGAAAGACGTGATGAGAGGGGACATTCTTGTTGTGTTCCTCATCTTAGTGGGAAGTATTATACTATAGACTTTATAGCCATGTCTCAGAAAATCCTTGCAAAGACCCTGTGAGATAAGAACTATCGTATTCTTATTTTTTCATGTGAGGATACCAAAACCCAGAGAGGTCATACCCAAGGTTACATGGCTTGTAAGTGGTTAGAGAAGAGATTTAGAATCTCAATTCCTGCATCCAGTGTTCAGATTCTTAACCACTATTTCAGGCACTAAGACATCCTGTGAAAAACTGTCAAGATCCAGAGATGCTCAGACTTTCAGCCAGTACACAGATCCACTGAGGTATAAAGATCAATGCATATTGCAAAAGTTACTCAATTGATTTTAACATTTAGAATCTATCTGAATTATACTTTAATATATAAAGCTCAATGGAATCAGTCTGGTTAATTTACCATATGCCTCTCTATTACAATTAACTTAATTTCATCATATACAAGCTCCTAGGCTTGACACTGTTAGCCATCACACAACATAGATTAATGCGACACTGACCTGGATCTCTGAGGTCCCTATTCTAAAATGCAATGGATATTTTGGAAGTACAAATACAGACAGTGGTATTATCTGAAATCATTTAACAACAAGAGCAAACCTGATGAGACTGAATATTGTCATCATAGGCAACATCTTAGGCTTGTGTATCCAGAAATGGCTTAACTTTTGTACTGGGTGGGAGAAGAAATAAATCACTCCTCATCCACTATGCCCGGAAACGATTTACAAGTGAGATCAGATTTTGGGAAGGGCGTTTCTTTAAGCAGGAAAAGTAGCCCTTCTCCTTTCTGTGTAAACTTCCCACTAAATGAGATTCAGTTGAATTTTGACTTAGAGGTGAAGAGCTGGGAGATAAATTATTGCTGAGTTTCTAAAAGTACACAGTTCATGGCACAGAGTAGGCTCTTCAAGAATAATTGCTGGGAATTCCCTGGCAGTCCAGTGGTTAGGACTCTGAGCTTTCACTGCCGAGGGCCTGGTTTCAATCCCTGGTCAGGGAATTAAGATCCTGCAAGCCATGCGGTGCAGAAAAAAAAAAAAATTGCTAAATGACTGAGTGAATAAAAGAAAAATACCACACTGAGTGGCTTTTTTTTGGGAATGGGTTACATTCTCCTGAACTTACATCTGTGTCCTAAATAGGGTGATTTGTGTAACAGGATCCAGAATGAGGGTCCAAGCTGTGGGCTTCCTGTATATTCTGCCATTCCACTGGGCATGAATAGAGAGCAGATGAGAGGCAGTTTAAGGACCCCAGGTATCTTGTGGGAGAATCAGTGATTAAATGCAGCGAGGCTAAGAGATACGGCAGTTGTTGGAGTTAAGTCTGCCTGAGCACCTCAGTCCTCTAATCATATTCACCCTTAGGGAGAGACTGTAGGTACTATATTAGTTTCCTGAGGCTGCTGTAACAAATGACCACATCCTGGTTAGCTTAAAACACCATGCATTTATTCTCTTACAGCTCTGGAGGCCGGAGGTCCAAACTCACTATCACTGGGCTGAAATCAAGGCGTTGGCAGGGCTACACTCCTTCCAGAGGCTCTCGGAAAACATCTACGCCTCGCCCCTTGCAGCTCCTGGTAGCTGCGCCATCCTTTGGCTTGTGGCCACATCACTCCCATCTTCGTGACCAGCACCTTCCACTCTACCTCGGCTCTGGCTACAGATCATTTTCTCTTCTTTGGCAAATCTGCCTCTGCCTCACTCTTGTAAGGATACATGTAATTACATTTGGAGCCCACCCTGATAATCCAGGATAATCTCCCCATCTCAAGAACTTTAATCACACCTGCAAAGACTCTGTCATAGACCTTAACATTCACAGATGCCAGGGATTAGGCTATTTGAGGGCCATTATCCAGCCTCTACTACAGGGACATGAGCCTGACCAAGGGGCCTGTGAGGGGATAGTCTCCTGGCCAGGTCCCCAGAAACTATGCTATCATTCTAGGGTGAGCGAGTGCTGCTAAACAATGGCTCAAATTTTAGTGACACATGTCAATCTGCTCTTCAGCTGCAATTTATTTAGGTTGTTAATACAGCTACGGAGATACAGATCTGCTCACCATTCAGCTACTTTGCATCATGTCGTCAACCCACAAATGATCTGGTTCTTGCCTGGAGCAGAATTT
This sequence comes from Stenella coeruleoalba, assembly GCF_951394435.1. Lineage (NCBI taxonomy): Eukaryota > Metazoa > Chordata > Mammalia > Artiodactyla > Delphinidae > Stenella > Stenella coeruleoalba. Next base: position 54,543,559 of record NC_137148.1, read on the forward strand.
CAATTTAATGAATGCTGTAAAAATGAATGTGAGCATATTTATGTGGAATTAAGTTACAAAACGTTAAATTTAGTACTATACATTTTTCTGAGGTACAGCTCATTCGTGACTTCCCTTCCTATCATCTTGTGTTTGCACAGCTGGTAACTGTCAATTCAAAATGAAAACGGTGCTTGAAAATCAGAGGACATTTCACTGAGCTTGGGGCTTAGTTGTCACTGCTGAATTCTGTGATGATCTATATTCTTAGTTTATTGACTTTGGGGGGCAGGGTAATTACTATGATGTCACTCACACAGGGTTCCAGTGTTCACCCACTCTGTCATAGCGCAAGATACTTGAACCATATCCAGAGAATTTTTTTTTTCTGGTCTAACCACAGAAAGGAACACTGATATAAGGAATAGGTATAATCCTGGCATTGGGAGGGGCTCTCTAAGAGTTCAGAGTTCAGCTACAGCTCTGATGAACCACAAGCTCAGAGGTCTGGGGGACGGGGGGCAAAGAATGTTCCAGAAAGCATCAGAGCAGACTCTCTTTCTAACAACCATCCTCCTGTCAATGAAGGCTCCGGTGCCCTTCTCTCTCACTCCTTATTAGCAGGTGGTGCCTGGCACATTCTTTCCTAATGGTCTGGAAAGAGGATCTCAGTTGCAATAGTGGCTGTGTGTACAGCTGGATAGGTCTTATGATGAAAAATCCAGCCCAAGTCCCTCTTCTTCAGTTTCTGAGAGGCTCAGGACAGCTTGTGAAGGAAAATAGATCTTCAGCAGCTGCCCTCAAGGTTACCAACAACAGCAACCTCCTCTCCCTATCAGCCCTGCCAACCCCTCAAAAAGTATGTATTCTCCTTCACAAGGACTCTCAAGGCCGCCAGTCAATGGTCAACAAAAATTGAAAATCGATTTCAGATTTACCTCTGCTGGGAATTAAGTCTATTCCTTAGAAATAATGAGTTATGAGGTCATCAAAGGCTTGTTCTTTTTCCAGCTTGCAGAGACCTTTTAATTTTAGAAGAAAAAGTGACTAATTTAACAGGACATTCTAATTCCAGTGATGTGCTTTTTCCCATTTTAATGTCAATTGAACCACAAAAATGTTCATTTTTCTCTCTTCATTACTCCTCAGGGTTCAGAAAGAACAGTGTCGCCAAAGGGGAAAAAAACTGGGTAACTCCCACTCCCTCCACCCATTTTCCAAAAAACAAAATGCAGCTCTGGCCTCAGTCAGCCTATGTTTTCACTGTTCTTGGTGGGGCCATTCCACTCGCCAGCAGGGTACCCACAAGGCAACATTTTCCATGCTTTTTAGATAGTAGCAGGACATAAGCAAGACCACGCCGTTCAGAACACAGGACATTTAACAAGGTGGAGACAGTCTTGATAAGCAAAATCAAATTCTCTTGGAAAGTCTTCCAACAAACAAACTCACAACCCCCCTCCCCAAGTCCACAGATAGCATCTACTATGTGCCAGCTATGATGCTGATTCTGTTAAATACCTATGGACAGGCATTTTCTCACATGACCCTTTTAAGAGCCCTTGGATATCACACCAAATATTGCAGAACTGGGATTAGAACTGCATAACATAGTCTGCGTTTTTCAACCCTCTGCTCTAATCTGGAGGTTCTCAAACTTAAGAGGACATCAGAATCACCTGGAAGCCTTGTCAAAACGAAATGCTGAGCCTCACCTGAGAATTTCTGATTCAGTGGGTCAGGGGTTCACACTTTGAGGACCATGGCTCTAATGCCTCTCTCTGATCATCAACAATCGTATTCTAAAAGGACTCAAGGAAGAGCTTCAAATACAGAATGCCATTCTTTGGCTTTCGTTCCCTTCTATACTGCCTAAAAGACAGTCTGAGAAGGATGGCTGGTGTGCTCAAGGCCAGGTAGAGAAAAAGAAAAAGGAAGGAGCTAGAGACACCTGTTTCTCTTGTAACAATTTCTCAGCTCAAATAAAACTCTCTATAGTGGCCCAGGACCTCCATCCTGAAGGCTGTGGCTTTGAAGTGACGCTCCCCTTTGAAGTGAATGCCTCCTTTACATGGGCAGGACTTGACCCTATGGGAATGACTCATTTTTTTCCTCCACCGTCCCAGGTCTTAGGTTGGTTCTCATAATTTGGAATACTTTGCATTTTCCATGTCTCTTGAGCTACCCTTGTGCTGTCATTTTGACCCCACAGTGAACTCAGCCATTGAGGCACCCACACAGCTGCAAACTCATTAGCAATATTCTCTGCGAGTTTGAGTTTTTCTTTCTCTAAAACAGTGTGTCCCTCTCTCTCGTATTCTCTCTCTCCCTGTCTTACACTATTGCTCACAATCTTCTCATGGAATAGCTAACCATTGGTTGATTCAATAGCGAATCTGATGCAATGCAATAACATAAAATACCTGAAATAGAGACAGCCGGGTACTTTGACTACACTGTGCAGGGACCTAACAGGACTTCCGTTCTTCCATTTTTTCTTCCCCAACAACTTCTGTGTTCTGGACCTTAGACAGCCTCCCTCCTCCCCTCTCCCATTCACTTGGGATGGTCGAGACTTTCAGAAAGGAGTATAATGATACAGCTCCCCCCAGTGATGGCACAGACTGTAACTTGCCTGAACCTATAGAACAAGGGCTGTCATACCTCCGTAGCCCTCACGGAGCATGGTGAGGAGGCTCGCTCCTCAAAGGGGACGTTTGGCATGACCGAAACCTACACACTAAAGATTTCTTTTTAGATGTTTTAATCCCAACAAGTCAGAAGATAACAGTAATGGGAGATAAGGCCTCAAGTTCCACTTGCCAGTATTGAAAGTCTCATGGGTAGTCTTTGGGTTCCTTCCAAAGAATTTATAAAATGAATAGGGTTTGCTTGACATGGAAAAGGGAATCTAACATTTGTGGACGCCTACAATATACCAGGCACTGAGTGAGAGGTTCCAGCTACGCTGTTTAATTTAGTCACCATAATAGCTCTCAGAGGTTGGCTTTATTATTCCCATTTCGTAGTCAAGAAAGCTGAGGCTGAGAGGTTATGTAATTTGCCCAAGATTAAATTGAGCCAAGGCTGGAACCCAGACTTGTCTTTCTTCTATATTATATGGCTTTCTTGGAAAGGATATAGTAAATAAAGACGGCGGAGTGGAAGACAAAGGTAAGCAGCCTAGAAAGGAAAATCAAGAAAGAGTGCACAATGGAAAAATATCAAAGGTATTTGCATGGATTATGCAACCAAAACATTTCCCATTCTGACACTGATTCCAATGTGTGTTTTTTCAACCCACCACCAAGAAATTAACTCAATTCTCTGTGGATACTGACCCAATGTCCCATAAATTTAACTCAATTCTGACACTATCTACCTAGAGATAATGTCAGATTCCACAAGTTAAGGCCTTAGTCCCACAAGACTACACCCCCGCGCCCCCCCTCCCCCGCCCCCTTCAGATACCAATTGCAAGTCAAGGTTGTCACCTGTGCTTCTGACTCACCAGATACAAATCAGAGGTTTCCACAACCACCTCCTCAGGTTTGATTCATTTACTAGTGCAGCTGACAAAACTCAGGAAATTAGTTTACCTACTAGATTGCCAAATTGATTTCAAAGGATACTACTCAACAGCCAGATGAAGATACCTAGGTCGAGGTCCTCAAGGTAGGAATTTCTGCCACATGGAATTTGGGGCCCAGCACATGGATGTTCTGTTTGGTTCACCAACCTGGAAGCTCATCCTTTTGGGGTTTTATGGAGGCTTCTTTCCACAGGCATAATTGATTAAATCATTAGCCATGGGTGGATGAATTCAATCTGCAGCCCCTCTCCCCACCCCAGAGGTCAGAGGGTGGGGCTGAAAGTTCCAACCCTCTAATCAAGGCTGGTTCCCCTGGCAACCATCCTACGTCCTTCGGTTACCTAGGAGCTTTCCAAAAGTCACCTCATTAACATAAGATAAGATACCTTGATCAACTGATAGCTTCATTTAAGAAATTCCGAGGGTTTTAGGAGTTCTTGCCAGAAACAGGAAGGAAGGCAAAACATATATTTCTAATAATAAATCACAGTAACACAACATTTAAAAACCATTAACAACAGGCAGACGTTTTAAATACAGACAGATTTGAAAAGTAATGAGAGACACTAATAGAAAGTCTCAGCGTAGATGAAGAGTACAACCTAAGAGAAGAGCAGGAAAGGAGAACGAGCACCAAATGCTCGTCCATGAATATATGAACGCACCATAGCAAAGATGCTGCAGAAACGTGACCGAGATGATGGAGAATAGGAATGTGGACAACTCCAACTAAAATCAAGTATTCGTTTAGTCTTGTTTAAAAAGGGAGTAGAGGGGCTTCCCTGGTGGCGCAGTGGTTGAGAGTCCGCCTGCCGATGCAGGGGACACGGGTTCGTGCCCCGGTCTGGGAAGATCCCACATGCCGCGGAGCGGCTGGGCCCATGAGCCATGGCCGTTGAGCCTGCGTGTCCGGAGCCTGTGCTCCGGAACGGGAGAGGCCACAGCAGTGAGAGGCCCGCGTACTGCAAAAAAAAAAAAGGGAGTAGAAAAGGAAATACAAATAAGAGATTCTATGAATGGTAAACCCTAGAAATGTGTAAAAGAATTAGAAAAATAAGTTGCCCAAAGCAGAGAGAGAAGAGGAGGAAGAAAAGAAGAGGAAGAGGAAGGAGAAGGACGGGAGGAAGGAGAGGAGGAAGAAGGAAGAGGAGGAGAAGAGGGAGAAGGGGGAGGGGAGCCAGAGAGGGAGGAGGAGGGAGGAGGAAGGAGGGGGAGTCAGGGGGGAGGAGGGGAGAAAGAGAAGAGAGGGGAAGAAAGGGGAGAGGAGTGGAGAGGAGCAAGACACAGGAGGAGAGACAATTTTTTTAAAATGTTTCTAAGGAACAGACATGCATTATTCTGATGTTTGTAGGTATACCGAGTTTCTCTTAATGAGGGAAAATACAAAATACCTCTGATAATTTCAAAATAAAACTAGAGACAGCCTAAAGTGCTAGTACCAGCGAGGGGTTCTTCAGAGAAAGGAGCTATGTGAATCAGAAAGCTGGGCTCCACGTTTTTCTTCAAGATACCTGAAAAAACCCTGGTGAATTCATTTCCCTTCCCTTCCTTGCTTTTCTTGGCTCATTACTAAGGTGGAGCAGCCAGATCCCGTCGCAACGCCCAGGCAATAAAGGGTTGGTTGGGGAGACACACCTGCTACTCTCTCTTTTATAGCTGGGAGCACACAGTGCTGTTTAGGATTTACACCAGGTCTGAAAATGCCCCCAAAGCAGACCCCGTCTATAAGGTAACTAGCAGAGACAGTCCAGACTCAGCTACAGATCCCTCCTGGACCCTATTCCATGCAGCTGTCTTTATGGACTATAGGATGGTAACTGAGGTTAATTACCACTGAAAGATACACACCATATGATTTTTATGTCCATTTAGTGAGATAGTTCCAGCATAGAGAGATTTTCCCAGGGGCAGCGCAGTGACTTAGTCTCCAGGTTTCTGTGTTCCTTACATTTATGGGTTATGCACAAGCTAATGGGGTAATTATCAGTGCTCCAGCCGAAGCCCCTTTACCATTTCCCCCTGCCTCCTGCCTAAATGTCAAACCCATTGTCTTCTTGGGCTTCAGTTTTTCCACATTTTGTAGTCTTCATCATTTAACTGCAGTTGGAAAGGGGGAAAAAAAGTTACCACAACTGGAGGTTGGCAGCCTTGACTGTTGCTCTCTGCTCCAGAGAGATTTTGTTTTTCAAATCATGGAATAAAATGATTTAAGAAAAAGAATCCTCGGCGCTCAGGCTCTGCCTTCCGAGCTTCAAAGCCTTTCACAAGCTGCAATTCATTAAACGCAATAAGCCAGCGGACCGACCTCTGCAGGGAGAGGGGCCAAGGCCTCCCACCCCACCCTCCTTCTCTTTGTGTTCCCGACCACGGCAGGCAGGAGGGGGCAGGATAATGGTGCTCCCATCGGGCTGCCGCCCATGGCCCTCCGCCCAGGCCTGCCTTTCCTCTCCTCCCTGCCAGGGCTCCACGCTCCACTTAGCCATTGGGTACAGGATCTTCTCTCCTCCAGGCTGCTTTTGTCTGTCTTTCACAAAACAGTCTGCCCACATTTTTACTTCCTTTATATAAATGAAGAATTTCCTAGCCACGGGGCCCAACCAAGCCTGACATCAGTCCCCTAGGACAGATTCTTCCCTGCTTGACCACTCAAGGGCCAACAGCCAAGTGGTATCACACCCCTCCATCACCATGAGACAGGGCCAGTGTGTCCCTCACAGCAGGCAGGGTCCATTAGCCCCACATGAGCCCTTGGCATCCCCGCCAGATCCAGTTGCTCCTGGGCAGTTCCCCATCCTCTGCTGCTGAAGGGTTGCCTCTCCAGGGAGCGTGCAGGCACGATGGGTAGTGAGTCTTTGGTATCAGGGTCACTGAAACGAGGAGTATGTGGTCTACTGAGCTCCCATGAGTCATTGCACAGTTTGCAAGTCCCAGTCTGTTTGCTTTCTGTACTTACACATGGACCCTACCCAGACCCTTTCTTAGAGAGAGGGAAAAAAATAATAAAGCACCCACAAGGCCCAACCATGGCATATTAAATTTCATAAGGCAATGCCGAATTAATTTTTATGGTTCTTCTTTCTTTCCAGTTCCTTCCCGCTCCTCAACTCTGCCCACTAGTTTAAGAAAAAACAAGCCTAGTATCCCCTTAAAGTACTGCATTCATAATTCTAGTGTTAGAAGGCAGATCTGGTCTACTGTTAACTGTGGAGCGTTTCCCAGTAGTACTGAAAACACGAGTTTCATCCACAGATCAACCTTAGAAGCAAAAACTTGTGTCAGGATCTTCATGGGCCAGAGTTCATGTGGGGAAAAGATGAGTAACCACACCCCAAGCCGGGCCTGCCCTATCCTATGCCTTCTTCACCATAACGCACCCAACCTCTCTGCCTTTCCTCCAGGTCTGCCCCCAGGGCACGGGTTTTCTCCAGTGTTCCCTCCTCCTGACAAAAGGTCCATATCCTGCCCCGCACTGAAGGCCCAGCACCTCTCCCAGCACCTTCACCAAGGCTTTTCTATTTGCTCCAGCACAAGTGGACCTCCGTTTTCTCTGAAGTCTTAAAAATGTTTGTACTCATCAATGTTCAAAATCATAAGTTTGGACCTGGAACGAGCCTAGATTCCCACCCTCTCCATTTCCAGAAGAGAAAAACTGAGTCATTGAGAGCTTCAGTGATTTCCCCTGTTTCACACAGTTGGTTCGTAGAAGGGCAAGACAAGAATCTGAGTCTCCTGGCAATGACCTGCCCAACTTCCCCCTACAGAGGTTGCCAGAAACAGGGATACCTGCAGATCCCCAAGGACATCGGGCATTGGGCAGGGCACACTTAGTCCCCATAAAAAGCAATCGAGGCAAAAGGGCTACTGCTTTTAGCAGAATTCATTTCATTCCTCGGTCAGGCCACAGGCTGGGCCCCCTCTGGATGGAGAGTACTCAGATGTGGTCACTAACATATTCAAAGTTGAAAACTATCACTTTATTATGATGTTAATTGGCACCAACCTGACCATGAAGGCAACCTGTATGACAGGACTTGGTTACAAGGAGGAGGTCCAGATGACTCAAAAGATATGTATGTTAAACTAGTCTTTTCCTTTTAAAATAATTTCAAATTTACAGAAAACCTTCAAGAGGGTGAAGAACTTTTTTCTAAACCTTTTGAGAGTAAATTACTGACAAGATGTGCCATGACTCCCCCCCAAAATACCTGAGTGTATAATTCCTACTAAAAGGATATTTTCCTACATAACCACATTACAAACATCAAAATCCAGACACTCACACTGATACATTACTAGTCTCTAATTCACAGACCCCGTTCAAGTTTTGCCAATTGTCCAAACAATGTTTTTTACGATAAAAAGCACCCAATAGGGCTTCCCTGGAGGCGCAGTGGTTGAGAGTCCGCCTGCCGATGCAGGGGACACGGCTTCGTGCCCCTGTCCGGGAGGATCCCACATGCCGCGGAGCGGCTGGGCCCGTGAGCCATGGCCGCTGAGCCTGCGCGTCCAGAGCCTGTGCTCCGCAACGGGAGAGGCCGCAGCAGTGAGAGGCCCGCGTACCGCAAAAAAAAAAAAAAAGCACCCAATACAGGATTGTATGTTAGATTTAGTTGTGACATCTTTTAATCCCCAGCAATCTAGAATATTTCTTCAGTCTTTCCTTGAGTTTCGTGACTTCAACGTTTTTGAAAAGATTACAGACCAATTATTTTATAGAAAATTCCTCAATCTGGGTTTATCTGGTATTTCTTCATGAATAGATTAGATTTTGCATTTTGGGTAGAAATATCACAGAATTGATGTTCTTATTGTTTCTCAGGTGGTGTATCAGTTTGTCCCATTAACATTAACCCCTTATGAGCAGAATAACACAGCATCAAAACACATAAAGCAAAACCCTGAAACTTATGAAGGAAGTTACAGAAGTACAAAAATAGGGAAAGACTTTAACAATATTCTCTCTTTTCTTTTTTTGCTAGACTGGAGTCAGTAAAGAGAAAGAGAATTTGAGAAATACAATTGATACAGTTGGCTCTTTTTATATATATTGACTTTTGGACCAAATAAACAGATAAATATTTTTCCCTATACTTTACATGCTTTGGGTTACAGAGAAAACAGTAATAACTTTCCCAAACAAGACATTTTATATTTTATTTTAATAATAAAATTATTAAAAATTAAATCACTACTTGATTATTCAAAGATCCTTTTAGAAATAATTCTTGGGACAAATAAAAAATCAAAACTATAATTAAAGAATCCTTAGAAAGTAATAATAAGGAGATCATCATATTTTAAAATCTGTAGTATGGGATCAATGTAATCTGAATTATATTTATAATATTCAACGCAGTAAATAAAGACTAAAAAAGTGTACTAAAATTCACTGAAGACATTAAAAAGAAAGCCAAAATACCAAAATAAAGAGGGAAAAGACTCATTAAAGGAGAAGTAAAAACTAATAAGCTGAAATTGGAATAAATGAAAGAAATAATCAATAAATATAAGGGCAGGAAGAATCTGTGATTACTAAAGTAGTGTGTATTGCTTCAGAATTGTACAGATAGATGAATGAAATTATATAAAGTGCCCAGAAACAGAGTTCATGTATAAGTATTTCATATATCAACAAGGTGGCATTTTGTATCAATGAAGGATGACTCTATTATTTAATAAATGGTGCTGGGAAAATAGGTTAACCTCAAGAGGTCAGGGAAGGAAGTAAGATTTCTTCCTTATACCATGTACCCAAAATTACAAATGATTAAAGAGTTACTTTAAACATTAAAAACTTATTTCTAAATATTAGAAAAAAAGATAAATATTATATCCTACAGGAGAAACAATCTTCTGAAATAGCATCAAGTATAGACACTCTAAAGTAAAAAGGTAAGTATATTTGATTACATGACATTTGAATAATTATAAACTAAAATTAAAAGAAAATAAATTATAAAACTATTTACATTACATAAAAGAAAGAGAAGGCATCCTAATATATAAATAGCTCTTACAAAGCTATTAAAAATAGGGAGACCCCATTTATTGGTGATATGTACGTATATATTTCATCAACAAATAAATGAAAAAATACTAAACCACAGCAATAATCAAAAAGATTCAAATTAGAATAATGAGATAGAACTTTATGCTTCTCAACTTGACAAAGGTTAACAAAGATACAGTCTACCCAATGTAGACTGCAAGGAGAAACAGACATTTCATATACTACTTGTACAAATATAATTTAGAACAATTTTACTGGAGAGAAATATGTCAGTGTGTATAAAAACTTTAACGTGGGGACTTCCCTGGTGGTGCAGTGGTTAAGAATCACCTGCCAATGCAGGGGACATGGGTTCAATCCCTGGTCAGGGAAGATCTTACATGCTGCAGAGCAACTAAGCCCATAGGCCACAACTACTGAGCCTGCGTGCTGCAACTACTGAAGCCCATGCACCTAGAGGCTGAGCTCCACAACAAGAGAAGCCACCGCAATGAGAAGCCCGCGCACCGCAACGAAGAGTAGCCCCCGCTCACCGCACCTAAGGAAAGCCTGCACGTGCAGCAACGAAGACCCAACACAGCCAAAAAAAAGGTTAAAAAAAAATTTAACCTGTGTATTCCACTTCTAGAAATGTATTCTAAATATATACTTATAAAGGTGAGCAAAGACTTAGGTTAAAATTACAGACAACCTACATGCCCAACAATGGGGGTTGATTGACTAAATTATGGTACATGAAAGATGGAATAATAGCTCTTAAAATCATTTTACAGAAAAATATATAATGCTGAGTAAAAAATACAGGATGTAATACATATGATTCCTCCTTTAGTTAAAAATATATACATACATACAATACGTAATTTTATATATACTTAAATGTATGTATATATGTATATATTTGTACATATATGTGAAAACAGACCAGATGAATTCGTCACAATGTTAACATATTAACAACAGTTATCTCTGTTTAGATGATTTTTGTTTTTCTATTGATAGTTTTTGTGTTTTTCATGTTTTCTATTCACTATAGAAATAAGGTTAACTGTGCATGGATGTTTTTATAAACAGGAAAAGAAAATCCACCATTTAAAAGAAAAAATCATTGGAATCCTTTAATGACAATCACTAAATTTTTTTCCCCCCAAAATTGCTGGTAATGAGCTTGGCTCAGTAAGCCAAAGCCGGATATATTAAGGTTGCCTTCTCCTCCTCCATCCCTGCTCATCCACCCCTCCTCCCATGACTGCATCCCCAGAGCGCTCCTCTGTACACTTTGTATACAAACAGCTCCTTCTCTGAGCCCTTTCCTGGGTTCCTGGAACAAGGAAGCGGCTGGGAAGCCACACTGAGCCTTGGGGTTCCACAGCAGCTCCAATCTTCCACCCTAGACCCCTGTGGACAGTGTACCTTCGAGCAGATTCATCCCTACATGACTCTGCTGAGCCCCAGCCAGCCCCAACACAATGGGAACTTCACAGCTTCCACGGAAAGGAAGCCAAGCTAACAGCCCGGAGTGGTCAGAACATAGTGTCCAAGCCTCAGAGCAGAGGGCAGCCTGTGGCGATTGTTGTCACTATCCATGTGTCCAGGTCGACAACAGAGACCCACGGAACGGCAGTGACTAACAGAGCATCTGAGGCCAGCCTGGGATGACTTTATTCACAAGCAGACAAGAGACACATTACAATCATTGAGGTTAACTGTGCAGAACAAGGCTAAAAAGACATTGCCACTGCTCCCCCAGGCACCTGGCCTACGGGCCTGGCTCCTCTAGACCTCTCCAAGAAATGAGGGGAGATGGACAGTACATAGAGTGGCTTCCAGGCCACAAAGGAGTGTGATTTTGAAAGCTTCTGTTAGCCTCTAAGCCCCTCCCCACTAGCTTCTGTCGACTAAAATAATCTCTAGAAGCCTAGGGACAGTCAGTTCATAGTAGTCCACATGAGTAGACTTGCAGCCTTCTCCTGTGAAGGCCCCTTAGAAACAGAATGGTGGCCAGGTGCATTCTGAGGAGAGGGTGGCAGTGATGAAAGTGTTTCCTAAGTGACCAGATCTAGAAGGAGACCATGAGTGATGCAGGGGCCACTGCAGGGCTCCAGGGCCATCAGGGAAGAGGAAAAACCAGAAAAGGGGAGTGTCTAAAGCAGGGTGAAGAGGCTCGAAGACACAGTTTTCCCCATTTTTTGTCCTGGGCCAGCCCTGGGTTTGGGGTTTCTGCCGTCTTCAGTGCGGTGTACAGGGAGAAAAGGGCTTCTTGTTTGATTTGCACATACACCAGGCTTAGGAGAGTGGTTCTCAGCTGAGATCCCTCAACTTCTTGTTCTGCGCTTGTTCTGTAATCATTGGTATTCGTTTGGTTATTTGGAAGAAAATTTAATGTAAAATCCATGTGGATTTAACATTTTGAAGGGTCTATTTGTTTTCACATATTTAGATCCGAAGCTTTGGCTTGAATGGTAAGCACTCAACCATGCCTTTGTATCAGACCTTCCTGTTTCCTTTGCCATCATCATAACTTTCCTGTCCAGTGTCTTAGCTCTCCTGAGAGCTTCCTTCTGCAGGGAGTGGATGAGGGAGAATGGCTGGCATGAGAGAGAAGCCAAGACTACTGAACATCAGGACTTCCCTGGTGGCGCAGTGGTTAAGAATCCACCTGCCAACGCAGGGGACACGGGTTTGATCTCCGGTCCAGGAAGATCCCACATGCCGCGGTGCAACTAAGCCCGTGCACCACAACTACTGAGCCTGCACCCTAGGGCCTGCAAGCCATAACTACTGAGCCCACCCTCCGCAACTACCGAGCCCATGTGCTGCAACTACTGAAGTCCGCGTGCCTAGAGCCCATGTTCCGCAAGAAGAGAAGCCACAGAAATGAGAAGCCTGCACACCACAAGGAAGAGTAGCCCCCCCTCACCGCAACTAGAGAAAGCCCATGCACAGCAATGAAGACCCAACACAGGCAAATAAATAATAAAAAGAGCAATTAAAAAAAAATAAGGGAAAAAAATCAATGAAATAATAGAAAAAAATAATATGGAATATCAGTGAAAGCAAAAGCTTTAAAAAAAAAGAAAAAAGACTACTGAACATCAATGGGCTCCAGCCACGTACTGGCTCAAACTCACTGTAACGTGTTCCTGATTCTAGAGGTCGTATTATTTTCACTTAACCCAGTGGGTTAAGGAAGGGACTTAGATCGTAATGTTTCATGATGTGGAGCTCACTTCACCTATAGATACAGAAGGCCCCCAAATTAATTATAGCTTATGCCTATCCTCTAAGATGTCTCAGTGATCCCAGGCTGCTCCAGGCAAGAGACATGAAGAGCCAAAGCCACATCTTCTCAACATGATTCCAGGAAAAGCCCATTTATTCTGTATAGTCAGCTCTGTGGCTTCAGTGAACTTTTCCTCTTGGTCTACGAGAAGCTTAGGAAACAGTATTCCCTTTGAGGAAATGATTTCAATACTCATGTTTTGTCATGCATAATTCAGTACAGGAGACTTCTCAGGACACATATCAGTGGACTTCGATAATGTCCATAGGTCTTCTTTGTCCCATGCATATTGATCTAAATTATAAGTCATAAACTAAATTTGCTATATTGTTATCACTGTAAGTGGCATTTATGCTGCTGATGATATATCCATTTAAGAAAGGATCATGTAGGGCTGGTTCTGTGTCTAGACCAATAACAGCAGATCCCTGACATATTACAAATTGGAGGAAGGATGGAAAGAGTAAGAAAAAAGGAAAGCTAGAAATGAAAGTCTCCTCCCACTATTCTCCTTTATCAAAGTGGCTTTGTTTTTGTCTTTTTTGTTTTTAAGGAAAACAAGGAGTGTTTTTTTCATAAATCATAGTCTTTTAGAGACATCTCCACTAAAAATAAACAGAGGTTCTTACTAAATTGTTCCAAGTTTACATTCTTTGATGAGTTGGGCGGTCAGGAGAGAGAAATATTTTCCCTAAGTGGCCACCTGGTTCAGTTCTCCCATCTCCTGACCCCTTCTCCTGAGAACTCCCTTGCTTAATTCAAGTCTTGTATTTGCTTTGGGCTTCCATTCACTACAGTGGGTCTTTTCTGCAGGAGAGTCATTCCAGTCCCACAGACAGCCTTGGTTCTGGGTTCTTCCGTCATGTAAATCATTTGTTAAATCACCTCATTTCTCCCATTTCTGTTTGTGGGGAGGATTTGTTATTTTAAAAAATCTAGCTCAATGTCTTATGTCCAATTGCACTGACTCTCTTTAGACCATCAGAATTTCAGAAAAATCAGAGTCGGTAGTAAACACTGGCATAAGGATAGATATAAAGAGACAACTGAATTGAGAGAAATAAACCTTTATATTTAAGGTCAATTGATTTTTGACACAAAATTCAATGAAGAAAGAACGGTCATTTAAACAAAAAATGTTGGGAAAATTGTATCTCCACATGCGAAAAGGTCAACTCAGACATCACACCATACACAAAAATTAACTTAAGATGGATCAGAGACCTAAATGTGAAAGCTAAAATATAAAACATTTGGAAGAAAACAGGAGAAAATCTTCAGGAACTTGGGGTAGGCAAAAACATCCTCCATACAACACTGAAAGTATGAGCCACGAAAAGAAAAAATTGATAATTTGGACTTCATTAAAAATCAAAATTTTTGTGGTTCAAAGACATCATTAAGAAAATGAAAAGATAAGCCACAAATTGGGAGAAAATATTTTTGCAAATTACACGTATGATGAAGGACTATTATCTAGAATATACAAAAAACTCTTACAATTCAAAAATAAGAAGACAAAAAAAATCATATAAAAGTTGACCTAAGGTATGAATAAACATTTCACCAAAGAAGATATATGAATAGCAAATAAGTTCACAAAAGGAAGTTCCATCTCATTAGTCATTAGGAGAAAGGAAATCAAAACCACAATGAGATATCATATCATGCCCACTAGAATGGCTATAATCAAAAAGACAGATAATAGCAAATGTTGTCCAGGATGTGGAGAAATAGGAAACCTCACACAGTGCTAGTAAGAATATAAAATGGTACAGATGCTTTGAAAAAAGTTTGACAGTTTCTTAAAACTTAAACATAACTTTACCATATGACCCAGCAATTCCAGACCTACTCATTTAACCAAGAGAAATGATAACATATGTCCACACTAAGACTTGCATGCAAATATTCACAGCAATGTAATTCATAATAGCCTAGCAGTGGACATAACCCAAATGTCCATAAACCAGTGAATAGATAAACGAAATGTGGTATATTCATACAATGGAATATTCTCAGCAATAAAAAGGAATGAAATAGTGATACATGCTACAACATTAATAAACCTCAAAAACATTATTTTGAGTGAAAGAAGCCAGACACAAAAGACTACATATTGAATGATTCCATTTATATGAAATGTACAGAAAATGCAAATCTACAGAAATGGAAAGTAAATTAGTGGTTGCCTGAGGCTGGGGATGGGATAAAGATTAAGTGTAAATGGATATGAGAAATCTCACTAGAGTAATACAAATGTTTTGAAACGATTATTGTGCTTTTATACAACTCGGTAAATCTACATAAAGATCACTGAATTGCCCACCTAAAATGGGTGAATCTCATGATATGTTATTTGTTAAATAAATTTGTTAAAAGTCAGTAGCCACCAAAGGGAACATGATAGAAGATGTAAAGCTAACCTCTCAATCTCAACTTCAAATGTTTTCTATTCTTCATTAACCATTTAAAAAAAGAGAATAGTTCTCTAACTGCGAAGAATATAATAGAGAATATCTTTTCTGAAAGCATACGATGATCCATTAGTAGAAAAGAAGCAAGTTCAAACTAACCTAGCCATAATCAAAGGGAAAGCTAGTTTTCTTCTATACATTTTCTTTGTAGAAGATACCCCATCTCAATATAAATGTATCCCGTCTCGAAAAGATTTAGTCCTGAATCCCATATTCTGAAGTCAGATAGATATTGGGGATATCATCCATGATATTTCTCCCACAGATCTTTTCCAACAGAACGAAAAGAAAGAAGGAGGGAGAAGGATGGAAGGGAAAAAGAAGAAAGAAAAGCCAACAAGTTCGAAGAAGAAACAAAATATTTGAGATTTGAAGACGCTCCAGTCAATCTCCAAGGTTGGAAAAATTTCACAAAGTTGGTGACTCAAATTCCCATGGCTCCCCACTCTTAGGGCCAGTTTGCAGGGAGAAGACCCCAGTGCTACTCCACACTCCCCGCCCCTCCACCCCCCCCACCCCCCCGCCAGCACACACACACCCTCACACTCGATTCCTGAATAAATACAAACACAAGTTATACCAAAGGACTCCAAGCAAAACCCAGCTACTCCCTGAATTGATTAACTCTAGGGTCAACCAAAGTGACCAAGTACCTTAACTTCTGATAGCCAGGAAAATACACAAACAGCTACCTACTTATGGAAGTCCCCAATGCCAAGGAGAATGCAGCCTGTCCCAAACCCCAAGTCAGATTATTCTTCATAGGTTCCTGTGATCTCTTTAATAATGATGTTCCCTTTTTTCTTTCAACTGAGAGGTTGCTGATCATTAGACAGTCAAGATTCTTCTAAAGAAGAAATACAAATTGGGAGGTTTCAGAACATGTGTCTGCAAATCCAAAACCTACGGCTGCTTCTGTCCGGGGTTAGCCCTGAAATGGAAACTAGAGTATATGTGTTTAACTTATTGTCAACTATGACCAGATCCTAATCAATGCTATTTTCTATTGCCTTCAGCCAGAAGAAGAATTCAAGTCAGGAAAGGCTTGTAAAGGAACGATGTTGCGGAGATGACAGGGGTCTAGTTCTCCTTTAAGAACTGGGACCCTTTCTTTGATAGGCTGGAGAGAAAGGTGTGAGAAATGAACCTCCTGCTGACACAAAGAAGGGGTTCTCGTAACTGTTTACTTTACCCACATCAGCTCTGAACATCTATCAGACAAAAGGTGGCTTGTTCCTTTGCAGACTCAGTGATCTGCGGAATTGGCTGAGGTAGTTCCAAAAGGTGTTCGGCCAGTGCAAATGCATGAGCTTGAAGAAGGGCTTGCCAAGTCCTGTTAAGGTTTATAGAAGTCAAGAAGCCATGGCATTCCAGCTCTGCTCATATTTCTCCAGCTCGGCTTAAGTTTTGTGCCTGCAGTTCACTGGCTTTTTTGTATTTTGATTTTCATTAACACAGAAGGCTTGCTGTTGGCAATAACGCCTTGGAACGTCCTTGCTGGAGCTTAACATTTCAGCACATTTTGCATTGCCGAATGATGGGGTTGTGGTTTGCCAGGAAGGGACTGTTAACGCTTTCCTCCTAGAACTGGGTAGAACTATCCCTGTGCAAACCTCTGCTAGTTTAAACAAAGCTTCTGTGAAGGCAAAGCAAGAGAAAAGCTGCTATAAATGCTTTTATAGGCTGCATCGGTGATTTACAACCTGCTTTATTAATCCTATAAAAAGGCACAGCTGAACGCCTTTAAGTTACATGCATACAGATGACTAATTAAATACACAGTTAAAAGTCTTGACCCAGCACAATTCTCACCATTAAAGAAATGTCTTGAATTCCCCTCTAGGCAAAAGTTTTTGGATGAATTTGTGGGTGGAAGAGGATGGGGTGGGGTGTGGAGGGAGAAGGATGACATCCTAGATGACAGCAGGTGAGAGAGCAGAGGGGAAATGGAGTTTCTGCTGGTTCATGTTTACCCACCCTTCACACTTACTAATGACAACAACACGGCAGCCATATGACCGCCCGACACTGCCAAAGGCCACTTCCTCTGACCTCTGACAATGACTGGGCTACGGTTAGGTTGAGTGGGGATGAATTACAGTGGCTTTGGATACAGAAAGAATAATAGAATCCTAACATTCGGGTTAGGAAGCATCTAAGCAGACTTGCTGACCCCAATTGGTTTATACCTTTAGAAACTGAGACTTGGGGATGAGAGGATTTTTTTTCCATCACAGGACTAGCTATCAGCAAAACCAGGATGAGGACCCAGAAGCGACCTCTACAACATTAACCTTTCCGAGACACCATTCATTCCTGAGGCTGTGTTGCCAGAAGACACAACATATTTTGATGGGGGAGAGACGGGATTAGTGGAAGGCAAGTCAGGTAGGGTACGATTCCAAAACTCTAAACGTTTGCCAAACCACTTATCAGAAACATAAAAGGCCCTTTCAGTTTTAAGGTTTTGGGGAGGGATTGGGAGAGGCGGGAGTGGCCTTTCCCATCAAGGGACAAGCCCCAGCAATTCTTCCCTCAGCTAAGTGGGGTTTTCTTTGTTGGCTGGCCCTCGCACAAAGTCTGGCTCTGTACAAAACATTTTTAGAAACTCCCAAATCAGGCTGTGAAAGTGTTGTGCAAGTACACCGGGGCAAAGGTCAGGAAGATTGGATAGCACTCCTGCGGGGCTGCTTGGGGCAGCGGGTGTTACTCCTCTTGCATTAGCACTTGAGGTGACCCACCAAGGTCAAGGTTACCTCCACACCTACAGGCTGCCCAAATAAAGACCCGCAGCTGAGAACTTTTCTTCCCCTTGCACAGCTCTACCTGCTTTGTCTGCTTCCCTCATGACCCTGGATCCATTTCCTCAGTTCCAAAACAGAAGACAAGTTTTCTTCCCTCTTTATATATGGAGCACGGAGCCTAGCTGTTGCCTCTACACAGAAACATGGTCCTCTTTGCCCTTACTGTTTTTTATTTATCTTCCACCCCTTTCACCAGCTAATTCCTATCCGTTATTCAAGTTTCAGCTCAGAGGTCTTGAAAGTTCAAGTCAGAGAAGTCTTTCTGGATCCCAGGAGTAGATCCAGGGCTCCCTCATCCGCTCCCACAGGAGGCTTTGCATATCTTTGTCATAGAAAGCACTCATCACACTCTCTTCTAATTGTCTAGGTTCAGGTTGTTTCTATCTGCCGACTATAGGCTCCATGAGGGCAGGAACCATCTTCTCTTATTCACCATTGTATCTCTGGTATATATATATTATGGTGCCTGACATATAGAGGGGTGCTTATAAAACACAAGCAATTCTGAAGTAGATAAATGTCCCTCTTTGTTTCTCACCATCTCTCCATTGCTTTCCATATCTGAAAACAGTTTAACAGAATATAATTTTTCATTAAAATAAAAAATTATTTTACTTTAAACACAGAGAAGTGGAAAATGACTCAATGCAGGGATTGGATTAGTTTCACAGGGTTGCCATAACAAAATGCCAAAGACTAGGTGGCTTACATGACAAAAATTTATTGTCTCGAGGCCAGAAGGCCAAATCAAGATGTCAGCAGGAATGGTTCCTTCTGATTACTACGAAGGAAGGATCTGCTCCAGGCCTCTCTCTTTGGCATGCAGATGGCTGCCTTCATGTTCACATGGCATTCTTTCTGTATGACTGTTTGTCTCCAAGTTTCTCCCTTTTTATAAGGACACCAGTTATATTGGATTAGGACCCTCCCTAATGACCTCATTTTAACTTGATTACCTCTGTAAAGACCCTAATCTCCAAATAAGGTCACATTCTGAGGTACTGGGGGTTAGGACTTCAAAAAATGAATTTTGGGGGACATGATTCAACCCATAATAGGAATAGTGGATGTCACTGCAACTATAGCTGGCCACTTGAAAGACTAAAATCACAATGAAATAAAAATATCTCAACATTCTCTGTAGGCTGGATACAGTCACTTCTAATAGAGTTTTGAAAGCCAGGCTAGCATATTCTAAGGAAATCATCTCCAAATTGAAGCCTTAGGATTTTCAAAACCCTCCACCAGAGTGTTCAACTAGAATATAAGGTGCTGTAGACGCACTTTGCTAAAAGAACCCCCTGGATCACTTGTCACAGTCAAATAATTGCAGCCCTTTCCCCTCACAATCATTTCTGTGACCATGCCAAGAAGCAAAGGGAAATTGAGTTTCCCAAGGGCATTATGGAGCTTCCATCCCTTGTTCTAAACTTGCGCTATTATTCCCAGAATACCTGTGATATTGGAATTTGATCCATAAACCGGATGAGTAATCAGCTAAGGTCACTTAGAGGTAAAACATGCCTCTGCTTGCTGATTCAGCATTTCTTTTGTAAGTGCTCTTTATATATGAAGGAAGGTGGCTCTTAATGTGGCCCATTTTTCCCCCAAGGTTCCAAATTTCAGTTTTATTTATGAATTTTTCCCTGCCAAAATTTTAAATGCTTATGTAGTCAAGCAATAAGTCTTTTCCTTTTTATCTTTTACTTTTCCCATGTGTTTTCCTCTCAGGAGGCTTGCTGATTCCCTAATGGCATCCTCCATCCCCTGCCTCCTACACCAGGAGTTCTTCATGGAGTCTTGAGGAACTGCACAGGCTCCTTAAGTGATAGGATTTATTTTTTCAGAGGTGGCTTTGCAATATCCTGGATAAGACACATTTAATAGCATCAAATAGCACTTCTTTTATAGCGTTTGTCATATTTTATGTAATTGGGTAGATGTCTGTGTCTCCCACCAGACTGACCTCCACTGAAGACAGAGACTATGTCTTATTCACTGTTTTAGCCCTGGAACCTAACCCTCTGTGTTCAACACAGGTGAATGCCACTGGTGAATACCTATCCAACATCTGTGAATTCCATCACTGGGGGACCTCTCCTCTCACCTGGGTGCCCCTTATCCTTTAAGCATCCATGTCTTGCATGTTAAATTCCCTCAGATTATTCAAAACTCAGCATCGGATAACAACATCAATGGTCAGAGATATGGTAATAATGGTCACATGGTATTAAGACAATGGTCACATGGTATTAAGTGGTCATGTGACCCCATTCCAAAACTAGTTTTATTAGCAAAAAAGAGCAAAGAACTAAATCCTTTGGAGTCACTCAAATTCTATTTCTAGGCCTATTTTGCCTACATATGTGGCTGAACCAGAGTGATACTTTCTCACCCAACACCTTGACTATTTAAGTTAACCTTTATCATTCACTCCTTCTCAGAGTCACGCAATCAACAAAAGCCCACGCCTTAGTAGCTTCCATTTTGCTGTTACTGTTCATAAAGGAGAGAAGCTAGACATTTATTGAGAAATTGATGCTGTAAAAAGAATTCTAGATACAAACTGGGCCATTAAATAGAATAACAGAATAATGGGAATCTTTTTCTCAGAATACACGTGTGGCAACCACCACACTCTCCCACTCATTTTTTCTTCCCTCACTTACCACTGCTGAAAACAGAGAAGACACAGGCTTGCTGAACTACTCTAAACCTAGGAAACCAAGTGTAATGATTTTATTCAAGTAAAATAACCCCTCTTTGTGTTTCTCAGTTCCATCTTAGCAAATTTAGGCTGCTACTCAGGAGCTGGGCAAGCATGTGAAGGGAGAGAATGAGAAGAATGAAGTGGGATGCGTCTGTCAAATCCAGCATAAGTTTGCTTTTGGATTTGCTATGAAAGTGACTCATTTCATAAACGATACAGCTGCTGTAGGAGGCAGCCTTGTCAGATCTGACGGATGGCAGTGTATCTCTGGATCTTCTGCAGTTGTCGGGGCAGACAGGCTTTGGGGCCAAGCAACCATATCATGTACATCTTGAGTCAATAAGAAATATGAGAACTCTTCCTACCAATGGTAAAAATAAGGCAAAGTTCTCTGAACAGTGGGACTCTGGATCCACTCTACACGCTGGCCCCAGCCTACCTTTTGAACACAGTTTCACATCTAACCTATCCAAGTGCACCTACTTTGCAACGGAGTTCTGGAGAGTCACTCTTCCTTTCATAGAACAAGGTCAATCTCAGTTGGTCCCCAGGTAGGAAAGCTTGGGTTGGGGAATGGATAAATGATAGCTAGTATGAGGAAAGAATGGATTTCTGGCAAATGGGAGCTTGCAAGCACAAATCAGGGGGGTGGATAATGAGCCCTCTTCCCTTTTTTAAAGTGTCAGTATAGCCTCATTCCTCATTTCTAGCAGAAATAATCAAAGAGAACCAAGAATTATCACCCACGGGCTGCTTGCAGATAGGAGGGCGTGGCAGAGCTTTTCTCCACCCTTCTCCTCCATTCAGCCTCAAAGGGCAATGAGCTTTGCTCTGCTTTGACCTCTTAACTCCTAGAAAGCCTACATTCTGGCCAGGAAACGCACTAATGTGACAGAGGGAATGTGATTGGAAGAACTCTGGAAAAGTCTTCTCAGCCAAATACATCAATATACACCAATTCTCATGGTCTCTAAAAGCTCCACCATAAGATCTTTCTTTGCTTTTAGACACTGAAGGTATCTGTGAAAATGCAATCACAATAGTAAAACATTAAGCCATTTCTTACAAGACATTTCTAAAGGAACTTGATTCCGGTTGAATTTCTCAGGGCAGAGCTCCCACCTCCAACAGCTACCAGAGCGCACCGCCATCTCCCTTCTGCCCTCAATTGTGTTCTCTCATCTTTTTTTTTTTTTCTTAACATCTTTATTGGCATATAATTGCTTTATAATGTGTGTTAGTTTCTGCTTTATAACAAAGTGAATCAACTACACATATACATATAACCCCATATCTCCCCACTCTTGCATCTCCCTCCCACCCTCCCTATCCCACCCCTCTAGGTGGTCACAAAGCACCGAGCTGATCTCCCTGTGCTATGCAGCTGCTTACCACGAGCTATCAATTTTACATTTGGTAGTGTATGTAGGTCCATGCCACTCTCTCACTTCATCCCAGCTTACCCTTCCCCCTCCCTGTATCCTCAAGTCCATTCTCTACGTCTGCATCTTTATTCCTGTCCTGACCCTAGGTTCTTAAGAACTATTTTCTTCTTTAGATTCCATATATATGTGTTAGCATACGGTATTTGTTTTCCTCTTTCTGACTTACTTCACTCTGTATGACAGACTCTAGGTCCATCCACCTCACTATAAATAACTCAATTTCGTTTCTTTTTAGGGTGAGTAATATTCCATTGCATATATGTTCCACATCTTCTTTATCCATTCATCTGTCAATGGACACTTAGGATACTTCCATGTCCTGGCTATTGTAAATAGAGCTGCAATGAACATTGTGGTACATCATTCTTTTTGAATTATGGTTTTCTCAGGGTATATGCCCAGTGGTGGGATTGCTGGGTTGTATGGTAGTTCTATTTTTAGCTTTTTAAGGAACCTCCATACTGTTCTCCACAGTGGTTGTATCAATTTACATTCCCACCAACAGTGCAAGAGGGTTCCCTTTACTCCACACCCTCTCCAGCATTTATTGTTTGTAGATTTTTTGATGATGGCCATTCTGACTGGTAGGAGGTGATAACTCATCGTAGTTTTGCTTTGCATTTCTCTAATGATTAGTGATGTTGAGCATACTTTCATATGTTTGTTGGCAATCTGTATATCTTTTTTGGAGAAATGTCTATTTAGGTCTTCTGCCCATATTAGGAGTAGGCTGTTTGCTTTTTTGATACTGAGCTGCATGAGCTGCTTGTAAATTTTGGAGATTAATCCTTTGTCAGTTGGTTCACTTGCAAATATTGTCTCCCCTTCTGAGGGTTTTCTTTTTGTCTTGTTTATGGTTTCCTTTGCTGTGCAAAAGCTATTAAGTTTCATTAGGTCCCATTTGTTTATTTTTGGTTTTATTTCCATTTCTCTAGGAGGTGGGTCTAAAAGGATCTTGCTGTGATTTATGTCATAGAGTGTTTTGCCTATGTTTTCCTCTAAGAGTTTTATAGTGTCTGGCCTTACATTTAGGTCTTTAATCCATTTTGAGTTTATTTATTTTTTATAAATTTTATTTTATTTATTTATTTTTAATTTTGGCTGCATTGGATCTCCGCTGCTGCACTTGGGCTCCCTCCAGCTGTGGCGAGCGGAGGCCGCTCCCCATTGCGGCGTGCGGGCTCCTCACCGTGGTAGCCTCTCCTGTTGCGGAGCACAGGCCCCAGGCACGCAGGCCCCAGCAGCCGTGTGCTTGGGCTCAGCAGTTGTGGCTCACGGGCTCTAAAGTGCAGGCTCAGTAGCCATGGCTCATGGGCCCAGTTGCTCCGCAGCATGTGGGATCCCCCTGGACCAGGGCTTGAACCTGTGTCCCCAGTGCCAGCAGGCGGATTCCCAACCACTGCACCACCAGGGAAGCCCCTTGAGTTTATTTTTGTGTATGGTGCTAGGGAGTGTTCTAATTTCATTCTTTTATATGTAGCTGTCCAGTTTTCCCAGCACCACTCGTTGAAGAGGCTATCTTTTCTCCATTGTATATTCTTGCCTCCTTTATCAAAAATAAGGTGACCATATGTGCGTGGGTTTATCTCTGGGCTTTCTATCCTATTCCATTGATCTATATTTCTGTTTTTCTGCCAGTACCATACTGTCTTGATTACTGTAGCTTTGTAGTATAGTCTGAAGTCAGGAAGCCGGATTCCTCCAGCTCCGTTTTTCTTTCTCAAGATTGCTTTGGCTATTCGGGGTCTTTTGTGTTTCCATACAAATTGTGAAATGTTTTGTTTTAGTTCTGTGAAAAATGTCATTGGT
This sequence comes from Stenella coeruleoalba, assembly GCF_951394435.1. NCBI lineage: Eukaryota > Metazoa > Chordata > Mammalia > Artiodactyla > Delphinidae > Stenella > Stenella coeruleoalba. The sequence continues at coordinate 54,567,668 of NC_137148.1, forward strand.
AGTTTGATAGGGATTGCATTGAATCTGCAGATTGCTTTGGGTCATATACTCATTTTCACAATGTTGATTCTTCCAATCCAAGAACATGGTATATCTCTCCATCTGGTGGTATCATCTTTAATTTCTTTCATCAGTGTCTCATAGTTTTCTGCATATAGGTCTTTTGTCTCCTTAGGTAGGTTTATTCCTAGGTATTTTATTCTTTTTGTTGCAGAGGTAAATGGGAATGTTTCCTTAATTTCTCTTTCAGATTTTACATCATTAGTGTATAGGAATACAAGAGATTTCTGTGCATTAATTTTGTATCCTGCTAGTTTAACAAATTCATTGATTAGCTCTAGTAGTTTTCTGGTAGAGTCTTTAGGATTCTCTATGTACAGTATCATGTCATCTGCAAACAGTGACAGCTTTACTTCTTTTCCCATTTGGATTCCTTTTATTTCTTTTTCTTCCCTGATTGCTATGGCTAAAACTTCCAAAACTATGTTGAATAATAGTGGTGAGAGTCAGCAAACTTGTCTTGTTCCTGATCTTAGTGGAAATGGTTTCAGGTTTTCAGCATTGAGAACAATGTTGGCTGTGGGTTTGTCGTATATGGCCTTTATTATGTTGACGTAAGTTCCCTGTTTGTCTACTTTCCAGAGAGTTTTTATCATAAATGGGTGTGCAATTTTTTTGAAAGATTTTTCTGCATCTATTGAGATAATCATATGGTTTTTCTTCTTCAATTTGTTAATATGGTGTATCACATTGATTGATTTGCATATATTGAAGAATCTTTGTGTTCCTGGGATAAACCCCACTTGATCATGGTGTATGATCCATTTAATGTGCTGTTGGATTCTGTTTGCTAGTATTTTGTTGAGGAGTTTTACATCTATGTTCATCAGCGATCATGGTCTGTACCTTTCTTTCTTTGTGACATCTTTGTCTGGTTTTGGTATCAGGGTGATGGTGGCATTGTAGAATGAGTTTGGGAGTGTTCCTCCTTCTGCTTTATTTTGGAAGAGTTTGAGAAAGATAGGTGTTAGTTCTTCTGTAAATGTTTGATAGAATTTGCCTGTGAAGCTATGTGGTACTGGGCTTTTGTTTGTTGGAAGATTTTCAATCACAGTCTCGATTTCAGTGCTTGTGACTGGTCTGTTTATATTTCCTATTTCTTCCTGCTTCAGTCTCAGAAGGTTGTGCTTTTTTAAGAATTTGTGCATTTCTTCCAGGTTGTCCATTTCATGGCATATAGTTGCCTGTAATAATCTCTCATGATCCTTTGTATTTCTGCAGTTTCAGTTGTTACTTCTCTTTTTCATTTCTAATTCTATTGATTTTGAGTCTTCTCCCTTTTTTCCTTGACCAGTCTGGCTAATGGTTTATCAATTTTGTTTACCTTCTCAAAGTACTATCTTTTAGTTTTATTGATCTTTGCTATTGTTTCCTTCATTTCTCTTTCATTTATTTCTGATCTTTATGATTTCTTTCCTTCTGCTAACTTTGTTATTTTTGTTCTTATTTCTTTAATTGCTTTAGGTGTAAGATTAGGCTGTTTATTTGAGATTTTTCTTGTTTCTTGAGGTAGGATTGTATTGCTATAAAGTTCCCTTTTAGAACTGCTTTTGCTGCATCCCATAGGTTTTGGGCTGTGGTGTTTTCACTGCCATTTGTTTCTAGGTATTTTTTTATTTCCTCTGATTTTTTCAGTGTTCTCTTGGTTATTTAGTAGCGTATTGTTTAGCCTCCATGTGTTTGTATTTATTACAGATTTTTTTTCCTGTAATTGACATCTAGTCTCATAGCGTTGTGGTCAGAAAAGATAGTTGATATGATTTCAGTTTTCTTAAATTTACCAAGGCTTGATTTGTGACCCAAGAAATGATCTATCCTGGAGAATGTTCCATGAGCACTTGAGAAAAAAGTGTATTCTGTTGTTTTTGGATGGAATGTCCTATAAATATCAGTTAAGTCCGTCTTGTTTAATGTATCATTTAAAGCTTGTGTTCCCTTATTTATTTTCAATTTGGATGATCTATCCATTGGTGAAAGTGGGGTGTTAAAGTCCCCTACTATGATTGTGCAACTGTTGATTTCCCCTTTTATGGCTGTTAGCATTTGCCTTATGTATTGAGGTGCTCCTATGTTGGGTGTATAAATATTTACAATTGTTGTATGTTCTTCTTGGATTGATCCCTTCATCATTATATAGTGGCTTTCTTTGTCTCTTATAATAGTTTTTATTTTAAAGTCTATATTGTCTGTTATGAGAATTGCTACTCCAGCTTTCTTTTGATTCCCATTTGCATGGAATATCTTTTTCCATCCCCTCACTTTCAGTCTGTATGTGTCCCTAGGACTGAAGTGGGTCTCTTGTAGGCAGAATATATACAGGTCTTGTTTTTGTATCCATTCAGCCAGTCTATATCTTTTGGTTGGAGCATTTAATCCATTTACGTTTAAGGTAATTATCAATATGTATGTTCCTATTACCATTTTCTTAGTTGTTTTGGGTTTGTTATTGTAGGTCTTTTCCTTCTCTTGTGTTTCCTGCCTAGAGAAGTTCCTTTAACATTTGTTGTAAGCTGGTTTGGTGGTGCCGAATTCTCTTAGCTTTTGCTTGTCTGTGAAGGTTTTAATTTCTCTTTCGAATCTGAATGAGATCCTTGTTGGGTAGAGTAATCTTGCTTGTAGGTTTTTCCCTTTCATCACTTTAAATAATGTCCTGCCACTCCCTTCTGGCTTTCAGATTTCCTGCTGAAAGATCAGCTGTTAACCTTATGGGGATTCCCTTGTATGTTATTTGGTTTTTTTCCCTTGCTGCTTTTAACATTTTTTCTTTGTATTTAATATTTGATAGTTTGATTAATATGTGTCTTGGAGTGTTTCTCCTTGAATTTATCCTGTACGGCACTCTCTGTGCTTCATGGAATTGACGATTTCATTCCCATGTTAGGAAAGTTTTCAACTCTAATGTCTTCAAATATTTTTTCAGTCCCTTTCTTTTTCTCTTCTTTTTCTGGGACCCCTATACTTCTAATGTTGGTGTGTTTAATGTTTTCCCAGAGGTCTCTGAGACTGTCCTCCATTGTTTTCATTCTTTTTTCTTTATTCGGATCCATGGCAGTTATTTCCATTATTTTATCTTCCAGGTCACTTATCTGTTTTTCTGCCTCAGTTATCCTGCTATTGATTCCTTCTAGAGAATTTTTCATTTCATGTATTGTGTTGTTTATCATTGTTTGTTTGGTCTTTAGTTCTTCTAGGTCCTTGTTAAACATTTCTTCTATTTTCTCCATTCTATTTCCAAGATTGTGGAGCATCTTTACTATCATTATTCTGAATTCTTTTTCAGGTAGACTGCCTATTTCCTCTTTATTTGTTTGGTCTGGTTGGATTTAACCTTGCTCCTTCATCTGCTGTGTTTCTCTGTCTTCTCATTTTGCTTACCTTACTCTTTTTGGGGTCTCCTTTTTGCAGGCTGCAGGTTCGTAGTTCCTGTTGTTTTTGGTGTCTGCTCCCAGTGGCTAAGTTTGCTTCAGTGGGTTGTGTAGGCTTCCTGGTGGAGGGGACTGGTGCCTGTATTCTGGTGGATGAGGCTGGATCTTGTCTTTCTGGTGGGCAGGACCGCATCCAGTGGTGTGTTTTGGGTTGTCTGTGAGCTTATTATAATTTTAGGCAGCCTCTCTGCTAATGGGTGGGGTTGTGTTCTTGTCTTTTTAGTTGTTTGGCATAGGGTGTCAAGCACTGTAGCTTGCTGGTCGTTGAGTGGATCTAGGTGTTAGCATTGAGATGGAGATCTCTGGGAGAGTTTTTGCCATTTAATATTATGTGGAGCTGGGAGGTCTCTGGTGGAGCAATGTCCTGGACTCAGCTCTCCCACCTCAGAGGCACAGGCCTGACACCCGGCTAGAATACCAAGACCCTGTGAGCCACATGGCTCAGAAGAAAAGGGAGAATGAAAGAGAAAGAGAGAGAGAAAGAAAGAAAAAAAGAAAGGAAGAAAGAAAGGAAGGAGAAGGAAAGAAAGAAAAGAAAGTTATTAAAATAAAAAAATATTATAAATAAAAAGAAATTAAAAAGTAATAAAACAAAAAGAAAGATAGAAAGAAGAGAGCAACAAAACCAAAAACTCCACCAATGATAACAAGGGCTAAAAACTATCCAAGAAAAACCAGACAGGCAGAACCCTAGGACAAATGGTAAAAGCAAAGCTATACAGACAAAATCACACAAAGAAGCATACACATACACAGTCACAAAAAGAGAAACAGGAATATATATATATATGTATGTATGTATAAAAAAAAGAAGAGAGATACCAAATCAATAAACAAATCTACCAATGATAATAAACTCTAAATACTAAACTAAGATAAACATAAAACCAGAAACAAATAAGACGCAGAAAGCAAACCCCAAGTCTACAGTGGCTGCCAAAGTCCACTGCCTCAATTTTGGGATGATTCACTGTCTATTCCGGTATTCCAGAGATGCATGGTACATCAAGTTGAGTTTGGAGATTTTCAATCTGCTGCTCCTGAGGCTGCTGGGAGAAATTTCCCTTTCACTTCTTTGTTCGCATAGCTCCTGAGGTTCAGATTTGGATTTGACCCTGCCTCTGCATGTAGGTCACCTGAGGGCATCTGTTCTTTGCCCAGACAGGACAGGGTTAAAGTTGCAGCTGAGTAGGGGGCTCTGGCTCAGTCAGGCCGGGGAGAGGGAGGGGTACAGAATGCGGGGCAAGCCTGTGGTGGCAGAGGCCAGCATGACGTTGCACCAGCCTGAGGCACGCCGTGCATTCTCCCGAGGGAGTTGTCCCTGGATCACAGGACCCGGGCAGTGGCGGGCTGTACAGGTTCCTGGGAGGGGAGGTGTGGATAGTGACCTGTGCCTGCACACAGCCTTCTTGGTGGCTGCAGCAGCAGCCTTAGCATTTCATGCCCATCTCTGGTGTCCACGCTGATAGCTGCAACTCGCGCCCATCCCTGGAGCTCGTTTAGGTGGTGCTCTGAATCCCCTCTCCTCGTGTCCCATGAAACAACAGTCTCCTGCCTCTTAGGCAGGTCCAGAGTTTTTCCCGGACTCTCTCCCAGCTAGCTGTGGCGCACTAGCCCGCTTCAGGCTGTGCCAATGCAGCCAATCCCAGTCTTCTCCCTGGGATGTGACCTCCAAAGCCTGAACCTCAGCTCCCAGCCCCCGCCTGCCCCGGCAGGTGAGCAGACTAGCCTCTCAGGCTGGTGAGTGCTGGTTGGTACTGATCTTCTGTGTGGGACTCTCTCCACTTTGCCCTGTACACCCTTGCTGCTGCGCTCTCCTCCGTGGCTCCGAAGCTTCCCCGCCACCACCTCCCATCTCTGCCAGTGAAGGGGGTTTCTAGTGTGTGGAAACTTTTCATCCTTCACAGCTCCCTCCAAGAGGTGCAGGTCCTGTCCCTATTCTTTTGTCTCTGAGTTTTTTTCTTTTTTTTTGCCCTACCCTGGTACGTGGGGAGTTTCTTGCCTTTTGGGAAGTCTGAGGTCTTCTGCCAGCATTCAGTAGGTGTTCTGTAGGAGTTGTTCCACATGTAGATGTATTTTTGATGCATTTGTGGGGAGGAAGGTGATCTCCACATCTTACTCCTCTGCCATCTTGAAGGTCTCTCCCTCCCATCCTTTTTTACATCTATTTTTCTCTTCAGATAGGACTTACTCTTTGAAGTGTGACTAGGTTAGACACTCATGACTCAATGTTTGGCCCAACAACATTGGTATCACCTGGGAGCTTTAAGAAATGTAGACTCTTAGGGACTTCCCTGGTGGCACAGTGGTTAAGAAGCTGCCTGCCAATGCAGGGGACACAGGTTCGAGCCCTAGTCTGGGAAGATCCCACATGCTGTGGAGCAACTAAGCCTGTGTGCCACAACTACAGAGCCCTCGTGCCACAACTACTGAAGCCCGTGCACCTAGAGCCCATGCTCCACAACAAAGAGAAACCACCGCAATGAGAAGCCCGCGCACCACAACGAAGAGTAGACCCCGCTCGCCGCAACTAGAGAAAGCCTCTACGCAGCAATGAAGACCCAATACAGCCAGAAATCAATCAATCAATTTATTTATTAAAAAAAGAAATGCAGACTCTTAGGCCCCACTGGAGATCTGTTGAATCAGAATGTGCATTTTAACTGGTGATGTATACACACACTGAAGTTTTACAAGTCCAGCTTTAGGTCCTCTTTCCAGAGACCCCACTCAAGAACTTTCATCTTCCACATCCTCAACATTTAAACCACTGTCCCTAGGAGTTCTGGGCTCATCCAACCAACCTGTCAGTATCATCAGCCTTCAGGTCACCAGATAGTTTCTCTCAGGGATTCATGGAGTCACTTACCCCTCAGTACCGAGAAGGCAGCCTTTATCTTACCCTGGGAAGTACTTTTATAGAGACGTTTTGAAGTTCCATTGAAGCCATGCATGTATCTCTTCTGGTTGACCTCTATTCCATCATAATTAGGGGACAAGGTGTTTACTTATGTCCCTGGGTGCTGACAAGGAAGAAAACTGCAAACACCCCCCAGATTTACCAGTGGAGTTGGGGCTGGTAACTCACTTTAGCCCTAACTCCCCCCAGACCAAGGATTTGTACCAGTTGTTCTCTTAATGGGACTTCACTTGTGTAAACCAATATGGAGTATCCTTTACAAAATCCCTTTAACAATATCAACGTTCCAGGAAGAAGGGGCATCCTAAGGGTTTGTCCCACATTTTTAAAAACCTTTTATTTTGAGAAAATTGTAGATTCACATGCAGTTGTAATAAAATTGGGTCAACCAAAATGTTCGTTTGTTTTTTTCCGTAAGACGGCTCTAGTAGTGCTTAGTTGTCTTTAACTTCATTTGAAATAATTTTGTTAGATTGTATGTGACAGCTGTCATATCAGCGTGCATTTAAAAAAAATCAAAATTGGAGTAATTTTTGTGTAGCCATTTTAATATTGCAGATGGAAGAAAAAAAGCAACATTTTCAGCATATTATGCTTTATTATTTCAAGAAAAGTAAAAACGCAACTGAAATGCAAAAAATGACTTGTGCAGTGTATGGAGAAGGTATTGCGACTGATCAAATGTGCCAAAAGTGGTTTGCGAAATTTCGTATTGGAGATTTCTCACTGGACAATGCTCCACGGTCGGGTAGACCAGATGAAGTTGACAGGGATCAAATCGAGACATTAATTGAGAACAATCAACGTTATACCATGCAGGAGATAGCCAACATAGTCAAAATATCCAAATCAAGCACTGAAAATCATTTTCACCAGCCTGGTTATGTTCATCGCTTTGGTGTTTGGGTTCCACATAAGTTAAGCAAAAAAAACCTTCTTGACCATATTTCTGCATGAAATTCTCTACTTAAACATAATGAAAACACTCCATTTTTAAAACAAATTGTGATGGGCAACAAAAAGTGGATACTGTACAACAATGTGGAATGGAAGAGATCGTGAGGCAAGTGAAATGAACCACCACCAACCACACCAAAGGCTGGTCTTCATCCAAAGAAGGTGATGTTGTGTATATGGTGGGATTGGAAGGGAGTCCTCTATTATGAGCTCCTTCCGTAAAACCAAATGATTAATTCCAACTGAAAGCAGCATTTGATGAAAAGCATCCACAGAAAATGCATAATCTTCCATCAGGATAATGCAAGACCACATGTTTCTCTGATGACGAGGCAAAAACTGTTACAGCTTGGCTGGGAAGTTCTGATTGATCTGCCGTATTCACCAGACACTGCACCTTCGGATTTCCATTTATTTCGGTCTTTACAAAATTCTCTTAATGGAAAAAAATTTCAATTCCCTGGAAGACTGTAAAAGGCATCTGGAACAGTTCTTTGCTCAAAAAGAGAAAAAGTTTTGGGAAGATGGAATTAGGAAGCTGCCTGAAAAATGGCAGAAGGTAGTGGAACAAAACGGTGAATACGCTGTTCAAATAAGGTTCTTGGTGAAAATGAAAAATGTGTCTTTATTTTTACTTAAAAACCAGAGGAACTTTTTGGCCAACCCAATAATAGAGAGATGTCACATCCCCTTCACCCAGTTCCCCCCAGTAGTAATATACTGCAAAACTATGGTTCAATATCACAACCATGGTTTATGCCCCTGTCTGCCATATGGCTCTCTCTGCCCACACTCACTTTGATTCTGCAGACCGCCTTCATGTTTCCCACTCCTCTGAGTACCTTCCAAATCGCTTATCAACATCAGCTGCAATTCCTTTGTGTCTTGTTCCGATCATAATCTCCTAATCCTCCCCAGATGCCACGCCAAGCCCAGCAGTGCAGCGGAGCCTGCAACCACAGCTCATGACTCAGCACCTCAGACAGAAGAGCTGAGCCTCTGGCCCCAGGGACCTAGGCCAGCGCTAGCCACTCACTCTTTCCAAGCCCAAGGGGCAATTCTGTCTCCATTCCTATTCTGCCAGGAATAAAGCAGAACTATTTCTGCAAGGCAGAAAGGCAGAGAGTGCAGCCTGAATTGAACAAGGCGAGAACAGGCGCCTGCTGATAAGGAAGTCCATGCAGGGGGTGGACACAGCCTTAGCACTGGAATTTTTACCACATGGGCCAGGACTTTCCTCGGTTCTAAGCATCATGATGATAAGTATAACAATGCTAGTTATCATTTATGGAGTATTTGATGTGGGCCAGGAACTTTTAAAGTATACTTTCCGTGTATCAGCTCACCAAATCCTCATAGCCACTCTACTAGTTAAACAGGAGGGAAGGGGGCAGGGCACAACCTTTGAAAGAATGACATAGCCTGAGGACATGACGTAAACTGATTAGAACCAAACGGGTCCAAGATGGCAGAGAAGTCGACTTCCACTAGACCTTGAGCCTCAGTATACGCTCACTGTAACACATCAGCAAGCTAAATGACACACCCACAGGCGCCATGACAGTTCCAAGACCCACCATAAGGATCAAAAAGTGGGCCATGGCCCAATTCCTGGAAATCCCCTCCCCTTCCTAAAATAGCTGGAATACTCCGCCCACTCATTAGCCTATGAAATTACCCACCCCTATAAAAACAGACAACCCCTTTCCCTGGTGCCTTTTCTCACCTTCTGAGATGGCCCACACTCTGTCTGTGGAGTGTGTTTCTCTCTAAACAAATCCACTTCTTACCTATCACTTTGTCTCTCACTGAATTCTTTCTGCCATGAGACATCAAGAACCTGAGCTTCATTAAGTCCTGAAACCAGCTGTGTGATCTCAACTGGAAGACCATGGTTTTGGCCAGGTTTGAATCCCAGCACGTGGGTTGTTCAAGTCCCAATCTGAGGTGTATGGTTTCACAAGGACAGTTCTATTCTCTTCTCCATTCTACTAGTAAGGAATCTGGGACGTGACATAACACAGGGATTCAAAGCGGCCAACTTCAACACCCAATTAAACTCATTCCCTCTCAAATGAGTAGACATCTGCAGCTCCTGGTTCTACAAACATTAAGAGAAAGTCCTGTGTCCCCTTCCTACTAATGCAGACCCAAATCATTTGCAAGCGAGGAAGGAGAGTCCATGCGGGGTGGGGAGCATGTCACAGGCAACAGCTGTGCCACCTATTAATCAACCTTTAGTTCTTGTCTGAAGAGTTGGGTGGTGGTGCCTTGTCCACATAAACCAATGTCTTTCTGGCAGTTTACACATTCTACAATGAAGGCAGGCAACCAAAAAGTTGCTACCTATACAAAAACGTTTGAGAGGATATGGTATGCAGCAAGCTTCAGGCAAGGGATGCAGGCGAGCACGGTTCTCATCCACCTGCTCATGGTTCTGTGGCATGCCACGAGCCAGCAAGGACACAGTGCAGCTTCATGGCATGCCACAGCCCCAAACGCGTATTTGTCACATACCATTCACTCTGACAACATGCATTCCACATGCCCCGGCATCCTGCAACTCTTGCTGTTTTGCCTTCAGATGCGAAAGCTTGCTCACAGTAGATACTTCTTGATAGAGGACCTCTGAGCCCAAGCTGAATGTTATTTGACCACTGTGTCAGATTCTTTTCCCCTCTCGCTTTAAGCCACACCTCCATATTCTTCACACACCCCAGCTTGCCTGGTCTGCTAAATATTTCGTACTGTCCAGAAGAAGACTGCCTTCTAGACAATTCCCTGTCTCCTTAATTAACCAGGCTTGTCATGGGACCTCCTGACACTGAGGGCTGCCAAGAACAACTTGGAATTCTTGCAGTCAACACACTCCATGCACCTCCCAGCCTCCCCTCACACTCGGGGAGCCCCACCTTTCCTGGGCACATTCCATCCCCACTCATCCCACCCACCCTGCTCCTTCATTCCATTTTTGGGTGGTGCCACTGAAGCCTGTAAGCTGCTCTTTTCCCTTAGGCAAGGGATTGGGGTTTGACAGTTTTATCTACATTATGTGGTCTAGGGCAATATTTTAGGATTTAATAATCAGAAGGTTGAGGCTTCCAGTGCTCATGCTTATGCTAAGAACATTCCCAGGTATCAGTAGTGTTCAGAATCACTGTGTTTCAACAATCCACGTGGACCTTAACATCCCTGGCACAACCTTCATTACCAGGTTGGGCGCAAAATTTTAAGGCATGGGGGGGGTAAAGTTGACTTTACCCACCACCCCCAATTCCTTATTCTACTGTTCCTAAGTAACAAATATCTTCTACTTAATGACCCCCTCCCTTGCTTGCTTTCTTTCTTTCATCTTTGCTTTTTATATATGCTGTTTTGTATGTTTCATGTATGTTCATAAACTGGTTTCAATCCTTCCTGGTTCTAAATGGTGGAAGGAAGGGAGAGACGGAGGGAGGGAGATGCAAACAAAAGTAAGAAATTCCAGACAGAACTCTGTCCACAGCAAATAAGCTCAGACTGCCTTAGAAATTTAGGTTTTCCATCCACGCAAAGCAAGGGGCAACCAAGGGGCAGGAAGCATCTGAAATCTGATAGGTAAGCATTGAATAGCTCAAATTTCTTGTATTCCGTGCACATCTTCATAAGTGTGTTAAAATTTCTGATTCTCTTTCTCCATTTGTAAAATGAGGTGGGAATTATGAAACTAGACCACAATAACCAGCATAAGACAACCTCTTATAAAATATGGGCATTACAAACACAAAGTAGCATTATTAGGGTAAATTTAAAACTCTGTTCCAAGCAGTATAATAATTATTGGAACAAAAGAATCATTTGTCACTACTGTCTAGGTAGAACAGCAAATGCTAATTCCAGTTTAGAAAAACCCTAGTTTTGATAAAAAAAAAAAAACACTTGATAATTATGGGAATGAGTACAAATAGCTTAAAGCACCCCAGCAACTTTCCTCACTTTTGATCTTAGAAAGAGCACCTTTCTTCAGTTCCTCTTAGAAAGAAATGACCCGGGAGCAATCTGTTTCATATTTCACATGCTCGGCCTCTTTTTGCTTTCTGTTGCTGGGTCCTCCATCTCTGTACTAACTGTGGCCTCTTCTCTGCTCACTTTACACCCTCTCCCTTCCAGTGTTTCTTTAATTCCTAATGGGGATACTATTGGCATTTTGGCTGGGACAATTCATCATGTGCAACTGTCCTTTATATTGCAGGACAGTTAGCATCCTTGATCCCCACGCAGTCCTGCCAGCAGTACCACCTCTAGTCACTGTGCTAACCAAAAACACCCTTGTATATTTCAAAATGGCCCTTGGAGAGGCAGCACCACTCACAAAGTTTCAGAATTTCTGTGTCGTTTTACCATTCCCAGTCCAAGTATCTCCCCTATGTGTTAGTCCATTGTTGACTAGATAGTCTCACTTGGATGATGCAAAAGAACTTTAACCGCCTGTCTAAAGCAGAACCCATCATCTCCCACTTCCCCAAATCTGATTTTCCTCATGAATTCCTATCTCTGTTGACCACATGTAATCATCAAAGCCAGAAACCTAGGTATCAACTTTCACTCCTTCCTCTTCTTCAAAGCCCACATCAATTAATCACCAAGTTCTACCTCTTTAATAATTTTGTATCTATCTCTTTCTCTCCCTCTCTATATAATAACCATTTCTTTCCCAAACCAGAGATCAACATAAGATCTTCAGCCTGCTGGTTGGCTGTGAAAGTCCTCCCAATAAACTGTGTAATGATCAAATGAGTTTAGAGGGAATCATTGGATAATAAACATAAGTATATAAACGCATATACTTCTTATTGAGTAAAGATATAGTTCTATTCAGAACCTTTGTTTCTCTAAATTCTTTTATTACTAGACAGTGAACTTCCTAGAGTAGATGTGTTAAGGCAGCTTTTGTTCCAACTAAGTGAGCTAAGGTCAAAATGCTTGTGCACTGCTATCCTAGATAATAAGTTCTTAAATATACTAACTTGAATCTCATCCTTTTCCTCTCTCTCTTCCTTTCAAGTCTGTTCTCCTCTTTCTAAAATACTTACTTGCAATTGTCACACCTCTGCTGAAATTTGTTCAATGGATTTTTGTCACCTAAAACATACATCTTGGTTGACCTCATGTGAAATATAAGGTTATGGTCCCTCTCAACCTCTTCAGCTTCTCTCTCTCTCTCTACCTCGGTCTCCAAATTTCACATGAAGCTCTAGCAATGCCAAACTCTTTGAGTTTCAAACACTACACCTTGTAGTTCTGTTCCTCCCTACTTTTACACATGTAGCTCTCTCAGCCTGGAATTGCTTCCCATTGATTTGACTTCACTTATGTTTTAAAAGTATCAATGTTGGGCTTCCCTGGTGGCGCAGTAGTTGAGAGTCCGCCTGCCGATGCAAGGGACATGGGTTCGTGCCCCGGTCCGGGAGGATCCCACATGACGCGGAGCAGCTGGGCCCGTGAGCCATGGCCGCTGAGCCTGCGCATCCGGAGCCTGTGCTCCGCAACGGGAGAGGCCACAACAGTGAGAGGCCCGCGTACCGCAAAAATAAAATGAAATAAAAGTATCAATGTTGATACTGTATAGAAAACAGACTTTAGGAGGCCAGAGTAGAAGCAGGGAGACCAGAGCTGATTGACGGTGGCTTAGCCCATGGTGATAGCAGTTAAGGTAGAGAATAGTGCTCAGATTCTCATATGTTTTTAAGGTTTCAATTTTATACATCTTATTTAAAAGACTATCAAAAATTTTAAACTAGTTGACATGTGGGAAAACTGAGTCACAAGGTAATCAAGTATCTTGTCAGTATTATACCTGAAAGTTCCATGATTCATTTTCTCACATAAAGAGATTCTGTGTCAAAAAAACCCCTGATACTCTTTGTAAACTGAGCAGGGGTCTCATTTCTATCTCTCTTGAGGATCTTAAAAGATAAGTGCTTATATTAATTATCTTGAAAATAATTCCCCATTTGAGGTTTTTTTTTTAAGCAATGCTCATCATAAGAAAAACCATAAAATTAGTAAAGTTTCTCTCTGGCTTTTGGCTTTCTCTTCTTTTCCAGCACTCTTCTCTTAAACTCACAGTATTCCCATATCCTCATAAGGTTCTTTATCCTATTAACTGCATTGGTAATAGTAACAGTAGTAGTAGCAATAGTAGGAGTAGTGGAAATAGTAGTGATAATATAATACATTAACTGACATTCATGGAATCTTGCCTTGCTAAAGGTTCATGCAGAGTATCTCATTTAATTCTTATAGGAACCCTAAGAAGTAGGTAGTATACTTACCCCCATTTTGCAGGTAAGGCAATAGAGGTTCTGAAACATTATATAATTTGTTAAAGATCATTCACCTAACAAACTGTGGAGTGAAATTCAATCCCAGATTTCATGTCCTGTTCCCTTATCCACTACACCATATTGGCTCCCTTATAGGCATTTTATCTAGATTCCAATTATCATGTAATTATAGATTAATCTAATAAAGGATTTTAAATAATGTCTTAAAATTAAAAATATAAGTTTTTGTTTATTGTAGAAAATTTGGAAAACCTAGAAAAGCACAAAGCAGAAAATATTTCTATAATCACATCAGGCAGGGATAGCTATTAATATTTTTGTATTCTCTACATCATGCTTATAATAGGTTAATATTGTGATTAAGCACACTTTTTTGTAATCTAATTTTTTCAACTTAAGAAAATTGTTAAAACATATCACTCAGTTATATTTATATATTAAAACATATCACTCAGTTATATTTATAAAAAATATTTTTCTGTAGTTAAATGGTATGTCTTTATGTGGATACACCAACAAATTTATTCCACCAATCCCATACCATTGGACACTTAGGTTAAATTTTTTACTTATTATAAGTTAAATTTTTTTATTATAATTAATTCTGTAATGAATACTTGCATACATGTCTGATTATTTTCTCTGGATAAAGCCCTAGGAGAAAAATTGCTAGTTCAAAAATAGAAAATGCTTAAGCTTTTTTCTCTTTTTGCCAAAATGTCTTCCTGAAAGATTGTTCAAACTTAAGCACCAACCAGTAGTTTTTTAATGTGGCCTACTTCCATACACTCCAGCTAATGCTCAATATTAACTTGCTATTTTTATTATCTGGAGTTGTTTTCTTTTCCTTTTAATAGTTCATCACATTTACTTTATTTTTAAAATCACAAAGGGAAGGACTTTTGCTTCCACTCATGAAGGAGTAGTAACTGTATGGTATTTGCACCCCTCCCCCCCATAACCCATAAACACTACAGAATTGGACAAAATGTATGAAATACCTGTTTTCAGGTATTAGATAACAGACAGTATAAATCTGTGATCCCTGAGAGTATAATTTGCACCCTAGAGCCAATTTATTTCCTAACCTTGGGGCAGGGCAGGAGAGCCCACGCAGAGCGTGGCAACTTCTCTGAGTTGAGGAGAGAGAGGTAGGAGCTTGGAAAGGCTGAGGCAGCTAAAAATTGCAGGGAAGCATTCCAGAGAGGAAAGAGCTACACAAAACAATTGCTCCGGAAAAGTGCATAGGAGTCTCATTGAGTCTCAGGCCGAATCCAAAAATGAACATGTGTAATGAACACCGCAAAAACAGGCAAAGAACAATTGCAAGTGCTCTCTAACTGGACAATTCTCTGAGCTCACACTGGGTTAAGAGACATTCAGAGTGTTATCATTCAGAGTGGAAAGACCTCATTGAATACCTAAGCATTCAGTAAAGACTACAGAAAACTCAAGCCTTAGTAGTGGGAATAAACTAGCCTTATATAAGGCTATTCTAGACCTGCCGTAACAAAGTTTAACAAGCCTCAAAAGGATCAAATGAATCACAAGTAACATAACTGATTGCCAAAACAACTGCCAATGCTCTCTAAAGGAAAACAACAAAATATATTCCATAATGTAACATTCCTAATATCTAACATGAAATAAAAAATTACCAGATATGTCAAGAAGTAGCAAAATGTGATCTCTAATCAGGAAAAATATTAGTCAGTGGAAATAAACCCAGAAGTGGCAGACATGTGGAACTAGAAGACAAGGACTTTTTAAAAGAGTTATTATAAAAACTCAACAATTTAAGAGAAAACAAAGACTTGAAGAGATAAGTAGTTGAAAACATAAAAAGGAGCCACATAAATATTGTAGAAGACCAAAACACAATAGCAGAAATAAAACATTCACTTATGAATTTAAGAACCAATTAGATATTGCAAAAAAAAGATCATTGAATTTGAAGACATAATAATACAAACTATCCAAAATCAAGCACAGAAAACAGAAAGGCTGTGGAAGAAATGAATGGCACCTCAGTAACATGTGGGACAATATCAAGCCATGTAACATATGTGTAACTGAAGTCCTAGATCAAGAGATGGGAAAGAGGCAGAAAAAATATTTAAAGAAAAAATGGTTGAATATATCCCAAAATTGATTTAAAAAATTGAAACCTACACCTTCAATACATTGTATATCAACTATACTCCAATAAAAATTTTAAAAAAAACCCTACACCTTCTAAATGCTTGAAAAATCTCAAGAAGATAAATTTTTAAAATTCCACAGCCATAAACATAGACCACATTCTGGGCCATAAAGCACATCTTACAAATTTAGAGGAATAGAAATCATATGGTGTCTGTTCTCAGACCACAATGGAATTAAAACAGAAATCAACCACAGAAAGATAACTGAAAAATACCAAACTACATGGAGATTAAACAACACACTTCTAAATAACACATGGGTCAAAGAAGACATTTCAAGAGAAATTTTTAAATATCTTGAACTAAATGAAAGTGAATAACTTATCAAACTTTGTGGGCTGCAGAAAAAGCAGTGCTTAGAGGGAAATTTATAGCACTTAATAATATATTAGAAAAGGGAAATGATCTAAAGTCAATAATCTAAATTTCCACCTTAGAAATTAGAAAAAGAAGAGAAAATTAAATCCAAAGTAAGCAGAAGAAAAGAAATAATAATAATTAGAGCAGAAACCATTAAAATTTAAAACAGGAAACAGAAAAAATCAGCAGAACCAAAACCTGGTTCTTTAAAAAGATCAACAAAATTGATAAGACTCTAGCAGGCTAACTAAGAAAAAGAGAGGACACAAATTACTAATATCAGAAATCAAAGAAGAGATATCACTACAGATCCCATGGAAATTAAAAGGATAATAAAGTAATACTATGAACAACTCTATGCCCACAAACCTGAAAATCTAGTTGAAATGGACCTATGCTTTGAAAGATACCATCTGCCAAAACTCATACAAGAAGAAATAGACAATATGAATAGAACTGTATCCAGTAAATATATTGAATTAATAATTAATAATCTTCCAAAAGAGAAAGCACCAGGCTCAAGTGAGTTTACTGTAATTCTAACAAACATTTAAGAGAGAAAGTATACCAATTCTCTACGATCTCTTTCAGAGGAAAGAAACAGAAGGAGTATTTCCTAACTCATTCTACGAGGCCAGCATTATCCTAATACCAAATTCAGACAGATATTGCAAGAAAATAAAACTACAGACCCATATCTCTCATGGATATAGATGTAAAACTCCTCAACAATATATTAACAAATCAAACCCAACAATGTATAAAAATAATTATACACCACAAACAAGTGGGATTTATCCCAGGTATGAAAGGCTGATTCAACATTAAAAAATCAATTAATGCAATCCATCACATCAACAGGATAAAAAAGAAAAATCACATGATTATATCAATAGGTGTGGAAAAAACATTTGACAAAATCCAACACCTATTCATGATAAAAACTCTCAGTAAACTAGGAGTAGAGGGGATCTTCCTCAACTTGATGAAGAATATCTGCAAAAAAACTACAGCTAACATCATATTTAATGGTGAAAAATTTGAAGCTTTCCCACTAAGATTAGAAAAAAGGCAGGGATGTCCCCTCTCACCACTCCTTTTCAACATCATACTGGAAGTTCTAGCTAATGCAATAAGACAAGAAAAGGAAACTAAAGGTATTCAAATCAAGAAGGAATAAATAGAAATATCTTTGTTCATAGATGATATGGCCATCTATGTAGAACCTGAAAAATTAACAAAAAAATTTCTGGATCTAATAAGCAATTATAGCAAGGTTTCAGGACACAACATTAATATACAAAAGTTAATGATTAAAAAAAAAGTTAATGACTTTCCTATACGTCAGCAACGAACAAATGAAATTTGACATTATAAACACAATACCATTTACATTAGCACCCTGAAAAATGAAATAGTTAGCTACAAATTTAACAAAATGTATACAAGATCTATTTGAGGAAAACTACAAAACTCTGGTGAGAGAAGTAAAAGAAGAGCTAAATAAGTGGAGAGCTATTCCATATTCATGGATAGGAAGACTCAATATTGTCAAGATGTCGGTTCTTCCTAAATTGATCTATAAATTCAATGCAATCCAAATCAAAATCCCAGTGAGTCATTTTGGGGTACTGATAAACTAGTTCTAAAGTTTACATTGAGAGGCAAAAGCTGCAGAATAGTCAACACAATATTGAAGGAGAAGAACAAAGTTGTAAGACTTTTAAAGACTTACTATAAAGATACAGTAATCAAGACAGGGTTAGACGGGTTAAAGAAGTGACAAATAGATCAATGGAACAGAATAGCGAGCCCATAAATAGGCCCAAATAAATATAGTCAATTAATCTTTGACAAAGGAGCAAAAGTAATATAATGGAGCAAGATAGTCTTTTTAATATTTGATGCTGGAATAACTAGACATCCGTGCAAAAAAAAAAGAATTGTAGATGCAGACCTTACATCCTTCACAAAAGTCAACACAAAATGGACCTTAGATCTAAATGTAAAATACAAAATGATAAAAAAAAAAAACCTCTTAGAAGATAACATAGGAGAAAATCTAGATGACCTTGGCTATGGCAATGACTTTTTAGATACAACACCAAAGGCATGATCCATGAATGAAATAATTAATAAGCTGGGCTTCATTAAAATTTTTAAATATTTGCTCTGAGAAAAATACTGTCAAGAAAATGAGATGACAAACCACAGACTGGGAGAAAATATCTACAAAAGACATGCCTAATAAAGAACTGTTATACAAAAATATATAAAGAACTTTAAAAACTCAATAATAAGAAAACAAGCTACTCAGTTAAAAGAAAGGGGCCAAAAGCCTTAAATGACATTTCACCAAAGAAAATATACTGATGGCAAATAAGCATATGAAATGATGCTCCACATCATATGTCATCAGGGAAATGCAAATTAAAACAAAAATAAGATACCATCAAATAGTTATTAGAATGGCCAAAATCCAGAACACTTACAACACCAAATGCTGGTGAGGATGTGAAGCAAGAGAAACTTTCATTCATTGCTGGTGAGAATGCAAAATAGTACAGCCACTTTGGAAGACAATTTTGCCTTCAATTTTTCTTACAAAACTAAACATGCTCTTACCACACGATCCAGCAATTGAGCTCTTTGGTATTTACCTAAAGGAGTTGAAAATTTATGTCTACACAAAAATCTACATACAGATATTTATAGCAGCTTTATTCATAATTGCCAAAACTTGGAAGCAACCAAGATGGATAAATAAAATAAATGGTAAGTCGAGACAATGGAATATTTTTTAAATATAAAAGAAATAAGTCTCTTATTTTAAAAGAAAAGACATGGAGGAAACAATTGCATATTACTGAGGGAAAGAAGTCAATATGAAAAAGCTACATACTGTATGTTTCCAACTATCTGACAGAGAAAAGGCAAAACTTATGGAGACAGTAAAAGGATCAGTGGTTGTCCCATCTTGTGTGTATATGTGTTGGGGTTGGGTGGGGCGAGTGAATCTGTGGAACACAGAGGATTTTTAGGCCAGTACTATTTTGATTTTTAGGGTAGTGAAAATACTCTATATGATACTGTAATGATTGATAAACATCATCATACATTTGTCCAAACCCATAGAATGTACAACACCAGGAGTGAATCTTAATATAAACTATGGACTTTGGGTGATTTTGATGTGTCAGTGTAGGTTCATCAGTTGTAACAAATGTCCCACTCCAGTGAGGAATGCTGGTAATAGAGGAAGCTATGCATGTTTTGGGCAGGGGGGAATCTCTTTACATTTTTCTCAGTTTTTCAGTGAATCTAAAACTGATCTAAAAAAACCCAAAAGTCTTAAAAAAAAATTACCACACCAAGTGTGATAGCCAATGTCCAAGATGGTTCTCAATGATCCTCACCTGCTAGTATTTATGCCCTTGTGTATTTTCCTTCCATACAAAACAGTACTGGCCAGTGTGACTAATTGAATATTGTGGAGATAACAGCATGTGACTTGTGACTCTAGGTCGATATGAGTCTCTAAGACGCACTGCAGCTTCTGCCTAGCTCTCTTTTGAATCACTTGCTATGGGGGAAGCCAGCTACCATGTCATGAGAACACTCAAGTAGCTCTATGGAGAGGCCTATATGGAAATAAACTGAGGTGTTCTACCCAAGTCAGCACCAACTTGCCAGCCACATGAGTGAGCCATCTTGGAAGCAGATCCTTTAACTCCTCCAGAAGACTGAAGCCCCAACCAACACCTTAACTGAAACCTTATGAGAGATCTACAGCACAGCCACCCAGGTAAACTAAACCTAAATTCCTGACCCACAGAAACAGTGGGATATAAGAAATTCTTATTGATATTTATTGCCATTTGATATTGTGGATGATATTTCACACAACAATAATGATTGTGTTTCTATTTGCTAGGAAAGGAAAGAAAAAATGAAAAAAAATATTTTCGAAAATTTACAATAGTATCAAAACAACATGAAATACTTAAGAGATAAGTGTAACAAAATAAGGGAAAACGTCACTAAAAATTAGAGAGCATTGTTAAAAGAAATTAAAGAAGGCTTACATAAATGGAGATATTTACCATGTTTATGGATTGGAAGATACAGTATTGTTAAAATATCAGTTATCTCTAAATTAACGTAGAGGTTCTGGTGTGACCTCAATCAAAAGTCTGGCTGTCTTTTTATAGGAACTGACAAGCTAATTCTAAAATTTACATAGAAATTCAAAGAATCCAGAATAGCAAAACAAGTCTTGAAATAAGAAAAACAAAGTTGGAGGCCTTATATTATGTGATTTCTGAATTATTATAAAGGTACAGAGTTTAAGACAATGTGTTATTAGTGAAAGGTAGACACATAGATTAATGGAACAGAATACAAAGTCCAAAAATAGACCACACACATAAGATCAATTGGTTTTAACTAAGAGTGCTAAAGACATTTCAGTGAGAAAAAGAAAATCTTTCAACATATGATGTTGAAATCACTGGATACCATTGGTGAGAAAAATGAAAATCAACTTTTACCTCACTCCATACCCAAAAGTTAGCCTGAAATGGTCATAGAATTAAATGTAAAAGCTAGAACTACAAAATTCCTAGGAGAAAATCTTTGATCTTGAGATAGGTAAAGATTTCTAAATACAGTATGCAAAATCACAAACTATGAAGGAAAAACTGATAAATTGGACAGCATCAACATTTAAAACTATTGCTCTTCAAAATTTATCATTAAGGCATCAAAAAGTCAAGTCACGAAATGGGGAAAATATCTGCAATACATATACGGCAAAGTACTTTTATCCAGAATATATAAAGAACTCGTAACAATAACAAAAGGACAAGCAACCAAATTAACGATGGACAAAGGATTTAAACATTTCACAAAAGATGGTGCATGGATGGCCAGTAAGCACATGAAAAAGTGCTCAACATCATTAGTCATTAGAGAAATGTGAGTTAAAATTCTGAGGTACACATAATAGAATGGATAAAAATTTTTAATTGATAATATCAAATGTGGTGATGCTGTGGAGCAACTGGAGTTCTCATGAAAAATGGTACAATTGCTTTAGAAAACTGGCAATTTCTAAAATGTTAGACATGCAGTATTTACCATATCATCTTTGTACTGCTAAGTATTTGCACAAGAGAAATTAAAACACGTGTCCACAGAAAACTTGTATTTAAAGTTTATAGCAGTTTTATTAATGAAAGCCCCAAACCAGGGTCAACCCAGTTCGTGAATGGATAAACATAATGTGTAATATCTATACAACCAAACACCACTCAGCAATAAAAAGAAACAAGCTACTGATACACATAACACAATAGATAATTCTCAAAATCATCATGCTGCATGAAAAAAGACACAAGAATATATAAAGAATTCCATTTATACAAAATTCTAGAAAATGCAAACTAATCTATAGCAATAAAAATAGATCAATGATTCCACTCCTAATTACGTGCCCAAGAGAAACGAAAATATATGTCCACACACGAAACTTGTATATGAATATTCATAATAAAAGCATTATTCATAATAGCCAAAAATTAGAAGCTACCTAAATACCCACCAACTGACAAATGGATTAATAAAATGTGGTATCGGGACTTCCCTGGTGGCACGGTGGTTAAGAATCCACCTGCCAATGCAGGGGACACGGGTTTGATCTCTGGTCTGGGAAGATCTCACATGCCGCAGAGCAACTAAGCCCATGCGCAACAACTACTGAGCCTGTACTCTAGAGCCCATGAGTCACAACTACTGCGTTCGCATGCCACAACTACTAAAGCCAGCACACCTAGAGCCCGTGCTCCGCAACAAAAGAAGCCACCGCAGTGAGAAGCCCGCACACCACAATGAAGAGTAGCCCGCGTGCAGCAACGAAGACCAAACACAGCCAAAATTAAATAAATAAATTTATTAAAATAAATAAATAAAATGTGGTATATACATACAATATTATTCAGCAATAAAAGGAATGAAGTACTGACACATATTACAACATGGACAAGCCTTGAAAACATTATGCTGACTGAAAGAATTGTCACAAAAGTGATTTCATTTACAGGAAATGTCCAGAATAAGCATGTCCATAGAGACAGAAAGTATATTAGTGGTTTTCTAGGGCTTTCTACAAAATGAGAGTGACTGCTAATGGGTACAGACTTTCTTTTTGGGGTAATGAAAATGTTCTAAAATTGACTGTAGTAATTGTTACACAACGTTGTGAATATACTAAAAACTATTGAATTACATTCTCTAAATGGGTGAATTGCATGGTTTGTGAATTATATATCAATGAAGCTATTATTTTAAAATTTGAACAGACCAGTTATTGCTGGAAGCCAGAAGTTTACTGCAAAAGAGCATGAGGAATATTTTGGTGGTAATAAAAATGTTTTATATCTTCATTGTATCAGTAGCTGCATGGTTATATGAAACTGTGAAGATCACTGAATTGTACACTGTAAATAAATGCAGCCTAGTGTATGTAAATCAGTCAGACTGATTTTATAAAGAGTGTACACTGAAAGTCTCCCGTCTACCTCTGGCACCCATTTCCCATCCTCAGATGCAATTAACATTATCAACTTCTTGTATATTCTCCTAGACATATTTTATATTATACATATGTAAGTACATTCTTAATACATTATTTTTACCTTCTTAAAACAAATGGTAGTATACTATACACACATATACACCTGGCTTTTTCCACTTAATATATTTTGAAGATCATTCTCTAACAGAATATAAAGAACTTCATTATTCTTTTTTTACATCTGATTAGAAATGGGTGGCATGGATGCACCATAATTTGTTTAATCAGTATCGCATTAATTTATGTTTATGATATTTCCAGATTTTTGATATTACATACAGTGTCCAAGTGGATAGACATGTGCATATGTACTTTCACACATGTATACATCTACCTAGAGGCTAAATTTTTATCCAAAAGACTTCTGGAACAAAAGTCTACTTATTATATCTATCGGTTGATAGATAAAATAAATTCTCCTTCATGAGTATTGTATATATTCAAACTACCAACAACATTTACTGGTTTTTTGATCTCTGACAATATAAGTAAAAACAGAATTACTTTACTTGACTTTATGTATCTATAATTGTGAGGAAGATTGAATATCTGCTCATAGTTCTCAGAATCATTTATATTTTCTTTTCTGTGAAACACCATTGGTAACTTTTGCCTACTTTTCTGTTATATTCTTGGAAGTGTATGTATTTATTTGTAGATGCTCTTTCTATATAAGCAAATTATTCTTTATATGTGTTGTGAGTTGCAAATATCTCCTCCAGTTTGTCATTTACATTTTGACTTCAATTATAGTGAATTTTACAAACATTTTAAAAACATAGTCTAAATTTATCGCTCTTTCATGACTTCTGAGATCTGTATTTTGCTTAGGTCTTTCCCATCCTATGATTATAAAAATACTTCTCCAGAGTTTTCTAAGGTATTTATGGTTTTATATTTTATGCTGAAACTTTCAATCAATTGGGAATATATTTTGGTATAGCATGCAAAGCTCGCAAATTTTTTCCAGATGGTTACTCCATTGCTCCAATACTATTTATTGAGTAATCCATCTTTTCTCCATTGATTTGAAATACCATCTCTATCATGTACTGCATAACCATATGAATTTGGATCTATTTCTACACTTTCTATTCTGTTCTACTGATCTTCCTGTCTATTCATGTAACAACACCAGATTGTTCTAATTATTATAGCTTCATAACAAGAGCTAATAGTTAGTAGGCTAGTTTCTCCCTCCTATTATCTTCTTTATCAGAATTTTTCCTAGCTATCCTTGCTTTTTATTTTCCATTTGAACTTTAGAAACAGCTTGTATAGTTCCACAAGAAAAATTCTTTTTATATTTTCATTGGGATCCCATGAAATTTATAGATTACAGAAAATAGACATCTTTCTGATTTTAATGCTTCCTATCCATAATTAATTACAGTATGCCTTTTCATTTGTGCCAGTCTTCTTTTATTAGACTTCAAGTCTCTTACTAGCATTTAAGTTTTTTTCTTCATATAAATCTGGCAAATTTCCTTTTTGGTTGTTTTAATCTACTTGCGTTGGCTAGAATCCTTAAAGCTTATTAAATAAGATTGATTATAGAGTATATCTTTGTCTTGATCTTAAAGTTAATAGAAATGTTTCTAATATTGTCCTATTAAGAATCATACTGGTTGAGTGGAATATATATATATACACATATGTATATACACACATATTTTATATTCACATACACACACTACATATATATATACACACACACACATTCACATACATACAAAAACACAGGCTATTTCTATGGAGAGATTTTAAAATTCAGGAATGAAAACTGAACTTTATTAAATGCTTTTTAAGCCTCTATGGAGGTTTATAACATTATGTTTTATTTTACCTATTAATATTGTAAATTTGGAAATAAATTTTTATCACATTGAATAATTCTTGCTTTTCTAAAATAAACTTCACCGTGCTACATTAAGTTTTTATGCATTGCTGGATTCTGCTGGCAACTATTTTACTTGGGATTTTGTCAGTATACATAAGTGAAATTTATAGCCAGAGCTTTTGTTCAATCTTTGTCATATTTTGAAATCAATGTTATGCTTGCTTTGTGAAATGTTTTGGAAGCTTACATTCTTTTTCTGTGATCAAGAAGAATTTTAATTGCATTGCAGTTTCCTGTCCTTCAAAGCTTTGGTAGAATTCCCCTCTGAATCCATCAAACCCACTGCTCCTTAGGAGGATATATATCTTGAATAGTTTTCTCTGTTTTTCCCATGATAATGATAGGATGACATTTTTATCTCCCCTGGGTCAGTTCTGGCAATTTATACTTTTTAAGAAAATTACACATTGAATCTGGACTCTCACATTTATTTTTATAAATGTGAACACAGAGAGTTGAGTAACTCCTCTATTTACTTCTGCATATGTGGCTATTTACTTGTGTCACTTCTTATTTCCTACTTGTGCTTTCTTCCTTTTTCTCTTGCTTAAGTCAACTAACACATCTTTTTTGTTTTAGCCCAATATCTTTTTAATTTAAAAGATACTATCATCAAAGGCTATATATATATATATATATATAAAGTCTCCTCCCTAAAATCCATATTATTCCATGATAGATTTTCACAGCGACTAGTATATATACCAATATATTTTTCAAATCTGTTCAGCTATCCATTGGGTAATGCTTTTAGAATAAAAAGATGCCATTATCATCACAGTCTGAACATTGTACCATTAGGGAGACCTGCTTAGAAATGGTTCAGTGATTTGCTCATTATGATGACTATTTATGAACATGTCTATTTGCATTAGCAATAAGTAATCCTGATATCAAAAGAGATAATGGTTGTGCATAAACCGAGGTGGTTGCATGCTCTTAAAATATTTACATGTAGTATTTACATGTAGTTTTTCGGTTAGGTCTTTCCCATTAGCAAGTGAAAGTGCACTCCCTTCAATTTTCTCCACATTGGTCTTGCTTCTGGGGGATGCATCCTTTGATCTCTGCAACTTCAGGCCATCCTTCATATTTCTTTGTGTCCTTATAGTTCTTTATGTGCTGTTCAAAAGGGCTTTTTGTCTTAATGCCTTTTCCACCACATAAGACCCATTAGTCTCTAAAACCAAGATGAGTAATAGGTGTACTCCCCAATTCAGCAATGAGTTGTCAGCCCTCATCATTGAGTTTGGTTGCTCCATCATCATATGCTCCCAGTAAGACTATTGTTCCACCTTGTATGGCCTTCAGAAACTCAATAAATGAGGCCACATTTCTTCTACACATGTCAAAATACCTGGTGTCTATTAGATCTCCTGTTTTTCCACTTACCAAGGCAACATTGATCTGTCTTCCAACATTATTCTTTTTTTTTAACACCTTTATTAGAGTATAATTGTTTTACAATGGTGTGTTAGTTTCTGCTTTACAACAAAGTGAATCATATATACATGTACATATATCCCCATATCTCCTCACTCTTGCGTCTCCCTCCCACCCTCCCTATCCCACCTCTCTAGGTGGTCACAAAGCACCGAGCTGATCTCCCTGTGCTAGGTAGTAGTGTATATATGTCCATGTTTACATGGACATATACACATCAGTATATGTATGCAAGCAAGTATAACATCATATATACATCAGTAGTGTATATATGTTTACGTTTACATTTGGTAGTGTATATATGTCCATGCCACTCTCTCACCCTGTCACAGCTCACCCTTTCCCCTCCCCGTGTCCTCAAGTCCATTCTCTACGTCTGTGCCTTTATTCCTGTCCTGCCCCTAGGTTCTTCAGAACTATTTTTTTTCCTTTAGATTCCATATATATGTGTTAGCATACAGTATTTGTTTTTCACTTTCTGAGTTACTTCACTCTGTATGACAGACTCTAGTTCCACCCACCTCACTACAAATAACTCAATTTTGTTTCTTTTTATAGCTGAGTAATATTCCACTGTACATATGTGCCACATCTTTATCCATTCATCTGTCAATGGACACTTAGGTTGCTTCCATGTCTTCGCTACTGTAAATATAGCTGCAATGAACATTGTGGTACATGTCTCTTTTGAATTATGGTTTTCTCAGGGTATATGCCCAGTAGTGGGATTGCTGGGTCATAGGGTAGTTCTATTTTTAGCTTTTTAAGGAACCTCCATACTTTTCTCCATAGTGGCTGTAACAATTAACATTCCCACCAACAGTGCAAGAGGATTCCCTTTTCTCCACACCCTCTCCAGCATTTATTGTTTGTCGATTTTTTGATGATAGCCATTCTGACTGGTGTGAGGTGATACCTCATTGTAGTTTTGCTTTATGTTTCTCTCATTATTAGTGATGTTGAGCATCCTTTCATGCGTTTGTTGGCAATCCGTATATCTTTTTTGGAGAAATGTCTATTTAGGTCTTCTGCCCATTTTTGGATTGGGTTGTTTGTTTTTTTGATATTGAGCTGCTTGTAAATTTTGGAGATTAATCCTTTCTCAGTTGCTTCATTTGCAAATATTGTCTCCCATTCTGAGGGTTGTCTCTTCGTCTTGTTTATGGTTTCCTTTGCTGTGCAAATGACTTTAAGTTTCATTAGGTCCCATTTGTTTATTTTTGTTTTTATTTCCATTTCTCTAGGAGGTGGGCCAAAAAGCATCTTGCTGTGATTTATGTCATAGAGTGTTCTACCTATGTTTTCCTCTAAGTGTTTTATGGTGTCTGGCCTTACATTTATTTTATTTTTAAATGAAGTTTTTTTTACATTGCTTTTATTTTATTTTTCTGTGTGGTGTTAGGGAGTGTTCTAATTTCATTCTTTTACATGTAGCTGTCCAGTTTTCCCAGCACCACTTATTGCAGAGGCTGTCTTTTCTCCACTGTCTATTCTCGCCTCCTTTATTAAAAATAAGGTGACCATGGGCTTCCCTGGTGGCGCAGTGGTTGAGAGTCTGCCTGCAGATGCAGGGGACACGGGTTCGTGCCCCAGTCTGGGAAGATCCCACGTGCCACGGAGTGGCTGGGCCCATGAGCCATGGCCACTGGGCCTGTGCATCTGGAGCCTGTGCTCCACAGCAGGAGAGGCCACAACAGTGAGAGGCCCACGTAGCGCAAAAAATAAAAAATAAGGTGACCATATGTGCGTAAGATTATCTCTGGGCTTTCTATC
This sequence comes from Stenella coeruleoalba, assembly GCF_951394435.1. Taxonomy (NCBI): domain Eukaryota; kingdom Metazoa; phylum Chordata; class Mammalia; order Artiodactyla; family Delphinidae; genus Stenella; species Stenella coeruleoalba. Next base: position 54,595,670 of record NC_137148.1, read on the forward strand.
CTGTTCCATTTATCTATATTTCTGTTTTGGGGCCAGTACCATACTCTCTTCATTACTGTAGCTTTGTAGTAGAATCTGAAGTCCAGGAGCCTGATTCCTCCAGTAGCCATCTAAAAAAGGTTGTTATGTCAACAACTTACAATTTACCAGAATTTACTGAAAATGAATCAAAGATTTACATGCAAAATTAAACCATAAAAGTAACAGCAGAAAATGTGGGTAAATTTTTTTGAATTTTAAAATGAAAGTGGTCTTCTAGATTAAAACAAAAAATCCTAAAGCCATAGAAAAAGTACAGATAAATGTAACTACATTTTAACAAAACTTCTTCATGGCAAAATTATCATAAACAAGGTCAAAAGATAAATGACAAACTAAGAAAAAATAGTTGCAACTTATACCACAGACAATTTCTCTAGTGTTTAAAGAGCTCCTAGAAAGTGAAAATAACCAAGTCAAACAGAAAAATGGTAAAGTGATAGGAATAGAAGTTCACAGAATATGAAACATGAAATAAAAACAACACTTAAAAATACAAAGATGTTCAATATCAGTAAAAGGAATGCACATTATACATTATATGCAGAAGACATGATACTATATACTGAAAACCTTAAAGACTCCACACAAAAACTACTGGAACTGATAAACGAACTTAGGAAGGTAATAGTAGGATACAAGATTAATATACAGAAATTGGTTGCATTTCTTTACACTAACAATCAAATAATGGAAAAGCAATATAAAAAAAAATCCCTGTTAAAATCACATCAAATATAAATAAATAAAATAAGATACTTAGGAATAAACCTGACCAAGGAGGTGAAAGACATATGCTGAGAACTATAAAACATTAATTAAGGAAACTGAAGATGATTCAAAGAAATGGAAAGATATCACAGGCTCTTGGATTGGAAGAATTAATATTGCTAATATGGCCATACTACCCAAAGCAGTATACATCAAAAATACATCTACATGTGGAACAAATGCTACAGAACACCTACTGAATGCTGACAGAAGAACTCAGACTTCACAAAAGAAGCCTGAAGGAGACCTAAACGCAGAGGCAGGGCCAAATCCAAAGCTGAACCCCAGGAGCTGTGTGAACAAAGAAGACAAATGGAAATCTCTCCCAGCAGCCTCAGGAGCAGTGGATTAAATATCCACAATCAACTTGATGTACCCTGCATCTGTGAAATGCCTGAATAGACAACGAATCATCACAAAATTGAGGCGGTGGACTTTGGGACCAAATGTAGAATTGGGATCTGCTGTCTACAACTGATATGTTTCTGATTTTTATGTTTATCTTGGTATAGTATTTAGTGCTTGTTATCACTGATGGATTTATTTATTGGTTTGGTTGCTCTTTTTTATTATTATTTTTCATTTTACTAATTTTTTAACTTATTTTTTTTCTTTCTTTTTTTCTCCCTTTCCTTCTGAGCCATGTGTCTGACAGGGTCTTGGTGTTCTGGCCTGGTTTCAGGCCTGAGCCTCTGAGGTGGGAGAGCTGAGTTCAGGACACTGGACCACCAGAGACCTCCCTGCATCTTGTAATATCAATTGGTGAGAGCTCTCCCAGAGATCTCCATCTAAATGCTAAGACCAAGCTCCACCCAAAGGCCAGCAAGCTGCAGTGCTGGACGCACCATGTCAATCAATTAGCAAGACAGGAACACAACGCCACCCATTAGCAGAGAGGCTGCCTAAAATCATACTAACTTCACAGGCACACCAAAATACATCACAGGATTCGACACTGCCCACCAGAAAGACAACATCCAGCCCCACCCACCAGAACACAGGCACCAGTCCCCTCCACCAGGAAGCCTACACAAGACACTGAACCAACCTCACCCACTGGGGGCAGACAATAAAACAGTGAGAACTATGAACCTAAAACCTGCAGGAAGGAGACACCAAACACAGCAAGTTAAGCAAAATGAGAAGACAGAGAAATATGCAGCAAATGAGGAGCAAGGTAAAAACCCACCAGCAAACAAATGAAGAGCAAATAGGCAGCCTACCTGAAAAAGAATTCAGAGTAATTATAGTAAAGATGATCCAAAATCTTCGAAATAGAATGGAGAAAATAGAAGAAACGTTTAACAAGGACCTAGAAGAGCTAAAGACCAAATAAACAATGATGAACAACACAATAAATGAAACTAAAAATTCTCTAGAAGGAATCAATAGCAGAATAACTGAGACAGAAGAACAGATAAGTGGTCTGGAAGATAAAAAGGTGGAAATAACTACCACAGAGTAGAATAAAGAAAAAAGAATGAAAAGAATTGAGGACAGTCTCAGAGACCTCTGGGAAGCCATTAAAAGTACCAGCAATCGAATTATAGGGATTCCAGAAAAAGAAGAGAAAAAGAAAGGGACTGAGAAAATATTTGAAGACACTATAGTTGAAAACTTCCCTAACATGGGAAAGTAAAGAGTCAGTCAACTCCAGGAAAGGCAGAGAGTCCCATACAGGATAAATCCAAGGAGAAACATGCCAAGACACATATTAATCAAGCTATCAAAAATTAAATACAAAGAAAAAATATAAAAAACAACAAGGGAAAAGCAACAAATACATACAAGGGAATCCCCATAAGGTTAACAGCTGATCATTCAGCAGAAAATCTGTAAGCCAGAAGTGAGGGGCAAGACATTATTTCAAGTGATGAAAGGGAAAAACCTACAACCAAGATTACTCGACCCAGCAAGGATCTCATTCAGATTCAATGGAGAAATTAAAACCTTCACAGACAAGCAAAAGTTAAGAGAATTCAGCATCACCAAACCAGCTTTACAGCAAATACTAAAGGAACTTTTCTAGGCAGGAAACACAAGAGAAAGAAAAGACCTACAAAAACAAACCCAAAACAATTAAGAAAATGGTAATAGGAATTTACATATCAATAATTACCTTAAATGTAAATGGATTAAATGCTCCAACCAAAAGACATAGACTGGCTGAATGGATACAAACACAAGACCTATAAATATGCTGTCTATCATAGACCCACTTTGCACCTAGGGACACAAACAGACTGAAACTGAGGGGATGGAAAAAGATATTCCATGCAAATGGGAATCAAAAGAAAGCTGGAGTAGCAATTCTCATATCAGACAAAATAGACTTTAAAATAAAGACTATTATAAGAGACAAAGAAAGACACTACATAATGATGAAGGGAGATCCACCAGAGGGCAGACAGCAGAAGCAAGAAGAACTACAATCCTTCAGCCTGTGGAACAAAAACCACATTCACAGAAGAACAGACAAGATGAAAAGGCAGAGGGCTATGTACCAGATGAAGGAACAAGATAAAACCCCAGAAAAGCAACTAAATAAAGTGGAGATAGGCAACCTTCCAGAAAAAGAATTCAGAAAAATGATAGTGAAGATGATCCAGGGCCTCAGAAAAAGAATGCAGGCAAGGATCAAGAAGATGTAAGAAATGTTTAACAAAGACCTAGAAGAATTAAAGAACAAACAAACAGAGATGAACAATACAATAACTGAAATGAAAACTACACGAGAAGGAATCAATAGCAGAATAACTGAGGCAGAAGAATGGAAAAGTGACCTGGAAGACAGAATGGTGGAAATCACTGTTGTGGAACAGAATAAAGAAAAAAGAATGAAAAGAAATGAAGACAGCCTAAGAGACTTCTGGGACACCATTAAATGCAACAACATTCTCATATAGGGGTCCCAGAAGGAGAAGAGAGAGAGAAAGGACCCTAGAAAATATTTGAAGAGATTATAGTCGAAAATTTCCCTAACATGGGAAACGAAATAACCACCTAAATCCAGGAAGTACAGAGAGTCCCATACAGGATAAACCCAAGGAAAAACATGCAGAGACACACAGTAATCAAATTAGCAAAAATTAAAGACAACAAAAAATTATTGAAAGCAGCAAGGGAAAAATGACAAATAACATATAAGGGAACTCCCATAAGGTTAACAGCTGATTTCCCAGCAGAAACTCTACAACCCAGAAGGGAGTGGCATGATATACTTAAAGTGATGAAAGGGAAAAACCTCCAACTAAGATTACTCTACCCGGCAAGGATCTCATTCAGATTCAATGGAGAAATCAACAGCTTTACAGACAAGCAAAAGCTAAAGAACTCAGCACCACCAAACCAGCTCAACAAATGCTAAAGGAACTTCTCTAAGTGGGAAACACAAGAAAAGAAAAGGACCTACAAAAACAAACCCAAAACAACTTAGAAAATGGTCATAGGAACACACATATCAATAATTACCTTAAACGTGAATGGATTAAATGCTCCAACCAAAAGACTCAGGCTTGCTGAATGGATACAAAAACAAGACCCATATATATGCTATCTACAAGAGACCCACTTCAGACCTAGGGACACATACAGACTGAAAGTGAGGGGATGGAAAAAAGATATTCCATGCAAATGGAAATCAAAAGAAAGCTGGAGTAGCAATACTCAGATCAGATAAAATAGACTTTAAAATAAAGGATGCTACAAGAGACAAGGAAGGACACTAAATAAAGATCAAGGGATCAATCCAAGAAGAAGATATAACAATTATAAATATATATGCAACCAACATAGGAGCATCTCAATACATAAGGTAACTGCTAACAGCTATAAAAGAGGAAATCGACAGTAACAAAATAATAGTGGGGGACTTTAACACCCCACTTACACCAATGGACAGATCTTCCAAACAGAAAATTAATAAGGAAACAGAAGCTTTAAATGACATAACAGACCAGCTAGATTTAATTGATATTTATAGGACATTCCATCCCAAAACAGCAGATTACACTCTCTTCTCAAGTGTGCATGGAACTTTCTCCAGGATAGATCATATCTTGGGGCACAATTCAAGTCTCAGTACTTTTAAGAAAACTGAAATCATATCAAGTATCATTTCTGACCACAAGGCTATGAGATTAGAAATGAATTACAGGGAAAAAAATGTAAAAAACACAAACACATGGAAGATAAACAGTATGTTACTACCTAACCAAGAGATCACTGAAGAAATCAAAGAGGAAATAAAAAATACCTAGCAACAAATGACAATGAAAACATCACGGCCCAAAACCTATGGGATGCAGCAAAAGCAGTTCTAAAAGGGAACTTCATAGCAATACAATCTTACCTCAAGAAACAAGAAAAAATCTCAAATAAACAACCTAACCTTACACCTATAGCAATTAGAGAAAGAAGAACAAAAAAACCAAAGTTAGCAGAAGGAAAGAAATCATAAAGATCAGAAATAAATGAAACAAAAATGAAGGAAACCATAGCAAAGATCAATAAAACTAAAAGATGGTTCTTTGAGAAGATAAACAAAATTGATAAACCATTAGCCAGCATCATCAAGAAAAACAGGGAGAAGACTCAACTCAATAGAATTAGAAATGAAAAAGGAGAAGTAACAACTGAAACTGCAGAAATACAAAGGATCATGAGAGATTACTACAAGCAACTATATGCCAATGAAATGGACAACCTGGAAGAAATGGATAAATTCTTAGGAAAACATAACCTTCAGAGACTGAAGCAGGAAGAAATAGGAAATATAAACAGACCAATCACAAGCACTGAAATTGAAACTGTGATTAAAACTCTTCTAACGAATAAAAGCCCAGGACCAGATGGCTTCACAGGTGAATTCTATCAAACATTTAAAGAAGCACTAACACCTATCCTTCTCAAATTCTTCCAAAACACAGCAGAGGGAGGAACACTCCCAAACTCACTCTACGAGGCCACCATCACCCTGATACCAAAACCAGACAAAGATGTCACAAAGAAAGAAAACTACAGACCAAAATCACTGATGAACACAGACGCAAAAATCCTCAACAAAATCCAACAGAATCCAACAGCACATTAAAGGGATCATACACCATGATCAAGTGGGGTTTATCCCAGGGATGCAGGGATTCTTCAATATACGTGAATCAATCAATGTGATACACCATATTAACAAATTGAAGGATAAAAACCATATGATAACCTCAATAGAGCTGAAAAAACTTTTGACAAAATTCAACACCAATTTAAGATAAAAAAACTCTCCAGAAAGTAGGTATAGAGGGAACCTACCTCAACATAATAAAGGCTATATATAAAAAACCCACAGCCAACATCATTCTCAATGATGAAAAACTGAAACCATTTCCTCTAAGATCAGGAACAACACAAGGCTGCCCACTCCCACAACTATTATTCAACATAGTTTTGCAAGTTTTAGCCACAGCAATCAGAGACGAAAAAGAAATAAAAGGAATCCAAATGGGAAAAGAAGAAGTAAAGCTGTCACTCTTTGCAGATGACATGATACTATACATAGAGAATCCTAAAGACACTACCAGAAAACTACTAGAGCTAAGCAATGAATTTGGTAAAGCAGCAGGATACAAAATTAACGTACAAAATTTCTTGCATTCCTGTACACTAATGATGAACAATCTGAAAGAAAAATTAAGGAAACACTCCCATTTACCATTACAACAAAAAGAATAAAATACCTAGGAATAAACCAAAGGAGACAAAATACTTGTGTTCAGAAAACTATAAGACTGATGAAAGAAATTAAAGACAATACAAACAGATGGAGAGATATACCATGTTCTTGGACTGGAAGACTCAACATTGTGAAAATGATTATACTACCCAAAGCAATCAACAGATTCAGTGCAATCCCTATCAAATTACCAATGGCATTTTTCACAGAACAAGAACAACAAATTTTACAATTTGTATGGAAACACAGAAGACCCTGAATAGCCAAAGCAATCTTGAGAAAGAAAAACGGAGCTGGAGGAATCAGACTCCCTGACTTCAGACTATACTACAAAGCTACAGTAATCAAGACAGTATGGTAGTAGCACAAAAATAGAAATATAGATCAATGGAACAGGATAGCCAGGAATATAGATCAATGGAACAGGAAAGCCCAGCGATAAACTCACACACATGTGGTCACCTTATCTTTGATAAAGGAGGCAAGAATATACATTGGAGAAAAGACAGCCTCTTCAATAAGTGGTGCTGGGAAAATTGGACAGCTACATGTAAAAGAATGAAATTATAACACTCCCTAACACCATCTACAAAAATAAACTCAATATGGATTAAAGACCTAAATGTAAGGCCAGACACTATCAAACTCTTAGAGGAAAACACAGGCAGAACGCTCTGACATAAACCACAGCAAGATCCTTTTTGACCAACCTCCTAGAGAAATGGAAATAAAAACAAAAATAAACAAATGGGACCTAATGAAACTTAATAGCTTTTGCACAGCAAAGGAAACCATAAACAAGGTGAAAAGACAACCCTCAGAATGGGAGAAAATATTTGCAAATGAAGCAACTGACAGAGGATTAATCTCCAAAATATAGAAGCAGCTCATGCAGCTCAATATCAAAAAAACAAACAACACAATCCAAAAATGGGCAGAAGACCTAAATAGACAATTCTCCAAAAAAGATATACAGATTGCCAACAAACACATGAAAGGATCCTCAACATCACTAATCATTAGAGAAATATAAAGCAAAACTACAATGAGGTATCACCTCACACAGTTCAGAAGGGCCATCATCAGAAAATCTACATATAATAAATGCTGAAGAGGGTGTGGAGAAAAGGGAACCCTACTGCAATGTTGGTGGGAATGTAAATTGATACAGCCACTATGGAGAACAGTATGGAGGTTCCTTAAAATACTAAAAATAGAACTACCCTATGACCCAGCAATCCCACTACTGGGCATATACCCTGAGAAAACCATAATTCAAAAACAGACATGTACCACAATGTTCACTGCAGCTCTATTTACAATAGCCAGGACGTGGAAGCAACCTAAGTGTCCATCGACAGATAAATGGGTAAAGAAGATGTGGCGCAGATATACAATGGAATATTCCTCAGCCATAAAAAGAAACAAAATTGAACTATCTGTAGTGAGGTGGATGGACCTAGAGTCTGTCATACAGAGTGAAGTAAGTCAGAAAGAGTAAAACAAATACTGTATGCTAACATATATATATGGAATCTAAAAAACAAAAATTGTGCTGATGAACCCAGAGGCAGGACAGGAATAAAGACACAGACATAGAGAATGGACTTGAGGACACGGGGACGGGGAAGGGTAAGCTGGGACGAAGTGAGAGAGTAGAGTTGACATATATACACTATCAAATGTAAAATAGATAGCTAACGGGAAGCAGCTGCATAGCACAGGGAGATCAGCTCGGTGCTTAGTGACCACCTAGGGGGTGGAATAGCAAGGGTGGGAGGGAGATGCAAGAGGGAGGGGATACGGTGATATATGTATACATATAGCTGATTCACTGTTATACAGCAGAAACTAACACAGCATTGTAAAGCAATTATACACCAATAAAGATGTTAAAAAAAATTACGAAAGTATATTAATGCATATGCACTGTGACCAAGCAATCCAGTACTGGAGAATTTATTGTCTGAATATATATGTACATGTGAAAATATCGTATTCAATATTATTTTTACAATATTGTAATAGCAAAAATTACCCAAAGATCACTATGATTGGTTAAATAAGCAATAGTATAGTACATCAATTGAAAGAATACTATGAAGCTAAAAAAAAATGAGGAAGCTACATATAGATAAGAAAATATTTCTACAATATATTAGTTAAAAATTTAGGTATGAAATTCGGTATAAATATAATAACGTTGGGGTTAGAGTTAAATATGAATGTGTATTCATATTTGCTTATATAAAGATACAACGGAGGGACACATTAAACATGAAAAATAGAGGTTATATTGGTCAGGAGGGCTATATGAGTTAGTGACAGTGTGAAAGGAATAAGTTATAGTTAATTTTTAAATATTTTTTTAGATTTTTCAACTAAATGGAATTTATTACCATCTCAAAAGATTAAATTTAAACATCTTTTCTTTTTACTAAATTCTGTGAATAGGATTTACAGATTAATTTAGGAAAAAATTATCCTTACTATAATGAGACTTCCTATGCATAAAGAGTATTTTCTTTCATCCTACTCAAGTTTTCATACCTACCTATGTTTTCAAAATTTTCTTCGTGTCAATCTTAAACATTTTTTAATACTTTTATTACTAAATATTTTATTATTATGGGTTGTGTTATAAACTGTACTTTTTTCTATATTTTCTAAAGGATTGTTTTTTGCATAGAGAGACTGTCTTAGTCTGTTTGGGTTGCTATAAGAGAATACCATTGACTAGGTGGCTTATAAATAATAGAAACTTATTTCTAACAATTCTAGAATTTGGAAAGCCCAAGATAAAGGCATCACAAGATTCAGTTTTCGTTGAAAGCTTCCTGGGTCATAAACAGTCATCTTTGCACTATGTCCTCAAATGGTAGAAGGGGTGAGGGAGCTCTCTTGGCTCTTTTATAGGGCATTAATCCTATTCGTGAACGCTTCACCCTCATGACCTAAGCACTTCCCAAAGCCCCATCTCAAAATAGTGTCACATTGGGGATTATGTTTCAACATATAAATTCTGAAAGGACATAAACATTCAGTCTAAAGCAGAGGTTGTTGATTTTATTATATTAATTTCATACTCAGACATCTTTCTGAATTGTTATTTTTTATAATACTTTTACAGTTGAACTTTTTGGATTCTTTCCTGTTGTTCATTTACATCAGTTTGAACTCGGAAACAGTGAGCATTAAATTGTAGCATTAAATTGTCGCAGCAAGCATTAATTGCTTTGTTCATGACTTTAACGGGGAATGTTTCTTATGTTTCACACACACACACACACAGTCATTTAATGAGATTTTATAGTAAAGAGAAACAATATTTTGGAGATGTGTCGTCAGGACACGATAGACCAGGTATTGAAAAACTACATCCATAGACCAAATCCAGCTTGCTGCCTGTTTTTATAAAGTTTTATTGAGACACAGTCACATTCCCTTGTTTATGTACTGTGCATGGCTGCTTTCATGCTGAAAATATTCACAATCTGCTTCTTTACAGAAAAGAATTTCCATCTCCAGGGCTAGACTATGTTTCAGTAACAATTACAAAATATTAGCTGCTTAACATAGAAACAAGTTTATTTTTCTTGCTTAAACTGCCTGTCCAACATATGTTTGGTGGACTCAATAACCTGTAACTGCACTGTCTAGAACACACACTCTTCTGGTGACATGTATCACTTCCTCTCATGTCCTATTGGCCAGAACTCATCACATGGTACTATAATTGGAACTATAAGGATTAGAAAGTGGAAGAGACTCTTAGTTTTGCTCTTGGGGTTTACAGTTTAATAAGGAAGAAATAAGGGAAAAGACAAGTAATCAGCTAAAATCCAAGTTCCATCAAAAGAAGCAAAGTTCTTAAAGGAGGCAAAAGCAGGAAGGAAGTAATCAAGCTCTTTCAGAATATGAGCAAAAGCTTTGAACAGGAGTAGCACTCAAGACCTCCTAAATGAAGATATGGAGTGGGGGTATTGAAAAAGAAGGGGCACTGTGAATAAAGCCCAGAGGCCAAAGTACTAGAGGTGCTTAGGAAACAGCAGAGTCTAGTTTGATTAAAATATATGGAATATTTAGGAGAAGAATGGGCATTATGGCTGGAATGACAGACTGGGGCCATACTGGGAGGATCTTGAATGTATTGGGTATGAAGTCTTTTGCCAACAGGTGTAGACGTGTAGACTCTTCAGTCTCAATGGTTTAGCCCAGCATTGTATCCTCAGCACTAAGAAGATCTGTTGGCACATGCAGGTGTTCAATAAATATTTATTAAGTGAATGAAAGAATAGGCAAATGCTTTCCTAATATTCTCTTTGTTATTTTAGAATTTGCTGATAATGCACAATAAAGAAAATATATCAGTGAAGATTGATAATGCTGCTCACTCTTTGATCTTATAAAGAACATCTTCAATAAACAATCTAGGCATATTGGCCTTCTACAAATAAATAAGGCTCAAAGTAATTATTTTCTCCATCTTCCTGCTTTCAACCAAGTTTCATCCATTAATTTCACAGCACCCGCCCCCAATTACTATTTCCCTCAACTCTCTGCTCCACTTCTCCCAACCAGACAAGATCTCATCCCATTAATCCTAGTGACTTCCTACAAGTACTCCAATTCTTCACCTTAAAGTTACTTTTTCCAAAAGGAAATTCTAAATTAAGAATCACTTTAAATAAATGAAAAAAATGCTTTCTTATAGCATAGACCAAAATCAATTCCAGATGGATTAAAGAGTAAACTGCTTAAAAAATTCAACTCATAGAAAAAAATGGAATCAGATAATTATCAAACAACTGAAGAGAGAAGGTCCTTGTAAGCTTAGAAGCAATAGAAGATATTTTAGGAGGGAAAAGTCAACAGGCTTACTACTAAATCCTAACTGCCTATAAATGAATAAAAAACAAATAAACAAATACATTAAAAGAAGTCACAGACCAAAGAAATTACTTGTAACATGTATAATGTACAAATGGATAATACCTTTAAAGTAAAAAAAGAACAAATTATTGAGAGTTATCAAGATCTCTGAATGGGCAAAGGAAAGACAATTTAAGATAGAAAAAAATTAGAAAGGTGGTCAGTCTTACTAGACCACCAAATTAATAATAAATTAAGATACCCCTTTACTGAAAAAATGATCAAACATGTATAAAATCCAATGCGGGAGAGATATAGTAATAGTTGCACTTTTATCTATAGCTATGTTTGTAATTGGTGCAGCTCTTTAGGAAAGCAATTTGGCAATATGTATGAAGAAAAATGTAAATGTAGTTACTTTTTGATCCAGTAATTTCACTTCTGGGAACCTGTCCTAAGGAAACAATCCAAAATATAGAAAAAAGTTCATTTACCAAGATGTTCATCACAGCATTATTTGTAATTATGAAAAAATTAAAACTACCCAAATTTCCAATAAGGGGATAGTAAAGTAAATCACAATGCACCATTTGAGAAAGTTTATGTGGCCATTAAAGTATAGTTAAAAAGAAACTAAATAGGAAAATGCTTATTCTATAATTAGAAGAAATATTCAAAACATCAAGTAGAGTACAACATCCAATTAACAAGAGTTGTCATTTAAATGGTAAAATGATAGTGTTAAGTCTCTACGCCCCCTTTGAAAAATCTTTGGTTATGAGAGTTTCCCACCTAAAATATCCTAATGATCAATTCCTTTCTTAGTGAAGACATGGGAGGGAACTGCAGTTTATGTCTCATTGTGCCACTCTTGGGTTGTTTTAAAGCACTATCCATCCTGCTCATCCTGAAATTCTCCCTCTCCACTGCTGTACAAACCATTCTCTTACTTCTGAGCTATTGATCCATGTGAAGAAAGCTTAGCGCTAGTGTGTCTTTCTGTCAAGCTTGGACCCTACCTGGCCTCAGTGAGGTGTGGAGAGGCAATAAGTTTAGGATAGGAAAGGAACTGGAGGGTCTCTCACCACAATGATGAGCTTCTCATAACACCCCTTCTACAGAGGAAAGAAGGCTAATGTCTGCTCCCCAGATTATCCTAAGTATTAGGAAAGTAACTGTGGATGTCACCTATGTAGTCAATCACGGACTAAACTGTACAAAGACTAAGCAAGTTAGACTGTCTTTGGCCTTTTCTAAGTAGGAGTACACTCTCAGTAGCATGTCTATGATATAGTTATATTGCTGTATAATCATTTTTAATATGAACTAGAATAAATAATTTAACGAAGCTTCAAGTGCTTAACTTGGGCTTGGCCCTAAGTGCTCAACATGTATTAACCCACTGAATATTCACAATAGCTCCACGAGGTATGTGCTATTATCATCCTCATTTTACAGATGGGAAAACTCAGGTACAAAGATGTACCCAAGGTCACTCAGCTAGTAAATGATGAAGTCAGGAATAGAACCCAGGCAGTATGGCCCCAAAGCCTGTATTCTTAACCACTGTTTTATAAAGGCCTCTGACAATCCAGTTCCTACTACTTAATTCATTTTGATACTCATGCATTAGGCTTTTGAATGCTAATTATTGACAGTGAAGAAAACCATGAATTCCACTTGTATTTTCTTAATCCTCCTCATTGGAAGAGGTATCTGTTATGGGTTGAATTATGTCCTCCAAAAATTCATATCTTAAAGTCCTAACCCCCAATAACTCAGAATGTGACCTTTTTTGGATGTTGGATCTTTACAGAGGTAATAAAGTTAAAATGAGGTCATTAGGGTGTGCTGTAATCCAATATGACTATTGTCCTCATAAAAGGGGGAAATATGGAGACAGGCACACAGGGAGGATGCCATGTGAAGATGAAGGCAGAGATGGAGCAGTGCTTCTACAAACCAAGGAACAACAGAGATTGCCAGCAAATTACCAAAATGTAGGAGAAAGACATAGAAATAATTCTCTCTCATATTTCTCAGAGTGAACTACCTCTGTCAACATTTTGATCTTGGACTTCCAGTTTGAGACACTTTGTTATTGGATCCCTAGCAAACTAATATAGTACCTTTCCCATTTTTGTTATCATTGTCTAGTTACATAATGAAAATTATTTTTTTCAAACCAAATAGCTGAGGAAATGGATGTAGGAGTCAAATGAAGAGTAGAGATTTGGGATAGGATGATTTAGAACAGTACTTTTAAAACTGCATTTCATGAAACCTTGCAATTCCAAATACAGGTATCCCCCACTTTTCAAAAGTTCACTTTACACCAATTTGCTTTTATGAAAGACCTACATCAGTGCCTGTATATTAGTACATTAGTGACCAAAAGAAATCAAAGAGAAGTTTTGCTTTAATTTAGAAAGGCAAAAATAGTGTTCAGTGTTTGTTTCACAGGAGCACGTGCCCCTAGCAGTGAGAGTGGCACTGCCAAGCTCCTTCCCTGGAAACTATACTCAGCATCTCAGCATCAAGTCGCCATAGCTTTGAACTGTGTCTTTGAGCATCTGTGCTTTCTCTCAATTTATTTTGTGCATCCACTAGCAAGATATGTTCTAAGGTCATTGCTTCTTCGCTTTATGCCATTTTGGCTTATGAAAGGCTTCCTAGGAACACTCTACTTTCAGATAGTGGGGGAAACAGTAGTTACCTGAGGAGCTTCCATGAGGTCAAAGGAGGTGAAGAGAGCAGGGTTCTGAAAAACTGTTACCTTCACACACACCCCAACTTTAATAGAAGCCAGTCTACTTTTCTCTGTTGCACAATTTGTGTTCAAACTAAGATGTTGTTCGAAAAAATTTTTCCATTGCATTTTAAAGGCCAAGAATTCCTATTTAAAAGCAAAACTTGTTTAATTTCTTCACTCAGTACAATTTTACTGAGCCACTACTATGTGCCAGGCAATGTTTTATACCCCATGGACCAAATTTGTTGCCCCCAGGAACTCTGTGTTTTAAAAAATAACAGGATACAAGATTAACAGACAGAAATCTGTTGAAATTCTTTATACTAACAATGAAATATCAGGTAAGGAAAGTAAAAAAAAGTTCCTTTTGAACTCACATCAAAAAAAAAAAATTAGGAATAAACCTGACCAATGAGGTGAAAGACTTATAGGCTGAGAACTATAAAACATTCAAAAAAAGGGAGAGATATCCCTTGCTCTTGGATTGAAAGAATTAATATCATTAAAATGGCCATATTACCCAAAGCAATCTACAGATTTAATGTGATCCCTATCAAACTACCCATGACATTTTTCACAGAACTAGAACAAATAACCCTAAAATTTGTGTGGAACCACAAAACACCCAGAATTTCCAAAGCAATCCTGAGGAAAAAGAACAAAGCTGGAGGCAGAATCTCCCAGACTTCAGAGAATACTACAAAGCTATAGTAATCAAAAAAGCATGGTATTGGCACAAAAGCAGACATATGGATCAATGGAACAGAATAGAGAGTCCAGAAATAAACCCACACACCTATGGTCAATTAATCTTTGACAAAGGAGGCAAGACTATACAATGGAGAAAAGACAGTCTCTCCAGCAAGTGGTGCTGGGAAAGCTGGACAGCCACATGTAAATCAGAGAAGTTAGAACACTCTCTCACACCATGTACAAAAATACACTCAAAATGCTTAAAGGCTTAAATATTGGACATGACACCATAAAACTCCTAGAAGAGAACATAAACAAAACACTCTCTGACATAAATCACACCAATGTTTTCTTAAGTCAGTCTCCCAAGGCAATAGAAATAAAAGCAAAAATAAATAGGACCTAACCAAACTTATAAGCTTTTGCACAGCAAAGGAAACCATAAATAAAACAAAAAGACAACTTACGGACTGGGAGAAAATATTTGCAAACGGTGCAACTGACAAGGGCTTAATTTCCAAAATACACAAATAGCTCACACAACTCAATAACAAAAAACCCCCAAGCAACCCAATCAAAAAATGGACAGAAGACCTAAAGAGACATTTCTCCAAAGAATACATCCAAATAGGCAGATGAAAAGATGCTCAACACTGCTAATTATTAGAAAAATGCAAATCAAGACTACAATGAGGTATCACCTCACACCAGTCAGAATGGCCATCATCAAAAAGTTTACAAATAACAAATGCTGGAGAGGATGTGGAGAACAGGGAACCCTCCTACACTGTTGGTGGGAATGTAAATTGATGCAGTCACTATGGAAAACAGTATGGAGGTTCCTTAAAAAACTAAAAATAGAGTTACCATATGATCCAGCAGTCCAATTCCTGGGCATATATCCAGAGAAAACTCTAATTAGAAAAGATACATGTACCCCAATGTTCATAGCAGCACAATTTACAATAGCCAAGACATGGAAGCAACCTAAAGGTCCATTAACAGATGAATGGGTAAAGAAGATAACGGTACATATATACAATGGAATATTACTCAGCCATAAAAAAGAATGAAATAATGCCATTTGCAGCAACATGGATGGGCCCAGATATTATCACACTAAGTGAAGTAAGTCCACAGAGAAAAGACAAATATCATATGATATCTCTTACATGTGTAATCTAAAAAATGATACAAATGAACTTACTTACAAAACAGAAACAGACTCACAGACATAGCAAACAAATTCATGGTTACCAAAGAGGAAAGCGGGGGGGGGATAAATTAGGAGTTTGGGATTAGCAGATACAAACTACTATATATAAAACAGATAAACAACAAGGTCTTATTATACAGCACAGGGAACTATATTCAAAATCTTGTAATAAACTATAATGAAAAAGAATATTGGCTTAACCAAAAAAATTGAAATTTTAAGTAATAGTTGACTAATGTGCTCACTTATATTAATCAAAACATGAAATATCCAATCAAAATTTATTTAGCTTTTAAGTAAAAAATGATGTCACTTTGTATAGTCTTAATAAGTCTAAGATTTTGTTTTGTTTGAAATATTGCAAAGAGATGGTGGTTTCCATTTTTTACTTTTCAAATTCCTAAGATCTCTATTCTCTTGGCTTGGAATAATTGAGTGAGGGGTCTCAATGGAATTTAAAATATGAAGGTTTTCTATTAAATAAAGAGTAAACAGAGAAACCATAGGGATTGGCTTGTCTCCATTCTTCTCAAAAAAGCAACCAACAAGATATTTGAGCTTATAGGTCCTTTAGGAAGCTGAAGTTTGACAGTTTGGGGTTATGTATGGCCTGGAAGAAAGGCGGCTTCAAAGTATGAAATACATAATATTCTGGAACACAATTGCCACTGAGATGGTTTTCAAGTCTGCTGAAGATTAACTTGAAGTTTGGGCATTTACTCAGCCTCAGAAACAGATGGATCATTCTGTTGTCAAATACTTACCTAGCGCAGATGTGTGTGAGACACTGCACTAGGCAGAGGAGGCCCAGCCCAACAGTGGAGCAGGAAAGCTGTGGGAAGAACTGGTAAGGGTTGTAACCATTAAACAGGATGCAGGCGTGGCTGGCCAGCTCTGTTCTTTCCTGCTCCTGGCTTGCACTATCCCCACACTGTCAGGAGCTGAGGGCCCCTTTCTCTTCACTCACTGGACCAAGAGATGTTTCCTCTGAGGGTTTTTTTTTTGTGGGTTTTTTTTGCGGTATGCGGGCTTCTCACTGTTGTGGCCTCTCCCGTTGCGGAGCACAGGCTCCGGACGCGCAGGCTCAGCGGCCATGGCCCACAGCCCAGCCGCTCCGCGGCACGTGGGATCCTCCCGGACCGGGGCACGAACCCGTGTCCCCTGCATTGGCAGGTGGACTCAACCACTGCGCCACCAGGGAAGCCCTGAGGTTTTTTTATTATTATTATTATTGTAATTCAAGAGAAAGATGACTTTTTATGCTACCACAATTGTCATTAAAACTCAATCTTTGAAGATTTGGCTTCCATATTATTGGACAAGAAACATCCAACTGTGTCTCTCCACTTTCTTTTAAATAATGCACTAGGTTCTGTGGAGAAATATGAAAAAGAGAAGCAGCTCAAGGAGTGAGACTGTAAACTCATGAGCCTGATTTTTAACAAGAGTCCCAATATTTTTATCCAAACAACTATTGTTTTCCTTCACAGAATGCACCCATAAGCTATAAACATTCTCATAACAATGCCATTGACCAAAGATGACCAAGAAATACTTTTGGAATTGCCTTCCAGGGTCTGAAACATTTTCTTTTAAACAACCTCAGAGGTGATAAATCACTTTGGGCAAGTTATTTAATTTCTTTGTCCCTAAGTTTCCTCACAGTAAAATGGTGATAATGACAGTACCTACGCCTCACTGGGTTATTGTGCGGGTTAAATGAGAAAATCTACAAATAGTACTTTGCACAGTGCTTGGCACCTAGCAAGCATTCAGTAAATGCTATTAGTATTATTAGTACTATAATTATCATTGTCACAGCTCCTGGAGGATGTGTGAGGTTTTCAAAGTGTCGAAAGGCTTTTGCAAGTAAGTCTTCAATCAGGTGGGTGATACAACCGGGTAACAGTTTTATGTCGGCAGCAAGAGGAGACAACAAAGCAAGAAATATCTTTTATTTTTGTAGTCTAATAAACTGGACTTTTAAAAAATGTGCCAAAAAGTGGCAGCACACTTTAAAAAAGTACTATCTTCCTAATGTGACTCCTCTGAAAGAAACAAACAGGCTTTTTGCAATGGAAACTTCATGGAAATGTGTGACTTCACCGTCAGCCACTGCTTCCAGAGTCATGCCTGGTTCAATCTAATGGGGGTTGACAAACATGAAGATGGCATGTGCAAACTGAAATAATACAAACAAGCACATGTGCATCTGTGCTTTGTAATTCTCTGTAATTTTATCTCCTCCATGTGTTATTTGTCTCTCTGTGAGCCTTTGGGGACAAGGGAAAGGGGGTTTTCTTAGAAGCTTCAAGTGTCTGTGTTCTTCATATTTATGTCATTACATGTTTATAACGGGGCATCTAAATTGTTCACGTGGCAAAGAACACAGATAGGGTTTTTTCCTCCTCTCTTCAACTTGCTACTAGTCGCACAAGGTTCAACTCTTCAATTCTACTTTAATTCTAGAAACATTTATGGAGTGTCTGTTATGTGTGGGGCTCTGTAAATATGGTTCATGTCATCAAGGAACTTCCTACCTGATGGGACAGATGAGATTTTAAATCCACGTGAAACAGATAAATCATGATACCAGGCAGTACTAAAATCTTAGAAACAGATAAATGTTGTGGGATATCAGTAGAAGACTGATCTGATAAATGGTCTGGAGAAATATCATGGAAAAGTGGGATTTAAGGGAGTTTACATTCAATATTTTGTTTGCAGAGGAGGTGGGGAGTTGGGGAAGGACAGTCGTCTGTTCATTCAACACCTGTGTTTGAACATCCCCCCCTTGTTTGCCAAGAAGGTCTCGATGCAAAAATGAAAAAGCACCTTCCCTAACTGGAAGGAAATTTAGAATCTGGCTATATAGAAAAACATACACAAAAATAAATAAAGAATAAAATGTGAAATTTGCTATGAGGTGGAAGAGTATTCAGATGAGTTAAAAGAAAAGTAATTCCATATTTATGTGTCCTCGATAAAAGTCCAGAAAGATAGATACCAAACTGTTAACTGGGGTTGTCCACTTTACATATTGTGAATTGTTTGAATTATTTTTCCAATGGACATGTGCATGTATTATCTGGGTTATTTTCACAAGGCACTATGGAAAAGCCTTTGGAAAAAAAGAGGGTGCTGACTTTGGGGATTTGGGGAGGTTCCAGAGGAAGACAGCTTTTAAGTTTTGTCCTCAAGGATGGCTGGGATCATAATAATAACAATGCCAACACTTCTTGAACATATTTTGTGTGCCAGATTCTAGGCTAAATGATTTATAAATATCTTATATAAGCCCCAAACAACTCTTTTGAGGTATCTTATCCTTATTTGTAGAGCTCAAGAATCTGAGACTCGGACTTCCCTGTCAGGCCAGTGGTTAAGACTCTGCACTTCCACTGCAGGGGGCACGGGTTCCATCCCTGGCTGGGGAACTAAGATCCCACATGCCACGAGGCCAAAAAAAAAAAAAAGAATCTGAGACTTAAGGAGTTCACACATTGACAGCCAAAGTTTAAAGCCAAGTTGTCTAGCTCCAGAATCTATCCACATTACTTCACATTAAACAGCTTCGGGTGGAAATGGAGGGCATAATTCTCCAGCTTCAAGGAAGAGAATTAAATAAAAAGAAGGAAGTGGAATAGCAAGATATATGTGGGGAATCCTGAGCGTCTTCGTGTATGAACCATTACCCATATTAGGAACTTTTCCTTATATGGGGTAGAGTTACTCCATAAAAGGCTATGAATGTTTTTAAGGCTCGTGATTAATTATATTGTTCCTACCTAGCCTCCCTGCCTCTAATATTCTACACTTAGAAGATGTCTTCCACACTAATGCCAAATAAATAATCCTAGAGCAGTTACTTTCCCAGTTAAATACATCAATGAATCCCATAGTGTGTAGAATCCTTCCCCAATTCTTTATTATGTAGATCAAATTGCTGCAACATCTGGGTCTAACCAATCTATTAAGTTCCCAACACACCTTACATTCCAAATCAGAGGTTCCAGGTCTATTTTTTAAGTCACATTGGTTAAGGATTATCTTTATTTCCTCGTTGAAGAAGAATGGAAGACCACTATCAGAACAGTATCTTTTTTAGACAAATAACCAAGCACAGTAACCAATCAAGTCTTCCTATTATGAGTGAAAAATTATGCTTTCAAACCAAAATTGATTAATTTTCTTGTAAAAGGCAGAGAAGAGATCAAAATTGCAGGTGTGTCACTCAAAAGGTGCACTCCTTGTAACAAAAAGAAGTTCCAAGTTACAACATTTCCAAGAACTTTTACAACCAGCTACAAAAAAGTTGTTGGCAAAGGTTTCTCAAATTCCTGTATCAATATTGCTGATAAGGGGCTTCCCTGGTGGCGCAGTGGTTGAGAGTCCACCTGCCGATGCAGGGGACACGGGTTCGTGCCCCGGTCCGGGAAGATCCCACATGCCGCAGAGCGGCTGGGCCCGTGAGCCATGGCCGCTGAGCCTGCGCGTCCGGAGCCTGTGCTCCGCAACGGGAGAGGCCACAGCAGTGAGAGGCCTGCGTACCAAAAAAAAAAAAAAATATTGCTGATAAGGATGCTCACAGTAATTTTTGAGATGGAAGATAAAATGAAAACATTTCTTTATGACCATTATCTTGAGTGGTGTGTATCAGTGATACATGCAGTATCTTAAATAGGTTGAACCCGTTGCTTTAGGATCAAACTTTCACAGTTTTTAGTGTTGTACATAAAATAATCAGAATTTCTTAAGACCAAAACGGTGACCCAAATGGCTCATTCTCTGAGCTTGTGTCTTTTCAGCATTGGATAATTTTCTTCACTCAGCAGAAGAAGAAATCCTGGAGTATATCACTGAGAATATTTTTCAAAAATCACATCCACATTCTAACAAAGAACATGGAAAAATACAGAGGCCAATACTACCAGAGAGTGAATTTGGAATCCATTCACCCGCATCTTCCAAGTTGAGTTACTCAACATTCAATTGTCCTACTTTTGAGTGTAATAGACTCATCAACTCAACATATGATGAAAAACCCAAAGTAGTCTTCAGTGAGCAATTGCTCCATAATTTCTCCATCTTAATACCCACAACTTGCTGCCATTTCTAAGGATCTATAATTCCGCATTAAGATTTTGCAATTAAATAGAAACAAAAAGTAAAAGGTAAGCACCTGCATGTGAAATCTGGCGTAAAGCTCAAACAATCTGATGCTGAGGGAAGGCTATTCTTATTCATATTAATTTAAAAATACATTTTATTTTTAAAACATCATGATGAATTTTTTTCACTTGTTGGACATCAGTAATCTATTCCTTAAGTGGTTTCCAGATGTCAAACTTTTAAAACTGTGCCTTATAGAGTCCTGTCTTACTAAGGCTTACTTCTCTGCTTCAAATTACATCGTATCTATACTTTCCGTCCATAACTTCAAAATTGCTTTGTAAGTGGCTTGCTCAGCATTACTTAAGCCCAAGTGGGAACTCTGTCTTTCCCTGAGTAAATGCTGCCAAGCAATGGTAATATCACTAGAACATTAAAATCAATAATCCTGAAACATCGGGGATTTTCTTTATTTAAAAACCATGTCTTTTCTGGTTATTATATCTTTTCCCTTGGAATCTAGAGTCTATTAGAAGTTCCTTACCTATAGAGAAACAAAAAAATAATGGATGAGGGATACAGTGAGAAGAAAAAAACACAGTGCCTAGCCCCCTCAATAATGAAGGTCCATTAAGAGAAAACCCGAACTTTGTGGACGAAGGTTTGTCTTTAGTGCTCCCATATCATAGCAATGGCTCCATGTGAGGATACACAGATTCTCAACACCATACCTTAGTTTCCCAAGGGCCAATGTTTATCTTTTAGTGGCAGAAAGTTTAGGAGACTCTTAGTAACTCTAAGCATGAAACTTTTGTATGTACCAAGAAAAGAAAAGTCTATATCCTGTCTTGGTGGGTATACTGCTGGGCATGTGAGTAAGGAAGATTCTGAGGCAGATGTGAGACAACTGGTGTCACTGACTACATTTTTCTTCTGAACCTAGCAACCGATTTCCCAAGTGAATTAAATCACAAGCTACAAGAATCTTAGAGCTGCAAGGAACTTGAGGGATCTTCATTAAGCATACAAAGAAACTAAGGCCAAAACAGGTTATGTCACTAACTCAGAGTCAAACGAGCTTGTTTCTGGGTCCAAGTAAGGAAAAAGTTCTCCAAACTCGCAGACCACAACACTGTTTTCAGCTCTTGCTTTTTGATTCTTAGTTTCCTTAGGAGAGAGAGGCATCTCACTACCTACCACTTGTACCAACCAGATCTCACAATCAGCTTCATTAGGGATTGCCTTACATTACAGAGATACAGAACACATTAGCAAGGAGTTTGTGGGTCTCTCTCTAGACAGTTTGAAGAAGGAGAAGGAGCTCTCTATTAAGGGAATATTTGAAGTGCAGTCCTTACTGGAAGCAAAGGCACAGAGTAGCAGTCTGCTGAAATTCCTTTCATGTCCCATGATTCTTTTATGCAACGTTCTCTATGAGAAACATAAAGTATCGAGAAGCCTCCCAGCCGGTCAACATCAAAATGAAAATTTCATCTCGGATAAAAGCAGAACTAATCTTTGATTTAATCCTACTAAGCCCTGTGCCCAGTTTCTTCAAGTTAGTGTGAGTCCAATATAGACAGAGGTTAAACTAATTAGAGCACACACTGACAATGGGGGCAGGTTTTCAGAGGTATTTGAAGACTGTGTCTACCTTGTCAGCTCAAGGCTTGCAGCGAGTGAATAAACTTAACCCTAGATTAACCCTAGATTAATCCAAAGACAAAAGAACATTCAGACAAGAGACTAAGATAGGGCTGAGGGGGAGGGGGAAGAAAAATATGCTATGTCCTAATCATTAGGAAAGAACAGGCTGTCCAAGCCAATTCTGTTCTGATCTATAATGAGATCAATTGCATCTGGAGCTCTTGGGGCACTGGCAGCAGACACAGGGACGGCAGGGCTGCTCCGAGGAAGGATTACCTCATTGAAGAGAGCAGCCAAGGCTACCAACCTCCCTCTCTGACCCTCCCTCTCTGAGCCTGCCCTCCCTCTCCTCAGCCACCAGTGGACTGCCAGTTGCCCAGTGAAACACAGCTAGCCTGCGAAGTAAATATGTCAATGTACTGAAACTACCATCTCTTTTCCAATCGGCCAGCTAAGTGTCTTTCTGTCCCGATCTATCTTAAACTTTAAACCAGCAGAAGCTAGCCAGCTGCTTTCAAACGGTTGGTCTTCTTTCTTTCCCCAAAACTCTCTGTTGGAGCTACCTCTACAGATCATATTTAGGGGGGACTTTTAACCATCTCTCTTATCCCCCTTCCGCACTGAATACATCTGCATAAATGTGGGAAGATGGCTTTTCATTCCTCTCCCTGGCCCGAGAAGACGCAAGTTACTTTGCAACTAGACTCCTCCCCAAAGGAAATGCT
The DNA here is from genome assembly GCF_951394435.1 of Stenella coeruleoalba. Lineage (NCBI taxonomy): Eukaryota > Metazoa > Chordata > Mammalia > Artiodactyla > Delphinidae > Stenella > Stenella coeruleoalba. Next base: position 54,619,222 of record NC_137148.1, read on the forward strand.
AGGATCTTCTTTCTTTCCGCTCTTTTACTAATTTCCTCCTTCAAGCAGCACAAGAAAGCAAAATGGATAATGTCTCTATGAGCCACTTCAATCAGTGATCATACCAGAGTAGAACTGCTATGGAAGGGGAGTCAGAGAAAGGGTATAGATAAGGCTTGAGTCAGGTAGGGACTGGGAAGACAGAACTTTCCCTATTAGCAGGGGAAAAAATTGTGGGGGGAGAAAGGCTTACACTGGCTTATTAAAAAAAAAAAAATGGCATAGAAGGCCTCTTGGACTTCAGATAACTCTTACAAAATATTTTGATGGATTGAGTGCAGAAAGTGAATCAAACATATGGATTAAATTTTCATTAAAATACAGATGGGTTTTTTATTGTTATTATTAAATTAACCAAAATGTTTGGCAAAGTAGATTTGGTTTTGGCCAAACCTAGGACATTTGAAAAATAGTTTTGAGATATTCAGTGAACTGAACACAAAGCCAGGTTTACCCATCCCTAGAGTTTGGAAAAATGAAACTTGGCTCATCAAGGTTTGATTCAATGTCAAATGTATTTGTGGGGAAATAAGTTTCTGAAGCACCAGAACTGCCTACGTGCCTTGGGAGTGCAGTGGAAATGCCCAATAGTTATTGAATAACTCAGCCTGCCCCAGCACCCCAAAAGGCAGCAATCCATTGACCTGAGAAAAAGGTGAGTTGCTCCCCTCCTCCCTCACCAAGATATTAAGAACTGAACCAAAGCCAGTGTGCTGTCTAGCCTAGAAAATGAGCACAAAGCAGCAAATGAATAGGAAATGCTCATTTGAGAGGAAGGTCATCACCATAGCTGGATGGCTGACTGGGGGCTTTTATTATCTGCATTGACCAGAAGAATTTAGAAAAGCAAAGGACAATAAAAGTATTGATGAAAGGTGAGGTCACATTGTTTGGAAGTTTTTTCCAGACATTAAAAACTTCATTCTATTTTTTTGGGAAAAAAAAAAATTCCAAAGGAATGCATGGAAATTTTTGGCACTCTAATGCCATTCCATTTGAATATCTTTCCATCAACCCATGGGTTACTGGAAAATTTTTTTTAAATCCATCTATCAGCAAGCCATCTGAACATGACTATACATGAAATTTCAAGTTTAGCAGTCTTTGATTCCTGCATATGGTGGCCATTGTGAAACGCCATTCTACCCATGGTGAAACTTTAGCTTTCTGCCAGTGCTTTAGGGGAAGGAGGTCACCTGAAGAACCAAGTTTTCTAGGCAACTAAATGTTCTAAGTATCAAGCCTCAGCATCAAACTACTGGAGGTTTGTATTTAAACCACTTTGAGTAGAAATACTTGTCAACCTATGATCTACCGCTCCGTATTCTTAAAGGACCCCATTGTATTGCGACAATGTTCTAAAGGTAGTTGAGGCAAATAGGGCTATTTGCCTCTAAACTATATGATCTTAGCTTGCAGTACTTTTTTTATATTTAACTAGAGTTGGTTTATAATACTGTGCTAGTTTCAAGTGTGCAATGCTTTTCTAATACTTGTATTTTCTTTGTATAGTGTATGAGTTAGGAAAACAGAATCACTCTAGGTATTTAAAGCACGACAGAATTTAATATAGGAATTTAGCAGTATATGCAATCATTGGAAAGGCTGGGTGGTGCGAAGATCAGGGACACTGCTGCTAGCACTGAATAACTCAGGAAATGAAGGCTTCACAGGAGACTGCTCCCCATGACCTTAACCAACTGTGGTACAAGAGCAGGTGATTCTCAAGAACGGAAGTCCTTGAAAAAACTTCCTTTTGCTGTCTGCTGATGTCCACATGCCCACTCAAGCTCTGGCTAGAAAACAGCCTCTCCTTTTTCACATTCTGTGTCTTGTACGAGCACCTCTCATTGGTAAAACCAAAACCTGAACCCTCCTAGTAAAAGGAAATGTAGTCTCCAGACTTCCAGTGCTTGCACATAGGAGAGAGTTTGGAAGGGAGACAATGATGTCAACAGACATCTCATTGGTACATATGGTTTTCCTGCTTTTTGTGGCCAGTTGCTGAACACTCTAACACTTACTCGGTGTGTTTGTCCTAGCTGTCCCACTCCATTCCTTTCCGTCTTTTATTTTTGTGGCACTTAACATGGTACTGACTTGAAAATCTGATACGTAATTTATTAAGAATAAACTGTCCTGAGTGGGACATTGAGACCTTTATAATGAAAAACAGTGTAGTGGAGTGGTGGGTGCTGGGCCAGATGTATTAAGCCTAGCTCTGCCAATTACAAGCTATGTTATATTAATACGTCTATCCATAGGTTTCCTCATCAGAAAAATGGGAATGATATCAACTGCCATACTCACCTTTCCCAAAGACACTGTGAGTATCAAATGATTTATGCAGGGCTTCCCTGGTGGCGCAGTGGTTGAGAATCTGCCTGCCAATGCAGGGGACATGGGTTCGAGCCCTGGTCTGGGAAGATCCCACATGCCGCGGAGCAACTGGGCCCGTGAGCCACAATTACTGAGCCTGTGCATCTGGAGCCTGTGCTCTGTAACAAGAGGGGCCGCGATAGTGAGAGGCCCGTGCACCGTGATGAAGAGTGGCCCCTGCTTGCCGCAACTAGAGAAAGCCCTCGCACAGAAACGAAGACCCAACACAGGCGTAAATAAATAAATAAATAAATAAAAATGATTTATGCACATGAAAGTACTTCACAAATTGTAGAGTACTATAAAATGTAATTCATTCTCTACCTCATTCTTTCGACACATTTATTTAGTGCTTATTTAGTTAGTCTAAGGCATAGACTTAGGTATTTCAGGAGTATAACAGGACAAACAACTGTCCCTGTACCCTAAAAATTTACCACTCTGTAGCAGAATAAAATATATTAATGGAAAGCCAAAACACAAAGTAGAATGTCACAAGAGCCATAAGGACAATTCTAACAACAACAATTATAAACAACAACAATTTAGTCTAGGAAGGAGCTGTTATTTCCATCTGGAGCAATTAGTAGGGTTTTCTTGACCCAGCTCTCTCATCTGCTTGTGTATTCTTCTATTTGATTCCTGGACCCCGACTTTCATGTACTCTCTATGTCCTATAGATGCCATTGCCTAAATGTCATCAGTCATCCATCTAATTCTTTTTTCTCCATTCCCTTTGTAATTGTTTTAGTTCAGAGTCTTATTACTGTTTGCCTGCTCCGTTACAATACCTTCCTCACTAATCTATCTGCCCCCAAGCTTGCCCACTCCACCTCACCCAACCCACACCCTAATATAAGGTTCATCTATCTCTGCCACTCGCAGAATGATCTATCTAAAATGCAAATCTAGTCACATAATAATCTACTTAAAATCCCTTCAAAAAACAACCGCTAGCTAATCTCAGGATGAAGTTAAAATGCCTTCACTTAATACACAAAGCCTTCCATGATTTGGCCTGTTTGCCTTTCTAACCTTGATCTACTTGGGATGTGACTTCATGCATGCACTTTGTGACACCTATTTTCATGACAGCTCCCCCTCCCCCATTCATAGTTCATGATAGTTTAAGTTAGTCCTGAAAATAGGGATTAGAATTGGGAGATTGGTGGCCTGGGGAACAAAAGAGCTGGCTGGAGAAAATAAAGAGGAAAAAGTGTAATAAGGCGGAAGGAAGAAAGGTAAAATCTGCTGTTGGTGACATCTGGCTCACATAATACTGGATGTAGGAGTCAGGACCCAAGCTGACTGTCAGTTACCAGAGGATTTACCAGGGAGGGGCTCTCAATACTGTGACCACACAGATAAGATCGTTCTCTATGTGAAGGCCTAAGTCAGGAACTCTGAATCTCTCTGTGGAAGAGGAATCCATTAGAGAGGAGGCCGTAGTTGATCACATGATGCTCCACTATACATAATATTGTCCAAATGTTTTCTAGTGGGACGTGGTTGTTGCACTTATTGTGATGATTGTCTGATACTTGCATAGCACATTACAGTTTGCCAAATGTTGCCATAAAAATCTCATTTGAGGATCAAATATCTCATTTGAGGATCAAATCCAAATTAAAGGATAGAGTTTTCAAAGGATACCTAGGCTAACTTGCAAGGTTAACTAAAATGGTTATCAAATACCATATTTTGATGGAGCCTTTGAACTCTTGGCAAAACTAATGTGTTTTATTGGGTGTTACTTGAAATTAACATGGCAACATGATAGCGTCACAAAAATACTTGAATGAATAATCACAAACCTTTGTGCTGAGAACTTACATCATCTCTTTAAGAAAATCAGCTAGTGGAGAATGGAAGGTTAAAGAGAGTAGGTAGTGTGAGAAGACAAGGGGGCTGGTGTTGACTGCCGACTTGCCTTCCTTTGCTCTCTTTATGTGTCAGACTGCTGTGGGTGTGCCGTTGTGTCTAAGGGGGAAGGTGAGGAAGAGATATTCAGTGAGGAAGAAAAAGACCCATTCATTTTATAATTAATGGGTTAACTAAACTTTTCTGAACATTTTTCCTTATTTAAAGGCCCACAAGTTTAATCTTGTGTTACTGAACTAGTGATTGGTTTATATCAAGCATATTAAAAATTAACTTTTTCACAAAACCTTTCTCCTTCTTACTCAAACACCAAAGGTCTGTCAATATCAACTTAGAGTAATGGAACTAAACAAAATGTGTTTTAGACCCCAAACTGAAACTTGAAAGGATAAGAAATTCTAAATGTAAACAGTGCTTTTCAATCACTTCACAGATCATTATCCCTTCCCTTTCCCTCCCTTCTGAAGATCACTTCTGAAATAACTAGATCTTTGTGTTCTGAAGTTTCTGGCAGGATCCATAAGACTTGATTCAGACCACAGGACAAATACCCTGCTGGGGCAAATTAAAAACCAGAAGTGTTTTCATTTGGGACATCTGGTCACCCAGTCTTATGACTTCTTTCTAAGAGTAGTGTCGTCCCTAAAGTTATTAATATCCTTCTGGAGAATCAGGAGGACTGCTTCATGTACATCTCAACCTTATAGACAAGAAGAGACTACTTCATGGCTTTGGACTTCTTCGTGGAAAACTAGGACTGTTACAGTGGCCTTAACTTAAAGATCTTTCATGCTCATGATGGCTCTCTAATTAGGGAAGCAATGAAAAATAACATTTGTGAAGCGCTCCATAGCTGTTTTTCATACTTTTTGTATTTGTTTCCTGTTCCTTCTGTAACAAATCACCACAAAGTTGGTGGCTTAAAAAACATGCACATTTACCCTTTTATAGTTCTAGAGGTCAGAAGTCTGAAATCAGTTTCACTCGGCCAAAATCAAGGTGTCAGTAGGCTCTAGAGAAGAATCTGTTTTCTTGACTTTCCTACCTTCTAGAGCTGTATTTCTTGCAGTTATTGGCTCATGACCCTTTCTGGCATCTTCAAAGTCAGCCATAGGGCATCTTGCTTCAGTGGTCGCGTTGCCTTCTTCTGTGTCAAATCTTGCTCTGCCTCCCTCTTATAAGAACACTTGTGATTGTACTGGGTCCACCCTGATGATCCAGGATAATTTCTTTATCTCAAGATCCTTAATTTTAATCACATCTGCAAAGTCTCTTTTGCCATATAAAGTAAAATTCACAGTTTCCAGGGATTGGAACCTGGATACCTTCAGGGCCATTATTATTCAACCTCCTACAATTCTGTTTTTAATTTTCATAACTACACAATTGTACAGACATTGTTATCTCCATTCTAAAGATAAGGCTACTGAGGCAGAGACAGGTTGAGAAATGTATCATTGTTACAGGTAATGAGCAGCAGAGCCAATTCTTCTAGATTTATGGAAGAAAAGCAGGAAAATCAGAGATACAAAGGAACATTGATGACAACTTTTTAAAATCTTTTTTCTCCAATTTCCTCCCATCTTCTCCCTATATAGCAGGGAAACCTAAGATCTGCCCTCTATATCTGCCTGGCATTGGCAGAAAAAAAACTTTCCATTTCCAAATGTATGGTTGGAAAGAAATGATCACTGACAATTGATGGGGATTGAATTCCATACTTTATCTAAGCCTATTTTATGACTTTTCTCATCTTTCAACTTTTATTATAAAAACAATTTTTAGTCCTTTCTATGTGCCAGTCACTGTTCTATATATTTTTATGTGTATCAACTCATTTGACTCATTTGACATCCCTATGCTGTCGATGTTATCATTATTCTTATTTTTACGTTTCACAGATGAGAAAATTGAACCATACTGTGGTTAAGTAATTTGGTCAGTTTTTCACAGTTCAGGATTTAAGCCTAGGCATCTTTAACCATTAGGTTCTGCACTATACTACTTATAATCTAACACTTACATATTTCTTAACCTCTTTGTACTTTGCAATAACAGGTTTTATTCTGATTCCCCTTTTTCTCCATATCACTAAGTATAGTTTATTATACATAATAGGCCTTTAAATGCTGAATAAATTAATGAATATTGATTGTGATTATATTTCTCTTTTTTCTCACGTGTTTACTCCTGAATGCATTCCTGCAGAACCCTGTTACTCAAAGTGTGGTCTCCAAAAAAGCAACATAGGCATCACCTGGAACCTTATGAGAAATGGAGAATCTCAGGCCCCACCCCAGACCTACTGTATCAGTAAGTTTCCCACATGATTCACATGCACATTAAAGTTTGAAAAGCACCTTTTAAAGCACCTATTTAGGGCTTCTCTGGTGATGCATTGGTTGAGAGTTCGCCTGCCAATGCAGGGGACACGGGTTCAAGCCCTGGTTTGGGAAGATCCCACATGCCATGGAGCGGCTGGGCCCGTGAGCCATGGCCGCTGAGCCTGCGCGTCCGGAGCCTGTGCTCCGCAACGGGAGAGGCCACAGCAGTGAGAGGCCCGCATATCGCAAAAAAATAAAATAAAATAAATAAATAAAGCACATATTTAGATTTTACAAACTTATTCCACTATATCCACATGGTTCTCTCACCTGCCTATACACTTGAATGCCTTGGCTCTGGCCTCTTCAATTCCATCCCAAGTCTAAGGTTCTATGATTTGGCCAGTTCCACAAAAGCTATTCCTTTTGTAAGCACTTGTTTCTTTGTGAGATGAGCAGAATGACTCAAGGAACACATTAGTAGCTAATTTTTTGGGTTTTGTTTTTTGCTTCAAAGCAAGCACACAAGAATCTCCCCTGCCTTTCCCACCAGCCCCCAACACACACAGGGATTGGCTTCCATAGGCTGCACTGCAGGTGAGCTGGAGAAAGCAGCAGCCCAGGTGGAGCAAGGACTCACAGCCTCTCCCTGGTACAGGGAAGGATGCTTCTCATCAGTGTGATATAACATTAAGACCCTAAATAGCTCATATGTCTCAACCATCAGGAGGGTTTCATAATGACACGTTTTATCTTCGCACACTCATCTCCAGACCCTGTGGCACCTGGCTGTGGAAACTTGTGAATAAAGGAGATATTGATATAGAACATCCAAGGCAATGCTTTCTAGTGAATCTAAAGAGCGTTTTATGATCCCAAGATTGAGGCATCTCTTTCTAAACTAAGAGCGGATATCAGCACAAGAATGATAAAAAGAAAGTCCTCACTCAACATGAGGGGAGAGCAAATAACTGTGGGTCCCCACTATTGAAACTGGAAATCAAGCTGATTCATAAAGTGGGGTAGGAAAATTGATCTGTAAACAAACCAACAATGTGCAGACAATCTATCCTACTTCTCCTTCAGAACTCAACAGATCTAGACTAGGCTTTGACTGTACTAGACTTGTTTTAATATTTTAATCTCTATCTACACACACACAAAATGGTGGATTGCTACCATGAACATGGTATCCTCAATCTATAAACACAGACGATGCTGATACACCACCGCTGGCAGGGTGGGTATTTTTGAGCACCTTAGACCCCAAATTTTGGAGTTAGACAGTGCCTAATTCCAAGTGTTTAACCAAGGACTTCTGCTTCTGATCAAGATGGAATAACAGCGACTGCATTTCCCTCTTTCCTGAAACAAACAAAAACTACACTAAATATGTGAAACAATGTCTTTCAAGACATAAAACATGAGGCAACAAAGGACAGTGATCTCTGAGAAACATTAAACAAATTAAGGGAGCCCCAATCACCAGCTTACTTCCTGGACAGAGTTTCCAGGCTGCAGCACAGGGAGAAAGAATCCAGGCAGAGCCTGACAGTTTCCCTGAGTTGAGGTAACAGAGTTGGAAGTCTGGGGAGGCTAAAATTTGCTGAGCAGAGTGCCAGAAAGGAGAGTGCTGTTTAAAGAGAGGACTCTGAAGATCTCCTGAAGGACCCCCTTGAGTGTTTAGCCAAGTACTGATCAGCACAGAAATGTGAGGTAAGTATCAGAGGCCAGGGAAACGACCATATAAGAGGAAACAAAACTCAGAATATGCATGGAATAGGGAATAGTGTCTGTTTCCACTGACCAGAAATGGAAAACCTCAATTTGCAGGATATTGGGTAGGCTACCATATTAGTTTTCTATTACTGTGTAATAATTTACTGCAAACTTAGCAGCTTAACAGTACCCATTTATTATTTCACAATGATGTAGGTCAAAAGTCCAGATGGGCTTGACTGGGTTCTCTGCTCAGGGTATCATAAGGCCAAAATCAATGTGTCCTTTGGGCTAGGCTCTTATTGGGAGACTCTGGGAAAGAATATGTTTCCAAGTTCATTCCGGTTATTGGCAGAATTTGGTTCCTTGTAGTTGTAAGACTGAGGTCCCCATTTTCTTACCAGTTGCAACCCAGGATTGCTCTCAGCTCTTAGAAGCTTCTCTCAGACCCTTTCCAGGTGACTCCCTACATTTTCAAGTCAGTAATGACACATCAAATTCCCCTTGTCCTTAGACTATTTGATCTACTCTTCTACAACCACCCAGAGAAAACTATCTGCTTTTAAAAAGCTCATATTGGTTAGACCCACCTGGATCATCTCTATATCTTAAATTCTTCTTGTTGGTAACACTAATTATATCTGCAACATCTCTATTTCCATATATCACAACATAACCATGGGGGTAACACCAAGGGGCAAAAACATGGAAGCCATATTAGGATTCTGCTGGCCAGAAGTACTCAGAAGGGTCTTGTTTCACTAGTGGGGTAAAACTAGCCCTCCACTAAATGCTGCCCTTATCCAGATTAACACAGTTTAAAAGCAAGACCCAAAAGGATCAAACTGTTTCCAAGTTACTTAACCATATCCCAGAACAAAACTAGGAGTACCTATAGGAACACAGAAATATCTACCAGTCAAAAGAATAAAACTGACAATGTTTAGCATATACTAAAAAAATTACTAAGTATGCAAAGCAGCAGGAATGTGCGACTTATAATGAGATAAATCAAACAATCAAAACCAACTCAGCACTGACAGCAATGATAAAATTAAAGACAAACATCTTAACATAGTGATTATATCCATATTCATATGCCCAAAAAGCTGCAGGGAAGATGGAGCTGCAGAAATATGAAAGACATATATTAAAATACTCACAATGATCTCTTAAAGATGAAAAATACACTAGGTGGGATTGATGTCAAATTAGACACTGCAAAAGAAAAGTAAACTGGAAGACACCGCAATAAAACTATCCAAAATAAAACACACAGAGGAAATTTTTTTAAAAGAATAAAAATAAATAAATAGAACATTCATGAGATGTAGGCAATTTCAAGTGACTAATATATGTATAATTGGAATCCTCAAAGGGTGACAAAAACAATATAGGAAATAATAGCTGAAAAACTTCCAAATTTGTTTAAAAACTATATACCCACAGGTCCAAGAAACTCAAGCAACCCCAAGCACAAGATGTATGAAGAAAACTTTTCCAAGGCACAGCATAATCAAATTACTCAAAATCAGTGACAAAAAGAAAACCTTAAAAGCAGCCACAAAAAGAAGTCAAGTCATGATATGTACAGAGGAACAAAGATAAGGACTAAAGCATAATTCTCATCAAAACAAGGCAAATGAGAAGATAGTAGAACGTCTTTAAAGTACTGAAAAAATAACTGTCAACATAGAATTCTATACCCAGCAAAATCTTTTAAAAATGAAGGTGGGGTCTTCCCTGGTGGCGCAGTGGTTGGGAGTCCGCCTGCCGATGCAGGGGACACGGGTTCGCGATCCGGGAGGATCCCACATGCCGCGGAGCGGCTGGGCCCGTGAGCCATGGCCGTTGAGCCTGCGCGTCAGGAGCCATGACCGCTGAGCCTGCGCGTCTGGAGCCTGTGCTCCGCAACGGGAGAGGCCACAACACTGAGAGGCCCAAGTACCGCAAAAAAAAAAAAAAAAAAAAAAAAATGAAGGTGAAATACTTTTTCTGATATACAACAGCTGAAAGAATCTATCACCATCAGATCTGCACAACAAGAAATATTAAAGGAAATATTTCTGTCACAAGGAAAATGATATCAAATAGAAATATGTTTCTACACAAAGGAATGAAAAACATCACAAAGGTAACTGCACGAGTAAATATGATTTATTTATTATTATTGGAACATCTTTAAGAGAAAATTGGTTGTTCAGAACAGGAATTGGAAAACCTTTTTCTGAAAAGGGTCAGCAAGTAAATATTTTAGGCAATGTGAGCTGTACAGTCTCTGTGACAACTACTCAACTCTCCTGTTATATTATGAAAGCACCCATAAAAAGCATGTAAATAAATTGGTATGGGTGTGTTACAGTAAAAACTTTATTTACCCTTAACAGGTGGCAGGCTGGTTTGTCTATTGGGTCTTAGTTTGCCAATCCCTGATTTAAAGAAAAAATGGTAATAATGTAGTATAAGATTTATGATACATGTAGAAGTAAAAGGTGTGGCAATTGCAGACTATAGTCCAGAAGGTGAGAACTGGACATATATTACTATAAAGTTCTTATACTATATGTGAAGCATAAAATGTTACTTGACGCAGACTGTGCTGAGTTAACAATTTAAGTGTACTATTAATCCTATTGCAACTGCTAACATAATAAAGAGTTACAGTTAATACACCAATAAAGAAAATAAAATAGAATTGTAAAGTACAATTCAAAAGAAATCAGTGCAAAGGAGAAAGAGAAAAAAGAACAAGTGGGATAAACAGAAAACAAGTAGCAAGAAAATATAACACACTGATTAAAATATCAAAGACAATAGTGGAAGAGGGAAAAACACACCAGAACAGATGGGTAATATTAGTGCAGAGATGAAAACTGTAAGAAAAGAATCAAAGAGAAATGCTAGAAAGAAAAACAATCAGAGATTTAAAATGCCTTTCACATGCCCATCAGTAGACTTGACACAGCTGAAAAAGTCAGTGACCTTGAAGATAAGTCAATAGAAATAACTCAAATAAAAGCACAAAAAAAAGAATGCAAAAAAGAGCATCTAAGAGCTGTAGAATAAATGTCAAATGGTCTAATAAACTTAATGACAGAATCCAAACCACAGGTTCAAGAAGCTCAGAAAACATTAAGTGAGATATTCAAACTATGAAAACAATAACAATAAAGAGAAAATCTTGGAGGCAGCTAGAAGAAAAAAGCCATAGTAAGTACAAAGAAACAAAGTTAAGAATGAGAGCAGACTTTTCATTAGAAACCATGTAAGCCAAAAGACAATGCAGTAATGTCTTTAAAGTGCTGAAAGAAAAAAAAAACCCTCAATTCAGAACTCTAAAACCCAGAGAAAAGAGTTTTCAAAGAGGAAGGAGGAAATGATGAACTTCTCATACAAACAAAAGCTCTGCTAATTCATTGCCATTAGATCTTCACTACAAGAAATGGTAAAGGAAGTTCTTCAGGAAGAAGATGTAAAATACCAAACTGAAATCTGAATCTACACAAAGAAACTAAGAACATTGTAAATGGAATAAATGAAGGCAAAAGTAAAATTTACTTCTTAAATATTGCTTGCAAAGGTAACTATCTAAAGCAAAAGGAGTGGGAATATACTGTGTGTTTAAAGCATATATAAAAGTAAACTGTGTATGTTAACAATGACACAAAGGATGGGGAGAAGGAACTGAAAATATACTTTTACAAGGTCTTTATGGACAGGTAAAATGTTATAACATTATTTGAATTCTGATTAATTAAATATGTCTACTGTAAATCCTAGGGCAGAAACTAGAAAGGATTTTTTTTAAGAAGTGACATAAATAAGAAATCAGTAGTGGAGATGAGATAGAGGCAAAAAAATAGTCAATCAAAGAAAAGAATCAAGGGCTTCCCTGATGGCACAGTGGTTGAGAGTCCGCCTGCCAATGCAGGGGACACGGGTTCGTGCCCCGGTCCGGGAAGATCCCACATGCCGCGGAGTGGCTGGGCCCGTGAGCCATGGCCGCTGAGCCTGCACGTCCGGAGCCTGTGCTCCGCAACGGGAGGGGCCACAACAGTGAGAGGCTCGCATACCGCAAAAAAAAAAGAATAAATTATACAAATGGGAAACGTTTAGCAGGAAGGTAGATTTAAAACTGACCATATGAATAGTAACATTAAATGTAAACTAAACACATCAATGAAAAGACAGAGATTATCCAATTAGACAAAAATTAAACTAGACACAACTATATACTTTCTACAAAAATCAACTTTAAATATAAACTAATAGCTAGGTTAAAAGTAAAATAACGGAAACAGATATGACATGCAAACACTAATAAAAAGAAACCCAGAAAACTAGACTCTTGGTGGTGAGCATGCTGTAGTGTATTCAGAAGACAAATTATAATGTTGCACACATGAAACATACAATGTTTTAAACCAATGTTACCTCAATAAAAGTAATTATACTTTGTGGGGAAAAAAAAAGGAAAGCTATATTGATATCAGGAAAAATAGACTTAAGAATGAGAAATATTACAGGGGATAAAGTGGGACAATAAGTAATGACAAAGAAGTCAATTCTCCACAAAGACATAACAATCCTAAATATGTATCCACCTGACAATGGGATTTTAAAATACATAAAGAAGAAATAGACAAATCTACAATCATATTTGAAGTTTCAACACTTCTCTTGCAGTAATTGTTACAAAAAGTGCACAGAAAAGAAAGGATATAGAAGAGACTAACAACACAACCAACCAACCAACCTGACTTAATTGACATTTATAGATCACTCCATCCAACAACAGCAGAACACACATTCTTCCGAAGTGCACAGGGAATATTCATCAAGATAGATCATATTCCGTGCCATAGAACAAACGCGAACAAATTTAAAAGAATAGCAGTTGTACAACATGTTTTTTGAACATAGTGAAATTAAAACAGAAATCAAAAACAGAATATCCGGAAAATTCACAAATATTTGGAAATTAAACAACAAACTTCTAAATAACCCATGAAGCAATTAAGTCTCAAGAGAAATTCTGAAATATTCTGAACTTAATGAAGAGAAAAATATAACAAGAAAATTTAAAAATTAAACATACACCTACCATACAACCCAGACATTTCATTCTCATTTACCCACAAGAAAAAGAAAGAAAACTATGTCCATCCAATGACTTCTCCATGAATGTCCTTAAAATTTTTATTTGTAATTGCCAAAATTTTGAAACAATCCAAGTATCTATCAAAAGGTAAATATATAAATTTTGGTATATCCACGTAACAGAATACTACTTGCAATATAAAAAATATAAACAAGTTTTGGTATATTCACACAATGTAATACTATATGAAATAGAAAGAAATGCACACATATGGGTGAATTTCAAAACTATTATGCTGAGGGGAATAAGCCAGACAAAATGGAGTACATACTGTATGATTGCATTTATATAAAATTCTAGAAAATGCAAACTAATCTATAATGACAGATCAGTGGTTGCCTGGGAATGAAGAGTGGGGTGGGGAGGAGAGAGAGGGAGGGATTACCAAGAGATCCAAACTTTTAGGGGTGATGGCCATGTTCACTATCTTGATTATGGTGATAATTTCATGGGTATATGAATATGTCAAAATGTATCAAAATTGTACACTTTTAAATACGTGCAGTTATTATATGTCAACCTTGACAAAGCAGTTAAAAATGAATCAAGGATATTCATGTGAACTTGTACAATTTTAGTTGACTTCAAGTAGACATCTCGTGGAACATGGGACCTAAGAATAACCACCCTCCAACCCTCCACCCCATTCTTTCCTAGCACACGTAAGAATAAATATGGGGGATTTTTTTCAGAGCTTGACTTCATAAAATTCTGTTCAAATGTCTACAGTTTAAATTGATGTTACCAGCTTCAAAAAATTTTTTTCCAAAGAGAAAAGTGTTAAAGATAAATAATAATTCAGAAGAATAATTATCATCCCTAACTTTTACGTGTAGCACCTTTCAGCCTATTTACTGCTTCTCCCTCTGGACCATAATTATCAGCAATGGCATCGTGTTCTCTCTATGGCATAGTGGTATGCCATAGGGTCTTTTTTATAAAGTTGTCTGGATCCACTATTAAGATGCTGTGTTACATCATGATGAAGTAGTTTTCACTTTTTATTCACAATAAAAAGCTCAAACTGGGCAGTTTTATCACTGCTTATCCCGTATCTAGGGAAAAATTACCCTCCATTTGGCAGCAAGAACAGCTACTAACTTGTTTTAATGCTGCAACAGGCCTTGCCTGCTAGGGGGCACACCCCTTCTTTAGGAGGGCTTAGGATGCAGGAAACTCTTAGAGCACCATGACTCACTCAAATAAAACAACGAACCAGGCCATGAGAACTCAGAAGAAAATGTATAATTTTGCAGTCTATCCCCATCTGTTCAATGATATCAGCATTCATGACCAATATATTAAATTGAATATCCTAATGATATTTGCCATTCCTGGTTTTGAGTTGATTTCCTGAAAGAATTAAGCATTTTGTTTTTCTAATTTCAGAGAATATTAAGAAATGTTCTCTATTTAACTAAATCCAGGATTATGAATGCTTCCTCCAAACAAAGCAGCCCCTGTGCCCCTCCACCCATTTGACAATTCAGTTGCTAAGAAAATAAAGCTTTTCAGCTCAGTTTGCATGTGACGCCTCGTGAGCATCTGAGCCTTGCAGCCCCACCTTTCACACAGGAAGAGTCCTGGTGCCCTCGTGCTCTTAGGCTCTCACTGTTGGGCGAAGGAAATAGTCTGTGGTCAGCAGCCACACAGCAAGCCCTGGCAAGTGGTTATTGCCATTTCGAACCCCAGGTCTCAAAGGCGTATTTCCTCTCTTTTGTTTATTGTTACTGCAGGAGCTTCTGCTCATAGTTTGTTGTGGTTATTATTATTTTTTAAAGCCACAGGAAGTTGCTATTGTCTCATTTTGGTTGAGTTTCTTCAGTTCGTTCTTTCTGTTGCCACATTATTAAAGGCACCAGAAACTCTGTATTTATCTTCTAAATGTCAGCTTCCCCTGGGCCCCAGTTGCTCAGGTAAGTGGAATTTTCCAGTACAAACCTCCCCTAGTCTTCTCATCCTTGATTTGGCAGCTAACTGACCTGTCAATCTTCACTCTGGATAAGTTATTTGCAATGTCTGGAACATTTCTGAAAAGTAAAATAATGAGGCCTAAAGTCAACAGGTTTTAAAAGAAATTTTAAGTTCTCCTCTTCACTTTACCAGAAAGGGGGTATTGAAGTGATCTGATGGCAAACTATGCTTTCACTTTTCTTAAAGAAAGAATCCCTTTGGATGGGTTTATTAGCCACAGAAACTCAGGCATCACTTCTTCAGAATGTTCCTTTAGGTTCTCCTGTATGATTTTTCTTATTGGTATTAATAGAATCAACCACAGATTCCATGCTCAGTAGTTTACTAGGAGTTAGTATAACTCTGACTTGAAATTTATCTCGTAGTGCATTTAACCAATTACTTAGGAACTATCACTCTGCTGACATTGCACAACTGCCTTTGGCTGCCTAACTCCAGATTTCTTTATGAGAGAAATAAATGTCTATTATAACCCCTGGATTAAGATATCTCAATCCCTGGTCCTAATCCCTCAAACCTATAAATGTTACCTTGGGTGACAAAGATTCTGTAGGTATGATCAAGTTAAGGGTCTTTTTTTTTTTTAAGTTTTTTGTTTTAAATTTATTTATTTGTTTTTGGCTGCTTTGGGTCTTTGTTGCTGCACACGGGCTTTCTCTAGTGGCGGCGAGCGAAGGCTGCTCTTCGTTGCGGTGCGCGGACTTCTCATTGCGGTGGCTTCTCTTGTTGTGGAGCCCGGGCTCTAGGTGCATGGGCTTCATTAGTTGTGGCACGCAGGCTCAGTAGTTGTGGCACACAGGCTTAGTTGCTCTGTGCAGCATGTGGGATCTTCCCAGACCAGGGCTTGAACCTGTGTCTTGAACTCTTAACCATTGCACCACCAGGGAAGTCCAAGTTAAGGGTCTTGAGATGAGAATATTCTTAATTATCTGGGTGGATCCTAATTACCATCAGGTGTTTATACGAGACAGGCAGAGGGAGATTAGACACACAGGGCAGAAGGTGATGTGAAGACTGGAGTGATGTGACTACAAGCTAAGGAATGCTGGATGCCACCAGAAGCTAGAAGAAATAAGGCACATTCTGCCCTAGCCCCTCCCAAGGGAGAGTGGCCCTGCTCACACTTGATGTCAGCCCAGGGAGACTGATTACAGACTTCTGGCCTTCAAGACTATGAGATGATACATTTCTGTGGTTTTAAGTCAAAAACAAAATAAAACAAAACAAAAATTTAAGGACTGTCAGGATAGGAGACACCTCCAGGACTTTCTGAAATCTCCATTTGTTGTTAGGGATTTTGTGGTAACATAAAGGGCAGCATCATCTACTCACACGTGAGTGTCTCAGACTGAAATCGTCCCAGATATATGTAGAATCAGTGACCTCACTGTATGTCTGTACTCCTGACACATAAGAAATTAAGTTTGGCATTCTGAGAACAGGGCCAAGCAGACATTTGTTAAGAGAGAGCTCCTCTGGGTGATAATTTCAGAGGTAGGGATAACTCACATCTCTAACTTCCCTTTCCCTTCAAAAACATAAAGCAGTGGACCTGCCTTTCTTTATCTAAACTTTTCTTGACTCTTATTTATATGTTCAGCCAGTGTGAACTCCTGGGGTAATGAATCTGAGAACCACTGTTTAAGAGGATTGATTGTGTTGCCCGTAGGAAAATAGAACTGGAGTGAAGATGGATCATTCAGGCAGAATCATTGTGCTGCAAGCCAGATCAAAAGGCTCTCTGAGCCTACCTGTGTACGTGTGCCCCTCCTGCAATTACAGAGCATCTGGCCATGCTCAGCCTTGGTGGGCAGGAGAAAACATAAGCTCTCACCATGCCAGCTGTGTTTTCCATCTTAATTTAAAATTCTCACTGAAGCTAGAGCTAATATGCTCAACTGGGCTATGTAGGCCCTTAACCTTTCTTTTTAGAAAGGGCTATTGCTATCTTTCTTCAAAAAATATTTACTACTATCTGGGAAGCTGCTTTGTGCTAGTTGTTGTTTATGGTAAATTTAAAAGATGTGGTTCTTAACACGTGGAGCTTCAGTCGGTAAAAGAAGCAAAAATAGGCAGACAGAGAAAAAGAAGTTCATGGTAGGTAGAGGAGATAGGATAACTATGCAGAGACATCAATGAATTAAGAAGAGAGGATTAAATATTTACAATATTTACCAGAGTTACCCTGCCCTACAAGTGCCAAAGTTGGATGGATGGTTGGTTAGATGGATGGATGGATGGATGGATGGATGGAAAGAAGGAAGGATGGATGGATGGACAGAAGACACAGACAGTCTCCACATTTGCTCAGGGACTGGGAGAAAATTTAAAGAGGGTCTGTGACTTGATTGTTCTGAATCTGATAATATTCTGATAATCTCTTCATTAAGAGATGGTCAGTACTCAGTAGAATTGCCACAAGAGGAAAGTTCATACTGGGCACCACATTTTTAAAAGAATTAGTCTGATAAGGAGAATAGGCAAAATAAAATAAAAATAACCACAACGGAAATGGAAGAGATGGAGGGAACTGGGGCAGTGTGTATGGGAGAGGAGAAGATAAGGAGGAAGGATCTGGACGAGAGGTTTCTGGTGAAGATTTTGTGTGTTGGGGTGACGTCTGGAATTTTCAAAGCTCTCTAGATGATTCTAATATACAGCCAAGTTTGAGAACCACTTACCTATACCACCCTACAAAGGCCACCAGATCAAGGTTTCAATTATTTTCATTTTTTCTTCTATTAAAAGATCTCATGTTTCCTTCCCAATTTTTGAGTAGGTATCATCTCTTCTTTTACATACTCTTAACAAATAACCTGTAATAGCTATAGATAACCACTTCACTGCTTGGAGTCTTGGGCTTCAAATGGTAAAATGAGAATAATAATGCCTACTTTGCCTTAAAGATTAAATGAGGCAATGTTTACAAAGCATTTAGCCCAGTGCTTGGCACACAGAAAACACATATAAGCAGTGGCAATTACTGTTACTCTCATTGTTCTCTGACAAATGGCTTTGCTACAGCCTTCACCCCACCCACTGAAAGCATCAGGTACCCACGTCCAGATCTTTGCTCCTGCTGTTCTTTTCTCTGGGTAAAGACCCTGTTCCTCTCAGCCTAAGCCCTGCCTATCTGAAGTTCTACCTCCTTCAAGTCTTTTTAGATAATCTCTCCTAAACAATCCCTCCCCACTTTGGGATTCCTAAGGACATTTTTCTCTGCAGTAGTTGGTTTAGAATTGTCTCTTCATTTTACTGTGATGTTAAGAACTGTCTCCGCAGTTCTGTTGCAAATTTCCTGAGCTCAGGTATTTGGTTGTGTGTACACATCCTTGTGTGTACCCATGGCCGTGCACGCAGAGCCCACTTAGTGTGTTGAATAGTCATTCACATCTAGGAGACACCCAGTAGATTGCAAGCTCTGGGAAGGCAGGGGCCTGGTATGTGAGATTCATCTAAATCCCCCAAGGACCTGGAATAACACCTAATACATAGTAGGTATTAGTTCTCTAGGGCTGTCATAACAAAGTACCACAGACTAGGTGACTTGAACAACAGAAGTGTATTTTCTCAATTTCTAAAGGCAAGAAGTCCAAGATCAAGGTGTTGGCAGGGTTAGTTTCTTCCTAGACCTCTATCCCTAGTTGGTAGCTGGGCTTCCCTCCTTGTGTCTGTCTTAATCTCTTCTTCTTATAAGAACACCAATCATACTGGATTAGGGTCCACCTTAATGGTGTAATTTTCACTTAATTACCTCTTTAAAGACCCTATTTCCAAATATAATCACATTCTGAGGTACTGGGAGGTAGGACTTCAACATGTGAATCTGGGGGCATTGGGAGGACACAATTTAACCCATAACAGTGCTTAATAAATATTTGTTGAATGAATGAATGAATTGCATGCTGCCAACATGCCCTCACCGCCTAATCCAGTGTCACTGCTTAGTGCAGTATGACATTTATTAAGCAACTATTATCTTAGGTGGTTGTGGTAGGCAGATGAATAAGCTATGGTTTCTGCCTGAAGGGCCTTATATTATAATGAAAGAGACCACTGCACACAATTTCAGTAAATGGAAAATAAACTAAGTTACAAGTATGCACAGGGGGATATGTGAGACAGAGAGAACCATCTAACCCAGCAGGGGTTTCAAGGAAGGCTTGCTTGAGGAGAAAATTTCTGAAGTTTTAAAAGATAAATGATAACTTTATAGAAAAGAAAGACAAGAAGGAACTGATTTTAGAATTAGATGATTACACTGTCTACAGAGTGGTAGATGGATTTAAAGGGGAGTATCTGCAGCATGGAGAACAATAAAGAGATGATTATTATAGACCAGGTGAGAGATGAAGAGGGTAGGAATTTGATCAATGGAAGTCAATGCAAAGAAATCAGGAGGTGTGAGAAATGTTTAAAGAGTAAAATCTACAGGACTTCTTGGTTAACTGAATATGGTGGTGAGGGAGAGTAGAGGTATGGGGTAGCTCAAAGGGAAGGAGGAGTGTTGAAGAATTTGTGGCCATGTTTTAAGACCACCACAATCAGCAGCACATGGAATCTTATAGGAAATGCATGTTCTTAGGGTCCACTATAGACCCACCAAGCCAGACTCTCTAAGAGTGGGACCCAGGAACTTATGTTTCAATAAGCCCTAAGCGTGATCCTGATACCTGCTAAGAGGCCCTACTCTAAGGATAAGAAACATTCTCTTTGTATCTAGGAATACATATTTGGTCCCCTTTGTTTCTTTCTAATAACTCACATTGAACTATTTATCCTCCAGTCCTTGGTGACTATCTCAAAACTAATCAGTTGAGAGGCAGGAGAAACTGTGGGGTGGTAAGGTTATATATATAAGTCTTAGTATGTGCTGGGAAAAGCACTGGGGGAAACTCCCAAATATCAATACAACGGATCTCTATGCATCAAAAGGTTTCCTGAAATCTGGTGTTCATTATTTACAAAATCAAATTTAGCATACGACCAAGATTTAGGAAAACATTTTCTAGTAAGGTCACCAATCGAAAGAAAATGTAAGCACATCAAAGAAAATGGCTACAGTCTGGGGAGCAAGATTTGGAAAGCACAATTTTTTTTTGATCATCCAATGTGTTACTTGTGCCCACTAAAAGAGAGAATGCATTAAAATAACCGGTCAATATCCCAGTCAATGATTTAGTGGAACCCCATGGTGGAATCAATAATGGTGACCTGAATGCAATGACCTTTGGAGCTCAGAACTCTGCTGTCTCACAGGTTACTTCCAATCGACTTAATAAAAAATGTTCAGGTGCAAAACCAAATGGTTCGATTCCTGGAAAATCATTAGTAGTTAAGTAATTAAACAATCACTCACTTATTAACTTTTCCAGGTACTTTGGTAACGCTTGACAACACCAAGATTGCCTAGTAATTATATAAATTATTCCTTTTCCCCATTCAGTAGTTACCCCCCAAAAATATATTTTCATGAAAAAGAAGATAACTTTCAAAGCATGGGGAGTGGAAATAGGGTGCTAAGTTCTCCCAAGGACAACTGCTGATTCAGAACATATGTCAGGAGCAAGCAGCATGGAGTGAGGGAAACAGCAGTGATTTATTTCATGAATTATTTGAAATTTTAATAAGTGTGAGCATTACATAATTATAAATAATGAAGTTATTTTCTGTTTAAAATAAAATTTAAAAAGAAAGAAAAGATCTGCATGAAGAAAAAAGTACAGGTGTCGAAGTCAGAATGTGTTGGTTCAGTTCCTGGTCCTGCAACTCACTAGCTATGTGACCTTGAGCACGCTACTTAGCTGCTCTGGGCTTCTGTGTTCTTCTCTTTAAAATAGAAATGCTTACCTCAGATGGTTGCTGTCATATTAAAAGAGCTAAAAGATGTAAAGCACTTAGCACAATACCTGTTCAGATGAGTACTCAATAATATTAACTTTTGGTTGCTGTTTCTAGCTTTGGACTCAGCTCAAATCAGAGTTCAAATCCCAGCTCTTCTACTTACTAGCTATATGCCCTTTGGCCAATCATTTCACCTCTAACAACCTTGTTTGTTGGTTAGTTTTTAAGATACGCAAGATGAGGACAAGATTATATATCATGTAAGATGCTGGAGGACACAGAGTAGGTACGTAACAAATGATGACTATTTTACATTAGCTCTTCAGAATGGATTTTATATTCTACATCAATTTTCCTCAGATTCTCCTGTTACTTAAGCTAAGTTCAGTCCTTAGTACTGCCCTGTCCACACTGACATTGGCATGTCCAAACTGGGAATGGCAGAGGACCCTCTTCTTAAAGAAGAGATGGTTCTCTTCATTTTGTGTGTTTGTAGAAAGGTGATCTTACATATGCCTGCCCTCAGCCTGCTCAGGAACCACAGCATGGGAACATCATAATCTATGGGGAAAAGACAAGAGTCATGCCTCTGAATGAGAGAACAGAGATGATCTCAGACACATTTTCTAGATATTTCCCCATCTTTGCCAACATGGTCCCTTGCCTTATTAAAATGAATTCTTAGCCATCTGGCATTCGCCCAAGCCTCAAATTCAGTGGGACACAAGCAATGAGACAATATGAGAAATGAAGCAAATAACATAAAAATACAAAACAATGAACAAAAAGGTGATTAGATATGACCACTTTTTTTTAACCTCTCAATGACAAAAAGACAACATAAAAAATTAAAAGTGAAATATGTGGAAAAAACATTTGCAGTAGGTATAGCAAAGTGTTAACACCCTTAATATATAAAGTGCACTTATAAATCATTAATATGAAAAAGACCAGTATCTCAATAGAAAAAAAATAGGCAAAGGATATTAACAGAATGTTCACAAAAGAAGACATATAAAGAATGAATAAATAGATGAAAAACAATCAAACTACTAACAAGTAAAAGTAAATTTCATCAGATGTTCAAAGGTTTTATAAACTGAGGTTTCCTAGTATTGGTAGGGTATGGGAAATGGTACTTTACATACTGTTGACAGACCTTTCAGAAGGGCAACATGTATTTGGCAACATGTATCAACAATGTGTATATCATTTGATCTAGTAATTCCACTTTTAGGAAATTATCCTAAAATAAATGGTCAAGATGTATATAAAAGGATGTTTGTTACACAGCTGTTTATAATAGAAAAAAAGTTTTGAAACAACCTAAAATCTAACAATAAGTCATTGGTTAAAAATAAAAATGAATCAATGATTCATCTATACGACAGAAAATATACTTACATTTAATATACTGTAGAGTTATATCTCTTAACATGGAAATCTGTCCATAGTAGGGGGGATGGAGAGAAGCAATGCAGGCAGAGAAACCAGCTTGTGCAAAGGCTCTACTATAAAGGGAAGGGACTCCTGGTCCCCATGGGGTTTTGTAATCAGCTTCACCATTCTGGGAGTCTACCTTAAGACTGGGAGTGAAACTCTACTAGGCAGGGCCCCTCCCTGTCTTGTTCACTGCTGGATGCCAAATGCCTGCACAGCCCCGGTTCAATAAATGTCTGTTAACCTGAAATGCATGCCATTTCTGTAGAAGTGTTTCAGTGTGGGTATACACAAGGACACGTGGAAGGATGTTTGCCAAAGTGGTGATCTCTAGGTTGAAGGATTTGAGGTGATGCCTACTTTCTTCCTTATATTTTCATGTATTATTTGAAGTTTTAATGATAAGCATGAGTCATTTTCATAATTAGAGATAGCTAATGATATTATTGTCACTCAAGAACTTCAAAAAGGAAAAAAAAGATCTTAATGAAGAACGAAGGACACTGCTGGTGATCAGACTCAGACATGTATGATTTATTTCCTTCAGGTAGCCCCTTACTCTGCTGTCAGAGGCTACAAATGAGGCAGCCACAGTTCACTGTCAGTGGCTGCAAAGTCAGTGATACGATCAAGGGGTCAGCAAATGTGTCTGCCCAGCACTCAGAGAGATGTTTCCACAACCCCAGCCTTGCAGTTTTGGCTGCCCCTCTAGGGAAGGGCGTGTCCTTCTTTTATTTTCTACCACCTGGAAGCAGTATACTTCTCATTCTTCAATACCTTGCCTCCTCTGGAAACTTCCCAATCCTGGCACTTTTCCTGTGTGTCCCCCACAATACTCTCCTTCTTCCTCTTGTGTTCTCTCCTGGGTTCTAAATGACCCCCTGGGTTCTAAATGACCCCCTGGGCTCTAAATGATCCATTTACTTGCCTGTCTCATCCATTCACATGAGCTCCTGGAAAGCAGGAAGCATGTTTTATTCAGCTGCTATTTCCGGACCCAGCATAACATCTGATACATAGCAAAAGCTCAATAAATGCTTGTGAACAAACCAGCAGACAGTGGCTGCTTTCTCCTGGGCTTTGCCATACAGCTGTTAACTGTCCCCTAAGAGAGCTCCCACACCCCCAAGTTCTCCTGCAGCTGGCTTGGTCTAGCAGTCCCCCAGCTGTGCCAGGCCCTCAGCAGACACCCATTCACATGGGGCAGCCAGGTCTGACGGATGGAGGTGGTCTATCTCCCAAATACCATGAAAGCTATGGGATGCTGCCCGTGTGTGTACTGTGACTTCCTATACCCTCCTGTGTTCAAGCAAAAACAAGATGGGCTACCGGTTGAAAGTCACATGTCCAGGCACCAAAGCTTTCTGACGAGGAGACAGTATTTCTCCAATCCATGTTTTACCAGTGGCTGAAGAACACAACGCCTCTTTTATCACACTGATCCTCATCACACAGCAGAACTTCCTCACAAGTGAAACGGCTCTAAGCAGCCCAGAGCTAACACAGTCTCCCTCCAGATCCCTCAGACGTGGGCTACCAGGTGGCTTTATGCCAAGCAAGCACTGGGCAGCTGAAGGTATATAAATGCTATCTGAACAAGAGAAAAAATGAAAACTGGGAAGTTATGTGTGCCACATTGGCAATGTTTTTATCTGATTCTGTAAGTTTTTCTCACAGGTTTAGCAGGAATGCAAACACTAATAAGCTGTTCCACCTGAGCTGAGCTTTTTAAATGTTGCTGCCTTGGAACCAGAAACGTGGAAAATGATCACGTTTCCACTAACAACAAGAGCAGTGTTACAACAGTGTCTTTCCAGTACTTCAAAAGGCTGACAGGGTTTGGGGTAAGGTTCTCAAGAAGTACTTGGCAACATTCAGCTTCTAGTACATTCTCTCTACCTCCCCCTTCCATGCCTAACAGACACTTTAACTCTGGGTCTGTATTTTATGGAAATAATCCAAAATGTGGGAAAGAGAATCTTGCCTTATTTATATAAGAAGGGAAGGAAGGAAGGAAGGAAGGAAGAAGGAGGGAGGGAGGGAGGGAAGGAAGGAAGGGAGGGAGGGAAGGGAGGGAAGGAGGGAGGGAAGGGAGAGAGGGAGGAAGGAAGGGAGGGAGGAGGGAGGGAAGGGAGGGAGGGAAGGGAGGGAGGGAGGAGGGAGGGAGGGAAAGGAGAAGGGAGGGAAGGAAGGGGGGAAGGGGAAGGAGGGAGGGAGGAAGGGAGGGAGGAGGGAGAGAAGGGAGGGAGGGAGGGAACAGCCTAAAAACCTACTATTGAGAGAGATTTAAATAATTGATGGAATTCTACTACAGAGATTATTGTGAATCCATTAAAATGATTTTGGAAAATATGCAATATCATGGAAAATGCTAACTGTATGACTTTAGGAGGAAATGAAGAATACTAGTATTATTATAACCACACAAAGTTGGGGAAGACAGAAAAGTATAAAGACAAACGTAAAACAAAAAATTAATAATCCAATCACTCATCGAACTACTATTAATACGAATGTTTTCTTTCAGTCATTTTTATGACCGTGTATGTAAGTGTATTTTAATAAAATAAAATGGAGATCTCAAGCTATATACTTATTTTTATATCCTACCTTTGTTACACAATAATTATTCATGAGCGTTAAATATTCTTTAAAAATATGCTTTTCAATACCTGCATAGAAGTCTATCATGTGAACGTTCCACAGTTCATTAGGTTGAACCATAAAAAAGCTGTTTTGTAGGTCAACATTTGTCAACTATCAGTAATTTCATATAGTTCAATTTAATATCTATCTAGTTCCCATTTGGAGCACTTGGGTTATGTTAATTACTTATAATGAAATCAGTTTAAATAAATATTTAGTGTCTCAATTTATTTTATATGGATAAAATTTCTAGAAGGGTAATTTGCAGATAAGCACATTTTTAAGTTCCCTCAAATATTTTTCTATACTGCCCTTCAGGAAATTTGTACCAATCTACATTCCCATTGTAGTGTCTGTTACTCTGTTTTTACTGCACTCCAAATGAAAGAAACTCTTTATAGTTTCTTTTTAACACATAATATTCTTTAAAAAATTGCCATTTTTTCTTTCTTTCTATTTAAGATGTCTCTCCAGAAGAGTCACAAATAAGTTATCTCACAAAGACTGTTGGTATTGAGAAACAAAGTTTCCTATTGAAACACCCTCTCTAGGCAGATCAAAATTGGAAATCAGCTCTTAAGTCTAGAGCGAGAAACACAGAGGATAGGTTCTGAGGTAAACACCACAATGGGCAGAAACAGAGGGAATGTGAAATTCCAGAGTTAAGTTCAGAATTCTCAAGGCTAGAGTCTAGAGAAATGATGAAAACTCACCAGTACAGACTGGAACAGGATGATACTCAAGAATATGATTGCTTTATCAACAAAACTGAAAGGCCACCTACTGAATGGGAGAAGATATTTGCAAACAATACATCCAATAAAAGGTTAATGTCCAAAATAACAAAGAACTCATATAACTCAACATAAAAAAAAAACTGATTAAAAAATGACTGAATAGACATTTTTCCAAAGAAGACATACAGATGCCAATAGGCATGTGAAAAGATGTTCAACATCACTAATCATCAGGGAAATGCAAATCAAAACCACAATAAAATAGCACCTCACACCTGTCAGGATGGCTATTACCAACAAGACAACAAATAACAAGTGCTGGTGAGGATGTGGAGAAAATGAACCCTGTGCACTGTTGGTGGGAATGTAAATTGTTGCAGCTACTGTGGAAAACAGTATAGAGATTCCTCAAAAAATTAAAAAGAGAACTACCACATGATCCAGCAATTCCACTCCTGGGTATTTATCCAAAGAAAACAAAAACACTAATTCAAAAAGATATATGCCTCCCTATGTTCATTGCAGCATTATTTACAATAGCCAAGATATGGAAGCAACCTAAGTGCCCATCAATAGATGAGTGGATAAAGATGTGGTGTGTATATATATATATATATATATATATAAAATTGAATATTCCTCAGCCATAAAAAAAGAATGAAATCTTGCTATTTATGACAATATGGATGGATCTAGAGGGTATTATGCTAAGTGAAATAAGTCAGATAAAGACAAATAACGTATGATTTCACTTATATGTGGAATCTGAAAAAAACAAAACAAATGAACAAATATAACAAACCAGAAACAGAGTCATAGATACAGAGAACAAATAGGTGGTTGCCAGAGGTGAGGAGGTGAGGAGAGGAATGACATAGATGAGGAAAATTAAGAGGTACAAACTTCCAGCTGCAAAATAAATGAGTCATGGATATGAAATGTACAGTAAGGAGAATATAGTCAATAACTAAATAATATCTCTGTATGGTGACATAACCAGACTTACCATGGTGATCATTTTGAAATGTATAGAAATATCAATTCACTGTGTTGTGTAACAGGAACTAACATAGTATTGTATGTCAATCATTAATATAATTAACACTGCTGAATGTTATATATATATATATGACATTTGATAAGAGAATAAATCCTAAGAGTTCTTGTTACAAGGAAAAAAGTTGTCTTCTATTCCTTTAATTTTGTAACCATGAGATGATGGATGTTGACTAAAGTACTGCAATAATCATTTCATGTTGTATGTAAGTCACCTCGTTATGCTGTACACCTTAAACTTATACAATATTGTATGTCAATTATATCTCAATAAATCTGGAAAGAAAAAAAGAAAGAGTGTGACTGCCTTTAAATGAGAGGGCTTGGATGTCTTTGGTGTCTGACTGTGGCCAGTGATGTCTCCATTGCTGTGGCCAGATGATGTCTCCAGAATAACCCTACATCCCAGAGTAACCCTACATCACAATCAGCATCCATTTTACTACAAAGACCTGATGCACTAGCTGTCACAAAATCATATGGTGACATAGTATTGGGTAATGGGTAAAGTTTTGGGGATCAGAAATTATAAAAAGACAAGAGGCAGATAATTTAGAGGGTGCCCTCCTAGGGGGACTTCTACTCACTCCTCTTAATGCAAGCAGAAAATCACTCACTTATTCAGATAAATATCTTTGCAAGGGTAGTAAGTAAATCCTTGGGCATTCTGACCATCTCGCCTCAAAGAGAGAGGTGAACACTGGGAGACCTACAGAGGCTTGAAGGGGTCGGTACAGCCTGGGGGTTGCTGGGACCTTTGTAAAGGGAACTGAAAGAGTGACTTTGTTCGCCAGAAAACAGCCTAAAGAAAAGGCAGAAATTCTCTAGCCAAAGTGACCCCAGGCCAACTAAAACATCAAGCTGAATAAAAATATGGAGACCTTTCAAGGGGAGGCTCCATAATGAACAACTGCAAGAGGTTCTTTGAGTCACGGCAAGCCCCTGGTTTCCAGTAAAATTCTAGACCCTCCAAGTTTGCCTGACTGGGGACTCCTCTAGGAGCAGAACACAGAGCTCTCCTGCAGCCTTTCAAAGACCTTTTATGGACTGCCACGTCCCCACCAACAGCAAGTACACCATCAGCAGAGATGCTTAAACTGGTAAACCAGCCTGGTCCAGCTCAAGAATGCACCCAGATCTAATTTTCCTTTTCCAAGCTCATGGGCTATAAAGACATTCAGCTGCAATAATTTAAGTTTTTCACATTACCAGTAACTAAATTTTATACTTGTCAAAGATTGATGAATTGTTTTTAAGCTGTGGGTCAGGGTTTAGAACTGTACAGTTTCCCTCCCTTTCAGCCTCTCAGATTCCTGTCCTTTCCAGATTGTCATTGGACAATCAGCAATGAAACAGACTGGAGACAGAAAACAGGCTACATTTCAGAAAAGATCAAGAAACTCAGCTTTCCTTCCTCTTAAAAAGCTTCCTCCTTCTACTTCTGATTCAGAAGTCATGCATGCAGACCTAATATATATCCCATATACAACTCCTCAATTATATAAAAAACTTTTCCATTCATACCTCCTATTCATGTTTCAATAGAAGTTTAAACCAGTGGTTCTTGCTTTCATTCCACAAATACTTCTTTGGGCATCTGACAAATCTCCACAGATAACTATTTCCCGCTGCCATCACTGGATTCATGTACATTAGTATTACTTTCTCTCTCCCCACTCTATAGCCAGTATTAGAGAACTTCATCTGAGATGAGCTTTGGGGGTTTAGAGTTCCAGGAAGAACCACTTAAAGTCTTAGAGAATATTAGTGGACTAGTACCTATTTTCATGAAGCTTTGGATGAATCTTCTCTCATCTATTCCTTTTTTTTTTTCTCTCATCTATTCTTAAATGTTACATCTCACAATTCATACTAGGCTCCTTAAATATTGTTAATGAGTTTGAAGCAGAATTTTATCTGAAGTATATATTATACTTTATATTTATGTTTACCTGTTTACATAGTTTTCTGGTAATTTTTACATAGTAGAGTTTAACTGGTTTTCTATTCTTTTCCAAATATACTCTTAGCACCAAATTTTGAGATTCCATGGATAATAGGTAGATCATAGTTTTTCCATCTTAGACAGGAAGAAATTGGTTTTATTTTATATTATGTTTCCACTTCTAATATGACCAAGAAAGCTCCTACCAGACCCTAGCCTATGACAGCTAACTGTAAAATATGGATAAAATATGCAAATAAAAATCAAATATCCAAAGGTGCTAGGGGGTAAACTCGAGCAGTCAAATTCTGGATAGGAGCTGAGATTTCATACAAGGGATTGGTACAAGTGAGTTAATAATTTGTATGCCTCTGTCTAAAGGCAGGCTGAAGTCAGTGTCACTTAGGGTGAGAAAATCTTTAATAGAAAAATTAAGTAATTTTTGAAGAAAAGGACCAAAGAACAGAATGTAGGGCAACCACGGCTACTGGAAAGTGAGCAGAAAATTTACTACAAGGAGTGATTCAGAGAGGCAGAGCCCAAACCTTATACATACACTCTTCCCAAGTATCTGGATGACCCGTGAATTACACATGCATATGATAGACTCTAAGCACACCAGCAAAGAAAAACAAACAAAAAAACACTAAGGTTTGAGCTACTATACAAGAGACAGAGTTTGTCATTTCAGTCATCAAATTAATTATATTCTGAAGCAAAACAACAACAATCTTCAGAAGAAATAAGACACTTCAGGATATCTACAACCAATTATTTACAATCGTCAGGGTGTAATCCAAAAATTCTAACCATATAAAGAAACTATCCTCAACAAAATAAAGAAAAATATTATTGCAATGAATGAAAAGGTAGAAAATCTCTGCTGAGAAATGAAAACTATTTCTAAAAAAGAACTAAATAGAAATACTACAAATTAAAAACACCATAATTAAAATTTAAAAATTCATTGTATGTTCTTAGTGGTAGAGTGGAAAATACAGGAGAGTCAGTAAACTTAAAGACACATAAATGGAAATGATCCAATCTAAAAGACAGATAAGAAAAAGTTTGGGAAAAATGAAACAGATTCTCATGAATTCATGGACCTGAATAAAAAGAATAAAAGTCTAACATACGTATAATTGGAGTTTCATGAGGAGAAGAGGTACAGAAGAGGCATTAAAAGGTATTAAAGTGACTTCCCAGAACGTCTGCTACCAGTGTCTTTGTCCCCACGGTGCGCCCCAGCCATCCCCCACCTCTGCAAGAGACCTTCCAACTCTAGCAGCAAAAACAGAAAGAGGCTGGTCCCTGATGACATTATGGAGCTTCTATATTGAAACTGTGCTGCTTATTTCTGGAGTTCTCATTATATGACATGAACAAAAGAACAAATTTATTTCAGGAAAACTAAGAAGAAAAGAATGGCTGTGGATTTGCTGCCTGCTCAGGTGACACCGTGTGGATGGAAGGCTCTTGATGCTGCAGCCAGGAGTCAGTGCTGTGCCTCTGAAGTGGGAGAGCTAACTTCAGGACACTGGTCCACAAGAGACCTCCCAGCTCCATGCAATATCAAATGGCGAAAATCTCCCAGAGATCTCCATCTCAACATGAACACCCAGCTTCACTCAACGACCAGCAAGCTACAGCGCTGGACACCTTATGCCAAACAACTACCAAGACAGGAACACAACCCCACCCATTAGCAGAGAGGCTGCCTAAAATCATAATAAGTCCACAGACACCCCAAAACACACAACCAGACATGGACCTACCCACTAGAAAGACAAGATCCAGCCTCATCCACCAGAGCACAGGCACTAGCCCCCTCCACCAGGAAGCCTATACAACCCACTGAACCAAATTTAGCCACGGGGGACAGACACCAAAAACAACGGGAACTGTGAACCTGCAGCCTGCAAAAAGGTGACCCCAAACACAGTAAGATAAGCAAAATGAGAAGACAGAAAAACACAAAACAGATGAAGGAGCAAGATAAAAACACACCAGACCTAACAAATGAAGAGGAAATAGGCAGTCTACCAGAAAAAGAATTCAGAATGATGATAGTAAAGATGATCCAAAATCGTGGAAATAGAATAGATAAAATGCAAGAAACATTTAACAAGGACCTAGAAGAACTAAAGATGAAACAAGCAATGATGAACAACACAATAAATGAAATTAAAAATACTCTAGAAGGGATCAATAGCAGAATAACTGAGGCAGAAGAATGGATAAGTGACCTGGAAGATAAAATAGTGGAAATAACTACTGCAGAGCAGAATAAAGAAAAAAGAGTGAAAAGAATTGAGGACAGTCTCAGAGACCTCTGGGAAAACATTAAACACACCAACATTCAAATTATAGGGGTTTCAGAAGAAGAAGAGAAAAAAAAAGGGACTGAGAAGATATTTGAAGAGATTATAGTTGAAAACTTCCCTAATATGGGAAAGGAAATAGTTAATCAAGTCCAGGAAGCACAGAGAGTCCCATACAGGATAAATCCAAGGAGAAACACGCCAAGACACATATTACTCAAACTGTCAAAAATTAAATACAAAGAATAAATATTAAAAGCAACAAGGGAAAAACAACAAATAACACACAAGGGAATCCCCATAAGGTTAACAGCTGATCTTTCAGCAGAAACTCTGCAGGCCAGAAAGGACTGGCAGGACATACTTAAACTGATGATGGAGAAAAACCTACAACCAAGATTACTCTACCCAGCAAGGATCTCATTCAGATTTGATGGAGAAATTAAAACCTTTACAGACAAGCAAAGGGTGAGAGAGTTCACCACCATCACACCAGCTTTACAACAAATGCTAAAGGATCTTCTCTAGGCAAGAAACACAAGAGAAGGAAAAGACCTATAATAACAAACCAAAAACAATAAAGGAAATGGTAATAGGAACATACATATTGATAATTACCTTAAATGTAAATGGATTAAATGCTCCCACCAAAACACAGACTGGCTGAATGGATACAAAAACAAGACCCAAATATATGCTGTCTACAAGAGACCCATTTCAGACCTAAGGACACATACAGACTGAAAGTGAGGGGATGGAAAAAGATACTCGATTCAAATGGAAACCAAAAGAAAGCTGGAGTAGCAATTCTCATATCAGACAAAATAGACTTTAAAATAAAGACTATTAGAAGACACAAAGAAGGACACTACATAATGATCAAGGGATCAATCCAAGAAGAAGACATAACAATTGTAAATATTTATGCACCCAACATAGAAGCACTTCAGTACATTAGGCAAATACTAACAGCCATAAAAGGGGAAATCGACAGTAACACATTCATAGTAGGGGACTTTAACACCCCACTTTCACCAATGGACAGATCATCCAAAATGAAAATAAATAAGGAAACACAAGATTTAAATAATACATTAAACAAGATGGACTTAATTGATATTCATAGGACATTCCATCCAAAAACAACAGAATACACATTTTTCTCAAGTGCTCATAGAACAATCTCCAGGATAGATCATATCTTGGGCCACAAATCAAGCCTTGGTAAATTTAAGAAAACTGAAATTGTATCAAGTATCTTTTCTGACCACAAGGTTATGAGACTAGATATCAATTACAGGAAAAGATCTGTAAAAAATACAAACACATGGAGGCTAAACAATACACTATTTAATGACGAACTGATCACTGAAGAAATCAAAGAAGAAATAAAAATATACCTAGAAACAAATGACAATGGAAACACAACAACCCAAAATCTATGGAATGCAGCAAAAGCAGTTCTAAGAGGAAAGTTTACAGCAATACAATCCTACCTTAAAAAACAGGAAACATCTCGAATAAACAACCTAACCTTGCACCTAAAGCAATTAGAGAAAGAAGAACAAAAAAACCCCAAAGTTAGCAGAAGGAAAGAAATCATAAAGAACAGAACAGAAATAAATGAAAAAGAAATGAAGGAAATGATAGCAAAGATCAATAAAACTAAAAGGTGGTCCTTTGAGAAGATAAACAAAATTGATAAACCATTAGCCAGACTCATCAAGTAAAAAAGGGAGAAGACTCAAATCAATAGAATTAGAAATAAAAAAGGAGAAGTAACAATTGACATTGCAGAAATACAAAAGATCATGAGAGATTATTACAAGCAACTCTATGCCAATAAAATGGACAACCTGGAAGAAATGGACAAATTCTTAGAAATGCACAACCTGACAAGACTGAATCAGGAAGAAATAGAAAATATGAACACACCAATCACAAGCACTGAAACTGAAACTGTGATTAAAAATCTTCCAACAAGCAAAAGCCCAGGACCAGATGGCTTCACAGGCGAATTCTATCTAACATTTAGAGAAGACCTAACACCTATCCTTCTCAAACTTCTCCAAAATATAGCAGAGGGAGGAACACTCCCAAACTCATTCTACGAGGCCACCATCAACCTGATACCAAAACCAGAGAAGGATGTCACAAAGAAAGAAAACTACAGTCCAATATCACTGAAGAACAAAGATGCAAAAATCCTCAACAAAATACTAGCAAACGGAATCCAACAGCACATTAAAAGGATCATACACCATGATCAAGTGGGGTTTATTCCAGGAATGCAAGGATTCTTCAATATATGCAAATCAATCAATGTGATACACCATATTAACAAACTGAAGGAGAAAAACCATATGATCATCTCAACAGAGGCAGAGAAAGCTTTCGACAAAATTCAACACCCATTTATGATAAAAATACTGCAGTAAGTAGGCATAGAGGGAACTTTCCTCAACATAATAAAGGCCATATATTACAAACCCACAGCCAACATCATCCTCAATGGTGAAAAACTGAAAGCATTTCCACTAAGATCACGAACAAGACAAGGTTACCCACTCTCACCACTCTTATTCAACATAGTTTTGGAAGTTTTAGCCACAGCAATCAGAGAAGAAAAGGAAATAAAAGGAATCCAAATCAGAAAAGAAGAAGTAAAGCTGTCACTGTTTGCAGATGACATGATACTATTCATAGAGAATCCTAAAGATGCTACCAGAAAACTACTAGAGCTAATCAATGAATTTGGTAAAGTTGCAGGATACAAAATTAATGCACAGAAATCTCTGGCATTCCTATACACTAATGATGAAAAATCTGAAAGTGAAATCAAGAAAACACTCCCATTTACCATTGCAACAAAAAGAATAAAATATCTAGGAATAAACCTACCTAAGGAGACAAAAGACCTGTATGCAGAAAATTATAAGACACTGATGAAAGAAATTAAAGATGATACAAATATATGGAGAGATATTCCATGTTCTTGGATTGGAAGAATCAACATTGTGAAAATGACTCTACTACCCAAAGCAATCTATAGATTCAATGCAATCCCTATCAAACTACCACTGGCATTTTTCACAGAACTAGAACAAAAAATTTCACAATTTGTATGGAAACACAAAAGACCCCGAATAGCCAAAGCAATCTTGAGAACGAAATACGGAGCTGGAGGAATCAGGCTCCCTGACTTCAGACTATACTACAAAGCTACAGTAATCAAGACAGTATGGTACTGCCACAAAAACAGAAAGATAGATCAATGGAACAGGATAGGAAGCCCAGAGATAAACCCACACACCTATGGTCAACTAATCTATGACAAAGGAGGCAGGAATGTACAGTGGAGAAAGGACAGCCTCTTCAATAAGTGGTGCTGGGAAAACTGGACAGGTACATGTAAAAGTATGAGATTAGATCACTCCCTAACACCATACACAAAAATAAGCTCAAAATGGATTAAAGACCTAAATGTAAGGCCAGAAACTATCAAACTCTTAGAGGAAAACATAGGCAGAACACTCTATGACATAAATCACAGCAAGATCCTTTTTGACCCACCTCCTAGAGAAATGGAAATAAAAAGAAAAAGAAACAAATGGGACCTAATGGAACTTCAAAGCTTTTGCACAGCAAAGGAAACCATAAACAACACCAAAAGACAACCCTCAGAATGGGAGAAAATATTTGCAAATGAATCAACTGAGAAAGGATTAATTTCCAAAATTTACAAGCAGCTTATGCAGCTCAATAACAAAAAAACAAACAACCCAATCCAAAAATGGGCAGAAGACCTAAATAGACATTTCTCCAAAGAAGACATACAGACTGCCAACAAACACAAGAAAGAATGCTCAACATCATTAATCATTGGAGAAATGCAAATCAAAACTACAATGAGATATCATCTGACACCGTTCAGAATGGCCATCATCAAAAAATCTAGAAACAATAAATGCTGGAGAGGATGTGGAGAAAAGGGAACACTCTTGCACTGCTGGTGGGAATGTGAATTGGTTCAGCCACTATGGAGAACAGTATGGAGGTTCCTTAAAAAACTACAAATAGAACTACCATATGACCCAGCAATCCCACTACTGGGCATATACCCTGAGAAAACCAAAATTCAAAAAGAGTCATGTACCAAAATGTTCATTGCAGCTCTATTTACAATAGCCCGGAGATGGAAACAACCTAAGTGCCCGTCATCGGATGAATGGATAAAGAAGATGTGGCACATATATACAATGGAATATTACTCAGCCATAAAAAGAAACGAAATTGAGCTATTTGTAATGAGGTGTATAGACCTAGAGTCTGTCATACAGAGTGAAGTAAGTCAGAAAGAAAAAGACAAATACCGTATGCTAACACATATATATGGAATTTAAGAAAAAAATGTCATGAAGAACCTAGGGGTAAAGCAGGAATAAAGACGCAGACCTCTTAGAGAACGGACTTGAGGTTATGGGGAGGGGGAAGGGTGAGCTGTGACAGGGCGAGAGAGAGTCATGGGCATATACATAGTAACAAACGCAGTAAGGTAGATAGCTAGTGGGAAGCAGCCGCATGGCACAGGGATATTGGCTCGGTGCTTTGTGACAGCCTGGAGGGGTGGGATGGGGAGGGTGGGAGGGAGGGAGACGCAACAGGGAAGACATATGGGAACATATGTTTATGTATGACTGATTCACTTTGTTATAAAGCAGAAACTAACACACCATTGTAAAGCAATTATACCCTAATAAAGATGTTAAAAAAAAAAATATATAATCCTGGATCTTACTCCACATCAGCTCATAGAGCTCATCCTCAGTTTAAAGCTTATTTTAATTAAACAGAGCCCTAGTAAAAGAAAAAAAAAAAAAAAACTACAAATAGAACTACCATATGACCCAGCAATCCCACTACTGAGCAAGCCTGAGAAAACCATACCCTGAGAAAACCATAATTGAAAAAGAGTCATGTACCAAAATGTTCATTGCAGCTCTATTTACAATAGCCAGGAGATGGAAACAACCTAAGTGTCCATCATTGGATGAATGGATGAAGAAGATGTGGCACATATATACAATGGAATATTACTCAGCCATAAAAAGAAACAAAATTGAGCTATTTGTAATGAGGTGGATGGACCTAGATTCTGTCATACAGAGTGAAGTAAGTCAGAAAGAGAAAGACAAATACCATATGCTAACACATATATATGGAATTTAAGAAAAAAAAATGTAATGAAGAACCTAGGGGTATAACAGGAATAAAGACACAGACCTACTAGAGAATGGACTTGAGTATATGGGAAGGGGGAAGGGTAAGCTGTGACAAAGTGAGAGTGGCATGGGCATATATACACTACCAAACGTAAAATAGATAGCTAGTGGGAAGCAGTTGCATAGCACAGGGAGATCAGCTCGGTGGTTTGTGACCACCTAGAGGGGTGGGATAGGGAGGGTGGGAGGGAGGGAGACGCAAGAGGGAAGAGATATGGGAACATATGTATAACTGATTCACTTTGTTATAAAGCAGAAACTAACACACCATTGTAAAGCAATTATACTCCAATAAAGTTGTATAAATAAATACATAAATAAAAACTTTAGGCACACACACACAAAAATACTAAAGCTATAATGGCTGAAAATCTTCCAAATTTGGTATAAGACTTAACTTTTCCAATCCAAGAAGCTCAGTGAACTCAAAACAGTAAAACTATGCCCAGTTTCACTGTACTAACATTGTTGAAAACCAAAACAAAGATAAAGAGAAAATCCTGATAGCAGTCAGATACACAGAGGGAAGCCATGGTGCAAACTCAATGATTTTCACTGGAAATTATAGAAGACAGTAGGGAGTGTAAGAAGCAAAGAAAACATTAATCCTAAATTCAGCATCCAGTGAAAATATTTTTGAAGAATGAAAACAAAGACATTTTCATATAAAATAAAACTAAGAAAATTGTCAGCTGATCTGCACTTTTTTTTCTCCTCCTCTTTTTTACTATTGTGGTTCTGTTTTACCTTCCAGTTGTTGTTTCATCTATATTTTAATTTTTATATTTTTTCTAACACAGCTGTTAATTTCCTACTCTAATTTTATTTTTTATTGTCCTCCTTTTCTTTTCTTTTTTTTTTTTTTTTTGGCTGCCACACACAGCTTGCAGGATCTTGGTTCACAAGCCAGGGGTAGGGCCAAAGCTCCTGCAGTGGGAGCTCCGAGTCCAAACCACTGGACCAAAAGAGAACGTCAGACGCCAGGGAATATTTATCAGAGTGAGGTATTCTGGAGGTCCTCATCTCAGCACCAAGACCCAGCTCTACCCAAGAGCCTACAAACTGCAGTGTTGGAAGCCTCAGGCCAGACAACCAGTAAGACAGGAACACAATCTCACTCATAAAAAAAAAGGAAAAAAAAATGAGATGGCAAAAAAATACGTCACAGATGAAAGAGCAAGATAAAAACCTATAAAACCAAATAAATGAAGAGGAAATAGGCAATGTACCTGAAAAAGAATTCAGAGTAATGATAGTAAAGATGATCTAGAATCTTGGAAATAGAATGGAGTCATGGATTGAGAAAACACAAGAAATATTTAATGATGATCTAGAAGAACTAAAGAACAAACAAACAGAGAGGAACAACACAATAACTGAAATGAAAAATACACTAGAAGGAATCAATAACAGAATGAGGGAAAAGAACGAATAAGTGAGCTGGAATACAAAATGGTGAAAATAACGGCCAAGAAACAGAATAAAGAAAAAAGAATGAAAATAATTGAAGACAGTCTCAGAGACCTCTGGGACAGCACTAAACACATGAACATTCGAATTATAGGGGTCCCAGCAGAAGAAGAGAAAAAGAAAGGGTCTGAGAAACTATCTGAAGAGATTATAGTGTAAACCTTCCCTAACATGGAAAAGGAAGTAGTCACCCAAGTCCAGGAAACAGAGAGTCCCATACAGGATAAACCTTAGGAGAAACACAGCAAGACACATATTAATAAAACAAACAAAAATTAAATTCAATGAAAAAATATTAAAAGCAGCAAAGGAAAAAGAAAAAATAATACACAAAGGAATTCCCATAAGGTTATCAACTGATTATTCAGCAGAAGCTCTACAGGCCAGAAGGGAGTGGCAGGATATACTTCAAGTGATGAAAGAAAAAAACCTACAACCAAGATTACTCTACCTGGCAAGGGTCTCATTCAGATTCGATGGAGAAATCAAAAGTTTTTCAGACATGCAAAAACTAAGAGAATTCAGCACCACCAAACCAGCTTTACAACAAATGCTAAAGAAACTTCCCTAGGCAGGAAACACAAGGGAAGAAAAAAGCCCCCCAAAACAAACCCAAAACAATTAAGAAAATGGTAATAGGAACATACATATTGATAATAAACTTGAATGTAAATGGATTAAATGCCCCAATCAAAAGACACAGACTGGCTAAATGGATACAAAAATAGGACCCATATATATGCTGTCTGCAAAAGACTCACTTCAGACCTAGGGACACATACAGACTGAAAGTGAAGGGATGGAAAAAGATATTCCATGCAAATGGAAATCAAAACAAAGCTGGAGTAGCAATACTCATATCAGGCAAAATAGACTTTAAAATAAAGACTGTTACAAGAGATAAAGAAGGCCACTACACAATGATCACAGGATCAATCCAAGAAGATATAAAAATTATAAATGTTTATGCATCCAGCCTAGGTGCATTTCAATATATAAGGCAAATGGTAACAACCATGAAACGGGAAATTGACAGTAACAGAATAAGAGTAGGGGACTTTAAGAAAACACGGTGCCCTTCAAACCAATCAATCTTCCTAATCAAGCTTTGGTCTTGGGCCTCTGGTCACTCAGAGTATGAGTGGACAGTTGAATGTGATAAACTAAAGAGGGAAATATTTTGGAGAAAAGCTCAGAGAAATACAAAACAATGAAGGTCTTTACAATTATCTTGAGAAACTTCACCTCTCACAAGCAACTTTACAATCGAAAATTTGGTTTGCTTGTGATAGAATTATTGGTGTGTACATCTTGATGATAATGAAGAAATAAAGTCACAAGAAAACAAACCAAAATAAAATAGTAGGGGACTTTAACGCTCCACTTACACCAATAGACAGGTCATCCAAACAGAAAATAAATAAGGAAACACAAGTTTTAAATGACACAATAGACCAGAGAGATTTAATTGATATTTAAAGAACATTCCACCCAAAAGTAGCAGATACACTTTCTTCTCAAATGCACACGGAACATTCTCCAGGACAGATCACATCTTTGGTCACAAATCATGCCTTGGGAAATTTAAGAAAATTGAAATAGTATCAAGCATCTTTGCTGACTACAACGCTATGAGACTGGAA
The DNA here is from genome assembly GCF_951394435.1 of Stenella coeruleoalba. Classification (NCBI taxonomy): domain Eukaryota; kingdom Metazoa; phylum Chordata; class Mammalia; order Artiodactyla; family Delphinidae; genus Stenella; species Stenella coeruleoalba. The sequence goes on from NC_137148.1 coordinate 54,659,083, forward strand.
ATCAATTACAGGAAAACAACTGTAAAAACCACAAATACATGGAGGCTAAACAGTGTGCTACAAAATAACCAAGAGATCACTGAAGAACTCAAAGAAGAAATTAAAAAATATATAGAAACAAATGACGATGAACAAACAACAACCCAAAACCTATGGGATGCAGCAAAAGCAGTTTTAAGAGGGAAGTTTATAGCAATTCAATCTCATCTCAAGATACAAGAAAAATCTCAAATAAACAATCTGACCCTACACCTAAAGCAACTAGAGAAAGAAGAACAAAGAAAATCCCAAGTCAGTAGAAGGAAAGAAATCATAAACACCAGAGCAGAAATAAATGAAATAGAAACAAAGAAAATAGCAAAGATCAACAAAACTAAAAGCTGGTTCTTTGAGAATATAAACAAAATTTATAAATCCTTAGCCAAACTCATCAAGAAAAAAAGGGAGAGGATGCAGATCAATAAAATTAGAAATGAAAAAGGAGAAATCGCAACTGACAGTGCAGAAATCCAAAGGATTATAAGAGACTACTAAAAACAAATATATGCCAATAAAACGTACAACCATGAAGAAATGGACAAATTCTTGGAAAGGTACAATTTTCCCAGAATGAATCAGGAAGAATTAGAAAATATAAACAGATCACAAGTAATTAAATTGAAACTGTAATTTAAAATCTTCCAATAAACAAAAGTCCAAGACCAGATGGCTTCACAGCAGAATTCTATCACACATATAGAAAAGAGCTAACACCCATCCCTCTCAAACTCTTCCAAAAAATTGCAGAGGGAGGAACAAGCCCAAATTCATTCTAAGAAGCCACCATCACCCTGATACCAAAACCAAAAAAAGATATCACAAAAAAAGAAAATTATAGACCAATATCACTGACTAACATAGATGCAAAAATCCTGAACTAAATACTAGCAAACAGAATCTAACAACAAATTAAAAGGATCATACAGGATGATCAAGTGGGATTTATCCCCGGGATGCAAGGATTCTTCAATATACTCAAATCAATCAATGTGATACACCATATTAACAAGTTAAGGAATAAAAACCATATGATCATTTCAATAGATGCAGAAAAAGCTGTTGACAAAATTCAACATGCATTTATGATAAAAACTCTCCAGAAAATGGGCATAGAGAGAACCTACCTCAACATAATAAAGGCCATATATGACAAACCCACAGCAAACATCATACTCAATGGTGAAAAACTGAAAGCATTTCTACTAAGATCAGGAACAAGACAAGGATGCCCACTCTCACTACTCTTATTCAACATAGTTTTGGAAGTCCTAGCCTCGGCAATCAGAGAAGAAAAAGAAATACAAGGAATCCAAATCGGAAAAGAAAAAGTAAAGCTATCACTGTTTGCAGATGCCATGATACTATAAATAGAGAATCCTAAATGTTACCAGAAAATTACCAGAGTTAATCAATAAATTTGGTAAAGTAGCAGGATACAAAATTAATGTACAGAAATCTCTTGCATTCCTATACACTAATGATGAAAAATCTGAAAGAGAAATTAAGGAAACACTCCCATTTACCATTGCAACAAAAAGAATAAAATACCTAGGAATAAGCCTACCTAAGGAGGTGAAAGACTTGGACTCAAATAACTATAAAACACTGATGAAAGAAACTGAAGATGACATAAACAGATGGAGAAATATACCATATCCTTGGATTGGAAGAATCAATATTCTGAAAATGACTATACTACCCAAAACAGTCTACAGATTCAGTGTAATTCCTATCAAAATACCAATGGCATTCTTCACAGAATTAGAAAAAAATTTTTAACAATTTGTATGGAAACACAAAAGACCCCAAATACCCAAAGCAATCTTGAGAAAGAAAAACGGAACTGGAAGAATCAGTCTCCCGAACTTCAAACTATACTACAAAGCTAGAGTAATCAAGACATGATTACTTTGTGCAAGTATGGTACTGGGACAAAAACAGAAATACAGATCAATGGCACAGGATAGAATGCCCAGAGATAAACCCACACACATATAGGCACCTAATTTATGACAAAAGAGGCAAGAACATACAATGGAGAAAAGACATCCTCTTCAATAAGTGGTGCTGGGAAAACTGGACACCTACATTTAAAAGAATGAAATTAGAACTCTGCACCAGTAACCAGAGACAAAGACCAGATATATTTCTTATCATGCCACAATTCTACTCCGAGCTTTTCCCCTTGGCATGCTAGGATTTAGTCACTCCCACCCAACTCCATTCCATTCCAGTAAATACACTGCCTCACATGAAACTGCTCCTTAAGAATAACTTACTGATGGAGGAGGAACCAGGACGGCAGAGTAGAAGGACGTGCTATCACTCCCTCTTGCGAGAACACCAGAATCACAACTACCTGCTGGACAATCATCGACAAAGGACACTGGAACTCACCAAAAAAGATACCCCACATCCAAAGACAAAGGAGAAGCCACAATGAGACGGTAGGAGGGGCGCAATCACAGTAAAATCAAATCCCATAACTGCTGGGTGGGTGACACACAGACTGGAGAACACTTATACCACAGAAGTCCACCCACTGGAGTGAAGGTTCTGAGCCCCACAACAGGCTTCCCAACCTGGGGATCCGGCAATGGGAGGAGGAATTCCTAGAGAATCAGAATTGAAGCCTAGTGGGAATTGATTGCAGGACTTTGACAGGACTGGGGGAAACAGAGACTCCACTCTTGGAGGGCACACACAAAGTAGTGTGCACATCAGGACCCAGGGGGAAGGAGCAGTGACCCCATAGGAGACTGAACCAGACCTACCTGCTAGTGTTGGAGGGTCTCCTGCAGAGGTGGGCGGTGGCTCTGTTTCACCGTGGGGACAAAGACACTGGCAGCAGAAGTTCTGGGAAGTACTCCTTGGCGTGAGCCCTCCCAGAGTCTGTCATTAGCCCCAACAAAGAGCCCAGGTAGGCTCAAGTGTTGGGCTGCCTCAAATCAAACAACCAACAGGGAGGAAACCCAGCCGCACCCATCAACAGCCAAGTGGATTAAAGTTTTACTGAGCTCTGCCCACCAGAGCAACAGTCAGCTCTACCCACCACCAGTCCCTCCCATCAAGCCTCTTAGATAGCCTCATCCACCAGAGGGCAGACAGCAGAAGCAAGAAGAACTACAATCCTGCAGCCTGTGGAACAAAAACCACATTCACAGAAAGACAGACAAGATGAAAAGGCAGAGGGCTATATACCAGATGAAGGAAGAAGATAAAACCCCAGAAAAACAACTAAATGAAGTGGAGATAGGCAACCTTCCAGAAAAAGAATTCAGAATAATGATAGTGATGATGATCCAGGACCTCGGAAAAAGAATGGAGGCAAAGATCGAGAAGATGCAAGAAATGTTTAACAAAGACCTAGAAGAACTAAAGAACAAACAAACAGAGACGAACAATACAATAACTGAAATGAAAACTACACTAGACGGAATCAATAGTAGAATAACTGAGGCAGAAGAACAGATAAGTGACTTGGAAGACACAATGGTGGAATTCACTGCTGTGGAACAGACTAAAGAAAAAAGAATGAAAACAAATGAAGACAGCCTAAGAGACCTCTGGGACGACATTAAATGCAACAACATTCACATTATACGGGTCCCAGAAGGAGAAGAGAGAGAGAATTTAAAGAGAATATAGTCGAAAACTTCCCTAACATGGGAAAGGAAAGGAAATAGCCACCCAAGTCCAGGAAGCGAAGTGTGTCCCATACAGGATAAACCCAAGGAGAAACATGCCAAGACACATAGTAATCAAATTGGCAAAAATTAAAAACAAAGAAAAATTATTCAAAGCAGCAAGGGAAAAGTGACAAATAACAAACAAGGGAACTCTCATAAGGTTAACAGCTGATTTCTCAGCAAGAACTCTACAAGTCACAAGAGAGTGGCATGATATACTTAAAGTGATGAAAGGGAAGAACCTACAACTCTACCCAGCAAGGATCTCATTATTCAATGGAGAAATCAAAAGCTACAAGAACCTACAACTCTACCCGGCAGGGATCTCATTATTCAATGGAGAAATCAAAAGCCGTACAGACAAGCAAAAGCTAAGAGAATTCAGCACCACCAAACCAGCTCTACAACAAATGCTAAAGGAACTTCTCTAAGTGGGAAACAGAAGAGAAGGACCTACAAAAACAAACCCCAAACAATTAAGAAAATGGTCATAGGAACATACATATCAATAATTTCCTTAAATGTGAATGGATTAAATGCTCCAACCAAAAGACTCAGGCTTGCTGAATGGATACAAAAACAACATCCATATACATGGTGCTTACAAGAGACCCACTTCAGACCTAGCGACACATACAGACTGAAAGTGTGGGGATGGAAAAAGATATTCCATGCAAAGGGAAATCAAAAGAAAGCTGAAGTAGTTTTACTCATATCATATAAAATAGACTTTAAAATAGAGAATGTTACAAGAGACAAGGAAGGACACTACATAATGATCAAGGGATCAATCCAAGAAGAAGATATAACAATTATAAATATACATGCACCCAACAAACGAGCACCTCAATACATAAGGCAACTGCTAACAGGTATAAAAGAGGAAATCAACAGTAACACAATAATAGTGAGGGACGTTAACACCTCACTTACACCAATGGACAGATCATCCAAAATGAAAATAAATAAGGAAACAGAAGCTTTAAATGGCACAATAGACCAGATAGATTTAATTGATATTTATAGGACATTCCATCCGAAAACAGCAGATTACAGTTTCTTCTCAAGTGCACACAGAACATTCTTTAGGATAGATCACATCATGGGACACAAATCAAGCCGTAGGAAATTTAAGAAAATTGAAATCATATCAACCATCTTTCTGACCACAACGCTATGAGATAAGAAATGACAGGGAAGGGCTTCCCTGGTGGCACAGTGGTTGAGAGTCCACCTGCCGATGCAGGGGACACGGGTTCATGCCCCAGTCTGGGAAGATCCCACATGCCATGGAGTGGCTAGGCCCGTGAGCCATGGCCACTGAGCCTGCGTGTCCAGAGCCTGTGCTCTGCAATGGGAGAGGCCACAACAGTGAGAGGCCCGTGTACCGCAAAAAGAAAAAAAAAAAAGAAATGACAGGGAAAAAAATGTAAAAGACACAAACACATGGAGGCTAAACAATACGTTACTAAATAACCAAGAGATCACTGAAGAAATCAAACGGAAAATCAAAAAATATCTAGAGACAAATGACAATGAAAACACGACAATCCAAAACCTATGGGAAGCAGCAAAAGCAGTTCTAAGAGGGAAGTTTATAGCTATACAGGCCTACCTCAAGAAACAAGAAAAATCTCAAGTAAACAATCTAACCTGACACCTAAAGGAACTAGAGAAAGAAGAACAAACAAAACCCAAATTTAGTAGAAGGAAAGAAATCATAATGATCAAGGCAGAAATAAATGAAATAGAAACAAAGAAAACAATAGCAAAGATCAATACAACTAAAAGATCAATCAATACAAGATCAATACAACTAAAACTAAATCAATACAAGATCAATACAACTAAAAATTCTAATTACGGAATTAGAACAAATCATCTTAAAATTTGTACAGAGACACAAAAGACCCCCAATAGCCAAAGAAGTCTTGAGGGAAAAAAACGGAGTTGGAGGAATCAGACTCCCTGGCTTTGGACTATACCACAAAGCTACAGTAATCAAGACAATACGGTACTGGCACCAAAACAGAAACATAGATCAATGCAACAAGATAGAAAGCCCAGAGATAAACCCACACACCTATGGTCAACTAATCTATGACAAAGGAGGCAGGGATATACAATGGAGAAAAGACAGTCTCTTCAATAAGTGGTGCTGGGAAAACTGGACAGCTACATGTTAAAAAAATGAAATTAGAACATTTTCTTACACCATACACAAAAATAAACTCAAAATGAGAACAGTACGGAGCTTCCTTTAAAAACTACAAATAGAACTACCATATGACCCAGCAATCCCACTACTGGGCGTATACCCTGAGAAAACCATAATGCAAAATGAGTCATGTACCAAAATGTTCATTGCAGCTCTATTTGCAATTGCCAGGAGATGGAAACAACCTAACTGTCCATCATTGGATGAATGGATAAAGAAGATGTGGCACATATATACAATGGAATATTATTCAGCCCTAAAAAGAAACGAAATTGAGCTATTTGTAATGAGGTAGATGGACCTAGATTCTGTCATACAGAGTGAAGTAAGTCAGAAAGAGAAAGACAAATACCATATGCTAACACATATATATATGGAATTTAAGAAAAAAAAATGTCATGAAGCACCTAGGGGTAAGACAGGAATAAAGACACAGACCTACTGGAGAACGGACTTGAGGATATGGGGAGGGGGAAGGGTGAGCTGTGACAGGGCGAGAGAGAGTCATGGACATATACACACTAACAAACGTAAGGTAGATAGCTAGTGGGAAGCAGCCGCATGGCACAGGGATATCGGCTCAGTGCTTTGTGACCACCTGGAGGGGTGGGATAGGGAGGGTGGGAGGGAGGGAGACGCAAGAGGGAAGAGATATGGGAACATATGTATATATATAACTGATTCACTTTGTTATAAAGCAGAAACTAACACTCCATTGTAAAGCAATTATACTCCAATAAAGATGTAAAAACAAAAAACAATGTTTGGTGAGTATTTCAGCCCTGGTAAGTCTGTTTGCCATAAATATCTAAAAACTAAGGAAGAGAAATACAGATTACTTAAATTTTCATTCAGCATTTGGCATATATCATATACAAATTGATAATATATTTATTTATTCTTAAATTAACATAATGAATACTGCTAAGTGATGGAGTAATATAACTAAACCCAAAACATGAATAAATAAAAGTGTTTTGCATTTATGATTCATGCTTTTAGAAGTTTAGTGTTTTAAGTATTAGTATAAACAATTTTCAAATGATTTATAAATAACTGGAATTTTGAAGAATAACTTTATCATAAAACCTCAAATAATTTTCTGGTTTGTCACTTGATATTTGAATTTCATGTGCAAGGATTATCACCTTTTACATGAGGGGAAACTGAGGCAGAGAGTATGTAAGTCTTCTAAGAAAACTGAATCAATTATTGCAGGGCTATAAACTAGAGTCTGGTATAGGGAGCTTCAAGCTGAGAATTTTGCCTAAGGTACAGCACGGCCTGAGTTTATTTAAATACTAGTTCTCATCATGTTTTTTTTCTTTAAAGAAAGAATAAAACACCAAGTGCTTGTTAAAAAAAAAATAAGATCCTGCAGTATAAAAAACCAAACCAAAAAAAAAAAAAAAACCACTAATACTAAACCTTCTTTGGGTTATTTGTATGGAAATATGTTAATATAAATGTTTCAGACATTACATGAAATTTCTAAAAATCTTATATGTTCTTGTATAATGTTATAAGTCATAATTCTAGCTATTACTTTAAAATGTGTATCTCAGAAATAACTAAATTTCCTTGTCAGTTGCATTATTATGAACTTTCATCAAATCTTTAACCGTGGTCATCTTTAAGTCTTTTGTCATTTACAGACAGTTCTGGGTGTACTCTGATGCTCTTGCAAATATGTTCCTATAAAAGGGTTTCATCTTCAAGGAATTCATGGAAAAGACGCTGACAAGTACAGGTTTCTGGTAACTGACTATACCGCTGAACTGAATGAATAAGCATTTTCAGAACTCTAATGGAAAACTGATGAATTCATAAAAGTGCTAACAAAAGATCAAGATGAAAAAAAAATTGATTACATGGGACTGAGTGAACTTATGAGGATGATTATAATTTTTGTGACTTTCTGTTTGAATGAAAAAAAAATCCCACAAGGACTCAGAGGCAAAAAATACACAAATCAATTTTCACTGCAAAGTAAAGGAGCTGTTACAGTGGAGGATTATTGGACTGAACGTCAATATTATGACATAGTATGAGTGTGTTTCGTGTTTGGTAATTGCAATCATTGTTGCTTTTGTTGTGGTCATCCATTTACAATGCTTGGTGTCAGTCTATCTCTTGTAAAAATAAAATACAGTATGTGTGTGTGAAAACAAAATAATAAATAAAAATAAAAGAATGAAATTAGAATGCTACCTAACACCACACACAAAAATAAAGTCAAAATGGATTACAGACCTAAATGTAAGACCAGACACTGTAAAACTCTTAGTGGAAAACATAGGAAACACACTCTTTCATATAAACCACAGCAAGATCTTTTTTGACCCACCTCCTAGAGTAATGGAAATAAAAACAAAAATAAACAAAGGGGACCTAATTAAACGTCAAAGCTTTTGCACAGCAAAGGAAACCATAAACAAGACAAAAAGACAACCCTCAGAATAAGAGAAAATATTTGCAAATGAAACAATGGACAAAGGATTAAACTCCAAAATATACAAACAGCTCATGGAGCTCAATATCAAAAAAACAAACAATTCAATTAAAAAATGGGCAGAAGACCTAAATAGACATTTCACCAAAGAAGACATACAGATGGCCAAGAGGCACATGAAAAGATGCTCAACATCACTAATTATTAGAGAAATGCAAATCAGAACTACAATGAGGTATCACCTCACACCAGTCAGAATGGCCATTATCAAAAAATCTAGAAACAGGGCTTCCCTGGTGTCGCAGTGGTTGAGAGTCCACCTACCGATGCAGGGGACATGGGTTCGTGCCCCGGTCCGGGAAGATCCCACATGCCATGGAGCAACTAGGCCTGTGAGCCATTGCCGCTGAGCCTGCGCGTCCGGAGCCTGTGCTCCGCAACGGGAGAGGCCACAACAGTGAGAGGCCTGCGTACTGCCAAAAAAAAAAATCTAGAAACAATAAATGGTGGAAAGGGTGTGGTGAAAAAGGAATCCTCCTGCACTGTCTGTGGGAATGTAAATTGATACAACCACTATGGAGAACAGTATGGAGGTTCCTTAAAAAACTAAAAATAGAACTACCATATGACCCAGCAATCCCACTACTTGGCATATATCCTGAGAAAACCATAATTCAAAAAGAGACATGTACACAATGTTCATTGCAGCACTATGTACAATAGCTAGGACATGGAAGCAACCTAAGTGTCCATGGACAGATGAATGGATAAAGAAGATGTGGCACAGATATACAATGGAATATTCCTCAGCCATAAAAAGAAATAAAATTGAACTATCTGTAGTGAGGTGGATGGACCTAAAGTCTGTCATACATAGTGAAGTAAGTGAGAAAGAGAAAAACAAATACCGTATGCTAACACATATATATGGAATCTAAAAAAAAAAAAAAAAGGTACTGATGAACCTAGCGGCAGGGAAGGAATAAAGACATAAACATAGAGAATGGACTTGAGGACACGGGGTGGCAGGGGGAAGCTGGGGCGAAGTGAGAGTAGCATTGACATATATACACTACCAAATGTTAAATATTTAGATAGTTGGAAGCAGCAGCATAGCACAGGGAGATCGGCTTGGTGCTTTGCGATGACCTAGAGGGGTGGGATAGGGAGAATGGAAGGGAGGCTCAAGAGGGAGGGGATATGTGGATATATGTATGCATATGGCTGATTCACTTTGTTGTACAACAGAAACTAACACAGTATTGTGAAGCAATTATACTCCAATAAAGATCTATTAAATAAATAAAGACATTTTCATATAAAATAAAACTAAGAGAATTTATTGTCAGCTGATCTGTACTATAAGGAAAGCTAATGGAAATTTTTCAACTTTACAAAACAGAATATAAAACATCAGAAATCATTTACATCTGGTTAAATATCTGAGTAAATATAAAAGACCTTTTTCCCTTTATTTATTTGAAATGCATGAGCATTTAAAAAATATATATACATTGTCTGATATCTCATAATGTGTGTTGATGATACATGTAAATTATAGCACAAAGGATAGGAAGGCAGAAAATGGACTCACACAGTTGTAAGGTTTCTATATTTTACATGAAGTGGTAGAATATTAAGGTTAAGTAGTAGACTGTGAAAAGTTAAGTACAGACATTCCTTGTTTTACTGTGCTTCACACATAACTGCATTTTTTTTACAAATTGAAGATGTGTGACAACGCTGCATTGAGCAAGTCTATTGGTGCCGTTTTTCCAACAGCATTTGCTCGCCTCTTGTCTCTGCGTCACGTTTTGGTAATTCTCCAAAAATTTGAACTCTTTCATTATTATTATATTTGTTATGGTCATCTGCGGTCTTTGAGGTTACTATTGCAAAAAGATTATCACTCAATGAAGGCTGAAATGAATGGTTAGCAGTTTTTAGCAATAAAGTATCCTTAATCAAGGTATGTACATTGTTTTCTTAGATATAAAGTATTTGCACAGTTAATAGACTATAATAGAATAAACATTACTTTTATACGCACTGGGAAACCAAAAAATTCATGTGACTTGCTTTACTGTCATATTAGCTTTATTGCAGTGGTCTGCAACCTAACCTGCAATATCTCCAAGGTACGCGTGTATGTATATTTTAATCACTAGAATAGCCACTAAAAACAATGTAAAGAGGTACAATCTGAAAATACAATAGAGAATTATAAACATTTTTAAGCCAATTCAAATATGACAAAAGAAGAAAAACAAAGAACACAGAAACAACAAAACAAAAAATAATAAAATGGTAGACCTAAATCCAACCATATCAATAGTTTCATTAATTGTTTACAGACTAAACAGAGATAGTTAGAATGGAGAAAAAGAGACCCAGTTACTAGAGATGTAGTTTAAATATAAAGAAACCAAGAAACAAAAGAGAACCTGTCCTGTCTAAACCATAAAACAAAAATAAAGCAAAACTATGAAAAAAACTTGACAAATCTACACAAAAGTCTGTGTTTGAGAAAACAGTCTCTGTCAACTTTTTGAACTTTATCGTCAGAACAGCAGACACAATTCACTGATTTTTAGCCAGATGCCAAGATAATTTTCAACATTCAACCTACCTCCATTAACATATAATTATTCTACCCAGAAGTGAGACATCACTAGTCTTATTCCCTTCCTTCTAACTCCTCTTTGAGCAAACGTGCTCCTCCTTCTCCTCAAGCCTCATCATCAGGCAAGGTGTGTGCACCAGTTTTCTTACACACAGTCTCAAAAATTCTTGACCCCAGCCCAAACTCTTTACTTGAACATTACAATCTTTGTTGCATCTTGAGAGGAGGTAGGAAAGGTGGTCTCTGATTGACTTCTGTTTATGAACTAAATTATATCAAGTGGCTTTCATTTCCATTATCTATTTTATTGTTTTCTAGATAGCTGTAAGTTTAACATCCTCTAATTGACAATCATTTTCTCCTCTTCCCAAACAACTAATTGGATGTGATTCTCACTGAGAAGTTCTCCTCTGCTGAAACAATCCATGGCCTCAAGATGATGCCAGTGTGGACTAACGACTTTTTGTTATTATTACAGTGAATTAGGTACGGCAATCTATATGCAAGAGTCAACTTAAAAAAAAATTTACTAGGGATGGAACATAAGTGTTTTGGGCTTGAATAAATCTCTAGCAAGGGGGACTGTTGATTTGAAGGATTGTTCTCTTATAACTAATGTTATGATAAATGACAACCTGAGGAGAACTAAAACCTTGAAATGTGAGATGCAGGGTATGAGATGCATTATATGATAGGCATAGATATTAAGCGAATACCATTGCACAGAGCTATATGCCCACAGTTTTTCTTAAGCACAATGGCTAAATGTAATGTCTCCCCTTTTGTTTTGGAAAGATGAGCTGACAGTGTGTTGAGGGAGGAGAGTGGTTTGACAATCATGGTGGCCATATAAAAGTCAAACACGGGGAAAAAATCAAATAGTGAAGAGTAGTAAAAGTGAAAATATAAAATTCCTACTTTTGCCCTTCTTGGTCTCTTTCTGACTCTGTCTCTCTCTGTCTTTCTCTCTCTCTTCATTTCCCATGCCCTCCCCCAGATCCTGCTTCTCAGAAGTAAACTATATTAACAGTTTCTTGGCTAGACTTCCAGAGATTTCTGTGCGTGAGTGTGTTATCAAAACCCTCCCTTGCCTTTTGAAGATTAACTTCAAAAAGATAATTTTAGATTTACAGAAAAGTTACAGAGAATTCCCATATACCCTTCATCTAGGTACCCTTATTGTTAACATTTTACATAGTCATGGTACATTTATCAAAGTTAAGAAATTAACATGGAATCATTACTATTAATTGAACTACAGATTTCATTGAGATTTCACTCCTTTTTTCACTAACGTCCTTTTTACTGTTCCAAGAGTCCAACCAGGATCTATACTGCATTAAGTTGTCATCTCTCCTAATCTCCTCTGCTCTGTTTTCTGGTCTTTCGTTTTTATCATTACCACAGGCAGTTATGAGGAGTACTGGTCAGATATTTTATAGAATGCCTCTCAATTTGTATTTGTCTGGTGTTTTTCTCATGATTACACTGGTGTTTTGAGTTTGGAAGCAGAATACCACAGAGTTGAAGTGCCCTTCTCATCACTCTATATCAGAGGGTACATACTATCAACATGGCTTATCACCATGTTGATAATGGTGATATGAGTAATATCTACCCATTTTCTCCTCTGTAACATTAGTATTGTTCCCTTTCCATACTCCATTCTTTGGAAGTAGGTCACTTACTCTGGCCCACACTCAAGGAAAAGAGAATTAAGCTCTACCTCCTGAGGGGGTGATATCTATATATATATTATTTGGAATTCTTCTGAAGGAAAAAATCCTTCCTTCCTTATTTATTTACTTATATCAGTATGGACTCGTGTATTTACTTTATACCTTGGGTTATAGTGTGATACTATGCCACTATTCTTAATATAAATAAAACCATTTTATGCGAATAGTTCTGAAACTTTTTGAATCTCATAATCTGTACTTTCCATATCGGCATTGATATTTCACTGTAAAGATGTTTCATATTTTATTTATTTAGTCCTATTTTGTAAGATATTTAAGTTGGCTTAATTTTTATTCTTATTCAAACAACGCTCAATTAAATTCCTGTGTATATATTTATGTATTGTAGATCTATTATATATCAATAAGATAAATTCCTAACAGTGGAATTACTGAGTCAAATGTATGTGCCTTTTCCAATGCGATAGATATTGTCTAATTGTCTTCCAAAAGAGTTGCACCAATTAATACTCATGATGGGCTTTCAATAGGTCACTGCACTTGCAGCAGGGGACCTGCTTCCTTTTTGTAATTGTGATGCATGGCCACCTTCCCTAATTACAGTGGGATGTTATCTCTGTATTTCTTGCTATAGGACCTGTAGCTGTGGGACCTAAGCTTTAGTCTTAGTTGTTGATATGTTCTGATGGGCAAGAAATTGACAGATTAACGCCCGAGAAATAATGGGAGAAATATCAACTTGAGGCTTGCTGCAACACGGCAGCAGAAAATAAAAGACAAGAGAAAAGTGATCAGGAGGGAAAAAAGCACGCACACACACACACACACACACACATACACACACACACACACAAAACAGAAAGAGATAATCAAAGAGACTGTAATTAATTGGCACCAGGACCTGACAAATTGGGGAAACTGATCAAGATTTGTTCTTGAGAAAGAGACTATTTCAAGAGCTTCTTGACATAAGATTCCAAGAAAATGGAATATCAGCTCTGAAAATAGGGCTAAACGTAGGAGTCATTCTTAATATCCCCCCAAAGAGGCCTAAGGTACTAGCAATTGTCTGTTTTCTCAGGGATTAAAAATTGAAGAGGTGGTGATTAAAAAAAGAAAATTGAAATCAAAAGACTGGGCTTGTTTTATGCAAGAGATAGCTGAATTCTAAAATGAGGTGTTTTGTTTTAGTTTGTTTTGTTTTTCCCCCTTTAATGAGCCCATCCTTAGGATTTCTTTCACCATAAACCTTTTGGCAGACAGGATGCTTGTCTGCTGTGGCAGACGCTGCCCATGAAAAAGACTTGACATGACCTCCACATCACACACAAGAGAGAAGCCCCTTCTTTTATTTCTTGGGAAGCACCTGTGAATTAAGACCTTCGCTCGGGATTGTACTGTCCCTCTTGAAGCCTCTTCCTGGAGGTTTTCCTATCATTTTTGCTCCAAGTAGAGTCCCCAGCCTCTCCCTCCTCCATGTCGCCACTCCCGTAGCACAATAAATATTAACACATTTATAACAGAGAAGCTGCCTCGTTCTTAATCACAAGTTAGATCTGCTGATTTGTTTGGAGTTGGTTAGGGTTGAGTCACTAAGAAGCATATGAGGTTAGGGCACTCGCCTTTTTAATAATGATACAGAATCCCCGTGTCTCTCAAATAGATATCAAGCTTGGGAGCCATTCATTTTCATTACCCTCTCTCCCCATAGGAAAAACCCAGGAACACAGTTTATGTACTTAAAACAATAAGCTGAATCACTGTTGCTATTTAACATCTTATTTATTAGAAGATGTTCATTCTTTGTTGCTGTACCTGAAGCCAATGCAGCAAAGGAAACAGTTATTTTAAAAATAGAAGAGGGACTTCCCTGGTGACACAGTGGTTAAGAATCCACCTGCCAATGCAAGGGACACGGGTTCGAGCCCTGATCTGGGAAGATCCCACATGCCGTGGAGCAACTAAGCCTGTGCGCCACAACTACTGAACCTGCGCTCTAGAGCCCGCGAGCCACAACTACTGAAGCCCGTGTGCCTAGAGCCCGTGCTCTGCAGCAAGAGAGGCCACCGCAGTGAGAAGCCCGTGCACCACAACGAAGAGTAGCCCCCGCTCGCCTCAACTAGAGAAAGCCTTCACGCAGCAACGAAGACCCAATGCAGCCATAAATAAATAAATAAAAATAGAAGAAATAAATGGAATAATACCAACTTGCAAACAAATTTAAACAATCCCCTACACGTTGTTTTTGGACAGCTCTGCATCATCCCAAGAGATCAGTAGGTAAATAACATCCTATTTTCTGTTTGCACAACATGGATCACGGAGGGAAGAGGGGATAAAATAACATCCTTGCACCAAATAGCTTGGTCTCTCTAGTTTGCAGCTAATATATAATGAGTTTGCAACCCATGGATTTTGCAGGCTGTTTCTCTGTGACTAAGGAGTCACAATGACAATTCAAAAGGCTATACTAATTCCTTTTTAAAATAAAAGAGCAAGGGGTTGCTGAGTGTGGACATTGGGAACTGAGCTATTTCCATTACCCTATTTTAAGAAAAGTGCTAGCTAGATGACCCAGGTGCCAGCTATTATTGACCCCTAACTTCAGAAACTCATTTGCAAGGAGCTTTGCACACCGATTTGGATGGGAAATGTATATTGCTTCTCTTCTCTGTGAGGCTATCAAGAAACACACTTCACAAAATTCCCAAGGGACACATAATCATTCTTTCAGGATAGCAAGTTGGCTATAGCAGACTTCTGCCCATTCAGCTAAGCAGGTCTGTGAATGGTAATGGAGATAGCTAATGCCTCTGGGTTTTCTGGGGGTGGGAGGAATTTACCATGATATGTAATTAGGAAGAAATAGCAGAAGACGACAACTTGTAGAAGCCCAACTGAAAATAAGCTAACAAATAAATCTAAACCATATTCATTGTGCCATTTGGGAGTAGAGGTAGAGGATAATTTTCTAGTGTCAAGAACGTCATAAGTCTGCCAAAGTCATAAATCAGCAGGACTTTACAAGGGCCTTGGAAGTAGAGAGGGAGACCCCGTAAGAAAATGACAGATGCTCTTCCACTTCCGTGATCTTTTTTTATCTGCTAGCTCTTTCTTCTCAGTCAGTATATCTGGTATTTCCACTTCCCCCAACAACAACAACAAAAAACATTCTTGATTATTAGACTTTGGATTACCTCTGCTAAAACGTGGTAGAAGTGACAGTTACAAGAACATTTCGAAAGCCTGCAGCTTTTGAAGCAGACCAAGGCCGGTAAGGGCTACCTGAGAGAGGAGATGGAGGCTTTGCCTCGCCAAAATCTGGTTACACCTCATCTCCATGCTCCCCAAGGGCCCTACCCCTGGATTCTCCCAGGAAGCCCTCCAGACCTTCCCTGCTGCCTCCAGACCTTTGCTCTCCTGTGTGTCCGGGACTGCCTGGGGTGTCCTTCTTCTAACCCCATGCTTGTCTAATTTGAACTCATTCCTCAAGGACCAACATCTTCCCAGTGTATAGGTCTCTTCCTCTCATCCAGCCTGCACTGAGCTCCCACTTTTCTCAATTCTTGTCGTTCTTATAATCTATATAATAATAATATTTTATGCATGCACATATGTATTGACTACTCGCTACATACTAGGGCCTATATTAAGCAGTTCATATATGCTATCTTATTTAATCTTCATAGCTACCACAACCTATTTTACATTAGAGGAAACTGTGGTGACAGAATCAGTGAGCGGCAGCGGATGGGATTTCAACCCAGATCTGTCATCTGTAAAGCCCATGCTCTTTCCCATATGCCATACTCCATTCTCTGCACTACTTGCATTGTATTCTTTTATACCTTATTCTATGTGGTTATGCCTCACCTGGACAATGGCATTTACTCCACTGGTGAATGGGGATCACATGTTATATTTGTCTAGCATGGGGCAAGGCACTTAGGAGGTGCCTAGTATTTGTGAATGGATGTAGAATGAATGGATGGGCACATTTCTTCAAGGTTCTCAAAGACGTTATAAGAACGATCCTGATAGACTGTGATGGATGGAGAAGAAAGGGCAGGGTGATGGTGACGTGTGGAAAGAGCCCCTAAGAGTCGATAAATCCTCTTGCTTGGGTTCACTGTGGTTCTCTTAGCCCCTCAGTAACAGGTGGGGCCATGTGAAACCTGGCACAGAAGCAGTGCCAGGGAAGTTCCCAGGAGATGTACCACCTTGGCCACAAAAGTAGTGTGACGGCGCCAATCATTGTTCCTGAGGTTTCTCTGGGGAGCCAAGACTCATTCAGCCAATCAGCTCCAGGACAGAACTTCAGTGTCTTACTGGGCTCCCTTGCTAAGCTTTAAATGGCTTAGTTAGATCATTGGGAAACGGTGCCAAATGAAAGTCTGGCCATTGCATTATAAACCTTCAAGCTTGAGCCATAACATAATTTCAAATGCAGTGTCAAGAGAAGAGTTCCAACACGTAATAAATAAAATATAGGACATGCATAAAAATGAAAGGGAGGGTCAACTAGTTTGAATGGCATACAAATTTAACGTTAATATCATAATCTGATGGAAAACCTCAGGATCCGAGGGGGTTCATATCAATTCCATCACTGCCCTTCATAGAACCTCAACCAGATTACCTCACCTTGCTGTGTGTCAGTCTCCCCAGCTGTACGATGAAGAGCGCAACCTCTTTTATTCCCTAATTACCTTCTAGATATCATCTGATATCCCTTTGATGGCCTGAGTTTCCTTTCCCAAGTCTCATGTAAATATACACTATGTGTCTAAAAACCTCTCTGCATGCACACCTCTGTTACAAGAGAGTATCACTCATACGTTTCTGTCAGGGCAACCAGCCCCATTAAAAACAACAACAACAACACAGAATAGGAGGGTAGAGTTATTTTCAGAGTTAGAGAAAGCAAAGCCAGAAACAGTATAGAAACAGGTTCCAGGTAAACAATCGCTGCTCATCCATTAAGCCTCGTTACTCTCCTTTAAGAAAAGAGTACTTAAAAGAATATGGTTCTACCTTAGTTCTCATCAAGGAGAGCAATACCTTTGTCATGACTTATAAAGTGACTTGAGAAAGTCCTTTCTTCTCACAAATTACCGTAATTTTCATGTCAATTAAAAATTAGGAAAATGCTTAGTGCATTTTTCAATTGGACGAAATGCCAGGAAAGCAGAATCCAAGACTCACTGAAGAAAGGAAAAACTCAAGGTTCTTACCGAATCTCGACCTCCAGCCCACTTGGCCAGAACTTCCTTACGTTTTAAATTCTAGTGCCTGCTTCTCACGGGTCCCCTCTTGCTCTTTCCCTGTTGCCCCACTGACTACCGTCTCTGCTGGTCCTCTCTAGAAGCCAACTCCTTCATTCCTTCCCCGTTCTTTGCTTGTTGCAGCTAACATCTGGGGGCTGAGAAACAAGAGACCCAAACCTATTAAAATCAGGAATAAAGTTACAAGTCTAGAGGGGACCTGAGCTGCCCCCTTGAGGAAAGGGCATGAGCTCATGTTACCTGTTAGTTACTAGGCTCTAAGTCATAGACAGGTGAAGCTATTGGATTTCTCCCTTTCAGAATAAGGAAGCTTTTCTTTGCTCAGAAGGCAACATCATTTAGATTTCTGTCTCAGCTTTGAGATACCACATAGTAGTTAATTCTTACTCCATGGGAACTGTAGTTAAAGCACTATGCTGGGACATGTAACGAACAGAGTCCCTTTCCTGAGAAGCATCTCTGGTAAGATCCTTTATGAGATAGACAGTGTGACCTGGCCAAGCAGCAGTGACCAGTCTAGTCCTACATAGAGAAATAACAGAAAGTAGGGATGGGAATCTGAGCTTGGTCAAGTTGTAATCTAATCTTAGGGGCTTTGATAGTAAATGGGATAAAGTCCTTTGGAGACCACATTGGGTGTTAGGGAATAAAATGGTTCCTTCTTCAAAGAAGCAGCTAGAAAGGAAGGATCCCAGGCTACATCCTAAAAGGCTATACCCTTTGGGACTCAATTACAGTCGTCACATCAAAATCCCTATCTTGGAAATGAATTATTGACTGTAACGATGATACCAGGCCTTTCATTTATATCTGTTCCTCAAACCTCACCCATGAGTTATGCCCTCCAGGAAGCCTTCCATAAACCCCTCCCCACCTGTGGGTAGAGGAGTGGGTTAGATGCCACTCCTCCGCCCCACAGCCCCCTATCCTAGTGCTGAGTTACTCACTATACACACTGTGCCATAAAGTGTGCTTCTCACCTGGAGGCTCCAGCTCCATGAGGACAAGGCTTACATCTCTCAGCTCATGACTTTAGCACTGAGAATTGTGCCTTGTGTAGGGTACATGTTCACTATAAGCTTGAATGAATGAATAAATGAACCTTTGTATCTCCTGTAATATAGTTCTTCCTCCCACCAAAGAGCTAATCTTGATGCATTCCCATAATCCCACAAGGGTAAGGCATTGTGACATCACCCTAAGACAAGCCAAAAGCATCAGCAGGAGCTGTACTGAGCAGAGTCCAAAGAGGCTGTCCTCAGCAGTCATGGAAGTTTCTCCTCCTCCTAAGAATGAGTGAAGTAGCCCAGAGGTATTTTCTTAGCTTCCCATTGAGCCAAGCTGACCCTGGATCGGGAGATGACCTATATGACCTTGAAAGCACATCCTCCTTTGTTATGGGGAACCAAAAGAAACCGGATTGGGCCATGGACAGGTCTGGCCTCCAACGCCTGGGAGGATAAGATTGATGTTCCACACTGGCTCCAAGGACAATATAACCAGTTCTTGAGCACAGGGTGAGTGAGAACTCAGCCCCCTTGGGACCCACACAGGAATTCAAGCTCTGCACTGTGAAGTTATCTTATACTTTTCCTGAGCTCTTAATTCCATTTTCAGTAGGAAAAACAAACAAACAAAAAGAACAGCTGGCATTCTCCATTGAGGGCTCCGAATAAAACCGGAAATACTTCGTCCTGCTGTGGGGCAGGGGTAAGATGATCTACTGAACTGTAATGGTTCCTTAAGCAGGCCATGTAGCCACAGGAAAAGCCATCTAGGAAGGTATATTTTTCTTAGTCCTTCTTTTAAAGGCTTACAAGATTTTTTAAAAACCACATGAATTCTGTTTTTAACCTGCATAAAGGCCCGCAGTTAATTTTTATGAGCAGATTTCAAATCCCTGAAAAACAGGTTTGGTAAAATCTCTACAAGACTTGAACTGCAAGGATTAGGGAGACCTCCAGGAAAAAAAAAAAAAAAGACATTTTTATGTCTTTTGTACATTTTCCATAAAATGTTGGGTCACATTTTCAGTAAATAATATTTAAAAGACAAAAAAAAAAAAAAAGACAAAAAATCTTGCTTAAAAACTTAATTCTAATCCTCCCATGGAAAATACCCAAAAAATGAGTAACTTTCTGAATTTTAATGGGCAGGTACAAAGTAACAGAACCAATCACTCTCAGATTAAGAGTTGTTTTGGTTTCTTTTTTTAAAAAAAAAAAAAAAATATATATATGTATTCTTATTTATTTTAAAATAAATCAATAGCAAATATTCAAGAGTTTTCTTGGTTTCTAATGCCATGTTGAAAGAATATTCCATAAAGCACACCGTCAACTTCTGTCCCCCTCCCCAATCCCTAAAACACTTCACCCAATGGAGATTTTCTATTAACATTCCTCAAATTGTCAGAAGTTATGAAATGGCCATCTGGAACTTCCCATGCATCTGCCTGGACCCTGACCTGGTCTGGGGCCTCACACGTAAGTTGATTAAAGCATACACATTAAAGAAAATGTTTTTTTCTAATTTAGCCACATAACTGATTAGTATCCTTAGTTTCAATAAGTTGTTTAATTCTGATTTTCCCCCAACAATCTGTGGTTTGATTGAAATTATTGGAGTGATCAAATGATCCTCTTCACAGTTTCCTGTCTACATAAACACATTATACAAGGACTAGCCCTAGGACCTGAAGACAGATGTTTTTTTTTTTTTTCAGCTCACTTTTTCCTTAGTCTAAACCCCAAAGAGTGAAAGGCCAAAATGTGAAGTCCTGACTATTTCTGAAGAGCCAATCCATCATATACAATATTTCTGCATGCCCTTCTCACTACCAGGATAAAACAATGGCTCAAGAGGCCAAAACCAGCAGACAGCCATGATCAAGAAGTGAAATTGAGGGCTCAGAGCCAGGACACTGGGTCTATGTCATGGCACTAGACGCAGGTCACCAGGAAATGCCCAGGGCTTGCATCCAGCCAGAAACTGAGGCTCAGACTCCCCTCTATAACCTCCAGACCCTTCCATCCTCAAGCCACTTCTCCCTACATTTGCCAACCTTCTCTAGCCTGGAAGCCCAGCCCCAAAACAGGCTGTATCTGGAAACTGCTTAGCTTGTGGCCAGGATGTGAAATACTTTAAACGCTCTAACCCAACAACAACAGTGATCAGTGGTTTCATTTTACAGCTACCCTGAAGTGTGAGGACCCAATATCAATAACTTTTTAATCTTAACATTAGTCCCAGAATGACAGGAGGATTTACTTTAGTATTTGGGAAGGAGATATTGTTAAGCATCTCAGAGGAATCAAGGTTGGGATCAGGGAGTAAAGGTCAATGCAAATGAAGGATCGTCCTAGCTTCTGCTAGAATACCATGGACACAGCAGACAAATGTAACTGGGTGAGCTGACAGCTTCCTCCACAGTAGAGTCTGAAAGGATATTTTGAGAAGAGGGAATCAGGCCATTATGGAAAGGGCAATGATGTTCTTCCTTCCAGCCCTACTGGAGGAAGCAACCGCCTCAGACTTGTACACCATCTCCTTTTCAATCATAAAAAAAAAAATCCAATATACACATTTTCCAAGCATTTCTCCCTTGACAGCAACTTACTGCATTAGAATCCTGAAATCTTAAAATCTTGGATATAATCCATTCCAACTTTTTCATTTGACAGATGGAAAACCTAAGGTCCAGAGAGATAAAATGACTTCCCCCAAATTATTAAAGTTTTCTGTTCCCCTACGGATGTAATAAGACAAAAAGCAATAATCTATGTGACGTGGGGCAGGGAGGCCAGTGCAATGTAGTGTGTTTGGATGTTTGCCAACTGTGTGATCTCAAGTAATTTTGTTCATTTCCCTGAACCTCAGTTTCCTCATTTCTAACAACTGGGACAATAACAACAACCAACTTCAAAGGGTTGTCGTAAGAATTAAATGAGAAAATATATTTTAAGCATTGAGCGTAGTGCCTGGTAACTAGCAGGTATCGAGAAAGTAATATAATTATTATTGTTGTTATTGTCATTATTATCTTTGCTGATGGCATAACAGTCTACGGAACTGTGAAGTCAGGAGCCAAAATAACGTTAGTTACTAATGTCATTGCTTTAGTAACGGCAATGACATTATTATTCGAACAACAGTATGACTAGAATATCTTGAGTATGTGCCTGCACACTTTACTAATTGCTTTAAATACATTCTTCCAGCCCCATCCTCCTAACTCCATAGATAAGAAAACTGCCCCTGGAAGAAGCTTAAAATTTTGCTCCAAAGCTGGCAGATGATGCTCCTAGGACATGAACGAGGTCTCTCAGACTCCAGAATGCACGCTGTTATTCTGAATTAAGATGAATCATCTATAGATAAAGGAGAAATAAAAGGGAAATGTTTGATTTCATAAGTGAGGTCTTTGACTCTTCTCCCAACTGAAAGCCTGCACTTAGAGCAGAATGGGCCGATATCAATCATTTCACTTTACCACGTCAGACTTTTATAATAAATGTTTTGGCTGAGTGTGAGGTCACTCAATGTCAGCTCGATACCCCCTTTAACAGGGAGCTATAAGTCAATCCTGCCACCTTGAGAGTTATCTCTGATGTGCGCTAAAATTGGTTGGTTTTCTATTGATCGAGCGTTTGAGATACAAAAGCTGGAGAATTGTCTGCTATTTATTTGATGTGTTCCTGTATCCGTCAAACTTGGAGCCACGCTATCTGCTGTTTGAATGTGTCTCAAAGCTTCCCAGATCCGGCTTCCATAATTGTTTGGAAAATGGTGGTCAATTGTGGGCTACTCTTTTCCTACTTGTGGATATTCAGAGATTTTATTTACACAAGCTGTTAACCCGGTTACTTTTACCCACCCCATCCCTAGGGAGGAGGTAGGAGTCGGGGTGTGGGTGAGGCATACTTCTTAAGGGTGCTCGAAGCCTTCTCAAAAAATTATATCTTCAGTCAAAAGGCTCACATGTTGCAAAATATTGAAAGGAGGGTGCCTTAAATTGTGAAATCTTCTGTGACGGATCTCATTTTTCTGGAACTCCCTGACATCTGAGCCCTTGTGCTGCTGGAAGGGTTCCAAGAGCACCATAAAATTAGGGCTGGTCCTGTCTGAACTGAGTCCAGATCATTTCAAAGTGACTCAAGGCAGGGAAATAAATATTGAACCTAGTTAAATGTTGCTTGAGATTATGCTTGGCACTAGGTGTCCAGTCACTGATTTACTCTTAGGTTACACAGGTTATTTTGAGCTCAAATGGATATGCCAGGGTGGATTCATTCAATAGCGGCAATCATTTGCAAGTGCAGTTACATTTCTGACACATTTAGTGGAATGTAATGTAAAGATTTATGGGATGGTATTGGGTGGGGGGAGAAGATGTCAAAGACCTCGGTTTCACGCTACTTTATTCAACTCTGGATCACATTGTTTTCCCCCATTCCTTGTCTTCTTTTCCTTACCTTCCTTGAATAAACTTTCTTTCTTTCTTCCCACTTGTTTTCTTTCTTTCTTCTTCCTTTCCTTTTTCAGGCAGTAACTTACAAGTTATGAATGAACAGTAAGAAATCAGGATCAAAGAGTTGTAATGATCTGCAGCTCACCCCACCCTTTAAGCTGCCCAAATACGTGGGGGTAGCTATTTGGAAAAGAAATGCTTTAAGTGGCCAGTTATGTGTGTAGTGAAGCAAAGGTGTCCCATATATAGCACATCTGCCCTAGGTACACACCTGCCTGAACCGGCCTGTGGCATTTTCAGTTCGGGACTGATGTTGGATTTGGTACCTCAGTGCCACTAGATAAGAAGTCGCAGGTACTCCCAGCCCTCTGCCTCCCCTCCTTTCAGCAAGAGGAGAACACTCCCCAGGGCCAAGTCTGATCTTGCCGTGTGATCTGAGGCTCTGGCTGCCCTGTCCAGTCCCAGCCCGGCCAGGCCCTGGAGCATCATTCTGCTAAGAACCACCTTTGGGGTCAGACAGACCCACATGGGACTCCTGATCTGTACTATGTTAGCTGTTGACCTTAGACAACTGACCTAAAACTCTCTAAGCTCAGTTTCCTTATCTGTAAAATGAGGTTGATAAGACCTCCTACCTTACAGGGCTATTGTGAAAATGTAATTGGGGTAATGCATGAAAAGTGCTTAGTTCAGCACCTGGCATACAGTAAATCAGCGGTAGGAGACCTCCCTGGTGGCGCAGTGGTTAAGAATCCACCTGCCAGTGCAGGGGACACGGGTTCGAGCCCTGGTCCAGGAAGATCCCACATGCCACGGAGCAACTAAGCCCGTGCGTCACAACTACTGAGCCTGCGCTCTAGAGCCCACGAGCCACAACTACTGAAGCCCGTGCGCCTAGAGCCCGTGCTCCGCAACCAGAGAAGCCACCGCAATGAGAAGCCCGCCCACCGCAACGAAGAGTAGCCCGTGCTCGCCGCAACTAGAGAAAGCCCGTGCACAGCAACAAAGACCCAAGATAGCCATAAATAAATAAATTTATTAAAAAATAAAAATAATAAGTGGCAGAACTTATAATAATTCTCTAAAAGTCAAACCACCTCTCTTTCTGAAAGGCCTGAAGACTCTGAGCACAGATGTAACCACAGCCCCCAGCCTCTACAGACCTCAGTGTACCGATGAGATAGTTCAGAGGCCTGGCAGGGGTGCAAAATGGGGGCAGAGGAGGGGACCCACCACGGCAACCAGGCAGGGACACTCCTACCAGGACATATAACTGTTCCAGACAGGCCTGCTCCGGCTCTGAGCAGTTTCTACCTTGGCTTGGCAAAGTGTAGGGCCCTGCCCAACACGATTTAAAGCACACGCCTTTTTAACTTGCCTGTCTTTGGAAAAATTATACATAAGACAACAAAGTATAGATTAAATCCTGTTAGGAGAAAAATCAATAAGAAATATCTGTTGAACAAAGCTCTAGACTTAGACTGTCTTCTTTCAAAAACTATTTGATCCAACTTAAGTCCAGGACTCACAATTTGCGCGTGTTTAAGATTGTACGGTTCCCAAGGTACTTCCCCACACCTTATCTTACTTGAGCCCTCCCCAAACCTTTCAAGGTGGGTATTATAATATTATCTCCACTTTATGGATAAGAAGCTTATGCTCAGAGAGTTTTAGGTCAAGCCCAGTGTAACTCCGCTGATACCTGGTTATTTCTTGATCCCAGTGTTCCTGGCATTACACCGTTCAGCTTTTTCTCCCCACTGAGGCTTGGTCATCACAACCGCTACCAAACTTATGAACCTAATCTGGCTCTGATTAGAAACACGTCCTCTGTATACACTCTGAAGAGGGGCTCCACTTAAGTGGGGCGTGACAAATCTCTGCCTTTAAAATCTAGTCATGAATCTGCACCATATACTAAGGGACTTTCAGGAAAGAAACAGAATCCAAGCATTTCTGGGGGGCTCTTCGCTGGGGAGCTCTAAGAAGCAGACTGGACATGAAGGGTGATTTACTTTTTAGCCAGTTGAATATAAACACCACGGTAAATTTAATGATGGAATGTCCTCAAAACCTCAGACAGAAGAGTCTCACCGAAGGCACAAATGAAGGGGGATTCTATAAACAGCGGCAGATCAGTTCCTGTGCTTCTCAGTCACAATGAATTATTTCTGTCCCTCCAAACACAACATTTTCAGAGGGTCCCCGTGGCCCCCCTCTTTGCTAAGTGGGGAAGAAAGACCTGAGCTGGTCAAAAGAGCAGTGCTCACAAAGAGAGGCAAACGGATCCAGTGATGTTGGTTTCACCCTCCCCTTTTCCCACCATGTGGAACACGAAGGCAGACGATTCATGACTCCCAGTAACCACGTATGGATTATTCATCAGAGAAAGCATGATTTAAACCATCGCTAGGAAATGATTATTTCAAAATGCCCCACATAGCCCTTCCCCAGCCCACCTGAAACTGTGAGGGTGGAGGTGGACATTCAGGGTGAACCAGAGCCGACACACAGAGCTCCCAGAAGAGCCCAGCTCCTTGACTCTGTCACGGTGGGGAGCCCAGGGACCAGGCCCTGACTGAACGTCAGCTACTCTGGGGGGCCGGAGAAACCGCCTTTCTTCGGGTATGTTCCAAAGGGGTTTTCTTGCCTCGTTTTTAGCCCAGAGTAGAAAAGGTTGTTTCCTATGCAGAAAGCACACCCCTACCTTCCACATGGTGAGAGAACACTCAGCAAACACCCTCACTGAGCTAACTTAACTGATGGGGCTCTCGCTAAGCGGCCATTGGACTACAGCTGAGGCCAGCTAGAGCGTGTCCAGGGACGTCCGTAGATCCCAAGATTTGGTTTCATTAATCTCTGTAGACACATCAGCTGGGCATTTCCTGGCAGTGTTGAAACTGCCACGGTGGGTCCGATTAGGAAGCTGCTGGCACTACGAGTCCAAAGGTGACCCAGGGAGGGTCTTAGCTTCTACTGAGGGTAAGTAAGATCCCATGGCCGCTCTGAAGGTGACCCTAGCAGAACAGAGCGAGGTCTCTGCTGGCAAGCCCATCACCCTCTCCGGATGGTGTGTGACCTGCCACCACCAAGACACACATCTCTCCCACAACCAGAGACGGCTAAGGCGCCTTGGACTAGAGGCAGGGCTGGGTGGCCGCAACCAGGACCTCCTCCCAGGAAGCTTGACAGACTTCTCCCCACAGGTGTTCTTCTAGTGCAGTGAGAGGGTGAAAGGCAGGAGCTGAGAGTCAGGCTGCCAAGGTTTGGATCCCAGCTCTGTCCACAAACCACATGAACCTCTCTGAGCTTCACGCTCCTCTTCTACTGAAGGGGATAATCAAAGCTCCCACACAGCATCATGAGGTAGCTGAGGGATCAGCTGCATGGTTGGTATAAAGAGGTAGAACAGGACCTGACTCTGAGTCAACGCGGAGTCATGTTAGATAGGATTTTCCTCTTCCTGGGCACTAGGCCCACCATCTTCCCCTGTCCCCAAGACTCCATCCTGTCTGCCCTGTGGGGCAGTGCTTGTGCTCCAGGTCACTCCTCCCTTTATCCTTTTGAAACCTGCTTTTAGCTGCCATATAAGAAAGGGTCTGGGGCTTCCCTGGTGGCACAGTAGTTGAGAGCTCGCCTGCCGATGCAGGGGACACGGGTTCGTGTCCCGGTCTGGGAAGATCCCACATGGCACGGAGCAGCTGGGCCCGTGAGCCATGGCCGCTGAGCCTGCGCGTCCGGAGCCTGTGCTCCGCAACGAGAGAGGCCACAACAGTGAGAGGCGCACGTACCGCAAAAAAAAAAAAGGGTCTGCAATCCACAAAGCCACACCACGCTTAATACGTTGCCCTATCAGGAGCATCTGTATTCCTCATGAGAGCAAAGCTTTAGCTACAAGGAACAAACATCTAGGAGGGAATCTTATATCTTATTGGTCTGCAGGTGGAAAAGGTTTTTTGTATCCTGTAGGAGAGCATTAAAGAATAAAGGAGAAAGCAGACCGGGGCCTTATAACCTAGACGTTGCTTTTAGCATATACGACAGGTTTTATAGGTAGAGTCAAGGAGGACAGAAGAGATGATACCACAAATTGCTTCACAGAAAAAATAAGGTTGAAGGGGACCCAGAATCCCAAGATGGGGGGCCAAGATGTAGACATCCTGTTTATAGCACCCACAAATCCAGGGCTACCAGGCTAGCCCATGGGCCTACGGCCTCCTGAGTCCTTGATGAAGGATGAATGAGATAAAATTTCACCTCCTCGTGTTTTCTCAAATCCAAGGGTACAGGCAACTGTACCCTTGATAAGTCAGTGCTCTGCAATTGTCTGGGATCAACCCAACCACACTAATTATCTCTCTGTCCCTCCTCACTCCACTTACATCTCCTCACACATTCACACACACTCCCCCCTTTTCTAGCTTTGACAAAATGAGACTACACAAAACACAGACTCTAAGGCCCAAGCAAGGACAGGTGACGGAGACCGGGAGGACTCACACGTGCCCACGGATAAAGGCAAGATTTATCACCACAGGTTCCACTTCCTGTGCTCTCTGAAAACCATCTGTCTTCTTGCAGGTGGATGGTGACTGTCAACTGAAAAAAACGCACAACCTAAAGTTGAGAATTATGTTTTATTCGGTGGACATACTGAGGACTAAAGCCCGGAAGATAGCTTTTCAGATCCCTCTGAGGGACTGCACTGAAAAGGTAAGGGAGGAGCCAGGACATATAGGAGTTTTTTAAGAGAAAACAGATAGATGGAACATCAAAAGGTTACTGTTAATTAAAGAAACCAGACATCTCAAACGAATGAATTTAGTTAGCACTTTTCTATGTATGGGAAGATGCAAGAGTCTGGGCTCACTGAAATCATTCCTTTGATATGCACCTTAACTGTCTAGGACCAGTATCCTGATTTTCTCCACCCTAAATCCCCTCGGGGTGCACGGCTGGGGGTGGCTGCAGGGGCTGCGGTTTGATGGCCGCAACATCTTTTGTTTACTGACAGGGCAGGCAATGTTTCTCATCCACTTGACAACCCCACTCCTTTCCAACTCATGCTCAGGCCACCATGACCCTGTGGCTGGCCACATGGCGGTGAAAAGGTGATGAAAAGGCCTGCTGGTCAGAAGGGACTGAAGTGGAATGAGGGCAGCCAAACGCTTCCCCCACCCCTGACAGGACATTATCCTCTGGCGATCGATGTGAGGGCTTCTCTGTGACCTGAGGAGTCCCTACCTCCTGCCGATGAATGAGGTAGTCCAGGGGGGGCTCCAGCTCCTGGAGGGAGGGCCTTGGCTGGTCTCAACAAACTTCATGCAGCACTAAGCCCAGCCCATCTCTGCGTAGCTCCAGGCATTTAACAAACGCTTTAAACGATGATGATGCAACCCTCTCAGCCTAGATCTGTCAGGATCCCTAAGGCATGAAATGGTCCCCTGAGAAACGTACATTATCTGAAGCTTTCCCTTTTGCTTAATTATATTGTCCTAATGTTCTTTTTCCACAGGATTTCTTCTCCCCCAGGTCCTCCACCCAAACCCAGCTTCACTGTGGGTTGGATTCACATAAAAGACCAGCACATTATAATTGTGATGATTGATCACTGAAGTTTCCTTGGGTTCAGATTGTTTCCTAATGTGGGTCATTTTTCATCATAAAGAGTCGGCTGATAATGATGTCATTTCCACTGCTTGAATTTTGAGGCAGTGGCCACACATCACAGAGTTTAAATGACTGTCTATAGGGCAGCAACATCATGTCATTATCAGTTTAAAGCAGTTTGCTGCTTTACTCCTAGGGACAGAACAAGAATTGGTGCCTCCTAGAACTCATCAAACAAGAGCAGGATGCCAGGAATACACATCTGTTTGGGGAGCTGGGGCGACTTGTGCTGAGGCGGGGGCGGGGTGGGGAGGGGGTGAAGCAAACCTGTTTTGTGTGAAGCTGTGGGGTAAGTATCAGATGAAAAGGCCGAAGTCACGCTTGACAGAAAAGAAGCCACACTGCCGATCACTGGATAGCTTACATGTACTCTCCCCCAATCATTTAACTGTGATTCCACAGCAAGATTAGCGAGAAAGAACTGAAATCACTCACGAAAGGAGCTTTGGACTAAAACCCATCTACCAGACAAGCCAAGAAGTGTGCCTCCCATGGAGTGAGTGGGCCTGGGACAGAACTGGAACACGACCTCAATTTTTGTGCGTGAAATATGGATATGAAACGAAATCACGTTATATATGTGTTTAAAACAAATAGTTGCATCAGTAAAATCCCAGGGCTTGCAGGTCCTAAATCATTGCTGCCCCAGATGTTCCGTTTTCTGCTGTATGCCTTGAACCACCTCCCCCTGCGGCCCTGTCTTCTGGAACCCCTCTAAGATGGCCCGCAGAGATTCAAAGTTCGCAACTTGAGCCCAGGCCTGCCTGCCATGGCCTTTCTCATTTCACCCAACATGTTTTCCCTCCTCTCCAACTTTTTATTTTGAAAATTTTCCAACTTAAAGAAAAATTGTAAGAAAAGTATAATGAATAGCTCACCTAGATTCACCAGTTGTCCATACCGTCCCAAATTTGCTTTCTCTCTCTGTAGACATATTTACACATATTTTTATTTAACCATTTAGAATGAGTTGCTTTAGCTTTATAACTTCATGACATGTCCACCCCTACATACTTCAGGGTGTATCTCAAAAGAACAAAAAGATTCTCTTCATTTCCACAATATGATTACCTTATTCAAAAAATGTAACATTGATACAATACTGTCATCTAATATATAGTGCTTGAGTTCTCCAATTGTCCCTATAAAGTCTTATGTAGCTGATTGAAATGTATATGTATATAAATATTTTAATTGTATATGTATATATAGGTATATAATATAGAGATAATGATACATAGAGTTATATCTCCAGGATTTAATCAAGGATCTCATATTGCATTTATTTGACATGTCTCGTTACTCTGGTTTCCTTTTTGCTTTGTTATGGTTTGAGTTTGTTTTTGTTTTGTTCTGTGATACTGGGTTGGTCTTAGGAGTCTCAGTATAGAGTCACAATTTTTTCAAAAAAGGTATTTCTTCGTATAATGGAGATATGTCAAGAGGACATAGGATCTAGCTTGCAGGAATTCCCAGTGGGAAAACTGGCATAATTTGAACATCCAAATGGCTAACGACAGAAACAACTATAACACATTGGGGGGTGGGGAGGGGAAAATATATTCTGATATGAAAAAAATAAAGTGAGAAGAAAAGGAGAAGAAAGTTCTTTACAGGAGAAAACTAACTAATAAATGAAGAAGGAATTCAGAAAATTACCATTTCATAACCATCAGAGTAATATTCAGACAAGAACCATCATAACCCAGTCCATATTTATATCTCCCCTCCCCCATAGTAAGAACCCAAGTTCCCACCATCCCCAGTATTTGGGTCATTTGCTGGGTCCTGCAATACACATTTGTTGGGTCCTGCAATACACACAACAGTTTCAAGATTGCTACACAATTACCACAACGAACAGCTTAGGTAAAGTTCCAGGTTTCTTTGCAATTTAATTTTTTCTTAGAAAAAAATCATATTGAGAGTACACAGAATACTGTGTTTAAAAGTGATTTGAATAACGTCTCTTATGTGAGACTTTTACCTATTTGATATAAAGTTAGGTTCTTCTTTTTCTGTTTAAATTCAATATCTATCTTTTTTTCACCTTTGGTAATTCAATTTTATTTTTTGGAAATAGAAACCATTAACACAGCTTAAAAGTCAAAACCAAGTCAACAGGTACAAAGAGAGGTCCCTACCCCTGCACGTGTCCCACTCAGCCCCTGTAGATAACCAATTTCGTCAGTTTCTGCCTTATTTTTCTTGGGTTTCTTTTTGCAAAAATTAGAAGCTTTGTCAATAACTTTTTAAAGCCACAAACATTTGCATCCATTTTGTAATAACTGTTTTCAAATTTTGGAAAAATTATGAGAAAACTCGAAAAGACAGATTCATTCCAAGAACATTCCTTCCCATTTCCTGCTTGGAGTTAGAGGAAGTATCTTTGTTTCCTTTTCAAAGGACATCAGAAAAGGTGGAAAGTAGGGAATAGGGAGAATGATGGAGGCCAAACCCAGCCACGTGACTTAGGGAGCTAAGCATCATCAAAGTCCTCAAAATGTGTATTTTTCTTCTGTCTCAGCAGCAAATGAAAAAGTAACTAACTTGCCCCACTTCTGATTCTCTTGCCACTGATATGATCAAAACAACCAGCCCAGCTATAGCACTTCCTAAGCTAAAACCAAATCTGATCATGTCATTCTCTA
Organism: Stenella coeruleoalba; assembly: GCF_951394435.1. Classification (NCBI taxonomy): domain Eukaryota; kingdom Metazoa; phylum Chordata; class Mammalia; order Artiodactyla; family Delphinidae; genus Stenella; species Stenella coeruleoalba. Next base: position 54,690,880 of record NC_137148.1, read on the forward strand.
GCTTAACACCCTTCCCTGGCTCCGCATTGCCTTCAGGATAAATCTCCAACTTACAAAGCCTTCAGAAGGCTGCCCTCTCCAGCCTTGCATCACGTGTACATACACGCACGCGAGTGATTCCCAACTGCTTGGTTCTTTCCTCACCCTGCTCTTTGCTTTGCTAAAATGGATCCCACTACTTGAAATGCTCTTCCCAAAACGGGCCAGTAAGTCCGCTGGATGGGCTTCACTTTGATCAGTCCCATGAAGCTAGTCTGTTCTTTGAGCCCTCGGGAAGCCTCTTACACTACAAAGCTCCCCATGTCCACAACTTGAGTGTTGGGTGTGTAACAGGACCTCCTGAGATTGCAGCTACTGTTGTCTAACATAAGAGAGAGACGTGACAGGACACGAGGTTTGCGAGTTTAACTTTCAAGCCAAGGACAGGCGGAGGAAGGCTCATGACTGTGACAGTACAGCACTTAGCTCCAGCCTATCGGGTCCTGCGCTGTGCTGCATCCCTAAGCCCTCCCGATGGTGAGGTCCACTGTCTCCCACCCAGTGCCTCTCCTGCCTTAGGCCATCCAAGTTCCCAATCCTGTAATCTTATGGCTCTATCTGCCTCACCTCCGCTTCCCTTTTTTGCATTTTCAACCAGGCGAGTAAACAGTCTCCTGAGAGACCTCTTCCTTTGACTTCTCTTCTCACATTCTTATTTCCTGGATCCCACATCAGACCCAACACAGCACTCTAGTAATCCCATAAATCCTGACATTTCATCTTGGTCTGGTTCCTTCTATTGTCTTCCTCTCCTTCCTCCCACTTGAAGAGATGCTAACAGAGCAGTGATTTTTAGGCTTTCCTGTGAAAAAGAATCACCTAAGGAATTCCTGACTCAGTAGCTCATGGGTGGGGCCCTAAGATCTGCCATTCCCAGCATGGACCTGGAAAGGTGGTCCTAGGACCACTTTAAGTAAAACAGTAAGTAGACTATCTGAGTGCTTTATGTCACCCTTCACCTTAACTGGGCCCTCTGAATGCTAGAGATAGTCTTCCTCCTAATTACTCAGAACGACCATTCACCAGACATCGTAAGTGGAATCTGGGAAGACGATCCATCTCACCAGAACAACTGCCCCCAGCTGGTCCAGGCAGGAACTACAGCTCTAAGACACTTCCAGCTCTTTACCCCAATTAGATCCTTACCTTGAAATAAATTTACCTTTGAGATATGAATAATATTTTATTTTCCACTCAAGTAATAGAAATTATTCTGCTGCCTACTTATACTCTCTTTGTTTATTCACATCAATGTGATTTTTATTAGAATAGAATAATAATGCTTATCTATGTATTTCATTTTTAAAGATATTTAGATAGTACACATATTTAGAATTCATCACCCAACTTGCAGAAACAATTCCACTAACATCCATCTAATCACACACTACCTTCCTCAAATATATATTGTAATAGCAAAGTGGGCTAGACATCTATGGAGTTGATACAGATTAGTGAGAATTACTACCACCTGGTACACGCATGGCAACTAGAAGTGGCGGAAAGTGTCAGGACCAGTCATGAACAGAGTCTGAAGGAGGCAATACAGAGCCAAGTCCAAAGGAGGCACAGGATAGGGGCTGGGAATGGGGAGCTGTTTTCCTCTGGCCTTTGGGACATGAGCATACTTATCTTCTGAGAGTGTCAGAAGCGATTTTGGCCAAAAATGCACGTGGTTTTACATGCAAAGATTTTTTTTAAGCGTCTTGAAAAAAAATCAGAAGAAAGAGATTTCCAAGAGGTGGATAAGGAATCGCAGACTACAATAAGACTTTGGAAAAAGGAAGTGGAGTGCGTGACACAGACAGGGGTAGAAAGCCTCCGTATCACGTGACCATGGCAGGACCGTGACTTGCCACACCTCACACGGGCAGTAGCAGGTGTGGTTGGTTACATGTGAGGTTCTGGGTCTTTCTGCCAGAGTTTTACTCTCTGCCACTTGCCAGGTGTGATGGCGGGTGAGTTATTTAGTCTCTGAAGCCTTTTCCATCCACCTGAAGAGAGACAGTTTTAACTCATATAACTGTGGTGATTGACTAAGGAATTGTTTTTTGCAAGTTGGGTAATGGAAAGATAATTGTAAGTATGTATACTATCTCAGTCCCTTTAAACACTACCATTATTTTTTATTGTGGTTAAATACACACAACATAAATTTTATACTTTTAACCATTTTTAAGTGTACAAGTCAGTGTCATTAAGTACATTCGCATTTTTGTGTAACCATCACCACTATCCATTTCCAGAATCTTTTCATCATCCTGAACTGAAACTCTATTATTTTTTTGATCCATTAACTGGTTTTGGTCACGTTCATAAATTTTTTAGCATGGTACCTAATGCATGTTAACTGTCAGCATAACGTCAGGGAACATGGGGTTTCATTTTAGCTTTTGAGTTTCTCTTTTGAGCAGTTCTATTTGTAGGAATTAATGTTTTATTGTTTTTACTCTTTCTTTTAGAAGTCTTCTAAAGAACAAAGAGAAAAACTGCTTTTTTAAAAAAAGAATGAAACTCATCGTATCTTGAATTTTTGTAAGTTTAAGATACATTATGGGATGTTAGCAATTTTATTTTTCCCATATCTTAAAATATTTTGCTATTCATCATCTTAGGCATTATTTGATATTACTCATCAATTATTCTCAACTATGCTAAAACACACTAAAATAATGTGAAATGGAAAAATAATGGAATTGCCTAAAAGGTTGACGCAATAATGAAATAAACTATCACTATTACATCACCCTTCAGTTTTCCTGTTGTCTTGCCCCAAGTATTGCAGCATCTTTCAAGGATTAAGACAGGGGATACCATCTTTGTTGTTTTTTAAAAATCTTTCAGTCAACACAGCTGAGAATTTATAATTTTTATTTTCTACCCATAATGGAAAAAATAAGGAAATTTATAGAAGTTGTTTCACAATCATTAAACAAATCAGAAGATTAATGCAAAGAGACTTCATGTAAGTAAAATCTCAGACTATGAGTCTTCAGGTGATGATCTCCTAGTTGAATTTTCTCAAACTCTCGAATCATTGAGTGGCTACTATATTTCTAAAGACAAAAAGGAAATGCAGTGTACTCAATGAGCTAGTCGCTCAGTAAGAACTTCATTATGTGATGTTTTGCTGAAAAACGAACTACCATATTCTTTCATCTTTATGATACTGTACACCAAAATTTTGCTTGATACGGGTCATAAGTGGACAAGGCAGATACATATAAAAGGGTGGATGAAAGAAAACAGACAATGTAAATGTCAAAAATTCTACTGATCACTCTAATTCATGTTTATAAATCTGAAATGTTTTGCATTTATGGAACAAAGATGGCTGTCCTCTCAAAATTATGAGCCATCAAAGTTTTCAAAAGTGTTATATTTTGATGATGCTAATGGCAAGAAGATAAAATCAGAAGAAATGGTAAGCTAAAAGTTTTAGAGATGTATTTGAAATCTGGAATCAGATTTACACGACGAATATGTTCCAGAATCATACATGACAATTGATGGCCAGTTAATAGTGTTCAAAGGAAGTTGCCCATTTTTGGTATATGTACCTTCCAAACCAGGAAAACATGGAATAAAAAACCGGGATTTACTATGTTGAAATTTTTATTAAAATTTCTAATAAAGTTGTTTTTCACTCTATCTCTGATTTTACTTCTGTAAATTACTCATAAAATGACTTAAAAATATAAAAGCATAAAAAGGATTCTTTGGAGGCAAATGGTAAATATTGACAAATATTCCTGGTATACCAAGGATTAAGCAAGCACTCAGTAAACTTTGTTGTTACTGTCACTATCATCATCATCACAGTCTACAGAGTCTTAGATTTATCCTGAGAAAGAAACCACATCCCATGATCCATGAAACAATAAGAAGGACTCATGAGCACCAGCAGGTTTGAGGTATCTTGTTGCCACATCCAGCACAGAAGGGTGCCTAGAGTGCGCTCCCACTGTGGTACACAAAAGGCCTGATGTGGCCATTCGCAAGGTGAGCCCTCTTCCTGGAGTGTGTGTGAGACACAGCGCAAAGCCTGCCAAGAGGCATCACTCTCCCCGACCGCCACCCGCTTCCGCTGATTCACAGAGAATTGAGCCGCCACCAAAAGACCTGGTAATGTACCTTCCATGACTTTTAGGAGCTCAATCCTTTAAAATAAAAAGAAAAACTTGTATCCCAAGTTCTTTTGATCAAAGGCTGTGACTTTCAATGAAGAAGAAGGCTATGAGAAGTGACCATCTGGCTGGAGGAGGGAGTACCCATAGGAAAAATTCACACCACTGATTCCAAAAAAGGACACCACAAGGGTCACAGAAAGGAAAACAGAAATGGAGGAATTTTTTTTAGTTAACTCTGAAATGAAAAACATAAGAAAGTGGTTAAGGAAGAATACTTGGAGATTCAAATCTCTCTCTCTCTCTCTCTCTCTCTCTCTCTCTCTCTCTCTCTGTGTGTGTGTGTGTGTGTGTGTGTGTGTGTGTGTGTGTGTGTATGTATGTTTCTATCTTATCTATCTATCTACCTATCTATATAGATCTATGTAATTTTTTTAAATTAGTAAATGTGACCTCTTGGGTTTATCCAGTACAAGGAAGAACTTTCCAGTCACAGAGGGATCCTTTAGTGGGGAAAAAGTGATCAGAAGACTGTGGTTGGTCCCCAGGTAGACATATAGTCAAGTAGTGGCCAAAAGACCACCCAAAAAAACCATTCCTGAGCTGGGAAAACTGGATTCCCTCTAAGGTCCCTTCCATCTGAACTGAGGATAACACAATGGTTAAGAGAATGTGGGTCCTGGAATCAGAATGTCTGGGTTCAAATTCCAGCCCAGGTTTTACTGAGAGACACTATTTAACCTGACTAAACCTAACTTGCATTATCTGTGGGCAAGTGGGGCCCAATGATGACAGTGGTACCCACCTGGGCACGATATGTTCTGTTTGCCCCTGTGCAAGGGTGCCCCTTGCACCCCTCACTAGCCCCCTTTCTGCCCAGGAGACCGGCCTGGATGAAATTCCTCAACAGACTCCTTGTTGGGTGCAACAGCCTCCTGCCCCAGCAGGAGACTGCAGGGAGGGAGAAGGATGAGGGTGGGGCAGTGATGCCGTTGGCTCTCTCCTTCTCTCTATCCTATCTGACTGGCTGTGTCCTTCAAGTGAAGGTCCCTGTGCTTTCCAGGCAGCCCTATCTACATAACTCTTTCCTTCTAGATTCTGGGAATTCCTCCCCTCCCTCAACCCTCCAGGCTCAGAGGTGACTAGCCCAAAGATACTGCACTCTCTCTTGTGGATCCCTATACCTGCTTTCCCTATAGACTGCAAAGAGTCTACTTATTAAACCCTCTTCCAATGATCTTAATGGGAAGTTGCATCTGTGCTTTGCTGGGACCCTGACTACTTTAAAGGTTGTTGAGAGGGTTAATGTGCCTGACACTTAGCAAACAATCATCACAATGATATTTGTATCCTCCTTTCTCTTGTCTCCCACTCCTCTTTTCACCCAGGATTAACCCTTCTACACAGTTCCCCTTCCGATTCTTTAACAGAGGAGTCAGAAAACTTCTTCTGCAAAGGCCCGGAGAGTTAATGTTTTAGGCTTCGTGGGCTACACAGCCTGTCACCATGGCTCAACTCTGCCCTTGTAGAACAGAGCAGCCGCAGGCAATATGCAAACAATAAGCGTGGCTATGTTCCCATAACATTTTATTTATGAACACTGATATTTGCATTTCGTATAATTTTCATGGGTCAGGAAATGTTCTCCTTTTGATTATTTTTCAACCATTTGAAAATGTAAAAACCCATCTTCAGCTCTCAAGTTATACAAAAACAGGCAACAGGAAGTCTTTGGACTATAGGCCATAGTTTGCCAACCCCTGATTTAACAGAGTTCTAAGATTTAACATTTACACCTCAGCAGAGAGCTTTTATGCTCCAAATCATTATTCTACTTTTTTTTTCTACTTTCCTGTTTTTTTAATTTAAGAATTTGATTCTTTGAAGCCAAAGCTTGCTGACTCTTTACCATGATCTTTGCTAACTGACTTCCAAAATCCTGTCCCATAGCCCATTCAGACCCCTCCCCTCCCTAGTACCTTCTGGGGACAATGTCCTTGAAGCTGTTCCCATACCAGAAACCCATCCCACCACTGTTTCATCTATGAAAAAACACATCCAGGACCAGCCCAGTGTGATTCACTCCATGGAAATAACAACGTGGTATATCTGGTCATGGCCTGTGTACTGGCAATGTTGAGAAGATGAAGTCAGTCTTTGCAGGATTCCACCTGATTATGTCCTGGTACCCATTCAGGACATTTACTGATATCTGATGATTTACTGGTCTGATGACAATTCTCTCCTCCCTCCCTTTCTCCAAAGGCCAATCTGATCAGTTGGTGCAAAAGTGCTAGTAGATGCTAAGCTGCTAACCCAACAGACATACCATGACTTATACAGACACCGATATTCTTGAATTTCATCAAGTCTTTACAATAATTCCTTACCTAAGCAGTGGTTTGCAACCCTGGCTACACATTAGAATCACCTGGAAAGCATTTTAAAATGCTGATGTGCAGATCCCACCCTACAATGACTACAAGGTTATCTGCAGTTTTACAAAGGTTCCCAGCAAATTCTAGGGCAAAGTGAGGCTTGAGAATTATGGACTTAGAGGATGGCCAAGGGAGAGATTTTCAGGCAGCTGAAGGAGGTCACAATGCACCCATTCAAATCATGAATGCTTTATTTTTCTTACTCTCCCATGCAGAGTTGCAGAAAAGAAGGCAATTGGAAGCTACAGTAATCAAGACAGTATGGTACTGGCACAAAAACAGAAAGATAGATCAATGGAACAGGATAGAAAGCCCAGAGATAAACCCACGCACATATGGTCACCTTATCTTATATAAAGGAGGCAAGAATATAGAATGGAGAAAAGACAGCCTCTTCAATAAGTGGTGCTGGGAAAACTGGACAGCTACATGGAAAAGAATGAAATTAGAACACTCCCTAACACCATACACAAAAATAAACTCAAAATGGATTAAAGACCTAAATGTAAGGTCAGACACTATCAAACTCTTAGAGGAAAACACAGGCAGACACTCTATGACATAAATCACAGCAAGATCCTTTTTGACCCACCTCCTAGAGAAATGGAAATAAAAGGAAAAATAAACAAATGGGACCTAATGAAACTTCAAAGCTTTTGCACAGCAAAGGAGATCATAAACAAGACCAAAAGACAACCCTCAGAATGGGAGAAAATATTTGCAAATGAAGCAACTGAAAAAGGACTAATCTCCAAAATTTACAAGCAGCTCATGCAGCTCAATATCAAAAAAACAAGCAACCCAATCCAAAAATGGGCAGAAGACCTAAATAGACATTTCTCCAAAGAAGATATACAGATTGCCAACAAACACATGAAAGAATGCTCAACATCACTAATCATTAGAGAAATGCAAATCAAAACTACAATGAGATATCATCTCACACCAGTCAGAATGGCCATCATCAAAAAATCTACACACAATAAATGCTGGAGAGGGTGTGGAGAAAAGGGAACACTCTTGCACTGTTGGTGCAAATGTAAATTGATACAGCCACTATGGAGAACAGTATGAAGGTTCCTTATAAAACTAAAAATAGGACTACCATATGACCCAGCAATCCCACTACTGGGCATATACCCTGAGAAAACCATAATTCAAAAAGAGTCATGTACCATAATGTTCATTGCACCTCTATTTACAATAGCCAGGACATGGAACCAACCTAAGTGTCCATCAACAGATGAATGGATAAAGAAGATGTGGCACATATATACAATGGAATATTACTCAGCCATAAAAAGAAACGAAATTGAGTTATTTTTAGTGAGGTGGATGGACCTAGAGTCTATCATACAGAGCGAAGTAAGTCAGAAAGAGAAAAACAAATACCGTATGCTAACACATATATATGGAATCTAAAAAAAAAACAGGTCATGAAGAACCTAGGGGTAAGATGGGAATAAAGATACAAACCTACTAGAGAATGGACTTGAGGACATGGGGAGGGAGAAGGGTAAGCTGGGACAAAGTGAGAGAGTGGCATGGACTTATAAATACTACCAAATGGAAAACAGATAGCTAGTGGGAAGCAGCCACATAGCACAGGGAGATCAGCTCGGTGCTTTGTGACCACCTAGAGGGGTGGGATAGGGAGGGTGGGAGGGAGGGAGATGCAAGAGGGAGGAGATATGGGGATATATGTATATGTATAGCTGATTCACTTTGTTATAAAGCAGAAACTAACACACCATTGTAAAGCAATTATACTCCAGTAAAGATGTTAAAAAAAAAAAAAAAAAAGAAGGCATTTGGGAGGGTGGGATAGAAATAAAAATTATTGTGCACCTAGCTTGTTTTTTGATTTTATTTGTAACTTTTCATTCATTTATTCATTCATCCAACAATATTTATTAAGCTAATTTGTGCCAGGCACTCTGCTAAACACTGCCTATACAAGACGAGTAATATAGGCATGATCTCTGCCATCATGGAGCTTACATTCTCATGGGTGGAAAGTGTACAAGTAATTGAACTAATTACGACACAATTATTATTTAATGACAAATATGGTAAGTCATACGAAGTCAGAATACATCTTCCGTGGGGATCTGACTTACTTGAGGGAGATCGGGGAATCTGGCTGAGCCTTGAAGCATGAGTAAGAACTTCTGAGATAAAAAGTGGGGATGGCAGAGGGAACTACATGAGCAAAGGCCCTGTGGTAAGTGGGTAGGAGCTTAGAGCTTTTGAAGAACTGAAGGCAGCGTGGGTGAAATTCAGAGAGCAAAAGAAGAATGGTGGGGTACATGACAGCCAGGGCAGGCAAGGCCTTGGAGGCCTTATTAAGACACTACAAGTTACCTCATTTGTACCTCACTAATGTCTGCATTTTATAGACTCAGAGCGCCAGCAACATGCTCAGAGTTCCATCACTGGAAAGAGGTGAGGCCAGCACTTAAACACACTTCTCTTTAATTCCAAGCCTGTGTTCTTTCTGCTGCCCCATCTGTCTCCCTCTGCAGTTCCCTCCACCTTCTGCAATGAGATGATTCACTACAAACAGAAATTATAAATCAAGTCTGTGTTTCTATATAGAATCTCTCCATATAGAAATGCAGTATCTGTGCTTATACACAGATACATAGATAGGAAGGAACAAAATAAAAGGAACAAAAGGATTAACTTTAGGGAAACTGACCTTCACTCTATGGAGGAAAAGAGTGGCCTGCACCTCCTAGCCAGTCTGCTGCAGAATTCAAAAAGTTTCCTATCATTGGACCACAATATAAGTTAATCAGACAAAGTCATTCATTGATTCATTTATCAGTATTTACTGAGCACTTATGTACCAAGTACTAGAGACACAGGTGAAAATACAGAATCTGAACACGAGTGGAGCTTACAGTCTTTTCTAGAAGAGAGGAGAGAAGCAATGTATTTAGCCAAATTCAAATCAGAAATGCCTAAAGTTTAACAGGAGATAAGGGAGGAGAGTGGTAATATTTTATACTTACTACTTATTTCTACCAGGATTACCTCTTTCTATCTGACTCCTTCACCCCAAAGTTTTCCAAATATGATCACCCCAAAAATTAAGGTCAATAAAAATTGCTATTATTTGGTAAATAGGGAAGACCACATTGTGAATAAAATTTAAGCAGTGGGCAAGGACATTCGGGGGCATGATCAAAAAATTGTACAAATTTGGGAAAATTGTACAAATCTTCCCCAAAACGTCTGATCCAGTTCCAAAATCAGCAATGTACATGAGATTGCTCCAATCCTCTTCCAGATGGTTTGAGGAAGTATGAGCTGAGTCCTAGACATGATGCTAGAGATATGAAATGGACAAATAAAAAACTTCATTAAAATCCTAAAATAAAATAGAAAAATCTGCAGCAGATGGTATGGATTATAGACAGTTAAATGCCTGACAAAGGCAGTAATGATTTTTTTTTTTTATCAGCAACAAGGATTTGGGAGAAAGATGGAAAGATTGAATTATAGAAAATACGGTATTGATTTTTGAAAATGGAAGTAAGATTGATCCTAGCCAGTACCTCAGGTAAATTTCTTCGATCCCTATTAAAATGTTCAGTTTGAATCTAAAAATCAAGGAGGCAACTCAGCACACTTTCCTGAGACCCAGAGGGAGATGATGGGGAAGGAAAAGCGTCCATCTTCCCATTCTTCTTCAGGAGGCGGTCAACAACTGCTCAGAGCAGTGCCACCCCATGACCTTGGGGGACCAGTACACCTGCCCACAGTCAAGAGAGGTGACTAAGTGGGGAAGGCCTGCTAAGTCCCACACACCAGTCTGCTGCACATCAAAAGCACACTGTGTGTGTTGTACATATATGCACATGCGTACACACGCATGTATACATCACCAGTTATCCTCCTTCCTCTCTCTCTTTTTTTTTTTTTTGTGGTACATGGGCCTCTCACTGTTGTGGCCTCTCCCGTTGCGGAGCACAGGCTCCGGATGCACAGGCTCAGCGGCCATGGCTCACGGGCCCAGCCGCTCTGCGGCACGTGGGATCCTCCCGGACCGGGACATGAACCCGTGTCCCCTGCATCGGCAGGCGGACTCTCAACCACTGCGCCACCAGGGAAGCCCATCCTCCTTTCTCTCTTAAGAGTGACTTTTTCTGCCCTATCATCAGCTAGAACTTGGCAAAGGAGAACAAGAAACTCGGACCATCACAGCACATCAAAGGTCTCTCCCAATATATTCCCCAAACTAAGATGCATAAGAACATCTTCCTCATCCTCTTTGGAGACCATTAAGTCAGAGCTGAGCCTAAGAACAGGCTTCTCTTTCTCCCTTCCAAGAACACCTCAGAGGGCATCACTCCTTACATTTCCTGCAGTCACCCTTCCCTTGAGTAAAATGTTAAAAATGGCAATAGACTATAAGAACCTTGCTTTCAAGGACAAAAAATCCTTACCATATAATACTTGGTGCCAGCCCTGCCCACACCAAATTTATTCTCATTAGTATATATTGACTCTCACTTTCTCATCTTCCAACATTATGAACCTTAATTTGATTGGCCATTCAGCCCAGTTTCCTAGATTTGAGCATATGTAGCTGTCTGTTCATCATGTCCATTGTGATAAGTGTCCTTGGTAGGCTGTCAGCTGCTTCTGATGTGTAAATCTGTGGTCTAGACTCACTCAAAGTGTGGTTCCAGGATAAACAAAATCAGCAGAATTACTAGAGAAATGCAAATCAAAACTACACCTCACACCAGTCAGAATGGCCATCATTAAAATGTCTACAAATAACAAATGCTAGAGAGGGTGTGGAGAAAAGGGAACCCTCCTACACTGCTGGTGCAGCTACCATGGAAACGTAAGTTGGTGCAGTCACTATGGAAAACAGTACGACGTTTCCTCAGAAAACTAAAAATAGAGCTACCATATAATTCAGCAATTCCACTCCTGGAATATACCCAGACAAAACTATAGTTCAAAAAGATACATGCACCCCTATGGTCATAGCAGCACTATTCACAATAGCCAAGACATGGAAACAACCTAAATGTCCATCGACAGATGAATGGATAAAGAAGATGTGGCACATGTATACAATGGAATATTACTCAGCCATAAAAATGAATGAAATAATGCCATTTGCAGCGACGTGGATGGACTTAGAGATTATCATACTAAGTGAAAGAGAAAGGCAAATGCCATGTGATACCACTTATATGTGGAATCTAAAATATGGCACAAATGAACATATCTATGAAGCAGAAACAGACTCACAGACTTAGAGAACAGGCTTGTGGTTGCCAAGGGGGTGGGAGAGGGAAGGACTGGGAGTTTAGGGTTAGCAGATGCAAACTATAATATATAGAATGGATAAACAGCAAGGTCCTACTGGAAACTATATTTAATATCCTGTGATAAACCATAGTGGAAAATAATATAAAAAACAATGTATATATATATATATATATATATATAACTGAATCACTTTGCTGTACAGCAGAAATTAACAGAACATTGTAAATCAACAATACTTCAATTAAAAAAAAAGAAAGGAAATAAAATACAAATATAAGAATGAAAAAAAAAAATCAGCAGAACTCCAGGCCTCACCCCAGATCTCCCAAGTCAAAGTCTGCATTTTAACACTACCTCCTGGGTGATCCTTACGCACACGAAAGGTTAAAAATCACTCCTGAGAAGTAGGAGTTCTCTGTCTAAACTGCAAGGCACTTATCATACTCCTGAATACAGGTTGGGAGTAAATCATGAAACGTTAACTGAGTCACTAGAATGGGATTTTATAGAGATAGAGGGGGAAAATATAAGAAATGGTGGTTGTTATACTATTTACATCTAGACTCCAAAATTTATGTCCCTTATATGAAGCACTTAGAGAACTCAGTAACTCTGTATATTTAAGTGGTGTAAGTGCTACAGAAGTTCAAAGAAAGGGCAGCTTGATGTGGGATTTCCAGGTAGGGGAGAATACAGTGGAGACAGCAGGACTTGAACTAAGGATCAGTGGATAAGATCTCTAAAATATGACTACTAGGAAAATCTTCTAAATCCAAAACAGATGGATTGAGTTGTCAGATAGTGGTTACCAACCATGTGAACTTTAATAAATCACTTCTTATCTCCAAGCATTAATAAACCAGGAAGGTGATACAGCATAGTGGAAACAAGATTTGCTGTCAGAAGGACTCGCCTCCAATCCTAGCCAGACTATGTCACCTTGGAACAGTTACCTTACCTTGCTAAGCCTAAGCATCCTACCTAAAAATGAGAGTAATACTTGAGAATTCAATTATAAGGAAAGGTATACAAAGTTCCCAGGTCAACATCTGTCGCATAATAGGTGGTCAACCAACATTACTTTACCTTTTCTCCTCCCTTCCTTCTAGCAAACAGTTGAGCCAGCATAAACGTGAACTAAATCTAGATCTGAGTTGGTAAGGACAATACAGATGAGGAAAGTCCTGAAGACCTCAAGCTTGATGTGGCAAGAAGGATCATCGTGCAAAGGTGAAAACAGTATTTTAGGAATACCAGCCTAGCAGTGTGTCCAGAGTGGACTAGAGAGGCAGGTGATGGTGGTGGTGAATTGGCAAGTTCACTGAAACGCATAAAGGACTTTGTACCAGCTTTCACAGCACGTCTGTGCTGGCCGTTTGTCTCTGCTCTCAGATCCCCTCTACACTTGTCTGCTCTAACCTGCATATTCGAGGGCTGGATTTCTTGCCAACTGGCTTCCAGGTAGGATCAGCCAATGGGAGGCTAGAAAGCTTGAGTAGGAGGAGGAAAGAACCTGTTTATCCTTTCCTCTCCCTGCACGAGGTGGCATCTTAGAGAGCTTATTTCTCCTGGGAGTCTCCAACTCCAACAGGCAATCCTGGCCTCTGTGCTCCCAGCTCCCACCAGGCAGCCTCTGCAGAGCTCCCAAACACCTCCACCCTCCGTGGTCTCTCTGGTCTGGCGGGGGGACAAGCTTCCAGCCATTGCCAACCTCTGGGTTGCTGTACCCTCTCCTCTTTGGCGTCTCATTTTTATCATCACCTAGGTAACAATACTATAATATAACAGAACTATAATACGGCTTCCTGTACTATATTATTCGTTCTATTGAAAGATTAAAAGTGGTTTATATTTCCCTACTAGACCTTATCTGACAGAGCATCAATATCAAAATACATCTCAGATTATGGTTGTATGATGATGTGGGTTTCTAAATCTTGGAAAATATACAAATGAAAGCTACATAATGATTGATCTTCCATTGAAGAGTAGGAGAGAAATTGGGGTCAGAACTCTCCAACCAAAACATATCATGAAGCCATTAACACAGGATAATTATTAATCTGGGAATGTAATTGTACCTATGAGCATGTCACATTTAATTTAGCATTTGCATGGGTGATCTGGGAAGGTGAATAACAAATGCAGAAATTAATTCCACAGATCTAATTGGGAGATGTTGCAAACACCCAAATGATGGTGAAATGATCAAAAAGAAAAAAAACCTGAGTTACAGAAATATGGGCAGGATATGGTGGTAAAACTCCTCAAAATGCACAGCTGGATCAAAAGAGCAAAATGAGATACTGCCTGAAAAATCTACATTGGTATAGTTAAGAGAAAGCAATCAAAAACATGGATATTCCATGAGTAGGAAAGAAAGTAAAAAACAAATCAATCTGAGAAGACGGAGGAGTGACAGTGCAAACTTGGATATAATTTTGAAATACGATGGAGGAAAAAGAGCCTAGTTAAGTTGAGCTCTAACCATAGACACCCTGTGGGTTTTTTTTTTAACAATAACAACAACAACAAAAATGATGTTCTCTCTCCTTCCAACTTCCACTCACTCCCCCCAATTTACACACTATTGATTAGGCCATACTCACTATGCCTTACTCAATTTTGCATAGCTCAATAACAAAAATGAGAAAAATATTAAGAATTGCAAGAACTCTGGGAAATAAAATCTGAAAGATCATCAGCAGGAGGACACGAACGATAAAGGAAGCAGAAAGAGACAGACTGGCTGAACAACCCTATTGCTAGCACAGACCCAAAGATAATCGTCATACTGTGTGGGACAAACAAATTCCAATTAGAGAATAGATCTCAGTGTTGACCTAATTAGTGAACGTCCAGCTCTCATTTTTATGGGATGAATCCAGGCAAGTAAAATAAATTCTTGGAGACAAAACTGCTCTTTCTAATAAGGACAATGGCTTCCTCTTTCTCCATGAAACCCCAGGTGGTCAAAACACAAAAGCCCCATACATTATTTTTTGTTCAGTTTGAACCTTAAATCCTTCTATAAGGATAATATTGACTTCAAGGGGTCCAGACAGTGTATTTCCTATGTGGTCAAGAAGGGTTTTCTTTTAGGGTAACAGGAGTTCAAAATAAGGACAAGAACTCTTAACTCTGCAAGGATACAACCAACACAATGTAGCAGCCACCAATAAGACTGCTTGCTTCCAAGTAAAGTATTAGGTGAAAGAAGAATAAAGGATTAAAGCCAAACACTCGCAGCTCCGTGTTAAGCTGGGCTGTTATAATCTAAGTATTCATGAGAAACCATTTTAGAATTTAGAAGGGGGTGGGAGAGAAGTAACTAGAGTCAACTGTAATACAGAGAGGGTCTGTCACATGATCTAATTACAGAAATGAAAGCAACCCAGGAATTATGTGGTCTATTCAAGCCTGCAGGGAGGACGAACAAAGAATATAATTATCCATCAAGCCTGTTGATGAAACAATTACTATTTAAAGCAGATATAGATTTAAAATTAATTTGCTTCTGCATTCTGAGGATTGGGGGACAGAGATAAACAGTGTTTGAAGTTTAATTATCCGTGTGTAAGATGAAGGGGCTCATTTCAATTTGGTTAGCACTGCAAAGCGTTTTGGATGGCGTGAAAGGAAGGACCCGACTCGGCTGAAAAGTCCCAGCACTGCTAAAACCTGTGATTAAAGCGAGTGAGGAGGCTGGTTCAGCCTCATCCCCACAGGATGTGGTAGTATCACAGGAGAGATGATGCAATTGCAAATTAATATTCAAATGAGCACTAGTTTGAAGTTTACCTGGAGGGGGTAACACACTATCTCTAAAAGAGCAGAAGAGGGCCAGCCAAAGAGTTCCAGACTCCAGAGCCGTGAGATCTGGGGAGTGGAGACCTTCACGCATGTATAAGCAAAGAGGACATCTACCTGCCAGCTACTCTGAATGGACTGATTCTTATCAGAGGCCATGTGTGCAGTGTCCCAGGGCCGAATGGCAGGGCTGAGGGGCGGGCAGGGTGAAAGGGTGAACTGGAGCTGGAGTGCAAGATAAAAAACAGAGACTAGAAAATTCAAAAGTTAAAGAATGACTGTGGATATGCATGGAAGTGTGTCTGTGTTCAGACATCAAAACTCCCGGGGACAGAATTTCTAGACGTCAGACCCAACTCACTAGCCGCCATGGGGGAGGTGTGCTCAGTGACCCGGCCGTGCTCAAAGGGCCTGGAGCAGAGCCGGCTACGTGACGTGGTGGTTAAGAGGATGGGCTTGAGAACGGGCCAGCTTGAGTGTAAAGGCCAGCTCTGCCACTTTTCAATTTTATGACCTTCTCAAAGCGTTTGACTCCCCAAGTCCCCTCCATCTGATTGATGACATGACTTTCCTCCTTTCCTCATTGCATGGCTGTATTAAATATGGTTACGAGGGAAAACCTCAGTGTCCTCTCCCTACTTAAACTTCCAAGGGTTCCCCATAGTTTTTTGGGTAAAGAATCTCCTCACCGTGGACTGCAAGGCCCGGCAACGGAGGGACCCCGTCACCTCAGCCACCTTCCCTTTCCCCTCCCCACCACTCTCTCCACTCCGGCCATGCAAGCCTCCTTTAAGTTCTCTGCTTTCTCTCCTGCTTCAAGGCCTACCCGTTTACTTTTGTCTCTGCCTTGGAACACTTTCCCTTCCCCCCTCCTTTAACCAGTTAACCGTTATCTATTCATTCTGCAGATCTCAACTCACAGCATCTTGGGTGGTAGTTAGCAGCACAGGCTCTGAGGACTACGTGTCAGTTTCAAAATCCCAACTCCACCACTTACTATCTGTGTGACTTTTGCCCATCTAAGAGTCAGCTTACTTCCTACAAAATGGGCATGAACACCAGCACCTACCTCATACCATCATTGTAAGGGGCACAGGAATTAATACACATGACAGACAGTCTCCGCACACAGCCTGGTCTACGGGGAGCACTGGAAAACTGCTCTTGCCATATTCCCCAAAGCCCTCCCTTCCATGTCACTTGTCAAGGTAGCAATTTTATGTTTGTGTGATTATTTCAATATGCCCATCTCTTCACTAGAATGGAAGCTCCATGGGGGCAGGAACTTTCCAGTGTTTAGTCCACAGTATAGATTCAGTTCCTAGCAGAACAGACACCCAAACATTTGCTTGAGGAATAAATGAATGGAAATGCTGAGCACAGTGCCTGGCACCTAGCGGGACCTCCATAAATACTAGCTTTTCAGTAACAACCCACTGATAACGCCAACTGATAATTGAAAAAACTAATAATCACTTTGCCCAGAGGTTCTCAACTGGGAGTCATTTTGCCCCCCAGGGAAGACTGGCAATGCCTGGACAGGGCGGGGAGAGAAGCATGCGGGTGCTACTGGGATCGAGTGTGAAGAGGCCAGGGAGGCTGCTAAACGTCCTACAATGCACAGGGCAGCTTTCGCATGACACAGAGTTATCCAGCACAAAAACGGCAACAGGACTAAGGTTGAGAAACCCTGAATTATGCCTTGTCATTTTTCACCGATTGCTTAATTCACCCGTTGAGTTATAGCAGGCAAATCCAGCTTAAGGTAATCATTCTTGCCTTTCATTCTGTCCATTTCTATAGGTATAAAGCCATCTTTGCCTCCCCCTCGGTCCCCAGACTCTCTTGGCCTAACGGAGCAGTCTCATTTCTTCTCACCCCTGTGCCCGGTGAGAGCCTGAAATTTGGGCACGTGGGTGCGGCTGAAGAAAAACACACACTCCAAGACGTCTCCCAGTTTGTTCCCTCTTTTGCCTCATACACATATTCCTATTTTCAGCAGAGCTTTCAGTAGAAGCCAAATGTGAGTACCACTACTCGGCTTTTAGGACAGAGCTCTGTTTCGAATGTCATGCTTCAAGAAAGTTCATGTAGCCAAAAAGTAGGGCAGGGGCCACCACGTTTGATCTCTCATATCTAATACAGAGGTCACTCTAAGATACAAGAGAATTTGCTCCAACCATAAGCCCTGGGCTCAAAATTATCAAATATAAATTCACAGGGATGAATTATAGGATCTCAGAAAAAGTAGGATAATGGAACAAAGTTGTTCTGAAGTGGCAATCCCGGTAATATAAAATGCACCAATACACACAAATGCTAGAGGTTAATACAAATTTTAAAACTCAACGTTTAGTCGACCGCATAAAATGACTTGTTGACAATGGTTAAAAGTATGTCAAACAGAAATTACAAGTGTTGGCAAGGGTGTGGAGAAATTGCACACTGTTGGCTGGAAGGCGTAATGGTTCAGCCACGGTGGAAACCAGTTTGGCTGTCTGTTCCTCAAAAACTTAAACAAAGAGTCACCCTATATCCCAGCAATTATATTAATACCAGTATAAACTAGGCATAGAACCAAAAGAATTGAAAACAGAGGAACAAGAACATGGATGTATATATTCACAGCAGCACTATTCACAACCCCAAAATGTTGAAGTAACCCAAATATCCATCAACAGATAAATGGATAAATAAATGGTGGTATATCCTTACAATGGAATATTATTCAGCCATACACAGGAAAAAGTACTGATACTTGCTACAGCATGGATGAACCTACAAAAATCGTACGCAAAATAAAGTCACATAGTATATGATTCTGTTTATATACAATTCTAGAATAGATAAGTCCATATAGACAGAATGTGGATTAGTTGTTTCTAGGCACTGGAGAAAAGGGGAAATGCAGAGAAATGCAGGAAAACTGCTAATGGGGAAGAGGTTTTATCTATTAATACAGAATATCATCTCCTTTAAATTAAGGTGGAAACGTTTTGGAACTAGACGGACGTGATTACACAACACTGTGAATGTTCTAAATGCCACTGAATTGTTCACTTTAAAAATGGTTGATTTTATGTTATGTAAATTTCATCTCAATAAATTCTCTTTTAAAGCATGCTAAAATCGCACAAACTTGACAGACACTGAAAAAGAGAACACCTCAAAATGGAAATAGATGCAGTAGCCTGGGGGACTGTATGTAATCTATTTTTGCAGTCTTGATATCACTTTGTTTTTTTCAAAGTAATATGTATTGGCTATAAAAACTTTAGAAAATATATAAAGTACCACAAAGAATATATAAGGCTCTATGGATAATATTTCCAGTTTTTCAAAATATATATTCTTTAATGTCAATGTCAAATTAACTTTGCAATTAAAAAAAAAACCAAGACCCTGTGCATTAAGTAATATAAACCTACACAGTTGAACATTTATTTCTGCCAGAGCTTTTATTATAAGCTTGTTTCTTTCTGTGGGCGGAGGCTGGGCTGGGGGACCGAGGGTTGCCAGGGAAGCAGGTAAGTCTGTGACATTTTGGCTAGGGCCTCTCTTCTATCCTTCCATCCATCTCAGACCAGTGTGTCTGGCCCTTACCAGGCTGGCAAATTCTGGTCTCTGTGGGACAGAAAGCTTCCTTCTCCACATCTGAGCCACTGACCCTCCAAGAAAGAGACTGGTATTTCTACTCCTTTTCCTGCAGAGCCTCCTTCCTGCCCACAGCAAGAGGTCTCCATAACTTATTGTACTAGTAAGCTCTGAGAATAGGGAGATGGGGGCTTAGTATCCTTGACTTCATGAAAAAGATCGTTACCTCCAAAATATTTGCAAATGACGGTGAACCGTATGTCTCACTTTCCATCCTACTAAACCTTTTGAGCATAAACATGAATAAAATGAGAAAGAAACAAAAAGAGAAGCAGAAGTTTGGAGCTTGGCTCAGCATAAAGTGGATATGTTACCAGTGAATTAACAATAATCAAAGGTCCATGTTATAACCACACTGCAGTGGTAACTGTCTCCATGAAAAGACACCACCCCAATTCACAGACCCAGAGGTTTTGGTTTTGAATGTTCACTCTTACCTTCATCTATCAGTGGCCTCTCTCTCAATCCAATTTTATCATCAAAGCTTCAGATCCAACATCCGCCCTCTTCTTGCAACACTTGTTCCTCCTGTTCTTACAGCAAAACTGCCCTTCCCGAGTCACTTCCTCCTGACGAAAAAGACCAGATGTCAAAGGTGTGCAAGTATCCTCAAGAGATTTCCTCCCCACAGAAACTGACAGGACCGAAAGAGCACTAGTTTACCAAAACATGGTAAAGGAAATAAAAATAGATAATTGCCAGAAATATCAACATTGACAAAAAAGGGCAGAGAATTTTCCAAGTATGGAGTTGCCTCTCTGGCATGGGAAGTCTATCCCACAGCTGATGGAAGGTCCTGATTCTTCTCCGTTTCCCCCAGGGAACTTAGCATTAATGGTTTTCCCAAAAACAGCTGCTTGAGGAAACATCACCACAAGCAGAGAGAAGAAGCCTAGCCAACTGGCCTTGTCTCTGCTCCTTGCTGTGCATGAGGCAGAGACATACAGAACCTACAGCAATAACACAGAGTAACATACATCGACAGAAATAAAGGAGAGACTAGTCAAACGCTCGGTGTCCTCTGTTCTGTCTTGTCATGATGCACAAACATGAGAACTCATAGATGCTTAAGAAAGAAGTGAATTATGCTCATCAGATACCAGCAAAACACTTCACATGTCTGTACATTGTATGGTTTCTATCTCAACCCAAAACCCACCCTGATCAGGAATTTGGAAGCACTTGCCTAGAATGGGGCCTGATTTTCCTCTGGGCTGTACAGAACTGCCTACGGGATCTAAGTGAAGACTCTGCAGAGACAGAGTTTCAGGTATCCAAAAAGGTACACTTCCATATAAACCAAAGTGGCCACCAGATGTGAGGCACTCATGCCCCAAGCTATGAGAAAGTGGAAAAGTCTAAATGCCCCCATGAGCCATTTGGGTATCATTGAGTTTCTCCTGGGACACTCTGTACTGCCTGTAAATATGACCAAATCCAATTCTAGGTAGCTTCTGGAACAAGGCAAGTGGTCAGGATTTATTCAGGCCAACATCTGGAAACGTGCATGTTCCAGTTAACTCTGTGAAAAAGCGAAGTCATATCCTGGAACTGTCCCCACCCACCCCCACCCCCGCCCCTCCTCTACCAGCCTAAAAACCTCCACGGTACAATATGTCTCTAAGATATGCCTTAAGATAGCATCACAAAATTGGACAATAGCTGGCAGGAATCATCTCCCAGACTTGCCAGACTTGGTATTTTTTAGGGTAGAAAGCATCTAATGGCCACGAGTACTTCGTTTAGTGTTTTTCTAATGCATTGCAAGAAGTTCACTCTCTAGCACCGAACTCTGCCGAGGAACCCATCTCAACCTCCCATCCCACCTCTAGAGAATTTTCATCCAAATATCTTATTAAGCTTGTCCCAAATGCTCAGTATTTGCAGAGTACTTTGCAGTAATTTAGTAGCCTTCTCTCAAGACACACCTAGAGAAAGGAGATTTCCCACACACTATCACCATTTACTTTGCAGAGGGAGACCCTGGAGTCTCTAGGGAGGTTTACAGCTAGTGGCCAAGATCTTTTTGGAGTCACAAAGAAGGGGCAGCTGATTCCACTGGGAAGGGGACCAGTGACTGCAAGGTCTTCCCTTTTGGCTGGTGATAGTTTGTTTCCCATTGAAGTTACTCCTTGGAAGCCTTCTTAGACAAAGGTCTATCTTGAAGTATTTTAAGGTGTTGTTTATCGGGAAGAAGTAACATATTAATTAGCTAATACTGTAATATTGGTTCATATGTTAGTATTGATAAATTTTCATGTATCTGGACAACGTGGTTATCACCCACGTGAGAACAGGTCCTACAATGATGAGACCTAGGACAGGTAAGTTTGGAAAAGGAAGCTAAAAAGGAAGAGGAGAATTATCCACAGTAGGAGGTGGTCTAGGACCAGAATACAGGAAACAGTAGGAGGGGGTAGCGATGCGGGTGGGAGAGAGGAAATGAGGGCACTAGACACTTGGCTGGTTTGAGATGCAGCAGGAGGAGCAGAGGAAATGAAAACCAGACTTTGCTGAATTGACAAATCTGCCTGAGCCAGCGCTGCGCTTACCAGCACACAGGGAGGAGACCCCAGGGAAGGGGGATGTGACTGGTCTTTGATACCCTGCCCTCATTGGCACCACTGCTAAGGGAACAATAAGCTCTCAGAGAGCTGTGAGATCGGGTGGAGTGTCAGGAACAGAGCAGGAGCAGGGGAAAGAGGTAGGAAAGGATCAGAAGTTCTCCAGGCTGGGAAGAGTGGAGTGGGTCAGAGGCCCTGGAATTTCCCATTGGGTGACCATGTCCGGGTCCATCTCATGGGAAGGTGGGCATGCCGGAACAGTTCACGCCACGGCCAGGCATCTGGGAGTGCCTCCCGAGCCCATCTGGGATCTCTGATCTCCTAGCAAAGAGTGTGTGAGGAAGGACCACACCACACGCCTATCCTGATTCTGGTGTGGAAATGTGCTCATCAGCTCCATGATCCTCTTCCCTTTTCTCATTCTCTCCCCGCATATCTCCTGCATGCTCCCTCTAGGACTGCCAAGACAAAATTGTTAAGAGATGCGGTTTACTTCTTTGATAAAATTTAATTATTGAGTGGTACTGATTGATAAATCTTACCTAAAAAATTAAAAAGAAATTTAAGTTGCCTGTGGATTCCCTCTACATACAAACACTCTTCACATTTTAGCTTCACAACCTTCTGTGGTCTTACCCTCACTTCCTGGGATTCCCAACCCTTGATGCTGGTCTCTGGCTGCTTTCAGTTCTATCAGGATTCACCCCAAGGGACAGGCCTCACGTTCCTGGCCTTTTCTGACAATTCTTCCTGATAATCTTTCTTACCATCAAAATGTACCTGACCTACCTTCCATTCCCTGAGAGCTTCCATTCCCTGAGAGCTATTCTGATATACTAACCTATGCCAAGAGAAAACACATGCCTTATGGTTTTTTGAGAAATTCAAATGAGAGAAATTAATATATACAGGTAAAGTATTAATATTTTGTTATTATAAGTACATTAGTCCTTATAGGTAACAAACTGACCTTTCAGGAGGGACTGAGAGAAATCTCATCTAAACCAGTGGCTCTGTCTGGGGGAATTGCAGGCATCAGGCATGCTGGCCTGGGGGAGGGGAAGACAGGGAGAGGCTGCAGCTTTGACTCTGACATTTTATAAGCCGGCTGCCCACTCCTCATGGGCTCGCTGCCCATCCTATGGCCAGTTCACGTTTTGCTTCATTCAGTTGAATCTAGGGAAAAAAATCAAACCTTAGATTGATCTATAGTTAATAATATTAAGTGTTTGAGGGACACAAGAGCATCAATGTACAGTTAGTTCCCAATTATGGAAAACAGATGCCTTAGGGCCAAATATCTTTTAAATCTCCTGCAGGTGGCAAGGAACCATTAGGGACTCACTCCCCTAGACAGGGCCAGAATTGCTTCCATTCAGGAGAGTCTGTCAATTTCCAGCTCTGTGATATGGGACAAGATATTCAGCCTCTTTGAGCCTTAGGTGCTTCATCTATAAAATGGTTGTAAGGATTCAATGTAACAGTTATGTAGTATCTGTAAAGCACATAACTCAAGGTTTGTCATACAGGAAACAAGTGAAAAGAGTAGCAGGCATAGCAGCTACTCCCAGGCATTTTAAGAGCGGAAATATTCAGCCTTCAAAAGGTCCTCAAAGGTAGCTGTATGATCTACAGATTAGCCAAAAGACTTGGAAACCAGTTGGGTTTGGGAGTTTCACATTGCCCTTTGAGACAGTTGGCAAACCCATGAAGTGTCTCAACCTCAAGGACAGGAATTTCTGCCCTAGAGATAGACATGACCTGTCTAACCAGAGATAGAGCAGAGGGCCTGGCCAAGCCCTGCAAGACTTCTCCCTCCCACCAAGCCAAGGGTATACCCACTCCCTCTCCTTTTCCTGACCTCACCCTTTTCCACCCACCTACTCCCCACCCCCCTCCCGGCCTAATCTCAACTCCAGGAGTGCTCTTTGCTTTTAAAATGCCTTGCCCAGCTTAATCAGTAACCAGCTGCCCTCCACTGCCAGTTAGTAGCCTGCCCTGACATGAGTTCCTTCTCCTGCCAGCCAGCAGATGTGACTTTTTTAGGAAGATTCAATTCCCAGCCTGCGCCCTTTCTGCTAATGACAGCCTCTCTCTCTCTCTCTGAAGGTTACCTGTCGCCAGCCAGCATTCTTGCTCATGAATGCAAAGTAAAGTGTGTGCTTGCCCTGACCTTGGAAAAGCACATCATTCTATATACGAGTTCTAAAAAAGAACATTTGACATTTGCTGTCTTATGTGTGTCAGGACTGAGAAAAGTCCCGCGTGGCAGGATACTCTCTTAGGTTCAGGGATGTGGTTTGTGAATGGCACTTGTCAACTAAACCTTGCAATGATACTCAGCAGGCATGATGTGGAGAAAATGTTAATGAAATCTTGCCTAACTGCCGGAACACATTTGAATAGAATCAAAGTCATATGTGAGATTTTTTTCTCTTATACTAAGTCTTTCCTGCATATATTAACCTTTTGCCAGTTTTTTTTAAAAAGCACAAAACTAGGATGATTCAATCATTCTTCAAACACGTATTGAGTACCCATTATGTATCAGACCCTGTACTGCGCACTGGGACAAAAAATTAAATGAGGCATAGATTATTTTAGGCAAATTATTATTCAAGATTTTATGCTGAGAACCCAACTTCTTGGTTTGCTAAAAACAAAGCAAAAAGACAACATGCATTTCTGGACCTTCGAGTCATTTGGAAATAGGCAAAGGGAAAGGCAGGGCTCTTAGAAAGAGCAAATAGACTGCAAGCAACCAGAATGGATGAGATGATCTCGGACAGATTGGGATGATCTTTCAGAAGGAGAGTATCCTGACTTGCTGTTGTTTATGAAATAGTCTTTCAAGCAAGAAGGGCCTGCAATGGCCACGCTAGGCTTGCCCTCCTTGACCAGTCTCTGCCCTGCAGCCTGATGCCACTGAGAGTGAAATCCAGTTGAGCCCTGCTTTCCTGATGGTGGTGCAAGGCACCATTTAGCAGAAGCTTCCTGATGCAGAACTTTTAGAGAATTCAAGGACTCACTCTGTCATCATCATCAGAAGTGCATGTTTCCACTGCTGAGTCAGAAGAACTAAATTGGAGCAGGACCAGAAACAAATGATGAGTCAAATGAAAGCTGTAGCTGCAGAGCAAATGCCCCTGGTGCTAAGATTGCTGGGCCATGGTGTGGGGTACCTCTACAAATCCCTAGGGCCCATTCATTCATGCCACAAGTGGTTATGGAACATCTCCCATGCTTCTAGAGCTGTCCTAGGTGCTGGGGACAGAGCAGTGAACCAGACAGACAAGGCCCCATCCTCATGAAGCTTATATTGTAGTGGAGAAAGACAATACAAGAATAGTTTATAAGGCTGAAGAACAAAAATTAAAAGATGAGCTAAAGAGTAACTTATGAAGGTACTTATATTGGTCCAGATTTTATTGCAGACAACAGAATCCACTCTTGCTAATTTAAACAGAAAGGGATTCTATACAGGGAATTTAGTGATTATAAAATTGTTAAAAGGGCTGGAAGAGTAGGCTCTAGACTGACCTCTCAAGAACAGTCCTCAGCCTCTGCATAATCTGTCATAGAAACTGCTGTATTAGGAAGGTGCTATATCCCTACTGACTGCAGAACTATTCCAGGCCCCAATGCAATTAAAACAGCTGCTGCAGAGCCACAGAATCAGAAAGCCGCCCTTTGTTGCTACACATCGTAGCCAAAGCTACAACTGCTTGCTCCAGAGTCACACCACGGCCACCACAGTCCATGCCAACAAAATGACGCTTGGTCCCCTCAAAATGGAGACCCTGTGAACCACAAAATTGGTGCCTTGCACTTTGTTCCTGGAAACAAAATCATTTCTAGGATCCAAGCTCCAAGAAAGTTTGGGAAATGTGAATTTCAGTTCTGCAGTCTCAGATAGGAAAAGAGAGTTTGAATGGATGTTAAACTACCCAATCCATAGTAACTATCACACCATTTTGGAAGGAATTCAAGGAATGCCTCTGGGGGAGGTGGCATTTAAGCTAAGACCATGTAGAGAACTGAGGAAGAAACTTTCCAGGCATAGGAAAAAAAACAAACAAACAAGGGTAACAACTCCAGGAATAGTGATTGAGGGCAATAAAGAACCTGGAGGCGTTAGGAGAAGCAGGGCTTAGGAGATCATAGTAAGGACTTGGATTTTATTCAGAGTACTGGAAAACCATAGAGAGTTTTATGAAGGGGATCAGCATACCCTGATTTGTATTTTTAAAAGAAAATTCTGAAAGAATGAAATAATGCCATTTGCAGCAACATGGATGGACCTAGAGATCATCATACTAAATGAAGTAAGTCAGACAGAGAAAGACAAATACTATATGATATCACTTATATGTGGAATCTAAAATATGACACAAATGAACTTATCTACGAAACCGAAACAGACTCACAGACACAGAGAACAGACTTGTGGTTGCCAAGGGGGCGGGGTAGGGGATGGGGAGGGATGGATTGGGAATCTGGGATTAGCAGATGCAAACTATTATATATGGAATGGATAAACAACAAGGTCCTACCGTATAGCACAGGGAGCTATATTCGATAACCTGTGATAAACCATAATGGAAAAGAATATGAAAAAGAAGACATATATGTATAACTGAATCACTCTGCTGTACACCAGAAACTAACACAACACTGTAAATGAACTATATCCAATTAAATATATATATATATATATTTTTAAAGGGGGAATTCCCTGGCAGTCCAGTGGTTAGGACACTGCACTTTCATTGCAGAGGGCCCAAGTTCGATCCCTGGTCAGGAACTAAGATCCCACAGCTGTGCCGCACTGCCAAAAAAATACAAAAGGAAGGAAGGAAGGAAGGGAGGGAGGGGAGGGGAGGGGAGGGGAGGGGAGGGGAGGGGAGAGGAGAGGAGAGGAGAGGAGAAGAGAGGAGAGGAGAGGAGAGGAGAGGAGAGAAAAGGAAAGGAAAGGAAAGGAAAAGAAATATGGGCTCAAGGTGGAAAATGGATTGTAGATAAGCAAGAATTGAGCCAAGGAAACAAGACAGAACATTCTTGAGGATTAGAGATGATGGCGGTTGGGGTGAGGACACTGACCACAGAGATGAAGTTGACACATTCGATGTGTATTTTGTAGGGAGAACCACAGGAATTCAGAAGGAAATAGATGTGAGGAATAACAAAAAAGGAAGCATTAGGGATTGTTCCTATGTTTCTAATCTAAACAAAGCGTGGATAATATTACATTTACTGGGTTGAAGAACAATGGGGAGGACATTCAATGAGTCTCCAACTTACCAAAACACCAAGTCCTTGATGTTAAAAAAAAAAAAATCAGTCATGTAGACAGGCTGGAAGTGGACTCAACCAGAAAGCCTCACGTTTTGCTAATCTCATTCTTCAGCAAACTCAAGAGTATTCTTATGGTTCTGGTGTAGTGGGTCTTAAACTCTGGGTATGAAATATTCTGACACAGGTGGGATCCACATTCAGACTGGGATAAAGGTTTGCCTGGTAAAAGAAATGTGGAGCAGTGCAGAATAGTTTGAAGAGTTGGCATCTAATAGCCGTGAGAAACAAAACTCATAAAGTATAAAGTCATTTGAAGGTGAGAGGCTGAGCTCTGAAAAGCCACATGAATTTTGGACTGTGGCAATTCGAAGCCCCATGTTTCCACGTTGGCACAGCAAAATAATCCTCAGCTCACCTACTTTCACATCTCTCTCCTCCTCACCTCTCTCTATTCACTTCCACCATCACAACACTTGCTAGAATTAGAAGAAAATGCTTCCTGGGATTTATGAACCAACAGTTCAATGATAAAATGATGCCAAAAGCAAAAATGTAGATTATTATCTCTTTATAAACAGAAGTACTATTAGTAATCAGCCTGGGAGTCACCTAGAAGAACGAACTCAAAAGCCACTGCTCTAGACTACACTATCATCTCTTTGACAAATAAATAAAGCAACAAGAATTTAAAAGTCTAAGCAAGAGACAGAAAGGGAGGCCATGCCTGTGCCGTGCCTCTCTTTAGCAATCAGAGCTCTTAGAATAGCTCTGTTGCTGGAGCAGAAGCAAATAATCCTTTGCTCTCCCTAAGCATTAAATCTTCCACATGTCTTTAGCACTCTCCATGGGCATACTGGTGCCAAAGCAGAAAAAGATTTAATTTCATGTTGCTAGGTTCTCACTTTTCTGTGGTTAATAAAGAGGCAGGTGCAGTCAGCTAGGCTGTTAAAAAAAAAAAAAAAAAAAAGGAGAGAGTGAAGATTGTTTATCTGACCAACTTCAAATCTTGCTAAACCACAGTATAAGACAACTCATAACTTGTTCCCAGCTCCCGTATCTCAATCGCTTTCAAGGGAAGAGCTTCTGAAGGTATTTCACACTTACAAATGAAATTATTTTACCAACATAGGGCACTCTGAGCTCTGCATATAGGAATTTTTGAGCCCTTCTCCCACCCCTCTCGATATAAAAGATGTAAGTATGTAATATACTAAGCCCAAGAGTAAAGTTGCTAGCTGTTAAACTGATGAGTTGTGGGTTTTGAAGATGCATACCCAGTGTTCTCAAGAGTTAAAGCTGAAGTCAGAGCGATCTATCCCCTGATAAAGGGAAGTTGGTCTGTACAAAAAGGAAGATTGATTCTTCTAAAGGATGGTGTTTAATAAAATAATTGGTTAGTAACTAACCGGTTGACTGAATTTGGCCAGTTTCCTTGTATTGGAGCCATCAATTTGGGCTCAGTTTCCATCTTCAGTCCAATCTCTGGCTGTGTTGGGATTTTTGTTAAGTGCTTACACCGAAGGGTAGGGAAGAGAAAGCAGAAGGGGCATGAGCCACTGTTTGTCATTTTGTCACCTAATAGGAAAATGTATTCATGTGTAACTTTTCTTTAGAATCTCTTGGTTCTGAGCAGATGGTAGATATTTACTTAATACATGTCTCTTGAATATGTCAATGAATCATGGTACCCATCTGGTGTAGGCAAATTCTACACTGGGGATTGTGGTTGCCTCTGTAACATACATTCCACTTGCCTCTTATGGAGAAAAAGCAATGATGTCTGAGGGAATGACCTCATTTAAAGAGACAGGCCTGGCTGCCTGTGAGGAATCTCAACCCACTTTCCAGAGATTGGCTAAGAAATGGTCTTGTGACCCTTGATTCTGGCCAGTGAGAAGGAAAGGAGGTTTCCAGGAATGTTCTTCTTTGTTTTTGAGGGAGAGCAATAGGAAGCTGGTTTTCTCTCCCTCACTGTATGTGAATAAGGAGGCTTCTAGCCCCAAATGCTGCTGGCAGCCACTTTGCGAACACAAGGAAAACCAACCCAAGAATGAAGCCAAATTTTAAGACACAGTAAAGAGATGGAGAGAACCTGACCCTCTGATGACACTTTTTGAGTTACCGAATCAATCAAACATAAAGCCCCCTCTATTTCCAAACTGCCTTCTATAAGATCTAATAAATAGCCTTGCTGTTTAAGCCCATTTGAGTTTGGAAATCTGTTACTTGCAAATGTATTCAAATGATGTGAAGACTGACACCATTTGCAAAAAGAGATTTTTTTAAAGTATTATTTCAAATACCCAGCTTACCTCTCTTTGAAATAGATAATCAATAATTAACTTTTGTATTACGTAAATGTCCCTAACAGTTCCTTCTCACTACAAAGCTGATTTTAAGAATTGAAAGTCTACAAAGGCAATAGGAAATCGGGGCTGATAGCATTTAGCTCCTCCAGAAATTATGCTCTCATTCATGTAAGTGTTTTACAGCAAATCTTATACTTCAAGTGCAGTTTTTGGTTCTTACAATTTGGCGATATTTAGATGTCTTCTTTTATACTTTATTTATTCTTGGGAATCTCATACCAAAATCAATACAGAAGTAACTTAAGGCATGTTGTAAAATGGGGAGGAAAGCCACACCCAGCCATGTCCACCTGCTCTGTAATTAATTACCCCTTCTTCCACACATCCGGTGAAACACCCATTCTCTGAGTATCGGGTATGAAAGTGACTGTCCATCACAGGATAGCATAGCCTCTAAGAGCATGAACTCAGATCTTGACTCTGCTAGTTATTAGCTGTGTGCTTTTGAGTGAAATACTTAATCTCTATAAACCTCCATTTATCTTCTGTAAATGAAGATAATAATTGTATTTAGTTCATACCACTATGATGTGGATTATATAAGATAATGGGTGTGAAGCACTGAGCACAGTGCCTGGCACGTAGAAAGTGCTCTAGAAACGTCATTAATATTCAGTTTGTGGTGCAAGTGATCAATGGATCTTACCTGCAGGGGAGATGTGGGCATTTTAAAAATGCAGCTTAATAAACCAAATTATTATCTAACAGAGGGGTTTAGGAGAGAGCTGCCTGGGGAGAACAGGCAGAGTGGGATATTCCTCTCCTTCTTAACACTGATCTCCTATCTCCCCACATGGAATTAGTCTGGATTCCTCTTCCCTCCTCCATCATCATAACACTTAAGAATTAACTCTGGGCTTCCCTGGTGGCGCAGTGGTTGAGAGTCCGCCTGCCAATGCAGGGGACACGGGTTTGTGCCCCGGTCCGGGAAGATCCCACATGTCGCGGAGCGGCTGGGCCTGTGAGCCATGGCCGCTGAGCCTGCGCGTCCGGAGCCTGTGCTCCGCAACGGGAGAGGCCCCAACAGTGAGAGGCCCGTGTATCGCAAAAAAAAAAAAGAATTAACTCTGATTCCTTCACATGGAGCTCAGTGAAATAAAACGATGTAACACAGCAGGATGATAATATCATAGATTGTTATAAATACACTCAATATTGTGTTTTTTAAAAAATCTAGAATATAGAGAATGAATAAACAAAGGAATTAAAAACTAATATAGCCTGCTGATAGTGGCTCATTTACAAGAAAATCAAGAAACTGCTTGAAGGGTTAGGTAAACAGAGTACTGGCAGGGTTCAAGGGGATCTACCTACACCAGCTGAGGGTAACCTTGAGCAAATCACAGGATCCCACTAGACGTGAATATCCTCATCTATCAAATGAAGGGCTTGGACGTGAACCAGCATTTTACACCATGTGCTTCCTACAGCCTGGTCAGGGACTGGCAGGGGTATGAGTGAGAGGGGAGGGATGGAGAGGGAGAAGCAGGAGCACAAAGGACCATTCTTTGGGGTCCCCTCATTTTCTCTAACCAGAGCAGTTTCACGGTCACCTGCTTTATATACTCTGTTGCAAGAAAACATTTGAACACGCACACACAAAAGATTAACTCCGCAGTCTCTAAAGTCCCTTCCAGCACTGACTTGCCAAGGTTTCCCTCCTCATGGCTGTGATCGCCAACCTTCCCAGCACAGCCCAATCTTTCCATTTCCACTGAACAGACAGGGGATGTTGTCAGCTGTGCTGCCTCCATGCTCCTTCCCTAACAGGAAGGCCTGGAATGTCACAGCTTCACAGCTTCTTTGACCAGGACACCTAGAGCAACAAGCCCACAAGAGATGTGAGGATGCAGGGGGTGACATGAATGGTAGGAAGCCTGATCCTGACAGCAGAGACAGAGAGACCTTGGACTAGGTCCTGTACAAGTTGCTAAATCTCCTTCAAAGCTCCTGATCTCTGAGGTTTTCCCTGAACCAACATTCTTTTCCCCCTCCCATCTTCAAAGTCCCCAGAGAAGACAGACTAAAGAGATCCCATCTGATTACTCTCAGTACACTTGATTTTTTGGGGATCATCTAACTATCCTCTTTCAGGGTTCCTGTAGAGTCTGAGATAGAGTTTATCAGGCTAAATTCCATGAAAGTTGGGCTTCACTGGTCAGAAACAAAGATTTATAACTCTAATTTTAATCAAATCACAATAATAGATTTTCCTTAGACAATCCATTTATTTAAACTTCTTAATTTTTTCCTTAAATTCTGTAGTGCAAACATACCAAAAAGTAGAAAATAAAACAATGAACATTCATGTACTCACCACTCAGTTTTGTCAAAGCTTAAAATTTTGCCTTATAATTTTAGAGCTTTAGAGTTTTTAAGGGGAAAAAAAATATTGCAGATAGGATGAAGGCCCCCTCCTCAATCCCATTCTTCTCCTTCTCACACTCCCCTCTACAAAAGGAATTACCATCTTTAATTTGGTGTTTTTCACTTTCATTCATATTTTCATAATATTTCATAAAATATTATAAAATATATGTAATATATGTATAATATGTGTAATGCATGTAATATGGAACATTAACTATACGCAATGTATGTAACATGTAACATTACATGTATGTAATCTGTGCAGTTACATTGAACTACATACATATAATGTGTGTATATTCAAAAAGAATATATAGCATTATACTGTAAATATTCTGCAACTTGGTTTTGGGTTTGGTGTTTTTTTGGTTCAAGATTTTACTTTTAAGTTTCATCCACATTGAGACATGTGATTCTAGATCACTTTAACTTCAGTATAATATGTCTTTGTATGAAGATACTTCAACTTATCCATTCACCAGTGAATGGAAGTTAAAGCTGTTTCCAATTTCCATCCATTACAAATAATACTAAATTGAGCGTTCTTATCCACATGTGAAAAAAATTTCCCTAGCATAGCAGAGGATTGCTGGGGTGAAAATTAAGTTCACTCCAAATTTTATTTGATGTTCTAAATTGCTTTCCAAAGTGGTTGTTCCAATGTACACTCCCACTTTACACCCCCGCTAGTGGAGTATGAATATTTTCTTGCGCCACATCCTCACCAACACTTGGAACTGGCAAATTTCTCAGTTTTTGTAAAACCGATGGATGTGAAAAAGTATTTCATTATGGTTCTCATGAATTTTTCCCAGGTCACTGAGGAAAGTGAACAGCATTTCAAAAGCATATTGGCCATTCATGGTTCATCTTCTCTGAATTGCCTGTTCTTATCCTTCACCTATTGATACGTTGACTTGTCTTTTCCTTATTGCTTTTTGGGGAGTTCTTTAAGTATTCCAGATATTATTTCTCTATCAGTTACATATATTGCAAATATCTTCTCTCATGTCATGACTTGTCATTTATTTAAGTTGTCTTTGCTGTACAAAACTTTTGAAGGCGTCAAAGTCATCAGTATTTTCCTTTATGATATGTGGTTTTCAGGACAAGGCTCAAATAAGACGTGTTTGAGAAGTCTTTTCCTACCTCAAAGTCATAAAGATTTCTGTATATTTTCTTGTGAAACTTTTAAAGTTTTACAATTCATACACATTCAATCTACTTGGAATCAAATTTTTATACATGGACTAAAACAGTTATAATTTTATCTTTTCCTATGGAAATAATCAGTTGTCTTAACACCATTTTTTAAAAATCTGTTTTCCCACTAATTTACAAAGCTACTACAATCATGTATTAAGTATTTATTCAAACAAGGGTAAAATCTTTATTAGATTGTGCTAGTCTATATTCCAAAGCACTAACTTCCTATTTTGATTATTTTAATTTTTAATAAATCTGGTTATCCAGTAAGGCAAGTCCTCTTGCCTTGTTCTGACTTTAAATTTGTTTTGGCTATTCTTGGCCCTTTGTTTTTTCATATTTTAGAATAAAAATCAATTTTAGAATAATATTGTCAAATTTTTAAAAGCTATTGGGATTTTGAATTTTATATTAATTTGAGCATTAACATCTTCAAAATACTGAATCTTGCCATTCATAAACATGATATATCTATTTAAGTCTACTTTAATGTCTTTCAATAAAGTTACCGTTTTTTCTTAAGACGTCGTAAAAGTTGGTTAGATTTATTTCCAGACACCTTAGAATTTTTGTTATTCTTTTAAAAGGTGTCATTATATTTTCTAACTCTGAAAATTCCCTACATCTGTGGCCAGTGTTTAGGGATCTTCGTAGTGAATGCTGTGATGTGCCACTTAGATCTCCCTTTAAGACTGAAGGGCTTAGTTGCCTTCAGTGGGAAGTGCTACTGGCAAACACCCCACAGCTGGTGGTCCTCTCTAGAAAGTGCCTTACCTAAGGTCACGTCTCTTTTCTGTGGAATCCCCATGCAAAGACTGATTGTCAGGGAATAAGAACTCATCCCCCTCTTATCAGCTGGGACATTCCAGTTCTACAGCTTTCCTACCAAGGTCTTCATTGAGACTACATCCCAGCTCATCTTCTCCTCGATTCAGTCCTGCTTCTTTCTCGTCCTGTCCACAGGTATCTACCTCAAGAGCATGCTTCCTGCAGGTTAATCTCTGTCTCAGAGTCTGCTTCCTGGGGAACCCAACCTGAAACAGGCCATGAAAGCAGATGCTAAAGTGGGATTTGGGAATTGGGTCATCCTCTGCATGACTGACGATGAGGACCCATCACTGGCAAAAGGTAGAGATGTAGTTGTTAAAACTTCCATCAGTGGTAAACTGAGAGGGTATTCTGGTGAAAGAGAGTGCACAAGAGAATGTAATTTATCAGGCATTTGAGATATAAGGGGCAAATAATAACAAGAATAGTGGAAATGGGTGGCTATAGCTAAGAGTCATTAATCCTCTGAAAAAGAGAGACAAACAGAAATTGTCAGTTAAAAACTAAATGTGAAAGCCAAAGGATTTTCATAGCATCATATACATCAAGTGGCTCTCACATCATGCAGCCTGAGGGAAGAATGAAGAAATGCTAAGGACCAGGCCTAGGACTTACTCACAAGGGAAGCAGAGCTCCAAAGAAGATGAAGCTCTCAGTTCATGCGGTCGGCTATGTAAGTTCAGAGCCTGGGCTGGGAAAGAGTGAATCCTGTCACAGGAATGAGGACGCCTGGGTTTATGAAACTCTGTAATCTCCTGGCACCCTCTGAACTTGCAGAAGTGGCCTACCCCTCCCTGTTCAGGTCTAGTTCTTTCCCCCTCACTTGTACATATTGAAGAGGCCTCTCTCCTGCAGGACATCATGCATCCCCCTTGGGACCTTCCCCCCCCCTCCCCTCCTGGCAACAAGGACAATAACTAAGGTTAACCCAGTCCAGGACATGCTGATCCTGATTAAGAAGAAAAGAGAACAAAAAGGAGCTACAGGACCTAGAAAACATGTCCCAGCGAGAGCCAAGAGAGTATGCACTGGACTGGATCCTGAGGACGCTGGCTCAAGGGAAGCAGAAGATAAAGTTGAAGGGAGTGTTTAGGGCACTGTGACAGGACATGGGATTTAACAGGGGTCCAGTTAAGGACCTGGGAGATTGTGCAAACACCCTGCTAGGACGGCTCCCAGAAGCATGAAAAAGTGATGCCCCAGGGGTTCGCAAACTACAGTCTGCTGGCCAAATCCAGCCTGTGCCTTATTTTTGTACAGCCCGCAAGCTAAGAATGTCTTTTCCGTTTTTAAAGGGTTATAAAAAATAAACAAAGATATGCAAACAAGGCTGTTTGTGGCCCACAAAGCCTAAAATATTTACTTTCTGACCCTTTATAGAAAAAGTTTGTTTCACCCTAGCCCTCACTAAGTGAAGGGAGAATGCCAAGGAAGAAAGCAGAAGAAATACTCAGATAAGTAGGCCTACAAGAGTGGACTTACAGGGTCAAACTGAAAAATCCATAGGATGACGATGCTCCACGGGAGGGCCCAAACAATAAAGAATGTGCTGGTGAGAGGGGCACCGGCCTCCCTAAGCTCAGTGGTGGCTCCCATCTGCAGGCCAGGAATGACAGTCAGAGGCCCTTACAGATCCTGGCTCACTGAGAGCAATGATGACACTAGGACCCTGAAATAACAGAGGCCAGATGGCAGCACTTAATTGTTAGAAGCCGAGGAGATGCAATTATCATAATGAGTGGCAGGTTCAGAGAGGCAGGGGTATTAACTCTGATTACCAGGAGAAGGTAGGGTTGCTGTTTCATAATGTAGGCAGGGAAGAATATATTTGGCATTTAAGTGACGCACCTGGGTGCCTCTTGGTAGTTTCTTGCTCAGTTTTGATGGTCCCTGGACAGTTGCAGCAACCTTGGCTTAAGAAGGGCATCAGTGACCAGGGTATCAGACCTCTCAGCAATGAGGATCTGGGTCACCCACCAGGTAAGCCACTGAGACTAGTACAGGTGCTAGCTAAGAGGGGGGAGGGGGACGGATCTGGCACGCCAAGTAAAGCAGGGCTCGATGAGTATCGTATGTGGCCCCAAGAGCAGCTACAACAAGGGGAGCTATAGTTCATCCCACTCATCTTCCTCTTACAAGTGTCCCCCAAGGAAAAGGCTCCCACAGGAATCCTGGAGATGGCTCCCAGAACTTAGGTGAATAAGTAGATCCCAGTGCCACCCACATCCCCTTCAGGACTAAAGAATTTATCCCCTGAGGTGCAGGAAGTAATGCCAACAGTTAGACCTCCTCTCTCAGCCCTCTTCAAGAAGTGTCTTGGTGGGAAGCAGCAGGCAAGCCCAGAGCCACTCCCCTTCCCGCAGCACCCCACCCCTCAAAAGTGGTCAACTTGGGGATGGAAAGGCAGGGCTTCCTCATCCCAACTTGGGACGATTCTGCAGGGACTTGCCCGCTTCAGATCTTCCCATGGGGTTGTCTGGGCCCTCCTTTAGGACCGCATTGCAGCTCAACTTCTCCCTTTGCACAGTCACACCCTTTCTTTCCATAGGTGTTGATATCAAGAGCACAACCTAACAACCTCTCTGCAGGCTAATCTCTGCTCAGAGCCAGCTTCCCTGAAGCTCAACTGCCAAAACTCTTTTATCCAACCCTTGAATTACTTGACAGCTTCTCTTGGATATGTAAGTACACTGTCTAATAAACAAGAAAAACTGTTCACCTGAAACTAACACAACACTGTTAATCAACTCTACTCCAATACAAAAATTTAAAAAAGAAAGAAAAATAAAGGCAAACACTTATAAAACATAAATTTAAAAAAGAGAAAGGTTTTTCTTCCTTTCCAGTCTTTACAGCTTCCATTTCTTTTTCTTGTCTGCCATCACGGACCAGAATCTCCAGTACATTGATAAATAGATACTGTGACGACAAGCATTCTTGTCTTATCCCCCTCTGAAGGTAATATCATAGTGTATAATATTTACTCTAAAATTTTGGTAGGTATGCTTTATCAAATGCTTCTTTTCCATTTTACTAAAAATCTGTTGTCATGAAAATATATTGAATTTTCAAGTGCCTTTTCTGCTTCAATTTAAATGATTATATTTCTTCTTTAGTTAATGTTACATTAAAAGGGGTTCTATTGTTAAACCTTCTTTACATTAGTACTTAGTAAGCCCTACTTGGTTTACACACACACACAGGCGCACACAAATACGCATATATAAAACTCATAAAGATACAGTTGGATACTGACTTGTAAATATTTTATTTATGATTTTTGGTCCTATGTGTATTAGTGATTATTGGCCTCCAAACTTCCTTTTTCATGTTGACTTTCTGTTTTTAGTACTGATCAAACTTTGATTTTCTATCAAAGTTACACTAGTTTCATAAAATGGCATTCACTCTTTTTATTATCTGGAACATGTGTATAAGATTGGATGTTTGATAGAACACACCTGTAAATGAGAAGTTTGGAATGTTTGTGTGTGTATCCTCATGCACATGTATATGTGTAGATTTTTTTCAAAAAACTGAATTTTGTTAATGACTACAACTACTTGTCTGTTTCTTCTTGAGTCAGTTTTGGTAAATTTCTATTTTTCTATGAAACAGTCTACTTCATCAAAGTTTTAAACTTTATGGGTATTTGGTTAGCCACAGTATACTCTTTTTATTTTTTAATATCTACTAAATCTTACCATGTTTCCTTATTCATTCCTAAAAAATTTTATTTGTGCTTTCCCTCTTTCCTGCCCAGGTTATGAACAAATTGAGAAATCCAATAAAGGAGTAACTTTATTACTGATAAAGTTTAGGTGGGAGGTTGTATCTTAATATGAGAGCCAGAATTTGACTGACTGACTGACTGACTGACTGACTAAGCAGAATACCCTGAAAGGGCTGCCCGGGTAAAGTCTATGACACGAGGGAGCAGAGGGAAACATATGCTTGCTCCAGATGCATTTGCCCGGAAAGAAGGGCAGAGCTGAGGTCAGTAAGCTCAGCTTATTCCTCTCAAATGTACTAATTAGGTAAATCATCCTACCTTCCTAGGGACAGAATGCATAAAGGAGAACAAGGTCAGTTCTTAGATTTTGTTGAACTTTCCTAGTTTTTAGCATTCGATTTTTTTTTCTTAACATCTTTATTGGAGTATAATTGCTTTACAATGGTGTGTTAGTTTCTGCTTTATAACAAAGTGAATCAGCTATACATATACATATATCCCCATATCTCCTCCCTCTTGTGTCTCCCTTCCACCCTCCCTATCCCATCCCTCTAGGTGGTCACAAAGCACAGAGCTGATCTCCCTGTGCTATGCGGCTGCTTCCCACTAGCTATCTATTTTACATTTGGTAATATATATAAGTCCATAGCATTCGATTTTATTAGTTTATGTTCCCCGTCTCATATTTTCCTTCCTTTTAATTCTTGTGAGTTATTCTGTTCTGTTACTAGATTCTTAATTCATTAAATCCTGATTTTCTTCACTTACAATGGAAGCAGTTAAGGCTGCCAATTACACTCTAAGTAGCATTTTAGCTCTATCACACTACTTTTATCTGTGACATTTTCATTATTGTTTAATTATAAATTTTGTCTCCATTGTTATTCATTATTTATCTAGTAATAAAGTTATTTTTAATTTCCAAAAATATTGGGGTTTTAAAATTTCTACCTATTGTTTTCTCATTTAATCCCACTGTGGTCAGAGAACTTGTTGTATATATGATTTTTTGGTATTTACCGTATTTACCAAGACTTTCTCTGTAAAGGTACATGAGTTTTTTTTAAATGCCCCATGAGTCCTTGAAAAGAATTTGTATTTTCCTAGCATACTGTTTCCTTTTTCCTTATTTAAGGATCATCTTTACCTCTAAGAGATAAACACTACTTTGTATGATTTTAATTTAGCTATATCAGCTTTCTGGTTTTTAAAATTTATTTTATTATTTATTTATTGGCTGCGTTGGGTCTTTGTTGCTGTGCACAGGCTTTCTCTAGTTGTGGCGAGTGGGGGCTACTCTTTATTGCGGTGCATGGGTTTCTCATTGCAGTGGCTTTCTTGTTGCGGAGCATGGGCTCCAGGCACATGGGCTTCAGTAGTTGCGGCGGGCAGGATCTAGAGCATGCAGGCTTCAGTAGTTGTGGCACTTGGGCTCAGCAGTTGTGGCTTGTGGGCTCTAGAGCACAAGCTCAGTAGCTGCAGGGCATGGGCTTAGTTGTTCTGCGGCATGTGGGATCTCCCCAGACCAGGGTTCGAACCCGTGTCCCCTGAATTGGCAGGTGGATTCTTAACCACAGCACCACCAGGGAAGTCCCTATAAGCTTTCTTTTGATTAAAATATGACTGGTGTATCTTTTGTCATGGTTTCACTTTTAACTTTGGGGTCTCTATGTAATAGATATGTCTCTGTCTTTTGTTTTGCTTTTCTTTTCAATTCAATATGATAACCCTGATCTTTTAACAGGAGAGTTAGTCCATTTACATTTGTTGTAACTACAGACTTTTCTTTTTTTTTTGCGGTATGCGGGCCTCTCACTGCTGTGGCCTCTCCCATTGCGGAGCACAGGCTCCGGATGCGCAGGCTCAGCGGCCATGGCTCACGGGCCCAGCCACTCTGCGGCATGTGGGATCCTCCCGGACCGGGGCATGAATCCGTGTCCCCTGCATCGGCAGGCAGACTCTCAACCACTGCACCACCAGGGAAGCCCCACTACCGACATATTTGAATAGATTACTACCATTTTATTTTGTGTTTCCTATTTACTCTAAGTTATATTTATCTCCTATTTTGGGTTCTAATGCATTAAATGAATTTTCTTTATTTTTTTTTGCCCCTTCTCTCCTTGTTTGGAAGTTATATATTTTTTCTTCTTCTTCTTCTTTTTTTTTTTTTAGTGGTTATTCTGAAGTTTTAATGTGCATACCTACCTTAACAAAGTTTATGTTTAATCTATATCACTATCTTCCTCCTAAACAATACAAGAACTTAGAATACTTTAAATCCAATCAGTGCCTTCCTGTCTGGCGTATTACTTGTGTACAGCTTTTAATTTTCCTTCTCTTTTTACCTCTAAATCATGCCATTGTTGACATTGTTATTTTGTAGAGTCAATACTAATTTAGATTTATCTCATGTTTACTAACTTATGTGTTCATCATTCCTTCTTGCTTCTCACTCTTCATTTCTGAATTTAATATGTTACTGAATAATTTGATGTTCAGCCAAATGATCATTCAAAAATGGGGGTGTAATTACAAAATTTTATCTTTACCCTTTAGCCAATTAGTTCCCTTTGGAAGAATATATTCTGAGGATTACCAGAGTGAGGAGGGGAACACTATTTAGGGAATCACGTTGGGTGAATAGGAGGATTAGGAAAGAGGGAAAGAAAGAGGGCATTTTATCCACCAGGGCTAAAAAAGGAGTAAGATTCTTATAATCCACTTGTTTTCTACAGTGTCCTGAGCATTAGCAAGATACTGCTTGAAAAACAAGAAAATAGTTTCCATGGACCTATGCCTGTTGGAAATATTATTCTTCTTTTTGCTCTTGAAAAGTCTGTTGTCAGTTCTTATAAATAATATACTGTTTCTTTTTTACTGTTTTTAAGACTTCCTCTTTGTCTTTTGAGTTCTTAGATTTCATTTCAGTAAGTCTAGTGTATTTTGGCTGCTCCGGGTCTTAGTTGCGGCATGTGGGACCTTTAGGTGCAGCATGAAGGCTCTTATTTGCAGCATGCATGTGGGATCTAGTTGCCCAACCAGGGATTGAACCCAGGCCCCCTCCATTGGGAGTATGGAGTCTTACCCTGGACTACCAGGGAAGTCCCAACTCTGGAAAATTCTTAGTCATTATCTCTTCAAGAATTGCTTTTCCCCTCACATGTAAAAGAATGAAATTAGAACACTCCCTAACACCATACACAAAAATAAACTCAAAATGGATTAAAGATCTAAATATAAGACCAGACACTATAAAACTCTTAGAGGAAAACATACGAAGAACACTCTTTGACACAAATCACAGCAAGATCTTTTTTGACCCATCTCCTAGAGTAATGGAAATAAAAACAAAAATAAACAAATGGGACCTAATGAAACAAAAGCTTTTGCACAGCAAAGGAAGCTATAAACAGGACAAAAAGACAACCCTCAGAATGGGAGAAAAATATTTGCAAACGAATCAATAGACAAAGGATTAATCTCCAAAATATATAAACAGCTCATGCAGCTCAATATTAAGAAAACAAATAACCCAATCAAAACATGGGCAGAAGACCTAAATAGACATTTCTTCTAAGAAGACATACAGATGGCCAAGAAGCACATGAAAAGCTGCTCAACATCACTAATTATTAGAGAAATGCACATCAAAACTACAATGAGGTATCACCTCACACTGGTCAGAATGGCCATCAGCAGAAAATCTACAAACAACAAATGCTGGAGAGGGTGTGGAGAAAAGGAAACCCTCTTGCACTATTGGTGGGAATGTAAATTGATACAGCCACTATGGAGAACAGTATGGAGGTTCCTTAAAAAACTAAAAGTAGAACTACCATATGACCCAGCAATCTCACTACTGGGCATATACCCAGAGAAAACCATATTTCAAAAAGATGCATGCACCCCAGTGTTCACTGCAGCACTATTTTCAATAGCCAGGTCATGGAAGCAACCTAAATGCCCAATGACAGAGGAATGGATAAGGAAGATGTGGTACATATATACAATGGAATATTACTCAGTCATAAAAAGGAATGAAATTGGGTCATTTGTAGAGACGTGGATGGATCTAGAGACTGTCATACAGAGTGAAGTAAGTCAGAAAGAGAAAAACAAATATCATATATTAATACATATGTTGAATCTAGAAAAATGGTACAGATGAACCACTTTGCAAGGCAGAAATAGAGACACAGACGTAGAGAACAAACATATGGACACCAAGGGGGGAAAGCGGGGGTGGGAGTGGGATGAACTGGAGATTGGGATTGACATATATACATTAATATGTATAAAACAGATAACTAATAAGGACCTGCTGTATTAAAAAAATCAAATAAAATTCAAAAAAAAGAATTACTTTTCCCCTACTTCCTTTATTCTTTCCTTCAGGACCTCTGATTAACATATATAAACCTTTTAATTCTGTTCTACATGTATTTTCACCTGTTTTATATATTTCCCATCACTTTATCTCTCAGTGCTAGTTTCCAGGTAATTTTATTAGATCTACTTTCCATTTACTAATCCTCACTTCAACTGCATTCAGTTACATTCCCTTCTGGAAGTTCTAGTAAGTTCTTTCAAATTTGCCTTTTCTTTTTTTAAAATTATTTTTTATAATAGTTTGTTCTTTTCTCATATTTTAAATTCCCTATTATGTGTCTTTAATTACTTAAAACATTAGTTTCATAGCTTCTACCCAATAACTCCACTATCTAAAATTATTGGAAACTATCTAATTCTAATGTGTTTTTAAAAATCTACTAATGTACATTCATGGTAGCTTGTCTTCTTGTGTATTTTACAACTATATATCATGAGCTCATGTTCAGCAGGTATTTATCTGTGGGAATCCAGAGAGACCCGGATTAAGGGTTCATCCCACTATATCTGTTTTGTGTTTGCTTCTGCAGGAACCCCAGGGAATAGCTTTCTTGCAAACATTTCTCAGCTTGGGAGTTTCCCAAATAATGTAGACAGAACAAAATCATATGTCAAACACACACAGGTCCATAGAAAATCTTTTTTCTTGTCTTTCACACAGTTTCTTGCTAATGCTCAGGACACTGTAGAAAACAACTGGATTATAAGAATCGTGTTCCTTTTTTACCCATGGTGAATAAAATGCCTTCTTTCTTACTCCTTTCTTAATCCTCGTATGCACTCAAAATGACTCCCTAAATAGTGGTTTCTCTCTCTCTCTTTCTCTCTCTCTCTCTCTCTCTCTCATAATCCTCTGAATATATCAAAGGAAACTAATTGGCTAAAGCAGAATTTCCAAGAAGAGCAGGCCCAGAGCCCACTTTATAAGCATTAGTTTTATCAGCTTCAAGGTAAACATCTACTAGAATATTAATGGGAAACGTCAACAGGAAAAGGAAAAAGAGAGAGGGGAAATAGAGGGAAGAAGAGAATTGATATTTTTTGGCCACTGACATTACATCAATTTTCAAAACCACATTTTGTGGCAGATGGTCTCTCTCCATTTGCAGATGAGACCCAAGGCTACACAGCCAGAACAGGGGCTAACCCATGTCTCCCTGACTCCCTTCCTCAGAAGGAAAGTCCACGAGCCTGAAAAGTCAGCTGATGGTAAACATTAGAAATATAGCCTCAAGTAAAGGGAACCTCAAGGCAGGTAAAGGCTCTAAGTGGATCATGGAGGCTGCTCTTTTTATAAACTCTACATTAGCCAATTAATTCCCTCAAGATATACTGCCCCATTTCAGAGTTTTCCTTTTTTTTTTTTTTTTTTTTTGCGGTACACGGGCCTCTCACTGTTGTGGCCTCTCCCGTTCCGGAGCACAGGCTCCGGACGCACAGGCTCAGCGGCCA
The DNA here is from genome assembly GCF_951394435.1 of Stenella coeruleoalba. Lineage (NCBI taxonomy): Eukaryota > Metazoa > Chordata > Mammalia > Artiodactyla > Delphinidae > Stenella > Stenella coeruleoalba. The sequence continues at coordinate 54,734,455 of NC_137148.1, forward strand.
TGGCTCACGGCCCTAGCCGCTCCGCGGCATGTGGGATCCTCCCGGACCAGGGCACGAACCCGTGTCCCCTACATCGGCAGGCGGACTCTCAACCACTGCGCCACCAGGGAAGCCCCCAGATTTTCACTTTTGATCCTCTCCAATCATACCTTCCCATCTCCCAGGTTTCCAATAGCAATCATGCTGATTCTCTAGGCTGGAAGGCCCAGACCACAGATGGAGACCAAGGAACAACTGGAGTGAAAGGCATTCCCAACCCTCCCAATGTCAATATCTGTGGCATTCCCCTTTGGAGACAGCTTACTTCCCTTGAAAGCCAGATATACCTGTGACATACATAAGGTTGCAAGGCAATGCATTTCTAGAATTCCGGCCTTCTGATGCTCCAGGACATTTTTAAAAATCGTATGGTCATCAAAAAGCTTCACTCCCAGCTGTGTGGAAAGTGACTCTGCAGCTCTCACTTAATTTTGGTTGCATTACCTCATTCTATACATCATTCATGATGAGCAAGGCACCACGGGGCTCCCTTAACGAACTCCTGTCGTCCTTGACACAGCTCTAATTTATCTGGCCATTGACTTCATAAATGCTGTAAATCCTTTAGCTGACAAAGGTGGTGCAGAAGTTTCAATGCAGTGGGTTCTCTCGTCGTCGTCACAACAAGCAAAAGAAGCCAAGGCAAATAGGAACACTGACCTTCTATCATGTTCTTGTCCTTCTCGAGTGACCCACCATCACTCTGGCAGCTGGGATGGAAAGGGTGAGAGAGAGGGGATTTTCAAACTTGTCTTTGGATGGGCTATTTATGTCTTCCAACCTGGCACTTTTCCTTGAACTCAAAGGGAAGACAGACTGGAGTATGACTCCTCCACCCCACGTAAATGAATACATTTACATTTCGTTGGAAAAGAGCTAGGAGCATCCCTGTGCCTCGTGGGCCCATCCAGGTCTCTTGCATGTCAAGGCAGAAACTCAGGAGCACGTGGCCTCAGGCCTAAAAGTCAGGCACACCCAGCCATGTCCCAGGGGAATAGTTCCTGTACAGTTTTTGTCTCGCTTATAGACACAGCTCTTGCCCTGGTCTTCCTTATCAGGGCTTCATAATTTTCCTAAGAGGAGATAAGATGGAAGCAGACAATTTATTCTGGTCCTGCTAAAGGAGTTGCAGCATTTGGGGCTGGAGTCTGTAGGATTTTAGAACTGAATGCCAGTCGGCTCCAGGATTCAAACACAATTAGATAAAAGAGCCTTTTCAGCCAAGGCTTAGGCTCATTCCAACCTTCTGTACCCTCTCCCCCAACCATAAAACACTTAGAACTGAGGGGCTGCAAGATGCTGAATCATCAGAGAGAGATTAGATCATATCCATGCACTGTGTGCAGACATAAAAGCAAACGTAAACATTTAAGAAAGGATTTCAACATCAAGGATTAAAGCAAAGGGGGTTTTATGTTTAACTAGGAGTTAAGCATAAATTCTATTTCCCCAGAATTCCATTAGTAAAGGTTTTGCTTCTGAAGCGTTTGGGGGCACTGTGCAATCTTTGCTTGAGACTTTGGGCCACAGTAGGATAAACAAGCAAAACACAAAGATACCAAAATTGACTGGAATTTCTCCCAAAATATGCAATGCACTTTGAAAACCAAAGGAAGAGACTAGCAAAAAGATACATATTGCTGTTTTAAGCCAAACCTTGCGTAAGAAAAAGGGAGCCAGAAAGGAAGCTCACTCAACAAAGATCATCTCTGAGTTCCCTTCTCGCAGAAGCCAGCTAATCTGGTAATCGAAAGCATTTTCCATCTACCCATGGGTCCTGTTGAGCTCCTTAATTCTTGTGTTATGTAAACCCTAAAACCAATTGCTAGAAGAATGTATCAAGGAAAGTTTCAAAGTCCTCTTAAGGTTAATTTCCCTCAAGAAATTCCTGGCTTTTCTTCTTTTGGTGCCTCTCTGTCCCTCTACTTAATTGCTTCTGTCTTCCTCCAGCCTAACCCCAATTTGATCTTTCTTACCAAGGTCTGCCCCAAGACTGGCAGAGCAGACAGAAAAGCTCTTTAAGAATATAGAGTTTACTATTAATAGCAGTGACACAGGCCTTGAAAAGCAAGGCAGTCAAGTAAGGGAATCTGTCAGCCTGGATTAGCTTTCCAGCACCTGGGAGGTAGGACTTATTTATAAATAAAAATAGACAGCAAAAATGTCTGGCCCGTTATAGGCCCCCAGTGTCTGAGAAGGCCTGTATGGATCCAAGTCCAGAGGCTTTTCCCAGCTGTCCTCCAAACCTAGCAGCAAACTTTTGTTTTTGAAACTGGAATTAACAAAAAGAAGGCTTGTTTCAGTCCAAATCAAAATCCCTGCTAGTACAGTCAGTCTTCCATGGACTTTCGAACACTTAACCAGATCCCCAGTCCTGTAACAGGAACCACATATGTCACAGCATCCTTTAGGATTCATCTATCAAACTTATTGATGGGTTCTTGTCCAGAATGTGGTCCTTGCCTTCTACTTCTCTCTCTGGGCCTCCCTGCATTCTCCATGAAGGACCATGATTCCTCCATGTGAAGTCTAAGCCCCTTACTTCTTAACCTTCATAGAATTCCTTTTCTCACCACAGAACAGATTGTAAGACTCAAATCAAAATCTTTTGAAAGAAGCCTACATTTCGGAGGAGCATTTTGAGGTTACTCTGCTAAGGCTGTGGGTTCCAGAAGCTGCATTCAGACACTTTTTTGCCAAATTTAGAGTTCAGGTGACCCCAGGTATAATTCACGTTGATCAAGCAATGAAAGTACAATTGTGCTGCAATGGTCTCTGATCCAGAGAAGCTTATGGTACCACTGCACTAAAAATCTGCTTTCAAATATCTAAAATAATGGAGGCCTCACACATACACACACACACACTGAAATGCCTTTGGAAATGGTAGCCCTCTTGCGTAAGCTAATACAATTGGCCACAGCATTTTCTTATGCTGTTCAGTCCTTCAATTCCCATCTCTTATCTTCTAATTTTAACATCTCCTACTGCAATAATTCTTGCCTTCTAGGGCGTCATGAATTGGTAGACATTACCAACCCCCCATCAGCTACCCATATTTAGTTCCTTTAATCTTTCCTCTGATCAGATTCCCCAAGTCCTCCTCCCCTCCAACTATTCCTTCTCCTTGCCCTTCTCCAAATTCCCTAGGGTTCTATGCCCCTAAACTGAGCTTTATAAAATCAAAGTGATATTCCAGATGCTCGTTCACCGAGAAGCCAAGAGACCAGCTGTCACCTCTGGTCTCTGTTACTCCGTGACTCAGGGTACGTGTCCCAGAATAGGTCTGGCCTTTCGTGCTGCCTTCTCTCATTGCAGTCTGGCTGCTCGGGGGCTGGGCACCATCACCCCAGCTCCCCTTTGGCATTACTGCTTTCCAGGTTTCTTCTCCCCATCAGGGGTACATGTTTCAGACTATTTTCCTTCAAACTTGCATAGATCACTGGTCAGCACTCCCAGAAAAGATATGTCTTTATCATCATCCTGGTTTGGAAATAAGCCCCAAATTTCTGTAAACATTTTTACCCAAAACAAAACAAAACAAAATAACACAACACCAAAACCAAAAACAAACAAACTCTGTACGATTTCCCACGCTGGAAGGAGAAAGCAAGAAGGAACATTATCTATGATTTTAGGCTCTTAACTTCAAACAAGATTCTGGAGAAAGTAACAGAACATCCCAGGCAGGATCTGCCTCAGAAAGGATTTGATGGGCTTGTGAAGGGTGACTGAGCACCACGCCTGGAACCATAGGGAGGACATTTTCCCCTGCTATCGTCAATTCCCCTGGGGCTACGTGGACCTGCCATAGGCTTCTCTGTGGTGCTTTGTTGCCTGGGAACCCTGCTTTCTTCTCCCTGCCTCCCCCAGGATCTGCCCTCCTCGCCTTTCTGGAAACTCAACTATGGCAGGTGGCAGGAAGGGTGTCCATGGGAATCGAGGGTCCCCACCCTCCTCCAGGAAGGGGCAGGTGCCCACGCTGTGCCCTGGGGAAGTGCCCTGGGAGGGCTCATTTCAGGAACTCCCAGGCCCACAGCACTAATCCCTACAGCTTCAGGGAAAAGAACATTCCTATTTTAAGAGGGCCTGGGTAACGTTGTGCTCACCCAGGTCTGAGTCACTCCTCCTCTTTAGGGTTTGTGAAAGAAATCTAGTTCTCAGCCTTTAGCTCTGCATGCTTTATTTTCTTCAGCCTCAACGATCAACTGGTTTACCATAAAATGTAAAAGGAGCTAGCAAAGCAAGGGTAACCGGGGAAGCTATGGTGTCTGGAATTGTAATAGCAGAGGCACAGCTAAGAGTTACGTGAGATCTAAAAATAAGCCACTAACCATATCCTACCTCCTCTAACACACACAGACAGGTACGTAGAAGAGAAAACCACCAACAGTGCAAAAGAATCGATAAAGAACACTGTGATGAACCACAAGCCACCCTGTGATCCAAAGAAGTAGCCCTACCCCCACAGTGAACAGTCTTTTAAGCAATGAGGATATTCGTTGTAAGCTAATTCACTATCGTACTTGAGAGTATAGAACCACCGGGGTTTTCACACCAGCCATTGCAGTAATTAGAAAGGAATCACATCAACGGCATTTGCTATCCTTTGTGTAAACCATTGCAAGTAAGTTTGAATTCTTGCACAGTTTGCCTGCAAAAAACATGTACTTCTTCCTTATTAGCAAGTTACTGTTTAATCAACTTTGTGCTTTAATATTAACATAATAACAGTTCATACTTATTGTACATTTACACAATAACTCATTACTAATTCACTTAATCCTTGTAACAGCCATGGGAAGTGCCCCTTTTTATACACGAGGAAACAGAAGCTTAAAGAACTCAAGTCACTTGACCAAAACCACACCGTTCAGAAGTGTTACAGTTTAGATTTCAATGTAGATCTTCCTAGGTGCTCACCTTGAGAACTTAATCACATTTCTACACTGTTCTTTACAAAACCAGATTCTGAGTCCTAAGACTGTCAAACTTTATTTTAATGGCGAATTCTCAATCCCCCAGCTAGTCAAGCTGATTTTTTCACACATTTTAAATGACATCAGTTAAAACCCAGCTTGTACTCTACTCTCAGGCTTCCAGACTGAATATCACATTTGGGATTTGGCTTAGCAGTATAAGTACCTGGTTCAGGGAACCACAAGCTCCTCTTTATGTTTTTTCCCTTGAGAAGAATAGTGGCCAGATCTCAATGGAATGATCCTGGTCCCAGGTTATAAGCTCCTAATTCTTTTTTTTTTTTTTTTGTAATTTATAAACATTTATTCTCTCAATTTATGTGCTTCTCACAGACTAAAAAGAAACTATTCGCTGACTTTCACTGGTCCATGAACCACACTTTGAGTAGCACTGATTTATTCTATTACCTTCACACACCTTTATCCACAGGGTAAAGATAAGCTCCCAATCCTCTAGGACTACCTTGGTTTCTGTGTTGGTTTGCTTGGCCTGCCATTACAAAACACCACCGACTAGGTGGTTTAAACAATAGAAATATATTTTCTCACTATTCTGGAGGCTAGAAGTCCTAGATCAAGATGTTGGCAAGATTGGTTTCTTCTCAGACTACTCTCCTTGGCCTGTAGGTAGCTGTCTTCTTCCCTGTGTCCTCACATCATCTTCCTTCTGTACCTGTCTGTGTCCTAATTTCCTCTTCTTATAAGGATTACAGTCATATTGGATGAGAGCCCATTCACATGACATCATTTTACCTTAATTATGTCTTTAAAGACCCATCTCCAAATACATTCTGAGATACTGGGGGTTAGAATTTCAACATATGAATTTGGAGAGGGGAGGACATCACTCAGCCTGTAACAGTATCCTAACAACTTCCTTTTACAAAGTTGTCTATGGTACATATACAAATGCCTTTGACCCTGACAACCACTACTTTCTCTAAACGCGTTTGTGTGCATTTAGACAAGTGTATGATATAGACAAGTTTTTCTGTGACCAAACCATAGTTCTTATTCAAACACTGTTACCAGCAACATCAACCATATTATAGTTTTCAACTTAGAAGACATCATTTGATCTCATTGGTTCCCAAAAAAAGTGTAGAAAATGTTTTTACCAATTATGAATTGCCTGTTAGTAAAACCAAATTCTAGATTTTTAAAAATTTATTGAAACCAATAATGTCTTCTTAAATTATTACTGTTATATACCTGGCATTTAAAACTGCACAACCTCTAATCAAGATAGAGCCCAGCATAACTTACCCTGGGCCCTCGGCATACGTCACAATTCCTGGTCATCCCATGGGAAGATTCAAGTGACCTGAAGAGGCAATTCAGATGTGTATAGTTGCATCAGTCTAAAGGCTGTCATTATGGGGTGCCTACCAGTTTCACATATCGTGCCATTATGCTAGGTGTGTTATGTGCATTAAACCATGTATCCCCTCAATATCCCTGTAAGAAAGATATTGTCTCTGCTTTGCCAGTGAGCAACTGGAACATCAGAGAGATTAAGTAGATTATCCAAAGTCACACAGCTCACAAATTGTCCAGATAAGTCTTATACGTGAACCTAGTCCCGTCTGACACCAGAAAGTTTGTTTTTTTTTCCCCACCACATGTTGCTTCTTTGACTTCTTCAGACAGGCAACAGTATACTCTCAGAGGCTCAGAACTTTTCCTGGGCCATAGAAATATCCAATCTAGTTCCATCAACTGTTAGTTTTGATAAATAAAATAACAACCGCATCTTAGTTTCTAAGTCAGAGCTGCAAAATAAATCATAGGGTATTCATCATCAGAAACAAAATCTACATCTGTCTTTGGGTGGTGATGAATGTTAAGGTTATGTAAAACAACAATGGTGTACTTATTTATCATCAAAAAAGTAAGTTATATTGAGTAAACCTAATTAGTAATCACCAGCTACCTTGTAACATCTCCAGGACTGCAGTCTTGTGTTCCTACGAAACACGTATTTCATTGTTTAATTTTGTCTGTTGGGTGCCCTGGCTTCCGAAGCAAGATTGTAAATGTGTGGAAGGCAAGCACCCTTTCTTTTCCTTCTTTGTATTATCTTGCGGTGCTAAGTATAGTGTCTTGCACAGAGCGATGCTCACTAATAAATAACCATCAGCTTTCAAGTCTTTACAAAATGACCACCAAGAGAAGCCCATTGGAAGACTTGGTGATGAATCTCACAACTGTGCAACAGGGTGTCTAAGAAATCCCTACAACCAGATGTGTTGAGCCAGGTTCTCAGCTCTGTGAGGTCAAATGTGTCCTCTCCAGGCCTTGATTTATAACTCCAAATGCCTGAGGGATGGCTACTGGTGCTGGTGAGGTATGTTTTTGTCATGATTGTGTAATTCAATTTGTTTATGTATAGTAGGAGGTAAAAGAAACTTTAGCAGGCCCTACTTGGGGGCCCCAAAGGCAATCCTAAATAGAGCAGGATTCTGTTTGGCCTCTCATCAACGTGCCTACGGGTGGCCAGTTGAAGCATCCAGTCAGTCCAAGGCTACCAGTATAACTAGAAGTATCTTCCTCCATCCTTCTGTTGCTCAGTTGTCTTCTATCTCAGCAGGGCCCCATTCTCCTGGCTGAAAAGTAGACTACTGAGTTATACCAACAGGCAAAAGCAGGGTAGTTATAACTAGAGCTTTACTCTAAAAACTAAAGAACTAGTCACATCACACTTCTTTACCTAGAAGTAAAAAATTAACAATAACTCAAAGGAACATGTAAGCACTCCCAGTACTTAAAATTGAGCCCCAGGGCCCCTTGGCAAATATAACAAAAACCCTGATGCCAGACATACTTCTTTTTCAAAGGAAAGCATTGTCTTCAAAAGATAGAACTAATAGTGAGAACATGATCAGATGGACACTGGTAGATCAAGTCCCCAGGGAAAAAGGCGTTGTTCCGAGAGCCTGCTTAGATGAACAGAATTTTTCTTTAGTTTGGTGTCTCCTTTCAGCCTGGGACTTCTGTTTGCTAGTCTGTCCTACACCCTAGTATTTGTCCCAGACTAACTCTGGGCACCTCTTCCTGAGCTTTCTACACCTCAGACAACTAAGAAAATTATAAAATTGTTCAGCCTATGGAGAAAAAGCCTTAAGAATGGCTGACAGATGAGGTGAGCTTATGGGTTTCCTGTTCCTTTAAGAAGCCAGATACTTTGATGTGGAGCTTGAAGCAGTTGAGAAATCACGCAAGCTCTAGAGATTTAAGTGGTTGCCTCTATGCTCAGAAACTAGGGCCATCTTAAGACTGGCATGATGCCCTCATCCCCTTGCCTAGGAAGACTTTATCTGCATCACACCATCAGGTAGGTTATAAATACACTGGCATCTAGAAGCAGAAGCAGAGGTGGAGGGCAATGAGAAGGAAAAGGTCTTTCTGGTAAAACTCTTCTAAATCTGAGTCATCTTCCTCAGAAGACACTGGTTTGCAGAAGACAATGATTTAGATTAGGGAAGAAGGCTGTGAATTTCCAAAAATGAAATAAGCATAAATGAGAACAAGAAGGTAGAATCTGAGGTGCAAAGTCCTGCGGATGATAGAACCTGGATTATCCAAACCACCACCAGCGATGCTTGTGGATGTGTTATCCTAGTGTAGACTCAGTATACAGCTTAGTACAGAGCATTCCTCAAAAACAGCAATTCTAGAAAATGAAAGAGGACACCAGGGCCCCAGAAGAAGTGAGTCACACCAAAGTCATCACTACACAGCTAACACACCCCTTACATCAAGACAGAAATGACTCCATCTTAGCCACAGCTTCCATGATCTCATCAGCAAAGATACCGAGACCCTGCCATTCCTCTGCAAGGGAAGACTTAAACTGTGCAGATTATTTCACCCAGAACATCTCAGTCTGATTGGATGGATGGGATGAGGAAAAAAATCTACCTCCCCATGGTAGTTTCTTTAATCCTGCTGTTGGCAGGATACTTATGCAATGGAAACTGAGATGCGTCTGGATGTCTACTAGTAGAGGGCAAGGCCTGAACCTAGACGTCCTGAAGATTTGGAGAATGGTTGAGACACTTTCATTGCAAGTGAGAAGCTTGGCCAAAGGGCAATTTGTGGGCTTACTAACAGTTCAGGGGTGGATCTAGTTTGGTGCATAGATGGATTCGAGACTCAAATAGTATGATCAGGACATGGCTTTTTTTCCTTCAATTAGTCCTGCCTTCCGCAGTCTCCAGTCCAACATGACGGCATTGGTGGCACAGACCTCTCAGCCTCTCAGGGGCCCAGCCCAGCACATAGGAGCACAAGTTCTGTTCCCAGTAAACGTCTGACAGCATCTGATTAGATCACATGTTCTCCTCCAAACCTAGACTATGGCCTGGAACATGTGGATCAGGGGATGGAGCCGGGTACACCAAAGCCACATGGACCGAGTTAGAAAAAGAAGAATTCAAGCTATGGTTACCATAAGAAGAAAAAATGAAGAATGGCCATCATCAAAAAGTCTACAAATAATAAATGCTGGAAAGGGTGTGAAGAAAAAGGAACCCTCCTACACTGTTGGTGGGAATGTAAGTTGGTATAGCCATTATGGAGAACAGTATGAAGGCTCCTCAGAAAACTAAAAATAGAGTTTCCATATGATCCTTCAATCCCACTCCTGGGCATATATCCAGAGAAAACTATAATTCGAGAAGATACATGCACCCCAATGTTCACTGCAGCATCATTTACCATAGCCAAGACATGGAAGCAACCTAAATGTCCATCAACAGAAGAATGGATAAGAAGATGTGGTACATATATACAATGGAATATTACTCAGCCATGAAAAAGAATAAAGTAATGCCATTTGCAGCAACATGGATGGACCTAGAGATTATCATACTAAGTAAAGTGAGTCAGACAGAGAAAGACAAAGATCATATAGTATCACTTACATATGGAATCTAAAAACTGATACAAGGGAACTTATTTATAAAACAGAAATAGACCCACAGACATAGAAAACAAACTTATGGTTACCAGAGAAGGGGGCGAGAGGGATAAATTAGAAGGTTGAGATTAACATATACACACTACTATATATAAAATAGATAACCAACAAGGACCTACTGTAAGGGAATTATGCTCGATATTTTATAATAACCTAGAATGGAAAAGAATCTGAAAAAGTTATATATAAATACATATATAAAACTGAATCACTGTGCCATATATCTGAAACTAACACAACAATATAAATCAACTACACTTCAATAAAAAAAGAAGAGAGAGTGAATACCAAATGACAGAAACAATGAATGTCTGCTGTAATTAGTGAGCAGTCTCGAAGCTCATGTTTGCAGTAAGCTTTTGTCTTAGCTTGGGTTTCCCCCAGAAAACAGAGCCTGAGATAAAGGCTTGAATATGGGTCATTAATTTACAGAGATCAATCCAGGAAACAGTTGAGAGCTGGAAAGAACAAAACAGGAAAGAAGAAAAAAATAACGCAAGGTATACTGCAGAGATTTGTAGGAGCAGCCATCCAGGAAAGGAGCATTTATTGACCGGCTGCCATCCTCCATTGGTCAAGGATTGCCGTTCCAGGCTTGCACATGCATGAGAACAGCCTAGTGAGTTCCAGTAGGTGGCCCACACTGCCAAGTCAAAAAATCCTGGAGGCACAAAGATGGAGATAGATGGTGTAGCTGGTTTCCATGGTAATGGCTGGAATAAAAGGCAGGGCAAGAGGATGTGTGGTGGGGGACCTTTCCTCTTGGGTACTTAACTTGCTTTGCTTTGTTTTATTTATTGCTGCAGGTTCATTTTTCACCAAAAATAAACTGTAAAAAGAAGACACCACAGGGCTGGGTTACGGAATTACATGAGGAATAGTAGGGGAAGACTTGGGCTTGAATCCCTACTTCACCACCAGCAGTGTCATTTAGAGCAAGTCAATTAATCTCTTTGATTATCATCAGTAAAACATAGATGTCGATAATGCCTACCTTATGTGATCTGAGGGAATATTATTAGTATATAAAGTCATCCTGTCACTTTATTTTATTATTTTATTTTATTTTGCGGTACGCGGGCCTCTCACAGTCGTGGTCTCTCCCGTTGCGGAGCACAGGCTGCAGACGCGCAGGCTCAGCGGCCATGGCTCACGGGCCTAGCCGCTCTACGGCATGTGGGATCTTCCCGGACCGGGGCACAAACCCGTGTCCCCTGCATCGGCAGGCGGACTCTCAACCACTGCACCACCAGGGAAGCCCCTCACCATTATCTTTTAAACCTCACTTGAAAATCTAAAATAAGGGAGGGGTTATTTTATATCCAGCCATGTGGTCATTCAGTTTCCAGAAATTTAGAAAAAAAATGCGTACAATTCATTTGTTATCATTGACAGCAGCCCATATGCCTAAGCATTTGCTTTCCACAGTTTCCGAGAAACGTGCTGAGAAAAAAACATGCTGAATGCAAACATAATCCCAGATCCCTGACGTGACACTGTAGCCAGAACACCCAGCCATGCAGTCCATCCCTCAGTCCCTGAGACTTCATGGGGCCACCCCCAAGCCTCCATCTCAGTCCCACGTGGTTTGGTCTCTTGGTGTTTCTCAGGCACTGAGCATCAGTGAATGAGTCTCATACCCTCTTACTTTGGAAGATCCACCTCTTCTCTCTCTCTCTCTCTCTCTCTATTTTTCTTCTTCAACCTGGCTTTGATCCTAAAGTGATTCAAATATTTTCAGCAGAAAACCAAACCATCCCTGGGAAAGAGTGCACAAAGATGGTCCATACCACACTCCAGACTCCAGTGAGAGAAACACGTAAAGGCCCAAGTCCCTTTTAGTTCCCAAACTACCTCAACCTCTACATCAAACTCCATCATTAAAATCAGCTAGACCCAACTGCCCAAAAGCAACTTGATTGCAAATCAATCTCTTGCAGATATTTTGGAAAATGTCTACGAAAAAAAGTCCCTCTTTGAGTTATCCTCATCCATCCCCCAAAGGTGAATTTCATGGACGTTACACAGCCTATACTTAAAGTCAGACCATGTAAATGTACTCTCCAAATAAGATGAAAAGCCATCCGTTTGTTCCTCCATCATGTACTAATAAGCAAACAGACAAACTTCCATATATATGAGAAAGAAACCAACAGGTAAGTCATTCCCATAGGAATTTCTCAGCTCAAATTTTAGGAAAAGAAAAATGGTGGGGATGACAGGAAGGTTAGGCAGAAGCATAACTGAGATGAGGCTTTTTTAGAAGGAGCCAACTCTAATGCAAGGGAGACAGGAAAGTAATCCTTAGGTCAAATTATTGAGAGAAAAAATATCATTGATCAACCCAGCCTAGGGAATGATTCTTCTGGGATCAGATATCTACTCCTAGTGCACTCAACACTCACCTGAGGAGGGCTGGGTCACACCACCTACTGTCTACACTGGAGGAGCTTAGACAGGGTGGGCTGATTTATGAGAAGGGGCCTGTGGGAGGGACTGGTACGGCAGAGCCTGTCTTTAGAGACCTAAAGGACAAACTGTAGACTTGTGACAGCCACACAATGATGTCTACTGGGGAAGAGACTCTTCTTCCCAATTCATCTATGCTCAGACAGGTGCCATATTCACCACTCTGATCCTATGCGACTTGTTTGAGCCAAGATGAGAATAGAGTGTAAATAAGAGGCTTTACCCTGGCTTCTGTATACTGTCATTAAGAATGCACAGACTTGGACGAAAGGAAGCTGCCTGGGGAGTATGAATGAAGACGGCTCCAAAATACATCAAGCCACCAAAATACTATGGCCACATTCAGAACGTGTGGTTTGCATCAGGACTAATGCATTCCTTCAAACTACGGCAGAGTGTGTGCAAGGGTGTCTTACTGCCAACAGAACTAGAACAATGTCCCCATGAGAGCAATGAAGCCATGAACACCTAACCCACCACAGATGTTTGAAGACTCAGCTTGAAAAGCTGAGGGCAAGGCCCTGGGGCGGGTACGTTTTGATCAGGAGAAGGACAGAGAAGCCTCTGGAGGTGTGCTTCCAAGAGACAGTACAATCAGGATCTCACTTCACAGATCAGGAAACTGCGGCCCAGTGGGGTTTAGAGTCTAGTGTGTCTTTACATAGAACATGGGCTTTCCTTCCGGTCCAGGGCTCTTCAAACATTGATGGCAGGCTGTGGGTTTGAGGTAGGAGGATCAGAGAGAAGATGACATGTAACTATCACAGCTATGTTTTTCTGTAGTAGACTTCCAAACTAAAGACATTTTTCACTTGTCAAAAGTGGACAGTGTCTTGAAATACAATGACTGAAGGGCAAATGCTCCTTGACTTGATAGAGCCTGTGTATAATTACAGCATTAGCACAGACACACTTTAACTCAAAATCATGAAAATGACCTTAGCTGGGCTATAAGGCCTATATTAAAATCACGGCTGAGGATCTACTTTCTAGCCAAGCTCCCATTTTCAGATGCCTGCCCTTTGTTCAAGGATTTCCTTTAGCCTACAATGTTTTAGGTTTGTTCTCTGACCACTAATGACTCTTTGACAATATCTCAAACAGAAGAAGCCGAAAGTACATCATTCATGCCTGAACAGATAACACTATTCCACCTCTAGTCCAACCAACTGTGGGTGAGTGGCTGGGTGGCCAAGCCCTGTCACTGTCCACCTTGCAGGAACTTGGGGAGGGGGCACCATAATGGTCCAAAAGATCCCCTGGCCCAGCCGTCCCATTTTATACATAAAGAAATGGAGGTTCAGAGAAGACAAGTGATGGTCCAGGGCCACCACCCAGTGGTGGGAGAGCTGGGCCACACCAGTAGCCACTCTAGATGATCACTGCCCAGTCAACTGAAAAACATATAAATTTTGAAATTACAAATATTATCCTCTTTTACTTCCCAGATTGTGCTTCTGAAAACATCAGTCTTCTAGATACTTGGTTTAATAAAGAGACAAAGAGAATGAAAGAGAGAGAGGGCAGAATAAGTTCATCCAAGGCACGTAAGCATGAGAAATACCACACAACACATTCCCTTCTCAGAGACTCACATCACACACCAGGGAATCTGAGAAAGAAGCCCAGCAGTAAAGAAATCTGTTTAACTCAAAACTCTTTTTCCATGTCATATCTATCAACATCCTACAGACCCAGTATTCTAGGAAACAGACTTTGGGACATGCTGGCTTAGTGAGAAGAGAAATGAAATTTCAAAATAATTGGGCTGGAAAGTAAAGAAATTGAAACAGTCTGGCTCATGTCAAGCAAGAGCTCAGAAATGGTACCATGTCATCTTCAGTTCCTTCCCCTGGGTCTTTCATGCCTGGAACTTGGAAAGAAATGGAGGCTAAGGGTGTCCTTGAGTAGCAAGGATAAAGAGAATGAATCTTTTTCTTTAATTTACCATTAAAGGTTTGTGTAAAGCAGCAAAAACACAGACCCTGCCTTTGCCACTCTTCTCCATGGGTACTTAAGTCGCTACCAGAAATATAATGCTGAGAATAGTATTCCCACATATTTATAACTTCTTTACGACAAACTACCATGATTTTCTTTTCCCTCATAAAGTTACATTCCTACCTCAGAAATGGTGAGGAAATCAAATTTGGCCCTTAAATAAACTAATTTGAAAGGTTTATAAAAATATTAGAGATTTTAAAAAAGGAATAGGGGACCTGAATATCCCAAAGTGTGAAAATGCCACATTTTTACACTCAAATGATTTAAAATAGATGAACAGAATGTTTCCAAACTTTCTAAAAATATGCACCTTCAGGCAATTAAAAAAAAAATCCATCTAAAGGGTCATTTATTTTAAGAACCTAAAAGCTCAATTTAGCACTCCAGTGAGCTCCCACAGCTGACTGGATCTGGGAGACCAGGGCTGAAGAAAGGTCATTCACACTCCTCCCTGACTCCTTAATGGTATGTTTAGCCAGGCTAATTTTAGACCTGTCGGAAGCTTCTGATTCAGTTAATCATAAGGTGTTGGTGACAAGACTGTGGTCAATGGCAGACGTGGGCTGAGTTCTTTTTGAAGTCAGTTGGTGAGTTCATTCCTGGAAGGAGGGGGTCCATAGGTAGTCAAGGGGGGACTGCTGGTGATTCACATGCATTTCCTGGGAGGTCTCTTCTCCCCTCCCTATTTACCCTACATGGGCAGGAGACCCGGGAGCCATCAGTGGAAGCAACACCATCTTGATGATCCTCATCTCATTATCATCTTTCCTGCTGATCCATTCAAACTGTCTTATCCTTTGGCTTGGCTCATAGTTATTTTGGTTTGGGCAGGAAGTAGCTGGCTTCAAGTCAGCCTGGAGAGGCTGAGGTTGTGACCTTTCGTCAAAGGAAATGCTTTAAGGATGTCAGAGGTGGAGCTTCGTCATAGCTATTCACAGACAGAGGCTCAGTGACGGTTCTTTTAACAGGTGCTTGAGCATGGACAAAAAAAGTCTTTTTTTCTTGGATTCAGGGATGTGTGTGCCTACACCAGCTTCCAGAAAAAGAATCGTTACAATTAGCTACCCCTCTGGTTCACAGAAGTTTCACCACAGTAATACCCACCCTTTTCTTGACTTTGCCAAATTTTACAGGGGAATTTCATTACCCTATTATTCATTAAAGGGAATTTCTTTAGCCCTGTGAGTTTTCGGTACCAGTCAGCTCAAATACTTTTCACCCACTCAAGGTTTAACATCCTCCATAAAACTATCTATAGCAAAGAAGATGTCAATGTTCTACTCAAGAACTCAACAACCCGAGTGAGGGGAAAAATATCTAGCATTGTCGCTTACTAGATTTCAACAAATTCTGATGCTATAAGGGAACTCAGGGCTAATCCATTATCACCCTTTCATTTTATAGAATGGGGAAGCAAGACTTAAATTTCCTCAACGGACATAATAATTCAGTGGAACCAGAAAGTTTCCATGGAGCAAGAAATCTAGTATTATCTTTCTAATCTTTGTTGATCACTCATGGTCCTTACCATGAGTCAAAAAGTGTGGAGAACAGGAGGAAGACGAAAGGGATAGTAAAGAGAGAAGTAAAGGGTGAAAATTTTTGATGAAAAAAAGCAAGTCAATTAGTCAGCGGCTTCCTGTCATCTCCTTGTCATCACCCTTTTCTTCCCAACTATTTTTGGCCTCCTCAGATAAACCAAAGAGCAGCAAGTCTCACTGAATATCCTTGGTCACCCATATCTAAGGGACAAAAAGCAGCAGAGACAAGTATATCTAAGTGAACCCCATTTTCCAGCTTTGGGACTATATACGTCTCAATGGTTAATATTGCAACTGTGGATTTTAAATGCTAATTTCATTCATTTGACAGTCATCTACTGAACATCTGCCATGTGATAAGAATCTGCTGCACACTCCATGGGACGTTAATATGAAGGAGATGTACTCTTGCCTCTAGGAATTTAAAAAGAAGAAAAATAATTCTCCTGGTTGCAAAATTCTAAGATTGTGACATGTCACACTAACAATTATAACACAGGGAGGAATCAGATAGGATCCCTGAGAGATTCGACCTGAATATTACGGGAGCCCAGAGAAAGAGGAAGTCACTTCCAGGAGGCAGGAGACAAGAAATCTTCATCAAAGATGCAGCCTCTTGAGCTGGGGCTTGAAGGACAGAAAAGACTTAAACAGTGAGAGGGCACTGAGGAATGGCCTTCCTGGAAAAAAGGAAATTGCACAAAGGCATAAGAATAAAATATCTGTTTGGGAGACAACAAGTAGGCCAGTTTGGCTAAAGCGTAGGATAGATCAATGAAGGGATATACAGCTGGAGAGTTTTGGTGGAAGCCAAATTGCAGAGTATCTAAAAGAATGAGATAGAAAGGTTGGTCTCAGTTCTCTAGGTGATAGACAGACACTGAAAATTTTTCAGAGGACTGGCCTTTAGGCAGATTACTTGGGCCATAATGAATTGGAGTGACAGCCACTGGAGGAAGGATCAGCGTCTTATGATGATCTAAATGAGAGGTAAAGAGCACTCGCTGTGAGAACAGAAAGGAGGCAGATTCACTAGGCATTAAGGACGCAGATAGGGCAGGAAGAATTTGGTGTGAGGGTCGAAGGAGCATTTCCTAGGGTTTCTGTGGTGAAAACAAAATTCCTCCATGCCAAATAGATACTTGAAAGCATGAGATTTTGAACCTACCACTGAGATGGTCTCACCATTGCCCAATGTTTGTTGACTGAATGATTTTGCTTGCTGTAGGTTGAGGATATTTGCGAGATTTTTTTTTTAAATTGTATTGTCCCTTCTATGTCTCTTTGTGGTTTAGAAAGATGAGAATAAACAAACATCAGATGTCACATATCTCAGACTAAAGAAGAGGGAGAAGGTCTCATAATCTCTGTTCTGTTGTGTAAATACAATAACTACATAGTGGTGGACCCACGGCTGTTGAAAATACAGGAGACTATCCAAATCAGTAATCCTGCTTTACCATGTCCTTCCTATAGTCAAACTATGCTCCTGTCCCCATTCGTTTGTACGTCAGAGATTCCTTTTAAAAATTGACATTATTGAACTGGTAAGAACTTGCCTATGGAGGGGCCTCTATTAATACAAATGCAATCTGTGCATAACATTTTTCTACCACGTATTCACCGAGCAGACTCAATCACCTAGTCAGATGCTAAAGTATTTGGGGACAAATAATAAGAGCCCTTTCACTTTATTTAGCTGCTAATGTAGACACATTGTAGACCATCTTTTGCATGCAGTCTTCACCGATAAACTAGAAGCAACCTGACTCCTTGTCATTTTCAGAGCACTCTCTATCTGATTTGGATTTTGTTCTTTCATGCACTCTTTCTTCTGCATCCCCCACTGCCCACCTTAGCAAATATTTAGTGAGCACGTGGTACATACCCAGCACTGGGCCAAGTGATGCAGATACAAAAAGAAAAGATAACAATCCTTTGCTTTGTGCAAATATCAATGAAGGCATTCATTTGCCCCGTGGAATACCTCACCTTGAAACCGGAACCATCTCTACCTAAACCTGGTGTCATCTGTACACTAGTGCTCCACAGTGGTTAAGCATGTCTCCTGCAGCGTCCTAGGATAAGAGGGATGCTAGTGCCAGCTGGGCCACATACTAGCTGGGAACCTGGTGAGTTATTTAAACCCTCTGAGCCTCAGTTTCCTCCTTTGTAAAATGGATGTGATAATTACTAAGTGGACCTACCCCACAGGGTGGATTCTGGTAAGAATTAAACAAGACAGTTAATGCAAGGAGTTGAGGACAGCATCTGCTGTACACTGAAAAACACTGGATAAAAATTATCATTAATAGTATTGATATCTGACCTGTGATCCACCTGCAAATGACCACCAGTGGCTGAGATGGCGACTCTCCTTTCAACAGGGAAGAATACACTTAAAAGACTTGCTGGCATTTCACAGAAAGGTCTAGAAAGCAATGCCCATTTCAGTTGGCATGTCACAGGAGCATTTCTTCTTTAACCTATATGTTATGTTTTCCGTTTTATTTCATTTTCTTATACCAGAAAAATTTCATCTGCTCCTGACGTTCATTCCGTACTTAAAGACACAGCCTTCAGTTTGTGAAGCCAGCAATTCTCTGCCAATGCTGTCACCAGCTCTGTGGCACCGGTGGCCTGATCTGCAACAAGAAGGCACACAAAACTACTGTCCTTCCATCCAGAGGGAGTTGATGGTGTGCAGGGCAGGTAACAGGATCAAGCCCCCCAGTGAGAAGTAAGCCACAGAAACCACGGAAGGCAAACAAAATGGAAATGTGTTCCTCATGCAAGCACTCAGAGCCATTAAAAATAAAATGAAGGAAAGAATGAACCAAGAGAAAGCTGTAGTGGGACTGGGATAGAACGCCCTTTAAATCAAAGATCCTGCTTTCCTTTCCATATCCTATGAGACTCTAGGTCACTGCTTAGATGAATTTACGGCTGTTTTCAACATTTGTATGAAACACAACGAAGAGCTGGACCCTGCCTGCCAGGCAGGCTACACCCCAGGAGGTCGGGATACATCATTAAGGTGAGGCTGCGGAGGTTACCTGGGAGCTTCAGGTACCCCACACGCGTACTTCTCCAAACCAGGGCAGGCTGCACCTAACACAGTTTTCAAGGTCATTCTGACTTTCTTCAACGTTCCTTACCCCCTCCCTCGACTTCCTCCTAGGCATTTCCAACCTGGTTACCCCCACATGCCAGGGAAGGCACGATCTCCTTCAAACACCATACCCGCTTCTCAAGCATCATCTGCAAACAAATTTAGTCTTACACATTACATCACCACCTTGCTGCAGATGACGGATCCAGACAACTACCTCCCCCGTGGGCCAAGGTGATCTGGGCAGCCTGGGGCACCAGTCTGCCCAAGTTGGAAGGGGGCAGAGCTCCTTGCTGAGCAGACACTCTTAAGCCCAGCAGATCTAGGAATTCTATTTCCTTTTTTTCTTCTGCCTTTAAACATGCAGATCAGAACATCAGACCTAAAAGTTTTCCGAGCTGCACAATTTATGCTAGCTCATTACCTCCTGCTACACTCCAAGGCTTTGTAACGGAAATTGGCTCTGACTTCTGAGATGGGCATTACATCATAGTCTTCTTTTAGCACATTATGTCATCCCTGCTGAGAGGCATTATCTAGGGTTGGCTCAGCAGTAGCGATTTCTGTGGGCCGACTGCAGTGTTCCCAGAGAGCTGCTGGGAACCGCAGATTGAAATCTAAAACATTTATCTTCTAAAAAGCTGAAAAGGAGGAAAGATGTTCACATCAGACCCCACTTATTTTCCTTAACCCTTTCCTCTCTCAGCTCCTTTGATATTACAGCCCAGCAAATGCCAAAGAGCAATGTGCAGAGCCTATACAGGGACGATTGTCTTGAAATAACTGCTGCTAGAGGTGTCTGAAATATTGCTTCCATCAAGGGCTGATACACCTGACACTTGCCATGATTCTGTCTCAAGGGATGCTACAAAACGCTTCAAAGGAATCACCTTGCACACTCACACTGATAACACAGAGCATCCTGCTTAATTCTTGAGTTATTTAAGAATTTCTCCCCATGATCTATTTATAAATATATATGAATGCAAACTACATACACGCACATACACAAGCTTATCCTCCTGACCATGTTGCAGCCACAAAGGCAAACTTCTAGAAGATTTGTATTAGAAATAATTTTTATGCAGGGAACTGAGCTGATATTATCTCTTCTCACTTCAACCATGAAATTGGAAGCCCATTTTGTATCTCTCCATCCTAGGCAGGATTAGAAACCACTGCACAGAGGGAATAGACAGGTGCTTTCAGGATAAAGCAAAGATCTTCTCAAACCCCAGAGAATCCCAATACCTCCCTCGTCACAAAAGCATAATTATGAAAAAAAAGAGTCTCTAAATATCAAAAGGAAATGGGATACATTCAACCATGACTAAATTACAATTTCCCCCTTATATACCAACTAACGAGATTCATTGGGTGGGGAGTAAGTGCTGGGGGAGGGGTTAGAAGAAATGTTATGATAGTCCCTTCCCCAGCCCACCGTGCTGCATTTCTTTTCCACTGAATTTTTTTAGAGTAAATACTTTCGCGCTCTCGGTTGCTTTTTGTGGCACTCAAATGGTAGCCACATCCAAACAAATAACTTCATAATTAAACTGGAGGCAGTTAAACCTATCATTTGGACCATCCCAAGAGCCTGCTTCTACTTCTACCCTAAATGATTTTTCATGTTCTTTAATAGTGCCCTCCCCTCACCCCCAGTGGATCATAAAGCAAGATGGCGACCTTCATGCTTTACTTAGCTCAGGGCACAGCCATGTGAGCAGTCTAAGCATTCTAACAGGGGTTGGGACACCTGGCCCTACACTCATGGTGTAGAAACTTCCTGGTGACATTACAGCAAACAACTGATAGCTCCTCCTCAGAACCTCTTCTTTCATATTTCATATCCATTGCCATTTGCCTCTCTTATCTCCTAGAGGGGACAGTGTGAGGACTGATGGTATGATCCCACTAAGAGCTCGGAGGTTTCAGCTGGACAAGTGCCCTATAAAATAGCGTTATTTATCAGCTAAGAACGTTTACAAGACTCCTCTTACCCTTACCCTTCCTTTCCTTTGTCCCTTCCTCTCCACCCTCTCACCCTTAGCTCTAAGAATTTTATGATCTAAAGGCCAAAATGCTTTAAATCTTAATAACTACATGTGCCACTCGGGATACTGAAAGGAAACTATATATACTCTTGACTTCATTCATTCCAAGCTTTTACTGAAGCCAAAGTAACTGCCACACCATTTAAAAATTCTATTCAGGGCTTCCCTGGTGGCGCAGTGGTTGAGAGTCCGCCTGCCGATGCAGGGGACACGGGTTCGTGCCCCAGTCCGGGAAGATCCCACATGCCGCGGAGCGGCTGGGCCCGTGAGCCATGGCCGCTGAGCCTGCGCGTCCGGAGCCTGTGCTCTGCAACGGGAGAGGCCACACAGTGAGAGGCCCGCGTACCGCAAAAAAAAAAAAAAAAATTCCATTCAACAAGCAAGTACCCTTCAACACGTTAAGCTGATTTTCATGTAAGTTGTAAAATGTTAAATGACCAGAAGGTCTATCCATTAATAAAATTACCTGGCCCAATCATCCCCTTTCGCTTTGCAGGAGGCAAGAAGTTGGATTCATAAATCCCAAAGGATGTGTGCCTGCCTCGAAACGTTGGCTGGCTGGTCACCAGCTTCCGAAGGCACAGTGGGGCGGGGGCTGAGCATTACTCCTCCTCCTTCCGCCAGCGCCCTGTGTGTCCCAGTAGGTTGTGCCTAATCCTGCAGAAAAAAAAGAAAAAAGTGTTCAGGATGCCCAAGAGCCCTCAGTCCACTCCCCAGCCAGGCCAAGTGTGGAAGAGAGCCAACGGCCACTTGGCCCCGTAACGGGACAGCCATGGCCATGAGAATCCATGGGGGGCATTCTTCCTGCTACCCTCTTACAGAGAAGAGGAAAGCAAGCCCCACATCTGTAGGTAGTTTCCAAGAGTAAGTACACTGGGGTGGGGATCAGACTGTACGGTGAGAAATCAACTATTCCCTAATGATCTCCCAAATGAAAGGTGGAGAGCAGGGTGGGCCAAGTCAGAATGAGGAGCTCATGGACCGAGCTCACTGGCTCCTGACATTACAGTAAAACCCAGGCTTGGAGTGAGAAGGGAATTCTGGGCCTGGCTTCAGCCTCCTTCGCCAGCTGCCTTGGCACCAGTCACTACGCTTTGGGGGTTGGCAGAAGGGGAACAAAACAGTACAGACCTTCCAGGCTCTCCTGGGCAGAAGGCACGTGGAGAACTGGCATAGCCTCTCCTGCCCCCACCTGCTGGCCAGAATCCCTATCAGCATCACCTAATGTGTAGGAAAACAGACATTTGTTTTATCAGGGAAGGTCCTGATCCTGCCGTCTCCCAGCAATGCCAGGATACCACCTGTCCTCACCACTTGCTCTCCGGACTGCCAGTCCCCTGAGAGCCTGTGGCATTTCCTCCACTGCAGGGCCTTTCCTATTTCTCAGAATGAGCCCTCAACACAGCACCTTCAGACCTGTCTTCTCAGGAACAACACTACCAAGAAAAAAACTTCTTTTCTATAAATGTAAGCGTGTCATGAAGATACAGACTACATAAACATCAAGAATTACAGTTCAGACCCATAAAGGTTAGAGAGAGATCTGCCTTACCCAGCTTTGGAAAGAAATCATGCAGTTCCCTTACAGTGCAAGTCCAGACTATTTCTCTTCAGAAGCCTTCTTAGCTCCTGGGAAGGTTATATTCCCTTCACCTGTATTCCTAGTCCAGGCTAAGGACCCTGTCTTTTCCTTAAAAAGTTTTTCCTTCTCAGATGCCAAGTTTCTACTCCACATTTCCTTCATGATCTGAGAAGTGTCTCTTGTTTACCCCTTAAGAAAAGGAATAGATTCTCATTAATCCTGGACAATAGAATTAGTTAGTTTCCACTCATTCATTCAGCAGATATCTACAGAGCAGTGACAGCTATGTGCCAGTTATTGTAAAAAGTGTTGTGGGCATGAATCGGACATGGATTCAGCTTTCCAGGCACAGGCAAGACCACAGACAAGCTATAGTAATAAATACGTGACAGAGACTGCTAGGCTTTCGCCCAAATTTCTCCTCTTATTCCCAGATACACAGCTAGATACACTTCCCGACTTCCTCTACTATTAGGTGTGGCCACGTGCCTGAGTCCTGCTCAATAAAAAGTGGATGGAAATAAAATACACCATTTCCAGTGCTGCATCTGTGAGATCCTACATGCTCTTTCCTCCTGGCTGGTTGGAATGGCAAGATCACCAAACCCTAGAAGTCAAGTGTTAAAGATGGCAGAGCCTCAGACAGCCTGGGTTTCTGGTTGCTCACTTGGAGGAAAGCTGCCCCCATGGCCTAGTCATGCTCAGGACTGGTACAAAAGCAAGGCTGAAACTTCTGTATGCGCCCATCGCATGATGGGGTCTCTTTACAACAGCAGCCAGGTTGCTCTAACATAAATGTTGGAATGATTTCCAGAAATGGAAAAATACATAGTGTATACTAAGGTAGAATAAGCTGAAAAATTGTTAGTATAGTGTGATATCACTTTTTAAAAGATTATGTATCAAACTGTATGAGAATTCTCTAGAAGTATATACAGCAAAGTATAGGTGTTTATCTTTCGATGGTGGTGGTATAGGATGGCTTATCTACATTTCCTAATACAAAATATGATTTTATAATTAAAAAAGTAAAAGCTATGTTTAACATTAAAAAGGAAAGTATGTCTTAAGATGGAAATACAAAGGCTTAGCCTCTCAAGGTGGGCAAAGATCTCCTGAGGGAAATTAGGAAAGGCTTCTCAAAATAGGCATTTTTAATGACCTCTCTGACACAGAAAATCTATAAATTAGCTACAGCCTGAGAAATAGAATAGTTCAATTATACAATACACATGATTCCCAGCCATTACACACTGAGGCCTTGTCGATGGAGATCACTTCACCAGAAAGGATGGAAGAGACAAATTTTTGCCTTTACAAACTGTTAAGAAACTAGTCTCAGTGGTTGTTTGGGTGGGGGATAGGGATGGGAAGAAAGGAAAATACCGAAAGGATTAGGGGAAGGAAAAAGTATTAGCATACTTACCTTCTAAGCTTTTGTACCTTATGGATATTTTGAGATATGCATTTATTACTTATTCTAAAAATATTTTTAAACTTTCTTCTCTATGAACTTTGCACTCTATGTGTTTATTACCTATTTTTTATGTTTTTTTATTTACTTATTTTTTAACAACTTTATTGGAGTATAATTGCTTTACAATGATGTGTTAGTTTCTACTGTATAACAAAGTGAATCAGCTATACATATACATATATCCCCATATCCCCTCCCTCTTGCGTCTCCCTCCCACCCTCCCTATCCCACCCCTCTAGGTGGTCACAAAGCACCGAGCTGATCTCCCTGTGCTATGTGGCTGCTTCCCACTGGCCATCCATTCTACATTTGGTAGTGTATATATGTCCATGCCATTCTCTCACTTCATCCCAGCTTAACCTTGCCCCTCCTCGTGACCTCAAGTCCATTCTCTGTGTCTGTGGCTTTATTCCTATCCTGCCCCTAAGTTCTTCAGAACCATTTTATTTTTTTTTTTACATTCCATATATATGTGTTAGCATACAGTATTTGTTTTTCTCTTTCTGACTTACTTCACTAGGTATGACAGACTCTAGGTCCATCCACCTCACTATAAATAACTCAGTTTTGTTTCTTTTTATGGCTGAGTGATATTCCATTGTATATATGTTCCACATCTTCTTTATCCATTCATCTGTCGATGGACACTTAGGTTGCTTCCATGTCCTGGCTAGTGTAAATAGAGCTGCAATGAACATTGCAGTACATGACTCTTTTTGAATTATGGTTTTCTCAGGGCACATGCCCAGTAGTGGGATTGCTGGGTCATTTGGCAGTTCTATTTTTAGTCTTTTAAGGAACATCCATACTGTTCTCCATAGTGACTGTATCAATTTACATAACCACCAAGAGTGCAAGAGGGTTCTGATTTCTCCACACCCTCTCCAGCATTTATTGTTTGTAGATATTTTGATGATGGCTATTCTGACCAGTGGGAGGTAATACATCATTGTAGTTTTGATTTGCAGTTCTCTAATGATTAGTGATGTTGAACATCCTTTCATGTGTTGCTGGCAATCTGTATATCTTCTTTGGACAAATGTCTATTTAGGTCTTCTGCCCATTTTTGGATTGGGTTGTTTCTTTGATATTGAGCTGCATGGGCTGCTTGTAAATTTTGGAGATTAATCCTTTGTCACTTGCTTCATTTGCAAATATTTTCTTCCATTCTGAGAGTTGTCTTTTCGTCTTGTTTATGGTTTCTTTGCTGTGCAAACACTTTTAAGTTTCATTAGGTCCCATTTGTTTATATTTGGTTTTATTTCCGTTTCTCTAGGAGATAGGTCAAAAAGGATCTTGCTGTAATTTATGTCATAGAGTGTTCTGCCTATGTTTTCCTCTAAGAGTTTGATAGTGTCTGGCCTTACATTTAGGTCTTTAATCCATTTTAAGTTTATTTTTGTGTATGGTGTGAGGGAGTGTTCTAATTTCATTCTTTTATATGTAGCTGTCCAGTTTTCCCAGCACCACTTATTGAAGAGGCTGTCTTTTCTCCACTGTATATTCTTGCCTCCTTTGTCAAAGATAAGGTGACCATATGTGCATGGGTTTATCTCTGGGCTTTCTATCCTGTTCCATTGATCTGTATTTCTGTTTTTGTGCCAGTACCATACTGTCTTGATTACTGTAGCTTTGTAGCATAGTCTGAAGTCAGGGAGCCTGACTCCTCCAGCTCTGTTTTTCTTTCTCAAGTTTGCTTTGGCTTTTCAGGGTCCTTTGTGTTTCCATACAAATTGTGAAGTTTTTTGTTCTAGTTCTGTAAAAAATGCCAGTGGTAGTTTGATAGGGATTGCATTGAATCTGTAGATTGCTTTGAGTAGTACAGACATTTTCACAATGTTGATTCTTCCAATCCAAGAACATGGTATATCTCTCCATCTGTTTGTATCATTTTTATTTTGTATCCTGCTACTTTACCAAATTCATTGATTAGCTCTAGTAGTTTTCTGGTAGCATCTTTAGGATTCTCTATGTATAGTATCATGTCATTTGCAAATAGTGACAGCTTTACTTCTTCTTTTCCTATTTGGATTCTTTTATTTCTTTTTCTTCTCTGATTGCTGTGGCTGAAACTTCCAAAACTATGTTGAATAATAGTGGTGAGAGCGGACAACCTTGTCTTGTTCCTGATGTTAGAGGAAATGGTTTCAGTTTTTCACCATTGAGAACGATGTTGGCTGTGGGTTTGTCATATATGGCCTTTATTATGTTGAGGTAAGTTCCCTGTATGCCTACTTTCTGGATGGCTTTTTATCATAAATGGGTGTTGGATTTTGTCGAAAGCTTTTTCTGCATCTATTGAGATAAGCATTGGTTTTTCTCCTTCAATTTGTTAATATGGTGTATCGCATTGAATGATTTGCGTATATTGAAGAATCCTTGCATTCCTGGGATAAACCCCACTTGATCATGGTATACAATCCTTTTAATGTGCTGTTGGATCCTGTTTGCTAGTATTTTGTTGAGGATTTTTGCATCTATGTTCATCAGTGATATTGGCCTGTAGTTTCCTTTGTGACATCTTTGTCTGGCTGGTATCAGGGTGATGGTGACCTCATAGAGTGAGTTTGGGAGTGTTCCTCCCTCTGCTATATTTTGGAAGAGTTTGAGAAGGATAGGTGTTAGCTCTTCTCTAAATGTTTGCTAGAATTCACCTGTGAAGCCATCTGGCCCTGGACTTTTGTTTGTTGGAAGATTTTTAATCACAGTTTCAATTTCAGTGCTTGTGATTTGACTGTTTATATTTTCTATTTCTTCCTGGTTCAGTCTCAGAAGGTTGTGCTTTTCTAAGAATTTGTCCATTTCTGCCAGGTTGTCCATTTTATTGGCATATAGTTGCTTATAGTAATCTCTCATAATACTTTGTATTTCTGCAGTGTCAGTTGTTACTTCTCCTTTTTCATTTCTAATTCTATTGAGTCTTCTCCCTTTTTTTCTTGATTAGTCTGGCTAATGGTTTATCAATTTTTTTTATTTTCTCAAAGAACCAGCTTTTAGTTTTGTGATCTTTGCTATTGTTTCCTTCTTTTTCATTTATTTTTTATCTGATCTTTATGATTTCTTTCCTTCTGCTAACTTCAGGGTTTTTTTGTTCTTCTTTCTCTAATTGGTTTAGGTGTAAAGTTAGGTTGTTTATTTGAGATGTTTCTGGTTTCTTGAGGTAGGATTGTATTGCTATAAACTTCCTTCTTAGAACTGCTTTTGCTGCATCCCATAGGTTTTGGGTCATCGTGTTTTCATTGTCATTTGTTTCTAGGTAGTTTTTGATTTCCTCTTTGATTTCTTCAGTGATGTCTTGGTTATTTAGTAGTGTATTCTTTAGCCTCCATGTGTTTGTGTTTTTTAAGGAATTTTTCCTGTATTTGATATCTAGTCTCATAGCATTGTGGTTGGAAAAGTTACTTGATACAATTTCAATTTTCTTAAATTTACCAAGGGTTGATTTTGACCCAAGATATGATCTATCCTGGAGAATGTTCCATGAGCACTTGAGAAGAAAGTGTATTCTGTTGTTTTGGGATGGAAAGTCCTATAAATATTAATTAAGTCCTTCCTGTGTAATGTATCATTTAAAGTTTGTGTTTCCTTATTTTCTGTTTGGATGATCTGTCCATTGGTGAAAGTGGGCTGTTAAAGACCCCTACTATGATTGTGTTACTGTCGATTCCCCTTTTATGGCTGTTAGCATTTGCCTTATGTATTGAGGTGCTCCTATGTTGGGTGCATAAATATTTACAGTTGTTTTATCTTCTTCTTGGATCAATCCCTTGATCGTTATGTAGTGTCCTTCTTTGTCTCTTGTAAGAGTCTTTATTTTAAAGTCTATTCTGTCTGATATGAGAACTGCTACTCCACCTTTCTTTTGATTTCCATTTACATGGAATACCTTTTTCCATCCCCTCACTTTCAGTCTGTATATGTCCCTAGGTCTGAAATGGGTCTCTTGTAGACAGCATATATATGGGTCTTGTTTTTGTATCCATTCAGCCAGTCTATGTCTTTTGGTTGGAGCATTTAATCCATTTACATTTAAGGTAGTTATCAATATGTACGTTCCTATTACCATTTTCTTAATTGTTTTGGGGTTGTTATTGTAGGTCTTTTCCTTCTCTTGTGTTTCCTGCCTAGAGAAGTTCCTTTAGCATTTGTTGTAAAGCTGGACTGGTGGTGCTGAATTCTTTTAGCTTTTGCTTGTCTGTAAAGCTTTTAATTTCTCCATTGAATCTGAATGAGATCCTTGCTGGGTAGAGTAATCTTGGTTGCAGGGTTTTCCCTTTCACCACTTTAAATATGTCCTGCCACTCCCTTCTGGCTTGCAGAGTTTCTGCTGAAAGATCAGCTGTTAACCTTATGCGGATTCCCTTG
Organism: Stenella coeruleoalba; assembly: GCF_951394435.1. Taxonomy (NCBI): domain Eukaryota; kingdom Metazoa; phylum Chordata; class Mammalia; order Artiodactyla; family Delphinidae; genus Stenella; species Stenella coeruleoalba. The sequence goes on from NC_137148.1 coordinate 54,763,058, forward strand.
TATGTTATTTGTTGGTTTCCCTTGCTGCTTTTAATATTTTTTCTTTGTATTTAATTTTTGATAGTTTGATTAATATGTGTCTTGGCGTGTTTCTCCTTGGATTTATCCTGTATGGGAGTCTCTGTGCTTTCTGGACTTGATTGACTATTTCCTTCCCTGTCTTAGGGAAGTCTTCAACTATAATCTCTTCAAATATTTTCTCGGTCCCTGTCTTTTTCTCTTCTTCTTCTGGGACCCCTATAATTCGAATGTTGGTGTGTTTAATGTTATCCCAGAGGTCTCTAAGACTGTCCACCATTCTTTTCATTCTTTTTTCTTTATTTGGCTCTGTGGCAGTTATTTCCATTATTTTATCTTCCAGGTCACTTATCTGTTCTTCTGCCTCAGTTATCCTGCTATTGATTCCTTCTAGAGAATTTTTCATTTCATTTATTGTGTTGTTCATCATTGTTTGTTTGCTCTTTAGTTCTTCTAGGTCCTTGTTAAACGTTTCCTGTATTTTCTTCATTCTATTTTCAAGATTTTGGATCATTTTTACTATCATTACTCTGAATTCTTTTTCAGGTAGACTGCCTATTTCCTCTTCATTTGTTTGGTCTGGTGGGTTTTTACCTTGCTCTTTCATCTGCTGCGTATTTCTCTGTCCTCTCATTTTGCTTAACTTACTGTGTTTAGGGTCTCCTTTCACAGGCATCAGGTTTGTAGTTCCCGTTGTTTTTGGTGTCTGCCCCCAGTGGGTAAGGTTTGTTCAGTGGGTTGTGTAGGCTTCCTGGTGTAGGGGACTGGTGCCTGTGTTCTGCTGTATGAGGCTGGATCTTGTCTTTCTGGTGGGCAGGACCACATCCAGTGGTGTGTTTTTGGGTGATCTTATTATGATTTTAGGCAGCCTCTCTGCTAATGGGCGGGGTTGTGTTCCTGTCTTGCTAGTTGTTTGGCATAGGGTGTCCAGCACCGTAGCTTGCTGGTTGTTGAGCAGAGCTGGATCTTAGTGTTGAGATGGAGATCTCTGTGAGAGCTTTTGCCATTTGATATTACTTGGAGCCAGGAGGTCTCTGGTGGACCAACGTCCTTAACTTGGCTGTCCCACCTCAGAGGCTCAGCCCTGACACCTGTCAGTCACACAGCTCAGAAGAAAAGGGATGAAGAAAGAAGGAAGGGAGGGAGGAAGGGAGGGAGGGAGGGAGGGAGAGAGAGAGAGAGAAAGAGAGAGAGAGAAAGAAAGAAAGAAAGAAAATTTTAAAGTTATTAAAGTAAAAAGAATTAAAAAGTAATAAAAAGGAAAGAAAGGAAGAAGAGAGCAACCAAACCAAAAAACAAATCCACCAGTGATAACAAGTGCTAAAAACTATACTAAAAATAAACGTTCAGACAGAACCCTAGGACAAATGGTAAAAGTAAAGCTATACAGACAAAATCACACAAAGAAGCATACACATACACACTCACAAAAAGAGAAATAGAAATATATATATATATCTTTTGGGAAGTCAGGTCTTTTGCCAGCGTTCTGTAGGTGTTCTGTAGGAGTTGTTCCACATGTAGATGTATTTCTGATGTATCTGTGGGGAGGAAGGTGATCTTCACGTCTTACTCCTCCGCCATCTTGAAGGTCTCTCTCTATTACCTATTTTTTAAGTTCTATGACCTTTTGTAAATGTTAAGTCAGAGATTCTCTTTGAATTCGTTAAGAGCAGAGACAGATGCTGAGCAAATAGACCATGTCATAATTTCCCAGTAGAATCCCACAAAACCATAGATCCAATTGGTCACTGCAGCAAAGGTTCCCCTTTATGTATGGGAAGAACCTAAATATGTTCTTCCCTCACACTGGAGAGAAGGGCTGGCCCGGGAAGGGTCATCTCTGCTCTCCCTCACAGTCTTCAGAAGTGCTTAGAGAAAGACTTTGGTGTCCAATGAGAATCAGAAACCTTGCAAAACAGGGTGTTCAAGAGACCCAACCACTGTTCTTTTGCCATGAAGACTTTAAGGAGTAAAGGTGACTCAAGAAAGGAGCATCCGGCCACCAACTCTCCAGACTGGGGAAGACTGTTGCGGGGTTGAGGTCCCCACAAAATAAACTCTGAGATGGAGATTTGTCTGTAGGCGGCTTACTGGACAGGGCTCTTGGGAATACCACCAGTGAGGGAGTAAAGCAAGCAGAATTAGGCAAAAGGATGAGTTGAGCTGTGATACAGTTACTACAAGGGTGTCAGTGGTTCCCACAGGGCACTCCAGAGTTGGGATGGCCCTTCAGAGTTGTCCCAGCTGGAGCTAAGCCTTTATATGCCCTCGCATCTTGGGCAAGCAGCTCTCTTCAGCCAGTTTTCTGGGACGGGCTCAGTTTTGAGACATCAGCAGGCAATACTCCCAACAGCTGGGGGGACAAGTGTCTAGGATTGGAGGACACACTATAGCATCCACTAAAGAGCTATAGGAGGATGTCAGTTCTCCTCTCATCAGACTATATCCTATTGTTGAGATCACATCAAAATCTGCCCCTGTCATTCCTCTTCAAAATTCCTCAACAGCTTCCCATCACCCATGGGAGCAAATAGATCTTCCTAAGTAAGCCTATGGGGATCTTCTTGGGCCTAGAGGACAAACCCCTTGTGCCATTTACCCCATGGAAACTAGGCTCCAGCCACATGGGGCTACTCACCAGTCCCAGAAACTACCATCCTCTTTCATGGCACTGAGCCTTTGTACATGCTGTTCTTTCTGCTAGAATGCTGTCTCCACTCTTATCTTCCTAGAAAATCCCTAATCATCCCTCACTCCTCAGAGTCATTTCCACCGAGAAACTTCCTCAGCTCCCCTGGGCAACTCACAGTGGCTTTACTCCAAGTTCCCACACAATATGTGCATCTACATCAGCCCCTGTAAGACAGACTAGTTCTGTACATCTGTATTCCCACTAGACTGGAAGCTTCTTGAAAACAGAACCAGGTCTGCCTTCTTTGTATCCCATACACAGGCAGCACGGGATTAAATGTTTGCTTAATGAATAAATAATTCAATGTGGAAGAAATGGTACTGGCAGTGTTAGCTCCATCACGGAACAGCAGATGAATTCTGACAAATTGATCAGAAGGAAAACAGGAAGTAAGGATGTGGGGAGAGGCAAGGTATTTGTAGCCAGCTATGCACCAGAAATATCTGGCTTTTGTATCATCTTTGGTTCTTGATATCTATTGTCCAAATTCAGCTTAACAGAATGGAGAGTATATTAGGGGCTCAAGTGGACAGCAAAATTGCTTTTAGGGTACAGTAACCAGAAACTCTCCCAAGGATGACTTCAAGGAAGGAGTATTGGGCTGCAAGATCCCTGGCTGAGGCTATTAACTAAATGATACGGTGGATCTCAGGAAGCATTTCCCTCTCTGTATATTCTCCTGCAGAATCTCTGCCATGACAAGAAGAGCACCGCACATGAATAACATGTTATTCAACTTTTCTGCATGGTGCTAATCGACGAAGGTGTTAATGAGGGGGTGGGCAATGGGGCTGTATGAGCTGAGAGTGTTTAGGCCAAAGAGGAAGATGGTCCCAAGTAACAGATAGAAGGAGAAAAGGGACGTAGGTTATTCTGGAGCTCCTTGCAAAGGAAAATGGAAGTGAAGGCTCTCATCTTTCTTGGCCTCTCATTTCATATCCATCCTCATTTCATATTTCTATCCTCATGAGAAATGCAACTAGCCCAAACCACGATGATAAGTGGTATCTTAGTCATATCTTCAAGCAAGTAACTTATTTTCAGAACCCCCCAATGCAAACATAATACACTGTATAATGAAGCAAAATTATCTAAGTTCATTGCAAACAGGCATCGAACCAAGTTTGTCTTCAATCAAAATGAATTTTAGGTCTGTCTTTATTTTCAGATCTTACTGCCTCATAAAAAAACCAGAGACCTATCTTTTGGGGAGAAAACAAATATTCTATTTCCTCAGAAAATGCCAAGGGTCCACAAATTTTAATCTGCTCCAGCTGGAGTGGAGGCTGGGGGCTTATTTAAGCTCACAAAGTATACCTTCTAGGGTTTCCTCCTGCTGATAAACCAAAGATCCTCCTCGACCAAGGTTTAGGTAGCTGTTTCCAGTATCCAAAGGAAGACTTCCCAGCCAAGCAATTGCTCCACCCACCTGAAAGCCTGCTTAGGATTCCATTTGAATGTAGGAGCTGATCTCTAAATATAACCCTGAAAGCAGCCTCTGCCATCATCCCTACACTTGTGGCTTCTCTCCTTCCAAAGTAATAAAATGAGATGGATGGGTCTCCAGGCTTTTTCCCTGAAAGGGCAGCTTGGGGTAATGAGACACAGGAGAACCACCCTCTGCTGTTACTCCCCAACCTTCTCTTTAGGGTGGGAAGTGGGGTGACAATAGTCCTCCACTCAGGAAATGCTGCCAAGCCCCAACCTCCCAGTCCCCACTGGGTCCCTCCCAAAGCAGACAGTCCCTGAGCTGAGCCAACTGCCCCAGGGCATCCAATAAACTCAGGAAAATCCTTAGAGGTGTGCCTTCTCCACCTCCTCTATCCAGGGTTACTGCTGTAAAATTCAGAACCTCAACATATCCTGTTCCTAACTGTGATCATTCTTGTCTCACCAGATGATATTCCACTAACCAACCAATATTTGTTCTTTGTCAATCACATTCACTAACCCTGAGATTCTTGACAGCAGTGCTGTGTCTTCCTCATCCGTGGACCTTCATCATCTTCCACAGTGTCAGGCACAGTGCAGATGCCCAGTAAATGCTGGATAGATGGAGGGATGGAGGGAAGGATGGAGGGAAGGATGGAGGGATGGAGGGAAGGATGGAGGGATGGAGGGATTGAGGGATGAGGAATTGTCTCAGTGTTGTACTTGGTAGACAGAAGGACAGATGATAGAAATTGCAGCTTGAGAAGCCTGACTATAGCTGTGCCCTGCAACTCAAGGAACGATCATGGAACCCACACCAAGCTCTGGGGGCTCCAAGTCAGAGCATGAAGGTGCAATGTCTCCTGCCTGCTGAGTCACCTGCCCAAAACTAAATCCAGCTGGGGGTGGAGTGGGCCCTTCCATAGCAGGCCCAGGAGGAAATGGAGCTGGGATAACCCATGGAACACAGTGCCCCCCTCACTAACACACCCAAGACAGACTTTCCTTTTCTCTGAGTGCTGCTTACCTCTGTGAGCAGAGGAGTGGAGGCATAGTCTTTCCCTGGTCCCCGAGCTAATGAGGGAGGCTGGGTGGGGCACTGCAACTGCAGCCCTTGCTGCCACACTGACCATTCATCCCAGATGTGACTGAGGAGGGCCTGGAGCCTGTTCATCTGTCCAGACAGCCACGTCTACACGTGTGCGGTTGGGCTATTATCCCCCTGGATAAAGCCTAAGAGGCCACGGGCCTTTGAATGGAAGGCAGTAGGGTTTGTGGAAATGCCATTTCATTGGCCCTGCTTTATTTCTGTCCAGGAGGAATCTTGCTATCACGTAGAAACAACTGAGCTACTCAGGCTGTAGGCATCCCGACAGGTTTCCTCTGACCAGGAAAGGAGAGGCGCCAGCACCACAGTAACTGAGGGGTAGAGGATGGAACTGAGCAAAAGAAAAGCCAGGCTGGAGTCAGATTATACTTCCTTGTGGTTAGAGTTTGGGCTCTGCTAAGACCCAGCTTCTGAGAGACAAGGGCCAGCATTTTCCCTTCACCCACCCTGGACCACTCTCCCCAGAGAGGCTCCCCAGGATGCAGGAAATCAGGTGGCCCTGCCCATCTAATAGAGAACACCTCCTTTCTGCTGTGGACTTTCATCCTGGCTTCTACTTGATGAAATGAACAGTTCAGAATCGGTTGGAAACAAAGAACCTGGCTTTATGGAAGCTGAACGTGAGGCTTCCTGACAACACCCACCACTCGTTTGGCTTTACTGACTAATTTCAACTAAACCCAAAGCTAGAGGTTTTGGTCCTTTCATGTTTTAGTCTTTTAATTGGCAAAGAGATATAGAAGTGCATTTCTATCATATAGAAGACTCTTTAACTAGACTTATTGTGGTGATCGTTTCACAATGTGTACAAATATGTGGCACCCCTGAAACTAATATAATGTAATATGTCAATGTGTTACCTCAATTTTTTTAAAAAGAAGAAAACTCTATCCCAGTTACACAGTAGATGGAAACTGTTTCCACAACAGCTGAGGTAAAGGAGAGCAGGGTGGTAACATTTTTTGAGTAAACCCTAGGTACCTGCCATAAGGTACTTCATTTGACTTAATTTCCCTTGATCTTCCCAGCAACCTCAAGAGGTTAAGTGTTACTATCTTCAATGTATGAGGAAATCAAAGTTCAGAGAAGTTGACTGACATGCCTACGACAAACAAGAGGAGAATCCATGTCCTTTCTGCTGCACCTATGGTTTTTAGCCCTGGTGGCAGAGGAGAATCACCTGGAGAAGATTTAAAGACCACGGGCACCCAAGTCCCATCCCCAGAGAGCCTGACTTAATTGGCCAGGAGTAGGTCTCAGATTTTTTTGGTAAGAGGACCAGTGGGCTACACCATGTTGCAATGGAGGGCACGTGAATCTCAAAAAAAATGCCTTATAGTTTTCATCTCATCTTTACCCCAACGCTAAGTCACCTACCACGTGACTCTAGCTCAGCCATGCAAGCAATTCCAGTAAGTCTTAGCTAGGGTGGAAAATCAGGGTGACAGCTGAACATTTTTTAGCTCATAAATGCTTTCAGCCTATCTACAAAGTCACACCACATCTCCTAGGTGACTGGGACTATTTTCCTTAAATTGGGAAATATTGAGCAAGGTGGATGACAACACTTGTGTGGAGACTTACACCTCCTGTAACTGGTAACTAATCTGTGGTGGGATTGGAGGTAACTTACTTTTGTGATTCAGCAGGCTTCCCCAGCCATAGAAGCAGGAGGAAAGGTGAACACTGAGCTGTCTTCCAGGGAAAATTTGGAGGCATGAACAAATTATCCCATGTTTAGGAAGCACTCTGGGCTCCTTGAGTAATAGCTAAGTGTCAGGGCCTGGTGTTATTGGTTTTCACACAAGTCCCAAGAATATTTGCTCCTCTCAACCTCACTCCCCAACCCACAAGTTATGCTCTGTGCCCAGCTAAGGCCCTCTGCATGTGCCCTAGCAGAGGGCAAAGCAGGGCTTGAGTTTGCCCCGTGAGGAGGCAAGTAAGCGTGCATCCTATCGGCAACTTTTGCCCTCATAACAGACACCTCTGAGCTGGAATTCATCTGCTGTGAATTCCCTAATGTTTGTTTAACACAGGCCAAGGAACCAGATCAACAAATGGTGCTGTAGTCGGGGAGAGGCTGTTCTTACTGGGAGGATTCCTTTGATGAAACACCAATCATTTTCAAATAAGTAGGCAATCCAGGCCCCAAGTTAACAAGTGGGAAGGGTCTCCAACCCTTCTGCAACCTTTGCCCCTTTAGTGCCATTTTCCCCTTGACCTTCTGTTTCAGCACAAAACCAGTTACTTTTCGTAAGCAGAGTCCATCTTTTCTTGAAACGACGCTTCCTGAACAGAGAACATAATCAGCTTCTCACAACCAAGGGAGCCTGACCTCACTGAAGGCTGCTGCTTTGTCGGGGAAGCCATTGTTGAATGTGTTCGAATTTGGCAGTATATGATTTTAAGTTCAGATTCAGATGTGTATGTATTTGTTATTGTTTCATTTATAGAACTTAAGAATGTTAAGGTGACATATCTTAGAGATCTAGATCTTAGAGATCTAGTCCATGTCTCTCATTTTAAGAGGAAACTAAAATCCAGAAAAATGAAGTGGCCAGCCTGAGGTCAGCCCAAGTGCTCAGAACTCTGCCCTCGGCCCTCCTCTGTTCTTTATCCCACATTCTGTCTTTAGAAAACTGCACAAGTTCCATAAGTTTAAATGCCACCACATATTAATAACTCTCAGCCCAGACCTCCCCACAGAACTGTTACTTTTCTACCCCAAGCCTCTCCCCATCCTCTCCCCCTGCCCCAAGGCTTCTCCTCGACATACTGCACCACTCTTCCAGAGTTGCTCAGGTCCAAAATCTTGCCATCATCCTTCAATTCTCCCTTTTTTACACACCCTATATCTAAGTCAGCATTCGTCCTAAATGGAGGTACTAGTTCCATTTCCAAAAATAAATCACTAATTCAACTCTTTTCCATAATCGCCACCAATACAACCCTGGTTTACACTGTAGTCAGCTCCCGCCTATTTTATTTCAATAGTTCTGAACTGGTCTCCCTCTCTCCACTCTCTCTCTTTCCAGTAGATGTGCCACGTAGTAATCAAAATAATCTTTCTAATAATGTATAAATGTGCGTCATCTCACACCCTTACTTACACTTAAAATGAAACCTAAACTCTTACCCTACTTTCGTGGCCCTAGACAGTCTAACCCTGCCAACCCATCCACCCTCCCCATCTCCCTTTTCACTCAATCTGGTCATACCGCTCATCTTTGTTCCTCGAACAGATTATTCTCATTCCTGGCTCTGTCTCTACATGGTAATTCCTTCTGCGCAGATTGCCCTCCCCACAGATCTCTGCATGGCTACCACTTTCTCATCCCTTGAATCTTGGCTCAGAGGACCAGTCACTGGCTACAGCAGCCACCAGGCACTGTCTGTCACATTCCCATCTTCTGCACAGCATTTACCCAGGGCTGAAACTATTTTACTCCTCTGTTTACATTCTCACCATCTATCACCCTTATGGAGTATAAACACCTAGAGAGCAGATTTTCTTGGTCACCACCACATCTCCCACTCTTGAAAAACTGCCAGACTCAGAACAGGCACTCAATAAATACACACTGATTGACGGATACTAAGAAATAGCAATAGAACCAGAAGTAGAATCTCTGCTTTTCAGTTCCCATTTAAGTGGTGTCTCAATCCTGCTTTTTGGTTTACTAGAAACAAAGATCCACTCAAGCTAGTTCAAAGGAAGGGAATTTTGAGGAGGATACCTATGGAGTGACAAAGTGCAATGTCTCTGCAATCCGAGAACAGGGGCCGTAGTAGAACCCCGCAGAAACCGAAGCTGAAGGGGGCCTCTGAACTCAAAATGGCTCTGGAGGGCTCCCTCCAGGGGGTCTTCCTTTTGGTCCACCATTGCCACTATTAACATATACTCTGTGTATCTGCTTCTTCCTTTCCTGTTCCAACTGGCCTTTATTCATTCCCTCAGCAAATACTTATTGAGGGCCAACATGCGCTAAGCCATGCTAACACTGCTTGCTTACCATTTTTGCTTCTCCTTTATTTCATCTACACAGGGCTTTGTGCCCCTATCAGCCTTGCTCATGATTTTTTTGCTTCAGTTCCGTCTGTTAGCGGCACCATTCTTCCTAGGTTGTAGTTGATATTCCCAAGACAAAATCTAACCAAACCAGTTCATCTTTCGGAGCTGGATCAAACATTATAGATCACTAAACAGCTTAGGAACCGGCAGCCTTTAGATCGGCTCAACTCTGGTCAAACCAGCTGTGTTCATGTGTGCTATCTGGCAAGGGCTCTGGGTGTAGCAGCTTCTTAAAGGAGAGACGGCAGGGCAGATATCATATCTCCAGGATAAACTTTAATCAGTGAGGGTGCATTTAGGCAGTGAGAAGAGACACATTTAGACATGTCAATTAGACCATTACTACGTCACCTTTGCCTAAGTCAATGGGCAATCTGGCGTCACTCACAGTTTCACAGCAGAAAAGTGATAGCATCTGAGCTTTGCTTTGGTAAAATTAACTTTTCAGAAATGTACGGGATAGATTGTAAAAAAGAAAAATATTGATATAAGAGGAAAAATGAGGAGCCAGCTGCAATATATTGAAGCACAAAGTCACGATAATCCGAGTTAGTGCATGAGCAGTGCAAAGGGACAGTGGTACAGCTGAGAGAGACACCAAGTGGCAGGAATTGGAATGTAACATCAATTCCACAAGCTTTGAGTGCCTACTGTATGTACACGGTCCCTTATTGAGGCCCTATATGTGTAAAGCACTGTGCCAAAGGTGTCACAGACATAATCACATTTAAGCCTTGAAAAAAACCTATAACGAGATGTATGTAATTTTGTAAACATTATATAGATGGGGAAACTTTAGGCTAGAGAACTAAATAACTTCCTCAAGATCACATAACCAGAAAGTGGCCAAGGAAACAAATGCTGTAGAAAGATGGAAGAATCCTAGGAGCAACGGGAAGAGGTCAATAGTATATCCACAAGATGGCCTGAGACTGGAGAATGCGCTGGGCCAAGAAGGGAGGATAACATGGGAGGAGATGGCAGGAAGCCTTGCGTTTCTAACTGGGATGAAGAGAGGGATGGCAACACGGCTTGAAGGATGGAGCCAGGCTTTACACTTGGCCTTGAAACCTGACCCTGTCTTGAGCAAATGCCTTCCCTCTTGAGATCCAATATCTTCTCCTGTAAAACAGGGATAATAATATCCCAAACCTTGCAGGTCTGGGTAGGGATTAGTGATCACATAAGGTAAGGTCTCAATAAAAAGTATCATTTCTGGGGTAAATAATTCTATTGCTATTACTGACAGATTAGTCAGGGGCAACATATAAACATCAGAAGAGATAACTAGTCAGAATTCTGTTGTTGAAGAGGTTTCAGGCTCCATGTTTCAGCTTAAATATTGCTCTGATGATGTGGACTACTAGGCATTGGGCTAATCTTTTCTTAGGAGTTAATGCATATGGCTGACTGGTAAGACAGGTCTAACTGTCAGTATCAAATGATCTCATCATATGAGTTAAACAGTCTGGACAGACGGGGGAAGGTAATTCTGTCCCCCACATACCGCACACCCTAGAAATGTGTGTGCAGAGCTGGAGTGCTGCCAGCAGAACGAAGCCTGCTCTAGAGGGGGATACACAGGTACAAAGCTATTCTCATCAGTAGCAGGTGATGAAAACTCCACTAAGTTACTGAGAACATCTTAAAACCCAGAATCCAGGCTTTAAATATTAATTTGACTTCAGTAAGAAAGAGCTAGTTTTTATCCATTAGCTGAAAAGCACTTCAGCTCCTACTTGTTATTTTTAAGCAATAATGTTTTTTTAAAGAGCCTAGGTCTGCTCCTCACAAGGGAGAGGACTGGCATGCGCAAACCCCAGCAGTCTTTGGCCTTTCCCGGTGTGGGATCAGAGGAGCAGTCAGCTAGCATTCCACTTGTGCCTTCCCCAGGCCACCAAGCCTGAAGCCTTCCTAAGGACGTGATCAGCCCCAATTCAAGATCAAACTGACTCCACAATGCAAGGTGGAAAAGTCCCATTAGCCAAACCACTGGGCAGAGTTTCAAGAAACAGCCATCTATTTCTGATTCTTTTCTATACTGGAAACATACAAAATATAGAGCTACTCAGCCCCCAGGCCCCCGAAACCCATAGGTTCTATTGCCGTCTGATGCCATCCTACCCTACATGCACAATGCCGGATAAGGGGCAACAAATAGTTTGATGCCCCAATTCTAGATCTTTTCTCCCTCACTTTGAGAGCAGAATTCATCTGAATGAGAATGATTACCTTTTAACTAGATGTTAGTTTCATTCTAATCAAGGCTTGGGAAAGAATCAGGGAAGAGTCTTCTCGGAAAAGGAGTCTGAAGGAAGAAGCTGGCAGGATTCCGACAAACATAGGTGTTAAAGAAAATCTGACAACATGAATCTGTTCACTAGGCTGAAAGAAAATATACTGTATATTTAAGGCAGAGAAGCAACGTTGCATAACTTGAAGGAGAGGGGGGCATTCACTTTATAATCTATGTGAATAGTGCCCCCTGGAGTTGTGCAGTGCACAACCTGTGACACCAAACTTAGACAACCCTGATTCAGGGTATCTAAGTCAGAAAAATGCCTATAACAATTTCCACAAAGGTGTAGCAGCTTCGGGCTATTAAAACTTTAAGTTGTTGTAGATTATTCTGTAGAAAATTCTTAAGGCACACAGTAAAACCCAAACTTCCCAAAGAGTCATACTCTAACCGGGGGGACCTGGTTAAAATCATCTAGACCATTCCCTCATTGTGCAGATGAGGCAATTGAAGGCCGGAGATGTAATATGTCTTGCCCAAGGTCAACAAACCTATGCTAAAAAGGTGAAAGAGCTTCTCTGCTTCCTATAGACAGCCGAAATAGGTCGCCTTGCTGTGAATGGTATTCAGCCCCCCCAGACCCCAAATGGAGTCTTATTCATCATTATCATTTCATATTTTTGGAGCACCTTCTAAATGCTGAGCCTTGAGAATACAAAAAATGTTCCTCCCAAGAGTCCCAAACCATGGGGAGATAGTAGGGCAGCTTCGCTTCAATTACACACAACCTTTAGTCTAGGAATTGAGGACTTTGCTAGAAACATTTCCAGGCACAAAGGTAGCATACTCTTTCTTGAGCCGTGAAGGGTTATGGTCTACTGAACAAATCCTTATTTGGGCAATTTTTTTAAATGTGTTATGTCCCCGTTGGAGTTGACTGACTTCTTTGAAGTTGTTTTGGTTTACTGGTTAAATATTTATTTGTTAATATATTTACAAGCCGTATTATTTATATGATACATTCGAAGCCATTATGAACTATTGGGTAATTATCCAAAGCACGAAAACCAAAACCGATGGTCATTTATGAGGAAAATGGGCAACGTACGAGGTACTGAGGTTGGTCTTTAATTTAAATTTTATTTTTAACACAGTCATTCTACTCTTTCTAATGGGAGTTTTATGTGTATTTGAGTGTTTGTGGTGAGAGCAAGGTGGGAGGAGAGTGAAGCCCTTTTACCAAAAACCAATGCAATTAAAGTGCTTTATGGACAAGCTCTCTGCCAAATTTCTTATTGAAATCAAAGACACCTTTGAGTTAGTTACACAACAGCAGGGCAGAAAGCACCTGCAAGTCACGTCTGTTTCTCATTTTGTGCTCATGTAACTCAGATGCCCTGTGGATTAAGTGAAATCCGCTCCTGAGTTGAAATTGTGTACACCACGTGTCAGCTCAGTTTGAATTTGGAAACAGGAGCTCAGAAGGTGCCACTCAAACATGTGGCTCTGGTTTTCCCCGAGTGTAACATGAACAAGGGAGTCATGTTATGGGTGCCAGTGTCTCTAGCTTCATTGTAAGTAAGAGATACGGCAGGACCGTGTTTCCATTTAATGGTGCTCCCCTTCACCCCCTCCCCATATCAGTTCCCACTTAAATGTTCATGAGGGAAGGTCATGACACGGAACAAGGAGGGTTGTAAAGGTACACGTCGACAGTTCATGCCTTGTGCATGCATTCACAACCATGTCCTGACACAGAAAAAGGAAGCCAACCAGAATGTGTGATCCAGCATCCCCAGGTAGCCAGCTATGGGTCCTTCCTCTGTGTAGATTCTGTTTGTGGCCGACATAAATGGAGAAAGAAAGGTCTGGAGAAACTGCACTGGGGTAAAATTAATACTCAGTACAAAACAGTACTCTGATGTTAAGACCCCAAATTCTTTCCATTTCAACCCAAAGAGGCCTCTTTTAAATATTAGCACCAACAAGGAACCCTGGATTTTCTTCTCTCTGATCACATTTTAGAATACCAGCTCCTTGTCTGCCTCTTCATTTGTCCCACTGACTTAACATTTTGTGAGTAACTACTCTAAGCTCTCAAGCATCAACAGTCCGGAATTATGAACAGCAAGGACTTTGCTTTCATGGAGTTTCCTTTCTGTCTGGGGGAAGGGGAGGAATTGGCTTTGAACTAGCTTAGCGAAGGCGTGTTCCAGTTAAAGTCAAGTCTCCATGTGGCATTCCAGATTTACACAGGATAAACTGGGATGTGCTAATTTGCTTCAAAAAAAAGATTCAATATTTTACTAAAAAAAAAATCACAGAAGGATTCCCTTTCAATCTAAAATTCCCAACCACCCTCCCACCCCGCCAAGTGATTTTATTTATTTGGAATTTTTGAGGACTCCTTCAACTGTTAAAGTGAACACTGCACTGTTCTGGAGTACAGCCCCTCATCACCGGCATACATAAACATTCATTTTTACTGCATAAAAGAAGTTCCTGAAGAAAGCATCACTTATCCCAGAATAAAAAAAAAAAAACAATACCCTACTCTGAAAAGACTGCTCAGCAGAGACTACAGGCAGGCCTAGAAAGAAAGAGTTGTAGGGACTCCAGTACTGGCGACTTCATTGGAGCCTCTCTGTACCCTCTTTATCTAAGTCAAGGGCAAGGAAATTCTGGCGTCGAGGGGGATTTTCTTTTCAGTTTCTCTGGATTTTTCTCATTGACATGAATGAGGGTAAAAGGAAAAAAAAAAAACCACTAATACAACTTTTTAAATGAACCTGGTGAGGTGAAGACATCATTTTCTCTCCTGACACTTTCAAATACTCGGATACTTAATTGTCTGTCACCAGAATCTCTCTTTATGAGTACCCACAATTTGTCCCATTAGCAATTAGAACAGTTTCTCCACTGAGCTTTGTCTGAGAAATAGAGAGATGCCATACCAAACACACAGACTTAGAAGAAATGAGAAAGACACTGAAAAGACCATTTCCTAAGGTTACAACTGGCCTCCTGTTATTTTCCCCACACTGGGGTTTTATTGATCAGTGACCACATTTCTCCTCCAGACTGTTGTACTGCCAGGAAGCTTCCTGGTCCAGCTGCATAGCGGTTAGTTGGCATAAAAAGTTTTTTTTAAAGCATCAGCCTTACCCTCCCCCGTTTAGGAAAGTTAATGCCATATCATGTTTTTCAGCCTCATGGATTGGAAGGCTATCCTATTTATATAGGGGAAGCAAAAGTGAAGCCAACCCTGGGTGTTTCCGCAAGCTTTTCATCTGCCCAAGAAGGATTCAAATGGAAAGGCTTCATAGGAATTAGATAAGTTTAGAAATACAGGTACAAAAGGGTATTCAGAAGTCAAACGAGCCATTCTTCCATTGAAGAGCTTTGCTTTCGATTAAAGATTCATGCTCAGTACAGTCAGTGTGTCTTAAATTAGCCAGGGAGAAATCTTCTTAAGGAAGAGAGAAATAAATGTACAAATAAAATGAGACCAAGGTGGGAAGAAATCGAGTGGGGTTTTTTTTTTCCGTCCCAGTGTTAGATCAGTCCAAACAGACAATAGCCAAAGCCAAGTCTCCATACACATGTCACAACCTTAGATCTTCAAGGTCTCTCCTGGCCAAGTGTTTGGGTTCCTATTGTGCTGACACATTGGAAAACCGCACTTGACCTTCAGAGGAGGACCAGGTCTTTTTTGCTGCTACTTAGACAGCACTCAGAGTTCATCTTTGGCTGTGACTTATTTTAAACAGCAACTATGCAACTACCTTGGCAGGATGTGAGCCACAGAATCAGTGTCTGGGTCAAGTAGAAGAACTCAATTTACCTTTATCCATAACAGGCCACTCCGCCCGATAGGAAACAGAGAGCAGAGATGTGCCTGGGGGTCCATGTTTTCCTAAGCTTCTCATTACAAGTTACTAGTCCATGTCTTTTATTCATGCTGCGATCTTCCTCAACTGAATTATTTACATGAAAAAAAAAAAAACTGAAGACTATTTTCAAGGGGAAAAAACGTTTCCTTGGGCATACTCAGGTTACTGACAACTCCCAGCATGAAAGTCAAGCCTTGAACTATCGGTACTCTAACTACAGATCCCAGAGAAAAACTTTTGAGAAATCACTCACAAAGGTCATAGAAGACTTAAAGTCCATACATCAAAATGCCACCCATTTTCTGGAGTCGGCCACACGGTAAGAAGTGAAACCGACGTATTTTATAATGGCAACGTGGCCATTTAGAGATGCCTGCCAAGAGCTGAACATGATACCCAGCACTACGGCTCAAAAGCCTGTATTCCAAGTAGCCACCTCAGTCTTAGGGTAAGATAGATCTCAAAATAGACACTTAAAAGGGGAAAAGATAGACATTTGACTTCAACTTGATATCGTATTGCTAATTCCTATGAGTTCTATCAAATGAATGGTGTGGAGGAGTACAGAAAGACCAACTCCATTCATGATAAGAATCATTAGGAATTCATAACAAGAGCAAGTCATGGCTATTGTAAATAGAGCTGCAATGAACATTTTAGTACATGACTCTTTTTGAATTATGGTTTTCTCAGGGTATACGTCCAGTAGTGGGATTGCTGGGTCGTATGGTAGCTCTATTTTTAGTTTTTTAAGGAACCTCCATACTGTTCTCCATAGTGGCTGTATCAATTTACATTCCCACCAACAGTGCAAGAGGGTTCCCTTTTCTCCACACCCTCTCCAGCATTTATTGTTTGTAGATTTTTTGATGATGGCCATTCTGACCAGTGTGAGGTAATACTTCATTGTAGTTTTGATTTGCATTTCTCTAATGATTAGTGATGTTGAACATCCTTTCATGTGTTTGTTGGCAATCTGTATACCTTCTTTGCAGAAATGTCTATTTAGGTTTTCTGCCCATTTTTGGATTGGGTTGTTTGTTTTTTTGCTATTGAGCTGCATGAGCTGCTTCTAAATTTTGGAGATTAATCCTTTGTCAGTTGCTTCATTTGCAAATATTTTCTCCCATTCTGAGGGTTGTCTTTTGGTCTTCTTTATGGTTTCCTTTGCTGTGCAAAAGCTTTGAAGTTTCATTAGGTCCCATTTGTTTATTTTTGTTTTTAATTCCATTTCTCTAGCAGGTAGGTCAAAAAGGATCTCGCTGTGATTTATGTCATAGAGTGTTCTGCCTCTGTCTTCCTCTAAGAGGTTGATAGTGTCTGGCCGTACATTTTGGTCTTTAATCCATTTTGAGTTTATTTTTGTGTATGGTGTTAGGGAGTGTTCTAATTTCATTCTTTTACATGTAGCTGTCCAGTTTTCCCAGCACCACTTATTGAAGAGGCTGTCTTTTCTCCACTGTATATTCTTGCCTCCTTTATCAAATATAAGGTGACCATATGTGCGTGGGTTTATCTCTGGGCTTTCTATCCTGTTCCATTGATCTATATTTCTGTTTTTGTGCCAGTACCATACTGTCTTGATTACTGTAGCTTTGTAGTATAGTCTGAAGTCAGGGAGCCTGATTCCTCCAGCTCTGTTTTTCTTTCTCAAGATTGCTTTGGCTATTCGGGGTCTTTTGTGTTTCCATACAAATTGTGAAATTTTTTGTTCTAGTTCTGTGAAAAATGCCATTGGTAGTTTGATAGGGATTGCATTGAATCTGTAGATTGTTTTGGGTAGTAGAGTCATTTTCACAGTGTTGATTCTTCCAATCTAAGAACATGGTGTATCTCTCCATCTATTTGTATCACCTTTAATTTCTTTCATCAGTGTCTCATAGTTTTCTGCATATAGGTCTTTTGTCTCCTTAGGTAGGTTTATTCCTAGATATTTTATTATTTTTGTTGCAGTGGTAAATGGGAGTGTTTCCTTAATTTCTCTTTCAGATTGTTCATCATTAGTGTATAGGAATGCCAGAGATTTCTGTGCATTAATTTTGTATCCTGCTACTTTACCAAATTCATTGATTAGCTCTAGTAGTTTTCTGGTAGCATTTTTAGGATTCTCTATGTATAGCATCATGTCATCTGTAAACAGTGACAGCTTTACTTCTTCTTTTCCCATTTGGATTCCTTTTATTTCTTTTTCTTCCCTGACTGCTGTGGCTAAAACTTCCAAAACTATGTTGAATAAGAGTGGTGAGAGCGGGCAACTTTCTCTTGTTCCTGATCTTAGAGGAAACGCTTTCAGTTTTTCACCATTGAGAACGATGTTGGCTGTGGGTTTGTCATATATGACCTTTATTATTTGAGGAAAGTTCCCTCTATGCCTACTTTCTGGAGGGTTTTTATCATAAATGGGTGTTGAATTTTGTCGAAAGATTTTTCTGTATCTATTGAGATGATCATATGGTTTTTCACCTTCAATTTGTTAATATGGTGTATCACATTGATTTATTTACGTATATTGAAGAATCCTTGCATTCCTGGGATAAACCCCACTTGATCTTGGTGTATGATCCTTTTAATGTGCTGTTGGATTCTGTTTGCTAGTATTTTGTTGAGGATTTTTGCATCTATGTTCATCAGTGATATTGGCCTGTAGTTTTCTTTCTTTGTGACATCTTTGTCTGGTTTTCTACAAATGTCTTGATATTATTTAAAGACTATTACAATTTTGCCTACTTTACAATTTTATTGGTGTTAATATCAATAATTTTAGACCTACTTTGCAAGATTGCTAGTGTTGCTTAAAGATGCTGGCAGATTATAAAGATAGCACTAATTCTTGCCTGATAAGCTTGCTCTTTTTGTCCTAGAATACTGAGTGTGATGTGATTTTTCATGAATAATTCTGAAAAATTCAACCCTGCTGAAATTCCACACACAGAGCTAAAAGGCTCAAATAGTCTTAGATTCAAATTAGCCAGATCATAATCAGATTCAATACTGTAGGCAGAGCAAACAACAGACAGACAGACTGACCATTGTTTGTAGACATCTTTTCTTATCATACTTCATTAACACTAAGAGAGTCTTCATTTCTTTGTCTGAATCGTGAAAACATCTGGAGAATTTAATTAATGCATTGAATCACACTGAGTAATCCAGGTCTTAAAGGTAATGTGTGTTCGCTTACATTTCTTGGTTTCTGTAAAGAAAATGGCCACTTTCATAAACTGACAGCAGTCAGAATGGCACAATGCTTACATTGGTGATATCTGGCATTGGTTTCCAACCCTGAGTCCTGGTTCTGCCTCCTGACCAGTGACCTACATAATCTTGCTAAGGAAGATTCCAGATATCATTACTCTATACATCAGTTCACTCGTTTGGTCAATGGCAATGAACATTATCAACTGTTGTTTCTTTCACAACTATGGTGATTTATTTTATATAATAATCATTTTTGTATCAGGTCCGGTGCTAGGCATTGAGATGAGTAAAGCTCAGCCCTTGCTTTCAAAAAGCTCACAATTCCCTGCACATAACTAACTATAAGGTAGTGAATGAGAATAAGGAAAAAGAGAGAGGAGGGTGGCAGCTCCTAGTGTAGGCTGAAAATATAATTAACCAGTCTTGAGATTTCCATTGCACCATAATGCAAATGCCACCCACCAGAGTCTGTCAATCTCTAGTTACACCCTTATTTAGACAGAAGAAAGAAGACAGTTGAATAGAGGGAAAATGCCGATATTTCTCGTTGACTTGTAAATATGAAAATGTCAAGCAATGAAAAGTATATACCTTTATATACAGATTATGAAGCAAATATTTCACCCAAAATATAAAATAGGCTGAAATCCATGGAGAGGAAAGAGCTTTTATACACAGAGTTTTATAATTTGCAGCCCACCACTTCTCTCAAAGTTTTTTTAAGCGTAAATACCCTCATCCTTCAAGTTCACCAATGTGTAGGATGCAGCTAAGATAGCTCAACACTAATAATGCATTCAAAACCACAAAGTTCAACTTGATAGGCATTTATGGCATGCATACTTTGTGCCAATATCCTTATCTTAATAGTTTCAATTTCAAATAGCATTCTGAATGAGAAGGATTTTATTAGTTTACATAAAGTTTCAGGGATTTTGCCCCACTTACTGGGAAAATGCATAAGAACATTTTTTTAAGTCTTCCTTTTAAATAAAGGAGCAATATTACTCATCATAGCCTAACCATCAATATTTAATTATTCTAAAACCAAAAAGCTTAAAGTTAAAGGAAATGAATTCAATAAATTCTCAAGTGAAAATTATATATCCCCAACGAACACAGTTATTTAGGATTGTTCCATCCCAGGAGACATAAGTTAAACATATTCTGATTAAACACCTACTATGTGTAAGGCACATAATTACTGGAAGAGGAAAGAAATCATTTCTACCCTTAGAGAATAACACTCTAACAACCAGTTTAACTGACTGAAACTTCCAAGCAGAGTACTATTTATGCATTTGAATAAATGAGTCTGAATATCACCCTAAGAATGAAACAAACAAAAAATTTTGATTTAGCTGTTTTTCACTGGAACAGAGACTTGTTTTATCATACACTAGGTACAAACTCAAAATATAAATTCAGGAAATATATTTCCTACATGATAGGTGAGCTTGTATATAGAAAGGTGCATTCAAAGCAGAAATTCTACTTCAATTACACAGGTCTTCAGCTAATGAAAATTCTTGATTAAACTTTCATTTTCAAAAGCAGATACCTATAACAATAAAACGAGTCAAAAAGGCAAACAATAGTGGAATAAGTAGTGATTGAGTTAAAGTTATTGCAAAAGAAAAATTCAGTCACTGAGGACCAAATTAATCAACATCAAATTTAAACTACAAAACTATTTAAACTACATAAAATGGTATATCATTTTGCTTTTCATATAATCTTCAATTTTGAAAAGAATGATGCCCATTCAAAGAACTTCTCAAGTGAGTAATATCAGAAACACAAAGAAAGAGGAGAAAAGGAAAAGAGCAACAATCATTTCCAAAATAACAGAGCACAACCTGTTTATTGTAAGAAATATTTAATAAAGAAGTTTTCCAGTGGTGATTTTGATAAAATTGGAATTTTTTCAATTTAGATTGATATTACCAATGTTCACATACATCTGATCTTTGCTCAATATTATTAGGCTATGTTACGGACTCTGTAAATAAATATCTAACATTTAAACAGGCTTAAAATGGACCATGTAACATGCTTCAAGCTACGTTTGAAAATTATGTTAAATGAAAATATATCTCTATGAAAAATGCTTCTGACACTTTTAAACTAATAGAACATTAAACACAAAAGAAAAATCCAACAGGTTTACATTATGTTTCAGCTTTTAAGTTACTCAACTAGGATTATGTGTGGCTTCCCCATGTTTGGAATCAATTCAGATAGTTCAGATCCCATTGTAGCCAAGTCTACAAGATTGCCCTGATTCTTTTGTTAGATTGACAAATTTTTCATGTCAAATATGACTTGAAATAAATAAGCCATTATACTAACCTTGGAGTTAACTTTGTTATAAAAAGATAATTATAATGGTCTGTGGTAACTAATTTTGCTCTCTTTTAACATGAGGGTATCAGAAGAAGCTTTTAACTATTTAGACTTCTAAGAAAAGTCCAGGGCTTCCCTGATGGCGCAGTGGTTGAAAGTCCGCCTGCCAATGCAGGGGACACAGGTTCGGTCCCGGTCCGGGAAGATCCCACATGCCGTGGAGCGGCTGGGCCTGTGAGCCATGGCCGCTGAGCCTGCGCATCCGGAGCCTGTGCTCCGCAACGGGAGAGGCCACACAGTGAGAGGCCCGCGTACCGCAAAAAAAAAGAGAAGTCCATAAAAGGTGAATGTTTACCTTGAACACCACAATCAGATCCAAACTGACATATATTTTATGGTTTACAGTAAAACCCTCTCACTGTTTCACTCACCTAAGAAGAACTGGTGTACAGCAACCAAGTTAAAGGATAACTGACCAGTGTGGCAGCTTTGAGCTGGAAAAGGAGGGCTAGCTTTTAGAATCCTAGTTCTATGTGGCTATAATCAAAGGCTCAAAAATAATTTTAAATGGACAAATAAGGTCTTAGCAGACTGAATCTCCCACAGATAACAACTATAAACTCCGGACAAAAACAAAACCAAGAAGAAGCCAGCTACCTGAAGACACTGGACAACAACCAAGAGCAGGCAGATTCTGGAAGAAAGTTAACACTTGAAAGAAGAAACCAACACTGGGTGAGTTTCCTGTTTTCATGGATTCTAGGATGAGGGCAGGATCTCAAGAAGTAAAGAACCAGAAATGGGGAGCTCTAAATTCTGTGTATGACTCTTCCCAAATCTCTGGCGACTGAAGCACAAGTGTGTGGTCAGACTCCAAGCAGCTTAGCCAAGGATAAAACAACTAAGCTGAGATTGAAATGGCCATCCAAGAAACAGCAGTTGCAGCTATAGGACAGTTAATTGCCTACTATAACAAAAGAAATCAAATCTATTCAAGGAAATACACAATATACAGAGTATCCACAACAAATCATTCACAATCTTCAGAATATAATCCAAAAGTGCTCCACATATGGGAAATGTAACCCATTCTCAAGAGAAAAGACAATCCTAAGAAGCCAGTCATGAGGTGGCCCAGATGATGGAATTTTCAGACAAGGACTTGAAAGCAACTATTGTAACTATGCTCAATCACATAAAGAAAAATGTGTTTTTATTACATGAAAAGATAGGAAATGTTAACAGATAACTAGAAACTATTTTTCTTAAAAGAGAACCAGATGAAAATTTTAAAACTGGAAAATAAAATATCTGAAAAAAAATTGTGACAGGCTTAACAACAGAATGGAGGTGACAGAGGAAACAGTCAGTGAATTTAGAGATAGATCAATAGAATTGCTCTAATTTAAAAGAAGAGTGAGTAAGAACATTGGGAAAAAATGAACAGGGACCTATGGGACCATATCAAAATAAGTTACCAAACATAAGGTAACCAAAATTCTAGAAAACAGGAAAGAAAGAATGGAACAGAAAATATATTTGAAAAATTAAGAGCCAAAAATTTCACAAATTCAGTGAAAGATATAAATTTACAAGTTCAAGAAGCTTGGTGAGCCCCAAGAAGGATGAATACAAATAAAAACATGACTAATCACATGACAGTTAAACTGCTAAAAAACCGCAGATACAGAAAAAAACTACAAAAAGTATCACATACAAGGAAACAATGATTCAAATGGTAGGTGACTTCTCATCACAAACAAACCAGAAAACAGAACAATGCATTTAAAGTTCTGAAATAAAAATAATTGTAAACTCAAAATTCTTGATTCAATTAAAATATCCTTCAAGAATGAAATAAAATGAAGACATTTTCAGACAAAAGGAACAAAGAGAATTTATCACAGTAGCCCTGCACTATGAAAAGTGCTAAAGGAAGCTCTTCAGGCTGATGGAAATTTGAATCTTCAGGAAGGAATGAAGAACATTAGAAATGGTTAGAATATTTTTTATGAAAGAATTATGGAAAAATAATTAAAATTATGTCACCCAAACTTTGCGAATCTCAATATTCCAGTCTAAGAGAAGAAATAACAATGCTATGAGGAATATATGTGAACAAGCTTCATGAAAAAGTTAATTACTATTAAAAATATATGGTGTGCTTATAAACAAGTCCAGAATCAGGGGAAAATCACAAGATTTTAGTGTTCAGCTTGGCATTTATTTAACAAGCATTTCATGGATACGTATTATTTGCAATATAACATGCTACATGCTTCAGATTTTCTGCTTGAAAAAAGAAGTGGCTTTAACTTCCAAACTAATTTCATAAAAATTATTGGTAAGCCAGGACTTTAGGGAATTTAGAAGGAAAATGCAAAATAGCCAAAAACTGTTAAATAATCAATCTGCACCTTTATTCTAAAAGTCACCTCCTACAAGTTCAGCTGTAGAGAGAGAATCCGTATGTTTGTATATTACCCGCTCTAAGTTTTTACTTAATTTGTCCTTGCAAAACAGTGCAGTGTTTAGTCACCAAATTACATTTTTGCCCACCTGGTTTCCCTTCAAGCTACTCAAAGAATACATGTCTCAGTGTAGCCCACATAAGAGAGAGTAAGGACAAAGGAACCCAGCTGCTTCATTCTTGACACCTAGAAATTTGCAGTGACTCCACACCCATGGGAAGACAAATGGCTACCCACCTACCTGTCTTTGTGACATTACAAACAAACAAAACAGAAGATGTATGTATACATATAATATATAGGAAAACCAAAAGATACTAAGCATAAAGCTCAAAGTACTGATATTTTTAGAAATGTTGATTCCGGGAGAGATTCAAACTTCATGTTCCTTAAGCAGTTCTAAAAATCCCTAACTTTTCCCATTCTCTTTTCCCTTCCCATCTGGGAAGGGAATAAACTATTACTACTCTTGCTCAACTCTATACTCTGATGCATTGGGGTCAGAAATTACAAATATTCCATATAGAGATATCTTTATCACACATTACTGAAATGTCAATTAAATAAAAATCATGAAAGAATATCATATATCAGAGTTTCATCTTAAATTCCCCTTCGGCTTCCTTATATTTCTGTTTTCCACTCCTATCTCTACACCTTCTTCTAAGCCACTTTCTGAGATGGAAGTAACTTTCCACCTCACTTTGCAGAGACATCTGCCTGTCCTAGTTGAACAAGGAATTAAGGACCAACATAGCGTGTATGATGACCTGGTTAGCCAGCCTTCATCTCCCCACTTGACTGTGCTGTGTAGAATCAGGTACTATTTTCATTTGTAGTTGCAAGTTCATATATTATAAGAGGAAGCGAAAGGAGAAGTCGCTATCATCATAGGTGCCCCTGTCAAGACTAGACTGTCAGTCTGGCTTGTTCCTAACCCTGGCAAGCAGAAAAAGGATATTTATGGGCTATGTGGTCTTTGATGTACTTATTTTGCAAAGCAGTGGCTAGAACCCATTCAAGACAAGCCAAACTATCTGTTTTAGGACTTTATTTTGCCTATAAGCCCAGTGAAGGTCTGTCCCACCCAAATCTTTTGTACCTTTTATGTAAGTGAGTTTCAGACCGTACTATTCCATCAGTACATTCCACTTTCCCTAGGAACTTCCTTTGCATTTCTTAACTTTAGAAAATTAAATCTTTCAATAAGATGTTTCATCTTTACATTCTAAAGAGCCAAAAAAGCTGACTGATCATCGTCCAAGAGAAACAGACATAGGCAGACCAGTTTACTGTCTGGTACACTCAACTGGAAATATATTAGTGGTGGTAACTGCTCAAGGATTGGGATTGAAAGGATGGATTGCAGTGGGAAGCCTGTTTAACAAATATTGCAGTTAGGGCTTCCCTGGTGGCGCAGTGGTTGCGAGTCTGCCTGCCGATCCAGGGGACACGGGTTCGTGCCCCGGTCCGGGAAGATCCCACTTGCTGCGGAGCGGCTGGGCCCGTGAGCCATGGCCGCTGAGCCTGCACATCCGGAGCCTGTGCTCCATAACGGGAGAGGCCACAACAGTGAGAGGCCCGCGTACCGCCAAAAAAATATATATATATATGTGTGTATATATATGTATATATATTGCAGTGAACACCACCTACACGTTGGAAGGTAAACTAGGTAATAAACAAAAGATGAAATTAATATGCATGCTCAGTCCCCAAAGATAGCCAGATGGCTGGCTAAGACATCAGATGTTTCCTCTTTGCCTCTGCAGAGAGAATCACCCCTTTGTGCACTGAGTGGCACAGCTGACATTTTCTGTGAGCATGGGCATCCGATGGTGGACAATAAGGACCATGAAGCAGCCTAGGTGGCTCTAAGGACTTTGAGCTCCAAGCCATGCCAGGAGTCCCCAGGGGCCAGAAGCCACAAGGAACAGCAGTCATATATTGAATAAAGGGCAAATTTCACAAGCACAGTGCTGACCACCTCACTGCGGACTCATGCTGCCCAGGGAAGAAAGGAGGGAAATACGAGGGCTGCAGGACTAAAAGGTTTATTTTCTCTGGGCCTCAGGAGCTCCAAGTGTCCCAGGTTTCCCACTCGGTGTGGTCAGGGTGTGACTAGAGCCACATACGGAAAGCTCTTTTGTTCCCACTTCACTGTTAGAAGACAAAGAAGCCCTTATTTGTTCCTAAAGGGAGCAGCCATCTCCACAGCTTTCGTCCTATTCCAAAATGGCATATTGTGAAAGGGAGTCACTTACACTAAGCCCCAAGCACAGAGGAAAATCTCAATGCTGAAGACTGGGCTCTCTGGACACACCTACCACCAAAAAATGCCTTTCCAATGTTCCCTCACTTTTTCCTTCTGCTTTCTTTGTCCTTCCATCTCTCCATTTAACTGTTCCACCTGTGTTTCACTAAGATTTCTCCAACTAGCAAATAACTAAGCAGCCTAAAACAAAAAGACCAGGGACCAGCACCTAATGCCAAGACAACAGGCAGCATCTCTCCGGCTCTCCATCTCCTCCCGAAGGTTTGGAAGACAAATAAAGAGCACGCTGTGCCGTGACCACCTAGGCTACTCAGACCTCTGTTCTACACCTGAAGCTTGATGCCTTTCTGTAGACTTGGGATGAATGAACTCCTCATTCTGTAAATATTGTCAAGAAGTCTTCTTAGGCAACAAAGGGCAAGACACATTGGTGGCCTAAAGAAATACAACACCACGGGCGTTCTTGGTTTACTCGGTAAACGTGATCCTTTCCAGTACTGAATAAATCTTGATTTTGTAAATCAAACTCTATCTTAAAGCCCTGGCAGAACTCACAACTTAGAGCAATACTGTGGTATATTACCTTCCGAACCCCATTCTCTAAAGGAGTTCTTAACTGAGGTTCATGACTTCCCAGGTATCTGTGGATAGAATTTAGAGAGGGCATGGGGAAAACATTTATCTTTATTTTCAATAATGACTCAAAAATTGTACTTTCTTATATGATGACTGTAGGCAACAAACCACAGTATTATCAGTACCACTAATTTTGTCAACAGTTGAGATCTCAGATATTTTCATACCACATTAGAGTTTTTGCAAATATCACTTAAGCTCAACTTGGAAATTATAGTTATGATTAGACTGCTGCTAGACCTTAATTATTGCATTACTAATGAAATACATACATTACTATATCATCCATGTGTTTGTTTTATTGATGACTTTATTTCAATCCAATTGCTTTCCCTTGCAATCCTATTATTTTAATTTATGCATCAAAAATATTATTCCAGGGCTTCCCTGGTGGTGCAGTGGTTGAGAGTCCGCCTGCCGATGCAGGGGACACAGGTTCATGCCCTGGTCCGGGAAGATCCCACATGCCGTGAAGCAGCTGGGCCCGTGAGCCATGGCCGCTGAGCCTGTGCGTCCGGAGCCTGTGCTCCGCAACAGGAGAGGTCACAACAGTGAGAGGCCCGCGTACCGCAAAAAAAAAAAAAAAAAATTCTTCCAGGAGGTCATAGGCTTCACCAGACTGTCAAGCAGATCCATGGCACAAAAAAGATTAAGAACCCCCACTACGAACTAAACAGACCGTTTGTTCTTCCCTCAGACACATTCTATGCTTTGGGCCAAGGTCATTTCTACTTTGAGAATATCTTCTTTCCTCCCTTCATGACCCTATATCAAAACCTTACCTCCCCCTCAGTGTGGAGACCAAATGCCACCTCCTTCATAAAGCTTCCCTGACCCCCTTGCACTGGTCAGGATGGTATTCTGCAGCCCTCTTTTCACATTATCACATTCTACCTTGTAGACACTCTTGATCCCCTCTGAATAGATAGGAAGCTCCCTGAGGGCAGAGACCAGGTGTACTTCACTATTGGGTGCCCAACAGCAGCCACCTCCTGACAGCTCAGCTTGCTCCCACTGCTCCGTTCTCGACATCACTCCTACTTCTCTACATCTCCAAACCACAGAACCCCTATGCATGTCATTTCTCTTTTATTCCGCAGAATAAAACCAAATTCCTCCATCTGGCATTCAAGGCCCTTCCCAAACTGGCCACTTCCTACAGTCTTAGTCATCATCTCTTCCATCTCTGAGCCCCATGTCTGGTCATTTTCCAAACTCCCACACAGTTTTCCTACTTCCATGCTTTCATTCCTGACAATCCCTCTTCCTGGAATGCTCTATATCCTTTTGCATAGAGAGGAGAAAATGACACCCTCAACACTTCCAAAAGAGCCTTTATTTTCAAGGGATTCCTCCCCAGATTCACACCGATAATCAAAGCCGGTTGCAGCAATGGCACTGCGTGACCTGAGTATTATCACTGAAAAAACTGTATCACACATTTCCATTCCAAAACGTCATATTTGTGTTTCATCACTTTGTGACAGAGTTCTGAACGTTTCAGAGCCAGGAGGCAGGCTGAAATTCTGTATCCCCCTCACCTGTCCACACCTGAAATTCAAGGCCATTGCCACATCCCCCTACCCAATGATCTAGCCCCCTAAGTGGACCCACCTCCCAATTCTTTCCACCAATCTCTATGAAATCTCCTTGGCAAACAAATGCCCTCTTCACCATGGAATCGCATCAAGGAATGCTAACTCCAAATGCCTTACAGCCATCTCTAGGAGATACTGTGAGGATAGATAGCAATGCAAGCATTTTCCCAACCCACCACTGATCCTTCCTGCCTTTGATGAAACCCCCTCTGGCTTGGAGACTCGTGCCGTTCAGCTCTGCCATCTTCTACCTTTCCTTGAGTTCATCCCCCATCCACCTCCAGTGGCTCCAGTGATGTCCCGTGAGGATGAAGGTACTTGCTTTACAGTCTCCAACCTGTGCCACCTTCTGGGATGACCTGGGTTCACCCAACCCCTGATCTCATAATTCCTAAACCTCTAGACTCCATTGCTCTTCCTTGCTCTGCACATCAGCAACCATTCCAGTGGTTCACACAGACCTTACCTCTGTGTCCTAAATCATTAAGCCTGATGCCCTATTCTCTGAACATCACCATCTATCCTACCAGTGTTAACACTTAGTCATTCCATCTAAATGTTCTCTTCTCGTCATAGAATCCTCCCTTCCCTTTATACATCTGACTTATTTGAATCCAGAAAACAAACAAAACATAAAACACTTTCTTAAGATCCATTTTTTCCTACTTAACGTAATTTTGCAGTTCCATACCACCCCCTGAATCCCACATAATAGATACTTCAAAGAAATTGTGCCTTATTTAACCAGTGTGTCCCCAGAACCTAATACGGTGCCTGGTATGTAATGGATTCTCAAAAAGTGAACAATTCCATCTAGCCCCATGGGCTTTTTTTCTACGCCTCTATGCTCACAAATCTACATACTCAGTTGAGAATTCTTATCTGAGCTCAGAGCCACAGTTCCAAATATCCAGTAGACACTTCTATAGGAATATCCGATAAGAACCGCAATGACTCAATGCATCTACAACAGAATTTAATACTCTCCAGCCTCACTCCAACTGAAGTGTGTTGTTCATCCTAGCCTCATAAATGCCATCACCATACACGATGCTGGTCCCTACAGCCTGAGAGTACTAATACTGCCCTTCCCTCTTTTCACCTCTACATCAACTGGAGAAGTCATGTGTATTCTCTCCTTTAAAAGTCCTCTCAAATCCGTATCACACATATCTGTGTCCTGAGCCATCGCTGACACTGCCCTTAGTTCGGGCCATCTTTATCTCTTGCCTGGACTAGTGCAACAGTCTCCTGTCTTGTCTTTTCTCCAGTCGCCTACTTAAATAACTCTAATAGTTCCCATATCTTTCTGGATACATTTCAAACCCTTTATCATATCCAATGATATGAAATAGCAAGCCCTATCCATCTCTCTGACTTCTAATCAGGCTTAGTCCAGAACTCTTAGTGCTTGATGAAAGCAGCTGCTTAATGTACTGATGAACAAATATCCTTGTTCACCTTTTCCAACGCATAAACTCTACTGTAACCCATACCAAAATATGTGCAGTTCCCCAAACGCACCACATCTAAGTCTTTGCATATGCTATTCTCTTCTGCCTGGAATGGTTTTCAGTTATGCCCCGATCTACTTAAAAACTCCTACTCAGTCTTCTGAACCAAAGCAAATAATTCTGTGAAGCCTTGACAGATTACCTAGAGGATGAGTCGTCAGTCCCCTCGGTGTGTACCTAGTACGTATTACAGACTCTCCATTGGATGCCTAGCTTATTTCATGGCAGCTTTTGTTTACAAATCTCATTCCTTCATTGGATCGCACATTCCCTGTGGGCAGAGACCACAGCAGATCTCTCTAGGTATCTCTGTGCCAAGGAATGTGCTTGCTGCAATGCCTGTGCTGTAAAAAAAAATAAAAATCATTAAACGGATCCTTCAAGGCCTAATGCAGCTGTCAGCCCTCCGACAAAGCTGCCTCATCAGAATGTGTTGCTCCCCAAGTTCTAGTTCAGAACCTGGTGGGTAGGGAGAGTCAGCCCCCGGCCCAAAGCCCACTCCCCTTCTTTTCTTATGTCACAGTGCACCTTTTACGCACACTTACAAGACCCCAACCTGCATGTCCAAGCTCCGCCTACATCCCTTACACAGAGCTGCCCTTTGACCCCCTCCTCTTGCCCAAGGATGCATATACCAGCAGCACAGGTGAGCCCAGAGAGGGGAACTGCACAGGTGCTAGAAACTGACTCGAGTTATCTGGGCGGGGAAGTTCAGGGCCTTGAATACCCACAGTGCCGAGAGGAAGGGGGTATGGATGCTGGGTGGGCACTTATCTCTTAGCCCCACAGGCTCCTCACTCCACAGAGAGGGCTCACATGAGGCCTTTGAAAAGCAAGGTCCAAGGCAGGAGACAGAATGTCTGGTGGACAGGACTGCAGTAGAGTCATCGCACTGTGCCTGTCCGCCCACGGATGGTAAGCTCCCTGAGGATTAGGAGTTTCTATCCTACTTCCTGGTAAAGGAGAGAGAGGCGCTCTCATCGGGCTTGGAGCCCCACGAAGTATCAACTTCACCCCTGGGAGCTTGCTTATAAGAGACGCTGAATAAAGAGTTATTTAGGGAATGAATTAACAAAGACTCTTTTCATACTTTCAACAAGTAACAATTCTAGTATTGGGGGGTATTTATTGTTAACTCTTACCTTGTTTCTCAAACTTGTAGTCCATCATGCCTTACCTTTCCTAAAAGATTTTAAATTCCTAATGATTTTCGATCTCCCATAAAAATCCCCATGTCCTAAACATAATCTGCACTCAGTAAATATTTGTTGGATTTTTTTTTTTACAGGTCATCCTCATTAACATACTGAGATTCTTTTTTTCAGTCATCTCTGTAGTTGCATTGTGAGTCATAACCCAAATGGCAGCAGTGACTGTCATAACAGAACGCTTCTGAGAGTAATTTTAACCAGTCGCTAGTAATAATTTATTTTTAATTTTTAAAAACAAATGTGGCTGTAACTATTTTACCAGTGAAACACAATAGCTATTGTTACTAGTGTTCAGGCAACTGAAAACTAACAATTGAACCTGTGCTGATGAATCAGTCAGAGGAAAGAGTGAATGAAAAGAATGACAGGTTTAAAAGTCAGTATTTGAGAAATTGAATTTGTTTGGAGTTGTTGAAAAAAAAATCTGGCTGAAGAAAGAATTAATGATAATTCCCAGAGTGAGGACTTCTCACAACTCCAGGAGAGATCTGGCAACCTCATCAAAATTAAAGTAGCCTTTGATTGACAAAAGGGACTATTGTACTATTGAGGAGGTTATTTTAAGTACGTCGAGAGATCTATACAATCTTCTTGAATATGACATCACACACACACACACACACAGATGAGGTCCTTGGGAGCCTTCATTCCACTGACACTGTCTTGCACACTTCCTTGAATTTCAATAAATCAGAGCAATTTAATCCCACTCCTGGGCATATATCCAGAGAAAACTCTATTCGAAAAGATACATGCACCCCAACGTTCACAGCAGCTCTATTTACAATAGCCAGTACATGGAAGAAACCTAAATGTTCATAAACAGATGAATGGATAAAGAAGATGTGGTACATATATACAATGGAATATTACTCAGCCATAAAAAAACTGAAATAATGCCCTTTGCAGCAACATGAATGGACCTAGAGATTATCATACTAAGTGAAGTCAGACAGAGAAAGACAAAGATCATATGATATCACTTATATGTGGAATCTAAAATATGATACAAATGAACTTATTTACAAAACAGAAATAGACTCACAGACACAGAAAACAAACTTATGGTTACCAAAAGGGAAAAGGGGTAGGAGGGATAAATTAGGAGTTTGGGATTAGCAGATACAAACTACTATGTATAAAACAGATAAAGAGCAAGGTCTTACTGTATAGCACAGGGAACTATGTTCAATATATTGTGATAAACCATAATGGAAAAAAATCTGAAAAAGAATATACACACACACACACACACACACACACACACACACATAGATACAGATACAGATATATAACTGAATCACTTTGCTGTACACCAGAAACTAACACAACATTGTAAGTCAGCTATACTTCAATTCAAATTTTTTTAAAAATAAATTTTAAAAGTCAGAGCAATCTGACCTGCATGAGTCCTGTCCCAGGAGAATCAGAGACAAGGTAGGCAGAAGGGTATACAAGGCCCTTCTGGACATTACAGGATGTCCATTAATGGAATTATTTTTTATAACAGCTTTATTGAAATACATATTCACATACCAACTCATTCACCCATTTAACCTATACAATTCAATAGGTTTTTAGTGTGTCACAAGGTGGTGGAACCATCACTATAATCTCATTTTAGAACAATCTGTCCCTGCAAAAGAAAACTATGTACCCACTTATAGTCACTCCCCAATCCCCCTACTCCCCCAACCCTAGGTAACCACTAATCTGCTTTCTGTCTCTATGCATTTGCCTCTTCTGGACATTTCAGATAAATGGAATCATGTAATACGTGGTCTTCTGGGACTGGCTTCTTTCACTTAGAATAGTTTTTTCAAAGTTTAACCATGTTGTAGCATGTATCAGTACTGCATTCCATCTTATTGCCAAATAACATTCCATTGTACGGATAGACCACTTGGAAGCCATGCTTTGAAGATAAAAATTCTATGTCTGTTGGTGTTTTTACCTAAGCTTTCCTCAGAAGATCTCCAGTTTCTAGATACATGGATATATGACAGCATAAGTTCCATCACTGTGTGAACTTGGACAGATTACCACTCTAAAATTCAACTTCCTCACCTGTAAGGTGGAAATTATATTGATACCTACCTATAGAGTAATTAGGATTATTATAGTCTATTAAATCTAGTATAGTGATTTTCCATAGGAAGAATTCATTAAATATTAGGTTTCATGAGGGCATAAAAAATTCACCATTTTTATTTTTAAATTGATTGGATTTTTAATTACAAAAGTGATTTTTTTTGTAACCAATAAAAATTACAGAGATGAGTTTTTAACTTCATAATCTTCCTCTCAGCTGTCTATCCATCCTCAGATGTTGCCAATGTAAAATGTGGTGTGTATATTTTCACACCATTCTCTGTGCTCATGTGAATTCACAAAACAAAAAGGTACACATCGGGAGGTTTTTCCCTTTTTCTTTTACTCTAATGTATACTATACACATTACTCTGAAATTCACCTTTTTAAAAAACACTAGAAAACATCTGGTCATCTTTCCAGGCCAATACATGTATATCTAACTTTTCATTTTTAATAGTCACACCAGATTTGACAGTGTAAATACTCCCCAATTTTTCAACATTTCCACTCCTGATGTACATTCAGATTACCTTCCATTGCCATTATAAAAATGACTGACAAAGCTGCCATTAATGTAATACTAAATAGTAACCATAATCACAATGTTGCTATTATCATTATATCCATATCTTTGCATTCCCAAGTCCAGTCTAGGCCTGTCCCTTACCTGGTCAATACCAAGGAATAGGACTTGGATGAACCAAGGATGGAGAATGAGATGACCTAGAATAAGGAATTTTAAGCAAAAGAAATTTCAGGGAAAATAAACTATTATAATTCAAATGAACAACTCCAGGGACCTAGCTCCCCAGGGGAGATATTGCAGGGCATTCTGGACAGGAGAGAAAGGCAATTGAGGGGAAAAGGGGAGAGAAGGTGATCAGACCAGGAGAGTCAGAGACAGCAAGCTTCCTACGAAAGTTCTGCTCCAAGCCAGCCTCCCTCGGCAGTGAGTAAGATTTTGACCTTTTAGCCAACCTAGTCATTTTCCTTAATGTTATAGATAGCATCCTCTTTTAGATCAACTACAGCTTTCTAGAAATGGTTATAAAATTTTTAATCAATATTTAAACTTTTGCAAGTAAGCCTAATTACTCTATTCATAAATAAATAAACATATTCAAATGTATTCAAAACTGGGCAATGAAAATCTATGATAAAACGATGTGATATGCTGAATGAACCTGACTTTCTGTAATGCTTCTTTCCATTTCATGGAAGAGCGTGCCGTTTGAGCATGTATGTGTATAAAAGTCTCTTAACGAACTCCCCTCAATGGGGTTTAATCACCAAAGCACTAAAAAAAGATCTGAAATGACTGAATTATAGGGTATTTCAAACAGCTTTCTCATAGCATGGACCCTGGGATACCTTACGGCAGGTTCTAGCATCCCATGAATGAATTTACTATAAACCTCACATACTATAAACCTCACATGGCACTCCCTTTCCAAGAAGCAAAACCATTTAGAAAGAACACAGGGAAAATGATCCAGTTATTTTATTTCTGGAAATATATGCTATGTGGAAAGAGCTCTTTATCCAGAGGGAAAACTTCTGGATTTTACTGGCTTACTAAAATATAAACCATTTAGTGGCTTTTTTTTTAACCTAAGATTAAGCTTTCTTTCATCCGTTTGCACATGTCAACCAAAAATAGCAGACTCCAGATAAGAAAAAAAAAGTGTTTGTACAAAAAACAAAACTTATGTCCCCAAAGCCATGATCTCCCTTTTTCTGGAGTGTTAGTTCGTGGGTTTTTTTTTTTTTATTCAGGTTGTTTATCAAATGTCTGTTATAATATGAGAGAGAATAGTCATCGCCTATCAACCCTAAAAATTCTCACAAAATGTGCAAGGGACTCACTAAAGATAAGCAAATACTGTCAGCTGAGCATTAGCCATTGCACAGAAACCCAGTCACGTAAACATATATGTTAACTGAGATTTAGTATTCCATTACAGGATAGGAAAATTAATAACTTGTAATTGACATATGCTTTGTTTCCTTTCAGCAAGGTGTAGATGGCCCCCCAAATAACCCTTACAGGTATCTAATGTTGGCAGCGCACAGCTATTTCCGCTGTGGTCTTTAGGGTCCCGCCACCCTTCATCTGCTACAAGACAGCACATTGAAATCTTTCCAAGGGGCCTTTTAGAACCGGCCA
Organism: Stenella coeruleoalba; assembly: GCF_951394435.1. Taxonomy (NCBI): domain Eukaryota; kingdom Metazoa; phylum Chordata; class Mammalia; order Artiodactyla; family Delphinidae; genus Stenella; species Stenella coeruleoalba. The sequence continues at coordinate 54,798,024 of NC_137148.1, forward strand.
CCCTGTTTCTCTCCACAGAGGATACAGAAAGCCTGTTTGTCAGGAGCAATAAGGTGCCTATCAAGGTCTGCTGACAGGCCCAGATGAGGCCCACCTACTCCATTCCTAACCCAAGGATTACGAGAAGTTTCTGTTGGCCCTGGTCTTTGCAACAATCTTGCAATCAACACATTTCACACCTTATCTTCAATAATCAATTCCAGGAGCAAGTAGAAAGACATTTAATAGCAAGAGAGTTGTCAATATGACACAAATTCACATCAGTTCATAGTGATATCCTACAGAATCTCTGTCATTAGCTCGATACCATTGCATCATTTAGACAAGTCAGGAGTTAGAGCTGGTGTCCTTTCCGTTGACTGAGCTCCATGGGTTCCTAAGACTTAAGCAGCAGGTAGAGGAAGCAGATGTTCTCTCTAAGCCATCTCCTCCTGCTTCCTCTATCACTCCCAGCCAGTCCTGCACATCCAGGCTCCCTTCCTGATGGCAGTGTCCTCCTTACATCCACTGCTATTCCTCCACAGCCTTGCAATTTCCCTCACAAATTAAGAGCTCTGAGAATGAGTCCACACACAACTACCGGAGCTAGGTCATTTTCCCTAAATAAAGGCTCTTGAATACCTTCTTTCAATAAGTCATGAACTCTTTGACAGTGGGGACTAGGTCTATTTCATCTCTCTATCACTAGAGCCTGGAATTAGTATATAGTAAGTTCTCAATAAGTATTAATCATAGCAATTGTAAATCATAATAAAGAGAACGGCAAACATTTCTCAAGACCTTCTTTTGCACCAAGAACTCAATCGAACATCTTATTTGCATCATCTCATTTAGTCTTCACAAATGCACTGCAAGAGAAGGAGTAAAATTATCCCCACTTTAAAGATGAAGACACTGAGGTTTAGGGAAGTCATTTGCTCAAGATCATACACACATAGTAAGTGGGAGAAAAGAGATTGAAATCCAGGTTAGTCTGACTCCACAGCCCAAGCTCTTCAGTCTCTCTGATAAATGAATTTAATTATGCACTCAATTATATTAACCCTTAGCTGCTGAAAATAGGAATTCTGCAGGCAGAATGAAATAAGAGTCTACCCATCGGAAAATTTTTTGGCTATTGGGATTTCTGTCACTGACAACTTTTGGTACCAGAGAACAACACTGCCAGCAGATGATGTTGTTTATGAGATCAGCACTTATCTATTTTGGTGCCACGTAGGAGTGTACCAAACACTGCACTTGCAATTTTACACTTTGTTCTTCCTCCTGGTGGCCTCCAATTTAACCAGTGCTTAACGGAGGAGAACTGAACAAGACTCAGGCAAGGAACACGAAGTTGCAATGCGGTTCTAATTCATTCAACAATCATAATGCCTTTCACGTGCTATTTATTCTGCTCCCATTTCCCTCTCTTGCATAATCACTATCAATTCAATTTCCAGGGGTTCTGCACACTGAGCAGACGATAAACAATTTCCAGGCGCTAACTTCAAGCTGCAAATGGTCCCCATCAGAACCTCCCCACACACGCACTGTCTTCTGTTCCCAGGTGTTTTGTAAAGCTCAGTTACTAAGCTTTCGGGGCTGGGAGCTGCCTGTCTTCCGGGAACTCTGTAAGCAAGAGGAGAAAACTGTAAGCCATTAGCCTGCTTCGAAGACTTGGAGACATGAGGCTTAACTGAGGTTTACTGGCAACTGGCTTTGTCCTTATTCCAAATCCTTCCGGCTCTGGCCCCTGTGAAGTTTCTTTGAGTACACCGTCTTCTTTTCCCATTTCCCAATACACTAAAGGTCCTTTTCTGGGACTGAATCATAAATTACAAGGTGTAATCTAAAGAAAAACATTTATTTTGGAGTCTCATTAACAACTCAGAGGAGAGCGATAGTGTTTATTCCCCGCATGATGGAGTGGACTCCTGCAGACGTGAAAAAGGCCAAGCCCTCTTCCTAATCCTTAAACACACACACACACACACGGTCAATATTCACAACAGGGAAGGTACCACAGAAGGGCAGAGGAAACACTGCACTAAAGACAGTCTTTCTAAACACCAAGTATGAAGCTCCTTGTCGTTAGTGATTTACTGGCAACCATACATAATTATCCATCCCATGTGTGAGTTTTTACAATAGTGTCTCTCAGTGCCAAAATTCAGCCCTTTATACTCCGCTAAGTGATGTTGGGACTGGGGCTCTGCAAGCCACGTTTCTCCTTTGTCAGTTGGCTCCATATTCAACTCTGCCAATAGGGGATACTAGGGGGAAACTTCAAGGGAGAAGCCAGGAGAAGCAACATTCTTCTTCCTGTTTACCTCTGTTCCTGTGAGCATCACCCCAACAATCGTCCTTCATCCTGGAAGCGACAGCTGATTCCAATCTCCTGCTTCCTTTTGCCCCATTCAGAACTAGCCTCATCACCCGCTGGCCGCCTCTCCCCTGAGCTGCTGAGCTATCTGGACCTGTGTAGTACCCCCTCCTCAGAAGTCTGAGTCCCAATTCTGTGAGACCCTCCTCTGAGCCTCTGGGTTCTGATCAACCCCACCTCTTCCCTTTGTTCCCCAACCCTGGGGGATGGCAATGGCTTCATGTAATTATTACCTCTGTGTTACCTCAGGGTTCACTTTTTGTTTTTTCTGAAACATGTTGAACCAATCTCCTATATTCATTCTTCTAAGCTGGAAGCCCCTGTGTTCTCTACTTTTCTGACTGGCCCCAATGGGTCCTCCTTGTATTAACCATACCCTGCTCCCTACCTGATCCCTGAGCAAAATCCTAATCATTTTGCTCCTACAAAACTTGTCTTCTAACTGCCCTACTTCTGATTCTCCCAGTGTAATACCTGGATGGTGACTAACAGTAGTGGACAGGGGTGGAGGAGAGGACAAGGCATGAAGGATCCTGCGCCCCAATAATCAGAAGCAGTGTTCCTGCATAAAGTCTTAGTTGGTCCACTTATGGAATAAAGAACAGGGGGTCAAATGAGAGCAGATCTCCCTGTTAGTCTGCCCTCAAGAGGAAAGAGGAAAGGAGACTTCTTGCTAAACTACTTGGAAAGGAGGTTCAGAAACTAATGAGCTAACTCACATTTCAGTAATTCAGGAACTCTGAATGACATAATAAATAGGCAAACTGCAAACACTACCACTGAGTAGTGTTTGCAAAATCCCACCTTCTGGGCTTCCCTCTTAGTGTTCTCTAAGGTCCTCTTCTGGGACTGCCGTGAAAGGAATGACTTAGTGATTTTCAGTCTTTACTGAAAGAATTAGCCTGTCAGCCACCTTTTCCTCAGGATTGCTAGCTGCATTCAGGGAGTTGAGAAAATGGGACTCTTTCATGAAAAGAAATGAGCAAGGATAATACTGGAGCATCAGAAGGGCAAAAGCACACAGGTTTCATCAGACACTTGAATGTAAAGCCTGGATCTGCCACTTTTGAGTCTGAGCCTCAGTTTCAGCTGCAGAATGGGAGTGATAATGACCTTGCAGGAACTCTTTGAGGATGAGATCTATCATATGGAATACCCTTGGCATAGGGTCCTGGCAGAGAATGACTCGGCCATGGACGTTTTTGATTAAACCTGGCTTGAGGGGTCACATGTCAAGGACATTCCTGAGGCTGTCTCAGCCTCCAGCAAGCTCCCATCTTTTCTTTCACTTTTTGAAGCAGGCCCCAAACCCAGGCCTCAGCTCTGCACGCCTTCTCAAGGCCTCCACTACCCATGCTGCTTCTCAGGGTTCCTCTCCCCCTTCTCCAAGATCAGCTGTAAAGGAAGCATTCACCCCTGTTCTCTCACTTTCTTGTAGCCCCCAAAAATGATCATGTGGTATTTGTTTTCCTTTTAGAGGTTTACTACTAATCTCTGCAGGGGAACAGAGATGGGAAGAAATGAAATTAACATCATGGGGAAGGTTCGAAGACCACAGAGTCCTCACTGTGGCCCTTTGTAGCTTCTGACTCACCAGGAAGGGTAACCTTGGACCTCGGTCTCTCATACCTGTGGGTGAAAGAGGGGCTTCCTCAGGATAAGGGGAAGAGCAACTATATCTCTTTGACCTCCAGAAGGCAACTTGCAGAAGGCCTTGTGCTTGGGTGGCAAGAAGTCCATTCACCAGGCCTCTGCCTTGCCTGGGACGGACCCTACGGGCCATCACCTCACTGTGGTACCATTTGTGTGGCTCCAGTAGCCAGAAGGAGAGGACTCTGTATTTGGGGGAAGAGAGCAAGCGTGGCAGACAGAGGAGAGAGGGACCCTCGAAATATCCACTCGGGCTACCCCCCAGCTTCACTCAGGGCTCCTACCTACAAACGGTCTGATCACCCCTGCCTCTCCCTGCTTTCTCATAATTTATGAATAATTATATAACTATTATGAATTATATAATTATTTAATTTTTAACAACTGCAATAGCAAGGGTACAGTAAGTCCAACACTTACTGTGTTCCAACACTTACAGTTAAGTTCCAAACACTTACTTCCATCAATTCTCACAACACCACCAGGAGGTATTTCATATTAGCCATCATACAGTGGAAGGAATTTAGGCCACAAAAAGGCAAGGGACAGAACCTGTCTGTAATCCCACCCTAAGTAAGGGGCAGACTGGGATTTGAACCCAGGCCTGTCTGACTCCAAAGTTCATATTCTTTTCCATTATATGACGCTTTTCCAATAAATTTTCCCCCCAAGAAGACCCTTCCTAATCCACTGCAGGATCCTCTAATCCTCAGCAGGATCTCCCAGAATTTTTGCTATTCAGTGGGAAAGGATGAAGACTCCCAAACAAATTCCCCAGCTCTCCTCTTCTCCTTCTAGCTGGAGTATTATTTCAGTAGATATACCTAAATTTTAAGTGGAGCTCTTGGATCTCACCAATGAAATATGATATGTAAGGACCCATTTTCTTCGGAACAGAAATCAAAACTGGCCTGGAGAGAGGCAGGCAGAAGGCGAGCAAAGGCCAGCTAACTGTCTCATGGGCTCCCAGCCCCGCCTTGATGCCTGGCGGGTTCAGACCACTGGACTGGTCTCCTTTCTCCTCCAAGGGCATGGGCTTCATGGGAACCTGGGTTCCTTTAGACAGAGAAGCAGTACTGGGAGGTTGGAAAGAAGGGGGGTGAAATTTGTTTTTCTCGATACTTCTGTCCTTTCTCCACACACTTTTTTTGTTTGTTTGTTGTTTGTCTGTGTTTGTTGTCTTTGGTATTTTTAATGGATAACTGTGTTATTTGGTTTTAATTCCCTTCAAAACTGTGTCACTTCTGAGCAAGTGATTAAAAGCCTCCTTAAACTCCTCACAATCCCTGACCTCGGGAAAGAAAAAGGTTTTCCACATTAGTTGATGTTGTTGTTTCTTCCTCTCCCTTAAACCTGGTCAAAGTAACACTGGGGAGAAGGTTCAAAGAGGTGAGGCACAGTGATCCCAGCCACCAGGCCCCTGCAGGCCAGCACCACTTTAACCTGCCTTTGTTTTCCCCTCTACCTACACCCAACCAACGCAGGCCACAGCTGAAGCTGGGAGGGCAACCCTTGCCAGCTCCTCGCATGGAAATAAGAGGCCCTGCTGAGACCATTCTGGCATCCCAGCCAGGTCACAAACATCTCCTGGCCACATCTTGCCTAATGTCCTTCTCTCCCAGCTGACTGCTTGGATAGGTCACCTCTCAGCTGACTGTTTACCCAACTCCACTCCAAAAAGAAAATGCCCATTCCTATTGGTCTAAGAAAATTTCATATGCTTTTCCAAGCTACAAGGCAAAGGAATTTTGGTACCGTTTGCCCAAGAGCACTAATTTAATGGAGGGAAAAAAAAAAAAAAACGTTTTTAACATTCTGGATTTTTCTTAGAGTTTCCTCGGTCTATTTAATTAATATTATTACCAGTTCTTTTCTCTACTTGATTCCAGAAACACGTATGGAACAGCTGCTACAAAGTGGGTACCTGGTAGGCACTGAGAGGGCACCAGTGAACAAGTACAGAACCTCCCCTTAGTGGAGAAATCAACTCAAAGTGGAAAAAACCCACATGGTTAAACAATCTTCACCATATATAGCTTGCCTGCATTGGTAATAGAGACACCAGGCATTTTCCACGAAAATACTAAAAGATTCCTATGGTAAGACGTTAATCTCATATCCAGTCAGACCTGATCCTGGCAGGTGATTTCCTCACATGTACAGAATGTGAGCAGAGCTGATAACAACGTCTATTAAGACATAACAGGGCAGAGCGTTTTCTTTCCCCTAACAGGCAAGCAAGAATCCATGCCATCGTCCATCACGCACACTGACAGTTTTTCTGATCCAAAACAGCTGCGGCCCTGAAAAGACAGAGGGCTGGGTGTCCATTCTGCTTCAGTGCCAATTAAGAGCCCAGCCTTTGTGATTCCAGCGTTGGCACCTTCCTCTGTGTCCTTCACCGGCACCTTCTCACATGGCCTTCTTCTGTTTGTTTATGTACATCCTCCTGACAACAGAAGAGGCTTGAAGGCATCAACTGACTCCAGATGGTCTGGGGAAGCGAATCCTAGCACCGAGGCTCCCCAATCCTTGGGCCTCCCTAAAGCGGGTGCCCCACAGGGCCTTCAGATCAACCCTCTGTTTCCTTCACGCACAGATAATTCGAGGGACTGCTGGGGGTGGAGGCTTCTCAACAACTGGCAAGACACTCAGCTTAATACAGCAAAGGCATGGTCCCAACCACTTGGGGAACCTGCCGACTTATGGCCAAAGGCAAGCACATGAATCGATTCCAACTCTAAGTGAGAGAAAGAGGGAATTGCATTTTGAGGAGGTAAATGGAAAATTATGCTTTAAGGATACTGATCCCTTACCCCCTCCCACTTAATGAGCTAAATACACAGCAGTACACACAAATTACATTGAAAACGACATAGTAGGATTTTTTAAAGAACTAACCTTTGAATAGAACTTTACAACATGCCCTCGACTTGCATTATTTATTTAAATCTCCCGCCCCCCGCCCCGAGCTCAGTGGGCCTTTTATCATGCCCATTGCTTTAGATGAGAAAACTGAGTCAGAAAGCGTAACTTGCCAGACGAGCCACAACAGAGAAGTGACAACGTTTGGGCATGACTTGCACAGCCCTCCAAGGTGCCGTGCTGCCCCACCAATCCCTGTCAGAAACCCCTGAGGCACCTCCGGGGGACACCATCGCTCCACAAGGAGAACACTGTGGATGTCACTGGATTCTGGCTCCCTCAGATCTGTCCTTACTCTACTTCTCTTTGGGTTTAAATGGCGGCAAGCAAGGAAGCGAGCTGGGCAGCAGTGATGAACCCCAAAGGCCCTGCTGATGCACAGAGTAAAATGACTACGGAGTCAGTGACCCAAAGTCTCCTTTAAGGTTCAAAGTCTAAAGAAAACAAACCCAGAAGATATGTGTGTGAGAAGAGAAATAAGAAAGTTGACATTCAATCACTCTGTCGCTCTTCCTCTCTTTCTCTCATCTTTATCATCATCATCATCTCTCTATCTCTCCCACCTTCCTTCTCTCTCTCCTCTCCCCCCTTCCTCCCTCTTCCTCTCCCTCTTCCTCACACTCCCCAGACCAAGACCCAGTGAGGACTCAAAGGCCAGGGCAGTTGCCTGAAGCCATGTCTCATGGGCTATAACCCAGGGAAATAATGCATAGGAACTGGGGCCAGGTAAGCCAGGACTCAAAGAAGAGGCCATAGGGAGGCGCTTAACCAAGCACAGAGGACCAACCAGGAGGGAGTTCCCTGGGGTTTGGGTGCCTTCAGCCTCAGGTATAAACAAGCTGGGAAGAGGTGGGGGCCCGGGGCAATCCAGAGCAGAGAGACCTACAGGCTTCCCCCAAAGCTCCCCCAGTGGTTTAGGCTGACTTCACAGGAAAAGGGACCACTCTTCAACCAGTCAGCAGGCTTGAAGATGAACCTCTTACATGCAGTTGTTGGGTATGTCCCACTCATCAGAGGGCAATTTGGCGGTACCGATCGACACTTAAAATCTGCATGCCATTTGACATAGTCATTCCACTACTGGTCTATCTTATAGTATATCTTACCTGTCTGCACAAAAATATCTCTGCAGAGATGTTCACTGCAGCATATTGCAATCACAAAAGACTGGAAACTACCTAAATAGTGAATGATTGGAATGGGATAAATATAATCAGGTTTGCTCATACAATGGAATACTCCGTAACCATTGAAAAGAATGAGTCGACTCTATATTAAAGACAAGGAGGTGGGGATTGGCCCCTAACAAGAAGTTCAAAGTAGAGAGTTGGGAGAGTAGATTTCTTTGGAAGCAGTTATCAGTGGGTCATGCTTTCCCCACCCCACCCAACCCCTACTGAAGAGGCCTGAAGGGGACCATTTGAGAGCGTGGCCTGAATTCCCTGGAGTTTAAAGGACATAGAGACTGGTCTCTGACTCACACTTGCGCCTGACAGAATCTATCTCAAGCACATGTTAGGTGTCCAATAAATGTCTGTTGAATAATGGAAGAGATGAGTGAATGAATGAATGAATACCTGAAAAGTATAAAAGTGAGAGGCTGTGACTACACCTGATGAGGTGATAGGCACATTAGCTACACAATGGTTACAGACAGCATATCCACACACACTTGCACAAAAGCTGATGGCATGAATACACTGAGGAAACTAAGGCTATTTGACTAAACCTACTTTTGTCATATTAGACATTTCATCAGAAAAGCCCATGGTGGCCCAGGAATCTTCCATGTCTTCCTTAAACAGCTCTGGCCTCAAGTTAATCCCTAGGATGAAGACTGCAGAAAACCCAGGGAACATTCTAGATGAAAAAATCTCTGGAGTTAAAAGTGGTTATCTCTGGCTGACAACAGATTCTGGTTCCCAGGTCTTCATTTATTTGCTTCTGTCCTTATGTCATTCGTTCTTCTACCCTTTAACCATAATCAGTCCTTGACTACGTAATACCTGACAGTAGAAGGGAAAGGATTCGATCTCACTCCCCGCTCTCATCAGCACACTGAGAACCTTTGGCAGCATCTCAGCCCAGAGACCCAGGTAAAGTGTCCCCACTGCTGCTCCAGCAATAAGCATCATTTGTCTGTACACATCAGCTCTTTTAACAACAGGCTTTGCTTACTCGTGATGAAAATCCTCCATTTTAATTAAGTAGTGGAACTGCATTTGTAATCTAGTTTAATGCCCCAGAACAAGTTCCTGAACTACAAAGCCTGTATCTGTGCTCCACTAACTCTCCTCAAACACGCTTACTACAGCTACAGCCATAAGAGGGAAGTATGGATGTCCGTGCAAACATACACTTGAAAGACTGAACCCAAACAGGAATCATCGTGGTGTGCACGTGCACTTGGGCTTTGAACACCCTTCACCAGAATTGATTCACCAGTTCTCCTTGATGCTCCTGTGAAGGAGAAAGATGAAACCAGGCTCCAAGAGTGAGCCCCACCAAATCCCACCATACTTCCAATATCCAAGTGATGGGATGAAAGCGGCCAGGGTAAACAAGCATGGGCTATGTGATTTTCAAGATCTATTTATCCAGTCCTATTTGGAATAGGGAGGGATTCCAAGGCAAGGAAATTCCAGAAGGCCCCATAAGAGGAGCCAAGCCTTTGATGTAACTTTCTGTCGCTCCTTGCTTCCCCATGCAAATCTCTCATTACCCCATCCAAATAACTTCCAAAACCACAGCTTCCTCTGTGTCTTGCAATGAGAAAATCTGTGCACTTGTGCTGGGAACGTACCTGCCCTCACTCCCCATCATCTGGAGGGAAGGAGGCCTGAGCCCATCAATAGCTCAGTTCAGCTGGTTCCTGAACGGAGAGGGGAGGATCAAAGGGCCAGAAATATTCATTTATGGGGAAAAGTAAAAGAATTAAATATGCAGAACCTGACCAAATGACGCCTGAAGGGGGAAATAAATGCCCACGAGCATTTGAAGGGTGTAACCAAACACCACAAAGAGAGACTTATTTTTAAAAGATGGTTCAAGTGGTTGTAACAGGGAGAGACTGAAGGAAAGCAAAGGAAAATCTCAACTATTAAGTAAATTCTACCTTCAGCCAGGGCCATAATACAGAGGGAATTGGTATCCATAGAACCTCTAGACTGAAACTTATATTCTCTAGAATTTGTATGTTTCCATTTCCGATCCATTTCCCAGATGTGTTTGTTTGGACTTAAAAATATATGTTTGAGTATTGCCTCTTGTATCTAGATGTTCTGTGTATTTTTTGCGTGTACCTTGTGCTCTCGTATCTTTGATTTCTATGTACTTCTTGCGTGTACTCCCTACGGTGTAATCGGCAAATGGCCTGTTCTCGTGGCAGCAAAGGCCGGCAGGTGTGCATGATTTGTCAGAACAAAGAAATAAGCTCAGTAATGGTGATTTTAGAAATAAAATACCTAAGAATCCCTCCAGATTAGTGACTTCAGTGCCTCACATGAATTTGAAGTTCTGCCACTCAGTTTTCTCCAAGCTCTCTGGAGAAGAAATGGGTGATGTCATAAGAATATAGCCAGAAAATAGATCTTAACAGTTTTCTCCTGAGATACACTATGTGGCAAGTCCTTCTGGAATTTCTAGATGGGAAGAAATAGGCACAGTGAGAACAGCTTTTCTGAGAGTCTTTCAACACATTTATTCCCAGATGGGTTCAGTGCAAGAGTGAAAATTATTTTTTTAAGGAGCATAGAAATTTCAACAAAGGTTTGGTTTGAGTTTTAACCAGAGACTTAGGCCTCTCCATCACCTGGGGCGTTGATGAGGGGGTCTACATTTCAGTTACAAGCTCTTACGTGACTCATGTTCTACGGCAGAAGGGGCACTGAACTAGAAGTCTGTAGGGCTTAAATCCCCCCTCCATCATTTAAATATCTGGATGATCTTGGATAAGTCAACTTTCCTTCCCAGACCACTTTCCTTACATCCAAATGAGGGAACTGGACTAAATTGGTGGGGTTTTTTTAAAACACTTTTTTCTTAGACTTTTTTCCGCAGAGTTCCTTTTTAAATATAATACTACATGAAAGTCCAAAAATATGAACAGGGTCAAAATCTTTCTGGTTAAAGCAAAACTGAGTGGTCCAGAGTTTGACCACCAACATCCTCCATTATAGGTCATGACCCTCAGTCCCCACTCTGAAACCCTGAGGCACCTCCGTGGGACACCATTGCTCCCTGAGGAGAACATTGTGGATGTCACTGGATTCTGGCTCCCTCAGATCTTTCCTTACTCTACTTCTCTTTGGGTTTAAATGGCAGAAAGCAAGGAAGCAAGGTGGGCAGCAGTGATGAACCCCAAAGGCCCTGCTGATGCACAGAGTAAAATGACTACGGAGTCAGTGACCCAAAGTCTCCTTTAAGGTTCAAAGTCTAAAGAAAACAAACCCAGAAGATATGTGTGTGAGAACAGAAACAAGAAAGTTGACATTCGATCACTCTGTCGCTCTTCCTCTCTTTCTCTCATCTTTATCATCATCATCATCATCTCTCTCTCTATCTCTCCCACCTTCCTTCTCTCTCTCTCCCCTCCCCCCTTCCTCCCTCTTCCTCTCCCTCTTCCTCACACTCCCCAGACCAAGGCCTAGCAAAGTCCCAAAGGCCAGGGCAGTTGCCTGAAGCCATGTCTCATGGGCTATAACCCAGGGAAACAATGTATAGGAACTGGGGCCAGGTAAGCCAGGGCTCAAAGAAGAGGCCATAGGGAGGCGCTTAACCAAGCACAGAGGACCAACCAGGAGGGAGTTCCCTGGGGTTTGGGTGCCTTCAGCCTCAGGTATAAACAAGCTGGGAAGAGGAGGGGGCCCGGGGCAATCCAGAGCAGAGAAATCTGCAGGCTTCCCCCAAATCTCCCCCAGTGGTTTAGGCTGACTTCACAGGAAAAGGGACCACTCTTCAACCAGTCAGCAGGCTTGAAGATGAAACTCTTACATGCAGTAGTTGGGTATGTCCCACTCATCAGAGGGCAGTTGGGCGGTACCGATCAACACTTAAAATCTGCATGCCATTTGATGTAGCCATTCCACTACAGGTCTGTTTTCCAGAGAGACTTGCCTGTGTGCACAAAAATATCTGCAAAGATGTTCACTGCAGCATATTGCAATCACAAAAGACTGGAAACTACCTAAATAGTGATTGATTGCAATGGGATGAATATATTTAGTTTTGCTCATACAGTGGAATACTCTGTAGCCATTAACAAGAATGAGTCAACTCTATAATAAGGAAAGAGCTCTAACATCTAATGTTAAGTGAAAAAAGCAAGGTACAGATATTGTGTGCAATAAGGTATGTCTTATGTGAAAAGGATGTGTACATATATGCTTGTATATCCACAGAATATTTCTAGAAAGGTACACAAAGAGTGCTCATAATGGTTACTTTAGGGAGAAAAATCTAGGTGGGGGATTTCCTCTGAGAGGAAAAGGCTTTTTTTCTTTTCTTTTCTGTACGTGGTCCTCTCACTGCTGTGGCCTCTCCCGTTGCGGAGCACAGGCTCCAGACGCGCAGGCTCAGCAGCCATGGCTCACGGGCCCAGCCGCTCCGCGGCATGTGGGATCTTCCCGGACCGGGGCACGAACCCGTGTCCCCTGCATCGGCAGATGGACTCTCAACCACCGCACCACCAGGGAAGCCCGAAAATGCATTTTTTAAATGCCCTTTCATACACTGATTCAACTTCTTTTTATAATGTGCATATATGCATTTAAAGAAAGGAAAAATAAGAATTGTGTTAGAACAAAACCTGTCAAGTTGATTTAGCTTTCAAAAACAATTGTACACTTTAGGACTCCAAAAATCAGCCAACCGTTATCTTTATCAGAAACTAGAATCAAACAGGGAAACTGACTGGGTCACTAAGACCTTTACTGCAAACCCATTTGACAATGGTGAGCACTGAGCAAAGTACTGGATGTGAGAGCAGGAAGCCAGGTTTCTGGCCCTGTCCTCACCACCTCAAGCAAGTCACATGGGCTTTCTTGGCCTGTCATGCTTCATTCATAACATGACTGTGTGCGCTAGGTGGTCTCCAAGCTTCTTCCCTCCTCTAAGATGCACCCCTGACACGCTGTGGCCACAAACTTGAGCTTTGGACTTCTAATCCCAGCCCTGCTGACCTATTACTTGTGTGACCTTGGGCAACGTATTCAATTTTATAAACCTCAATTTCCTTATCTGAAAAAAACAGATGCTAATTCTATCGGCCACACAGGGTTTTGTGAGAATTAAACAGAAGCCTGCCCTAAAGCACATAGCACAGTGGCACCCTCTAGCTGGTATGCTCATCCCCAGATATTCTCAAACTTAGCTCCTACCTCACAGGTCGCCAACCAATCTAAATGGACCTGTCTGCTCTGGTTACTGTTTATCACATTAGGTTGTTTCTCTCCTTTACAGCATGCATCACAATTTGTAATTACCTCGAATATTAATTTGTTTACTGTCCATCCCACCCCAACTAGAACGTGAGCTCTATGAGGTTAATGACTTAATTTTTCAGGCTCACCACTCCATCTCTAGCCTCTAGCACAGACGCTGCTCATATAAATTCCTTGAGTGAATAAATGAATAAAGCAATGCTAGCTGCTAGTTGCTGTTGACCCTCACAACAGCCCCTTGCCAGGGAAGACTAATGAGCTCTTTCTCAAAGAGTGGGTGTGAGAATTGCTAACATTACTTTACAGAGCCTCAGAGCAGTTCAGTAACGTGCCCAGAGTTACCTGGCTAATACGTGGCAGAGCCAAGACCGAAACCCATCCCTCTGTTGACTCCAAACTCTGTTCCCTCAACCGCCGGACTATTCTAGGGCAGAGAATTCCCTCGCCTGGAGTTGCGTACATACAACTCCTGCCTGGCAACTGAGGACACGGCTCCAACAACAATCATGTCCGATCTTTCAATTCCACATTGCCTGAAACACCACTAATGGGAAATCGCACTAATCTATGCCTTAGCACGTTTAACCCCTGCAGTTCCCTCCTGCTGACCCTTTAAATGTCTTTGCTGGGGGCAGAAAACAGAAGATATTCTTGAGTCACACAACAACACTTTGAAACTTCCCGGCTGAAGCTCAGAATTACTCACAATCACCAAACAGCACAAGTGACTAGTTGTCGTTTGAATATCACCAAAGTCATGAGAAGTAATCACTTGGAAAGTCTTGTTACATCTGGAGAAGGAAACAGAAGCAACTGAGGAGAAAGACTGAACTCTCAGAGGCTGATGAATGGCTCACTATGTTGCCATCTTTGAGGTGATGTCAAGTTTATGAGTGTTGCTTGCCTTAATGCTGTTGTTGTTATCGAGCATTTGTAAAGTTCCTGGCTAGAAAGCCCACAAACTATAAAAGGCTGGGAATCATTCCTGTTTTTAGATGTAAGTTCTACCATCGGCAAGCAGCAAAAACCTTTTAGACACAAAGCTTCAGAGGGAGAGAGATGTAAACAGTATCTTGGCGAGGATACCAGTCATAGGTAGCACCGGCCTCAGAAGAGCAAATCACAGAATGAGCAAGCTGTTATTGATTAACCCATCACATGCATGTCCTGAGGAAGCTGCTTTTGAAGTCTAGGTTGAAAAACATTCAGCAAGAAGAAGTTGCCACATTCCCGTTATTCTCTTCTACAATGGAACGGGAAGATAATAGTTCACTGGCACCCCAAACCCAAGCAGCATATTCAATCACCTGCAAAAACATTGCTCCATTCTCCCAGTGGACAAGTTAAGAACTATGGCTTTGTCTTTACAAGTCAATACATATAAAATCTGTCATTCATTCCATCTTCAAAGAAGTCAAACTGGGTATCCTATAAAAAAAAACACACAGCTCAGTGGGATGCTAATTTGGACACATGACCTACCTGTATAAATCTTACAGAATCAAGCCCCCAGATTCACTGGCATACCAATTAAATAGGACTTTCAGTGACGGAGAGCCTTAATAGCTAAAACAAATGGCAAGTTGGCAGCTCCGATATACTAGAATAGTGTTTCTAAAAATGTGGTCTGTGAATTACGTTCATCACAAATAGCCGGGATGCTTCTGAAAGGACACATTTCTAAGCCCCACCTTAGTCCTATAGTTCTGTGGATAGTGTCCATTACCTTACAAAAACAAACAAAAAACCCTTCTCGGGTGAATATTTTACATTTTAACATTTGAGAACCACTGGAGTATAGAAATAAGGACATCTGCTCAGACCAAGCAACGTGCGCTTCTCACACCTAAACCATGTAGAACAGGACGCAGACAATAGCAAAGACAAACTCCCACTGTGGTGAAAGCAAGAAGGGAGACACCTCTGTAGAATACTGCAAACTAGAGCTTACAGTCATTCTGTTTCACCTTTTCCTCTTCTTCCTTCAGTAAAGCAGAGGGGGACTTTTTCGGGCACAGAAAATCTCATTTCCTATTGCTATAAAGAAATAAACGGTCATTTCACGTACAAAAATACAATAAACAGGAAGAAAAACAGACTTGGAGACAGAAATGATGAATTGAGTTCTGGACATTGATTCATAAAACAATTATTAATTAAGTACCATATCTAGTTTGAGCCTTGTAGGGTCATCCAAGTGGAGTTTTCCTATGGGCAGCTGGCTATTGTGGTCTCAAACTCAAGAAGAGTTCTGGAGTCAACAACGTATAAGTGACACTGGAAGCCTTGAGTGTAGAGTGTGTAGAATGGCCAAAGAAGAAAGCATAGAATCTTTGGGAGCATCTGAAAGAAAATTCCTCAGAGAAGAGTAATAGATGATGATGATCCAGAAAGAACAAGGAGAGCTGACAGAGTGATACGACGGAAACCAGAGGAAAAAACGTCAAGGAAAAGGGATGATCAACAATGTCAAATACAAAAGAGAAAACATGTAATATAAGTGCAACGAGTACCTACTGAATTTGATAAATGGATTACCGGTAATCTCTGTTAAGAGGTGCTTTTGTAGATTACTCTGTGGTGGGAGGTCAGATTGCAGAGAACTGAGGAGCAGCCAGGACATGAGGAAGTCAAGAGAGCAGGTAGGGATACTTTGAAGGAGTTTGGCTGGGAAGGAAGAAGGGGCAGCATTCACAGAGGGATTTTTAAGAAGGAAGAGACAGGTACTTATTTATGTACCAAGTGAAAGAATCAGTGAAGAAAGAAAGAATAAGAATACAGAATGGAGTGAGAATAATGTATGGAGAAGCTCCTAAGGGAAAGAATAGGATGTGATTTAAAGCACGAAGCAGAGAATTACCTTTAAACAGGAGACGAACATTTTACTTGGATACTATAGGAGAGGACAGAGGAAAGTCAGATGCAGATGAGTTTGCAAGTAAGGAGCAAAGGAGAGAAATGAGTGAAGTCACAACTAATGACCTCAGTGTCTCCTACGAGATAGAAAGAAAGGGCATCTCTTTACAAAAGGTAGTGGGATTTGAATAGACAGCTTGAGAAGATCAGAGGACTTGGAATGGCTATTATAGGACATGGGAAAGAAAACTCTCTTGACCATGGGCAAGAGATAGGAATAATGAGCTGAGTTAATAAGGTTCAGTTAAAGTCAGACCATCAACTATTAGTGAGACCAAGCGCAAGGTTGTGCAGTTTCCTCCAGTAGCACTCAGAATCCTGGTGATGAAAGTAGAGAAGGCCCTGAGAGTGGGTGCCTCAAGTACGTGAAGGTCATGGGAGTCAAAGAGGCTAAATAATTTTAGGTGGAAATGTTAGATGGAAATTGAAGTCAATCAAGAAGTGGAATGAAAAATAAACCTATAATCTAGGTTCCAAAGCCCTCATAAATGTTGGGTAAGCCAATATTTATGTCAAGGATCAGGGGAAGTGGCAGAGCCAGACCACATAAATTTCAAAGGAAAAGAGACTTTTGCATGAGGATCCAAGAGAAATGGTTTAGTGGGACATGAAGAAATACAAACGCCTCCCTTGGCCCAGGGATGTGTGGAATATGAAAGAATGGCCTTCCTTTCCTCCAAAGGGCTACTGAGGAAGCAGATTCTAGGGAGGAATACATTTCAGTGAAAGCAAGGGGTGAAGAGAAGGTTTTGCAAGAAGTCTAAGCTAGAGAAGAGTTAATTTAAAATGAAATGAGGTGCAGAGGGTGCAGTAGAGGGTAAGGAAGGAGTAAGCAACACGGATGAGTCAGTGAGCAAGGTGTCCCTAGCACTGGTGTGGCGGGGTGGGGGATGGAAAGGAGGCTCTTGTTCTTGGTCCCACTCCCTTCAGTTCTAGCCCACTTTTAACTCTACTGTGTTCCCCTCCCTTTTCAGCATCCCTCTGCCATTTCTCCTTCTATAGGACTGACCTTGGCCTCCTTAGATGGGAAGATGTTTTTTTTTTTTTTTTCTATTCATTCCTGCCTGCTTAGAGGAAGAGACCCAGACTCACCTCAGTCCACCACAGTGCCCTGTTTCTAACAGTCTCGGGACCTGAGTCCTTTTCTTTGTCCTCCATCCTTCCTTGACTAACTTTTCATCATGATCTAAGGTCCACACTTTATCTCTGTCCTCCCCTCTGGATTGAGATCCTGATCTCTGATCAGATGTCCCTGGAGCACAACACCAGGGACAACTTGACAGAGGCATGCCTCAGCTGGCTTTCCACAAATCCTTAAGATTGTTTACAAGATCCCACACATACCCAAAGGATCACAGATGATGCCCTTTCCTGTGTCCCGATGAGGCACAGCTCACTGCCCTACACCCAACTCCCTTCAAGGATTTCCCCTCCCCCTCCTTCATTCAGTTTTCTGGCATCACTGAAGCAATGATGTCAACCCCATACTAATTGTGATATTGAGGGAGCAAGGTAAGCCACTCTGATATGATCAGTCAGGTATTGGAGGCAAATAAAATTCAAGACAAGTGGCCAGGCCACTTAATTGTGTGATTGTCAGAGAGGTAGAGCTAGATACAGTCAGAAACCTGTAGGCTTAAGGAAGGCAGATTTCCAAATCCTGAGATAAGATATCAGCATGATCACATTGTCTGAGACTCTTGACAGAGAAGAGGGAGCAAGAGGATTAGAAGACATCTGAAAAATTAAATTCCAACAAGACCATTAAAAATGCATGACAAGGCACAAACACGCAACTCATGAAAGAAAAGTACAATAGCCATAAACATGAAAAATCTTCAGTCTCATTAGCAATGAAAGGAATGCAAATTATAACAATAACACTCCATTTTTTACCTAGACAATTAGCAGACATTTTTTAAATTGTTGTGTTAATAAGAATGCAGGGAATCCAGTAAAAAAAAGAAAAAGGATGCAAGGAATCCAGCAATGGTGCTCGTAAATACTGCTGGTGAAAGTGCATTATCATCTCCTTTTCAGAAAGCAAATTAGCCAGATGAATCAAAAGCTTTAAAACAGTTTTTGTAATCATTTAGAATAATGGCTTTGGAAGAATAAATGACATGGAGAAAGGATCATTGTATACTGATAGATGAAAAAGTTTCCAAAATGTCATGTGTGGTATGACTCCAGTTTTGTAACTACAGGTATTTACACACATACATTCGTACACACATAATGTTTGTGTAGATATGCATGGGAATATGACTGGAAAGACATCAAAGTGTTAATATTAACTCTGGGTGATGAAGTTATCGTAATTTTTCCTTACTGCTGATTCTATCTTCAACTTTCTATAATGTAAAGTTAATATTTTTGTTTTCAGAGTAAAACATTTTAAAAGTTGGTTCTTTAAAAAGACAGAGCAAGAAAGGCAAGTACATAGTCTAAGGGGTGGGGGAGGTGGAGAAAAGTGACCTACCAAGGACAACAGGGATGCAAAGGGAACTTGCAACACACTCATACCTATAAAAATAATTCAAAAGATGAAGAGGACACACCCAGAGACGAATATGAAAGACTAGTAGAGAGGCTGAGACATGGGGTCAGGAAGTGGAAGCTCAATGTGAGCTGAAGTTTGCACCATATGGAAAGACAATGAAAAGGACCATTTTCCTTGTCTTTAGATTGAGGAGGACGAGAAAGGTGTAAGTGCTATTTGGAGCAAATGGAGTAAAACTAATGTAACTTGTATTTCCCAGCCCACACAAACATGGGAATAATAATAGGATAATAATAATGGACACAAAACACTATTTCTCTGGCTTCAACTCCACCTATTCTGCAGGACTTCTATCATACAGATACGGACACACACACACACACACAAAAATTTCCTTTCCTATGGCTTTTGGAAGCCCCAAGGGGAAATAGAGATAATACCAAGTCATCCAGTTTTCCTTGCTGTAATTGCCATTCTTCCCCTTTCCTACTCTGATTCTCTGTGGAGAATTCTCAAGTCATGGTCAGCAAAAAGGGTGGCAGCTACTGCTTGGGATTAAACAGCCACCACCACCCCTGTCAACATCTCTACTGCTGACAGCACCACTGTTCACAGCTTACACTCTCAAAGTCACCCAAAAGCTACTAAGAAATGACCCTTTCAGCTTTCCTTGCTTTTGTAAAAGCCTCCGCACCTGGGTGCAGACTTGATTTCGTGGGGACTGGGCTGGGAGACAACTGTAGTGACACATGCCGGGCTGTGCTCAGAATGGCCCCTCCTTTTGATAACTGGTCCATTCTCCTTGGACCAACTTCTTGGCCTCCACTCTCATTACCCTCTGTTATTTCTGGTAATTCTACCCCTGGAGGATCCTCAGATCTTTAAGTAAAGAAGCACTGTCAAGCTGGCTCCACAATACTCTGGGCACACAAGCTTACATCTAACTTCCAGGATGACCACTCCTTAGGATAAAGCTGAGATTCTTGCTAGGCTAATGGAGGACAGTCAGAAACCATGACTCTTCAGCTCCAATTGTGCTTTCTGAAAATGGTGGGATAAATCAATTGAGAGGGAATTAACAACCCAAGGTAGATGAAGAGTTCATGAAATAAAACCTAGGTATTCAGAATCAATTATATACTCTGCCTCTGACACCTCACATATTTCTTTTGTGAAAACTGCACATGAAATGGCTAAAACATGGCCAGTAATTAGTGAGGAACCACAGAGAACCATAGAAGACATGCTGGAGACAGCCAGTCCCCCTTTTAAGTTCAGAAAATAGAGAGAATTCACAAATGAGAAAATGATGAATTTGATCACCACACGGGCAATATTTTAGATTTTCTTTAATGTAGTAGCTATTCATCTCAGTCCACAGACTCAATAAATTTAACTTTTTTGATTTTCTATAACAAAATAATTTCTCAGTCCAAGCCCTTATTTCCAGGCTAAAAGAAAAATTTAACCTGAGTGCTTCCTGAGAATGATCCACAATTCCTGGCTCCTATATAGAGCCAAGATGTGAGACAGGCAGAGGAGGGCATAGTGGTGCAGGTAAGGAATCTGCTCCTCTGGGTTCCTCTGAGACGTCCCTTGGCCCTGTTCTTCTGGCCATTTTGGAGTCCAAAAGTGCTAATCCCTCATGAGAAGACAAACAAACAAACAAAAAAAGTAATCATTGATAATTAGTCCTCCTGTACCAGCTTTATTGAATGTTTTTATAACTACCACTATGATCACGGTATCTACGAAGTATCATGATTTCGACAGAATAGTTAAAAAGGCTTTAATGATGTTTTTGACAAAATGGATAAATGTGGCTGGATGCCAACCTAGGTCAACATATTCATAATCTAGCTAATCATGATGAAAGATGAGAGACAGTCTAGTGCAGTTGCTAAGAGCACAGATTGTGAAATATGACTGTCTAGGTTCAAATCCCATCAACTTTACTGCTACAGATGTGACCAATGAAAAGTACTTAAATTTTCTCCACTTCGATTTTCTCATCTATAAAAATGAGGATGATAATGATTCTAACTTTGTGACAGGGACTATTAATGTTCATCAAATATCTAGTGCTCTACTTGTTTATCTGCCCTCATGCAGCTAGGTGACGTCATGTGACCAATATAGGCTAATGGGATATGGGTGGAAGAGATGTGATCCAATTCCCATTTTGGCCCTCAAAAACATCAGGTTCCTCCATATCTACCCCTCTCTCTCCCTCTCCCTCCCTCCCTCCCTCCCTCCCTCCCTCTCTATCTCTCTCTATCTCTCTCTCTCTCTCTCTCTCTCTCTCTCTTTCTCTCCCCTTCTCTCTCACCTTGCAATGGAGCCTTAGAGGTCACATGTTCCAAATGGCCTAGTTAAAAGATACGAACAGCCCAGATTCCCAAGTCACCACATAGGAAAGAGCTACTCCTGCTGAAGAGTCACCTGGTCCACATGGGAATATGATTTGAAAGAGAAATAATACTTTTACTGTGTTAAGACATTGGGATTTTGAGATAGCCTCATCCACCAGAGGGCAGACAGCAGGAGCAAGAACTACAATCCTGCAGCCTGTGGAACAAAAATCACATTCACAGAAAGATAGACAAGATGAAAAGGCAGAGGGCTATGTACCAGATGAAAGAACAAGATAAAACCCCAGAAAAACAACTAAATGAAGTGGAGATAGGCAACCTTCCAGAAAAAGAATTCAGAATAATGACAGTGAAGATGATCAAGGACCTTGGAAAAAGAATGGAGGCAAAGATCGAGAAGATGCAAAAAATGTTTAACAAAGACCTAGAAGACTTAAAGAACAAAAACCTAGAAGAATTAAAGAACAAAAAACAGAGATGAACAATACAATAAATGAATTGAAAAATACACTAGAACGAATCAACAGCAGAATAACTGAGGCAGAAGAACGGATAAGTGACCTGGAAGACAGAATGGTGGAATTCTCTGCCATGGAACGGAATAAAGAAAAAAGAATGAAAAGAAATGAAGACAGCCTAAGAAACTGCTGGGACAACATTAAACACAACAACATTTGCATTATAGGGGTCCCAGAAGGAGAAGAGAGAGAGGAAAGACCCAAGAAAATATCTGAAGAGATTACAGCTGAAAACTTCCCTAACATGGGAAAGGAAATAGCCACCCAAGTCCAGGAAGCACAGAGAGTCCCAGGCAGGATAAACCAAGGTGAAACATGCTGACATACATAGTAATCAAATTGACAAAAATTAAAGACAAAGAAAAATTATTGAAAGCAACAAGGGAAAAATGACAACATACAAGCGAACTCCCATAAGGTTAACAGCTGATTTCTCAGCAGAAAGTCTACAGGCCAGAAGGGAGTGGCATGATATAGTAAAAGTGATGAAAGGGAAGAACCTACAACCAAGATCACTCTACCCAGCAAGTATCTCATTCAGATTTGATGGAGAAATCAAAAGCTTTACAGACAAGCAAAACCTAAAAGAATTCAGCACCACCAAACCAGCGCTACAACAAATGCTAAAGGAACTTCTCTAAGTGGGAAACACAAGGGAAGAAAAGGACCTAAAAAACAAACCCAAAACAATTAAGAAAATGGTAATAGGAACATACATATCGATAATTACCTTAAACATGAATGGATTAAATGCTCCAACCAAAAGACACAGGCTTGCTGAATGGATACAGAAAAAAGACCCATATTTATGCTGTCTACAAGAGACCCACTTCAGACCTAGGGACACATACAGACACATACAGAAAGTGAGGGGATGGAAAAAGATATTCCATGCAAATGGAAATCAAAAGAAAGCTAGAGTACCAATACTCATATTGCTACTCCAGATAAAATAGACTTTAAAATAAAGAATGTTACAAGAGAAAAGGAAGAACACTACATAATGATCAAGGGATCAATCCAAGAAGAAGATATAACAATTATAAATATATATGCACCCAACATAGGAGCATCTCAATACATGAGGCCACTGCTAACAGCTATAAAAGAGGAAATTGACAGTAACACAATAATAGTGGGGAACTTTAACACCTCACTTACACCAATGGACAGATCAACCAAACAGAAAATTAATAAGGAAACAGAAGCCTTAAATGATACAATAGACCAGCTAGATTTAACTGATCTTTATAGAACATTCCATCCAAAAACAGCAGATTACACTTTCTTCTCAAGTGCACACGGAACATTCTCCAGGACAGATCACAGCTTGGGTCACAAATCAAGACTCAGTGAACTTAAGAAAACTGAAATCATATCAACCATCTTTTCTGACCACAATGCTATGAGATTAGAAATCAATTTCAGGGAAAACAACGTAAAAAACACAAACACGTGGAGGCTAAACAAGATGCTACTAAAGAACCAAGAGATCACTGAAGAAATCAAAGAGGAAATCAAAAAATACCTGGAGCCAAATTACAATGAAAACATGACGATCCAAAACTCATGGGATGCAGCAAAAGCAGTTCTAAGAGGGAAGTTTATAGCAATACAAGCCTACCTCAAGCAACAAGAAAAATCTCAAATAAACAATCTAAGCTTACACCTAAAGGAACTAGAGAAAGAAGAACAAACAAAACCCAAAGTTAGTAGAAGGAAAGAAATCATAAAGATCAGAGCAGAAATAAATGAAATAGAAACAAAGAAAACAATGGCAAAGATCATAAAACTAAAAGCTGGTTCTTTGATAAACAAAATTGATAAACCATTAGCCAGACTCATCAAGAAAAAGAGAGAGAGGGCTTCCCTGGTGGCGCAGTGGTTGAGAGTCTGCCTGCCGATGCAGAGGACACGGGTTCGTGCCCCGGTCCGGGATGATCCCACATGCCACGGAGCGGCTGGGCCCATGAGCCATGGCTGCTGAGCCTGTGCGTCCGGAGCCTGTTGCTCCACAACGGGAGAGGCCACAACAGTGAGAGGCCTGCGTACCGCAAAAAAAAAAAAAAAAAAAAAAAAAGAGCGAGAGGACTCAGTTCAATAAAATTAGAAATGAAAAAGGAGAAGTTACAACAGACACCGCAGAAATACAAAGCATCCTAAGAGACTACTACAAGCAACTCTATGCCAATAAAATGGACAACCTGGAAGAAATGGACACATTCTTAGAAACATATAACCTTCCAAGACTGAACCAGGAAGAAATAGAAAATATGAACAGACCAATCACAAGCACTGAAATTGAAACTGTGATTAAAAATCTTCCAACAAACAAACGTCTAGGACCAGATGGCTTCACAGGTGAATTCTGTCAAACACTTAGAGAAGAGCTAACACCCATCCTTCTCAAACTCTTCCAAAAAATTGCAGAGGAAGGAACACTCCCAAACTCATTGCATGAGGCCACCATCACCCTGATACCAAAAGCAGACAAAGATACTACAAAAAATGAAAATTACAGACCAATATCACTGATGAATATAGATGCAAGAATCCTCAACAAAATACTAGCAAACAGAATCCAACAACACATTAAAAGGATCATACACCATGATCAAGTGGGATTTATCCCAGGGATACAAGGATTCTTCAATATACGCAAATCAATCAATGTGATACACCATATTAACAAATTGAAGAAGAAAAACCATATGATCATCTCAATAGATGCAGAAAAAGCTTTTGACAAAATTCAACACCCATTTATGATAAAAACTCTCCAGAAAGTGCGCATACCGGGAACCTACCTCAACATAATAAAGGCCATATATGACAAACCCACAGGAAACATCATTCTCAATGGTGAAAAACTGAAAGCACTTCCTCTAAGATCAGGAACAAGACAAGGATGTCCACTCTCGCCACTATTATTCAACATAGTTTTGGATGTCCTAGCCACGGCAATCAGAGAAGAAAAAGAAATAAAAGGACTACCAATTGGAAAAGAAGACGTGAAAGTGTCACTGTTTGCAGATGACATGATACTATACATAGAGAATCCTAAAGATGCCACCAGAAAACTACTAGAGCTAATCAATTAATTTGATAAAGTAGCAGGATACAAAATTAATGCACAGGAATCTCTTGCATTCCTATACATTACTGATGAAAAATCTGAAATATAAATTAAGGAAACACTCCCATTTACCACTGCAACAAAAAGAATAAAATACCTAGGAATAAACCTACCTAAGGAGACAAAAGACCTGCATGCAGGAAACTATAAGACACTGATGAAAGAAATTAAAGATGATACAAACAGATGGAGAGATATACCATGTTCTTGGATTGGAAGGATCAATATTGTGAAAATGACTATACTACCCAAAGCAATCTACAGATTCAATGCAATCCCTATCAAATTACCAATGGCATTTTTTACAGAACTAGAACAAAAAAAATCTTAAAACTTGTATGGAGGTACAAAAGACCCCAAATAGCCAAAGCAGTCTTGAGGGAAAAAAACGGAACTGGAGGAATCAGGCTCCCGGACTTCAGACTATACTACAAAGCTACAGAAATCAAGACAATATGATACTGGCACAAAAACAGAAATATAGATCAATGGAACAGGATAGAAAGCCCAGAGATAAACCCATGCACCTATGATCAACTAATCTATGACAAAGGAGGCAAAAATATACAATGGAGAAAAGACAGCCTCTTCAAAAAGTGGTGTTGGGAAAACTGGACAGCTACATGTAAATGAATGAAATTAGAACATTCCCTAATACCATACATAAAAATAAACTCAAAATGGATTAGAGATCTAAATGTAAGACCAGACACTATAAAACTCTTAGGGGAAAACACAGGAAGAACACTCTTTGACATAAATCACAGCAAGATCTTTTCTGATCCACCTCCTAGAGTAATGGAAATAAAAACCAAAATTTTTTTAATTTTATAAGTTTTTTAAAAAGACGTTGGGATTTCAGGTTCATCTACTGAGACAGCTAGAGCTAATTACCCTGCCCAATAGGAAAATAAAACACTCACGACAGTGCCTGCCAGGTAAAGTGCCTCGATAAATTTAAGTAATATTTGTCACCTTTGTCATCATCATCGTCATCATCATCAGTATTAAGAAAGACATTGTAGCCTTCAGAATATTTGAGATTAAGTCCTAAATTGCCAATTACTAGCTATAACAAGACACTACCTCTCAGAACCTCATCTGATAAATAGAGATAACAATGCTAGCCTCACAGAGTTGTTGTGGAAATTAACACTGCGATCTGAAAACATTTTGGAACTGGTACACAATGTTACATAGTTTTATCAAATGATTGTTTCATTATTTCTAACTGTTCACTGTCAGTCATTGCCAGACTCCTAGAACATCCTATGGAAGGAGTATGCACCCATGTCCCACTGACGTTGGGCTTGGTCATGTGACTTGCTTTGACCAACAGTGTGTGAAGGGATGTGGCACATCCACATTCAAGCAGAAGCTTTAAGAACCATTGTGTGTGGATTAGCAATATCTCTTTTTCTCTCTTTGACATGATAAAAGGATATCAGAGATTGGGATTTCTCCTTCTTCCTGCCCCTGCAAAGAAGACAAAGGGAGCAGAGCCGAAGCTGACCAACAGTCAGAATAAACTGTGAGTGAGAAATAAACTCTTGTTGTTGGAAGCCACTAGAATTTGGGGATTGGTTATTACTGCACCATAAACTAACTAAGCTTTAGCTAAATTATATATTAACCAAAGGGTATTGACTAATAGAGTAACGTCAATGTGGACAAAGGTGTCTGGCAGTTCTCCTTCCTTAACACTTTTCTAAACAACTTTTATTTTAATCAGTGATTTGAAGGAGGAAATAGTGATTACGTGTGCATATGACAAGATCTTGAGATTAAATGCTAATAGTTTGCAGGACAGAATCAAGATCTGGAAAGAGATAAAAACTGGAACAATGGGCTAGGTCTAGCAAGATGTCATCTAACTAGAAGAAACATAAGATCCTCCACACAACTGCAGCATAAGGTGGTAGTTCTCATGAAAATAATATGAAGTTTTATTTGATAGCCAACAGAATATAAGGCAAGAGTATAAAGTGGTTGCCAAAAAAAAATATTGGATCTCTGGTTATCTTCATAGAAACGTGGTGCCCCAAACTGTTAAGAGTTTCAAGTATCTTCACGAGTGTAATCACTTTAATTTATTAAATTCCCTCTTCAAGTGTAGAAACTAAACTGAAAAGACTTAGATTTGGCTTAACTCCAAAAAGACAGTGACTAAGTTGTATCTGTCACAAGTAAATCTTGTAGGAGGGGAAGAGTAGGGAAATTTAAGGGCGGAAGGAGAGGAAAAATAGGAGGCCACCCCTATAGGGGAGTTCAAATATTTGAATTTAAATATTTAAAAGTCCATCTTTTGGAAGACGCATTAGAATTACTCTGCATGACTGTAGTACAAAACAAAGGCATAGGCAGTATCCAATCAAAGGATTTTCAATAAATAAAGCCCTCCAAAAACTGAATGGATGCTTAGGATTTGTTAGAGAGGATATTCATGCATTAATACAAATAAGGAATTGTCTCAGTGATGGCAAAATCTCTTCTAAATGAGAAGAATCAAAACCAATTTATACAGGGCAGGATAAGATTAGGCCCGTGGAATACCTTGGGGAGGATATTAATAATTCACAATTTGCAGTTGATGTTGGAAAGTAAATTTCACTAACCAAGGAGGAGTGCAGAAATGGTATTATTGAAGCTGATTCTACTCCCGCGGGGGGGCGGAGAACCACCCTCCCTCCCCCACAGCCAGGACAGCCAATGTGCATTTAGATTTGGAAATGTGCTGATCTGGCATAGGTGGGCTTTCTTTTGCTTGTCAGCAAAAGAAAGACACAACTTTGGCAAACTCTCTGTTTTAAACCTGCCATTTCCATTTTTATTTCTCTAAAACAGAGTGGGGGGAATGGTTATGGGGATACAACCAGTCCCAACTGGTAAAAGAAAGGCAAGTGGCCAACATAAATATTATAGCATAAGCTGAACCAGAGTAGAAACAAGAAGAAAAGATCAGTCCCTCCAAAAAGCTTCTCTCAAAATAGAAGGTCATGCCAAGGAAAGCCACAGATGCAACACCACAAGCCCAGGGAGAGTTTTAATCAGGAAAACCTGGCCTCAGGCACGCACTCGCGTGCAACTTCCCACCCGCCTTTCTGTGTGCCATTTTCTGAAAGTTAGGAGACAGGGGTTTCATTCATGGCTGGATGAAAAAGCAATACACACTTTAAATGGCAGCCCTGGGAGGATTCACATTTCTACAGCTGTCTTCCGGTTCCTCTCATAAATCTCATTCTGCCTACTCTCCGGGGGCCATCTTGTTTGATCTTACGGTTCCAGCTACTGTCTTTAGGCTGACCACCCCTAAATCTAAATCTGCAGATTGGACCTATCAAAGGAACTAAAGACCCTTCTAGCCTCCCCCTCGGATAAATATCTCCCTTTCGGATCTCCCCCTGACACCTCAAACTCAGAATGTCCCAAACTCCTACTGTATTCCCAGCCCAAGGAATGATGGAGACCCAAGTCAGGAACTTGGAAGCCACAGTCCTTATTGTCCTTTCTCCCTCTTCATCCGCTCTATTCATAGGCTGCCTTCCCCCACATCCCACCTCTCCATTCCCACCCAAGTCCTGTGACTTACATCTCCCAAGCACTTCTCTCCATCCCAGCTAGCACTACCTTAGTTCAGCCACCATCATCTCTCACCTGTCTACCGCACCACCCTCCCAGCTGGTTTTCATGATTTTAATCTTACCACCCTCTAATCTATTTTCTGCACAGCATTCAGAATAATCTTTCTAAAAATATAAACCTGGGCATATCACTCTCCTATTTAAAACCCTTTAAATATTCCCTTTTGCCATCAGAATGAAGTTCAAAATGGCTAACATGGAACATAAGGCCCTTGTATTCTGGCCCGTGACTCCTCCCTAACCTCTCTCCAGACATTCTCCTCCTTGCACTCTCCCCCCCACACACCCCTTTACACTCAAAAAAGCTTCATCATAAGTTACTGACTTCACATTACTTTCTTTTTATCTCTTTTGTATGTTCTGTTCCTTTTGTCTGGAGAGTCCTATACCTCTTTGCTTTCACTTCCAGTCATGACCTCTTACTCACCCTTCAGGACCCCTGGGAAGCCTAGAAGACCTTGTAAGTGCTCTCACAATATGCCCTCTGCCTTCTGCCCTCTGTCCCCAAACACAGCAATAGTTTCCTGCACATGTCACCGACTACAGGCCTGTGCTGGCCAGGGGATGTGCTCCGCCCACCTGTCAGGGAGTTATCACCCAGGAGTGACCCTCAACCAGTGAGGGTTAGGAGTAGCTGGGTAACTTGCTTGCACCACAGTAGGGCAGTTCTGAAATACAGTTCATACTTTTGTGAGCATGCATGAAACTTTTGGTAAAACTCTGCTCAAATTTCTTGTCCATTTTTGCTTAATGAAATGTCAGCATAAATTAGGTTACAAAGACTAATTCTATAAAATCTAGAAAGAAGTAAAGCTCAAAATGAGTGGAAAAAAAAAAAAACGCTTCTAAGTAATATGCGGTCAAAATGGGGAAGCACAGGGGCTATTTCACAAATAATAAGAATACTTAAATATCAAAAATTATTATAGCCAAAGTTGTGCTCAAAGGCAAATCCATAGCCTCAAGTATAATACTAATTAAACAAAAAGCTTAAAAATAAATGAATTAGATTATTGAGAGAGGGAAGATGGCAGAAGAGTAAGACGCGGAGACCACCTTCCTCCCCACAGATACACCAGAAATACATCTACACGTGGAACAACTCCTAAGGAACACCTACTGAATGCTGGCAGAAGACCTCAGACCTCCCAAAAGGCAAGAAAGTCCCTACGTACCTGGGTAGGGCAAAAGAAAAAAGAATAAACAGAGAAAAAAGAATAGGGACGGGACCTGCACCAGTGAGAGGGAGCTGTGAAGGAGGAAAGGTTTCCACACACTAGGAAGCCCCTTGGCGGGCAGAGACTGTGGGAGGCGGAGGGGGGGAGCTTCGGCGCCGCGGAGGAGGGACAGCAACAGGGGTGCAGAGGGCAAAGCGAAGAGATTTCCACAGAGAGGATCAGTGCCGACCAGCACTCACCAGCCCGAGAGGCTTGTCTGCTCACCAGCCAGGGCGGGAGGGGCTGTGAGCTGAGGCTTGGGCTTCGGTAGGAGCGCAGGGAGAGGACTGGCAGCGTGAACACAGCCTGAAGGGGTTAGTGCGCCACGGCTAGCCGGGAGGGAGTCCGGGGAAAAGTCTGGACCTGCCGAAGAGGCAAGAGACTTTTTCTTCCCTCTTTGTTTCCTGGTGCGCGAGGAGAGGGGATTAAGAGCGCTGCTTAAAGGAGCTCCAGAGATGGGCACGAGCCGCGGCTAAAAGTGTGGACCCCAGAGACGGGCATGAGACGCTAAGGCTGCTGCTGCCGCCACCAAGAAGCCTGTGTGCGAGCACAGGTCACTATCCACACCTCCCTTCCAGGGAGCCTGTGCAGCCCGCCACTGCCAGGGTCCCGGGATCCAGGGACAACTTCCCCGACATAACGCACGGCGCGCCTCAGGCTGGTGCAACGTCACGCCGTCCTCTGCCACAGGCTCGCTCCGCACTCCGTACCCCTCCCTCCCCCCAGCCTGAGTGAGCCAGAGACCCCAAATCAGCGGCTCCTTTAACCCCGTCCTGTCGGAGCAAAGAACAGATGCCCTCCGGCGACCTACAGGCAGAAGTGGGGCCAAATCCAAAACTGAACCCCAGGAGCTGTGTGAACAAAGAAGAGAAAGGGAAATCTCTCCCAGAAGCCTCAGAAGCAGCAGATTCACTCTACACAATCAACCTGATGTACCCTGCATCTGTGGATTACATGAATAGACAACGAATCATCCCAAACTGAGGAAGTGGGCTTCAAGAGCAAGATTTATTATTTTTTCCCCTTTTCCTCTTTTTGTAAGTGTGTACGTATATGCTTCTGTGTGAGATTCTGTCTGTACAGCTTTGCTTTCACCATTAGTCCTAGGGTTCTATCCGTCCGTTTTTTGGTTTTTGTTTTTTTTTTACTTTTTAAAAAATTTTTTTCTTAAAAATTATTTTCTTAGTAGCTTTATTTTATTTTATTTTATCCTCTTTCTTTCCGTCTTTCTACTTTTTCTCCCTTTTATTCTGAGCCGTGTGGATGGAAGGCTCTTGGTGCTGTAGCCAGGAGTCACTGCTGTGCCTCTGTGGTGGGAGAGCCAACTTCAGGACACTGGTCCACAAGAGACCTCCCAGCTCCATGTAACATCAAATCGTGAAAATCTCCCAGAGACCTCCATCTCAACACCAACATCCAGCTTCACTCAACGACCAGCAAGCTACAGTGCTGGACACCCTATGCCAAACAACTAGCAAGACAAGAACGCAGCCCCACCCATTAGCAGAGAGGCTGCCTACAATCATAATAAGTCCACAGACACCCCAAAACACACCACCAGACGTGGACCTGCCCACCAGAAAGACAAGATCCAGCCTCATCCACCAGACCACAGGCACTAGTTGCTTCCACCAGGAAGCTTACACAAGCCACTGAACCAACTTTAGCCACTGGGGACAGACACCAAAAACAATGGGAACTATGAACCTGCAGCCTGCAAAAAGGAGACCCCAAACACAGTAAGATAAGCAAAATGAGAAGACAGAAAAACACACAGCAGAGGAAGGAGCAAGAAAAAAACACACCAGAACTAACAAATGAAGAGGAAATAGGCAGTCTACCAGAAAAAGAATTCAGAATAATGATAGTAAAGATGATCCAAAATCGGGGAAATAGAATAGACAAAATGCAAGGAACATTTAACAAGGACCTAGAAGAACTAAAGATGAAACAAACAATGATGAACAACACAATAAATGAAATTTAAAATACTCTAGAAGGGATCAATAGCAGAGTAACTGAGGCAGAAGAACAGATAAGTGACCTGGAAGATAAAATAGTAGAAATAACTACTGCAGAGCAGAATAAAGAAAAGAGAATGATAAGAACTGAGGACAGTCTCAGAGAACTCTGGGACAACATTAAACACACTGACATTTGAATTACAGGGGTTGCAGAAGAAGAAGAGA
Source organism: Stenella coeruleoalba (assembly GCF_951394435.1). Classification (NCBI taxonomy): domain Eukaryota; kingdom Metazoa; phylum Chordata; class Mammalia; order Artiodactyla; family Delphinidae; genus Stenella; species Stenella coeruleoalba. The sequence goes on from NC_137148.1 coordinate 54,829,896, forward strand.
AAAAGAAAGGGACTGAGAAAATATATGAAGAGATTATAGGTGAAAACTTCTCTAATATGGGAAAGGAAATAGTTAATCAAGCCCAGGAAGCACAGAGAGTCCCATACAGGATAAATCCAAGGAGAAACACGCCAAGACACATATTAATCAAACTATCAAAAATTAAATACAAAGAAAACATATTAAAAGCAGCAAGGGAAAAACAACAAGTAACACACAAGGGAATCCCCATAAGGTTAAGAGCTGATCTTTCAGCAGAAACTCTGCAAGCCACAAGGGACTGGCAGGACATATTTAAACTGATGAAGGAGAAAAACCTACAACCAAGATTACTCTACCCAGCAAGGATCTCATTCAGATTTGATGGAGAAATTAAAACCTTTACAGACAAGCAAAAGCTGCGAGAGTTCAGCACCACCAAACCAACTTTACAACAAATGCTAAAGGATCTTCTCTAGGCAAGAAACACAAGAGAAGGAAAAGACCTATAATGACAAACCCAAAAAAATTAAGAAAATGGGAATAGGAACATACATATCAATAAGTACCTTAAATGTAAATGGATTAAATGCTCCCACCAAAAGACACAGACTGGCTGAATGGATACAAAAACAAGACCCATATATATGCTGTCTACAAGAGACCCACTTCAGACAAAATAGACTTTAAAATAAAGACCATTAGAAGACACAAAGAAGGACACGACATAATGATCAAGGGATCGATCCAAGAAGATATAACAACTGTAAATATTTATGCACCCAACATAGGATCACCTCAATACATAAAGCAAATACTAACATCCATAAAAGAGGAAATCGACAGTAACCCATTCATAGTAGGGGACTTTAACACCCCACTTTCACCAATGGACAGATCATCCAAAATGAAAATAAATAAGGAAACACAAGCTTTAAATGATACATTAAACAAGATGGACCTAATTGATATTTATAGGACATTCCATCCAAAAACAACAGAATACACATTGTTCTCAAGTGCTCATGGAACATTCTCCAGGATAGATCATACCTTGGGTCACAAATAAAGCCTCGGTGAATTTAAGAAAATTGAAATTGTATCAAGCATCTATTCCGACAACAACTCTATGAGACTAGATATCAATTACAGGAAAAGATCTGTAAAAAATACAAACACATGGAAGCTAAACAATACACTACTCAATAACGAAGTGATCACTGAAGAAATCAAAGAGGAAATCACAAAATACCTAGAAACAAATGACAACGGAGACACGACAACCCAAAACCTATGGGATGCAGCAAAAGCAGTTCTCAGAGGGAAGTGTATAGCAATACAATCCTACCTTAAGAAACAGGAAACATCTCGAATAAACAACCTAACCTTGCATCTAAATGAATTAGAGAAAGAAGAACAAAAAACCCCAAAGTTAGCAGAAGGAAAGAAATCATAAAGATCAGATCAGAAATAAATGAAAAAGAAATGAAGGAAATGATAGCAAAGATCAATAAAACTAAAAGCTGGTTCTTTGAGAAGATAAACAAAATTGATAAACCATTAGCCAGACTCATCAAGAAAAAACGGGAGAAGACTCAAGTCAATAGAATTAGAAAGGAAAAAGGAGAATTAACAACTGTCACTGCAAATACAAAAGATCATGAGAGATTACTACAAGCAACTCTATGCCAATAAAATGGAACACCTGGAAGAAATGGACAAATTCTTAGAAATGCACAACATGCCAAGACTGAGTCAGGAAGAAATAGAAAATATGAACACACCAATCACAAGCACTGAAATTGAAACTGTGATTAAAAATCTTCCAACAAAAAAAAAAAAAAAAAAAAATCTTCCAACAAACAGAAGCCCAGGACCAGATGGCTTCACAGGAGAATTCTATCAAACATTTAGAGAAGACCTAACACCTATCCTTCTCAAACTTCTCCAAAATACAGCAGAGGGAGGAACACTCTCAAACTCATTCTACGAGGCCACCATCAGCCTCATACCAAAACCAGACAAGGACATCACATAGAAAGAAAACTACAGGCCAATATCACTCATGAACATAGATGCAAAAATCCTCAACAAAATACTAGCAAACAGAATCTAACAGCACATAAAAGGATCATACACCATGATCAAGTGGGGTTTATCCCAGAGATGCAAGGATTCTTCAATATATGCAAATCAATCAATGTGATACACCATATTAACAAATTGAAGGAGAAAAAACATATGGTCGTCTCAACAGATACAGAGAAAGCTTTCGACAAAATTCAACACCCATTTATGATAAAAACCCTCCAGAAAGTAGGCATAGAGGGAACTTTCCTCAACATAATAAAGGCAATATATGACAAACCCACAGCCAACATCGTCCTCAATGGTGAAAAACTGAAAGCATTTCCACTAAGATCAGGAACAAGACAAGGTTCCCCACTCTCACCACTATCATTCAACATAGTTTTGGACGTTTTAGCCACAGCAATCAGAGAAGAAAAGGAAATAAAAGGAATCCAAAACGAAAAAGAAGAAGTAAAGCTGTCACTGCTTGCAGATGACATGATACTATACATAGAGAATCCTAGAGATGCTACCAGAAAACTACTAGAGCTAATCAATGAATTTGGTAAAGTTGCAGGATACAAAATTAATGCACAGAAATCTCTGGCATTCCTATACACTAATGATGAAATATCTGAAAGTGAAATCAAGAAAACACTCTCATTTACCACTGCAACAAAAACAATAAAATATCTAGGAATAAACCTACCTAAGGAGACAAAAGACCTGTATGCAGAAAATTATAAGACACTGATTAAAGAAATTAAGGATGATGCAAATAGATGGAGAGATATACCATGTTCTTGGACTGGAAAAATCAACATTGTGAAAATGACTCTACTACCCAAAGCAATCTACAGATTCAATGCAATCCCTATCAAACTACCACTGGCATTTTTCACAGAACTAGAACAAAAAATTTCACAATTTGTATGGAAACACAAAAGACCCCGAATAGCCAAAACAATCTTGAGAACGGAAAACAGATCTGGAGGAATCAGGCTCCCTGTCTTCAGACTATACTACAAAGCTACAGTAATCAAGACAGTATGGCACTGGCACAAAAACAGAAATATAGATCAATAGAACAGGATAGAAAGCCCAGAGATACACCCACGCACGTATGGTCACCTTATCTTTGATAAAAGAGGCAGGAATGTATAGTGGAGAAAGGACAGCCTCTTCAATAAGTGGTGTTGGGAAAACTGGACAGTATATGTAACAATAGGAGATTAGATCACTCCCTAACACCATACACAAAAATGAGCTCAAAATGGATTAAAGACCTAAATGTAAGGCTAGAAACTATCAAACTCTTAGAGGAAAACATAGGCAGAACACTCTATGACATAAATCACAGCAAGATCCTTTTTGACCCACCTCCTAGAGAAATGGAAATAAAAACAAAAATAAACAAATGGGACCTAATGAAACTTCAAAGCTTTTGCACAGCAAAGGAAACCATAAAGAAGACCAAAAGACAACCCTCAGAATGGGAGAAAATATTTGCAAATGAAGCAACTGAGAAAGGATTTATCTCGAAAATTTACAAGCAGCTCATGCAGCTCAATAACAAAAAAACAAACAACCCAATCCAAAAATGGGCAGAAGACCTAAATAGATATTTCTCCAAGAAAAATATACAGACTGCCAACAAACACATGAAAGAATGCTCAACATCATTAATCATTAGAGAAATGCAAATCAAAACTACAATGAGATATCATCTCACACTAGTCAGATTGGCCATCATAAAAAAATCTAGAAACAATAAATGCTCTCGCACTGCTGGTGGGAATGTGAATTGGTACAGCCACTATGGAGAACAGTATGGAGTTTCCTTAAAAAACTACAAATAGAACTACCATATGACCCAGAAGTCCCACTACTGGGCATGTACCCTGAGAAAACCATAATTCAATAAGAGTCATGTACCAAAATGTTCATTGCAGCTCTATTTACAATAGCCAGGACTTGGAAGCTACCTAAGTGTCCATCATCGGATGAATGGATAAAGAAGTTGTGGCACATATATACAATGGAATATTACTCAGCCATAAAAGGAAACGAAATTGAGCTATTTGTAATGAGGTGGATGGACCTAGAGTCTGTCATACAGAGTGAAGTAAGTCAGAAAGAGAAAGACAAATACTGTATGCTAACACATATATATGGAATTTAAGAAAAAATAATGTCATGAAGAACCTAGCGGAAAGACAGGAATAAAGACACAGACCTACTAGAGAATGGACTTGAGGATATGGGGAGGGGGAATGGTAAACTGTGACAAAGTGAGAGTGTGACATGGACATATATACACTACCAAATGTAAAATAGATAGCTAGTGGGAAGCAGCCGCATAGCACAGGGAGATCAGCTCGGTGCTTTGTGACCACCTAGAGTGGTGGGATAGGGAGGGTGGGAGGGAGACACAAGAGGGAGGGGATATGGGGATATATATATATATATATATATGTATAACTGATTCACTTTGTTATAAAGCAGAAACTAACACACCATTGTAAAGCAATTATACTCCAATAAAGATGTAAATAAATAAATTAGCATTTAGCTGAGTAATTTTTTTTTAATTTTAATGTCATAACCACCTAAGAAATAAATAAAAATGAAGGTAAAGAGCAGAAATAATGAACCAAAAAAAGAAAAGATCAATAAAATTTTTAAATTCAGGATCTGGATCTTCAAGTTAGGAGGACAATAGATATTTTCTGACAAATCACAAAGAGGAAAGTCTTAGTAATATACGTAGATCATTTTTAAAAAGTTTAGAATTCTGCAGAAGTATCCTATTGAAATTTGTGGTTGGCTTAATGGCTTCCAGACCCCCATGTCTTCTACAACATGACAATTTTGCTAAAGCTGCAAAAACTACCATGTCCTTTCACATATGTTTAAAAAAGTAGAAGAAATAAAACTGATTGCTTTTTAAGGGTATACCCCATATAAGATTTTAATTTTGATAAAAATTTGTCTATATTTAGTAAATATCCCCAAAGATCTATATCTCAAAGCCCTGAGGTTTATAGCTGTAAGTAATGGACTGCCTGTGACAATGGGTACAAATGCCAATGAAGGTTTAACTATGTTAAAATTTTTATGACAATTGTAGTAATTTTGTTATGAAGTAGGCTAGGTTTTTAGTGGCTAACCTCTAAACCTGTTTTCCTCATAATTCCTGTTATTTTTTAGTGCACCATTTTGCAGAATGAGAGATTTTTGAGGAACACACATATTGCATTAAATCAAAAATGTGTGTATGTGTGTGTGTATATATATACATATATATGAATTTAGTAGATAATAAAGGAATTATATAAACCAAAAGAAAAAAATATGGACTGTAAAAAAAATAACAATGTTGAAAGTAGCTAGCAAGTTTTGGTGGAAAAACAAGTTAAATACTTATCTTAGATCAAAGAAATTTCTAAATAATTAAGTATAAAAAATTAAAATACAAGAAAATTTAAAAATAGATAAATAATACTGGAGTGGGGTGGAATTTTTAAACACAGAAGCAATGCACGAAGTCACAAAGGAAAAAATTAAGACACTCAATAAAATAAAATTTCTAAATTTTTGTTGGTCAAAAACATTTTTTAAAGTAACAATGACAAAAACCCTGAGAAATATTTACAAAGGGTTGATATCCTTTATTAACGCCAGAATAAGAGAGGAAAAAAAAACTCTACCAAAATAACTTTTAAAGGTAGAATGAAAAAAGGGCTATATAACAGCAGAGATTAGAATGTTTTTAAGGAACAAGAAATTAATATGTAATAACACATTTGAAAATCTTAACCAAGTGGACCTTTTCCAAACAAAAATCATCTCACGGGCTTCCCTGGTGGCGCAGTGGTTGAGCGTCCGCCTGCCGGTGCAGGGGACACGGGTTCGTGCCCCGGTCCGGGAAGATCCCACATGCCGCGGAGCGGCTGGGCCCGTGAGCCATGGCCGCTGAGCCTGCGCGTCCGGAGCCTGTGCTCCACAACGGGAGAGGCCACAGCAGTGAAAGGCCCGCGTACCGCAAAAAAAAAAAAAAAAAAAAAATCATCTCAAGAAAAAGTAGAAAACTTGAATAGACTGATATCCATGGGATACATTGTTTTTTCAATATGCATGTTGAATGATTTCATTTCTAAACGGGTTTATTAATAAATTCTCTCAAACTTTCAAGAAACAGATACTAACTTTTGCAGACAATATGAAAAGATGAAAAGAGATCTAACTTAGTTCTCGGTACCAGCTAACTGATACCAAAACTTGGCCAATTAGCCTCAGGGAACCTTGTTTCCAAGGGACTCTCCCTCATAAGGGACCACACTGTGCTCTCCAAAATACCCGCGCAGTGGTTGGTTTCCAGGCAGCCTCAGGCTATGATGGACACACGTGCCAGGGAGCCTGGTGCTTGACTTTCTGTCAAGTCCTCTCTTACCAACAGAAAGAAACACTCAGCCCCACGTCCTAAGGCTGAATGCATTCTCAAGACAACTTTGGAAGGAAAGGCTGGTACATGGAAAGGAAAACAAAAGCCCCCTGGCCCTACACTCAAGCCTTCCATCAGAAAGTTGTCTGTACGCAAATGAACACATCTACGAAACAGAAACAGACTCACAGATACAGAGAACAGGCTTATGGTTGCCAAGGCTGGGGTTGTCGGGGGCTAGCGGCAGGCGGAGGGAAGGATAGGGAGTTTGGGATTAGCAGATGCAAACTATTATATATAGGATGGATAAACAAGGTCCTACTGTATAGCACAGGGAACTATATTCAATACCCTGTGATAAACCATAATTGTAAAAGAATATATATATGTATATATTTTGCCATACAGCAGAAATTAACACAACATTGTAAATCAACTATACTTCAATAAAAAAAATTTTTAATTTGTCTACAGAAATTTCACCCCTAGGTATATACTTACAGAAGTGCATACCTATGTTCACCATGAAACATGTACAGCAACGTTCAGAGCAACACTACCTATACTTGCCAAAAACTGTATAAAATTCATGTGTCCATCTCTAGCAGACAGGGCTGGAACCAGAGCGAGGTAAGTGAAACACTCACCTCAGGAGCAAAATTTAAACGGTGCCCAAAGATCTAATACTCAAGATAAATAATATTTTAATGCAATGGCTTTTTTCAATCAAAAGTAATGCAAAAACTCGATGATGAACAAAATATCAAATTTTTAAATAAAAGCAGGATCAGTATTACTGATTTTTCCTCAGGCTCCAGGATGGCTTGGCACAGAAATGACAGAAGAACGGACAAATAAATTATGCTATACGCAATGAGAATAAATGAACTACAACTACAACTACAACAATAGCATAGATGACTCTCACAGATATAATGTTAAGCAAAGCAAGCCGGACACCAAAGTGTATGCACTGGTGACTCAAAAACAGGCAAAGTTCTTGTTCAAAAGTAGGTGAAACTAATCTAGGATATTAAAAATCAGGATAGTGATTTCCCTTGGAAGGGGGCATGGGAGGGGGAGGAGGGTTCTGTAACTCTAGGAATATTCTGTTTCTTGATCAGTATGTTCCATGGGTTTTAAACTTTGGGAGAATCCATCAACCAGCTTATTTATGATTTGTGTACTTTTTATATGTGCTAAAAAAATTTTAGGAGTTGTCTTACTCTAGACCTAGAGATTATCATACTAAGTAAAGTAAGTCAAAGACAAATATCATATGATATCACTTATATGTGAAATCTTAAAAAATGATACAAATGAACTTATTTACAAAACAGAAGCAGACTCACAGACATAGAAAACAAACTTAGGGTTACCAAAGGGTAAACAGGGGGAGAGATAAATTAGGAGTTTGAGATTAATTTATACACACTACTCTATTTGGGATTAACAGATACATACTATTACAGATAAAATAGATAAACAACGGGGACTGCCTGTGTAGCACAGGGAACTCTATTCAATATCTTGTAATAACTTATAATGGAAAAGAATCTGAAAAAGAATATAGACATACATATATGTATATATATGTATGTATATATATATATATATATATATATATATATATATATATACACACACACATATAGATGTATAACTGAATCACTTTGCTGTACACCTGAAACATTGTAAATCACCTACAATTCAATTTTTTTTTTTTATGGCTGTGTTGGATCTTCGTTGCTGCACAGGCTTTCTCTAGTTGCAGTGAGCAGGGGCTACTTTTGTTTCGGTGCGCGGGCTTCTCATTGTGGTGGCTTCTCTTGTTGTGGAGCACAGGCTCTTGGCACGCGGGCTTCAGTAGCTGTGGCACGCGGGCTCAGTAGTTGTGGCTCGCGGGCTCTAGAGCACAGGCTCAGTAGTTGTGGCGCACAGGCTTAGTTGCTCTATGGCATGTGGGATCTTCCCAAACCAGGGCTCGAACCCACGTCCCCTGCCTTGGCAGGTGGATTCTTAACCACTGCGCCACCAGGGAAGTCTCTATAATTGAATTTTTAAAATGTGTGGGGAAAAAAATGTATTACAGAAGTAAAAAATAAAATTGAAAAAAGAATTCCCCTACTTAGAAGTGAAAATATATACCAGCGACTTCAAGATGAGATGAGCCCCCGGAGGAGGAGAAAGCAAAGGCAGCAGCACTGTGGGAGGTGGCTTTCAGGGCACTGCTGTATTTCTGGGCCTCTACCCTTGACTAACCTTACGGCCAAAAGAAGCAAAGTGAATTCTTCATTAGCAAGCATGGCTAGCACCAAACCAACACCATGTGTTCTACCCATTCAGAACATTCGGCTGACGGGAGTTAACCCTCCCGTGGGCACGATTCACCAAGGATTAAGTACGATTGCTGCTGGCTCAGATTTTCCTGGGGATAGGACAGGACAGCCCAGATTTCATCCAAATACCAGAGGAACCTTTCCTCTAGAAACCGGACCCTGCCACATCAGACATGACAAGACTTCCAAGCAGGGACCAAGGCAATCGTCCAGGAGACTGGCGGCCACTGGCCAGCTCTGCCAATACCCCCATGGGGCTGTCAGCATGACCAGCACAGAAGTGACAAGCTCTCTACAGCCTACCGCAGAAGCCACACATTGTATGGGGGGCGAAAGTCACCAGACGCTTGGGAGGACTATTTCAAAACCCGAAGTGGGACCAAACGTAGTCGATTGTGGCCTGATTCCTAAATGGGAGCAGAGTCCGTCCTGGCTACTGATGGTGCCCAGCCTCGCTGCCAAGCCTGCAAAGGCTTTTCAGTGGGAAGAATAGGCCACTTTGGATTTGGACGGCCCCTGAGAAGGCGAAGGCAATGAACACACAGAACGGTCAGCTGCTCTTCTCCTGGGTGTCCAGGAAATGCTAACAATGCCATCCCCAAGCTCCTTGCAAGGCAAATGATCGCCCAGGCACCTCCTTCCTGAATTCAGGCCTGGGGCTGAGGCCTCCTAGACAGGGGTCAACTTGCTCATTCCTGCTTCCAAAGCAGTTCCCAAAGCAGCTGGGGGCTACGACATGGATAGACCTTGAACATTATGCTAAGTGAAATAAGACAGTCACGACAGGACATATACGGTATGATTCCACTTACATGAGGTACCTAGAGTAGTCAGAATCATAGGGACAGAAAGTAGAGTGGTGATTGCCAGGGTCTGGGTTTGGAGGGATGGGGGACTATTGTTTAACGGGTATGGATTTTCAGTTCGGGAAGATGAAGAAAGTTCTGGAGATGGATGGTGGTGATGTTTGAACTCCAATGTAAAAGTACTTAATACCACTGAACCATATGCTTAAAAATGGTTCTCTCTTACATTATGTATATTTTACCACATTAAAATAAAAGCTGCTGGGGAAAACTGAAGTTCTCAACCATATCCCCATGCTGTGAACTCATCACGTCCTCCATCAGCTCTGCCACTTGGGCTGTGTCCTAACCTTACTGTGTCCTTACCAGTAAGCTCAGCTCTAGGATTTCCAGAATGTATATTGGGCTAATAAGGTCCTTTCTCCCTCACACATCCCCGAGCATATCTTCTCAACACATACTTCCCAGAGAAGCATATTTCAATAGAATTCTAGCAAAGGATTGCTGTAAAATATTAAAGAAATAGTTCAAGAGACAATCCTGCACAAGATGGCAGGAAGAACGAAGGAAGGTAGATGGCCAGTCCTGGATAATACAGCCAATGTAGTTTTCTGCAGAATTCCTTATTCCACTACTTCCTTCTTTCAGCCTTTTCCTCACCAGATACTTCTTCCACAAACTTAGCCCCAGGTCTCCTGCTCAAATAAAAATCCTTTCTCAGGAAAGGAACCCAAAACTCAATCTCATGGAGGTATAAAGTAAAAGTTTTAACTTCTTAACTCTAGCAAGGGTATCAGATTTTATCTATCTATGAACATGGGCTTGGGTGAAATCTGTGAGATTTCATGGAGTAAATAAGACAGGTGGGAGAGCAGAAGGTGCTTGGAGGTCTTCAGATACTCCTGAAGGAGTATTAAAAGCTGTCTACTTCTCATCAATTACAGACAGTCAAGCTTTCCGTCTGCAAAGATTTATCTCTGTTAGGGCCCACTCACAGATTCTCGAGCACATGGAAAAACAGAAAGTCAAGAATTCTAGGAAAATAAATATAATTGCTATGTTTTGAGCATTTGCTATATAAGATATCTTATTCTATTTAATCCTTCCTTATAACTGTCTTGTGAGGAAGAATATTATTATTCACATTTGACAAATATGGAAAGTGAGACACTAAAAGAGAAAGCAATTGCCCATTGTTTAATGTCTATTGAAACACAAGTAGTCATGGAGGGGTTTTTTGTTTTTTCTGTTATTCCTTTTTCCACATTTCCCTTTCTCTCCATTTACAGCTCCTTCTCTTGGACCCTGAATACCAGCACCCCCAGGCATTAGAGTATAGAAGACAAAAGCACAGTCTGAAGTCACAGTCCTGTGTTTGAATTCACTACTTACTAGTTGAACGTGTGTGTGTGTGTGTGTGTGTGTGTTTGTGTGTGTGTGTGGTGTTTGCAACATCCAGTCATGTGTCTAAGAGAGCATGTGTGAAAATCAACTCTAATAAACATCCCTTATGTAACATAATTAGTGGTCTTTAGAATAAAAATCTTTGAAAAATGTCTGAAAATATAAATCAGAACTAGGCACTGGGAGCCCATTCTATCTGTTTAGATCTGCATCAAAGAAAATATTTTTGCGGTCCAGATTGTATCAACTCCTCTAACATTCAGCAACAAATATACGTCAAGCACCGCTATGGGAGAGGAGATACGAAAATGAACAAGACTCAGTCCTCATCCTCAAGTAATTCACAGTCCAGTAAGGATACACACAAGCAGACAAGCAAATGAGCGGCGTGATAAGTTATAATACAAAGATGGACATAATGCAATGGGGTCACAACAAAGAGGGTGCCTGGATATGAAGAGGAACACTCCAAGGAACAAAAGGGGGAAATCATCCCAGGCAGAAGGGAAGAGCACGTGCTAGGACGCAGGGGGCTGAGTGAATGCGTCACTCTCTGGTAGCTACAGGCGGTGCACAGCTGGACAACAGGTGTGGCTGAGGCTGGGGACAGGACCGGTCAGGTAGGCCAGGCAGCTTAGAAGCCTTGTCAGTCTCTAAGGAGTTTGGATTTCACCCTACAGGCAACAAGACGCCATGAAGGGTCTTCAAGGGGCAGTAATGTAATGCAAAGTTCACATCACAAAGATCCCTTAGGTTGTCGTGTGGGACCAGGACTCAGGGAGCCAGGTGACTCATGAGAGCTCCTGCAGTTCTTCAAGTGACAGAGGATTAGGCATTGAACACAGGTTCAAGAGACTTTGTCCGCGAGACTGGACAGAATTTGGTGAAGGGGAGGGGTGCCAAGGAAGAAAGTACTAAAAATCATTCCAATAGTTTAGGCTTCTATACCAGAACAGTAGCCAACCACCCAGCAAAGGGAAGGACTCACTTCCTGCAGTGCATGCCCATGGATAATCTAAAGCCCCATGAATGCCAGTCTACAAAGTTAGGGAGCCCCACGAATGCAACCCTTAATTCCTGCGATCAGCTCCGTCTCCTTGCTACAGCTCCCATTCTGCTCACAAAGGCTCAGTGTATGGAAAGGCCTTCGTGAAAGCCGGTCCTTCTAAACACCCTGCTGTCTGTGCCCAACCGTCAGTGTACAAGAGCAGACTGTCCCCAACTCACTTGTGTGTGCTGCACAGAAACCTTTTCTTTGGTTTGCAAAGATATCATTTCAAATCGCTTATCATCATGGAACAGCTCACCTCTATTTTTTAACCCACAATGAAAGCAACTGGGCCGCTAAAGACCCTTAAAACTCATATATGTCCTTAACTGATCCACAGTTCTCAGTGCTGCCAGGCAGTCCACCTGGGTCAGCTGAAACACATCCACCCGTGGCTTGCCTGCCCCAACCCAAGCCATGCAGTCAGCCAACTCTGTCAGTGATACCCTCCGAGCTCAAGTGTCTGCAACGAATGGCCTGCAGGTCACAACCAGAGAGTTCACATTTATTCCCATTACCAGAGGGAACATTTCGTTTTATTAATTTTCCATTACAGCCTTTACTCTGATAAAGATGTACACACAGATTAGCCACCAAAATGTTCATCAAATCAGCGTTCGTAAGAGGGAAAAGTTGCAAAGCATCTGAATTTCCAACAACAGGATACAAAGGAATTACTGTCCATCTCTATCATGGAATAGGATATAGCTCCTAAAAACTCTCCTCCAGGGCTTCCCTGGTGGCGCAGTGGTTGAGGGTCCGCCTGCCGATGCAGGAGACACGGGTTCGTGTCCCGGTCCGGGAGGATCCCACGTGCCGCGGAGCGGCTGGGCCCATGAGCCATGGCCGCTGAGCCTGCGCGTCGGGAGCCTGTGCTCCGCAACGGGAGAGGCCACAGCAGTGAGAGGCCCGCATACCGCCAAAAAAAAAAAAAAAAAAAAAAACGCTCCTCCATGAGAGGATCTATGGGTGTGACAAGATGCTCACTACAGAATGCTTTCTAGAACATCGGCTCCATGGCGGCAAGAGATTTGTGTTGTTCATCAATGTACCCCCAGTGCCTAGGACAGGACCAGGCATGTGACAGTAATTATTTATCTGTTGACTGAATCAATATAAGAAGTAGGAAAAGAGGATGACAGAGTCTGGTTCTATTTCTGTAAAAAGAAACACACACAACACACACACACACACACACACACACACACACACACACACACACACACACAGAAAAGGATCTGGAAGGATATACATCAAAATGTTACCAGTCGCTTTCCCTGGAAGGGTGGGCTTTTTTATAGTCTTGTTTTATCTCTCTTTTTCTGCTCACAGTTCAAAATGCTATTGTAACAAGAGCCAAAACAAAGAAGAAATTATTTTGGTGGCGGGGCTGGGGGGAAATCCCATAACAAACTCAGCTCTTGTTCCTCAAGTTCACATATGAACTCACTGTCCTTTACATGCAGAATAACCTTACACTAACCTCAATCGTATGTGTAACCCAGAGCACTAATTTGCACAAACACAGAACCGTCCCCTCTGGCTCACATCTGACTTGACCCCTTGGCTTCAACCTTATTATCAGCCTGGGTGCCACGCAGGGCCCTCAGGATCCCATCACTCTTGATAGAGCCTCATCCCAGTCCCCCATGACTGAGCTCGGTGAGAGTTTTTCCAATTCCTCCCAAACCGAAAAAGGACATTTTACTACTCTCTTCATATAAACAGACTGCCCATGTTTGCAGGGCAATTCTCCTCTCCTTACTATACCAAACATGAGAGTATGAACACTTTTCACCCAGTTTCTCCAAAGGCAGTTAAAAAAGCACCCAAAGGTATCACCTGCTGGGGCCTCACCCCAGTTAAATTACGACTTCCCTGGAGAAAAACAGGGCGAGCAAAAACAGTAAAACTTTGTAAAATCAGCTTGCATGAAGTTGCTCTGGCACCAGCGCTGGTGTGTATAATCCTCTCCTGGCTGAGCTAATTGGCTTAGCTCACTGATGACGTTATAGCCTCAGAAGCCATTCTCTGATTACAAGAATGAAAGTTGCCAAACGATCTTCAACCACAGCACCGACGGGCCCAGGGCCACCAGAAGAATATTTGGGGAAAGAGCTATTTTAAACAAATGCTCCTGTGGGTATAAGGATACTTTTCTGTCTAGACTCCTGGTAACACCTGTTGCTCACTCATCCTGCCCCCGTCCACCGTCCCCTTGACAGCAATGTGGCCAAGGCAAACCATGGCCACCTGACAGAGCCCAGAGATGCAGCCACGTGAACAGCAGTCCCTGGCAGCCCAGGCATCGCATGCTCTGGTGCAGCCTGTCAGGCCCAGACAGCTCTGCTGCCAGGTGTCAAGAAGACACCTTCCCTTCTTCTTGCGGGAAGAGAGCAGGCTGGTTAAGCCAATAGTTTAAACGTTCAGATGGCCAGGGAAAGGAGTCTTCTTCTTGAGTGTATTACAGATTTGGTTTTGGCAGGCAGATCAGCATCAGGCAAGTAGAAGGAGAGGATGGCAGCATCCTTGCCCACACCAATCCAATCCTCTATCCCTAATCATCCCCAATAAGTGGTTGTCTAGCTTATTCTTAAATCCTTATGGTGACAGGAAACTCACTACCTTATGAAATAGCTCACTTTATTGGGAAGAGTCTTCCTTACACTGAGCTGATCCCTTCCTATAACCTTTGCTCCCTTCATTACATGTTAGAAAGTTACATAGAAAGAATCTCATATCTCTCTCATGCAATTCAAATCAACATAGATTTGTGTTAGGCATATAAAATGGTTCAGATACATAGGGGTAAGTGAGTGCTGGAACCCTGGGGGAATTTGCCAGTTCCTGGCAGATTAGAGCCCTAGAGACAACAGACTAAGCCTGGGCTTGGGCATAGTTGGAGGTCAGATAGGAGACCACTGCATAAAGCTAGGATTCCCAAAGGACCATCCTCAGAGGAAAGAAGAAATAGTGCCATACCAAAAGTCTATGAAGACACTGTCTGAGTCAAACTAGATTCCGGATGGAACAGGAAAAAAAAATATTTCCCTATAAATCCCTAAACACAAGTTCACATTCTCTGAGGGAAAATTCACAATATATATGTAAACTTAAAAACTCAAGTTGAAATCTTCGTTTTAAATGGTCCTGTGTTGGTCATGCAAAAGCAAAGTAAACTTTCTCTACAGGAAAACACTTAAAACTCAAGCCTCAGGAATTCTCAGGAATTTTCACAGATGAAGTTTCCAGTAACATCAGCTCAAAATTCTAAAATTACAGGTACACAGGGAAACAAGCTACCATGATCAAGACTGAGAAGCAAGAAGAAATTGCTGAATCAGAATGACAGACTACAGATGTTATCATTATCAGATACAGAATGTGAAATAAGTACATTTAATGTGTTTAAAGAAATTATTTAACCTTAGAGTATTTAATTTTGGGGAGTTTTTTCCTAAAGGGAAAAAAAGCTTATCAAAATTAACAATTCAGATTGGAAAAAATGCCAAAATAGAACTCCTAGAAATAAAAAACCACAAGAATTGAAAGTGTAAACTCAGCTGATGAGTTTAACCATATAAAACTGGAGAGAGTGAGTAAATCGAAAAATAGGTTTGAAAAACATACACAAAATACAGTATGGCAAAATCCACAGATTCAGGAAGCAATATAAACCCCAAAAAAGATAAGAAAGAAAAAGGAAAATAAACAACCTAGACCCATTGCAGAGAAACTTCAAACATCAAAAGCAAACAGACCTTTAAATCAACCAGAGGGAAAAAAAAACAGATTACCAATAAATAATTTAAATTGGACTGACAGTAAAATTAGACTGACAGTGGATTTCTCAATCACAGCAATGTAAGCTGGAACCCAATAAGATGGTAAGCTTAGAGTGCTAAGAGAAAATAAATCTCAACCTACTATTCTCCACCTAATGAAATTTACTTTTAAGACTGAGAATGACATATACACACTACTATACACAAAACAGATAATAAGGACTTACTGTATAGAACAGGGAACTCTACTCAATACTCTGGAATGACCTATATGGGAAAAGAGTCTAAAAAAGAGTGGATACGTGTATATGTATAACTATTTCACTTTGCTGTACAGCAGAAACTAACACAACATTGTAAATCAACTACACTTCAATAAAAAAATTTTTTTAAAAGACTGAAAGTGAAAGATAATTTTAAATAAATCAAAACTAAGAGACTATGTTACTAACAGAAACTCATTAAAGAAACTCACTAAAGGACTTCCCTGGTGGCACAGTGGTTAACAACTGCCTGCAGGGGGTTAAGAATGCAGGGGGCATGGGTTCGAGACCTGGTCCATGAAGATCCCACATGCCGGGAAGCAACTAAGCCCGTGAGCCACAACTACTGAGCCTGTGCTCTAGAGCCCAGGAGCCACAACTACTGAGACTACGTGCCACAACTACTGAAGCCCACGCACCTAGAGCCTGTCAAGGCTCCGCAACAAAGAGAAGCAACTGCAATGAGACACCCACGCACCGCAACAAAGAGTAGCCCCCACTCGCCACAACTAGAGAAAATCTGCACACAGCAACAAAGACCCAATGAAGCCCAAACCAACCAAACAAACAAATAAACAAATAAAACTCTCTAAAGAACTAAAGAAATATTCAAAAAAGGATGTATTTAAGAAAGAAAATGATCCTAGAAAGTAGATCTTAGATGCAAGAAGGACTGGAGAACAAAGTAAATGGGTAATGGGGTAAACATAAATAAACATGGACTGTAAAAATAGTAACAATTATGATCATTTGAGGGGCTAAAAGATCAATGTAGAATTAACCCAATAAGTCATGACAACAATAATTTCTAACTAAAGGAAAAAAAAAGAAGACTGAAGCTAAGGCATTTGATTTCTTGTACAGAAGGAGAATAAAATATTAACTATCTTTAGATATTGCTAAATTAAATGTATCTATTAAAATTTAGGGTAACCATTAAAACAATTTAAATAGAGTATATCATTTCCAAACTACTATAGAAAAACTGGGCAACTGCTGTTGATCAATAAAAAACAAAAGGCAAACAGCAATCAGAGAACAAAAAGAAATAAAAGGAATCCAAATTGGAAAACAAGAAGTAAAGCTGTCACTGTTTGCAGATGACATGATATTATACATAGAGAATCCTAAACATGCGACCAGAAAACTACTAGAGCTAATCAATGAATTTGGTAAAGTAGCAGGATACAAAATTAATGCACAGAAATCTCTGGCATTCCTATTCACTAATGATGAAAAATCTGAAAGTGAAATCAAGAAAACACTCCCATTTACCACTGCAACAAAAAGAATAAAATATCTAGGAATAAACCTACCTAAGGAGACAAAAGACCTGTATGCAGAAAATTGTAAGACAATGATGAAAGAAATTAAAGATGATACAAATAGATGGAGAGATATACCATGTTCTTGGATTGGAAGAATCAACATTGTGAAAATGACTCAACTACCCAAAGCAATCTACAGATTCAATGCAATCCCTATCAAATTACCAATGGCAGTTTTCACAGAACTAGAACAAAAAATTTCACAATTTGTATGGAAACACAAAAGACCACGAATAGCCAAAGCAATCTTGAGAAAGAAAAACGGAGCTGGAGGAATCAGGCTCCCTGACTTCAGACTATACTACAAAGCTACAGTAATCAAGACAGTATGGCACTGGCACAAAAACAGAAATATAGATCAATGGAACAGGATAGAAAGCCCAGAGATAAACCCACACACATATGGTCACCTTATATTTGATAAAGGAGGCAAGAATATACACAGTGGAGAAAAGACAGCCACTTCAATAAGTGGTGCTGGGAAAACTGGACAGCTACATGCAAAAGAATGAAATTAGAACACTCCCTAACACACAAAAATAAACTCAAAATGGATTAAAGACCAAAATGTACGGCCAGACACTATCAAACTCTTAGAGGAAAACATAGGCAGAACACTCTATGACATAAATCACAGCGAGATCCTTTTTGACCCACCTCCTAGAGAAACGGAAATAAAAACAAAAATAAACAAATGGGACCTAATGAAACTTCAAAGCGTTTTCACAGCAAAGAAAGCATAAACAAGACGAAACGACAACCCTCAGAATGGGAGAAAATATTTGCAAATGAAGCAACTGACAAAGGATTAATCTCCAAAATTTACAAGCAGCTCATGCAGCTCAATAGCAAAAAAACACACAACCCAATCCAAAATTGGGCAGAAGACCTAAATAGACATTTCTCCAAAGAAGATATACAGATTGCCAACAAACACATGAAAGAATGCTCAACATCATTAATCATTAGAGAAATGCAAATCAAAACTACAATGAGATATCATCTCGCACTGCTCAGAATGGCCATCATCAAAAAATCTACAAACAAATGCTGGAGAGGGTGTGGAGAAAAGGGAACCCTCTGGCACTGTTGGTGGGAATGTAAATTGGTACAGCCACTATGGAGAACAGTATGGAGGTTTTTTAGAAAACTAAAAATAGAACTACCGTATGACCCAGCAATTCCACTACTGGGCATATACCCTGAGAAAACCATAATTCAATAAGAGTCATGTACCAAAATGTTCATTGCAGCTCTATTTACAATAGCCAGGACTTGGAAGCTACCTAAGTGTCCATCAACAGATGAATGGATAAAGAAGATGTGGCACATATATACAGTGGAACATTACTCAGCCATAAAAAGAAACGAAATTGAGTTATTTGTAGTGAGGTGGATGGACCTACCAGACTTACCAGAGTGAAGTAAGTCAGAAAGAGAAAAACAAATACCATATGCTAACACATATATATGGAATCTAAAAAACAAAAATGGTTATGAAGAACATGGGGGCAACACAGGAATAAAGACACAGACCTACTAGAGAATGGACTTGAGGATTCGTGGAGGGGGAAGGGTAAGCTGGGACAAAGTGAGAGACTGGCATGGACATATATACACTACCAAACGTAAAATAGATAGCTAGTGGGAAGTAGCCACAAAGCACAGAGAGATCAGCTCGGTGCTTTGTGACCACCTAGAGTGGTGGGATAGGGAGGGTGGGAGGGAGGGAGATGCAAGAGAGAAGAGATATGCGGACATATATATATGTACAACTGATTCACTTTGTTATAAAGCAGAAAGTAACACACCATTGTAAAGCAATTATACTCCAATAAAGACGTTAAAAAATAAATAAATAAAAAATAATAAAAAACAACAGAAGGCGATAAACGGGAAATAAACATTGAAAACGTGAGGGAAAAAACATGAAATAAGATATAAATAAATCCAAATCAAGGAGCAACCGTGATTTAGTGTAAATAGATTAAATTCTCAGTTAAAAGCGATGGTTGTCATTTTTTAATCCAAGTATATGTTAACCACAAAAAAAGAGAAAACCATAAGAATGCAGAAACATTGAAAGTAAAAGGATGAAGTCAGCCAAGTAAATACTAAATTAAAAGAGAGATTTACAAAACAGAAATAAAGTCACAGATGTAGAAAACAATCTCATGGTTACCGGGGGTGGGATGAATTGGGAGATTGGGATTGACATATACACACTACTATATATAAAATAGATAACTAATAAGGACCTACTGTATAGCACAGGGAACTCTACTCAATACTCTGTAATGACCTACATGAGAAAAGAATCTAAAAGAGAGTGGATATATGTATATGTATAACTGATTTACTTCTGTACAGCAGAAAGTATCACAACATTGTAAATCAACTATATTCCAATAAAAAATTTTTTAAAAAAGAAAAAAGTCACAGAAAAAGAAAGGGAGCTATCATATCAGGGAAAATATATTTTTAGGCAAAAAAGTATTACTTAGACATTAAAAAGATCACTGCAAATTGATACAAAGTTCTATTCACTAGGATATTATAACACGTACGAACTGTATGCTGCTAAGAAGTAGGACTTCAAAAATATTGATAGAAGGCAAAAGGTGAAGGAACCATGGGGAAACTGGCAAACCCACCATCATAGAGGGAAATTTTACACACCTCTCTCAGTAACTGATAGATAAACAGATAAAGCATCACCAAGGATTGGTGGATTTTCCCACTCAACATCCATTCTAATCTCTCTGTGGTATATCTTCCTGGACTGTGGGGCTAGAAACCTAAAACTACATTTCCCAGGTTCCCTTGTATGACGCAGTTTTCCTGGGACAATCATGTCTGTGCCATTTTCCTGGTAATTATTAACAGCACCTCCTTTTTACACTCAAAAGTGTCTGGTGTGGATACTAAATTATATAGTTACTCTATTTATATGTAAAACACCATAAACGCAAAAGCTTTTTTTCAAGCGTGCTATATTGGTGACTCAAATATCAAAAGCCACATTACTTTCAATGGTATGATTTTTCCAAAAAGGTGAACTCTTCTGAACGAAGCAAATTACAATCTTCTCTTGCATTTACATGATGGTGACATTTCTGGAAAATTCAGTGCGTACTAAAAGCATGCAAAAAAATCTTTAGGGCTTACAAATAAAACGGAGATGGAGTCTGGGCTTAGATCATTTTCAACAGGTTTTCTACCTAAACAGAAGTTCAGAGACAATCATGCAGGATGTGAGACAATTCTTCACTGCAGGAAGCTATTCTATACATTGCAGGATATTAAGCATTTACTGTTTCTCACCCACTAAGTGCCAGTTGTGCATCCCCCCATTATTGTGACAAAATCAAAACACCCTCAACACGGTGGCTTCACCCCAGTTTAGTACCACTGAATGTAGATGACAGAGGCTATTTCAAATTACAAGTGAACATCCATCCAGAACTTGGATCACGTGTCAGGGGCTCTGAGGTCTTTCTGTACATCCTGTTTTCCTGCAAGTAAAATGCCTCCCCTTAGACTCTGAAATAGTGGCTGGATTTACTATATCTCTACCCCAGAAGGCATTTCTAAAAATTGTCTTTTTATAAAAAAAAAAACTGTTCTAGAGCAGTTTTAGATTGACAGGAAAAAAAAAAAAAAGGAAAGATAGTACAGAGTTCCCATATACCCCATATCCAGTTACTTCTATTATTAATAACTTACATTAGTATGGTACATTTGTTACAATTAATGAACCAATGTTGATACATCATTATTAACTAAAGTCCATACTTTATTCAGATTTCCTTAGTTTTTACCTCATGTCCTCTTTCTGTTCCAGGATCCCAGCCAGGACACCTCATTACATTTAATGGTCATGCCTTCTCAGACTCCTCTAGGCTGTGATAGTTTCTCAGACTTTCCTTGGTTGTGATGACTTTGACAGCTTTGCAGAATCCCAGTCAGGTATTTTGTAGAATGTTCCACAGTTAAAATGTGTCTCCTAATTAGACTGGAGTTATATGTTTTTTGGGAGGAAGATCCCAGAATTAAAGTACCATTTTCATCACATCATATCAAGGGTACCTGCTATCAACATGACTTATCACTGTTGATGTTAATCACCTGGGTCCAGGCAGTGTTGGTCCTATTTCTCCACTGTGAAATGACTACTTATTCCCCCTTTCCATACTGTGCTTTCTGGAATGCACAGCTCACACTGAAGTGTGGGGAGTTATGGTTCCCCTCCTTGAGGGTAGAGTATCTGCATAAGTTACATGGAATCCTTCCACATGGAAGTTTTCAACTCTCTCCCAGTTATTTATTAATCAATTGTTTATATCAGTATGAACTCATGGTATTTATTTTATATTTTCGGTTATGATCCAATATTATTTTATTTATCTTGTTTTTCAGATTGTTCCAACTTTTGCCATCAGTTCCTATGTCCCTTTGACATACCTCGATTATTGGCACTGGGGTGAGGCGGGTGGTTTTGGTTTTGGTTTTGGTTTTCTTGGCTGTGCCTCGGGGCTTGTGGGATCTTAGTTCCCCTACCAGGGATTGAACCTGGGCCCTCAGCAGTGAAAGCGTGGAATCTTAACCACTGGACCACCAGGGAATTCCCCGGCGTTTATTGTTGTTGTTGTTTTAGAGCTTCCTTACTTTCTGGCACTAGAAGATGCTCCAGGATCAACTTGTAAATATCCTGTCTCTGTGCTAGAATTAGCTATTTCTTTATTTCTTATACTGGAGAATGGTGTTAGAACCAGGTGCTAAGTGTACTGGTTGCTACAGGGGTAGCATTGCTTCTCGGTCCTCTCAGCTGACAGAGCAAGGGAATACATGGGTGTACACTAACCCATGAATATAATCATATATATAAATAAATATTACTACACGTAATCATCTATATTAGGCTAAACACGAGTTCATACTATTATCTCCAACTCTCTTACTATGAGAATCATTTTAACCTGCTCCCCTTGCTTATCTGTAATCCCCCTCCAACAGTTAAAAAACCTGGTTCCCACCATGCACCATCCACTTACTTAATCATTTAGTTCCAGTATACATTACAGTAGTATCAAGACTGTTAATCCAGGCTCCCATGGGAAACAACTTTATTAACTAGAGTACATACAATGCTTACGGACACTTTGCCTTTAGCCCTACAGACTCTGCTCATTTCCAAACTTACTTAGGTCAGCACCTTTTTCCTCCACCCCATTCAGTGAGTTGTTTCATACATTTGTAATACAGCTAGATTGCTCTGTCATATCTGTCACATTATCCATTCCATCCTGGAATCCCCTGACTTCCTAAACCATTTTTTAATTTGGATACACTAAGATTCACACTTTGCACTCTAACGTTCTATAGGTTTTGATAAATGCATTTTTTTTCATATACTCACCATTACAGTGTCCTATAGAATAGCTTTATCACCCTAAAAAATGCCTCATGCTTCATCCTTAAATCGCTACTCCTAAATCCCTGGAACCACTAATCTTTTTGCCATCTTTATAACTTTGCCTTTTCCAGAATTTCATATAATTGGGATCATACACTATGTAGCCTTTTCAGACTGACTTCTCTCATTTAGCAATATACATTTAAGATTCATGCATGTCTCTTCATAACCTGATAGCTCATTTCTTTGTATCACTGAATAATATTCCATTGTATGGATGTAACATAGTCTTTACATCCATTCACCTATTGAAGGACATTTTGGTTATTTCCATTTTTTGGTGCTTATGGAGAAAAACAGTTATAAACATTCATGTGCAGGTTTGGGTAAGGGAATACGTTTTTTAATCAGTTGGATAAATACCTACAAGATGCTTGTTATATCATATGAAAAACCGTAATTAAATTTGTAAGAAACTGTTATTCTAGCTTCCAAAGTGGCTGAATAATTTTGCAGTGAATAAGAGTTCCTATCGCTCTGCATCCTTGTCATCAATTGGTATTGTTAGGTTTTTGGATTTTGGCCATTCTAATAGGTGTGGAGTGGTATCTCACTGTTGTTTTAATTGACAATTCGCTAAAAACAAATGATGTTTAGCATCTTTTCATAGGCTTATTCGACCTCTATACATCTTTTTTGGTGAAGTATCTGTTCAGATCTTCCTTACATTTCTTTAATTGGGTTGTTTTCTTATTGTTGGGTTTTTAAAAGTTTTTGTAAATATTTTATACAAGTCCTTTATAAGATATGTGTTTTGCAAATATTTTCTGCCAGTCTATGGCTTGTCTTTTCATTCTTCTTAATAGCATTTTTCACAGAACAGAATTACTGATTTTAATAAATTTCAATTTATCAATTTTTCATGGATTAGGCTTTTGGTGTTAGATCTAAAAACTCATAACCAGGGGCTTCCCTGGTGGCGCAGTGGTTGAGAGTCCGCCTGCCGATGCAGGAGACACGGGTTTGTGGCCCGGTCCGGGAGGATCCCACATGCCGCGGAGCGGCTGGGCCCGTGAGCCATGGCCACTGAGCCTGCGCATCCGGAGCCTGTGCTCAGCAACGGGAGAGGCCACAACAGTGAGAGGCCCACGTACCGCAAAAAAAAAAAAAAAAAAACCCTCATAACCAAACACAAGGCCATCCAGAATTTTCTCCCATTTTTCTTCTAGAAGTTTTATAGCTTTGTACTTTACACTTAGGTCTACGATACATTTTGAGTTAGTTTTTGTGAATGGTTTAAGATCTGTGTCTAGGCTCATGTTGTTCAATATAGATACACAATTGTTCCAACACCATCTGCTGAAAACATTATCCTTTCTCCATTAAATGGCCTTTGTTCTTTTGTTAAAGGTCAGTTGACTATACTTGTGTGGGTCAATTTCTGGGCTCTCGCCGGTTCCAATGATCTATGTGTCTATTCTTCAGTATTGTGTTGGTTATTCCATATAAATTTTAGAATCAGTTTGTCAATGTTAACAAAATAACTTGCTGGGATTTTGAGATTTTTTTTGAATGCATAGATCAAGTTGGGAAAAACTATGTCTTAACAATATTAAATCTTCCAATCCATGAATACAGAATCTCTCTCCATTTATTTAGATCTTCTTTTTTTTAATGTTTTAAATACTGATTTTTATATTTTCTGAATACAGCTCCTATACTTATTTTGTTGGAGTTACACCACGTGTTTACTCTTGTGCTACTGTAAATAGTATTTTTAATTTCTAATTCAACTTATTCCTATGTATATAGGAATGCAGGTAACTTATAACAGAGTAATTCCTAATTCCTCCTTCCCATCTCTTATGAAAGTGCTGTCATTCCTTTCACTTATCCGTATGCTTTAATCACCCAATACATAGTTATTATTAATGCTTTAAATAAATGGGTATCTTTCAGATCAATTAAGAATAAGATAAATAAAAGATATTATCTTTACTCCTTTTCTAACACTTTCTTTATACAGATCTGAGTTTCTGACCTATATCATTTTCCTTCTGCCTGAAGAACTTCTTTTAACATTTCCTGAAAAGAAGATCTGGTGGTTATAAATTCCTTCACTTTTTGTTTATCAGAAAATGCCTGTATTTCTTCTTCACCTTAGAAGGAAAATTTCAGCATATATAAAATTCTGGGTTGGATGAGTTTTTCTCTCAATACTTTATACATTTCATTCTACCTTCCTCTTGCTCATGAGGTTACTGATGAGAAGTTCACTGTAATTCTTATCCTTGTTCCTCTACAAGTATGATGTTCTTTCTTCTAGCTTCTTTCAAAATTTTCTCTTTGTCTTTGGTGTTCTGCAGTTTGAATATGATATGTCAAGCAGGTATTTATTCTGCATAGTGCTTTCTGAGCCTCTTGGATCTGTTCTTTGGTGTCTGTCATTAATTTAGAAAGTCCCTGGCCATTATACTTCAAATATTTCTTCTGTTCTGGTCTCTCTTTCTTCTGCTTGTATTCCAATTAAACATATGTTACACCTTTGAAATAGTACCTATGGTTCTTGGGTGATGAGTTCTGGTCTTTGTGGGAGTTTTTTCCCATTCTTTTTTCAACTTGAATTTTAGTTGGGGAAGTTTCTATTGACCTATCTTCAAGCTCAGTGATTCTTTCTTTGATTGTGTCCAGTCTACTGATGAGACATCAAAGACATTCTTCATCTCTGCTACAGTATTTTCTTTAGTTCTAGCATTTCCTTTGATTCCTCCCTAGAATTTCCATTTCTCTGCTTACATTATCCACATGTTCTTGTATACTGTCTACTTTTTCTACTTTTTTCACTAGAGCTCTTAACTTATAAATCATTGCTATTATTTTAAATTCTTTATCTGATAATTACAACATCTGTGTCATACCTAAGTCTGGGCCTGATGCTTAGTCTCTTCAGACTATTTTATTCTTGCCTTTGGTAAGCCTTGTGGTAAGGTATGGGAGAGAGGAAGCATTCTATAAACATATGATTATATCTCAGTTTTAGTGGACTTTAGTCTCTGGACTGTGACCTTCACAAGTGCTTCTTGTAGCTTTCTCCTGATTTAAATGAGAATGGAAGGCTAAAGGGAGTTGGAGCGGGAGGAATGTTCTTTCCCCAGTGAGATAAGGTTCTGGCATTTTCCCCTTGGAGAGTAGGCCTTGGTTAGGGAACATGCTCATGGCATATCACAATGATTACTCTTCCCCTCCCCTGCCAAAGCTACGGGGAATCCCTCTTGAACCTTCACCATGAGAACCTGGTAGTGTACCTGGAGGTGAAACCCACAGAAGGGTGAGGACCCCCTAAGACTAAAGCACCAGGAGTTTCTCACTTTCGGGCTAGCTCACACTCAGCTTCCAGCAATTCATCAAAATTATCACTTTTACTACCAAAGTTACCTGCAGCTTCTACTTCAGATAAGCAGATCTAAGCTGTGGCTCTTTGGATTCACTTTTCTCTCCAGATTTCAGGGTGGTGATTTGCCCTGCAACTTCGTTTCTCTGATAGGTCTCAGAAAAGTCATTGGTATATAGTTTATTCCAATGTTTCTTGCAAAAACAGAAGTGGTGACTTTCAATCCAAAGATGTTTCAGAGCTGACACTGAAAGTCTAAAAATTATCTATTTTAATTAGAAAAAAACTTAAGATTGGCAGGATGTAGTCATTGTTAAAGCGGAGTGACAGACTCATAGTTGTTCTTTATAAAATCTCTACTTGTAGAACATTTGAAAATTTTCTTAACAAAAAAAGTTTATTTTTAATAAAAATTATTGTTAAGTATCTGAAACAGGGTAGCTTTAATTAATAGGCACAGAGGAGGAAAAAACAGTCATAGTCAACAGTATTTACTGAATATCCAATATGTGCCAAGGACCGTGCTAAGATAATTAGGATACAAGGATGAAGACTACTGTTTCCTGCCCTCATGGAACTGATTGCCTTTTGGGAACAGCTAGCATTATGTAAGTAATTATGAATTAATTATTGTGCTAAGGGCTACAAAGGAGGCTTTTTCATGGTGCTATGGAAGCAGATAACAGAGAATAAAGAATCTAACCTGGTCTGGAGGGTAAGAGGAGGTCATCTCAAAAACAATCAGAAGAGACATTGCAAGAGGAGCCCCCATGCTGGGCCTGTCTTCAGGAGACCCAGCAGCCTGGATGGAAGGTATAACCTGAAGTTAGTCAGGCTGGACCTGAGGGCTGGCCTCCAAAGGTTGAACATAATAAAGATAATGTTAAAGGTAAAAAGAGTGAGAATGTTTCAGAAGAAAGCAAAATTTCCATAAATTGGAATCCCAAGTAACCTCCTATCCCTCCTGACCACCTGAATGTAGACTGGACAACCAAGTGAGATTTTCACAATTCATTCTTGTTTCCTATAATATTAACTTTTCAATGAACCCTCCTTCCCTACCTATTCAAATTCTCTCTGGGTACCAGTAAGCTGTGGATTAACTTGTTCCTGGAGTAATCCCCATAGAAGAAGGGTTGAGACTTCATGTTGGACAGAGATAAAGACAGAGGAGCTAGGCAATTAGAAAACAAAATTGAAATTTTGGAGTTCTGCACACAGGTGTGCCGTGGTTGCAACATATAAACTAATGCAAGATACATGTCTCTTGTGTGTAACATTGTTTTCCCATCTGGAAAACAAAAATTATGCCACTTACCAGCTCTAGTGTGGACTATTGCTAAGCAAGTTGAACAATTATGTCTATGAAAGTATTTTCTATCAATTTATTACATAGCCTAATGATAATTTATAATGGTAATTATTAAAATATAGACTGATATCAACATTTAGAGCAAAATCTAAACTTCCCAAGTTATCAATTTATAATTTTTCAAATAAGAGCAATTAATCATCTTTATTATTATGGCTAAATGATAATGATTTGTAATATAGTATCATATGTTTGCTCTAAATAATAAGAGAAACACTAATCTATTATGGTGAAGATAATAACGCTAATAATGAAAGACCGATGATTGCTAATCACTTCATATTATTGGTATTAAAATATCCAATCATCAAAAATCGGGGACTTTCCTGTTGGTCTGGGGTTAAGACTCCACACTCCCAACGCAGGAGGCACAGGTTTGATCCCTGGTGGGGAACTAAGATCCCACACACCGCACAGCGTGGCCATAAAAACAAACGAACAAAAAAAATCAGGTGAAATAAAACCTAGTGAAGGCGTATGGCAAAATAAGTGACCCATATTCCCCAAGTATTTCAAATCAGGATTCTAGGCCAGTGGTTTGCCACATTGGCTGCTCATTAGGAAAGACAAGACTGGGGACCTTTTTAAAAATACCAATGCCCAGTACCCCCCCACCTCCCCACCCCCAAGAAACTGATTTAATCAGACCAGGTGTGGCCAATTTTTTTCAAGTTCCCCAAGTGACTCTAACATGCAGCCAGAGTTGAAAACCACTGCTTCTTGATGTTTGATTTTTACACCTGAGAATAAAGATCTATTTGCTCCTGGGGCAAAATGGAATTCAGAAACCCACTTGCCCAGCCTCTGTCAATCAGTTCTGTGTATAGCAGAGGAATGAGTTGTTAGTTTTAGTTGTCAAAGCATTTTCTTCATGGAAAAGAAGTACATTAAAATACCAAATTACAGTATTTACATATTGCATGTTTTTTCCCCAACTGCGTTCCCATAGCAACTAAATCCATTCGCTCCCTACTTTCTCCTGAGTTATTTTCCATCGTGAGCCATGCTTTATTAGTGAGGCAAACAGTCTGCCCTCTGAAATGACTGTTTTGCTGTTTACTATTTCTTTGCCAAGGAATTCAACTCTACTTGGCATCTTCCTCCCTCCTGTGCTACCAGAATTTGATAAAGTTGGCTGCTGGTTTGGGCAGAGATCGTGTCCCTGCCCACTTTCCTCAATCTGGAGCAGTCCCTGGGTTTTTTCTGATGAGCTACTCAAGAAAAGTCAAGTGGAGAGGGAAGCTTCCCTCAGGGAACCTGGAACTGGAAAAGGATGCAAGAGAGGGGATCCATCGAATCCCACACAGGGACCAAGTTGCTTAAATTGACAGTGGACAGAGGGTAACCCAGCTCCCAGGGACCTCCCTAGGCTTGGTCAGGCAGGGTCACTGGCAGAAAGGAGTCACGGCTTTGGAGCTGGACACCCTCGAGCAGGGAGAAAGTGAGTCCTGCTCCTGTCATGAAAGCATCACTCAGTCCCCTGAGAGGAGGCCCCAACTAGGCGTAGGACACTGAGATCTCTTTGTGATTTCACCCAGACAACTTGGCAGACTGCAGGGCCTGTTAGTTTGTTTGAAACTATGACATTTCACTTGCTAATGGGGCTCTGCTTTGCAAGGGGACAGGGATGCCAAAGAAGACTGCAGGAGGGAGGCACCAGGCCCGGTGCTTCGGCGCAGCTCCCCTCGCTGACACCTGCCGCCAGGATGGACCTGGGCCACCAGCACCCGAGGAGAGAGGAGGGCCACCAGAGACCTGGTGACGCTTCAGAATCTCTTCTCACTTGCTGATTCAGAAGCCTACTCTGTCCAACAGCGCTAATGGAGAAAACTTGTTTCCTCCTTTCTCCCAGGCTCCAGATAAAAGTCAGAGCTGTGGTGTAGCTGCCCCGGGGCAAGGAGGCTGGTAACCCAGGCGGCCTCAGAGGGCAGCAACAGAAATCACAGGCAGTCAGAGTCTCCCCCTCACAGGCAGCATCCAGGGGCGACTTACAGATGTGCATCAGTTCCACTGCTTACTGCCAGGTTCTGGGGGTCACTGATACGGTCCTTCAGGACTCTTCCACCAACATCATTTATTCAAGAATAACTCCCTATATCAGTTGGGGTCCCAGAGGAAACAGATGCCATACTTGAAATGGGTAATTTGAGGAGCGTTTAATGAAGGGACTATTTACAAAGGTATGGGCAGGGATACCCATAACATAACAAAACACAAGAGATGGTGTGTTACGTCAGAGCTAGTACTAGAAGGGCACTGCTAACACCTGAGGCCCTGACACAGAATCCAGAGGCAAGGCTGTATGGAGCTGACAGGAGCTGAGGCCTTCAGCTGAGGGAGGCGGCCAGCATGCCATTAGCACCCAGGCATAGAGGCAAGGAAATGAATACCTGGACCTCATTCTCCTCTCTCCCTTCCATCTGCCACCAGAGCTCACACTGCCAAACCTAACTGGAAGTTGAGGGCAAGGCAGCTCATTGATCTGGTCCACACAGGTCAGCCTCCTGGGGCACAAAACAAGGTGAAGTGGGGGGGAAAGTGGGAGGGCAGATAAAGACATCAAGCATCCTGTCTTATGCAGCAGAGCCACCGTGATACCCCATTACAGGAATAGATTTGTTCCACCATTGTCAGAGCCCTCCCAAATGCCAGCAAATCCCAAGACAACTGTGTCCAGGGGGTCGAAAGGGAACACTGAGAGTTTGTAATATGATGTTCAACCACAAAGAAGGCAAGCGGAAGCCTGATCTACACAAGAACATAAAGGTGATACTGAGACTATAGACTCGGCATCCCAGCCCTATTCAGTGGTACATCACTGACTTGAATCACACTGCTGCTCGTGTTTTACACTTTTCCTGCTCAAAAGGAAATCACAAGGACCCTGGTATGCCCACTTCACGTGGAACACCTGCCTGGTTACTTATTTAGAAAAAAAAAAAATGTAAAGGGAAGCCCAATTATTCTGAAGTTTGGTTTCATTTGCAGCACTAATTATGAACAGGCTTTTAGAGTCTGATAAGATGATCTTGATTAGGGAATATTACTGAGTCAAGAAAAGAATGAAATCTTGCATTTTTGACAACATGATTCTAGAGGGTATTACGCTGTGAAATAAGTCAGACAGAGAAAGATAGATACCATATGATTTCACTTATATGTAGAATCTAAAAACCAAATGAACAAACAGAACAGAAACAGAGTCATAAAAATAGAGAACAAACAGGTGATTGCCAGAGGGGAGGGACGGGGGGGGCAGGCGGTGAGGAAACAGGTGAGGGAGACTAAGAGGTACAACTTCCAGATACAAAATTAATGAGTCACAGGGATGAAACGTACAGCAAGGAGAATACAGTCAGCAATATTGTAATAACTTTGTGTGGTGACAGATGGCAACTAGACTTCTTGTGCTGATCATTTAATGCACAGAAATATCGAACTAACATAGTGTTGTAGGTCAGTCAGTAAGATAAATAAATAAAAATTTTAAAAAAAAGATGATACTTGATTACTGAAACTCCAATGTCTAAGGAAAATCTGCAGGATGAGTGGTCCACATTCTGGTGGAGCTCGGATAAGAGCAGATATTTGAAACGATGTACAGAGTATACGGAGGTAAGAGCAAGGTGCTCTTCTGCTACCTTCGAGTGGGGTGAGGGGAGGCAATAATGGTTACAACATCTGTCCTACCTGATTTAAGCAACCTGTCCGACGTTCTATGTTTTGCCTGCTTGTATTACAAGGAACCTGCAGAGTGCCTACGTATGGCTCAAAAAAAGATGCTCTGGCCAAATGCTAATGGTGACTGTGGGAAGTAGCACAGCTTTTTTTCAATTCAAGGTCACATGCAAACTTGGTGGTGTGTTCGTTCCCTACTGCAATTTATTCATAAAAATTCATAATTTCCTGGATTTCAAAACCAGGTCAAAGATGTATGCTTAATCAGTTTAACTCTAGAATTGGCCCACTTTAAGGTTAAAGAAGACAAAATTTACCAAACTGGTCAGAAGAAGGTAACATAGGGTGGTAGAAATCAGATTCTAATTAATTTGGACTCTCCCTACTTCCTACTGTTTTATTTAATATGTTCAATTTTTCCTAGTTGTTTGCTGACTGGGTGTATCATGCACTGGTCACATAAGGATCATTCTTCTTTGTAGTCCATAGCTATGGTGACCATATTTTCCCAAGTAAATATTAAAATTTACCATCTGGACTCATACTAACCTGGAAACATATGGTCACCATGGTTATGATACATACGGAGGCATACTGCGGTTAACAGCAACCACAATCGTAGCCCAAAATACCCGCTCAGAAGCCTCTCTTTAACCCATGAACCTGTTCTCCAGGAAACCTGATACCTGTGATTAGAGGGGTTCACATAAGTTCAGACAAATGGAGGCATCTGTCACTTCCCTTGTACTTTCATCCTTTTGCCTTCCCATATCCGACAACTACCCCTCTCCCATCCAAAACAATAGAGCAAATACACTGAACACAAACCAATACACTCCACTCTGCTCTTAAGCCACAGAATCGCTCCACTGAGGTCTTTAGTGAACCACTTTGCCCAGACAGCTGAGGTCACCACCGTTCAGACAAGCCCCTTGGTTTTCAATCTTTCCTCTCTTCACTGCAACTGAGGTTCAGGTCTCCACAGCTATGTCCTCCTTCTAAGACCCAGCTTAGTCCTAGGAGGCACTTGGAGAGCCACATGTCTTGTGTGGCTGTAGAGTAGGTTCTGGGGAGAACAAGGAAGACTGGGCCCAATGGAGAGGGGGAAACTGATTATCCTCCATCTACTGGGACTGGAGTTAGATACAAGGCCAAAGATTTTTGTAATTTTTCCAATAGCGCCCACAATAATAGCCTATAATAGCATCCACCAGTGAGGAGCTATCACTGGTTTCTAAGCAGGGATGTGAATTAATCAAAGACAATTTCGATGGCAATGGGAAGGATGAAATGGGAGGGATGGGGAGAGAAAACTGCAGGTGGGACACCAGGTGACAGATGAGAGCCCAACTCTAGCAGTGTCTGTAGAGAAGGAAAAAAAAAGAGAGAATAGAAAGAAAATTTCTCAACAGAGTCAAATGCTGTAGAAAAGTTAAAGAGAATAAAATTGTTTGAATTTAGCTATTCGACCTCGTGGTTGGTGTCAAGAAAACTAAAAGGACATAATCCTGTTTCTCAGAAAACTGTCACTCTAATTGAGGAGCCCAAAATGTTAATGAAACGCTAAAGTATCTAGAACACAATTCGGTGTCTGTGAAATATTTCTTAAATGACGAAGATGTTCTTCCATTTTTTTTTCCTTCCCACCTCTTCACACTTCTTTTTTCTTCCTAGAGACCTGCCTTTTCCCAGATGACAAAAGGTTGCCACAAAAGTCGATATTTTAGTTTAAAAGTCCCCTTAACTTACAGATATTTTTCTTTCTTTGGGTTAGTTTAAACCTCACTTATGATGTTAAATGGTAAGTGAGTTTTATTTTATTTTATTTTAAAGATCATTTCACTAGGGAAAAAAAAAAACGAAGATGAGCTGGAGGCAGAAAGGTAAGTTAAGAGATTCTTGTACTACTTTTCTGGTTATTTTAAGATGCTATACCATCTTCCAGGTGCCAAAGGATGAGTATTTACTCCTTACAAGGTAAATTCTAACTCCACTGGAACAAAAACACAAATATGCAACTACAATCAAATCTTTTCCCCAAAACTCTAGGCTTAGGACTATGTGGTCAGCTGAATTCTTGGAAAACATAGTTCCTCAAAGGGGATCCGGGGCTGATCCAGGAAGAAATAATAAAGCTGTTACTTAAAGTATTTGCAACTAAGTACAAAATACAAAGGTGCTCAAGGTGTAAGGTTATTAAGCCGTGAGACTGATTCTGTAAAGCACACAGGAACAACCAAAAAAAAAAACCACATCTTTTTTTATATTATAAAGCAACTATCAAATATCATAAAATCCTCTCATAGTCTTCTGTTTTCTACCATGAGCCTGGTTTCACTTTAATACCCCCCAAACCACTCTGTGGAAATGTTTTACATGTCAACAAAGAAGCAAACAGTAACCAGAGTAGACAAAGAGAAATTTAGCTCAGACTTACAGGTTTATATATAGAGTGGCCAGACATTCTTTTCCTATTCTGCCCTTTGCACTTGCTTTCTCTAGATCATGTGTCTAAATGCTACGCTGTATGCTCAAATGCCTTTGAATACAATATATTACCTCCTGTTGAGACCCACATTGTTCTCCCCTGATTTTCTGGTAGTCTTCCCGCCCTCTATTACTAGCGCAGTAGTGGGTTTTGTTTTCATTCCTCAGCTACATACACTAAATTCCATCCGGAGCACTTATTCGCCTGGCTTTTTTTGGCATCTTTCCACGTGCATCTGCATTCCTGTTAAGGGTAACATCTTCATCCCTTTCCATTTCCCCTCTTTTCCATTTCCTATGGTTTTCTCTATTTCTGTTCTTTGGCCAACCCTCCCTGCAGCTACATGTATTTTCAAATCTTCCCTGTATTTTTAAATTATCTTGGTATTCTCAGCCTTTGGGCTTTCAGGATTTATTCAAACTCTCTCATTTTCCCTCTGCCGCCTTTCCAATTATTTCTGGGTCTTATTTTGCACGGTCTACCCATAGCTTCCTTTTAAGTAAAATTTACTTTCTAAATAGTGAGATGCTTTACCAGGAGAGATGCTTTCTGTAACCTCTCCTTGCAGCACAAATTCAAAGTTTTCAAGATGAGTGAGCCACCCATCCATGTGCTTCCATCTGAAGTATCCAGAGTTCTAGTATCTCCCCTTGTCATTAGTGATATAGACCATATTTGCCTATTAGAAACTGTTCCCAGAATTGGGAAACTTAGGCTAAGAGTGAGCCTGTGCCAACGGCGAGTTACTGGCTTCTCTTCTCTCAGCATACTACATTGCTTGCCTTCCCCATTATCTCATCGTCCTTCCCAAAAGGACTTTCTGAACTTCGCACAAGGCACATACACACACCACACAGACTCACTTGGAAGCCTGTTAATGAAAATTAACCAGCAATTATCCTACAATTCATGGGGTCCTCACTGTCTTCTTATTGATCTTGACGATCAGTAGTCAGATATCTGAGTTCTGTAATTTAAGATTCACCTTCCTTCTCTCCTCTGTGAGCTGACATATCTTGATGAAGCCCTCATTTAGTAGGGACAGTATTGGCATCTCTATGAGCACAGTATAAAATAATCTTTAGATCCCACTTAGCTTTAGTTCAAAACACAAAGTTTAAATGCCACAAAAAACAGATTTCTGGATCATTCTGCTTAAAGCTTTACTTATAACAACACTATGGACATATTCTAAGATAGTTCTACCTCAGAAAAAGGACTATAAGAACATTCATAAGATGCCAATTTGAACCCATGCATTAAATTGCCTTCCTTGCGCTCACTTCAGCAGCACACGTGCTAAAATTGGAACGATACAGAGATTAGCAAGGCCCCTGCACAAGGATGACACGCAAATTTGTGAAGTGGTCCATGTTTTTATATATGATGGAATATTACTCAGCCATAAAAAGGAACGAAATTGGGTCATTTGTAGAGACATGGATGGAGACAGAGACTGTCATACAGAGTGAAATAAGTCAGAAAGAGAAAAACAAATATCGTACATTCATGCATATTTGTGGAATCTAGAAAAAAGGTACAGATGAACTGGTTTGCAAGACAGAAACAGAGACACAGATGTAGAGAACAAACATATGCACACCAAGCAGGCAAAGGGGGGATGGAATGAAATGGGAGACTGCAAGTAACATATATACACTAATATGTATAAAATAGATAACTAATGAGAACCTGATGTATAGCACAGGGAACTCCACGTTGCTGTACAGTAGAAACTAACACAACATTGTAAAACAACTATACCCCAATAAAAAACATTTTTTTAATCCAATTGGACATTTATATCAAATATTAAACATTTTCTATCTCCTGGTTACTATTATGTACTTAAAGATTCTGTTAGCAACTTAAATATGGTCTATTTTTCATGGACCTCACCATCTCTCTTGGGAGACTGGTAGATATAACTAAATATGCTTAATGAATTAATCAGCATGAGGGACAAAAGTCACAACTGATGACATGAAACACATTATAGATGTAATTCCTGCTTTCCATCTGATTCAACAAAGAGTATTTGATGACTGAACTTAAATTAATAATTCTTTGTAATGAACTTACAGTAGGTGACTTGTGTTGTAAAACATAAAGTCATTTGTATAAAACGAGTAATTTTTGTTATCTCACAGGGTATTCATTCCTATTAAATGACATAAGGTATAAATAGTGTGCAGTACCTTACAACACAGCTGTGACAATTAGAGCATTACATCTCTGTATTAAAGTTTGGCAAATCAAAAAAACTTCCCTTCCTTCCTACATTCCCAATGAAATAGACAAAAGAAATTAAAATGAAGGGGAAGACATCTATATCAGTCCTGGAAAACAGCAAAAGTTGTGACAAATACCTGTCAAAAATTGTTGTGACTTCTTTTACTAGGAAAATATAAAATAACAAAATTGACTCAAGAAGAAGTAAGAAATATAAATAAGATCAAAGATACTATAATAAAAATACCATCAAATAATTGTCAAATTATAGGGGCTTCCCTGGTGGCACAGTGGTTGGGAGTCCGCCTGCCGATGCAGGGGACACGGGTTCGTGCCCCGGTCCGGGAAGATCCCACATGCCATGGAGCGGCTGGGCCCGTGGGCCATGGCCGCTGAGCCTGCGCGTCCGGAGCCTGTGCTCCGCAACGGGAGAGGCCACAACGGTGAGAGGCCCGCATACCGCAAAAAAAAAAAAAAAAGAATTGTCAAATTATAAAGGACATTTGGCCTGGGAGGTTTTATAAATCTTCAAGAAGCAAGAAATTCTGGACTTCCCTGGTAGTGCAGTGGTTAGGAATCCACCTGCCAATGCAGGGGACACAGGTTCGAGCCCTGATCCAGGAAGATACCACATGCCGCGGAGAAACTGAACCCATGCGCCACAACTACTGAGCCTACGAGCCACAACTACTGAAGCCCGCGTGCCTAGAGTCCATGCTCCACAAGAGAAGCCACCACAGTGAGAAGCCCACACACCACAACAAAGAGTAGCCCCCGCTCGCTGCAACTAGGGAAAGCCCGCATGCAGCAACAAAGACCCAATACAGCCAAAAATAAATAAATTAATTAATTATTTTTAAAAAAGCAAGAAATTCTAATGCTATTTAATGTGTTAGACTACGAAAAAGATCAAAATTTTCCAATTCAATTTTAAAAACCAAATGTCATAACTCTGTTACCAAAAGCCTGGTAAATACAGCACAGAAATCTCTAGACCAACATAATTTAGGAATGTTTGCACAAATATATTGAGAAATTTTAGCAAATCACACCAGCAACAATTTTAAAAATAATAAGCCATTAAAGATGATTCCAAATTCTTTGCTATTCCTCCCATTGGAAGGTGGAGTCTAATTCCCTTCCACTTGAATCTGAACTGACCTCAGCAACTGGCTTGACCAATAAACTCCAGCAGAAGTGACACTCTGAAACTTCTATGGTTAGGTCATCGGGCACCTTGCAGCTTCCATGTCTGGGATCATTGCTTTTTCAAGCCAGATAAGACGTAAGAAATGTGACAACTCGGGCTTCCCTCGTGGCGCAGTGGTTGAGGGTCCGCCTGCCGATGCGGGGGACGCAGGTTTGTGCCCCGGTCTGGGAAGATCCCACATGCCGCGGAGCGGCTGGGCCCGTGAGCCATGAACGCTGAGCCTGCGCGTCCGGAGCCTGTGCTCCGCAACAGGAGAGGCCACAACAGTGAGAGGCCCGCGTACCGCAAAAAAAAAAAAAAAAAAAAAAAGAAAGATATATTGTGTTTCCAGATAAAATTACCCAATACCGTAAAGATTCCCACAAAATTTATCTGTAAACTCAATGAAATTGCATTTAAAATCCAATAGGACATTTTTAAGTTGACAAAAGTATCATACACCTAGAAGATAAACATGTAGGAAATCTCAGAATACATTTAGCAATATGGAATTGGTTAAGATAATTATAGTAAATCCATCCAAGCCACACCTTGTACTTCGAAACGTTTGTGTAGCTATAAAGTTACTGACATGGAAAGATCGTCACAAAATATTATGTTGAAAAAAACTGCAATATGTTTAGTTTGAGCCCATTTGGGTAAATTAAATAAACAAATAGAAAAATAAAGTATTTATACAGCAAAATATCAATAGTTATTATCTCTAAGAGATTACAGATTTTTTAATTTTTAAAAATTTTGCTTATATGATGTTTCTAATTCTTCTCCAATGAACATGTTATTTTTGTAACTTAAAACCAAAAATGTGGGCATATTTCTTAAGTATACCCACTGTCGACTTTGCATCCTTGAGTTTATCTAAACCTTTGCTTAAATCCCATCATATCTTGACCTAACTGCTTCTTGGAATAATGAATCATGACTTTACTATAAACATGTAAAGCTGCATTTTCTTTTGTCTTCAAACTACCTTCAGTATGTTTCTTACTCTTATTTTTCCGAGCTGTTACTCACCTGATTCACTCCCTTCATGACTGTAAATTTTTTATCACAGCCCACTCTACCTTCATCTTTCCAGACTGAGAGTGTTAAGTAGTCAGCCCATCCTCATAAAGAAACACTGTCTTGCTCCATCTCTGTTTTTACAGCATCATTAAAATGACCACATGGCCAGGACTGAGCAGTATATTCCCAATTTATTTTTCCCTTACTTCCACTGTATAAGAATTATTCCCCCAAACGTAAAAATATCATCCTCCATATAATTTATAAGAATATTTATTGAGCCAAATATGTGTATGGATTTCTTCTGCACTAACCACTGGGAAAACAGAATCTCTCTTTAGGTCAAGTTCACTGACAACATCTATAACACCATAGCTTTTTACCCCCCAAATAGACATAGATTTGTCTAGAGTGCACAGGTATCCCAATTCACAGGGAAGGTCTTTTGTGAATCAATAAGTGCTCTACCAGTGTCATTTTTCTTGTTGTCAAAATGCCATAGTAAAGGAAAAAAGGTCCCAACTCAGCCTGTGTAAATTGTTAGTTTTAGGCTCTTTTCAAATTACTCTCTGTTGCGTGAGGTGGGGGAGGGGTGCGCTGCTCAGGCACAAACACACAGAATGTCTGAAATGGTCTGATCAATGTGCAGAGCTACCAAGAGGAAATGGAACATCTACCGTTTGAAGAGCCTGGGAGCGGGGAGGAAACAGGAGAAGACCAGGTGGCAGGCAAATACGTGGAGGGTTGAGGAAAGGAGTCAAAGGGCACAGCTAGCCAGCCTGGCTGCTAATGGAGCAGGTGCATAAATGTAACAGCTCCTGCATGAAGAGAGCGAGCTGGTGGGACACCTGTGAGTCACTCTGATTGTCAGCAGGAGACTGCTTGCACAGACCAGGGACAAGTCCACTCTTCCGCGTGCACTATTTAATGTCACACGGGAGGGGGGTGTTGATGCCTCGCTTCCCTTTCATTTCTTCTCACCCAGACTGCAACAGCCTCCCAATACAGTTCCATTCCTCTCCACTTCCTCTTGCACATTTGTGTCAGAGTGGTATGTTTAAGCAATTTCTTATGTGATTGCCTTTATTTATTTTTTTCTTTTTTAAGTCATCTTCTGGTGCCTCCTGCTTCCTCTGCAAGCCTTTCAGGATAGAGCAAAAATCCCATCACGTGATATATAATAAGGTCCTTCCAAACCAGGCTCAGCCTACGCCCGGAGACTCACGTTATCCCAGCTCCCAAACCCTCCCCTCGCCTTTGCTGAGCATCCTTCTGCACCGAAGCCTTTGGCTTCCTACCTCCACTTGTCGAGTATCACCCACCCTTCTTAAAGACCCTCCCCAAGCAGCCAACTGGGGACCAAATAATCAACTTTTTTCTCTTTTCCTTTCTATTCTCGAAGTACTTTCGGTGAACCTCAATAAATCCCTTAATACAATAATAAAACAATAAGCACTTACAGAGCATTCATTAAATATTGGGTATCTTGCTGAGCACTTGTCTTAATTAGAGATCCTTAGGTTGTGGGAAATAGAAACTTGCTTAAACCAAGAAAAAGGGGATTTATTATAACAACTCAAGAAACCCAGGGCAAGACATATAATCAGGCTGCCAGAGGGACTGGAAAGTGATCAGAAATCAAGGAAGCTTCTCTCTCTCTCTCTCTCTCTCTCTCTCTCTCTCTCTCCTCTCTCTCTCTCTCCTCTCTCTCTCTCTCTCTCTCTCTGTCTCTCTCTCTCTCTCTCTCTCTCTCTCTCTCTCTGTTCTCTCTCTGTCTCTCTCTGTCTCTCTGTTTCTCTCTCCTCTGTCTCTCTCTGTCTCTCCCCCCCCCCCCCGCCCCCGCCTTTCTCTCATTTTACAATGCCTCTTCCTGGTTGCTGATAATTGCAAAGATCTTCTTTGCAAAGAGAGAATAGCAAAGATCTTCCTTCCTCCCCTCCACCAACTGCTACAAAACTATACATATGACTCCATTCTATTCCAGAGTGTTGAGTGAATATTGCTTATGTGTGCAGATCATTATGTATGAAAATAATTGTTGGAAAAAGAACAAAAGTAGATTATCTGTATTAGGTAAGCATATCCTATTTAATCAAGTCTAAGATTCCGTTGATTGTGAGACACACCTCCATTTTATGTATCATCAACAAAGAAAAAACTGCTACCTTTTATCATTGTTAAGAAGCTGTCAACTGTAAGATACATTTTTATTTTTAGAGACGCTAAAATGTAAAACAATGATTCTCGATGAAATAATATATAGAGGCAAGAAATGATAAGCTGCCTTTGTATAGCAACTAAGATCTCAAAAGGAGAGGTTGTTTACACCATCTTCTTGGGAGATGGCCAAAATCACGAGTTAACTAATACACAAGCCCCAAGTGGAGGAACCAGCAGCTGGAGATCAAACCAGAAGCTGTCAGAAACTCATCCCAAAGATGTCATCAATGGTAGTCCATCAGTAATTAAAGGCCTGTTGGGTCAGGCCTTAGAGACCAGTCAGATAAGACCTGCAGAGAGCTTGTCACAGGTTTTTGACCCTGAGCAGAGGAAAGATTCCTCAGTGTCTACTTCTTGGTCCCTGAAGCAACTCCACTCAGGAATCGAGATGCTCAGGCAAACGGTGACCCTGCACCTCACCACCAAGGTAGACGCTGCCCCTCTCCACTATGTTCCTCCCCTGGGGTGACCAGTGTGGTGGCGCAGAACCACCATGACTTCTGCCCATCCGAGCCTCTGCTGCCCGCTCCTACCACAGCCCAAAAATAGGATGTCAAGACCAGTTGTCTAACTGGGGACTAGGAGGACAGCTACAGAACTCTTCACAGAACCCAACTGTCTCCTTAAAATGGTTTGACTCACACTCAGTATTTCTTCTAAGATCCATCCGTGTTGTTGCACGCACCTGCGGTTCATTCGTATTCACCCTTGCACGCTATTCTGCCATGTGAAGGTACCACGAGGCATTCACCTAGTCTCCCATAAATGGCCATTTGGTTGACTTCCTTTTTTGTTTTCTGTTATGTATGGAGGTTCTATAAGTCATCATACCTGTCTGTTGGAACACATGTGCAAATGTTTCTCTAGAGTATATACCTAGATGTGATTGCAGGATTTAGACTACGTTCATATTCAGCTCCACAAGATAACGCCAGGTTGTGCCAGTTTATATTCCTAGGGGAGATATATGAGTTCCCATTACTTCAAACTCTACCAACAACCTGAAATTGTCAGACTTCTTAATTTTTGCCCATCTAGTAGAATGACGGAAACATACATCATTTATCATCATTTTATAAAGTTTAAACAATACTGAATAATAAATTGTTTAGGTATATGTATACTTGTGCTAAACACAAAAAAAAGTATGTATACACACACACACACACACACACACACACACATATACATACTTGTGCTAAACACAAAACTCAGGACTGTAATTACACCTAAAATGAGCCAAGAGAATTGGATTATGTTTATATAATACAGGGACTTCCCTGGTGGTCCAGTGGTTAAGACTCTGCACTGCACTTCCACTGCAGGGGGCACAGGTTCAATCCCTGGTCAGGTAACTAAGATCCCGCATGCCACACAGTGCAGCCAAAAAAAAAAAACCGAATACATATATAATGTACATACAATATATGTACAGTATACCTATTTTTACTATTCAAATAACATAATAAAATAATATTTTTGATTGCTTTATTCTCTATTCCCACAACACTGAAATAGTGGCTGCAAATACCTTTGAAATTACATTCTTACTGCCTCATCATCAGGTTAAAAAAAAAAAAAAAAGTTCTTCTCTTCTTGCTCCAGATAGAAAAAAAATCTCAGAAAAGGACTCTAATTGGCCCAGATTAGATTATGTGTTCATCTCTGAGCCAATCACTGTGGTCAGGAGTGATAAACATTGTGATTGGTCTATCTTGTGTCCACCTCTGTGGCCAGAGAGGTAGAATCTGTTACCATAAAGGATGGGGTGGCGGTGAAGGGGTATGAAAAGGCAAAGCATGACACAAACCTTAAGAATTAATATCATCAACTTCTAAAGACCATACAAATAATAGGTGGCAGAGCTGGCATTCAAACCCAGATCTGCATGACTCTGAGGCGTGCGCATTAACCATTTCAATTCCAGCTTCTTCTGGATTAAAATATTTTGAGTTTTCTCTAGTATTATGCCAGAAATTTCTTATCTTTGTCCCTCCATCTCTTAGAAATACTACCTGGTACTTTTTAGGTGTCTTGTGGAATTAATTAACTCTCCAAACTATAGATTGCTTATTTGAACATATTCTTATATCAGCCTGGACGTGACCATTTCTGAGACCAGCTCTGTGGGTCTTGTGCTCAGAAGAGAACAGATGGGGATTTGAAGAGTGGGAGGGGGTGGAACATTTTAATTTCAAGAACAATTTTAGCACCACAAAAATCAAAAGGGAAATAGAAATACTAGAATTTTTATACTCAAAGTTGCCTGATGATCAAAAGTGAGCATAAGAGGAGTAGCAAGAACCAGCTAACATACATTTTTCTTATTGAGAAAACGATAACCATCTAGATTTGTTATTTCTATTACATTTTTTCTGATAAACACTTTGGGAAGAAAAGTGGGTTTGCGTGGGGCCAATGGGGACATTTTCTTTGACTGTATTATCACAATTATTATAACAAAAATGTGTCCATGAGATTACTTGCAAATTTAAAAATAAATAATCACTGCCTAAATGCACGGTTTAAGTCTCTTGGCAATAATTACCAGTTTTCTGTCTCTTTCCACTTTCCCCAGCTGTGGTGATATGAAGGTATTGTTCAAGAAACGATCTTTACCTTCTTTATTTTCATTTGGTCATGTTGGTTTTCATCTTGTTTCTTCCAGAGAATCATGTCTTTTCCTGGTACTTGTCTTTTACGTTCCTTTGTGAAGCCTAAAGTAAAGCAAACAAAAAAATCATTTCTTTGTTAAGCGTAATCTTCTTATTTCTCACTATTCCTTTTGTCTTGCTTTGGAATGCTTCTAGTCTCCTCTGGGCTCTGGATCTACATATTTAAACTTTTATTTTCATTTCAGTCTTTCAGTCCTTTTGTTCTCCTTTCTCTGTTCCACACACAAAACAATACATTGCATTTTAAATGACTCACCATTGTATTGCTTCCCCGGCTTTCACAGCCATTAAGTTGCATATAGTCTATTAATTTAGAGTTGTGTTATGCTGTGTTGGTTCAGGCTGCTTCTAGTTTTGCTGAAGGATCTGTATGTGGCTGCAATTAATTTATTTTTAAAGATTTTCTTTCTCTCCCTCTGTCCTCTTTTCTGTATTATCCAATCTATTACCCACCAGAGCATTATACGCTGATCCAAACTGTGCCTTATTCCAAATTTCAACTTCTTCTTTTTTCCTCTCCTATTAGACTCATTTTGTTTCTAATTCCAATCCAACTACCCACAGTCTTGCTTCACCAGAGAGTATAATACTGGTGTTTATTCAGGTGATTTTGAAGTGAGTTTTATCCTGCATTTACTAGGAAAAAGGAGAAGGGAGGGGAGTAGAGAAATTGAAAATAATAATTGTTTCAGTCTTGAAACTAAATATTCCCTTTTAGCTAGGTACACTGCTGGGATTTTTCTGGGCCCTTAGCTAATCTTCCCATTGCTTTGCCTGTACTGACTTGTGCGGAGAGTAGGCTCAAAACAGCAGTAGAAGAACTAAGAACCCTGACTCAAGACCTCCTAGCCCCTTGCCCTAATCCTTTTCCCTTACTTCTTATTTAGCAAACATTAGATCCAAATCTATCCTTGTTCTTTGAGCAAAAGAAAGAAGTTTGCTTTCACCATCTTCTTCTCTAGTCAGGTTGATGTAAGCAAAAAATGAATATGGTCTAGCTGGGCTCTGGAACTTTTTCCCAGATGGCATTACAGCCATGCCACAGGTGCAAGGTCTTTTTAACACACTGAACACATGGAAAGCCTTGGCGCAAGGAGCTAAAGCTAGAAGTTGCACGGAC
The DNA here is from genome assembly GCF_951394435.1 of Stenella coeruleoalba. NCBI lineage: Eukaryota > Metazoa > Chordata > Mammalia > Artiodactyla > Delphinidae > Stenella > Stenella coeruleoalba. The sequence continues at coordinate 54,874,169 of NC_137148.1, forward strand.
TTCATTAAATCTCCAAACTACAGATTGCTTACTCAAACATGTTCTTGTATCAACATGGATGTGACCATGTCTGAGACCAGCTGTGTGGGTCTGGTACTCACAAGAGAACAGATGGGGAAGAGAGCCCACCCTATGGACTATCAGAGGGGTAGATCCTAGAGCATTCACCCACCCCTGCCATGGTCCTCTCTGGGCTGCCCACGCGGTGTGAGATTCACATGACTACGGCTATGGGCATGATGAGTCTGCCTCCCAAAATGAGATCTGTGGCCTCAGTTCTAAAGATCTGAAGCATTACACTGCTAATTATAGTACAGTGCAATGCGTTCTCAGCTTCGGGTATCAGACTCATAGCAAATTTGAGATTAAAATCTTCAACAAACTGTTTTCCCACATGCCTTGTGGAGAGATATGAAGGCCTGTGGAAAAACAAAAGACTTGACATCACAGAGAAGTTGGGTCCTGACTCAAGAGCTCTGGCTCTGTGGCCCTGGTAGACTGGCAGAGCCTGTCTCGATGGCCATCAGACTTCAGTAGAGGTTGAATCAGGCTCTTACACACAAAGTCTGTCCCTTAGTCACAAGAGTTTCCACTGTCACCCCCACCATGATTCACTGACCCAAGTCTGGAAATCCTAGGGGCAGGACCAAATCTCACAGAAAACAGTGAATGTGTCCCTAAGTCTTTTCCAGGCAAAGCTAGTGCTTCCTGTTGGTTAAAGTAGACGCCAATGAGTCCAAAGCTTGTGCAATACATGAGCCAGTTTCTCACAGGGGAAAATTCTACTCCGTGGTCAGAAACTAAACCTGTGAGTCTAGCCAGACATTTTGCAACTATGAACGTAATGAAGTTAGTCAATTTTCTATTCAATTTTCTACTGTGTTAGAAGGAATACTGTCACTTTAAATTCTGTGTCAGAACCAGCCTTTAAAGAAGTCAGTGGCTGGAACAAAGTAGCCAGGGGTTATCAATGAAGGACAAGACAGAAAGATTTCATCTGAAAAATCAGGAAAACTACAAGTAACAAAATCCGAAAAGGCTCCTATGATTAGAGCAAGCCAGACACAGGTTTATTTGTGTCTCTATGTTCTAGGGATGCAAAGGAAAATTGATGTGCTTATTGGGAGCTTCTAAACTTAGGGAGGAGAAACTGAATTAAAGAAGTATCAAAAGCAATTGCTAGTGGTGACACTAAAGACGGTAAGAAAAGCTAAATTTCATGTCTTCTCACAGAAGAACATCTCCCCTGAAGCAAGTTCAGGACATCCTCACACTAATAAAGGAAGTGGGATACATGAGAGCAACTACCAGTGAGTTGAGACTAAGATAAGAAGGGGCAGTCTAAGAAAAGAGAATTACCTCTTTCACTGTGATGGAAATGTTAATTAGTACATTTCTGAAAAGCAGTTCGGCAACATACTTATCAAAATCCTTCAAAATATGTGTTACCTTTGACTTAATAACCTTACTTCCAGGCTTCTACCCTAAGAAAATAATTTAAAAGGTGGAGAAATAGGCATGTCACAGAGTTATTTATGATTAGACATCTAAGTATATAACAGGACTATACTATAGAAAATTATGCATTTATTTAAATTGCACCTTTAAGATTAGTCAGTAATATGAGATCATGCTCATAATATGTTAATTAAAAGAATAGATGCAATATAAGTAGAATTATCTTAGGTTTGTTTATATATTTTCTGCAAAGAAATACAATTGTGGTTATTGCTCAATTGTAGAATCAGAGTTCATATTACCAAATTTTCCAAAACAAACCAGTATTACTTTTATGATCACAATAGAAGTTATTTTTAAGGAAAATTTTAAAGTTTATGCCTCATTGTTGGGAAGAGGGGAGAGCAGAATACAAAATTGTATAAGAAAAAAAAGGTCTAAAAGGAAATACATAAAATTTTTAAGTATTAATTTTTGTTATTTTAGGACTGTAGGTTGCTGTATAATATTTGTTTTCTACTTTTTGGTATTTTTCTATTTTTCTTTAGAGAAAATATATCTTTTTTATACTGGAAGTAATATTTTAAAATTTTCTCATTAAGGATAATGAAACCACCTAAGAAATATATAAGGGACTTCTTTTTATTTGGTCTTTTATTGAAAGATGTAATAAGATGAGAGGGACTTTTCACATTTTTCTATAATTGGCCACCAAACTCAAAGCCAGTGACAAAAACCAAAAAGATACCGTGTGAAAGACAAAAAGCAAGAGGAGGGGCAGCCTTTAAGAGAGAGGACTAAACCGGCTCAGCTACCCTGCCGAGCCCTGCCACCCCTCTCCAGCTTCTCCATACAGACAACTGTGGGATGCAGAAAACTTACGGAGAATCTTCGTAATCATGAGTCACTGGTCTCGCCTAAGGGAAGAGCGCTACTGTTTGCAATTGGGGAAGCCATGAAAATGCACCTCTCAGATGTCCTACTGCAGGGAGTGCAAACAACTGCACCAGCTGCTGCACACTGGAATCTACCATCACATTTGAGCCAAGATCAGGCTTTCCATTGGCTGCTCCCAGACCAAAGACTGAAGCAGCAGGGATGCTAAGGCAGTATCCTTAGTGATAAGGATACCAATTGTAAGGCATACCATTCCAAGAGCCTTGATAAAACTTCCTAGAACTGCACTGAAGTCTAAGACCTTCCTTTCTTTCCTTTCTCCTATGCAGAGGTCAGAGCAGCATCACCATCTGGTGGGTCTCCCTGCTTTCTCCAGCTCCTGCTCCTTTCCTCTTAAAGCATTCCCCCCAATAAATCACTTACACATCTAATCCCATCTTGGCATCTGCTCCTCTGAGGACCTGGGTAACACAGGGCACTCCTCTATCCATTCAACCACCTATAGAACCCAACAACAGAACCATACCAACCATTGGGAGAGTAGACTATCACATGGTTCCCCATTTTTTGGGGTTTCCCATCTCTTTGCAATTTCTCTTCTCCTGATGCTAATATAGGTACTTAATCCCAATCAGCAAGTCTGGTTCGTGTGCGTTTCCCATGGGTCAAATGAATACTGCAGCATGTAGATGGATTTGAATGGTGTTGCTTGTACCCATCCAATAGATTTAAACTACTCAGATTTGAAGTTTGATGAGGATTCAGAGTAAGGACCTGTGGAAAGCCTTTGAGAAGGCCCCTGGAAAGGAACTGGGAGCAGCCTCTAGGACATCAGCAGTCCTGGGCCAACAGCCAGGGAACTGGAACCTCAGTCCTACAACCACAAAGATATCCTGCCAACAGCCTGAATGGGCTTGAAAGTGGGCTCTTCCAAGATGCTCCAGATAATGCCTCATTAGTTGACTCCTTGCACGCAAGAACCTAAGCAGAGAATACAGTTGGGCCATGCCTGACTGCTGACCTACAGAAACTATGATATAATAAATGAGTGTTGTTGTAAGCCAATAAGATTGTGATCATTTGTAATGCTGCAATAGAAAACTAATACAAGGAGATTCAACAGCATGTATTTGATAGCGGTAATTGGAGAAAAGTCAACCACTTTGTTTGTGCCTCTACCAAGTTCAGAATACTTAATAAATTAATTACAAAGTTTTATTATCAAGTTTGCCTCGTATTACTAAGTGAATACATTCAAGTGTCTCATAAGCAAATTATATCTATTGTACAATGCAGTGGCTTAAAAATGTAATCTGTTACCTCAAATTATAACTATTTATAACCAATAATCATTCCCTATGGTCTTCTTTTTAAACTACCACATATATGTCTGATACCTAAATTAATGGCACAATATTTAAAATAATCAACAATCTCCATAGTTCCTGAAGGAGGCAGGAAAGGAAGGGAAGCAAATACAAGGTACAGTCAGGGTACAGTCATTCCTCAGTATCCACAGGAAATTGGTCCCAGGACCCCTCTCAGATACCAAAACCCCTGGATGCTCAAGTCCTTTACATAAAATGGTGTATTATTTGCTTATAAACTATGCACATCCTCCCATATAATTTAAATCATCTCTAGATTACTTATAATACCTAATAAGTTTAAATGTAAATAGTATTGTAGATACGATGTAAATGCTATGTAAATAGTTGCCAGTGTGCGGCAAATTCAAGTTTTGCCTTTTGAAACTTTCTGGGATTTCTTTTTTTTCTATTTTTGATCTGCAGTTGGTTGACTCCATGGATGTGGAACCTATGGATACAGAGAGCCGACTACATTCTATCGCTGTCTCTTACTGAGTGAGCTGACAACAACCTCACCAAAAAAATGCAGCTGGTTTCTTGTTTATGCAGGGCATCTCCAGAGAGGTCACTTGGAAGCCCTGCATCTATGAACAGTCCATCGCGGGAAAGAGGGAGAGAATTTATCTGCCAGGTTCTTTCTGTCTACTATCTCCGCTGGTCTAAGGATCCCTCTACACTTCTGGGTGTGTTAACTCCCTTAAACGTCTGGTGTGTTAGTGTTACCCAACCTCTCCAATTAGCCCCTTGCATGCCACTTTCCAACAATTCTTCTGAACTTGGACATGGTAGAAAGGCAGGGGTGGGGTTGCTGCAATTCCTGCCCAATGAGCATGGCAGAGTCATGCAGAAGCAGGGCTCTCACCCTGGAACGACTGGGACAGCTGACAGTGTTTTAGCGGAAGGTGGTGACCAAGGGTTCTCCACTGAGCAAGTGCCCAGGGCCCAAAAGGTGGAGCCAAGCATATCTGAAGATGTCCATTAACTTGGACTTCACAGCCCCAAATCTACTGTTTGCACTGCACCACCCTTCCCATTATCTTGACAACTAGGTAACAGAGAAATGACCCATTCCCCCCACTGCTTCTAAGAAACAGCTACTTCTTTCTTTTTACCACCATCCTTAATTTTGGGTTCCTCCCATCTGGTTTACATTTCTTCCCAGAAAGCTCTTGATGCCCTTATTTCCAAACTCTTCTCTGTACATGAAGCTATTTCTTTCCCACCAATTTTTGTAATCCATGCTGGAAAACACACGCAGAGCCCCTGGGCTCCTGCCCATTCTGCTTTTCATTATTGCAATTGCAATGTGGTTAAACCAGTAATGTGGAAACCATGTGTGTGCGCTTGCAGTGTATTCTACTCCAACATTTGATAAGAGTGGGCTTAATACACACATAGGCACACACAACACACACTTCTCTTCTGGGTAGTGCAGTGTTTGAATGAAGACATGATGACATCTCTGGGAAAGGAGGAACAGAGAGGAAACGTCTGTGTCTGAAGTATAAGCCTTCCAGTTTCAAAATGAGAAATATTTCAAAAGTAGTTGCACTAAATCCTTATGTGCAGTGGACAAAAACCTTATGAGAAACATGAAAAATTAAAAAATAGGCCATTAATAAATAAAAACATTTTTCCCACAGATAAACCAAGCTTTGAGTGCTTTAGCAAAGGCCTTCTTTTGACATTTACAGGATTCTTGCATTTATATTCAAACTCATCAAAAATTGTCCCTAAGTGACCACACAATCACTTTCTGTGGTTTTTCTTCTTTCCTCTTGATTAGTTTTTCTCTTCAGACCTTTGGCTGACTATTTTGCTACTGTTACCGCGACTGAAGTTCCTACCACCGTTAAAAGAAAGAACGATGAATAGCAATGCTGTATTCTCAAGTTTTTTCACCGTGAGCAGGAAAGGACCATTTAGAGATTGATCTCCCCATCAGAGAACCATGTCACCCAATCTCCCTGCTCTGCAACTTGTCACAAGGTTGATTGTAAATATAATATATATGAAAATGAAGGAGGAAAATGTATGCTAAACTTCAGTGGTGGTGCAGGGGGCTGGAAACAACGTTGTGTGGTACATCATTTCATCGGAATTTCTCATTTTCAGGACACTGACTCTAAAATTACTGTAGTCATAGTGTTTAATGTTCCTGCATTGGGATTCCAGAGTTTTTTAAAAAAATGATTTGAAGTCAGAAAAGCAAGACTGACTTATTTGGACCAATGCTGTAGTGTGACAAAAAATTTGCAAGAAAATAAGAAATGCTATAAGCACACACACACACACACACACACACACACACACACACACACACACACAGACTTACAGCAAGCTTGATACTCTATCAATAGAACACTGAGAAGGGTGTCAGTAAAAGAAGAAACATAACATAATAGTAACTAGTGAAGCTTAAGTTTGAAGGCCCTGGGAGGGGACCTAGCAACACGGTCAGAGGTTTTTGTGCAATTTGCAAAAATAAGCTATTTTAACCAAAATGGTTAAGACTGCTGTCTCTCTACTCTAATTTCGCATTTGTGTTGAAGGGGAAAAAAAGAGAGGACCCAAATAAACAAAATGAGAAATGAATAAGGAGAAATAATACACAATACCACAGAAATACAAAAAATCTCAAGAGATTATTATGAAGTTATATGCTAACAAATTAGACAACCTAGAAGAAATGGACAAATTTCTAGAAAATACAACCTGCCAAAACTGAGTCAAGAAGAAAGAGACAATTTGAACAGCCTGATCACTAGGAGTGAAACTGAATTTTTAATTAAAAAAAAAAAAAAAACTCCCAGCAAACAAAAGTCCAGGACCAGACAGCTTCAAAGGGAAATTCTACCAAATATATAAAAAAGAACTAACACCTCTCCTTCTCAAGCTATTCAAAAAAATTAAACAGGAGGAAACACTCCAAAATTCATCTTATGAGGCCACAATTACCCTGATTCTAAAACCAGACCAAAACACTACAAAGAAAGAAAATCACAGGCCAATAGCTTTGATGAATATAGATGCAAAAATCCTCAACCAAATAGTAGCAAACTGGATCCAACAATATATAAAAAGGATCATACATCATGATCAAGGTGGATTTACTCCAGGGTAACAAGGATGGTTCAACACATGCAAATAAATCAATGTGATACACCACATTAACAAAAGGAAAGGGACTTCCCTGGTGGCACAGTGGTTAAGAATCCGCCTGCCAATGCAGGGGACACGGGTTCGATCCCTAGTCTGGGAAGATCCCACATGCTGCGGAGCAACTAAGCCTGTGCGCCACAACTACTGAGCCTGCGCTCTAGAGCCCACATGCCACAACTACTGAGCCCACGTGCCACAACTACTGAGCCCGCACACCTAGACCCCATGCTCTGCAACAACAGAAGCCACCACAATGAGGAGCCTGTGCACTGCAAGAAAGAGTAGCCCCTGCTTGCCACAACTAGAGAAAGCCCACACAGCAACAAAGACTCAACGCAGCCAAAAATAAATTTTAAAATAAATAAATTTTTTTTAAAAGACCAAAAAAAATCACATGATCAGCTCAATAGATGCAGGAAAAGCATTTGACAAAATTCAACATCCACTCATGATAAAATCTCTCATCAAAGCGAGTACAGAGGGAACATATGTCAACATAATAAAGACCACTTACAACAAACCCACAGTCAACATCATACTCGAAGGTGAAAAGCTGAAAGCTTTCCCACTAAATTCAGGAATAAAACAAGAATGCCTACTCTCACTACTTCCATTTAACATAGTATTAGAAGTCTTAGCCACAGCAATCAGACAAGGAAAAGAAATTAAAAGTATTTAAATTGGAAGGGAAGAGGTAAAACTGTCACTATTTGCAGATGACATGATACTTTATATAGAAAACCCTAAAATCTCAACCCCAAAACTATTAGAACTAATAAATGAATTCAGCAAGGTTGCAGGATACAAGATTAATATACATAAATCTGTTGCATGTCTATACACTAACCCTGAAATATCAGAAAGAGAAACTAAAAAAAAAAAAAAAAATCCCATTTAAAATTGCATCAGAAAGAATAAAATACCTAGGAATAAACTTAACCAAGGAGGTAGAAGAGCTATACTCTGAAAACTATAAAACACTGATGAAGGAAATTGAAGATGATAGAAAGAAATGGAAAAATATCCTGTGTTCTTGGATTAGAAGAATTAATATTTTTAAAATGAACATACTACTGAAGGCAATCTACAGATTCAATGCAATCCCTATCAAAACACCAATGGCATTTTTCATAGAACTAGAACAGATAATTTTAAAATTTGTATGGAAATACAAAAGACCCCATAGAGCCAAAACAATCTTAAGAAAGAAGACTGGAGCTAGAGGAATCACGTTCCCTGGCTTCAGACTGTACTACAAAGATATACTCATCAAAACAGTATGGTACTTGCACAAAAACAGACACATAGATCAATTGAACAGAATAGAGAGCCCAGAGATAAGCCCATGCACTTATGGTCAATTAATCTATAATAAAGGAGGCAAGAATATACAATGGAGAAAAGACAGTGTCTTCAATAAGTCATGCTGGGAAAACTGGACAGCTACATGTAAAAGAATGAAATTAGAACATTCTCTAACACCATATACAAAAATAAACTCAAAATGGATTAAAGACCTAAATGTAAGACTGGAAACCATAAGACTACTAGAGGAAAACATAGTCAGAACACTCTTTGACATAAATTGTAGAATAGTTTTTTGGATCTGTCTCCTAAATTAAAGAAAAGTAAAAATAAACAAATGGGACCTAATTAAACTTTTGCACAGCAAAGGAAACCATTGACAAAACAAAAAGATAACCTATGGACTGGGAGAAAATATTTGTAAATGATGTGACCAACAAGGGATTAATATCCAAAATATATAAACAGCTCATACAACTCAATATCAAAAAAACAAACAACCCAATCAAAAAATGGGCAGAAGAAATAAATAGACATTTTTCCAAAGAAAACATACAGATGCCTAACAGGCACATGAAAAGATGCTCAACATCACTAATTATTAGAGAAATGCAAATCAAAACAATGAGCTATCACCTCACACCTATCAGAATGACAATCATCAAAAAGTCTACAAATAACAAATGTTGGCAAGAATGTGGAGAAAAGGGAACACCTGTACACTGTTGGTGGGAATGTAAACTGGTGCAGCCACTGTGGAAAACAGCATGGAGGTTCCTCAAAAAGCTAAACTTAGAACTACCATATGACCCAGCAATTCCACCCCTGGGCATATATCTAGAAAAGATGAAAACTCTAATTTGAAAAGACACATTCACTCCAATGTTCATAGCAGCACTATTCACAGTAGCTAAGACATGGAAGCAACCCCAGTGCCCTTTAACAGAGGAATGGATAAAGAAGATGTGGTATATATCAATATCTATGCAATGGAATACTACTCAACTATAAAAAGGAATGAAATTCTGTCATTTGCAGGAACATGGATGGACCTAGAGATTATTATGCTTAGTAAAATAAGCCAGATAGAGTAAGACAAATACTGTATATCACTTATAAGTAGAATCTAAAAAATAATACAAATGAATGTATATGCAAAAAAGAAAGAGACTCACAGACATAGAAAACAAAATAGTGGTTACCAAAGGGGAGTGGGAAGGGGAAGGGGCAAATTAGGGGTAAGGGATTAACAGATACAAACTACTATGTATAGAATAGATAAGCAACAAGGATATCTTATATAGCACAGGGAATTATAGACATTTTCTTGTAATAAATTGTAATGGGATATAGTCTTCCAAAATACTGAATCACTACAGTATACTCCTGAAACAAATATAATATTGTAAATAACCATATTTCAATTAAAACATACTAAATAAAAAATTGCAAAAGTAACCTATTTTACCCCAAATGATTAAGATTGCTCTCTCTCTCTCTCTATTCCAATTTTATTGGATGGCATTATACAGGCCAGGAGCATGTGGGGGATCCAACTAAGAGAAAGTTGAGTTGAGGATATGTTTCATTTGGGTTTAACAGAAAAGTAAAATATATTTCAGTGATTCTCAGTCACTCTTGTGTTAGTTGTGTGACCGTTAGTGTCCTGGTAGAGCAATGGCTTCCAGGAGCTCTCAGATGATCCCTGAGAGACACAGAGGTATAGAGGAAGAGATTGCATCTCAATATAAACATGTACCTCAGGGCTCTTTCCCAGAAGTGTATTGGGTAGTCAAAAGAAACCAGTTTGAAATGTAACAAAACCAGAAGCTAATCTACGGAAAATTCTTCTAATCATCAGATCTACTAAAAGATAAGTAGAGGATTCAGATTGCATTGATACCTCATCAAAACAGAAGTTTTCTCCTTAACAGAGATTTTTTGAAATGTGATAACAATCCTAAAAATGTATGCAATACCTTTCTAAACTATCAATATTTTTTTAAAAAAACATCAAAAGAGTTACATTTCTATTTTCTCTATGAAAAGCATATTACAACATTGTTGTCATATGAAGAGGCGATCCAAGATTATGAAGCCAAAGAATGTATTTCTGATGTTGGTGGTATCTGTCAGCTTTTTCAAATTTTTAATTCATTATGATTCTTTTCACATTCCAAATAAATGTTCTTTTCTATCTAATTTAGTAGTCATGATTTCAATTCTCTTGAAGAACTGTGTAAGCTTCTGGCCCCTAACAACATGTACTCCCCCCTCTGTCTGACTCACAGTCTCACTGATGACTCTCTTTGCTTGAGCTACTTCTAACAACCACACAGATCATAAGCCTCAGTGTCTTTCTTCACCTCCTGGGATCCGAGGGCTTTCACTTCAGCTTCTTTTTAGTCAACCTGGACCATACTCACATCTTGTTCCTTGTCGTCATGTAGAACCCACTTCATCTCCAAAGTCTTAAATTCCAAAGTGCCTATAAGTCAATTTACGTAGCTCAAACTCTTTTTTTCCAATTTCTTTTATACATATACCTACAGACACACATGCATGTGCACATGCACACCTCTTCCTCACTTTCCATCCTCATCCCAACAATCACTTCAAATATCCCATATTATGTATACTTCTCTAAACCTTGTCCTTCCTATTCCATACTTCATAGCAATCCCTCTCAAAATCAACCCGGTTAGCTCTAATTATTTTAACAGCTGTGTAATGTTTCACAGTAGAGATACATGATTATGAATTCAATATTTCCCTTTTGATGTCCATTTAATTTGTTTCCTGTTTCATTGGTTGTGACATGAACTGCAACAAACATTCCTTTACCTGTATCTTGATGCTATTGTATCTACAGGATGCCCAGTACTTGGGCTGTTGGCTTTAAAGGTATCACTTCTTTTTTTATTTTCATAGATACTGCCTAGCTGCTTCCAAAGACTAACAATTCACATTTCCATCAGAAGAATATGAGAAACTCCTTCTCCCTGCCTACTCTGCAGCAATAGGTATTATTGCTCTTTCTAACTCTTGCCAATCTGAAGCATATAATAATGACACCTCACTGTTACCTCAATTTTCTTTTCTCTGACCACTAGTAAATTTGAACATCTTTTATTACTCTTTCAGATTAACTCTTTTGTGAGTTGTCTGTTCGTATTCTTGGCCAAATGTTGTGGGGAGGGGGGTGGTCATTTGAGTTTTTTGTCATTCTTTCTTAACCCCACCCCACCTGTATATTATAAATAATTACTCTCTGCTATGCTTGTTGCTAATATTTCTTTCAAATTTACCATATTTCTCCTGACTTTTTTTTTTTTTTTTGCAGTACGCGGGCCTCTCACCGTTGTGGCCTCTCCCGTTGTGGAGCACAGGCTCCAGACGCGCAGGCTCAGCGGCCATGGCTCAAGGGCCCAGCCGCTCTGTGGCATGTGGGATCTTCCCGGACCAGGGCACGAACCCATGTCCCCTGCAGTGGCAGGCAGACTCCCAACCGCTGCGCCACCAGGGAAGCCCTCTCCTGACTTTTTGTGGTTTTTAACATCATTAAATAATCTGTACTAGTATCTATAATGGTGTCAGTCTTTAATTAATTAATTATAATTAATTACAAAGTTAAATTATAAATTAATTATAAAGTTCTCTCCTACTCCTTGGTTGCATATAATCTCTTAGATTCTCTTCTAAAATGTTATTTTGTTGTTCACTGAAATCTTCAGGCAATGTGGAACTTCCATTTGCATATTTTTTGTGATAGGGTCCAACTTTTTTTTTTTCTAGAAGGGTAGCCATATATCAGCACTATTTATTAAGTAAATCAGTCATTTCCTACTGAATTGAAATGCTACCTTTATCATATGGTGATTTTTCACATATGCTGGGATATATCCTTGAGTCTATCTACTATTCTATTAGTTCTAGGCTATTTATTTGTTTACTCTTTGCCAGTACCATACTGATTTTTAATATAGCGGTTTTGCTGAGTTTCTATTTTTTTCATACTTTTCTTAGCATTTCTTGGGCATTTACTTTTATATTCGCAACTTGACTTGTTTTTATCCAATGAAAAGTTGTTTGAGAGTTTATTGGAATTATACTAAATTCACATAATCATTTTGGATGATTTGACATTTTGTGATATAATGTCTCCCTATCCAAGAACATGGTATGCCCTTCTATTTATTCCGATTTATTTCATGTTTTTCTATATATGTCCTTTATTTTTCTTGCCAAATTTATTTAATATTTTATAATTTCTTTAATATTTTGTGATTTTATATCACTATTTTGAATGAAATACTTTGCCCACTTCCTTTTCTAGGTGTCTTTATTAGCATAGAGAAAAAAGGCTTTTTTGTTTTCAATTATTTATTGAATCCGGTCACTTACAGAAATTTTATTAATTCTTGTAAGTGTTACTGAAGCCTACTGGGTTTTCTGAGTATACTATTATATCATCAGCCAAAAAAACATAGTGTCATTTATCTCAATTTCTCTAGCACCAAGTTGTATCTAGTACTTAGCAAGCACTCCATAAATGTTTTAGGAATGAATGAACCAATGAATTAATGGATGAACAAATGAAGTGGGCCAGAGATTATTCATATGGTGGATTAAGGTTCCTTCTATTGTAGCACCACTCCAATGTATTACAGATCTTCCTTTTGAATACCACAGCCATTTCTTACCTAGAAACCACTTAAGTTTCCAAATCTACAAAAGGAGAAGATGAATAAACATGATGACCACAGAGAATATGTTCCTGAATAGTGAAGGATCTTCCTGAGTGAATTGTAGTGTGTGTCCCTTGAGTTCCTCTTTTCATTTGCGCTCAGAGAGACTGTAAAGGGAGGCTTTGTTATTCTGACCAGGAAAGCAGTAACAAGCTGTCCCTATACTTTAGAATAAGTTAGAAGGCTTAAGGAGGCAAACTAATGCTTTTATTGAGTGAGGGCAGGCAGTTAGTCAAATGTTCACTTGCAGGAGCATTTCAGTGAAAGGTCCAGAAGTACAGACAAAAAAATAAAGGCAGTTTGGGAAGCTTTCTAAATCTAGGAAGAGAGTCAAGGAAAAAAAGTGCACAGATGATGACAGAGAAAGCCAAAGAGTTGCCCATTTATGTATATGTGTTCGTGTACATTTTAGTGGTCATCCATATATTACCTCCATGGCTATGCCTCACAAATATCGCATAACAGAATTGAAAGCATATGCTCACCTGTCTAACCTCGGTAAGTCAACTATACTTAAGGAGAGTCAAGCCACTACGTCTATAATCTCAACCACAGCCATTCACCTTATGGTAGCGATTAGAGTTGTAGGTATAATTTATTACTGAGGGAATTAACCATTATCAACGTTGCAATCTTGATATTTCAACTCAACTAAGTGTCAATCTGCATCATAATAAATAATAAATAGGCCCCAAATGCTAGAAGCTTCTGATTTGATGTTATAAGAATATCACTTAATCCTGGAAGAGGTTTTCCAACAAACCACAGTAGCTCCCTGCTCTTTCACAAAATTAAAATATACATATACATGTATGAAGGCACATGAAAAATTTTCCATTGCAAGAAACACCTTTGCTTTCAAAAACAGAAATGATGATCACCAGGCTGGAGAGCAAAGTTCTCCCCGTAAATTACCAGCAAGAACTCCAAGTACTAAGACAACGAGGAGAAAAGAGTATGTTCAAGCTGCAGAAATAAATACAAACACAGATTACAAGACATGGTTACCAAAAGGGTGACCAAACTGTTCTTCAAGGGAAAACACAATGTTTCTCTTAGAGAATCTAAAGGAAAATCCCTTGAGAGGCAGACGGAGTACCAACGTAGTAATTGGCTAAATAATCCCAAATACTGCATCTGAGCTAACAGCACAAAGCCAAATGAGGAGCATCAGCTTCTACACACACACACCAGGCTACTGGGGAGGTCTGATGCTTTGAAACATCTCTTCACATTTTTAGCTAATGAAAGGTTTATAAAGAAAATGTATCCCTCTACATAAGCCTAGCCCCATACACACACGAGTGCATTGGAGATGTGGCTCAGGTCTCCAATTTGCTTTGTGTAGCAGCTGGCACCCTGATGTTTGGCCTTTGCTCACAAGGCTAGTCCTGATGGAAGCGCTGTTGCCCTTCCTCTCTGAGAACCTGCATCCTTCTCATCTATTCTGTATCTGCCAGGCTTAGAATCACTTTCTTCCTGGGCCAGACCATGCTTCAATTCTTTTGATCACCATGACATAGAATTTGAAAACACTAAGAGACAGACCTCTCAAAATGGGTCATATGACCTTAATTCCCTATCAAAGGCAATGCTAGGAAGAGTCCGGACACTACCTGTATTGCCGCCTGGCCTCTGCCCAGCAGTAAGAATGTTCAATCATACAAATGATCCTGAGTCTTTCAGCTGGGCTTCTTCACTCAGCAGTTAGGATAGGCAACAAAGGGTCTTCCCTACAGCCCAGAACAGGGCCCCTGCAGATGACCAAGAGAGTCACTCCAACAAACAGAAGGGGTGCTCTTTGCTTTCTCTGGGGCAGAACTGTGATTTCAGTTTAATGTAAGGCAATTAGAACATCCCTTTATCTGTAGATTGACCATTTCGACAATCCTGGTTTACACCTATTGTCCCTGAATAATTATTTATAGTGCACCTTAGCACTCTCGAAAAGTTCCACTGTGGAAAATGAATTATATTGTCAACCTACTTATTCAGGATTCCAAGACAAATACCTCCTTGATCCACCCAAGGTAGCATAAGCATCAACAAGGACAAACAGTGTTCCTAGGTGACTTGAAAGAGCAGGTTGGGGACTTAGAAATGGTACTCATTCTTCTCTGGTGCAGATATCAACCCTATCTTTCTGTGAGGTTGCATATCACTGAAAAAAAGTTAATCTGGAGATCTCATCTATTCCCATTGAAAGAAAAATTTATTATAAGACAGTATCAGTCAGGGTCCCAACAGGAAACAGACAACCCACCTAAACTAGACCATTCAAAGAGAGTATATTTATGACAATGTGGTTATAGGGGGACCGCAAAGGATAGTACGTAAGCCTAATGCTTCATGGTAGCCAAGCTGTCATCATGATAGGCCCCAGGAAGAAGGGGAGGGAGAGCATCTTGCACAACTGGCTTCTTGAGCGAAGGAGAGACCCCTCAAGACACAGCTCAAGCCTCCCTTCTCTTATGAACCAATCTCACAAACCATCTGGCCCATGAAGATGCCACCCTGAAGGACAAACTGCACCACACATCCAGCTCTTACACATGCTGTGTTCTTACACACCCTTGCACAGTACAAATACGTCCTGTCTTTTCATCTAGACCATAAACTCTATGAAGGCAGAGACCACATCTCTTATCTCTGTATCACAGAGATCTGTATCACAAGCGTTGTAACACCAGTGGCTCTAAACCTTTTATTTTTCCAACATAGCACATAAAATCTATGACATTCATAGACAAGACATTCCCCACATGTATTCCCTGGGTTACACATAATTCCCACTGTGCTCCACCATTTCTCTCCCACTCAAGCAAGCACAGCAAAATGAAGATGAGCGAGGTCAGGTCATTTTACAGATAGTCTTGAATCCACTCTGTCTTTTTATTCCAATGTAATATTTTTTCTTTTTTAATTAATTAACTTTTATTGAAGTATAGTTGATTTAACACTCTGACTTTTAATGTAAATTATATACAGGCTTTGATGATCTGATACTATTAAGTGATGTCTGGCAACACATCTCACAACTGCTCCTGCACACTGTGTCTTACCAGCACAAGTACATAATGTGTTTGATGGTGAGAAGCAGGAAGGGGTCACCAAGTGGGTGGGAAGTGTGGAAGAAAAGGCTGTCTCCATCACTTCAAACACAGATACAGGACCAGAGGAGAGACCCCAACCCTGGGATGCTATTGTTGGATCAAAGAAGAGATCCCACATTTACAAAACCAGAAGGGAGGAGCTAAAACGTGCCTTACACACTACCTACTCCACCCCTGAATTTCACAGATGAGGAAATTGGGTTATGAGATCTTCCTGTGATCACACAAGATACTAATCAAGGCATTAGTGGAACCCTGAACTCAACTGAAGGCAATTTAAGAAAAAACAACAACAAAACTCTTTTCTTGCCTGGGAATGAATGAATTCATTCGTCCTTACCGAATGCAGATATTTACTGAGTGTCTGCCTTGTGCCAGGTAATGGGGATACACAGTAAACAAAAAAAAGAAGGGCCTGCTCTCAAATGGGGGTAGCATTTTATCTAGGTCAGCGAAGACTTTCTGATAAAGCAATGTAGGAGCAGAGAGGTAAAGGGAGGGAGGGAGTCACGTGGGTCCCCAGGGCAATAGTGTTCTAAGAAGCAGAGCAGTGTGTGCTTGGCATGTTCCAGGTGAGAAGGCCATTGTGACCTGTCTGGAGGGGGAACAAGGGACAAGGGACTAGAGATGAGATGAGAGATTGGGGTGGGAGTGGGGGGTGGCCAGATCATGCAGGGTCTTGCATTTTAAGGCCAATGAGATGGGAAGACACTGAGGAATTTTCAGCAGAAGTGGAGTATAATCTATGTCTTTAAAATGTCAGTCTAGGTAGTATGTGGGGAAGAGACTTGTCACATCAAGGGGAGACGCAAGGAGGGAGCTAATGCAATGATCTAGGAAAGGGATGGGAGCAGTTTGGACTAGGGTGATAGACATGAGGTGATGAAAAGTGGTCAGATTCTGAACATATTGTTACAAGACTGCTGACAGAATTTGAGGATTGATTGAATGTGAAATGTTCAATGTGAAATGTCCCCCTTCAGGGGAAGAAGGGAGTGACAGATGAGGTCCAAGTTTTTGGCCTGAGTAACTGAAAGATTGAAGTGGACACTTACCAAGAAAGAAGAATGAGAGAAAGCAGGTTTGAAGAGGAAGGTCAAGAATCTTTCTGAACATGCTAGTTAGATCTGCCTTTTAGAAATCGAAGTGGGTCATCCAGCAGGCCAGTGGACACACAGGTGTGGAGTTCAGAAGAGAGGCTGGGGGGCATCTGCACAGAGGTGGCATACTGAGTCATCCGACAGCATGTGAGGGCAGACAGAGAAGAGCCCAGGACCGAGCCCAAGTTCAAGTACTAGGTTGCCCTTCCCAAACATCACATGTGCACTTTAACTGAAGACTTTCTGCAGACAGTGGCTCTTCTTTCTCCTTCACCATCAGCTGAAGGACAATTCCCTGGGAGAATGTCAATGAGCCTCTCCTTTCTACTTCAGGAAGCAGCACTCCCCTTTCAGCCTGTTTCCCACTCCAGCAGGAAGAATGGTGAAGGGACAAAGGAACCAGCCCAGAGAACAGGAGCACTGCCACTGTGGAATGGTGAGTACGAGAGAGAAGTGACACCTCCCAGACCTCTCCTAGACATCGATGACTAAGCCATCCCCAAACAGAATGGGCAATGAGAGAAGCAGAGGCAAACCAAGTCAGCAGGGGAGCAAACTTCTTGATAAGGGGCACATCCTGACGAGGGAGGGAGTCTGATCACAGCCCAGAGTGGTGATGGTCATGTCCTTCATGTTATAAGGGATGACTGGCTATAAGGGCCGAGAGTTACAGATACTGCAAGTTGAACCATTTTTGTTGCCAAGGACAGAGCAACAGCAGCAGGTCCTGACACTCAGCTGAGGCAGGGGCTTCAACTGGGCTCTGGGAAACCCCTTATGGGTTATTTAACTTCTCCAAGAATTGGCTTTCTCTCTACTATGAGTTGGAAATGGTTAAATGGAGCTCCTTTATGGAGAAAATTTTTCAGAAATAACTTATGAAGAATTAGCTTCTGAGTAAAAATAGCATCACCACATTAAGTTTTAGACAGTTAAAAATAGGTAAACTCCCATTGTGATGAACTCAAGGAACTTGCCAATTATTTTAATGAACTAAAATGGTGTAAAATTAACACATTGCTAGAAACCAGGTTCCAGGTTGAGGGATCTGGAGGAGAAAGAATGCCAACATCTGGCTTCTGTTAATAAATCCACAAGCAAAAGGGAATTGAACCCAGCAGGGGAAAGAAATATCAAGAATACACAAATACATATATTCCCCCTTTCTTTCACTGGATGCTGGGCCTTTGTTTTATGTGCTTTTTAAAAATTAATTCTTTGGAATATGATAATGGCACCTAATTAGATGACTAGTCTTTCTAGGTGGAGAATAAGAGTTACTGAAGAAAAATCACTTCTATTAGAACAAACCTGCTAGGAAAAGCTCAGCTATCCTGTCATCCACAAGGCAGATAGCACACAATCAATTTCTCTTAGTGAAGAGAGAGAAACAAGGAGCAGTGTCACACAGAACTTGTGCTTGAACTTGAACATCAATCATTTATTTCTCTTATATGGGCAGTAACTCTATCAGATGATTATTGCACATGATTGACTGAAGACAGAGCAAGAAAGCACTGTTTGCAGAGTATAACAAAACAGCCATAAGTTATCATTCTGAAGTCAGAGAGAGAGATATGTCCATATCCTAGCTCTACAAATTTCTAGCTGTGTGACCTTGAGCAAGTTGCTTTACCTCTCTGTGTCTTGTTTCCCTCTTCCTTAAAATGAAGAAGTAGCACCTATCTCATAGGGTTATGAGAATTGAATATGATGATAAAATGTACAGTACTCAGTACATACCTGAAAGCAGCTATTAACTAATTATTATTAATTAATAATATTAATTATTAATTAATTCATATAATGAATCATGCAAAATTTTTTACTGTCTAGAAAATTTTCTTATAATGATATTTATTGTGTTGGGATTTAACTGAGAAAGACATCAAGAGACATCTGAAATGCCAATGCAGCTACCCTGGGGTTCTCTGGTAAACTCAGATCCCTAACGGGCATTTATAAAAGAAGGAAAGAAGGATACAGAACCAGAGCAAGCTGTTTTTAGTAGCATAAACTGAGTGCTTGGCAATATAACATACAAAATGAATGAAGGTTTGCCTCATAGAAAAAAAGATCAGATTTGTGGCTATCAGGCGTGGGGGGGAGGGGCCACGGAGAGGGGATTGGATGAAGGTGGTCAAAAGGTATAAACTTCCAATTATAAGATAAATAAGTAACAGTGACAAAGACAAAAAAATTTTAATTATCTCTTTAAGGAAAAAGTATATGATATTGATGAAGTACTGTAAGACACCATCAGTATTCTAACTAAAACTTGCCACTTGAAATTTCAAAGATGAAATGATACTTAACAAAAAGCAAGAATTGGGAAAATCGGTTCAATGGCAGAATTTGGATTAATGTGTCTTCAACATCCTGCGGAGAGGGAGGCCCTTCTGGAGTAAAAAGGCACTGACAACATTGTTCACTTATCCACATTCCAGCAAGGATGGCTGGCTGGCTGCTGGAAAGGGATTGTACACAACAGGCCAAGGGATTAATATAGTATGATGCACATAGCCACGATGCGAGAATTTTTTGGTCAATGTTTAGCAAAATCATTATGTTGGAGAACCCATTTACTATTTTGTTATGAATTATACATTGATTAGGGTTGCCAGATTTAGAAAATAAAAATACAGGGCATCTGGACCTCCCTGGTGGTGCAGTGGTTAAGAATCCACCTGCCAATGCAGGGGACACGGGTTCGAGCCCTGGTCTGGGAAGATCCCATGGGCTGCGGAGCAACTAAGCCCGTGCACCACAACTACTGAGCCTGTGCTCTAGAGCCCGCAAGCCACAACTACTGAGCCCACATGCCACAACTACTGAAGCTCGTGAGCCTGGAGCCCGTGCTCCACAGCAAGAGAAGCCACCACAATGAGAAGCCCACACACCACAACGAAGAGTAGCCCCCGCTCAATGCAACTAGAGAAAGCCCACATGCAGCAATGAAGACCCAACACAGCCATAAATAAATAAATATTTAAAAAAATACAGGGTATCCGGTTAAATTTAAATTTCAGATAATAATAATAATTTTTAGCATAAGTATGTTCCATGCAATATGTGGCTACCCATCACTAGGCCACCAGTAACTTGTCACTTAAGTAGGACCGGATGCAGGGAAGGAAGCAACTTCCTTCAGTTTTGGCAGACAGCACAAGTTCTGTGTGACACTGCTCCTTGTTTCTGAGGAAGGCATTCAGCATTGATCACTTCCACTGAACTAGTCCAGTGGTTTCTAAACACACACACGCACACACAAGAGTTATTTAGAAACAACTTTTGATGTGAAATCCTAACATGTTAAACAGATTTTTTTCTAAAAGGAGGGTAAGGACCTCTGGTTGAATGGAGAAGTTAGGGGTAGGATGGAGGAAGATGGACGGTCTAGATCTCTGCGCACTTACCATCATCTCTGCCCTCACAGCAGCCCCAAAGGATCTCCTTGGAACAAAGGGACTCTACAGAACAGATGTAGAACATCAATCATTTATTTCATCAGGCCCACCAAGTCTTACTTAAAACTGAATGGCCAGATCCACTTAATGTAAGCCTTACTTGTACATGTCCTTGTCTATGCCAGAGTTTCTTCTTACTGCAGACAATATCATCAAACTCCCACAAGAGAGACACTGGAGTCCTATTTGACTCATCTCAGTCCTTCTTCTGCCACAACCATTCTGTTCCCACAGTCTGCTCTTTTTTACTTTGCAACAACTGTGCCTCTGTGACATGAAAGCAGCAGCTAAAAACAGAAAAACTCTCCCCAACAATTCATCTTATCCACATGGTAACAATTATCTAGGAATTGAAATAAACTTCCAGACGCTTTAAGTAAATTTTCTAGTCATCCTCTAGATACTTACTAACACAAAGACATAGCCAACACTCTCCACTCAGCCCTTCCTCTCAGAGTTGGTTTAGAAGAATGTTCTCATCGTGGGTACAAGAAATACTGCTGTCACACAGAAGTCTTTTCCCTCACCCATTGCTACAACTATCTGCAAGGCTGCCATGCCATCTCCTGCAGACCCACCTCCATTTGGTATGTGAGGAATGTCCTTGAACACACTTTTCAGGTTTATTCAAATCCTTGTTATTCTTGCCCTCCATAATGTATTTTCAACATACTTCTCCCTGGCCCCTGTCTGGGAGTAATCATCCACTATGATTTTACCCCAAGCCATTCTCCACAAAAGACCTTATATTTTTGAAAGAAGCACCACAGAGCCATTCCCAGAGCACATGGAGAACATCCCTGACCAGCTTAAAAAGCCAACTTCAAACCAATGGACAGCTACTTTTCATTTAAGGATATATGTCCATTCAGTTTGCTCATTTAAAGTTATGTGCCTACAAAAAAGCTACTAAAACTAATTAGTGAATTTAGCAAAGTTATAAGATTCAAGATCAATACACAAAAATCAATTGTATTTCTATATACTAGCAACAGAGAATCACAAATTGAAAAATAATAGTACCGTTTGCAATACCATCCCAAAAAAGTAAAATAGGTAGGGATAACTCTGACAAAAGATTATGCAATACCTGTACTGAAAATGACAAAACAATGCTGAGACCAATTTTTAAGGACATAAATAAAACCATGTTCATGAATTAGAAAACTCAATAATGTTAAGATACTAATTTTCTGCAAATTGATCTAGATAGTCAATGCAACTCCAAGCAAATCCCAAAAAATCAGCATACTAATTTGAAAATTCATATGAAAATTCAAAGGACAGATAGCAAAAACAACTCTGACCAAAAAAGAACAAAGTTGGAGGACTAACAGCACCTAATCTCAAGACTTATTATAAAGCTACAGTAATCAAGACACATGGTATTGGTGGAAAGACAGACAAACAGATCAATGAAACAGAATAAAGAATTCAGAAATGGAATCATAAACATACCCATTTTTGAAAAAGGTGAAAAGGCAATTAGTGGAAAAAGGATAATCTTTTCAACAAACGGTGCTGAAACAACTGGATTGTCATATGCAAAGGAGAAGGAGGAGAAAAAGAAGGGGGAGAACTTTAATCCATATTTCTACACATGTAATAATTAATTCAGAATGGTTCGTTGACCTAAAACTATATGAGACTAAACCTAAAACTATAAAACTTCTAGAAGAAAACATATGATAAAAGCTTTGTGATCTTGCATTAGACAAAATTTTCTTAGATAATAACACCAAAATCCATAATCCACAAAGGAAAAATAAATCAATATATTAGATTTCATCAAAATTAAAAACACACACTCGTCAAAAGACACTGCTAGGGTAATTAAAAGAGAAACCACAGAATGGAGAAAAGTACTGACAAATCAAATATTTGATAAAGGACTTGTAACCAGAATATATAAAAAACTCTTAAAATCAATAACAATAAAAGCAACTCAATAAAAAATGATCAAAAGGTTTGAACAGACACATCACCAAAAAAGACATATGGATGGTATATAAGTACATAAGGAGATGTTCAACATTATTAATCATTACAGAAATAAAAATTAAAACCATAATGGAATGCCGCTACATATCTATTTGAATAGCTGAAATTAAAAAGAGTGAGTACACCAAGGGTTAGTGAGGATGTACAGAACACATAATATTTATATACTTCCTACAGGAATGTAAAATGCTAAAATTGTTTTGGAAAACAGTTCGACAGTTTCTTAAATAAACATATACCTACCATATATCCAGCCATTACATTCCTAAGTATTTGCCTAAGAGAGCTTAAAGCACATGTTAATACAAAGACATGAACATGAATATTCATAGTAGCTTTACTGCAATAGCCAAGAACTAGAAACAATTCAAACACCCATCAACAGATGAACAGATAAGCAATCTGTGGTATATCCAACCAATGGAATACTATTCAGCAGTGAAAAAGGAATGACCTGTTGAAACATGCAATAACATGAATAAATTTCAAAATAATTATTCTGAGTGAAAGGAGTTATACTCCCCCCCAAAAAAAAAGAGTAGGTGCTGTATGATTCCATTTACAGTAAGTTCAAGAAAATGCTAATTAATCCATAATGACAGAAAGAAGATCAGTGGTTGCCTAGGGACAATGAAATAGGGGGGATTACAAAAGGTTACAAGAAAAGTTTTGGAAGTGATGGGTGTACATATCTTGATTATGGTGATGGCTTCAAACGTGTATACGTGTCAAAATACATCAAATTGTATACTTTAAACATATGCAATTTAGGGCTTCCCTGATGGCGCAGTGGTTGAGAGTCCGCCTGCCGATCCAGGGGATGCGGGTTCATGCCCCGGACCGGGAGGATCCCACATGCCGCGGAGCGGCTGGGACCATGAGCCGTGGCTGCTGTGCCTGCGCATCCGGAGCCTGTGCTCCACAGCGGGAGAGGCCATGGCAGTGGGAGGCCCACGTACTGCAAAAAAAAAAAATGTGCAATTTATTGTGTGTCAATGAAACTTTGACAAAACTGTTTCAATAATTTATTAGTGGAGTACAGTTGACTTACAATGTTGTGTTAGTTTCTGGTGTATAGCAAAGTGATTCAGTTTTATATATATGTCTGTGTGTGTGTGTGTGTGTGTGTATAAAGACTATATATATTTATTCTCTTTCATATTCTTTTTCACTATAGGTTATTACAATATATTCAATATACTTCCCTGTGCTTGTCTTGTATCTATTTTTTTAATTTTTGAATTTTATTTTATTTATTTTTTTATACAGCAGGTTCTTATTAGTCATCAATTTTATACATATCAGTGTATACATATCAACCCCAATTGCCCAATTCATCACACCACCACCCACACCACCCCCCATGTCTTTACCCCCTTGGTTTCCATATGTTTGTTGTCTACATCTGTGTATCAATTTCTGCCCTGCAAACTGCTTCATCTGTACCATTTTTCTAAGTTCCACATATATGTGCTAATATACGATATTTGTTTTTCTCTTTCTGACATACTTCACTCAGTAAGAGTCTCTAGATACATCACATCTCAAGAAATGACCAAATTTCGTTCCTTTTTATGGCTGAGTAATATTCCAATGTATATATGTACCACAGCTTCTTTATCCATTCATCTGTTGATGGGCATTTAGGTTGCTTCCATGACCTGGCTATTGTAAATACTGCTGCAGTGACCACTGTGGTGCATCTGAATTATTTTCTCTGGGTATATGCCCAATAGTGGGATTGCTGGATCATATGGTAAATCTATTTTTACTTTTTTAAGGAACCTCCATACTGTTCTCCATAGTGGCTGTATCAATTTACATTCCCACCAACAGTGCAAGAGGGTTGGTTCCCTTTTCTCCGCACCCTCTCCATCATTTGTTGTTTGTAGATTTTCTGATGTTGCCCATTCTAACTTGTGTGAGGTGATACCTCATTGTAGTTTTGATTTGCATTTCTCTAAGAATTAGTGATGTTGAGCAGCTTTTCATGTGCTTTTTGGCCATCTGCATGTCGTCTTTGGAAAAATGTCTATTTAGCTCTTCTGCCCATTTTTTGACTGGGTTGTTTGTTTTTTTAATATTGAGCTGCATGAGCTGTTTATATATTTTGGAGATTAATCCTTTGTCCATTGATTCGTTTGCAAATATTTTCTCCCATTCTGAGGGTTGTCTTTTCGTCTTGTTTGTAGTTTCCTTTACTTTGCAAAAGCTTTTAAGTTTCATGAGGTCCCATTTGTTTATTTTTGTTTTTATTTCCATTACTCTATGAGGTAGATTAAAAAAGAACTTGCTGTGATTTATGTCAAAGTGTGTTCTTCCTACGTTTTCTTCTAAGAGTTTTATAGTGTCCAGTCTTACATTTAGTTCTGTAATCCATTTTGAGTTTACTTTTATGTACGGTGTTAGGAAATGCTCTAATTTCATTCTTTTACATGTAGCTGTCCAGTTTTCACAGCACCACTTATTAAAGAGGCTGTCTTTTCTCCATTGTATATCCTTACCTCCTTTGTCATAGATTAGTTGACCAAGGTGCGTGGGTTTACCTCTGGGCTTTCTATCTTGTTCCACTGACCTATGTTTCTGTTTTTGTGCCACTACTATATTGTCTTGATTACTGTAGCTTTGTAGTATAGTCTGAAGTTAGGGAGTCTGATTTCTCCAGCTCTGTTTTTTCCCTCAAGACTGCTTTGGCTATTCGGGGTCTTTTGTGTCTCCATACAAATTTTAAGATTTTTTTGTTCTAGTTCTGTAAAAAATGCCATTGGTAATTTGATAGGGATTGCATTGAATCTATAGATTGCTTTGAGTAGTAGAGTCATTTTCACAATATTGATTCTTCCAATCCAAGAACATGGTACACCCCTCCATCTGTTGGTATCATCTTTAATATCCTTCATCCATGTCTTATAGTTTTCTGCATACAGGTCTTTTGTCTCCCTAGGTAGGTTTATTCCTAGGTATTTTATTCTTTTTGTTGCAATGGTAAATGGGAGTGTTTCCTCAATTTCTGTTTCAGATTTTTCATCATTAGTGTATAGGAATGTAAGAGATTTCTATGCATTAATTTTGTATCCTGCAACTTTACCAAATTCATTGATTAGCTCTAGTAGTTTTCTGGTGGCATCTTTAGGATTCTCTATGTATAGTATCATGTCATTTGCAAACAGTGACAGTTTTACTTTTTCTTTTCCAAGTTGTATTCCTTTTATTTCTTTTTCTTCTCTGATTGCCAAGGCTAGGACTTCCAAAACTATGTTGAATAATAGTGGTGAGAATGGACATCCTTGTCTTGTTCCTGATCTTAGAGGAAATGCTTTCAGTTTTTCACCACTGAGAATGATGTTTCCTGTGGGCTTGTCATATATGGCCTTTATTATGTTGAGGTAGGTTCCTGGTATGCCCACTTTCTGGAGATTTATCATAAATGGGTGCTGAATTTTGTCAAAAGCTTTCTCTGCATCTATTGAGAAGATCATATGGGTTTTCTTCTTCAATTTGTTAATATGGTGTATTACATTGATTGATGTGCGTATATTGAAGAATTCTTGCATCCCTGGGATAAATCCCACTTGATCATGGTGGAAAATCCTTTTAATGTGTTCTTGGATTCTGTATGCTAGTATTTTCTTCAGGATATTTGCATCTATGTTCATCAGTGATATTGGTCTGTAATTTTCTTTTTTTGTAGTATCTTTTTCTGGTTTTGGTATCAGGGTGATGGTGGCCTCATAGAAATGAGTTTGGGAATGTTCCTTCCTCTGCCATTTTTTGGAAGAGTTTGAGAAGGATGGGTGTTAGCTCTTCTCTAAATGTTTGATAGAATTCACCTGTGAAGCTGTCTAGTCCTGTACTTTTGTTTGCTGGAGCATTTTGTTTTTGTTTTTGTTTTTGCGGTATGCAGGCCTCTCACCATTGTGGCCTCTCCCGCTGCGCAGCACAGGCTCCGGACGTGCAGGCCCAGTAATCATGGCTCACGGGTCCAGCCACTCTGCGGCATGTGGGCTCCTCCTGGACCAGGGCATGAACCTGTGTCCCCTCCATCGGCAGGCGGACTCTCAACCACTGCACCACCAGGGAAGCCCTGTTGGAAGATTTTTAATCACAGTTTCAATTTCATTACTTGTGATTGGTCTATTCATATTTTCTATTTCTTCCTGGTTCAGTCTTGGAAGGTTATACCTTTCTAAGAATTTGTCCATTTCTTCCAAGTTGTCCATTTTACTGGCATACAGTTGCTTGTAACAGTCTCTTAGGATGCTTTCTATTTCTGCGGTGTCTGTTGTAACTCTCCATTTTCATTTCTAATTTTATTGATTTGAGTCCTCTCCCTCTTTTTCTTGATGAGTCTGGCTAATGGTTTATCAATTTTGTTTATCTTCTCAAAGAACCAGCTTTTAGTTCTATTGATCTTTGCTATTGTTTTCTTTGTTTCTGTTTCATTTATTTCTGCTCTGACATTTATGATTTCTTACCTTCTGCTAACTTTGGGTTTTGTTTCTTCTTCTTTCTCTAGTTGCTTTAGGTGTAAGGTTAGATTGTTAATTTGAGATTTTTCTCATTTCTTCAGTAGTCTTGTATAGCTATAAACTTCCCTCTTAGAACTGCTTTTGCTGCATCTCATAGGTTTTGGATCATCATGTTTTCGTTGTCATTTGCCTCTAGGTATTCTTTGATTTCCTATTTGATTTCTTCAGTGATCGCTTCGTTACGTAGTAACATATTGTTTAGCCTCCATGTGTTTGTCTCTTTTACGTTTTTGTCCCTGTAATTCATTTCTAATCTCATAGCGTTGTGGTCCAAAAAGATGCTTGATATGATTTCAATTTTCTTAAATTTACTGAGGCTTGATTTGACACCCAAGATTTGATCTACCCTGGAGAATGTCCTGTGCGCACTGGAGAAGAAACTGTAATCTGCTGTTTTTGGATGGAATGTCCTATAAATATCAATTAAATCTATCTGGTCTACTGTGTCATTTAAAGCTTCTGTTTCCTTATTTATTTTCATTTTGGATGATCTGTCCATTGGTGTAAGTGAGGTGTTAAAGCCCCCACTATTATTTTGTTACTGTCGATTTCCTCTTTTATAGCTGTTAGCAGTTGCCTTATGTATTGAGGTGCTCCTATGTTGGGTGCATATATATTTATAATTGTTATATCTTCTTCTTGGATTGATCCCTTGATCATTATGTAGTGTCCTTCCTTGTCTCTTGTAACATACTTTACTTTAAAGTCTATTTTATCTGATATGAGTATTACTTCTCCAGCTTTCTTTTGATTTCCATTTGCATAGAATATCTTTCTCCATCCCCTTTCAGTCTGTAGGTGTCCCTAGGTCTCAAGTGGGTCTCTTGTAGACAGCATATATATGCCTCTTGTTTTTATATACATTCAGCAAGCCTGTGTCTTTTGGTTGGAGCATTTAATCCATTCACGTTTAAGGTAATTATTGATATGTATGTTCCTATGACCATTTTCTTAATTGTTTTGGGTTTGTTTTTGTAGGTCCTTTTCTTCTCTTGTGTTTCCCACTTAGAGAAGTTCCTTTAGCATTTGTTGTAGAGCTGGTTTGGCGGTGCTGAATTCTCTTAGCTTTTGCTTGTCTGTAAAGCTTTTGATTTCTCCATCGAATCTGGATGAGATCCTTGCCAGGTAGAGTAATCTTGGTTGTAGGTTCTTCCCTGTCATCACTTTAAGTATATCATGCCACTCCTTTCTGGCTTGTAGAGTTTCTGCTGTGAAATCAGCTGTTAACCTTATGCACGTTCCCTTGTATGTTATTTGTTGTTTTTCCCTTGCTGCTTTCAATAATTTTTATTTGTCTTTAATTTTTGCCAATTTGATTACTATGTGTCTTGGCATGTTTCTCCTTGGGTTTATCCTGTATGGGAATCGCTGCGCTTCCTGCACTTGAGAGGCTATGTCCTTTCCCATGTTAGGGAAGTTTTCAACTATAATCTCTTCAAATATTTTCTCTAGTCCTTTCTCTCTCTCTTCTCCTTCTGGGACCCCTGTAATGCAAATGTTGTTGCAATTAATGGTGTCCCGGAGGTCCCTTAGGCTGCCTTCATTTCTTTTCATTCTTTTTTCTTTATTCTGTTCCACAGCAGTGAATTCCACCATTCTGTCTTCCAAGTCACTTATCTGTTCTTCTGCCTCAGTTATTCTGCTATTGTTTCCTTCTTGTGTAGTTTTCATTTCAGTTATTGTATTGTTCATCTCTGCTGGTTTGTTCTTTAATTCTTCTAGGTCTTTGTTAAACATTTCTTGCATCTTCTAGATCTTTGCCTCCATTCTTTTTCCGAGGTCCTGGATCATCTTCACTATCATTATTCTGAATTCTTGTTCTGAAAGGTTGCCTATCTCCACTTCATTTAGCTGTTTTACTGGGGTTTTATCTTGTTCCTTCATCTGGTACATAGCCCTCTGCCTTTTCGTCTTGTCCATCTTTCTGTGAATGTGGTTTTTGTTCCACAGGCTGCAGGATTGTAGCTCTTGCTTCTGTTGTCTGCCCTCTGGCGGATGAGGCTATCTAAGAGGCTTGTGCAAGTTTCCTGATGGGAGGGACTGGTGGTGTGTAGAGCAGACTGTTGCTCTGGTGGGCGGAGCTCAGTAAAACTTTAATCTGCTTGTCTGCTGATGGGTGGGGCTGGGTTCCCTGCCTGTTGGTTGTTTGGCCTGAGGCAACCCAACACTGGAGTCTACCTGGGCTCTTTGGTGGGGCTAATGACAGACTCTGGGAGGGCGAACACCAAGGAGTACTTCCTAGAACAACTGCTGCCAGTGTCCTTGTCCCCATGGTGAGCCACAGCCACCCCTCACTTCTGCAGGAGACCCTCCAACATAGCAGGTAGGTCTGGTTCAGTCTCCCCTGGGGTCACTGCTCCTTCCCCTGGTTGCCGATGCACACACTACTTTGTGTGTGCCCTCCAAGAGTGGAGTCTCTGTTTACCCCAGTCCTGTCGAAGTCCTGCAATCAAATCCCACTTGCCTTCAAAGTCTGATTCTCTAGGAATTCCTCCTCCCGTTGCCGGACCCCCAGGTTGGGAAGCCTGACATGGATCTCAGAACCTTCACTCCAGTGGGTGGACTTCTGTGGTATAAATGTTCTCCAGTCTGTGAGTCACCCTCCCAGCAGTTATGGGATTTGATTTTACTGTGATTGCGCCCCTCCTACCATCTCATTGTGGCTTCTCCTTTGTCTTTGGATGTGGGGTATCTTTTTTGGTGAGTTCCAGCGTCTTCCTGTCGATGACTGTCCAGCAGCTAGTTGTGATTCTGTTGTTCTCACAAGAGGGAGTGAGAGCACATCCTTCTACTCCACCATCTTGGTTCAGGGCTGTTGTATCTATTTTATATATAGTAATTTTTATCTGCTAATCTCAAACTCCTAATTTATCACTCTCCCCCCTTCCCCTTCGGTAACTGTAAGTTTGTTTTTTATGTCTATAAGTCTGTTTCTGTTTTGTAAATAAGTTCATTTGCATCAGTTTTTAGATTCCACATATAAGTGATATCATATGATATCTGTCTCTCTCTGTCTGAGTTACTTCATTTAGTATGAAAATCTCTAAGTCCGTACATGTTGCTGCAAATGGCATTATTTTGTTCTTTTTTATGGCTGAGTAATATTCCATTGCATATATGTGCCACACCTTCTTTATCTATTATCATTCATGTTGATGGACATTTAGGTTCCTTCCATGTCTTGGCTACTGTAAATAGTGCTGCTATGAACATTGGGGTATAAAAAAATTTTAAGAAGTATTTAGGAAAAAGAATTAATTGTTATTTGGCCTGGTCTCTGCAATGTCCTATTTCAACAACTATTTGGCAGCCAAGAATTATATGACAACAGTCTTAATCTTTAGTGAGGCTGTTGAAAAACATCAAATGGAACCGAATTCATAACTGATAGAAAAACACCTTCAATTCACCATCCCCACTGTCTTATTTACCTTACTCAGATGCCCAGAGCTGCCTACAAAGATTCTTTCCTTCTCTCTCTAAACTCCCCCACATCCCCTCTTCCTTAGCCTTGCCCAAGAAACTGACTGTGGTCTTTTCCCCATGTTTCCCTACCTGCCTGGGTGTATTCTCCAGTCACTCTGCCATAGCTTCCACCAGTACTTTTTTTTTCTTCAACATCTTTACTGGAGTATAATTGCTCTACAATGGTGTGTTACCTTCTGCTGTATAACAAAGTGAATCAGCCACACATATACACATATCCCCTTAACCCCTCCTTCTTGCCTCTCCCTCCCATCCTCCCTATCCCACCCCTCTAGGTGGTCACAAAGCACCGAGCTGATCTCCCTGTGCTATGTAGCTGCTTCCCACCAGCCATCCATTCTACATTTGGTAGTGTATATATGTCCATATGTCCTCTCACTTCATCCCAGCTTACCCTTCCCCCTCCCTGTGTCCTCAAGTCAATTCTCTATGTCTGCATCTTTATTCCTGTCCTGCCCCTAGGTTCTTCAGAACTTTTTTTTTTTTTTAGATTCCATATATATATGTGTTAGCATACAGTATTTGTTTTTCTCTTTCTGACTTAACTTCACTCTGTATGACTGACTCTAGGTCCATCCACCTCACTACAAATATCTCAATTTCATTTCTTTTTATGGCTGAGTAATATTCCATTGTATATATATATATATATATATATGCCACATCTCCTTTACCCATTCATCTGTCAATGGACACTTAGGTTGGTTCCATGTCCTGGCTATTGTACATAGTGCTGCAATGAACATTGTGGTACATGACTCTTTTTAAATTATTGTTTTCTCAGGGTATATGCCCAGTAGTGGGATTGCTGGGTCGTGTGGTAGTTCTATTTTTAGTTTTTTAAGGAACCTCCATACTGTTCTCCACAGTGGCTGTATCAATTTACATTCCCACCGACAGGGCAAGAGAGTTCCCTTTTCTCCACACCCTCTCCAGCATTTATTGTTTGTAGATTTTTTGATGATGGCCATTCTGACTGGTGTGAGGTGATACCTCATTGTAGTTCTGATTTGCATTTCTCTAATGATTAGTGATGTTGAGCACCCTTTCATGTGTTTGTTGGCAGTCTGTATATCTTTGGAGAAGTGTCTATTCAGATCTTCTGCCCATTTTTGGATTGGGTTGTTTGTTTTTTTGATATTGAGCTGCATGAGCTGCTTGTAAATTTTGGAGATTAATCCTTTGTCAGTTGCTTCATTTGCAAATATTTTCTCCCATTCTGAGGGCTGTCTTTTCATCTTGTTTATGATTTCCTTTACTGTGCAAAAGCTTTTAAGTTTCGTTAGGTCCCATTTCTTTATTTTTGTTTTTATTTCCATTTCTCTAGGACATGGGTCAAAAAGGATCTTGCTGTGATTTATGTCATAGAGTGTTCTGCCTATGTTTTCCTCTAAGAGTTTTATAGTGTCTGGCCTTACATTTAGGTCTTTAATCCATTTTGAGTTTATTTTTGTGTATTCCACCAGTACTTTTATTTCTTCTCAATTCTAATCTCCTAGTCCTTCTAGTTCAGCATTTTTCTATTATCCTAACCAGGATAACTAAAATCTCAGAAGCCAAAAAGTAAAAATCATCTTTCTTGGAAGCAGAATAAGTAGGGACAGAGAGGAATGCTAATTTATAAATATATATTTTTTTAATTCTAACAGGTGGGGAGTAGAGGGGAATATCTTATTTAAAAAAGGAAAGATTGGTCCCAGGATCTGGTCTCCTCTCAGCATAGAGCCCCTCCCCCATCCTGGCATACCCTCCTCATTCATTCTCTCAGGCAAAGAGACTCAAGTTCACTTCATTCGGTCTTCCCATTCTGACTCTAAATTGCATCCCTATGCCAGAAACAAATTTCCCCTTCCTAATTCACCTTTCCCATTCCCTTTCCACAGCTGCTGCTAAAATAGCAAAATGCCTCTTCTCTGAACCCCTCCCCAAGCCACTTGAAGAGAAATGACCGATTTCATCATTTCAAAACATGTTACTGTCACAACTCCTTCTCCATGTGTCTTTTGACATGAATATAATGATGCAAATTCTTTATGAATTTAAAGGCTCTATTTCTTAAATGTTTGTCCATTTGTCTTCATACAATTAATATAATTAACCTGTCCGCCTGCACCATTACTCTCTGAAGAAGACTATAAAGTTTTAGAGAACAAGGGGTCCATCTGTTTAATCACCACCCGCCTACTGCTTCATGTCCCAACATTATCAAACCAATTATAGTGCCCAGCCCACATCCACAGCCCACATCCTCTTTCATCCCCCTGAGCATTACCTCTCTCTAAAGCAGAGGTTGGCAAGTTTCTCCTGTAAAGGACAAAAGAGTAAATATTTTAGGCTTTGGGAGCCATATGGTCTCTGTCACAACTACTCAACTCTGCCATTATAGTGCAAATGCATACACAATACATAAACGAGTAAGTGTGGCTGTACTCCAATAAATTCTTATTTTGAAAAACAGACAACAGGCCAGATTTGGCCTGCAGGCTGCAGTCTGCCAAACCCTGGTCTAAAGCATCCTGCCTTCCAACCTCCATCTGGCTAGCTCCTGGTTTTCCGACAAGACTCATCACAAGTTATCTTCTTGAGAGTACTTTCTCCTATACCTGGGTAGGTGCATCCTTTCTTTGTAGTCCTGTAGCATATATACCAAAGTATTTTGCAGGGGGAGGAAAAGCTTCTTCCCCAAGCCTGATGTTTCCTTCCACATGGAGGGAGTTCCACATCCATGACACTGCTGGCCCCTCTCTACTCCCACAAACTCTTCCCATGGGAGATGGAGCAACTTGGAGTGGGCTTACTCTTCTTGTTGGTGGGAGCAAAACGCCCACAGAGAACACATATTCTTCCCACCTCCCGATGCCATG
Organism: Stenella coeruleoalba; assembly: GCF_951394435.1. Taxonomy (NCBI): domain Eukaryota; kingdom Metazoa; phylum Chordata; class Mammalia; order Artiodactyla; family Delphinidae; genus Stenella; species Stenella coeruleoalba. The sequence continues at coordinate 54,907,669 of NC_137148.1, forward strand.
AGGGGGCACTTCTAGGAAAGCCCTGTCTATCCAGTGCTGCCTGTGCCTGGGTGCGTAAATCTCTTTCCAGATTTCTCCATTATCAGTTATCAGTAACAGTAATATTTTTATCACTATCTGACTTTTGGATTATCTCTTAATTGCTTCAGAATTCTAGAGGGAGTCAGGGGAGGTATTTACTAAGCCCCACTCACTGCAACATAGACCACTCGCCACAGTACTCAGCATGTTACTTACAAGTATTCTTTGTATATCTTCTTTAACGTTAGTCAATGATTCTCAGGGTAGACCTTAGTCCCCTGAAGGGCCCTTCCAGTGACCATGAGCAGACCCAGAAATGCAAGTCTTCTTTCATACTTATAGCACATGACACACTTTCTATTAGCTTTTATTTTTACCTACAACCTAACGTTCCTTACTAATATCCTACCAGTGAGTTAGCTGTACTTTCTAAGTTGAAGCTATGAATAGAGTTTACTGAATCTTTAATTCAGTATCGGGTTAAGTCTGGCAGCCACTCATTTGGAAATACTGCAAAACTTTTGCATGAGCACACAGGACAGAATCACAGTTTTCAGGAAACACAATTTGTGAATCATGTATCACTGATGCTGTCTACAATTGGTCATGGTTTCCAACTACTGCTATTCGCTTTTGGCTTTTGCATTATACATCACAGTAAGTATAACATCTTTATGAATTTATTGTATGTCATTTGGGTAACCTTACAATGTATATTAATGCATATTTGTCCATCTGGAGGGCAGAATAGGGTAACAATTAGAGTACAGGCTCTAAAGTCAGACTGCCTGGTTTTTATCCCAATATCACCACATACTAGCTGTGTGACTTTGGGTAAGTTATTCAACCCCTTGTACTTCAGTTTCTTCACCATTAAAATGGGAGACTAGTACCTACATCATAAGGATACTGGGAAGATCAAATGAGATAATCCATGGCTTAGACCACATAGATAGCTATTATTACTGTTATAGTACTATGCACAGGAATAGGACATTTGGCCTCTAATTTTCCAGTAACTAGACTTTAAGCTATGTATAGATGCAGTTCAAATACAAATCATTCATAAATCTATTGCTAAAGTAGATATATCTATAATCCTCCCAAAATTTGTTTACATTGCATGTTTCATTGGTGATATGTTTTATAGTACATATTTGTTTGGTACGTACTGTCTGTCTCTCTATTAGAACCTCATAAGGCCAGAGACTTTTCCTTATCTGTGGATTGTCTACTAGAGCCCCAGTGCCCAGAGCAGTGCCTGCCTGGCACATAGTAGGCTCTCAGTAGCTTTTTAAATAAACTACTATGCTAACTATGAATCTATACCACATAATTTGCAGTATAATATTGAGTTTGGTGTAATAAAATTACTAGATGATCCAACTTTTGGTATTGTTTTTTACCTTAAAACCAAATGTTTAAGCTCATATTGTCATTGTAGTAAATAATGAGTGATTTGTATATATTCTGCTGTAATTCTTTGCTATAACTGAATTATTTTCCACTAAGAACATGTAGGATAGGTGACCAGGGTTCTTTTGCAAGGTCTGAGCGGGCCACAGTGAAATAAGGAACTGTGTTTTTCAATTCAACAATGCAAAAGTATTTTAAATGACCCAGCAGTTCCAGTTCTACACAATATGCCCAAAAGAAATAAGTGGAAAAGTCCATCTGTACAAGAGTGTTCACAATGGCTTTGTTTATAATAGCTAAAAATTGGAAACAACCCAAATATCCATTATAGAAGAATAAATTCATGGCAGAATACTTATGCAATGGAATATTATGCAGCAATTTTTTTAAACCCAATATAAAATAAAAATTAAATTAAAAAATAAAAAAACAAACTATGTAGTCTTACATGTAGTAACATGGATGAATTTCACAGAAATAAAGAGGAGCAAAAGAAGCCAGAGAGCAAAGATAACACAGAGTATGATTCTTTTTTTTTTTGACTGCACCACACAGCAGGCAGGATCTTGGTTCCGAGACCAGGGATCGAACCCGTGCCCCCTGCAGTGGAAGTGCAGGGCCTCGACCACTGGATTGTCAGGGAAGCCCAGTGTATGAATCCTTTTATATGAAGATTCAACTTATATGAATTTATATGAAGTATATTCATTATAGACAAAACCAATCTGTGGAGAAAGAAGTCAAAATAGTGGTTATCTCTGTTGGGGGAATGTGAGGGGGCAAGACAAAGCCTTTTAGGATATGGAAAACGTTCTAAATTTTAATTTGGGGCCAAGTTCAAAGGTATGCATGTGTGTTGCTGTGTGTACGTGTATAAACTTATTGAGTTGTACACTTAAGATCTATTCAAATCTTTATAGTATGTATGTTATACGTGGATGTGTGTGTGTGTGCGTATTTTTTTTAAGACATAGAATAATTTCTGTATGCCTGACATTTAGCTGGGCCCTGGAGACATCCTGATGGAAAACACAAGACTGGCCTTCCCCTCGGTAAGTATATCTCTGGTGCTAGCTCAGTATCTATGCTCAGTGAATTGGTGGGGACCTGAACTGAGCACTTTTTTGTACACTAACCACTTAAACTTTTAAAAAATACTATTGCTGATACTAATGGCAACCACGTTGCTTTATATTTATTTGACAAACATATTTTGTTTCATTTTAGGCTTTTTCAGTCTGAGGTCATCACGATGCCTCATTACGGAAAAATCCCAGAACATTCACCCCCCTCCAGCAAAAGAACTCCATGCACTTTCACCTGCAGATTTCATAATTGATTCTCTGTGCTGCTCGCATTCTCCATATCCCACAGAGCTGTGCGCTAAAATCCAGAGCAATGAACACACCTAAGAAAAATGACGCTTTTGAGCCTACCCCATGGTGCAGTAAATTTGAAAGTACTCTTAATAATAATCAGGGGCAACATTGACTTTAATGGTCCTCAAATCCATCACGTAATTTCATTAGCCACCCAGCACAGATGCAAGAAGGGGTGATGTCATACTTTTTCCTCTTGCTCTGAAACCCGAGTCAGGCGCCAGAGATGGAAACTAGTTTTAGAGACTCTAATCGGATTAAAGCTTCTGGCAGCCACTGATCAATAGGTGGGAGCCAGAGGAATCCCAAAATGTGCAAAGCCCTCTCAGACCCCTTCACGGGCACAGCCTCACTCAAGCAGAAGGGAGGTTCAGGTCTGCAAATGGGGAAAATCAAGATGCTGTGTCCAAAGGCACTGTGCTATTTCCAGTTTTCCCCAGGACCCAGGTCCACATGGGAGAGCGGGGTCATCACTGAAGCAGCAGCCTCAAATACTACCCCGTGATCTAACTTCTCACACGCCATCATATTGGAAACCAGCAGTTCAAAGCCTGGGCTTTGGAGTCAGCCACAGCTTGATCCAAAACCTAGCTCTTCCATTGACTACTTTAACCCTGAGAGAGCAACCCTACCTCTCTGAGATGCAGCTTCCTCATCGCAAGGTGCAATAACACCACCTACCTCACAGAGGTGTAGTGACAACAAAGAGCTCGTGTGTGTTACATGCTCGTGACAGTCCCTGGGCCTATGTATTTACCTGCTCAATAAATGAGAGCTAAGAATAAAAAGAAATGATCACCTGTGATGAAGAGCTACCAATAATCATTCTAATTCATAAAAGTCTGAAATTCCCCCTCAAACAAGAGAGAACATTTTAGCCTCTATCATTTTACTTATCTCAACTTTCCCATCTCTCAAAACTTAGCAGGAGCAAGAAGCCGGTGCCTGGATGTGCTTCTAACCTCCAGGTTGCTTTAACAAGAACTTCAGTAACATGGCAAAATACAATGACCTCATCATCCCAGTGTTGCAGCAGTAAAAAAAATCAATGCTACTTAAAAAGCCTGACAATCAATCAAGGTCTAGCCAGATATCTGTGGACGTCAAACAGGCCCGTATAAAAACTGATTCACCTAGGGATCTCATTAAAGGTCTGCAGCAGTATTTCCCTGATGTAAGCCGGGAGTTTTCATTTGGGTTGTTTTTTCTTTTTTCAACTATGGAATCCCTGTGAGATCAGGGCTATACTTCTCCCCTGCAGCTGGCTTCGGAGCACTTCTATTAGATGAATGTCCTCACTTGCATTACCAGTGCAAACGGTCATTCATGTATCAGTGTCATTCCACCCTCCCTTGGTGACTGGTACTTTCTCCTACTGAAAGCATACTCTGCTTTAGTCTGGAGGAAGCTCTTGAAAAAGTCATAAACACGTTTTATTTTTATTGCACTATACAAAGTAGTGTAGAAGTTATAAAGAGTATAATTTTAAGAGGATGCATTTGTATTCTACGGGCCTTTTTCTAAAACCTCATAATTCGAATATTAATGTAAAACAACTTTCCCCCTTCTGAGCTCAGGTCATTTTAAGAAATAGCACCTCTTATGGGCCAGGCATTCTTCTAGGCACTAGAGATTCAAAGATGGATACAGCACAAGCCTTCTCCTCTCTGGGATTGTGTGAGACTAATAAGCACAGATACCACTAACTCCAGACCCAGTCCCTGAAAAACAAAAACAAAAACAAAAAACAGGATGAAAGACAGGGTGTGGCACACACCACATTTTTTCCCCTCTAGGAGTTAAAAGGCTACTAGACTCTGGATTATCCACTCCAGTACAATCACCTTAGAGTGGAAACTTAAACTAGTGTGAAAAATGGGTGAACTGGAATGAGAGGCCCCGCTGTTTCCAGCAGCATTAGCAACTTACTCATTGAGAAACTAAATAAAACTAAATTCAGGACCCAATTCTCAGCCTACTCCACATCCCATGAATACATGGTGAGAAAGGGAATTAGTTTACACATTACAAATAATATATTCTTCAGCTCCTCAAGAGCATGCCTTAATTTCTTTAATTAGTCTCCCTATATATAAGTATAATAATACCTATCTGGTAAGGTTGTTGTGAGACTGAAGTGCAACAATATATATAAAGTGTATAGAAAAGCACCCAGCTTGTATTAGGTACTCACTGAATGACAGCTATAAGAAAACGCGGTTCCAAGATACCAAAAGGAGTGGTACCACAGAGGCTATGCCTCCTGGCTAGCTTCTGCTTTTCCTTATTTTGAAGCAGGAAAAGCCGACTTTTCTCTAGTCACACTAGCCTAGAAGGATCTAACCTTAGCTACTAGCACAAGAAGGTCACTGGGACAACAAAGCAACCTTGAAAAGAGATCTAGAAACATATCCAACAAAAAACATAAAGTTGATTAGAATATCAGTAATATCAGTAATCCCAACGATTACAAACAGGTTACGTTCTCTAATTAAAAGGTAAGAACTTTCAATCACCAAGATATAGAAGCAATCTAAGTGTCCATCAATAGATGAATGGATAAAGATGTGGTATGTGTATATATAACACTCAGCTATTAAAAAAAAATATATATATATTGAAATCTTGCCATTCTCGACAACATGGATGGACCTAGAAGGTATTATGCTAAGTGAAATAAGTCAAAGACAAATACTGTATGACTTGACTCGTATGTGGAATCTAAAACACAAAACAAATGAACAAACAAAACAAAACAGGAACAGAGTGACAGATACAGAGAACAAACTAGTGGTTGCCGGAGACAAGAGGGGTGGGACTTGGGGGGAAATAGTTGAAGGGGATTAAGTGGTACAAAATTCCAGTTATAAATTAAATAAGTCACAGGGATGTAACGTACAGCATAGGGAATATAGTCAACAATATTGTAATAACTTTGTATGGTGACAGAAGGTAACTAGGCTTATTGTGGTGATCATTTTGTAATGTATATAAATATCAAATCACTATGTTGTATACCTGAATCTAACATAACATTGCATATCAATGACACTTCAAATAAAAAAAATAAGACGTTTCAGACTGATTCTTTTTTTGGGGGGGCGGGGAACGGGGGGAGGTACCACGCCGCTTGCAGGATCTTAGTTCCCCGACCAGGGATCGAACCCCGGCCCCGGCAGTGAGAGCACCAGGTCCTAACCACTGGACCTCCAGGGAATTCCCCAGACTGATAAAAAAAAAAAAAGGCAAGCTCCAACTGCATGCAATTTAAGAGAGATTTATCTAACACAAGATAATACAAAAAGGTTGCAAATACACAGATGGCCCAAAGACAGACCAAGCAAATATTGTACAAATGAAAAGAAAGCATTATAGTAATATTAACATTAGCTCATACAGAATTCAAGGCAAAAACTCTATACGGAACAAAAAGTTGTTTCATATGGATAAACAATAGATTCATCAAAATATATAGCAACCATGAACCTTTTCACTCCCAATCTCGTGGCAGCAGACACATAATGAGTAACAGAGTGTTCACAATATGTCAGACGCAGTTCTAAGCTCTTTACACACAGCAACTCATGTAATCTTCCCAAGAGCCCTATAAAGTAGATGATGTGGTTTCACAGGTGAGGAAACTTGTCAAGGCCTGTAGGCTCGTGAGGGTGGAGCTCCTATCCAAACCAGGCAGATGGACTGGCATCAGTACTCTTAACTTTCTACTACGCTCTCTCCAAAAAGTAAAAAGAAGTATTAGAAACAGAAAGAAAAAAAAAAAAAACCTCAAATGCATAGGTATAGTGAGAGAGGTTAAAAAACCATTCCCAAAATTTGTCATCTCAAGGTAACAAAAAATATAGAAAAGATGTGAATAACACACACTACAAGCTTGACTTCATAGCAAATCATTCTCTCTCTCCAAAGGGGAGAGAACACATTCTTTTCAAATGTCCGTGGCACATTTATTTAAAATAAAAAGAGAAAGATCATTTAATACTCCATGAAAAATTTCTCTGTAAATTTCTAAAAGTAGAACTCTTATAGGATCCCCCTTACTGATTAAAATGGAATTAAATCTAAAACCTCACTTTTCTAAATAACCCTTGCGTCCACGAGTAAATAAAAACGAAACTTATAAATTATTTGGAAATTAACGTATGTTGAAACACTAAATGGAAAATTCTATGGGATGGAGCCAAAATCTTACTCAGGAGAAAAATCATATCCTTAACTAAGTTTTTTCCTAAAACAAGAAATGTCTAGAATAAATATTTTTGGAACATTAGACTCAGAAGCTAGAAAAAGAACAATAAAATAAACGAAGGAAACCAATGAATTAGAAAGTTTAAAAGAACTAGAATTGCTGAGTAAAACTAAAACTAGTTCTTTTTTAAAAAAGCATTAAGGGGGCTTCCCTGGTGGCGCAGTGGTTGAGAGTCCGCCTGCCGATGCAGGGGACACGGGTTCATGCCCCAGTCCGGGAAGATCCCACATGCCTCGGAGCGGCTGGGCCCATGAGCCATGGCCACTGAGCCTGTGCGTCCGGAGCCTGTGCTCCGCAACGGGAGAGGCCACAACAGTGAGAGGCCCGCATACCACACACACACACACAAAAAAAAAGTATTAAGGGATGTTTGACAATCTAACAAAAGGGAAAAAGTTTGAGAACACAAGACTTCTTATATATCAATTAAAAATGAGAGAAGTAATCTCTTCCCAAAAAATAAGTAAAGACTCATGAACAAAGCAATTTCAAAAGAAGAAACAAACTGCCAAAAAACATATGATAAGTTATTCAGCCTGATTAGTAACTAGAGAAATGTCAATTAAAATAACAATGAAAAATCATTTTCCACCCTAAGATTTGCAAAAGTTGGTGAAGCTGCAAATACTCATGAAGTGTAAATCAGTTTAACTTTTTGGAGGTAATAAATGAGACAATATACACCGAAGTTTTATATAAATATTCCTTTTGACCTAGCTGTTAGGCTTGTAGAAACTGCCCAAAGGAAATAAACAAATGGACAAAAATTAATGTACATGAGAGACCTTTAAGATGGCAGAGGAGTAAGATGTGGAGATCACCTTCCTCCCCACAAATACATCAGAAATACATCTACATGTGGAACAACTCCTTCAGAACACCTACTGAACGCTGGCAGAAGACCTCAGACCTCCCAAAAGGCAAGAAACTCCCCACCTACCTGGGTAGGGCAAAAGAAAAAAGAAAAAACAGAGACAAAAGAATAGGTACAGGACCTGCACCAGTGGGAGGGAGCTGTGAAGGAGGAAAGGTTTCCACACACTAGGAAGCCCCTTCACTGGTGGAGACAGGGGGTGGTGGAGGGGGAAGCTTTGGAGCCACGGAGGAGAGTGCAGCAACAGGGGTGCAGAGGGCAAAGCGGAGAGATTTCCCGCACAGAGGATCGGTGCCGACCAGTACTCACCAGCCAGAGAGGCTTGTCTGCTCACCCGCCGGGGCGGGCAGGGGCTGGGAGCTGAGGCTCGGGCTTCGGAGGTCGGATCCCAGGGAGAGGACTGGGGTTGGCGGCATGAACACAGCCTGAAGGGGGCTAGTGCACCACAGCTAGCCGGGAGAGAGTCCGGGAAAAACTCTGGACCTGCCGAAGAGGCAAGAGCCCACTGTCTCGGGGGTCGTGAGGAGAGGGGATTCAGAGCACTGCCTAAACCAGCTCCAGAGACGGGCGCAAGCCGCGGCTATCAGTGTGGACCCCAGAGATGGGCATGAAATGCTAAGGCTGCTGCTGCAGGCACCAAGAAGCCTGTGTGCAAGCACAGGTCACTCTCCACACCTCCCCTCCCGAGAGCCTGTGGAGCCCGCCACTGCCAGGGTCCGGTGATCCAGGGACAACTTCCCTGGGAGAACACACAGCACACCTCACGCTGTTGCAACGTCACGCCGGCCTCTGCCGCCACAGGCTCGCCCCGCATCTGTACCCCTCCCTCCCCCCGGCCTGAGTGAGCCAGAGCCCCCTAATCAGCTGGTACTTTAACCCTGTCCTGTCGGGGCAGGAACAGATGCCCTCAGGTGACCTACACGCAGAGGTCAGGCCAAATCCAAAGCTGAAACCCAGGAGCTGTGCGAACAAAGAGAAAGGGAAATTTCTCCCAGCGGCCTCAGGAGCAGCGGATTAAATCTCCACAATCAACCTGATGTACCCTGCATCTGTGGAATACCTGAATAGACAACGAATCAACCTAAAATTGAGGTGGTGGACTTTGGGAGCAACTGTAGACTTGGGGTTTGCTTTCTGCATCTAATTTGTTTCTGCTTTTATGTTTATCTTAGTTTAGTATTTAGAGTTTATTATCATTGGTAGATTTGTTTATTGATTTTGTTGCTCTCTTCCTTTTTTTAATCTTAATATATAGATGTATATATTTTTTTACCTTTTTCTATTTATGTGAGTATGCATGGGTAAGCTTTTTTGTTATTCAAACAGAAAGTCACAAAAGTTATAATCATCCTCATCACTTCACTCAGTCCCATGTAATTAATTTTTTTATCTTGATCTTTTGTTAGCACTTTTATGAGTTCATCAGTTTTCCATTAGAGTTCTGAAAATGCTTATTCATTCAGTTCAGCAGTATAGTCAATTACCAGAAACCTGTACTTGTCAGAGTCTTTTCCATGAATTCCTTGAAGATTAAACCCTTTTATAGGAACATTTTTACAAAAGCATCAGAGTACACCCAGAACTGTCTGTAAATGACAAAAGACTTAAAAATGACCACGGATAAAGATTTGATGAAAGTTCATAATAATGCAATTGACAAGGAAATTTAGTTGTTTCTGAGATATACATTTTAAAGTAATAACTAAAATTATGACTTATAACATTATACCAGAATATATAAAATTTTTAGAAATTATACCAGAACATATAAAATTTTTAGAAATTTCATGTAATGTCTGAAACATTTATATTAACATATTTCCATACAAATAACCCAATGAAAGTTTAGTATTAGTTGTTTTGCTTGTTTTTTTATACAGCAGGTTCTTATTAGTCATCAATCTTATACACATCAGTGTATACATGGCAATCCCAATCACGCATTTCAGCACACCACCATCCCCACCCCACCGTGGTTTTTCCCCCTTGTGTCCATACGTTTGCATTCTATATCTGTGTCTCAAATTCTGCCCTGCAAACCGGTTCATCTGTACCATTTTTCTAGGTTCCACAAACATGCATTAATATACGATATTTGTTTTTCTCTTTCTGACTTATTTCACTCTGTATGACAGTCTCTAGATCCATCCATGTCTCAACAAATGACTCAATTTCATTCCTTTTTATGGCTGAGTAATATTTCATTGTATATATGAACCACATCTTCTTTATCCATTCATCTGTCAATGGGATTTAGGTTGCTTCCATGACCTGGCTATTGTAAACAGTGCTGCAATGAACATTGGGGACCATGTGTCTTTTTGAATTATGGTTTTCTCTGGGTATGTGCCCAGTAGTGCGATTGCTGGATCATATGGTAATTCTATTTTTAGTTTTTTAAGGAACCTCCATACTGTTCTCCATAGTGGCTGTATCAATTTACATTCCCACCAACAGTGCAGGAGGGTTCCCTTTCCTCCGCACCCTCTCCATCATTTGTTGTTTGTAGATTTTCTGATGATGCCCATTCTAACTGTGTGAGGTGATATCTCATTGTAGTTCTGATTTGCATTTCTCTAATAATTAGTGACGTTGAGCAGCTTTTCATGTGCTTCTTGGTCATCTGTATGTCTTCTTTGGAGAAATGTCTATTTAAGTCTTCTGCCCATTTTTGGAGTGGGTTGTTTGTTTTTTAAATATTGAGCTGCATGAGCTGTTTATATATTTTGGAGATCAATCCTTTGTCTGTTGATTCGTTTGCAAATATTTTCTCCCATTCTGAGGGTTGTGTTTTTGCCTTGTTTATGGTTTTCTTTGCTGTGCAAAAGCTTTGAAATTTCATTAGGTCCCATTTGTTTATTTTTGTTTTTATTTCCATTACTCTAGGAGGTGAATCAAAAAAGATCTTGCTGTGATTTCTGTCAAAGAGTGTTCTTCCTATGTTTTCCTCTAAGAGTATTATAGTGCCCGGTCTTACATTTAGGTCTTGAATCCATTTTGAGTTTATTTTTGTGTATGGTGTTAGGGAGTGTTCTAATTTCATTCTTTTACATGTAGCTGTCCAGTTTTCACAGCACCACTTACTGAAGAGACTGTCTTTTCTCCATTATATACCTTGGCCTCCTTTGTCAGAGATTACTTGACCATAGGTGAATGGGTTTACCTCTGGGCTTCCTATGTTGTTCCATTGATCTATGTTTCTGTTTTTGTGCCAGTACCATATTGTCTTGATTACTGTAGCTTTGTAGTATAGTCTGAAGACAATGAGTCTGATTCCTCCAGCTCCGTTTTTTTCCCTCAAAACTAATTTGGCTATTGGGGGTCTTTTGTGGTTCCATACATATTTTTAAATGATTTGTTCTAGTTCCGTAAAAAATGCCATTGGTAGGGCTTCCCTGGTAGCGCAGTGGTTGAGAGTCCACCTGCTGATGCAGGGGACACGGGTTCGTGCCCCAGTCCGGGAGGATCCCACATGCCATGGAGCGGCTAGGCCCGTGAGCCATGGCCGTTGACCCTGTGTGTCTGGAGCCTATGCTCCGCAACAGGAGAGGCCACAACATTGAGGGGCCCACATACCTCAAAAAAAAAAAAAAAAAAGCCATTGGTAATTTGATAGGGATTGCATTGAATCTGTAGATTGCTTTGGGTAGTAGAGTCATTTTCACAATGTTGATTCTTCCAATCCAAGAACATGGTATATCTCTCCATCTGTTGGTATCATCTTTAATTTCTTTCATCAGTGTCTTGTAGTGTTCTGCATAGAGGTCTTTTGTCTCCTTAGGTAGGTTTATTCCTAGATATTTTATTCTTTTTGTTGCAATGGTAAATGGGAGTGTTTTCTTGATTTCACTTTCAGATTTTTCATCATTAATGTATAGGAATGCCAGAGATTTCTGTGCATTAATTTTGTATCCTGCTACTTTACCAAATTCATTGATTATCTCTAGTATTTTTCTGGTAGCAGCCTCAGGATTTTCTATGTATAGTATCATGTCATCTGCAAACAGTGACAGTTTTACTTCTTCTTTTCCATTTTGTATTTCTTTTATTTCTTTTTCTTCTCTGATTGCCATGGCTAAGACTTCAAAAACTATGTTGAATAACAGTGGTGAGAGTGGACATCCTTGTCTCGTTCCTGATCTTAGAGGAAATGCTTTCAGTTTTTCACAATTGAGAATGATGTTGGCTGTGGTTTTGCACTATATAGCCTTTATTATGTTTAGGTAGGCTCCATCTATGGCCACTTTCTGGAGAGTTTGTATCATAAATGGGTGTTGAATTTTCTCGAAAGCTTTTTCTGCATCTACTGAGATGATCATATGGTTTTTCTCCTTCACTTTGTTAATATGGTGTATAATATTGATTGATTTGTGTATATTGAAGATCCTTGCATCCCTGGGATAACTCTTACTTGATCATGGTGTATAATCCTTTTAATGTGTTCTTGCATTCTGTTTGCTAGTGTTTTTTCATGGTTTTTGCACCTATATTCATCAGTGATATTGGTCTGTAATTTTCTTTTTTTGTAGTATATTTGTCTGGTTTTGGTATCAGGGTGATGGTGGCCTCATAGAATGAGTTTGGGAGTGTTCCCTCCTCTGCAATGTTTTGGAAGAGTTTGAGAAGGATGGGTGTTAGCTCTTCGCTAAATGTTTGATAGAATTCACCTGTGAAGCTGTCTGGTCCTGGACTTTTGTTTGTTGGAAGATTTTTAATCACAGTTTCAATTTCATTACTTGTGATTGATCTGTTCATATTTCCTGTTTCTTCCTGGTTCAGTCTTGGAAGGTTATACCTTTCTAAGAATTTGTCCATTTCTTCCAGGTTGTCCATTTTATTGGCATAGAGTTGCTTCTAGTAGTCTCTTAGGATGCCTTGTATTTCTGCGGTGTCTGTTGTAACTTCTCCTTTTTCATTTCTAATTTTGTTGATTTGAGTCCTCTCCCTCTTTTTCTTGATGAGTCTGGCTAATGGTTTATCAATTTTGTTTATCTTCTCAAAGAACCAGCTTTTAGTTCTATTGATCTTTGCTATTGTTTTCTTTGTTTCTATTTCATTTATTTCTGCTCTGATATTTATGATTTATTTCCTTCTGCTAACTTTGGGTTTTCTTTGTTCTTACTCTAATTCCTTTAGGTGTAAAGTTAGATTGTTTACTCAAGATTTTTGTCTCATGAGGTAGGCTTGTATAGGTATAAACATCCTCTTAGAACTGCTTTTGCTGCATCCCATAGGTTTTGGATTGTCGTGTTTTCATTGTCATTTGTCTCTAGGTGTTTTTTGATTTCCTCTTTGATTTCTTCAGTGATCTCTTGGTTATTTAGTAACCTATTGTTTAGCCTCCATGTGTTTGTGTTTTTTACATTTTTTCCCTGTAATTCATTTCTAATCTCATAGTGTTGTGGTCCAAAAAGATGCTTGACACGATTTCAATTTTCTTAAATTTACCGAGGCTTGATTTGGGACCCAAGATGTGATCTATCCTGGAGAATGTTCCATGTGCACTTGAAAAGAAACTGTAATCTACTGTTTTTGGATGGAATGTCCTATAAATATCAATTAAATCTATCTGGTCTCTTGTGTCATTTAAAGCTTCTGTTTCCTTATTTATTTTCATTTTGGATGATCTGCCCATTGGTGTAAGTGAGGTGTTAAAGTCCCCCACTATGATGTGTTACTGTCCATTTCCTGTTTTATAGTTGTTAGCAGTTGCCTTATGTATTGAGGTGCTCCTATGTTGGGTGCATATATATTTATAATTATTATATCTTCTTCTGGATTGATCCCTTGATCACTATGTAATGTCCTTCCTTGTCTCTTGTAACATTCTTTATTTTATAGTCTATTTTATCTAATATGAGTATAGCTACTACAGCTTTTTTTGATTTCCATTTGCATGGAATATCTTTCTCCATCACCTCACTTTCAGTCTGTATGTGTCCCTAGGTCTCAAGTGGGTCTCCTGTAGACAGCATATATATGGGTCTTGTTTTTGTATCCATTCAGCAAGCCTGTGTCTTTTGGTTGGAGCATTAAATCCATTCATGTTTAAGGTAATTATTGATATGTATGTTCCCATGACTTAATTGTTTTGGGTTTGTTTTTGTAGGTCCTTTTCTTCTCTTGTGTTTCCCACTTAGAGAAGTTCTTTTAGCATTTGTTGTAGAGCTGGTTTGGTGGTGCTGAATTCTCTTAGCTTTTGCTTGTCTGTAAAACTTTTGATTTCTCCATCGAATCTGGATGAGATCCTTGCCTGGTAGAGTAATCTTGGTTGTAGGTTCTTCCCTGTCATCACTTTAAGTATATCATGCCACTCCTTTCTGGCTTGTAGAGTTTCTGCTGAGAAATCAACTGTTAACCTTATGCGAGTTCCCCTGTATGTTATTTGTCGTTTTTCCCTTGCTGCTTTTAATAGTTTTTCTTTGTCTTTAATTTTTGCCAATTTGATTACTATGTGTCTTGGCGTGTTTCTCCCTGGGTTTATCCTGTATGGGACTCACTGCACTTCCTGCACTTGGGTAGCTATTTCCTTTCCCATGTTAGAGAAGTTTTCGACTATAATCTCTTCAAATATTTCCTCTGGTCCTTCCTCTCTGTTTTCTGCTTCTGGGACCCCTATAATGCGAATGTTGTTGCATTTAATGGTGTCCCGGAGGTCTCTTAGGCTGCCTTCATTTCTTTTCATTCTTTTTTCTTTAGTCTGTTCCACAGCAGTGAATTCCACCATTCTGCCTTCCAGGTCACTTATCCGTTCTTCTGCCTCAGTTATTCTCCTACTGTTTCCTTCTTATGTAGTTTTCATTTCAGTTATTGTACTGTTCATCTCTGTTGGTTTGTTCTTTAATTCTTCTAGGTCTTTGTTAAACATTTCTTGCATCTTCTAGATCTTTGCCTCCATTCTTTTTCTGAGGTCCTGGATCATCTTCACTATCATTATTCTGAATTCTTTTTCTGAAAGGTCGCCTATCTCCACTTCATTTAGTTGTTTTTGGGGGGTTTTATCTTGTTCCTTCATCTGGTACATAGCCTTCTGCCTTTTCATCTTGTCTATCTTTCTGTGAATGTGGTTTTTGTTCCACAGGCTGCAGGATTGTAGCTCTTGCTTCTGCTGTCTGCCCTCTGGTGGATGAGGCTATCTAAGAGGCTTGTGCAAGTTTCCTGATGGGAGGGACTGGTGGTGGGTAGAGTTGACTGTTGCTCTGGTGGGCAGAGCTCAGTAAAACTTTAATCTGCTTGTCTGCTGATGGGTGGGGCTGGGTTCCCTGCCTGTTGGTTGTCTGGCCTCAGGCAACCCAACACTGCAGCCTACCTGGGCTCTTTGGTGGGGCTAATGGCAGACTCCGGGAGGGCTCACACCAAGGAGTACTTCCCAGAACTACTGCGGCCAGTGTCCTTGTCCTCGTGCAACAGAGCCACCTCTTGCCTCTGCAGGTGACCCTCCAACACTAGCAGGTAGGTCTGGTTCAGTCTCCCCTGAGGTCACTGCTCCTTCCCCTGGGTCCCGATGCGCACACTACTTTGTGTGTGCCCTCCAAGAGCAGAGTGTCTGTTTCCCCCAGTCCTGTCAAAGTCCTGCAATCAATTCCCACTAGGCTTCAAAGTCTGATTCTCTAGGAATTCCTCCTCCCGTTGCTGGACCCCCAGGTTGGGGAGCCTGACATGGGGCTCAGAACCTTCACTCCAGAGGGTGGACTTCTGTGGTATAAGTGGTCAGCAGTCTGTGAGTCACCCACCCATCTGTTTTGGGATTTGATATTACTGTGATTGCGCCCCTCCTACCACCTCATTGTGGCTTCTCCTTTGTCTTTGGATGTGGGGTATCTTTTTTGGTGAGTTCCAGTGTCTTCCTGTCAATGACTGTCCAGTAGCTAGTTGTGATTCTGGTGTTCTCACAAGAGGGAGTGAGACCACGTCCTTCTACTCCACCATCTTGGTTCCTCCTCCTGTGTATGCTTCTTTGTGTGATTTTGTCTGTACAGCTTTGCTTAGACCATTTATCCTAGGGTTCTCTCTCTCCATTTTTTTCTTTTTTTCCTATAGTTTTTAGTGCTTGTTATCATTGGTAGATTTGTTTTTTGGTTTGGTTGCTCTCCTCTTTTTATTTCTTATTACTTTTTAATTTTTTTATTTTTAATAATTTTTATTTTAATAACTTTATTATATTTTTTTTTCTTCCTTTCCTTCTTTATTTTTCCCTTTTCTTCTGAGATCTGTGGTTGACAGGGTCTCAGTGCTCTGGCCAGGTGTCAGGCCTGTGCCTCTGAGGTGGGAGAGCCAAGTTCCAGACATTGGTCCACCACAGACCTCCCAGATCCATGTAATATCAAATGGCGAAAGTTCTCCAAGAGATCTCCATCTCAATGCTAAGACCCAGCTCCCCTCAACGACCAGCAAGCTACAGTGCTGGACACCCTATGCCAGACAACTAGCAAGACAGGAACTCAACCCCACCCATTAGCAGAGAGGCTGCCTAAAATCATAATAAGGCCACAGACACCCTAACATACACCACCAGACACGGTCCAGCCCACCAGAAAGTCAAGATCCAGACTCCTCCACTAGAACACAGGCACCAGTCCCTTCCACCAGGAAGTCTACACAACCCACTGCACTAAACTTACCACCCACTGGGGGCAGACACCGAAAACAACGGGAACTACAAACCTGCAGCCTGCAAGAAGGAGACCCCAAACAGAGTAAGTTGAGCAACATGAGAAGACAGAGAAGCACACAGCAGAGGAAGGAGCAAGGTAAAAACCCGTCAGACCAAACAAATGAAGAGGAAATAGGCAGTCTACCTGAAAAAGAATTCAGAGTAACGATAGTAGAGATGATCCAAAATCTTGGTAATAGAATGGAGAAAATAAAAGAAGTGTTTAACAAGGACCTAGAAAAACTAAAGAGGAAACAAACAATGATGAACACAATAAATGAAATTAAAAATTTTCTAGAAGTAATGAAGAGCAGTATAACGGAGGCAGAAGAACGGATAAGTGACCTGGAAGATAAAATAGTGGAAATAACTACTGCAGAGCAGAATAAAGAAACAGAGATCTCTGGGACAACATTAGAAGCACCAACATTCGAATTATAGGGATCCCAAAAGAGGAAGAGAAAAGGAAAGGGACTGAGAAAATATCTGAAGACATTATAGTTGAAAACATCCCTAATATGGGAAAACAGTCAATCAAGTCCAGGAAGTGCAGAGAGTCCCATACAGAATGAATCCAAGGAGAAACACACC
Organism: Stenella coeruleoalba; assembly: GCF_951394435.1. NCBI lineage: Eukaryota > Metazoa > Chordata > Mammalia > Artiodactyla > Delphinidae > Stenella > Stenella coeruleoalba. The sequence goes on from NC_137148.1 coordinate 54,924,870, forward strand.
AAGACACATATTAATTAAACTGTCAAAAATTAAATACAAAGAAAAAATATTAAAAGCAGCAAGGGAAAAACAACAAATAACATACAAAGGAATCCCCATAGGGTTAACAGCTGATCTTTCAGCAGAAACTCTGCAGCCAGAAGGGAGTGGCAGGACATATTTAAAGTGCTGAACAGGAAACACCTACAACCAAGATTACTCTAACGAACAAAGATCTCATTCAGATTCAACAGAGAAATTAAAAGCTTTACAGAGAAGCAAAAGCTAAGAGAATTCAGTACCACCAAACCAGCTTTACAACAAATGCTAAAAGAACTTCTCTATGCAGGAAACACAAGAGAAGAAAATGACCTACAATAACGAACCCAAAACAATTAAGAAAATGGTAATAGGAACATACATATCAATAACTACCTTACATGTAAACAGATTGAATGCTCCGCCCAAAAGACATAGACGAGCAAAATGGGTACAAAAACAAGACCCATATATATGCTGTCTACAAGAGACCCACTTCAGAACTAGGAACACATACAGACTGAAAATGAGGGGATGGAAAAAGATATTCCATGCAAAGGAAATCAAAAGAAAGCTGGAGTAGCTTTATTCATATCAGATAAAATAGACTTTAAAATAAAGAATGTTACAAGAAACAAAGAAGAACACTACCTAATGATCAAGGGGTCAATCCAAGAAGAAGATAAAATAATTTTAAAAATTTATGCACCCACCAAAGGAGCACCACAATACATAAGGCAAATGCTAACAGCCATAAAATGGGAAATCGACAGTAACACAGTCACAGTAGGGGACCATAACACCCCACTTTCACCAATGGACAGATCATCCAAACAGAAAATAAGTAGGGTAACACAAGCTTTAAATGATATGTTAAATGAGATGGACTTAATTGATATTTACAGGACATTCCATTCAAAAACAACAGAATACACTTTCTTCTCAAGTGCTCATGGAACATTCTCCAGGATACATCATATCTTCAGCCACAAATCAAGCCTCAGTAAATTTAAGAAAATTGAAATCATACCAAGTAACTTTTCCGACCACAACACTATGAGACTACATATCAATTACAGGAAAAAAAATCTGTAATAAATACAAACACATGGAGGCTAAACAATACACTACTAAATAACCAAGAGATCACCGAAGAAATCAAAGAGGAAATCAAAAACTACCTAGAAACAGGGCTTCCCTGGTGGCGCAGTGGTTCAGAATCTGCCTGCCAAGGCAGGGGACCCAGGTTCGAACCCTGGTCTGGGAAGATCCCAGATGCCACGGAGCAACTAGGCCCGTGAGCCACAACTACTGAGCCTGCACGTCTGGAGCTTGTGCTCCGCAACAAGAGAGGCCGCGACAGTGAGAGGCCCGCACACAGCAATGAAGAGTGGCCCCCGCTCGCCACAACTAGAGAAAGCCCACGCACAGAAACGAAGACCCAAAACAGCCATAAATAAATAAATAAATAAATAAAAATTAAAAAAAAAATACCTAGAAACAAATGACAATGAAAACACAATGACCCAAAACCTATGGGATGCAGCAAAAGCAGTTGTAAGAGGGAATTTTCTAGCAATACAATCCTATTGTAAGAAACCAGAAACATCTCAGATAAAAACCCTAACCTTACACCTAAAGCAATTAAAGAAAGAAGAACAAAAAAACCCCAAAGTTAGCAGAAGGAAAGAAATCATAAAAAATCAGATCAGAAATAAATGAAAAAGAAATTGAGGAAACAACAGCAAAGATCAATAAAACTAAAAGCTGGTTCTTTGAGAAGATAAACAAAATTGATAAACCATTAGCCAGACTCATCAAGAAAAAAGGGGAGAAGACTCAACTCAATAGAATTAGAAATGAAAAAGAAGTAACACTGACACTGCAGAAATACCAAGGATCATGAGAGATTGCTACAAGCAACTATATGCCAATAAAATGGACACCCTGAAAGAAATGGAGAAATTCTTAGAAAAGCACAACCTTCTGAAACTGAATCAGGAAGAAACAGAAAATATAAACAGACAAATCACAAGGACTGAAGTTGAATCTGTGATTAAAAATCTTCCAACAAACTAAAGCCCAGGACCAGATGGCTTCACAGGCAAATTCTATCAAACATTTAGAGAAGAGCTAACACCTATCCTTCTCAAACTCTTCCAAAATATAGCAGAGGGAGGAACACTCCCAAACTCATTCTACGAGGCCACCATCACCCTGATACCAAAACCAGACTAAGATGTCACAAAGAAAGAAAACTACAGGTCAATATCACTCATGAACATAGATGCAAAAATCCTCAACAAAATACTAGCAAACAGAATCCAACAGCACATTAAAAGGATCATACACCATGATCAAGTGCGGTTTATCCCAGGGATGCAAGGATTCTTCAATATACGCAAATCAATCAATGTGATACACCATATTAACAAACTGAAGGAGAAAAACCGTATGATCATCTCAATAGATGCAGAAAAAGCTTTCGACAAAATTCAACACCAATTTATGATTAAAAAAAACCCTCCAGAAAGCAGGCATAGAGGGAACTTACCTCAACATAATAAAGGCCATAATGACAAACTCACAGCCAACATCGTTCTCAATGGTGAAAAACTGAAACCATTTCCTCTAACATCAGGAACAAGACAAGGTTGTCCACTCTCACCACTATTATTCAACATAGTTTTGGAACTTTTAGCCACAGCAATCAGAGACGAAAAAGAAATAAAAGGAATCCAAGTCAGAAAAGAAGAAGTAAAACTGTCACTGTTTGCAGATGACATGATACTATACATAGAGAATCCTAAGGCTGCTACCAGAAAACTACTAGAGATAATCAATGAATTTGGTAAAGTAGCAGGATACAAAATTAATGCACAGAAATCTCTTGCATTCCTATATACAACTGATGAAAAATCTGAAACAGAAATTAAGGATACACTCCCATTTACCACTGCAACAAAAAGAATAAAATACCTAGGAATACACCTACCTAAGGAGACAAAAGAACTGTATGCAGAAAACTACAAGACACAGATGAAAGAAATTAAAGATGATACAAAAACAGATGGAGAGATATGCCATGTTCTTGGATTGAAAGTCAACATTGTGAAAATGACTATACTACCCAAAGCAATCTACAGATTCAATGCAATCCCTATCAAACTAGCACTGGCATTTTTCACAGAACTAGAACAAAAAATTTCACAATTTGTATGGAAACACAAAAGACCCCGAATAGCCAGAGCAATCTTGAGAAAGAAAAACGGAGTTGGAGCAATCAGGCTCCTGGACTTCAGACTATACTACAAAGCTACAGTAATCAAGACAGTATGGTACTGGCACATAAACAGAAATATAGATCAGTGGAACAGGATAGAAAGCCCAGAGATAAACCCACACACATATGGTCACCTTATTTTTGATAAAGGAGGCAAGAATATACAATGGAGAAAAGACAGCCTCTACAATAAGTGGTGCTGGGAAAACTGGACAGCTACATGTAAAAGAATGAAATTAGAACACTCCCTTTAACACCATACACAAAAATAAACTCAGTATGGATTAAAGACCTAAATGTAAGGCCAGACACTATCAAACTCTTAGAGGAAAACATAGGCAGAACACTCTATGACATAAATCACAGCAAGTTCCTTTTTGACCCACCTCCTAGAGAAAGGGAAATGAAAACCAAAGTAAAGAAATGGGATCTGATGAAATTTAAAAGCTTTTGCACAGCAAAGGAAACCATAAACAAGACAAAAAGACAACCCTCAGAATGGGAGAAAATATTTGCAAACGAAGCAACTAACAAAGGATTAATCTCCAAAATTTACAAGCAGCTCATGTTGCTCAATATCAAAAAAACAACCCAGTCCAAAAATGGGCAGAAGACCTAAATAGACATTTCACCAAAGAAGATATACAGACAGCCAACAAACACATGAAAGGATGCTCAACATCACTAATCATCAGAGAAATGCAAATCAAAACTACAATGAAGTATCACCTCACACCAGTCAGAATGGCTATCATCAAAAAATCTACAAACAATAAATGTTGGAGAGGTGTGAAGAAAAGGGAACCCTCATGCAGTGTTGGTGGGAATGTAAATTGATACAGTCACTATGGAAAACAGTATGGAAGTTCCTTAAAAAACTAAAAATAGAACTACCATACGACCCAGCAATCCCACTACTGGGCATATACCCTGAGAAAACCATAATTCAAAAAGAGTCATGTACCACAATGTTCACTGTAGCACTATTGACAATAGCCAGGACATGGAAGCGACCTAAGTGTCCACCGACAGATGAATGGATAAAGAAGATGTGGCACACATATACAGTGGAATATTACTCAGCCATATAAGAAACGAAATTGAGTTATTCGTAGTGAGGTGGATGGACCAGAGTCTGTCATACAGAGTGAAGTAAGTCAGAAAGAGAAAAACAAATACCTTATGCTAACACATATATATGGAGAGTATGCTCTTACACATTGGAAAAGAACCACCACCACAAAAAAAATCTATATGTATTAGCATAGAAAGATGTCTATGAAATATTTCAGGTTAAAAAATTTTATAGAAGAGTAGGTCTAATGTGATTTTATTTATCTAAAAGATATATCTGAGCTGATACATGTGTTTATTAGGTGTATCGAAAAACTTCTGGAAAAGGATACAAGAAATCATAGCAATGGTCATGTCTGTGGAGTGAAAGTAAGTGGAATTTTACTTTCTGCTTTATTTATGTCTAAAATGTATAGTATTTTATAATCAGCACATATTGTGTTTATAATCAGAGAAATAATACTAGTACATTGTGGGGAGAGAGAAAGAGGGACCCTGCGTCCCCTCCTCCCTAATGAAGGAGAGTCCATACCCCATCTTACTGACTCCTCAAGAAGCACCGACACAAGGCCACTGAGCGAAAACCAGATAGTGCTGTGCAAACCTTGCTTTGTAAAGCTCCACACGCCTGAGCCTTGAGTCACAGCAGAGATTGGACTCTCTTTAAGGTCACTCTTATTGTCTCTGAAATAACTACTCCACATCTGGGAACAAGTAATACGTTTCCCCAAGGAAGCCCCTGTTTCCCAATCTCCACCCTAGTTTACCATCAGTTTTGGCTCTTGGCCTCTGATGGACCATCTGCTCAGCACGTCTCTTTCTCCTGTTAACAGCCCTCATCATTTTTAAACTGTCTTTAAGCCCAGATTCAGAGGCAAGGGCAACAGGATGTCCCCTAAGTCTCTGAAATAAATCAGTTCCTGTAATCTTCTTCCTGTGTCCCCTCTGTGAACATAAGCATCATTTGAGGTGTCATAATCATCATAACATCTTTGCCCTGAGAAGCAATACTTTAAAGCAGGTACTTAGCTGAGGGTGCCTGGCAGGTCAATACAAGCAGAGGCTAAGGGGGACTTTGACAAATGATTCCAAGGGGCAGAGTACGTCTGGGGCTTTACACACCCGAGGGTGATTCAGGAAACAGGTCTAAGATGCTGGGCTAGCAAGGAAAGACAGACTCTGCGTAATTACATTCATAGCTTGAATACTGTGTGTGTGGGTAATTAATAATCTATAAATGTCCCAAATGAGTGCACATATTGAGTTATTCCATCATTAAAAACAGTGGCAGTATTAATGTGGTTCCTCTGTAGGTTTCATTAACTGGACAGAGTGTCAAGTCAGGGTGGATTTATTTTCATTTCTTCCATTTACTCTTTATTTGGTTCTCTTCCATTGTTCATAAATAGAAGTGGTAATTATTGGAAGGGAAAAAAAAGCATTTCTCAGTTCTTTTGCTGGATAGGTGGAAATTATTTACCTACAATCATCTTGCCTAGTCTGCAGAGAACTAAGTGGAAAGAAACAATTAGGTGGAACATTTTGGATTTTAAAATACTCTGAAAAGTATCAAGGTCTAAATATTAGTGAGCTGTGGTTTTTCATCTTGCATTGTGTATATCTGACCTCAAAGTGATCTTCAGGTTAGAGAAATCACTGCGTAGGGCAACTCAAAACTCCTAGCTTGCCCAGCTGTACCTAACTTGAGAAAAGTTCTCCGTACCTAGGTCCCACCTCAGAGTACTACAGACTTCCCCAGCATCCCTGGGACAAGCACTCAGAAGGACCCAGGAAGTGAGGCTGGGTTCTAAGGAAAATGGAATATTCGATAGATGGATAGATAGGTGAAAGGACGGATGGATGAAGAGAGGAATGAATGAGTAGAAAGAGATAGAGATAGGTAGGTAGGTAGGTAGATAGATAGACAGACAGACAGACAGATCAGTCGTTTCCTCCCTGCCTCACTCCACACCTGTGTATCCAAGCCAGGACCAGTGATATCTCCTGCTTCAGGAAAGAACCTTACTTCTCCCCAGGCCTGGGTCTTCTCTTGTCCTCTTGATTCCGTTTCCTCCTGTCCCCTCCCAAATCTGCTCCAATATCTATCCCCTCTCTACTGAATTTTAATCTCCCTCCACAAGATCTTCAGCCTACAAACATCTTCAATTCTCCCATGTGCTCATATACACACAAAATTCCCCCAACCAACTTCCCCTCGGGCTGAATTCCTTCATCCCCTCACAAGCTTCTTCTGGACAGAGTCCTCCACATCTTGCAGCCTCTTCGCAGTCACCTCCACCTCACCCCTCATCCCACTGCAAACTGTCACGCGCCCTCCCCTCCACCACCCCTCTAAGGTCCACAGCCCCTTCCCCATCCCAAACTCCATGGGTTCCTCTCCCTTTAATATATGACCGCTTTACTTTGCCTTGAAACTTTCTCCTCCCCGATCTTCTGTAATAGTTTACTCCTCCATTTCCACCTCACCAACAATCTTTCTTGATTCATTCATTCTTTAATTTATTCAATAAATATTTATTGAGAACTTATTCTGTGCTAGGCACTGAACGAGATATGCAAGGAACACAAAATGACCCAGATCTTACCCTTACTCTCAAGAGCCTACAAAGAGATATGGTTGTATGAACAGATAAATTACAATAAAACATGGTAAATATCATCAATCATCCACTCATTGATGCAAAAATAACTATATGCCAAGCACTGTTCTATGTGCCAGGGATACAACTGTGAACAAAACTGATAAAAACTCTGCCTTTATTAAGTTTATTCTGAGAGGAAAAAAAAAACTAAGTATATGAGTAAGAAATATAGTGTAGGTCAAAAAATCATGTTATGGAGAAAAATAAAGCAGGGGAGGAAAACAGGGGGAGTGCTGGGGGGAAGGCAGTTTTGCAGTTTTCAATGGAATGGTCAGGGAAAAGCTTACTAAGAAAGAGACATTTGCACAAAGATTTAAGTAGATGAGGGAGTGGGATCCGTGGATATCTGAGGGAAATTATCCTAAGTAGTGAGAACAGCAAGCGCAAAGGCCCTGAGGTAGAAAATGAGGTCAGGAAAGTATGGTTGAGGAAGGGTAAACCATATAGCTTGTAGTCCATTCAAGGACTGTGAGTGAGATAGGAAACAACCAGACGGGTTGAACAAAGGAATAACATGATTTGAACTAGATGTTAAAAGGATTCCTCTAGCTACCATATATAAAAAAGGAACAGGGAAATCAGTTAGGAGGAGGCCACTGCAGTAATCTAGGGGAGAGTTGATGGTGACTTGGAGCATGGGGAGCAGTGGAACAGATATGAAATGGTTAGATTTGGGGTATTTTTTGAAGGCAGAACAGATCTAATGATGGATTGCAAGAAAGAGCTTCTCAGAGGTGGGGATACTCAGAGAATCCACAAAGTGCGCTACAATCAGGTTGGCCCATCTGTGGAGTCAGCCGCCTTCTGATGACAGCACTAGTCAAGGAAGACCTTTCTTGACTCCATCCCTCCTTTCCCTAGCCCCTCTCACCTTCTACCTTGAATTTGACCTGAAATTTTCATCTCAAAATAAGGAAGGAGGGTCATGATGCACATCGGAGACAAAGAAAAAAAGCCAGTCAGATCGCCTTTTGCCCAATGCCTGCAGCCAGCCTTGAGCAGGCCTGAGCTGGGGGAGAAGGAAAAGCACTGACCTTTAGTGAAATATACTGATTCTACTACTGGCCTGAGCTTCTGTTGACTGAAAGTGGCCAGAAAGCTACTAGAATTTGCCCTAAATTTTATCTTTCATTCAGGGGCAAGGAAGAATTAGCACAGAATAAATGTAAAGGGGCAATTGAAGAAAAATAATAGTTATTTCATTGTTAAAAGTCATGTATGTGCCATGGAACACTGCTTTGGGAGACTAAGACTTAAATGGTCAACAACTGCTCTTTATGGCAAAGACCAGTTAAAGAAGTAAACTTGTGTCCAGTTGATGATCTATACCACCAGCCCCAAGCAGAGCTTGCAGGAGCCCTTCTTTTAGGGTTAAACCTGCCATGAAAGGCAGGCCACTGAAAAAGCCCATCGCTTAGATACAAAACCGTTAGAAGCTGGTAGGAAAACAAAGGGTTTTGTGGTTGTTTTGTTTTGTTGTTGCTGCTTAAGGCTTTCAGAAGCAGAAATCCTGCACTAAAGTTATGATTTAAATAGATTCTTCACAAGTGAAGATAATCCCTCATTTGACGTTTCTTCACTTGGTCGTTGTTTCCATACTGTTTATATTAAGCCTTGCCAGTTGATTTAGTCTTACCATAATGCACTTGTACCTTTGCTGTTTTGATTATTATCTCCTATTTAAAGCTGACTTGGCACTTTCTTCCTGGGCCCTGACTTCCCCCAGCTTATAAATTTTATGAACAAATTACTTTTTATTTATCAACCTCTTTCTCTACCCAGCAGTGAATTTTTTGGAAGGTTGGCAAACAAAGCACAAATACTACTTTTTAAATGAGGCATTCTAATGAGGAAAGCTATTGTCTTTGGGGGAAAATATAAGCCAAGATGGTGCTTTCTTTAAAATTATTGCATTGCTTATAAAGAAATAAACACAATTTCAGACATATAATATAAAGCAAAATATATGTAGTAGTCGTCCTCCAAAAAAACAGAATTAATTCCTTGGAAGAGGTATCTTGCCAGAATTTCACTTCTTCTGGTATATAGATTCTACGCTAGAATGTTCCCAGAAGAGTCATAATCCCCTAACCCCACCAAGTTATACCAAAAAAAATAACTTGGAAAGTTCCTTATGATTTCAGGAGTGACATCTGACTTACATCAGAGTGAGAGGCTGTCAAACTCAATTGACAGCATCCTCCACCAGCAATGCTTTGCAAAGATATTAAGGTCACCACAAGGGGGACAGGGTCAGTGTACATAAACGAACTCCGTGCAAGAAGTGATCCAACATTTAGTGAGTACTTTCTCTATAAGTGACAATTTACATTTGTATTTCATTTAATCTTCACTGGCTATACAAAACAAGCACTGTTATCCCTACTTTGAGGAGAAAGACTGGAGATCAGAGAAGTTGAGTGACTTGCCTGAGTTCACACAGTCAGTGTAGAGTCTGGATCTGAACCAAATCTATTTCTCTAAAATATAGCATTTTAATTTCAGATAACGCTTCTGAATGTCTCTTCCTTCCCATCAAAAATCTACTACCAATGCTTCTAAAAATCATTAAAATAGCTGATGGGCAGGTACAATAAATTCTGAAAGGCTGGAAGTCAAGACCTTAGGTAGTTGGATTTCTGGATGGTGGTTCTGGAGGTAAGAAGCATGGCTACGGTGCTCAGGAGTCAGGAGACTCCGGGTTCCTCCTCCATTTCTGCTTCTCCTGTTTACTCATCATCTCAACCACTCTCCTAAGCACCTAGGAGTCCGACCCAAGCAGGATCACTTCCGCTCACAGAAAAGTAAACTGAGACACTCGATGGTCCGGATTTACACAGTGAATTCTATCCCACTTCTTCATCACTAGACAATGATAAACCTGAACTAACCCATATCCAGAACTCCATACTTCATGATTATTGTTGGAACTTGAACAACACCGGGGGTAGGGGGGCGGCTGTTGTTAGGGGCACCGACCCTCCGCTCGGTCAAAAGTCCACATATAGGGGCTTCCCTGGTGGCACAGCGGTTAAGAATCCGCCTGCCAATGCAGGGGACACGGGTTCGAGCCCTGGTCCAGGTAGATCCCACATGCCGTGGAGCAACTAAGCTTTTGCACCACAACTACTGAGTCTGCACTCTAGAGCCCACAAGCCACAACTGCTGAGACCGTGTGCCTAGAGCCCACGCTCCGCAACAAGAGAAGCCACCACAATGAGAAGCCTGCACATCTCAATGAAGAGTAGCCTCCACTCGCCACCAACTAGAGAAAGCCCGCAGCAATGAAGACGCAATGCAGCCGAAAATAAATTAATTAATTAATTATTTTAAAAATCCACATATACAACCCTCCATGTCTGCAGTTCCTGCATATGCATGGTTCAGCACCCATGAATTCAACCCACCACTGATCATGTAGTACTGTAGTAGTATCTAGTGAAAAAATCCACATATAAGTGGACCCATGCCATTCAAACTTGTGTTGTTCCAGGGCCAACTGTATCTGGAACTAAAGAAATCCAGAACACAGAATGACCAATTACGTCTGTGGTTGCAAAAATGCCATCTGTCTTTAATAGACTAGGGGTAAAAATCCTGAAATTCTCAAAGATTACCAAAAAAAAATTAAAAACTCCCATGAAGCTAAAGCAGTAGCCCTGGATGCTAAAATAATGTTTTTAATAGTGCCGAAATAACACCCCAATGTTCATTGCAGCACTATTTACAATAGCCAGGACATGGAAGCAACCTAAGTGTCCATCAACAGATGAATGGATCAAGAAGATGTGGTGCATATATACAATGGAATACTACTCAGCCATAAAAAAGAATAAATAATGCTGTTTGCAGCAACATGGATAGACTGAAGGTTATTATGCTAAGCAAAATAAGTCAGACAGAAAAAGATAAATACCATATGATATCACTATATGTGGAATCTACAACAGAAGCAGACTCACAGATTTAGAGGACAAACTAGTGGTTACCAATGTTGGGGGGAAGCAATATAGGGGTAGAGGAGTGGGATGTAAAAACTGTTGGGTGTAAGATAGGTTAAGAGGATGTACTGTACAACACAGAGAATACAGCCTATATTTTGTAATAACTGTAAATTGAGTGTAACCTTTAAAAATTGTATAAAAATAAAATTAAATTCAAAACTTTAGGGCTTCCCTGGTGGCGCAGCGGTTGAGAGTCTGCCTGTCAATGCAGAGGACACGGGTTCGTGCCCCGGTCCGGGAAGATCCCACATGCCGCAGAGCGGCTGGGCCCGTGAGCCGTGGCCTTTGAGCTTGCGCGTCCAGAGCCTGTGCTCCGCAATGGGAGAGGCCACAACAGTGAGAAGCCCGTGTACCGCAAAAAAAAAAAAAATTTGAACAAAAGACTGGGTGTCTTCAGCCCTCTATACAATTGTTTGAGTGCCCTCTATAATAAGCCGAAGTCCATTGCTGTTGCTTCCAAACAAGAATTCTGACTGAATCAAAATCCAACTCCTAAAATACTTTCCTACACAACCCACCAACTTTCTTTAATGGATGGCCTACATCATAAAGAAAAGGTTCAATTATATTTCATATACTCCAATGACTAGGATATAGAGTATAGAATTTATTTTAGAAAATTTCCATTTAAAACAAAAAGTTGAGGGAAAAGGTTTTGTGACTTAAATCAAGTTATCTGAAACAACAATCATCCAAATACTTTATGCCAAGCTAGGCCAGGGTCTTGAGGTTTTACTGTGATGTGATGCATAATACAGTGTATAAGACATATTCCATATGAAAGAAATGCTCAGAAATGACAAGACAGCATATATGTGGCATGTGTTTTGTGTGTCTGTGCTGTGTGGGAAGCAGGAGAAGAGGTAGCAGAGGGGAAAGGTATAAGAAGCAGAAGCAGGAAATGGTTATAAACACTTCCATTTTTGTTTGTTTGTTTGTTTGTTTGCGGTACGTGGGCCCCTCACCACTGTGGCCTCTCCCGTCGCGGAGCACAGCTCCGGACGCACTGGCCCAGCGGCCACGGCTCACGGGCCCAGCCGCTCCGCGGCATGTGGGATCCTCCCGGACCGGGGCACGAACCCGCGTCCCCTGCATCCGCAGGAGGACTCTCAACAACTGCGCCACCAGGGAAGCCCTCAATGGTGTTTTTTAAACAAACGATTTAATGTTTTTGATGGAACTGACCAGATAATTGATTAAATGGATGGTCAAGTCAAACAAAATAGTCCAAGCACATGGGCTACATGCAGCAAGAAAGCTCAAAGGAAAAGATCCTAAAAGTAGCAGAAAAACCGAATGAATTCAGGATGAACAACAATGCAGAGAAAAAAGAAGAAGGCGAGTGATGGAACAATTGCTCCTGCGGGGATGTGAATTGTGTTGGGCAAATGAAGACTTCTGATTAGCTTCTGGCTGTGCTGTTAATAAGGTAGAATTCTGCTGATCGCCTATGATTGCAGCAATTTTCAAAGCATCAGAATGTACACATGTACACATGATGAGTGAATGATGGGTTTGAGGGAGTGAATGAAGAAAAAGAGTCTGCAATATATTTGTAATGAAAAATGAAGGTGAAAACCAGCCATGAAACAATGCCACTAAATTTAAAAATGGGGCGACACAAGGGGCATCCTGCGGCCCCAAAAGGAAACACTCGAGGCAGCAATACATAGGCTGCCTGGAACAGAAAAGTACTCCCATGTCCTTTTCCAGCTATGTTTCAAAACAAACGCTTTGAAACAGTTAATTCTACCTTTTTTAATGAAACGTGTCACACAAAGATATTTTCTGGGGTGACGTCAAATTATGTGACACGGAGAGATTGTGGTATGACTGCTGCTGCTTTCCACTACCTGGCCCTATACACTGCACACTCCCCTATGCAGATCCATGCAAAATTTACCAGGTAACAGTCAATCAGCAAATATATACGGAGCACCTACTACGTGTCAAGCACTCTGGTGCTGGGATTACAGCCGTAAACGGAACAAACAAAAATCTCTGCTCTGGTGGAGCAAATATTCTAGTTAAGCGGGAAGAGAGACAGGCAAATAACACATGCAGGAGGTCAGATGGTCATAAATGCCATGGGGAAGGAGACAGCAGGAGTGGCATGGCTCTCCTGGAGCCATGGAGAGCCTTACTCCTGGGAGTAAGGAGTAAATTTAAAGTCATACACTTGAATGCGGGTGAGTGACAGGGGCTGAAAGATGACCTTGGGTCCTAGGTTTCTTTAATTTTTTTAATTGTGGTAAATACACAGATCATAAAACTTACCATCTTTACCAGTTTTAAGTGTACAGGTCAGTAGTGTTAAGCACATTCAGTGCTGTGCAACCAATCTCCAAAACTCTTCACCCTGCAGAACTAAAACTCTCTTTCCATTAAACAACTCCCCAGACCTCCATCCTCCCAGGCCCTGGTGACCACCATTCTACTTTCTGTCGCTATGAATTTGATTACTCTAGGTACCTCGAACAAGAGGAATCATACAGTATTAGTCTGGTTCTGGGCCTCTTGTAGTGACTAAGGGAAACCACAATGAAGTATGTGATGAGACTAGCCCTGAGGATCTCAAGATAAAAAGTGGGGAGGTTCTGTGTGTTGGAGGGACAGGTGACTAGGTGTCTGCCAGGACCACACAGAATTCTGGGGCCCCTCTTCATGCCCACCCATGTGCTGTTACCTGGAGCACTCACAGACCCTGGGCTCTCTTGGCTCCTGCAGATGGAGGTGTGGAAAGTCCAGGGAGGATCTTCTAACCAGAAGTAAGTGGGACTCTCAGGCTCCCTCTTGACTGCCCAGAAATGCAGCACTGAGAGGGCAGGCAAACTCTCACAGTACCCAGCACATGGAGTGCCCTCCTCCAATACGTTACACAGAGCACTTGGTCTGCCATGCCGGTAAATAATGCTGCACTAGCAGGCAGATCCGGTTCAAGTTCTGCCTCCTGCAATAGATTCTTGTGTCGTTGGGCACACCCCTTCGTTTCTCAAGGCCGAATCTTCCTCACCGTGAAAATGAGTTCTTTGTTCTTTGTCTATCTTCTCCACTAAAATGGAAGCTCCTGGACATCAGGACCTCTGTTTTGTTGATTGCTCTCTCCCCAGAAAGTAGAAACGTACCTGGGGCATAATATGGCACTCGGTAACTATTCCTAGAATGAATTCATGAACAAATGAGCCTCTGTTATCTGCTTAGCAAGGTGCTGAGCAACGTGGTGAAAATATCTAGAATACCTGAAACATTGAGAAAACAATGCAATTCCAAGCTAAATGGTACTAACCACAGGCCTTACTTAGGACCACCCTGAGTTGCTATCGTGGATAAACAATTGGTAACTTAGATAACACTGAGAGAAATGTGGCTAGTCCATAAGAGTCACCACAGAAAGATGAGATTTAAGCTGGGCTCTAAAGGGCAGGTACGTCTGAGGAAGAAAGAAGAGGGAGAAAGTTCTCTTGGGTTGTTAAAAAATACATTCTAGGGACTTCCCTGGGGGTCCAGCAGTTAAGACTCCACACTCCCAATGCAGGGGGCCCGGGTTTGATCCCTGGTCAGGGAACTAGATCCCGCAGGCCCGATGCAACTAAAGATCCCGCGTGCCACAACAAAGATCCCACAGGCGGCAACTAAAGACCCGGGCACAGGCAAATAAATAAATAAATACTTTTTTAAAAAAAAAGTACATTCAAGCAATGCATAAACAAATGACAGTGAGAAATCCTTCCCAAAGGTCTTCTTTTATCTCTCTACACTCTCTTCCTAGGAGTTCTATTTCGTACATGTTGGATTTGAGGTGCCTGTGGGAGAGGTCTAGCTTGCATTTGCAAATGTGAGTTTGGAGCTTGGCCTGGAGATCTAGAATTGGAAGTCATCCACTGAGACGTAACAACTGCCATGAATGCCATCCAAGAAATCACATCCTGAAAACGTATCCCTACAGCTCTGGATCTTTCAAACAGAAGACGGTATTCATGTTGAGAAACAATCCACATATTCAATCTCAACCCAGCCACGTAGCCATACTGCAAAACCAAGGCGATCCAGAGTGTCCCTCAGGCCTGTGCATGCCCCATCTTACTTAAACACAGGCACCAGAGACCAG
Organism: Stenella coeruleoalba; assembly: GCF_951394435.1. Taxonomy (NCBI): domain Eukaryota; kingdom Metazoa; phylum Chordata; class Mammalia; order Artiodactyla; family Delphinidae; genus Stenella; species Stenella coeruleoalba. The sequence continues at coordinate 54,940,020 of NC_137148.1, forward strand.
TTTGGACCAGGAAACAGGGAAGCAGGGTGACCTTACATCTCAGTGTGCCCAGCACTATTCTACTTTATACCTGTTGTCCCAGCATAATTAGCAACAGTACCCCTTTTACTCTCAAAAGCATCCCAGTTTAGATGATAAATTACACAATCTACCAACTCTCCAAATAACCGATTTCTTGAATGACCCGTTCCCCAAATGACCAATTTGCCTAATGTAATTATGTGTTTTAACTTTCTAGTTTAGTTGATTGATTTTCATTTTACTTTCATAATACCACTTTAAGAAATGTTTAGACTGTCTCTTCCCCAGCTCTGTAACACTTGAACTGGAAACTTAAGTCTCTCCTTCTTCCTCTCTATCTGTGCCTCGGTTTCCCCTCTCTCCTTCTAAATTTGTCCCCTTCTCCAGCAGCAACAGCAGGGAGCAGGGGCAGAGAAAACTGGATGTATTCTTCTTATGAATATATTCTCCTCATGACTATATTGTTTTAGGAATATATTCAAGGAAAATATTCTTTTATGAATATATTCTTTATAAATAGTGCCTTCTTGCTTAAATTCTTCAATGTGAAGAGTTCACATTAACGTGTCATCCCTATGAGTAATAATAACAATGAAAAATATATTTATAACAATTCTTCCTTTGAAGAATGTATCCTCACTAACATATTTTATTCTGGCCCCCAGTACCGCCCACCCACACGTCTCAATTTCCCCGGCTTTCTGTCCCTCAAGCTGTTGAAAAACTCTTGAAAAGTCCTTAAAATGCTGTTAGAAAATCCAAATGAAAACCAAAACTAAATAGTATAGATGACATAAATAAGCTTGGTGAATTAGTCCTTCAGTGAAATTGGCCATGCAACAAATTAGCTTTCAGCAAATTGGCTTTCAATTAATTGACTTTTAGCAACCTGACCTATGACCTTCCTGACCAGCCCACCTAAAATAGGTTGGCCATTACCCTTCCCATCACCTTGACCCTACCAAAATTCTCTCTCAGATTATTTGTTTCATTTCTTAATGTTTTCGCAAGACCAAATATAATTGTTTGCTTATTATTTTTCTTCATCCCCACTTAGAATATTCTCAGGAGGGCCGAGGCCTCTTTGATTTTGTTCACCAGTGTCCACGTAGCCCTATCCCAATCTCTTGCACATACGTAGATGCTCAGTGAACATCTGCTGAATAAACCAACAACAAATGAATGAATGACTATACAAGAGATGCCAAGAGAATCTCTAGATTCATGAGAGGAACAAGAAGGAATATAAATTGTGTATTAATCCCTATCTCAGTTCTAACCACCATCATCCCAGGCACCCTCCTTTTGCATTGAAAACTAAAGAGAAGCTGTTAAGCAAAACTTTTTTTTAATTGGGTATGAAAAGAAGGGGGAGGGGAAGTGATTCAAGAGATGAGCAAACTGTAAACCGTTTTTCAATCAGACAGAACCTCTTTGACCATCTGAAACCAGAATGCACTGAAGAAAATCTCTCCCCCAGATGTTACAACATTGCCCATTTAGTACAGTGCTATTTGAGAGCAGCTGGCGATGACTCAGGACTCAACAAAGACCTTAATGGCTCTCCTGCCAGCCCTTGGGCCATCATTTGCATAGGAAGCAGATTTGGCTGGTCTGCTGATGGTGATGCCTCTCACCCACTTGGACATGAGCTCATTTTCACGTCTCCATTTTCCATCTTTGCCATATGCAGTCATAACCTACTGGGAAATACTGTGCCACAAAAATATAAAATAAAAGCAAATCCTGATCATTTGAAGCACTATTTTAATTACAATTTTACGGACACACCTCCTTTCATCAGAAATTCATTTTTAATCAGTCTAGCACATTTGAATTAGTGTGACGTGGTTTCCTTTTCACCCATTTAATATCTCAAGTCAGAAGTTTATAGCATTGCATCAGGGCAATTACATGAAAGGAGGCTATTTTTTAAAGATGCAGATAATTGTATTGTAGATTCATACTGTTTATGAATTAGGTTTATAGGTTTCACCTCGCCTCTAGATGCACTTATAATCATCAGAAGGAAAGAAGAAAGACATTTCACCAATGAAAGCACAATCTCTTTCCCATCTGGAAACGAATCACCAAGTCCTAACAAACACAAAGACATTTATTTACACTTAGACGATTTACCTGGGGGGTGGGGGTGAGGGTAGGGAACAACGTCTTCATTTATCTGCCAGTTCAACCCACTGAGGTCCCGCCAACAACATATCTCCTCAGGAAAGGACAGGAGACAGAGGGGCTGGACAGTGATATTATTAACTGTACTTTCTGAGAGCAGAAGTTCAAGGGACACAGCAGGAATCTTGGAAAGTCTCACTTTCTTCCCCTCAAGTCCCTCGGAATTACCCAACCCAAAGTTCCAATAACCGAGTCCCATCATTTTCCAACTTTCAAATACCCAGTGTTCCAAGCCAAACCCTAAGCTTTAGCCTGTCTCTTTCTTTGATTCTAGAAGTCTTAATAGTTAATTAATTTATCAAAGGAGGGAAAGTAAATTATATCATAAACATTTGAACAAAGTCTCCGATTTCATAGCTTTGCTGCCTAGAGGGATGCTGACAGCTATACACAAGACACTGTTTTTGAAAGTGTAATTCAAAACCCATTAGAGGATGTTGAATTATATGTTTTTAATGAAATAAACTAAAATAGTATAAAATAGAAAATACTAAATTGTGTTATACATAATCCATCTCTATTTCATATATTATGTGTGTGGAAGTATATGCTAATAATAATAAACTTATTATTAGTAAACACTCATATAATGCTTGATTTGTATCAGGGACTGTGCCGGGGCATTATGCAGGCATTAACTCATTTAATCTTCAAGATCATCCTATGAGATGGGACTATTTTTTACCCCAGTTTTACAGTTGAATGAACTAAGACACAGAGAATTTAGGTAATGTACCCATCATGGTCCAGCTAGCAATAGCAGACAGGATTTGGACCTAAGTAACCCTGCCCTAGAGTCTTTGACCTTAACACTGCACCATCCTGCCTCTCCTAAATCTATCTTTTGCTATAGGTTTTAGGCTTTTGGGGTTTTTTTTGATAAATAACAATGTAAGGGGATTATATATGATGTATATCCTAGGTTAGTTCCAATTTCAAATATTCTATGCAATTGTCCTTATACCGTCAGGCCATATGATCTAATGCTTTGCTCAGGAAATTGGTCCCTGTGTCATGTATTCCAGCATCGCTAATGACACCACCCTTGCCACCAATCATAAACCAGAGATCTTCTGCCTTCATTACCCAGTCCCTGGGATAGTTCAATGGTCCCAAACCCCATGGTGCCAGAGTTAATAAAAAATACAAAAACAAACAAACAAAAAACACAGTTGTCTAAACTCTGGCAAAAGTATTACACCATAAGCAGTGAAACCTAAAGCTTTTGAGAGGCTACTTCGTCTTGGGTTGGGAGAAGCTATAGAATTAAGTCATAAGGTAACCACTGCAATGTTTATTTTCCTTACCCTAGTTTACAAAGAACTGAGCTAACTACAAAGGGACCATATAATCCAAGGAAAACATCCTTAAATTTCCAGTCACAAAATCTGACCTCTGCTCTGCCAAAATTATGTAACTCAGGCAAATCACTGATTCACAGCAGCTTACCTTATTTAGGATTTTATACTCTCCAGAGACACTAAGCTAACAACCACTCCCTGAGGAAGGCAGAGATGGCTATTAGAGAGGGCCGTTTCCAACCTCCTTCCTGAGGCTTCCACCCTCTACCCACCTCCAGTCTTTCCCTCCCATGCATAGACCTCCCTCCCCCAGAAGAGGAGAAACAGCTAATCACAGAGGTGAGAGGGCAGAGCAGTCACCAGGGGTGTTTCACCAGCAGGCAGTGGAAGGTCAGCGCCCCGTGAGATTCACTCTTCCACCTCCTGCACCCGTGTGGGCAGCCCACCTAAGGTATCCTCTTCTCTCTTGCTCTTCGAGGACATGCTGTGGGAGCTCCATCCAGATTCCCTAGAATCCCCTGTACCAGTTCTGGGCACCGGCCTTGAGCTTCCGGGTGCTGCTTTGCTCCTAACGGCCCAGTCTGTGACCTTCTTCAGAGGATTAACCTGGAGCCACTTCACATGGATGTACTTAGAGCCACGGGTGCCCAGGAGCTCCTGTCGCACCCCACCCCCACTGCAGGGGACTCCTAACCAGTGACCAGATGTGCAGCAGTGGGAAAGCCCGGCTCCCTCCCCTCGGACAAAACAAATTCTGAGGTGTCATTTATACTCAGAGTCCCCCCATAACATCTGGAGTCTGGGAGTCCTCCCAGAACATACCCTTGCTGGGCTCCACCTTCCCCGGACCCTCCACCCACTCCCTTGCAGTCCCCGCCCCCCCAGCACTTCCTGAAGTAATTACTGGCATCTGTATCACAGCCTCAGGGTCTGCTTCTGGGAACCTGACCTAAACTCTCTCCCTGTTGCAGATCTAGGCCTGTCTGAGGAGGTAAGCCTCATCAGATTTTCTCTCTCTCTTTCTACTTGGCTTCCTCTTCACCTGCAACTGGGTTAGGTCAGGCCCTGCTCCACAGAGGGGCTGGCCATCTTAGATTCAAGGAGGGCCTAGAAGCTTCATGTAAATCTTCAGGCCTTCGCTGAATTCTCCAACTCAGCTCCCACACAGAGTCATGCTTTGGTGGTCGGTATTCATTGGTCAACTATTAATACAGCAGGGCTTTAATATCCATTTAGCTACTGTTCTTAAACATCTCCCTCAGCCAGAAAACTGAGGGGAGGTGTGGTAAGTGATTTAGGTATTCCTGGTTCCCTGGCCCTAAAACTATCACAATGGCAACGGAAACCTCACCTCCAGATTCCTACAACTATGTTAGCAGCCTTTAGACAGTAAAAGAATCAACCCATATAGCTTAAGAGCTAGAAGAGACCTTTGAGTTCTATCCCTTAGTAAACAGATTAAGGAACTGAAGCCAAGACCAGGCATTTTTCCAAGGTCATATCATTTGACAGTAAAGGTTTCCACCGAATCTACGTCTCTGGACTCAGAGTAAGGTGGTGGGTGCTGAACCAGGCTGCAGAGTGAGAAAAAGTGCAGGTTAGTCGAGTTGACTGGTGTCCTCCCAAATCCCGCCCCCTGAAAGCATCACTGGGTATCTCTAAACACATTCACGACAATAGATTTGTTCGAACTGCTTGATCTTTCCTCCATTAAGATAAATAGCATGAAATGTAGATTAACTCTCCCCACATGCCTTGAAGAAAACATAATCAATACTGTAGTCAGTTCCTTAAGGAGATTCTTAGACACATCACACTCCACCTACCCAGATGGAGCACAGTTCCTGGCCTATAGAAAGCACTCAAATCATTTTTTTAGGAAATTCATTGGACAAAAATTCATACTGAGCACTCAACTATGATGGCAATGACCCTCAAATTTATTCATAGGGAGACCTGTGATAGAGTTACAGCAATATATCATGAAATACTGATATACTTAATTCTACCACACAAATTATAAATAATTTTACTAGCAGTAAAATGTGGCTATAAGATATGTATTTATATTTCTGCATTTAAGAAACAATAACACACTAAAAGTTTAAGGAATTACTTTTCAGGTGTGTGTTGTCTACTCTATTTATGCATACTTTAGTCACAACTGGTCCTCACTACCAGTGAAGCAATATAATCCAATACAAGAAATTTTAAAATTGAAAAAATAATCCGTTCATTAATTCACTTTTTCTTAAAAGGAGAAAAACAATCACTATTATTTTTCTCCGTGAACCAGTGGTCCAGCTTATATAACAGCACCGTTCCTTGAGAACATTAGTTTGAAATCACTACAATAATGTAATCTTCACAGGAACAAATTCCAGCACAAGTTAGTATTAAGCAATCTTAAGACAAACAACTGAATCAGGATCTGGCCCATACACATTTAACTGCTATTGATTTCAAAGTAGGGAAAACTTCTACAGTCATAAACACGTGAAAATGTTGAAGTAAGAGTTTAGGTATAAACCCCCAAAACACTAAAGACCCAAGCAATGTTTATAAATTGGGAAACTTAGATTAGACTGAGTTCTTCGCTGCAGACAATAAACTTGTGAAACTTCTAAAAAGGGACCTATGCAGTATATTCATGAATAGGGTGAGTGATTAAGTGTTTTCAAATTTTAGATGTAATTCTATATAAAATGTGTCAGACAGAGAGCAAAGTGTCTAATAGCACAAGCGGAGAGTTTAGAGAGAAGGAATTCTGGCATATAGACCTTTCCCTTTATTGAGATGGTGCCCAAGGTCAGGCATAGGAGATTAGGCAGGGAAGTAGTGGTCTAAGCTATGATACAATGGGAAGGTAACCGAGCCCTGAGGGCAAGCTGTCTAGGACCAAGGACAGTCAATTCAATTGAGTTCAATAGGCAATAACTGTCCCCCTCATGTCAAGCTCCATGCTATGTGCTAAAGCTAAAGAGATGAATAAAACACCACCCCTTCCCTGACATGAAACCAAATTGAATAATCGTTAAGAGGACTTAGAGGAGAGAAGGAGAGTAGTTTTTGTGTGGAGTCTTTAGGGTTTCCTATATAGAGTATCATGTCACCTGCATATAATGATAATTTTACCTCTACCTTTTACTTCTTTTTCTTTTCTGAGTGCCGTGGCTAGGAGTTCCAATACTATGCTGAACAGAAGTGGTAAGAGTGGGCATCCTTGTCTTCTTCCAGATTTTAGCAGGAAGGCGTTCAGCTTTTCAGCACTGAGTATTATATTGGCTATGGGTTTGTCATAAATAGCTTTTATTTGTTGAGATATGTTCCCTCTATATCCGCTTTGGTAAGAGTTTTGTTATGAATGGATGTTGAATTTTATCAAATGTTTTTTCTGCATCTATTGAGATGATCATGTGATTTTCTTTTTGTCTTTCCTTTTGTTAATGCAGTGTATCACACTGATTGATTTGCATACGTTGAACCATCCTTGTGACCCTGCGATGAATCAAATTTGATTGTGGTGTATGATTTTTCTTATGTGCTGTTGGATTCAGTTTGCTAATATTTTGTTGAGAATTTTTGCATTTATATTCATCAAAGATATTGGCCTGTGATTTTCCTTTTTGGTAGAGTTTTTGTCTGGTTTTGGTATCATGGTGATGGTGGCTTCACAGAATGACTTTGAGAGTGTTCCCTCCTCTTCAAACTTTTGGAATCTTCGGAAAACTATTCCATGCTCCTGGATTGGAAGAACTAATATTGTTTAAATGGCCATACTACCCAAAACAATCTATATATTTAATGAGATCCCTATCAAATTACCTATAACATTTTTCACAGAACTAGAACAAATAATTCTAAAATTTATATGGAACCACAAAAGACCCAGAGTTACCAAAGCAATCCTGAGGAAAAAGAACAAAACTGGAGGTATTACCTTTCCAGACTTCAGACAATACTATAAAGCTACAGTAATCAAAACAGCATGGTACTGGCACAAAAACAGATGTATGGATCAGTGGAACAGAACAGAGAGCACAGAAATAAACCTACACACCTACAGTCAGTTAATCTTCAACAAAGGAGGCAAGAATATACAATGGAAAAAGACAGTCTCTTTAGCAAGTCGTATTGGGAAAGCTGGACAGCTGCAAGTAAATCAATGAAGTTAGAACACACCCTCACACCCTACACAAAAATAAACTCAAAATGGCTTGAAGACTTAAAGGTAAGACATGACACCATAAAACTCCTAGAACAGAACACAGGCAAAATATTCTGACATAAATTGTGGCAATGTTTCTTACATCAGTCTCTCAAGGCAATAGGAATAAAAGCAAAAATAAACAAATGGGACAAAAGCTTATAATCAAACTTATAAACTTTTACACAACAAAGGAAACCATAACAAAATGAAAAGACAACGTTCTATGGACTGAAAATATTTGCAAACAATGTGACTAACAAGGGCTTAATTTCTAAAATATACAAACAGCTCATATAACTCAATAACAAAAAACAAACAACTCAAACAAAAAATGGGCAGAAGGGACTTCCCTGGCAGTCCAGTGATTAAGATTCCATGCTTCCAATGCTAGGGGTGCAGGTTTGATCTCTGGTTGGGGAACTAAGATCGTACATACTGCGTGGCATGGCCAAAAAAAAAAATGGGCAGAAGATCTAATGAGACATTTCTCCAAAGACAACATACAGATGGTCAATGGCATGTGAAAAGATGCTCAGCTTCACTAATTATTAGAGAAATGCAAATCAGAACTACAATGAGGTACCACCTCACACCAGTCAGAATGACCATGATTAAAAAGTCTACAAATGATAAATGCTGGAGAGGATGTGGAGAAAAGAGAACCCTCCGACACTGTTGGTGGGAATGTAAATTGGTGCCACTATGTAAAACAATAGGAACGTTCCTCAAAAAACTAAAAACAAAGCTACCATATGATCCAGCAAGCCCTCTTCTGGGCATATATCCAGAGAAAACTGTAATTTGAAAAGATACATGCACCCCAATGTTCACTGCAGCACTATTCACAATAGCCAAGACATGGAAACAATCTAAATGTCCATCAACAGATGAATAGATAAAGAAGATGTGGTACACATATACAATGGAATACTACTCAGCCATAAAAAAAGAATGAAATAATGTCATTTGCAGCAACATGGATGGACCTAGAGATTATCATACTAAATGAAGTAAGTCAGAAAGAGAAAGACAAATGTCATATCATATCACTTATATGTGGAATCTAAAAACTGATGCAACTGGACTTATTTACAAAACAGAAACAGACTTACAGACATAAAAAACAAACATGGTTACCAAAGGGGAAGGGGGGGATGGATAAATTAGGAGCTTGGGATTAGCAGATACAAACTACTATATGTAAAGTAGACAAACAACAAGATCCTACTGTATAGCACAGGGAACTATATTCAATATACTGTAATAAACTATAATGGAAAAGAATATATATACACATATGTGTGTGTGTGTATAACTGAATCAGTTTGCTGTACGAAACTTATACAACATTGTAAATGAACTAGAGCTGAAGTATATTTCAAAACAATTTTTTAAATATTTACCTCAAATTTACTGCAGGTATTATTACCTACATTTGACAGATGATAAAATTGAGACTTAGAAGAGGTAATACCTTGAGTACTTTTCAAAGTTATCATATGAAAGAACTAGCATTCAGAGCATCACCCACCAACATCAAAGTCTAATATCTTTTACGGCTCACTGTCTCTTTACGTATAATACGTCTGACTATACGATGCTTCTGCCCCATTAGATCCCCCAGATTACAATAGGGAGACTACATCATTCTGTCTGACTTATGATCGAAGTCTAGATTGAGAAAAGGGGCCGTGAAAACACAAACATGACTTAGTAACTCTGGTCAGAAGATTGAGACCCCTAAACACCATCATCCTAGATGTCCCTCAAAGGAAGGAACATGCCTTAAAGCCTACGGTTCCCTGCAGGAGGCATATTTCAGGTGGCTCTCATGCCGACTTCAGCTGGGTGATGTGGAGATTCCAAAGAGCAAAGAAGAAACATGCTATAGGCTACAGTCACGCTTTAGAATTAGGCTCAGGATCTCTTTTTTTTTTTTTTTTTTTTTGCACGGGCCTCTCACTGTTATGGCCTCTCCCGTTACGGAGCACAGGCTCCGGATGCGCAGGCTCAGCGGCCATGGCTCACGGGCCCAGCCGCTCCACGGCATGTGGGATCCTCCTGGACCGGGGCACAAACCCGCGTCCCCTGCATCGGCAGGCAGATTCTCAACGGCTACGGCACCAGGGAAGCCCTCCTTCACTGTACAACATCCATTCTCTCATCGTACACCTGCTCTGTGGTGGGCCCACCTCTAGGCCCCGGGGCCTGCAGTAGAAATAAAGAAGGAAAAATCCCTGACCTCATGAAACTTCCTTTCTAGTCAATGAGGAGAGAGATGGTAAATAAGCAACCAAAGCAATGAGAAAGATCAATTTAGATGACAATTAGCCCCATGAAGACAAATTTTAAAGAGTGGAGGAACGGAAGAGAGATGGTCAGAGTATCAGATCAGACCGTGTAAAATAAAAACTGTCAATTGCCATCTGCCTCTACAAGGAGTAACTCACTAGCCCCTGCAGTCGCTGACCTTCAACATCCCCTGAAAGGAGCTCAGTGTAGAGATCAGGAATGAGGCACTCTGTGCTCTGGGAAAAACTAGCAGAACAGGCCTTCAGATAGACAATTTCAGGAGAAGATTTTATGAGTCCAAATTCTTGCATCTTCTCATCTCTAGAAAAGCACTAAAATCATTAACAGAGACATCTGCTCCTCATGACTAGCAGCAACCTTCTGCCAAAGTGTATGTCTGACTGCACGTCCCCCCGTCACTAAAGTCACATATATACTGACCTTCCCCCTACCTCTTCAGAGCAGTTCCTCAGAGCTCTCTGAGAGTCTGTCTCTGAAGCCATAGCCCTCATTTTGTCCCACATAAAACTGAACTCACAACTCTCATGTTGTGCATTATTTTTCGGTCAACAATAGGATGATCTGAGAAGGAACATTTGATTACAGGCATAATTCATCACCCCCTTTTGAGACCTAAGATTGGTTATTAGGCCAAGCTTATTGTGCCCAGCTCTTCCTGTCTTCCTGAAGAATTCCCTTCCCAAAGAATCCTTAATCCTCACATACACAGTCTTCTGACAGTCCTGCCCTACCAGTTCAACAGAGAAGCCCACGCATGTCTAGACTTCCCTTGGGCACAAGCTTGGCATCTCTGTTACATCAGCAGGAGCACCATTATTATTTCACCACTGTAACTGCAGGACTGTACATCTACCTACCAGATGCAACTAAGAAAGAAACAGAAACCAGGAAAGAGCAGGTGGGTGTGGGCTTCCAGAAACAAAGTAAAGTGGATTTGATCACGGGGCCGCAAGAGGATACTTTTTTTTCTTGCGCGTAACAGCCAAGTTCTAGGTTAGCAGGTGAAATGACTCTAAGTAGATCCAATAAGAAAATTAACTCTCACAGTATGAAATCTGATTTTTTTTAGATCTCTGGAGGCAATATAAAAGAAAAACAGAAAAGGGAAATTAAAAAGGAAGTCAAGACCACCCAATATCCTTCCTCTCCCTTCTATCCCATGTCTTGGAGTTTCAGCAAAAGAGAGGCTGGAGAAAGACTAGTTGGGATTCAAAACTATGATAAAGGAATAAGGACGCCTGAGGCATCAGAGGAGCGACAACAAAGAGAAATGGAGACTTCTGGAGGAAAGGAGAACAGAGAGGGGTCTGGGCTGACCAGTCTATCAACCAAGAGAATACCCACGAGGGAACATCCCCAGGGTCTGCTCAGAAAAGCCCCTGCTGCTGTACAGAGCAGAGATGAGTCAGCCAAACTCAGGCTGCAGCTCCTCATGTTTCACCCTCACCCCCACTGCACCCTTGCCATTTACATCACAAACTTGAAGGAACTGAAAGACATTTCTTTGGGGTTTATGTGCTTGTGTTAGCTCATCAGAGAGAGGGAAGTATTCGACTCTCAACTACCCCCTCACCCCGCCCCAGCCTCCAATCCCCAGTGACACCTGAGACATCTTCAGTGGCAAAGAAAACCCTTTGCCGCCATCACCTGGCCAGGGTAAAGTTGATTTCATGATCTTGCACCGCAGATTACCACCTCTCCCCACCCCACTCAAATCCACCCCTTCCCATCCCCTCCACCAGCCCAAAATAGACTTGGGACAGGTAACATCAACTTCATCACCATAATCATTGGCATCATAATTTTTTTCCCTTTCTCTTCTCATTTTACAGATTCAAAGTGATTATAGGATTTCTTTTGTTTTCTTTTGCTGGGAATCAGTCCATATTTTACCTTAGAGTACATTCATATAAGTTCCTGCATTTCCAAGGGTAACCAGATCACATTTAAGTTAGCACTGTTGGTAACAAAATTACATGACTACGCTGGCTTCAAAAGCAAGAGAGGATGATACACACTAACATTCTTTCCCTTTCATACTGCTGAAGACAAAACTAAAGACCCCGCATGCCTCAATGAAGATCCCGCATGCCACAACTAAGACCCAGCGCAGGCAAATAAATAAATAAATGTTGTTTTAAAAAATATAGAATCACATGCCTTTTACAATCCAGTATGAAGGCATATTGTTCGTGTTAAAATTAAACCATTTGGGACATGGGGAGAACAAGGAGAGTTTCAAAGCTTAGGATGTTTAAACTTTCCCCCAAGGCCATTTTTCTCTTCTAATTGCTAGTTGGCATGCAGTATCAAGGCCTTGGGAAGACGGACAGAGGAAAGAAGGGGATCATTTAACTCTAAACTTCATGGCGTCTAAGGCTACGTCTGTAAAAACTACTTAACCTAAAATTCTACAAAGTTTTAATATAAAAAGCGATGGCAATTAGGAAACCCTGTAGAAAATCCATCCCTCCGGTCACTGATGGGAAACTTAAGCCACAGACAATTCACAGGGCTGACAAATAGCTGAGCTAAAACCTAAACTCCAATGCTCTAAATTCAAATCCTGTTCATCTTTCCACAACACCACGGGGGCACGCCTGACTCCAGTGCAGGAACTTGGCAGTGATGCTGGAGAAACTGTGGCCTCACGTCACTTAACTGTTTATACCAACAGCTTGCCAAAGAGCTGAGCAAAAATAGTCTGCTCTCCAAACATCTTCCACTCCATTAGCCATCAGATCTTAAATGTGGTTTAAAGCTGGTTCTCTTCCAATATTAAATCACGAAATCGGGGGACTTAAAAGAAGAGCTTGTTCCCCACCCCCGCCCATGCCAATCTCAGTGCCAATCCAAATTTTGTTCTCTCTTCAACCACCCTCTCTGCCCATCCCTGATTTTTATTACTCCAGGCTTAGTTTGATTTCTAAATGTACCTGGATGGGATATTCCAACCCTGACTGCAATCAAGTGAAGAAAACTTTTTCTAGTTCCTGCCTAGAACAAACTCAAAGGACGTGGTCACGCCAGGGTTGACCGTGGCTCCTAGAAATACCAGCTCCTCTGCCTTGGAGTTCCATAGCCTCGGAGAGCCTGCATGGCAGCCAGGACTGCACAGAGAGGCCCAGTAGGAACGAACACCTAAAACTCCTGCTATGAGGTCATCCCGGGACTTTGAGATGGTTGACATAACCTTTCCCACTTGAATCTCAACAGACGCCCACAGGATACCAGAACTGCCTTCACTTTGTATATTGTATTTCTGAAATCCCATTGAGGACTCAACCTCCAACAATTAACAACCCAATTCAGGCCAGCAGCATGAACCTCAGACACACAGAGACCGGCCCAATGCTATCTGTAACAACTGTTTGTTCACTTAGAGGCTTGTTGTATTTGCTTCTTTCATGCCCCCCAAACTAGCCTTTCAATTTATTGATTTAATTTCACTTTTAGAGGTTCTCCCCACTGCTCTCATAAAACAGCAGGTACCTCCTGAACCAAAGTACCCACCTTAACAGATTCACACTACTATATATAAAATAAGTCAACAACAAGGACCTACTGTAGAGCACAGGGAACTCTACTCAATATCCTGTAATAATCTATAATGGAAAAAAAACCTGAAAAAGAATATTCATACATATACATATATCTATATATATATAAAACCAAATCACTTTGCTGTATACCTGAAATTAACATGACACTGTAAGTTAACTATACTTCAATTTTTAAAAAATGTTTTTAAAAAAACCAGTTTTAGGCAGTTAGAAGACAGTGTACAGGCCACAGAGAGATCTTCCTGGGGAATCTACCACAGTGTAGTGGTTCTTTCTGACTGAAGAGAACTCAAATGTCCCCTCAGTCCAGGCCGGACAAGTTTCAAAGACCAGAGGGAACATGTACAGACACAGTGGAGGCAACGCTGCTCAGGGGACACCTGCACTGTTACATCTGGCTCAAGCCTTCTCACTTGTTGTCTGGACTGCCTAGGACAGGACTCAAAATGCTACCCAAGTGGCTGGGACAGGACAGGAGTTAGAGGGAGCACACATCACTCCACCGGGTAATGATGGTGAGCCTGCTTCCTCGGGGTGAAAAGTGCAATAGTTTAGCCAGAGAATACTCCTCACCGCTGTAGCTGGGGTGCTTACCATCATGGCACACTGGTGCCCTTAGGGGAAGCGGAAGTCAAGAGGTTTAGAGTTCTTAGGAAGTGCCCCTGCCCACGTAGAGCACTGCACTGTCATTCACTTCTTCTCTGCCGACAGGAGGGCTGCTGTTCTTTGCCTCCTTCTCTGCTTCACACACCCATTGCCACTGTTTCTGGTCCTTTCTTTAGGATAAAGTTCCACTACTGGAATGCTACACAGAGATATGTATGTTTCAAAGACTTTGGATACATAATGGCCAAGCTGCCCTTGGTAGGGACACTCATTTACCTTCCCAACTCTCCTGCCTTTGGAGAACTGCTTCCCATTCCATAGGAATCCCGCCCAAAGCATGTGGCTCAGATGTGGCTGATCTCACTCCCTGGCCCTGGAGCTGAGATGGTGACTGGCCTGACCATTAAGAGGACTCCATCCACTTGATGCGGTCAGTGGTTCACATAACCCAAGCCAGGCTAACTGGAGTTTCCTCAGGACTTTTGCTGGAGGGACTTAAAAAAATGCTCATACTCAGGCCAATCTATAGAGACAGAAGCAGATTAGTGGTTACCTAGGGCTAAGGTGTGGGGGAGCCTGGGGGCAGGAAAAAGTATGGGTGATTTGTATGAGGTTTCTTTTCGGGGTGATGAAATTGCCCTAAGCTTGACTGTGGTGATGCCTGCACAACTCTGTGAATATACTAAAAATAATGTGATTGTATGGTTTAAACGGCTGAATCGGGATGCTATATGAATTATACCTCAATAAAGCTGCTTTTTTTTTTAAGAGATTCCTGCTCTCACTCTCTCGCTTCCTCTAGGACAGCAAGCAGTAAGAATAATGTAAACATGGGTCTGCCAGCTGCTCTCCTCACCATGTAGAGAATATAGCCCTGCAGAGGCAAGCGAATGATAGAGACAGAGACAGGCACTGAGACAGAATGAATGACTTGAACGACTCGATCCAACTTTGCATAAAGTCACTTCCATTCCTTGAACTTCTCAGTTGCCTAAGACAAAAAAAATTCCCTTTTTTGGGGGGGGACAAGGGGAAGATGGCGGAAGAGTAAGACGCAGAGATCACCTTCCTCCCCACAGATACACCAGAAATACATCTACACGTGGAACAACTCCTAAGGAACACCTACTGAACGCTGGCAGAAGACCTCAGACCTCCCAAAAGGCAAGAAAGTCCCCACGTACTTGGGTAGGGCAAAAGAAAAAAGAATAAACAGAGACAAAAGGATAGGGATGGGACCTGCACCAGTGGGAGGGAGCTGTGAAGGAGGAAAGGTCTCCACACACTAGGAAGCCCCTTCGCGGGCGGAGACTGCGGGTGGCGGAGGGGGAAAGTTTCGGAGCTGCGGAGGAGAGCAAAGCAACAGGGGTGCGGAGGGCAAAGGGGAGAGATTTCCGCACAGAGGATCAGGGCCGACTGGCATTCACCAGCCCGAGAGGCTTGTTTGCTCACCCTCCGGGGCGGGCGGGGGCTGGGAGCTGAGGCTCGGGTTTCGGGCAGAGCACAGGGAGAGGACTGGGGTTGGCGGGCGTGAACACAGCCTGCAGGGGGTTAGTGCACCACGGCTAGCCGGGAGGGAGTCCGGGGAAAAGTCTGCAGCTGCCGAAGAGGCAAGAGAGTTTTCCTTCCCTCTTTGCTTCCTGCTGTGCGAGGAGAGGGGATTAAGAGCGCTGCTTAAACGAGCTCCAGAGACGGGCGCGCCGCTGCTAACAGCGCGGACCCCAGAGACGGGCATGAGACGCTAAGGCTGCTGCTGCCACCAAGAAGCCTGTGTGCGAGCACAGGCCACTATCCACACCCCCTTCCGGGGAGGCTGTGCAGCCCGCCACTGCCAGGGTCCCGGGACCCAGGGACAACTTCCCCGAGACAACGCACGGCGCGCCTCAGGCTGGTGCAACGTCACGCCGGCCTCTGCCGCCGCAGGCTTGCCCCGCATCCGTACCCCTCCCTCCCCCCGGCCTGAGTGAGCAAGAGCCTCCGAATCAGCGGCTCCTTTAACCCCGTCCTATCTGAGCAAAGAACAGACGCCCTCCTGTGACCTACACGCAGAGGCGGGGCCAAATCCAAAGCTGAGCCCCAGGAGCTGTGCGAACAAAGAAGAGAAAGGGAAATCTCTCCCAGCAGCCTCAGAAGCAGCGGATTAAAGCTCCACCATCAACTTGATGTACCCTGCATCTGTGGAATACATGAATACACCACGAATCATCCCAAATTGAGGAGGTGGACTTTGAGAGCAAGATTTATGATTTTTTCCCCTTTTCCTCTTTTTCTGAGTGTGTATGTGTATGCTTCTCTGTGAGATTTCTGTCTGTGTAGCTTTGCTTCCACCATTTGTCCTAGGGTTCTATCTGTCCGTTTTTTTTTATTTTTTGTTTTCTTTTAAAAAAAATTTTTTTTCTTAATAATTATTTCTTATTTTAATAATTATTTTATTTTCTTTCTTCTTTCTTTCTTTCCTTCCTTCCCTACTTCCTTCCTTCCTTCCATCCTTCCTCCCTCCCTTCTTTGTTTCTTTCTTCCTTCCTTTCTTTCTCCCTTTCTTTCTTCCTTCTTTTCTTTCTTTCATTCTTTCTTTCATTCTTTCTTCCTTTCTTTCTTTCTACATTTTCTCCCTTTTATTCTGAGCCGTGTGGATGAAAGGCTCTTGGTGCTCCAGCCAGGAGTCAGTGCTGTGCCTCTGAGGTGGGAGACCAACTTCAGGACACCGGTCCACAAGATACCTCCCAGCTCCACATAATATCAAACGGCGAAAATCTCCCAGAGATCTCCATCTCAACACTAGCACCCAGCTTCACTCAACGACCAGCAATCTACAGTGCTGGACACCCTATGCCAAACAACTAGCAAGACAGGAACACAACCCCACCCATTAGCAGAGAGGCTGCCTAAAATCATAATAAGTCCACAGACACCCCAAAACACACCACCAGACGTGGACCTGCCCACCAGAAAGACAAGATCCAGCCTCATCCACCAGAACACAGGCACTAGTCCCCTCCACCAGGAAGCCTACACAACCCACTGAAACAACTTTAGCCACTGGGGACAGACACCAAAAACAACGGGAACTACGAACCTGCAGCCTACAAAAAGGAGACCCCAAACACAGTAAGATAAGCAAAATGAGAAGACAGAAAAACACACAGCAGAGGAAGGAGCAAGATAAAAACCCACCAGAACTAACAAATGAAGAGGAAATAGGCAGTCTACCTGAAAAAGAATTCAGAATAATGACAGTAAAGATGATCCAAAATCTTGGAAATAGAATAGACAAAATGCAAGAAATATTTAACAAGGACCTAGAAGAACTAAAGATGAAACAAACAATGATGAACAACACAATAAATCAAATTACAAATACTCTAGATGGGTTCAATAGCTGAATAACTGAGGGAGAAGAACGGATAAGTGACCTGAAAGATAAAATAGTGGAAACAACTACTGCAGAGCAGAATAAAGAAAAAAGAATGAAAAGAACTGAGGACAGTCTCAGAGACCTCTGGGACAACATTAAACACACCAACATTCGAATTATAGGGGTTTCAGAAGAAGAAGAGAAAAAGAAAGGGACTGAGAAAATATTTGAAGAGATTATAGTTGAAAACTTCACTAATATGGGAAAGGAAATAGTTAATCAAGTCCAGGAAGCACAGAGAGTCCCATACAGGATAAATCCAAGGAGAAATACACCAAGACACATATTAAACAAACTGTCAAAAATTAAATACAAAGAAAACATATTAAAAGCAGCAAGGGAAAAACAACAAATAACACACAAGGGAATCCCCATAAGGTTAACAGCTGATCTTTCAGCAGAAACTATGCAAGCCAAAAGGGATTGGCAGGACATATTTAAAGAGATGAAGGAGAAAAACCTGGAACCAAGACTACTCTACCCAGTAAGGATCTCATTCAGATTTTATGGACAAATTAAAACCTTTACAGACAAGCAAAAGCTGACAGAGTTCAGCACCACCAAACCAGCTTTACAACAAATGCTAAAGGAACTTCTCTAAAAAGAAACACAAGAGAAGGAAAAAACTACAATAATGAACCCAAAACAATTAAGAAAATGGTAATAGGAACATACATATCGATAATTACCTTAAATGTAAACAGACTAAAAGCTCCCAGCAAAAGACACAGATTGACTGAATGGATACAAAAAGAAGACCCACATATATGCTGTCTACAAGAGACCCACTTCAGACCTAGAGACACATACAGACTGAAAGTAAGGGGATGGAAAAAGATATTCCATGCAAATGGAAACCAAAAGAAAGCTGGAGTAGCAATTCTCATATCAGACAAAATAGACTTTAAAATAAAGACTATTAGGAAAGACAAAGAAGGACACTACATAATGATCAAGGGATCGATCCAAGAAGAAGATATAACAATTGTAAATATTTATGCACCCAACAAAGGAGCACCTCAATAAATAAGGCAAATACTAACAGCCATAAAAGGGGAAATCGACAGTAACACATGCATAGTAGGGGTCTTTAACACCCCACTTTCACCAATGCACAGATCATCCAAAATGAAAATAAATAAGGAAACACAAGCTTTAAATGATACATTAAACAAGATGGACTTAACTGATACTTATAGGACATTCTATCCAAAAACAACAGAATACACATTTTTCTCAAGTGCTCATGGAACATTCTCCAGGTTAGATCATATCTTGGGTCATAAATCAAGCCTTGGTAAATTTAAGAAAATTGAAATTGTATCAAGTATCTTTTCTGACCACAATGCTATGAGACTAGATGTCAATTACAGGAAAAGATCTGTAAAAAATACAAACACATAGAGGCTAAGCAATACACAACTGAATAACAAAGTGATCACTGAAGAAATCAAAGAGGAAATAAAAAAAGTACCTAGAAACAAATGACAATGGAGACACGACAACCCAAAACCTATGGGATGCAGCAAAAGCAGTTCTAAGAGGGAAGTGTATAGCAATACAATCCTACCTTAAGAAACAGGAAACATCTCGAATAAACAACCTAACCTAAAGCAATTAGAGAAAGAAGAACAAAAAACCCCAAAGTTAGCAGAAGGAAACAAATCATAAAGATCAGATCAGAAATAAATGAAAAAGAAATGAAGGAAATGAGAGCAAAGATCAATAAAACTAAAAGCTGGTTCTTTGAGAAGATAAACAAAATTGATAAACCATTAGCCAGACTCATCAAGAAAAAAAAGGAGAAGATTCAAATCAATACAATTAGAAATGAAAAAGGAGAAATAACAACTGACACTGCAGAAATACAAAAGATCATCAGAGATTACTACAAGCAACTCTATACCAATAAAATGGACAACCTGGAAGAAATGGACAAATTCTTAGAAATGCACAACATGCCAAGACTGAATCAGGAAGAAATAGAAAATATGATCAGACCAATCACAAGCACTGAAATTGACACTGTGATGAAAAATCTTCCAACAAACAAAAGCCCAGGACCAGATGGCTTCACAGGCAAATTCTATCAAACATTTAGAGAAGAGCTAACACCTATCCTTCTCAAACTCTTCCAAAATACAGCAGAGGGAGGAACACTCCCAAACTCATTCTACGAGGCCACCATCACCCTGATACCAAAACGAGACAAGGATGTCACAAAGAAAGAAAACTACAGGCCAATATCACTGAAGAACAAAGATGCAAAAATCCTCAACAAAATACTAGCAAACAGAATCCAACAACACATTAAAAGGATCATACACCATGATCAAGTGGGGTTTATTCCAGGAATGCAAGGATTCTTCGATATACGCAAATCAATCAATGTGATACACCATATTAACAAATTGAAGAAGAAAAACCATATGATCATCTCAATAGATGCAGAGAACGCTTTCGACAAAATTCAACACCCATTTATGATAAAAACCCTGCAGAAAGTAGGCATAGAGGGAACTTTCCTCAACATAATAAAGGCCCTATATGACAAACCCACAGCCAACATCGTCCTCAATGGTGATAAACTGAAAGCATTCCCACTACGATCAGGAACAAGACAAGGTTGTCCACTCTCACCACTCTTATTCAACATAGTTTCGGAAGTTTTAGCCACAGCAATCAGAGAACAAAAGGAAATAAAAGGAATCCAAATCGGAAAAGAAGTAAAGCTGTCACTGTTTGCAGATGGCATGATACTATACATAGAGAATCCTAAACATGCTACCAGAAAACTACTAGAGCTAATCAATGAATTGGTAAAGTAGCAGGATACAAAATTAATGCACAGAAATCTCTGGCGTTCCTATACATTAATGATGAAAAATCTGAAAGTGAAATCAAGAAAACAATCCCATTTACCATTGCAACAAAAAGAATAAAATATGTAGGAATAAACCTACCTAAGGAGACAAAAGACCTGTATGCAGAAAATTATAAGACAATGATGAAAGAAATTAAAGATGATACAAATAGATGGAGAGATATACCATGTTCTTGGATTGGAAGAATCAACATTGTGAAAATGACTCTACTACCCAAAGCAATCTACAGATTCAATGCAATCCCTATCCAACTACCACTGGCATTTTTCACAGAATTAGAACAAAAAATTTCACAATTTGTATGGAAACACAAAGACCCCGAATAGCCAAAGCAATCTTGAGAACGAAAAACAGAGCTGGAGGAATCAGGTTCCTTGACTTCAGACTATACCACAGTATGGTACTGGCACAAAAACAGAAAGATAGATCAATGGAACGGGCTAGGAAGCCCAGAGATAAACCCATGCACATATGGTCACGTTATCTTTGATAAAGGAGGCAAAGTGTACAGTGGAGAAAGGACAGCCTCTTCAATAAGTGGTGCTGTGGGGCTTCCCTGGTGGCGCAGTGGTTGAGTCCGCCTGCCGATGCAGGGGACACAGATTCGTGCCCCAGTCCGGGAAGATCCCACATGCCGCGGAGCGGCTGGGCCCGTGGGCCATGGCCACTGAGCCTGCGCGTCTGGAGCCTATGCTCTGCAACAGGAGAGGCCACAGCAGTGAGAGGCCCGTGTACTGCAATAAAAATAAATAAATAAAATAAGTGGTTCTGGGAAAGCTGGACAGGTACATGTAAAAGTTTGAGATTAGATCACTCCCTAACACCATACACAAAAATAAACTCAAAAGGGATTAAAGACCTAAATGTAAGGCCAGAAACTGTCAAACTCTTAGAGGAAAACATAGGCAGAACACTCTATGACATAAGTCACAGCAAGATCATTTTTGACCCACCTCCTAGAGAAATGGAAATAAAAATAAACAAATGGGACCTAATGAAACTTCAAAGCTTTTGCATAGCAAAGGAAACCATAAACAAGACCAAAAGACAACCCTCAGAATGGGAGAAAATATTTGCAAATGAAGCAACTGACAAAGGATTAATCTCCAAAGTTTAGAAGCAGCTCATGCAGCTCAATAACAAAATAACAAACAACCCAATCCAAAAATGGGCAGAAGACCTAAATAGACATTTCTCCAAGAAAGATATACAGACTGCCAACGAACACATGAAAGAATGCTCAACATCATTAATCATTAGAGAAATGCAAATCAAAACTACAGTGAAATATCATCTCACACCTGTCAGAATGGCCATCATCAAAAAATCTAGAAACAATAAATGCTGGAGAGGGTGTGGAGAAATGGGAACACTCTTGCACTGCTGGTGGGAATGTGAACTGGTTCAGCCACTATGGAGAACAGTATGGAGGTTCCTTAAGAAACTACAAATAGAACTACCATATGACCCAGCAATCCCACTACTGGGCATATACCCTGAGAAAATCATAAATCTAAAAGAGTCATGTACCAAAATGTTCATTGCAGCTCTATTTACAATAGCCAGGAGATGGAAGCAACCTAAGTGTCCATCATCGGATGAATGGATAAAGAAGATGTGGCACATATATACAATGGAATATTACTCAGCCATAAAAAGAGACGAAATTGAGTTATTTGTAATGAGGTGGATGGACCTAGAGTCTGTCATACAGAGTGAAGTAAGTCAGAAAGAGAAAGACCAATACCGTATGCTAACACATATATATGGAATTTAAGGGGAAAAAATGTCATGAAGAACCTAGGGGTAAGACAGGAATAAAGACACAGACCTACTAGAGAATGGACTTGAGGATATAGGGAGGGGGAAGCGTAAGCTGTGACAAAGCGAGAGAGTGGCATGGGCAGGCATATATACGCTACCAAACGTAAAATAGATCGCTAGTGCGAAGCAGCCGCATAGCACAGGGAGATCAGCTCAGTGCTTTGTGACCACCTAGAGGGGTGGGATAGGGAGGATGGGAGGGAGGGCGACGCAAGAGGGAAGAGATATGGGAACATATGTATATGTATAACTGATTCACTTTGTTATAAAGCAGAAACTAGCACACCACTGTAAAGCAATTATACTCCAATAAAGATGTTAAAAAAAAAAAGAAATTCCCTTTTTGTTTAAACTAGCTTAAGCTTAGTTTCCGTCGCAACCCACAAAGTCCTGCTACACCTTTCCTGAAAGGCTGTCCAAATGTGTTCCCTCGCCACCTGTGAATCAGAGTGCTTACTCCCCACCCCAAACCCTCTACCACACTGAGAACTATCTTTAATAACACTTTTGTTCAAACAGAAATACACTCACAGACATAGAATACAAACTTACGGTTACCAAAGGGGAAAGTAGGGGGGAGGGAGAAATTAGAAGTTTCGGATTAACATATGCACACAACTATACATAAAATAAACAATAGGGACCTACTCTATAACACAAAGAATGATATTCAATATCTTGTAATAACCTACAATGGAAAAGAATCTGAAAAAGAAAACACATATATACGTGTACGTATATGTGTGTGTGTGTGTGTTTATATAACTGAATCACTTTGCTGTACTCCTGAAACTAACACAACATTGTACATCAACTATACTTCAATTTTTTTAAAAGCACAGCATTGTTCATAGATAGGCAAAAAAAATTACAAATCTTAAATTTCTAGCAAGACCGAACATTTGTATCAACCCTTATCCTTTTCTTCTTTAAACTGTCTATTTTTGCATTAACTGTGCACACGATAATGTTAGTAAAGCTTTTGTCTATGAATATTTTTTCTGGTTATCACTGGCTTTTTGTTAGTTTACGAATGTCTTTATATGCAGAAGTAATTTAATGCATGAAACCTATCAAATTTTTCTTTGCAATGCTCTTAGTTTTATTTTTAAAAAGTCTTTACCCATCCTGAGATTACACAACACTCATGTTTTCATTTTTTTAACTGAACACTTCGATCCAGCTGGTATTTTAGGTCATAAGAGCTTAGTGTGTATTTTTACCCAAAATAGTTCACCAATTGTCCCAGTATTCATTATTCTTTTTTTTCCAATTTATTACGATGTCTATTTATATCAGATATTAAATTCATTAACACTGTAGAGTTTCTTTCTTGATTATGCATGTGATCATGCTGAACTGAGTACCAATCTTGAGCAATTACTCTGCCGCTATAACTTTATGATACAGCTTTTGGATATTTTTTATTATGGTAAAACATGTATAACATTATGAAATTTACCATTGTAACCTTTTTTTTTTTTTTGGCGGTACATGGGCCTCTCACTGTTGTGGCCACTCCCGTTGCGGAGCGCAGGCTCAGCGGGCCCAGCCGCTCCGCCGCATGCGGGATCCTCCCGGACCGGGGCACGACCCCGTGTCCCCTGCATCGGCAGGCGGACTCTCAACCACTGCGCCACCAGGGAAGCCCAATATTTATCCTTTTATGTCCAGCTTATTTTACTTAGCATAATGTCTTCAAGGTTCATCCATGTTGTAGCATGTGTCAGAATTTCATTCCTTTTTTTAAGGCTGAATGATATTCCCTTGGATGTATATTTTGTTTATTCATTCATCTGTCAATAAACGTTTGGGTTGTTTTGACCTTTTGGCTATTGTGAATAATGCTGCTATGAACACTGGTGTACAAATATCTGCCTGAATCCCTGCCTTCAGTCCTTTTGTGTATATATCAAGAAGTGGAATTGCTGGATCAAATGGTTATTCTATGTTTAATTTTTGAGGAACTGCCATATTGTTTTGCACAGCAGCTGCACCATCTGATATTCCCACCAGCAATCCACAAGGATTCCAATTTCTCTACATGCACACCGACACTTGTTTTCTTTTTTGATAATAGCCACCCCCATTGGTGTGAAATAGTGTAGTACATTTTAATACATGATAGTACAAGTGTTCTCTCATTACGACTCTTTGTCAAAAAAAATTTTGGCCATTCTGTATTTTTCCTCCAGAACAATTTTGGGATTATTTTTATGTCCCCATAATATCTTACATGAATAATAATTAGAATTCTATTAAACTCATTTCAAATAAACATAATTCTTATCGTTAAGACATTTAACCCCACCCTCCACAAAGGAATAAAATCTTCTCTTACTTCCCTTAAAAATTTTAGTTTTCTTCATACTGAGACTAAACATTTCTTGTTAAGATTATCCCTATGTACTTCATATTTTTGTGCTACTGTGAATGGAATAATCAGCTTCTTTTTAGAAGATAATTTTTGGAGGAAGAAGAAGCCCCATAATTGACAATAATCCTCATTTATGAAACACCTGCTATTTTAAGATCAGTGATAAAGGTCAACAGTGCCTGTCTTCTACAGGGAAATTTACTGTAACAGAAAAGGAAACATTGACTAAAGCTTCATTGGATTGCCTCTTTTAAAGCACCCAGAAGATCATTCCCAAGGAGGCAAGTAAATCAGTCCTAAGTAGGCAAGTAAAATTGTGGGTAATTTAATGTTTAATCAATGTTCGTTATAGCTAACATTAATTTTGGGTCAAATTCATGATGCATGAGTTTTCCTGTGTTGTGCATGTGCTCTACATGACATTGGCCGCTCCTTGTGGATTTATACCCATTTTATTACTTCATTAATTTACCATTTAAATTATAACTGAAGTTACACCTGTATCTCTCCTCTACAATATACTTATATATTTGTGATGTATTGACTATCAACCCTTCAGTCAGAAAGATCATCTTTAATTTTACTATGGCTCCTAGAAAGAAGTATGATTCGCTTTATAGAAATTTAAGACATTCCACTCTGCTATGCAGCTTCCTGGCTCATTGCATAGAAAAGCTTCTATTGGTAAAGTTCTTCCCTTGTTGGGGAGGGGGAAATGTCAGCTCTGCTCTAGGTGCTGAGTGCAGAGTGCCTATACAATAATACACATCAAGAATACATGGTTTATGAAATTGAATATATATAGCCTAGTCCCCTGGATATGTATGAAGGTTTTCCCGTCCCCTTTCAAAAATGGCCTAAGAACGTCAAGAAAGGACAAAGACACCACCTAATACATCTTCCTCCCTGACATCTTCTCCTTGACAAGGGAAGAATGTCGTCAGTAGAAGCAAACAGTCCCATCATTAGGAGTCCTGATGAAGGAACACAGCAGCCCTGTTTGCCCTCATCTCTCCCTCAGCACCACCATTTCATGGTCCATGAGAGTACATGGCTTGTGGCTTCTCTGTTTTTTAAGATTCATACTTTGGGCCAATAAGGAGGAACAAAGGGTATTTTTGTACTACAGGAAATAAGAAAAGGAAACAGAAACCTATCCAGGAGAACAGTAGACTTCAGTCAAGTCATTATAACCCTCCACCTCATGATACCTATTTTAATATACCTGCTCTCCTCCCCCCACCAGTAATTCCACTCTCTTTCCAAGCCTTTATTTACACACATAAAAAGGTCAAGTAACAATAATATAAACTGCTCAAAGTTGGACCCAAAAAGTGACATAACTACTGCGGGTGATTCATAGCAGTTTTTTCCATGCTGCTACTGGGTCTATTCTAACTATTAAAATCTCTATCTTGGGGGCTTCCCTGGTGGCGCAGTGGTTGAGAGTCTGCCTGCCGATGCGGGGGACGCGGGTTCGTGCCCCGGTGCGGGGCGATCCCGCGTGCCGCAGAGCGGCTGGGCCCGTGAGCCGTGGCCGCTGGGCCTGCGCGTCTGGGGCCTGTGCTCCGCGGCGGGAGAGGCCACAGCAGTGAGAGGCCCGCGTACCGCCTATCTTGGGATATTTGTTCCAATTTTGGACGCTGGCATATAATATATTTTATTTACCAGATGTAATAGTACTATTATTTATTGCTCTGAGGAAACAGATAGTATCAGTTATTACTGATTAGGGCAAGGAAAAAAGATCCAAGTCAGCCATTAACTTGCTTTTAGCGCTCAACCCTTTATAAAAATAGCTACCAAAATTGTATCTATTTTTGGCTTTCAGGTTGGAAGGGCAATCTCAAACCAAGGACTACTCAATGTAATAAACCAGGGAGGAAAGTCATCTGAAATATATAAACCCATCTCCTCAATTTTCAACAATTCTAGTTAACAGAAAAATCTTATGTCTTCAGTAAATTGTTTCAACACTCTCTTTTTGCAACCTAAATCCAATCAGAGAGTATTCTCATGAAGTGATCTTAGCACTACGTATATAATTTGATTTGTCTAAAGCATAAATTAGGGAATTCCTGGGGGGGTCCAGTGGTTAGGACTCCGTGCTTCCACTGCAGTGGGCATGGGTTCGATCCCTGGTCAGGGAACTAAGATCCCACAAGCCAAGCAGCGTGGTCAAAAATAAATAAAAATAAAGCATAAATTAAATAGTAAAAATAACCTTAACTTGAAATCTAAAGAGAGGATGGCTGTTGTATAAGGACAAGCAAACAGCATAAATAAAACTTAAGGCTTATGATCACCTGTGAGCTGTAACCATTTTTAAGTCAACGTATCTCTTAATTAACCTTTTATACAGCCAAGGAAGGCCTCTGTCCAAATATCTTGCACCATCTCTGTATCAGTCATGATAGGCTAAGATCTGCTGAGGTAACAAATAACCGTACAATCTCAGTGGCTGACGAAAATATAAATTAATTTCTTACACTGTATGCCCATCATGGGTCAGCTGCAGCTCTGCTCCACCCTGTCTTCATTCTGGGATCAAGGCTGATGGAGCAGCCTCCATCTGAAACATTATTTGTTGCTGGGGGAGAAACTATCACAAAGAGGGAAAGGAGAATGTCACGTAACAGGAACTGGCTTTCCAAGTTTCTGCCCCAACGTGACATGTGTCACTCTGGATCATATTTCATTGGCCAAAGCAAGTCACATGATGTTACCTGAGTTAAAGAGGGCAAGAATATATAATCATCTTCTTACGGATGGTTGGTCTCCTTATCTCTAGTCTACTTCCCATCAAAACCGTCTCCCACATTGCTCCCTGGGGCCCTCTTCCAATTTGCCATATTCCTCCTGTGCCCAGAAATTTCTACAGCTGGGCTCCTCCTGTTGGTATACGTATCAGCACTGGAGTGTGGGGCAATAGGCCAGGGGAGTTCAGGAATAAACATGGTGACTTTTCCAGAATGCTGGCTGTACTTATAGCTTTAGAAATATAGTTTTAATTAAAATAAACGTGAATAAATTATTGACAAAATAAAAATTCGTAAGAGTCTCTTAAAAATACTGGTGTTTGACCCAATCAAAAAATAGGCAGAAGACCCAAATAGACATTTCTCCAAAGAAGACAAACAGATGGCCAATAAGCACATGAAAAGATGCTCAGCTTCACTACTTATTAGAGAAATGCATATCAAAACTACAATGAGGTATATCACCTCACACCAATCAGAATGGCTGTCATTAAAAAGTCTACAAATAATAAAAGCTGGAGAGGATGTGAAGACAAGGGAACCCTCCTACACTGTTGGTGGGAATGTAAGTTGGTACAGCTACTGTGGAAAACAGTAGAGAGGTTCCTCAAAAAACTAGAGTTACCATATGATCCAGCAATTCCACTCCTGGGCATATATCCAGAGAAAACTGTAATTCAGAAAGATACATGCACCCCAGTGTTCACTGCAGCATTATTTACAGTAGCCAAAACATGGAAGCGACCTAAATGTCAATCGACAGATGAATGGATAAAGAAGATGTGGTATATATGAACAATGGAATATTACTCAGCCATGAAAAAGAATGAAATAATGCTATTTGCAGCAACATGGATGGACCTAGAGATTATCATTCTAAGTGAAGACAGAGAAAGACAAATATCATATGATATCACTTATATGTGGAATCTAAAAACTGATGCAAATGAACTTATTTACAAAATAGAAACAGACTCAGAGACACTAGTTTGGGATTAGCAGATACAAACTACTACATATAAAATAGATAAATAACAAGGACCTACTGTACAGCACAGGGAACTATATTCAATATCTTGTAATAAACTGTAATGGAAAGGAATATGAAAAAGAACATATATACATATTTGAATCATTCTGCTATACACCAGAAATTAATACATTGTAAATTAACAATACTTCAAACAATCAATCAATAAAATGAGAATAATATTTTTTTAATGTTGGTATTTGAATTGGGTCTCATTGGGCTACTCCACATCTCCTGTTGCCATGGGTGCAGGTTCATCCACTCTCAAGTGTCCTTTAGGGGAAGAGGTTGGGAAACACCAGGGCCTACATTTTCTGGCACTTCCTGCCACTTTAGAGTGGCACTGTCCATTGTACTAACCAATAACCACATGTGGCTATTGACCACTTGCATTGTGACTAATGTGACTGAGGAACTGGACATTGAATTTTCTTTAAATTTAAACAGCCACACGTGGCTAGCGGCTACTGTATTATACAGCACTGATGTAGAACATTTCCACCTTTGGTAGGCGGAATACTATAATAGCCTTCCAAAGATGTCCATGTCTGCATCCCCAGAACATGTGCCTATGTTATGTTACATGGCAAAGAATTGTTTGCTAATCAGTTGACCTTAAAATAAGGAGACAGTCCTGGATTACCTATATGGGCCCATTCTTCTCTGGGTCCAAGTCCAGAACTAATATCCTTTTCTTGTTTTCCCTTAGTGCAATAGAGGTAAACAGCTGGATTCAAGCAGCATTTACTAAAAAAAACAAAGAGCTGGGAAAATAAGTAAAGAAAATGCACACGGGATCAATCAGAGACACAAAGGAATCTCACCCCAAGAATCTTAGCAAAAGTATGAAAGCACTTGCTGAGCCCACATCTCCTCTCCTCCAGTAACTGCTCATGAAACACAGACCACTTAGTGCAGTGGACCCCCATATTATTACTTACTTAGGGTGCTTCTCTATGGGTTTCCCTGCCCCTAGTCAAAATTGCAGCTTATTATTGTTCCTCAACATCTGAGGGTACTCTATGGAGGTACTCCGTCCACATACATCTTCGGGATGACAGCCACAGGAACAAATCCAGTTCCTAGTTTCTCCCCCAGGATCTCTGCACACTAAGAAATGATCCTACACCCTCTGGCCAGTTATCACCTCCACCCACTCATCTGGCCCTGTGACTCACCTCTCAGGTCCTCACTCCCCCTTCCCCACATGCCCCCCGCCTTTCAGGGAAGTGGTTTTTTATAATTAGAGTTCAATATTTAAAATTAGCTTACTCATTCAGTGACCATAACACAAAGAGAATACAGGAGGTTATGCTCTCACAAGGCCTTTCCTGGGTATTTATACAAGTCTGCCTAATATAGCAGCCTATTTAACAAGAGTGATCCAAATATGTTTTAACTCTTTAGGACCTACAAGTGCGTCTCATACAAAGTCAAACACACACTCTTACCCTTTATCTATAGAGGTCCCCAACTGGCATTACTCCAAATGGGGAAAAAAAAAAAATCTTTAGCAAAAGCCAATAGCAAAATATCATTAAGCACTATTCTTATTTTTGCATATAAAAATATGTTCATCTAGCTTTTTTTATTCCAAATTGGCTACTTTTCCTCCATAATAAAAAACATCAGACTATTAGATCATACAGATCTGACATGACTAGATTTAGAAAACAACATAAGTTTTAAAGGAACTGATAATATGCACTAACCCTTAATGTCAAAGCCAAAGACAGAAATTCCCTATGAACGCGTGAATCTATTAAGCAGGAGTCATTTTCAATTATTAAGAAGCAAAGATCTGTATTCTTTATAGAAATTAGAAATGGCAGAAAATAGCATCAACATTCATAACTGCTGCAGTTAGGACCAATAAAATTTTTAAATCAAATTAAAATCAGAGTGATGATAATAAGAGTAATGAAATTTATGTAGCACCCTGTGGCTCTATTTCCTCAAAGAAACCCGAGTCCATTATTTTACAGGATGAAGAAATCAGTAGGCACTGGTTGCATTTTCCAGGACCACTGGACTAAGGATTCACCCGCACCAACAGGGAAATAGATCAAATGTCACAGAATGTCATGCCCTTCGCTACTGCCCCTCTGACTCCACCATAGCATCCAGTCCCTCAGCTTCACCCCGACAGTCCGGTTCTGCTCGAGGCCAGGACAGGTTGAGCCTAGGAAATGTCTCCCTTGCTACTGGTTCCTTGTTTCCCCTGCCTTCATTTGGCTCTGTTGGGTCCCTATTCTGGGTAACCTGACACCCAAGGGAACAAGAGTCAGAGAGGGCTTTGGAACTGAGGAGTCAATCTTCTATAGTTTAGCACATCTGTAGCAGCTGAAAATATTTGTTTGTAAAGGCGTATGTGAAGATCCGACCCTGTCCACATAACACACCTTTCTCATAATCCTAAATTCCAAAATCAGTAGTGGTTATTCACCCATTTAAGGCCAAAACCACCATGAAAATCTAGTAGATGTCTCAAATCTTCTACCCAAAAAATGTATTCAAAATTTGCTCTTCTTTTTTTCATTCACTTTCAAGAGCTATGCAAACCTATCAAAGCCCAGCCACACCCTTAGGGGATCTATGAACTAATTCCACACTAAGAAACCTGCTTTAAGGTCTTTTTGCTTTTCCTTGATACACAGGATTAACATTAACTGGCTTCTCAAAAAGACAAATACTGTATGATCTCACTTATATGTAGAATCTGAAATAGTCGGACTCATGGAAGCGGTAGATAGAATGGTGGTTGCCAGGGGCTGGGGGAGGGGCCACAGGGAGGTAATGGTCAAGGGTACAAGTTTCAGTTATGCAAGATAACTAAGTTCTGGAGATCTACTGTTCAGCACAGTGCCTCTAGCTAACAATTCTGTATTGTATATTTCAAAGTTGCCGAGAGATAGATTTTATGTTGA
This sequence comes from Stenella coeruleoalba, assembly GCF_951394435.1. Lineage (NCBI taxonomy): Eukaryota > Metazoa > Chordata > Mammalia > Artiodactyla > Delphinidae > Stenella > Stenella coeruleoalba. The sequence continues at coordinate 54,971,441 of NC_137148.1, forward strand.
GTGTTCTTATTGCCAAAAAATTAATCAAAGGAGTGGGAGGAAACATTGGGAGGAGATGGATATGTTTATGATCTTGATGGTGGTGATGGTTTCACGGGTATACACTTATCCACAAGCTCATGAAGTTGGATCCACTGAATACGTGCGGCTTCTTACATGTCATACATCAACAAAGTGGTTTTTGATTAAATTAACTAGCTTCCCTCCCAGAAGATTGTGCTAAATTAATGTAGGGTGTTGCTTATTAATGTTCCTGTGTATATTGGGTTTTGTCAGGACAGCTGGACACCAGGACCCTAGTCTGAGTATCACTCTTGGGCAATTATGAGCTTGATGAGAAAAAATATAGCTCCGTGGAACTATCACTAGACTGGGCATCTAAGTCTTACTCCGATGAGCCAGTCTGTGCTGTGCTGTGCTGATACATCTTGTCTTAAGCACCCTTGGCAGGTAGACGAGAACACATATACCGAGAGCCTGGGCCTTGGGCTGCCCCTCCCCCAAGAACAGGGTGCACAGTAAGGGTACCTCCCAAAGGGTGGAGATGCCATAGGCACTTAAGAAACAAACGTTTTAAGCCATATCTAATTTGATATTTTAAACAAAAAGGAACATGTTTCTAATTGCACCTGAGTATCATGGAGTCAATTTGTACTCTTCACACAAGATGGAACTTCTCACCTGGAACATCTTTCAGAACCAAGAAACACTGGAAATCCATGAAAGGATTCTCCCTCTTCTTTGTGGGCCTTTGTTTCAGGCGCATCTTTCAGCAGTCGACTTAGGTACTCCTCCTCTTCCTGACATGGATTTAAGTCAAATACGAAGAAATTGTAGGTGATGAGGTCAGAAAGGCACAGAGTGAGAAGATGGGACTGTGGTGCCCATTCCCTACAGCAATTTCTCAGTCCAGGATAAAACTATGACAAGAGAAGGGTGAGAGGCTCCTCAGGGAAGCTATCAGGAAAAGCACAGCTATCACCAACAAGATTCTTTAATATGATATCTGTAGTGACTTCTCCCTACCTCTCTTTCTAGCTGTCAGATCTCTCGAAATGACTCTGGCTGTTTACATTACACTTTTGCGGCATTTCAAGCCATTTGCAAGGAAACACTGAATATATAGGCAAGAAATAAGATCTAAGCAGAGAACAGAGAAAAAGGGCAATAAGGGAGCTCAAAGGTGACAAGCAGGTGAAACCAACAGGTGTTCTGGAAGCAGCCTGTCCTCATAAGTCCATAAAGCATCAGAAAGCCCTGCTGTGAATGTTGCTTTGAGGGTGGAATTTAAAGTGAAGCCACTGGTGAAAGAGTAAGGCTATGCTCATGTTAATGAGGCGTCCCTGCCCAGAACTGATAACTTTTACACATGGGCTCCAATTACTTCAAGGCCTCATACTAAATTCCACTCCAAATTCTCAAAACAAATTTCATTTTATTTAACTTTAATTTTGAGAATTAATTTTAAAAGCTTCACATACACTCAGTTAGGTGGTATCATAAAAAATAAACAAAAAGGGCGTCGCCACACCAAAAGGTTTGAGGGTTTCTGGTCTGGAAAGCATTGAGAGCAGCAGTTCTCAACCCTGACTGCAATTGGACTCTCCTGGGATCCACTCCTAGAAAGTTTTATTTAATTTTGATGCCTGATACTCAGGCATCAGTATTGTTAAGTTTGAGAAACTCAGTTCGGGAAGCTTTTGATAACAAATGTGTACATAAGTATGCTCTTTTTTTTTTTTTTCGGTACGCGGGCCTCTCACTGTTGCGGCCTCTCCCGTTGGGGAGCACAGGCTCCGGACGCGCAGGCTCAGTGGCCATGGCTCACGGGCCCAGCCGCTCCGCGACATGTGGGATCCTCCCGGACCGGGGCACGAACCCGTGTCCCCTGCATCGGCAGGCGGACTCCCAACCACTGCGCCACCAGGGAAGCCCAAGAATGCTTTTTTAGTTTCTCAGGAACTGTTCCCACATGGACGAGATGCAAGCTTTGGTCCCTCCGCTTCAATATCCCTGCTCACTCCTGCCCACAGTCTCAAAAAAGGGATGTGGTGACTGAAACTCATTTACATCCTTATTATTCCTGCATTATCATTGTTTGTAAATGCCTTTTTTCTTTAATTACCCCTGCCTAAAAGGACATGAAGACAAGAGGAGACAAAAAAGCTAATGCAGCATTCCAGAAGAATCACCGGAGGGGGGCATGGGGCAGTCTTATTAACTTCATTGTGGTGATGTGTTATAAAATGCAAATTGCAGAAAGGGGGCAGTATTTTGTTAATAAATATGTCAATTAGGCAGAGTAAATGCCGTACTGCATGGAGCAGGGGGGAAAAAAATTCACTGAATGTAAACTCCATGCACAGCAGATTCCAGAGGGCGAAATGTAGTTAGTCAAACTACCTTTATGTTTTACACTGCTGCTCTTTAGCATAAGTAGCTAATAACCAATTTACATTAATGGTGAGGGCACAAATGTAAATCAGCCCCTTTTTGGTTTATATTACTGCAATGGAATCCTAACGCTAAAGTGTTGCACTTGGCGATTTCATTAAGGGAAAGACCTCAGAACCTGATACAGTCCTAGGGCCTGCTTCAAGGAATTTTAATATGAAACCAAAATTACACTGCACATCCTTGTTCACCACGTGGGAGTTTCCAGAAAGGGCTCTGCTATCAAATATTTTCCCCATCCACGGCTATGTCCACAACCCCGGGCTCCTGTGGGTGTTCAAAGTGTCCTGCTTGCCAAAAAATGCCTCCCAAGCCTGGGCCTGCAACAATATGGTCTTGTGCCACCGCAGCCTGGACTTCTGCTTGACTTTGCTTGCCGACCGGTAGCAGCCCTGACTTGACTCCAAACAAAGAGACCTTTGTATCAGATGGACTTTCACGGGTCCAGGTGGCTAGAGGAAGGAAGAGAGAGGGACCTTCAGGGCCTTCTGAGTCTGTGTTCCTACTAGCCACAAAGACGGAATGCAAATGCTAACAACAAGCATTTGTGCTGCCTGCACCAGTGGAAGTTTTCCATTTCTGGCCTCGTTCATCTGCGACCTCTCCTGCTCACAGGGTCTTTCTTTAGTCATGCTGCGCAAGCAGCTACCGTATAGACCCAAAGTTAATTTTACTACACACTTCAGTGTGTCACCGGAGGTACAATAAATCACGAGCCAATTTCCAATTTTGTTATGCCCTACTTGATAAGGACGTGAAGCATTCTTTCCCCCGACACACATGGTTTCAAACATGGGGATCAGAAGCAGGAACACGTCTCTCGATGCGCCGTGAAATTTTAACCTTCCTTTTGGAGAGAAGTTGACCCCCGCAGGTCCTATTAGAATAAAATATCAATGTATGCTTTTTTGAGTTTGGATCTTGGGTCCAGAAGATGCCTACAGGCCTTTCTGCTGCCGAACACCTCTTAAGATAAGTTGTTTTTTGAACAACTTCAGCAAATAAATTTGTTCAGATGAAGTACAAGTTGTTGGGGCAGAGTTTTATTCTGAATTACACTGCGTTGTTGTTTTTTTTTTAAAGGTACAGAATAAGATGCATACATATTTAAATTCTCATAAAATCATATTCTTAAAGATGGATAAAGAACCATTAGTACCCCTTTGACAACTTTTCATCTTAATTTGAGAATTGCCAGCATTAGCCCATTGCAGTGGTGGATTAATCTAATTCTAATAGGTTGGATCGTTTGGTTTTGGCTTTGGGGTTTTTTCTTGTATATTGAGTCAGGATTCAGAAGTGACGAAAACAACTAGCCCTTCATGCTCATTAATTCCCTTGCTGCTCTGTCTATACTCACAATGACAATAATACAGTATACTTCTTGAGGTCATTTTGAGTTCTAAGTAAGAGTTTACATCACTAACTGGCAACCACCACAGTAATAATTGTCTTAGGCAGTAATCATCGACGGAGACTAAAGCTAGTAGGTGAAAGTTGGGTGAGAAACAGGGTATGACATAGTCTCCAGGAATGTCCCCACAGGAAACGGAAGGATAGCCACCCAAAGTTGGTGGTAGTCTGATGAGCAAAATGGGAATGGGGTGGGAAGATCTGGAAGGTGACCTGTATTACTTGATTCTCAAAAAAAATGGTGTTAGGGTTTAGAAGAAGGAGGAGGAAAAGGAGGACGAGAAGAAGGAACACATCATTGGAGCAAAGAGCAAAGAAAACCAAAGAACTACATTCTCCACTACGGTCCCATAAACAAAGTACAGCCCAAGCTACACGCGGACTCACATTTTCATTTAGGCTCAAATTTCTGCCTTCGCAAGACACACACACGCAAGGAGGTTGGATGCATTCAGGTAAAGAGAATATAGAACATAAAGCAACAGGAAGTGCAGAGGTTTGAGGTACAAGTCCTAGGTTTAAATCCCAGCCCCACCTCTTGCTGGAAACACACCTTCTGAAAGAAATGGATGTCGGTAAGTACATCAATACAGTTCCAAAACCTTGATTGCCTATTGCACATGTATAGCACCCTGGGACAAGTTCTTTTCATTATTTAGAAATAAATGTTAAAAGGATACATACAGTCACTTTGGAGAACGATTTGTCAATATCTAGAAAAGTTTCAAATGTGCATTTCCCATGACTGAGCCGTTTCATGCCAGGATATATACCTTAGAGAAACTCACACACTTACATGAGGAGACACAAGATTGCTCGCGACAGTATTGTCTGTGGTAGCAAAAACTGAAAACAATCTAATTATCCATCAGAAAGAGATTTAATGTACACATTGTGATACATTCATAGTGGAATATCAGACAGCTATGAGAATGAATAAACCATAGCTACATGCATCCATAAGAATGACTTTTACAAAACTGAGTGAAAAACCATGAGAGAAAAACACATATGATAGGATTTCACAAACATATTATTTAAAAGCATTACCACATCTTGCTGAGGATACATAAATATATCATAAAGGTACAAAAAGTGGGCATGGGAACCAAATTCAGAAGAGCAGTTACCTCTTGGAAGGAGATGCAATCAGGAAGAGACATTAAAATGCTTGACAAGAGAAGTAAGGGTAGGGACTTTCCTGGAGGTCCAGTGGTTAGGACTCTGCGCAGGGGGCACAGGTTCAATCCCTGATTGGGGAACTAAGATCCCACAAGCCACGTGGCAGAGCCCCAAAAAAAACTAGGAAAAAAGAAGTAGTAAGGGTAAAGATATACAAGTATATAGGGCCTTTATACTTATTTTTATTTATTAAATCAAAGTGTGGGAACACATGTTTGTGGCATTATTCTTCATAAATGACATACGTTTTTGTGTGTCTTAAATATTACCTAATTATTAATTGCCTAATTTTCAAACAAAACTATCTACATATATACAAATATATGCATAGAAAATTTCTGGACAGAATCAATGGAAACTATTAATAGTATCTGCCTTTGGAGAGTGGAACTGGGGGTCGGGGGGGGCAATGTTCACCTTTCACAACTGTACAATTTCATTATTGCACAGTTTGAATTGTACTGTTTGAACTGGTACCATGTGAAAATGCTGCTCTCATAACAATTTTTCTAACAACTTAGCAAACATGGGTTATTTGATACTATCTACACACAGCTTTTGCATTACCGTTTGTCTAACTCATTGCCACGTGTATTTAAGCAGTAGACGAGCTCAGCTCCCCTTCTCAGGAAATGTGACCTTAACTCTGTAGAGTGATAATGGCCACAGGTGTCATGAATTCAAGCCACACCATTACGGATTTCATTCTATGGGTAATGTTTTGTAACCCTTCCATAAAACCCCATGTGTGTGATCTTATGAACCTTCAGGATATTGGAAAAAATAGTCTCAGTATATTACTTTGTGATAATGACAGTTGATAATTTGGGCCATGAAATAGAGCCTAGTGCCATTTCAAATTCAGTTCAACTCAATTCAACAAACGTTTATTGAATTCCTACCATGTCAGAGGCTACGGTAGAAATAGGAAGAACACATAAGTTCACACTGTTGAGGATAGAAACTTATATTCTAATGAAGTACAATTGGCCTTACTTTATCTTTTAAAACTAATCATCTAGATGTCTTGGGTTTGGGAGCAGATACTAATCCTCATTGCTTACTTTCTCTCTTCCCTCAACCCATCAGAATAGCAAGTGTCTTACAGTGTTACCGCCATTGTTCTCAAGGTGTGAGGAAACGTCCATACCATGCAAGCAACTCACAAAGACTCAGCAGATGCGCACACTGATTAGCACTGCGATCAAGTGAGTCTTACAACCAAGTTGATCCGGCACTTCTTTGATGATACGGGTAATCATTATCATGCAGCCTGGTAATCAAGGATAACTGGTAAATAATTCACGGAACGTATTGTAATCGATACAGCTCTGCCGGTAAGCCAAGATGCCTAGGGTCAGCTAAGTGGAGTAAGAAGAAGTTAGGTGGCCCAACTGAAAACTCCTAGTCAGCTAACCCAGAGGAACCCAAGCCTTTTCTTGCCCTCTCAGAGTCGCCCGCTGTCTTGTGTTTCCCAGGAGCCCCAGTAGACAGCCACGCCCACCCCACCCACCCCACCCCCACCCCCCGTAAGGATTCCAACTCTGACACTGCTGAGGTTTACAGCTGTGCTTGGTTTCCTTCACGGAATGGGGTCTTCTGCCATTTGCAGAGGAAAAAAAAAAAGTTAACGAAATTAGCTCAGACCTCAGGCTTTGGACCAGAGCTTGTAAAAGAAGAGGAAGGAAGTAGGACTAACCCTTCCCACCAGCACTGAAGGGGCCACAAGTGGGTTTGCGAAGGGCTGTGGCTTCAGCTTTCCTGTACCACTCCCTTCTTAAGGCCAGACCCACACTGAGGGAAAAGATCAAGGGATGTGATTCCAAAAAAAGCCTCCTGCCTAAAGTTTCTCCCCTGAAATTCTCCCAATTAGAGAGGCACGCAGACTAGCACCCTGAGACTGCAATGGGGGCCCTGAATCCTCGTCATCTCCCATCTCTGCATGGTTTTGTTTACTCAGCTTGGTTTCCCTTACGCAGCTGAGGGCATAACAGCAGTGGAAACTCTGATGGGGTGGGAATCATATGTGAGAAATCGTAAGTGGAGCAAAAGAATACGGCAGAAAATAGGACCCAGGATAGGGCAATTGGCCCCTGGGTACCTTAGCAGAGGAGAAGCAGAGAACACAAAAGAGAGAAGAGGAACTAAAACACACAAGCCCTCTTAAAAGAATATACTGGAACACACGGGCAGTAACAGAGCATGACTTCTGTCTTAACCTTGTGGCCCAAGCTTGTCTCCCTTCTCAGCTCATCGTATATATAATGAAAAGTCCCATGACTATCCTGTTTACTGAACTTAGAGCCTCAGGCCTTGTGTTCCAGCACTGCTGAGGCTACTGTAGGTCTTTTAGGCCTATCTTAGTATTCATCTGCTAATCTTGGTTATTATCCCAGACTTGGTCAAGCTCTCTGTATGAGTATAACATTCATGTGCTTAGACAAGGTGTGTGTGTATTCTAGGAATAGACTTCAAGTGCCTAGCGCCTCTGGGCTCGTTGCACTGATAATGCCAAGTAATTTGCCTGTGTTCTTGATGCCTAATGGAAGTGCCAGTCACCTAGAAGTCCATGGGAAGCGCTACGGAAAGGATAACCATGCCAGGAATGTTGCAAGGCACAGTGCTAGAACAGCAGAAAGGCAGTGGGGAGTGGACCCAGAAGAGTTAAGTTCTATAGGACAGAAATCAGAATTGTCCCTCTGTGAGAAGTCATCAGAACTTGTTCCTAGGGTCTCCTAGGCATGGACAATAATGGGTCCACACAGAGCTACGAAAGATTTCCTCAAGAGCATCGCCAGAACACGAGCTCTGCGGGATGTTCAGAGTCAGTATACATTTTGGAGCCTTTGCTTTAAATAGATGTAAACACATTTTCCCATTACAGGACTTCTCAGAGCCTTTGATACGTTACTATAAACTGTGGAAACCCAAGAAAGGACAGGATACTCAATGTTTCCCAAACTTATAATTTTGTAAAATGCAAGTTCATATTTTCTCGCTCTCTTTTCTCTTTTCCCTTCCACGTTACAGGGAAAAGCAGAGTCTACTCTTTCCTGCCTCAGGAGAGAGGCGTAGCAAGGTTTCTTGATTTCTATTTTCAAATCCAACAGGTTTAGAGGAAAGAGAGGTTTGGGGATCCCAAGAGCAGGGACACACGCTCACTATTCCCTCCCAGCTCCCAGCGTCAGATATTTGAGTTTCCGACCTCACCAAAGACCCTGTGTCCCAAGCACAGTTCAGCAGCAGGAGGGACCCCATCTGAAGGGACTGTGTAGGTTAGGATAGTGGGCACCTTCACATAAAGCAGTGTGGATAGACATCACCCCAATGCCTAGGCATCTGTAAGACCAAAGAATCCTGATACAACTCCTTGAAGGGAAAAAAATCAAAGACTCCAAGTACGTCCAAGTTAAAATTTCCCATCAATCTGGAGGGATGGCAGATAAGAGTTAAAATCAAACTGATTCACAGAAAATACGGAATTGCAATATTTCCCCGCACAACTAAGTTTACATACTAAATCCCTATCTGCAACATGCATTTGCCCACGGAGCCCCTTTTTTGTCGAATATCTCAGAGGACTAGTTTTTGCAGAACACACGTAAGAAAATACTGGCGTAGATTATCCCATTTTAGAAGAGACAAGCCCTGATCCATATTCCTGACTCAAGCACTGTTGCCCCTGTTGAAAAGCTGTGGTCTTCGCGTACATCTGGAAGAGAATCTCCAGATTCCTTCAGTTAATATCCAGGATGCTCAGAGAGAGCCGTAAGCCCTTCCAAGAAATATATTTGCTAGAATGGTGATGTTCGAAACTCCATTCTTTGAAAAAAATAAGTCTGAATGTCTAGTGAACAGTTAGAATTTTTAACAAAAATCCTAGGGAACACCAAAAAGGTGCACACTGGAAGAGAAGGAAACCGTCAAGGGCAAAAGTTGTTTTTCCTAACAGCCTCCTGAGCCAGTTCCCCTTAAGTCTACGAGCGCCAACACACGGAACAGAACTCGCTCCCTGCATGCACTGGGGGCCTTGGCTTTGACTGCTCCCTCACTCATGAGTGTGAAAAGATTAAAGGAGACGAATCTCAGAAGGCATTTAGCAGAGGACCTGGCCTGCGGTGAACACATCTGGCAGCGGTGGTCGTAGTGGTGACAGTGGAACCATATAAAACCAAAAGGTAGATGAACTTTCGCTTGAAGCACAGTCCCTGGGGGAGCCCAGTTGTAGTTTAGGTACATTGAAACTGCAGTGTTGTTAAAGTTATAGGAAGAGAAGCAAGGCATATCTGGGCTGGCAGTCCACCGGCCCAATTCAGTCCCTAACTATAGATGGGAGAGCATCTAATTAAATTTCTATCTTCCAAGGAATGTTTCAGGGTGTTAGACTATCATTGCTAATGACTTTAGATATTATCACTCATTTGTCAGAAATAAATCTTCTTCGAGCACCTAGAAACTGCAAATGGAGAAGAGATTCTAATAAGATGAATTCCTATGTTTTTGGATGACCTCTCAAGCCTGCATGAGATATGAGAGCATAAACATCTCTGACCCAGGGGCTACAGAGCTGATACTTTTTTAAAATTAATTTCTTGATCTTTGGAATCTCTCAAAAGTACAGCAATGCCTTTCCCTTTTCCAGATTCAAATTACTCCTAGAAAATAACCCTTCTATGACTATAGAACCACTGAGTGTTAATATTATTTTTTAATAGACATGATCCTCTTTTTTCCACCTTCAGTTGCTCCCCCCAACTTTTCTTGCGTGTTTGTTTTTTTGCCGTGTGGGCCACCATTACCTGCTCATTTCCATACAATGCAGCCATCATCTGGAATGGAGTAGTGAAGAAAGGTATTGTTCTTTCAGAAATCTCCCTCCCACACGAGGTATGTGAAATGCAGAATTGGTATTTTTAGCTTTTAAGTCTTTTTATCAGAAATCTCTCATTATCTAACTCATCTGTTCTGAGGAACATGCAGTCACATCAATAATTTTATGGCTTCCCTTGGAATCCAAAATTAGTTTAAAACCCATACATTTTCTTCTATGACCACCTCTCCTCAAAGTTGACAGCCTCGGAGTCCCGCACAAATTGTCTAAAAAGTTGTTCAACTGGTGACTCTTTGCGCAGCATCTCAGCTACAGTACTGGCTTTAATATTATCTAGTATTTGTTCCCTTGAACGATGGTTAACTTGGTTGAAAATCAAACATGTAAGTAGGTATTAGATGATCCTTTACCAAGAGGATGTAAAACACTGTGGTCAAGAAATCAGACCAAGTCTGGTCATATCCCAGCTCTCCCACCTACAAACTGGAAGATCTGATCAAGTTATCTTATTTCTCTGTGCTTTACTTTCCTTATCTATAAAGTAGGAATATCAAAGGAGTCACCTCAAAGAATCGCTACGTAGAGTAAACGTGTGCTAAGTAAAACACTTAGAATGGTGCGTGGCACGTATCAAGCACTCAAATTTTAGCTCAAGTAACATTAATATTAATAATATTGATTGCAGCTATAATATTAATCATAATATTAGTATTATTCCTGAATGCACACAGCCAAAGTTATTCCGTGGATGACTGTATAAATTACTGTTCTTTATACAGTTGCTAATATTCATTATGTGGGTTGTTGCTGCACCACTGCATTGATTCTGCCTAAGAAATGCCAGCACTTTAAATCTCTCATCTTTACCTATTTGCTTCTTGGTTTCCATCCACACACACACGCATGTGTGAACAGCAAATGCCAAAAACCCACACCTAGTACTGAGAAGGCAGCTTTACAGTCATTCGGCACAGGTTTTGGAGAGAGGATTCTACCTGTCATTGGCTTTAGGAACTATTCCCTGAGGATGCATTGCCCCTCATAGCAGAGTTACTGTGTTTATTATTAATACAACATAGCAATCCATGTAAGGGATGCACCTCTGCAATCTTCTTTCACTCTGAGGCTGTCTAGTAGATTGCTTAGCCTAATGCAAAGGAAGCCAAGCTCAGTAGAGTTGACCCACTAATCCTACTCCTGAGAATAAGAAAATACTTCAAATTGGGGGAGGGGGGTAAATATATATATATACACACACATATATATACATACATATATATATATAAAATAAACATTTGTTGCCTATGCAACCAGCAATAGGGAGATGATTAGATAAATGATGATACATCAACTTAATAGAACAGTATGGTGCAATTTTAAAATAGTTATGACTGTGCAACAACATAGAGGTCAGTGACAAAAAACAGAACACAAAATTTTATCTAGTTCATTACTGCCTGGTTTGTGAAAGGAACGATGGGAAATCTAAATGTCATTGATAGTTAAATACGTTATGATACATACATGCTAGCAAAATTGTGCGGCCCCATTAAAAAGAATAAGGAAGTTCTAAATGTACTGACATGAGAAGGTCTCCAACATATACTGTCAGGTAGCAAATACAAGTCCTAGATCCAATATGTGAAATAATACCCCATTAAATCCAGCTGGAGGGACTTCCTTGGTGGCGCAGTGGTTGGGAGTCCGCCTGTCGATGCAGGGGACGCAGGTTCGTGCCCCGGTCCGGGAGGATCCCACGTGCCGCGGAGCGGCTGGGCCCGTGGGCCATGGCCGCTGGGCCTGCGCGTCCGGAGCCTGTGCTCCGCAACGGGAGAGGCCACAGCAGTGAGAGGCCCGCGTACCGCAAAAAAAAAAAAAAAAATCCATCTGGAGTACATGCGTATGTGTGCACGTGTGAGTCTATACAGAGTGTGTGTATGGAGTCAAAGGTCTGTAAGGTTACATACTTAACGTGGATAGGGGTCCTGTCTGGGAAGGCTAAGGAAAACTAATGTCCATTCTACATTCTTCTATGCTGTTGGAACTTTTCATAATTAGCACTATTACTTTTATATTTTCAATAATTTTAAGACTTTGTACTATTATTATACCTAGGTTAAAAAAATGGTCACACATGGATCGGAGAAAGGCAATTTGTATGTTGGAGTGTGAGACTGTCAACAATTTTGGTATTCTGGTTTATTTCCTTTATAGTTAGTATGTTTTCGGGTGGGAAATAAATCAAAACTTGAGAATAGTAATGGCTGCTAGTTATTAATTGCCTACTGCAGGGGATGCTCTTGACGCAGCAATGCTCCCATCCCCTGGCTGCTGTGAGTGTCAGCAGATAACTCACAGCTGCCCCCTTCTCCAGGGAGCTACTTCACTGTCCCCACACCACCCTAGGAGCAGAGCTCATGAACTGACTAATGGGAATATAAAGGCCAGCCCCTGGCCTCAAGGTGGGGCAACACTGTGGTATAATTATGCTCCAGGGCTCCCTAAGGGATCAGGCTGAACTGACATCCACTGAGACTACATCCTCGCTTAGCTTTTCCCCCTGCTGTATTAGTCAGGGTTCTCCAGGGAGCAGAGAGAGAGAGATTTTTTTTATTATAAGGACTTGGCTTACACAACTGTGAAGGCTGAGAAGTCCCAAGCTCTGCAGTCACCAAGCTGCAAACCCAGGAGATACAATGGTACAGGTCCATTCCAAGTTTGAGTCTGAAGGCAGAAGACTGGTGTCCCAACTCAAAGACAGTAAGGCAGAAAAGGCAAATTCTCCCTTACTCAGTCTTTTTATTCTATTTAGGCCTTCAACAGATCGGATGAGGCCCAGCCCCATTGGGGAGGGCAATCTGCTTTAACTCAATTACCCGTTCAGATGTTAATCTCATCCAGAAACACCCTCACAGACACACTCAGAATAATGATGAACCAAATACCTGGTCGCCCTGTGGCCTTCTCAAGTTGACACATACGATTCACCATTACACCTGCCTTATTCTTTCTTCTCTCATATGCCTTCTCCTGAGAACATTCCCCCAATAAATCCCTTAAACAAGAATCCCCATCTCAGGTTCTACTTCTAGGGAATGTGACTTCAATTACCTACTATGTGCCAAGAACTTGAAACACCAGTCTTCATTCCTCAGTCCTCATGGCATAAGGCAGTAAGGTGGGAGGTTAGCTATCATAACAATTAGCAGAATGGACTTTGAAATGAGATATACTTTATCTCAACTTGTGGGTTTAAAAAATATATATTAGCAGGATAACTTTAGGCCAGTTACATAACCTCCCTCAAGCTCAGTTTTTTCATCTGTAAAATGGAGCTAATTATGGTCCTCCAAGACTTAACTGACTTGTTGGGAGGACTCAACTGGCCCCTCCGTAAGTGTCTATTGAGTGAATGGAAGGAGATAATGCACCACAATGTTCATATATCACCCTCGGGTACAGAGTAATATCTTAATAAATATTGTCTACCAATACTCAGGTACCAGTTAAAGTCTATCCCCTTGAAGTCTAGGTCAGCTTGGATAGAACCACCAAGACCTATGAAAATCCAAAGTTCTCACCAGCTTTCTGCAAATTCCCAAGGGCTCCCATTCTCATCTGTCTCCTGGGCACCTGTGTCATCTCCTTGATCCAGACCCCCTCCACTTGTATAATATACCCACACGCTAACTTCCATGAAACATTAGTGAGCATAACCAACTTTATCAAGGAGGAGCGGAAGGCAAGTAGACCAGCTGAGGACATGGAAAACGGAGACCATCACAGCCACACACACACAACTTTAATAAATCAGGGAGCATCGTGGTTCTTAACACACCTCTGGCCCTCCACCACCAGCACCGGCACCATCTTGCCATTTCCCCAGCCTCATTGCCTTTCTCCCTCCTCCTTATTGGCTCCTCTCACCTCTCTCCTCCCTTCTCTCCTTGCCCCATTCTTTTCCCTCTTCCGAAATCAATGCCATTCTCCCAGTACCCACCTACTCCCCCCAACTCCCATTCCCAGACTTTGACAACCCAAGGCACCAGCAAAACAGGGGCCTTCCCTTTAACCAGACCCACCCTCTTTGGAAAGGAGCTTTCATTTTAAAGATGAAATGTTGGTTCCTATAACACTATGTGTACAAATCCCAATGAGGGTGAATTTTAGCTTCATGTTACATAGGAAGGAACTGAGACTGAAAGAGCCTGGATCCCTTGCCCAAGCCAAAGGGTAAAGTGAGGATTTGAACCCAGGTCTGCTTTAATTCCATGGCCAGTCCTCTCAAATGTTGCACTACCAAAAATATTCCAGGAGGCTACTTGGCGATATTCAAGTCTGTGACAACAGTCTGTACCTTAACTTTTAGCCAGCTGTCCCTTGAAGATATGCCAGTGCTTTCAAGGGGCTTGGGCAAAACTGCATGAATTATTCAGCACGAACTATCAGTCCCATTACAGAAACAACACAATAAACGTAATCCACCATCTTCTATGAAGAGTGATTTTCATATTCATTTGAGATGCCCTATTCTTTTCATTTCACTTCTTCTGACAAGTTGTTTGTGCATACAAGCTCTTAAAGTCTCTTTTACTTGGAATTACAGAATGTAATAACCCAGTGCATAACAAAATATGTGTTCATTGCATATTTGATGATTAAATGAATGGCAATGACAATGTTTCAAGAGTGTGCAGCAGAGGCTGGGACGCTGAAGGGATTTTAATCCCAATTTCTGAGCCCCCAAAAAGTGAATTCATTCTTCATTACTTAATAATGGTCCTACAGACCCAGAGTCAAGCTCATCTCACCATACCTCTGCAAGGATTAATTTATTCCAACAGATAAAATATTTTCCTTTCCTTTTTGTTTTTTCAGTGAAAATTCTTAGTCACTGAGTTATTTCATGCCCTAACCAAAAAGAAAAAAAAAAAAAAAGGATTGTTCAAGTGGCAGCACGCTGAAGGCTTCAACAGTGTTAATCTAAAATAAGATCTGAAAAAATGAGATCTGCGGGTCGACAGCAATTTTTACTTCACATCTGTGTTGTGTTTCAAAGCAAACACCACAATTCTGCAAACATGTGCAAAGGGAGAAATACTCAGTGGCCAAATTTTTAATTTCGAAACTCCACAGTGAAAAATTTGCAAAGGGACTTCCCCATAAGGCCACTGTTCCCTAAAATGTCCTCACAGCCCATCAGTCCCTTTGGCTAATTTCCTGAGAATTACAAGAACCTTTCAGATAGTTACTGGCTTTAAAGAATTTTCCCATGACATTCAGCCAATTTTCATCTCAAACGTGCCACAGATCAGCACTGCGGCTTTAAATAAGTCGTTAAATGGCTGTAAGCCTTAGTCTCCTCCTGGGTAAAATGAGAGGCTGGCGCTCGTGCTCTCTAGAGCTCCTAACGCTGATATTTCATGATCCAATCAAGCTCAAAGAGAAGGAGATGCAAACTGCAACACCTAGGATTGGCATTAGGTATAAAGGCACATTTCTGGAAGCTAGAACTGCTGGTGGTGGGGTCACCAGACCCCCATCTCTAGACTCAGGTTTCCTCCTGAGCTGTAGAGGGTGGGTCCCATACAGGAAGGGCCGAGGCTGCCATCCAGTCCCTGTGCGTGCACAGATGGTGCAGCCTCCCCCCAGAAGGGTGGCCTCTTCTTAATGCACTCAAAGGAACCTTCTGGGTTCCTTTGAAAGGAAAAGCCAAGTTTAATAAAAAATGTATCTTTGGGCACCAGCCTATCTGCTCAGAGAATGTCAAGCCCAGATGCAAGAGGGTCTATAATTTCCTATTCATCTCTCACACTTAAATGGTAACAGCAAAGCCAACTTCAGAAAAATGAAAGAACTGCCCCCTTAGAGAGATTTTGTGAGAAAAATCAGTGTAGGATATAAAGGACATTTATTGGTGAACAGGACTCAGAAGATACTGAGAATTGGATTCAGATATACATCCATAATTTCAAAGGCTGTTCTGATGTGTGTCAGGCCTCCTGAATACCCAGCCTCCCCCACCAGTCAGGCTATCACCCTTTTCTCCTGTTTTAAGCCTGGTTTCTTAACCCTGGTGCCCCAGATAAACCCAGGAACACTGAGAAGTCCACACCACACAGTGAATGAGCCGAGCCTGACACACCTTAGACTGGGGGTGTGGAGAAGACAGGTGACCAAAGAGAGACGATGAGTGGGGGCAGGACGTGGCCATCACATCCACCACTCACACCGTTGTGCATCTCACACTGTTTGGGGCCACGTCCAGGAGAGCCCCGAACCCTGTTCCAGGAGCTCCAGCTGCTTTCTGGGATATCAGGGAAGACATCTTGAGGAGGTAACATTGAAGTTGAAGTCTAAGCAATGAAGAACCAGGCCTAGGAAATGTAGAACCGCACACACAAAGAAGGCCAGAATGTTCAGGAAACGTAAAGAAGAGCCACGTGGCTAGAAAACGGTTCATGAGGTATACCGGCTCTAGATGAAGCTGGAGCGGTGGGCAGAGGCCAGATCAAACAAGACTTTGGCTTATGTTGGGTTCCCCTGAATCAGGCCATGAGCAAGGATTTTAAATGCAAGGAATCATATTCAGGGAGCAGGAAAGTCAGATAGGAAGGGAAGAGCAGCAGTATGGGCGCGTGAGTGAGCTGTGGGCAATGGGGCTCAATTCCGGGGTTGGGGGACGGGGGGAAGAGCCTCTGAAGACTGCAGAGCACACCTCAGATTTCCACCAGCTGAGGGCCAGGAGAGTCGGGGTATTTATCCACCCACTCTTGTCCATCACTGGTTGGGACCTGCTCCTGGGGCATTAACTCCCAGGGGCGTTCTGCCTAGCCAGCTGCAGTCAGAAACCTCAAGCATAGAGTTGCAGGTGACTGCAGTAGAAAACTGCCCCAGTACACAGGTACAGTGAGTCCCAAGGAGGTGTGGGCATGGCGCCAACAGCACCTGCTACAGCCTTGCTGACAAAGGTGAGGGCTTTGGATTTTATTCTTTTTTAAAAAAATCATTTGTATTGGAGTATAGTTGCTTTACAATGTTGTGTTAGTTTCTACTGTACAGCAAGATGAATCAGCTATACGTATACATATAGCCCCTCTTTCTTGGATTTCCTTCCCGTTTAGGTCACCACAGAGCACTAAGTAGAGTTCCCTGTGCTACATAGTATGTTCTCATTAGTTATCTATTTTATACATAGTATCAATAGTTGCACTGTTGGTGGGAATGTAAATTGATACAGCCACTATGGAGAACAGTACGGAGGTTCCCTAAAAAACTAAAAATAGAACTACCATATGACCCAGCAATCCCACTACTGGGCATATACACTGAGAAAATCATAATTCAAAAACAGACATGTGGGGCTTCCCTGGTGGTGCAGTGGTTGAGAGTCCGCCTGCCGATGCAGGGGACACGGGTTTGTGCCCCGGTCCGAGAAGATCCCACATGCCGCGGAGCGGCTACGCCCGTGAGCCATGGCCGCTGAGCCTGCGCGTCCGGAGCCTGTGCTCTGCAATGGGAGAGGCCACAACAGTGAGAGGCCCGCATACCGGCAAAAAAAAAAAAAAAAATTGACATGTACCACAACGTTCATTGCAGCTCTATTTACAATTGGCAGGACATGGAAGCAACCTAAGTGAATGGATAAAGAAGATGTGGCACATATACACAATGGAATATTACTCAGCCATAAAAATAAAAAAAATTGAGTTATTGGTAGTGAGGTGGATGGACCTAGAGTCTGTCATACAGAGTGAAGTAAGTCAGAGAGAGAAAAACAAATACTGTATGCTAACACATATATATGGAATCTAAAAAAAAAAAAAGGTTCTGAAGAACCTAGGGGCAGGACAGGAATAAAGACACAGATGTTGAGAATGGACTTGAAGACATGGGGAAGGGGAAGCTGGGACGAAGTGAGAGAGTGGCATGGACATATATACACTACCAAATGTAAAAGAGCTAGCTAGTGGGAAGCAGCCTCATAGCACAGGGAGATTAGCTCTGTGCTATGTGACCACCTAGAGGGGTGGGATAGGGAGGATGGGAGGGAGACGCAAGAGGGAGGAGATATAGGGATATATGTATATGTATAGCTGATTCACTTTGTTATAAGGCAGAAACTAACACACCATTGTAAAGCAATAATACTCCAATAAAGATGTTAAAAAAAATAGTGTATATATGTCAATCCCAATCTCCCAATTCCTCCCACCGACACCCCTTTCCCCCTTGGATTTTATTCTAAGTGTAATAGGAAGCCACTGGAAGGGGTTAGAGCCAGGCATCGCCACTTCCCAGGGTACACTGAAGATGGCTGTTCTTGCAGCTGTGGAGAACCGTGGGAGGGAGGGTGCAGCACAGTGTGGAGGAGTCACTGGTTCTAAAGGCCAGTGTAGTTCAAGGTTAAGTAATTCTCTCACAGCTTCCTCACAGAGGCTGACCCCAAGCATCTCCTGACCTTACCCACCCTTTCAGCTGTCCCTTCCTAAAATCTCCCTCCTATTTTCTTTCCCATGGATGCTTAATCTCCTCACCTCTGACCATTCAAATTTAGGCTCTTCCAGAAAGACATTGGCCCAAGCTTTTCCCTCACTTAACTGACCCACAATTTGTCATTTACACAAGGATTAGGTCCTACCTTACCTCGTGGCAACACTCTACATCCACTAGCATATGAGAACAGAGGGCAAAAATTCGACTCTCAAAAAGCAGGTGGAACAGTATTAAGCCAGACAGTCTGGGTTCGAAGTCCGTCTCTCCCACTTACTGCCCACATGACCTGTGACAAACTACTTAACTTCACTGACGCTGTAAAATGGGGATAACATGTCTTCCACCGAAAGCGGTGAGAAGTACACGAGATATTACAGGTACAAGTACCTGGTACGTAATAAGTGATCAATAAGTAAGTGTCCGTTATTATCATTATGTTACCGTGTAATTAACATTCAAGTGTGTCCTTACCACAGTCAGAAAGAAAATAAAGGTGAAATACATACACACACACACACACACACACACACACACACACCCCTTTTTTATTCTGATGATCTGTCTGGTTTGGAGGAATCCAGGCCAACGTTTTCACCCATTATCCTGAAAAAGTATGCACTGGCTGTATGCACTGTTCCCTGAACATCTAAGAAGTCACTTGACTCATTGCCTGGGCACTTCAGAATGTCAGCATGAAGAACACCAAGCAAAATTTAAGGAATATTAAGTAAACACCTGATGTTCCTAGTGCTGAAGGAGAAAAGAAGCAATTTGTTCCTATTTTAAAACTATTTCAGAGGGAGAAAATACTGATTGGGCCTGGAAATTCAAGTTTTATGAGCAAAAACTATTAATATGATGTGAAGGATTGGGTCCCACCCACTCTTCCCCCATGGAAGTGAAGAACATATGACTTTGGCAGCAATCAAAATCTAAGGGCTTTTGCCAATGATGAGTTCTTCCATCAAAAAGATAAATTAGAGACTATTTGAGACTTGTCTGGTTTTGACTTCCACCCATTCCCCAGTGACCACAATTAAAAATGGGCCAAACATCATGTTCCTCAATTATACAAATGAAGGTTGAAAATTACGTATAAGTTGACCATTTTAACAGGTATGCTATTTGAAAAACTAGGAGTGGGGACAGAAATTCTTACTCAAAGACTCCCCTTTTCCCTGCTACACCCCATGATTACTAAGCTTGCAGACTATGTGAAGACACTTCCATTAGGGAGTAGTTTAAAGAGCCTTGAACTTGGAGCCAGGAGATTCCATCTTTGGACCTCAGTTTTGTCATCTGTAAAATGAAAATGTTGTATTACGAGTGATAAGAGGTCTTTAAATATCTTTGGATTTAAGTATTTTATGCTGTCAGGTGCTGCTAAGAGAACTCAACCAATGTTTCCCTCCTAAAAGGTAAGGAGGGCTTCTAAACTTTTCCGGAAAGGAATAAAAGTGATGGAGAAGGAGTAGAGGCAGGGCACGGAGGGAGACGGGCACAGTAGCCATTCTTACTACGAGGCTCTCTGGAAGCCACTATGAAGGAACTATACTCAACATTTTGTTGGAAAGGAAAAAGAAGAATCTGAATCACTTTGCTGTACACCTGAAACTAACACAACATTGTAAGTCATCTATACTTCAATTTATTTTAAAAAGTCCAAAAAAATTTTTAATAAATAAGTAAAAGAAGTTACACGGAATAAATGAGGAGTCGCTCAGGTGACACAGCCTCCTACCCTCTACAGGAGAAATGAAGAGAAAGGCTCATCTTCTCCACAACTCTAAAATATCCAAGCTTTACATCACATATTCAAGTTTCAAAGTATTTTCAAAGTCGTTTCGATACTTGTCAACACTCTAAGCCTCCTTCTGAATATCTAATAAATTTTAGCATCTTCCCCCCAGAGTTTATATGTCAGAGAACAACACTTCCCTTAGTGTTTTATTTCAAGGAGTGTTCTGCGTCCGCACACTCCAACATTACAAG
The DNA here is from genome assembly GCF_951394435.1 of Stenella coeruleoalba. Classification (NCBI taxonomy): domain Eukaryota; kingdom Metazoa; phylum Chordata; class Mammalia; order Artiodactyla; family Delphinidae; genus Stenella; species Stenella coeruleoalba. The sequence continues at coordinate 54,991,809 of NC_137148.1, forward strand.
GACCGTGGGGGGTTTGGATTGCCTTTGACAATTCTTCTACCAGCCCCGTGTTCATGCAGACCCATCACCAAATTGTCAACTCCATCCCCTGCACCAAAAAAAGGCAGAATGTCTTAAAAGTTCAGAAGGATGGTCACCATGAGCAAATTCCCTTTTCTCTTCTCTTCTCTCAACAGATGGCCACAGAGAGGACAGATATAGAGATATAAGCAATATACGCCTGAGCTGAAGTAGTCAGCTACATTGCAGCAATGATTATGCCTGTTGCCCCACAGGAGTTTTGTTCCTGCCATCGTGATGCTAATATAGGGCATCGGTTCTCAAACTTGAGTATGCAACAGAATCACGTGAAAGATTTCTTAAAACATAGATTGCAGCCCTCCACCCACTCTCCCCAAGGTTTCTGATTCAGTCACTCTAGGATTGCGCCTGAGAATGTGCGTTTCTCACAGGTCCATCTGCGCCTCTGATGCTAGTGGTCCAGAAACCACACTTTGAGAATCACAGGCATGGGGAAACCTGTGAGCCTCCGGTGAAGCTGGAGCCTGCTCGTCCCTGAGATCAAAAGAAGTCAGGGAAGGAAATCTGGGCTCATTTTATTTCTTCTTTAAGTTCAGATCCAATTAGCATTTACTGAGTTATGTAAGGCACTGGGTCAAATGCTTTCAAACACTTAATTCTCCCAATGGCCTGTGCTATAGCTATTGTCATCCTCATTTTAAAGAGAAGCAAATTGAGAGATTTGCTTCAGAGGGATTAAGAAACTTGCCCAAGACCACAGAGCTAGTAAGTAGAAGAGCCAGAATTCAAGCTCAGGTCTTCTGACTCCAAGTCTGTCAGGTGACCTCAACAATGCTGTGTATTCCCAGTCTCTAGGAGGCTGCCCAGGGACTCAGGGCAGAGGTCGTAAATGGCATTGATGGAGGATGGGGAAGCACTGCGGAGGGACATTAAAGGGACTCTTCGCATGCACGTCTGGCTCAGCGGGCTGACAGACCAACTCCTTTCCCTGTACCTCAGCTCTGCCAACTGAGAAAGCGAAGACTGAAATAGTTACCACCTACCCCCCAGCTTGTTCCCAAGAATGAGATAAGAGCTCCCGGCTATTACATAAGAAGCATTTTTCTTTCCAATCCCTCTGCTTGCTGAGTAGCCCGAAAGGCTCCAGACCTTATAAATGATGGGATTCACCTTTACTCTCTTGAACCCTTTGCAATGGTCACCCTGTTCTCCCATCCTGATTCCTACCTCCCCTGTGGCCCTAACGTCTGCAAGCTGGGAACTCCAAGTGCAAAGCGTGTGCCTAAAATGACGTGAGCATTTCAGAAACTCCGTTTGCTCCTGCTGAGTGACTGATGGAGAGTTGTTCTGACAGCTCGGCTGGGCACATTTTTAGGTGTTCCTCAGAGTCCGCCCTCACTCTGTACCTCGTGGGCCCCTAAGACATATGCCGTAGGCTCTGCCTGCCGAGTAGCTGGCAGGAGGCATGTTGCACCTATTCTGTCAGCTTAGAAAGGCTGTGTCAAGAGCCTCATCCTCTTAGAATTAAGACTCTTTTGTCGTGCTTCACTGGTCTCATCTAATGAACTGAGAGAAATGCCCGGATTCCACGTTAGTCAAAGACTGAACATTCCAGAGAATACATAAGGATTCTGGAGTCCAAGTGACCAAATAAAAGGTTGATTTCTTTTCGTTTCATTTTCTTGGCTTTGTGTCTCGAAGGGATGGCCAGCCTCCCTTTTCCCCAGTCTCTCCTTGTGGATGTTTGTTTATTAGTGGAGGAGAGTGAGATCCTGAAAGCCTTCCCCTTGCTCTGAAGTTCTGATTGTAATGGAAACAGTCACCAGGGGGTGAAGTGTCACTGTGGTTATCTAATGATCGAGGACAGCACGCCTGAGAGACAGCAAGGAGCCAGGGTCTCTGGCTGTCACCACATGGCTTATTCTGCCTCTACTCTCTCTGTCCCGCCAGTGACTAATTGATTTGTGAAAGCACTTGGAGGTACTCTGAGGGGGAAAGACACTTTATATCTCCTTATGACAAATCCTCAGAGGAACAAAAAATCCATTTCATGCACAAATTTCCCTGCTTGACTCTTTCCTCCATTCAATTCCCAGTTAGCTAAATCTTCAGCACCCAAAGAATTCAGAGACAAAAAAAAAAAATCTTCTGATGGCTGGTTCCTGCCAAAGAAAGAGATTTGCACATGAAGGAAAAAAAAAAAAACAGAATCGATAGTAAAAATGAGAAACAGAAAAGTAGGCAGTAAAGAAGGAAAGTAGTTCTGTGGTCCTTAAGGAACTAATTTAAGACAATTACCAGATCCCAAAGTCAACAAGTTCTGTTTCTAACACTGGCCACTAGTGAGGAGAACTCATGAAAAGCCAGAACCTTATAGTGCAGCCTCCTGGCAACTTCATTTTATCACAAGTAAATTCTAATAGACTTTTTTTTTTTTTTTTTTTACCTCTGGCGACCAATCTAATGTTTCTATACATAGACTCAAAAGCGCTGTCAGCCTTTTGTAAATTCATCCCCCAAAATGTACCGAAGGGTTGATTTGGGATGTCTTGCTGCCCAGCTGGGGCTGAAACTTGCATTCTGACTTACTGATTCAGCTTCTGCCTACAGTGCATTTGCTTTTTAAAAAGAGTTTGCCAGGGCTGCAGAAAGAGTTGAAGGAATATTGATAAGAGAACTGAGCTTTTATCAAAAGCAGCTTCTTGTAAGTGAACTTGGCCCAAATTCAGAGTTCTCCCCCTGTTGCTGACTGATCCCAGGGTACCCTTGGGTAAAAGCCAGTAAAGTCATTCCTGGGCCTTTTTTCCATGCAAATGTTAAGCTCCTTGGACAGCTGGGATAAGGAGGCTAAATTCATTCATTTATTCACTCAGTATTTATTAAGTACCTGAAATGTGCCTGACTCATAAGTAGAACTTATTTTTTAATCACTAATTGTAATGTTTGATCTGCAGAAATAACTTGTCCGTTGTTTGGAAGCAGGACACCATGAGACAGTGGATGGGAAGAGAAAATAGAGGAAACTACTTTTCTCCCTTCTTCACAGCCCCTCAGATAAGTTCCACGGGGAGGAGAGTTTTGAAGCATTGAGCCACTTTCAGATTGCAAACTACAGTGAATTACTTTGGCAAGTCCTATTCCATCAGTTTAAATCTGACACAGAATAACACATAGCTTTCCAGAACCAGCTATGTCCAGAACCCATGTTAATTGCTTAGGACATTTTCTAAAATACCTACCTACACAGAAGAGAATTTTTTAAATGAATTTTAAAGACACTCAAAGGTTATCCTCCCCCCATTGCCGGGCTCTCTCAATGGCCACAGGTGATCAAGCAGCCCCCAAATCAGACACTAGTCAAAATAATACAGCTGATCTTTTAATCTTTTGCAAATTCAGTCAAACAGCCATCATTCTTGTTCTATAAAATGGATAAGTATTTTTTGTCCAGCTTCACAGGATTCAAATCTATCCTTCATTGCTGCATAGACAAAATAATGCAATTATAATAAAAAGAAGTTGTATTTGAACAGTCTTTACTAGTTTATAAAACACCGTATAGTTTATAGAAGCATTTAATCAAATAACTTTAATATTCAGTCAACAAACAATTATTGGCCTAATAGATCTCCCTGGTGCCTAGCTTAGGGCTTAGTGGATGAAGAATAAGATATGGTCTCTGCTGTTAAGAAATCCAGAGTCTAGTGGGTGAGAAAGACAAGTTAGCAATAACCACAATATAAGTGCAATAGAGAAATATAAAGGTGCAGGGGTAGATAGAAGAAAGATAACAGACACAGTATTCAAAATTTAAATTGGTATTTGGGGGAGTTCTGTTTACTTATAAGCTCCTAGACACCAGGTACATCTAGGTTTATGTGCATACACAGAAACATAATAAAGTTTTTTTGTTTGTTTTGCGGTACGCGGGCCTCTCACCGTCGCGGCCTCTCCCGCTGCGGAGCACAGGCTCCGGACGCGCAGGCTCAGCGGCCATGGCTCACGGGCCCAGCCACCCCGCGGCATGTGGGATCCTCCCGGACCGGGGCACGAACCCGTGTCCCCTGCATCAGCAGGCAGACTCTCAACCACTGCGCCACCAGGGAAGCCCTTAATAAAGTATTTTTGATGGGAGTGCAAGACTGAGGGTGGCAGCTATTATAGTGGAAGAACTGGTGGTGGAAGAAGTGGTGATGATGGTAGGTTTTGGAAGACTTGGGCATTTCTTGGTTCATCAGAATTGATGTCCTTTCCTGGTATAGTACCAATTCCCAGCCATCCCAGAAACATCTCTGTTCCTAGCCTGACAGTCCATTGGTTCACTGTGAGCCAATATACACACAACCACAGCAAACAACCACCACAAAATATTAGCAGTAACCAAGTATGTGGTAACAAATCACGTGCTAAAGAACTGACAGCCAGGGCTTCCCTGGTGGCGCAGTGGTTGAGAGTCCGCCTGCCGATGCAGGGGACACGGGTTCGTGCCCCGGTCCGGGAAGATCCCATATGCCGCGGAGCGGCTGGGCCCGTGAGCCATGGCCGCTGAGCCTGCGCGTCCGGAGCTTGTGCTCCGCAACGGGAGAGACCACAAAAGTGAGAGACCTGAGTACAGAAAAAAAAAAAAAAGAACTGACAGCCAGTGGCCACTTAAAGATGTACCAAGATGCCAGGAGAGCAAAAAGGAAACCCTCTGCTCAAACCTGCCTTAGATTAGTTGAGCACCATTTGCATGAACAGAAGAAGCAACAATCATTTTGAGGAGAGGGTGAAAAAGCCAGGCAGGGGAGGAAGAAACCAAACACGAATTGAAAGCACATGACACAAGCCCCTGGCTCGTGGAGCCTCACAAGGAAGAGCATGAAATAAGTTTCTTGCAGAAGGGCGACTATCAGAAAGAAAAAATGGTTGTAATAAATCCTAACAAAAGCCAACAAAAGAAAATGTTGGACAACTTGTTAGATAAATATTCAGTAAGGCTGATCCACCTCACTGGGTTGTTGTAAAGAACAGCTAATAAAAAAAAGATTGTCAAGGACACTGCAAACACAGAAGAACTAACCAATAATAAGAACATTAATAATAAGGGAGGGCCTAGGAATGAAACCAGTTCATCAAGACCAAAGATGTTGAGCAACCAGCACAGAAATAAAGAAAACAGATACAATTGCCTGGAGGTAGTCCAAACAAACAAGAACCAAATACTTTTTTACTCTTAAGTTTGCAAAAGAAGACAAGTTTACAGGGTATAAGACTATAAATAAATATTGGCCAGTGGGGTCTTGCTTTTCCCTGGCGGCAGCTCCCTTTGAAATGACTTCCTGGATGGAGGGGGTGAGGGAGTTGAAGGCTCCTATCCTCCTCCCTAGAACTCACGGTCGGCAACAGGAAGCCTTCCCTCCCTAGTCTTGATGATTTGGGGTTGGAAAAAACACTGGAAGGAATCCAAAGCCGTGGTTCATTTCATTCTTTCATTTCCTGCCTTTGCCAAATACTGACAATTACAAACAAATGTTGTCTTCACGACTTTCTTCTAGATGAACGTTCTGCTCATTTCGGTTGCTTTTGTGTATGTGACTCGAGAAACACTTTCTAAATCCCCAAGGTGACAGGATTTCCACGTAATGATAATGATTATTTAATATCATCACGATGGGCTGCCTGGGCAAATGAAACGCTTGCTGGGTCTGAAGCATTCACTCAAGTGAGGTAAATTAATGCTTTCCAGGGTACCAGATTTCCCACTGGGACCCTAAAGAAGGCAATTCATTACCCAGGCATTCTCCACCCCCAACATTGCCTTCTACCAGCAAGTTCTTCAGTTGCTTAAACTGTCAGACCTCTGGGCCAGTGTGGGAAAGTCCAGGAGACAGAAGAATATGCTGAGAAGGTCCAGGCTGGGTGGACATTTTTAGTCATCTGAAGATAGTCCAGAGGTCATCATCATCATCACAACCCATGTGAATGCAGTCCATCTTAGTTTCAAAGCACCTACATGGCATAAATCATTCCCTTTGATCCTCACAGTAATCCCCAAGGTATGCAAAGCAGGTCTTACTACAGTCAGCACCTGGCCATGGCAGTAAGAAGGGCACAAATGGTATGGAGGTAACCCTAGAAGACACAGGGAAGAAAGAAAGGGTGCAGTAGAAAGAGGGGGCAAACCCCCAAACCAGTAGCCTCAAAAGCCTTGAGGGTCTGGGACCAGGGGCCATGTAGAGTGAGGACACACAATGGCACATGGAGGCAGAATGGGAAGAGGTGTGGGTGTCTGATTAGACAGACCAGGTTTAAAAAGATTCCTGATTATCTGCTGTGTGAAAGATTGGTATTCCTAAGTCCAAAAATCAAGCAACATGGAAACTAAAATGAACCAAGTGTCTACTATTTGCCAAGTGTTTTCCTGTAAGATCTTAACGGACTTAATCTTCACCAATAATCTATGCGAGGCAGATATTATCAACCCATTTTTTACAGATGAGAAAACTGAGGCTCAAAGCAGTGATGTTATTTGCCCAAGATTACAGAGCTGTTAACTGGAAAAGATGAGATTCAGGGACTAGGAGAGAGACAGAGCAAGAGAAGGTGGGGGCCCTGGCCCGGAATGACTAGCGACAAGCTTAGGGCAGCAACAGTAAGAGCGTCACAAGAAGAGTTTAAGAATGAGGAACAAAAGTTTCCTGAGCCCTGGCTTCCCTGTGTCCTTTCTGCCCTGGAGGCTGGGCTCACAGTGCCTGAACGAGGTGGAAGAGGTGGGGTGACAAGCAAGATGGTTCCTGGCAGTTATCCCTCTTTTACACATGTGGAAACTAAGTTCCAGAGAGGAAAGGTCACAAAGCGGTCAGGGAGAACCTGCTCTTCTTTTGCAGGAGCAAGAGGAAGATACAATGTCTAAAAACACAGAAGTCTTGGAGGATCATGGCAGCTGGCATGAGTTGGCCTAAAGGATTGGTGAAGGGCAGGTGAAGGGCAGAGATGGTAGAAGCAGAATGGTCAGAGCCGGCGAAACCTAAGAAGGGCCTGGGGTAGTGGAAAGGAACACTCTGCAACTTCTTTGCTGTGGCACCTTGGACAAGACACTTCTCTAAGTTTCATCTGTAAAAGAGAAAATAAAGTCCACCTCATGGTAATTTTATGAGTATTAAATTTTTACGTGTGTGTACACACACACACACACACACACATATATTGTTCTTAAGCATTTTGAAAGAAGTTTTCACGTTGAGATAGATGGTCTCTGGGGAGAGTAATGCAACAGGCAAGAATAGCATTTGGATTTGGAGCAATCCTTTCTTTGCATGTAATAAAATATTTCTATTGAAAACCTACTTTCCCCAATCCTTGTGAATTCAACCTACGTCATAAGCAAGACTTTTTTTTTTTAATTTATTTTATTTACGTTTTTCAATTTTTGGCTGCATTGGGTCTTTGTTACTGCATGCAGGCTTTCTCTAGTTGCAGTGAGCAGGGGCTACTCTTCTTTGCGGTGCATGGGCTTCTCATTGAGGTGGCTTCTCTTCTTGTGGAGCACGGGCTCTAGGTGCGCGGGCTTCAGTAGTTGTGGCACACAGGCTCTAGAGCGCAGCCTCAATAGTTGTGACGCACGGGCTTAGTTTCTCCGCGGCATGGGGGATCTTCCCGGACCATGGCTCGTACCCGTGTCCCCTGTATTGGCAGGCAGATTCTTAACCACTGCGCCACCAGGGAAGCCCAGCAAAACTTTTTGATTCTAAGAAGCACATAGAAAGCCATTTCCATGACTTTTTCCTTCTGCAAGACTTATTTGTCATGTTTCTTCTGACAAACTATGAACCATTCTGCTTTAAATAAAGAAGATTCCTCCTGGCGGGAGAATGAATCAAGGGCAATAACATTCCGCCTGACCCTTAATAACATGTCAGGGTCACATCCAGTAACAGTACATAAAGCTTTCAACCAAATTGCCTCCAGCTTCTCTGAAAGATTTGCCCAACAGAGCCCATCCACGTTCATTTCTGCAGTGACTCCAGGCACCAAAGAGAGCCATTCCCAAGGAGGAGGGGTGGCAATTGTGAGCAATGTCATTTGTAGAATTCCCTGCAAAAGAGCTTTGAAAGTTTTAGCTTACAAGTCCTGAATAATTCAGAGAACCTTAGAGTTTGCAAGAAACTCCTTGCCCACCTGATCTAACCCCCAATTCTAACACCCCTGGTCAGTGTTCTCCCAGAGCTAACGAGGGGCTTCTTCATACAGACCTGGGTCCGGGGAAGTCATTTCTAGGAAGTGTCCATAGTACAGCTGGATATAAATAATATAGTACCAAGAACCCACTAAGTGACTCATTCGAAATGTCTTCAATTTCTCTAATCCTCTTATTCTATTATGACTTGTGAATGTCCATATTTTATATTAATGTATTCTTATAATATGCACACAACCAGCCAGCACCGTGACAAGCCACTTAGCTCCCTGAATAGTCCCAGCATACCCTCTTTCCCATCTCCCTCTCCACCGGGCCCCCTCCTCAGGCCACAGCACCAGCTCACCTTCCAAACACAAACCCAGTGTGGGCTGAGGACACTGGCCTCAGAGATGACCTCCTTTCCATGTCCTCCCCACTTGCCAAGTGAGGACAGGGCAGGGCTGAAGTCTAAAACCAGACCAGCTGGACCTGAACTTAGCCCTGGCCCTTCCCTTCAGTCCCATCACCCCATCTGGCAGCATCGCTCTGTCACTGGGCATTGCAAGTAGACATTAGTTGACTTTAGATTTGAAGTGGTAGGCTGTCCAGCTGCCAGGATCTGAGAGGAAAGAGGACCCTTAGCAGGTCATAACCAGCCTGCAGCAAAACCTGAGAACCGGGCTTCACTAGTGGTGCAGTGGTTAAGAATCCACCTGCCAATGCAGGGGACACGGGTTCCATCCCTGGTCCGGGAAGATCCCACATGCCACAGAGCAACTAAGCCCGTGCACCACAACTACTGAGCCTGCACTCTAGAGCCCATGAGCCACAACTACTGAGCCCATGTGCCACAACTACTGAAGTCCGCACGCCTAGAGCCCGTGCTCTGCAACAAGTGAAGCCACTGCATTGAGAAGCCTGCGCGCCGCAACGAAGAGCAGCCCCTGCTCGCCGCAACTAGAGAAAGCCCGTGCGCAGCAACGAAGACCCAACACAGCCATAAATTAATTAATTAATTAAATTTATTTTTTTAAAAAAAGCGTGAGAACCTACAGAGGCTACAGAATGAAACTTTGACCTCCCAGCTTTCCAGTCGGATGTGTGATGCCTTGTGCTCCTGTCCTGAAGTTAGGCAAGGCTGGGTGATTCTGTCAAAGTGGGAAGCCAGCCTTGTGCTCTAATTCCAACTGATAGGTTAGCCAGGAAAATGTCACTAAAAACATTCAGTGGAATTTGTTTGCAGATTCCCAGTCAGCACAAGCTATTAAAATGAAACCAAGTCATAGCTTGCTCTTCAGTGCGTCTTATCTTTCTGTCCTCTCAGGATTTCCCATGATAGGAGGATAAGGCTTAGGTAACACTGGCTTCGGGTGGCTTAGTCATCATCAGGAGAGAAGTAGGGGGAAAACCTCTCTGGGTTATCTCTGCCTAACTGCCCCAAAGCAGCCACCGCTTGGCTGGGCTTAACTCTCAGACAACTAGAACAGTGTTTTCGTTCCTCCCCGGAGGAGCGGCTCTCCACACTAGAAATGTGGAGGGGCTGCTAGAGAGTAGGTGGTACCACTGAAGCAGCTGAGAACTCTGTAGCAGAAACCATCCTCCTGGATTTCACCACAAAAGAGCAGAGGCAACTGTCCAAACACAGCCTTACACAGAATAAACCGTGTGGGACATAAAGGTTGCAGGGAGCCGGAGAGCCCGTCTGGAGCTCTCCCCAGCAGCCTGAGCAGAGGCTGCACTGGTAACCAGCAGTTCTCTCCAGCAGTTCTCTCCTGCCCCCCAGTGCCCTTGGCTGCCCACAGTCCCCACTGCGCCCCAGACTCCAGGTCTTTCCTCCAAGTCAGCTTCTTCAGTGTCTCCCTCCCTCAGGGCAAAGCACTGCATTTTCCAAGGTAACACCTAGCTAATCTAATATAATCTAATCTGAAAGCGTTAGTGAGTATTATTGGATTAATACGCTATTACTCTTAGAAATACCATTTGCATTCCAGAGACACAGGGCCTCAAATTGAAGGAGTGGGAATTTCCATTACCCTGGCAGGCTAGGAAGGAGGCAATTTTGCGAGGGGTGGGAATTTCAAGACCAAATTTAAAGACTTAAAAGCAGCCTTGCCTATTCCTACAGCTGGGAAGGTTTTGAGTTTCATTTTTTAAAAGCTACCATGTAATCTTCTTTCTAACTTTTTCCCCACTTCCTCAGTACTGATGTGTTCAGAGGCCTTGAACTTTCCTTTAACGTCAGGTGATAACAATGGTTGGTACTGCCTGTGTTCTACTTTATGAGTGGGGATTTCAGTGCTTAAAAAAAAAAAGAAAGAAACATACCTCCCCAATTATTTAAAGTAATCATGCCTATACTTCATTCTTTTTACGTTGGTCTATTCTTCATAAACCTAATAAGCTACTTCAGAGATATGCAAGAACTCTTAGAAAGAGAGCTACCGTACACATATTGATATATTAATATATAATTTAATATATGTTCTAAACCAATTATATACATTGTCTCCCTCCTCATAACAACCCAATGAATTGGAAGCTATCATCCTCATTTTTTAAATGAGAAAACCGAGGTACTGAAAAGTTAAATAAATTAGCCAAGGTCACATAGTTGCAAGTGTCGAAGGAGGAATCCCAACAGGATTTCTGAGTCCAAAGCTCACCCTCTCAACCATTACCTTCTCCTACCAGATATAAAGCAACAATATTTCTACCATTTTGAGTTTTTCCACCTTACAGTGCTGAGTCAGTAATTCTCAATGTATGGCCCCTGAACCAACAGCATCAGTATCCCTCAGGAAACTTGCTAAAAATTGCAAAATTGGGGGCCCACTCCAGACTTAAAGAATCAGAAACTCAGGAGGGTAGGGCCCAGCAATTTATGTTTTAACAAGCCTTCCATGTGATTCTGGTGCACACTCAATATTGAGAACCACTGGACCAAGTCATCAGTGCAGATTCTTAAAGATTGGGGACTGGGTCAGCAGTAACTCCTTTTTAACGTTCATTCCTGGAATAATTCCTTTTCAGTTAGAAACTTCCACGTAATTTTATTGTAATTCTAGGGAGATAGGAACAAATGAACATTGTTGGCACATGCTTGACAGGTGTGCAACGTTGTGAATGCAAGTGAGGTAATCGATGCAAAAAATAGTTTCTCAAAATCCCGTAAGGTAGTCTAACACGACTGAGTGTAAAAGCAGTATAACGAGTATTCTTGAGTTCAAAAGGCAGGGAGGGGAAGGTTACCTAAATAGGCTATACCTAATCAGCGGCCATTAGTCTGCTCCCTACTTGTGCAAAATTACATGCAATGTCACAAAAAGTACCTGGAGGATTCACCTGACTGCCATCTAAACAGCCTGTTTCCCCCTTTCTCTTCATTCTGTGCTGCTGCTCTCTTAAACCAAAATAAGACTGAGGCACCCACTTTGGCCTGTAAAAAGCCCACCAGGCTGAGGCCGTCCCACTCCCAGCAGCTGGACAACCTCTGACTGGCGGGCAGGAACACACCTGTGTGCACACCTGTGCTTTCTGACTCGGGGCTGAGAACAGGCCGTTTTCCAGGAAGCAAGTTCTATACTCAGTTTCTCACACCCCACATGTCTTGGAGCTTGTTCAATATTAGCCTAGGTGTGCCCTACATAAAAGAGTATAGAAATTCACAGCCATCACAGCCTTGATCTGAAAAAGAAAAATGATTTGAGTTGGTTCTCAAACAGGGCCAGAGGTTAGAAGCAGGGGGAACTTTCCTCACCGAAGCTGAGTCAGTGACCTCGACCTTCTCAAACCAGAGGGAAGCTGTCCCTGCCTGGCAGGGAGGGGGTCTTTCTGGTAAAAGAATGTTTGGATTCTGCAGTCGCGTTGGCCAGTGGTGCAGTCCCAGCTGGGGAACTTGCTAGCTCCTAAGTGGCAGTTCCCAGCTGTGTGAGTCTGGGAAATACGCTTCCTTGTCTTGAGCCTTGCTTTCCGGGACTGCTTCAGGAAGGGGAGTGCGGGGAGCACAAGGGTCAGGCATAATATCCACCAGGCAAGAATGAAGAGAACAGGGCATATTGGCCTAACCAGTCCAGACCTACCTCAGGAGCTACACAGTTCATGCCGGCTCTCTTCCTCTTCCCCCCCTGCAGTGCCCAGGGGGACTTTCACCTGCCTCAGCGGGAGCCTCAGCCTCAAAGAGCTGTCACCAGGGGTTATATAAACAGGGCTTGATAAACAGGGGTCAAGGGCCCTGCTAACTGGTCTCACAGGCTAGCCGAGGGATCCTGGTATAGGAGTGAGTGGTTTCTCATCTTGAAATACAGAACAAGGCCGGGATGCCTCACATCTTACAGGGAAAAGCTGTAATCCCCTAGTCCGGGTCAGATCACAGGTCTTCCCCTAAAACCCCTGGGAACCCACTTCCTCCCCACAAGTCCTCACACATAAACACACCCTAAAAACTGACAAAGGCAGCATTTAGTTAATCCCTAAATATTCAGGGGAATGGCACACCAACTGGCTACAGAGAAGAGAAACACCTCGGTGTTAATTACGTTTAAAAACGTCCCCAGAATACAGTGGAGGAAAGACAGCCTCTTCAATAAGTGGTGCTGGGAAACTGGACAGCTACATGTAAAAGAATGAAATTAGAACACTCCCTAACACCATACACAGAAATAAACTCAAAATGGATTAAAGGGGGCTTCCCTGGTGGCGCAGTGGTTGAGAGTCCGCCTGCCGATGCAGGGGACACAGGTTCGTGCCCCAGTCTGTGAGGATCCCACATGCCACAGAGCGGCTGGGCCCGTGAGCCATGGCCGCTGAGCCTGAGCGTCCGGAGCCTGTGCTCCGCAACAGGAGAGGCCACAACAGTTACAGGCCCGCGTAAGGCAAAAAAAAAAAAAAAAAAGGGTCATGTACCAAAATGTTCACTGCAGCTCTATTTACAATAGCCAGGACATGGAAGCAACCTAAGTGTCCATCAACAGATGAATGGATAAAGAAGATGTGGCACATATACACAGTGGAACGTTACTCAGCCATAAAAAGAAACGAAACTGAGCTATTTGTAGTGAGGTGGATGGACCTAGAGTCTGTCATACAGAGTGAATTAAGTCAGAAAGAGAAAGACAAATACCGTATGCTAACACATATATATGGAATCTAAAAAAAAAAAAAAAAACGGTCATGAAGAACCTAGGGGCAAGACAGGAGGGAATAAAGACGCAGACCTACTAGAGAATGGACTTGAGGATACGGGGAGGGGGGAGGGTAAGCTGGGACAAAGTGAGAGAGTGGCATGGACATATCTACACTACCAAATGTAAAATAGATAGCTAGTGGGAAGCAGCTGCATAGCACAGGGAGATCAGCTCGGTGCTTTGTGACCACCCAGAGGGGTGGGATAGGGAGGGTGGGAGGGAGGGAGACGCAAGAGGGAAGAGATATGGGGATATATGTATATGTATAGCTGATTCACTTTGTTATAAAGCAGAAACTAACAAACCATTGTAAAGGAATTATACTCCAATAAAGATGTTAAAAAATAATAATAATTTGCACCCACAAAATGAAGAATTTTTACAGTTGAAAACATGTAAGTAATGTCTTTAGAAAACCTCCAAGAAAAGAGCCCAAAACTCTTTTGAATAATAGCAACATAATTAGAATGGGTCAGAGCTGCTAGAATCTCTACTATGAAAGAATCTTTTTTGAATACGTCATTTCTATGTTATTTTAAAGATACTCATTTACAATAGCACCTAAAATTCCCTAGGACCCTGCCACTGTTAGCACAGACAGGCAGTGTTCTAGTGGGACACATCCTTGACAAAACCCACGTTGGCTCTCTCTCTCTGTGTGTAACTCTGACCCCTTTGGTTATCACTGAAATGTAACCAGAGACCAGCTCTCTCCCTTCCTCCCTTGACTTTTTTCAAGGTCCTTATAACAAAGTAAGATATTCTTAATCAGTACCCACTCCCAACTATGGTTTGGTTTGAATAACTTAAGGCAAGACTTTGGCAGTTCTTTGAATTATTGTGTTAGGAAGTTATTATGTGATTACATGAGATAATATGTATGAAAGCAAGGGGCAGAGTATCTGGCATATAGTGGGAACTCAATAACAAATTGAGTTTATTATTCCTATAATAAGGAATTTGTGTCTATAACAGCTTAAAGTCATAGCATGGCTCACTGGTGTCTACCTGTTAGGGCCTTAGAATTCAGCACCGTGGCCAAGGACGCTTTAAGATAAAGATGAGGGCACCTTAAGACCAAGAGGGTTGTTGAATTTCTGGCTGTCCCTGACACATCATCACCACCACCCCATATCTGTCTCCTATTTCTCCTACTTCCTGTCCCCTATTTTCTCCTCTTTTCACCACTCCCTATCTGTCTACAATTTCACACTGTGCTTCTATTGCATGTGAGCATTCTCTCTGACCGTATTTGTCTCCTATGTCTTTCTCTGCTTTCCCTTCCCTTTCCCCCTCTCCTCCCCACAAACACACAAACATGCGCGCGCGCGCGCGCGCGCGCACACACACACAAACAAAACAAAACCTTCCCAGAGACGTTTATTTTTCCCAAAAGGAGAGAGCCCTCTGCTGGCAAATTAGCATTCTGCCGGGAAAGGGCATCTGCATTAGTAAATATTAGGGGCTGTTTCCTCCTTTTAGGGCAGCAAACGTGTAAGTTATTTTCAAACGGCTAGGTTTTTATCCATGCTAGGAACAGATACGGTATGAAATAATGAAGGTTGATGGTATAAAACCCAAATCCCCTAAAACCCTCTCCACTGGCCTGGTTACAATTTACGAGAGCAAACAGAGGGGATAAAAAGAGATACAGGAACCTTTTCCCCTCTCCTCCTTAATACATGGATAATCTTCTAGAAATGTTTCATGCAGAGAGAGGGCTCTGCCCAGTATTTAGGCTGTAAAGGCATCACATCAGACAGTTTGAAAGAGACTGCAAACAACCTAAACAGCCATCAAGAGCAGATGAGAAAATAAATTATCACACATTTAAATAATGGAATAGTACGCAGCTTAAAAAAGAGTGAGCTTATTCTATACCTACATAGAAAGAGCTCCACAACTTTAACTTTAAAGAGCAAAGTACATAAACTACATATAATACACTATCATTTGTGTAAAATAAAAATATATTTGTATTTGCTTCTACATGCAAAAAAGTAAAATATTTATAGAAGTTTGAACAAGAAACTAGTAACAGTGGTTACATTTTATAGGAATGTGGGAACTATAGGAATGGTGGACAGGGGTGAGGAGAAACTTTCACTTTGTTATATATTTCAACCTTTGATGTGAATGTTTTAACTAGTCAAAACATTAAGTGGGGGCTTCCCTGGTGGCGCAACGGTTGAGAGTCCGCCTGCCGATGCAGGGGACACGGGTTTGTGCCCCGGTCCAGGAAGATCCCACATGCCGCGGAGCAGCTGGGCCTGTGAGCCATGGCCGCTGAGCCTGCGGGTCCGGAGACTGTGCTCCACAACGGGAGAGGCCACAGCAGTGAGAGTCCCGTGTACCGCAAAAAAGAAAAAAAGAAAAAAACATTAAGTGGATGGTTGTTCAAACAATAGCGTGAATGGGCATGAAGATTTCCTTTACTCCAAATTTTAATAATGGTTACCTTTTATTTAATGCTTATTATGTGCCATGCATTGTACTAATTGCCTTACATGTATTTTTTTTGAATTTTTGAATTTTATTTATTTTTTATACAGCAGGTTCTTATTAGTTACCCATTTTATACATATTAGTGTATATACGCCAACCCCAATCTCCCAATTCATCACACCACCACCCACCCCCACCACTTTTCCCTCCTTGGTGTCCATACATTTGTGCTCTACACCTGTGTCTCTATTTCTGCCCTGCAAACCAGTTCATCTGTACCATTTTTCCAGGTTCCACATATATGCGTTAATATACGATATTTGTTTTTCTCTTTCTGACTTATTTCACTCTGTATGACAGTCTCTAGATCCATCCATGTCTCTACAAATGACCCAATTTCATTCCTTTTTATGGCTGAGTAATATTCCATCGTGCATATGTACCACATCTTCTTTATCCATTTGTCTGTCAATGGGCATTTAGGTTGCTTCCATAAACTGGCTATTGTAAATAATGCTGCAATGAACATTGGGGTGCATGTGTCCTTTTTGAATTATGGTTTTCTCTGGGTATATGCCCAGTAGTGCGATTGCTGGGTCATATGGTAATTCTACTTTTAGTTTTTTAAGGAACCTCCATACTGTTCTCCATAGTGGCGGTATCAATTTACGTTCCCACCAGCAGTGCAGGAGGGTTCCCTTTCTTCACACCCTCTCCAGCATTTGTTGTCTGTAGATTTTCTGATGATGCCCATTCTAACTGGTGTGAGGTGATTCCTCATTGTCGTTTTGATTTGCATTTCTCTAATGATTAGTGATGTTGAGCAGCTTTTCATGTGCCTCTTGGCCATCTGTATGTCTTCTTTGGAGAAATGTCTATTTAGGTCTTCTGCCCATTTTTTGATTGGGTTGTTTTTTTAATATTGAGCTGCATGAGCTGTTTATATATTTGGGAGATTAATCCTTTGTCCGTTGATTCGTTTGCAAATATTCTTCTCCCATTCTGAGGGTTGTCTTTTTGTCTTGTTTGTAGTTTCCTTTGCTTTGCAAAAGCTTTTAAGTTTCATTAGGTCCCATTTGTTTATCTTTGTTTTTATTTCCATTACTCTACGAGGTGGATCAAAAAAGATCTTGCTGTGATTGATGTCAAAGAGTGTTCTTCCCATGTTTTCCTCTAAGAGTTTTATAGTGTCCAGTCTTCTATTTAGGTCTTTAATCCATTTTGAGTTTATGTTTGTGTATGGTGCTAGGGAGTGTTCTAATTTCATTCTTTTACATGTAGCTGTCCAGTTTTCCCAGCACCACTTATTGAAGAGACTGTCTTTTCTCCACTGTATATCTTTGCCTCCTTTGTCATAGATTAGTTGACCATAGGTGCGTGGGTTTGTCTCTGGGCTTTCTATCCTGGTCCATTGATCTATATTTCTGTTTTTGAGCCAGTACCATATCATCTTGATTACTGTAGCTTTTGCCTTACATGTATTAACTCATTTATTTAACCCTCCCAATCACTCTGTGAGGTGGGAACTATTCTTGTCATCCACATTCTAGAGACAAGGAAACTAAGGAACTGAGAGGTTAAGTTACTTGCCCAGGTTTACACAGACAAGGCTCCAGGAAGGCTGATACCAGAGTTCCTTCGCTTAACACCATGCTACTCGGCTGCCCCAGAGAAAGTTTCTTCAACACAGGAAAACTGACACAGAAAGTGTTCCGTGTTCTAAGTTAAAAACCCAGGGGCCCCAGTTAAAAG
The DNA here is from genome assembly GCF_951394435.1 of Stenella coeruleoalba. Lineage (NCBI taxonomy): Eukaryota > Metazoa > Chordata > Mammalia > Artiodactyla > Delphinidae > Stenella > Stenella coeruleoalba. The sequence goes on from NC_137148.1 coordinate 55,009,371, forward strand.
CTTGGAGAAGTCCTTTACTAGTGCTCTCAAACATGAGATTTTGACTGGACGAACACACACACTCTTACACACACACATACACTCACATATACACGCCTATCCTCACCTTCACATATACTCATACATTCTCACACACTCCTACACACACACTCTTCCACTCTCAGACACACTCACACACATAGATTCTCACACACTGATATACATTTTCACACATACTTGCACACTCACACACACATTAATAGCCTTCTCTGGCTCCAACCTAACCTCTCCTCTGTACTACCTTGCAAAGGCCCAGAATGTCAGCCCTGTGACACTCCAGCCCAAGGATCCCTGGACTTCTCTCAGGCCCTCCCTCCCATGCCATTCTCAGGACCTCCTCTCTATGCATAAACCTTTCCCAGATGAAATATGGGGACCCATATTTCTATCTCACCCGACCCATTTATGCTCCTAAACATGCTCCCGGCAGTCCAACCCAATCTTTCATCTAGTACCCCTGACAACGAAGATATTCTCTTCCTCCAGACCTTAAGAAGGAAAGATTGTTTTTCCATTCGGCTTATGCTTCCAGTTTCTCTGCTTGCCCCGTGAATGAAGAATCTCATGCAATTTGATTTCTAACAAGAAAGAAGTACAACCCTCCACCTATCTAGGAGAGCATGCATCCTCTTAGGATGAGCATAAGCGTATTTCCTCACCAGCCCTGGACGACACAGAACCACTGTGAGACCAACATTTGGGGCTGCCAACAAGCCATGTAGTGTCCCTGGAGCTCTGACCTGCAAATGTTCTAGATACAAAACCATTTCAAAAAGAGAATGAGGGGGCTTCCCTGGTGGCGCAGTAGTTAAGAATCTGCTTGCCAATGCAGGGGACATGGGTTCGAGCCCCGGTCCGGGAAGATCCCACATGCCAGGGAGCAACTAAGCCCATGTGCCACAACTACTGAGCCTGTGGTCTAGACCCCACGAGCCACAACTACTGAGACTGCGTGTCTAGATCCCGTGCTCCGCAACAAGAGAAGCCACCACAGTGAGAAGCCTGTGCACTGCAAGAAAGAATAGCCCCCACTCACCGCAACTATGAGAAAGCCCGCACGCAGCAACAGAGACCCAACACCCTCAAAAATAAATTTTTAAAAAAAGAGAATGAGATATAGTATTTGACATGTACTCTTTTAATTCCTTTTTGGGGTTGCCCCCACTTTAGAACACAACAGATTTTAAACCTTTTACTGCTGCCCCCAAACCCCTTGTTGCTGTAATGTTTCAAATACTGGGGGGGCAAGACACTTTCTATCTGTGTGGTAAACTTATTATACAGTAACTGTAAAATGATATCAAAATTCCAGTCACTCTTCTGAAATGTTTCCACTTGTAATAATTAATAACATTAGAAAGTCCTTAATAGTCATTATTCTATTTAATCCTCGGTGACAGTGAGATTATTATTCTTCCCATTTTGCAGATGAGAAACTGGGGTCATAAGAGGGCAAGTAACTGGTCCAAGTTATATTGCTAGGAATTAGCAGAACTAGGAGCTGAAGACAGATCTGTTTTGTTACAAATCCACACCACATTTAACTGCCCTTGGGGACCCAACTCAAGTTCTACATCCTCACTGGTCCAAACTCTCAGCTCTTGCAAACTAGAACAAAGCAATCGACATTTTTAGACTCAACTGTCTGCACAGCATGACAGTGTGTGCTGCTGTTCATTCCATGCCTTTGGGGTTGATTATTGGCTGGTATTATTATCTTTCATGTATACTCATATAAACTCTAAGTATTAATCAAATTGTTAACTCTTTACAGGGTATTCCTTTTCCATCTTTGTGCCCCCATGCCTAGAAGAGTCTTCTGCACATTTCGGGTTTGTCAATGGCGGCTTTCTACTCTCTAGGTTTTCTAGACAATACCTGCCTCTCTGCCTATAAAATATATAGACTAAAATAAAATGAGTGGACATATATGTTTCTCACAGCATCCTTTATAAGAGCAGAAAGAAAGCCACCCAAATATCCCACGAGGGAGGAGTGGTTACATAAACTATGGGGCATCTGTATGAGGGAATGTTACACAACTCATAAAAACCATGTTTTCAGAGACTATTGAATAGCATAAGAAAATGTTTACCAAATATTATGATATATTTTACATTTATAGCAAAGAGAAAAAACCTTAGAGCAGATACACCAAAATGTCAACTTTTTTTTTAATCTCTGGGAAGGGAGATGAAACTACAGAAAACTTTTCTCTTTCAGAACATTAACTCCTTTTCTGGTAATCCTTGAGGCCACTCATTTGGATCCTGTGAGCTTCATGTTTCTGTATCTCTAAAACAGGAGCAATATTAGTTTCCTCACAAGGCTCTTATAAATAGTTAAAACTTTTCCAATAAGAAGTGCTTTGTAAATGAATAACAATGGTATTAAATTATACAATAATGATCATATGCTCTTTATGCAGTTTTCATAACAAAGATTTTAGAGGGAATGATGCCCTGTCAACTAACAGTGGACATCTTAGTGGAATTTATATCTTTTAAAACTCTAAAGATCTCTTCTTTCCTTTAAAAATTAATCCTGTATTTAATCTTATATTCAGTGAATTATTATGAAATGCTTCTCCATGGATGATTCAAGAAAAAAAGGAACCTATCTATATCAATAACCTAAATAGTCAAGCTTTCTTTTTTGTGTGTGAAATGAGAACTAGGCTTATCAAAATAAAACCTCAGGGCTCCTCTTGCTTTGCTAGTCACTCAGTCACTGTGGCCCAGAAGGGCCAGGCATGACAAAGAACTCCTGACCAGGCTGCTGAGGCACCACTCAGGCCCTACACAGAGCAGGGTCAGGCCACACAGGCACGGCTATGAAGCCAGCCAGACTTCTCGTCTGGTGGGAGCACCTCTAGGGTCAAAATGCCACACAAAACAGCCCTACAAGGGCAGCATGGGCTCCCACAAGCAGCTTCCATTTCAGAAACCCTTAGCTTGGAACCCGCTCCTGCCCAAGTTCCCCAGGCTGAATTGTCCCCCTCCACCCTCAACCATCCTCCATCACACTGAGCTCCAGGTGTGACACCCAAAGCACTGGGTGAGAGTCTGTCTTAAAAGAAGCTCCCTTCACTTCTACACATATGTATTCAGCACTCATTCCGTGCCCAGCACCAGGCATCTCCACGCTTCCTTTCAAATAGGAGTAATTTTTACACCTGCTTTCCCTACTCTCCATTTCATCTCCTGTCCACTCAACCCAGTCATATATATGAAGTCACTGTCAGTGACCAATATCCCCATATCTCACCAAACACTTAGTGGTTTAAGCTCTATAAACCAGGAGAAGAAACAATCTCGATCACCTGGTAACACTTCAGCCATTCAGAATCCCTTAAAAAAAGCCAAACTTGCTACATGACTGCAAGTGCTACGCGTTTAAGCTTCAGAACTTTTAGGACATTCATGGTTTTGAATGGAAATCCTTCTCCGTTATAATCTATGTTCTCTGCTTTCTTAAACAGATTACACTGAATTGAACATCTTCTTGATGACCCATCCTCATGCACAGCAGTAACAGCCTCCATGGGGACTGTTGCATTGGGTAACACTCTTCGCCTGTAGATTTCATTAGCCCCACACTTCCTTCTTCTGAGGTTTTAGTTTTTCTGTTTCTGTGTGCATGCCACAACTACTGAGGCCCGCGTGCCTAGAGCCCATGCTCCGTAACAAGAGAAGACACCACAGCGAGAAGCCTGCAAACTACAATGAAGAGTAGCCCCTGCTCACTGCAACTGGAGAAAACCCACACGCAGCAACGAAGACCCAACACAGCCAAAAATAAATTAAAATTAAAATAATTTATAAAAAACAAAAAGAAAGTAGGTCCAACAAAACATAGCTGACTTCTGCCTAGAGCTATAACAATGTCTGTCAACTTTTTTTTCATTATTATCCCCCTAATGAGAAAATTTTAATTTAAATTTTCCCTAAAAAGAGAGATTAAATGCCAAGGAATACGAGTAGAGCTTTGAAGGGGCACTATAATATCTAAGATTTTTCACCCTCCAAGAATCAGTTTTCACCTTACTGGGGGAAAATGCATGAGCTGTGGCTTTAAAACCCACCACCTTACCAATCACCTTACCAATAAGAACTGAGCCATGCTGCTTACTGACCACCTGACTGGCTCTTGGTACTCCACCATCACTATGTGGCAGGAACCCCAACTAGCAATTTAAAGCCTGATTATAGATTAGGGATCTGAATAACTGTTGCAGGGGAGGGGACTGCAAAAGTGCTTGACAGAGGCAGATGGAGAAAAATGGGAGAAAGAAAAATGAAAAACAAAAAAGTCTTATCTAAAATTACTGGTAAACCAAAATTCCAAAACAATAATTGTTTGCTAAGAAAGAAAATTAACAAAATTAACAATCATGTATTCACACTGGAAAATTAATTTCATAGACAGCTTAGCAAAGACTTTAAATTAGAAACATTGAGATCTTCAAAAAAAAAAAAAAAAAAAGAATCCTCCTGGCAACGTAGGGGACATGGGTTCAAGCCCTGGTCCAGGAAGATCCCACATGCCGTGGACCAACTAAGCTCACGAGCCACAACTACTGAGCCTGCACTCCAGAGCCCGCGAGCCACAACTATTGAGCATACATGCCACAACTACTGAAGCCCGCACACCTAGAGTGCGTGCTCCACAACAAGAGAGGCCACTGCAATAAGAAGCCCGAGCACTGCAACGAAGAGTAGCCCCCACTGGCCACAACCAGAGAAAGCCCGCACGCAGCAACGAAGACCCAACACAGCCAAAAATTAATTAATTAATTAATTAAAAAATAAAGTGGAAGAATACAAAATTTTTCAACAAAAACATGTAAAAAGAATGAAACAAGAATAGGTGGATATTTAAACAAGCAGTTAGAAATTAAGAAAGGAAATAGAGTGATTGAGTTGAAATAAAATAAACAGGACTGGATTGTTCTCCCTTCTAGATAGAGATAACTAGATAGATAGATAGATAGATAGATAGATAGACTGATTGATTTAAATGAGCAGTTATGAAACATGGAAGATAGACTGAGAGATTCCAACATTTTAATGAATAGGAATAAATTGAAGAATAGTATTCCAGAAAAATTCCATTATTCCAGAAGAATAAACTGAAATGAATGATAGTAAAGCAATATTGAAAGGAATTGTTGATAATTTTCCAGAATTAAAGAAAGAAAATCTAATGAACAGTCAGATCAGTAGAATCCAAATACTAAGCAGAATAAATACAAATAAAACCAAAATTGGACACACTGACGTAAAACTGTAGAAATCAAGAGTAAAGAGACAGTCTCGAAACTTATCAGAGAGAAAAGACAAATAATCTAAAATGGAATGATAATAGTACTGACAGCAGATTTCTTGTTAGCAAACATAGATATCATAAGTTAATGAAATATATCTTTAAAGTGCAGAGAGGCGGTCATCTAAAATGTTAACATAAGGGAGAAAATGGGTGAGAAAGATATAAAAACTCTTATCTTTGCAAATTTTCTGTAAATCTAAAATAATCCCCCCCAAAAAGATTTATTTTTTAAGTGCAGAGAAAGAAAAAAAATGTTAAGCTCAAATTTTACAGCCAGCTAATCCATTTGCCAAAGACATGAAAGTAAATATTAAAAGATATACATCAGCAAGAAGTACACTGGACAGAGAGAAAAGTTATAAATTACAAAAAAAATAATGAGCCTAGAAATGAAATCAATTTCATTCCTGTCTTCCCTCCTTCCTTCCTGAACAATTCAGTCCAAAATACATTAGGTGAGGCCAGGCAAGGGAGGAATCCAGCAGCTGTGGGGAAGGGAGTAGCAGCAGATGAGCACAGGGTATCAAAGCTTGAACAAAATGAGATCATCTGGGCAACCTAGTATGGGTTGTCCAAACTGAAACAAGGGAAGGTGTTCACTCGGGACAGAGATGGTACTAGCCCAGCACAAGTGTCAAAGCCCAAGTAGAGTGAGGACATCATCTATGCGGGGGGACAGTGGTGATGGAGAATATTGATTACAATAAATAAATATACTGAGAAAAATAAAAGCCAGGCTTTTCACTGTCAGAGAGTTACAAATAAACAGAGTCACATATAAAGAAAGAAAACTAGAGGGAACTCTGATAGTTTGTTACTGGAAGTACTGATGTTAACTCATGGTTTTCAATACAGGTGTGTGGGTATATGTGTACATAGCTCTGTCTACTGAAGGGGCCTAAGAGCATCAACACCCTAAAAGCAATAAGCACACCTAGTGCCCAAATCTTGGTTTCTGAATACTATTCTTCACTAAAAGGAAACAGGGCTTCTTGGAGAAATGGCTACTTTCAGGACAAGGGCAGGGAAAGCCTGGAATAAATAAATACTTGTGTTAGTCTAGAAATTAAGAAGTGCTTGCGTTGGTGGGAATGTAAATTGGTGTAGCCACTACAGAAAACAGTATGGAGGTTCCTCAAAAAATTAAAAATAGAAATACCTATTTTAAAAATTAAAAATAGTACAACATGGTGACTATTACAACATGGTTAATAGTACTGTACTGTGTACTTGAAATCTGCTAGGAAAGTAATTCTTAAGTGTTCTAGCCACACACACACACACACACACACACACACACACACACACACACACACACACAAAGTAACCATGTGAGGTGATAGATATTTTGACTAACTTGATTGTGGTAGTCCTTCACAATGTACACATATATCAAATCATAAAATCATACACCTTAAACATATACAATTTTATTTGTCAGTTATACCTCAAAATAAAGCTTGGAAAAAACAACAAAAAAAGACAAAACTACCTGCAAAGCAATATTAAACTCTGTCTATATACTTTACTGAAAAGTAAAGCTATGGTATGTTGGAAACAAAAAAATTCATATAAATGAAAAACAAGGTTTTATACATAAGAAAAAATAAATACAAATATAAAACCAAAGTATCTGAATAAAACTCTAAAGCCTAAAAATGTGATGGAGTGGGAGAACAGTCTCTTCAACGAATGGCGCTTTCAAAAACAGAAATATAGATCACTGGAACAGGATAGAAAGCCCAGAGATAAACCCACACACCTACAGTCAATTAATCTATGACAAAGGAGGCAAGGATATACCATGGAGAAAGACAGCCTCTTCAGTAAGTGGAGCTGGGAAAACTGGACAGCTACATGTAAAAGAATGAAATTAGAACACTCCCTAACACCATACACAAAAATAAACTCAAAATGGATTAGAGACCTAAATGTAAGACCCGACACTATTAAACTCTTAGAGGAAAACATAGGAAGAACACTCTTTGACATAAATCACAGCAAGATCTTTTTTGATCCACCTCCTAGAGTAATGGAAATAAAAACAAAAATAAACAAATGGGACCCAATGAAACTTCAAAGCTTTTGCGAAGTAAAGGAAACTACAAACAAGACGAAAAGACAACCCTCAGAATGGGAGAGGAATATTTGCAAACAAATCAACGGACAAAGGATTAATCTCCCGAATATATAAACAGCTCATGCAGCTCAATATTAAAAAAACAAACAACCCAGTCAAAAAATGGGAAGAAGACCTAAATAGATATTTCTCCAAAGACATGCAGATGGCCAAGAAGTACATGAAAAGCTACTCAACATAACTAATTATTAGAGAAATGCAAATCAAAACTACAATGAGGTATCACCTCACACCAGTTAGAATGGGCATCATCAGAAAATCTACAAACAACAAATGCTGGAGAGGGTGTGGAGATAAGGGAACCCTCTTGCACTGTTAGTGGGAATGTAAATTGATACAGCCACTATGGAGAACAGTATGGAGGTTCCTTAAAAAACTAAAAGTAGAATTACCATATGACCCAGCAATCGCACTACTGGGCATATATCCAGAGAAAACCATAATTCAAAAAGACACATGCACCCCAATGTTCACTGCAGCACTATTTACAATAGCCAGGTCATGGAAGCAACCTAAATGCCCATCAGCAGATGAATGGATAAAGAAGTTGTGGTACATATATACAATGGAATATTACTCAGCCATAAAAAGGAATGAAATTGGGTCATTTGTAGAGACATGGTTGGATCCAGAGATTGTCACACAGAGTGTAGTAAGTCAGAAAGAGAAAAACAAATATTGTATATTAATGCATATACGTGGAGCCTAGAAAAATGGTACAGATGAGCTGGTTTGCAGGGCAGAAATAGAGACACAGATGTAGAGAACAAACATATGGACACCAACAGGGGAAAGGAGCTGGGGGTCGGGGGTCGTGGTGGCATGAATTGGGAGATTAGGGTTGACACATATACACTAATATGTATAAAATGGGTAACTAATAAGAACCTGCTGTATAAAAAATAAATAAAATAAAATTCAAAAATTAAAAATAACCAAATGGTGCTTAGGAGAACTGAATATCTGCATGCAGAGGAATGGAATCAAACCCCTACCTCACATCATATATAAAAAATTAACACAAAATGGAACAAAGACCTAAATGTGAAAGCTAAAACTATAAAACTCTTAGGAGAAAACATAAGGGTAAATTTTCATGACGTTGGCAATTGTTTCTTTTTTTTTTTTGGCAATGGTTTCTTAGACGTGACACCAAAAGCATAGCAACAAAAGGAAAAAACAGATAAATTGGATTTCATCAACATTTTAAATATTTTGTGCATCAAAGAGAGTATCTGTCAAGAATGAAAATACAGCTGGCAGAATGGAACAAGATATTTGAAAATTATAAATCTGATAAGGGTCTAGTATCCAGAAAATGTAAAGAACTGCTGCAACTCAACAACAAAAAAGACAAATAACCCAATTTAAAAATGGACTGGGGCTTCCCTGGTGGCGCAGTGGTTGGGAGTCCGCCTGCCAATGCAGGGGACACGGGTTCGTGCCCCGGTCCGGGAAGATCCCACATGCCGCGGAGCGGCTGGGCCCGTGAGCCACCGCCGATGGGCCTGTGCGTCCGGAGCCTGTGCTCCGCAACGAGAGAGGCCACAACAGTAAGAGGCCCGCATACCGCAAAAAAAAAAAAAAAAAAAAAGTAAATAAAAACGGACTGAATAGTCATTTCTCCGTATAAGATATATAAAGGGCCAAACAAGAACAGCAAAAGATGCTTAACATCATTAGTCATTAGGGAAATGCAAATCGAACTGTAATTAGATACCACTTCACATTCACTAGGATGGCTATAATCAAAAGAGGGAAAATAAGTATTGGCAAGGATATGAAGAAATTGGAAGCCTCATATATTGCTGATGGAAATGCAAAATTGTACAGCCACTGTGGAAAACAGTTTGGAGGTTCATCAACATGTTAAACATATAATTACCAGGCTTCCCTGGTGGCGCAGTGGTTGAGAGTCCGCCTGCCGATGCAGGGGACACGGTTTCATGCCCCGGTCCGGGAAGATCCCACGTGCCGCAGAGCGGCTGAGCCCGTGAGCCATGGCCGCTGAGCCTGCACGTCCGGAGCCTGTGCTCCGCAACAGGAGAGGCCACAGCAGTGAGAGGCCTGCGTACCGCAAAAAAAAAATTTTTAAAACATATAATTACCATATGATCCAGCAATTCTACTGGTAGTATACACCTAAAATAATTAAAAACAAGTTCTCAAACAAAAACTTGTATAAGAATTTTCATAGTAGCACTATTTATATTAGCCTGAAGGTGAAAACAACACAAATGTTCATCAAGAGATGAACGAATAAACAAAATGGCATATCCATACAATGGAATATTATTCAACCATAAAAAATGAAGTACTGAGAATTCCCTGGACATCCAGTGGTTAGGTCTCAGACATCCAGTGGTTAGGTCTCAGCACTTTCACTGCTTTGGCCTGGGGTTCAATCCCTGGTCGGAGAACTAAGATCCCACAAGCCATGTAGTGCAGCCAAAAAAAAAAAATGAAGTACTGATACATGATACAACATAAATGAATCTTGAAGACCTTATGCTAAATGGAAGAAGCCAGACATAAAAGACCACATGTTGTATGATTTCATTAATTGAAATATCCAGAATATCCAAATCCATTGAGACAGATAGCAGATTTTTGGTTGCAGGGACTAGAGGGATGGGGGAGTGGAGAGTGAATGCTTTAACGGGTATGGGTTTCCATTCGGGATGACGAAAATATTCTGCAACTAGATAGTGGTGATGGTTGCACAACATCATGAATGTACTTCATGCCACTGAATGGCACACTTTAAAAACTGTTAAAATGGTAATTTGATGTTTTATGTATTTTGCCACAATTTAAAACTTAAATGAGGAAGATAAAATGATAGAGACACGTCAAAAAGACACAGAAACCAGCTTGATGTACCTCCCCCGGCCTATCTGGGACAATTCGGATATCAAAATAAGTAGTAATAGAAATAGATTATAGGCCATTGAATAAAAAAGAAATCCATGAGTCAAAGAAATATAGGAATCCAAATGGGGAAAGAGAAAACTTTTCTTTACAGTAATCTTACTTAATAGAACTAATGCCAACTAATCTTAATAGAAGGAATGATAGAATTTTAAAAATCACCATTTGGTACCCATCATAGTAATAATTAATTCAGTCACAAAACATCAATGGATAATACTGGTAAAAGTGTATGCAGATCAATGGAACAGAATAGAGAGCCCAGACACTTATGGTCAATTAGTCTACATCAAAAGAGGCAAGAATATACGATGCAGAAAAGACAGTCTCTTCAATAAGTGGTGCCGGGAAAACTAGACAGCTTCACGTAAAAGAATGAAATTAGAACACTTTTTCACACCATATACAAAAATAAACTCAAAATGGATTAAAGATGCCATGGAGCAACTAAGCCCTTGTGCCCCAACTACTGAACCTGCACTCTAGAGATCCCACGATCCACAACTACTGAGCCCATGTGCCACAACTACTGATGCCTGCGCGCCTTGAGCTCATGCTCCACAACAAGAAAAGCCACCGCAATGAGAAGCCCATGCACCTCAACAAAGAGTAGCCCCCACTCACCGCAACTAGAGAAAGCCCGTGCACAGCAACGAAGACCCAACACAGCCAAAAGACAGATAAATAAATAAATTTATTTTAAAATTTTAAAAATTTTTTAATGGATTAAAGGCCTAAATGTAAGACATGAAACCATAAAACTCCTAGAAGAAATCATAGGCAGAACATTCTTTGGCATAAATCATAGCGATATTTTTTTAGATCTGTCTCCTAAGGCAAAGGAAATAAAAGCAAAATAAGCAAATGGGGCCTAATTAAACTTAAAAGTTTTGCACAGCAAAGGGAACCATCAACAAAATGAAAAAACCTACTGAATGGGAGAAATATATGCAAATGATATGATCGATAAGAGGTTAATACCCAAAATATATAAACAGCTCATACAAATCAATATCAAAACACAAACAAACAACCCGGTTAAAAAATGGGCAGGAGACATGAATAGACATTTTTCCAAACAGGAAATGCAGGTGGCCGACAGGCACATGAAAAGATTCTCAACATCACTAATCATCAGAGAAATGCAAATCAAAGCCACAATGAGATATCATCCTACACCTGTCAGAATGGCTATTATCAAAAAGAACACAAATAATAAATGTTGGTGAGGATGTGGAGAAAAGGGAACCCTTGTACACTGTTGGTGGGAATGTAACTTGGTGAAGCCACTGTGGGAAACAGTATTCAGGTTCCTCGAAAAACTAAACATAGAACTGCCAAACGACCGAGCAATTCCACTCCTAGGTATATCTAAAGAAAATGAAAACACTAATTCAAAAAGATACATGTACCCCAATGTTATAGCAGCATTATTTACAATAGCCAAGATATGGAAGCAACCCAAGTGTCCATTAACAGATGAATAGATAAAGAAGGTGTGGTACATATATACAATGTAATACTACTCAGCCATAAAAAAGTAACAAAATTTTGCCATTTGCAACAACATGGATGGACCTGGAGGGTATTATGCTTAGTGATATAAGGCAGATAGAGAAAGACAAATACTGTATGTTATCACTCGCATGTGGAATCTAAAAAATAAAACAAACCAGTGACTATAACAAAAAAGAAACAGACCCACAAATATGGAGAACAAACTAGTGGTTACCCGTGGGGAGAGGGAAGGAGGGAGGAACAAAATAGGGGTAGGGGATTAAGAGGTAAAAACTATGTATAAAATAAATAGGCTACAGGATATATTGTACAGCACAGGGAATATAGCCAATATTTTATAAATGGAGTATAATCTTTAAAAACTGTGAATCACTATGTTGTATACCTAAAACTTATATAACACTGTAAATCAATGATACCTCAATAAATAAAATTTTTAAATAGCTAACAAAAGTTTGATGAGGAAAGAAATATATTCATAGTCTCAATGTAACTCCCCAAAAAATACTTAATTAGAAAAAGAAAGTTAATAACTTTATAATAGAAAAACCAGACAGACACCACCTTTATCAAATGATCAAAGTTAACATCACTAGTAATAAGACAAACCGAAATCATGTGCCACCTGATAAGATGCAGTGCGACCACAGCATCTCTGTCATCTGTTAAGTGTATGAACTTGACTAAATAACTTCACCTCTTTTCCTCCATCTGAAAAAGGAAGGAAGCAGACAAGATAATATCTAATTTCCATTCCAGCTCTAAATTCCTACTATTCTAATACCTATTGAACTAATCTAAATATATGGCATCATGTTCAGAACTTGGCAAGAAGAGATAAAAACTCTTCTCTCAATTTAAGTGGCTGATGTTCTTATATAAGCAAGTCAGGTGTAAAGAGCACAAAATGACATATATAGTAAAACTTATGACCTTGGACTGATTTCATAGGCAGTACCAGAGAAGTCAAAATTTCAGAGTTTTTTAAAGCAATAACATTCATTCCTTATTTGAACGTGAGTTCAAAGTAGGATTAGGAAAGCAATTATATGTAAATGAGTGCTTATATAAATAAGTGCTTGAAAGAGTTTTTACCTTAAGAAAGTTGAACAGACCTCCTGCCACTTCACGAATACCATCCAGGAGCCTAGCAAAGGCTCTGAAGGGTAGAAAAAGCTGCAGGCCTTTCAGGCATGGCACTCACACAAGCCCAATCACTGAGAGCATCTTCAGTATAAGACAGAAATCTCTGTTTGGCCAGAAGTCAGTGCTTTCGGAGAGGTAAGATTAATGCCATTTAGTTAAGCAGGAGAGAATGGTTTTGCAAAACAACTCAGGCCCTCACAGGGCAATTCAAATTATCAGCAACCTCATAAAGAAACACAGTCGTATCAATATTCAACTGGCAAACCATCAAAAAGGGATGTCTGAACTGATCTTATTATACTGTTTGGCTTCGGCTCTCAGCTTTATGCAAACAGAAACACATTAATTGGTTAATTAGTAATCTTTTAAGGATGGAAGAGACAATTTGCTATAATTATTTTTACTAAAGTTTTATCATCCCTTCAATATACAGAAACAACTATATAAATTCAAACTATGAGTTACTAATGGTTCTGATAAAGAAAATGAGTTACTAGCTCATGTTGGCTTTTTTTTTTAATTACTCTTCCTTCCTACAGTTAAAAACATATCTAATTATTGCACCCTTGAATCAGTTGGGCCTCTTTCCTCTCCCTCATCACCTATAACCAGTTATTTAAGTCATAAAATCCTGCCACCACTTCTTTTTCCAATGTCTCTAGACTCCAATCCTCCACTCTCAAGGCTGCCATTCTAGGCCAGCACCTCAACAGGCCATGCTTGGTTCCGCACAACAGACACAGAGCATCTACTATGGCTCACGGTGTCTTTCAAAACCTACAAGTCACCTCACTACTATTACTATTGAACAACTCAATTTCGTTTCTTTTTATGGCTGAGTAATATTCCATTGTATATATGTGCCACATCTTCTTTATCCCTTCACCTAGAGTCTGTCATACAGAGTGAAGTAAGTCAGAAAGAGAAAAACAAATACCGTATGCTAACACATATATATGGAATCTAAAAGCAAAAAAATTGGTTCTGAAGAACCTAGGGGCAGGACAGGAATAAACACACAGATGTAGAGAATGGACTTGAGGACACGGGGAGGGGGAAGGGTAAGCTGGGACGAAGTGATAGAGTGGCACGGACATATACACACTACCAAATGTAAAACAGATAGCTAGTGGGAAGCAGCCGCATAGCACAGGGAGATCAGCTCAGTGCTTTGTGACTACCTAGAGGGGTGGCATAGGGAGGGTGGGAGGAAGGGAGATGCAAGAGGGAGGAGATATGGGGATATATGTATACATATAACTGATTCACTTTGTTATACAGCTGAAACTAACACAATATTGTAAAGCAATTACACTCCAATAAAGATGTAAAAAAAAAAAAACACCTACTAATCAATCTGATGTGATAACTATCTCTCCATCTTTGTATCACTGCAAGTCTGACCCAAATTCTTTCTACTTTAGAGGTTTTTTCTAACCAGGTTCATGAGACAGGAGCAAGACCTGAAGTCCTCTCCTACAGATCTTCTTCAAGTTTCCACTGGTTCGTTGTTTGACACTACTTTGGTACACACAGTCCTAACCCACCTATCTGTACCTCAATCCAGCCCACATTCTTCCATATTCCATTCTTCCCTTAGAAACGATTCTATTAAACTACTAGCTAAGGAATTTCCTGACAGTCCAGTGGTTAAGACTCCAAGCTTCCACTGCAGGGAGCACGGGTCCAATTCCTGGTTGGGGAACTAAGATCCCGCATGCACCACAGCCAAAAAGAAAATTCTTAATTTAAAAAAAAAAAAAAAAACAGGACTTCCCCAGTGTCACAGTGGTTGAGAATTGCCTGCCAATACAGGGGACACGGGTTCGAGCCCTGGTCCAGGAAAATTCCACATGCTGCAGAGCAACTAAGCCCGTGCACCACAACTACTGAGCCTACACTCTAGAGCCCGCGAGCCACAACTACTGAGCCCGTGTGCCACAACTACCGAAGCCCGTGCGCCTGGAGCCCGTGCTTCGCAACAAGAGAAGCCACTGCAATGAGAAGCCCGCACACCACAACAGAGTAGCCCCCGTTCACCACAACTGGAGATATCCCAGGGGCAGCAACGAAGACCCAATGCAGCCAAAAATAAATATAAATAAATAAATAAATTTTAAAAAAAACAAAACTACTAGCTAAGACTCATGTAACCCATACCTTTAGCACTTCCTGCACTAATTACTCCTGGGTCTCGCATGCTAGCCCCTTCCTCTGCTGCCCCTCTAAAAGATGAAGTACTCTAGACTCAGCGTTCTTCTCCTTTCTACAGTCATTCCATCTACGGATGATCTCATCCAGGCCCATAAATAGCTTTATACTGACAACTCCCAAATTTATATCTTCAGCCTTGATCTCTGCGGAGCTCCTGACTCAAATAGCCAACTGTGCACTCAGAATTTTTCCTGGGAAATCAAATATAGCATGTCCAAAGGCTTACCCCATCTCAGTAAATGGTTAGCACCATCTGTCTAATTATTCGAGTCAAAAACTTTGGACTCATTCTTTCCCCTTCCATTCCTTTCCTCCCATCATCTAATCCAACAATATGTATCTCTGTCTCTCTGACATATATCCCAAATCCAACCTCTGGAACCATCTCTATCACTGCCACCCTAGTTCATGTCATTATTATTTCTCATCTGAATTATTGCCATAGACTCCCAACTGGTAATGAGATTCTCTCATTCATCCAGACATTTATTTAGAATGACAGACCTCATCAAAGAAGAAAAGAAGTTTAGTTTAGCTTGACATGATGTACATTTAACGAAACTATTGCTGTTGGAAGTAACCACCTTGTTTCTTCCTTTCCTCATTCTCTCTCTGTACTTTCCTCTATGTGAATCTCCCTCCCTGCTCTAACTCCTTTTCCTTCTCTCTCTCTCTTCTCAATATCTTCTTTCTCTCTTCCTCTCCCTCTTGTTTTACTGAACAACTAGGCACACAGTATAGTGGAAAATGCTAGTGTTAGACTTAGAAGGGTCTCTTCCTATGGTCTCTCATGGTGAAGGAGGGTGATTATGACATAGTCAATTTATATTTCTGGCCCTCAACTGTCTCATCTATTAAATAAAGAGATTATACCGATGGTCTCTGAGGTCCCTTAAATTTCTAGAAATCTGTTCTCAGGTTATTTATTGAGTAAAGAGCTATGTTCCCTGTTCTTAAAAGTAGGTGGATTCAGTATTTTTTATTGCCCTGAGGGGAAAAAAGCAAATTCGTTTTTTAACAAGGCCTTCAATTGAGCCTTTCCTATCAGGGGTCATTGTCTCTCAATAGAAAAAAACGCACCTCTCCCTTAGTATAGTCTAAATGTTCTATATTTCTGTAGTTATTTCTGTCTTTGGGCCCTCCTTGGGGCAAGTAGATTCCAAGGAGAGGCCAGTAGCCCACTTTATATGAAGGCTATCATTTATTAGGCACTTACTGTGTTCCAGGCTCTGTGCTAGGCCTTTCTTAAATCTAATCCTCAACACAAGTCTACGTGAGGCAAGTATTACATTATCACTCCTCTTTTACAAAATAAGAAACTAAGGTGTGAAGAGGTTAAGAAATTTGTCTAAGGGCACACAGCTAACAGATGGTGGAGCCAAAATTTGGACCCAGGTCTATCTGACTTGAAAGTCTATGCTCTGAAAGATTACACTATATACCTCCCTCCTGAAATGCTGGACCTCTGCAGCCTATCTTGGAGGTCTCTGTGTACGCTTGAACTGACAAAACCTGTGACCTCTGATGTCCTGGGGGCCACATTCTAGCCTGTACCTGAACCAACAGGGTCAACTCCATTACAAGGGTTTTAAGAGCAGAGACTCAATTTCTTCTGGTATTGGTCCCAGCCACATGGATACGCAATAAATGCTCTTGACTGAGGAAGCGCATGGTGAAAAGCACTGACACAGCTAGGATGGCCTAATGCAAGTTCTGGTGATGCAGAGTAAAAGGTTAAGATGAAGGAGAGATTGTGCTAGGACTAGAGATATGATCAGGTTTCCCATAAAGTCCAATTTCCATGACTTCATTATCATTTGCAGAAAATAGAGAGGGCAGGACTTCCCTGGTGGTCCAGTGGGTAAGACTCTGTGCTCCCAAAGCTGGGGACCTGGGTTCGATTCCTGGTCTGGGAACTAGATCCCTCATGCATGCCACAACTAAGAGTCCACATGCCACAACTAAGAAGTCCATATGCTGCAACTAAAAAAAAAAAAAAGAAAAAGAAAATAGGGAGCGCTATTGATATCCCTGGAGAATTGCTTTAGAAAATGGCTGAAAAATTGGTTTAATTAAGACTCTAGGTATTTAAGTGGAATATCAGGTCAGCACATTTGTGGAAGAATTTCCTTTTTTAAAATGCTTCCGAAGATCTTCAGAAGTGGGATTGAATTTGCATGACCACCTCCTAAGCAACATCAGAGCAGACTCAGCTCTCAGGGAGTCTTTTGTACCTGAGGAATTTATGGATTTCCTGGCCAAGAGGACCAATTGGCAGTCTCTAAAACTCTGCCTCCATCCCTATCCCCATCTCTAAGAGAACTGTGTTTGGTAGTAACCCCCCTTCCCGAAGCAGGAGGTTAATGAGGCACCTAGATGTCTTCCTGGGTCACTGGTTTGGTGCTAATAAAAAAGGTGAAATTTTGTAGCACTGTTTGGTGCCATTCAAATGTCCTCAACCCATCCTTGGGATTGGCTGTCTAAATCTCCTTAAAACCAAGAGTATTAGAAGGACAGAAAGATCTAGACTACCCATCGGGATGTTCCTCACTTAGGGAACTGTAACATGGGCGAGGAAACAGAATGAAAAGGATCAGTAGGTAGGCACAAGGTCACGAAGTTGGTGGGCAGGAACTCCCAGGGGAGGCCAACCAGCTCCAAAACAAAGATCAGCACTGACACTAGCAGGACAGACATTTGAGAGGGTGAGAGTCTCCACAGAGACTATGGGCATCAACCAGGACCAGGCCAAAGAAAGGGAGAGAGCTTGGAGAGTAGAAGAAAGACGAAAAGGTTGAGGTCCTAATGATTCTGACTGGTAAGTGTTCAGGCTTAAAATTATTTGTGACCATCACCCTCACCTTAGTTTTCCAAGCCTCTCCCCTCAGACTGATGTAACCTGGAAAAAGAGGGTTAAAAAAACACTGTCAAGGGACCTCCCTGGTGGTCCAGTGGTTAAGAATCTGCCTTCCAACGCAGAGGACACGGGTTTGATCCCTGGTGGGGGAACTAAGATCCAACATGCCACGGGGCAACTGAGCCCGCGTGCCACAACTAGAGAGAAGCTCGCGCGCCGCAACAAAATATCCCGCGTGCCTCAACTAAGACCCAACGCAGCCACAAATAAATAAATAATTTTTTTTTTTTTAAGTATCAAAAGAGTCAGACTGGAGTCAGACTGATAATCCAGGCAGTCTGTGTTTAAAAAAAAAAAAAATTATCAAGTATCAGTACCATATCTGTAGATGAAATATTGATTCTGGATATTTCTTCCTTTTCTTATACTTCCTTGGTAAGAACATTTTTCCAGCCTATCTAAGAAATGGCACTAATTGAGTCTATTTCTGATTTATTTTATCTAGTCAACGGCAACACACAACTAAAATAAAAGAACTCAGCCAAAAAAAAAAAGCAATGACAACAGACATGAAATTCAGGTAAACATAGTTTTTCTCTTTACTCAGGAAAGGTAATATTATTGACTCTACCCACCAAAAGAACATTAAGCACTTTATCCATCCCACAGAACTCTCATTTTCTTTTCTGCCTTCTTTTCAAAACGAATTTTTAAATTCCAATTTTCTTGAAAGTATATCAAGACGTGACATTCTAAGCAATCACTGAGAAGTGTAAGGGAGAGTATAATAGCTGTAATTAACTCTGTTTACATACCAGACAGACTTACATTTCACTATAAATATTCCACACGAAAAATCTTTGAAAGAGGACCAATTATGCTGAGAGGTTTAACTACATGGCATTTGTCAAAAGAGAAAAAAATATGCCTCAGTTCCTATTTGAAAAAAATATTTCCTGGGATAATATAAGATGGTACACTTACCAAAGGAAAAAAAAATGAGGAGGAGGTTTGAGCTAAATGATAAAGTGCATCTACTGTAAGCTGTAGGCCTCTGCCCCTGCACCCCTGTCCTATCAAGAAACACAGAGCACATACAAGAGGATACTGGTTCCTATCATCTTAATTCCAACACCAGCGCTGGTCCCTGAGGGATTCTCAGCCGAAACAGGAAATCTCCCTAATGTCCTTATGGGGTGGCTGCGAGAAAATAAAATACTACCACCACAGGGGGAAAAAAAAAAAAAGGTGCAATGGACAAGAACAGACGTTTCACAGAACAAATGCAAAGGGTCCATTTGTTGGGAAACGGGCTCAGCTCTTACTAATCAAGGAAATACAAATTAAAACAACTAAGTCATTCCTCTTCATCCACCACATGGGTAAAAATTAACAAGATTGATAATATATACAGAGTTGTCAAGGATATGGGAAAAATGAATCCTCTCATACACTGATGATGGGAATGAAAATGAGTATTCTTTTAGGAAAGCAATTTGGCAACATCTGTCAATGTGATAAATACACATAAAATTCTACCCAGAAATTTCACCAGTAAGCCTCTCTTCTGGAGAAATGCTTGCATCTGTGCACAAAGAAGGATATTCACTGCAGTACTGTTTATAGTAGAGAACGCTAACTGTCCACCTAAGGGAGAATGACACTACATTTTAAAAGAATTTAGGTTATCTATTTATATTCTCTAAGACATATCGCTAAGTGACAGGACAATGTTTATAATATCCCATTTACTTAAAAAAACCATACGCACTTGAATACATACATATACTTGGGTATAAAAGGTTTACACACTGAAAAAAAACAGTGGCTACCTCTGGGGAGGGGCGTAAAAATCAGAAGAGATGAGAAGTTAGGGTGTATCATTTTATTCTATATTCTTTTAGACTGTTTGAACATTTTGGAACCAGGATAAAAGGAAGTGGGGCACATTCTTCAGGGAAATGTTCTGTCGTATTACCCAATTTCCTCATTCATTCTGGCCTCTGGAATATCTCACAGTTTTGCCTAATGTCTGCTGCTCACAAACACTTCATGTAGTCCACAAATTGTATGCTCTCTCTCCTAGTCGACACCAGAGTCTGTGGGTCCATGTGGGCGACCATCACCAGCCTTGCCTCACGGGGGCGGGAGCCTCATTACTCACCAAATGCAAAGTCACGGCAGCATCATATAGAAAGAGGAGACCTTGACCCTGTGTTCTGTTTATGCCATTTATCTTGTTCTCTTTGAGGATTTTGCAGAGGGAACCATGATTCTGTATAAATGGGTAGTGTTCAACGACAGGTCTATATTTGGTGGTAAGTTAAATGACATTGCTTTCAGAACTTAGTGTGTGGGCTGTGAAAGAGGTGAGTTTATGAGAATGTTCTCATAACCAAATGGGAAATAGAAATGATAAAATAAACCAAATTGCTGCTAGCAGAGATCACTATGGTAATCTGCCCTTAGTCTCTCTGCCTCACAGGAATTAGCCATTAATTTCCCCTCTGGAATTCCTCAGGATAATCAGTTTCAAATCCATAAGAGTTCTTTTCCTCTCACTTCTATTGCCATGTTGCTTTCGTAGCTCTTGGAGGCATTTTACTGACAATGCTTTAAATGCCTAGAGAAGTGTCAGCCTCCTGGTTCACCCCATCCAGTATTCTGTTAATACTGTGGCCTCTTAATAAATTTTTTAAAATAATAAATACACGTGATAACTATTTCTGAGCTACTGTTCAATCAGCCAGATTTCCCTAAATATTAACTCTTCTACTAAGAAAATATGATTAAAATCCTTATTATTTTCAAAAACCTGGATATATGTCATGGAAACAAGAACTATTGCAATCATATATGTGGGGATTATATCTCAGCATTAAGGGTACCATCAGTGTTAGCACCTCCTTTTATGAGGAGAAAACAGAGATGGGCAAAGGCTTAGGTTCCCGGAAATTACAGCAAAATCTGAACCTGGAAATATTAGCAGGTTCATTTTCCCCCTTCCTATGTACAAAACTGATGCCCACACATGGCTCTAGTATATTCCCATAGTAATCACCACAGACAGTCCACAGGCTCAAGCCCGTCCCGGCACTAATGCTCACCAAAATATTCATTGGGTGTTGGCAAAGTATAGCAAATGGCCCAGGCAAGGAAGAATATAGAACTCTAGGCCTTTCACCTTTGTTTCCCCTCCTGGACCCAAGCCTTTTCAGGACCGGACATTGGAGGTGAGTGCATGAATGTAAAGGCAAAGAGAAATATCCCTTTCTCCACATTTAATGCTAACAGATGGTTTGTTTTCCTAGTCTACCCCATAAACAGCTAAACTGTGCCCTGCCCAAGAGGCACCTAGGAGGAGGATGAGAGTCCCATGTCATGTTTACCCAGGCTGCTCAGGCTACAGTGATTCTAGTGGAACAGGATCCAGTTTGCCTTGTGCAGTTTTATGCCTGACTCACTTACACAGGCCACTCCGTGCGGTATGTTATTGTAAGTAACGCACCCACACGCCACAGGTTTTAATGCATCCCAGAAAGTAAATTACTGTCAGTGATAAGTTATATGACATTCCAGACCAAATCAGTCAGTTATTCATCTAAAGACCAGCAAACTCAGCTTCTACTGAACTGTGAAGGTAAGGGAAAAGCATCAAACGATTACATGGACGTTCTACAACGAGGGCTTGGCAAATGACTATATTGAAATCCTTTCCTCAGCACGGCTAAGCTGTGAAAGGCCTGGAGAGGTCATGCAGTGCACCTCCTGCCTCAGCCCGCTGCAGACTCCGGGGATCCATTAGCATAGTCCAACAGAAGGGAAAAGATATATACCAAGAAGATGCAAGTCTTGTTACACATTTGACAGCTACATATTTCCCAGGGCTACTCCACTGGAAGTAGAACAAGGTGTCAAGAATAACTTAGGAGAAGTTGAGAAAAAAGTCCTAGGGATATGTAAGAAAGTTGGCTATGACATGAATAAATGAAGCAGGAAAAAGACAGAAGGGCGGCCCTCAGTGAGCTCAGATCACACCTCACCTGCCCAGCACAGGCTACTCACCAGCTGATTCCAATGCAGTAGCTGGCAGATGAAGGAGAAAACAGGACTTGGGAGCTTTTTTCCTATTTTCCATACTTCTAACTGTTCTTAAGCCACACTCCCTAGATGGCTTAAACATTAATAGGCTGAAGCCATGCTCTAGCATTACACCGGGCTAATTATGCTCTTTGGGTTGGAAAGGACAGAAATAACTTCACTTAGGCTACCTCAAGACGTGAGGGTTCACTGTTCAGTTACACAGGGTAACATGCAGCTTCTCCTTTCTCTACCTATCTGCTCCCACTCTCACCCCTAAGCCCCAAACCAACTGGCTGATCCTCTCCATATTTCTCAGATCAAACTCCAGAGTCTGTTTCCCATTGTAATTACTTAACTCGTATTGGTCAGAAGCTTTTCCTGTCAGCCTCCTTACAAGCTACTCACCAGCCTATGAATTGGCTGCGCTTGGGTCAGGTGTCTACGTCTGGTCCAATCATCAGGTGCCCATTGCACAAGATAAGGCAGCTTCTTTAGCCAGGGGCTATGGACCAAAGCACCTTTTTCCAGAAAAGAACTGGGGGCTGGAGCAGGGGGGGCATGTATCAAGCACATGTCTTTGTCAAACTGCCACCAAAAGCTTAAGCCTAAGTAAACCACTGATTTGACGGCAGGATCTTGAAAGGAGCAGGACAAGCTTCATGGGCTTATGCACAGGTGCACAGGGTCCCTGTGCTTACAAGAGCCCACACTTAGCTTAATGCTCCATTGTGGCTGTGTTGACATTCTTAATAATTTTTGAATAGGGGGCCCTACATTTTCATTTTGCATGGGGCCTTGCAAATTATATAGCTCTATATTATATTCCTCTATAGGAGTTTTTAATATGTTATAAAATGTGAAGGGAGTTCCATAGAACTAAGTAATTTTGGATCCAAAGATTCTTCAGATCATTCACTCATAATACTCATTTGACAAACAAGAAAACTGAGGTCAAAGAAAGGCTGACAGGGCTTCCCTGGTGGCGCAGTGGTTGAGAGTCCACCTGCCGATGCAGGGGACGCAGGTTCGTGCCCCGGTCCGGGAAGATTCCACATGCCGCAGAGCGGCTGGGCCCGTAAGCCATGGCCGCTGAGCCTGTGCATCCGGAGCCTGTGCTCCGCAACGGGAGAGGCCACAACAGTAACAGTGAGAGGCCCGCGTACCGCAAAAAAAAAAAAGAAAGGCTGACTGGCTTAGTCAAGACCTCACAGTGAGCACTGGCAATGTCGAACTGGAAACAGATTCTTATCAGAGAGGCCAATCTTCTCATTACTCCATGTGGCAGGCTTCCTAGCAGAGAGGACTGCCTGATACTTGGTCTATTTTGCCAAAATATTTGGTAAACCACTTAGAAATCTCATTTTATGAGGATGATATAAAAGCACAAGTGTAGATCTTTCCTTGTTCAATCTTACCTCCTATTTCCTCACCTATGACCTCCTCAGAACAGATTCCACTGACAATCCCCAGAATCTAAAATGAAAGCTGGGTAGAGGAATATAAACTAATAGAAACACCTGGAGGATTATTTGGTAATAGATATAAAAATTACAGTGTTCACACCCCTCACTCCACAATTCCATTTCTACATATAGTCTCACATATGCACAAATATTATTGCATGCCAAAGACTATTCATTGTGGTGTTGCTTATAATAGATGATATAAATAGAATATAAAAGATTGGCCACAACCTAAATATTCATCAACAGGAGACTAGTTTAAAGTAATATATAGATAGATACAGATATGATACTATGTTCATGCAACAAAATATTATGTAGCTCTTAGGAAAAAAGAAGTTAATTTACAGTTACTAATATGGGACAATTTCTAACATATTGTTCCATGAAAAAGCAAGGTACAAAACACTATACAGCATGCTTCTCTTTCTGGAGGGAAAGGACACAGGAGTCCCCCCCATATCTGTGGGAGATAAGTTCCAAGACCCCCCAGTGATGCCTGAAACCACAGATACTTCAAAACCCTTTATATACTATATTTTTTCTTATATATTCACACCATGCATACCATGGGTATGTATGTATAGGAACCATGATAAAGTTTAATTTATAAATTAGGCACAGTAAGAGATTAACAACAATAACTAGTAATAAAATAGAATAATTATAACAATATATTGAAATAAGTTATGTGAATGTGGTCCCCCCCCTTCTTTCTCTCTCTCTCAAAATATATTATTGCACAAGTGTAATGCCTTTTCCATCTTAACTAAGCACTTAGTTACGCGTGACCATAACTTTTGCAGTTTGAGGCAGGACAGTAAAACTTGCATGAATTTCTTTTTCCCTCTTCACAATTTCAAAATAGAAGATTCGTTCTTACCTAGATCTTAGCAAACTCAGCATCCAGTTTTTTTTTCCTTTCCTTATTAAGTCGAGAGCTTTCACCTTTTCACTTAAAGGAAGCGCTTTATGGCAGATCCGAGTTGCCAGCATCACTACCCTTGCACGTTGGGGCCATTATTAAGTAAAATAAGAGCGACTTGAGCACTGCGATCCAGCGACAGTCATCTGATAATCAAGACGGCCACTACGGCGGGATACGATGATTCACATCCCAGGCGGGACAGAGCGGGACAGGGCGAGATTTTATCACGGTACTCAGAACAGCGCACAATTTAAAACTTATGAACTCTTTATTTCTGAAATTTTCCATTTAATATTTTCGGACCTCAGTTGACCGCAGGGAACTAAACGCAGAAAGCAAAATCATGGATAAGGGAGGAACCACTGTATTTAATTATATATCCCATAATTACACACACACATGTGTTGGGGTATTTGTACATGCACAGAATTTGTCTAGAAGTACGTACAAAAAAGAATGACTGCCTCTGAGGAAGGGACATGAGGGACTCAGGGATAGCAATGTGGAGGAGATTTTTATTCTATGCCTTTTGTTCCCTTAAAATTTGTACTGGGACTTCCCTGGTGGCGCAGTGGTTAAGAATCCACCTGCAAATGCGGGGGACACGGGTTCGAGCCCTGGTCCAGGAAGATCCCACATGCCGCGGAGCAACTAAGCCCGTGCGCCACAACTACTGAACCTGTGCTCTAGGGCCCACAAGCCACAACTACTGAAGCCCGTGTGCCTAGAGACCATGCTCCACAACAAGAGAAGCCACTGCAATAAGCCCGTGCACCGCAATGAAGAGTAGCCCCTGCTCGCTGCAACTAGAGAAAGCCTGCACGCAGCAACAAAGACCCAAAGCGGCCAAAACAAATAAATAATTTTTTAAAAATTTGTACTATGTGCATATCTTTTCAAAGACTAATCAGTTATAAATTAGGAGGTTGGGATTAACCCATACACACTATTATATATAAAACAGATAACCAACAATGATCTACTGTATAGGACAGGGAACTATACTCAATTTTTTGTAATAACCTGTAAGGGAAAAGAATCTGAGAAAGTATATATATATATATATATATATTCAGTTATTATGTATAACTCAGTCACTGTGCTGTACACCTGAAACTAACATGACATTGTAAATCAACTATACTTCAATAAAATAAAATAAAATAATTAAATTAAATGAGTGTCTGAAAGAGGACCCCAGGACACTGCCAGTATTGTATCATATCTATAATAGTGAAAAACATACTATTGTTGTCTTTTTTACTAAGACTTTTTCTAGGATCTTGTATTGAACTTATAGACAAAGGAAATTATAAGTAGTTACATTAGGCTGAAAAAAAATTCTCTCTTTTTCCCCTCCTCTACTCTATATAAAAAAGAAAAATCTGAAAACCTGCTTAATCCATTGCTTGTTTAGTCTTTGGCACAGCTGTGTGAAACGGCAGAGAAAATGAGAAATGTTACAACTCTTCCTTTGGAAACTTGCCAAGATCATCTCCAAAGTTCCTTCAGACATTACCCACTTATGTTTTTCCAGTGCACCTACCATCAGTGCTGCTAAGCACTTTAACAAGAGCTTTGCTTTGAACCAAAAGCACAAAGGGGGACACAAACCTCAGTACTGCCCTCATTCAGCAGAAGTACATTTTCCTCAGGTAGCAGCAGAAAAGGTGACCTTAGTCTTCCCAATGAACCCAATACCCTTGGAAAAACTATAATTCCTAGTTAGGAAGCAAAGACAAGGGAGAGTCCCCCCTCATCCCCATATTCTCTGTTCCTCCACTTCCACATGGTCTGTATTTATGCAACCCACATGTGGTAGATCAAAGATGGCCACAGGGCTTCCCTGGTGGTACAGTGGTTGAGAGTCCGCCTGCCAATGCAGGGGACATGGGTTCGTGCCCCCGTCCGGGAAGATCCCACATGCTGCGGAGCGGCTGGGCCCGTGAGCCATGGCCGCTGAGCCTGCGCGTCCGGAGCCTGTGCTCCGCAACGGGAGAGGCCACAACAGTGAGAGGCCCGCATACCGCAAAAAAAAAAAAGATGGCCACAAATTCTTGACATGCCTCTCCTTGGGAGGTGGCATCTGTTTCCATTCTTCTAGATTCTGGGTTGCCCTGTGACTCCTTTGACCAGTGGAGTATGGCACAATTGGTGCTATGTCAATTCCTACTCCAGTCTTTAAGAGAACTGGTGGCTTTCTCCTTGTTCTTCTAGAGTCCTAAGCAAGGCACTGTGTAAAAATTTAACTGCCCTCCCAGGGACAGCATGTGGAGATGCCCTAAAAGTGCATGGAGAGGGGAAAAAGGGCCAAAGCCATTCCTATCAAGACATCAAGCATGTGGGTAAAATCATCTTGAACCCTCAGCCCAAACCAGCCATCAACTGAAGAGCACCAAGTAACCTCTGTCAATGCCAGGTGGAGCAGAAGAGCCACCCAGCCAAGCACTGCCCAAATTCCTGACCCACAAAATGAGATATAATTAAATGTTGTTGCTTTATGATGCTAAGTTTTGGGGTTGCACGTCACGTATGTATGTTATGTCCAGGCTACCACACTATCAACTATCCAACACTGACATCTTCAAACATTTCATACTCAAAATTCAGTCTTTCCTAAATTGCCTTAGAATAATGATAGAATTATCTCATGTCAGGCAGCCGCAGCTACTGGGAGGAGGGGCCAGGTCCAAGTTGAGACAACAGAAGAATCTCCTCCCCTAGCACTTCTTCCCCATAACGCTATAGATGAGTCTACATGGCCAAGTTGAAGGGCCATCCTCTGCCACTGAGGACTGCAGAGATCATGGGCCACAGAGTCTGGAGTTTGCCAGTTCACACAGGATCCCCAACCCTGAGGGTACCCTTTGACCAACCCCGCCCATGTCACTGCTCCACTAAATCCTTGTCCAGCACCTCAGAGGGGTCACATGTGGTTAGTCTTGGGAGTGGGGTGAGAACCAGATCCTCTACTGCAGCCCTTGCCCTTCCAAGCTGAGCTGAGAGAAGGAAAGCTAAGTCTTGGAAGGAGAGATTCCTGGATCAACTTCCCCAGCCCACAATGACTGGCAGCTGCCACCCACTCCAGCCCATGTGCCTGTTCTTACCCACTCACAGGGTTGCCAAGACCTGAGGGAGGTGGCACTGGCAGAAGCCATAATTAGGGATTTCATCAAATACTTTAGCTCCCTGAGAACAAATTCTTCCTGACAACATGCAAATCTATTGTTCAACTTTCAAACATCCAACTGACTTGCAAACACATTGTTGGGAATGCATTAGGTAGAAAAGTAAAGACACCACGTCTTCTGAATTGTAGACGTGGCCTTGAAATACAGGAAAGGGCATTTCTAAGGTTAAAGCAAGAATGAAAGATTTTTAAAAACATGATGAAGGAATACAATGAGGCTGGCAAACATGATTTAGCAGGGTCCAGGTTGTACAGAGGGGAGCATGCTCAGAGAAGCTATGAGAGAGGAGAAAGGGGAGGTGCAAAGAGGGTCTTCTCCCCTCCTGGTTCCTGCCTTCAAGGAATGAAGTCCCATTCAATGTCACTAAAGACCTTTCACCATTGTCTGTCTAGGCAAATTTAAATGGTGAGCTGATCAACTGAATAATCTATTGTGATAGATCAGAAAGTCTGGATATAACTAGGGGAGAAAGGTGTTGGTTTAGAGGAAACCTCTTTTTCCTCCAAAGCCAAAGGAAGAAATGTTAGGATTTACCTAAATCATCTGAATAATTTTCTCAATCTCTTACTTCAGACAAAATATTTAAGGAAACATTCTTTCCCAAGCATTCTTGGGTCAGGTCTATAGAGGCAGCGGAGGGAAGAGGGAAGGGTAGAGCCACCCAGATTACCTGTCTGGTTGCTTAGACTGGTCCAATTTCACTAAGAATCACACAAACCTCTTCATTCCTTCTGCTGTGTTCACCTGACCTTTTTCAATTTCTTTTTCCTTTCTCCGTTACCCTAAGGGAATTATCTAGCCACTCTGGCTTTCTTTGCATGCAAAATCTAACAGTTCTTTCTTTCTTCTTTCAGATAAAGGCAGTCTTGGGGAGAAGAAAAGAGCCTGGCTTCTTCAAATGAGCTCTGAAATAAAAGTCACTGCCAGATGTTATATAAAAGGTGACGTAATCCTAAAGTACTTCATTACATATGCAGCTCTGCTCTTCAGCCCAGGAGGAGTTTATTACATTTTGTCGATCCCATTTTCTGTACCCACATCATTTTTACATAATTTTTCCTGCCTGACAGACATCTTCACATTTTCACAGCAACCCATCAAGATAGTGTTACAACAGCACAGGGAACCAGGTTAGCCGCTTACAAATAACCGCGCTAATAAGCCAGATTTGTCCCTGAGATACAAATAAAAGGTAAATGGTCTATCCATGCGTGTAAGAAGCGCATCTATTTTAGAATAATAGGAAGAAAGCAGAGCATCATTCGAGCTGACACCGTGTTCTTTCAGAATAGGTACCGAATCTATTCTATAAGTAGGAAAATGGGGAAATGCCAGTCTAAACTTATTCTTTCAATTCTCTTCGTTTTCCTAATAAATTCCTGGCTCCTAGTGAAATAGATAGCCATGGCAAATGCATTAAAATCAAACTTCCTGACTTTTTGGATTGGCACAAAATTTAGAAGAAAACGCACCATTTCTGCCAATGCAATATCTAGCTACCAACATGCTTTAAGTGCAAACACTGTGAGACACTTCCTCCTACTCTCCAGGTGCTAAGCATCTTTCCCCCTCCTTCCCTGGGCACTTGAGGCCCTACTGCCCTCTGACGGTGAAAAGCAGCAGTGCAGGCTGGACGCTTCCCTCCAGGAGGATTAAGAACAGGCTGGGGTCAAGGACTGAGAGGGCCTCTGCCTTAAGATCACTGTAAGAGGCCAAGTACACTCAGCTCTCAGCTACTAGTCAGAAATGAATCTGACTCAGAATTCCAGTGGGATAAGAAAGTGCCTGTAGGGACTTCCCCGGTGGCGCAGTGGTTAAGAATCCACCTGCCAATGCAGGAGACACGGGTTCAAGCCCTGGTCCGGGAAGATCCCACGTGCCACGGAGCAACTGTGCCCGTGCACCACAACTACTGAGCCTGCACTCTAGAGCCCGCGAGCCACAACTACTGAGCCCACATGCCACAAACTACTGAAGCCCACGCACCTAGAGCCCATGCTCCACAAGAGAAGCTCGTGCACCGCAACGAAGACCCAACACAGACATAAATAAATAAATTTTTTTTGAAGTGCCTCTAACTCCCACTCCCAGGAAACATATACGTATGCCATTCACCTTGAGAACCTCCTTCAGTTTTAAGGAAAGATCCCCGTTAAAATGAACTTAATGGTTTTAGACTGTAATTAGAAACTCAAGGTAACAGAAGTTCTCATTTCTATATAAAAGCAGGACTTGAATATGGGACAAAGGGAGACGTGAAGGATTTATAAAAGAACTCTGACCCTCCCCTGTGCCCTCCTCCCCCACTGCTCAGGAAACAGATATAGATCAATGCATAACTAGCCCCCAAAATAAATGTATTCTATTTTCTACTTTTGTCTAAGGTCAGCACATTCCTTAGTTCTACAAGTAATTTGCTTCATAGATTCAATTTTTCCTTTCCTTTTTTAAGTAGCTTTTCTTTATATGAAAGTTATTCGTACACATAGCTTAAAGAGTCAAATAGTTCTGTCTCATTCCAAAACACAGCAGTCCCAGCAGTGCCCACCTCCTGTTTCCTGCTCCCAAGAGGCAGTGACTTTCAGCTCTTTTAACTGAATCATTTACCCTTTACCTTCATGTTTCTGAATAATGTGTGTATGTTGCTACTTCCTGACACTTCAGTTTAGGCATTTTATATTGACTTTGCACTGTGAAAGATGATTTCACACACACACACACACACACACCCCACCACGCATATATACTTTCCAGTATATTATAATTTTGGTAAGATTAAAAATCAATATTTATAGTACTCTATTAAATTCTTAACAGTTAAGTCATGTGGTTACTTTCCCTTTTCCAGAACAAGTTTTTATTTTCCTTGGAGTTAAAAAAAAAAAAAGTCTTTCTTCACATGCTAAGTCTTCTGTACACTTAACTGTATTCATTTCACAGGGCTGCCATAACAAAGTACAACAATCTCGGTGGCTTTAAACAAGAGAAATTTATTGTCTCACAGTTCTGGAAATTGATTGTTTCACAGTCTGAAATCAAACTGTCAGCAAGGCCACGCCCCCTCTGAAGCCTCTAGGGGAGGATCCTTCTTTGCCCCTTCCTAACCTTCTACTGCTTGCCAGCAACCTTGGCATTTCTTGTCTCGTAGTAACATCTCTACCTTGACGGTCACATGGCCATTTTTCCTGTGTATGTCTGTGTCCTCATATGGCATACTCCTCGCTTTGTATGTCTCTCTGTATCGCTCCTCCTCTTGTTATCAGGACACCAATCATCTTGGATTAAGGGCCTACCCTGTTACTGTATGACCTCACCTTAATTTACATCTTCATTACATCTGCAAAGACCTTACTTCTGAATAAGATCACATTCTCAGGTATCAAGTGTTGGGACCTCAATCTATCTTTGGGGGGTCACTATTCTACCCACATTTATCTTCATGAATTTATCCCCAAACTGTCCAATTGTCTAAATCTCCTCTGAGTACATGCAAACATTTTCTGTTTCCTATCAGGTTTCACCTTCTGTGTTGGTTCACACTCAAATAGGCTTTCCCTTTATGCCTGTCTATAGCTACAGCCCATGTCCTTTCAAGTTAAAATGCAAAAACAGTGCACCTTCTTCCCTCAACAGTCTCATTGGCTGTACAGGGTCATATACCAATCTCAAACCAACAGTTACAGGCAGGAATATACCATGTGCACAATGGCTTAAGTCTGGGTCATATGTTCCACCCCTAGAGCTGGGAGTGGGACCAGCTTCATTTAACTACAAGATCTGAGCATGGGAAAGAGGTGATTCCTTTATAACAGCAGGATTTGAATATGAGACAAAAGGGAGATAGGAATATGGGACAAAGGGTGCATAGATGCTGAGCACCAAAAAAGAAACCAAAACAACAAAACTAATATCCACTATAGCCTCTTAACAAGCCCTTTAAGAGGTGTCATTTTCCCTAAGCCAGAACATAGACTTTGGCCCCCTAGACAATTTTATGATAATCTACTCACTCCAGGAAGGTTAAGAAAACAGAAAAGAAATTGAACAAAAATACACTCAGATCTACATTTTATCTTTTTTCTGCTTTTATAGGAATTGGTTTGGTAAGATCTAAGGGGAAAATACATGTCCCTTTAATACATTTTGACATCCTAAAATGTTTGAGAAAAAGGTATTATCCCAAATACAAAATGTCCTACAAATGGAAAGAAATATCCTCTGGTCAAATCCTCGTGATTTCAAATGGAATGATGCAGAATATAAAAATTCCAGCCAGGCAGGCAATAACCATCCCGTTGATAAAAATGTTCTCCTACTGAGATGCCGCAAGAAGTTTTTCTCAAATGAGTTTTCACTCTAGTTGTCTAAAATCATCTGTTCCCATCTATGAAGAGTTTTGAGAACACCAGCCTCACTCCCCCTCCATCTTACAGCATCTGCCTCTGTGAAGGAGTTCAGAGTTTTTAACTTTGGGTTTCCTTTTTATTGGTTTCCCTATTC
Source organism: Stenella coeruleoalba (assembly GCF_951394435.1). NCBI lineage: Eukaryota > Metazoa > Chordata > Mammalia > Artiodactyla > Delphinidae > Stenella > Stenella coeruleoalba. The sequence goes on from NC_137148.1 coordinate 55,041,709, forward strand.
ATTTTTCCTACTTTTCACCTAATTTTTTGTACTTTAGAACTATAGATCACAAACTAACAGTCACTGTATTCACTTAAACGGATTCTTCAAGCCTAAGAATTAACAATCTTTTCCAGCCTGAGAGCCTCAGTCAAGGCAAAACACAGGCTTAAAGTCATAAGACCCAAGACAACAAAAACAAAATGAAAAATGAAGGAAATAGGAGAAGATGGTGTCATGGTTAGTTTTATGGGTCAATTTGACTGGGCCACAGGATACCCGGATGCGTGGTTAGGCATTATTTCTGGGTGTGTCTGTGAGGGTGGTTCAGGAAGCGATTAGCATTTGAATTGGTGGACTGAGTAAAGCAGATGGTCGTTCCCAATGTGGGTGAGCACCATCTAGTCCACTGAGGGCACAGACAGTACAAAAAGGCAGAAGAAGGTTGAATTCTCTCTCTGCCTGAATGCCTGAAGTGAGACATCCATAAATAGATAGATAGATAGGTAGATAGAGTTTTTTTATGCTCACAATGAACATTTCCATTTACTTCGTATTATATGTCATTATAAATATTATTACAAATAAGACTTAAAAAGGACACCTTTGGGTAGGTCAGATGAAAGTACAAAAATTGTGTGTGGGGCTGCAGTTTAAGGATGGTTTCTGCAGTCATCACATGATAGCAAAACAGTGGTGAGCAGTGCATGAATCTGTGTCAAAGACAGCAGGTATATATAAAGAGATATCTTATATATCCTATTGATTCTGTTCCTCTGGAAAACCTTAACTAATACAGATGGAGTCAGGGGGAAAAAAAAAAAAAACCTACGAAAACAGAAAGAGAAGGCCAGGAAAAAAAAAAACAGAGTAAAGAAAACAGAAGGGGGCAGAGTCAAGATGATGGTGTGGGAAGACACTGAGTTAGCGTCTCCCCACAAATAGGGCACGTGCTGGTGGGGTACCCTGATGCCCAAGGAGATGGGAGGAACCCCCAAGTGAACCAGTCGGATGTGGGGGGACTGAAGGGGGAGGAGAAATGGAGGCCAGACAAGATCAGCACCTCTAAGGCCGGGGAGATCAGGAGAGGCAGGTGGGAGGGACCCTCCCGCAAGAGCAGGAGAGGAGCAGAGGGCGATCGCCTGGCCCAGTTGGGCCAGGGATCCTGCTGAGTTTCCAGGCCTGTACCCCCACTCCGAAGCCCTGTCCAGGCTGCATGGGTCCTGGGGGCATAGAAGGGAGGCAGGGGAGATCAGGAGAGGCAGGTGGGAGGGGCCCTCCGGGGACCAGAGGAGCAGGAGAGGAGAGGAGGGCATCTGCCCCACCCACTCGAGCCCAGGAAGCTTGCTGGGCTCCCAGGTGAGGTCCCCCACCCTCTGAGACCAGGGGTTGGGCACACCTGGGCCCCTTCTGTTCCTTGAGCCTAAGCTCCACCCCCTACAGCCCCCAAGGCCTTTTCCAGCCCTGTGTGTCCTGAGCATAGGCCCCGCCCACCGTCCAAGCCATGCCCTTGCTTAGGCCCCACCCTCCACAGCCAAGGACTTTTCCCCATTTTTTTTCTTTTTTTTTTCTTTCTTTCTTTTTTTTTTTTTTCCTCCTCCTCCTCCTCCTTTTTACTATTGTGGTACTGTTGTACCTTCCAGTTGTTGATTCATCTATGTTTTTATTTTTATATTTTAACATATCTGTTAGTTTCCTAGTCTAATTTTATTTTTTACTTTGCTATTGTTCTCTTTTTTTTTCTTTTTCTTTTTTTTTTTTTTTGCCATCACACAGTTTGTGGGATCTTGGTTCACAAGCCAGGGGTCGGGCCAAAGCTCCTGCAGTGGGAGCTCCGAATCCGAACCACTGGACTAACTGAGAACCTCAGGGCCCAGGGAATACTCATCAGAGTGAGGTCTCAGGGAGGTCCTCATCTCAGCACCAAGACCCAGCTCTACCCAACAGCCTACAAACTCCAGTGCTGGAAGCCTCAGGCCAAACAACCAGTAAGACAGGAACACAATCCCACTCATTAAAAAAAGAAAAAAAAAAGAGAGACAGCAAAAATAATATGCCACAGATGAAGGAGCAAGGTAAAAACCTATAAGACCAAATAAATGAAGAGGAAATAGGCAATCTACCTGAAAAAGAATTCAGAGTAATGATAGTAAAAATGATCCAAAATCTCAGAAATACAATGGAGGGTTGGATTAAGAAAATACAAGAAATGTTTAACAAAGATCTAGAAGAACTAAAGAACAGAGATGAACAACACAATAACTGAAATGAAAAATACACTAGAAGGAATCAATAACAGAATAACTGAGGCAGAAGAACGAATAAGTGAGCTGGAAGACAAAATGGTGGAAATAACTGCCAAGGAGCAGAATAAAGAAAAAAGAATGAAGAGAATTGAAGACAATCTCAGAGCCCTCTGGGACAACACTAAACACACCAACATTTGAATTATAAAGGTCCCAGAAGAAGAAGAGAAAAAGGGTCTGAGAAAATATTTGAAGAGATTATAGCTGAAAAATTCCCTAAAATGGGAAAGGAAATAGTCACCCAAGTCCAGGAAGCATAAAGAGTCTCATACAGGATAAACCCTAGGAAAAACACACCAAGACACATATTAATCAAACTAACAAAAATTAAATTCAAAGAAAAAATATTAAAAGCAGCAAGGGGAAAAAAAAATAACATACAAAGGAATTCCCATAAGGTTATCAGCTGATTTTTCAGCAGAAATTCTGCAGGGCAGAAGGGAGTGGCAGGATATACTTAAAGTGATGAAAGAGAAAAACCTACAACCAAGATTACTCTACCCAGCAAGGATCTCATTCAGATTCGATGGAGAAATCAAAAGCTTTTCAGACAAGCAAAAGCTAAGAGAATTCAGCACCACCAAACCAGCTTTAAAACAAATACTAAAGAAACTTCTCTAGGTGGGAAACACAAAATAAGAAAAAGACCTACAAAAATAAACCCAAAACAATTAAGAAAATGGTAATAGGAACATATATATCAATAATATCCTTGAATGTAAATGGATTAAATGCCCCAACCAAAAGACACAGACTGGCTCAATGGATACAAAAACAAGACCCATATATATGCTGTCTACAAAAGACCCACTTCAGACCCAGGGACACATACAGACTGAAAGTGAAGGGATGGAAACAGATATTCCATGAAAATGGAAATCAAAAGAAAGCTGGAGTAGCAGTACTCATATCAAGTAAAATAGACTTTAAAATAAAGACTGTTACAAGATATAAGACGGGACACTACATAATGATCAAAGGATCAATCCAAGAAGAAGACATAACAATTATAAATGTTTATGCATCCAACATAGGAGCATCTCAATACGTAAGACAAATGCTAACAACCATGAAAGGAGAAACTGACAGTAACACAATAATAGTAGGGGACTTTAACACCCCACTTACACCAATGGACAGATCATCCAAACAGAAAATAAATAAGGAAACACAAGCTTTAAATGACACAATTGACCAGATAGATTTAATTGAAATTTATAGAACATTCCCCCCAAAAGTGGCAGAATACACTTTCTTCTCAAGTGCACATGGAACTTTCTCCAGGACATATCAGATCTTGGGTCACAAATCAAGCCTTCAGAAAACTTAAGAAAGTTGAAATTGTACCAAGCATCTTTTCTGACCAAAACACTATGAGATTGGAAATCAATACAGGAAAAAAAAAAAACTGTAAAAAACACAAATACATGGAGGCTAAACAGTACACCGCTAAATAACCAAGAGATCACTGAAGAAATCAAAGAAGAAATTAAGAAAATACATAGAAACAAGTGACAATGAAAACACAACAGCCCAAAACCTATGGGACACAGCAAAAACAGTTCTAAGAGGGAAGTTTTTAGCAAATCAATCTCACCTCAAGAAACAAGAAAATCTCAAATAAACAATCTAACCCTACACTTAAAACAAGAGAAAGAAGAACAAAGAAAATCCAAAGGCAGTAGAAGGAAAGAAATCATAAAGATCAGAGCAGAAACAAATGAAACAGAAACAAAGAAAACAACAGTAAAGATCAATAAAACTAAAAGCTGGTTGTTTGAGAAGCTAAATAAAATTGATAAACCCTTAGCCAGACTCATCAAGAAAAAAGGGAGATGACACAAATCAATAAAGTTAGAAATGAAAAAGGAGAAATCACAACTGACATTACAGAAATACAAAGGATTATAAGAGACTACTACAAACAACTATATGCCAATAAAATGGATAACCATGAAGAAATCGACAAATTCTTGAAAAGGTACAGTTTTCCAAAACTGAACCAGCAAGAATTAGAAAACATAAACAGTTCTATCACAAGTAATGAAAATGAAACCGTAATTAAAAATCTTCCAAGAAACAAAAGTCCAGGACCAGATGGCTTCACAGGCTAATTCTATCAAACACTTAAAGAAGAGCTAACACTGATCCTTCTCAAACTCTTCCAAAAAACTGCAGAGGAAGAAACACTCCTAAATTCATTCTATAAAGCCACCATCACCCTGATACCAAAATCAGAAAAAGATATCACAAAAAAAGAAAATTATAGACCAATATCACTGATGAACATAGATGCAAAAATCCTGAACAAAATACTAGCAAACAGAATCCAACAGCACATTAAAAGAACCATACACCACGATCAAGTGGGATTTATCCCAGGGATGCAAGGATTCTTCAATATACACAATCCAATCAAGGTGATACACCACATTTACAAATTAAGGAATAAAAACCATATGATCATCTCAATAGATGCAGAGAAAGCTTTTGACAAAATTCAACACCAATTTATGGTAAAAACTCTCCAGAAGATGGATACAGAGAGAACCTACCTCAACATAATAAAGGCCATATATGACAAACCCACAGCAAGCATCATACTCAATGGTGAAAAACTGAAAGCATTTCCTCTAAGATCAGGAACAAGACAAGGATGTCCACTCTCGCCACTCTTATTCAACTTAGTTTCGAATGTCCTAGCCATGGCAATCAGAGAAGAAAAAGAAATAAAAGAAAAAGAAAAGAAGAAGTAAAAGTATCACTGTTTGCAGATGACATGATACAATACATAGAAAATCCTAAAGATGCCACCAGAAAACTACTAGAGCTAATCAATGAATCTGGTAAGGTTGCAGGATACAAAATTAATGCACACAAATCTCTTGCATTCCTATACACCAACAATGAAAAATCAGAAAGAGAAATCGAGGAAACACTCCTATTTACCACTGCAACAAAAAGAATAAAATACCTAGGAATAAACTTGCCTAAGGAGACAAAAGACTTGTACTCAGAAAACTATAAAACACTGATGAAAGAAATCAAAGATGACATAAACAGATGGAGAAATATACCATGTTCTTGGATTGGAAGAATCAACAATGTGATAATGACTATACTACCCAAAGCAATCTACAGAATCAATGTAATCTCTATCAAACTACCAGTGGCATTCTTCACAGAATTAAAACAAAAACTTTTACAATTTGTATGGAAACACAAAAGACCTCGAATAGCCAAAGCAATCTTGAGAAAGAAAAACAGAGTTGAAGGAATCAGGCTCCCTGACTTCAAACTATACCACAAAGCTACAGTAATCAAGACAGTATGGTACTGGCACAAAAACAGAAATATAAATCAATGGTACAGGATAGAATACCCAGAGATAAATCCACGCACATATAGGCACCTAATTTACAATAAAGGAGGCAAGAACATACACTGGAGAAAAAACAGCCACTTCAATAAGTGAGGCTGGGAAAACTGGACAGCTACATGTAAAAGAATGAAATTAGAACACTACCTAACACCATACACAAACATAAACTCAAAATGGATTAAAGACTTAAATTAAAACCAGACACTATAGGGACTTCCCTGGTGGCGCAGTGGTTGGGAGTCCACCTGCCGATGCAGGGGACACGGGTTCATGCCCCGGTCTGGGAATATCCCACATGCCGCGAAGCGGCTGGGCCCATGAGCCATGGCCATTGAGCCTGCGCGTCCAGAGCCTGTGCTCCACAACAGGAGAGGCCACAACAGTGAGAGACCCGTGTACCACAAAAAAAAAAAAAAAAAACAGACACTATAAAACTCTTGGAGGAAAACATAGGAACAACACTCTTTGAAATAAATCACAGCAAGATCTTTTTTGACCCACCTCCTAGAGTAATGGAAATAAAAACAAAAATAAACAAATGGGACTTAATTAAACTTAAAAGCTTTTGCACAGCAAAGGAAACCATAAACAAGACAAAAAGACAACCCTCAGAATGGGAGAAAATATTTGCAAATGAAACAACAGAGGATTAATCTCCAAAATATACAAATAGCTCACAGAGCTCAATATCAAAAAAACGAACAATCCAGTTAAAAAATGGGCAGAAAACCTAAATAGACATTTCACCAAGGAAGACATACAAATGGCCAAGAGGCACATGAAAAGATGCTCAACATCACTAATTATTAGAGAAATGCAAATCAAAACTACAGTGAAGTATCACCTCATACCAGTCAGAATGGCCATCATCAAAAAATCTACAAACAATAAATGCTGGAAAGGGTGTGGTGAAAAGGGAACCCTCTTGCACTCTTAGTGGGAATGTAAATTGATACAACCACTATGGAGAACACTATGGAGGTTCCTTAAAAAACTAAAAATAGGGCTTCCCTGGTGGTGCAGTGGTTGAGAGTCCGCCTGCTGATGCAGGGGACGTGGGTTCGTGCCCTGGTCTGGGAGGAACCCCCATGCCGCAGAGCAGCTGGGCCCGTGAGCCACCGCCGCTGAGCCTGCGCATCCAGAGCCTGTGCTCTGCAGCGGGAGAGGCCACAGCAGTGAGAAGCCCATGCACCGCAAAAAAAAAAAAAAAAAAAAAAACTACAAATAGAACTACCATATGACCCAGCAATCCCACTACTGGGCATATACCCTGAGAAAACCAAAATTCAAAAAGAGTCATGTACCAAAATGTTCATTGCAGCTCTATTTACAATAGCCAGGAGATGGAAACAACCTAAGTGCCCATCATCGGATGAATGGATAAAGAAGAAGTGGTACATATATACAATGGAATATTACTCAGCCATAAAAAGAAACGAAAGTGAGCTATTTGTAATGAGGTGGATAGACCTAGAATCTGTCATACAGAGTGAAGTAAGTCAGAAAGAAAAAGACAAATACTGTATGCTAACACATATATATGGAATTTAAGAAAAAAACAAATGTCATGAAGAACCTAGGGGTAAGACAGGAATAAAGACACAGACCTACTGGAGAACGGACTTGAGGATATGGGGAGGGGGAAGGGTGAGCTGTGACAGGGCGAGAGAGAGTCATGGACATATACACACTAACAAACGTAAGGTAGATAGCTAGTGGGAAGCAGCCGCATGGCACAGGGATGTCGGCTCGGTGGTTTGTGACCGCCTGGAGGGGTGGGATAGGGAGGGTAGGAGGCAGGGAGACGCAAGAGGGAAGAGATATGGGAACATATGTATATGTATAACTGATTCACTTTGTTATAAAGCAGAAATTAACACACCATTGTAAAGCAATTATACCCCAATAAAGATGTTAAAAAAAAAAAAAAACTAAAAATAGGGCTTCCCTGGTGGTGCAGTGGTTGAGAGTCTGCCTGCCGATGCAGGGGACTCAGGTTCGTGCCCCGGTCCGGGAGGAACCCCAGTGCCGCGGAGAGGCTGGGCCCGTGAGCCACCGCCGCGGAGCCTGCACGTCCGGAGCCTGTGCTCCGCAGCGGGAGAGGCCACAGCAGTGAGAAGCCCGTGTACCACAAAAACAGAACAAAACAAAAACTAAAAATAGAACTACCATATGACCCAGCAATTCCACTACCGGGCACATACCCTGAGAAAACCATAATTCTAACAGAGTCATGTACCATAATGTTCATTGCAGCTCTATTTACAATAGCCAGGAGATGGAAACAATGTAAGTGTCCATCATCAGATGAATGCATAAAGAAGATGTGGTACATATATACAATGGAATATTACTCATCCATAAAAAGAAACGAAATTAAGCTATTTGTAATGAGGTGGATGGACCTAGAGAGAGACAAATACCGTATGCTAACACATATAGATGGAATTTAAGAAAAAAAAATATCATGAAGAACCTAGGGGTAAGACAGGAATAAAGACACAGACCTACTAGAGAATGGACTTGAGGATATGGGGAGGGAGAAGGGTGAGCTGTGACAAAGTGAGAGTGTGGCATGGACATATATACACTACCAAACGTAAAACAGATAGCTAGTGGGAAGCAGCCACATAGCACAGGGAGATCAGCTCGGTGCTTTGTGACCGCCTAGAGGGGTGGGATAGGGAGGGTGGGAGGGAGGGAGATGCAAGAGGGAAGAGATATGGGAACATATGTATATGTATAACTAATTCACTTTGTTATAAAGCAGAAACTGATGACACACCATTGTAAAGCAATTATACACCAATAAAGATGTAAAAAAAAAAGTCATGTACCACAATGTTCATTGCAGCACTATTTACAATAGCCAGGACATGGAACCAACCTAAATGTCCATCGACAGATGAATGGATAAAGAAGATGTGGCACATATATACAATGGAATATTATTCAGCCATAAAAAGAAACGAAATTGAACTATCTCTAGTGAGGTGGATGGACCTAGAGTCTGTCATACCGAGTGTAGTAAGTCAGAAAGAGAAAAACAAATACCGTATATGGAATCTAAAAGAAAAAATAAGGTACTGATGAACCTAGTCGCAGGGCAGGAATAAAGATGTAGATATAGAGAATGGACTTGAGGTCACGGGGTGCTCAGGGGAAGCTGGGGCAAAGTGAGAGTAGCATCAACATATATACACTACCGAATGTAAAATAGTTGGCTGGTGGGAAGCAGCCGTGTAGCACAGGGAGATCAGCTTGGTGCTTTGTGATGACCTAGAGGGGTGGGATAGGGAGGGTGGGAGGGAGGCTCAAGAGGGAGGGGATATGGGGACATGTGTATGCATATGGCTGATTCACTTTGCTGTACACCAGAAACTAATGCAGTATTGTGAAGCAATTATACTCCAATAAATATCTATTTTTTAAAAAAATGGAGAGAAGAATATAAGATGATAAATGGTAAGACGGGAAAAGCCGTATCCTGGGTATGTGGATCTGCTCTTCCTAGTTCACTGCCTAGCCCTGTGCACCTGTCTGGCGTTACCTCTCTGGGCCCCAATCTCCCCACTAAGAGGAGCAACCCAACCCATCTCTTGAGTCCCTCCGGTCCTAGCACTCTCTAATTGTGATTTCCCCATGGGTACCACCCCCTCAGTTAACACTCATGTGATGGGTGTCTACCTGGCAGAGTCCTCACCTGGGTGGGGTTGACCATTAAGCAGCTCATTGTAGGGACTGGTTTTAAATGCTGCCTTTGTCAATAAAGCCGTTTTCAGCATTCTGAGATCAGAGGGAGGATCCCAGTGGGATGGGCGGCTAAGTGCTGGATGTAAAGCTGCCAAACCATCAGGCCCAAGGGAGGCACTCTGAGAAGAGCATTTCCTAAAAACTCACCATTTAAAATGACACATCTTGACATCCCATTCCCAGAACCTATCACTTCACCTCCTATGGGGTTTTAATGCTTGAAAAAAACAATAAGCTCTCTATTCCAGGTGATGTTAGCAAAAGACCTATTTCTCGGATCAATGCCCTCAACCAAACACCAAAGCAAAGATACACGATCTTTTAGGTCTTATTCACCCTTCTATTTGCCACTGCTGCTGCTGCTGCTGCTGTCCTCCATATAAGCAGATGAGATTTGACCGTGTGATTAGTACTGAGAGATTTGGGCCAGCAGTGATCTTCAACCTGAGGACATTCAAATCACCTAGAGAGACTGTTTTCAAACATGGGTGTTTGGGCCCCTTTCCTAAAAATTTTCATTTAATTGGCCTAATGGAGGAATCCAGGCATCAGTCTTTTTTTTAAACACTCCCAGGTGATTCTAATGTGAGGCCAGGATGAGAACTACTGGGCTGAGGCACTGCAGTGTTTCCAGAGGGTTCAGAGCAGCAGGGAGCACCTCAGACACACGTGCTTACATTTCCAAATTTTTTAGCCAAGAATGCTTAACAGAAGGGAAGTTCTACCCACAACAGCTGTAGATGCTGTGTGTTTTGGTCTGGCTTTTCTCTTTCCCCTATAGAGCTTGCAGCTAGTACAGACATACCTCAAGTAAGCAAGGGTCCTACCGAGGGTAAGAAAACCACCGAATTTTTGCCAAATTAGTGCCCTTCTAAATTTGGGGCTGACATCACCATTTCAGAACTTAAAGGAACAACTGATATACCTCCATCTAAGGGAATGAGTTCCAAGGCCAAGCAATTTGGGTTCTGTAATATATTCATCATCAAAGCCATGTCTTGGGTACTAAAGAAATAGAGTCAGTGGCCATATGTTCCTAAATCTTAAACTTTGTCCAGTATTCTGAAACGTCTGTCCCTCCAAGGAGTTTAAAAATGTTATATCCATAGTTTGAGCACTATCTCAGTTTGTTGTGGATTTCAAAGTAAATTACCTTATTTCACTTTTTGAAAGTTGGCAATAGTAATCCTCCCTATGATGTACCATGTATTTAGCCCTTACAGTGTATCAGGCACTAAAATATAGTATATCTAATTCACAGGACAACTCTGAAAAACAAGCATTATTTTTCCAAGTTTACAGATGAGGAGGCCTCACGGGTGGTAACTGTTAAACCTGAGAGTCAAATTCAGTTCTGTCTGGCTCCAAAAATAATAATCTTTTCACAGTGCTCTACTGCCCACAGAAAACCTGTCGGAAGGTCAGTCGTTGTAACAAAACAATAAAAGTAGATATCTGTATAGCAAAGGGCAGAATTACCCCGATGTTCTCTCCTTACTCTCCGAACCCTAGAAAGGCACTCTTAGGCCCCAGATTTCCCATCCTCACCTACATTAAAGAGCCTCCAAATCCTTTGGGAATGGAAATACTTCTTCAGTAATTTTTGAGATGCATTATAAAGTCACTTCTAAACTGTGTATAATCAGGTCCTATAGATGTTTAATCAGTGTGGCTGGTAGAGTGGGAACTGGAAGGTCCAAGGGACAGACAGACATCTGTTTGAGTCAACTAGGAAAAAGACTTTCTAACAAGGATGCAAGTTATTACACAGGTCGGGCTCCTTGAGAGAGAAAGGCAACTTTGGGCAGACACCAGGAATACTTAGTCAACCACATTCAAAGCACAGTTGTAAAGAAAAAGCACACATTCACTAGTCCCTGCCCCGATAAAGCTTTCAGTCTAACGCTGGGAAACAGGTATTAATCAAATAATCCCACAAACATGATCACGTGACAAGTATTATGAAGGAAAAGCACAGGGTTCTTTAACAACGTATAGATTAGGGACCTGATCTAATTGGGGGCAGAGAGGAGTCATATACAGTGAAGAAAGAACTTCACTGAGGAATTCTTTTTCCAGTACGAGTTTACTGTTCCCAGGTTAGCTGATGGCATGTTCTAGATTATGAATCAATGACAGCTAGATATGTTCTACTTGGCAACCTCCATCTTCAAAGCCACCAACCAAGCCCAGGAGATGATGGATGTGAGCCATTAAAATTGTAGGTATCTGCTGATTCTCTTGGTCATGTTCTCTAGGTTTCAGTCCTAGCAGCATGGATCCAATTACCTCCCTTTTCCTCCCCACTGTTCTTCTCTTCCCCACTCTTTACACTCAGCCAAACAACTATAAAACCAGGGGCTAATGGTAATCCTCCCATATCTTCAAAGACAAGGAAATTAGGATTCTTGCCAGGCTTTTTAGAACAAAGGCAGGCCCCACTCTCCAACCTCTGGCACTCTATAAGCCAAGTGAATTGACTGCGATCCTAACATGTTTGGCCAGCTACATTCCCCCAGGATTGTCTTAAGGAAGCTACGAAGAGCAGAACCATAATAGAAAAGGCCCTACCTCACTCAGCAGGTCATGCAAAAGCTGGAAGGATGGAATAGTTTGAATATTTAGATCCCATCAGAGTTGGCCCTTCTCATTGAGACAATCTAGTCTTAAAGAAGGACTATCCCTTCTTCTCTGCTATTAGTAGGCAGCAGCCACCTCGCCATCCCCTTCAAAGTCGGGAAAGGCTATTATCTATCTCCTGGATTTAGTGAAGCAAATAGAAGTTTGATTTCTTTTCAGATAAAAGAGATGATGCAAATGAGAATTTTGTCCTGCATGGAGGAGTGACAAATTAGGAGAATGAATCCTACTTGATTACAATCTTCCATCATTCTGATTTTATAATTACTGAATGGAATCAATCAGCTTTCAATTGTTACCTTGGTGAAAGATTAAAACATCATTACTTGTCCTACATATTTCACACTTTATCAAATTTTAATAAACTGAATGCATGAGAAATGGTTATATTATCTCTCATGATATTGGGATGCTAATGACATTTCTATTGATTTTAATACGCATTTGTTGGTCAAAAAGAGTCAGATTCCAACGAGGCATGGCATCCTATAATCAACACTAACAAATGAAGACCAATGAACACTGAAATGGCCCAAATGAAATCATTAATCAGAAATATGATAAAATAATTGCGAAAAAACTAGGGAGGTCTTATCTTCCTAATGAACACCTTTTACGGTATACTGATTCATTTATAACTCTTACACATTGGTGATTTCTCTATTAAAATATTTTTAAGTAAGTATCTGAAAAGCACTTTGAAAAGGCAACATTGGGAGAGAACTAATTTCTCAATAAAGGGGCTCATAGGTACCTCCCCCAAAAGGTGAAAAAGACTCCTGAAGATCACAGAATACGTACAACTCTTCCTTAAAACAATTCAAGTCTGAAAATTTCTTAGCCCAATAGTGGGAAAGACCCCACAGAGTTATCAATAACATAGAACAGAGTAATAGTTAAAGGTGAAGTTTCTGTAGTTAGACACCACAGCTTCAAATAACATTGGCTGCTTTATTTCTTTGTACCTCAGTCCCCTCATCTATAAGATGGGACATAATAATAGTACTCACTTCAGCAGGCTTGTCTCAAGATGAAATGAAATACTAGATGAAATGAAATACTGTATACTGTGTATACACTGTATCCTCCAGTCAAACTGCATTTCCCCAGTTAAAACAGCATTAAATTTCATACATGTGAAGATCTTGCTTTGTTTCCCCCAAATTCTCTCTCAGTTTAATTTTTTTATTATTTCTTATTCTCTATAGCTGGTAAATTGGACCATGCCTCCTAGGGGCCTCATCAAGTCTGGGAGGGTCTGGAAGCTGGAGTTCAGACTTGCAGGTAATAAAGAGTGAGGGGTTGACGAGGAAGCAAAAGAACAGGGTCTTAAATGCTTCACAATGTGAAACTTTCCCACACAGTTACAGTCTCTAATAGACCTCTAAGAATCGTGATAAATGTCTTCTGTGGGATTCCATTTCTTGTAAAACCTGGAAAAGGCAATGTTTTGCTCCAAGAAAATATAGAAGATAAAACATAGATGGCCCTGGAAAGACATGCGAGTGGAGATGGGATCCCAGCCTTATAAGCACCAGGAAATGCAAAGAAAGAGTCACAGGAAGGGTGCTGGATGTGTCTGAGCTGAGTTCACCTGAATCTCCAAGAGACAGGAGGTAGAAGAATGGAAATGGGGGTCCTAGGTGATACCACTGGGGATTTCAAAATAAAATCAACTCTTCCAAAGCCCCATTTTCTCAATTTAAGATTCACTGGCCTTCCTTTCCATTTTGGTTTTTCAAAAACCTCATTGACACCAATTCAACATACTATTCTTCAAATCCATTTAAATTCATCTACCACCCTTTTTAATCAGTTTTATTTTCCCACATCTTCCTTTAAGGTTACTTGAAATTTTAAAATAATGTGATAATAAGTTTTTGGGTTTTTTTCATCAAAGCACTAGATCAAGACACCCCTTGCATCTACTGTGGAAAAAAACTTATATAGGCCACTTATGCCTTGATGACAATGATGACAACAGTAGCAGTTATTGTTTATGGAGTGCTCACCATGAACCAGGCATCATATTAATTGTTTTACTTGCATTAATGTGTTTAATTCTCACAACATCCCAACGAAAGTAGGCTCTGTTATTACAGATGAGGAAACGTAAATCAAGAAAGATCACTTGCGGGCTTCCCTGGTGGTGCAGTGGTTGAGAGTCTGCCTGCCGATGCAGGGGACGCGGGTTCGTGCCCTGGTCTGGGAAGATCCCACATGCCGCGGAGCGGCTGGGCCCGTAAGCCATGGTCGCTGAGCCTGTGCGTCCGGAGCCTGTGCTCCGCAATGGGAGAGGCCACAACAGTGAGAGGCCCGCGTACCGCAAAAAAAAAAAAAAAAAGAAAGAAAGAAAGATCACTTGTCCAAAGTCATAAAGTTGGTGGTGAAACCAGGATTAGTTCATTCTTTCAGCAACTATTCACTAGTGGTAAAATACATCAAATAAGCTACACTTTTAAATCTAGATTAAAGAAAAGAGCGGTGCAGTTATATTTTTTTAAGTACATTTTTTCAAAAGGGCTATAAAAGCAAACTGAGAGCAATCACAGATAGAGAGCTTTATTTCAAAGACCTTGAAAAAAGGTGTTATTTAGTCATAACAGTAAGTCCCATCCTACATATCTTCGATGTGATTTTTAACTCTCCTTACATCAAGATCTGGGGGGGGGGGGGGGGGGGCGGGGTCTGGGTTCCTTCCCTTGAATCTGGGAGGCCTTATGACTAACAGTGGAGGTGACACTATGTATTTCCAAGACAAAGTTCACAAATGGTTCACAACTTCTGCCTGGTTCTGTCGAGATGCTTGGTTTTGGAACCCAGCTACCACAGACCCTCATCTCAAAGGCACAAGAGAAATACCAATTCCTTCCAGAGAGCTAGCTTAACCAATTACAAAAGGCTCACTTTGATACAAGATCCATTAGAGGCCATTGGTCCCCAGATCTCTTGGCAGCCCCCATTCAGCAAGGACGGCCACCACAGAGCCCCACATTCCAGTTGACAGCCAGCGAGGGAGTTCCCGCGCAACTTTCGGGGCCCACGTGCTAGTGGACGTCCCCTGCAGCTTCCCATTTTCCGCCCTGTATTTCTCTACATCTCGGTGCTCACGGGAGTTTCCTCGGTCTCCAGGCTGCTCCGCCCATTGTTGGGCTGGCACCCCGCAAACCTACGAGGCCTGTGCTTGCCCAGCTTCAAGACCGAAGAAAGAGCCCGGAGTCAGCAACAGAGACATCAGTGGTTTAACGGGTAGAGGGAATCTTACATGTCTGAAGCGAGGTCCTGGAGCAACACCTCACCGTGTGCAGCAGACAGCAGGCAAGACATGGCGGCAGGCTTTGCTTGGGGGTGGGGGGCGGGGGGATTTCCAGTTATAGGGGAATTGATGTCAGGTGGAGCTCATTAGTTACCAGGGAAACCAGCAGAGGAGCTCCTCCTCACCGCCCCTTTGATGAGAATAATCACCAGCTGGGGCCTGGGGCAAGTGCATAGGAAGGTCAGTCCTGAGCTTAAGATAAAGGTGAAGCAGGCACTGGTCAGGTAGGGGACGTACAGAGAGCAAGAGAACAGCCATCTTGAGTGGCCTGACCATACAGAGTTTAAGGGGGTCAGCAGGGTGGGTTCCTTCTGCCAGCTATGAGGAAGAACCTGTCTCAGCCCTCTCCCCGGCTTCTGGTAGTTTGCAGGCAATCTTTGGCGTGCCTTGTCTTGTAGACATTTCGCCCTGACCTCTGCCTTGATGTTCACATGGTGTTCTCCTTGTGTGCATATCTCTGTGTCCAAATTTCCCCTTTTTATAAGGCCACAAGTCATACTGAATTAGGACCCACTCTAATGACCTCATTTTAACTTGATTATCCCTGTAAAACCCTATCTCCAAATAAGGTCACATTCTGAGGTTCTGGGGGTCAGGATTTCAACATATAATTTTGGAGTGGGGGAGAGGGACACAATTCAACCCATAACATCAATGAAAACATGAAGACCTAAAATAGGTAGTTCACTCATTTTAAAAGAGCAAGACATAAATCCAGCAGACAGTGACAGTTTGCTTGATGTGTATATAAAGAAATGAGCAAAACACTTCTTTTGAAATCCCAGACAAAAGCAACTCTGGCTGGGTGTTTTTAACCTCAAATTCAGCCCAGATTCATAAATCCTTGTAGAAAACCCAAGCCAATATTGAAGTTTCCAACAAGTTCCGGAGGCTGAATGGATCAGACAGAATTTCACTTGGTATTTAGGATTATTGAGTCTAACCTGAAACTTAAGGCACATTCATAGAACACAAACTCCTTACAAATTGAATAGAAGCAAATACTAAGTGCTCATGAGCCACCTGGAATGCACATGCTGAATGTTGAGGTTTTCCCATCCCAATAATGGGGGGAGGTCCCCACCATGAGCCACAGCCAACCCCCGCGCCTCTGCAGGAGGCCCCCCAACACCAGCAGGAGGCCCCCCAACACCAGCAGGAGGAGTCATTAATGAATTAATGTACCAAGTGAATCTCAGATATGTGGAGTGAAAAATATCTGTACTGACGCCCTCCGGCGACCTACACGCAGAGGCGGGGCCAAATCCAACGCAGAGCCCCGGGAGCTGTGAGAACAAAGAAGAGAAAGGGAAATCTCTCCCAGCAGCCTCAGGAGCAGCGGATTAAAGCTCCACAATCAACTTGATGTACCCTGCATCTGGGGAATACAAGAATACACAACAAATCATCCCAAATTGAGGAGGTGGACTTTGGGAGCAAGATTTATGATTTTTTCCCCTTTTCCTCTTTTTGTGAGTGTGTATGTGTATGCTTCTATGTGAGATTTTGTTTGAATAGCTTTGCTTCCACCATTTGTCCTAGGGTTCCATCTGTCCGGTTTTTTTTTTTTTCTTTTTAAAAAAAATTTTCTTAATAATTATTTTTTATTTTAATAACTTTATTTTATTTTATCTTTATTTTATTTTATCTTCTTTCTTTCCTTCCTTCCCTCCTTCCTTCCTTCCTTCCTCCCTCCCTCCCTCCCTTCTTTCTTTCTTTCTTTCTTTCTTTCTTTCTTTCTACTTTTTCTACCTTTTATTCTGAGCCGTGTGGATGAAAGGCTCTTGGTGCTCCAGCCAGGAGTCACTGCTGTGTCTCTGAGGTGGGAGAGCCAACTTCAGGACACTGGTCCACAAGATACCTCCCAGCTCCACATAATATCAAATGGCAAAAATCTCCCAGAGATCTCCATATCAACACCAGCACCCAGCTTCACTCAACAACCAGCAAGCTACAGTGCTGGACACCCTATGCCAAACAACTAGCAAGACAGGAACACAACCCCACCCATTAGCAGAGAGGCTGCCTACAATCATAATAAGTCCACAGACACCCCAAAACACACCACCAGACGTGGACCTGCCCACCAGAAAGACAAGATCCAGCCTCATCCACCAGAACACAGGCACTAGTCCCCTCCACCAGGAAGCCTACACAACCCACTGAAACAACTTTAGCCACTGGGGACAGACACCAAAAACAACGGGAACTACGAACCTGCAGCCTACAAACAGGAGACGCCAAACACAGTAAGATAAGCAAAATGAGAAGACAGACAAACACACAGCAGATGAAGGAGCAAGATAAAAACCCACCAGAACTAACAAACGAAGAGGAAATAGGCAGTCTACCTGAAAAAGAATTCAGAGTAATGATAGTAAAGATGATCCAAAATCTTGGAAATAGAATAGACAAAATGCAAGGAACATTTAACAAGGACCTAGAAGAACTAAAGATGAAACAAGCAACGATGAACAACACAATAAATGAAATTAAAAATACTCTAGATAGGATCAATAGCAGAATAACTGAGGGAGAAGAACGGATAAGTGACCTGGAAGATAAAATAGTGGAAATAACTAATGCAGAGCAGAATAAAGAAAAAGGAATGAAAAGAACTGAGGACAGTTTCAGAGACCTCTGGGACAACATTAAATGCACCAACATTCGAATTACAGGGGTTCCAGAAGAATAAGAGAAAAAGAAAGGGACTGAGAAAATATTTGAAGAGATTATAGTCGAAAACTTCGCTAATATGGGAAAGGAAATAGTTAATCAAGTCCAGGAAGCGCAGAGAGTCCCATACAGGATAAATCCAAGGAGAAATACGCCAATACACATACTAATCAAACTGTCCAAAATTAAATACAAAGAAAACATATTAAAAGCAGCAAGGGAAAAATAACACACAAGGGAATCCCCATAAGGTTAACAGCTGATCTTTCAGCAGAAACTCTGCAAGCCAGAAGGGACTGGCAGGACATATTTGAAGTGATGAAGGAGAAAAGCCTGCAACCAAGATTACTCTACCCAGCAAGGATCTCATTCAGATTTTATGGAGAAATTAAAACCTTTACAGACAAGCAAAAGCTGAGACAGTTCAGCACCACCAAACCAGCTTTACAACAAATGCTAAAGTAACTTCTCTAGGCAAGAAACACAAGAGAATGAAAAGACCTACAATAACAAACCCAAAACAATTAAGAAACTGGGAATAGGAACATACATATCGATAATTACCTTAAATATAAATGGACTAAATGCTGCCACCAAAAGACACAGATTGGCTGAATGGATACAAAAGCAAGACCCATATATATGCTGTCTACAAGAGACCCACTTCAGACCTAGAGACACATACAGACTGAAAGTAAGGGGATGGAAAAAGATATTCCATGCAAATGGAAACCAAAAGAAAGCTGGAGTAGCAATTCTCATATGAGACAAAATAGACTTTAAAATAAAGAATATTAGAAGAGACAGAGAAGGACACTACATAATGATCAAGGAATTGATCCATGAAGAAGATATAACAATTGTAAATATTTATGCACCCAACAAAGGAGCACCTCAATACACAAGGCAAATACTAACAGCCATAAAAGGGGAAATCGACAGTAACACATTCATAGTAGGGGACTTTAAGACCCCACTTTCACCAAAGGACAGGTCATCCAAAATGAAAATAAATAAGGAAACACAAGCTTTAAACGATACATTAAACAAGATGGACTTAATTGATATTGATATTTATCCATCCAAAAACAACAGAATACACATTTTTCTCAAGTGCTCATGGAACATTCTCCAGGATAGATCATATCTTGGGTGACAAATCAAGCCTTGGTAAATTTAAGAAAATTGAAATTGTATCAAGTATCTTTTCCGACTGCAACGCCATGAGACTAGATATCAATTACAGGAAAAGATCTGTAAAAAATACAAACACATGGAGGCTAAACAATACACTACTTAATAACGAAGTGATCACTGAAGAAATCAAAGAGGAAATCACAAAATACCTAGAAACAAATGACAATGGAGACATGACAACCCAAAACCTATGGGATGCAGCAAAAGCAGTTCTAAGAGGGAAGTGTATAGCAATACAATCCTACCTTAAGAAACAGGAAACATCTTGAATAAACAATCTAACCTTGCACCTAAAGCAATTAGAGAAAGAAGAACAAAAAAACCCTAAAGTTAGCAGAAGGAAAGAAATCATAAAGATGAGATCAGAAATAAATGAAAAAGAAATGAAGGAAATGATAGCAAAGGTCAATAAAACTGAAAGCTGGTTCTTTGAGAAGATAAACAAAATTGATAAACCATTAGCCAGACTCATCAAGAAAAAAAGGGAGAAGACTCAGATCAATAGAATTAGAAATGAAAAAGGAGAAGTAACAACTGACCCTGCAGAAATACATAAATGATCATGAGAGATTACTACAAGCAACTCTATGCTAATAAAATGGACAACCTGGAAGAAATGGAGAAATTCTTAGAAAAGCAAACCTTCTGAGACTGAACCAGGAAGAAATAGAAAATATGAACAGACCAATTACAAGCACTGAAATTGAAACTGTGATTAAAAATCTTCCAACAAACAAAAGCCCAGGACCAGATGGCTTCACAGGCGAATTCTATCAAACATTTAGAGAAGAGCTAACACCTATCCTTCTCAAACTCTTCCAAAATATAGCAGAGGGAGGAACATTCCAAAACTCATTCTACGAGGCCACCATCACCTTGATATCAAAACCAGACATGGATGTCACAAAGAAAGAAAACTACAGGCCAATATCACTGATGAACATAGATGCAAAGGTCCTCAACAAAATACTAACAAACAGAATCCAACAGCACATTAAAAGGATCATACACCATGATCAAGTGGGGTTTATTACAGGAATGCAAGGATTCTTCAATATACGCAAATCAATCAACGTGATACACCATATTAACAAACTGAAGGAGAAAAACCATATGATCATCTCAATAGATGCAGAGAACGCTTTAGACAAAATTCAACACCCATTTATGATAAAAACCCTGCAGAAAGTAGGCATAAAGGGAACTTTCCTCAACATAATAAAGGCCATATATGACAAACCTGCAGCCAGCATCGTCCTCAATGGTGAAAAACTGAAAGCATTTCCAATAAGATCAGGAACAAGACAAGGATGTCCACTCTCACCATTCTTATTCAACATAGTTTTGGAAGTTTTAGCCACAGCAATCAGAGAAGAAAAGGAAATAAAAGGAATCCAAATCAGAAAAGAAGAAGTAAAGCTGTCACTGTTTGCAGATGACATGATACTATACATAGGGAATCCTAAAGATGCTACCAGAAAACTACTAGAGCTAATCAATGAATTTGGTAAAGTAGCAGGATACAAAATTAACGCACAGAAATCTCTGGCATTCCTATTCACTAATGATGAAAAATCTGAAAGTGAAATCAAGAAAACACTCCCATTTACCACTGCAACAAAAACAATAAAATATCTAGGAATAAACCTACCTAAGGAGACAAAAGACCTGTATGCAGAAAATTATAAGACAATGATGAAAGAAATTAAAGATGATACAAATAGATGGAGAGATATTCCATGTTCTTGGATTGGAAGAATCAACATTGTGAAAATGACTCTACTACCCAAAGCAATCTACAGATTCAATGCAATCACTATCAAACTACCACTGGCATTTGTCACAGAACTAGAACAAAAAATTTGACAATTTGTATGGAAACACAAAAGACCCCGAATAGCCAAAGCAATCTTGAGAACAAAAAACGGAGCTGGAGGAATCAGGCTCCCTGACTTCAGACTATACTACAAAGCTACAGTAATCAAGACAGTATGGCACTGGCACAAAAACAGAAAGACAGATCAATGGAACAGGATAGAAAGCCCAGAGATAAACCCACGCACATATGGTCACCTTATCTTTGATAAAGGAGGCAGGAATGTACAGTGGAGAAAGGACAGCCTCTTCAATAAGTGGTGCTGGGAGAACTGGACAGGTACATGTAAAAGTATGAGATTAGATCACTCCCTAACACCATACACAAAAATAAGCTCAAAATGGATTAAAGACCTAAATGTTAGACCAGGAACTGTCAAACTCTTAGAGGAAAACATAGGCAGAACACTCTATGACATAAGTCACAGCAAGATCCTTTTTGACCCACCTCCTAGAGAAATGGAAATAAAAACAAAAATAAACAAATGGGACCTAATGAAACTTAAAAGCTTTTGCACAGCAAAGGAAACCATAAGTAAGACCAAAAGACAACCCTCAGAATGGGAGAAAATATTTGCAAATGAAGCAACTGACAAGGGATTAATCTCCAAAATTTATAAGCAGCTCATGCAGCTCAATAACAAAAAAACAAACAACCCAATCCAAAAATGGGCAGAAGACCTAAATAGCCATTTCTCCAAAGAAGATATACAGACTGCCAACGAACACGTGAAAGAATGCTCAACGTCATTAATCATTAGAGAAATGCAAATCAAAACTCCAATGAGATATCATCTCACACCAGTCAGAATGGCCATCATCATAAAATCTAGAAACAATAAATGCTGGAGAGGGTATGGAGAAAAGGGAACACTCTTGCACTGCTGGTGGGAATGTGAATTGGTACAGCCACTATGAGAACAGTATGGAGGTTCCTTAAAAAACTACAGATAGAACTACCACATGACCCAGCAATCCCAATACTGGGCATATACCCTGAGAAAACCATAATTCAAAAAGAGTCATGTACCAAATTGTTCATTGCAGCTCTATTTACAATAGCCAGGAGATGGAAACAACCTAAGTGTCCATCATTGGATGAATGGATAAAGAAGTGTGGCACATATATACAATGGAATATTACTCAGCCATAAAAAGAAACAACATTGAGCTATTTGTAATGAGGTGGATGGACCTAGAGTCTGTCATACAGAGTGAAGTAAGTCAGAAAGAGAAAGACAAATACTGTATGCTAACACATATATATGGAATTTAAGAAAAAAAAATGTCATGAAGTACCTAGGGATAAGACAGGAATAAAGACACAGACCTACTAGAAAATGGACTTGAGAATATGGGGAGGGGGAAGGGTAAGCTGTGACAAAGTGAGAGAGTGGCATGGACATATATACACTACCAAACATAAAATAGATAGCTAGTGGGAAGCAGCCGCATAGCACAGGGAGATCAGCTCGGTGCTTTGTGACCACCTAGAGGGGTGGGATAGGGAGGATGGGAGGGAGGGCGACGCAAGAGGGAAGAGATATGGGAACATATGCATATGTATAACTGATTCACTTTGTTATAAAACAGAAACTAGCACACCATTGTAAAGCAATTATATGCCAATAAAGATGTAAAAAAATAATAATAATGCGGGGAAGGGGAAGGCCGGGCTGGCAATGTATCACTGTCAGCAACTCTATAACAGTGTATTTGCATCTCATGTGCGTTTGAATTGTTTTAAATAGTGCAGATACACAAACAATAATAAAGTCTTTCTTTGTGAGCAAAATTTAAAACAATATGAATCTCCTTAAATGTAAAAATTTGTCAAAACTTGCAAAATTTCAAGATGGGCAGGCTGGGTGACTTGCACACCGTGCTTTTATTAATGCCATAGGAAGGTGTCACTTTAACTGCTTGTTACAAATACCTGCCCTCTTTGACCACCTGGCACTATTATGCATGTACATCTAAACTTCCACCAGTGGTTTCAGTAGCCATTGTGATCTCATTTTAAATTTGACAGTTGTGAAGATTAAAATCTTTGGAGTAACAATGTCATCCAGGGGTTCATTTAAGTGATTGCTCTACTACTGAAAACCACACTGGAAAATCAGTAGCTTGGGACTAGAAGTTAGATTTGATAAAAAGCTATGGAGGGGGCTTCCCTTCCCTGGTGGCGCAGTGGTTAAGAATCCGCCTGCCAATGCAGGGGACATGGGTTCGAGCCCTGGTCTGGGAAGATCCCACATGCCACGGAACAACTCAGCCCGTGCGCCACAACTACTGAGCCTGCGCTCTAGAGCCTGCAAGCCACAACTACTGAAGCCCACGTGCCTAGAGCCCGTGCTCTGCAACAAGAGAAGCCACCACAATGGGAAGCCCGCGCACCGCAACGAAGACCCAATGCAGCCAAAAATAAATAAATAAAACTTTTTAAAAAGCTATGGAGGCAGTCAAGATACCAACCTCAATATGCCCTATTGTGAATTTAGAAGAGAGAATTGTGTAAAAGACAGAAGACCAAGAAAACAAAAAGCAGTCCAAAGCAAAACTAGGCCTCAATATGTGTGAGGTTCACGCTTTGAAAATACATTCCCTCCACTGTATACTTATTCCCGTGGGAAAATTAACCTTAAATTGTGAAGATTTGAATTGTGCAAGGCCTTTAGGAATACGTCTCTTGAATTAAAGGCCACCATCCTGTATTTCCTCAACAATTTTATTGAAATATAATTTATATATCATGAGATTCACTCCCTTAAGTGTACAATTCACTGATTTTTAGTAAATTTACTGAATTGTGTAACCCTCATCATAATCTAGTTTTAGAGCATTTTTATCACCCCAGTAAGACTTCTCATGCCCATTGATAATTAATCCCCATTCTCACCTCCAGCCCCAGACAACCACTGATCTACTTTTTGCCTCCTTAGAGTTGCCTTTTCTGGACATTTCATATAAATGGAGTCATCCATATGTATATAATCATACGATATGTAGTCATTGTGTCTGGCTTCTTTCATTTAACATGATGTTTTTGAGGTTTTTATCCATGTTGTAGCATGTATCAGTATTCCACTCCTCTTTATTGCTGAGTAATATTCTCTTGTATGGATCTTGTAGTTGTTTTTATTTTATTTATTTATTTATTTGTTTGTTTATTTGTTTATTTATTTTTGGCCATGCTGTGCGGCTTGCAGGATCTTAGTTCCCCAACCAGGGATCGAACCCAGGCCCATGGTAGTGAAAGCTCCGAGCCCTAACCACTGGACCACCAGGGAATTCCCCTGTAGTTGTTTTTAGACTTAAGTTTAGGTGTCCCAAAGGTATAGCCACCTCTTACTGTGTATGCCAGATGTGACTATGAGTATGTATGGTAGAAAGTACCCAAATACAGTCACCAACAATGTCTCCCCTCCCTGTACCCACTCCTTACATTGAGGGGTGGACTCTGTTTCCCCTCCTCCTCTCCCTAGAATCTGGGCTGGCCCTGTCACTTGTCCAATAGATGTAGCAGAAGTAACATCCTGGGACATCTAAGCCCAGTTAAGAGAACTGGCAGCTTCTGCTTCCTTCTCTGAGAAGCCTGGCATCATGCTGTAATGAAGTTAGGGCTAAACTACTGAATGATGAGACAGCACAAGGAGAGAGGCTTTCAACCACAAGAGGCCATCTCAGATGTTCCAGCCCCAGCCAAGCTCTCAGGTGAATGCAGCTGCATGAATGACTGCTGTTACATCATGTGGAGCTGAGAAAACACCCAGCTTAGCCCAGGCAACCCATACAAGTAGAGATCATAAATGATTGTTGTTTTAAGCCGCTCAGTTCTGGAGCCATTTTTTATGCAGCGAATCTCGGTTACCTAACCTAAACATAGTGATTTAACCAAACTCTTTCTCTTCCATTTTAATTCTTATTGATTTTGTTCTTTCTGAGTGTGTATAGTTGTATTGTATTCTACAGAGATTTCTAATGGGGCTTGGCTTTAATAACACTTCCTGGCTATTTGTGGTACATTGAAGAGTTTTATGTCAGTCAACCTGCTTCCTGATATTCACGTGCTGAAATACTGAGACAAAAATTTTTAAATGCTCTGAAGAGAACCACCTAGAGAGCTTTATAAAAATGGATTCTCCAGGGCTTCCCTGGTGGTGCAGTGGTTAAGAATCCACCTGACAATGCAGGGGACACAGATTCGAGCCCTGGGCCGGGAGGATCCCACATGACGCAGAGCAACTAAGCCCGTGCGCCACAACTGCTAAGCCTGCTCTCTGGAGCCCGTGAGCCACAACTACTGAAACCCACACGCCTAGAGCCCGTGCTCCGCAACAAGAGAAGCCACCGCAATGAGAAGCCCAGGCACCGCAACGAAGGGTAGCCCCCGCTCACTGCAACTAGAGAAAGCCTGAGCGCAGCAACACCCAATGCTGCCAAAAATAAAATAAATAAATAGATCTATTTCTGTTTTTTTTGTTGGTTTTTTTGGGGGGGGGTTTTTTGGTTTTTTTTTTGCGGTACACGGGCCTCTCACTGCTGTGGCCTCTCCCGTTGTGGAGCACAGGCTCCGGACGCGCAGGCTCAGCAGCCATGGCTCACGGGCCCAGCCACTCCGCGGCATGTGGGATCCTCCCGGACAGGGGCACAAACCCGTGTCCCCTGCATCGGCAGGCGGAATCTCAACCACTGCGCCACCAGGGAAGCCCAATAGATCTATTTTTAAAAAATGGAATCTCCATCCTCCTCTCCAGTCCCTCATTGTGATGGATAAGGAAGCAGTTTCCAGCTGCTCCCATAACAGTGTACAAGTTAATTTAATAATCTTACCAGGAAAGCTATTTCAATAACTCAATTACTTCCTGAATTTTGATTAAGGGAAAATCAGCACATTAAACACTGTGTATAAGGACACAAAATGTATCAAAATATAACCCTTACCCTCAAAAAGTCTATACTCTTGTTGCAAAAACAAAAAAAATCATGTCAGTATCAGATTAACATTAAATCAGCCTCCTCTCTAAGTTGCACAACTCTAAGGGGCACCATTCAGACAAAATGATGTGGATGATGTCTCTTTGAAGCTGTTTAACAGACTGCACAGGAGACACAAAACTCAGTAATTGTTACATATAAATTATATCTCAATAAAATGAGGAAAGGGAATGCCCCCCTTCACCTGTGGAGAGCCATCTCTGCCCACTCCCCATGAATTAAGTCCATGAGTTATTGTCTCGAAGCTGGCTAATTCGAGGACCATATCCTTCTGGCTGTCACTGAGTCCAAGCCCATACTGCTCGCCACACAACAGGCCAGTAAGTCAAGAGACGAGTTGTTGGGACAAGGAATAGCCACTGTGTTTGGAAAGCCAGCAGACCAAGAACACGGTGGACTAGTGTTCCAAAGAACCATCACACCCGAGTTAGAATTCAGGCTTCTTTTATACTATATAGTTGCTTTACAATGGTGTGTTCGTTTCTGCTGTATAACAAAGTGAATCAGTTATACTTATATATATATACCCCTTATATCCTCCCTCTTGCGTCTCCCTCCCACCCTCCCTATCCCACCCCTCTAGGTGGTCACAAAGCACCAAGCTGATCTCCCTGTGCTATGCGGCTGCTTCCCACTAGCTATCTATTTTACATTTGGTAGTGTAGATATGTCCATGCCACTCTCTCACTTCATCCCAGTTTACCCTTCCCCCTCCCCGTGTCCTCAAGTCCATTCTCTACGTCTGCATCTTTATTTCTGTCCTGCCCCTAGGTTCATCAGAACCTTTTTTTTTTTTTTTAGATTCCATATATATGTGTTGGCATACAGTATTTGTTTTTCTCTTTCTGACTTACTTCACTCTGTATGACAGACTCTTCGTCCAACCACCTCACTACCAATAACTCAATTTTGTTTACTTTTATGGCTGAGTAATATTCCATTGTATATATGTACCACATCTTCTTTATCCATTTGTCAGTCAATGGACACTTAGGTTGCTTCCATGTCCTGGCAACTGTAAATAGTGCTGCAGTGAACACTGTGGTACATGACTCTTTTTGAATTATGGTTTTCTCAGGGTATATGCCCAGTATTGAGATTGCTGGGTCGTATGGTAGCTCTATTTTTAGTTTTTTAAGGAACCTCCATACTGTTCTCCATAGTGGCTGTATCAATTTTACATTCCCACCGACAGTGCAAGAGTGTTCCCTTTTCTCCACACCCTCTCCAGCATTTATTGTTTGCAGACTTTTTGATGATAGCCATTCTTACCAGTGTGAGGTGATACCTCATTGTAGTTTTTTTTTTATTTTTTTGCTGTACGCGGGTCTCCCACTGTCGTGGCCTCTCCCATTGCAGAGCACAGGCCCCGGACGCGCAGGCCCAGTGGCCATGGCTCACGGGCCCAGCCGCTCCGCGGCATGCAGGATCCTCCCGGACTGGGGCATGAACCCGCGTCCCCTGCATCGGCAGGCAGACCCCCAACCACTGCGCCACCAGGGAAGCCCTCATTGTAGTTTTGATTTGCATTTCTCTAATGATTAGTGACAACAAGACAAATATTATTCTCTGTTCTGCAACTTTTTATCTGTGTATGAATGGAAGAGAGTTATACCTTTAAAGGTCAGAGCCTTGAGAATGGGTTGTCCGGTATATTTTAGGCTATAAGCAACATTTAACTTGTAGCAAAAGCAATAGAATACAAAGGTTAAAGTAAAAGAAACAGAACCAATGTGGAGTCAGATCTGTTCTTCTCTATTATGTGGTCACAGTGACTGGCTAAGAAATGGACAGGTGATGCAATCAGAGCCAGTGAGACAATGTCTAGACTTTTACTGGGACTGTGAGAAAGAGAAACTCTATTTTGGCCACCTGGATTTAGACTGAGAGTATAAGCTTAGAGCTGTTAACAGCCATCTTGCCACCTCACAGGGAAACCCCATCTGAGAAGAAAACAACATATTAGAGAAAACAAACTGGGAACTGTCAAGAGAAATTGGACCCTTGACATTGGATGTCATCAACTGAACATTGGTATGTTGGTAAATTGGATGTTATCAACTGAACATCTCTTTCAAGACACACTTAAAGCTAGTTCCTGTTCTGGACTTCTCTTTCTTTTTTTCTTTATTAATTTTTATTGGAGTGTAGTTGCTTTACTGCACTTTTCAATTCTATGAGCCAAAACACACACACATACACACACACAGACACACACACACACACACACACAAAGACATACCTTTTACTGTTTAAGCCAGTTTAAGTTGGATTTTCTGTCACTTATAACACATCTTTCTCTCTTTTTATTTATTTATTTATTTATTTATTTACTTTTGGCTACATTGGGTCTTCATTGCTGCACACGGGCTTTCTCTAGTTGTGGCGAGCAGGGGCTACTCTTTGTTGCGGTGTGTGGGCTTCTCATCGCGGTGGCTTCTCTTGTTGCAGAGCACAGGCTATAGGAGCGTGGTCTTCAGTAGTTGTGGCATGCAGGCTCAGTAATTATGGCTCACGGGCTTAGTTGCTCCGTGGCATGTGGGATCTTCCTGGACCAGGGCTCAAACCCATGTACCCTGTGTTGGCAGGCAGATTCTTAACCACTGCACCACCAGGGAAGTTCCTAATACATCTTTCTTAGAAGCATGTTTTTCACCAATAAAAGGAGGATAATACTTGCTACTGGGCTTTGGTGGGGTCTGAGTATTTTGGAAAGCATAAAGCCTATTCACCTATAAAGTATTATTCCTAATTCCTCTTTTCTGCTCCTGCCTGAGTTCCTCGCATACTAATACTTTTGAACATAAAACATAATGCTATACCAAAAGAACATTTTCATTACCGAATATGCCTGTTCTCTGTTCAGGGACTTCTGATCCCATCTGTTCCACGGAATTTTTCATATCATAGAATTCTTTGAAACCAGATCAGCAAAGTTCTGTTTCAATGAACCGTTTGTTCCCTAGGTCATGAAAATAGCTTCTGCAAATAAGATCCTATGTTAAAAATGATGTTTCTGAAAACATTTTACCTGTGATATATGCCAACACGCTTTGGATATGAAATTGCCTAGTAAATTTGTTGCTGATGTTTAGTAAATTTTCATTACTGCTAATTAGTTAAAGTCTAAAATCTAAAGTCTATTTCTGGTTTCTTGATCTTGGGACGTGCTGCTCAAAAAAGACACAGCCATGTGGGAAACTGACAATGAAAGCCCTTTGGTCTTTATTCAAACAGCAGAAGATTTTCTTTTCAATAATCAACTGCTCATTTTACTTTTGTACTTCTCTTTTTCCCTCATTTCTGCTTCTCCTTTTTTTCCATGACCCTTAATCCAGCTTTGAAATTTGATTCTTTGATTTGATCCATCTGCAATATTTATTCCTCAAAGCCATCATCAATGCCTTTGCAGAAATTCATCTGATGCCTGTGAACATTAGAAGACAGAGAGATATTAGAAGACAAGGAGATACTAGATGACAGGGAGATTTTAAAAATTAGCAAATAGAAACAATATTTTGGTATGTGAATTCTATCTCAATAAAGCTGTTTATTAAAAAGGAAAAAAAAAAGCAATGAGTTAATACTGACCCTGTCCCCCAAAGAACCAATACACAATCACATACTGCTTCTCCCCAGAAGAAAACTGTGTCTGGGGTTCACCAGCATAAAGGATGGTGACATTCTTCTCTCGGTATCCAAGTAAAAACCAGCAAACCCTCCTTCAAGTGTTACCAGTGAGGCACGTGGACTCACAGTGAGTGGATTGAAATGATAAAGGCATTTCATCTACCAGGATTTAAATGTGTCCTTTAAAGACTAAAATCAATTCCAGTGTCCCTCTTTATACTCTGGTGGTACCCGTGTATATACAGCAAACCAGCCATTAGGAAAGAAGCTTTGCATCTTTCCACATAATCCAAAATGATGGCAAATTATGATGTGGTAATTAAATCAAAACCTTACAAAAGAAAAAAATATCTATGGACTGGATATATTCAAAGCTACCTTCTTTTTAATTTTGTTTTCCATTTTTTATGTTTTATCCCACTTTGCCAGTATTCTCTCCTTGTAATTCATTCTCTAGCTAGGCTGAACTTACTGCTACTTAGAATGGCAGATATGACAGTAAAAAGATGATGTCACCCTTTAGCCAAATTGCACTATTATTACAGAATCGCTTATACTCTCAGTCATTTATCTCTGCCAACATGCTCCACGGGAAGGTTTTCCAGGGCAGATGTGAGCTCCCTCGGCAACAAAAGTGGTGGAGAGTGCACATTCATTTTAAAATCCTCAGAGGTAGAATTCAGTAAATCTTGAGATTTGGGAAATATATTGTGGAAAGGAGGCATCTAATGGCCTTAAATCTGTCCTGATTGAAAACCTCAACGAATCTTGAGTGTGAAACAATCCCCCAATTTTTTCTCCTTACAGAAATATTTTCACCTAAAAGCATGCTTTTGACCCATGAAAATATTGTGCAGACTAGTCTCTTTTGTAAATATATGCATAGATGCTAAGAAATGATTTTACATTTTAGTTGTCATTTGATTAGGAGTTGGGCAATAATTAGTAAAGGATAACTATGCAAGGTTCCATCAAGTGCACAAAAACAGCTCAAGATCAAATGCAGGCATCAGAGATAAAGGAAGGACTTTTTGAAGAGGAAAGCAAGCAATCAGAGAAACGGGATAAAACAGAAAAAACAACCCAGGAAATGAGAGTGAAAGAGAACCCAGAATAAATTGGGTTCATTTGAGGGATACTTGCCCCCATATCTGCTCTTCCTCTTTTCTTCCCCAATTCTTTGGAGTGGTAGGTTACTTTTTAAAATACATTTTCTGTTTCCTCTTATCTTATTAAAATATAATACACACACACAGCAAAAATTCCAATAGTATCAATACAAAAAGGGATACAAGGAATGGAAAATTTCTCTCCCATTCCTGACCCCAGCTCCCTAGTATCTGCCTCTCTGTCACCTCAAGAGGGCAAATACTGTTACCCCCTTCCTGAATCTCTTTATTTGTGTGTGTACCATGGATCCCTTAGCTCTCTGCTGAAAACTGTGGATGCCCTTCTCAGAATAATGTTTGAAAATAGGTAAAATGAAGTACAGAGGATTACAAAGGAAACCAATTACATTGAAATATGATTCTACCCAGGAAGGCCTTAGGGATCCCTGGGCTCTAGGATAAGAGCCTCTGCTCTTACGGTTCTTGTGCATGTGCAATCATGTATATGTCCATATCTATCCTTTCCCACAAATGGCATCGGGCCTTCTGCAGTGGGTGCTGCTGGAGCTCTGCCCACATCCCCTGTACAGCCAGTGCATCCATCTTCTGGCTGCTGTGAGTGTTGGCGGTTAATGGTTCACAGCTGCCCCCTTCTACAGGGAATCGTCCTCCCCATGCCCACACTGTGGCATGCCCAGCCAACACCGGGGTACCAATGGTTGGCTGACTCCTAGTGCAATTCAAGCTCCAGAGCTCCACGTGGGATCAGGCTAAAGGTGATATCCATTAAGACCATCCCCTTAGGGTTTCCCTGGTGGTGCAGTGGTTAAGAATCCGCCTGCCAATGCAGGAGACACGGGTTCGAGCCCTGGTCCAGGAAGATCCCACGTGCCGCAGAGCAACTAAGCCTGTGCGCCACAACTACTGAGCCTGCGTTCTAGAGCCCACAAGCCAAAACTACTGAGCCCATGTGCCACAACTACTGAAGCCCGCTTGCCTAGAACCCGTGCTCTGCAACAAGAGAAGCCACCACAATAAGAAGCCTGCGCACCGCAACGAAAAGTAGCCCCTGCTCGCCGCAACTAGAGAAAGCCCATGCGCAGCAACAAAGACCCAATGCAGCCAAAAATAAATTTATTTGTTTGCTTGTTTGTTTGTTTTAAAAAAGACCATCCCCTTAGCTTTTTCCCCTGCACTACTCCATCCCTCGTGCCCCTGGGAGCAATCCCCCCTAAAAGCCCAGGAATCCCTGTCTCAGTCTCTGCTTTCAGAAATCCTGACTCAAGGCACTCACTCACCATCCCTTACCTTGACTTTTCTATTTATCGATTTTTTGCTTTTTAAAAAATATATATTTATTTGTTTGTTTGTTTGTTTATTTGGCTGCGCACTCGAGATCTTCGTTGCAGTGTGTGGGATCTAGTTCCCTGACCAGGGATGAAACCCAGGCCCCCTGCATTGGGAGCATGAAGTCTTAACCACTGGACCACCAGGGAAGTCTCATATGGATTTTTTTTTCCATATCGATTTTTTGGAAAGACATTCCATATCAGTATACACGGATCTGTATACATGGATTCTTTTAACAGCCACATACTAATCAATTCAATGGATTTACCATAATTAATTTAGCATATTTCCAGCACAGTCATTTCCAATAGTTCCTCTCCGAGAACTTAAAAATCTAATTTTTAGGGCTTCTCTGGTGGCGCAGTGGTTGAGAGTCCACCTGCCGATGCAGGGGACACGGGTTCATGCCCCGGTCCGGGAAGATCCCAGATGCCGCGGAGCGGCTGGGCCCGTGAGCCATGGCCGCTGAGCCTGCGCGTCCGGAGCCTGTGCTCCGCAACGGGAGAGGCCACAACAGTGACAGGCCTGCGTACCGCAAAAAAAAAAAAAAAAAAAAAAAAAAAAAAAAAAAAATCTAATTTTTACACGTTTAAATGTAGTTACTGACTTACCACATTTTAAGCACAAACGGTCCACGACTTAGGATTTTTCAACTTTACGATGGTGAGCAAGAGATACACCATTCAGTAGAAACTGATTGGGAGTTTTGAATTTTGATCTTTTCCGGGGCTAGAAATATATGGCCCGATGCTCTCTAGTGATGCTGGGCAGCGGCAGCAACCTCAGTGCCCAGTCAGCCCCTGATCACAATCGATACACTTACAACCGTGCTGTACCCATAAACCCATTCTGTTTTTCACTTTCAGTGCAGTATTCAATAAATTACATGAGATATTTAACACTTTATTATAAGAGAGATTAGAAGATTTTGCCCGACTACAGGCTAATGTTAAGTGTTCTGAGCACCTCTGAGGTAGTCTAGGCTAAGCTGTGCTGTTGAAAATGCATTTTCAACAAACGATATTTTCAACATAACCCCATTGTAAGTTGAGGAAGATCCGTATCTAATTAGTTGTTGAGGAGTCTTTCTTCGACTTCATTAGCCACAAAACTTTAGAACCTTGCTATCTTTTTGGAAGAAAGCTTTATTCTCAAAGCAATTTATATTTCAATTTGACAAACTGTAGAGACTCCGTTATCTCCTAGCCCTTGCATCTCTCAACGCCCCCCCACAGCACCAGCCTCTAGCACCAGATCAAGGAACACTCTCCGTTCTAAACAGGAGAAAAAACAGGCCCCGCAAATGCGTCACTTGGACCCGCGAATCTTTGGACCTCAGGTGCTTACCTCCCCACCAGCAAGAGGAGTAGATGCTTCTCTGGAAACTGGTAAGAAACTGCTGGATCCCCGTGCTCTCACACACCACCCCACCAAGGAACCTGTTCCCAAGGACAGCACCGCCTAATCTCCCAGAGGGAAGAGAAGCGGTTCCTCTCTGCCCCTCCCATTGAAAGGTGGTTCTCCTCCCCCCTCCCAGGGTAGCACTTGGGGGCGTTTATTTGAGGCTGACCCCCACCTTTCAAACAGCCTTCCCATGTGTAGGAATTTCCCCCAGTGTAAATTCCCCTTCCCCAGGACAGAAACCAGGATTCACTCTTCCCGCCCAGCAGCTGCTCTTAGTGTGCAGGATGATAAACCCAGAATAGAGCAACGCAAGGAAGCAGGCACTGCTCAGAATGCTAGTTCTGAGCAGAATGGAAGAGAGCCCTGAAGATCCCCAGGTGGGCAGCGGCAGTAGGGTCTCTGCTGGCTTCGTTCCATGGGGTAAGTTCTGTTGCTCACGTCTAAGAATTAAGACTGCTAATTTAATTCACGTTTGTTTTTCTTTCCCTCAGAGGCTCCCCTCTCCTCCAACCATGAAAAGATGCTTGATTTCACTCAAAATCAGAGAAACGCAAAACAAATCAAGGGAAATACTGTTTTCTACCTACCAGGTTGACAAAGATGAAAAAGTTCAATGAACTATCGATACCTTGGTGTGAACATGGGAAAACGTGCTGCCAGTGGGAGAATAAACCAGTACAACCTTTACAAAGAGAACTGGGCTATGGGCTATCAAGTGTGAATGCAAAACCCTTGACCCAGCAATGTCACCAACAGGAATTTATCTAATAGAGGCAAGCAAACTTTTTCTTTAAAGGAACAGGTAGTAAGTAGTTTAGGCCTCCAGGCCAGGTATCACTGCTGCAATTACTCAGCTCTGCTGCTGTAGTCTGAAAGCAGCCAACAGACATTATGCAAACAAGTAGGCATGGCTGTGTTGCAATAAAACTTTATTTAAAAAAACAAATGGCACGTTGAATTTGGCCCGCAGGTTATAGATTGCCAAGCCCTGCTAGGTACCCTTGAACAAAAAACAAAAACATATATACTGTATTCTTCATAGCAATAGCCTAAGCGTGGAAACCACCTTGATGTCCATCAAGAGAGGACTAGATAAGTAAATTATAGCACAGCCATTCAACAGAATACTTGCAGCCACTAAAAAGAAGGAGGCAGCTCTATGTGTACTGATAAGGATTAATATCCAAAATTTATCAGATTTTTTAATAAATTAAAACAAAATTTTTTTTACAATTCTTTGCATTGGGTTTATTGGACAACACCATATTGAATAGCTTTAATCCCAGAATCTGCTTATTCTTTTTTTTAATGGAAATGTAGTTTCTGTACAATATTATACAAGTCACAGGTGTACAATATAGTGATTCACAATTTTTAAAGGTTATACTCCATTTATAGTTATTATAAAATATTGGCTATATTTCCCATGTTGTACAATATATCCTTGTTACTTATTTTATACCTGATAGTTTGTACCTCTTACTCCCCTACCCCCGTGTTGCCCTTCCCCTTCAAATTTTTTAAAATGCAAGGTGGAGAGCAGGGTAGAATATAATTCCATTTTTTGTAAAAATTATATATATATAATTAATATTTACACATATATATATTTGCTTATCCAGGCATAGCACATATCTGATGGACACAAATGAGATTGGGAAGGGAAACTAGATGGCTGGGGGACAGGAGCATGAGGGAGACCTTTTTGCACCATATGCCCTTTTGTGCCCTTTGAATTTTATACCATGTGCTTTACCAATAAAGAACAAATAAATGCAATTTAACTTTTTTAATGCATATACTTTTTTAGTAGTGTTCTGGATCACCAGGTATAAACAGGAAAATAAAGCAGGGCTCTGGACAGCAGACCTTGCTATTTCCAAAGTCCCCTCCCATGCCCAGGGGCTGCATTGTGTCCATCAAAGAGCATCACAGAGGGAATCAGGAGACTTGGCTTCAAGTCCAGCCTCTGTTACCAACCCTCTGTGCTGCCCTGGACCAGTCACCTCATCTCTCTGATCATCCCTTTCCTCTTTGGTAAAATGGAGGCAATGGTACTTTTGAGCTATGTGATATAAAATAATGTTATTGTTATTGGGGAAATCTATTAATGTCTCTGGGTCTCTTTCCTAATCTGCAAAATCAGAAAGTTGGATAAAATGAGACTTTAACTCTCAAATACATTATTCTGTTAATAAACAAAGTTGTCATTTACAAGAATTCAGGCAGGGTCATGAGCTTGGCAAACAAATGAGGATCTCTTTTTGCTTATCTCAAGAGAGTGACCTCCAAGTCCAAAAAGAAAATAAGATATATGTTTACACTTAGAGATCCAGGAGGTGGGAAAGGGCTGCCTCCTTCCAAGGATACCACCTCTTCTTTCCTTGGCCCAGCTAACCCAGCGGTTGTCAGCCAGGCAACTTCACTTTTTTTTTTTTTTTTTTTTTAAGCTGCCACTGGATACAGAACAAGCTCTGTTGGAAAAAAAAAAAAAAATTAGGAAATGTCACTCACAAAGAGGGATGGATACATTAACAATGTCAAATAATAGACTCGAGGGCTGACCAAGAAATGGAGGGGCCACGCAGGGAGGGCCCCCTACCCCATCCTGACCTCTGGCCTTCGCTAAGAGCTATCATTTGTATTGTTTCAGGAACTCCAGGGAAATGACAGGGTGGTGATAAGGAAGAGCAGCTTTGCAGTATCCTCCTATTTCTGAGAAGTTCTGGTTATTGTTAAACAAAAGTTTGGAGAAGTTAAACTGACAGGAAATAACACACGTGTTGAGTTATAAGGTGGCAAATGTTGTGAAATCCGTCTTCAGAAAAGTTCAGCTGGACGAGAGTGTGCTGATGTGATAAGGAGCAGAGCTCCCGACACCATCTCAGCCGGTGGAAGACTCTTTTCCTTTCCTTCCTCATTTCCGTGGGCTTGGGATAACCACCCAGCCACTCTGAAAAGAATGTTGCAAAGGCTCTTCATGTCCCTGGCTTCAAAGAACGTTTTACTCCTGAATAAACCATGTTTGTCCTCTCAATCTTAGAACGAAGGCAGCCAATCCAATCTCAGACATTTTAACAAATCACTGACTCTCCTTGGACATGCAGAGAGCATGGTGGGGATACACATCCAAAAATGATGGGCTGAGACATGAGAGAAGGGATGTGGGCCTCAAAGCTGCAGAGGAAAAAGAGGGTGGGATTTCAAATGTGAATTAAAGGATTACACTTTCTCTATGAGAGGTGGGAGGAAATGGTTATTACCTAAATGATGCAGGACATAAGGGTTTGCTAAAAAATTTTGGTGGACTATGGGACAAGCAGAAATAGGATGGAACAAATGAACCGATCTATGAAACAGAAACAGACTCACAGACATAGAGAATGGACTTGTGGTTGCCAAGGGGGAGGGTGTGGGGGAGGGATGGACTGGGAGTTTAGGTTAGTAGATGCAAAAACTCTTACATATAGAATGGATAAACAGCAAGTTCCTACTGTACAGCACAGGGAACTATATTCAATATCCTGGGATAAACCATAATGGAAAAGAATATATAAAAGAATGTATATGTGTGTATAACTGAGTCACTTTGGTGTACAGCAGATATTAACACAATATTGTAAATCAACTATACTTCTGAGAATTCCCTGATGGTCCAGTGGTTAGCACCCTCACTGCTGCAGCCCAGGTTAGATCCCTGGTCGGGATCCCACAAGCTACACTGCACGACCAAACCTAAAAAAAAAAAAAACTATACTTCAATAAAAAATAATTAAATAATTTTCTAAAAAATTTTTTAAAAAGAGATCAGCAAGCGAGGAGGAAGGGGGCTTCCCTGGTGGCGCAGTGGTTAAGAATCCTCCTGCCAGTGCAGGGACACAGGTTCGAGCCCTGGTCCAGGAAGATCCCACATGTTGCAGAGCAACTAAGCCCATGCACCACAACTACTGAGCCTGTGCTCTAGAGTCCACGAGCCACAACTACTGAGCCCGCGTGCTACAACTACTGAAGCCCACACGCCTAGAGCCCGTGCTCCGTAACAAGAGAAGCCACCGCAATGAAAAGCCCACGCTCCACAACGAAGAGTAGCCCCTGCTCGCTGCAACTAGAGAAAGCCCAAGTGCAGCAATGGAGACCCAATGGAGCCAAAAATAAATTAAATTAATTTAATTTAATTTAATTTAATTTAAAAGAGAGAAGGAAGGGTGGGAGGGAAGGATGTAAAGAAAGAAGATAGATATATATCTATGCTCAGAAAATGTACTAGGTAGAAATATATCAATGTATTGATAACAGGGAGTGAAACTATGGGAGATTTTTTCTACTTATGGATTATCTGTGTTTTTTACAATGACCATACATTAGTTTCTGTTCATTTGTAGGTAATGATATCATGCAAATGAGAACTATTTATTTCTGGTGAACCAATTATATTTACAAGTACTTTAAATAATTTTCATGGAGTTCAAAAAAATAGAAAGGAAGAAAGAAATAGGATGGAAAAGAGAAAAGAAATCAGAGTTTGGAGCAGAGAAAGTTTTGTTGCAAAGGCCAAGCAGGGAGAACAGGTGGCTGTGGATTTGTCATTTAGCTGATGTATTACAATGAGCGTATAATGAGGCTCAAGGTCTATGGGAAGTGGAATCTTCCACTCTCTTGGGCCTACTTGTGTCATTCTTTTAATGGTTATGCCCTGCCCTCTTCTTTTCTGTCTCATAGGGGAGCCATAAGAGACAGTAGCAGTAGAGCTGCCACAATCCCCAAAGGGATAATGGGAAGGAGAGCTTGCCTGAAGCTAGAAATGTTACCAAACTCAGGTTCAGCTGCTCAACACTTGAAAGCCAAGTGTTGGTTGGAAAGAAAAGGAAAGGTCACTTTATTGAGGAGGCCAGCAGCCTGCAGAGAAGGTGGATTCATGTCCAAAAACCAACTCAGAAGATTCTGCTTGACCAAGAAAGTTTTGTAAAGGGAAGTCAATCATTTGGGGAGGGGTCAGAGTCTTCCACTGTGTGCAGACTTTCTTCTGATTGGTTGGTGGTGAGGTAATAGGGCGGTGTTCCAGGAATCTTGTGCTCAGTGTGAAGTTGCAGTCCTCCACCTGAGTGGCAGCCTTAGTTCCTGCAGACCTCAAAGGTATTGTTTATGTATCTTCTTTGAGGAAGAACCAGAACACTGCCCCAAGGCTGCACTATTGATTTTTGATTGTTCTTTCTTTGTTTCTGCATTCCCTTCCCTGATAAGCAAGTTTGAATCTCCCTTTGGAACTCAAGGAAGGTCAAGAAAGGTGAATGAAGCCTATTTCCTACAAAGAAGAAACAGGAGGACATGGAAAGGATTTGTACCCAGGAGGGCCCCACAGGGTCCTGCTCCATTTCAGAAAGAGAGAGAGTTGTACAGAGCTGGCCACCTAGACGAGAGCATTGACATTCTGCTGAGGGACACAGTGGCCTCTGGCAACCTCATGGGAAGAAAATGAATGCCCTGACTCCATGTACCTCTCTCCCTCCCTCCCATCTCCTGAAGAAAGTCAGAAAACATAGCCGTCTTTGATGTAATCCATGCAGGACAACCTCACAGGGCAGGGACCAGTATGGAGAAAGGTGGAAACTAGATCTAAAGGGGCACAATGACGAAATTCAACCCCCCTTTGCCCAGCCAAACAACTTCAGATTCTATCCCATGTGTAGGAAAGGCAGGTAATTTAAGAAAAAGCTATAAGGAATTTTGAAACATGTTTCTTTCTTCCTGAATGTGAGTTGAAATCATGAGTTGCTAAGCCAAAATCTCCACTCTAAACCCTACAAAGCATAGATTACAATAATGCCAACCCAATAAAAAGCCATTCACTAAAGATCAGAAATGTTGAATAACTCAGTTCTTTGTAAACCCGAGTGCCCTACTATAAACTTTCAAATGTTACAGATGACCTTTTGAGATTATACAGGAGTTATAAGAACCAGGCAAGTAAAGGAATGATAATAGGGGCAGATACATAGTTCATGGAACATTTCTTCTATTTTCCATCTTCCATCTCTGACAAGGAGAAAGATTATTGGACAAAAAATAGTAGAACAAGCATTCAGATGAGAGACCTAAAAATCCAAACTGGTAGAGAGATTCTAAGACAGCACCTGGATTCCCTGCCGCAGTGTAAACCTTCTGGTCCTGACAAACTACATCCCAGCCTGCTACTGGAAGAACTTGGCGATCAAATGAGCTACTGTTTGTTATCTCAAAAGAATCTTAGAAACTGGGTCAGGGATGGATGACACAATTCTCAGACAGGTTATCAAACACAATACTGAACACAGAGAGAGGAACGGAGAGCACTTAAACATGCCTAGGAGTCAGGAAGGACAAGTCAAGATTTAATAAGTTCACAGCACTTCCTTTCTTTTTTTTTTTTTTTTGCGGTACGCGGGCCTCTCACTGTTGTGGCCTCTCCCATTGCGGAGCACAGGCTCCGGACACGCAGGCTCAGCGGCCATGGCTCACGGGCCCAGCCGCTCCGCGGCATGTAGGATCTTCCTGGACCGGGGCACGAACCCGTGTCCCCTGCATCGGCAGGCAGACTCTCAACCACTGCGCCACCAGGGAAGCCCAGCACTTCCTTTCTTATCCATACTCTGCCAGATTAGTAAATCAGAGAAAGCTATCGACACTCTGCTTCATCATTTGAGCTCAGCATTTGACAGAGATCCTCACCTTGTGAACAAGATGGAGGAATGTGGCCCAGAGATCACAAAGACAGATGCTGATTATGAATCAGTATCAGCCCAGAGTCTGCGGTGCCACGGAATTCTGTCTTCAGCCTTGAACTGCTGAGTAATAGCTGAGTGAACAGCTGACTTGCTTTTCTTCTTCGACAGCTGGAGAGGTAGCCACATACCTTGAATGGAAGAGTGTGGACCCAAAGCCTATAACAAACCAAATTTAACAATAAAAATCGTAATTGGAATAGGGCTTCCCTGGTGGCACAGTGGTTGAGAGTCCGCCTGCCGATGCAGGGGACACGGGTTCGTGCCCCGGTCTGGGAAGATCCCACATGCCACAGAGTGGCTGGGCCCGTGAGCCATGGCCACTGAGCCTGCGCTGTCTGCAGCCTGTGCTCCGCAACGAGAGAGGCCACAGCAGTGAGAGGCCCGCATACCGCAAAAAAAGAAAAAACAAAACAAAAAATCTTAATTGGAATAAATGCAAAACCCTACACTTACATTTTTTGATGCATAAGAACAGAATCAGAAAAACATGACTGGGCTTCCAATTAAACACGGTGGGTTTTACTTCTTGCTTTTATTTCTTCTCTCTTTCAGAAGCTACCAAAATGACAATAGATAATTTATAATAAAATTAAAAATCACAAAAACAAAGAGAATTAGAGGGGAGAAATAGAGAAGAGGAGATGTAAGCAATAATTTGAAAGATGGAAAGCCAATAGTAACTGATTTGGCAAAACCCACCACCAAAGTGCTTGCAAAGAGGGATGCCAATGAGAATGACGCCAGCTCATCTCTAAGAACCCTGGAAAGGCCTAGGACCAGGAGGCCCAGTACTGCAGAAGGGAGTGATGAAGCCCAGAGTGGGAAGTAGAAGTATGTGAACACGTGAATAGAATGACTGTTTCATGAGAGTGTGTTTCCATTCTCTGAAGAGGTTCGAGCAGAATTTAGACAACCGCTAATCAAATATATTGTAAGAGTGGGAACTCCCTGGCAGTCCAGTGGTTAGGACTCTGTGCTCTCACTGTCAAGGGCCTGGGTTCAATCCCTGGTTGGGGAACTAAGATCCCCCAAGCTGCACTGTGTGGCCAAAAAATATATATATTCTTTCTTTTTTTCTTTTCTTTTTTTTTTTTTTTTCATTCAAGCTTTGGGTAGAACTTGCCTTGAATGACCTTTAAGTCCCATCACCTCTGAAATCCTGTGATTCTAATCCTGTGTAGACAGGATTCTGACAGATTTTGGTAACTTCTGCATGTAGTTCCTGTAAGAATCCTAGAGGTGGCACTGTGGCATAAAATGAGACTCAGCAATGGCTACTACCCGATTCTCCTGGGCTTATACTATTGTCTATGGTAACAAGTAATAACTAGAATGTTTCTGAATTTTAAAAAATCAGAAACCTGAACTCATAGGTTCAGAACACCTAGGTACAATAGTTCTAGTGACGCATGAACCTTTGTGTGCGTTAGTTTGTCACCCTTCTCAGCTCCGGCCTTCTGCCTTATTCATATCTCAGCTGTGACACTTCTCTTCACCATATTTGTCATTCTAGGACAGCAAAACAAGTCATACACCAAAGCAACAGCTACTTTTCATCCCAAGTGTCCTGCCTCATTATGTGGACCCTTTACCTCAGGGTTCCTGGGAGTGTGGGGCTCTACAAGCTTTATCACCCTTGATTTAAAAAATAAGAAAAGCAAAACAAAAACCTTATTTTCTCAGTACAAGTTTAGGCCAGTATCTCAGATATGATTGTCTCTCATCCTCTTCCAATTTCCACAGCTAAAGATTTATGCTCTGCTTCTTAAAAGCTAATTACTTAATATCTAACTCTTCCTGACAAATTTTGTCACTCGTCAAAACTATAAA
The DNA here is from genome assembly GCF_951394435.1 of Stenella coeruleoalba. NCBI lineage: Eukaryota > Metazoa > Chordata > Mammalia > Artiodactyla > Delphinidae > Stenella > Stenella coeruleoalba. The sequence continues at coordinate 55,083,915 of NC_137148.1, forward strand.
GTTTGGTTTATTTCTTTTATCTGCTTCAGATTTATAAAGTCCGTGGGGAATTTCTGCTCCTCACCAAGGAATATCTCCCTCAACTCCATAGATTCAGAAAACTCTGCTCCTACATTCACATCTCAATTCCAGGAAAACTTAACATTTGGAATCTATAAAACTGTCAAATCCACTAACTTTTGGCATAACTGGCCTCTTCCAGCCCACTGATGGGGGAGGGGGAAGGTTAAATGCCGTTAGTCCAACCAAAAACCCAGACTGCCTTTTTTAATGTTGGGTCTAGTCTAGCTGATAAAAATTGTGAGTTGAGTGGAAAAAAAAAAAAAAATCCATACTTAGTTTTTGTTATCTTCACTAGTTTGTTGTATTTTTTAGATTCCACATATAAGGGTTAGGGTAGGAGATTAAGAGGTGCAAACTATTATGTAAAAAATAAGCTACAACATGAGAAATATACCCAATATTTTATAATAACTATAAATGTAGTATAACCTTTAAAAATAATCACTATATTGTATACCTGTAAATTATATAATATTGTACACCAAATATATTTCAATTAATAAAAAAGATATGTGATCACCAAATGCAAAAAAAAAAAAAACCACTCATTCTTTTAGTGACTAAATTTTCAATGGTAATGGCATCCTTGCCCCTTATTCCAAGTATGTGTCCTAACTGCCTTGGTCCTTTATAGGGTCAGGCCCTCAATATCTGATTGACTTCGGTTGTTTTGTTTGTTTTCTCAAGTGTCCTTTCTACTAATTTGATCTGAACCAAAGAATATGATGTAGCTCACAACATTTTCCAAGTGTCCTAATTCTTATACCAACTTTCTAGACTTGATCTTTCTCTCCTTCTCTAGAGAGAACAGAAATAATTTATTTCCTATTTAGAGCAATTAGTAAGCACTTACAGAAACATCGTTGAATTGTTTGTCTCACAAAAGGAAGGGAGCACCTGGCTAGTTAATCCTCCAACTAAATCATTTCTATGGTTTCAAAAATATTCTTAGCGTTGCCAACATTTGTGCAAGTGAGTACCCATTCCACCTCCATATCACAAAATGGAAAACTTTCAAAGGAGTACTGTGCATTGGGGCATACACGTTTGTTTTGAATTTCTTACCATGTTCATAGTACATACTTAAACCCTTAAGTGGCTTACAAAAGAGGAGTGCTCTAGTGATCCTTGTAATCTACTGCTATGAGGCAAATTACAGAGTGTGTTGAAAAGCGAAGAATTTAAACTTTGTAGATTCGGATTCAAATTCAGCCTTCGAGCCCCCATTTGAGCCCAGTTCATTAATGCTGTGTTAAAACTGTGTGCTGGGAGACCCTAAGGATGAAACAAACCAGTGTCTCCGTGTGTAATTCATGCATTTTAAATATAGCTGTGGTGCTGAGCCAATGAGAGTCTGTCACAACTCAGCCAAGGCAAAGCCACTATACTTCAAACTCCCGGTTTGGGCTTTTTGTTTATAACAGCCCCTCCCAACTTTCCCTCTCCTCTATAAGAGAGTTCCCTCTCCTTTACTTTAGGGGACTTGCACGTGGTTCACCATAGCTGTGTGTCCTGAATTGCAATTCTTTTCTGCTTCTGAATAAATCCATTTTGTTGGTTAAATAAATAAATAAATAAATATAGCTGTGGCTTGCGTCACACCAGGATGAGGGAGAAGCTTCTAAAGCTGATGAAAGAAAGAGCTGCTCAAGGAAACATAAAACGTCTCAGTTTCAAAGGCAAAAAAAAAAAAAATCAACAACTTGAGCCTATACTTGCTTCAAGAAAATCTGCAGTGAAAATTAAGACAAACAAAAACAGCTTAACAGATGCTCCAGGATAAGTTTTCCATTAGGGCACATGGAGGGTTGTTAGGTCTCTCTAAACGTCTACTCAAAAAGGCCTACAAAGATTTCCCCAACTCGTGACTGTTCTGGTGTTTGTCTCCTGAGGTTTATAGTAAAAATAAGGCTAGAAGTATGAAGATAAGAACTTTGACTAGGGCTCTATGAGATTATATCGTGTGAAGTGTAATTTTATATAGTATTTTATTGTGTTGGCCTGCTTGGTCAATTTATAAACAATTTGGAAAGCTTAATACTATACAAATACATTTCTTTGGGTCACTTCTCTAAAAAGAAATCAAGCCCCAAGGTTAGAATATCACCTCCCTATTTTACTTTTGTTTCTATGAGAAGCCAAGATTCAACTTGCTTCACTTCCATTTACAGAAACATTTCCATGTTCACACCCATCACAGGAAGGATTTGACTGGGCTTCCCTGGTGGCCCAGTGGTTGAGAATCTGCCTACCAATGCAGGGGACAAGGGTTCGATCCCTGGTCTGGGAAGATCCCACATGCCGCGGAGCAGCTAAGCCTGTATGCCACAACTACTGAGCCCACGTGCCGCAACTAGAGAAGCCACTGCAGTGAGAAGCCTGCACCGCAAAGAAGAGTAGCCCCCGCTCGCTGCAACGAGAGGAAGCCCATGCGCAGCAACAAAGACCCAACACAGCCAAAAATAAATAAATAGATTTATTTTTTTTAAAAAAAGAAGGATTTGACTTATGAATTGTGCATAAAGTTAAAACATACAAAGAGTGCCAGAAGGCCTGTGTGTGTTAGGTTTTTTGGTGTCAAGGCAACTTGGAGTGCTAGGGGATTTACTGCATGTTACACACGGGATTAAGAAAAACAGCAATCTGGGCTACAATGGCCAGGCATCGTGGAGCCCCGTCGAGCAGGACAGCAGGTGCTACAGCACATGGGAGGCAGTTCTCAGAACTAAAAGGCACCAATGCAGCAGCAGTGACGAGGGCCCCAGGTTGCCAGGCTGACTCCTGGGCAGCTGTGTTCACTGATTCTCCAACCTTACGGTGACTCAGCAACTCTCTTTCTCCGTTTGTCCAGCTTAACTGCTATCATCCAACCACCTCACTCTAAATATCTTTTCTCTACCTCGTGGCTTACATTACTCATGGCTTCTGCTAGTTCATGGTTCTACGTCCTCTTGGCATCTACGTACTGCCCTCCATGGTTGGGGGGAACCCAGATCTGCTTCTGTTACCAATTGCTTGTCTCTTTCCCTTTATTGCCAGCACAAATTCTTGAGAGAGAAAACTTGCTTGATTTAGCTAGCAGCTATAGGCCACCTTATAGGCCTCTAGCCCAGTGGTTCTCAAATGTGGGTATGAAATTACCAAGAAGGTTTATTAAAACACAGATTGCTCAACACCACCCCCACAGTTTTCTGATTCGGTAGATCTCTAAGGGATCCAATAATTTGCATTTCTAACAGATCCGCAGGTGATTCTGATGCTTCTGATCTAGAGATAATACTTCGAAAGTCCCTGCTGTAGCTATAGGTTGATGGTCCTGGAAGAAGATGCCCTTCAGCTGTACGTAGGGGGATAAGTGATATGATTTAGAACACGGCCACCTATAAATAAGGACCTTACCACTGCCAGTTTCCTCAGCAATAGACTTTGGACAGAAGACTTTTAATATGGCCTGTGGATAGGCAAGCATACTCTGATATTTTCCCTGTCCACTGCTTTTTCTTTTTTTCTTTTTTTCTGACAAAGCAAGAGACTTTATTGGGAAAGGGCGCACGGGCGGAGGGTCCACTCTTTTTCTAAGTGAGGTTCTACCGCATTCATTGAATGCCTCCTATGTGCCACACCTTCAATGTATTACCCTGAAGATACAAAACCAGGTCATTTTAACTTATAATAACCAAGGACTCAGCTAAATCATTTTAATAACGTAAAAATCAAGATAAATGTTTGGGTTCCCTTTTGAATATAAAGACACATCAAAAGAAAACTACAATAGCACAAAGAACTCTACCGGGTACTCTGTAATGGCCTATATGGGAAAAGAATCTAAAAAAGAGTGGAGATGTGTAAGTGTATAACTGATTCACTTTGCTGTACACCTGAAACTAACACAACATTGTAAATCGACTATACTCCAATAAAAATTAATAATAAAAAAGAAAACTACAGAAATTCTAGCGTTTCCATTCCAATCATACTATGATAGAAACAAAGAGTAAAAGGTGCAAAAGCAAGAAAAGCACATTCAAAAAAATAATTAAGTTGAAAGAATTAGTTACAAATGACTCACAGTAAAACCAAAGTATATTATGATAAAAACAAACTAGGCTCTGTGCTCTCAAAACCCAGCTGCACGCGGAGTCAGGTGAGCGCATCTGAAGAGGAGGAGGCGTCCAGCAGATCTGCTAGAGGTAGGAAAAAGCCAGATATATACAAGTTTTAGAAAAGGTCACATTTAACCAACCTGTAAAGCGGGTACTGTGAAGAATAGTTTGTACTGTTTTTCCTTGACAGGAGAACCCCAGAAGATCAGGCCACAAACCTACCTCTTTCCCTAGTCATTCCAGGTTGCAGGGACCTCCCTTCCCTTTTCTAGCTATTTTTGCAGCACTCACTGCCTGAATTCACCGTGGATTGTGTTGTGTTATATCGTCCTCTAGCGGTTTCAAAAATTTCTCATCTCCCTTTTTTAAGGGTAGTATTTATCACAGGGCCACACAAACACACGGTGCTTAACAAATGTCTATTAAATGGACTAAAATGAGTGACAGAGAGCCTACAAAACAATTGCAACCAGATAAGATGACCTATCTCAGCTTCCCTGGGAGAATGAGTACTCTCCCAGGCAGAAGTATTTCAGGCTCAGGTTACTTACGCCATCACTGACTTTCCTTTAAAATAGAGGATACAGGACTTTTCTGGTGGTGCAGTGGTTAAGGCACGGCTCTCCCAATGCAGGGGGCCGGGGTTTAATCCCTGGTCAGGGAACTAGATCTCACACGCATGCCGCAACTAAGAGTTCACATGCCACAGCTAAGGAGCCTGCCTGCTGCAACTAAGACCCAGCACAACCAAAATAAATAAAAATATGTTTTTAAAAAATAAATAATAAAGTAGATAATGCAGTACAGTTTGCCACTGCCTCTTGTACAGTTTCAAGAAAATCCAATGTAACTTTGGGAAGTACGATAGCCTGAGAGCGCAAAAATTCCAAAAATGATAACTACAAGTTTTCTATTGATAAGAACAAATACAGTGTCTTCCCTGGTGGCGCAGTGGTTAAGAATCCGCCTGCCAATGCAGGGGACACGGGTTTGAGCCCTGGTCCGGGAAGATCCCACATGCCGTGGAGCAACTAGGCCCGTGCGCCACAACTACTGAGCCCGTGTGCCACAGCTACTGAAGCCTGTGCGCCTAGAGCCCATGCTCTGCAACAAGAGAAGCCACCGCAATGAGAAGCCCGCGCACCTCAAAGAAGAATAGCCCCCGCTCGCCACAACTGGAGAAAGCCCGCGCACAGCAGAGAAGACCCAACATAACCATAAATAAAAAATAAAGTTTAAAAAAAAAGAACAACTACAGCAAGTGTTTGAAGCTGGTCTCTATTGCAGAATATTGTGACCAAAAGGCACTTCGGAGTGAGCCTTCACCTCCCAGTCGTGTTCGAATAACACCTCACTGAATAAGGAAACTATGTAAGTTTATAGCTTATTAATCTTTTTTTTTTACCCAGCAAAATGAATTTGTTTGGAAATAGCAGAGGAATTGCAATTTGTGACATGCAAACCATAGGCAAGTCCCTCCTTAATCTTTCTTTTGTGTCAGCTTGATATATTTTGTGTTTGGGTTTTGATTTTTCTATTTATTTATGGCTGTGTTGGGTCTTTGTTGCTGAGCGGGGGCTACTCTTCACTGTAGTGCTCGGGCTACTCGTTGCCGTGGCTTCTCTTGCTGTGGAGCACTGGCTCTAGGTGTGCGGGCTCAGTAGTTGTGGCATGCTGCTCTAGAGCACAGGCTCAGTAGTTGTGGCTCGTGGGCTTAGTTGCTCTGCGGCATGTGGGATCTTCCCAGACCAGGGCTCAAACGCATGTCCCCTGAATTGGCAGGTGAATTCTTAACCACTGCATCACCAGGGAAGTCTGATTTTGATTTTTCTTTTTTCTTTATGTATCTATTTACCATTCAGTAGGTGTTTATTGTTCTGCTATGTGCAAGGCACCCTGAGGTCAGTTTGGGGAGGAGCTGGAGATGCAAATGAGATACACCCTTGCTTTCAAACTGCTTACCCTGTAGAGAGAAAGCAAAATACACATAGAGAGTGAGAGAAAGGGAGTTCAAGGAGTTCAAGAAAGGACAAGTCTCCTCTGAAATAATTCTTTTTAAATGTATGGCACCTGTCTTTCACTCCTGATTGAAGACCACTCAACAGCAAACCAACCACAGCAAATCGATAATGACCAAGAGCTGATATCATCGTCTATACTGAAACTGTGACTAAGGACAAAAGATCCCATTCCTGTTCTTCAGATAACAAAAACACCACTGGATTTCAACCCACGAAAAAATATTCACTCAGAAATTTCTGGCTTTAAATTACCTTACCAGGTACCAATGGAAAAAAATTTTTAAAAATAGCTAAGATATTGACTCTGCCCTGAGAGAATTTATCACATAGTGGGAAAACCTGCTTAGGATTAGCAATCACGCGAGGTATCAGAGCTGAGATCCTCTGAATGACTCTCCACTTAAAGCTCAGCTATTTTTTTGTTTTTCTATCAAAATAATTTATAAACATCCAGGTGTTAGTATTGGGATTGGGTTTTTTCTTTTTTTAGGTCTTATCTTTTTTGCTGGAAGAAAATACTGCAAAACATTTGTTGTCAAAGGAATGGTATGTACAGAATAAAACAAATCCTACAACTCAGTTTAAAAATACAAATCGCCCAATCAAAAATTGGGTGAGGGCTTCCCTGGTGGCGCAGTGGTTTAGAGTCTGCCTGCCGATGCAGGGGACACGGGTTTGTGCCCTGGTCCGGGAGGATCCCACATGCCGCGGAGCGGCTAGGCCCGTGAGCCATGGCCGCTGAGCCTGCGCGTCCGGAGCCTGTGCTCCGCAACGGGAGAGGCCGCAACAGTGAGAGACCCTCGTACCGCCAAAAAAAAAAATAAAAAAAATTTAAAAATTGGGTGAAACACTCAAATAGACACTTCTCAAAAGAAGACAGAGAAATGGCCAATAAGCATATGAAAAAGTGCTCAACTTCTTATTAGTCTTCAGGGAAATGTAAATTAAATGAGATATCACTATACACCTATCAGAAAGGCTTAAAATTGAATGATTAATACCACCAAACACGGTGAGGATGTGGAGCAACCAGAACTCATACATTGCTGGTAGGCCTGTAAAATGATACAGCTACTTTGGAATAAAGTGTGGAATGTTCTTAATAAACCGGAACATACACCTACTCTGTGACTTAGCAATTCTTCTCCCGAGAAAAAAGACACCTGTCTACACAAAGACTTGTACAAGAATGTTCCAAGCAGTTTTATTCATAATGTCCCAATACTGGAACAACCCAGATATCCATCAATAAGAGAATGAATAAACTTTGTTAATTAACACACTGAAAAGTACCAAAACACACAAGAAGAAAAAATAATAAGCTACTGATATATGCGGCAACCATGACGAATCTTAAAAACATGCTGAGTGAAGACGCCTTACTCAAAAGAGAACACGTTGCAGGATTCCATTTATGTGAAGTTCTAGAATAGAACTACTAATCTACTCTATGGTAGAAGAAAAAAGAAAGTAGTTGTTTCCTCTGTCAGGTGGTGGTGCAGACTGTTTGAGAAGGGACATGAAGGAACTTTGTGGGGTGATGGTAATAGGCCGTATCTTGATAGCGGTTTGGGTTACAAATACATACGTATTTGTCAAAACTCAGCAAATGTACAGTTAACATGTGTGCATTTCATTGTTCATAAATTTTATATCAAAAGACAAATTTGGTAAGCAAATACTGAACTTTAGTTAATAATATACATGCTGAAGTATTTAGGAGAAGTGTGTTGATGTCTGCAATTGACCTTGAAATGCAGCTAAAAATATAATAGAGCAAATGGGTAGGTGAACAAACACGTGACAAAACAAGCATAGTGTAAGTTAATAGCAGAACCTAGGTCTCAGGCATGTGGGTATTCGTAAAATTCTTTCAACTTTGCTGTCTGTATGTAAATTTTTATAATAAAAAGTTGGAAAGGACAAAAATAATTTTAAATACTTTTTAGAAGTAGAACATTATGGTATAAACATTGATTATAATAAACACATGAAATAAGTATATCTATGTAAATATTTTTTAAATAAATTTATTTATTTTTGGCTGCATTGGATCTTTGTTGTTGGGTCTTAGTTGCTGCACGCGGGCTTTCTCTAGTTGCAGCAAGCAGGGGCTACTCTTCATTGCAGTGCGCAGGCTTCTCATTGCGGTGGCTTCTCTTGTCACAGAGCTTGGGCTCTAGGTGCGCGGGTTTCAGACGTTGTGGCACGTGGGCTCAGTAGTTGTGGCTCACGGGCTCTAGAGCGCAGGCTCAATAGTTGTGGCGCACAGGCTTAGTGGCTCCGCGGCATGTGGGATCTTCCCGGACCAGGGCTCAAACCTGTGTCCCCTGCATTGGCAAGCAGATTCTCAACCACTGTGTCACCAGGGAAGTCCCTATGTAAATATTTTTAAAAGATAATTGTAGTCAGGATTGGTATCATCATAGTCTACCTTTAAAAAACCTGTCATTATTTCATACTGGTCCATATTTCTTCACTGTCTGCATATTTATCTTTTTAAATGACTGTGTAATAATGCACCAAAATTACTACACCAAAATCAACTTAACTGTTCTCTTATGATAGGCATTAACAATAGAAGAGGCCATAGGAAAAGACCCTAGAATGAAGGCCAGTCATCCCAATCCTTCTCTTCCCATCTCTGCTAGTTACTTTTTTGTGTGTGTGTATACAATTTTTTTTTAAATTCATTTATTTATTTATTTATGGCTGTGTTGGGTCTTCGTTTCTGTGCAAGGGCTTTCTCTAGTTGTGGCAAGCGGGGTCCACTTTTCATCGTGGTGTGCGGGCCTCTCACTATTGTGGCCTCCCTTGCTGCGGAGCACAGGCTCCAGACGCGCAGGCTCAGTAATTGTGGCTCACGGGCCCAGTTGCTCCGTGGCACGTAGGATCTTCCCAGACCAGGGCTCGAACCCGTGTCCCTTGCATTGGCAGGCAGATTCTCAACCACTGCGCCACCAGGGAAGCCCTAGAATTTTATTTTTTTATTGAAGTATAGTTGATTTACAATGTTGTGTTAGTTTCAGGTGTACAGCAAAGTGATTCAGTTATATATATATATACATACATATACATACATACACATACATACATATATATATACTCTTTTTCAGATTCTTTTCCCTTATAGTTTATTACAAAATATTGAGTATAGTTCCCTGTGCTATACAGTAGGTCCTGTTGGTTATCTATTTTATATATAGTAGTGTATATATATATGTTAACCCCAAACTCCTAATTTATCCCTCCCCCACTCTCCCCTTTGGTAACCATAAGTTTGTTTTCTGTGTCTGTGGGTCTATTTCTGTTTTGTATATAAGTTCATTGATATCTTTTTTTTAATTCCACATATAAGCGATATCATATGATTTTTGTCTTTGTCTGGCTTACTTCACTTAGTATGATAATCTCTAGGTCCATCCATGTTGCTGCAAATAGCGTTATTTTTATTCTGCCGGTTACTCTTTATATGACCCTGTCTGGGCAGGTTACCTATCTCACGTGTTCTCAATCTTCTCATATGTTAACTGAGGTACTGAGACTAAAAGAACTCAACAGCCCCTGCCTGCTATGCCCTTTGTGCTTTGATAAGAGTGGTATCTAGTTTTTCATTTACTATGAATTAATACCATTATGAATATAATTTTAGAGTACTACTTTTCAAGTTATAAAAGTAATTAATACTGAATAAATGAAATGCAATTCATTATGAAAAATTAAGAAAATGTTTAAAAGTTCAAACAAAAAAATTAAAATCAAATTCCTTCTGCCCAAACATTATTGTCAACATTCCAGTGTGTCTCCTTCTAAATCAGATTTGCCCATTTTTTTAATGTTTAATGATTTGAACATTTTAAAAAGGATCTGATGCAGGTTGGGTTCTCCAGGCGCAGACACTGATTTGGAATTTGCATGCAAGATACTGATGAGGAATCAACACCTACGGGAGTGGGAGGGAAGCAGGACTAGGCAGAGAGAAAAGTGGAACTTCAATCCAGGCTCCAGGGAGCCTCAACCCCAGGATGTGCTCTGGGTTATATATGATCTATCAGAGTTGCAGAGCATTGAGACAAAATAGCCAGGCCCTGTAACCCCGCCTCGATCAGCCATCCGTTGCAGGCCACCCTAGGAAGCTGAGGCACGTCCAGAAGGAGTTGAGAGCTGAGGATTGTGAGCTGACAGCTGGACAAGTCCCACCTTGAAGTGGGATCTGGGACACACACGTCTGTGCCCACCACAGCATATTTTCTGTTTTAATTTGCATTTCTTTCACTATTAGTGAAGTTCTAAAAATGTATTAAAGTACAAATCTAACCATGCTTTAACACATTTCCAATCTAATGTGCAACCCTGACTCCAAATAAGGAGCCACTGAAGGATTTGGCATCTTGAAGTGCCTTTAAGCCCGGATGCAGTGGTACAGAACAGACAGTGATGAGGCTGGATAGGAAAGGAAGGATAGAACCAAATTAAGGAGAGAGGAGAGAGGTTGAAACTTTACATAGTCTGGGAACACGGGAGTCACTGAAGGTCCCTGAATAGGGGGATGATGTGACAAGATGGCGATCTATCACAGTGATTCTACCAGAATATGTCAGCACAACAATCCAGCCCTACCTGACAACAGATGACCCTTCTCCAGCCAATCTTGCGGGAGTTTGACCTTTCTGAATTCTTCCCTGTCTAGTTTTCACTGGCCAACCACCCAGCCATCATGAATAAGTTAAGGTGAAAGACTGATGTGGGCGGCAACAACTGGTGGTTCAGAGAATACAGAGAACAGTGTAGAAACTATACCTGAACATGATCCAGGCAAGGAACGCAAAGCTGGAATTAGAGTCAAAGGAATTTCCTTAATATCCTGTTTATAAATTTATTTTTTAATATCAGCAAAAGACAATTCCCTTAAGAGAAAACTTAGAAAGATCAAAAAACAATTTCCACACACTTGAAAATGAGGCAGAAAAGCCAAGAAATATGTCAACAGATGTTCAAACTCAATGGTGAAAAAATTTTTTTGTTTTAATTAAAATAGCAATGAGGGACTTCCCTGGTGGTACAGTGGATAAGACTCCATGCTCCCCATGCAGGGGGCCTGGGTTCCATCCCTGGTCAGGGAACTAGATCCCACATGCATGCCACAACTAAGAGCTCACATGCCACAACTAAGGAGCCCATGTGCTGCAACTAAGGAGCCTGCCTACCGCAACTAAGACCCGGTGCAACTAAACAAATAAATAAATAAATATTTTTTAAAATAAATTAATTAATTAAATAGCAATGATATACAATTTTTAACTCATAAAGTTGTCTGAAATCTCTGTCCTTTTATTTTATTTTTCTTTGGGGGTATGCAAAAATGTAGGCAGCATGAACCTCAAGTTTGCACCACTTTGCCTTGCCTCTTCCACCCTCAAATCCCATGGGGGTGAGGCATGGCAGCCTAGGTGGATGCTAAGCATGCAACTGAGGGTTTAGGAAACCCCAATCTTTTAAAGAAGCTGCTAGCAAACCTGCCCAACCTTTGTCCTAGAGGGAGGCATTATCTTTATTATCCTGCTCAGCAAAGAAATCTTCCCTCGGTTCCAGAGGGAGGTATTATCTCTATCTTCCAAGGCTGTTTGCTATACAAACATCTTTGAAAACACAGTCTAGAGCAAAAGCCATCAATGCTTCTGCTCAGAAGGCATGCAGAAACACAAGAGACCCATAAAGAATTGTCTTCCAACAAGTTTCTTTTTTTAAGTTTGTTTTCCACAGTGTGTTGCTACCAGTTAAATTTCTAATCAGTTTGAGAAGAAGGGTAACAATGTGTTTTCCTCCACTCTGGGATATAATTGGTAGTGGCACATAGTAGGCTTTCAGTGAATATTTCCTTTTTGATTACTGGGTATATGAATGGATGAATGGCAAGATAAATTCTTGAAAAACTTGGGGCGCAATTATAATGAAACTTCAAGATCCACTGCAAAATTCTGATCTGCCAGTTGAAAATGTCTATCAATTATTTCCCTCCACCTTCTCATTTGCATCCTCCTGACCGTCCTGTAGATAATTAGTGTTTTTCATTTTTAACTGCCCACATTTAATGTCTGCTAAAGAAATTACACACATTAGAGTCTCTAATGCTAAGAGCTCAAACCTTTAAAACTATTCAGCTCCCTTTATAGCTTTGCAGTTGTATCGTGAAGCCCAGTATCTCCCTGAGAATTCCAGGGTATACACACCTCCATTTTGCTTCCTACCTGGTCAGGATGGATAAGGAATTATTGAACATTGTCTCGTTTTCTTTTTCTACTTTCAAATAGAGGATAAGAATATGTTTGGCATCAAGTGAAGTCATCTGATGAGTTTGGGGTAGCTTTCTCCACTACGGTGCAACATTTTAAGAGTTGATTTTCATGAGCATCATACTGCCCCTAGGTCTGAAAAAATATGCAATTACAAAATCTTTTAGCTGCTTATTGCTACTGAAGGTTTGCTGCCATATCACCTGTACCATTCAGTGATTTAATTACAAACAGCAACCTCCACTCTGACTAGTTCAGGCAGGAATTTATTAAGGGGCATTGGGTACATCAAAGAATCTCTTAGAGGACCACAGAGCCAGGCTCTGGAGCTAGGCAGCCAAAAACAAGGTCCAACCATGCCATGAAGGCCACTCTTCCTAAAACACCACTGCCAGTGCCACTGATCACCAATGACCCCCAGAAAAGGACCACAGAAGCTCTGCCACTGCTATTTCCAAAATACTGGATCCTTTTCCAGAGTAGAAAAATCAATGCCCCAACTTCCTGCTCCTCAACTGAAGTCATGTCACACCTGGATATGTCTGACTAGTGAAACCCAGGTCACATGCCTCAGACTGCATGCCCAGCTGCAAGGAAGTCTGGGAATGTGAGTTTTTTGGTTTTAACCTTGGGAAGGTAGAACATATAATGTAGGAAATGATCAAAATATATGTAGTCTTGTAGTGGACATTATCATCAATAAGTCCTCTGCCCATATCCCCTTGACCCTTTTCGCATTTTTACACATGGCAGGAGCACTCCTAATAGTCAGCCAGCACTTTTATCTCTTTGTTGAAGAACTGCTCCCAAAATAGCCTTATACTATGGTCTGAATATTTGTGACTCCCTCAAAATTCACATGTTGAAATCCTAAACCCCGATGTGTTGGTATTAAGAGGCGGGCCTTAGGGAGATTATTAGGTCATGATGTTTTTGGATTAATACCCTTAAGAAAAAAGACCTCAGAGAGCTATTCACCCCTTCCACCATGTGAGGACACAGCGAAAACGCACTGTCTAAAAACTAGGAAGTAGGCTCTCACCAGACACCAAATCTGCCAGCACTTGACCTTGGACTTCCCAGCCTCCAGAACTGTGAGAAATAAATATCTGTTGTTTATAAGCCACTGAGTTTACAGTATTTTTGTTGTAGCAGCCCAGATGAACTAAGACACCTTACCCCAGATCAGGACCCTCTGAGGTGGGACTTTCACAGAATCCAAGCTCCCCAGTGGGAGTGAACCTGATATCACATCCCTGCTCACCTATCTTTCCTGTCCCACTTTCCCACACTCCTACCAGTTTGTTCTGGGAACACTTACTTTCACACAAATCCTCATCTCAGAGTTTGCTTCTGGGAAGCCCAGCAATTACCTAGAATTGGACCTAGCTCATGGTAAGCACTCAACAAGTATTCATTAGAAGGAAGGAGGAAGGCACTAAGTTGCTACTCATGCCAATTTCCACCATATTCTCTGATCCAGGTTCCTGGAGATGGCTTACAAAACAGGGCTTCCCATCAGGTTCTCTTACATCATTGGAACAGGCATCACCCACACAATCAGGAAGAGAGGAGCAGAACAGCTGACACTGAGGTGCAATTTGCCCAGTTAGTGGGGAGTCTTGCCTTACAGATTATATAATTTTGGACAATTTACCTAACCATTTTTGGGAGCCAGATGTTTCACCCCAGGGAAGAGAGATACAAACATAGAAAGGGCAAAGTCTAGGATAAAACATCTAAGATTGGATTGTACTTGAAGGTATAAGTATGAACTTTTGGTTTTGGGTAGATGATAAATAGAAAGATATACCTATGTACACACACACACACACACACACACACACACACACCCCTAGCTGAGCATATATAATTCCTAACTCTGTCCACTGAGAAGCCAAAGAAGCAATGAGCACACCAGCAGCAATGTGATACTCAACACCTAGATCTTGGTTTTTGTTTTTGTTTTATTGAGGTATAGTTGATTTACAAGGTTGTGTTAATTACTGCTGTACAGCAAAGTGAGTTCGTTATACATGTATATATATATATGCATTCTTTTTCATATTCTTTTCCATTATGGTTTATCACCGTAACAGTTTCCTGTGCTGTACAGTAGGACCTTGTTGTTTATCCATTCTATATATACCAGTTTGCATCTGCTAATCCTAAACTCCCAAACCATCCCTCTCCCTCCCCCCTGCCCCTTGGCAACTACCAGTCTATTCTCTATGTCTGTGATTCTGTTTCTATTTCATAGAGAAGTTCATTTGTATCATATTTTAGATTCCACATATAAGTGATATCATATGACATTTGTCTTTCTCTTTCTGAGTTACTTCACTTACTATGGTAATCTCTAGTTGCATCTATAGACCTTGGTTTCTAAATACCATTCTCCTCAAAAGGAACCAGAGCTCCTTGGAGAAATGGCTAATTCCAGAGCTAAGGCAGGGAAAGTATATAATAAACCTGAAACACCTTATACCAGAAAGTATGGAAATTCTGAAAGAATGATAGGAATATGTCAAAATGGCACAGGAACCAGCCAAATGGTTCCCATTGCTAAATTTGGGACAATTTTAGCATCAAAAGCGTGACAGCAGTTGATTATAATCCGTTTAATAAAATAGGAACCCATGAGCTCATACTAAGATAGATAGATAGATAGATAGATAGATAGATAGATAGATAGATAAATGGTAGAGCAGGGGGGGACAGGAAAGTTTTACCTGACAGTAGAGGGTCAACTAATAAATGTAGAAGAGATGATGGAAGGGATGATTAGCATTTGGAAAACTTTATAGTAATAATTGTTTTGGTCAAGGAGCAAAAATGGATACTAATAAAAGTGAGTGAAAGTGTGATCAGAAACAGAATCTTGACATGGTCTCAAAGTATCTCCAGACAAAATACTTATTCATTAACATTACATTGAAAAATCTGGCAGATGTCTTCTTATCGAATGATAGAAGTTCACTTTACCAGTTAATGAGACCAGTCAGCTTCATGTGCCTTCTGATGTGATGCACTGAGAGGAATATAGAATCACTTCTGTGTTATTCTTGTCAAAAATGCATACCTAAAATCCAATCATGAGAAAACATCAGACAAACACAAACTGACAGACATTCTGCAAAGTAATTGTCCCATTCACTTCAAAAACGTCATGTCATGAAAAAAGGAGAGACCAGGAACTGTTCCAGATAAAAGAAAACTAATGAGACATGACAATTAAATGCAGCACATGATCTTGGATGAATCCTGGACCTATAAAAGACTGTATTAGGGGGGAAAAATGTAAAATATTTCTCAAGGACCATTTTAGCTCCCAAAGTCTCCATGAGGTTTACTGTATCTTTTGTTGGACTGCACCATTTCTCAACTTCTCCTTCTGCCCAATTATGTCTCCTTTCCCTCCCTTTTATAGTTGTTAGTCCCAAAAGCACTCCTTGATAAATATCTTGCACATTAAACTCCATCTCAGAGTCTGCTTCCTAGAGAACTCAACCTGAAACAAAAAGAGTGAGTAGGATCTTAACAAGCAAAGGTTGAGGTGGTATGCATTCTACACATGAAAACTAGCCTGAGAAAAGTCTTGTATTGGAAGAGAAACAGCGTAATTGAAGGGGGGAAAGGATGACTGGAATCCAGAGAGCAGAAGGCAGCTTGATATGAGATGAAGCTGAAAAGATAGGTTAGAGCAAGCCCATACAGGATGCCGTTGGCCATGTTAATGATTTGAGTTTGTTGTAAGAGTAATGGAAAGCTGCTGGAAGGCTGGAGAGTAGAGTGGGGGTGGGGCAGACAGTGCATGATAAGATGGGCAATTGGAATAGATTACTGTTACTGTGGCAGAATGTGGAAAACAGATTTTAGAAAAGGGAAAGAGTGAACTTGGAAAGACTAGTAAGGAGTTTACTGTAGTTGTCTAAACAAAACATGATGGTCATCTAAACTAGATGGTGGAGATGAGGATGGAAAATTTTGGATTGATTCAAGAAATATTGAGAAGGTAAAAAATGACACAACTTGGTGATGGACTGGATATAGACCATAAGGAAGGGGAGGTGTTAAGGATGACACCTGCGTTTTGGTTTGCTAAACTGAATAAATGGTGTCATCCAATGAAGTAAGAAACATTAAAAGAGGATCAGGTTTAGCAGAAAGATCGTGAGTTTTGGACATAAAGAACTAGAGCTTCCTCTGACAACCAAATGTGGGGTTCTGGAAACCAAGCAAAGAGAATGTTTCAAGAAGGAGGGAGAGATCAACTATGTTGAAAGCCATACAGAGATAAGGTAATATGTAGCTCAAAAATATCCATGAGAGAGCTGCTTCAGAAGAATGATGAAAGTAGAAGCCAGGTTGGACTGGGTTGAGAAGTGAGTAGGAAGAAAGAAAACAGAGACACTTTTCCTTCCACTCCAAAAAATAGGAAACATATTAGCCTAAAAGAAAAATGTCCTAATTCTAACCAAATCAAATATCAACTGAATTCAAGCTCCACTGGGGATAAAAATTAATCTCAATGTATATGTGTCATTTTACCTAGTTCTCTGAACTCCAAAGGAATGGAATTAGCTCTAGAAAAATACAATAGTTAGTTGTTACCAATGCTATTTGGGTTAGAAAATAGCAATTCTGCAAAGAAATTGCTACAAAAAAAATGCTACAAAAAAGTCACTTCAAGAAAGTGAAGCAAGAATGTCACTCTTTGTTAGGCTTTACCTGATCTACTCCACTCTAAGTCAATGATTATCACCTAATGCAGGCAAAAGATATGAACATTTCTGTACAAATTCAATAAGCAAACATCCTGAATTTAAAAGCCCAACATACTGATGGCGTATTGTATCTTTGCTCTCTTCTTTGCCTCAAACAGGATAATATGTATCTTTAGCTTTTAAATTTCATGCCTTCCTCTGTGCTCTACACATAGGATACACCTTCCCACAATGCTTTTCTCCCATATCCAAAACCTTATCCAAGTTCCAGGTCAGCTTCTATCAGTGAGTCTTTTCTGGTTATACCCATATCACACCTTATTTGGGAAACCTTAGCATTTGTGCCTTTGCCAACTAGGTCTTGCTCTCAAATTGCTAAATATTTTCCACAATAGATTATGAAGTCCCAGCAGGCAGAGACTATGACTCCTCATTCTCTTATATGTTACCAAGAGTCTTTATGTACATTCGAATTAAGTGGAGTATTGTAAACTAATCATAATTTACACTGTTCAAAACCCCATTTTCATCTCCATATCCCAATCCTCAAATTTACCTATAAATAATAATAATAGCTAACATTTATTACTATGTATCATTCACTGTTATAGACACTTTTCACATATTAACACATACAATTCTCCCAACAACCCTATGATATAGATATTACTATTTTTACTTTGCAGATAAGGAAACTGAGGTACAGAAAGGCCAAGTGACACAATTAGTAAGTGGCAGATTTGGGATTCAAACAAACACAGATACAGGAACCCACCTTCTTAACTTTTTAGCAACAGAAAAATAACTCTAATAAAGCCTGGTCCTACCTGCCTAGGTTTACTGATGTGCAAGGATTAAGTAACACAGTTTAGGAGCCAGAATTTAAAAGAAATTCTATTCTATTTAATCGCAAGTTGTGCATTTTCTATGTCCCCTACCTGCGCTCCAGAAGAACCCGCTGTGTTCCTGACAGCCCATAGGTGGCGCTGCAGGGACAGGTATGTGCTCAGGCCTCGTCAATGGGAGGAGCTGATACGGGGCGAGGATTCCGTCCGTAGCCCAGCGGTAGGTAGAGCCTTAGGAAGGGGAGGGGACGGCGAGTGTTGTACTGTGCGCAGGCGCAGGGCCGGGCACTCCCCCAAGAGTGAGGGCTGCTGGGCCCGATGACGTGGCCTGGCCCCGTCCGATCCGGTGAGCCTCCGGGAAACCTGGCGGCGCCGGAACTGTCCGCGGCCTAGTCCCGACGCGCGTGTGCTTGTGAGCCGGAGCCGGGGACAGCGGCAGCGGCCCGGCCTACGGGGACCCGACGGGGCCGCTGGCATGGGGGAGTGACGCGCCTGCGCCCGGTGTTCCGCGGCAGCGGCGAGACATGAGGAGACTCCGCAGCGGGGGCAGCGGCGGCGGCTCCTGATACCCGGGATGGAGGAGAAATACGGCGGGGACGTGCTAGCCGGCCCCGGCGGCGGCAGCGGCGGCCTCGGGCCGGTGGACGTGCCCAGCGCTCGGTAAGGGACCGATCGGGCTCCCGCCTCCGGAGCCGCTCTCTCCCCACGCCTGCCCGACAGCTCCGGACACACGTTGCCCGGACCCTCCCGGGTGCGCGCGGGGCCCGGCGTCCCTCCCGTGCGGCTGACAGCCCGGAACGCCCTCCTCGGTTCCGTACTCCCTCCCGCGACAGCTTTCATTGGCTCCGCCATTCCCCGCTGCAGAATGAATGCTCTAAGATCCGGGAAGGTTCTGCTTGAGTTTCTGGTTTTCAGGGCAGACCGTTAACCTTAGAACTGCCAGCCAGTTCAAGTGAGAGGTTTTTCTGACCTATGAGAAGCATGTCTGTTAGCTCTTTCTCCCTGAAATAGTAGTTTGGTGATACTTAACCTTTCTGATGTCTGCCTGTGTAAGTTAAAGGAAGGGTCACCATCATCTCTTCAGGCGAAGAAACCAAAAGTACAAACAGATGGACTTTGATGTTCAGGTTAACCTCGCAAAACAAGAATCCACCCCGCCATCTAGTTTTTCTTTTCCTTTCTTCGCTTATTTTGTTTTATTATTAAATAAGACATGTGTGCTCATGGTCAAAAAATTCAAACAGTACAGAAATTCGTAGAATAAAAAGGAAACAGTCCCATTACCCCCATCCCCGCAATGTTCCCACGAACCCCCAAGAGGTAAGTAATTACAGTGATCACTTTCCATTGTGTCCTTCTTGACCTGTCCTAATTTCTGAGGTAGTGTCGCAAGATGTATAAAATATGGCCCAACAGTTTGGTTGGAACTGGTTTTCATTGCCTGTATATTTAATAAGGTTAATGAGATTAGTTCAGTGTTTTTTGTTCTTGGATACCTCCTTTTGAGACATGGTTGTTTCGGTAAATTCTTTGGAACTGTAGAAATAGCATTTCTAACATAACTATTTTTGTGTGAAATGCTGGAACAGAAGTTAAATCAGCTGCGTTTTTTGTAGTTACAAGTTTAATTTTCTAGTCTATTTTGAGCAACTCATTTTGTAAAAAACAATGCCTATCAGATATTATTTACTGAGACATGACAACTAAATGCAATAGGTGATTCTGGTGTAGATTTAATAGTGAGGAAAATGCTGTAAAGGATAGTACTAGGTCAATTGACAAAACTGATATGTGGACCATAGATTAGATAAAAGTATATCCATGTTAAATTTCCTGTAGTTCATAACTCTTCTGATTTCATAAAAGGATGTTCATGGGCTTAGGAATACAAGTAGTTAGGGGTAAAGGAGCATGATGTATGTAACTTACTCTTTAATAGTTCAGGGGAAAAAAAGTTTGTATTTAGAGAGAGATAATAAGGCAAATAAGGTAGTATGTAACAATTAGAGAATCTAGGTAAAGAGTGTACTATTCTTGCACCTTTTCTATCACTTGAAATTATTTTTAAATAAGTAATACAAAATTTTTATTTACTCAAGAGCTCATTATCTTAGATGTGGTCAACAGTCCTTTGCCATCTTATTTTCATTATTTGCTTAGCAGAGCTGCCCTCCTATTGTAGTTCATTGCAGAATCAAATTCAAATCAGGACTGGTTGAACTTTGAATAGATTTCAGGTTGCAAGAGTCTTCCTTTATGTAGACTAAAAATCAAAGTATGGTTATAACCTGCAGCAAAAGCTAATTAACAGATCCTTTAATTGTGGATATTTTTATTCCTGAATTCACAAATATGAATTGTTTTAAATGTTTCTATGTTGGGCGTCCCTGGTGGCACAGTGGTTGAGAGTCCGCCTGCAGATGCAGGGGACACGGGTTCGTGCCCCGGTCCGGGAGGATCCCACATGCCACGGAGCGGCTGGGCCCGTGAGCCATGGCCACTGAGCCTGCGCGTCCGGAGCCTGTGCTCCACAACGGGAGAGGCCACAGCAGTGAGAGGCCCGCACACTGCAAAAAAAAAAATGTTTCTATGTTGACTTCAATAAGTCCTCTTTGCAGGAAAGGGCAGAGGGTGACAGCCAGCATTTATTAAGTACTTCCTATGTTCCAGGTACTTTGCGTGCAGCATCTCACTCAATCCTTACAACAGCACAGACTCATTAGTTGCATCCTTGTCTCAGATCAGGTAACTGGGACATAGAAAAGTAATTTTCCCAAGGTCACACACCTAGTAACTAATCTGGGAGTCAGTTACCTCAAACTTCATTTATAGCGCCTTCTACGCAGTGGACACTTAAATATTTATTGAATGTATCAAGCTTGAGTTACATACACTGAATTTGTTTTTTTAACTGGAGAACTGTGAGCTGCTACAGTGGGCAAATCCCAAGAAACAGGTTTGAACCCAAACTCAAATTTCAGTAATTTCAGATTTAAAGAACCAGAGATTTTTCTAACCCTTCACAGAAAATACCAGTGATACTTTTGATGAGACTAGTTAATGGCAGATAATGATATATAAGCCATCTCAGGTACTAAGGGGAAGTGGATTGGATCCCGCTAAGTTGCCCAAAGGGTCAGTGAATGGCTCAGGGGCCACTGCCCCCATTTAAGAACCTCCCTTCCTCACACCCCAGCTTTCCCCCTTAGTATGTTTTCCTCCACAACATGAACTAGGATTGTGTACTTATTAGTATATGGTTATTTGGCCTTAGCTAGTGTTTTGTCTTTAGCCCAACAGGAAGACTTCATTAATTGACACTTTAAAAATCAAAGTATTCACCTTTTAGCTAAATGTTAAAATAATTTTCCTAGTTAATAATGATAAAAGATCTTCACTATATATTACATGAAAAGTCACATAACAATTTCAAAATATATGTACAATGGTGAATACGTGAGTGTATCTAAAATAAGTGCTTGTCCATACGTGGAGATGCAAAGGCAAAGGTGTGGAAGGATGTCCCCAGTTGGTCACCTATGAGGAGGAAATTGGGAATGGTTTTCTTTAAAACTTTGATAACAACCAACTACTCAGGAATTACTTTCATAATCTGTTTTTTAAAAATTAAAAGGGGAATAAAGTATCAGAAATTTCATAATAGTAATATTGTCAAGAAGTATTATACTTAATGTTCCATATGACTGAATCTTGCCATTAAAGTGCCAAATTTTTAAGTTTTGTTAATACTTTTTTTTTTTTTTTTTTGCGGTACGCAGGCCTCTCACTGTTGTGGCCTCTCCCGTTGCGGAGCACAGGCTCCGGACGCGCAGGGGCACGAACCCGTGTCCCCCTGCATCGGCAGGCGAACTCTCAACCACTGCGCCACCAGGGAAGCCCAAGTTTTGTTAATACTTTAAACAAAAATTATTTAGAAATAATTTTATATATTGCCCCATCTTTTTAAAACAAGTATATTAAATATAGCTTACCTTTTTCTTGATGACTTCTGATCATTATGAGCATAATCTGGTGAACCGAGCTTTTCTTCAAAGGTCCGTCCCAGTACTAGCGTTCTTCATATGCTGCTCTCCGTACTTTGAAATTCCCCCTCCCTTTCCTTGCTTTGTAATTCTATTTAGTCTTTTTCTTTTTTTTAACTTGAAGTATAGTTGGTTTACAGTGTTGTGTTAGTTTCAGGTGTACAGCAAAGTGATTCAGTTATATGTATATATATTCTTTTCAGATTCTTTTCCATTATAGATTATTATAAGATATTGAATACAGTTCCCTGTGCTATACAGTAGGTCCCTGTTGATTATCTATTTTGTATATAGTAGCATGTATCTATTAATCCCAAACTCCTAATTTATCCCTCCCACCCCCCCTCTTTCCCCTTTGGTAACCATAAGTTTGTTTTATATGTCTGTGAGTCTGTTTCTGCTTTGTAAATAAGTTCATTTGTATCTTTTTTTAGATTCCATGTATAAGTGATATCATATGGTATTTGTCTTTGTCTGACTTACTTCACTTAGTACGATAATCTCTAGGTCCATCCATGTTGCTGCAAATGGCATTACTTCATTCTTTTTTATGGCTGAGTAATATTCCATTGTGTGTGTGTGTGTGTGTGTGTGTGTGTGTGTGTGCGCGCGCGCGCGCGCCACATCTTCTTTATCCATTCATCTGTCAATGGACACAGCTTGCTTCCTTGTCTTGGCTATTGTAAATAGTGCTGCTGTGGACATTGGGGTGCACATATCTTTTCAATTAGAGTTTCCATCTTTTCTGGATATATACCCAAGAGAGGGATTGCTGGATCATATGGCAACTTTGTTTGTTTTTTACATTTTAATTTATTTATTTACTTGGCCACACCGTGTGGCCTGCAGGATCTTAGTTCCCTGACTAGGGAGCGAACCTGGTCCCCCAGCAGTGAAAGCCTGGAATCTTAACCAATGGACCACCAGGGAATTCCCCAGCAACTCTAGTTTTTTAAGGAACCTCCCTACTGTTCTCCGTAGTGGCTGCACCAATTTACATCCCCACCATACCCTCTCCAGCATTTATTATTTGTAGACTTTTTTTTTTTTTTTTTTTTTTTTGCGGTACGCGGGCCTCTCACTGTTGTGGCCTCTCCCGTTGCGGAGCACAGGCTCTGGACGCGCAGGCTCAGCGGCCATGGCTCACGGGCCTAGCCGCTCTGCGGCATGTGGGATCTTCCCGGACCAGGGCACAAACCCTTGTCCCCTGCATTAGCAGGAGGACTCTCAACCACTGCACCACCAGGGAAGCCCTATTTGTAGACTTTTTGATGATGGCCATTCTGACTGGTGTGAGGTGATACCTCATGTAGTTTTGATTTGCATTTCTCTGATAATTAGCAATAACACGTGCCTCTTGGCCATCTGTATGTCTTCTTTGGAGAAATGTCTATTTAGGTCTTCTGCCCGTTTTTTGATTGGATTGTTTGTTTTTTCTACTTAGTCTTTAATACACACTTAGACATCTCAGACTCTGAAGATGACTTTTACTTCCCTAGTTACAGTTAGTTACTTCCACATCTATTCCTTTAGATCTCTGCTACTAACTTGGGTCACATAAATACTTGTTTCTTTCCTGTCTTCCTTAGACCTCAAACTCCTTGAGGGCAGGGCCTCTGTTACACATTTAGTTTCTTGGATAACACCTAGAAATGCATTTAGTTGTGAGCAACCAAACTAAGAGAGCTTTAATCACATACGGATATATTCTTCTCACATAAAAGAAACCAGAGGTTGCTGGTATTTGTTCAGCCCCTCAGCAGTACCATCTGGGACCAGATTCTTGGTCTTTGCTCTCTGCCATCCCAAGTGTGGCTCTCATATTCAGGCTTATTATAAAATGGGTGACATTTTCTAGAGAATGTTAACATGTTGATAATATTTTTAAGATAAATTTTAGATAAAAGTCCTCCTTTGAAGTCAGAAAGAATGCAGAACTAGTTCCACCTGCATCAGGCCTTTTTATCAGGAAGAGGGAAGGCTGTAGTACCTGAAACCACCCTGACAGACAGGTCTCATTAGCCACAGATGACATCTGGCACATAGTAAGTGAGCAGGGAATATTTGAAGAATGGCTTAGTAGCCCCATGAGGGTGTACAAGGCTCTTTGCTGACCTCAAGAATCCCCAGATTGCTGTGAATTTTAATGTACCTTTGTCAGTTTTTCCTGGTCTTTGTTTTCTCCCTCCCTGTCTTGTTGACAGTGTTGTTCTTTGTGTCCTTGCTTCTATCCTGCTGCTTTATTTTTACACCTAGTTAAGAACTTAAGGAGTGAAGCACTTGAGGTTTTGAACTTTCCTCTCTCTACTTGATGTGTGTCTTTCATTCTGAATTCATAACTGGGTTGATGACAGTTTAAATTGCCAGAAGCTTGACTGCCAGCTATGTACTGTACTACTGCACTATCTACATTATTGTGCTAGATATTACTGTATCACACAAGTGTAATTGTAGAATTCGCATTCTTTCATTTAGTAAACATTTGCCGAGCACATATTATATGCAAGTCCCTGAGTTAAGAACTGAATAAACAAAAGATTTCTAGCTCAAGAGTAGTATTTTTATTTGCTAATTATAAATTGCTACCATGACTGGAGTATTTAATTAACATTAATATAGTTAATTTACTTAAGTTTATCTGACTTTTTTCTCTAGCTTAAATGGGCCAAAATCGACATTAATCTTAGGCTTTAATATACATTTTGTTTTTCATATTTAAAGATTATTTTACCCTATATGTGGGCCACTGTAAATGTATAATTGGGAACAGTTTAGAAGATGGGAATCCTCAAAGCCTTTTGGATGAACTTTGGTTTTCTGTGTGACATATTAAAAGAGCATACTTAAGAGACATGGACTTGACCCTAGCTAACTCTGTGGACTTCAACTTCCCAGTCTGTGACATGAGAGGAATTGGACTAGAGAATCTCTAAGGTGTTTTTCAGCTTTTAAATATTAGTGTTCTGTTTCTTCTAGCATATATACATTTACTTTCTAGTAAATACCTAGACAATTACTAGAAATTTGGTAGATTTTTCATGTTGTACTGTGTGTTTTCAGCCAGTCTGCAAACAATCCAGAAACAAAATACACAAAATACACTCGATTTTTTTTATCATAGCCATAATTTTAATTTTATTTATTTTTTCCAATACTCCTTTTTTCATTGAGATAAAATTACCTACCATAAAATGCATAGATTTTAAAGGTACCAGTTTTCATTTTTCACAAATGCATACCCATGTAACTTTCAGCATAATCAAGCTATAGGACGTTTTTGTCACCCCAGAAAATCTGCTTGATCTTTTAAACAGAAATTTCAGTGTCTATACTATTCTACAGGTAAATTAAGTAGGAACTTCTGTGCTTTAGGATTTGACTTACTTTATTCCACAATAACATTTTTATTAACTTCTTGGTGATTAATTTTCACATTGTTAAAACTCCCAGATTGCACTATTAAAAAGCCCCCCAGACTATGTTCATGAAAAGAAAAACCACTTTGTTCCAAATCTGATTTTCTTTAATATACTATGATATTATTTGGACTAAAACAGAAAATGAGCCATCGGACAGTGAAGATGTTGGAATTGCTGAGATTCATTCTTTCAAGGACTGAAATTTATTTTCGTAGTTGCATCAAAATCTTGCAAAAATATATAAATTTTCATGCCTTCTTAAGCAGATTGCTGTTTGTTGACTCAGTGCCATGGGACTTAATGAGTCACACTAATTGATTTTTATACCATCCTACATACATTGATATCATTGCATATCAAATTGTTTTAACTGCTATTTGAATGACTTAGGTTTCCCTTAAACTTCTGTGTTTGCTTTTTTGTATTTTTCTCCCATTGGAAGAGACTTCTCATTCCTGCTGGTGTGCTGGCTTTGGACATCCCTTTTATCTCCTTTTTAATGTATTAACACCTGTTAGATATAAACTTAGAAAGTAGTCTCCTGAATGACTTGCAAAGATGATCTGATGGGGGGGGGATGTTAGAAGTTCTCACCTTTTTATCTCATTCTTTTTCATTTCTAATTTGTGTATGTTTTATAACATAATATCAGGAGAGTAGTACATGTTTGTAATGTACAAATAATCGGTTTCAGGTGCAAAATTTTTTTTTACTACTAGAGGTATATGACCAAAGAAGACTACTAAGCTAGAAAACTGAGATAATTTCTTCACTGTTTTCTGATTGCTCTTTCAGGAGCTTCTTTTTCGTTTCTTTTTATGGCAGCCTAATTTTTCCATGGATGAACTTTTCTTTCTTATCCAAGAATATTATTTCTAGTTCTTCGTTGTTTTCTGCTATTCCCTGTGATCTCTGTATCTTTTAAATTTCTTTGCTGTTTTAGTTTGTTTGGTCTCTCATTATAGGCTTATCATAAAGGATTGATTATCCATATTTGGCCATTCTTATTTGAGTGAGGCCCAAAAAGCTAGTTAGAAGACCTGTATGGGGCTTGTCCCCTGGTGGGCTTCTCCAGAGAAGGGTTCTCCTGCTGGGAGATTGAAGCCTGGCAGTTAGGATGTTAGAGTTAAATGAGGGAAGGCAGGTGGGGTGGCGTTAAGAAGGGAAACTTCCTTTTAATCTCCATGATTTTAGTCCAACACTTCATCCCTCTTTTCCGCTTTGCCTTATGTCTAGTGTTCTCCAAAGGCGAAGCTCTTGTCCTGTCATGATTTAGGAGGGATGGTTGCCTGGCTGTGCTGGGTGGGATTCTGGGGACCTAACTACCTGGCAGACTTCCTAATGATCCTCCTCTTTGCAGCTCTCCACACCCTTTCTGAGGTGCTTCAGATTCCTGAGCCTTCTCAGGGCTCTGTAGGTCAGGTCACTTCAACTGTGACTCACTGCAGTCACTGAGCGAAGCAGAGGAGAGGTAAACCTAAGGCATTCACCACTCCCCCCTCCCTTCCTATATTATAGTCTCGTTTCATGACAGATGGTTTGGTTTCTGTGTTTATTCTCTTTATTTGTTTGGAGTAATTGTTTAAAAAGCACATTAGAAAATAGTTGAGGCAACTCAATCAAGAACATTTTTATTTTTAGTTTGGCCTTTTTTTCTTTAATAGACGGTATCTATACATACATAATACGTCCATGTATATTGCAAAAAATCTGAAAGTATATATACCAAAGTGTTAATAGTAGTTATCACGTGGAGGGGTGAGTTGAGTTTTTGTTTGTTTCATTTTTTGTTTATATTTATGGTTTTCATAAAGACCCCTATTACTTGTATAATAAGAAAAAAAAGGATTACAGAGTTCTTTGTGATTTCAATGATACTGAAACTTGTTTCTGTTTTTATTTTTCAGGTTAACGAAATATATTGTATTACTGTGTGTCACTAAAGTTTTGAAGGCTGTGGGGCTTTTTGAATCATATGACCTCCTGAAAGTAGTTCACATTGTTCAGTTTATTTTTATATTAAAACTTGGGTGAGTGTGTATGGTTCTTTTTTTCCTTAATGTTTTTAAATTTCTTTGAAAATCCTGTTTTAACTGAGTATCTTTAGGATATTTTACATAGAATATTTTGTGCATTTTATTCCTCCTGACAAGTACTTGATAATTTTTTTTTTAAAGACAGAATACCTAAGGTTAGAGGTACCAAGAGACTGGATTTAAAAAAAAAAAAAAAAAGGATTGTCATATTCTATTAGCTTGCCAAAACATCAGCTTTTGCTTTAGTTTGTGTTAATGAGGTTTTTGCAAATTTAATGTCTGGCTTAATAGAATACAGCTGGATCCCCATATCTGAGTCATTATTCAGTCTGTTGCAGTATCTCACATGAACTAGCCTCTGAAAAGCTCTAATATACACCCCTGAGAGAATAAGAGTGAAAAGGGCAAATAATATCCTAATACTTCTGTAAAAATAGTTTGACCACAGGACTTCCTTGGTGGTACAGTGGTTAAGACTCTGAGCTCCCAATGCAGGGCGCCCGGGTTCGATCCCTGGTCAGGGAACTAGATCCCACATGCATGCCACAACTAAGAGTATGCATGCCACAACTAAGGAGCCCATGAGCCACAACTAAGATACAGCGCAACCAAATAAAAAATAAATATTTTTAAAATAATTTTTTTAAATGTTTAAGAAAAAAATAGTTTGATCTCACAGCTCCCTAAAAGGGCCTCAGGGACCCTAGGGATTCCCAGACCATCCTACTGGCATAGTCCAACCTTCCAGCAGGCATAGAATTTCACCTGAGACTTGTCTTGGCACAGATGTTCCTTATTTTCCAAGTTAAACCATAATGGGCTGTGTTCACTACATGTCCCTTCATGGTATAGGGTCCCCTTACAGTATAAATTTTACACTATTCTGCATCTAGTAAGAAATTCTCTCTAAGTAAAGATTCTCTGGACCTTGAGATTGATAGTGACCAACCTCTGTATTAATAAGTATCTGTTAGGGATTTCCCTGGTGGCGCAGTGGTTAAGAATCCGCCTGCCAATGCAGGGGACACGGGTTCAATCCCTGGTCCATGGAAGATCCCACATGCTACGAGCAACTAAGCCCGTGCACCACAACTACTGAGCCTGCACTCTAGAGCCTGCATGCCACAACTGCTGAAGCGCACTTGCTGCAACAAGAGAAGCCACTGCAATGAGAACCCGCGCACCGCAATGAAGAGTAGCCCCTGCTCGCTGCAGCTGGAGAAAGCCCGTGTGCAGCAACAAAGACCCAACTCAGACAAAAAAAAAAAAGGAAAGAAAAGAATCTGTTAGACTCCTGGCAATTTTAGTAATTATGGAAAGTGATTCTTGACTAGAAAATTTTTAGCACCACTTGAATATATTTTTATTTAACTATTTTGGGAATATGAAAAGTAGGGATATATGATTAGTACTTTCTTCATTTCTATTTCAAGATTTGTTATTACTGTTTTAGAGAAGATAGGAATTATTTTCTTTAGTAAAGTATAAAAAAATATTGAGACTTCTTTTATGGCTTGTAAACTGGTTCTGAAGGCAGATACAAAAGAAAGAAGAGTTCCCAAAATATTGTAGTGGAAGCCTTATTAAAATAAATATTGTTCTCTAGTATATTTTCTTTAGAGGTTAACATACCCTTCAAATTCTAGTATATTTGTTTAAGTGTCTTTACTTAAAACCACACCTTGTATATAAGATTAATTAATATTAATATATTAATGTTTCAATATTCACAGGACTGCATTTTTTATGGTTTTGTTTCAAAAGCCTTTTTCTTCTGGGAAAAGTATTACCAAACGCCAGGTAAGTCTTTTGCAGAATCCTTTTGTCCTAGCAGTGGACCAGGAGGCAGTGTTCTTTCCTTGATCAGGGTTACTTACTGAATGATTTTAAGTGCTCAGCAGAACATTTCCAGAGTTAACTTGCCCTTGACTTAGCATTTCAGAACTGAGGCTTTAAGAGTAAATGCTAAAGTGCTAAGATAATGAAGTGTTTAAAAATGTAGACGAGGGTAGAAAATGTTTCCAGCATGCATATAATTATTTTTTTAATACAGGATCCATATGCTGAAAAGATTTACAAATCAGACATGTAGACATGCCCACAAGCCTAGGATAAATGTCACTGGGAAGCAGATAAAGCATAAGGGTTACGAGCAAGGCCTCTGGAGTCAGACAAATTCATGGCTGTTCTAATGACAAACCTTACTTTAAGCAAGTTACTTAATTTCTCTACCTTCATTTTCTGACCTGTAAAATGGAGATAATAATGCCTTCCTAATGGAGCTATAAGGAATAAATGAATTAATACATGTAAAGTTCTTAAAGTAGTGTGTGGCATACAGTGCGTATGCAGTACATTATCAGCTGCCACCCTCTTCATCGTTATTATTCCCTTTAAGCATCTGAGGTTCAGGATGCATACCAGAAATGTCCTTCATTCTGCATCATCTCATATTATCACCTCTTTGGACAGCAGTTACACCCTACTACATATTTGCTTTATGCCACAACTTAGAAACCTGTGCCATGATTTTTTATTAGATGAATTTAAGTACCTCTGTTTTAGAGACCAAGAACATTTTTTAAAACAGGATTAATATTTTAAAACCCATCTTAACTTTTTTCCCTCTCTTTTCAAATAATTGAAGGACTGAATATCCCTGCTGGAGAAGAATTTAAAAACTAAAACATTAAGTGTTCCTAGCAAACCAGTGAGAACTACTGTAAAAAACAGAGAAAATTGTACGCTATAGAAAAAGATTTCAGGATCTAGCGACAGACAAGAATATGGAAAATGAAAAACAGAATACTGTCTTGCAAATCTAGATTTAGTCAAGGGATCTTAATAATTTCTGTTTAATTTTAAAATATGTAACTATTTGGCCATTAAAATATTTGTGTTACCATTATCTTTCCCTATGTATTTTATTTAAGATTTTGAGATATTTGGCAAAACATATGACTGAAATTTTTAATTTTTTTTTCCATTTTTAGTGGATCAAAATATTTAAACATGCAGTTGCTGGGTGTATCATTTCACTTTTGTGGTTTTTTGGCCTCACTCTTTGTGGACCACTAAGGTAAATAGAAATGCATATTTTGAATGTTTATGTTTCTTCATTTTGAATATTAGTTTTATGCCATTATGTTTTATGTCAAATGTTTGTCAGTTATGTACAAATGCTTCTTTCAC
The DNA here is from genome assembly GCF_951394435.1 of Stenella coeruleoalba. Lineage (NCBI taxonomy): Eukaryota > Metazoa > Chordata > Mammalia > Artiodactyla > Delphinidae > Stenella > Stenella coeruleoalba. Next base: position 55,114,657 of record NC_137148.1, read on the forward strand.
TTCTATAGCATTGGGTACAACTCATTGAGTATATATATATATTGAGGACCTGTTTAGCTTGTGGCCTAGTTCTTTGGTGAATACCATTAATGTATTGTTCATGATCTGTCATAGATATTTTACTAGTTAGAGTCCAAACAGTTTCAGAAAAATTTAGAATACGTGACTTTTTATTCATTGGTGATCCCTTTTAGCAGCTGATTTTAGAAATGAAAAGTCTGAAATGGTAAATAAAATCAACCAGTAAGGAGGAAAGGAAAATCTTTAAAAAATGCTTCCCCCTCCCCCCAACTCTGAAAGTCCTCTACTGCCCGCAGAAGATGCTTGAAAGATACGGTTATAAACAGATGTCTTGGGAATAGTGAGCCAATCGTCAAAGATAAGTTTAACTCTCATTTCATATTCCCTTAAGTCTCTATAGATCTTTTAATGTAAATTGGTCGGTTCAGGGAGGGGGGGAATGCTTTAGGGCCACTTAATTTAATAGGAATCATAACAGGTGCAACTGTGCATAAGTCTTATTTTAATATTTCTCTATCTCAAAATTATAAGCAAAAGTGCCTTGCCATTGATGGGGGGGGCGGAATATGGGACAAGAGGTAAGGAATAAGATGAAGGGTGTTCTGAAGAGTCTCACTGAGGATGATGGAGTGGACAGTAGAAAGTGATCAGTGGGAAATGCTTTGTGAAAAGTCTTTTCTCCTCTCCCAGACAATAGAATAGCTCTGGGTTTGGCTCCCTTTGGCTTGTTTACTCTGTGCTTTGTCAAAGGAAGGGTGTATATAATTCCAATGTCATATCCCTGTCCGTGACAGCAGCAGCTTCCTGGCGTGGTGGGAAAGCTGGCTGGGATTTCTCAGCTTGGAGAAAACCTTTTCAGTTTATGCTTGAATATGATTGAGCGGTAATTTCTTATTCATGAAGTGATCTTTTGGTCTGTTTGTTACTAAATCACTGTCCCTGTGTGTTAGGCTAGGGAAGGAAGGGGGAAAGTTGTTAAATTCTTCCTTGGCTCCTTATTTAGTCATCTACTTCTGCCCTTACAACCACTCACTACCACCAGCTCCTCTGCCAACACTGCCCCTCTCATTCTTTTACTAAAATTGTCATTCAGTTTCTTGATTAGAAAGACTCCTTTGGTGTTTCATAGCCTGTCTTATTTTAAGTTAGTATCATTCTGCTGATATATTTTTTTTATTGTAATCTCCCAAATATTAACTAAAATAATCACTACTGTGTTCTCATTACAGATTTTTGAATAAGGAGGAAAAATGAAAATTTTTCTAATGAGCAGCTGAAAATCTGTTCCAATGTAGATCCTATAAGCTCCCTTTAGCTGGCAATAATTTTTTTTTAATATTCATACATATAAAAGAATAAATATAAATAAATATGAACATTCATGTATCCCCCCAAATAAAACCTTACCAGTTCCTTTGTTGCCCTGTGTATCCCCCTCTCCCCCTACCATTGGATATAACCAGCATCTTAAATTTTGATCTTTATTCTCTTGGTTTTCTTTATAGTTTTACCATATATGTACACATTTCTTTTTTGCAAGTTTTCTACTTTATATGAATAGAATTACATTGCATGTATTTTTGTGCAGCATACTTTTTGCATTCAGTGTTGTGTTTGAGATTTGCCCATTTTGATGCATGTAGAGTATGTGTGTGTGTATGTATGTATGTATGTGTGTGTGTAAGTGTGTGTGTGTATATATATATACACATATATATATAGTTCATTCACTTTTGTGTTAGTTTTTTGAAATGTAATTCACATACCATAAAATTCACTCTTTTTGTCTTAGTCCATTGGGACTGCTATAATAAGAATACCATGGGCTGGGTGACTTTTAAAAAATACAGATTTGTTTCTCATGGTTCTGGAGGCTAGGAAGGCCAAGATTAAGGCAAAGCAGATTCAGTGTGTGGTGAGAGACTGCTTCCTGGTTCATAGACAGCCGTCTTGTCTCTTCACTGTAACCTCACATAGCAGAAGGGCGAGGGAGCTCTCTGTGGTCTCTTTTATAAAGGCAATAATCCCATTCATGAGGGTTTCACCCTCATAACCTAAACACCTCTCAAAGGTGTTCATTACCTCCTAATACCGTCACGTTGGTGATTGAGTTTAACGTATGAATGGGGGAGAGAAGGAGACACATACATTCAGTTTGTAGCATTTTTAAAGTAGACAGTTCTGTATTTCTTAATATATTCATAGAATTTCATTCATTTTTACCACTGTATAATAGTCCTTTGAATGAATATACTCTAAATTATATTATCCATTCTCTCATCAGTGGGTATTTAGGTTGTTTCTAGTTTGGGGCTATTGCAGACAATGCTGGTATCTTATAAGTGTTTCCTGGTACATATATACAAGAAACCTGTATGATATAATCCTACAAGTGGTATTATTAGATATTTGTAGCTTCAACCTTCCTAAGACAGATAATGCCAGAATATTTTCCAAAACAGCTGTACATGTTTATTTTTCCCATAATGTTTTATGAAAATCAAGGGGAAAGATTTATTTTCTTCTCCCTTACTCTCGTTGAATTCATGCTTCCTGATAAAGATCAGATATATTTCATGAATGATAATGTTTTATTTTTGTAGGACTTTGCTGCTATTCGAGCACAGTGATATTGTTGTCATCTCACTGCTCAGTGTTTTGTTCACTAGTTCTGGAGGAGGACCAGCAAAGGTAGAATTTTACATTATTCATTACTTGAAAATTGAAAGTGTACATGTAAAATACTATCTAGGGCAGTAAAATAGGATCCTTTACCATTTAAAAGAATGCAGAGGCTTTTTCTGCTAATTATAAATTTTTCTCACAACCATTTTGATATTTACTTTTTATTTTGAAATCATTATATATTCCTAGGAAGCTGCAAATATAGTACAGAGAGGTCCTTGTGCCCTTCACTCAGTTTCAATAGTAACTTCTTACCCAGCTCTTATACTAGCAAGACCAGGAAATTGACATTGGTACAATCCATGGACCTTATTCAGATTTCACCAGTTTTACATACACTCGTGTGTATATGTGTGTGTGTGTAGATTTGTGTAACCATCACCACAGTCAAGGTGCAGGACTGATTGATCACCACAGACATCTCCTTCATGCTATACCTGATCCCTCTCCTCTCTCATTCTTAACTTCTATACATCATTTTTGGAAAATACGTCCCTAAGACCTTGTTATATTTAAAGTCTGATGAATGTTTTGCCAACTAGGTGACCCTATTCATCTTCCATAATTTAAGTATTAATCTCTTTTCAGTAAATGCATCACCAATGTGCAATTATAACTTACACCTACAATACTTTTATTTACCAAATTAAATGCTTCCTATGCATGACGCATTGTGCTCGTTACAGAGGAAAGGAGAAATAAAGGCAAATAAGGTTTAATAGTTTCTGTTCTGAAAGGGGCTTTCAGGCTAAATAATGGAGGCAGATGAATAAAATAAAGTGAACAAAGTAACATGCCAAGTAGAGCAGAGTCTACCAAGCCTGTAGATTTCAAATTGGATCCTTGGGTATTAAAGCATATGCCACTATTTAATCTTTTCCCCTCACTCACAGAGTACTCCAAAATAAATGTCAAGTGGATTGAAGATTTTTGTGGTTAAAAAAAAAAGATATTTGTAAAAGCATAGAATAAAATATAGATGGATAATTAATCTGTGGACAGAGAAGAACTTTCTGAGCATAAAACCAGTAGAAAAAAATCACGAAGGGGAAACCACGTACATTTGACTGCATAATGATTACAAGCATCTGTGTAACAGAAATCATTGTGCAAACAACAAACTAACAACAATAACAAATTGCCACAGATAAAAGTTTTTTTTTTTTTTTTTTTGCGGTACATGGACTTCTCATTGTTGTGGCCTCTCCCGTTTTGGAGCACAGGCTCTGGACATGCAGGCTCAGCGGCCATGGCTCACGGGCCCAGCCACTCCGTGGCATGTGAGATCTTCCCGGACTGGGGCACGAACCCGTGTCCCCTGCATCGCAGGCGGACTCTCAACCACTGCGCCACCAGGGAAGCCCCTACCTTTTTTTTTTTTAAATATAATCACTCAAATAGTTTAAAAAAATGCTGAAGATCCTCAATAGAAATGAGCAAAGGGCAGGAAAAGACAACTCACAAAAGAAATACAAATGACTTTAAAACATTAAACAAACATTTTACTGCACTAATCAGAAATGAGAGTATGGATCTTAATATCCTGTCATTAGTGTCAATAATGAATCTGGGCATCTCGCCAGGACTGTGACTTTTTTTTTCCTTAGTCTGACTCTGAAGCATCACAAAATTCTCAGTTGCCCTCTTTGCTAAGAAAAGATTAAGTTATATTCTCCATATTTGGGTATTGTTAATGTTACCTTGTCCTGATTCAATGAAAATTATGAAATTTTCAATTATGTGGTTTATGTATACTAACTTTTGTCAAAATACCTACCACACTAATAGAGAATTTATCAAATGTAGTGGTAGTCATATAATGAATAAAATAGGATCCTCATTTTTCACTTAAAATTTTTATTTTATCGAAATATCTGGTATTACACCTATAAATTTGTAAATAAAGAGTGTATAATAATACTATTTAGATTGCTCCTGTACCAAAAATTCTGAAGTATTTGCATAAACGTGGATAGTATGCCCTTTCTATAATTTTCTCTTGTCAAAATCCTTTCCCTGGAATGAGAACATAAGAAGTGTATTCAGCTTTTAATACCTTTACTAGCTATTAGAGATGACTTTGCTAATTTTCTTAACATGCCCTCTTAGTTCTTTTTCCCTAGAAGAGTGGTAACTAGGTTACTGACATTATTGTAAATCAGCTGTCTTCTCTATTACTTGCATGTTGTAGAATAAATTAGGTCACTACTAATTATTCCTTAGTTACTTGGGCTTTTCAAACAGAAGCAAAGTAACATTTAGGAAGATTAGTTCTGTGAACATTTAATGGTTTGTACATGGTAACATGCTGATCAGTACTAGCAAGGAGACAACTGAAGTTGTCAAATTGTCCAGTGCCCTAAAAATACCCTACAGGATTTGTTGGAGCTCTTTACTTTTGTATCTTACTGTTAATACTGTAAATTTATGTTGTACAGTATAAGGACTTTAACGTCAGATGTTATTTTTTTCTTTAAATATTTATCTGAAAAAAATTTTCTTTAGCATTTGTATAGTCATGGTCTTAAAAATCAACACTTGAAAAAGCTATTCTTGCTGTTATTCTCTTCATTTTCAGACAAGAGGGGCTGCTTTTTTCATTATTGCTGTGATCTGCCTATTGCTTTTCGACAATGATGATCTCATGGCTAAAATGGCTGAACACCGTATCCTTTTGCAAAAGATCGGAGTTGTTTAGTCTGGCACAATGGGAAATGAAGGAGTGACTGAATTATACTGATCAATCATGAATGAAACTTTCATAGGTTGATGTAGGTATTCTAAATCAGTATTCAAATAATGAATAAATTCATTCTAAATTAAATATTTTATAGCATCTCAATATCTTTTACAGCACCCTAAGTTTTCAGAAATTTAGGGACAATGAAAGAATATTTTAGAATGTCCTGATGCTATTAAAAAAAAAATAGGTGATTTACCACTCAACAAAATCAATCTATTTGCTCTCTTGTAATTTAACAATTTAAATGCTCCTTTTAGAAGTCAGTGGCAATTATTAAATAGAAACTTTTTTGAGATTAAATGAAAAACCTTTGGCATCTTGCCTGAAAGAAGAAGTTCAAATTCCTTAACCTGGTATTCTCCCTCTTGCTCTAAATTATTATTTCCAACTCATCCCCCACTTGTCTCTTATATAAACCCAACTTTCCAATCAAATATATCTACTCATTTTCCTCTGCAGTCATGCACTATTCTTTCCTATCTACATACCCTTGCCCACTCCATTTAGCAGGACTCAGAACACCAGTTTTGATCCTTCTGGTTACTGATACTGCTGTAAAACCTATTAGTTAACTAATGTCAGTTTACTTTGTTACAGTGAAAGAGGACAGCATGACTTTGCAGAACTCCAGGTTGATTGTTAGACAATTGTTGCCCACTGTACCCTTTTGCTTGTTGCTTGCTTTGCTGAGGCTTATGTGGTCAATGACTTAGAAACAGATTTAGCACTGATTTTTACATGGCATATCCAATTCCATTGGATAGGAGTGATCTAAGGAGGTTCCTTGCCCTTGTCCCTTTGTCCTCTTTAGAGTATGCATGCATATGTCTTTTGGAGGTTAAGCACTAAAATTTAACAACTGTGCCTTAAGCACTATTATAATTGTTTTGGAGACAACAAAAGAAATATATATAGGCCATTCTAATTTATAAATCATGTCCCAAAATTAAATTTTTAATTATTTCCTTTTGTTTTTAAGGGAAACATATTGTTGAGGATAGTCAAGTTTGCCCTCAGATTAGTGTATACTCAACCCAAAATAATGTAGCTAAAATTCCAGGAGGACTTCAGGATTCAAAGAGTTAATATTTGGAATTTTTTTCCTTCACTCCAACTCACTTAGCTGAAGGACATCATGACAGTGCTCTAACTCACATGCTTTACACAGCCATTGCCTTCTTAGGTGTGGCAGATCACAAGGTATGTTCTTTTCTTTGTTCCTAAGGTGATCAAGAGATTCTGAAAAGTTACAGCAACTGTAGCTATAAAAGTACATTTAAAATAGGTTATCAGTAATTTACAGTACTGCCAACCATTTAAGTAGTTCAGTAATTTGGGTTATGGAAAAAACATGCTAGCTCCATTTCTTTAAATATTATGTATTTAAGGCTTGAGTGTTGAACTGTGTGTTTCTAATGAGACTTATCTACTTTTACTCATAGGGTGGAGTATTATTGCTAGTACTGGCTTTGTGTTGTAAAGTTGGTTTTCATACAGCTTCCAGAAAACTCTCTATAGATGTTGGTGGAACCAAACGTCTTCAAGCTTTATCCCATTTTGTTTCTGTGCTTCTCTTATGCCCATGGGTCATTGTTCTTTCTGTGACAACTGAGGTAAGAGCAGGAATTTATTGGTAATAAGTAAAATAAATTGCTGTTATTTATAGATTTTAGTTCAGTACATTGTATTTTATTTCAATTTGATGTTGCAAGTGGCTTTAAATTATCGAGTCCTATTACATTTATATATCCCTCCCATTCCTGTGGCCCATAGAAATCAGTTAAATACTAATAATAATATTAATAATAATTTAATACCTACCCACAAACCCAAGGATTATATATCACCAAGTATTTATAAAATTATTAAACAATAATGCTTCTTTTTTTAATACTTTGGGGAATACTAGGAAAATGTGCCAATATCTTATAACTCTTATATTTTGGCATTTTACAAATCATATTGAATCATGGGAATATTTGTTTATACATAAAGGGATTAACTAAAATATAAGATGTGAACTTTATACCCGTATGGAATTAACAATTTTTTTTTTTAATTTCTAGAGTAAAGTCGAGTCTTGGTTTTCTCTCATTATGCCTTTCACAACGGTTGTTTTTTTTGTCATGATCCTGGATTTCTATGTCGATTCCATTTGTTCAGTCAAAATGGAAGTTTCCAAATGTGCCCGATATGGATCCTTTCCCATTTTTATTAGTGCTCTACTTTTTGGAAATTTTTCGACGCATCCAATAACAGACCAGCTTCGGGCCATAAACAAAGCAGCACACCAGGAGAGCACAGAACACGTCCTTTCTGGAGGGGTGGTAGTGAGCGCTATATTCTTCATTTTGTGTAAGCATTTTTCCCCTTAGCAAATTTCATCTTTTGGATTCTGATGTTCAGTCATTTACTAAATTTGGGAATTTGTTCAATGCTTCATACATTTAGTGCTGATAGATACTGTGTTGGGTTTTGGTGGCTTAAATTTTTTAAACTTTTGTAATATCCCTTTTTTTTTTTTTTCTTCCGTTTCTAGCTGCCAACATCTTATCATCTCCTTCTAAGAGAGGACAGAAAGGTACCCTAATTGGATATTCTCCTGAAGGAACACCTCTTTATAACTTCATGGGTGATGCTTTTCAGCATAGCTCCCAGTCAGTCCCTAGGTTTATTAAGGAATCACTAAAACAAATTCTTGAGGAGAATGACTCTAGACAGATCTTTTACTTCTTGTGCTTGAATCTGGTAAGAGTTTTAAATATTAGTGGCATATCTTAAAAGCTTAATCTTTTAATTTTGACAGTTCTGGTATAATTTTAGTAATTCCCGAATAATTTTAGTAATTAGAAATGGGCTAAAATTATATTTTCTCTAAGTATTAGAAAGATTACAGGATCATATTCATACTACTTAAACAATTTTTTGAAGTATTTTAAAAACGTTGGTTTAGTGTGCTATTTCAAATTAGTAGATATAGTAGTTTATAAAGATTTTTATCAGGAATTCCCTGGTGGTCCAGTGGTTAGGACTCCTTGCTCTCACTGCCAGGGGCCCAGGTTCAATCCCTGGTCGGGGAACTAAGATCCCACAAGCCACACGGCACAGCCAAAAAGAAAAAAAGATTTTTATCTACTCCTTATAAGATCTCACTACCAACCAGTTTGCTGACATTTTATAGTCTAGTTTATTTAGTTGTACAGACATATAAATAAAACTATCCCCTTTTAAATAGTTTATAAGATAGACATATCTGATTTAGCTTGATTTCTTATAGTTTATATGAAATGAGGTTTCTTGTGTGAGAACCGGTTAAATAACGAAAGAGACAGTTATATAATATCTTCAAGTAAGGTTTGGGTAACTAAAGGTTAAAATCCTTATGATTAAATTCTGATAAATCTCTCTTGAAACAGTATTTCCCAACATACTCCTCTCCTATTTTTTTTTCAACGTGTTTTAGCTTTTTACCTTTGTGGAATTATTCTATGGCGTGTTGACCAATAGTCTGGGTCTGATCTCAGATGGATTTCACATGCTCTTTGACTGCTCTGCTTTGGTCATGGGACTTTTTGCAGCCCTGATGAGTAGATGGAAAGCAACTCGGATTTTCTCCTATGGGTAGGTACCCTGACTGTCAAGGCTTGTAGCAAATTCCATCTTATAGAATAAAATTTTACTACTTTTAATACAAATTTAATTTTTCAGAGCTTCATTTTTCTTTAATTTAAAGTAGATAAGAGAAACTAAACCAAGCATTTGATAAATACCGAATGGCAGTAAGCTTAAGACTATATACTCCCTGACAAATCCCTCTCATAGGTAGATAGCAAAAAATCAGTTAAATAGTGAGCTATTTGGCCAACAGTGTTCTTTGAGGTAATGGAATGTTCATGGTCATTCACATCTTTGCAGTTAGAAAGAGAATTCAAAATTTAAAGTGGCTATGCATGCAGTAGCCTTTCACTAAGTCATCATTAGTGAAATGATGCAGTAGCCTTTCACTAAGTCATCATTCAGTTCAGCGAATATTAGAATCCCTGATTTGTGCAAGATATTTTGATAAGAACTATTGTAAATAGGTTAATAAATTCAGCTCTTACTTTCAGCTGTTTATATTTTGAAAGATGGATGACTCCAAATTACAAAAAATTTGGATACAAAGCCCAATCTATGTGCTGTGACGGAGATACAGAGAACACCAAAGGATTAAAGGAGAGAGAAATAACTTCTTGCTAAGAAATTAGGACAGGCTTTGTGTAAGAAGGGACGTTGACAAAGGACTTTGATAAATATATAAGATTTCAACAAACATATATGTATGGAAAGAACCTTCCAGCATTAGTATGATATTTATAATCTTGGTAATTTTTTAGTCTTACTATTTGTGTAATTGAAAATCTGTCATTGAAAATCATTTCCTCATTTGTAACATAATAATGTTTATACTTTAAAAATATTTGTCATTTTCCTTTTCTAAAAATATATTCTGCATTTTTAGGTATGGCCGAATAGAAATTCTCTCTGGATTTATTAATGGGCTTTTTCTAGTGGTAATAGCTTTTTTCGTGTTTATGGAATCAGTGGCTAGATTAATTGATCCTCCGGAATTAGACACACACATGTTAACAGTAAGTCTTTTCATTTTCCTATTTGAATTTCTGCTCAAACTCATACAGCTTTTTCCCTGCTAAAGTTTAACTACTTGTAGTTACTGACCTAGGAAGGTTTTATTTACTTATTTTTTAATTTAAATTAACATAACTTCCTATCTTGCTATTTACATTTACACTGCTGACTCTTCGAAATTAATTAATACACTTTTCTCTAATACACTAGTAGTCAAATATTAGATAATATCCTAAAACAGTTTCTTTTCTGCCTTATTAAACGTTTTTGTTTGAAGATGTGTTTTTGAATACCTGAGGAAATATTCAAAGGCTTTACTCTAGATTAAATTACTGCTATGGGAACTTCTAATGTTTTCCCTGTACCTCCAAATCTTTACATGCGCTGTTCCTTATAGTTCTCACGCCCTTCCCTCACTTCTGCCCTTTTAGGCTTTGCTTCTAAAGTTACCTTTGGTGGGATACTTTCCCTTAGTCCCTCTCTTCCCACCTTAAAGTGTGTTAGATTTCCCTTTCTGAATATTCCCATTGTATCTTGTGCAATCTTCTTTTAGCAACATTGACTTATAACTGTTGTTTAGTTTTTCATTCTTCCACAATTAAGATATGTGTCGCTCAATATCAAAAAAACAAACAACCCAATCCAAAAATGGGCAGAAGACCTAAATAGACATTTCTCCAAAGAAGACATACAGATTGCCAACAAACACATGAAAGGATGCTCAACATCACTAATCATTAGAGAAATGCAAATCAGAACTACAATGAGGTATCACCTCACACCGGTCAGAATGGCCATCATCAAAAAATCTACAAACAATAAATGCTGGAGAGGGTGTGGAGAAAAGGGAGCCCTCTTGCACTGTTGGTGGGAATGTAAATTAATATAGCCATTATGGAGAACAGTATGGAGGTTCCTTAAAGAACTAAAAATAGAATTACCATATGATCCAGCAATCCCACTACTGGGCATATACCCTGAGAAAACCATAATTCAAAAAGACACATGCACCACAATGTTCATTGCAGCTCTATTTACAACAGCCAGGACATAGAAGCAACCTAAGTGTCCATCAACAGATGAATGAATAAAGATGTGGCACATATATACAATGGAATATTACTCAGCCATAAAAAGAAACGAAATTGAGTTATTTGTAGTGAGGTGGATGGACCTAGAGTCTGTCATACAGAGTGAAGTAAGTCAGAAAGAGAAAAACAAATACCATATGGTAACACATGTGTATGGAATCTTAAAAACAAACAAACAAAATGGTTCTGATGAACCTAGGGGCAGGACAGGAATAAAGACGCAGATGTAGAGAATGGACTTGAGGACATGAGGAGGGGGAAGGGTAAGCTGGGACGAAGTGAGGGAGTGGCATGGTCATATATATACTACCAAATGTAAAATAGATAGCTAGTGGGAAGCAGCCACAGAGCACAGGGAGATCAGCTTGGTGCTTTGTGACCACCTAGAGAGGTGGGTTAGGGAGGGTGGGAGGGAGACGCAAGAGGGAGGGGATATGGGTATATATGTATATGTATAGCTGATTCACTTTGTTATACAGCAGAAACTAACACACCATTGTAAAGCAATTATACTCCAGTAAAGATGTTAAAATTTTTTTTTAATTTAAAAAATTAAAAATAAAACAAATGGATTTCTCTAAAGGAGAAATTGTAGCTGTATGTAAATTAAATAGTGCCCTGAGCTAGAGCTACTATTCAAAATCATTTTGTAAGAGGGGATGATCAAGGGTAAGTATCCTTTGGGGTGTTATTGTGGCACCATTAAATCAAGATAATCTCATTTACTTTGTTTTTTAAAAAATGCTTTTCCATTGTATTTTTTTTACTTTGGGAAATTTTACTATAGTTAAGAAACAGTAAGACTGTGTTTATTTGTAATCCACTCATTAGTAAATTACAATCATTGCCTTTTAAAGTATTGATATTTACCTAGTAATATAAATGAGATTTCAGGTACAGTGTATACTTGCTCTAGTAAGCAGTACTTTCAAACTCTTTATTTAAATAAACAAAACAAAACAAAATTTTAGCATCATTTATTTATTCATAAACCCTGAATCAAGTACGTTTTTATTCTTAATCATTTAGTTAAAGCAAATCTAAATCCTTTTACTTGTGAGCACTTTGGTATTTGAAAGTTAAATGCTTCTTCTAAAATTCACACTTCTAAAATTTTCTTATTGAATTTAATGAGGTTTTACTATGAATATTTTCAAAACTATAAACCAAAAAACATATATAGCAACATAATAACTTTTAAATAACAAGTTTATTTTTTTAATTACAAATTTAAAGGTTTTCTTTTTTCTTTTTTGCTAGCCAGTCTCAGTTGGAGGGCTGATAGTAAACCTTATTGGTATCTGTGCCTTTAGCCATGCCCATAACCATACCCATGGAGCTTCTCAAGGAAGCTGTCACTCCTCTGATCACAGCCATTCACACCATGTGCATGGACACAGTGACCATGGGCACGGTCACAGCCACGGATCTGCAGGCAGAGGCATGAATGCTAACATGAGGGGTGAGTCCTTGCCAGATACTGTCCTACCTTTCAACTGTGTTCTGAATTGACATTGTTTATTTGTATTAAATATTGGGCTCTTGGTACAATTTTATTTTAAAAAACCAACCTGTAACTAAAAAGAGATCTAAAGTCATCTGTTACAGAAAATGCTCACAACTGTTCATAAATGTCAATTTTTAAAAATAAATTATTGTAATTATAGAGTCCTTTTCATAGTGACATTTGAGTAAATATTAGTTGCAAGGGAAACTGTGCATTACGCACTTTCACTATAAAAGAACTAAGAAATTTTTATTGTACTGAAAAAAATATGGGGAAGTATCATTTATGTTGAGATATTTATTCTGATGTTTTATTTATTTATTTATTTATTTGACCACACCGCATGGCTTGTGGGATCTTAGTTCCCCAACAAGGGATTGAACCCTCACCCTCAGCAGTGAAAGTGCAGAGTCCTAACCTCTGGACCGCCAGAGAATTCCCTATTCTGATATTTTAGTAGAAATAATTTAGGTAATGTCAAAACTTGGCTCATGTATGATTTCTAGGAAGCTTTCCCACACACCATCATAAAACTCACCACACTGGTAATAGTTGCCCACATCTTTACTTTCACCACTATGCCATGAATTCCTTGATGGAAGTGACCATGTTTAGTCATTTTGAAGTACCAGCCCCTAGCAGAGTGCCTGGTGAATAATAGGTACCTCGTAATATTTGTAGAATGAATAAAAGAACTAAATTAAATGTGCTTTAATTTTTAATATTTTATGTATCTTACTTGTAGGTGTATTTCTACATGTTTTGGCAGACACACTTGGCAGTATTGGTGTGATCGTATCCACCATTCTTATAGAGCAGTTTGGATGGTTCATTGCTGATCCCCTCTGTTCTCTTTTTATCGCTATATTAATATTTCTCAGTGTTGTCCCACTGATTAAAGATGCCTGTCAGGTTCTCCTTCTGAGACTGCCACCAGAATATGAAAAAGAACTACATATTGCCTTAGAAAAGGTACTGTGTATAATTTGTTTACTAGTCTTCTTCCTTTTAAAATAGTATTTGAAATTAAATAAGTTGACCTAATGAGAAATGAAAATGACAGTCTTGTAGGAAAATGGACTGATAATATAAACAGGCAATTCATAGAAAAACCAAACACAAAATAGAATGTATTTCAGCTTGTGGTTTGCCATATCTTATTATTTATTTGTTTGTTTATTTATTTGTTTATTTGTTTATTGGCTGCATTGGGTCTTCGTTGCTGTGCGCGGGCTTTCTCTAGTTGCGGTGAGTGGGGGCTACTCTTCGTTGCGGTGCGCGGGCTTCTCATTACGGTGGCTTCTCTGGTTGCGGAGCACGGGCTCTAGGCACACGGGCTTCAGTAGTTGTGGCACGTGGGCTCAGTAGTTGTGGCACATGGGCTTAGTTGCTCCACAGCATGTAGGATCTTCCCGGACCAGGGCTCGAATCTGTGTCCCCTGCATTGGCAGGTGGATTCTTAACCACTGCGCCACCAGGGAAGTCCCTGACATATCATATTAAAGTAATTAGGATCTGCTGATGAACAGTTGGCATCTTGAATACTTAAGGTATAGCATCTTAACCCACTGGTTTCATAAATAAAATTAGTAAAGTTTTCTCACTTTCTCATAATTGGCAACTAATACATCCTACTAAAAAAGGAAGTTTTTTATTTCAAAAATAATACATATCCATTACAGAAAGCTTCAAAGTAGAAAAAAGAAAAAAATAATAATCACATATAATTTCACCACCTGGAAAGAAACACTTTTTTTTAAATTTATCTATTTATTTATTTATTGGTTTTTTTGTTTGTTTTTTGGGCTGCATTGGGTCTTTGTTGCTGTGCATGGGCTTTCTCTAGTTGTGGTGAGCAGGGACTACTCATTGCGGTGTGTGGGCTTCTCATTGCGGTGGCTTCTCTTGTTGCAGAGCACGGGCTCTAGGCACGTGGGCCTCAGTAGTTGTGGCATGTGGGCTCAGTAGTTGTGGTTCACAGGCTCTAGAGCGCAGGCTCAGTAGTTGTGGCGCACGGGCCCAGTTGCTCCGTGGCATGTGGGATCTTCCCGGACCAGGGCTTGAACCCATGTCCCCTGCATTGGCAGGCGGATTCCTAACCACTGCCCCACCAGGGAAGCCCAGAAACACTTTTGAGTCGTTTTTCTGTATAAAAATATTTTTAAAATAAAAATGGCCAAAAAAATGTTTTGTACTGCTTTGTAAATTTTTCCCCACTTAATTATGTCATGTTGATAAATATTCTAATACATTTTTAATGACAGCGTAGTGTTACATTGTGTGGATAGTCTATAATTTATTTAACTAGCCCTCCGTTGTTGAACATGAAGGATATCTTTTGCATGTGTTATCTCAAATATAACAAATAATACTGGAATGTTTGTATCAATATAAAGGAAACAACATGGTTTATTGAACGTATCCAATGTTTAGACTAGGCAAAGTACATCTTACATCGGTGAAAATGGGTTTAAAGTCACCTGTGTAACCCTGTTCACTTCCTATTCCAAACTTCCTTCCCTGGCATCACTGCCAGGTCAAAATATTTTAGACACCTTTACTTGAAGTTAGTTGTCCCTCCCATTCCTTTCTCATTTCTGGGCTCTCCTTATTACTTTTTTTTTTTTAAGCAGCTTAATAATGGTTTCTGGACTAGAAAGACTGCTTTGTGTTCAGTAAATTAGCCTTCAAATCCATTTATATCACCTCTCCTTTTATTTGACAGCTACAGAAAATTGAAGGATTAATATCATACCGAGATCCACATTTTTGGCGTCATTCTGCCAATATTGTGGCAGGAACAATTCATATACAGGTGACATCTGATGTGCTGGAACAAAGAATAGTACAGCAGGTAATAATCTTAAGTTTTTAAAATAATTTCAGTTGAGGTAATTGCACACATTGTAAGTTATACAGCTCAGTAGTCATTTAATTGTTTAAAAATATCATTCTTACAGCTGTCCAAGGGTAAGTTGTTTTTTTACATCTAGATTTGTTTTATATCCAAAAATGGTAAAAAATAAAGTCAAGTTTTAGTATGTGGAGGACAAGCTTAAGTTAATGTAAAAAAAAGTTCATTTGTAATCCACCTTGGTTCCCAATAGATGGTCAAGAAATAAGTTATTATAAATATAGTCCTAAGTTAATAATAATAATAAAGTTGGCAGGTATGTGTCATGGTTGGAGATAAGGATCAAAACAGTTCCTGTATCCCTATTCTAGACCTACCGAATTGGAAACAGTAGCTGTTTTCCTTTTCTACTTTGAATGTCAGGTCAGTGATTTACTGGCCTTCTAAAAGATCCTATGTAATATTTGACCAGCTAAATAATAAACATTATTTTAAGGACTTATCATTGACTATCTGTGGCTGTTTTAAAGAATGTGATATCTATTATTTAATCCAAGTGTACTAAATGCATTAATCTAAATGCTTTTAAATGTATGGATTTTTATAACAGGTTACAGGAATACTTAAAGATGCTGGAGTAAACAATTTAACAATTCAAGTGGAAAAAGAAGCATACTTTCAACATATGTCTGGCCTAAGTACTGGATTTCATGATGTTCTGGCTATGACAAAACAAATGGAGTCCATGAAATACTACAAAGATGGTACTTACATCATGTGAGATAACTTGGGAATTACCCCTGGGGTATGAACAATGAAGATGAAATGACCGGGTATTTATAATATCGCCAGAAGGAAGAAAATTGCACATAATTGTACAGAAACATTTTGTGGTATTTGAAAAAAATTTTAAAGCTCCCTACAGTTGGATCAAGGAATCTTTCTTAAAGGAAATTTAAATACAGAATGAAGCGTTAATTGTACAAGTAAAATAATTGTTTAAATTACGTGTAAAACAGGAAACTTAAAATTTAAGTGAACATGATGTATCATATCATCTTCAAAAGTGAACATATAATGATGGATTCTAGTGAAGACCAAAATAACTTCTGTGTGTTTACTTTCTGTAAGAAAGCATCTCCATTGTAAATAATGTATTTACATGTTTATTACAAAGACCCAAATGAAAAATTTTTAGTCAATTTTTTGCATAGCCCTAGGATAAAATAGGAATAAAAGTTCTATATTTATGGATTTTCTGTATATAAAACTGGTTTCTAATTATAACTTAAATCCATTAAGTAAAACCTGTATTGCCACTTTAAATGTAAACTAAATTATTTGGGAGAAACTTCAACCACTGATATGAGGCAGCAGTGAGAATAGTGAAGGATAACATGACAGTTTTTGATGTATTACAAAAGCCAACCACTCTGTAAAATAAATTTTTTTACTTTTGGTAATATTTGCAAATGAATAATTACTTTATTAGGGTAAAGAACTTAGACTAAGCTGTGTTCATGTTATTCACTCTTGTCTTCTTCCTCTAAAGTAGAAAATTCCATTTCTTGTTATGCATCTGGCATTCCAAGTTGCTTATTAAGCTGGTATCCAAGCAATGCTAGGCTTTTCATCTTTTCATATGTTGTGGAACAGCCAGTGGAGAGAGTCATAAATAATTGTCAACTCAGAGTTAATTTTCTGCCTATAGATGTAACTTTTTTTTTAATTTCTGGAACATGTAGATGTAGAAGAAATATCAAAGAATTAGGTGGTTATTTTAAAGTTTAATAAGTAAATCCTGTTCATAAACCCTTGGGCACTATGAAATCAAAATACTTACTCTATAACTAGTTTCTATAGTAATATCTATATTTTTTTATTTACAATTTAAACTGAATGTATAGTCTGAAAAGACTGTATGATAAATAGATACATAATAATATATGCAGTTTTATGAACACCAAAGAATGTTGACCAAGAGAAACTTTTGAATACCTATTTATAAGCAGCTGAGTATTTTCACTCTTATACTAGGAATTTTGATAAGTAGGATGAATTAATTTTAGTATGGATGCTATTTTCTTATCTATACCATAATGGCAAACATGTATTTAAATCATATTTTTGTCTTACAAATTTAAAATGTGAGAGGTTTTAGAAATTTGTTATAAGTTATTTTGATATTTCTTGTCTTCTCTTTACACATTTTCTGGTCCAAAATCTTCAATACATATTAAAATTTTTGAGTGGTGGGAAAATAATTGCATATTGATGTTTTAATGTAATTTTTATACATTAAAAAATTTTAAGTAGATAGGTACAATAAATATTACATCATTTTTTTAATTGTCATTTCCCTTGGAAGGCATAAAAATAGCAAGAAAATTAAACTAATGTGATGGACAACTATCAAGATGAGAGAGAATGCAACACTGAAGGGTGAGGGAGTACAGATGGAAAGTAGGTAAACTCCAGTATGGAGAGCACCAGGGTCCTGGTTCTGGCTCATACAAACCATATGACTTTAGGCAAATCAGCCTCTCTGGGTATCTTTTTTTTCCTCATACATAAAATGAGAATACAATCTGCTCAAATTCACGGATACGGAGCAACTGGAACCCACAAACTGCCAGTAGGAATTTGAAATTTCAGCCACTTTGGAGAACCGTTTGGCCATTTCTTCTAACGTTAAGCATACAGCTCTCCTGTGACCCAGCAGTTCTACTCCTGGGTATTTACCCAAGAGAAATGGAAACATGTCTATAAAAAGAGTGGTACAAGAATGTACATCTTCTTGAGACCCCAAAACCGGAAAGAATCCAAATGTCCATCATCGAGAGAATGGATAAGTAAGTTATGGTGTATTTACAATGGACTACTTACTCAGCAGTTTTTTAAAAATTACTGTTACAAACAATATAAGTGAATCTCAAAAACATTATAAGTGAGGGGCTTCCCTGACAGTCCAGTGGTTAAGACTCTTCGTTCCCAATGCAGGGGGCACAGATTAGATCCCTGGTCGGGGAACTAAGATCCTACATGCCGCAGGGTGCGACAAAAAAATATATATATATATGGGTGTGTGTGTGTGTGTGTGTGTCTATATATGTATTTATATATATATATATTTATATATACATATAATTGAAAGAAGCCAGCCACAAAAGAGGTCTACTATATGGTTCCATGTATATAAAGTACAAAAACAGAGAAGACTACTCTATAGTGATAGAGCATAGAAATTTTCAATAGAGCATTAATTTTCAATTGCTGTCATAACAAATTACCACAAACTTAGGGCTTAACACAAACTTATTATCTTACAATTCTGTAGGTCAGAAGTCCAGTATGGGACTCACTGGGCTAAAATCAAGTTGCCACCGGGCTGCATTTCTTTCTGGAGGCTCTCAGAATCCATTTCCTTGCTCATTCAAGTTGTTAGCTGAATTCAGTCCTAATGATTGTGACTGAGGTCCCTGTTCCTTTGCTGGTATTCCCAGCTTCTAGAGACCACCTGCATTTTTTGGCTTGTGGCCCCTTTCCTCCATCCTCACTTGTGGCCCCTCTCCTCCATCCTCAAAGCCAGCAAGAGTAGGTCATGTGCTTCTTACACTTCAAATCTCTCCTGCCTCTCCTTCCACTGTAGCACCTTTCTCTGACTCACTCTTCTGTCTTCCTCTTCTACTTTTAAGGACTCTTGTGATTACTTTGGGCCCACCCAGGTACCAGATAATCCCCTATCTCAAAGTCCCTTTTGCCGTGTAATATAGTCACAGGTGTGTTCATATTCACAGGTTCTGGGCATTAGGACAAGGACATCTTTCTGGGGGTCATTATTTTGCCTGCCACGTGTTTGCCTTGCAAAGACTGGGAGTTTGTTAGAAAAAAAAAGGGCAGGGAGATCTTTTTGGAGTGATGGAAGTGTTCTATATCTAGAGCACAGTGGTGGTTACACAGGTGTATACAATTGTCAAAATCTTAAGTATAACTTCTGCATTTTCTTTTTCAAGTGCTTTTATAATTTGCTGGTAATTATTCGAAGCTACTGTGTGGTAAGCACACAATTATCCATTTTTTCTCCTAGTACTCTGGTATTATCACATAATAAGTTAGCTATAACTGATCTAGTTCAATAACACAGTATAGTGGACTAGATTTTTTTCAGATACATTGTTCCTCTTTGTGGCTATTTTCCACTTGAATTTAAAGGCCAAGGAGGTTTCCTCTGCAACAAAGTACAATACATAGATCTGTCAATATTAATATTCACACAGTTATGGAAAGCCTATTTAAGAAAATAATACAATTCAGTAGTTTTTTTTTTTAAACATTGAATAAATCCGTTCATACTCAACAAAATGCATTGAAGTTCTTTATAGCAAGACACTGCTCTAGGAGCTAGGGATAAAATCACCAATAAAACAGTCCTGCCCTAAAGGAGCTTACTTTCAAGTGTAGGACACAGACTAATATGTAAAAATGTCAGATTGTGATGAGCACTATGAGGAAAAGCAATAACTTATTGAACGCTTGCTGTGTACCAGGCAGGCAGTGTTCTAAGCAATCAATATGTGTAATTATTATCCCCATTTTACTGATGAGGAAACTGAGGAAGAAAAAGGTTAACTTGCCCCCAGATCATACACCCAGTAAGTGGTAAAGCCAACTGTCCAAACCAGGCACTCTGGTTTCACCCTTAACAGGGGTGCTAGAGAATGGCCAAAAAGGATCTCTATGGGGGAAGACAACCTGATTTGAGTAAGGAAGCAAATCGTACCTAGTATCTTAGACCGTATTCTATTTTTTTTTAATAAATTTATTATTCATTTATTTAGTTATTTATTTTTGGCTCATTGGGCCTTTGTTGCTGCATGCGGGCTTTCTCTAGTTGTGGCGAGTCGGGGCTACTCTTCATTGCGGTGCACGGGCTTCTCATGCGGTGGCTTCTCGTTGTGGAGCATGGGCTCTAGGCACATGGGTTCAGTAGTTGTGGCACATGGGCTCAGTAGTTGTGGCTCGCGGGCTCTAGAGTTCAAGCTCAGTAGTTGTGGTGCACGAGCTTAGTTGCTCTGCGGCAAGTGGGATCTTCCCAGACCAGGGCTCGAACTCGTGTCTCCTGCGTCGTCAGGAGGATTCTTAACCACTGCGCCACCGGGGAAGTCCTGTATTCTATTAATAGCCACTATTCTATCCTGAAAGAATATCAAATGTAAGGCATTTGAGGCAGGAGGTGGTTAGCATGATAGAAGAAAAGCAAGAAGGCCAGTGTGATAGCAGCAAAATCAGTCAAGTGGTGTAGTGAGGACATGGAAAGTCTGTGAAGGGCTTTGAGTAAGGAACTGACTCGAGCTGATGTGTTTCAAAAGGATCATGATAGAAGAGCCTAGTAGAATCCAAGGAAGAGTTAGAAGGCTTTTGCCCAAGCCTAAATGAGAGAGGATGGGGACTTGGGTAGACTAAGCAGCATGTTCATTGCCTCTTACCCAAAAGCTCGCTGTTTAAGGTAAAAAATCAGACACAAACTCTGCCTTCACTATGCTTATTACGGTAGGGAAGATAAGATGTATGTAACTATAATTCAAGATTCAGAGAGATTTGGTGCCGTAAGGGAGTGGCAAAGTTCAGAAAATGGAGAAGTTACTTTTAGCTGAAGGGAAGAAGGTGAGGCTTCACAAAGGAGGTGGCATTTGATAGATCAAAGAGACCAGTGGGGTTGGAAATAGAAGGCAAGGGGATTAATTTCCTCTGGAGTAAAGTGCGTATACCCATCAGTAGTTCAGTTTTGCACAATCATGGCTTTCGGGTGTGGGTGTGGAGTTAGTAGGCCTATGATTACGAAGGTTAGGAGCAGGGCATTGAAGATATTTGAATACCAGGTTACAGGTTAACCACAAGGGGCTTCCCTGGTGGCGCAGTGCTTAAGACTCCGCGCTCCCAATGCAGGGGGCCCAGGTTCCATCCCTGGTCCGGGAACTAGATCCCACATGCATGCCTCAACTAAGAGTTTGCATGCCACAACAAAGGAGCCCTGGAGCCTCAACTAAGGAGCCTGCCTGTCATACTAAGACCCGGCACAACCAAAATAAAGAGAGGGAGGGAAGGAGGAAGGAAGGAAGGAAGGGAGGGGGGAAGGAAGGAAAAGTTAACCACAGACCTGTTAGGTAATCATATGGGGTTTCATTTTCTAGCTCTTTAAAAATCATCAGGTAAGTTACAGTGACTTATACTCTTCAAATGCCTTATTTCAAGTAGGGTTTCCTATTGTCGGTTGCCTTGATTTTCCATAGGAGCAGGATAGGAATGCCTAACATGAAAGACTAAAATTGATATAGTGGGCTGGACACTGGCTGGCCTAGGAGTCAGACTCTCCCCCATAGCTGTGGTCTAAGGGCCAGTTGCTTATTCTCTGACTTAAAATGATAGGGTTTAGATCCAGTGAATATAAGGTGATCAAGCCCTTGCAATCCTATGCAATCAAGGCTATAGTCCTTTTTTTTTTGGCCACAACGCGCAGCATGTGGGATCTTAGTTCTGCGCCCCCTGCAGTGAAAGCGCAGAGTCCTAATCACAGTCCCAAGGCAACAGTCCTAAATTAATCTGTGGGAACCATTTTTGTTAAAGGCAACAGATGCATTAAATGCCTAAAGTGTACAAAGCCGGGTGGATGATACAAAGAGGTCTGATATGGTCTCTGCCCTCACAAGAAGGCAGCAGTTACTGAGCATATAAAAATATGTAAAAGCAGGGCTTCCCTGGTGGCGCAGTGGTTGAGAGTCCGCCTGCCGATGCAGGGGACACAGGTTCGTGCCCCGGTCCTGGAAGATCCCACATACCGCGGAGCGGCTGGGCCCGTGAGCCATGGCCGCTGAGTCTGCGTGTCCGGAGCCTGTGCTCCGCAACGGGAGAGGCCACAACGGTGAGAGGCAATCTATGTACTCTTATATGGGAAGTCCCTGGTGGTCCAGTGGTTAGGACTCTGTGCTTCCACTTCAGGGGGCACGGGTTTGGTCCCTGATCAGGGAACTAATATACCACATGCCACGTGGCATGGCCAAAAAAAAAAAGTATGTACTCTTATATGTGCATAGAATATTTTTGAAAGAAACCCAAGAACCTTTTAATATATTTTCCTTTGTGGAGGTGGACTAACTCTTTATTGTATAACCTCCTTGACTATTAAATATAGCATCTAAAACCTAAAAAAAAAATTAAATTTTTTAAAAAAGGCAAATCTCCCCCAGTGCTATCAACAATTTAAGGGACAGTAATAAGGGATTAAAATATACATCAGCTCTACAAATGTATACAGTCAATGTACACAACTGAGGAAGTTATTTTATGGTGTTTTTATGTATACTGTCATCTTTTTCAACTCCTGTTTCTATCAACATTTTAGTGTGAATGTGCCTGATTTTCAGTCAATACAATCAACCACTCTCAGTCTTTTAAACTTAATTTTTTTTTTCAGTTACACACGTGTATTGTTTTAAAAAGTCAAATAGGACTTCCCTGGTGGCGCAGTGGTTGAGAGTCCGCCTGCCAATGCAGGGGAACGTGGGTTCGTGCGCCGGTCCGGGAGGATTCTGCATGCCGCAGAGCGGCTGGGCCCATGAGCCATGGCTGCTGGGCCTGCGCGTCCGGAGCCTGTGCTCCGCAACGGGAGAGGCCACAGCAGTGAGAGGCCCACGTACCGCAAAAAAAAAAAAAAAAAAGTCAAATAGTTCTTTTAAACTTCTAACAAAATCAACACACCCCTGTCTCCCATTCCTGCTCTCTAAAAAGAATCATTTTCTATTCTTTTAACTGTGTGATTTGCTGTTTACAGTCATAATGCTCAATAAATTTCTTCTATTGCTGTTTTTTTGGTAGCTGTTATACAGTTTTAAACATTACCCACTAACTTCTAACAATGGAAGATGAGGGTTTTTAGCTCTTTTATACCATCAGCACATATGCACATTCAAACACAACCCCCCCTCTCGCCCCACCGTTCCAATATAATTGAACCCTAATTTGGGGTTAAATCAGTATTCAGTGTTTTAATTATTTTATGACCATATGATTTACCAAAGTGCCCTAAATACCGTATTATGATTAGATTTCCAATTTTTCTTTTAACAGCTAGTTTGTTCCAGATTTAATAGTGCCTTGCTTATTTTGATTTGCCTAGTTTTTCTGTACCTATCGCTCATTAATCTCCAACTCCACCAGAAGTGTAAATCTCTTCTCAGTACATTCAAATACCTCAAGTAAGTTATCAATTTCATTTTTTTGCTTGGAGATGTCCCACTTAGAACCCACCTTCCTTATCATTCTATTCCAACGTGTACTGACTGCTCCTCAGGCCAACTAAAAAGTGTCAGCCTAGGATCACCTAAAGTCTTGGGAATTTCTTTTGCCTTTCTCCTGTGTTGGAATTACTGTTTTTTTAAATTTCCGTCTTTGTTAGGAGAATACACACTCCAATAACTTCCTAAGAAAGAGTACATGGGAGATAATTTTAGAATTTGCAAATCTAAAAATGCCTTTATTCTACCTCATGACTGTTTCATGGTTTGGCTGGGTACAGAACTATGGATTGAAAATCATTTTCCCACAGAATCTTGTAGCTTTCGACATTGCTTTTGAAAGTCTCATTCCATTCTGATTCTAGATCCTTTGTATGCTATCTGATTTTGTTTCCTTTTAGGGTCTTCCCTTTATTCTAAATGTTATACGCCAGCACAGTGCCATGAGATGAGTCTTTGGTTCACTTATAGTGCAAGGCACTCAGACATGGATTTATAAAACTCATGTCCTTTAGTCCTGGGAAGTTTTCTTGTATTATTTCTTTAATAATTTACTCTTTGCATTTTCTCTTGTCTTTTTCTCTAGAACTCTGCTATTTGTTGTATGTCAGACCTTGTGGAATAATCCTCTAAATTTCTTATCTTTTCTATAGTTCATCTCTTTGTCTTCTTGCCCTTTTTTCTGGGAAATTTTCTTGATTTTCTTTTACAAACCTGCTATTGAATATTTAATGTTTGTTATCATATTTTTAATTTCCAAGAGCTCTTTCTAAAACTTGCTTGTGGATGCATTATTACCTTTTCTTTCTCTGATGATATAAATAACTTCTATGTTTATTTCTTAGCTTTCTTCTCCTTGAATTGTCTGTTCTTTGTTGCTGCGTGAGGGCTTTCTCTACCTGCAGCGAGCAGGGGCTAATCTTCGTTGTGGTACACAGGCTTCTCATTGCGGTGTCTTCCCTTGTTGAGGAGCATGGGCTTAGTTGCTCCAAACCATGTGGGATCTTCCCGGACCAGGGCTCAAAACTGTGTCCCCTGCATTGGCAGGCAGACTCTTAACCACTGTGCCACCAAGGAAGTCCCCTGGAGTTTCTTTTTATATTTGTTTGTTAGGTCTCTTTCTTTTAAGTTGGAGGATTTCCTCAAATGTCTATGCTCCTTGGCTGGCTGTTAACACTTAAGAGTAAGAAATTAAAAACATTGATAAGAAGCTCTTTGTCAGTGTACAAGTATGTCAAATGGTGAGTGTCACTTTATTTTTTTTATCAGTTACCTGTCTTATACATATTAGTGTATATATGTCAATCCCAATCTCCAATTCATCCCACCCCCCCTTTCCCCCCTTGGTGTCCATACATTTGTTCTCTACATCTGTGTCTCTATTTCTGCCTTGCAAATCAGTTCATCTGTACCAAATCAGTTCAAATGTCCATACGTTTGTTCTCTACATCTGTGTCTCTATTTCTGCCTTGCAAATCAGTTCATCTGTACCATTTTTCTAGATTCCACATATATGTGCTTGTATACGATATTTGTTTTTCTCTTTCTGACTTACTTCAGTCTGTATGACAGTATCTAGGTCCACATCTCTACAAATGACCCAATTTCGTCCCTTTTTTATGGCTGACTAATATTCCATTACTCAGATATGTACATCTTCCTCTTTTTTTTAATTTTATTTATTTTTTATTTATTTTATTGAAGTAGAGTTAATTTACAATGTTATGTTAATTTCTGCTGTACAGCAAAGTGATTCAGGTATATATATATATATATATTTATGCTCACATGTATTCATATCTATCTATCTATATATATACATTCTTTTTCATATTCTTTTCCATTATGTTTTTTTTTAACATCTTTATTGGGGTATAATTGCTTCACAATGGTGTGTTAGTTTCTGCTTTATAACAAAGCGAATCAGTTATACATACACATATGCTCCCATATCTCTTCCCCCTTGCACCTCCCTCCCTCCCACCCTCCCCATCCCACCCCTCCAGGCGGTCACAAAGCACGGAGCCGATATCCCTGTGCCATGCGGCTGCTTCCCACTAGCTATCTACCTTACGTTTGTTAGTGTGTATATGTCCATGACTCTCTCTCGCCCTGTCACAGCTCACCCTTCCCCCTCCCCATATCCTCAAGTCCTTCTCCAGTAGGTCTGTGTCTTTATTCCTGTCTTACCCCTAGGTTCTTCATGACATTTTTTTTTTCTTAAATTCCATATATATTTGTTAGCATATGGTATTTGTCTTTTTCTTTCTGACTTACTTCACTCTGTATGACAGATTCTAGGTCTATCCACCTCATTACAAATAGCTCACTTTCGTTTCTTTTTATGGCTGAGTAATATTCCATTGTATATATGTACCACTTCTTCTTTATCCATTCATCTATTAATGGGCATCTAGGTTGCTTCCATGACCTAGTTATTGTAAATAGTGTTGCAATGAACATTTTGGTACATGACTCTTTTTGAATTTTGGTTTTCTCAGGGTATATGCCCAGTAGTGGGATTGCTGGGTCATATGGTAATTCTATTTTTAATTTTTTAAGGAACCTCCTTACTGTTCTCCATGGTGGCTATATCAATGTACATTCCCACCAACAGTGCAAGAGGTTTCCCTTTTCTCCACACCCTCTCCAGCATTTGTTGTTTGTAGATTTTCTGATGATGGCCATTCTGACTGATGTGAGGTGATACTTCATTGTAGTTTTGATTTGCATTTCTCTAATAATTAGTGATGTTGAGCAGCTTTTCATGTGCCTCTTGGCCATCTGTATGTCTTCTTTGGAGAAATATCTATTTAGGTCTTCTGCCCATTTTTTGATTGGGTTGTTTGTTTTTTTAATATTGAGCTGCATGAGCTCTTTATATATTTTGGAGATTAATCCTTTGTCCGTTGCTTCCTTGCAAATATTTTCTCCCATTCTGAGGGTTGTCTTTTCATCTTGTTTATGATTTCCTTTGCTGTGCAAAAGCTTTTAAGTTTCATTAGGTCCTGTTTGTTTATTTTTGTTTTTATTTCCATTACTCTAGGAGGTGGGTCAAAAAAGATCTTGTGATTTTTGTCAAAGAGTGTTCTTCCTATGTTTTCCTCTAAGAGTTTTATAGTGTCCAGTCTTACATTTAGGTCTTTAATCCATTTTGAGTTTATGTTTGTGTATGGTGTTAGGGAGTGTTCTAATTTCATTCTTTTACATGTAGCTGCCCAGTTTCCCCAGCACCACTTATTGAAGAGACAGTCTTCTCCATTGTATATCCTTGCCTCCTTTGTCATAGATTAGTTGACCATAGGTGCATGGGTTTATCTCTGTGATTTCTATCCTGTACCATTGATCTATATTTCTGTTTTTGTGCCAGTACCATATTGTCTTGATTACTGTAGCTTTGTCGTATTGTCTGAAGTCAGCGAGTCTGATTCTTCCAGTTCCGTTTTTTTCCCTCAAGATTGTTTTGGCGGTGAGTGTCACTTTAAACATGATCCATCCATTTCATTGGTAACCCTTCCTAACCGTCTGTATTTTTAAGACTTTTCTCTTGGGCTGGTCCATTTCTCAGAGAGGCATGCTTTTATCTCACTTAGGAGGTTTAAGTCCAGCTGCCTGCATTTTAGGGGACTGAGTGGAAGAGGGAACTGGGTCTCACCATTGGGATGAAGAATTTCACTTCATCCCCGCTCAGCTTGCCTGGAGTCTGAAATCCAGAGTTCCATTAGTTCAGCATCTCCCGAACATAAACCTCTAATCATCTGCCAGGACCAAGAAGATGCTGCACTCTCACTGCACTTCTAAGTGCAGGAGGAAATCAAGCAATCCTGTTTTCAGCTCTACCTACACCACCAGTTTCACAGACTCCTGGTGCCTCCAATACCCAAGACTGCTGGTGTCTACAGCATGAATCAGTTTGCTTCTTTACTTTCCATTGCCAGCTTAGCTTCCAACTTTCTTGGTCTGGTATTTCCATTAATACTCTTCAATGTGTTTCCTACTTCTAAAATGGTGTCATTATTGTCTCCTCACCCATCTTTGGGAGTTTATGCATTAAAAAAAAATCCCTTTACTGCCTTCAGGAAGAAACAAAGATAAATATGTATATTTAATCTGCCATGTTAAACCACTACTCCCTCTGAGAAACACTGCCTTCTCTTTTCTGAGACACCTCTATTTGGTCTCCTACCTCTTTGGTGTTCTTGTCCAATTTTCCTAACTTCCTAACAGAGAGGGCCTCTCCCTCTCTGTTCACTCTTTAAAATGGAGGGCCCTGGGGCTTGCTCCTGGGCATCTGCTCTTCTTTACATTCCTTCTTTAGATGACCTCATCTGCATCAGAGTTTAAATACTATCTCAGCAAAGGAGGCTTTAGCTCCCACCCTGGCCTCAGCCTAGTAGACCTCTCCCCTTGTATATCTCTAGGCATTTCCAAATGTCCTGCTACTCCCTAAAAGCTGTTCATCTGTTAGTGTTCTGTTTCATTTACTCAAGTCAAAACCTGAGTCATCCTTGACCCCTTTTATCTCACTCCAAACATGTAAACCATTAAGACCCAGCAAGTCTACCTCCAAGATATATCCAGAATCTATCCCATTCTGTCTACCACTACTAGTACCATCAAAGCCATCATCTTTTGCGTGGCCTGCTACAGTAGCCTCTTAATGGCTCCCCTGCTTCTCTTCTCCTCCTGCTTCCCCCTCTGTCTCCTCCCCACCTATGTGTATTCTCTCCACAGTGACTACAGTAATCTTTCAGAAAGATAGATTATGCCACACCTTGACTTAAAACCCTCCAAAGCCTTCCACTGCACTTATCATAGCTTGGTTTACAAGGTCTTGTGTAATTTTACCCTTTCCAATTTCTTTAATCTCATCTCTACTCCCCTCCTCCCCCCATACTCTAGCCACACCAGCTTTTCTGAACATGACAAGCTCATGCCTATTACAAAAATTAATAAACAGAAAGCTCAATTAAAATAGAATGGGAGGTCAGAAAGGGGAGCTTTCATGCCCTGTGACTTTGGCAGAGCCCAACAAGAAAAAGAGAGACTTCCTCTTCTTACCTAGCAAGAGCTCAGCCAATAAAAAGCCACTATATTTCAAATTCTCAATTCCTCCAAAGGACTCTGTTTACTATAGTCCTCCCAACTGCTTTTCCTCTCTCTATAAGAGTCCTCTCCTTGTGGCATGGGACTTGCATGGCTTGCCAAGGGTACAGATCCCAAACTGCAATTCTTTGTTGATCCTGAATAAACCCATTTTTGCTGGAGAAATAACTGGAAGTCTATTTATTTTAGGTCAACACTATCATTGGCTTGTCACAGACTATTTCCTTTATCTGGAATGTTTTCCTTCTTGTCATTTAAACCTCAGCTTAAATGTCAACTTCTCAGACCATCCCTGACCACCAAGTCTAAGTCAGCTACCAAATCACTCTATTTGCATCACTTTCTTTTTATTCTCTGCCTAGCACTTAGTACTATCTGATATTTTTCCTACTTTACTTACTTATTTAGTCTCTGTCCTATTGGAATATATGCTTAATGAGAGCAGGGATCTCATCTGTTTTGTTCAGAGCTGTATTCCTAGCACCTAGAACATCACCTGGTATGCAGTTGGCACTACTAACTGGGCCATGGTTGAGAACACTGAGTAGTTCACCGAGAAGAAAAGTCAAGTTTCTAAGTGTTATAAAGAAAGGAGATGATCCATGAAACTTGTGTTAATTATGCATCAAAAGTTAACATTCTGAATAGAAATCATAGGGGGAAAGTCATAGGTGGACTTCTCTGGTGGTCCAGTGGCTAAGACTCCATGCTCCCAATACAGGGGGCGCAGGTTCAATCCCTGGTCAGGAAACTAAATCCCACACGCCACAACTAAGACCTGGCACAGCCAAATAAATAAATATTTTAAAAAAAGAAGAAGAAATGAGTTATGGGTATGTACATAGTTGGCAAGATTTCTCAAGCTTAGCACTACCAGACTACTGACATTCGGGGCTGGATAATTATGTGTGTGTGTGTGTGTGTGTGTGTGTGTGTGTGTGTGTTTAGAGGGTGTAGGGGCTGTCTTGTGCACTGTAGGATGTTTAGAAACATCTCTGGTTTCTACCCACTAGATGCCAGTAGCACCTTCCCAGTCGTGACAACCAGAAATGCCAAATGCCTCTCCACCCTTGGGACAAAATGTTCCCCAGTTGAGAACTACTATGTTAAAAGAAGTTCCACTGAGCAATGGTCAGGAAGTGGTGTTCACTTAGGTCTGCTAAAGGCCTGGCATCTTAGGGTCATTCAACGTGTATGGCTTTTTATCAGCTTCAGCTAGTTCGAGAGAGCCCATGGCACTGGGACAACAGTGTCAACAGTTCCTAAGCAAGTGCTGCTGTGAGGGGAGGTGAAATCTAGGGGGAAATCTGATGAGAAGCACAGTCTTAAAGTGTCTCCCCACGGACACTTTATTCGTTGTCAGAAACAAACAACTAAATGTTCACTGGAGAAAGCAGGTAGCAGCTTGGCCAAGTGATCAAAATTAATCTCACTTATGGGGAACAGGTGAACACAATGTGTCTGCAGAGTTGATCTCCTAAGAAGAATATGATGTCACCTACGTGGCATAACAGCCAAGAGTACATAACCTGATGTAAATCACAAGGAACAATTAGACAAACGCAGAAATAAGAAAGTTCTATTTTCTAAAAAGTGGCATGGAGTACTGTATTCTTCAAAACCATCAGTGTTATAAAAGACAAAGAAAAGCTGCAGGATCTGTTCCAGACTAAAGGAGGCTACATGCGACATTGACCCTAGCTGGATCCTGTACTGGAGAAAAGAAAATGCTAAGAAGGACATTATTAGGTCAACTGACAAAACTGGAATACAAACTAGGTTGAATACAATGTTGTGATAAAGTAAATTTATGAAGTTGATACCTGTGGTGTGATTATGTTAAAAGAACATCCCTTTTACTTAGGAAATACACACTGAAGAATTGAGGGATAAGGGGCCATGATAACATAACTTACCCTCAAATTTTTCAGGAAGAAAATGTTTATATACAGTTATACACGGATAGATCTATATATGAGAAAGAGATTAAGTAAATGATAAAGCAAATGGGGTAAAAGGTTAAGGATATTTGAATCTGGGTAAAGGGTATACGTGTGTTCCTTGTAATATTTTTGTTTGCAACTTTTCTAAGTTTGAAATTATTTTCAAATTAAAAGTAAAACAAAAAGATTGGCTTTGGGAAAAAATTTGATTGAAGTAATCTGGCACGTTTAAGAGGCTGGCAATATTCTTAAGAGACAATTACCGTTGTGGAAACGTCATGGATCTAAAGAAATCTAAGTTTAGTCCCCTGTTACTAATTTGTGATCCTGAGAAAGTCACCCAAAGCCTCTCTGAGCTTCAGTTTCTCCAACCCAGA
The DNA here is from genome assembly GCF_951394435.1 of Stenella coeruleoalba. NCBI lineage: Eukaryota > Metazoa > Chordata > Mammalia > Artiodactyla > Delphinidae > Stenella > Stenella coeruleoalba. The sequence goes on from NC_137148.1 coordinate 55,145,904, forward strand.
GTGCTGCCAGAATGATCAAATGAAAGAATGTATATACAAAAGCTTTTCCTGCTACATGCCACTGCAGAAGAGGAAAGTGTGTTTAACAATAAGTAGGACTAAAGCCATAACTTCCTCTCACGTCAAACCAGCGGCTCCATTCTCTTTTCCAAGGCACCGCTGCTAACCGTGGCGGCGCACAGTTTCACCTCTCCAGGTGGGCGGTGATCACCCCTCTCCAGGTGGGCGGTGATCACCCCTCTCCAGGTGACAACAGTAGCTGCTTGAGGGCGCAGGCGCCGAGCCAGACCACGTGATGGTATGGCCCCACCCCCGCCCGAACTTTTTCGCGGGATCGCCCTGGAAACGCATTCTAGGAGGAACCGGCCGCCGCCAATGGGAAGCGAGCGAGTGCCACGAACAAGCCAATAGGGAGGGAGCGGTGCGGGGTTTAAACCTCAAGCGGGGCCAGATTCCTCCCGGTGTGCTGCGGAGGAACGGCTGCTTGCCTGCGGTGGGTTCAAGGTCCCCGGCTGGTCTGGGGCTCCCGTGCTCTGCTTCTCCCCACTGAGCTGCTGCCTGGTGCAGAGGAAGCCATGGCGCTCCGGATCACCAGGGTGAGCTGCTAGGGACGGTGAACAAACGCGGCTCTCCTGGCTCGCTGCGTCTCCTCTCCCTATCTCGCCTGCTGGAGTTCCCCTGGCAGGAGTGGACCGGGACAGATTTGGGGGGAGGATGGCGGTCGGTGGGCCCCTAAAATGGTGGGAGAGTTTGGGGCGCGGACAGACGGAGAGAGGAAGGTGAGAAAGAAGTGGATGGGGCTTGGATAAAGTGGGGGGGGAGGGGACAGATGGAAGGTAGACGCGAAACCTTTTGTAAATGGTGACGGAGGACCCCTGAGCGAGCTCCCACCAACTGCATAACCCCCTCCCCACAGGAAAGCTTCCTGCAATTAAGGCTTTTTCGATTTCCTTTCAAATGTAAATTCATGGTATTTTAGGTCCGGCGGGGACTGAGCAGGCAATCCCTCAATAGGTGAAAGAACAGGTTCGGGGAGGAATCTGGCTTGTTAACAGCTTTAGCGTAGACCCTGGAACGCAGGTTTCCCCTGGGAACCCATTTACAGTCGGCATTCCTCCTGAGAGCCTGTTTGCCCCCGCTTTAACCGTTGATTTACTCTAACTTGGCCGAGCCAGCTCTCAAAGTGGTCTTGCTTCTTACAGAACACGAAAATTAATGCTGAAAATAAGGCGAAGGTCAGTATGGCAGGCGCAAAGCGCGTGCCTGTGGCCACTGTTGCAGCCTCTAAGCCCGGGCTGAGGCCAAGGACAGCCCTTGGAGACATCGGTAACAAAGTCAGTGAACAGCCACAGGCCAAATTGCCCCTGAAAAAGGTAACTCTTGCTGATTCAACTACTCTGTAAGAGTCTGCCTTCCAACTGTAACCTGTGATGGAGAAACATTCCATTCTCTCCTTTTCATCCACAGGAAGCAAAAACTTTAGCTGCTGGAAAAGTTATTGCTAAAAAACTACCAAAACCTCTGGAAAAGGCTCCTGTACCTGTGCCGGAGCCCCAGCCGGAGCTGGATCTGGAGCCAGAGCCAGAGCCGGAAACCGAGCCTGTTAAAGAAGAGAAACTTGCCCCTGAGCCTATTTTGGTAAACTTAACTGTAATATTTTAGAGCCTGTTGATTGTTTCTTTTCCCTTCGTTTTATTAATGCATGGCATAGCATTTGACTAAATAGGAAAAAATAGTAACATGTATAGAGTGCTTAGCAGGAGGTAGGCTCTGCTAAGCACTTTACATGCATTAGCTCACATAATCTTACACTCTCTTAGTGCGCTGGTATTATTACCTCTACTTTTAGATAACGGCATAGAGAAGTATTAAGTATCTTTTCTAGGGTCATATCTCATCAGTGGCACATAATAGGATTCAAACCCAGGCTATCTGGCTTCAGAATCTATGCTTTTAATTGCTTTGTTATACTACCCCTCCTTTGTTTACCGTACTGAGTAGTAGCTGCCTGGACTAAAGATTTTGCTGTCTTTGGGTACAAGCCATCTCTGGCCAGAATTTATTGACTGAAACACAGATTGTTCTCTTGAGTCCTTTTTTTTTTTTTTTTTTTTGGCGGTACGCGGGCCTCTCACTGTTGTGGCCTTTCCCTCCCGTTGCGGAGCAACAGGCTCTGGACGCGCAGGCTCAGCGTCCATGGCTCACGTGCCCAGCCGCTCCGCGGCATGTGGGATCTTCCCGGACCGGGGCACGAACCCGTGTCCCCTGCATCGCATCGGCAGGCGGACTCTCAACCACTGCGCCACCAGGGAAGCCCCCCCTTTTTTTTTTTTTTTTTTTTTTACTCCATAATGTGGTCACCAAATAATTAATAATAAATCTGTAACATTGGAATTTATATAAGGATGTAAAGCAGAAAATGGAGCTATTCAGAGAAGGTAAGAAGATGAGTTAACAGCCTCAAAAACCAAGAACATTTTATTAAATATCAGGCATGTAAATGTATCTACTCCTGTGAAGAAAATATACACCATCTAGAAGAGGCTGCTTTCCTGACACTTCAATGAACTGCATTTTTTTTTCTTCAATATTTATTTGGTTGTGCCAGGTCTTAGTTGTGGCTTGCTGGCTCCTTAGTTGCGGTACTTAGGCTCCTCAGTTGTGGCATGCGAACTCTTAGTTGCAGCATGCATGTGGGATCTAGTTCCCTGACCAGCAATGCACTGCATTCTTAAGTTCTAATTTTTAAAACTTCATTAAAGCTGGTTGGGAAAATGATCGGTTAAAGTTATTCAGCCTAGCTGTCTATATCTAAGGGAAAGGGATGTGAGGCTATGGCTTTAGTATTGTCCTTCTGGACATATCACAGAAACCTGTAGCATGCGCAGTCTTTAACTGGCCATACCAAAAGACCTGAGCTTTCCGTCAAAGTCCCATACTGATTCTTGCCTTCACTTTCCCACCCTCTTTTTGTTTGTTTTGTTTTGTTTTGTTTTTGCGGTGCGCAGGCTCAGCGGCCATGGCTCACGGGCCCAGCCGCTCCGCGGCACGTGGGATTCTCCCGGACCGGGGCACGAACCCGTGTCCCCTGCATCCCCGTGTCCCCTGCATCGGCAGGCGGACTCTCAACCACTGCGCCACCAGGGAAGCCCTCCCACCCCCTTTCTTTTAACTGATAACCTTCTCATCCTTCAAAACAGCTCAATCATCAACACCTAAAGCTTTCCCTAACTTTCCCAACCCTACCCTAACTTCCCGCACCTCTAGGATTTCTTCCGAGAATCAATCTCTTTACTTCATTTACTTATTTCTTCTAAATTCAAAGCCCCTTGGCTGGTCCCGTGAGCCATGGCCGCTGAGGCTGTGCGTCCGGAACCTGTGCTCTGGAACCTGTGCTCCACAACGGGAGAGGCCACAACAGTGAGAGGCCCGCGTACTGCAAAAAAAAAAAAAAAAAAAGGAAGTGCTCAATAAATGTTTGGACAATGGGGGGGTAACTGGAGCTTGAAGAAAATGGTTCATGATAACAAAGTCAGTTAATCCTTAGTAGTTTGGGGGCTTCCCTGGTGGCGCAGTGGTTAAGAATCAGCCTGCCAATGCAGGGGACCCGGGTTCGAGCCCTGGTCTGGGAAGATCCCACATGCCACAGAGCAACTAGGTCCGTGTGCCACAACTACTGAGCCTGCGCTCTAGAACCCGCGAGCCACAACTATTGAACCTGCGTGCCACACTACTGAAGCCCGTGTGCCTAGAGCCCATGCTCTGCAACAAGAGAAGCCACCGCAATGAGAAGCCTGCGCAACTCAATGAAGAGGAGACCCCACTCCCGCAACTAGAGAAAGCCTGCTTGCAGCAACAAAGACCCAACACAGCCAAAAATAAATAAATAAAATCCTTAGTAGTTGGGACAGGACTTGTGTTCTCCTGTGCAGTGGGAAGCAGGCCATGTTACTAAAGACTAACTTGTCATTCACTTTACATGACATTGCTAAGCAAATGCGTTACTTATCAGTTTCCTTTGGAGGAAAGTCTAGATGTGAACTTGCTTCCTCTCTGTTTTACCTGTTAGCATTCTGACTCTAAACTGATTCAGTCTAAGTTGGCATTTCATCTTTCATATTACTCACTTCCTGAAGACAAATTGAATAAATTTGTAAAGGTAAATGAATTGTATTTCTGTTCAGCAGATAGTCTCTTGAATTGGTACCAATAATCTGACCTTCATTCCCAGATTGTATGCTCCTCTTTGCTATTATTTCAAAAAGTCCATTCTGTTTCCAGGTTGATACTCCCTCTCCAAGCCCCATGGAAACATCTGGCTGTGCCCCTGCGGAAGAGTATCTGTGCCAGGCTTTCTCTGATGTAATTCTTGCAGTGAATGATGTGGATGCAGAAGACGGAGCGGATCCAAACCTTTGTAGTGAATATGTAAAAGATATCTATGCTTATCTGAGACAACTTGAGGTCAGTAATATGAAACCTTTGTTTTTTCTAAACTGCATCTAGCTTTATTAAAGAGATTTTCCATTAAGAGTTCACAACAATTTAAGCAAGATATGAGCAGCATTTCTTAACAGTAGGTTCCACTTTGAAATTCTTCGTGGAAAAATAAAAAGTCCCAAAGTAAGCCAATGTAATTTTTTTTTTTTTGGTGGGGACGGGGGTTGCATGCATGGCTTGTGGGATCTTAGTTCCCTGACCAGGGATTGAACCCCGGGCCTGTCAGTGAAAGTCCTAACCACTGGACGGCCAGGAAATTCCCAATGAAGTCTCTATTTGCCATTTTGAACAGGGAAAATTCAAAGTGAGAGTGGATACTACCGTGGCTCTTCCTAAAGGAAAGTCCACAGATTGAAAGGTATTTTATATCTATCACAGTTAGGAGTGAGTGAGTCCCAAATTCTGGGTTTAAGGAGCGTAACAGGCAGGAGGTACATGGTAATGGAGAAGATGCTGAAAAACTATAGCCAAAAAAAAGCATTTTGGGTCAGTGTCGCTTATGAGCATGTGATATCAGGGAAATTGTTCTTTGTGTACAAGAGGAGTATACTCAAAAGCTAAAGGTTTTGGTTTTCTTCCATTTCATCCTATTTCTGAAACTTTCTATTTGCCCTTTTCCCCCCCAAACAAGGAGGCATTCTGTATGTTAACAACATAAGCTATACAGTTACCAAATTTACCCAGTTGCTTGTTTATAATGCGTTGTGTTCTAGTGGCATCATTAACATCTTCAGGCTCTTGCCTGGTTCTTTTGGGCATCTCCATTTTCTACAGGATTGTCCTGGTTCCTTGCCAGGACCAGCCTTCTGCTGTGGATTTCTTTTCTCCCTTGTCTTTAAAGTTTGTGTTCTAACTTTGGAGGAGTGGGTTTAGCAGATGTGTGTGCTGGATTTTGATGGTTGACTTTTGTTACCTATGGTGTTTGGGGGGTTTAAACCCTGGAGTAGGAGTGGTAGCATATTGGTTCCAGCTAATCTGGAAGGTGCTGCTATATTTTCTACTTCATAAAGCTCAGGCTGTGGGTTTTAGAGTCTTAAGTGAAAAGATCTGAGGTGATAGGTAGTATGGTATCCTTATTTGGGAAGAAGCGGGGAAAGGGTGTGGGCCAGTAGTAGTGATGGTGAATTGGACATAGTAAGATTTGCCAATATGAAAACCTGTCACACTGTCCTGTTTAATGTTTGCTTTCTTTGTTTCTCAGTGGTAGAGCTGTTTGCAGTGACCAAATGAATAACTGAGTTAAGAACATTTTAGAGATTCTAAATGTTCCAGAGCTATTTTGAGGTGACTATTTCTGGTCAGAAATGTCATGTGGAGTCTTGCTTCTTAGGATAATCAGCATTTCTTTTGCAGGAAGAGCAAGCAGTCAGACCCAAATACCTACTGGGTCGTGAAGTCACTGGAAACATGAGAGCCATCCTAATTGACTGGCTAGTGCAGGTTCAAATGAAATTCAGGTTACTCCAGGAGACCATGTACATGACTGTTTCCATTATTGATCGGTTCATGCAGGTGAGCATAATTCACCAACTGAGGGTTCTCCCTTCCAGGGTCCTAGCTGAGTCGTAAGAAACAGACTTTCTCAGCTAAAATCTGTCTTGAGGCATGGGGTGTCATTAATTGAGATTCCGTTGTGAGAGTGTGTCTTTCCCACCACTCCTTCACAATTCTGTGCCTCCTTTTTCAAATATGTATTACTTATTGATCCAGTTGAAATTCCCATTGCAGGATAATTGTGTGCCCAAGAAGATGCTGCAGCTGGTTGGTGTCACTGCCATGTTTATTGCCAGCAAATACGAGGAAATGTACCCTCCAGAAATTGGTGACTTTGCCTTTGTGACTGACAACACCTACACTAAGTACCAAATCAGACAGATGGAAATGAAGATTCTAAGAGCTTTAAATTTTAGTCTGGGTCGCCCTCTACCCCTGCATTTCCTTCGGAGAGCATCTAAGATTGGAGAGGTACAGATTTCTTGAAACCTTTGGTATGGTACATTAGGGAATACTGCTGGCCAATGAGATCTAATTCAAGTGCCTTGTATTTATACCTAACTACATGAGGAAGGGATAAAGATGGTATTTATTTCCAATCAGGCTGTATGTTAATATTATTATTAAAGCCTTTCACGGGCAATTGCATTTGAGAGTTTGTAGGTAAACATTTGTAGTTAGTTATGGGCATACCAGTTACTGCCAACGCAGAATTCTCTTGACAGAACCTGTGGGTTTTATTCCAGGTTGATGTTGAGCTACATACTTTGGCCAAATATCTGATGGAACTAACTATGTTGGACTACGATATGGTGCACTTTCCTCCTTCTCAGATTGCAGCGGGAGCTTTTTGCTTAGCACTGAAAATTCTTGATAATGGTGAATGGGTAAGCTCTGTCCCACAAACTGAGGTTACCCTGAGCTTTTAAATTATAATATTTACAGCATACAGAACTGTTGTCATTAAAGGACAGTTCAAATGGTTCTTAAATATGGCATCTACTGAGGGAATGATTTAAAATATCTTGTTTGTGATATCTCCATAGAATGCTTCCGTTTCATTGCCTAATCTCATCCATCTAATACCCCTTTGAGAAAGGCAGAGCAGCTGCTACTCCTTACAGATGGAGAAGCTCAAGCAGGTCAAATGACATACTAGAAGTTCGTTCGTATTCGTTGATTCAACAAGTATTTCTCCTATATGCCGTGTGATACTCTAGGCCCTAGAAATAGAATTATGAATGAGAAAGTCAGCTCCAAAGAACTTGGAGTCTAGCTTTGGGGTGGGCAAAGTCAGCAATTACAAAAGTGTAATTAGGTTGGAGCACAGGATCCTAGAGAAGCCATGAAAGAAGGGTATTTGGGGAAGAAGGGGTCTTAAGCTTGTCTTCAGTATCTACTTCCCTACCCTAGTTTTGAATAACATCTAGAAATTTTATGAAAATCATTGGTGATGAGCATTTTCAACATTAACTTTTGTTGCCTTAGACACCAACTCTGCAGCATTACCTGTCATACACTGAAGAATCCCTTCTTCTTGTTATGCAACACCTGGCTAAGAATATAATCATAGTGAATCGTGGGCTTACAAAGCATATGGTGAGTCAGTGGTACTGTATGGTGTTGGGAAAAGTGGAAAATCATTTAAGATTTTTTTTTTTAGTAAATTTATTTATTTATTTATGGCTGCGTTGGGTCTTCGTTGCTGCGCTCAGGCTTTCTCTTGTTGCGCTGAGTGGGGGACACTCTTCGTTGCGGTGCGCAGGCTTCTTATTGCGGTGGCTTCTTTCGTCACAGAACACAGGCTTTAGGTGCACGGGCTTTAGTAGTTGTGGCACTCATGCTCAGTAGTTGTGGCTCTCGGGGTCGAGAGCTCAGGCTCAGTAGTTACAGCGCACGGGCTTAGTTGCTCCGCGGCCTGTGGGATCTTCTCCGACCAGGGCTCAAACCCTTGTCCCCTGCATTGGCAGGCTGACTCCTAACCACTGTGTCACCAGGGAAGTCCAGTCATTAAGATTTTATGCCTGTAAATTCATAGCTTGCTTTTAAGGAGTTGATTTTTAAGGGTATATGTGTATCGTTGGTTCTTATGATGTTTTCCTCTTTTCCTTCATTAATTACTATGCTTTTCTCTTCCAGACTATCAAGAACAAGTATGCTACGTCTAAGCATGCTAAGATCAGCATTCTAGCACAGCTGAATTCTGCACTAGTTCAAGATTTAGCCAAGGCTGTGGCAAAGGTGTAATTTGTGAACTTTGGAATACTATAAAATCTGCAAATAAAATTGGCACCATGTGCCATCTGTACATATTATATGTTACATTTATTTACTTTTAATAAAGTTGTAGTCCTTTTTACTTAAACCTTAACTCATTTGAATGTGGCTGCTTCCCACAGGTTGTTTTAAAGGTTCAGTGGGGGAATAGTAAAAAAACTGCTTTCAATTACCTGGGGACCCAATTAATATACACAATTGATTCTTCTTGGTTCTTGTTTTATGTACCTGGCTTTACTTCAAATAAATTACTAAGCTCTTGAGGGCATTTACAATCCTTACTTACTTTATGTCATACTGTATGTAAGCCCAGTCATCTTAAGAGAATTGGCTGCCTAGTTCTATGTAAGGAAAAGTACCACCTCATTCCCAATTCCCCCGATTTCTATTTCCTCTGGTGGTTGCTGCTATAATTCTAAGTAATCTACTCATACCACTTTCTTATATTATCAACTTAAACTAGTATCAGCTTTTTCACTTGGAAAAATAAGAATTTTAATTTATATTCAAAACCTAGTTTGCCTTTTCTTTATTGGTTAAGAAAATAAAACAATCCTCAAAACAAATAAGTATCTAAAAACGTTTATTTACCCACCCCCTCTTACTCTCCTACGTCTCAATCCCATCCACCTGAAGGATATCAGGAGTTTGGGATGTAGCCAGTCATGCCTTCTATGAGTATAGACCTGCATGTAAATTATTATAGTGGGGGTATTAAAAAAATGAGATCATTCTATATACTTAGCAATTCTTTCAACATGGACAAGCCTTACCTGTATTTGGGCATTATAGTCCATAGTATGGATATACTATAATGTAATTAACTATTCCCCTGTTCAGATTGTTTTTTGTCTTTGCTCCTACAGACAATGCTGTTTAAATGTCATTATATCCCATGCCTTTCTTTATGTACCCTGGGTTCTCCAAAGAGTGTGTTCTAAGTTCTGGCAGGTACAGCCAGCTGACTTTCTCAGTGTCATCAGCAATAAATGTACAAAAGTTCTGGTTTTCTCTGCATCCTTGCCAGAACTGAAGGTAATCATTCTCTTTAATTTCTGTGAGTTTGGCAAAAAATATCCTATTTTGTTTGCTGTTTTAATTTATACTTCTTATGAGTGGTTGAATCAATTTTTGTTGTCCGCTTATTTATCAATTTGTAAGGCTTTCTCAGTTTGTCGTTTGCCCTAAATCTGTTTATGCTGCATCTTTTGCCATGCAGACACTTTAAATTTTTATATTATCAAAACTATTTTTTCTGTAGTTGCTTTTGGATTTTTGGTGTTAAGGTCAACATCACCCCCAAACCATTACCATCTCTTAAATTTCTAAATTTTTCCTGCTTAGGTCTACAAACCCTCAGCAAACTTTTTTTTTTTTTTTTTGCGGTACGCAGGCCTCTCACTGTTGTGGCCTCTCCCGTTGCGGAGCACAGGCTCCGGACACGCAGGCTCAGCGGCCATGGCTCACGGGCCCAGCTGCTCTGCGGCATGTGGGATCTTCCCGGACCGGGGCACGAACCCGTGTACCCTGCATCGGCAGGCGAACTCCCAACCACTGCGCCACCAGGGAAGCCCAGTAAACTTTTTGTATGTTGTATGAGATAGGATTCTTAACTTCCAGATGGATTCTATTTGTGCCAGCCAGTACTATATGTTTAAAATCTTCCTTGTACAATTGAAACATCAGTTTTTATTGTTCCCTGATCTACTTGTTTCTTCCTGTGATTAATATAGTTTTACATTAAGTTTATCTGGTATGATGAGGCTACCACTGTTTCCCAAATATGTGGGGGCAATTTCAAACACATGAACCTTAAAATTATATCCAGTTATTGAAAAGCTCCTTTGAGATTTTGACTGTATATTATATACGTATATATAGAATGTTATGTACTAGCTCTGGATAGACTGATGTTGTCTTCCCATCCAGAAGCATTTTTCTACATCAAAGACTTGTTGCATGCCTTTCATTGCAATGTTAGAATTTAATTATGTAATTGGCTGTACTTTTCTTGTCAAGTTTATTTTTGGGTTTATGCTTTTTTTTGTCACTATTGTGAATAGGCCCGATTTCCCACTTTTTTTTTTTTTTTTTTTCATTTTGCGGTACGCGGGCCTCTCACCGCTGTGGCCTCTCTCATCGCGGAGCACAGGCTGCGGACGCGCAGGCCCAGCGGCCATGGCCCACGGGTCCAGCTGCTCTGCAGCATGCGGGATCCTGCTGGACCAGGGCACAAACCCACGTCCCCCGCATCGGCAGGCGGACCCCCAACCACTGCGCCACCAGGGAAGCCCCCACTTCTATTTTTTATTGCTAGTTGTAATTTTGTTACCCAGTTGACATCGATGTTCTTACTTGATTTTAGGCCTTAGGCTTTTCTAGGCCTTAAATCCCCAAATTTTATTTTTTCAACTGTATGATATATATATATTTTTTTAATGCAGAGAGGCTGCCTTTTAATTTATTTATTTATTTTTGCTGTGTTCGGTCTTCATTTCTGTGTGAGGGCTTTCTCTAGTTGTGGCAAGCGGGGGCCACTCACTATCGCAGCCTCTCTTGTTGCAGAGCACAGGCTCTACATGTGCCGGCTCAGTAGTTGTGGCTCATGGGCCTAGTTGCTCCGTGGCATGTGGGATCTTCCCAGACCAGGGCTCGAACCCGTGTCCCCTGCATTAGGCAGATTCTCAACTACTGTACCACCAGGGAAGCCCCAACAATATGATTTTTAAGTTATTGTTTTAGAGTCTCCAAAACAACATTGATAATCGGTAGATCCCCATCTTATTCCTGGATTAGACATCTCTTCAATATTTTTACCATCTAATATTTATCTGTTAATCTTTTTTAAAAAAAAAAACAGAAAAACTCCAATGATATCATAAGCTGAAAGAGTAAATAAAATTCCCCAGCCTTGACTATTAAAAACTCACAGCAGGAAGAGAAATTTAAAATCTATTCATTTATTGAAAGCTAGCTAAATTAATCTGTAAAGTCACCTGGCCTGTTGCTGCTTATGATGGTAGCTTTCCATGGTTTTTTGGTGTTTTTAGGAATTCACCACCACCACCACCTTAGAAAATCATCCATTCTGGATTTTCTAAATTATAGCTGTAGAGGTATATGATATTATTCAATCTCTTTTGTATTATAACTTCTCATTCCTGATGTTGAATACTTGTGTTTTCTAATCAGGCTTGGCTAGGGGGTCTTTTACTGGTGTTTTGAAACAATGATACAAAGGTATCATTTCTACTACCTTTATTTTGGAGTTTTAGCTTTTATGTTAATTCTCACCATCTGCTTTTCTTTTGGTTATTTTCTAGTTTAGGTTAAATATTTAATATAATTTTAGTAATAAAAGCCTTTGTATATACATTTTCCTCTGTGATAGCTGGTTTCTAAAGTTCTCTTTCATCAATATCTGGTTATTTTGTGATCCTTTTTGATCTGGAGATTATTTTACTGCTTATTTTCTAAGTAGTTTATTTATTTTTGCTGCATTGGGTCTTCGTTGCTGAGCGCGGGCTTTCTCTAGTTGTGGCCAGCGGGGGCTTCTCATTGCGGTGGCTTCTCGTTGCAGAGCACGGGCTCTAGTTGCACGGGCTTCAGTAGTTGCAGCACGTGGGCTCAATAGTTGTGGCACACGGGCTCAGTTTCTCCACGGCATGTGGGATCTTCCCGGACCAGGGATTGAACCCGTGTCCCCTGCATTGGCAGGCAGATTCTTAACCACTGCGCCACCAGGGAAGTCCCAGTTTATTTTTTTTGTCAGACATCTATATGTTGGTAATTTTTTATTTCATTGGAAATAAGGTCTGTAAAAAGCCTTTCAGAACTTTTCTATGTGGATAAGTACTTCATTGACTTATGTAAATATTCCATGGATTTTATTTCCTAATAGGAAACAAAGTTTTAGTGATTTACGTAGGCAAATATTAAGGCTACAGAGAAAAAAAAACTGTATGGCGGTCATATACACAGGTGTGTGCAACTGTGTACATAAATTCCTATTTTTAAGAGCCATTTGAAAGTAAATCTCAGGTGTCAATATAATGTCCCCTTAAATACTTCCATCATGCGTCTATGTCCTAAGAATTAGGACCCTTAATTTTGATTTCGACCATTTTTAAAATCTTTATTGAATTTGTTACAATATTGCTTCTGTTTTACGTTTTGGTTTTTTTGGCCATGAGGCATGTCGTATCTTAGCTCCCTGACCAGGGATCGAACCTGCACCCACTGCATTGGAAGGCGAAGTCTTAACCACTGGACCACCAGGGAAGTCCCCACAATCTTTTTATCACACTAAGAAAGTTAACAACTCCATATGTAATATACAGTACATAATCAAATTTCCACAATCATTCCAAAAATGTCTTACATTTTTCGAATCCAGAGCTCCAAGTTTCATTTCTTTTTCCATACAGAACAATTGCCCTGCTTTATTTATTTATTTATTTATTTCTTTTTGGCTGCATTGGGTCTTTGTTGCTGAGCGTGGGCTTCTCCTTGCAGTGGCTTCTCTTGTTGCAGAGCATGGGCTGTAGGCATGCAGGCTTCGGTAGTTGTGGCACACGGACTCAGTTGTTGTGGTTCACAGGCTCTAGAGCACAGGCTCAGTAGTTGTGGCGCATGGGTTTAGTTGCTCCGCGGCATATGGGATCTTCCAGACCAGGGCTCAAACCCGTGTCCCCTGCACTGGCAGGCAGGAAGATTCTTAACCACTGTGCCACCAGGGAAGTCCCAATTGCCCTGCTTTTTAACATGAATTGTCTAGGCCATTTTTCTTGTAGAATGTCCTTCATTCCAGATTTGTTGTCTGATTGTTTCTTCATAGTTAAGTTCAGGTTATGCATTTTGGCAAGAATATCGGTGATTTGCACAACTTATGCATCACTGGAGTCACGTATCAGATTGTTAAACACTACTGGTGATACCACATTTGATCATCTGGGTAAGGTGGTAACCACCAGATGAGTTTTGATGTAAAGGTGCTGTTCTCTTTTTAGTTTTAACGTTGATTAACGATACTTGCTTTGAGTAGTCTTATCTCACTGGGGGTGGGATGATGGTAATTATCTAATTTATCATCCATTCTGTATTATTGGACATTGATTCCGATGCATGCTCAGATTGGAGAACCACTGCATAGTCTTCATCCCAAATTTGGCCTGTGGACACCTGATAGGCAACTGCTTAAAAGGATGAGATTGATGTGAGATATTGGGAAACATCCCGATAAAAGCAGTTAAGTGCAAAAAGAATAGGGTCACTTTTTTGTAAAGAAAAAAGGAAGCAAAATGTTCTTCCAGGAATTTGGCAGTAGGAGTGGTGAACCGGACATTTTACATCCGACCGTGCCTTCGAATCTTTTACCAGGAGCTGAATTACTTTGATAATAGGAAGAAAGGGGAGAATTGTGTGAACAAGTATAACTCAGGGGCAACTCGCTATAGAAGGGAATGCTCGGCTCTGTTGTTCAGAGGCCCGAGCTGCTTGTGCTTGTGCAGCAAAGACTGTTCCTCTTACACGACTGACCATTGTGAAAAACTACAAACCAGTCAGGCATTTATGTCCTGCGTTGCCCGGTCACTGCTCAGCCAAGAAAGCTCAACTGTAATCTGCCGGATCATCAAACTGACACTGGGGGTACCCAACTCTGTTACGAGTTCGAATCTTACTGACAGCTGAATTTCAAACTGGAAGTCTGCATTGCCTCGTGGGGAGGAAGTGGGTATCTCTGAACTTGGGCCACTCTTCTCCGCCAAATGAGGGGCCTGGACTTAATGAGCTCAGAGCAAAAGTCTACCTAACCCTCCAGTGTTCATCTCTGCCAGCCTGCCGGGCACAGCCATCTTCCAAGGCCGCGGATGGAAGGGGAATGCTAAGGTAGGTCAGTAACGGCTATCCCAGCTCCAAGGCTGAAAGACCTGGGATGTCGGGGTTCTCCCCTCTAGGCCGCAGTGCCAGGAGCCGGGGAGTGCCCCCGAACGGCTGCTGCATATAGCCCTTAGCCCAGCACTCGACAGAGCTGACGCTAAATCAGAGTGCTTCCAACTTTCACTAGTGGTTTGTAACGGTTTTAACTAGTACCTGGTCCAGGTATGGTAAAAGAAGGGACAGCAACCAGCAGAGACCGGGGCGGAAAGGGCGTGCCCTACGGCGGAAGGGGCGGGGCGGCGCGATGACCCTGCGGTCCCTTCCGGTGTCAATTTAGTGGCGGGAAAAGCGGTCCCTTCTAGGGCAGAGTGTTCCGGTCCTGAGTGGTAGCACTTCGCGCAGCGGATGGAGACGCAGTCCGAGGAGGAAGCCGCTGCCGAGGCCGCGGACTCCAGAGGGGAAGGCGAGCCGCCGCAGGTCGCCGGCGCCCAGGCGGCGCGTCCCGAGGACCGCATGGCCCTGCTGCTCAGGTTGTTCCCTCTGGCCGGCTGGGCGGGAACCAAGTGGGCGTCGTGGCCAGGAGCTCCCCGCTTTGCTTAGAAATGTCCAGGGTTCGAATTCAGCGTCGGTCGCTTAATGGCTGTGTGACTGCATCATTCACTTAAGCTCTTTAAGCCCCTTTCTTCATCTTGGCAAAGGAGAGAAAAATGACAGCTTCCTAGCAGAGTTGCTGTGGGCATTAAACGAGATATTCTGGAGTCAGCGTTTAGCAAAGGGCCCTTAGAGCCTACTGAGCTGTAATTAACGCCTCCTTTCTTACCCACTCATGCCCTGGGACCCCGATTTTCAAGCCCTTATGTGGGCTGCATCGAAGCCCTGATAACTTCGGAGGGAGGCGGCTCCGCCCTTTTCTGTTGTAGGTATGGCCCTTTTCAATGCAGAAG
This sequence comes from Stenella coeruleoalba, assembly GCF_951394435.1. Taxonomy (NCBI): domain Eukaryota; kingdom Metazoa; phylum Chordata; class Mammalia; order Artiodactyla; family Delphinidae; genus Stenella; species Stenella coeruleoalba. Next base: position 55,160,999 of record NC_137148.1, read on the forward strand.
CTTCATTTGTTATATTTTCTACCAGGAAGCAACGTCTCTACGTTGCTAGGGCAAGATTTGATGAGAAAGGACATCAGTCTTTTACACCAGTGGGCAACTGTGGCCCTGGCCTTATCCATCCTACTCTGTTGTTGTGTGACCCTCTCGAGCTAAAGATAGTTTTCATGTGTTTAAATGGTGGTGGTGGGGGGGAAGTCACAAGAATATTTAATAGCAGGTGAAAATTATGTGAAATTAAATTTCAGTCCCCTTAAGTAAAGTTTTATTGGAACACAACCTCAGGACCAACTTTTTTTCTCATGATTATGTAGATGTCTTTGCCCAGGAGCTGCTCTGCAGGTTCAAGCTGATTTGATCTGGTCGGCTTACTATGAAGAGTCTCTGTCAAACAGAGTTGTATTTCCCAAGACTCACCATCCTCTCCTTCAAAGGCTTCTCAAAGATGGAGGCATGCTTTCACCCATTCTCACATGATTCATGAACTTCTTTGTATGCTCTCAAGGTCTCACCCCAGTCTTTGGGCCATATACCCGACTCTCTGACAGTGAGTTGTGGGACCTGTGGACAGGGATAGGCAACAGTGATGGGAGATGGGAACTTAGTTATCAACAGTCTTTTATAATATATACATCAGAGGAAGAAGTTTAGAAGACACCGGGTCGGAGCTCTTGCCTTTAACTATTCCCATTCATATTATCTGTGAGTCTTTGGATCTGGTCATTCCCTATCCAGAGTTCTTGGAGCCATATAGGAAAATGCTACTGCAGTCCATTGTCAATTCTGGATGGCCGTATTAGCCACTGTCCACAGCTAGAGTATCCCATGGCCTTCTTGAATGCATATATGGGCTTCATCAACTCCTGGAAAGAATAGCTTCCCTGTATTACCTTCCCGTATTCCCTTATTTGTTGTGTTTTCCTCTTAGGAAGAAGTGCCCAAAAGAGGTCCTGGCTACCAAACACTATTCTCACAAAGGTCCACCTGACTCGTTTTGATCTATTTCTTTGTGTAGCCCTTCTCTTTAAGCCTCATTTCAGTGTGGCCTGTTAAGAATAAATTTAAAAATCAAATTTTAAACTTTTCCTCACAGATGCTGTTTTCCTACTGTATTTCATTTTGAGTATTTTTCTGAGGCCTTAAATTCTTTATACCTGTTTTAAATAAAATAGGCCAAAATGGAAGACTTTAATGCTATTTATTTATACTCATTTTGTTGCATCAACTTGCCAAAAAGATGAGTTGATTTATAATATAGTAATGAGTAAAACCTCAATAAGTATATAACTTTCTTCTCTTTATCTGTTTTCAGGGTAAGAGCACAGACCAAACAACAACTCTTGGAATATAAATCAATGGTTGATGCAAGTAAGTATTTTCATTTTCAAATAAGGTTTTGTGAGTTTGTTGATGAACAGTACTCCAGGGAAAACACCAATTTTACAAAAATATATTTATTTAGGGAATGGGAGGGCCAGCATAATGCAGTACTATACCCTGTAAGAATGCAAAAAGCAGGCTTGCCCTGGCCCTAAAGAACTAGTTAGGAATTCAAGAAATGTATATAAAACAAGTAAATAACAATACAGGACAATTAAGTTCTGTTGATCAGAGAATTGGGAAATCCCTGTGGGCTTAGGGTATCACAAAACTTGCTACCATCAACAACCTGAACATTAAATTAGCAGATTAGATGATTGTAAAGCAAGTGATCTGAGACCTATACTTTGAGAAACACTGGATTATTGGCATGAGAGCAGAAGAGGCATAAAGGCGTAAGTAAAAATTTTCAATTCTAAACACAGAAAAGTTTTAAATTTATCTTTTAAAATTATTAATCCAGAAATCTCAGGGACCAAGAGAGTAGTAAAATGATGGTTTAGTCATCCTGAAGTAATGACCACCTAATAGCCACCTGATTTATTGTAAGCCCTTGGGTCACAAAGATAGATTTTGGTTACTCTTTCTTTCCCTATGAAATAAGCTTAAAGAGTAAAGTCAAATAGTACACTAGGTGGAATCAGGAATTGTGGAGGAACTTCCCTGGTGGTCCAGTGGATGAGACTCTACGCTCCCAGCTCAGGGGGCCCAGGTTCAATCCCTGGTCAGGGAACTAGATCCCACACGCATGCCGCAACTAAAAGAACCCACGTGCCACAACGAAGATCTCATGTGCCGCAACTAAGGCCTGGCACCTCCAAAATAAATAAATAAATAAATAAATCTTTAAAAAAAAAAAATTGTGGAAAAGCCGAGGGACCTCATAGATGTCTTAATCACTTCCCTGAATCCGTGTTTGAACTTAGGTAATTTTTGAGCTCTGCTCAAGCTCTCTTTAAGGCCATAGATCTGAAGGCATTTCTGGTGTGTTTTCCATCTCCATTCCAGGGTTTCTAAAGTCATATTTTGCAAAAAACCAAACCAAACCAAACCAAACCCTAAAAAAATGGGCCCCCCAGCCTCTTTTCTGCTTACTGTAACTAGTAACTATAGGAACTAGGATATGAACCAGGCCTTCTTGCCTCCAAAGCCATATCCCTTTTGTTACATCGATAATGCTTACCTCCTGAAAAAGAATATCTATTACATATATAAAATATATATATAAATGTGTATATATATATATATATATATATGTAAAACTCAATCACTTTGCTGTATACCTGAAACTGATACAACATTGTAAATCAACTATACTTCAATTTAAAAAATGCTTAACTCAAAGATGGTTAGTAGGTCCCTGCCCTTCCCCTGGAGGAATTAATGGTGTTCTTGTTTCCAAAGCCCATGTTCCTTGTATTAAACCAATTATGTTTACCTTAGAGATGAGAAGTACGACATACCTAATGCTTTTTCTGGCATGAGAGCCCACATAATAAAAAAGTATATTTAGGGCTTCCCTGGTGGCGCAGTGGTTGAGAGTCCGCCTGCCGATGCAGGGGACACGGGTTCGTGCCCCGGTACGGGAAGATCCCACATGCCGCGGAGCGGCTTGGCCCGTGAGCCATGGCCACTGAGCCTGCGCATCTGGAGCCTGTGCTCCGCAGCGGGAGAGGCCACAACAGTAAGAGGCCCGCGTACCGCATAAAAAAAGAAAAGAAAAGAAAAAAAAATGTATATTTGATCTTAGATGTCGAGGTATAAGGGAAAAGCTATTCAAAATTTGGACCACTGAAGAATTATCTCTATGAGTATTCCTGCACTCATAGTTGAATGAATTGATGCTAGGGATGGAGATATGGTGTTGAACAAGGCAGACTTTACCCTCATGGAGCTTAAATTCTATGTAGCAAAACAGGTAAGCAAAGAAACATGTGAGATAATTATGAGGTGAGGTAAATGTGATGAAGGAAATATTGGTATGATAAGAGGGAGTGTCTACTTTAGACAGAGGAATCAGAGATGGCTTCTTCGAGAAGATGACCTTAAAGCTAAAATCCAAGTGATAAAAGAGTCTGCCTCCTCCTGCAGTTCTTGTTTTCCTTGTATAGATAATTTTATTTTTAAGGGCTTGTGACATCTGAAAACTTGAGTAGATTTAATAGTCCACACTCTAGAATTTCTACAACTAAAGGAGAGGACAGATTTGAAGCAAACCATAAGTAGTTAGGTTGTAGTCTTTGAGAGAAGATATTTGTCTAAAATTGATTAGTGTTTTACCATTAAAAAGTATATTACTGAGGGCTTGCCTGATGGTGCAGTGGTTGAGAGTCCGCCTGCCGATGCAGGGGACATGGGTTCGTGCCCTGGTCTGGGTAGATCCCACATGCCGCAGAGCGGCTGGGCCCATGAGCCATGGCCGCTGAGCCTGCACGTCCGGAGCCTGTGCTCCACAACGGGAGAGGCCACAGCAGTGAGAGACCCGCGTACCCCGCCCCCCCCCACACACTCTCTCTATATACATATATATATATAACTGAGACTTTATTGCACGAAGAAATTTTTTTTACAATAAGTGCATCTATTTTAAGGGTACAATTTGGTGAGTTCTAACAAATGTATACATCTCTGTAACTACCACCACAATCAAGACGTAGAACATTTCTGTCACACCTGCCCGTGCCACTTCACACTCAGTCCCCACCCTGACCCCAGCAACCATCAATTTGATTTCTGTTGCTACAGATTTGTCTTCTAGAGTAGTGCTGTCCAATACAGTAGTCACTAGCTACAGGTGGCCTTTTAAAGTTAAGTTAATTAAAATCAAATAAAATTTAAAATTCTTTGTTGCACTAATCACATATCAAATGCTGAAGCCACAATGTGGCTGGTGGCTACCATATTGGACAGTGCAGATATTAAGCATTTCATTCATCACAGAACAGAACAGTGGTTTGGACAGTACTGTTCTAGAATTTGATGTAAATGGATTTATATGGTATGTATTTTTTTGTTTCTGACATCTTCCTTTTGTGATTTAATTCGTGTAACAAAATTCACCTTTTTTTTTTTGCCATACATGGGCCTCTCACTGTTGTGGCCTCTCCCGTTGCGGAGCACAGGCTCCGGATGTGCAGGCTCAGCAGCCATGGCTCACGGGACCAGCCGCTCCATGGCATGTGGGATCTTCCCGGACCGGGGCACGAACCCGTGTCCCCTGCATCGGCAGGCGGACTCTCAACCACTGCGCCACCAGGGAAGCCCTCACCATTTTTTTTTTAGTTAATTAATTTATTTTTTGGCTGCGTTGGGTCTTCGTTGCTGTGCACGGGTTACTCTAGTTGCAGCGAGCAGGGGCTACTCTTCACTGCACTGTGTGGGCTTCTCATTGCAGTGGCTTCTCTTATTGTGGAGCACGGGCTCAGTAGTTGCAGTGCACAGGCTCTAGGGTGTGGGCTTCAGTAGATGTCGCACGCGGGCTCAGTAGTTGTGGCGCACGGGCTTAGTTGCCCCGTGGCATGTGGGATCTTCCCAGACCAGGGATCGAACCCGTGTCCCCTGCATTGGCAGGTGGATTCTTAACCACTGCACCACCAGGGAAGTCCCCTGTCAGTCTTTTTAAATTTTAGCCATTCTAGTAAGTATATAGTAGTATCTCGTGTGGTTTTAATTTACATTTCCCTAATAACTAATGTTGATTATCTTTTCATGTCTTATTGGCAATTTATACATCTACTTTTATGAAGTAGATGTATAAATCTACTTTTATGAAATATCCATTCAAATCCTTACCCATTTTTTTTTTTAACATCTTTATTGGGGTATAATTGCTTTACAATGGTGTGTTAGTTTCTGCTTTACAACAAAGTGAATCAGTTATACATATACATATGTTCCCATATCTCTTCCCTCTTGTGTCTCCCTCCCTCCCACCCTCCCTATCCCACCCCTTCAGGTGGTCACAAAGCACCGGGCCGATGTCCCTGTGCCATGCGGCTGCTTCCCACTAGCTATCTACCTTACGTTTGTTAGTGTGTATATGTCCATGACTCTCTCTCGCCCTATCACAGCTCACCCTTCCCCCTCCCCATATCCTCAAGTCCGTTCTCCAGTAGGTCTGTGTCTTTATTCCTGTCTTACCCCTAGGTTCTTCATGACATTTTTTTCTCTTCTTAAATTCCATATATATGTGTTAGCATACGATATTTGTCTTTTTCTTTCTGACTTATTTCACTCTGTATGTATTTCACTCTGTACAAATAACTCAATTTCGTTTCTTTTTATGGCTGAGTAATATTCCATTGTGTATATGTGCCACATCTTCTTTATCCATTCATCTGTCGATGGACACTTAGGTTGCTTCCACGTCCTGGTTATTGTAAATAGAGCTACAGTGAACATTGCGGTACATGACTCTTTGAATTATGGTTTTCTCAGGGTATATGCCCAGTAGTGTGATTGCTGGGTCCTATGGTAGCTCTGTTTTTAGTTATTTGAGGAACCTCCATACTGTTCTCGATAGTGGCTGTATCAGTTTACATTCCCACCAACAGTGCAAGAGGATTTCCTTTTCTCCACACCCTCTCCAGCATTTATTGTTTGTAGATTTTCTGATGATGGCCATTCTTAATGGTGTGAGGTGATACCTCATTATAGTTTTGATTTGCATTTCTCTAATGATTAGTGCATTTCTCTAATGAAAGGATGTTGAGAATCCATTCATGTGTTTGTTGGCAATCTGTGTATCTTCTTTGGAGAAATGTCTCTTTAGGTCTTCTGCCCATTTTTGGAGTGGGTTGTTTGGTTTTTTGATATTGAATTGCATGAGCTGCTTGTATATTTTGGAGATTAATCCTTTGTCAGTTGCTTCGTTTGCAAATATTTTCTCCCATTCTGAGGGTTGTCTTTTCGTATTGTTTATGGTTTCCTTCGCTGTGCAAAAGGTTTTAAGTTTCATTAGGTCCCGTTTGTTTATTTTTGGTTTTATTTCCATTTCTCTAGGAGGTGGGTCAAAAAGGATCTTGCTGTGACTTATGTCACAGTGTTCTGCCTATGTTTTCCTCTAAGAGTTTTATAGTGTCTGGCCTTACATTTAGGTCTTTAATCCATTTTGAGTTTATTTTTGTATATGGTGTTAGGGAGTGATCTAATCTCATACTTTTGCATATACCTGTCCAGTTTTCCCAGCACCACTTATTGAAGAGGCTGTCTTTTCTCCATTGGATATTCTTGCCTCCTTTATCAAAAATAAGGTGACCATATGTGTGTGGATTTATCTCTGGGCTTTCTATCCTGTTCCATTGATCTATATTTCTGTTTTTGTGCCAGTACCATACTGTCTTGATTACTGTAGCTTTGTCATATAGTCTGAAGTCAGCGAGCCTGATTCCTCCAGCTCCATTTTTCTTTCTCAAGATTGCTTTGGCTATTCGGGGTCTTTTATATTTCCATACAAATTGTGAATTTTTTTGTTCTAGTTCTATGAAAAATACCATTGGTAGTTTGATAGAGATTGCATTGAATTTATAGATTGCTTTGGGTAGTAGAGTCATTTTCACAATGTTGATTCTTCCAATCCAAGAACATGGTATATCTCTGCATCTGTTTGTATCATCTTTAATTTCTTTCATCAGTGTCTTATAGTTTTCTGCATACAGGTCTTTTGTCTCCTTAGGTAGGTTTATTCCTAAGTATTTTACTCTTTTTGTTGCAATGGTAAATGGGAGTGTTTGCTTAATTTCTCTTTCAGATTTTTCATCATTCGTGTGTAGGAATGCAAGAGATTTCTGTGCATTAATTTTGTATCCTGCTACTTTTGGAGTAACTTTTGTGTATGGTGTGCGCTAAGTAAGGATAAAGGTTCATTTGTTTTCCATATAGAAATCCAGTTTTTCTAGCACTGTTGAAAAGACTTTTCTTTATCCATTGTATATGTGTAGGTCTATTTCTGGACTTTTTCTTCTGTTCCTTTGAGGTATTTGTCTATCCTTACAGTGGTACCATGCTGTTTGGATGACTGTAGCTTTATTGTAAGTCTTGATTATCAGTTCTTGTAAGTCCTTCAACATTCTTTGTCAAAATTGCTTTGATTATTCTTGGTCCTTTGTTTTTCTATATGCATTTAAAATCAGTTTGTCAATTTCTACAGATTTGACTGGGATTTGAGTGGGATCTATAGATCAGTATGGGTGAAATTGTTATATTAGCGATAATGATTCTCCCAATACATATAGATAGTTTATCTTTCCATTTCAGTATTTTGTAATGGGGTCTTCCCTGGTGGCGCAGTGGTTAAGAATGCGCCTGCCAGTGCAGGGGACACGGGTTCAAGCCCTGATCTGGGAAGATCCCACAGGCCAAGGAGCAACTAAGCCCATGCACCACAACTACTGAGCCTGTGCTCTAGAGCCCGCGAGCCACAACTACTAAAGCCTGTGTGCCTAAAGCCCATGATCCACAGCTAGAGAAGCCACCGCAGTGAGAAGCCCGCACACCACAACGAAGAATAGCCCCTGCTTGCCGCAACTAGAGAAAGCCCACACGCAGCAATGAAGACCCAACACAGTCAGAAACAAATAAATAAATTAATTAAATTAAATTAAATAAACTTATAGTATTTGGTAGTGTTCAGTGTAGGGGTCATACATGTATTTTGTTAAATTTATCCTTAAGTATTTTGTGTGTTTGCGTGCAATTTTACATGTATTTTTAAAGTTTAATTTCCTATTGTTTGTTGCTAATATAGACATACAGTTTTTTTTTTACATTGATCTTGTTTTTTGTTTTTTGTTTTTTGTTTTTTTTTTTGCGGTACACGGGCCTCTCCCATTGTGGCCTCTCCCGTTGCGGAGCGCAGGCTCAGCGGCCATGGCTCACGGGCCTAGCCGCTCTGTGGCATGTGGGATCTTCCTGGACCGGGGCGCGAACCCGTGTCCCCTGCATCGGCAGGCGGACTCTCAACCACTGCGCCACCAGGGAAGCCCTGTGATCTTGTTCATTTTTTACTCTTTTTCTATCATTCCATAACTGCTGTCCGATGTGATAGACATTAGCTCCATGTGACTGTTGAACACTTGAAATGTGGTTAGTCCTCATTGAGATGGACTGTAAATGTAAAATATGCACAGAAGAAAAGAATGTGAAATATTTCAGTAGTAATTAGAAATTGATTACTTGTTGAAATGATAATATTTTGGATCTGTTGGGTTTAATAAGCTATATTAAAATTAATTTCATTTGTTTCTTTTGTAGTGTGGAAATGAAATTAAAAATTACATATTTGGTTTGCATTTGTGGCTTACATTATATTTCTTTTGGACAATGCTTTAATAAAATACTACTAACGTCAAAAATTTATTTATTTGTAGATGAAGAAAAAACTCCAGAACAAATCATGCAGGAAAAGCAAATTGAAGCGTAGGTCATATTTTAAAATTTTAGTTGTGGTTTTTACATATTTAATAATATTATCCACCTTATAATATTGTCTTTCTTTTTCCTTTCCTTTTTTTTTCCAAGTAATTTGTCATGCACATATTGAGAAGTTGTTGATGTGGGATGTAGACTTACATGCACATGAGTGATCATATTAACACTTTTGGCATCCTCCACACCTTAACAAGATACTTAGCGAAGTATCATAGCAGGAATCAGTTTACCAAATCTGTAAATGCATAGATGTTGGGAGCCTGTAGAATACTTTTATTTAGAGAACAGGCATTTTACTTTCTTCAAAGATTTACTTTATACCTTTCTTCAAGTAGTTACTTTTTCTGATATTGCTGAAATTCTTTTGTTCATGCTTCTTTGGCAGTAAAATTGAAGAACTGGAAAAAGAAATTGAAGAGGCAAAAATTGCTTTTGAAATGAAAAAGCTTGCATTAGACAGGTAATTATTACCTTTTGTGTGTGTGTGTGGTATGCGGGCGTCTCACTGTTGTGGCCTCTCCTATTGCGGAGCACAGGCTCCATACGTGCAGGCTCAGTGGCCATGGCTTATGGGCCCAGCCGCTCCGCAGCATGTGGGATCTTCCTGGACTGGGGCACGAACCCGCGTGCCCTGCATCAGCAGGCGGACTCTCAACCACTGCGCCACCAGGGAAGCCCAATTATTAACTTTTAAGTATGCAAAATGGGTATGACTCAAGGTGCAGGGGATATTTTAACTAGTCTGAAGTAATCAATCAAAATGATGTTTAGATAATGGTCCCACAAATTTTGAGCCCTGAGAGAAAAGTTACGTCATTCATTAATGTCTTCATTTGAAGAAGTTACATAAGATAGGGTTAATAAGGAAATGTCAGTCAAGACAATTAAAGTGTGAGGTTAAATCTCATTCTGTGTTTGAAATGATTATATGGATTCATTTACTCCAGTAACTTTTTTTTTAATATTTGTTTATTTATTTTACTTTTTGGCTGCATCGGGTCTTAGTTGGGGGACGCGTGATCTTCATGCGGTGCCTGGGCTTCTCTCTAGTTTTGGCGCTCAAGCTCAACAGTTGCGGCATGCAGGCTCTCTAGTTGTGGCTTGTGTGCTCAGTAGTTGTGGCTCAAGGGCTTAGTTGTCCCGTGGCATATGGGATCTTAGTTCCCTGACCAGGGATTGAACCTGTGTCGTCTGCATTGGAAGGTGGATTCTTAACCACTGGACCACCAGGGAAGTCCCCTATTCCAGTAACTCTTAATTGAGTAAAAGAATTGTCAGTGAGTTTAAATATATTTTTAATTTTAGGCTTTGCATATATATTTTAAAATTCATTCAACAAATATTTGAGTGCTTCCTGTGTCGTAAGCTTTGTGCTGGAGCTGGCATACAGTTGTTAATAAGACAGTGGTCTCTATTATAGACTTATGATCTGAATTAATAATCTCAATTAAGTGAATGACTCTTAACACTTTTTTCCTTGTATTTCTGGCCGTCCCAGATGAATTTATTTACATTTAATTGAAAAGTAATTAAATCTCTTTTAATTGCTTCTAGCAGTGAACTTTTTTCCCTCATTTCATATTCTGGCTCATTATATAGATCATACTTTTTAACTAAGGTGGCTTCAGAGCTATTAAGATATCCCCCTTTAATGAAATGACTAATATTGCTGAGCTGATTGCCTTTTTTTTTTTTTAATTTATTTTTGGCTGCTTTGGGTCTTCATTGCTGTGCACAGGCTTTCTCTAGCTGCGGCGAGCAGGGGCTACTTTTCTTTGCAGTGCATGGGTTTCTCATTGCAGTGGCTTCTCTTGTTGTGGAGCACAGGCTCTAGGTGTGTGGGCTTCAGTAGTTGTGGCACACAGTCTCAGTGATTGTGGCTCTCGGGCTCTAGAGCGCAGGGTCAGTAGTTGTGGTGCGCGGGCTTAGTTGTTCCGTGGCATGTGGGGTCTTCCCGGACCAGGGCTCGAACCCGTGTCCCCTGCATTGGCAGGTGGATTCTTAACCACTACGTCACCAGGGAAGCCCCTGATTGCCTTTTTATTATTATTTATTAGCTATTTGAATTTAAAAATAAATTACAGTGCTTGCTTTTACATAGACACATTGTAAAGTTCACAGTCAAGTATGGTTTTGTATTCCCTAACTCTACACATTTTGGGCCCCTGTTGATCTCTGTAGTACCTTTTTTTTTCTTCCAGTTTTATTGAGATATAATTGATATACAGCACTGTATAAGTTTAAGGTGTGCAGCATAATGTTTTGACTTACATGCATCCTGAAATGATTATCACATTAGGTTTAATGAACATCATCTCATATAGATACAAAATTAAAGAAATAGCAAAAAAAATTATTTTCTTGTGGTGAGAACTCTTAGGATTTATTCTCTTAACAACTTGCACATATAACTTACAGCAGTGTTAAACATGTTTATTGTGTTGTACATTACATTTTGTAGTGCCTTAATGCTTCCTCGCAGTCCCGCACCAAGGTGGACGGCTTGGAGAGCAAGTTCAGGCTGGGTGCCAGGTCTGCTCAGCCCCCCTCTCTGGCCATATGCACAACTGCATGAAACAGCCGCATCCATATTGTTGTTCCTTCATATTTCTATAACTTACTTATCAAAGTATTTCCCATATGATACTGTTTAAAAACCTACTTTTGTTTTATGTTATATTTAAAGAGAAATCAATCTTTACCTTGTCGTATTTTTAAATTTTCTTTTTCAGTGTACCCTAAATGTTAACCATGTTTTATAATGGAAGCTTTTTTCCTCTATAGGATGCAGCTTTCAAGTGCACTTAAAAAACACATGGAGAAAATTAACACCAAGACTAGGTATGTTTTTTTGTTTGTTTGTTTTATTTTATTTTTTCTGGATTTGGCAAGGATGGGAATAAGGGAGATCCGCATAATGACTAGTTCTGTGAATTTTTTTTTTTTTTAATTACCTGTCACTGCCGACCACCTTTATCTGGGGAATAAGAAACATGACAAAAAAAAAAAAAAGAAACATGACAGAATTTCTGTGGGCCCTTCTCATCACTACAACTTTTATAGTCCTGTTGACATTTTGTTTCATATGGATCGGGACCCTAAGAAGCAATGGAGGTTTTACCTATACAATATGGGATTTTTTTTGGGGGGGGGGATTTTTTTTTTTAATATTTATTTATTTGGCTGCACCAGGTCTTAGTTGCGGCATGCGGGGTTTAGTTCCCTGACCAGGGATCAAACCCAGGCCCCCTGCATTGGGAATGTGGAGTCTTAACCACTGGACCACCAGGGAAGTCCCCAATCTGAGAATTTTGAAGGAAGATTGTTTTTGTTTTTAATAAATTTATTTATTTTTGGCTGTGTTGGGTCTTTGTTGCTGTGCACGGGCTTTCTCTAGTTGCGGTGAGCGGGGGCTACTCTTTGTTGCTGTGTGCGGGCTTCTCATTGCAGTGGCTTCTCGTTGCGGAGCACGTGCTCTAGGCTTCAGTAGTTGTGACACGCAGTCTCTAGAGCGCAAGCTCAGTAGTTGTGGTGCACGGGCTTAGTTGCTCCACGACATGTGGGATCTTCCTGGACCAGGGCTCGAAACCGTGTTCCTTGCATTGGCAGGCGGATTCTCAACCACTGTGCCATCAGGGAAGCCCCGGAAGGAAGGTTTTGAAAGTTAACTTTCATTTGGGATTTACTGTAAAGCAGGAGCAATGCTATCTCATTTAAGCCAACAACAACTCAGTGAGATAGGAAATATACTCCTCATTTTTGTATTGGCAGAAATGATCTTGTGTAGGTTCAGTAATTGGCCGGGCAATCAAGGTCATCTGTAATCTGATCCTAAGTGCCTGGCCACCGGGGCCTTACCTGTGATTTTATCTCCCAAAGCTCTAATCTTGTGATAAAATACCACCACCACCACCACCCCACTGTTGGCACAGGAAAAGTACCGAGATGGATCTGGCACTTTCTCTATCTGGATGTCTTAGCCCTGACTGATACCCATTCCTCCCATATTCCATTTAACTCCAGGACTACATAAATCCTAAAATCTGAATTTGAACTCTCTAAATATTGCTCCCCCACGAAAGGAGAGCTTAAAACATTCTTGTAAAGGAGTGCAGGATAGATTCATCGCATTGACACCAAAGACAGCACAATGGCCAGGTAGGCTGAGGCAGCGCCTTTAGCCTGTCTTAAAGTTTACAACCACGTATAGCTGTAACTAGCAGAAAATGAGTTCAGCTCTCAGGTCTGTGCAAATAGTCCCCGTTTTCAGCCTCCCAGGTAAACTTCTACAGTGTTTCTCACGCCTGGCTGATTATCAGGATAATTAGTATTTTCACAATGGTAACATTGCTGGTCCCATCCCAAACCTGCTGACTCAGAATCTCTGAAGATAGGGAGCTGGCAATCCACATTTAACGAGCCTCCCAAGGGGATGTGGCACTCTGAAATATGAGAACCACTATTCTCATCCAGTCTTATTTCCACCCTTTTACTCCAGCCGTACTAAACTGCTTGATCTAGGTAATCTTCATAATTACACTTGAGCATTGAACAACCTGGGATTCAACTGCCCAAGTCCACTTATATGCAGGTTGTTTGGGGTTTTTTTCAATAAATATGGCACCTGTATTTTCATTTTACAGATCTTTAAGTTAACTAAGTATGGGGGAAGATTTGTGTTTAGTTAGAGGTCACAGTATGTGGAATCAGAAGAACTAGGGTTTGATCCAAACTGTTTCAGCTTTCTTCCCTTGGGTGAGTCATTTAATTCCTTTGTTTTTGAGGCAGAGATAGCAGTGCTCTTGACTGTGTGGGATGGTTGGTGTCCCTAACCACTCACCCCACCTGCATTGTTCAAGGTTCAACTATACTTTACATCTTTTAAGACTCAAGGATTTCCCTCGTTCCACCCTTTGCACAGCTCTTAGAAGGGTTCATATCCATTACTGGTTGTAATGAAACCATATGATGGTTGTGGATTTATTTTTTCCCCCATAAGATTCTTTCCTCTTTGAAAACACGTACTATGTTTTACTCTGTTTTATATTCCTGGTGCCTGGCATAGTCTTGCCATGTAGTAGTCACTCAGAAATACTTGTTGGAGGGGCTTCCCTGGTGGCGCAGTGGTTGAGAATCCGCCTGCCAATGCAGGGGACACGGGTTCGAGCCCTGGTCCAGGAAGATGCCACATGCCATAGAGCAACTAAGCCCATACACCACAACTACTGAGCCCACACACCTAGAGCCCTTGCTCCCCGCAACTAGAGAAAAAGCCCGTGCGCAGCAACAAAGACCCAGCACAACCAAAAATAAATAAATAAACTAATTATAAAAAAAAAATGAAATACTTGTTGGAGAAATGGGGATAAAAGCACTTTATTCACTGAAACTATTCTGTATGATATGATAATGGTAGATACGTGTCATTATACATTTGTCAACTCATAGCATGTACAACACCAAGAGTGAACCCTAACCCTAATGTAAACCATGGCCTCTGGATGATAATGATGCGTCAGTGTAGGTTCATCATTTGTAACAAATGGATCGCTCTGCTGCGGGGGAGGCTGTGCAAGCGTGGGGGCAGCGTGTACATGGGCTTCCCTTCCACTCGGTTCTGCTTTGAACCTAAAACTTGTCTAAAAACTAAAGTCTGTTTCCAAAAAAAAAGCTATGTATTAGCAAGCTGTTAGGGTTTTTTCCCCCTAAATATGAGATTTTTAGAAATGTTCCTGGGGAATTCCCTGGCGGTCCAGTGGTTAAGACTCCGAGCTTCCACTGCAGGGGGCACCGGTTTGATCCCTGGTCGGGGAGCTAAGATCCCACATGCCGTGCAGTGAAGCCAAGAGAAAAAACAAAAGAAATGTTATTTGATATTCTTTGTTGTCTGTGAGCAAAAATTTTTCTAGGGAAATGCATCTCTAATTCTAAACAGAAATTTAGTTTACATCAAATTTTTCCAGACTTATTTTGTTAAACAATGATTTTCTATTGAAGTGTACAGTGAATATAATGAAAGTAAATATATACTAACTGATTTCTTAATTGAGTTTTTTTAACTGTTAATCATATTTTTGATTCCTTTTCAGTGTGCTCATGGATAACATGAAACAAATACTAAGTCTAAATAAATCAGTAATGAAATCACAGCAGGTAACTTTAAATATAAAGCTGCTTATGCATTCTCATGATTTCAGTAACGTTCTTGCTGGTAACTGTATGTGACTAAATAGGATTGCCCAAAGAGACTGATAGGGTTGGAATTCACTGTCCTTAAATTTTCTCTCTTTTCCATAATTCCATTATTTCTGACTAATTATCTACTTATCATTTAAGCTACTTTTCCTTTCCCTTTTGTTGTGTGGAAACAGAGGAATTGAAAACTGGAGCTCTAGAAAATATGAATAGATAAATTCAGTGATTTAAATATTATAGGTGTGTTCTTAGGTTATGTGCCTTAATCTTTGTATTTCTAATAACAGGAAACCCGGGACTTGGAAGACAAATTGCTTGATGTTAGAAAGAAGAGATTGCGTATGTAGAACACTTTTTTTTTTTTTTTGGAGAACACATTTTCACTTAATATGAAGATTGATAAGGCCAGATCTCTCAATCACTGAAAAATTTTTTAATTTCCTTAAAATTTTGGACATAGCAATTTAAAAAGTAGTATATAAAATGGATTTTGCTTGATTTGTTGTTTTAGAACTTTAAGTCACAAAAATTAAGATATTCTCAGTGGGGGAAGGAATATCAAATAATACAAAAAAGTATAATGTGAAAGCCATACCTCCATCCTGTGTGACCACAGTTAGGAGTACATCATTCCAGGCCTTTTTCCACACCCATATAAATGTATTTAAATAAACATAATTTTTTTCAAATTTATTTATTTTATTTTATTTTTGGCTGCGTTGAGTCTTTGTTGCTGCGCTCGGGCTTTCTCTAGTTGCGGGGCGCCGGCTTCTCATTGCGGTGGCTTCTCTTGTTGTGAAGCACGGGCTCTAGGCGCACAGGCTTCAGTGGTTGCAGCATGTGGGCTCAGTAGTTGTGGCTCTTGGGCTCTAGAGCGCAGCCTCAATAGTTGTGGTGCACGGGCTTAGCTGCTCCGCGGCATGTGGGATCTTCCCAGAACAGGGCTCGAACCCGTGTCCCCTGCATTGGCAGGCAGATTCTTAACCACTGTGCCACCAAGTAAGCCCCCTAAACATAATTTTTAAATGATCACTTGATGCATATGGTTCTACAGCTTTTTAACTTAATGAACATGAGATGGCTTTTTGCATTGAAATGTTTTATTGAAATGTATTTCAGAAGTAACACATATTCTCTATAAAGAATTTAGAAACAGAAAAACATACATAGGAAGTTAAATTTTTAATTTTATCAAGAGATAATCGATCTTCAATGCTTCTTATTTATAAAATAAAATTGGCATAATTTTATTCTGTGTTGTAAACTGCTTTTTTCATTTAACAGTATAGGCATGATTTATTATTTTAAAATATTATGTAGATTTGCCTTTTTGTAAGTAATCTCAGGATTAGAAGTAGTCCTGGTCATCTGATCTAATCACCCTTTGGCTTTTTTTCCATTGCATTCCTGTCAAGGAACCAAGCTCCTGAGATACACCCATTTATGTTTTCAAATACTATCTGTCCCCAGCTTATGATGTTTCGACTTAATGATTTTTTGACTTTATGATGATATGCATTTAGTAGAAACTGAATTCAGATTTTGAATTTTGCTCTTTTCCTGGGCTAGTAACATACTCCATTGTGATGCTGGGCAGCAACATCGAGCCCCAGCTCCTATCAGCCACGTGATCATAAGGGTAAACAACCAATACACTTACAACTATTATGTTTTTCACCTTCAGTACAGTATTCAATAAATTACATGAGATATTTAACACATTGTTATAAAACAGGCTTTGTGTTAGATGATTTTGCCCATTTGCAGGCTAATGTAAGTGTTCTGAGCATGTTTAAGGTAGGCTAAGTTAAGCTGTGATGTTTGGTAGATTAGGTGTACTAAGTGCATTTTTGACTTAGAATATTTTCAACTTAAGATGGGTTTACCAGGAAGATTTCTAGTTTAGTTCTCAGAACATTTCAGGAACAACAAAAAAAAATGGTTGATGGTATTTATCCCTGGAGAAGGGAATCTTACCTTTCCTTGAAAATTCATCTTGTTGATGTTGTAATTTTTGTAAATAAAGGGGGGGAAAGTATTTCCTTACATATATCTCCTGCTATTCTTTTGGCAACCCGGAGTAAGTCCTCTTTGACATGATGCCACAGCAAACATTTGTAGACAGTATCATTGTCATACATACATACCTTGAACATCTCACAGAGGACATACTAAGTATGAAATTAAAATATTGGTGTTTTGCACCAGAGAAATCATTTTCAGATCAAAATGGAACTGCAGCCTAAAATGCTGCTTATTAAAAATTTTCTCTTGACTGAAATAATCAGTAACTGTTCTGCTTCATAAGTTTTCAAGATTCTTGTTTATAGGAGTTATCATATATAGTATATGGTTTTATTTTTAACCCAATAGAGTTAAAACAAGCTTCAGAAAGGAAGCTTTTCGAAATACAGACTGAAAAGAACAAACAGAAAGATGATTTGGGTAGTATGGAAAATTCGGGGAAGATAAAGACCATACAACAAAACCTGGAGATGGAGATACAGATTACTACAGTTATTCAACATGTGTTCCAGGTAATATTTTTATAAAATAGGAAGCGGGGTAAAGAACTTTTCAAAAGTGAATGGTTCTATTACTTTCAGGCTTATTTTCATTTAGTTTTCTTTTCCTTTTTTTTTTTCATTTAGTTTTTGGTCTTACTAAATAATTCAGTACTGAATATCAAGCTGTTTACATATATCTTGAATTTATGTGTTTAGCATTTAAGGCTTTGGTTTTTTGTTATAGTTAGACCTTAGGCATTTATAAATGGAAATGATGTCAGCAGCTCTGTGGAGGCAGAATGGTATAACGACGGAGAACATTAGACTTCAAGTTGGGAAGTGGGGAAAACATGGATGCAGGTGATGGGAATCTAGAGTTAAGATCCTACCAGCTACTTAATAGTTGCTGAGGGACTTCCCTGGTTGCACAGTGGTTAAGAATCCGCCTGCCAATGCAGGGGACACGGTTCGATCCCCAGTCTGGGAAGATCCCACATGCCATGGAGCAAATAAGCCCTTGCGCTACAACTACTGAGCCTGCATGCCACAACTACTGAAGCCCACGTGCCTAGAGCCCATGCTCTGCAAAAAGAGAAGCCACCGCAATGAGAAGCCCACGCACCGCAACAAAGAGTGGCCCCCGCTCACTGCAACTAGAAAAAGCCTGCACACAAATAAATAAATGAAAATAAATAAATTTTTTAAAAAAAGTTGCTGACCTTGAGGAAATTATATAACTTTTCTAAGCATTAGTTTCCTTGTGTAGGAAGAGTGGTTATTAGAACTAAAGGTGATAATTCATGTTAATCTGTTTAGCATAGTGTCTGCTTGAAGCAAATTCTCAATGAATATTGGTAGTTATTGTCATGTCAGGGTTTTTTTTATTTTTTAAGTTTATTTATTTATTTTTTGGCTGTGTTGGGTCTTCTTTGCTGCACACAGGCTTTCTCTAGTTCTGGCGAGCAGGGGCTACTCTTTGTTGTGGTGCTTGGGCTTCTCATTGCAATGTCTTCTCTTGTTGCAGAGCACGGGCTCTAGGCGCAGGAGCTTCAGTAGTTGTGGCACACAGGCTCAGTAGTTGGTGTGCAGGGGCTTAGTTCCTCCACGGCATGTGGGATCTTCCCGGACCAGGGATCGAACCCTTGTCCCCTGCATTGGCAGACAGATTCTTAACCACTGCGCCACCAGGGAAGTCCCCATTATGTCAGTTTTTAAATTTTATGTGTTCATTTAGCCTGGAGGTTTTTCTTTACTTTTTTTTTTTTTTTTAATATTTATTTATTTGGCTGTACTGGGATCTTCATTGCTGCGTGCAGGATCTTTAGTTGTGGCATGCGAACTCTCAGTTGCGGCATGTGGGATCTAGTTCCCTGACCAGGGATCAATCCCGGGCCCCCGGTATTGGGAGCATGGAGTCTTAGCCACTGGACCACCAGGGAAGTCCCTCTTTACTTTATTTAATTTATTATTTTTGGCTACATTGGGTCTTCGTTGCTGTGCGCGGGCTTTTCTCTAGTTGTGGTGCGCGGGGGCTGCTCTTCATTGTGGTGCGCAGGCTTCTCATTGCAGGGGTTTCTCTTGTTGCGGAGCATGGGCTCTAGGCGCGCAGGCTCAGTAGTTGCAGCACACGGGCTCAGTGGCTGTGGCTTGCAGGCTCAGTAGTTGTGGCTCGCGGGCTCTAGAGCGCAGGCTCAGTAGTTAAGGTGCACAGGCTTAGTTGCTCCATGGCATGTGGGATCTTCCCGGACCAGGGCTCAAACCCGTGTCCCCTGCATTGGCAGGTGGATTCTTAACCACTGCGCCACCAGGGAAGTTCTGAGGATTTTTTAAAAATCTTGATAAATTTTTAAGAGTACTTAGAACATTAATTTAAAAATTTTTTTTCTTAATTACAGAACCTCATTTTGGGGAGTAAAGCCAACTGGGCAGAGGATTCTGCCCTTAAGGAAACTGTTCTGCAGCTTGAGAAGAATCTCACCATGATCCAATAAGAATTCTGTTTTGACGTATTTTTGTTTCTGTCTTTAATGTCATTTAAATTGCAAATTTCAAGTGAAATGCTTTTCAGTGTTTTTGGAACTGTTCTAATACTGCAATTTTTTTTTAGCTTAACAGTGGTACATGGAATTTACTGCTTTAAATATGATAAAGTGACTGGCATAATCTAAAAGAATCTGAAAATGTTAGCCTTGGAAGTGTCCCAAAAGATATCTAGTCCAGCTTTCCACTGAATGTGGACTTTTTTTTTTACAACATTCCTGTAAGTCCCAACTCTCATTTGGAATACTTCTCTGTATTTGTTTGTCAACCAAAATATTGGAAATTTAGAAAAGCATATCCACATCTTTATTTTTTTCAACTGTCAATTGTATTTTATTCAAATAAATCTCATTTTAGTTCTGTCTCACTAGAGATTTTCTTTTGCCTTTTTAAAAAAAATTTGCGATATAATTGATATATAACATTGTGTAAGTTTAAGATGTACAACATGTTGATTTGACCACCATGGCATTAGCTAACACCTCCATCATGTTACATAATTATCATTTCTTTATCATGGTGAGAATATTTAAGATTACCCTCTTAGTAACTTTGAAGTATGTAATATAGTATTGTTAACTAGAATCACAGTGCTGTACATTAGATCTCCAAAATTTATTCATCTTCTAACTGCAAGTTTGTACCCTTTGACCACCATTTCCCCAGTTCTCTCACTCCCCCTTATGCATTTTTAAACAGACACCCAAATAAAGCACCTCAATCATGAAAAAGAAAGAAAAAGAAAAACATATTCACAATGTTAACAGTTGTGGTTATTATAGAAAATTTGTGACTTTTTTCTTTTGTATTTTTATGTTTATTGTGCATTACTTTTATAAGTTAAAAAATAAAAAGAATAAATATTATTCTATCTTATTAAAAAATAGAACTTGCCACCTTTTATAGAATCCAATTCCAGTTTTGGAAAACTAATTTGAGCTCTTTATTAATTTGGAGCTGTTGATAATTTTTATAGACAATGTAGTGTTTTCAACATTCTTTTAAGATGGACTTTAAGGGATCCCTGCTCAGGGAACTAGATCCCACATGCATGCCTCAACTAACAGTTTGCATGCTGCAACTAAGGAGCCGGCAAGCCAGAACTAAGGAGCCGGTGCGCTGCAACTAAGGAGCCCACCTGCCTCAACTAAGACCTGGCACAACCAAATAAATAAATAAATAAATATTTTTAAAAAATTGCTCTAGTTGAAAAAGACATAATGACGTTTAAAAAGAAAAAGAAGGAATTTAAACTGGAAAAGATGCACTGCAGTGGTAATAGCATTTGAAATCTGTTCTTTAGATCAGTAACAAAAATAAAGAGATTTGAATTCTAGAAACTTTTCTTTGGAATATTTATAGTTTTGCTTCATTTGTTTTGATAAATCATAATTTATGTGTAGTTTTTTAAATTTTTTTTTTTTTCTTTTTTTTTGTGGTACGCGGGCCTCTCACCGTTGTGGCCTGTCCCGTTGCGGAGCACAGGCTCCAGACGCGCAGGCTCAGCGGCCATGGTTCACGGGCCTAGCCGCTCCGCGGCATGTGGGATCTTCCAGGACCGGGGCACGAACCTGTGTCCCCTGCATCGGCAGGTGGACTCTAAACCACTGCGCCACCAGGGAAGCCCTAGTTTTTTAAATCTTATGTGTAGTTACTCTTTTTGCCACAGTGTATTCTTGGAAATGGTCCACATGAATTATAAAAGAAGTTATATTTTTCTCATAGAAAAACATTCTGGAAAATACCTTCCTGATCCAAAGATACAGCATTAAATAAATCATAGATGCATGCTTTATTAGTGAATCCCAACTCAAAGGGTTACCACCATCCTCAGAAAAACTTTCTGCATTTTCCTAAGATTTTATTGTCCTGTTGTGTGCTCCCTCTTACAGCCCAGCTCTGAGGGAGAAATTGTATTAGTTAGCTTTCTTGGAAATCCTGCTGAAAAACCTCAAATCTCAGTGGCTTATAAGAAACATATTCTCTGTTGGATCCATGGTTTGGATGATCATTCTAGGACCCAGGCTGAGCGTGCAGCCACTATCTGAAACACATGCTCATGGCTTATGAGGCCAAGTCAAATTATACAAGCACATTTCGTTTCTACTTGGAACAGGTATACATTATTTCCACCCAGGTTCCACTCAAGCTCAACATCACTGGGGCACGAAAGTATACTCTCACAGCAGGGAAGTGCTGGGGAAACCAAATGGATATTTGCTGAAAAGAATATAGTGTACCACAGCCTGCTACCTTGGTCTTAAATATTAACTTCCCTTTTGCATGTAAAAGATGCACCTCTCCCCAAAGAAGGTAAGCTAACAATGTCATCTAGTCATACCAGTTCGAAGAGTCTTCACATTATTTCAGATGTAGCTCTTCCTGATCTGGAGACCTATGAACTGAAAAGACAAGCTATACTGCTTCATACAGCCAGCAAACAATAGTGGAGGAGGACTGTAGCAATTCTGAAATATTGCTTGGCAAGTGATAGGAGGTGCCCTTTCCTAGGGGACAGGGGACACCTTTGTTTGGCTCTCTGGAAGCAGTTCTTTATCTGTGGTTCATTCTACCCTTTGGGAGGTTCTCCCTATCCATTACTAACTTTGGCCATATCTGAAGAGGGCATTAGAGATTATGCCCATCTGAACAGCTTTCTTAGTTGGGGACCCAAATATCTTTTTACATCTCAAACAGTCACAGTCTTTTAAAATCCAGGCTAGTGGTGCTTTTGCTAATACATTTTTCTTAAAAATGGTGGTGGTGGTGATGGTTGTTTGGTTGGTTGTTTCGTCATGTCAAACTATGATTTACCAGCTGACTGGTTTTATAAATAAAGTTTTATTGGAACAAAGCCACACCCATAGGTTTACATATTATCTATGGCTGCTTTCCCTCTACAATAGCATACGCTGGTCTCCTGCTTATGATGGTTCAGCTTAGGATATTTCAACTCTGATGGTGCAAAAGCTATGTGCATTTAGTAGAGACCAAACTTTGAATTTTGAACTTTGATCTTTTCCTGGGCTAACACTACTCTCATGATGCTGGGCCGCAGCAGCGAGCCACATCTGTCAGCCACACAGTCACAGAGGCAAACAACCAGTATACTTAAACCATTCTGTTTTTCACTTTCAGTACAGTAGTCAATAAGTTACATGACATTTTCAACACTTTATTATAAAATAGGCTGTGTTAGATGATTTTGCCCAACTGTAGGTTAACGTTAAGTGTTCTGAGCACATTTAAGGTTAGGTGTATTGGGACTTCCCTGGCGGTCTGGTGGTTAAGGCTTCACCTTCCAATGAAGGGAGTGCTGGTTCAATCCCTGGTCAGGGAACTAAGATTCCACATGCCTCGCAGCCAAAAAGCCAAAACATAAAACAGAAGCAATATTGTAACAAATTCAATAAAGACTTAAAAAAATACATTAAAAAAGGGTTAGGTGTATTAAATTCATTTTGACTTAGGATCTTTTCAACTTAGGATAGGTTTATTGGGACGTAACCCCATCATAAGATCTCTAGTTGAACTGAATTGAGTAGCTGCAACAGATTATATGCACCCCCCCAACCTCTTCTTCTTACAGTCATTGACTTGAAGGAACCAGTTGTCCTGTAGAAAGTTCTCTATTCTGATTAGTCTGATTGCTTCCTAGTAGTGTAGGTAGCTTGTTTCACCTCTTTATTCCTGTAAATCAGAAGTCAGATCTAAGTGCTTTATTAAAGTAGTTTCAATTTTTTTTTATCAAGAAAATTCACAAGTTGTTCTGGGTACTTTGTATTGATCACATCAGGAAGTTGTCATACACAATGAGCTCTACCTAACAGACGTACAGCAAATGTCAGGAACGAGGTACATGGAACAAGAAAGTCAAAGGCCAGATAAGATAGGGACGTTAAGACACAATATAAGGTAGAATCAGATGGTGTGCTCCACAGGTCCATGAAAATAGTCAAGTAATAGCATTCAGGATATAGACTGTTGACTGAAAGAAAAATGCACAATGTAAGAGCTGTGAGTTGAGTTTTATTGTGTCCTACTGAGGACTAGGAGACAGCCTCTCAGCTCTGAGGAACTGCTCCGAAGAGGTAGGGGGACAGGCCAATTATATATGTGACTTTGGCTAATAAGTATGTGCAATCCAGTATACATCTCAGTAGAAGGTTACTGCTAGTCAAGAGGAACAGATACACCAGTTAAGGATTTTAGTGCTTTTCTAAGTATGGGAGGATGCAAGAAACCAGAATCACAGAATTTCCTGAAATATATCTAAGGGCCTGTTTTGCCTGTTCTCCTAAAGCACAGAGTGCCTCCTCTGTTCTGAATTCCTTTCAGGGTATACTGTAGGTCAGGTATTGCAGTGGCTAATGACTTGATCCTTGTAGAACTGGAGGGTGGACAACATCCTTTGTTTTACAAGACGAAAATCACGAGACTTGCATGGGATGAGTAATCAAATGATGTGATGACAGGAGGGTGATTGAAACTGAGCAGCAGGAAGATAAGATAGGATTTGGTTTGCTGCCTCAGCTTCAGCTACTTTTATCATCTTCATCCTAGAAAGAACTAATCAAGAAGGGGCCTGGATGAGAATTCTGTGGAGTATGAATGCCAACACTTACAAATAAATCCACAAGTAGAGAAAAGTCAGAGCATTTTCCTGGCAGTCTTCCCAAACAAAATTCATACCAATATGACCAGTAATTTGTATTGCATTTGACATTTTCTGAATTTATCATCAGGTATTCCCAGGAAACTTCTTGGTATTACAGGACTTGGGAAGTTTATCTTTTAATAAAATCTCTAGACATATATACACTAATATGTATAAAATAGATAACTAATAAGAACCTGCTGTATAAAAAAATAAAATTAAAAAAAAAAATCTCAGGCTTCCCTGGTGGCACAGTGGTTAAGAATCCACCTGTGGGCTTCCCTGGTGGCGCAGTGGTTGAGAGTCCGCCTGCCGATGCAGGGGACACGGGTTCATGTCCCAGTCCGGGAAGATCCCACATGCCGCGGAGCGGCTGGGCCCGTGAACCATGGCCGCTGAGCCTGCGCGTCCGGAGCCTGTGCTCCGCAATGGGAGAGGCCACAACAGTGAGTAGGCCCACGTACCGCAAAAAAAAAAAAATCATGGGAATTCTTTGCCCATTTTCTTCATCTCTTAAGTATAATCATAAAGGAAAATGACAAATATTTATTTTATTTAGAAAAGTAGCCAATAAATTCTCTCTTAAATGACCAGAATGAGAATCTAATATTGTAGATTTTCACATAGAAACTTGCTGTTTCTCTGAATGTAAATGAAAAGTCTGTGTACTAGGCATCTAAGCTGCTGTTGCTTTTGAGCTTTTCCCCACCAGCTTTATTGAGGTCATTGACAAAATTGTGAAATATTTAAAGCTTTCAGTGTGTTGATTTGATATATGTATACATTGTGAAAGGATTCCCACAATCCAGTTAACACATCCATCACCTCACAAATTTACTTTTTCTTTCTTTTCTTTTTTTTGGTGAGAACATTTAAGTTCTACTCTCAGTAAATTTCAGTTGTACAATACAATGTCATCAAGTATAGTCACCGTTTTTGAACTTTAAGAACACATTAGTTTATCTGGTTTCGGCAATGGTGACTTTAAAAAAATTTTTTAATACACTTTTATTATTATTTTTTTTATTTTGTGTGCGGTACGCGGGCCTCTCACTGTTGTCCCTCTCCCTTTGCGGAGCACAGGCTCCGGACGCGCAGGCTCAGCGGCCATGGCTCACGGGCCCAGCCGCTCCGCAGCATGTGGGATCTTCCTGGACCGGGGCACAAACCCGTGTCCCTTGCATCGGCAGGCGGACTCTCAACCACTGCGCCACCAGGGAAGACCCACTTTATTTTTTAAAGCAGTTTTAGGTTCACAGCAAAATGGTGCAGAAAATCCAGAGTTCCCGTATACCTACTTCCCGCACACAGGCACAACTTCACCCCGCTGTCACCATCCCCGACTAGAGCGGTACATTTGTTACAACTGAACCCTAACATTAACATGTCATTATCACCCAAGGGTTGTATATTTTATGAGTTTTGAAAAATGTATAATGACATGTACCCACCATTATAGTATCGTACAGAATAGTTTCACCGTCCTAAAAATCCCCTGTGCTCTGCCTATTTGTCCCTCCCTCTCCCCAACCTCTGGCAACCACTGATATTTTAAGTGTCTCCATAGTTTTGCCTTTTCCAGAGTGTCATATATTTGGAGTCATTCAGTATGTAGTTTTTTCGAGTACCATCTTTTACTCCCACTGTCGATGAAAATTCAATTAACTATTCAGTTGATATTCAATTAACTATCAAGATAAGAGTGGGGGGGAGGAATTTTATTCAAGCCAAACACTATTATAATCCAGGTAGCCGATTCTCAGAAAGCTCTGAGAACTTTTCCACCTGTTAGAAGTCTAAGGCACAGTCATATATTTTTGAGACAAAGGATTGTACATCAAAATGACAAACCGATATTTTACATAAAGTTCACCAAGCATACATAAACCATGTGAGCAGCAAGTCACCGTGACCCCCTACAGATCTGGGAAAGAAGGCTATTGTTTTAAGAAGTTACATTGCTAGCGTCAGAAGAAAGAAAAAAACAAAAAGATCTTTGCAGTTGAGCAAGTGCTCCCATGTTTGATGAGCTCTGGTTAATGTGTAATGCAGATGCACGTGCACATTAGGGAGGGAGGAGGCCCAAAGGGACACACAGAGAATTTTATGTTTAATCTTTCTTGTCCTGTCTTAAAATACAAGTTTCATTTCATCACTACCAACGATATACATTAGTGCCTCTTTCCCTACAGCCTCCCCAAATCATATTCTCCAAATTCTGTCTGTTGGCCAATTTGATGGATTGAAAATAGCATTTCAGTGTAGTTTAAATTTTTCTTAGAATAAGGGAGGTTGAATGTCTTTTAACGTTTTTAAGGGCAATTTGTGTTTCTTTTCTGTAATTTACTGGTTCATGTGCTTTGCCCATTTAACCACTTTATCAATCTGATTTTAGAATATGTGCTGCTAAAACAAGCTTTGAAAGCTTTAAAAAAAAAAAGATTCCTGGTGTCCTCCACACACATACTGAATCAGAAGGGCCCATATTTAGGCTCAATAACCCTCTAGATTTAGAAACCATTGACCTAGACCATCAAAACAAATTTGTCACTCTAAATATTTACAATAGTGTAAGGCTGCATTACCTACAAAGTTAAATGGCTGCAACATGTTGTGTATTAAAAATTTTTAACATTGTAAACATTAATATTTACCATAGAATTTAATATAACGTGGTGGAATGACATGGATGGCTCATGTTTCAAAAAGAAAAACTTGAACTTCTGAGTTTTCTCAGACTCCAAGTAGGCAGTAGTTTAATATCGGGACTAATGGTAGAGAAAGGAATCAGAATACCAAATCGAGAAATGTTAATAAGCAACGGGAATTAATACAACATTGTAAAACAACTACAATAAAAAAAATAATAAGCAACGGAGTATGAGGTGGCCTTGTGTAGACCCGGAACTGACCACTCTTTCTGAGCTTGCTTCTTACTCCTAAACTTTAACGAGATTGTTCGTTTTAGGAAGCCACAAGAATTTATATTACTTATTTGGTTTCAGATTAAATTTTGGACTACACTGAAACTGGAAACTGCCTATCTGGAGAAGAAATGGTCCCAGATCACTCATAGGCCGGTGAACAAAAATAAATACAATACCACAAACCTTCGTCTTCAAAACGAAGCAATGGGAAACACCTGGGTCAGTTCCCAGGCAGGAAGAGAGGAGGGGCGGTGTCAGGCACAAGTGGGTGGGGCTAGCTCCGCAGTGGAGGAGGGTCTCTCCCGAGCGCCCGCTCCTCCTCCGTGACGTCACAGGTAGAGCCCGCCCCCAGCCGCCCAGGACTCCTGTTATAGCCGCTGCTCGCCAGGGCCCCGGAAGCTGCCCCTCTCGGGGGTCATGATGGGCAGCAAGATGGCGTCTGCCAGCAGGGTCGTTCAGGTAAGGAGACTCGGTTGCCTTTCCGCGCCGTAGGCAGTAGGGATGGTGCTGACTGTAGCACCGGCGCTGGGGAGGAAAGGCGGTGGTGGAGACTGCGCGGTGACCACGGCCCTGCATAGGGCCAGCAGCGGCTTCCCGGGGTGTATGTGAGAATTGGACCTTGAGCTCGTTGGGTCGGGCAGTGAGCCGGGGACCGCAGCTGAGGGTTCGAGCCAGGCCGCGGGAGTGCATCTCAGCAGGTAGGCACATAGCTGTTCCGAAGTCCCTGGACTGCCCTCCACCGGGACCTCGTTAGCCTGTTAGGAGTCTGCAGTTTGGCTGTCCTGGCAATATCCTGGCCAATCAGCGACCAGTATTGTCTGTGTTGTCGCGGATCAGCCAATCGGAAGGAAGGCGGTAGCGGTGAGTGAAAGGAAGCGAACCCTGCTTCTGACCTGGTGTCCCTTCAAGGTCTTGGGAATGGCCAGAGAACTGGCCCCGCGGGCTGCATCTTCGCCGGAGGCGGGTTCTCCCCCACCAACCAGCGTCTGGTTACAGGCTGGATGGGGGAGAATGGAAAAAATACATATTTAAGTTTATCTGTAATATATGTCTTAGTGTTGGTTTCCTAAGCTTTTTTCCCCTGAATTTAGGTTGGCGCTAGAGGAACTTTATTGTTAATCCACACATCAGTTACTAACTCCTGACAGCTTTTGTTTTTGCTTCTCCAGCTGTGACCTCTAGCTTAAATAGGAAAGGTAAAATTGGTATATAATGGGCGACAATCTCCACTTTTGTGGTTGCTTTACACGAGTTTTTTTCAACTCTTAAAGTATATTATTGTACAATTACCTTTTAACTTTGACACGAGAAGTGCATTTCCCTTTGCACATCTCTTAAAAGACCTTTTCTTAAAGTTATTTCGCTCTGAAAGAGAATCCTAGATCCCAGTCTTTGCTCCCATTGCAACGAATGATCCTCACTTACTCATTCAGCGGGTAGTTATTGAGCGTTAAAGGTGCTGTGAGGACAGGAGAACATCCGACAAAGGACTGGTATCCATAATAGATAATTATATATATCCATAATATATAGCCCAGTTTTTAAAATGGGTAAGAAAAACTTGATATTGCACAAAGCAAGATATTCAAATGAGCACTAAGCCAGTGAAAAGATACTCAACATCATTATTTGCCAGGAAAATGCAAATTAAAACCAGGAAGTACTACCACACCCACCAAAATTATTTAAAAGACTGACAATACCAAGTGGTGATGAGAACATGATGCACCTGAAACTCATACAATGCTAGTGGGAATATAAAATGGTACAGTCACTTTGAAAAACTTTTGTGGGCCTCTAATACTAGTTAAACATACCTACCCTATGTCCAAGCAGTTTTTCTCATAGGTTTATATCCCAGAGAAATGAGTGCATATACCTATTTAAAAAACTATATAAAAATGTTCATAGTTGCTTTATTAATAATAACCCCTAAACCAGAAATTATCCAAATGTCCATTAGCAAGATAAGGTGTGGTAGATTTGTTAAAATGGAACAGTACACAGCAATAATAAAGAACTTACTATTGATATATGCAACAACAATAAAAAAGATGCTGTGAGATATACAGTAAGAAATGGTCTGTCTCCTTTTAACAAAGCTGCAAAGACTTGTATTCAGGTTCATAATACAAAGCAGTATGTGCTGACATTATGTAATAATTACATGTTAACATTAGCAAAATGTATTGAGTACTTCTGTGCCAGGCCTATACTCAGTGCTGAGACTGCAGTGCCAACAAGACAATACATGGTGCCTCCACAGAGCTTAGAACTTGGCTGTTGATTGGTGTCTTTAAGAAAGAGTAGTATTTCAACAGGCTGGCACAAACTGATAGGAATTCACAAAGCATAATGTCACCATTAAGTAGAGGGATTTGGCTGGACCACAGGGTATTCAAAAGTAATTTCAGAAGAGTAATTTATAAGTGTTCATTAAATGCCTGCTAAATGCCAAGCAGGGGCTTCCCTGGCGGTGCAGTGGCTAAGAATCCGCCTGCCAGCACAGGGGACACAGGTTCAAGCCCTGGTCCAGGGAGATCCCACATGCTGCGGAGAAGCTAAGCCTGTGCGCCACAACTACTGAGCCTGCTCTCTACAGCCCCTGAGCCACAACTACTGAGCCCGTGTGCCACAACGACTGAAGCCCGTGCGCCTAGAGCCCGTGCTCCGCAACAAGAGAAGCCACCGCAATGAGGAGCCCACGCACCACAACGAAGAGTAGCTCCACTCAACACAACTAGAGAAAGCCCGCGTGCAACAACGAAGACCCAATGCAGCCAAAAATAAATACATAAATAAATTTATTTAAAAATAATAATAATAAAATAAATGCCAAGCAGTATATATTTGATATGTTTGGGATGATGCGATAGTAGAAAGGAGATAGTTCATCATTCAGGAAATCGTTTGGCTGCATGAGACACAGGGGAAGAAGGTAAGTGGTTGGATTAATTCAGGGTTTGAGCTTTACAGGTGAGGTGAAAATAAACCTCCAGCAAGGCAGTTGAGAGTGCTAAGAGGTTTTTGAATGGACTGTAGGTTCTAGGCTAGATGAGAAAGGAAGTAAAGTCAGGATGGAACCAATTGACTGGGAGAAAAGGGAACGATAAAGGAAATGAAGGGCTTGCTGGAACTGATGGTGGGAAATAACAGAGAAGAGAGTTGTAAGTTAAAAGGTTGTAGTTGAGTTTAGATTTTAGATTAAGATTTTAGGGATGGTACAGTTCTGAACTCAGTAAAGAATTAAGAGTAAAAGAAAAGAACCTTTCAGGAATAGATGCTAAACTGGAAAGAATATAAAGGTCAATAGGCAACTTGGAAGTTTTGCTAAAGGAAATAGTGGAGGAAAGGAGAAAAATGATTTTTTTTAAAAGTCACAGATAATGATTGAGGCCTAGGCAGGTCCCAGCCTGTCTGTGGTTTGGGGTTGCTATCTGCCTTATAAAGCAAAGTAGAGGGTTTGTCTTCTGAGAAGACAAGAGTTGTCTTCTCCTCTAAAAAAGCCTCTTACATAGTTGGCTTTGGCATCTTCCACGAACAGGAGGGCAGGGATTGAGGCCTCATGAGGCTCGGTTTTCAGTTGAGGTAGAGAGAGGAGATGGTGGTTATAACCAGAAAGTCCAGGGTGGAGTGTTACCTCCAGAACTCGTCACTGTTAACTCTGCCTGGGCTTCGTGAATCATAGAAGTGGATTCCTTAACAGAATAATAGTTTCCAAAAGAAATCACTGATAATGAAAAAAGGTGAAAGGGTTTCAGAGAAAATCATAGAGACGATAAAGACGAGACGATGCAACTTTTGTGTAATAAGTAGTCTATGAAAAAGTGACAGTAGATAGAGTTGACCAAGTCTCAAAACCTATAATTTAATAAAACTTTCCTGATACAAAAGAAAACTTAAAGTTATACCTTGTAGATTTGATCCAGTATGTTTGATTAATGAGTATATTCTAGTAAAATCATTAAATTTTAAAGAAAAAATTATTTGGTGATCCAAGCGACAAGACCAAGCACTTAAAAGAGAATGGAAGTTATCAGAGTTTTCAACAATAATACTTCATTAAGGAAAACATGTGGATAACATATTTAAGGTAGTTAAAGAAAATGTGAACCAAAGCTTTATCTAGCTACATTGACCTTCAAGTGTAAAGGCCACAAACTCTTCTTAACCTTTAATAACTCAGGGAATATTGTTCCCTGAAGCTCTTCTTACAGCTCTCACAGAGAATGAGCTTCAGACAACTAAGAAATACTTATTTGTACTTGTGGCTGTTTTAATATAGGAACTGGATGTAAGCACTGAATGTATTTAACTATAGAACTAAGACTAAATAATGCAGATAAGGGAGAAAGACTTGTTGGTAATATTATTTTTTTTGACAGTATAGATCTAATAAAACTTTAAAATGGAGGGAATAAGGGGAAGAGTATACAGAAGGTAGAATAAACTTGCTAATTGCCTCTGGTTATTAAATGGTAGTAAAAGATGGGGAGGGAAGGCAGAGAAGAGATTACCATCAACTACCATTCTTTCTCATAATAGTGAACCAATAGATAGTATCTCAGAAACGGGCAACTAAGAGTATTATCTAAAGGTAGCAACATAACATAAACATACAAAAGTACAAATCTTTCCAAATATCAAAAAACAAAACAACAAACCCCACAAATGAAAGCAAAGAAAAAGATCATATGACAAAGGACTTTATATTTAAATAATCATATAATGATATGACAGAAAATACACCAAACTTGTGAGTTATATCTATAAATTCAAATGGTGTAACTGCCCTTTTAAAAGTATTTTCATATTGGCCAACAAATGAATAATCAATGCTATGCTATATATGAGGCACAGCTAAAACTAAGAGACTTAGAAAGGTAGAAATAACAGGATAGTCAACTGATCTTTGACAAAGAAGCAAAGGCAATGCAATAGAGAAAAGATAGTCTTTTCAATAAATGTTGCTGGAACAACTAGACATCCACTTTGCAAAACATGAATCTAGACACAGACGTTATACCTTTCACAAAAATTAACTCAGAATGGATCATAGGCCTATATGTAAAGTGGAAAACTATAAAACTTCTAGAAGATAACAGAGAAGAAAATTTAGATGATCTTGGATTTGGCAGTGACTTTTTAAATACAACACCAAATGCACAATCCATGAAAGAAATAATTGATAAACTGGATGTCATTAAAATTAAATATTTCTGGTCTGCAAAAGACACTGTGAAGAGAATGAGAAGACAAGCCACAGATTGGGAGAAAATATTTGCAAAAAGAATATCTAATAAAGGATGTTATTCAAGATATATAAAGAACTCTTAAAAGTTCCCTGGTGGCACAGTGGTTAAGAATCTGCCTGCCAATGCAGGGGACACAGGTTCGAGCCCAGATCTGGGAAGATCCCACATGCCATGGAGGAGCTAAGCCCATGCACCACAGCTACTGAGCCTGTGCCCTAGAGCCCACGATCCACAACTACTGAAGCTCATACGCCCTAGAGCACGTGCTCCGCAACAAGAGAAGCCACCGCAATGAGGAGTCCACGCTCACCTGCAACTAGAGGAAGCCCGCGCACAGCAACGAAGGCCCAACACAGCCAAAAATAATAAATAAATTTATATTTAAAAAAATGGGGCTTCCCTGGTGGCGCAGTGGTTGAGAGTCCGCCTGCTGATGCAGGGGACATGGGTTCGTGCCCCGGTCCGGGAAGATCCCACATGCCACGGAGCGGCTGGGCCCGTGAGCCACGGCTGCTGAGCCTGTGCGTCCAGAGCCTGTGCTCTGCAATGGGAGAGGCCTCAATAGTGAGAGGCCCGCGTACCAGAAAAAAAAAAAAAAAGAAAAAAAAAAGAAAGTCAACAATGAAAACAGCCTGACTAAAAAATGGGCAAAAGAGCTGAACAAACACCTCATCAAAGAAGATATACAGATGACAATGATATGAAAAGATGTTCAACATCATAGTCATTAGGGAATTAATTGCAAATTAAAACAACAGTAAGACACCTCTATATACCTATTAGAATGGCTGAAACCCAGAATACTGACACCACCAAATGCTGACAAGGAGGTGGAGCAATGGGAACTCTCATTCACTGCTGTTGAGAATGCAAAGTGCCACAGCCACTTCGGGAGGCAGTTTGGCAGTTTCTTACACAACTGAACATACTTTTACCATATGGTTGGACAATCGCACTTTCACCCAAATGAATTGAAAACTTACGTCCGAACAAAAACCTGCACATGGATGTTTATAGCAGCTTCATTTATAATTGCCAAAACTTGGAAACAACCAAGATGTCTTTCAGTAGGTGAATGGATAAATAAACTGTGGTACATCCAGACAATGTAATATTACTCAACCCAAATTATAGTATTGTAATATTATATTATTATATAATTATATATTTGTATATTATACAAATATAATTTATAATGTTATTTCAAAAAGAAACAAGCTACCAAGCCAGGAAAAATCATGGAAGAAACATACATGCATGTTACTAAATGAAAGAAGCCAATCTGAAAAGGCTACATGCTGTATGATTCCATCTGCATGACATTCTGGAAAAGGCAAAACTGTGGAGACAGTAAACAGATCAGTGGTTGCCAGAGATTGGGGAATGAAGGGATGAGTAGGCAGAACACAGAAGATGCTGTAATAGTGAATATGTCATTGTACATTTGTCAAAACCCATAGAACGTACAACACCAAGAATGAACTCTAATGTAAAACTTTGGGTGATAATGACGTGTTAATATAGTTTCATCATTTGTAACAAATAGAATACTCTGGTGGGAGATGTCCACAGTGAGGAAGGCTAGGGGCTGGGGTGAGTGGGGCTGTGCCCAGTGGTATAGGAGAACTGGAAGAAGATTGGAAACGACTCAAATTAACAACCCAAAATAACAGGGGGCTGGTTGAATAAACTCATGGCATTTATCCTGACTTCCTGCTGATTCCCTCAGATTCCAGTCTTAACACTACAGTATTCTTCCTTGCCTTCCCTCATCCCATATTTATATGTTCTTTCTCTCACAGGGAAATCCCTGCCTTCCACAAACATCAATATATGTATATACTCATTTGCTTAGTCCTACAATATATACAAAATGTATAGCTATATCTATACAACCAACCTACTAAGTAAAAAGTTCAAGATTTCTTTGTATTTCTTTTTGTCTTTAGACTGAAGGTATATAGTCCAAGCACTGTGAGAGTTATTTGGATTAGCTCCTTTTTTTTCCTTAGTTATAAGCTGGTCAACTAATTGACAGACTTATTTGTTTCTCTTTGTATTTACATTTAGAGTTTAAAAAAGACAATTTTGAGACAGGAAAATTTGAGCATAGCTAAATAATAGATGATATTAAAGAATTATTTTTGTTAAGTGTGGGAAAAGTATTGGGACTATGGTTTAACCAAATCCTTTTCTGTTAGTGATACATGTAGATGGTATTAACAGATGAGATGAGATGACTGGGATTTGTTTAATGGGGGAAGGGTTGATGAAATAAGATTGATTACTGTTGAAATTGTGTGATGTGTTTATCAGGGTTTATTATACTACTCTGTCTACTTTTATGTATTTTTAAAATTTTCTCTTAAAAAGGGGGGATACCAAGCTGTGGGAATTTAATGTATATGGGCATATTACCTTTTTTTTTTTTTTTTTTTTCCCCGGCACGCGGGCCTCTCACTGTTGTGGCCTCTCCCGCTGCGGAGCACAGGCTCCGGACGCGCAGGCCCAGCGGCCATGGCCCACAGGCCCAGCCGCTCCGCGGCATGTGGGATCCTCCTGGACTAGGGCACGAACCCGCGTCCCCTGCATCGGCAGGCAGACTCCCAACCACTGTGCCACCAGGGAAGCCCAACCATATTTTTAAGTGTACAAAAGCAATGTTGAAATGGATTCTTTCTCTCTGGTGTATGTACATTTGTTTAAGTGTGTGTATACATACTTACATACCTATACAGTTAGCCCTTACCTACAAATGGTCTATTCACTCATTTGTCAGATGTTTGCTGAGCATTTACTATGTACTGGCTACTTCTGCAGAAGTACTTAATTTTCCATCTCTGCCTTTCCAGGAGCTTTGCTCTCCTGTAATCATTGGCTCATTTACTGTCCTCTACACAATATTCTTAGGATGTTCAGGTTGCTGTGGAAACACAGGAGGAGTTTTTAAATCAGATTTAGGAATCGGGAATCTTCTTAGAGAGGAGTGACAGTTGAGCTGTTTTCAAAGATAAGCAGTCAGATGAAAATGGAGGCATGGAAGCGGGGTGGGACCTGGGAGAGATTCGTGGCAGAGCACACAAGCTGTAGATTGAATGGGGATGGAAATGGTATGAGGAGTTAGGGAAATGAAAAGTACTTCAGAATACCTGGAGTGAAAGGTACAGTGGTGGGGAATGAGGCTAGAGAGGTAGGGAGAGACCTGATCATGATGGACCTGTGTGTGCCAAATGCGAGTTTGAAGTTTATCCTGAAAAGCTTAGGACTATAGGAAGGAAAGAACACTCTTTCAAGAAGCCTGGCTATGAAAAGAAACAGGTACTACATGGAGTGAGAAGGCTTGTTTTTTAACATGAAAGATGTGAACATGCTTTAATGCTTAGGGAGACAACTATCTTCCAGCATTTTCTCACAGCAGCAGAATTATGGTGGTTAGTTTTCAGACCCATCCCTACAAGCCTATTTGTTTCTGTACTCATATAAAATGTGTAATGTGTAGTACATATATACAAATATATTGCAGATAAACACACACCTGTCTCACTAGTTACACAGCAACTTATAGATTACGTTAGTAAAAAATAGTACTCTGTTTATTAGAGTCTCAGCATTTTATATATATTCAGAAGATTTCATACTGAAAGTTCTGCTTAAGCTCCTCTGTAGCATTAACTGGAATTTTAGGGATAAAACATTAATACTCTTCAAATATCTTATTAAAAACAGTGTTCTAAATACATGTATTTCTATGGGTATAGGAAAAAGGCTGAAGTCAAGGGCTATCAAATGTTTAAGTCTATTTTATGTGGGTTTTGGCTTATAGATGGTGTTTTCTTCTTTGTGCTTTTCTGTGTTTTTTCCAAATTTTTTACACAGAACATGGGTTACTTTTATAGTCAGAAAAAGTATTCTTTTGATTACCTAATTTTCAATATGCTTTTTATCCTATTCTATCTAAACTACTAGGTATTAACATAGTAGAGAAACAACACTCACTACAAGTCAGGAAACTTGCAATTCTTACCAATCAGCAGGGTGATTTAGAAGTCATGCAACATAAAATCCTTGTCACCTTATAGGGTTGTTTTGAGGTCAGTAGGCAGTACAGTAAAATATCTTGTGATGTATAAAGTACAAAGTTCTTATGAATATCAGATAATAGTTCATAGACTAGCTATCCTTGTTGGGAAAGAGTAAAATTGAAAATAGTAAAATTTAAAGTTGCTGTCAGGTACTAAGTTATTTTATTTTAACAAAGGCATCTGCTTGTGAGGTTCATTAGATTATTTCTTATGTAGTAAATGAGGTTATTTTAGTGCTTCATTTCTTTTTCATGCATTTTATTTTTCCTTTAGGTAGTCAAGCCACATACTCCATTAATAAGGTTCCCTGACAGAAGAGACAATCCTAAACCCAATGGTAAGCTGTAGTTTATTTATACTAAAAGGATATGTACATGCAGATTTATACATGAATATTCTATTATACACAATATTTCTCATTTTAGAATCCGGTAGGCAATGGTAGCTTAGATCACAATGGTATGTTAGGTTGCATTAACTAACTTTCTATTACCTCCTTGTAAAAAAGTAGTAACTTGACAATAGGTATTTCTGAATTTTTAATGATACTGTGTTTATATATGGGAATTTTTGTTCCACCTTCTGTCCTTCAGAAGAATGTCCCATGCTTATATTTGCAGAGATTATGATGAATAACCACCATTCCTATATTTCTCTCCCAGCTAACCTTTTCTTTCATTCACTGATTTATCTGTTCATTGAGGCAGTAAATATTTCTTGGATTGCCTTAGAACTTAACAATCATTGCCTATTACAGTAACTGAAGATTCTGAACAAGTTTTGTTTTTCTCTTACTGCTCTGTCAGCTGTCTTTAATTATAAGATACTTGACCTTTAATTTAGGGAGAATTTTAACAAATTTTGTATGGATATTTTTAACTTATTGTAACTCTTGAAAAATTAAGATATAGGTGACAAACAAGTATGGAGAAAACAAATCTCATCTGCATTTACCAACTTTCTTATTCTCCATTGTATGGTATTACCTGTAATCTCTACCATATGACAAAATTTAAGTAATGTAAGTTATCCATACGGGTTGAACTCCACTACCTAGAAATTTCATTATTTTATGAACTTACTCTTCAATTTAGTAATTCATTCACTTAAAACTACCTCATTTGCTTTAAAAAGAACTTTATGAAACTATATAGAGCTACCCAACGAAGTTACTCTATAATACTTATCTCTTGGATTGTAATACTTATCATTTTAAGAATAACTTGAGGGCTTCCCTGGTGGCGCAGTGGTTGGGGGTCTGCCTGCGGATTGGGGGGACACGGGTTCCTGCCCCGGTCCGGGGAGATCCCACGTGCCGCGGAGCGGCTGGGCCCGTGAGCCATGGCCGCTGGGCCTGTGCATCCAGAGCCTGTGCTCCGCAACAGGAGAGACCACAACAGTGAGAGGCCCGCGTACCGCAAAAAAAAAAAAAGAATAACTTGATTATTTAATGATAGATAATTCAAAATAGTATTTTAAGACACTGAACAATTCCTCTATTTTTTTGTTTTTTTTAATTTCAGTGTCAGAAGTTCTGAGATCAGCAGGACTACCGTCTCACTCTTCTTCAATTTCACAGCATTCTAAGGGAAGTAAATCGCCAGACTGGCTGATGCATCCGGGTCCACCAGACACTGCAGAGTTAATAAAAACTTTACCTCAGAAGTACAGAAGGAAACTTGTATCTCAAGAAGAAATTGAATTTATCCAAGTACGTTGTTGCTCTTTATCCCAATACTGTGGAAAACACCTCAACGTTATTGGCTTTGGAGTTTCATATTGCTGATTTCCATGTTCTTCCCATTGTCTTGTCAAGGTGTGTCCATAGCTAAGACAGGGATGGTCATGTAGGCCTGGACTATGAGAAATAAACGATGTTCGAGCCCTCAGTAAATGTGCATGAAGGAATATATGTGTAGAAGTATAGTATGGTAAATAGCAAAATATATATACCCCATGGAAAAAAGCTCTTTAGGGTCCTCATTAATTTTTTTTTAATTAATTTACTTTTCTCTGCGTTGGGTCTTCGTTGCTGTGCGTGGGCTTTCTCTAGTTGCGGCAAGCGGGGGCTACTCTTTGTTGCGGTGCATGGGCTTCTCATTGTGGTGGCTTCTCTTGTTGCGGAGCACGGGCTATAGTCGCGCAGGCTTCAGTAGTTGTGGCACATGGACTCTGTAGTTGTGGCTTGCGGGCTCTAGAGCACAGGCTGGGC
The DNA here is from genome assembly GCF_951394435.1 of Stenella coeruleoalba. Classification (NCBI taxonomy): domain Eukaryota; kingdom Metazoa; phylum Chordata; class Mammalia; order Artiodactyla; family Delphinidae; genus Stenella; species Stenella coeruleoalba. Next base: position 55,199,679 of record NC_137148.1, read on the forward strand.
AGTCGTGGTGCATGGGCTTAGTTGCTTTGCGGCATGTGTGATCTTCCCGGACCAGGGCTCGAACCTGTGTCCCCTGCATCGGCAGGCAGATTCTTAACCACTGCGCCTCCAGGGAAGCCCCCTCATTGATTTTTTAGAGTGTAAAGGACCAAGAAATTTGAGGACCATTGATCTACGTCAACCTTGAGTCCTCTTCAGATCTGAAGTTCTTTATAACATTGATAGGAGTGCCCCAAAGCTATGAAAAATCTGAAATTGTTTTTAAAACCTAAAGATCATTTGATTAAAATGTTTCAAATTTGTATAGTGGCCATGAAAACATTTCTTTGTAAATGAAACACCTAATCTTATTGCTTTATTACTTCCTTTTCAGCGTGGAGGTCCAGAATAATCACTGACAATGTGGCTGCTGTTTGTTTAATCAGACAAAGAAGAGTCTTTACAATGAAGGACTTCCAGAATGACAAATGAGAAATTGTACATTAAACAACTTTAATAAAATTTCTGTAAAAAAAAAAGTATAGAAAATTTAGGACACTTGTATCTCCTAATTTATGTATCTTGGTCAGCTTCTCCACAAGCTTACCTGATTGTTTATATACTTTATACTTATTAAAGTATACATTTTTAAATGTTAGCCTATTAATTTACTCAGATAATCAAATTATCAAGCATTACAGTGTTGAACTATTAAAAGTACACAATGTCTAGTGAACAATCATAGGTTTACCATAATTTCACTTCTCTTTCAGTTTCTGTTTAAACATGGAAAGAATATATCCGGCAGAATTGCAGCTTTCTGGAAGTAATTTTCCTGGAATTGGATAAGGATCAGTGAAATAATGACTCCATTATTTGTTCTTAATTCTCTCAGTGTTTTTGCATTCACAACGTTACTGGAGAATAACTGGCTCAATAAGCATATCGTACTCTAAATAATAAAAATACAGCCATGGTAAAACAGATGCCTTTGTGGTATTAAGACTAGGGAGTTAACACAAAAGATTATGTAACCTGTGTTCAGAAAAAAATGTCAGTATCAAATGGAGAATAAGAGATCAAAATGAATATAGCATAGGAATAACATTTGACCAGAAATTTTAAGTTACTATGTTTTTAGGGGTGTTAAGAAAGTCTTGTTCTTTGGTTTATTTTACTGTTTTGATTGTGATCATGTGTACAAATCCTGACAAGCATAAACTTTCTCAAACTTCATTGTCCAAAAGCCTCATAAAATCAACCTATTCACCTTATTAAGGCAATTTACAGAATTTTAATAGGCTCTTCCTGTGCCAAGGGTATGTATGATTGTGAAAGTAAAGCCTCACAAAGTGAAATAAATTCTCTTCTATACCTTTAATGATTTCTAGAATATGCGTTAAAGAAGTCATCCCTAATAGTAAGGGTAACTCATGAGTAATAGACACAGTAGAATTGTTGAGTACGTTTTTGTATTTGCCCAGTTGCGTATGGATTAATCTTTATACTTTTTTTTCTTTTTTACTATTTCAGAGTTGATCTGCTTTTCGTGTAAATTGTGTATTGTGGCTTAGTATAAATGTTGCCCAACTTGAATGTGAAACAGGAGTTTGGTGCTAGCAATGAGCTATTCTGGTAACTCATGAGAAATACATGACTCATGATTTCTTTTTTATTATTTCAAAAATATACTTGGAAAAATTTCTTAAAAACTAGCACTATTCTCTTTTTTCTCCTTAGCTTTCTCATTTCAGTAAAAGGAAGCCCAAGGCAATTTTTTTGCTCTCAGGGTAGGTGCAGGAAATGAAGAGTGGCTTGAGTAATGTCGTGGGCCAGCAGTTAGAAACCCCAATACTGGTACCGTCTGAGGACCACCTTTACTACAGCTGCTGCCATGAAAGTTCCAATGAAAAAATATATCACTTTTACAGAATTTATGACTAGAGGTATGGCAAAAGGATGTTCGTGGGAATTGCTGTCATAGGATGAGCTCCCAAGGAGGATGGTGTCATAGAAAGAATTTGGGCTTGACTTAGAGTAAATAGCTTGTGTTTTCATTTAGGAGTTAAACAGTTAAGTATCTGTAACCGTTAGCAAATCGCTCAGTTTGTCCAACTTGCAGTTTTTTCTCCAGTACTATACAATGTGATAGGCAGGATCAAATTAGTGTATTGTCTACTACGTTGTAACAAATCACCCCCAAATTTAGTGGCTGAAAACGACACTCACTTAATAGCTCATGGTTTCTCTGGGTCAGGAATTCTGGGGCAGCTTGGCAAGGCAGGTCTGCTCAGTGTTTTTCATGAGGTTGCAATCAATGCCACCTGGGGCTGCAGTTATCTGAAGGTTTCACTGGGGCTGGACCATCCATCTCCAAGATAGCTCACTCACATAGCTGGCAGGTTGATGCTGGCTGTTGGCAGGAGGCCTCAGTTCCCCTCCACCTAGGCTTCTCCACAGGGCTGCCTGAATGAATTCATGACATGATGGCTGAATTCCTCCAGAGCAAATGATCCAAGTGTACAGGCAGAAGCAGCAATACCTCTTTATGATCTAGACTCAAATTATACACATTCATTTCTGCAATACTCTATTAGTCACACAGAACAGCCTGTTTCATTGTGTGAGTAAACTACACAAGTGCATTAATACCAGAAGGCAAGAATCATTAGGGCCATCTTGGAAGCTGGCTACTACTGGTGTGTGAAAGCGCTTTCTTAACTGTAAAATGCTATACAGATGCTGAATGGTATTTTATATTTATACAGTGCCCTAATGAACCCAGAATATCACTTAAACATTGCCTTTGTTACCCTATTTAAAATGTCCCAATATAGGAATTTACTTGTCAGCAGCATGATATAATGTGATTATCAATTCATATGCCATGGCACACTTGGGAACCTCAAGCCTCAAATTTAGCTCACTATTTAGCTTATTTCTACTACAAGTGAGGTTAGATTACTGTTAACAGTGATGTCTTTTAGAAGGAACGATTACCTAAGTCACGTGACACCGTATATCACTAGGTATGACTTGCCACAATTAAGAGGTATAAGTGGTAGAGATGGTATGTTTTCTGCAACATAGGAGAATTTTGCTTAATGAATATATCAGTGCTCAATAAAGACCCAAGTAGTGACAAAGAGCTGGAACGTGACCAGTTAATAGTTATGTGATGGCTAACATAAACTGCACACTGTCAGACAGTATCCTAAGGGTTTCTGACGTGTGCAGTCATTTAAGCCTTACAGCAACCCAGTGAGTAGGTCCTATTAACAGAAGAAACTAGCAACAGAAAGGTTAAATAATTTGCCCAAATCATAAACCTAGTAAATGAATAGTTGTGGGGCCAGTATTCATATGCAGGTAGCCTAGATCCAGAGTAAGGACTCAGCCTTTACACTGTATTACCTTGAGTAAGTTATGAGTTTTTGTATTCTGCTGCCTTCTTCAACCTAACTCTGAAAATCAGGATTCTCCACTCTTAGAAGCATCAAATGCTCCAGCTCAAAACCTTAGAATTATCCTTTTCTTCCCCCACAACCCATGTCCAGTCTGTCAGCAAGTTGTATTGGCTAGAAGCCAAACTGGTACCCTCAATACAACCATCTGGATTCCTGCAATAATTCTTTAACTGGCCTTCTTGGTTTTCCTTGCCCCTCTAAGTTTACAGTGTAATCTCTCACAACAGTCAAAGGGCGAGTTTTAAAACATTAAGTCCGATATCACTTGTCTGCTCAAAACTCTGCAGTGGCTTTTCAGTAATGTCTTTCTGGTAACACCCTATTTAAAATCACAAACCCTACTATCTATCCCCTTTCCCAGCTTTATTATCTCTGTAGCACTTATCACTATGTATCATAGCGTATTTTAATTATCTCCTCCCATTGGAAGGCACTGATATTTGTTTTTCCCCTGCTGATTTCTCAGAGTCTGCAACAGAGCCTGGCATATTGTAAGCATTCAATATATATTCGTTGAATAAATGAATTAATTGATTTGTATGAAAACTTATGAGAATCAAAGTTGGGTACTGATCACAGTTAACCATTGAGCGCTACGTCTAAACTTTGTGCAAGTTTCATTTAATCCTCGCAACCACCTATGATGTAGTCTACAAGTTCCACCTTACAGGGTAGAAAACTGATGGCCGGAAGTCTGTTCCACAGCACAAAATTGTTCAGTTGACTTGGAACTTCTTTGCCTAGACGTGCTTCTTCATAAAGGACTAAGAATTCCTCTTGATCAGCCCTTAAGAACTGGGCACTCGCTTAAGTAACCTGAAATTGTCGGCTTAGGCGTCCACAGTAACCATGGTGACAGGACACCCTTGAGCAAAAACTAGAGAGCGAGATCAGAGACAAGGCCGAGCCTTGCGCACTCATACACACCTATTAAATCCTGAACACAGAGCATCGTATCAGAGCGCTGATCCGTCTTCGGTAGTGAAGAAAGTATCTAAGTTAAAACGGTAACAGGGTGACACAGCCACCACCGAGAGCACCCCGCTTCCGGTACAATCTGCGGTCACGTGGTAGGACGGGGTGCGGCGCAGAAGAGCCCTCCAGCCCTGCCTCTTGCCGCTCCCTTAGGGCGGGCTCTGGCCGGACCTACTTAACAGCATCCCCGCCCACCCCGGAAGTGGGGGCGGAGCTAATGAAGCATCGGCGCTCAGTGGGCGGAAGTGGCTGTGGGAGGCTTTAAGGTGCTTTAAATTCTCGCTGTCTTGGGAGCTCTCCCGTTTCAGTTGGAGTCGAGCTTCGCGTGACAGATGGCTGTGGACGTGAAGTCGCGAGCAAAGCGTTATGAAAAACTGGACTTCCTCGGCGAGGGACAGGTGAGATTCTCGGGTGGGGCTCGGAGGGCCCTGAGCGGGGAACGCCGGGCCGCCTCACACCGTCGCGGGTTTTCTCGTGGAAGCCAGCGGACGGGCCACGCTGCTCGTTCTGCTTGCGGGAGGCTGCCCAGACCCCTCCTGCGGCCCCTCTGTCCACCCTGGACATGAGACCTTGAGCGGCCTTCTCCGAAGAATAGACTGGAACGAGACGTGGACGGCCCCACCACGTTTCAAGCCGCCGCGAGTTTTTTCCAAGAACCCTGGGTTCCTTGCTTCCCCGAATCTAATAAAGTAGAAAGGCAAACACAAACCAAAAAAACTCTCACCAACTTAACTTTATTTCTCTTCTTCTCTCTAGTTTGCCACGGTTTACAAGGCCAGAGACAAGAACACCAACCAAATTGTCGCCATTAAGAAAGTGAGTTGCAATTTTTTTTCCTTGAGTCTCCTTGAAGATGTGTGTATCTGGGAGCGGTGTCTGGCCGTTTTACTTCTCTTGACCGTTTTCTGCTAGTGAGGAGTTACTTAGGTCATTTTCAAAGAAAATAGAATTTCTTAGTGTCTTGTGTTCCAACGTGGAACTCGGGTTGAACTTGTGTTTTGTTGCATTCATTGAAATTGAAATGAAGAGGAAGCTGTGTGTTATGTTTGTTCTATAAACGCAGACCTTGGAAAAGGGGACAAATACTGCTCGTCTCTTGGGTCCTCAGAACACCTGACCTTTCCAGGGCCCTATTTCTGCCTCACCTGAATCCACTTTGTATATCTGTATTTCCTGAGTACAGGTTTACCATGAAAGGCTTTCGCCAGCATTAATGACATTGCTGTGGTGCGGGTTTTTTTTTAATGGTTTCAGTAGCTTTTTTACTCGCATTCATTCAAGAAACTTCGGTCATATTTAGTTAACTCTCTATATACCAAGCACTTTCACCCTCGTTTTTTCATTTAATCCTCATAAGAGCCCATGAAGTAGGTAAAGTATTTCTATTTTACACTTGAGGTGGCTGAAGCTAAGAGAGATTAGGTGACTCATCAAGATGTCACAGATAGTAATTGCTAGAGCCAGGTTTTAGATCCAGGTGTCCTGCTCCCAGGTTGATTGCCTTTTCCCATACTACGGAAATCAATAACCTTCTCAAGAGAAGCTGGTTTCTTCACACCTCAGGCCTCTTGGTGGCTTAGGTGACCACCTTCCTTATTATTCCTGTTGCTGCTTTGAATCTTTCTCCTTGAAAATCCCTAATTCCTTTGAAGCATATCCCTCTCATACTCTTAACACCTGCTTCCCACTCTTCCTTTCCACAATCGTTCCTGCCATTGTTATCTTTTTTACTTTTTCTGACGTGTCTCATCTCCTTTTCCAGTTTATGTTCTATAAACCAATGCCATAGCTACTCCCTTGTGAAACCCTTAACTTTGTTAATTCTTTCTGAAGTTATTTTTCTGATTCTACCCCTGGTTCACTTTATTCTAGCCATACTGACCTTTCTGTCCCTTGAATACATTAAATTCATCCCAGTCCCAGTATCATTGCATTTGCTGCTCTGCCTTCTGGTTAGTATATTTTTACTCTAAAACTTGAGTAATCATGTAATCAGAAATCATGACTGATTCCTTATCATTTAGATCTCAGTCAAATATCTCCTGTATATACACGCCTTTGCTGGTCATTCTAGCTAAAACAGGTGTGCCTCCCTTCTTACCTGGTGTTCTTTGCATATTTCTCTATTATTATTTCATAGCGTTTATCAAAATCTAAAGTCTTTTACCTATGAGTTTATTTTCTGTTTACTACCACTTGAATTATATTTAGGACTGGGTCTGGTACATTTGCAGACACTCATTAAAAATGTATTGACTTGACTGATATAGTCTCTTCAAATTGGTATAATCTCATTGAATTCTGTGGTTTTCTGAAAATCCTAGTGGGTTTTCTTGTTTGCTTACTTTTATCATAAACTAGGATTTAGAATTCATCCTATTTCTCAGTGATAGACTTGTACCCCTTGAAAGTGACTCATAATGGAATATTCTTTTACATTTAATTTTTATTTCAAATAGTACATCTTTGTGGTTTTATGGAATATAACCTTTATGTAAATGAATATATAACCTTTAAAAATTGTGAGTCGTTATGTTATACATATGAAACTTATATAATAGTATACATAAACTATACCTCAAAAAAAAAAAGCAGAAATATTTCTCCTTCTACTAAACCAGTTATTTCTCAAAATATTTTTTTAAAAAAAGTCAGTTACTAGGCCAAGCATGCCTGTCTCCTCTACCCCTGGTTTTCACTCCTTGGAGCAATCACTTTCAACTCCAAAACTGTTTTCTCTGCTATTTACATCCATTTCTTTAGATAGTATGCTTATCATTATTTCTTGAGTGGTCTCTTTCCCTAGTTTTAGACATTTTCTATACTTCCTACGGTAAACATTGGAGATGTGGTGCTTGTGCACCTTCCTCTCCCAACACTCAATTTCTACTCCCACTCATTTACTGACATGTTTAATTTTACAAAAAAAGGGATAATAAGCTATGTATTCTGTATTCTTTTGCCTATTGTATTTCGGACTTTTAAGACATCATTAATCTACCTTATCCTTTTAAAACAATTGTATTGAATTTATGTTTCCCAATTTATTTAACCAGTCCCCTATGGTAGCCTTTTGGAGCCTTTCTCATTTTTCAGTATTTGTTTTATGTATCTCAACAATATATAGTGTTGCATACTTCTAAACTCTTTCTCTCCCTACACACACACACACACACACACACACACACAGGCATGCGCGCACGCAATATTCTTCTGCAACTTGTTTTTCTGAATCAGTATTATTTCTGAAATCTTCCAGATGGATACATGTAGATCTGGTTTATTCATGCTCATCAGTGATTAGATTCTATTATGTGGCTACACTAAAATTGGTCTATTCAAACTCTTGTTGATAAACATTTAAGCTGGTTTTTTTAAAATGTTTTACTTTTATACAGTCCTTCTACAGACATTCTTATACATATGTGAGTTTCTCTAGAGAATGTATCTTTAGTTGAAACCAATTATGAATTGTTGCTGCATAGTGACTACGCAGCAATGTCACCATATGTTGTCAAATTGCTCTCCAAAATGGTGGGATCAGTTTAACCTCCCACCACGTTCTCACCATCTTTGTATTGTCAGACTTTACAACAGTTGTCAATTAGGTGGATCGAAAATGGTATATGGTTGTTTTTTCAATTAATACTTCTCTGATTACCAGTGAGGTTGATCATCTTTTCCTAGATTTATTGGCTTTTTAGACTTTTTCTGTTAGGTTGCTTACATTTTTTTCTTTCCTGTTGATTTGGTGGGGAATTTCTTATATATTCTGGATACCGATCCTTTATCAGAAATTTGCACTGGAGATACCCTCGTTGCTGTAAACAATAAATTACTGATCTGTAATAAGAATAGAAGAGTATTTATTCAAGCCAAACTGAGGATTATAGCCCAGAAGACAGTCTGTCAGATAGCTCTGAGGAACTGTTCTGAAGAAGTATGGTTTTCAGCATAATTTATATCTTGTCAGAACAGAAAACATCAAGCATGACAGGGGTACATTCCTTCAAAGTTTCAAAAAAAGAAAAGAAAAAGATCAGCTGAAGACAGGTCACCGAGTACACAGTGAGTCAGTATGGCCATGGCTCCCGGGAAGGGAGCCTTATCATCAAAGCAGTACTACTACTGAAGTCTCTGGAAGGGAGGCATTTATCCCTATCTTCAAAATGGACATTCTTTACTTCGGGGACAATGCACCCTTTTTTTTTCAATGGTTAAAAGCAGATGTACAATGTGTGTTTGGTAGACCACAAAACAGGCTGTTCTAGTTAGCAAAAAGTTTGTTAAATCATGTATAAGCCAGAATGACTTTTCCGTACTTCAGTATGTAAAAATTTTTTCCATCATCATCTCCCAGTCTTTGGCTGGACTTTTAGTTGATTTATGGTATGTTTTGAGGCACAGATATTTAAAATTTTAATCTGGTTAAATTTGTCCATGTTTTTCCTTTATTGGTTCCCTTTTTTGTGTGCTTCCCTACCTCCAGGTTATAAAGAATTCTACTATATTTTCGTCTAAAAATTTTAAAGTATTGCTTTTCACATTTAGGTCTTCATTCCATTTGGAATTAAATTTTCTTTGTTGTGTAGTATGGGGATCCAGTATTTTTTCCCCAGCTCTCTCAACACTATTGATAGTATGTCCTTTTCCTGGTGAGTTGTAATGCCAAATTCCAGTTTCTACTTGGATCTGTTTCTGGGCACACTATTCTTTTTTACTGGTTGACTTTTTTTCCCCCCATCCCTGCTCCAATACAATAAGCCTATAATTACTATTGCCTTATAAAGTCTTGAAGTCTGGTAAGTCCCACATAGCTATTTTTCTTCAAAATTATCTTGGCTTACTCTATGGGTCAGTTGAGAAATTTGAAACAGATCAGGAGAATTTGAATATGAACTAGTTATTATATGCTACTCTGGCATTATTATTAATTTTGTTAGGTATGAGAATGGCATTATAGTTATGTAAGAAAATGTCCACATTTTAGAGGTGCCTACTTAAAAGTATATAGGGATGAAATAACATGAAGGCTGGGACTTGAAAAAGTGTATATTGTAGCCAGCAAAAAGGGGAGGATGAATGAATGAAGTAAGTACGGCAAAATATTGGTAATTATTGAATCTGGGTGATGAAGTAGATGGCTTCATGAAACTAGTCTATTTTTTATTATGTTTAGAAAATGTAATAATGTTTTAAATTATCTGTTCTTAGCTCTTTACTTTTCCATATAAAGTTTAGAATCCATTTGTCAATGTCCTTGAAAAATGCTCTTGTACTTTACATTTAGTTCCATTAAAGAGAATTGACATATTTGACGTATTTATGATATTGAGTCTTCCTATCCATGAACATGCTATCTATGTTTATTTTGATCTCATTTCTTAAGCATATTTTAAGAGTGCTTTATAGTGTTCATGGAAAGCTTCATACATCTCTTGTTGGCTTTATTCCTAAGTGCCTTATATTTTTTGGTGCTATAATAAATAGCCTACCTTTAAATTAAAAGTTCTATTTGTAGTATATAGGTGGGGGATATTTTTTAAAGTAGAATAATTGCTTTTCTGGAGTCGGATTTTTTTTTTTTTGTATTTTTGGTTACATTGTCATTGTATAAAGTAGTTAGCTCTTGTTCTTTAACCTGGTACTTGGTTTTGTGTAAGACTGAACCTGTTAATGCAGTTTGATGTGCTTATTCACAGTAACAACAGTTTAACCATTTTCTATATCCGTCGCAATTTGTAATTTTTCTTTTTGGAAAATGTGGTTCCTGGGAGCATATTGTTGGACACATTAAGCATCTTATTTTATGTGTTACGCATTTCCTCCAAAGTAGTCTAACTTGAAGTGCTCCTTTTGTTTATTAGCCTCTATGCGTTTAATTATTTGTTCCTCATTTAATCTAACAAAGATGTGTAATTCAAAACTTAAGGGGAAAGGAATGATAGGTACTTGATCCTTTCTTATATTGTTAATTTTGCCTTTCTGATTCATGATTCCCACTCCCTTCTTGCCTACTAATACTAGCTACATATGAGTTGCTACATATTTTTGCTATGTTTTTTTTTAAGAAATTTTTAAAATTTTAATTTATTTATTTTTGGCTGCTTTGGGTCTTTGTTGCTGCGCGGGGGGCTTTCTCTAGTTGTGGCAAGCGGGGGCTACTCTTTGTTGTGGTACGTGGGCTTCTCATTGCAGTGGCTTCTCTTGTCGCGGAGCATGGGCTCTAGGTGTGCGAGCTTCAGTAGTTGTGGCACTCGGGCTCAGTAGTTGTGGCTCGCAGGCTCTAGAGCGCAGGCTCAATAGTTGTGGCACACGGGCTTAGTTGCTCCACGGCCTGTGGGATCTTCCTGAAACAGGGCTCAAACCCGTGTACCCTGCATTGGCAGGTGGATTCTTAAGCACTGTGCCACCAGTGAAGTCCTTGAAGTGTTTATATATATGTATTGGTCTAAATAATTTAACATATTTCTAATGTGTTTGTTTTTTCCTCTGCCAGATCAAACTTGGACATAGATCAGAAGCTAAAGATGGTGAGTAACTTATTTCATGTAATCTGACAGAACAGGAAAGGTTCTTATTCTCAGTGAGGAAGAGAACAAAGTATTAATTAAAGTTAACAGTGGTTCTGGATAGTTATTGCAGGGTCCCAGAAGAGTAAAGATAGACTCAGGATAGAGATAGGATATTTGTGATTTTCACCATTTGGGTGTTCAGAAGAATATTCAAGTCACCTAAGTAGATGGAAGACAGCAATGTTATTAGTGACTTGTCTTGCTGTCTTCGTTACTGCTTTAGGTGTTGTTACAAACCATTGTTTCTTCTTCTTCTGAGCTTCTGATTACTTTGAAAATTCCGGATTCATGGAAGTATACAAAGCTTACTATAGAATAAATGTATGGAGGGGAAAGATTTTTTTTTACCCCTTCTTCCAAAGCCTTATTTGCTAGAGTGCTAAGTCCTATTTAGTCATCAAGAAATAGTTCCTATATAAAGGATCCATCATCTCTGTAATAACTAGTACCAGATTTTATTTTAAATGTTGAGTTCCATCCTTCACATTGGGCAAGATGGTATCTAATCACTAGTTTGCTGTTAGCTTAAAGAATCTGCCACTGATATTCATAAGGCAAGAGAAGGGAGCCATTAACTTCTCACCTATATGCTACACACTTGTGTACATGTTGTTCCAGCAGTCTTCAGATCTGATATCTCACAGATAACGTGAATACTTTTTTCACCATTTATCATAGTCTGTGCTAAGCTATTTTAAAAATAAAGCAATATAAAATGGAAACAGATATGTCATAAAAATTGTTATTTTTTTCCTGAGGAATAGTCATCGCTATTTCATCAGACTGACCTTTCCCAAAAAATACGTTTACAAGAAGGTTTGAGATTTCAGAATTATTTTTCACTTTTTTCTTTGCCTTTTTATGTAGGTATAAATAGAACAGCTTTAAGAGAGATAAAATTATTACAGGAGCTAAGTCATCCAAATATAATTGGTGTGAGTATGATCTAAGTTGTTTCTGGGATTTGGGACCCTGCCTTTCCTGAATGTGGTAGATGTTGATTGAAGGCTCAGCAAGATAAGTTGTTCTAGATGAGCCTTGCAAAAAGGCTGAAATTTATTTTCTATCCTAATTGTTCTTGTAGGCAGTGTCTTAAAAACTATACAACTGATGAAATAAATTAAATATTGGCATACAGGCTGATTTTGTCAGAGATCATTTTGAAGCCTAGAGAGCTCTAGCATGTGTAAGACCTTTAGCAAGTTCCCTTGAACTCTGTGCCATGGTCCCTACCTCATAGCGTTGTTATGAGACTGAATACACGTAAAGTACCTGGGATAGTGCCTGGCATAGAGAACACGCTCATTCAATGAATGATAGCTGCTGATGCTATTTGTAGGATGTTCTTAAGTACCAAGTTTGGGAATTTTTCTAAATTGGAGACTTAAATGAGGTTTTCATTAATTCATATCTTTATTATAACTCCAAAATTTGGAGGGAGAGGTTAAGTATTTAGTGAGTTTGTTTTTAATAGTAAGGTTTAGTATCCTGTGCTTCAAAGTACTAATTCCTAGCCAAAAAAAGGATAAATATTAAATTTAATAAAATTATTTAAACTTTACAGAGAATTATCAACAATCCAAATATTTGTTTAACTTTTTAAAAATTACTTTAATACTGTCAAGTGTTTAATAGAGAATCACATGTTGATTTTTTTAAAATTTTGCTTTGCAGCTCCTTGATGCTTTTGGACATAAATCTAATATTAGCCTTGTCTTTGATTTTATGGAAACTGACCTAGAGGTAAGATTAAAATTCCTGGAGGAATTTTTTTTCTCTATTTATCAAAAGAGAATCTGAATGTTTATTTTCTACCTTTGAAGATACTGGCAGTCAAAAGAATGCTTAATTTTGTTGAAATCTAGATGTGTTCTCAAGTCAAAGATCTTCTGAATCATTTAGCCATATTCCCAGGGTTAAATACAAGAGTTGGATTTCAATAGCATTGTGTCTACCAAGTTCCCAATACCTTATTGACATTCCTTTTTCGAAAAATGAGTGTTTGGCTTCGGAGGATTTGGAACTTCTTTGTGATATTATCACAGAATATCCTTTTGAAAGCCAGGTTTCTTTTTGAGAAAAATAAGATTTTATACTTCTCATTAATATTAATTGAATCTCAGTAATGGACATTCCAAGGATGTGGAACAAGTGGAATTCTCATACACTGCTGATGAGAATGCAAAGTGATGCAGCCACTTTGGAAAACAGTTAGGCAGTTTCTTATACAATTAAATATACACTTAAGGTACAATCTAGTAAATACTACCTCTACGTATTTATTTATCCAAGAGAAACAAAAACATATGACTACACAGATGTTTAGCTTTATTTGTCACTACCCAAACTGGAAACAACCCAAATAGCTTTCATTAAGTGAATGTGTAATCATAAAGTGGAATACTATTTGAGAATAAAAAGAAACAAACTACTAACATATGCAACAGTATAGGTGAATCTCAAATACATTATACTAAACGAAAGAAGCCAGGCTCAAAAAGCTATTGATATTGGGCTTCCCTGGTGGCGCAGTGGTTGAGAGTCTGCCTGCCGATGCAGGGGACACAGGTTTGTGCCCCAGTCCGGGAAGATCCCACATGCTGCAGAGCGGCTGGGCCTGTGAGCCATGGCCGCTGAGCCTGTGTGTCCAGAGCCTGTGCTCCGCAATGGGAGAGGCCCCAACAGTGAGAGGCCCGCGTACCGCAAAAAAAAAAAAAAAAGCTATTGATATTATATGATTCCATGTATGGTTTTTTGGAAAAGGCAAAATTGAAGGAACAAAAATGATCAGTGGTTGCCTGGGTAGGGAATCGAGGGGAGGATTGAGTAGAGAATGGCCTGGGGAGAGTTTAGGGGGTTATGAAACTATGTCTTAATTATGGTAGTGGTTACACAACTGGATGTGTTTGTTGAAATTCATAGAACTGTGAGATTAAAAGGGTATATTTTACCTATTTAAAAAAAAGAAAATGTGAATTTTTATCTCATATAACGAAAAGTCTAGGAATAAACTGACTGACTTGAGGCATAGTTCACAAATAATGCTAATGTGACACAGTCTTTCACTTTAACTCAATGTTTTCTCTCTGTTGCCTTGTTCATGGGTAGAATTTCTTAATATAGTGGCTCAGGCACTTGCAGGCTTCTGTCCTTAGAGTTTAATAATCCCTGAGGAAAGAAAGTGCTTTGTTCCCTTTGATTCTAGCACCAATATTTGCCTTGGCTTGGCTCACTTATCCATCCCTGAGCTAGTCTGGAAAGCAGGCTGCAGTGTGGTGACTGACCATGCCTGGGTCGTGTGTCTACCTCTGAAGTCTACAGGTAGCACACAGTCCTGTTTTAACCACGTTGACTAAGCTGGGAACAGATGGAGTGTTGAATGCTGTTGTCAGAAGGGGCTATGTATCTGGGGACAAGTGAAAACAACAGATGTTTGCTACATGGATGCCTAAAAACAAAGCAGTAGGACATAAAGCACTGCTTTCTTTCCAAACCAAAGATACTTTCCCTAACCATGTAATTGGAGGTTCTGACAGTACTTCCTAAGGAGAGTGAGGCAAGCTCTCTTGAGATTCTCCTCTATGAATAAATCCATTTTATGTCTGTAAATGATTTTATATAGTAGAGTCCATTTGGAATAATAAAGCTTACCTGTATATTGTATGCCTGCTTTACAGGTTATAATAAAAGATAACAGTCTTGTACTGACACCATCACACATCAAAGCCTACATGTTGATGACTCTTCAAGGATTAGAATATTTACATCAACATTGGATTCTACATAGGGTAAGGTTTTTAACCAAGTATTATTGCTTCTTCATGTTGTAGTCAGACTTTATGTAGCCAATTTATTACACAAAAGGTCTGAGTATGTAAATTGTTACAAAATAGAGCTGGGCCATTTTATCCAACCTTCTTCCTCTGTGTGCTCCCTTCAGTTCCACTACGTGGTGCTGTGAGGACTCTGAATTACTATATGAAACTTAGAAATGGAAGAGACCTAGTCCTTCATGTTTTTCATAGTTGAAGAGCTAAGTTGCTGACCAAAGTTACGTATTTTTTTCAAGGTCAGCAGCTGAAAACTGACAATAGTATTAGAACCTAGACATTTTGGCTTGAAGTCCAGTGTTCTTTGTGCTATACTGTTGTAATGGGAAAAAAATAAACAAAACCAAAAACAGTGGGAGTCTGGATTAAAATATGCAATGCAAAAATACCTTTGGAAAAATATTTCTAGTAGCTCTAAAATTCTAGGAAATAATGAAATAAAATTTCTGAAATGGCTGAGTCATTGTTAGGCGCATTCAGCTACTAGAACAAGGCTGATAATTTAGATAGGTAGATGTTCTTAGGCACCCTATTTAGATAAAATAGCTAAAAATAAGTAAGTTATAGTTAGTAATTCTCATACTTACACTTGGAATCCCTTTTAGGTTATTGCTAATATATTTTTAGCATAGATTGTGAAGACTGTATTCCTCATCCTTGTAAGTGCCTAATATTTTTATTTACTGAAGTTCATACATAGTGGGGTTTTGTTTGTTTGTTTGTTTTTGTTTTGTTTTTGGCCTCGTGGCTTGTGGGATCTTAGTTCCCCAACCAGGGATTGAACTCGGGCCCTCAGCAGTGAGAGTGCAGAGTCCCTAACCTCTGAACCGCCAGGGAATTCCCCATGTATATTGTTACTAAATTAAATAGCAGCAGCTATTTATTGAGTGCTTACTATGAGCCAGTCACTACACTAAGGCTTTTACAGGAAATATTAAATTTAATCCTCACAGCAAACCTGTGAAATAGGTTCGTGAAATTAAGTACCTTGACCCAATGTCTCACTAAGTAATATGGCCAATCTTATTTTGCTTTGTAGGATTTTATGTCAATAAAAATAATATTGGTGGTTGTTTAGATTTGGGGTGTTACCCCATTTCTGCTAAGTTTAAATTTAAGCCAACTAAATGTATCATTGTGATATTCTTCTCCACCCTGCTTACTTGTTTGTTTAAAACCTCTATTATATAGGACCTAAAACCAAACAACTTGTTGCTAGATGAAAATGGAGTCCTAAAACTGGCAGATTTTGGCCTGGCCAAGTCATTTGGGAGCCCCAATAGAGCTTATACACATCAGGTTGTAACCAGGTAAGGATTCCTTAACTAACTGAAACCTTATATTGTGTAGGATATACACAAATGATTGTGATTACACAGATGAGCATCATTTGTCTTCTCTGAACTTTTGGCAGAGTTCAGAGATTACTATTGGTACTTTATTAAAAATATAGCCCTTTTTTATATTGTGTATATCTTACCACAGTGAAAAAAAAAATATACAGCCCTTCCTTCAAACGGAGTTGAATTTAACTCAGTCCTCAGAGATTTACCAAGTTATTTTGGGGACTAATTTATACTTCTTATACAGTTTAGTTAGGTAGGTTAGAACTGTAGTGCCTATTCTTGTACATAAGCATGTGATTTGGGGGGCCTGTGTTTATTTTATTGGTCAGTCTTGGTTCCACATTTTATATCATTCAGTGTGAATGAAAATTCTCTAAACAAAGCAGTGCATTTATATTTGGGTTTTGCATATTATTAGTTGCTTCCATTTTCTGTTTATACTTCTTATGTATAAAAACTAAAAATCACATTAAATAGATAGGGATGGTAGATTTTATCTTGTCAGGATGACATTTGTTAATTTCTCTGACTCTTGTAAGGATCTGAGAAGTCATCAGATTCTCTATCCTTTTAAATTACTTTGTCACCTTTCTCCAGATCTCACTGAGTGTCAGTCACCTGAGCCCTGAGTAAAAAGTAAGGGATATAAGTAGTTGTTCATGTAATTTCTGGAAAGATTAAGCCCATCGTTCAGGAACACTGGGGACTCAGGAAAACAGGGACCCACATACATGAGTATTGTGTGCCACTGGTTTTCATCTACTCGTTTCTCATACTTTCTCTTCTTGCAAATCAAATGCTACTAATAGGTCAAATTAACGTGAGGACTGAGAATTAACAATTTAGATAACCTCGACAAGAGCAATTTTGGTGGAGTGGTGGGATGAAAACCTGACTGAAACGGGTTTAAGCGGATGAGAGAAGAGGAAATGGAGACAGTAAGAACAGACAACCAGAGAATGAGGGGTAACTGTTAGGGGAAGTGGGGTCCAAAGAATTTTTTGTTTTTTGTTTCTTTATATTTTAGTGTATTTTTTAAGGCTAGAAAAAACAATGGTATGTTTGACATTGATGTTAAAAATCTAGTAAGAACAAAAAGTTGATGTAGGAGAAAGAGGAGAGAATTGCAGGAGCAATATCCTTGAAAATAGGCAGGAGAGTGGGGTGTCAGTGCCCAAGTTGAGGGATTGACTTTAAAAACAATCATGGATAGTTCATCTGTAGTTATGGATGGGAAGGCGGATTGTGAGAATACAAATGACTGAAGGTGAGTCTGTAGAAATTTTTTTTCATTACTTGCATTATTTCAGTGAAGTAGGAAATAAGGTCATCAGCTGAGAGGAAGGATGGTGTTGAGGGTTCCTGGAGAAAGAAAGTGTTACTCATCTCAAAGTGGGAGAGTGAATGGACTAAGGGTGTATGTAATTTCCTGGCAGTAATATGGAACTTGTTGATTTTATAGCCAATTTTTCTTGAGTTAATATATCCATAAAAGTGCATTTCATCAGTAGATGATGTTTTGCTGAGGAATTTTCTCTAAGAAATATTTTAATTCCATCCTAAAATGACAGTATTTCTTTTTGTTCTTCAGGTGGTATCGGGCCCCTGAGCTACTATTTGGAGCTAGAATGTATGGTGTAGGTGTGGACATGTGGGCTGTTGGCTGTATATTAGCAGAGTTGCTCCTAAGGGTAAGTCTGGAATTGATGTACACACTTCAGTATTGTTATAGGAATTTGTTTTTATAATTTGTGTAATAATTATCTTCCCAGAGGTAATTCCCAGAGAGGAGTACCATCCTTGAAACAAAAAGCCAACAAACAGGTTTATAAAAAAAAAACTCTGCCAAGTACAACCTTTTTATTAATGCTAATGCGAGATGAGATCTCCCACTTAGGACAATAAAGGTTTTATTACAGATCATTCTGTGTTCTGAAATGTAACTATATATAATAAAACTCATTGGGTTGTAATATGGTACTGTCTCTACAGTAACTAAAAGTGTTAGGATAAACTTATGTACTTCTGGTACTTTTTTGTTTGGGCTGTTTAAAAGTACACTTTAAGAGATACGTAATACCAGCCACTGCAGATGCAACTCTGCATAACTTTAAATATTGTATGAGAGGAGCATTTTAGTTCTGTTCAAGCAGGGCAGACATGGTGGTCCTATAGCATTTCTCAAACCGAGACCATCTTACAATGAAACATCCTCTCCCTTCCCTCACTGTAGAGAAAGATGCCAACTTGGTAAGTTTTCTTTAGCTATGAAGTTTAGTTTAGCCCTTCTCAATGATGAAGGCAGAGGAATATTGGGAAATCACACTGAGGCTGAGTGTTTTTCCTTCTTACATTCCAGATTCCAGCCTCTACTCCCCCTCTCCTCAAGCCATGTGTATTTAAAGAAATGTGAACCCAAAACACAAAAATACAGCTATTTATTTCCTTGAACAGAGAAAATAGCTTCTGTACGCCAGAGAGAAGATACCTTCTTAAATGTCTTTTTTAGTTTAGTGTGAGTTCTATGCATCATTTTGAGATGCTCACCCTTCTGAATGCTTGTAGAAGAAACCCTCACATTTAGGCTTGAAGATGACATAAGTAATCCCTGTAGTAATGGGTCCTCTGAATCACCTGGTGTGACAACTATGCTACTCACAACAACAGAGTTTACTGGAAGGGTACATTTGAGAATCTGTTAACTCTCAAAAGCCCAGTTCATTCATGACCAAGACAGAAACGGAATTCCATAGCCCCTAGTGTTATGACTGATCATTCCATTTAGAAAGTAAGGAGAGAGAGATAGCAGTTGAGAATAAATGGGTTAGAAATTGTGGACCTGGTTGAAGTCATAGTTGGAGTCTTGCTAACCATTGGCATCGTTGTTGGAATTATTATTAAGGTTATGAAGGAGTTGACAGGCAGCCCTATTTGGTGAAGAACTGTACCATTTTGCCATATATTTTTCCAGCACAATTAAAGAAAAATGTTTCCTATTTTAAACTGTCTCTGTACTCATTTGAAAATATCCTTGGAAATGCTGTCCACGCAGTTCTAAATCTGTGGTGAGATTCTGCAGTCCAAATAGATAATAGTTGAAAGCCAGGATAATTCAGAAGATTTGCTAATATAAGCGTTTAACTTCTTTAAAGTGTTTTTTTCCTATGTAAATTTTATAGAAGGTTTAATAACTAGAAAACAGGAGCAATAATAAGTAAGCCTATATCCAACAAAGTAGTCTATATAGTTTAAAACATTTTAGAAGCAAATTGGTCTGCATTCTGACCTCTGAAAAGGAATTGAGAAATATTTATACTAATGGAGTATTATGTCACTAAATAACACAAATCTACTTTTTAATTTATGATCTGTTTATGTTTTTTTCTTAATCATGTTATGAAACATAGTGATTAATAGAAAATCTAAACTTGGATATTACCTACTGAGCAAATGCCACTATCTGGTCTAGATAGTTTCAAAGATAACCATTTTAGTTTGTAAATAAGAAGTAGTTTGGGGGAGACATTTTATGCTTTATAGGAAGGTCACTGGGCATCCTACTGGCCTGCATTAGAGCATTCCCTAGAGATGATGTGGTGATACAAAAATTTGATCAACCAGCAGCTGCCTGCCATACTCTTACTTCATCCAGATGGTGAGGATCCAGAGCTAATGGCTTGGCCTGTGGTTGATCTTCAGCCCTCTGACATTCCAATACTTCAGTTTGGCTGTATCAGCTCAGAACAGAGCTTCCATCAGTTTTTGCATAGGCTTCTGGATGCACATGGGTGTTAGAGGCTATAGGATATCAGATGTTCAAGAACGTTATTGTTCATGCCTATTGCATAAAAAAACTTGATGATTTTCTGGTATTTGGTTTGTGATCCCTGCCTCTCTGTAAAGACCTGAGAAAGAAAAAATAAATTTCTACAATGTCATTGTTCTTAAAAAGATGAATCTCAACACAGTTTTAAAAGAGAAGTCATGAGTGGAGTCATACTGAAAAGAACCAGAGGGAAGTCCCTCTTGGGTTCCTGTACTGTTGAACTCAGTACTTCTCTTCCTTTTAGGATTAATTGGACTCTTTTTCCTAAAACTGAAAAGTTCTCATTCATATGCTTAGTCACAATTGTATTGGTTAAATTCTGGTGTCCTCTAAGAAGCTGTTATAGAACAGGATAAAAGAACAATAAAGGGCTTCCTTGGTGGCGCAGTGGTTGAGAATCCGCCTGCCAATGCAGGGGACACGGGTTCGAGCCCTGGTCTGGGAAGATCCTACGTACTGCAGAGCAGCTAAGCCAGTGCACCACAACTACCGAGCCTGCGCTCTAGAGCCTGCGAACCACAACTACTGAGCCCGCGCGCCTAGAGCCCATGCTCCACAGCAAGAGAAGCTGCTGCAATGAGCGGCCCGCACACCGCAAGGAAGAGTAGCCCCTGCTCACCGCAACTAGAGAAAGCCTGTGCGCAGCAACAAAGACCCAATGCAGTCAAAAATAAATAAATAAACAAACAAATAAATATAAAAATACTGACTAGGACTTGGGAGGCCAAATCATTAAAAAAAAAGATTTATTTATTATTTATTTATTTTTGGCTGTGTTGGGTCTTAGTTGCAGCATGCAGGATCTTCGTTGAGGCGTGTGGGATCTCTCATTGTGGCGTGCAGGCTTCTCTCTAGTTGTGGCATGAGGGATTTCTCTTCTCTAGTTGTAGCACACAGGCTTCAGGGTGCGTGGGCTCTGTCGTTGTGGCACACGGGTTCCAGAGTACATGGACTCTGTATTGCTGCATGCGGGCTCTCTACTTGAGGCATGCAAGCTCAGTAGTTGCGGCACGTGGGCTTAGTTTCCCTGCAGCATGTGGGATCTTAGTTCCCTGACCAGGCATCGAACCAGCGTCCCCTGCATTGTAAGGCAGATTCTTTACCACTGGACCACCAGGGAAGTCCCAGACAGTGGATTTTTTTAGTCAACGTTGCATTGATGCTTAATACAATGAAGACATTTTAAAATAAAGTGATAATTATATCTTGAGGATTTTTAAGATGACAAGGCAAAAATCTCCCCCCCTCAGAAATTATCTCTAAAAAGAAACAAACATAAATGTTTGAAATTAGGAGGTGCCTGTAACACTATGCCAGAGGATATGAAGCCAGAAATGAAGAAGGCTAAAAGTCTTCAGAAACGGATACCAACTGAACGCAAAATTTGTTTGGCACACAGAATCCTGGAGTTGCTTAGCAATGAGAGTGATCATTGATGGCAATAATGAGGTGCAGGACTGAAAACAGAAGGGTTGGTTGAAAAACCTGTATATTGACCACTTAATAACAAGGTCCCCGACACGACCAGGTTACTTTCCTTCCCCCAGCTTTATACTTCCCCCTGACTTATTCCTCCACCAGGGAAAGGTTTATTCTCCAAAGAAACTGAACCAGGAATCTCTAGACATGGGCATCCTTAGACACAATGAAGGATGGGGGTGAGATGCCAGGGTGAAAACACGCAGATTACATGGAAGTCTGCAAACTAAACAGTAAAACCTCCAACTTATTTCCCTGTTCAGCTCCCAGAACCCTGGCAGCCAGTGTAAAACTCATTTTAACTCAGGTAAAAGATTAGAGGATCCTTCACTGGAAGAACTGAACGGTCCCAGAGAATAGACCCGTAGGTAACTGGCATTAAGCTACCTGTCCAATCTTTCTAGATAAAGGCCATGAGTTAACAAGCTCTTTTCATAGATAGAATGCTTTGAATCAACTTTTTTAGTACCTTACCTTTAAATATGAATGGTTAGCCAGTGATCACCAGATAGTTATCAAGGATTTTCAGGTATTTAATGACTACTTCCAACATGTAAGGATAACCAGATAATTGGCAAGGATCATCAGGTATTTGATGAAAGCGTCCAACATGAATGACAGACTGAAACAAACTAAAAAAGAAACTTGGAAAAAATAGAAACTATCCGGTAGCAGAACAAAATTCATCCTCGCCTCCTCACCTGCACCAAATCTTCAGAGAACTGAGAGAATATACTGCATACATAAAACAAGAATATGATGCTCTTTTACTAAAGGAACAATCAAAGAATAAAGTATACTTGAAATTTTTCAAAAAGGATAACTAAAAGCAAACAAAAATAGTAGAAAAGTAGCTAAAGAACTCTTTCATTAAATAGAACCAAAAGATAAAAGAGATGGACTATAGTAGGGAAAAGATAAGAAAATTAGGAGATTGATCCAGGAGTGATCTTAGGATATAGCAAAGGAGAAGAAAGAAAATCGAGGGTAGGAAATTCATAAGAAAATAGCCCAGCATTGATGGATGT
The DNA here is from genome assembly GCF_951394435.1 of Stenella coeruleoalba. Classification (NCBI taxonomy): domain Eukaryota; kingdom Metazoa; phylum Chordata; class Mammalia; order Artiodactyla; family Delphinidae; genus Stenella; species Stenella coeruleoalba. The sequence continues at coordinate 55,222,184 of NC_137148.1, forward strand.
GAATAGGTTGGAAGTGCCATAAAGATTCTGCACAATGAATGAAAGAAGCCCCCATGCCCAGACACATGGTGAAATTTCAGAATACCGGGGGTTCTTAGGAAAAAGCCTTTATTTCCACAGAGAGAAAAAACATGAAAAGCTTACACAGAAACCAAAGTAAAGGATTAGGGAAAAGATGGCATCAGACTTCTCAAAAGCAACATTGAAGACAACAGAACACATTGTGAGGGATCCAAAGTCCACGCATTAGGCAGCTCATTTAAATTTCTTACATCAGACAAAAACAGCCATCCTTAAAATCTGGTTAAATTGCAAGCTTGCTCACAAAACTAAGGCTATGATGATGAGTGTCCCTGTCTTCAGATCTCGTAATACAATTTACGTTGGTGGTTTGCAAAGTAGCAGAGGTATAAGAAGGTATAAGAAGGTAGAAGAAGAAGGTATAAGAAGAAAATGTGAGCATGTCTAAAAAGATTTATGGGGACTTCCCTGGTGGTCCAGTGGTTAAGAATCTGCTTTCCAGTGCAGGGGACATGGGTTCAATCCCTGGTCAGAGGAACTAAGATCCCACATGCTGCGGGGCAACTAAGCCCGCATGCCGCAACTACAGAGCCCATGGGCCGCAACTAAGACCCGACAGCCAAAAATAAATAAATATTAAAAAAAAAGATTTATGAAATGTTATTTAATATCCCTTCTAGTTTCTATTTTATTCACATTTAATATACATGATAGCACGCTATTATAAATACATATTTTAAATAGGGGTTATGTTAAGTCTGGGTCCAATCAGAATATAGAAACCACACATTAATTTGAAAAGGGAAGCTTAATATAAAGAATTATTAACTATGACAAGAGGTTGTAGTAATGAGGGATTGACTAACAAAAAGTAAAGAGAACTCTAAAGAATGTAGGAATAGCAGATATAAAGAGCAGTCACCCTTATACCTAGGGGTGACGCTAGGACTAAGGACAGAGCACCCAATGAGAGGACACCCAGGGCTGAGATCTAGACCTCTTGAAGAGGACACAGTGTGGCTCACTGGTTGACCGAGAAGCTGCTGTAGAGCTGTGCTGAACTTGCTGAAATCTGTCTTCTTAGATGCTGAGGAAAGCTGTTCAGGGTATTTCAGGTGCTGAGGAAAGCATTTCTCTAGAGGCACTGCTACAAAACCATCTGCAGGGCATTCTAGAGGGAAGCTGCTGGCCTCCATGCACTGTTGGAGCTGAACACTGGAGAAACTGGTCACACTGCAGGAACCTGGTACCAATTCTAGAAGCTGAGAGTGGTGCAGGAGCCTGCCAGGCAAGCCGACTGGAACCAGGAAGCAAAACTTTTCTTCCTGTGATGTCTCTCCAGCATTCTCTACTGACAAAGCTTCACTTGGCAAAGGAAAAATATTTAAAGGGCCCAGATCCATTTTTATGGAGAGTCAAAAAGGGTGAATTTGGAGTATATTGATAACTGGCAGAGGTGTTTTTGTTATGTTTTGTTGCTGGTAGAGGTCCACAGTAATAAAAATGTTGGAAACTTGGTACTTAATTTCATGTCTTCCCAGTGATTCTATAAACTTTTTCATTGCCTTTAACAGTGCCAAAGGCCTCTTAACTCACAGAGTAGAGAATACTCCTTTTTTTTCTTTCCTGTATACTTACATGTCTGAGAAATGAATTGGAAAATAATGTCTTTGTGTAGCAAAGATTTTGATCATTTCTTACCAGCTTACTGACGTTTAACTTATAATTATTATTTTTTTACATCTTTATTAGAGTATAATTGCTTTATAATGCTGTGTTAGTTTCTGCTTTATAACAAAGTGAATCAGTTATACATATACATATGTTCCCATATCTCTTCCCTCTTGCATCTCCCTCCCTCCCACCCTCCCTATCCCACGCCTCCAGGCACTGAAAGCACCGAGCTGATCACCCTGTGCTATGCGGCTGCTTCCCACTAGCTATCTACCTTACATTTGGTAGTGTATATATGTCTATGCCTCTCTCTCGCTTTGTCACAGCTTACCCTTCCCCCTCCCCATATCCTCAAGTCCATTCTCTAGTAGGTCTGTGTCTTTATTCCTGTCTTACCCCTAGGTTCTTCATGACATTTTTTTTTCTTAAATTCCATATATATGTGTTAGCATACGGTATTTGTCTTTCTCTTTCTGACTTCACTCTGTATGACAGACTCTAGGTCTATCCACCTCATTACAAATAGCTCAATTTCGTTTATTTTTATGGCTGAGTAAATTCCACTGTATATATGTAACTTATAATTATTTATCCTCTTAAAGTTGGCCAGTATACCTCTTCAAAGAGAGAATTTGCCAAGAGATTGTTTAAATAATATTGGAATAGAGATGTGTTCTCTTGCCTCCCAGCCTTTGCACCTGCCCTTTTGCTAGGATAGTTTTCTTCTTCCATCTTAGACTTTTCTTTCGGCAACTCTCATCTTCATCTGTCAACTTTCATGGCCACTTCCTGTAGGAAGCCTTCCCTCACCTGTCCAGAGTGGGTTAGGTGCTGTTCCCATATGGGCTAGGATCCTATCCTGTGCTCTCACTGAACACATCATCTTGTAAATACTGCTTTACTGGTATCATCGTTGTTCACCATGTCCACCCCAGGGGAGAGCAGGGACTGTCTTGTTCCCTTGTTTAAATGCCTAGGGCTTAGCACAGTGCCTCTTACATGGTAAGTGTTTATTAAAGATGAGAGGCGTGAATAAAATGGACAGTATGGTACTCTTTACTTGGATAGCAATGGCAGGATCTAATGCCGTATCCAGTATGCCTCAGACTAAATTTTTGTTATAGTTTAGTGTTTCTTATTAAATTAAATTTATAGTATTATTTATGTAACAGCTATCAAAAACTATCTTGAAGTGGCTGCCTCTCACTTTCTTTCAGGTTCCTTTTTTGCCAGGAGATTCAGACCTTGATCAACTAACAAGAATATTTGAAACTTTGGGCACACCAACGGAAGAACAGTGGCCTGTAAGCCTTCATACATGTTCTTTGAAATTTAGTTAGAATTCTGTATAGTGTATAACGTGAATATTACTTAAAGAAATGTACTAATTGTCTTAATTTATTAATAATATATACTCATTGCAAACGTTATACAAAGTGAAAGTTAAAATTATGATATACCATCCAGCCTTCTATATACTTATAGCCCTCCCCCATCCCAGTAATTCCCATTCCAGGGTTAATCACTCTTATTTTGTTGTAAAGCCTTGCTATGAGGATGCACACACAAACACAAATGCACATATAGACATATAGAGTTGCTTTTTCTTTTGTTCTTTAGCAAAATAGGGATCACACCATACACATTTTTTTTGCAACTAACTTGCTCTTCACTTAATATTATTGACCTTTTTCTTTTTAAGCCATATAATATTTAATTTTATGGATGTTCCATGTTAGTTTATCAATATCTTGATGGATTTGGGTGTATTTATTGAATTTTCACTAACACAATCAAGATTTTTTAGTATTATAATTTTTTTGTTGTTGTTGGCCACGCTGCATGGCTTGCAGGATCTCAATTCCCCAAGCAGGGATTGAACCTGGGCCACAGCAGTGAAAGCCCAGAATCCTAACCACTAGGCCACCACCACTAGGAACTCCCTGTTATTTATTTTTAAACCATTACGTGTCTATAAAAAAGAAATACTAAATCTGTGATAAAATTTAAAACAATATAAATTGCTAAATTTTATATATTACAGTTCAGTGAAATTCTCACTTGTTCATTCTTTTTTTTCTTTCTTTCTTATTTATGTATGTATGTATGTATGTATGGCTGCGTTGGGTCTTCATTGCTGTGCGCGGGCTTTCTCTAGTTGTGGCGAGCGGGGGCTACTCTTCGTTGTGGTGCGCGGGCTTCTCATTGCGGTGGCTTCTCTTGTGGAGCACGGGCTCTAGGCATGCGGGCTCAGTAGTTGTGGCTCGCAGGCTTAGTTTCTCCGCGGTATGTGAGATCTTCCTGGACCAGGGGTTGAACCCATGCCCCCTGCATTGGCAGGCGGATTCTTAACCACTGCACCACCAGGGAAGTCCCATTTGTTCATTCTTAAATTATAATTGAAGGGGCTTCCCTGGTGGCGCAGTAGTGAGAGTCCGCCTGCCGATGCAGGGGACACGGGTTCATGCCCCGGTCTGGGAAGATCCCACATGCCGCACAGTGGCTGGGCCCGTGAGCCATGGCCGCTGAGCCTGCGCGTCCGGAGCCTGTGCTCTGCAACGGGAGAGGCCACAACAGTGAGAGGCCCGCGTAACGCAAAAAAATAAAAAAATAAATAAAAAATAAAAATTATAATTGAAGACCTTTTTATTTTCCTTTCTATTATAGCCTCATATTCTGGGGAAAAAATAATTACTAGAAAAGAGAAATTTTGATCAGTCTCTTTATCTTCTGGTTAAAACGATAATGAAATTATCTGAAACTGAAATTGAGTTTCTTTTGTGCTGTTACTTCCTCAACTTTCTAATTGAAAGTTGGCTGTATGTTCTAATTGTGAAATACGCTCTTACAGCTTTCATTTATTGAACACTTATTGTATGCCATTAATGGTAGGGTTTCATAAATTATATTTAATTCTCCCAACAATCCTATTAAGGTAGGTACTGTTGTTCCCATTTTACAGATGAGACAACTGAGGTTTAGTGAGGTTAAGTAACTTGCCTGAAGCTACCCAGTGTCAGAGCTAGGGCTGCAGTCTGGGTCTTAGTGACTCCAGAGCCATGTTCATAATATTTATTCTGTACTATTTGACATGATTTTCTAAATAGTAGTTGCTTACTGATGTTTTCCGTGGATTTTTAAAAATTCTTATTTTGATTTACATGCAGAAGGAAATACAGAGATACCCCTTGCACCCTTTACCCAGCTTCCCACAGTGGTAACATCTTGCAGTTAGGATAAAAATCACAACCAGCATGCTGACATTGATACAGTTAATATATAGGACATCACCACAAAGAGCCCTTTTACAGTCATACCCACTTTCATTCCACTCATACTCCTTCCTTAACCTCTGGCAATCACTAATATGTTCTCCATTTTTATAACTTTGTCATTTCAAGAATGTTATAAATGGAGTCATATAATATGTAAGCTTTAGGGATTGATTTTTTTTTTTTTTTTTTGCGGTACGCGGGCCTCTCACTGCTGGGGCCTCTTCCGTAGTGGATAGTGGAGTACAGACTCCGGACGCGCAGGCTCAGCGGCCATGGCTCACGGGCCCAGCCGCTCCGCTTGAATTTTTTTTCACATTCAACATAATTCTCTGGCGATTTATCCAGATTGTTGTGTGTATGAATAATTCGTTCCTTTTTATTGATGAGTGGTATGAATGTACCACAGTTTGTCTTAACCGTTCACTCGTTGAAGAACATCTGCATTGTTTCCAGTTTGGGGCTATTACAAATAAAACTATTATAAACATGCATGTACAAGGGAATTCCCTGACGGTCCAGTGGTTAGAACTCTGCACTCTCACTGCCAAGGGCCCAGGTTCCATCCCTGGTCGGGGAACTAACATCCCACAAGCTGCACGGCCAAAAAAATTCACATACAGGCTTTTGTGTAAGCATAAGCATTTATTTCTATGGGACAGATGACCAGGAGTGCAGTTGTTGAGTCATGGGTTGCATATTTAGCTTAAGAAACTGCAAACTGCTTTCCAAAGGGGCTGTACCATTTTTTATTCTCACCAGCAATCCTCTCTGGCATTTGGTGTTGTCACTTTTTTACTTTAAGCATTCTGAGGGATTTTCTCTTCCCTAATGACTAATGAATAGTGTTGAATATCTTTTCATGTACTTATTTGTCATTTGTATAGCTTTAATGAAATGTCTCTTCTTGTCTTTTCCTTGTTTTTTAATTGGATTGTTTGTACTTCGGCTGAGTATTGAGCACTTTATATATTTGAGATACTCGTCCTTTGATTGTATATGTGGTTTGCAAATTTTCTCTTACACTGTAGTTTGTCTTTTCATCCTCTTCACAGTCTTTCCAGAGTAAAAGTTTTTAATTTTGATCAAGTCTGTTTTTATCATTTTTCTTTTTATGAATAATGCTTTTGATGTCAAGTCAAAGAACTCTTGTCCTAACAAAAAGATATTCCTGATGATTTTCTTTTTCTTGTAAGTTTCATAGTTTTACATTTAAAATTTAAGTCTGTGATCCTTTTTGAGTTAATTTTTATATGAGGTATGAGATTAAAAATGTCTTTGGAGGGGACAGTGTTGTTTATGATACCTTTCCCTCTGTCAATACCACAGTCTTAATTAAGTAGCTATATATTAAGTCTTGATATCAGGTAGACTGATTCCTCCCACTTCTATTCTTTTTCAAAGTTGTTTTTAGCTATTTTAGTTCTTTTTCCTTTCCATATAAATTTTAGAATAACCTGTCTATATCTATAATAATTTTGCCAGAATTTTGGCAAGAATTGCATTAAACCCGTATACCAATTTGAGGAGAATAGACATCCTTATGGTGTTGAATCTTCCAATACACGAACATGATAGGTCTCACCATTTATTTAGAGCTTTGATTTATTTCATCAGTGTTGTATAGCTTTCAGTATATGAGTCCTACACATGTTTTGTTAGATTTTCACCAGAGCATTCCATCATTCTTTTTGAGTGATTCTAAATGGTATTGTTTTTCATTTCAGTGTCCACATGTTCTTTGCTAGTATGGAGAACTACTGTTGATTTTTTTATGTTTACCTTCCTGTAACCTTGTCTGCTCACTAGTTGTAGGAGTTTTTTAATAGATTTCTTGAGGTTTTCTACATAGATCATCATATCATCCGTATGACAGTTCTATTTATTCGAGATCTACATGCCTTTCAATCCTTTACTTACGTTTGAATTATAAAAATATTTTTACAGGACATGTGTAGTCTTCCAGATTTCGTGACATTTAAGAGTTTCCCTGGAATCCCGTTACAGCATATCTTCATTGCAGCAGGAGATGACTTGCTAGATCTTATACAAGGCTTATTCTTATTTAATCCGTGTACTCGAATTACAGCCACACAGGTATTTTAGCATATCTTTAGAATTTCTTAAGATTTTCTAACATTCTTTAAATACCGAAAAGATGTGTTTCTATTTTGTTTTAAGGAGTAACAAATTTTATTTTTTCCCTAAGCTACAAGCACTATTCAGACTGGTATTAAAGTATATGATGCACACAAGTACAGGAGAGTTTATTCTTGCTTAAACACATATAAATATATTTCTATTTCATAATTAATTTGCTTTCAAATAGTTCACTAGAGAGGGAAAAAAGGTTATTGTATTTGTTAAGGCATTGGTATATTTCAATTAAACTCTTATGTATTAAGTAAAATTTTGTGCTAAAATCAGTGCCAAAAGTGCTTTGTTTTTTCCCCATAAAATGCAGTTCAAATATGCATTCTGGTCATTGTCACAGTCAGAAAGTGATAATAGGGAGAAAATGGTATAGTCTGATACAACTGTATACTTACAGGAGATTGAAAGGTATTCTAAACAGAAAAACACTGAAACTGAGTTTTTTAAAGGAAATAAGAATGAAACTCAAGAAAAACGTGGAAGACCAAGAATACCTGCTCTTATAAAAGAAGAGAGAAATGTTATCCAATACAAAAATATAAGACCTATAGATTTGAAAAGGTTTATTTCTTTGTTTTAAAAACAAGCACAGAAAACTGGGGCAGGGACAGGCAGTGCAAAAACGCAACACGGTACAATGATTTGCCTTCATAAAGGAAGAGACCAATTGAAATGTCACAAATCTTCATATCTCACAAAACATATTAATGTACAATATATGAGGAATACAAAGTGGATTTTTTTTCACTTAAGTTTATTACAGACTACCAAATCATTGTTTAATGCATTTACTTGTACAAGCCTTTTCTTTGTAGCAGTACATGCCACATTAATATATATATACTAGATATTTTACCATTGGAATTACTCTTCTAATTTCAAACAAGTAACTCATTTTTACCTTTTCACTCATGCATATATGCATATTATCTCCATCATAAGAAACTTGAGACCAGGTCAGATTATCTAGAAAGTTGTTTTCATTAATAGTAAAACTCAAAATATATAGAAAAATACTAGTTGTGATGACTTACTTGGGTTGTATTTTGATAGAATGAATTTTTTTAATGGGTTTTGGCTTGTAGATATCTAAAAGTTGGAATGAGTTACTCTTCTTAGATCTCTATGTAGCTCAAAATTAGTTTAATTTACTTATGGAACTGCTATGATTTGCAAGTAATATTTTATAAATGCAACTCTTCTGAAGTAAGAAATCTCTAAATTATTACTGCATATGATATTACGTTGGCAAGTAGGGGGAGGTATGCTTGACAAATTTATATGGCTTCTTTTTGTTCATAAAAGAATTATCCAAAAGGAAATACCTTAAATTTTTGTGGCTATTGAACAGTACTATGATGCAGATAAAGTATGAACTTTTGTCATCTAGAATAAAACTGTTTTTATTGGAATTTTGGAACTAAGTAAAAATATCATATTATAGAACATTGGACTGGTAGTAAATAGAAGTAACCTTGGGTAAGTCCTTCCAAGTAAAATTTCTATTAATCTGTAGTGGATTGTTGGATTTTAATCCATTGTTTCCAACCTATCACATCTTTTTAAAAGCTTTATTTTTAAGAATTTATGTGATTTGGAATTTGAATACATATAGATGTGACAAATAAACTTGGAAGTTCTTTTTAAACAAGTCTGTCTCTGTGTTTTGAACTACAGAGCCTATAATGTGTAGGGAGATGAATTTTACAATATCTTACTACGGATATTTTGTACTTAGTATAGGCTATTGTGGAAAAATTTGAAGGTAGTGTCTTTTTCTTATAGTAATGGAATTATCAATCAGTCTTAGGCTGCTAGATGTTTATCTGTAGTAATCTGCATGTCGAAATACTTGAAATTAAGTTTGCTTGGGGAGGGGGTGTATTCACATAGTATATTTAATGCTCCTTACAATTTTGGCAGTTAGCTTTTCTTAAACACAGTTCATATATTCACTTAAAACCTTACTTTCTGTGGTATCTTTTCTTCTGAAAGGCATTGAAAACTAAGTATTTCAGTAATCGGCCAGGGCCAACGCCTGGATGTCAGCTGCCAAGACCAAACTGTCCAGTGGACGCTTTAAAGGAGCAGTCCAACCCAGCCGCGGCAACAAAACGGAAGAGAACAGAGGCCTTGGAACAAGGTAAAACGCTCATTTTCACAAGAAATGAAATGAATTCAGAAAACTCCAGATAGCTAATATAGAGCTAGTGACTGAAGGGCAGCTAAGAAATGTAGACTGTGACCTGTTTACTTGTATAAATTTAAATTGGATAAAGTTGAGTGTGGTGTTTTAGCTATGTTTACTTCCATTGAGAATACTTACATCATGCTTTTTAAAAGGACATGGGCACTTTTGAGTATACCTCAGAGTTACAAGTACTGTCCATGTGCATCCTGCTCTTTTCATAAATTCCTTCTGGTACACTGTATGCTTAATGTTTAACTAGTGCTATTGGAAAATCAAAGCGAGTAAAAATAGAGGTAGTTGGAATGCAATGACTGGTTAAAATTGCTATAAGATTAAATGTAAACAACCTCATTTTTCCCCCCAGGCGGATTACCCAAGAAGCTAATTTTTTAGTTACAGAGAACACTGGACAATATTGTACTACTGAAGGATATAGTGAAAAAGGCACAATAGTAAACATTAATTAAATGCTTTAAAAGAAATCTGTAAATATTCTATTCATGTAAAATATGTAAAACTGGGTTATTTTATTAAATGTATTTTAAAACAAACTTAATTCTGATTTTTCTGATTAGAGTGCAACAGTAAGATAAGTTTAATTCTCTGAAATGTAGAGTTGAAAATGCATTAAGGAATTCTTAATAAAAATAACTATCAGTTATTTTAATGATCTGGCCCATATAGCATTACAGATTTGTAGTAAAGGGGGTATTATTTTAAAATAGAAAGATAGTAGTAATATACCAAATACCTGCTACCCTGACTTAACATATGTTAATATACTAAATAGGAAAAAAAAATAACATTACAGATAAAATTGAGCTTCCTTTAACCCTTTAATACATCATTCCATTTTATTTTTTCCTTTTTACCCTCCCCAAAAGAGAATGACTCTCAGGAAATGAGTGTGTCCTTCCATGATTTTATACTGCTATAAGAATGCATGTAGTAGTATACAGTACTGTTTTGGGTCTCACAATTTGAGTGGTAGACAGTACCTCTCATACAGCATTTTTATTCTTACTCAAAACTTTAAAACTTAGTTCCCAGTTCTGTAGGTCAGTTACCTCTCATGGCTCAACTGTTTTTTTTGCATAGGCCAATATCAAGGTGTCAGTTGGACGCTGGGCTCTTCTCTGAAGCTCTAGGGAAGAATCTGCTTCTGAGTTCATACAGTTCATGCCATTTTAATGCTCATGCCTCCTTATCCTTGCTGGTTGTCAGCCAGGGGCCTCTCTTAGCTTCTTAAGGCAGTCCACTTGCCTTGTTGCATGTCACTCTCCATCTACAAACCGGCAACAGTGTCAAATCTGTCTGGCTTCCTCATCGCTGCCAAGAGAGAAAATTCTGCCTTTTTTTTTTTTTAAAGGACTCACCTGATAAATGATGTCAGCTCACTAAGGGCTTAATTATACATCTTAAAAATCCCTTCATAGCAGTTACTGGATTAGTGCTTGAATAATCAGGACAGGAATCATGAGAGGGCCGTCTTGAGAATTCTGTCACATGGACATTTAGGTTATTTAAAAAGGATTGTCTATATGCACATGCAAGCGTTTCTCTAATGTACATACTTAGAATTGTAATCGTGAGGTCATAGTGTGCATTTTCAATTAGTGTTGATATTGCCACATTTCTCCAAAGTAGTTGTATCAGTTTACACCCCCAGTAGCTGTTCGGTAGTTCTTAAAACTGAAGAAGCCCCTTACCTTACACTGTATACAGAAACTAACTCAAAATATATCAAAGACCTGAACACCAGGCCTAAAGCTATAAAAATTCTTAGAAAATATCATAGAGGGAAAGCTTCATGACATCAGATTTGGCAGGGACTTCCTGGATATGACCCCAAAACACAGGCAGCAAAAGTAAAAAATAGACCATTTGGACTATACCAAAATTAAAAGCTTGTGTGCATCAAAGGAACGTAATCAATAGAATGGAAAGGCAACCTATGGAATGAGAGAAAATATTTGCAAATCATGTATCTGATAAGGGGTTCATATCCAGAATCTGTGAAGAATATATGTTGTTGTTATAGTTCAACAACAAAATCCAAATAAAAAATGGGCAAAGGACTTGAAAGAGACATTTCACCAAAGATGATATAGTAATGGCCAAAAAAACCCATGAAAAGATGCCCAACATCACTAATCATTAGGGAAATGCAAGTCAAAACCAGAGTGAGATTATCACCTTGTACCTATTAGGATGACTACTACCAAAAAAACCCAGAAAATAACAAGTGTCAGTGAGCATGTGGAGAAATTGGGACCCTTGTAAACTATTGGTGGGAATGTATAAAAACAGTGCCAGCAGCTGTGGGAAACTGTGGTGTTTCCTCAAAAAATTTAAAATGGAATTACCATATGATCCAGCAGCTTCACTTCTGAGTATATACGCGAAAAAATTGAATGCGGTATCCCAAATGAATGCATTCGTTAACCTTTATGTAAGAATCTATTTCACTTCATCATCTCTAGCATTCATACTGTTTGGGGTCTTTGCTAATTTGATACCTCATTCTAATTTACTTTTCTTTGATTTCTACTGTGTTGCTAATCCCTCCTCTGTGAACTGTTGGTTCAGTTTTTTTTTTTAATACAATTTTTAAAGGTATTTTCCATTCAGCTATTACAACATATCAGCTGTATTCTCCATGTTGTAGGATACATCTTTGAGCCTGTCTCACACCCTATAGTTTGTACCCCCATTCCCCACCCCTATATGAACCCTCCCCCTGCAACCACTAGTTCTCTGTATTTGTGAGTCTGCTGCTTTGTTGTTAAATTCACTAGTTTGTTGTATTTTTTTAGGTTCTACATATAAGTGATATCATGCAGTATTTGTCTCTGTGATTTATTTCACTTAGCATAATGCCCTCCGAGTCCATCCATGTTGCTGCAAATGGCAAAATTTCGTTCTTTTTTATGACTGAGTAGTATTCCACTGTATGTATAGATACATCTTCTTTATCCATCATCTGTTTATGGACACTTAGGTTGCTTCCATACCTTGGCAATTGTGAATAATGCTGCTGTGAACATTGAGGTGCATGTATCTTTATGAATCAATGATTTGGGGTTTTTTTGGATATATACCCAGGAGTGGAATTGTTGGATCATGTGGTAGTTCTATTTTTAGTTTTCTGAGAAACCTTCATACTGTTTTCCACATTGGCTGCACCAGTTTACATTCCCACCAAGAGTGTATAAGGTTTCCCTTTTCTCCACATCCTCGCTAACATTTGTGTTTTTGATGACAACCATTCTGACAGGTGTGAGGTGATGTCTCATTGTGGTTTTGATTGGCATTTCCCTGATGATTAGCAATGTTGAGCATCTTTACATGTGCCTGTTGGCCATCTGCATTTCCTCTTTGGAAAAATATCTTTTCAAGTCTTCTGCCCATTTTTTAATTGGGTTGTTTGTTCTTTTGATGTTGAGTTGTATGAGCTGTTTATGTATGTTGGACATTAATCCTTTATCGTATCATTTGCAAATATTTTCTCCTGTTCAGTAGGTTGTCTTTTCATTTTGTTGGTTTCCTTTGCTGTGCAAAAGCTTTTAAGTTTAATTAGGTCCCATTTGTTTATTTTTGCTTTTGTTTCCTTTACTTGAGGAGACTGATTCAGATTCTCTGTCCATTTATCAATTGGAATATAAATTTTATCAATTTATTTGAGTTTGTTTTATATACACACATACTTCTTTCTAGTTTTTGTAATGTGATTTTTTTTTTACACTTGCCACTTTGGTATTATTAAATAATCCCAGATCCTTCCTTTCCCTACCTTTTATGTTAAATTATTATATATACTAGGTCTGTGTATGGTCTTTATCCGATTCTCATTGACCTGCTGTTACACTGTTTTAAATAACGTAGCTTTGTATTACCATCAGGACAATACATTTTTTTAAATTTAATTTTTGTTTTATATTGGAATATAGTTGATAGGATAATACATTTTAATATCTGGCAACAGTAGATCCTCATTATTCCTTTTTTCAAAATGTATTTGCCAATTTTTCAACTTTTATTATTATTAATGCCAACCAGTGCTGTTCCTATAACACAACTATAAATGGTTTATATTGTTACCTTATTATCCTACTGTTAGCTAATTAAGTAGTAATATCTTTTCTTTTCACTAGAGATTAGATAAGTTTTATAACTGCTGACAATGCACTTCCTTTGATATCATTGTGATGCTATTAATATAGTAATATTCCCAAAAGATATTAAAGATTATTACTATGTAATATTTCTAGAAAGAGAAAATAATTTTAAATGGCCTAAAATTCAGCATCAAAACCAAGAAGTTAATTCAGAATGGCCTAAATGCCAGAATTCTGCATAGATCTGGCTACAGAATGTCACCACTCTGACAAAAAGGAAGCTATGAAATAGGTAACTAGCAATGACTTTGAATATACTGCTGCCAAAGTCCCACCATAATAACTTTTTTATTGAAGTGAAGGAAATTATTTTTAAACTTTATATGGCAAATGAAAAATCCAGAAAAACACAAAACCAGATAAATGTATTCCAAAAAGTAACAGTCACTCTTGTTGCTTGAGCCAAAGATCCCTATAAGTCAATCTAAATAGTTAATTTTCTTCTCAAAAATCACTATTTCTTTGTTTTTAAGATGTTGGCAAATACTGAAAATTTCAAAAATATAGTAATATAATTTATAAATATGTCAACACAGAATACTAATAAATGTCTTGTAGAGAACATTTATAAAGCTGCTTCCCCAAATTTAGAATACCCAGAAAACACAACTTCTGAAGATGTAGCAACATTTACATGGTCCGTTTTCAAAGTCTCGATATAAACAGCTCTCAGTTCTAATTTCAACTGGTTTGTCTTCAGTACATGATATTTGATGGCAAAGAACAGGATCTTTTAAGAGTTCTTGTGTAGTATTGATCTGTTTGAAAGTGCTGAATTGAACAAATGCAGCCCACAGAATTAAAAATTTGAACACTTGAATGTACAGGATCACGTAAAACAGGGAATTCTGAAGTTTTCTGCCAGGGGTTTTTTAATGGAGAATTGTCTTTCATAGGATTTTTTTCTTTATTCTCTTTTGAGGTGGTGCCTCTGTCTTCCAAAGCCCGAGCAAGCATGTAACTAACTTTTCTTTGATGAGCCAAAGCTTCTTCTTTATCATTTAACTGCATGCACAGAAATTAAAAACATACCAGTTAGTATATCACAGAGTACAGAGCTATAGTCAGAAGTATTTCATGAAAATGTTCAACCTCCAGTCTAAGCCAGTCAGTATGAATAAATCAATTAGGTATCCACTGATTCCTAAGCATTATGCTACATGGTATTGAGGATTTTTTTTTTTAAAAGGAAAAATAGAAAACAGCGTTCTATCGAAAAATTTTTTAAGTCATCTGAAGAGAAAGGAGAAAGAAGTATATATTTACATGGTATGTGTGTATATGTGTATATATGTATATATAATACCAACATGTACTTACCTCTGAAAGAATGTTGAAGTTATTTATATAAAAATTGTTTTTATATTTTTATATGCAAATAAACTTTAATACTCTTCTATAGATAAGTATGTTCATATAACATGAGTTTCTTTGTATAGTCATCTATGAAATTGAGGATAACAGGACCGATTTCAGGGTTGTGGTAATGAATAAAGGATATAATGCATGAGGAAGTTCGTTGAACACTAAAAATTCCTGAATATATAAGTCTTGTCATGAACTGTATATGTAACTGCAGATGATGGAGATGCCTGGACTTAATTACAGGGAGCCTCCTCTTTTCAGAGGTGGAGCTTTAAAGCTGCACAGGAAGAACATGGATGGGAGAAGTGGGAAGCATGTGTGGGGTGTTTAAGGAGATGAAGATCATAATTCTGGAAAATGGTACCTGAAATGGGAACAGAGCATAAAAGTCAAGTATAGAGCGATAAAGAGTTGAATTAATAGGAAGGAAAAAGATAAGCTCATCCACAGCCTCTAACAAAAAGCAAAGATACTAACCAAATCTGTTAGCGTCTTAAAGACTTCCTGAGGATCATGCTGGTCACCAGTACTCTTAGAACTGTTTTCCAAAGGGAGCATACCCAACAGTTTCTGCCCTAAGGTCTTCTTACTCCTTTGTGATGGTAACCCTAAAATGGAACATGAAAATCCAGCTGAGACACAAAAAGACACTCACTGAAGTACTTCCAGACAAAGAGGTAAGCGTGAACCAAGGCTAATTCATTACTAAATCAGCCAGGACCTTGTCCTCTTCAGGTGACCTCTAGCACGAGTGAGTCAGGCAGCACAGTGCAGTGGGAAAAGCAGACTTTAGAGCCAGGATTGCAAACGCAGGTGAGAGGCCACAGTGTGAGAACCCAGAGCAGCGCCCTCCCACTCTCATTGCTCAGCAGCTGCCCATGGGAGAATGCAGCCTGTGCTACCTGATAATCTCAGTCTTCCAAAGGAGCCAGCAATCCACATTTGCATGTGAAATCTCCCAGTGTAAAGGTTAGCCACCTGCCCACAATATTTGAGAACACTATTCACTCCCAACAAAACATGTCTGCAGACAGGTGGCCTCTGAACCATGCAAACTCTGCTTTAGAGCCAGAAAGACCTGGACTTGAATCCCCATTTAACCACTTTCTAATGGTATCATGTTGGACAAGTTCTCTGAGCTACATATCCTCACTTCCAGAATGAGAATAATAGTACCTATGCTCTATTGTTGGGTTGCTGTGCCATTGTATAATAGAGCACGGGCTGGGGGAAGGGAGTGGGCAGTTAGTATTGAATGGGGATACAGAGTTTGTTTGGGAAGATGAAAAAGTTCTGGAGATGGATGGTGGTGATGATTATACAACAATGAGAATGGACTTCTTGTCACTTAAAAATGGTTAAAATGGTAAGTTTTAAAAAAATGGTTCTAAAGAACCTAGGAGCAGGACAGGAATAAAGACGCAGATGTAGAGAAGGGACCTGAGGATATGGGGAGGGGGAAGGGTAAGATGGGACAAAGTGAAAGAGAAGCATGGACATACATACACTACCAAACGTAAAATAGATAGCTAGTGGGAAGCAGCCGCATAGCACAGGGAGATCAGCTTGGTGCTTTGTGACCGCCTGGAGGGGTGGGATAGGGAGGGTGGGAGGGAGGGAGACGCAAGAGGGAGGAGATATGGGGACATGTATATGTATAAGTGATTCACTTTGTTATAAAGCAGAAACTAACACACCATTGTAGAGCAATTATACTCGAATAAAGATGTTAAAAAAAAATGCATATTTTATCACAATTAAAAAAAAAAACAATTGTGAAAGCACCTAGCCCAGCTACTGACATAATGCTTAAAAGTCCACATCCTGGAATATGTACACTGATATTCTTCATCCATAGAAAGGATGCAATTTGTAGCAGAAAATACAAAATTTATAGATTTATACAAAGAAAGTTTCAAGAATGTTTTTAGAATGCTGTGCAAATGGTCTAATGATCAGATAAAGTCTAAAGGGACAATTCCCTTTCCACCCAATCCTGATGAACCACAGTGACTGGGCCTCACACCTGACCTTTTTCAATAGCAGCTGTGGCAAGGGGGAAAAGCCAGACAAGTTGACCAGCTCACCAGTTCTGAGAGTGGATGGATCTGTCTCTATTTTCAATCTAAAAAAAAGGAAACATGCTTATAAGCTATCTCTCAGAACTTGTCTAAGCAGCCTTATCAAGAAGAAAAGTTAACACAGTGTTAACCACAAATAAGAAAATGACCTGGAACAGTCATCTTGTACCAGATTACTGAAGTATATTAAAATGAATCAAAGTCTTGTCACTAAGAAACAGAGAGCTACTAAACCTTTTATGGACTTGTAAAGGCTTTTCAGAGATAAACTAATTATTTTAAATTCTGCTTCCAGTCTCTCTCAGTACCTTAACAGAAAGCAAAGATTGGGAGCTGTACCTCTCAAATCGTATTTTCTATGGAGAAGTTCCTGAATTCTGTAAAAAGCTAAGAAAGGCAGGAATTCTGGAATATAAAATGAGTACAAGTGCTGAACTGAATATGAACCTACCACTTCTATTCTTTCTCCCTACTCTTCTCTCTACCTTCCATCAAAACAAAATCAGATTTTCAAAGGGATTTGACTTCAGTTAACACAAAAAACACCTAGGCTGCCCTCTGAGAGTATACCTTTGAAAATTTTGCGATCCAGCTCCTATCAAGGGCCTCACTGAAAGAAGAGGTACTTGAGGAAGATCACCCGCACATTTGTTGTTCACGGTAGAACTAGATATTCTTAATGTTTTCCACCAATTCCTCAAAGGCTAAGTACATTGGACTATGTTAGCTTATTTCCCTGGCAAATCACTTACCTTGACATTAAGGTTATACCTTTACCTTTTATCAAGGGATTATTATAGAAAACAGCCATATAAATACTACTTATTTTTTTATTATAAGTGACTGTTGAGGACTTAGCCATTATATTTGCACACTGGCCTCTGTCAGTCTCATATCAGAAAACACCTTTAGAAGTTAATTTCAGTACAATGTGGAATGCCTGATTAAGAACGAACAAGAGTGGAGGAACATTATTTCCCCCCTTTTGCCCTGACTTCTACTTGACTAAATACATAGCTTTTATAATCTGCTTTCACCGTTCTTGTTTACTACTTCTGTTTTTATTATCCCTATAAGCTGTTTCTTAACACTTCAGCAGAGGTGGGTAAAGTTTAGTTAATGAAGCTAAAATTCACAACACTTGACCCCTATACTAATGCTAATATGCACTGTTTGAAAAGAGATATTTCAAACAAAATTAGGTATCTACTATTAAAAGTTTCATTTTTAATACTGTAAGATTCTTATTGGTCCTAAATTCATCTGAAAATGAGAGATACTGGAACTAGGATTATGGATTTTGTCAAAAAAGATTTAGAAACAGGGTCATGTCAGAATTTGAATACTAAAAATTTACACTTCTTAATAAACTTCACTTTAATCTTTCTTGACTGATAAATGGTTTCAAATTGGAATTTTAAATTGAAGCAATATGAAGCCTACTGAATAATACTTACAAATGAAAATTGAGATTGACCATTTAGAGAAACTAAAATTTCTAAAAAATAACAGCTACTTTGTTTATATTGGACAGTCTACATACTTCAATGGCAGTTTATTCTCTCGTGCCATTTTTGTATATTTTGTTTACACTAATACCATAATGACTCCAAAATGGCCATGAACTTTTGATAGGCTTGTGAACCAAAACCTAAACCTTAACTTCTGTTTCACTTTTTATAAGAATATTTTATTAATTTGTCCAATTTAAGATTATTTCTCTACTGCTCAATGTCTCCTTCCAAAGTCACACATTTCAATAAAGTTTAATTAGATATATAGATTTAATGTTGGGTTCCACTGTTGGGTTCTAGTGCTCTTATAAATTTTTTCCACTAAAAATCTCTACCAAAAAAGAGATTCTCCTGTTACTTTATGGTTTCATCTGCATAAGTAACATCCAG
Source organism: Stenella coeruleoalba (assembly GCF_951394435.1). Classification (NCBI taxonomy): domain Eukaryota; kingdom Metazoa; phylum Chordata; class Mammalia; order Artiodactyla; family Delphinidae; genus Stenella; species Stenella coeruleoalba. Next base: position 55,241,024 of record NC_137148.1, read on the forward strand.
TGACTCCTTTTTTCCCATGGTTGTTATATTTTTAGATAAATCATAACTATATGTGAAATTTCAATTATATTCACCATATTAACTGCTTAATCAACTATGATTATAACCAAAAACAACTGAAATTACCTTATACCTGATTATTACCATTATAATTCATATTTACCATCATCTTTAAGGTGCTTCCAATTTGTCCCTTTTGTTGCTTTCTTACACATTTTATCCATTTGTGTCAATCTTAGTGCCTGGTCATTTTTCCTCATTAATTGTTGCTCAAATGCAATTCTGAATGCATCTGCCATTATGTAGGCTTCTTCTTTACTCTTCTGCAGAAGTTCCAACTGGTTTTGAAAGAAAGTTTGAGAGGTGTTAGAGGCAAAACCAGAACAATTCTTTCCTGAATGCTGAGTCAGATTAGCAAATGCAGTAGGAGTTTTCTGCCTGCCCTTGATCTATTGCATCCGCTTAATCTAATTACTACATGCCATTCTCTTCTGCAGTAGCTGCCCACTCTGAACTAGATTACCAGGAGTTTCTCTTGTGCCTATCAGTTCCCTGGTAATCCTACTCTTAGACCTCATTATTCTAGACGGGCCTCGTGTATGTCCTGCCCAACGAGGAAGAAGGGAGGATGCCAACGGCTGCATTTCAGTTCTGCCTTGGGCCATGCCAGAAAATACCACTGAAAACAATTATGAATACCATCTTTCAGATACCTCCCACAGCTGACTCTGATCTTTGTAATCTTATGCTTTTCCTGATGAATTGCTAATGTTTAGCTGTTTGCTTTCATATATACTCTGAAGACTAAATTCCAAACCTTCAATAAAAACGTTTTAAAAATTACGGTCCATACTGTGTTTGTTGTGAAAGCCTAATTATAATGGCAGCTATCATTTGATTAAATGCCAGGCATGGCCCGGTGCTAAACATTATATGTCTACCGTGTTTATTTTTGACAACAACCCTCCAAACTAGTTATTAGCCTCCATTTAACATACGCATCCAAAGCCACAAAGCTGGAAAATGATGGAGCTGAGATTCAAACCTAGGTCTGGCTGGCACAAAGTTTCCTTCAACTGTACCTTGCAGCTTTTCTAATAAGCTTCATGTTTATCTCTCAGCTAATCGGTGTTGCATATCCTGGTGATTTTAAGCATGTGTGCCTTTTCCTCTAATATCTAGTAATTTTAGGGCCATGTATAGACAAAAGAAATATGAACTTAGGAAATATTAACTAAAACACAGGCAAACAACTTTTCATGGCTGCAATATCGTGCCAAGTAATGTAAATAAAATCCAGTTTATATGTTAATGTTATCATTTAAAACTAAGAATAAGTTCCACAGCCAAAGACTACCAAATTAAGCTAATTATTACATATACTTCCATTTATTCTACTTTGTGTTAATGGAGAAGCAAAACCAAAGCTTTTACTGTTTTGATAACACAATACCTCCTGTTTGACCTGAAGGAGCATTTTCCTAGTAGATGCTGCCAGTCTGGCACAGGTACAGGGGCTCCCTCTGGGACCGTGACAAAGGCAGGCTCCCAGGACTGCAAGCTTTAAATCCAAAAGAATTATCCGTTACTAAGTGCCACGTTGCTCAGCCGTACACAAACACGGGGCGCACACACAAACCCATGCACATTTTATTCAAGCACCTAATTCAAAGAAACTGCAAAGGAAAACAAAAATGGGAAGCTGAGACCATGATTTCAGGACCCAAGGGGAAATTTACAAATGAGAGACTGTTATTACTTGGAACAAAAATACACAGGAATTCTGCATTCCTTCTGCTCACGCTCCAAAACCTTTCACTTGGTACCAGTTTCCTGTACTTCTGAGTTCTTGGCAGGAACTTGACCTAACGAAGTAAATCTAAACATCCACAATATGGATTTCCTGTGACTGGGTTTGGCCTTGCTATCCAGCATTCATTACTGTCAGGTCCTGCCAGGAGAGATGCATGCTCAGAAATAATGAGTGAATTCTAAGGAAAACAATCATCCTGCCACTCCTAAAAAAATGGTCTATGATCATGTAATAAATTCTTAATATATTTCTTGGCTCATCCACTGTTCTGGAATTGCATATGGCCCTCATCCTTCAAAACCTGTCTTTGGATCACAATGAAGAAACTAATCCATGTGGGTCACTCCTGGTTGATCACTGTAGCCAGAAGAAAAGTAAGAACTGTTGTACTTTTTTTTTTTTTTTTTTTTTTTTTTTTGCGGTACGCGGGCCTCTCACTGTTGTGGCCTCTCCCGTTGCGGAGAACGCGCTCTGGACGCGCAGGCTCAGCAGCCATGGCTCACGGGCCCAGCCGCTCCGCGGCAATGTGGGATTTTCCCGGACCAGGGCACGAACCCCTGTCCCCTGCATCGGCAGGCGGACTCTCAACCACTGCGCCACCAGGGAAGCCCTGTTGTACTTTTTTTTAAAAACCCATTTTGGCAACTAACCACAAGTTGCTTTCCCAAAATATTTCAACAGCTTCCAATTTAATGGAGGCGGTCTATGTAACATATTGTGCCATATCTTTTAAAGTTTCATGTGGAACATACTACAAAATTATTGTCTAAGCTTCCTGCTGCTATAAATTTCCCATGGACTGGCTTAAAACAGAATCTTATTTTAGAGACTGTTTAGAGAGGAAGATTCCATGGTCTCTCTTAGTGTAAAGGCTATTTCAGAAAATTCCTTCTTGCATTAATGATAACTGTGAAGTACACAGTGAGCTTTCAGTTGACTCAAGTGTACAAATGGCGGCTATGTGGCAGATTGGTATCTTCCCTTTTCAACTTCCCGCTCCTGATAATTGTCGCTGCGAAAGTTGCCAAAAGCAACTTAAGACCTGGGTAGGGCCAATATAAAAATGCAAGGTTTCTGCAAGGACCTCTGCATCCTAATTCTATGTCCTTACCTCAGTGCTCCTTCATCAACTGGCTCAGGGCCCATGTTCTTGCCTGCCATAACGTTACTTAAAGCCTACTCAAGATTATAATAAAGCACGCTTTTTCTGAACTTTCTCTCCGCTCAGTTTCTTTTTCTTTTTTTTGCTATTACACTAGTTTTCCACCCAGGCAGTAGAGCATGGTGATCAAAAGCACAGACTCAAAACTCTACCTGGGTGTAAATCCCAGCTCCACCACTTAGTAGCTTTCTGACTTTGGGCAAATCACTTAAACCTTCTGTGCCAAAATTACCTCATTTGTAAAACAGGGATTTAATTGTACTCACCTTATTTGGTAGTTGTGAGAATTAAATGTGTTAATCTATGTGAATCACTTAGTGTCTGGCACTTACTAAGGACTATATATTTGCTATTATTAGTACTAGTTGCTTTATTTGAAATTCTATAATAAGTGAATGGCTACCCCTTCTCACTCCACTGGTACACTTATTTCTCATGAGTCCCCAGAACATTTGTAAGACATTTCACACCTCAGCAAGCAATTAGCAATGCATCAGCAGATCTTTGTCCTGGACCTGGTTCAACCCCAGAGTGACTGCATCACTTTGGGAAAGTAACCAAAACTGAGCCTGAGTTTCCTCCTTTGTAAAATGGGGATAATACCTGCTTTGCAGCCCTCAAAAGACCATTACGAAGATCAGATTAAAAAATGTGTGGCAAAGTACTCTGATGCTGTAAGCCTCTACCCAGGGAAGATACTACTAACATACTTTCTGCTAAAGCTGTAGAAAAAGGAAATAAAAGGCACAGGAAGTGGCTAGCACATCCCCTAATGTCCAAGAATGCTGTGCCTGAAAGGTATGGTACCAGCACGGCTGAAGAGTGGACCTGGGCCTCTCTCACCCTCGGTCTCAAATTGCTAAGTATGGTTCTATCCTAGAAGTGGAGCTGATGGCGACAGCAGAAAGAAAATGGAAGTGGAAAATTTCCCTCCTACTAAACTTTCATACCTGCTTACCTACCTCAAGACCTGAAACCTCTGTAAAGCCACTTGTGTCCTGGCATGTGTTTTCCTGAGCCATCTTCTGCTGTTTGATATCAAGCATGGCGAGGGCCTCCAAATACTGTTGATTCAAAACTAGGAAGGGCCATGTAAGAAAGTGTTAGGAGGTCTAACCCCAGCCTCACCTAATCCAGTTAAACCAACACCACATACTTCTTCTAAGCAAGGGATATACAACTACCCACAAAATCTGTCTCCAACCAGAAAATTTGATAGAATAGTGGGTATCAAGAGAGTTAAAACTAGATAAAATGTTAATTTTAATGTGGAAATAATTTTGCAACCGAAGTCTGGTCTTCATTTGCTCAAAGAAACTTTGTAGGATTTTCAAAAGGAGAACATACAAAGGCTAATTATCCACACTGTGAGACGATCAGATGATGAAATCTCATATATTGTATTAAAGTCAACTCTACCAGCTCTCCAAACTCTATCAGACTTTTCTTTTAGTTAGTTTTCACAAGAGGCTCTCAACGCAAATATTTAGAACAAGAGGGGTCCTGCTACTTACTGGAAAGCAGAATAACAGTAACTTTCCCTCTCTTCTTATAGGGTGGAAGGATAGGGAGGAAGGGACAGGAGTAGTGGTTATGAGCAACTTCTGTCCTGGCACCAACCTAACATGGGGGAAATCACTATCTGCTCAAATCACTGGTGTGGAGAAGCATATCTGTGTGTGCAGTTCTCACCCAGGGGATTGCCACAGTTCACTTACTACACTATGTAAAGTGCCGCTCTCGGGCCCATGACCTGACTGAGCACTCATTTTATGCCTTTCAAGCCACCACTTCAAAAGAGTTTCTGCTGGGAATTCCCTGGCGGTCCAGTGGTTAGGGCTCCGGGCTCTCACTGCCAGGGGCCCAGGTTTGATCCCTGGTCAGGGAACTAAGATCCCACATGCCACATGGTGTGGCCAAAAAAAAGATTTCTAAAAAGTTGGTACCACATTAATACTCTTTCATTAACTTTTGTCATATAGTGACTCATTATATAAAAGATATGCTCTGTGTGTGTGTGTGTATACACATACATCTATATAATTTCAAGTCCTTAATGAGTCAAATAATATTTTGAAAAATATTTGTATTTGTGACAAAGTCACAGAAGACACTTTTATGAGAAAAAATTATGAATAACTATACAATTTTATACTTTTCCTACTAGATTCCCAATAAACATACACCTACTCAGGTTCCTCAAACATCAGGTACTCTACCATTTTGTTTACACTGAGTATAAAAACTAAAGGATAAAGGGAGAATCAGGAGAAATTGCTTAATGGGTATAAGGTTTTATTTTGTAGTCATGGAAACGTTTTAGAACTAGATGTTTATAAGCGTTATGAATTGTTCACTTTTAAATGGTTTAAGTTAGGTGAATTTCACCTCAAATTTTTTTTTAATTCGAAAACCTAACTGATCAAACCCACAGCCAACATCGTTCTCAATGGTGAAAAACTGAAACCATTTCCTCTAAGATCAGGAACAAGACAAGGTTGACCACTCTCACCACTATCATTCAACATAGTTTTGGAAGTTTTAGCCACAGCAATCAGAGAAGAAAAAGAAATAAAAGGAATCCAAGTCAGAAAAGTAAAACTGTCACTGTTTGCAGATGACATGATACTATACATAGAGAATCCTAAAGGTGCTACCAGAAAACTACTAGAGCTAATCAATGAATTTGGTAAAGTAGCAGGATACAAAATTAATGCACAGAAATCTCTTGCATTCCTATACACTAATGATGAAAAATCTGAAAGAGAAATTAAGGAATAACTCCCATTTACCACTGCAACAAAAAGAATAAAATACCCAGGAATAAACCTACCTAAGGAGACAAAAGACGTGTATGCAGAAAACTATAAGACACTGATGAAAGAAATTAAAGATGATACAAACAGATGCAGAGATATACCATGTTCTTGGATTGGAAGAATCAACATTGTGAAAATGACTATACTACCCAAAGCACTCTACAGATTCAATGCAGTCCCTAACAAACTAACAATGGCATTTTTCACAGGACTAGAACAAAAAATTGCAGAATTTGTATGGAAACACAAAAGACCCCAAATAGCCAAAGCAATCTTGAGAAACAAAAACAGAGCTGGGGGAATGAGGCTCCCTGACTTCAGACTATACTACAAAGCTACAGTAATCAAGACAGTATGGTATTAGCACAAAAACAGAAATATAGATCAATGGAACAAGAGAGAAAGCCCAGAGATAAACCCATGCACCTATGGTCACCTTATCTTTGATAAGGAGGCAAGAGTATACAATGGAGAAAAGACAGCCTCTTCAAAGTGGTGCTGGGAAAACTGGACAAGTACATGTAAAAGGATGAAATTAGAACACTTCCTAAAACCATACACAAAAATAAACTCAAAATGGATTAAAGACCTAAATGTAAGGCCAGACACTATAAAACTCTTAGAGGAAAACAGGCAGAACGCTCTGACATAAATCACAGCAAGATCCTTTTTGACCCACCTCCTAGAGAAATGGAAATAAAAATAAACAAATGGGGGCTTCCCTGGTGGTGCAGTGGTTGAGAGTCCGCCTGCCGATGCAGGGGACACGGGTTCGCGCCCCGGTCCGGGAAGATCCCACATGCCGCAGAGCGGCTGGGCCCGTGAGCCATGGCCGCTGAGCCTGCGCGTCCGGAGCCTGTGCTCTGCAACGGGAGAGGCCACAACAGTGAGAGGCCCACGTACCACAAAAACAAAAACAAAATAAACAAATGGGACCTAATGAAACTTAAAAGCTTTTGCACAGCAAAGGAAACCACAAAGAAGACAAAAAGGCAACCCTCAGAATGGGAGAAAATATGTAAAAACAAAGCAACTGACAAAGGATTAATCTCCAAAAAAATATACAAGCAGCTCATGCAGCTCAATATCAAAAAAACAAACAACCTGGACTTCCCTGGTAACACAGTGGTTAAGAATCCGCCTGCCAAGGCAGAGGACACGGGTTTGATCCCTGGGCCGGGAAGACCCACGTGCCATGGAGCAACTAAGCCCGTGCACCACAACTACTGAGCCTGTGCTCTAGAGCCCATGAGCCACAACTACTGAAGCCCAGGCGCCTAGAGCCCATGCTCCGCAACAGGAGAAGCCACTGCAAGTGAGAAGCCCGCGCACTGCAACGAAGACGCAATGCAGCCAAATTAATTAATTAAATTAAAAAAAAAAGAATCCAAAAATGGGCAGAAGACCTAGATAGACATTTCTCCAAAGAAGATATACAGATTGCCAACAAACACATGAAAGGATGCTCAACATCACTAATCATTAGAGAAATGCAAGTCAAAACTACAATGAGGTATCACCTCACACCAGTCAGAATCATCAAAAAATCTACAAACAATAAATGCTGAAGAGGGTGTAGAGAAAAGGGAACCGTTTTGCACTGTTGGTGAGAATGTAAATTGATACAGCCACTATGGAGAACAGTATGGAGGTTCCTTAAAAAACTAAAAGTAGAACTACCAGATGACCCAGCAATCCCACTACTGGGCATATACCCTGAGAAAACCATAATTCAAAAAGAGTCATGTACCACATGACTTTGCAGCACCACATTGCAGCTCTATTTACAACAGCCAGGACATGGAAGCAACCTAAGTGTCCATCGACAGTTGAATGGATAAAGATATGGCACATATATACAATGGAATATTACTCAGCCATAAAAAGAAATGAAACTGAGTTATTTGTAGTGAGGTGGATGGACCTAGGGTCTGTCATACAGAGTGAAGTAAGTCAGAAAGAGAAAAACATATACCGTATGCTAACACATATATATGGAATCTAAAAAAAAAAAAAAAATAGTTCTGATGAACCTAGGGGCAGGACAGGACACAGACGTAAAGAAGGGACTAGAGGACACGGGGAGTAGGAATGGTAAGCTGGGACGAAGTAGAGAGTAACACTGACATATATACACTACCAAATGTAAAACAGATAGCTAGTGGGAAGCAGCTGCATAGCACAGGGAGATCAGCTCGGTGCTTTGCAACCACCTAGAGAGGTGGGATAAGGAGGGTGGGAGGGAGATGCAAGAGGGAGAGGATATGGGGATATATGTATACATATAGCTGATTCACTTTGTTATACAGCAGAAACGAACACAACATTGTAAAGCAATTATACTCCAATAAAGATGTTAAAAAAAAAACCTAACTGATGCATTTCTTCTCTTTTATCCTTAAAATATGTTACTTCAAAATATTAGCACTTTGTCTATTGATATTTTGTTCTTAACATAGGACATTCTATATAAAACTGATCTTTTAACATAGTATTTTAAAAGAATTATCAAAATACCACTCTACTTACTTGTATTTTCAGACTTGAGCATTTTAATTTCTTCTGTTTTCAGTTTCAAAGTTTCTTTGAGGACTGCATTTTCACAATTTAGCCTGGAAAAAAGTACCCTCCAAGTAACTAAAACATTAATACTTTGTAGGTGAATGAGAATATTTAATCCCATAATTAGAACACGAAAACTCTAATATAATTTTTCTTACATCAAAACAGTCTAGAATTTATATATGTAATAAAATAAAAATTTAAAGGAGTGTGGTTAGACTTTGAACTTACTCTTAACCCTTCTGTATACTTAGCTGAGAAAGTATGAGAACCAGAAATACCTCTAAGTCATCTATTTTGAACATTCATTCTCTTTACTAAAGTTTCAATCAAGTTAATAACCATTTGAACACCAACTACATGCTTAGGTCACCTTCCAAAATTTGCATAAAAAGATACATAGGGAGGTACAAACTTCCAGTTGTAAAATAAGTAAGTCCTGGGGATGCAATGTACAGCATGAAGCCTGTAGCTAACAATTATTGTACAGTATTTGAAAGCTCCTAAGAGAGTAGACCTTAAAAGTTCTCAACATAAGGAAGAAACTGTAATGATGTACGTCAATGAATATTAACTAGATTTATTGTGATGATCATTTTGCAACATATACAAATATCAAATCATTATATTGTACATCTGAAACTAATACACTGTTATATGTCAATCATACCTCAATTTAAGAAAAAGATACATAGGGAGCTTTATCTATTGAATGAAAATTGGAATTACTTACAAGAGTTCCTAAATTGCCCACCATCGGGACTTCCCTGGTGGTGCAGTGGTTAAGAATCCGCCTGCCAATGCAGGGGACATGGGTTCGAGCCCTGGTCCGGGAAGATCTCACATGCCGCAGAGCAACTAAGCCCACAAGCCACAGCTGCTGAGTCCACGTGCCACAACTAGTGAGCCCACGTGCCACAACTACTGAAGCCCACACACCTAGAGCCCATGCTCCGCAACAAGAAAAGCCACTGCAGTGAGAAGCCCATGCACCACAATGAATAGTCCCCACTCTCAGCAACTAGAGAAGGCCTGCACGCAGCAATGAAGACCCAACACAGCCAAAAATAAGTAAATAAATAAATTTATAAAGGGAAAAAAAAAGGTGCTTTATTCCTCAAGGGCTATAGACATTGCTTGAGAAACTGATTTCAGGTTTTATTAATTTGTAGGTAATTCATGGAAAGGGAATGTCTTAGATTTACATTTTTTGTTTTTTAGATATAACTGACATATTACATTAGTTCAGGTGTACAACACAATGACTCAACACCTGTACATATCACAAAATGTTCACCACAATACAGTCAACATGCGTCACATACATGGATACAGAATTTTTTTTTTATGATGTGAACCATATTTCACTTTTAATTGAGAAACTTTAACTTCGTGACCACCGTTTTAATGATACGAGGCCTGTCCCAAGCACAGCATGTAATATTCCCTAGGAATATCACGTCTTGATAGGTATTTTATTTAAAGTTATAAATTAGACCAGATGATCTGGTGACCGTTTTTAATTACAATTCAGGCTAAATTTAATTCAGGCTAAAAACAAAACTGTAAACAAATATGGAACTCTAGTTAATGGGTTTGATTTTACAATGGTATGTATTAGCAATTCTAAAGTTACTTTCTGTACAGTCTATGATGGAACAAATAAGTAAACATACAGGGTAACTGGAGCCAGGTGTCTCCTTGTGGGACTTACAAATGCAGAGAGGGGCAAGGCTAAGATGAACCCTGTGGTGGTGGTCTGCAATTGGAGATATGAGTATGATCTCATTGATATGTGACAGATACATACATACATAAATGATAAAGAGACAGGTAGATAGATGATAAATCGATGACACAGAAAGACAGATAGATAGATGTATATATATGTGTGTCTGCATCTGTGTATTTTCCAGCTCTGTCCTCTGAGAGGAACTTCACGCAGTGAATCCTCAGTAGTAATGAGCACACCTAGCACACTCAGATCTTGATTTCTAAACACCATTCCCCATTAAAAGGAACTGCTGCTCCTTGAAGAGATACCTAATATTGTAGGCATACTGGCCTAGAATATCTTGTACCAGGAAGCAAGAAAGTGCTCAAAGAAAAATAAACGTCAAAAAGTCACAGGAACACCTGTGCCTGATGGGGCTCCCACTGACCGAAGTTGGAAAATTTTAAGCATCAAAAGAAATTATGGTAGTAATAGCTTTTAACCCACTGAATAATGCAAGAATCCTTGAATCCGTATTGGTATAAACAAACGAGAAGGAAAAACTCTTTTTTGCAGTAAAATGCCAACATACAAATGTAGAAGGAAGAAGGGAATTAGAAAATTACCATTTGGCAACATTGTAGTAATAATTGCTTCAGGTAGAATATCAGTGGATACAAAAACGAGTGGGTGAAACGTCTGCTGAGTCACAGTATAGTTACATAACTTTCAAGTATCTCTCCACAAGATGCTTATTAATTACAAGGGGAAAAACAGTGACTTAATAGTGGAGAATGAGGGCAGACACCATACCTTAACCAAGTGATCAAGATTCACATCCTAGGAATAGGACAAATCAGCACCACATGCCTCCTGATGTGATGGACTAAGAATACATTGCTTCAGTGGTAATACTGCCCAAAATGCACAACCCAATTCAAGCCAGAAGCATCAGATACCCTCATTGTAGGATATTCTATAAAATAATGGGTCTGTCCACCTCAAAATAATGTAAAGGTTATAAAAGATAAACACTGAAGAACTGTTTCAGATTAAAGGAGACTAAAATTTAGACATGACAACCAAATGCAACATGTGGTTCTGGACTGGTCCTGAACAGGGGAAATTGTTTTTTCTCTTTTGCTCTAAGAACATTATTAAGATAGTTGGTAATATAGCTGGCACATTAAATAATAGTATTGGGTTAAGGTCTTGATTTTTGTAACTATATTATGTTATAAACGAGAACGTCCCTTTTAAAAAAAAATACAAACTGAAGTATTTAGAGTAACGGGACCCTATATATGCACAATGGTTCAGAAAATATTACCTCTATATTTATGTATTTAACTACAAAGAGAGCGAAAGAAAGGAAAAAAGAATGATAAAGTAAATGTGATAAAGAGTTAAAATTTGGAGAATCTCGGTGAAAGATATATAGGAGTTGTTCTATTCTTACAACTGTTCTGTAAGTCTTCAATTATCTCAAATTAAGAGTTAAGAAGTAATAAATTTTAAAATTAGGTACTAAAGCCATCTATAACCCCAGATACCAAATCAATTTCTCAGTGATTAAATTATAGCATATTCATAAGGTCAAAGCTATTAAATAAATTCACACTAATACAAGAGTTGCTCAAAAGACTGAAAAAACAGTGCAAGGCTAAAATAACTTGGGAAACATGGCTCTTAAACTGTATTTTAATATACAGTTTATACTAGTTTTTAAAGAAAGAAAATTAACAGTAACAGTAAAATATGGAACTGGTAAGTGGGTAAGCAATATGAATCTTATTTTATTTTATTTTTTTTTGGCTGTGCCACGTGGCTTGCAGTATCTTAGTTCCCCGACCAGGGATTAAACCCAGGCCATGGCAATGAAAGCACCAAGTCCTAACCACTGGACAACCAGGGAATTCCCTGAATTTTATACTTAGTGTGCTCAAAAAAGAAGAAAGCCTAAGCTACATTTGAATTATACACAGTTTAAAAATTTCCAAAGAAAAATTATGGAATAATAATATACAAACCTGTCATATCTTTGGATCCAAGATTCCTCTATATTTTTAAATCTATTGCGATCAAATTCTATTTCCCACTGCAAGGCATTTATTTCCTATAGAAAAAAAAAACACTTTCAAGGAAATTACTACAAATAAATCATTTCATGACTTTTGAATATCTGAAATAAATCATTTAGTCACTTCACAGAAATAGGTTAAAGACAAAAAACTAATTACTGCTCAAAAAGAGTCTATGATGTTTATAAACACATATGACATGCCTCTTTAGCACTCAAAAAGCTTTGCTGAAGCTTACTTATTATAGGGAACATTTCAAATTTGTTGCCCTGAACCTAGATTTCTCATTGTCCCCAACCCATGCAGACCCCAACATATACTCCTGGAAGTCTGAGCCCAGGACACTCCCACCAAGGGAGAGTAAAACAGGAATAGGAAGATGACCATCTAGGGTGATTCTTAACTACCTTTTTAGTGAAGATGAGATGATCAGAAAGAGGCAGGCTCTGCAGGGCAAGCAGGAGAAGAAAAATAGGAAAAGAAGAAAAACAGGAAGTGTCGATTTGGCAGGCTTAGCCCATGTGACAATCTGTTTTGGATTATAAGCTCCAAAAGGGAAGCGACTGTATGAAGTTGAAGTACACCTAGCAGAGGGTATGCACAAATGACATATCCACTGGTACGGTGATTTTTAAGGGAATTCTATTTGAAAGCTTATTGAATTGAACAAGTCTACACTATACGCTATATGTGGTCAAATACCTTCTCCAAGGATCTCTTTTGTTCCACAGTTTTTTGAAGCACTGCCTGGGTATGACTTGTGGCTTTGCCAAATATTGCCTAAGAAAAATAAAGATTGTAACAGTATAAATTAAATTTCCAATCACCCTTATATGCAAGGTGAAGTTCACATTTTTATTTTAAGACAGTAGAAAAGTACCTTGAGATGAGATTCCCACAGAGACCTTTTGTATAGAGTTTGATAGTTCAAAAGTCAGAAGATCTTGGTTTGGTTCTTTCCCAATGAACGTGAGAATGAATGAATGGATTTCACACACAAGGACATGTACATGAACATTCATAGCAGCATTATTCATAATAGCCCAAAATACCTATCAACTGGTAAATGGATAAACAAAATGTGGCATATCTATATAATGGAATATTATCTGGCAATAAAAAAGGAAGAAAGCACTGACACATGCTACAACATGCATGAACCTTCAAAATACGCTAACTATAAGAATCAAGAGGCAAAAGAATCTAGACATATACTGTATGGTTCTATTTATGAAATAGAAAAGGCAAAGCTATAAAGCAGAAAGTAGATTAGTGGTGGCTGGGGATGGGAATGGGAATAACTGCTAATGGGTAAGAGGTTCCTTTTTTGGGGTGATGGAAATGTTCTAAATTAAGTTGTGATGATAGTTACACAATTCTAAGTTTAGTAAAAATAAATTGCTTAAAACAAGTGAAATTCATGACGTTAAGTTATATCTTAATAAAGCTGTTTTAAAAATCTATAGCTCAAAAAAAAAAAACTATATTAAACACTGATGCTTTTATTTTAAAAGCTATAACCAGGGAGTTCCCTGGTGGTCTAGTGTTCAGGATTCGGCACTTTTACTGCCATGGCCCGGGTTCAATCCCTGGTTGGGGAACTGAGATCCGGCAAGCTGTGCAGCATGGCCAAAAATATAAAAATAAAATTAAATTAAAAAATAAAAGATAAAACCATACTACCTATCATTGGAATGTGTACCTGATGAAAGTGTAAAAGTAACTTCTTACATTGCTTTGAAGAATTCTCAATGCTTCCTCTTTACCTTCAAGATGTCTTTGAGATGCCTCAAGTTCAGTTTTCAAAATTTCTACCTCCTGAGGAGAAAAATACAATTAGTCTTCCTATCTGTGAGATATGCAACCCCAAATGATCAATTTAGACAGTCTACATTTAAGTTCAACATTCACTTTGACTCCAAGTGCTCTGACCTTACAAAATAAGTTTGGAAATTCCTCCAGGCTTTATAAGTGGACCAGACATGCTGAAACTGAGATGCTTGCTGTCAGGTGCCAGTTATGACTAAAAGCCCAAATCTTTTGCTTTTACCCATCTAGGCCACACACACAGTTAATAATTTGGAGGAAAAGCTTTAGACCACATAAAATAAGAACATGATCAGCTACACAGGCTACAGTAGCTATTATAGGTAGAACCGTGCCCCCCATCCCAAAAGATATGCTCAAGTCCTAACCCCTGGTACCATAAATTCGACCTTATTTGGAAATAGGGTCTTTGCAGATGTAATTAATGTCATACTAGATTACAGTAGGCCTCAATCCAATGACTGGTGTGACACAAGCCAAAGGTTGTTGGCGGCAACCGCCAGAAGCTAGGAGGTGGTAAAGGATTCTCCTCTAGACCCTTCAGAGGGAACGTGGCCCACATCTTGATTTCAGACCTCTAGCCGCCATAGCTGAGAGAGAATCGATCTGCTCTTTTTTTTTTTTTTTGCAGTACGCGGGCCTCTCACTGTTGTGGCCTCTCCCGTTGCAGAGCAGAGGCTCCGGTTGCGCAGGCTCAGTGGCCATGGCTCACAGGCCCAGCCGCTCCGCGGCATGTGGGATCTTCCCGGACCGGGGCACGAACCCGTGTCCCCTGCATCGGCAGGCAGACTCTCAACCACTGCGCCACCAGGGAAGCCGCGATCTGCTCTTTTAAGACACCAGTTTGTCAGGGCAGCCCTAGGAAACCAGTAGAGTAGCGGTCACCAGAAGAGATACAAAGGCACAGTAAGGGAGTTCCCTGGCGGTCCAGCAGCTAAGACCCCATGTGTCCACTGCAGGGGGCCTGAGGTTCGACCTCTGGTCGGGAAACTAACATCCCACATGCTACGGCCAAAACAAAACCCAAAAAAACAAACAAAAAAACCAAATGCACACTAAGACGGGCTTTCTGTTCCTGAAAGGACAAGCACCCTCACAGAAACTCCAACTCCCAGCAAGATGGATGGTCTCCTCAGACCCCCTGGGGTACTTTCTAGTCCTCTGACTTCAAAGAAGTTCAATTAAGTCAGGTTATTTCAAGTCACACATACTGGGAAGACAGATGGAAGGGAGTGATTATTTTCTCCAGGAGGAGATTAGCGAAATAAGTTGGAAAGGAGAACAGGAGGGCATGTTTATACGAACAGCCTTTCGGAGAGATGAGGCGACGAAGCCACTGAGATGCGGAGGCCAGTTGGAAGCTATGAGCTTGACAGTGTGGACCGAGAATCTCTGGAAAGCCAACAGTTGACTTCCATACCATGTTAGTAATACTTACACAAAATATCTATCAGTGGACTTTATTCACATGAGAATTTGTATGTTAGCCAGAGGACCTACCTCTAAAGTTTCCTGAAGACGTTGCCTTAATTCCACATTTGACAACTCTGAATCAGAATCTACTAGAGGGAAAAAAAAATTAAATATTTTCTTTAGTTAGTTAAATACGGGACATTTGTTTACAAAATATCAAATACAGCCTTTCCCTAAATTGAAACGAGAAAATAACTGTAATAAACCAAATGACGATAAAAACAGACAGCTTAGAACATTCCACAAATGAAAAGACACATACTTTTGAATCGAAAGACTCTTAAAAAAAAGGACTCTAAAATAACACTGTTGTTAATGAATTGGTGACTTACTATATCCAAACACAGTATTAATGAATGTTGGTGAGTAAATAAATCTTGGTGTTTGGCTTAAGCCTGATCAATATCGTGATATGAGTATCTAAGAAATAACCTGAATTTAATTTCTTTCCAAGGAGAATCACTAGAAGTCTCCAGTAACTTCAATTATTCTCTCCTTAATGGGATCGATCAACTGAGACATTAATCTGGGCTTCCCAGGAACTTCATTTACATTGCAGTTTCACTGGCAATAGAAAAACATTGAAGTGATAAATTATAGCAAGAGAACAGGAAGTAAAAAGAAGCAAAAAAATTTAGAAAGAATATTTTGAAGGACATTAAAAATTTCTCAAAACAATTCTTTTCTTTGCTATTCTGAACTTTCATCAACATGACAGTAACCAAGGGAAAACCTAAGTCATGTTTTTACTCTGATAATTCAGGGTTCCAATGAGGGACAAAAGTGACATTGTGGAACTTCCCTGGCGGTCCAGTGCAGGGGGCATGGGTTCAACCCCTGGTTGGGGAACTAAGATCCTGCATGCAGCATGGTGTGGCCAAAAATAAAAAAATAAATTAAATTTTTTAAAAAGTAACACTGGGTTGACAATGACAAGTTCTATTCTATTAACACCTGTGGTAGGCAGAATAATGGCCCCCAAAGATGTCCACATCTTAATCCCAGAACCTGTGAATACCTAGCAAAAAGGATTTTGCAGGTGTGATTAAATACTTGGAGATAGAAGATTATTCTGGATTACCCAGGTCCTTATAAATGAAAGAAGGAGGCAGGGGAGTCAGTATCAGCATGAGGCAGCGGGAGAAGTGGCTGTGAAGACGGAGGAAGGGTACCACGGCCAGGGAAGGCAGCCTCTAGAAGGTGGAAAAGACAAGGGGGCGGGTTCTCCCCTAGAGCCTCCAGAAGGGAGGCAGCCATGCCAACACCGTGATTTTAGTCCAGTGAAACCTGTTTTGGATTTTTGACCTACAGAACTGTAAGAGAATAAAATTTATGTTGTTTTAAACCATTAAATTTCTGGTAATTCGGAAACTGCCTATTTGCAAGAGGAAACTAACACAATATTCTCACCTAGGATCAAGTCAACTTTGATAAAAAGACAAAAGTTGATAACTCAAAAAATATAGGAGCTCATACCATTACTATTACTTCTTGTTTATATCCCAGTAGTTTCCTCACATTTTTGTAAAGGCATCTTAGCATAATGTTCAATTTTCAACATCTTGCTTGCAAAACAGTACCCATCCTCTATGCATGATAAGGACTTGGAAGAAGAATATATAAATAATCCCATCCTAATTTCAAGAAGGATTTTGAAGGACAGAGATCGATCCCCAGCTGCACCATGTTTTCGTAAATCTGAAATGTTTCTTAAATTATTTTCATGTTGTTCTAATTGTGTTTGTTCCACTTTGGTGGGGAAGTTTTACAATGTGGATTACAAAAGATTCAGCCACACCAGAGCTGTACCTCAGTGCAGGCTGGGACTCATCCACCAGTTCCGGGTCACTTCGCAGTTGTAACATTCTATCACAATATGATTCTGAATTTTATTCTCTCCTTAGTGTACAGCACAATTTATTTTTACTTATGATAAATTAATTTTGAGAATTTTATGACATCCCTAAAACAACCTGAAGCCTGTGTGTTCTGCCTGTAACACTCCTTCCCCAGATGAGCATCAGGCTTGCAGTGCTCCAATGTGACCTCTCTTTTTGTGGTATGCGGGCCTCTCACTGTTGTGGCCTCTCCCATTGAGGAACACAGGCTCCAGGCGCGCAGGCTCAGCGGCCATGGCTCACGGGCCCAGCCGCTCCGTGGCATGTGGGAATCTTCCCGGACCGGAGCACGAATCCGCGTCCCCTGCATCGGCAGGGGGACTCTCAACCACCGCGCCACCAGGGAAGCCCAATGTCACCTCTCTTGACCTGTGCCTCAAACAGCAGCGCCCTAGACCCTCCACTCACTCACTGTCTTTTCACGTACCACTGCCTGATGTTACATAGCTGTTGATTTGCAGGTTTATTTTCTGTCTGCTCTACCAGAATGTGAACTCCATGACATTAGGGCCTTTGACTATTTTATTTACTGATGTTATTCCCAGAGTTTGGTACTGTGCTGGGCACCTAACAGGTACCCAATAAATGTTTGTTGAATAAGACAAAAAAAGAACAAATGAAGTATACCACTACTTCACAAGAAAAGCAAGGTAAGTAATTACTTATTGATATAACTAACATATATGTATTGATGCAGAATAATTACTGTACTTCACAATTTGTATAATACATGCAGACAGAAACATCACTTTTACCATCACCAATCAACCTCTAGAGGTGAATGAAGATAAATTTCTAAAATCCACGATGGTGACCCATCTTCATGTGTTGGGAGGCGGAGAGCATTGGTAAAATCCACAGGGCAGAAAAGAGAAGGAGAAAGAGGATGCTGGGCATTCTTACCAGTGCTACTTTGTCGGCCGTGACAGGGAATCTGGGGTCCTTCCGGGTATGTATCATGCAAGCTCTTATGCTTGGAATACTGAAAAACGGCACTGTTTCTTTCTTCCCCATTTCTTGAAAACGGGGGAGGACTGAAGGCCTTTCCATCTGATCTTTTTCTAGATGTAAATACATGTGAAACTTGCACTTCATAAATGCCGCCGGGCCTTCTTCTGAGGCCATACCCTAAATCGCCTTCTGCCATGTCATCGTCCTCTGCTTCCCAGGCCTGCCCCTCTGCCTCACTCAGCGGCCTCGCCTCCATGCTCATCAGCCACGTGCCGCCTTTACCGTAGGGATAAACACGTTATCTGCAGTTAAGAGAAAACAGGAGTTAAAAAGCCGTCAGTATAATCCAGGTGGGGTTTGCCAGGGAAGAAAAGTTCCTTCCTGTATTTTGCAGGCACAGCCAGCAATGCACAAGCACACAGATGCCCCTTGCAATCCAACTGAAGCGGTTTGACATTTCAGGACTTTTCGGGTAAGAAAAGATCTGACTCCTTATTTCCAAGGAAACAGGAAAGACTTTTACTGAATCCAATAATCTACTGATCAGGATAAAGCAGATCAGGCTTTGCCAAGGAAAAAGAACGCCCCTGACAAGCTTACAAAGGAAAGGGATCAGTTTTCACAAGCCGAAGGGCTGTATAAAATTCAGAAGAGTCTCTGAAAACCCAGCTTCCAATGACTAAGACCATCTTGCCTCTGTTCCTCACAACGCTTTTTCTACTTCAGGTGCTCAGGGCCCTTACGCTCTCTCCTACGGCTCTACTTGGTTCATTTTCTATTTCTGTGCAGATACGATTAGGAGAGGTTTTGTCGGGACAGTGACAGATGGAGGGAAGAAGGTCCCCCCCATCGTCCCTCTCTTTCTCTAACCATGCCACACCTGTGTTCAAAACCCTCCAGTGTTGCTCAGCACAGAGTAAAAGTCAAAGCCCTTCCAATGGCGAGAGGCCCCAAGCTCACCTCTGCCCCGTACCCTCACCCTGGCCTCCCCAGCCTCCCTGGTATTACTGACCGAGCCAGGCATTCCTGCCCCAGAGCTTCGAGTTCCCTCTGCCTGGAACATTCTTCCCCCAGCCAGATGCACAGCTGGTTCCTCACCTCCTCGGGTCTTTCCTGCAGCGTCACCTTCTCAGCGTGGCCTTTCCTGACACCCCACCTAAAACTGCCAACTCCTCTTCACTATCCCACTTCTCTGCTTGACTTTTCTTCTTGGCATTTATGACCTTCTAACATACCCCTCTATATTTTACTCATTTTTCAAAGCACACCATTCAAAGGGGGAAAGCAGTACACTTGGGAGCCTAGGGAAGCAGAAGGTGGCTCTGGCCTGCCTGTTACGCTTCTCAAAAGGTAGTGCGACCTGGACATTTCCTCTACCAGAGCCCAAACCCGCTCCCGAGGGCCCGATGTGGAATGCAAGCTCCACAGGGTAGAGATTTTGGTCTGTTTGGATCACAATGCATGCCCAGTGCCTACACAGTTATCTAAGACGTGATCAGTGCGCAACAGTACTTTTAAATAAGTGGATAAAGGGAGAAAGGAATAAACAAACAAACTGAGGGACTTCCCTGGCGGTCCAGTGGTTAAGACTCTGTGCTTCCACTGCAAAGGGCGCAGGTTTGATTCCTGGTAGGGGAACTAAGATCCTGCAGGCCTCGAAGTGCAGCCAAAATAAATAGATAGATAGGTAGATAAATCAATTAATTAAATAAATAAAACCAATAAACTGAAATACTTGCCTGGGGTGAAAAACAAAACAGCCACCTCTGTAAGGCTCCACACCGGATAACCTGGGGCTAACTCCGGATAAAAATGCCCTACAGAGGGCTTCCCTGGTGGCGCAGTGGTTGAGAGTCCCCCTGCCGATGCAGGGGACACAGGTTCGTGCCCCAGTCCGGGAAGATCCCACATGCCGCGGAGCGGCTGGACCCGTGAGCCATGGCCGCTGAGCCTGCGCGTCTGGAGGCTGTGCTCCGCAACGGGAGAGGCCACAACAGTGAGAGGCCCACGTACCGCAAAAAAAAAAAAAAAAAAAAAAGCCCTACAGAGAAATGCCCATCACTGAGCAACCCCCCCACCCCGTGTGGAGCCCACTGTGGGCACCTACCTGGTGACAGTGTCCACCTGTTGGCTGCAGAGCACGGGAAATGCTCAGCCTTGTCCCTCCGGTACAAGGGCAGTGAAGAGGGACTTTCACCACTAGCCATTTCAAAACAGCTGCTTTGCTGAAGGTATTTAGAAATATTTCATCCTTTTCTCAAGATTCATTTTTTTTTTAAAAAAAAAAGGAAAATAAACACATCTGAAATCCTTTCTAAATATCCTGCTGTTTAAGTAATTGCTTACCAGGACATTCAAAAATAATTAAATCTCAGTCTTGTATTTTTGCTTAAGTCTCTCTCTTAGTCTCCCACTTTTAAAACCACACAAAGATGCCAAATAAATCTATCATGTTTGAAGGGGTTTCTGTTATTTTTAGGGTCAAGGTACCATACACTTTCAATGTTTAAAAACAAAGGCCCTTAAAAAATTAAAAAACAGGGGCTTCCCTGGTGGCGCAGTCGTTGAGAGTCCGCCTGCCGATGCAGGGGACACGCGTTCGTGCCCCGGTCCGGGAGGATCCCACATGCCGCAGAGCGGCTGGGCCCGTGAGCCATGGCCACTGAGCCTGCGCGTCCGGAGCCTGTGCTCCGCAATGGGAGAGGCCACAGCAGTGAGAGGCCCGCGTACCAGTAAAAAAAAATATATATATATACCAAAAAAAAAAAAAAATTAAAAAACAAAACAAAACAAACAAAGGCCCTTAAAAATTTTAGAGAGATACATTATAAAAGAAGATACTTGGAGAGTTCCCCAGTGGCCTAGTGGTTAGGATTCCAGACTTTCACTGCCGGTGCCCGGGTTCAATCCCTGGTCGGGGAACTGAGATCCAGCCATAAAGCGCAGCCAAAAAAAAAGGAAGAAGAAGATACATAGATGGAAAGAGGCTCGATATCATTCATCAAGGAATTATAGATTACAATTACAAAAAACTACAATGAGATTCCACCACGTACCACTGTCAATTCCAGGTGTTGCCAAGGATGTGGACACCCAAATACACGGATGGCAGGAGTATAAGATGGTACAACCACTGTGAAAAAGTCTGACAGTTTCTTTCAAACAAGTGACCCAACAACTGCATTCTTAAGCTTTACCCATGAGAAATGAAAACATGTGTTCATACAAAGATGTGTGCATGAATGTTCAGAGTATTATTCAAATTAGCCAAAAAACTGAAAACAATCCAAATGTCCATCAACAAGAAAATGGACAAATTGTGGTAGTCCACACACAGAATATATTCAGTAATAAATAATACATTTCTGATATATGCAATAATGTGGATGAATCTTACATTATGCTAACAGAAGAACCATGTATTGTATGAAATCCAGGCAAAACAACAGATCAATGGTTACCTGGGGTGGGAAGGTTGGCTTCAAAGGGCATGAGGGAACTTTTCTGGGGTGATGAAAAAGTCTTGTATGTTGACTGGAATGATGGTCTGTCAAAACTCATTAAACCATATACTTACAATGGTACATTTTATTATATGTAAATTATACCTCAATAATATATTAAAATGTATTTTTAAAAACAGAAAAAAAATAAGACCTTTTAACTGGATTAGGCGAAAAGACGAGAAGTGTGTTAATCAGCTGTGTCCTCCTAGAAAAGAAAATGATTAAACTGGATGCCTTAAATTGGCAACAACTTGGGCTTCCCTGGCGGCGCAGTGGTTGGGAATGCGCTTGCCAATGCAGGGGACACAGGTTCAAGTCCTGGTCCGGGAAGATCCCACGTGATGCGGAGCAACTAAGCCCATATGCCACAACTACCGAGCCTGTGTTCTAGAGCCCGCGAGCCACAACTACTGAGCCCACACGCCTAGAGCCCGTGCTCCGCAACAAGAGAAGCCACCGCAATGAGAAGCCCGTGCACTGCAACGAAGAGCAGCCCCGCTCACCACAACTAGAGAAAGCCCAAGTGCAACAAGGAAGACCCAACATGGCCAAAAATAAATAATAGATTAATTAATTAATTTAAAAAATTGGCAACAACCTTTAAGCCATGATCTAATAACAGCTAGCACTTGTTGCTTGCTTTCTGTGTGCGAGGCACTATTCTAAGTGCTCTACTTAGATTATTCTATTTAATCTTCACAAACACTTTACAAGACAATACTATTGTTGTTTAAGTCTAGACAATTACACTGAAGTACAGAGAGGTTAAATAACATAGCTAAAAAGAGAGAGAGCCAGATTCTGAATCTAGACCCCTCACGTCAGAGATACTGTTAGACTCTTAGCCACTGCTTTCTATCTTTCAGAGAACTTCAATGAGATTAACATCAGAGTAAACCAAGTTTCTATTATTTATGATATCAAGTAAAACTGAGAGTAAAAGTCTAAAATAGCTAGTTTGGCAACACTCAACAAAGTATATTGGACTCATTTTTTCCCAAAATTTTTATGAAATCATCTTGGTTCCTCTACAAGTTTATTTCCTAAATAAGTTTGTCTAGGGACTTCCTGGTGGTCCAGTGGGTAGGACTCTGTGCTCCCAATACAGGGGGCCTGGGTTCGATCCCTGGTCGGGGAACTAGATCCCGCACATATGCTGCAACTAAGAGTTCGCATGCTGCAACTAAGAAGTCTGCGTGCCGCAACTAAGAAGCCCTCATGCCACAAGAAGATCCCACATGTTGCAACTAAGACCCGGCGCAGCCAAAATAAATAAATAAATAAATAAATAAATTTTTAAAAATGTTTGTCTATTTTTATTTGTCAAGGTTGATAGGATATTACTTACTGAATCAAAGACTAATCCCTAAGAGGCTGTATTTTACCTCTAGTGCAGCCTCCTGCCTCTGTTAAGAAGGGCGTGGTCAGGGTCTGGTAGCCAACAGTGAAGAAAACAGAATTGGTCAACGCAAAGGAAAAAAGCAATAAGAGGAAAGAGTAAGCAATCACAGGATCAGCTAAGAATATTTTTCAATGTGCCACATATATTCAGGTGTCACAGGTACACCTTCCTACTGTTCAGAGTTGAACAAAATGAGCTTTCACATGGTCTAATGCTCTAGTGTTTTTTAAAATGTAACTTTGGGAATTGTTGGCTGTGTACTCTCCCACTGTTATATACTAATTATATAGTAATATTAATATGTAATGCAGTCGGGACTTCCCTGGTGGTCCAGTGGTTAAGACGTGACTTTTGGAACACATTTCTTCTAAGAAAGGGGAAAAAAGTTGAAGTTACTAACATTCCATTCAACCAGTTTTGGGTTTTTTTGGTTTTTTTTGCGGTACACGGGTCCCTCACTGTTGTGGCCTCTCCTGTTGCAGAGCACAGGCTCCGGACCCGCAGGCTCAGCGGCCATGGCTCACAGGCCCAGCCGCTCCGCAGCATATGGGATCTTCCTGGACCGGGGCGCGAACCCGTGCCCCCTGCATCGGCAGGCAGACTCTCAACCACTGCGCCACCACGGAAGCCCCATTCAACCAGCTTTAAATGCATTCAAGGCTGACAACCAAGGAGGCAGCAGGATGTGTGACAGAGAAGGGCCCTGACCCAGAAGGCCTGGGTTCAAATCTCACACCACCACGTGCTGCTCTGTGATCCTGGACAAGTCATTTAATCTCTCAGAGCCTATTTTAGGATTTCCAAAATGGCTTTAAGCATAACTACTTTATAGGGGTATTTTGGACACTATCAATATATTTGAAATCAATGTTCATTAATATGAATTTGAGTATTAGTTTCTTCATTTGTCAAGTCAGGGGACTGGATAAGATTCTTCTGTTCTTTAGACCTCTAAAATTCTGGCTCTATAGCAGCATTTTCCAAAGTGTGCCCCATGGAACCCTGGCTCTATGGACTATTAGGTGTTGCTAGAAATAAAAAGGTCCTTTTGGTCTTATTATGGGTGTCTTCTTATGCCAGCCCAAGCATACATGACTTGCCCAAAATTACACAGGCAGTGGCAGGGCCAGAACTAGAATCCATATCCCTGGCTCCTGGCCCACTTGGGAATGGCGACTGAATGAACAGACTACAGACCGTGAGCACACAATCTTCTACTCTTCCATTAAAACAACTCTGAAAGTGACGTGTATCTTCCTAATTGCTAAATCTAAGATCTAGCCTCATTCCTCAGGCTCCTGCGCTTCTGCAGAAGCTGTGATGCTACTGACTCACCATGTCCAAGTCCCCCGGCCCACCTTCATTCCTCAACCCCACAGGGATCCCTGACTGGCTCCTACCTGCCCACTCAGACTCCTTTGCCTCTTCCTGTCCCTTCTGTATATGTTTGGCTTCCACTCCTGAAAACTCTTAAAATACACATCCCCAGCTCGATATCCTGCCAGGATTTCAAACACAGCTTGTTCAAAAACAAATGCATTACCCTCCCCACTGCCACCCCAGGTCTCCTGCTGAGCCCTCTGTTTCTGCAAACCCATCAATCACGCTCCAAAACATCCAGGGCCAAAACTTTGGGATTTGGAGTTTTTTCCTTTTTCTTCTTTTCAGTGCCTTCAGTTGCCAAGTCCTCTAGGTCCACAAAATCTCCCCAAACCATGTCCTTCTTTGCATATCAACTTCACAGCCCCGGATGAACTTCTTTTACTTCTCCTGGGCTAAACCAATACTTCCCTAACTGATCTACTCCAAGCCATTGCTGCCAACTCAGTCATCTGCAAGCACAGATCCAATGATGCCCCTCTCCTGCCCAAAAACATTGCATAGCTCCCATGGTATATATGATTAAAGTAGGTGTCACCTTGTTTTCCACAACGTAACCAGTTTTCACTTCCTGTGCCATCTGCCAGTATTCCCTGGGCATGCTCTGTGCTTCCGTGGAAAAGGGATTGTACCTGCTCCCAGGCCCCCTCAGCCTGGTCTCGTTAAAGCCTCTGCCGGAGCCATTGTCCACCCAGAATGCTTTCTCCTCTCAGGCCCTCCTCAGTTCATGACAGCCACTCCCTCCCGTAGCCCTCCTGACTCCCCTGGGCCAGATGTGCTTTCTTCTACCTCTGAGCCCTCCTAGCTCTGCGTTGTATCCTTCTAATAGTCCGTATTTCCTACCTGACTTGCTTTTTTATCACACACAGCCCTACTACTGTAGGGAATGAGTGTCTCTCATTTACTTGCGCATAACAGGTGTTCCAGAGACACTTAATGGAT
Organism: Stenella coeruleoalba; assembly: GCF_951394435.1. Lineage (NCBI taxonomy): Eukaryota > Metazoa > Chordata > Mammalia > Artiodactyla > Delphinidae > Stenella > Stenella coeruleoalba. The sequence continues at coordinate 55,266,554 of NC_137148.1, forward strand.
GGAATTGAAAAAGAAAACAGATTCCTGCCCGGAAAACTTGAACTAGAAGCATCCACACCCACTAGCCAGACAACTACTTCCTTAGCAAACAAGTTGATCAAACAGACACGTAATTCCTGTCAGGCTTGGCAAAAAAGGAACTGACTTCAGCCCTTTCTGTAAACAGTGATCTGCAGCATACCGCTGTAGGATTTTGTTTAAATTTTAATGTTAAAATAATTTTAGATTTACAGTAAGTTGCAAATATAGTACAGTGAGCTCCTGTATGCTCTCTATCCAAATTCCTCTAATGCAATATTAGAGTACATTTATCAAAAATAAGAAATTAACATTGATACACGCACTTACCAAATACTTTAGCAGGATTTCCCCAGTTTCTCTACTGATGTCCTTTTTCTGTTCTAGGATCCAATCCAGGATACCACATTGCATTTACTGTGCTGTAGTTTTAAGGCTCATAATTAGCAGAAAAATATAGAAAAAATAATAATAAAGGAGGAGATGAGAGAGGTAGAAAGAGTCTTTCAAAATCTATTCCTTATTTCTACAATATAAGATGAGGACATTCAACTAGCAAGAGCGTTAGAAGGAGCCAGTTTACCAGCTTGTACATAACCTGCGGAGCTTCTCGAATTTGCGCAGCCCCGCCCGGGGGTCTGGCCCCGGACCCTCTCCACTGTCCTTGGCGGGTGAGGAACCGAGAGCAGGTCTAAGTGAGCTGGACCCCGGCCGCCTCGCGCCGCCCCCGTCCCTCCGCCCCCTGAGCGCGCTCACCTGAGGCCGAGACTCCACGCTGCGCTGGCCGCCGTCCCTCCAGCCACGTGACCGCGCTGCGCGGCCCCCACCGGAAAAGCGGGCGTGGCGGCCGGGGGCCCGACACCGCCCCCTGGCTCTGCGCCAGAGCCGGAGTTCACACGGTTAGGGGACGACGCAGGTAGCTCTGTCCGACTTAGACCCCGGTAACGTGACCAGCTGTGCGTAACCGAGTTTTAAATAATAGCTCGAGACCTAGAAAAACAGGGCGAGGCAGTGCGTGCGTCAGTGAAGGTAAAATTAGCTGGTTCAAATATTAAGCGTCTAGGAATCGAGTAAGAGAAAGATGGAGCTGAGCTGGAGCGGCGGCTCTTGAAAAGCAGGCTTTCAGAGCTAAGGAATGAAGGGGCCTTGTAGGCCAGAGGAGCTGCTGGGGCAAAGGCCAGGCAGTGGGAAGGAGCCAGAGGGCAGGGCCTGGTGGGCCTGGAAAGCTGCTATACGGGCCACCCATTCCTGTGAATATACGGCGAAGGGCCCTACCTCCCTTTAACCCCTCCCAAAACGTGCTGGGTCATTAGCTTCACCTGGTGCAATGATTTTGGTATTATTCCCTAATACCCAACATCCTTGAAATAACTGAAGGAATTTTGTAGTGGTCAAAAACTTGACCAGATTTAATGATTACTCTGGATTAGAAATAAACTAATGCCATAGAAAATTCAGTTAACAATGACATTAAGAAGAAAAAAAGGGAATTTTATTAGGGCCAAACTGAGGATTATAACCCAGAAGACAGACCCTCAGAAAGCCCTGAGAACTGTTCCACTTGTTAGAAGTCTAAGACACAGTTATATCCGTTTTCAAGACGGAGGATCTTACGTGGAAATGACATACTGATATTTTACATAAGGTTCACCAAAGATACATAGCCCAGGTAAGCACGTGGAAAGTGAGCAACAAGGCACCATGACCCCCTACAGAGCTGCGCTTCTTTTAGGAAGTTACATGGCTAGCATCAGAAGAAAGGGAAAAAATTGATCTCTACGGTGGAGCATGCGCTTGTATCTTTGGGGAGCTCTGGTTAATGTTTAATGCAGATGCACGTGCACATTAGGGAGGGAGGAGGCCCAGAGGGACACACAGAGAATTTTATGTTTAACTTTTCTTGTTCTGCCTTAAAGGATACATTTTATTTCATCACTAGTAAACCGTTTTCTCGCAGTAACAAGCTTCTTAATCTTCCTCTTCTGCAAATCCATAACCATCCATTTCCCCAAAGTAAAGATACCTAGATATGAAGAAAACGAGACTTAGGACTGAGGCTTTAATTTCTCCTGATTATGAGCATACTAGAAGCTCAGGGATTTAGATTACCATAAAAGATCAATATGTTTATAACTTTAAAGCCAGTTTGCCTGCTGTCTTGTTTAGTGTGATGAGCATGTTCAGTAGCTTTACAAACCCCAAATAATTTTTCTTCACTTAAAATTGTGACTTAACTATTTAAAATAGCAGTCTTTAAAATTTTTCAAGTCTCTCCCCTAAAAAATAACTGTTTTCTTTGTCAGAACTTCTCCAGAATGCAGAACTTTGATTGCATGCATATAAAATTTATTATGAAACATTTTGAAGTACTGTGGTATGCAGTTAAGTTTGTGGTTTATTTTTGTGTGTATGGAGGTACATCATTTGTTGAAAGATTATTATTTCCCCCATTGATTTGTCTTTGCACCTCCATCAAAAATTGCCCCTATATGCGTGGGTTTATTTCTGGACTCTATTCTGTTCCACTGATATGTGTTCATCCTTCCACCAATACCACACTGACTTACTTTACTCTTTATAGCAAATCTTTAAATCAGTTACTGTAAGTCTTTTAACTTTGTTCTTTTTCATCATTGGTTATTCTGGTTCCTATATATTTCCATATAAATTTTAGAATCAGCTTATCAATTTTTACTTTAAAAGAGTATGCCGGAGGGCTTCCCTGGTGGCGCAGTGGTTGAGAATCCGCCTGCCAATGCAGGGGACACGGGTTCGTGCCCCGGTCCGTGAAGATCCCACGTGCCACGGAGCGGCTGGGCCCGTGAGCCATGGCCGCTGAGCCTGCGCGTCCGGAGCCTGTGCTCCGCAACGGGAGAGGCCACAGCAGTGAGAGGCCCGCGTACCGCAAAAAAAAAAAAAAAAAAAAAAAAAAGAGTATGCTGGAACCTAAGTGTCCATCGATAGATGAATGGATAAAGAAGATGTGGCACATATATACGATGGAATATTACTCAGCCATAAAAAGAAATGAAATTGAGTTATTTGTAGCGAGGTGGATGGACCTAGAGTCTGTCATACAGAGTGAAGTAAGTCAGAAAGAGAAAAACAAATACCGTATGCTAACATATATATATATGGAATCTAAAAAAAAAAAAAATGGTTTTGAAGAACCTAGGGGCAGGATAGGAATAAAGACGCAGATGTAGAGAATGGACTTGAGGACACCGGGACGGGGAAGGGTAAGCTGGGACGAAGTGAGAGAGTGGCATGGACTTATTAATACTACCAAATGGAAAATAGCTAGTGGGAAGCAGCCGCATAGCACAGGGAGATCAGCTTGGTGCTTTGTGTCCACCTAGAGGGGTGGGATAGGGAGAGTGGGAGGGAGACTCAAGAGGGAGGAGATATGGGTATATATGTATATGTATAGCTGATTCACTTTGTTATAAAGCAGAAACTAACACACCATTGTAGAGCAATTATACTCCAATAAAGAAGTTTAAAAAAAAAGTATGCTGTGATTTTCCTTGGGATTGAATTTATAGATCAATTTGGAGAAAACTGACATGTTAATAATATTTATGAGTCTTGAAATTCAGGAACATGGTATATCCATCCATTTGGATCTTTGATTTCTCTCATTTGATTTTCTGCATGCAGATCTTGCACATATTTTGTTAGATTTATACCTAAGTATGTAATGCTTTTTAGTTCTATTGTAAATGGTATTGTTGTTTTAATTTCCAGTTGTTTGTCACTACTATATGGAAATGCAGTTGATTTTTGTGTATTGGTCTTGTATCCTGTGACCTTGCTAAGGTCAGTTATTCATGTAGCTTTTGTGTGGTTTCTCTTTGGAATTTCTGCATAAATAATCATGTTAATTGAGAATAGCTTATTTATTCCTTTCAGCTCTTTTATTTTCTTGCTTAATGCACTGGACAGGACTTCCAGGACGACCAATTTGCTTTTTATTTGCTAGTCTTGCTTAACAAATTATATTTTTCTAATCTCCCCTTCCATAAAAATAAACCCCTTAAAAAATAAACCTCTAGATGTATTTCAGGGGCCTGTGAATCTTTGAAAAATATAAGCAACATTTTATGTTAGTACGTATATCTGTATTTCCTTGGAGGAAGTGGGTTCATAGCTTACATCGGACTGCCAAAGGGATTTATGTCATCAAAAGGATTAAGGAATAAATTTTAAGTAAAAGCACAGGTATAATTTTCATGATCTTGTTTTTCACATATGCAGCAACCAAAGTTATTAAGAACAGTGTTTTTTGTTTTTGTTTTTACTTTGCCCTCTCCCCCGTTGATAGGAAAGAATAAATATTTCTCTGCAGTTTTGACCCCTATCACTTTTGTGTTAAAGATAAACACGAATTTAAATGTTGGTAGGGATTGGTGGTAGGACATGCTTAGAATGCAGAAGAAATACAGCTCAAGTAAGGCCAATACCTTATTTCAAAGCCCGCAGAAATAAAAATATAACAAGAAGGGCATGAGGGGAAAAAATGACTAGTTATCCACATATCAAAGCTTATTATCTTAAGACACTCTTGAGAAACTGAATAAATCACGTTAAGAAGTCTCATTTAAAGAAATATAAAATGATTCAAAATTTGTCACACTTTTATCTCCTTCAGTTTGGTTTAAATCAGCCTATTTAAACAAAAAGTTAACAAGTAGGTTTGGATAAAACCAGAGACAAACAGTAAATAGGATTATTTTTAAGACCTTTTTCAAGCAACTATAAGATGTTAAAGCATTGTCACTAGTTTCACATGAAAACCTAGGGCTGAAATTAATAAGTATATTAATATTTTTAAGATTCTCATAATGTATTAGATTCCATTATTTCCTTTCTGTTGAAGGAAAATCTTTATTATTATGAGCCCATGTTAGTGTTAGGATGGATAATTATTAGCAATCAGTTGACAAGCAAGAGAATTTAGTGAATCCCTGTAGTGAAAAGAATATTGTCTTTTCAAAACAGCCATTAGTGGGAATTCCCTGGCGGTCCATTGGTTAGGACTCCATGCTTCCACTGCAGGGTGCGTGGGTTTGATCCATTGTCAGGAAACTAAGATCCCACAAGCCACGTGGCCAAAAAAAAAAAAAAAAAAAAGCAGCCTAATACTACTAAAAATAACAACAAACACATATATCGTGCTTAGTATGTGTAAAGCACTGTTTGTTTCGTCCTTATAGTAGTCCTCTGAAGTAGTAGTTGTCCTCATTCTATATTTGATTTGATCGCACGTAGTACTGGTAAAACCTTTGTGATAGTATCCTACTAGTCTGGGTAAGCTTTCTTCTCCATACCCATCCTTCAAGGACCTGCATCCTACGTCATGTATCCTTAATTTTTTTCTTTTATTCTCTCATTATGCTAGAACCTCCAGAAGGGCACGTATCACAATCTACTATTTGTTTAAAGTGCCCATTTGAGTGTTTATCTTCTTTGTGTACTAGATTAAGATCATCTGGGGCTTCCCTGGTGGCGCAGTGGTTGAGAGTCCGCCTGCCGATGCAGGGGACACGGGTTCGTGCCCTGGTCCGGGAAGATCCCACGTGCCGCGGAGCGGCTGGGCCCGTGAGCCATGGCCGCTGAGCCTGCGCGTTCGGAGCCTGTGCTCCGCAATGGGAGAGGCCACAACAGTGAGAGGCCCGCGTACCGGTAAAAAAAAAAAAAAAAAAAAGATCATCTGGAGGTCAAGAATTTATGTTAGGAGGACTTCTGCACCACAGTGATTTGCATGGAGTCTACATTATAGGTAATCTGTTTATTAAAATGAACCTTTTAAATGTTATACTTGCATACAATTTATCTTCCAGGAATTTACTTGATAAACCTGCTCATGTGCAAAGTTGCATACGCATTAGGCAGCACAGCTCAGTGGGTAAGAGCCTAAGATGGAATCCAAACTGATAACTTTGCTGTGATCTTAAGTCACTTAATCCTTCTGTGCCTTGGTTCCATCACCTGTAATGACAATAATAATACCTACACCTCAGACAGTAGTCATGTGAATTAAGAGTTCACTTTTTGAAATGTGCTTAAAACAGTGCCTGCCACATAGTAATATATGTGCTATTCTCTTTTTTTGTATTTTTTTATTGAAGTATAGTTGATTTACAATGTTAATTTTTGCTGTACAGCAAAGTGATTCGGTTATACATATATATAGATTGTTTTTTGTATTCTTTTCCATTATGGTTCATCACAAGATATTGAATATATAGTTCCCTATGCTATTCTTTCTTATTATTCTGGCACCATTTGCAATAGTAAAAAGCTGGAAACAACCTAAATGTCCATCAATAAGGGACTCAAACAATGCAAAGAGGCTCAACATCATTAATCATTAGAGAAATGTAAATCAAAACCAAAATGAAATATGACTGTACATCTACAGGATGGCTATTAGATGAACAGTAGCAAGTGTTGTCAAGGATATGGAGAAATTAGATCCCTAATACATGGATGGTAAGAATATAAAGTAGTGCAACCGCTCTGGAAAAGTTTGGCATTTCCTCAAAATGTTAAACTCAGTTGCAATATGACCCAGCAGTTTGCTTCTTAGATATATCCAAGAGTTGAAAACATACGTCCACACAAAAACTTGAACACAAATGTTCATAATTCATAATAGCCAAAGTGGAGGCAACCCAACTCTGCCACTGATGGAATGGATAAACAAAATGTGGAATAGCCATACAGTGGAATATTATTCAGCCATATAAAGGAACGAGGTATTCGTAAAGCTTCAACATGGATGATCTTGAAAACACTATGCTAATTGAAAGAAGCCAGACACAAAAGATGACATATCGTATGATTCCATTTATATAAAATGTCCAGAATATGCAAATCTATAGCAACAAAGTAGATTAGTGATAGCAAGGGGCTAGAAGGGAAGAATGGGAAGTGACTGCTAATAGGTATGGGATGTCTTTTGGGTGGGGTGATGAAAGTGTTACAGCATGGGATAGTTGCACAGTCTTGTGAATACGATTTTAAAAATGGATTGTACACTTTAAAATGCTGAATTTTATGATATGTGAGTTCTACCTTAATAAAGTGAATGAAGAATTGGAAGGTCTGTATGTTCTAAGATGGTATAATATCCAAAATATATTAAATGAAAAAGAAATTACAGAAGTTTGCATGGTATGCTACCATATGCTTAAAAAAAAAGTACACACACACACATGCTTTGCAGGCATAAAATCTCTGAAAAGATACACAGGAAATGAGTAACAATATTTCCTAAAGGGAGGGAATCTAGTGGTGACTGAAGAACAGGGTGTCCTGGAAGGGAAACCTACCTTTCCGGTACACATCTTCCTTGACTTACAACGGGGTTACTTCCCGATAAACGCATTATAAGTTGAAAATATCCTAAGTCAAAAATGCGTTCAATACACCTGACCTGCCAAACATCACAGCTTAGCCCAGCCTACTTTAAAAATTTTTTTTTTGGCTGCGCCGTGCAGCATGTGGGATCTTAGTTCCGAGACCAGGGATGGAACCCGCACCTCCTGCAGTAGAAGCGTGGAGTCCTAACGACTGGACCACCAGGGAGGTCCCCAGCCTAGCCTACCTTAAACATGCTCAGAATACTTTCATTAACTTACAACTGGGCAAAATCATCTTAACATAAAGCCTATTTTATAATAAAGGATTAACTATCTCTTGTAATTTGACTACTGTACTGAAAGTGAAAAACAGAATGGTTGTGTGTATCAGTTGTTTACTCTCACGACCACCTGGCTGACTGGGAGCTGCGGCTCCCTGCTGCTGCGCAGCGTCACAGGTATTGTGCTGCACGTTGCTAGCCCAGGAAAAGATCAAAATTCAAAGTACGGTTTCTAGTGAACACGTATCACTTTTGCACCATAGTAAAGTCGAAAAATCCTAAGTTGAACCACTGTAAATTGGGCGCCATCTGTATACACTTTCATACCTTTTGAATTTTATACAAAGTGCAAGTATTACCACTTCCATTTTACCTTTTGAATTTTATACAAAGTGCAAGTATTACCACTTCCATTTTTTTAATTTAAAGAAAGAAATAAAAATGGAAGACTGATACTTTATCTTTAGTCTAAGTTTTATTTTAAGAGATCATCTTCAGTTTCTTCTGTAATAAAAGATATCCAACCATTTGATCAGATTTATTCTTTAGCAACTGAAGCATTAAACAATTACAGTTTTAACTCTCAATCCTTAATAATACTATTCATTATACTTGAGATTGTTTAGCTTTCTCATGGAGAAAAAAAACTAAACATAAACCTTTATACTATCCACCTATGAGTCCAACAGCACAATTTCAATAAGAAAGTTGTACTGATACTGATAATTGAACAATTTATATGATGTCAGCAGAGAGGTATCAAGAGTGATTGTAAAGTGGCATTCTTGTTAAGTCAAGAGCTATGATCTTTGACCCACTGCTCTATCCATTTCAATATCTGATTGATATTATCCTCTAGATCTTCTGGTTTATTGCTCGGCAACTGATGCACTATTTCTTCCTTGTAGGATCCCAAGGCTTCTTCATAAAGAACTTGAAAAATTTCACACTGAATATTGTCTTTTAGTTTCTTCTGATTATAACCCCTAGAAGGCAAAGAGAAGATAAACAAACTGAACGGCATTAACTGGAGTTTTAGGAACAGACTAGAAACTGGACACTTTTGAACACATGAAAAATCACGCAAAAATACTTCTTGTAGGCTCTTTACCTAGAGAAAACAGATTGGCTTCTGTGACTATGAGAGACTTCTTTGACAAGAGAGAGGGTTAAACTAAGGACCAAAGTTTAGCTTTGTCTGAGACTTTTTTCCCTACAATCTGTCAGCCACTCAATTAGCAAACATCTACCTACCTCAAGCCAGATGCCAAGCTATGAGATAAATAGTCTCTAGCTATGGTCCTAAATTTCAAAAGAGTTAAGGAGTTAAGATATAGACACATAAAACAAATAGATGGCATATAATAAAATAAAATGCATATGATAAGGAATAGCATATACTGATTGGGTACTTGATCACACAGATGTATCTGTACTTTACCAATTCCAAAGACATTGAAAAAATTATATAATCTTTATGCGGATGTAAATTAGCCAACTCATTAGCTAGTGAAAAAAGATAAGGAAAATTCAAACTCAAATTAGTTAAACTTTGTAACAATCAAAATTAAATTGAAGTACTTAAAAGATGATTAACTTTATGAAAAAACCCACAGAATGGGAGAAAATTTCTGCAAATCTTATATCTGATAAGGGACTTACATCTAAAATACATAAAGAACTCTTGTAACTTAATAAATAAAGGACAAATAACCAAATTAAAAATTGGGCAAAAGATCCGAATAGATATTTCTCCAAAAAAGATATACAAATGGCCAATAAGCACATAAAAAGATGCTCAACATCATTAGCCATCAAGGAAATGCAAATGAAAACCACGATGCAATACTACTTCACATCCACTAGGATGGCTACAATCAAAAAGATAACAAGGATGTGAAAATACTGGCGGCTTCATACACTACTCTTGGGAATGTAAAGTGGTGCAGCCACTCTGGAAAATGGTCTGACAGTTCCCCAAAAGGTTACATAGTTAACATATGACCTAGCAATCCTAGTCCTAAAGAAATTCAATACCCAAGATAAATGAATGAACATGTAATGTTCACACAAAAACACGTGTATGAATGTTCATGGCAGCATTATTCGTAATTGCCAAAAATTGCAAACAATCCAAATGTCTATAATCTGATAACTGGATAAATAAAATATGGTATATCCATATAATGGAATATTTGGCAATAAAAAGAAATGAAGTACTGGTACATGCCATAACACAGATGAACCTTGAAAACGTTATGCTAAGTAAAAGAAGCCAGACACAAAAGATCACATTTTGTATGATTTCATTTATATAAGAAGTCCAAAACAGGCAAATCCACAGAGATAGAAGGTAAATTACTGGTTGCTTAGGACTAGGGACTGAGGGGAAATGGGGAGTGACTGCCAATGGGTATGGGTTTTTTGGTGGGGGAGGGGTGATGAACATTTTTAAAAATTAGTTATAGTAATGGATATAGAACTCTGTGAATATACTCAAAACCACTTAATTGTACACTTCAAATGGGTGTACAATTCACATGGTATGTGAATTTATCTCAATGAAGCTTTTTTTAAGGTGATTAACTTTGTAAGTTTTTTCAACGGTTAAAACAAGACTACTTTCTCATAGTTTTTTCATACTTTAGTCTTTAGTTATTTACATAAAATAGTAATTTTTAATAAAAATGTTAAATGGTCTTTTAGAAAACACATATGTACCGTATTTTCTCTATTACTGCTCTGTTCAAATATTTTTAATGGCTTTTCCCTGACTAAAGAAAGATGATGGAAGTTTTAGGTATAGCCCCAACCTAACTTTCCCTATGTATTTGCCACTGTACTTTTTTGTGCAAGAATCTGCGAGTATCCCATCCAATGGTGCTTAGTCAGAGCTGACTATAGTCAGTGAGAACCACAAATTCTGAACCTGAAGTTAGGCAAACTTCTGGAGTTTTCCTTCTGGAGACTGCTTTCTAAATTCCTGTAAAATCTCCTCTTTTCCACAGTTTGAATCAAAAGACAGTGGGAAAATGTCTTCCACAAAATTTTGCTTTTCTGGTTATTCTGGATTAAGTCTGATGCTCTCCTGAAGGGATGAACTCAAATATATTGTGAAATGTTAATTTATCTTGTTAAAGGTTGTAAAATGTTCATTTATCTTCAGCTTTTCATAAGCTTTCCCATTTCTGTTGTGAGGATGATTTGAGTGGGTAATGTTCATTCCATAGCAAAGAGTATGTTATTGGTTTGGCTGTTTTCCTATAAAAGTTTTACATTAAGGAAAAAGCATGACTAAGTAGGGTTGATATATATAGTACATTTTACTGAATCAGACTGTCAGTTGAGGTATTCATTTACTCAGAAACTACTGCTTGCGTTTTATGAATGCACCTTTTTCCGTTAGTTTCAGAATGTTGGTACCGTACAGACTTGGTTTATAATAAGACCAAAATAAAGTAGTCACGTTTTCAAATAGAACCTTTTATGATGTTCATGTTGGCCAACTTCAGGAATCTGAGTAAAAGTTTACATAATACTTTAAGGATTCAGTGTTCTTCCTTCCTTACCTAGTTTCAAGTCTGTTGTACAAAACACTGTTATCTGTTTTCAGCACAAATACTATATGAAACCAGCGTTCAGGGAAGAAATCACAACCATGGTAATCAACAATAACTCCACCTTCACTCATTTGGTTTTCTAACTCATCAACTACCTGTAAGAAAGGGGAGAAAAAAAAAAGATGAATACTCTTTAAAAAAAACTGAGGTCAACTTTCCTATAAATTTTAAATGTATACTGTATAAAAAAGATTGTACTTACTCTGTCTTCATCTAAAATGGGACAATCATACTCTTCATCATAGCCATCATATAATTGCCCTAAAAGAGATTTACATTGGCATATTAAAGTAGTATTTTCTAAGTAACTTTCAGTAATTTTCAATTACTCTTAGAGACAAGGGAGGGCACTAATACAATAGATGTCATATGGACAGCATATATAAAGAGCAGTATTGATAAATTAGAATTTTGTCTAGAAGGAAACTTGGATAACAAAATACCTGAAAAAGAATGAATAATAGCCAACTTCAGAATTTGTGGGGCTATTAGTAGAAGAGAACTAGTTTCAGTGAGCTACAGATTGGTGCGAAGAGGGGACACATGGATACAAACACTCGTACACACATTAACAGGAGATTAAGTTCCAAATTTATTAGGCCAAGGATATGAAACTTATTAAAAGGAACAGCAGGTTCTTGATTCCAGAAATGAACCCTTTGTCACTAAGGTCACATCTTCATGGGGTTTGGGGAAGGAGAGTCAGTACCCAGATGCTCCTTCACTTCTAGAATTCCAGCATCCCCAAAAGCCAAGGGTTGAATATCTTATTTCAGAAGGTAAAACAAGAATGATGGGGCAGGCATAAAGAAGGCAGATTTAAATCTAACATAAGAATTTTTCAACAAATTAAAGCTTCCTTTCAAAGGAAGTGTGTCTTAAGGAGGTGAGACATACCAATCCCACTCTCACCCTGAATCCCTAGGAGGTATATACTCTAAGGCAGGCTTAGATCATTCTTCTAGCCATCTCGAAGAGCATGCTATAGTCTTCCCACCTCTTTCCCCTTAATAGTTTGGCACAGGTTGAAATGAGCTTCAAAGGAGCGTGAGTTCTGAAGTGACGAAGGGGTGGTCCTGAGGGTTTGTGGAAGGCACAAAGGCAGTTTTAACTGTCTTCCTGGAGGGTCTGTGGGCTGATTCTGGGCACATGAACCATTTCTCTAGCATCCTAGTGTGGCCTCTGACTTCTTGGGTTACAGTTCAGTTACCAGAAACTCTTACCAGCTAAAAAGTTAAACTGTCTTGGTATGGGGAAAACTGGTTAACAATATAGAAACTAATCTAAACCCTTACTTTACACCACAAACCCTAGCTGAATTAAAGAGCTAATTTCTTTTTTTAAATTTCTTTTTCTTTTTTTTTTTTTTTTTGCGGTACGCAGGCCTCTCACTGTTGTGGCCTCTCCCATTGAGGAGCACAGGCTTCGGACGCGCAGGCCCAGCGGCCATGGCTCACGGGCCCAGCCACTCCACGGCATGCGGGATCCTTCCGGGCTGGGGCACGAACCTGCGTCCCCTGCATCGGCAGGCGGACCCCCAACCACTGTGCCACCAAGGAAGCCCCAAGAGCTAATTTCTTAATTCCAAAGATAACTAATGGAAAATTAAACCTACAAAGGTATGATACATTTGAGTTTGTGAAAAAAAAAAAATTGATTGAAACATATAAAATGTTAAATCTCTGTTTGATGAAAAATAATATAATTAAAAAAATGAAAAATGGCAGGGAGAAATACTAGGACAAAGGACTGAAATGTAGATTATATAAATACCTTAAATTCAAAATAACAATAAGTAGCTTAAGAAAGAATAAGAAAAAAATTCACACAGGATGGAAAAGATAATTAGTAAACAATACATGAAAAAATACTGTACTTTCCCAGCTACTAAAGAGATGAAAATTTAAATGAGGCTTTTTATACCTGTTATATTAGTTATACATGCATTTAGTAAACTGACTCTGGAAACGAATAATTTTTAAAAGTAAAACGTTATACCCGTTCAGAGATTTCTTTTGACCATTGAATTTCAAACCAGAAAAAAATTTAAAAAGATGCTTTAAAATGTTCAACAATAGCGAATTAGTTAAATCTTGTTTACTAACTTGCTAAAATATTATGTAATTAAACTTAAGTAAGTAAAATATCAGGTTGTTAAATTTCTGTTATTTTTACAATACTATATATGTGTGTGTGTGTATATATATATATATATATATATATATACACACACACACATATGTTTTGTTTTTTTTTTTTTACAATGCCACAAAATCTAAGAATACCTACAGCTGACTTTGTACTATGTGGGAATCTGGAGTAGATAAATGTTCCTTCATATTTTAAATCCAGACTAGTTAAATCTTTAAAAATATATGCTGCCTAAAACAGACAACTATAGCAGCATTAACTTTTAGAATTAAAGTCTTTATATACTGCAATGCTGAAATGCAGGATTTCTTAAGTCATGTGAATACATATTAATAAAATAGTGTAATTCAAGCTTTCCAACATTCATTTCAAAAAACATTTATCAAACACCATGTACCAGTAATTACAGAGATAAGGAAGATATAATAGTGAACAAATTGAACAAGAAGACCAACTCAGTCCTTCCCGCGAAGAGTTGACAATAAAATGGGAGATGACAGACAAGTAACCTGGAAATTGTAATATTTAATGCTGTGGATCATGGTGCTCTGGGAGCAATAACATGGGGACCTTTTAGGTTAGGAACATAAACTTGGGATATTAGAGGAGGCTTCCTGAAGCAGGTAACTTCTAAGTGGAAACTTGAAGCAGTTAGCTCAGGGAAAAAAAGGTAGGTAAGACGATTCTTAACAGAGAAAACAAGATATTCAAAGGCAGAGAGACTAAGGAGGGCAAGCCTTTCAAGGGAGGAAAAGTCTTTCAGAATAGTTAGAAAATAAGTGATAAGGGGTCAGGGGGATTAAGGCCAGATTAAAAAGGGCCTTGAGGGACTTCCCTGATGGCGCAGTGGATAAGAGTCCGCCTGCCAATGCAGGGAACACGGGTTTGAGCCCTGGTTTGGGAAGATCCACATGCCGTGGAGCAACTAAGCCCGTACGCCACAATTACTGAGCCTGCGCTCTTCAGCCCGCGAGCCACAACTACTGAGCCGGAGTGCCAGAACTACTGAAGCCCGCGAGCCTACAGCCCGTGCTCCACAACAAAGACAAGGCTCAGCAGTGAGAAGCCCACGCACCACAATGAAGAGTAGCCCCCGCTCACCGCAGGTAAAGAAAGCTGGCACGCAGCAATGAAGACCCAACACAGCCAAAAAAAAAATTAATTAAATAAAAAAAAAAAAGACCTTGAAGGCTGCACTGAGTTGTTTAGACTTTATCCCAAAGCAAAGGAAAATCATTAAAGCATTTTAAGCATGAAATGACATGATTAATTTCAAATTTTTAAAAATCATTTTGATTTCTGTGTGGAGTTGGAAGGAAGCAAGTCCAGAAGAAGCATGGATACCATATAAAAGCTACTGCAGAATTTTAGGTGGTAATTATAACCTATACTCCAAGGAATGGAGAGAGATGAATTCTAAACTTTGTTTCAAATTTCCAAAAAGAGGAAAAATTTGTGCTACTTTAGAAACTTCAACTGGTAGTCACATTTATAATTGTCTATACAGTGGATCTTCATACGGCAAAGAGGAAAAAAAAGCTTGATTTCATCAAATTATCGAAACTTAAATCAGTTTCCTAAACAAAGTTTTATGATTTACTTAGATAAATTACTTGCAGAAAAAAATTGATTGTGGAGCCGGTTAAAAGGCTTAAAATGACCTTCTTACCTTAAAAAGACCTTCCAAGCTGTCATTAGTCAAGCTATAAAAACATGACCTTTCCTTTAACTGCCATCCTATCATTTATACACTCACGTGAAAGCCGTTCTTTAAAGCTAACCACATAGAGATGCTAGTCATCTATTTTGCATCTATACTAATGCAATTAGTATAAGAAGTTAATTGGTTTAGAAGGATTGGGAGCTTTGATACCTGGCCTTTTATGCAAAGAGAGCAATGAATTCTGCCAAGAGAAGTTAGCACCAAAAGATGCGGCATTCGAGTAGGGCCTTTTAAGGAACTGTTTATAAGACAGATGAGGAAGGGCATGTACAGGTAAAGGGAATAGCATGTATAAGGACATGGAGATGGAAGACTCCCCATGCGTTTGAAGAACAATAGTGCACTGTGGGTAGACTTAAGGGGACATAGGGCATAGTGGCTGCAGGGAAGGGCTGAAGGTAAACTGTGGCCAGTTCATTACTTCATTAAGGTGAGTGGCCTTTATCATTAAAAAGTTCAAGTAATTTCATCCCCTCTCCCCGCCCGCCCCCTTTTTAAAGGACATAATGATGGTGTACAGAAGAGGGAGGGAAGAGATACTGAAGAAGAGATTCAGCATGAATGGTCTTGAGAATGGTATAGCGGTACCAAAGGGACACAGCGTTAATGGTCTTAGGAATGGGACAGGGGTATCAAAGGGATTTTTTAAACTATCAAGATTAGGAGACAAGTGCATCTGTGTAGTGTGTAAATGCGTTTTTAGTGTGTGGGTGACAGGAATCAGGAATGGGCAAGCAGTCAGGGATGACTTCAGAACATGTGCTTTTTAAACATTAATTTGGAAATATGTGGGAACTATCCAGATGGTTAAATCTTGTAGATGTCTAGATGTTGGGCTAAGGTTTAATAATAAATTTAAGAGTTACAAGTAAAAAGGACTAACTAGTCCTGAGTCAATGAAATTACCAGAGGGAGGGGCAGGATTACAAGATGGCTGCAATGAGTTCACAGGGGAAATAGGTATATATGGTGGGAAGGAGAGAATCAGATGAAAAGATTGGGAGAGCAGTGTTGGAGAGAGGACAACGGAGAAGTTAGTTTCAAAGGCTTCCAGTGGTAGTTGATTCAGGTGAGGGAAAAAAATGCGATACACATAGGTTAGAGCGGGAATGGCAAACTTCTTCTGTAAAGGGCCAGACAATACATACTTCAGGATTTGCAGCCTAACCTAGCTAGTGGCTCCTACAAAAACAGCTGCAGCTTGCCAACCCCTGCCTTAGAAACACATCAAGATTTTAACTGTTGAGGGCCAGATATTTGAAATGCATCCAATGTCTAGACATATGAGCATCCTGGGGTTAGGCATAGAGGCTGAAGACTGATAAAACTGGTGGCAGGAAAATTAAGGATGCTGGTAGAAGTTTAATTAAATGATTGCATATGGGAAAGGACATCAAGTGAGGAATGCGAGACTGGAAGAACAGGGGTAAGAAAAGCATTCTTAGTCACTCCACATTCAGGACTCTCCATAGTTTTATTAAGCTTAATTCCCCACCTAATTTTTCCTGCTTTAGTTCTAAATGTCATAAAGAAGGTCTCTTACAAATAATACAGCCATTCAACATGACTACTAGGATGGCAATAAACTCCATTTAGACACATTTGTTTAAAACCATTTTGTTTTTTGTCTCCTTACTTATAGCAGGGTTTCTAAACCTGAAATACTACTGACCTTTTGAGCTTGATAATTCTGTTATTGGGGTGGAGGGCTGTCCTGTGAGTTGTAGGATGTTCAGCAGAATCCCTAGACTCTACCCATTAGAGGTCAGTAGCAACCCCCCCCCACTCCAGTTATGACTACCAAAATATCTCAGGTGCCAAATGTCCCCTGGAGGGCAAAAATCACCCCCTGTTGAGAACCACACTGCTTTACAGAAGATTGCATGGTTTCCCTTACAACATATTACCATTTGGAAAAAATGAGGAGGCTGAATGCCTCAGACTATTTCCTAGTAAGATTTTCAGATACACTCAGATGGCATAGGAGGGAAAAAATCTGGTACATTTTGAAATCACTATAAAGCACCTCATCTAACACATGTCAAATCAGATCAGAAATCCTTTATCTGGCATAATGGGAGGGAAAAAAAGCTCCATTTTTCCTTTAAGGCAGATTCTCATGAAATAATCTCAATAAAATACAAAGAGGATGGTCAGGACCATGCACCATCAAGTGTACACACATCTTTTGAGTACAAGGAGACTCAGTGAAGAGGAAAAGGAGTGTCTCACAGTGGAATATCCCTGGTCTGGTGTTACTGTTGCTCTCAGTGCTATTCACGACAGATTATATAGTAATTTCATTAAGTTTAGAAATATTGAGTGGGTGAGATGAGAACTGGAAGACATGACTGAAATTGACTGACGTATGTAACTCTGAAATCACTTGTCAAAAACAGTAAACTTCAACAGGCAAAGGAACAAAACCAGATTTCATATAGGTATAAAATGGAGAATGCCAAGCTATGCACAGTAGCAAATAAAGACCTAAGTTTTATTAACTATAATTTGAATGCCAAACCTGGATTAAAAATATAAGCATGATACTAGCTTATAGTATCAAGAATATGACAAGCAAAGATGCACAAAAATTGACCTGCAAAAAGGAATAATGGGAAAAAACTTCAAAAAAAAATTTTTTTTTAAAGATGTTGGGGTAGGAGTTTATTAATTAATTGATTTTTGCTGTGTTGGGTCTTCGTTTCTGTGCGAGGGCTTTCTCTAGTTGTGGCAAGTGGGGGCGGCCTCTCTTGTTGCGGAGCACAGGCTCCAGATGCGCAGGTTCAGTAGTTGTGGCTCACAGGCCCAGTTGTTCCGCGGCATGTGGGATCTTCCCAGACCGGGGCTCGAACCTGTGTCCCCTGCATTAGCAGGCAGACTCTCAACCACTGTGCCACCAGGGAAGCCCTAAAACTTCAAAAATTTTTAAGTGGTAAGATACTGGGAGCCACAGCAAGGGTCCTTAAATATATCCAAAGGGATAGAAAAATGGGACCTAGGAAGAAGTCTGGCAATTGAGAAAGATAAATCTAAATGGATGAGGATTCGCTATAAATAAAAATCCTGACCAAGTGGTCTCTCTAAAAAACAGACATGGTATACTTCAGCAATCTGAAAGAATGGCCCGTAAGAGTGACTTACACACCAGAGATCATACTATAACCTAAACATGTGAAGACACTAGAAGTGACTATTGGTAAGGAACAGACTGCAACAACTTCAAGCTTTTGCAACTGTTATTTCTGTTGGTGATAATGAGGCAGAAAATTGCATCTAAAAATGTAAAAACATTATCGCCAAAGTACCAACAATCAAATGGATGAATTACAACTTTATTTTTTACACTTAAAGGCTGATGAAAAACCATTACTAATCCTATTAAAGAAAATCCAACACAATATCTCAATTGAAAAGTATGGTAACCATATTTACTCATTCAATACTATTTTTCTAAAACACAACATGGAAACATCTAGCGTGCATGTTTAATCTCAGTACAATGGATTCAAAACCAAGTATACATGTTACATGCATCAAGGCTAAATTACAAATTATCATAGTCATCATCATCATCGTCATCATCATCATCATCATCTTCACGTTTTCTTTTCAATGCATTTGATGCTTCACTGGCAGTGTTCTGTGATGACACCATGTTAGTGGTAATAAGAATATTTTTGGACCCAATTAGTGATGGATTAATTAGAACATTCTGAACTGCTGATGTTGCAGGAATTGAGGCTTTTACAGCTGGGGATTGTGAAGTGGGCATCTGTACTGTGAACCTTTGCCCTGTGAGGGACACTGGAGTCCCTACTTTAGTTGAAACAGACATGGTTTGTGGGGTTGGTGTGCCAAGCGTGGGAGTACTTGGTCTGCTAGTAACTGAACCAACACTTAACCGTGGAACTGTTATTCTTCCCGCAGAAGTAGATGCCTTTTTTTGTAAGGATTTAAGTCTATAATTTGGAGCAGTCAAGCAATATCTATCAGGTGGCAATCTAGGACCTGAATATGGCTTGATTAATGGCAAAGGGGTTTGATTCCTTTGCCTTGCAATATCTAATAAAAAATCTCTTGGGGGAGGAGAGGTAAAAGACTGGTCAGCACGACACTGGATGGCCAATCGCACATCATCTGCATCAACAGTAGCCTTCTTAGCATGACTTGAATAAATTTTTGCATCATCTAGAATTGTGGTCACATATCGGAAGGCAAACTCCAACATCTGATTTATAACTCTTGGTTCATATTCTGTAATCCCCATATCCTTCAGGATTTGTGCCATCATCTGTGCATCTTTCGGCATGCTCTTGGGAGAAGCCATCTTGCCAGACTCCATGATATCCGGTGATCAGACTTTAGATCATTTGAAAAAAATATGTACATTAGATCAAACCTGAAATAGTTACTTTAGTAGCAACTGTCAGGAACTTTAAAATTTTAAAATACATGTTAAATTTTTAAAAATATAAATTAAAAAATACACTAAATCTTTTTAATTTTAATGAGGCACATTTAAAGTTCCCTTCACTTAAATTTATTTTCTACCCATTAGAGAATATAAAAAGATGAAGACACAAATAAGGGAGTGATAAAAGATTGGGGAAAAACAGGGTAAAATAACCAAAAACATACAACATTTTAAAATATGTGCAGTTGGGGCTTCCCTGGTGGCGCAGTGGTTGAGAGTCCGCCTGCTGATGCAGGCGACACAAGTTTGTGTCCCGGTCCGGGAAGATCCCACATGCCGCGGAGCAGCTGGGCCCGTGAGCCATGGCTGCTGAGCCTGCACACACTGTGCTCCGCAACGGGAGAGGCCACACCAGTGAGAGGCCCGCGTACCGCAAAAAAAAAACAAAAAAAAAACCGTGCAGTTGCTTACAGGCATGCACCTACAAACTAATCTAGGAAAAGACCATAGGACAGCCATGTCCTACTGCCTGAGTTCAAAATCATGTCCTTCCAGTGAGCTCATATACTCACTGTCTCCATAGATATATATGCTTAGCACCACCCTGACCTTTACGTGTTTGCCCAACTCAAAAATACTCTCCCTCTTCCTCATATTCAAACTGTCCTAAGTCTAATCTTCCTGGAAGCTATCCCACTTATTACTGTCCACAAGAACTGCTAGCCAACTGCAGAGGGGATGTAGTGGTCAAAATAACTAGGACAAAGCATGAGACAATATGTTCTATTTCTATGGGTCCCCAACAGAGCATTAATTCCTTCATGGCAATTTTTCTCTGCTTTTTGTACCTTCTCACAAGTACAGTACTAATACTCCATTATTCCTTTCACTTTTTTAAACAAATCTAACACCAAAGTGCCCCTTACCTTCTCGTGCTAAATCACCCACATTAACGTATTTCAGTCCTGATCTTGATGCAAGTTCTTTGCCTAGCGTGGTTTTTCCAACCCCTGGTGTACCTGCAAGACAAGCCACAGAAAAATACTGTTCATGAATACTTATTAGACTTTAGCCTCTAATCTGCCTTCTTAACAACTGAAAAGTTTCCTAATTAGCAATCCTATATAAAATTACACACACCATAATCTAATCAAAACTACCCAAAGCCTGCTGAATATCAGAATTTCACCCAGTGTATCTGATTTCACCAGGAGTGGGGCTTGGGAGAATCTGATGACAATTACAGACTGTCTGCCACCACCATGGAAATTCCCAGAATAAAACTAGCTACCTCAAATAAACTGTCATCATTTATTTGCTTTAGTTTAAAAAAATTAAATTGTTCATGGAAAAAAGTTAAGCAGTATGAAAGAATATCCACTATACTCTTCCCTAGAGACAACCAGTGTAAACCACTTTCTTATGTATCTCTCCAGAGAAGTCATATACATATGTTTGTGTATACATCCATATATATACAAATATATGGCAGCATACTACACGTGTACATATACACACATTGCGTGCATACATACATACACACACCATATATTTCCTTCTACATAAATGGCCATACTATACATTGTTCTTCACCTTCCCTTTTTTATATTTATTGTTTCAAGATAAATAATCAAACACTTAATTTTCAACTTGAACTAACGCCACTGAAATTACAACACCTGATCATTATAATTAAAGATAAAAGGAATTGGGCTTCCCTGGTGGCGCAGTGGTTGAGAGTCGGCTGGGCCCGTGAGCCATGGCCGTTGAGCCTGCGCGTCCGGAGCCTGTGCTCCGTAACGGGAGAGGCCACAACAGTGAGGCCCGCGTACGCAAAAAAAAAAAAAAAAAAAAAAGGAAGGAATAAGTCAAGTCTACCTATAAGGGCAATAACATTTTTATCTCCAGTCCACTATAATACACCAAGTCTGAATCCTCAACTCACCATGTTTTCAATAAAACGCTCACATTTAGACTTTTGACGATATGGCTTAATAGTAAAAAACCAAGACACTGTCTGACCCAAACAAATCAGATATTGTAAAATCTTCCCCTTAAGGACGCTTAAAGGCTAAATAGTAACCTGTTGAGGTTAATCTGTTACTCTCAGACACAGACAGGACTTGTGCGCTGCCAATATGCTTACGTTTTGTTAAAGGATAAAACTTGGCTTTGATCCACAAACAGCGCCTCAAATTTTATTGTGCTGCAACAGCATCTACACCCATTAGATTTTTCCAGGAATGCCCTATGTTGCTATTAAATACTACAATTTAGTAAACATTTTCAGAGTTAAACGACCAGAAATATTTTTTAAAGTCGTTATGCGGCATTTTACTACCCCTCACAGGTAACAAGCGCCCTGAGTATGGATCCAAAGACCCAGAAAAAAACCCACGATCAGCCCGGGAATTTTACAGCATCTCTACGAGAAACGACCAGAGATGCTCAGTAGATACCTTTACTTCTTAAAACACAAAGAAAAAGCCCCTGATGCTAACTCCGCAAGCGTATACAGCAAATTTATCACCCCACACCGCAAACATCCGAACCCCTTCATCGAAATCTCTCAGATACAAAGGGAAAATAAGAGACGGCCCTAGAGGCCTAAGGACTAAAACATCCACCATTAACGGATCTACTAAGGGCCAAATATTGCCTTACCTTATCTCGCTAACCACGCAGACACCCCGCCAAGTAAAGAAGCAACAGACATTTTACAGACAAAAACCTGATTACGAAAGATTAGTCAGCTTGCCAAAAAAGGGAACTGCATATTATCTACCTCTCTCCGCCTCACCGAGTAGCCAACCTCTGAGCAAAAGAATTAACGTCCGTCGTCCCCTTCCCCCAGCCTCGTGCAAAACCGTCGCGAGGGCGGGGGGTACAGGCCCTGACAACTACAACTCCACGCGACCCTCGCCGAGCCTCGCAATAGAACGCTAAGCGACCCCACTTCGGGCTTTCCAGGCCCCAGGGCACTCCGCGCCCCGCGCCAGCCCCGCCGCCCACCACAACCCCTAGTGCGCCCCCTGACCGGTGAGCAGGATGTTCGGAAGCAACATGGTCCTCGCCGCACTGGCTCCCGACGCCTCCGCACAAGCGCCCTACACGCTACAGGGAGGGGCCGGAAGGGGAGGGTAACGGCAAGCGCCAGTGGCGCCGGGGTACTCGAGGCCTGGAGTGTCGCTCGCGACCCACCTCCGCCGCCTCGTCACCCACCATTGGTTACCTGGCTTTCTATGACACGCTTCCATCGCAGTGTACGAAGTACGAGCACACGTCGGGTCGGCGCTTCCGGTCAGGCAATGCGCTGGATGCCTAAGACAGTAGCTCCTTAGGAGGCCCCGCCTTTCGGGCTGTGTCGCGGAAGCGCCGACCGACCTGGAAGGTCCCCGGGAGGCGGGACCTCCAAGAGGGTTCCGCGCTGAGCCCGGTTAGGGGTGGGTGGCTTCCCTTGCACCTGGAGCTGAGCCTGGGCTCCACCGCTCCTCTCGGCCCACGAGGGGATGCAGCTACCGGAAGGTAAGGCTGCCGCGGCTGGGGCTGCGGTGTATATATGTCGTAGAGACGCGAGTCCATCTTTGCCTTCTCGCCTTCCCAGACTCTGATGGCTCCTCCTCCCGACCTGCCCATCCCATCTGGGGATGAGACGGGTCGGGGTGCAGAGCTCTGGCCTGGAGCCGGGGCACGCGAGCTCATCTCGGCTTTACCTTGACTAGCAGTATTACGTTGGACGATTATGTGAGCTTAGTATCCCCAGTGCAGTGTGTAGGATGGTGGTGGGTTTGCTAGACATACTCTTCAGGTTCTCTTCTATCTCTGACGTCTCATTTCAGAAACCTGGTACCATCAAGGACAATTGCCTGCTTTTTCAAGGAGGTAACTGTCAGTCTTGCTTTCAAAGAGCGACTAGAGTCCTGACTATAACAACAGTCTGCGTCTTTTATTTCGAGCTGCCAACTCTGTTTTCCACCTATGTATCTCTTTGAAACCGCAAAGCAAAAACTTCTCTAGTCGTGAACAATTTGTGTGTGTGTGTGTGTATGATTTGTTTTCTAGGGTGTGGAAGTATTTACACATAAATTATGTGTGACTCCAAACTATAAAGCTCAGCTTACAGGTTTGTAGACCTTAAAAAACTTTCCTTCTGGCTAACTTAAAATTGGTGAGTTCACTACTTTGTATAAACATTGAAGAACTATGAAAGTCAGAAAGCAGTGTTGCCAAAAAATTTCATAATAACGTATTCAGATAACAACAGTTATAGAAAAAGTTTACTGTAAGATATAAGTCTTTGTCCAAAGTAAGTGATAAGTCTGCATTCATTGTATGGTGCTTTTTTTGTTATTATTTTTGAAATTTTGGAAAATTTTTTGAAATTTTATAATTTGAAATGTGGGGAATTTTAATTTTCAGTATGAAAACTACACAAATAAAATTGTTTAATTTTTCTTAATGACAAAAGATAGGTTCACAAATGTGTAGTTTTTCTGTTTTCTCTAATACATTATTGAGTTTGTAGGAAAAACGTTACATCACCACAGATAATTTGACAGTTATAGTCATTAAAAGTAAAATTTATTTTAGTATTTTGATTTCTTGCTGCATGTATGTTTGCTGTGTTCTCTTTCACTAGTTCTTGAGCCTTAACTTTATCATGTCGTTGATTTTTATCAATATATATTAATTATTTCTGTTTTACATTTTTCTTAATTTGAGATTTTTTTTTCTTTTTTTCCGCTAGGTGAATTATACTTTAATGTACTACAGGTTGTATACTACGGATGGGAACTATTAAAGTTTATAATGTCAAAAACTTTTCTTAGACCAAAGGCATCTTCCACAAAGGTATGATACGCTAAAATGGCCATGTGATAACTGCCCAAAAGGAGTTATAAATTTTTATATGTGTTCCCAATGACTTATTACTGCTATGAGAGTAATGGTGCCCAGTATTTGTTGTAACTAGTGATCTAAAAAGTTCAAAAATAAATTGTGAAACAACTGTACACTGAAAACACAACCTTAATTTTGAAAAAATGTTTATTTACAATCCTGGTCACAAAGAAAAGGCTGAAAACTCTTGAATGAAAGAGCAATAGAAGAAAAGGAAATACATGAGCTGTAGTTGGTGTTATAGCTTAACAACAAGCCCTGCTTCTTAGAAATTAGGTGGTTCAATGTGCCAGTTCTCAACAAGGCTAGCGGGTGGGTAGGATGGGTATCAGACAGTATACTGAAAGTTAGCTGTTTTCCTCGTGGTGGATCTGATTTTTCTCTTACTCTAAGTGAATTATTTAACTTTGCTGTTTCTCTTCCTCTTCCTCTTTTTTTTAAAAGTAAATGGAAATCCATATTTACATAAGAAAACTGTAAAATGTATAAGTAACATGGAGATTGGAATCGCTAGATCAGAATTGCTATCAAGAGTTTTACTACTACTAATATTTTTATGTACTCTTAAAAATAGAGGAAAGGGGCCAAAATTGTAGTACTAGTAATAGTCTTTTTAAAGAGGAGGAAATAAATTGGGTAACTATGACTAAAATTTTTTTTCCAAAAAGTCTTTATTTCTTTACCCACTGCTGATCATAATTCTAGATTCTGTTTATAAGAGGAATGAAGTTTGATTTCACATTCATAAAATACTTGAAAGTATTGCTTCTCCTGAGCCTACTTTCAGCTCCAACCTCTGTTTTTTGTTTTGTTTGTCTCCCAGAAAGGAGCATTGTCAAATAAATGGTTCACAACTATGGCTGAGTATTCTTCAAGGAAAATATAATCTTGTTAGCCAGGCAGGGAATTACAAAAGTCAGGTACTAAGCTAGATTTTTTTAGATTTATACTGTTGGAATGTTAAGAAAAAGTCCACTTTTAAAATTCTAATTATTAAAAAAAGAACGCTTTTTAATGCTCAAATATTTTTAGGTTAAAATTGCTTAATTTAACATTTCTCTGTGTGTATTCTTACAAAGGATTTTAAAGAAAAGGAAGTGTTGGAGGGAAACGTAGAGGGGTTAATAGTTTCTATAGACTAGAAGACCATGAAATAGAACTCACTGATTTTCCTGCTCTATTAAACTAGTACTCGTTTTCCTAAACAAATCTGACAAATAACCCTCCCTGGAAAGCCTGCCTCCCTTTCATAAACATATTAGTTGCTTCATGAGCTGAAGAAAAATATAATCAAGTCATAATTACAAACTATTCATAGTGTCAGTATTCTTAGACCTATCTTCACATATCTTAAAGCCGATAGGGATTATTTGAATGTATAAAATGGTTCTTAGTTTGTGAATGTATTAACCTGGTCAAGGCAGAAGTGTTACTTTTCTTACTGCTCTACATGGTTAAAATAATGCCTTTTTTTCTTTATTCTGTTTTACTTCTTTTTTTGGTAGGTAATTTTAATATTTGTGTTTAATATTTGTGTGCTACAAATGAGTTTTTAAAGTATCAGTCTAATCTTTATTCTGGGAAGATTATAATTAATAAAAAGAATTAAGTTTGTATTCTATATTCATTTATATGACATCCATCATTACCATGGTCAAGTAGATAAGTATACATTTATGCTTATTGTAAAGTAGAAAAATGACTAATAGAGTCAATTTTATTTAAAGAGCTAATTTGTGAGATTTTTATTTTAAATGTTACAAGTATAAGAATTTTTTTAATAGAGTCGTTTAGTTATATAGGGAATAGATGCAAAAAAATGTAATAGTGTTTACATGGTTTCTTTTTTTCAGATAACAAACTGGGTAGACTCATCATTTGATGATTTTTCAGAGACTACAAGCATCTCTACTATTACTGCCACATCATTAGGTGTGAATAACTCAAGCCTTAGAAGAAAAAAGGTGCCTTCCACAGTAGAAAGTAGCAAATTTCCAGCTAGAAAAAGAGGAAACCTATCTTCCTCAAAGCAGATTTATGGTCTAGAAAATTCAAAAGAATATCTGTCAGAAAATGAACCATGGGTGGATAAATACAAACCAGAAACGCAGGTAATAAATGACATACAAACAAGTCTACGTAATTTACTTTCAGGAAGGAGAGGGATGTGCATTTTCAGATATTCATAAAAATCTTTCTGCCTAAATGAATTAGAAAAAAAATAATAATTTCTAGGTTTTTTATATTCCAAGTCTCAAATTTTCCCAACAGTTATTCAGAAGGTATACCATTGGTTATTTGTCTTCGATTTAATTTAACCCCCAACATAGACTTGATCCATTTAATTTTTTGCTAAATGTAATACCCCTCCCTATTTATTCCCTTCCCAAAATGTATAACAGGATTTTAAAATATTTTATAATTGCATATGTGCCTCAAATTTTCATATATTGGGGTCAGTTTAAGAATAGAATTTTTCCATATCAGTATAAAGAATTGAATTAAGTATAATCAAAAGGACCTTTTTATTACTATATCATGTTACTTGTTTCTAGTTTTTTTCATTAAAAATATGTAGATTAACCTGTGCTGATGTATCAAAAAATTTTGAGTTAAAATGTTTTATTTTAAACTTGAAAATTTTAGCATGAACTTGCTGTGCATAAAAAGAAAATTGAAGAAGTTGAAACCTGGTTAAAAGCTGAAGTCTTAGAAAGGCAGCGCAAACAGGTAACTAAATAAGAAATGTGTTTAAAAATATTTGGCCTCAAATGTTTCTCTGGTTGGTTATAAGAAGTTAAAAACTTTCATGTTGACTTTCTCATAAGTCCAGATCACCTGCAGTAGAAAGCTGTCTGACCTTACTACTTCTTCGTCATTAAAAGACTCAAGAGACTTTGCATTTTCCCCTTGACTTGTACCTCTTTTTCCCTCTTATATATAAAGCATAGTAAACCATTAGGGGGCTAATATATTTAGCATATCAGATTATCTCACACTAAAGCAAGCAGGCAAATTATATATTAGTTTTTGTATTAAATATAACCTAAAATAGTCATTCATCCTACGCTTATGTTTTTTCTTTCACTTCCTAATTCCATAATTACCCTTGGCTCCCAAGCTAGAATATTCTCTCTCTCTCTTTTTAAATTTTTTTAATTTTGAGATTCTTGAAACATCAAGAAAAAATAGAATAGTAAGTGAATATTCATGTACCTGTAAAAATACTCATCATTTTCACCCATGAGTATTTTAATGTAAATTATAAATGTTTGGCATTTAATTCTCTAATGTTATCTAATGCTGTGTTCATATTCACATTTTTCCAGTTGTCTTTTATATCTGGTTTGTTACAACCAGTATCTAATCAAGGACCACCCATTACATATGATTGTTCTATCTCTTAGGGCTTTTAAAATCTAGAACAGTTGCCTTCACCTTCGCTGCACAGCATGACCAAAAAATAAATAAATAAATAATAAAATTAAAGTGTAACTGGCTCTTCTCTAGGTCCAAGTATACAGGCCCTTATTTACTGTAGTTAATAAAAGTAAACAAATGAGCAAGGATTGCAGCCCACCATTATATGTAGGGCATCTTCCCCTGATAATTTTTCAGTTTTAACTTTTTTTTATCAGATTTACTGAATGAGGGAATGTTACTGGGAGCTGCATCCTCTAGTCTGTCTTTAGAGTCCTGTTCCTGGTAATATGTTTCTTAATATACATTTCTTTCTTTTTTTTTAAATTTTTGCGGTACGCGGTCCTCTCACTGTTGTGGCCTCTCCCGTTGCGGAGCACAGGCTCTGGACGCGCAGGCCCAGCGGCCATGGCTCATGGGCCTAGCCGCTCCGCGGCATGTGGGATCTTCCTGGACCGGGGCATGAACCCGTGTCCCCTGCATCGGCAGGAGGACTCTCAACCACTATGCCACCAGGGAAGCCCTTAATATACATTTCTTAAAGAATCTGATATCTAAACTGAGGTTTTTCCATAAGAATATTATACTTATATAATATTGAAGTATATAATCCAAAGAGAGGTCTGTATTAAGATTGAATTTTATGAGTTCAGGTAACCCCTAAAAATACTTGTTTTAGACATTACCTCTTTAATCTAGCTGAAATTGTTTTAATTTGGCTACTGAGTAGTCCTTGGGAGGAACATAATGCAAGAATTGAGGAATTATCAGAAACTATGCTTAGAAGTTCAGGAAATAAGATTCTCTTATCTAAAGCTGGTTTATTCCAGCTAGCATCGTGAAATTTAGTCTGCTTATACCTGACATTCAGTAAATATCTGTAGAGGTAATAAATATTTAAAAAGAATATTCATACATAATATTCTAGCATTCCAATGATTTTGATTTTTTATTCATGTTTATATTTGGTTTTAGGGTGGATCTATTTTATTAGTAACAGGACCCCCTGGATGTGGAAAAACAACAACTATAAAAATACTATCAAAGGAGCATGGTATTCAAGTACAAGAGTGGATTAATCCAGTTTTACCACAATTCCAAAAAGATGATTTCAAGGAGATATTTAACCCTGGTAAGGTTTACTCTGAAGGTAGTGGAAATACTGGGGAAAGTCTGGTTTACAGGAGGTTTGTAACAAGCCCCCCATCTATATCTTTAAGATTTCTAAGATCCTATTGGGTATATGGGTTCTTTTGTTTGTTTGTTTGTTTTTTAAATTTATTTATTTATTTTTGGCTGCATTGGGTCTTCGTTGCTGTGCGCGGGCTTTCTCTAGTTGCAGCAAGCAGGGGCTACTCTTCGTTGCCATGCATGGGCTTCTCACTGCGGTGGCTTATCTTGTTGCAGAGCACGCGCTCTAGGCATGCGGGCTTCAGTAGTTGTGGCACGCGGGCTTCAGTAGTTGTGGCACACGGGCTTAGGTGCTCCGTGGCATGTGGGATCTTCCTGGACCAGGGCTCAAACCCATGTCCCCTGCATTGGCAGGTGGATTGTTAACCACTGTGCCACCAGGGAAGTCCCAGGGTATATGTTTTTGAGAGGAAGGTATATATTGCCACCTCTACACTAGACTGGCATTTGCCCACTACCAACTGCTTCACAAAGTCAGAGTAGCAATCAGATGAAACTATATGTGTGCATTTTCTCACATACTTCCTAGGTTCAGAGAGAAGTAATTTTAGGAGAAGGAAGGGTCCCTCCAGCAAAGGAGAGTGGGATGTTTTTAAGGATTAAATGTTTTAACTGTTTTGTTAGATAACAAGCTAATCAGTTTGCATTATTTATGTACTTTTTTCCCAGGCTCTGGCTGTATAAATGAACTCTTTGTTTAAGTGTAAATCAAGCCTTAAAATATATTAAAGTAACTTGCCTCCAAACAAGAGTTTAGATCAGACCTCTTAGAATCAAATCAAAGTATAAGGCAAAGATGGTCTTTGGAATTCGAAAAGGGGCGTTAAGACAAACATCCAAAAATAATGATAGTATCAATTTAAAGACATAGTATGATATAACTTCACATATATGCTCATAAACTCCAGCACGATCATTTTTAACTTTCATATCTGTCTTACTGCTGCTTTAGGTAACTAAGCTAGGGGTATCCAAATCTTCTAGGCCATTTTGAAGTGCAAGGGGTTCTGTAGAAGGATGATTATATTCTAATGTGCAGTATTCCTCAAAATTCTTTCTTCAGGCTCTTCTTTAATATTCTCTGTGCGTACTGTATCTTTAGTATGCATACCTGTAAGGAACGGCACCAAAAACAGAGGAGAGCTTAAACAAGCTTTATTTGGGAATGCTCCCGGGCGAGGTTCACTAGTCCGAGAGAAAGGGGCCAGAGTAGTTGCACCCGGGTGTGGGCGCGAACAAAATTTATAGGAGTGGACGCAGGGGAGGTGCTTGCTGTGTGAAGCAGCCCTTTTTTGGTAATCTCTCGGGTGCTGTGACAATGTCAGGTGTTGGTTGCATCAGCCTCAGAGCCGTTGGTTCCGCTCCTCGGGGAGCGGGAAGACCGGGCCGAGTGGTGTGGCAATGTCAGGTGTTGGTTGCATCAGCCACTTTGGCGGGGGTTCCGTTTGGCTCCCTGGGCCCTTCCCCGGACCTGCTGGCCTTACAATACCCTTATGCTCATAGTATCCCATACTCTTGGAAATTTTACTGCTTTCTAACAGTAACATTACTTTTGACAATCTTGGAAGTTGGGGTTTTTTTTTTTTTTTTGGCTGCGTTGGGTCTTTATTGCAGTGCACAGGTTTCTCTAGTTGTGGCACGTGGGCTCAGTAGTTGCAGCGTGCAGGCTTAGTTGTCCCACGGCATGTGGGATCTTAGTTCCCCGACCAGGGATTGAACCCATGTCTGCTGCATTGGAAGGCAGATTCTTAACCACTGGACCACCAGGGAAGTCCCTAGGAAGTCTTGTTTTTGTTTTTGTTTTTTTTTTACCCTTCCCCCTCCCCATATCCTCAAATTGTTCTCTAGTAGGTCTGTGTCTTTATTCCTGTCTTACCCCTAGGTTCTTCATGACATTTTTTTTTCCTTAAATTCCATATATATGTGTTAGCATATGGTATTTGTCTTTCTCTTTCTGACTTACTTCACTCTGTATGACAGACTCTGGGTCTATCCACCTCATTACAAATAGCTCAATTTCGTTTCTTTTTATGGCTGAGTAATATTCCATTGTATGTATGTGCCACATCTTCTTTATCCATTCATCCGATGATGGACACTTAGGTTGTTTCCATCTCTGGGCTATTGTAAATAGAGCTGCAATGAATATTTTGGTACATGACTCTTTTTGAATTATGGTTTTCTCAGGGTATATGCCCAGTAGTGGGATTGCTGGGTCATATGGTAGTTCTATTTGTAGTTTTTTAAGGAACCTCCATACTGTTCTCCATAGTGGCTGTACCAATTCACATTCCCACCAGCAGTGCAAGAGTGTTCCCTTTTCTCCACACCCTCTCCAGCATTTATTGTTTCTAGATTTTTTGATGATGGCCATTCTGACTGGTGTGAGTGAGATGATATCTCATTGTAGTTTTGATTTGCATTTCTCTAATGATTAATGAAGTTGAGCAATCTTTCATGTGTTTGTTGGCAGTCTGTATATCTTCTTTGGAGAAATGTCTATTTAGGTCTTCTGCCCATTTTTGGATTGGGTTGTTTGTTTTTTTGTTATTGAGCTGCATGAGCTGCTTGTAAATTTTGGAGATTAATCCTTTGTCAGTTGCTTCATTTGCAAATATTTTCTCCCATTCTAAGGGTTGTCTTTTGGTCTTGTTTATGGTTTCCTTTGCTGTGCAAAAGCTTTGAAGTTTCATTAGGTCCCATTTGTTTATTTTTGTTTTTATTTCCATTTCTCTAGGAGGTGGGTCAAAAAGGATCTTGCTGTGACTTATGTCATAGAGTGTTCTGCCTATGTTTTCCTCTAAGAGTTTTATAGTGTCTGGCCTTACATTTAGGTCTTTAATCCATTTTGAGCTTATTTTTGTGTATGGTGTTAGGGAGTGATCTAATCTCATACTTTTACATGTACCTGTCCAGTTTTCCCAGCACCACTTATTGAAGAGGCTGTCCTTTCTCCACTGTACATTCCTGCCTCCTTTATCAAAGATAAGGTGACCATATGTGCGTGGGTTTATCTATGGGCTCTCTATCCTGTTAGGAAGTCTTTATTTACAGTCTTCTGTATAAAATATTTCTTCCCTTATTCCCAAATTCACTAATCAGTCATTCTCTTTTTGTCATTAAAACTGATTATTTTTTAAATAGATTTATTTATTTTATTTATTTTTTATTTTTGGCTGCATTGGGTCTTTGTTGCTGCGCATGGGCTTTCTCTAGTTGTGGAGAGTGGGGGCTACTCTTCGTTGTGGTGCATGGGCTTCTCGTTGCAGTGGCTTCTCTTGCAGAGCACAGGCTCCAGGCGCTCAGACTTCAGTAGGTGCGGCTCACGGGCTTAGTTGCTCTGCGGCATGTGGGATCTCTTCCCGGACCAGGGCTCGAACCCGTGTCCCCTGCATTGGCAGGCGGATTCTTAACCACTGCCACCAGGGAAGCCCAAAACTTACTATTATTGAAAACAGCTCATTTATAGTCATGCACTAATTGGGAGAATCTTCAGTGTGTAGGCAGAGTCATAAATATTTTTACCAATTGTATGACTTTTATACTAACAGCTGTGTTCTGAAATCAGTTAACTCCATATTACATTCATTGGTACAGAAAAGTTACTGTTGTTCATAGTGACTTGTCTTTTGAAATGAATATTTTAAATTTGAACTGTTTTG
This sequence comes from Stenella coeruleoalba, assembly GCF_951394435.1. Classification (NCBI taxonomy): domain Eukaryota; kingdom Metazoa; phylum Chordata; class Mammalia; order Artiodactyla; family Delphinidae; genus Stenella; species Stenella coeruleoalba. The sequence goes on from NC_137148.1 coordinate 55,299,300, forward strand.
CCTAATTGAAAAAGTCTACAATATTGTGTGCTCATTCATGTATATGTAAATGTATTCATTCATGTATATCTATATTACGTACATATGTATAATATTGATGTGTATATAATTGGTTGAAAATAAAAGTGTTAAATATGTTTCCTTTCAGAATCAAGCTTCCATGTATTTCCTTATCAGTCTCAGATAGCAGTTTTTAAAGAGTTTCTACTAAGGGCGACAAAATATAACAAACTACAAATGCTTGGAGATGATCTGAGAACTGATAAGAAGATAATTCTAGTTGAAGTAAGGACAGCTTTTGAAATTCTTCTATAACTATTGAGTAAACAATTATAAGATATATTTTATGTGATAATGACATTTACTCTCTCCATAGTATTAGTACTGGTAAAATATAACATAAAGGCTTTGTGCAATAGAAGAAACCTAAAGTTTCTTGCAGTAAACTTGGATAGAGTAGCTATAGGTTAATGAACTTTAAAAATTTAATGGCCTACGTATAGAAAGGCAAAAAATATTTAGAAAGTGACGTCTTAGTAAAAATATTATAATCTGTAGTGATCCTAAGGAATTTGCTATCAAAATCCCATTGATGTGTATTACTATTTAGGACATCAGCTATTTGATGTCTCCCTTTCTACAACAGTTCTGGTTACAGTACATTGAATAGATAACATTTCTCCTGTTTTGGTAAATATAAATCTGAAAATAAATTTACATGGGAATAAAACTGAGCTAATGTTTCTCCTTTGTTTTTGGTAGGATTTACCTAACCAGTTTTATCAAGATTCTCATACTTTACATGAAGTTCTGAGGTGAGTTTCAGTGAACTTTTTTAAAACTCCAGATTAAATGGCAGGTGGTTTAAATTTCAACCTTGCTTGCTATCTTTTGTCATTTTAGGAAGTACGTGCAGATCGGTCGATGTCCTCTAATATTTATAATCTCTGACAGTCTCAGTGGAGGTAATAATCAAAGGTTACTGTTTCCCAAAGAAATTCAGGAAGAGTGTGCTATATCAAATATTAGGTAAGAATGAAATTTCTGCTTAAAATTTCATATACATACTGTATTTTTAAATTAATCACATAACCACTATCTTTCTTTGTAAAACTTTCACAGTTTCAATCCTGTGGCACCAACAATTATGATGAAGTTTCTTAATCGAATAGTGACAAAAGAAGCTAATAAGGTAAGTCTTTTAAGAACTGATTAATTTGAATCTTACATTGTAATTATAGAAAGCCAAACTTAAGTAGTATTATATAAACTTGAGGAGTTAGATACACAAACTATTTCAGTTTTTAAAATTAAAAAATTTTAATTACACTCATAAAGCACGTCGTTTTAGAAAATGTAGGAAATACTAATTTTAAAAATCCTTAACCTTTTTCTACTTTTAAACTTAATTTTCTTTTTCACATTGAGGTAAATTTCCCTTTGCTTGGCTTAGTGTTTTAAATTGTATCTGTTATCAAGAAGCTGTTTTCTGGCATCTACGTCCATTAGTCAGCAACAGTCCAACTCTACTTTTGTCTTGTCACTTTTTAAAGATTTAATATATTTTTTATTTTGATAAAAAAATATCATAAAATTTAACATCTTAACCATTTTATTCCAGCTTTATTGAGATATAACTGACATATAACATCATGTAAGTTTAAGTAAGTTTAAACTTAAGTAAGTTTATGACGCGTTGATTTGATAAACTTATGTAATGAAAAATGATTACCACCATAGGTTATCTAACACCTCCATCATGTCATGTAATTACCATTTCTTTTTTGTGGTGAGAACATTTAAGATTTTTTTCTCTTAGCAACTTTCAAATATGTAATACAGTATTATTAGCTGTATTATGTATTAGAAATATCTTCACCATTTTTAACCATCCAGTTCAATAGTGTTAAGTATATTAACATTGTTCTGAAATAGCTGTTAGTTTTTTTTTCTTCTTTTTTTTAATTTGGTTGCGCAGGCTCCTTAGTTGTGGCATGCGAACTCTTAGTTGCAGCATGCATGTGGAATCTAGTTCCCTGACCAAGGATCGAACCCAGGCCCCCTGCATTGGGAGCACAGAGTCTTATCCACTGCGCCATCAGCAAAGTCCCTGAAATAGCTGTTACTTTTTCCCCCCATAAATTTTATTTATTTATTTATTTATTTGGCTGCTTTGGGTCTTCGTTGCTGCATGGAGGCTTTCTCTAACTGCGGCCAGCAGGGGCTACTCTTCGTTGCGGTGCATGGACCTCTCGTTGCGGTGGCCTCTCCTGTTGCAGAGCACGGGCTCTAGGCGCGCGGGCTTCAATAGTTGTGGCACGCGGGCTCAGTAGTTGTGGCTTGCGGGCTCTAGAGCACGGGCTCAGTAGTTGTGGTGCATGGGCTTAGTTGTTCTGCGGCATGTGGGATCTTCCCAGACCAGGGCTTGAACCCGTGTCCCCTGCATTGGCAGACAGATTCTTAACCACTGTGCCACAGGGAAGTCCCATAGCTGTTACTTTTAACGCATCATTTTTTTCTATCTTTCAAATCAAGATGATGTTAAAATAAATTGATGAAACTTCTACTCCAAGTAGCATGGTTCTAGGGGGCCCTACTGCTATAAATCAACTGGATCTTACATCATAATATATTTGGAATGCTGGATCACAGGAACTGAGGGAAGTCTCCAAGGGAGAGGTTATTTTTGAGGATTAAACAGAATAATGTATGCATGTAGAGCACCTAGCTGAATAAGTACAAGTATTAATAGTGAAATATTAGAAACACCCTGAGTCCAGGAATAGAGGGAGCAGTTACTGTGGTGAACTATTATGTCATTAATTAGCGTTTTGAAAATATTCAGTGACATGGGGAAATACAATTTAATGTCAAGTTAAAAATAACAAGATGTGAAGTTATATGATAATTCTAACAATAGAAATGATGTTTCCAGCCCTTGATATATCTGTCAAGCCCTATGCAAAGTAATTTTACATACCTGATCTTATTAAACCCTCACCACAACCATATAGAATTATCCCCATTTTATAGATAAGGAAGCTGAACTTTGGAGGGAAATAACTCGAATAATATTCCATGACTATTAAGTATCAGATGAGTTTAAGTTTTGTTCTGACTCCAATTCACTGTGCTAGAACAAAACATACAGTTGTCAATGACAACACAATGCACACATATACATAAACCTATACATACTAAAAGAAATACATAAAAATGCTGAGTGTTATTCTGGATGGTAGGATGACTTGTGATTTTTTTATTGTCTTTTTGAAAAAAAATCTCTGTTTTCTACTATAAGCATGATAATTATAAACTATATTTAAATATTTATTAAACATTGAAGAAATAAAAATAGTCAGCATCATACTACTGTATCACATTACTCACAACTTCTTTTTAGACTAAGTCATTAAATTGCAAATGGCATTTACTCTAGCAAGTTAGTAAAAGGAGATACCATAACTTCTTTGTTATGTGGTTAATGTGCGTTACCTTAAATAGTTGACCAGCAAGAATTTTAGAACTAGTATACTTTTGATATCATCATTGATATGTTACATAAAAGGAGCAGCAACAAGCACAATATTTACATGTAAATATAAATCAAAAAGAAAATCAAATATTATGATACTGTCTGGAGTCTCCAAGGATGATAATGACAGTATAAGAAGATTTAAAGGAGAGTTTAATCTCTGGTATTCTGTAGCTTAGTTAATTATATTAGGGAAGAGTGTTGACGTCTTAAGTGAATGAGTTATAATAAGAAAGAGTGTTGAATATCTTAAGTGTTTTTCTTTAAGTCTAAATGTTTCTCTGTTTTCATAGGAAGAAAGATCTTTAGTCTTTTCTGATATCATTAGGTATGTAAAGTGTGGAAGGAACTGCTGATCATACATCTTAGCCATATTCGCCACGTTCACAGTAATTAACATCCCTAGTATTTTCTTCAGCTGCCAAGGATTATAATTTCAAATTATATTTCCTTACTGGCAAGTAATCCATATCTAGAATTTTTCAAAAACAAGTACTCCTCTCAAAACAATTTTTAAGGTAAACGTATTCCCAATAAAAATAAAGTTAATCTGGAAGAGAAGGCATGAGCAAGAAAATTTTGTAAAAGAGTGATGAAGAGAGACTTGCTGTCTAGGTATTGGAACATAATATGATGAAACTCTAGGAAGTACAGCAGTGTGGTATTAGCACAGTAATAGACAAGTGGAAGAATAAAATGAGAAGACAGCACAGAAATAGATCAGTATGTGTAAATGGGAATTTTTTATATAATGGAAATGGCATTTTCCATCACTGGGGAAGGAGAGTAGACTATTATGGTTAACAACTGGTGTTGGAACAATTGGATATTCATAAGGAAAACATAAGGTTGCCTCTTTAGTTCATACTATGCACAAAAATAATTTAAACCTTGATTAAAGATTTAAATACAAAAATTAGAAGAGTATTAGGAAAAAATACTTTGGGTTGGGGGAAAGTCTTCTAAGCAAGAAACAAAACCTAAAAGCCATGGATTTACTTCAAAAAAAATGGAAAACTTAGTAAATGACAGAAGGCACGGTAAAGATAAAAGACAAGCATGAGAATGAAAGAAAATATTTGCAGTTTTTTAACAGAAAAGCACTAATACCTGAATATATATTTTTATTTTTTATTCATTTTACTTTTGGCTGTGTTGGGTCTTCGTTGCCGTGTGCGGCAAGTGGGAGCTACTCTTCATTGCGGTGCGCGGACTTATTGCGGTGGCTTCTCTTGTTGCGGAGCACAGGCTCTAGAGCACAGGCTTCAGTAGTTGTGGCTTGCAGGCTCTAGAGCTCAGGCTCAGTAGCTGCGGCGCACGGGCTTAGCTGTTCTGCGGCATGTGGGATCTTCCCAGACCAGGGCTCGCACCTGTGTCCCTGCACTGGCAGATGGATTCTTAACCAATGCGCCACCAGGGAAGCCCCACTGGTACCTGAATACATAAAAATATGCCTACAAGAAAAAAAAAGGCTAAGAACAGAAGCCAGTACACAAAGAAATACAAATGGATAGTAAACATGAGAGGTGTTCAGCCCTACATAGTAATCAAAGAAATTCATATTTAAACCAGGTAACATTTTTCACATATCAGAGCACAAAAAATTTAAGATTTATATACAGGGTTGCCAAAGATATGGAAAAATGAACACTCTCACCTACCATTGCTAGGAAAAATAAAACTGGTAAATGTTACAGACACTTTGAAGGGCCCTCTGCTTCTACAGAAATGTTCATGCATGTTGGCAAAGGTATACAGTTGACCCTTGAGCAATATGGGTTTGAGCTGCATGGGCCACATATATGTGCATTTCTTTCAGTAGTGAATACTGCAGTACTACCTGATCCATGATTGGTTGAATCCGAGGATGCAGAACCACGGCTACAGAGGGAAAACTATAAGTTACACTTGGATTTTCGACTGTGAGGAGGGCTGGGGTCCCTAACCCCACATTATTCAAGGGTCAGCTGTATATATAGTATATATATAGGTCTGGAATAGTAAAAAAGTGGGAACAATGTAAATGTCCCTTCATTGGGGGAAATACTAGTTAAATTACTGTCTACCCATAATATTTTTTTTAAATTATATAGACTTAAAGGTACTAACATAGAAAGATCACAAAGAATGGTATTAATTCATAGAATAATACATATGATATGATCCCACTTATATTTTAAAAATTAACTCTGAATATACTTACAGATACTATATTTACTTACAGATATGTGTGCACAAAAAGTGGTCTGGAAAGGCTCCTCCTAAACTGTTAACACATGTTACAAAGTTGGGATCTGTAGAGCAAAAGGATAACTTTCATAAAGAACTTCTGAAACAGCTTTGGTTAATAAAGTTAAAAATATATTGAAGATCATAGCACAGTACTGTTTTTCTGTCAAGAGCTGAAATGGGATCATCTATGAACAATCACATGAATTCAGCTTAAGTTATGTTGTCAGTAAACTATTAGGAGTTTCTGAGGGGGAAGAGAGGATAAGTTTTTCTTGTCTTATACTTGATCTACCAAGGGTGTGATAGGTTGATATATCGTAGTCACGTATTTATGCATATGTGTGTGTGTGTGTTTATCTATCTATATTTGTATATATGTATGTATATAATGAAAGAGAGAGAACTTCAAAATATAACCTAGTCCAAGTAAAAAAGTAAAACGATATTTTATAACCCTGAAATTTTACCTTAAACTGTGATGTCATTGACACTTGTACCTTCATAAGCAGACTGTTGTTTAACATGTAGGCTTTTCAGCATTCAAATTGGAAAGATTCTATTATACTTCCATTAAGTTTAGAAAATAGGTGGTTTTGTTTGTTTTTTGCTTAGAAAATAGCTTTTTTAATTTTAATTTTTTCATTTTAGGATGGAGGAAAGATTGTTGTCCCTGATAAAACTTCTCTAGAGTTGCTCTGTCAAGGATGTTCTGGTGATATCAGAAGTGCAATAAACAGCCTCCAGTTTTCTTCTTCAACAGGTAACTGGAAAAGATACACTCTTATGGTATTATATAGGTGACTAACTTTTTCTTAATTATTCATGAAATGAAATTAAACTAAACATTTTAACTTAAAATTGGTATATACCTATCTCCACTTACGATTTTTTTATTGAGACAGTGTAATAAAATTATGTATGTACACATGCATACACACACCACTGTGACTGTGTCACCATATATATTTATATATCTGAGACAAAAGCTGATTTATTTACGTGGTTTGCCACTTTACCTTTCAAAGTTAATTTGGAATGAGGCTTCCTGAGAGAAAATCCTGGCTCTGCCACTTTTCAGTGACTGAATCTTGCAAGTTACTTAATCTTTCCATGCCTTTATTTTTTCACCTTTTATATGAGAACCTGTCTGATTGAGATGTGTGAAGAGTGAGGTAATCCTTGTAGAGTGTTTATTCCAGTGCTTGACACACATTCAGTGCTCAAATGGCCAGCTGTTAATGAATTTAATAATAGTTCATATATGATATGTTTAACAAATGCATTTCCACTTGTTAATATATAAAAGGGGTCCCTAGCCATGTTATAGTAAAGAGCCCCACTAATAGCAATGAGTTAATTTTTGCTCTTAATGATCATAGTTTACTGCATACAGTTTTCATCAGAAAACATTTAACAAGTGACCTACATGATGCTTAACATTGAGGAATTGACCTTAAAAAATTAAAAGCTCTTTGGAGCTCTCAAAATCCACGTGAAATCCTAGTTTCTACCCACAAGTGTAACCTGTTCATTTAGTTACATCTTTGTTTTTCAAAATAACTCTACAGAAATAGACATCTTAACACAACTGAAACCAGAATTCTGCTTCTTGCTGTAGAAACATAAATGTAAATTGTGCTTAGGTTCACTACTAGAATTAGGGATGGGTCAGTTTGGGATCCTAACTACCATTTATAACGTTATTGCTCTGAGCTTAGAAATTTCAGAGGGAAGAAAATAATAGTGGGTCAGGAACTGTATTAGCAATTACATTTTTTTTCATTTAATTCTCAGACCAGCCTAATGAGATAGACAATAGTAGGATTCAAACCTAGATCCTGTGTTTTTCTAATACTCCAGGCTGGTTTTCTGAAGTCATGCATTCTGAGTTGTTTTTGTTTTGTTATAAATTTATTTATTTATTTATTTATTTCTGGTTGCGTTGGGTCTTTGTTGCTGTGCACGGGCTTTCTCTAGTTGCTGCGAGCAGGGGCTACTCTTCGTTGCGGTGCGTAGGCTTCTCATTGTGGTGGCTTCTCTTGTTGCGGAGCATGGGCTCTAGGCACCCGGGCTTCAGTAGTTGTGGCACACGGGCTCAGTTCCTCCACAGCATATGAGGTCTTCCCAGACCAGGGATCGAACCCCTACATTGGCAGGCAGATTCTTAACCACTGCACCACCAGGGAGTCCCTGAGTTTTAAAAAGTAGATTTCCAAGTGAAATTTGAACACGGGCATATTCATAAATTGGAGACTGTCCAAATCAGTAAAGAAGTAATATAGCATCATTGTTAAGCATGGATTGCAGAACCCGACTGTCTGGATTCAAATCACTTACTAGCTGCTGACCTTTAGCCAGTTATTTAACCTCTTTACGTCTCATTTCTTTACTCTGTATAATAATAGTTCTCCTCTGATAGGGTTGTTATGAGGACTAAATTAGTTAGTACATACCATGCAGCAAGAATAGTACCTTGCCATTAACACCATGAGAAACCAAGGTGATATGACTATGTTAGAGTATGTCATTGTGTATGTGAAAATTTGAAATCTGTGTCATGACGTACTTTTAGATGACATTTTAGTTCGTTTTAATAGTTTAGTAACTGAAAGAGGACTCTGACTCTGTATACTTCATAATTATTTATTAGAAAAATATTTAAATTAAAATACCTAGTGTAACTATATCTGAAATGTTCTCAGTTTTAATTTTTATATTTTAATTTTATTTTAAATATTGTTTCTTGGGTGTATATTATTTAGGAAAGAACAATTTATGGCCAAGGAAAAAACGAACGTCTTCATTAAAATCAGATGCTGTGCTGTCAAAATCAAAAGGAAGACAAAAACCTGATAGGATATTTGAAAATCAAGAGGTCCAAGCTATTGGTGGCAAAGATGTTTCTCTTTTTCTCTTCAGAGCTTTGGGGAAAATACTATATTGTAAACGTAAGAAAACCTTATACATTTAAAAAAATCTGTTATTATCTTATAATTGAAATAAAATACATTTTTTTAAATGTCATGTATTTGGTTCAGTTACAAGAAAGAGCTAGGACTAGGTCAGATACTCTTTGGCAGGGCCTAAGAAAGACATAGCAGAAAAATGTATTTAGATAGAGTATTTTTGGATTATGAGTGGGATTAAACATTAAAACCAACTGTTGAAAAATCTTCAAATGAGAGGTGCTATATAATTATATAAAGGTGGTGTTATTTTTAATAACTCCAGACATTTTTTTTAATAGGAGCATCTGTAACAGAATTAGGCTCACCTCGATTGCCTTCTCATTTATCAGAGTATGAGCGGGATACATTGCTTGTTCAACCTGAGGTAACACTTAGTACTATTTACAGGCTGTATACTATTAATATTAAATATGTGTCCATATAAATATGACCACTGAATTTTTACCAAAATTATATATACTTCTTTTTATAGGAAGTAGTAGAAATGTCACACATGCCAGGAGAATTATTTAATTTATATCTTCATCAGAACTACATAGATTTCTTCACAGAAGTGGATGATCTTGTGAGAGCCAGTGAATTTCTGAGTTTTGCAGATATCCTCAGTGGTGACTGGAATGTAAGACCATTTGACTTAAATGTTTTTGTTTATGACTATTTCCTCAGAATTGAGAAAGAAAGTTTACTTTTATTCATACTGATATGACTTTTTTTTTTTTTTTTTTTTTTTTTTTTTTTTTTTTGCGGTACGCGGGCCTCTCACTGTTGTGGCCTCTCCCATTGCGGAGCACAGGCTCCGGACGCGCAGGCTCAGCGGCCATGGCTCACGGGCCCAGCCGCTCCACGGCATGTGGGATCTTCCAGGACTGGGGCACGAACCCGTGTCCCCTGCATCGGCAGGTGGACTCTCAACCACTGCGCCACCAGGGAAGCCCGATTTGACATTATTTTAAGTAACTTCTTAATAACTATGACAAAATTAATTCATCCAACCCAGTGAAACTTCAGCAGTGAATCTGATTTTTCTATGATAACATACACTAATTTTTTCTAAAGTTATTTTCTGATTATAAAACTAATACATAGTCGGAAAACTTGACAACCATTGAAAAGTAGACAGAAGGAAAGGAACTGTGCCTCTATCTTTTCTTCTTCTTCTTTTTTTTGGCCACGCTGCGTGGCATGTGCTCTTAGTTCCCTGACCAGGGATCAAACCCATGCTCCTTCCAGTGGAAGCGTGGAATCTTAATTACTGAACCTCCAGGGAAGTCCCCTGTGTTTCTTGCTATACTTTCTGATGGTTTTTAATTTTATTTATTTGCACATTTGAAATTATTCACTATAAAGTTTGTATTTTTTCTTAACAGTTTAACTCTGCTCTGACTGGTATAGTAGTTACTAGACACTTGGAGCTATTTAAATTAAATTAAAAATTCAGGGATTTCCCTGGTGGTCCAGTGGGTAAGACTCTGTGCTCCCAATACAGGGGGCCCCAGGTTCGATCCCTGGTCGGGGAACTAGATCCCACAGGCATGCTGCAACTAAGAAGCCCACATGCATGCCGCAACTAAGAAGCCTGCATGCTGCAACTAAAGATCCCACATGCCACAGCTAAAACGCAGCACAGCCAAAACAAAAATTAAAAAAAATTCAGTTCCCTGGTCACACTAGCCGTATTTCCATCATTTAAACAGTTATGATACAGTTTCTGTTATATATTTAGAGTTTCATTATTCAGCAGTTGCATTTGCTTAATTTTTTTATATTGCTTCTTTTTTATTTTGAAATTTTCCAACCTGTTGACAAATAGAAAGAATACACAATGAATACCTGAATACCTTTAGCTTTTGTTCACCAGTTTTTCACATTTTTCCACATTTGCTTAATCTGTATTGACACACTTGTTTTGGCTAAATAATTGGAAAGTAATTGTAGCATCACAACATTTAACACTTAAGCATGCATAAGGACATTGCTCTATTACAACCACAATAGCATTATCATACCTAAGAAAATAAACATAAATTCCATAATATACTGTCCTTATTCCTGTTTCCCCAGTTATCTCAAAAATGTATTTAAAGTTATTTCCACCACCTCCATCCAACATCCGGTTAATATTCACTCATAGCGTTTGATTATTATGTCGCAGTTGAATTTTCTTCAAAATTTTGTAGCACTATTATTTTTAGGGCGTGGTGAGGTTGAAAAACATGAACATACAGTAACTAAATATGATTAGCCTTTTTTTGGGGTCAGTAGTACCAATAAGTACTGTTTTATAAATCTCTTATTTTCTTTATTTCACATCTTGTCTCCTTTTCTAGACGCGCTCTTTACTCAGGGAATATAGTACATCTATAGCTACGAGAGGTGTGATACATTCCAACAAAGCCCGAGGATTTGCTCATTGCCAAGGAGGAGGATCAAGTTTTCGACCCTTGCATAAACCCCAATGGTTTCTAATAAATAAAAAGGTAAAAAAAAGAATTGTACATTTTCAAAGAGTGAACTATTTATGGTATGTGAATTATATCTCAGTAAAGTTGGTTTTTTCTTTTAATTGAAAAAGAAAAATGGTCTTTCATTCTTAATGAGAAATAGTTGCTAAGGCCCACAGTTTTCTTAGAGCTATGATAAAACATAAAAAGGACAGTCGTCTTAAATGCTTAGTCATTTTTTTAAGGAAAAAGCGCTCAAAAATTGAAAGCATATACCTATTTTATTGGAATCAAAGTATACAGGCCTACCTCGTTTTATAGTACTTTACTTTATTAAAGCGTTTCACAGATAATGCGTTTTTTACAAATTGAAGGTTTGTGTTAATCCTGCATCAAGCAAGTCTATCAGCACCGTTTTTCCAACAGCATTTGCTCACGTCGTGTCTCTGTGTCACATTTTGATAATTCTAGCAATATTTCAAACCCTCTACCAGCAAAAGAGTATGACTGGATGACGGCTCAGGTGATGGTTAGCATTTTTTAGCAATGAAGTATTTTTTAATTAAAGTATGTACATTGTTTTTTAGACATAATGCTATTGCACACTTAGGAGACTATAGTCTAGTGTGAGCATAACTTTTTTTTTTTTGGCCACGCCGAATGGCATGCAGGATCTTAGTTCCCTGACCAGGGATTGAACCTGTGCCCCCCTGCAGTGGGAGCGCAGTCTTAACCACTGGACCACCAGGGAAGTCCCAAGCATAACTTTTATATGCACTGGGAAACCACAAAATTTGTGTGACTTGCTTTATTGTGATACTCACTTTATTGCAGTGGTCTGGAACTTGAACCCACAATATCCCTGAGGTATGCCTATAGTTGTAATTATATTTTCGTTTCAGTTGAAAATAAATCCTGGCTTTACCTCTAACCATCTGCACAAGTTATTTCACTTAATATGCCATTATTTTCCACAGCTATAAATATGGAGGATTGAGTTATTTAGAGGTCAAAAACAGGTGGCTCACAAGTTGAATACAACCTACACACAGATTTTTTTAAATGAATTGCCAATCTTTGAAAACTAGTATAATAGTTAAAACTCAGATAAGGATTTCTGGCTTCAGAATTTCTGCAATCTCCTGAAAAAAAAAATTGGAAGTAAGGCAATACTGGTCCATATATTACATGGCAGTAGTCTACTCAAGCCAAGTATAATCTGCCCCTTGGTGATGGGAGTGGTCAGTACCACCTCCCCAAGCTGTTCCACTGCACTGATTTCTATTAACTGCCTGACTCCTATAGCATCTGAATTTGTGACCCCTGGACTAGGTCATCTCTAAGATGTCTTCCAGTTTTAAATTCATATGGCTACATATGAACCTATCATTCATTACCTAAGAAAATTTTCAGTGGATTTCTTGGAGAATTTCATTACTTTTAAGCAATTTATGTCCCTTATTGACTTGCTTTGCGCTTTATAGCATGTATATTAATTTCGCATTTGTTACATATAAATGTTCTAAGACTGTGAGCACCTGAAAGGCAGAGATCATACTTCTCTTATCATCACTGTAACATAGTGCCTTCTCTTAACTGAAGAAAATACCTTCTTTCATTGAGAAACAATATCCTCACATAATTTGTGATATGTGTATGCTCATAAACAGAAGTCCTTTGATTTTTAAGTTTGTTTTTCTTCTACCTTAAGTCTTGTTCTTATTGCTGTTATATCAAGTGAGAAATAGTTGTGTAGATAAAATGCTTTGTTAGATAATGCTAGGACAGTTATAAAGGACTAATCAAGCTGCCCAGCCTGGCCAAAAAAAAAAAAGGGACTGATCAGGTAAACTCTTAGAGTATATTTGTAGCATATAAACCCACATACTTTGTGATATAATAAACTTAGTCTAGGGACAAATATCCATATTTAAATTTTTATTTTTCATTTCACCATGTTTTTCCTTCTCTGCAGTATCGGGAAAATTGCCTGGCAGCAAAAGCACTTTTTTCTGACTTCTGCTTACCAGCTTTATGCCTCCAAACTCAGCTGTTGCCATACCTTGCTTTGCTAACCATTCCAATGAGAAATCAAGGTAATAATATGGGTTTTCCTTATCCCCAAGAAGTAGTGTTTTATAACATTATGTTTTTGTGGATCAACTTATTCCTATGTACCAGTGACAGTAAGTTTCTTTCCCCTTTATTTTTTGAATCAGAATTAATACATGCTTTTTGATTAAAAAAGAAAGAAATTAAATAATAAAGAAGTACCTAAAGTAAAAATTGAAAGTCCCCTATAACCACGCGTAATTCCTTTTGACAGATTGGTGTAAATTCTTCTAGACTTTTTCCTGTGCGTATACAAATGTTAGATGTAAACTTTAATTTTTTTTGTCACTTATCATGCATAGTGCTCCATATTTTATAATTAGGGCAAAGGAGCTCTAGAGGCTGGGAAGTCCAAAATCAAGGTGCCAGCAGATCCAGTGTCTGGTGATGGCCTGCTTCCTAGTTTGCAGATGGCCATCTTCTCATTGTATTCTCACATGGTAAAGAGCAGAGTAAAAGAGAGCTCTCTCTGGGTTCTCTTATATAAAGGCACTAATCCCATTCATGAGGGCTCTACCCTCATGACCTAAGCACCTCCCAAGGCTCCATCTCCTAATAACATCACTTCAGGGGTTAGGATTTCAAAATATGAATTTGGGGTGACAGAAGCATTTAGTCTATAACAGCAGCAATGCAAAAGTATATTCAAATCTAACTCATATTTTTTCAAAATTTATAATTTTATTCAACCTTATTGATAGGTATTTTGGTTGATTTCAATATTACAAGCAGTATCTATTAATAGTATATTTACATTGTCTTTCCAAGTTTTGAAATTATAAATAATGCTAAAAAAAATTAGTATGTCTTTGGCAATACACACTTGCCCAGTTTATGTCTACTGAGGTTTGCCTTTTTTTGAACTTTACCAAACAACTTTACCAGTTGTTTCTCTTTTTTAATGTGTGTCATAAGGGCCACATTTCATTAACAGTCCTAGGTCACATGTCTGTGGTGCTGATCTTCAAGGTAGAACAGAGAATTTGTGTAATATTGAAAGTATTACTAATCTACTACATAACTCATCAAACTTCTCAAGTGTTTTTTGAACTTTCAATTTTTTTTTTTTTTAATTATTTTTGGCTGTGTTGGGTCTTCGTTGCTGCACGCGGGCTTTCTCTAGTTGCGGTGAGTGGAGGCTACTCTTCGTTGCTGTGGGCAGGCTTCTCATTGTGGTGGCTTCTCTTGTTGCGGAGCACATGCTCTAGGTGCGCGGGCTTCAGTAGTTGTGGCATGCTGGCTCAGTAGTTGTGGCTCATGGGCTTAGTTGCTCTGCGGCATGTGGGATCTTCCCAGACCAGGGCTCAAACCCATGTCCCCTGCACTGGCAGGTGGATTCTTAACCACTGCGCCACCAGGAAAGTCCAAAACTTCTCAAATTTTAAAGATAGGGTTTGCCTTATGAATTATCAGAAGAGAGGATTATAGAGTAAATGTCTGCCTTCATACAATGAGTCTTATCTTTTAAGAATATTGATACCTAAAGATTTAAAATATTCTGTATTTACAGGCAGAAGTGAGATGACTTTTGAGCAATGGGAATGATTAATCTGTGAGTCAGAATCCAGAGAGTTCCCTATCCTTGACTATTATTTTTAGATTATACTAGTTTTTATTTATTTATCGTTTTGGCTGTGCTGCATGGCTTGTGGGATCTTAGTTCCCCGACCAGGGATTGAACCCGGGCCCTCAGCAGTGAAAGTATGGAGTCCTAACCACTGGCCCACCAGGGAAATCCCAAGTTATACTAGTTTTTAAACTTTATTTTGAAGTAATTTCAAACTTAGAAATTAGAAGAATGGTACAAAGAAGTTCTTGTATATCCTTCACCAAGATTCCTCAGTGTTTCATTTTTTACCATATTTGCCTTTTATTCTTTTTCTTTATACACACATGTACACAAATATATGTATTTTTTTCTGAACCATGTGTGAGTAAAGTGCAGACATTATGCCCATTATTCTTAAACACTGCAGCATGTACTTCCTGAAAACAAGGACATTCTCCTACATAACCACAGTATATACATCAAAATCAGGAAATTAACATTGATATATTACTGCTAATTTATAGTTTAATTATTAGACTCCATTTGTAGTTTATAGACTCCATTCAAATTTTGCCAATTGTCCTAATAATGCCCTTTGTAAAATAACAACAAAAACTTGTTCTCTCTTGTCTAGAAATCCAATGCAAGATCACATGATACATTTAGTTACTTACTTGCTATCTCTTTAGTCTTCTTTGATTTAGAATAGTACTGTGGTCTTTCTTCATCCATTACATTTCTGAAGCAGATTGTTATAACATGGACTGCCCCTCAATTTGGGTTTATCTGAGGATTCCTCATGAGTGGATTTAGGATATATATTTTGTGCAGGAACACCACAGAAGTGATGCTGTGTTCTTCTCAGTGCATCACATCAGGGGAATATGATGTCTATTTAAACCATGCTGGTGACGTTAACTTTTATTATTTGGTAAGATAACATCTCTCAGGTTCTTCAATGTAAAGTTATTAAGTGTTTTGTGGGGAGACACTTTGAGACTATGTAAATATCCTATTTCTCATTAAAATTTCACCCACTAGTTATAGCATCTTTTGATAATTATTTCCTGAATCCGTCATGGTTGGCAAGTGATTTTCTAATGGCATTATTCCTTCTGTATTTGTGTTAATAAATTCTGCTGTAAGGTATTGCTTCGCCTTCTTCCCCATTTGTTTGTTTGTTTGTTTATATTTGTATAGACTCTGGAGCTTTTTCAGCTGTTGTTTCTATCATTATTTATTTTGGACTTAAATTGTCCAGATTTGGCCAGTGCAAGCTGCTTTAAGGTAACTCTGTGCCTTTACTCTTAGTGTACTTTCTTTCCGATACAAAGTGTTCCCGGATTATTTCATACTCTCCCTACATGGACTTAGAAATCTCAATGAGTCCTGGTTCCTTTTAGTTGATATGGACCCATCTCCCACTTTGCTAAATATATTTACTTGTTTACTTAATTCCTATGTCTATAACCTATCTCCTGACAATGCAGGCTGCTCCTTCAGTCCCAGCACTACTGCCACCAACTTACATTGGCACAGCCATTCACATTCTTTGTCCCACTCCTAGCTGTGCGACAATGAATCGGTTTGATTAGTAAGAGTCTCCTTGGACCAGAATCATCAGCATCACCTGGAAGCTTGAGAAAAATGCAGAATCTCAGGCCTCAACCAAGACTTACTGAATTGATCTGCAAGATCAATTAGCAAGATTCTCCAGGTGATTCTTTTTTTTTTTTGGCGGTACGCGGGCCGCTCACTGTTGTGGCCTCTCCCGTTGTGGAGCACAGGCTCCAGATGCGCAGGCTCAGCAGCCGTGGCTCACGGACCTAGCCGCTCTGCGGCATGTGGGATCTTCCCAGACTGGGGCACGAACCTGTGTCCCCCGCATTGGCAGGCAGACTCTCAACCACTGTGCCACCAGGGAAGCCCTCCAGGTGATTCTTATGCAGGAGATGTTTGAGGAGTTTGAGAAGTATTGGTTTGGATTACTCACATTGGAATCACCTAGAGAATCATTACATCCACTAGAAAGTTCAGATTCCAGGATCACAACCCTTAAGTTTTCCATATCAAAAAGCTGTTTTTTAAAAATCCTAGTCATATTGTGTAGTGGATTTTTAAAAAGGTAAGGTAGTGTTTGATTTGCAGACTTTTGAAGGTTTATAAAATTCAGTCAAAAATAGGATGTTCTGGCTTTTTTTTTTTTGTCTTGTGGTCTGACTTTTTTTTTTTTTTAATTTATTTTTGGCTGTGTTGGGTCTTTGGTGCACACAGGCTTTCTCTAGTTGTGGTGAGCAGTGGCTACTCTTCCTTGCGGTGTGCGGGCTTCTCATTGCGGTGGCTTCTCTTGTTGTGGAACATGGGCTCTAGGCGCGCGGGCTTCAGTAGTTGTGGCATGCGGGCTCAGTAGTTGTGGCTCACGGGCTCTAGAGCGCAGGCTCAGTAGTTGTGGCACATGGGCTTGGTTGCTCCGAGGCATGTGGGATCTTCCCTGACCAGGGCTCGAACCTGTGTCCCCTGCATTGGCAGGCGGACTCTCAACCACTGTGCCACCAGGAAAGCCCTTGGCTTTTCTTTTTATTCATCAATTTTTATCCCATTTCTTTCACTTTACTATGTCATTTCAGACATTTTATGTTTCTTCTGCTCATTTCTCTCTGTCCTCTTTTCTAGTCCTCCATTAGTGTTTGTTAGAATACTTACAGGTATCTCACGTTTCATTCTGTTTTCTCTTTGATTGCATAATCTCTATCAGCCTATGTTCCAGGTTACTGATTATTTCTTCTCCCAGTTCAAATCTACTATTGAGCCCCTGCAGTGGACTTTTCATTTTGGTTATTGTACTTTTCAAGTCCAGAATTTCCATTTGGTTCTTTTTTGCAATTTCCTTCTCTTTACTGATATTCCCTATTTGATGAGTCATTGTCATTATAGCTCCCTTTACTTCTTTTTATTTTATTTTATTTTTAAAATGTATTTATTTCATTTATTTATTTTTGACTGTGTTTGGTCTTCGTTGCTGCACACGGGATTTCTCTAGTTGCGGCAAGCAGGGGCTACTCTTTGTTGTGATGCGTGGGCTTCTCATTGTGGTGGCTTCTCTTGTTGTGGAGCACAGGCTCTAGGCACATGGACTTCAGTAGTTGTGGCACATGGGCTCAGTAGTTGTGGCTCACGGGCTCTAGAGCACAGGCTCAGTAGTTGTGGCACACAGGCTTAGTTGCTCCGTGGCATGTAGGATCTTCCCAGACCAGGGCTCGAACCTGTGTCCTCTGCATTGGCAGATGGATTCTTAACCACTGTGCCACCAGGGAAGTCCAACACTACTTACTTTCTATCTATGAATTTGACCACCCTAGGTACCCACTTAAGTGCAACCATACAATATTTATCTTTTTGTGACTGGCTTATTTCATTCAGCATGTCATCAGGGTTTATCCATGTTATAGCATGTGTCAGAACTTCCTTCCTTTTTAAGGCTGGATAATATTACATTGTATATATTTACCACATTTTGTTTATCCATTCATCTGTTTTTGGACACAAGTTTCTTCCACTTTTTTTTTTTAACACCATTATTGGAGTATAATTGCTTTACAATGGTGTGTTAGTTTCTGCTGTATAACAAAGTGAATCAGCTATACATATATATATATGCTTCCACGTTTTGACTGTTATGAATAATGTTGTTATAAGTATGGATATACAGATGTTTCTTCGAGATTTTGCTTTCAATTCTTTTGGGTGTATACCCAGAAGTGGAATTGATTATATAGTAATTCTGTTTTCAGTTTTTTGAGGAACTACCTTACCATTTTCCACAGCAGCTACACCATTTTGTATTTCTACAGCTTTCTCCACGTCCTTGTCAAACCTTGTTGTTTTATGGGGTGTTTTGATAATACCCATCCTAAGGGGTGTGAAATAGTATCTCATGGTTTTGGTTTGCATTTTCCTAACAATTTGTGACTTTAAGCGTCTTTTCATGTGCTTTTTGGCCATTCTTCTTTGGAGAAATGTCTATTTAAAGCTTTTTAAAAATCTCTTTTAGCTCAGATTTCTTTTATCCAGGATATTGGAAGACTTCCTCTGAAGCGACACTTTGGAAGGTAAGCTGATCATTTTAATTTTCAAAGAGCTGTTACTGAAATAACCACCAAATACCTTATGTATTTATTCATTATACAGTCAATAAATGTTATCTGTAAAGGCCAAGAAATACATGTTGTACTAGTGATCAGAGACCATATGATTGCATTGTAGACCCATCTATTATATATATTACATGTAACAGCTATTTTCACCATCTCAGAATGGACTATTAGGCTAAATAGAATCATTGAATCACAGAGGCAGAGAAATCTTTAAAATCCTTGAGTTCAACAAATTTTGCATAGCTGAAAACCCCTTTTCAGCTTTCATGCCAAGAGGTGTTCTTAGCCTATATTTGGAGACTGCAATAATCAGGAACTACCTCAAAAGAGCACTGTCTTTTTTATTTCTTTATCACAGAAAATTCAGACAAGTAAAAAAATAGAGAGAGAGATAAATCTACATCTATACTGTTCATTCCATTGCAAAATGGCTTCTGGCCTAATATCAGTGATTAACACAGTGCTTGTAGTTCATTTCTACTTGGCTTATTTGTAAGGTTAAATTATGCACTCAGGTATTCTAAAAAAGGTTAAAAAGTGCTTGCTTCCTGGTTGCAAGGATAAAAGTAAATGATAGAAATGGCATCTATTACCCCTTCTACTAGTTCTCCTATTCCTGGTCCCAAATGGAAAACTAGCTTATCTGGGCTTTTTTTCCCTCTGCCTTCATAGATTCAGTAAAGGCCTTTGTAGTGTTAATGGTTTCTTCCTTATAATGACTTAGCTATTGGGAGCCCATCTTTCCTTTTACAGAAATACAGTGATGGATGGATCTTACAGCATCATCCCACTGGAATGTGATCAGGGCTCAAACCTTTTATAAACTTCCCTTTTCTCCTCACTTCCCTCTGAATCAAAGAAGGACCAGCTGTTTTCACTGGCTCCTTTCCCCACAAGATTATGACATCAAAATCAAGGGAAGACCATTGTCTTCTATTGTCTTTTTCCTCCTAAGATGTAATTAAAAGAATGGGAGTCAGTGTTTTATTACTGGTTCAGCTACTTGATCTGAATTGGGAGGCAGGATTTGTCAGTGCTACTTATTACAATGACTAGTACTGTTGTCTTTCATTTATAGTGACCATTTTAACATTAGTGACCATTTTAACATTATCTTTGATTTATATTGATAATATTGAATATTAATACTTAAACTTAACATTTAATATTGCTATTTAATAGCTGCATAATTTCCTATAATTGAACCTACACCTTGTTTTGTTTTATTTATTATTTTTGGCTGCGTTGGGTCTTAGTTGTGGCACATAGGATCTTTCGTTACAGCGCGAGGGCTTCTCTCTAGTTGTGGCACATAGGCTTCTCTCTAGTTGTGGCGCACAGGCTTAGTTGCCCCGTGGCATGTGGGATCTTAGTTCCCCGACCAGGGTTCAAACCCGCATCCCCTGTATTGGAAGGCTGATTCTTAACCACTGGACCACAAGGGAAGTCCTCCTACACCTTGGTTTTGTACATTTAGCTTGTTTCCAGCTTTTGTTGTCACAGCCTTCCTTGAAGCTAAATCATCATGCATATCAAATACTATTTATGTAGGATGAATTCCTAGAAATAAAATTGCTGGATCAATGGATATACACCTTTGCTCTATATTGCCAGATTGCTTCCAAGAATATTTTGCCAATCTTATGCCCACTTAACAGTGTTTCAGCATGTTCTTTTCTCCTCGTACCACCACTGGGTTTTATTATTTTAAAAGGTCTTTACCAGTTTGAAAGATGACAATATTAATTTCCATTTTAAAATTACAAATTAGGTTGAGCAATTTATTTAGTAACCATTCTTCTGTAAGCTATCTGTACATGTTTTATGTCTGTTTTCCTATTCCATTTAATTCTTTCTTTTTGTAAGAAATCTTTACTAAAGATATTAATTGACTTGGTTGTGTTATAAGTTGTAATGATTTATTCAGTTTGTCATTTACTTTTTAGTTTTGTTTATATTGTTAAATAAACCGGTCCACCTGGCTAAACAGCACAAGGAAGGTAAATGAGAGACTACAGGAGAGGGCTTCATAATCACCACACTCATGGTGTAATTTAAAGGAATCCCCTCCTTTGATTATTATTAATGCCTGTGTTATGCATCTGGCAGATTGAAAATGGAAGCCCTGACTGACAGGGAGCATGGAATGACAGACCTGGACAGTGGAGATGAAGCCCAGCTTGGTGGAGGGCAACCTGCAGAGGAAGCGCTGGGTGAACGCACTCAGACAGCTGAACCTGAAACCTGGTCTCTTCCTTTGAGTCAGGATAGTGGGAGTGAACTGCCTGCCAGCCAGCCTCAGCCCTTTTCAGCCCAGAGAGACATGGAAGAGGAAGACATGATAATAGAAGACTATGAGAGTGATGAGACATAGAAAGCAGCCTGCCCATGAGATTGTTACTTGACAGATTCATATTCGTTTTATTCAGTGGTACTTGAACAGAGATAATAGACTTTTCAGGTGAATTAGTTTGTTAATTCTTCACTCTTGTAGTATTTCAGCACAGAGAACTGATTTCTGTCATGTTGAAGTAAATAGAAGATCAAACCTTCAAATAATCTCTTAATCTTTTTCTCTAGTATTTATTTAGCCTTGTGAGTGGTGTTGGGAGAGGTCAGTGTGTATGAAATGTGTTTGAACATTATGCCAAATATCAGAAAATGTGAAGGAATAATTCAGAATACAGAAACTCTGTGGGTTGTAAATAAGAATTATAAAACAGTTTAGGATGCAATTAAGAGTGTAAATAAACTTTGTGCCTTATTCACAATTTCTCTCTGGTCTCTAGCTTCTTCCGATACCATTTTTATATGTTGTACAGTGGAATATTTTAGCTACTTTCT
This sequence comes from Stenella coeruleoalba, assembly GCF_951394435.1. Taxonomy (NCBI): domain Eukaryota; kingdom Metazoa; phylum Chordata; class Mammalia; order Artiodactyla; family Delphinidae; genus Stenella; species Stenella coeruleoalba. The sequence goes on from NC_137148.1 coordinate 55,321,136, forward strand.
GGAAACTATTTACATAATTTATATCAAAATTAAAATGTTGAATTTGTTCTGTTTTGTTTCTCCTGTCCTTCAATGATTCTTAACACGCACGGTCTGCCATGTGTCACTGGTCATAGTACGCAAGTCTCCTTCATCCAGTGCCAAACTTTTTCAAAAATAGAAAGGAGGGGGATTGCAACCTTGCGAGGGTTGCAAACCCAACTTTCCGGAGGGTTTGCTCTCACCTTTAACAACCTTTCCAGAGCTCTCCTAGCTGTTGCCTTGAGGTGCGGTGGGGGTGAGGGCACCGACCCGCCCGAGCCCCAGGCGACAGTCCGGGCCTGACAAAGCCAGGCGGGGCGAAGTTCAGTTCGGCCCGGCCCCGCCCCCGGCGCCCAATCCCAGTTTCAGAGCCGCGGGCGGCGGGCGCGCACTTCCCGGCGGCTGCGCAGGTGAGCTGGGCGCCAGGGGTGGGGCCCACGTGACCGGGGCGTGGGCGGGGAGGGACCGGCGGACCCCGGGCAGGCGCGCGGCGTCTGGGGTAGCCCTCGGCGTCCCTCGGCCCCTAGGAACGGCGCGCTCGCTGCGCTGCCGGCCACTACCTGCGCCCGAGGCCGGAGGCCGACGCGGTAAGGGGTGCGGGGCCCCGGGGAGAGCGGGGCGCCTGGGAGGCTGGAGGGCCCCTCGGCCGGCCAGGTTTCATTCGGCGGACACAGGTGCCGCGCGAGACGCGCCCACCCCCGGCCGCGAAGCCCCGGTCCTTCCGGGCGCGGGGTTACCCCGAGCTGGGCACGTCCGGCCCGATTTAGTTCCGGCCACTTTGGGGACAATTTCGGGAGACGAAGAGTGTATTTTCCCTCTGACGTGGAGACGCGCACCTGGGTGGGCAGAGCTGAGTACTGAGTGAAGTTGGTGGGTCGGGGACGTAGCGCCGAGCCGCGGCCTGGGGAGGGACCCCGGACGAGGATGCTCTGTATTCCCGGGCACTCGCTCGAGGGTTCAGTTCAGAGCGCAGGGGATTTCCCATCCCCCTGGAAACCCAGAAACGTCTGAAATCGTCCCCTTTCTCGGGGCCAGCAAAACTTTAAAGCCAGATTAGTGGTGATTCTGTTGGTGTAAAGGTGACCAACTGGATTCCTGTAACACTTCGCTGGGGAGAACCATTTCTCCTCCCACAGCTTTGACTTTCGGAGATTTGTGTGTCAACAGAATGGAGTCGGGCCCCGGGGGCTGGAACAAAACAAAGACCAGCTCTGCCTCAGCGTGCTGATTCTAAGTGGACTCTCAGTGACACCCTGAGAGATGCTAGGGGTATCCAGACATTGAACTGTGGTAAAATACAACTGACCATTATTCCCTTCCAAAATCACATAATTTGCTATTCCACAATTCTTCAAATTTGTAATTTTGGCTTTTTATATAAACACTGATAAGGTGATCTAATTCAAATAAGCCACATTTCACAGGTGAGCATGAATTAAATCCATTATAGTGAAGCATACTTTTGCCAGTGAGTTGAATTAAGCAACCGGTGTCCTTTAAATGCCTGTATAGCAAAGATATTGAAGGATATGTAAAACTTGCTAAAGTTATTTGTTGTGCTTTTGCCTCTACTATTTTTAGGAAAATATATTTCAAGAATTATAGTAGTACTATGCATTCCTAGAATTTAAATGTTTTTAGACAACAGATAAAGCGATGAAAGACGAAAAAGTAACTTTTAATTGCTATCATTATAGAAATTTTTTTCTGTACTAAATTTTTTTCTCCTGCTTTGCATTGGGCACCATGCTGAGACTCACAGTTAATTCTCTAAAATTGGAGTGGCCCATTAGAAGACCCTAGAATTTAGACCTCTTCTCCATCTCCACCCCCAGGTGATTGTATTTAGTCTGTGGTAGTATATACACTTCTGTGGGTAGACTGCCTACTTGATATCTTTACCTGGACTTCTAACAGGTATCTCAGACTCTCTTCAGGCTGCTTCTCCCAGGACTAAGCTGGAGGGTTGGAGAAATGTTGCAGATGAAATGATCTGGTGTCTGGGATTTGCTTTAAAGTAATCTATTGACAAAAGGAATACGGTAGAGGGTATAGACGAAACAAGATTGGTCATAAATTGATAATTGAAAGTGGTTGATGGGCACATAAGGGCCCATAATACTGTTCTTTCCACTTTTTACTGTGTTTGGAAATTTCTAAAATAAAAATGTTTAATTCCCTGAACATAGAGTGTAACCTCTTCTTGCTATCTTCGTTGCTACCACCATGGTCCATTGGATTACAGTTGGACAACACAGGTTTGAACTGCAGGGGTCCGCTTATATGCGTTTTGGGGTTTTTTTTCCAATAAATATGTACTGCGGTGCTGTGTGGTCTGCAATTGGTTGAATCCGTGGATTCGGGACCACAGCTACATATTACCAACTATAAAGTTACACTTGGGTTTTTGACTGCGAAGAGAGTTGGTGCCCCTAACCCCTGTGTTGGTCAAGCGTCAACTGTATTTCAGTGGCCTCCTAGCCAGTCTCCCTCTTTTCACCCTTTTCTCCTGGAAGGTACTCTTAACAGAGCACCCAGAGTGATCTGGTTAAAATACGTCATATCATGTCAGACCTTTATTGAAAATTTTCCAGTGGCTTCTCACTCCCAGTAGAAGCCTAAATCTTTCTAATGATTTTTATTTATTTTTAAAATTTATTTTATTTATTTGTTTGTCTTTGGCTGCATTGGGTCTTCATTGCTGCATGCGGGCTTTCTCTAGTTGTGGCGAGCAGAAGCTACTCTTCATTGCAGTGCGCAGGCTTCTTATTGTGGTGTCTTCCCTTGTTGCGGACCACGGGCTCTAGGTGTGTGGGCTTCAGTAGTTGTGGCACGTAGGCTCAGGAGTTGTGGCTCAAGGGCTCTAGAGCACAGGCTCAGTAGTTGTGGCGCAGGGGCTTAGTTGCTCCGCGCGTGTGGTATCTTCCCGGACCAGGGCTCAAACCCGTGTCCTCTGCATTGGCAGGTGGATTCTTAACCACTGCACCACCAGGTAAGTCCCTCTAATGATTTTTAAGCCCTAATGTTTCAGATGGCCTCAATTCTACTACTTACCCTCTCACTCACCCTGCTGCTGCCTCCATTCCTTAACAGTTCTCGAACATGCCAGGCACTCCCACTTTAAGGCTTTTACACAAGCTGTTCCATCTGTGTGGAACACTTACCCCTTATACCTGCCTGGCTTCCTCCCTCATTTCCTTCATTTCTATATTCAGATGTCATGTTCTCTCTGAAGACTTCCCTCGTCACTCTGTTTAAAATTATAACACCCTGTCCATACTGTACTTCTTATCCTCTTTCTTAACTTTGTTCCTTGGCATCTGATATATTTCACTTGCTTTATCTATCATTTGTCACCCCCGCTCCCCCACTGGAATTTAAGCTCCATGAAGGCAAGGATTTCCATTGGCTTTGTTCACTGATACATCTTCAGCAAGCCTGGTGCATGGCAGGCACTCGGTAAATACTTGTTGAGTGATAGATCTCCATTTTACAAAGTAAAACAAAACAAAGCCTTAGGAATTTCTAAATTGTTCAACACCGTAAAGGTGGGATTACCAGCTTTAATTTTGAGACCTTTATAGTGCCAAGTACAATGCCATGTGTCCAGCGAGTCTTCAGTAAATACTCATGAGCAGTTTGAGGGAGAAAATCATTGTGCCTTAAACATAGTAGTTATATTAGCAAATAGTTTCCTTTTTACATACATGTCCAGGTTATTGATTTCATGAAGGAAATCAACAGGTTTGATAAAAAGTGCTTTTTCTATGCTTTATTTTTCAGGTGGATTGAATACCCTGTAAGATACTTTTTGAGTCTTTCCATGGCAACAGCAAGTCACCTTTAAATAATTGGTCTGGAAAGAGTGATGTCCATGGCCATTGCTTTGGCTCTGTGCTGTACTTTCAGGGAATCTTACTTAGCCTTTGGTGATTTTTTTTTTCTGAGATTTCAATTTTTTTATATCTAGTATCAAGTGTTATACTATTAGAGTGGAAGAAGCAACTCCCGTAACGTGACTTCCCGAGTTAGAAAAGAAAGGGACTCTCCACTCCCTGTGTTTATCAGACTGCTTCTCCTGGGCCATTCCAAAGCAGACTTGAGTTAATGAAAGTGAAGAGTATTTGCTGACCCATCACATTTTGGTATGTCGACCCTTAAATATGTTGATTTAGATATTTGAGGACAGGACTCTTCCTTGGAGTGTGTTAGCGTCCTGTATTGTTAAAATTTAGTCTCATTTTTGGTTTTTTGCATTTTGTTGTTATAGGGCTCATAGGTAAATTCAACTTATGTTTTAATCAAGAGCGAAGGTTTAAAAGTTTGATTGCCCTTAAAATCTCATAGAATGATTAGTAGATCCCTGGCTAACATAATTGTTACCCATGTTTAAAGTGTACATAATTTATGTTGTCATTTTTATATATCATAATAATTAGATATGATCATGTTGGTTTCCTGAATGTGATCATTTGCTACTAAGTGAATAAAACCAGCATCATTGAAAGGATAAATAACTAAGCATAAGTGATAACTTTAATCTCGGCCCCAGGTGTGAACATCACAAATGTTGTCAAATGACGGAAGATCCAGGAATCGGGACAGGCACTACGATGAGGTCCCAAGGGACTCAGACTATCAAGATGGCACCGTAAGAACCTTCCAGACTCTTCACGACAGTGAGCTGGCTGTGAGCGCTGATCCGTTGCCACCACCCCCTCTCCCATTACAGCCACCATTCGGCCCAGAATTCTACTCAGGTGACACAGAGGAACCGGCCGTAGCACCAGATCTCAAGCCTGTAAGGCGCTTTGTCCCTGAGTCCTGGAAGAACTTCTTCAGAGGGAAGAAAAAGGACCCAGAGTGGGATAAGCGGGTGTCAGACATCAGATACATCTCCGATGGAGTGGAGTGTTCACCTCCAGCCTCTCCTGCAAGACCAAACCACTGTTCACCCCCCAACTCCTGCGAAGATCCTCAGGGCGGGTCAGAAGGCAGCTGTCGTTCCCGGAAAGAGGCCGAGGCAATGTTTCCCCACGATCCCTACGGATCCCTAGGCCGACGCACACACACAGCCCGAACCTACAGCGAGAAGGTGGAGGAGTATCACCTGAGGTATTCCTACATGAAGTCCTGGGCAGGCCTGCTGCGGATTCTGGGCGTGGTGGAGCTGCTTCTGGGGGCCGGCGTCTTCGCTTGTGTCACGGCGTACATTCACAAGGACAGCGAGTGGTATAACCTGTTCGGATATACACAGCCCTATGGCATGGGAGGCGTTGGTGGCCTGGGCAGCATGTATGGGGGCTATTACTATAGTGGCCCCAAAACCGCTTTTGTGCTTGTGGTTGCTGGATTGGCTTGGGTCACCACCATTATTATTCTGGTGCTTGGCATGTCCATGTATTATCGGACCATTCTTTTGGACTCAAATTGGTGGCCCCTAACTGAATTTGGAATTAACATCTCCTTGTTTATCTTGTACATGGCCGCAGCCATAGTCTATGTGAATGATACCAACCGAGGTGGACTCTGCTACTATCCATTATTTAACACGCCAGTGAATGCAGCGTTGTGCCGGGTGGAAGGAGGACAGATAGCAGCAATGATCTTCCTCTTTGTCACCATGATTGTTTATCTCATTGGAGCTTTGGTTTGCCTAAAGTTATGGAGGCACGAGGCGGCTCGAAGACGTAGGGAATTCATGGAGCAACAGGAGGTAAGGGATTTCGTGATCTTTGTTCTTTCTTTCTGTTTACTCCTTAAATATGTATAGTTCTCAAAACAAAGCTGTTGTTTTTAAGGGTCTGAAGTTCAAAAGGCCCCACTCAGCATCTGACATGTTCTGACCAGGATAACCCACTCTGGTGTGTCATTTGTAGAATGTTGCAGGTAGACCCCAGATGTGTAATACAATATATAGTTTGTCGGTTGCAGTATTGTCTGTCTGATACTTAAGGGGAAAACAACTACTGAATTTCTACAAAGAAGAAATGATGATAATACCTGCATAAGATTATATAAAAGCCCTATTAAAAATATTTTTTTTGGAATGGTAGCAAAAATGTTAGAGTATGTTCTGCTAACATCATTATTCCCTGAAATAAGTTGATGTTTTGCTTTCTTCTAAGGAGGAGGAGTGTGTAGTAGAATTTCCTGTGCCTCTGAAAATGTCAGTATTACCTTAAATATTTTCTTAATTTTAAGTCAACTGTACCGTGCATTTTTTTCCCCACTTTTCCAAAGACTTCCTAGGTACAATGGCGGATGGTGTATATCGGGCAAAACTATAGCTAAAAATAAAATCCTTCCTTATATACTCAATAACCTACGTATTTACTCACTGACCTATGTATTTTTTTAATCATATTCATAACAGCAAAAAACTTGACTAACTTTATAATAGGTACCTTATGTGTTCTGTACAGAACCCCATACTCTAGTGTCATAAAATATATTTATCTTACTAGAATTTGACATAGATTCAAGTTGTTTCTAAAAATTTATCTCAGCACTGTAAGCATTTTTTTTTAATTTATTTATTTAATTAATTTATTTTTGGCTGCATTGGGTCTTCGTTGCTGCGTGCAGGCTTTCTCTAGTTGAGTTGAGCGGGGGCTACCCTTCGTTGCGGTACGTGCGTGGGCTTCTCATTGCAGTGGCTTCTCTTGTTGTGGCGTGTGGGCTCAGTAGTTGTGGCTCGTGGGCTCTAGAGCGCAGGCTCAGTAGTTGTGGTGCATGGGCTTAGTTGCTCCACGGCATGTGGGATCTTCCTGGACCAGGGCTCAAAGCTGTGTCCCCTGCATTGGCAGGCGGATTCTTAACCATTGCACCACCTATTTTTTTAATTTACATCTGTGTATACAAAGTAAGGAACTTTAAATTCTAATCAGTGTGAAATCCAGATAGTGAAGCACACACTTCCTTATAATTTTATGTAAGTTTAATAACAATGGAGTTCTTAATATCATTTCAAATTCTACATGAATATGACTGTTATAAACAGTACTTTTATTTCTTTTCCTTTTCTCAACAAAAATTTGTTTTTATAAGACTTCACATAATGGTTAATTAAACTTGAGTCACCTATGATTCCTGTTTGTGTGTTGCTGTAACTTCCTAAATGTTAAAATACACAATGGCATATAGCTTTTTTCTATTAATTTTATAATTTAACCATCCCAAACTCTTTAATTGTGCAAGGTAATAGGAACCAAGAATAAATAAAATCTAGGTAATTCAGAACAACTCACATAAGAGTCACCACTATCTCCATATTTCCAACTCTGCTTTCTGCTCCTGATTGACAGGGAATCACAGTTATCCCTCCTCCTCTGGTTCTCCACTGGCCCATGAAAACGTGGCCAAAAGAGTAGGAGGATCATGTGTACGGTAGAGAATCAACATCTGTAAAGTTGAGATTGGGCTATAGATGCAAATGGACAAAAATATTTGCAAAGTAGCTTCACACACCTCTGAAAAGTCATTTTAACTCTTTTTGTTCCAGATAAATGAGCAGTCATTGCCATCGAAAAGGAAAATGGTAAGAGTAAAGCTCACGTTATATTTTATCTCTAGATTTGTTAAATAATTTTCTCTCTTACCTGTTTATCTATAGAGTAGACCATCTGTCTGTAAAAGTGTATCTGTTGCATTAAGTTCATAATACGACTTTCAGCTTTCTTTTCTTTTTTTTTTTTATTCTTTTTAAAATTTTATTTATTTACATTTTGGCTGTGTTGGGTCTTCGTTGCTTGCGTGGGCTTTCTCTAGTTGCGGCGAGTGGGGGCTACTCTTCATGGCGGTATGCAGGCTTCTCATTGCGGTGGCTTCTCTTGTTGTGCAGCACGGGCTCTAGGCACGCTGGCTTCAATAGTTGTGGTGCGCGGGCTCAGTATTTCTGGCTCGTGGGCTCTAGAGCGCAGGCTCAGTAGTTGTGGCGCACAGGCTTAGTTGCTCCGCAGCATGTGGGATCCTCCCAGCCCAGGGATCGAACCCATGTCCCCTGCATTGGTAGGTGGATTCTTAATCACTGCACCGCCAGGGAAGTTCCTCAGCTTTTTTCTAATACTAAGAGGACCAAATCAGACAAGGCTATTTGAAGCATCTTTTAATTGTGTTAAATGAAGCTTCTACAGTGAACCTAGTTGGTTCTCCTTACATATTTAAATTTAATTTTTAAAAAAATTTTATTATTTATTTATTTATTTTTGGCTGCGTTGGGTCTTCGTTGCTGCACACGGGCTTTCTCTAGTTGCGGCGAGCCAGGTCTACTCTTCATTGTGGTGCACGGGCTTCTCATTGCGGTGGCTTCTCTTGTTGCAAAGCACAGGCTCTAGGCACGCGGGCTTCAGTAGTTGTGGCACGTGGGTCTAGAGCACAGGCTCAGTAGTTGTGGTGCATGGGCTTAGTTGCTCCGCAGCATGTGGGATCTTCCCAGACCAGGGTTCAAACCCGTGTCCCCTGAATTGGCAGGCAGATTCTTAACCACTGCGCCACCAGGGAAGTCCCTAATTTATTTATTTATTTATTTTTTAAATTTTTTGCTGAGAAGTGGATTTCTGGATGAAAAGCGGTGTACATTTTTGTTTTGACTGCTAGATTGCCCAATAGAAATTCTACCAATTCCCACCCCCAACAGCACTACAGGCTTCCTCACACCCTGACCAACACAGTGTCAGGAAATTTGTTAGCATCTATCAACCTGATAGGTGAAAAACGGTACTAATGTAGTTATAATTTGCATGTCTCTTATCAGGAGTGAGGTTGAGCATTTTTCATATATATATGTTTGCATTTTCTTCCTATTAACTGTCTGTTCATATCCTGTCCAGGTTTTTTTATTGGGTTGCTGATTTGTATAAGTTCTTTTGGGTTAAGTGCATTCGTTCTGAAAATACGTTTGATGAGGTTCTTTTTAACTTTATTCTCTATGTTGTAACATACAAATATTACTTGAAAATGTTTTGTTCATGCTGACATATGGAATTTATTAAGTGGATGAACGGCAGCCTATCCAAGCGATCATAATTAATACATTGCTGTCATCATTCATTCATTCATTGAACAAACATGTCACAGGCTGTGGGCCAGTGATATGGATACAACAATGGCATTATCTCCATTTTCCAGGGGCTTACAAATCTGGTGAAAAAGAAAAACACAGATGAAAGATTAGTAGAGTATGAGAGAGAGGAAGCCAGCAGGAAGTACAAAATTAAAGTAACTTGCTTAGAGATTTGTGTTTCTATGACATCTCAGGAGATCAATTTATGAATGATAATGTCTCAAATTCAGCATTATTAAATGCTGAATTTAACAGTGGTTTTTATTTTTTATTTTTTTATTTTGCGGTACGCGGGCCTCTCACTGTTGTGGCCTCTCCCGTTGCGGAGCACAGGCTCTGGACGCGCAGGCTCAGCGGCCATGGCTCACGGGCCCAGCCGCTCCATGGCATGTGGGATCTTCCCGGACCGGGGCACGAACCCGTGTCGCCTGCACCGGCAGGCGGACTCCCAACCACTGCACCACCAGGGAAGCCCTTTTTTTTTTTCTTTTTTGGCTGTGTTGGGTCTTCATTGCTGTGCTTGGGCTTTCTCCACTTGCGGCGAGCAGGGGTTTAGCGGTGCACGGGCTTCTCATTGCAGTGGCTTCTCTTGTTGCGGAGCATGGGCTCTAGGCACACAGGCTTCAGTAGTTGTGGCACACAGGCTCAGTAATTGTGGCTCACAGGCTCTAGAGCGCAGACCCAGTAGTTGTGACACACAGGCTTAGTTGTTCCATGGCATGTGGGATTTTCCTGGACCAGGGCTCAAACCCGTGTCTCCTGCATTGGCAAGCAGATTCTTAACCACTGCGCCACCGGGGAAGTCCTTAAATGATTTCTGACACGTATGTAAAGTCATCTGAATTACAGTTGAGCTCTACTGTGGTTTTCTTGGATATCCATAAATCGTTAGAAAGCAAGAGATATCTGACCAGTTCTGACTGACCAGGCGTGGGATGAGTGAGGCTGGGATTAGCTGGTCTACAGAATACTGAAGAGTTTCTCTCTCACAGTGCAGTGTGGACCTAATGTTACAAACCTCTACAATTTACACACTGTTCATAGTATTAGAGCAATGCTGCTTTGTGTGTGTGGGGGGGGCATTTTGTTTGTTTGTGGGGTTTTTTGGCTGCACCTTGTGTCATATGGAGCTTCCCTGACCAGGGGTCAAATCCGAGCCCCTGCAGTGGAACCACGGAGTCTTAACCACTGGACTGCCAAGGAAGCCCTTGTTTATTTTTTTATTGTACTTTGTTTTAACTTCCTGATTCCCTTGTGTTTAATTTGTTTTAAATGTTCATTTATTTATTCAACATTTTTTGCTTCAAGATACACATTTCAATTAGACTCAGTGACACTAACAATCAGTAAGCTAAATAGATCATCAGTTTTAAGCTGTCTGAAATATACATATCAGGGGACTTCCCTGGTGGCACAGTGGTTAAGAATCTGCCTGCCAATGCAGGGGACATGGGTTCGAGCCCTGGTCCGGGAAGATCCCACATGCTACAGAGCAACTAAGCCCGAGCACCACAACTACTGAGCCCGTGTTCCAGAGCCCACGTGCCACAACTACTGAAGCCCGCGCACCTAGAGCCCGTGCTCCGCAACAAGAGAAGCCAGCACAATGAGAAGCCTGCGCACCACAACGAAGAGTAGCCCCCACTCGCCGCAACTACAGAAAGCCTGTGTGTAGCAACGAAGACCCAAGGCAGCCATAAATAAGTAAATAGACAAACAAACAAATCAGATATACTTGAAACTGATAAATAGTAGTTGCCTTTAGGAGGGTAACTGGCTAACTGTGAGGGGACAGGTAAAGAGGGAGACTTACTTTCCATTATGTATCCTTTTGGACCTTTTGAATTATACGTTATGTCTATACATTACCTATTCAAATTTTTTTAAGTTTTAAAAAAGTTAAGTTAGTAAATGCTCATTTCAAATATTGAGATAAGCAATGTAAGGCTGATATTTAAATAACTAATAACACTGCCCTTTGTTTGAAATCTAAGTGCAAATTCCCTAACCTGTGGCTGACTTCCAGTGTTAGTACAGAGACGTAAGTGAGTTTGACCAAATGGAGAGGGCAGTCTTCTAAACTCGGAGTCATCGTTAAGAATGGCTTTGGCAGGGCTTCCCTGGTGGCGCAGTGGTTGGGAGTCCGCCTGCCGATGCAGGGGACACGGGTTCGTGCCCCGGTCCGGGAAGATCCCACATGCCGCGGAGCGGCTGGGCCTGTGAGCCATGGCCGCTGAGCCTGTGCGTCCGGAGCCTGTGCTCCACAACGGGAGGGGCCACAATAGTGAGAGGCCCGTGTTAAAAAAAAAAAAAAAAAAAAAAAGAATGGCTTTGGCAGATCATTGCCAATACTCTCATTCAAGATTGCCATGTTGCTATAACCCACTGGTAAATCCTACTCCCTCAGAGGGACTGACTAGGAAACTTACAAATTTTAGCCTGACCTGGAACGATAACCTTTGCTACATCACAGCCCAGTAAGAGTTCTAAAATAAAATTCACTGCAGGGAAAAGATCAAACTTAATCAGACTTTGGTTTAGAAAATGGATCTGGATTAGAAGTATTGCTCAGAATGGAAAAGAGGCCTAAAAACATATAAGAAAAAATATATAAGGAGACTCACTTTCTAAAAGTTGACACTCTTGTTAACAGATGATATCAAAATCTGAAGTCAGAATGTTCACATCAGGAAGTATGTTTCGGAACATCTCCAGGGGCACAAGAGAAGAATCTCTTTGCTTGGTGGGGGTTAAAGGTGGTATGCCTTTTGCGGATGTTGACTGCACAGCACCAGGCTGGGTGGGACTGTCTCACCAAGCTGCAGCGTGGCAGTGACACAGCAATGGTGGTCATTCTTGGTCAGGATGGATCTTATGGGCCTTCTGAGCAGTCCCTGAGGTGCTGGGACTTACCAAGGGGATTAAGTGCAGGGTAGAGTCAACCTGAAGGGCTTGGCTGAGCTGGAGGAAGTTGCCCCAAATGATGGGGTAGTCTGCTGCGGCTTCTGCAGGTGGTACGGGATTAGGAAGATCTGCTGGAGAGTTCTAGGTAGGTCTTTTCAGCTGCCCTGGAAGGCTGGTGCCTAGTATGTCCAGGGTGTGTTGCAGCATCTCAGATCCTGAGAGGTCCTGGAATAATCGGGAATAACCTTAGCGGAGTTAGAATCCCCATTCCTAAGACTCTTTGAGAATCGTATCAGTCCAATTAACGTCTGCTCGTCTGCTCGTTCAAGATATGGGAGCAGAATGCAAAGAGCATCCTTTCAAAGGCCTCTTTTCCTGGGAGATGGGTCACTGTGGATCAACGTATTTAAATGTATTCAGAGACAGAGGCAATCTCATGACTTAATTGAGGAACCTCTGTTGGACTTACCAATGGGAACCTTATAGGAAAGGTTGAATCTCCAGCTTCTCATTGGGTATGATTTTCCCCTGCTTCCTTCCCAGTTCTTGGTAGGGAAGAATTTGCAGATGACCACAGGAGGGGCAGTGTAGTGTGGTGAAGAGAAGATAAACTTTGGAATCAGGCAAATTTGAATTTGAGTACTACTAACTCTGTGATTCAGGGGAAATTACTTACCCTCCCTGAACTTAGTTTCCTGTCCCTTGTCTGGAACTATCAGCTAGGCTGTCCCTTCTTGTTTTGTATTTTCACGAACACAATTTTTAAAAAGCAAATAAGGTCATTTAAAAAATAAATAATATATATAAAGTAAGATCAAACAGAGAAAGAAACAAATTCTAATAAGTCCCTACATGTTGAGTAGATTGCTTTTCTAAACTAGAAAAGTCAGAATCTAATCTGGGTATCAAAAGTAATAGTGTGGGTTTGGGATTGGGGTCTATGCATCATTACATCTATACGCTCAAAGGGAAGGAGAATCAGAAATTGGACAAAAGCACCCTGAAACACATGTCTGGCTCTCCCTGTTTCTAACTTGACAGCGTATTCATTCAGCCCATTTTGTAAAAATTAATTAATTTTATTTTTGGCTGCGTAGGGTCTTCGTTGCTGCGCATGGGCTTTCTCTAGTTGCAGCGAGCAGGGGCTACTCTTCCTTGCAGTGCGTGGGCTTCTCATTGCAGTGGCTTCTCTTGTTGCAGAGCACGGGCTCTAGGTGCACGGGCTTCAGTAGTTTTAGCACATGAGCTCAATAGTTGTGGCACACAGGCTCTAGGGCGCAGGCTCAGTAGTTGTGGCGCACGGGCTTAGTTGCTGTGCGGCATGTGGGATCTTCCTGGACCAGAGCTTGAACCCGTGTCCCCTGCATTGACAGGGGAATTCTTAACCACTGCACCACCAGGGAAGTTCCATTCAGCCCATTTTTAATTTGAAAACTTAGTAATTATATCCATAGCAGTACTTACCCCATGGCTTAATTACTTTCTCTTGCTTCATAGTAAAGCTTTTCTTATATGTGCTGACAAGGCTGGTTTTTGCTAGGTGCAAAGAAAGGTCGTGAAATCTGGGGCCGTTTGTTTGTAATCAGGAGTACTGTTTGAAAGTGGTGTGTCGCAGGGCTGGAGCCCAACTACCTCCTTCCCATGAAGGACCGAAGAGATTTTAATTTTTTGAGTCATATCTAGTTCTAGATATTTTTTCCCCAGTAGGGTTTTCTGCACTGGTGGTCAGTGAGGTTCACCCAAAAAGAGTGAAAGAAAATTTTAAGAGCATAATAACAGAAAAAAAAAAAAAAGTAAAGCAGGTGAAATAGTCTGTGTGGAAATATTCTGACTTCTTAGAACTCTCCTTTTATATTAAAAGGTGAATCTTGGAATTAGAGATGGGCAAGTAAGGAAAATGAATAGTTTATGCTTCAAAAAACTTTACCTGAGGGGGGAGAAAACTCATATGGACTCTCCTCCACAACGTGACTACCTGGGTAGAATTCGTGATTTTGACCAGGAAAACCGAGCCTGACACCTGGGGCTGCTGACTAGGGAGTCAGTGTGCTCCCTGGCCACTCCTCAGGCAGCCGCGGGAGAAACGGATGGTTAAATACTTAGAAGCTAAAAAGGGATGCCATGAAATGGAAATCCACTTATTTAAGCCAAGAAAGTTTCCCCTAATTTTAATACCATGATGGATTTTCAAGATTAAACATAAAAGAATTCATTAGGATGAAGAAATGGCATCCCGACCAGCGAGGAACAAAGTGGGATAGATACTGACCTCAGAATATGTTTCCTAAAATACTCTTGTTTGATCTCCTTTCCTCTGGGTTTTCTGCTCCCCACTCATGTTCTTGCTGTTTGGGGCCGATGGCTGGGCGTCCTTTCTGGCCGAGGGGACCTGGTTCCCCTTTCACCCAGCGCCTCGGGTGCAACCTTCCCCTCTTGGTAGCCCTACCCCATGGCAGGTCAGCAGCCTCCACGTCTAATCCGACTAATCCACTGATCTGTGGGCTGCGCTATTTGGTGAGTTAACAGCTGGTAGTTTCTGGAATGAGCTAATGTTAAACCAGAACTCAAAGGCAGCCTCAGAGGTAGAGAAATCAGGAAACAAAGGATTTTAAAAGCTGCCTGACAAGGTAAAGAGCAAGGTTTTTTAAAATCTTGTTTTATATTTTGTTTTCAATGGAGTCAGGTCCCTCCCGAGCAGCTCAGTTATTAGCTCAGTGAGTTTAATTCAGCGAGCATGGACTGAAGCCCCAAGGGGTGAGTGGAGGGGGCTTTCTTCTGTGTCATGGGATCAACATGCTCTAGCAGGATGGCTTTGCCCGCCCCCTCCCCATCACAAACTCATTTCTAGCTTTAGGATTGAGCGGTATACATTTAAGTAAACTGTTTCCTCGTGTTGCTCATTTAAAGAATCAACGAGCCAAAAAAGTGCTGGCTTGTTTGGTTGGTTGGTTGGGTTTTGGTTTTTAGGTGGTTTTTTTTGGCCGTGCCATGCAGCTTATAGGACCCAGGCCCTCGGCCGTAAGAGCGAGCAGCTGTAACTGCTGGACTGCCAGGGAATTCCTGGAAAAGTGCTGGGTTTTCATTGTGGCTTTTCCACTCAGAGCCTTGAGACCTTGGAGAATTTACTGAACCTCTCTGAACCTTGCTCCTTTATGTGTAACACGGAAACCCCTCTCCTGGCATCCACCAGCCTCACCAATTTGGTTGGTGTTCTGGGTGCTGCCTAGTGGGGCCCCCAAGCACTCTTTTCCCAACCCCAAAGCTGCACATCCACCTCGCCCTGCCCGTTCTGGAGTGGGCTCCCCTGGGTCTTACACTTCCGCGTCCCTCCTGTTGGCTATTTTAGCTCTTTTTAAAAAAAAAAAAATTATTTATTTATTTATTTGGCTGCATTGGGTCTTCATTGCTGCGTGCCAGCTTTCTCTAGTTGCAGCGAGCGGGGGCTGTTCTTCTTTGTGGTGCGCAGTCTTCTCATTGCGGTGGCTTCTCTTGCTGCGGAGCACAGGCTCTAGACATGCAGGCTTCAGTAGTTGTGGCATGCGGGCTCAGTAGTTGTGGCACGTGGGCTCAGTAGTTGTGGCACGTGGGCTCTAGAGCGTGGGCTTCAGTAGTTGCAGCACGCAGGCTCAGTAGTTGTGGCTCGTGGGCTCTAGAGCGCAGGCTCAGTTGTTGTGGCACACAGGCCCAGTTGCTCCGCACATGTGGGGTCTTCCCAGACCAGGGCTCAAACCTGTGTCCCCTGCATTGACAGGTGGATGCTTATTAACCACTGCACCACCAGGGAAGCCCTATTTTAGCTCTTAAGGTCTGTCCCCATGCTTCCTCCTTGGGCATTTCTGTCTCATGTTCTTTCCCCCTCTTTGAATGGATCCTTTTCCTACAGAGACCTCTAGGAGCTCTCCAGTGTAGAAGCCAGGTGACTTAAACCACTGTCTCCAGCATTCCCGTAGACCTCTTCAAGGAACCGCAGGTTAAGAACACCTGGGAAAGTAAAGCCATCCACCGCCCTTCCCTTGGTTTTGCTTGCTGTCTTTTTCAGATGATGAAACAATGTGACTCGTCCCCCATTCTGACCTACTTAGTGGCTACTTGTAATTGATTCATCTCAAGTTGCTGGTGTCATTTTTTTCTCTTTCCATTTAAGTTGACTTGTTCCTTTTTTTTTTTTTTTTGCGGTATGCGGGCCTCTCACTGTTGTGGCCTCTCCCGCTGCGGAGCACAGGCTCCGGACGTGCAGGCTCAGCGGCCATGGCTCACAGGCCCAGCCGCATGTGGGATCTTCCCGGACCGGGGCATAAACCCATATCCCCTGCATCGGCAGGCAGACTCTCAACCACTGCGCCACCAGGGAAGCCCGACTTGTTCCATTTTTATCGCTGAATTTCTTATTTTGAACTACATTTTCTGTTCTTTTACAATTAGTTGGGGTATACATCTTAAATGTACTTAAGACACATTTACCATTTCATTATCCACCTTTGATGATCCCACAACTGGGATTAGAGTGTGTTTAATCTATTATGTACTCTCGTAGCTCACTGTTTCCTTAACTGTTACAGAAGTGTTCTGAACAACTCTGTGACTATAAAACACGTAATTCTGAAGGGAAATTGTTGATTGCTGTCTCTACTCTTCTTCCTCCTGCTCCCACCCCCCAGGTTTCTTCTAAGAATAAAGTTGGGATTTTTGTTTGTTCTTCTGCCTTCATTTATAAATAAATCCTCTTTTTCTCTCTAACTGTAGTGTGACATGGCCACCGGTTGTGACAGACAGAGAGACCAAGAAGTTAATTTTAAAGAACTGAGAGCAACAAAAATGAAACCTGAGCTACTGAGTGGACATATCCCCGCTGGCCACATCCCGAAACCAATCGTGATGCCAGACTATGTGGCGTGAGTATCTACCTAAGTCCTTCTTCAAGGTAAAAATAGAGAGGTTCCATTTGGGTTTTCTCTTTTCTGTTTGTCTACAAGTTAATACTCTGCTTAAAGTCAATTATATTTGAACAGTTGTTTGTTTCCTGGGAGGTAGTATATCGAATTGAAGGTACAGTATGGTCGTTGAGGAATAAGCTAATAAGCTAATTTCCTATTCCTCTTGTTTTAGTGAAAAAGTTATCACTTCAGTTTATTTTTTTTCTTCCAGTTTTATTGAGATATAATTGACCTATAGCAGTGTATAAGTTTGAAATGCACAGCATAATGATTTGACTTACATGCATCCTGAAATGATTATCACAGTAGGTTTAGTGACCATCCATCATCTCATATAGATAAAAAATTAAAGAAATAGAAAAAAAATTTTTTTCTTTGTGGTGAGAACTCTTAGGATTTACTCTCTTAACTTTCATATGTAACATACAGCAGTGTTAATTATATTTATCATGTTGTACATTACATCGCTAATACTTATTTATCTTATAACTGGAAGTTTATAGGTTTTGACTACCTTCATCCAATTCCCTCTCTCCCTACTTCCTCCCCCCGCCTCTGGTAACCACACATCTGATCTCTTTTTCTATGAGTTTGTCTGTTTGTTTTTGAAGTATAATTGACCTACAGCACTGTTAGTTCCTGGTGCACAACATAGTGAAATGTGTATTTCTGTACATTTCAAAATCATCCCCAGGATAACTCTGGTTATTATCTGTCACCGTACAAAGATATTACATAGTTATTGACTGTATTCCCCATACTGTACATGTTGTACCTGTGACTCATTTATTTTGCATCTGAAAGTTTTTACCTCTTAATCTCCCTCACCTATTGCTTCACTTCCCCCACTCCCCACCCCTCTGGCAACCACCTGTTTGTTCTCTGTACCTATGAGTCTGTTTCTGTTTGGTTATGTTTGTTCAGTTATTTTGTTTTCTAGATTCCACATGTAAGTGAAATCATACAGTATTTGTCTTTCTCTGTTTGACTTATTTCAGCAAGCATGATACCCTCTAGGTCCATCCATGTTGTTGTAAATGGCAAGATTTCATTCCTTTTTTTTTTTTAACTTTTTATTTTGTGTTGGAGTATAGCCGATTAACAATGTTGTGATAGTTTCAGGTGCACAGCAAAGGGACTCAGCCATACATATGCATGTATCCATTCTCCCCCAAACTCCCCTCCCATCCAGCCTGCCACATAACATTCATTCTTTTTTATGGCTCAGTAATACTCCTTTCAAACATTCTGTGTCTTTTGATTGGAGCATTTAGTCCATTTACATTTAAAATAATTATTCATAGGTGTGTACATATTGCCATTTTGTTAATTGTTTGGGAGTCGTTTTTATGGTTCTTTTTTGTTCCTTTCTTCTTCTTTTGCTCTCTTCCCTTATGATTTGATGACTATCATTAGTGTTATGTTTGGATTTCTCGCTCTTTTTTGTGTGTGTATCTATTATAGATTTTTTTTTAAATATTTATTTATTTGGCCACACGGGGTCTTAGTTGCGGCATGTGGTATCTTCATTGTGGCATGCGGGATCTTTAGTTGCCACACGAACTCTTAGTTGCGGTATGCGTGTGGGATCTAGTTCCATGACCAGAGATTGAACCTGGGCCTCCTGCATTGGGAGTGTGGAGTCTTAGCCACTGGACCACCAGGGAAGTCCCATCTATTACAGATTTTTGGTTTGGGTTACCATGAGGTTTATACATAGCAAACTGTATATATATATATATGTATCTATCTGTGATTAAGTTGCTGATCTCTTAAGTTTGAACACATTTTAACAACCCTATATTTTTGCTCTCCATCCCCAGCGTTTACTGTTTTTGACATCAAATTTTACATCTTTTTGTTTTGTGTCTCCCTTAACTACTTATTGGGGATATAGATGACTTTATGACTTGTGTCTTTTAACCTTCCTACTAGCTTTATAGCAGGGCTGATTTACTACCTTTACTGTATATTTGCCTTTGCCAATAAGATTTTTCCTTTTGTAATTTTCAGATTTCTAGCTGTGGCCTTTTCTTTTCTACTTAGAGAAGTTCCTTTAACATTTCTTGTAAAGCTGGTTTGGTGGTACTGACTCTTTTATCTTTTGCTTGTCTGTAAAACTTTTGATCTCTCCAACAAATCTGAACAAAAACCTTGTCAGGTAGAGCAGGGGTCCCCAACCCCAGGGCCGCGGACCGGTACCAGTCCCTGTTAGGAACCGGGCCGCACAGCAGGAGGTGAGGGGTAGGCAAGCGAGCGAAGCTTCATCTGCGGCTCCGCATCGCTCCCCATCACTCACAATCCACCTGACCCATCCCACACCCCCACCCCGTCCATGAAAAAACTGTCTTCCATGAAACTGGTCCCTAGAGCCAAAAAGGGTGGGGACCCCTGAGGTAGAGTATTCTTGGTTGTAGGTGTTTCCTTATCATCACTTTAAATATATTACGTCACTTCTTTCTGGCATGCAGAGTTTCTACTGAAAAGTCATGTGATAGCCTTATGCCAGTTCCCTTGTAGTAAATTGTTGCTTTTCCCTTGCTGCCCAGGTTAAGGAAGTTTTCAGCTATTATGTCTCCAAATATGTTCTCTGCCCCTTTCTCTCTCTATTCGCCTTCTGGGACCGCTATAATGTGAATGTTAGTATGCATGATGTTGTCCCAGAGTTCTCTTAAACTGTTCTCATTTTTTTTTTTCTTTTCTTTTTTCTGTTCCGCTTGAGTCATTTCCACTGCTCTGTCTTCCAGTTAGCTGATCCACTGCTCTGTATCATCGAATCTACTGTTGATTCCTTTTAGTATATTTTTCATTTTAGTTACGGTATTCTTCAGCTCTGCTTAATATGTCTTTTTATTTTTTCACTCTTTGTTTAAAACTTTTAACTTCTCACTCTGTTCATCCATTCTTTCTCCCAAGTTCTTTGAACATCTTTACAAGTATTATTGGGTAGTTTGCCTATTTCCACTTTACTTGGTTTTTCTGGAGTTTTATCGTGTTGCTTCACTTGGAACATAATTGCCTGTAGCCTAATTTTGCCTAATTTGCTGTTTTATTTCTGTGTGTTTGGTAGGTTGGTTTTGTTTCTCGACCTTGGAGAAGTGGCCTTTTGTAGAAGACGTCCTGTGTGTCCCAGCAGCACACTCCCTTCTGGTCACCAGGGCTATATGCTCTAAGGGTGTCCCCTATGTGGGCTGCATGGGTCCTTCTGTTGTGGCAGGCTGACTACTATGGGTGGTCTGATAGGCATGGCCAGCCCCCAGTCCTGTTCGTTGCCAGGCCCTGCCTTGTGTGGAGGCTACCAGCCACTGGTGGGTGGAGCTGGGTCGTAAGGTTGCTGTCTATGGAGTCCTGAGGGGTCCCAGGGCTAGTGCTGGTCCATGGATGGGCAGAGCTGGTTTCCAGGGTTGGTGGTTGCAGGCCTGGGGATCCCATATCTAGCGTCAGCCTGCTTGAGTGAGACCAGTTCCTGACATGGCTGGCTGTGTGGGGTCCAGGTGTCTCAAAGCTGGTGTCAGATCCCAGGGCAGCTGGCTTAGGGGCCCAGAGTGTCTCAGTGCTGACGTTGGCCTTCTGGTGGGTGTGCTGGCGTCTGGGGGGTCCCATGACTTCAGCCTGCTGGTAGACAGGGCTGGGACCCAGGGGATCCTGGGGCTAGTACCAGCCCGCTGGTCGATGGGGCCAGGTCCTGGGGTCCTGGAGCTAGTGCTGGCCCACTGGTGGGCAGAGCTGGGTCCTGGGGTCTCTGGCTGCAGGGCCCAGGCGTCCCAGAGCTGGTGTTGGTCCTTTGGTGGATGGGATCCTGGCCCCATCCACCAGGGGGTTCAGGGGATCTTAAGACAGCTGGCCTCTTGGTGGGTGGCACTGTGTCCCCACCTGGCAAGCTGCTTGGCCTGAGGCATCCCAGTACTGGTGCTGACAGGCTGGTGGGCAGGGCCCAGTCCCTTTGCCAGCAAGCTAGAGGGAGGATTACCAAATGGCGCCTGCCAGCACCAGTGTCCTCGTGGTAGAATGAGCTCCCCAACATAGCTACTGTCAGTGTCTGTGTCCCCAGGGTGAGCTCCAGTGGCCTCCTGCCTCTGCAGGAGGCTCTCCAGGATCAGCAGGTGGGTCTGACCCAGGCTCCTTTCAGATCACTGCTTCTGCTTTGGGTCCTGGAGCATGTGAGATTTTGTGTGCGCCCTGTAAGGATGGAGTCTCTATTTCCCACAGCCCTCAGAGTCCCGAAAGTCAGCCCTGATGACCTTCAAAACCAAACATTCTCAGGGCTTGTCTTCCCAGTGCTAGGGAGCCCAATGTGGGGCTTAGACACCTCACTCATTGGGGAGACCCTCTGCACTTGCAATTATCCTCCCATTTGTGGGTCACCCACCCAAGGGTATGGGTCTTGACTATACCATGTCTCTACCCTCCTATCCATCTGGTGGTGCCTGCTTTGTATCTTTAATTGTAGAAGATATCTTCTGCTAGTCGTCCAGTCTTTCTCATCAGTAGTTGCTCTGTAGATAGTTGTAACTTGGGCGTGCCCGTGGGAGGAGGTGGGCTCAGGGTCTTCCTCCTCTGCCATCTTGGCCACACCTCAACTTTGGTTTATTTTTTTTCCTCAGGAAATACCCTATGATTCAGACGGATGATGAACGAGAACGCTATAAAGCTGTGTTCCAGGACCAGTTTTCAGAGTACAAAGAGCTCTCTGCAGAAGTTCAAGCCGTCTTGAAGAAGTTTGATGAGCTGGATGCAGTGATGAGCAGATTGCCGCATCGTTCAGAAAACCAGCAGGTGAGTGCCTGCAGCTGCCGGGGAGGAGTTCTGATGGCGGAAGGATGAACTCTGACTTCGTCTGAAGTGGAGAGAAGGCATAACCATCTGCATCTGCTGTCTAGGAAGCTCACTGGCAGGGTGACAGTTCAAAATATATAATTTAATGCCTTTTGCCTTCAATTATTAAACAGTATTTTATTTTCTTACTTAAGTAAAGTGTAAATTTGCCTAACATACATACCGGGTCAATCAGGCTCCCAAAGGAGACAGATAGCACACTCTAAGGTAATTTGAGGTAATTTGAGGAAGGTTTATTCACAAATGGTGGACGGGGGTGTAGAGGAGCTGCTAGTGGCCATGCATTCTCCAGGGTAAGTCACAGCCAAGCAGTTAGCACCCCAAGCCCAGAGAGCACAGTGGGTAGGGACGGAGAGTGGATCTGAGGCTGCATACATGAGCTACAGGGCTCATGCTTCAGACCAATAACCGTGATTATGGCAGAGAGGAAAACGAGGGTGGAGATGGCAGTCATAGGGGACTGAAGTGTTTTCTCTAATGTTCTGTCTTTTTTTTCTTCACATTTTAATATCTGGGAAATCAGGATGCCCTCATAATCAATGGCATTTTTTACCTGACATATATTTTTTCATTGAGAAATGATTCGCATACCATAAAATTCACTGCTTTTAAGTGTACAATTCAGTGGGTTTTAGTATTTTCACAAAGGGGTATAACCGTTACCACTGTAATTCCAGAACATTTTCATCACCCCCCAAGAAATAACCCATACCCATTAGCACTTTTTCCCCATTTCCCCTCTCTCCAACCACTGACAACTACTAACGTACTTTCTCTCTGTATGGGTAAATGCAGTGATATAATATGTGGCCTCATGTCTGGCTTCTTTTGCTTAGCATCATGTTTTCAAGGTTCATCTATGTGTCAAGAATCAATATTTCATTATTTTTTGTGGTGAAATAATAATATTCCATTGTATGAATATACCACATTTTTTTATCCATTTATCAGATGATGGACAGTGGGTTGTTTCCACTTTTTTTTTGTTTGTTTCCACTTTTTGGCTATTATAAATAATGCTGCTATGAACATTTGTGTGTAATATCCTATCCTTTTTAAAGAGAATGTATTCATCTAATCTATTTGTGTAATTGAAATTTTAAAAACATACAGCATTTTTTAGTAAATGTCAAATGTATGTATATATAATATATACACACGTTTTTTATATAGATAGATAGATAGATTCTTCTCCTGAGGCCTGCATTAGTTGGGCATCTTTGTTTCGACCAGACCTTTAAGTGTACATTTAAATGAGTTGTAATTCCAAGTCCTCTAAGCCAAATGTCTAGAGTAGTGACATTTTCCCAGTCTTGGAGTGATGGAAGGGTGTTGGCTAAGACATGCCAGTACCAGGAAGCAGGAGAAATCCAGCACATACTGCAGGTTCAAGGTCAGTTAGTACCATTTGGAGAACAAGCAAGGTCCACAGGTCCAAGAAGGGTGACCAAGTTTAGATGCCCTCAAAGGAGTGCAGGAAAGAAGGAGCAGGCACCAAGCGTCGGGATCACCGCAGGTTGGGCAGAGCAAGCTGGTTAACAGACATAACGCTGAGAAACCTGAGCGTGACGTGTGGCCTTTGAGCCCAGACCCAGAGGCGTCGGGTGTGTAGGCTGTGTATGCGTGGGCAAGGGCTCAGGCTGTGGTGTGCGATTGGGGGTGGGAGGGTCCTGCTTACAGCAGGTGCTGAGAAACTGAGTCCTCCCACAGTCCTCCCACACAATCTCACAATAGTCATTTCCTTTGGTTTTCAGCATGGCTTGGCAAGTAAGTAGCCAAATGACAGCCAAATGTAGTGAGTCTCGGTGTCTCCTCCAGGCCTTATCTAAAGTGGAGATATCAAGTGTATTACAAAAATGAACTTCTTCACAGGCTGAGCTTTGCGGTGGGCAAGAGTCTGCCGGCAAGGCTCACTCGTCCCCTAGCGCATCCCCAGGGAAGTGTCTCTGTGCCCAGCGGGCCTGCTGGGGGCATGGGTTCTCACACACACCTGCTCATGCACCCGTGAAAAATTAAACCATCACATGACTTTTCTAAGCCCATCCAATAGGAGTTTTGCTCAAAATAATCTCTCCGGTCCTCACCCTCCTAATTCAGTCTCTGACTGACTCTAGGATAGATTTTTACAGCTCTCATCTCTGCTTGCGTCTCCAGCACAGCACCCCTGCCCCCAGGCAGCTAGTTCAGTCCCAGGCCAGGACCTGTTAATGTAGATGACAACTGAATAACCAGGTTCATCTCACTGATGGCAAGCAGTCAAAACACAAACAATACTCATGATCTTAGTATGTGAAAAACATTGAAGAGTTAAAATATATTGGGAAAGGGATGTGGATTTGTGATGGACAATGTTCTCAGGGGAAGCTTTTAGAACATAATTATTACATTTTATTTTGTATTTATTAGGTGTACAGTGCTTCGCAATCTCCAAAGCATAGGTTTACCTGGATAAATGAGGGCATTGCTCTAGTAACCTATTTCCTTTGGATAGACTATTCAACCCTTTAACAAATTTCATATTTATTATTAAACTTAGAATAAAGTTGGAAGGAGCCTCATATTAGCTATTTTCAAAAGTTGAATAGTGTCAACTTGCCAAAGGGGATGAAAATGCTACCTAATTATAGCTAATGTGGTTATTATGTGCCAAGCACTTTAGAAGGATCATTTCAAATAAATGAACCTTCTCACAACACTATGAGACAGTTATGGTTATTATTCCCATTTTACTGATAAGGAAACCAAGCCTTACGGTAAAGAGCTTGCCCAAGTCACACCACCGGCAAGCAGTGGCACTGGAACTCGGTCCAGGTTTTACACGAGCAGGGGCCTCGCCCTACTGTTCATCCCTGGATCTCAGGGCCTGGCAAAGAGTAAGCCCTCAAATATTTATCCAGTGAGTTGAATTTGTTCGTGTATGAATATTTTCATTATAGTCTTAGGTAAAAATTGTTTTCTGTTCTTATGCCCACTGTACTCTTGAGACATTCTTGAGATATGATGTGAGTAACTGCAAGTATTTTCGTTCACATATACAGTATATTATTTTTAGGAACATGAGAGAATTTCAAGAGTCCATGAAGAGTTTAAGAAAAAAAGGAATGTGAGTAAAACCATTTTCTTCTTTAAAGTGTATTCTTATCCAGGTACAGTGGTGACTTTAGATTCTTGCAGCTAAAGTAGTTCTTTTTTTGTATTTCTTAAGATGCTACTTGTTAGGGACCATGGGTGGCTGCTGGGTGCCTTTTTTTTTTTTTTTTTTTGCGGTACGCGGGCCTCTCACTGTTGTGGCCTCTCCCGTTGCGGAGCACAGGCCCCGGACGCGCAGGCTCAGCGGCCATGGCTCACGGGCCCAGCCGCTCCGCGGCACGTGGGATCTTCCCGGACCGGGGCACGAGCCCGTGTCCCCTGCATCGGCAGGTGGACTCTCAACCACTGCGCCACCAGGAAAGCCCTGGGTGCCTTTTTTTTTTTTTAATTTACCTTTTGGCTGCGTTGGGTGTTCGTTGCTCTGCGCGCAGGCTTCCTCTAGTTGCAGCGAGTGGGGTCTACTCTTCGTTGCAGTGCACGGGCTTCTCATTGTGGTGGCTTTTCTTATTGCAGAGTGCAGGCTTCAGTAGTTGCAGCACACGGGCTCAGTAGTTATGACACGTGGGCCCTAGAGCACACAGGTTTCAGTAGTTACAGCGTGTGGGCTCAGTAGTTGTGGCGCACAGGCTTAGTTGCTCTGCGGCATGTGGGATCTTCCCGGACCAGGGCCGAACCCATGTCCTCTGCACTGACAGGCAGATTCTTAAACACTGAGCCACCAGGGAAGCCCCTGGGTGCCTTTTCTTCTCGTCTCTGTCCTGAATACATTCTGCTGTGTCCTGATTTAGGAACCCAGGGAAATGAGCACCCATATAGAGCTCTTCACCCACATTTCATTCACAAAGATTAAGTTCTTTTACAGGTTTCTAATTCCATCCTTAACTTAATTGCACAAATTAGTAGAGGATGGAGGGAGCTTTTATTAATCCATTAATTACTTTTTAATGTATTTTAATACTCAAGAGTGCCTCAGCTCTCTACTTCGACTCAATTTCGCGTGAACCAAAGGCTTCTAAAAAATAAAATCCACTGAAAAAAATGTAGAGAGCTTACCTGTTATTCTTGTTAGGCAGATTTTGAAATCTGCTGCAGGAAAATCTGCTATGAAAGGTCATTTTCTGGGTGATAATGTGTGTTTCTGTGTTTTTTGCTCAGGAAGCCAGAGGCTGAGATAATAGCTATGTTTCTTTTCTAGGATCCTACATTTCTGGAAAAAAAAGAACGCTGTGATTATCTGAAGAATAAACTTTCTCACATAAAGCAAAGGATTCAAGAATATGATAAAGTAATGAATTGGGATGTACAGGGTTATTCTTAAAACTTATTTGAAACCACTTTTTTATATCAAGCTTCATATTTATTTACTGTCTTTTTTTATGCTCGTCTCTGTGATAGAGAAGCAAATGCCTCCTGAATCAGCTTGTAGTTGGTTTAGCTGGTATGTCAAGTTAAAACAGTATGTGATTGCATTTCAGACATTTCAAAACAAATTCAAATTTACTAAGGGCCTTTACTAAGAGTGGAAGAAATTCTGGATTCATCTGTGTACAATTTATATTTATCTTGTTAAAATTGATTTAAGCATTGTGTCCTTGTGGTTGATGATCAAGTGGAGTGTCAATTCTGGTGCTGCTTTTTCCTTTCTTACTTAGGCCAGTTCCTGGGATTCTTTTAGGACAAATTTCTCTTCCTAGCCAAAGATGTCATTTCTGCCCTTGAAAGGGGTTTGAATTCACCATTTGAAGCCTTATGATCTTGGGCGAGTTGTTTAATCTGCCTGTGCCTATTTCCTCATCTGTAAAATGGGGCTCATCATAGGACCTACCTCCTAGGGTTGTTATGAGGATTAAATGAGTCAATATTCGTAAAGCACTTAGAGCCTGGCACATTTGTAAGCACTGCATTAGTGTTTGTGAACTATATAGACGTGTTTGTGGAATGAATAAACTACATAGAATAAGTCTCAAGGAAAGGACCTTAAAGAGCAAGTCCAGCCAGCTAACGCAAGGCCATGGCCTTATGACTTTCTTTTTTGTGTGCTGTAAATAAATCTTACACACGTCGCCTTAAGCAGATGCTTCCCTGTGGCCCTGTGCCTACTGGGGTCCAGTGCAGCCTTCTTATCTTTAATAGCATCACTGTGCACATCTCTCAACGTCCCCACAGCCCAGCCCTTCCTGTAAACCTCGAATACAAGGATTGTGTGAATATTGTTGCCATTTCTGTCCTGTTTAGATGTCCATCCTAAGGCCCCATGATGTTGCATCTGCTTAGAATCTCCCTTTGATTTATTGGAATGCTTCATTGTCCCAAGAATTATCTTGGCTTTGAGGCTTTATTCATGAGAAATGTTTTATTTTTATTAATGTGAACAAGAGACTGCTTTAAAAATGTTTAAAAAAATCATTGTTATTGGTTCCCTATTCAGCAGCATCTATCTTGTAGATAATTTCCCAGGTGTAGAAATACAATTTCTGCTTCATATAGTTGCCATTCAAACAATTAATACTGGAGGAATTTTCGAAGTGATGAAACCAAAGAAAAGAATGTGGAAAAGCGAAGGCGGACCAAGTATTGGATACTGAATAAACTTCCGACTTCTTCTTTGTCAATGATATCTTATTTAGTGTATATTGTTACTATTTTCAATCCATGGTTCTCAGACTATGCTTAGGGTGCTGAGAGTCTTAAGAGGTGATACTGTGGAAAGTGTGAGGCTAGGCTCCCTCTGGACCGCCCCCCAAACTAGAACAGCTGCACATTCTGTTTTACATATTGGGACCCCATGTTAACATTTTGCATAAGAAGAGCACCCATGCTTTAATAAAAAAAGAAAGATGAGGGGCTTCCCTGGTGGCGCAGTGGTTGAGAGTCCACCTGCCGATGCAGGGGACATGGGTTCGTGCCCCGGTCTGGGAAGATCCCACATGCCGCGGTGCGGCTGGGCCCGTGAGCCACGGCCGCTGAGCCTGTGCGTCCGGAGCCTGTGCTCCACAACAGGAGAGGCCACAACAGTGAGAGGCCCGCATACCGCAAAAAAAAAAAAAAAAGAAAGAAAGAAAGAAAGATGAAATAATACCAACTTGATGAACTGTAAAGAGATTAATATTGAAATGAAGTGTTAAGGAAATTTGACTTTGTGAAACTTTATTTTACTACAGTTATAAATGTTAATCTTTGAAGACCAATGTTGTAATGCTGATTTTTACAGTTTTTATGTGAATACCTAGGCATATTAAAATTTCAGTCACCTGTTGTTTTGTGTGTATCCTTTATTGTTTACTTTTCTAGCGTTCCTGAGTTGACTGGGCATATTCTCCATTATCAGAAAATAAACCGGAAAGTCATTGAAAACTTGTAGATCATGATGCTCAGGTGACTATTTCCTCCTCCCCCATTATTTGCAAGAATTCAAAGTTAAGGCCACTGTTGGTTTCCTCGGGCTGCCTGCCTTAACCAAGTACCACAAGCTTAAAACAACAGAAATGTATTGTCTCACAGTTCTGCAGGCTTGAAGTCTGAAATCAAGGTGTCAGCAGGGCCAGCCTCCCTTGAAGCCTGTAGGAGAATCCTTCCCAGCTTCTGGTGGTTTGGGCTGGCAGTCTTTGACATTCCTTAGCTTGTATACATATCGCCCCAATCCTCTGTCTTCATGTGGCCTTCTCCCTGTGCCTCTGTCTTAACAAGGCTATGTTCTTATAAGGACACCAGTCATATTGGATCAGGGACCCACCCTCTCTAGTATGACCTCACCTTAACTAATTACACCTGCAAAGACCCTATGTCCAAATAATGTCACATTCTGAGGTCCCAGAGGTTAGGACTTCAACCCATCTTCTTTGGAGAGGACACAGTTCAACCCATAACAGCCACCTTTAGCAAGTTGTGAGATTCAGAAAAAGATAGTTCCCTGTACATTTTTTTTCTCACCTGACTTTTAACATGTATTCTATTTTGAAACTTAATATGAGAAGATATCAGCATATCTAAAACTTGAAAAGAGAAAAGTATATATCCTTCACTCATTCATTTGTCAGTTATGTGCCAAATGCTTTCATTGGCCAGATGTTCTAGCACTGAAGATATGGTAGTCAGTAAAACAGGTAGAGATCCTGAGGTTACTGTCTAACAGGAGGATCTGAATGAGAAGATAAAGGATTGGTGATGAAGTATGCATTTTTCTTATGTGCTTTTCTATAAATGGTTTGTGTAGAGACCCTGATACTGAGATGCACCAATGTTCAAAAGATAGACAATATAGGAAAAATCTATAATTTTTTCTGACTCAATTTTTTTAAAAAAACAAAAATTTTTTGAAGAAAAATACTGAATAGATACAAAAGCATAGAAAATGGAAGTCCTGCCACCCTGGTGATATATACTGTTCGGAGCATATACTTCCAGACTTTTTATTTTTTTATTTTTATTTTATTTTATTTTATGTATTTGTTTATTTTTGACTGCGTTGGGTCTTCATTGCAGCACACGGGCTTTCTCTAGTTGCGGCGAGCAGGAGCTACTCTTCGTTGCGGTGTGCGGGCTTCTCATTGCGGTGGCTTCTCTTGTTGCGGAGCACGGGCTCTAGGCACGCGGGCTCAGTAGTTGTGGCTCACGGGCTTAGTTGCTCAGCTACATGTAGGATCTTCCTGGAACAGGGCTCGAACCTGTGTCCCCTGCATTGGCAGGCGGATTCTTAACCACTGCGCCACCAGGGAAGTCCCTTCCAGTCTTTTTATAATACATGTAATCAGTTTTAAATGGTCTACTTTAATACCATAAGTGTTTTCAAAGAAGAGTATCTGGGAGGCTGCACCAGCATGTGGTAGAGCGGCTCTCCTACATTAGACAAGCCAGGCTTAGAAGGAAGGTAGGAGGAGCCCAGCAGAAGGGCAAGGTGGACTTCAAACTCACCACAACAAAGACTCCTTTATTTCCTGTGTGATCTTGAACCTAAGCATCAGCCTCCTTATCTGTGACGGGATAATATTACTACCTGATGAAACTGTTATCAAAATTAAGTGGAATAATGTTTGTAAAATATCAGGAAGATGCTTGCTCGATTAGTGGTGGCTAGATATTCAATTCAAACTGTACTTTTCACTAAGTTAGATAATGAATTGGCTGTTTTAAAGGTAGAATATCAAAATGACTTTGATAATAATAAAGGGCTGTTTTTGAAAGTGTGTAGGTAATGCATTTATTGCAGAAAAATTTAGAAAATGAACTCTTCCTAGCTCACACAAATAAAATTGCCCATAATTCTGCCCTTGGAGATAGTCGCTGTTAACATTTGAGATCATATCCTTCCATTCTCATCTTACACAGGTATGTATTTGTATAAGCATATTATATACAGAAAGTTTTGGTATTTACAAAATGAGTATTATATAGTATGTTGTGTTTTGTGTTTCAATAAAACTAGACTAATTTTTCTGAGTTTATAGTTTTTATGTTTTCTATTTATTTCATTTTAATGCAGTTATATTATCATTGTTTTAGTTACTGATGTTCATGTTGTATGGCGGAAAAAGCAAGGAATGGGAGTTAGGTCTAGATTCAAGCTGTGTGGCCTCAGGCGCCTAAGTCACTTAACTCCTTTGAGCAATGGGATTAGATGAGGTAAAAGTACCTAAGGTGGGAACTTCCCTGGCCCTCCAGTGGTTAAGACTCCGAGCTTCCAGTGCTTCAGTCCCTGGTGGGGGAACTAAGATCCCACAGGCATGTGGCACAGCAAAACAAACAAAAATTACCTGAAATAATTTCATAAACCATAAATCTCTGAAAAATCCTTACATTTATTTATATTTTTGTTCTGATAATGTTATCAATAAGAAATTTTCTTTAGTTCATTATTAATAACTTGATAATAATAAAAAACAGCATATTTATAAAATATAATAAAAATAGCATATTTACTATATAATCAGGGCTTCTTCAGAGGTCTGTATATTCTGGTACAGCCAGAATGGCCTTGATACATACAAAGAATATTTCCATTTCAGCTGATTGACTTGGAAGCCACAGCATGTGCCAGTGTGAAAGGAGCAAAGAGCAGGCCACTGGGGAACGGGAGGAATTTTCCAATTAATGGAGTACAGATTTGGCCCCTTCCTTTCTTCTTTATAAAGTAGAAAAAAGGCCCCCAGATATAAGAACTTCATCACGCACCCCACTTCCAGGTATGTTTTTTTTTTTTTTTTCCTTCGGTACGCGGGCCTCTCACTGTTGTGGCCTCTCCCGTTGCGGAGCACAGGCTCTGGACGCGCAGGCCCAGCGGCCATGGCTCACGGGCCCGACCGCTCCGCGGCATGTGGGATCTTCCCGGACCAGGGCGCGAACCTGTGTCCCCTGCATCGGCAGGCGGACTCTCAACCACTGTGCCACCAGGGAAGCCCCAGGTATGTATTTCATGACAATTCTGTTTGCCTCGTAATTTGTTTAATGAATAACCCTACCACTTAACTGCTTTGGAGAAACTAAAGTTATTGCAAGATATTAGACCCATAATAGGCGTTTATCAAGACCATTTGAATTGTAAGCAGTGTACAAGGTTGCTCTTTTTACACAAAACACCATTTTGTGCTACCAATTAAAACAATCAATACTTGTAATCATTATTTATGGGGGAATTTTAGTAGGAGGATTTAGCAGTCAGTGTTCTCAGTCATAAGCCACAAAAACCAAAGCTGGTTGATTTAAGAAGAGGGATTTATTACTATCTACTGTCTAGCTTACAGAATTGCTGGGAGACCTGGAAAACTGAGTTGGAGGCTATGCAGCAGGAAAAATGCCCCAAATCACACCTAAAATCCAATCTGGTGAAAACAGCTCTCCTGCTCCTGCTGCCCTCTGTGTGCCAAATGCACTACCAGCCCTGCCATCCTTGGAAGCGTGACTCAGATGATTCAGACTGAGGGATGGATTGGTGGAAGCTAGGTCCCTTGCCATGCTCTAATTGCGAAGGAGACTGGGATGGGAAGGGCCTTTTGAGCTTCAGCAGGCAGACATGGCTTCCTACTGAGATTCATCACTTGGGGAATTCCCCAGAGTATGAAGGGATTTGGATGCTGACAGCCAAAGAGGAAACAAATATCACCTACAGATTAGTAGTTGTCCTAATTGTGAGTGTAGTCAGGGATTTATCTTACTTACGAACAGGCCAGATATGCACATGACAGCCAGTGCCAGAACACTTGTAACCTTAATGCTTCCAGAGCTGAGAAGAAAGACAGGAAGGGTCCCCACTAAGGTCCTAGATGTAGGAATGTATCCCTGGCCTCCAGGTTTGAGATTCAGAAAAACATTATCACCCAGAAGGCATTGCAGTGCAGTAATTTCCTGGCCTTTTCAGATTAGGTCAAATCCTCCTACTATATGCTCTTCTACACTTGTACCTCTTATTGAAATGAGTACAGGTGTTTACCAAAAGGTGTGTACAAGAATGTTCATAGCAGCTTTACTCATAATAGCCCCAAGCTAGCAATAACTCAGATGTCTGTCAACAGTAGAGTGGTAGAAATGAGAAATTGTGGTATAGTCATAGAATACTACAGAGCAATTTTAAGGAAGAGTGAATTGCTGTTACATGCAAAACACAACACAATGTTGAACAAAAGCCAGACCAGAGCACATACTGCACAATTCTGTACAAAGCCCCAAATCAGGCAAGATTAAACAGTGGTGATCTAAGAATAGGGATTAACTTCGGAAAGCCAGTTATTAACTGGGAAGGGGTATGAGGGAGCCTTCTAGGGTATGAAAATGTTCCATACATTGCTCTGGATGGTAGTTACATGGCTATATAAATATTTATTTCACTGTGCTGTTGGGTTCATTGTATACACTTAACATATGTCTGTTCTATATCAATAAAAAAGCTACTGTATTATAAACTAATCTCTGGTGATAGAATTCAGAAGAGAGGTTACCTCTGAGAGGTGGTTATTGGCTGGGATGGGGCATGTGGGAGCCTTTGGGGTGCTATACCTTGATCTGGTTAGTTACCTGGATATATAGATAGGTAAGAGTTCAATGCCTCAATTTTTAACAATCATATGTATGTTTGAAGAAAAGTATATTCCCAATTTAAAACAATCAGTGTGAATTTGGGAACACAATCCTTTCATAAATTGATGACTGCCTAGTGTTCAGGTGGTCTTTGGAGAACATCTGCAAAGTTATAGCTGGAGCAGCGCAACAGTCTTACAACTGCTGATCCAGTGAGTTATATTTGAAACCCAAAGTTGTACGTGTTTGTGACTGGGAACCGACCCCCATATCAGAGAGGGCAGATTATAACCATTTTCTTCCTCTTTTCCTCCATGAACTGTTCAAAAACAGATGGTCTACACATGAATGACCCTGAAGATTATTTATACCTGTTTAAATGCTTTTATTCTCACACTGTTGAATTCGGGGCTCTTGATTCTTTTTGTTCATAGGGCAGGGGGCTGACGGATATATGACAGGTGAGGAAAATACTGTTTGTTAGTAACGTGTGAAACACAGCAGCCCTTCCCTATTTAAATCTTGTTTGTGATCAGGAAGGCTGCCAACGTTGTTAATATTCAAGGGTACTCTGGGGATTGTTGTTGCCAAAGGGCAAACTCAGGTTAAACCGTGGGACAAAGTTATGCTCAACTACCATCCAAGTATTTGGAGGTGCCTGCCATGTGATTCAGCTGCCCAGACGCAACAGGGTGGTGGAAACGGTCTGTTGCTCTTCATATAATTAGCGGTGATATCCAGGATTTTCTTAGAAACCCTCAGGATTAAGCGTTTGAAATCAGAGACTATAGAGAGGTGACATACTGCAAGAATGTTATCGTAGGTGTCTGATGTCAGCATGCCATGTGTCAGTGAGTCACTTCATGAGTCACTTTCAGAGTTTCACTCTTTCCCTACAGGCTGCTCCTTGATTTTCCCCTATTCTCGTGATGAGAAATTGGTACCGAACAATAGGACTATAGAAAGTCTTCTTTATCTTTGTGACATTCAGATCCTCAGCAGCTCACATTGAGGCTGGAATAGCCACCTACCTGCTCTTCCCATCTCCGTTTTGTGATGTTAGTTGAACAGGAATTGAGCTTCTCCCGTATACAGAGCAGATGCTTTGCTTATAGTGCTTCTCATGAGACTTAACCATGGTTTTTGCTTTCATAGAAGTCATTGGCGTACCATATGCCCATGAACTATGTTAGAAGCTGTAGAGTGGTTAAGAGTACTGGCTCTGGGACCAGACTGCCTGGGTCCAAATCCTGGCAATGCCACTTATTAGCTGTGTAACTTTGGGCAAGTTACTTCATCTCTCAGAGAGTAGGGACCATGACTCCATCATTTTTGTGCCTCTGCTTAGGCCCTTGAAGTGGTTGGTCCGATTATCAGAATCACCTGGGATGCTGTTATTAGTTTAGGTTCCTAGTTCCCTCCCTGGGATTTTCTGACCTGTTTGGAGTGGGGTCCAGGATTTGTATTTGTTATGTATTTGTGTTTATTATGTATTATGAGAGATACCCAGGGAAGAGACCCAGGGAACAAAAACTCCAACCTTTTTCTCCTCCTCCTTCCATGTCCTGCTGGTACCTCCCAATAACCCAACCAGAAGGCAGAGACAAGGAGTCTGATGATGTCTACCCCAGTCAGCCCCTGGGGTCAGCATGGAGAAGGGTGGAAAGTGGGTCTGGAGGAAGACATCCAGCATCCGTGTTACCTCACCAAATCCCAACCATCGTCAGCTCCATGATATGCATGCTCTCGTTATACTATTTTACAACTGAGGTCACTGGGGCCCAGAGGCAGACACTCAAGTTGCCCACACAAGCAATGCTCGGTTCTACCTACGAGGCATTAATCTTAACAGGATTTGTATTGAAGCTCATATGGCCTAGATACCTCTCATTGAATACCCAGCTTATTGAATGCCTCACCTTTCTCATCCTCCTTTGTTCTACTGCACCATTTGTGGTCAGAGCTGCAGAGGCCACAATTCATTACTGTCCTGGTTCCATTTACATATAGACTGTTGGAATCAGGGAGTTCAAGGAGGTGTCATCCAACTCATTTCTTTTCTTTTTTTTTTTTTTTTTTTTGCGGTACACGGGCCTCTCACTGTTGCGGACTTTCCCGTTGCGGACTACAGGCTCCGGACACGCAGGCTCAGTGGCCATGGCTCACGGGCCCAGCCGCT
The DNA here is from genome assembly GCF_951394435.1 of Stenella coeruleoalba. Lineage (NCBI taxonomy): Eukaryota > Metazoa > Chordata > Mammalia > Artiodactyla > Delphinidae > Stenella > Stenella coeruleoalba. Next base: position 55,356,171 of record NC_137148.1, read on the forward strand.
CTGCGGCATGTGGGGTCTTCCCAGACCGGGGCACGAACCCGTGTCCCCTGCATCGGCAGGCGGACTCTCAACCAGTGCGCCACCAGGGAAGCCCCAACTCATTTCTTTATTTAATATGTATTTATTTATCTGGCTGCACAGGGGCTTAGTTGAGGCATGCAGGATCTAGTTCCCTGACCAGGGATCAAAGCCGGGCCCCCTGCATTGGGAACATGGAATCTTAACCACTGGACCACCAGGGAAGTCCCCAATTCTCTTATTTTATACAATAATTCGGCAGCCCAAGATCCAGTTCATGTATTCATTTTCCATTCCCTGACTAGCCTGTAAGCCGCAGGAGGACAGAAGTCAAGTCTTTTATATCATCTCTATCTTCCACCCTCTTATCAGAGTGTAACGAATGCATTGCTGATATTCAACAAATTCATTTTGATTGGTTTGGTTGGCTAATATTTTTAGTTAAATAGCAGATGAGCTATTTTAGCCTGAAGGTGAGAGAGAAACAAACATCCTCATTCACAGCTGCTGAGAGTCGAAATTGTTAAACCATCCAAATGTCCATTGCCAAAATGTCAAATATAATGCAATCCTTTAAAACAGCTGTACCTTCTGACTTGGCAAGCTCACTTCTAGGAGTTCAGCCCGAAGATAAATTCATAGATACGTGCAGATTTATGGACACATACGTTCATCTCGGTGTTGAGTATAACTACACATACGAACACACATAGATTGTGAGAGACTGATAACAGGCAATGATCAAACCACATATAAAAAGAGAACTCTGGCCCACAACCTGGCAGCAAGGAGTCCAGGAACATAAACCACAACCTCTGTATCAATCAGCACCAAACAGCAAGGACTGGATCAATAATTGCCAACTTCCCTAATTTTTGCCCCCCTTCCCCCCCTTCCAATTTGGGATCAACCGGAAAAAGCCAAATATGCTCTCCTAACCGAGTACATGATGCCTGTTTCTCACTAGCCCACCTCTAGCTTCCCTTGGCAACAATGTCCAATCAGGGCATGCCTGAAGCCTTTCTTTTCTTTCAACTTTCTTTTTCTTTCTTTCTTTCTCTTAAACTTTTTTTTTTTAATTAATTTACTTTTTGGCTGCATCGGGTCTTCATTGCTTTGCGCAGGCTTTCTCTAGTTGCAGCGAGCGGGGGCTATTCGTTGCCGTGCGTGGGCTTCTCATTGCAGTGGCTTCTCTTGTTGCAGAGCATGGGCTCTAGGCACGTGGACTCTAGAGCACAAGCTCAGTAGTTGTGGCACATGGGCTTAGTTGCTCCATGGCATGTGGGATGTTCCCGGACCAGGGATTGAACGCACGTCCCCTCCATTGGCAGGCAGATTCTTAACCACTGCGCTACCAGGGAGGGCCCCTTTCTTTCTCTCTTTCTCTCTTCTCTTCTCTCTCTTTCTTTATTTTTCTCTGCATCGGGTCTTAGTTGCAGCAGGCGGGATCTTTTGCTGCAGCAGGCGGGATCTTTCATTGTGGTGTGTGGGTTTCTCTCTAGTTGTGGTGTGCGGGCTCCAGGGCATGCGTGCTCAGTAGTTGCAGCACACGGGCACTCTAGTTGTGGGCTGTGGGCTCCGTAGCGCGTGGGCTTAGTTGCCCCACGGCATGTGGGATCTTAGTTCCCCAACCAGGGATCGAACCCGTATCCCCTGTATTGGAAGGTGGATTCTTAGCCACTGGACCACAAGGGAAGTCCCTCAACTTCTTTCAATAAAGCCTGTAAACTCCTCTGCCTGCCTGCCTTTGAGTCTCTGCCAAATGCATGCGATGGTGGCTGACTTCCTAGCTGTAGCAAGCTCTGAATAAATAGCCTGCTCGTTCTCATTTGGGTGGTCCTCCTTTATTTCCACAACTGGAAACAACCCAAAGCATCTGACAATAGAAAATGGTGTATCTATATGGCAGAATATTATACAGTGAGTAAAAATCAAGTTTTTTGAAGAAAAGTCAATGGTAAATGCTCCTGAAGTAATTTGGGGTGAAAAAAAGGAAACATAGTTATAGATATAGTATGATCTATATACAGTTATACTTTGCTTATATATATATATTTTTTCCACTTCCCACCAGGGAAGCCCCCATGGTTCTTTTTTTATTGTGGTAAAATATACATAAAATTTACCATTTTAACCTTTTTTTTTTTTTTTTTTTAAGATAAAGAGTGGATTTATTTAGAGAGAAACACATTCCACAGACAGAATGCGGTCCACCCCAACAGGCGGGAATGGCCTTGGGAGAAACACTCCACAGAGTATAGGCCACATCAGAAGGCAAGAGGCCCCGAAATGTAGGGTGGTTAGTTTTTATGGGCTGGGTAATTTCATAGGCTAATGAGTGGGAGAATTATTCCAACTATTTTGGGGAAGGGGGGGGAAGATTTCCAGGAATTGGGCCACTGCCCACTTTTTGACCTTTTATGGTCAGCCTCAGAACTGTCATGGCACCTGTGGGTGTGTCATTTAGATGCTGATGTATTACAATGAGCGTATAATGAGGCTCAAGGTCTACTGGAAGTCGAATCTTCCACCATCTCGGACCTAGTTGGTTCTAACCAGTTTTTGTCATGTCCTATGGCTATGTCATTCTTTTAAAGGTTGTGCCCTGCCCCCTTCCCTCCTGTTTCATTTCCCCCTCAGAGATTTTACTCCTAGATTCTTATTTTAAAATGCACAATTCTTAAGTGTGCAATTCAGTGGCATTAAGTACAGTCATGATGTTGTGCAACTGCCACAACTGTCCATTTACAGAATTTTTTCATCATCCAGAACAGAAACTCTGCTCCCGTTAGACTATAACTCTTCACTCCTGCCTCCCCACAGTCCCTGGTAGCCTCTATTCTACTCTCTGTGTCCAATATATGAATTTGCCTATTCTAGATACCTAATATAAGTGGAATCATACAATATTTGTCCTCTTGTGTCTGGTTTATTTCACTTAACATAATGTTTCAAGATTTACCCATGTTGTAACATGTGTCGGAACGTCATTCCTTTTTTCTGGCTGAATAATGGTCTACTGTGTGTATATATTACATTGTTCTTATCTGTTCATCTGTTGATGGACATGGGTTGTTTCCATCTTCTGGCGATTGTGGATAAAGCTGCTATGAATATTGATGTTTATTTGAATCCCCACTTTCAGTTGTTTGGGATATATACCTAGGATGGAAATTGCTGGATCATGTGGTAATTCTATACTTCTTGAGGAACCAGTAAACGAGTTTCAACAGCAACTGCACCATTTTACATTCCTACCAGCAATGCACGAGGGTTCCAATTTCTCCGCTTTCTCACCAACTCTTGTTATTTTCTCTCTCTTTTTTTAGAATGGCCATCTGAATGGGTGTGAAGTGATATCTCATTATGGTTTTCATTTGTTTTCCTAATGATTAGTGATGTTGATCATCTTTTGATGTGTGTATCTTCTGTAGAGAAATATCCGTTCAAGTCCTTTGACCATGTTTTAGTTGGGTGTTTTTTGTTGTTCTTAAGTTGTAAGAGTTCTTTATATACTCTGGGTTTGATTTAGTTTTGAATTGGACTAAATCCATCAGTTCATCAGAAGACTTATAAACATAGACTCCAGAAAATATTCTCAACTAGATTATCTTTATTTTTTATTATTTTTAATTTAATTTAATTTTTAATTAATTTATTTTTTGGCTATGTTGGGTCTTCATTGCTGTGCACAGGCTTTCTCTAGTTGCAGTGAGCAGGGGCTACTTTTCATTGTGGTGCACAGGCTTCTCATTGCGGTGGCTCCTCTTGTTGCGGAGCACGGGCTCTAGGTGCCTGGGCTTCAGTAGTTGTGGCTCGTGGGCTCTAGAGCACAGGCTCAGTAGTTGTGGCTCATGGACTTAGTTGCTCTGCGGCATGTGAGATCTTCCTGGACCAGGGATCAAACCCGTGTCCCCTGCATTGGCAGGCGGATTCTTAACCACTGTGCCACCAGGGAAGCCTAGCTTATCTTTAGAAGCAAAAATATATAAAATAATATAATCTGATGGGGCTTAATGGTGGTGGAAGGTACTTAACAACACAGAAATTGGTCAAACGTTACTTCTGGACTGTTGGCTGGGCTTGCCAGATTACTTAAGGACAATAGGTCACCAAAAAGTGAATGTCACACAACAAAAGCCAAGACTCCTTTCAATTCTGTGTTTGCTGTGTCCCTTGGTACCCGAGCCTGCTGTAGCCTTCTACTCCAGCCTGGGTGTCCATAAACTGATGGGAGATGGAGGGGACACATTTCTGAGGTGTTTTTGGCTTGTAGTGGGGGAAGGAGTGCTCCCGTGAATCATTCGGGATCTTCTATGTCAAAAGATTCTGAAGAGAGCTTCCCTGGTGGTGCAGTGGTTGAGAGTCCGCCTGCCGATGCAAGGGACACGTGTTCGTGCCCCGGTCCACATGCCGCGGAGCGGCTGGGCCCGTGAGCCATGGCCGCTGAGCCTGCGCGTCCGGAGCCTGTGCTCCGCAACGGGAGAGGCCACAACAGTGAGAGGCCCGCGTACCGCAAAAAAAAAAGATTCTGAAGAAAATGGAGTATACACTTGGTGAACATAGTATGAGACATAGGAATGAAATGAGGAGTGCGTTAAGGGGGAGCAGTTTCAGAGACATTGAGCGAATGGGCATTTAGATAGAAATGTTGAATGAGAGAATATGAGAGTAGTTATTCAGAAGTAAGTGTTTGGGACCAAGATTTTAAAGTCACAACAAACCACCTAATTATGCTTTTCACCCCCATAAGTGGTTTCAGAAACACTATTTTATGGCAATTAAAGTTATTTTAAGAGGCAGCCAACAAGAGTTATTTTAAGAGGCAATTTAGGTATTTACTTTCATGCTATAACCTTTGCCTTGTTTGTAGTTGAGTTTAAGCCTTGAGACTGAAGACAAAAGGATAAAAGGACTTAAGTTTTGAGATAATTACATGAATATTATAAATAATTGAAGCACCATGCCAACAAAAATTGACCTTTTCAAATTAGCAACACAAAATTGGTTGTATCTAATTTACGGAAAACTATTTTTATCTTGTTATTTCATTATAATTATTCAACATATATTCCAAACAAGAGGAAGGAAAACTATTTTAAAGTTCTCAAAGCCAGTTAAAAAGCTCTTTAAATAATATGGATGAATAAATAAAATTTCTGGGTTTTATTAATCTGTTTAAAGAAGGACCTAAATCATATCATGTATTTAAAAATCATATATTTGTGTGTATGTATAAAGTATACATTTAATTTAAACACAATTTAATTGAAAAAAAGTGGTGTGGGTTTTTTTCTTGTTAAAAAGTGGGAGAGGACAGAGGGTAAATATTTTCATGTTAAATCCTTGCCTGGAGGAGGCTGAGAAGTGGAAAATGGGTTGTAAATGTTTGTTTTTGTTTCCATTTAAAAAACCAAACTTTGTTATTTTGCCAGCTTTGAAAGTCTGTCTTTTCTTTGAGGGACGGGGGGCGTGGTGCAAATCGGAGTGTATGGCCCACCAGTTCAAAAGACCCGGAGGGGTGTTACTTCCTTTTCTTCACAAGTTTAAAAGCTGTGGACGCCCAAGACCAGTCCCCAAGGGTGGGGAGAGGATGTGGCGTCACTCCTCTTGGTAGCTTTGGCAGTGGGACCACATCCATTGGAAGTCCTAGATTAAGTTCATTAACATTTTTAATCTGAGAGCAGGAAGGTGAAGAATCTGTGGCTCTGATTTGTGACTCTCAATTTCTAAGGACATGACCTACCAACCGCGCCACCGTCCTCTATCTTCCCTCATGAAGTCTTCGTTTTATTTTCGACTGCCTTACAGTAACTGACTTCACCTTCTCTCTTCCCTGCCCACTCTTGAGATGCCCCTTACCAGGAAATGACTTGGTCTTAATCCCAAAGGAATACTGAAAGAGGAGAGTGCATTGGTCTCAGAGAAGCTAATTGCTCCCTTAAATTAAAGCTCTTCTTCTAGAAGCTTGCTCTAGACTTTTTTGTTTTTAATATTTATTTATTTGTTTTGGCTGCTCCAGGTCTTAGTTGCGGCACACGGGATCTTTGTTGCAGCATACGGGATCTTTGTTGCGGCATGCATGTGGGATCTAGTTCCCTGACCAGGGATCAAACCTGGGTCCCCTGCATTGGGAGCAAGGAGTCTTACCCACTGGACCACCAGGGAAGTCCCTGCTCTAGACTGTAGAATTGTCCTCCCAGTGAAAAGCTTTTAAAGTATGCAGGCCAGGTCAAAGGAGCCCCACCCACATGTGTGAAATATTCATTTTCCTCTCTGAAACCTGTGCACGTTCTTACTCTCCCCAATATCCAATTCATTACCAGGTTTTACATGAGAAATCTCTCTCAAAACCCTTTTCTTTCATTCATTTATTCAACAAATTTATTGACCATCTACTGTGTGTCAGGCTCTGCTAGCTACTGGGGATACAAGAGTAAAACAACTCTAGTGGAGAGCCCAGTAGAGCTCACAGTCTGGTTGATTGCTCCCCAGCTAAGCCAAACCAAACCAAAAAACCAGACCAGATCCCCATAGCACTGGTCACTTTTCCTTCCTAACTCTTGGCACATACACTTCTCCCCATTTTACAGATGAAAACACTGAGGGCTGGGACCATTACTTAACATGCCCTAGGTCACACTTGGTAATCGGCTAGAATTCTCTAAGAATCTTATTCTTTCATCATCCAAAATGTATTGATCATTCACCATGTATCAGGCATGTCCTCAGGATATAGTGGTGAACAGAAAAGAATAGGTCCCTGATGTCATGCAGTTTATATTCTAGTGAAGGAGACAAATAGTAAATAAGAAAACAGGAATTATGTCAGAGTAGCTGGATGGCTACTTAGCTCTGGATGGTCAGGGAAGGCAACTTTGTTTTTTCTTTTTGGCTGCATTGGGTCTTCGTTGCTGCGCGCGGGCTTTTTCTAGTTGCGGTGAGTGGGAGCTACTCTTTGTTGCGGTGCGCGGGCTCTAGGCACGCAGGCTTCAGTAGTTGTGGCTCGTGGTCTCAGTAGTTGTGGCTTGCGGGCTCAGTAGTTGTGGTTCATGGGCTCAGTAGTTGTGGCTTGCGGGCTCTAGAGCGCAGGCTCAGTCGTTGTGGCGCATGAGCTGAGTTGCCTCGTGACATGTGGGATCTTCCCGGCCCAGGGCTCGAACCCGTGTCCCCTGTGTTGGCAGGTGGATTCTTAACCATTGCACCACCAGGGAAGCCTGGGAAGGCAACTTTTTAAGTCTCTGTAACCTCTACAGATATACTTTATATTTTATACCTCTGTCCATTTTCCCAGAGTGGTAAAAAAGTAAAATCTTTAGGAGGGTCAGACTAGTTTTTAGAACAGCAAAGAGAGGAAGCTGGGTATATTTTGTTTCCTAGGGCTCCTGTAACAAAGTACCACAAAACTGGGTGGCTTAAAACAACAGAAATGTATGTCTCACGGTTCTGGAGGCTAGAAGTCTGAAATTAAGCTGTCAGCAGGGCCATGTTCCTTCTGAAACCTCAGGGGAGAATCTTTTCCTTCCTCGCTCCTAGCTTCTGGTGGCTTGCGGTGACCCTTGGCAGCCCTTAGCTTACAGCTGCAATCTCTGCCTCCGTTGTTACATGGCGTTTGCCCTGAGTCTGTCTCTGTGTTTCCTCTTCTTATAAGGACACCAGTCAAGTTGGATTAAGGGCCCATCCTTCTCCAGTATGACCTCATTTAAAAAATGTATATATTTTTAATTTTATTGAAGTATAGTTGATCTACAATGTTGTGTTAATTTCTCCTGTACAGCAAAGTCACTTATACATATATATATTCTTTTTCATTATGGTTTATCACAGGATATTGAATATAGTTCCCTGTGCTATACAGTAGGACCTTGTTGTTTATCCAGTCTCTATCTAATAGTTTGCATCTGCTAATCCCAACCTCCTACTCCATCCCTCCCCCTTGGCAACCACGGATGTTCTCTATGTCTGTGAGTCTGTTTCTGCTTCACAGAGATGTTCATTTGTGTCATATTTTTGATTCCACATATGAGTGATATTATATGATATTTGTCTTTCTCTATCTGACTTACTTCATTAGTATGGTAATCTCCAGGTCCATCCATGTTGCTTTAAATGGCATTGTTTCATTCTTTTTATGGCTGAGTAATATTCCATTGTATATATGTGCCACATCTTCTTTATCCATTCCTCTGTCAATGGACATTTATGTTGTTTCCATGTCTTGGCTATTGTAAATAGTGCTGCTGTGAACACAAGGGTGCATGTATGTTTCTGATTATAGTTTTGCAGTAAGACTTCATTTTAACTTAACTAATTATATCTTCAAGGACCCTATTGCCAAATAAGGTCACATTCTGAGGTACTGGGGGTTAGTATTTCATAAGTTGCATGAAGCCTTTTTAAATTTTCATATTTGTGAGGGTTTAAGTCATCCTTAGAAAGGCCTTCCCCACTCCGAGACTAAAAATATCTCCCATAGTTTCTTATAGATGCTTATCATTTCATTATTGGTGAATAATCCTGTGATCCATCTGAAATTTATTTTAGTGTACAGTATTCCATCATATGTCTTCTTGGCAATGCCCCATGTCCCCCACCCCCCCACCCCAAAACAAACAAAAAGACGATGAACTGGCAAAAAAAAAATATTTTACAGTGCAAAGGGCCAATTTCATTAATATATGAAGTCCCTGTAAATCGATAAAGATGAATAATCCAATAGAAAATGGCACAGGATTAAGACAGTTCACTGAAAGGAATACAAATGGCTCTTAAACATATGAAAAGTTGCTCATCTCATTCATTGCAAATTAAAATTATACCAAAATACCACTTTTTGATCATCTATCAAAGTGCCGAAGATTTGATAACCCACTGTTGACCAGAGTTTAGGAAACAGTCATGTACATATATTACCAGTAGGTGTGTAAATTGGTGCATCCTCTATAGAGGGCAATTTGGCAATATCTGTGAAAATTTTAAATGAACACATCCTTTGGAATACTCTCACTTCTAGGAGAAAGATGCCCTCCTGGTACCAGGAAGGAGAGAAGATTTTTATTACTGGAGCTGGGGAGTTGATGCCAAGATGAGTCTGCACAAACAAACCTTACTGAAGTAATCCTTATCTTCTGTTATTTCCCCCCGTATATTTCCTAGCCACTTTCCCAAAATTTACTACCCTTAAAAACCCAACCCCCCTTTCCTTTGTTTTTTTTTTTTTTTTGATAAATTTATTTATTTATTTTTGGCTGCATTGTGTCTTCGTTGCTGCATGCGGGCTTTCTCTGTTTGCGGCAAGCGGGGGCTACTCTTCATTGAGGTGCGCGGGCTTCTCATTGCGGTGGCTTCTCTTGTTGTGGAGCATGGGCTTCAAGCATGCGGGCTTCAGTAGTTGTGGCATGCAGGCTCAGTAGTTGTGGCTTGTACTCTCTAGAGCGCAGACTCAGTAGTCGTGGCAGACAGGCTTAGTTGCTCCCTGGCATGTGGGATATTCCTGGATCAGCAGTCAAACCTGTGTCGCCTGCATTGGCAGGCGGATTCTTAACCACTGCACCACCAGGGAAGTCCCCCCCACCCCCGCCTTTTCCTTTTTTTCCTAGTCATTTCTCCACATTTTTTTGCCCTTTGTTAAAATTGTATATAAGCCCTCAAGTCTAATCACTTCTTTGGGTTTTTCACTTCTTTTCCATGAAGCTCCAAATGCCACATAAAAATATTAACATCAAAAAAATCTGTATGGGGCTTCCCTGGTGGCGCAGTGGTTGAGAGTTCGCCTGCTGATGCAGGAGACACGGGTTCCTGCCCCGGTCTGGAAGATCCCACATGCCGCGGAGCGGCTGGGCCCCTGAGCCATGGCCGCTGGGCCTGCGCGTCTGGAGCCTGTGCTCCGCAACGGGAGAGGCCACCAACAGTGAGAGGCCCGCGTACCAAAAAAAAAAAAAAAAATCTGTATGTTTTTCTCCTATTAATCTGTCTTTTGTCAGTGTAATTCACAGGCCCAAATAACAGAACCTAGGAGGGTAGAAGAAAAGATTTTCTTCCCCTAGCTGGGTCAGATGGTAATTCTATGTTTAAGTTTTCCACCGTGGCTGCATCATTTTATACTCCCACCAACAGTGCACAACAGTTCAGTTTCTCCACATCTTTGCCAATCTTTATTTTCTTTTTTTTTATTGTAGTCAAACTAAATGGGTGTGAGGAGGTATCTCACGGTAGATTTGATTTGCATTTCCCTAATGATTAGTGATATTGAGCATCTTTTTATGTGCTTATTGACCATTTATATATCTTCTTTGGGGAAATGTCCACTCAAGTCCTTTGCCCGTTTTTAATTCAGTTGTTTGGTATTTTTGTTGTTGAGTTTTGGGAATTCTTTATGTATTCTAGGTATCAATCTTTTATTAGATGTATGATTTCCAAATATTTTCTCCCATTCCTTGGGTTGCCTTTTCACTCTTTTGATAGTGTCCTTTGATGCACACTGGTTTTCAATTTTTTTTTTTTTGGCGATATGTGGGCCTCTCACTGTTGTGGCCTCTCCCGTTGCGGAGCACAGGCTCCGGATGCGCAGGCTCAGTGGCCATGGCTCACGGGCCCAGCCGCTCCACGGCATGTGGGATCTTCCCGTGCCAGGGCACGAACCCGTGTCCCCTGCATCGGCAGGCGGACTCTCAACCACTGCGCCACCAGGGAAGCCCTGGTTTTCAATTTTTTAAAGTTAATTAATTAATTTTACCTTTGGCTGTGTTGAGTCTTTGTTGCTGCACGTGGGCTTTCTCTAGTTGCGGCGAGCTGGGGCTACTCTTTGTTGTGGTGCACAGGCTTCTCATTGCGGTGGCTTCTCTTATTGTGGAGCACAGGCTCTAGGCGGGTGGTCTTCAGTGGGCTCAGTAGTTGTGGTTCACGGGCTCTAGAGCGCAGGCTCAGTAGTTGTGGCACATGGGCTTAGCTGCTTCGCAGCATGTGGGATTTTCCCGGACCAGGACTCAAACCCGTGTCCCCTGCATTGGCAGGTGGATTTTCAACCACTGTGCCACCAGGGAAGCCCAGGTTTTCAATTTTGATGAAGTCCAACCTTATCTATTTTTTCTTTTGTTGCCTATGTCTTTGGTGTCATATCTAAGAAATTATTGCCAAATCCAACATGGTAAAAACTTTTCTCTGTATTTCTTCTAACTGGTTTATTGTTTTAGCTCTTATTTTGTGTCTTTGATCTGTTTGAGTCAGTTTTATTATGTGGTGTAAGGTAAGGGTCTGCCTTCATTTTCTTGCATATTATGGATATCTAGTTTTCCCAGCTCCACTGTTTGAAGAGGCTGTTCTTTCCTCATTGAATGGTCTTGGCACTTTTGTCTAAAATAGTAATATATTTTAAACAAAACAAGAAATATGTTGTCAATATCATATCACAATGTGATAGCACAATATAGAATAAGAATATCATTAATATGTTTTTCCTCGTAAACACATTGATATAGATTTACTGCTGGATACATAATATAAACTCACTTGGTATTTACTTGATAACATAAGAATATGAGCTTGCCCACAGTATCTTATGAAACAATGCCTTATACATTTAAAAATAACCCATTGTTTCATTACACTTAACCTGGATTCCATGTTATAAGCTATATAAATAGCAGAAATTCATGAGAAACACATAACCAATGAAGTACCAGTGCAAGGATATTTCTAGGGAATTATAAAAATATCTGATTTAGCAATAGGAGTATAAAAGACTTCTATTAGAATATCAACCCATTCCCATCTTAAAGTCTAGTTCCTTGGAAATTATGGTCCAAAAATCTTACTGATGCAAACGAGAATCACAAAAACCATACAGTGAACAAAGTAAAACACTAAATTGACAATAATAAAGCTAAACTAACAATAATTGACATTTAAAGGAAAGACTAAGCCAACCTAATACCTAAAGACGAACCTGAGTCAACATTGACAGTACACACTTAACAAAGCCTTCTAGCTGGAAAACAGAGGGATTCCAGCTATCTGGGTGTTTGCATTGTGGGATCTTTGCAAAGTTGTTGACAACTCAACTTCCCAGTACAATGCTGAATCAGTTCCTGTGTAAGCTTGAGTTAAGGGTCAATACGCTGGTTTATGAATAGCAAAGATGCGTTACCTTTAATAACTTCTGTAGGTTATTAGTAGTCTTTAGAGTTATATAAAAATTTACCCTTTAGGGACTTCCCTGGTGGTCCAGTGGTTAAGACTCCATGTTTCCACTGCAGGGGGCGTGGGTGTGTTCCCTGGTCAGGGAAGATCCCACATGCCCCAGGGTGTGGCCAAAAGAAAAAATTTACCCCTTAAAAAGAAAAAAAAGAACTCCTGCATTTTTTGTGTGTAGGAACCAGGGAAAGGACTTTCAAGTTTTGGGTTAGTGGACGGCCCCTTAGGAGGTGCACTTGGAGAAAAAAAGCTAACCCTGAGAAGGGTGTGTGATAGGGGGTGAGGTGAGAGAGTGGAGGACCAAAGAAGAGGGTTGACTCCAGAGACCCTTGGAGAAAGATAAAAGTGGCCTAGATTTCACAGCAGAGCTCTCTTGAGCTAAGCTGGAAAGAATGTGAAGGCTATGTGCAGTTGAGAATTATGAAGTGCTCTGTGTTAGTATACTGTGCTCTTTAGAATTCAGAGAAGACTGAAAAGCATTTTGGCCCTTTAGGAATTTTCCACAGAGCTGAGGATGAGGGGATATGTTTATGTTTAAATAGCAATTCAAGTGATACTCTACTTTTACATTTATATGACCTTTATTCTTAAGCCCTTTTACATAGTTTATTTTAGGATTGACAGCCCCCAGCAGTGTTAGGAATTCTGGAGAGAGGGAGTTCTGGAGAGACTGCAGTAGGCTGAAGTGGCCAGAAAGTGTTTGGATAAAGAAGTAAGGTTGGAGTTGAGCCCTGAGCTGGATTTTCCAAAATAGGATGTGTTAAGAGGCTCTGAGAAGGTGAGATTGACGGAATTGGAGGTGAGTCCCAAAGAATGCACAGACGCAGGTAGACGAGGGTATGGCAAGTTCAACTTTAGGTTACTCAGAACTCAGAACCCTGGAGGGTTTGGGAGGTCAGGAAAGTGTCAGATTTTGGAAAGACCACACATGAGCAATCATCAGTCTCAAACCTCGGTCTCCTCCCATTCATTCTCCCCACAGTCCCAAGCAGTCTTTGTGTTAACACAGTTTCATTTGTGTAACTTCTTTCAAAAGCTCCCTCTCCTTGCCTACACCATGAAATTGAAAATTCCAGCATATACAGCACACTCCATGGTCTGCTTTGCACATCATCCCAGTGGTGTAAGAGTGGGATGGTGTGAGAGGCTGTCCACTTCAGGGAGGCGGGCTTTTGCATATGCTCTTACTTGTTTCTAGAAAGCCCCTTGTATACCCTAGCTAAGTTACTTTCAATATTATAATGCATTCACCTCTTAGGTGTCAGGCATTCTGCTCAACCATGGAAATACAAAGATGTGTACAACATCAAAATTATATGACTTACAGGCCAAATGGTATTAAACATAAAGGTAATTAAACATTTCATATTAAGTGGACTCTGTCACCTAATACATGAATCATCTTGAAGTTTTGTCTGAAAATAAATTTAAAAATTTCAGAAGCTTACATGGATTTTTAATGATTGAAATGAATATTCCAACTCATAAATAAGTTTGTACCTCCTATTGTTCAGGTAGGGCAGTTTTGAAGTCAACAGATGGTTGCTTCCTTACCTGACATAGTCAGGACCAGAAATTTGAATGTCAACTGCAAAAAGTAGATTAAAACTGAGGATCAAAGAGTGACACATAGATACCTTAAACAGTTCCATTTAATTTGAACTATACGATGTGCATTCATTTGCTATTAGTTTGATGTAGGATCAAGACTTTTCCTTTGCATACGGACTTTTTCCTCCTTTTCTCATTTTCAACTTTCTCATCATTTTCATAAACTATCTATGATTTTTAGTTTCAGTTTCCTTAAAGTTGAGTGAGAAATTAAAGGTACTTGGGGAGCAATCTGAGTATAGAAACCTTCTGAGTTTTTGTATTTTTTCCTTCCAGTCTTTTACAGTTGTCTCTACCATGTCTAACTTGACAACAAATGTTTTAACAACATCTTTATTGAGTCTTTTAACAATTAACTTGTTTTTCATAGGAATATCTTTCTTTTGGGGGTCTGTCGTATTTCATTACTTTATATAATAATTAATTTGTGTGTGTGTATATATATACATATATATATATATAAGTACAAGTGGCAATATCACATTTGGGTAAAACACAAGGCTTGCTACCACCAATTCCACTGTTGGGAGGAGAGTTAGGACAGTTCACTAGAAACTGGCCTTCCAACTGTGAGATTCCAGGGTGCTGAGGGCATCACAAAGTACTTAAACTCAGCTGGTATGTTATAGAAATAGCTGGTATGTTTTTTTAAATGGTCTCTATTCTTTATTAAGTAAGTAATAATACGGTTTATAAGATATGAGTTATCTGAGGACTGAGACTGTATCAGTCAGAACTTCTTTGGTTGCAAGTGACAGAAACTGAACTCAAACCAGCTTATGCATAAAAGGGAATCTGGTGATTCAGAGAACTGAAAAGTCCAGGAGTTGACTTGGCCTCAGGGTTTCTTCTCAGCCCATCTCTCCCATCTCCTCTGCTTCTCACAGCATATTAGTCTCATATTCTCATACTTGCAGTTCCTCTGGGTAACTGAGGAAGATGGCTCAGCTCCAGCATGCAGCATGGTTGTCTCTAGGGAACACGAAGAGGTGCTCCTTCAGCAACCCTCTATCACATGTCTGAGAAGCCTCTGATAGGCCTTGATTTGGGTCGTGTGTCCATCACTGAACCAGTCACCACATCTAACCAGCCAGCCTGGATCTCATCCCCACTTTTTTGGGGGGGTGGGGCATTGTGACTGACAACCCCATGAGACCTCATGAAGTCAGGGAAGGGACAAGTCCTCAAAGGAAAAGCTGTGTGCTCTTAATAGAATCTAGACATGCAAAAGCAACAGATGCCCACAGCATAGACCGTGCCTTAATTATTCGGTACTCTCCTTAAGACCAAGCTCACAGAAGAAGCTTAGCTTTAAATATCGAATGAATAACTATTGATGGCGCTTTACACTTTCAAAGCATTTCCACAGACATTATTTTGTTGTCAACAGTAACAGCAGATTAAGTAACTTGCTTAAAGTTACACAGCTGATTTCTGATAGAGCTGAGTTTATAACTGCGTCTCCCGGTTTCCAGTCCAGTTCCCTTAGGAAGTCTTCCTCTTTTCTTCTTCCTTGCTGCCAGGACTGATGTCAAAGTGGAAGGAAAGAAGAGAGAGACATTTTGGTCATATTTTTGCTACTTCTCAGAAGGCTTGATAGAGTTTTGTCCCTAGAAGGCCATGATGGTGGTAGGTGACTGGTAGATTGCCTCTTTCAGACTAATTATAGGTGTATGTAACAGATGGCTGTCATCACTATTTGGACTATTAATTCATTGAGTTATGGAATCTGCCAGGCTAATTTTATTTTGTTTCTAAGGCTAATATTTGCCCGTGTGTTTGACAGTACTTTAATGTGCTAACACTCAGTCATGAAAAGTCACTACACTAAAGGTAGTGTAGTGTACTACAGGTAATGTAGGATGTAGAGGCAAACTGTGTTTGAATCTCAGCTCTGTGACTTGTAACTTTGGGCAAACTGGGTAACCTCCATGAGCCTTAGTTTCCTACAAAATAGGATGATATTAACATCTGTCTACTATACCTGCTCCACAGGGTTGTAGTGAAGAAGAAATAAGGTCATATTTGTAAAAGTACCTCAGTAAAGTGTCCTGAAGGGCTCCATGAAATTTATAAGCTATTGATTTTACATTATCATGTCTTATTTTAAGAACAAACATTAATAACAGCCATTCTCTCCTATCTGTATAATCAACTGTGGTCGCAGAAAAGATACCCAGTTTTCTTCTCCTTCTAGGCACATGGAAAACTGGCTGGGTGTGAAGCCATATGTCTAGTTCTGGCAATATGTTGTTAACGGAAGTGACCTGATCACTTACGAGTCAGAGCATTCAATTGCCCGTGTGAGACCCTCCAGAACTTTCTTTTCCTTTACTATGTCTGGTAATATGAGAAATGGTGGTTTCTCTAACACCTGGGTCCTAGAATACGAAAACTGTGAAACCAAACCCCTAGCCAACTCTCTTTAGACGTGCAGCATGAGCAAAAACAAACCTTTGTTGTTCTAAAGACACCACAATTTTTTGAGGTTTTTGTTATGTCAGCATAACCTAGCCCATCTCCGCTGAATCCTCAAGATTGGCTGGGACATTTTGGACATGGATGTTTTCGTTTATGTCACTGAAGGTTTGTGGCAATGTCTCTTTAATAAAATAGGCAGAAGAAATGAATCTTGCCAAGTAATGGTTTTATAACTTCTTGTGAATGAGTTCTTCCTTAAGCGAAAGTGAGGACCTTCATCCCTTCACTGGTATAGAAGGCAATGGAGCCACGGTGTCAAAAGATCCTAGTTTGATTCCCAAATTCAGTATTGACCAGTTCTGTGGCTTTAAGCAAATCACTTAACCAGCTGGGCTTAATTTCCTTATCCATAAAATGGGGGAGATGATCATTCCCACCTTGGAAGGGTTATTTATAAAGAGACTAGCCTTTTTCCTGGCCCTAAAGCACTATTATTCAATGGATATTTACTAAATGACTATACTTTCTATATCAGGATTATTTTAGCCCAATGAAGCAAAAAAAAACCCAAGTTTAAAGTAGCTTACATAATATGGCAATGTATTATCTCACGTAACTGTGAGTCCAGAGTGGGCTCCAGTCTCTGGTTTTCCTTAGTTCTCTTGGCTCTGCCTCCTCTGGGCTTGGACTTGATCCCTGGGCTCGTTCCCCTTGTGGTTGTAAGATGGCTGCCAACAGTGCTAGAGCGACGTGTCCAGCTACGCACAGCGCCGATTAGGGTTAGGTGTGAGTTCCCGAGCCAATCACTGGCAAGGGGTCTAGGTGTCTTTCTTGGTTTTTTTAATGGTTTTCACTTTTCATTTTTTAAAATATTTGTTTCCAGTTTTATTGAGAAATAATTGACATTCATCACTGACTAAGTCTGAGGCATAGGGCATAGTGGTTTGATTTATGTGTATTGTTAAATTGTTACCACAATGGGTTCAGCTGACATCCACCTTCTCATACAGAGAAAATAAAAAGAAAAGGGAGAAGAAAGGAAAAAAATGTTCTCCTTGTGATGAGAGCTCTTAGAATTGACTCTCTTAATACCTTTCCCATATATCATATAGCAGTGCTTGCTATAGTCACATGTTGTTCATTTCATCCCTAGTACTTATTTATCTTATACCTGGAAGTTTGTACCTTTTGTCTGTCTTCCTCCAGTGCCCCCCTCCTCTTCCTCTCCACCACTGGTAACCACAAGTCTGATCTCTTTTTCTATGAGGTGTTTTGTTTTTGTTTCTTTTCTTTAGATTCTACAAATAAGTGAGATCCTTCAGTATTTTTCTTTCTCTGTCTGACTTATTTCACTTAGCATAATGCCCTCAAGGTCCATCCATATATTCTATTTTATGTACACCACATTTTCTTTATCCATTCATCCATCAATGGACACTTACGTTGTTTCTATGTCTTGGCTATTGTAAATAATGCTGCTATAAGCATGGAGGTGCAGGTATCTATTTAAGTTAGTGTTTTGTTTCTTTTGGATATATTCCCAGAAGTGGAATTGCTAGATCATATGGTAGTTCTATTCTTAATTTTCTGAGGCTCCTCCATACGGTTGTCTATAGTGGTTTTACCAGTTTACAAGCCCACGAACAGTGGGGCTGTTTGCTATCTCTTGTCTTTTGTTGATAGCCATTCTAACAGGCATGAGGTGAAACCTCACTGCGGTTTTAATTTGCATTTTCCTACTGACTAGTAATGTCGAGCACCTTCTCATGTACCTGTTGACCTTTCATATATCTTCTTTAGAGAAATGTCTATTCAAGTCATTTGCCCATTTTTAAAATTGGATTATTTTGTTTTTTTGCTGTTGAGTTGTATGAGTTCTTTAGACTAGAATTATCTTTAGCCAATATGCCCCTCCCCTGGAGCTAGGATAGGGTCAGCCTCTCAGCCCCTCACTGCATGGGGATGGTGAATATAAGAATAAAATTGAGATTCGGTATGATAGGAAGAAAGTGCTAATCTTTCAGATTCAGTTGTGTTCTGAATTCATGTACCAAGGTTTGGGGTGGGGAATGTGGACATAGGACCTCACAGTCTGATGTAGGGGGCAAGCATCTGAATAAGCACAGTCCTATGATGATGGCATGGATTTGGGGTCAGAAACACATGTGTTTTAAAATCCCAGCTTCATGCTCTTCTAGCTGTGTATTTGAAGACAGTTTTTTTTTAATCATCTATGAAACCCAGTTTTCTTCTCTATAAAATGTTCATAATCTTTAACATGTGATATTTTAGTGACACAGAGAAGTTACTCAACAAATTGTACGTTCTATTTCTTTTTTTTTTTAACAATGTACAAAGTGTATGGGAACACAGAAGGGAAGCAAGTTATCTGCCTGCTGCATCAGACCGGGTTCCTGGATCACAAGTTTGATAATGAATGCAGCTTTCAGATGATGATTATGGATATTTGAAATAATATCTCCTTATTTCTGTTAAAAGGCTGTATTTTAACTACTTCCTTTAGATAAAAACAGCCAAATCGCTCTACTGGAAATTCTTAAAGCTCAAAGCAACTTTGATTCTTTCAAGTGCAACTATGATGACCTAATATCATGCATAACTCCTCTTGTATGGAAAGGAACAAATATTTGATATTCATCTTCATTGTTTGCGGTGGGTTGGTTTCCTGTTATTTTTTCTCCTCTGTCTAGAGGAAGGAGTAAAGGAAACTTCCTTGTTAACCTACTACTGTAAGGGACATGTTTGAAAAATACAAGCACAGAGGGCAAGAGTAGAGTTTCTCATCAAGATTATTACTGGCATAATTCAACCCCCGTATACTTAGGGATAGTTTATTGAGGCATTGACTATTGTTCATTTACTCAAAGTAACTGAAGTGCAAAGTACAAGAAGGAGGGGTCTCCAGGGCGCCCAGGCAAGGAGAGCTCACCCTCAGAGAGCCTACAGTCTAAGAGAAGGGTCCACATACTTACATAACCCAAGTTAGACAGTGATTTAACACTGGACAGTCAAAAGATTGAGGTAAATTGTTTTTGGAATACGTGGAGAAGCCATTTCTTTCTTTCTTTTTTTTTTTTTTTTTTGCCGTATGCGGGCGTCTCACTGTTGTGGCCTCTCCCGTTGCGGAGCACAGGCTCCGGACGCGCAGGCTCAGCGGCCATGGTTCACGGGCCCAGCTGCTCCGCGGCATGTGGGATCTTCCCGGACCGGGGCACGAACCCGTGTCCCCTGCATCGGCAGGCGGACTCTCAACCACTGCGCCACCAGGGAAGCCCGAGAAGCCATTTCTTAGAGAAGAAGAGAAGTTAAAGAAGGTTTTGTTATTGTTTAATAGAAGAGGTGGTAGCTCAGTCTTGAAGCACTTGGCAATATTTTAGTACACGAACCTGCAGACACCAGGGTGGACAGGGAACATTCCAGGTAGAAAAAGTAGTGTGAGCAAAGGGCAAGTCACAGAGACAGGGGTGGGAGGAGCATATGGGCAGCCAGGTGAGCAGTTCCACTGAGAAAGTGTTGTTATCTCTACCACTCACCCTGCACTTAGCTGTCCTTTTATTACTTTTTGTTTGTATGAGTGTACACTTCATCTCCTAGACTACGTGAGGGAAGAGTGCTATACAACAGTATGCTTTGATTTCTTCCCACATCACCTACCCTCCTTAGTAAATAAACAAGCAATACATATATTATGCAGGTGAGGAGGTTGGTTGACTCCTTAAAGGCAAAACAGAAAGAAATTGCATCACTAAAAATTTTTTTTTCATGTAAGGTCAATATTTTAATGAATTAAAATATTTTCCACCTTCTTTTAATCACACTTTTAAATTCTTGGGGTTTTTTTCCCTTCAGAGTACTAGATAGTGTGTGTTTGTTTGTTTGTTTTTTAGCCACACTGCCCGGCATGCGGGATCTTAGTTCCCAACCAAGGATCGATCCCATGCCCCAACAGTCGAAGCGTGGAGTTCTAACCACTGGACCGCCCGGGAATTCCCTAGTTAGTGTCGATACTAATATTTGATAGTATTAAAAAAAAACATTGTGCACCAACTGATGCAATACTTGAGTCAGGCAAGAATCAGCAATGGGCACTAAAAGCTTTCACTGGATAAAAGGTTGTTGGGGGGCTTCCCTGGTGGCGCAGTGGTTGAGAGTCTGCCTGCCAATGCAAGGGACACGGGTTCGAGCCCTGGTCTGGGAAGATCCCACGTGCCACGGAGCAACTGGGCCCGTGAGCCACAACTACTGAGCCTGCGTGTCTGGAGCCTGTGCTCCGCAGCAGGAGAGGCCATGACAGTGAGAGGCCCGCGCACCGCAATGAAGAGTGGCCCCCGCTCACCGCAACTAGAGAAAGCCCTCGCACAGAAACGAAGACCCAACACAGCCAAAAAAAAAAAAAAAAAAAAAAAAAGGTTGTTGGGGAATAAGATAGTGACAAAGAATCAAAGTATTCCCCCCACCCCACCAGAATACATATTAATTATAAAGGGAAAAGGGAGTTCTGGAAGGTACCACCTGATTCAAACTGACCATCACTCACCCTGGGACAACTTGATAGTGTCAGCCTCTGGACCTGATGGAGTATGGAGTCCACAACATCATCGAGATGGTATTCTTACCAACAGTGTTTCCTCCAAATCTAATAGTTGTGGGGATGGGGACATACAAATCCAGACTGTGAGACATTCAACAGAACAACTAGACCATATTCTTTTAGAAAAGACAATGTCATGATAGATAAAAATGGCACTGGGACTGTTCAGGAATTAAGGAGATTAAAGAGACATGACAATGAAATGCAAGGAATGATCCTTAACTGGCTTCTGGATTAAAAATAAAACAACAAACAGTAAAAGACATTTTTGGTACAATTAGAGCAATGTGAATATGTCCTGCATATTAGATAAGATTATGTATGAATGTTCATTTGTGGGCATATGTTAATAGTATGATAGTTGTTATGGAGTGAATGTTTGTGTCTCCCCCATATTCATATGTTGAAATCCAAACCTCCAATGTGATTGTATTAGGACGTGGAGCCTTTGGGGAGGTGATAAGGTCATGAGGGTGGAGCCCTCATGAATGGGAAAAGCGCCCTTATAAAAGACATCCCAGAGAGCCCTCTTGCCCTCTCCACCACATAAGGAGGAAACGGCCATCTGCAAGCCCGAAGAGGGTTCTCACCAGAACCTGACCATGCTGGTACCCTGATCTCAGACTTCTATCCTCCAGAATTGTGAGAAATAAATTTCTGTTGTTTATTAACCACCTAGTCTATGGTATTCTGTTAAAGTATCACAAACTAAGACAGTGGTTGAATTGGAAAACGGCTTGGTTCTTAGGAGATACATGCTGAAGTATGCAGGGGTGAAGTGTCATCATATCTGCAAATTACTTTTAAATGGTTGAACCAAATAAAAGTATAAATGGGTTTGGGTATGAATGTTTTGTTTGTTTGTTTGTTTGTTTTGCGGTACGCGGGCCTCTCACTGTTGTGGCCTCTCCCGCTGCCGAGCACAGGCTCCGGACGCGCAGACTCAGCGGCCATGGCTCACGGGCCCAGCCGCTCCGCGGCATGTGGGATCTTCGCGGACCGGGACACGAACCCGTGTCCCCTGCATCGGCAGGCGGACTCTCAACCACTGCGCCACCAGGGAAGCCCCTCGTTATGAATGTTTGAGCGAAAAAAATACACTGTGTATACATTTCGTGTATGTATGGGGTGTGTGTGTGAGAGAGAGAGAGAGAGAGGGCAAGCAAGCAGATGTGGACAATGTTAACAATCTGTGAATTTAAGTGAAGAACATAATTCATTGTGCTATTTTCTCAACTATTCTACAGGTTTAAATTTTCCAACATAGTAAATTAGGGGAAAATTAAATATCTTTTTCCTAATTTTAAAAAATAATACAGGCTTGTTCAAAGAGAAATTTTTTTAAAAAATATAGAAAAAGCAAGAAAAATAAATAATTACGTGATTATAGTAGAGCTTCTCCTACCCTCTCCTTTTCTAGTCCCTCTGCATCTGGTACCTCTTAGGCACAGAGGCCAACCTTTCTAATTAAGATTCATGTAGGAAGATGAATAGGAGTGGTTTACATTTCTCAAAGATAGTATCAATTGGGTTTCAGATCACCCTGGCTCCCTTTCTCAGGTTTAATCCTTTCTACTTAGAAGCTACAAACTTTAAAGATAAATACTCAAGAGTTACCAAAAATTATTTTAAAAAAAACAGGAAAATGCTGAGGTTGACACAAAATCACACGAAATTCAAAACATAAATTCATCACTATAAAATGCCTAAACCCCTCCATAGCCTTCTGGTTGCAGTTAGAAGAAAACAAACACTCAGGTGGCACGGCATCCAGGATCTGACCTCTGCCTTCTTCAGACTTCACCTCCCACTCTCTCCCCTTCTTCTGGCCTCCTGTGCTTTGAATCTCCAAAGTGGCCCTAGATTTTGCCCTAGGGTGTTCTTGGCCCAGATCTGGCTCCTTCTCATCATTAAAGTCTCAGCTCAAATGTCACCTCTTCAGAGCAGCAGCCTGTGACCACTCTGCCCAAGGCAGCTCCTCCCCGCTGCCTCTCCCAGCCCTTTCTGTCCCCTTAGCCTGTTTCCTCAAGTCACTCATCACTGTCTGCCATTATCTTGTTCATTTCCAGTTTAATCATCACTATTGCATGGCTTCTCCCAACTAGAGTGTAAACCTCCACAAGGGATCCTGTCTGTCTTGAGTCCACTGTATCTCCAGGGCTGAACAGGATCCAGTACATAGAAGATATTGAGAAAATATTTTTTGACTGAATAAATATTTCTTTAGGTATGCAGTTGACAAATGTGCCATTTAGACCACACTCTCTGTGTGTAGCATCAACATTTCAGGAGCTGTAGTGAGCTCCCCTTTACAGGCTCCTAAATTTTCTCCTAAAGAAATTCCAAGTAAAGGGAATTCCCTGGCGGTCCAGTGGTTAGGACTTGGTGCTTTCACTGCTGTGGCCTGGGTTCAATCCCTGGTCTGGGAACTAAGACCCCGCAAGCCGCTCGGCTCAGCCAAATAAATAAATTAAGTTAAATTAAATAATTAATTAAAAACATAAAATAAGAAATTCCAAAGAAAATCAGAAAAGCTGCCATGTGGAAACCCCTGTAATGGATAAGAGAATGTGTCTTAGAACCAGTAGAGTGTCTAGAATGTCATGGGAAGTTTGTTGTCTGCTGAGAGTATATCCGTTTCATACTGACCCAGTTCAAGTGATTTTTCTAGGGTTGGGATTCCTTGTTATAAGTTACAAGCTTATTATCAGTACTTTTCAAACTTTGGGGACCCAGGAGGCAAAGAGCCCCAAGAAGTTAAAATTCGGTATGAGAACACGGCGTTTGAAGTATTTGGTTAATGTTTACTTTTTCCTCTTTCCTTTTTTGAGCTGAATATTCAGGAAGGCCAGTTCCTCAAAAGGCCTCGTAAGGCCAATTTTCCACTGCAGTAGATGACTGATGCAGTTTAAAGCACAAAAAATCAGCCCCAAATCTCTTTCTCTGCATCATCCATATAATTACGGAAATATTCTGTCCAGATCCAGATCAAGACCCTCCCTCTCCCTCTTCAGATGATGATCTCTACTTACTCTGATCCTATAAAGTGATCTTCTGTTAGTAATTGAGGAATATTACTCACAAAACAAAACACCTAGATATGAGTATCCAACCACCTTTTAAGAATGTCCCTAAACTCTATTCATTTAAATAAAATTTTTAGTATAAAATATAAAATTCCTACCAGAAAGTGTATAAAGGATATGTGTACAGTTTAATAACTTGTTGTAAGGCTCACAGCCGTGTAACCTGCACACAGGTGAAGAAACAGATTATTGCCAGCACCTCAAGAGCATCCCCACTTCTGTATTCCCATCTTTACCCTCTCTTTTCTCCTACAGATAACCACTCTCTTGACTTTTATAACAATTCCTTTGCTTTCCTTTGTTGCTTTGCCACTTACGTATGAATCCCCAAATGATGCAGTTTAGTTTTGCCTGTTTTTGAACTTTATATAAATGGAATCATACTGTATTGGCAGGGGGGACTCCTTTATTTTGTTCAGTTTTATGTTTGAAAGATTCACCCTGTTTGGGGGAGTAGCTCTAATTGGTTCATTCATATCCATAACACTGAGTTGTACTCAATAATTTTTTTTAGGATTATTTTTTTCTACAGCTGCACTATGAACTCTTTTTATGGGTAGTTTTTTTGGAAAGTTTGGGTGTTTTCAAAGACAAAAAGTGATGCTAAAGTATAGTAAAACTGTTAAGAACATTAGTTCTGGAGGTAGATGACATGTGTTTGAGTCCTGACTCCACAACTTAGCAGAAATCTTGAGTAAATGATCAAAACTTTCTGAGCTTTTAGTTTTTCAAAAATGGGGGAAATAATAACACATCATGAAATTGTTATAAAGAAAAACAGAAGTTCATAAAGCACATAGTACAGTGCCTGGCACACGGACACAGATATCCTGAGTAAATGATGGTGGTTACTATTATTATTATTCCACTTGTTGAATTTCCAGTTCAAGAACTGTCTCTTCCGGAAGGATCTTGCTTAATACACAGGAATTGAGGAGGTAGAGCTTTAGTCACCAAGTGTCATTATCCTCACAGAAATTGCCTTCCTGGTGACTACCCCATAAATTCCTCCATAAATCTGTCCAAGGAAACTGTGCTGTGTGGACTGACAGCCTCCCACCTTATGAATGGGTGAGGAACCTAGAGCCCTCAGTGACTCCGAACTGAGTTGCCCTTGAACAAACACCAGTTGTTGCATTCATCCACTAAGCAGGTGAGGCAGAGTAGAAATATTCTAATCCCCCATCTTTTCTCTTCTAAGACTGAGTACTAGGGAGTTCCCTGGTGGTCTAGTGGTTAGGATTCAGCACTTTCACAGTCATGGCCCAGGTTCAATCCCTTATCAGGGAACTGAGATCCCACAAGCCGAGTGGTGTGGCCAAATAAATAAATTTTGTTTAAAAAAAAAAATAAGACCGCATACTAGAGATGTAACCCTTGACATGCTATTAAGAATGTACTGCTTTCACAGTGGCAGCATGTTACCTGAGAGATGCACACAATTCCACAGGCATGTCGGATTCAGGAGTCAGGGTTATATTCATTCACTCATTCAACAAATATTTATAGAATAACTGTGTGACATGACAGGGACTGTTTCAGGTAGCTAGGATACAGCAGTGATTTATTAAAAGTATCAAGACTTGGGCTTCCCTGGTGGCGCAGTGGTTGAGAGTCCGCCTGCCGATGCAGGGGATGCGGGTTCGTGCCCCGATCCGGGAAGATCCCACATGCCGCCGAGCGGCTGGGCCCGTGGGCCATGGCCACTGAGCCTGCGCGTCCGGAGCCTGTGCTCCGCAACGGGAGAGGCCACAGCAGTGAGAGGCCCGCGTACCGCAAAAAAAAAAAAATCTCAGGTAAAAGTATCAAGACTTGTTTTCTTACCCAGCATTTGGTTTATCTTGGTGAATGGTCCACATGCCTCCCAGCAATCTTATAAAGTGAATTACTTATTATCATCCCAAATTTACAGCGGAGAAAAATGAAGCTTATGCACTTAGCTTCCCTTCCAGCTAATAAGTGGCAACACTGAGTTGTTGGTTTTTGTTAAACTCTTAACACTGAGATTTTGAACCCAAATTTCTGACACGATAATCTGAGCTCTTAACTTTCTCCTTTACATATGAAAAGGAATAAAAGAATTGTTTTTTTAATCTTATTCATTTTACTGCAAGTACAGTCAACAAATTTCTAATCATGGGTCCTCTGAGAATAATATTTACTTTGTTTCTGAGTCATGAGGATTTTCACCAAATAATGTTCATTAGTGGATAATAGTGGTTAATACTACAATGAGTTGCCAAGAAGGAATATTTGACTAATTAAAATTTTGTTACAATTTATGATTATGTAACGTGATTACATTCAGCATTGCATCATTTACCACCTAACAAATTTCATTTTGCTACTGATGTGTTTAGGTTTTAAGGCTGAATTTTCTTTCTGAACATTTTCAACTATTACCTAATAGGCACACTGTTAGGTAATAGTTAAAAGAATACAGTTTTTAGATTTTTTAATGTTATGAGTATTGTTTGGAAAATTAATCTGAATGGAACAAAAATGGTATACAACATTCCAATAGAAATTTAGTTTAGTTTTAAGTTAAACATATTAAATTGCCATTTTGTAGTTTAAAATGATCAACTATTACCAATTTCATATAGTTCAAGTTCAAAAAATCCTACTATTCCATACGCCTGAATGCAGCAGTAACTAGAGTGTAATCTTTGCCAGGAAAGGGATTTTGGGGTTTTGTGCACTATATTGTGCTCATGGTAGGCACTTAGAAAATGGTTGTTGAATGAATGAATTAGGAAAGCAAATAAAACATAGTAACTAACCTTCCATCCTAACATCTCTTTGGGTTTAGGTTTAAAATGGGAATAAGAAAAATAACATGATATGAATGTCAGTCTCTTCAAATGATAAAAAGTTTAGTTTAAATACTTAATTTACCTGAGAGAATCGAAAACATAATTTCACACAAAAACTTGTACATGAAGGTTTATAGCAGCATTATTCATAATAACCAAAAAGTGGAAATAACCCAAATGTCCATCAACTGATGAAGGTTTAAATAAAATGTGGTATATCCATGCAATGGAATATTATTGAGTCATAAAAAGGAATGATTTACCGGTAGGAACTATAACATGAATGAAACTTGAAAACATTATGCTAAGTGAAAGAATCCAGACACAAAAGGTCACATATTATATTAACAGTTAGTATAAAATGTCCAGAATGGGCAAATCAAGAGAGACAGAAAGTAGATCAGTGGATGCCAGGGTTTAGAGGCAAGAGGAAATGAAGAGAGACTCCTAATAGACTTTTTCAGTGATGCAAATGTTCTGGAATTAGTGGTGATAATTGTACAGCCTTGTGAATATACTAAAACCCACTGAATTATATACACACTTTAAAATTAAGGGCAAATTTTACAGTATATGAAATGTTTTTCAATTTCTGAAAAGTGGGGAAAAAAACTTAAGTTCTCCTCTTCAGAACAAGTCAAAAGTACACTATAAAATAATAGACATGTGTTTATAAATCTAAGAGTATTAGGAAATGTTCCCTTGTTTAATTATAAACCAAGTGGAATGTTTGGAGATTTCAGTAATCTGACAGGGAACTTAAGAGGATTAACCTGACTTCCCCAGTGTTAACAATACCAATTTAAACTGCATCATTCAAAACCTACATAGTCATATTAAAGTAATTGCAGCAATGACTTCCACAAAGAAAACCAATTAGATTAATTACTCATTAAGGCTGTCATCATTGTAAATATATTTATATAATGGTTTTACTTCCTTAAGTGTTGAATTGTGCCTTGAGATCTAATGTATGGCAAAGTCACATCTCTAACCACTTAATTAGAGGTTGAGAAGTGGGTGGGATTGGACTGAATGTAGCAATGCTGACATTCCAGATTGGAACACAAAGCGAAGCAGGATTTAAGAAACCTAAATTCTAGCCTTCAGTATGCAGACACTTAAATAGCAAGAACTAAAACTGTCCCATTCAGCAGTGCAATTTTTTTAATATTGAAATACAACATATAGATAAGTGTACACATCGTTAAGTGTAGACTATGAGTTTCCCTAAATTGAACACTCCTTTGGAAACAGCCTCCAGATCAAGAAGTAGAGCATAGCACACAGAACTAGGGCTTTTTTTTTCTTTTTCCTTAAGCCTCAGAGAATATTCAAATAGTTTAAATCCCCTCAAGGGCAGACTCTCAGTCATGCCATAGTTAAATTTGGGGAGGAAGGGCAGAGGACCCTGAAATGGTAATAACGTATATCTTAGTATACAATGAATTTTGATGGCAAATTTACCGACACCAGTATCTGCAATACGTCACCTTCACTGAACCACCGAGTAATGGTCTTTTTCTGGATCCAGAGATTCAGAAACAGTTCCTAAATTTACGCATGAGTTTTGAAAATCTCCCACATCTAGATGCTTCTTTCCAACAAAACTTTAACCAAATTTTTGGAGCAGGAAAGTTTTGTGTCAGGTCGTGCTTTTCCTGCCAAAGTTTTGAGCACCCTTGAACACTCGTCAGGAGGAACGGTCCCCTCCAGACCTCACACGCCAAACACTCCGCAGTTCTACCCGAAGCCCGCGGATCTCCGAGCGCTCCCTAGAGTGGTCCAGGACCACCCTCCACCCTCGGGGAGCCCAAGCCTCTACCCCACGCCACCCCTCTGGTCTCCGTCCCTGCCCACCCGGGCAGAAACGCCGCGCTGTTCCTTTAAGGCCGGGAGCAGCAAGGGTGTGCGGGGAAAGGCCGGTTCCTCCCGCCTCCTTCTACACCGCTCCCTTCCCTCTCCCATCGGAGTTTCAGGTGAATGGGTCACTGACGGAGGAGGCCGCCACACCACGCCTTCTCGCTAGCGTCCACCTCTCCGCTTCTCCGTCCTCTGGCGGAGGCGGCGGGACTCCGGGGAGAACTAGCCAGATCGCCGAGGAGCCCGAGCCGGGTGCAGCAGGTGGGGCTCGCCGGCGCGGCTCGCCGGCGCGTGGCCACGAACCTCCCGCCCCCGGGCCTGGGGTTGGTGCGCATGCCCGGGGGCAGGACGGCGGGGTGGGTGGGGGTGGGGAGGAGGGGGAGGGAGAGGAGGAGGGCTGGGTCCCCTGCGGAGTCCCGGCTGAGAGCTGGCGGTCTGCACGTCGTCAGGTGCGCCCTCCAGGTGAGCGCGCTCCTGGGCTCCCGCCGTCCTTGGTGGGTTGGGCCCGGCTGCAGTGAGGAGGTGAGAGCTGGGCACGGCGCCTGGGTCGCACGGGGGGACCA
This sequence comes from Stenella coeruleoalba, assembly GCF_951394435.1. NCBI lineage: Eukaryota > Metazoa > Chordata > Mammalia > Artiodactyla > Delphinidae > Stenella > Stenella coeruleoalba. The sequence continues at coordinate 55,385,353 of NC_137148.1, forward strand.
AGGCCCCCCGGTCTTGTAGGGAAGGCGCAGGGGGAGGATGCCCAGCGCTGGTTTCGGTGGCGGTTTCGCTCCTGGGCTGGGACTCGCAGGAACCGGAGAGGCACGGGGCGGCGGAGAGAGCCGCGCCGGGCGAACTTGGAGGCTGCCTCCCAGGGGCGAGGGGCCGCTTGGAGCCGCCCGTCAGCTCCTTCGGCGGAAACGCTTAAAGCCACCAGTGTCTAGGCGGCGTGGGCAACTTCTCGCTTTCCTGGGGGCCGGCGGGAGGTTGGTGAACAACTAGAATCCTGCGCCCAGCTCTCCGGGCTGCGGTTCTGGGAGGTCCTCGGGGAGAGGGCCCTGAGCTTGAAAGCTGGAGCAAGGGGGCAGCTCGCTGGCCGGGGCGGGGCGGCTCGGACTCCGAGGGGAGCCTGCTGTTCTCCGCCCCCATCCCACTCGCTTTGGGTTTCCCTGGAGGAGAGGGGGTGGCCGGGTTTAATCAATGCAGTATTCCTGGAGACCTGGGGTGGGCCGATCGGCTGTTTTCAACCCCCTTGGTGGGAGCTGTGTGAGCCCGCGTCGATTTATGCTGGGGGGCGGGGATTTAATTTCGAATGAAGCTGTACTTCGAGGGAAGCCGCTCACGCATGGGATTCTCACCCGTGACCTAAAGGCCGCCGCCAGACAGGCGGACCTGCCTCGGGGCAGTCCCTGCTCGGCCAGCGCGGGCGCGCACCGTCCGGGGTGCTCCTGGGCGCTGCGGGGGCGAACGGCCGCCGGGACCTGCTCTCGGCCAGGCCGCCGGGTCTTGAGACCCCGGGAAGGGCAGGCCCCGCGCGTAGCCGACATGTTGCCTGCGTTGGAGGAAGTGTGCGGGGCAGGTGGGATGAGGGGCCAAAATGGCCTCTGCACCTTACGGCTGGGAGAGCAAGCCCAAGCCCCTCGTGTCCCAGGTGAAGCAGCTGAGCCGGAGGAGAGGCACGGCATCCTCGGGCCGGCCCTGGGGCTGGCCGGGCAACCTACCCACCTGGGAAATGACTCAGGGCGGGGAGGAGGCAGCGTTCCAGGTTAGTGTGTGGCCCTCACGCACAACAGGTGTATTATTGGGATCCCAGGAAAAGAGAATCCCTTCCCATTAAGGCACTTGTGTTTTTTGTGATTGAAAACTGGTTCTTTCCAGACAGAGGTGGATTTCTCAAACTGTGTATTCCCTAGTGTAGCAGTGTTTCCTTTTGCACTGTACGTATTGAATCTTTATTTTCTCTTCCTGGTGTTTTAAAATAGACATTTTAAAAGGTGGCGCCACAGTAATTGATAACTCCTCGGACAGAGCAGCAGCCTTTTTTTTTTTTTGGTAGTTCTGCATTTATTTGATTATTAGGCACCTTCTTTGTTAGAGTATGGCGGGGAGGAGAGCGAGATTTCCACAACTTCCAGGCAATTCAGGGAAACGATGAGCATTGCCTCCTATGTGTAAGGCACTGTGCTAAAGCCTGTTGTGCTTTATATCATGTAATCACCCCAGCATTTCTAAAAGCTAGATCTTATTAAAACTCCATTTTAAAAGCGAGTAAACACCGGGTAGGGGAAACATGTTACAAATGGGCTGGCTTGAAAACTACTTCAGCTAATCAGGAAAGGTATATCATTAAAGCCACAGTCCAGCGTGAGAACCAGATTTGGGGAGTTTTTCTGGAATTCTCTACCTTTGACTAGTCCTTATGGCCTCATATAAGTGTTCCCCATCTTGCTTGATGTAAAGGTAAAACTCTTACTGTTTTCTTCTAAAGATAATGCTGTAGTTATTGCCCTTTCAAAATGATAGAAGATTGCTTTCAACCACATAAAGTAACTGGTATGTCTTTCACCTTCCCAGGAACCTCCCAGAGGGAAGTTTTCTTTAGTTGCATTTCAAGGCTTACTTGATTAGAATTTTAGTGGGCTTTTTTCATCCACATTACTACTTATGGAACTATTGGAGTAAAAAGACCATTGTTACACCTTTCCACAAAATCTGCCTCCAGGGTTGCAGCTGTTCTGTACCTTCAGGCTTTCCAGTCTTGAATGTGGTATGAATCATCTGGGGATCTTATTAAAATACAGATTCTGATTCATAGGTCAAAGGTGGAGCCTGGAATTCTGCCTTTCTAATAAGTTCCCAGGTGATGCCTGTACAGTTGTGAGTCTGACACTTTTTTCTCCCTTTCCCTCACACTGTAAGCACTTAACTACTTTTGTTGAACTTAACTTGAAGGATTGTATTTCCTGGGTGTTAGTTACGTGAAGAGCTTCAAGGTATTCACTGCTGGATTGAAATCCCAACTCTAATTTGGGCTGTTGATTTTATAAATCAAATATTGATTGAGCATCCCTTTGTATCAGGGACTGGATCTAGGGATCAGGAATAAGAGTGATGATCAAGACAGACATTTAAGTGCTTGGGAAGCTGGTATTCCTTTTGGGGTGGAGATGGTAGCAGTTTAAAAGAAAGAAAGAAAGAAAGAATTAGAAGGGAAATTTGCTCTGAAAATAAATTGGTTTGGTGGATGGAATGAGTAACCGGGAGGACATCTCTGAGGAGGTGACATTTGAGCTGCGACCTGATCGGGAGGTTCCTGCCATGTAAAGATCTGGGCGTTCTAAACAGGAAACCCTCAAGATCAAGGCCCTCCTTGGATTGATGCCTTTATTCTAGGCAATGATTCTCAAAATATATGGCGTGGTTAAAAATCATCTGGAGAGCTAATTTAAAATGTGGTTTCTGACTCAGAGCTAGTCCATTTCAAAATCTGCCTAATTTCAAAATCTAAATAGAATCATTTAATATAAACATAAACAACTTCTTAAAAGCAAATTAATGAAAGGCATGTGATCAAAAAGGAACAGACGGCCCTTAAATATAATAGTGTTTATTTTTACTTGTTGACAGTTTGCTTTATTTATTTATTTATGGCTGTGTTGGGTCTTTGTTTCTGTGTGAGGGCTTTCTCTAGTTGTGGCAAGGGGGGGCCACTCTTCATCGCGGTGCGCGGGCCTCTCACTATCACCGCCTCTCTTATTGCGGAGCACAGGCTCCAGATGCACAGGCTCAGTAATTGTGGCTCACGTGCCCAGTTGCTCTGCGGCATGTGGGATTTCCCAGACCAGGGCTCGAACCCGTGTCCCCTGCATTGGCAGGTAGATTCTCAGCCACTGCTTCACCAGGGAAGCCCGACAGTTTGCTTTAAAGAATACTTTTGAAGCATAGCATTTTCAGACTTTCCTTTTTAAAAAATATTTATTTATTTATTTTTATTTGGTTGCGTCGGGTCTTAGTTGCAGACAGCAGGCTTCTCAGCTGCGTCACACGGACTCCTTAGTTGCGGCATGCAAATTCTTAGTTGCTGCACACATGTGGGATCTAGTTCCCTGACCAGGGATCGAACCCGGGCCCCCTGCATTGGGAGTGTGAAGTCTCATACACTGTGCCACCACGAAGTCCCAGGCTTTCCTTTTTTATCTTAACTTAGTTTTCTAAGATTTTTTTGGCCAGTAAATATTTTCAAAGAGAGAACTTTTTATACTTTAACATCAACTTAACATATTCAGTAAGGGTCAACTGCTTCCCTTTTGGCCCTGACTCTGAGTCAGCTGTTTGACTTATGTCCCTATCATTCTTACGACACAGTTTCTGCGAAGGTTCTGTGAAGGTGACCAGTGAGCCCCTTCAGCCAGATCCTGTGGCCTTTCACTTCTAATTTTTTCCTTCATTCAGCATATACTTATTGACCAGATATTGTTAATGTTGCCGTGCTGGGCATTGGGCAGCGTTCTTGGTCCTCTCTTTCCTATTGCCTTACCTTAAAACCCAGTCACAGGCTGCCTTGAAAGATACCTTAGAAGTCCTTCAGTCCACTTCTCCCCACCCCCTGCAAATACCAAACAAGCTTGGCATAAATGGCATGAGGTCAGATTGTTATTTGTTATTTTAGGAGGGTGTGTGGAGAGACTTCCTAACACTGAGATGAGATCTGACCCTCTGCAGTGTTTTTATTTTTTTAAAGGAACCATTTCTAGGACTACAAAGACAGCTCTATAGCTATTTGAAGACTGCCATAGTGGTCCTTTTTTTTTTTTTTTTTTTTTCGGTACGCAGGCCTGTCACTGTTGTGGCCTCTCCCGTTGTGGAGCACAGGCTCCGGGCACGCAGGCTCAGCGGCCATGGCTCACAGGCCTAGCCACTCCGTGGCATGTGGGATCCTCCTGGACCGGGACACGAACCCGTGTCCCCTGCATCAGCAGGCGGACTCTCAACCACTGCGCCACCAGAGAAGCCCCATAGTGGTCCTTCTAATGTTGAGTTATCCAGGCCAAACATTTCCTGTTTTTCCAGTCATTTGTCCTAGAACATGGTTTTTCTAGATCTTTAACAATCTAAGTCTACCTCCTGGAGAGGCATCTAGTTGGAACATGATGTTCAGATTTCACGGTTCTGCAGGGGTTTGTTTCTTTTTTTTTTTTTATTTTATTATTTTTTATAGATTTGTTTCTTTTTAATAACTGTATCATTCCTAGATCTAAGCACTAACTCTGTAAATACTGGATAAGTTTGGGATAGCTTGTTAACTTTTGTTGAAATTCTGATCAAGGAAATACACTTATAAAAATGAACAGTTATTAAGCCAGATTTCCGTTATCTAGTACTTATACTATTAGTTTTTAAAAATTGAATTTTACATATTTAAAATCATTTATCCTGCCACCAGTATTTGAAAATGGATACAATATACCTAAGTGCCTAAACACTGAAATTTCTCACCTTCAGAATAATCACCTTGCTGTAAATGCTTTTTGCTCATCTTCTTTAATACATTATCTTACCTATTTATCCCAGTCCAGAGGTCAGGATTATCCCCCTCTTTGGCACAGGAGGGTAGCGATGCTCACAGAAGAGAAGAATTTGTCCCCTCAGATTGTGAGTTTTTAACTAGGTTTGTTTTAGCCCATCATTTTAGCCTTACAGAGACCTTGATCAGTGTCGATGTACTTGTAGCCAGTAGGTTACCTGTCCTTTCCAGTGTCTTGTCAGCTGCAAATCTGGATACACTTGTCCATTTTGTCTGTGGTCACGACTTGATACCTCCCTCCAGGTGGACATAAATGGTTCATTCATTCATCCTAATTAACTTCCATTATTCAGCCCCGTAGGAATCTGCCTACCCACACTCTGTTACACAAGGACGTGTCCAGAATTCTCAGGATTCTCTCTGTATTCCCCTCATCTACCAGTCTGGTAACCTTCTCAAAAAAGAAAATGAAGTTGATTTGGCATGACTTGTTCTTTTTTTTTTTTAAGATTTATTTTTATTTATTTATTTAGGCTGCTCCAGGTCTTAGTTGCCGCATATGGGATCTTTTTTTTTTTTTTTTTTTTTAGTTGTGGCATGCGTGTGGGATCTAGTTTCCCGACCAGGGTTTGAACCCAGGCCCCCTGCTTTGGGAGTGCGGAGTCTTACCCTCTGGACCACCAGGGAAGTCCTGGCTTGTTCTTAATTAATTTTCTGAAATTATTTGCTTCACAATTTAAAATCTCTGCTCTTAGGGGAGACATGACAAACTCCAGGAAATAGACGTTTGGAAAGGGATTTTGTTGGCTGGATTTTCGACAAAACAAAACCTCAGCCTGAGTCTGGATTAATTTAGGATTTTTAGGAACTACCGTTGAGCCTGGAATTTTTGGCATAGTCTTGAATGAGTGAGACCTAGTTATAGAAGAGGTAAGATTCCTCTGAGGTCAGTGTGTCGGTATTTGACATTCAGCTTCAGAAATAGGGTTCCATATTGAATAGTGTTTAGATTCAGTTTTCCTTAATGCTCTTTTTCTGAACATCAGTTAAGAAGACACTTAATCTGGACTTTACTCTTTCATAGCACTGTAATATTTTGGCCTAAATCGCTCGTCTGTATGTGTGTTTGGGTGCTAGTTACAGGGCTGTATACACTTAGATTTGTGCACTTTTCTGTATGTTATACTTCAATAAAGCAGTTTTTAGAAATAAAAGAATGAAGAGAAGTTGTCTTTCCTCACTGTGTTTGGAAAATTATTCTAGTTGTGTTGGCATTACTAACATTTAATATATTTCCATCTTTGAGGTTTCACCTAGATACAATATTTTATTCTGAGAAATTATACTATTCGTTTTTAAAAATTGAGTTTTACGTATTTAAAATGATTTATCCTGCCACCAGTATTTGAAAATGGATACAATATACCTAAGTGCCTAAACACTGAAATTTCTCACCTTCAGAGTAATCACCTTGCTGTAAATGCTTTTTGTTTATCTTCTTTAATACATTATCTTACCTATTTATCCCAGTCCAGAGGTCAGGATTATCCCCCTCTTTGGCACAAATTTTCTTTGAGAAATTTGTAATTGACTATTCTTAAGGATGTGGAGGGTAGTTGCTGTTGATTTGAAAGAACAAAGTTTAAAGGGTTTGAATTGATTTACTGTTGCAAACCTAGTAATGTATGATTACACAACCCTTATTTGAAAAGGAAAAAATATTAGACACTTTAATATACTCAGGTTATAGATCTTTCTCATGTCCTTCCCACCATCCACCCCCAAGCTTCTGGCTCTTTCTTGCTAAGTCTTCCCTATTATCTCCAAACTGCACTTAATCGTGTAGTTCAGCCCTTAAATAATGCCTGTCGTAGATGTTGTTTTCTTTGTGCGTGACCTTCGGGAGAACTTGGTCTCATACTTAACTTCCACAGGCTCCTATGGTACAGCGTAGGCATTTAATAAATACTTGTTGATTGAGTGAAATTGCCTCTCAGATGTTCAGGGATTTTTGTTCTGAGGAATCTTAGAAGAAAATTATTCTGCTTTTCTCTTAGTGAAGAGGACTCTTTACTACAGTGTGTGTTTGATGTTTTTCCTTTTTTGAAAATTACATTCCATTTTGAAGACTTGGAAAAGGAGATAAGGGGAAAATGTCCATAATCGTACTATTTACAGATGCTTTTTGTAACCCTTTTTAATGATAAAAGCATACTTTTAAACCAGATTATGCTTTAGTTAACATTGAAGGGCTGGTATATGCTGGACACAGCTATGTGTGCCCTTCCATATGCATTCTCATTTTATATGAACTTTGAAAAGTAATATGAGACAGAAGAAATATATTTAAGAAATTTTATCTTTTATACATCTATAATTGTGTTCTTTGAAGTGACTATTTTAAAAAATACCACTTTTGCCTATGCTGTAAAAACCTTTGTGAAATTTTCATTATCACAACTTTAAATTTCAAGTTTCAACAATATTCATATGGCAGTGATGTGCAGAGCATGATGCTAGGTGCCCTGAGGACTACCAGGCCAAATGAGTCCTACGCTCAATGATTTCTTGTGCTCAAAGAATTAATGGTCCAATGTGTAAAAATGACAGTGGAAAGGACAAGAGAAATAACTAAGGAGTGAGAGGTTACTTGAGATCGATATCATTAGTTTTCTTAGTGATGCAAGGAAACTATGAGCTCAGCAGTAATGTCATTACCCTACTTATGTTGCTTAGATTGGCTTATCTTGGGAGCTACGGGGCATTGCTCATCCTGAAGATCAGGTGACCACTGACATCAGCCATGTCATCCAGACCTTTTGAAAGTCCACCTCCTTACAGACCTGATGAATTGTAAGTAAATACGTAAGTCTTTTTCTTTGACCGAGACTCGCAGCTTGTAGGATTTGAGTTCCCTGACCAGGGATTGAACCCAGGCCTTCTGCAGTGAGAGCATGGAGTCCTAACCACTGGACCACCAGGGAATTCCCCTTTTCTTTTTTTTTAAAGTCTATTACATGTTTAAAAAAAAAAGGTGTAGTTGAAACTTTCATCTGTTATGTGTTTGCTATAAAATAAAACAGTAGAATAGAATAGAATAGAATAAAATAAAACAAAACTGTTATGTGTTTGGTTGATTTGTAAAATCAAATTGAACCAAAGGGTATGTGGTGAAGAGTGAGTTTCCCTCTTACCTATAACTTCCAGGATGACAGTTTTTTTCTGCAGTGGGAGCTATTATCACTTGATTTGTGTGTGTGTGTGTGTGTGTGTGTGTGTGTGTGTGTGTGTGTGTGTGGTACACGGGCCTCTCACTGCTGTGGCCTCTCCCGTTGCGGAGCACAGGCTCCAGACGCAAAGGCTCAGCGGCCATGGCTCACGGGCCCGGCCACTCTGCGGCATGTGGGATCTTCCCAGAGTGGGGCACGAACCCGTGTCCCCTGCATCGGCAGGTGGACTCTCAACCACTGCGCCACCAGGGAAGCCCCCTTTTTGTTTTTCACCAGTGGTATGAAGCTTCCATATTAATACCTTATTTAGGTGACTGTTGGCAATAGATTGTCAGTTTTTCAAATAACACCTTTATTGAGATATAATTCACATACCTTACAATTCACCCATTTAGAATGGGCAGTTCATTGATTTGGGTGTATTCACAGAGTTGTGCAACCATTACCACGATCAGTTTTAGAATATTTTCATCATCCCCTTCCCAAAAAAACCCCTCTATCCATTAGTGGTCATTCCCCATTTCCCCCCAGTACTAGGCAACCACCAGTCCACTTTGTTTCTAGATTTGTCCATTCTGGATATTTCATAGAAATGGAATCATACAATGTTTGGTCTTTTGTGACTGACTTCTTTCACTTAACAATAATGTTTTCCACATGGTTAATTTTAAGTGATTCCTTAATTATATTAAAACAAGAAACAAAGTTGAGGGTTCTTGGTGTCTTTAGCCATTTGGAGATTTAACAATGAATTCTTAAGTTTTAAATTTTCTGTCAAACATTGATAGGGGTTTCCTCCTTTAAGTAGTTTGTAGCGTTAACTCTGATAACAGTAGTAAGAGCATATGCTTCTATTACATAGCCTCCTGACCGATACCTGAATGTGGTAGGGACGCAGCTGTTTATGGCAATGAGATATGCTGGAGAATATAGTAACTGAGTAGTGCTCCATTAACCTCATACTTATTTTTGTAAACAGTGGTGAAATACACATATAGAAAAGGGCACAGAACATGCATATAAAATGATGAATAAGTACTAAGCAAAATAATCATCTCAGTCAAGAAATAGAGCACCCCAATCTTTGCCTGTGTCCTCTCCTTCCTGTAGAAACCACTGTTCTGACATGTGGACATCACTTGCCACTGTTCTGACGTGTGGACATCACTTGCTTTTCTCTATTATTTTCCCACTTTGTACATCCTGAACAATATGGTTTAGTTTTACTTGTTCTTAAACTTTGTATGAACATAATATGCTGTATGTATTCTTTTCTGCTTTGTTTCTTTCAACTTGTAAGATTTATCTACATGAATTTGTAGTTCATTTTTTTTGCTTCAGAGCAGTGCTAAAGAAATATAGTGCGAGCCATATATGTAGTTTCATGTTTTCTTGTAACCATATTAAAAATAAAAGAAATTAATTTTAATAATATATTTCACTTAGCTCAATATATCCAAAATGTTATCATTTCAACATGTGATTGACATAAACATTGGTTTACAAGATAGTTTATATTCTTTTTTTAGCAGTCTTTATTTTTTAGAGCAGTTCTAGGTTCACAGCACAATTGAGAGGCACATACAGAGATTTCCTGTAGGTCCCCTGCCCACACATGCATAGCTTCCCCATTATCAACATCCCCACCAGAGTGGTGCATTTGTTACAATTGAGGAACCTACATTGACACATCATTATCACTCAAAGTCGTAGTCAATACTAGGGTTCTCTCCTGCTGATGTTACATTCTTCCCTCATACTATGAGCACTTTGTGTTTTACGCTTCACAGCACATCTCAGTTGGGACTGGCCGCATTTCAAGTGCTCCGTCCATGTGTGCGGCTAGCGGCTGTCATAATAGCACAGCTCCGTAGCATTCCATTGTGAGGCTCTATCACAGTTACCCATGGCACTGTAGGCACTGCAGCTTGGGGTTATCATAAGCCATGTTTCTGCGAACATTGCACTGTTCATGGGAGTATAAGTGAATCCGTCACTTTGGAAAACAGTTTGACATTGTCTAGTAGAGCTGAAAATTTAAAAAAAAATTTGACCCAGAAATTCTACTCCTGGATATATACCCTAAAAAAAACTGCCTGTGTGTACCAGGATGTATGTTGGAGACTGTGTCAGAGCTACGCTGTTCATGACAGCCCCAAATGGAAACAGCCCAAGTATCTAAGTAGAATGTTTTACCGAGTTTTCTTTCTTGACATTTTCATTGTTCTCTCCAGTTTCTCCATTTCCTTTTCATTCTCATTTACGGTACTCAGGTAATTCTAATTCCTATGGTTAGTGGCACCCAGTAGTAAGACGTCTCCTTTGGAGTGAGGAAGGCGGTCTATAGAAATAATGACAAAAACAAAAGGGCTTTAGTTGGTTTAGGAATTGAATTTTGCCTCGCCAGGGCCCACAGGTTTTAGATTCAGTGTGTCCACGCATCAGTGTGTCTGTTACAAGCTGTGTGTTTATCATTAAATTACTGGAGTTTGCAAGGTATTTTTATAAAGGAGATTCTGATCTGCTTAGCCATCAGATCTGATTAGCCACCATTCTGATGAGCACTCATTGGTAATTGATCTACTTTGTAGCTCTTGCTGTAACTGGCTGTAGTTCATGTAGTGCTTCGTTTAATGTCTTACTGCCCTGACAGACTGTACTCTGTGATGGGCCTGGACTGAGGCTGTCCTGTTCACTGTTGTATCCCCAGTGCCTAGCACAGAGCCCAGCAGGCGTCAGCCTGGCAACTCCAGTAAATAGCCACCAAATGATAAGTGAATGAATGTGCATTCTTAGGTAAGAGAGCGAGGCTGCCAGGATTTACACGTGACCCAGTGGAGGCCACTGTAAGTGTCAAGTCTGAAGGAATCGGTCTTCAGTCACAAAGGCAAAAGGGCTGATACCACTGTTCTAAACTCCCTGGGTCCCGTCCCCAGGGATTATGATTTAACTGGTCTGGAGTGCTCCGTCTGGGGATGTTATACATCCCCAGGTGATTCTAATGTGCCGCAAAATTTGAGAACCTCTGTTCCGTAGAAACGAAGTAGTCATTCTCAATGTATGGTTTCCAGACTGCGGCAGCATCAGCAGCATCTAGAAACTTGTTCTACCCCAGACCTGCAGACTCAGCAACTCTGGGGATGAGGGCCAACAAACCCTCCAGGTGATTTTGACGCATCGTGCACAGATATGTTTACTGTTCAATGGGTGTCTGAGTCAGTTGGGGCTACTGTAATAGAGTACATAGACTGGGTAGCTTATAAACAACAGAAACTTCTTTCTCACAATCTGGAGGCTGGAAGCCCAAGATACGGTGCCAACACGGCCCGGTTCTAGTGGAGGCCATCTTCCAGATTGCAGACTTCTTGTATCCTCACATTGTAGAAGGGGTGAGAGAGCTCTCTGGGGCCTCTTTCATAAGGGCACTGATCCCATTCATGAGGGCTCCACCCTCATGACCTAATCATTTCCCAGAGACCCCACCTCCTAATACCATCGCATTGGGGGTTAGGATTTTTTAAAAAAATAAATCTATTTATTTATTTATTTTTGGCTGCGTTGGGTCTTCGTTGCTGCTTGTGGGCTTTCTCTAGTCGCGGCAAGCGGGGGCTACTCTTCGTTGTGGTGTGTGGGCTCTGGGCACGCGGACTCTGGAGCGCAGGCTCAGTAGTTGTGGCGCACGGGCTTAGTTGCTCCGCGGCATGTGGGATCTTCCTGTACCAGGGCTCGAACCTGTGTCCCCTGCATTGGCAGGTGGATTCTTAACCACTGTGCCACCGGGTAAGTCTGGGGGTCAGGATTTTGATATTTGAATTTGGTAGGGGTGTGGGGGGATACAGATTGCCCCATTACAGTGAAACAGTACAAATCATAGTTTTATTTGCCAGTGGTTTGTTCAAATTATTCCAGGTACTTTATTTGTTCTTTCTGCTCACCACTAAAAATGGCTAACTTAAAATTTTCATGTGCTTTTCAGCAAACCCAATCATTATGCACCAAGCAATGACGTATATGGTGGAGAGATGCACATTCGACCAATGCTCTCTCAGCCAGCGTATTCTTTCTACCCGGAAGATGAAATTCTCCACTTCTACAAATGGACCTCTCCTCCAGGAGTGATTCGGATTCTGTCTATGCTTATTATCGTGATGTGCATTGCCATTTTTGCCTGTGTTGCCTCCACTCTTGCCTGGGACAGAGGCTATGGAACCTTAGTGGGAGGTGGCATTGGCTACCCTTATGGAGGAAGTGGCTTTGGTAGCTACGGAAGTGGATATGGCTATGGTTATGGCTACGGTTATGGCTATGGAGGAGGCTATACAGATCCAAGAGCGGCAAAGGGATTCCTGCTGGCCATGGCTGCCTTTTGTTTCATGGCTGCATTGGTGATATTTGTTACCAGCGTTATAAGAGCTGAAGTATCTAGAACAAGAAGATATTATTTGACTGTGATAATAGTGAGTGCTGTCCTGGCCGTTATGGTGTTTATTGCCACAATTGTCTATATATTGGGAGTCAACCCAACTGCCCAGGCATCTGGGTCTCTCTACAGTTCACAAATATATGCCCTCTGCAACCAGTTTTATACACCTGCAGCTGCTGGAGTCTATGTGGATCAATATTTGTATCACTACTGTGTGGTGGATCCCCAGGAGGTAGGGATAGTTTTGTTCTTTTTTCTCCCCTCTTGCCTTGGGTCAGAGGCTCTCCTCTTGGGATGCTTAATAGATTCACTTTGGGAATGTTTAAAAAAATATTGATGCTACGCCTCACTTCTATTTAAACCAGAAACTGGGAGAAGGGCTGGGTGTCATTATTAAGATATGATTAACATACCATCCAATTCATCCATTTAAAATACAATTCAGTATTTTTAGTATATTCACAGAGTTGTGCAACCATCACCACAGTTGATCTTAGAACATTTTCACTACCCCAGGAAAACCCCCGTCCTCATTAGCGGTCACTCCTCATTTCACTAACCGTCCCCAGATCGAGAAACCACTAATCCTGTTCTGTGGTTTTGCCTATTCTGGATATCTCATATAAGCAGACTCATACAATATGTGTTTTTGTATGATTGGCTTCTTTCACTTAGCATTAATGTTTTAAGGTTCATCCGTGTTAGAACATGTACCAGTACTTCATTCCTTTTTATTGCTGAATACCGTTCCATTGTGGGGCTATACCACATTTTATTTATTGGCCAGTTAACAGACATTTGGGCTATTTCCACCTTGGCCGTTACGAATTTTTCTGTGAAACTTATGTTTTAATGTCTCTTGAGTTCAGTATATACCTAGGGGTAGAATTGATGGGTCTTAGGGAGATTCTGCGTTTAACCTTTTGAGGAACTGTCACATTGTTCTACAAAGAGGTTGCATTATTGTACGTTTACCAGAAATGTATGAGGATTCCAGTTTCTCCACATCCCCCAGCATTGTTTTTGTCTGTTTGAGTCTAACCATGCTAATGGGTGTGAAGTGGTACCTCATTTTGGTTTTGATTTGCATTTCCTTGATAGCTAATGATATTTTCTTCTGCTTATTGGCTATTAGTATATCTTCTTTGGAGAAATGGTTATTCAGGATCTTTGCCCATTATTTAGTTGGGCTATTTGGATTTTTATTCAGTTGTAAGAAATTTTATATATTTGGATACAAGTCCCTTATAATATGATTTGCAAGTATTTTCTCTCCATTTTGTCATTCTCTTTTCACTTTCTGGATGATGTTCTTTGCACAAAAGTTTTTTAATTTTGGTGAGGTCTCATTTAATTTTGCTTCATTGCTTTTGCACCCTAAAAGGGTGTTGTATCTAAAAACACTTTGCCTAATTCGAGGTCACAAAGATTTACTCCTATATGTTTTCTTCTAAGAGTTTTATAATTTTAGCTTTTAACAGTTAGGTCCATGATCCATTTTGAGCTAATTTGGGGCATGTTATAAGGAAGGGGTCCAACATTTCTTGCATGTGGATATCCAGTTGTCTTAGTATTATTTGTTGAAAGGACTATTTCTCCATTGAGTTATTTTCATGACCTGGTCAAAAATGAATTGACCATAAATGTGACGATTTATTTCTAGACTCTCAATTTGTTTCCATTACTTGTGTTTCTGTCCTTAGGTCAGTACCACACTTCTTTTTTTTTTTAAACATCTTTATTGGGGTATAATTGCTTTACAATGGTGTGTTAGTTTCTGCTTTATAACAAAGTGAATCAGTTATACACATGTTCCCATATCTCTTCCCTCTTGCGTCTCCCTCCCTCCCACCCTCCCTATCCCACCCGTCTAGGTGGTCACAAAGCACCGAGCTGATCTCCCTGTGCTATGCGGCTGCTTCCCACTAGCTATCTACCTTACGTTTGGTAGTGTATATATGTCCATGCCTCTCTCTTGCTTTGTCACAGCTTACCTTTCCCCCTCCCCATATCCTCAAGTCCGTTCTCTAGTAGGTTTGTGTCTTTATTCCTGTCTTACCCCTAGATTCTTCATGACATTTTTTTCTTCTTAAATTCAATATATATATGTTAGCATATGGTATTTGTTTTTCTCTTTCTGACTTCACTCTGTATGACAGACTCTAGGTCTATCCACCTCATTACAAATAGCTCAATTTCTTTTCTTTTTATGGCTGAGTAATATTCCATTGTATCTATGTGCCACATCTTCTTTATCCATTCATCCGATGATGGGCACTTAGGTTGTTTCCATCTCCGCGCTATTGTAAATAGAGCTGCAATGAACATTTTGGTGCATGACTCTTTTTGAATTATGGTTTTCTCAGGGTATATGCCCAGTAGTGGGATTGCTGGGTCATATGGTAGTTCTATTTAGTACCACACTTCTTGATTGCTGTAGCTTTGTCATCAATTTTGAAATTGGGAAGTGGGGGGTCCTCCAACTTTGCTCTTCTTTTTCAAGATTCTTTTGGCTAGATTCTAGGTCTCTTGCATTTTCTTTTTTTTTTTTATTTTTTTTTAACATCTTTATTGGGGTATAATTGCTTTACAATGGTGTGTTAGTTTCTGCTTTATAACAAAGTGAATCAGTTATACATATACATATGTTCCCATATCTCTTCCCTCTTGCATCTCCCTCCCTCCCACCCTCCCTATCCCACCCCTCCAGGCTGTCACAAAGCACCGAGCCAATATCCCCGTGCCATGTGGCTGCTTCCCACTAGCTATCTACCCTACTACGTTTGTTAGTGTGTATATGTCCATGACTCTCTCTCGCCCCGTCACAGCTCACCCTTCTCCCTCCCCATAACCTCAAGTCCGTTCTCTAGGAGGTCTGCGTCTTTATTCCTGCCTTACCCCTAGGTTCTTCATGACATTTTTTTTTTTTCTTAAATTCCATATATATGTGTTAGCATACGGTATTTGTCTTTTTCTTTCTGACTTACTTCACTGTGTATGACAGACTCTAGGTCTATCCACCTCATTACAAATAGCTCAATTTCGTTTCTTTTTATGGCTGAGTAATATTCCATTGTATATATGTGCCACATCTTCTTTATCCATTCATCCGATGATGGGCACTTAGGTTGTTTCCATCTCCGGGCTATTGTAAATAGAGCTGCAATGAACATTTTGGTGCATGACTCTTTTTGAATTATGGTTTTCTCAGGGTATATGCCCAGTAGTGGGATTGCTGGGTCATATGGTAGTTCTATTTAGTACCACACTTCTTGATTGCTGTAGCTTTGTTATCAATTTTGAAATTGGGAAGTGGGGGGTCCTCCAACTTTGCTCTTCTTTTTCAAGATTCTTTTGGCTAGATTCTAGGTCTCTTGCATTTTCATATGAATGTTAGGATCAGCTTGTCAATTTCTGCAAAAAAGCCAGCTAGAATTTTGAAGGGTTGCGTTGAATTTGTAGATCAATGCAATCCTTCAAAATCCTAGCTGGGAGAAGAATTGTCATCTTTACAATAAGTCTTCTGATGCATGAACATAGGGTGTCTTTTCATTTACTTAGGTCTTCTTTAATTTCTTATAAAAATGTTTTCAAATTTTCACTGTGTAAGTCAGTATTTCAAAAAGCTGTCAGGTGATTCAAACGTGCAGGTGGGGTGGAGAACCTTGCTTTCAGTAACCAGGAGTCATCCTAATTAAGAAAATGTTTCTAACCTAGTATTCTTTTCTCCTTTTTTTTTTCTCCTTACACTGACCCAGGAATTTTCATTCTTTTACCAGAATGAGTCACCTTTTGGGGGTTAGACCTTCTCCAATAACTACCTTTATTTTGAAGACTGAAATGTAGGTTTCAGAGTTTTGTTGTCGACATTCAGAGTGTCTGTGGTAAATAGGGCTGAGGGCTGGTATTCCTTTCTTATCACACTGACATCCCTCTTAGTCCTCTGACTACCCGAAACCTGTATTCTTTGAAAAAGGATACCACTGTTACATAGACAGCTGCAAAGAGAGCTTCCTCTTACCCGTTAGCAGACATCCAGGCCAGAGCCCTGGTACCTGTCTGAACTCCCAAGTGCCTCCATGCCAGTGTACCACTTAACATACCTGTCAGACACTAGGAGAACTGTCAGGGGTAGGGTTTCCTTGTCACAGGCTCTTCTAGTAAGCACACAAAAGACACCTAAAACAGGAACCTAACAGACTAAAAGGATCATTAGCCCATTCTCTCTAATTTATAGCTTGGTTAGAGTGTATCTGCATAATTTATGGTAAGACTGAAATTTACATTCAGTGTAAAAAGTTGTGCCAGACATGGGTTACGAACAAGGCTATAAGCATGATTGGGTATTTAAAACTACTTTTGACAGCTCGGTGCTTTGTGACCACCTAGAGGGGTGGGATAGGGAGGGTGGGAGGGAGGGAGATGCAAGAGGGAATAGATATGGGGATATATGTATATGTGTAACTGATTCACTTTGTTATAAAGCAGAAGCTAACACACCATTGTAGAGCAATTATACTCGAATAAAGATGTTAAAAAAAATAATAAAACTACTTCTGAGAATAACATTTTCCAGCCCTTTAGAAGTATACCAGTGATGAGTTAATTTATTGGGTATTCTCATCTGTTTATGGAAATATGGCCCCTTGGTGCTCAGGCTTTGGAACTAGTTTTCTATAATTCTAAAACAGGGATTCATGTTCATTCCAAGGATTGAATCAAAGTTGTGTGTGTGTGTATGTGAATCAAGGTTGGTGTGTGTGTGTTGCTAGCCTTAGCTGAACTAGCTTGGGCTAGGTTTTATATTTCTAAAATGTAACCGTTTGTATCAGTTTTATAGCAGTTAAACAACAGATATTTAGTAGGGCCTTAGGTATTTGTAGAGTGTGGGTTGGGATAAAGTAAGCAATTAAAAGCTAAATATGTCAATATCTTTAATCTCTTTTTAGGCCATTGCCATTGTGCTGGCGTTTATGGTTGTTGTGGCTTTTGCTTTAATAATTTTCTTTGCTGTGAAAACTCGAAGAAAGATGGACCGGTATGACAAGTCAAATATTTTGTGGGACAAGGAACGTATTTATGATGAGCAGCCCCCCAATGTCGAAGAGTGGGTAAGTGTTTTAAGAAAGTCAGTAAATGTCCAGTTTTTTATTAGACCCCCAGATTTGTCTCTAAATTTAACCTATTCTGCTTTGTGAAACTTAATTTGTAGAATTATTGTCTTTGTATATTGCAAAAGTTGTGGCCTCACATTTTACTTCGAATGTTAAGAAAGTGGGATGAGTGGACATGGTTTTACTACGAGTAAAAGCCAGATTTCTATTTCTAAGAAGTGGATCTAGGCACTGAGAAGAAATGGCTTTTAAAGAAACCACGAAGGAAATAACGTGGCTTTGGAAAACAAAAACATCTCCTCTCCCCTTCCTTTTTATTATCCTGCTGATTGTTTTGGAAGTAAATACCAGTGCTCAGGATGTTTACGGTCTTTGGTCAAGATTGGCAAGGGGGGCTTCCCTGGTGGTGCAGTGGTTGAGAGTCCGCCTGCCGATGCAGGGGACACGGGTTCGTGCCCCGGTCCAGGAAGATCCCACATGCCGCGGAGCGGCTGGGCCCGTGAGCCATGGCCGCTGAGCCTGCGCATCTGGAGCCTGTACTCCGCAACAGGAGAGGCCACAGCAGTGAGGGGCCCGCATACCGCAAAAAAAAAAAAAAAAAAGATTGGCAACGGTGTTTTTGGGGTGGTAGCAGGTGGCAGGTCTTTAAACTTTTTACATGTGGAACAGCCTGGAGAATCACAGGGACTAATTCTGTACTGATATTGACATATTGAAATACTTAAGTGAAGGCAGAGAGAGATTAGGGCAATTTTTTTTTTTTCATATACTGTTAATCCTACCAGTAGGTGGCTTCCTAAATGATGCGACTTGCTGAAGTGCAGAAAGTCCCTCTTACCAAAAATACCTCCCAAATGCATGTTCCTGATAGCTAACCTGTTTTTAGGGGTGTTCCAAACTTTGTTAGAAATACTCTGTTAGGATGTTGTTGAGAGCAGCCTCAGAATCTGCCTTCATAGGTTTCTTTGAGCAGATTGGTTTCTTGCCATGAAGGTTAGTTGAGAATCCTGGACCCTGGTTCCGGGGTAGGTTGGTTTTGGCCCGTGGGAGCAGAGCGGAGTGGGCTGAGGGTGGGTCCTGCTGGTCAGGTTGGGGGTGAAGATACTGATCATCTTGAAGGCTCCTAGCTCTAGCATCCTCCATCTGGTGTTTGAAGAAATTTGAATGTAGATGAAATTTTTCTAGTTAAGGTACTAAGACGAAGCAGTCAGGAGAAACAGAAGGTATGGTATGTGTGTGCCCCTGTTCCCGACCTCTCCTTGAAGCCTGCTTGTTGTTTTTTTCTTCCTCATCCCCCTCCCCCAACCCAGTAAAATGTGAAGGTGTTGGGGATTGTTTTCTTTTGACCTTTAGCTCCAGGCAAGGCCACCTGTAGAGGGAATAGGACAGTCTATTGTGAACTGTGAAGTCAAGGTTTCACTGAGAGTTTCTGGGTGTGTCAGTTTTCACTGGCTGTTGGATTTGTTTACTTAAGGTTTTGAGAGCCTAAGAAACTGACTCAAGAGAGACCAGTGCCAGTAATATTAGAGTCCCAGTGAACTTCGGCTTCTCATCTGATTTTACTGTCATGAAGGTTTAATAAGTTCTGGGTACTTTGGATAATTTGACAAAAGATAGCCATAATAACTTATGGAGGTGATGATGACAACAAAGCCAGAAAGGCTTAACTTTTAAAGAGGCATTATTTTTATAATGCTTCCTCACTGAATCCCTGGAAATTTGATAGCCAGCCTGTAGGTTGTTTCACACATCATAGTTTCTCTGTAGTAATAAATGTTTTGTCGTATGAAACTAAATAATCATCTGTTGAATAGCAGACATAGGATGTTGAGCACACTGATGTTTTATGCGGTACTTAATTACTTGAAAATTCCTCATTTCCTTTTCCCTTGTTCCCCCAACTCAAATGCCTAAGGAAGGCTATTGGAAATAAGCTATTGGGAGGCAGTTTTAGTCACAGGTATTGTGCTTTGCCTTCCATTCCCGCCTTCACCTGCCCAGGTTTGCTTTGCTGAACTCAATCCCACATTTTCATTCTTGCCTCAACTTACTTCCACAACCAGATGCAGACTGTTCCTCAGGTTTCTCTGCTCTTACGCAGTATTCTGCTCGAATGGATTTCACTCCGGTAACACAGGTGCGCAAGTGGAAATGTTTGATGCTGCATCCGAAGTGCCTGGCATTACAGGGTATTGAGTAGAGTATGGGAAAAGAATCTAAAAAAGAGTGGCTATATGTATATGTATAACTGAATCACTTTGCTGTATAGCAGAAAGTAACACAACATTGTAAATCAACTATACTCCAATAAGATAAATAAATAAAGTGGGGGAATTCCCTGGCAGTCCAGTGGTTAGAACTTGGCACTTTCGCTGCCGGGGCCTGGGTTCAATCCCTGGTCGGGGAACTAAGATCCTGCAAGCTGCGTGGCACGGCAAAAAAAATAATAATAAACTTAAAAATTAGAAAATAAAGCAAGATAAAATAAAGTGCCTGGCAGTGGAGTGGATTAGTGTTTTTTCTTCCTTTTGGTCATTAGAAAGTAATATCGTAAAAATTATCTCCACTTGAAATAATGGAAGAGAATCTAGAATTAATTACTTGTGCTAAATGAGAATTAAAATTTGAATTCTAATTGTGGAGAACTAAGACAAGATACTCTCCATACAGCTAATAGTGGATTGTTTGGGGGTGCGGGGGGTGGTATCTTACTAAACTTACTAAAGGAGCAATTACCTACTAAATTTACTTCTTCCCTACACATTGGGGTAGGTACATCCTGACATTCATAATTAAATTGTACTGCCTTTCTTGAATTTTAAAATCTTTAAGATAAGAACCCCCAGGGCAAAGGCACCTCAACAGTTGAGCCTTAAGAGTTTTAAGCAGATTTCAGTCCTTTTGTATTATCTGTGAGAAAATGTGTAATTTTCTAATTTCCTGTCTCTGAATCTCCGGCACAATGGTTTCTCTGCCTTCTTAGGGATTTTTAGGGTTGTTTTTTTTCCCTCCCCTTTCTGGATATCTTGTACTTTGTAAAATAAACAGGCCATGTTTACACACTGTTTGGATGTTAACCTGGTCCTTTGTAGTCAGTCACTCACTTAAGTTTGTACCAACGTTGTTGTATTTTAAATGTTTAAAGGCTCTTTTAATTAAAGTTGTAGATCTTTATTTTTTCTATTATGTCCTCAAACCCCAGGTTAATTGGTACTTTTTCTGAATTCAAAGAATATGATTATTTTAATTAAATAATTTTGAAAATACTGTGAAGTATAAAGAAAATTCTGCCATTCTGAGTTACCTTTTTCGTGTATTTTCTTTAATCCTTTCCTCCTCTTCCTACTTCTTATTCTAATTCAGAAGTATGATTGTAGTCCTTATCAGTGTAAAATTCTACCTTTTTTGATTTAACATGATATAGGCTTTTTATCACATTAAATATTTCTCAAAAACAATTTTGATATTGTTAAAAATTTTTACTGAAGTGTAATGTATATCTATACACACACAGTAAAGTACATTAAATGCACTAATTTAATTGTATGGCTTGGTGAAATTTTACACGTATAAGCCCATTTGTAACCAGCCTCTAAATCAAGATATCATACATTCCAGTGTCTAAGGTTTCCTTATGCCTCTTAGTCAGTATCCCCTAGGGGTTGGTAACTCCTCTTATTCCTATCACATCAATTAGTTTTGTCTATTCTTAAACTTCACATAAATGGAATTACGTCCTGTATGCTTTTATGTCCACTCAACATAATGCTATAAGATTCATTTATATTGTTGCATTGGTTGGTGTGGTACTGTTTTAATTTTTGTATTTTCTGGCAAGATAAAAGCTTTCTAATTACCCCTTTTTAAAAAGCCTGTGGCCAGGGCTTCCCTGATGGCGCAGTGGTTAAGAATCCGCCTGCCAATGCAGGAGACATGGGTTCAAGCCCTGGCCCGGGAAGATCCCACATGTCGTGGAGCAGCTAAGCCCGTGTACCACAATTACTGAGCCTATGCTCTAGAGCCCGTGAGCCACAACTACTGAGCCCATGTGCCACACCTACTGAAGCTCGTGCACCTAGAGCCTGTGCTCTCCAACAAGAGGAGCCACTGCAGTGAGAAGTCTGTGCACTGCAACGAAGAGTAACCCCCGCTCACCGCAACTAGAGAAAGCCCACGTGCAGCAACAAAGACCCAACTCAGCCAAAAATAAATAAAGAAAATTTAACAAAAAATAAATAAATAAATAAGTAAAAAACCTATGGCCAGAATTACAATTTTTAAAAAAAACAGGTTTTCAGGCAGTCTCCCTGCCATCCTTGTGTTTCCATTTGCCCATTTCTGGGTATCTTTCCTCACCCTCTCTCCACACTTGTACGTACTCTTCTTAGTTTCTTATGATTCCTTTCAGTGTTTTATTTTGTGAAAATAAAACCAAAGAAAAATACACTTCCTGCTTTTTTATGCAGAAGTTAGTGTACTGATCATACCATTCTGTCTGCACATCCCCTTTTTACTTTGCAGTGTCTTTCCTTACCACTTCATAGCCTCTTTGTGGTATGGATGTGGTACCGTGGTTTATGTAATCAGTCTTTCATTGTTGGATATATTTATTATGTAATATTATAAACAATGATAGGATTTTAAAAAAGAAGACTTTGTATAACTTGTATATATGTCTGTCTATATATATACTCCTATAGGCTAAATTTCGCGAGTATTACTGAGTCAAGGGGTATGTATGTACATACGTCTGTAACTTTGGTAGATAGTAAGAAATTGCCCTTCAAAGGAGATGTACCAATTTATACAGCCATCAGTGGTGTGTGAAATTCTGGTTCCACACACCTTTTCTAATAACATTCCATTGTAGAGATCTATTTGACCAATCCCTGTTGTTTCATATTAGTTTTTTTCCAATTTTTGACCAGAATAATTATGTAAAAAGTAATTTTCTTACAGTAAGTATGTGGTACTTTTTTTGAAAATGGAGAAAATTGATGTTGAAGGTAACTTAGCTGTTATGTAAATGGAAATCATTATTAATTTACATGCCTGGGCTCACGTAATGTGACAAAGCCAGGAGTAGAGCCCTAGTCTAGCATTTCCATGCCAGTGTGCTCTTAGGGAAAGCCTTAGTGATTACATTTTCTCTGTCTCTTTGTTTTTTTTTCAGATTGGTTTCAGGTACACAGAAATAAATTATTCCCAATTCTTAGTTCATGACCTTGTTGTCTTTGGTCCATTCATAGCCTTTTTTGTATTTATTGATTTTTTTCATAATGAACACCCATCATCCTACCCAAGAATTACAATACGAGGTCTAAGTTACATTACCCCATGTGTTTTTTACTCTCCCATCCACCTGCTTCTGCCTGCTCCCAGAGGTGACCTGTCTCCAGAGTGACTTCCCTACTTTAATTAGAAGAGACCATGATGTGTTCCTTCCCTTTTCTGTTGCCTTGATTGCATGACTGAAGTGCTTCTCAGTTCTGGGAATGGAACTAATGGTTCCATTGTAATCAGAGAAGGTACCCTCAGCTGTGCTCACTCTTAGTGGACTTCCTCTCCGTTGCCCTGAGTAGTGTTACTATGTACTGGCCAGAAAACTAGG
Source organism: Stenella coeruleoalba (assembly GCF_951394435.1). NCBI lineage: Eukaryota > Metazoa > Chordata > Mammalia > Artiodactyla > Delphinidae > Stenella > Stenella coeruleoalba. The sequence goes on from NC_137148.1 coordinate 55,408,533, forward strand.
CTCTGCAGGGTTTTTGCGTTGCTTTAGAGGAGACCCTTCGTTTAGTCTCAGATGAACAGCCCTGTGGGACTGGTAGTCTTCCCCTTTCTTCTACTCTTGCTGTGTAATGCTGTCTTTTCTACTTCTGTCTAATAGAAGCAGTATATCAGGGAGGTGGAATACCAGGGTTTGAATTCTAGCTTCATTGCTTTTGCTGTGACTCTAGGTAGATCAGTTCAGTTATTTTTAGCCCACATGTATGTCAAGGAAGTCTAGTTTGGGGAGAATTCCTGGTGGAGGGACAACAGCACTGGACCCTAAAGCTCTGGGTTTGAGTCCTGACTCCAGCATTCTTTGGTAAACAGATTACCCCTTCTGATCCTCAGTTTTCTTATCTATAAAATTGGCTATATTATTTGGTCTGCCTTTCAAGACTAATGTGAGATGCATGTGAGAAAATGAAGAAGACCAGTAATATATGGCTGTCTGCCTTACAAGGATGTTGAAAGGAAGACAGCTGGCTGTGCAGAAAAGAATTTTGGTGTTGCACGAGTCCTAGTTACAGTTGACAAAAACAGAACTTAAGTTAGCATAGGTAAGAAGAGGAATATATCTGCAAGATTTTGGGGGGTGATTTATGAAATCCTAGAAAGAGTCAAAACAACTTAGCCACAGAGGTAGGGATGTGGCTGTGTTTCATGAACAGCTAAAGTCAGGACTTCAAGTCCATTGGGATCTGCTTTCTCATCTTGACTCCCTCCTGCCTGGTAGGCTTCATTTTCGCATGGAGAAGGGGAGCAGAAAGCAGCTACTTAGAGCTCTTGTTGTTCATATTAGTGCTTCGTCTGAGACTTGCCTGGGGAAGGGGCCCTGATGCATGAGTAGCCTTGGGTCAGGCGGCCATCCTCACACTAACCCACTGTGCCCAAGGGCAGGGCCCTTCTCACATAATCCAGCATGTGGCAGTTCCCACAGTTACTGTGTGGGATGGGGAGATGGTTTCTAGAGAAACTACTCTGTGGATAATACTTACTACCTTAATATGAGCTACATGGGTTAATTGTAATTGCCCTTTTATTTATTATGTGTGTGTCATCTGACCAGGTTTAAATGCAGAGTGCGATTTGAATAGCTTAGGACGTGTTTCTGAGTAGCTTTCTGAGCCCACTTCACCCCAGTGCTCCTCAGTAGTCTGCTGGCTCTTCCCGGGAGGGTGTCACGCCACTCAGATCCCTTTCTGCCCCTTTGAGCTTGGCCTCACAGAACAGCAGGGGACCGTGGTTTAAGGAGCTGCGTCCTGCCAACACACTGAGAATGCTGGTAGGGGGACTCTTCAGCCAGGAGTGCTGCAGCTGAGTTGGGAGGGGCTGATACCCTTATGCCCATGAAGATGAGTATTTCATGTTAATCTCTGTGTTCAAATCTCTCTTCCCCCACCTGCATTTCCAGAAGGTCATAAGTATAAATATCAAGACATACATCTTCGTTTTCTCTAGAGTGAGTACTTAGAACTGGGGTCTGGCTTTGGAAAAGCACACACCTACGGTAAATATTAAAGAGTTGATTGTAAAATGTGTGTACTTAAGATTAGTCTTTGTTGATACCTGCAGTATTCTGGTGAAATAGTAACTGAAGGTTATGCACTTCAGTTTCAGGTGCTCCTGTGAATAAGTTTTGGTTTGGCTTTGGTAAAGTGAAAGAAAACAGAATCTGAGAGCAGTCTGGGACCTTAGGGTAAGGTCATCCAGTCTGTCTCCGTGAACTTACACAAAGGAAGCTGAAGACCTGCGAGGTAGACACAGTAGTAAGAAGGAGGTTTGTTGGTGGTGATTTGATGTGTCAGGGCTAGAAGTTTGGACTCTGGTTTCTCAGTGCTCTTTTCAGTATAGTACATCAGGCTGACTTGGGATTGAGCTTCACGTCTTAATTTTGGCAGTAAAGTTTTTTAAAAAGTCACAGTAAAAGAAAGGTAGGAACCACCATTTCCTAAGTAGGCGTAGCCACTCTATACGTCTTTACAGTGTGAATATTCTTATACAAGGGGACACTGAGGTTTGCAGAGGGCTTCAGTAATTTGTCTCAAGCCAGATGTACTAACCAGCAGGACAAGTGTTACATTTGCCGTTATAACTTGTAATTTTTTGGTGTGGTTTTTTTTTTTTCCTCTGAGATCTCTGAGCCTCAGTTTTCTTTGCCAGTAGAATTGGGGAAATAGTTCATAGTTAATAAAACTATCATTAAAATGAGATAATGTATGTGTAAAGTGCTTATCTCTACCACAAATCAGCATGCCAGTTCTCGGGGAGTATTTTCTGTCTGTCTCTTAAGTTGCACCTTTTCTTGTTATGCCACATAATTAATGTCAGAAGCAAGAATAAACTAAGTTTGGAGAGAACATGCCATAAACTATTTCTTCATTATTACCAAGTAGTAAATAAAGGTTGTTAAACAAGATCCTGTTTTTAAGTACGAAATGTTTAGATCTAAAAGCTGAGTGTAGGGACTTCCCTGGTGGTGCGGTGGTTAAGAATCCGCCTGCCAGTGCAGGGGACGAGCCCACATGCCACAGAGCAACTAAGCCCATGTTGTCACAACTACTGCGCCAGTGCTCTAAAGCCTGAGAGCCACAACTCCTGAGCCTGCGTGCCACAACTACTGAAGCCCTCATGCCTAGAGCCCGTGCTCTGCAGTGAGAAGCCTGCACACCACCACGAAGAGTAGCCCCTGCTTGCTGCAACTGGAGAAAGCCCACGTGCAGCAATGAAGACCCAATGCAGCCATAAATAAATACATACATACATACATACATACAAAGTGTATTATTTAGGTAGCCTATTTCTAGAAGTTTCTAAGCTTTGACATTGTGATGCAGCATTGTTATAGCATTGTTCCCAACATTTACCTGTCAAGGTAGGAGCTAGTAAGGATGATCAGGCCTGGGTGTAGAGAGGGGTCAGGGTCCTGGACCCCTGTCCTTTGTGGTCAGCCTTGGGTAGCTTTTGGTATCCTTGGACTCTGATGAAGGAAATCACTTTGTCTGTTCATTTAATAGGTTTCTCATGTGTCAATGGGGAAAATAAAAGTTTCACCTACAGCATGTTTATGCTGATCCTGTAACAATTAAAGGGCTTAGCTCAGGGCCAGCACATAATTTATTAATGCCCAATAAATTTTAGCCAGAGGAATAATTGTTAGTATTTGCAATGATGGCATCAAATAAGGGAGCTTGGGTAAGAGTACCCAAAATATAAATACATTTAATGTTGGTTGCAGTTGTTAAACTATTAATTTTCCTCTTACTTGTAAGCTTGCTGCGAGATAAGAACAAATGTTTTTTTGAAGGGTGTAGGCAGACTCTGCGTATCATCTCCTTGCACACAGGAACGGGGAACAGGTCCAGGTGGGGCAGGTGACTGGGACCAGGCGGTGGTGGTAATCAGTGTTAGACAGCTGAAGAAACGCAAATAGCTTTCTTATTTTCAACCAGTAAGTCCAGGTGTTCTTTAACATAAGAGCAGTTCCTGGGGGCTGCCGACAATTGGTATACCGGGCTCTCACCCTGGGAAAGATTTCACTATTACCTGTGGTCTCAGGTGGCATGAAATGGAACAAGAATGGAAGTGTCCTATCCATGGACTGACCTTCAGAACCCAGCAGCGTGGAGGACGGAAGGCCCTATCTGTCGAGGGCATCCTGGGGGGCTGGTGTAGAGAGTTGTAATGGAAGGTGAGGTAGGATGTGTGCTAGAGCTGGTGAGTGTCTTTGTGGCTTTCTGGATGCAGGATTCCTAGATTTCCAGCACTAAATAGAGTTAATTCTAACTATAGGTATAATGGTCTAAACAGGGCAGTTGTCTGTGACATCGAGGAAAACTGTCCTCCATCAGTGGTTCTCAAACCTTAGCAAGCGTCAGAATCACAGGGAGAGCTGGTTAAAACAGCTTGCTGGGCCCACCCGCAGTGTTTCTCGTGCAGTGGATCTGGAATGGGACCTGAGAACTGGCATTTCTGAGTTCCCAGAGTTCCCAGGTGATGTTGATGCTACTGGTCTGGGGAACACACTTTGAGAACCACTGTTCCATAGAGCCAGGCTGCAGCTATAATACTGCAAGCCCAGTGGGATTTGAGTTAAGGTATGCATAAGGGCTCTTCCAGGCATGGCATGCTTAGAAAATGCTGAGGTTGTGTGGAGTACTACAGTAAACTGAAGGGGATTTGGAACCCTAGGTGGTGGCTGGCATGGGCTCTGAGGACTAAGGTGTGCTGTGCCTGCGGCACACCTGCTGGGGAGGCTGGCATGAGATACACGAGTGTTAAAATGCAGGCTGGGGCTTCCCTGGTGGCGCAGTGGTTGAGAGTCCGCCTGCCGATGCAGGGGACACGGGTTCGTGCCCCGGTCCGGGAAGATCTCACATGCCGCGGAGCGGCTGGGCCCATGAGCTATGGCTGCTGAGCCTGCACGTCTCACCTTTTTTTTTTTTTTTTTTTTTTTTTTTTGCAGTACGAGGGCCTCTCACTGTTGTGGCCTCTCCCGTTGCGGAGCACAGGCTCCGGACGCGCAGGCTCAGCGGCCATGGCTCACGGGCCCAGCCGCTCCGCAGCATATGGGATCTTCCCGGACCGGGGCACGAACCCGTGTCCCCTGCATCGGCAGGCGGACTCTCAACCACTGCACCACCAGGGAAGCCCCAGAATTCAGCTTTGCCTGGTGTATGTTAGTACTTCCGTGTGGGCAGCCTGCGTTTGGATAGGGAACATGGTGTTTGCTAAATCCCCAGAGCCATCTGATCAACGTAAATTGATCAGACTTGCCCAAGCCTGGTCCATGATCTCTTCCTTTGTGGGATTAGTCTGTTTGGGAGCATTTGCCTTCAAGCCACCAAGGGTGGAGAAAAGTCTGAGGGAACTTTCCAGAGGCAGTTTTCAGGCTCTTGTTGGGGGAGCATCTGTGAGTGTAAAATATCAAAACGGGAAAAACGAGTTGGACCACTTAGTGTTTTGAAAACTTGTAGTGCAAGGGCACATGGCCGGGAAGGTGGACCTCCGGTTGTAAAACTGGACATGGTACTTTGAGATGAAGGTCCTCCTCCTTCTGATGTCTGGTATATTTCTCCACTTTAATTACCAAGCAGGAAAACCCCTTCTGTTTGCCTTTTGAGGGTGGTGTTCCTACACTCTGACATAAACAAAAGGAACCCGATGACTAAGCACATATCAGTAATTTTGTGTCAAAAGCTGCTTTTAGAATGATAGTCCAGTAGGCAAATAAAACTCTTCAAAATGGATTCACATCGTATCTTACTCGGATGTGGTGAGGAGTGAAGGCAATGAGAATAGTTCCTTTTCTTACTGGGAATAGTCAGTGCCCAGATGAGATGGGTACCTCAAGCCATATTTAAATTACTGAGGTATCAGTTTGTTATTGCCAGAAACAGCTGAGCTTGGGAGTCAGGTGGACGGGGTTTACGTCCCCCCTGTACCCTGTCACCTTCTGTGTGACCTTGAGCAAATTAATTGGACCTTAGAGGCTCAGTTTCCTCATCTGAGTATGGAGATAGCCCTATCTCACCGGGCAATGGTGAGGACCAAATGGGGTCAGGTTTTGCCTGACACATGAACTTCCCTCTCATGATGCAGGTCTAGTCTGACTCCCCGTGTTGTGTGAGCTAGGAACGAAGAGCAAAATGGGGCGTGGCTGTCCTCCCTCCTTTTTGCTTGTACTCATTCCAGATGAAGTATGCAGTTCATTTGTGTGGAGAGAAAGGTTTTTCCCAAACTTTGTTTTACAGGGGTGAATTGACCTAAAACATTCTTGACCTTTTTTTATTCCATCCCTGACTTCATGGAGTCGGGGCGGAGAGGCTGCTTGTGAGTCAGTAGTGTTGATAAGCGTAATCGTGCAGCTCCATCCTGGTCCCAGGGTCGGACGGCTCCGTGCTGACAGGTGTTGAGATGAGAGCTGCCCTGAGTCGCCCTCTTTGTTTTCCCCTTGGCACCCCACAGGGATATACGATGTTTTCATTAATTCTCCAAAGACGGTTAGTTAACAAAGATTTTTTTCACAAGTGACATAGAACACTTCTAATGAGTGTAATTAAATTCTGAATAAAAATTTGTCCTCATTATAACTACCTCTTGTGAAGATCTTTTGAAATTATTTCACTTGAATTTATTTCATTTTGACATTTCAGAGACACTTTAGTTCTTTGTTGATTGGAATGTGAATCTTGGTAAAACGTTTCCTGTCCCCTTAAATTAATCATTCCTGGGCTTCCCTGGTGGCGCAGTGGTTGAGAGTCCGCCTGCCGATGCAGGGGACATGGGTTCGTGCCCCAGTCTGGGAAGATCCCACATGCTGCGGAGCGGCTGGGCCCGTGAGCCGTGGCCGCTGAGCCTGCGCGTCCGGAGCCTGTGCTCCGCAACAGGAGAGGCCACAACAGTGAGAGGCCCGCGTACCGCAAAAAAAAAAAAAAAAAAAAAAATCCTACTCCTTAAACATGGTCTGTGAGAGTGCTTGTCCTTTTTGAATTTAGTCTCTAGAGTCTGCCTGTGTCCTTCTTTGATTGGTTCAGGGTCTTTTCTCTCCTCGGCCTCAGCCCGTCTGTCTTCTACTGTCTCGTCTTTCCCTTTTATAAAGTCTGTGCGGCAAGGGTGCCACTAGGGCCAGGAACTCTTCAGGCAGATCCCAGGGAAGAGCGGCCAGGTGGGCGCTGCCGTGTGGATTTCTGTGCGTGTAGTGCCCTTCCGCCCCACGGCTGCCCCCGAACCCCAGCTCCCCCGCCGGAGGGCCTGCGGGTGGGAGCCCCGGATCAGCCCCCCAGGCCCCGAGGCTTCTCGTGGCTTCGCAGCAGCAGTTCCAGCGTTCGCTTGACTCTCAAACTTTCCTTTCCCCTCAGTGCTTAGTAGAAGGCGGCAAATCTTCCTGCATTTGTGTTTTTTCACTCTGCTTTCTTCTGCCCCTAATTTCTTAGAGCTAGTTTCAAGTTACTTGAGGAAACCTGTTCACCATTTGCTGTTCAGAATGAAGCCGAGTATTTCTCAGGTTCTAAGTCTTTAAAATTTTGCTATAGTTATTAAAATGGTAGGGTTGTTTCGTTGTTGTTGTTTTAAAGAACTTTGGCTACATCATCAGGTATTATGGACTGGCTTGGGATCCTCTCAGTAATAACAGTGAGTCTCAAATCCCTTTTCTCATCATAGGAAGCACAGGCTGAGGACTCATAAATTTCTAATACTGGTCCCTCCTCACTGGGGCTTCCCAGCTTCCTCCCACTGTCCTTTGAAAGCGGCAGGTTTGTACTCACTTTGCATTGGTACTGTGAGAAAAAGCAATATTTTCTTTTGGGAAACGCGAAGCATAAAAGGAAAAAAATGAACTTACTCCTTGTTTTACAAATATATTTTGTTTCTGCCTCTAGACACTTAAGCTCCTTTCGAGGACAAAGGCTGCTTCTTACTCACCTTTGAGTCTGGCTGGGTGTTTTTTTTTTTTTCAAAACTATGTATCACGTCACAGATTTGCATGTCATCCTTGCACAGGGGCCATGCTAATAATTAATCTTCTCCGTATTGTTCTAATTTTAGTGTATGTTCTACCCAAGCGAGCATGGCCTTGGAATTTTTTGTGCACGTGTATGAAGAAGGTTGAAGTCATGAAAGACCTGTGCTGGAGGGTGAAGTCAGTGTTCGGGCTAGTCTAGTTCTGCTGACTCTAAGAGATAAGCATCAGCTCAGAGCAGCTCATCTGATAAGGCGGTTGGGTATATACAGTGTAGAAGTAGAACAGTAATAAATGAAGTAACCTTTATGCGGCAGACTCTGGGCTCCTGCTTTGTGCCAGGTACTGGGCTGGACTTTGAAGACCCATAGAGGAAGGAAGGTAGGAGGCTGCCCAGGGAGGGGCAGTGTATTGGAGCTGAGGCTTTGAAGTATTATAAACCGCACCTTACCACTTATTAGGTGTGGGTCCTTGGGAAAGTTGTCTAGCACCCTGAGCCCTTGCTTCCCCTTTTCTGAAAAGGGTTTTTTTCTGAAAAAAACCCTGAAAACTGGGTTCACCTCTTGGTGGCTGTTGAGCTGATAGACACAACCAAGCCAAAGATCGGGAGAAGAAAGAACTTATTATTACTTGCAGCAAGTGAGGAGAACACCGGGGATCTTCTCCAAAGCAGTGTCTGTCTGAACAGTGAAATTAGGGAAGTTTTAAGCTAAGGGTACTTGCGTATTCGTGAAGGGGCTTGAGCGGAGAATTCAGCATAGAATTGGGGCAAAGGTCCACAGAGTCCAAGCTTTAGTTGATTGAAGTCAAGAGTGGCACCATCATCATTCCATCCTCCACCTGGGTGGGGGTCCTTAGTACCTGCAGAACTCAAAGATATATTATGATGTGTATCCCTTGAGGAGGAACTAGGACTCTGCCTTATCACTGCACTGTCGTTTGAGTGCCTTTTCCCCGTTCCTGCATTCCTTTGTTCCCTCAAGATCATAAATTACTGAGACCTGTTCAAGGGTGAGCCCTGTGGCCAGGCTTAGATCACAAAATGGCTTCTCTTATGTCAAGAAAGCCATTCCTGGGGCTTCCCTGGTGGCGCAGTGGTTGAGAGTCCGCCTGCTGATGCAGGGGACGCGGGTTCGTGCCCCGGTCTGGGAAGATCCCACATGCCGCGGAGCGGCTGGGCCCGTGAGCCACGGCCGCTGAGTCTGCGCGTCCGAAGCCTGTGCTCCGCCACGGGAGAGGCCACAGCAGTGAGAGGCTCGCGTACCGCAAAACAAAAACAAAAACAAAACAACAACAACAAAAAAGAAAGCCATTCCTGGTTCTGTTTCTCCAGGGACCCCCTAACTCATCTGCTTATAGTATTTCCCTGTAAGCTTGTACCTACTAAACGATCCCTCAGTTCAGTATGTGGCATGCTGTAGCAGGCAGACAGCGGTGGCTTTAAGAGCAGCCCACCGCCCGTTGAAGTTAGAGGTGTGGGAGCAGCGTCACCCTGTGCGTAAACAGTCTGTACACACGCGCTCTGCTGGGAGGTTTGTATGCCCAGGTGCTGGCGAGACAGGAGGACAGGGAGGCGCCTCATCCAGCAGGGACATTTGTGGAAGGCCCCCGGGAGGTAGTGGCACCATCCCTACTTGGTAGTGAGCCAGGACTTGAAGTCCACTTAAGGATTAGCTGGCAAAGAAAGGGGGAAGAACATTCCATTCTGGGCAGTAGGAAGTCTCTGCAAAGACACCCAGACACCTCTTTTGTAAGGTTTTGGTTTCCGGTTTGCCAGGGTCAGTAGGAAATCCATGAGCTCCGCACCCTCTGCTAAATTTGCAAAGAGAAGAGTTAAATGGGTTTTTAAGAAAGGGAGGTCTTTTAAATCTGAAGTCTCCAGAATGAGAATACGCCTCTGGCTTGGCCGGTATTTGTGAAGCTTAGTGATGGTGTCAAGTCCTCAGGAATTCAGTAGGTGCCAAGAATGGTTCCCACCCGGCCCCCCCGTGGTGGGATCTGAGCACACTCCCTGGCAACCCACCCCCTGGTTTCCCAGTTGCTGCCAAACTCCACTTTCAGAAGGAAGTGATTCCATTCCTTTCTGGCTCATGGGAATATTAAACAATCAAGATTAAATACCTTTGTGTACTTCAAGGGGTGGGTAAGTAAATATCTTTTGACATGTGGTAGTGCAGTGACAGGAAAGGAGCAGGTCACGTTTTAATGCTATGCTAGACGGACAACAGAATGTAAAGTGTGTGTGTGTGTGTGGCAGGGACATACGCTATGTTGAATCTTATTGTGAAGATTTATAACAGCAAAATAATCCAATTAAAAGTCTGCCATCCCCTTCAAATACTTGTAAAAATTCTTTGTTTAGATCCAGTGGCTTTAATTCCAGAAACCAGCATCTTCTGAGTCTTTACTGTGTTCATAAAGGCCCTGTGCTAAATGTGATACCTCGTCATCTCATTTAATTGCCAAAACAACTTTATGAAGCAGGTAGATATTGAGGTTTTCTAGAACTTGTAGTTGGGTAGTTGGCAGATCTGGAGTGAGCCCAGGTAATTGGATGCCATTGTGCTCGTCACCAAGCTAAAGCAATCCCATCATCCCTAAGTTTGAAAAGTTGCTCTTTTTCACAGACATAATTTTTAGTGTTTTTTTTCTTTTCCCCCCACACCTTAGTTTTATTCCTTGACTTCAAACCAACTCAATGACTTGTCTGGGCTTAGCAGTTATTGTTTTTCTGGCAGAGTAATATGCAATAATGTGAAGATTTTTAGGTGAAATTTAAGGAGTGTTGGACCTACTACGTCTAACAGGTAATGTTGAGACTCGAATTGGCTATGCTTATTAGATACAAAACCTTCTCCCAGAGGTTCTCTGGGAAACCTTTCAGGTTAACAAGGCATCATCTCCAATGTGTATTACTTCTTAGAACACGTTCACTCACACATCAGAATGGAATAAGAAAGGTAGAGAGGGGAAGGCAGTGATGCTGTGACTGTAGGCTATTGGTGATAGAGCCATTGAGAAAGTAAAGGGAGAACAAACAAATCTGTTATTAAAGAACCATAGCAGAAATCAGTTTGAGCTTCTTAATGTAGTTTTAACATTCCATGTATAGGGTGAATGGATTGAGAAGAATCAATGTTCTTTGTGCTAGGTTAGTGGTTTTCCAAGAGTGGTGCCCAGACAGCAGCATAAGCATTACCTTAGAACTTGTTAGAAATGAAAATTCTCGTTCTAACTCGGACCTAGGCCGGATAAAATGAGATTAGTCTTCCTAAGATGGGGTGGATAATTATTAAACCTAATCACATCAGGATGAGGATCAGGGAATTTGGATTTTTTTCTTGTTTGTAATTGATTCTGGATTTGTTAAACTAACAATAGCACCATTTCTGTGCTGATTTGACTGTTAACACTGGATAATAACAAGGTAGTCAGATAGGTTAATAATATTTAATGAGCCCGATAAATATTAGATAATTTTATATATGATATTTTTCTTTCATTTCTTCCCCCTTTTATGTTACAGGCTAAATACTAACTGAGTCTCTTGGGACTGTTTCCTTAGGTTAAAAACGTTTCTGCAGGCACACAAGACATGCCTCCTCCCCTTTCTGACTACGGGGAGAGAGTGGACAGCCCCGTGGCCTACTCCTCCAATGGTAAAGTGAACGAGAAGCGACTGTATCCAGAGTCTTCCTATAAAACAACACCGTAAGTAGCGTCTTCCTTCTTTTGCTAGAATGAGTCCGAAAAAGTGAGTATTTGCATGTGTTTATAAATCAGTTGCTGTTTTGTGCCATTTGCCAAAAAAAAAAAAAAAAACCCCAACAGTTTTCACAAAGGCTGGAGACTGATCTCTGCCTTATAGGTGGAGGCGGAATGTGGTTCTTTCCTATTTCTGGTTTTGAAGTTTAGATGAGGGTGGAAGGGTATTACCGATTGATAGCAGAGCTAAGTGTGGTTCTCAGTCTCTCCTCCTTCCTATAATTATTAGATCTCTTTTGCTAGGGGATGTGAAACTGATAAAACCTCTAGATTTTGTTTTACCTGTGGTGTGAAAAACCTCCCAGTGAGTTTCTGGCCTAGAGTAGGTACCATTCAGGTTATGGAAATAGTATCCCCGTTGCGGTTTTAGGTTACCCTGAAGCCTAAGTCTAATTCACCTTAATGACAAGAGAGAGATGTTGGGGATATTGTTAAGGACTTGGATGCAGTTTGCCTGAGGATGATAAATTAATGTTCCTGTATATAATTCTAGAACTCCAAGTTCCTTCGTAGACCAAAAAAATAAACCTTCCCTTTAGCTAATTTGATCGTTCTAAGTTAAAGGTTTATCTGCTGGGAAATTTTTGTTCAAAGTTTTATCTCCAACCTCCACTGCCACTTAGGGGGCCGAGTTTGTAGAGATCCACTCTGAGTGCATAGTAGTTTGGGTGCCTGGAGCCCCTAAGATGACACCAGCAGGTGAGTTAAGTATGGAATCAGTTTGAAGAGAATAGATCTTATTATTACCCTGGAATGGAATTTGGAAGTCGACTGGCATTCTGCCTTACACTCTGTATGTTTTATTTTGGTCTTCAGTATCAAGCTCACTTTTGATTTCAGTTGTAAATGATTTGGAGGAAGAGCATTTTCTCTCTTCTCCTTCTCTTTGGATTTTGACAAAAACCAAATCATGTGAGGCTATGAGAGGCAGAGGTACACAGCAGAGGTGCAATCCTTCTAAAAGGGTCAAGCTATGATTTGCATGACTTCCATGCATACAAAATAAATACCTACAATGCATCTTGTGACCAGCTGTGCCTCCAAATTAATTGTAAGGCCTGCAGGGCTTCACAGCGTTCCCACATGCTGTCCCTTGTTATGAGAACTAAGATATTTTCACAGATTCATTTGGAACAGTTTAAATATCTTACTTATTCTTCAATAAGCCAGTACATTCATGATATAAAATTTAAAAGGAGCAAAGGGAATCCCTTTTGTCCCCAACTGTCTAGTTTCTCTCCCCAGGGGCAGCTAGTGTTACCAATTTCTTTTACGTCCTTCCAGGGGTTATTTTTATGATGTTGATGCCAAATATGATGTTGGTTATTTTTTCCTTTTAAAAGACAATAGCATGTTAAATGCATTGTTAGCAATATATCTTCGTGATTGTCCATGTCAGTATACAGCGTTTACTGATCTGTTTTATAGCTACATAATATTCCATTAAATGGGTATACTAAAATTTGTTTTATTAATCCCACATTGATGCACACTTTTCCCCAATGTCTTATTATTACAAACCTCTGCAGAGAATGAACTTGCACATTGCACATTTATCACTTTGCAAATATGTCAGTGTATCTGGAGGAAACATATTAAAAGCACAATTGCCAGGTTAAAGGAAATTGCATATTTTATTTTGATAGATGTCGTCAAATTGTAGTCCATAAGGGTTGTACCAGTTTGTACTCCAGGAGTACACCCTAGAAGTTTTTTGAAGGCCTGGAAAATGCAAATATGATGTTTAGTTTTAGAACCCAGCAGAAGGGGAGGATGGGGATGGTGCCAAGGTAAGGGATAACGAATGCAACAGTGTGTAGTAATGCAACAGTGTGTAGTAATGACGGGAGGAGCTTGCAGCCTCTGGCGGGTAGTAGACATTGTTGATTGTTGTCTGTGGCAGAGCATTGAGCGCTACGGAGGATTCAGTGTACGTCCTTCTGGATGACGAAGGGATGCACGTTAAGTCGTAGCCTGTCTTTCTTCAGGTGTTTCTTGAAGGTGTTTAGTAACTCACCAGTGCCTCTCCTCCTTATTATTGTAGTGGATGGAGAAGGAATTAGAATCGGAACGTTGTCTGAGGTCCAGGTGAAGAATGAGGTGCCTCAGTACTAAGATGTTTCCCCCCGAGGCATAACGTACATTCAGTAGAGAGCACTAATCTTGATATACAGGCTGATGAGAGTTCACGCATGTGGTCACTGAAGTAACTACCCTCAGACCGAGAGAGAGGCATTTCAAGCGCCCCAAAACGTTGTCTTCTCCACGGGTACCCCCCTTTCCCCACCACCACTGTTCTGACGCCTGTCACCATATCAGAGCTCTTATAAAATGGAATCATATGGAAATTATTCTGGTGTCTGGCTCCTTTTGCTCTCACCATAATGTCCTAACCTTAGAATTTTAAGGCAGTTAGAATTAATCCCGGATTAGGAGACAGCAGAATGTAGCTGAAGATAGTTTCTTCTCCACCCTCTCTTAAGTGAATTTGGGAGATAGTAGGTACACTCCCTACTCTCTTTTCCACACCCAGGGTGAATTAACCTTTGTAAATCAAAGAAGTGGAGTGCTGATGCGATTCAGAGCTTTCAGGGCAGGCTGACACCTTAGAGTGCCCAGTGAGACCATTGTCTGGTAGTAGTATTTAGGCTGGTAGGATAATCTGTTAGGGCTTTTACACGGGGGGGTTGTAGGAATTCACTGGTTCGCCTAAGGCCCAGAGATGGTGATAGCTTCGGGCACAGCATGATCCAGGGACTCAGAAGATATCAGGGTTCTTGTTGCTATGCTGGTTTTATTCTCAGTACAGCTTCTTTTGTAGCAGGCTAGCCATGCACATTCCTCAGGCTGTCCTGATCTTCTAGCGCCAGATTCAGAGAATGGAATTTACTTTCCCAAAACTTACATATCAAATCTATTGGAAAGATTCTGATTGGTCCTTTTTGGGTCCAGGAAGATGAGTTCTCTGATTGGCAAGGCTTGGATATTCCCCTCAGTGATGATGGCTGTTTTAAAATACCATGTATATCATGGATGTCGTTCCAACAGTCATGACACTGATGTGATCATGCATTTTGTTTCTCCCTCCTCCCTGATACTGGGTGTCCTCAATGAAGAGAATTCTTGTGAATGTCTTTTCAATTCAGTAATTACCTTGAACCCCTGCCATGTACCGGGCCAGGTGCTCCTGGGAATACGGAGTTCGTGTTCCCATGGAGGTTGCAATACAACAGGGGCGGAAGGAAGTGCACAATAACTACACTGTTGGGGTGAGAGAGAGCAGCAAAGGCATGTGAGGGTGTGTGTGTGTGTGTGTGTGTGTGTGTGTGAGAGAGAGAGAGAGAGAGAGAAAATAAAGCAAGTTTAAAAAAGAAGGAAGTCAAAAACTACACAAGGGCAGATTTCCGCACCTAGGGGACTGAGTCAGATACTGAGGAAAGTATACAGGTGGTTACCTCTGGCTTGTGCAGATTTTCGAACTAATCAGACTTGTCTCTAAAAGTAGGTTTGAAGGTGACTAAGAGTTCACATATCCCCTAACTGTCAAATTTATATATACTTTTCTTGCCAAGCATTTCGTTTTTAGCTTTCATGCTGTATCAAGTTATTGTTTAGTGTTTGAAAGGGTGTAGGAAGAGGGGAGATGGAAAACTTCTAAGGTGAAGATTTATAATATCAATACCTAATATAAAATTACGGGAGGAGGCCCGCCTTAATATTTTGGGTTTTTTTTTCTAATTTCTTTTGCCCTTTAGCATCCTCCCCCTCTGGCCCCCAGCACTTCAAACAAACCCACTGCATTCTAAAGGTTTTGTTTGCCACCTCGAAGCTAAGAAGCATAGTACCTGGCAGGGTGTCTAGGAACTCGTTAATCATTGACTCACAGAGAAAGTCACATTTTCCTTCCTTTAGAAGTAGCATTAACAGAGCACTCAAAGCCATGTTAACCTGGATAAATTTAGAAAGAAGAAATAAATACCACCACCACCCCAGCTACCACCCCCCCCCCAAAGCTTTAGGAGTCTATAAGAAATTAATAAGTGTGATTAGAAATCTAAGACTTTGGCAACAGTTAGAACCAAGCAGTTTTGGATCACCTAGCAAACAGTCCACCTCGTGGATAAAGCTCAAGATGACAGTTCTGTAAGTTGAAAGCAATAAAAAACGAAATCCTTCAGACTTTTAAATAGTTGACTTGAATAGCAAGGCTGATGTTGGAAAGTCTCAGGTGCCTGGTTTCTCCTCTTGCCCTACTCCAGCTCTGCTACGGGGGGAAAGTGCAGCTTTGCATTTCTGTTACTCAGAAGTAGTCTACAGTTGCCACAGCTCTTGGTCTTTTATTCCATGTTAGGCTTCGTTTTTCTGCTTGTGGCAGAAACATTATATGCAATTTAAAAATCTGATGCAATATTAAATAATTGGCGTTACAAAAATAAGTGTAATGTTAACTCTTCCATTTCATTCATTCTACAGGGCTTCAGGATTAACAGTGCAACTTAAAAAAGTCTTAACAAGCTCTTTCATCCATTACAATATAAAGCTTTTTAGGGTTTTTGTTTTTTTAGTTTAAATTTTCAGTATTTTTCATTTTTCAACATTGTATCTTGAAAAGAGAATTGATACAGAGGAGGCTAAAATTAATATTACCAAGAGGTTATCTCTGAGAGTCAGCCTCTACAGGTAGATACGTATGTGCATTCCTCTCCCCACTCAGCATTCCATGGAACTAGAAGAACCTGTAGAAGAGAGTCGTGATTGTTATTTTCCTAACAGCCTTTTGTGGAGGAAGTCCCTGGCACGGGTCAGGTCAATAATTCTCTTCCGGATCAGCGTGTTTCCTAAAGTGAAATCTTACATCCATTTTTCGTACAGGGCTTACTAATGAGCTCCCCTTACATCAGAGCCTTAAAGCTGTTCGTGTGCATTAGGGGAGCTGGGCTGGTGCTGTGTTGAGTGCAGGAAGCTGGGGATCTGCCCAGTGCTGGGCAGGTGGCTGGTTGAGTGAATGCGGCCCACGTGTTGCTGCCCTCTGTGGTCTCGGTGCTCTGACAAAGTCTGGTAATGCTCGCGGACAGATGATTCCTGTTTTGTTAGGGTGCCTGAAGTGGCTCAGGAGCTGCCAGTGACTTCACCTGTGGAGGACTTCCGGCAGCCTCATTACAGCAACAGTGGTAACTTGGAGACGCTTTCAAAAAGGGCTCCCTCGAAGGGCAAGGCAGGAAAGTCGAGGAGATCAGAGCAAGACCACTATGAAACAGACTACACGACGGGCGGCGAGTCCTGTGATGAGCTGGAGGAGGACTGGATCAGGTACTGGGGCGCCTCTTGCTGGAACCCCTTGCGCATCTGATGGTTGTACAACCAGGTTTTGGTGGTGTTGCCTCCTCAACTGGGGTGGGTGGTACAACTTCATTCTTTGCCAACCAGGGCTGGAGACAGTTTCTTGATATTTTTTTTTCCCTTAGTACTCTTTTTTTTTTTTCCTGGTACGCGGGCCTCTCACTGTTGTGGCCTCTGCCGTTGCGGAGCACAGGCTCCGGACGCGCAGGCTCAGCGGCCATGGCTTACGGGCCCAGCCGCTCTGCGGCATCTTCCCGGACCAGGGCGCGAACCCATATCCCCTGCATCGGCAGGCGGACTCTCAACCACTGCGCCGCCAGGGAAGCCCCCTTGGTACTCTTCTGTAATAAAGATTGACCTGGAGGGAATGTGTTTGGCTTAAAAGCACTTTGGTTTAAAAACATGTCAACACTTTCAGCGCACCTCCACAAAATGACTGATAAACTTCGCCAGTGCTGTATGCTTTTACCAATAGTCACCCAAGCAAGGTTTTTCAAGTAAATGAAATACAAGTATAGAGGAACTTTGTTTTACTAATTATAAAATTCCGGACCAGTGCTATGGCTTTCCTTTGGCATTTACTTTTAAGTTAAGCTTTCACGATGAGACCAGAGAGTCTTTTAAAAGTTTAATCCAGAGGACTTTGGCAAACAGTTTTGTAAACAGTGGAGTTAACAATTTAGTGTCGTGGTTAAGTTACTTTGTGTGTCAGTGGTTTTGTTATAGTCCATCATTGCCAGCTGTACTCGTGTATGACCTATGGCCTTTTTTTGCCCAAGTATTCTGAGGAATGGGACACACATCAGAAACATTTGCTGTGTGATTTGTGGTTAATCAAAACATTGCTTCTCAAGGTATTAGGAGGGATGGATGGGGCAAGTATAGCTAGAAGTCCCATACTCACTGGTGGCTCTCATATTTCATCTCCCCCTTACCCCTCAAGAGTTTTGGCCTAGTTCAGTCATCTGTCTATAAAATATTTGCCTGTCTTGTATCATGCAAGATTTAAGTGAAAACTTTTAGAAATTCTGAATTCTTGTTTCCCTTTTGAGCAAATCATTTAATTTCTCCTGTCTGTAAAATGAAGATATTTAGACTGTCTTAGATATGACATTTAAAATTCCATATTGCTGTGAAGTTCCTTAGTCCCGTGAAACAATTCATAGTATTTCCTCAGTGGATTATGGGTGGTTAATAGCATCACTGTCATATGTAAAGAATAGCTGGCATATTGAGAGATTACAAGTGGTACAGAATTTCAGGGTTTTTTTCATAGTTTACCACATTGCCAGATTATTTTTACAATGAGCATG
Organism: Stenella coeruleoalba; assembly: GCF_951394435.1. Lineage (NCBI taxonomy): Eukaryota > Metazoa > Chordata > Mammalia > Artiodactyla > Delphinidae > Stenella > Stenella coeruleoalba. The sequence goes on from NC_137148.1 coordinate 55,426,427, forward strand.
CATTTTCATACATGTACCTTTTAATGTCTACTTTTACAATCAAAGTGATTTCCATTAAGGAAAAACAAGACACCCACCCCCCGCCTCAACAAAAACAATGCTCGAAACAGTCTGAAAACTGTAGGTGGTAGCAGAAAACAGCCAGCTGCCAGTTAGCTGCTCTGCCACTGAAGTGATGAAAATATCCTTTGTGTTCCACAATTCCAGTTTTAACACTTTTAATGTTAAGTATCCATTCTCATGTGGTGTTGTGTATTCAGAATAAATGAGTTCCTAAGACCACCCTGAAATTTCATAAATGATTTTCAACTTATTTCTAAAAATCAGTAGGCATAGTTTTTTTTTTTTAAAAAAAAACATGAGCAGCAACGTAAAAAGCATAATCATTCTTAAAAGAACTCATTTGCATCCCACCTTTCTCTACCCATAAGCAACAACAACAAAAACAAAACCAAGGGCTTCCCTGATGGCACAGTGGTTGAGAGTCCGCCTGCCGATGCAGGGGACACGGGTTTGTGCCCCGGTCCGGGAAGATCCCACATGCCATGGAGCGGCTGGGCCCGTGAGCCATGGCCGCTGAGCCTGCGTGTCCGGAGCCTCGGGAGAGGCCACAACAGTGAGAGGCCCGCGTACCACAAAAAACAAAAAAACCCCAAACCAAGAGAATGTCATTCTCCACATCCCACCAGCTTATCATCTTTGAGAAAGAAGCACTGGATCTTAGGTCTGCTAAGGATACATAAGTAATCATTTTCTTACTGAATTTTTAGGGAATATCCACCTATCACTTCAGATCAACAAAGACAACTCTACAAGAGGAATTTTGACACTGGCCTGCAGGAATACAAGAGCTTACAAGCAGAACTTGATGAGATCAATAAAGAACTCTCTCGTCTGGATAAAGAACTGGATGACTATAGAGAAGAAAGTGAAGAGTATATGGTAAATTGAAATCTGCTAATTATATATTACATAGAATTTTATTCTAATCTATGGAGCTACATTATCCTTTATACTAATATGATACAGATTTTGCTAGTAGTTATCAAACTAATTTCATTGAAGAGTCATTGAAATCAAGTCTTAGATTAAAGTCTTTCCAAATTGAAAAGTGTACTAACGTAGTTAAGAATTACAAAGCAATGGTCTGTGTACATATTGGTTTGGCCAAAAAGTTCATTCAGGTTCGTCCATAATACATCCCTTCCTGCTTAAAAGAAAATACCTACATTAGTTTTTCTATTTATAAACAAAGTTCGCTCCTTCGGTAAAAATTTCAAATAATACAGAATTACATACAGAAAAATAAATTGCCTTAAATTTTGTCACCAAAATATTAGTTGTTAAAATGTCCCCTCTGCAGAAGTGCACCTAGACACAATCTTTGATAAAAAATCATAAGTTTTACTTATATCCTTCCTGCTTTTTTACTCAATAATAGTTTATGGCTCTTTTTTTTTTTTTCTTGATCACCTGGCTGGAGTAGTGTTTGTCCCTGTAAAGTTACTCATTACTTTTTTTTGTTTGTTTTGTTTTGTTTTTGTGGGGTTTTTTGCGAAGACTACTCATTACTTTTTAACCCCCATCTCCATATTGTGCTCTTTAGAAGGAAGTCACTATGCATAGATCACACTTAAGGACTGGGGAATTATGCTCCAGCAGTATACCTACACAAATTATTTGGAATTTGTCTGCATGGGAAATTTGTCACTTCCTCCCATTTATTTGATCATTTATGTCAGTATAGACTCATGGATATTTGTTTTTGGGTTATAATCCAACACTACTTAGTTTTGTTGCTTGAATTGTTTTAGTTAGGACCATTGGGAGCTCTTGGTTGCCTCCTGTGTTTCTTTGAGATATCCCCATCATTGTGAAGGTTTTTCTTTTTAAATACTTACTGGCACTGCTTATATCTTGCTTTTTTATTCAATGATAATTTATGGTTATCATTTCATGTCAATAATAAAGATCTACTTACTGAGAAAATATTTTTATGTATTAAAAAAATAACTCCACAATTTTCCGTTTTGTGGTTGTACCATAATTTACTTGAGTGACCCTCTATGAATAGACATCTAGGTATGTCTCCCCACTGCCACACATACACTCTGCCCCTATTAGTAATACACTGGTGAACCTCTCCATCCTTACACACTTACCCACTTATCTGCTAGAACGAATTCCAGAATGTGAAATTGCTGAGTCAGAGGTTAGTACATTTAAACTTTTGTTGCAAAAGTGCCCTCCAGAAAGATTGTATCAACTGTATTCCTGCTAGTAATGCTCTAGAGGCTCCTCTGACCCACATCTCACTAACATTTTATGTCTGAAAAATTACTGACTTGTGTCTTAGATACCAGTATTTTAACTTTTTTATCACATCACGTATTTATTGGAACTTCATAGTCCTTTTATGAAATACTCTGCCATTTATTTATTTATTTATTTTTTTGCGGTACGCGGGCCTCTCACTGTTGTGGCCTCTCCCGTTGCGGAGCACAGGCTCCGGACGCACAGGCTCAGCGGCCACGGCTCACGGGCCCAGCCGCTCCGCGGCATGTGGGATCTTCCCGGACCGGGGCACGAACCCGTGTCCCCTGCATTGGCAGGTGGACTCTCAACCACTGTGCCACCAGGGAAGCCCCCCCTTTGCCATTTTTAATTGGGGTGATCTGCTTTCCGGTTTCGAAGTATTTGCTTCATATATAGTTTGATTTATTTATTGTTTTCTTTTATGGCTTCTCTATGGTATCGTAAACCTTTCTTAATGCAATCAATGCTTATTCATTTTTACTGTGTCCTTGATGCGGAAGTGCTGAGGTTACAAAGACAAATCATGTTTCCACCCCCAAAGAGCTCATATTCAAAGAGAGAAACTGATACCTAAGCAACTTTGACAATGGGACTAATGCCATATTTACATTATGTATAGAAAGTACTGTAACTAACTTCTCTGAGAAGGAATAAAGTCTGCTGAAGGCCTGGAGAGTTTAGGAGAGGCTTCACTGAGAGATAACCAGTACACATTCTCCAGAGAGTAGGGGAGGTACATGAGTACAGCTATAAGGGGAACATGACGGAAATCTGGAAGCATTAATGTGCTTAATTTTTTAAAGAGTTGCAAATGGTGGACACTGAGGCTGGAAAGGTAGGAGACTAGATTAGTAGAGAATTTAATGGAGTGCTCAGACCAGTTTTATAATGGGATGTAACCTGCTCAGAGCCGTGCTTTATGAAAAAGTTCTCTGTGGTCTATGTGCCACGTGGACTGGCATGGGGAGAGATGAGAGGCAGCAGGACAGATAGTTACCTGTCTGTATTTTAATGTCATAAATTTCCTGTCACTGGACTCCTCAGGCCCTTCTACTGACCATAATAGTTTTGAGAACTTTAAGACTTCGTTATTTTAATTCCCTATATTTTTGTCATAAGATGACATTTTTAGCTTCAAAATATAACATCAGGAGTGTTATTTTTGAAAGAGAAAATGCCCCACTAAACATATTTCTTTGTTTCTCATTAATAGGCTGCTGCTGATGAATACAATAGACTGAAACAAGTTAAGGGAGTAAGTATCCCAGATTGTAAGATTCTTTTAGGAAGAACTTATCTATTATGTGCTTTTCATTTAACCTTTAGAATGACTCTGAATACCTTGTCACACATGCACCGATTATAGACAAAAGGCCCTATAATTGCAAGATGAAAACTGTAAGAAGTTGGAAGCTTAATTTCAGTTGTTTGCAACTACAACCAGCACTGATGCAAAAAAAAAAAAAAATTTGTTTTTTTAGTTTGAAGTATACATACAGAAAAATACACAGATCATAAGTATACAACTTGGTAAATTTTCACAGAGCAACCACACACCTTTGTACCTGGCATCCCGATAAAGAAATACATTTCGTAGTACCCCTTGTATGCTCATCCAATTTTTACACTCACCCCAGAGGTAACCACCATCCTAAGTTCTAACATCATGTATTAGTATTGCGTATTTTGAACTTTATATAAATGGAATCATACAGTATGTAATTTGTGTGTGATTTCTTTTGCTCAGTATTGTTTGTGAGAATCATTCAGATGGTGGCATGAAGCAGTGGTTCATTTTTAAGTGTGTATACACACAGGCACACATTTGCTAGGTATATACATAGTCATGAAATTGCAAGGTCATTGAGCAAGTGAGGATCCTGGCTTGGGTAGGGACTGTCAACAGCATCCCTGGTTTGTGCCACTTTACATTCCTAACAAGCAGTGTAGATTCCTGTTGCTTCATATCCTTGCGAGCACTTGGCATCATCAGTCTTCTTTTTTTTTCTCCTTTGGCCACACAGCGTGGCTTGTGGGATCTTAGTTCCCCAGCAAGGGATCGAACCTGGGCCCTCAGCAATAAAAGCACAGAGTCCCAACCACCCACTGGACTGCCAGGGAATTTTCCCAGCATCATCAGTCTTTATTGCCTTAAAACATTTTTGGTTTTTAAAAGACTTTATATTAATTTTTAAAATTCCAGAATCATTAATTTTTTTTTTTGGCTGTGCTGCGCAGCTTGTGGGATCTTAGTTCCCAGACCAGGGATCAAACCCGGGCCCATGGCAGTGAAAGTGCCGAGTCTTTTTTTTTTTTTTTTAACATCTTTATTGGGATATAATTGCTTTACAATGGTGTGTTAGTTTCTGCTTTATAACAAAGGAAAGTGCTGAGTCTTAACCACTGGATCACCAGGGAATTCCCAGAACGTCATGAATTTAAATTCAAGAGTTTAAAAATGTACATAGTACAATTTCCTGTCTCACTCCCTATTTACCCCGTTTCTTTATTCTAAGTAACCCCATATCACCAGTTTCTTGTTTTACTGATTTTTATTTTTTTTTAAATCATGTTTTAACAAAAAAAGGCCGATAAATTTTCTTGGTCACTTTACAAATCATTAGAAATGAGGGTATCCTTTGTAAAACCCAGGTTAGAAGATATGACTGAGAAAAGAAAATCAGCTGCTCATGTGGTTAGAGATAACTGCCAGGTGCCTTATGCATGTTACTTCATTTAACACTCCCTGCAATTCTATATGACTAATGCTCCCTTTTTGTTGTTGTTCACCTCTGCCTTCCCAGCAGCTAAAACATAACTCGTTTTTAGTTTGTTAAATTTACGCGATTCTTTTTTCTTTCCTCCTTTTTTAGTCTGCAGATTACAAAAGTAAGAGGAATTATTGCAAGCAGTTGAAGAGCAAATTGTCACACATTAAGAAGATGGTTGGAGATTATGATCGACGGAAAACATAGACAGCAGATGCCACATTGTTAGGTTAAGAAGTATCTGACTGACATCTCTGCAATGTTATCAGGAGTCAAAATGACTTTGGACTCTAACCTGGGAGGCCAAATCTTTGTGATCATTACAGAGTTTTGGTAGTTTTAATATCATCAGTATTGAATGATATCATCAGTATATCATCATCATTTTATAAAAAGCTTTTGATAATCGACTGGGCTGAACACTCCAAGTAAGGACTTTATGCTTTAAACATTGGTTCTTGTATTAAGAACTTTTGTTTGAGGTTTTTAAAGCTTTAAGGAAGGTCCTGGAGTACACTGTGCTGTGAACTTTCACACCCTAGGCAATCAGGTGTTAATACCTAAGTATGCTCATTGGGTCTTATAGGGGATAGTTTAATTCTCCCAGAATTCTCCTTTCAGATAACTGTTACTTATAATCATTTATTTTCAGATAAGGAAACTGGGGCCCTGCAATAAAGTCTCTGAAGTGAAACTGCTTGTTGCCTAGCTTGCAGTTTTGGTTAAGTCTGTTTTATGACTCCATTGATAAAGTCCCTGGCCTTTTCCTATTTTAACTACTACGGATACTGAGTGCTACCAGCCTCCCTATTGATTTTTTTCTGTGTATAAATGCTTAAGAGCTTTTTATTTCATGTTATCCTGGTAATAAAGATCATGTAAAAGTAACAAATGTGTGAAATTTGAAGATTGTAAATATATGTTTACCTTTTAAAAATCAAAGTTTAAACCTACTGGTTAGAATTTTGTTGCGTATTTTAAAATGCTTTTTATCTTTTATGGTTTACATGCTTTTTTTAAACCAACTAGCCTTTTCCATTATATCAAAGTATCCAATTACAATTATAATTCAATTGTGACTTGAATTGTATCTTATGGGAATATTCAAGTTTTGTACATATTTTATAATTATTAAAACTGGTGTTTTCTTTCCATAATGTACCTTTTTGATGTCATTAGTGCTGTTAATACTAAGCTATGGAAAACTACACTCAGAAGTTGTATCTGTTATGTTTTAAACTGTTTTGGGTGCTGTGCTGGTTGGTAGCTTCCTAAATCCTTTGGCTAACAGAAGGCTGATTTGTCTGGAAATGGAATCCAATATCATAAAACACCAAATTATTTCAAATGGTGCCCTTAAATCTCAGCTTTTTTTTGAATTCAGTTTTTTTCTGGTAAAGTAAAATTAGCTGATAATACTGGATATGTAGCTAACCAAGTTGATTGTGATTATCCCCTCAGTTTGGAACTCTCATTTAAGTATATTGTTTTTAATATATAAGTCTGCATCATTTTCCAAAGATAAAAATAAGGTTTCCATTATAACGCTGATACAGTTCTTCAAGTTGAAGAAATTCTTAATTTTCTGTGTGCTGTTCATACTACAAAAGGTAATAAATAGTTTATGTTTTTCATGTCTTTTGGATTCATACCAAGTGGTAAGGACTCTCTTGAGCAACTTAATTGATTTTTATATGTCTTAAAATTTAAACTGAAGTCAGCACACTTAGTTTATGAAGGCAAGTTTGCCAGTGTTGTGACTGAACAAAACCATTCAGCTAAATGCAGAAAGTCAAATAGCATGAGTTTGTGCTGTAAAATTGTGCCATAAAATTGAACTTTGAAAGTTAAAAAAATCATTTTTCAAATGTACTTACATACATTTGATCTCTGAGCCAGGATCAGGGTGGTTCTTTTGGTGGTGGGGGGTGGCTTTTTTTTTTTTTGTCTGTTCCATGTGGCTTATGGGGTCTTAGTTTCCTGACCAGGGATCAAACCCGTGCCCCCTGCAGTGGAAGCGTGGAGTCCTAGCCACTGGACTGCCAGGGAATTCCCCTGGGGGGTTGGCATTAACCATCGGGACATAACTTTGAAAAACCACTCAGGCAGTTTTCTAGTCTGGAAAATAGAGATTTAGATTAGATTTAAGAGGTCTCTTCCATCTCTGACCTCCTGTGGTTGTGTTTGCATTCTGCTTTCTGCTATTAACCATTGTTCCAAAGATTTTGTTGAAAAAGCATGTGGTTCGGGATTTCCGTGGTGGTGCAGTGGTTAAGAATCCACCTGCTAATGCAGGGGACACGGATTTGATCCCTGGTCCAGGAAGATCCCACATGCCGCGGAGCAACTAAGCCCGTGCGCCACTACTGAGCCTGCGCTCTAGAGTCCATGAGCCACAACTACTGAGTCCAAGTGCCACAACTACTGAAGCCCATGCACCTAGAGCCTGTGCTCTGTGACAAGAGAAGCCACTGCAATGAGAAACCCATGCACTGCAAAGAAGAGTAGCCCCTGCTCGCCGCAACTAGAGAAAGCCTGCATGCAGCAACGAAGACGCAATGCAGCCAAATAAATTAATAAATTAAATAAATAAAATAAATATGGCCAGTTATACCTACTTTCCAAAGCCAAATGGTGAAAACAAGTTTTTAAAAGCAAACTGGGTTTTAAAAGTACATGTATCATCCCAATCCCATATGTTTGGTGTGTGCTGGGTACAGCTTTATGGTGTAAATTCTTTTTAGTTTTAAGCAGATAATTCCCTTATGTTTGGCATTGTGATAACTCATAGATAATGAGCAAATGCTTGAACAGATAGTATAGAGTTTGCATATCAAGTTAAAGATTATCAGATACTCTTATAAGCAATTCTGGAGGGTTTTAATGAGGCTCGAATGATTGAGGTTCCATCTAAAGGTATTGCAATAGGCAAGCTCATCTCTCCCAGTCTGAGAAGTTGTACACTTTGAATTTCGGCTTGATTCCACTGGCTGAGCTGTTTGTGAATTTCCTAACTCTCTGGATTGTGTCCAGCCACCCATGGGCAGAGAACAGATTGTTCCATTCTTTATAGTTGTTGCTTAGTTTTACAAATTGAAACGTTTGACTAGGTTATATCATTTCTTTATTCTACCACTTTGTAAGCAATTAAAATATTGTGTCGGTCATAATAATGGCGAAAGATCACCATGGATTTATGCATTTTTGTTTTGTTTTGCCTTAGTACCATTCCTACTTGACTCAAGATCTGAGACATATATTCAGAGGAGAGTTGGGAAAAGCTTGAATGATTCGGCCTCCAGTCCACAGATATGCTTTAATTTAAATTCATTGGGGAGTCCTCTGTCCTTTTCCTGTTTTTCCACAAAGTCTTCCCAGACAGGTAGATAGTAAACATAAATGAGAAACTTGGGGCTTGGGGTTGTAGCTGTTTGTTCTATAGGTGTGAGTCCTGTCTTGGAACAGAATGGCTAATCAGAACAGAAGGAAAGAAAAGTGGGTTTCTGGAAGGAAGGGAGGGAGGAAGAGGGGATACTAGGAAGGAAGTAAAAGGAAAAAGGGTGGAGTTTGTGTGTGAGTCCTGTAAAGGAGTCAAAGATGTAGGGGAGGCAAAGATGGAAGCCAACTGGCACTGGGAATCAGCAATGCTAATTTGCCCTCCTCACCTTGCAAAGACAACATCAGAACTAAACAGTGAGACCTTGTCTTCTGGGGAGAAATAAAAGGACCTGGTTATGGAGTTGCGAAGATGTGATGTGCAAGCCCTGTAGGGTAGGTGGAAATAATCCCATCTTATAGATTAGACTTGGGTTGTGACTTGCTTCAGGTCACCCAGCTAGTGTGGCAGAGCCTGATTTTTAATTCAGGTCTGTTCTTTCCACTACTGTGCAGGATGGCTTCTGTTTATATTTTTGAGGGGGAAGAATACATGGAAAGATTTTAGTACCAACAAAACAATATAGGCAACAGAGGGGAAGCGTGCGATGATGGGGAACCAGAGAGGTTCCGGCAGTTCCTTTTTCCTTTTCCTGGGCATAATCCTTTTCTGAGGCTCTGCGGTGCCTTGCCTCTCCATTTCTCAGGTATGGGAAATGCTGGTAATTCTGTGTGTATTAGCAGATATCTCAAACAACTTGTTCAAAATTGAACTGATCTTACCAACCCCCCACCCTCTCAGTAATTGCAACTCCAGCCTCTCAGCTGCTCAGCAACAAACTTTGGAGTCACTGATTTTTTTTTCATAACAAACATCCAGTCTATTGACAAGATTGAGAATCCAGCCGTTTTTCACTAGCTGCACTGCCATACTATGCTAGTCCAAGCCATCATCATCCCTTCAAAGTTCTGACAGTGCTTCGAGACCCGCACTTCTGATTTCAGTTGCCACCACTCATCCCCTGCTTGCCCATACCGTCGCTCAAACACACCAATGTGCTTCCACCCCAGGGGCCTTTGTACTTGCAGCTCCCTTTCCCTGGAGAAATCTTTCCCTAAGTATCAGCACGGTTAACTCCCTCCCTCATTCTGGTCATGGTTCGACTGTCTTCTTGGCATGCGGGATCTTATTTCCCCCACCAGGGGTCGAACCTGTGAACCCTGCAGTGAAAGTCTTAACCACCGGACCACCAGGGAAGTCCCCTGACCACCTATTTTAAACCACACACTTTCCCCCTTCCATGCTTAATTTTTCTCTATGGCACAATCACCATTTGATACAGTATGTTTTTCTTCATAACTGTCATGAGGGCAAGGATTTTTGTCAGTTTTTCATTTCTATTTCCTCAGTGCTTAGAAATGTACCAGGCCCCAAATAGGTGCTCAATAAATATTTGTGTCATTTAGCAGGAGCAGCAGAGCAGTCCGGGAAAACCGCTGCACAGCAAGCCGGCTCAGCTGAGGCTACTGATGTGGTCAGAGTCCTTCATGCTAACCTTTTGTAAATAATAAAATCAATTCTCAGATGCCGGATGGACGGCTACCAGGCCTCCAACTTTTCAAGAGCGAATGGCCACCACTCTTCCCGCCTCCTTGCGAAGAGCTGGAAGGAAGCAGGACGTCCCTCCCCGCGAAGTCAACAAGGTTGCTCCGGCCTGCGAGCGCCGCGCTCCGGCCACCACCGCTCCCAGCAGCCGGAACGTTTGCACGTCGCCACCGTGCGCGGCGGAAGGACTTCGGCGGCGCCCTCAGAGCAAATTGTGCAGAGCTTCCGGCAGAGCGGCCCTCAGCGGGACAGGTGAGGCCGCGGTAAAGGTTTGCATGGAGCCGAGGCGTGGATCCGAGGCCTGGGAAGTGTGGCAGCGGGAGGGGCTGCGCGGCTGGAAGCGGGGATTGAATGGCCCAGAACCGCCTCGCAGGGAATGAGGATGTGTGGGAGGGGGAGGAGGGCAAATTCCGTCTAGGGAGCTGCATAGAAGCATCTGGGGCAGCAGTGTGGAGAGTGGCTCTCCTGCCCTAAGGCAGGGCGCGAGTTTGGGGACTTGTGGTCCTGGGTTCTAGCTCGTCACCAGCCTCCAGCTGTGTGGCCTCAATAGAGTTACCAGCCTCTGACCCTTGAGTTCCACACCTGAAAAGCAGGACAGTTATCACCCTTGCCTGTCGCACAGCGCTTGGCAGGGTTAGGTGTGAGGGAAAGCTTCATAAATTGCGATGTGTGGTGCAGATCTCATTTGTTTACGTGTAGCTTTCTGAGCTCATGTGAAGGAATCATACCACCAGGCTTCCCCAGGGGGAAGTGGCTTTCCTGGGGTTGGATTCCCAGCGATATTTGTAAGAAGATGGAATATTGGGCAGTCATAGGCAGTTGGAGATGCTGACCTAAGAGGTTACCAAGTACATTTTCCTCCAGGTTGCATAAATCCCTTCTCTATTAACTGCATGCATTGTAAACATCCAGCTTCCCTTTGAACATCTGCAGTTATGGGGCTCTTAATATCTCTGTCCTATCCCTGTAATTTCCCATTGCAGACAGTTCGAATTAAGAAGTCAGAGGTGGTCCTGCTTGCAGCTTCTGCTCATATAGTTCTCACTTTGTTTCTGAACTTTCAGAGAATTAAAAGTAATAAAATAAAAATAAAATACAGTTTAAATATTGATGTGATGGATGGCAGTAGCCACCTCTTTAAGAATTTAAGCTTTTGATTTTTGACATTCATGATAAATACAAAAACACCTCCATGGAAGATCAAAATGTTCAATTTAGTCACTGTATGCTGTGTTACTACACTCATCATTAAACGTACAAGGCACCAACATGGTGTGTTGAAATAGCACTGATGTCAGAATTAATGCACCTCTTGTTATTTCAGGATACTAAAGTGGATCACCTGATATCCTGAAACAAATGAATCTCTTCCAGCGCCAGGGAGTGGCTTGTTAATTCAGTGAGAGACACACAGAACTTTAGCAAATAATATCTGATTGTAGCAGGTGCCAGAGAAAGCGGTGATGCCATAAAAGCAGTCTTAAACTTGTCAATAGGTTTTAATTCCAGAAGTCCATTTATAAAAATCGATATATATTTAGATTTTTAAGTATATTTTTCTATAGGAAAAATGAAATAAATGAGGTTGAGGTCTTGGTTATTGTCCTCATCACAAAAATTAATCTTTGCCCCTGCCAATGATGGGATTTGTTTTGTCCTTAATGTCTTGGCACTTAGGATTCCTTTGATCTTTCGTCTATGGTAGAAGGAAGTTGAAAGTGAGAATGTAGAATGGGGAGGGAGATTCCATTGGGGAGGGTGGAGGTGTGGATGTGACGGGGGTGTTTATTACTTGGTTATGGTTAATAGAGTACTCCCAACACCAATTTTATTCCTGATTATTATTTTTTCAAATCCTATGATCTTTTTTTCTAAAATAACATGTGAAATCCAGACAAAACAAAATGCAAATGTTTTAAATTTTTAACTTTGAAATAATTTTAGATTTACAGAAAAGTTGCAAAAACAGAAAAGTACAGAGTTTCCATATAGCTTCCCTCTTGAGACAGCCTGAGCTAATGTATAAAGTTCCTTTCCAAATGCTTACTAAAATTATTTAAATAATAATGAAATTATTAAATAATTAAATAAAATTTAAAATAAATTAGTTGAGATCAAAATCAAGGTGGGGTATCCCTGATTATTAAAGAAATACATGTTCATATTGAAAATATGAAAATACAGAAAAGAATAAAGAAGCAAAAAACCAATCATCCTTAATTGTAACATCCATCAAAACCATTTGTCCTATTTATTGAATTACTAAATATTTCCTTTTTCTTTTAATAGTTGGGGTTATAGTGTAGGTTTAATATTGTATTTTTTAAAAAAATTATGAGCCATAAGCATTTATCATTTATGAATAATAATAAATTTCATTTAAAAACTTGATTATGAGAAAATTCACACAAACCCAAAGGTAGAAGGATAGTACAGTGAATCGCCATGTATTCAGCACTCAGCTATAATAAGCAGCAGTTGTGGCTCATGTTTCATCTACACCTGTACCCACTTCTCGTAATTCTATGGTTCTGTCCTATGACACATCTTTAATACATTTTTGGTTTTTTTTTAATTGTAAAGAGATGCTTATTTGTGGTGGTGCCAAATTTGTGCATAATTATTCATATTCTTTCTTGGAGATGGGAAAAGAGTTCCATGAAGATTTCAAAGTATTTTTCAGTCAGCTACAATTATTGAATAAATTGCAAAAAATAAGATGATTTTGCATTCTGAGTTTTTTTTTTTACTTTGTATGTTTACTTCCCGCTCTTTACTTTTCAGATTTAATTGTATGCATTTGGTGACAAACATCTTTAATCAATTCACAATCTAATGATTTTTTTTTTTACAGAATATTGAATAATACAATACAGTAAGAAAAAAATGGATGAAGAGCCTGAAAGAACTAAGCGATGGGAAGGAGGCTATGAAAGAACATGGTAAGTAGGGCATTATTACTTTCCCTTCCCTTTTAGATGTTGTTTTGGGTTTTGTTTTTGTTTTTACAACTTTTTTGAAGTATATTTTACACATGTTAACATTCACCTGTTTCTTATGTATAATTCAATGATTTTTAGAAAATTTACTGGATTGTGCAATCATCAACATAAATCAGTTTTAGAACATTTTTACCACCCCAGTAATATCCCTCATGTCCATTTACAATTAATTCCATGTCCACCTCCAGTCCTAGGCAACTACTGTGTGCTTTCTGTTTCTCTAGATTTGCCCTTTCTGGACATTTCATGTAAATATAATCATATAATATGTGGTCAGTTTTGTCTAACTTCTTTAACTGAACATACTGTTTTCAAGTTCATCCATGTTGTTGCATGAATCAGTAATTCATTCCTTTTTATTGCTGAATAGTATTCTGTTAATATGTTTATGCCATGTTTTTATTCATCCTTTCACCATTTGATGGACATTTAGATGGTTTATAATTTTTGGCTGTTATGAATAATGCAGCTGTGAACATTCAGGTGCAAATCTTCGTGTGGACATATGTTTTCATTTCTCTTGGATTGATAAAATTTTAGCTTATCTTTTCAAACAAGTAATTATTGCTTACAGGGAGATTCTTAAAGAAGATGAATCAGGATCACTTAAAGCTACAATAGAAGACATTCTCTTCAAAGCAAAGAGAAAAAGGTAGGTAAACTTTGTGTGTGTTACAAAAGGTAAAATATATTCCTTTAGGTGTTTCTGTCCACTTATGGCCACTCCTTGGTACTTCATTTGAGCTGTGTTTCAGGGAAACTGACTTGTAGCCTTCTAAATAGGGGGAAGGAGCCAGCAACCTAGAGTCTCATCAGGGAAATTGATCTTCAGGGACTGTTCAAAATGCCCATAATTATATGCATCCATAAGTTAATAATTTATTTCACTAAAAAAATGCAGGTTAGTTGAAAAGTTGTAATGATTTTTCAGGTAGTAGATGGTATTCCATTAAAATGTTTGCATAATTTTAACAGGGTATTTGAGCACCATGGACAAGTTCGACTTGGAATGGTATGTTATTCTTTTTTCCTTTTCTGATACAGGACTAGTTTGAGTTAGAGAAACATTCTGGCTTAATAGAATAAACAACAGTAAAACAAACTTTTTAAGGGAATATATTAAAAATATATGTGTAGGATATGTGAATACTAAATGACATTTTTAGTTCTTGATTAAAAATGTATTTGAAAATTGTTCTTATTTGTGTATTTTGTTTTGGGGGATTTTTTTTGGTAGATGCGTCATCTTTATGTGGTAGTAGATGGATCAAGAACAATGGAAGACCAGGATTTAAAGCCAAATAGACTGACATGTACTTTAAAGGTATACTAAAATTATTCTGATTTATACTACATGTGAGGAAGGATGCTGAATTCTGTAAAAGAAATGGTTTTAAAGAAAGCAATTTTTTTTTTTGAGCTAATACAAACTATAGCTAAGTAGAAGTGCTACCCGATCATTTACAGAAATGGTATACCAAAATAGCTAATTATTTATGCCCTTAATTCCACTCCGTGTTAGGATCTTGCTTTGTCAGTTATCCCTTTCTTTATTGAATCTTCATTCTCCTTTGACTTACTTGAATCAATCTCCTCAGCTTATAAACACATTCAGATTATTCCTAATTTATTAAAACCCATGCTCAATTTTGCTTATTCTCCTGTTTGTCTTTATTGGATCTTTTCCTTGTTTAGATTGTTTCTGTCTTATATGTCCAAATGGTTCCATCTTTTAAGGCCTAGCTCAAACCTATCTCATCACTTACCATTTCAAATTCAGGTTTATTTAATATTTTAATTTTTATTTATTTAATATTTCAAAATTTATTATTTTTTATTTATTTAATATTTTTACTTCTGAACATTTTTTGAAAATCTATAAACTTAAAAATCATTAGAAACAATGCTTCATAAATAGATTTCACAGGGACTTCCCTGGTGGTGCAGTGGTTAAGAATCCACCTGCCAATGCAGGGGACACAGGTTCAGTCCCTGGTCCAGGAAGATCCCACATGCTGTGGAGCAACAAAATTTGTGCACCACAACTACTGAAGCCTGCACTCTAGAGCCTGTGAGCCACAACTACTGAAGCCCGCGTGCCACAACTACTGAAGCCCACGTGCCTAGAGCCTGTGCTCCACAACAAGAGAAGCCACCACAATGAGAAGCCTGTGCACCGCAACAAAGAGTAGCCCCTGCTCGCTGCAACTAGAGAACCCCCACGTGCAGCAATGAAGACCCAACGCAGCCAAAAACAAATAAATTAATTTAAAAGAAAAAAGATTGCACAAAACCTGTTTTCTGTGGTTGTTGTTTTGCCCTTATCTAGTATTTCCTTTTTGTTTTCTTTGAACAGTTGTTGGAATACTTCGTAGAGGAATATTTTGATCAAAATCCTATTAGTCAGGTATGTAGATAAGTGATATAATTCAGAATTAGCATCCTGATATTATTGCCAAATATAATTTATTTTTTAAAACATTGTACATATATTCTATTGGTGATTAAGTGATTCAGATCGTGTATAAGTTTCTGGGACACTTAGCAATGAAAAGCAAGATAACTCTAGAAGTTAATGTACAGTGAACACATAGCTCAGTTTATATCAGAAGTTTCTCATGTTACTTATTCCTTTTGTAATTAGTCATTTATTTTAGTTACGTACATTCTTATCAAGAAGAAATAATTTGTTAAATTAATAACCATTTTTGTTTTTATTTTGAGATTGGAATAATTGTAACAAAGAGTAAAAGAGCTGAAAAACTGACTGAACTCTCAGGTATGCATAAAATTACCTTTATAGCACTCAAGACTTGGCTTTATTTACCCAACCTTGTAACACTGTTTGTAAGGTTGCCTAATAAGTAAAATGAAACCTTTCTGGAGGCTCTTTAGGTAAAACACTTAAAAAACCCTCTATTAAACTCTTGGTCTCTAAAATGACCTGTTTTTTTGTTTTGTTTTGTTTTGTTGCCCACGCGGCATGAGGGATCTTAGTTCCCCAACCAGGGATCAAACCCGTGTCCCCTGCAATGGAAGCGCAGAGTCTTAACCACTGGACTGCCAGGGAAGTCCCTAAAATGACCTGTTTTAAATTCAATTCTGTTTTTTCATTTGTTTTTTTTTTAAATTGAGTTCTGCACAGTCGTGAATAGTATTATCATGAATGTAAATGTGTTTATTCTTATCCTGAAAGCATTAAGATAAAATTATTTTAACCATTCAGAATTAATCTTAAAATTAATTTTTTAAAGGTAAACCTCTAAAGAACAAAGAGTATAAAAATTGAATTGTAGTCGTTAGTGATTAGATTTTCTGCTTGCATGACATGCCTAACTGAATTTTATTCTCTTAAGAGATAATAATGGCAGATTTTATTTGCTTTGGTATATGTGCCATTGCAAACTTACATCACTAATTCTATTTTATTTTCTGTAAAATACACTGTCTCTTAAACGTGGTTCTCAACCTTTCATCCTCACCAATACACATAAAATTGACACACTTCCATCATTAGTAATTTTTCATTATGGCAGTAAGTAGTGAAGTGTATGTTAGCCTGGGGTCATCCAGGAAACTCAGTTGGAAGTAATCCAGAAAATCACAAACTAGCTTAAGGGCAGAGGGGAAATTACTGGCTCATGTTGAAAGGTGGGCTGACTTCACATATAGTTGTTTCTGTCTGGCTTCATTCTCTGATAGGTTTTCTGAGAGGTGAAAAGATGGCTATTAATAGCCCAAGTCTACATGACCCTCCTAGTCCGTAGCCTCAGCACAGGTTCCAAAGAGGACTCTTATTGACTCTGATTATGATCTGCGCATCCATGAGCCGTCAAAGTAGCCAAGGCAATGAAGTATTTTGTTGGTAGGCCTGGATTACATGTCTGTGTCTGGAGTAGGTTAGAAGCAGGGTAAGTTCCATTTGAACCACGTAGTCTAAACTGGATTCTTATACAGTGAAGGAAGGATGGTTCCCCTAAGAAAAGGATGTAGGGCCGACCCTCTTGCATGCCCCCTACCCCAAGTTAATAGTAATATTCTATGGGTGCACAGAGATGAAAAATCCTCTGGTGATTCTTATAGGCCTCTTGAAAGTACCCTCTCTTCCTCTGAACAGAATCACTGCTATAAACCACACTGACAGTAACGTAAGTATGCTTTTTTCTATACTCATAACACAGTAGGAGATAAAAATTTTTTTGTATGTTATGGTAGAAAGAAAAGTGGATAGAGAGCCAGAAGATTTTGAGTGTTGGTCCTGCCACTGGGTAGGCATATGTCTTTGGGCAAATCACTTAACTTATTAGATTTGTTTCTCAGTTATGAAATGAAGGAATTAGACTTAGGTACTTTTCATTTCTAAAATTTTATGATTCCAAGAATAAATACTTGCAGTATATAGCTGACCCTTGAACAACTTGAGAATTAGGAATGCTGACCCTCTGCACAGTTGAAAATCTGCATATAACTTTACAGTTGGTGCTCTGTTTCAGTGGTTCCACCTCCGTGAGTTCAACCAACTGCAGATCATGTAGTACTGTAGCACATACTTAGTGAAAAAAAATCTGCATATAAGTAGACCCACATAATTCAAACACTTACTGTTCAAGGGTCCACTGTATATTAACTATGGCAAATGGTTAATATTTTAAAGCTTATTCAAATAAATAAGAACACCAAGAAGCTCCAAGTAGATGTATGGGCAAAGAAGATAAACAGTGCATGCCAGAAAAAAAGAGGAATTAAATAACTATTAAAAAAGAAAGTTTAGCCAAACTAGTGTTAAAAAAAAAAAAGCCCACTCAACAACATTTTACATATTTTAAATGACCAAAATGAAGTTTCAAAAGCAATATATGGCTTGCTGAACCATGGAGAAACTGGTACTTATAATGCTGATAGTCTGGTTAATTTGTTTAACATTTTCTGGAAAAGAGCCATAAAAATGTTCCTTGGAGGACTTCCCTGGTGGTCTGTGGTTAGGACTCCGCACTTTCATTGCTGAGGGCACGGGTTCAATCCCTGGTCGGGGAACTAAGATCCCGCAAGCCGTGTGGCACGGCCAAGAGGGAAAAAAAAAGGTATTAAAAAAAATATTCCTTGGAGTATACTTAGGAAATGTTATGAAAGAAGAAAAAGCCTCACTCTACAAATATACTGTCTGCAGTGGTATGTATTGGGTTGGCCAGAAAGTTCGTTCGGGGTTTTCCGATGATGTTACAGAAAAACCTGAACGAACTCTGGCCAACTCACTGTAATAGTGACAGATTGGAAATTAAATGTTCAGTGGTATGAAGGTAGTTTGCTATATGATAAACTCGATGTTTCATTGTTGTTAATTAATATGAAGACAATGTTGAAATAGGAGGAAATGTCTGAAGAATACCATATTTTATTGAATCTCAGATTCTGTCATTTGTAAGATACCTTTATTTTATGAGCCATCAAGAAGGAAACACTCTAGCAATTAACCTTTGATACAATGTCAAATGATATGTGAATTGTTCATACCAGCTTCTTGGTGGTTTGACATGCCTGTCAAGTATTCTAAAGAATTTGGCAGTTTTTCTTCCCTTCATTTGTATTGCTTAGCATGAGACAGACAGTCTTTTCAGATGTTATTTCAATAACAACGTAACACAGTTTTGTCTCTTTGTGGAAATCCTCTTTCTTGGGTCTTATAAAGTGCTTGTTTTTTACCCCTGAAGAAAAAAATGGAATTGCAGGCATTCTTCTATCTGAGTTTTTGCTTCACCAATAACAAATTTACACCTCACTGTTCTGTTCCATGCCTTTCTACATAAAAATATAACCGTCTGTATTAGCCTTTCTAAAAACACTTTAAATCGCAGTTAAACTCAACGTGAACAACACAAACAATGCACATGATACAGTTGAAGCAGCAACACATCAACAGCATTCATAGGTTCGCACATGAGCAGGCAGTGACAGCTGTGTCACAAACGCTGCCTGGCTGCCAATGATTGTAAGACACATCGTGATTTCAGAGATGTTAAAATGTGAACATATATTAGTATTAAAAATGATGAAATAGGAAATATTAAGAGTAAAAATATATGCACTCTAGGTTAATATTATTAAAATGTGTGCTAATAGACAGATTATTTGTATTCTGTTTTTTCAGTACGAGTGAGACTATGTAACAAAACATTTCTGATGAAAGTGCAACTTGCTGATAAGAACCTGCTATATAAAAAATAAATAAAATAAAATTCAAAAATTCGAAAAAAATTGCAACTTGCTAAAAATGTAAATCAAAGGGATTCTGTTGTTTAACATCATAGATATGTAAATTTGGGAGAAAGGTAAATTTATATAATGTGTATATAGATTATTTTTATTAAAAGTAGATTATTCCATTTCTATTTTAGGAAACTCAAGGAAACACATAATATCTTTGAAGAAAGCTGTAGATATGACTTGCCATGGAGAGCCATCTCTTTATAACTCCTTAAGCATGGCTATGCAGACTCTAAAGTTAGTATTTTACACTTATTGTTTATAATTTATTTCAAAGTTTTTTGAATGAGTTAAGTTGAAATGATAATATGTTAATATGCGTCTCCATAAACCCAGCTGTAATGAAATCATTATTGAAAGAAATATGTAATGTCATTTATAATATTTAGTATGGTGTTGGTAAGTAATTTTTATTTTACATTTTAGTTGCTGAGGTATATCCTTAAAGGTTTTAGAAAAATATAATTAAAGCTGTAGTAATATTAGTAGTACAAAAGAAATATAAAAAATATTTTATTGAAAATTGATTGTATGTGGAATTTAATGTGGTATAATAACTGAGTTTGTTATACATTGGTTTTTATTAACTTATTTTGTAATACATCTATAAATTAATAGCACTTTTCTAGCAAGTTTAACTATGTGGAATATAGTTAAAGCCCCAAAGAAAGTATTCAATATATTTAAAGCTTATATATTTTATCCCTGGATAGTCTGTCCTGACTCAGATTTTTATACCTTTATATGATACTTTTTTAGTTTTGAAGTAGATGAGAAGGAGGTAACACACATAGTGAAGGTAGGCACAACAGCAGCATCCACAAGTGAAAGCTGAGCCTAACAATGAAAATATAAGCAGGAAAGCTATAAATAATCGATAAAGTTGCTCCAAAAAGCATAGAAATATCTATTTGGTATAGAGGAGAACAGTTCATCACATCTTAAAATCCCGTAAACCATCATTGAATTAAATGGTACACAAACATTACTGTTTATGAATATTATGACTGAATCAACATGAGATTAAATTGTCTTTAAAAAAGAAGTATGTTACTATTTTCAAGCCACACATATGCACCTTAAAGTTGATTCCTATGGTATTGTCACACTTTCCAAAGTACACTTTAGACTTTGTATGAAACAAATCTATTAGAATGTAAGCTTCATGATGTCAGGAACCTTGTTGGTCTTCTTTATCACTTTATCCCCAGAACTTAAAAGAGTATTCAAGAAATGTTTATTGAATGAATAAGTGAATCAATGAATTTTTTTTAAGTGTGTAGCTAATTTTAGAAAAATTGGCATTAAGGTTTTTAGAGTATACTCACAATTCATTCCTTTGTAATACTGAAATAAATGGGGTTATTCTGCAGTCTAAGTGTGTAAACCATGGGTACTATTGTTTCTGAGTTAAGTTTTTTATTAGTGTAATTTGTTATACCTAATTGGAGTGGTTTTTATCTTTCTTTAGACACATGCCCGGACATACAAGTAGAGAAGTCCTAATCATCTTTAGCAGTCTCACAACCTGTGATCCATCTAATATCTATGACCTAATCAAGGTAGAACCAATAATTTCTTCATAATCAAAATCAAAGTTACAACTCTAAAGAGAATTCTATAGTGAATTTATTACTAGTTTTCAGAACATTCTATTTTTCAAACACATTAATTATTCAATTTTTTTTCTTCCCTCAAAACTCACCATTTACTTGGATTTTACGAAGACCCTAAAGGCAGCTAAAATTAGAGTGTCTGTTATTGGATTGTCTGCAGAGGTTCGGGTTTGCACTGTGCTTGCTCGTGAAACTGGTGGTATATATCTAGAATCTTCAGTATTTACTCATAATTACTATGTAAAGTAACAATCTATTAATTAGGATGTTTTTATATGTTTTTTTAAGCTGCTAAACTTAAATCAGTTCATGTGCTGAAGTCCAAAATATGGGTAGTTACATTAAATATATTACCAATTCTATAAGATATCATCTCAGAATGCGAGGAATTTTCAGTAGTTATGTCAGTGTTCAGAGGAAGCATTATAACTCTTGAAAAGCTAGAAATTTTACTATATTAATACTTAGTGAAGAACTTGTAACTTGGCTTTAATTAAATTGTAATTACAGTTATTCCTAGAGAAGTCAATTTAGAGATGTTATTTAAATAAAGTTTTTGAAAAATGATAATTTAACTTAAGAACTTACTTTGAAAATGAACATTTTCAGATGGTAAAACTTTTACAGAATTATATAGAAATTACAGTTCATTCTTATGTCTGGAAAGCTGTTGTTTCTTCTCTTTTACTTCTCGTCTTGTTAGGCACATACCATGTTATTTTAGATGAAAGCCATTACAAAGAATTGCTGACACATCATGTTAGTCCTCCTCCTGCTAGCTCAAGCTCTGAATGCTCACTTATTCGTATGGGTAAGTATTTATTTTGTGTTATTTAATTAATTAATTTTTATTTTTAATTTTCTTTTTGGCCGCACCACTTGCAGGATCTTAAATAGTTCCCCAACCTGGGGTTGAACCCGGGCCACTGCAGTGAAAGTGCCACGTCCTAACCACTGGACCGCCAGGGAATTCCCTGTTTTGTGTTATTTTAAAATAGACATTTAAAAAAAATATATTTTGACTCAAGCTAGACTTTCTATCTCATTTGTACAAGTTATTTTAACGTTTAAGAATTTCTTGTATTTAACTTAAATGTTTTATAATTAGAGAAAATTATGCTGTTGAAGCAATTTTGGGAAATACAGAGAAGTAAAAAGAAAATTAAACTCACTTGTAGTCCTGTCACTCAAGGAACACTACTGTTTTTTTTTTTAATTGTTAAGGTTAGAAAGGTATAAAGACACTGTGTTTATAGAGAAATTCTTGTATTAAGAAATCAAAAAAGCTATAAAATCTGCTGTACTGTTTTATCAAAGCTGTGTTATACAATTATTATTTTATAGTAAACATTTATTTGTAAATTGAAATTGAAAAAGCCCAACTATTTTGTAATTTGTAATTGAAAAAGCCCAGCTTTTTCAATACAAAAAGAGACTCCTGGGGCTTCCTTGGTGGTGCAGTGGTTGAGAGTCCGCCTGCCGATGCACGGGACACGGGTTCGTGCCCCGGTCCGGGAAGATCCCACATGCCGTGGAGCAGCTGGGCCCGTGAGCCATGGCTGCTGGGCCTGCGCGTCCCGAGCCTGTGCTCCGCAGCGGGAGAGGCCACAGCAGTGAGAGGCCCGCGTACCAGAAAAAAAAAAAAAAAAAAAAAAAGAGACTCCTTGTTTAATATGCATTTTTAAACTGTCAGTGAGATGGAATGCTTTTCTGCCTTGTTTTTGGCTATTTATAGTACTGTTCAACCTCTCTTTCCTGTTTCCTCATCTCACGTGATATTAGTATCTGTTTCATTGTGTGTTGCAAGGATTGAGTTAATACAGACCAAGTATTTAGAGTAATGCTTGATATAAACACTCAGTACATTTTAGATATTATGTTGGCTAATCTTTTCGATTTACTGATACATTTCCTTAGCCTATCTTAAAGTTATTTTTAAATTTATAATAATTCTCCAAATTGATTTATTAGAACCATTTAGGAATATCAACCCATTTTCAGTCACCTGATGCAAATGTTTTTTCAGCTGGTCATTTTCCTTTACTTTTATTTGTTTTGAAATGTAGATAGGTTTAAAATTTTTATATAGAATGAAATGTCTCTTTTTTTATGGTTTCTGCTTTTCTTAGACTTCTTTTCAGAATTTAAAAATATATATGGAAAATAGACTGCATGGATTTGGACATTCCAAAATTTTAAACTAGAAGTATGTTCTTATATAAAATGAAAGTAGACTATATTATAGACTCCTCTGTTATATCAGAAAGTATTTAAAAATTACACACATTTTCTTTTTAAAAAGCAGTGTGTGTTAAGCGTTGTTAAATTAGAAAATATGGATATGAACTTTAGAATCTGAGGCCATATGTATGGACAGATCTTTCCCCCATTTCCTCTACTATTAATTCTTTTTTAAACTGGGAATTACTGTCAGTTTGACCGTGCTATAATAAACATATCTAAAAGGCAGGAAAGAGAACTTTTGCACAACTTAGTGGGCTTTCTGGTAGGAACATTTTTAGGTTTCTATTACTAGAATTTTTCTGTTTCCTTGAGGAAAAAAAAGTAATACATTTTCTTCTGTGAAGGATTTCCTCAGCATACCATTGCTTCTCTGTCTGATCAGGATGCAAAACCCTCTTTCAGTATGGCGTAAGTAAAAACCTTGAAATTGTCCGTGATAATGTTTTTACATTGTTAAGTCCTTCCTGTAAGTTATAAATTTAAAAGATGGACTTGAAATGTAATGGCTTTTGTAGAAGATTACTTTCTATGTAGCTGTAAAAAGGAGTGAAAACTATATACTCCTGTAATATTACTAAGTAAAACAGTAAGGTAGAGAAAAGTGTATAGTGTGCTACCGATCATCTAAGAAGAGGGTGGAGGTTTGAGTAGATACACATACTTGTTTATATTAATAATAAAAATAGTAATGAAACCAAAAAGTAAAAGCTAAAAAAATGTTTACTAATGCAATGTGTGGAGAAAGGCAAAGAGATAGATCCTAGACTTTTCTGCATATAACTTGTTTTAACTTTGGAGCTTTACATTTTACATAATTATAAAATAAAAGTAAATTTAAGAAAGTAATTCTTAAAACTCATAAATAAGACTACTGTCTTTAGATATAAAAGTGTAATAGGGACTAGATTTACACTTCTGTCTCCTTGCAGAAAACCAAACAAAATATACAAAACTGTGTTTTTCGTACATTGGACAACAGGCAGTGCAGATAATGATCCCTGCAAGACGAGAAACAAATGAGGTGGGCCCTATAATTGCAGCTTACTGCCTAGAGAGGATTTCCAGGCTGCTGTGCAGGGAGGGAAGACCCACACAGAATCAGGAGGTTTTGCTCCGTTCAGAAACAAAGTTCAGAGTTTGGGGGGCGGGGGGTGGAAGCAGCTACCATTTTGCAGGGCAAAGTACTCGAGAGTAAAGAGCTGCACAGAGAGCTCTGGAGAGCTTCCTCTGAAGCTCCCCGTGAGTCATTAAATGAGTGTTGATCTGTACATTCCTGCCGGGAATCTCCTGGAGGCCAGGGAAAGAACTGGAGAGGAGCAGCAGAACAATCCCTAGAGCTCACATGGGGCAGGGAGTAGTTCATGTTACCACTAGTCAGTGTGGAAAGGCCTCTTAACACCGCAGGCATTGAATAGAGTCCACAGTAATGAAACCAAGTTAACTCTAGACTAGCAGCTGTTCTGGACAGCCTAACAAACTTAAAAGCAAGTCTTGGCATCATACTATTTCACAGTTACTTAAGTATATTCCAGAAAAAGCCACAGTGTATTTAAGGCAATGCAAAAAAAAATCCAGCACCCAAAACAGAGCAAAATTCACAATATCTGGCAACCAATCAAAAATTGCCAGTCATGCAAAGAAGTAGGAAAGTATGACCCATAACAAGGAGAAAAATCGTAGAATGGAAACATATCCAGAAATAACACAGTTGATAGAAGTAATAGGTTTGGTGTTAAAATGATTATTGTAAATATACTTCATATGCTCAGGAAAGTTGAGGAGTACATGAGTATGATAGGAGATACAGAAGATAGAAAAAGGACCCCAATCAAATTTCTAGAGATGAAGAATACAGTGTTTTAGATGAAAAATAAGATGGATTAGGATTAACAGCAGATTAGTCACTGAAGAAGAGAAGGTGAGTGAATTCAAAGACATTAATGGAAACTATTCAAAACAAAATGCAGAGAGGAAAAAAAAGACAAAAATGAACAGAGTGTAAGTGAGCAGTGAAACAACTTGAAGGTTTTAAAATCAGAGTGGCTTTTGCTCTAACTGCTCACATCTTTATATATCACTTTTTAAAAAGTAATGTTTCCCCCCACAGGCATCTGGATAGCAACACTGAGCCAGGACTTACATTAGGAGGCTATTTCTGCCCACAGTGTCGGGCAAAATACTGTGAGCTTCCTGTTGAATGTAAAATCTGTGGTAAGAAACCAACTGTTCATGATCCAGTAAATTAATCTTGAATAATTTC
The DNA here is from genome assembly GCF_951394435.1 of Stenella coeruleoalba. Taxonomy (NCBI): domain Eukaryota; kingdom Metazoa; phylum Chordata; class Mammalia; order Artiodactyla; family Delphinidae; genus Stenella; species Stenella coeruleoalba. The sequence continues at coordinate 55,451,875 of NC_137148.1, forward strand.
TTACCTATATTGCTATTAAAATAAAGATAACTATTAAGCTCTGCCTATGTTTCTGGATTTAATCTGTGAAAAAAGACATAGATTACTTTTTTTCATTGTGTGCTTAGTACTCCATTTTAAAAATAAACATGGCATTCTAAAAGAGTTTCCTAATTCTCTTTCTGAAAAAAATTATGTTCTTTAAAGGCAGTGCAGTAGATCTAGTAGATGTTTTTGCAGCTCTTCATAAAATAAATATATATAAGGAGAATGAGAAGTTAAAGTAACAGAATTGTAGAATTTTATTTAATTTATAAGTAAGGAAATATGCCAAGAGAGGTCACATACTTAGTGACTGAACTAAGACTCCATCCTGGAGTCTCATTTTATGGCCACAGGTAAACTAAAGAAATGAATGCCTGCAATCCTAAAAAAAAAGAACTTGAAAATATTTAGTCTAAGTTATATCATTTGACATGTCAGCCATCATCTTTATGAGGTTTGGTTTATTAAATATGTCTTTCTGCTTTATGTGTTAGGTCTTACTTTGGTGTCTGCTCCCCACTTGGCACGGTCTTACCATCACTTATTTCCTTTGGATGCTTTTCAAGATATTCCCCTGGAAGAACATAATGGAGAAAGGTATATGAGTTTTGAGTAATTTGTATCTGTTACAAGTGGTAATGTTTGAATATATTGTTACTACATTAAAGAGTCATATTCACTTGGTCACGATTACTGCTAATATAGAAAATGAGATGTAGAATGCCTTGTTTATGACTGAAATGATTCTTTAAACAGATCTGGATCTCCGGAGATCTGTTAATTTCCCTAAACCCATTTATGTGTAGTAAGAGTGGTGGTATGTTGGTAAATCAGCTCTCCAAAAAGAAAAAAAAAAAGCCCCGATTTGTAGCATTTGCTGATTTCCATGGTGTAAAACTGGAAGATTTATCCAGAAGGCCTAATATCAAAATAATATAAAAAATAAAGAAAAGATCAAATGAAGAGTATGAAAGAAATATGCAAGGATATTTTCTGCTGTCGAAGGAAAAAAATTTCTAGATAGAAAGGGACTGTCAAGTGCCTGACATATTGAAGGCAGACCTGCACTAAAGTGTATCATTGTGAAATTTCAGAATACACAGCAAAATACTAACCCTAAACATTTCTGGAGAGGGAGAATTGGGTCACATGACCTGGAATTAAAATTGTTTGGCTTCTTGTGAGCAACACTGGATGCTGACAGGGAGCAATTTCCTTCAAAATTTGGAATGAGAATTATTACCAACCTGAATTATATACCTAGCCAAGGTATTTAAATGTAGGTAGAATAGGAACTTCCCTGGCAGTCCAGTGGTTAAGACTCCGTGCTTCCAATGCAGGGGGTGTGGGTTTGATCTCTGGTCAGGGAACTAAGTTCCTACATGACGCGCAGTGCAGCCAAAAAAAAATATGCAGGTACAATAAAGATATTTTCAGACTTGTAAGGTCTCAAGAGACTTTCTTGGGAAGCTGTGGAAGAGATGATTCAAAAGAATTGAGAAAGAGAATGAATGAAAGAGAATAGGAATATTTACCTAATTCAAAAGTAGCTAAAGAAAGCTGTAGGATGACGTCCTAGAATGACACTTGTATGTCAGATATGGAGAACAGTCAGTCTAGTTTGGAGAAGGTCAGAATGCTCCAGGAGAGATGTCACCAGAGGATGGAAACTATAGAATTCCTGATGTAGCTGAACATAACAAGAGGATTATTTAGACTTCTCAGGGATCGGTTGGGGCTGAGTTAGTGGTAATTAGAAAAGTTAAGCTTATGAATAACAATACAGTTATTAACTCCAGGAGAAAGTGTTTTACAGAGAGGAAAATTTGTATGGCATGGCTCAGATGAATATGTCTATGTAGTCATAATAAACTAAACATTTAATATTGTTCTATCCAAAATGACTTAACAAATGTCATTCTCAATTCTTTCTATGTAGTTATGTGTACCCATTGCTGTTGGTTCAAGATAGTTGAAAGAGAATTAAAATCTCATCTTCTGTAGTGGCAGGATCATAGCCAATGGCCTATGAAAAAAAACCAAGAGGTAGCACTATGAGCATTTGCTCTGGAAATGAAGTGGGGGTGGTTAGGGACAGAACTGCTCTCTTTTGTCATAAATTTTGAGAACTTTTAATTCTTTAAACCATTCCTTGAAAATTAAGCCCTTAGGCATCCATTTTTATGATAAATTAACTTCTATCCATCTAGACTTGTACCAGCTGTCTGCTGTCTTTGGGAAAGTTGAAAAATAATCATGCAAATCATTTTCTGTAGGTCTTAATTCCCTTGCAGAATACAAGCTGAGAAATCATACTCATACTTAACCTTGATGAAAATAAAATAAAATTTGTTTAAGGAAGATTTTAAGCTGTCAGATGACCTTGGGATTTACTGTGGAATTTTCTTAAATTACTGGTATTCTTAATTCTTTCTCCTAAAAATCATATGTAAAGATAATTACAGTTGACCCTTGAACAACACGGATTTGAACTGCAAGGGTCCACATACTTGTAGATTTTTTCCATAAATACATACTACAGTACATGATCCACAGTTGGTTGAATCCTTGGATGTGGAACTGCTGATATGGAGGGTCAGAGAGCCAGAGGGCCAACTGTAAAGTTATACTCGGATTTTTGACCTCGGGGATTGGTACCCCTAGCCTGCGTGTTGTTCAAGGGTCAACTGTACTTATTAATAAGAGAATTCTTGTTGAAATTTTCCTGAGCTATTTTAATGAGTGAGTCCTTAACAAAATGATTCTTAAACTTTCTTTTTCAGATTTTGTTATGCCTGTCAGGGGGAATTGAAAGACCAACATGTAAGTTCATGTGCTTTGTAAATATTAAGTATTGTACAATAAATATTGAGGAAATAGTGTTATAAGTTTTCAATAGATTGTTAAAGACCAGGCTCATATCAGGTTATTCCTTAGAAGTATAACAGTAGGTAGAGATAAAATGGGAGCTATTACAAACAGTTGTTTTGTAATTCTGCATTCTAATTTTGCTATAAAGATATTTTAGTACTTTTTTTCAGTTTGTAAGCTAAACTGAAATACTGAAATACTAGTTTGGAAATACTAAAAGTTTTTTTCTCCATGTTGTACTTTAGGCACTCATAACTTATTTTGAAGTTACCATTTAAGGTGACTGCAGACCAAAGGTTATTCCCCCATTGTGCCACTGAGAAAATATTTTTTAAAATTTCGATGGGGCCAATTTGAACATATAAACTTATATAAAGTTGCAAATAAGATAGATCACTGTCTAGTTTTAATTTTTTGTTAATTTAGTTACATGTCCATATTTAAAACTATACTTTATAAACTATATCAAATATTAGTTGAAAGGATGGCTTGTTTTATTCTACTCTCACATTTCATAAAACAGTTGTATCGGAGTTTCCTGGTGGTCTAGTGATTAGGATTCGGTGCTTTCACTGCCGTGGCCCAGGTTCAATCCCTGGTTGGGGAACTGAGATCCCACAAGCCTTGAGGCATGCCAAAAAAACCCCCCAAAAAACCCAAATATATATATAAAAAAACAATCAAAAAAACAATTTTATTAAGTTTTACATGCCTCTTTGACATCAGTAGCTGCATCCTCACTAGAACCACTATTTGACTCATTTGAAAGTTTTTAAGAAGACACCATCTATTTTAAATAAATTTATCTTATTTTTATTTATTTTTGGCTGCATTGGGTCTTTGCTGCTGTGCGTGGGCTTTCTCTAGTTGTGATGAGTGGGGGCTGTTCTTTGTTGCAGTGCGAGGGCTTCTCATTGCGGTGTCTTCTCTTGTTGTAGAGCACGGGCTCTAGGCGTGCGGGCTTCAGTCGTTGTGGTGCACGGGCTCAGTAGTTGTGGTTCGCGGGCTCTAGAGCGCAGGCTCAGTGGTTGTGGCACACGGGCTTAGTTGCTCTGCGGCATGTGGGATCTTCCCAGACCAGGGCTTGAACCAGTGTCCCCTGCACTGGCAGGCAGATTCTTAACCACTGCGCCACCAGGGAAGTCCCCAGGGGACTTTAAGGACTCAAAAACGAAGTTATTCCCTCATTTCTTTTTTTTTCTTTTATAAATTTATTTATCTCATTTATTTATTTTTGGCTGCATTGGGTCTTTGTTGCTGTGCGCAGGCTTTCTCTAGTTGCAATGAGCAGGGGCTACTCTTCGTTGCGGTGCACGGGCTTCTCATTGCGGTGTCTTCTCTTGTTGCAGAGCACGGGTTCTAGGCGCATGGGCTTCAGTAGTTGTGTCTCGTGGGCTCCAGAGTGCAGGCTCAGTAACTGTGGCACACGGGCTTAGTTGCTCGCAGCATGTGGGATCTTCCATGGACCAGGGATTGAACCCATGCCCCCTGCATTGGCAGGCGGATTCTTAACCACTGAGCCACCAGAGAAGCCCCTTCCCTCATTTCTAAGGAATACTTTTTTGGAAGAAATTAATTGCCTTCTATTTGAGAATATATAGTACATTGGAACTAATAAAGTTGGTAGGTGAGTAGGGAAAAAGTGATAGAGATATAAAAGAGCAAAGCAACTTGAATGTCTTCTAACTATGCTGTACCTAACTTTTGGAAACTACTTTTTAAATTTAGTTTTCTTCTTTTCACTGCAGGTCTATGTTTGCACTGTGTGCCAAAATGTTTTTTGTGTGGACTGTGATATTTTTGTTCATGACTCTCTCCATTGTTGTCCTGGCTGTATTCATAAGATTCCAGCTCCTTCAGCTATTTGATTCCAGCATATAATACACATTGAATGTGTTAAAAAGACATTTGCGACTGTAAATAAAATGATTCTTTAGAAGAAACTCCAGTGAAGAACAGTTCGAAAGGAAAGTCTAAGAAACCTATTACTTTAAAGCTTCCTCTGTAATGATTGGTAAAGTATTTACTTAATGGTGTATATCTAATACCACCATTTTGGTGGTTTGTTATCTGAGACTGGCTTACCTTTTATAGTTCAGGTTAATGAAGTATCCTTGTTAGCCTCACTCGGGTTCATACCCAGGGACTGTTTAACTTAATCCCCCTCAACTTTCCCACCCTGGGTCATCAGAAAAATGTAGGTGAGAATGTATGATGAGGTCCATGTTTCAGGTTCAATGAAGATATACTGTTATAGGCAGGACTCTCTCTAGGATATACCCTTCTGAGAGTGAATCAGGTTTCCATAGCAAAGGTATGTTTATTTTAAATCTATGAACTTTAGTCACTCTAGATTGAGTTTAACTATGATATTCATGATTTTATAAATAACAATTCTTAGTGAAGAATGTTATCAGTAAAGAAAATGTAATCCCACCCTGGAGAGTCTATTCAATAAATCTTGGAGGAAGCCCAGGAATATGCATTATTTTCAGTTTTTTTTAATATATATATATATATATATATACATATTCTTTTTCAGATTATTTTCCCTTATAGGTTATTAGAAAGAATTATGTATTTTTAGCAACACATGTGTGCACACACACACTAAGACATAATTTGACCAAAGTACACATCTTTCTCCCAAGAGTCATACTCTTTGCGCCTAGACCCAAATGGTTCTTTACAAGTAAACAGACTTCGGCTCTAGGTAACCAAATTAACTGCTGTCTTCTTTCCTTTTGCTCTGTCCACAAGAGGTATCAGTGGCTTGAAGGAGATGCCTTTAACATAATCAGAATATTTTATCTCCCCCTACTTGAAGTAAAAGAAAGGCCATGAGTAGGCACCTCTTGAAGAGTTACTTAGAAATATATTAGACACACACTCACAGTACTGTATATAAAAGGGACATTGAGTGCCTTTTTGGGGGCTGCTTTATCTCTTTCTACAATTTTGGGGTTTATTTGTATACTTGATAAGGTTAAGGTGAATATTTTAGTTAGACATAAGGAGGAATTTCTAGTCTCAAAATTATAGAGAGGGCTTCTCTGGTGGCACAGTAGTTAAGAATCTGCCTGCCAATGCAGGGGACACAGGTTTGAGCCCTGGTCCGGGAAGATCCCACATGCCGCGGAGCAACTAAGCCTGTGAACCACAGCTACTGAGCCTGCGCTCTAGAACCCACGAGCCACAACTGCTGAGTCCATGTGCCGCAACTACTGAAGCCCATATGCCTAGGGCCTGTGCTCCGCAACAAGAGAAGCCACCACAATGAGAAGCCGGCACACTGCAACAAAGAGTAGCCCCCCACCACCACCACAACTAGAGAAAGCCCGCGTGCAGCAACGAAGACCCAATGAAGCCAAAAATAAATTAATTAATTAAAAAAAATTATAGAGAAAATCCTGGTTTGTTTTAGATTATAGAAATAAAAATGGTGATCTAATAATACTGTAAGTTCTGGCCTTAGTTTCCCTCATGGAACTCCACAGTGTACTACAATAATGAAGGAAACTTTTTAACATTAGGAACCTTTCTGAATAGTATGTCTTTCTGAGTTCTGTTTGATTAGAAAACTCCTTAAAGCTTAAAATTCATTATGAAAATTAGATTCATTTTAAATACTTTTGAATGTATACATTTCACTTCATATTCTTTTTTATTTTCCTGAAAGTCGTTTTGTTTTAACTGAAGCATTTAGTCCATTTATATTTAATGTGCCTACTGATACATTTTGGTTTAAATCTACCATCTTACTTTGTGCTATTTGTTTCAACTACTCCATCTTCGTTTTTCTCTTCTTTCTTGCCTTATTTTGTTTTTTTTTTTTTTAATTTATTTTATTTATTTTGGGCTGTGTTGGGTCTTGGTTGCTGCGTGTGGGCTTTCTCTAGTTGCGGTAAGTGGGGGCTAGTCTTTATTGCGGTGCGCAGGCTTCTCATTGCGGTTGCTTCTCGTTGTGGAGCATGGGCTCTAGGCACATAGACTTCAGTAGTTGTGGCACACGGGCTCTAGAGTGCAGGCTTAGTAGTTGTGGCACACGGGCTTAGTTGCTCTGTGGCATGTGGAATCTTCCTGGACCAGGGATCAAACCTGTGTCCCCTGCATTGGCAGGAGGATTCTTAACCACTGTGCCACCAGGGAAGTCCCTCTTGCCCTTTTTTGGATTGCTTGTTTCCCACCATTCTTTGTTTTCCTAAACTAGTTTGGAAATTGTATACTCTATTTTTATTCTTTTAGAGGTTATTCTAGAAATTACAGTACACGTAATTCCTTAACTTGGGTCCTCTAGAAAGTAGAACCTCAGGCAAAGGTGAAAGTATTGTTGCTTTATTTGGGAGATGCAGATCTAGGGAAGTATGGTTAAGGAAAAAAAGGGAAAGTGAGACAAGGAGAAACAATATGTTATCACAGTGGCCAGGCTTGATAACAAACTGTGAAGAGTCATAGGAGTCTCCCAGCAAGTGTGTTCACTTAGAGTTTGGGACTTCTCCAGAAGGTTTACAAAGAGAAGCTGCCCCTCTGCACAGTCTGTCGAAGGGAGGAGGGGAGGGTAATGCAATTTCCTAACTTCTTCCATTTCCCACTAGCCAAGGCTTGCCACACAGGGCTGTGTCATCTGGTCCTTTGGTAACTGCTAAGGGAGCCAGCTGTCAGGCTCAGTGGTGTGGCGTTGCAGCCAACTCTGGAAGGTCAGATAGGCTTGGTGTAGTTCAGTTTGGACTCCAGCCCGCTCAGGAAGCTGGGCAAAGGCAGCAGCAGTGCAGAGGAAGAGGCGGGCAGCATCTTGGAAAGAAGGGCGTGGCCAAGAGAATCTGAGGAAGCGCTGCTTCCAGTACTCCTTCATAACATCAAAACCTAAAGTTAACTTGTACCTTTACCCTCCCCACGGATAACACATTTAACCTCACTTTCCTCCTTCCTCACTTATTTATTATTATTGTTGTACATTTAATTCTTTTGGTGTTTCACTAGACATTTATATTTGTTTTAATCAGTTAGTATTTATTAAGATTTAATCACATATTTACCACTTTCATGGCTCTTGATTTATTCTTACATCTCAGATCTGTTGAGGATCATTTTTCTTCAACCTGAAGTACATTCTTCAGAACATACTAGTGTTCAGAATATATAGTATGCTACCTGTTATGTAAGGAAGAAGGAAAAATATATATTTGTCTTAGCAAAAAGAAACAGTGGAAAACAATAGAGAAAGTCTGTGAAACCAGAAGTTGGTTCAACCAATTGACAAATATTTTGCTAAGTTGGCCAAGGGAAAAAAAAGAAGACTCAAATTACTAAGATCGAGTGAAAGAGGAGACATCACTATGGACCTTACAAAAATAAAGATTGTAGGGGAATACTACAAACAGCTGGGGAAAAGAGTGAATTTTAATGGGTATAGAGTTTCTTCTTCGAGTGATGAAAATGTTCTAAGATTGATTGTGGTGATGGCTGTTCAACTCTGTGAACATACTAAAAACCACTGAATTATGAACTTTGAATAAGTTACATTACATGTACGTGAAGTATATCTCAAGAAAGCTGTCTTTTAAAAAAATGAGGGAATTCTCTAGCAGTCCAGTGGTTAAAACTCTGCGCTTCCATTGCAGGGGGTACGGGTTCGATCCCTGGTCGGGGAACTAAGATCCCACAAGCCGCACCACGTGGCTGAAAAAAAAAATTTTTTTTTTAAGTAAAAAGAAACACTGGAAGAATACATAGGGAACTAATAAAAATGGTTGCCTGGGGTGGTGGTGTAGCACAGCGGAGAGTAAGAATTATTTTTAAATATTTTTATATAGTTAACAATTTTAAGCCCTGTAAATGAATTAAGTATTCAAAAATAATAAAACTTATGGAATCCTGGGAAGTTGTGGTGAGGGAGATGAAAGTAAGGTAACTAAATGTTAGCTGTTAGTTGAGGGCCTGAAAGCAATCATGTTCATCAAATAAGGTAATAGGTATGGAACTGGAGGTTGGAGGGGAACTGTAATAAAATTTATTTTTCATTTATTTGGGTCATAGTGCAAACAATACATTTCCACCTGTATGTGGCAATATGTGCACTGTTTCTGTTTGTTGTGACCTTGTTTGCCCTTGAGAATAATTGCAAGGTGAAGATTGCAGTAGTATTTGGAGGCTGAAGAAGAGAGATAAGTAGATTAACAGCATGTAAGTCCTGTATTTAAGAAGCACCGGTAACCCACTGTATATCTGAGTACATGCCATAATCAAACACTAACGTATGGTGAAACAGTGCGGGAACAGGGCTTCTGCTGCTCGGAATGGCAGTAGGGAAGAACTGTAAACAGTTTGTAAGATTTCTCAATACTTTGTGAAATTCCTCATGTTTGTGGTCCTGTGTTCAGCTGTCTGTATCTCTGTAGTGATCGGCAAATTTATAACATGAAATAATTTCTTGAGTGGTGAGAAAGAAAGGGTACAACCAGCCCTTGGGAAGTGGGGTGGTGGAATCCCATGATCTTTAGTAGGTGATAGAATTTAGGTGAAAGGGCAAGAAGTTTGAGTCCCTGAGGCCTATAGTAAGGAAGAAAAGGGCACAGGAGATTGTCATGTTTCTGGGAAGTAGCCTCGGGAGTGTCCTAATACCCCTTTTGGGTCCAGTTCTGCGGAGCACAGGCTCCGGACGCGCAGGCTCAGCGGCCATGGCTCACGGGCCCAGCCGCTCCGCGGCATGTGGGATCTTCCCGGACCAGGGCATGAACCCGTGTCCCCTGCATCGGCAGGCGGACTCTCAACCACTGCGCTACCAGGGAAGCCCTCTTTCCACATTTTGTAATTCTCTTCTTGGGAGACTGATGGGGTTCTTATGGGATTTAAATTCTTGATTTCATGTGACTAAATTGTTATTTGAGTCACACCTCAGGCCAGAGCCCTGGAAGTAATGCACAGTTTGTTCATTTATTCATTAATTCACTCAACAAGCCTTGTACACCTGCTGTCTGTCTGATGAGACCCTAGCCGTCAGGATATAGACACCAGGAAGAAGACACAAACCCTAACCTGTGGCTCTGTGACCCTCCCAGTCTAAGAGGCAGACCTTTAAAGACATCAGCGTGGGGACTTCCCTGGCAGTCCAGTGGTTAAGACTCTGCACTTCCACTGCAGGGGCCATGGGTTCGATTCCTGGTTGGGGCACTAAGATCCCACATGCCGCGTGGCATGGCTAAAAAATAAAAATAAAAAATTAATTAATTAAAAACAAGTGTGAAAGTGCTAATGCTAAACCAAGTGCCTGGGAATGCAGAAGAGGGGCTGTAAAATGGGCTCAGAAGCAAATTCAGGTGCCTGAGGGGACCAGGCACATAATGCAAATATTTGAAAAGGGGCCAGGTAAATGCAAAGTGGTAGCATCTGGAAAGCACTGGTTCCATGTAAAGGAGGCAGCCTCTAGATGCTGGGCTCGGGTAGAAGAGAGATGTCGATTTCACCGTACACCTTTCTTTGTACCTTTTGAATTTTATACATGTGCATTTGTGTACATGTGCACATGTGCATTTGTTACCTAGTCCAAAAGAAAAATGTTTTTTCAAAGGAGGTAACTATTACTCAGCCACAGCCTATTTTTTCTTTCTGGGAATGTAGTTTCCCTCGGGCAGTATATTTTGATATTTAAACAGAAACTGAAAAACTGGATTTTTAAGTGAATTCTCCTAAGTTTTAAATGTTGACGTCTAATTTTTTAAAACCACACGGGCTAAATAAAACTTGCTTGCAGGCCACCAGTTAACGCACTTTGGCCTGGCCAGTCTCTTCTCTGTCCCTTATTAGGGCAGACTCTTTTAACTTTTAGGTGTCAGGCTTTTCTGGGATATACCCGTTTTAGGGGATAATTCAATTTGGATTTTAGGTATTTAGAATCGATTCTTTAGAGGAAGAGGGAACTTTTAAGGATCTCTGGAATCGGAGATTCTAAGGGTGGTGTCTGGATCAGTAGCAGCAGCAGCAGCATCGGGAACCTCTTAGAAATGCATATTCTTGGGCCCCATCACAGGCCTATTGAATCAGAGACTCTGGGAGTAGGCTTAGCAATCTGTGTTTTAACAAGTCCTCCAGGTGACTGTAATAAATGCTAAAGTAGGAGAAGCACTGCCTCTAATCATATTACAGAGATACATAGATAACTTAAAAAACAGGTTCCTGGTCATAGAATTCTTCTGAACTTAAAAAAAAAATTAACTCAGGTAGCTTTACAGAAACCAAATCCCAAACCTGGAATTGATTTTTCATTTCTTTAGATTCTCCTTAAGAAGTTATTTGTATTAGAATTTTTTTTTTATTTTTATTTTTTCAGTACGCGGGCCTCTCACTGTTGTGGCCTCTCCCGTTGCGGAGCACAGGCTCCGGACGCGCAGGCTCAGCGGCCATGGCTCACGGGCCCAGCCGCTCCGCGGCATGTGGGATCCTCCCAGACCGGGGCACGAACCCGTGTCCCCTGCATCGGCAGGCGGACTCGCAACCACTGCGCCACCAGGGAAACCCCTCAAAATATTCAGATAATACAAATATCTACTTAGAAAATTCAAGAGGATTTACAATCATATATTAAAAGTAGACCAGGGACTTCCCTGGTGGTGCAGTGATTGAGAATCCCCTGCCAATGTAGGGGACACGGGTTCGAGCCCTGCCAGGAGGATCCCACGTGCCGCACAGCAACTGAGCCCACGCACCACAACTACTGAGCCCGCGTGCCTAGAGCCTGTGCTCCGCAACAACAGAAGCCACCGCAATGAGAAGCACGTGCACCACAACGCAGAGTAGGAGCTGCTCGTCACAACTAGAGAAAGCCCGTATGCAGCAACGAAGACACAATGCAGCCAAAAATAAAGAAATAAAATACATTTATATTTTAAAAAGTAGATCAGAAAGAGTCCTATACATCATCAATAAACATTTAGAAAATAGAATAGTAAAAAAAAAAAAATTTCACAACGGCAACAAAATCTACAGGGTGCTACAGTAACTGTAATGTGCATTGGTCACAGATGTACATAACATTATAGATGAAAAGTAAGGCTGATTGGGCAAAATTTTACAGGCAGAACAATCAGCAGTGCAGAGAGGTTCCCTTGACCTCTTAACTTCCTGTAAAAAGAATTGCTGGTCTAGGAGCAGCTGGATGTACCGGGGAAAGTGTTTCAAAAAAACACTGTCCTTGTTATATGTGTTAATACAAAAGTTAGGAAGGGTCAGCTATTTAACAATGGTTGCTTCTTTGCTGGGTAAAAGGCCCTGTTGGACCAGAGCTTGGCTAGAGGAGTTCACATGCCGATGAGGCTGGTAACAGCTTGAAGACTAGGTAACTCAGCAATTGGCTAAACTACCAAAATGGAGAGAGCATGAGCTTTCTGGGACACCTGGGTTTGCCTTTCCTTAATATCTAGCCTTTATAGCAGCCAAACACAGTGGTTAAAAGTGCAGACTCTGTTGCCAGACTGTCTGGTTAATCTGAACCCCTTTGTGCCTGGGTTTTCTCATCTGTAAATTGTAGGTAATAAAAATAGCTACTTCATTTGGACTGTTAAAGGGGTTAAATGGACATATCTAAGGTTTTTAGAACTGTGCCTGGCAAGTAGTAGGCTCTAAGCAAATTTTAGTTATTATTGGTAATAATTACACAATATTATTGAAATGATTTTTAGAACTATAAACCCAGAAAAATTAAGAAAGCAGGAGGGGACCATCAGCATACAGAATATTTTAACAAATTTTTGGAAGGTGGAAACTCAAATGGAATGGTAGTAACCAGTGAAACAGACCAAAGGAGCCCACAGCCTGAATACACATGTAACCCCTGGGAGACTCTGTACCTTGTACAGAACCCTGGAGCAGCTGGGGGCCCAGAATGCCAGGTTGAAGGCGGACAGGAATGATGGGAAGGGCTGAAAATCAAGAGACTAAATTAAAGTCTCTGCATGAGACAGTTGACTCCATCCACCCCACCATCAGACTATTTAATATGCAGGTGTTATTAACACTGAGGCAAAAAATTAGTGGACTCTTCTCTTCTAAAAAAATGGAATAAACTGTTTCAGCTGACTTAGAGGAGCTAGGGTGGGCCCTGGGCATCCCAAAATGAAGAATACTTCAAGAACTGGCCATTCTGTGCTCAAGGAACACACCAAGTGAGCTTTCAGCTACTAGCTCTGACTTTACAGCTAACTTGAAATCATTTTCTGAGGTGTTTCTCTGACATTGAGGGCTTCTCCAGGGTAAATCTTGGCTCCCCAATCTGTTCTCCATAAAGTAAAGGGCTTAGGTTCAGGTCACACTCATGTGGCTTTTCATCAGAATTTTTGGCCATAATTTTGATCAGTCAGCCTTGAAATCGCCTAATTTTCAAACATGAATTGAAAACCAAGGATCAGTATACATTTGAGGAAAGCTGGTAATGTGAAAAATGAACAAAAAGGTAAATGGTAATTAGCCTTGGAGGAAACAGATCATTCAGGAGGCAGGTGAACTTTATTTGTATTAGTACTGATAAAGATAATTTGTATATCCGGACCCACAAAATGGGGGCTGCCTCAGTGGCCCAACCCAAGTCACAAATCTAAACCCAAGTCAGCCTGCACTTAGAGGAAACACCTGTCAAGGAAACCTAATATAAACCAATCTCAATCCCCCAACTCAGCTTTACCTAGTTTGCCTGACCTGCTAGACGTATAATGAATCCCTGACCTCTTAGCCAATCATGCCTCTTCTCTATAAAACCCACTCTTTCCCCCCATCCCTCTGGAGCAGCGCTGTGAGACACTGTGCTCCCCCCAGTCTATGGATTGCTTTCCCTTGACTGGAGGACAACAAACTCATTATTAAGTTGTTTTAATTTTGTCATTTGACAGCATAGGAGAGGTTCATAAAAGATTGCATTGGCTAAAAAAATCAGATTGTGTGAAAATAAGAAGAAAGAGCTGGGGGAAATTGAAAATATAATTGCTGAACTTAATAATTACTGTTGGTGGGACTTCCCTGGTGGTCCGGTAGTTAAGACTCCGCGCTCCCAATGCAGGGTGTCCAGGTTCCATCCATGGTCAGGAAACTAGATCCTGCATGCCGCAACTAAGATCCCACGTGCCCCAACTGAAAGATCCCGCGTGCCGCAACTAAGACCCGGTGCAGCCAAATAAATAAATATTAAAAAAAGAATTTTTATTGTAAAGTTGGAAGATAATGAAGAGGAAACCTCCCAGAAAGTAAAGCCAAAGCACGAAAGAATATGTGAGCAAAAAAAAAAAGATACGAACTTCAGTGATAAATTCCCATCTGAATAATGGGAATACCAGAAAGAGGGAAAAGAGGATAGTAGGCAGTAGGGAATTACCAAAGAAATTATAGAAGATAATTTCCCAGGGCTGATGGGATGCCCACACGTTCAGCTTGAAACAAGTCCACTGGGTCCAATGAATGTAGAAAGACCCACACTGAGGCACAATAACTTTGAAATTTTATAACCCACAGATAAAAGAGAAAACCCTAAAAGATACCAGAAAGATGGAAACTGCCGTCAAAGAAATAAGACTTATACTAGCACCAGAAACGTTAACCAATCTTAAATTATTTAGAATAAAACACTTCCGCTGTGGGACTTGGTAGGTTTTGTGAGACCTTTTGGTTCCTGACTAAGCCCTGCTGACTCACCACCCTAGACCATTTACTGGTGATTTCTCAGAAAACTGCAACTTGTTTTGAGTTTCAGTTCCTCAAATATGTTCTCACTGCTTCCCACTAAAAGACAAAGAGAGCCTTCGTATTTACACTATGCATTCTCCTTCCATTTGACCGGGGCTCTGGATAAACCTCTAGGTAAGTAAATTACCATCTCTGGCAAAAGTGCTTTTCTTCCACACCTAAACTTATGACCCTCTTATTTCTCTTACTCTTGTTTCTCTCTTTGGAGGCAAGAGGACAGGCACTGGAGTCATACAGGTGTGGATTTAAATCCTTTGCACGACACAGCAGCATCACTGGCACTCATAGCACTTGTAATTAATGAGCATGAAACCTGGAGAGGGCATTGGAGATCTTCTCTCCTCCTGGAAATGGCCTGGATACCAGCAAAACTGACCACTGAACTTTGCTGTAGAAGTGCAGGATTGATTCCAGCTGGTTTGTTGCCACCCTGTGCTTATTTACCTCCAGGGAGGCCTGGAGCCATGGTGTTGTCTGTTGGCCAAACCTAAATGAAACATACTAACTAGTGATGAATGTAGCCCTGTGCTAGGATCTGAGAGACCAGGGGGCAGCCCGTACCAGCTTGTTTGAGACTGGTCAGGCAGCCTACTTTGGGCCACGTGACTGGAGTGGCATAAAAGACCCCTCCTCAGGTGACAGTGTGGTTTCCCTGAGACCAAGGTACCTTGCACATATCTAGGTGGTTCATTACCTAAAATGAAGCATGTCCTGAACAACGGAGAAAGGGTCCTAGAAACTGGGGCTGGAGTCTGAGACCTCTCTGATGTTTGCCTGTATTTTTGTACCTTATCCTCTACCTTTATTAAATTCTGAAGTAAGTATACTGTGTAGGGGCTTGTGAGTTTTTTCAGTTATCTGACCCTGTGTACTTGCTGAAGTTGGCAGTGTGAATGGGATAATGGGAACAATTTTTTTTTAATTTATTTATTATTTATTTACTTATTTTGGCTGTACCGGGTCTTAGTTGCAGCATGCGGGATCCTTTTTTTTTTTTTTTTTTTTTTTAGTTGTGGCATGCGGACTTAGTTGGAGCATGCATGAGGGATCTAGTTCCCTGAACAGGGATGGAACCTGGGCCCCCTGCATTGGGAGCGTGGAGTCTCACCCACTGGACTACCAGGGAAGTCCTGGGAACAGTTTTTGACTTAATTTAAATGCTGGCTCCGGCTTTGTTTAGGAGAAAAAAAGATGAAAAGTGGGAGAAAGACGTAGAACCACTGATGCCAGGTTGGCTGCTGAGGCCATCCTGGTTTGAATTTGCCCTAGTACTATAATTATTCATGGGAAGAAAAGCACAGCAATGGAATATTTTTTTTTGCTATTTTTTAAAAATTTATTGAAGTATAGTTGATTCACAATGTTTCAGGTGTACAGCACAGTGATTCACTTATATATATATATCTTTTTTTAAGATCCTTTCCCATTATAGGTTATTACAAGATGTTGAATATAGTTTCCTGTGCTATATAGTAGATCCTTGTTGTTTATCTATTTTATATGTAGTAATGGGTATCTGTTAATCCCAAATTCCCAATTTATCCCTCCCCTGCCCCCAGCAATGGAATTTAAAGGTGATAGACCCAGAGCCAGAAGAACCAGCTAAATAGGTTGAAACAGAAATAAGGACAGAGGGAAAGTCAGCCAAGAATAGTGAGGCAAATAAGGAAGTCCTCAGCAGCCAGCCTGGCATCCCTGGTTCTAAATCTCTTTCCCACTTTTCATGGTTTGGGCTGTTTTGGCAAAAATGAAAGTACTAAGAAAGAGCCCTAGGCTGCCAAGTCCACCAAGCTTTGGCCGGTTCCTTCTGTAAAGGGAAGGAACATGATACCAGAGGGAGAATTGGGCAGATATTTCTTTTGTTTGGAATGTGACCCTCATCTGATATCCACTAAAGGGACTCTATGGGAGAGGGCATGAAGAGACAACTGAAATGAAGGAGCTCTTCAGTCAAAAAGCCAGGTAACCTTGTGGACCGATAGAGCTTCCTGAGGAACCATTGCTGAAATGTACTGAACATATTAGTGACAAAGGAGCTCTTTTCCTTGCATTAGGTACTGCCAAATGAAGGGCATGCTTGGGCTTAATCAAGATCTTCAATTAGCTGCAACTGTTGCAGAAATGTGGGTAGATGGGCAAATTCTAAATCAGCTGAGCTGGATTAAGGCGGGGCACATAGAGCAAAGCTGGTAGAGTGGAAATATTCAACTCCACCTATAGGTATTAAGTGGAATACCTTGTTGATTCTTGAAATGTTGAGAATGCAAGCACACATCTTTGAAGTTGTTATATGATGATATGGGTATCCCCTATTTTATGCCTTTAACTTAAGTGACAATTGAGGCTCTGATAAGGGGGCCTCCAACTGTTTGGACTCCATAGGTGACCTTACTGTTGAGGGCAGGATAAAGGTCTGCTGTCACAGACCTACTTGCATATTTGCTCTGAATTGGGCTAAATGATGAGCAGAAGATCAGTGTTATTCAGAAGAAAAAACAGAAAGAATAAAGGGTTGAAACAAACCTCAGGACTAGTAAACCAGGTGGCGATGTTCACGAACATTTTCTTCCCCTTTTCAGAAAATGGCCGCCCAGGAGAAAGCCCCTGACGAGAGGATTTCCCAGTTTGATTATGCTTTGCTCCCGGAGCTGTCTGGTCTTCTAGGCATAGATATGCTTCAATATGTAAAGGAAATAGAAAAAGAGGAGCAGAAAGAACGAGAAAAAATGCAAAAAGGCTTTAATTCTCAAATGCGTAGTGAAGCAAAAAGGTTAAAGACTTTTGTGACCTATGACGACTACAGTGCATGGACACCCCAGGAGATGGCAGCGGCTGGGTTTTATTTCACTGACATAAAATCTGGGGTTCAGTGCTTCTGCTGTAGCTTAATCCTCTTTGGTACCAGCCTCCAGAGACACCCCATGGAAGACCATAAGAAGTTCCATCCAGATTGTGAGTTCCTTTTGGGCAAAGACGTTGGTAACATTGCCAAATATGATATAAGAGTAAAGAATCCAGAGAACAAGTTGAGGAGGGACGACAAAGCAAGATACCAAGAAGAGAAGGCCAGACTCAAGTCCTACCAGAAATGGCCATTTTATGCCCAAGGGACAGCCCCAAGGGAGCTCTCAGCTGCTGGCTTTGTCTTTACAGGTAGTTTGAAGTCATTTTCTGAAATGTTTTGCTGGAATTAAGTTTAGGTTCCATGTTTCAGTTGCAATATTGTAAATCTTTCCTCACTTGGTCAATGTGTTATATTAGGTATAAGGTCTCTTTTATTAAAATTCAACTTCAGTAATTTCACTTTAGCTTTATTTTATGTGTAGTACATGTCAATTTACCAAAAATATATAAAAAATAAGATAGTGACTTTTACTAAAACTTTGGGCCTTAGACAATACTTGACTGGATTTCTAAGGCCCTGAAAATAAGCTGTGAGGTCAGCCTGACCCCAGTCTCCTTCTCACCCATCCTCCTTTTGCTGCTCTGAAATGATCTTTCTTTGATTCTTTTAATTGCAGCAGTATTGTAGGGTTTTTGTTTTTGTTTCAACCTTAAAGCTAACTCTAACATATAGGGCAAGTTGCATTTCAGAAAATGATACTTTGTTTGAATTATCCTAGCCACGCCATAAATGTTATGACAGATCTGAGTGAGAATTGTGATAACAAAAACAGCTATCATTTACTGAGTACCTACTTGGTGCTAGGCATGGATTAAGCACTAATACTAATCTGACAAACTTGCCCTTTCCCCCCATTTCACAGTTGACTTCATTGAGGCTCAAAGAGTTTAAGAAATGTGCCTAAGGATAACCAACATGGACCTACTGTATAGCACAGGGAACTCTGCTCAATGTTATGTGGCAGGCTGGATGAGAGGGGAGTTTGGGGGACAAAGGATACATGCATATGTATGGCTGAGTAGCTTTACTGTGCACCTGAAACTATCAAACATTGTTAATCGGCTGTACTCCAATATAAAATAAAAAGTTAAAAAAAAAAGAGACAAAATATTTCAATTCATCTCAGGTACACTGCATAGTGCTTGGCACACAATGTATGTTGGATATATCAAATGTTAATTGTTACTATTGTTAATTAATTAATAGCAGAAGCGGAAGAAATTCACCTTGATGGTGTTACCCAAGTTGGACCCAAGAAGAAAATTTAAGAGATTTCTGGTATAGAATTCCCCAGATGTCACAGTGTGCTTATCACTTATTTCTTCAAGATGTTACAGTTAATGTCCTAATTGACATAGAGACTGAAGCAGAGTAAAAAGCAGAAAAAACGGATCTTTCTGTCGTGTTCAAAAAAGTTGGAGTCTGTAGTTTGATTGTAATTTGCCTACCAGTTTGTGTACCATTTACATCTCAAAATGCCTTAAACCTCAAGTAAGTTTTCTTCTTAGTTTTGAAAGCTAGTGTGTTGATCCCTTTGTAGTTCCCCTAAAAACAGTTGTCAGAAAAGAAAAATATACTTGTCAAATGTGAAGAAAAAAAAAGAAATGTGCCTAAGTTTCCACTGGAATTTCATAGCAAAGCTACAGCTTAGGTCTTCTAACCACGCTTTACTTCATGAGTGCGGGGGATTCCTCTGCTTCCCCACTACTTCAGTGAGCATACTGAGTCCAACAGCTTAGAGTTCTGTGTGTGCCTCATCTGAGAGGTGGAGTCCCAGGCTTCGGAAATGGTCACTTAGGGCAGTGGGGCTGTGGATGAGGATTCAGCCAGATGAGAGTGTGAGTGGGCAGATGGGATGGAGCGTGTCTCATTCATGCACAGAGCAGTCAACTTCTGGAGACACCCCTTCTGGACCATTTCATGGTGCTGTTGCCGGGCAATCTAAGTGTCTTCCTTCATATGCAGGTAAACGTGACACTGTACAGTGCTTTTCCTGTGGTGGCTGTTTAGGAAATTGGGAAGATGATGATGACCCCTGGAAGGAACATGCCAAGTGGTTCCCCAAGTAAGTAGATAAATATTTTTTGCTTGTAATTTTTTTTTAAGACAAAACAAAACTAAAGGCAAGAGTCACCTTCCCAGAGTAGAACCTTCAGTTTTGATCTTTCTCTCTCCTAAATTGGAACACTCCAGGATTTATTCAAGCAAGAAAGCCCTGATGATATCGTGAAAATTTTTAATTATATAATTTCAAAATAGTTTCTTACTGTTTTATTATCCAAAATACTAAGATATGTTTTGCCAAGTATAAGTTTCAGGATCTGCCTTAATAAACAGGAATAATTTGCATAGGGATGATGTAAAATGGTACAGAAAGGAAGTTGGAAAGTAAGACAATGTTTAAAACATTATTACAAATGGTTTCATGCACTGCCGAATATATACCAAATGAAAACATTGTACTTCAAAAACTCAGTAAGAGTTTTGATTATTACAATGGTCTTGAGTTCTCTGCTTAGAAAATGAAGTGCTTTTAAAAATTATTTCTAATGTTATGTTTACTAGTATTTTCTACATGGCTCTGTATCTACCAAATACAGATTCATTCCCTTAACTATTTTTAAAACTTTCATTTTGGAAAATTTCATATACAAGTAGAGAGAACACTTACCGACACATGGCCAAATCATATGTTATCCATCTCTCACCCACTCCTTCCCCAGAAATAAAAATAACCAAATTATTTTAAAGCAAATCCCAGACATCATATAATGTCACTTGTTGGTATTTTAGTATATAACTGTAAAATATAAAAATATTTTAAAGAAACATAACCACAGTATCATTCTGTCTTCTAAAGAGGATTAACAGTAATTCCTCAATAACATCAAATACCTGAGACAGTGTTCAAATGTCCACATCCCCCCACCTCACTTTCTCTTTGCCATTGGTTGATTTGAATCAGGATCCAAACAAGGTCCATACATGACATTTAGTTGATATATCTCAAGATTTTTAATTTACAGATTTCCTCCTCCCTGACTTTTTCTTGTCACTTACTCATGAAAGGAGCCCCGTAGTCTGTCCTGTAAAATTGCCTACACTCTGTGTTTGGCTGAATGTTTCTGTGGTGTCATTTAACATGTTTCTCTACTTCCTGTATTTCCTATAATCTAATAATTGGATCTAGCAGTGTGCTTCGGCTCATAGTTTATTTCTTTAACATATTTGTCATACACCTACCACATACATGCAAAGAAGTTTCTGGTTGGATCGTAGGTCCAACCAGACCTACAATAAGTCATCTTTCACATGGACAGCCATGCTCACAAAAATGGAAGTATGTCTGATATGTTAAGTGAAAAAAGCAGTATGCAAAATAATGTGTAGTATAAGCCTTTAAAACCATTCAGCCTACATATGGACTTGTTTGAAATATATATAGAAAAAGTTAAGAAAATATACAGACCAAACAATCGAACTCTTGAGGTTTGGGTTTGTCAGGAGATGAGGTGGAGAGGGATTTTCATATTTTACTTTGTTCACTTCTATCTTGTTTAAATTCTGGGAAACAAATGTGTATTTCTTTTATGGTTGAAAAGAAAGTGAGGGGGTGGGAGGGAGGAAGGGAACAAAGGAGAGAAGGAAGAGGGGAAGAGAGAGAGATGGAGAGGGAGATTGGAAAGGGAGGGGAGCTCTTCCTGACAAGCAGATGAGACAGTTATAGGGATACAGGAAGCCAGATGGTTAAATACTTTGAATGTCATTCTGGTTCCTTGACCAGTCAAGAATAGACACCCAGCCAATCATACTGAGTGTTGGCAGTGAACCACATGGGTGTGTACCGAGTGAATATCAGCCCTGGCTCTTGGGCACCTGTCGTAGCTGTAGCCTCGACAGCTTCACTTAGTCTCATGGCCACAATGCTTAGTGTCACTGGGTTATACACTGGACAACTCCCAGCAGCACCATTCACATCAACCATCATGTGATGGTCTAACACCAACAAGAGTTGCACATCCTGTCTTGGGTGGCCCTGGTCCACCTTCTCTGACGTAGGACTGAGGGAAAGGTGAGAAGCATAGGGAGAAGATGTGAGTCCAGCACTCAGCTCCAGAGGTGGAAGGAGCTAAGGTCTGCTGCTATCAATACAAAGGGCAGGGCAGAGTGCAGAGGCTCGCAGATACACAGAGCCGGCCACTTGTGACCCCCATTACTGACCCTCTGAGTCTCGTGTGTAAAAATGAAAATGATAATCCACAGCTTGTAGGGTTGTTATAAGGGTGATGAGTAAAGTATATGGCGCAAATGCCTTGTAAAAACTCCTGTGTATTCCATGACCATTTGACCTTCCGCCTATTTGTCGTCATGAGCATATGCTTAACCACTACATTTCAGAGCTGGAATTAGAACTAAGAATTCCCCGGTTTCTTGTTGGTTGTGCTCTAACCTTAGCAGTTTGGGCATCAATTTTGGCTTTGTTTGCTGCTTTTATAAACTATGGACACAATGTCTGAGTCTACTCCTACTCATTAAAACGTAGTACTCAGTGTACTAAATAATTGTAAATCAATAAAATAAGCTGATCTTTATTGTATTTTTTTAAACATTATATATATATTTGTAATTTATTTGTTATTTATTTTATTTTTGGCTGTGTTGGGTCTTTGTTGCAGTGCACGGGCTTCTCATTGCAGTGACTTCTCTTGCTGCGGAGCACGGGCTCTAGAGCACAGACTCATTAGTTGTAGCTCGCGGGCTCTAGAGCACAGGCTTTAGTAGTTGTGGCACGTGGGCTCAGTAGTCGTGGCTTCCGGGCTTAGTTGCTCCACGGCATGTGGGATCTTCGCGGATCAGGGCTCGAACCCGTGTCCCCTGCATTGGTAGGCGGATTCTTAACCACTGCGCCACCAGGGAAGCCCTTTGTTGTCTTTTTTTAAAGAAGTAGTGTCTATCGAGCACCTTCTCAATCCACACTAAGCATGTGGGGAGGGCCCTGTCCGTCATGTGCTATGCGGATTGTGTACGAATTTGGGTTGCGTACAGGTGTGGGGCACTCCTCGGAAGGATCTGTACATCTAAAACTTGGGGACCTTAGCTACCCAGAGTGGTGGCCCTAGAACAATATATGACTCACCTAGTGGAGTTCACTTTCTCATGTCTGTATAAGAGAACAGTGGCAAGATTGATCACTTCCCGTTAGTGGCAGAACTGGGACTAACATTCTGGCCTCCTGACTCTCAGCCCTCATGTTACTATAAAATCACTAGAAAGCAACCTTAAATTTGAATGAGAGAGATTTTTTTAAAGTTAACTTAAAAATTGCTTCTGGGGCTTCCCTGGTGGTGCAGTGGTGGAGAGTCTGCCTGCCGATGCAGGGGACACGGGTTCGTGTCCTGGTCCAGGAAGATCCCACATGCTGCGGAGCGGCTGGGCCTATGAGCCATGGCCACTGAGCCTGCGCCTCCGGAGCCTGTGCTCGGCAACGGGAGAGGCCACAAGAGTGAGAGGCCCGCGTACCGCAAAAAAAAAAAAAAAAAAAAAAAAAAAAAATTGCTTCTGTTTTGTGGAAAGGAATGTTTTATTTTGTTTTTTTAAATTTATTTATTTATTTTTGCCGTGTTGGGTCTTCGTTTCTGTGCGAGGGCTTTCTCTAGTTGTGGCAAGCCGGGGCCACTCTTCATCGCGGCGCGCAGGCCTCTCACTATCGCAGCCTCTCTTGTTGCGGAGCACATGCTCCAGACACGCAGGCTCAGTAGTTGTGGCTCACGGGCCTAGTTGCTCCGTGGCATGTGGGATCCTCCCAGACCAGGGCTCGAACCTGTGTCCCCTGCTCCCCTGCATTAGCAGGCAGATTCTCAACCACTGCACCACCAGGGAAGCCCAGGAATGTGTTTTCAAAATGTATTCCATATACTCTTTTTAAAAAATTCAATTTATTAATTTCCATTGTATTTTTTTTACAGAGTAGTGATATATGTTTTTCAGTGGATGAAATTTATTATTGTTTGTTATCCTTGCTGCCAGTAACTTTTATTTAACCACAGGAACTAGATATAGTCACCATAGTTTAATTTAACAAAGAAAACCCCCTCCAGTCTATATATTACTGTAAATCTGTCTCTTTGATTGAATTATATTTTGTTTCAAGAGAGAAGATAATCTGAAGATTTAGTTTTAAATTATTACACATGTTGTTAATGGAAATAATAATTATATGAGAATAATGATAATTGTCATAAGTTTTGGGGTAAATTTTTTGACAGTTTTATCAAAGTAAAATAAAATTGAGCAATTTAAAGCACACAACGCAGTAAGTTTTAACAAATGTCCATTGTGTCACTGCAGTTATATAAAGATACAGGACATCTCTATTACAGTATCAGGGTAAATTTTAATTCTGTTTATTAATTATAGATGTGAATTTCTTCAAAGTAAGAAATCCTCAGAGGAAATTACCCGGTACATTCAAAGCTACAAGGGATTTGTTGGCGTCACGGTAATTTACAACAGCACATTTTTTCTCTAGTTGGCTTTTGAGTACCTATTATCTGAATGAGAAGGGGGCGGCATCACTCTTTTGTCATGGGCTCTCCTTCTTTCTTCCCTTATTTCATTCTCCTACCTCCCATTGGGCAGATTGAAGAAAAGCATGTTCACTTGGTCAACTAGAGCCCTTAGAATTTTTTTTCAAGGCTGCCTTTTGATTGGTCTGTCTGCCTTCCTGGTAGTCTTACCCTCTTTGACTGAGGTCACTTCCCCTAGCTTCCCTTGGCCACCCCCATCTGAGTGCCCGCATAAGACATTCAGACCACTGCACACTACCCACAGTGGGCCTCAGAGCTCGTTACTTTATGCTCTATCGTGAAGGCTTCCCTAGTGACAGGTGATGGGAAAACCCAGCTTAAATTGCTTATGCAAAAAGAGCGAATTTATTGGCTAACACGACTCAGATGAGAACCCTGCAGAAAACATGGCCTGAAAGTGGGGGAGGAGTGTTTCTTCAGTTAGCAATCTGGGTGCAGTTTTCAGAGAAGAATCAGTTACTCAATACCTAACCACCCTTCTGAATCCAGTTTCCTTCCTATATCTCATACTTCTCATTAGTCAAAGGACCTCTGTGATATCTTGTTGTAACTTAGCTTTTGAGTTGGATCTCTGGAAAAACCGACCCGGAGACGGCTTCCTGTTGAGTATAAATAAACATTCACAGTATTTTTTTCTTCCCTTTACGCTGCATAAAAAATTACAACATTAATAGAAATACTAATTAAAGGAATAATTCTCTAACAACACTGACACTCAATCCAATGAAACTTCATTTGGGGGCAGGGTTGGAGGAGGGAGTTCTTTTAATTTTTATTCATAGATAGTTGTATGCTCCAAGTCGATAACTTGAATTTTTTAAAATTGAGGTATTGATGCACGATATTTGTTTCAGGTGTACAACACAATGATTCACAATTTTTAAAGGTTATACTCCATTTATAATTACTATAAAATATTGAATATGTTCCCTGTGCTGTACATTAGATACTTGTAGCTTATTTGTTTTATACATAGTCGTTTGTAGGATAACTTGAGTTTTAATTTTCTCCAGGGAGAACATTTTGTGAATTCGTGGGTCAGGAGAGATTTACCTATGGCTTCAGGTAAAGATTCAGACGTATTTCAAAAAGCTTTGCTTGTTTATTTCTTCTTTTGCTTTTTCTTTTTCAGCCTAATTTTTTTTTTTTAACCCCTCCATTTTCCTCCTCATTTTATGGTGCCATAGTAATTTTTTAAAACATTTCATTAGAGTTTCTGGTCTCCTGGATTGACTTAGTTTTTTAACATAAATGAGCATAGGGAAATATGTCAGGGTTGGGTCCTTGACTGAATTTCCTTTAAAACAATTAAGGTTTCTGGATAAAATGGTTTTGAAAACATTCTTAAATGGATCAGTGTCTGTTAAGAAATTAAATGTGAAATAATAGAAAATAAATATTGGTCTCTACCCCTAGTTCCTGGCAGAGAGCTCCTAAAATCCATGTAATTTCCTAAGTGATAACATCACGAGGTGCATCTCTTGTTCTAATATTGGATCTTTGACGCTGTCCCTGACACAGGGCTCCTAAAACCTTGTAAACTCCTACGTGATAAGAACACTGGGAGCGTCTTCGGTTTCCAATGAGGTGATTCTGGGTGAGCTCCTGGATGGCTTCTGGATGGGAGCTGGTCACTGGAAAGAGCAAGCCATGATTAGAAGTTTGAATTTTCAGCCCCACCCCCTATTCTTCAGAGCAGGAAGAGGGGTATAAATGGAGTTAATGATCGATCATGCCTGTGTGAGGAAGCCTCCATAAAAATCCCAGTAGTACAGGTTTCCAGGAGCCTTCAGGTATGTGAACACATCCACACTGGGAATGTGACACATTCCAACTCCATGAGGATAGAAGCTCCCAGATCTCACTCTACTAGCCAGTTCATGTGGCTGTTCATCTGTACCCTTGATTATATCCTTTACTAAACAAACATAAGTGTTTCTCTGAGTTCTGTGATCCACTCTAACAAATGAAATGGGGTAGGAGCAGTGTTATGGGATTGAGCCTTTAACCTGTAGGATCTGACACTACTAAGTAGACAGTGTTGGAACAGAGTTAAATTGTAGGACACCCGGCTGGTGTTGCAGAGAATTGTTTACTGGAAGAAAACCCCCATACACCTTGTATCAAAAGTATCGTGAATGTGATGGTAGTGTGAGAGTAAAGGAGACACACAGGAGGAAAGGACTGAGGTTTTTCCAGTACATTAAGTCATATTCCAGTTAAAACTCAAGTGACAGCAGGCATCCTGCGGCTAAGTGGAATAATGAAGCAAGCTTTCAT
Organism: Stenella coeruleoalba; assembly: GCF_951394435.1. NCBI lineage: Eukaryota > Metazoa > Chordata > Mammalia > Artiodactyla > Delphinidae > Stenella > Stenella coeruleoalba. The sequence continues at coordinate 55,478,266 of NC_137148.1, forward strand.
CTTAAGGGATTTTGCAGTATCTAATTTTATTAACATATTTAATAAACATAAGTTGGTTTTCAGATCTTCAAAGGGTGCAGAAGACAGGAACCAAACCCCAGGGCCAGCCCAGTGTGGAAAGTCTAATAGAAACCACTGCATAGAGTGGATACCCAAAGGGCAAGAAACAAATGTGCCCGCTCTTAAGGGAGCTGCAAGGAAAGCTTGCCTTTCTCAAATCTGATACGAACTTGGGGTGGAAGGGAAGCTCCTCTAGCTTTTTCTTGCTTTATCCTGATGCTATGTGGTGAAAAGATAATTAGAAAATATTTTATTATAAAAAAATTTAAATCTATATAGAAATAAGACAATAGTAAATCCCCACCATGCATCTACCACTCTGCTTCAACATGTGGTCAGTCTGGCCTTGCCTGTTTCTTCTTTTTTAATCCCCTCCTTCAATTATATTGAAGCAAATGCCAAACATATTATTCTGTCTGTAAATATGAAAGGATAATTCAAACACTGATACTTGCAATATCAAAGCTTGCTGGTCTCACCATACGCTTTTTATTCAAGTGTGTTGCAATGGCAGCATCTTTGCTAATGAAGAACTCCGACTGGACTCTTTCAAGAACTGGCCCCAGGCATCCCCTGTGGGAGCTGCAGCTCTGGCCAAAGCAGGTTTTTTCTACATGGGTGAGTCAGCAGTTTGCCCCAGGCTCTTGCCTTGCTGCCCATTTAAACCCCACATACACTTCATGATCCTGGGCTCGTATTTAACTAAGCTCAACAATCCCTACTTCTTTTCATTATTCCTTTTTCTTTTAAAAAAAAATATTTATTTATTTATGTAGGCTGTGCTGGGTCTTAGTTGCAGCGCATGGGAGCTTCATTGTGGTGTGCGGGATCTTTCTTTTTAGTTACAGCAGGTGGGCTCCTAGTTGCGGCATGTGGACTTCTTAGTTGTGGCATGTGAACTCTTAGTTGTGGCATGCGTGTGGGATCTAGTTCCCGTACCAGGGATTGAACCCGGGCCCCTGCATTGGGAGCGCCGAGTCTTACCCACTGGACCACCAGGGAATTCCCTCATTATTCCTTATATATTCCTTTTCCTTTCTGTGTCAGATGGCCATACCTACCTATAAGAGGAGCTGGGACGTTTAATTTTTTTCTGGGTAGCAATGTGCCCAGCTGAAAATTGGGGTTTCTGTTACTATGGAAGAATGAGAGATAACTAGGAGTGTGGATAGCAGTTTTTGCCACACACTCCTTGGAAGAGAAAGTAAGGAAATTGCTTTTAATGATTCCTAAGCATGTAGAATCTTCCATCGGTTCATAGTATTCTCTCTTGAGCTGCTGGTCATCAGGGAGTTCCACTCTGTAATGCACAGAGAGCGGGCAGGTTCCCCTCAGCTAAACCTCTGCCTGAGGTACAATAAGGTGAAAGGATATTGTGTCCTTCCTGGGAACCTTGCTGGCCTTCTTCAGACCAAACACACATGCTAAGTTACAGTGGAGGTCCATGTGGACCTTTTACAGAGGGGTCAAGTCAAGAATACCACAGAGCAGTACAGAGTAGGGGAATGTAGTGTTCACTCGAACTGACATGTTCCACTGGTACAAAAAATCTTAATGCCTCACAGGCTTAAGCATTTGGAAAGGCGGTGTTCCACCCTTTCTTCCTGCTCTCTCCATTCTGTCTTCCTCTTGCCAGCCTTCCTCTAGGACCCTCTGTCCAGTGTCCTCACCCTCTTCCTTTTGAACCTCCTCCTCTCCCCACAAATCCTAGGCATCTCACCCTTTTGGGGTCTTGCAAGCTCTAGGACCTCCTATTTTTATCCAGACACAAAGGGAGGTTTTCCTCTGCTCTGGCTTTACGATGCCTACAGGAGTCCAAGAAGAGAAGGAAGATGATGGATGCTCCATTTCTAGTTCAATCTTTTGGTAGATCCAAATGCTAATTTCCTTCCAAAGAAATAGAGTCTCACATGAAGACTTGATCCTACTTCTAGTGGAATAAACCTAGCAATAATGTAGTAAGAGGCATTTGCTTCTTCACGAACTTACTTACATGAGAGTTACTATATTTGATCATATATATTTTCCTGAGCTCCAAATATTTTCTTTCTGATTTATTCATTAAATAAATAACTTACTGAGTGCCTAGTAAGTCCTAGGCACTCTTCTAGGTCCATGAGATTCATTAGGGAGCAAAACAGGAAAAAATCTCTTCCTTCATGGAACTTCAATTCCACATTCTGATTTGCAAATCTCTTGCTCCATAGAATGAGGAGGGGACAGGGAGAGGGTGTTAATCAGTGCGTGGTACATAGGAACATTGAATGTTACTTGTTCATGACCCCATTGGTGAGAGAAGAGCCCTAAATAGAATATTTCCTCACTGGTGACCCGATTTGTGACTTTGTCACAAAATCTGAATGAAAGTGCAAGTAGGGTTTTGCTAATAAAGGCCTGGTAGTTATTATGTGTGTCACTCGACAAATACACTGGCCAGTGGCACTGATCAAATTTCCTTACTTCTAGGTAAAAGCGACTTCGTCCAGTGTTTTTCCTGTGGAGGATATTTGTATAAGTTTGAGGAAGGTGATGACCCATTAGAAGAACACACCAAATATTTTCCCAAGTGAGTAGAATGAATGTTTAGTGTCTATGAATCTGGATGTATTGATACTTTAGCAATTTTCCCCTCATTTTATATTCTGATTAAGTCTTTGCCCACCTCTCTGATTCTTACGATGAAGGATGAGTCTTTCTCTCTTTCATGCCCTTGCTTTCATGACCCCTTTCCCATCTAGCCTTCCTCTCACTATAGTCACAGCACAGTTTTGGTTCAATCATTATTTTCACATTACATGTTTACATTAGCATGACTTCATAAAGGCAGAGCCTAGTAATAAATAATTTACCTTCCCTCCCTGTACCACTTCCAATTTTTGTAGTAAGTAACAATTGTCTTATTAGTATGTTTGCTTAGTTTTTTGGTTTTTGAGGTGAAATTCACACATAAACTATTTTAAAGTGTACAGTCCAGTGGCATTTAGTACATGCACAATGTTATGCAACCACCCCCTGCTGTCTAATTCCAAAACATTTTCATTATCCCCAAAAGAGAACTCTGTACCCATTAAGCAGTCATTCCCTATCTCCCCAGTGCACCCTAGCTCCTTAGAGCTACCAGTCAGCTTTCTGTCTCTATAGACTTACTGTTCTGGATATTTCATGTAAATGGAAGCATGTAATATGATCTTTTGTATTTGACTTCACTTAGCACCATGTTTTGAGGTTCATCCATCTTGTAGAATGTATCGGTACTTCATTCTTTTTTATGGCTGAGATATATGTGTATATGGATATATATGTATGTATTTCAGTTTCTCCATCTCCTCGCCAACACTTGTTATTTTCCTTTTTAAAAAATATACCCATTTTCTTAGTTTTAAAATGTATTTAGTACCAGTTCATCTTCAAATTCTCCCAAATGTTTAAAACTTGCTGTCCGGTCATTCAAACTTGTAAGATAGCGCACCATTTTCATTTTCTTAAAGGAGTCTATTGTGAAGTCTCTGACCTGCTTCAATATGAACTATTTGTCCTGTAGTCACCCTAGGATCCTGAGATCGTTCTTCACGGTCATCCTAGGGATTCCTATTGCCTTTCTCCTGTGTTGTAGCTCCTGTTTCCTGGATCTACTGTCACCCTCTTCTTGGTTTATTCACTCACTGTGTTGTTGTTTTGTTTTGTTTAATTGTGGAATTGGATTATGTCTTTTTATTTTTTTAATTAATTTTTATTAGAGTATAGTTGCTTTACAATATTGTGTTAGTTTCTGCTGTACAGCAAAATGAATCAGATATATATATATATATATATATATATATATATATATATATATATATATATCTCCCCTTTTTTGGATTTCCTTCCCATTTAGGTCACCACAGTGCATTAGAGTTCCTTGTGCTACACAGTATGTTCTCATTAGTTACCTATTTTATACATAGTGTCAATAGTGTATGTGTGTCAATTCCAATCTCCCAATTCCTCCCACCACCCCCATTCGCCCTTGGTATCCATACAGTTGTTCTCTATGTCTTTTTCTGCTTTGCAAATAAAATCATCTATACCATTTTTCTGGATTCCACATATATGTGTTAATACATGATACTTGTTTTTCTCTTTCTGACTTACTTCACTCTATTCATTCACTTTGGAACACTCCTCCACAGTTCCCTGGGAAAGATTGCAGAAGCAATACATGTTTTTAGCTTCCATTTAATGCATATATCTGAATATTTGTATATATTTTCTCACACTCATTTGGTAGTTTAGCTAGGTGTAGAGTTCCAGGTTGGAAGTCATTCTAAGTTGAACAGGCATTGCTATATTTTCTAATAGCTTCCAATACTGCTGTTGAAATTCCATGTCTTTCTGATTCTTAATCCTTTCATTGCAAACTACTTTTTCCATCCTGGATGCATTTAGGATTTTCTGTTTGTTTCCAGTGTTCTAAAATTTCATGAATAAATGGCTACTTTTTAATATTTATTTTCTGTAGCTCTTTAACCTTTTTTTTTTTTTTTTTGGCTTATTTTTCACTCACCAAACTCTTCAAAAATGTTCAACTGTAAGAGAACATTTTTTTGTTTTCACTTTGTAATTAGTAAGTGCTCTTCCAGAAATAAATATTAATATAAACAGGTCTTAAATACTTCCACCTAATTCTAAGATTCTAAAGAGGATACAGTTTTGAAGGTGTTTTGACAGAAGTAGTTGTGTTTTTTTCTTTCTTATTTGGATTTAATATTTTGTAAATTTTTAAACAGTGGGGATATTCTTCTTAATTCTTGGAAAAATAAGCTAGGATGCAGTCTAATTTTATTTAGAACCTCTCCTGGACTCTATCAACTCCCTTTTTGTGTGGCATTTTTATTTCTCCTCTGCCTTTTTTGTTTGTTTGTTTTGTGGTTTTTGTTGTTGTTGTTTTTGTTTTTTGGTGCTCCATGTGAGGCTCAAATCTTCTGCCTCTTTTTTTTCTTTTTTTTTTGCTGTACGCGGGCCTCTCACTGTTGTGGTCTCTCCCGTTGCGGACCACAGGCTCCGGATACACAGGCTCAGCGGCCATGGCTCACGGTCCCAGCCGCTCCGCGGCATGTGGGATCCTCCCGGACTGGGGCACGAACCTGTGTCCCCTGCATCGGCAGGCGGACTCCCAACCACTGTGCCACCAGGGAAGCCCCTTCTGCCTCTTTTTTTTTTTTTTTTTTTTTGCGGTATGCAGGCCTCTCACTGTTGTGGCCTCTCCCGTTGCGGAGCACAGGCTCCGGACACACAGGCTCAGTAGCCATGGCTCACGGGCCCAGCCCCTCCGCGCCATGTGGGATCTTCCCGGACCGGGGCACGAACCCGCGTCCCCTGCATCAGCAGGCGGACTCTCAACCACTGCGCCACCAGGGAAGCCCCTGCCTCTTTTTTAAAATCACAAACTAGGATGCATTTAAAGGAGTACCTAAAATGTTTATGTATGATTTAAAGGACAATTAACAAAGAAACAAATGAACCCAGCACTAAAGTTAAGAAATTGAATATTATCAAGTCCTTAGAATGCTACTGTGTGCCCTCCTTCCCGATTCTGATTATATCCTTGTCCCTCCAATTCAGAGGTAAACATGATCCTGAAATTTGGGTTAATTGTTCCTTCTTCTCCTAATGGTTTCACCAACTACATGTGTATTATTAAACACATTTAACTTTGCTTATTCTTGAAGTTCAAATAAATGGAAGCATACTGCATGGTTCTTCTGTGATGACTGACTTATTTTACTCAAACTTTACACAAAGTTTTTGAGACTCATTCATAATTATGTATAGAGTTGCAGTTCACTTGTTCTCATTGCTATATAGTATATTGTTTTATGAATATGTAATTTATCCATTCTATTCTAGATTCAACATCTGGGTTGTTTTACAGAGTGTTGCAATTCAAATAATGCCACTATGAACCCTCCTGTACATAATTCCCAGTGCTCACATGTGTTTCTCCAGGATGCATAACCAACCATGGAATTGCAGAGTAATAGGGTTTGCACATACTCAACTTTATTAGATTATGCAAAACTTTTTTTGAAGTGGTTGTACTGATTTATATTCTCACTAGCATAGATGTTTCCATTCTGTCTGCTTCCTCACTAATTTAGTATTGCCCAAATTTTAATTTTTGTCAATCTAATTACTAATAATGTTGAGCATATTTTCATATTTTCCCATACAGTTTCCTTGCTCTTTTTCTTCAGGACCATATCTTGGCTATTCTTTGCCCTTTCCTCTTTCATATTCAGAGAGTACATGAAATGTCTCTCTTTATCTCTCATAGTACTCCTTATTCTTAAGTCTTTATCTGATATTAATATATGTAGCCACTCCAGCTTTTGTATAGTTTTTACATGACACTACCTTTTTTGAAATCATTCTACTTTTTTTTTTTGGCCACGCTGCGTGGCTTGAGGGATCTTAGTTCCCCGACCAGGGATTGAACCCAGAGAGCATCAAGTCCTAACCACTGGACTACCATGGAATTCCCGAAATCATTTTACTTTTAATCTATGACTTTATATTTAAAGTGAGTTTCTTGTAGGCAACATAGTTGGGTCTTGCTTTTTTTTAACAGTCTGACAATATCTTCTTTCTCTTTTGTTGTTGTTGTTTGTTTGTTTGAGTTTTTTTGGCCATATTGTCAGCTCGTGGGATCTTAGTTCCCTGACCAGGGATCTAACCTGGGCCCCTGGCCGTGAGAGCTCAGAGTCTTAACCACTGGACCCCCAACAAATTCCCCAATATCTGCTTTCTAATGGGAGTGTTTAGAACATTTACATTTAATATAATTATTAATATGGTTGGATTTAAATCTACTATTTTGCTATTTGTTTCTATTTATCCCATCTGCTCTTTGTTTCTTCTTCTTTTCCTGACTTGCATTTGAGTATTTTTTAGTGTTCCATTTTATCTCTATTGTTGGCTTTTTAGATGTACATCTTTATCTTTTTAGTACCTGCTCTAGAATCATAATGCATGTTTAACATATCACAGTCATGTTCAAATAATATTATCACAGTTGACATATAATGTATAAACCATATAACAGTATACTTCTATTTTCCCCCTCCTATTGTTTGCGATTTTGTTTTCATACATTTTTACATCACATATATTCTAAATCTCACAATATAGTATTATATCTTTGCTCTAAAAATTATCTTTTAAATACATTTTAAAAAGAGAAAAAATGTATTTCTTGTTTACCTGTTGAGTTACCATCCCTGGCACACTTCATTCCTTTGGGTAGAACCAAGTTTGCATCTGTTATCATTTTCCTTTTAACTGAAGAACTTCCTTTAACTTTTCTTGTAGTGCTGGTCTGCTTGGCTTTACTTGTATGAAAATGCTTGTATGTTACCTTCCTTCAGAGTCCTTTTCCTTGATGGGTCTATCTGCATAGTGACCTTGGACAGAAGCATTTGAAGTCCTACTAGCTATCTTCCTGTAGCTACCCTTCTATTCCTGGGCTCATCTTCAAGTAGGAAAATAAAAATGATGTGTCCTCTTGCTTTATCGCCTGCTTTCCTGTAATTCAGCAGCATAAAAATAAACCAAGATAATTGTTTCTAGTTTTATCATTTACCTACTGACATTTATAGTTCTCATCTATCCAAGTTAATGATTGTGGGTAGAGCTCTTTAGAATTTTCTTCCTTGGTTCTTCAGGCAGACATCATAACCTGAATTTAGATGGTATTTTATGTTCCAGTTTCATGATGTCTAGCAAATTGTCTTTAGAGAGTATGTTTGTGGCCATTCTTCAGTCTTCATATTGATGGAGTTTTTTTCTAAAATAAACTTTTTATTTGGAAAAACTTTTCGACTTAGAGAAAAGGTGAAAAGATAATACAGAGAGTTCCTATATTCCCACACCCAGTTTCCCCTAATACTAACACCTTATATTATCCTGGTACATTTATTAATATTAAAAAACCAACACTGGTACATTGCTATCAACTCCAGATGTTATACATATTTCACCATTTTTTCTACTAATGTCCTTTTTGTTGTCATTATTCCAGAATCCATAGATAGAGTTGTCTTCTCTATTTTTTTTTTCCTTTAGGTTCATTTTAGTTGGTCTCATGGATGAGTGTTAAATATGCTCCCATTCCACCAAATTGGCTGGTTATCCCCACCACTACTTTATGAACCGTTTATATCTCTACTGCTGAGATTTATAGTCTACATGTCTTGTTTGATAAAGACACTGACAGAATCACTGGAAATGTTAATTTTATACTTAATTTTTGCCAGTAAAACTCTCACAGTGTTTTTGAAAACCTAATGCAAATGCTTAATTGCATACAACTATTTTTAAAAATTAATTAATTACTTTATTTATTTTTGGCTGCGTTGGATCTTCGTTGCTGCGTGCAGGCTTCTCATTGCGGTGGCTTCTCTTGTTGCGGAGCACGGGCTTTAGGTGCACGGGTTTCAGTAGTTGTGGCATGTGGGCTCAGTAGTTGTGGCTCATGGGCTTTAGGGCTCACAGGCTCAGTAGTTGTGGGGCATGGGCTTAGTTGCTCCTCAGCATGTGGGATCTTCCCGGACCAGGGCTCAAACCCGTGTCCCCTGCATCGGCAGGCAGATTCTTAAACACTGCGCCACCAGGGAAGTCCCATACAATTATTTTTATAACTCTTAACTTTTGTGCTTAGTTGTCAGTTTCTCCACAATATGAAGTGCTCTGCAGAAGTGATTCCAGACCTTCAGAGCCATGGTGAACTTTCTGACTTAACGGTATGAACGCCACCTTGTTTATTTTCAGAGTGTGTGATCATGTGATTAAAAACTGTTTTTGAACAGGAACTGCTCATCATTAAAAAAATAAATAAATGAATTCTACAAATATCTGTTAAGCACCAATCATGCGCCAGTTGCAGATGGGGATGCTACAATAAACAAAACGTAATACCTAGTTTCATGAAATGTAGAGTCAATCCCTTCTACTGTGAGGCCCAGACTCGTTTGGACCTAAAAGTTGATTAGCATCCAGGCTACCTGGATTCCATCTGTGATCATCATTTGGAGGACAGTAAGGTCTGACTTGGTAGTTGGCTTTTCTCAAAGCTGGGAAGATATGTTTCTTTTACAACAGCAACCAACCAACCAAATCAAAAATACAGATTAATAGGTTGACCCCTTTTTAAACTGAGAAATTCTACATAGTTCTCTAGGAGATTAGCCACTGCCAGTTTAATACACACACACCCCTTATTTGAGGCTGTATGTTAGGTGTATTATGTTCGTCATCCCCCAAAAAGAAAACAAGGTAATTAGTCGTTCACTTGATTCATCTTTGCTCATCCCCCCACCTCCCTGAACTAGCTTATTTTTAAAAAATATTTATTTATTTTTTATTTATTATGTCTGTGCCGGATCTTAGTTGTGGCCTGTGGGATCTTTTAGTTGTGGCATGGAGGCTCATAGTTGTGGCATGTGGACTCTTAGTTGCAGCATGCATACAGGATCTAGTTCCCTGACCAGGGATGGAACCCGGGCTGGAGTCTTACCCACTGGACCACAAGGGGAACCCCTTAAATAGCTTATTTTTAAAGGAAGAAACATAACCTTCCTATATCCCAGGTATGTAATATTTAAAAAACTGTTGATAACTAAGATCAGAAGTTGCACCTAATGATTTCTGGAGGGTCCATCTTGCTCTAGACACTGTGATTCTAATCATCTGGACAGTAATCACAGCTCAAGTCACCCATGGAATGCACTGTTTGGATATCACCCAGGAGCACACGCTTGCGTGTGTTTGCAGATCACTTATTGTTTCATATTTGTAGCACTCCTCCCTGCAACTGGCGTAAATACTTGAGGATGGGTTGGGTTTAGAAAATGTCTGGTCCCTAATTGTAATTCAAAGCCCCACCCTCTTATACAAATGCTGATTTAATAGAGGATTTTCTTTTCAAAGGAAACTACAAGTGAAAGCAATCTTGAAGAGTCAGCAGTGAGTTCTGCAGTGCCAGGTAAGGATCTGGAAGTAGCACATGGGATTAGATGAATGTGTACATATATTTCTACATAGGGGATTTTAAAAAAGTATTTATAACTGTGCCTCCTTGCTTTTCTCCACAGAGGTGGCCCATGGTGAAGCCCAGTGGCTTCAGGAGGCAAAAAGTCTGAGTGAGCGCCTGAGAAAAGCCTACACCAGTGCCCCTTTCTGCCACATGTCTTTGCTTGAGGTCTCTTCCTGTCTAGCCACCGATCAGCTGCTGAATTGTGATCTGTCCCTTGCTTCAAAACACATCACCAATACTGTGCAGGAGCCTGTGGTGTTGCCTGAGGTCTTTGCTAACTTGAACTCCGTCATGTGTGTGGAGGGTGAAGCTGGTAGTGGAAAGACGGTCCTCCTGAAGACAGTAGCTCTTCTATGGGCCTCAGGATGCTGTCCCTTGTTACACAGGTTCCAGTTGGTTTTCTACGTCTCTCTTGGCTCTGCCAGACTGGACCAGGGGCTGGCCAATGTCATTTGTGACCAACTCCTAGAGACAGAAGGATCTGTTACTGAAACGGGCCTGTGGAACATCATCCAGCAGTTAAAGAACCAGGTGTTATTCCTTTTGGATGACTACAAAGAGATGTGCTCAGTCCCTCAAAGCATAGAGAGGATGATTCAAAGAAACCATTTGTCAAGGACCTGCTTATTGATTGCTGTCCATACAAACAGGGCTAAGGACATCCGCCGACACCTAGATACAATTCTAGAGATCAAAGCGTTTCCCTTCTGTAATACCCTCTATATATTACGGAAGCTCTTTCCAGATGATTTGACCCGTCTGCGAAAGTTTATGGTTGACTTTAGAATTAATGAAACATGGCTGGGAATTCAGAAAACTCCCTTCTTCGTAGCAGCAGTCTGTGCTAATTGGCTTCGGTATCCTTTTTGTCAGTCCTTTGATGATGTGGCTGTTTTCAAGTCCTATATAGAATGCCTTTTCTTAAGGCACAAAACTGCAGCTGACCTTCTCAAAGCAACTGTGTCCTCCTGTGGTGAGCTGGCCTTGAAAGGTTTTTTTTCATCTTGCTTTGAGTTTAGTGATGATGATCTCCTAGAAGTAGGGATTGGTGAAGATGAAGATCTAGCCATGTACCTGATGAGCAAATTCACAGCCCAGAGACTGAGGCCAGTCTATCAGTTTTTGAATGCTTCATTCCAAGAATTTCTTGCTGGGATGAGGCTGACTGAACTCCTGGATTCAGATAGGCAAGAGGATCAAGATTCGGGACTTCATTATTTGAAACAAATTAACTCAGCCATGATGGCTATAGGTCCCTATGCAAATTTTTTGAACTATGTCTCTTGCCACTCTTCAACAAAGGCAGGGCCAACAATTGTATCCCAATTGCTTCTTTTGGTGGATAATCAAGAGACACTGGAGAATATATCTGAAAATGATGACTACCTGAAGCATCATCCAGAGATTTCAGAGCAAATGCAGTGTCTCCGGTTGTTGTGGCAATACTCTCCAGAAAATTACCTTTCACTGGTTTCAAAACATTTACTGGCTCTGGCTGTAAAAACTGCTTATCGAAGCAACAGTGTTGCTGCCTGTTCTCCATTCATTTTGCAGTTCCTTCAAGGGAGAACCCTGTCTTTGAGTGTACTTAAGTTACAGTATTTTTTTGACCACCCAGAAAGCCTGTTATTGTTGGGGAGAGTCCAGGTCTCCATAAGAGGAAATAGCTTACGCACAACAGATTTTTCATTACTGGAAAAAATTTTCGACAAATCCCAGGCACCAACCATAGATCAGGACTATGCTTCTGCCTTTGAACTTGAGAGTGAATGGAAGCAGAATTTAGTTGAAAAAGAGGAAACCGTGAACAGTTTTCTGAACATGCAACTCAAGGCACCAGCAGATATCAGCACTGGCTATTGGAACCTTTCTCCAAAGCAGTACAAGATTCCCCTTCTGGAAGTTCATGTGACTGGAACTGATGCTGTGGATCAGGAGATGCTAAGGTTTCTAACGGAAGTTTTCTCAGCTTCACAGCACATTGAACTCCACTTGACCAGCAGCACGGGTTTTATTGAAAGCATCAGCCCAGCTCTTGAGCAGTTTAAGGCCTCGTTCACCAAGTGCTCCGTAAGCCAATCTGAGCTGAGTGCAGTAGAACAGGAATTGCTTCTCACTCTGCCTTCCCTAGAATCTCTTGAAGTCTCAAAGACAACCCATCTACAAGGTAAACCTGCATCTGTTTTAGATGACTGTTAGGATGTGTACTCTTATCTTCTCACTCTTAGTTTTAGGTGGATGAAAACTTTTGAAAGTGTGAGACCATAAATCCTTGCTGATTGAACAGATATAAAATAAATCTTTACTAACTTATTTCTGTCAGTAATATGAATTAGTGAAAGGCTTCCAAATAACAGAATGGCTTTCAAACTCTGATAAAAATAATACAATGACTAATGAGGTCTCTTAATAAACAAATGACTTGTTATTAGTCAAAGAATGATCTATATGTAAATGATGCTTGAGAATTACCCTCACCCCACCTGCTTCATGGAAGAAAGGGCTTGTACTCTGGGAAATAAACAAGTGGGAAGTAGTGTCTCCCAGTTATTTGTGTCTCTTTTCACTTGTCTAAGCAGTGTTTGAGAGTTTTCAGTATAGACTTTATCATCTTTCATTAAATTTATTCCTAGGTACTTGTATTTTTGATACTCCTGTAAATGGTATTTAAATTTTTTCATTTTCGGATTGTTGCTAGTATGGGTTTGATTTTCAGCAGTTTGTTAAATGCCTAGGTGTGCTTTGCTTTGTATCTATCTTACTTGAGGGTCACTGAACATTTTTTTTGGATCTGTGGGTTGATATTTATCATCAAATTTAGAAAAATTTTGTTTTTTCAAATATTTATCATGGTAAAACATACATGAAACCTTAAAATCATTTTTCAGTATACAATTCAGTGGCATTAAGTACAATTACAGTGTTGTGCAACCATCACCACTATCCACTTCCAGAACCTTTCCATCATCCCAAACTCTGTACCTATTAAACAATACCTCCTTCTTCTCCCCAGATGCTGATGTCTCTATGAATTTGTCTATTCTGTTTCACATAAGTGAATCCATACAATATCTTGTCCTTTGTGTCTGGCTTCTTTCACGTTTTTAAGGTTCATCCGTGTTGTGGTATGCGTTAGAACTTCACTACTTTTATAGCTGAATAATATTCCATTGTATGTATATATCACATTTTATTAATCAATTCATCTGTTGATGGACACTTGCACTGTTTATTCTGGCTAAAGTTGCCATGAACATGGGTGCACAAATATTACTTGGAGACCCTATTTTCAATTCTTTTGGATATATACCCGGAAGTGGAATTATTGGCTATTAATGATAGTAATTCTATTTTAATTTTCAAGGAAACTCCAAACTGTTTTCCACGCTGGCTGCAGCATTTTACATTCCTACCAGCAATGTACAAGGGCTCCAGTTTCTTCACATCCTCAATGCTTTTTTGTTTTTTTTAAATCAGAGACATCCTAATAGGTGTGAAATTGTATCTCACGTTGGTTTTGATTTGCATTTTCATAATGACTAATGCTGTTGAGCATCTTTTCATGTGCTTATTGGCTGTTAGTGTGTGTTTTTTGGAGACAGTCTATTAAATCCTTTTGCCCATTTAAAAAAATTGAAGTGTAGTTTATTTACAATTTTGTGTTAGTTTCTGGTATACAGCAAAGTGATTCAGATTGTGTGTGTGTGTGTGTGTGTATATAAACTTTTTCAGATTCTTTTCCACTATAGATCATTACGAGATATTGAATATAGTTCCCTGTGCTATACTGTAGGTCCTTGTTTATTTTATACATAGTAGTCTGTATCTGTTAATCTCAAACTTCTAATTTATCCCTCCCTCCCTCCCCTTTCCCCTTTGGTAACCATAAGTTTTTTTTCTATGTCTGTGAGTCTATTTCTGTTTTGTAAATAAGTTCATCTGTATCACTTTTTTAGATTCCACATAGAAGTGATATCATATGATATTTGTCTTTCTGTCTGACTTACTTCATTTAGTATGATAATCTCTAGGTCCATCCATGTAGCTGCAAATGGCATTATTTCATTCTTTTTTATGGCTAATATTCCATTGTGTGTGTGCATCACATCCTCTTTATCTAGTCATCTGTTGATGGACATTTAGGTTGCTTCCATGTCTTGGCTATTGTAAATAGTACTGCTGTGAACACTGTGGTGCATATACCCTTTCAAACCATGGTTTTCTCCTGATACATGCCCAGGAGTGGGATCGCTGGATTATATGGTAACTCTATTTTTAGTTTAGTTTTTTTTTTTTTTGGCTGCGTTGGGTCTTCATTGCTGTGTGCAGCCTTTCTCTAGTTGCAGTATGCAGGCCTCTCATTGTGGTGGCTTCTCTTGTGGAGCATGGAATCTAGGAGCGCAGGCTTCAGTAGTTGTGGCATGTGGGCTCAGTAGTTGTGGCTCACGGGCTCTAGAGTGCAGGCTCAGTAGTTGTGGTGCATGGGCTTAGTTGCTCCACGGCATGTGGGATCTTCCTGGACCAGGGATTGAACCCGTGCCCCCTGCATTGACAGGCGGATTCTTAACCACTGCGCCACCAGGGAAGTCCCTATTTTTTAGTTTTTTTAAAGAACCTCTTTACCGTTTTCCATAGTGGCTGCACCAGTTTACATTCCCACCAACAGTGTAGTAGGGTTTCCCTTTTCCACATACTCTCCACCATTTATTTTTGGAGACTTGTAAAAAATTTTATTTATTTATTTATTTTTGGCTGCGTTGGGTCTTCATTGCTGCGCACAGGCTGCTCTTCATTGCGGTGCGTGGTCTTCTCGTTGCAGTGGCTTCTCTTGTTGCAGGGCACAGGCTCTAGGTGTGTGGGCTTCAGTAGTTCTGGCTCGCAGGTTCAGTAGTTGTGGCTCGTGGGCTCTAGAGCACAGGCTCAGTAGTTGTGGTGCACGGGCTTAGTTGCTCTGTGGCATGTGGGATCTTCCTGGACCAAGGCTCGAACCCGTGTCCCCTGCATTGGCAGGCGGAGTCTTAACCATTGCGCCACCAGGGAAGTCCCTATTTGTAGACTTTTTGATGATAGCCATTTTGACCATTGTCAGGTGATACCTCGTAGTTTTGATTTGCATTTCTCTAATAATTAGCAATGTTGAGCATCTTATGTGCTTGTTAGCCATCTGTATGTCTTCTTTGGAGAAATGTCCCTTTAGGTCTCCTGCCCATTTTGTGATTGGGTTGTTTGTTCCTTTGTCCATTTTTAAAATTGTGTTGTCTTTTTGTTTTGAGTTATAGGAGTTCTTTGTGTAATTAAATCTTTATTGGACACTTGGTTTTAAAATATTTTCTCCGATAGATTGCCCTTTTCACTGTCTCAATAATGTACTTCAATCTGTAAAGTTTCAAATTTCAGTGAAGTCCAATTTGTCTGTTTTTCTTTTGTGCTAGTGCTCTTGGTAGCATATCTAAGAATCTATTCTCAAATCCAAGGTTATGAAGATTTATTTCTGTTTTCTTCTGAGAGTTGTATGGTTTTAGCTCTTATATTTAGGTTGTTGATTCATTTTGAGCCAATTCTGTATATGGTGGTGGGAGGTAAGGGTCCAACTTCTTTGCATGGAGAAATTCAGTTGTCCCAGCCCCATTTGCTGAGATGTCTTTGTGAATCCAGAGTGTAGTACAGAGCTTCTCATATAGTAGATGAGAAGTAAAATATTGCCTGCCATATCAGTAAACAAAGGATGTTGTAGCTATCAGCAATTGCAGCCACCCCTGATAGTGAGCCCGGAGGAAACTCAGGAAGGAAACAAAGAATACCTGTCATCTAGCAGTCATCAGACTGCAGCCACCCCAAAGGGTGCAGCTTGAAGAAACTCAGGATGTGAAAACACAGGATACTGGCCCCAGATAGCTGAGGTGCATATCAAAAGAATGATTTTAGTGACCCCAGACTCTTGCATCTTCCCATACATAGAAAAGTGCTAAATTCCTTAACCTGAGATATCTAGTTTTCTTTTATTAACAGTAATCTTTTGTTCTGACTACCTGCCTTTGTTGCAAAACTCCTATATATCCTAGCTCCCCGCCTCACCTCCTTGGAGCAGTTTTCTCAGGATTACTTGAGATGCTGCCTCCCGGACTTGAAGTCCTAAGAATGTCCACTGAATAAAACATAACTCAAAACTTTTAGGTTGTACATATATTTTTTTTAGTTGACATAATCAGTAAATGCTGCAGAAAGCATTATCTTCATATATGTGCTTTCTAAAAAAGGAAGTCTTATGGTATGTGAAAGGTTTTCATTTGAAATATGAAAATAGTTCGATGAATCAAATGACAGTTTGAAATTTTGCATTTGGAACTCTTTAGATTAATAATGGGAAACTGTGTGCTACTTTCTAGATCAACTCTTTCTTAGTTTGGACAAGTTCTTGTGCTTGAAAGAACTGTCTGTGAATCTGGATGATAAACGAGATGTTTTTTCAGTCATTCCTGAAGAATTCCTAAATCTCCACCATATGGAAAAATTATTGATCCAAATTTTAGCTGAATACGGTCCTTCCAAACTAGGTAAGTGTGGCACTTTGATTTACTTGTTTTTGTATCACTTGGAAAACCTACTTGGCCAATAATTTATTTAAGTTAAAGCTTCTGTGGATCTGAGGGTGTAGCCTGTATCCAAGGTAAATTGTTGGACTAGCACTTGTTGTCATTAAAAAATGACAGCTATTTGTAATTATTGAGCTGTTACTACATGGTAGGAATTGTTCTAAGCACTTTATAAATCTTAACTCATTTAACCTTCATACCCATTCTACAAGGTAAATACTATTCTATTCTAATTTTTACAGTTGGGGAAATGGAGTTATAGAGGTTAAGTATTGATAATTTGCTCAAGGTCACCCAGATAAGGAAATAGTAAATTTGCAATTAAACACAGGAATTCTGACTTTTAAGTCTGAGCTCTTAACCAGTGGAATGTACTGCCTCTCCAAAAATAGTTTGTAGAGTTCTTTTATTTTGTTTTTGTTTAAGTTGCTCTTACATTGCAACTTAGAAATTTGCCAGATAAGAAGGAAGGAAATCTGATGATTGGTAGTAATCAGAAGCCTTTCCCTGTTTCTCATCAGCCTTTATAAATATATTTCATCAACCATTCTCATGGTTGATGAACAACCTGTACAGCTATCTTTCTTAAATATATCATTTAGCAAAATGACTTAGGTATCATCAATTCCTTAGTTTAGTAAAGACTAAAGACTAAAAAAAGGTAAATCTCTACTTAACTGACATGCAGAGCTGCGTGCAAAAAAAATTGTAGCTGAAGCTGGAAGTAGTAGTTTTCTTATATTGTTCAGCAATTTTTTCAAATTTAAGTTTTGCTTCAGAGTTGTCACTGCCTTTATGTTTCTTTGCATAGTGTTTCTATAGTGTAAACATCATGTGCAAACTTAGAGACATTAGGATGTTAAAGCTGAAGGTTTTAGCTGAGTCAATGCCATTACTATATAGAGGAGAAAACTGATTCCCCAGAGAGGGTCAGTAACGACGGTTCACGTAGCTCATCAGTTAGTCACAGACCCTGAACCTAAGCCCAATTCATTACATCATGATGCTTTATTTTAATTCACTATTGTTGAAACAAGTTAATAAATTAAATGACTAATTCTGATAGAAATTTCCAATCTCTGATGCCTTAAATTTGATATTTTACAGTCAAATTAATTCAGAATTCTCCAAACCTTCGTGTTTTCCATCTGCAATGTAATTTCTTTTCGGATCTTGAGTCTCTCATGACTGTACTTGCTTCCTGCAAGAAACTTGAAGAAATTAAGCTTACTGGACCATTTTTTAAAGCCGCCCCATTTGGTAAGAGCTAAAATTGTAAAATTTTGGTTTAAGATGCTTCTGTGGACAGTCATTTTTTAACAGCCAGATTTTAAAAATGCAATTGATGTCAAAGAACAAAACTATTGCAATAAATATCTGATCTTAAATGAATTTTCAAGTAAGGTATATTTGTTTCTAGATGTTTAAACATTTCTAGTTATGAGAATTGTTTCCTGAGCAAAGATTTGTGTTATCTACTTGTCATACTAATTAATTCAATCTGAATTATTATATTAATTTCTATCACTTTTAAAATACTCTTTAAACAATCTGAATTATTATATTCTGAATTATTATATTAATTTCTATCACTTTTAAAATACTCTTTAAACACATTATTTTTTGGTGTAAGAAATGTAGCTGACATAACTAAATTTTTCTTTTCCCTTTTATAGTCATTGTTTTACCAAATTTTACTTCTCTGAAGATATTAAATCTTGAGCACCAATATATTCCTGATAAGGAAACAGCTGAAAAATTTGGTATGTTTATAAAACAGTGCCTAAAGCTTGCTCTTTATTCTTTCCCCCATAAAATCCTCCTATTTTGCATTAGCTATAACAAATTACAACATGTATTAGCTGCCCTTGCTCATTAGGAGGGACAGTGCTGCTCAGCTTTTACCCTCCAAATGCCTTGATCTCACTTGATGTCTTTCAAAGAAATGTTCTCAGAGTGACTCATTTCTTTGAATACAGATTTGTTTGTTACAGCACTATGCAATTTCTTATTTATTTATTTATTTGTCTGCACTGGGTCTTAGTTATGGCATGCGGGATCTTCGTTGCCACGTGCGGGATTGGATCTTTTAGTTGCAGCATGCGGGATCTTTAGTTGCGGCAGTGGGATCCAGTTCCCTGACCAGGGATCGAACCTGGGTGCCCTGCATTGGGAGCACAGAGTCTTAGCCACTGGGTCACCAGAGAAGTCCCAGCACCATGCAATTTCATTGCCAGGTATCCATTCCAGACAAGTTAAATACCTGTTGTTTCAAAGGTTTCTAGAATATAGGTGAAACTACCTTTTAAGGTTATGAAAACTCAGTATATGAAAACCTAGATTTAACAAAATGATAACTATAGAGATTACTTTTTCAACTTATTTTTTTATGATTACAAAAGCAATGTATGCTCTGGAAAAAAATTCTAACAGGTCTTAAAAGATAAACTGAAGCATATTAAAAATTAAGAATTTATTTCAACAAAAATTGGGACTTCGCTGGTGGCGCAGTGCTTAAGAATCTGCCTGCCAATTCAGGGGACACAGGTTCGAGCCCTGGTCCGGGAAGATCCCACATGCCGCGGAGCAACTAAGCCCGTGCACCACAACTACTGAGCCTGTGCTCTAGAGCCCGCGAGCCACAACTACTGAAGCCCGTGCTACAAGAGCCCATGCTCTGCAACAAGCGAAGCCATGCTAAGGAGGGATCAAAGTGAAAAGTTAAGTTATGAGAGTGGTGGATTGTGAGGATTTAGTTCTAGGAGGAAGAGGCAGAACTCACTAAGGATGATACCAGGACAGAAAGGAAGGGGGCTGAAGGCATTGAGGAGCTAGGAAGAGTTTCCTGGAGCCAGTAGAAGCTTCAGTCTAAATAAAAGAGGAAATGGATGGGAATTCCCTGGTGGTCCAGTGGTTAGGACTCCACTCTTTCACAGCCGCAGGCCCAGGTTCAATCCCAGGTTGGGGAACTGCAAGCTGTGTGGTGCAGCCAACAAAAAAGGAAATGGAGATGTGATAGGCCTTTTGGACTTCAGTACAGGAGAGACTGGTTGGGGAAGGGTGGAGGAATGGTTGTCTAGAGGTAGCAATGAAGGTCAAGGTGTAGGCTGACCCCTTTCTTGGAGAGAAAGAGGAATAGCCTCTATGCTACATGGGGACTCGTAGAATGTGCATGATTTTGAGACTTTCAATTACAATTGTTTGGGAACACAGTACAGAGAATAGCTTTTTAATATCTTCTGATAGCCTACACTTTAGGTTCTCTAAATAACCTGGAAGAATTGATCCTTCCTACTGGGGATGGGATTCATCAAGTGGCCAAACTGATCATCCAGCAATGTCAGCATCTTCAATGTCTCCGCATTCTCTCATTTTTCCAGACTTTGGATGATGACAGCGTGGTGGAAATTGGTGAGATACCCTCAGATAAACTCTTTCAGCTCACATGAAAGCCAGTGGTATTACTCAAGCTTTCTGCTGCAAAATGTCTACAAAAACATTCGTCCCCCTAAAAATGTTCAACCCACTTCCTCATTTTTGCTATCATATTGTTCCCTCTAATGTTCTATGGATTTTGGTTCATTCTGGTCAGATTTAGAAGTAAAAGATAGCCTCCCACTTGAGACTACACAAGCCCTCAAGTCCATTCTTAACACCTAGTGTCTCAGACACCTGGCCACATACCCACCATGTACTCCTTTTTATAGTACTTTTTTTAAAATAGAAAATTAATACACGTAAAGAGAAGTACAAAATCGTTAAGTGTACAGCTCAATGAGTTTTCAAGTGAACATACTTAAATCTTGTTACTCATACTTGTGTAACAATTACTCATTAGGTTACAATATAGAATATTACATCCCAGAAGCCGCCTTTGTGTCCCTTCTGACACTGCATTCCCCTCCTTCCCAAAGGTGACCACCATACTGCTTTCTTTCACCATAGTTTTACCTGTTTTAAAAATATATGTCATGGGATCCTCCACAGTATGTACTATTGTGCCTGCCTCTTCGGGCTCAACATACTTGTGATACTGATTCATACTGATACGTGTGACTATAGAGTTCACTGATTTTCATTGCTGTATATTGTCCCATGTATGACTATACATACGCCAATTTATTTATCCATTCAACTGGATATGAGTTGGCTACTATGAATAATGCTGCTATGAACATTTTGTACGTGACTGTTGATGCATATATGGAGGTATTTCTAGGGCGGACTTTGCGTCATTTGGTAAATATTCTGTTTTCCATAGTTGTACCAACTTACATTCCTACCAGCAGTTGTTTCACATTCTGGCTACTGCTTGGTATTGTCAGACCTTTAAACTTTAGCCATTCTGATGAATCTGTTGCGATACCTCATTGTGGGTTTTCTATTGGTATACGTTTGTGTTATCATTGGTGCAGTTTGGGCAAGTTACATTTTTCTAAGGATTTAAAAACTTTTCTAAAATTGCTCATAATATTTATAATTTTAAAAATATCTGTATGACCTATGGTGATTGATAGTCCCCTTTTCATTCCTGATATATTCAATACTTTTTTTTTTTTTACCTGGTTGGTTTTTCAATTGTATTAAATTTTTTTTTCTCTACACGTTTTTCATTTATTCTGCTTTTACCTCTATTATCCCCTGCTACTTTCTTTGGATATAATTTGCTTTTCTTGTCCTACTTTCTTTCTTTCTTTTTTTTTTTTTGATATCCTAATTTTCTGAGATGGATAGTTAGAGCACTAACTTTGGCTTTAGCTCCCTCTCACAAGTTTTAGTGTCATATTTTTATTCTCATTCAGTTCAAAATATTTTCTAACTTCAGTTGTCATTTTTTTGCCACACCAGTTATTTAGAGATGTATCCCTTTTACTTTTTCCTTTTTTTCCCCCTTTTACTTTTAATCTTTCTATGTCCTTATATTTAAAGTGTGTCTGTTGTAAAAATATAGTTTTTTGTTTTTTGTTTTTTTTGTGGTATGCGGGCCTCTCACTGTTGTGGCTTCTCCTGCTGCGGAGCACAGGCTCCGGACGCGCAGGCCCAGCGGCCACGGCTCACGGGCCCAGGCACTCCACGGCATGTGGGAATCTTCCTGGACCAGGGCACGAACCCGTGTCCCCTGCATTGGCAGGCGGACTCTCAATCACTGCGCCACCAGGGAAGCCCCAGTTTGGTTTTTTTAAATGTAATTTATTAATCTTTAATACTCCAATTAGAAGTAAATCTATCTAATATACTTATTGTTAAATTTATCTTTATTAAAATTGGGCATTTTCTACTTTAAGTGATGGTGGTAGAAGAGGTTGGTTCAAATAACCTAGTCTACCAGTATTGAAATAGAAGTCCTTATTATTCTGTTTTCATAAATATTTTGCTTTTATATTTATAGCCAAGGTAGCAATCAATGGAGGTTTCCAGAAACTCAAGAATCTTAATCTTTCAATCAACCACAAGATTACAGAGGAAGGATACAGAAACTTCTTTCAAACACTGGACAACATGCCCAACTTGCAAGAGTTAACAATTTCCAGGCATTTCAAAGAATGTATCAAAGCTCAGGCCATAACAGTCAAGTCTTTGAGTCAATGTGTGTTACGACTGCCAAGACTCACTAGACTTAACATGTTAAGTTGGCTCCTGGATGCAGAAGACATCACACTGCTTAATGCCGTGATAGAAAGGCATCCTCTATCTAAACACTTCACTCTTCACTGGAAATGGGTACTGCCATTCTCTCCAATCATTCAGAAATAGAAGATTTAGCTAAAAACTGCTAAATCAAGAAAATTTTTGTCAACAATTTAAAAAACCTAATTATCCAAAAACTTATTAAATACTGCATACAAAAGAATAAAATGCATGGCATGTAATAAAAAAACCAAACACCTGCTTACCCATTACTGAGCTTAAGAAACAGTTTATGACCAGTAACTTTGATGTCCCTAATGATCCTCCCCAACCGAAGATCAGACCTTTAATCAAGTTTACGCATCTAACTCTTCATTACCCAGGGTCAGCATCAGGCTTTCAGGCTAACTATGGTAAACAGTAACAAAGCCACAGAGAAGGGGGTAGGGAGAGGTGTACCAATCTATCTTAAAGCCACAATATGAAAGGAGTATTCAAGTTATTAGAAAATGGCTAACTTAAGGACTGAATCACTTTCACACATAGGTGAAACAAGAGATATTCCTTAATCCTTGTAGGGTCTGTTTTGTACATTTAATTAACTTTGGTATAGTAAGGTTTACTTATACCTTCCCTTTACCAACTGTGTTGGATATGAAGAAATAGGATTTAGGGAAAATGCTTGTATTCTAGAGGCTTTTGATTCAATGCTTATTGTAACAGCAAAAAAGTGTAGAATAGAATTTAGCATTATTGGAAATTAGCTAAATCTGTGTTTTCAAGAATCTTGAGTATCAGTGTTTTTTTAGATAACCACATGTTTAAGAGTCCAACATATGCATTTATAATGGCCTTAAAATTTTCTTATGAATCCACTTTGCTCAGGGAGAACATAATTTGTCAGTGACTTCATAATGTTCAAGGTATTACATTTGATGTGACTGTCTACATCTGTGCCTGTGTCCAAAATTTCATTCCTACCAGTTAATCAACGGAGTTTCCTGAATGGTTAGAAGGCCAATCCAAATTCATAATGCTAGTATAAGTTGGAAAACAACCATTCTTTTACCTTAATTTTCATTTTTACCATGAAACACAGGGACGGTATATATGGTATGATTCCATTTGTTTAAAAACTATACTCTCATGTTTCTAGATGCATTAAGAATTTCTGGAAGAATACACAAGGAAATGTTAACAGTGGTAACTATTTTAAGTGGGTAGAAAGGGGACAGGAAGGTATTATTTTTTACTTTCGTCCTTTTTGTACTGCTTTCTGTTTTACAAGTAGCTGTTTTTATTTTTATATTTAAAATAAAGCATAAAACTGGTTTAGCATTACAACATTAATAGTTGCTCTGGAGGGTGAGATTACTAGAAGGTAATCTAGGAGATGGATTATCTTCTTGTCTGATTTTGTATCTAATGCTTTTCTAATCAGAAAGGTTTTACGTTTTGTATCAGAGTCCAATCAGGAGATAGAAACCACACAGTAATTTGGGGAAAGTTTACTATAAAGAGTTAGTCACTGTAACAGGAAACTGGAGTAATGAGGATTGATTATGAAACTGAGAACTCTAAGCAGGTACAGGAAAGAGCTTATGGCTCTTCATGCTAGGCTGAGAGACAGCACCCAAAGAAAGTACCCCAGGGCTGAGATCTAGACTTTGACAGAGAAGGCACAGCCATGGACAACAGAGAGGTTGGCTTAATTAAAGAGGTGCAGCCCAAGAAGGTATAAGCTTGGAGCACTTTGCTTAGAAAGTGTTTTGGGGGTGCCAGGGAAAGCCATCCACGTGGGGCTGCTGAGTGCTGCTGGCCACTGCTGAAGGCAGGCACTGCACAAGGCTGCAGAAACCATGTGCTGCAGGTGTCTGCTACAGAGGCACACTGGACACAAGAAAAGTAGTCCCTTGCCCCTCCTGTGTCTCACCAGCGCCCTCTACTGACGAAGCTTTACACTGTACCTGCTGACAAGGGAGGGGTAGTTACAGGGTCCAGATTCATTACTGCAGAGTAGGCAGTGAAGGCTGGATTTGGATATGAAGGCAATAACGTCATAAGTGGTACAAGTATTACATTTCATAGTTCAAACCTCAAGGAAAATGAATCTAGTTAAATTTAAGATTGACTTAAATCTTAAATTTAAGATTGAGAGCATATATGTACATGCATGTTCATACATAGAAAACTTCTTAACTAAGAAACTGTAAATGATGATAGATTCCAGGGAGGGGAGCAGGATAGCTAGTGGACATGGTAGGGAGGTTTACTTTATCCTGCATATAATCATCTGAATTCTGTACCGTATACATGTACTATTAAAAATACTTAAAAAAATAACAGAACTCCATGCAAATTATTTGTCCAGAGCTTCTGCCAAGGGCTTCTAGTATAAAGCAGGGGGCAGTGGGAATTCCCTGGTGGTCCAGAGTTTAGGTCTCTGCACTTTCACTGCTGAGGGCCTGGGTTCAATCCCTGGTCTGGGAACTAAGATCCCATAAGCCATGTGGCATGCCCCTCCCCCCAAAAAAAGCAGGGGGCAGCAAAGTATGACCACAGCCTATAAGCTAAGCATGTTTTTTTTTACATTTTTAGAGGCCCACAAAGCTGAACTAATTTACCCTGGCCCTTTACAGAGAATGGATTATTTCTGGATCATAAGGTCACTATGCCCTTTATTCCAGTATACATCAATTTCCACAGGACTCCTAGGTCATCCCTCATTGCCCTGACACTCATCCTTATGTTTCAAAACTTCTCCCTTTCTGATCACATATCCCAACCTTCTCCAACTCCCTAAATCCTTCCCCTGTGCTCACATGAGTAACATCTCCCATATCCTTTACCTCTTTTCTAAACATTCTCTTCACCTTCTTGTTCTAATCCCATATTTTTTAAACCCTTTTTTCACCATGACCCACAGTAAGAAATCTTACATTAAAAAATTTACACATACACATATATACAACCAAGATTCACAAAAAATTCTAAAGTTATGTCAAATATAATTTCACTAATACCCAAATATAACAAAAATTCAGAAATACAAAGATTCTTGAAAGAGTTGTTTACATGTGCTGTCTTCATCTGTTCTTTTCCATTCTCTACCACCTCCTCCATTGCACCAAAACAGCCCTTATGAGGGTCACTGCTAAATTCAACAAATACTTCTTTGTCCTCATCCTATGTGACTTGCTAGCAGCATCTGACCTATTGGTAGCTCTGATATGGCCCATCACTCCTCGAAACACTTTCTCCATTTGGCTTCCAGGGCATCACTCTGGGTTTCCTCCTAATTGAGAGCTCCATCTCAGTCTCTTTTACTGCTTCTCGCATCAGATCTCTAAACATTGGGAGTACCCCAGAGTTCTCCTCTGACATCTCTATTTATATGCACTTCCTCGGCTATCTCATCCTGATGAACGGCTTTAAATTCTAGGTCTATGCTAACTTCTAAAATTTCATCTTTATCCCAGGTCTCTCCTTTGAACACTTTACTCATATCCAACTCCTCAGACTACACAGGTCCAAACCCAACTCCTCCTTCCTTTCTACACAAGTACTCTTTATGCAGACTTCTCCATCTCATTACTTTATATAAGCATATTTATTTTTGGCTGTGTTGGGTCTTCATTGCAGTGTGTGGGCTTCTCATTGTGGTGGCCTCTCTTGTTGCGGAGCACAGGCTCTAGGCATGCAGGCTTAGTAGTTGTGGCTCACGGGCTTAGTGGCTCCATGGCATGTGGGATCTTCCCGGACCAGGGCTCGAACCTGTGTCCCCTGCATTGGCAGGTGGATTCTTAACTACTGCGCCACCAGGGAAGTCCCCATCTCATTACTTTATTCTCCCACTTGCTCAGGCCAAAAACCTTGGGGGTCATTCTTGACTCCTTTCTTTCATACTCCACATGGAACCTACTGGCAAATCCTGAGCTCCACTTGGAAAACACACTCAGATCCAAGCCCTACTCGGCCTGCTCTCTCTCCCTTGAAACTTATGGTTTATTGTCAACAAAGCAGTCAGAAGCCTCTTTTTTGTTTAAATTATTATTTTGGGGGGCCATGCTGCTCAGCATGTGGGATCTTAGTTCCCCGACTAGGGATCAAACCCGTGCTCCCTGCAGTGGAAGCCCAGAGTCCTAACCACTGGACCCCCAGGGAGTTCCCCCCAGAAGCCTCTTTTTATGCATCCGATCATGCAACACCTTTGGTTCAAAACGTTCCAATGGATTCCCAAGAAACGCTGAAGACCTTGCAATGGCCTACATATGACCTTAATCTCTCCTCCTTGCTCATTTCCACTCCAGCCAAGCTGGTTTCTTTGCTGTTCCCTGAACATGCTAAACACACTCTTGTCTTAGGACCTTTGCACCTGTCATTTTCTTTGCTTGGGAGGTTCTTCACTTATGTGAATGGCTCTCATTTTCTGCAGATCTCTGCTCAAATGTCACCTCAATTAGGAGTTCCCTGTTCTTTTTTTAAAAAGCATCCCTGCTTCCAATCCCACTCTGCCAGCTCCCTTTCCTGTTTCCCTTTTCTCTGCGACATGAATCACTACATGCCACCTTATAAATTTCACTTGTTTACTAGCTAGTTCCCACCACTCTAGGCAGGAACTTTCATCTGTTTTGTTCCCAAGCACCTAGAACAGTGCCTAACACAAAGGTGAATAAATATTTGCTGAAATGAATGACTTTCCTGAACCTACAACTACTCTCCAACTGTATTAGGTAAAATATTAAGGGAGGTAACATCCAAAAACCTTACAAAGCAAATAAGCTACCTTCATAACTAAATTTAACCTGGCATATTTTAGGCAATTAATATAAAATATTAGCTAATTGTCATGAAAAATGATAAAACTCTACTTACCTGTACAAAAAAGCTTAATCCATAGAACATTCCATTCTGCGAAGCTTACTTACCAGGCACTTGAATATTCACTTATTTACTCAAAAAATACTGGGCAGCTACTAATATGCTAGGCACATGCAGTTTACCCAAGCAAAACCTCTGAAAGAAATAACACTTACATATTAGCATCTTCTCCCACAGCTAAATGGACTAGGGAGAATCTCAGGCATGTGAACACCAATCCTTTAGACTAAACTAAAACAGTACTATGTTCTACCTCTCCAGAGAATCTGAACCGAGAGACACAGATATAGTCAAATGGATGGTAGATGGAACTGCAAGGTAATGATGAAGAGAGAATGGCCTGGGCAATCCTGTTAGGCAGTGTGCATGAGGAGGGTGAGGAGGAGGCTAGAAGAGAGGCAGACAGATAAGAAAAGGTGCAGGAGGAGAATGACAATATGACATCCAAGCAACAGAACACAGCCTTGGTTCCTGACTGGCCAGGTCCAGTCCTCTGACATTCAGCTTCAGCTAGGCTTTGTTCCCTAACCTTGGATCACCAGCAACATTGTTTTACAATTGGTTGTATCTTTACAATATTACCCTTTACCCGAATAAGCCTGAGTAGTTTTCTCTACATCTTTAGACAGACTCCAACCTACCGTATATATTCCAAAGAAAAATATTCAGATAGTCAAGGTTTAAAAAAAAAAAAGTTATTTATTTTTAAAGGCATTGATAAAAATCTTAACATACTTACTAAGAAAGTTACAATATACAAATGGGTTCAGTTGTGATTTTGACAGATTGACTTTCTGCACTGTGACCTTGAATTTCTTTTAATCACTCATATTTCCATTGTTCAGTTATTCAAACTGATTATTGCCTCAAAATAGCTAACTGGTTATTTAAGCATGAGTCACATGCAACAAGGGGAAATGATGACATGCACCCATCCAAGTGTTCATGAAGAAAATGATGAAACTTCTGTTCACATCGACCAGGGCACATCAATATACCATCCTCCTTGGGAGAGAGCTGCACCTGAATCCGAAAGATAAAAAGTCTACATACAATTATGAAATTTAAAAATCTATTTTCTTATAAAATCATAAAGAAGAAAACATAAAGCAACACATGCATCATGGTAAATAAAATTAGAATAAAAATATGCTAGTGTAAAAAACAATACTAATTTTAATCTTTATGGGATAGTTAGATATTTAGACAAATTAATTGTGAAATTCATTTGAAGGAATAAATGGGCAAGAGTATTTTTTAAAAAAATTCTTAAGGAGCACTGGTATTTGATCTGTCCTAACAGAATTTAAAACATATTAAAAACAATGATCAAAATTATGTGTTTAAAAAATAGTAATTAGAACAATACAAAACAACATTCTATAACTACAATACAATAAAACTAGAAATTAAACCTAACTGAAAGTAAAATTAACCTAAAAATTAATTAACTGAAATTAATTGAAATTAACCTGAAATTAAAACATTTCTAGAGTTAAAAACAAAATTTTGAAATTTGGAATATCTAGAAAATAAGAATTCTACAGAATACAACTAAATTGTCAGAGAAAAATTTATGGTCCTGAAATATCCATTTTAATAAACAACAGATAGGAAGAAAATTTTTTAAAACTTCTAAGGAAAGCAGAAAGTGGAAATTAATCCCAAGTATATCATCTGGGCCCAATGAACCCAATTTTAATTTTTGAGTTTTTTTTGGATCTTAGTTCCCCAACCAGGGATTGAACCTGGGCCATGGAAGTGAAAGCACCGAGTCCTAACCACTGGACCACCAGGGAATTCCCAATTTTTGAGTTTCTTATTCGATCAGTTCTAACTATTTGTCCTTACATTCACAACTCACTCTTAGAGGTCTGCCAAAGAACAAAAAGAAAATTTATTTATTAAAAAAAATAAACAAAACTCCTATCTTGCAATTATGCTGTAACTCTACTGGACTCTTTTATAAATCTACAATACAGAATCTTAGTGATTTTACTATCACTTACTTTTTTACTATCACTTTACTTTTACTTATCTTGAAACATTTTGTTACTCTTCATCCCAGGATATATTTTATTTTAACTCATTGTGGTAGCCAGTCTTCAAGATGGTCCCCAGTGATTCCTGCCCTTGTCTAATCCCCTCCAGTTGGCCGTGGGTTGCACTTACGTCAAAAGGATAGAAAAAGGTGGAAGTGATGGTGTGTGATTCAGAGACTAAGTTATAAAAGTACGTGTGGTGTTGCTCATTCTGTACTGGATCGCCCACTTTGGAGAAGCCAGCTATCAGTTTGTGAGGACTCTCAGGCTGCCTATGGAGAACGCCAGGTAGCAAGAGAGCCTCTTAACAACCATCTGGGTGAGCCTGAAGCAGATCCTCCAGCCCCAGTAGAACTGTGAGATGACTATTGCCTTGAGGCTGACGACCTGATTTGCAGCCTTAGGAGAACCACCCACCTCAGCTGCCCCGCATTCCTGACCCACAGAAACTAAAGATAAATAAATATTTGCTGTTTTAAGGTGCTAAATTTTAGGGTAATTTGTTACGTAGCAGTAGATAATACATTCACCAGCGACCTCTAGCTATGCATAAGAAAAAAAAAAAGACTAAAATAAGGACGTGAAAGGATGGAATCACCTAAAATGATGATGAAATAAATCATTAGTAGTGAAATAAAGCATCACTATTACACCATCCTTCAGTTTTCTTATTCTGTTGTCCAAAGTACTGGATTATCTTTCAAGAAGTTTTAATGGAAGTATGGAGATACAATCCTTGTAGTCTTTTTTTTTTTTTAAAGCTTTCCCTGAACACAGTTGAGAATTCAGACTTTTTCACTTTCTGTCCATAATAGCAAAGAGAACAAAATTGACAGAGAAAGTCATTTCAAAATTATTAAAGCAATTAGAAGATGAATGTAAAGGGATAGAGAGTAACATCTAGGCCAGCGGCTGGAAAACTATGGCCTAACATATTTACTATCTAACCCTTTAAGAAAAAAATTTTGATCTTTATTCTGGACTAATAATGGTGAAATTGTTCATATAAGTAAAGTCTCAGATGATGAGTCTTCAGATGACATATTCTACGTAGGTGAATTTTCCCAAACTCAAGAAATGATATACTTCTTTTTTTTTAAACTTTTAATTTTATATTGGAGTATAGTTGATTAATAATGTTGTGATAGTTTCAGGTGTACAGCAAAGTGACTCAGTTATACATATACATGTATCTACTCTTTTTCAAATTCTTTTCCCATCTAGGTTGTTACATAATACTGAGCAGAGTTCCCTATGCTACACAGTAAGTCCTTGTTGGTTATCTATTTTAAATACAGCAGTGTGTACATGTCAATCCCAAGCTCCCTAACTATCTGTTTCCCCCACCCTCCCCACGTGGTAACCATAAGTTCATTCTCTAAGTCTGTGAGTCTGTTTCTGTTTTGTAAATAAAGGAACTGATATATTTCTCAGGACAAAAAAGAAAATATGGTAGTATCATTTAGTTAGTCCTTCAACAGGAAGGACTTCATTATATAATATTTTATGATTAAAAACCTGAACCATCCCATTTTGCTAAAAGGACATGTGACAATATTCTTTCAACTTTTATAATGCTTGTACACTAAAATTTACTTACAGTTTGTGGACAGATATGGAAGACAGATGTGTATACAAAGTAATTGGAAGGTAATAAATATGTAGAAATGAAAAACAATAAGATCATTCTAACTAGTATCTATAAAAAGAAAGAAATGTTTTGCTATTAGGCAACACAGAGGATAGCTATCATCTGTCTATCCAACAAATAGAAGCTTTCAGAAGTACTGTTTTGACGAACCAAGTGCATGAAGAATCAAGGTAATAAGCTAGAACATAGCAGAGGTGCATTTAAAATTTAGAGTCAGTCGTGGATGGATGTAGAGACTGTCATATAGAATGAAGTAAGTCAGAAAGAGAAAAACAAATATCGTATATTAACGCATATATATGGAACCTAGAAAAATGGTACAGATGAACCAGTTTGCAGGGCAGAAATAGAGACACAGATGTAGAGAACAAACGTATGGACACCATGGGGGAAAAGCCACGGGGGGGGTGGTGGTGGTGGTGTGATGAATTGGGCGATTGGGACATGTATACACTGATGTGTATAAAATGGATGACTAATAAGAACCTGCTGTATAAAAAATAAATAAAATAAAATTCAAAATTTCAAAAAAAAAGAAATTTATTAGAGTCAGTATTTATAAGATAAATATATTTCAGGTTCATGCATAACAGCCAATGAACAGTTAGTTGCATTCAAAGAATATTATCTGATTTGGAGATATATATAAACATTCAATACTAGGAAAATACATAATAAAAATTGGGGTTTCTTTATTCCCATCTTACCCCTAGGTTCTTCATGACATTTTTTTTTTCCTTAGAGACCTACTAGAGAATGGACTTGAGGATATGGGGAGGGGGAAGGGTAAGCTGTGACAAAGTGAGAGAGTGGCATGGACATACATACACTACCAAATGTAAAATAGGTAGCTAGTGGGAAGCAGCCGCATAGCACAGGGAGATCAGCTCGGTGCTTTGTGACCACCTGGAGGGGTGGGATAGGGAGGGTGGGAGGGAGGGAGACGCAAGCGGGAAGAGATATGGGAACATATGTGTACGTACAACTGATTCCCTTTGTTATAAAGCAGAAACTAACACACCACTGTAAAGCAATTATTCTCCAATAAAGATGTTAAAAAAAAATTGGGGTTTGCTGTATTTAAATTCTCATTGAAATTGCTAACAAAGTTATTTTCACTATCTCTTTACTCTGTAAACTGTAAAATGACTTGAAATTACATAGAGTCAATTCTCATTATTCATGGCAGTTATGTTTTTAAAAGTCACTACAAACAATGAATTTGTGAATACTGAGCCATTACTCCTAGAAGAAACACAGGGCTAGGTTCCTGCAAACCTCTGGTCACATTACCAGCTGATCAGTACATAACCTTATGCGTGTTACTGTTGCAAGACACACTATTTCATATATATTGTTGATTCAACAACACTTAACTCATGGCCAACAGCACTACAACTCATGCCTGAACACATCTAACACATGTATTCTCCTTGTAAGGCACATCACAGCCTTCTTGCACTTGGGAACATTAGATATCACTACAGCACAATACTTGGGGGCTATTTTAAAGAGTGAAGTCAAAAGGCGCAAAAGACAGAAAAATGTAGAACTAAATAGATTGTGAAAATGACCTTTGTTTATAGTACGAAAGCTGAAAAAAGAAAACAGAGCACTACATTTTCAGCTTTATCTCAGCTGAAAATGTCTGTCAGGTGACTCAAATTTTTCACCCTCTGCATGTGTCCATGAATGATGGTGAAGGCTCCACAAATAATGACTTCGGGATTACAGATAAATTTTAGCAAGCTAGCAAATTTGCAAATATAGAATCTATGAATAATGAGGACATCTGTATATAAAATTTTATAAGCAAAAGTTGAAAAGAGAAAGTAAGCACAAATATCTAAAATGATAATGGAAAAATTACCATATAGATACAGGAAAAAAATTAAACAGTAGAAGCATTAGAAGAAAAGCCTGAAAAGGCAGGATGATTCTGACTATATGAAAATTAAACACTATGACTACATAAAAAGCAAATATTTCTGTCAAAATGACAACAACCACTACAACCATAAGCAAGGTCAAAAGAAATGACAAGCTAGGAAAAAAGTATTTGTAACTCATAGCACAAAGAATTCTTGCAAATCAAAAAGGAAAAGCACACATCCCAGCTGAAAAGTAGGCAACGGTGATGTTTCTAAAGTTTTCAGATAAGAAAAGATACACAGTTCTCTTAAACACAAGAAAAGGTGCTGAACTTCACAATAATAAGATAAATAAATTATAAATACAATGAGACAATCATTTCCAACTACTAGACTGAGAAATATCCAAAGGTCTGATAAATTATTGGCTAGGGCTTCCCTGGTGGTGCAGTGGTTGAGAGTCCGCCTGCCGATGCAGGGGACACGGGTTCGTGCCCCGGTCCGGGAAGATCCCACATGCCGCAGAGCGGCTAGGCCCGTGAGCCATGGCCGCTGAGCCTGCGCGTCCGGAGCCTGTGCTCCGCAACGGGAGAGGCCACAACAGTGAGAGGCCCGCGTACCGCAAAAAAAAAAAAAAAAAAAAAAAATTATTGGCCAGACTGTGGGAAACAGAGACTCTCATACAATGTTGGTGGAAATGGAAATTAATACAATCTCTACTGAGAGCAATTTGGCAAAAATCTTTTAAAATTATAAATGTGTATCTTCTTCAATCCAGGAGTTCTAATTCTATAATTCTTGATTCTAATGCAATCTATTTAGATAATCTTAAGGATGTATTCAGACATCTACAAAAAGAATTATGTAAAAGAACACTGACTATAGTATTAAATAGCAAACAACTGGAAGCAACCTAAACTTCCATCCGTAAGAGTTCAATCAAATAAGTATGGTACACATCTGTATATAAGAATATCTTGCATATGTTTAAAACAAGACAGTTTTACATACTGATATGAAGCGTTCTCCAAGAAATACTGAGGAAAGAGTACTTACCTATTATAAAACACTATACGAATTACCTATAAAAATGGAAAAATAAAAAAGTTTAAAGGAGTTAGATGATATAGCTTACCAAGTGTACCTTCACTACATATTATTTATTTTTTATCGTCAGTAAATGTACACAGCACAAAAATAGAATACAAAAGGGTATACCGTGAAGTTCATAATTCAAAAAGATACGTGTACCCCTATGCTCACAGCAGCACTATTCACAATAGCCAAGACATGGAAACAACCTAAATGTCCATCGACAGATGAATGGATAAAGATGATGTGGTACACATATACAATGGAGTATTACTCAGCCATTAAAAAGAATGAAATCATGCCATTTGCAGCAACATGTAAGGAGCTACAGAGTACCATACTGAGTGAAGTAAGTCAGACAGAGAAAGACAAATACCATATGATATCACTTATATGTGGAATCTAAAATACAGTAAGCCCCCTCCCTGCATAACAAATGAGCTCTGTTCCAAGAGCGCGTTCGTAAGTCCAATTTGTAAGTCCAACAAAGTTAGCCTAGGTACCCAACTAACACAATTGGCTACATAGTACTGTACTGTAATAGGTTTATAATACTTTTCACACAAATTATACATAAAAAACAAACAAGAACAAAAAATAAAACTTAAAAAATATTTTTATGTATGTATGTATGTATGTATGTATGGCTGTGTTGGGTCTTCGTTGCTGCACGCGGGCTTTCTCTAGTTGCAGCAAGCGGGGGCTACTCTTCATTGTGGTGTGCGGGCTTCTCATTGCGGTGGCTTCTCTTGTTGTGGACCACAGGCTCTAGGCACACAGGCTTCAATAGTTGTGGCACGTGGGCTCAACAGTTGTGGTGCGCAGGCTTAGTAGTTGTGGCTCGCAGGCTCTAGAGCACAGGCTCAGTAGTTGTGGCGCATGGGCTTAGTTGCTCCGCGGCATGTGGGATCTTCCTGGACCAGGGCTAGAACCTATGTCCCCTGCATTGGCAGGCAGATGCTTAACCACTGCGCCACCAGGGAAGTCCCCCCAAATAAAACATTTTTAATCTTACAGTATAGTACCTTGAAAAGCACAGTAGTACAGTACAGCAGCTGGCATAGAGGGGCACATTCACATCTTTGAAAGTTTGCAACCTGAAGGTTCATATGTAGGGGACTTCCTGTATGACACAAATGAACCTATCTATGAAACAGAAACAGAATCACGGATATAGAAACAGACTGGTGGTTGCCAAGGGGGAAGGGGCTGGGGGAGGGATGGAGTGGGAGGTTGGGGTTAACAGATGTAAGCTTTTATATATAGAATGGATACACAACAAGGTCCTACTGTATAGCACAGGGAACTATATTCAGTATCCTATGATAGACCATAATGGAAAATAAAAGAAAAAGACTGTATGTATAACTTTGCTGTATAGCAGAAATTAACACAACACTGCAAATCAACTATACTTCAATAAAAAAATATTAAGAAAAAAATTTTAAGGAGTAAGATGATATATCAATATCTTACCAAGTTTAACTTAATTACATATTTATTTTTTTACTGTCAGTAAATGTACACAGCACAAAAGTAGAAAAAATACAAAAAGGTATACTGTGAAGTTTCCCTCACATCCCTGTGTCTTCTAGTCCCTCTTCAGTAGTAACTAGACTATTGCCATGAGATGATAATCAATGCACACACATGCATATATGTAAATGTATATTTACACAAATGGCAGGAAGCAAAATACACACAGTTCTGCATCTTACTTTTTCATTTAAATATATTTTCCTATCAGATTGCTATACATAACAAACAACAATGTAGTTTAAGAAAAACACACACAAAAAAAGAATTAAAAGAATAAACTGAATAATGTTCAAAAACCGATTCAAACTATTTTAGAACTTTTATTTTATAACATGAATAACAATGGAGAAAGAAATAATTTAAATAAACTATAACAAGTAGATACTCTAATTACGGTAAGTGTAAAGGATGAGGGCTTTAGTAACTATTTATTCTTTTGGGGAAGCAATATGACAACACATGATAATCTACAGCAGTAATTAGATTCTGAGGCCCAATACATGAAACTAATCAACAATTTCACAAAAATAATTCTATGGAACTACAGTTTAACAAAAAAAGCCCCAAATAGACCTACTACTGTCATAGAGAAGTGTATACACACACACACACACACACACACCAATAACCCCAAATCTGACATATGAACCTTATGTACTTGAGAGATAGGGTGTAATATCATTGTTTAGCACATTTTGTTTTAACCATCACAACAGATTAATCTTTCAGAAATCATCCCACAACTGAAAATTAATTGTTCCAAAATGAAAAGGTGATGCAATGAATTGTGCCATCCATCCAAGTATTCAAAAAAATGATAAAATGTCTCTTTAAAAATAGGAGGAATAGTTGGTAGTGTACTTGTTTTCCTGTGATAGGTTATAAAACTGGGCACAATTTATGATGCAACTGTTTCCAGGCATTGGGCAACAGAGAGCACAGGGTGAGATTCTTGAGAAAGGGAAACAGGTGAGCTTTGCATTCACCCTCTTTGGCTGGACACAATTTCCAAACTGCAGCATGAAAGGTGGAGCCTGAGTAGAGAGTACTGTTCTTCCTGGGTGGGGGGAAGAAACAGGGATTGGAGTCTAGGCTCTGGAATAAGGCAGATGGGATTTGTGGAGGTAAGGTCTAGAGAGGAGGGTCTTAAAGAGAAGGAGCCCCAAAAATCTGTGTAGGATTCCCACTTAGGTCCTTGCCCAAATCCTAAATTATGCACGTGTAGGACAAGACTCCACAGAGCCGGGCAGAAGCAGTTGCTGGGGGGCTGAGAGCTGGAGAGAGTTCTGAAGTCACACAGAGTTCTACCACTTACTACGTGGTCCAAAGCAAGTCATTTGGGAATAATAATAATAACTAACTTGAGGGTGCTATTAAGATTCAATGAGGGACTGCCCTGGTGGTGCAGTGGTTAAGAATCCGCCTGTCAATTCAGGGGACATGGGCTTGATCCCTGACCCGGGAAGATTCCACATGCCGCGGGGTGACTGAGTCCACGTGCCACAACTACTGAAGCCTGCACACCTAGAGTCCGTGCTCTGCAACAAGAGAAGCCACTGAAATGAGAAGCCCACGCACTGCAATGAAGAGTGGCCCCTGCTCTCTGCAACTAGAGAAAGTCCGTGAGCAGCAACAAAGACCCAACACAGCCATAAATAAATAAATAGATTTATTTTTAAAAAAAAGATTCAATGAAATAACAGTGCCTAGCAACACATAGTAATCATTCAGAAAATATAGCTATTATTACTTGTAAGGGAAGAAAAGTATGATGTGACAGTTTCTAGTTTCCTTTACAATAAAAACCCAACTAACACAGAGCTAAGAGTCTACTGAAACCAAGTTCTATAAAGTAAGATTTTTTTTTTACAAATTTAATTTAAATGTTTATTATAAATTTTACAGTAAAAGTAAAATGAACCATATCCTAGAAGTCAAAATTCTACCTACAGGTAATGGCAAGAGTAGGGAAACTACAGAGTCCAAATTTTACCAAACAATGTACAACTTTCCAGATCAGCAGCTTAACTGGAAAAAACATGAAGTTTGTAAGCAAAAAATTTCAAATCAAATCCCTGCTCCCCTAACTAACAACTGACTGGTATCAAACAAGGTAGCTATGCTATCTTTTATATATATATATATATATATATATATATATATATATATATAAAATAAGATTAACCAGAAGTATTTATCTAAACACAAAGACTCATTAATATTCAGGTATACTGCTTCACATCTTTCTTCTTCTGCCTAGAAACCAAGTTTTATTTAAAGTAGAATGCAGCTCAACCCTAAATTATATGCCATTTTAAAATATAAAAGGTCAATTTATGTGTCACAATAACTAGTAATGAAAGGATCAGAACTTCGAAGCTCAGAAAATTACTTTCTCCTACAGTATGGAGGTTCCTTAAAAAACTAAAAATAGAGCTACCATATGATCCAGTAATCCCACTCCTGGGCATATATCTATAGAAAACTCTAATTTGAAAAGATACATGCACCCCAATGTTCATAGCAGCACTATTTACAATAGCCATAACATGGAAGCAACCTAAATGTCTATTGAAAGATGAATGGATAGAGAAGATGTGGTATATACATATACAATGGAATATTACTCAGGCATTAAAAAGAATGAAGTAATGCCATTTGCAGCAACATGGGTGGACCTAGAGATTATCATACTGAGTGAAGTAAGTCAGACAGAGAAAGACAAACATCATATGATATCACTTAGATGTGGAATCTAAAAAAATGAACTTATTTACAAAATAGAAATAGACTCACATAGAAAACAAACATAGTTACCAAAAAGGAAAGGGGAAACAGGGATAAGTTTGGAATTTGGGATTAACAGATACACACTATTACGTATAAAATAGATAAACAACAAGGGCCTACTGTATAGCACTGGGAACTATATTCAATATCTTATAATAATATATAATGGAAAAGAATCTGAAAAAGAATGGGTATACATACATGTATATGTATAACTGAAATCACTTTGCTGTACACCTAAAACACTGTAAATCCAACTATACTTCCATTAAAAAAAATAAAAAAAAAAAAAGAAAGAAAAGAAATTAGTTTCTCCAAAAGCTTCTCCAACTATATTACTTGGTGTCTTCAAAATATGTTACATATATAATCTCAGGACAATAGCTGAACCCACAAGTAATAATAATTTAAAACAATCCTGTGCAAAAGAGAACATACTGTATGATTGCAGTTCTAAACTAAGTAAAACTAATCTTTGTTCACAGAGGTCAGAATGGTGATTGCCAGGATAGGTAAGTGTGGTGAATGACTAGAAAGGGGTACAAAGGAACTTCTGGACTGAGGGAAATGTTCTTTTATCTTGATGTAGTAACAATGGTATACCTTCTCAAAACTGATCAAACTCTTCACTTTAAATCTGTGCATTTTTAAGAAAGGTTTATTTATTTATTTAATTTTTGGCTGCATTGGGTCTTCATTGCTGCGTGCAGGCTTTTCTCTAGTTGAGGTGAGCTGGGGCTACTCTTCGTTGCGGTGCGCGGGCTTCTCATTGCGGTGTCTTCTCTTGTGGAGCACGGGCTCTAGGAGCGCGGGCTTCAGTAGTTGTGGCATGAGGGCTCTAGAGCGCAGGCTCAGTAGTTGTGGCACACAGGCTTAGCTGCTCCGCAGTATGTGGTATCTTCCCCAACCAGGGCTTGAACCTGTGTCCCCTGCATTGGCTGGCAGATTCTTAACCACTGCGCCACCAGGGAAGTCCCAATCTGTGCATTTTACTGTATATAAATTAACCTCAAAAAAAGTATTTGGAAAAAAAAATGAGAGCGATGTAAAAATGTTCTTGAATCCTCTTGCAAGGCCACAATTCATACACAAAAATGATAAAACACCAAGTATTTTGTGAAATACCTGAATACTGAATGTCTTCTACTGATTGCTGTATATAAACATGGATTTCTGCAGAAGCAGGAGTTGCTCTGGTTAAACTTTCAGAATTTTATTTCTGAATTGAATTCATAGTTTTCCATTCACCAAGAGCTTCAAACAACACATAACTTACGTTCATAACCATTAACCCTGTAGTTTATTTCTGTTAATGGCAACCATACAGAAAAGCTAAACTTACAACATGACTCAGACAAAGTAATCTCTGGCTGATCCCTTAATGAAGGTACTCTTCAATTATGGCATCTCACCTTCTATTTGCCTATCTTCTGAATATAGGTACAGACCATGGAATTTTTCATCTAGGATTCTTCATAACCACAAGGACAATTACTATAGTGAAAGCCAGAAAACAAGCTGTTTTGACTTCATTTTCTCTCTTCTTTGACATTCCCTCCAATCTGTGCTCTAAGCCCATTCTAGACTTCAAAAAACCATGCCAGATACTGTAGACATGATGAAGAATGAGATGTAGTGCCTTGCCTCTAATGACAGAGGAAAGACAGATATATAAACAATAAAGATATTATACTGTGAAAAGCTATGTAATAGAAATAAGCAGAGAACAGATGCAAAGAGGGGAACTTACATGGATGGAGAACGGATAACAGTGGTATGACATTTGGGCCAGCCTTAGGCCTTGAAACACACTGCCCTAATGCTTCTAGCTTGTGCATTCTCTGCCTGGAGTACTTCAGCCCACTTCATCCCCTGCCTAGTTTTTCTATTCATCTCTTTAGACTTAGCTGAATAACCTAGCTGAAGAACTTCAATTGAATAAAACTGACTTTAATCGAAGAATGAAATACAGGTAACTATACTTTTAAATGTGAGGATTTATATAATTTAAAAAATGTCCCTCCCAGGAATGCATAGATTTTGAAAAGATGTTTTTCGAAATTTGCTTTTCAAGGCAACATGGAAACATCCACTAAGAATCATAATGTCCACAACCTTTTATTAAATAGTCGCAACACAGAAAGTTACCCTAACGCTGTGACAGAATAGAACCGAGTACTACATATAAGAAGGTAGCTACTAATGTTATTGAGAATGCCAAAAGCTACTGAACTAAAGGAAGAGTGGCATAACATACAGGCAAACAAGCTGATAGAAAGAATACGTAAAAACATTAAAAATGTGATATTAAGTGGGGATATATATACACACACACATGCACAAAATACTGATGACAAACATCAAAATATGGATGAATATGGACCAAAAGTGTAAAATAATATGTAAAAAGGAATACAATAGACACACAGATTTTACTAATTTAGTTAAAAATACTGAACACTTTTCTTATGTACTTTTCAAACACACAGAAAATAGAAAAAAATAGTACAATGAACATCCATATGAACACCACTGAGATTCAATAACAGCCATATATGCTTCGTGCACACACATATATACATTTTGCTAAATCATTTAGAAATGTATTACAAACACTGTAACACTTCACTTCTAAATACTTCAGTATGCAAATTTAAAGACCTTCTTCCAGAAACTACAACACCCTTATCACAGCTCATAAAACTAGCAATA
The DNA here is from genome assembly GCF_951394435.1 of Stenella coeruleoalba. Taxonomy (NCBI): domain Eukaryota; kingdom Metazoa; phylum Chordata; class Mammalia; order Artiodactyla; family Delphinidae; genus Stenella; species Stenella coeruleoalba. The sequence goes on from NC_137148.1 coordinate 55,519,194, forward strand.
GTTATCTAATATCATTTAAAATCCAGTCTATATTCAAATTTCCTCAACCCCCAAGTCTCTTACAAATAGCTTTTCAAAACCAGGGTCTAATGAATAATGAAGGATGCCACATTGTATTTGGCTGTTATATCTCAAGTCACTTTTAATCTGGAATAGTTACCTACTCCATGTCATTTTTTCTTTCATGACACTGAATTTTTGAAGAAAGGAGGCCAGTTATCTTCTACAACATGCCACGTTCTGGACCTGTCTGATCATTTCTTTTGTGGTGTCATTTAACTTGTTGCTCTATCCCCAGTATTTCCGATAAATGGGAAAGTAGATCCTAAAGGTTTGTTTAAATTCCACTTAAACTTTTTTGACCATAACACTTCATAGGTAATACAGTGTATTTCATACTGCATCTCAAATGAAAAAGCAAGTCTGACTGTCTGATTACAGTGACGCAAAATTTCATCTCTGATTCTAAGGATCTCTTTATTATAAAGGTATGTTTTCCTTTCAATACAACCAACCAACAAGTATTTGCTGAGATGATACTTTGACATCATAAGAATTCTAGAGGGGATTTAGATCAATCTTTTATCAAATAGTTTTTGCATCAAAATGTCTTTAATATTGTTTTACATTAACTTTTCTACTTTTCAATATTTTAATTTTTAAACATATATTTTCTACAAACTACAAAATTTATAAAAAAGTAACATTCTCTTTTATAATGATGGTAGACTTACTCCTTAATTGAAATGTGAGTGCCTTCTTTCTTTATGACTTTGTTTGAAACCCTGTAAGGAAAATAAAGGCATTTAGAAGCATAGAACACGGGAGAAAATATTTGCAAATGAAGCAACTGACAAAGGATTAATCTCCAAAATATACAAGCAGCTCATGCAGCTCAATATCAAAAAAACAAACAACCCAATCCAAAAATGGGCAGAAGATCTAAATAGACATTTCTCCAAAGAAGATATATAGATTGCCAATAAACACATGAAAGGATGTTCAACATCACTAATCATTAGAGAAATGCAAATCAAAACTGCAATGAGGTATCACCTCACATAGGTCAGAATGTCCATCATCAAAAAATCTACAAACAGTAAATGCTGGAGAGGGTGTGGAGAAAAGGGAACCCTCTTGCAGTGTTGGTGGGAATGTAAATTGATACAGCCACTATGGAGAACAGTATGGAGGTTCCTTAAAAAACTAAAAATAGAATTACCATATGACCCAGCAATCCCACCCTGAGAAAACCATAATTCAAAAAGAGTCATGTACCACAATGTTCATTGCAGCACTATTTACAATAGCCAGGACATGGAAGCAACCTAAGTGTCCATCGACAGATGAATGGATAAAGAAGATGTGGCACATATATACAGTGTAATATTACTCAGCCATAAAAAGAAATTGAGTTATTTGTAGTGAGGTGGATGGACACAGAGTCTGTCATACAGAGTGAAGTAAGTCAGAAAGAGAAAAACAAATACCGTATGCTAACACATATATGAGGAATCTAAAAAAAAAAAAAAGAAAGAAAAAGTGGTTCTGATGAACTTAAGGGCAGGACAGGAATAAAGACGCAGACACAGAGAATGGACTTGAAGACACGGGGAGGGGGAAGGGTAAGCTGGGACAAAGTGAGAGAGTAGCATTGACATATATACACTACCAAGTGTAAAACAGCTAGCTAGTGGGAAGCACTAGCTAGTGCATCGCACAGGGAGATCAGCTTGGTGCTTTGTGACAACCTAAGGGATAGGGAGGGTGGGAGGGAGACGCAAGAGGGAGGGGATATGGGGATACATTATACATATAGCTGATTCACTTTGTTATACAGCAGAAACTAACACAACATTGTAAAGCAATTATATTCCAATAAAGATGTTTAAAAAAAAAAAGAACACACATTTTATACAGAAGTGAACATTTTGTTTCACATAAGACATTTCATTAATTCTCTTTAACAAAATATCATCAGAAAATAAATTTACAGCCTTCAAATGTACTTTAAAAGTGACTCCAAAGTAAACAATTATTAGGCTGCAATTAAGAAAGTTTTCTTCTTTCACTAAGTCTGAAGATGTTCCTGAGCCAACTTATATCTTATTTTCTGTCAAATATAATATATAATGTGTCACACTCATTTATTAAAATAAAACCATTAAAAACCAGTACTCACTAGACAAAAATATTTTAGAAGTTCAAAAAAAAAAATCAAGACTCAAATATTTACTGTTTTTCCTGGTCATACTTAGCACAAATGTCCTACTCCTCTCTTCTCCCTTCTGGCCTCAATACCTTCTATCTTTCCCTACATATATACTAGCTTTCGACTTCACCATTAATCTATATCTTTGAGGCCACAAGATATATTAAAGGGGATTTGTTACTAATAAGTACCAAAGTTAGAGCCTGTGCTATGTTATTTCAATAACATTACTCTCATTCATCTGCATTCTGTTAGGATTTCTAGAAAAAGAAAAGTGTATAGGTTAAGAGCTAGACCCAAATCCTGTCTGGCTGCTCTTATGGGAACAGGTTAGTAATGGAAAAGTTGTCAATCGTGTATGCTTCTGTGGAGCAATGGCTAAGAATCGCTACCTGAAGGCAACACTCTCTAAAACACACATAAGCTATTGGAAAACATGACAATGAACAGTAGCTGCTTCTTTTTAATGGTAAAAATTTCCAAGAGACAAAAATGCAAGATCTAGGAAATGGCAATTTGTTTACACTTCTGAATATGAACATAGGTTTATATTTTAATTTATGCAGATATACAAATAATACTGCAAAAAGTAAAGATCATTTCTCTGGAACAAGTTAATCATAGCTTAGCCCTGAATTTGTGGCATATATACTGGACAAGGCTGCTTTCCTAGGAACTGGTGCTTGAACTCACAAAAGAAACAGAAACATCTGCATTTTGTTGGTTAGGACCAGAGTTCAAAGTCTGTTGAAAATCTGCTAGGTTTTAATAACAGTACAATCAAGTATGTGAAATATGAATGTTTATGAGTACAATTAACCAACTTTAATTTTCATCCAGGTCATCCTTCAAATCAAATATATTCTGACACGTTAGAACATTCATATTTTTTAACTGCTGCTAGAGTTATCAAAGAAGAAAGCAATAAGGTGTATAACTATTTAAGGCTGTGGTAAAACAAACATTTTCAAGTTGCGCCAGTGGCAATACACATGGAAAGAATTGTGGAAAGGCAGTCAACAGTATCAAAAGCTACTAAAATGTTTAAAAACTATACTAAAATAAAATGTTTATACTTTTTGACCCAATAATGATACTTCCAGATGTCATAAGGAAATAATCTGCAAGAAGCTTTATATATAAGAATGGTTATCTAATTACCAGAGGAAAAACTTGCTAATGTTCAACATTTAGCAAATGATGAACTTATTCTGAACCAGACTTACTACGAACCAGGCACTATTCCAGATGCTAAAGATCCAAGGTTATAAGACAGACAAGGTCCCTGCTCCCGTGGAGCTCAACATTCTACTGGAAGGAGACAGATAAACAGGTAAAGAAAATCATACCAAGAACGATAAATGCCACACAGAGAATCTAAGTGGGGTGATATAATAGAGAATGAGGGCGGATCACTTCTAGTTTAATCAGGAAGATGAAACTTCAGTTGAGATCTGAGCAACAAGCCAGACAAGTGAAATACAGGGTAACAGCTTTCCAGACTAAAGAATAATGAGTGCAAAGGCCCAGAAGAAGGTATAAATCCAGACATGAGCAAGAAAAGAGGCCAGTGTTGCAGGAGTGTACTGAGTAAGAAGAGTGTGGAGGAACTTCCCTGGTGGTCCAGTGTGTAAGACTCTACGCACCCAATGCCCGGGTTCGATCCCTGGTCGGGGAACTAGATCCTGCATGCATGCTGCAATTAAGAGTCCACATGCCACAACTAAGAAGTCTGCATGGTGCAACTAAAGATCTCGCATGGTGCAACTAAGACCCCATGCAAATAAATAAATAAATCTTTGAAAAAATAAAATATCACTCTAGCTGCTGTATTCAGAATGGATTTGGCAGGATGGGACATGAAATTTCATAAGCAAAAAGAATACTTGGGATCTGCTGCAGTAAGGTAAGAGATAATGATGTCTTATCCAGAATATATAAAGAGCTATTACGACTCATCAACAAAAAGACAAACAACCTATTTAAAAATAGGCAAAGGATGTGAATAGACAGTTCTCCAAAAAAGATACATAAATGGCCAACAAGCACATGAAAAGATGCTCAACATCGTTTAGTCATTAGGGAAATGCAAATCAAAACCATTATAAAGTTATCACTTCATACCCACTAGGATGGCTATAATCAAACAAGGAGACAATAGTAAGTGTTGGTGACGATGTGGAGAAATAGGAACCCTCACACATCGCTGGTGGTTATAATAAAATGGTGCAGTCACTTTATTTATTTACTTATTTATTCTTTAAAGACTTTTTTTTAATGTGTACCATTTTTTAAAAGTCTTTATTGAATTTGTTATAATATCGCTTCTGTTTTATGTTTTGTTTTTTTAGCTGAGAGGCATGTGGGATCTTAGCTCCCTGACCATGGTTCCGCTACAGCGATCTTTTGAACCAGCAATTCTACACCTAAATATATATCCAAGAAAACTGAAAATATACATCCATACAAAATTTTATACACAAATGGTGGTAACAGAATTATTCATTGTAGCCAAAAAGATGAGACAACCCAAATGTCCATCAACTGATGAATGGATAAGCACAATGTGGTATATCCATGCAATTAAAAGAAATGGGGACCTGAACGAACTTTTAGCCAATATATCTCGGTTAAAAAAAGAGATGATAGTATCTTGAATGGGTATTAGTGGAGAGAAATCAAAGTGCATTGATTCAGGATCTGTATGGAAATAGTCAACAGAACTTTCTTACAAATTGGTTATAAAAAGTGAAGGAATAGATTCAATGCAATCCCTATCAAACTACCACTGGCATTTTTCACAGAACTAGAACAAAAAATTTCCCAATTTGTATGGAAACACAAAAGACCCTGAGTAGCCAAAGCAATCTTGAGAACGAAAAATGGAGCGGGAGGAATCAGGCTCCCTGACTTCAGACTATACTACAAAGCTACAGTAATCAAGACAGTATGGTACTGGCACAAAAACAGAAAGATAGATCAATGGAACAGGATAGAAAGCCCAGAGATAAACCCACGTACATATGGACACCTTATCTTTGATAAAGGTGGCAGGAATGTACAGTGGAGAAAGGACAGCCTCTTCAATAAGTGGTGCTGGGAAAACTGGACAGATACATGTAAAAGTATGAGATTAGATCACTCCCTAACACCATACACAAAAATAAGCTCAAAATGGATTAAAGACCTAAATGTAAGGTCAGAAACTATCAAACTCTTAGAGGAAAACATAGGCAGAACACTCTATGACATAAATCACAGCAAGATCCTTTCTGACCCAACTCCTAGAGAAATGGAAATAAAAACAAAAATAAACAAATGGGACCTAATGAAACTTCAAAGCTTTTGCACAGCAAAGGAAACCATAAACAAGACCAAAAGACAACCCTCAGAATGGGAGAAAATATTTGCAAATGAAGCAACTGAAAAAGGATTAATCTCCAAAATTTACAAGCAGCTCATGCAGCTCAATAACAAAAAAACAAACAACCCAATCCAAAAATGGGCAGAAGACCTAAATAGACATTTCTCCAAAGAAGATATACAGACTGCCAACAAACACATGAAAGGATGCTCAACATCACTAATCATTAGAGAAATGCAAATCAAAACTACAATGAGATATCATCTCACACCAGTCAGAATGGCCATCATCAAAAAATCTAGAAATAATAAATGCTGGAGAGGGTGTGGAGAAAAGGGAACACTCTTGCACTGCTGGTGGGAATGTGAATTGGTTCAGCCACTATGGAGAACAGTATGGAGGTTCCTTAAAAAACTACAGATAGAACTACCATATGACCCAGCAATCCCACTACTGGGCATATACCCCGAGAAAACCAAAATTCAAAAAGAGTCATGTACCAAAATGTTCATTGCAGCTCTATTCACAATAGCCCGGAGATGGAAACAACCTAAGTGCCCATCATCAGATGAATGGATAAAGAAGATGTGGCACATATATACAATGGAATAGTACTCAGCCATAAAAAGAAACGAAATTGACCTATTTGTAATGAGGTGGATAGACCTAGAGTCTGTCATACAGAGTGAAGTAAGTCAGAAAGAAAAAGACAAATACCGTATGCTAACACATATATATGGAATTTAAGAAAAAAAAATGTTATGAAGAACCTAGGGGTAAGACAGGAATAAAGACACAGACCTACTGGAGAAGGACTTGAGGATATGGGGAGGGGGAAGGGTGAGCTGTGACAGGGCGAGAGAGAGTCATGGACATATACACACTAACAAACGTAAGGTAGATAGCTAGTGGGAAGCAGCCGCATGGCACAGGGATATCGGCTCGGTGCTTTGTGACCGCCTGGAGGGGTGGGATAGGGAGGGTGGGAGGGAGGGAGACGCAAGAGGGAAGAGATATGGGAACATATGTATATGTATAACTGATTCACTTTGTTATAAAACAGAAACTAACACACCATTGTAAAGCAATTATACCCCAATAAAGATGTTTAAAAAAAAAAAAGAGAAGGAAAGTGAGGAATCAATCAACGCTAACTCCACATTTGTGGCTTGAGAAACTGGTATTGCTAGTGCATCAATGTTACTGCTTACTGAGATGGAAAGGCTGTGGGAATAGAGGTGTATGAAATAACACTAACAGTTCAGTTTTGGCTATATTTGGTTTGAGATGTACCTAACAGACATCCATGTGGTGAGGGAAAATAGGCAGTTGGATAAACAAGTCTCAAATTCAGAGCTAGACATCTGAGAACTTCCAGTACAGACATGCCATTTTAAGTCCTAGAGCAGATGAGGTCACCTAGTGAGAGTTTATAGTTAGAGAAGAGAGGGCTATGGGTTGCGCATAAGAAATCCACAAAGATATTGGGTAGAGGAGGAAAAGCTGTTAAAGAAGTCTAAAAGGAGCAGCCAAGGAAGAAGGTAATGATTAGTAGATTAAAACGTGTTACCAAAGGCAGGAGAAAAAAGTCTTTCAAAAGTGTAGTCAAATATATTAAAATGTTGCTGAGAGGTAAGAGACATAAAGCAGAGAACTGACTGAGTCAGCAATCTGGAGGTAAAATCTCAATACAGGGCTTCCCTGGTGGCACAGTGGTTAGGAATCCACTTGCCAGTGCAGGGGACATGGGTTCGAGCCCTGGTCTGGGAAGATCCCACATGCTGTGGAGCAACTAAGCCCGCCCACCACAACTACTGAAGCCCGCGTGCCTAGAGCCTGGGCTCCGCAACAAGAGAAGCCACCGCAATGGGAAGCCATGCACCACAACGAAGAGTAGACCCCGCTCACTGCAACTAGAGAAAGCCCAGACGTAGCAACGAAGACCCAACATAGCCCAAAATAAATTCATTAATTAATTAAAAACAATCTTTAAAAACAAAAAAATCTCAATACAGTAGGAAAGACAGAAGTCTACCTGACAGGCCTGAAGAGAATGTGAGATAAGGAAGTAAAGAGGACAACTAGAGATAATTTTTTTTTTTTTGGTGGTACGCGGGCCTCTCACTGTTGTGGCCTCTCCCGTTGTGGAGCACAGGCTCCGGACGCACAGGCTCAACAGCCGTGGCTCACAGGCCTAGCCGCTCTGCGGCATGTGGGATCTTCCCGGACTGAGGCACGAACCCTTGTCCCCTGCATCGGCAGGCAGACTCCCAACCACTGTGCTATCAGGGAAGCCCCTAGAGATAATTTTTTGAAGAAGTTCATCTATGAAGCGGAGGAGAGAAATGATGTGATCACCAGGGAAGTTAGAAAGAATATATTTGAAGTAAATGGTCAGTAAATTTAGTGAAATTGGTCACCAACAGAATGACGAGTAAGAAAAGCCAACTTCTTTTTTTTTTTTTTTTTTGGCTGCACAACGTGGCATGCGGGATCTTAGTTCCCCAACCAGGGATCGAACCTGTGCTCCCTGCAATGGAAGCACGGAGTCCTAACCACTGGACTGCCAGGGAAATCCTGAACTAAACTCTTACAGAATGTCTTTATATATAGAAAGATGAACGTAAAAACAATACATTTCTTATGAGCACTCATATATACCTGAACACAGAGAAAGAGATTTTGATAGGCTATACGGCAAACTAATATCAGTGGTGACCTCTGGAGAAGGGTAGAAACTGGGCCTGGCTTTTTTTTTTTTTAATTAATTTTTATTGGAGTACAGTTGATTTACAATGTTGTGTTAGTTTCTGCTCTAGAGCAAAGTGAATCAGTTATACATATATCCACTCTTTTTTAGATTCTATTCCTATATAGGTCATTACAGAGTATTGAATAAGAGTTCCCTGTGCTGTATAGTAGGTTCTTATTAGTTATCTATTTTATATATAGTAGTGTGCATATGTCAATCTCAGTCTCCCAATTTACGGGCATGGCTTTGATCACCAACAGAATTTTTGTCTCATCTTTAATTTTTGAAAATTTTACAAGGTTTTACATTTATCACGTGTAATTAACAAATATATATTTTTAAAGGATACAAAACAATGTAAATGGTATGAGGACACAAAACTATATTTAAAAAGTCAGTCACATAAGACTAAAGAGATATGACAACAAAAGGTAACACGTGGCCCTGGACTGAATTCTAGATTAAAAAACAACTTTCTTTTGTTGTAAAGGACACTCATAAGACAACTGGCAAAATTTGAATAAGGCCAGTAGATAAGATCATAGTATCAGTATTAATTGATTTAAGTTCCTGATTTGATAACTATATGGTGATTATACAAAAGAATGTTCTTCCTTTCAGGAAATACATAGTGTATTTAAATGCTAGGGGCACTGTATCTGCAACTGATTCCGAATAGCTTCGGGGGGCAAAATATAGATAGATACAGAGAAAGAGAGAGGAGAGAGAAGGAAAAATGAAATGACTGAGAAACCTAAAGGGGTAAAAAGTTGACATTTGGGGAACCTACACATGGAAATTCTTGTACTACTTTTGCAACTTTTCTGTAAGTCTGAAATTATTAAAACAACAACACCACACTTGTATTCTGGTTTGGTTACCTACCAAAGCTGAACCTTCACATACCATGTGATCCAGCAATTCCACTCCTAGGTATATACCCAAGAGAAATGAAAACATACATCCTCACAAAAACTTGTACACGAATGTACATAGCAGCATTATTCATTACAGCCAAAAAGTGGAAACAACCCAAATGGATAAAATGTGATATACACAACAGAGTATTATTCGGCAATAAAAAATGAAGTACTGATACATGCTACAACACAGATGGATCTAGAAAACATTAGGCTGAGTGAAAAAGGATACACACAAAAGATCACATACGGTATGATTCTATTTATTCAAAATGCCCAGAATAGGCAAATCCAAAAGAAGATAGAAAGTAGTTTAGTCATTGCCTACTGCTGGGAGGTTGGGGAAAATGAGGGTATGTGATTTTCTTGGGGTTGGGGGGTAGATAATGAAATTATTCTAAAATTGATTGTAGGGACTTCCCTGGCGGTCCAGTGGTTAAGACTCTGTACTTCCAATGCAGGGGGCGCAGGTTCAATCCCTGGTCAGGGAACTAAGATCCCACATGCTGTGCAGTGTGACCAAAAACAAATAAAATGAAATGAAACAAAATGAAATGAAATAAAATTGATTATAGTGATGGCTACATAATTGTGAATATAATAAAAACTAAAACCACTGACCTGTGCACTTTAAATGGGTGACCTGTATACCATGTAAATTGTATCTTAATAAAGCTTAATTATTAAAAATATTTAATAGCCCCAAATTGGAAACAAACCAAATGTCCGTCAACAGTTAAAATGAATAAATAGATTATGGTATATGTATACAATGGAATGAAATACAGCTACAACCACACACAACAATGTAGATTAATCTCACAAAGTGTTGAGCAAAATAAGCCAGCCATAAAGGAGTATATGTGTGATTCTATTCAGAAAATTAAAAAATTTGATGACATTATAAGTCAGGAAAAGGGTTACCCTTAGGAAAGGGATTGGTAATGACTAGAAGGGGATAAAAGGAAACTTTAGGATTGTGGTTTTTTTCTTGATATTAGCGCTGATTAAACAAATGTGATCACTTTGTGAAAATTCATCAATCTGTGGACTTCTGATATGTGTACTCTTCTGCCTGCATATTTCAATAAAAAGTTTACACTAACAACAACAACCAAACAAAGCCATGAACCTTTGCATGATATGAACCTGAAAACAAGGCAAAATATGGTACATCTGGGTACTAGAACTATGGATGAATTTTGCCCCCTCTACCTTTCCTGTCTAAAAAATTTTAAAGTAAACATAACTTGGGCTTCCCTGGTGGCGCAGTGGTTGAGACTCCGCCTGCCGATGCAGGGGACACGGGTTCGTGCCCTGGTCCGGGAAGATCCCACATGCCGTGGAGCGGCTACGCCCGTGAGCCATGGCCGCTGGGCCTGCGCGTCCGGAGCCTGTGCTCCGCAACGGGAGAGGCCACAGCAGTGAGAGGCCCGCGTACCACAAAAATAAATAAATAAACATAACTTATGCCAATACTTTATATATAATTATTTTTCAAAATACAGTTGGCCTTCTGTATCCACAGATTCCACATCTGTGGATTCAACCAACTGCAGATCAAAAATATTAGAAAAAAGGAATTCCAGAAAGTTCCAAAAAGCAAAACTTTAATTTGCTACATACCAGCAACTACCTACATATCATTTACATTGTATTAGGTATTATAAGTAATCTAAAGATGATTCAAAGTACACAGGAGGATGTGTGTAGGTTATATGCAAGTAGTATGCCATTTTCTATAAGGGACGTGAGCATCCCTGAATTTTGGTACCTGCAGGGATCCTGGAGCCAATCGCCTGCAGATACCGAGAAACAACTATATTTCATAATTTACAGAAAACATGCAGAGAAATTTGAAGTGCAGAAGGGGGAAGCTTCGAAAGTTATCAGATGACTGGTCTCAAAACACAGTACGAACTATTAATTTAGTTTCCATTATCATTTCGGTCATTAAAAGTGCAACTTCATCATACCGTACAAATATATCAGGGTTATATAACAGCTGAAGAGTAGCTTTAAAGTAAGAATATTGGTGGAGGAATGTACAGATGATATACTTATAAAATTACATCTTCAAGTCAGTTGTTTAGTTTCTTTTATATATTAGTTAACTAAAAATTCAAGTATCACGTCATAATCTTAGCATGCCATATTAGTTTCATTTTTTAAAAACTTTAAAATTTCCTGCTAAACTACAATAGAACATGTCTGCAACAGATAGATGCATAAAACGAGAAGTTTGGAGCCTCAGTCCCTAAGGTCCAGTTTGGCATTTATCACACCAGACTTTCACTGTGCACAAAAATAACTTATTTTTTTGTCTTTCTTTTCCTTTTACTTGGAGGTGGGGTGGGGGAGTTAGGGGTATTATCCTTCCTTTTTCCCTCTCCTACAACCCATTTTATTTCAAATCAAAATAGAAAGACTAATGAGATTAGAAAATAATTTAGAAAAAGTTTCACTAAATTAGAAAATGTACACATTCATCCCTTGATAGCCATGGGGGGGGGAATGAGTTCCAGGATACACCCCCATCCTGCCCTGCCACTGAACACCAAAATCTGCGGATGCTCCAGTCCCTTATATAAAATGGCATAGTACTTGCATGTAACCTATGCACATCCTCTCATATACTTTAAATTATCTCTAGGTTACTTATAATATCTAATGCTATGTAAATAGTTGTCAGCATGCAGTAAATTCAAGTTTTGCTTTTTTGGAACTTTCTGGAATTTTTTTTCTTCGACCATTCACAGTTGGTTGAATGCATGGATGCGGAACCCGTGGATACAGAGGGCCAACTGTAATAAAAATAACCTAATAATATGAAAGATTTTTAAATGCACTACAACTATACTTAGTGGGGACAATACAACAGTAATTTTAGCCTTAGATAGCTGTATTGTTTAAAACTGTAAGGTACAGACATACCTTGCTTTATTGTACTTTGCAGATACTGTATTCTGCACAAATTGAAGGCTGGGGCAACCCTGTGTTGTCAGACAGTAGCTAGCTTTTCTCGGCAATAAAATATTTTAAAATTAAGGTATGTACACTGCTTTTAAGACATAATGCTATTACATACGTACTAGAATACAGTATAGTGTAAACATAACATTTATACGTACTAGGAAACCAAAAAATTCATGACTCGCTTAATTGTGATGCTCACTTCATTGCAGTGGTCTGGAACTGAACCTGCCTATAGTTTTCAACTCTTAGGATCTACCTAACATAAGAAACCACTTTTTAGTCACAAACGAAACAAAGTCACAAAACCACAAAGTGACTGTCAGGAAAGATGCTGAGTGATCACTTACCATATAGTAACCAGTATGATAACCACTCATGTACCAAGAGATTAACATACTTCCCAAAGCATCAGCATCATCCAGAGAATCTGGACACATAGGAGGTGGTGGGGGAATTATCTGGAAACGGAGAAAGATACACTTTAAAATCAGTAGACAAAAACATAAGGTCTGGAAACCTATTTTACGTACAGAATGCTGGATGTTAGTTGTATCTTTCCCTACATTCCATGTCATCTCCTAGTTAAAATTTTTTTAAAAATCTGGGATTTGGAGAAAGCCAACCAGTAACAACAACAAGAGACCAATAAAATTAAATTGAATAAGAATCAAAAGGCAACAGGTCACATAAAATATTTAAACATTTTGCTTTCATTAGACCTATTTTTCTGTTCCATTATGAAGCTATAGGTGAAAGACAAAGGATAAATACTTCTATGGTTTTCCTCAAAAAACACCCACACAGTGTTTTCAAGTAAAATTTCTGGCTAGAACATCTGCACGGCCCCCACCCCAATGCAGTCTGCCAAAAAGTGTCTTTGTATTTTGCCTATTGTTGATATCTGGACAGTCTACGTGATCAGACCATGCCTGGAAGGGTAAAACATTAATCCTAAGGTATGGTGTAAATAAATCCTTTTGGATAGGCGCTATCTCCCTTAGAATGAGATACTGCTGCTGGGAAGGAAGCATGAATAATATGGGCTATAAGAGAACTGAGTCTGGGTAGCAGAAGGTCATTAAAAACAAAAACCCTGGGACTTCCCTGGTGGCGCAGTAGTTAAGAATCCGCCTGCCAATGCAGGGGACATGGGTTGAAGCCCTGGTTGGGGAAGATCCCACAAGCCGCAGAGCAACTAAGCCCGTGTGCCACAACTGCTCCTGCGCTCTAGAGCCCGCGAGCCACAACTACTGAGCCCGCGTGCCTAGAGCCCGTGCTCCGCAACAAGAGAAGCCACCGCAGTGAGAAACCTGGGCACCGCAATGAAGAGTAGCCCCCGCTCACCACAACTAGAGAAAGCCGCGCACAGCAACGAAGACCCAACGCAGCCAAAAATAAAAAACAAAAACAAAAAGACCCTGAAGTTTAGTCCGAATTTTTACCCATCAGAACCTGGCTGTGACATTTCTGAACTACCTATGTTCTGCTAAATCCCAAACTGTGTATGAAAGCAAAGTTTAATCTGAATTCTTTTGCACTTACTGGTGGTCCAGAAGGAAATGGAGGCAGCCAGGATGATGGGAAGGGTGGCGGCGGCGGCAGGCCACCGAATTTTAGACCTGGCTGTAAAGAACATTTCAAAGAAAGACCAATTTAACAGTTTCAATATGTGAAGAGCAAAAAAGAATTCAATGTCAAAAGAATCGAAATAATTGTCCAGAATAATATCTATATTATTCATATCAAAATGGTTAAATAGAATTTCACGTACCAAATGCTGAAGTCATATATACTCATAAATTTAGGTTTTTCTCATTTCCTTTCTATGTAGACATTCAGGCAATAAAGCCAAAGTAAGAAAAATTTAAAATTACCTAATAAATCAGAGACCGTATACTCAGCAAGACATTTCCATCATAAAAGACCAAAAGACCATATCTCCCACAATTTCATTAATTAAATTGCATAATCTATTGGATGTCCTTTCAATTACATATGCTAATTTAGAGCATATATTATAAAAATTAGTGTCTCTCACTTAACAAGAAAAATCAGCCCCCTGAGACCAATGAAGCATGTTTATTATGTATATAAATTAAGAGGTCTGACCCTTCTGAAAAATGTAATAGAATACAAACCTCAATAAGGAAGCTCTCAACAGGGAATCCTAAGGAAAAGTTTTAATGTCATGCTTGATTTTAAAAATCTTTATTATTATCACTGCCTGAAGAAATCAATGCTTTATACAAAACTACTGGACGGGGACTTTGATTCCATGATATAACCTAAAGTAAAAATACTTTTTGTTTAAGTTGATTTGCTACTGATAACCAAAAGAACCATGAATAAAAACAGCATTTACATGTTGCTCTACAAAACAGTCTGGGAGCTTCTTTGGATTTCACCTGTATCAGATGTAAATACTGTGTTCTCTTCCAATTTTTATATACCTTATACAAGTGACACAGAGAACTACAGCACGACATCCAGCTGATGATAAAATATTATACTTTCAAACTTAAGTTTGCTAAACTATTTTTTTTTATTCATTTTTATTGGAGAATAGTTGCTTTACAATGTTGTGTTAGTTTCTGCTGTACAGCAAAGTGAATCAGTTATGCATATATACATATATCCCCTCTTTTTTCGATTTCCTTCCCATTTAGGTCACCACAGAGCATTGAGTAGGGTTCCCTGTGCTATACAGTAGGTTCTTATTAGTTATCTCTTTTACACATAGTAGAGTATATATATATCAATCTCCAAAAGTTTGCTATTACTCTAATATACCTAATACTCTATTAAAATTGTTAGGAAAGGCTTTCATTATAAACTATTCTGCTTTACTATCTTATTTCCTTTACAAAGAATTCTCAGGTATGTATTTACAACATCTATGGAAAGCTACTAAAGTTTCATGAGGGAAATCCCTAGCAGTCCAGGTGGCCCGGGTTCAACCCCTGGTCCGGGAACTAAGATCCTGCAAGCTGCAGGGCGCAGCCAAAAAAAAAAAGTTTCGTGAGAAAAGCTACGAGTCACTTCATGGAGGGGCTGAATGTTCCAATACTATATGAACTATTTCCTGGAAAACCTTTTCTGGGTAGTTTACCTTTCCTGGTCCCAGACTTGGTCCTGGCATATGGGGTGGTGGAGGGAGAAAAGAGTTCCATGGAGCAGCTTTTGACTTGATGTTATTTGGTTTATTTACAGGAGACCTGGAGGAGTTCTCGCTTTCATCTGTTGAAATTTGACTTTCATTTTCATTCTTTTAAGAGAAAGAAATACATGTACTTTTGTTATAAAGGCATCATTAAGAAAAATATAATGCTTCAGGGGATCAAACTGACAACCAGTTATACTGCTTAATTTGTCATCTAGTTTCTGCTTCCAAGAATTCCATTTTTTTATCCTTACCTCCTGAGCATTCTGTTCTATATTATTAGCTACTTCAGAGGTTGTGGAAAGTAGATCAGACAGATTTTGCTCCTCTCTATTTCCATATCCAGTGTAAATGACAACACAGGTTTCTCTCTTAAAGTCAATCGAAGCAATGGTAGCTGGGTAAACACAGCCATCTTCTGACCAGATGGCAGCACATTTGTCACCAACTTTCCACTATAAGAGAAACCAAAGATAGACACACGCACATTTCTTTAAAAGAGGGTAAACTATAATCTTGTTTGGGTGGAGCGGGGTTGGGGGTGGAGGGGACAGTCTCTGGTTAACTGTTCTGGGAGGCAGAATGTTATAGTGAAAAAACTTGGGGCCAAAACCACAGAAATCTGAATTCTAATATAAATATAACATGACATAGTCCTGCCATTTATATAATCATGGACCAGTTTCTTAATCTCCTTGAGTCTTATTTTCCTCATCTATTAAGTGGGTGTAGTATAATCTGCCTCACATATTTGTTGTGAAGAACAGAAAAGAGGGGAAGCATGTAAAGTGTCCAGTACGCTAGCCCAACACACAGCACGTGCTTATCAAACATCAGCTCTCTTCCCCCTTGGTGATGATGAAACTAAAGCAACTAATGAGACACCAAAATAATTAGCTTCTATGTGGACTGTTTTAAATAGCAGAAATGACTCTACCCAGAGTATCTGGTCCCCGGGTATTAACAGTTTTAGGATTTTTGAAGGAAAAAAAAAGGATACCTCTCTCAGATTTAGAAAAGTCAAACACTGTCAATTCAGTTTAAGCCTTCAGGTACTTCTTCCAAGTTGCACTGCCTTCCTCCCCTCTACCTCCAACATAAACACTGTCCTGAATTTAGTATTTATCATTTCCTCCTAATTCTTTATATTAACATGCATGTTCCTAAACAACAGAAAGTTTAATAGGTGCTTTAGAAATTTTATGTCAATAGAAAACACTGTCCTAATAATTTAAAGGTACTTTATACTATTTAATAAGGACAGTAACAAGAAATTCTTTGAAGTTAAATCTCAAGGTTTTAAAATAACCTGCTTCAAGGGAGTTGTGGTATTCTTTCTTTGGCTTTTATTCTTCTTAGCAGGTTTTCTTTTAGGTGCGCCTTTTGGTTTTTCTGAAACTTCGGGAATGTCACCGTTCTTTAGAGCGTGCTATGAAAACATGAATAGAAACGTACATGTTACAGGGTGATATATTAAGAAAGTCACAATATAACTCAGTCACTATAAACTGGTCTCCAGGCCCCACCGTCTCAGATAGCTTCTATTTCTTCTCTTCACCATCCCACATGCTAAGAAACTGCTCTTGAAGGTATCATATATCTGATAATCAGCTCTAAGGACCCTTATAAGCAAGTCTCCTCACTCTCAACCTTTCCATAACATTAGACTCTGTCAATCATTTTTCTTTTTGATAGTCACAACATTTTTGATGACATAGCAATGTTGGGCCCTAATTCTTTTATTATTTCTCTGATCAAGTCTAAAACTTGGGCATTCCCAACAAGAACTGGCCATCCTTCTTTACCAGCTTATGATCACCTATTCCTATTACTTCAATTATACTTTCTATGCAAACAAACTTCCAAAGCTATTATCCAGCTCTGACTTTTCTCCTTAGTTCAACATTTCCAATTACCAATTTCATATCTTCACATTTACCTCAAATGCAACACAATTAAAAGTAAACTATCTCTTGCCCAAATCAGTTCTTTTTCTCTGCTCAGTCTACCTCCCCGCGCAATATCACCAACCCCGTCCCACATTGAGCCCCATCTGCGTTTTATAGAACTCTCTTGGTAACTCTGCATTAGTGTTATTTCTAGTCTAAATGTATGTTGGAAAGCATGTTATTGACAAATTCAGAGTTCAGCTTCAAGGATGACATACAGATCTGACCTTTACCTCATGCTACAGGAGGGACTAGGGATGGAAGTGGACTCCATGCTTGGTGCTCTGTATGAGTGTATGCTCTGTGCCTGGACTACTAATGGCCCACGTATGATGCTCAATAAGACTAAGCACCTTAGACAGTGGGGAAAATGATGATATTGGACAACTGTGTAAATGTCTTGTTTGAGCCACAAAAAAATAGACTTCGCCCTGCAAAAGAAATGTATATTCCCTGACATTCATCACCATCAGGAACACTTGACTTGATACCTCATAGGATCTGGGGAGGATTACATTAATTTAATGTATGTAAAGCACATGGAACAGTGCCTAGAACACTGTAAACACTCTGTAAGTATTCATTACTGCACTAGGCTATTTATCCTCAATATTATTTCAATAAAGGCTTGTTAAATGTTTCAAAAGTATAATTCAGATTGTCCTTCCACTAATCTGAATTAGAAGACTTTGATAGTTTGATACAGTCTAAACACATTAAAAATTATAAATGTTTAAAACTCTGCTTAAATTGCCTCTGTTAAAGGGATGACATATAGACTGGTTACTAACTTCTAAAGGAAGATAACTAATTTATCTAACCTGTTATCTTTTTTTTTTTTTTTCCTGCGGTACGCGGGCCTCTCACTGTTGTGGCCTCTCCCGTTGCGGAGCACAGGCTCCGGATGTGCAGGCCCAGCGGCCATGGCTCACGGGCCCAGCTGCTCCGCAGTATGTGGGATCCTCCCGGACCGGGGCACGAACCCGTGTCCCCTGAATCGGCAGGCGGACTCTCAACCACTGCGCCACCAGGGAAGCCCTAACCTGTTATCTTTTAATCTTCAAAATTAGACTGAATAATATGTACTTCAACACTTTACTGTAAGTATTCTATCATCTTTTTCCCTGAATGAGTATTACACATGAGGAAATAAGGAAAAGAATAAATAAGCATTTCATACCTTAAATGAAGCCACAGCTTTATCATAAGCTTTTATCAATGCTGTATCATCCCAAATGTCAGAATCATCACTCTGGGAAGGGTAA
The DNA here is from genome assembly GCF_951394435.1 of Stenella coeruleoalba. Lineage (NCBI taxonomy): Eukaryota > Metazoa > Chordata > Mammalia > Artiodactyla > Delphinidae > Stenella > Stenella coeruleoalba. The sequence goes on from NC_137148.1 coordinate 55,537,792, forward strand.
AGAATAAAAACAGTTCATGTTTGGTTGGATTTCATCAAAAATGTGTTAGTAACAAGTAATAAGAGCTATCTTAATTCAGACATAATGAAATTACATTAAAAATGGGTATTTTAAATCCTAAATAAACCACAAGAAGCCTACCTGCTTAGAGATTATGGGACATTTTACCCCCAAAACCAGACATACGTAAATGCTCTAAGAGTGCCATGAAGTAAACACTCCACAGTTTAATCCCCATCCACCAACCATAAGTGGACCTGCTCAAGGGTGATCCATGTTTCAGTCTTTTCTAAGAGCAGATAAAGGGTTTAGTTTGGCAGAGCGGGAAAACAACCAGCCACCAGGGATTTAAGACATACTGTCACACAAAAGAATAATATAAAATGAATATGATAAAATATTAAAACATGAAGTACAAACAAAAAGTACAAATTCAGAAGTGGGAAGGAGAGGCTGAGAAACACTCTTGCCATAAACCCTCTCCCGGTGTGGAGACCCACAGTCAGGAGTGAACTCACAACCTGGAGCTTTTCCCTGAGGAGCAACGGGTCTGAACTCCAAATTGGGCACCCTAGGTTTTAAGAGCAGCACCTGAGAGATGAGTCCCCAAAACATCTAACTTTAAAAACCAAGGGGATTCACGTCCGCGAAACCCACGAGGGAACAGGAACTGAAAGGGTTCCCATGCTTGGAACCACTCCTCCCCTCCAACGACCCAGCGCAGAAGCAGCTGATTGAGAGGCACCCAGACTTTCTGTCAAAGAGGCTCACTTATCGTAAAGTGCTGACCTGCAGAGTAGGCATTTAATTTAACATACATCTAGGGACCTGCTGGGACACTAAGGACGGAGGCTAGCAGCACCATCTTTATGCCATCTGCCTCACTCCAGCCAGCAAGGGCCATCTTTGCCCTCTGCTGCTCTCCACAGCAGCAGTAACTCCCAGAGGGGAGCTTTTATGCACATCTGATGTCCCAGTTTTTATGTCTGGTGTCCTGGTTTTTGCAGCTGCAGCCCAGGGTGGGGCTTACTGTGTTCTTGGGTCCCCTGGGACTGTTAACAATCAAAGACACAGTCCCAGTTTTTATGTCTGGTGGCTTGGTTTTTACAGCTGCAGCCCAGGGTGGGGCTTACTGTGTTCTTGGGTCCCATGGGGCTGTAACAACCAAAGAGACAGTCCTTGGCAGGCTACCACCCCCAGGAAACTGCACAGACAGCAGACTGAAACACACACCATTCTTTCTGCCAAAAAGGCCTATTTGCTTATAAAGGAAATTAGTCTTGAGGAGGAGGCTTCTAGTTTGGTGCATAGCTAGGGATCTACAAAGATGCTCAGAGGCTACTGGATGCAACATCTGCACTCTCTCTCTGCCTGGCTCAAGCTCACTGTATCTCCCAGAAAGGCGCTTAATGTAAAATGTGACATCAAAGACAAAATGTGGAGGGGAGTAAAAATGTAGAGTTTTAGAATGAGTTCAAATTTAACTTATTATCAACTTAAAATAGATGGCAATAAATGTAAGTTTTTATATGTAAAAGACTCATGGTAACCACAAGGCAAAAATCTATTGGAAATACACAAAAGATAAAGAGAAAAATATCTAAGCATACCATTAGAGAAAATGATCAAACCACAAACGAAGAGAGAGGAAAGAAGGAAACAGAAGAACTACAAAACCTCCAGAAGAAATTTAACAAAATGGCAATAAGTACATACCTATCAATAATTACTTAAAATATAAATGGACTAAATTTAAATTCTCCAATCAAAAGACACAGAGTGGTTGAATGGACAACAAACTAAAACTCACCTATATGCTGCCTACCGGAGACTCACTTCAGATGTAAGAACACACATAGACTCAAAGTGAAGAGGTGGAAAAAGATGTTCCATGCAAACGGAAATGAAAAGAAGGCTGGGGTAGCAATACTCGTAAGACAAGTAGACTTTAAAACAAAGACTGTAATAAAAGGTAAAGAAGAGCACTACATAGTAATAAAGGTGTCAATCCATGAAAAGGATACAACATTCAAACATACTAATGCACCCAACACAGGTGCCCCTAAATATATAAAGCAAATATTAACAGACCTAAAGGGAGAGACAGACAATACAATAATGGTAGGGAACTTTAACACCCCAGCAACAGATATATCATTCAGATAAAAAAATCAATAAGGAACGGGCTTCCCTGGTGGCGCAGTGGTTGAGGGTCCACCTGCCAACGCAGGGGATGCGGGCTCGTGCCCCAGTCTGGGAAGATCCCACATGCCGCAGAGCAGCTGGGCCTGTGAGCCATGGCCACTGAGCCTGCGCGTCCAGAGCCTGTGCTCCGCAATGGGAGAGGCCACAACAGTGAGAGGCCCACATACCGCCAAAAAAAATTAAAAAATCAATAAGGAACCATCTGCCTTGAAAGATATGTCAAATCAGATTAACTTAATGGAAAAATACAGAGCAACAGAAATACACATTCTTCTCAGGTGTGAAAGAACATTCTCCAGGATAGATCACATGTCAGGACAGAAGTCTTAATAAATTTAAGAAAATGGAAATCATATCAAGCATCTTGTCTGACCACAATGTATGAAAGCAGAAACCAATTATAAGAAAAAAACTGGAAAATTCACAAATACATGGAGATTAAACAACATGCTACTGAACAACCAACGGGTTAAAGAAGGAATCAAAAGAGAAGTAAAAAATACCTGATACAAATGAAAATAGAAATATAACGTACCAAACTTAGCAAAAGCAGTTCTAAGCAGCAAGTTCATAGATAAATGCCAATATCAAGAAACAAGAGGACTTCCCTGGCGGCACAGTGGTTAAGAATCCGCCTGCCAACAGGTTCGAGCTCTGGTCCGGGAAGATCCCACGTGCCTCAGAGCAACTAAGCCCGTGCGCCACAACTACTGAGCCTGTGTTCTGGAGCCCTTGAGCCACCAAATACTGAGCCCATGTGCCACAACTAGGGAAGTCCGTGTGCCTAGAGCCTGTGCTCCACAACAAGAGAAGGCACTGCAATGAGAAGGCTGTGCACAACAAAGAGAAGGCACCGCAATGAGAAGGCTGTGCGCAACAAAGAGTAGCCCCTGCTCGTTGCAACTAGAGAAAGCCTGCGTGCAACAATGACGACCCAACACAGCCAAAAAGAAAGAAGAAAAAAATCTCAAACAACCTAAGTTTCACCTAAGTATTAGGAAAAGAGGAACCCAATGAAACTCAAAGTTGGTAAAAGGAATGAATTAACAAAGATCAGAGTAAAAAGAAATGAAACAGAAACTAAAAGACAGTAAAAAAAGATCAATGAAACTAACAGTAGTTTCTTTAAAAAGATAAAATTGACAAACCTCTAGATGGACTCACAAAGAAAAAAACATAGGACTCAAATAAATATAATCGGAAATGGAAGTGGAGACATTACAACTGATACCACAGAAAATACAAAGGATCTTAAGTAACTACAGTCATCCCTCAATATCTGCAGGGCCCTGGTTCCAGGACCCACCACGGATACCAAAATTGACGCTTGCTCAAGTCCTTTATATAAAATGGCATAGTATTTGCATACAATCCTGCATACTTTATTGTTAGTAACACCTAATATAATGTAAATGCTATGTAAATAGTTGCTGGCATGCAGCAAATTCAAGTTTTGTTTTTTGGAACCTTTTGGAAATATTTTTTTTTACTCAAATATGATTGATCTGAAGTTGGTTGAATGTGCAAATGTGGAACCTTAGGATATGAAAGGCTGACTGTACTATGAACAATTATATGCCAACAAATCTGACAGCCTAGAAGAAATGGACAAAATTCAAAGAAACATACACCTTACCAAGAGTGAATCATGAAGAAACAGAAAATCTCAATAGACCAATTACTAGTAAGATTGTTAGAGGCTTTTGACTATTAATTCAAACAAAAGCTCAAGACCAGAGAGCTTCACAGGTCAATTCTTTCAAACATTCAAATAAGAATTAATACTAATCCTTCTCAAACTTTCCCAAAAAAAATAGAAGAGGAAGGAACACTTCCAAACTCATTTCATGAGGTCAACATTGCCCTAATATCAAAACCAAACAAGGACAACACAAAAAAAGAAAACTACAGGCCAACATCCCTGATTAACACAGATGTAAAAATCCTCAACAAAATATTAGCAATCCGAATTCAACAACACATTTAAAAGAATCTTATACCGTGATCAAGTGGGATTTATCACAGGGATGCAAGGACGGTTCAACATTCACAAATTAATCTACGTGATACATCACGTTAACAAAAAGAAGGAAGAAAATCATATGATCATCTCAATAGATGCAGAAAAAGCATTTGACAAAATTCAATATCCATTTATGATAAAAACTCTCAACAAAGTGGGTATAGAGGGAACATACCTCAACATCATAAAGGCTATACATGACAAACAGCTAACATCATCCTAAATGATGAAAAGCTGAAAGCTTTTCCTCTAACATCAGGCACAAGATGTCCACTCTTACCACTTTTATTCAACAAAGCATTAGAAATCCTAGCCAGAACAATTAGGCAAGAGAAATAAATAAAAGGCATCCAATTTGTAAAGGAAGAAATAAAAATGTCACTATTTGCAGATAACTCAACACTATACATAGAAAGCCTTAAAGACCCCACCAAAACACTGTTAGAATAAACAAATTTAGTAAAGTTGCAGGACACAAAATCAATATATAAAAAGTGTTGAATTTCTATACCATAAAAACAAACTATCAGAAAGAGAAATTAATACAATCTCATTTACAACTGCATCAAAAAGAATAAAATACCTAGGAATAAACCTAATCAAGGAAAACAAAGACTTGTACACTGATAACTATAAGATATTATTAAAGTAACTGAAGAAAACAGAAATAAATGGAAGGATTTTCTGTACTCATGGACTGGAAATATTAATATTGTTAAAATGTCTATATTACCTAAAGCAACCTACAGATTCAATGCAACCCCTAGCAAAATCCCAAAATTTGTATGGAACCACAAAAGACCCCAAATAGCCAAAGCAATCTTGAGAAAGAACAACAAAGCTGGAGGCACCATGCTCCCTGATTTCAAACTATATTACAAAGCCACAGTAATCAAAATAGTATGGTACTGGTATAAAGACAGACAAATCAGTGGTACAGAATAGAGCGCCCAGAAATAAAGCCACGCATATATGGTCAATTAATATATGACAAAAGAACCAATATATAATGGGGAAAAGATAGTCTCTTCAATAAATGATGCAAAAAAAAAAAAAAAAACCTGGAGCCACATGCAAAAGAATGAAACTGGGCCATTGTCTTATACCACATATAAGAATTAACTCAAAACGCTACTGTAAAGGACAGGAAACTATTCAATATGCTGTGATAAAACACAATGGAAAAGAATATGAAAAAGAATGTATATATATATGTATAACTGAATCACTTTGTTGTACAGTATAAATCAATACAACATTGTAAACTAATTATATTTCAATAAAATAAATAAAGAAAAGAATTAACTAAAAATGGATTAAAAACTTAAACGTAAGGCCTAAAATCATAAAACTCCTAGAAGAAAACATAGGCAGTAAGCTCCTCGATATCAGTCTCGGCAATGATTTTTTTGGATTTGACACCAAAGCAAAAGCAACAGAAGCAAAAACTAACAAGTGGGAATACACCAAACTTAAAAGCTTCTGCATAGCAATAAATAAATAAATAAATAAATAAACAAAATGAAAAGGCAAAAAACTCAATGGGAGAAAATATTTGCAAATCATTTATCTGATAAGGGGTTAATATCTAAGATATGTAAAGAACTCATGCAACTCGAGCAAAACCCCAAACAATTCAGCTAAAAATAGGCAAAAGGGACTTCCCTGGTGGCGCAGTGGTTAAGAATGTGCCGACACGGTTCAATCCCTGGTCCAGAAGATCCCACATGCTGTGGAGCAACTAAGACTGTGCACCACAACTACTGAAGCCCACGTGCCACAAATACTGAAGACCGTGCACCTAGAGCCCGTGCTCTGCTACAAGAGAAGCCATCAGTATGAGAAGCACGTGCACCACAATGAAGAGTAGCCCCCACTCGCCACAACTAGAGAAAGCCCACGTGCAGCAAAGAAGACCCAACACAGCCAAAAATAAATAAAATAAAATAAATTTATTTTAGAAAAAGGACAGAAGATCTGAATAGACATTTTTCCAAAGAAGACATACAGATGGCTAACAGGTACGTGAAAAGATGCTCAACGTCACCAATCATTAGGGAAATGCAAATTAAAACCACAGTGATGTATCACCTCACACCTGTTAGAATGGCTATTATCAAAAAGACAATAACAAGTGTCGATGAGGATGTAGAGAAAAGGGACACTAGTACGCTATTGGTAGGAATGTAAACTGGTGCAGCCACTATGGAAAATAGTATGAAGCTTCCTCAAAAAATTAAAAATTTTACAACAGATAAGATATGGAAACAACCTAAGTGTCCAACAATGGGTGAATGGATAAAGAAAATGTATACAGGGACTTCCCTGGCCATCCAGTGGTAAAGAATCCGCCTTACAATGCAGGGGACGCGGGTTCAATCCCTGGTCAGGGAACTAAGATCCCACATGTCCAGGCAACTAGGCCCATGTGCACCAACTAGAGAAGAGAAACCCGCACGTCACAACCAGAGAGAAGCCTGTGTGCAGCAATGCCTCAACGAAGATCCTGCGTGCCACAACTAAGACCCTACACAGCTGAAAATAAATTAATTAAATAAATAAATAATAAATAAATCTTTAAAAAAGAAAATGTATACAGGTTTTCCCCACTATATGAAAGTAGAGTGTTCCTATGAAAGCTTTTGTAAATGGAAATGGAGTAAAGCAAAGAATCAATTATGTGAGAACACAACTTGCTAATGGATAAACAGAATAAATCAGGATAAAGCACAGATGCTCACAGGCACAGTTCAAAGCTATGGTGGCTTGATGCTGAGATGTTGAGTGTAGCTCCTGGGGAAGGAGCTTGGTGGTGCCACTCTCACTGCTTGGGTTGCCTCCTGCCTCTATAATGGCTTGCTGCAAAACAAAACACTGAATGTTATTTTTGCTTTTCACCTTTTTTTTTTTTTCATAAAAGCAAAAATCCTCTTTGGATTTCCTTCAGTTAGTGAAAATAGTTACTAATGTAGGTGTTTTATAAAAGTGAAGTGGTATAAAGCAAACTTTTAAAAAGCAGGGGATAACTGTTCATATACAATAGAATATTATTCAGCCATAAAAAAGAAATCTTGTCATTTGAGACAACATGAATGGATCTTGAGGTCATTACACTAAGTGAAGTAAGACAGAGAGACGAATACCATGTGATCTTACTTATCTGTGGAATTTAAGAACAAAAAACAGAACAAACAAACAAAAAAAGCCCAACCTCATAAATACAAAGAACAGATTGGTGGTTTCCAGAGGTGGGGGTAGAGGGGATGGGGGAGGGGACTGAAACAGGCAAAGGGGGTCAAAAAGTACCAACTTCCAGTTATCAGGTAAATAAGTCACGGGAATGTAATGTGCAACACAGTGCCTATAGTTAGTAACACTGTATTGCATATCTGAAAGTTGCAAAGACATAAAATTCTCAACACAAGGAAAAAAATATTATAACTATGTATGGTGGCAGATATTAACTAGACTTACTGTGATCATTTTGCAATATGTATAAATAGCAAATCATTATGTCGTACAACGAAAATTAATGTAATGTTATATGTCAATTATACCTCAATAAAAAAAAGGAAAAAAAAAGGGAAAGGAATGTATGGTGGATGATCATGGAGGAAACAGGCTAGGAAATAAAAACTGAAAGGATCTGGATAGATAGAAAAGAAAATTGAAAGCACTCCAAGGACAACCATGAGCCAAAAAGAGCATGTAAGCAAAAATAAACACACTGACTGTATGATTCCACTCATATGAGGCTCCTAAGTAGTCAAATTCACAGCAACAAAGTAGAACAGCAGTTAGCAGGGGCTGTGGGAGAGCAGGAAATAGGGAACTGCTCAATGGGTAGAGTTTTGGTTTTGCAAGGTTAAAAAGTCCTGGATATCTATTGTACAACAGTGTGAATATACTTAACACTACTGAAGTGTACACTTAAAAGTGGTTAAGATGATAAATTTCATGGGTTTTTTTTTTGTATTTGACAGATCAGTGAAGCAACAAGTCCAACTAGACTCATTCTCACTCTATAGAGTAGTTGAAGGTAAGTTTGGATACATAATGTTGGTGATGGGAAGACAGGTTATAAGACACCATCAGTTAGTATGTTGGAGTTTGTACAATATTAGTCAATCAATGAGCTCCGAAGAAGTTTGCTATAAAACTCATTTAGTTGTAAAGTGAATTTTTGTCATTTTCTTGTTAATATCTATTATACATAGAGAAATATGTTCTGATATAAAACTATTAATCTTGCTATATGATAAAAAGTACTTAAAAATCATTAAGTCATTTTGCAGATAAGGAAAGTAATCACAAACAGGTAATTGACTTGTTCAAGGTTATGCTGCCCCTTGGAATAGGAGATGTTTCTAAAAGCAGAAGATATATCAATTCTGCAAATGGAAAAGGTACTACTAATAAAGGAAAGTGTACTCCACTGTATCAACAGAATCACTGATGGGCACTCTTAAAAGTAAGATACAAATACATAGGAACCCAAACTCATCACATTACAACTGTTATAAGACATTTCAACATGAACAGCAAACAAAGACATCCATACAAAGCTATTATGAGAAGAAACATTTTAGGTGATAAAATTTCTCAATTGACAATCACAAACAGAAGAAAATACAATAACCATCAGAAATTAAATTGTCTTAAACTAGCATTCGCAATATGGAAAAAAACACCTTGAATCAAAATTTCTAAAAATTCAGATGAGAAAAGAAGGCAAAAGGGTAACAGTCAAATGAGGAGTTAAACAAAATCAAGAAGGAAATGGAAGAAAAAGTAGTACTGACTGCAAGGTATGCAAAGAAGAATACAGTTGACTGAAAATCTAATGGGTACCAAGGAAAAGTCATGAAAAAAGAAAAAGAAAATAAGTGAAGTGGGGACTGGCAAAGAATATTTAACATATGTATAAATGGGGTCCCTGAAGAATAAAAGCTAAACAAATAAACAAAAGTCTCTAAAAGGAATTCTCAGAGCCTCTAAGCAAAAAGATCAAGTCATTTACAAAATACAGAAAACTAGTTAGTATTAGACTTCCTCATAGAAATTTATGGGAAAAAAGTATGAGCCAAGGATTTTATATACACCCTAGCTGTCCTTCTAGGAGCAGCAGGACTTAGTTGTTGTGTTTCTTTTTTTTGGCTGCACTGCACGGCTTATGGGATCTCAGTTGCCTGACCAGGGATTGAACCCGGGCCCTTGGCAGTGAGAGCGTGGAGTCTTACCCACTGGACTGCCAGGGAATTCTCAAAAAGATACTGTTAAGAGAATGAAAAAATGAATGAACTCACAAACTGGGAGAAAATATTTGCAAATTACCTATCTGATAAAGGTTTTGTATCTAGCATACACAAAAAACTCTCAAATCTCAACAAAAAATAAGTCAATTTAAAAATAGGCAAAAGATTTGAACAGACACTTTGCCAAAGAAGATACATGGATGGCAAATAAGCACATGAAATGACAATCAACATCATCAGTCATTAGGGAAATGCTAATTAAAACCACCACAACAACAAGACACCACTACACATTAGAATGTCTAAAATTAACAAGACTGACCATATCAAGTGTTAGCAAGGATGTGGAACAAACGGAACTTTTCATACATTGCTGGTTGAAACGTAAAATGGTGCAATCACTTTGAAGAAAAGTTTGGCAGCTTCTTAAAGAATCAAAATAGTGGACTTCCCTGGTGGTGCAGTGGCTAAGAATGTGCCTGCCAATGCAGGGGACAGGGGTTCGATCCCTGGTCCAGTAAGATCCCACATGCCTCGGAGTAACTAAGCCCGTGAGCCTGCGCTACAACTACTGAGCCTGCCCTCTAGAGCCCGCGAGCCACAACTACTGACCCCACAGGCCACCGCAACTACTGAAGCCCGCACACTCTAGGGCCCGTGTGCCACAACTACTGAGCCTGCATGCTGCAACTGCTGAAGCCCACGCACCTAGAGCCTGTGCTCCGCAACAAAGGAAGCTACCGCAATGAGAAACCCGCGCACTGCAACGAAGAGTAGCCCCCACTCACCACAACTAGAAAAAGCCCGTGTGCAGCAACAAAGACCCAACACAGCCAAAAATAAATAAATAAATAAATAAAATAAATAAAATTCAACTTTAGGGAGTTCCCTGGTGGTCCAGTGGTTAGGACTCTGTGCTCTCACTGCTGTGGGCCTGGGTTCACTCTCTGGTCAGGGAACTAAGATCCCACAAGGCATGGGAAAAAAAGAGAAAAGAAAAAAAATTAAAATATATCTACTCCATGACCTAGGTGTTTGCCAAAGAGGAATGAAAGCATATGCCCATACAAAGTCTTCTGCACTAATACTCATGGTGGTTCTATTTGTAACAGCCCCAAACTGAAAGCAACCCAAATGTTCATGAACAAGTGAATGGATAAACAAACTGTAGTATATTCGTGCAACTGGATCCTACAGCAATGAAAAGGAATGAATGACTGATATACACAAGAAAATGGATGAAACTCAAAATAACTATGCTGAGTAAAAGAAGCCAGATAAAAAAAGACTCCGTATTTGTAAAATTCTAGAAAATGCAGACTAATCGATGGTGACAGAAAATGGATCAGCAGTTGTCTGGGGACAGGAGATGAGGAGGGATGAAAGGGAAGGATTACAAAGGGGTATAAGGAAATCAAACCATCCCACACACCGGGACCACATGGAGAAGCCGAGACAACATGAAGAAAAGAGATGGCCCGTCAATCCCTAGTGGCTCAGTCCCCAGCTATTGTAGCTCCGATTACTACGTGGATGCAACTACACGAAATGTCTGAAGGAGAACTGCCCACCAAGGCCTTCACAAATTCCTGACCCACAGAAACTATGAGAGAGAATAAAACATGATTATTGTTTCAAGCCACTAAGTTTTGGGTGATTTGTTACACAGCAATAGCAAAGAGAACAGACCATCAGGACTGCCTTTATATCTGTTTCTCAGTCACCAAGAGAAGCCCACCTCTTTCCTTGCAGGCATTTAAAAATGAAATGTTTTCTTCCCCATATCCCTCAAATTACTGTACCAGAGGTGGGGAAGTAATCTTCCTTGTTCCTCACTTCCACTTCCAGATTATTCTTCCTCCCTAAAAACTCCCAGGTTTGAAAATCCCGTCACCAAACTCCCCTGTCCACTATCCCTCCTCATTGCAATCATCTATATCTTCCTGGGTCACTCTTCCTCATTCCTTGAGGTTTATATCCCAGTACTCCCTCCAACACTAATCCTGTCATAATTTTTGGTTATTTAAAAACCCATGTACAGGGACTTCCCTGGCGGCGCAGTGGTGAAGAATCCGCCTGCTAATGCAGGATACATGGGTTCGAGCCCTGGTGTGAGAAGATCCTACATGCCGTGGAGCAACTAAGCCCATGCACCACTACTGAGCCTGAGTTCTAGAGCCTGTGAGCCACAACTACTGAGGCTGTGCGCCACAACTACTGAAGCCCGTGCACCTACAGCCCGTGCTCTGCAACAAGACAAGCCACCGCAATGAGAAGCCCTCACACCACAACGAAGAGTAGCCCCCACTCGTTGCAACTAGAGAAAGCCCGTGCATAGCAACAAAGACCCAATGCAGGCAAAAAAATAATTAAATAAATAACGATAAAAAAGTATTACTCAAAAATAAACCAAATAAAGTAAGAAATAATTAAAAAAAAAACCCACGTCCGCGATCCTTCCAATACCCTACCCTTGCTACATCTTTTTCTTTTTTTGTGGTATGCGGGCCTCTCACTGTTGTGGCCTCTCCCGTTGCGGAGCACAGGCTCCGGACACGCAGGTTCAGCGGCCATGGCTCACGGGCCCAGCCGCTCCGCGGCATGTGGGATCTTCCCAGACCGGGGCACGAACCCGTGTCCCCCGCATTGGCAGGCGGACTCTTAACCACTACGCCACCAGGGAAGCCCTGCTACATCTTTAAATGCTTCGCTACCAATGACCTTTTATAGTACCCAAGCTCAGCTACTCACTTCTATGGTCTTTATTATAACCATTATATATAACCTCTCCAAAAACTCAACTGCAAGAATCCTACTCTCCAACTACCACCTTCTAGGCTCTGCAACTTATTCCTTCTAGTAGGTTGATGATGACAGTCATTCCACTTCCCTGGGACTGGTAAAACAATGATCCTCACACTTTTTAAACTGCTTCTCACCATGGTAATGTCCTCACTTCCTTTCTTAGCCAGCTTTAATTGCACCATCGATCATTAAGACAACTCCCTGTACTGCCCCCTTCTCACTTCATACTAGGTAAAACTACAACCCTATTAATTTCAACTATTCATTTACTTTGTGTCTGCCCTCACACACCTGAATTTGAATTTAGCTAGCAAAAAATACAATCATGCTGCCTAGTCTCCTTTTCTTTTTAAAATAAATTTATTTATTTATTTATTTCTGTCTGCGTTGGGTCTTCGTTGCTGTGCACGGGTCTTCTCTAGCTGTGGCGAGCAGGGGCTACTCTTCGTTGTGGTGCGAGGGCTTCTCATGGTGGTGGCTTCTCTTGTTGCAGAGCACAGGCTCTAGGCATGCAGCCTCAGCAGTTGTGGAGCACAGGCTTAGTTGCTCCACGGCGTGTGGGAATCTTCCTGGACCAGGGCTCGAACCCGTGTCCCCTGCATTGGCAGCGGGTTCTTAACCACTGCGCCACCAGGGAAGTCCTAACTAGTCTTCTTTAAACTCATAACCACAAATCTGAAGTAGGCCTTTAATGTTGCCTAGATTTCCCTAATGCAACACTCATCCACTCTCCTAGACGTTTACTTCCTACCTTCTCTCTTCTCTAACCTCCAACACCTGCCCCCTGCCCCTCCTCACCAGTAGGCTGATGACCTTGCTTCTTTTACTGAGAGAACAGCAACAATCAAAACAGAATTTTCATAATCTCCTGCCACTATATCTGCCCATCCACACAAATCTGTACCCATATAACTGTCACCACATGAACTGTCAATATTTCTAACAAAGACCAAATCCATTCCCTCTTACTACGCTAGAATGTTGCTTGCGCAATTCTCTTCTCTCCTGCAATGTCAATTATACCGTCCTTACTGGATCTTTCCTATCAGCCCTGAAACATTTCTCCCATCTTAAAAACAAAAACACAATTAAGAATCCTCTTCATCTCACTTCCTTCTCCATCCATTGGTCAATTTCTCTCTCTTCCAGTACCCACAATAAAACTTGAAATATTTGCTCACATATGTTGCCTTGAATTTCTCCTCTCCGACTCTCGAACTCGCTCCAATCACATTTCACCCAAGAATGAGTTCTAATCTTACCCCCTTATAAACCTGCCTTACTTGCAGTCTTCCCCATCTCAGGAAAAGGCAACTTCATCTTTTCAGCTGTTCAGAGCAATCTTGGAATTATCCTTGACTTTCCTCTCTCAAGCCTCTATTATCGTATACCCGTGCACAACCTGTTGCCTCTGATTTCAAACTATATCCAGAAGCCAAGTAACCGGCTGTCCACTGCTAACAGCGGGATTATTCCAATAGACTCCTAACTGGTTTCCCTGCTTCGCCCTGGCCTGACCCCGCACACCTCACAGTCGGAGAGAGAGGTGGACGACCAAGGCACAATCGAGTAGCAGTAGGGCCTAGGCTCAAAGTCATCGGGAGCCCAAACTGGGCGAGGAACGAGCTTGCGGCTGAGGCTCCCAAGTGGGGATGTACAAACATGCGGACCTCGCACTGAGCCGACTGGCCGGGGAAAGAGCGCAGGGTCGGGGACAGCGCCGGCTGCGACCTCACCTGGCCTGTGCCGCGCCGGAACAGCACCGTGTCTTCCGGCTCTGGGACGCCGCTGCTACTGCCGCCACCGCCGCCGCCCATCGCCATGGCTAACCTGCTGCCGGGTACGCGGCGTGGGCTAGGTCCCTCGGCGAGTGACGACTTCCGCCGCCCGGCCTCCGGGAGCGGAAGAGCATGGCGGCCTCAGGGCCGCCGGCCGGCGGGGAGGAGTCCCCGCGCTTTCTGCCCTCCGGCGCCGCCTACCCCTGTCGGCCGCATAGGTGTTTCTTCTCCGTATCCTCTCAATTCTTTGATTTCACTTTTTCGTCTGTTCCGAGAGTGATTCGACCAGAGTTTTTGTTTGTTTTAAACAATAAATCCTCTTAGGAAAATAGCGTTCGTTGCAGGTCACTTAGAAAATAAGCAAGCAGTAAAATAAAAAGCAGTCCCTTGGTAACCAATAAAAATATAGGTACCATTTTTAAAAAGTGCTTTTAAGAGTTTTATATACTTATTTTAATTTTATTTTCACAACTCTATGAATTAGGGGCTATTTTCTCATTTAAAATGGGAAACTGAGGCACAGAGCGTTTACACAAATGCCTGGAATCCAGCATGTCTGTAACATTACCCAGCCTTAGCATTTAGTTTAATATCTCTTCTCCCAAATATTCTCTAGTAACTTTTTGAATTTAAAAACATGAGATGAATTGTTGTATTCTTTTTGTTTGCTCGTTTTTTCATGTTTGTCTTTACATGGGTCAAGGGGGCTTTTAGTTCTTAGTAGGAGCTTACCCTCTATTTTTCCAGTATTCTTTATTAAACATTTGGGATTGCTAAATGGCTTCCAAGTACCTATTGTCATTTGTTCTTTTTTTTTAAAGGTCACCCAGGGAACTTTGATGGCTTCCTTTGGCTTCTGTAGATACCAGAAATAGATGTATTTTTTAAAAGCTCACTTAGATTTCTTCAATCATAATTCTCACAATGGCATATGATGCAGAAATTTAAACAATTTGGAACCAGGTTTCTTTTTATTTATTTATTTTTTAGATGGAATTTACATACCATAAATTCATCATTTTAAAGCATGCAATTTAGTGGGTTTTGGTATGGTCACAAGATTGTGCAGCTACCACCACTATCTAACTCCAAAACATTTTCATCACCCCCAAAAGAAACCTTGTATCCATTAGAAGTAACTCCACAGTCTCTCCTCCTTCCAGCCTCTCACAACCACTGTCTCTATAGATTTAGTTGCTCTGGATATTTCATAGAAATGGAGTCATATAACGTGACCTTTTGTGTCTTTTTTCACTTAGTATAATGTTTTCAAGGAGGAATTAGCTTTAATGAATTGTCAGCTGTTTTAAATGGCAAGTTCTTTGTTGGAAAAGTATTTCTACTTATCAGGAAGTAGATAAGTAGATTTCCACCTACCTTGTTCCTCAACAAAAATGAACCTATGGCATTTTTGTCCTCAAAGAAAACATGTTCTTTTTTTCTTGACGGTGACATCCAGATTTGAATCACCATACGTATTTTACAGTTATTCCATATGATAGACAAAGCACTCAAAGCATAATGTAGAGGATTTCCAAAGGAAGCCGTTTCATCAGATTTGAAGGCACTTACGTAAACATTAAATTTAACTGTATGATCATGGGGGGTTGCCAATCTGAGTACCATGCCTGGCACCTGGCAGGTCCCCCATACACATGGCTGAATGCGTAAGTCCCCCAGCTGCAGGAACAGCTCCATTTTCTGAGGGCTCCCCCCACCGCAGGATTCTCTTACAGGCTAGTCCTTATGGTTCTGCCTTGTACACACAACACTTTATTTTCGTATTCTGTTTTCCCTGCTAGCAGCCCCTGTGACCAGGCGTCTTCATGTTGTTATCTCTGTACCTCCTACAAGGCCAGACCAGAGTAAGTGGTGCCAGAAAAGTTTGGTAAATCAATGAATTGTGGGAACCCAACCCAGCTCTAGCACTTTTGTCTGCAGGCTAGTCTACCAGATTCAAAAAGAGGAAGGTTATTCACAAGTGCATAAATTGCACTTGCATAAGAAAGAATCTCATTAAGTAGACCTCCATAAAGTTCAAATTTTGATGATCTGGGCATATCCGAGGTGAAGCTTACCCAGCTTTATAATGAATTTGCTGGAAAGTCACGTAGATAGTCCAGAATATTTTTTAGAAAGCACTTATCTGCCCCCAGGTGAGCAGGAAAGGAAGCTGGGAGGTACAAGAGAGGCCCCAAAGAGGGTCTGTTGGGCCATTTCTTAGCATCTGATCCAATTGGTGAGGAAAGTGACAGCAGTCCAAAGAAGACTCAAAGAAACAGAAGTTCTGGGTTTCCCTGGTGGAGCAGTGGTTGGGAGTCCGCCTGCCGATGCAAGGGACGTGGGTTCGTGCCCCGGTCCCAGAAAATCCCACGTGCCGCGGAGCGGCTGGGCCCGTGAGCCATGGCCGCTGAGCCTGCGCGTCCGGAGCCTGTGCTCCGCAACGGGAGAGGCCACAACAGTGAGAGGCCCGCGTACCGCAAAAAAAAAAAAAAAAAGAAAGAAACAGAACTCTCTGCTGGCAATAGCTCTTTTGCCTAAAGTAGCCTTCCCACTGTCACATGGTGCAGTTTTAAAGTTATGGTGAAATGCTAACAGGCAGTTTGGATTAAAGTTAACAGCAAATCATGGCTTCACAGATTAATTGCTGCACAAATAAATTGATGTATAAGTATTTGCTTTTAAATCTTACATGGCAAGAAGTAAATTAGAAGTCAAACCATTTTTTTCTCCGAAGACTAAAAGGACAGAATGTCTTTGATGACCTTGAGAACAGCATACTGGTTTCAAGGCAGACTGTTGTTGTGTAATCTAACCAACAATGATGTAGAACGTTTTAAAATTTTATTTATTTTATTTCTGGATGTGCTGGGTCTTCATTGCGATGTGGAAGCTTCTCAGTGTGGTGGCTTCTCTTGTTAAGCATGGGCTCTAGAGCACGGGCTTCAGTAGTTGTGGCACACGAGTTTAGTTGCTCTGTGGACTGTGGGATCTTCGCGGACCAGGGCTCGAACCCGTGTTCCCTGTGTTGGCAGGCAGATTCTTAACCACTGTGCCACCCTGTGAAGTCCCTGATGTAGAACTTTTCTTAACACGGTTATAAAATAAATCTTAGAAGAAAAAAAAATAACTTCATGAACTGGAACCAATCTTTGCGCATATGGAATTCTCATACCAAAAACCTATATTCGGCGACTCTTGGAACTTGCTGATGATAAAGGATTCAAATGACTAGTGATCAAGTTTCCAGTTAGGATAATATATATTGGTACTGTCATGTAGAATAGCGAATAAACAAAAGAGAAGGCCAAAACTAATTAGTTCCTTACCCTTACCTTACCTTCAGAGTCTAGGGTCAGGAGATTAGAGATGTGTCAGTGATTTGTGTACAAGAATGCTCACTGATTGGGACTGACATACATACACTACTGTGTATAAAACAGATAACTAATGAGAACCTACTGTATAGCACAGGGAACTCTACTCAATGCTCTGTGGTGACCTAAATGGGAAGGAAATCCAAAAAAGAGGGGATATACGTAAACGTATAGCTGATTCACTTTGCTGTACAGCAGAGTGAATACAACACAACACTGTAAAGCAACTATACTCCAAAAAAAAAAAAAGACTGCTCACTGAACTATTACTGCAGCAGAAAGCTGAAAATTCCAAATGATGTTTTGGAAGAATATTTGAATGATATTATGGACAAATGGTAGTATAATTCATAAATGACATAGATCTAATTAGTCATCCAATATGTAAGGCTTGGATTCATTACCCTCACATCATATACCAAAATACATTCTGGGTGACTTTTATAAACTTGGGATGGAGGAGATTTTAAGATAGAAATAAGAAACTATGCAAGGATTGAAAACTCGAATACATTTTGGGGGTCAGGCAGGTAAAGGAGATGAGTTAAAGAGGAGTAAGCAATAAGGGGTGGTGGGTACTGTAATCAGTTACCTTGAGACTATCCCTCCACACACCCCCCAACTCATTCCACCCACTCCCTGCCCAAAGGCATTCAAGTTCATATTAAAAATTCTGGGGGGAGGGGGGAGGGGGGAGGGATGGAGTGGGAGTTTGGGTTTAGCAGAAGCAAGCTATTATATATAGAATGGATAAACAACAAGGTCCTACTGTATAGCACAGGAAACTATATTCAATATATTGTGATAGACCATAATTGAAAAGAATATGTATATATGTATAACTGAATCACTTTGCTGTACAGTAGAAATAAACACAACATTGTAAATCAAGTATACTTCAATTTAAGAAAAAGTGGAAAAAATTTTTTTAACATGTCAGGACAAGTCTGTGGGCTGTCAGTCTGCATCTTCAGTTAATAAAGAAACTAGGCATTTAATTAAAAATTATGATGAGGTATCACCTCACACTGGTCAGAATGGCAATTATCAAAAAGTCTACAAATAATAAATGCTGGAGAGGGTGTGGAAAAAGGGAAACCTCCTACACTGATGGTGGGAATGTAAATTGGTACAGTCATTATGGAGAACAGTATGGAGGTTTCTTAAAAAACTAAAAATAGAGCTACCATACGACCCAGCAATCCCACTCCTCCTGGGCATATATTTGGAGAAAACCATAATTTGAAAAGATACATGCACCCCAAAGTTCATTGCAGCACTATTTACAATAACCAAAACATGGAAGCAACCTAAATGTCCATGGACAGATGAATGGATAAAGAAGATGTGGTATAGGGCTTCCCTGGTGGCACAGTGGTTGGGAATCCGCCTGCCAATGCAGGGGACACGGGTTCCAGCACTGGTCCGGGAAGATCCCACATGCCGCAGAGCAACTAAGCCCGTGTGCCACAACTATTGAGCCTGCACTCTAGAGCCTGCGAGCCACAACTACTGAGCCCGTGTGCCACAACTACTGGAGCCCGTGCTCCGCAACAAGAGAGGCCACCGCAGTGAGAAGCCTGCGCATGGCAACGAAGAGCAGCGCCCCCCCGGACCACAACCAGAGAAAAGCCCATGTGCAGCAATGAAGACCTAACACAGCCAAAAATAAAATAAATAAAATTAAAAAAAAATAGATGTGGCACATATACACAATGGAATACTACTCAGACATAAAAAAATGAAATAATGTCATTTGCAGCAACATGGATGGACCCAGAGATTAACATACTAAGTGAAGCCAGAGAAAGACAAATATCACACGATATTGCTTATATGTGGAATCTAAAAAAAAAAACCAAACAAATGAACTTATATACAAAACAGAAACAGACCCACAGACATAGAAAACAAACTTATGGTTACCAAAGGGGAAAGGGAGGGGATAAATTAGGAGTTTGGGATTACCATATACAAACTATTATGTATAAAACAGATAACCAACAAGGACCTATTGTATAGCACAGGGAACTATACTCAATATTTGGTAATAACCTATAAGGGAAAAGAATCTGAAAAAGAATAGGTATATATATGTTTAACTGAATCACTTTGCTGTACACCTAACACAATACTGTAAATCAACTATACTTCAATTAAAAAAAGAAAAAAAAAAGAAACTAGGCATTTGATCATGTGAATAAAAATTCTGGCAAAAGCAACATAAACAAAATGAAAGGACAAACAATAGTTTAGAAAATATTTGTAACATAAGAGAAACGAATATTCTTTTATATTAAAGAAAAACTCTGTCAAATAAAAATAACAGCAAAGCAAGCTATTCATAGAAGAAAAAACCAAAAGGGCCAATAAATATGAAGATATGCCCATACTCTGGAAGCTCTGTATTCTGTCTGCTTGGATTTATATCCTTAACCTGCCATTTACTAGCTGGGTGACCTTGGGTAAATTCCTTAACCAAAATCTCAATTTGTATAAAATCTATAAAAATGGACATAACTGTAGTACCTACATGTGAAGACTAAGTAAAACAAAAAGCATAAAGTAGAGAGAAAAAACATAGGTATTTCACAAAAAGGAAAATCCATGGGACTCCCCTGGTGGTGCAGTGGTTAAGAGTCTGCCCCCAATGCGGGGGGCCTGGGTTGGATCCCTGGGCAGGGAACTAGATCCCACATGCATACCACAATTAAGAGTTTGCATGCCACAACTAAGGAGCCCAAGTGCCACAACTAAGACCCTGTGCAACCAAATAAATAAATGTTAAAATATACATATATACCCCCCCCAAAAAAAGGAAAATCCAGGGAATTAATTCCTTGGCAGTCCAGTGGTTAGGACTCAGTGCTTTCACTGCCAGGGCCCAGGTTCAATCCCTGGTCGGGGAACTAAGATTCTGCTAGCCACATGGCCAATCAATCAATCTGATAATAAAAATAAATAAAAATTTAAAAAGAAAGAAAATCCAAATGTCCAATAAATATATGAAAAAATGCTCAACCTCTCTGGTCAGAGAATTGCAAATTAAAAACTAAGATACCAGGCGCGGAGAAGTCTGCAAAACAAGAGGTGGAAGATTGGGTTAGCGACGGAACAGTTCGCGCCGGAGCCACGGGCAGCAGTGTCGAGGTCTGACCTGGCCACTGTGTGGTACTCTGAGGAAAAGCTACCGCCAGGTGGACGCGCCGCCGCCGCAGCAGCAGCACCATCATGGGGAAGGGCGACCCCAACAAGCCGCAGGGCAAGATGTCCTCATACGCCTTCTTTGTGCAGACTTGCCGGGAGAAGCACAAGAAGAAACACCCTGACTCCTCGGCCAACTTCACCGAGTTCTCCAAGAAATGTCCTGAGAGATGGAAGATCATGTCTGCCAAGGAAAAATCCAAGTTTGAAGATATGGCAAAAAGTGACAAAGCTCGCTATGACAGGGAGATGAAAAATTATGTTCCTCCCAAAGGTGACAAGAAGGGAAAGAAAAAAGATCCCAATGTGCCTAAAAGGCCTCCATCTGCCTTCTTCCGGTTTTGCTCTGAACATCACCCAAAGATCAAAAGTGAACACCCTGTCTTATCCATTGGAGATACTGCAAAAAAAGTGGGTGAAATGTGGTCTGAGCAGTCAGCCAAAGGTAAATAACCCTATGAACAGAAAGCAGCTAAGCTGAAGGAGAAATATGAAAAGGACATTGCCACATACTGTGCCAAGGGCAAGAGTGAAGTGGGAAAGAACAGGCTCCAAGAAGAATGAACCAGTCCAATGTTCATAGCACCACTATTTACAATAGCCAAGATATGGACACAATCTAAGTGTCCATCAACAGATAAATGGGTAAAGAAGATGTGGTCTGTGTGTATACACACACACAATTAAATACTCAGCCATAAAAAAGAATGAAATGTTGCCATTTGCAACAAGTATGGACTTAGAGGGTATTATGCTGAGTGAAATAACTCAGACAGAGAAAGACAAATACTTATGTTATCACTTATATGTGGAATCTAAAAAATAAAGTAAATTAGTGAATATAACAAAGGAGAAACAGACTCACAAATATAGAGAACAAACTAGTGGTTACCAGTAGGGAGTGGGAAGGAGGGAGGGGCAAGATGGAGGTAGGGGATTAAGAGGTACAAACTACTATGTATAAAAGGAATAAGCTATAAGTATATATCACAGGGGATATAGCCAATAATTTATAGTAACCAGTTTTTTTTTGGCTGCACTGCGCAGCATGCAGAGCTTCCCTGACCAGGGATCGAACACTTGCCCCCTGCATTGGAAGCACAGTCTTAACCACTGGACCACCAGGGAAGTTCTATAATAACTATTAATGGAATATAATCTTTAAAAATTGTGAATCACTATGTTGTACACCTCAAATTTATATAATATTGTAAATAAACTATATCGCAATTAAAAAATAAAAACACAAAATGTGGGAGGGGGAGAAAAAATGTAGTGTTTTTAGAATGTGTTCAAACTTAACCACAAACCAAAAACTTAAAATAGATACACAAGCTATAATACTAAAGAAATATAGTTTATATATCGTTATATAGAATATATATAACTCTATACAAAATCATCAAACCACAAGGGAACAAAGAGAAAAATAGGGAACAGAGAAGAACTACAAAAACAACCAGAACAATTAACAAAATGGCAATAAGCATGTAACTATCATTTATCACTTTAAATGTAAATGGACTAAAGACACAGGGTGGCTGAATTGATTTTAAAAAAAAAGACCAATCTATATGCTGCCAACAGGAGATTCACTTCAGATTTAAAGACACACTGACTGAAAATGAAGGAATGGGAAAGGATATGCCATGCAAATAGAAACAAAAAGAAATCTGTGGTAGCAATACACATATAAAACAAAACAGACTGTAAATAAAGTTTATAATAAGAGACTAAGAAGAGCCTTTCATAATGATAAAGGGGTCAATCCAAGAAGAGGATATAACATTCATAAATACCTATGCACTCAACATAGGAGCACCTAAATACATAAAGCAAATATTGACATAAAGGGAGAAATTGATAGTAATACAATAATAGCAGGGGACTTTCATATCCCACGTGTATCAAATGGATAGATTATCTGGACAAATCAATAAGGAAACACTGGCTTTAAACAACACATTAAACCAGATGTACTTAATACATATATACCGAACATTCCAAAACTGCAGAAGGGGTGGAGTCAAGATGGCGTACTAGGAGGACGCGGAATCTGCGTCTCTGCACAACTAGGGCACCTAGCAGGCACCAGTGGGGGACCACGGACACCAAAGGGGATGGGAGGAACCCCCACGTTGGGCGTGGGGGGAGTGAAAGGGGAGAAGTGGAGGTGGGACAGGACTGGTGCCCCTGAGGGGTGGCTGGGGGAGGGGAAGGTATCCCACGCCTGAAGGGGGAAATTGGGGAACCATTGGGAGGGCAGAGGATCAAAAGGGAGCGTGGTCAGGTTTCCCCTGCCCACTTGGACCCCC
This sequence comes from Stenella coeruleoalba, assembly GCF_951394435.1. Taxonomy (NCBI): domain Eukaryota; kingdom Metazoa; phylum Chordata; class Mammalia; order Artiodactyla; family Delphinidae; genus Stenella; species Stenella coeruleoalba. The sequence goes on from NC_137148.1 coordinate 55,560,754, forward strand.
AGGAACCTGTTCAGATCTTGGGCCTGATCCTCTGCCCACCTAGGTCCCGTCCAGCCATGCGGGCCCTGAGGGAGTGGGAGGGAGGGAAGGGGGAGCAAAAGTAAAGGCTGGACCTCCAGGACTGGCACCCCTGAGGGGTGGCTGGGGAGGGAAGGAGGTCCTACAACCAGCAGGACCCACCCATGGTCAGGGGTCCAGCAGCAACGGGGTAGACGCTGGGGGAGAAGGTGGGGGAGGGGCACAAAGGAAAGGAAGGGAACGCGGCCAGTGCTTTCCCTGTCCACTTAGGCACTGGGGAGCCTGTTGGGCCCCTGGGCCTAATCCTCTGTCCTCGGAGTTTCCCTCCTGCCATGCAGAACCCAAGCCTCGCCCCTACACGCCCACCCAGGGCCCTACTTTTACACTTGGAGACCCCCTTCAACGAGCTGGGCCTAAACCCCACCCACACACCCTCACTCAAGGCCCCAAACTCCAGAACTCAACACTCTAGAGACCCTCCTTTAGACATGCTGCCTCTCCCCTTCTGTGCAGGTCCTAAGCAGAGGCACCCCGCCTAGGCCCTGCCGCATGCTCAAACGTCACACCCCTCCCGCCTAGGTCTGCCCCACCCTAAACCCCACCCCTGCCTAAGTTCCACCCCTCGTCTAAACTTCACCAGCAGAGCCAAGGCTTTTTCTTTCTTCCTTTCTTAGATTGGGGTTCTGTTTTGCCTTGTTGATTCACTGCTGTTGATTCTTTCATACTTTTAATTTTCCTAGTAAATCTTTTATTTTTCTAATTTTATTTTATTCCTTATACTTTTTTAGTGATCTCTCCTTTTGGCTTGTTCCCACCCCCTTTTTTTTTTTCTTTTCTCTGTTGTGGTTTTATTTTACCTTGTTGCAGTTGTTTCAATTGTAATTTTTCCTAATATATTTTTTATCTTTATAATTTTATTTTATTTTTTATTCTTTGATATTGTACTTTTTTTTTTTTTTTTTTTAACCCCACCACAAAGCTTGCGTGATCTTGGTTCCCAGGCCAGAGGTCGGGCCCAGGCTCCTTTGGTGGGAGCTCCAAGTCCAAACTGCTGGACTAACGAAGAACCTCAGACCCCAGGGAATATCAATCAGAGTGAGGCCTCCCAGAGGTCCTCATCTCAGCACCAAGATCCAGCTCTATCCAACTGCCTGCAAACTCCAGTGCTGGACATCTCAGGCCAAACAACCAGTAAGACAGCAATACAGCACCACCCATCAAAAAAAAAAAAAAAAAAAGAAATGACAAAAAAATATGTTACAGATGAAGAAGCAAGGTAAAAACCTACAAGACTGAATAAATGAAGATGAAATAGACAACCTACCTGAAAAAGAATTCAGGGTAATCATAGTAAAGATGATCCAAAATCTCGGAAAAAGATTGGAGAAAATACAAGAAACATTTAACAAGGATCTAGAAGAACTAAAGAGCAAACAAACTGATGAACAACACAATTACTGAAATTAAAAATACTTTAGAAGGAATCAATAACAGAATAACTGAGGCAGAAGAACGGATAAGTGAGCTGGAAGATAAAATGGTGGAAATAACTGCCAGGGAGAAGAATAAAGAGAAAAGAATGAAAAGTGTTAAAGACAGTCACAGAGACCCCTGGGACAATATGAAACACACTAACATTTGAATTATAGGGGTCCCAGAAGAAGAAGAGAAAAAGAAAGGGTCTGAGAAAATATTTGAAGAGATTATAGTCGAAAACTTCCCTAACATGGGAAGGGAAATAGTCAATCAAGTCCAGGAAGCACAGAGAGTACAATACAGAATAAACCCAAAGAGAAACACACTGAGACACTTATTAATCAAACTATCAAAAATTAAATACAAAGAAAAAAAAAGCAGCAAGGGAAAAGCAACAAATAACATACAAGAGAATCCCCATAAGGTTAACAGCTGATCTTTCAGCAGAGACTCTGCAAGCCAGAAGGGAGTGGCAAGACATATTTAAACTGATGAAAGGAAAAAACCTACAACCAAGATCACTCTACCCAGCAAGGATCTCATTCAGATTCAATGGAGAAATTAAAACCTTTACAGATAAGCAAAAGTTAATAGAATTCAGCACCACCAAACCAGCTTTACAACAAACGCTAATGGAACTTCTCTAGGTAGGAAACACAAGAGAAGGAAATGACTTACAAAAACAAACCCAAAACAATTAAGAAAATGGTAATAGGAACATACATATCAATATTTACCTTAAATGTAAATGGATTAAATGCTCCAACCAAAAGACACAGACTGGCTGAACAGATACAAAAACAAGACCCGTACATATGCTGTCCACAAGAGACCCACTTCAGACCTAGGGACACATACAGACTGAAAGTGAGGGAATGGAAAAAGATATTCCATGCAAATGGAAATCAAAAGAAAGCTGGAGTAGCAATTCTTATATCAGACAAAATAGACTTTAAAATTAAGACTATTACAATAGACAAAGAAGGACACTACATAATGATAAAGGGATCAATCCAACAAGAAGATATAACAATTGTAAATACTTATGCACCCAACACAGGAGCACCTCAATACAATACACCTCAATACATAAGCCCATACATAAGGCAAATACTAACAGCCATAAAAGGGGAAATAGACAGTAATACATCAGAGTAGGGGACTTTAACACCCCACTTTCACCAATCGACAGATCATCCAAAATGAAAATAAATAGGAAACACAAGCTTTAAAGGATACATTAAACAAGATGGACTTAATTGATATTTATAGGACATTCCATCCAAAAAGAACAGAATACACTTTCTTCTCAAGTGCTCATAGAACATTCTCCAGAATAGACCATATCTTGGGTCACGAATCGAGCCTTGGTAAATTTAAGAAAATTGAAATCGTATCAAGTATCTTTTCAGACCACAATGCTATGAGACTAGATATCAATTAGAGGAAAAAATCTGTAAAAAATACAAACACATGGAGGCTAAACAATACACTACTAAATAACCAAGAGATCACTGAAGAAATCAAAGAAGAAATTTAAAAATACATAGAAACAAATGACAATGAAAACACAGCAACCTAAAACCTATGGGATGCAGCAAAAGCAGTTCTAAGAGGGAAGTTTATAGCAGTTCAATCTCAACTCAAGAAACAAGAAAAATATCAAACAAAAAATCTAACCCTATACTTAAAACAACTAGAGAAAGAATAACAAAGAAAACCCAAAGTCAGTTGAAGGAAAGAAATCATAAAGATCAGAGCAGAAATAAATGAAATAGAAACGAGAAACAATAGCAAAGGTCAATAAAACTAAAAGCTGGTTCTTTGAGAAGATAAACAAAATCCATAAACCATTAGCCAGACTCATCAAGAAAAAAGGGAAGAGACTCAAATCAACAGAATTAGAAATGAAAAAGGAGAAGTAACAACTGACACTGCAGAAATACAAAGGATCATGAGAGATTACTATAAGCAACTATATGCCAATAAAATGGACAACCTGGAAGAAATGGACACATTCTTAGAAAAGCACAACCTTCTGAGACTGAACCAGGAAGAAACAGAAAATATAAATAGACCAATCATAAGCAGTGAAATTGAGACTGTGATTAAAAATCTTTCAACAAACAAAAGCCCAGGACCAGATGGCTTCACAGGCAAATTCTATCAGACATTGAGAGAAGGGCCAACACCAATCCTTCTCAAATTCTTCCAATATATTTCAGCGCGAAGAACACTCCCAAACTCATTCTATGAGGCCACCATCACCCTGATACCAAAACCAGACAAAGATGTAACAAAGAAAGAAAACTACAGGCCAATATCTCTGATGAACATAGATGCAAAAATCCTCAACAAAATACTAGCAAACAGAATCCAATGGCACATTAAAAGGATCACACACCATGATCAAGTGGGGTTTATCCCAGGAATGTAAAGATTCTTCAATATATGCAAATCAATCAATATGATACACCATATTAACAAATTGAAGGATAAAAACCATATGATAATCTCAGTAGATGCAGAAAAAGCTTTTGACAAAATTCAATACCCATTTATGATAAAAACTCTCCAGAAAGTAGGCATAGAGGGAACCTACCTCAACATAATAAAGGCCATATATGACAAACCCACAGCCAACATCATTCTCAATGGTGAAAAACTGAAACCATTTCCTCTAAGATCAGGAACAAGACAAGGTTGCCCACTCTCACCACTATTATTCAACATAGTTTTGGAAGTTTTAGAAACAGCAATCAGAGAAGAAAAAGAAATAAAAGGAATCCAAATCAGAAAAGAAGAAGTAAAACTGTCACTGTTTGCAGATGACATGATTCTATACATAGAGAACCCTAAATATGCTACCTCAAAACTACTAGAGCTAATCAATGAATTTGGTAGAGTAGCAGGATACAAAAGTAATGCACAGAAATCTCTTGCATTCATATACACTAATGATGAAAAATCTGAAAAAGAAATTAAGAAAAAACTCCCATTTACTACTACAACAAAAAGAATAAAATACCTAGGAATAAACCTACCTAAGGAGACAAAAGACCTGTATGAAGAAAACTATAAGATACTGATGAAAGAAATTAAAGATGATACAAACAGACGAAGAGATATACTATGTTCTTGGAGAGGAAGAATCAACATTGTGAAAATGACTACTACCCAAAGCAATCTACAGATTCAATGTAATCCCTATCAGACCACCAATGGCATTTTTCACAGAACCAGAACAAAATATTCACAATTTGCATGGAAACACAAAAGACCCCGAACAGCCAAAACAATCTTGAGAAAGAAAAATGGGAGTGGGAGGAATCAGGCTCCTGGACTTCAGAATATACTACAAGGCTACAGTAATGAAGACAATATGGTACTGGCACAAAAACAGAAAGATAGATCAATGGAACAGGATAGAAAGCCCAGAGATAAACCCACGCACCTAAGGTCATCTTATCTTTGATAAAGGAGGCAAGAATATACAATGGAGAAAAGACAGCCTCTTCAATAAGTGGTGCTGGGAAAACTGGACAGCTGCATGTAAAAGAATGAAATTAGAACACTCCCTAACACCAAACCCAAAAATAAACTCAAAATGGATTACAGACCTAAATGTATGGCCAGACACTATAAAACTCTTAGAGGAAAACACAGGCAGACACTCTATGACATAAATCACAGCAAGATCCTTTTTGACTCACCTCCTAGAGAAATGGAAATAAAAAGAAAAATAAACAAATGGGACCTAATGAAACTTAAAATCTTTTGCACAGCAAAGGAAACCATAAACAAGACAAAAAGACAACCATCAGAATGCGAGAAAATATTTGCAAATGAAGCAACTGACAAAGGATTAATCTCCAAAATATACAAGAAGCTCATGCAGCTCAATATCAAAAAAACAAACAACCCAATCCAAAAACGGGCAAAAGGCCTAGACATTTCTCCAAAAAAGATATACAGATTGCCAACAAACACATGAAAGAATGCTCAACATCACTAATCATTAGAGAAATGCAAATCGAAACTACCAGACAGAGTGGCCACTGACAAAAAATCTACAAACAATAAATGCTGGAGAGGGTGTGGAGAAAAGGGAACCCTGTTGCACTGTTGCTGGGAATGTAAATTGATACAGCCACTATGGAGAACAGTATGGAGGTTCCTTAAAAAACTAAAAATAGAACTACCATATGACCTAAAAATCCCACTATTGGGCATATACCCTGAGAAAACCATAATTCAAAAGGAGTCATGTACCACTATGTTCATTGCAGCACTATTTACAATAGCCAGGACATGGAAGCAACCTAAGTGTCCATCAACAGATGAATGGATAAAGAAGATGTGGCACATATATACAATGGAATATTACTCAGCCATAAAAAGAAATGAAATTCAGTTATTTGTAGTGAGGTGGATGGACCTAGAGTCTGTCATACAGAGTGAAGTAAGTCAGAAAGAGAGAAACAAATACTGTATGCTAACACATATAGATGGAATATAAAAAAAAATGGTTCTGATGAACCTAGGGGCAGGACAGGAATAAAGACACAGACATAGAGAATGGACTTGAAGACACGGGGAGGGGGAAGGGTAAGCTAGGACGAAGTGAGAGTAGCATTGACATATATACACTACCGAATGTAAAATAGATAGCTAGTAGGAAGCAGCTGCATGGCACAGGGAGATAAGCTTGGTGCTCTGAGACCACCTAGAGGGGTGGGATAAGGAGGGTCGGAGGGAGATGCAAGAGGGAGGGGATATGGGGATATACGTATACATATAGTTGATTCATTTTGTTATACAGCAGAAACTAACAACAACACTGTAAAGCAATTACACTCCAATAACAATGTTAAGGAAAAAAACAAACAAAAAAAACCCCCCAAAACTGCAGGGCATGCATTCTTTTCAAGTGCACATGAAACACTGTCTAGGAGAGATCACGTTAGGCCACAAAACAAGTCTCAATAAATATAAGGAGACTGAAATCATATCACGCATCTTTTCCAACCACAACAGTATGAAACCAGTAATCAGTTGTAAGTAGAAAACTGGAAAACACACAACATGTGGCGACTAAACAACTTTTCAGTAAACCACCAATGGTTTAATGAAGAAATGAAAAAGGAAATAAAAAAATACCTTTAGACAAATGAAAATGGAAACACAATTTTCCAAAATCTATGGGACACAGCAATAGCAATTCTAATTGGGTAGTTCATAGCAATACAGGCCTGCCTCAAGAACAAGAAAAATCTCAAATAAACAATTTAACTTTCCATCTAAAGGAATTAGGAAAAGAAGAACAAAGCCCAAAGTTAGTAGAAGTCAGGAAATAATAGATTAGAGCAGAAATAAATGAAATAGAGGCTAAAAAAATCAATTAAAAAGATCCGTGAAACTAAGCTGGTTCTTTGAAAAGATAAACAAAATTTATAAACCTTTAGCAAGACTCATCAAGAGAAAGACGGGCCCCAAATAAAATCAGAAATGAAAGGGCAGAAGTTACAATTAATACCACAGAAATACAAAGAATCATGAGACTACCACAATTACACCAACAAACTGGACAGCACAGAAGAAATGGATATATTCCTAGAAATGTACAATTTTCCAAGAATGAATCAGGAAGAACAGAAAATCTGAACAGCCTGTTTACTAGTAATGAAATTGAATCAGTAACCAAAAACTGCCAACAAATAGAAGTCCAGGATCAGACAGCTTCACAGGTAAATTCTACCAAACATATAAGGAACAGTTAATTAATACCTACCCTTCTCAAACTGTTCCGAAAAACAGAAGAATAAGGAATGCTTCCAAATTCATTCTACGAGTCCAGCATTAACCGATCCAAGCCAGACAAAGAGAGTATAAAAAAAGAAAATTATAGGCCAATATCACTGATGAACAAAGATGCAAAAATCCTCAACAGAATATTAGCAAACTGAATTCAACAATACATTAAAAGGATTATACACTATAACCAAGTGGTATTTACCCCAGGGATGCAAGGGTGGTTCAATATCTACAAATCCATCAATGTTATATATCATATTAACAAATTGAAGAATAAAAATCATATAAGTAGCTGCAGAAAAAGCTGTTAAGAAAAATTCAACATCCATTTATGATAAAAGCTCGCAACAAAGTGGTTACAGAGGGAACATACCTCAACATAATTAAAGCCATATATGACAAACTCATAGCTAACTTCATACACAATACTGGAAAGCTGAAAGCTTTTCCTCTAAAATTGAGAACAAGACAAGGACACTCTTGCCACTGTTATTCAACATAGTTAGACATCCCAGTCAGAGCAATCAGACAAGAAAATAAATAAAAGTCATCCAAGGACCTCCCTGGTGGTCCAGTGGTTAACACTCTGTGCTTCCACTGCAGGGTGTGTGGGTTTGATCCCTGGTTGGGGAACTAGGATCCCACATGCTGTGCAGCACAGACAAAAAACAAACAAAAAGTCAACCAAACTGGACAGGAAGAAATAAAACTGTCGCTATTTGCAGACGGCATTATACTATATATAGAAAACCTTAAAGATACCAGCAAAAAGACTATTAGAACTAAAAAAAATTTAGTATAGTTTCAGGATACAGAATGAATATACAGAAACCTGTTGCATTTTTATACCTTAATAATGAATTAGCAGACAGAGAAATTAAGAAAATAATTCATTTGGAATTGCATCACAAAGAATAAAATACCTAGGAATTAATTTGCTCAAGGAGGTGAAAGACCTGTGCTCTGAAAACTGTAAAACACTGATGAATAAAATTGCAGGCAACTCAAATAAATAGAAAGCTATTCTGTGTTCATGGATTGGAAGAATTATTATTGTCAAAATGTCCATAACACCGAAAGCAATCTACAGATTCAGTGCAATCCTTATCAAAACACCCATTGCATTTTTCACAGAAAAAGAACAAATCTTAACCTCAAATAGCCAAAGCAATCTTGAGAAAGAAAGGTTGAAGGTATCATGGTCCCTGATTTCAAACTATACTACTAAGTTCCAGTCATCAAAACAGTATGGTACTGGCACAAAAACAGACATATAGATCAACTGAACAGAATACACAGCCCAGAAATGAACCCACACTTAAATGCACAATTAATGTACAACAAAGGTGGCAAGAATACAAAATAGGGGAAAGACAGACTCTTCAATAAGTCGTGGTGGCAAAACTGTAGAGTTATATGTAAAAGAATGAAACTAGACAACTTTTTTACACCATGTATGAAAATAAACTCAAAACAGATTAAAGACTTAAATGTAAGACATGAAACCACAAATCTCTTAGAAGAAAATATAGGCACTATGTATGATATTTCACATCAGAATTAGCAGTACTTTTTTGGATCCGTCTCCTCAGACAAGGGCAACAAAAGCAAAAATAAACAGGGAATTCCCTGGCGGTCCAGTGATTAGGACTCTGTGCTTTCTGTGTAGGTTCAATCCCTGGTTGGGGAACTAAGATCCCACAAGCCACATAGCACAGCCAAAAAAAACCCCCAAAAAACAAAAATAAACAAATGGGACTACACCAAACTAAAAAGCTTTTGCATGGCAAAGGAAACCATCAACAAAATCAAAAGGCAACATCCTGAAAGGCTGAATGGGAGAAGATATTTGCAAATGATATGTCCAATAAGGGGTTAATATAAAAAATACAGAGAGAACTTACACAACTCAATATAAAAAAAAAGAAACAATCTGATTAAAAAATGGTCAGAGGATCTGAATAGATATTTTTCCAAAGACATACAGATGGCCAACCAGTCCATGAAAAGAAGCCTACCACCACTAATCATCAGGAAAATGAAAATCAAAACCACAATGAGATATCATCTCACACTTGTCAGAATGACTTTTATCAAAAAGAAATAATGAGCGTTGGTGAGGATGTGGAGAAAAGGGAACTCTTGTGTACTGTTGGTGGGAATGTAAATTGGTATAGTCACAATGCAAAACAGTATGGAGGTTCCTCAAAAAATTAAACATATCTGAAGAAAACAAACACACTAATTTGAAAAGATTTATCTATCCCTATGTTCATTGCAGCACTTACAACGACCAAGATATGGAAGCAACCTAACTGTCCCTTGAGAGATGAATGGATAAAGGAGCTGTGGTGTATATGTACACATATACAATGGAATATTACTCAGCAATAAAAAAGAATGAAATCTTACCATTTGTGACAACATGAATGGACACAGAGAGTATTATGCTAAGTGAAATAAGCCAGACGGAGAAAGACAAATACCATATGGTTTCACTTACATGTGGAATCTAAAAAACAAAACAAATGAACAAACAGAAATTCACTCACAGGTACAGAGAACAAACTGGTGTCACCAGAGTGGAGGAAGGTGGGAAAATGGACAAAATAAGGAAAAAAGATTAAGAGATACAAACTTAGCTATAAAATAAAAAAGTCACGGGGATATAATGTACAGCATAGGGAATATAGTCAATAATACTATAGTAACTTTTTGTGGTGATGGTGACTAGACAGTGTGGTGATCACTCTTGTAATGTATAAAAACATTGAATCACTATGTTGCACACCTGAAACTAATATTCTTTTTTTTTTTTTTTTTGTGGTACACGGGCCTCTCACTGCCATGGCCTCTCCCGTCGCTGAGCACAGGCTCTGGACGCGCAGGCTCAGCGGCCATGGCCCACGGGCCTAGCCGCTCCGCGGCATGTGGGATCCTCCCGGACCAGGGCATGAACCCGTGTCCCCCGCACCAGCAGGGGGACTCTCAACCACTGCGCCACCAGGGAAGCCCGAAACTAATATTCTAAGTCAATTATACTTCAACTAAAAACAAAAAACATTAACATATCCACACACACACAAAAAAGGCACTCTTAGAAGGCAAAGAGTGAATCCTAATGTAAACTATGTACTTTGGGTGATAATGATGTGTCAATGTAGGTTCATCAGTTACAGCAAGGGTACTACTCTGGTAGGGGATGTTCATAATGGGGAGGCTATGTATGAGTAGGGCCAGGGGGTAGATGAGAAATCTAAATTTTTTTGTGACCCTAATTTTGCTCTATAAAATAAACTCTATTAAGAAAAAAAAAGGCAGGGGCTCCCCTAGTGGTGCAGTGGTTAAGAATCCACCTGCCAACTCAGGGGACATGGATTCGAGCCCTGTTCTGGGAAGATCCCACATGCTGCGGAGCAACTAAGCCCATGTGCCACAACTACTGAGCCTGTGCTCTAGGGCCCGCGAGCCATAACTACTGAGCCCACATGCCACAACTACTGAACCCGCATGCATAGAGCCCATGCTCTGCAACAAGAGAAGCCACTGCAATGAAAAGCCGGCGCACCACAACGAAGAGGAGCCCCCATTCGCCGCAACTAGAGAAAGCCCACATGCAGCAATGAAGAACCAACACAGCCAAAAATAAAATAAATTTCTTTAAAAATAAAAAAGAAATTCTTTTTTAAAAAAAGGCACTTATTCCAGAAAATTTTAAAGCTGTAAGTAGAACTCTTACTGAGACCTCATTTAGTTTATGTTCATTTAGTTGCTATTCCAGGTGGGTTTTACTATTTTTTGTAAATTTTTCAAGCAAACTAGTTGATTACAAAGCAAAATTAGATAAATGTATCTTAAATTCTATTATACAATAAAGTTGACTTTAAAGATATACTTTAACAAAGTTTATGACAAAGATTCTAGATTTATATACAATATCCTGTTACCTGATATTACCTCTCTAATAAATTGTATAAATGCTCACTGGTGATAAAAAACAATGTTCACCAATATGTCACATGCACGGTTAGTGTTTTATTCTTTGAAGAATGGTTCTGAAACATCACAATAAGTCAGGCTGAAAGGTAAAGTTTAAAATAGTTTTACAAGGATATAACATATGTACTGGCTGTTCACTCTACAAAATCTTGATCATAGAGCTTATGATACACTTAGTTAGCAGCAGCACCCAGGTTTTCCAAATAGTCATCATTTTTCTCTTGTCTGCATAGACTTCTTCTCATTGGCTGCCTTCTGCTTTTGTTGCATGATCTCAGAGTCCCTATATGGGGGGAAAAGGCTGTAAGTTGTTACAGGAAAACTGATTTTATGTTCTCATTTGTTTTCTACAATAATCCATTCAGTATATTAGAAAACAATTTAAAAGAAGATATAAACTTTCATGTCTTTCCATTTTCATGGATGGAGATAGAATGGTGAAGATAGAAGGTGAAGAATGGAAAGGCTTTGAAGTCAGATCTTATTTTGAATACAATCTGTACTGTTGTCATGACCTTGGATAAATGACCCCAAGTCTTTTCAAAATTAGAGTAATACTTATCAGGTTGTTCTGAGGAACACACACACACACACACACACACACACACACACACACACACACAAGCACACCATCTGACATGAGGCAGCTATATGTAGAAATAATGGCAATTAATCTTGGTTGTCAACAAAGTTAATTCACTATAAATTTTTTCGTGAATGAAGGGGCATTTCAGAAATCTTCTAGATATCCTAAGTGGTACCTAGGGTTAGAACATAGATGTTATGAATCTATTCAGTTTCTTACAAGCCAAAAAGCAGGATATTCAGGGCATTTTCTTAACCCTTTGTGTCTCTGGCTGAACCTTCACATACTGTGAACTAAAACCAGATTACCTGGGCTGGATGATCCATGAGCCCATATTAAAAAATATATTAAATGGCTATGTATTCAACACCTACTATGTGCCAGGCACTTTGCCGGCTCTGGATTAAGTCCCACGACAACTTTGAGTTATTGTCCCTATGTTTCAGATTTAAAAAAAAAGTTAAAGGCTTAGAGCTAAATAATATGCCCCAAATCACACAAAAAACTAAGGTCTGTCCAATTTCAAAGACCAGGCTCTTTCCTATGTTATTATTGCATATATTTAGTGTTAGATTTTAATTCAGGATGAGTAGCTCTGTCCATGTTAGTAAGACATTTCTGAGAGGCCAATAGCAAAAACAAGGAATGAGAAGGAAGGAAAAACAAGACAGCTACAAAAAAAATGAGGTGTCCTGAATAAAAACAGTAATAGTTATTTTTCTGTTTGTAACCAAACTCTGCTGTGCTTGCTGTGTGATCTTATTAATGTTACTGAAGTTCAGAGCCCCAGTCTCTCATTGCATGTATTGGGGCTAATAGCACTTTTCACAATTATGATGAATAGAGGTAATAAATATAGAGCATCTAGCACAGAGCTTTGTAAGCAGTGGGTAGTCATTAAGCAGTGACTATCACTGAGCCAAACTACACTAAGTTTCTCAATAAAAATATTATTTCAGGGTTACTGATCTGTACCATTCCACTGATTGGTTCACTTCTACTCCAATGTAAGTAAACAAATTTAAAGCAAAGCTTATCACTTTAACAATAAATGTCAATAGAAAGACAGTGTGAAGTGGTAATTAAGGGCTTCAACTTCATTAAATTCTGACTGCATATCAGAATCACCTGGGGAGCTTTTAAAGTCAGGTTTAACTTAAGTATAATAAAATTTACCTAGAGCACCTTTTAATGTCCAGCCCCACACCAATTAATTCAGGGCTGGGTGTAAGGCACAGGCTTGAGCAGACATCAAGTTTTCCCAGGTGGTTCTAATGTGCAGCCAGCCTTGAGGACCACAGAGAAGCCACGATGGAGCCTGTGTAGTCAATTCTTCACCTGGCCTCCGAGTTTCACATGAACAACAAAATTTGATTTTAGAATAAAATGAAATTTGGCTAACTTTTTTTAGAAACATGAATGCTTTTTTTAAAAAAACTTAAGCTGTAGTCTCAAAGTATTGATATTTCTGTAGCAGTTTTGTATTGTCACTTGTATGTCAAGGCAGTGCACCTGCATTCTCTCCAATCCAATGGATCTTCAGAAGTCAGTATAACTACATATACTTTGTGTCTCTTTCAGAAGTTATCAATATCATTGGTGACCTGTCACCCAGAGTAGTATGAGTAGGATGTCTGCTTGCAAAATGTTTACCCTCAGCACCTAACAATGCCTTGCACATGGAAGCTAAATGAAATTCTATGGTTGTGGTGGAGTTGCATGAGATTCTCTGCAAGACAAATTATAGCTTGAGAGCTTTAAATTCTTCATCCATGGGTTGGGATAATGACTATCGCTTATAATTTTAGTATGCCTGGCACACAACAGATATGCAGCTGTTACCCCTTCCTTGCAGGCCTAGCTCTACTAAGGATTTTAAAACTGCTTTCCATTCTCTAAAATGAAAACTTCTGTGACTTGAGAATTCCTTTAGCATAACTCACCTCTGTTTCCTCTGAGAGGCAGTCAAGCTATCCTCTTTTCTTTTTCCCTTACTAATTTCCTGGGATTTCTTCATGTTTTTCTGGCGGGCAAGTTCTCGTTGATTTCCACCTACAAAGAGAAATAGTGATGTTATTTTTCCATCTCCAAAATTAATAATTCCATTCTAAGGGTCTTATTTAAATGCATCTGAAGTTTGCTTTTTAAAAGATAAGCCAGCAGAGTACTGCACTGAATGGTGTTCCAGGGATCTGACGACAAGGAGGAAGCTTAAACGTAAACACTAAAGTTCCTAACAGTATTATGATACCAGTTAAGGTGTTCACTGGCTATAAACACCAGATCTCTTAAAGGAGGCGTTCCAATCGTCTGTCTCTATGGGCCAGTATTCCAAAATAAGTTCTGGCTTTTGAGAGGTGTGGGTGAAGAGAGAAAGATACACCACAGATTACACCTCGCACACACACGTTGGCCCATCATAATTCAACTGTTAAGCGAGCATTACAGATGCTTGTAAAACATTACCTTCGAGGGCCAAACAAAAGAACTAGAGAGGAGACTTAGAGTTCCCTGTCCTCGTTAGGCCTCATGACCTTAATTAAGTATTAAGTACCAGCTATACACCACCTCCAGACCAGGATCCCTCCCGGGGCTTCACACACCTCACCACCGGGGAGGTGTTCCTTACCGTGTAAACTCGCACCCGAGGGGCAGGCACCTGCCCGACCTTTCAGGCCGGACCGGAGCCAACCGTCCCTCTCCCTCCGCTGACTAAAAACCAGGTCACCACCGCGCCGGACGGAAGGGGTTTCACCAGCTGGCCCCAGTCTGCCCGCCCGCCGCGCCTTGGAGCTCGACTTCCTCGCCGGACGCTCCCCGCCGCTTCCCCTACCCGTCCGCATACTCACGGGCCATGTTGACCACCGGACCGAGCCTGGAAAAGAGCGACTCGGAAAAGCAAAGACTTGTTCGCACGCTCAGCAGCCGTCCCCACCCGTCGATCTGGAAGCCTAAGCCCGCGCGGGCCCTCAGCAGGGACACGCCTGTGCTCGGTGGACGGCCCAGCCCAACGAAGCCAGACAACAGCAGTCGCCGTGGCCGGCGAGTGACTGCGCGTGCGTGGCCGGTGGGGGGCGGGGGCGGGGCGGTGCCCGACTAGGGCCCAGGAGCCGCAGCTCCGGGGTTAGTCATCCGTCCCCGGGGCGTTTCGGCCGTTTAAGTTTGCTAGAGTCGAGAAAGCGAGCCCTGTGTCTGAGCGAGGCATGGACGTGTGTGGATTTTCCCTGTGTATACCGGTCACTGGGACTTAGCCAGCCCCTATTTTTTTGATAACGATGTTAAACGCTACAATATCTAACTTTTCGAAAAGGAAAGTTAGCTTTTTTACATCCCGTTGCAGAGGCGGGGGCAGAACAGATTGAGGGTTAACTCTTTGAAAGCCAGTGTTGGCCCTTCATAGTTTCCTTTTTTTTTTTTTTTTTTTTTGCGATACGTGGGCCTTTCACTGTTGTGGCCTCTCCCGTTGCGGAGCACAGGCTCCGGACGCGCAGGCTCATTGGCCATGGCTCACGGGCCCAGCCGCTCCGCGGCATGTGGGATCTTCCCCGACCAGGGCACGAACCCGTGTCCCCTGCATCGGCAGGCGGACTCTCAACCACTGCGCCACCAGGGGAGCCCCATATTTTCCTTCTTTATTCACGCACCAAGCCTGCAAGGTAGACTTCATTGTTCTCATTTTACGAAATAGGCGACTGAGACTCTGAGACCAGAAGCGCTGACCTAATAGGTAGGGACGGGTAGAAATAAGATTCAAATTTAAAACGGACTCTAAAGTCTGTTCATTTCCCGTTTGATCCCAGTGCGCTTGTCACGGTCGACAGTACTTTAGGAGTTCTGTGGCTCTGTGCCTGGGTTGTGTGATGGGGAGAGAATGCTAGGGAATGCAGTCTTACCACGAATTCAGAATAGCCCAGAATAACCTTAAACCTATGTAAAAGCTATGGAGCATCTGCCATTGCTAGAAACAGACGTGTAAAGATGCTTGATACTTATTTTCTTCATCTATTCCGTTAATTATTACAAACTGAGAAATGTGTAGAGTTAGTCTGGACACCCTGAAATCACCCTTTTTTTTTTTTTTAAGTTTTTAACTTGGAAGATTTCAAACATATACAAAAGTATAGAAAATACTATAATGGACCTCCAAGTATATAAGACCAAGCTTCAACAATTTTTATTTCATCTCATAAAAATTACCTGAGGGTGTTGGAGATGGAATGTCTGGGTTGAAAGCCCAGCTCTCCCAATGAGTAGTTGTGTGAACTTGGGAATGTCATTTCATTGCATTAAAGTTTCCTTACTAGTAAAATGGGGAGGTAACTGTACCTCCTTCATTAATCAAATTAATATACGTGAAGTAGTAAGTGCCCAGCACAGGATAGCACTCAACATACTAGCTATACTTGTCATCATTCTTTCAACCTCAGAGAGCCTTTCATGCTTATCACTCTCCCTATGTCCCACCCCTCCTCCTCAATACTGCTTACAGGCCAGGTGTCTCCACTTAGGGACCTCTTCTGCAGTAACTTGAGCAGGGGAAAGATTGACTTTCTGGCCAGGCTCTTTATAGAGATAAAGAGACCATCTAAAGAGGAAGGGAGGGAAGGAGTTTGGGATTGAACTTAAGTAGAGTTGTTTCTGTATGTGGTCTTAAGAGTCTAACTGAGCTTTTTCTTTGCAACCGAAAATACAGTTTTTGAGTTGTAGGGATACACATGATGTATCCCATGTATACAAGAAATGTTGGGTGTGTCTGCCAGAGAAAACTAGAGACTTTTAAAATTACTATGATGCCGTTAAGACTGTACAAACTAGGAGGAATTATGTGACCGCCCAAGGTCACACAGCTAGCCGTGAGCTGAGCCACGATCAAAACGCGAGTCTCAGAATTACTTTAAAATGATGAATTGGGCGATTGGGATTGACATGTATACACTGATGTGTATAAAATTGATGACTAATAAGAACCTGCTATAAAAAAGTAAATAAAATAAAATTCAAAAATTCGAAAAAAAACACTGTACAAACTTGGGATGCGTAACAAATAGCTTATGATTTTATGTTAAATAGTAAAATTGAATCTGACTCTGTTCCCATCCCTTTACAAATAGGAAATTAAATCCTAGTCATTATTTACTTCTTTACCTGCAGAAATGTGGGAATACCATAGACTCTTAGGTGAAACAGAGCGTTTGGGGAAAGGCCTTATGTCTTCAGTCTATACTGGAATATGTTGTTCAAAGCTGTACGGTTCTGGCAGTAGCGCCAAGATTCCTGAGATATCTGCAGCAGGGGTTATTTTTCTCAGGTCCTTGAGCTTCCTTAGGTGTGTTTGAGGTCCTATTCTCTCTCCAGAGTACTGGAGGGAGCCCACAGACCTCCATTTCCTTCCCAGTCTTGAAAGAATCTTTTCTCTCTGTACTTTCAGCCTTGCTTTCCTACTCTTAAAAACACTTGTCTCTCTTCTTTCTCCTTCTGGACCTAGCAATCTCTTCAATCAGTTCGGGATTTTATTCCTTTGACATTTTGTCATTAATGTAGCAGGATGTTCTTGTAGAATTTTCTTCTCCTTCCAAGAAGGAAGTCAGGCCTTTGTTTTCTATGCATCAGGGGAATTGTACTACTGGTTCAAACACTGACCCATAATCTCTAGAGTCAGCCTCATCTCTGGACATTTTTCCTCTCATCATAGAGGACTTCCCTAACCACCCTACATAAAGTAAACCAGCCTCCCATTAACCTCTGTCATATCACCCTATAAATTTCTTTCATGGCATTTAATAATTCTTAAATTATCTTGTTCATTTGTTGAATTTTCCTTTCCCACACAGAATGTCTTGCTTATTGCTCAGTTGCTCTCTCCTGAAGCAGATTAAGAATGCTTACGTTAATTTACAAAATTTTGGGACTAGCCTGGTGGTCCAGTGGGTAAGACTCTGAGCTCCCACTGCAGGGGGCCCGGGGTTCGATCCCTGGTCAGGGAACTAGATGCTGCATGCATTCCACCAGTTAAGATCCCGCATACCACAATGACGATCCCGAGTGCAGCAACTAAGACCCAGTGCAGCAAAATAAATTAGAAATATATATATATTTAAAAAGTTCCATGTTTCTCCCAAAATGAGCCTAATAACATATTTTTTAAAAAATTTACAAAGTTTTAGCCATATTTTTTTCCTTTTTTTCTTCTTTTTAAACTTTTGGCTGTGCCACAGGGCTTGCGGGACCTGTTTCCTGATCAGGGATGGAACCCATACCCTCAGCACTGAAAGCGCAGAGTCCTAGCCACTGGACCGCCAGGGAATTCCCATTAACTATAATAATTTTTGAACAGGTATTACATTCACATTAAAAAGTAAACAAGGATATACAGTGAATGTTCTTTTTTCCCACGATGTGTTTCCCAGGAACTCAGTTCCCTTCCTAGGAGTTATCTATTATCACTTTCTTCACACTTTAATTTCTAATCTATGTTCTACTCATTTTAGAATTTTTAAAAATATATATTTATTTATTCATGGCTGTGTTGGGTCTTCGTTGCTGTGCTTGGGCTTTCTCTAGTTGGCGGTGAGCGGGGTCTACTCTTCGTTGTGGTGTGAGGGCTTCTCTTGTTGCGGAGCACGGGCTCTAGGTGCGCGGGCTTCAGTAGTTGTGGCACAGGGGCTCAGTAGTTGTGGCTCGCGAGCTCTAGAGCTCAGGCTCAGTAGTTGTGGCGCACAGGGATCTTCCCCCGCCAGGGCTCAGGGCTCGAACCCGTGTCCCTTGCATTGGAAGGCAGATTCTTAACCACTGCGCCACCAGGGAAGCCCCTCGTTTTAGAATTTTTAAGCCTTAGGGATGCGCTGATGAACAGGCAGCGTTCTACCGGACCCTCTTAAAAAAAAAAAAAAGCCAGCAATTTGTTTTTGTTTTTGCCTGCATTCTCATCCCCCCCACCCTCAGCCCCCCCTCGCCGCGCAGCTTGAGGGATCTTAGTTCCCAACCAGGGATGGAATTCGCACCACTCCCAGTGGACGCGCGGAGTCTTAACCACTGGACAGCCAGGGAAGTCCTACGGCAAGGGATTTTAATAGTTCCTGTAAAAGTTTGGACTGAAGGACTGCCTACCTCCTTCTGCTCTTTTGAACAAATCCTAAGGAGCCCTGGAGAAGGAAGAGTACACCGTCTGGCGTATCAATTTCCGGTTCACCGGTAACCCAGGCTCCATAACTTGACGGTTACCATGGCTCCGGTGCTGTGCGTCATTCCGCGGCGCTGGATGATGACGTAATCAGTTCCGGCGCCCTCTGAGGGCGGGGGAACGAGATACCGGGGGAAACTTAGCTATTAGTGTAGCAGGGTCATGAAGAAGAGGCGGCGGCGGGAGATCGGAGGCGGCGGCGGGGGAGTAAAACTGCGGTAGCTGCCCGCTGGGCTGTTGGTGTGGCTTTGTGGAAAGGGCGTAGTTCCTAAAGCCCTCTCCAGGCAGCGGTCGGGGCTCGGGGTTGAGAGCGGCCGTGGGGTCGCCTCCCCGGGCCCCCTGGCTCCGCCATGTTCCGCAGGGCACGCCTTAGCGTGAAGCCCAATGTCAGGCCTGGAGCAGGCGCCAGGGGCTCCACCGCCCCCAATCCACAGCGTGAACGAGAGGCTCCCAGGCCGCCGGAGCCTGCAGCGGCCTCTGTCCCAAAGCCAGCGGAATCCACAGATGTGCCCCCGGTGGATTGTGGGGAAAAGGAGCTCCGAGAAAAGACTCCCAAGAGCAGGTAAGTACTTGCAGAGGGGAGCATTTTCATCTGCCCCGCCTCTCCGGGCGTGTCACCTGGAAGCTGAGCAAAGAAACTTTACCGTAGAAGTACCCCCTCGCTTGTACTAAGCCTGACAGTTGAGGCCGAGGAACACACTGCCAACTGTAGTTGGTCCCTCTAACCACGGTGAGGCAAGTGTGGATTTTGTTACAGCGTGTAGCTTCTCGGGGAGGCGACCATGTCTTCAAGTGGTGGTGGGAGGAATCCAGGTCTAGCAATCTTCAAGAAAATCCACACGTGGTACTATTCATTAGAGCATTTAGATTACCGCAGTTTTCATTCTTTTGGAGTACTTTACGGGAGTAAGTTGTTTTTTTTAAATCTTGAAAACATTTTTTTTTTAAAAGAAGAGCAGTGTTACTTTGATTCTGCTGATTTATGTCAATGGAAAGGAACTGGTTACTTGTTTTGATTTGAGGGTGTGCCCCTTTAACTATGGTGACCATGTTTTCTGAACAGAAAAGCATGTGTCATGTACCACATTTAGATTCAGGATTCTTCTACTTAAGTTAACAGTTTATGGACTTTGCCCAGGCAGAATGTACTCATCTGCAAAATGGGGATAATGTAACTCTTTATTGTGGAGATTAGAAATAACTGATATAAACTGTCTTGCACGGGACATGACAGAATAGTTGCCTACCTTTAGGTGTTTAAAGGTGATGGAGCAAAGTAGTTAAAGTTAAGACATGTTGAGCTAATAATGACCTCTGTTTTTATACTATAAATGTGAGGAAACCAATGAAAATCAACCCTATTAAATAACAGTGAGATGGTATAAATTTATACTGTGACAGGAAGGTGACAATTTTATTCTTTTCTCTTTTGGCTTGGCTTCTGTTGACCTCAGCTGGTGCTTAGTATAGAGTATTATTTTGATAGCTTAATTATGCTTAGTAATTTCCAAGTTTCTTACATGAATTTGTTTCAGAATTTCTCCCAACAGTGGAATAGAAATACCAGTTACTGTTAAATTAATAAAGTTCACAGAGATCCTGTTAACTTCATGTGAATGTATGATTATTGATAATTTAGTAAATTACTTATTCTGTAGTCTTGAGACATTTAAGCTCAAGGATATTGCTTTCTTAGACTTGACATTTAGGGACTATACTTGGTTTTTTATCATGTGTTTCCTTTTTTTTTGGTGGGTCTTTGCTAATTGTAAAAATCCATAGGGTATATGTTCTGTCCTTATGCATTCATGTTGATTGGGTGAAATGCAAATGGCACATGTATCACATTATAAGGGCTGAGATAAGAATTTAAATTGGATACTTTTTGGAAAAGTTATTCTATAGTTTAGGCATTTTTTCACTTTTATATAAAACTAATCATAACATATGAAAAAAGTAGACTGCTTTTAATTCTTGACTTACACCCTCTTAATTTGCTTTCAGGCCATTCCTGAAATATTTATATCCAATCTGAATTTGGATATGTAATTTGAAGTGACTGAGTACTTTTTTTTTTTTTTTGCGGTACGCGGGCCTCTCACTGCTGTGGCCTCTCCCGCCGCGGAGCACAGGCTCCGGACGCGCAGGCTCAGCAGCCACGGCCCACAGGCCCAGCCGCTCCGCGGCACGTGGGATCCTCCCGGACCGGGGCACGAACCCGTGTCCCCTGCATCGGCAGGCGGACTCCCAACCACTGCGCCACCAGGGAAGTCCCTACTGAGTACTTTTTTTGAGTGAAGAGTTTATTTTGATAGCTGAATAAGTAGAGTTATACCTGACAAAAGATAAATGATTTTTGCCTCAAACAGAATTTGGTTTGATTAATGTAGCTAAATGAATGTCTTCAAATACTGCAATACAAATATTTCAGAGGTTTGATATTTTGTTTGGTTTAACTGATCTCAAGTTGATAATTAAAGTAAAATGCCAAAAATTTAGATCACTTTAGAAAGTGTCAATGTGGATTATAAACTTAATTTTAAAAAACAACTCTCATTTAATGGTGTACAGTCTGTAAAAATACTGAATCACTATGCTGTGCACCAGAAACTAATATAATATTGTAAATCAACTATATACTTCAATTAAAAAAAATTTTTTTAGAACTATCAAAAGAAAAAACCTCTCAGTTATCGAATAATTCAAATTAGGCAAATTAAGCTTTGTTTTGTAACTTAGGTTTTTTTTGTTTGTTTTTTGAGGTACCTAGCATGAGCATAAAATTATGTGCTATAATGTTCTTAGGGATTTGAAGTTTGAAAAGGATCATCAGTCTTCATTAGAATTCCATATCTGTTAAAAAGATGTACTGAACAAAAATTTTATTGCAACCTCTGTTGAAGTCATTGATTATTAATAATGAGATTTTGCTCTTTTGGGTTTTTGTCAGACTAGTTGTTAAGGCTCAAATATTTAAAAGAAGATCCATGGTGCCCTTATTTTTTTCTTTTAAAATTTCAACAGTGATGAAAAGACTGATGGTGGGAAGGATGTTGAAGAATCCAGTAAATCTTCCTCTACTGTTTCACAGAGAAGAAAGCGAGTATCAAGTACTTTTAGTCTGGTTAAACCTAGTGTCAGTGTTCCTTCAGAACCTCATCCTTTATCTACAGTTAATCAAGAAGCTCCACAGCCAAACCCTGTTCCAACAAAAGAGAAACAGCCATGCTCAGACAGATACCGAATATATAAAGCCCAGAAACTGAGAGAAATGTTAAAAGAAGAATTGAGGAAAGAGAAGGTATGGTAGAAAAATCAGAATTTTGACTGTTGCCTGCTAGATTTCTGTTTTTATGTTAGGCATCATTTGGAGGAAGAACAAGCATCTGTAGCATTTTGATGAGGGAAACAAAACCAAGTAACATCCCTCATGGTAATAGAATATCCCCTTTTGTTTGTTTGTTTGTTTGTTTTTTGGCTGCTGGATCTTTCCCAGCCAGGGATTGGACCCGTGCCCCCTGCAATGGAAGCGCAGAGTCTTAACCACTGGACTGCCAGGGAAGTCCCAGAATATCCCCTTTTGTTAACAGAACGATTGAGAAGCACTATAGAGTTAATAAGCTATTTTTTCCACGATATTAATTTTTGTGTATTTTTTTCATCTATATCTTTCATTGTTTTTGGCGGAGGCCACAAATAGAAGTTTTACATGTGTGCACACACATATACAGATACGCCTACAGATGTATTTATAAACTAAACCTTCAGTGAGATTTTTCCTGAAGATGTCCAATTGACGCAAGTTATATTCATTTGAATTAAGACAAGTGTAGTTGAGCAAAATGAATTGGTGATGTTTTCTAAATTGACAAATTTAGACTAGTGTCTAGCAAATAGTAAGAGCCCGACAAATGTCAGCTCTTATTATTAATTTATAGAATGCCCTCCTTTTTTTAACTAAGAGGAAGGCACTTATCTTGGTGCTTTTTTTTTTGGCCGTGCCGCACAGCTTGCAGGATCTTAGTTTCTTGGCAGTAAAGCATGGGGTCCTAAGCACTGGACTGCCAGGGAATTCCCCCTTGGTGCTTTATATTCGTTATCTCGTTTAAATATCTCAGCTGTGCGAAGTGGCTATCACTATTTACACAGGAAGAGGAGGAAATAAGCTCAGAGAGGTTGTTTGCTTTGTGTCAAACATCAGTGGAGGATATGGGATTTGAATTCATATCTTCTAAAATCTAAGCCTCTAAAAATGTTCTCTGTTTTTTAGAATCTGCTTAGTTAGATTTATTTGGGGGAATTAAAAATTAAACATTTGCTTCAAGATTTTTATAAAATATACAGAATTCCAACTCACTACAGGGCAAATAAAAGCTATATATAAATTTTCAGTACACTATTGTAGTTAGTCAGCATCAGTAAGCATGATTTTATACATTGAGCTTTTACGCAGTCCCAGTCACTTTATTTATTTATTTATTATTTTTTTAGCTGTGCCACGTGGCACACGGCATCTTAGTTACCTGACCAGGGATCGAACCCCGGCCCCCTGCAGTGGAAGCCTGGAGTCCTAACGACTGGACCACCAGGGAAGTCCCAAGTCCCAGTCACTTTAGTGTTTTAAAACTCCTTTATGTGCTACAACTTTTTAATATAAGTTTATAAATTTTTTCCTCAAATTAGGCATAATTGTGATAGGAATAATCTTCAAGCATTTGCAATGAATACAGCAGTAGGCTGTATACTTAAATATATACATGTAAAATTCTTCTTTTTTAAAATTTTTTAAAATTTATTTTTATTATTTTTATTTTTTTTATTTTTATTTTTTAAAATAAAATATTTTTAAAAATATTTTTATTTTTTAAAATAATATTTTTATTATTTTGGACTGCCAGGGAATTCCCCTAAAATTCTTCTATATTTATAGAAGCGTATCTCTGTGTGTTTGTGTATCTAGAAGCAATGGAAAAACAAATATGCTGTAAATGAAAGTCAGAGGCCACCAGATCGGTCCAAAATGACTATGAGAGACTTCATATATTACCTGCCAAATAACAATCCAATGACGTAAGTAAACTTTATTTCTATTTTACTTTCTTTGAGTATATAGTGATTTAAGTAAGTATCACTTTTAAAGTATGGTTTCATGTTTTCCAACAACATGTTTGGAATTTATAGCACAAAATTTATAGCACATATGATGTCCTTTGGATAAGAATTTTATAACAAAAATTAGTGCTATTTCGGACTTCCCTGCGGCTCAGTGGTTAAGAATCCGCCTGCCAATGCAGGGGACACAGGTTCGATCCCTGGTCCAGGAAGATCCCACATGCCGCGGAGCAGCTAAGCCCGTGTGCCACAAATGAGCCTGCGCCCCAGAGCCCGTGAGCCTGCGCCTCAGAGCCCGTGAGCCACAACAAGAGAAGCCCATGTGCCTAGAGCCCGTGCTCCGCAACAAGAGAAGCCACTGCAGTGAGAAGCCCGCGCACCACAATGAAGAGTAGCCCCCACTCGCCGCAACTAGAAAAAGCCCGCACACAGCAATGAAGACCCAATACAGGCAAAAAAACCAAAAAAACAACAAAAAAAATTAGTGCTATTTCAAGTAACTGTTTTCTTGGGATGGTAAAGATGCCCTTTACCTCTGAGATTAAAAAAAAATTTCTTTTGTTTTATTACCGAGATGCAGTAAAACCAACTAAACAACTTTTCTCTAATCAAGTTTGCCATTTACATTTCTTACATACTATAAGGTAATCTAAAGGGGTGATCTTATTTTTATATCCTACCTCCTCGTTAAGTACAGTGACATTTGATTAACAAATCCTCCAAGAACAAAGCTTCTTTAGTCAAAGTTAGCCTGGGGAGGCAGAGAGTTTATAATAAATCTCCTCACTGTGTTGTTGACGGTGTAGCAGGTGGATGTAGGAGTAATGGCATATTTTCAGTGTAGTCTTTTTCAGGCTCAGTACATCTTTGGCTTAGTTAAGAGAAGAGCCAGAAACCTAGGTTTTGAGTTGTTTGACATCTAGGAGTTGGAAACAAGCCACTTAGGTTGTTTCATGCCTTCACTGAGGAATTAGAGGGAAAAGTATTCCCTACTTAGGGCCTAACAAATTATTTATATTGATGACAAAAGTTTTTGACTGAAAAATGGAGTGTTGGACCACACCATCATTAATGGTAGTGTTATGGTATATCATAAAAAAATTGCAAGTTAAAATTATTTGCTTCTTCCTCAGATAGAATTGACAAAATGTAAATTACTTATTTATTAAAAGGTATGTTTTGACTTGTGTTTAATAGTTCTTCACTGGAGCAAGAAAAGAAAACTGAAAAATCATTGACACCAGTCCAGACAAGAGAGTAAGCATCTCATCTGTTTTGAATATATTCTGTTATGGGTAAATTAAAAAAAAAAATGAAATCAGGGCTTCCCTGGTGGCGCAGTGGTTGAGGGTCTGCCTGCCGATGAAGGGGACGCGGGTTCGTGCCCCGGTCCGGGAGGATCCCACATGCCACGGAGTGGCTGGGCCCGTGAGCCATGGCCGCTGAGCCTGTGCGTCCGGAGCCTGTGCTCTGCAACGGGAGAGGCCACAGCAGTGAGGGGCCCGTGTACCACAAAAAAAAACCCCAAAAAAACAAATGATGCTTCCTGTTTTAGTTAAATTACATGTGATAGGAATTTTTAAATGGAATCACAAGAATAAAAGTTACTGCTTGATTTAAGTCAACATAAAAGCCTCACACTCCTTGTATATTACATGTATAAATAGAGTTATGATTTTAAATTAAAGCGTTTAGAATTAAAAAGGGTTTTGTTTCAGAATAATAATATTCACATGGTACAAAATTCAAAAGGAACAAAAGTGTACTGAGAAAAGTTTTCCAACTTTGTTTTTCTGCCGTCTAGTCCGTCTTCCTGGAGGCCACAAATGTTACCACATTTTTAACTTATCTTTCTAATTCTAGTCTATGTCTATCCAAGCAAACATATAGTTTTTTTCTATTTCCTCCTTTTTCTTTCCTTTCTTCTTTCCCCTTCCTTTTCTTTTTTTTTAAGCATTTTGTATACACTTGCCTTCAGTAGGTATAGTTTTGTTTTTTGTTTTTTGTTTTTTCAGTAGGTATAGTTTTGATGCCAGTTAGAGAGTCTCTTTTTGTGTTCAAGCCTTCACTGTCATATATT
Organism: Stenella coeruleoalba; assembly: GCF_951394435.1. NCBI lineage: Eukaryota > Metazoa > Chordata > Mammalia > Artiodactyla > Delphinidae > Stenella > Stenella coeruleoalba. The sequence goes on from NC_137148.1 coordinate 55,587,019, forward strand.
AGTTTATTCCTAAGAAATCCCTCCAAGAGACCTCCTAGGAAGTTATTGTAGACTTGTAATTCAAGGTAGGGAATTGTGGAAAATTAGCAGAAACATTGGGACTTTCTGGTTGTTGCTTCAAGTAACAATCATTAAGTAATGATTACTCTTTTTTTCTTTTTTCCACACCGTGTGGCTTGCCGGATCTTAGTTCCCCAATCAGGGATTGAACCCGGGCCACGACAGTGAAAGCGCCAAGTCCTAACCACTGGACTGCCAGGAAATTCCCCGTAATGATTACCCTTTCTTAGAATCCACATTGTTTTAAAGCAGAACTCACAAGCTTCAGAAATAGGTTATGTTTTTACAGATTTATAGGTTATGTTTCTTTCAATAAGACCTTAAGGAGATAATGTAATTGGATGGAAAGTATATGGAATTTGGAGTCATTATTTGGAAAACTGTTTGGCTTCTTGGTCTGTTCTTACTGTTGTGTAATCTAGAGCAAAAGTAATTTATCTTCTCCAAGTTTCAAATGGGCATGAAAAACTAACCCCCAAGGGTTGTTCTGAAGAGGTAATAACATGATCTGGAAACTAATGCTGTAAGGGTTATTTTTGTTAATTCCATACTATTGGACGGTTTACTCTTATACTCTGTTGAGATAGAAAAGATGAGCATTTATTTCTCTTCAATAGAGTAAAGACTCCTATTAAATGCTACTAGATAAAATTTGAGAAAATCTTATAACCATGGCCTTAACAACACATAGTATTTTCAATTAGGTTATAGGGAAAGTGGGAAATAGCTAGAAGGTTGAAAGTGCAGTAATTTGTTTTAGAAGTTCATAATGTTCAGGGAATATTTCTCATAGCTGTATGAATTAACCTACCTTTACATTTGGTAGGCAAGAAGGTAAGAGTACTCCTGATGGTGAAGATAATGAAGAAATAGAAGAGGAGATGGATGATGGGCCATTGCTGGTTCCTCGAGTAAAAGTGGCAGAAGATGGTTCTATTATTTTGGATGAAGAAAGGTAAGTTAAAAAAGAGAGAGAGATAGATTGTGGTTTTATGAGAACAAATGAGCTTTGTCTAATGAGACATTGAGTTTCTGTATTTGTCACTGTCACTTAGACTCTAATGTTTATATTTGCATAATGGATGTTATAAATAGAAAGATGGGTTACATTCATTTATAATTTTCAGAAATTTTTATAATGCTGTCCTTTATATGAGAAGATGGTACTACTGACCTGCCACCCACTAACCTACTACCATTGTTTTACTAATTTTACTGGTAATTGAGATGAGCTATTGAACTAATCACATGATGTCCTCCACTGAGAATATATTTCGAAGATTGACTCAGCCTTGATGTCAATATTCAAGCTATGTATTATTAACTAATACCATATTCTGGTGTGTGGTGTTAACTATTGAAAATACAATGAATCATAGGTTTAACATATTTTATGATTTTTAATTGACTTTCTGGCTTAATTTCTTAGTTATAACATTAAATTTCTCAAATTTGGCATTGTGGAATTTAGTTGTCTTTCCAATGTGGTTTTTTTTTTTTTTTTTCTTATGTGTGTTTTTAAAAAAAGAAGATAAGGGACTTCCCTAGTGGACCAGCAGTTAAGACTCCGTGCTCCCAATGCAGGGGGCCCAGGTTCGATCCCTGGTCGGGGAACTAGATCCTGCGTGCCGCAACTAAAAGATTCTTGCGTGCCACAACTAAAGATCCCGTTCGAGGGTACGAAGATCTGTGTGCTGCAACTAAGACCTGGTGCAGCCAAATAAATAAATATTTTAATTTATAAATTTATTTATTTGTTTTTGGCTGTATTGGGCCTTTGTTGCTGCACACAGGCTTTCTCTAGTTGTGGCGAGCGGGGGCCGCTCCCTGCTGCGGTGCGTGGGCCTCTCACCATGGTGGCTTCTCTCGTTGCAGAGCACGGGCTCTAGGTGTGTGGGCTCTAGGCGTGCAGGCTTCAGTGATCGCGGCCCGTGGGCTCAGTAGTTGTGGCTTATGGGTTCTAGAGCACAGGCTCAGTAGTTGTGGTGCACAGGCCTAGTTGTTCCGCAGCATGCAGGATCCTCCCGGACCAGGGATCGAACCCGTGTCCCCTGCATTGGCAGGAGGACTCTCAACCACTGCGCCACAAGGGAAGCCCCAAATAAATATTTTTAAAAATAAAAAAAGTTAAATTAGTAAGGAAATAAAAAAGAGGGATGGAAAGTCTTCTGACAGTTTTATTAGTAATAAATTGTTTTATACTATGTAAATTCTATGATAAACGTAAATGTAATGCTATTAATGATAATTGTTTTTGCATATTGTTTCCACTATTTGGTGATGATGATTTTATTGGTAATTAAATTCTTAAAAGCATATTTAACTGCTTTGTGTGCAGGAATATAAAATGTAAATATAAAATGCTTATATTTCGCAGTATCCCCTGTTGGGTATTGCATGATAAGATAATATATATTAAATATAGGGGGCATGCAGAAGTCAGTAAAAAACAATTATTTAGGTGGCCTAAAGATATTTTTTAAATTTTATATTGCTGTTAAGGATTTTGAAAGAAAGTTGACATTTCTTTTTGCTTCCTAGAGTGAAAATCTGCAGATTCTTGGAAAATATGCGTACTTCAAATGTATATTATACTTTTGATATGATTTTACCATGGTAAATTTCAAAATATAGCTATTAGAATCTCACTGTTTGTTTCCTTACTTGTTTTTCAGTTTAACTGTAGAAGTTTTAAGGACCAAAGGCCCCTGTGTTGTTGAGGAAAATGACCCCATATTTGAGCGTGGTTCTACAACTACATACTCCAGCTTTAGGAAAAACTATTACTCTAAACCATGGTCAAATAAAGGTAACTGATTTTCATTTTAAATTGTGTAGATTATTTATTGGAAATAAGGTGAATTATTTTCTCGGTTTCTGAATTAAACCAGGTCTCCCCTAAGTAAAAAAAAAAAACAAAAAAAAACAAACTAGCAAATTTTTTTCTCTAGCTAGTTTTATTGGCACCTTTCCCCTGCCCCCCACGATGGGACTATACCTCTGACTTTATCTTAGAAATCTTTTGAGGAGTTAGCATTATGGTCATTTTGGCTGGAATATTCTTTGTCAAATCCCTGTACAACAAATACCATTTTAATGAAAAATGAACAATATTTTTAATGCTCCTAATAATGTTCTACCTCAGTATTGTGTAACACAGTCTTAATGATAAAAAGTACACAGTTAGAAAAGTATATATTACCTATTGCAAGCTGTTGCTTAGTACTTACTTTTATTATAAAAATAATACAGTTTATTTTGGGAAAAAATTCAGACGCAACAGAATAATACAGAATGAAAAGAAAGATTCACTTCTTTGACTTCCCCAATCCTGTTCTCTTGAGGTTACTTCTATTAGCAGTTTCTTGTGTATTTTTCTAGCTACTTTCTTTCACATACTACTTAGAACGTCTTAGTTGCCTACATAACAGCAGTATTATACTGGTTATGACTGACAGTTTTCTTCAAGGCACTTGAGACCAGATAGGCAGAATGTCTTTCTAAAAATTCCAGCTGCTTTGGTTTGAACATGCAAATTTCTTAAACCATGTTTCTATATAAAAGTTTAAAGAAGGTGTTTATAGATCCATGAGGTTCCTTGCAGTAAAATTGAGATATGTCTATGTACGTGTATGTAGATATATATTTCTATGATAAAAGATTTACTGGACTTTAATAAAAAACTTAAGTACTGTCAAATTTATTTTTAACTCAAAATATATACTTCGGTAAGATTTTTTGCCTCTGAAATATTTAGAAGATTATTCTCAGTCTTTCTAAATCTTTTACTTTTACAGAAACAGATATGTTTTTCTTAGCCATCAGCATGGTAGGAACTGACTTTTCTATGATTGGACAGCTTTTTCCTCACAGAGCAAGGATAGAAATTAAGGTAAAGTAAACCCATTATGTTTGTTGATCGAAAAGAGACTAAAAATTACTATTTTTTTAACCTTTGGTTGAAATGTCAGTCCATCCTTTTTCACTACTGTGTTTTTGGTACATCTGTCTTTCTTTATAGCTCAAAAAGTAATGTAGTATTTCTCAATTCTAAAATGAGTACAGGGCTTCCCCGGTGGCGCAGTGGTTAAGAATCCGCCTGCCAATGCAAGGGACACAGGTTCGAGCCCTGGCCTGGGAAGATCCCACATGCCGCGGAGCAAGTAAGCCCGTGTGCCACAACTATTGAGCCTGCGCTCTAGAGCCCGCAAGCCACAACTACTGAGCCTACGTGCCACAACTACTGAATCCTGCATGCCTAGAGCCTGTGCTCCGCAACAAGAGAAGCCACTGCAATGAGAAGCCCGTGCACCGCAACAAAGAGTAGCCCCTGCTCACCACAACTAGAGAAAGCCGGCGCGCACCAACACAACCAAAAATAAAAGAAACAAATAAATAGATAAATTTTAAAAAATAATAAAATAAAATGAGTACAATCTCTTTAACCTCAGTATTATATTTTCTTATTTATATTTTCCTATTTCTAAAATGGATTTAAGGGAGTACCAATAAAGCCAGTGAAACTAAGATAAAAGAAGAGTTAGGTAATGAAAAAGGTAGATAAATGTACCAGAACTTTTGGGTTAAGGGTATATTTTGAACACAAAATATATCTCTGAATTTGCTAGGAAGAGAACATGCTGAGTTATATAGTTCTCAATATCTGGTCTAACCGTTGCTTTCCTAGGCCACCTTAACTTTGGGGGCAACCAGTGATACTATTTTTCTTTTTTCCAGTGATACTATTAACAACAGCAATGATGTTAATCAATTAGTGCTTTAATATGCCTAAAAGAATGATCTTTCTCTATCTTATAGTTCCTTTTGTTGAGAAACTTCATTACAAGTTTCCTGGGTTGGAGTGCATTTGAGTGCACACCATGTTGCTCTAGTGCATTTCTAATTCATAGTGAGATTTTTATCTAACCATGGGCTTTTTCTTTCATTAATTAAAGGGACCATTAAGAAAGATTTTTTTTTTCTTGAACTAGACTAGGCATGGACTGATTTACTGGGAACCAGTGTACAGTGTAATAGTCATTCTATTTCTGCAAAAGATGAGGGATTTTTTATATTCTTTATGTTCCTTTTCAAATGTTGATCTCTGATATAAGGAGAACAGAATGTTAAAGTTCTGTGAAGGCTAGAAGTTGATCGTATAGGGGAGCCCTCATATGTGACTAATGATAAGTTTGTCAGTAGACTATTTCTTTTAGAAGCAGTTTAGACTCTTCCATTAAAAGTTTAGTGTAGTCCCAGCAGGTCTTTGGGCAAAGTATAGAAAAGTAAAAATGGACTAGTGAATTACATCGACTTTCAATTTTTTTAAAAAAATTTATTTATTCATTTTATTTTTGGCTGTGTTGGGTCTTTGTTGCTATGCATGGGCTTTCTCTAGTTACGGTGAGTGGGGGCTACTCTTCGTTGCGGTGCACAGGCTTCTCATTGTGGTGGCTTCTTTTGTTGCGGAGCACGGGCTCTAGGCGCGCGGGCTTCAGTAGTTGTGGCACATGGGCTCAGTAGTTGTGGCTCACGGGCTTAGTTGCTCCGTGGCATGTGGGATCTTCCCGGACCAGGGCTCGAACCCATGTCCCCCTGCATTGGCAGGCGGATCCTTAACCACTGCGCCACCAGGGAAGTCCTTGATTTTCAAATTTTGAACCAACCTTGTATTCTTGTGATAAATCCCAATTAGTCATACTGTATTCTTCTTTTTATATGTTGCTGATTTTTGTTATATTTTCTTGAGGATTTTTTGCATCTTTGTTCATGAGAGTATTGGTTCATAATTTTCTTTTAGTGTCTTTGTGTTTTTGGTACCAAGGTTATGGTGGTCATAGAAAATGAGTTAGAAAGTGTTCCCTCTTGTTATCTGAGAAAATTTGTTTAAGATTAGTATTATTCCTGCTTTTAATGTTTGATAGAATTTACCAGTGAAACCAACTGGGCCTATGGTTTCCTTTGGAGGAAGGGTTTTGATTATAAATGCAATTTCTTTAATACATACAGGGGTATTTATAGTTTCAGTTTCTTCTTGTGTCAGTTTAGATGCTAAGTTGTTGAATTTATAGGCATAAAAATTTCATACTATTCACTTACTATTTTAATGTTTGTAGGATTTATAGTGATATATCTCATTGATTAATGATTTTTCTTTCTCTTTTCTTTTTTCTTGTCTTGCTAAAGGTTTTTGACTTCCAAAAGTCTTTTAATGAGCCAGCATTTAGCTATGTTAAGTTTTCAATTGTTTGTGTGTTTTCATTGGTTTTTAAAAAACTCTTTAGCATTTCTTTCCTTCTTCAGGCATACCTCGTTTTATTGCACGTCACAGATACTGCGTTTTTTTTTACAAATTGAAGGTTTGTGGCAAACCATCTGCATTGTCAGATGATGGTTAGCATTTTTTAACAATAAAATATTTTTTAATTAAGTATGTACATTGCTTTTTTTAGACATAATGCTATTGTACACTTAATAGACTACTTCACTGTAATGTAAATGTAACTCTTGTGTGCACTGGGAAGCCAAAAAAAAAGAAAAAAAAAACCTGTGTGACTTACTTTATTGCGATATTCACTTTATTGCAGTGGTCTGGAACTGAACCTGCAATATCCTCAAGGTATGCCTGTATTTACTTTGGGTTTAATTTTCTCTGGTTTTTTCTAGCTTCCTTAGATGAAAACTTAGAACATAGATTTTAAACCCTTCTTTTTTAATGTAGACATTTAAAGCTATACATTTTCATCTAAGCTGTAAATGTATCCCATAATATTGATACACTGTTTTCATTATCATTCTGTTAAAAATATTTTCTAGTTGCCCTTATGATTTCTTTTTTTAAAAATTTTAATTAATTAACTATTTTATTTTTGGCTGCATTGGGTCTTCGTTGCTGCGTGTGGGCTTTCTTGAGTTGTGTTGAGTGGGAGCTACTCTTCGTTGCAGTGCACCTGCTTCTCATTGCGGTGGCTTCTCTTGTTGCAGGGCATGGGGTCCAGGCACATGGGCTCAGCAGTTGTGGCGCATGGGCTTAGTTGCTCCACGGCATGTGGGATCTTCCCAGGCCAGGGCTTGAACCTGTGTCCCCTGCATTGGCAGGTGGATTCTTAACCACTGAGCCACCAGGGAAGTCCTTCCCTTGTGATTTCTTCCTTGACATGTCAATTGTTTAGAAGTGTGTTTAATATCCAACATTGGGACATTTCTAAATATCTTACTGTTATTGTTTCTTTGACATTCTGAATGTCAAAGGACATAATCTGTAAGATTTCAAGCTTTTTGAAATTTGTTGAGATTTATTTTAAAACCTATCATACTTGCAGCACTTCTTTGGTGGTCCAGTGGTTAAGATTCTGCACTTCCACTGCAGGGGGTGTGGGTTCGATCCCTGGTCGGGTTATAAGATCCCACATGACACACCGCATGGCCCCCAAAAATAAATAAGTAAAGCCTATCATACTCTCACCTTGGTCAGTGTGCACTTGAAATGAATGTATGTTCTGCAGTTGTTGGGTGTGGGGTCATCTAGTTCTGTCAGTTACTGAGAGAAGAGTTGACACATCTAACCACAATTACAGATTTGTGTTTCTCTCTTTAGATTGATCCATTTTTTTCCTTTCCTTTTCTTTTCTTTTTTGGCACAGATCATTTATTTTTATTTTTTAAATTAAAGTATAGTTGATTTACAATGCTGTGCTAATCTTTGGTGTACAGCAGTGACTCAGTTATACACATAGAGACATTCTTTTTTTACATTCTTTTCCATTATGGTTTATTATCACAGGATATTGAATATAGATCCCTGTGCTACACAGTAGGACCTTGTTGTTTATCCATTCTAAATGTAATAGTTTGCATCTACCAACCGCAGACTCCTAGTCCATCCCTCTCCCCACCCTCCAACCCCCCAGGCAACCACAAGTCTGTTCTCTATGTCTATGAGTCTGTTTCTGTTTTGTAGATAGGTTCATTGTATCTACAGGAAATGTTCATTGTATTCTTATGTTGCCCCCGATAAAAATAAAACAAAATGTCTGTTTTACATTTCTGTTAACAACTTAGTTCATTTATGTTTAATGTGATAATTGATATGGCTCTGTTTAAGTCTACCATCTCACTATTTCCCATTCATTCCATCTGTTTTTTACTCATCTTTTCCTGCTTTAAATGGGGTTAATCAAATTTTTTTAGTATTTTATTTGTTGTACCTTTTTACTCTTTACATAATATCCTCTTAGAAGAAGAATTCTATTTACCTTCCATCCTTCATTCTATTACATGTTTTACTTCTGCTTATAAACCCCACTACCCATGAACTTATTTTAGCTTAGAGAGTCTTTTGTTTTTAACGGAAATTTAGTAGATTAAAGAAACTACAGTTAACCCTTGAATAATGCAGGGGTTAGGAGTGTCGATCCTCCTTGCAGTGAAAAATCTGAGTATAACTTATAGTTGGCCTTTCATATCTGCGATTCCTCTGTATCTGCAGTTACGTATCCATGGATTCAGCCAAACTCGGATTGTGTAGTACTGTAGTATTTACTATTGAAAAAAATTCACATATTTAAGTGGATCCACACAGTTCAAAGTTAGGTTGGTTGTTCAAGAGTCAACTGTAGTCTTTAATATTTAGCCACATGTTTACCATTTCTGATGCTTTTCACTCCTTGTAGTTCTGAATACCCTACCTGTTGTTGAAAAATTCTTTCCGCTTTCATTTTTCTGAAAGACTTTTTTGAGTCTCATTTTTGCTAGGTATACAAGTCTGGTTGGATAGTTTTTCCTTTCAGTGCTTTTAAAATGTCATTCCATTGTCCACTGGCCTCCAGTGTTTCTGATGAAAAGTCAGCCATCACTCATGTCATTCATGTCATGAATTGCTTTTCTTTTTTGTTTTTAAGGTTTTCTTTTTTTTTCTTTTTTTTTTTTTTTTGCGGTACGCGGGCCTCTCACTGCCGCGGCCTCTCCCGTTGTGGAGCACAGGCTCTGGATGCGCAGGCTCAGCGGCCATGGCTCACGGGCCCAGCCGCTCTGACGCATGTGGGATCCTCCCGGACTGGGGCACGAACCTGTGTCCCCTGCATCAGCAGGCGGACTCTCAACCACTGCGCCACCAGGGAAGCCCGGTTTTCTTTTTTTTTTCAATTTATTTTATTCAAGTATAGGTGATTTGCAGTGTTGTGTTAATTTCTGCTGTACAGCAGAGTGATTCAGTTATACATATATATGAATTGCTTTTCTATGACTGCTTTCAAGATTTTTTCTTTAACTTTGGTGTTCAGCAGTTTGTTTATGATTTGCCCAAGAGTTGTTTTTTAAAATGTTTTTTCTGCTTTGTTCCCTGCTTCTAGTACTCCGCTTACCTGTGTTAGTTTGCATGACATTGTACTACAGATTACCAAAGCTCTGTCCATTTTTTTTCCCAGTCTTTTTTCTTTATTTCAGTTTGGTTAGTTTCTGGTATCATGTTTATAAGTTCACTGATCCTGTCTTCTGCTATCTTCAGTCTGCTGTTAAGCCCATTCAGTGAATGTTTCATTTCTGATATTATACCTTTCATTTCTGTGATTTCACCTTGGTTATTTTTCTTAGTTTCCATTCCTCTGCTAAGATTTCTGTATCTGCTCATTCCATATTTTCCTTCAAATCCTTGAACATATAACAGGTGCTTTAACTTTCTCGTCTGCTAATTTCAACATCAGGGTCATATTGGGATCTGTTTCTGTTGACTCTTCATTTCCTTGACTGCATCACATTTTCCTGTCTTTTCTCATGTCTGTGAATTTTTTTTTTCAGTTGCATGTTGGACATTGTGGATATGTTGCACAGTGTCTGGATTACGTTTGTTTTTATTTTGTATTTTTTTCCTTTAAAGAGTGTTTAGTTCTAGAAGGCAGTTAATATATTGCCAACTCTCCTTCTTCTTCCCAAGGCTTGATTTTAGGCTTTATTAAGACTGGTCCTTACTCTAGGTTTCTCATCTGAACTACAGAAATTAATTTGTGTTACTGTTTTCTAATTTTTTCTAAGGGTGGTCATATTACACCATTCTAGGTGTACAGGAAAGAAGGTGATTCATTACATGTAGTATATCCCTTAGGGCATTAGGGCTTAATTCTCATGCTAGAACCTCAATTGAGAAAGGCTACTCTAGGGTGTGATCCCTGTCTCTAAGTGGTGGTTGTTCTGGTGTCTGAGGTGAATGTTTGGATGTTAACAAAATCTTTCCATTCATGTGGGAAGAACCCTGTCATCTCACTATGTTACGTGACCTCTAGTATTGTCTTTTTGCTCCTGTCCCTGAAGTAGCTGTTCTCCACTAGAGCTTATGCTCTGGGCATATGGAACCCAGACCAACAGCCTATGGGATACTGCTACCAGGCTTGTGAGACTCCTCTTTAAATAGCTCTCTTCTCTGTAGAACCCTGCCCCTAAAGATTATCTACTTCCTCAGCTCAGTAGGATCTCTGTTCGCTATTTGGCCTTTTTCTCTCTTTCATTGGTTAGGAAATTTAGCCCAGGCAGACAGCCAGTGTGAACATTGGTACATCTTTTGTGTTTCCCTTCTCTCTGGGATTGTGGGATTGTAGTCTTGCTCTGCCTATTGTCTAGTGCTTGAAAATAGTTGATGCATTTATTTTGTTTGGTGTTAAAATTATTTACGTTGGGTTGGATATGTGGGAAAAGCTCGTTACCAGTTTTTGTCAGGGCCAGAGATGGAAATTATGGGATTTATTTTATAATTGTGGAATTTTGCCTACAGTGGTTCCTGCCTATGAATTCAATGATTAATATCCGGGAATTCCCTGGTGGTCCACTGGTTAGAATTCTGCACTTTCACTGCTAGGGCCTGGATTTGATCCCTGGTCCAGGAACTAAGATCTCACAAGCTGTGTGGGGTGGCCAGAAAAAAAAAATGATGAACATCAATACATTCTTCAAAAATATTTTAACTTGTTCTGGATTATATTCTCAATGAAGTAAAATATGATGTAGCAATGTTTTAGAATTGAATAATGCCTAAAGCCTACTGTTATTTCTCTCAGGATGTTTAATTTAGTAATTGTAGTCTGTCACTTTTTATGTGACTTTTGTTACATGTGGACCTGACTTTTGTTAACTTTTGAGGAAATGTTTAAAGAATAATATGATCTTTTAAGGGAGAAAGATGATCTTCCTTGAAAACTTCTATACTACTTGGTAATAAGTTTTATGAGGAAAAATAAAGAATGGAATAGAGGGATAATCTGTAGGTTGAAAGATGTTAGTCACATGAAGTTTTAAAAAAATAGGAAAGGCTAAATTATAGAGCTTAAGGATGTACGCTTGGATGATAAACAGTGAGGAAATGTAAGAAAGTGATTGCTTTAAAGTCAGATTAGGACTTCCCTGGTGGCGCAGTGGTTAAGAATCCACCTGCCAATGCAGGGGACTGTGTCCCTGGTTTGATCCCTGGTCTGGGAAGATCCCACATGCTATGGAGCAAGTAAGCCTGTGTGCCACAACTACTGAGGCTGTGCTCTAGAGCCTGTGAGCCACAACTACTGAGCCCACGTGCTGCAACTACTGAAGCTGGAGCGCCTAGAGCCTGTGCTCCGCGACAAAAGAAGCCACCGCAAGGAGAAGCCTGTGCACTGCAGCGAAGAGTAGCCCCCACTCGCCGCAACTAGAAAAAGCCTGCGCGCAGCAACAAAGACCCAACACAGCCAATAAATTAATTAATTAATTAATTAATTAATAAAAAAATATAAAGTCAGGTTAGTGGGTAGTTTCTTTTGGAGGGAAGAACGGGGCCATGAAGAGGTTCTTTATTTTGTGTGATTTTTCTTTTTTTTCAATAAAACAATTTTTGTATTTTTAATAAAAGCTTTCAGACCACTGATCTGTAGAAGGGAGAGATTGGCTGATCGTTCCCTCCTGCAGGGTGTGTTTGTGTATGTGTATGCCCTCAGACTTTCTAATGACCTTAGGATGCATTGAACCCTAAACCTTAACCATCTCCATCTTAAAGGAGGTAATCTGGAGTGGAATTGGGAATGGGGCTCTTTGGTGCTCAGAAAAGCATGAGGAAATGTTCTTAATATAAAGAAGTTTCTAAACATAAACTTGGCCTGCTTCAAAATTTTGGTTAGTTGTTTCTTTACAGTTTCCCCTCCATGCCATTAAAAACAGAATAATAATGTAAGAGGTTTAACCTGATATGAATATACTAGTTTTTAAAGAGTTAATACTGGTTAGCTTAATTGATTACTGTTTGATCTGTTTCCACGCTAGTTGACTTTATTTTTTTTTCTATCCTCTGTAAATCCAGTTTTCATTGCTAATTCATGTTATTGATCATAAGGAGGAGCACAGAGCTCAGTATAAATCTTTCATTTCTATTTTTTAAAAGCTAAGGGTTTAAGTAACTCGCCTATTAGCAAAGACGTATTATTTATTAGAGAATCATATGTTATTATAAGAATTTTATTTTGATGCTTTTTTTAAGACATAATCTGCACTTGTTTAATGGGAGAAAATTACCAAAGAGTTTTTGTTTTGTTTTGTTAACAGAATAAATTTAAACGTGAAGAGAAAACAAATGGATGGAGAATAGACAAAGCATTCCGTAAGTATTAAGACCTCTTTCACAAGGAATCATTTGGAGATTCTAAAAAATGACCAATGTTTTGTCTTTGGTTCCAGTGTGTTTTAGATTTGTTTCATCCCTATATTGTCATAGGAAGAGTAAGACTGGAAATTTTTCTCTTTAGCAGTTCAGGTCTGGCAGTTCATATAGATCTATAGGCAAGGGAATAGCTAAAACATCAAGAAGCAAGTAAGCAGAGTTCTGAGTCCAAGAAATTAGGGAGACTGAAGATACTATTTCTAAGTGCTCTTTATTCTGGGGGAATTGTACTGAAGAAGAGGTTAATTGTTTCTGGAAGATATTACACTATAGATGATTCCTTACCTACTGTGGTAAGTCTGTCATTCAGTCAGTAATACAGACCACCTGCTGTGTGCTAGTCACTGTTGTTGGCATTGAGGATATCATGGTGAACAGGGCAGATGGAGAATCCTGCTTTTAGAGCCTTAAGTCTAATTGGGTGGAGGAGGAATATAATTGGTAAGCAGGATAATTTCAGATAGTGATTAATTTCTAAGAAGAAAAAAGAGGGAGTTAGGGGGTGGGTGTTTAGATTGGGTATTAAGGGAAGTTCTGTCTGAAGACGTGATTTTTTTTTGAAATAAATCTATTTGTTTTATTTATTTATTTTTGGCTGCATTGGGTCTTCGATGCTGCTCACGGGCTTTTCTCTAGTTGCGGCGAGTGGGGGCTACTCTTTGTTGCAGTGTGCTGGCGTCTCACTGCCGTCGCTTCTCTTGTTGCGGAGCATGGGCTCTAGGCGCGTGGGCTTCAGTAGTTGTGGCTCGCAGGCTCAGTAGTTGTGGCTCGTGGGTTCTAGAGCACAGGCTCAGTAGTTGTGGCGCACGGGCTTAGCTGCTCCGCAGCATGTGGGATCTTCCCGGACCAGGGCTCGAACCTGTGTCCCCTGCATTGGCAGGCAGATTCTTAACCACTGTGCCACCAGGAAGTGCCTGAAGAGGTGACGTTTGAATTTAGACCTGATTTGAAGAAATGATGTATAACTTTCAGCTTTTAACTAATAGCCTTATTAAAATGAACGTTGTTTCTTTTTAAGTCCAGAGAACTACATCAAGGGATCTGTAAAGAAAACCAGAGTTAAATGTACTATTTAGCGTAGTTCCTGTATTCTTTGTTTGGAATATAATTACCGACGTTTCATGATTAATAGGTGTATTCAGTGTTCATTTGCCATAGTGCTAATCTTAGAAAAAAATTCTAAAGAGAAGTACTTAGATTGTATAGCATGTACATTTATTTTATGAGTAGACACAAAGGTGGATGAGTGGACCCTATACCTTACAAATGTGGTATTGAGTCCTCAGGAAAACCACTTCTAGGAATGGCTTCTGGAACATCTGGAATATTTTAGTCCTCAACCCTCTCCATTTTAGAGAAGTGGTCTTGAAACTTTTCGTTATGTTTAATGCATTATAATCAGAAAAGAGTCCATAAATCTATAAACAGTTTATGGGGTGTGGAGCCATTGTTAAAACCATTATAATAGAACCTTTAAAATTCACTGTTTGATGCTTTGTAGTGGAAATTGTTAAAACACAAACACAAAAAAACCCAAATGGTATTTTTTAGAACTTATATTTTAATTCCTCTGAGAACTTTATGGATTATTTTAGTGCTGTGGTTTTCAGAATCATTTGTGTGGAAGGTCAGAACAGATGAAAAGCTGGATCCACAATAAAATAGGGCTTTCAAGAATCTCAGGTTTGGGCTTAGTTTCCTGAGGCTAATTTACTTTTGTTTTGGTATATACCTCTTTTTCTGAGGCCATCTTGTAATCAAAACAGTCTTGGAGCACCATTTTCCCTGTATTCACTTCTCTGTATTCACTGTATTTGTAGACACAGCTGAGGCAAGGATTGACTCCTGGAGTGGATTCATTTTGGTTTGTTCATAGATTACTCTTTCTGATATAATACTGTTAATAGGTATTTAGTGAGAGTGGTCCTGATCAATACTCATTTACTATCCTCTTCGCTGATATTTGGAAGAGTAAGAGTTAATAGTGAAAGAGTTGTAATAAAGTGAGGACGTAAAGTGGTGGATAGGCTTTTGCAGACTTCTTAATCATCCTAGCCTTTTAAAAAAGTGTATTTATAATTATGGACAGTGCAATTTATAGTTTGAGTTTTGACAAAGAGTACACCTGTGTAACCACCACACAAAACAAGCCATGGAACATTTTCATCACTCCAGCGAGGCCACTTCTTTCCCTTTCTAGTCAATCTCCACTCCTAATCCTGACCCAGGCAACTACTATTTTCATTTGAATCATCATAGGTTAGTTTATCTTGTTCTAGAACGTCTTATTCATAGAATCATACAGTATATACTCATTTATGTTTGGCTTCTTTCACTCAGCATGTTTTTGAGATTCACCAATATTATTGCTTGTATCAGTAGTTCCTTTTCTTTATTTTTTAAACTAATATAGTTTGTTCCTTTTTATTGCTCAGTGATCTTCTGTTGTGTGACTGTACTATAGTGATTAGAGTTCTTTGTCCATTCTGCTGCTAAGCCCATTCGCTTTTGGTATTACACTTAAGAAAAATTAAAACTTGAAAGTTCTTTTCCTTTTTTTAAAATAAAAACTTGAAGTTTCTTTTTTTTTTTTAAACAGAGGAAAAGCGCCCTTTTGACTTCGATTTTTTTGCTCATTTGCTTCAGAAAGTTCTTGCTGAAGAAGAGAAAAGAAAACAAAAATCTGTTAAAAATCAGACTTTAAAGGAGAAGAAGTCCTCTAAATCACGGAAAAATGTAAAAGGTATTTATTTAAAAGAAAGTGTGTTATTTTACTTAATAATAATAGGCTTGCAATATTGTCCCTCAAGTCTTAGGGTGTTCATATGTAGTTCAGGTAGTTGAGATCATCAGGACATCCGATTGGAGGGAACTGATTTTTCTTCAATATTCTAGTTATCTGGCCCCAAACAGCAGCTCCCTTTTACATTTTATAATTGGATGGCTAGGCTATTTAACATCTTTCTTGCATTGAGGGCATAGTTATAGCTAATAAAGGAGCATCAGAATATTGGGGTGTCATGTTTGGTTACTTATTATCATTTTTCTCTGTAAAACAAATCTGGCACAAAAGTCTAAAAAAAAAAAAAATGGAACTCTAATACTTTGGGCTTGTGACTCAACTGTATTGTTTGAGCACACCTTATTTCTGAGGGTTAATGTTGACTTGTACCAGGTAGGAAATTGTTCATATGTGAGTATTTCTATTTTTAGGCTTATATTTTCTTAACTATTTGAATTCTGATCTGAGGACAATGTTTAGCTATAATCACATAATTTAAAGAATCTTTGAACTACAGGGAACCTTATATATTAGTTATACATTCCAGCCCCTTTCCTTTTGTTTTAATAACCCAGAAATAACCTCAGAGATCCTAAGTCATTTTTTCCTAAGGTCTCACAGTGTTAGTAGTGGTAGAGGCAGGACTCAAGCTAGGACTGTGAGAGCCTGTGTAGGGGGACCCCAAGAGCACCCCCAGGTTCAATTATTTGCTAGGACTCACGGGATTCAGCATATAGTTGTACAGACACCGAGATTTATTACAATGAAAGTATACAGAGCAAAATTGGCAAAGGGAAAGGCACATAGGTCAATGTCTAGGGAAAAGAAGTAAAGCTTCCAAGAGTCCTCTCCCAGTAGAGGCACACAGGATGTGCTTAATTCTCCAACAACAAGTAGGAATGAGGTATGTAAAAAGCTGTCTACCAGGGAAGCTTGTTAGAAACTCAGCGCCCAAGATTTTTATTAGAGGTTGGTCATGTAGACACCTTCTTCCTGGAATGTACCAGAATTCAAAACTCCCAAAAGGAAAGCATTTGTTCAGCATAAACCACATTGTTTATTTAAACAATTTAGGTACAGCGAGCCACTTTTGTCAGTTAGGCTGGTGGGAACTCTCCCCAAACCCAAGTTTCCAGATGCAGCCCAAGGGCCAACCTTTTTAAACAATTTTTTTTTTTTTTGCGGTACGTGGGCCTCTCACTGCTGTGGCCTCTCCCATTGCGGAGCAGAGGCTCCAGATGCGCAGGCTCAGCGGCCATGGCTCACGGGCCCAGCCGCTCCGCGACAAGTGGGATCCTCCCGGACCGGGGCACGAACCCATGTCCCCTGCATCGGCAGGCGGACTCCCAACCACTGCGCCACCAGGGAAGCTGAGGGCCAACCTTTTAAGCAGGTCTTTCAAAGGAGAGCAGTGAGGTCTGCTTTGTTAACTCCTTCTGCACAGAGCCAATATAGAACTTCTTTTTCTAGAGCGTAGTGCCCCTATCTTTTTAAAAGTAGTATTGATAACTGCAAAGTTATTTCATTCTTTAGTCATTTTTTTAACTTACATAGCCCTGGGAAATTAAAATAGATATATTAATCTATCACTAATCTTGTGGTTACTATGTTACAGTGATAGCATAAGTAACTCACTGTATCTTATTTAATGTGAGAACTTTTCAGGTACTTTGTTACAAGTCTCAGAATTTAAAAATTGCTGATTATTATTCTGATAAAGAATAAATCCAGCATATTTTCTTAGTTTTAAAATCTTGTTTTGACTTTTTTTGAATAAAAACAAGTAACATTTTATTATTTTTGTTTTTTAAAATGTAATTCATTATTTTCATCTTTTGATACAGTTAACTATTAATATGCCTTCAAAAAAAGGCACTAGAAATTGTTTAAAAATATTTGTTAATAAGGTTGTTCATTGAAAAACAAAGGATACAGAAAATAAAATACTTGAACTCTCTCTTGTACCCTGCCCTCAAAGTCTTAGCTTTCTTAGGGATGATTGTTAGTAAACTCTTTTCTATGCCTATAAATGTGTATGTGTCTTAGAGTATATGTAATTGTTTTTCTTAAAATAAAAGTGTGGTAATACTGTATATATTGTTCTGCAACTTGATTTTTTTTTTAAGGCAACAATATTTTTTGAAATCTTGTACATGACTACGTACAAACCTACCTCATTGTTATTTGCTGCATGGATTTCTATAGCATAAATGTATTATAACTTATTTAGTCATTCTCTATTGAACAGTTTAGGTTGTCTTTAAATTTTCGCTCAGACATCCTTACGTGTTTATCTTCTCCACCTTTAAGAATTTTTCTGTAGGCTGTTTTTATATTTATAACAATTTCTCTTACTTTAAGTGAAAAAAGTCTCCAGTGAAAGAGTGAATGATAATCCAGATGAGTCTGTGAGCACTAGAATTTCAGACACAGAAGGATCTCAAAAGGATGCTCAGACAGTTGAAGAAGAAGAACAGTCTCTGACTTTATCAGGACAGGATTCAGAACAGAATGCATTAGAACAAGATATAAATCAAAAGAAAAGGAGAAGAAAGAATCAGGATGAAAGTAGTGAACAAGAGGTAAATCTTTCAGGAAATGCCACTGTTCAGCCAGGCTCTTCTAAAGGAGAAAACCACAAAAGTAAGTGTATTACATATGTTAATAGCCCCTATATTACTTGTGAAGACATGTACACTAATATGATGTATAACTTAACTACTTTTCTTCTGGATAGTAGCAACTAATAATGCTTATTAATTGGTTCTGTATTCCTGGTACTGGGTTAAACCCTTTTACTTTTAATTTAAAGAAAAAACGTTTATTAAAAAAAGAGTGAAATGGGGAGATATTTCTCTCAAGTTTGTCTCTGAGATGTGTTACCTCCTATGTGTTCACATTAA
The DNA here is from genome assembly GCF_951394435.1 of Stenella coeruleoalba. Classification (NCBI taxonomy): domain Eukaryota; kingdom Metazoa; phylum Chordata; class Mammalia; order Artiodactyla; family Delphinidae; genus Stenella; species Stenella coeruleoalba. The sequence goes on from NC_137148.1 coordinate 55,605,431, forward strand.
CAATTATTCTAAGTCACGTGCATATAATTAAACATGTATTGTGTTTGTTAATAAATCACAGGTTTTCATGTTCTGCCTCTACAGAGCACCTCTATGAACCCAAAATAAGTTGTTTAATTTGTATAAAAGGTACTAGAATAAGTATTCCTCTCATTTTTCTTTCTTTTTTTTTTTTTTTTTTTGCGGTACACGGGCCTCTCACTGCTGTGGCCTCTCCCATTGCGGAGCACAGGCTCCGGACATGCAGGCTCAGCGGCCATGGCTCACGGGCCCAGCCGCTCTGCGGCATGTGGGATCCTCCCGGACCGGGGCATGAACCCATGTCCCCTGCATCGGCAGGCGGACCCCCAACCGCTGCGCCACCAGGGAAGCCCTCATTTTTCTTTTTTAAAGCTCCCTAGAATACAGACATTTTGACACTTGTGAGTCACTAGGGAATGAGAGCTAAGAGTTTAGGGAAGTCGCGGTCTCTTTCTTGAAGAATTCACATATAGATTACTTAAAGCAGATAACCAAGTAAAGAGAGGAGAAAAAATAGTAACAGATCAGAACAACCTTTCTGTAGAATTTAAGTTTTATGTGGTTCAACTTCACCAATAAGATTTTAATAAGTGAATCCTGATAGATAGCATAGTGTGATTTATAAGCATCATAATATGCTCTTTGTGGCTTACTAGTAAAGACATTACATATAAAGCAGAATAGCTCAACTTGTAAGAAATTGGACTTTGGGATAATTTCTTAATCATTACATGACAGTGTTATATGTAAATTCCTTTGTGCTTTAAATATATATGTTTTTGCTATCATTTTTATAATAATATGCATTTTGTATTAATAGATAAATGCCTGTCTTTAAGTCCTGAGATAAATGAAGATGAAAGCCATAAGGTACAAAAGCTTCCCTGTGTACAGAACACAGATGACATTGTGGATCTATCCTCTAATGAAAAGGCTGAGAAAAGAACTGACCCTGCTCTTTCACCAAGGTATTTTATGTATCTTTACTCACTTTGTCTACATCTTCTATCAGTTACCAAAGGAGTGGGAAATCTCCACCTGTAATTGTGAATTTGCTTATTTCTCTTTTCAGTTCTATTTGTTTTTCTTCATGTCTTTTGAAGCTCTTTTGTTAGGTGTATACATATCTAGGATTGTTGTATCTTCTTGGTGAAATCACCCTTTTACCATTTGTGTGATATCATTCTGGTATTGCTCTTTGTTCTGATGATTGCTTTGCCACTACAGTTTTCTTGTGGTTAATGTTTGCATGGGTTTATCATTTTCTATAAAGATTTTCTCTTGATTTTTGGTTTTCAGCAATTTGAATGTGATGTATCCTGCTGAGGTTTTTTTGTTTGTTTGTTTTTACTTGTGGTAAAAAACACATAACATGAGATCTGCTCTTCTTACGAGTTTTTAAAATGTACAGTGTTGTTAACTATGAGCACAGTGTTGTACAGCAAATCTCTAGAACATTTTCATCTTGCATGACTGAAACTCTATATCTTTTGAACAGTAACTCTTTATTTCCTCCTTACCCCAGCCCCTGGTAACCACCATTCTACTTTCTGTGAGCTTGGTTACTTTAGATACTTCATGTAAGTGGAATCATAAATATTTATCCTTCTATGAGTGGCTTATTTCATCTAGTATGATGTTTTCAAAGTTCATCCATGTTGTAGCATATGAAGGATTTCTGTTTTTATGGTCGAATAATATTCCATTGTAATTATATAGCACATTTTATTTATTCATTTATCTGTCAATGGACATTTAGGTGGTTTCCATCTCTTGGCTATTATGAATAATGCTGCAGTAAACATGGAACTGAAGATATTTCTTTGAGACCCTGTTTTCAGTTCTTATGGGTAGATACCCAGAAGGGAAATTGCTGGATCATATGATAATTCTGTTTTAAATTTTTTGAAGAGCCTCCATACTGTTTTTCGTTGTGGCTGCATTTTACATTCCTACCCACAGTTCATAAGAATTCCAGTTTTTCCATACTCTTGCCAACATTTATTATTTTCTGTTTTTCTAAAAAATTAATATATATATTTTAATTAATACATATTTTTAATTACATATATATTTTTAAAAAGTAATGTTAGTATAATATAACAGTTCCTAACAGGTGTGAGGTGATACCTCACTGTGGTTTTGATTTGCATTTCCCTGATGATTGTGATGTTGAGCGTCTTTATTTTATTTTATTATTTATTTATTTATTTACTTTTGGCTGCGTTGGGTCTTCATTGCTGCACGCGGGCTTTTTTTAGTTGCGGCGAGTGGGAGCTACTCTTCGTTGTGGTGTGCGGGCTTCTCATTGCAGTGGCTTCTCTTGTTGCAGAGCATGGACCCTAGGTGTCTGGGCTTCAGTAGCTGCGGCATGTAGGCTCAGCAGTTATGGCTTGCAGGCTCTAGAGCACAGGCTCAGTAGTTGTGGCACACGGGCTTAGTTGCTCCACGGCACGTGGGATCTTCCTGGACCAGGGCTCAAACTCGTGTCCCCTGCATTGGCAGGCAGATTCTTAACCATTGCGCCACCAGGGAAGTCCCTTGAGCATCTTTAAATATTACTTGTTGGCCATTTGTATGTCTTCTTGTGGAGAAATGTCTATTCAATTCCTTTTCCAGTTTTTTAATTGAGTTATTTGTTTTTCTGTTACTGAGTTCTAGGAGTTCCTTTTATATTTTGGATATTAAGCCCTTATCCATTATATGGTTTACAAATCTTTTCTCCCATTTCATAGGTTGCCTTTTGACTCTTGATTGTTTCCTTTGCTGTACAGAAGGTTTTTGGTTTGATATAGTCCCACTTGTCTATTTTTACTTTTCCTGCCTGTGCCTTTTGTGTCATGTCCAAGAAATTATTACCAATACCAATCTTATGAAGCTTTCCCTCATGTTTTCCTTTAGGAATTTTATACTTTAAGGCATTACCTTTAATGCGGTGGGCCTGGGTTCAATCCCTGGTTGGGGAACTAAGATCCCACAAGCCACGTGGCATAGCTGAAAAAGAAAAAAATAAAAGGTGTTACCTTTAAATCTTTATTCCATTTTGAGTTGATTTTTGTGTATGGTATAAGGTAAAGGTACAGTTTCTCTTTTTTTGCTTATGGATATCTAGCTTTCCCAGCATCATTTGCTGAAGAGATTATCCTTTTCATATTGTGTAGTTTTGGCACCCTGTCAAAGATCATTTGACTGGGTGCATGGGTCTGTTCTGTTCCATTGGTTGGCATGTACCCTCTTCTGAAAATTTTGATGAAAACCATTTATTCTCATGTAGAAAAATACCTATATGCACCTGTGCCAATTTATTCATACAATACAGAAGATTAATAATTTCTTTGAAGCCAAGCCATAGACCTCAGGCCCTTAACTTGCTGGGTGACAGACCTCTAAATTCTGACCTCAGAGACACAACTAATTTCATAGACTATGCACAAAACAATACTGATGACTTTTTTAGGGGCGAAAGCTACCCTGTAATGACTGTTAAAATACCAGTTGGTTTTGTAAAACAGTGAGCTGATTCTTATTCTAAAGCTAGAGTAATTAAAAGAGTGTGGTACTGGAAAAGGCCAGACAAATTGACTGAGAGGAAAATCGGATGTAGAATCTAGGAAGAGAAATTTAGGCATCATTTAGATGGCAGAGGTAGCATTAGAAATTAGTGGGAAAGACTGAATTAACCATTCATTAAATGGTGCTTAGATATGAAAAAGATAATAGTAGATCCCTATTTTACCCTATGCACTAACCTCCTCATAGATTAAAGGCTACATATATAAAGCAAATCTTTAAAACTTTTAGGAGAAAATGTAGAAAAATAGTTTTGTGATGTCAAGGATTTCTTAAGACATAAAAAGCACAAACTTTAAAGGATGAAATTGATAAATTCAACTGCAGTAAAATTAAATACTTCTGTTGACAAAAGGCTCCATGAAGAAAGTAAAAGGCAAGCTATTGATTGGGAGGTTTTATATGTAACATCTAGCCAAAAAAGAATATAGAAAGAGCGCTGGGAAAAGACAAACACCCAGTAGAAAAAAAAGAACAAAAAAACAAAGCATGGCTGAATGTGAATTTGCGTTGAAACTGAGTGCTCGTTAGTACATGGCCATCATTTATATTATTGTTAGTTGAAGTATTTCCTAATGCAGCAGTCCTCTCTTTGCACGCTACAGCATTAACTGCAACTTGTGCATGTTGCAGCTGTGTCTTCGATTTCCATGCCTCTTGAGTAACACGGTACCATGCAAAGCAAAGACTGCCAATACAAAATTTTAATGAAAGATAATTCCTAAACATTACTATGATTTTACACATACATTTGATTTGTGAACCCCATGTAGTTATGAGTTTTTCATTTTGTGACTTCTTGAGCACTTTCCCTGTTCATTTGTGACTGTTATTATCTCCTAAGATACAGTGTTTTAATAACATGGTGCAAGGAGGATCATAGAGAAACCAAAATATCCATTTTGATTATTCCGTGATATGAAGGATCATCTTCCAGAGTTTTGTCTTTGTATATTTTTAAAAAATCTTTTAAATAATTAGTATAAAATGTGCATTACTAAGAGTTCTTTTCCCCTGATATATTTTCATTTCCGTAGTAGTCAACAAGATGCCGTATCAGTAGCAACTGAGACTTCAGAATCAAGCACTTCATATTTGCCTTCATCAGAAGGTGGAATTAGAGCATTGTGTGAGGTGAATAATGCTGAGAGTAGTTGTACAGAAGAAGGAAATGTTGACCTAAAAGATAAAGCACTGTAAGTATTTTACATGGTAGGATTTTAAAATTTGTTTTCAAAATTTTGATAATTTATTATCATTTAAAAAATGATAATAATGTTGCTTCCTTTAGGAATTAGGAGAGGACTGTAGACCATTTAATATGTAATTGTACTGTGGTCTTAGTGACATTAAGGTTTTTCACTTTATATTTCATTATGGAAAGATTATCTTAGTGATACGAGTTATAGCAAACTGGTAACTTACGATAAAATTCTAAAATAATTTGGAAGCCTAAATATTTGCTATGAGATTTAACTTTTACTTGGTTTGAGTTATTTTTCATACCTGTTGTCAAAGTAGTAGATTTTGATATTGATGACTTTAAAGAGATTATGTATTATGTTTTCTAGTATGAAAATACTGATTAAATTAATACCTTCACTAAAAACAGTAGAAGCACCACAAGAATCTCCCTTTGAAAAGATATCTCAGAAGTTCAGACTTTCTTTTTATCTCCTTCATAACTCCTCATGTGGGCTTAAAAGTTTAGTTTATGAATTCTTATTTTCAGTAAAGCATAGTCACATTGAGAATCAAACTTTTTTTTTAAAGATGATTTTTAAATTTATTTATTTATTTTTGGCTGCGTTGGGTTTTCGTTGATGCACATGGGCTTTCTCTAGTTGCAGTGAGTGGGGACTACTCTTCCTTACGGGCGCACGGGCTTCTCATTGTGGTGGCTTCTCTTGTTGCGGAGCACAGGCTCTAGGCATATGGGCTTCAGTAGTTGTGGCATGTGGGCTTCAGTAGTTGTGGCACGCGGGCTCAGTAGCTGTTTCTTGCGGACTCTAGAGCGCAGGCTCAGTAGTTGTGGAGCACGGGCTTAGTTGTTCTGCGGCATGTGGGATCTTCCCAGACCAGGGCTTGGACCCTGTGTCCCCTGCATTGGCAGGTGGATTCTTAACCACTGCGCCACCAGGGAGGTCCCAGAGAATCAAACTTATTTTTTTTAATAAAAATTTAAACTAGTCTTTGGAATAGGCAATATATTCCTGTGGTTCAAACATCCAAAATTGTAAGAAGGTATAGAGTGAAGTATCCCTCCTGTCATGTCCCCATTTACTCTAACAAGTTACCAGTGTTATTTATTTCTTAGTCTTTCAGAGATTAAAAAAAAAAAAAAGACATTAAAGCTAATACAAATACATAAAGTTTATATATATCTTACTCTTTTTAAAACTCTAATGGTAGCATAGTATAATACCATTTTGTAATTTTTTTATCTTATATCGTCATATCTTTACTTAAAGACCTTTATTCTTTTTTAGTTGCATAGTGTTCTGTTGTATGGATGAATCACACTTTATATTATCGGTGCCCTGTTGATGGCTATATATGTTGTTTTTACAAACAATGCTTAGAAACTTATACCTCTATCTATCACCTTTGTGCCAGTCTATTTGTAGGGAAAGTTCCTAAAATGAAATTGCTAGCCCAAAGGACACATTTGTATGTGAGTGTGTGTACATTTATACATTTATGATTTTTTTTTAAATTTATTTATTTATTTATTTTTGGCTGTGTTGGGTCTTCGTTTCTGTGCAAGGGCTTTCTCTAGTTGTGGCAAGTGGGGGCCAGTCTTCATCGCGGTGCGCGGGCCTCTGACTATCGCGGCCTCTCTTGTTACAGAGCACAAGCTCCAGACGCGCAGGCTCAGTAGTTGTGGCTCACGGGCCTAGCTGCTCCGTGGCATGTGGGATCTTCCCAGACCAGGGCTCGAACCCATGTCCCCAGCATTAGCAGGCAGATTCTCAACCACTGCGCCACCAGGGAAGCCCCTACATTTATGATTTTGATAGATACTTCCAAAATGCTCTCCATAGGAGTTACTCTAGTTTATATTCCCACTAACAATGTAAGAAATGGCTCCCTACCAACAGTGTTATCAAACTTGGATTTTTGCTAGTCTTGATAGATTATAAAATAAAATAATATCACAGTATAGTATATATACCCCAGTCCTCCTTTTCTGACAGGGGTAGATAATTCTATTTTTTTCCCCTTCAGTTGCTTACTTAAAAATTTTCTAACCTAAGGAAAAGTCAAAAGAACAATGAACATCTGTATATAATTCCCCTTAGATTCTCTGATTCTTAATATCTTTTCACATTTGTGCTTGCTCGCTCTACTTTTTTTTTTTCAATCTTTTTTTTCTTTTTTTCTTTTTTGGCTGTGCTGTGCGGCATGTGGGATCTTAGTTCCCCGACCAGGGATCGAACCTGCACCCACTGCGTTGGAAACACAGTGTCTTAACCACTGGACTGCCAGGGAAGTCCAGCTCGCTCTACTTTTTTTTTTTTTTTTTTTTTGCGGTATGCGGGCCTCTCACTGTCGTGGCCTCTCCCGTTGCGGAGCGCAGGCTCCGGACGCGCAGGCTCATCGGCCATGGCTCACGGGCCCAGCCGCTCCGCGGCATGTGGGATCTTCCCGGACCGGGGCACGAACCCGCGTCCCCTGCATCGGCAGGCAGACTCTCAACCACTGCGCCACCAGGGAAGCCCACGCTCTACTTTTAATTTGTACATTTCTTATTGGGAGTGAAGCTGAGCATCTCTTCACATTTAAAACCTATTTTTTTTTTGTTTTTTTGTGAGTTCGTATCCTTTGTCCAGTTTTCTAATGAGTTACTGGTATTGTTCTGTAGGAGGTCTTTACATTTTAGAGAGGTTATTAGCCCTGTGATATGAGTTGTAAAACATGTTTTCTTGGTTTGTAGTTTGACTTATGACATATGTTTTGGCCATGTAAAAGTTTTTGATTTTTATGTTGTCAGATCTCGCTCCTTTTTTTTTTTCTTTTATGGCTCCTGATCTTTTAATCAAGTTTTAGAAAGGCTTACTCTACCTCAAAGTTACAAAAGAATTCATTCATGTTTTCTCTATGGTTTCACTTAAATCTTTGATTCATTTAGAATATATTGTGAGTACAGTGCAAGGAATGGAGCTAATTTTATTTTATTCCCCAGTATTACTAGTTTTCCCATCACCGTTAATTTAATTTAACATTTATTTTAAAAAATATATTATTTTTGTGGTCATCTTATTCTATTTTGAAATGACAACTTTATTGTATACTAAAATCATGTATTTTGGAGTCATCATCTCAGTTTTCTTTTGTGTTTCATTTATCTGTTATTCATGTGTTAGTACCACAATATTTTAATTATTGCTGCTAAGTAGTATATTTTTAACATCTGATAAATTAGTTACCCTTCATTGCTCTTCTTGTTCAGTCTTCTTTGCTACGTTTATTGTAAGTAAGCTTAAAGGAGTTCTTTTCTAGCTGTGAATGGATTTTTAAAGAATTTTCCAGAATTTCTTTTGAATATGCCTGCATGTTGGTACAATTTAAATAATGTTAATTTTCTAGGGAAACTGATCAAACAGAAAGTATTAAACCGAAGACAAGAGGACGACTCCAGAGACCTAAACCCAATTTATCAAGGGCAGTTGGGAAGAAATCAGTTCTTTCACAAGGGAAAACAGATGCAGAGAACAAGAGTTTACATACAGAAACTTCAGTTGAAAAGGTATGGAGTAAGAGACTTAATGGAGATTAAAATTATAAAGTATTTTTTCTAAATAGTTGGGAATAAAAATGTTTAACTTATAATTACAAAGTAATGTTACCAACAGTAAAGCCAAGATATGAGAACTTCAAACATTAATATTAAATTTGTCTTACTAGTTTCATGTTGTATACATTTTCTTTAGAATATAGGATATATCATTTCGAACATCCTTAGCAGTAACAAATATGTCTTTTGTTTACTTATATAAAATATTTATTCAAAATATTTTATATTAAATAAATAAAGCCTGTGCAATAATAAAATTATAACCACAACCCTCTTATCTATATACAGAATATTCCTTTGTTTGTCCTTCATAAACTTTATTTCTCTTTTTATGGAAGTAAACATTTTTGTAGTTTTTAGCCATATATAACATTTAAAACATTTTTCTCTGAAACTATCCATTTCCCTTTCTTGGGGTTAATTGATCTTTTTAATGGCTGCATCAGGTTAACATTATTATTAATTTACCTAACCATTTCTCTAATGTTTAGGTTTTTTCCATTTTTTTAACCCTTGTAAATAAAAGCAAACAATTTTGTAAATAGGCAAAGAATAAATTTCCAGAGGTGGTGGGATTAATGTGCCAAAGTATTTTAAATATTTTTTGGCTCTTGTTAGGCATTGTCAAACTGTCAAAAAAAGGAATCTTGGGAATTCCCTGGAGGTCCAGTTGTTAGGACGCTTTTACTGCCTGGGCCCGGATTCGATCCCTGGTCGGGGAACTAAGATCCCACAAGCCCCGTAACCAAAAAAAAAAAAAAAAAACCAGAATCTGTTTACATTGCTTTAAGCATTAAATGAATGTTCCTGTTTCCTTATATCCTTGCCAGCATTATATTGTTAAAAATGTTTTATTTTTGCTAAAATAATTTTTTAAATTTTAGTCTTTTTTCCTCTTATGTGAAATCTTTTTAATCTTAATAATATAACTATATTATTATAATCTTATGAGATGTTTTTAAATTGTAGAAAATTGGGAAAATACAGATTCATGTAAAAGTTAAAACAAAAGTTAATTTTATTATCTATATGCAACCAACCTTTTAGACTATATCCTTCCAGCTTTTCTTTTACATTCTTGAGTAGTAGTATTAATTCACTTTTGTATCCTTCTCTGGTATTTTAACATTTCATAAATATATTTCCACATCATTAAATATCTTTTGAAAACATGGTTTTTAGTGACTTCATAATATTCTATCAATGGGTATAACTGAATTTATTTAACCGTTTATTCATTATTGGATATTTTGTCAGTTTGCAGTGTTTGCTGTTTTGCATAATGTTCCAGGGAACAACCTTGTACTTAAATCTTTGTCTAGATATTTTTTTAGAATAGAGTCTTAGAAATGATATTACTGGGTCAAAGAATATGAACATTATTAAAGTTCTTGATTCATGTTGGCAAAAGGCTTTCCAGAAAGGATATACCAATTTGTGCTTCTATCAGTGACGTATGAGATTATATGTTTAAAAGGTTCTCATCTGCCTTTATGATTTTAACAACTCTCTTTTAATAATTAGAAGTACAAAAAAGTGAAATTTTATTGTTTTAATTTCCATTTATTTATTTATTACAAAGTTTGAACTTTATGTTAAGTAGATTAAATATAAAAAATTAAATTCGTAGAATCATATGGAAAAGGATAAAATGAATACACTTGGTATTTCTGCAATGGAGAATAAAGAGAAAGAGAATCCAGAAGCTGACACTGCATCTAAGTAAGTATTTAGGAAATAGAATAAAAATAGTAACTCTTTGGAATGATTGTAATGACTTATCTTCTACCTAATGTCTGCATTTTATTTTCAGCTAGTGTATTTAAGTCCATTTTTAACTATAGGGATTGTTGAAACATTTTAATAATGATCTTTATGCTTGGTATTGTAGAAATAAATTATAGTATGGATCCACTGGTGAGCAATTACATTTCTCCCTCAACTTACTAACAAGATTTTAACGAAGTCTTGTTAGATGAATTATTGGTTAAGATATATGTTTCTGGATAATTTTATTTATAGCAAGGGGTTTCCAAAGGGAATATTTAGGGGAATTCCCTAGTGGTCCAGTGGTTAGTGCTCCATGCTGCTACTGCTGGGGGCACAGGTTTGATCCCTGGTTGGGGAACTACGATCTCACATGCTGTGCAGTGCGACCAGGAAAAAAGGGCGGTGGGGAATCTTTAACTTGGAGTAGAGATCTAGAATAGGCCTGCTCCAATATAAATCTGAACCAGTGGATTCTGGACTGTATGTTTATTCCATAATCTGTGTCCAGTGCCCTGGAGGTGTATGTACACAATGGTGTCCTGAGTGGGGAATAGTATTCCATGCTTGTCAGGTATAGATTTTTCCCATTTTGTGGTGACAATTTGATTTTAAAATGCTTTTTTTATAGTCATGCTTTTAGGACTATGTCTGTTCTAGAGGGTTAAGGTATAGAGGTGTGTGTTTCTTTGAGGGTGTTCTTAAAGACACTTGTGAATTATTATTATTATTTTAAACATATTTATTGGAGCATAATTGCTTTACAATTGTGTGTTAGTTTCTGCTTTACAACAAAATGAATCAGTTATATATATACATATGTTCCCATATCTCTTCCCTCTTGCGTCTCCCTCCCTCCCACCCTCCCTATCCCACCCCTCCAGGCGGTCACAAAGCACCGAGCTGATCTCCCTGTGCTATGCGGCTGCTTCCCACTAGCTATCTACCTTACGTTTGGTAGTGTATATATGTCCATGACTCTCTCTCGCTTTGTCACAGCTTACCCTTCCCCCTCCCCATATCCTCAAGTCCATTCTCTAGTAGGTCTGTGTCTTTATTCCTGTCTTACCCCTAGGTTCTTCATGACATTTTTTTTCTTAAATTCCATATATATGTGTTAGCATATGGTATTTGCCTCTCTCTTTCTGACTTACTTCACTCTGTATGACAGACTCTAGGTCTATCCACCTCATTACAAATAGCTCAATTTCGTTTCTTTTTATGGCTAATATTCCATTGTATACATGTGCCACATCTTCTTTATCCATTCATCTGTTGATGGACACTTAGGTAGTTTCCATCTCCTGGCTATTGTAAATAGAGCTGCAATGAACATTTTGGTACATGACTCTTTTTGAATTATGGTTTTCTCAGGGTATATGCCCAGTAGTGGGATTGCTGGGTCATATGGTTGTTCTATTTGTAGTTTTTTAAGGAACCTCCATACTGTTCTCCATAGTGGCTGTACCAATTTACATTCCCACCAAGAGTGCAAGAGTGTTCCCTTTTCTCCACACCCTCTCCAGCATTTATTGTTTCTAGATTTTTTGATGATGGCCATTCTGACTGGTGTGAGATGATATTTCATTGTAGTTTTGATTTGCATTTCTCTAATGATTAGTGATGTTGAGCATCCTTTCATGTGTTTGTTGGCAGTCTGTATATCTTCTTTGGAGAAATGTCTATTTAGGTCTTCTGCCCATTTTTGGATTGGGTTGTTTGTTTTTTTGTTATTGAGCTGCATGAGCTGCTTGTAAATTTTGGAGATTAATCCTTTGCCAGTTGCTTCATTTGCAAATATTTTCTCCCATTCTGAGGGTTGTCTTTTGGTCTTGTGAATTATTTTGTATTCCAAATGGTTTACTTATTTATACCTGGGAGAAGAGAATACTGAAGACAAGCATGTATGTGATATACAAGTAATCTGACTTCAGAATAACCATTGATTTTATTCCTTTGTAATTACTCTAGTTTGAGTGAAAAAATTTGTCTGCAGGAAGATGATCAACTAAAGGCTTTCAGACCTGCACGCCTAATGAGGGGCTTATTGCAAAGACCAAAGCCAAATGTAGGTAAAGCTGCTGAAAGAAAAGAAACTGTTACATCACAGGAAAAAATTGGGGCCAGTGTAGAAAAGAATGAAAATGAGTCCTGTATCGATAGAGATGTAAGTACTCTGATGCCCTCCAGTTTTTTGTTAAACAAATACATAAGCCTCCTTTCATCCCCCGTTTTAAACAGCAATACTGTATACAATTATGTATATTGTTCTTTAAATTTAATGCCCAAATCTCATAGCCAGCAGCTTTGCTAATTGTGAAGGCACTTAGCTCTCTGCTCTGTGGATTTTAAGCATTTATATGATGAATCATCTGCTTTCACCTTACTCATGTTTGGACTTGCCTTCCCCCATCACTCAGCAGGTGTTCGAATTCTACTTCCTTTCTGAAAATATAGCTATGTATATGAATTTTAATACTGACTTAAACAAAATAAAATGTTAAAAGCTCCCTACTAAAGTATTCCAACAACAAAGATGATAAATTTTAGATTATTTACATAGTAACTGGTCTTTCTGATAAGAGTAAGAGTTGGCATGATTTGAGATTTGAATTTCTTCTATTATGATTCCCAGGGTCTATAATGTGATTGTAATAATCAAAAAGATTTAGAAAGTTAGACCCCAAGGGATAATTTTAACAGATCAGACTGAAGCAGTTACTTGCTTTCTGATTAGGAGGAAAAGAATGGGGGCTTTGAGATGAGGTAAAAGGTGTGGCTTGTGAAATTTCCTATATCTAAAGAACAAACATTAAAAAGTGCCCCTTAGGGAATTCCCTGGTGGTCCAGTGGTTAGGACTCCGTGCTTCCACTGCAGGGGGCCCGGGTAAGATTCCGCAGGCTGCATGTCGTGGCACCACCCCACACCCCTGTCAAAAAAAAAATGTCTCTTGAGTATCATTTTATAATTTTGAAATGTTTACCATTTTCCTTGTACTCAAGTCATACATAATTTTCAATGAAGTCTTTTATAAATGTGTGTTACATTGTGAGACCTAAAACTTTTTTAAAAATGTGTTTGTTATTAAGACTCCTGAACAAATAGAAGATCAGGCATTTAAAAATTTTGATTGTGAAGACATCACATCACAATCTGAAAAAAAAGATACTTCTTTTCAAAATGTGCAGCCAGATGAGCCCAAGGTGCTTAATGAATGTCTGAGGTAAGCATCATCTTATTAATGATATAATAGTTGAATTATGTGTAAAGTTTTAGAAATTCTTAATCATTTTTTAAAAATAGCAAATCAGACTGATTTTGTTATCTGTATATCAAGTTACATAATATTTACAAGTGTAAATTCACCTTTCAAGGCAGTTTATGTCATTGCCTTCGTGTTGATTTCTCACTTCTTGGTGTTTTGATGAATTGATTTACCCATCGCAAATTAGACCTTGAGTTAACATGGGTAGTATTATCACTTCACATGCATAGTAAATTACATGTTCATATCCAGATGTGAAAATGTTTGTTTAATATTTGTTTCTTTGGGATTAGATTGATTAGATTGTTTCTTTGGGATTAGATTGATCACATATTACCTTTATTTAAGGTTTATGTAAATTTTAAGTAAAACTCATACTTCCCATAGCCAAAGCTCTCTGAATTTGTTGTTTCCCCTCTGCAGGATATTAAACCAGATCAACGGAATTATTAGTGTGCTTTTAAAACTTTTTTCCTTTTGGGAATATTCAATGCACAAAAGTACTGAGAACAGAATAACAGACTCCCATGTACCTACTATCTAGTTTCAACAATTATTTATACTTTACCAATCTTTACATTTAATTTTCTTTTTTTTTTTTGTGGCATGTGGGCCTCTCACTGTTGTGGCCCCTCCCGTTGCGGAGCACAGGCTCTGGACGCGCAGGCTCAGCAGCCATGGCTCACGGGCCCAGCCGCTCCGCGGCATGTGGGATCTTCCCGGACCGGGGCACGAACCCGTGTCCCCTGCATCGGCAGGCGGACTCTCAACCAATCTTTACATTTAAAGTCTGGCCTATTGTATACTTTATTACAGCTGTATGAGCCTGTTTAAATACTACCCAACCTGAGAGTGAAAGCTAGGTTTCCTGAACTACTCAAAAGATCTTTATTAGAAGACAGAAGAATTCCTTTATTCCTCTCTTCTTTCTCTATTCCTTTGTACCCCCTCCCTACACCCCCAACCTATTTTACTTCTCTGCCACACAAACTCTGGGTAGAAGCCTGTACAACTGCATTACTGCATTGTTGCATATCTCTGATACAAATATTAATTACAGATACCTGACAATTTGGATATTTTGTTTGTATTTTTTTAGTTTAAACCAGACTCCATTTTCATGTGGCTTAGTAGAAAACCAAGTTTTCCCTGAGTGGCCTTTGGGTTTTAGAACCCTGCTGGATTGTTCATAACTAATATCCAGTCTGATATCAACAACTTTCCTCTCCAAAGGCAGTGACCTTTCTGGCCTTTGAATCTCCAGTATTCACAGAAACAATTCTAAGATTCTGTGTTTTATCAAATCATATTCCTGTTTATATCCAGTAGGCAGTTTCCCTCCTCCCCCGTCTCAAACACTTTGAACTGTTCAAGATGCTATGTAAGAAACTGAAAGAAGAGAAATATCTACACAAGAAAAGGGCCTCAGAGGTCAAAATCTTAACCAGTCACTAAGTGCTCTTTCATTCATTTGTATATTTTTATTGGTTGTACTTTCTATTATTATGATAAAGCACAAAGGAGAGCATGCTGCTGCTGTTTTGAAGAACAAGGTGCTTATACTAGATAGTGATTGTTGTGTGCCCAGTAACATTCAACAGACTGCAAAATGTTGTTGTTTATTTACTCTTTTCTTTCATTCCCACAATGTATTATGAAATCACAAGCTTTTAGAGAAGTGACTGTACAGGAAATCTCATTTTTAATTGTTTTTAAAAAGTGAGGAGGGGCAGACCTAGTTTTTAGTCATAAGACTGTACCTTATTCAAATTATACCTCCACCCAGCTATTTGAGATCCTGGTTAGTTCTGGCCATATAAATGAGTTCTTTAACTCTTACAGCAAGACATATGTCTGGATAAAGGAGAGTAGGAGCAAAAAGGTAGGAATAGCAGCCACAGATTGGTCTAGCTCCGATGTAGAGGACTTGGAGAGTCTTTCTCAGCCAGTATTTGCCAAGGTTGATATGGATGACAATTAGAAAGAGACTATTTAGGCCTGATTAGCTGCTACTCTAACTGACCTTATTGATAGATTTCTCTGTATATATGTCTCTATGTAATAAATATACTTAATTTTTTAAAAAATTTACTGTAATTTCCAAGGATAGAATTTTTTCTCTACTTTAATTTTTAAATTTTGCCCAGAGGTTCCTGGTGCTTCATTAATTTTTTTTTTTTATTTGAGAATTCCTGGTTTTTCAGTAGTGACTTCTCAACCATATCTCTTCAGTTGGCAGTCTAGTTTACAATTTGATTGTGTATCTTTTTTTTTTTTAAATAGTATTCAAGAGGATAATAAAGCAAATAAACAAGTTCAAATTCTGAAGACTCGATTTCAGAAACCAAAGCCAAATATAAGAAGAAGAACTGGAAGAAGAGAAATTTTCTCAAAGGAAGAAGAGGTACCAAAGGAGGTTCTTGCCTCTGAGGAGATGACAACAGCTTTGAGAGAAACTGCAAGATTGGAAACCTCACCAAGGGAAAAGGTACCTGTGGAGACTAATACTGCTAAGGAAATGGAGTCAGATTTAAAAGAAACTGAAAGGAAAGATATCTCTCCCAGGGAGAAAATACCAGAAATGATTGATGTCACTGTGGAAATGGAGACAGATTTGAGAGAGACTGGAAGAGAGATTTTCCCAAGGGAGAAGATAACAAAGGTGACTGATGCCACTGAGGAAAGAGAGACAGATTTGGAAGAGACTGAACGAAGAGAAATATCCCTACAGGAAAATGCCCCAGAGGAGGTCGATACTATTGGTGAAGTGAAGACAGGTTTGAAAGAAACTGGAAGAGAGATTTCCCCGAGGGAGAAGATACCGGAGATGATTGATGCCACTGAAGAAGTAGAGACAGATTTAGAAGAAACTGAAAGAAGAGAAATACCTACACAAGAAAAGGCCTCAGAGCTCAAAACTATAGATGATGAAATGGAGACAGATTTGAACAAAATTGGAATAGAAATTTCCCCAAGGGAAAAGGTACTAGTGGGGATCAGTGCCACAGGGGAAAGGGAGATTGATTTGGAAGAAACTGGAAAAAGAGACATTTCCCTGATGGAAAAGGTATCAGGAAAGATGACTGCCATTGAGGAAACAGAGGCAGATTTGAAAGAAACTGGAAGAGAAATTTCCTTTAGGAAAAGCCGATCAGAAGAGATCAGTGCTTCTGAGGAAAAGGTGGCAGATTTGGAAAAAACTGGAAAAATAGACATTTCTCTAAGGGAAAATGAACCAGAGGAGACGGGGACCTCAAGACAAACTGAGACAGATTCATTGCAGAGGGGTAGTAGTGACTGCAGTGCTGTGCCTTCACTAAATATTAAAGTATGTATTTTTCTGTCCTTTAAAAATATTTTTTGAATACTTTTTCAGAGAGAAAAATATCAAAATAATTCCAGGATTATTGCCCTTAAGTCCAACAACATTTAAAGTCTCTAAAAGCATAATGTCTTTCCCAGCCCTAAATTCTGTGTTTCAGGACCTTAAAGAAATTATATATTCTTTTTTTTTTAATAATTGAAAACATTTTATAATTGTAGAAAAGTTACTGTTCTTAATGTCAGTTTAAAGTTACTCTTAGATAAAAGAAATACAAGAGATTGGACTCAATTTGTGCTAATTCTAGTATGAACATACCCTGGAATTATTTCTTTTGACCATATCTGTATCAGTTTTTCTCTTTATTTCCTGTTCCACCCCACTTCACTCCACTTTTAAAAGTTCATCTTATTAAAAGTTTCCAGTTAATTGAAGTTGAAGCAATTCTAACATTTTCCAGTTTTCTAACTTTTTTTTGGATAGGTAATGGCATTTGTAGTTTGGAAAAAACATATAATAATATGCAATATAGAAAGAAGAGTTTTCCAAATTCTGTGTTTTAGCATTTGTAAATTAAATTTTATTTTACTTAAAAATTAAAACCCCCCAAACTTCTGGATTTTTAAAAACAGTGTGAAGAATATAGGCTTTTGTTTGAAATGTATGACATGCTTAAGGAATATTTTATATGTGCTGATTTATTTCCAGGACATTAGCAGTGAAGTACAATCTGTGGTGGATGTATCTGTAGAAGAAAAAAGAAATTCTGAAAAGGAAATATCAAGTCAGTTGAGTCATTTGAACATTTCTTCGCAGACTTCTGAACTTGATAAAATAGAAGACCAGAGGATGCGATCTCCAGATGTTCCAGAGCAGTTTTCAGATATTAATTTAAGGTACAAGTATATAGGTCTGTGTGCTTGTAAAGAGGAAGCATATAAAGTTATATTTGCAGATTATGTTAAACTAAATAAGGTTTTAAGACATATCATCTATAGCATAGTGTTGAAAATTTTAAGCTGGTTTGGGGAAGACTGGGAGAGATTTGAGGTCCTTCTGACAGTAGATTGTGAGAATTACTAACATACAAAATTGTGTACAACACATACTTTTAAGTCAGTACAGGTGTGACAAACCTGTATTTTCTTTGTGCGAAGATGATATAATTCCTAGGCTTATACCTGGATTGTACCACTCATGTTTTTCAGGATCTACCAAATAGTCTGATCTGTTTTCCTGTTAAGAATTAGAATTAAATATTTACTGCCAGTCTCTAAGGTTGTGCTAAGACTCCGCTCCCACTGCCCCTTCATTTCATCCTAAAGCTTGATAATCCTTGTTCCAAAAGCAAATCTCTTCCTCAAGAACAGAAGCCATTTGAAGTGAAACCAGCACCTTTTGTGAGAAGTAGATTCAAAAGACCAAAACCAAACTTAGCAAGAGCAGCTTCAAAAAGAGAGACTATAGAAGCAGAAAAACATGCACCTGGGAAGAAAGTGGAAGCTGATAAAAAAGGGACTGTTGTGATACAGCAGAATGGGGAACAAATGAGAACTCTCCCTTCTCAACGTGTGAGTGTTATTTAAGATGGAGGTTTTCTGTTTTAGTTATTATAATTACTAAGGTAAAACACTTGGAATTAAAAATTCATAAATATTTCCTTATGTAACTTTTGCTGTGTGTGATATTGGTGCTGTACTTAATGTATCTCATTGTTCCATGTGGTTTGTGTAAGAATCTTGAATCTCTGATGGTGGGCAAATGTGTCATGGAAAGGATTTTAAGAGGCCCAGGCTCTAGTTCAAGTCCTGACCTTTATTCATTATGTGACCATAGCTAAATGATGCAACTAGTTTCTTCACAGGAAAAATGAGAATGAGAGTCTATCTTTATTTCACTCTGTTGTGAAGGTGAAATAAAAAGTTAAAAGCTTTATATGAGTTAAAAGGAGATTATTTTATTTACTTGATTAACTTGGTCTATAAGAGATTAAGATGTGTGATACAGCATCAAAAACCTTGAAATGAAACGTTAACACTCATAAGTTGAGCGTTTAAACATACGAAGTACTTTTTGAATTAAAGTTCTTCTTTTACATCTTAGCTCAGTTCTTACTGTGCTTGAACATTTGTACTTTTTCCTCCTAATCTTATGTTTAAAAAGGATAAATCATGGGAATTCCCTGGTGGTCCAGTTGTTAGGACTCTGCACTTTCACTGCCGAGGGCCTGGGTTCAGTCCTTGGTTGGGGAACTAAAATCCCACAAGCTGCGAGGCATGGCCAAAAAAAACAAAAAACCCACCACTTTCATTTATTTATTTAATTTAATTTAACTTAATTTAATTTAATTTATTTATTTTTTGGCCATTCCATGTGGCATGTGGGGTCTTAGTTCCCTGACCAGGGATTGAACCTGTGCCCCCTGTGGTGGAAGCACAGTCTTTTTTTTTTTTTTTTTTAATTTATTTTTTTGGTTGCATTGGGTCTTCGTTGCTGCGTGTGGGCTTTCTCTAGTTGCGGTGAGCAGGGGCTACTCTTCGTTGTGGTGCGTGGGCTTCTCATTGCGGTGGCTTCTCTTGTTGCGGATCACGGGCTCTAGGTGCACAGGCTTCAGTAGTTGTGGCACGCGGGCTCAGTAGTTGTGGCGCACGGGCTTAGTTGCTCTGTGGCATGTGGGATTTTCCTGGACCAGGGATTGAACCCGTGTCCCCTGCATTGGCAGGCGGATTCTTAACTACTGTGCCCACAGGGAAGGCCTAAGCGCAGAGTCTTAACCACTGGACTGCCAGGGAAGTACCCAAAATCACGTTTTATTGATTATTTTAAATGATTATAAAAATTGCAAATTGGGAAAAATATATCATCTAAAAAGTTAGAGTCCTTTATAATATTCCATCTTTCCCTCCCAAGTTAGTCCATCTCTCCCTCCCAAGTTAGCAATTTTAAATATGTCCACCTAAACTTTTCTGTATGGATACTTATTTATATAAATAATAAAATGTGCGGGTATTTATTTTCATTGTTTTACAAAAATGGCATCATATCCTGCCTTCTGATTTTTTTTTTACTAAACACAGTATTGTGAACATCTTTTTTTTTTTTTTAATAATTTATTTATGGCTGTGCTGGGTGTTCGTTGATGCACACGGGCTTTCTCTAGTTGTGGCGAGTGGGGGCTACTCTTCGTTGCGGTGCAGGGGCTTATTGCGGTTGCTTCTCTTGTTGCAGAGCATGGGCTCTAGGCGCATGGGCTTCAGTAGGTGTGGGCTCAGTAATTGTGGCACACGGGCTTAGTTGCTCCGCAGCATGTGGGATCTTCCCGGACTAGGGCTCGAACCCGTGTCCCCTGCATTGGCAGGCAGATTCTTAACCACTGCGCTACCAGGGAAGTCCATGAACATCTTTTTGGATCAGTATATAGAAATTAAACTTCTTTTAAATGACTCTGTACTGTTTCATTGTAAAGAAATTATAATTCATTCAGTTCCCTACTGATTTGTCTTGTTTCCAATTTTTTGTTTTTCCTTTTCTTTTTCTTTCCTTTTTTGGGGGGCTATTATATTGCTGTAATAAATATCCTTGTGTATAATTTTCTAGATAGTTATTTGAGTGTTTTTATAAGATATATTTCTAGAAGTAGAATTGCTGGAAATTAAAATTCTTGATAGATATTGCCCTGTTGTCTACAAAGACCATATCAGTTTATTTTTCTAACAGTTTATTAAAGTTTCTATTTCCCTATACTTTTACCAACCCTCGATGAAATTTTTTTTTTCTAATCTACCTTCTAGGATGTGGCTTCCCTAATGGCATCAACAGAAAAAGACAAATCAGATCACAGTCAAGAGGAGGCTGTGATATTACCATATGTACAGACTGAAAAGGACCTTTCCCCTTCGAGTTCTTGTGAACCTATAGAGGAGACTCAGTCTACACAAGCCCAGGAAAAGGAGTTAGTTGTCTCTATGGGGTAAACAGTGATAGTTTTATTAAAATCTAAAATAGGAGAATTATTTCAAATAGTTCTTCATTTTTTTTTAAGAAATGTGTTAATGTATTTTGAAAGTGAGTATCAAGAATACTTGGTTTATTTTTATTCATATGGCCTAAAATACAAAATCAGGTTGAGTTCAACAGCTTTTAACACTTGCCTGCTTATATTCACTGTTAGCTGCTTAAGATCTTATACAAAGCAATGCATTTAAAAATATATGTATATAAGGTATGTATTCATTACCTTTTTAAAAATTGTAGTAAGATACATATAACATAAAATTTACTATTTTAACCATTTTTAAGTGTACAGTCCAATGGCATTAAGTACATTCACATCGTTGTACACCATTACTACCATTCATCTCCAGAACATTTTTCTTCCCAAACTGAAACTCTGTACCCATTAAACAATAACTTCCCATTCCCCCTACCTCCAGTCCCTGGCAGCCACCATTGTGCTTTCTATTACTATGAATTTGAATATTGTAGGTACCTCATATAAGTTCAGTACCTTTTGAGAACTGAAATAACTATTTTTTTATAAAATGAGGTATAATCAGAAAGTAATTTAATTTTCCTTTAATGTACAAAATATTTTTACAGAGTTTATTTGATTCAAGTTTTATATTTTTATAGTAGTTTTCATCTTTTTACAATCAAGCTTTCTCTCTTTTCTCCTGTCCCCTTTTCTAGGACTTATCATACAAACACTTGCGAACAAGAAATGAAGGAAAGCGCTATCCAAACTGCTCCACCAGTAAGGGGCCGACTTCAGAGACCCAGTCCAAACTTAAGAAAGGTTGGACAGAGGCAAGTAATAGAAAAAAATGAAGCCAAAGAAACAATTAAGGAAGAAAGGACACTACAAAAAGATGAAACTAAAAAATTCCTGACTGTGGTGAGTTATTGCTATGTAATTAAATCAAGCCTTTTAATGCATATTAAAATATCAAATGGTAGCTCAGACTTGGCTTAGAATATAGGCATCTGATACTTACTCTACTTCATACATAACGTGGCTAGTTTTGTTTCAGATTTACCATTGTAGATTTTTTTTAATGAAAATAGATTTTTTTTTCCTAACTAATGAACCTATTCATTGTGAAAATGTTCAATCAATACAAAATAATATAATAATTACCCTTAGTCTCACCACTCTGAAGTAACCACTGAAAACCTTTTGACATATCTTACCGGATATATCTTCATGCATGCATGTGTGCATACTCATGTAAATTTAAATAATAAAATCATTGTAGTCATGTTATTTTGTGACTTACTGTTTTTCACTTATTATATTAAGTGGCTTTCCATGTCATGAAATATGGAGATACATCCTTTTTAACTGCTGTGTAACATACTGCTATTTGGAATGACGGTTTAATCTCTTATTGATGGATCTTTTGATATTAGAAACAAATCTAAGTAGTTTAATGCCCATTTCAACAGATCTTGTTTTTCTGTCCTTTTCTCTACCAAGGGAAAATCTACATTTAAAATAAAGTGATTGTAATCCTTATTTGAACCCCCCCCCCCAAATTAAAAAAAACACATTGAACTTTTTGGGAGGGAGGTTCACAACAGATGGTTATTGTAGTTTTTAAAGCATTAGGTGAACATATTACTGCAGTAATCTTTGAAACTTTCTCTGTGAATAGGAAATTTTGTTTTGGGCAGCAAAACATGAACATTGCATACTCAAGTTTGAGACTTCATTTTAAAAAACTAAATACCTTTCTTTTTTATTATTAATTAATTTATTTATCGCTGTGTTGGGTCTTCGTTGTTGCGCATGGACTTTCTTTAGTTGCAGCGAGCAGGGGCTACTCTTTGTTGTTGTGCACGGGTTTCTCATTGCGGTGGCTTCTCTTGTTGTGGAGCATGGGCTCTAGGCGCATGGGCTTCAGTAGTTGTGGCACACGGGCTCAGTAGTTGTGGCTCGCGGGCTCAGTAGTTGTGGCTCGCGGGCTCAGTAGTTGTGGCTCACAGGCTGTAGAGTGCAGGCTCAGTAGTTGTGGCACATGGGCTTAGTTGCTCCGCGGCATGTGGGATCTTCCTGGACCAGGGATTGAACCCGTGTCTCCTGCATTGGCAGGTGGATTCTTAACTACTGTGCCACCAGGGAAGTC
This sequence comes from Stenella coeruleoalba, assembly GCF_951394435.1. Taxonomy (NCBI): domain Eukaryota; kingdom Metazoa; phylum Chordata; class Mammalia; order Artiodactyla; family Delphinidae; genus Stenella; species Stenella coeruleoalba. Next base: position 55,628,300 of record NC_137148.1, read on the forward strand.
CCTAAATACCTTTCTTAATGATTAAAATATTTTAGGAGGTATGTTCTGTTGTTAAAAAAAAAAAACTAATATAGTTTTGCATTTCAGCCAAATTCTCAAATTGCAATGGAAATTGAAGTTGTATCCTCCAAAGTTTCAGAAGGCAGAATGTATGAAAACCAGAGTCACGTTCTTTTAGAAAACCTTCATGTTAACAAAATAAATGTTTCAGATGAAAAGACGAGGTGAGTTTGCTTTTAATCAGAAAAGCATAAAACTTTTCAAAGATAAAGGTTGGATATTTGAATAATCGATTTTATGTAATTTCACATTTAGTAAGTTTTATGAAAGAAAAAAGTAATTATGAAACTAGAATAGTTTAAATCTGCTGAACAGCAAAGGGGGCCAGTGTGAAACAGGGGAAGAGAGGAAGAGTCGTAGATATATGACAGGTAAAGCCTGAGTGGGGGTAGCGCAGATTATGTAGGATCATTCTAAGGATTTTGAGTTTTACTCTAATTGAGCCTTTAAAGACCAGTGACCTTTGAGGTCAGCTTTTCCTAATGCCTTCATTTATAATTGACTTTATGAATCTGGAGGATTTAAATGGCTTGCTCAAAGTAACATTGGCAGTTTAGTTTTTAAACTTAAGTTTTCAGGATTTATGACTTTAAGACTAGCAAATTCCTATAGTTTATAGGCAGAGCTTCCTGAAAGAAACTTTACATGTTTCAAGAGATTTTATGCTCAGCCTTTGCATTTTTAATGAGCAAGATCTAACTTTCAAATTTCCTGTATAGAAACCCATTACTCACCCACCCCTCTTTTTAAAATCTTTTCTGTTTATGAAGTTTATTCAAGCTTTTAGCTTTATCATGACTGATACTTCCTTCAGAGTATATATTCTGCATACTTTTAAGTTAGCTTATTCTTATGTCCAGCAGTTTCTTACCCCCTTTTAACCCCAGTAGCACATTGAGCTTATATATATGTGTGTGTATATATATATATATAATATATATATAATATATATATATATATATATTATTCTTAAGTACCATTGTAGAATCACACTTGATTGTAAGTAGCTTATACTTAAGTTAAATATAACATGTTTTCCCAAATACATTAGCCTACACTGGAATGTATTAACCAGCATCATTACTTTGTTAGAACTTCCTGTGAACTTCCTTGGTATTTCACTGCTGGAAGAACTTAGCAGGATTGGAACATTTGGAAATGTAACTAACTACTTTCTCTTGTAGGTAATTTATTACAAATATTACTTAAGATTAGTCTTTAATACAGATCTTTCAGAGAACTCATGATCGATATTTACCCAATTTTTCTTTATAAGTATCCAGATTTATATTAGTTTTAAACTTGCTAATTCAGATCCTTGCCAGTTATTAAATATTTTCCAGGAAACCTTAAGGCAGCTGTTTGTGTTGCCTTGGGAGCTATGGCTACTGTATTGAATGTTAAAACCTTGTCTTTCTCTGATTTGGCAGATACAAACCTTGTCTTTCTCTGATTTGGCAGATATATTGAGATCCTTATGACACTGTTGTCAATAAACACTTTTCTATGAAGTGACAGGCATGTGGTAGGAGAACAGACTCTAGCTTTCAAGCCTGCTCTTGAACAAGAAGGTCCAGGGTTGTTGTGACCATTGTATATTTATTCATGCTTCAGAGCCCAGTTGAAGCATTTGTTTAAAGTGTCATTATGAAGTCCATCTTCAACTACTGACGTTTTTGTTTTGTATCTAGTTATTTCTCTGAAAATTACTTAAAGTAGCATACAACGACACACCAGAATCAATGAATGAAAGTAAAAAAAAGATTACATATTATTGTGAAAGTATTCCCCAGGCTATATAGAAAATGGAAGTTACAAAAGCTTCTGTGTTCTTTCTTTCATATCAGCATGTGTGGTTTCATTTTATATGTTTAGTTTTTTAACCTATTTATATATAGTCCTTCGCACATAGAATTGGTTTGTGCCCAAAAATTGTTTAACAGCAGATACATCAACAGGAATTATGATTTTCGTTCTTCAACATGATTTGTATTTCATTCTAGACATGAACATAAAACGTATGTTTCTAGTCCACCACAAATGATAAGAAGCCAATTCCAAAAGGCTAAGCCAAATTTGGGAAGAGCACAAGGTAAGAAAGAGGAATCAGGCATAGGAACAGACAGAGCAGATCAGAGTAAGGCAAGGAAGCCAGAAGATAATTTGCTGCAGCATGGAGATTCTGACACCCAGCTTCTTCCAAAAGTAAGTTTGAAAAAAATAATTTAGTAGTGGGCTCAATTTTATCAATATCATGAAGGAGAACATTAAAAAAATAGTTTTGCAAAAAAAAAAAAAAAATAGTTTTGCCTTTTGTACTGTAACTATTTTCATGAAAATTGATTGACTTTCCAATATTGTGAAAGTTTAGAAACCAGTCACTCGTGTATATGTGTGTAAGCTTAGCGTTTTAGGCCAAACTACCAAACCAAATTACCATACAGATTGTTTCCATGGTCATATTAATTGTTTCTTCTCAAATTTAAGGGAAAAGCTGAGTTTCTTACATCTCTGGAGATTTCAGCAAGAAAAGGTTCTGTAGGTTCCAAGGAGATTGGTTTGGCAAAAAAAGATGCTCAGTCAGAAGTTGGACCATCAGGAAGTGTTGGAGAGAAAACTGTAGGCAATAATTCTGTGTGTTCAGTTGTCGAAGAGCAGTATGTTAGTAAACCAGCAAGGTAAAGTTTTATTTAACAAGTACTTTCAGAATAGTAAATACAAGTAACTTATTCTTAATGGATGTCCTACTCTAACTTATTGATAGAGTAAAAAGATGGTTTGTTAACGGAAGTATTGGTTGTTTTTTATTGGCAGGTCTGTTTCTTTCCCACTTTTGATTTTTATTTACTAAAATTTCCTTTTTTTATGATCTTCTCAGAAAGATTTTTCTTTCTTACATTTAAAATTTCTGGGTGTTGAGTATATTAGACATGAGCAGAAGCCTGACGAAAGAGTAGTACATATGACCTAAATAACTAGGGTGCTGATTCAAATTGGAGTCACAAACACAAGTGAAGGGTACCTTTCTTCCACAGTTTTCAAGGAAAGTGGAAGGGACCCTAAGTTCTAAAAAATGTTGTTCTGTTGGATTTCCTCATTCTCCTTTTTTCTTTTGACCTAATCTGTTTACCCAATAGGATAAACCGTATCACTTTTTGGTCTCATATTCTGTATTTATTGGTCCAGTGTTCTTGATCCCATTTTCTTCTAACAATTTCCAGTGTTGTATTTCATCACCACTTAAATAGCAAGGGGGCAAAATGGCTCAGAATTTAAAACGTACTGTGAAAAATTTGTAGGTAGATAACTAATATTTAACTTCGAGTGAGAAACTAAATCCTAACAGTAAATTCCGTTCATTCTTGTCGTAGCATTAGTGTTTGATAGAATGGGTGGTAGGCATTTTATATTAATGGCTTGAATTGAGATTTCACTTTATAAGTTGGGTTTTCATTAAAATTATCCTTATGCATGTAATGACTATGTTGCTATTTTGATTAAACCTCCAGCTCTCCACAACTGCTAAAAGAATCAAATTATTCTAAAATTGCTGTGGATCGAAGAACAGCTCTCTCTTCTGCCTCTGAATGTAAGATAGATCGTAGTGAAAGGAGAATGCGTCGAAAGATTAAACCAAACGTCCCCAAAGGGCGTGGATCAAAACGAATTCGGAGTAAGACCTCTAAAAAGGAACCTAGAGCTTCTAAGCCTGTGCTGGTGACTCTTCGAGCTTCCCAGGAAGAAGACGAAGATGATGCGGAAGACTTTGAGTCTGACTATGAAGAAGAAAGCTATCATCTTGCTCCAGAAGAAGTAAACAAAGCTCCAGTGTTTGTACCTGTTGGTCTCAGATCTCCTGAACCGGTTTCTGCTCAGATTGAAGAAACCATGGAAGAGGTAGTTTGAATTTTGAATCCTTGGAACTTTATCTTACTTGTTTTTTGCTTTCAATGGATCATTATCTCTTCTCTTAGTGATTATTAGGATTTGAAGATTATTAGAGTAATTTGTTTGGGGCCTGCTGCATAGCCTAGGAAATCAGTAGAAATAGGCTTGTGTGATCTCCTCTGTTTACTCAGCCCCTGCAACCCAGGCCCAGCACAAGGTAATCAGTATAACAATACTGAGAGAAATCTAATTTCACTTGTATCTGGGGGCTACTTAATTTCCTTTCTGGTTAATTTTTTAAAAAAACAAAAAACTTGGCAGATGTTTTCTATTAACTCTTTGTGGTAAGCTCAAGTTAAGCTCTGGTTGGTAGAGAAGGTAGAAGGGACATATTTCTTTCTCTTTCTCTCTGTCTCTTTTTTTTAAAATAAATTTATTTATTTTGTTTACTTTATTTTTGGCTGCGTTGGGTCTTCATTGCAGTGCATGAGCTTCTCATTGCGGTGGCTTCTCTTGTGGAGCACGGGCTCTAGGTGCGCGGGCTCTAGAGCGCAGGCTCAGTAGTTGTTGCGCACAGGCCCAGTTGCTCCTTGGCATGTGGGATCTTCCCAGATCAGGTCTTGAACCTGCGTCCCCTGCATTGGCAGGTGGATTCTTAACCACTGAGCCACCGGGGAAGCCCTCTCTCTTTTTTTTTTTTTTTTCCTCTCTCTTTTTTTAATTGTGGTAAATTACAGGTAACATAAAATTTACCTCTTAGCCGTTTTAGAGCCTACAGTTCAGTGGCATTAAGTGCGTCCATCCACAGAACTTTTTTTCATCTTGAAAAACTACAACTCTGTACCTATTAAACAATAATTCTGATTATTCCCTCCTCTCTAGCCTGTGGCAACCACTTACTCTAGGTCCCTCATGTAAGTGGAATCATACAGCGTTTGTCCTTTTTGTGACTGGCTTATTTCACTTAGCATAATGCTTTCAAGGTTCATCTACACTGTAGCATATGTCAGGATGTCTCTTTTTTTTTTTTTTTCCTGGCTGCATTGAGTCTTCTTTTGGCTGCACACGGGCTTTCTCTAGTTGCGGTGAGCAGGGGCTACTCTTGTGGCAGTGTGCGGGCTTCTCATTGCGGTGACTTCTCTTGTGGAGCATGGGCTCTAGGCACGCAGGCTTCAATAGTTGCAGCACGTGTGCTCAGTTGTGGTGCGTGGGCTCTAGGGTGCGTGGGCTTCAGTAGTTGTAGTGCACGGGCTCAGTAGTTGTGGCTCGTGGGCTGTAGAGCGCAGGCTCAGTAATTGTGGTGCACAGGCTTAGTTGCTCTGAGGCATGTGGAATCTTCCCAGACCAGGGATTGAACCTGTGTCCCCTGCATTAGCAGGCAGATTCTTAACCACTGTGCCACCAGGGAAGTCCAGGATGTCCTTTTTAAGGGCTAAATAATATTCCATTCAGTATATACAGTACCACATTTTGTTTATTCTTCTGTCAGTGGACAGTTGGGTTGCTTCCAACTTTTGGCTATTATGAAGAACACTGCTATGTACATGGGTATACAAATATCTCTTCTAATCCCTGCTGTCAATTCTGCAAGTGGAAATGCTGGATAATACAGTAAATTGTAAATCAATGTTTAATTTTTTGAGCAACCCCCATACTGTTTTCCATAGCAGCTGCCTTATTCTACCATCTTATCAATAGTGTACGAGGGTTCTAATGTCTCCACATCCTTACCAACACTTGTTTTTTCTGTTTTTTTTTTTTTTTTTGATAGTAGTCATCCTAATGGGTTTGAGGTAGAGGAACATATTACTTCAACTTACTTTTTTTTTGCGGTACGTGGGCCTCTCACTGTTGTGGCCTCTCCCGTTGCGGAGCACAGGCTCCGGACGCACGGGCTCAGCGGCCATGGCTCACGGGCCCAGCCTCTCTGCGGCATGTGGGATCTTCCCGGACCGGGGCACGAACCCGTGTGCCCTGCATCGGCAGGCGGACTCTCAACCACTGCGCCACCAGGGAAGCCTGTCAACTTACTTTATTATGAAAGCTCCTTACTCTTTTGCCTCTTGGTCTAACTTTGTAACTTCAAAGTTTTCTGTTCTGCCTCAATTTTCAGTAACTTATTTTGGTTATAGAGCATCATATCTGAATCGGTTTTGTATTCATGGTAGATTCAAAAGCCATTTGAATTACAAATAGAATTCCAAACTCACCTTTTTTTATTCATTGTTAATAATACCATGCTAAATGTTATAAAGTTAGTTGGAATGGTTGAAGCTAAATAAAAATGGTGTGAAGTGGTTTCTTGTAATTAAAGTTCAAAGTAAAGATAATGAATTTAAATTTTGGTTGAAACCAAGAAAAGGTAAAAGGAAAGTTAATTTTGTGCAAGCACGGCTGGTTACCACTGCATGAAAATTCATTTAGCTATATGTTTTGTATTTTACAGTTTCTTTGGGTGAAAGGCAAATTCCTCGTGAAAACTAATACTAGAAATTAACTTCTGAAAATCAGGTTCTAGGATATATCCCTGAATTAATACAGAATGCCTTCCTTTTTTTAAAAATTTATTTTATTTATTTAGGCTGTGTTGGGTCTTCGTTGCTGTGCGCAGGATTTCTCTAGTTGGCGGAGAGCGGGAGCTACTCTTTGTTGCGGTGTGTGGGCTTCTCATTGCAGTGGCTTCTCTTGCTGTGGAGCACGGGCTCTAGGCACACGGGCTTCAGTAGCTGTGGCACGTGGCCTCAGTAGTTGTGGCACATGGACCCTAGAGCACAGGCTCAGTAGTTGTGGCACATGGGCTTAGTGGCTCTGCGGCATATGGGATCTTCCCGGACCAGGGCTTGAACCCGTGTCCCCTGCATTGGCAAGCGGATTCTTAGCTACTACGCCACCAGGGAAGCCCCACAGAATGCCTTCTTAAATAGCATTGATTATAATAATTGAGCAAGGAAAGCTTAAATTGTATTCTTAATGGCCAGTTTACTAAGGCAGGGAAATTTGTTTATATGTTAGAATATGTCCCCTTTAAAAAGCGTTGAAATGCAATGGCATATTATTAAATCATAAAGGGATCTAAAATATTGATATATACTTCAACATGAACCTTGAAAACATTATGCTAAGTGAAAGAAACCAGTTAACAAAAAAATCGCATATTATATGATTCCATTAATATGAAATGTCCAAAATAGGAAAATCTGTAGAGACAGAAAGTAGATCAATGGTTGCTTAGGGATTTGGAGATGAGGAGTTAAAGGAGTAGGTATAGGGTTTCTTTTTTGAAGTGATGAAAATGTTCTAAAAGTAACTATGTTGATGGTTGCACGTATCTGTGCTTCCATCACCAAAAAACATTGAATTATACAATTTAAATGGGTGAATTGTATGGAATGTAAATTATATCTAGATAAAGCTGTTAAAAACATAAAGCTTTGAAACTGTGTAGTGCTTACAGAACCAACTTTCAGTTACCTAGAATATTCCCATTATCCCCCCAATCCCAGCTTTTCAGAAAATATTTTGTCTTTTCAAATCACTCGAACTTTTAAAATTCATCCCAGGCCTATAGGATGTTAGCAAAGATTTTTCTCTGATTGCATCTGAGCAGACAGACACAGAACACATAGGTGTTACTATAATAAACGTCTCAAAGGAAGATTTTCAAACTTGACTGCTCAGTTCCTACTGAATCACAGTCTTTTATACTCATCTCTCTGTTAATAAGGGAATAGAAGCCAGACTCCCTTGTTTATAGTCTAGGAGATAAATGTTAGTGTTTTTAACCCCCAGACTGTAGGGATCTTTGAAATAAGCCTGCTAAATGAAGAGTAAATGTGAGTGGACTCGTTATTTTACATGGCCATTCATTGCTATGAAGAATCATACAGGTTTTGGGGTTGTGGGAGAGAGTAATTGCCTTGGTGGGTCATGTGTACGATAAATCTTTTTAAGTGCTTTCAACTCATCTCTATGATAGCACTTGGAGCAGTGTATGGTTGGTTACATGTCTGTGTTTCTTAGATCGTGAGTTCCTTGCAGGCAGGGACTGACTTGTCTTATTGAGCTTTGTATTCTTGTACCTGTAGCCCTTTAGTTTTTAGGAAGCGTTTCATAAATGTTGACAGACTGATGAGAGAAACTGTGGGAAATTTGGGACAAACTGGGGATAATGGAAAATGCAATGCTAGGTACTAAGTAGATTAGCTCTGGAAGTTTTGCTTATTGTTTGTAAGAATCACAGACGCCTCAAAAACATTAAATGTTTCACTTTTGCCAAGTTGATGTCAATCAGTTTAAGAATTACTATATTTCGGTTTTTTAAATCATGTATAAATGTGAATTCTGTCTTCAGTTTAATATTTTATTTTATGATTCATTTTGTTTTTCTGTGATGGTATGCCAAAATGAAATAATGAAACTTTTCATTTTGACAGCTTGAAATACCCATGAATATCCCAGATGTAGGATGCATAGCTGTTGTTGAACATCAGCTCTCATCAAACATAGATTTGACTACTGAGGAAATGAAACAAGAAGAAAATCTGAATGCATTATCAGTTGTAAGCATCCATTTTAATATGTTTTGTCTTTAATTCTTTGTTTACTTTTAAAAGACTAAGTTTATTTTGAAAGCTTTAGGTTTACAGATGGTTCTTAACTAGTATGATAGAAATTATTCTATTATTTCTAGGAGCTGTAAGTATGAATGGTAGAAACTAGTGAATAATTCATAGATTTTTATATTTGACTTGAAAAGCATAGATTCCTGTGTGTGGGCGTAGCTCAATATCTTCATAGACTTATGTTAAAATTCTGATGCATTAAATATATACTAAATGTAAATTATTTAAAACATATTTAGTTGCCTTTTGCTTGGCACTCTTCCTTATTTAGTTGGTATTTATCTTGTTTTTGTAAATGAAGAGTTACAACTTTTTCAAAAACAGTTTTATTAAGATACAGTTCATACACTATACAGTTAATTCATTTAAAGTATATGATTCAATGGCTTTTAGTGTATTTACAGCTATATGCACAATTTTAGAACATTTCCATCACCTCAGAAAGAAGTCTTATGCCCAGTGGCAGTTGTTCCCCTTTTTGCTTCCAGCCTTCCCCAGGCCTAGGCAACCAATGATCTACTTTTTGTCTCTATAGATTTCTCTATTCTGGAGATATACACACAGTATGGTCCTTTGTGCCTGGTTTCTTTCCCTTAGTCTAGTGTTTTCAAGGTTCATTCATGTTGTAGCATGTATCAGTACTTCATTCCTCTTTGTGGTCAAATCATATTCCATATGAATATACTACATTTCCTTTATTCATTCATCTGTTCATGGACATATAGGTTGTTTCCATCTTTTGGCCATTATAAGTAATGCTGCTATAAACATTTGTGTACAAGTTTCTGTATGGACATGTGTTTTCATTTCTCTTGGGTACATTTCTAGGAGTGTAATTGCTGTGTCATATGGTAACTTTGTTTAATCCTTTGAGGAACTAGCAAACTGCTTTCCAAAGCTGCTGCACCGTTTTATATTTCCACCAGCAGCGTATGAGGGTTCCAATTTCTTCACATCCTGACAATATTTATTTGATTTTTTGGATCTAACCATCCTAGTAGGTGTGAAATGGTACCTCATTATGGTTTTGATTTGCATTCCCTATTGATTAATGATGTTGAACATCTTTTCACGTGCTTTTATTGGCCATTTTTATGTCTTCTTTGGAGAAACGTCTATTTTGAGTCTTTGCCCATTTAAAAATTTTTTTGGTCTATTTGTCTTTTTTTTATTGAGTTGTAAGAATTTTTTTATATTCTGGATACAAGCTCCTAATCGTATATGTGATTTTCAGATATTCTCACATTCTGTGGGTTGTCTTTTCATTTTCTTGATGGTTTCCTTTAGAGCAGGGGTCCCCAACCCCTGGGCCGTGGACTGGTACAGGTCCGCGGACTGGTACAGGTCCGCGGACTGGTACAGGTCCGCGGCCTGTTAGGAACCGGGCCGCACAGCAGGAGGTGAGCGAGTGAAGCTTCACCTGCCGCTCCCCATCGCTCCCCATCACTTTCATTACCACCTGAACCATCCGCCCTCCTCCCCCATCCATGGAAAAATTGTCTTCCACGAAACCGGTCCCTGATGCCATGAAGGTTGCGGACCACTGCTTTAGAGTACTTGGACTTCATTTATCTATTTTTTTCTTTTGTTGCTCATGCTTTTGTTGTCATATCTAAGAATCCTTTCCCAAAGCCAAGGTCCTGAAGATTTACTCCTGTTTTACATTTAAGTCTTTAATCCATTTTGAGTTAATTTTTTTTTTTTTTTTTGGCCACGCCACACAGCTTGCGGGATCTTAGTTCTCCGACCAGGGACTGAACCCGGGCCCCCAGCAGTGGAAGCACCAAGCGCCAACTATTGGACTGCCAGGGAATTCTCCCCATTTTGAGTTAATTATTTATATGGTGTGAGATTAGAGTCCCACTTCATTCTTTTGCATATGACTATCTAGTTGTTGCACCATTTCTTTGAAAAAACTGTTCTTTCCCTATTGAATTGTCTTTTATTTTTGTCAAAACTTCGTTGGCTGCAGATATGTGGACTCTCAATTCTATTCCATTGATTTATTTGTCTGTCTTTATGCTGGTGAGGCTCTATTGATTTGTTGCTTTGTAATAAGTTTTGGAATTAATAAGTGTAAGTCATCCTATTTTATTCTGTTTTTAGGATTGTTTTGGCTATCATAGGTCCCTTGCAATTCCATATGAATTTTGAAATCAACTTGTCAGTTTCTACAAAGACATCAGCTGAGATTCTGGTTGGGATTGCATTGAATCTGTAGATCAGTTGGGGGAGCAGGTGTTGCCCTCTTAACAATGTTTGAGTCTTTCAGTCAATGAACATGGGATATTTTCCCATTTACTTAGCTTTTCTTTGATTTCTTTCAACAGTGTTTTGTAGTTTTCACAGTATGAGCTTTGCATTTCCTTAACTTCATTTTCAAGTATATTGTTGTTTTTGATGCTATTGTGAATGGAATTGTTTCCTTAATTTCATTTTTGGTTTGTTTATTGCAAGTTTATAGGAATACGTTTGATTTTTGTATATTGGTCTTGTGTCCTGCAACTTTGCTGGACTCATTTATTAGTTCTAATAGTTTAGTGGATTCCTTAGGATTTTCTACATATAAGCTCATGGCCTATGTGAATAGAGATAGTTTTACTTCTGCCTTTCTGTATTACTTTTGTAGGGCTGCTGTAACAAAGTACCACGAACTGGGTGGCTTAAAACCACAGAAATTTATTCTGTCATAGTTCTAGAGGCTAGAATTCCAAAATCAAGATGCCCCTGGTGATGGGTGCTTCTGGTGGCTCTGAGGTAGAAATCATCTTGGGCCTTTCTCTTACCTTCTGGCACTTGCTGGCATTCCTTGTCATTCGTTGGCTTGTGGCAACACAAGGTCAACCTTTGCCTCCATTGCCACATGGTGTTGTCCCTGTATGTGTGTCTGTGTTTCTTTTCTTATAAGGACACCAGTCTTATTGGAGTAAGGCTAACTCTAATCCACTATAACCTCATCTTCACTTGATGACACCTAGGAAGACCCTATTTCCAAATAAGGTCACCTTCACAGTACTGGGGGTTAAGACTTCAACATATCTTTCTGAAAGACATAATTCAGTTTATAACACATTCCAGTCTGGATGTCTTTTATTTCTTTTCTTGCCTAATTACCCTGTCTAGAACTCCAGTACAATGTTGAATAAAAGTAGGGGAAAGCATCCAGTCTTTCATCATTAAGTTTGATGTTAGATGTGGTTTTTTTCATAGATGCCCTTTTTCAAATTGAAAAAGTTCCATTCTGTTCCTAGTTTGTGTGAGGGTTTAATCATGAAAGAGTGTTGGAATTTGTCATATGCTTTTTCTGCATCTCTTGAGATGATCATGTAATTGTCTTTTATTGTATTGATATGATGTATTACATTGATTGAATTTTGGATGTTAAACCAAAAGTTGCATTCCTGGGATAAATTCTACTTAGTCATGTCATATAATTTTTTTTTTGGGTATTTATTTATTTTCTTTATTTTTTTGGCTGTGTCAGGTCTTCGTTGTGGCACATGGGCTCCAAGGTGCGTGGGCTCCATAGTTTGTGGCACGGGGACTCTCTTGTTGAGGCACGTGAGCCCAGTAGTTGTGGCATGCGGTCTTAGTTGCCCCGCGAAATGTGGGATCTTAGTTCCCCGGCCAGGGATCGAACCCCCGTCCCCTGCATTGGAAGGTGGATTCTTTACCACTGGACCACCAGGGAAGTCCCCATGGCATATAATTTTTATATGTTGTTGGATTCAGTCTGCTAGTATTTTATTGAGGATTCTTTTGTCCATATTCATAATAGATACAGGCCTATTATCTTTGATGAATCTGACACCAGGTTCTTGTGGTATTAGGAGCTGAAAGCCCTCCAAATGGGGCCTTCAGGGAGAAGGGACCCTGTTTTCCTGGCCGCAGCAGTCTGAGGTGGAGTCTACCTCACTGAGCTGGAAGGAGGGAGAGAGCAGTCTTAGCTCAAATACCACAGACTTTCACCTTTGTTACTGAATTTTCAACAATTTTATCGAATATATGTGCATCTTACGCCCTTAGGACCATTTCCAGAGGCTTTAAATGGTGGTTCTTTAATAAATTTTACCAGTTTCATTGGGGAGAGGGTCAGCAGAGCTCCTCATGCTGTCATGCTGGACATAGATCCTATAACTTCTTAATTTATTAAAATTCATTTAATTTTTAAGCCACCTAGTAGTGTAAAAAATTTGTGATATTGTTCAGACCTTGGTTTCCATTGAGTCAAAACTAGCAGCAGATGTGACTAAAGTTGAAGGATTATGAAATTGAAGAGGTAAGAAAGGCAGATGCTTGTTGCATATGATTAGAATTAAAATTTGCATATAATACAAGCAAAAGGTAAAAGAAGGAGCAAGAGATGAAAATATTTGGCTTTTAAATGATTTCTGTTCTTGTTTATGAAATTTTATGAATAATTATAAATTTCCACTCCACTGTAACCAAAAGCATAGAACGACCTGTAAAATGTAGTGCTTTGAGATATGGAACATGTGTTTGGGAAAATACCTAAGCTATTACTTTTCTTTTCCTCTTTTAGGAAATGACCACAGGTGAACATTCCCAAGCTGAAACAGGTAACTGTTAATAAGGAAATAGCTAAAAATACTTGGTTAACACCAACGAACAGAGTGATTTAATAGTGGTGGTAATTAGTAAATGAGTCAGTTTGCTGGAGAATTGAATGAAAAGATCCAGCAGTTTGAATATATTATCTCTAGGAGAAATTTGGGTTCTTGGAATGCTACTTTAGAGAGTGATTAAATGTTTAATAAAGAAGTATTTATTTTCTCTGATTTGCACAGATGTCTTTCCTTTGAAGGTATTAAGTTATTTAACGAGAAGGAGGCATTTTCAGTGAGTAAAAGTCAGCAGTTGATGCTCTATTTATAGTATGTAAGCTGAATGAAACACTACCCTAGTAAGGGATTAGTGGTATGGAGGGTTTTGAAACTTGTTACTAGAGGATAAACACCTAAATTAAAATTCTTTTCTAAGCAACCAAACATAAATTTCCCAATTCATTTTTCTATTTTAATGTTGATCTGGTTTTTCACAAGGTACCAGCGATGGAAGCACTGAAGCTGCCATAACTTTACTTACAATGGGAGGTCTGGTGTTGCAGTCAGAGATCAGTACAGAACAGAGTGATGGTAAGAATAAAAGATAAGTCCTACCAAAAAAAGAAACCTTTAAAATCCAACTTTTAAGAAATATACCCATATTTGAATATTAAGTGAATATCTGCCTTTTACATTTGAAGTTGGCATCACTGTGTTATTTTTCCGGAAAAGGTAATATGTATGCATTGATCCATCCTACTTACTACTTACTTAGCCCTCTAATGGCCTCCATTTCCATATAGTGCACTGGGTTTATTAAGGATAATTTGTATTTGTAGAATAGTTAATCTAGTGAATCCGCTACCTTTATCATCGTAAACATCATTGGCTAACTGAACTCCTTGACCACTGATCTCTTCACACATGTTTCTTTAGTGAAGGAGCCACTGCTTTAGATAGTCTTCACAATTACATGACAGTCAAATACAGTATGAAGGGGCAAGATTAGTTATTGAGATAATTTAGTTTAGACTATTCTGTTAGTTTGGACTGAGCCAAAAAATATGTCAACCCACACTCTTAGTATTTTATTTTCGGCTATGGCCTTTACTATCAAAGTACCTTCTACTTTACATTAAATGGATAATCATGTTACTTATAATCCTGTTAATCATTTTAACTGCTGATGAGTGACCTGCCATTTGTTTTAAGTGTCAGATTTCTTGGCCCATAACTATATATTTATCAGGAAAGTCTCTGATTTGCGTTCCCTATAGGGCTCCTTTTTCAATGGCAGAGTATCGCATTGTAGCCTGTCACAAATATCTAGAATGTAAAATACAGGTTTTAAAAAATTATAAATGAAGATAATCCTATCTGGAAATTCATCTGAGGTTATATAGTTACTGAAAGTAACAAAAAGATTTATTTTTAATTATAATAACAGAAAAGTTTCAGTCTATAAGAATTATTAAACTTAGCACATGTCAAATCTCTGGCATGAAATATGAGGTCATAAATTTAAACTTGGAGCCAAAAAGAGCAGACTTTAAAAATAACATAGTTTCTCAAATGTGTTTTACCCATTTTATCATTCTGCTAGTCCTCTCCTAATGAATTGAATAAATCTTTAACACATTGTTTACTCAAAAAAAAAAAAAAAATTAGGGAATTCCCTGGCGGTCCAGTGGTTAAGACTCCCTGCTTCCACTGAAGAGGGCACGGGTTCAATCCCTGGTTGGGGAACTAAAATCCTGCATGCCACGTGGTGCGGCCAGAAATAAAAATAACATAGAATTTTACCGTTGCTGCATGTTGAAGGATTTATTTGGACATCTGTTTGTATTTGGTCAATTTTAATTTTCTGTTTTTTTCTGCAATAGGAGTATGTGTACTTCCTGATGTTCATTCAAGCGATAAAAGCCATATTCCTTTTTGCCCAGATAATACAAATCTCAAAATTGTTCATGAATGTCAGGAACCTTCTTCACCTATCCGTAGTGCATCTCCATCAGTAGAAGAAAACAAGATTATATTGGATGAACAAAGTACTAAAGAAGAAATTGGTTTAATGGAAGAAGTAAAGGAAAACTCTATATCATCCAGGTTTATTTTGCTTTATTAAACTATTATTTTTTTTGAGTTTTACAAAATAAATTAGTGTTCAATTAATAAATATATAAACCAACCATCAATTTGACCAATAGCTTTGAGTAACAAATAAATGTAAGGTGGGCAGTGCTGATTTTTCACCCTTTAAAGTAAGGTTTAGCAGATTTTGATTTTAGTTTAATGGTTTGCATATTAAAATTACCACAATGGGTGTTTTAAGCATTATTGAAACAGTTTTATGTAAATATAGTCCCAGTTTTACAGACATGGTCCAGATTCTTACACAGAATCCTGAGAGAATTCTTACACAGTTGATTAATTTCTCTTTCTTCCCATCTCTTTCTAGGACAACTTCAGAAGTGACCAATAATTTGAGAATGAGAAGTAGATTTGCCAAGCCTAAGCCAAATCTTAAGAAAATTTTAGGGACCAGCAGGTTTGGTGCTCATCGGGAAGTTCCCAGTTTGTTTGTAACTAAAGAAGTGGAAATTCAAAGAGGTAAACTTTATTGTTCCCCTGAAAGTTACAAAATTCCTTTGACCCAAGAAATTTCATTAGCATTTCAAATGGAATATTCAGTTGTTACAATTATTTTAACTATTAAAAAGTTAAAACATACAGAAAGTAGAATGAGCTATAAAATAAATACCCATAAACCCGCCAACTAGTTTCACTAATTATTACCCTTTCACTATATTTACTTGATCAAACTTTCTCTTCATATATATTTTTTTCTGTATGTGTTTATACATGAATACTCAAGCAAACATCTCTTAGGCATACATTGCATGTGGCAAAAAATAAGACAGTACCCAAAAGTCAAAAATTTTAAAACCTCCCTCTTCCTTGGTTCCCAGCCCCTAATCCCATTTCCAGTATCAGTTTTTATTGTAGACTTCTAAAAATGTTTTATACACATATGCATCTAAATAAGGGTGTGTGTATATACACACAAGCACCCATATATATACATACACACATACATATATATGTATACACATGTATATTCCTTTCAGCAAGAACAAAAATATATGTATACTATATCATATATACTATTCAGCACTTCTTAAAAATATCAATTTTTATTGAGATAATTCACATACCATAGAATTCACCCATTTAAAGTGTACAAATCAGGATTTCCCTGGTGGTCTGGTGGTTAGGACTCTGCGCTTCCACTGCAGGGAAACGGGTGCGATCCCTGGTCAGGGAACTAAGATCCCATAAACTGTACTGAGTGGCCAAAAAAAAAGGAAAAAAAAAGTGTACAATTCAATGGTTAGTATATTCAACTTTTGAGTATTATAAATAATGCTGCTAAGAACAGTCATTATAAGTTTTTGTTTGGACATATATTTTTATTTCTCTTGAGTTTATACCTACAAGTAGAATTGTTGGGTCATGTGGTAATTCTGTGTTTAACCTTTTGAGGAACTGCCAAACTGTTACAAAAGTGGCTGCACCATTTTATATTTTCACCAACAATCGGTGAGGGTTTCAGTTTCTCTGCATCCTCCCAGACACTTGTTATTATTTGTCTCTTTGAGTATAGCTATCCTAGTGGGTGTGAAGTGCTATCTCATTGTGTGTGTGTGTGTGTGTGTGTGTGTGTGTGTGTGTGTGTGTGTGTGTGTTTTAATTGGGGTATAATTGCTTTATAATGTTGTGTTAGTTTTTGTTGTACAACGAAGTGAATCAGCTATATGTATACATATATCCCCTTCCTCTTGGACCTCCCTCCCACCCACCCACCCCCATCCCACCCATCTAGGTCACCACAGAGCACCGAGCTGAGCTCCCTGCACTATATAGCAGGTTCCCACTAGCTATCTGTTTTACGCATGGTAGTGTATATATGTCAGTCCCAATCTCCCAATTCATCCTACTCCCCCTTGCCCCCCCGTCCATGTCCACACGTCCGTCCATTCTCTACATCTGTGTCTCCATTCCTGCCCTGCAAATAGGTTCATCAGTACCATTTTTCTAGATTCCATGTATATGTATTAAATTATACAATATTTTTCCCTTTCTGACTTACTTCACTCTGTATGACAGATTCTGGGTCCACCCACATCTCTACAAATGACCCAATTTCGTTCCTTTTTATGGCTGAGTAATATACCACTGTATATATGTACCACATCTTCTTTATCCATGCATCTGTTCATGGGCATTTATGTTACTTCCATGCCCTGTCTATTGTAAATAGTGCTGCAATGAACATTGGGGTGCATGTGTCTTTTTGGATTATGGTTTTCTCAGGGTATATGTCCAGTAGTGGGATTGTTGGGTTGTACTGTAGTTCTATTTTTAGTTTTTTAGGGAACCTCCATACTGTTCTTCATAGTGGCTGTATCAATTTACATTCCCACCAACAGAGCAAGAGAGTTCCCTTTTCTCCACACCCTCTCCAGCATTTACTGTTTGTAGATTTTTTGATAATGGCCATTCTGACCGGTGTGAGGTGATACCCCATTGTAGTTTTGATCTGCATTTCTCTAATAATTAGTGATGTTGAGCATCTTTTTATGTGCCTCTTGGCCATTGTATGTCTTCTTTGGAGAAATGCCTATTTAGGTCTTCCGCCCATTTTTTGATCGGGTTGTTTGTTTTTTTTTGATACTGAGCTTTATGAGCTGTTAGTATATTTTGGAGATTAATCCCTTGTCAGTTGCTTCGTTTGCAAATATTTTCTTCCTTTCAGAGGGTTGTCTTTCTGTCTCGTTTATGGTTTCCTTTGCTGTGCAAAAGCCTTTAAGTTTAATTAGGTCCCATTTGTTCATTTTTGTTTTTATAGTCATTACTCTAGGAGGTGGGTCAAAAAAGATCTTGCTGTGATTTATGTCAAAGAGTGTTCTTCCTGTGTTTTCCTCTAAGAGTTTTATAGTGTCTGGTTTTACATTTAGGACTTTAATCCATTTTGAGTTTATTTTTGTATATGGTGTTAGGGAGTATTCTAATTTCATTCTTTTACATGTATCTGTCCAGTTTTCCCAGCACCACTTATTGAGGAGACTGTCTTTTCTCCATTGTATAGTCTCGCCTACTTTGTCATAGATTAGGTAACCATAGGTGTGTTGGTTCATCTCTGGGCTTTCTATCCTGTACCATTGATCTATATTTCTGTTTTTGTGCCAGTACCATACTGTCTTGATTATTGTAGCTTTGTAGTATAGTCGGAAGTCAGGGAGCCTGTTTCTTCCAGCTCCGTTTTTCTTTTTGAAGATTGCTTTGACTATTCAGGGTCTTTTGTGTTACCATATAAATTGTAAAATGTTTTGTTCTAATTCTCTGAAAAATGCCATTGGTAATTTGCTAGGGATTGCATTGAATCTGTAGATTGCTTTGGGTAGTATAGTTATTTTGACAATATTTATTCTTCCAATCCAAGAACATGGTATATCTCTCTGTTTGTGTCATTTTTGATTTCTTTCATCAGTGTCTTAATAGTTTTCTGAGTACAGGTCTTTACCTCCTTAGGTAGGCTTATTCCTAGGTATTTTATTCTTTTCGTTGCAGTGGTAAATGGGATTGTTTCCTTAAGTTCTCTTTCTGATCTTTTGTTGTTAGTGTATAGGAATGCAAGAGATTTCTGTGCATTAATTTTGTATCCTGCAGCTTTACCACATTCATTGATTAGCTCTAGTAGTTTTCTGGTGGCATCTTTAGGATGCTCTATGTATAGTATCATGTCATCTGCAAACAGTGACAGTTTTACTTCTTCTTTTCCAATTTGAATTCCTTCTCTTTCTTTTTCTTCTCTGATTGCCATGGCTAGGACTTCCAAAACTATGTTGAATAGTAGTGGTGAGAGTGGACATCCTTGTCTTGGTCCTGATCTTAGAGGAAATGCTTTCAGTTTTTCATTGAGAATGATGTTTGCTGTGGGTTTGTCATATATGGCCTTTATTATGTTGAGGTAGGTTCCCTCTATGCCCACTTTCTGGAGAGTTTTTATCATAAATGGGTGTTGAATTTTGTCAAAAGCTTTTTCTGTATCTCATGAGATGATCATATGGTTTTTATTCTTCAGTTTGTTAATACGGTGTATCACATTGATTTATTTGTATATATTGAAGAATCCTTGCATCCCTGGGATAAATCCCACCTGATCATGGTGGATGATCCTTTTAATGTGTTGTTGGATTCTGTCTGCTAGTATTTTGTTGAGGATTTTTGCGTCTATGTTCATCAGTGATACTGGCCTGTAATTTTCTTTTTTTGTGATATCTTTGTCTGGTTTTGGTATCAGGGTGATGGTGGCTTTGTAGAATGAGCTTGGGAGTGTTCCTTCCTCTGCAATTTTTTGGAAGAGTTTGAGAAGGATGGGTGTTAGCTCTTCTCCAAATGTTTGATAGAATTTGCCTGTGAAGCCATGTGGTCCTGGACTTTTGTTTGTTGGAAGATTTTTAATTGAAGTTTCAATTTCATTACTTGTGATTGGTCTATTTATATTTTCTGTTTCTTCCTGGTTCAGTCTTGGAAGGTTGTACCTTTCTAAGAATTTGTCCATTTCTTCCAAGTTGTCCATTTTATTGGCATATAGTTGTTTGTAGTAGTCTCTTATGATCCTTTGTATTTCTGCCGTGTCTCATTGTGGTTTTGATTTGCATTTCCCTGTTCACTAATGATGTTGAGTATCTTTTTATGTGCTTATTTGCATATCTTCTTTAGAGAAATGACTCTCAAGATCTATGCTCATTTTATTTTATTTTTTAAGATTTTTTTTTTTTGATGTGAATCATTTTTAAAGTCTTTATTGAGGGCTTTCCTGGTGGCGCAGTGGTTGAGAGTCCGCCTGCCGATGCAGGGGACGCGGGTTCGCCCCGGTCCGGGAGGATCCCGCATGCCACAGAGCGGCTGGGCCCGTGAGCCATGGCCGCTGAGCCTGCGTGTACAGAGCCTGTGCTCCGCAACGGGAGAGGCCACAACAGTGAGAGGCCTGCGTACCGCAAAAAAAAAAAAAAAAAAAAAAAAAAGTCTTTATTGAATTTGTTACAGTATTGCTTCTGTTTTGGTTTTTTTTTTTTGGCTGTGAGGCATGTGGGATCTTAGCTCCCCGACCAGGGATCAAACCCCCACTCCCTGTGTTAGAAGGCAGAGTCTTAACCACTGAACCGCAAGGGAAGTCCCTATGCTCATTTTAGAATTGAGTTATTTGTCTTTTTATTATTGAGTTCTTTATATGTTAGTGCTGTTTTTAAAGATTACTATATTGAAAAAAAATCTTTCCATATGATTGCATAGTGCTCTTCATTTTTTCAATAGCCTCACTATATTTTCCATGTCCCCTCCCTGCCAAGGTCCCAAGGGTACTAGTGGGAGCAGGAAAAGCAGTGTAAGTGGTAGGCTGCCTAGATTATATTCAACCCCATATGTAGAAGATCTGGATGGTTAGCATCGTCTTTTCCCTGTTTTGGGGTTCTTGATCTCTGGGATTTTCTTTTAGCCAACAATTCCTGTGGTTCAATTAGTTAATTCATTACTTTGGCTTGATCGGTACCCGGAAGGTCTCTCAGTGTGCAGACCCCAGTTACCTCTTTTATACAGACGTCATTTTCTTCCGCTTTTTGACATTATTCATTACAGAACAGCTCCCTCCCCAACACTTCCCCCAAGGTGGAACCAGCCAGGCCTCATGTGTACCCACCTCTAAACCTCTTCTGTATATGGGTTTCTGATTATACTGCTATTACAGTGAAGTAGAGATACAATAGCTGTGGCTGCCAGGAGTGAAATATGTGCAGTGCAGACTCGTTAATTATCTCATTTATGTTAAAAAGTGTAATTGACCCAGACCACCTTTTTGCCATGTGAATAAGCTTGCTTTTTGGATTAAGGGAAGTTTGGAAGAGCCACTATGTAGTGATCTTTGAAAACAGCATATGTTTCTAATATGGAGATTTTGACTTTACTATTTTGGGCTATATTTTAAATGTATTTTTTATTTAAGAAACTGAGAAAAATGCTTCTAAAGGGAGAGAATTAGAAGATAAAAACCTTGAATCAGTTACAACAGCAGAGAGTAAGGAGCAGAGCAAATTGGCATCTGTACACGGTATTGAAGAAACCAGTATTTCACAAGAAGCACGCCTAACTGGAAGGTAAAAGAGCAAAGATATTCTGGGATTTGATTTATATTCTTTGTCAACTATAGGCATAAGCAGTAGCTGTAAGAATTTGTTCGGTTGCATTAAATCTATCTTAAAAGTTTGAAAACCATTAAATTAGATGAACTTTGACATACCTAGCTCTAAACATAGTTCTGTGGTTGTCTCCGTGATTTCAGATACATACTAATCTGTCTTTCAGAGATGAAGATGAAGAAGGGAGGTCTGCAGAGGTTCAGCTGTCTTCAGTTGCTCCTGTTGTTTCCTCTGAGTCAAGGCCCCACACACTTGATTTGGGTGTGGGTCTTGGTGAGAGTTCTGTCGAAGAGCCCCTGGGAAAGGACTCTAACGGAGACAGTGTGCTTATACTTCATGTGCCGGAGGTAAAAGAATGTAAAATATAACGGGGTGGCCAGCTGTTTATTCCTTATTTAAAACATTAAGTTCTAATTTACACACAATAAACTTTATCCTTTTTAGTGTTCAGTTCTACAGATTTTCATAAACATTTATAATCATATAACCAATACATGAACAATTCCATCACTCCCCAACTTTTCCAGGGTCCTTTTTAGTTACTCCTTCTCTCCACCCCCCACCCCTGACAACCGTTGATCTTTTTTCTTTCCCTATAATTTTGCCTTTGCAAGAATGTATTGAATATGTTTTTATTCTCTGGAACATAGAGATAAAATAACCAATACCTAGCTTTGCTGTAAAAGCTTTGAAAAAGGAAGTGTTTTGTACAGAGAGAACTCTTGCTTCTTAGCCCCTGGATCTGAGAAGTTCATTCTCAGAGCAAGTGTTTATTGAGATGTTGTGTGTGCAATACTATGTGAGATACTTGGAACACAACCTTGTGAGGAACAGGTGAGTAAATGAATGGTTAAACTCAGTCTGATAGGTGTTATGAAAGAGAGTTGTGTGAGACTCAGTTGGAGTGGCCCTCAACCCACTCCAGCGAAACTAATCTGGTGGGGGCAGTGGGCGGAGCCTAGGCATTAGCTTTTTTTTTTTTTTTTTTTTTAAAGTTCCTCAGCTTATTCTAATGTGCATCCAGCACTGAGCAAATCCTTGATCTGGAAGAACAAGTATGAATTAGCCAGTTACAGGGAGAGGAACATGTACAAAGAACAAGTGTGAAACAGTATGACATGCTCAGTAGCTATGTATAAGTAGCTATGAGTGGAATATAAATGAAGAAAGTGCTTAGAGATGAAGTTAGGTAGCCTGGGGACAGATCATAAAATGAATTTTTATGGCTTGCTAAGGAGTTTGGGTTACATCCAAAGTTATAGGATTTTCCCCTACCACCCAACTTTTTAATTTTTACTTTTTATTTTGAAATAATTTCAAATTTAGAGAAAAGTTGCAAGAATCTTACATAGAAATCTGTTAACATTTTGCCTCATTTGCGTGCATACCTAGCTCTAAACATTATTTTCTCTCTGTGTTGCTCTCCATCTTGGTAGGTACTTTAAAACAACTAAACCATCTGAAAGTAAGTTGTAGACATGAGTCTTCACCCACAAATACTCCAGCTTGTATCTAAGACCAAGGACGTTCTCTTACAGAAAAATGACAATACTATTACCACACTCAGTATTACCATACTACCTAGCATTGATTTGATAATAATGTGTAATATACAGCTGCAATCAAACCTCTTACAGTGCATTTAGCTGTCATTTCTTCTTACTTTTTTAATCTTGAGTAGTCCTCTTGCCCTTTTTCCTCTTTTCTGTACTTGACATTTTAGAAGAGTCCAAGTTAGTCTATAATCTGGATTTCTTTTACTGCTTCCTCCTTATTAGATTCAGGTTAAACGTTTTTTTGCAAGAGTACTACATAGGTGATGTTTTGCTCTTCTTTTGCATCATATCAGGGGACACATAATGTTGGTTTGTCCCATTATTGGTATTGCTGACTGATCACTTGGGTAGAATGGTACCTACCAGTTTTCTCCATTATAATTGCATCTTTTCCACTTAGTAAGTAATTTAGTACGCATTGATGATTCTTGCCTGAGTCAATTACTGACATTATTGGTTGCAAAGTGAAAGTTTTAAGATCTTAAGTAGTAGAGAATTACAATTGGAATTGCATTTTACAGAAAACAATGTTTACAGTTTTGTGGAAAACAGATTGGAGGGAGCCATGCTGGGGGCAAGGAGACCAGTTCGCTTCCATATACATGTCACCTACTAATGGTACAGTGGCTGCTGTGATGGCGATAGAGAGAAGGTTGAAGTGTTTGGATCTCCCTTTTCTGTTACTTCAAAAATCATTTCATAGCCTACACGTATTTAACAATTTAGTCATAATTCCCTTGTGTATATATATGTGTTTATTTAAAGGAATCAAAATTCTATTGGTACAGCTAAAAGTTTCAAAACACTTGAAAAATTCTGTATATAGGTTAGATAAGTTGTTGATTTTTGAAACAATAACTGTTCATAGTATCACATTGTCAGGAAAACTTTTTAAAACTGAGATTTGGTCAACCTCACTCTTTCATTTTAATTTTTTATGGCAGTGTAGTATTCCAGAAGTCCAACAAGAGAATATAAACAATCCTCAAGACCTAACAGGTATGATAATCTGCTTCAGTAGAGTCTTAGAACCTAATATTATGTTTTTTATTGCCCATTTGACTATGGAAAAACAAAGCAGTTTTTGTTGGTCTATGATGGCCTTAAATTTAAAAAAACAAAAAAACTTGAAGTATTTTGTATATAAGTTTTGTTATTCAGAATTATAAATCTTAAAAAAAAAGGAATTATAAATTTTCTCCATAGTGAATCATCTTTATCCTTTACAAAATTTTTATTTATTTGTTTCTTGAGGGGTATAATTTAGTTTTTTATTCTTCGGGATAAGTTGTCATGAGACTTTTTAGAAGTGAAATAAATTAATGATTTTCTGTCATTTCATGGTTCAGCTTTTCATTACTAACTTTTAAACTTTGATAATGAATCTAGTTGCTAATGTACATCAAGAAGGTGAGGATGAACAAGCATTCATTTTAACTCTGGTGGAAATCCCAACCAATGCAGTAGAAGAATTTGCTGATACCACTATGCAGTTAATGCCAAACCCTTTACTGCCAGCCCCCATATTGGTCAAATCAGTGAATACAGAGGAAAGGGGGGACATGAGGTAATGAATCAACTAAACTGTTTTTGCTACGGGGAAGGGGTGCTTTATGAATTGAATAGTATTGATTGAACAAGCCATTCACCAACATTATTTGTAATTGTCATGGAGATCTTATTTAGTAATTATGTGGTAAATTAGAGAAGAAATTACTGATTTTATATCTGATAAAGATGCCATTTAAATGTATAATATAATACTTTTGTATGAAACTTTTGGTATTTTAAGTATTTTGAAAGCTAAAAAAATTTAGCAGTCTGAATCATAAAATAGCATCTGTTAAAGGTTACTTTGTATACATTTATATATTTTTAAAATTCTGAAATAAATATACATTCACAGAAAGTTGCAAAAATAGTACAAAGGATACATTTTAAAATATTTTTGATATTTATTTTAATTCTTTGCTGTAGAATTCTTAAGTTGTATTTTAATAGTCATTGGTTAAGATGCTTTATTGTCTATGAAGTAACATTAGAAATTGAAGCCTTTTATATTAGGAAGAGACATTTTAGACTAAAATTTAGCTTTACTGACAAAGAAAACATTATTTTTATGCCTCAGATTTAATTCAATATTATGGAACTTAGGTTGTGAGTTTGTAAGTATGAATGGAGCTCAAAACTAACATTTTTGTGGCCATGGCCACGTATATATTAGTTACTTTGAAGTTTTTTGGCAGTTTTCATTGGAATAGCTCAGGCTTTAACCTCATAAAATAACTAATTTAATGTGTGTGTATTTTCTATGCAGTATCAGTTTTCCAGTAACTTCAGCTGGTCAGGATGACATGTGTTTATCTAATTCTGGAAGAGATGATTCTGAAAAGCCTCCTGCTAATTTGGATCTTGTATCTAGGAAGAGATTTCATTGTAGGCTTGACGAAAGTGACCATGTTCCTCCTGCCAAAAAAAGTTCACTCACTTTAAGAGATGATTGTCAAAAATATACCTCTGAGGTAAGATGGAATCATTAAGCAAGTAAGACGGCCATATTGCAACGGATCTATTTTTCTTTTTCCTTTAGACTCTTTATATAAAGATAGCTCTAGGGGCTTCCCTGGTGGCGTAGTGGTTGAGAGTCCATCTGCCGATGCAGGGGACACGGGTTCGTGCCCCGATCCGGGAAGATCCCACATGCCGCGGAGCAGCTGGGCCCGTGAGCCATGGCCGCTGAGCCTGCGCGTCCAGAGCCTGTGCTCCACAACGGGAGAGGCCACAACAGTGAGAGGCCCGCGAACCGCAAAAAAAAAAAAAAAAAAAAGATGGCTCTAATACGTTTTACCATAAATAATCCAGATAAAACCAGTTTTGGATTTTTACTTTCAACCAGTTCTAGGTGAAAATTGATGGATATTAATCAGAAAATCCATTCCCAGCTCGGTGTCATTGGCTAAAAATTAAGCTGAAAGCATCATACAGATGTGGATCTTGGCTGTACCACTTAACAGCTGTGGGATCTTAGGCAAGATTCTTCACTTCTCTGAATGAGTTCCCTGCTGTGTAAAATGGTAATAGTGATATCATCACTACCATTATCATAATGCTTAAAGTTTCCCATTGCTCTTAGGAATAAAACCAGAACCTCTAAGGCACTGTTTTTGTTTGGCTGTTTTCTGTGTCTAATCTCATCTTGTGCTGGTCTCTGCCCCGCTAGCCATATTGACCATCTTTCAGTTTCTCAAATGCACCGTACTTCTCATGTCCCAGGCTTTTCTTTTGCTGTCTCTTCATTTATGAAACATTCCCTTGCAAAACACATACTTCTTTAGCTCATTCATCACTACCTCAGGGACGCCTGACAATACAGTGCAGATTCAGTTACCAGCCACTGTGTTGTAAGTTTCTTAAGCACCCTCTTGTTTTTGTTTCTGGTAATCATAAGTTACTACACTATAGAACAACACTATGGAAAAATTAGAATCTATATTCTCAAAGGGACAGTTGAAGACCAATAGTCCTTAGATGATAGTAGACAACAGAGGCGGTGTATTCTGCCATATCTGATAGGTTAAAAAGTGGTATCCTGGAATAGTTTTTAATTTCTCTTATTATGAGTAAGGTTGAACATCTTTTCATACGCTTAAGAACCAGTTGTATTTCCTTTGACGTGACTCTATACTCTTTACCCATTTTTCAATTGGGTTTGTTGATCTTTGTCTTGTAGATTTGGAGGAACTCTCTGTTTTGTATGTCTGTGATATGAGTTGCAAATTTTTTTTTCTCAGATTGTTGTCTTTTAATTCTACTTTTTGTGATTTTCTCATACAGACTTTTTTTGCTAAACTTTTTAATGTGAAAGTTTTCAAACATTTAAAAAGGTAGACTGGCACGTATAATGTATCCCTATGTATCAGTCATCCTGTTTCAACATTTTGTCAGCATTCCATGCAGACACTGTTTCATTTTATTTTAAAAGTATATTTAATGACATGGAAAAAAGATCAGAGTACATCATTATATGCAAAACTAGGTCACCAGTTTAAAATAGGCCATTTAAAAAATGATAGATATACATTGGTGTGACTGAATATATAAGAAAAGTATGTATAGTGTCTCTTGGGCCTGTTTGTGGCTTTTATTTTCTAAACTGTTTTCAGCATTTTAACGATAAAAAATTGCTTATAAATAGCCGAAGTTATAATTTTAAATTCTAGAATGTATATACACTGTACTCAGACATGCAAATACTTTTTTTCTGTAATCAGATATATCAGTCTTTTGGGGAATTCCCTGGCATTCCAGTGGTTAGGACTCGGGTGCTCTCACTGCTGGGACCTGGGTTCGATCCCTGGTAGGGGAACTAAGATCTCGCAAGCCGTGCAGCATGGCCAAAAAAGAAAATTTTTTTTTATTAGCCTTTTTTTAAAAATTAATTTATTTTTGGCTGCGTTGGGTCTTCATTGCTGCGCGTGGGCTTTTTCTAGTTGCAGTGAGCGGGGGCTACTCCTCCTTGTGGTGCACGGGCCTCTCATTGCGGTGGCCTCTCCTGCTGCGGAGCACGGGCTCTAGGCACACGGGCTTCAGCAGTTGTGGCACGTGGGCTCAGTAGTTGTGGCACACGGGCTTAGTTGCTCCGCGGCATGTGGGATCTTCCTGGACCAGGGCTCGAACCCGTGTCCCCTGCATTGGCAGGCGGATTCTTAACCACTGCGCCACCAGAGAAGTCCCTATTAGTCTTTTTATGTATAGCTTATGGAGTGTGTTATACATTGAAGGTCTACCTTGAATTTAATATAAATTCTTTTAATTAATATTATTGATTTGTATAGAATTTATTTTGGTTTTAAGAACAGTGGAACCAACTTAATTTTCACCAGATGCCTATTCGTTTGTCCCAGCACCATTTATTGAATAATTCATCTTTTGTCCGCTGATTTAAAATTCTACTTTTGGGGACTTCCCTGGTGGTCCAGTGGTTAAGGCTCAGAGCTTCCACCACAGGGGGCAAGGGTTCAGTCCCTGGTCAGGGAACTAAGATCCTGCATGCTGCATGGTGTGGCCAAAAAATAAAATAAAGGTGTATTTTTAAAAAAAAAAAATGAAATTCCACTTTTGTCAGATATTAAATTCCCATACATATTTGGGCATATTCCTGAACTTTCCTTTCTTCTTCATTGATTTACCTATTTGTTCTGGGGCCAGTATCACACTGTTTTAATTATTGTAGCTTTTAAGTGCTTTACTATCTTAAAAAGGGATAGTCTGGGGGTTTCCCTGGTGGCGAAGTGGTTAAGAATCTGCCTGCCAATGCAGGGGACACGGGTTCGAGCCCTGGTCCAGGAAGATCCCACATGCCGCGGAGCAACTGAGCCTGTGCACCACAACTACTGAGCCTGCGTTCTAGAGCCCGCGAGCCACAACTACTGAAGCCCTCATGCCTAGAGCCCATGCTCCGCAAGAAGAGTAGCCCCCACTCTCCACAAATAGAGAAAGCCCGCGCGCAGCAATGAAGACCCAATGCTTCCAAAAGTAAATTAATTAAAAAAAAAAAAGGGATAGTCTGTCCCTCTCCCCAACCCCCAATACAATTTTCTTCTTTTTCCAAGTTTTTCCTAGTCGCTTACGTTTTTTCTTTTTTCTTGGCTGTGTTGGGTCTTCGTTGCTGCGCGCAGACTTTCTCTAGTTGCATCGAGCGGGGGCTACTCTTCATTGTGATGCACGGGCTTCTCATTACAGTGGCTTCTCTTGTTGCGGAGCACGGGCTCTAGGCGTGCAGGCTTCAGTAACTGTGGCTCGCAGACTCTAGAGCGCAGGCTCAGTAGTTGTGGCACATGGGCTTAGTTGCTCAGCAGCATGTGGGATCTTCCTGGACCAGGGCTAGAACCTGTGTCCCCTGCATTGGCAGGTGGATTCTTAACCACTGTGCCACCAGGGAAGTCTGCTTATATGTTTTAAAGTTTATATTAATTTCAGAATTAGCTTATTCAGAGCTTAAAAAAAAAAACCCTATTGGTACTTGTGTTAGGATCATACTAAGTTGACAGATGAACATAGAGAAAATTGACATCATAAATGTGATGTTGAATCTTCCTGTCCAGAAACACAGTGTGTCTTTCCAATTGTTTAAGACTTCTTTTGTGTCTGTCTCTCAGGGGTATTTTAAGTTCTTCTTCATATAAATCTGGTACATTTCTTATTGGATTATATCTAAGAATTTTATCTTTTTTGTTGCTATTATCATTGAGTTCTTTTTAATCTAGAGAGCTTTACTGAATTACCCTCATTATGTGTAGTAATTTTTCAGTTGGTTCTCTTGAGTTTTCTTAGTAAACAGTCATATCATCTGCAAATATAATTTTAATTATTCTCTTCTACTTTTTACACCTTTAATTTCTTTCTTTTCTAATTATATTGGGTAATATAACTTTAAAAAATCAGAAAATAGTCCTGATAGTGGACAACTTTTTCTTATTCCTGACTTTAATGGGAATACTTCCAGTGTTTATGAAGTGGGATGCTGCCTTTCGGATTGCAATAGTTGTATTTTACGGTGTTAAGAAAATGCCTGTCCAATTTTACGGGTTTTTTTTAAGAATGATATTATTGGACACTTTTCCTGCAAATAGAGAGATGGTATTATTTTTCTCCTCAAATCTGTTGATTTTTATTAATATGTTTTCTAATATTAAATCATCTTTGTATTCCTGAAACAAACTTTTTTTTTTTTTTTTGGCTGTGCCTCCAAGCTTGTGGGTCTTAGTTCCCTGACCAGGGATTGAACCCGTGCCCTCAACAGTGAAAGCGTGGAGTCCTAACCACTGGACCGCCAGGGAATTCCCAGACAAACTCTATTTGATTGTGATGTTTTAGTCTTTCGATGTGCTGCTAAATTATGCTTGTCATATTTCATTTGATATTTTTGCACTGATTTGAGACTGGTTAGTTGGTGTCAATATGATGCTTGATTTATAAAAGGCATTTGGAAGCTTTCCCTCTTCTGCTATGCTGTGGAATAATTTAAATAATAGTTGCAGTGTCTTTTTCATAAATGTTTGGTAGAATTCCCATAAAACATGTCTGACCCTAGCTTTCTGGGAAATACAGGTTTTCTTTACTTAAAAAAGAAAGAAGGAAATAAAATTAAGAAAGAAAGAAGGAAATAAAATTAATTTTATTTGACAAATAGATTTCTAATTTTTTTTTGTAAATTTTCTTAAAACAGGTGTGTTCAAAGGAATTACTAAATGTTTTGGAGAAAACAGGTGAGTAAAATAAATTTTAATGTGGTTGCATTTTGCTAAGTACCCCTGATTATTTTTGATATATCTTGTTTAAATTTGGGATTGAAGCAGAGTCTTGCTCATTTTTCTCTAAGAATCACGCCTTTATTATTAGAGGTTTTTCTTCCCTTCTGAGATCTTAGATTTGGCACTTTGGTGGCCATGGAAAGCTACTTTCATCCTGTATTTAATAGAAAATCATATAGCTCCAGGATTTCCTGTAAAAGCTCAACAACTACATTTAAGGAATTAGAAAGCTGGGTATTAAGGAGTTTTTATAGGTCCTTAGTGTTATCCTTTTTTGTTTTTAATTAATTTTTATTGGAGTATAGTTGATTTACAATGTTGTGTTAGTTTCTGCTGTACGGCAAAGTGAATCAGTTATATATATGTATAACTGATACATATGTATATGTATAACTCCACTCTTTTTAAGATTTTATTCCCATATAGGTCATTACAGAGTATTGAGTAGAGCTCCCTGTGCTGTGCAGTAGGTTCTTATTAGTTATCTATTTTATATATAGTAGTGTGTATATGTCAATCCCAATCTCCCAATTTATCCCTCTCCCTACCCCCTGCCCTTTCCCCCTTGGTAACCATAAGTTTGTTTTCTATATCTGTGACTCTATTTCTGTTTTGTAAATAGGTTCATTTGCACCATTTTTTTAGATTCCACATATAAACGATATCATGTGATATTTGTCTTTCTTTGTCTGACTTAACTTCACTCAGTATGACAATCTCTAGGTCCATCCATGTTGCTGCAAATGGCGTTTTTCGTTCTTTCTTATGGCTGAGTAATATTTCATTGTATATATGTACCACATCTTCTTTATCCATTCCTCCGTTGATGGATATTGAGGTTGCTTCCGTGTCACGGCTACTGTAAATAGTGCTGCAATGAACATTCGGGTACATGTATCTTTTCGAATTATTGTTTTCTCCAGTTATGTGCCCAGGAGTGGTATTGCTGGATCATATGGTAGCTCTGTTTTTAGTTTTTTTAAGGAACCTCCATACCGTTCTCCATAGTGGCTGTGCCAATTTATATTCCCACCAACAGTGCAGGAGGGTTCCCTTTTCTCCACACCCTCTCCAGCTTTTATTGACTGTAGATTTTGTGATGATGGCCATTCTGACCTTAGCTTTACCCTTAATTAGAAAGTGATCACTTTTTCATTTTGCTAGTTCAAGAAATATTTATGGAGAAAGCTTTTCTAAGTCAAAATATATTGATACAGCTATTTTACATCTGAAGGTAGAAGCTGTTACCATAGCTTTTATCCATTATAATATTCCTAATAGTCCACTAATTTTTAATTTAGCTTACTCTTATTAGGGTAGGTTCATGATAGAATATCATGGGTTTTCTTCTTCAAATATTGCAATTTAATTGGATGTATTAATTTCCATATGTGTGCTTACCATTTATTTTCTTTTTTGAAGGAGAGTCTTACAAGGGACAAGGTATCTTCCCTACCTCAGGAAACACACATACAATTCCAGAACCTCAGAAAGAGCAACTTGAACCAACTTTTCAGAGTATCAGATCTAAACCTCTTGATAAAATAACAGATACACAAGAAAAGAATACATCTCAGTTACCTCAGGATGAGATAGGGGTGTCTGATAAGGAAAAAAGAACTTGTGCTGCTTCTAAGTCTGAACAAATGGATAGCATCACATCGTCTTCAAAAACCCCACTATCCAGGTATCATGAGAAAATCTTTAATAAATGTTTCTCTCTCTCCATTTTTCTCTCTCAGTATATAAATATAACCTATATGGAATAGGTGTAACATGTATAACGACTAAGTCCAGTACTAAGGATGGTGTTTTGTAATCATACCCCTCTGTCAGAAATGTAAAGGGAAGGGGTGTCACCAAAGGAAATACAGTAAGGTCAGACACTTTTGGAGGACATTGCGTATGACTAGAGCTTAACTTTAAGTGCTGAAACTTTGATTTTAGATAGAAAATCTTTAGAATTTAGTATTGCACCCTTTCTTTTCCAGATTGTTCGTGGTTATTATTTTAATAATTATTTATTCTACCATACAGTAGCTGCCAGTGCAGACGTAGATGGTCTGAGACATAGGGCTAACATCAGAAGTAGCTCTGGAGGTTGTTTTATTGAAGTCCCAAATACTGTGTGCGTTTTTCTCTCTTGTGGCATACCAGAGAGGTAAACCCTGGCTTTCTCCCTATAACACTAAGTGTGGAATTTAAGCCCAAAGCCAGCCTCTCCCACATTATTTCCTCATACTCTAGAAGTGAGTCTTCTGGGTTATGGATAACTATTGGCTTGTTGGCAGCATTCAAATCATTAACGTGGAGTTGGTGAGTTGGAGAGGGAGGACATGTACTAGTCTCCACTAAAGGAAAGTGGGGGAAATGACATGTATAACTTGAAAAGGCATATTTAACGAACCTGTGTTTTTGTTATATAAACTACATCTTTTCTGGCGTAGAGATGTGCTGAAAATAGAATGAGGGTAGCATCATGGGGGTTTGGGTTAAAACAGTTGAGAAGCAGTATTCTAGAACAAGGGTCAGCAAATTTTGGGGGCAAAAGATCATGTAGTATATATTTTAGGCTTTGTGGGCCATATATCTCTGTTGCAACTACTCAGCTACTCAACAGATATGTAGTCACATCTTTTTACATATATGGTTACATATTACATATGTGGTGTGTATATATATAATATACCACATATGTAATATGTAACCATATATGTAAACAGATGAGCATGCTGTGTTCCAGTAAACTTATTTATAGAATCAGGTGGTGGACTTCACTTGGCCTGTGGATCATAGCTTGCTGACCCCTGCTCTAGAGCCCTTCTACTCAAAGTGTGGTCCTGGCACCAGCAGCAGGGACATCATTTGAGAACTCAATAGAAATACAGGACTTAGGCCCCACTTCCCCACCAACTCAGTCAGAATCTTCATTTTGATAAGATCCCCACGTGATTTGTATGCCTTTCAGGCTTGAGAAGTACTGCTCTAGAGTAAGCTTTGACCTTTGTCACAAATATACATCATGGCAGAGTGATATCAGTACTTAGTGTATCAGTATTTAGTAGGTGTGCCACTCCTGTGGTATCATACCTGCCATTTTAGCATTCATGGAAAGAAGTTGGCATTAAGAATGTGTCTTCCTGGGACTTCCCTGGTGGCCCAGTGGTTAAGACTGTGTGCTTCCAATGCACGGGGCATGGGTTTGATCCCTGGTCGGGGAACTAAGATCCCACATGCTGGGCGGCGTGGCCAAAAAAAAAAAAAAAAAAAGTTTATACAGATATAGATGTCCTATAGAACTTGGCACATTCCTGCTTTCAGCTTCTTTGCTGCAATATCCTGCCTATGAAAAATTTAGTGAATAAATATTAAAAAAAAAAAGAATGTGTCTTTCTGGATATTGTTGAATATCTTTACATTTGCATTTCTAGACCTGGCAGAAGACCCCTGGGATTTTTGTCTTTAATATGTTCAAAGAATAGTTTGGAGTCTGATGAACCTACTCAGGTTCGTAGCAAGAAACGCCTGAAACCTCTTATACCTGTATCAAGACAGAATCTGAAAAGATCTAATCCGCTCAATACAAGCCAGAAAAAAACTCAAGAGTCCTCTGATCTTCCATCTCCAAGTGTTGTTGTTAATACTCAACCTAAAAATATTGATAGTTCAGCAACTCAGGTATGTGATAACTACTCTTTGTTTGTTTATTTGTGTAGAATGGGTTGGATATCAGACTCAACTTGGAAAAACATGGCAATTGTATTTTCATCTGAATATCAGAAATTATTGCAGAGCAACTCCACTCCATCTCCTCCCTATCCTACCCCACTGTACTGGAAGAAGATAAGGTGTTGAATTAGAAAGTTACAGCTAGTTTAATATAGAGCCATTGAACTAACCATAAATGGACACTTAATTGCCATTCCTTTACTGCAGAGACCCTTCTGACCTGTGGAAGCAAAACAAAGCAGTGCTTGCATTTTATTTCCTTTGGGACAAATGTCATGACACCTACAAAAATTCAAGGAACAGTAAAATTAGAATTCGTTTGCATGTTTCATTTCTGTGCACTCTGAAGCTGTAATAGCAGGTACTGGGGCAGAAAATTTTGTGAACTTGTATCAAAGACTTTGGAAGAACATTGGGGTGACTTCAGATCTCAACAAGGAAAAGGCTGGTGACCATCTATTGGATAGCATGAGCCTCAAAGGAAGGAGTCCTTTTGTAAAGAACATTTTTAACGTTTTAAAAATATTTTAAATTATTTCCTACAACTATATTCTGAGACCAGGATTTTATGAGTCTTTATTATTATTTGCCAAATTACTTTGGAGAATAGTTGTAATTACCAGCAGTGTAACAGTGCGGTTTAATCACATTCTTGCCAGTCTGAGATATTACTCTTTAAAATACATTTGTTTTTCTTATTTAATATAATGGTGGTGGGGTGTTGGAAATGTCATTTCATTTTTAAAATTTGCATTTCTTCAGTTATTGGTGAGTTGTGTTCTTTCCCATATATTTACTAGATTTTCTGATTTTTTTTCTTTTTTGTTCCCATCTTCTGCTGATTTATAGGTTTGGGGATCTTAGTAGTTTTCTTACCAATTTGTATGAGATCCTTATGTATGTAAATAAGCCACGTACCTTTTAGCTCTTTACTGCAAGTATTTTTTCCAAGTTTATTTACTTTTTTAAATTTGGGGGAATTTTTGTTATACATAACTTTTAAATGTTTAGTCAAATCCATTACTTGTTTCTTTGCAATTTGTTAAATTGCTTTTATGATGAAAAGTTTTTCTCCAGAGGTATAAAATTTTAAAACTTTAACTCTGTTCATGGTTATTGACTTTGGTATGTAGTGTGAGGGAAGAATTTAAACTAAATGTTACCCTCAAATTGCTTCTTCAGTTTTTTGAGTAAGCAATATATTCCACATGTCTTAAAATTCATAACCTACAAAAGAGAGTTTATAGGAAAAAGTTTCCCACATCTGTCCCTTAGCTTCCTAGTTCCTCCTTTCCACAGGTATATGGTATTATCAGATTTTGGTTTACTTTTCCAGAGACATTTTAATATACACAAATATAAACATTTTTCTTCTTTTTTACATAAATAATAGTGTATCAGTCTCTGCTTTGCTTTTTTCACCTAATAGTATGTCTTGGAGACCTTGCAAAACAGTAGATAAAGGGCTTCCTCCTCTCTCTTGCTCTCTTTAAAAAATTTAAATTATTAACTTCTTATTTTGAGATAACTGTAGATTCACATGCAGTTGTAAACAACTATACAGAGAGATCCCATCTACCCTTTACCCAGTTTTCCCCAGTGGTAACATCTTACAAAACTCTCCTATAATATCACAACCACTATATTGCATTGCTGCAGTCAACATACAGAACAGTTCCATCACCACAGAGATCCTTTGTGTTGCCCTTTTATAGACACACCTACTTCCCTCCCGCTCCCCACTCTCTCTCTATCTTCTGGCAAGCTGGTTGCCATTAAATTCGTCATTGCAAGAATGTTATATGAATGGAATCATATATTTGGGATTGGCGTCTTTTCACTCAACGGTAGTTCCCTAGACAGTCATCCAGATGATTTTATGTATCAAATAGTTTGTTTCTTTTTATTTCTGAATAGTATTCCATAGTATGGATGTACCAGTTTTGTTTATTCATTTACCCACCAAAGGACATCTAGTGCTTGCTTTTATGAATAAAGCTGTGAACTTTTGTATACAGCATTTTGCGTGGACATAAATTTTCCTATTTTCAGGACTAAGTGCCCTCATTATTTTTAATGACTACATAATATTCCATTGTTTGGATGTACCATAGAGTGATACTGGCCTCCCACTGGTAGGCATTTAGGTTATTCCTACTTACTACAAATAATGTGGTAACAGCTAACTTATAAATGGACGATTTTTCACATTTATAGGTTAAATTCCTGGAAATAGAATTGCTGTTCTAAAGGAATGATTATTCTTTTGCCAGACACTGCCTGATTGTCCTGCGTAGGGATTATATAAGTTTCTATTCTTATCAGCAGTATATGAGAGGGCCTTTTTCCTTACATTAGCGTATTATCAGTGTTCATTTTTGACATTCTTCATAGACTTAATGAACACATAATGTCTGTGATACAGGTTGTAAATTTTTTTCCCTCTATGGCATTTATCTTTTGATTTTGTGTATGGTGGTTTGTGCCATGCAGACATTTTTTATTTTTACGTATGTGAATTTATCAATCTTTTATGGCTTCTGGCTTTCATGTCATTGCTTCACACTCTCTCTCCCCAACTCTAGGATTATAAAAACATTTTCCCATGGTATTTTATAGTAGATTTTTAAAAAATGTTTTTACATTTAAGTTTATTGATTCATCTAGAATTTATTATATATTGGTGAAGTATAGGTCTGACTTTTCCTTTATGTGAGATAGTTATACAGTTGTCCAACATAATTTATTGGATCATCCAACTTTTCTCAAATTTTTTTGGAAATATCACTTTTATCAGATACTAAATTTCCATCCATATGTGTTAGGGATATTTCTAGTCTTCTATTTCATTGATATGTATGTCTGTTCCTTTGCCAATACCATGCTGTCTTCATTTTTTCTAGATTTATAAGTATGCTAATTTTTTTTTTTTTTTGCGGTACGTGGGCCTCTCACTGTTGTGGCCTCTCCCGTTGCGGAGCACAGGCTCCAGACGCGCAGGCTCAGCGGCCATGGCTCACGGGCCCAGCCGCACCGCGGCATGTGGGATCTTCCCGGACCGGGGCATGAACCCGCGTCCCGTGCATCGGCAGGCGGACTCTCAACCACTGCGCCACCAAGGAAGCCCAGTATGCTAATTTTTGATAGGATTGCTTTAATTTCTGTTATTTCCTTACGTACTGTTCTGTTTCATGGGTCCTTCTATTCTGGTCATTAAAATGTTTTCATTATCGATTTAATAATGTTATGTTTTTCAGTATTTATTTTTTTTCACAGAAATTAGGGTGAAGTAATCATGTGTACACTACAGTCAACCTAATCATGTTTTGTGTTGTATATTTGTTGATTTTAATTTTATTATAACGAATGCTACAATTTTATCTCTTACTATGTTTAGGATTATTTCCTTAATATAACAGCATAGAAATGAAATTATTGGGTCAGTGAGTATAAACATTTAAAACTCTTAATATTTATTGCTATATTGCTTTTCAAACAGATATCGATTTAGAATACCACTATCAATATATAAATGTTATACTGCATACTTATTTTTATTATCTTTTTAGGTTTCTTGTAATCATCCCTTACCGAAAGGAGAATGTAAAGATGTCCAAAACCGGCTACCGGAAGAGGAGCCAATGACAGTCTCTGAATATTTCTTTAGTGATATCTTTATTGAAGTGGATGAAACAGAATAAAAGTCTTCTCTTTTTTTCTTTTATTTTTTCTAAGGCTAGGATTTCCACAGTCAGTTATATCAACAAAGCAGTATCTGGCAAAAAGCCTCACTGGCAATTTTTCTTTAGGTTGATTTTGAATATTTAATAGGCTTGATTTGAAGCTTTTGTAATCAGTGAAAAACATTGCTGAGGTTCCTTTCCTTCTGATTGATTCAGCATTTTGGAAATACCAAGCAATTAAGACTGCTTTCTCAGACAGAAGTAACAGCTCTTGTTTACATTTTGACTCTTCCTGTGTTGAATACACATGGACATCTTGGAATGTTGTGGATAAATGTCTCTGTATAAATCACAGTGCCGACGTATTTGGAGATGGATTGTAGTTAACATTTAGCAAACCTTTTGTGAAGGTTTTTTTCTGTTTGTTTAGTGTTTTTTGGTTTTGTTTTTTGTTTTTTTGGATGGTGAAGGCCTTTTCAGTTGCCTCTAAGTGTGTGAAAGGAAATTGTGAAACTCCACTTTAGTATGGTAAATGTTAAAAACTTTTCTATTATCAGCTATTTGACTGAAAAATGTGTATTTTTCTAATTCATGTTGATGTAACATTAGTCCTAATTGAAGAACTAGTATTTAAACTTACTATTTATAAAGATAAAACATCAAAAAGCTTATTTATTTTTAAATTTTTTATTTAAAAGAATATTCAGTTTTAATTATTTCTACCCCTGAGATTATGGGTAAAGAAAGCATTAACAAATTTATGTTTGCCTCCTTCCCCTCTTTAATTTTAAAGGTATTTAAAGTGATAAAACTAAATTGTTTGGATAGTATATACTTTTTGAATACATTTTTTTCTCATAGTTTAGTATATTGACTTTGTACTGTGAATTTTTTGTTTTTCTTATTTCTTGGATAATCTCAGGATTTGTATGGGAAAAAAATCCTTAAATTTATTTATGAGGCAAATTTCCATACAAAACTCCATCTCCATTACACACACATATGCTCACATACACACATTCCTTTTTTAAAAAACAATTTCTTGGTAGTTTTTTTTCCCCCCCATTAAATTCTCCATGAGGAACTAAGTACTTAGACCTTTATGCACAGAACATAATTGTGATGTTAAAAACAGAAAATAAAATAATAAGACTTTATTAAGTCAGTGATTATCATCAATATGAATTTAAGGGTTGGTTTTAATTTTGAGATTTTGTGATTTACATAGGTAATTCTGTTACCCACCCAAGCAAATCTTTGGTGGTTCAAATTAAACTTCTGAAAGAACAGATTTACTCTTTTATTTGAAAAGCCTTCTGGGTTGGTTAGATCAGGAGTCAGAAACATTTTCTGGAAAATATTTTCGAGTTTGTGGGCCAGATGCCCTCTGTGGTAACTACTTAACTCTGCCACTTCAGTATGAAAACAGCTACAGGCAATACTTAAATGATGGACATGGATGGGTTGGGTTTTTAGTTTGACCCATACATTAGACAGTAGTTTTCTTACCTTAAGGTGCCCATGTCATTACCTATGAGATATTTGTCACTGGAGTTGTGAGTTGTGCCTAACACTTAAACCCTTGATTGCATTATGAAATCAGTATTTCAGTTGGGAAGATATTTTAATGTCTAATTCTGTTTGTAATTTGAAAAAAATGGTGGCCAGTTTTCAAGTTCATTAGTAAAATTGGATTTGGCTTGGCGAGTATAACAGTAATCCTAATTTATGAAAACAATTGATATTAGAGCATTTCTTATTCATTGCCTTATAGTGAAATTTGCAGTTTAAACTTTTTTGTCATAAAGGAGGATCTATAAGGAAATTCTCTATAGATATGCATTTATTTATTTCATGGGGTTAATATGTCACAGAAATCATAGTAGCAAATCACATAGCTATTTTAATGCCCTGTTTTTATAAATTTTAAAAATCTCATATTCTGAAAAGGCTTCTTTCATTTAGTTCATGTTAGTTTGGGTGTTTGGTTGTCATAGCTAAACTATTATTTTATCCCTTGTTTAATATTACTTTTTAACTTTGTTAACATCTGTCTCTTGTTCATCTACAATGAGCTAATTTTATGGAAGATGTAACTTCTTATTGTATGAAGGATAATTTTGTCTTTGGGCATTCATTGTGTTAGAGAATCAAGTCAGACAACTAAATTATCCTACTATTACGTCCTTAAAACTACTCTTGGAAAAAGAAACTTAATCAGTGTATTTACCTTACAAGGTGGAAAGACTTGTTCACACCTGTGTTTAATCTGACTCATGTAAAGATGATGTTATGAAGAATTTGTATTTTATAAATCTTAAAAGAGATATGATTAAAGGTCTTTATTTTTTTCTTGACTTTTCCTCCTGAACACTTACGTCTTAGCAAGTGATCAACATGATGGCTTCAAAGCCTAATTGTTGGTAAATGATTGAGGCACATAAAAATATGAATATCCACTGTTTACCACCATGTTTTTTGAAATAGAAGTGACCATGTATACTATCTTGCTTGAAGAAGTCTTTGACAAAAAGCAATATCTGTCATTGTAAATTTTCTTGTTCTAAAGAAAGCAGTTATATTCTATAGATGTAAATTATGTAAATAAAAGTTATTTTATATTATTTCTGTTGTGTCCTTTTTTTTCAAATTGACTTAATAAAGATATTAATGTGTTAGTGAGCAAAAAATAGTTTTTTAAGTACAGCTTACCCTTCCTTCCTTCCCTCCTTCCATGAGAGTATAGTATATTTGGGAGAATTAATTTTTTTCTTACGTGCATGCTCTGAAGGATATTACTTTGATTTTGCAAGAATAAAAATAGACTTTCCCCCACATTTGGGACATAAGAAGAGTCGCTTACTTTTTTGTTTATTTGCTCCTTATGCAATGAATTTTTGGCTAAAAGAACTCAATCTCTTTTACTCTTTTTTTTCTTCCCACTTTTTTTTCTCTGTAGAGAAAGACAAATGGGAAACTTTAGTTATGGATATACTATAAACCTGGACTTTTTATATGGTCAGTTGACCTTTTATTATGGTATATAAGGATTTTACTTTCTTACAATTCTCCTCCTCACTCTTTTCCTGCTTTCTCCCAATGTTAATCACAATTTGGGGTTAATCCATATTCAGTATTTGTACTGTTTTAATTGTAATTTTTCACTGCTGTACCACCTAATGAACTAAGATGGCATTTCCTTTCTGGTACAACTTTTTGTTTTTCTTGGAATTAAGAAGTGTTTCACTTTTTCATTTGCTTTGGGTTTGTTTTTGAACCTGTGGCTTAACTTTCAACATCCTCTGGCAAGTCTGTTTATACTTAGTTATAAATGCTCTGTTTATACTTTTCACGTGGTCAAGCTGTCAGATAAACTGTTTCCTTCTCCTTTTTTCCTGGAAAACTTTATGGAGCTCTTCCTTCCTGCTTTAATCTGGACTGAGGCTTCACAGGTCTCCATGTGCAGTGCAGCTGCCATGCTGGGACTTCTCTGAATTCCCTACCCATCTTTTCTGGTTTGGATTCCCTATTCTGGAGCCAGTGTCATTGTCTTTCTTGAGGAGAAGCACATCTTCCACTGTTTACTGCAAAAGGTGCATGGATGATAACATAACTTGAGACTTTACATGTCTGAGAGTTCTTTATTCTACTCTCTCACTTAGTTGGGCTCTGAATAGAATTCTTGAATAATTTGAAAATAATTTCCACTTCATTTCAAAGTCATGCTCTGGTTATATTCTGGTTTTCAGTGTTTAAAAATCTTTTGCCATTCTGATTCTCTATCCTTCGAATGTGGCCTATTTACATATTCTTTGACCCTGGTATTCTGCTCAGTAATGTGCACCCACCCTTTCCTGCCCCTACAT
The DNA here is from genome assembly GCF_951394435.1 of Stenella coeruleoalba. Classification (NCBI taxonomy): domain Eukaryota; kingdom Metazoa; phylum Chordata; class Mammalia; order Artiodactyla; family Delphinidae; genus Stenella; species Stenella coeruleoalba. The sequence goes on from NC_137148.1 coordinate 55,669,840, forward strand.
TCATGCTGCTGGGCATGTATGTCATGGGCGTTTTTAAATATGGAAACTCATTTCCTTCCCTTCTGGGAAATGTCCTTGCATTATTCCTTTGATAATTTCTCTCTTTCACTTTCACTGTTCTTATATCTGGAATTCCTATTAATCAGATTTTTAAATCTCCTTTACATGTTCCCTAAGTTATCTTTTCTCTGCTATTTTCCATTTCTCCACCCCCTTCTCTCTCTCCTCATTTTTTTGTTTGCCCCTTTTTTTGCGGGGGTGAGATTTTCTCAATTTTTACTTCTATTGGAGAAAAATCAAGTGTCAATTCCTTTGTAGAAGTAACTGTTAGTCAAAAGCCGTAGAGAGAAGGCGAAGAATCTTTTTTTTTTTTTTTTTTTGCGGTACGCGGGCCTCTCACTGTTGTGGCCTCTCCCGTTGCGGAGCACAGGCTCCGGACGCGCAGGCTCAGCGGCCATGGCTCACGGGCCCAGCCGCTCCGCGGCATGTGGGATCTTCCCGGACCGGGGCACGAACCCGTGTCCCCTGCATCGGCAGGCGGACTCCCAGCCACTGCACCACCAGGGAAGCCCAGGCTAAGAATCTTGATGCTTCTGATTAACAAATGTGCAGAATCAAAGTCACAGAATGTGAATCATCCTTTGACTTAGTTCATAATTTTAAATCAACACAGTTTTCTGCAATGAACGTTTTTAAGGCATAATTTACATTTAATAAAGTACACAGATCTTAAGCTTTCAGTTTGATTACTGACAATGTATACACCTGTGTACCACCCCACAAGACAAATAGACATTTCCATCATCCCAGAAAGTTCCTTTAAGCCCTTTCCCCACTGCCACCCACAGATTAGTTTTGCCTGATCTTGAGCTTTATATATATATGCAGTATATGATCTTGAACTTTATATTATGTATACTTTTGTATTTGTTTACTTTTGCTCAACACATTTTTGGGATTCATCCATTTTCGTAGCGTATCAGTAGTTCCTTGTTGCTAAGCTGTATTCCATTTTATCCATATACCACATATGAATATACCATAATTGCTATCTATTTTCCTACTGATTGTTTCCAAATTTTGGCTCTTTTGAATAAAGATACTATAAATATTGTTGTACAAATCTTTTTGTAGACATGTTCTTATTTCTCTTGTGTAAATGCCTAGGAGAGGCACATCTTTTAGATTTATTTTTTAAGTACTTGATGTTCTCTGATGCCTTTATAAATGGTGTTTTTTAACTGCTTATTTTCATTTGTATGTTTATTGATGGAACATAGAAAAACAGTTGATTTTTGTATTGCAGTTAAGATTTTAACAAATGGGGAATGCCCTGGCAGTCTAGTGGTTAGGACTCCACACGCTTTCACTGCAGAGGTCGTGCGGCATGGCCAAAAAAAAAAAAAAACTAACAAATGTACTTTCTTCTTCTTCTTCTTCTTTTTTTTTGCGGTACGCGGGCCTCTCACTGTTGTGGCCTCTCCCGTTGCGGAGCACAGGCTCTAGATGCGCAGGCTCAGCAGCCCTGGCTCACGGGCGCAGCCGCCCCGCGGCATGTGGGATCCTCCCGGACCAGGGCACGAACCCGTGTCCCCTGCATCAGCAGGCGGACTCTCAACCACTGTGCCACCAGGGAAGCCCTATACTTTCTTTTTTTTTAATTAATTTATTTTTGGCTGCGTTGGGTCTTCGTTGCTGCACGTGGCTTTCTGTAGTTGCAACGAGCGGGGGCTACTCTTTGTTGCGGTGTGCGTGCTTCTCATTGTGGTGGCTTCTCTTATTGTGCAGCACAGGCTTCAGTAGTTGTGGCTCACGGGCTCTAGAGCGCAGCCTCAGTAGTTGTGGCCCGCGGGCTTGGTTGCTCCGCGGCACGTGCTATCTTCCCGTACCAGGGCTCAACCCACGTTCCCTGCATTGGCAGGAGGATTCTTAACCACTGTGCCACCAGGGAAGTCCGCAAATGTACTTTCTCTAGCATCCTCTCACAGCCTGGCCCTTGGAGCTATTAAAGCAAGATTTTTTTTTAAAGTATTATAGGAATGCTCTTTGTTCTTAGCAAACAGACTTAGAAACTGAATTATGATGATAAGATAAACAGGATAAATATAAACAAGTAAAAATTTAAGTAACTATAACATTAAATAAGAATAAAATGTAATGCCAATGGGAAATATTTGCTAACCTCTCATTTATTTAATAAATTTAAAGGCTAGTAGAGTATCTTATCTCCTTAGAACATCTGTTTTCCCATCCTTTTAATAATTTCTCCCTAGGGAATTCCCTGGCAGTCCAGTGGTTAGGACTCCCTGCTTCCACTGCAAGGGGCACACGTTCAATCCTTGGTTAGGAAACTAAGATTCTGCATCCCGCGTGGCACAGCCAAAAAAAGAAAAAGAACTTTCTCATTAAATGGCTAATTAAACTCTGTAACCTCTAGCTTTTGTTACATTTTCTAGACAAGGAATTCTTATTTATTTATTTATTTATTTGGCTGTGTTGGGCCTTAGTTGCAGCACACGTGATTTTTGTTGCGGCACATGGGGTTCTTCGTTGCAGCATGCGGGCTCTAGAGCGCATGGTCTCCGTAGTTGTGGCACACAAGCTTCTTAGTTGTGGCACACGAGCTTAGTTGCCCCGTGGCATGTGGGATCTTAGTTCCCCAACCAGGGATCGAACCTGCGTCCCCTGCATTGGAAGGCTCTTTCTTAACCACTACCACCAGGGAAGTCCCTCAGCCAAGGAATTCTTGATTTTATATTTTTTTCAAAAGCTTTTTAAAATTTTTTCATAATCCTGGTCTTTGATGGATGCAATATATTTTCATTTCTCCAAGGATGTTATAGTTTCTTCTGTTCCTTGCCCTGATGGTTTCTTTTTTGTTTGTTTGTTTTTGTTTTCTTGGTGGTAGTGGGTGTCTTTTTCTTTTCCTTTTAAACATTTCTTTCTTTCTGTTTTTTTTTTTTTTTTTTCGTATTGAAAGCTTTCTTCAGAGTCCAGAGTGTTAACCATTATGGAACTGCAACAGAAAGCTTTCTTCAAATGCCCATTGATCCTTGGCTATCCATGCATATGTTAGAGAAAGTCTAAAAAAGCTGATTAGGAGCTTTTTACAAGCTTATTGGAGGGTAGGTAGGATATGTCAGTTTGTAGGTTACACTGTAGGTCAATTTTCTTCTTTTTTGTTTTTTTTCTTTTCTTTTTTTTTTTTTGCGGTATGGGGGCCTCTCACCGTTGTGGCCTCTCCCGTTGCGGAGCACAGGCTCCGGACGCGCAGGCCCAGCAGCCATGGCTCATGGGCCCAGCCACTCCACGGCATGTGGGATCTTCCTGGATCGGGGTATGAACCCGTGTCCCCTGCATCTGCAGGCAGACTCTCAACCACTGCGCCACCAGGGAAGCCCCAATTTTCTTTTTTAAATGTTGCTTTTTTTTTTTTTAATTGGCTGCACTGGGTCTTAGTTGCAGCATGCAGTATCTATTTCCCTGACCTGGGATCGAACCTGGGCCCCCTGCATTGGGAGCAGGGAGTCTTAACCACTGGACCCCCAGGGAAATCCCTGTAGATCAATCTTCCAGGGAGTTTTTTCACTGGAGAACCTCAAATGTCACTTTGTAGATCTTTTCTGTAAAATGGTAAGGTTTCTCTAGACTCCCTTCTATATAAATCTGGTAGCCAGCATTTTGGAACTGGGTGGGAAAAGAGACTTGAGGGGAGGGGCTCTCTTGATTTGGCCTTCAGACTGTCACTTAATCTCTCTGGTCTCAATTTGGCACTTCACCAGTGCCTAGTGTCCCTAAATTTGGAACATTTCAGATTCAGTTTCTCCAGGGAATATATATCTCCTGGACAGACTGGGGGGTGGAAACCTGGGGTTTTAACTACTTCTTCTGCAAATTTTCAAGTAGTTCCACCATTTCTTGGTCTCTACCACCTTTCTCCACTTCTATGCACATATTTCTCTGTACCTGGTACCACCAATTCCTGGTACCACCAATTCTGAGAGACAAATTGACTTGTTACTTGTTTGTATTTTCCACTGCAAGCACTTAGATTTCAACTTCCTTTATTTTGCCAAATTTATTATTCCAATTTTTGCCTATTGTCTTTATATATCCCCTAGTTTAATTGAAGGTGGGATATGAATTATTTTTTGTGTTCCTTTGTTGCTCTGGGATCATTTCTGAGAGAAGGAGGTAAAAAATACCTTTATTTTCATGATAAAAGTTGAATTATTGTATTCCCTTAAAAATGAAAATTAATAAAGAAAAATGTAAAAAGTAAATCTGAATACTACGGACAACTGAACACCAACAAATTGGATTATCTAGATGAAATGGACAAATTCTTAGAAACAAAACCTACCAAGACTACATCACAAAGAAATAGATAACCTGAATAGACCTATAACTAGTAAGAAGACTAAACAGTAATCAAAAAATCTCCCCACAAAGAAAAGCACTGAATATGACGGCTTCACTGGTGAATTCTACCAAACATTTGAAGAAGAACAAATACCAATCTTTCTCAAACTTTTCCAAAAACTTGGAGAGGAGGGAACACTCCCTAACTCATTCTATAAGGCCAGCATTATCCTGACGTGAAAGCAGGACAAAGACGCTACAAAAAAACAAAACAAAACAAAAAAAACCCCCAAAAACTATAGACCAATATCCCTTATGAACACTGATACAAATATCCTTAATAAAATACTGGCAACTGAATTCAGCGGCATACTAAAAGGATTATATATCATGACCAAGTGAGGTTTATTCCTGAAATGCAAGGATGGTACAACATAGAAAAAAATGATCAATGTAGTTCACAACATTAACAGAATGAAGGAACAAACTTCACATGATCATCTCAATTGATGCAGAAAAAGTAGATGACAAAATTCAAACTTTTTCATGATAAAAATATTCAACAAACTAGGAATAGAAGGAAACCTCCTTAACATCATAAAAGCCACATGTGAGGGACTTCCCTGGTGGCGCAGTGGTTAAGAATCCCCCTGCCAACGCAGGGGACATGGGTTCGAGCCCTGGTCCAGGAAGATCCCACAGGCCGCGGAGAAACTAAGCCTGTATGCCACAACTAGTGAGCCTGTGCTCTAGAGCCCGCAAGCCACAACTACTGAAACCAGCTCTCCGCAACTACTGAAGCCCACGCGCCTGGAGCCCGTGCTCCGCAACCAGAAACCACCACAATGAGAAGCCTGTGCACCGCAACGAAGAGTAGCCCCCGCTCACCACAACTAGAGAAAGCCCGCGCGCAGCAATGAAGACCCAATGCAGCCAAAAAAAAAAAGTCACATGTGAAAAACTCACAGCAAGCATTACACTCAATGGTGAAAGGCTGAAAAGTGTTCCTCTCAGACCAGGAAAAAGGCAAGGATGTTCACTTTCACCACTTCAATTCAACATAGTACTAGAAGTTTTAGCTGGAGCAATTAGGTAAGAATGAGAAATAAAAGACATTTAAATTGGAAAGGAAAAAGTAAAATTATCTCTATTCACAGATGGCTTTTACAAAGCCCTAAAGATTACACACACACACACACACACACACACACACACACACAAAACCTGTTAGAATTAATAAATGAATTCAGCAAATTGGCAGTATACTAACTTAGCATGCAAAAATCAGTTGCATTTCTATACACTAATAATGAACAAACTGAAAAGGAAATTATGAAAACAATTCCATTTACAATAGCATCAAAAAGAATAAAATAGGAATTAACCAAGGAGGTGAAAGACTTGCGCAATGGAAACGAAAAAACACTGCTGAAAGAAATTAAAGAAGACATAAATAAATGGAAACACATCCCATGTTCATGGATTGGAAGACTTAATATTGTTAAGATGTCAATGCTACCCAACATGATCAACAGATTCAATGCCGCCCCTATAAAAATTCTGGCAGTTTTTGCAGAAATAGAAAAACCTACCCTAAAATTAAGATGGAATCTCAAGGGATCCTGGATAGCTAAAAAAATCTTGAAAAAGAACAAAGCTGGAAGACTCACACTTAATGATTTCAAAACTTACTACAAACCTACAGTAATCAAAAAACTGTGTGGTACTGGCATAAAGACAGACATACAGACCAATGGAACAGAATACAGAGTCCAGAAATAAATCATTGCTTATGAAATAATTTTTCACAAGGGTGCCAAGACTATTCAATGGGGAAAGGACAGTCTTTACAACAAATGATATTGGGAAAACTGGATATCTATATACAAAAGAATGAAGCCACACCCTTACCTAACACCATATACAAAAATTAAATCTAAGACTTAAGTGGACCAAAATAAGATTAATTTTTTCTCACTGTCCAGTGGATGAGAAATTGTGAGGAAGCTCAGATTTGTTATAGGCAAAGTTTTAGAAGTACGTTATAATTGTACATCTAAGTTGTAATTTATCACTATTAGAATTTTTATTTACTTGTTTATGTTCTCTCCGCTTTATAAAAGAGGACACTGCCTGTTCTCCACTGTATTCCCCGCTCCAGAAGAGCACTTGGTAGGGGACATTAAAGACATATTTGATTAATGAATGGTTATCCCCTTAAAGAGTTTCTTAGGGCAGCTTAATAAGCCTGTTCAGTTTCCAGCTCTCATATAAGGATAAGCTTTTTCAAGCCCCGGAACACCCTTCGTAGCAGCAGGGGAAGAAGAAAACAGCACATAGAAAAAGCACAGAGGCCGACAGCAAGCAAACTCAGCCGCAGCTCCTAAGCTCAGCATCTCGGGAGACCGGGAGGACGCAGAAGGGTCGCTCCACCCCGGGAACCGCAACGCTCCGGGGCTCGCGATGGGACAGGCCTCGCGGGGCTGCACTTCTGTCCCTTATTCGCTGAATTCAGGGGTCGTGGTGCTCAGCGCTGACCAATCACGGGCGGCGTGCGCCGGCACGTGCCGAGGCTGGCCTCAGAATCGGGGAGGTTTCAGGCGGGTTGGGACTGCAAAGGCCTGGGCTGAGCTGTATCCCGAAGCGTGGGAATTGGAGGGGAAAGCCGCGGCCCCGGACCGGCGCAGGCCGCTCTCTCACGCTCCTTCCTGCCTCTGTGCCTGCTGCCATGTGGGCCGCCCCGAGATTAGCTTTGCGGCGGTGCGCCCGCGCCGCTGCCCCCGCGCCGCGCGCCTATCATGGGGACTCCGTGGCGACGCTGGGCACCCAACCGGACTCGAGCTCTGCCATCTACCAGGTAGGGCGGGTGAGCGGCCCGGGCCTGGAGTACCCAGCCCGAGTCAGTGATTCCTCTTCACCGACGGCACAAGGCGTTGGCCAGACTGGGAAGCAGGTACAGGGTAGGCACACTTCAGCAGTCGCTGCTGTTTTCTCTGGATCCCCAGTCATGTTTCGGGGACGCACCAGGGGGTCGTGAGGTTTGAAAAAGAAAACAATTCCAAATCAGGTACATTTTAGTTCACTTTTAGCACTGGCACTATACTTTGTATCTTTAAAATCATTGGTTCGCAAAACCAGTGGCTCTCTGGCTTAGCAGTCACCTGGGAGCTTGTTGAATATATGGCTGCCTTAGCCCCACCCTGGACCTTTTCCGTCTCTAGGGTGGGGTCCTGGTGTTTGCATTGTTAATGAAGTTGTTGAGAGGGGAGGGCAGGGCCTTGGTGGCAGCCAGCTTTGGGAACCACTGGCCTAGCACAGCTGACCCTGGGTTGTGCTTACCAGACTTGAAATGGTTGGTTATGTTAATAGAAAATATTTATCTTTAAATGACTTTTCTTGGAATTGGGAGGTATCACAACGTTAAAGAAACAACTCCTGGTTTGTGAAATATCAGAGCTGGAAATTTTCAGTCTGTCCCATGGTTTCTAAGCCTGTACAGATAACATTTAAATTGTGCAAATAACTTTCAGAGAAGACTTTTTCTGGCTGCGCTGCTGCGGCAGGTGGGATCTTAGTTCCCCGACCAGGGATCGAACCCGCATCCCCTGCATTGGAAGCTCAGAGTCTTAACCACTGGACCGCCAGGAGGTTCCCTCAGAGAACACATTTTAAATAATTCCTGCCTTTGGGAAAACAAGGAGATTTTGATTGAAAGGAAATCAGCAGGCTGAGGCAGAAACAGTATCCAATGGGAGACTTCCAAAAGTCTTTAGATGTCCTGGGATCAGGAGAGAATGTTTAATTCAGAAACATTAAGTGGTTACTGTGGTCTAGCCACTATTTTAGATATTTGGGATAGATGTGTAGGAATGGAATCATAATTTTGTGGGGGAGATGACAAGAAAGCCATGCATTGTGATGAGTGATGTCTAAAGCTTAAAAAAGGTGGTTGCACATAGGAGGCAGTGAGTGAGTTGGATCTTGAGTTGGGTAAGAACTGGCCAGGTTCAGGATGGAGAATGGGAGGCAAGATTATACAAACTAAAGGAGTTATGAGAACATAGGTACCAAGTTATGAAAGTGGTTAGTGGGAGTGAGAACTTGGAAGTCCCGGCCAGGGTGAGGAATTCATGGAGTAGATGGGATTGCTTATGCAGCCAGGTAGAGGAGGGAAGCCATGTGTAGAAGGCATATTTAGATTTCACTTTGCAGTCTGTCTGCTAAGATGTTTAAGTAGAGAAGTGGCATGATCCTATGGACATGGTAGAATAATCAGTGTGGCTGCAGTGTGGAGAATGGGTTTCCCACCATTCTGAATGTGGCTTCTTGGCTGGGTGTTCTCTTGGTTGCTGTAGACCTCTGAGTGTTTTCCAGAGCTCCTGTAAGGTTACTTTAGCCAGTTTTGGGTTGTTTTGTGATGTCTCTGTGGGGGAATAAGGGCCTGGAGCTTCCTGCTCTGCCATCTTTTTGAAGTCAGGTCTCGGCTGATGTATTTGATGGTGGCTGCTAGCTAGGGGTTAGGGAGTGTGAGCCTGAGATTATAACTTCTTTCTCTATGTAAAATGTTTTATGTTCTGGTTCAGTCTGTGCACCAGTAATTATCATAAGAAAGTAGCTGTGCTATGGTGGAAAAAGCACTGGCTTAGTATTTCATGTATGTTTAAAAGCTAATAAGCAACATATTTCCATAGGGGGAAAAAGACCTGGTGGAAATGTGCTAAAGTGTCAACAGTGGCCCTTTCAGTGGGCAGAAGAGACATTGTAGCATGTTGCTTTAAGAGTGAGTTTCTGGAGTTGGTGGATTTTGGTTTAAATCCTAATTCTACTACTTGTTAGCTGAGTGACCTTGGACTAATTACTGTATTAGCCAGATTTTGCTTCAGTAATGCTGAGTAGCAACCAATCCCAAGATCTCAGTGTTCAAAAGAACAAGTCTTTATTTTTTGTGCTTGGATCTATGGGTTGGTTGTGGCAGTTCTGCTCTAGGACTGTAGTAGAATCAGGTCTGCTCTACTTGTTTCTTATTCTAGGACCCAGAATGAAGGGGCAGTGGCTGCTGTGGGATGCTCCTCTCGTAATAGAAGGCTGGGGCACAAAGAGGAGAGCATGGAAACACTTTGTCCTTCTTAAAGCCTCTTCTTGCAATTGGTACACTGTCACTTTTGCCCACATTCCACTCATCAAAGCAAGTAATACGGACAGATTCAGAGACTGTGGGGTAGGGAAGTATAATCTCACAGTGAACCTTGGCTAGGATGGGAGGGAAGGAAGAATTTAAAATAAGTAGTACAGTTTACCTTATGGTCTAATATGGCTGCTTAAGCTCCAGCTATTGTGTCTGAGTTCCATGTGCAAAGGAGGAGAAAGGGTGAATAGGTAAAAGGACACCCTCACCTTCTTGTTCTTTTTTTTAAGGAGCCTTTCTAGAAGTCATACCTAACAACTTCTGCTTATATCTCATTGGTTAGAGTTTAGTCACATGGCCACACTTGTCTGAAAAAGGAGGCTGGGATTATTTTATTTTTATATTTTTTGGCCGTGCCATGTGGCTTATGGGATCCTAGTTCCCCAACCAGGGATTGAACCCATGCCATTGGCAGTGAAAGCCCAGAATCCTAACCACTGGACCACCTGGGAATTCCCGCCTGTTCCTTTTTAAAATAGGATCCATTTTCCCCCTGGGCTTTGTTTTTAATTACTTACTGTAAGTAAGTAATTACTGTAATTTGTCAGTAAGTGTAAAACAAGTATTTCTGCATTGGTTGGAATCTCCTCACGATAGTGGTTGAGGGGACAGAAAAAATAAGATGGCATTCTAACCCTCAAAGGGCTTATATTCATTGACAAAAGAAAACAAATACTAGAGATCAATTAAGTTCTGTAGATGTGTAAGGAAGGAAGTTGTTAAAATGAATGGGAGTAGCCAGAAATTGTGTTGGAGATGAGATGGAACATCAGTTAGGCTTTAAAAGGGGGGTGAGATTTGGATAGATGGACCAGAGAGGGGGGTGGTAGTGCAGAAGAGCTTGAGCAAAGACAGAGAGGCACAAATTAATCTTTTTTACACGTTGGAGTTGGCCCAGCACAGAGGCCACACAGGTGGCAAAGTGGCGCAGTGTGGAGGCCACATGGGGTTGGCATGTAATGCTGTTCTCCTTAACCCTTATTATGGTAAAAAAAGTCATTGCTTTCCTATAATACTCTCCCTGTTTTTCTTTGCTTCTGTTTTAGGAAAACTACGAGCAGATGAAAGCACTAGTAAATCAGCTCCGTGAACGAGCACAGAACATCAGACTGGGTAAGCACTCATTTATTCTTCAGTTTATGCTTTTAATTAAGATGTCCCTTATAATTATTCATTTTAGGAAAAACTAGTAGCATCAGGCTTTTGACTCTTCAAGACTGTGCATTTGCTGTTGGTGGGAATGTAAATTGAGGCAGCCATTACGGAACACAGTATGGAGGTCCTTAAAAAACTGAAAAGAGAGCTACCATATGATCCAGCAATTCCACTCCTAGACGTATATCTGGAAAAGATGAAAACTCTAATTCAAAAAGATACAGTGTACCCCAGTGTTCATAGCAGCACTATTAACAAGAGCCAAGACATGGAAACAACCCAGATTTGGTTTAAGATGTGGTATATATATCCACATAAATATATGGGTGTATACTCAGCCATAAAAAAGAAGGGAATATTGCCATTTGTAGCAACATGGATGGACCTAGAGAATATTATACTAAGTGAAGTAAGTCAGGAAGAGAAAGACAAATATTATATGATATCACTTATATGTGGAATCTAAAAAATAATGCAAATGAATCTATATACAAAACAGAAACACACACACATAGGAAACAAACTTGTGGTTACCAAAGGGGAAAGGGAAGGGGGGAGAGATAAATTAGGAGTATGGGATTAACAGATACAAATTACTATACGTAAAATAGATAAGCAACAAGAATTTACTGTATAACACAGGGAACAATATTCACTATCTTGTGATAACTGATAATGGAAAATAATCTGAAAAAAAAATATAAAACTGAATCACTTTGCTGTACACCTGAAACTAACACAATAATATAAATCAACTATACTTTAATTAAAAAAAAAAACGCATTTGTTGGCATGCAGACATCTTATTTTTTCCTATTACTTGGCCAGATTTTCTGCTCTTATAGCACTGCCATTATTTGGGAGAAAGTAGATTTCCCCCAAATCTACTGGATTAAACAAGTTTGGGATTGAACCTGGGCCACGGCAGTAAAAGCACCAAATCCTAACCACTAGACCACCAGAGAACTCCCTCATCCATTTTTAAAACTATTTCTTCTTAAGGTTTTTATTTCAGCCACAGCATCACACTGAAATTTTTGTTTCACTTGAAGCAACTAAACCATTTCCTGTCCATTAGTCATATTCATACTACATACTACATTTTGCATAATTGTGAATTTTCTGCTGTGTCATGTAATTTGGAAATAATTTCTATCTGGGTTTATTGCTAATTAAATAAATGAGATATCCTAAAAACTTTGTAAATTGTCATTTTAAATTTTTAAATTGTGGACATAATAGACATTTTTTTGCTTGGAAGAAATTGCATCATAGGGAGGAATATAAAATATTAATGTATAAACAAGTACCACATCACATTCTATTGTGCCCTTATTGGTATATATGACAATTTAGAAGGCTATGTGACTTGAAACTATTGGCCATGTCCAAAGGAAGAGTCTTAATATATTACAAGTACCTAACTGAGAAGGAACTATATGAATTTTACAGCCTTCATTTAAAAAGAATTCTCCCCAATGTCCTCATAAAGAATCTATTTTATCTGTAAACCTGTGGTTTAAGGGTATTGTTTCATTCCTGGGTATAATCTTATCACACTCAGAGGACAGACTTTCAGTAGAAGTCATTAGTGAAATAATTTAGCAAAACCTTGATAGATTTCTCTTTAGTTTAAATAAAAATGTTTTTTATATTTTTCTCCTCTGAGGATTTTAAGGATGGAGGCAAGGTAATTAATTAATGGCAGATGAACAGAAAGACCATCCAAAGTTGTATATTCACGTGTGTAGGTGTTAGGGAAGAAATAAGCTCAGTATTTTGGTCCTTTGTAGAATTTTGAGGGTGGAAGTCTGGACTGGTTACTCTAATAATTAAGCAACTTTGGTCCAGTTATTTAATCCCTCTAGTAAATTTTCAGTACCTCATTCCTAACTTGAGACTTAGGAGTGGGTCTGTGAATTATAGGCATTATTCATTCCAAGCACACATTGCTGTCTTTTTTTGACTTAATAGATTAATCAAAATTAATTGAAAAGACCAGAAATTAAATCCATTTGGAATATCTTGGTCTCTGTCTTTTGTACTATCGTAGTTTAGGGTCAAAATCAATTAAATCCTGTAAAAGTTACCATGACATGAACAAATAGATATGCAACTCAGTGTGGGACCAGTTGAAGCAAAGACCTCATTCAGATGGCAGTAATTGCTCCCATTCTATCTATGATCTATGACAGTGCAGGGGAGAATTAAAAAAAAAAAGAAAGTGAAGAGCGTAAACTTCGTGTAGCTCCTTCTAAGTTAGGCATTTGTAATATATGAAGAATATTGTTTTGATGATGGCTGTATTTAGTTCCTTTGGATTTAAGTCACAAAAATCCAAATCAAACTTGTTTAATCCAGAAACCGACAACCAAACCATGGAAAGAAAGTGCTGAATGAAGCGGGGGGCTCCAGCCCCAACAGGACTCACTGTCTCTGCCCATCTTCTCTCATTTCAGGATGTGTATATATGTGTGGACTGCATTCTCTCTGGCTTCTCTGTGAGCTGGGGAACTATGTCGCTGGTAGGTCAGGGATTGCATTCTTAGAGTTTACAATCTGAAGGAAAGATCTAGTTATCCTTTCATCTCCGATTTGGAAAACTTTGATGGGTTCACTTGGGTCCCATGTTCATTCTTTGGCCCAGCCACTGTATCCAGGGGGATATAGTACTTAATGGTGCCAGCCTGGACCCATGTCCACCAGGGCTAAAGTGTACTGTGGCTGGCAGCTCCTGGAACTTCATGGTGGTGGCAGTACTGTTTTCAGGAAAAGGGGAAAGGAAAGCACACAGTCAAAAAGCAAAGATGTCAATTACACTGTCCCCAGACCACCCTAATTTCTCTCTAGGGAGAGAGGGGTGTAAGTAGGAGGGTGACTTGTGAAAACAGGGGTAGTGGATATTTGCCATCCTTTTTGACCAGGTAGCTCTCGAACCCCTGTGCTAAGTGTGAGGAAATGGTGTTAAAAAATGACATGAGTTTTTGTCTACTGGGGATGATTCGAGAGGCAAAATATCCTGCTGGTAGGCTTTTCAGAATGATGACTAGAATGATGACTAGAAGCCATCTTGGAATAAGGTCTTGTCTCCTGAAAAAGAACCAAAACCCTTGTTGAGATGAAAGTATGTTTTGTTAGGGAGCAGAATTGATGAATTGATCATTCCCTTTGGATATTAAGACTAGAGGGTTTGAATAAGAGGTGGTAGAGTCCTCCAGCACTGAGCATCTGCTGGGGATGGCAGGTTCTGATCATCTGACGCTCTGGTCTCTAAAGGGGAAGACGACTGAGCAGGGCTCCTTGGGAGGGAAGCCAGGAAAGGACAAAGCCTTCTTCACAGTGTTGCCTGGGACTAGTACTGTTATGCCAGGAAAATGGATATTACACAGATATGTATAATTTAAAAGTAATATATGCTTATGTTATATAATATATATATTATACTTATAGAAATTTTGGAAAATAGAGAAAAGTATAAAGAAGAAAAGAACAAAATATCACCTATCAGTAATACCTCTAAACACATTAAAAAAATTATATTATTCAAGTATTGTTGATTTACAATGTTGTGTTAATTTCTGCTGTATAGCAGTGATTCAGTTATGCATATATATATGTATATATATACACACATTCTTTTTCATATTCTTTTCCGTTATGGTTTATCACAGGATATTAAATATAGTTCCCTGTGCTATACAATAGGACCTTATTGTTTATCCATCCTATATGTAATAGTTTGTATCTGCTAATCCCAAACTCCCAACCCATTCCTCTCCAACCCCCTCCTCCCTCGGCAACCACAAGTCTATTCTCCGTGTCTGTGAATCTGTTTCTGTTCGTAGATAAGTTCGTTTTTATCATATTTTAGATTAATATGTGGTATTTGTCTTTCTGATTTACTTCACTTAGTGTGATAATCTCTAGGTCATCCATGTTGCTGCAAATGGCATTATTTCATTCTTTTTTATGGCTGAGTAGTGTTGCATTGTGTGTGTATATATATATTTTGTCCAGATGTATGCCCAGGAGTGGGATTGCTGGATCATATGGTAGCTCTATTTTTAGTTTTTTGAGGAACCTCCATACTGTTTTCCACAGTGGCTGCACCAGTTTACATTCCCACCAACAGTGTAGGAGGGCTCCCTTTTCTCCGCACCCTCTCCTGCATTTGTTGTTTGTAGACTTTTTAATGATGGCCATTCTGACTGACGTGAGGTGGCACCCCATTGTAGTTTTGATTTGCATTTCTCTAATATATAATTAACGATGTTGAGCGTCTTTTCATGTGCCTGTTGGCCACCTGTATAGACATCCTGACTTTTATTTATTTATTTATTTTAAAACTAAATTTATTTATTTTATTTATTTATTTTTGTTTGCATTGGATCTTCTTTGCTGCATGTGGGCTTTCTCTAGTTGCGGCGAGCAGGGGCTACTCTTTGTTGCGGTGCGTGGGCTTCTCATTGTGGTGGCTTCTCTTGTTGCGGAGCACAGGCTCTAGGCACATGGGCTTAGTAGTTGTGGCACATGGGCTTAGTTGCTCCGTGGCATGTGGGATCTTCCCGGACCAGGGCTCGAACCCACGTCCCCTGCACTGGCAGGCAGATTCTTAACCACTGTGCCACCAGGGAAGCCCCATCCTGACTTTAAAATTCATAAGATTTCCTAAGTAATTTTCAGATAAGAAGGAGTGACAGTGTTTCAGGTTGCTTTGAAAGTTAATCCTTGAAGTTTTCATTTGATAGAACTTGTGATAAATAAAAAGTTGACAATAATGAGTGGACTCTTGTCCTCCGTTTTGTCTTTTCCTTTCTTTCTGCCTCACTGCTACCTTTGTTTCAGATTTCTTCTCAGGGCACCATCTTTGCTATCCCCTTTGGTTCTTGTTGGAGCATGTAGGATTGCTAGTAGTGGCTTAGTCATTTCTGTAGGTGGAACAAGGATTAACCCAGCTGTGTTATTCGTGGTAGCCAGAACTAAGTACTTTGATTAACACAAGTTAACTGAAGGGCTCTAAGTGTTTTGATAGATTCAGAAGTGCTTAGTTTTTCTAAAACTGGGTAATAATTTTATTGATATAGAAAAACACAAGTAGTTTTTGGTGGTTGAAAAGGGGTCTTTTAATGACCTTAAGATAAGGCTTGTGTAGTTTTTTAAAAAATTTATTTTACTGAAGTATAGTTGATTTACATGTCATGTTAATTTCTGCTGTACAGCAAAGTGATTCAGTTATACATATATATACATTTTTCATATTCTCTTCAATTACAATTTATTACAGGATATTAAATATAGTTCCCTGTGCTATACAGTAGGACCTTGTTGTTTAAGGCTTGTGTAGTTTTTGAAAACCTTTGGAAATTCAAGTTAAACTGCATGCAGGTAGTTCCAGCAATGCATATAGCACCGTTGAAGTGACCACAGTTAGACATTTGAGCTGTGCACCCAGAGGCAGACAGCTATGTTGCGACTGCCCCCTGGTGACAGAGATGAAAAGATGCTATAAACTGTAAAATGCTTCCTGATTTTAGGGGTGTTAAAATGTGAACAAAATGTGTGTTTTAAAATCAGTGCAATGTGGTAAATGAGATAGAAGGAAAACATCAGGCTTTTCTGGCTCTGAGTCTGTGAGAGTGGAGATAGTTAAAGCAAAATCTTTTAAGAGTAATGCTTGGAAAACTAAGGTGCTGTGACATTCTGTCTTTTTGTGGTGGTCCACATATCCTAGGCCAGTTTAAATGCCAGAGGAGCTGAATTCTGTGACCTGAGAATCTGTATCAAGGATAGCACTCTTTCTGGTTTTTCCTAATAAAAACAGAATTCACTAGGTGCTCGGAATAGCAAAGTGAAGCTCTAGGCAGAATTAAGAATAGTGTTGCTCTAAGTACTAACAAAACAAAACAAAACACAGATATGTTTTCTTATCTCTTTTTCATCCCACCCTCCCCTGCCATGCTTTTTCCTGCTATCCCCTTAGTGGACGCTTATGTCGCCAAACTCTCCAAAGACCCTCACCCAAGCCTGGTCTTCTTTGCAGTGTCTTAGGTTTATTTTTCTTTAATACTTAACTTTTAAACAGCTTTATTAAGGTATAATTGATATACAGTAAGCTGCATTATTTAAAGCTTACAGTTTGATGAGTTTTGATATATGTATACATCCGTGAAACCGTCACCACAATCAAGACGATGAATGTGTCACTCTCAGAAGTTTCCTCTGCCCTTTGTCACTCTCTCGTCCTCCTTCTCTCCTATAACTATACACACCTCAGTAGGACACTCTGGAGAAAAGAGGAAAGCTGTTTGATTTAATTCATACTATCTTGTAAGGCTTTCCCTCCCAGAATAATTTTCATTTTAAAAGATTAGATGCATGTTACGATTTTCTTGGTTACCTTAAGGCAGATTTAGTCTTAAAAATATACCCTCTACCTTTTCAGAAAAAAAAAAAAATCCCCTTAGACATAGGAAAGTCCTGATTTGAAAATAATGTTGCGCTACTTGGAGGCTTGTTTGAAATCTGTATGAACTTATTTTCTCACCTAAAAAACAAATAGCTTTCTTCAACAGCTGAACATTTCAGTAGACAAGGAGTATATTAAGATGGAATTCTTGGGCAACAGTGAAGGTAAATATATTAAGGTACAATTTTATCGCCTGTTCTGATTATTTACCGTGGTTTGCTGAGAGTGGGTTGTGGATATTCCCCAGGTACCGAACCCAGCCGTTCTCAGGCTGGGTGAGGTTTGGTGTACCCCTCACCTCAAGCAGCCTTACTGGGTTGGTTACCCCAGCGGACTCTTCAGTTATTGTAATTTCCTTTAGTCTGGAGCAATGTCAGGAAACACGGAAGATCATCTCTGATTCAGGATACTAACAAAGGGGGACTTTTAAATTGCTATATAAGGTGTTCAACTCTCTCCTATTTGTGGGCCTAAAAATAGCACCTTTAGCTAAGTTTTTTTGTGCTTATTATGGAAATCATTTCTAAAATAATGCTTTTTACCTGGTACAAATGAACTTAGGAACTTTTCAAATTTCACATAGCATATAGGACAGTGCTAGTATTTATAGTAGGTGTAATAAGTGTGGTGGAGATGAGACAGTATTTGCAATGTATGAGATGCAGAGAAAAGTACTGCATTATTTCCTTAAGTAATTACTACTGAATTTAGAAAATGTATAATATACTGTGGACTCAGGGATAGATTGATTTTTAAAAATGCCAGTTTCAATGATCTGAAAAATTAGCTGTTTTTCACAGGATATGTTAAATTTTTTAAAAAGTACCATATTTTGGATTAAGGGTTATATGTTTTTCTGATATTAAGTTAAATGGAGACCTTATAATGAATTCATCTAATCGAATCATATTTTTTATCACAGGAGGTGGTGAGAAAGCCCGAGCACGTCACATATCAAGAGGAAAACTGTTACCAAGAGAAAGAGTTGACAATCTTATAGACCCAGGGTTGGTACATACCCAAGTGCTGGCTCAGGGTGTTCTCTATTCCATGGTGCTTTCTTAGACAGTTTTTTTTGTTTTTGTTTTGTTTTGTTTTTTTGCTGTGCCATGTGGCTCGTAGGATCTTAGTTCCCTGACCAGGGATTGAACCCAGGCCCTCGGCAGTTACAGTGCAGAGTCCTAACCACTGGACCGCCAGGGAATTCCCATCTTAGATAGTTTTATAAATAAATGATTTTAAATTCTGGTTCTTATCGTAAGATTCAACAACAGATGTTTATTGCGAGGCTACTGTGTGTCAGGTGCTGTTCTAGGTGCTAGTGACACATCACTGAACAAAATAGACAAAGTTCCTTGCCCTACTGGAATTTACATTGTAGCAGGAGGAGATAGAAAATAAACGATAAGTGTCATAAATTATATAGT
The DNA here is from genome assembly GCF_951394435.1 of Stenella coeruleoalba. Taxonomy (NCBI): domain Eukaryota; kingdom Metazoa; phylum Chordata; class Mammalia; order Artiodactyla; family Delphinidae; genus Stenella; species Stenella coeruleoalba. The sequence continues at coordinate 55,688,435 of NC_137148.1, forward strand.
ATGTTAGAAGGTGATAAATGTCATGGGAAAAAGAAAAGACCAGCATACGGGAGAGAAAGATGAAGGTCAAGTTGTAGTTTCAAATGAGGTGGTTAGAATAGGCCTCATTGAGGTGGTGACATTGAGCAAAGATTGGAAGGAGTGAAGAGAGATGGGCTCTGAATATCTGGGGAGAGAGCATTGCAGGCGGAGGGGAGTGTTCAGTGCGAAGGTTCTGCAGTGGGGACAGGTCACAGATGCTGATATGGAAGGGGCTGGAAGGTGGTGGGGTGGCAGGAATACACGGGGGAGTAGCAGGAGATGGGTGATTTCGGTAAGGGTTTTGTAGGCCAGTGTAAGAGTTTGGGCTTTTACTCTGACAGAAATGGGGAGATTTTGTAGGGCTTATCTGACTTAGGTTTTAAAAAGTTATTCTGGCTGTTGTCTTGTGAGTAGACTGTGGGCCTTGAGGGTGGAAGCACCAAGACCAGTTAGAGAGACGGCCTTCCTTGGTGGTGCAGTGGCTAAGACTCTGGGCTGCCAATGCAGGGGCCCGGTCAGGGAACTTAGATCCCACATGCTGCAACTAAGACCCAGCGCAGCAAAATAAATAAATAAATAAACAAACAAATAAATAAATCATAAAAAAAAAAAAGACCAGTTCGAGAGAGAAATGAAGGCTCAAAAGTATTGTTTCGGGAGACATGCACACAGACGCCCAACCTGGAGACAAACACCGCTAACACCTAGTGTGTATCCTTCTACACTGTTTTTATGCAAATATGAATCACTTTTTTTTTTTTAAAGAAAAATGGAATCATACTAAATGTGGTGTTTTATAACTCCCTGCCCACCCCTGTCTCCCGTCCCCCCAGTGTATCCTGAACATTTAAGTGACAATAATACAGTGGTTAAGAGCCTGGTCCCTTATTATGGAGCTTATTAAAACCCAGCTCTGCCACTTACTAGTAGTTGTGTGACCTTAGACAACTGACCTAATCTCTGTGTTTCAGTTTCTTCATCAGTCAGTGGGGATCATAATAGGATCCATATCAGGAGGTAGTTCTGAGGAATGAATGAGTTAGTGTTTCTGAAGCTCCTAGGAGAGAGGCTGGCATGTGGTAGGTGCTACGTAAGTGTTAGGTGCTATTCTCTTTCTATATTAATAAACACATCTGTACAACATCTTTAAAAATAAGAACCTAGTGTTCCTTTGTATGGCTATACTGTATAAATCCCCAGGGTGGTCACACTAGGTTTTTCTTTTCTTTTAAATTTATTTTATTTCTTTATTTTTGGCTGCATTGAATCTTCATTGCTGCACGTGGGCTTTCTCTAGTTGCGGCGAGCGGGGGCTACTCTTCGTTGCGGTGCGCGGACTTCTTACTGTGGTGGCTTCTCTTGTTGCGGAGCACAGGCTCTAGACACGCGGGCTTCAGTAGTTGTGGCGCACCGGCTTCAGTAATTGTGGCTTGTGAGCTCTAGAGCGCAGGCTCAGTAGTTGTGGCACACAGGTTTAGTGGCTCCGCGGCATGTGGGATCTTCCTGGACCAGGGCTTGAACCCGTGTCCCCTGCATTGGCAGTCGGATTCTTAGCCACTGCGCCACCAGGGAAGTCCCCTAGATTTTGTTTTTGCCATTCTTTTTGTAGATTTTATGTCCAACACGCATATTTGAAACATTGCCCCATTAAAGAAGAAAATTTCCTTTTCCACGTGTTAACTGTTTAAATATGATTTTTTGAAAAACGACATTAATTCAAGCAACATCTTTTCTTCCGTTCAGGTCTCCATTCCTGGAATTATCCCAGTTTGCTGGTTACCAGTTGTATGGTGATGAGGAGGTCCCTGCCGGTGGCATTATTACAGGCATTGGGAGAGTGTCAGGGTGAGTATTCTGCCCGCACTCAGCCATGTGGTTCAGGAAGCAGGCCGAAGAGGCAGGGTGTCCAGCACTCACTGCTCTGCATGTGAGCATGTGAGTTTTATGCTCGTGATATTATTTAGGACTGAGGCTTCCTACCCAGACATGTGTTAGATTCATCTGTGGAGTGTGTGCATTTTAGCTGTTGAGATTCCATGGAGGCAAGGGCCAGGGCAAGACTGATTTTATCTTTCCACTAGAGCTGCTCTAGTGTTGGATAGTATGACTGAAAAAGAATTCGCTCGTTTAAAAGGTGTAAAGTAGTACTTCATAGTAATTGAAATTGACCTTTCTTACATAATCATATGGTTGAATATGGTCAGCACTCTTTCTCTGGCAGATGATAGATGTGCAAACTAGTTAAAACCAAAAAAGAATTTATTGACTCTCTTAACTGATGAGTCTGGGCCTAGCTGGGTCGAGGAGCACAAACGGTGTTACCAGGTCACAGGCTGGGTTTTGGTTTTGTTCCTAGGCAGGCCGAGCTGGCCACAGGCATCCCCAGCTTCTGCGCTCTAAGCTTAGCAGCTGCAGTGGGCTGAGAGCTCCTGAGGGTGAAGGCCTGGGACCAGAGCCCATTGCTCAGCCCACGGCGTGGACGCTGAGTAGAAAGGCCTGGTCCTTGTGCTCACATCTGAAGATGGGCTTTGGGGTCAGTCCCGCTAGAACCTCAGGGATCAAAAATAGAGAAAGGGCAGTTTCTGAAAGAAAGTTTAGTTTTGTTGCCAAAATAATAGATGCTGGGTAGGCAAAACCAATAGATGTCTAATACAGTATTTTTGTGGACTAATTTTATTTCTCATTCTGTAACATGTCTGTGACCTTTTAAAAAGACAAGTGAAAGTGGTTATGTCTCTTGTCCAAGGTCGTATATATAGCAAGTGGCAGAGTCAGAATTTCAGCCTAGCTTTGTCTGACTTCATAGTCTGGGCTCTTTCCTGTACCAGAGCTTCTTAAACTTTTCTAGTGCAGCATCCCCAGGACGGAGGAGTGACCATACTCTGGAGGTGTGGGGGGTATGGCCCAGCACCCGCCAAAGCCTAAATTCCTTTTGAAGTCTAGTTTGTTCAATGTTAAAGTCATTAGAAATGTACATCCCACTCTATAAAATGTTAATTATAATGTGGGAAAAGGCTTTATATATAACCTAGTGAATAAAATTGATGCTCAAAGGAGAGGAGCCACATACCCTAATAAAAGAAGTACAACACTACCTGAGGCTGTGTGCTCAGTTGCTGTTCTCTACTTCATTTTCAGCAAGGATTCAATAAGTTTCTTTTTAGAATTCTAGAGAATATAAAGTGAGGTAACAAAAACATCATAAATATAAAGATTAAATTTTGTAAAGACCACACTGTTCTTCTCTCCAGTTTCAAGTGAGCCTCTGATCTTTGGGTTTCCTGGCAATACAAAGCAGGCTCCCTTACTGGCCCTCTTCATTCACTTCCCTGCTTCCTGCGTGTTACTTGTGAGCCATGGTACCTGACAGGCTGGTTTTGGTGAGAAAGGGCACCACTAATGTCTCATTATAGTATATGCTTTCAGACTACTATTTTAAAGTTTGTACCTATTGTTCCTTTAAGCAAGATAAGTGTTGTACTTTAAACTTCTTTTAGTTTTATAGAAAAGCATATGGCAGTGACATGAAGAAAATATGAAAAATAAATACTTTTGATGGATCAGTTTTCCTTTTTGAAAATTACCTTCCTAAAAGGAAATTTTAAAGGTTTACCATGTGGGATTTTCTCACCCTGAGACTTGGATTCCTTGTTGTTGTATTATCTTGTATTATCTTGTTAGGACCCCTTCCTTCAAAGAACCATTACAAAATGTGGCTTAGGTTGTTAGTTTTCCTCTACTAATATGGGGTGATGATTCTTTAAAAATCAAGTTAGAGTTTGTAAACTTATTAAAAGTGATTCATTTTATATAAATAAATATGTGAACAGTGATTAAAACTTTTATATCATAAGATTGTCTACTAATGGCTGTCCCTGGGGATATGTACTAGAAATTGCCAGGCTGTATTGGGAGTGTCTTGTAATGAGATGCAATTGGTCTTTACTTTGAAGAACTCTCTCACGTTCTCTTTCCGATGAAATTTCTGCCTTTCAGAGTAGAATGCATTATTGTTGCCAATGATGCCACTGTCAAAGGAGGTACCTACTACCCGGTGACTGTGAAGAAACACTTACGGGCACAAGAAATTGCAATGCAAAACAGGCTCCCCTGCATTTACTTGGGCAAGTCACGAGAATTGTAAAATAAACTGTTATTAGCTAGAAAAATAATAAGATTGTTTAGAAGACTATATATATATGACGTTATCAATGGATATTTTTAAAAAACTGTTGGCTTCTCTTATAATTACAAAAGAGATGCACATTCTTTGCTAAAAACTCTGGGAGAAAAAGTAAACAAGCACTACCCATAATAACATCACTGAGGAAGAATCCCTGACAGTATTTTGGGATTTGCCATTTTTTTCTCTACATGAGTGGTGTTTTTTTCTTCTATATATTGGGTGGGCCAAAAAGTTCCTTTGGTTTTTGAGTAAAAATAAAAGACATTTTTCATTTTCACCAAGAACTTTATTGAACAATGTATTCACCATTTTGTTCCACTACCTTCTGCCATTTTTCAGGCAACTTCATAATTCCATCTTCCCAAAACTTTTAATTTTTTTAAGCAAAAAACTGTTCCAGGTGCTTTTTACAGTCTTCCAGGGAATTAAAATTTTTTCCATTAAAAGAATTTTATAAAAACCTAAATAAATGGAAATCCGAAGGTGCAATGTCTGGTGAATATGGTGGATGAATCAGAACTTCCGAGCCTAGCTGTAACAGTTTTTGCCTGGTCATCAAAGAAGCATGGGGTCCTGCGTTATCCGGATGGAAGGTTATACCTTTTCTGTTAACTAATTCGGGACGCTTTTCCTAGAGTGCTGCTTTCAGTTGGTCTAATTGGGAGCAGTACTTGTTGGAATTAATCGTTTGGGTTTCCAGAAGGAGCTCATAATAGAGGACTCCCTTCCAATCCCACCATATACACAAAATCACCTTCTTTGGATGAAGACCAGCCTTTGGTGTGGTTGGTGGTGGTTCATTTCCCTTGCCCCACGATCGCTTCCGTTCCACATTATTGTACGGTATCCACTTTTCATCGCCCATCACAATTTGTTTTAAAAATGGCATGTTTTCATTACGTTTACGTAGAGAATCGCATGTAGAAATACAGCCAAGAAGGTTTTTTTCACTTAACTTACGTGGAACCCAAACGTCAAAGCGATTCACATAACCAAGCTGGTGCAAATGATTTTCAACACTTAATTTGGGTATTTTGAGTATGTCAGCTCTCTCCCGTGTGGTATAACACTGATTGTTCTCAATTAATATCTCGATTTGATTGCTATCCACTTCAACTGGTCTACCTGACCATGGACCGTCGTTCAGCAAGAAATCTCCAGCACGAAACTTTGCAAACCACTTTTGACACATTTGATCTGTTGCAGTGCCCTCTCCATACACTGCACAAATCTTTTTTGCATTTCAGTTGCGTTTTTACCTTTCTTGAAATAATAAAGCATAATATGCCGAAAATGTTGCCTTTTTTCTTCCATCTTCAGTATTAAAATGGCTACACAAAAATTCACCAATTTTGATAAGTTTTTTTTTAAAATGCACTGCTGATATGACAACTGTCACAATACAATCTAACAAAATTGTTTCGAATGAAGTTAAAGTCAACTAAGCACTAGTTAGAACCATGTTGTGGAAAAAAACGAACGAACTTTTTGACCAACCCAATATTTTGTTTTTCTGTTCACCGTAATGGGTTCAAACCATGAAAAAATAATAGCTAATATATATGGGTCTCTTGAGTGCCAGGTACTAGGTTAAATGCTTGATTATGTACATAGTTTGAGCAGATGTAATTTAAAGAAATTTAATATTCAGTGAAAGTAAATTTATATTTGGAATGAAAGTACATTTAAATCTAAGGATATTTTTAAAAAGACATAAAAGCAAGGCAGTTTAAAATTGGTACTTCCTGCATATTGGCTTAAATTGGTTTGTAAAAACACCAGTATATACTGTTCATTTTTATGGCTATTTGAACAGGTACTGATGAGATTTTTTTCTCCTATGAAAGTGAATTTACCTCGTTGATTCAGAGTGTGAACTGCATTGCACATATAGAAAACAGCAAATGAGGCCCCACTGCTTGCAGGTGCTGTGCCCAACACTGTAGGGGATGCAGTGAAGAGTATTGTGTTGTCCCCGTCTTTAATGTATTAAATATCAGTAGAAGACTTAGTGGTTGCAGGCAAGAGTGATAGGTATAAGACTAGCTAACTTTTTGTAACGTTCACTCTGTGCACTCACAGTATGTGCTGAGCTGAGTGCTTCACATAAACTATTTCATGTCATCCCAATAACAACCCTATGGGATAGCCACTGTTACCTTCATTTCACTGGTGGGGAGACCGAGGCAGTAGACTGGTTCGGAAACACACCTGTGATCACACAGCTGTGAAGTAATGAAGCTCTGTTTTGAACTCAGCTGACATTCTTATCCACCACTGTAATCTGCAGTAAAAAGAGTACCAGAGGCAATGTGCAATAAAATTATCACATGAATTCTGTAGATGATTTTCAGATTGTTTTAAAAGAGAGAAAGATCCAATCTTAGCTGAACTGGTTAAGGAGTTTTGGTGTTTCTGGGGCTAATCCTCAAGGGAGATAATGTCCTAAACATTTCAAGTGGAATTCTGCACAGGGGTAGGAGAGCCTAATGTGTTTGAAGAAAACAGTACATTTTGGGGGCTGTGTTGAAAGATTGGAGAAAGAGGCTGTAGAAGAGTTTAGAAAGATAGGGCAAGTTTTTTGCGAATGTAATTAAGAACTGATGTTTGGGCTTCCCTGCTGGCGCAGTGGTTGAGAGTCTGCCTGCCGATGCAGGGGACACGGGTTCGTGCCCCAGTCCGGGAGGATCCCATATGCCGCGGAGCAGCTGGGCCCGTGAGCCATGGCCACTGGGCCTGCACGTCTGGAGCCTGTGCTCCGCAACGGGAGAGGCCACAGCAGTGAGAGGCCCACGTACTGCAAAAAAAAAAAGAACTGATGTTATCATTGAGATAAGTCTTCCTGTGTGTAGCACGTTTTGTTCATTGAGATGTACTTATTTCTCTTCAGTTGATTCGGGAGGAGCAAACTTACCTCGACAAGCAGAAGTATTTCCAGATCGAGATCACTTTGGCCGCATATTCTATAATCAGGCAGTTATGTCTTCTAAAAGTATTATACAGGTAATTTCTCATTAATGAGACGTATTGCTTTTTGCATCAAATGTCTTTGCTAACCAGGTAGTCTGAGATGACTTAAAACAGAATTTGTTTTTTTTTTTTTTTTTTTGGCTGTGCCATGCAGCTTGCAGGATCTTAGTTCCCTGACCAGGGATTGAACCCAGGCCCTTGGCAGTGAAAACATGGAGTCCAAACCACTGGACCGCCAGGGAATTTCCAGAACAGAATCTAATACAGAATTTAGTCTTTTTCCACAGAAAGCATCATAAAGATATCTCCAGTCAGATTCATCTGCTAAATATGGGAATACTGTTATGCTATAATAAAGGTTATTTACCAAAGGAAAAGAGTTTTTAAAAAGAATGAACACTGAGTAAAGTTGCTTTTTTAGGACTATACTCTGGAGGAATTCTAGTATATGTATGAGGAGACATGTACAAGAAAGTTCCTTGTAGCATTGTTTGTTATAGCAAAAGATAAAGAACAAAGTAAATGCCCATTCATAGGAGAGTTATAATAGTTACTGGCTGTTAAAATGAATGAACTAGAATTGTGTGCGTCAACAGAAATAAGTCTCAAAAAATATGTTGGGTAAAAAAAAAAGTGTAGAATAAATGTACAGCAAATTGCTATGTATGCAAGTGTTAAATATGTCAAATCTATTATGTATAAACAGGTACATGGGAATGATAGACTCAACTTTAGAACAGTGGTTACCTTTGAGGTGGGAGGGAGGAGGAGAATAAAGGTCAAGTAGGAGGTCTATAGAGGCTTCAACTGTATCTGAAATATTTTATTCCTTTAAAAAAATTCAGAAGTAAGTTTGACCAAATGTTAAGATTTATTAAGACTGGGTATTAGGTAAAGAATATTTATTTTACTATTCTAATCTTTTTTGTATGTTTGAAATACTTCATAATACTGCTGCAACTCCTTTGTTTTGTTATTGAATTTCTTAAGTTTGTAGTATTTTTATTAGTATTCTAATTAATTAGTCATCACTTGCAATTACTATCTCTCTTCTTTATAATCTACCACTACAATGTGTTGTTATTATTTATTATATATTTTACTGTTATGTGGCGACCTTGCGTATATCTATGCTTTGTTTATCTAAATAGAAACTTCAGCTTTGCTCACTTTTGCACAGATGGCCCTTGCATCCATTATCTGTTATGAGATTCTTATTGTGATCTTTTGTCTTATAGGGGAAATTAGCCCATTTAACCTGGTATTATAGTTTAGCTATACGAAACTTGTATTAGTTTCCTAGGGCTGCCGTAACAAATTACCACAAACAGAGTGGCTTAAAATAACAGAAAGTTATTCTCTCAAGTTTCTGGAGGCTAGACGTCTGAAATCAAGGTGGTGGCAGGGCTGTGCTCCCTCAGAAGGCTCTAAGGAAGATTCCGTTCCTTGCCTCTTTGAGCTTCTGATGGCTCCAGGCGTTCCCTTGGCTTGCGGCTATGTGACTCCAGTCTCTGCCTTGGTCTTCCCATGGTCTTCTCCTCTGTGCCTTCTCTCCCTTACAAGGATATTTGTCACTCGATTTAGGGCACCCCTGGGTAATCTAGAGTGATCTTATCTGAAGATGCTTAACTTAATTACATCTGCAAAGACCCATTTTTTTCCGAATAAGGTCACATTCACAGGTTCCGGAGATTTAGGTGTGGACAAATTTGGGGCGCAGAGGGGCACCATTCAACTCACTGTAGACCTCTGCCACCTTGCATGCTTAGTCTGTGCTCTGTCTTTCTCTTCATGTAGCTTTTGTGGGACTATATAAAACGTCAGCCAACATCTAACAGATATTTATGGAGAAGCTACTCTAAGCCAGGCCCTGTACTAGATGAATAAAACCAGGTAGGGTCTCTGCTCCTGTGGAACCTGAAGCTTGAAGTGCTTTAAGAACTAGGTCTTTTTAAAATTAAAAGTGTCCTTATAATTTTGAATAAGCAATATCTGCTTATGATAAAAAAATCTAAAATATCTAAGGGGCATTTGACTGAATGCCTTCAGTTTGCCTATTTAATTTTTGTTTCCTAAAAATTTTAACATCAGTATTTCTTTAACTGAGCCACTTCTCAGCATTTATTTTTTCTATTTCACCCCAATAGGAAGTTTGTGGTTGAGGTTTGCCTTCTTATATTCTCATGAACTTCGTGGAATTAAAAAAAAAATCTAATTGTTATTGTATCCTAGTGTCCATGGTGCCTCTTCTCATCTTTTCCCCAATATATGAACTATAAACCTGATATCGCCACTGAAGCTATTGCTTCGTACTTTACTGAGAAAGTCATATGTGAGCACTGTTCTATTAAAAACAATACTGCTTACTCTGTCTTTTTTTTTAATCCCAGGAAGAATTGTCTCTCTTCTCCAAGACTAGACTTGTCATTTATAATCTTAATACTGATCCCTTATTTGTGCTTCATCATTAATCCTCTTTCTCTCTTTTGCTTTAATATTTCACATCCACTTAATTTTTTTTCTCACAGCCAATAATCATGTTGACTTCCTCTTTTTTTTTTTAAAGGAAAAAGTAGCAAAAAATGATGCACAAAGAAAAGGACCTTTTCTAGCTTCTGCTGTTTTTGAAGCTTCTCTCCCTCCCTGGATTACCAGACTTCTTAAGGATTGGCCCAGCATCTTCGTTCCTGACCACTCACTTTCCTAAAAACCTCGCTGCCCTCGGAGGGTCCCACTAACCTTAACCTCCTAGAGATTCTTACGCTGTACAACCTGTCGGTTTTGTTATTGTTCCCTTTCTTGAAATTCTCCTTAGGCTTTGTGCCACTGGTTTCCTTCTTCTCCCACTCTCTTTATTTAATCCTCCCAACCCCATTCAAGAACTTGTCCTTAGTAGTTTAATAAAATCTAATGACATACCTGTCAGTTCCATGATCATTCTCTGGTCCTGGCCTCCCTCCACCTCCACCTACGCTTGGGGTTCTGTTGTTTGGTTAGATTCCCTGCTGGTACCAGAGGCTCAGAGTAGACATTCCGTATTTAGCTGCCCCTGCTGATTTGTTCCTTCACCCATGTTTCTGTGTGCTGTTGATGGTACTTCCTTCTTGCTCTTTTCTCTAGGATTGAAACTTTGATGTCATCATTGACTCTTCTCTGATTTTTCCCCTACTTAATCCTTTTAGGTCAGAAATATATATCTTCCTTATTTTTGTACCCCTGGGAGCTCCTTTGATGCTGGGTAGATAATCAATACATAGTAAACCTTTGATGAATCAAGTCATGTTGGTTTTTACCTTTGGATTGGTCCTCTCCACTCCATTCCTACTGCCATCACCATAGTTAGTTCAGGCATTTTCTGTCTATTGTACACATTACTATAAGGTTATTCTTTATCTAGTTCCCTTATTCCAGACCAAACTTCACAGCCTGATACTTAAGACCTCGTGTGATCTGGTTCCAACCTAACTTTCTAGCCTTACTGATCATGCATTGTAAACTGCCGTCAGTCTGAAGCGCTTGCTATTTTTCATGTGCATCGTGACCTTTAAGAGTTTCTGCTCAGGTCCATGCCGGATTCTCTTTCCCCCAGTCCTTCCATATGGGTTGATCTGAGTCTCCAACCCATTTTCCAAGGTGCATCTCAGATGCCACCTTTTCCAGGAAAGCTTCCCAGAATCCCTTACCGGAAGTGATCTTCCCCCCCGCCCCAACTCCCATAATTCTTGAGCTATACCTTACTAATGGCATTTATCCCTTTTATCTAGACATATCCTGACTAATTTCCTTTACTAGACTCTATGCCACTTGAGATTAGAGACAATATTGGATTGTTTATATCCCAACGCATTTACTTACCTACTTAATAATTTATTATTTGAGTGAAACTCCTTAATAACGATTAAAGTGATACCTAACATACTGAGTAGTTCTATTTCCTATATTTTAATGTATGTTTATTATTATTATTATTACCATCATCATCATTATTTTTGGCTGCGCCGCATGGCTTGCAGGATCTTAGTTCCCTGAGCAGAGATTCAACCCAGGCCATGGCAGTAAAAGTGCCGAGTCCTAACCACTGGACGGCCAGGGAATTTCCAACGTATTTTATTATTTATTTAAGACTTTGGTTTAGGTGGACTGCTAGCAATTTTTTGTATTTCCTACATAAAGCAATAACTGTTGTATAACTGCAGTTATGTTACGTGTGCATTTTGATAGTGAGCACTAGCTTCCCTTACTTGTTCAATCGCTATTCCTCCCCAAGGTTGGTTTTTAGTTAATGTTATTAACCTTGCCCTTTGTAAGTCCATTTATCCACTGATTTCTAAGAAGTATGTCTCTTGACAACCATATCTCTGTTTTTTCCTATATTTTTGCAGCTGTAAAGATGTGGCCAGATTCCTACAGACCTCCCAGTTTCAACAATTTTGTTTTTGCACTTGAGAAAAAACAGTTAACTAGGTAGTTACCTTTGTATTCTCTTCTGTGTCATTTTTCCTTACTTTCTGGTAGGTTTTAGGACCCTGGTTTGTTTTGAAGTTTAAAGACTTGGCGTATTGGTGTCCAGTTGTCTTTCTCTGAGCCTCGTGTCCTGAGGATACCTTCTCTGGTCCTTCTCCAAATCCATGCCTGATGCCGTGATGATCTTGGGGCTGTGCTTCTTTTGTTTTCCTGATGTAGTTCCCATGTTGCTGGCTTTTTAAATGTGAGACTTATAGTTCTCTTCAGAAGTGGGATCTTGGTGTTTGTTTTCTTCAAGTCTTACGTTACCATTAATTTTTATAGTCTAGTGAGAGTCTAGTCTAGACTGGTTTTGCTCTGATGCATTAATTCTCTTCCTCATTTTACTGTGATCCTTACCACACCAGCAGCAAATGTTTCATTTTTTATTAATGGTTTACTCTTCTGAAATAGCTGTTATTCACCTAGCTGTGCTTAGTTGCAGCTCCTCAGGCCTTTCCTCCTATTTTCTTCTTTGCACTTCTGTCTGTTTGTTCTTCTTTTTGGAGATGTGCCTAAAATTATTCTCAAGTGTCCCTCCCTTCCTCTTTTCTTAACTTTTCCCTCTTCCCTCCTTGGCTTAGCTCATTATTTTTGAAATTTATTTTCTTTGCCTCAGACCTTGGTAATTGTTTTGAGGGTCCTAGTTAGGATAAACACTGTATATTATTATTTTTAAAATGCATTTCAACCTTCTCAGGAAGACAGATAGTGTCAGGGGTAGAAGAAACCACTCTTTTTTATTTTGTTTTGAGGCTCTCTGATAAAAAGATTGAGGAAGAAACAGAATGTTCTGAGTGAGATGGACTTTTTGTTCTCTTTGTACACTTCATCCTATCCAGTGAGCACGGATAAGCATGCACGTTCTAGGATCAGCAGTGTGATCGTTGGTGTAGTTGATAATGTTCTTGAATTCTGGACAGCCATTGAATAGATATGTGTGTATTATGGCTTTTATTTTTTAATGGTGACTCTTCAGGTAGACGAAGAAAACAGTGATACAGGCAGTATTTGCTTTCTACAGTACTTTGAATGGAAAAAGAAGAAAGATGAGAGATTTAAAAAGCATATTATAATTTTAATGGCTTTTCCACCAAGCAACAGGAAATCTCCCTCCCCAAGTTCTATTACATTTATCACAGAGAGCCTTTGAACTAGATAGTCTTCGGCAATTTTTCAGTGGAAAGCTGGAGGTCTAAAGTTCACACAGCTTCTCAGAATTGGGTATAAAACCTCTTGACTCCCTCTCAGACACCCCTTCCATAGGGCAGGCTGCTGACCTACAATATGTAATTTGTTTTTGGTGTGACGAGAACCAGTCTCTACTTGTGCAGGCAAGACCTGGAGGGTAATGAAATTTTGTCCAAAGTTTTTCCAGACTATTACCTCTGTTTTGTAGCCTCTCGTTTCCTTTCACTTCCAGCTTTTGCTGTGCCGTCTGTGCCAGTGATGACAAAGATTGTTACTGTCAGTTACACATCATTCTTAGCCTCCTTGCTGTTTTCTTGCTCTGAATTCAAGTTTTTGAGTTGCCATGGGCCTCCTGACCCTGCAAGAGGGATCTCTTGGCTTGTCCTTGTCACAGAGCAGGCCCACTTCTCTGGTGACGGGGTAGATGGTGGCCTCTCAGTGGAACTCGTGGGAGCTGTCTTTTGTTCTGATGCAGATGAGGGGCGCAGTCATGTCTCTCCTGACATAGTGCCTGGGATTTGCCCACACAGCCAAACCTGTACTCTGAGCATGGTCAGAACAGCCTGTGGTCACGCAGCTTCCTTATGTCCCTTTAATGTCCCTTTAGTAGAAGAAAGCAGCAGAATTATCTTTCTGGGGTTCTGAATCATTTGTCCAGTGTGGCGCAGCGTAAGGTCTTGATTGTACTACAGACAAATGCTTTGGGATGTGGAAAGTCATCGGTGCTGTTTGGGCCCTGGGGTCCCCATGCTCTGTGAGAAGCAGCAGTAGACACAGTGGCGGAGCTCTTGGTGCCCGTTCACTCTATTTTGTGAGTGAAGAGCTCAGAATTAAATGCGGAAGAGGAGATTGTGTGACAGTGGTGACTTAACTGTTTTCATTTATTTCTATTGAGCAATATATATATTTTATAAATTTATTTATTTTTGGCTGCATTGGGTCTTCGTTGCTGTGCACAGGCTTTCTCTAGTTGCAGTGAGCGGGGGCTTCTCATTGCGGTGGCTTCTCCTGTTGCGGAGCACGGGCTCCAGGTGCACGGGCTTCAGTAGTTGTGGCACTCAGGCTCAGTAGTTGTGGCTCACGGGCTCTAGAGCGCAGGCTCAGTAGTGTGACGCACGGGCTTAGTTGCTCCGCGGCATGTGAGAGCTTCCTGGACCAGGGCTCAAACCCATGTCCCCTGCATTGGCAGGCAGATTCTTAACCATTGCGCCACCAGGGAAATCCTTGCTTTAGCAGTAGTAAGTTTTGTGTCTGTTAGATACTTGGAACTAGAATAGCCTCTCTTTCTCATTGATGAAAAATTTGAGAATTTTGATTCCTGTATACTTAGTAACTCTAGCTCTTGTATTTTTTTTTAATTTTATAAGTTTTATTGAGGTGTAATTTATTGAGCTATAATTCACATACCATAAAATTTACTCATTTAATAGGTATAATTCAATGGTTTTTAGGGTACTTACAGGGTTGAATCAATTTTAGAACACTTTATCACCCCAGAAGGAAATGCCGTACCCACTGGCAGTTAATCTCATTTTTACCCAGTCCCTCCAGCCCCTGGTAACCTATGGATTTGCCTCTTCTGGACATTTCATATAAATGGAATTGCACTAAGTGGGCTTTTGGGCCTGGTTTCTTTCACTTAGCATAATGGCTTCAGGGTTTATCCACGTCTTTCTCTTGGTTTTTCATCATTCTCTGGGATGGTACAAAATGCTAATGCTGGTCTGTCTCCCATCTCTGGACTAGAGGAATAGTTCACAGATACATTAAAGAGCAACAACAACAAAGCACTTCAGAGACTATCCTAGGTCTTCAGATGGGCCTCAATTGCAGTCACTTAAGGGAGATGGTTTTTGATCCCTGTATTAGTTCTCTATTACTGCAGAACAAATTACCCCCAGACATAACAGTTTAAAACAACATTTATTATCTCACAGTTTCTGTGGGTTAGGGGTCTGGGCACAGCTTAGCTGGATCCTGGAACTCTGCACTTAGCTGGATCTTGTGACTGACTGCAGTCCTCTCAAGGCTCCGCCCCCTACCTCATTCATGTGGCTGTTGGTAGGATTCAGTTCTTTGCAGAAACCCCTCAGTTCCTTATGAGCTGTTGTGGGTTCTTTCCTTTGTGGGCCTCTCCATACAGCATGTCACAGCATGTCAGCTAGCTGCATCAGAGTGAGCAAGCAGGTGGGCGAGAAAGAGGGCCAGCAAGACAGAAGACACGGTCCCTCACACCCTGAGCACAGCATTGATGTCCCATCACTTGCCACATTCCATTCATTAGCAGCATGTCACCAGATCCACCGCACGCTCAAGGGGACGTGATCATACAGGAAGTGAATACCAAGAGTCTAGTATGACAGGGGGCAGGGGGGGTGGCGTTTTAGAAGCTGCCTACCACAGTCTCCTACTCTGTTACTGAGCAGAAGTCTTCTGTATATTTTTGTGATGCCTCACCTGGTGTCTGAGAAGTGGATTGTTGATTTCCTCGATTGCGGAGATTCTGTGGCGAAAAGGCATCTGAAGTGTTCTTAGGAATATGGTAAAATTTGTTTTGTGAGAGAGCATTTGTGATAGTTAAAAAGGGGCTTGGAGGTCTCAAGCCATAAGTTTTAAAAACAAGATAGGGGAGAATACAAAGTGAGTTGGGTATTCTCTTCCCCACCCGTGCCCTCACCCCCAGTCTAGGTTCAGAGATGGGGGAAGATCAGCCAGCAAGACAGAGAAGAATCAAAGGAGGTGGGACTGGGGTTTAAATGGGTCCCTGATGTGGAGCCCGGCAGCACTGCCCCTTGGAGTTGCGGGGTACAAAGGGGCTGCAGCATGATCGAAACCCTGACTGCCCATCTCAGACGGACATTGGAAGATCTGAGGGCTGGAGAGACTGTTGTTTGCCTTGTGTGCTAATAATTTGTCAGCTAGTCTCTTGAGAGACTTTTCTGCTAAATTGGTACATCTTTTCTCTCCACCCTGAGATGACAGGATGACATTTAGTTTCATTTCCCTCATTTTTGTCTTGTGACATTTTGACAGGATAATTCGTCTTTGTTTGCTCCATCCCCACCCCCCAACCCCCAGTCCTCGGTCTTGGGACACCACTTGCTGGCAGTTGCTCTTCTTTTCTCTCCTTTTGCTCAATAGTTGTTTTCATGGAACCCTGCTGTGCCTCTTTAGTTCTTTAGAGCTTACTTTTGAAAATTGTCCCCTTTCATATTCTCACATCATTGTGACTCTTCTCTAGTTCCTTGACTTCTTTTTTTGATAGTGGATTCTAGTGTTCTAGTGCAGAGAACAGGGTGATAAGGTGAAATTGTGTCCTTTGCTTCTGATATAAACTTAAAGAAAAACCCATAAAATATTTCAGACTTAAAGAAAGTACAGAGAATAATAGACCAGAACACTCATGTACCTTCCACTTGGATTTATGAAGTACTAACCTTTCTTGTGTTACTTTTTGCCCCAGATTTTTAAAGAATTTATTTATCCACAGTATCCCTTTCAAAATATTGTATTGACGGACATGTTGGCTATTTGCATATTTTGCTATTATGAACACTGCTATGATGAATGTTTCCTTGTGCTTGTGGGCAAGAGTTTTTCTAGCCATAGATATCTTCAAAACAGACTTCTGTGGGGAGGTGGGGTGTGGGTGGAGGGAGAGAAATAGGTGAGGGGGATTAAGTGGTGCAGATCTCCAGTTGTAAATGAGTCGTGGGTATGAAATGTACAGTGGGGGGAATATAGTCAGTAATTATGTAATATCTTTACGTGGCGACATACTGTAACTAGACTTATTGTGGTGATCATTTTGAAATGTATAGAAATATCAAATCCCTCTGTTGTATTACAGTAACTAACATAGTGCTGTAGGTTGATTATACTTCAAAACCAACCAAACAAACAAGCCCATAAAAAAAGAGATCAGATTTGTAGTTACCAGAGACGAGGGATGGGGGGAAGGGGAATTGGATGAAGGAGGTCGAAAGGTACAAACTTCCAGTTTTAAGATAAATAAGTAATGTGATGTAATGTGCAATATGAATAATATAATGAACACTGCTCTATGTTATATATGAAAGTTGTTAAGAGTAGATCCTAAGGGGTTTTTTCATCATAAGAAAAACATTTTTCTTCTATTTTAAAAATTTTGGGGACTTCCCTGGCGGTCCAGTGGTTAGGCTCCGCTTTTTTTTTTTTAATTTGCCACATGGCATGCGGGATATTAGTTCCTCCACCAGGGACTGAACCCGAGCCCCCTGAAGTGCAAGTGCGGAGTCCTGACCACTGGACCGCCAGCAACGTCCCTGATGGATATTTTCTAAAACTTACTAAGAATCATTTCATGCCATATGTAAGTCAAATCTTTATGCTATATACTTTAAACTGATACAGTGCTGTATGTCAATTATATTCCAATAAAACTGAAAGAAAAAAAAACTAGGTGATTGATAAGCAAAACCATAAGTGGCAAACACTTCTGTAGTATGTTGACAAAGAAATGTTACAGCCATCTTTCATAATGTTACATGAAATAGGGGAAAATGCCTTTTGTGACAGCCATTTAGATGGAAAAATGTTAACTCATGCTGCCTTTCACTTTTGGATTAATACTAGTGTGGCTTTTTTTTTTTTTTTTTTCAGAACAGATACTTGTATGTCTAGAAGGAAAACTGATGGCATATTGGAATTAGCAAAAACTACTTTCATGTGATAATTTAAGAAAATATTCACCACATACTTCTCTTATTTTTCTCTGTGATATTGTTTATTCCTGTCTAGGGGTAATCAGCAAAACCCATATTTATTACGTGTCATACTAATCTCTAAGCAAGAATTTTTTTAAAGCTTTTATCATGGAAAATTTCAAACACACATAAAAGTAGAGAACATAGTACTGTGAACCCTCAGGTATGCATCACCCAGCTTCAACACAATGGACTTTCTTTTCAGCAAGATTTTCAATTGTGACGCTAACATTAGTTTTATATTTAGAAGGTCTTATGTTCAGGATGACACAAAATTAACATTACTCATTTGCAGAATTATTTCAGTATTCCTTTGAGGTAAGTGGCAGTTGTTTAGAGGACTTATTATTACTGTTATTATTATTAGATTTAAAAGTTGTCCTTTTAATATAATTTTGCCAATTTATGGATGGATTGTGAGTTTCTTCTCTCCATTAGTTGCTCAGGGTAAAGGTCTGTTTGGCCAGTCTTCTCTTTAACAGGGAGATTGTCCACAAGCTTTGTAAAGTGTGACGTAAGTCCTTCAAAATGCTTTGATACAAAAGTTAGGAAACCATTCTAAACACTTAGAGGACTCCGTTTTAAAAATGAAACACAGGGAATTCCCTGGTGGCCTAGTGGTTAGGATTCTGGGCTCTCACTGCCGTGGCCCTGGTTCAATCTGTGGTCGGGAACTGAGATCCCACAAGCCGCATGGCACAGCCAAAGGGAAAGAGAGAAACACGGGTACAAGCTAGTAATATCCCCTGGTACTGCAGTATTTGTGGAACTGTAGATCCAGGGACTGTGTAAATTCACTGTCTGAGCTGTACTGCATGAGTTTCTTGTGTGCTTGGATTCCAGATAGCAGTGGTCATGGGCTCCTGTACAGCAGGAGGAGCTTACGTGCCTGCGATGGCTGATGAAAACATCATCGTACGCAAGCAGGGTACCATTTTCTTGGGAGGACCTCCCTTGGTAAGAAGCTAGTTGTTTGTTTGTTTCTTTTTGGTAAGAACATAGTCTTGTTTGCTTACTTGCTTGATTGATTGAAGTAAAACATGCATAATATAAAATTTACCATTCTAACCATTTTTAAGTATACAGTGCTCTGGCATTAAGTATATTCACTTTGTTGTGCAACTCTCACCACCATCCATCTCCAGAATGTTCTTATCTTCCCAAACGGAAACTCTGTCCCCATTAAACACTAACTCCCTATTCCCCACCTCCTTCACTGCCCCGACAACCATGATTCTACTTTGTCTATGAATTTGGCTACTCTAGGAACCTCATTTAAGTGGGATCATATAATACCTGTCCTTTTGTGTTTGGCATATTTCACTTAGCAAAATGTCCTCAAGATTTATCCATGTTGTAACATGTTTCAGAATTTCCTTCCTCTTTAAGGCTGAATAATACTCCAATGTATGTACATACCACATTTTGTCTACTTATCCATCAGTGGACTGTTGGGCTGCTTCCACTTTGAGGCTATTTGGAATAATGCTGCTGTGACCATGAGTATACAAATACCTGTGTGAGTCCCTGCTTTCACTTCTTTTGGGTATATGCTCAGAAGTGGAATTGCTGAATCATGTGGTAATTCTATGTTTAAATTTTGGAGGAATCACTTCCTTCCTCTTTACGGCTGAATAATATTCCATTGTATGGATAGGCTGCATTTTGTTTATCCATTTATCGGTTGATGGACATTTGGATTGTTTCCACTTTTTGGATATTATGAATAATGCTCCTATGAACATTCATGTATAAGTTTTTATATGGGTATGTTTTCATTTCTATTGGATATAAACCTACAAGTACAATTTCTGGGTCATATGGTAGCTCTAAGGTTAACATTTTGAGGAACAGCCAAACTGTCCAGAGCATATTTTACATTCTTGCCAGCAGTGTGTGAGGGTTCTGATTTCTCCACATTCTCTCCAGCACTTGTTATTGTGTGTCTGTTTGACGGTAGCCATCATAGTGGGTGTGACATGGTACCTCACTGTGGTTTTGATTTTCATCTCCCTAATGGCTAATGATACTGAGCATCTTTCATGTGCTTGTTGGCTATTTGTGTATCTTCTGTGGAGAACTGTCTATTCAGATCCTTTGCCCATTTTGTAATTGGGCTCTTGTCTTTTTATTGAGTTGTAAGAATTCTTCATGTGTTCTGGATACAAGTCTCTTATCAGATGTATGATTTGCAAATATTTTCTTCTGTGGGTTGTCTTTTCACCCTCTTGATGGTATTTTCCTTTGAAGCATAAACATTTTAAATTTTGATGAAGTCCAATTTTTATATTTTTTTCTTTTTTTTTTTTTTGCTTGTGCTTTTGGTGTCCTATCTGTGAAGGTATTGCCTATTCCAAGGTTGCAAAGATTTAATCCTTTGTTTTCTTCTAAGAGTTTTATAATTTTAACTCTTACGTTTGGGTCTGTGATCCATTTTGAGTTGTTTTTTGGTGCGGTTTCAGGAAGGGGTTCGACATTTTTCTGTACGTGAACATGCAGTTGTCTCAGCATCATGTGTTGAAAGGACTGTCCTTTCCCCCTTGAATGGTGCTGGCTGAAAGAAAAATACTTTTACTTATCTTTTCTTCTACTCAAGGTCAATAACAAACCAATACATTGTTAAGTGAAAACAGCAAGGTGCTTACACATAGTGTGTTAACTTTTGCGTAAAGTGGAGGGGGGGAATTATACATTTGTAAGCTTGTATATGCATAAAGAAACTGAAAAAGATAGAGTAAATGTTGTTTAAAAGCAGAGGAGATGAAGCCGGGTGGGAGAGAGACCTTTGACTTTCCGAGTCTTGTGAAAACATCTTTTCAAAAGGTTAAGTCCCCCCCAACCAAGAAAAAAGAGTTAGAATAGCTATGAGTGGTGCTCTAAACTTTTAATACTAGCAAGCTTTATGGATCACTGGTAGGGCAGCTACATGATTTGCAGACCCCAGTGCAAAATGAAAATATGGAACCCTTTGTTCAAAAAGGAGAAAACTACTGTAAAAGATACTAAAATATGAAACATGTTCCCTTCTTCTGTGGTCTGTCTACCAGTCATGGTGTTTTTATTTGTTATTTAATGACAGGCCCCACCCCACCCCTGCCCCCGCCCCCGCCAGGCATCTCTACTTCCCATGGGCCCACCATGTCCCCAAGGAGGTGCTGCCTCCATGTGAGAATGTGCTTGGTACCCAGATGGGGAACGAGCAAAAGCCTAGCCCTTAGCATCCCCCCAGCCCCCCTCCCCCAACACGCAGAGTGGCCTGTTGGAGAGCACACCTCAGCAGCACACCTCAGCACTGCCAGCCCAGGACAGTGATGGGGCTGCCATGCTCTTCCCTGAGACACCATGGGGGGCACACCTGACCTCTGATCCTCCCTACACCTGTGTCAGGCCCCCACTGGGGGCGGGTGTACCAGGTGCTAGGCAGGGGTGGGGAGGAGAAGGTAGGGCAGGACCCAGGGCCCAGGCACCAGTCAGCAGGGAAGCAGGGAGCCAAGAACCCATCCCAGGGAGATGGGGGGAGGCAGACTGCACAAGATCTGCGGCTCTAAACCTCAACACACATGCTCCATTGTCCCATCAGACTTCACTTACAGAACACAGATTCAAAGATAAAGTTAGTTAGACTTTCACTAGGGTGACCACTGAGCATTAAACTCCAAGCACAGGGCCCTTCTGAGAGTGGGACCCTGTGCAACTTCACTGGCCACCTGCCCGTGATGCAGGCACTGAGGACTGGATTATGTCATCCTCGGCTCTTCCTCATCTCTCCTCTGGATGCCTCCATTGTGATTTTCAGGAAAGCGGTTGTCACCCTGCTTTGCTTATGTCACAACATGATCCTAGACTTCAGAGTGATAAAGAGAGGCTGGGTGAAGACACAGGTAATTTCTACTGGTTACAACAAAACATCCCATTACGTAAGTAAAATCCAAGAATATTAAATAGGTAAAAAGAATAATGTCAAGGAACTTCTAAAGCTATAATAAACCTACAAGTGGAGTAATTCAGCCATAAAAAGGAAAGAAGTTTTGACACATCCTACAACATGGACAAACCTTGAAAACATTGGGCCAGACACAAAGAACAAATATTGTATAGTTACCCTTCTATGAAATATGTAGACTAGGCAAATTCATAGAGACCGAAAGTAGATTAGCTGTCGCCAAGGACTGGGAGGGGGTAGAGTGGGGAGGGACTGCTAATGAGTATGGGGTTTCTTTTGGGAGCGATGAAATGTTCTGGAATTAGGTGGTGGTGATGGTTGTTATACAGCCTTGTTAATATAATAAAAAACACTGAATTGTATTCTTTTAAATGGTGAATTTTGTGGTATGTGAATTATATCTTAAAAAGTAAGTTTCTTGCTTCAAAAGTCTATCAAAGAATTATCTAGTTTTGGAATATTAACTCAAGTTTATTAAAAAGAGTATATTAAAAGATGTTATACTTTGATGTTAAATAAGTGTATTTTCCAAATGATTGTGTTAATTTTTAATAACTTTTACTGAGGATCAGATAAACCTGAAGAGCTGCCTTTTCAAATGAATTAAAAGTCTCAAGGCATTATTCAAAACCCCTGCAGCATAATATTAAATATTATTCTTCAATATTTCTCTAGCTATGTGTGATAGCAATCGTTGGTTAATTTACCTATGTGTAGTAAACTTTCCTGGGTAATTCTTGATTATTTTTCACTAGAGAATAAGTAAAGATATGACTAAAATTTTAAAACATCTTTTTGGGAATATAGGTAGTATCATAATACTGAAATAATGCTAACTGTTTTCAAGAGAAGATTTTGTCTAAAGGTCAGCATTACAATGTCTATTCAGTGGATTCAGATTTAACTTGTGCCTTAGAAAGAAGCAACGTAGCAGCTGAAGTCTGCAGTTCTGTTAGAGAACTAAACCTTGTTCAGTAGTCTACCATCAAAAGGCTGTATTTACAGGCAGAAAAAGAAGCAGCAGCAGCCTTACCTGCTTGAGAATTCTAAATTTTGATGCTTGTTTCACTGAAAATTGAGAAAAGGCTTTGTAGGTTTCACACATAATGTGAGGTTGTAGCTTTCAGTAGTTTAACGTGGTTGGAAAAAAATGCATGCTAATAAGGTAAATTTTTTTAACTTTTTATTTTATATTGGAGTATAGTTGATTAACAATGTTGTGATAGTTTCAGGTGTACAGCAAAGTGATTCAGTTATACATATACATGTATCTATTCTTTTTCAAATTCTTTTCCCATTTAGGTTGTTACATAGTATTGAGCAAAGTTCCCTGTGGAATAAGAAAAATTTTTGAAGGAGTTTTTTAGTTCTCCTACCTTTTGTTTATCATCCGAACTTGTTATTTAATAGAATGAGCAGCTTTCATTTTCTCTTTGACTTTTATCATCTTTATACCTATCACAGTTTCAAACATGTTGTGGGTGTTCCATAGATATTAACTGATGACAAATCTTTATTTTTTCAGTTGATATCAGTCAGTTCCCTGAAAATGAATTATCATATGTCAGACGTTTATTCGTTTTTACAACTTTAAATATCCAGACACCTCTTATAAGTAGCTATTGTCTGGACTGAATGTTATTTTACACCAAATTTTTTGGGAAGAAGAGAATCAAGAATTTAGTTCTGGGGCTTCCGTGGTGGTGCAGTGGTTGAGAGTCCGCCTGCCGATGCAGGGGACATGGGTTCGTGCCCCGGTCCGGGAAGATCCCACATGCCGCGGAGCGGCTGGGCCCGTGAGCCATGGCCGCTGAGCCTGCGCGTCCGGAGCCTGTGCTCCGCAATGGGAGAGGCCACAACAGTGAGGGGCTCGCATACCGCAAAAAAAAAAAAAAAAAAAAAAAAAAAGAATTTAGTTCTGGGGGTGCATAATTGGAGGTGAAAAATTTAATTACCTGGAATAATATTTTATTTAAGACAGAGCTTTTGATGTAGTGAATAAGTTATTTCTGTGCTGTATTTTAGATTAGTGTTCATTATTCTCATAAAAGCTTTTCTTTTATTACTTGAAGAAAAAGAAACAGATTGACCAACCCAAAGCAGTAGGAATCAATAAATGATTCCTAAGGGGTCAGATTGACATCTAGCATTAAATGATTTTTCTTGCTTTTTCTTGTTTGAATTTCTCAGGCTATAATTGTCATTCTTTTTTAAAATTATTATTAATTAAATAATTTATTTTTAGCTGTGTTGGGTCTTAATTGCTGTGCGTGGGCTTTCTCTAGTTGTGGGGAGTGGGGGCTACTCTCTGTGCGGTGCACGAGCATTGCGGTGGCTTCTCTTGCTGCGGAGCACGGGCTCTAAGTGCGTGGGCTGCAGTAGTTGTGGCTCACGGGCTCCAGAGCACAGGCTCAGTAGTTGTGACGCACGGGCTTAGTTGCTCCACGGCATGTGGGATCTTCCTTGACCAGGGATCAAACCCGCGTCCCCTGCATTGGCAGGCGGATTCTTAACCCATGCGCCACCAGGGAAGTCCCTATAATTAAGTCATTCTTAATTTGTTACTTAAGGTTTCTTTCTTTTTAGTCATATTATGCTGAATCTTAGATGTGGGTAATCATGGAGATTTTTTCCCCCCATCTTAAAGATATTATACCTTTAAGAGTTTGTTTTTGACAGTCACTGGAATTTTTCAGCAAAGGTGAAAAAATAGCATTACTTCAATATAATGTATTGTGTCCAAAGATGAATAAATCACAGTTTCTGCCATCAAGGAACTCACAGTATAGAGGAGATGACAGAGACACATGCAAATTACTGACATATAGTCTGGTAGGCGCCATGTTGGAGGTGTAAGTGGAATGCTCTTGAACCACAGATGAGCAAACATTGCTCTGTTAAAACCATGGAGTGTCGTTAATGGTTAAAAGGCCTGGGCAGGTCAGGGAAAGCCACACAGAGCAGATAGGGCTTGAAGGATAATTGGGGATTCACCGGGTGGTTGAGAGGGAGAAGGGAGCCCAGCAGTAGGATCAGCATGTCCACAGACACAAAGGCTTTAACGTGGGTGTGGAGGCAGAGTAATGTAGGGGAAAGAGAGTGTGCTTTCAGACCAGGAATGTCTGGGTTCAGATCAGGTTCCATCCCTTGCTCAGAGGCTGTGGGCAGGTTCCTTAGTGACTGTGGGTTCACATTTCTCGTCGGTAGACTAGAGACAATATTATCTAGGTTTACCTAGGTGGGTGGGATGAGAAACAAAATGTCTAGTTCTATGGAAGAAAGAATGGTAGATATAATCAGGTTAAGAGGTGTGTAGGACAGCATTTTAATACAGTAATTCCCCTACATACGAACTTTCAAGTTGAGAACTTTTGAAGATGCAAATGTGCCCCTGTATGCCAGCTGTTGTACTGTACTACTGTACTTTTCAAGGTACTGTACTGTAAGATTAAAAATATTTTCTTTATTTTTTGTGTTTGTGTGTTTTTTATGTATTATTTGTGTGAAAAGTATTATAAACCTATTACAGTATAGTACTGTATAGCCGATTGTGTTAATTGGATACTTAGGCTAACTTTGTTGGACTTAACGAACAAATTGGATTTACGAACGCACTCTCAGAACGGAACTTGTTTGTTTGTAGGAGACTGTACTGTATCTCTGATGGAGAAAACTCACCATTGACTTTTATCCTTGTTGTAGGTTAAAGCAGCCACTGGAGAAGAGGTGTCAGCTGAGGATCTCGGAGGTGCTGATCTTCACTGCAGGTGAAACAGAAGCAGTTGTTTCTTTCCAGGATTGATTGTCACTTGTTTGTTTAAAAGAAGTGTTACATTATTTTTTCCAGGTGTTAAACTTGCCAGATCAAACCAGTTTATTTGTTCTAGATCTGCTCTTTTAGGGTCCAGTTCTTTTAGAGTTCCGTTTCTAAGCAAGAACATCAACTTTTTCATTATAGCCTAGAAAGACTGGAGAAACAGGTTTCTTATTTATTTAACAAACATCCATTGAGCACCTGTTATGTGCCAGGCACTGTTTAGGTATTTGAGATAATAAGATAGACATTGTCTTTGATCTCAAGAAGCTTATAGTCTAGTCAAAGAGGTGGGCAATAAAGAAATAATCAGCAAAAAATTATATAAATATGTATACATGATAAGGGCTATAAAGAAGTATAGGCATATAGAAGGTGGGGCTAACCCAGTGGTGTGCAGGCATTATGCCTTTGTTTAATTAACACTTATTAAGTGGAGCACAGGATGCTGGATGGTGAGCCGTGGTTCAACAACAGACCACAAGAGAATTTGAAATAGAGAAGTTTATCAGTCACAGGTTCTGGAGGAAGTACACAGCACACCTTGAGGGGCCACATGAGGCGGTCTAGGCAGAGTGCCCAGAGAGAGAGACAGGACCTGGGTACATGTTTTTATTAGGGTCCATGGTTGGAGTGCTTTGGGGTCCCCTGACTACAGCTCGATTGGTCAATCAAATCAGAAGATTGGGGTATTGGTAAGTTCCATGGGGATTTTATCTAAGCATACAGGTGCAGAGAGGCAGGGGAGACTGTTGATCTTAAGGGCTGTTGGGGAAGTTATATGAGGACTTACATTTGCTTGTGACTGAGCTGCTATCTAGGGCTTGCTTGAGGAGCTAGTGTCCATTTAAGGTCCATGCAGGCTGCTTGCAATGCTGGGGAGTAGCTTAGCTAAAATGCTCAATAGCAGGTAAATGCTTAGCTGATTCACTGAGGAGGGAAAATGTCCTGCTTTGCGGCATCTGCCAATATCTGTGGTATGAATTATCCCGCCATAGCTGATTTTAAGCTACCAGCGGGACACCACTGAACATGGAATCAGGAAGAGATGCGCACAGCTGGCCCTTGTGAGTCAGGCATGAGCCGCTCCTTCACATTGCTGGTCTTCCCATTTCAGGTTAGAGTTCAGGAGTAAGAAGATCATCTACCTCCTAGAATTTTGTGAGAATTAAATGAGATGGTATGTGTAAATTGCTTGAAACAATACCTGCTTTAAAATAAGTACCTGTAATTGTTAACTGCCATTATTATTATTGTTTATCATCGTAATTGGTCATTCAATGTTTTGGACTTTTTCTTTTATGAGCAATTAGGAAACCATCGAAGAGTTTTAAGGAGAGTTTGTGCTATTATTAAACATTTCATTAGAAAAAAAAAATCCCTCTGTCTGCTAAATGGAGAATGAATGCTTAGAGGGTTGGCAGTAGTGTGTGTGAGGGACCAGTTGGGTGGTTGTATCAGTAGCATACAACTATTGCTAGAGTTGGCTGAGAGGTGCCGGTGGCTTAGATAATTATGGTGGTAGTGAACGGAGGACGGGAGTAATCAGATTTGTGCTCTATTTTAGAGGTGGAATTGAGGGACTTGTTGATGGATTTCATATATGGGGCACAGGAAAGTGAGGTGACAAAGATGATGACATGAAATGGTTTCATTTCCTGAGATTGGGAAGACGGGAGGAGAGGCAGAGTTGGGGATAGGGCAGGGGGATCAAGTGTTGCTTTTGAACCTGCTAAGTTAGAGATGATCCAGACATCCAAGTAGAGATGCTGAATAGGCAGTTAACTGTAAGAGTCTGGAGCCTAGATCTGTGCTCAAGAACCATCAACATGGAGGTGGAATTTAAACCATAGGACTAGGTGAGCTCACCTTGAGGTGAGTGTAGATAAGGAAGAGGGCCCAGAACTAGACCCTAAAGAACCCAGACATAACTGACAGGTAGATCTAATCATTGAGCTCAGTGGCCTGGGAGGTGCAGTAAACCTTTCTTTGCTTTGCCAAACCATAAACCAGGGAGGCAGGTGACTGTGGGAGCAGTCCAGTAGGTGGGAGACGGAAAATAGGTACAACATTTCCACCCTCCTATCAAAGAACCCTGCCTTGCCTTTTGAAGAGTTGGCTAAGGAACCTACCTTTGCCTCAGTTTTTCATTCACTCCTTTCTTTTTGAGCACTTATTTGTGGATAGATTGATTGTACTAAGTGTTATGAGTAATACAGAAAAATTTCAGGCCTAGTCCCTGCCGTCAAGGATTTATAATTTAACTCGGCAGATAAGAGATATAAATGAACTAAAAAACAATTACAAAACAAATAAGCTATTATGCTTCCAGTTTTACAACTAGAGGCAAAAGGAGGAATGATTAAGGGAAGAGCTGGAGCAGAATTGAGGTAGGCAGGGAGAAGCTTCGAGAGCTTGAGTTTTCTGCCTGGGTTTAAACAGAAGACTTGCTTATTTTGGTGAACACTACTGTGAGCAGAGATGCAGCATTTCTCTCTTATCTGGTCATTTACTGACCAGTTCAGGGAGACAGTGAAGTAGATGTTTCAGCCTGGAGAGAGAGAGGATGCAGGTAGAATAGAAACAGGACAAAGTGGGCTGCCGCTGTTTGTAGGTGCTTAATCAGGGGAAGGAGATGAAGATAGTATTTGAGGAGCATTAATTAAAAAAATTTTTTTGACAGTTTAAAAAAAGTCATCTGGTGCCCATAAAAGCTGTAGGTGGTATATCAAGTTAGGCATGTAGGTTCTAGGATTCATCTTCCGTTTGCCTCACTTGTTACCCTTGTGACTAGACAAACTACATAACTTCCCAGAGCCTCATTTCCTCTTCTGTAAAATGAAGATATGAATAATTCCTGCGTCATAGCACAGTGTCTGTGGCATACTAAGCGCTCTATTACTTTTAGCTATCATCATTCATAGTAGCCTGTTTAAAATCATGGGACAGTGATTAGATGGTGATGGCTTTTTTGGGAACAGTGTCATAAAATTTACTAGGCACAACTTGCTCTGGGTTCTCTCTGTCATTATAAATATGTATTTGTACATCTCCGATTCGTCATCCTTCGTAGTTAATTTGACACAAAGCTTTACATAGTAGTGTCTCATCAAAAATTTTCCCTTTCCTGTTGTTTTGGTAAATGCTAGACAGTTTTTAAAAGAAGGCATTTTAGGACTTCCCTGGTGGCACAGTGGTTAAGAATCCACCTGCCAATACAGGGGACACGGGTTCGAGCCCTGGTCCGGGAAGATCCCACATGCCACGGAGCAACGAAGCCTGTGCGTCACAACTACTGAGCCTGCGCTCTAGAGCCCGCGAGCCACAGCTGCTGAGCCTGTGCTCTAGAGCCCGCGAGCCACAACTACTGAGCCTGTGCTCTAGAGCCCGCAAGCCACAACTGCTGAGCCCGCGTGCCTAGAGCCTGTGCTCCACAACAAGAGAAGCCACCACAATGAGAAGCCTGTGCACCACAACAAAGAGTAGCCCCCACTCTCCACAACTAGAGAAAAGCCCATGTGCAGCAATGAAGACCCAATACAGTCAAAAATAAATAAATAAATAAATATTTTTTTTTTTAAAAAGGGCATTTTATTTTAAATATTTACTGATTTGGAAGCAGTCCCTTCTGCTTTTCTTTGCTTACTGAGTTACTACAGTGTAGCTAGAAGTCAGCAATTGTAGCTGGTATTTGTGAATCATTTGGAAGACACGGTCAGTTGTAAAATGTCCTACCAAATTAAAGAAACTGAAGGGTCTGCTATTTGCAAAGGGTTGGAGGAACACACATGGTCCTTGCTCTTATTGAGGAACACCCAAGCCCGAGGTGGACAGTGACGTGAAACCACTGTGAGAGCCCAGTTCTAAGATGTCTCCTAAGGATTTGGTGTGTTCCTTAGACAAGACATCAAAATTTAGATGGCGGCAGCTTAGTTCTTGCTCATAAAATGAACTAAAATTCTGTTTTTTCAGGGGTTGTGTGTGTGTGTGTGTGTGCGCGCACACACACACATATATATATATTTTTTTTTCTATTTTTTGGCTGTGCTGCGTGGCACGTGGCATCTTATAGTTCCTCGACCAATTGAACCTGTGCCCCCTGCAGTGGAAGCGTGGTGTCTTAACCAGTGGACTGCCAGGGAAGTCCCTTTAGGTGTATATTTTTGCCTGACTTTATAGTGTTTTTTTTTTAATACTTTATTAGAAAGTCATAGTACATCTACAAGTGAAACAACAAGCCATCTAATTGGAACCAGAGCACGCCCATGCTTTATTCACGTTGAACTTGAAATTGAGCAGGCCCTTACCACAGTTCCATATTATCAATACCCATTTTCACCATTGATCTGAGGAACAGCGTTTTCAAGCCTTCGTGTGTGCTACCTGCAGCAGCTTACTCTTGGGGTGTAACGTGGTAAGGAAGGCCTCAGCAGTCTCTCAGAAATGAGAGGTATAAACAATTTTTGTTACCAACTACATCACGAAAGCGTGCCAGCTGTGGTTGAACTTTATCTATCATATACGATTTTGTCTGAGGTGTACGGGATGAGCATTAAATAAGGCCCTGTGGTCCAGTAGAAGAAGGTCAAGATTGAAAAATAGAAGGTGTGGGTTCTTATGCAGGTACTGGTGGTCCTAGGACAAGGTACTTAACTTTTGTGTACCCCAGTTTTTCCTGTTTGTAAAACAAGGTTAATACTGTTTTGCCAGGGACGTTATGAAGATCAAATTAGATGACAGTTATTAAAGTGTTTTAGAAGTAAAAAGGACGTCATCCTTAGATGAGAGAAGATACTTGGGGTTTAAGATATTTAATTATTTTCCTTTTCCCTGTTCTGATTCTTTTAGTGTGCTTTACTCTGTAGAAAGTCTGGAGTAAGTGACTACTACGCTTTGGATGATAATCATGCCCTTCACTTAGCTAGGAAGATTGTAAGGAATCTAAATTATCAGAAGAATATGGATGTGAGTTGGATCTGTTCTTATATTTTTTATTTTCCCAAAGCATTTTGGCTTATGTCACCTTGAAATAATGTCTTTAAATAGGCTAATGTGATTGTTGTATATTTCTGCAGGTTACCATTGAACCTTCTGAAGATCCTTTATTTCCTGCTGATGAATTGTATGGAATAGTTGGTGCCAACCTTAAGAGGAACTTTGATGTCCGAGAGGTGTGTAAAGTGGAACTGTGAGCCGTAAGCTATGCTATCATAGTTTATGCCATGTGTTTAAACTTTGTTTGAACTACAGGCTGTGTGTATCCATTTTCAGAGCTGAAGTCTGTTTTAGATATGTTCATCCCTAAACTAAGGGACTGTTGTGGGCCTCAGTAAGGAGTGACATATAAGGGAAAGATATCTTACTAAAAGAGAGGGGGGGGGAACCTCTTAATTACTGGAAAGTTTTCATTGCACGATGACTAAGCTTGCTTTGTCCATATTTAGTACTCCATATTCCTGTGGACATTAGGAATGATGTAGCACAACTTTATAATTTCCAGCTATTTCTTTTTTGGGTTCTTATTTTGGGAAGTGGATGAAATGTCAGTAAGTTGTTCAAAGGAAAAAACATACCCTTTTAGATCAATATGACAGGAGCAAAGATTAGACATTTGATTGCAGTTGAAGATGTTGCTATGGTTACAGATTGTCTTCTGTAGTTTAGATTGACAATTTTTAGTGCTTGCATATAGCATGTAGTCTTTTATTTTGTTCAGTATCCATATCGGGTAGAATACTTTCTAAATTAGGAAACTGTCCTAATATCAGATTCTGTGCCTTAATATTTTGTTATGTTTCCCCTTGACTATAAAACTATTATGTACTAACTGTGAAAAATATGGAAAATACAGAAAAACATAAAATTGCTTGTAATTACACCATGCAGAGAAAGGAGCCACTATTTTGGTGTTTTGGCTTAGTGTGTATGTATACATTTTTATGTAGTTCAGATAGTATATACATACATACATATATTGAGATATATATATATTTAATTCTAATTTTTCCAGTTTAAATTATAAACATCTCCCCATTATTTAAAACTTCTTCATGAATGTTTTTTTGTGGTTAGGTCCTGATTCTTATACTAGTACCTGGTGACATGGTAGGCACTCAGTAAATATTTTTTTGGATGAATTGATGAGTGTAATATCCCACTTATGGATATGTACAAATATTTCTTCAGGCAATACCCTATTATTGTTAGAGGGTCTTAAGTGCTGGATTTTAATGGAGCTTCAACTGGTACTTCACTTTAGCAAGGTAATTTAGTTAACTATAAGTTTTAGAATTAGGTTTTTTTTTTTTTTTTTTTTTTGCGGTACGTGGGCCTCTCACTGCTGTGGCCTCTCCCGTTGCGGAGCACAGGCTATGGACGCGCAGGCTCAGCGGCCGTGGCTCACGGGCCCAGCCGCTCCGCGGCGTGTGGGATCTTCCTGGACCGGGGCACGAACCCGCGTCCCTTGCATCGGCAGGCGGACTCCCAACCACTGCGCCACCAGGGAAGCCCCTAGAATTAGGTTTTCAGTTTGACTTTTTAATTAATTACAGGCATAGAAAAAACTGGCACTTACAATCTGATGTGCCTGAAAAATGAGTTGTTCTAATAGTCAAGTTTTCTAGGTGGCTAAGGATTCATTCTTTCAAGCATAATCACTTTTTTCATTTATTCCACAGTATTTATTGAGTGCTTTTTCCATGAAGGTATTGTTTCAGGCACTAGGGGTACAGAGCAAAACAGATGTGAATCCATGCCTTCATGGTAGTTCAATTTCATTTTAATGGATATCTTTTTATAAAGATAGACTTCTGCCTTCTTAAATTGTATCCTGGACTTCTACCTTTTGCTGATTCATGTTCATCATTGTGATGTTAATTTATTATATTTTTCTGTAATTGCAAATAAGCCTTGTATGGAGGTCTTACTAGTATATGGAGCTGTGGGACAACATTGAGATATTAATTGAAAAACCCAGGTTCTAGGGCTTCCCTGCTGGCGCAGTGGTTGAGAGTCCGCCTACCGATGCAGGGGACGCGGGTTCGTGCCCCGGTCTGGGAAGATCCCACGTGCCGCGGAGCGGCTGGGCCCGTGAGCCATGGCCGCTGAGCCTGTGCTTCCGGAGCCTGTGCTCCGCAGTGGGAGAGGCCATAACAGTGAGAGGCCCGCGTACCGCAAAAAAAAAAAAACCAAAGAACCCAGGTTCTAGTTCTTGTTTCCCTAGTCAGTGGTACTGGGGTTGAACCTCTCTGAGCATTGATTTCTGCTCCTAGAAATAGGAGTAGTGCCGTATGATATGTCTGCTTCCTAAAGTTTGAGTCTTTGTGCAGATGAGTTAGTGTATTTTATGTGGCTGAGTGGACTTCATCGTAAAGCAAATAGAAGGGGGTTCACGTTAAGTGGCCCTAGGCTGCTCTGACCTTTTGAGTGGCTTTATCTTTGTATGGAAGAGTGGTCATCACTATGTGTTTGTTTTTCAAAAGGTGTAATTTTGGAGCCACATAGCACTTTAGACAACTGTTATATCCCCATTATATTATTTGACCTTTTAGGAAAGTAGCTAAAACATAATTCAAAGTAAGCTATTCACTCATTTTTCAGCCTTTGCAGCTTATAAAATAAGGCTTTGATTGATGTGGTAAACAGGAAAAAGGAAGCTCAAACTGGATAGAAAAAATGATGTGTAGCATCTAAAATAGTTTCTGAAAAAATTTGGAATATGCTTCATGTTTAGAACACTTTGAAATAGTCCTGATGTATAATGATGAATATGGAGGATAAGCTAGTAACTTTGTGTAGATTAATTATGTGTGTGTGTGTGTGTGTGTGTGTGTGTGTATGTGTATCAGATTCAGAATCAATGAGCCTTTATTGAAGGCTTAATAATAATAGCTACCCCCCAAAAAATAATAATAATAATAGCTACCCTTTGATGAGTACCAGGCAATGTTATTACCTCTTAAGTATTATTATTATTGTTATTACTTTTTTTTTTTAAACAGATGAGGAAACTGAGGCTTCAGGGATTTTAAGTAACCAGGCTGTCACTCTAGTTTCCCAGTGGTAGAGCTGGGAGAAGCTGGGAGTCAGAGCTGGTTCTTCATCTCAGCATTATTTTCTTAGGTTCCTTTATTACTAGTTCATCATATCTTCACAACTTTGTTCCATCTTTGCAGAAGTGAGAACCGAGACTCAGAGGGGTTAAATGCCTTACTCTAGGACACATAAATCAATAAATCATATGTTATACCCTAGATTGGAGCCTAAGTCTTCTGACTGTAAGGCTGGACCTTGCTTTCTTTCTTCTTCTTTTTTTTTCCTTAATAAAATCTTTTAATTAAAGTATAGTTGATTTACAATGTTGTGTTAACTTCAGGTGTACAGCACAGTGATTCAGTTTTATATATATTCTTTTTCAGATTCTTTTCCCTTATAGGTTATTACAAAATATTGAGTATGATTCCCTGTGACATGTAGTGGGACCTTGCTTTCTGATTGAATCCCTGACTCTTGGCCAATACATTTGACAGCCCCTGAAGCTGTGAGTCTAGCAACCAGCCCATGTAGTCTCTGTGCTTCTCTGGTATACAACATGGAGCTGTTGCTTTTATAGTGAAGTGTAAAATCAGGGCCAAGAATGACTTCAGGGCATTAACCATGCATATCAAGTGAAATTCTATTGAGAAGATTTTCTGAGTAGGGTGAAATTTTGTGAAAGTGACAACTTCATTACAAATTTGTTTTCCTTACAAATAAGTTGAATGCAAAAATTCTTTTATAATATAATTGCTCAGGGACATTGTTATTTTTCCTCTTAGGTCATTGCTAGAATCGTGGATGGAAGCAGATTCAATGAATTTAAAGCCTTATATGGAGACACATTAGTTACAGGTATAAAGATGAAGAACTGAAAATGTGAACGTTTTATGCTGCTTTGAAAATAAGTGATCTCTTGTCTCACGGCCCTGATGCACTTGGCATGAGCTTTGTTATTTAGAGCGGTATAAACGTGTGAGTCAGTACTCAAAAGGAGCTGTTTTGTAAAGATCACTTGTAGCTGAATGGATCCAGAATTTAAAATGATAAGGGCAAGATGCTCTGGTCCAGACCATTATTCTGTGACTTTGTAGCATTAGCTGTATAAAAAGGCTCTTATCATAGTAAAATTAACAAAAATATTTGTAGTTTTTAAAATTTCTCTGGATGACTATAATTATTTTGAAAATTTCAGCACTGTCTTCTTTATTCTTTAGTCTTCAATTCGACTGTGAAGTTTCGTGTGATGTTTTAGTTTCCCAGAAGTCTGTAGACTGAGTTAAACCTCACCGCCTCTGTGTAGGTCTTACGTTGATCCACACAAAGACTAGATTGAGAATACAGGACAGAATGCCAAGTCCGAAAAAACAAAATAAGAGTGTTTATAAAAGTTAATTCATTCACCTAAACTGTTACGTTCGTAGGCCTTTGAAGAAATATTTGAAACATAGACACCAGGTCCATAGTAATCTATTTTGGACAAATGGCAAAACAAATTTGGGCATTTTACTTGGTCTTAAAGAAGCTCCAAAATGTAGTAGTTAATCTGAAGACAGCATACCAGAGTAGGACAAACAACTAGCTGCAAAAATCCAAATTGCAAATATACATTGAGTCTTAAGGCTAAGTCACAGCAGTTTCTCCTGGTCTGATTTATGAGCAAGAGAAGGGTTCACACTGGAAGTAGAATTTATGTGTTTGTATTTAGGTGTTTAAGTGATTAAGAGCTTTTTCTTTGATATATAGACAGGATTTGTCCCCAAATAGTTCAGGATGTAACCCTCATTGTGCAGCCGTTTAAAACAAGTCAGAACTGTTTCTGCTTCTTTCTCAGAGATGGATGGGTGGGCTTTGTCATCTGTTTTTATGTATTTGCCCTGGACTTGCTAAAATACTTGTGGTACCTTTGCTCCCTAAAATACCAGGGGTAGATCTACCAGATGGTAGATCTCCACCTCTTCTTTTCTGTACTGGAATTCAAATAAGGTTTGGGTGGGCGGGGGGCAGTGAGAGGGAGAAGAGAGGAATGAGAGGGCGAAGGGGGAATGAGAGGGTGAGGAGGTAGTAAGAGAGGATGAAAGGGGGTATGAGGGGGAGGGGGCATGAAAGGAGGAGGGAGGGATGAATGCGGGGGCCATGAGTGGGAGTGAGGAGGGAGAAGGACAGATTTTTGTAAGGATCAGGTGTCTCTGGCAGTTCTTACAGCTTTCCTCCTTCCCCCGCGCTTGCCATAGGTAGGCCTAGGAGTTTCGTAGACATTTTGCTTTCTTGTTTGGCCGATAGGAAGTTGGTGAAGGTGCTCCCTCCATGGGTGACCCTAGTGTAGTGGGGCATGCGCCCTACTCAGCAGGACTAAGGGTGGATGGAAAGTTTAAACAGCTCACAGGGCAGAACACCTTCAGGAGTAGCACCGTGCTGCTGAGACACGTGCTGGATTCCCAGCTCTTTTTATGGGATGGGTCAGGACTCAGAGTGAATTGTTAGAACTTTGGGGAGGTTTGCCCCTTTCTGAATTGCCTCTGTAAGTGGCACTGCCATTTAGGGTGTGTAGCCTAGGGTTTGGGCTGGGATTGTAGGTCTGAAAGACCAAGAGAAATCAAGGTGACCCGCAAATCAGTGTTTCATTTTAACATATTAAATAAACATAAGGATTTTAAAAAATAAATCAAGACAAAGCCAGAGTAAAGAACAAAAGTAAGTTAAAAAATTCGGTGTTCTGGCTTGTCAGTAGGTTGACATTCTCTCTTATCCATTCATTCTTCGAGCACCTGCTTTGTGTTGGGCGGCCCACGCCAGGGGTCTTAGTGGCAGCCTGTCCAAGCTTGAGCTTGGACACAGAGCCTGGTCCAGGAACTTTGAGCTTCCTGTGACCCCTCTCACAAGCACAGTTTGTTGACACTTGGCTTCCAAGTATTTGACACCTGAAAATCACTCTTGGGAATGTCTCTAGTCACGTCCTTCATATTTACAAAATAGCCTCCTGGAACCACCTAAAGTGTCTACTTCACAAAATAACAGGGTTTTCTTCCCCCTTTTTCTTCTCTCTTATTTCTCGTGTGTGTGTGTGTGTGTGTGTGTGTGTGTGTGTGTGTGTATGTGTGTGTGTGTGTGGAGTGGTAGTGGAAGTGATATCGAGACAAAAACCAAACTTGTGGAAAGGAGAAAGAAAAAGATGCAAACAGAGAAAATGAAAGTGTAGTGATTCATTCTTCTAAGCTTAACTGGATTTCTTACCTTAAACTCGGTTACCACCAGGCTTGACTGCATTCCTGCTTTTTAAAAAAGTTTGTCTTTGCTGAGTTTATCCCTTTTATTTCAAGGGCCTGTCATTACCTCAGGCGTTTCAAGGCAAGCTAGTCACCTGAAACTGGCCGATGGCTCTGAACATTGACCTTGAAAGGGATCTGTGTCTCTGATTTGTTCTATATCAGAATACCCTTCGTGTCTGGTACATAGTAGGCACTCATATATGTTACATGAATGAACGGATGACACTAATCCAATCATCTAACCAAACTGGTTGGTCAGACAAGTGGATAACTTTATATGTAACACACCCCTTTCAAGAAAGCAAAAAACCCAGACTCCAGTACCTTAGAAATAAATTATGCCATGAGCTATTTTGTACCATAGACGAAATCTCTACATTTTAAACATTGATTTGAAATTAAACAATGTATAAATATGTTTGTTCGTTGTGAATTAAAAGCCCTCTGAAATATATACATATTTTTTTCAATTTTCTTTTGAGGATTTGCTAGAATATTTGGATACCCAGTAGGTATCGTTGGAAACAATGGAGTTCTCTTTTCTGAATCTGCAAAAAAGGCAAGTACTGTTAAAAATGTTTCAAGGTTTTTCTGTTTTAATTTAAACATTATCAAGTAATGAATGAAAATTATTGCATAAAATCTTTAAAATATTTAACCAGATGCCTTAGCAAACAGAACATTGTGTGCCTATACGTGTGAACATGTATGTGTATGCGTGTTAAATGTTTGAAACAGCTTTAGGGAGGTTTACGTGAATATGATGAACTGTCTTGAGCACTGTTAAAAATACAAATGTTTGTTTTAGGAAAGTTCTTTTAATACTTGAATTATAACTGCTGTAGATGATGTATACATTTTCTAAGAATACAGGAATACTTGTCTTGAAAGTGTTTCATGCATTCGAGGGGTTCAAACATACTGTTCATATGGTTCTGAGACATGACCTGCTCTAGCCTATCCCATAATCAGTTTAACTTGATTATATTTTCACTTTTTGGAAACAGAAAGATAGTGGGTCTTGTTACTGAAGCTCTGGTTTTAAAAGAGGGAATTCATGAATATATTTTGGCTTAGTATTCAATTTCATACATCATTGTCTCAGATTTACCTAAACTTGGATAAATGTAATTCATGTACTTATTTGATAAAATATTTTCTTAAGAAAATAAAAAAGTTTAGCCCTGTTTTTCCTCTTCAAATGATAGAGTGAATAACAAGGTAAACGTTCTCTTACTGAGGCAGGTAACAGGCAATTAAGCACTTTCATACCCTAATTAGGAAGAATTTGTCTTTGGCAGAATGTTTTATTAGTAAAGTTAGTTTCTGGATTTTGCTATTCATTATTGTTCCCCCACTGAGATTATAAGACGAAAATAAGAGAGTAAAAATAAAAATAAAAGTCACCTACATTCATGCCAGAAATAACCTTGAGTAACATTTTATTATGGTTCCTTAGTTTTTTCTAGTCCTCCTCTTTTTTTAAACAAAATTGGTTTTGCCATATATAGGGAAGTTTTGCTGGTTTTCACTTAATAGTATGTATAGTAAGCGTTTCCAAAATATTAAATATTTCTAATACACTGACTTTTTTTTAAAATTTATTTAATTTATTTATTTTTGGCTGCATTGGGTCTTTGTTGCTGAGTGCAGGCTTTCTCTAGTTGTGGTGAGTGGGGGGCCATTGTTCGTTGCGGTGTGCGGGCTTCTCATTGCGGTGGCTTCTCTTGTTGTGGAGCACGGGCTCTAGGCGTGCGGACTGCAGTAGTGGCTCATGGGCCCTAGAGCTCAGGCTCAATTGTTGTGGCGCACAGGCTTATTTGCTCTGTGGCATGTGGGATCTTCCCGGACCAGGGCTCGAACCCGTGTCCCCTGCATTGGCAGGTGAATTCTTAACCACTGAGCCACCAGGGAAGCCCCTAATACACTGACTTTTAATGACTATATAATATACTTATTTCAATAGAAGGTATGTCAGACTGAGGCCAACAAACGCCGCCTTGTTTTATTTGTTGGCTTGTCACAGATAAATCCAGGAGGAGAGCTATGTTTGGCCTCTGTCTGACATTTCATTTGTTGAGGTAAGCCCCACAAGTCTGTGTGATTTCCTCGTTCTCGTATTTGAGGTCGAGCAATTGCTTTGCAATCTTGTACTTGCCAAGGCATTTCCAGCTAAGTTAAAAGCATCTGCAAATAGAGAGTAAAATATAAAGGAAACAGCTTTAAGTGTTTTCTTACTCACATAATCTTTAGAAGATAGGGAAAGGAATAGTTATATATATATATATATATATATATATATATATATTTTTTTTTTTTGGCGGTACGTGGGCCTCTCACTGTTGTGGCCTCTCCCGTTGCGGAGCACAGGCTCTGGACGTGCAGTCTCAGCGGCCATGGCTCACTGGCCCAGCCGCTCCACGGCATGTGGGATCTTCCCAGACCGGGGCATGAACCCGTGTCCCCTGCATCGGCAGGCGGACTCTCAACCACTGCGCCACCAGGGAAGCCCCTGGAATAGTTATATTTTTGTGTCATTAAATAACTAATTTCCTAAACTCAAGGTTAAAAGGTGTCTAGCACTCATCTAAAATCCCATTTGGGCTTCCCTGGTGGCACAGTAGTTAAGAATCTGCCTTCCAATGCAGCGGACGCGGGTTCGAGCCCTGGTCTGCGAAAATCCCACATGCCACGGAACAACTAAGCCCGTGTGCCACAACTACTGAGCCTGCGCTCTAGAGCCCGCGAGCTACAACTACTGAAGCCCGCACACCTAGAGCCTGTGCTCTGCAACAAGAGCAGCCACCGCAATCAGAAGCTTGCACACCACAATGAAAAGTAACCCTCGCTTGCCGTAACTAGAGAAAGCCCACGCGCAGCAATGAAGACCCAATGCAGCCAAAAAAAAAAAAAAAAAAAATCCCCTTTATTTCAAGTATGTTGGTAAGAAAGATATATTTTTACTATCATCTTGGTGCATGAAAGAATTTCAAGTGATGATCAAAACGTAGGTATCCCAGAAGGGTTTATATTCTATCTTTTTTAAAGTGGAGAACCAGAGAATTGCCTTCTGGTGAGGCTCAGAAATTCTCATTGACAAGCAATTCCTTCTTCTCTGTTCCTGAAGTTTCACTTGCTGTTTGGAATATTAGTGGTTGACTTCATCTCTGATACAGGAGTTGGCCTGCAGTCATGTGCCAGTGATCACACAGGTGCCTGTGCAAAACAGTGCAAATTGTAATCACGTTCCATTGACAGTGGGTCCCCATGGTAGTATTATTATTACTGTTACTATAAGGTCAGACTAGCCAAGCAAAGGGTACTCTTTCTTTGACCCAAATGTGTTGCTTGCAGGGTAAATGATGATTAAATTTGTTAACCTCCCACTAAAAAGATTTTTATTTTATTTGCTTATAGGGAGCTCATTTTATCCAGTTATGCTGCCAAAGGAATATCCCTCTGCTGTTTCTTCAAAACATTACTGGTAAGAAAATGGCTTGGACTTCCCTGGTGGCCTCGCAGTGGTTAAGAATCCGCCTGCTAATGCAGGGGACACGGGTTCGAGCCCTGGTCCGAGAAGATCCCACATGCCACAGAGCAACTAAGCCCGTGCACCACAACTACTGAGCCTGTGCTCTAGAGCCTGCGAGCCACAACTACTGAGTCCATGCCGCAACTACTGAAGCCTGCATGCCTAGAGCCCGTGCTCCGCAACAAGAGAAGCCACCGCGATGAGAAGCCCGTGCACTGCAACGAAGAGTAGACCCTGCTGTCAGCAATTAAGAGAAACCCTGCACGCAGCAACGAAGACCCAACGCAGCCAAAAAAAAAAGAAAAAGAAAACAGCTTAACCAGTTTGGGTGCATTTATTCAAGAGCTGCAGTGTCCAGTATGGCTCATGTATTGGACAGTGCAGACATAGAATGCTTCCATCATAACAGAAAGCTTTATTGGACATGCTCTCTCTAGATTATCTTTAAAGGTTAACACTTCAAGAATCTTAAATATTTGGGGGAATTTATCCATGTTTTTGAGTGAAGCAATTTCTGAGTTTCAAGTGTATCAGACATTTGAGTGGCCTTCCTTTACTCCTGCACATGTGCACCCACCCACCCAGAAAACAGCAGAGTGTTCTCAGCCAGTAACACTCTCATTAGTGCTGGAGGGTGTTATCTGACCCATGGTCTCTTTCCCAGTACTTTGTTCCCCATAAATGATTTTAAGTACATGCTGTGGTCCTCCCTTTTCCTTATCTTTCATCGTGCAGTTAATTCTACCTGAAGCAACATCTTAAATGGACATGCACATCCTGAACCAAAGTCTGGGATTTGAGGTGTTTTTTTTAAGATTATTTATTTATTTATTTATTTAATTTTTGGCTGCGTTGGGTCTTAGTTGTGGCACGCAGGCTCTTTCGTTGCGGCGCGCAGGCTTCTCTCTAGTTGTGGCGGGGGTTTTCTCTCTCTAGTTGTGGTGCGCAGGCTCTGTGGCACATGGGCTCCAGAGTGCATGGGCTCTGTAGTTTGCAGCTGCAGGCTCTCTAGTTGAGGCACACGAGCTCAGTAGTTGTGGTGCACAGGCTTAGTTGCCCTGGCATGTAGTATCTTAGTTTCTTGACCAGGGATCAAACCCGTGTCCCCTGCATTGTAAGGCAGATTCTTTACCACTGGACCACCAGGGAAGTTCCGCGATTTGTGTTTTGACTCCAGAGAAAGATAAGACCAATGTCAACTGTCTGATTTCATGTTCCATGGGTGATCCTAACATGGCAGGTGAAATGATTTTTAAGGGCTCTTAGGGTTCTAGAGTTCCTCTTCCTGGCATTCTGTGATTCTCCTATTTATACTTTTTGTGTGTTGCATGGTGCCTGACAGATAGCAGGCACTCCGATATGTTGATTAGCTAAAAAAAATGTTTCCCCCAGTCTTCTAAGTCAGGGGTTCCCACCCCTGGGCCGCGGACTGGTACTGATCCATGGCCTGTTAGAACCAGGCCGCACAGCAGGAGGTGAGTGGTGGGCGAGGGAGTGAAGCTTCCTCTGCTGCTCCCCGTGGCTCA
Source organism: Stenella coeruleoalba (assembly GCF_951394435.1). NCBI lineage: Eukaryota > Metazoa > Chordata > Mammalia > Artiodactyla > Delphinidae > Stenella > Stenella coeruleoalba. The sequence goes on from NC_137148.1 coordinate 55,730,169, forward strand.
CATTACTGCCTGAGCCTTCCCCCCCGCCCGCCGCCACCCCACTCGTGGAAAAATTGTCTTCCATGAAACCGGTCCCTGGTGCCACAAAATGTTGGGGACCACCGTTCTAAGTCATGTGTGGTTATCTCAGGTTCAAAGGAAGAAGTCCTTAATTAGTTGTTGGGATCAGGCATGCCTTTATGAGAAGGAGTTTGGCCTTGGCAGTCAGCAGGGCTTTACATAGTACTGGTGCTAAAACATCTTCATCTGGTGCTGTTCTTAAGTTTAAGATATCTGGTTAGATGACTCTTGAGCGGAGTTATATCCAGGTGGCAGCCAGAGAGGGCCCTATGTGGCAAACCTTCTAAGAGGGCATGTAAAAGTACTCTGAAGCTTCACTAGGCCAGAGACCTTGTTTCTAATAATGACTCATAATTTATTAACCACCAGTAAGTTAGACCGTGTGCTTGGAAGATTCCTACATTTTCGCTGTGCTTTATTTTTTATTGGGTTGGGGTCAGAGAGCAGAGTTTGAGTTTGGTTTTTCAACATTGCATTTGAGGGACCTCAAATGTATCCATTTGGAAATATATGGTGGGCAGTTGAAAAGTCTTGAGCACCGAAGAGGTGTGTTAGCTGGAGGCGAACGTGGAGACAACCTTAGAACATGGAGATGGTGTTTAAAGCTGTGGGAATAGATAACACCCAGAGAGAAGAGAAAGGGCTCAGGGATAATCTTTGAGTAACTCTAATTTCTTCCACAGAGATGAGAGTAAAGGAAGAAAGGCAGCATGATTATGTTGTTCTTTATGGTGAGAAACAGAAGGGTTAGAGAAAGCCAAGTGAGATGGCCTCGGTATTCTTTTTCAAGGCAAAATCACTCACGGGGACTAGAGGCATAGTGGGGTGATAGGGTGGTGGGTGGTGGGTGAGGGCTTTTAAAGAGAGTCGATATTTGAGATAGCTATTGTGGGAATGTTACAGGGAGTCGAGATAAAATAGATAAAGGAGTGTCTGAGCTAATCTGAGGGCCCAGTTCAGAGGGCAGGGAGGTGACCAGAGGAAGCAGATGGTGCCTGGTTGGGGCAGGGCTTGTTACATCCGTACTGTTGTATCCACAGCAAGTACAAGTGATCCATAAAAAATGGTTTAATTGAATTGGATTACCCATTATGGAGATTCGCAAAGCAAGAACAGCGACCATCACGTAGGCATGTGCGTCTGTGGGTGCGCAGGGAGACAAATGAAGCCTGATGCAACATTTATAAGGTGAAGAGGAAGAACCCCAAGGCCTGGAAAGCACAGTGACGCTGCAGACCAGTTTCAACAGAGCCGGGGGTGGGAGCTTGGAGAAGTAGAAGGATCCTATAATTATAATGAGAATTCTTTTATCTTGCTATTGAGTCGCTGACAGGGACTCAGCATCTCTATGAAACATTAATTTTATTTCATCAAAGTTTTAAAGCAGTGCTTCAGAAGGAATAATCTATATTTTAAACCAGGTCAGTGAATCCTAAAGCCCTCACAGTTGGGCTTGCCATAGTACTTTTTCCTCAGCTTGCCGTATCCTGTTCTTTCATCACCAAGCTATTGTTCTGAGATAATTTCTTGAAGATACGTTGCATTCTTATCTTGTTTGAGGATCTCTGTGCGCATCCAGATGAACCACTTAAACAATGTTTTAAATGATCAGAGAAAATTTTATTTTACCTTTTAATGCTAATTTGTGGCGGGCATATTCCACATATAAATATTTTATTCGGGTGAGAGGCCTGTGGTAAAATATAAGGTTGGCAAGACGTCCTTCTAGCACCTTGGTGAAAATGACTTCTGCACACTAATCTCATCACCCTGAGGCTCTCTTTCTGTTCTCACAGGATTTATGGTTGGTAGAGAGTACGAAGCTGAAGGAATTGCCAAGGATGGCGCCAAGATGGTGACTGCCGTAGCCTGTGCCAATGTGCCGAAGATAACTGTCATTATCGGGGGCTCTTACGGGGCTGGAAACTATGGGATGTGTGGCAGAGCATTTAGGTAGGTGGTTGTCATGATTTTCTCTGAAAGCATGAATCATACTTCAAGGATCATTATGAATGGTCAGTTTACGTCAAGGCTATTTGAAATACAGAATGACATTCACAAATCTTAATCAGTTATACCATAATCTGTATCATCTGGAGGCGTGAAATGAAATTTAATGCTAAAAGTACCACTTGGAAGAAATCCACAGTGGGAATCAGGAAATATTTTGGAATGGCTGATAATGAAAATGCTACATGTCATAACTTGTGTGATGTGTCTAAAGTCTTGCTTTGAGACAGGTGTGTAGACTTAATTATATATTATATACTGGAAGAGAAGTAAGGCTGAAAATCAGTGAGCCAAGCAGCCAGCTGAAGAGGTTCAAAGAAGAGCAGCATATTAAAACAAGAAAAATAAAAACAGGACATAATAAAGTACAAACATTATAAAGACAGAAGAATCAGGAAAGCCCAAAGTTGCTTTGTTTAAAAGGGTTAACAAACTTGAGAATCCCCTGTTAAAACTAAAAAATAAAGGGAGAAGGCACGTATCACCAATTTTAGGAATGGAAAACAGCACATAACTGCACATAATGAGAGGATATTTTGAATACTTTTTTGCCCAGTAAATTTGGATGAAATGGAAAAATACTGTTTATCAAAATAGACGTCAGAATCACCCGGAGAACTTAAAAATTCTACCATGCTGAAGCCCCACTGTGGGAGATTACTCTGGGGTGGGTTCTAGGCATTGTTTTTTTTTTAATCCCCGGATAATTGTAATGTGCAGCCAGAATGAAGAACCACTGATTTAAAAGGTAAACATGGGCCTCTGAAAATCTCTGTGAATTCATTTGATCATTCTTTCCTTTCTCCCCCCATAGCCCAAGATTTCTCTACCTGTGGCCAAATGCTCGCATCTCAGTGATGGGAGGAGAGCAGGCAGCTAATGTGCTAGCGACAGTAGCAAAGGACCAAAGAGCACGGGAAGGGAAACAGGTAAATGCTGTTTCTTTGTCTCCAGGTTTGACTTTCACCAGAACATTGTGGAGCCAGGGAGCAGCATACCCAAAACCCCTCCAAGTCTGTGGCTAGGATTCCAACATTCAGGGCCTGGCTTTATCTAGAAGACGCTGACCTGGAAATTGTTTTAGCAACTTACACTTATACATTCTCCATTTCTCTTTTTAGAGGCATTTCACTTGAAGTACCTTCTTGTGGTAATTTACAAACTTTTCAGAATCTCCAAGAAAACACTTAACAAACTCTTTTGTCTCTGGGTGCCTGAGGCATAAAGATGTTTGATTCTTAGTCATTTGCAGTTAGTGAGATTTAAATAAATCTGACTTATGTCTTTGATTTTATGACCTAAAGCAGCAGAATTTTGTGTTTCCTATTTTACTTTTAGATTGTTGTTAAGGATACCTCTAGTGGGAGGGCCCCGTTGTGTAATGAGAATTGAATACCATTATTATACCGTGGAAGTATCAATGAAGAAGGAGGGAAAGGGCACTGGAAGCTTAATGAAAAGCAAATCAGCAAATAGCTGCTTTTGAGATGGATTCTTTCGTTTGTGGCTCTGTTAGAGATTCATCTGAAATTTTGCATTACATTTTATTATAACTTACAACTATTTTATGTAAACAGCAGGCCTATAAAATGATTGGTGCATGTTCCTAAAGTTGCTTAGGTGCACTGTTTCATCGTAACGAGGCATAATGTGGAGGAGGCCCTGCCTTCTCAGGCTCTCACTTCTGCCATTTAGAGATTGATCATCTGGTCAACCGCCTGGTTTGTAGAGTGGGGATAATATAAAGCCAGAGGGTGGTTCCTGCCTCCCTGAATGTGTCTCATCCGTGCCTCACATCCCCAGCTATCTTTTCCAAGCAACAGTAACTCTGCAGACTTAAGTTGAAGTTTCAGATGCACTTTAGTACTAACTAGTATCCAAGCCAGAGGAAAGTTTTACTTTTGTGTGTATGTAGTGGGGAGTGGGGGATATGAAATTCTACCTGATACTTTGAAGGCATGTCTTAAATTCTAGCCCAGCATGGCAATATCTTATTAAATAGTTGTGTTTTGATTAATTTGATATACAGATATATGAATTCATCTATTTTTATATGTGAAAGGAAAGTATAGGATTTTAGTGCTTCTCCCTCCAAATTCTGGACCTATAAATGATATTAAACAATGGAAGTACATAAAAGGTTGGATTTATTTGAAAAAAAAATCACTTGGTTTTTGGTGTGGAATATTTTTTAAGTTGAAAATACTTTTCAGGATTTCAAAATTAGTTTGCATAAAGATTTTAACATCTGAATTATCACTTGTTTCTGGCAGTACGGATGGGCAAGCCATTAAATTTTTAATTAGGGAAAAGTCTCTCTCAGCCATCTGGAAAATTGAAGAGGTTATTTAAAACGGGCCTTATTGTTTTATCCCTTTAAGCTTTAAAATGTTTAAAATTTTAGCTATTTTGAATGAAAACATCCTACTTTTCCACCTCCTTATACAGAAACTGCAAGATGTAATATAGCTCTTTGTTATATTGTATAATTCACATCCATTGCTATACCCTGCTGGAATATGTGATACCTTTGGTTTTGACCTGACATTAAACAGCCTCAGGACATTGGCTCTGATAAGGGAGATATAACAGCACACTAATTTGATACTCATGTCTCAGGTGAGATCATGTATGGTAAAGCATCACACGTAATCTATACATCAATGTGCAGGTGTTGGTTGTAAGATTATCGTTCATGAAATCTGTTGCCCCTTTTTTCTTGAGGTTCTCTTGAGTGGATCTGTTGTTCCCCTGCATCAGACTTACTCATTGTTGCTTTTCTTTCAGTTCTCCAGTGCTGATGAAGCAACTTTGAAAGAGCCCATCATTAAGAGGTTTGAAGAGGAAGGAAACCCTTACTATTCCAGTGCAAGGTGAGAGCCAGAGAATAACTGACTCCTTGATGGGCACATCTTGGCAGTCAGGGCAGCAACTTTACAGAGATCTGAGCAGTTGGCATGGTCCAGCCCTCATGGGAACCAAAAAATAACATTTGGACACAATTTTGTACTGTTGTTTCTATAATGGGAATGCTTACTGCTGAAATGCTGCTCCTTCTCCCAGGCTGGGCTTTGGATCCATCACTATTGGTGTGATTCTGCCACTCTCCACCCCTCTTCCCTTATCCCGCTCCTAGCTGAAGTGGTCCAAGGCCTGCAGGAGCACTGTGGCCAGAGGTGGACCGCACTGGGGCTGGGAAGTTGAGAATTATAGTCCTGGCTGTGTCACTTTCAGGAATTAGTTCTGCAGTAATGGGTTCCTGTCGTCCTCCTCTCTGATGATTTTGTTCTTACCCCATTTAAAGATGAAAATGGTTGAACACTTACTGACACTTGTTAACAAGTGAGCTTGTGCATTCAGAAGGTGATTATTCATGGCCAGGACCCACATGTCAACACTAAGCAACTACCTCACACACCATGGCGGTTCTTATTCTGTTTGTTTCTTACACCACTTAAATGAGGTAATAAATTATCACAGCTGTCCCCGTTGGAGACATGCGTGTGCTTTCATACCTCTTTTTTCAACAACTTCAATGTTCTACATTCTGAAGAATAATTGAAGCTTCATGTTTTTCTTTTATCCCTTGGGCAGATGGAAAAAAGAAAATAACTATTTGTGTCCTTTAAAAATTGGGTTATGCTGTGATTTATGCCATTTATCGTGAAGGCAGACTGGAGAGGAGGGGGAAAAGAAAATCGAACGTTAAAATCCGTGTCAGCTCCTCAAATGCATCTTTTGTGGCAGGCGCTGCTCCTGATGTTGGGGGGCAGGAAAGATTGAACGTATTTATTTCTCAGAGCATAATTAGTTTCAAAATTCAATTAATACCATTTGGGATTTTTGAAAAGCCTGTTTCTCTTCTTGTTAACATGTATTTCTGCAAGCAAAAATGTACAGGTATATTTTGCTGTGGTGGGTCATTGATTCTCTTAATTGAGAACAAAATATTTTGTAGTCTTTGATTTAAGAAATAAACATTCTTTTTATCATCATTTAAATAGGCTTACGTAGTAGCCAGTAGAAGCAAAGAGGAAATAGAAAATCATATAAAAGGTTAAAGAGAAAATATACATTGTAAGCTCACCTACAGTTTTTTGTTTGTTTTTACATAAGACTTTGAAATTCACAAGGGCAGTTAGAGTATTAAACTTTGAAAAATAGCATATTTTGTGTGAACCATTAATTTGTTTTTCAGCCCTGGCTAAGTCATCTCTTAAGAAAGACTGAATCCTTTATTATTTTCATACTTAGATTATTATTGTTTTTAGTGGATGATATTCAAGACAGGAGAGCATATGGCCCAGATAGACTTATCTTTGGAAATTAATATTGAAAAACAAGGTTTTTCTTTTAATTTATAGATGTTTCACCCTTCTGTTGAAACAGTTGGTGGCATGGAGACACCAACTTTGTTTCAAAGATGAAAGGATTTTCAAGCCAGCTTATGGCACCTTCCTCTGGTTTAATAAAGCTCAGCTTAACAATAAAACTCTGTGGTCTGTTTAGGCTTCAACATGGCTAGACCTGTCTTTTCGGAGAGCTCTGTCATCATCTGTACAGTGCTGTAACCTCCTATGTTTTTCTTAATCCTTGCATGTTACATGTACCGCATGCCAATTTTCTTCTGCTCAGTTGTTTTTATAATCAAACTTTTTCAGACATTTGATTAGGGCCTCTTACCTGGAACAGCCCTGGCACCATCATGCTTGCTATATTCCTCTGCTGTAGGCTTCAGAAGGGAGTGTAATCAATTGACCGGGTTACAAACTACAAGAGTAATATTTTTTTTTTTTTTTTGGCTGTTGATACTTTAAGATCCCTATTGTGAATATTTTATGAGCAATGATTTCATTCATGGTCTGTCGATGTAAGTATGGTTTAATAATTGATGCTATGTCCAGATACTGAAGGCAGTTTGTTTAAAGAAAGCAAAACTGCCACCCACTAATGACCTTTAAAAAACAATATTTCTTACTCATTTTTTTTTTTATAAATGTGAGGTTGTCCATGAAAAGCAAACTAAGATTTCTACTTGAGTTTCTTCTGAAAGCAGTTTAAAGCCATTACTTGTTTTTCCTATTGTAGCAAAAAATAAAGAACTACATATGAAGGTATTTATTTTATTAATAAAATGTACTGAAGTCTATTCAGTAATTTTCCTAGTTTCTTAAGAGTTTGGGGGAATATACCTTTTCTAGTAGGGGCTTTGGTTGGAGACTGTTACCTTGGTTTATGCGGTTCTTCATAATAATAACAGTAATATATCAACTTGACTTGTATGTTTGTGTGGGCAGAGGAGGGACAGGAAAGCTTTTCCTGAAATAAATAAAACCAGGGTTTATTTTGAAGTTCCTTGTAGTAAGCTGTTCCTAAAGCTGTGTAAGAGTCATGTTATTTTTCTTTCTCTCTTTATTCCCCTCTTGAACATTGTTTCCATTGCGAGATTATAGTAGCCAATCAGTAGATCCACATATTACCTGAAGGAAAACCTCCTCGGCATTTCTGGGCATAGGGTGTATAACTGGTGGTTTGGTGGTGGACTCCTAATCACTCGGTTTTTGTTCTTTTATCAGGCTGTGGGATGATGGGATTATCGATCCAGTGGACACCAGGCTGGTCCTGGGTCTCAGCCTTAGTGCAGCCCTCAACGCACCCATCCAGAAGACTAACTTCGGTATCTTGAGGATGTAATTGGAATATAAAGCATCTTCCGTTGGACATGTACCAAAAATTAATAAATTAGTAGCCTTAAAATTTTAGACTTTTTCAATATGTGGCTATTACAGTAAAATTGTTTTCTTAACACAGTGCATTATACTTTTCTACCTTTAAATAAAGAATCAGTGAAGATATTTATTTGATGCAGCTCAATTCCTTGTAAATTCTCTTAGAGAAATTTTTCTATGGCTCAGCTTTACCACCCTGAAAAGGAAGAGAATAACTTAGAGTTATCCTTTCTAAGCCATAAGTACTATGAAAAGTTCTGTAATCTGTAAATTCCAGGTATTGTTGAGATTTTTAACATAAAGTTGTATTTCCACTGAACTGATTGCGTTGCAGATTATGCATGGTGATATTTTAATGTACTTTTAAAAATAAACATCTGTTACTTTTCCCTCCAGCCACCACCGTCCTCCTCTCCGTAGTTGTCAGACTTCTTGTCTGCACTCTGGGCTCTGTTTCCTACCCGTTCTCTCCTCACCCTCTCGTTTTCTGGCTTCTACTGCCAACAGCCCTCTCCACGGTCACCACTGACCTCCATGTTCCTGAAACCAGTGGGTCCTTTTCCGATTTTACCTGATTTAATTCTCTGGCGCATTCAAATCAGTCAAACACTTCCTCCTAGAAATTCTGTCCTTAGCTTCCATTGCTGTAACACTCTAGGTTTTCCACCAGCCTCCGTGGCCATTCTTGTTCAGTTTCCTTTGCAGGCCCCACTTCCTCTGCTCATTCCTCCTTCCCTTTACCATTTGTCTTGATTTTTCATTAGTCATATGTGAATGCATTCTTATTCTGAAAGATACAAATAGCACAAAAGTATCTCCTTATTGTTTAATTATTCTTATTAAAATAATAATTGTGGTAAAATATACATAACATAAAGTGTACCATTTTAACCACTTTTTTGTGTGCAGTTCTGTGACATTAAGTACATTTATATTGCCACCATCCATCTCCAGAACTTTTCATCATCCCAAATTGAAACTCTATTATTAAACAATAACTCCCCATTCTCTCTTCTCCCTACCACTGGCACATTTCCTTTTTTTTAATTGAGATATAATTGAATATAACATTATATTAGTTTCAGGTGTACAACATAATGATTCAATATTTATATACACTGCAGATGATCACGAAAATAAGTCTAGTTACCATCCATCATCAAGCACAGTTACAGACTTTTCTTTTTTTTTCCTGTGATGAGGACTTTTAAGATTTACTCGCTTAGCAACTTTCAAATATGCAGTACAGTATTAACTATAGTCACCATGCTGTACGTTACGTCCCCAGGACAAGCTGGAAGCTTGTACCTTTTGACCCCCCACACTCATTCTGTCCACCCCATGCCCCTCTCCTTTCTGGCAAACACCAATCTGTTCTTTGTATCTATAAGCTTGGTTTTCTGTTTTGCTTTGTTTGTTTTGTTTTTTAGATTCCACATATAAGTGAGACCTTATGGTGTTTGTCTTTCTCTGTCTGACTTACTTCACTTAACATAGTGACCTCAAGGTCCATCCGTGCTGTTGCAAATGGCAAGATTTCATTCTTTTTTATGGCTGAGTTTTATTCCTCCTCATCCTTGAATGTATGTGTTTTACATGGCTTGATTTATTCTCGCTGGGCCATTTCAGCCCTTCGTATGGTTTTAGTTGCCATCTGAATGGGGATGATTCCTGTGTTGACAGTTCTTAACATAGTTCTCCCCTGAGCTCCAGACCTGTCTATCTAACAGGTCTAAGGAACCTCAGACTCAATCATCAAGTTCTGTTGATTTTGCCTCCTAACTGTCTCTTGAATTCCCCTACTATTTTTGTCTTTTATGCAGGCCTTAGAAGGGGTCTACCTGCATCCAGTCTTACCTAGTCCAATCTCTCCATCACTCTGGAATTAGAATGGCCATTCTAAGGTGCACATCTGTCATGCTGCTTCCTTCCTTACTTCTTTCACTGGTTCCCTGAAGTGCCAAACCCCTAATGGCCTCCATGGATCTTGATCCTCAGCTCTTCAGTCTCATCTCCCTGACTCCTCTTTTCACACTGGGTGCTCCACCCATTCTAGACTTCTTCCAGTTCCTTAAACCTACGAAGTCCTTGCCCCCTTAGAGTCTACGAGGTTCCCTGTGCCTGAACTGTTCTCTTCTCCCTTCTACTTAAACACCTATCTTTTGTCTCTGTGATTTCCCTGGGCTGGGTTAGGCACCTGTTGTGTGCCCTTGTAGAGCACCATCTTCTTCCTCTGTCACTTTCTCTGTCTTATATGTTTATAAGAAGTATAAACATTTCTTTAATATTGCCCTCCTGCTAGAATGTAAGCTCTGTGAGAGCAGGGATCCTCCTGTTTGGCCTGTATCTCCAATGCCTGGCACTTGTAGATGCTCAAATATTTGTTGAATGAATGAAAAGTCCATATTTTAATTGTATCCTCAGGCCACATCATTTTAAAATAAAGTGATTGATTATACGATCTAAAACAACTATCAAATGCTTTCCTAATAAAATTAATATTTCAAACATTTGTGTGTGATGTTCAGTTTAGGCTGCAGTGTGTATCAGAAGTCAGTTTAGTTTTTTTTTTTTTTCTGTACACGGGCCTCTCACTTTTGTGGCCTCTCCCGTTGCGGAGCACAGGCTCCGGACACGCAAGCTCAGCGGCCATGGCTCACGGGCCCAGCTGCTCCGCGGCATGTGGGATCTTCCCGGACCGGGGCACGAACCCACGTCCCCCTGCATCGGCAGGCGGACTCTCAACCACTGCGCCACCAGGGAAGGCCTCAGTTTAGTTTTTTGAGAAGTATATAGATAGAAGATCATAATTCAGGGGTAAGTTGCATTTTCAGAAGAATGTTTGAGGAGGTCATGGGGAGGACGTGACTGCCAGTTGACCCCTGACCCGCTAGATGACCCCTGACCCGGAACCAGCCAGTCAATCGTTGGCTCCTCCCCCTCTCCCCTACGGCATGCCATCCCCATAGCTTGCCGCAGGAAGCCTTGAGAGAGTAAGGTGTTGCTGAGACCACCTGGACTAAATACGTGACCGAACCCCGATAAGGCCTCTATATAAACTTTGAAGATTCTGGCTGGCGGGCGGGGAGGCGCTCTCGTCTTGCGGCTGCCACCGCCAAGCCTCGTTTGTGAGTTCCCTGTCTTATTAAACCTGCCACCTCCCAACCTGGAGCGGCTGCCTCTTTCCTCAGCTCTCCTAGGCCTGCGCGTATGGCGGCTAGTTTGCCAACCAACAAAGGAACACAGTGAGTATTTTTAAATAGTAAATTATATTAAAATTTCGGTTAACATTTACAACCAGGTCAGAAATCAAAATGATTTTTTATCAAGACTAGTTGGTATTCCATGGGTAGTAACCATCCACAAGTCAAAGATTCATGGATATTTTAGGAGTGTTTTTACCTTTCTCTCTTTAGGAAAAATCACGGTCATCGCTGGCACCACACTTAAATTAATTAAATTATTTTGTATGTTTTAACTGATAAAAAACATTTGTAACATTTTACCAAAATAGGCAGCCTTTTTTGTCTGCCCTTCCGGCTTTATTTACATAGAATTGGCATACACCCTTATGTAGCTGTAAGGTATACACTGTGATGACTTGGTACACATATATTGTGAAGTGATTACCACAGTATGGTTACTTAGCACATCCATCACCTCACGTAACTACTAACTTTTTTAATGAGAATTTTTTAAACATTTTAGTTATTAAAAATAATTTCAGCCAGGATAATATGCGTAACTTAGAATTTTGAGAAATGTACAGCTAATTAGTCTCTAAATTAGCCCTTCTGGGCGCTTACAGTATGAAAAAGAGACAAAATTACTTCTATTTTTCAATTTTCAAGAAAAATGTTTTCAAATGAGAATTTGTCACACTAGCACAAGGCACTATTGACTGTGCAAGTGAAAAAGTGATCATTTACCAAACATGCATGGTTACGTGCAAGGCATGACTAGAGGCTGTATATTACATTTACAGGGGCAAGAGCAGGTTTTTGAATGATTTCATTAATAAGACTTTTGGGAGGGGAGATCACGTAGTTCTTGTTAATTGTAAAATGTATTGATGATGGTGTTCTGGAAGGGTGATTGTTGACTGTCCTGATCAAAACTGGATCTCTAGTGATGGGCTCTGAAATTCAGTATTTAGAAAAATGGCAAGAAAATGAACTAGACACTTATGGTCTCCTGTCATTTATAATATTTATAAATGGTACAAATTAAATACAACTAATAATTAATGATGACTTTTTTTGTTGTTGTTTTGAAAAAAGCCTTTCGACAAACACTTAAAAATAATTTATTATTTAATGTGCCTTGGATTCTCTTGTATCTGGAATCAGGATGCTAAGGATAAAGTTGTTCTTGTAGCTAAATGAAATTTCTGTCTGCCTTTGACCTTTGTAGGCAAATGTGCATTCCAGATCAGGAGGCTTATAATCAACGTGACTGTATAATTGACCATGCACTCTGGGCCGGTTGAGAGTGAAAGGGCCCTACTGCTAATAATTACACTGGGAAACAGGTGTGAGCCAGGACTGATCAGGCAGCCTGGGATGTATGGTTGCTCTCTCTGTAACTCACTATCATGGACTGAGTATTGATGTTACACATCAGGTGTTGATGATTCTTACAAGCCAGTATTCCAGATAGCTGCTTTGTAGCTTTCTTTTTTAAAAAAAATTTATTTGATTTTTGGCTGCGTTGGGTCTTCATTGCTGCGCATGGGCTTTCTCTAGTTGCGGTGAGCAGACTTCTCATTGCCATGGCTTCTTTTGTTACAGAGCACGGGCTCTAGGCGCATGGGCTTAGTAGTTGTGGCGCGCAGGCTCTATAGCGCAGGCTCAGTAGTTGTGGCGCACGGGCTTAATTGCTCCACAGCGTGTGGTATCTTCCTGGACCAGGGCTAGAACCCACGTCCCCTGCATTGGCAGGCGGATTCTTAACCACTGCGCCACCAGGGAAGCCCTGCTTTGTAGCTTTTTAGTGGCTTAAAACAGAATTATTCTCTTACAGTTCTGGAGATCAGAAGTCTAAAATCAAAATAGCAGGGCTGCATTCCTTCTGAGGCTTTGAGGGGAAAATCGAATTCCTTGCTGATTTCAGCTTCTAGAGGCTGTCTGCCTGATGTGTAAATTTTAATATAGATTTCAGTATGATATCAAACACATGATATGCATTAATGTTCTAGAGAACTATGTAAATGACTCAAGAGAAGAATTTACCGTAAGGCAGGGGTAATTTGATTTTCTGTCGCAGCCAGCATTTCAGTATGTCTGGAAGCTTTTTCTTTCACAAAGATGACCCAAATCACAGGTTTGAGCTTATGTTAATGGAGAGGAGTGTCTGAGAGAGGACAAGGTCTTAGAAGGTGGGGATTTAATGGAGAACTTATTGAAGAGAAAACGTGACCAAACTACTTGTCAGAAGTAAGCTGGAGAAAAGACATTTTTTTTTAATGTGTAATTGAGCAGATATTAATTGTAAGATGTGAGCAAGTAGAATTTTGGAGAACTCGGACTAGTATCAAGAGGTTTCTGTAGAAGATGTACTTGACATTTTCAACCATAGCTCTATCCATCACATTCCTATAGCTGTAGGATAATTAAAAATAACTTTTGTTGCAAAATTATTTATAATTAAAAATCCAACAATGTTATTTGTAAAAATTTAGACAGTGAAGAAAAGTGAAAATTCTCTGTAATTTCACCACCTAGAGATAACTGCTATTAATATTTTCTTGTATACTATTCTCTTTTTTCTATCTGTAGGAATTTTTTTCACAAAAAGGTTGTTCTGTAATCTGCATTTTCACTTAATGTAGTATAAATGTGTTGACATGTTTTCATGTCATTTAATATTTCCTCTACAATAATTTTGTTGTTGCATGATATTACATTGTATAGATGCCCTGTTTGATTTAACCACTCTCTTATTGTTGGATACTTAGGTTGTTTCTGGTTTCTCACTATTATAGATAATGCTGCAACAAATATCTTGTACTTTCTTTATATGACTGTGATTATTTTGTTAGTACAAATTCCCAAAAGTGTATGTAGACCTTTAAGGCATGTTGCTAAATTGTGCTCTATAAATGTACATTTATGGTACAAGTACTGCGGGATATAATGATGACCCTGGTGCTTTCAGATACTGAAATAGCTTCTAGTAGAATTAAATGGTTTACAAACTGAGTGTTTCCTTTAATTTTTAAAAATTGTGTCTAGGTGACAATGTCACATCAGTAACAAGTTATGAAGACTCAGCATAAATGCATGGGAGGCGTCGTGGTCGTGGAAAGAACACTAGACTGAGAAGAACTGGGAGAAAACCAGTTCAGTCCTAGTTCTGCTACTAAAAAGTTGTGTGAACTTGGGGAAGATGGCAGGGGACCAAAATCAGTTTTCTTTCTTTTTCCAGAGGCCCAAGTTTTCTTTCCACCTCCTCATGTCCCCTTTATCTCTGCCAGTGCTAGGGCAAGTGGGCAGAGGAGGTGAGGATTTGAGGGAAGGGAAGGTCTTAGAAGGTGGGGATTTAATGGAGAACTTTCTGAAGAGAAAACATGACCAGAACTACTTACTAGAAGTGAAGCTGGAGGGGAAAACAAAAAGGGCGTGCTAAGGACTTTTAAAATTTTACACGTAAGTGTACGCACTGGCTGGCTTGGTGAGACTCATGGTGGAGAACATTTAGCAGGATGATGATGCATTCTTCAGCTTCGTCAGCTTTTGTCAGAGTTTATTTTATTCAAATGAACAAACACTTACTGAAGGCCTACTGTGTGTCTGGCTTTGGGATGGGATGCAAAGATAAGCAGAACATGGCCCCTGTCCTGTTGCAGCAGTGAGGCAGTGACTTGGGAGGGTCTTTCCACCTGCCTAGTACCCCTTCAGCTCCTTCTGCACCTTCATTCTCATTTGGGAACTACCCCTCTCCTGTGCGAACTTGGTGAGCATGTCAAGCAGAGAGCCCTGGTCCCTAGCCGAGAGCTGGACACGTGACCGAGGCTTGGCCAGGCTGACTCTCTCCAGTGCTTTGACTCTTGAGCAGAGGGACAAAGATGGAAGGCGACTGGCCCTGAGTTGTTCCAGTGGAGTTGATGAGGCTGTTCATTCATTCTTGCTCTGGGCTCCCTGGCACTAACCTGGTTGCTGGACTCTGTGAGCCCGGGGTATCCTGGCATCCTACATTTTTCCAACAATCTTTGAAAAAAATTTGCCAGCGTCAGGCTCCAGAGCTTGTAGCAACAAACACTAACTGGTAGCATGTTCTGCAAGCCATAGGTTAAAATAAATTCCTCTATATTTTCCAACTTGGTGAAAGCTTTACTGCCTGCACTAAAAACAAGACTTTTCAGAAATGAAACCATTGGAACACTGAAACTAAGTAAAAAAGATAATGTAAACAGAAAAGTAAACTTAAGGTATTGACCCTCAGACTCAGAACATTCAAAGGAGGGTTGTAACTTCCCACCACCGTCGATAGTGAGGCTGGATTGGGTGTTTAAATTGCCACAAGGGAAACTCAATTTTTTTATTTTTAAGAACACTGATTTGAGTATTTCTACTTTGTATTTTTAAAAAAGATTTATTGTTATTTATTTATTTTGCCTGCGCCGGGTCTTAGTTGCGGCACACAAGATCTTTGTTGCGGCATGAGAGATCTTTTTTTTTAGTTGCAGCATGTGGACTCAGTCACGGCATGCGGGCTTCTTAGTTGCGGCACACATGCGGGATCTAGTTCCCTGACCGGGGATCGAACCCAGGCCCCCTGAATTAGGGGTGCAGAATCTTACACACTGGACCACCGGGGAAGTCCAAGGGAAACTCAGTTTACTGCAACCTTTTGATTGCTGAAATAAGTCACTGAATAAGACTATAGGTTACTTTTTTTTTTTTTTTTTTTTGCGGTACGCGGGCCTGTCACTGCTGTGGCCCCTCCCTCCGCGGAACACAGGCTCCGGACGCGCAGGCTCAGTGGCCATGGCTCACTGGCCCAGCCACTCCGCGGCATGTGGGATCTTCCCGGACCGGGGCACGAACCCGTGTCCCCTGCATCGGCAGGCAGACTCTCAACCACTGCGCCACCAGGGAAGCCCTAGGTTACTTTTAATTGGCAATCTGGTTAAAAAATCTGACAATCTTCCACTGGGGATAATTTAAAGCCATACCAAGAGACAGAAAGAAGAACTAAGTGACTTCGTAGATAGCCTAAAGTGACCTTTTGGGTAGCCTTAAGACCACAGTGCTGGTCTTAAATGAATGGTAAATATATTGTCCATAATCCCTTCTGAAACGAAAACACTTTGCATTTATTATATGGATGTTTGCAAGTATTTGTGAGGCTCCTTTTTTTATTTTGGAGCCATTGGTATTTTTATTTTATTTTATTCCTACTTCGTCTTGATTTTATTTTATTTTATTTTTTATTTATTTATTTATTTATTTTAACATCTTTATTGGAGTATAATTGCTTTACAATGTTATGTTAGTTTCAGCTTCACAACAAAATGAATCAGTTATATATATACATATATTCCCATATCTCTTCCCGCTTGCGTCTCCCTCCCTCCCACCCTCCCTATCCCACCCCTCCAGGCGGTCACAAAGCACCGAGCTGATCTCCCTGTGCTATGCGGCTGCTTCCCACTAGCTGTCTACCTTACGTTTGGTAGTGTATATATGTCCATGCCTCTTTATCGCTTTGTCACCGTTTACCCTTCCCCCTCCCCATATCCTCAAGTCCATTCTCTAGTAAGTCTGTGTCTTTATTCCTGTTTCACCCCTAGGTTTTTCATGACATTTTTTTCCCTTAAATTCCATATATATGTGTTAGCATACGGTATTTGTCTCTCTCTTTCTGACTTACTTCACTCTGTATGACAGACTCTAGGTCTATCCACCTCATTACAAATAGCTCAATTTCGTCTCTTTTTATGGCTGAGTAATATTCCATTGTATATATGTGCCACATCTTCTTTATCCATTCATCCGATGATGGGCACTTAGGTTGTTTCCATCTCTGGGCTATTGTAAATAGAGCTGCAACGAACATTTTGGTACATGACTCTTTTTGAATTTTGGTCTTCTCAGGGTATATGCCCAGTAGTGGGATTGCTGGGTCATATGGTAGTTCTATTTGTAGCTTTTTAAGGAACCTCCATACTGTTCTCCACAGTGGCTGTATCAATTTACATTCCCACCAACAGTGTAAGAGGGTTCCCTTTTCTCCACACCCTCTCCAGCATTTATTGTTTGTAGATTTTTTGATGATGGCCATTCTGACTGGTGTGAGATGATATCTCATTGTAGTTTTGATTTGCATTTCTCTAATGATTAGTGATGTTGAGCATTCTTTCATGTGTTTGTTGGCACTCTGTATATCTTCTTTGGAGAAATGTCTATTTAGGTCTTCTGCCCATTTTTGGATTGGGTTGTTTGTTTTTTTGTTATTAAGCTGCATGAGCTGCTTGTAAATTTTGGAGATTAATCCTTTATCAGTTGCTTCATTTGCAAATATTTTCTCCCATTCTGAGGGTTGTCTTTTGGTCTTCTTTATGGTTTCCTTTGCTGCGCAAAAGCTTTTAAGTTTCATTAGGTCCCATTTGTTTACTTTTGTTTTTATTTCCATTTCCCTAGGAGGTGGGTCAAAAAGGACCTTGCTGTGATTTATGTCATAGAGTGTTCTGCCTATGTTTTCCTCTAAGAGTTGGATAGTTTCTGGCCTTACATTTAGGTCTTTAATCCATTTTGAGCTTATTTTTGTGTATGGTGTTAGGGAGTGATCTAATCTCATACTTTTACATGTAGCTGTCCAGTTTTCCCAGCACCACTTATTGAAGAGGCTGTCCTTTCTCCACTGTACATTTCTGCCTCCTTTGTCAAAGATAAGGTGACCATATGTGCGTGGGTTTATCTCTGGGCTTTCTATCCTGTTCCATTGATCTATCTTTCTGTTTTTGTGCCAGTACCATACTGTCTTGATTACTGTAGCTTTGTAGTATAGTCTGAAGTCAGGAAGCTTGATTCCTCCAGTTCCATTTTTCGTTCTCAAGATTGCTTTGGCTATTCGGGGTCTTTTGTGTTTCCATACAAATTGTGAAATTTTTTGTTCTAGTTCTGTGAAAAATGCCAGTGGTAGTTTCATAGGGATTGCATTGAATCTGTAGATTGCTTTGGGTAGTAGAGTCATTTTCACAATGTTGATTCTTCCAATCCAAGAACATGGTATATCTCTCCATCTATTTGTATCATCTTTAATTTCTTTCATCAGTGTCTTATAATTTTCTGCATACAGGTCTTTTGTCTCCTTAGGTAGGTTTATTCCTAGGTATTTTATTCTTTTTGTTGCAATGGTAAATGGGAGTGTTTTCTTGATTTCACTTTCAGATTTTTCATCCTTAGTGTATAGGAATGCCAGAGATTTCTGTGCATTAATTTTGTATCCTGCTACTTTACCAAATTCATTGATTAGCTCTAGTAGTTTTCTGGTAGCATCTTTAGGATTCTCTATGTATAGTATCATGTCATCTGCAAACAGTGACAGCTTTACTTCTTCTTTTCCGATTTGGATTCCTTTTATTTCCTTTTCTTCTCTGATTGCTGTGGCTAAAACTTCCAAAACTATGTTGAATAAGAGTGGTGAGAGTGGGCAACCTTGTCTTGTTCCTGATCTTAGTGGAAATGCTTTCAGTTTTTCACCATTGAGGACGATGTTGGCTGTGGGTTTGTCATATATGGCCTTTATTATGTTGAGGAAAGTTCCCTCTATGCCTACTTTCTGCAGGGTTTTTATCATAAATTGGTGTTGAATTTTGTCAAAAGCTTTCTCTGCATCTGTTGAGATGATCATATGGTTTTTCTCCTTCAATTTGTTAATATGGTGTATCACGTCGATTGATTTGCGTATATTGAAGAATCCTTGCATTCCTGGAATAAACCCCACTTGATCATGGTGTATGATCCGTTTAATGTGCTGTTGGATTCTGTTTGCTAGTATTTTGTTGAGGATCTTTGCATCTATGTTCATCAGTGATATTGGTCGTCTTGATTTTAATGTGGCCTGCCTTCTAACCTTCTCCTTCCACCATGAGGGATATAGGAAAGGTAACCAGAGGATCAGGTTCCTAGAACTGAGCCCTATAAGTAAAGGGACAATGGAGTCTTCAGACTGGGTCACAGTTTAAATCTATACTAGAATGGATCTAGCATTCTGAGTAGGAGAACTTGAATTGCTTGCTGGACAGAGAGCTCAATTTGGGATCAAGGGATTTGGGCTCTTTTCTAGCGGGTGGTACTAACTAGCTGTCTAATATTGGGCTAGTCTTTCCTTTTCTTTTAATATAGGGGTGGGACTAGATTAGTGGTTTTCCACTAGAAACAGCTGAGGAGGTTTAAAAAAAATCCTTGAATCAGAATCTTTGGGGCGTGATGGGATATTGTTTAAAGCTCACTGTAACTGCTCTAGAACAGTGGTTCTCAAATTCAGCTGATAGCAGAATGGCCTGGAGGACTTCTTAAAATGCAGATCGCTGGGCTCCACCTCAGATTCTGATTCCATAGGTCTGGAGTGGGCCCCAAAATATGCTTTTCTAACACATTTCCTGCTGATGCAGAGGTTGCTCATCTGGGTATTGTGCTTTGAGAACCACTGACTGCTCTAGATTATCTTGAAGTTCCTTCTAAAGTTTTAGGATTCTGAGATCAACTTCTGCTTTGGTGATATGATCATTCTTGTATGTTTTTGGTTAGGTACATTTCTCTCCCTCTCCCATTTTCAGGGTAGGGTGAATTTGTCTTAAATTCTAAGCCAGTGATTCACGGCCTGGACTGAACATTAGAATCACCTGAGGAACTCCGCTTACAAAAAATTCTGCTGCCCAGGCTGGACCCCAGACAACTAAATCAGACTCTTTTTTTTTTTAAAAGCTGTGGTTTTCTTTTGAAGATGTTGAGGGTAGGAGTTTATTAATTAATTTATTTTTGCTGTGTTGGGTCTTAGTTTCTGTGCGAGGGCTTTCTCGTTTCTGTGCGAGGGCTTTCTCTAGTTGTGGCAAGCGGGGGCCACTCTTCATCGCAGTGCGCGGGCCTCTCACTATCGCGGCCTCTCTTGTTGCGGAGCACAGGCTCCAGACGGGCAGGCTCAGTAGTTGTGGCTCACGGGCCTAGTTGCTCTGTGGCATGTGGGATCCTCCCAGACCAGGGCTCGAACCCGTGTCCCCTGCATTAGCAGGCAGATTCTCAACCACTGCGCCACCAGGGAAGCCCCAGATCAGACTCTTTCAGCTCAGGATGCAACTCGTAAAGCTCCCTCAAGTGGTCTCAGTGTGTGGCCAAGGCTGAGAGTCACTTCACAGGGTACGGCTAGATCAGGAGATTTCAAAATGGAGCCACTGTGCATCTCGAGACACTTCCATAAATTTACAATCTTAAATTTCAGATCGTATTTTCCTTTTTTTTTTTTTTAGGTATAGCTCACAGCTCAGACAAAAGTTTGCCTTATTTTGACATCTTTATGTACCTTATTTCAGGCTATTTGCTGAAAGTGGTTACCCATAGCTAAAAGTTTCTAATGAGATTTATTCAAGGTGATGGAAAGAACTAGGATCAGAGCAAAAACAAACACCTGAAAACAGGAGACGTATCATGGGCCATAGCAGCAGCTGATAGTTTGCTTCCACAGAATTGTTTTCTGAGTCAGTTCTTTATGCCTTAGTGACTTTGTTGTCACTTCTCAGTGAATTAAACAGAGGGTTTAAGCCTCTGACGACTTCTGTCAGTTCCTCGCTCCCAACCAACCGTAACTAGATAAAAAGGGGAATGTTCATCCACATGGATGGTTGATAACTTGAGGTACATTTAAAACATGTTTTGTTGTGGCAAAACATACATAAAAATTTTCCATTTTAACTATTCTTCAGTGTGCAATTCAGTGGTATTAGGTATATCCACACTGTTGTGCGACCATCACCACCACGCATGTCCAGAGCTTTTTCATCATCCCAAACTGAGGCTCTGTATTCATTAAAAAATAATTCTCCATTCTTCCCTTTTCCCCAGGCCCTGGTAACAGCTATTCTATTCTCTGTCACTATGAATTTGCCTGTTTTAGGTATCTTATATAAGTGGAATCACACAATATCTGTTCTTTCGTGTCTGGCTTATTTCACTTGGCATAATATCTTCAGGGCTATCCGGAGATTATTTTTGATCAATTGTATCTGTGCTGCAATTGAGTTAGGTCCATAAAGCTATCAGCCTCATTTCAATTAAACACACATGCAGGTGATGGAGAATACTCCTATTTCCCTGGAGCCTTTAGGCAACCATGTGGGATGGGCTGAGGCAGTATATGGGATGGTCCTGCGCCAGGCACCAGCATCCTCCTAGTTGCTCAGTCCAGATGCATGGGTGTCACTGTGATTCTTCCCTCTTCCTTACCCTGACATTCTTATTCTTGCCCAATAAATGTTATTGATTCTACCTCGCAATAGCTCCCTAAATCCTCCTTCTTTATCACTCAACCAACCTCAGTTCAGACCTCCATCTATTCTCACTTGTATCAGTACCAGAGCCTCCTAACCGGTCTCCCTGGTTATCACTGCTATCAGTCATTACATCATTAATTCACTCAACAAATATTATATTGCACGAACATTTCTTGTCAGGCATTGAGCTGGCTTCTTAAGTTACAGAGCCTCGTGTATAGCCATTTGAGCCATTTGTCTCAATAACATAAATCTGATGGTACCCAAGCATGTCTGATTCTAGAGGCTAACTTCCCCCAGTCCATTTACTGCCTTCCAATAAAGGATGGACTAAAGATTCAAGACTCTTGGCAGGTGAAATTAAGGAGTCAAAACATCAAGAGGAATTTTAAGTACATATATGTACATATATATAAGTACATATGTACATATGTACTTATGTAATAAGTACATAGTCCTACATCTAATTCTAAAGAAGGATAAAGAGCTTATGTATAGAACTGGGGAAACCTGGCTTTGCAGCAGTTCATATGGAAAAAAAAAGACCCTGAAGTTTTGGTTATCGGCAGGCTTAATAAGGGTTAACAGTATGATGAGACTCCTTATAAGAGCTAGTCACACTTTAGGCTGCTCTAATTATGGGCCATAATAATGCCTATATTTAAGGCAAAGCATTGTCTTCAGCTCCATAAGCTGTATTCTAGGGAGAATATTAACAAACTGGAGGGCATGCAGAGCAGTGGTTCTGAGGCGTAGAACTGGGCCTTGGCTGAACTTGCGGAGTATGTAAACAACACAGATTCCTGGGATCTACCCCTGGGTATTTTCAGGTGATTCCAATGCACATATTAGGTCAGGGACCACTGATATCAAGGAAATAAACAGTATGATCTGGAAAATATTGAAGGAACTTAGAGAGGGAGGACTACTGGGAAGCGTAATAGGTGTTTCCCAAATCTGAAGGGTTGCCATTTGCAAGTTGAGATAGCAGCCTGAGGGGAAGGTGTAGAATGATCAGGGAAGCTTAGTAAGAATTTACTAATAATGAGAGCTGTGTGGGTATGGACCTAGCTGTCCCAGGAAAGATTAGAGGAGCCCAGATGTCAGGGATGCTGTAGGGTGGTAATTCAGACTTTAACGTGCCTATGCATTGCCTGGGGATCTGATTTTTTATTTTTATTTTTTTTGAGGTACGCGGGCCTCCCACCGCCATGGCCTCTCCCGCTGCGGAGCACAGGCTCCGGACGCGCAGGCTCAGCGGCCATGGCCCACGGGCCCAGCCGCTCCGCGGCATGTGGGATCCTCCCGGACCGGGGCACGAACCCGCGTCACCCGCATCGGCAGGCAGACTCCCAACCACTGCGTCACCAGGGAAGCCCTGGGAATCTTATTAAAATGCAATTCTAAACTACTAGGTTTGGAGTAAGACCTGCGGCTCTGCATTTCTATCAAGCTTTTACCGATGCCAAGGCTTCTGGTCTGTGGGCCACACTCTAGTAGAAGACTGTAGGGGATGCTGGTACTGGTTGGCCAGGTGACCTAGAGGATGTCTCAGGGCAGAGTGGGTATTTAGGAATGGTTCGTTAATTGAAGATGGAGAAAGCACGCTACCAATGCTACACTGGTATCCTTCAGAGCTTTTGGTGTGGACCATGCTTTAACTTGTTTAGCTTATTTCTTCCAATTCTCTAGAATCTAGTTATTGTAGATGAGTGACCAAGAGCATGATCTTCAAAATCAAATAAACTTGAGTTTGTGTCTTGCCTCCCTCATTACTAGGATTATGAAGCTGAGCAAGTAAGAACCCACCTGAGCCTCATTTTCTTCATCTCTGATAACCCCTCGCTGAGTTTTTACGAACATTTCGTGTGCTAGTGTATGTAAAGTGCTTAGTGTAGAGCAAGTGCTTGAGGAATGCTGTCTGTTGTTATATTTATTATTCATTTAAGCATGCATGGGCTCTGCACTGTTGCCTTTCCTGTGCCTCCTATGTTCTTGGAGGATTCTTGACCGCTCTGCCCACGGAGTGTACCTGTGCGATCTCAGAGGCCAGGTGTTCTCTCAGATTTCTGTGAGATTAACTGGAATTACTTTTTTGTGGGTCTTATGTCCTTACTGTTAGCATTTTCTTACTTTCACCTTCCAAAATCAGGATATTTTCTCTACTGATTTTGAACAAAATTACCAGTTAATATAGTTTGATTTCCTGACCCCATAAGTTAGTTTTTCCATTGAGATGTTGTAATGGATGTCTGCCCAGCACCCATCCTCCTGTTTTCTCTCCTGTGGAGCTCTATTTGTTTTTTTCTTCAGTTATTCATACCTATGAATGCATGCACATGCCTTAGGGAAGCTGGTCAGTGCTCAGCTCCAGGTGGGCCTGCCTGGTTTACAGGTTTCTCATTCTCTTTGCCAGTGATTAGCCCAGGAATTGGCATGGGAGGAAGTCTGTAGAAGGGTGGTTCTAGGAGATGTTTCTTTGCTCCACGGAAGAGCCAGAAATGTGGTCTCTTTCTTTTAATGGATCTTGTCTTGTGGGGATGTGGCTCTGGGATTGGAGACTTGTTGCTGCCCATCAAGGGATGAAGCTGACATTGTGTGTGGCACAGCAGGATGAAAGGATCTGTGTCCTTGGTCACATCGAGTCACAGAACCACCATTTTGAAGCTCTTCCCTCCTCTCTTTCTTCATCCATTCATACCACATAAATATTTGGATTAAATTTTTGTTTGTTTGTTTTAGTTTTTTTTGCGGTACGCGGGTCTCTCACCGTTGTGGCCTCTCCCGTCGCGGAGCACAGGCTCCGGACGCGCAGGCCCAGCAGCCACGGCTCACGGGCCCAGCCGCTCCGCGGCATGCGGAATCCTCCCGGACCGGGGCACGGACCCGCGTCCCCTGCATCGGCAGGCGGACTCCCAACCACTGTGCCACCAGGGAAGCCCCCAGACCTTTCTTAAAAACAGTTTTTGAGCATACCATTCTCTTGCTTAAATACTTTTGTTGGTTCTCTGTCACTCAGGGATAAAAGTTACATGTCTTTCCTTGGTATCCTTGAGTGTTCTGGGCCTGGCTTAAATTCTTTAAAAAAAAAAAAAATCAAATGATACCAACAAATGGTTAAAATAAATAGAACAAGCAGTCTCATAATAGTTCCCTGATCTACTTTTCTCATCCATCTTTATCCATAGAAGCAACCACTTTTAATCATTTCTATTTTGTTCTTTTGGTGATATCCCTATTTAAAAGCTTATATTAATATTTCTTTGCTTTTCAGCTTTAGAAATCATCTATTTAATTCTTGCTATAATAAATTAAAATTTTAGCTCTCTTACACAGTGATCCCCATCTCCTCTTTTTCTCCCCTCAGTATAGTTATATTATCACAAGTTCATAATTTTTTATCAACAGTTTTAAAATTCAAAAGTCTGTGAAAGCTGAAAGATTTTTTTTTAAATCTTGGTGTCAAAACCCATTTGCTGGCAAATTTAATCTCTAACCTATCTCATGTGTGGTCAATTGTGATGAAGCATCTACAGAAGCAAGTATCCTTGGAAACAAGTGGCTGCTGCACTTGACCATTGTGGCAGTAATGATGGCTACAGAGGACAATAGCCTGGGGTGGATTCTTCTGGGTACTTGGGAGCACTTAGAGAAAGAAAATGACAAACTTAGATGTTTAAATTCTCAGCTCTAGTTATAGAGAACCAGAGAGCTTCTAGGGCAGCCGTAAAATAATCTCTTATTTCTTATAGCCACGAGCCAATCTAGCTGAAAATGAAATACAAAATTTAACTGAATTCGCAGCTCTGCCATGTCTCTCTTGTGACAGTTAGAACATTGAGAAGGAGTGAAATCTTAAGACTTGGATGGGGACATATTATGGGCTCAGGTAGAGTTGAGAATCTCAAATCCCCAAGTCATTTCAAGCTTGCCTTGTTGGTGGAAGCAGGCTACCCTTCTGCATCTGAGAAGACTAATCTTCTCTAGCTTGAAGATAGTAATAATTTTACTTGGGGAAGTTGCCTTACAAGAGGATGCCAATCATTGTCAAGACCCATTCCAATCTCCCCTTGTTGTCACTAGATCCATAATTAGGTTGACAAGCACAAAGTCTGACATGGGAGGAAATAGCTAATACTGCTATTGTCGAACACATAAAAGATGTGAGCTGCTGCAACTTGCTGTGTCCTCATTTAACTTTGCTCTTTGGCCTTTGAAGAAGGCAGAAAAATCTTGGAGAATGACTGTAGGTGATTGTAAACTTGATTCCAATTTTACATGCTCTTTCAGGTATGGTGTACATGCTGGAGCAAATTAATACAGCCCTGGGCACCTGGTATTCAGATATTGACCCGGAAAATGCTTTTTTCTCTTTACTACTTTGTATCACCAGACGCAAATTGCTTTTATCCAAAAGAACCAACCGTATATTTCCCCAGTCTTGCCTCGGGTCTACACAATCTGTTCTGTCTTCTGTTATAATATGGTCCACCAAAGCCTTGGACATTTTGACATTCCATGCAACATTATAATGGACCACAATTTTGATGCCGATATTAATTAGATCTGATGAGCACGAAGTAGCAAGTACTTAAGATGCCTTGATGAGACATATGTGAACCCAAGGTGGGAGATAAAGCCTGTGAACATTCAGTGTTCTGTCTCCCTAGTGGTTTCTAGGGGTCCAGTTGAAGCAGCTCCTGCAAGGTAAAGAGAGGTTGCTGTATCTTTCATTATCTACCAATAAAAGGAGGCACAGCACTTGGTAGGACTTTTTGGATTTTGGAAGAAACGTATTTGAGTATGGTATTACCACCCTTTGTAACTTTTCAGTTTTGGATGAATAATAGAGCAAGAGAAGGGTAATGATCTGGCTGCAGAGTCTACTATGCATGGTGTTGTGAGAGAATGTTTGCTTGGTGAACTGAATTTCAGCTAATTTCCAGGTAAGTCCTGCCCCTTTCCTGCTGTCCTTCACATTCTGAGTTTGGAGCCTATTGTACGTAGCAGAAGCACCACATCCCTGCAGCTCACCACATCCCTGCAGCTCACCTCTGAGTTCACCTGCAGTTCCAGTTCCTGTAGATACCAACAATTTCCTACTTCAGGTACCTGCCTTTCCTTGCTTGGAAGCTTTCTCCTGGGCCAGGAGGGCTTGGCTCAGCAAGCAGGGCAGCCTGAAAGTGCTGGAGGGTTAAAGCCTCCAGGGACATCCTTCAACCAGTGAGGGATGGAATTTGTTGGATAAATACTCCAGCTCTGAGGTGCATTACATCCCCACCGGGATGGAGCCCTAGTTGCCTACTAATAACCTTCAAATTAACATGCACTTGATTGGCTTTTTCTCCCTTTCTTTCCCATCTCCCTCATTATGCTTTTTTGGGCTCACCTTCCAAATAAACTACCTGTACACAAGTCTTTGTCTCAGGGTCTGCTTTGGGGAAACCTCAAACTTAGATGTCTGTCATCTACTCTGCTTCATGAGTCAACACCGTTTCTAGTGCTTTCCACCTTGATGCATCCACTGATGACCTCCTTTCTATATCTTTGTTTTTGTTGGCTTCTTCCTTTTGTGCTCCTTTCTGTGATTTTATTGGCGTGTGAAGGGGGCGAGGAGACACATGTCCTGGCTTAGTTTGCCTTCTTCAGTCAAAGCCTGCCTAATCTCTTTCACCTGATTTCCTGTTCCGCCATCATTTGCCCATAGTCCCACAGTCATGGAACCCTCAAATCTGTTTCCCTCTTTCATGCCTTTGCACGTGCTCACTCCCAACTTGGAATTTTATTCTCCTTGTTTGACTGACAAACACCCACTAAACCCTAAAATTTCTGCTCAAATGTCAGCTCTTCTATTACATTTCCCCTAAATGTTCCCTCCCTCTTCAAACAGTTAATGATTATGAGTTCACTATCTGTCTCCTTTACTTGGTTGTATGTTCTGCAAGGGCAAGGGCTATGCCTGTTTATCTAGCGCTGTATTCCCAGTTCCTGGCACAGTGCCTGGGCTGGCACATAACAGGTACTTGATAAATATTTGTTTAATGAACAAATGAATTCATTCGTTAAGGGTAAGAAAGCCAACTTCGCTTGACATGTCAGCACTAGGGCGAGATCTGGTACACAGGTGGACCCTCCAGAGTGACTGCAAGGGAGCTGTCTCTAACTCTTTGGGGGAAGTGTTTCCAAGATGAACATTTGGGCCAGTCAAAGAGGCTGTGGGGACAGCAGATTAGTGGTAGGGACATGAGTAAGAAGTGAGGTTACTGTGTTCTGTCCCAGTGTTTGTGTATTGTCACCTTGAAATTGGTGCTAAAAATGAGTTGACTTTGGGATGGCTCAGTCTCTCACCATTCCTTCACCAGAGGCTGCGTGGTACCAAGATGAAGAGCTGGAGCTGAGTCTTGGGTTTGAAACTTCAGCTCTGTCACTTCTTCATTTTGTATTTGAGAGGAGGGTACTCAAATTCTCTCTGTCTCAGTTTCATTATCTATTGTGAAGATTAAGTGAATATGCACTATTTATTATATTATTATATATATGTATGTATTATTTATTATACATATGTATTATATAGTCACTTAGAGCCCATTCAGGGCACATATTAAGGCCTAAGTATTAGGTTTTATTAATATAATAATTACCAGTGACTAATGCAAGATTCTAGGAGGCCAGGTGGTTTGCCCATAGCCACAAAGGAAGCCTGGGATGGGTCTAGAGTGACTTTGACCTCAACACTTTGAGATTGATGAACCATTAAAAAAAGTCCCAGCTGCCAGAGGCCTGCAGTCCCTGGCTGCATCTCACTGAACAAGAGGACTTGTCAGAGGTATATGCAGAGCTGTGCCTGGATCCAGGCAACAAAATGGGATGATTCATAAAGTGTGTTTCATTTCCATCACCCAAGCGCCGATGTATTTGGCATCAACAGCTGGCTGTTCCTGAAGGGCTCATTCAAGCCCAAGTCACTGTGTTTTGTCTCTGTGGACACATGGATGCAAAAAGCAACTGAGTCTTAGAAAAATTTATCCCTTGGTATTGAAAATGCCAGCTGACTTCCACTTTGGTTATCAGACATTAAACTGTATTAAAAAGTGAATCTAAAATTTCTTCAGTGGTGATAAACATTGTTAAAATTGAAATAAAAGTGATTAATGTCAAAGCTTCAGGACCCAAGCTTCTCTGGTTAAGTCACAGGCTCATGAGGAGGATACCTGGCTCTCATCTAGTTCAATTCTCTCTATGGACCCCTATGGACTATTTGCCTATGTCCGTTTTCTTTAAAAGTTTGCTTAGGTGGGTTTGGTTGCCTCCATATATATTTTTAAAAATTTATTTATTTACTTTATTTATTTATTTTATTTTTGGCTGCATTGGATCTTCATTGCTGTGTGCATGCTTTCTCTAGTTACGATGAGCAGGGGCTACTCTTCGCTGCAGCGCGTGGCCTTCTCATTGCGGTGGCCTCTCTTTGTTGCAGAGCACAGGCTCTAGGCACGTGGGCTTCAGTAGTTGTGGCATGTGGGCTCAGTAGTTGTGGTGCACGGACTTAGTTGCTCCATGGCATGTGGGATCTTGCCGGACCAGGGCTCAAACCCATGTCCCCTGCATTGGCAGGCGGATTCTTAACCACTGCACCACCAGGGAAGTCCCAGCCTCCATATTTTGAGTTGAAAGGTGGGACTAAGGAAGTAGACCAGAGTCAAAATGTTAGAGGATATTTTTAGTCCTGGAACAGCAGCAGGTGAAAATGGTGAAGTTGGCCTGCATCTCTCAATGATGAGTCCTTCCTTTCTTTATTTTTTATTTATTTAAAAAAAATTTAAAATTTTATATACAATTTTTAAAGGTTTCACTCCATTTATAGTTATTACAAAATATTGTAATATTCCCTGTGTTGTACAATACATCCTTGTAGCCTATCTTACTCCCAGTAGTTTGTACGTCCACTCCCCAGCCTCTATGTTGCCTTTCTTCCCCCTCTCTGCACTGGTAACCACTATTTTGTTCTCTATGTCTATGAGTCTGCTTCTTTTTTTGTTATATTCGCTAGTTTGTTGTATTTTTTAGATTCCACATATGTGGTAAGATACAGTGTGTGTCTTTCTCTGTCTGACTTATTTCACTTAGCATAATGCCCTCCAAGTCCAACCATGTTGCTGCAAATGGCAAAATTTTGTTCTTTTTTATGGCTGAGTAGTATTCCATTGTGTGTGTGTGAGTGTGTGTGTATACCACATCTTCTTTATCCATTCATCTGCTGATGGACACTCAGGTTGCTTCCTGAGTTGAGTTGTATGAGCTGTTTATATATGTTGAGTTGTATGAGCTGTTTATATATGTTTGCTGTTAATCCATTATTGGTCATATCATTTGCAAGTACTTTCTCCCATGCAGTATGTTGTCTTTTCATTTTGTCAGTGGTTTCCTTTGCTGTGTAAAAGCTTTTAAGTTTAAGTAAGTTCTCTCTTTCTTTAAATATCAGTTATTACTTTGAATCATATAATTACTGTCTTGTTTCATATTTTTTGTTTTAATTATTTAGTAGTTGCTCTTGGGTCTACAATGTGCCTCCTATCATATTTTGCTTCAAATAATATTGTACAACTTCCTGAATAATATAAGAACATTACGAGAGTTTGCTTCCATTTTCTCCTGCCATCTTTTGTGTTATTATTGTCATATCTTTTAATTTTACTTCTGTTATAAAACCTACAATATACTGTTATTCCTTTTTGCTTTAAATTTTAAATTATCTTTTATAGAAATGTAAAAAAAAACAACAAAAAGTTGTTTACTCACTTATTTACCTCTGATGCTCCTCATTCCTTTGAAGAGTTTCCTGAATTTCCATCTGGAATAATTTTCATTCAACCATAGGAACTTCTTTTTACACTTGTTTGTAGTGTAGGTCTGCTAGCAACAAGTTCTTTCAGCTTTAATTTTTCCAAAAATGTCTTTATTTAAACTTCTTTTTCTTGGAGGGGGGGGAATAACAGTTGGTTAAATGTATACATCCACAGAATCAAACATATGTAACTGTTTAATGCAGAAATGTATTTAAAGACATTTGCTGTGTATTAAGTGGAAAACAGCAGTTTGTGTAGATAGATATACAGTATAATGTCATTTTATATAAAATTATGTATGTATATTTAATCACAGAATAACCCTGGAACAATATACATGGGACTGTAAACAGTGGTATTTCAGTGAAGTGTCCTTTTGCGTATTGGAATTTTCTAAAATTTCTAAAATGAACCTGCCTCACTTTTATCATTAGGAAGTAAAGTTTATTTGTTTAACCTATTTGGTTTTGCCTTCAAACCTTTTCATACTATTAAAATGCATAACTCAATAAAAGTAAATGTCATTTAAACTGTCTCCTGATAATACAAATGTTAATTGGTAGGATTAAATTTAAAGCATGTTCATGGATTCTGGGCTTTGCAAATATGAATGACAGGAAAAATGAGACATTTTGTAAGAGTACTGGGAAAACTAAAAGGGCAGTGCATTGACTTCACATACTAATCAAAGTTGAAGAAAACTTTTTAAAGAGATAAAATATTAGGGATACAGTTCTGTTCAATTTCTTTTCTCCCCTCCCCCTCCTGAGGCCTTGTTTCCCTAATGAACTGCTTTCAGCAGCTAGGTGTAGCTTTCCCTAATGAACTGCTCTCCGCAGCTAGGTGTAGCTTCTTCCAATCCGCGTAAAACTACTTTTACATAATACATTTATATGCTAGTAGCTAGTACGTGGTACTATTATAATATATATGTGCTCTTAAAGTTTCCATAAATGTTATCTTACATAAAATTCTGCATCCTTTTTTCCCCATTCACATTTTATTTTGACATCTATCCATTTTGATTCCAATAGAAATACAGGCAGCAATGTGGTTAGGGCCACAGGATCTGAAGTCAGCCTGTCTGGGTTGGATTCTAGACCTACCATCACTAGTGTGTGACCTAGGGAAAATTCCCTATTTTCTTTGTGCCTTAATTTCTTTATCTGTGACAGGCATGTTCTCGTAGTCTTTACTTTATTGCGCTGTTAGAGGAGAAATTGAGTTAAACGTGTAAAGCGTGTAGAATAGTACCTGACACAGAAAGAGCTCAGTAACTGCCGTTTGTTGTTGCTGCTATTGTGAAAGATGCCCCTGGCTGTCCATCACTAAGACAAAGATGCTGAATTATTTATTTCTATCACTGATACAGATTTCCACAGAATCCCTCTTGTGTTCTCAAGCAAGCATTACCAACATTGCTGCATGGGGGTGGATTTGAAATCATTAGCCATAGAACAGAAATTTGTCCAGTTATTCCATGGTAAGCACTTGATAAATGTACAGTCTTGTAAGCATCTATATCACTTCTTTTAACTGTTGTGTAGTATTCCAGCAGAGCAGTACATTTCCTTGGGGTGGGCATTTAGGTAGTCTCCTTTGGTTCTCTACTAAACACAGTGCTGCAATATTCATCCACGACCATGGGGCGTTGTGCACGTGAGAGAGAATAGAATTGCTGGGTTGGGACTGAACCCAGACCTGTTTAATGCCAAAGCCCTCAGTTATGATTCTCTCACAGGGTCCTAGGTAGAGACAAACAATACATTCTGAGAATGGTGATGACCCACGACCAATGGAAAAATCCCCCAGAGGAGAACATTGTCCCGGAGAGGCAATGGCAGCAGTCGTCCAGAGGGGTCTTTGGCCAGGGAGACATCAAAAATCTCCTCGCTCCATAAATGAATCCATGTTGAACATTTAGCTGAATGTGAACACGTGAGACCAACAGAAAAAAAAAATAGATCTACAGCGATATTGTCATACAAACAGTTTTTATTGATCCAAGAATCAGGGTTTGTTAGCAAACAAAATTTTAATTTTATTTATTCACTTGATACTTAATTGTAGATATTTGCTATAGACTTGAAAGAGTGGTGATTTGTGGGGACAAGATGTTTTAGACGTTCTTTCTTTTTTTTTTTAACATCTTTATTGGAGTATAATTGCTTTACAATGGTGTATTTGTTTCTGCTGCATAACAAAGTGAATCAGCTATGTGTATACATATATCCCTATATCTCCTCCTTCTTGCATCTCCCTCCCACCCTCCCTATCCCACCCCTCTAGGTGGTCACAAAGCGCCAAGCTGATCTCCCTGTGTAGACGTTATTTCTTTTTCAGTCTGACATAGTAAGTCTTATTACTGAGCCAAAAACTATTTAGTTGTTCATATATCAAGGAGGTCAAGAAATTATTAGATGCTGTGGCTAAGAGGTGGAGTATTTCAAAATGTCAAATTAGTGAAGACTAGAGGAAAAGGAGAAAGAAAGGGGCAGAGAGAAGATGAGAAAGAGGACTTCACTGGGGTGGGGATGGGGCAGTAGCAGAACATCCTGGTTTGATGGGAGGACGTTCAGTACACAGCAGATAGGACTGTCCATTCTCTCCTGTAAATTCCATTTCGAGGGACAGACTCTACAATCTTCCTCAAGCAGACTTTTCTTAGCTTTTAGCAGGCTGAAAAAGAAATCTGAAAATTCAGGTTTAGCCCCATTTCCTCTCCTTCAGGCCTCTGAGGACCGTGATGGCAGCCCTGAAGGTGGGTCTGGAAGCTTATGCTCGCCTCTCCGGGCCCAGGGAGTGGAGGACATGGTGCAGGTGTTGAGCCTTTCCCTCGGTCCTCAGTCCCCGGCTCTGGGCTTCCCCTTCCCTTCCCGAGTCCCTGGCCTTCCTCCTCCCCATTTTTCTACCTAATGCATCAAGACACCTGCAGAGGTGCGGGGTTGCCCCGCTGGTAGAATTGTGGTCCTTGGCAGTGGGCTCTGCAGCTGGCTCGCCGGGTTTTGTAGTCCCAGCCTGCACCTCCTTTTCCTCTTCTGGGCAAGGATGCAAATGGTAGCACTCACTCCATAGGGTTGCTGTGTAATGTGGGTAAGACTCAGCACGGTGTCGAGAAAGGGCTCTGCCATTATGATTCCTCAGGACACAAGAAGAGCACTTCAGTGTGATTGCAGAGGAAGAGGGAGTAGCCTCAGCCTGTGAAAATTCAGGGCTTTGCTTTCGCTCATGCCCATCCGCAGCCCTAATCTTAACCCTGGTCTCTCAAGTAGTTTGAGAGACACTCACAGAAGACAGGCCTTAAGTGGACCCCTTACTTCTTTGAGTTGGTGGGGGGCTGCGGCAGCTGGACCCCCCCCCCCCCACCACTCCAGGCAGGTCGGTTCTGGTCAGGAGCAGCCTGTATCTTAAACCTTACAGCCCTTATCCTTTTCTGTGTGTGCCTGACATTTGGGAAGTTATCTTGAATGACCTTAGGGTTAGCTAGCTAGTTGAAGTAAAGCAAAGGGTAGAAACTTGCCTCAAAGATGAAGTTAAAGGCAAAAAAAGCAAACTGTGCTTTTTAATAAAGCAGTTTAAGGAAGAAACAGCTTACAGGCATTTTCTTCTGTGTGCGTGACCCAGCTGTGATGAGGTCTAACCATTTTTCTCATTTCTTCCCTTTTTCTCTCACCCTCTTTGTAGACAATGTATAATGTTATCTGGAATTATCCTGTCTGTCACCATTGTGATAAGGATCATGATTTCAATGAGTAATAATAGACACTAAAATAATAACAGTATCCACAGATATGTTTCCCACAAAATTCCTTGGTTTCCATTGCTATTATTTTGGGTTAAAATAAGTCATTTAGAAAAAAGGAAGAAAGGAACAATTAGTCTATGGTACATTAAAAAGAAATACTGTAAAACATGAATTCCCAGCTTATAGCAAACTTACTTTACAGAATTTTAAACTAAAAGCAATCAATTAAATAGATAATCTTTTCAATGACAACCAGTATGACTTATGAAGGACCCTGGGGATACAGAATCTATGGCGGATAGAAAATAAATAGATCAATGAATGGCAGATAAATTATACTTTATGAGAGTTAGGTCGGTTTATCTCCTCTTGATGAATAGCTTTTAACATGTTTTCAAGGTTTTATATAGGAAAACATAGCTGAAATCCCTTCTCATCCTATTTTTTCAGAAAGGCAGTGTAGTGAGTAGAAGGGATGTGGGCTTTGCATCAGATCTCCTTCAAACCCTGGCTCCACCACTCATCCAGCTGTGTGATGGTGGACACATTACATATTCTACCTGAGTGTCCTGTTTCCCACCAATAAATCTTGCAGGCTACTGTATGTTATACACACACACACACAAGTAATTAAGTATGTTTCCCCAAGATTCACCTGCATGTGGGTTTTAGCTGAGCATCCACTGATGGCATGAATATCCAATGAACACATTACACAGTATTCCTGTTGAGTTATAGATGGTGACACTAACAAATTACAGTTAGGAATGCTGATAAGTGCTGTAAGCATTTCTAAGTCTTTATGTACTTGATCTTAAAAAAATTAGAATCTCTATAGTATGTAACATTAAGCACTTGCTGTTTATTGTGATCTCAACTCAGTGTGTAAAATTGTTTCTATGAAATGTATGTGATTCTGACTCTGTCATAGGATGAACTCATCTGAATCTGCTAATCCCTTTTTTTTTTTTTTACAATTACTAGTTTTATGTAGTTATCATTTACTCTCTCAAGAGTTTAGCCGTTGGGCTCATTTGTAGCAGCAAACAGTAGTGGCCATAAGCTTGGACTCTGAAATCAGACTGCTAGGGTTCAAATCTCAACTCTGCTACCTACTTGCTGTGTGACCTTGGGCAAATTACTTACTCTCTTTGGGCCTCAGTTTTCCTCATCTGCAAAAAAATGGGATAATATATAGTGTTGTTAAGAAGAACTAAATGAATTAATCTTTATAGGGCCTGCCCTATTCTAAACTGTAATTGCTATAAAAGTCTGAAAGAATGAAATTATTAACTTTGCAAATGATTTGAAATGGATAAATAAAATACTTTAATAGTAAATTCATACTATTAAGATACTATTAATAACTATTAAATTAATAACTTAAAATATTAGTATAGTGTACGTTATTCATGATACAGCTATTTAAGAGAAATATCTATGTAATTCATCTGACACATAGTGGATATTCAGTAAACAGTAGCCGTTTATTACTATTATTATATAATTCTATGACAATAATTCTATAATAATAATTCTATACTAATAATAATTATCAGGAAAGAAATGTATGCTGGATTATATTTAAAGGGCACCCACTAGATTCAGCTCTGTCTTAGAGCTTTGAAAGAGCAGCTTATTGAAAGCACATTGTTTTCAGGTTCAGCAGAAATGTGGTGACTCACGCTGAGCACTGTTACTGTTTGAAAGCCATGTGATCAGTATCCTGTGTGGTGTGGGAGCTGGATGTGGGTGACTGGGGGCTGTGTGAGTAGGTGGCAGGAGAGGGTCTCAAGGCTTTTGCCCCCCGGCCCTTTGTTCTCCTCACTGCTCCTGCAGGTCCAGTTTCCAAGCAGCAGCCTTGAGAGCCGTCTGCCTAAGGCGGCTGGTGATGAGGCCACCTAGATGGGGACAGGAAGTGGACACTGTGGCAGTGGATGGTGGATTTTAAGCTGGTTACCTCCCCTGGCTTTCTCACTGACCCTTGAGTTCAAAAGCACAGAGGTGGTGGCAGGAAGAACTGATGGAGCCATGTGGCAAATGGCAGACTCACCACTCACAAGCTGTGTGACTACTTAACCTCTCTGAGCCTGAGTTTCGTCATGTGGAAATGGGAGAATAATTCCTGATCCTTAGTTTAAATGAGAAATGCCTGTAAGGTGCTTTGCTCAGTGCCTGGCCCAGAGTAAGGGCTCCATTAGCATACACGGCGGGGTTCTGATGTCAAAATCTATTGAGTGTATCCCCTAAGACACTAATACATCTTGTCTTCAGAGCTGCTCTTCAATAAGCTCTATGCTATCCTAAAAATTAATTAGGTTGTTAAGCCCCCCCTTCACTACAAAATTGTAAAAGGTTTTCTCCATTTCTCTAATGCAATGTATTTTAGAACTAAAATTTTCCCAGTAGATGCAGCTATAGAGGAATAAGCTGTCTGACGACAAGACCCAGGCTTAGTTCAGGGAAATGGCCCTTGAGATGCAATCAGTGGGTATTACCAACAGCCATTTCAGCTTGATCTGTCTGGTCCCTAGGAAAAGAGATCCTAGCCATTTCTTCTGGAGGCATCAAATTGGTATTTTCCCATTCTTATGATGAAGTTCATGCTCTGCAGCATTGGAAGTCCAGTGCCAGGTCATGTGTGATGTCACCCAGTGCCCACAGTCACTGACTGGCACCGTCCCAAACTCTGGTCATGCCGGATGTCCTGGGCAGCAGCGGCAAAGCCTTCCCTGAGGCTGACCTGTGGTGGGTTTCAGCAGGAGCCCCAGAGCAAAGACCCAGCATAGACTCCCTTTGGGAAGAAAGTTGAGAGTGAGGGGCCAGGAGTTTAAGGTCTCAGAATAAAGCCAGAATTGTACCAGTTGTGCAGTTTGTGTCTTCCTCTGTAGACGCCTAGCCATGCTTCTCTGGGGGGGTGTGTGTGTGTGTGAGTGAGTGTGTGAGTGACAGTGCCTGCATGGGAGGTGTGATGAAGAGGGAGGGGGAGGCACAGGCTTCTATTTCCATCCAGTCTGCTTTCCAAAGGCTTTCCTGGGAGCGGGGGTGGGGAGGGGGAAGGAAACCAGGAACACAGCTGCAAAGGGGCTCCGAGATATTGCTGGACGTGCCAGGTGTGTGGGAGCATTCGCACCAGTTTGGCCGTGGGCAGGTGAAGGATGGCTGACTGCAGATAGCATGAGCTCCACATGGCAGGGGAGGGGGTGGCGTGGGGCTGCCCAGAAGGCTGACCTTCCGCTTGTTTCCTCATTCAGAACTGTTCGTTCCGGGGCTTCCCTGGTGGCGCAGTGATTAAGAATCCGCTTGCCAATGCAGGGGACACAGCTTTGAGCCCTGGTTCGGGAAGATCCCACATGCCGCGGGGCAACTAAGCCCGTGCGTCACAACTACTGAGGCTATGCTCTAGAGCCCGTGCTCTGCAACAAGAGAAGTCACCACAAAGAGATGCCCGCGCACTGCAAGGAAGAGTAGCCCTCGCTCGCTGCAAGTAGAGAAAGCCCGCGCTCAGCAACAAAGACCCAACGCAGCCAAAAATAAATAAATAAATGAATTTATAGAAAAGAAAAAGAACTGTTCATTCCTGAGGCGCTCTGTGCCTGGTGCTGGTTCACTCAGACCAGAACCTGGTCCTCACTGAGTTTGCAATCTATGGAGGAAAATAAACCTTCGGCAAGGAAACAAATTAATCCATTTCAGATAGTGATAAGTGCTCTGAAGGAAATGGGAGTTCTGTAATTAAGAATAACAAAGGGCAGCTATTTTAAGTGGCTGTCGAGGTGACATTAGAGCAAAAGACCTAGAGGATGAGAAGAAACCACTCAGGAGTAGGTGAGGGTCGAGGGGAGTGGCCTGAAATGAGGTGAGTGGAGGCCTACAGGCTAGTAGATGCTCAGAGAACGGGTGAATGTGGGTGGAGAGGGCAGCAAGGACCAGATAACTCTGCGTCTTGTAGGCCACGAAAAGAGTTAGGAATTCAAAGTGCAAAGTAAGCCTTCAAGGGATCTAAGCAGGGGAAGAACAAGACTCAGTTTATGTTTAAAAAAGATCACTATGGGGCTTCCCTGGTGGCGCAGTGGTTGGGAGTCCGCCTGCCGATGCAGGGGACGCAGGTTCGTGCCCCGGTCCGGGAGGATCCCACATGCCGCGGAGCGGCTGGGCCTGTGAGCCATGGCCGCTGAGCCTGCGCGTCCGGAGCCTTTGCTCCGCAATGGAAGGGGCCACAGCGGTGGGAGGCCCGCATACCAAAAAAAAAAAAAAAAAAAAGATCACTATGGCTGCTATGATGGAACATGGGGTTTGAAGGAGCGAGAAGCACAGCTTTCAAGTTCCAGTTTGGAGCGTTCTGTGCTTTTCTCTTTTATAGCTCATCTCACACTGTACTGGAATTGTTTGATGTCCCCTCATCCCACCTCCAGTAGCTTACCCATGGCTTAAGGGCCATTAAGTGTTTATAATTCTCCACCATCAGCCCTGAATGCATAAGGGCTCAACAGTTGTTTGCTTATTAACTAAACTACAATGAATCTTCCAAGAAGGGGGTGCAGGTGTTTAGGTTTGGAGTGTAAGTATACTGTCTCCAAGAATGTCTGCTTTGAAGGAAATTGTTAGGGAGGAAAATCTTTTCCTCCAGCCGCTTAGATTCAGTGATTGGGGACCTGCAAATCTGACTGACATTAGCTAGATGAACAGGATTAAAAACACACAATTTTTATTAATATTTACATGCATGGGACTTCACAGAAAAAAAGTGAAAACTCAAAGAAGCAGTTAGACTTGGGAGCTTATATACGCTTCTTAACAAAGGAAAGAGGGTTTGAGCTTCAGGGGACAATAAATTGCAAGGAAGTGACTAGGAAATACATGGGGGAAACTAATGGAAGAGGAGGACTATTTTAGTAAGCTTTGTTTCTGCAAAACTCGTTGCTGTCTCTCTATCTTCGGTGATAAGGGTCACTCTCCTTTTCTGGTACAGGAGAGGGGGATACCTTCACAAAGAAAAAATTATTTTCTGCTTATAGGCAGATAAGGGAAGGGCAGAGAACTCTTTCTGTGTTTATTGATTCTCAATTGCCTTCAGCTCAAATTCTTATCAAAATAATCCTTATGCTAAAGTGGCATATTGTGGGGTAGCATACCCTGACCTCCTTCCAGATCTATTTGCACATGAAAGCTCTTAATTTTAAATAATCAGTTACAGCTAATTCAAAAAGATATATGCACCCCAGTGTTCATAGTAGCATTATTTACGATAGTCAAGACGTGGGAACAACCTAAGTGCCCATCAATGGATGAATGGATAAAGAAGATGTGGTATATATAGAAAGAATATTACTCAGCCATAAAAAAGGCTGAACTCTTCCATCTTCCACAACATGGATGGACCTTGAGGGTATTTTGCTAAGTGAAATAAGTCAGACAAAGAAAGACAAATACTGTAAGGTTTCACTTGTGTGGAATATAAAGAAAATAAACAAAATAAATGAATAAGCCAAACCAAACAAAAAAACCATGTAGATATGGAGAACAGAGTAGTGGTTACCAGAGGGGAAAAGTTGGAGGGTGGGGAAGGCAAAATAGCTAACGGGTTTCAGGTGTATGGTGATGGATGGAAACTAAATTTTTGATGGTGAACATGCTGTAGTGTATACAGAAATAGAAATATAACATTGTACGCATGAAACTTATATAATGTTGCAAACCAATGTCACCTTCATAAAAATAAATCAACAAAAAATCAGTTATATTAGTTAATAGTCATACCCACTCCACTTCTGGGCCAGGGAATCAGAGGTGGATATCTTGGTAAAGAGATACAGAGCAGAGAAGTATTAATAAAAAGCTGCCTAACCACTGATGGGATGTCATCTCCCCAAGAAAACTTGTTCTATAATGTGGGAGCTCAGGTAAAGGACTCTGTATTGTTCAGCTTGTCCTCCTCAAGGCCTTAGTAGAGTGGTTGGAGATAGAAGTCACTACATGTTTGTAAATTAAACTGTACGTAAACAGATTTCGTGGAAGGTTGTGAACCGTGAATGTAGCTGCTTTGCGGAATGCAAAGCCCACCAAGATGGAAAATGTAATTTCAGAACTGGCTGTGGGTGCTGGAGGCAAGATAGGGCTTTGCAGGAAGAGGCTGGGAGAAGGTGCCCTGGGTGACGTTTTTGGTCTCCTAGGTGATGTTTCTGTATCTGAAGAGGATGAAAAGGTAAACAGCACACAGTCTCACCCCTAAGGTTAATTCTGTTGGGAGACTGTATGCAGACGGCTTAAGTGCGGCATTTTCACATCCTGGTGAACTGATTGGCAGGTGCTGTAGTAGGTATAGTAATACGCGATGTACCTGAGGTATGTGGGAAGGAAGCAGAATTCAGAGGGCAACAGGAATCACTAGAGGCTTGGGAAAATGCTGGAAGGAGAAAAGAAAGAGCTGTGAAGGGAGGGGACATTTGTTACCTGTGTTCCATATGTGGAAGGAACATGTGTTTGCCAGCTGTTGCAGATAAACAAAAGGAATTTAGAATTAAATTGGGTGTTTGGAAGAGCTCTCCAACTGTAAGTGTTCTGAGATGCTTTAATTCGATTACAAAGGGATGAAAATCGTTGCCTTTTCTGACTGGGAGTTTATGGAGTGCCTTCTATGTGCCAGGCACTGTGCTGAGTGCTCTACATTCATTTTATGTCATCATTACAGCTCTATGGGGGCGGTATTTTTATGCCCATTTTGTGGATACGGAGTCTGGTAGATGGTTTGGTTTGTCTAGTGCCATACAGTGGGTAAGTGTCTGGCTTCAGTGCCTGTGCTTTTTCCTATACCTCACACTCTCTTATTGGTGATCCTAACAGAAAGGCTCAACAGTGATCTTTTCGGGGTTCAGTTATTCCCTGTCTTATTTTTGTTGAGTTTCTTCTGAAGTCCTGGACCCAGTGGCACGTCCTTGTCTAAGGCCTGGGCTTAGGGTTACCCTAAGGGTTAGCCTTGGGCTCAGAGGTACCCCTCTTGGCTATGGGGATATTCCTCTGCTTTCTCTGTAACCAGTCTTATTAAATGTCAACTAAAGGTACAAGGGTATAAATGAGAACCCACCTCTCTTCCCCGTATTAATGGGGGCCAGTGTTTACCAGGTCATGCAATCAAGCTCTGTAGACCTGCTCTCTCTTTCCTTAATTTTGTTAGTTTATCCTGGAAAGAAAGAGATAACCAGATCATCTGAGGACCCATTGTAGGAACTGCTGTGAAGGGGAACCAAGGCTATTGCCTTGTGTACCTTAAAAGAGTTTCATGTTAAATCAGTTGTCAACATTTTAAAATCAGGAAGTTTCATGTAAAAATCCAAATTTCCATCTATTGAAAAACCAGAAGTTCTACCACTCTCTATTGCCTTGTATATGGCCCTCTTCATGCCTTACCTTACTGGCCCTCTTAGATACCTGAGTTTGCAGCCCCAAGGCTAGAACAAAGCTAATTGACCCAAAGGCTAGTTCAGTGTATGCACCAAGAAAGCCATCTGATCATTGAAAGGGTGAGATATGTCTGGCTTCCACCTGGGGAGTATTTATGTATTTATTTAAACTGAAGTATAGTTGATTTAGAGTGTTGTGTTCATTACTGCTGTACAGCAAACTGATTCAATTATACATATATGTATATATCTACTTTTAAAATATTCTTTTCTATTATGGTTTTTCATAGGATATTGAATATAGTTCTCTGTGCTATACAGTAGGACTTTGTTGTTTATCCATTCTGTATATACAGATGCCCAATAGGTACATGAAAAGATGCTCAACATCACTAATTACTAGAGAAATGTAAATCAAGACTACAATGAGGTACCCACCTCACACCAGTCAGAATGGCCCTCATTAAAACATCTACATAAACCCCCCAAATCTCTTACTTCAATAAATGTCTTGCAAAAAAAAAAAAAAATTGGAAACACAAGTTTGCAAACTAAAAAAAAAAAAAATTCTGCGAATAACAAATGTCGGGGGGGGGGTGTGTGGAGAAAAGGGAACCCTCCTACACTGTTGGTGGGAATGTAAGTTGGTGTGGCCACTATGGAAAACAGTATGGAGGTTCCTCAGAAAACTAAAAATCGAATTACCGTATGACCCAGTGATCCCATTCCTGGGCATATATCTAGACAGAACTATAATTCAAAAAGACACATGCACCCCTATGTTCATAGCAGCACTATTCACAACAGCCAAGACATGGAAACAACCGAAGTGTCCACTGACAGATGAATTGGGAGCTTTTAAATGGCGCTTGCCTGGGCACTACCTCAGGCTGATTGAATCAGAGTCTGAGGCTAGATAGGTATTACTAGAAAAGCTCCCAGGGTGGTTCTAATCTGCAGCCAAGTTAGGAAAAATAAGTAGGGCTTGCCCATAAGTAGCACTCCAGCCTCAGGTCTCTATGTCAGAGAAATGGGCTTATGAAGTCTTGCATTAAAGTTGCTGTTTTTACCTGTTTCCCAGCACCTCCAGGGTAGCCCCATTCACCTCATCCTGATTTACTCACATGTAATTGGGCTCTTTTGACTTTTATGTTTGCACCTCCAGTGCTAAGATTTTATAGAATTCTGGAGAAAGAGAGAAGATGAGAAAGGACAAAGAATTATTTCAAAGTCTTCCTTTGAAATGCTCAAATATCAAGAGTATCTTATGGCAAATATTAAGATTCCTAGGAAAGAGGAAACATTTAGAAGCTACTTGCTCTTTTATGTTCACCCTTGCTTCAGAAATAGAACATAATAATAAAAAAATACAATAAACTGGACAGGTTTCTTTCTTTTTTTTTTTTTTTGTGCAGTACGCGGGCCTCTCACTGTTGTGGCCTCTCCCGTTGCGGAGCACAGGCTCCGGACGCGCAGGCTCAGCAGCCATGGCTCATGGGCTCAGCCGCTCTGCGGCATGTGCGATCTTCCCAGACTGGGGCACAAACCTGTGTCCCCTGCATCGGCAGGCGGACTCTCAACTACTGTGCCACCAGGGAAGCCCCTGGACAGGTTTCTTTGAAGTCCTTTTCATCCGCTAAGGAGAAATTTCATTAGCAAACACTGGAGGACATTGGTCTCTGTGGTTATCTGGTGGCTGCTGTGGGCAAAGCTCCAGCTTTCATCCATTCCAACCCTCACTGCAGGGCACTGGGCAAAGGCCATGTCCATCAGCAATGTCTTCATCCAGGGCTATCCTGGCCAAGAGTGCAAATGGCAGAAAACGACATTTGCATCTGGGTACAAAGCATCACAAATGCTTGTCACTGTGGCTCCGCAGGGCCCCCTCCTCATCAGTCAGGCGTGTGGGGTTTTGTGTCCTCATAGGCTGAGATCTTTGCTCTTCCAACGGCTAAAAGGCCCTAAGGCCTCTCGCGTACTTGACATTAAGGTCTCTGTCATAACATGGCCAGTCCCAGTTCACATTTCGAAAGTCAAAGCTTTTACTTGGAGACTTAACCTGCTGTTTTTTCAGCTTCCAATGGAAAATGACTTGGTTTTTCAGGGAGCAAGGGGGAATCTTGACCATTAGGCACTATCTTTTACTGTA
Source organism: Stenella coeruleoalba (assembly GCF_951394435.1). NCBI lineage: Eukaryota > Metazoa > Chordata > Mammalia > Artiodactyla > Delphinidae > Stenella > Stenella coeruleoalba. Next base: position 55,773,600 of record NC_137148.1, read on the forward strand.
TTTAAAAATTATTTTAGAATTCAAGTTTTACTTTCTCCTTCTCTTTTGCTCCCTCTTTTTTTTTAACCCCCTTACAAAAATGACCAAGTTGATAAAATAAAATGGAAGGAAAGTATAAATAAGAAAACACTAGTTTTTCAGAGGATTTGGGTCCAACTTCCTTCCCACTTGTCTGGGGACTTGTCTAGTTACTTAAATTATCAATTTTATTGCCTACAGAGTTGGGAACACAGTATCTGCTCAAGGTGAATATAAATAAGTCTTTCTTCAAGGTTTAATTACTTATTATATTTTGGGGGCTTATCTCTGCATGCTAGGAGCTCTTTGAAAGCCCCTTGAGATGTATTCATGACCCATTAGATCAGGGGGCCATGGAAGTCTTTGCTGAACTGGCAGTGACTTGACTCTACCCATCTATACTGGGTAGAGTCTATATAGCTATTGAGCTGTTCATGTTTTACGAACAAAGTGTATTGGAATCTTGAAAAGATTTGGCCTTGGAGATGTTTGTAGGGCAAAGCGTGCTTCCTGACACCTCACTAGATGATGCAACAAATCCCCTGAGCAGTGCTCTTCAACCAGGGGGTTATATCATTCAGGTTTTATCAGAATCACTTGGGGCAACTTTTTCCAGTGACACTAGCATTCCCTGAAGAACCCTCAGTGTGACTAATCCCTTGCCAAGAACACTTTCCCCTCTTCTCTGCTCAAACATTCCATCCTTCCTTGACCTACCTTTCGAATTGCTCCAGCCTAAAGAGATTGTCTTCCATGCACTTCTTATTCACTCATTGTCTAGATGATTTATTTGACAATCAGTTAGCAATTGATGGCTAGCTTCTGTTTCAGTTGGATGCAATTTGTCTTGCTATTTAATATTTCACTTATCTCTGTCTAGTGGAAATAATACAGATCTGAATTTTAGTTCTGGCTTGACTTCTAACTGTATATCTTAGGCAAGATATTTAGACTTCTTGGGTTTCAGAGCCCAGTTGTTAAATTCTGCAGTTCTCTTCTTTACCTCACCAGTCAAGCCTAGGTTCTTGCGCAATTCACGTTAATCAATTCTTTTTTCTTTTTTGACAGAGTCATTGTGGTAGATAGTTTCTAACATGGTTCCCAATGATCCCTGCCTCTTGATAGTCACACCTTTATGTAATCCCCTGCCCTTGAGTGTGGGCAGGATCCAGTGAATAGAATTTGGCAAAAATGATGGGATGTCACTTCTGTGATTAGCATAGGAGAGACTGGGCCTGGCCTTTTGTTGGCATTGTCTTTCAGGCTCTTCTCGCATGCTTGCTCTGACGGAGAGGGCTACCTGGAAAGAATTGAGGGTGGCCTCTAGTCAAGAGTCAGCAAGTAACTGAGGCCACAGTAAAGTAGCCTTTGAGGAAGTGAACCTTACCAACATCCACTGAGTTATCTTGGAGGTGAATCCTACTCTAGTTGAGCCTTGAGATGACGGCAGCCCCAGCTTCTTCTGATTGCAGCCTTCTGAGAGACCCTGGGCTGACACCTTGATTGTAGCCCTATAACAAACCCTGAAGGAACTAGCTAAGACACACCTGCATTGCTGAGCCACACCTGCATTCCTGACTCACAGAAATGGTGAGATAATAAACATAGATTGTTTTAAGCCACTAAGTTTTGAGGTAATTTGTTATGTAGCAATAGATAACTAACATTATCTATGAGATGTATTGATGGATATGGTAGTCTGTCTACCTGAACGGGTCAGATTAAGCTAAATTACGCTGCAGTAACAAATAACCCCCCAGGCTCAGTGGCTCATATCTACAAAAGTTTATTGCTTGATCACACTCTATGTCCACTGAACGTTGGTTGTAGCTGTGCTCAATATTTTCCTCCCTCCAAAACTCTCCATAACCCAGGCTGACAGAGCCGCTCCTTTTTGGAACATTGCCAATCGTCATGGAAGAGGAAAAAGAGAGCAGGGCCAAGTATGTACTGACCTTTAAACCTTCCCCATGAAAACAACACATCATACTTCTGCTTAGTATTTCACTGGCCAAAGCAAGTCATGTGGTCACGTATGAGTTGAACAGGACCCAAAGTATAATCCTACCTCAGGGTGGAGCACTAAATAATCATGAACAGGAACACAATGTATAATATACCATCAGAGAGAGGGGTAGCCACAGACTGCCATGATATACAGAAAAGAGAAGGAATAGCTCACATCCTCAGATGAATGGGAGTAGAGGCCCCAGAGCCTCAGAGAGGAGAGTACTGTTAAAGAGCTCTCGGGCTTCCCTGGTGGCGCAGTGGTTGAAAGTCCGCCTGCCGATGCAGGGGATACGGGTTCGTGCCCCAGTCCGGGAGGATCCCACATGCCGCGGAGTGGCTGGGCCTGTGAGCCATGGCCGCTGAGCCTGCGCGTCCAGAGCCTGTGCTCTGCAATGGGAGAGGCCACAACAGGGAGAGGCCTGTGTAACGCAAAAAAAAAAAAAAAGAGCTCTCTTTTCCAGAGAAGGGTGGAAAATTAAGGGAATATGGGGCACTGAAGAAAGCTGAGAAGTTTTTAAGCACATCCATAATCTTCACTGTCACCTCTCTAACATCCCCCTAAAACAGTCAACTCTCTGGCAAGTGCAGCTTTAAGACACGCCTCTCTGTCCCCACTTTTCTAACTGGATTGCCTTCCCTAAAGTCTCTAAGCTTCTTTTGTATAGAAATATGAGAACCTTCCTTGTCTATAATACTATTCATAAAGTTAAACTGGGTTTTCAAACAACTGTCTTCCAGCAATCATTTATAGGAGAGGAAAATGTTGACATGTTACCTTGGGCAAGCTTGGCGTTCTCTGGATTGCAGTCTTTCCAAAGCCCACTCTAATCTCCCCTTCCTGAGTAATAAGCGCAGTCCCTGTGGATGTCCTGCAAATGTTGGAGGAGCTTAAGAATGCTTGCTAGCCCATCCATCTCAGAGGCTGCCAGTCTGGCTTTAGAGAGGCAGCTTTGATGGGAAGAACAGAGACCTGAATGTCAATACATCTAGCTTGCAGAACAGGAGAAGTGGGGTCTGACTTAGCTGGTAAGCCAAGCCAATGTGATGAATGTACTGTTAAAACCAGAACCAGATTAAACTTCTGTTGATGTGCAGTGGAGAAATGTCAGGGCCAGAGAGCTTCTAAAAAGTAGAGGAGAAACTTGTTGAAAATCTTTCTTCTTATAAAATATACTTTTGCCCTCAGGCCCTGCCTCTTTGGATCATGCCAGATGGTATTCTGTTTCTCCTGAGGTTATAGTTTATGTCAAAAGAAATAGACTTCACTTTGATGAGTTCTGAAGGAGGCATAGAAGAGTCCCAGACTAGTCGTTTTTAAAGTGACCTTAGATGCCGTCTAAGCTAAACCCCTCTCCAGCACAGAAGTCATTTCTTCATGTCTCCATGATTTGGAGATTGGTGATCAGGGACAGGTTTTAAACTTCATAAGAATTTTTTTAGGATTGATCCTATTCCAGTTTTCTTTCCATATTGCACCATGGTGAGTGTGAGGGGAAAGCAATGAAGTAGAAATCTATAAGAAGAGCATGGAGACAATATCCTTCTTCCTAGTGACAAAGCAAGTTTTGCGTTTGAGAAAAATTTTCCATTTTGCAACTGAAATGCCCTGAGTTATTGGAAGAAATGTTGAGAGAGGCCATAGTCTGAACCTCAGAAATCCTACTTCTGAAATTGACTACTGTGAAACAATTTTACCCCTTCTGGCACATTTTTTCCCATCACACAAGGGTGACAATGGTGTTTCTGGATAGTAAATTGGTAGTACTTTTAAGCTGCTTGGATGACGCTATTCTGTAATAGATGTGTACCTTATTGGATGGTCATCTTGTTAGTGTCTAAAGGTAATCTTTCATTTCATAGCAACTAATGGTCCCCTCCTTATCTGTGTCAGGTGCCATGCTACATACTGAGGATACATAGGTGACTAGATATATTCTCTGCCCTCAAAGATCTTGTCTAGAAAATGAGATAGACATAGGATAATACGATGTAATGCAGGCTAGGTGTTTTAATAAGTATATGTACAAAGCTCTATGGAAACAAAGGCAAGGCAAACCTGGTGGTGTGATGGAGCAGTGGATGAGGAAGGCTTCAGGTAAGAATGTATCTTGAAGCATGAGCTTTTTAGATGTTCAAGGTGTGGTTCATAGGGAAGGACATGGACAGAGGCAGAGGTACAAGCATGCAGAGAACATGTGCTAGTCATTAATGCATTCTAGGTCCCTCTTAACACTGTACTTCTTGTTTTGTCCCTTTTACCTTGGTGGAGCCATGTGACTAGTTCAGGATAGTGAGTTGGAAACAAAAGTGAAATATCACTTCTGGGCCAAAACTTTTAATAGCTTGTTTAAGACTGTCCAGAGCTCTTTTTTCCCTTTGGAACACAACCAGGAACATCAGACATGATGAATGTTCTGTCAGTCTGAGTCCTTGACTGACCATGATGAACACAGCACTCCATCAACCCTTGATGTACATGTGACATGAGTAAGAAATATACCTGCTTTTTTTAAAGTCACTGAGATTTTTGATTGTTTGTTACTTAGCATAACCTAGTCTATTTCTCTAATTCAGTGCAAAATTAAGAAATAAGTATGGTGTGCCTGCAAAATAAGATACAAGATATCTGATGGGACTTGCTGGGAATGGAGAAAAATGAGATTGGAAATATGGGCCAGGACCAAATCATGAGAAACTTCGACACCATTGTTGTGAAGTTAACTAGAATCTGTAGGCAACGCGCAGCCATTGAAGGATTCAAATTGCTCACTATTAAGTCATAGAGTTCATCTCTTGGGGCATCCTAGTCTACTGCTTTAGTGCTAACCCTATACTTCCTGTAAGCTTAGGAGATCTGGATCCAGAAGAGTTAGAGGAGAAAACGGGATAGATGTGGCACAGGGAGTGTAGGCTAGGTGTGGCACTCCATCTGCTGTGTTCCAGGTGTGCTGTGCAAAAGAAACCAGAGAAAGGTTGCTTGCTTTGTCCTGGGACAAGTATCTCTTCATCAGTGATTTCTCCTTATATCCTACTTTTATTAGGCTAGACCTTTCAGGTCAAGAAGCTTACTTTCAGTGTTAGTATTTTAAAAATTGAATTATTTGGGTTCATCTATTCTTGTGTTTCCTGTTCATTGGATCCAAAGTTGGAACTATTTATTGCTGCTTTGGATGTTCTTTTTCTGCTCTACAGTTCCTTTTTTAGTCATGTTTCCCATTACACGTTGCCACCTCTCAGATTCTCCATGTAGCCTACTCATCAGCAAACCAGATCGGTCAGTGTTCCCTGAGATGTCCTTGCCTCTGTGACTTCATTTGCATAGCCTGCTGGTACCCGAGGCCCCAGAGTGGGATGTTTGGTATCACTGAAATTCTACCCACCCTCTAGGACCCACTCACATGCCATTTTTTTGTGAAGCTTCCTATCTTTAGAGGGAATTAATCTCTGAATTTTCTGGGCTTCTCCTTCTCTATTAGGACCCTAAGTTCACTGAGTTGTTATATTGTGGGTATTGGTGGGCATGACCAGATCCAAAGATCAAGGGCAAGAATTTGTCTTGATTATCTTAGCAGTCCTCCTAGTACTTAGCAGTGTAGTGAACATATTGGCATTCATATTTTTAAAAATTGAAAACCTTGAAATTGAAAGCCTTTTAACTGAAAGCATAAAAACATTAATGAAAAGCTTTGTCTAATCTCCCCTGCTTTATTCCTTCGGAGGCTGCCTGTAAAGCACATATTCTTCCCTACTACATCTCCAGCACCTCCTAATTTAGCACCAACACCAAATGTCCTTCCCTGAAAGATTATTTTCTTTCACATAGTGATAAAGATGTTTAGTCAGAACAGAGTGAACATCAGTTCCTTTGGAAGGAAGGCTCTGGACTGAAAGTCAGTAAACAGAAGATGAATGCCAATGGAAAGTAATCTCTCTTCCAGAGGCAGGGAGGGTGGAGAGCAGACAATGTAGAAATGAAAGTGTGCCACCTGAGAGATTATAAATGTGTACCAAAAGAGACAGAATGATGTTTAACTTGGGGGGAAAGTGCAGCAAACACAGGTAAAGAGAAACAATCTTAAATGCAAATATTTAAGGATTTAAGGGACTTCCCTGGTGGTCCAGTGGTTAAGAATCCGCCTGTCAATGCAGGAGACATGGGTTCGAGCCCTGGTCCGGGAAGATCCCACATGCTGCGGAGCAACTGAGCCCGTGCACCACACTACTGAGCCTGTGCTCTAGAGCCCGCGAGCCACAACTACTCAGCCTGCGTGCTGCAACTACTGAAGCCCGCACACCTAGAGCCCGTGCTCCACAACAAGAGAAGCCACCGCAGTGAGAAGCCCGACCACCACAATGAAGAGTAGCTCCCACTCAACCGCAACTAGAGAAAGCCCGCGCACAGCAACAAAGACCCAATGCAGCAAATAAATTAATTAATTAATTTTAGAAAAGTTAATGAAACTGAGGAAGTTTTACTGTTGAGCAAGACTTGGCTGTGGGGGGTAGAGAGGGCGTTAATGGACAATAAAGTATTCTGACATTTGAGCAATATGACAATTCAAAAGGCTGGTGCTATTGCGGGCCATATAGGAAAAGAAATGATTCAAAATTTGAAAGAAGGAGGGAGAGGGAAGTACTGGAATTTGGAATGTCATTTTGGTGTCTGCTTCTCCATGGTCTTTTCATTATTTACCACTTTAGGGCTCCAGAGTTATCATTTAGTAATACTGACCAGCCCCTGTATTTTTAGGGCTTTTAGACCAGAGCCAGACTCTCTTCTCTTGCCAAATCACAAATCAATTAATGGGTTAATTAATTAATTTTTTATAGTGAAAATTTTAGAACTCCAAGAGATAGACAACGGTCAGAAGAGTTTCTTCCAATCTTTTAAATTCGGATAGCAGTACATTATAAGTAGATCTTACTGGCACTAGTTTCTCAGCTCTCTGCTGATGAGATTTCTCTTCTTGAGCTATTTCAAAGAGCAGAACGGGAGACCTGCTCTATCTTAGGAGGAGTGATTGAGAGATTTGTCTACAGTAAATCTCCGTAGACACATCCTGGTCACTGCTTCTCTTTTGAGAGGTGACTTGACTCCCATTTCTATATCTGAGATGAGAAGTAGTGATTAAATCCACTTATGACTTTACTTGCTTGGGGGTATCAAAGGTGGGGTTTTTTTTTTCTTTCTAATGGAGTCATTAGAAAGTAGCAAGAATACATAAATTCTCCTGCCAGGGCATGGTATACAGACTGCAGAACATCTCATGCTTTTGTGCCCTCCCTTGTTATAACTTACATAAGTTATCTTTGGGAATAAAATGGTCTAAATCTTATTGTACCATATGATCCCTAAAGATAGGTTATCAAGTCGTTCTATTCATAGATGAAAAAAGCATTGCAGCGTGTAAATGACCAAGATACCTGTGGCTTGCTTCACAGGATTGTCCAAGGGTCCCTTTCCCAACCCCTCAACTAAATGTGGTGTCCTCCTTCCATGAAGAGGATAGCACCAACCAAATGTCAGCAGGACTTGAACTTTGAGCTGTTTTTCCAGTAGGAGTGGCAGAAAGGAAAAGCTGTTGTTTGTGTCTGGATAGATCACAGTTTGAGAGGAAGTATTACATTGGGAATATCCCCATCTTTGCAGAAGGATGGGCTAAAATCTTGTTTGGGACTGTTTTTCTTCTAAAGCTTAGAATATACTTTTATCACTGGAGATGGGTTTTGCAACAAGTGCCAACATGTGTCTGTAAAGTTTGAGTGGCAATATGTGCTGCTACTGAAGTTTTATTGTATAGAATTGCAAGGTATGTGTGAAAGGCAGAGCTACGGGAGATGCTAGATTAATTTTCAAGTTGCATTTGTCCCAAAGGAAAATGTTTTGATGCTGTTAATATGCGTGCCAGTTATTAGAGGAGATATTACTTCTTTTTTTCTTTTGAGATATTACTTGTTGAATTGCTTCCCAGTGTGCACTTGAGTAACAGTTAAATACTTGATAAATGTAATAACTAGACACATATTATGCATTAACTATCCCAATGACCCAAAGCATCTGGTTAACAATAAATCTGTGGGAGAATAAATTAGTGGATACTTTAGATGGGGTGGTCAAGGACATTTAAACTGAGATTTCAATGACAGGAAATAGTCAATCATTTGGAGATGAAGGAATACCATTCTGGGTAAGGTAAGTGTAAAGGCCTCAAAGTGGGAATGAGCTTGGCCTGTTAAGGGACCAAAAAGAAGGCTACTGAGGTAGGAGTGGAGAGGGCAGAATGGTAGGACAGGAGGTTGGACAGGGGGACAGATCATGTAGTACTTGGTAAGTCAGGATAAGGAATTTAGATTCATTGCTTAGTATGGGAAGTAATGGGAAACCATTAGTGTATTTTAAGGGGAAAAACATTCTGGCTGGGGGTGACTTATGGATTAGAGGAAAGCAAGAGAAGATGAGGTGGGAGTTGGGGGTAGGCAAGAAGTAGGTGGGGGCAGCTGTCCAGGACTGGGGTGGTAGTAATGGGGATGGACGAGAGTGGATGGATTCAGGAGCAGTTGAGAAAAAGAGGGTGTTGTGAGAGAAGAAGCCAGGAGGGCAGGCAGGTGGGATAAGCCTCTAGGTCTAAGTAGGAAAATATTGTCTCCCCTACAGGAACTTTCATTTGCGTTCAGGCTGTAGGGACTCCAACCTCTGAAAAAACAGTCTTCACAAGTCACTGAGGAGCTGGCTCACCACTGACTTTTAATCTTTGGAGATATTTCCATAATCAGGAAGTTGCATTTTTTCCCACCCCTTTTTTCTTTCTTTCTTTCTAGTTAGGCTGCTTAGATATCAGGGGTGGGCAGTCGGTAGGAGGGGTTCTGAGGATGGTTGAATTTGCCCTGAGGAAAAGCCGAGATACTGCACACACAACCACTTGTCTGGTCAGCCTCAGAGTTCAAAGGAGAGCCTTGGTGTTCATTGTGCTAAGGGCCAGGGGTTTTACATACCTAATTTGTCATTCCATTCTCCTGAAAACATTGTGAAGTACATTTTAAAATTCCAGTTTTACAAAAGAAAAGGGTGAGGCTCAGATATGTTCTTTATGTTGTCCAAAGTCACCCAGCTTGTAAGTGGTAGAGCCAGGACTGAAACCAGAATCTGGCGCTCTACACTCTCCACACCGCCGCTGAACTGGGGTTATTCTGCTTTCCTTCTTTTCTCATTACCACACAGAGTCCACCAAAGAACCCAGCATGAGAAAGGCCATGCTTTCTCTTTCTTTTACGTACTATATTTGCCTCCTCTCCACCACAGAGTACCTCGTAAGGTGCTCAGCAAACGCGCCTGCCTGGAGGCAACACTGTCTTCTTGCTGCCACCGATGGGGCTGGGATAAGAAGCACGGTGGTGCTGGGAGGTGGATCGTGCCGCTGTGGCTGCTAGGTGATGGGGAAGGACTCTTGTGTCTGTGCCTTGACTCGAAGGCATTTTCCATTTCCTAGTCCCCTCCCGCTCTCCATCCCTCACCTCTTGCCCCTCGACTTCAGCTCAGGCCCCTCGGGGAGCGTCCCTTGCTACGGGGCTGACAGCACTTGGGGGCGCGGGGTCCCTGTTTTCCGCGCTCTTGCCCATCTGTACGCAGAGCCTCGTTCCGGGGCGCCTGGAGCCCAGCGGGCATTGACGTCAAGCGGCGGCGAAGCGCTGCCTACAGACGGTTGACCCAGACCCTCCTCCACACCCCCTTCCTTCATCGCCCCCTCCTTCTTCCCTGCGCCCAGGCTCAGGCTCGCTATAAAAGGCGGGAGCGCGGGTTGCCCCCGTAGCGCCGGATTTCAGCACCATGGAGAGCCCCCGCCTGCGGCTGCTGCCCTTCCTGGGTGCCGCCCTGCTGTTGCTGCTACCTCTGCTGGGCACCCTAGCCCAGGAGGGCGCCGAGCTCCAGCCGCGAGCCCTGGACATCTACTCCGCCGTGGAGGATGCCTCCCATGAGAAGGAGCTGGTCTGTATCCCCCCCGCCCCAGACTCCCCTGGGCTGCCGCGAGGTTCCTTCCTTTGTGCGCGTCCTTCCTCTCTCCCTGCCTCCCCACCCCCATTCCTAAGTCAGGGCCCGGGGAGGTGGGCGCAGATTCCCGGCTCCCGCTGTTACCCGAAGAACGTCTTGAGCCCACGGGCTCCAGACAGTCTGTAGAGCGAATCCCTGATCCCGGCTCCTCGGAGCAACAGGAGTCTCCGAGGCTCCTGGACCTGCGGTCAGTTCGTGGGACAGCGCTCGCTAAGTTTCCACCCCTTGAACATCCCTCTTTGTGGAGTCCAGCGGAGGAGTGTGTGTGGCTCCGGGGTTCCTTATAACTAGGGCTGGAAGAGAGCACCGGGGCTGGGCGCACAGCCAAGGCGGCAACTTGGGGCTCTGCGGGCGGTGTGTTGCAGATCGAAGCACTGCAGGAAGTTCTGAAGAAGCTCAAGAGTAAACGTATTCCGATTTATGAGAAGAAGTATGGCCAAGTCCCCATGGTAAGGCTTTGGGGTTGCCCCTCCCCATGCTTTTCCAAGAGGAAATACACCACCTGGAGTCTTTTACACAACCTTCTCTCCAGGATGTGGCAAATAATTCAGATAATGGGTTTGCAGAATTCTGTGGGCTCCCCTTTGTTTCCACCGTCAGCCCTTGCCCCTTGGTCTCTAAGGTTAAAGAGTAGATCAACCATTTCGGAGGATTGAACAGTTTGTGCCAGGAATCAGCCCTTGGGTTTCTGTGGAAAGCAGTATTTCCTAAAAATGTGTTCTTTTCACCTCACAAAGAATTCTCTGAGTTGGAAGAGCCCTTAAATCCAGTCAGTGCTTGTTCCTCTAATTTTCTTCCTGCCTTCTGGACCACTGCCAGGTTTTTAAAAATCTAAGTTCTAGGGTCAAAAATCTTGATTCAGGTCTGGTCACCTTCCTTGAAGAGCGCGCGTGCACACACACACACACACACACACACATTTTGATCTTCTTGGAGTGAGGAGGGTACACGGAGCAGGGGGTGTGAGAATGTCTGTCTATTGTTTATCTCTTAGATAAAAAGGTCTTGTTGATTTTTTTTTTCTTTTGGATGAGCAATTAAAGGAGCCAGGAAGTGTAGCTTCCCCACAAAAGGTAGAAGAAAGTAAGAGAGGTTCAATAATTTAAATTTCTTTCTTTTTATGTTCTCTCGCTGAAATTATAAGCACAAGGCTCTCCTCGTTTCAGGCCTGACTGTACTTAGACCCATGGTAGGGTTCATCTGTCTCTCCCATGAGGCAGACTTTGTGTTGATGGGGAGACGTGCCTGTTGGGAGCATGGGCATGCGTGTGCAGGGTGACTACACATTGTATTGTTCGCAGTGTGACGCGGGAGAGCAGTGCGCCGTGCGAAAAGGAGCTAGGATCGGGAAGCTGTGCGACTGTCCCCGAGGAACCTCCTGCAATTCCTTCCTCCTGAAGTGCTTATGAGGCGTCCACCCTTCTCCATAAGTCCCCCTGCCCCCACTTTCCCCAGAGGACCACACCTTCATCCCCGGAGTTTGGCTTTAGCAGCAAAGTTTGCATCTCCCTCTGAGGAAAAGGGGGCTCTTTTCCTGCTGTTTCCAAATAAAAGAACACATTAGGTGTTACTGTGTGAAGGGTAATGCCTTGTATGGTGTTGATACGTGTGCAAAGTACTCTATTCTTATTTTATCTGTCTGACAAGCTTTTCAAAGCTTTTTCAAATAAAAAGCTTTTACTTTTTATTTAAATAAAGAAGGAGAACTTCACTTTGAAAATTGTATTTTTGTAGGCGGCATGACAGGATGAAAATTAGATCAGGTAAATCTGGTAGATGACATCACAACCTGGAAAATAAATCACCCCAAGCATCACAAATTGAAGCATGTACAAATTATACATAATAAAGTGTTTTTCATAATTGCTCATAGTGCTTTGTTGTTTCTGCATAAGTAATTTCAACAGGAATGCTGGCATTAATCATACTGTTGTTTTCAAGGAGAAATATTTTTAAAATAGCAGTCTATTGGGAAAACGGCACCGGGGCTCCAAGGAGTTTTCATCATTAATTAGGAGTTTGCCACACAAGCTTTTGTACACAATTTTTCTTTGATTGCAGTGGTGTGGGGTGTGTGTGTGTGTGTGTGTGTGTGTGTGTGTGTGAGAGAGAGAGAGAAAGAGAGAGAGAAAGATGAAATAAAGTGAAGATGGTTGGAGTTGAGTTGATATATTTTGTTTATTAAATGCTTTAGCTAGAATACTTAATTTTAACAGGGAGACCAATACAAGAGAAATTGTCCCATACTTTAGCCACATTAAAAGCAATTTGAAAAATTAGGACTTTTGTTTTGACACCTCTTTATTAGAAGATATGCATTGGTTAAAAAAAAAAAACAAACAGTGGGCTCTTTGGGAGTTGTTGTTTGAGGGGAACAAGTGAAAATTAGTGGGGGCAGCTTCAACTCAAGAAATACAAAAATCTTAAATGTAAAGTTTAAGAGTCTTAAAATGTTTCTGAGTGCTTACCCGAGGTCACATTTCTGGGCATTTAAACCAAACTAAGTAACAGTTAGGTGGAAGCATCATGAGAGGAACAGGTGCTTTTTCCTAATGCAAACTCAGGAGGCACCTACATAGTAGTAGAATTTAAAACTAAAGTCCCTCCACTGATTCTTGGGGATCTAGAGTATGCTGTTAAAAAATATTTTCATACACAACTGCCTTTTGCAGTGTTCTCATTGTTACTGTTATCATGGCTGGTCTTCCTAATAATCTTGCAAGATACTATTATCACTCCTCTGCCCCCACTGCAGAGGAGAAAACAGACACCAAGAGAGGAGACAGAACTAGCTCAAGTTACCCAATCCTAAATCATGATCTCAGCTCTAATTTCTCTGACTCCAAAGATTTATCTTTTCTCTCCATGTCCCTCCAGAACAGGCTGTATGGACTCCCAAATTCCCCAGAAGCTCTTCTTTTTTTAGTAGAAATTAGCTCATTGGGATGCCAATGTATTTTGGGGGGCGGGTCACGCTTCAATTTGAATTCCAGGCTTTAGCTGTGATTGAAATGTGTTGCATTTTAATCTTTAAAAACTGAAAAGAGTTATTCAGTAGTTTCATAGTCCACTGCTTTTCCAGAAAGCATTTCAGTTGAAATTCTATCTTCTCGAGTACCTTAACTCTTCCCATTTGTGTCAGTCCTACATAAATAAGATGTGGAAATTGCTTTAATCATTGGTTAGTGCACAGATAGGACCCTCAGGGATAACACTTAGAACTGCTTCCTATTTTACCCTGGAATGTTTCACCCAAAAGCAAGAAGTGTTGGAGGAATTTGTAGTTCAAAGAGAAGAATAAGAATATTGCTCTAAACCCCTTTAACTTGCCCCCTCACCCCTACCCCTACTATATCATCCCTCCTTTCTTGTTTAATACAATTAAAGGGTATGGACTTATAGGGGATTGATGATGGAGAATCTGTGGGCTTGGTATGAAAAGGCTTTTTCCAAAAATTTTGTGTGGGTGCCCAGATTTTAAGTTAATGGTGCTAGTAACATTTTACATTAACGATGGCAACATTTAATCTTAAGTGGCTTGTTGGAAGTAACGTTGCCTTTTCATTTTATCAGTATTAGAGCTCTTCTTCTAATAGAATGTCTTAGTATGTTTAATGATTGAAGGTCCCTTTGGTAGAGGACAAGGATATTAAAGATGGAGAAAGTTTAAATGAGAAAAGTTGTCCGCCATATGGAGGCTTCCATGTGTGTGCCTTAGAGACCTTTTGAGATTGGGTGAAAGATCAGGGGTCTGAAAGTTGACAAGCTGCTTGATCTAAAGATCTGGGGAATAATATTACAAGGCATAGGAATGGAGCAGTGTTTCTCCCAGGGGCCTGGAGATGATGTGTGAAAGTTACTGGAGGACTTTTCTCAGTTGCATACAAACATTCCCCTTCCCATGGTGATTACTGATCTTATACCCCTCACCCTATGCCAGAATCTGGAGGGCTACGAGGGATGCATAGTCTACCTGTGTACCTGTACCCTCTCCCGATCCTGAAAATGGCACATCTGACTCTAGGTATTGACAAAGATTCTTTGCTTGACCAAACTTTAGTCAGCTTCCTGAACCTTGTCCTAGACCCATCTGTGTGCTTCCTTGTAAAATATAGTATTAGCAAGAACCCTGCTAAGTCAGTTTATCAAGAACTCCCCACCCTGGACATCTGATCGCTCTCCAAATATGATCAAGTTCCTTACCCTCCACCACCCCCGAAGTGATGTCTGATCACCCTGGCCCACCTTCAGCAAAGATCCTGTTAGATCAGTTTAGCCAGGATCTCCCCTTTTACCTCTTAGTAACTTTCCATTCATAGACCCCCCCAACCCTGTCCCTTGGCCATAAATTACTACTTGTCCATGCTGTATTTGGAATTGAGCCCTGTTCTATACTGAGGTCTCTTTTCCATTATTGCAACAGTCCTGAATAAAATCTGTTTTTATGGCTTTAACTACTGTCTAGCTATAGTTTTTCTTTGACAGTTTGAAGTGTAGTCAGGGAAGGGGATTTAGGATTGTTTAGTTTAAATAAGATCCTCAGGTGGTTCTGCTAAGCTTCCTGTTCTAGAACCACTGCAATGCTGAGCTAGCTTTTAATATAACTCATTCATTCCACACTTTTTTGAGTATCTTCCATGTGCTAGGTACTGAGAACATAATGGTAAGTAAGATAGACATAATTCCTGTTCTCATAGAGTATATAGTCTAGTGCTTGATAGTCTAGTGGTGAGAAAAATTAATAAGAAACAAATAAAAATTACAAGCCATGAGAAATTGTATGAAGGACATTGTGGTATCAAATGAGTGACCAGGAAAGGTGATCTATGAGCTGAGAGTTAAAGGATAAGGAGCCAGTTATGTCAAAAACAGAGTGGTTGGAGTACTCTGCCACAGGGGCTTCAGGCAGAGGGTTTGACATGTTCAAAGGCAGGATAGATGTCGACCTGCTTGAGGAACTGAAAGAAGACCAAGGACTCTTAGCAGATATGCCCCATGAGGAGAGGCACAAGTGGCTACCCCTGTGGATAGCTCTTTGGGCCCCGTTGGGTGTACACAGTTGCCTTAATCAGGTGCCAGGTGAAATTAACAGATGTTCATAGGTTAGAAATTTCTCTCGAGAAAGTAGGACTGAGAATAAGGAGGGTGGTTGTCCTGACATCAACTTTTAATCTTCTTTGTCTCAGTGATGGATGAATATAATTCTCTCTTGCCTGGCTAATGTGTGTTTGTGGTTTATTTCCTTTACCTTCCTAAGTGTGGGTGTGCTTTTTTCAGGGTATCTAGTCCTGAGGGTCTATCAGCAAAATTCTTTTGGCTTGAAAATAGTTTATGTAAATATTTCTAGCTGGTGTTCCCTGCACTATTGAGAAGAGGAATCAGAAGAAAGGAAGAGGTTACAAATTTAGACGAAAGAGGAGATAATTGATGAAGCAAGGCTCTTGTCAGGGATGAGGGGATGGGATTCAGAGCCAAGAAAAAGATTAGTTTGAAGGAGGAGTGGGAAGGTGGGAGAACATGTTGTGCACAGATGCAGGTGAATTTGTAGGTGTGTTGGCAGGAAGTTGGGGTGGTTATTTATGGCTTCTGTTTTCTGAGGGAAGTAGGATATAAAGTCATCTGCTGAGGAGGAGAAGAAGCAAATTGTCCATTCAATAATTATATATACACAATATAGAAATTGATGATAGCCAGTGTGGAACCTAGAAAAATGTTATAGATGGACCGGTTTGCAGGGTAGAAATTGAGACACAGATGTAGAGAACAAACGTATGGACACCAAGGGGGGCAAGCGGGGTGTGTGTGTGATGAATTGGGAGATTGGGATTGACATGTGTACACTAATATGTATAAAATGGATAACTAATAAGAACCTGCTGTATAAAATAAATAAATAAAATAAAATTCAAAAATTCAAAAAAAAAAGAAATTGATGATAGCCAGGTCTCTGCCATAAAGTGAGAGTTTCACCATAAAACATGATACGTCTAATACTAGACAGAGAGAACAATCAATTTAGAAGGCCCAAGAGGTGAGTTATCAAGGCTTGTAGACAAAGTGGTAGTTGAATATTCTTTGAAGAGTGTGTAATATTTCAAAGGGTGAAGATTGGGAAAACTTGTTTAAGGTGTGGGAAGTAGCGTGAATGAAAGTACACAGGGAAAAGAGAATGCAGTTAGAAATAACTTGAGCACTGGGTCCATGTGGTGTAAAATGATGAAGGAGACAAGTTTGGCTCAGATTGTGGGGTAAGGGGCCAAGGCTTTATTCCCGGTAGCAGAATGATATGATCAGGGCTGTGTTTTAGGAAGCTCTCTGATAGCACACTAATGGAGGGACCAGAGAGGGAGACATGGGCACAGAAAGGGCAGGTGGGAGGATATTGCAGTAGTCCAGAGAAAAAGTGATGAGGGCCTGGATGGATAAGAGCAGTAAGGATGGACAAGAGTGACAAAGAAGACATTGTTCAGGAAAAGTCTGAAGCGGTAGTTTCCCAAAACTCTTCTGTTTGTGATGGTGTTTTATTTCATCTTCTGTGGTAAAGTGGTGTGGAAGTTGGGATACCAAAGCTAGATATATCCAATTTCTAACTGTTTTAATTCAAAGTTTAGCATACTTGCATTTAGAAAGTCAGGTTTATTTAGGTATAATTTATATACAATAAAATTCATCCTTTTGAAATGTACATTCTCTATAAAATGTTCTTTGTTTTATTAAATGATAGTGGAAATAGATGGTTGTTTTCCTAATGTTTCCATTAACAAAACAAAATTTGGGATCTCTATTTTCAGATGCCAGAATTTGGGGGGAAATTTGGCTGGTCTAGAAAATCTGGAAATCTGGAAATCTGGAAGCCATTGAACTCCTGGAGACTTGTGAAATGAGGAATCTGAAAGGCTGGGAGGATAGTAGATGCCAGAGAAAGGAGACATGGGGAGAGATGCTTGCAGCGGGGAGAGGACTGAGGTTTTGAATCTCTAAGGAACCTGGAGCTTCTCTAGATTTACTCTAGGTTCTAGTTCAGGTGTGGTTTCACCAGAATGGAGGTAAGGGCAGGGCAGCACTGCAGTGGAAGCAGGAAGCCTGGTTTCTAGTCATGGCTCTGCCACTCGTTACCTGTGTAGCCTTGCAGGGATTCGGACAGGCTGACATCTCAGATTCCCCTTCCAGGTGAGGTATTTGGAGACTGAATTCTACTTTATTTGATCATATCTAATATTCTATGTTTGAGCAACTGGGAAATAAAGCAAATATGCCTCAGTCCAAATTGGTTTTGACTTTACTTGAACTACAGGCTTTAACAAGAAAGATTAAACCTAAAATCACCTCAATTTAAGTTTGGATTTTAAAATAACTAATAATTTTCTTCGTATAGGTTTTGGACTTATTAGGTTTTAGAATTTTTTCAAGTTTTAGATGATTTGGTGTCTTTTTGTTGCAAGTATGTATGTTTTTTAATTCTATCATGTTTCATAACTGGTTTATTGATATATAGGAATGTTACATATCATGTATAAACATGAGATCCTGTAATGTTTCTGAACTTTCCCATTAGTTTTAAATACTTTTTATATATTCTCTTGAATTGTCTATGTAGACAATCACGTTATCTGAAAATAAAGATAGTTTTCGCTTCCTTTCTAATTCTTATCCTTTTCTTATTGTTTTATTACATTGACTGGGTCTGTCAGTGTAATGTCAATGGTATAGAGGTGACAGCAGGCATTCTTATTTATGCTTGATTTCAGTGACAGTGTTTCTTAAGTTTAATAGGAAATGTGTGTGTGTATTAAAAAATATATATACCCTTTCTTAGACTGAGGAATTTTACTTTTATTCCTGGTTTGATAAGTTTTTTTCTTTTTCAAAAATAAATGAGTATTGAGTTTCAAAGAATTTTTTCTGCATTTATTGAAATAATCATTTTATCTTAATCTATTAATATTTTACTTGACCTTTTAATAATCTGACTTAATCTACATCCTAGAGAAGTAGTCAGCCTCTAGCAGACTCCATGGACACATGCTCGTGGTTGAGCAATCAATCTTGGTGGAGTTCTAAGGTGGAAAGATCAGGATTGGAGTCTAAGATTCCACCGTGTCCTACAGCCATAGCGCTTGATCCTGCCGGGTGAGCAGCTAATACTTCTCACAGCCTGAAGGCCTGGATCCCTTTCTGAGAGGCTACAATCTGATTCTTCTATACCCTGGGCAGGCAGTGGAGAACCACATACCTGCTTCTGGTCTTGTCCCCATCACAAATTTCTCCCAACAATGCTTTTCTAGACTTGCTGTTTTTGCTGCCGGTCCTTCACCTTGTCTGCTTGACATGGTGAATTTATTGATAGATTTTCTAATTTATTGATAGCTTTTCTTCTTTCAGTTTACCTCCATGTCCAGGTTTTCCTCTCCTATCACTGCTACTCCTACAACTACTCCTTTTCCTGACTCCTCACGGCAGCTCTATTGGGTTGTGTAGTAGAATCTTAAACTCATAACTGGTACCTTCCAGTATCTTTTAAACTAATCTAGTATTTTATACCCAGGTTTTTAACATTTAAATTTTTCTATATTTTTACCTTAGGAGCAATATGTTAACATTTGCATTAAAATACCCAACCAATAGCAACACTTTTCTTGACTTAATTCTAAGTTTTATTGGCATTGCTCATCATTGACTCTTCTTAACATTGTCTCAATTTTTGAGTTCTTTACTCCAATTGATGGGAATCTTTCTTCGAGTGCCTTTCTGGGGACTGGGTACTTGGGTATTGTGTTTCTGAATCCTCTCATACTTGAATTTGTGTTTATTTTGCTTTTTCAAAAAACAGTTTTTAGTAATTGATGTAGAAGTGTCCTGTCATGCTGTTGGTCTATCGTTTTCTGGCATTGGGGTAAGGGAAATCTTTCACTGTAATTGTCATTTTTGTTGTTGTTGTTGTTGGAGTGTTGTCTCTCCCTCAATATCTGAGTAGAGATTATTTCCTATACTTGTACTTCAGAAATGTCACTCAGGATATCTTGGGGTAGGTCTGTCTCCATAATCTCGCCTGAATCTTGTTGAGATTCTAGATTTTCTTTGGTTAAGTGAAAGATATTTTTCTCATTTCTTTGATTATTGTTTCTCTGCTGTATGTTTAGTTCTCTTTCTGGGATTCTTTTATATAAATATAGAATCTCTTATATCTATGTTTGTGTGAACTATATCTTTTCTCCTTTTTACCTTGATCTTTTCCCTCTGAGTCCAGGGGAAAATTTTTGAGGTGGTTCTCTAATTCATAATTTGGGTCTTCGTTGCTGCGCGTGGGTTTTGTCTAGCTGTGGCGAGCAGGGGCTATTCTTCGTTGCGGTGCGCAGGCTTCTCATTGCAGTGACTTCTCTTTTTGCAGAGCATGGGCTCTAGGCGTGAGGGCTTCAGTAGTTGCAGCACGCGGGCTCAGTAATTGTGGCTCGTGGGCTCTAGAGTACAGGCTCAGTAGTTGTGGCACACGGTCTTAGTTGCTCCACGGCATGTGGGATCTTCCCAGACCAGGGCTCGAACCTGTGTCCCCTGCATTGGCAGGCAGATTTTTAACCACTGCACCACCAGGGAAGCCCCATAATTTGGTTTTATTCAGTAACTCATCTTCTGTTCACTAGATCAGTCCCCACAAAGGAAATTTCCCCAAACTCCCTTTTCTTGCGGTTCTGATGTAAAAAGCAAATACTCCTGAAAGACGCAGACCAGTGATTTACTCATGCTTATGTTAGGATGGGTTTTCCACAGCCTCTTTTTTGGTGACAGCAGAAAGACTGAGGTATCAGGGCCCCATAGGGAGACACTGGGACTAGTTTTATCTGCTTCACACTTTGCTAAAGCCTGGCTGGAGATCTCAAAGGCTCAGCACACACCCCCAAAGGGAAAAAGAGTACCAAGGGCTCCAAGATGGCATGTGGGAGTGGCACTTCTCATTCTTCAAATCACATCATGATTGGAGGAGTGGTTTTCTTAACCACATGCAATATGGAAAGAACTTTTTGTTTTTATTTTGCACTTAGTAAGGGTTGGGGGAGAGAGAGGGAGAGACAGAGAGTGAGAATGCTTGTGTGCTGTGTTGGGGAAAGGTTGAAGAAGAAGTCATTTGGAAGAGGAATCTATGGGAAGAACATAAATATATGTCTAATGAACATTTATCTAGTTATTTGCTGTATGTTTATTAGAAACCTTTCTTCCTGCTCTCCAATGAATTCTTCAGTAAATTCTTTGTTTCTCAAAGTAACAATTGATGTGGTTTCATTGAAAAAAAATGCTTATCAATATTTCTTTCCTTTAGCCAACTGCTAGCATGGTAAGATAGCTATACCCATTCATTCATCCCTTTACTCATTATTCAACAAACATGTTTTAATTGTAGCATAGTTGATTTACAATATTATGTTAGTTTCAGGTATGCAGCATAGTGATTCAATATTTTATAGATTATACTCCATTTAAAGTTACTGCAAAATATTGGCTATATTTCCCTGTGCTGTACAATATATCCTTGTTGCTTATTTATTTTATACATAGTAGTTTGTATTTCTTAATTCCTACCCCTTTCTTGTCCCTCCCCCCTTTCCCCTCCCTCCTGGGAACCCCTAGTTCTCTATATCTGTGAGTCTGTTTCAACAGACATTTTTGATGTTTTTTGTTTGTTTGTTTTTTTTGCGGTACGCGGGCCTCTCACTGTTGTGGCCTCTCCCATTGCGGAGCACAGGCTCCGGACGCACAGGCTCAGCGGCCATGGCTCACGGGCCCAGCCACTCTGTGGCATGTGGGATCTTCCCGGACCGGGGCACGAACCCGTGTCCCCTGCATTGGCATGCGGACTCTCAACCACTGCGCCACCAGGGAAGCTCCTCAAGAAACATTTTTGAGCACCTACTCTGTGTCAGGCACTGTGATAGGCTCCAGGATAGAGCAGAGAAGAAAACAGTCAAGTTGCCCACCCTCAAGGAGCTTATGCTTTTATGTAATAGAAGGCCCTGTTCAAGTGGGACCCATGCAGGTGGACGTAGGGAGGGAGAAAGATTCCTGCTATGGCATTGAATCCCTCTCCCCTGGGAATTTGTCCTGATAATCTTTCTTTTACCTGTTCCTACATGCTTCTCTTCCCTGTCATTTTCCCAGGTTGCCTGTAATTCCTTTTGTCTGTGTATCTCAGCTCCTGACATTTGTTTCCAACCTGTTGGCTCTGATAACCCTCTTTGAAACACTCTTCAGCTACAGCTTGGCACTGATTTCCTAATGCAGTTCTCAGTTTTACCCTCTGGCCCCCAATATCTGTGCTTGCTGTAAAAGACCCACTACTCCCTTCCCACAGTGTTCTAACAGGTCCCTGGGACCAGGCCTAATTCCCACGTAGCCATTTTATAGAGAGAATCTGATAGTATCCACCGTCTGCCAGAGGGACCTGCCCCCAGCCATAATCCTTGAACACTTCTGTGTGAAAACCCAGCCTGCTTGGTTGAGAGAGGCTGAATCTGTGTGTACAGACTCTGGAAGGCAGAGCTACACACGGCTCTGGTTCTGTGTCCACCATCCCTGTTTCCCCAGAGCACTTCCACACTGTCGCCAAGGACAACCGCACACAGGGGCTGTCTGCCGTCTGGATGATTGAAACCATTAATAATTTACCAAACTCTGGCTGCTGCCTTTCATTAATTATTACTCTGCTAATGATGTCCCTCAGGAAAAGGGAAAAGTAATTCCCCCTCCAGGCTCAGGGCAGACAGATCATATTTCGTAAATATGTGGGCATTTGCCTTGAGTTCCTTTGAACTCTTCCTTCACAGAGAGAGAGGAGGTGAAAGTAGGCGTAATAAGATAAAGTGAAGCAGGTGAAGATCAGTGTTTGAATATCAATGTCAATGTGCTGTCATTTAGTCTGTCTGTTCTCTCACCTAGGAGTTGGGGTCACCTCTACTGAGACGTCTTCTCAGTACAGGTGGAGACTTTGTTAAAAATGTGACACCAGGACCTGGACACAGCGCTCTTAAAATGAGACAGTCTTATAAAGCCACTGATGCCCTGTTAAGATGATGACACCTGCTCTCTAAGAAGGCAGTTTTTTTCCCCCATTTGATCCGACCTTGTTGACCCAAGGAGGACTAAGTGAGTTTAAATGTATGAACAGTACCCGAACGCAATAAATATTCAATACTCCAAAGAATAAAGGAAAGTCTGCATCATTTCCTGTGCTCTGAATTTGTGGCTGGCTTCTATAGGATTTGTTTCAGACATTGTGGGACATAACGGAGGAGTTTCACTATTGCATCTGAGAAACTGTCAGGTCACTCCTGCCCTCTTAGCAAGAAGGAGGCGTCTGGAGGTGTCTGGAGGTAGACTCCCGAATGGGATGTCCCATATCAAAACAGGCAGGGAAGCTTGAGGCTAAATGTGCCAAAATTTTACCAGCCTTTTGGATCCAGTGTGTATATAGGATACTGAACCTGTTTTGGAAGTCTGGAAATTTTTTCTAGGTTGGGAGAAGGGAGTATGCATTCACCCAACAAATATTTGAATAATAAGCACTGTCCTAGGTGCTAAATTTTTTTAAAAAGTTTTTTGTTTCTAACTTTATTACTATTTTTCATAACAATTAAGTAAAATAGAAAATAAGAAGAAAGTCATCACTCCTGTTTATTGTTCAAGACTTTTTTTGGGGGGGTGTGTTCCTTCCTGAATCTTCCCCATGAGACTGACGCCTGTTCTCCGCCGTGTGTGTTCTAGCTGGAGCTGTCTCCTTTGGAATGCTCCCTCTGTTAATGCAGTGAGAGGATCTGGAGACTTCTGCCCCTTGGGAGGCTTCCTCCTCCTCTCTCTCCTAGGTAGGTAGCTTTAGGCCAATACTGGGGACCTTTAGGGAAAGACTCCCCTCTTTGGGGTGTGTTTTCCCATAGATTTATCTTTCCCTGTCTCTTTTCACCCTGGTGAAATCTCCAGAACTAAGAGACGGTACAGACCTAGAGACAGTGGAACAAGGAGGCCCCCCAAATGGTTTTTGAATCAGGCTGCTCAATCAATCAATCTAGACCAGCCAAAGCAAGACCCTCTGAAATGTGGTCCAGTCTATTCATCCAGTGTTCCTCAGAGAAGGTGGGGAGCAAAGCTCTATCTGGTAATACTAAATATTTTGGCTTTATCCCGTATGTTCATATCTTTTACAGGGATCTAGCTAGGGTCTCTTTGACCTTAGGAGGCGGGTGCTGGAGAGTTTAGGGGTCTCATTCCTGTTTTCCTTCTTAAACACACATTGGTGTATTCTGCAGACTGAGCTGGGTATATCCTCAGGGGAAAGGTCCTACACAAAGAGTGGGGCTCCTCCTTCGCTGGGAGACCTCTCACAGTGACACTTCAGATCTCACTTGCAGCTAGATGCTGCTGGGCAATACCCACCATGGAGCTGGTCATGTTTGAGTTTTGCAAGGAGGGGAAGAGGGTTTTGGCTGAGGGCAGATTTCTTAGTGATTGTGTACAGGTAATGCAGTTGCATTTCCTTGTAGGCGAAGTCTCAGGCAGAGATCCAGGCTGTTGCACTAGGAGAGAATGTCATAGATGGAATCTGGTTTTGATAAAGTCAGGGATCTATTTTGGGGCCAGAGCAGGCTTATCCAGAACTGTTATCTGCAGCACAGTCATACTTCTCTGGGGCAAGGACGTTGTGAATAGTAAAGAGTTCTGCTGTCTGGTTAGCGAGATCTAACACTGGCATCATTTCTTGGACCACAACAAGTGCCTCCAAAGCTAGACTGGGCTTCTGAGCTTGGTGTCAGGCATTTAACCATGACCATATTTTTCTTTGCCCTGCTTTTCAGCAATCTTACTTCTGACCTGTCACTCTAGATAAAGTAGATCTTGTTGCAGAATGAAAATGGGTAGTATAAGGAATATTTGTATTCACAGAGTCACAAAGAGATAATCTATTGAAAAGACTGAGAACATAGAATCTGGGCCCTGATGGCCTGGGTTTGAATCCTAGTTCCATTACTATTTAGATAGATAACCTTGGCCAAGTTACTTCACCCGTCAAATTCATTTTTCTCATCTGTAAAATGGGGACATAAATAATAACAACCTTTAGGATTGCTGGGAAGATAAAATGTTAATGTGTATTAAGTACCTATTTGTGTCTGTTTAAGTGTTGGATTTTCTGAAAAAACGTGGTTAACCGTTTACAATTTTTTTCCCTCAATAACTTCCCAAGGACAAGGACAGTGTTTATCTTGCTTACCACTGGATTGCCAGAGATAAGCATAATGCCTAGAGCATGATAGAAGTGCAATGAATACTTGTAGGAGAGAATGTCTTTAAATGGCTTAAGGTTCTTCAAAGTCAGAGAAACAAAATAGTTGAAGAATCCTTGGGTTTTGGAGTTAAGAATGTGGCCAAGGATATGTTGTGTTTCCAGAGTCCCTGAGGGGTAGGCGTGGCCTGTACCAACAGCTGCACCAAGGCCTTTGTGCTCTGCTCTATTTGGAGAAATAGAGAAACAAAGAAAATTACAGGAAATAGAATTGTGGGAGTAGGAGGGGCTGTGTGCATGGCTCACAAGAGGATGTGGATTATATTTGTAAGTAGAGCCTAACAATCAATTCAGAAAATATATTTTCCTACCATTTCCAGCTTTTAGAGGCTGCCCACTATCCCTGGCTTTAAAGCCAACAACATCAGGCAGAGTCCATCTCATGCTGCCATCTCTCTGGTTCCCTCTTCTAATGTTCTCTTCTACTTTTAAGGGCCCCTGCAAATACTTCGGGCTCACTGGGTGTTGTTTTCTCTGCCTAGACTATCCTCTGTTCTCAGGTGCTGGGCTGGGGTGTGGCTCTGCCCTTCCTGCCAGCTGACGCAAGCCATTGGCCTCCACAGACACTCTTGGCCTGGTCAGACCCAAACTCAGGGTGCTCAGCCTGACCCCCATGTTTTGTACCATCATAGATTTGAGATCTTGGGTTTTCTAACAGCATTCTGACTTTCTTAAAATTGAAACTAAATAGCCGTTTTTTAAAAGGACAGAAATTGGGGCTTTCAATGACTCTAAGTTGTCACTGAGGTATAAGGAAGGTGAAAATAGAGAAAAGAAGACAGAAACATGAAGCTCCCAAGAGCCTTGGTACTAGGCTTGGGTAGAGTAGGTGAGGTATTGGGGGATTTTATTAGAATAAAATTAAATAAGCTGCTTGGCGATTGACGACTCAGGCCCCTTTTGGTGAAAAGGCAACATCTGTGGACGGATATGGCCTCAGTATCCCAGCATGATGTTGCCAGAAAAACCCAATAACATCTATTTTCCATTGTACCTGGCAAGTAAGATGACTGACCATCTCCCCATGAAAGATAAAATGTATACGCACGTGGACAGTAAAGGAAATCACCGCTGAAACTTTCTCTAGCAGTCAGCAGCACAGCTCGTGAATTTTGGGCTCTTCTCTTTGGAAGGTGAACCAAACTGCAGGAGTTCCCAGGGCCTGATGAAGCTGAGGGCCCTTGGACTCTGACCACTGCTGATGTCATCCAGGTTTCTGCTTGTCTTGATTAGATTGAGAATAGCCAAACACTGCTCATTAGACAGATATTGATTTTGGCCAGGAAGTTCTGTCATCAGTAGTAATTACAATTGCTTTTTAGATTTATTAGATCAGGAAATCTAATAAATTTTCCATGAGTCCTCTCCCCACTTTTTGCTGGTATGTGGAATAATCTCACCAAGTTATTTCTGAGAAAATGGGCCCTAAAACAGGACTTAACATGAAATGCAAACTGTTGCTTTCCTCTTTACTGCTCTTCATGGGAAACCACCTTCTCAGTTGTGTGGCCTTAGGCAAGCAGTTTATCCAGGCTACTTAAGTAGGCGCTGTACCTCTTTTTCTACATTTGTACAGTGAGAAAAATAATTGTACCTAGCTCTTGGGTTTTTGTAAAGATTAACCAGACTTATTCACTAAATACTTAGAACACAAGAACACATAGTAGGTGCTATCACTGTTACTGTTATCATTGATGAACATATGAAAAGACATCTGAGACATATATTCTAGAGAATAAAAATGGATCCTTTTAAAGGTTTGTACTGAGGCAGTGCAGAAATGAACAGAGGGTTTGGGGATTAACTGAGTACAGCAAGTTGAATCCCATATGTGTTGAAGATAAAAAGAAACAAACTTGTCTAATTATAAAGCATTGCATATTTATGTAGAAAACATACAATTATACAAAAAGAAAAAATATATCCAAACTCCACAATCCAGAAATAACCACTCTTAACATTCTGATATTTTTTCTTCCAGATTTTTTTCTTTGCATCTATAAATATGTGTATTTTTAAAGATATTTAAGATTTTGTGCTATGTAGTATTATTTTAATTTTTATATTTTATTTTCTTTATTATGTTTTATATATGTCAAAATAATATGACATATATGTAACTTATAAAGCATAATAATATAATGAACACCTATGAATATACTCTAATCTTTATTCCTCCTCTCCGCCCCCTGAGGTAATGACTATCCCAAATTTTGTGTTTTTCATTCACTTGCTTTTAAAATAAAAATTGTTTTATCTATGTCCAAGTGATGTATTATTTGTTTTTGAGTTTTATAAAGAAAAGCATCATATTGTCTGTAATCTTATTGAAATTGATTTTAAAAATCAACATTCTATTTCCATAAATGGATATAGCTTGATCCATCTTGCTGTATTTGACAACAAATCATTTTCAGTTTTGTATAGTATTGTATTGTGTGCTTATACCATACTTTACAAAAATCCATTCTTCTGATGATGGATATGTATGTTGTTTCTAGTTTTTTGCTATTACAGGGCTGCAACGAACTTTTGTGTACATGTCATATAGGGCAGTGTCAGTTGTTGCCTGAAAAATGGTTAGAAATGCAAATTCTTGAACTTCATCCAAGACCTATTGAATCAAAAACTCTAGGATGGGCCCAGCAATCCGTGTTTTAACCAGCCCTTCAAGTATTCCGATGCTTGAAGTTTGAGAACCACTGCTGTAGGGAATTTGTTTAGGTGTGGACTTACTGGGTGAAAGGGTACACGAATGTTTAACTGTATAGACTATGGTTGTTCACTAGTGTAGCCATGTGTAGCTAGTGAGCTCTTAATTTTAATGTAGCCATATTTATCACTCTTTCTTTTGTTACTGCTTTTTATGGTTTTTTTTTTGGCTGTGCCATGCGGCTTGTGGGATCTTAGTTCCTTGACCAGGATTGAACCCGGGCCCCTGGCAGTGGAAGCTTGGAGTCTTAACCACTGGACCACCAGGGAATTCCCTTTTTATACAAAATATCGTTTGAGAAAATTTTCCATACCTCAAGGTCAGAAAGATATATACCTACCTGCATTTTCTTCTAATAGTTTTGAAGTTTGGTCTTTCAGATTTGAGTCCTTAACCTATGTAGAATTGCTAGATTCCAGAGGTAGGAATCCTATTCCATTTTGTCCTCCGTGACTAACCAACTGAAACCACTAGGTAGCATTTCAGGGGGCTCTGAGGAGTTCTGGTTCTTTATGTCTCAGTACAGAAAGAATTCAGTGAGAGGCAAAGTGATAGATAAGAAGTGATTTATTAGAATAGGATGCTTGTGAAGCTTAGAAGTGGGTGGGTGAGAGGGTGCCGTGCCCTGGGAACTTAGTGGGCTGTTGTTTTAAAATCAAAGGAAAAGTAGGGAGGGGGAAAAGACCATTTTCTTCCTCATTTTTCAGTAGACATCATGCTTCCATCATCACTTCCTCCCCCGTATTGGGTGGGGGAGTTTTCTTGTCCCTACATTGTCAAGCAGGGATTGTCATGGTGCCATGGAAATAAACAGAAAGGCGGTAACATATGCTAAAAATGGTAAATCATCTCAGGTTTTAGTATAATGTCACCTTTTCCTAATATTTTTGTTCTTAGTGCACGCAAAGGAGTGTGTCCTAGGAATCATTAACTTATTGGTCTCACTGGGCGGGATGTGGGTCTCATGCCACCATTGTTTTATTGTTTTGGGGCATGTCTCATGCTTCTGTTGTATGGTTTTCTGGCTAAGCAAGCCTCCTTGGTTTTGTGGTTAAGTAAACCTACTTTCTTGAGTGATCATTAATTTACAGGGGTCTTCCCTACTTTTTGTTTTACTTACAGTCCCCTAGTGGGGTTAACTATTTAATTACCTACTTTGTCCCTTTACTCTGTCCCTATCACAACTGTTTCACTTCCTTTTAGACAAAGGGAGGCTATTTCTCATGATCTACAATGCCACCTTCGTAGTAAATTCAAGATTCCACTTGTGCATGGACCTGGTTCTCAGGTCTCTGTTTTGTTTCATTGGTCAGCTTAACCATTTCTGTACTGATATCACACTGTTTTAATAACTAAAGTTTTATAATAAATCTTGGTATCTGCTAGGACAGTCCCCTCAACCTGTCTTCAGGAGTGTCTTGGTTATTCTTGACCCTTTGTTCTTCCATATACATCTTAGAATTGGCTTTCTAAGTTCTCTGGAAAAAAAAATCTGTTGGGATTTTGATTAATTATATTGAATCTATAAATCAGTTTGGACTATACTGATATCTTTATGACATTAAGTTGTCTTATTAAACATAGCATGTCTTACTGATTATTTAGATTTTCTTTAATGCCTTCCAATGAAATTTAGAATTTTTCTCCATATGGGTCTCATATATTGCTTTCAGATTTATTTCTGAGTATCTTCTGTTTTTATAACTCTTGTAGATAGAATCTTTTTTATTTATTTATTTTTGCATCCCATAGGTTATTTATTTTATAGCAAAAGTTTGTACCTTAGTAAGTCTTTTTTTTAAATTTTTATTTTATATTGTAGTATATTTGATTTATAATGTTGTGTTAGTTTCAGGTGTACAGCAAAGTGATTCAGTTATACATATACATATATCTATTCTTTTTCAGATTCTTTTCCCATATATGTTATTACAGAGTACTGAGTAGAGTTCCCTGTGCTATACAGTAGGCCCTTGTTGATTATCTATTTTATATAAAGTAGTGTGTATATGTTAATCCCAACCTCCTGATTTATCTCTCCCCCCACACCTTTCCCCTTTGGTAACCATAAGTTTGTTTTCTATGTCTGTGAGTCTGCAATAGAATCTTTTTAAATGTTATATTTTCTAGTTAATGATTTCTGGTGTATACAAATGTAATTACTTTTTGTATGTTGATCTTTTAGCCAGGCTCCTTGCTAAATTATCTTATTATATCTAATAATTTTTCTGTAATGTCTCTGAGTTTTTTATGTAGATATAATTATATTACCTTAAGTAATAATGGTTTTCATTTTTTCTTTTCAGTACTCTGCCTTTAATTTGTTGTTATTATCTAACTGTGCTGGTTAGAACCTCCCACGCTATGCTGAATTAAAATGATAAAAATGGGCATTCTTGTCTTGTTCCTTTTCACGAAGGTAATGCTTCCTATATTTCCCTATTAAAAATGATGCTTGCAATGGATTTTATGAAGATATCCTTTAGCAGGTTAAAACATTCTCTTTCATTCCTAGTTTGTTGGGAGGTTTTTAAAGACTATAAATACATGTAGAATTTTGACAAATGTTTTTCTTGAACCTGCTGAGATGATTTCTTTCTAATTTAATCTATTAACATGATTAATACATTCTTGCATTCTTGGCATATGTTCAACTTAAGTTTGATGTATTATCTCTCTTTAAATTCTAGCTTAAATTTGCTAATATTTTGATTGGTGTCTTTGCACTCATGTTCTTGTATGTAATTGGCTTATAATTTTCCTTTCTTGTACTGTTCTTGTCTGGTTTTGATATCATGATTATACCAGCCAACTTAAATTGAGGAGTATTCTCTCTCTTTTTAGTATTTGGAAGAGTTTGTAAAATATTACAATGATATGTTTCTTGGAAGTTTGATGGGATTTTTCTATAAATTATCTGGATTTGGTGATTTCTTTGTGGTAATAATTTTCATTACTGATTTAAAAGCTTTAATATTTATGGAAATTCTCAGGGTTTACATTTCCTGTTGATTCAATCTTAGTAAGTTTTCATTTTTATGAGTTTTTTATTCATCTAAAATTTCAAATATATCATCAAAAAGTTACTCATAGTGTGGACTAGGAAAGCAGCCTGCCGTATCAGTAAATAAAGGATGTTGTAGCTACCCCCAGAAGTGAGCCCTGAGGGAACTCAGGAAGGAAACAAGGAATGCCCATCAGCTAGCAGACGTCAGACTGCAGCCACCCGCAACGGTGCACCCTGAAGAGAGTCAGGATGAGAAAACAAAGGATACTGGCCCCAGCTAAAGTCCTAAGAATGTCTGCTGAATAAAGCATAACTCTCACCTTTTAGGTTGTGCATTTTTTTTTCAGTTGACAATAGTATTATCTTTTTAACCTCTGCTATATATGCAGTTATGTTTACCTCTTCATTGTTAATATTGAGCCTTAATCTTATTTTAGGTTAATTTCTCAGGAGGTTTGTTATTAATTTTTTTTCAAAGAGCTTATTTTAGGGTTTCCCTGGTGGCGCAGTGGTTGAGTCCTCCTGCCGATGCAGGGGACACGGGTTCGTGCCCCGGTCTGGGAAGATCCCACATGCCGCGTAGCGACTAGGCCCGTGAGCCATGGCCACAACAGTGAGAGGCCCGCGTACTGCAAAAAAAAAAAAAAAAAAAAAAAGCAGCAGCCAGAGTAGCTTCATGGCACTGTTTTCTTAAGTGCAAATCCCCATGGGGTGAAATGCTGAGAATCTGATAGTACATGTACATGCAATGGAGAGCATTTCAGGAGAACCCTGAATTAGGAAGCCGACTTATAAAGAGCTGCTGGGATCTGCCCACCCTCCCTTCAGAGAGAGAGTGCTCTTATCCCGGAATGTAAGCAAATCTGCAGGCAGGGAAGAAGAGGTCTTTATCTTTATTACCCAGGGTTGCCTCTGGGGAGATAGATGTCTCTAAGCTTTACTATCCTGGAATGTCTCGCTTATATAAGCATTAACTATAAATGACCTCTCTCAGAGGACCCAGACTCTGCAGAAACATGACATATTCATGGAGACTTCATAGCTATGTTTCCATTAAGTACTTTCACTTCATCATGCAATTAAAAAAAAAGATTTACAAGTATTTTGTCAT
Source organism: Stenella coeruleoalba (assembly GCF_951394435.1). NCBI lineage: Eukaryota > Metazoa > Chordata > Mammalia > Artiodactyla > Delphinidae > Stenella > Stenella coeruleoalba. The sequence continues at coordinate 55,804,829 of NC_137148.1, forward strand.
TTTATTTTTTCATCTTTCCTTCTTGCATCCTAGTCTATTTTTATGGATAATTTTCATTTTTGCTGAGGTTTATTCTTTAGAGTTTTTTTTTTTTAAGTGAAGATTTGTTTGTGGTAAAATTTCTCCATTATGAGACTTCTTATTTAAATCCTAAGGAGAATGTTGATGTGTTTTAAAGCAGACAGAACCTGGTTAGGTTCAGGCCTCTTCTCTATGGACTATGTTTCCAATGTCAGTCAGTTCGCACTTCTACTTGGATCTGTCCTGCGTGTGCCCCAGCCAGTCCAGGACCCTGGCAGTGGTCTACCTTATAGTAGAGTTCTCAAAGCCTTTAATATACTCTTCAGAGTCAGATCCATGTATGCACAGCTTGGAGCTGAGTCCAGAGTTTCATATACAACTTTGTGAGATCTCTCTTGAGCTGTTTTTCCTCCATGATCTAACAATTTCCAGTTGATTCGAGTACCCATTCCTAGCCTTCTGACCCAAAACCTGGGGTCTTAGTTTCCTCCTTCTTCTGTGTCTTTTCCTTTACTGCACCTCCACCCAAGGCAAAGGTGGAGGAGAGGGGAGAGAGGAGACAGAGAGAGAGAGGAAGAAAAGCAACAGGTATTTATCCCATCCTCTTTTCCTCTGGTCAGAGAGAAGAATTCCTTGCCCTGGGAGTTGTAAGTGCCTGTCTGGCCACTGATGCCATCATGCTGCTGTTGTGTGGTCCCTGGAGTCTGGGTTGAGAGAGAATGGGGAAGAAAGAACATGGTTTTCCCCATACTCTCTCTGACCTTTAGAATTCCCCTTCAGACCAGAAAGAGAGGGCTTCTCCTGGCGTTCTTTCTTTCCTCACCCAACTTTTGAGCTGCTTTTTGAGTCTAGGCTGGGTAATACTCGAAAGGAAAAAAAATCAGAAACTCGATGTCAGTTTAGTTTGTAAAATTTTGGCCTCCTTCCACAATCTGTTATCAATCTTTGAGATGCCTCAGATAGGTGTCCCACACATTCTGGCCATGGTTTGTAGTTGTATTCAATGAGAGACAGATACAAATGTGTTTACTCCATCTTGTCTAGAACCAGGACCCCACTGTCATTTTGATGATGGTTTTGTTGGGATTATAGCTCTAAGTTGATAGTTATTTTTATTTCTCTTCTAACTACTCAATGTTGCTGTTGAGAGATTTGCTCTCAGTTAAACTGCCATTACTTTGAATGTAACCTATCAGTTCTCTCTGACTACTTTTCAGTATCTTCTCTTGTCTTTCTGATTCTGTTTCACTACAACATATCTAGGCATGGATTTCTTTTTTCTCTTCCCTTTTTGAGATATGTTGTGTTTTCTAGATTTGTGGATTCATGATTATCACTAGTTCTGGAATATTTCCGGTCATTATCTCTTCAAATACTCTCTTTTCTATCTTTGGTGTTCTTTATTCCCTCAGACTCATGTTAGATATATGGTAATGTATTAATCATGTTTTTTAATTTTATATATTTCCTAGTGCTTTGATGTCTTGGGGACCTGCTGACCCAGGAGAGATTGCCCCTGCCAGGGATAGCCAGTTCCTAGAGATAGTAGATGGGTCACCTGGGAACGTGCCTTTCACATGCAAACTAACCAATCCAAAGCCCACAAACCCCACCACCTCCTCTGTTGAGCTGTCATACTTGGGGCCAGTATCCCCCTGTCCTAATCACCCCAAGGCCAGGTACCAGACAAGCAGAGACAGCCCACCGAAATTATTCAAAGTAGCCAACCCTAAGCCTGCTTACCCTGCCTCAACCATTCCTTCCCATGGAAACCACAATAAAAGCTCTTGCCCATGTTTTCCCCTTGTTTCCTTTGCCTTCTAACCAACCCAGGGCTTCCCTGTGTGGTCCTGTGTGGCACCTTGTGCCTTCTGTTTCTAGGGAGCTGTGGGTATAACAACTTCTTTCTTTATCACTGTCATTTTTGTGTTTGCATTTCTTACCACACCTGATTAAAACAAATCCCAGACACATCCTCAAACACTTAGACTTTCTCAACCTATCCTGCCTATCTCTTTTCTTCCCTTTGTTTTTTCCATATACTCACCTCTCTGTGCCGCAGTCTGGATAATCATTTCACCTCTGTTTTCCAGTTTACTAATTCCCTTTTTATTCTTACAAGTTCCATTAGTTTTTTTTTCAAATGTGTCTGCTGTTCCTTACAGTATCTTGTTTTTTTTCATATTTCAAATTCCATTATTTATTTATTTAAATATTTTCTGTATATCTAGTGTATAGTTTGAGTCTGAGAGTTCCAATACTATCAGCCTCCAGGGGTCTAAACCTATTGTTTGTTTCCATTGGCTGTCCCACATGATGGCTTAATTTCTCAAGGGCTTGGTTAACTTTGTGAGTTTATTGCCTGACCTTAATTCTGCTGGCCTGAACGGAAGATGCTTGGAGGGTATGAGGTGCTATTGACATGGCACTACTTTACCTTCTAGAGGAGTGAAGAATTAACCCTACCTGAAGAGAGATCTGGCCTTTTCCCTCAGCTACTGGAGGGTGATCTCCAGGCCTTTGGAATACTATGTCTGATAGGACTGTGTCTGTTTGCCTAGGGACTTTGGCCACTAGAGAGTCAACAGTGTGATTTATACTGGGGGCGTTGGGCCCATTATCACTACTATCAGTTTTGCCTCTCAGAGGGGTTGGAGATTATAGGTATCAGCCTGAACTCTGAGAGGGCTGGAGACTAAAAGTCAGCTACATGGGATATATGTTGCTAACCTAAAACAATAAAACAGCCAGTTATTTTACCAGAAAAATGGGTTTATATGGGAGCAGTGAAGAACTGCAATTTGGGACATGCAACTATGGCAAGCCATATTCAAGTTTAGTAAAGCAAAGGAGAGTAAGTTTTCTTTATAGAGGAGAAGGGAAAATTGGGAGAGGCTGTTATAAACAAAAAGTCCACTGGAGGAAACTGGGAGTTCAGAGTATAGTGGCTTTTCATTGACTGAGTGGTAACAGTCTCTTATTGACTGAACTGTTGTCAGGCAAAGAGAAAATCTTTCTTCCTCCTGCTGACATAGTGAAGTAGTGTCATTTCCTGCTGGAGGTGTAAGGTGTGTCTCTTTCTATTGGGATCTTTATTGGTGCTGAGTGGTATGCATGTGAATGCTCCATCCTTCTTCTGGACTCCATTTTAGTAAGTTTTCCCTTCATTAATTTTCACAATATGATTGAGCCCAAATAAAAACTCTAGACACCAAAGGCTCAGGTGAGCTTCCCTGGATGGCAGTACTTAGTGTGTATCGTCATACATTAATATGTCCATGATTCCATGGGGAGAGGACCGCGGAAACTCCACATTTGGCACTTTTCCTGGACTCTGCCCTATGTGCTTCTTAATTTAGTTTTATATTCCATGTTGTCACTTACTATGTCATCAGTATTGTCCTCTATTGAAGTAATTCTGGCAAAAGCTATACTAGTGGCAGCTTGGCATAGCTCAGATCACAGTTATCTATTGCCTGAATTCTTTCGATGGCCTACTTACATTACGCTGTCTCCTCCAAATCATTCTTTATGTTGCAGGTATAGCAATTGTCCAAGATGGCAGATCTGATCACATCAGTCTCCTTAATGCAGATGCCAAGGATGGAGCTCAAGTAGCTGTCTTGGATTGTGAGGCAACAATCCAATGGTAATATGTGGAATAGCAAGATAGGAGTCCAGGTCAGGGAAGACTCTGTTGGGTTGATACATCAGCTCAGAAATGTCCACTTTTGGACCCTTACTTAAGAGAGAAATAAATTTCGCTTTTTTTTCCAGATGTCTGTTTCTTTCCCTAGTTTCCACTACTTAACTGGTATGTACGACTGGCCAACTCGCATCTTTTACACACACAGTTCCATCTGCCTGAGTCAATCTTTCCCTGGTCAACTCCCCACCCATCCACAACTTGGGAAAAAATGACTGCTAGTTACCTTCAGATTTTACCTTAAATGTTTTCTCATCTTTTTTGCCTTCTTCCCTCCCTTTTCACTGCCTCCTTTCAACCCTTGTGGGCTTTGCATGCCTGTCTGCTTGACAGGACACCCCTGTTACTTTTGGCTGGATGGACTTCAGGCTACTCACTCTCTAAGAACCAGAATTAATTTCTTAGGTAGAGTTTCCCCCATGAACTGAAGCTGAGAGCCTGCTCTACCACGTGAGGAGCTCCATTTTTAACCCATAGGTCTGTCTTTGGGGCTTCTCTAGCCAGTTTCAATGTACCCTTTCAATCCCAGTTGCGTCCTGAAATGTAATACCTGAGTTAATAGTGCTATCTTAGCTATAATCACTGAAGAGAGCTCTATTCAGGTTGTAGAGTGCCATGTATCATGCCTGGTCCATAGGAGAAGCATGGTAAATAAACAGAAGCTCACCAGAATGGCTGCATAGACATGGAGGTGTTTGTCTAGGCGTGATGATAACAACAGTGATGATGTCAGTTGTAAGAGAGGGAACACTGCTCCCTCTTCCTCCCACTCAAGAGCACTGACCTCTGTCCACCTCCTCAAGGGCTGAAGACTTGCTAATCTGATGATGGAACAGAGTCCCAGACAATTACTTGAAAGGTGTCATCTTTGGGTCCCCCGCCTCTCTCTTGTTCTTTGTCATTCTCCTTATTCTGTAGAATTGGTAAACTGTCACTTCTTCCTCTTTCATGTTGCATCCAAGGAGTTGGATAATTGGATCCTGGGGGGCCCTGAGGGTCATCCATCTCTTTATTCCCCTCCATAGGAACTTGTAAGTTCCTAGATTCAAGTGCATGGGGAAGAAGTAAGTTCAGTGAAGGTCTCAAGCAGAATCTACTCTGCATTTTTCACAGAGCTCTTTTTGGAATGTCAGGCACTTGACAGCTGTTCATAAATTGTTTTAATATGTTCATTCTGCCACTGAACCTTGCATACACCTTCCTAGAATCTTGCTGTGGGGAGTAGATGTGATTGCAGGGCAGAATTTGTCATTCCTGGGTCTCTGACCATATGACCATGAATAGAGTGAAAACAACCTCACCCTTCCTCCTAATAATCATTCTGAGGTAAGAACTCATCATGCATTGATGGTTTCCAGCTCTGAGTGGTCACCACTGCTGCTCCTGAGGGAGAAGGAACGAGGAGGGGAAGGAGGAGAGAGATGGTGAGCTGCCAGAGGCGAGGCTCTGGCGATCAGAATGCCATTCATTACTGAATGCCTGATGCAGCTTCCACAGGTTACCTCCTTGTGATCCAAGGTCCAGTTTCACCCAAGAAAGGGACAGTTTATTTTAAGTGACACTAAACAAGATGACAAGTGGAGAGGAGCAAGTTAAAAGATTGGCCTAGAGCTGAACTTTTCCCACCATTTGGGCAGGCAAAAGTCTTCCCTGATGAGTCACTCCACCCCCTCGCATTGGCCATGAGCCTCCCTGTAGCGTCCTGGATCAAAAACAAACACCACACAACACCTCAGCAGTATTTATGGAATGAACACCACTGGTGAGCTGGCAGTGAGGTGATGATGTTTGGCTTTTATTAAGTCTCCTAAGTAAATGAGTTATCACTGGAGGAAGTAGAAGCCCAGGCATTATATTGTTATGAGCAGCAACAATCCAATGAGTGGCCCCCAGATCACTGTGGGGCAGGGAGGCGGCTCCCGCAGCTGACAGGTCTATGGGGTCTGTCTTCTCGCAGCTGCCTGCCGCCAGCTGCTGATATCCCTGAGGCGGGGCGAGGGATGTGGCCTAACAAGGACGTGCTGTTCCACACAGGACAGCTGTCAACTCCTGCTGGTCCCTCATTAGGGACTTCTCAACCTGGCCCTCCCTGGGTGACAGACGGTGTTTTCCTGCCACAGAGGAGGGAGGTGAGGCAGAGAGAGAACAAAGTCCTAGAGTGACCCTGGGATAAAACCAGGACTGGGGCGTGATGTTCCCACTGCTTCCTACTGGCCCGTTCTGACTCCTGGAAGCTGCTACCTGTGAGCAGTGGGCAGCACATTCTCTGCCATCGCTCCCATCACTTTCTCCACTAATGAGCCTATGGCCCAGGCAACTCGGAAAGTAATTGGCATGTCTTTGGTCCCAATGCTGGACTCATTGAGATGGTCAGGATAGATGTTTGTGTGTACAGGATCATATGGTTTAGCAAGGCAGACTACTCAGGCTGTGTTGTCTGTATTTCTGTATAATATTGTATCCTTTACCCGCCCAAGGATTATGGGATAAGCCAAGAAAAATAGACATAGCAATCAAAGATCAATATCCAAGACCTAAAGAAGCAGATAGCATCTGACCACTGGAGGTACTTAGCAACATCCAGATTTTGAGGAAGGAGGTCCACTATCATTTCTTGGAGATATTGATATTTGGATTGATGGGCTGACCATTCTGCCTCTTCTCCTGGAATAGAGTGGCTAAGGGCAGGAGGAAGGGGCTGGAGTGGAGCAAAGGTGCACATCTGCATAGCATAGGATTGGGATAGACAAACACTGCATCTGCTCCAAGCTGCATCCACCCTCGTTCCCAGTGGAGAAACTGAGGCAGTTTAGCAGTTTTACCAGGGCTGGACATAAATATATCCTTTCTGTGTCTTCAGGTTATCAGCAGAGGCCCTGGTTTGGATTTCATTTCTGTCCTGTTTATGAGAGAGAGGTGACAAGAGACACAGGGCTCATCTAACTACCCTTGGGGCTGGCAACAAACAGGACTGGGATACCCAGTGCTGCCTCCCCTGCATCCATCAGGCTTGGTCCAACACCCATTAGACCTTAGGTGATCGTCCACAGGCTTAGGTTAATTACACAGAACTGTCTCTTTTATCTGAGCATATCAAAGGATTCTACAAAACCGAATGACTGTGGTGATGTCTTGTAGGCTTTTTTCTAAGCCCTCTTAGAAATCACTTTTTAAAAAGTTAACACCAAGAAATTATTCCCTGGGTGAAATATGGAGCACAACATTTTCCAAGATCCCTGATCATTCATCACAGATCAGGCTGCTGGCAGCATGGGCTCAGCTTGGTCCGGAAACTTGAGTCAAGCCTAATTGTTTATTCATTGGCGAGATCATCAGGGTCCAGGAAGGACAGGCGATGGCCTTGGTGTAAAGGATGTAGTGGGAGGGAAATGAGAGGAGGTTTGTTGTGTCTGCCTGCGTTCCAGCGAGATTATTGCAGCCTGGAGACAGCTCTCATATTTACTCTGTTAAGTGTTTGAATTTTTTCTGTTGACTTGTGATTTTGACAAATGTGTTGATATGTCTGTTAACATTATTAAAAAAAAAAGTGATGAAAGAACTCCCACATTGTCAGAGGCATTGAGGCACTCGGAAAGGCCAGTTAGGACAGCACCTTGGAGAAAAGTGTGAGTGCATACTTATCAGTGCTGTGGCCCCTACCCCATAGCATGATTGGGGCTCCCAGGACAGAGGAAAAGGGGGCAGTGAAAAGACTAAACTGGCATGAGGCAGTGGTGTGATGAGGAAGGGGACCGACGAGGACCAATGGGATGTTGGTACCAAATCCCCAGTGCAAGGGGGCATGCTGAAATGTCTGATCTTGCCCTCAGCTGTGCCTAAGGTAGCACGAAATCAGGACTTCCAGGAGATGGCTGTGGCTCTTGGTTGCCTCTAAGTGTCCAAATTATAAATCAGAGGTTTACCTAAGCTAATATAGGGAAGAAAGAACCAGCCCCAAGGAGAGGAGCTGGCAGGAGATAGCTGAGGGAGTCAGGGTCTCCATTTCATTAGGATGGGGCAGGGGCTGGGCTCCAGCCTCAGTGGGGTTCCATCTAGTAACTTGGGATGTGAGCATAAGGCCTACCAGGTAGTCTGACAGTCTGGGGATGAGCTAAGCACCATTTGCTTCTTCTGTGGACTCCAGACACAGGCAGCACAGCATCCTGATGGACCAGATGGTATAGAAGGAGCTCCTAATGTACTTTCCAGTCCACAAGCCTCAGAACCCATAACTGTGCCGAGCAGGGCCAGGCAGCCAGCCCTACAAGGGGAAGAAGAGAAAAGCCTCTCTCCTTTGCCTGAAATTGTCTCTCTGAGGTTAGCAATGACTTCACTGCAGAAGGTTTGAAAGGCCTCTCTCCTTTCCTCATACTGTGTCCTTCTCTCCAGTGACTCTGTCCAGCATCCCTGCCTTCTTCAAATCTCTTCTCTCTCGGCACATTCCTCATTTTCTTTCTGTCTCTCTGGTGGCTTGCTTGCCCTTCCCTGGATCTCTTTACTCTGCCCTACCTTAAATGTCAGACTCCCCAAGTTTCTATTCTTGATATATTTCTCATCTCACTCTCTGATCTCTTTTTGTGTAATCTGGTCCATTCCCATGGCTCTTGTATCAGTCAGCTGGGGCTGCCATAACAAATTACCATAACAAAATATTCGGTTTAAACAGTAGAAATGTATGTTCTCACACTTCTGGAGGCTACAAGTCCAAGATCAAGGTGCCAGCATAGTCATTTTCTGGTGAAGATTCTCTTCCTGGCTTGTAGATGGCTGCCTTCTTGCTGTGTCCTCACATGGAGGAGAGAGAAAGAGTGCAAGCTCTCTGGTGTCTCTTCTTATAAGGGCACTAATCCCATCACAAGGGACCCAGCCTTTTTACTTCATCTAAACCTAATTATCTCCCAAAGGCCCCATCTCCAAATCCCATCACAATGAGGGCTAAGGCTTTAACATATGAATATAGGTGGGCACAATAGCAGCTCTTGGTGATTTCCTAGTGCACATTCTTAGCCCAGAATTCTCTGCTGAGCAATCCATCTATATTTCTAACTGAAACAAATTGATGTAGTTAACTCGTGGACTCATGGGGGTGTCACAGAACACATTATCTTCTGTTCACTGTTTCCTAGATTAACTAGTGGCACTGCAGTTCTTCTAGGCATCAACTCCTCCCTTGTGGCACTTGGGTTTGATTTCCCTCTCAGGCCTGACTTTGGGTGGTCCAGAGCAGCAGTCCACCCAGGGCTGGGCTTCTGAGCACAGCAGTTATTACAATTGGCCCCCTATATCCACAGGTTCCACATCTGTGGATTCGACAAACCAGAGATTGAAAATAGGCAGAGGGCTTCCCTGCTGGCGCAGTGGTTGAGAGTCTGCCTGCTGATGCAGGGGACACAGGTTCGTGCCCCGGTCCGGGAAGATCCCACATGCCGCGGAGTGGCTAGGCCCGTGAGCCATGGCCGCTGAGCCTGTGCGTCCGGAGCCTGTGCTCAGCAGCGGGAGAGGCACAACAGTGAGAGGCCCACATACCGAAAAAAAAAAAAAAAAAGGAAATAGGCAGAGATTGAAAATAGGCAGAAAATAGGCAGTTATTACAGTTGGCCCCCTAAATCCACAGGTTCCACATCTGTGGATTCGACCAACCAGAGGTTGAAAGTAGGCAGAAGAAAAATTCCAGAAAGTTCCAAAGAGCAAAACTTGAACTTGCCATGCACAGGCAACTATTTACATACATTTACATTGTATTTATGACTTTTTACCTAGCATTTACATTGCATTAGGTATTATAAGTAATCTAGAGATGATTTAAAGTCTATGGGAGGATGTGGGAGGATGCAAATATTATGCTATTTAATACAAGGGACTTGAGCGTCCTTGGCTTTTGGTATCTGTGGAGTTACTGGGAACAATCTCCCTTGGATACCAAGGGACAACTGTAACATATACAAGACTGTGGCCATGTCTCTTCCTTCTATGTCAGCTGATTGACTCTTTAAGCTTGGAGTTCTCAACCCTAGCTTCATGTTTTAAAAAATACGGATGCCTGGGCTCCACCCCAGGCCAATGAATCCGTCTCTCTGGGAAGGGGTCAAGGACTCTATGGGTTGCTCAGTGAGAGTGGAGAACTTGCTTTAAGCCACTGCACGTAAGGGCTCATGTAAGATGTCTTGTGGCTGTTACAGCAGCAGGTTGGGGACCTTGAACAGCTTCCAGGGCTTGCCTTGCTTCACTCCCTCTTCCCCTTTCTTTCCAGGTCCATCCATGTCCTAAATCTTGTTTCCTACCTTTGGCCCCGTTCCTGCCCTCTGGACTTGTCAACTCATCCCTGTTTCCTGGATCGACCATGGCAGTCTCTAAGGGCTTCAACCTGGACCCCTTCTAGTATCTTATCCCCTGGTGGGCTGGTCTGGTTTTGCTTAGCACCACCTCCCCCCCATCCCTCCACCACCAGGGGGTCTAGAAGGTCCTTTGCTAGCTTCTTAATGAATCACCAGCACACACAGAGGATGTTCAATACATGCTGTGGCTGTCTGAGCCCAAAGCTGATTTTGATTATTACTGAGTGCTACTGATAAAACCAGCAGCTATTTTTTTTTAAACATCTTTATTGGATATAATTGCTTTACAATGGTGTGTTAGTTTCTGCTGTATGACAGAGTGAATCAGCTATACCTATACATATGTTCCCATATCTCCTCCCTCTTGCGTCTCCCTCCCACCCTCCCTGTCCCATCCCTCTAGGTGGTCACAAAGCACCAAGCTGATCTCCCTGTGCTATGCGGCTGCTTCCCACTAGCTATTTTACGTTTGGTAGTGTATATATGTCCATGCCACTCTCTCACTTCGTCCCAGTTTACCCTTCCCCCTCCCCGTGTCCTCAAGCCCATTCTCTATGTCCACGTCTTTATTCCTGTCCCCAGCAGCTATTTTTAATGATCAATTCCCTTCTTTCTTTGAACGGCTTATTAGAAAAGGAAAGAAGAGGCGTGTGGCATTCACTGTAGGACAGAACTAATTTGTTATCTGGCAGTTTTATGTGCTTTGCTGTAGGTGTACAACACAGACAAGGGGCAATATGCTAACCCCAGGACTGGCTTGGACAAGAGTTTAATTTAGGTTATTGTGTCAGATTATGTTTGCTTTCTGAAAACTGACTGCACTTTGAGACCCCCTAAACAAAAATAATTCTTAAGAATTCAATATTAATAAGAACAAGGCAAGCAACACAGTAGAAAAATTGGCAAAGGTATAAACAGGCAATTCACAGAATAGGAAGAAAAAAGTGACCAATAAACGTTAAAGAACACAACTGCTCTAGTAATCAGGGAAATAGTTAAAAGACAGTAAGATAGATTTTTTTTCAACAAGCCAAAGGTATTCATAGACAATCAACAGAATAAGAAATGTACACTGATCAAGAAACATAAAAAGGTGCTCTTTGTCACTAGTAAGCAGGAAACTACAAATGTAAAGACATCATTTCTCACTAATCAGATTGGTAAAAATTACTGTGTTGGCCAGGATATGGAGAAATAGATATACAAGGACATACGATAACCTGCAGGTGGGATTGTAAATTTCACTGTATTCTGGAGGGCAATTTATCAGTATATATTAAAAGTTTTGTCAGTATATGTTAAAATTTTTGTCAATTTAAAAATTTATTTTGATTCAGGACTGTTTTCGTAATTTCATTTTCTCCTGAAGCATCTTATAAGAGCAGGTTAGAAAAACTGTAGGCTAATGAGTGAAGTGGTGTTCCAGGAAAACTTTATTTAGGGACACTAAAAATTGTGTTTCTTGTAAGTTGCACATATCATTATGTATCATCCTTTTGATTTCCACCCACGAGCATTAAAAAAAAAAAGTAAAAACCATTATAATCTTGGGGACTATACAAAAACAGGCAGGAGGCTGGATTTGGCCTGCAGGCCTTAGTTTGCCAACCTTTGTTCTACATTATTACTTGTTTCTTAAAAATTAGAAATTGCTGTAACACTATTTACTATAACTTAAAAAACTAACCATTATTCAAAACAAAAAATTAAAGAGCTACTTCAAAGCAAGCAAAGGCAGTTCTATTACAAATATTTAAAATTTATTATTTTGTTAAATAAAGGCTAGGGTTTTAAAAAGTCTATCTTATGATCCATTCTTGTGCATTCTTTTCCTGGAGTTAGTCCCCAAATCCATTTGTATTGTCACTCTTATTCATAATTTATAGTATCAATATCAAACTAGGACAGCTGATGGTGGTGACCTAGGGCAGTCCATCCATAATGTCCCAGATCTGGCAGCCAAGCATCTAGCTGGTCAGCATCTGGATGGTGGTCATGGTCTCATGTTTCAACATGGGTCCATACCTTGGACATTCTATCCACAGTCTGGATTATTCTGAAAATGGCCAATAAAGTCCAAGACCAATGGGCTCGTTCTAAGCCACTGGCTCAGTTCTGAAGAAAGAGAGAGAGCTAGTCAACTCAACTGAAAGGTGGTTCATTCTCACACATTTGGAAAAAAAACCCTGTAGTTTCATGTTGCTATATCCTTACTTTTAGAGTGAAGGAATTCTGTCAAAAGAGTTATAGCTCCATTATTTTCAATAACTTGGGCAGCTTCTGTGTCCTGAGCAAGCTTAGAGAGGTTGTCTTACTCAACCTGCTACAATAGGTTTCCTTTAAACTTTTTCTTAGGGCAACCAAGAAAGCAAGCTGATTATTCTGGCTAGTGGTGGCTCCAGGTTCTAATATATATACTGAGGATTTACATTTACATGAAGCTCAGCAGACCATAACCAGGGTACTGAAGATGCTGTCCCTCTCCTTAATCATAATATTCTGAAAAGTGGTGGAATGCAAGCTTTAAGGTTTTACCTGAGGAATTCAAACCAAAGTCAGAACTATTCTTCTTCAGAGCTATTTCTGAACTTTGAGCAGTCTTTCACATGATGCAATTAAACAGGAAGGAATGGTAGGAAGATCTTCATGGGACTAATGTTAAGCTCATTGAGTTTATATGTGGTCAATCGGTAAAGCTGAAATCCTTTCACGTATCATTTGCAATAATTCAAAAACAGTATAATGGTATGCCAAGTAGGTATGGAGAGCCAAGAGGCTTTTGTTTTGTGTGTTATGTCCTTGCTGGTGACTTGGAGGACATTGCTGAGTCCAATCTATAATCATTATTGTATGACCAGTTAACACCAAAAGGCAGATATGGCCCAGGATGCGCTTTACCTTAACTATGGACTTCCAGGTATGGTTAAATTTCCACATCCCCCATCTCATTGACCTCTGATAGAGGCTTGTTGGACCTACATGAAATCTTGCCTTTTGTCCAAATTATACACTTTTGTGTGAATAGGATTGCATTCCACAGTTTTTTCGTTTACTGGATTATGCTTGCTTGCTGTCATACTTCCATGGGTGGAACACAGCAGTAGTTGTGGAAAGCATGTATTTGGAAGAAATAGTTACAGGTGAGGAGCCCTTTCCATCCTGGTTCAAAATGTCTACATCTGAGTCATAATCAGGGACCAACTACAATTCATTGTGTGCAGCTGATCTCTTATGCATCCTCTTGATAATTTAATTACTTTTACAATGGCATGTCTCATCACCTGTAATAATTCAGCCAAGCACTGGACCTTGGTTGGATGGCTGTATCAAGCTGGGTACATGAGGTCAAGGAGTTTAGCAGCTTGTATTCACTGAGCTTAGATCATTGCATGTTGTCCATCAGTCAGCTACTTCTTGAAGGAAAGACTGAGAAAATCCTTGTTTCCTTTTCTGCAGGACTTAAGTGAGGTCCACATCTACTTCCTCAGGATTGCCTTTATCATTCAAAGAAGGAGCTGTGTTGTGGGACCAGAATGGATCCCAGAGTGGTGGTGAGTTTTTTGCTGCCAGTGACTAGCAGCTGCTTTACTAATGAGCTCCATGGCCATACCTAGCTCTCTCAAATCAGCTTGAGTAGCCTTTGCCCACTGAGGGTTTTCAAAGATCTATTGTATAGCCCATTTCAGACGCCCTCAGGGGAAAAGGCTCTGCCTACCATGGCAGTCTGAGTTGTCTTAGCTCTGTCCATCTGGGCTCCTTGGACTTTTCCCCACTTCTGCTGCCCCTTGCTTATCATTCTCAAGGTCAGACTGAGAGAGGTTTAAAACCATGTTAAGATATATCACTGTGTGTATCTTTTGCCCAGCAATTTAACTTCCTAGAATTTATTGTAATAAAACGTTTACAAATATGTAGCTATTCACTGTATTATTTATTTATAATAAAAATTAGAAATAATTTAAATATCCATCATCATGGGGGTGCTTAAATGAACAATGTGAACATATAGGGAATGCTACATAGCAGATGCTGAGTATGTGGTTAGATCTGTAGGTCTATAAAGTGGCATGAACATTATAAGAAATTTGTTGTTGAGTGAACAAAAGGAAAGTCACAGATCAGCAGGTATAATTTGATGTCATTTGTGTAAAGTAACAATTAGCAATGACAAAAAAATGAAACTGTTTGTTTTGGTAAGTGTAACTATATGTAATCCAAGCGTAGAAACATGCCTAGAAGTATTCAAGCCAAACTGGCAATGATGGTTTTCTCTGTGGAGAGACTGGGATTTGGAGGTTCTGGGAAATAGTTAGCCACAAGTAACATTTAATATTTTTACTATGGGAATGTACTTGTGTTTATTTGTATAATTAAAAGTGAATAAGTATTTATTTGTATAATTAAAAGTGAACAATAGCTTTTAAAAGGAAAATGAATAAAATGAGACAGATGGATTAAAAAAAATCCAACCTTGAGAAATTGGCAGTTGTGTGGACTCCACTCTGGACTCCGCATGTGCAGACAGCCTCCTATAGCTAGATCACCCAGGCTGCCCCAGCACCCTCCACTCACATTATCCAGACCTGTTCAGGAGCCACGTGCCTGCCCTGGTTGCTGGGCAGCCAGTTCTTGGCTGGAAAGTTAAGAGAGACGATGATAATAATTGACTTTGTTTAGCATGAAGGATACGAAGGATGGGAGGGAGACGCAGGGAAGGAAGAAACCTTTTCCTCAAACCTAGGTTTGTTGGCTGGGGCTCTGCAAATTAGACTGTCAAAAGACAGATTAACAGGAGAAAAACAGTCAGAAGTTTGTTAATGTGTGCATCTGAGTACACGCGGGAAAAGTCAGTGATGAGCAACTCAAATTGGGGGTTAGAACTTGGGCTTATATAGCATCTTAACAAAAGAACAATACCTTTGTAGAGAAGTGACAGAGGAAAGGGACTTTGTGCTTCTAGGCGCAGCAGATTGTAGAAAGGTAAGTATATGGGAGAAACTAAGGGAAGATAAGGGTTGTTTTATTTATTTATTTATTTATTAACATCTTTATTGGGGTATAATTGCTTTACAATGGTGTGTTAGTTTCTGCTTTATAACAAAGTGAATCAGTTATACATATACATATGTTCCCATATCTCTTCCCTCTTGCGTCTCCCTCCCTCCCACCCTCCCTATCCCACCCCTCCAGGCGGTCACAAAGCACCGAGCTGATCTCCCTGTGCTATGCGACTGCTTCCCACTAGCTATCTACCTTACGTTTGATAGTGTATATATGTCCATGCCTCTCTCGTGCTTTGTCACAGCTTACCCTTCCCCCTCCCCATATCCTCAAGTCCGTTCTCCAGTAGGTCTGCGTCTTTATTCCTGTCTTACCCCTAGGTTCTTCATGACATTTTTTTCCCTTAAATTCCATATATATGTGTTAGCATGTTTTAGTGAGGTTTGTTATGTAGATGCCAGTGGTGTAGTCTCTGGGGTGAGTCTGGAATTGTCTCAGGTGATTAAGAATTGTCTTGCCCTTCCTGGCAGAGAGGGGGAGGGCTGAGAATTTTTCTTGTGCCTGCTTCTTCTCAATTGCCTTCAGCTTAAAATAATCCTTATACCATAGTGGCATATTTTGGGGTGGCATATTCTGAACCCCTTCAGAGGTATTCGAAGGAAAAAGACTACAGTTAAAATCTTGTGTGTGGTGAGAGAAATAAAGTCATCACTCTCAAATATGAAGAAGGTTGCTGTGCCATGGACAGGAGGCAAGAAAACTTCCTCTCAGATTTACCCTCGCAACCCCTATCCCCAAGAGCCTTCATATTTGCCATTTCCAGAATTAGAGAGTTTAGCAGGGCTTGATGATCTTTATTTCACCAGCTCTGGCTCTGTAAAGTCTGACTCACACAGGAAGGACCGGAAAACAGGCCCACTCTTTGGGGTCATAGGAGTCTTTAACCTCACTCTTAACCTGCTCATCACTTTGGACCGTGGCCTTGAAATAGTGGCATGGTTTGAGTAGTCCTGTTCTCTTAAAATCCTGTACTTGGCGCTGAAGAGACTGGTCCTCCGCTGCCCTCTGCAGCGGAAAGAAGACACTGCAAGTTGTCCGGGGGCTTATCTTTTCAAGAGGCAACAGCTGTGTTCTGAGGAACAGAATCTACCAAAGTCAAGCGGCTTTGGTGGTTTTTAACTTTTCATACAGATATTTCACCTGGTGATGTTTGTTATTGGAAATTACTTTCTCTAGTTCTAGTATTCTAATTTATTTTGTATATAATTCATGATTGTTGCAATGGACTGAATGGGCCCCTCAAAATTCATATGTTGAAACCCTAGTCTCAATGTGATGGTATTAGGACATGGGGCCTTTGGGAGGTAATTAGGTCATGAGGGCAGAGCCCTCCTGAATGGGATTAGTGCCCTTATCAAAAAGGTTCTGGCAAGCTCTTTTGCCCCTTTTGCCATGTGGGGACACAACTAGAAGTTGGCGGTCTGCAACCTGGAAGATGGCTGCCACCCTGATCTCAGACTTCCAGACTCCAGAACTGTGAGAAATTTCTGTTGTTTATAAGCCGCCCACTCTATGGTAATTTGTTGTAGCAGACCGAACTAAGACAATCACTTCATTACAGACACCTAAAGAATAAGTACCATGCCCATGACAGCTGAATCTCTGCTGTTATTTTCCATCTTCTTCATCCCTGACTATGCACGTGGGAAGGTATTTCAGGACCATCTGAGTGCATATGGGGTATATAATGTGTTCGGTGATGTGGACTGCTGATCACCTGACGTGGCTTAGCATAGGTACAATCACTACCTTCCTTATATCTTGATAGTGGCTACAGTTGGTCAACAGGTATAATAGTGTAAATGGCTGAAGGGGGAGTGGAAGGACCTGGCACCTGCCAGTTCAAAAGACAGTTTGTGTGCAGTGGTGGAATGACTGTTATTTCTCGGTCAATGGAGTCTTTCTATGTGGGACAGTGAGAGAGAGCCAGAGCCTCTTTTTGCTTTCTGGGAGAGACTGTGTCAGTCTGCTGAAGCCCAGCATTTTATTCCTCAATCCTTCCCTATTGATGATGCAGCTGGACTTTTGTGAGTCTTTTTCTTATCATTACTTATTATACTATGACTGATATAGTCCTTTCCTTTTTGCTAGATATTTTATGGGAAATTGGGAAGAGGTGTCACAAATGCTGCTGGTCTGACATCATGATACCTTGTATATCATCATGGGTTTTTATTACTGTAACAATGGAAGTATTTACAATCTAAAGGCCAAGATTTGCAGTGCCAGAACCACAAACTGAGAGGTAAGAAAGGTGGCAGGAAACATTTAAAGGCAAAAAGTTTTACATCATTGGGATGTAAATTAGACGGAGGTGCCTAGGTTAAATGTCTTCTATGATTTTTATTATCAGCTGGAGATGTTTGTACAACTCTGGCACAATGCCTATTGGGTGTTCAAACACAAATCTTTCAAATTCCAAAAGGGATTTTTTTTGTGGCTTATTGCAAAATTTGATTAATTAAAAATAAGTATCTAAATGCCAAGCAAGCAAGTAAGCAATGTAAGGCATAAAATCATTCCTTCTCTTTTTCCCTTTTGTTACTTTCCCATTGAGCTTTGCATCATTTCTCTTTTGTGAGGCTAATGAATTCATTATGAAGATTATGAAAGATTATGAATTTGGGCCTGGTTGGAAACAATTCTGTATGAGGAACGTGAAAGCCCCTAGATTATGAGTGTCCGTCTTCATATGCACTATATGTCAGGCACTGTATTAGTTGCTGGTGAGTCAAAATGAAGTAAGGCATGGCAATTCTTTTAAAGGAGATTACAGTTTTTCTGAGAAGACTGAAAAGTAAATAACTAGCTGTATAATATACACCTGTACCTATACCTAGAGGCCTACCTGGTACCTGTAACTGCAATGAAAGAGGAATGTAGAGAGTATTAAGGGAGCAGAGAGAAGAGGCGTCTGATGCAGATGTGTCCGAGGATGGGCGAGGGATCTAGGACTTCTGGTTGAAAGTGGCATTTTGTAGCTGCCTCCTGAGTAGATGCTATAAATTTAAAACCCCTATGAAGACACAGAAAAAGCAGAAAGGTCCTAACAACACTGAAACCTAAAAGGGAAAACTTAATACCAGTATCTGAGAATTGCCACTAAGTATTATAACAGGAACCACTCTCAGAAGGAGAAGGGTACTTGATGTCTCCCTCACTTTTTGGCAGCAAACCAGTACTCAGAGCCTGTCACAATAAAGCACGCATCTCTCTGCTACATAGTACTGATTTCTGAGGCAGTCCTTTCCTTTCCCTCCCCCTCCACAGCTCATTCTCAGAGACAGCAACACAAACCACACACACACACACACACACACACACACACACACACACACACACACACACACACACACACACACACACACACACACACCCCAGGAAGGGGATGGAGATGGGGAGGTAGAATTGGTAAATTTCCTTTCCAAGGTGTAGTCCCCATGAATGAAGCAACGCAGAGCTCCCCCACTTTAGAAATTTCAACAGATAGTGTTTTTTTTTTTTTTAACATCTTTATTGGGGTATAATTGCTTTACAATGGTGTGTTAGTTTCTGCTTTATAACAAAGTGAATCAGTCATACATAAACATATGTTCCCATATGTCTTCCCTCTTGCGTCTCCCTCCCTCCCACCCTCCCTATCCCACCCCTCCAGGCTGTCACAAAGCACCGAGCCAATATCCCTGTGCCATGCGGCTGCCTCCCACTAGCTATCTACCTTATTACGTTTGTTAGTGTGTATATGCCCATGACTCTCTCTCGCCCTGTCACAGCTCACCCTTCCCCCTCCCCATAACCTCAAGTCCGTTCTCTAGGAGGTCTGCATCTTTATTCCTGCTTTACCCCTAGGTTCTTCATGACATTTTTTTTCTTAAATTCCATATATATGTGTTAGCATACGGTATTTGTCTTTTTCTTTCTGACTTACTTCACTCTGTATGACAGACTCTAGGTCTATCCACCTCATTACAAATAGCTCAATTTCTTTTCTTTTTATGGCTGAGTAATATTCCATTGTATATATGTGCCACATCTTCTTTATCCATTCATCCGATGATGGGCACTTAGGTTGTTTCCATCTCTGGGCTATTGTAAATAGAGCTGCAATGAACATTTTGGTACATGACTCTTTTTGAATTTTGGTTTTCTCAGGGTATATGCCCAGTAGTGGGATTGCTGGGTCATATGGTAGTTCTATTTGTAGTTTTTTTTTTTTTTTTATTTGTAGTTTTTTAAGGAACCTCCATACTGTTCTCCATAGTGGCTGAACCAATTCACATTCCCACCAGCAGTGCAAGAGTGTTCCCTTTTCTCCACACCCTCTCCAGCATTTATTGTTTCTAGATTTTTTGATGATGGCCATTCTGACTGGTGTGAGATGATATCTCATTGTAGTTTTGATTTGCATTTCTCTAATGATTAATGATGTTGAGCATTCTTTCATGTGTTTGTTGGCAGTCTGTATATCTTCTTTGGAGAAATGTCTATTTAGGTCTTCTGCCCATTTTTGGATTGGGTCAACAGATAGTGTTTTGAAAACAATCTGCTTCTCCTTACCTTGTGGAATACACACCTTCACCCTCATTGCCCAAGGCATCCATAAGCCTAGGTGAAGATGAGAAATATTGCAGGAAGAATACAGAAAGAAACTCAGGGTAAAATTTATTTCTTGACATTAAATGTATGAATTTCCAGCAAGGTTAACTGCCTTGCAAGCTATTTGTCTTGAGAAAGGGTTGCTTCATTTTCTTTGTAGAAGGCCCACGCTTGGTGCTTGGTGGGACCATAGAGTTTTACACACAGCAGGTTCCTTCCGTGTGTGCAGGGATCGGGTTGAGTGAGGCCAGAGAACAAAGCTGTGAGATTTTTGTTTTCAGAAATGCCCTCATGGGGTTTTGACCCACAGACGAGCAGGTATGTTGTATAAATTGAGAGGAAGTCTGAGGGTAGGAGCCTCTTGACTGTACCTGTTTGGACCCCAGGAGGGGCTGTCTCTCATTTTGAGTAAAGTCACATAAAAATAAACTTAGTGGCACAGCGTGGTTTGGCAGAGGGAGTCCTCTAAGTTCCACTTGCCAGACTTTTGGTGGGCCTGCTATGGAGTCTGTTGCAATGAGGTGAGGTGATCTAGGAGCCAGACTGGGAGTAGGAGTGGAGGTGGCAGATGGAGGATGAAGCAGAAACCCAGGGGCACGTGGCTCACAAGAGGCCAAGGGAGAGTCAGCAAAGGGGAGATGGCCAGTTTCCCTTGGAGAATGTCTGAATCAAAAGAACAGTCTAGATCAGCAGCTGCTGATTGCAGCATCAAAGGGTGGGAGGGTGGCAGCTTTCAGGTGGGCAGCAGCACCGCCCAAGAGCCCCCGACATTGGACAGGGCGCATGCAAGGACCAGTACGAGTGGGAGCCCTGCTTGTCCCAACTTTAGGGGACCTGTAAGCCACCATCCCTTTCCCTGTATATCTGGATGACAGCTTAGGGAGAACCAAGGACGGAGGAAGCCATCTGAGAGGCCAAGTGTTTGTTTTATTTAAGAGGTTGACACTATCTAAAGAGACAGCATAAATTACTGGATTGAAGTAAACTTTAAATTGTATCGGACACTTAGTTAATTTTCCTCTGCTAACCAGTGGTGGGAAATTATAGTAGGAAGACCAGATTAATTATAGACAAAAATAAAGAAGTTAGTTTTTTTGCATTAAACCCAAGTTGCACTGGGAATTAACTGCTACTCTGCTATATCACAAATTTTTATAGATGCAAGGAAAACCATGTTAGTTTTGTGAGTCCCCAACAGAAGAAGGAAGTGGTGAGCAAGCATTTTGGTTTCCACCCTTCTGTATTATATTGCATGTAACTACAATGTCATATGGGCCATGTTTGCTGATTGTGGAGATATTTTATAAAATATTTAATTCAATCATGTCTGAAAGTGCAAAAGCAAAGAATGTGTTAAATTTGCTGATAAGAAGAGGCATATGATTGTGATGAAAATGAAAATCAAGGTAATTTTACAAATTCAAAATGGTGAGAAAATGACAAGTTCTACATGTAAATATGAGGGGAAGCATGTGGTTTCAGGTAAGGTCTCATGGAGGGTAGCTCCACCTTGATTTATCAGGGGAACTCTGGAGTGAAAGTGACCTATAGAATTTTTCCAGATTCAGGCCAGGGAGCTGGACTTTATATTTTGATACAAGGTGGTCATTGGCTACGGGTCACTCTGGAGAGATATAAATTCTCAAGTGTTTCCAGCTCTCTGCCTACTGGGGCAAAGTGGGGCTTTTGTAGCTTGATGACAGTCTCCTGAAAGTGTCATAGGTACAGGCTGCTAGAGGCAAAAGCACACAGAAGCTGGAGGAGTGGACAGAACTGGTAAAAGAGATCCAAGGAGTTCTGGTTGGAGCACCAAACCATGGTTGCTGAAAATTCCTTAGAATACTGTTGGAGACCATCGAGGGAGTGAGGGAGTTGGGAGGAGAGGGATGACATTTGCCTAAAGAGATTTTTGATGTAGATGCAACAGTTCAATTTTAGAACAAGATGTCTGATAGGATTTGGGTAAAGTAAGAAGGGTACAAAGCTTCCAAGGGCCAACTCACGCAGTAATTTAATGGCAATCCATCCAGGGGCTGCAATCTTGCAGTATCTTTCTTGGTTATTTTTTACTTTCTGACGGGCTAATGAAGAGCTTCTGGAACTAACCTATTCCTAAACAGAGCTGCTTTTGTGTGGGTGACAGGGAGGCAGGAAGGGAGGAAGGAAAAGCCTTGGGAGCTGTTTATTAGGCTCCCCTAATATTTGTAGGACCCGGGGGCAAGGAGTAGAAATGCAGGCTCATGCACCCTCTGTCTAAATTATTAAGAATTATAAGTCAAGATAAAAGAAAATAAATTCTATCATTTTACCTCAACAAATATTCCTTTAAAATAATCTGGAGAGCCAGGTTCAAATTTAGAATTTCCAGTTCCTTGGAGTTCCATGCTGGAATATTGGTGATTGGAGAATGCTGGCCTCAAGTCCATTAACCCTCAGCTTGGTCATCTTCTCTCCCCATCACTGTCTCCTGAATTGCAAGCAGCCTTAGCATGTGTGAGTGGTACCCCAGCCGGAGTATCCAGAGCCTCTGCAAATAGCTGCCCTTGGCCATTCGTTGGGCCTGGGAGTGCACACGCTTGTGGCATGGGTTACCCTCAGGAGGGTGGACCTGTGGACACGGCCTGTGTAGACTCTGCAAACAGGCTTGGGCTATTTGGGCAGAGAATTCCAGGGTCCTGACCACAATGTGGTCTAGAAGGGCTCATAGGTGGGCACATCCTTTTGGTCTCGCAGATTCTTCTCTTGGTGGGGTACGCATAACCAAAAAATGGCCAGAGTGGGTTCTCTGAAGCACAGGGCCCAGGTACTAGGTGGTATTGCTGAGAAGTATGATTTTATATCACAGTGAGGCTTATCAGAGAACTGGACTGTGGGGCTAGGGGAAGAGGCTACCTCACCAGCAGGTTGTTGCTCAAGATGACTATCTGGGTAATAAACTTTGAACTGGGCATACTGATCTACCCTTTAGTTGTAGACTTAGGTAGATTATTTGACTCATACCTAAGTAGACAGAGAGTGGGGTCAGGGGCCAATGCCTACCTGTTAGCTATCAGTGAGTCTGAATAAATCCTGCCTTGTTTGAGAATGAGTAAACATAAATGAAAGAACATATGAGTCCAATTGAAAATATTGCAGAACAAAGGATAGGGGACAGTATCCTGGAACCTCAAAGAAATTTCCTAGCTCTGAGGAGCCTAAAGGGGCCAGAAGAAAACTGTAGGATATTGTTTAGATTCTACAGTAATAGGATTCAATGAGACACTGAATGTTGTGAAACAGGAACATAATGCCACGAAGAGAAAACAGGCTGAAAAGAAAGGACAACAGGTTGAGATATGGAAGACTTTCAAGTAAGATCAAAGTGTAATAACATAATTGGTACATGACGGGTTGCATGTAAATCAGCATCAGTTATGTGGAGAACAGATTTGGAAAGCTTTTCCAGGATGCAGAAGAAAAGCACAAGCAGAAGGAAACAGAAAATGAAAGCCAGAGCAAAGGTGTTCCTAGGGAAGATAGCATAACATACGAAATAGAAACAATAATAAAGGATGAAACAAAACCTAAGTACACAGGCTGAAGGGGCTCAGTACATTCCAGACAAAAACAGAAGGGACCCACATCTAGATATACCCAAAGAAAACATTTTGTATTACATGAGTTTAAAAAAATCCTGCAAATATCCACTTGGAAAGGCAGTTTATCTATAAATTGGAAGGATAAATTGAGCATTTTTTTTCTTTTTTGCTAAAAGCATTCTGATACTGTTTTGGGGAATTGCCTCTTTCCCACTTGAGTCAGTACAATGGAACTGTCAGATACTTTATCCTTTCCTGCCATGAAGTGGGAATGTGACCTAAGGCCAATAGAACAGTCTCTGTGGAACTGGAACTTTAACAGAGTTAACAAAAAGAAGATAGTTGCTTCTGATCATTCACCCTTGTTGCAGTGTCATGATATCCATTGTCAGTTTCTTCAACTGAAATTCCAGGAGAAGCTCTGTTTCTGTCTTTTAAAGCCTGTTGATCCTTCTTTTAGGTTTTGAGGATATTTCCCTATATTGTTTCCATAAATTCCACTTTTGCTCCAGTTGGCAAGAGACCCTAAGCAACTAAGAGTCCGCACGCTGTAACTAAGAAGCTCGCCTGCCACAACTAAGAGCCAGCCTGCTGCAACTAAGACCCAGCACAGCCAAAATACATAAATAAATAAATCAAACAAACAAACAAATAAATAATAAAAAAGAGGCAGATTTTGGGGGGGCTGAAGAACTGGCCAGAATGAGGAAGAAAGCCGTTACATTCCCCTTCATAAGTCAGGTCCCAACAGCCCACAGTATATCCCAGCAAAACTACGCATTCCGGTCTCCCTAGGTACACCAGAGGGTGGTGCTATGCCTAAATTCATAGCTGATGCCCCAAAGTAAAAGAAGCATTCTGGAACCGTGGCGTTGGATGGCTGCTTCTGATGGCATTGGATAACCTGAAGCAAGAGAAGAGTAAAATCAAATCTCTAAATTATTGCCTCGGGCTAATTTGCTGTGGCCTGACCATTTGGGGGCTTCAGGACTCACAATTACTGATATAATGGACATATTGCCACAGACATAGTTCATGTGGAGTTCCTTCCTTGTCTTATCATTTTGGATAAGCTGAGAATATATCAGAGCAGACACTTTAGCTGTTGGCCATTTTAACGACAGAGAGTGCATTTACAGTTTACTACATTTATATTCTGTACACATGCACACACGCAGGTTACCAGCTGAGAAGCCAAAATTGGGTTGTCTTCAGAATCGCTGCAAGCGAGAAGCCTTTTAAACGTACAGTATCGGTGGAATTTGGAGGAAGTAAAGGCTGTGGCCCAAGTATTTAAAATAAGCCATGTTGTCTTTTGTGTATGACCACAATAGAAAGCGATCCTTAGATATGTAAAGGCACAGGGATCCACATTCCCTTCTTGAAAACGCCGCTCCAGCCAACCAAGAGAAGAAGCAAAGTAGAGAGCTAAATAAGGGGACCCATGGTCTGAAAGAAATTCTGGTTCCAACGTAAGCCTAGACCTAAACCTAACCCTGACTCTGAACTTGGGAGCCCCGTTGGATTCTTCGTTGTCAGGGGAATTTTGCAGTCAAAGAGGGAAGCTTGGTTCAGTGTGCTTCCCTAAGCTGCTTCCTTCCTTGGCTGCTCATTTTCCTGTACCAGGAAATGTGTCTGTCGTTGACACATCCTTTGCCCCCTCATACTCGTAGAATCTAATACCGTGTTTGGTGAGTACTTGTGATTTGTATTTTGTTTATATATTTGCAAACAAAGCCTAATCTATCCACAGGACTGTGACTCAGAGCTCAGAAATAGATTTTCCCATTTGCACCCAGCAGGATGCTTACTGCAACATAAAGACCTTTTTAATTGTCATGAAAAGTAATGATTTTCTGCATCTTTTAAACTTGGATTGAACAGTTTTATCCTACAGAAATAAAAGAATTGGCTTGTAAGTAAATATACAAAGATATACATTAGGTGAAAAAAAAGGAAACATCTTGAATGCTATCAAGAGAGTGGTTGAATAAGCTGTGACATGCCCCTATTTCTGGAACATTATGTAACTGTTCAAAAGGAGGAGTGTGATTTACATGTATTGACCTGTGGGAAAAGCCACAAGAAAGCAAGTTGAAGAGAAATGTGTGTGGCATGACCTATTTTTGTAAAATCAGAGAAAAACCTTTTATTGGTGTGAAGATTTTCATTTGGGTGCATTGCTATGAACATGGAGAAGAATGTGGACATTAAGCTGTTTACATTTATCCTCTTCAGGGTGAGGTGGTGGTGGGAGTGAGGGTCATAGGGAAGGCAAATATTGTTGGGTTTTTCTTTGATACTTTTAGGATTTGGGGGGACTTGTAATAAAAAAACAATAAAAGTATGTATTGCTTTTTAGTTTGAAAGAAAAATCCAATAAAGTAAATATTAAAGATAACTCATCCAGAATGACTTCAGTATTTTCTTTTTTAATTGGGAAGGATAAATATCTCATCCAGGGACAAATCCCTTTGCATATCATTTTTGTGTATGATCTATGACTGTTCCAGTGCTAACTTCTTAAAAATTACTATATGTTGAAAGTTGTCAACTTAATAATTCACATACCATAACATTCATCCTTTAAAAGCCTGCAGTTTGGGCTTCCCTGGTGGCACAGTGGTTAAGAATCTGCCTGCTAATGTAGGAGACATGGGTTCGATCCCTGGTCTGGGAAGATTCCACATGCCACAGAGCAACTAAGCCTGTGCGCCACAACTACTGAGCCTGTGCTCTAGAGCCCCCGAGCCACAACTACTGAGCCCATGTGCCACAACTACTGAAGCTCGCACCCCTAGAGCCCGTGCTCCGCAACAAGAGAAGCCACTGCAATGAGAAGCCTGGGACCCGTAATGAAGAATAGCCCCTGCTCACCACAACTAGGGAAAGCCTGTGCACAGAAACGATGACCCAATGCAGCCAAAAAAAAAAAAAAAAAAAAAAAGCCTGCAGTTTGGTGGTTTTTAAAGTATTTGGAGTTGCGCAACCTTTACTACTATCCAATTACAGACCATTTTCATTACTCCAAAAAGAAATCCCATTCCCACTGGCAGTCAGTTCTCCATTCTCCCTTCTCCCAGCTCCTGCCAGCTACTAATCTATCGCTTGTCTCTGTGGATTTGCCTTTTATGGGACTTCATATAAATGCTCATACAATTTTTGTGTCTGGCTTCTTGCAATTAGTGTAATGTCAAGTTTTTTTCATGTTGTATCATGTGTCAGTATTTAATTCCTTTTATAGACAAATAGTATTTCATTACATGGACATATCACTTTTGTTTATCCCTTCATGATTTGATTGACATTTGCATTGTTTCTACTTTGTGTCTATTTCTTGAATAACGCTGCTTTGAACATTCGTGGACAAGTTTTTGTGTAGACATAGTTTTCAATTCTTTTTGGTATATACTTAGGGTAGAATTTCTGAGTCATATGGTAGCTCAACGTTTAACATTTTTGGACACTGCCAAAGCAGCTATGCCATTTTACATCACAAGGAATGCAGGAGAATTCTACTTTCTTCACACCCTTGCCACCACTTGTTATTTTCTGTTGTTTATTTTAGCCATCCTGGTGTGTATGAAATGGTTTTGATTTACTTTTTCCTAATGATGTTATTTTTAATGGTCTGTCAGCCATTTGTATTTCTTTTTTGAATAAATGTCTTTTCAAATCCTTTGCTCATTAAAAAAAATTGGGGGGGCTTCCCTGGTGGCGCAGTGGTTGGGGGTCCGCCTGCCGATGCAGGGGGCGCGGGTTCGTGCCCCGGTCTGGGGGGATTCCACGTGCCGCGGAGCGGCTGCGCCCGTGAGCCATGGCCGCTGAGCCTGCGCGTCCGGAGCCTGTTGCTCCGCAACGTCTCGGAGAGGCCACAACAGTGAGAGGCCCGCGTACCGCAAAAAAAAAAAAAAAAAATTGGGTTGTCTTTTAATTGTTGGAATGTAAGAGCTCTTTGTACATTCTAGATAGATGTCCCTTAGCAGATAATGAGATTTGCAGATATTTTCTCTGATTCTGTGCATTGTCATCATTTTCTTGATAGTATCACTTGAAAGTTTTTAATTTTGATGTAATCTAATTTATTTTTTCTTATTTATGTTTGTGCTTTTCTTTTTTCTTAGGCTGTGCCATGCAGCATGCAGTATCTTAGTTCCCTGACCAGGGGTCAAACCCATGCCCCCTGCCTTGGGAGCATAGAGTCTTAACAATTGGACTGCCAGGGAAGTCCCTGTGTTTGTGCTTTTTGAGTTGTATTTAAGAAACCATCAGCTAATCCAAGGTCGTAAAGATTTATTCCTATATTTCTTTTAAAAGTTTTATAGTTCTATTGTAGCTCTTGCATTTAGGTCAGTGATTCTTTTTTTTTTTTTTTTGTACGCGGGCCTCTCACTGTTGTGGCCTCTCCCGTTGCGGAGCACAGGCTCTGGACGCGCAGGCTCAGTGGCCATGGCTCACGGGCCCAGCCGCTCCACGGCATGTGGGATCTTCCCAACCGGGGCATGAACCCGTGTCCCCTGCATCAGCAGGTGGACAGTGATTCATTTTGAGTTATTTTTTTATATATGGTGTGAGGTTGGGGTCAGGCTTGAGTTTGTTTTTTGTTTTGCTTTTGTTTTTGCATGTGTATATCCTGTTGTACCAGCAACATTGTTGAAAAGACTATTCTTTCCCATTCAGTTGTCTTGACACCCTTGTCAAAAATCAGTTTATCACAGACATATGAGCTTATTCCTGGACTCTCAATTAGATACCATTGATCTATATATCTATCCTTATGCCAATGTTACACTTTCTTGATTAATGTAGCTTAGAAATAAGTTTTGCAATTGGGAAGTGTGAGTCCTCCAACTTTCTTTTTCTTTTTCAAGATTATTTGGCTATTCTGGGTCCCTTGCATCTCTATATGAATTGAGAATCAGCTTGTTAACTTCTACAAAGAAACCCGGTGGATTCTGATAGGGATTGCATTGAATCTGCAGATTAGTTTGGGCAGTTTGGTCATCTTAACAATAAGTCTTCCAATCCATGAACACGAGATGTCTCTCTATTTAATCTTCTTAAATTTCTTTCAATGATTTTTTTTTATAGTTTTCAGAGTCTTATACTTTTCTGATAAATTATTTCTAAAGTATTTTATTGTTTTTGATGCTTTTGTGATTATAATTGTTTTAATTTCATTTTCAGATTGTTCATTGGTAGTGTATAGAAATAAAACTGCTTTTCTTTTTTTTGGAGTACGCGGGCCTCTCACTGCTGCGGCCTCTCCCATTGCGGAGCACAGGCTCCGGACGCGCAGGCTCAGCGGCCATGGCTCACGGGCCCAGCCGCTCCGCGGCATGTGGGATCTTCCCGGACCAGGACACAAACCCGCGTCCCCTGCATCAGCAGGCGGACTCTCAACCACTACGCCACCAGGGAAGCCCCTACAACTGTTTTTTGTATACTGATCTTATATTCTGAACCTTGCTGAATGCTTTAACTCTAGTAGCTTTTATTTTTTGGTATTCCTTAGGACTTTCTATATTTGAGATCATGTCATCTCTGAATACAGATAATTCTACTTCTTCCTCAGTCTTGATGCCATTTATTTCTTTTACCCAGGCTTATTTGCATCTAGTACAACATTGAATAGATGTGATGAGTGCGGACATCTGTCCTGCTTTTAATTACAGGGGGTGGGGAGAACAGGAGAGGCAGGTGGGAGGGACCCTCAGGGACTGGAGGAGGAGAGGAGAGGAGGGAGTTTGCCCCACCCACTCGGGCCCAGGAAGCCTGCTGGGCTCCCAGGTGAGGTTCTCCACCCTCTGAGATCAGGGGTGGGGGACACACCTGGGCTGCTTCTGTTCCATTGAGCCTAAGCCCCACCCACCACAGACCACAGGGCCTTTTCCAGCCCTGTGGGTCCTAAGCATAGGCCCCGCCCACCACCCAAAACTTGCCCTTGCTTAGGCCCTGCCCACCACAGATAAGGAATTGTTTTTTTCTTTTCCCCCCTCCTCTTCTTTTTTTTTTTTTTGTGGTACGTGGGCCTCTCACTGTTGTGGCCTCTCCCGTTGTGGAGCACAGGCTCCAGACGCGCAGGCTCAGTGGCTATGGCTCATGGGCCCAGCCGCTCCGCGGCACGTGGGATCCTCCCGGACCGAGCACGAACCAGCGTCCCCTGCATCGGCAGGCAGACTCTCAACCACTGCGTCACCAGGGAAGCCCCCCCCCCTTCTTTACTATTGTGTTACTGTTATACCTTCCAGTTGTTGTTTCATCTATATTTTTATTTTTATATTCTTTCTAACATATTTGTTAGTTTCCTAGTCTAATTTTATCTTTTTAATTTAATTTTATTTATTTTTTTATACAGCTGGTTCTTATTAGTTGTCCATTTTATACACATTGGTGTATACATGTCAATCCCAATCTCCCAATTCATCACACCACCAGGCCCCCCCCCCACCACTATCCCCCCTTGGTGTCCATACGTTTGTTCTCTGCATCTGCATCTGTTCTCAATTTCTGCCCTGTGAACCGGTTCATCTGTACTGTTTATCTAGGTACCACATTATGTGTTAATATACGATATTTGTTTTTCTCTTTCTGACTTCACTCTGTATGACAGTCTCTAGATCCATCCACGTCTCTACCTATGACCCAATTTCATTCCTTTTTATGGCTGAGTAATATTCCATTGTATATATGTACCACATCTTCTTTATCCAATCATCTGTTGATGGGCATTTAGGTTACTTCCATGTCTAGGCTATTGTAAATAGTGCTGCAATGCACATTGGGGTGCATTTGTCTTTTTGAATTATAGTTTTCTCTGGGCATATGCCCAGTAGTGGGATTGCTGGATCATATGGTAATTCTATTTTTAGTTTTTTAAGGAACCTCCATACTGTTCTCCGTAGTGGCTGTATCAATTTACTTTCCCACCAACAGTGCAAGAGGGTTCCCTTTTCTCCACACTGTCTTCAGCATTCACTGTTTGTAGATTTTCTGATGATGCCCATTCTAACTGCTGTGAGGTGATACCTCATTGCAGTTTTGATTTGCATTTCTCTAATAATTAGTGATGTTGAGCAGCTTTTCATGTGATTCTTGGTCATCTGTATGTCTTCTTTGGAGAAATGTCTATTTAGGTCTTCTGCCCATTTTTGGATTGGGTTGTTTGTTTCTTTAATATTGAGCTGCATGAGCTGTTTATAAATTTTGGAGATTAATCCTTTGTCCGTTTATTCGTTGGCAAATATTTTCTCCCATTCTGAGGGTTGTCTTTTCGTCTTGTTTGTAGTTTCCTTTGCTGTGCAAAAGCCTTGAAGTTTCATTAGGTTCCATTTGTTTATTTTTGTTTTTATTTCCATTACTCTAGGAGGTAGATCAAAAAAGATCTGGCTGTGATTTATGTTCAAAAGTGTTCTTCCTATGTTTTCCTCTAAGAGTTTTATAGTGTCTGGTCTTACATTTAGGTCTCTAATCCATTTTGAGTTTATTTTTGTGTATGGTGTTAGGGAGTGTTCTAATTTCATTCTTTTATATGTAGCTGTCCAGTTTTCCCAGCACCACTTATTGAAGAGACTGTCTTTTCTCCATTGTATATCCCTGCCTCCTTTGTCATAGATTAGTTGACCATAGGTGCGTGGGTTTATCTCTGGGCTTTCTATCCTGTTCCATTGATCTATATTTCTGTTTTTGTGCCAGTACCATATTGTCTTCATTACTATAGCTTTGTAGTGTAGTCTGAAGTCCAGGAGCCGGATTCCTCCAGCTCCGTTTTTTTCCCTCAAGACTGCTTTAGCTATTTGGGGTCTTTTGTGTCTCCATACAAATATTAAGATTTTTTGTTCTACTTCCGTAATAAATGTCATTGGTAGTTTGATAGGGATTGCATTGAATCTGTAGATTGCTTTGGGTAGTATAGACATTTTCACAGTATTGATTCTTCCAATCCAAGAACATGGTATATCTCTCCATCTATTGGTATCATCCTTAATTTCTTTCATCAGTGTCTTATAGTTTTCTGCATACAGGTCTTTTGTCTCCCTAGGTAGGTTTATTCCTATGTATTTTTTTGTTGTTGTTGCAATGGTAAATGGGAGTGTTTCCTTAATTTCTCTTTCAGATGTTTCATCATTAGTGTATAGGAATGCAAGGGATTTCTGTGCATTAATTTTGTATCCTGCAACTTTACCAAATTCATTGATTAGCTCTAGTAGTTTTCTGGTGGCATCTTTAGGATTCTCTATGTATAGTATCATGTCATCTGCAAACAGTGACCATTTTACTTCTTCTTTTCCAATTTGTGTTTCTTTTGTTTCTTTTTCTTCTCTGATTGCCGTGGCTAGGACTTCCAAAACTATGTTGAATAATAGTGGTGAGAGTGGACATCCTTGTCTTATTCCTGATCTTAGAGGAAATGCTTTCAGTTTTTCACCATGTGGGTTTGTCATATATGGCCTTTATTATGTTGAGGGTGGTCCCCTCTATGCCCAGTTTCTGGAGAGTTTTTATCATAAATGGGTATTGAATTTTGTCAAAAGCTTTTTCTGCATCTGTTGAGATGATCATATGGTTTTTCTTCTTCAATTTGTTAATATGGTGTATCACATTGATTGATTTGCATATATTGAAGAATCCTTGCCTCCCTGGGATAAATCCCACTTGGTCGTGGTGTATGATCCTTTTAATGTGTTGTTGGATCCTGTTTGCTAGTATTTTGTTGAGAATTTTTGCATCTATATTCATCAGTGATATTGGTCTGTAATTTTCTTCTTTTGTAGTATCTTTGTCTGGTTTTGGTATCAGGGTGATGGTGGCCACTTAGAATGAGTTTGAGAGTGTTCCTCCCTCTGCAATATTTTATAAGAGTTTGACAAGGATGGGTGTTAGCTCTTCTGTAAATATTTGATTGAATTCACCTGTGAAGCCATCTGGTCCTGGACTTTCGTTTGTTGGAAGATACTTAATCACAGTTTCAGTTTCATTACTTGTGATTGGTCTGTTCATATTTTCTATTTCTTCGTGGTTCAGTCTTGGAAGGTTATACCTTTCTAAGAATTTGTCCATTTCTTCCAGGTTGTCCATTTTATGCTTTCCAAGCATAGAGTTGCTTGTAGTAGACTCAGGATGCTTTGTATTTCTGTAGTGTCTGTTGTAACTTCTCCTTTTTCATTTATAATTTTATGGATTTACATCCTCTCCCTCTTTTTCTTGATGAGTCTGGCTAATGGTTTATCAATTTTCTTTATCTTCTCAAAGAACCAGCTTTTACTTTTATTGATCTTTGCTATTGTTTTCTTTGTTTCTATTTCATTTATTTCTGCTCTGATCTTTATGATTTCTTTCCTTCTACTAACTTTGGGTTTTGTTTGCTCTTCTTTCTCTAGTTCTTTTAGATGTAAGGTTAGATTGTTTATTTGAGTTGTTTGCTGTTTCCTGAGGTATGCTTGTATTGCTATAAACTTCCCTCTTAGAACTACTTTTGCTGCACCCATAGGTTTTGGGTCGTCGTGTTTTCATTGTCATTTGTCTCTAGGTAGTTTTTGATATCCTCTTTGATTTCTTCAGTGATCTCTTGGTTATTTAGTAATGTATTGTTTAGCCTCCATGTGTTTGTATTTTTTACGTTTTTTTCCATGTAATTCATTTCTAATCTCATAGCGTTATGGTCAGAAAAGATGCTTGATATGATTTCAGTTTTCTTAAATTTACTGAAGCTTGATTTGTTACCCAAGATGTGATCAATCCTGGAGAATGTTCCGTGCGCACTTGAGAAGAAAGTGTAATCTGCTGTTTTTGGATGGAATGTCCTATAAATATCAATTAAATCTACCTGGTCTATTGTGTCATTTAAAGCTTGTGTTTCCTTATTAATTTTCAATTTGGATGATCAGTCCATTGTTGTAAGTGAGGTGTTAAAGTCCCCCAGTATTATTGTGTTACTGTCGATTTCCTCTTTTAGAGCTGTTAGCAGTTTCCTTATGTATTGAGGTGTTCCTATGTTGGGTGCATATGTATTTATAATTGTTATATCTTCTTCTTGGATTGATCCCTTGATCATTATGTAGTGTCCCTCCTTGTCTCTTGTAACATTCTTTATTTTGACGTCTATTTTATCTGATATGAGTATTGCTACTCCAGCTTTTTTTAAATTTCCATTTGCATGCAATATCTTTTTCCATCCCCTCACTTTCAGTCTGTATGTGTCCCTAGGTCTGAAGTGGGTTTCTTGTAGACAGCATATATATGGGTCATATTTTTGTGTCCATTCAGTGAGCCTGTGTCTTTTGGTTGGAGCATTTAATCCATTCATGTTTAAGGTAATTATCGATATGTATGTTCCTATAACCATTTTCTCAATTGTTTTGGGTTTGTTTTTGTGGGTTCTTTTCTCCTCTTGTGTTTCCCGCTTAGAGACGTTTCTTTAGCATTTGTTGTACAGCTGGTTTGGTGGTGCTGAATTCTCTTAGCTTTTTCTTGTCTGTGAAGTTTTTGATTTCTCCATCGAATCTGAATGAGATCCTTGCTGGGTAGCGTAATCTTTGTTGTAGTTTCTTCCCTTTCATCACTTTAAGTATGTCATGCCACTCCCTTCTGGCTTGTAGAGTTTCTGCTGAGAAATCTACTCTTAACCTTATGAGAGTTCCCTTATATATTATTTGTCATTTTTCCCTTGCTGCTTTCAATAATTTTTCTTTGTCCTTAATTTTTGCCATTTGATGACTATGTGTCTCAGCATGTTTCTCCTTGGGTTTATTCTGTAGGGGACTCTCTGCACTTCCTGGACTTGGGTGGCTATTTCCTTTCCCATGTTAGGGAAGTTTTCGACTATAATCTCTTCAAATATTTTCTCGGGTCCTTTCTCTCTTTCTTCCCCTTCTTGGACCCCTATAATGCAAATGTAGTTGCGTTTAATGTTGTCCCAGAGGTCTCTTAGGCTGTCTTCATTTCTTTTCCTTCTTTTTTCTTTATTCTGTTCCACAGCAGTGAATTCCACCATTCTGTCTTCCAGGTCACTTATCCGTTCTTCTGCCTCAGTTATTCTGCTATTGATTCCTTCTAGTGTAGTTTTCATTTCTGTTATTGTATTGTTCATCTCTGTTTGTTTGTTCTTTAATTCTTCTAGGTCTTTGTGAAACATTTCTTGTATCTTCTTGATCTTTGCCTCCATTCTTTTTCCGAGGTCCTGGATCATCTTCACTGTCATTATTCTGAATTCTTTTTCTGGAAGGTTGCCTATCTCCACTTCATTTAGCTGTTTTTCTGGGGTTTTTCCTTTTTCCTTCATCTGGTACATAGCCCTCTGCCTTTTCATCTTGTCTATCTTTCTGTGAATGTGTTTTTTTCCCACAGGCTTCAGGATTGTAGTCCTTCTTGCTTCTGCTGTCTGCCCTCTGGTGGATGAGGCTATCTAAGAGGCTTGTGCAAGTAATCAACTCCTGCTAGCCTTCAAAGTCTGATTCTCTAGGAATTCCTCCTCCCGTTGCTGCATCCCCCAGTTGGGAAGCCTGAAGTGGGGCTCAGGACCTTCACTCCAGTGGGTGGACTTCTGTGGTATAAGCGTTCTCCTGTTTGTGAGTCACCCACCCAGCAGTTATGCGAGTTGATTTTATTGTGATCACGCCCCTCTTACCATCTCATTGTGGCTTCTTCTTTGTCTTTGGTTGTGGGGTATCTTTTTTTTGTGAGTTCCAGTGTCTTCCCTTCGATGATTGTTCAGCAGTTAGTTGAGATTCCAGTGCTCTCACAGGAAGGAGTGAGAGCACATACTTCTACTCCGCCATCTTGAACCAATCTCCTTTAATTTTACTCTTTACTTTGTTATTGTTCTTTATTTTTTCACCCCATGCAGCTTGTGGGGTCTTGGTTCACGTGTCTGGAGTCGGGCTGAAGCTTCTGCGGTGGGAGCTCCGAGTCTGAACCACTGGACTAACAGAGAACCTCAGACCCCAGAGAATATTCAGCAGAGTGAGGTCTCACAGAGGTCCTCATCTCAGCACCAAGACCCAACTCTACACAACAGCCTACAAACTCTAGTGTTGGAAGCCTCCGGCCAAACAACCAGTAGGATAGGAACACAATCCCACTCATAAAAAGAAAAAAAATAAGAGATGGCAAAAAGATATGTCACAGATGAAGGAGCAAGGTAAAAACCTACAAGACCAAATAAATGAAGAGGAAATAGGCAATCTACCTGAAAAAGAATTAAGAGTAATGATAGTTAAGATGATCCAGAATCTCAGAAATAGAATGGAGGCATGGACTGAGAAAATATAAGAAATGTTTAACAAAGATCTAGAACTAAAGAACAAACAGACAGAGATGAAAAACACAATAACTGAAATGAGGAATACACTGGAAGGAATCAATAACAGAATAACTGAGGCAGAAGAATGAATAAGTGACCTGCAAGACAAAATGGTGGAAATAACTGCCAAGGAGCAGAATAAAGAAGAAAGAATGAAAAGAATTGAAGACAATCTCAGAGACCTCTTGGACAACACTGAACACACCAACATTCGAATTACAGGAGTCCCAGAAGAAGAAGAGAAAAAGAAAGGGTCTGAGAAAATATTTGAAGAGATTTTAGTCGAAAACTTCCCTAACATGGGAAAATAAATAGCCATCCAAATCCAGGAAGTGCAGAGAGTCCCCTACAGGATAAACCCAAGGAGAAACATGCTGAGACACATAGTCATCGAATGGCAAAAATGAAAGACAAAGAAAAATTATTGAAAACAGCAAGGGAAAAATGACAAATAACATACAAGGGAACTCCCATAAGGTTAAGAGCTGATTTCTCAGCAGAAACTCTACAGCCAGAAGGGAGTGGCATGACATATTTAAAGTGATGAAAGGGAAGAATCTGCAGCCAAGATTACTCTACCTGGCAAGGATCTCATTAAGATTCAATGGAGAAATCAAAAGATTTTCAGACAAGTAAAAGCTAAGAGAATTCAGCACCACTAAACCAGTTTTACAACAAATGCTAAAGGAACTTCTTTAGGCAGGAAACACAAGAGAAGAAAAACACCCACAAAAACAAACCCAGAACAATTAAGAAAATGGTTATATGAACATACATATCGATAATAACCTTGCATGTAAATGGATTAAATGCCCCAACCAAAAGACACAGACTGGCTGAATGGATACAAAAACAAGACCCATATATATGCTATCTACAAGAGACCCATTTCAGACCTAAGGACACATAAAGACTGAAAGTGAAGGGATCGAAAAATATATTCCTTGCAAATGGAAATCAAAACTAAGTTGGAATAGCAATACTCGTATCAGATAAAATATTCTTTAAAATAAAGACTATTACAAGAGATAAGAAGGGACACTACATAATGATCAAGGGATCAATCCAAGAAGAAGATAAAACAATTATAAATGTTTATGCACCCAATATAGGAGCACCTCAATACAGAAGGCAAATGCTAACAACCATGAAAGGAGAAATTGACAGTAACAACATAATAGTAGGAGACTTTAACACCCCACTTACACCAATGGACAGATCATCCAAACAGAAATTAAATAAGGAAGCAGAAACTTTAAATGACACAATTGACCAGATAGATTTAGTTGAAATTTATAGAACATTCCACCCGAAAGTGGCAGAATACACTTTATTCTCAAGTGCACATGGAACATTCTATGGGATAGATCACATCTTGGGTCACAAATCAAGCCTCAGAAAATTTAAGAAAACTGAAATCATATCAAGCATCTTTTCTGGCCACAACGTTATAAGATAGGACATGAATTACAGAAAAAAAAACTGTAAAAAACACAAATACATGGAGACTAAACAGTGCACTACTAAATAACCAAGAAATCACTGTAGAAATCAAAGAAGAGTTAAAAAAAATACATAGAAATAAATGACGGCGAAAACACGATGACCCAAAGCCTATGGGATGCAGCAAAAGCAGTTCTATGAGGGAAGTTTATAGCAATTCAATCTCAACTCAGGAAACAAGAAAAATCTCAAATAAACAATCTAATCCTACACTTAAAACAACTGGAGAAAGAAGAACAAAGAAAACCCAAAGTCAGTAGAAGGAAAGATATCAGAAAGATCAGAGCAGAAATAAATGAAAAAGAAATGAAGAAAACAATAGCAAAAATCAAAAAGATCAATAAAACTAAAAGCTGGTTCTTTGAGAAGATAAACAAAATTGATAAACCCTTAGCCAGACTCATCAAGAAAAAAAGGGAGAGGGTGTAAATCCATAAAATTAGAAATAGGAGAAATCACAACTGACATCACATAAATACAAGGATTATAAGAGACTATGACAAACAACTATATGCCAATAAAATGGACAACCATGAAGAAATGGACAAATTCTTAGATAGGTACAATCTCTCAAGACTGAACCAGGAAGAAATAGAAAATATGAACAGACCAATCACAAGTACTGAAATTGAAACTGTAATTAAAAATCTTCCAGCAAACAAAAGTCCAGGACCAGATGGCTTCACAGGCGAATTCTATCAAACATTTAGAGAAAAGCTAACATTGATCCTTCTCACACTATTCCAAAAAATTGCAGAGAGAGAAACGCTCCCAAATTTATTCTGTGAAGCCACCCTCACCCTGATACCAAAACCAGAAAAAGATATCACAATAAAAGAAAATTACAGAGCAATATCACTGATGAACACAGATGCAAAAATCCTGAACAAAATACTAGCAAACAGAATCCAACAACACATTAAAAGTATCATACACCATGATCAAGTGGGATTTATCCCAGGAATGCAAGGATTCTTCAATATATGCAAATGAATCAATGTGGTACACCACATTAACAAATTAAGGAATGAAAACCGTATGATCTTCTCAATAGATGCAGAAAAAGCTTTTGACAAAATTCAACACCCATTTATGATAAAAACTCTCCAGAAAGTGGGCATACCGGGAACCTACCTCAACATAATAAAGGCCATATGTGACAAACCTACAGCAAACATCAGAATGGTGAAAAACTGAAAGCATTTCCTCTAAGATCAGGAACAAGACAAGGATGTCCCCTCTTGCCACTCTTATTCAACATAGTTTTGGAAGTCCTAGCCATGGCAATCAGAGAAGAAAAAGAAAGAAAAGAAATACAAATTGGAAAAGAAGTAGTAAAACGAAGTAAAACTGTCACTGTTTGCAGGTGACATGATACTATACATAGAGAATCCTAAAGATGCCACCAGAAAACTACTAGAGCTAATCAATGAATTTGGTAAAGTTACAGGATACAAAATTCATGCACAGAAATCTCTTGCATTCCTATACCCTAATGATGAAATACCTGAAAGAGAAATTAAGGAAACACTCCCATTTACCATTGCAACAAAAAGAATAAAATACCTAGGAACAAACCTACCTAGGGAGACAAAAGACCTGTATGCAGAAAACTATAAGACACTGATGAAAGAAATTAAAAATGATACCAACAGATGGAGAGATATACCATGTTCTTGGATTGGAAGAACCAATACTGTGAAAATGTCTGTACTACTCAAATCAATCTACAGATTCAGTGCAATCCCTATGAAATTACCAGTGGCATTTTTTACAGAACTAGAACAAAAATCTTAAAATTTGATGGAGACCTAAAAGATCCCGAATAGCCAAAGCAGTTGAGGGAAAAAAACAGAACTGGAGGAATCAGACTCCCTGACTTCAGACTATACCACAGTGCTACAGTAATCAAGACAGTATGGTACTGGCACAAAAACAGAAATATAGATCAATGGTACAGGATAGAATGCCCAGAGATAAACCCATGCACGTATGGTCACCTAATTTACGACAAAGGAGGCAAGAACATACAATGCAGAAAAGACAGCCTCTTCAATAAGTGGTGCCTGGAGAACTGGACAGCTACATGTAAAAGAACGAAATTAGAACACTACCTAACACCATACACAAAAATAAACTTCAAATGGACTAAAGACCTAAATGTAAGACCAGACACTATAAAACTGTTAAAAGAAAACATAGGAAAATCACTCTTTGACATAAGCCTCAGCAAGATCTTTTTTGACCCACTTCCTAGAGTAATGGAAATAAAAACAAAAATAAACAAAGCTTTTAATTAAACTTAAAAGCTTTTGCACAGCAAAGGAAACCGTAAACAAGATGAAAAGTCAACCCTCAGAATGGGAGAAAATATTTGCAAATGAAACAATGGACAAAGGATTAATCTTCAAAATATACGAACAGCTCATGGAGCTCAATATGAAAAAAACCAAACAATCCAATTAAGAAATGGGTGGAAGACCTAAATAGACATTTCACCAAGGAAGACATACAGATGGCCAAGAGGCACATTAACAGATGCTCAACATCACTAATTATTAGAGAAATGCAAATCAAAACTACCAAATCAAAATCATAGCTATTAATAGCTATCACCTCACACTGCTTAGAACGGGCATCATCAGAAAATCTACAAACAACAAATGCTGGAGAGGGTGTGGAGTAAAGGGAACCCTCGTGCAGTGTTGGTGGGAATATAAATTGATACAACCACTATGGAAAACAGTATAGAGAATCCTTAAGAAACTAAAAATACAACTACCATATGACCCAGCAATCCCACTACTGGGCATATATCCAGAGAAAACTATAATTCAAAAGGAGACATGTACCACAATGTTCACTGCAGGACTATTTACAATATCCAGGACATGGAACCAACTTAAATATCCATCGACAGATGAATGGATAAAGAAGATGTGGCACATATATACAATGGAATATTACCCAGCCATCAAAAGAAACAAAATTGAGTTATTTGTAGTGAGGTGGATGGATGTAGAGTCTGTCATACAGAGTGGAGTGAGTCAGAAAAAAACCCCAAATACCGTATCCTAACACATATATATGGAATCTGAAAAATAAAAAAATGGTACTGATGAACCTAGTTGCAGGGCAGGAATAAAGATGTAGACATAGAGAATGGATTTGAAGACACATGGTGGGAGGGGGAATCTGGGGTGAACTGAGAGTAGCATCGACATATATACACTACCGAATGTAAAATAGTTAGTGGGAAGCAGCAGCACAACACAAGGAGATCAGCTTTGTGCTTTGCGATGACCTAGAGTGGTGGGATAGGGAGGATGAGAGTGAGGCTCAAGACAGAAGGGATATGGGGACATATGTATGCATATGGCTGATTCACTTTGGTGTACAAAAGAAACTAATACAGTGAAGCAATTATACCCCAATTAAGATCTATTAAAAAAAATTGTAGGCAGAAGGCATCCAGTCTTTCACTATTAAGTATGATGTTATTGAGGGGCTTTTTTTAGATGCTCTTTATTTTAAATTCTTTATTGAGGAAGCCCCCTTTTATTCCTAGTTTGTTGAGTGTTTTTTTAATTGTGAAAGGGTATTGGATTTTTAAAATTAACAACAACAAAAAAAGCCACTGTATTTAGGTATGATGGGACATACAAAAAGCTGTACATATTTAATGTACACAACTTGATGAACTTGGAGATGTACACGAGTGAAACCATTACCACAATCTATACCATAAACATACCCATTATTTCCACTGTCAAATGTTTTTTTTTGCATCTGTTGAGATAACCATGTAGTTTTATTCCTTTATTCTTTTAATATGATGTATAATATGGATTGCTTATTAGATGTTAAACCAACCTTTCACTCTTAGGTTAAGTCCCAGTTGGTCATCATCCTTTTTATATGTTGCTGGATTCAGTTTGCTAGTATTTTGCTAAAGATTTTTTTGCATCTAAATTTATAAGAGGTATTGGTTTTTGGTGTTCTCTTGTGATCTTTGTCTAGTTTTGGTATCAGGGTAAAACTGGCCCCATAAAATGAATTGGGGAGCATTCTTTCCTTTGCAAACTTTTGGAAGAGTTTGTGAAAAGTGTTGCTAATTCTTCTTCAAATAGTTACCATTGAAGCCATCTGGTCCTGGGCTTTACTTGTGGGGTAGTTTTTGGGTTACTAATTCAGTTTCTTTACTTGTCACAGGTCTGTTCCTTCTTAAGTCAGTTTTGGTAGTTTGTATCTTTCTAGGAATTTGTCCATTTCATCTAAGTTATGTAATTTGTTCCAAACATTGTTAATTGTGTTTGTTTATAATCATTTCATTTTTGTAAGGTCAGTATTTATGTCTTCTATTTCATTCCTGATTTTAGTAATTTGAGCTTCTTTCTGTTTTTTTTCTTGGTCAGTCTAGCTAAATGTTTGTCAATTTTGTTGACCTTTTCAAAGAAGCAACTTTTGGTTTTGTTGTTTTTATTTATTGTCTTTCTATTTTTTATTTAATATATTTTCTGCTTTAATATTATTATCTCCTTCTTTCTTCTTCCTTTAGGTTTGATTTTCCCTTCCTTTTTAGTTTCTTAAGATGGAAGGTTGTTACTGATTCAAGATTTAAAAAAAAATTTAATATAGGAATATACTGCTATAAATTTGCCTCTAAGCACTGATTTAGCTCCATTCCATAAGTTTTAATAAGCTGTGTTTTAATTCTCAGTCATATTAAAATATTTTCTAATTTCCTTTGTGGTTATTTTTTCTTTGACTTCTTGGTTCTTTAAGGGTGTGATTAATTTCCACACTTGTGAATTACCCAAATTTTCTTCTGTTGTTGATTTCTAATTTTATTCCATTGTGGTTGGAGAGCATATTCTGTCTATTTTCAATCTTGTAAAATTATTCAGGCTCATTTTATGGCTATTATATGGTTTATTCTCGAGAATGTTCCATGTGTGCTTTAGAAGATTATATATTTGCTGTTGTTGGATAAAGTGTTCTGTTAGGTCTAGTTGTTTTATCTATTTATTTTTAAAAATCTTTATTGGAGTATAG
This sequence comes from Stenella coeruleoalba, assembly GCF_951394435.1. Lineage (NCBI taxonomy): Eukaryota > Metazoa > Chordata > Mammalia > Artiodactyla > Delphinidae > Stenella > Stenella coeruleoalba. The sequence goes on from NC_137148.1 coordinate 55,846,985, forward strand.
TTGATTTACAATGCTGTGTTAGTTTCTGCTGTACAGCAAAGTGAATCAGTTATACATATACATATATCCATTCTTTTTCAGATTATTTTCCCATATAGGTCATTACAGAGTATTGAGTAGAGTTCCCTGTGCTATACAGTAGGTTATTAGTTATCTATTTTATATGTAGTAGTGTGTATATGTCAATCCCAATCTCCCAATTTATCCCCCCTTCCCCCCAGGTAACCATAAGTTTGTTTTCTATATTTGTGACTCTATTTCTGTTTTGTAAATAAGTTCATTTGTACCATTTTTTTAGATTCCACATATAAGCGCTATCATATGTTTGTCTTTCTCTGACTGACTTACTTCACTCAGTATGATAATCTGTAGGTCCATCCATGTTGCTTCAAATGGCATTATTTCATTCTTTTTTATGGCTGAGTAATATTCCATTGTATATATGTACCACATATTCTTTATCCATTTCTCTGTTGATGGACATTTAGGTTGCTTCCATGTCCTGGCTATTGTAAACTGTGCTGCAGTGAATATTGGGGTGCATGTATCTTTTTGAACTATGGTTTTCTCCAGATATATGCCCAGGAGTGGGATTGCTGGGTCATATGGTAGCTCTGGTTTTAGTTTTTTAAGGAACCTCCATACTGCTCTCCATAGTGACTGCACCAATTTACATTCCCACCAACAGTGTAGGAGGGTTCCCTTTTCTCCACACTGGTCTAGTTGTTTTATGATGTTATGTATTACTTTGTAAAGTTAACTTGCACAATCTTGGATATATTACATAATTGAAATTAGATAAAAATTCTCAACAAAATATTGAGGGAATCCATAAAGATTTTAATAATTATTCTACCTCGTGGGACCAAGGATGGCTTTCCTCCCTTATTCTATTTCTCTGTATTTTCTAAGTGTCTCGTGATGAGCATATATTATTTAATAATGATAACATAAAGCTAATTTAAAAAAAAATCAGACAAAAATGGAAGAATACAGCTGAAAAGGCTTCCTGGAGGAGGTGATGAAATTGTGGTAAGATTTATCTAGATATATTTCTTACCACAGAGCATTATACAAAGAGCAGGTCTTCTGTGGCTGTTTGTTGAATCAAAAATGACAGCTTTGTGAGGGTAATTTGGATTTCCATCTGTCCAAATGTTAAATATACATATAAGGAGTAGACTGGTTAATTTGGCTGGTTACTTTGGCTTTTACATTAAAACCTGTAGACTTAGGGCAGCTCATAAATGTAAGTCGTCAGAAAAAAAGACCTAAGAATTGAAATTCTCAGCCTTTATTTAACGTGAATTGCTTAGTATCTGCCTTTTTGCTGTTGTCAGTAAAATTGCCTGGTTTTGGATTTGGCAGCTCTATACTCCATATTTTTTATTTTATGCTAGATGAACCTTAATTAACTAAAATTTTGTTGGCTATGTTTGCTAATTGTTCAACATATTAGGTCCCTTTAAATTCCCACTTTATGATATAATTATGTGTAATTGTTCACGATCAAATTAGAGGGCCACAAAGATATTTATTGGTTTATATCCATATTTGGTCCAAAAATATTTGCAATGGCTTGAAGATGATAGAGGTATTTCCTATAACTTTCAAGAACTGCCATAATGTACGTTTTGGAAAGCTTGAACAGAGTATGGCACTGCTGTGATTTCTGAGCGTTTTATTCCTGCTCACAAGCAGAGTATTTGTGGAATCAGCATTTCTTGTAATACGACTGGGTTGTAAATTGTGGTGCCATTTGCAAATAGACTAATAACATGTGAGGCAACGCCAGTTTTTATGCCTTATAATTTGGGATGATTCTCATCACAGCTGTGATTTGTTCTATTCTGAAAGCAAGAAGAATGAGTAGATTACAGCCTCATTTCCCTCTAGACTGTAGTCTAAATGACACAGTTTATTTTGGGGCCAGATTTAGCTTCCTTACACAGAGAAATAATAACCTAAAATACACTTCTTCCAAATCCCATTTTCTTTTTATTTCTGAAGAAATAAAGAACCTCCAGGGAGCTTCTAATGCATGGACACATTTCTGCAATTTATGGTAGTGAATTAAATTAAAATTTCCTCTATCAATGTCTGCCAATTTCCTGTTCCAAATAAATCTGCTGTGTTTGGGAGTCATAGGAGTCTATAAAATTGTTTTTGTTGCATCTCTATTGAGTTAGAACAAAAGCACAAATTAGGAATTTTCCTATTTGCTAAACTGATAATTCAAATAAAAATAAAAATCGACGGGATCCCATCTTCCTCTATTCGCTTGCTGTTCTTAAGGTTTTCAGTGATTTTTCCTAGTTATTTTTCCTATGACCAGACATCGAGGGCAGAGTGAGAGTTTACGAATTCAATGAATTTCAGACAATGGTTATATGCCTACGGAAGATAAAGTAACAAGTTTTTTTTTTTTTCCTCCAATTCTCATGGTATCTTTTTTACTTAACATAGGATGATTATATATAAATATACATACGTGTGTGTGTGTGTATGTATAGTATATAGGTTAGTTTAAAACATTTGCCCTTCTATTTTATTCTTTATTTTTTCTCTGAAAATTTATCATTGGAATTTTTTTCAGTTGTTAATCCAGGAGTATCAGGATATCAGCAGGGCTACTCTGGACCAAAAAAGCTGATGGTTATGTCTCCCTGAAGTTTTGAGACTTAGTGTTTTAATGTAAGGGCTGGAGGGGACATGAGGCCACTGTGGGCAGAATAATGATCTGATGTATCTTCAAACCAGTGTTCTTGAAATATTTGATCTGAAATTATTTAGAGGGAAGGCTGATCACTCTGTGGAGGAAGGAGGGCACTTGGGACGCCTTGTCTGTTTAGCTCTGGCCCTGGACTTGCACATCACACTCAGTATAACAAAGATCTTGCAGTGAACTAGATCAGCCTCTTTTCTTTTTAATGGAATAAGGAAAGGTTAATAGGCAAACGCTTATGTAACCACCATACTAAGTAAAAAAATGTTTATCTTTCGTCATATTTTCTTCTCCCTCTCTTTTTGGAAAAAAAATGGAATAAAATATTACACATAAAGGTGAAATCCTGTATATTTTCCAGTCTCCCCAGAGGTGATGCTGTCATGGGTTTGGTTGCGAATCTAGCCCATATGTTTATACTTGTATGAAACTATGAACAATATATAATGATGCTGTGTGTATTTTAAATTTATGTGAATGGTAATATGCTGCACTCAACATTCTGAAACAGGCTGTTTTCACGAAATGTTGTATTTTCAAGCACTATTGATACAGATCCACATGGCTAATTAATTGTAACTGCTATTTAGTATTCTGTTGTAAAATAACACCACAGTTTATTGGTCCATTCTTTGATTGATGGAAACAATACAATACAAATTTGGCCCTTAATCAAATTAAGAAAGTAACCCCCTCATCCCAGTTTACTAGGTATTTTAAACTGTCTTCCTTTTTTTAAAAAAATATTTATTTATTTATTTACTTATTTGGTTGTGCTGGGTTTTAGTTGGAGCACACAGGTTCCTTAGTCTTGGCGTGTGAACTCTTAGTTGCTTCATGCATGTGGGATCTAGTTCCCTGACCAGGGATCAAACTTGGGTCCCCTGCATTGGGAGCGTGGAGTTTTAACCACTGCACCACCATGGAAGTCCCTAAACTGTCTTCTTAAAGGCAGTTTTATTATTCTACTTGGGGGTCTTTCTCCCAAATCTGAATATCTAGGAGATTTCATAAATTCAGTTTTTTCCCATTTCATTACAGTTTCCTTCATGTTTCAGTGCTCCCTGTTGATTGCTTTTCTGGAGAGCTGCCCAGCTAACCCACCCCTGCATCTGCCTCTACCAGTTTGTGAAATCCATCATTAGAATATTGTTTTCATATCCAGTTTAAAAATTAATTTCTGTGTTAAACAAAGGCTTCCATTTAATTTATAAGAGTTCTTAGAATCTTTAGGTAGGGGGATTCTACGTAAAATCAACACTTAGCGTAATCAAAAAGGAAGAACAAAAATTGTCATCAGAGACTGAGATATTTTTGCACCCTAAAGCAAAAATGATAATTTTTTGGATTTGGGATATTCACTTTTTATTAAGCATAAAAACCATGTATCAGACCTCAATTTACAAAAGTAATCTGTATATAATTACAACATAAGCTAGATATTCAGGGAATAAGGTAAAATGACAAAATGAAGTATGTTTATATTTAAATGTATGTTTATATATTTAATGTATATTAAATATATATTTCATATATAAATGTTTATATTTTCAGTACATCTTGTGCTGCACAATGCAGCTGGAATTACATAAAGCATCCTGTGTTTATTTATTATAATTGCTGTTAATATGAGAGAATTGAAAATAGGAATTGCATAGGAAGTAAACATCTTATATTTTCTCTGGCTGGAAGCAGGCGAAGCTTCCTGTGGTTGCCATCTCAACAATCCCCACGGTGTGGCAGCAGCAGCCTGCTCAACCCACTAGCGTGGGCAGCGTTCAACATGGCATCCTTTCGTTTCCTAGTAGCTAGAAAGCTGTAATTATGTGGATGCTGAGTTGGAAGGAAGGACGGTAATTTAGAGTAAGTCCCTCAAAATATTGCTAATATAGTATTGTGTAATCACAGTAGTATTGATGCCTGCATCGTGGAGGGTTTTTTCCTTCTAATTTCTTTTTCTTTCCCAAATAAACATTCTCCCATCTGTGTGGGCAACTGTGCATTACAAGTAATCATTTTATCTCAGATCCACTATGGTATGAGTCAAGATACTGTCAAATATTAAACAAACACAATATGAGCAACACAGCCCCTCAGAGATGCTGTAAACTACCATTTAGGAAACAGAAGAAGTGTCAGTTTCTTTGTGAACGCTGTCTTACTCATGGCAACAGCATCACTTCCTAAGAGCACGTGATACTGAAAGAACTTACTGAGATTTATGTAATGGCTGTGGAGCTGACAGATTGCATGTGCTATTCACATTATGCCTGCTGATGCTCGGGGATGGTTAAGGTGCAGAATATTTCCAACTTGTGCTGGTAACACAAGTCACATTTGAGATGACTTGTGCTTTCATAAGTAAACAGTTGTGGAATCAGGCCTAGCGTTAGGGACTTCATTTAAGAAAACACCCAGGTGTGCTTTAGGAGCCCGCTGCTGGTACATTGCCCCCGGTAGTGGTTCATGGTCCTCGAAATCCCAAATATCAGCAACTACTTAGGGTTCTTCTGGAGAGAAGAGTGTTTTAATTAGGTTAAATTTAGTTATCCACTTCCGGTTGAGTTTGTCTAGCCCTAGGGACTTGCTCTAGTGTGCCAGATGTGTGGCAAAGCACAGGATAAATGTGGCATATCTTCTGGGAGGGCCATATTTGCTCCTTGAGTACTATAAAACATGGCTGTTAAGTTCTTACAAGTAGATCTGAAATAGAATACAACATTCACATAAGTCTTAAGTTGAAACACTCATCTTCAATTAATTTCCTGCTTGCAATGGACTGTTTCACTGCACAACTTCCAGACATTCTGGGGCCGTGTATTTTCTGTCTTCTATCTGAGGAAGGAATAGTAAATGGAGAGCAGAAAATTTGAGAAGTGCTAACCAATTAGCTTGAATTTATTCAACATTAGCACTCACCTGCTACCTATTTTAGAGATAACTGTGGCCGTGAAACACTGAGGAGTGAGCTTCAAATGGCAGGTTGTTGTCTAGGGGGATGGGATCTTGCGCGGTTCTAATCGGGTACCACATGGGGAGTCTTTGGACAGAAGAAGGATGGCATCAGGGCACTGGCTGCCTAAAGAGTGTCAAAGGCACCATCTCAATCTGCTCATGAAATACCTGCGTCTCTCCTTAGTCTCTAGGATTATACCCCTGATTTTTTTACCCTCTTAATTTGGTTACTTCTCTAAGTTACTGCCAACTGCAAAGAGCCCAGACCGTCTTACATGTAGGTACTTAGCATCTAGACTCCTCCATTCTAGATCCCACTCATTAGGACTGAATGCTCAAGTCCCACCTCTTGGCATCGGAGATGGTTTGGATACTCTGGTGCATATTCTGAAGCCTTCCTGGCTTCCCATCTGAACTCCTCACCTTGGTTCTCTGGACCCTTCATGATCTGGCTTCTGGCTGCTCTTCGTTTCCCACCAGTCCCCAGACACTCATGGTGATCCAGCCACACCGGCATCCTTGCCGTTCCTCAAACATCGCGAGCCATTCCTATCTCAGGGCCTTTGCCTTGCTTTTCTTCTTCCAGGAACGCTCATCCCATAGACATCAGTTAGGATCTCTTGCTCACATCATCCACATCCACACTCGAATATTCTTTTTTTTTTTTTTTTTTTTGCGGTACGCGGGCCTCTCACTGTTGTGGCCTCTCCCGTTGTGGAGCACAGGCTCCGGATGCGCAGGCTCAGCGTCCATGGCGCGCGGGCTCAGCCGCCCCGCGGCATGTGGGATCCTCCCGGACCGGGGCACAAACCCGCGTCCCCTGCATCGGCAGGCAGACTCTCAACCACTGCGCCACCAGGGAAGCCCTCGAATATTCTTTGATTGGTGAGATTCGCCCTAGTCACCCTTCCTGACACAGCCCTGTGCCACTCCCTATCCCCTTACTTTGATTTACTTGTCACTACTGCCATGTAATATAGTCATCAGTTCATCTATTTATTGTCTGCCTTACCCTTTCCCGCTGCCAGACTATAGGGCACTTCACTGTGTTGTTCAACACCGCATCACCAGAACCACGATAGTGCCTGGTTTATGGTCAGTGCTCAGACAATTGGTTGTATGAATGGCTGAGTGCTGTCATTTTACAGATCCCATAACCAAGTTCTGATTAGGGACCTGAGGTCAGGGGCTAGTGAGTAGCAGAACCGGGACCTTCACCCCTTGACTGCTCCCACCAGGCTGACCATTTCCATATCTGAGCATGGCAGTCCCTATTATCTGTACCTTGCCATCTCATACCTGACTGAGACCTGCCTTGTCTTATTCTTGAGTTGCTTCATGTGTGGGTCATGTCGCCATAACTATATTATAATCACCTGGAGGGCAGGTATGGTACCTTTCTTTGGTATCTACAGTGCCTAGCACAGAGCCAGGAACCCAACAGATTGTTAATGAATGCTTATTAAATTCCTACTTTTTTTAAAAAAAAGCAGTATTGGGCCTCCCTGGTGGCGCAGTGGTTGAGAGTCCGCCTGCCGATGTAGGGGACACGGATTCGTGCCTCGGTCTGGGAAGATCCCACATGCCGCGGAGCGGCTGGCCCCCTGAGCCATGGCCGCCGAGCCTGCACATCTGGAGCCTGTGCTCCACAATGGGAGAGATCACAACAGTGAGAGGCCTGCGTACCGCAAAAAAAAAAAAAAAGCAATATTATCTGGAAAAAAATATGAAATCTTTATATTGAAGCTGGTGGGTGGTTTCTGGAATCAGGAATCCTGAAGGCTTTCTATGATATTTAAAAGACTGTCTCCCTACTCCTGACCTACAGACCTCATCATTCTGTAAATTTTGGAAAGACCAAAGACAAGGTTGCCTCCCTTGGCATTTCCTTATCAGAAAGAAATGTTTGCTTTAGCAGGATTTGGCAGATGAAGGGTCCCCAAAGACCACAGAGCTGTTGCCAGCACTGGGTTTTAGAAATGGCTGGCTAGTTTTATTACCAGTTAATAACATTTGTATTTGTGCTTTTGCAAATAACCATGAGAAATCAATCGTTAGGCATGGATGGTGTGAGAAAATTACTGTCAGGGTCCTAGGAAACTGGCTGCGGATGAGGACTACGGTTCAGTAACTGCATCAAATGTACGAAGATGAAGGGGAAGGGTTTATACTGGGTATGTGCTATTCAAGAAGAAGTAGGATTAGGTGGTACCTGGTGCTAACCCACCTCCTCTCCCCACCACACACACCCGCAGTGCTTTGGAGAGCATCTTCTTTATCTGTGGAGAATTATCCCATTTCATTCTTCCTGCAAATATAAGGAGTGGCTGTGTTTTCAGCAGTGCCTGTGAAAATCCTAAGTCCTGGGTCTCTGAGAGACACTTTGGGTGATTAAGAGGAATGAGGATGTATGAGTTTGAATCCTGCACCTACTATTTACTTGCTCTAAGATTCTGGGCAAGTTATTTATTTATTTATTTTTTGGAGAGAGAGCTCTGAGCTCTCTTTTTCTTTTTAAAATTAAAAAAAAAAAATATATATATAAAATATATATTTTAAAAAATTAATTGAAGTATAGTTGATTTACAATGTTGTGTTTAATTTCTGCTGTACATGGGCAAGTTATGTAAGCTCTCTCTAAGCCTGTTTTCTTATCTGTTAGGTGGAAACAAAAATGGTACCAAGTGCATGGATTGTTGTTGAGATTAAGTGAGGAGCTGTAGGTAAAGTGCTTATCTGACAAGCAGAAAAGGCTCAATGCATTTTAAATAAGTAAATATATATTCTTGAGTAAAGAAGGGAGGAACCAGCCCAGCCAATGACTTTGTCTTCAAAACTGTCCTGCTTATCCCCTTGGAGGAACGAGCCAGAATTCTTTGGGATGTTGGCTCACTCCTTGGCTAGCAAGCCTGTAGATGTATTTTCCCTAGCCATTTCAGGCTGTATGCCTACCGAGGCCAAGTTACCTGGCTTGAAGGTGAGTATGGAGCTAGATACAAATGGCTGAAGCTGCCCAGGCAGCAAGCCACCGGCTTTCACCAAAGCCTTGGAAAATGAAAGTGGCCGTGATAACAAGGGTGGCCCTCTCTTCTTACCTTAGGGAGAGCAGACCCTACACTGCTCCTTATCATGAGATTCTGGGAATTTAGGCTTGCAGTTGTGTAGTGAGCTGGGAGCACAACTCTTTGAAGGCAGATTCTGTGCATGATTTCTTTGTGTAAAGTATCTTCTGTAAGTGGAAATATTCAGGGATATAAATTTGGGCAGCGAGGACTTTCCTCTTGTAAGATTGGGTGCGTTGGCAGGAGTGGAATCAGTGGGCACTGGCCCATTGAAAATAAATATGCTGTCTCTGATCTCTGGGTACCTCTGTTGGGTGACAAGCTCTACAGAAACAAAGGGAGTGGTGGCATAGCAGGGACTGTCCCTTGTGGGACTGTAGATGGCTAAGACTGTTACCATCTGCTCTTCTTGATTGAAATATTTAACAGGAGGTTGAAAACACAGAAGTTACTATGAAATTACCAGTTTTTTCCCGAACTTAATTTCTGTCAAGGTTGTGGAGGGGTTTGGAGACAGCCAGGAGATGGCGCCAGGGCTTGGTTCTGAATGGACCCTGGGCGCACCAAGGAAAGGAAAATGCTTAGTGTAGCTCCAGTCTTTGCTTTTGGGTGAAACTATTTCTCCGGAAATCTGAACAGAAAACCTGGCCTTGGCGTTCCTCGGGTTAAATTCTCTTCTCTTTTCATCCGACTAAGAATTGAGTTTCGTATCATGGTGCCCTACATTATCACTTAGCGATTCTCCATTAGAGGGTCACCTTGCTTCTGATATTGTCTCAGTACCCACACTAACATGAAACAGAATGCAGCCTGGAGAGCGATTTTGAATGAATAAGGTTGGAACGTTCCAGTATGTGCATGGAAAAAAAATAGTAGAGATCATGTTATTTGAGAAAGTAGTAGATGTTTTGGATTATGCTAGTTTTTTTCTTTTCAGACCCTCTTCACTGATCTGCTGCAGTCAGCCTAGAAACCAATAGAGCTGATGCCCGAGATTCCAGCACTTTCTACCAGGCAGTGTTTACACTTCAGGGCTGATTTCCTACTAAGATTAATATAAAAATAAACACCACAACATAAAAACTGCCTTCAGTGCTTGCTTCCTACATCCCAGCGCTGTGCTAAGCATGTGACACTCATCATCGCATTTAATTTTCTCAGTAATCTTCTGGGATATGTACTTTATGATCCCATTTTCCAGGCCAGAACACTGAAGCTTAGGTTCAAAAATTTGCCCAAAGTCATTCAACTAGTGAATAAGAGAGCAGGGACTGAAACGCAGGAAATCAGACTCGGGGTCCGTGTTGTTGTTCCCTGCACCTACTGAGACGGTTGGTGACTGTGGGCAATAACTGGATGCCCTGAAGGCAGTGCTCAGTGGTCCCAGGTAGCTCACCGTGCTGAGGGTACACAGACTCAGAGATGCGGGAGTTGCTTAAAGTTCTCTGGGGACTTAGCCCTGTGTCATGTCCTGTGGCTTCTTGCAATATAGCACAGAGACCCCACATTCTGAGACCTCACCATCTGAGCTCTGCTTCCCTCCCATCTCTCCCTCTTGGAGAGACGGGAGGCACCTTTCTCCAGGCACCTTTCTCTTTGTGGAATTTGCCCAGCCCGTTTCTACCTCAGGGCCTTTGCACCTGCTGACCCTCTGACTGGAGCTCTCTTCCTTCAAATCCTCACGGGGCTTGTTGTTTTTCCTCAGGAATCAGCACAGATGTGACCTCCTCTGAGATACTCTCATGACATCATCTAATGAGGTTTCTCTGCCCCAGGTCCCCCTTGTCCATGACTTTCTTTCATTCCCTTCATTGCACTTGTGATGATTTCTAATAATCTTCTCAACTGGTTGGTTGGTTGGTTTACCTGGTGTAGCGTGTTTCCCCTCATCAGAAGGTAAGCTCTGTGAGGCAGGAGTCCTGACAGTCTGTTCATTGCTGTATTCCTAGAATCTAGAATGTTCCAGATACAGAGGAGGTGCTTAAAAAATATTTATTGAATGAACATGGTGGGAGGATGTGACAAAGGCAGTAGGAGTTGTGGTCCCACTTGTCAGGAAGCTGGCAGTACAACTAGAGAGTCCCAGCTGACACAAAACCACCAATGGTCAATGCATGGCAAATCTGGAGGCAGCCTGGAATAGTGGTTAAAAAAATAGAGCCTGGGGCTTAACTGCCTGGGTTTAAATCCTGACTCTGGTACCCGCTAGCTGTGTGACCTTGGCCAAATTATTTCGTTCTTTTGTGCCTCATTTTCCTCATCAGTATCTTGAAGATTAATAATACTATTATTAATAATAATAATACCTCATGGGAGTGTTATGAGGATTAAATGAGTTAATATATGTGGTGTGCTTAGAATGGTGCCTGGCACACAGTGCTCTACAAGTATTTGTTAAATAAATAAAAATATAATCAAATAAAAACCTGTGGCTTTTGAAGTGCGGGAAAATAAACTGCTAGTGTGAGGGAAGGCCCTGCTTCTTGTAGGAGGCTGGATTTGGATCAAGGGAGACAGGGGAGCCTGAAGGGATGCTTGCATCTGCTCTGGTCCCTAATTTCTACATAGATATTTACTCAAGAAATATTTGTTGAGCATGAGCAAAAAGTGGTCGATAAACAATCTCTCCCACCTGTCCATCCTCCATTCCTTCAAATATTCTAGGAATTCACTATGTATAATGGGATTTGGGGAGGAGAACAATAATATTGTTTGGATTTATCACGCACAGTGATGCTTTAAAAAGAAAAACAAACCCACAGGCTCTTCCCCCTCTAGACAAGGTCTTTCCTGTCCCAGTCGAGATGCAGGCTCTGGGGTTTATCTCAGCTGGCTCTAGAATGACTCTACTTGAGAGAAATGCAAATTCCTCACTCTCTCCCCTGAATTAAATTCAACCAATGTGCATTAAGCACTAACTTCGTGCAAGGCAGGCATGCAGGGTGTAGAGAAGGTAATAAAAATGACACCCCTGACAACCTGAGCATCTAGAAGAAGTTTCAAATTAAAGTTGGGCCAGAGCCTGCAGTGCAGTTTGTGGGGAACAAAGGGGGCACCAATGTGGGGGCAGAGAGAAGGACAGACAGAAGCCATAGTCGCAGGTATGGACTTCATGCCACAGAGTAAAACGGGCTCACAGGTCCCAAGTGGCCGTGGCTCTAAAAGAGATAGTAGCATCTAATAATAGCAAGCACACTGAAAACAAAACAAGATGCTCATTTTAATATCAGAGGAGGGTGAGTTTTGGAGAAGGGCTTTGTGCATTTTCAACAAGGTGGGAGATAAATGGAAAGAAGCCTTCCTTCAGCTATAAAGAGAACATCAAAGCTTCTCTATCGATAGAAGGGAAATAATTACAGTGACATCACGAGAAGAATCAATGAACTCCCAACATAGAAGTCTGGGCCTGATTTATGAAATCTCGCCCATTCTCAACACATGGCCTCGGGACACAGTGGCAAATAATAACATTTAATTAAAACACATAAAACAAAAGCGTCAGTGACAGCACATGTCAAAGTCCATAAAATGATAATTTCTAAAGATTGTGCTTGCATGGGGTCTGGAGGGTCAGCATCAAGGAATTCCACAACAAAGGGCCTTTGTGAAAGGAAGCAGTCTTCCATTTTCTGAAGCTGGAGTCAGAGACCTTGGAGAGCCTCCAGCTCAAAACCCTCACTATGCAGAAGATAAACTGAGGCCCAGAGAATGGAGAGTTTCATCATATAATTAGTAGTAGGAGAATAATCTGAGTTTCAGACTGCTGTTCTGCATTCCCTGGACACACTTTCTTTGAGTACCAGAGTTATTGGCAGGAGTGCCCTCCCTCACTTTAGGGGGGTGGTGCCCAGATACCACCCTATGCCAAAGCCAGTGAGAGCAATTCACCACCAGTGGCACAGGTGCCTCTAAATCTTCTTACAGCACAAGACATCTTCCATGCCTGACTGCATCTCAACAAAGGTTTTTAACTGGCAACCTGCAGTGTGACAATCCTGAGTAGAATTGCTTCCTTGTGCCTGCAGGTCCCCTCCCTGTCTCTTGGAATTGGGCTGAGCACTCAAAACGTCAGCCTCACAATCCACTCTCTCTTCCTGAGATGGCTTCTTGGAGGGCAAGGCAAATACAACAAATTATCTTAATCTATTTAGAACATAATACGATTCTGCAATAAATAAAATTTTCTTTTCATCCAGATCAGATCACTTAGATAAAATGTTAGAAACCTGAGCAGGTTGTGTGGGGTTAGGATTATGTGGGGTTTCCATCAATTCCATCTCTTGGTCTAAAATTTGGGCACAGAGTTCTGAAAACCCTAACTTTTTTTTTTTTTTTTGCGGTACGCGGGCCTCTCACTGCTGTGGCCTCTCCCGTTGTGGAGCACAGGCTCCGGACGCGCAGGCTCAGCGGCCATGGCTCACGGGCCCAGCCGCTCCGCGGCATGTGGGATCCTCCCGGACCAGGGCACGAACCCATGTTCCCTGCAGCGGCAGGCGGACTCTCAACCACTGCGCCACCAGGGAAGCCCTGAAAACTCTACCTTTTTAAGAATTTGCTTGGCATTGATATCTTTGACTAAAATGGAAAATGGGGTATGCCTCAAGTCTTAATGGCATTTGTACACTTTGATTGGTGAGTCTTATCAAGCAGCAACAGTGAAGAACAATAGTTGGGGTTGCAGAAATGTGGGATTGGGGTGGTCGTGGAAATATAGACTCTAGGATGATGATTTCTGCTCAGTACCAGATTTCATCCGAAAATGCCAACCTTACCATTGCTCCCAGACCAGAGAATAGGTATTTCTTCAGTGGCCTGTGCTCTTCTGGTTATCTGATTCTCCTGAAGGCTTACTGAAGGCTTACTGAGTTCAGGTATTAGGTGGAGGGTGTTTCCACGCAGGCAACCTTACAACATGGGCAAATAGACATCTCCTTTTAAGAGCTGGTAGAGTAGTGACCATGGAAAACTAGGAAATGCTTGGCAAATCCTGTCTAAATCAGGAGTTCCCCTAAACTTTCTAAATGAAAGGAGCTTAGGGTACTGATCTGGTTCTAAGTGGGGCAGCTGGGGAGCTGTTCTGCAGTAGAGCTTGCCTAATAATTTAAACTGTCATTTGATAGAAACTTACTTTGTAGCAGGTGTGATTCATTTAATTCTCAAAACAATCCTATGGCAGATATTCTATTGTCAATCCTACTGTTCTAATTTCCATTTGGGACACTGTAGCTTGCCCCAGGTCATAGACAAGTGGTAAAGAAAGGACTCAAGTTAGTGTAGGCTTACTCCATAATCTGTGTGCCTGGCCACTATACCCCCTGCCTTTCAGTTGCAAGCGTATCTGTCTATCACTTAGATGATACACTTGTTTGGGGGGGCTGATGGAGATTATGGGCATCAGAAAGTTTTTCTACCCAGGCCACTTGTATGAAGGTTTTGAGATGCAGGTACTTACCCTGGAAAGCTTTGTCTGTAGCTGAAAACAGGATGAATCCAAAGCAATTCTGCTGGTAAACTGAGGATCTGCGGGAGCTGTTGGTGATGAAAACAAGGAGAAGAGCTACGTGACTAAATCCTATCGCCTAGAAATGAGCTAATAGCACGGGCGCTGTCCACCAAAGAGGTAGAAGCTAGCTGGCAGGGAACCTGGTGGTAGGGGAAAGTGGTGAGTTCCTAGTAAGACAAAGTATTTTGAGGGTACCATGCAGGTACTTTGTTCAGGGGCAATCAAAAGGCCAATTAAAGTTGCCCCTGTCATTGCTTCATTAATTTTAGAGTGAAGAGAATATTTGTGGCTAGTACTGGAGAGAAATCACCAATGGCTAAAAAAAGTAATCAGCTAAACAGCTTTTGTTATCAGGATAGCTAGTAGACCTGGAATGGCAGATAAGCTTTCAGGGGGTTACATCAGATTTGGAGATTCATGGATTTAGTTCTATTCAAGTTCAAGGAGAGAATCCCCTCTGAGTCAATCAGCCATTGAAAAGAGTTGGTTGGTGAGAAAAATACTTAATCATACATCTGCCCAAATGTTTTAATTATTAAAGTGGTATATGTCAAAAAACCACTGCAAAAAAAAAATTCCTTCATTTATTCTACAGACATTTTTTTAAAAGTATCTGCTCTTTTCTGGGGATGGTTGAGGCACTTGGGATACAGCAGTGAGCAAAACAGACAAAGCTACCTGTCTTTGAGGAGCTCACATTCCAGCAGTGGAGGCAGATAGTAAATGTAACGATTAAGTAAAGGGCACAGCTATTGTGTTTGAAGTTGATAAGTGCTATGGAAAAAATCGGAACAGGGAAAGGAGGAGAGTTGGGGGCAGGGCAAGGGGTAGAGTTCTCATTTGAAAGGATGGTTGGGGTAGACATCAGTGAGACACTGCTTCAGGCAGAGGCAATGGCCAGTGCAAAAGTCCCCAGTGCCAAGGAGAGAGTGGGTAAGGGAGAGAGTAGAAAATGTGAGATTAGAGCAGTGATAGGGACCAGATCATGAGTGAAATGAGAGGCCACTGGAAGGTTTTGATCAGAGACATAAGATAACCTGACTCTATATTTTAAAAGGTTTACTCTAGCAGCTGTGTAAGGAATAGACTGTGGGGGGCAAGGGTAAAATCAGGGAGACCACATAGGAGGCTCATATGATAATCCAGGTTAGAGAGGATGGTGGTCTGGACCAGGCTGGTAGCAGTAGAGATGGTGAGAATTGCTGGGATTCTGAATATTCTTGGAGTTAGAGCCAACATGAGTTCTGATGGACTAGATGTGGGGATATATATGAAAGAGAAGAGTCAAAAGTGACTCCAGGTTTTTTGGCTCAAGCAGTCGGAAGAATGGATCCGCCTTCAGCTGTGATGGGAAAGACTGTACGTGGAGCAGAGTTTTGAGGGGCACATCGATAGTTCAGTTTTGGATGTGTTAAGTTTGAGACATTGAAATGAAGATGGTAAGTAGGCAGTTGGGAGTATGGATCTGAGTTCAGGAGTGAGGCTGAGCTGAGTTACTGGTTACAATACTGAATCCTTTTTATCTAATAACAACATTTGTCTCTTCATTTATTGAAGATTTCTTTTATATGCTTGTCTTGATTTTTATTTATATATAGAACAACCTCGTTATTAAAGACTGCTTCCACACCAATGCCTGTGGTGAGCATGTGTGCACATGGGGCACAAATAGTCTCATTCTCTGGGCCTAGGTCTGAAGTGTTCATCTGTAGTTTTCGTCCAAACATCCTTCTTCTTTTTCACCACTTCTCTTATCTTGTTCCTGCCAGGTCTCTGACTATATAAAGGAACCATTAAGCACTTGCTGTGATTCCGTGTAAATTTTTGCCTAAGGTTGTTCCTATTTCTGGGAGATGTAAACAGGAGATGCGCTATTGAATGTTTGGTACCGGGCCATTTTTAAGGATTTTGATTGAGTGTCCAAAAAAAAAAAAAAAAAACACATGCCCACAACTTTTAAGAAAGGCATTGATAGAAGCTGAAAGTTCTTCAGCTTTCTAAGAAAGAAAAGACCAACTTCTTTTCCAACATTGGTTAGTGCTGTTAAAATGGTTTTCCCATCTTGTGTCAATGCTGATGTGGTTATTTTGATGCAGACATCTTGACCCAGGGCTGTTTTGACCCACTAAAAGCAGA
This sequence comes from Stenella coeruleoalba, assembly GCF_951394435.1. NCBI lineage: Eukaryota > Metazoa > Chordata > Mammalia > Artiodactyla > Delphinidae > Stenella > Stenella coeruleoalba. The sequence continues at coordinate 55,863,366 of NC_137148.1, forward strand.
TGGAAAAAGGACAGAGCAATTCCACTTCTGTGAATTCTTTCTGCAGATATACTTGCACAGATGCCAGATGAATTTTGTACAAGGTTATTCACTGCAGCCCCATTTATAATAACAGAATATTAGAAGCAACACAAATGTTCATCAACAGAGAATTAGTTAATCATAATATATCCATACAATGAAATACTTTACAACTATAAAAAAGAATGAGCAGAACAGTGTACATAGCATGCTACATTTTGTTTAAAAAGGTTGAGGGTGCATAATATTTATTCACGGCATATGCATAAAGAAACTCTAGGAATTCACAACAAAACAATAGCAGTTGCCTGGATGATAGGAAACAGGCAACTGATAGGAAAAGAAGTCAGGAGTGGTGAGGAGACTTTTAACTGTGGACCTTTAAAGGTTTTTAAAAAATCTTTGAACCATAAGAATGCATTGCCTATTTAAGTTAAAGAAATGTCCATGTAATATACACAACAGATAACTTCACCCCATCTCAGACCCGCTACCTCGTGCCTAATGCTATTCCAGCCTGAATAACTTCTCTGAACTTTGCCCTTTACTGGAGGGAAATCTGTTTTGCATACTACTTTGGTGATTAAAAACAGAGTACAGTTGTTAGGAATATCTATTAGTTCACGATGCCAGCTCTTTCTCCTAGCAGCTCAACAGAAATGTGAAATATGAAACTAAATTGCTCCCCAGATTAAGAAAGGTCTGAGAGTTTGGTGCAAGATTTTATCCATTCACATAATTCACTCTGCCAACAAGTAGACCTTCTACTGTGCCAGCCCATTTGCTGTGTTTAGGTAGATTACACCAGTGATGAGTGAGGAGGATTGATGGGAGAGTCCCCAGCTTGGTGGCGGGGCATGGGGCTAAGAGGCTGCTGCAGATGAGGGTCTGCACTGGGAGCAGAAGAGAGGGGGAGTCGAGTGAGGACTCTCTGGGTGCCTCTGTCACTGAGACTGTTAGGATGGCCTGTCCTGCTACTGCTGGCAGGCTCAGAGAGGAACCGTTCATCCGACCTTGCACGATCTCTGTTCTCTGTTGTCTGAAATGGACTTCACCTTCAAAGATGTCAGAAGCAGATAAATCAGGCAAAATAGCAGGAGGAACTTCTGTTTTTTCCAGAGGGCATAATGCTGACTGCAAACTCTCATTACAAAGTGACTTATTGACTACATGTGTTTTGTTGTGTTGTACCCTTTCAGCTCAAAGGTATATTAAGGTGATAAAAATGAACAGCCCTCACTTTTCTGTTAAATAGTTTGAACTGATAAATACCAGGGTCAGGAGGAATGGAGGGAGTTGCAGAGGACACAGGCAGGTTTTTTGTTTTTTGGGGGATAGGTCTTTTCAGGGTATCTTAGCTACAAAGAGTCTTGGAAATTTCGGAAGTAAAACAATGATATAATTCTGGCTTCTTGGGTTCTTTGCTACACCAGAGAGAATCTTCTCTGGGATGGATGAAGTTGTCTTATGTATAGAAAAATTAGGTCTCAGCGTATTTTAATTTTGGGGTATACGACTATCTCAAAACTGATGGCTGATATCCCACCATTAGCAAAAGCACTTTTTGGGGGTGATACTGCTCCTAATTAAAATACAGTCATGGGTACCTCATAAGCTGTTGTCAATTATCGACATTTGGTCAAGGCTTAGTTTCCTAGGACCCAGCTGGGTGGTGCAATACAGAGGATGAGACCTGGCACATGGACAGTGATGGAGAGAGCAGGCCCTAGTTAGTGGCTGGGGTATGGGTTAGGTGGGACGGTGAAGGGGCTGGGCAGGGGGTTCTGAACCATGGGGTGGGGGCTGAGCCTTGCGCTGGGAGAGGAACAGAGCGTACAGAGAACAGGAAAAGGTGAGGTGGGAGGGTTGCTGGAAAGGGGCGGGACAGGATCTAAGGCAGATTTCACCTGCTTCCTAATATTGTCAGGGACTAAGCCTGCTCTGTATTTGGCATAGGGAAGTCTGCATCAAAAGGGGAAGGCAGGGAATTCCCCGGCAGTCCAGTGGTTAGGACTCGGTGCTTTCACTGACGAGGACCTGGGTTTGAATTCCTGGTCAGGGAACTAAGATCCCACAAGCTGCGTGGCCAAGAAAAAACCGGGAGGAGGGAGGCAAAAGCTCAATACACACTTTCACATTGCTGCTTCTGTTGTTCATTGAGGTTTCCTACAGAGACCTTGTTTACTTGGCTGACTGGTATTGTCATTAGAGATCTTTGAATATTGAAGTAATTAAGAACTGCAACTCAGGACAGACACACTTAATATTCTTTTTTTTAAAAAAAATTAATTTATTTTATTTATTTATTTTTGGCAGCATTTGGTTTTCATTGCTGCACGGGGGCTTTCTCTAGTTGTGGTGAGCAGGGGCTATACTTTGTTGTGGTGCACGGGCTTCTCATTGCGGTGGCTTCTCTTGTTGTGGAGCACAGGCTTCAGTAGTTGTGGCACACGGGCTCAGTAGTTGTGGTACACGGGCTTAGTTGCTCCGTGGCATGTGGGATCTTCCCGGACCAGGGCTTGAACCTGTGTCCCCTGCATTGGCAGGCGGATTCTTAGCCACTGCGCCACCAGGGAAGTCCCACACTTAATATTCTTGAGGCACAGTGCAATCTTAGAGATGCTCACTTATTTGAGAAATCACGTGGGTGATTTTGTCACATCTTGGTGCATCTCACCTACGCTGTAACTAAGGATTAGGGTTGTAGCTATCTCTGAGGTATGGAAAACTCAGCCAATTATTTTCTACGATTTGATATTACAGTGTTATTCCATGTGTATAAACACCATGTGTTCATGTTTGGAGAAAGAATGATCTTTTCCCTTTAACAAAGGGCTCTCTCATGGCAGTGGTGACAAAGTGGCAAGCAATCAGTAGGTGTTGTTTGAGGAACGACTACCTTGGCTTTTATTTTGAAATCATTATTTTCATTTTTACATCAAGGCTAGAAAACAGTGCATAACTTATTATTTTTTTTTTTTTGCGGTACGTGGGCCTCTCACTGTTGTGGCCTCTCCCGTTGTGGAGCACAGGCTCCGGACGCGCAGGCTCAGCAGCCATGGCTCACGGGCCCAGCCGCTCCGCGGCATGTGGGATCTTCCCGGACCGGGGCACGAACCCGTGTCCCCTGCATCAGCAGGTGGACTCCCAACCACTGCGCCACCAGGGAAGCCCCATAACTTTTGATTAGTATCACAATAGTATTTAAATATGTAGTTCTGCCTGCAAAATTGTATGCTACACAGGGAGCGAATCCATCCGTCTGTGCCTCCCTCCCTCCATCCATTCAACGTGTACTCAGTGAGCGGATTACATTGCATATGTGCTGGGCATTTGGGATGTGGTGATGGGCAAGCACAGACCCAGTCCCAGCCTTCGACAGGCTTACATTCAGTGGGGGAGACAGATGTTAGTCAAATAAACACAAAAATACATGTATGGTTTTTGAAAAAAAATAAATGTATGGTTTCAAATTATAGTAAGTGCCATGAAAAATAGGCGCATAGTTGTATGAAAGCATATAATAAGGAAAGAGATGTTTAAACTGAGATCTGAAGAATGGCTAGGAATTAACCAGGTGAAAATTGCTGGGAGGTGGGGAGGGAGGGTGAAAAGAACATTCCAGACAAAAAGGAATTTGAGAAATTTGAAGACCAGTGTTTCCAGAGAGCAAGTCTTTGTCTGTGACTTTGGCTGTGCCACTGAATTTGATTGTGTTTTCGGTTTTTTATTTGAAAAATGAAGGTTCTGATACTGGCTCCCTATCATGATAAATAGCAACTGTCCCATCATTAATGAAGAAGCGAGCAGCCATTTGAGTTCTAAAGTGAAAGGTGCTGGAATGGTATAAACCCTGCCAAACCTACATCCAAAGGAGAAAAAAATTAATACCTTGGCATTCTCCTCAGCTTTAGGCATGCAAGTAGGTGATGAAGATTCTCTAATGACGTTTCGGTTTGTGATGAAATCACAATTGAATTTTTCTGCAGTTCAGAACTCAGTTCCTCTAAAGCTGAATTGTGAGCTTCATCTGCTGGTCTCCCATCTGACCAGATGGGTTGAGTCATCACCAGGCCCACACTGGTTAAGCCCATTATACTTTAACATACAGATGAGGATTTTGCTCTTTAAAAGATAATTGCTCAGGAAACCAAAACAATTCACCCCTATTACCTTGTTTAAAAAGAAGCAGTTTTTTTTTTCTTTTTTTTTATGCTGAGATTTATCTGAATAGACATTTCTAGCCAGATGAGTGATGTATATTGGGCTAATTGGATTTTGCCAGGAGACCATTTGGAAGGCAGGTCAGAGGCCAGCCTGTGTGCATGCATCCAGGAGGTGACTGAGGCTCTCCTCCTGCGAACTGCAGATTATCACACACAGTCGAGGGCCTGGTTGATTTGGGTCCAGGTGAGTAAGTCGCGGAAATGAGCCCCGATGCAAATGAAAACAGGTGTGCGTTTCACCAAGGAGGCACCTCTAGGGTGGAAAAAGGGCTGAATTCAGTTGGTAGAGGCTCACCTTTCTGTCTGTGATGGGGGCCAGCAGGGCCCATGGAGGTGGCCCCGGGTGATGTCAGTATCACCCTGATTCTGCCGTGGGAGTAATCAGGCAAGGCCGCCAGCTCCCTCAGCTGGAAACAGTTACTCCCCATCTGGGTTGAATTACCCTCCTGAAATGCAGCTCTGAGCCGGCCCTCCCTGCCCACTGGAGGGAGAGATCCATCGCCCACGAGTGTGTGCTCGCCCCTGTAAGCAAGCAGAGATGTGGGCCACGGCTACTTCAATCTCTGCACCTCAGCCTCCCAGCCAATGAACTCCGGGAGCTTTTGGCCAAGTGAATCAAGGGCAGGAAACAGGCTAATCACAGATGTGAAGGGAGATAAAACCATGGCTCTTTTGAACCCAGAAGCAGCCATGAACCCAGGGTAATAGCACAAGGTATGTTTTTGTTTCTTTTTCCTAACCATGTTTGCCTTCTAGTTTCTATCAGATAATAAATAGTTCAGTTGACTATAAAGATTTGGGGCTTTAAAAATAATTTTCCTTGATGGCTAGGTTGGGAAATGAGAAACCACCCTTCTGTGGGTTGCTGTAGCTCAGGCTGATTTTTGGAGTGGTCTGGGTGCTGGATTAGGTTTATGCTAAACTAAGCCCAGAGGCTGTATCAGTACTGTCGCTCGGCATGGGCTCACCATCACAAATTTGTGGGCATCTCCCTCTGACTTATGGCACTGTGGGAACTGATTTCTACCTTGTACTTAGAGTACTACCATGTAAGAATATCTTGAACAGGAAATCTTTCCTTCCGTTCGCGGTGTGGCTCCGAGTGAGCTCTGAGTCATGTGGGCATTCAAATCTTAGCTTCACCCTGACTGGCTGTAGGGACTTAGACAAGTTACTGCTTTAACTCTGTTTCCTCATCTGTAAAATGGGGATAGTGGCAATTATCTTGTTTTGAGAATTAAGTAACATTATAAATGTACTTTTGCTTGTGGCTGGCTGGGGGAGCCGGGCCTGTTGCCATTGTCCGTGCTGCTGGTTGGGATGGGTCGTTTTCTCTCTCTCCCAAGATTTAAGTTCAAGGGGCTAGGATCAGGAAAAAGGAAGCCCATTTCAGCTTCTAGCCTAAGATGTGTTCTCTATGCAGCTATGACCAAGTTTTTTGCTGGGTTATTATAGCCTGCCTGGTCATCGATGGCTGAGTATTTGATTTTTATGTATCTAGTGGTGTTTGTGTAGGCAACTCATCTGCCAAGTCCCCAGAGGGGAGGAGGGTGAGTGGCATCTTGAGTTTCAGCTCTATAACCATACATTTAAGAACTGTTCCACTCAGTACTCAATTTGGCGTCTGATAATCAGGAATGCTTCTTTCCACCTGGTAGTTTTCACTGTTTGGCAACGGTGGCAGAGAAAAAGCTATGTGTTCATCAAATCCATTTTCATGTGCCTCCTCTGGGCACATGGGAAATTATGCTTCCCAACCCCTTGATGTTTAGAGGGGGCCTCGTGACTAGTTGAGGCCAATGAAATGTGACATGTCACTGCCTGGCTGAGATAGGGAAAAACTCCTTTATGATACTGTAGCTTCTCTTCCTCTACCGTAGTGAGTGTGGAGGGCTCACGTTCCAGCTACAAAACAGTGGGGATTCTATCTGCCTGGAACCCCAGGTCATGCCTTGGAGGGGAGCTGCTCTTGAGAGCTGACAGACACTCAGAGAGGACTTTGTGAGAAATGAACCTTGGTTGGGTTAAGTCACTGAGATTTTTGTTGCTGCAGCAGAGTCTAGCCTATTCTGACTGACACAGCAATCTGTTTACTTGCTAACATTACTTATACTACTTTCCTGGCCCTATGGCACCCACTCTTTTTCATACCTAGGAATTCTTCAGCTGAAAGGTAGGATACCTCATAACCAGTTCCTGACTGCTCACTGCTGATTCCACTGAAGGATTTTCAGGAACTAAGTGGAGGGTAGTAAATATTCTACTGCTAGGCCTTGCTTTAAAACAAAAAAGGAAGAAAAGGGAATGTATTTCAGAATATATTTCAGACATGTCTGCTTAATTTTGTGTCAATGGCTGAATTTTCCTAACTCTGGTTGTGACAAATACCTGAAGCCCTCCTGTCAGAGGATTTAGCTTCTGTGGGGTCATGGGTAATCTCATTAAAGAGATTTTGATGATTGAAACCACCGCATCAAGCAGTGTAATCACTAGAATCCCGCCTGCCTTCTTTCCTCACTAGTTTAGAAGATACCCCACTGCTTTTGAAAAACAAATTGTTCTCCAGCCCTTCCACTTCCTTTCATCATAAGGGAAACTTGGGGGAAAGTATTTATGATCACAGAAAATGGAAATAGAAAGCTATTACAATTTTCTCAGCTTAAAACTGTATTAGTCTGCAAGGGTTGCCATATCAAGATACCACCGACTGGGTGGCTTAAACTGTAGAAATATATTTTCTCACAGTTCTGAAGGCCGTAAGTCCAAGATCAAGGTGCTGTCAGGTTTGGTGTCTGGTGAGGCTTGTAGATGCCGCCTTCTTGCTATGTCCTCACATGGCTTTTTCTCTGTGCTTGTGTGGAGCGAGAGATCTCTGGTGTCTCTCCTTCTTACAAGGACACCGGCCCTATCAGATGAGGCTCCACCCTCAGGACCTCATTTAATTTTTATTACTTCCTGATAGGCCCAGTTGTAACCAAGCAAGGGCTCATGTGCCCTTAGCACAGAAAGCTGAACGCTGGCCGTGGGTGTTTACAGCAAAGTAAGGGCTTATTGCAGGGTGTCAATCAAGGGAGTGGGAGACAAGCCTCAGATCCACTCCAACTTGGTCTTTGAGTTTGGGGTGTTTTTAAAGGGGAAGAACAAAGAAGCTGAAATTAATCATTGTCTTGTGACATTTCTGTGACATTTATTTATTTTTATTGAAGTATAGTCGATTTATAACGTTGTGTTAATTTCTGGTGTACAGCAAACTGATTCCGTTATACGTATATATATTTGTATTTCAGATTTTTCATTATATTACAAGATATTGAATATAGTTCCCTGTGCTATATAGTAGGACCTTATTGTTTATTTTATATATAGTGGTTTGTATCTGCTAATCCCAAACTCCTAATTTATCCCTTCCCACCCCTTTCCCCTTTGGAGGCCATAAATCTGTTTTCTATGTCTGTGACATTTCTTAATCATAGTTTCAGCAGTCAGGATGTCTTCAGTTTACAATTCTCTGGCCAGGTGGTCCACGGCTTGGGGGCCCTGTTAGCTCATCGTGCCCTGGAGAAACCATCTACGTTTGTACCTTAATGATGATATCTGCAACAGCAATTTTAGTCATCTGACTCTGGTTGATTAGTGCTCAGTTAACACAGGATTGAGGTCAGAGGGGACAAGAAAGGGAATAAAGTTTTGGATGGAGAGATTAATCATAAACTTGATAAGAGAACTCAGTTTGAGGGGGACTCAGTTTCACCATCTCCAAATAGTCCCATTGGGGTTAGGGCTTCCACATATGAATTTTGGGAGGACAAAATTCAGTCTTTAACAGAACTGATTTGAGTAACCAAACTTTAATAATTAGGTTGCTTGTCTTCTGTCGCTTTAGTGGCTTTAGATGCTGTGTGTAATGTGGGGACACTGAGGAGAACAGGAAGGTATCTTGGTGTCTGGAAACTGCCTGACACATCAGGGAGGTTAGCCTCACCTGTGTGAAGGAGGTATTTCCTCCCCCTGCCCACCTTCCAAAGGCTTCCAGTGTTGCCCATGTGTTCTTCAAGTATGGAAGGAGATGACAGCCCTCTCTCACCATCCATTGCTCACACTGTAGTCAGATGAAATTCTCAAATGTAGACCTAAGAAATGTACTCCCCAGCCTGAAATCCTTCAGTGATTTCCCTTTGTCCTCAGGATAAAACACAATCTTTAATACAGCTTGCCCACCATGGTGTCTCCTGTACCTAGCATAATAGCACATACCCACAAATGCTCAGTGAGCAAATCAATGATGCACCCAACACTGTGCAATGATGCACAGTCTTCAGTATGGGGCATCCCCTGTTGGCTCTGAGGTTAGCAGGCAGCTTGACAATGTTGGGCAAAGGCCCTAAACCCCATGTGGTCTGAGCCTGGGCTCATCAGCTAGTCAACTGACAATCTGTGGGCAGATCGGATAGAAGCACACAGTCTTTGGCTCCATTCAGAAATGTATAGACTGGTGGGGTCCACTCACTGCAAAAGGCTGTCAAGCCATTGCTGATGGGCTCATTGTAGATAAGATTTACAAGGATGGATGGGGTACTTAGTGCCTATACGGGCTGAGTTCTTCTCTGCCCATAAGGTATAATTAACCCAGGCACCACCACTTACCTGGTTAAATACCCAGTCGCAAGTATAACAATTCAAAGGACGTAAACAACCTCTAAAATGATGGCAGATGTCACTGTGTCACTGCCTGTAACTTTCTCCTTTAGTTTTGTTTCTGAAAAATAGCATTAAAAGTGTTACGGGTTTAAGATTAAAAAGAAAAATCTGAGAGCTTCTACCCTGAAACATCCTCTTTGAGATTTATATTGGGAGACAAAGCTTTTCTCTTCTAAAGACATTTGTCTGATCTGTTTTGTCCTAGTTACTTAAATACCTTTGGATCTGTTTTCCCATGTAGGAGTAGAGTGTGGGTGGGATTAGGTCTGATTTGGCCTTGATGGGAATGATATGTGCATAAGGGGAGGAGGAAAGATCTCTCCATGGGTGGCTGGAGGCTGGCAGCAAACCCTGAAGTCCCCTTTAACCATCAGCTATCAGACACATCGTGCCTTTTCTCTGTTTGACTGTAAGGTTGTCATGAGACCTCTTATTAAGATGTTTACAAAGTTTTGCTTTTGTACTCTCCTGCTCACATCTGGGGCTTGTGACTCTGGTTCTTAGAGGGGTCTCCTTCCGCTCAGGTAGCTGATCCCAGGGAGTAGGGCACTTGACTTTCTTTTCTGATCCCAACCCTTAGGCTGCCCCAGGCTCCGTCAGCTAAGGGAGCTCTTCCCTCTGGTTACTGGTTACTCTCTTTGTTTTTGTAAATTCTCAAACTTCCTTTTTATGAGCTACTTCTCAGCCCTTTGCAGATGCCTCGCATTTATTCAGAACTTAAGGAGATCCTCATAAGGGAAGCAGTGTTGACCCCACCTTGGAGGAACAGGGAGAAGGGAGGCCAGTCCACAGAGAGGTGGGATGTAAGATCCAGGTGACCCAGGAGGCAGTTGCAGACCCAGGCAAGGGGCCCAGGGCTAGCCCAGTTCAGTTGTTCATCTCAGCCATTTACTCGTTTCTTTCTCCCCCAAATCACTCTGAAGGTTGTAATTTGGGCTCAACTCTAATCTCCTGTGAGTTCTTCTCTTCTAAAGCTATGTGAGACCTGGGACCCAGAGTTAAATCCAATCAGCTGGAGGCACCTGAGGTACTTATTTGGCTTAGACTTCTGACATGCATACTCATGCCAAATATCGAATAATTTTTTCTGCTTTTTCTTCTTTTTTCCAATCCAATCCAGGTTTTTTCCCAAGACTAGTTCCAGTGTAACTCCCCCCGGCATGGATTTCTTTATTCTTAAGGTCAGGGACCGATTTAGAATTTCACTGTTCTTTTCTGGTTTTAGTGGGGTGATGTAATAATCTCTTGATTCCTCAAGGACAGGGATCATGTCTTCTTTTACTTCTCACTTGCCTGTAATAACTAGAACAATTCTAGACAAATTAAGTGCTCAGTGAGTAAGTCTGCATTTTTTTGTCCTGGGGATAATTTTTATTTTGAGAGCAGTTTGGATATAAAAGGGCCAGTTGAAAAATGTGATACAAACTTCAACAGCCGTGGGGCTTATGGGCTGGAGTCATCTGACTCATTCTGACATCTCCGATGCTCTGTTTGCATATCTCCTTCCTACTGGTGAAGATACTAAATCATGGTGAAGGTTTGGGTTTTACCACAAATTCTGTTATGATTTTTTTTTTTTTGGTACGCGGGCCTCTCACTGTTGTGGCCTCTCCCCTTGCAGAGCACAGGCTCTGGACGCGCAGACTCATGGACCATGGCTCACGGGCCCAGCCGCTCCGTGGCATGTGGGATCCTCCCGGAGCGGGACACGAACCTGCGTCCCCTGCATCGGCAGGCGGACTCTCAACCACTGTGCCACCAGGGAAGCCCTCTGTTATGATATTTATTCATTGGAACATTTAAAAGCAGAATTCAGAATAAGCTTCATCCATATTTATTTAAAATACAGATTCTCAGGTTCTATCCCAGACCATCGGAGGCTTGAAATGACCTTTCCAGGTAGACTTATAATGCACATTAAAGTCCAAAAATAAACATTGTTATATGGGATGTTCAATGCTGATTTTTTTTTTTTTATACAGCAGGTCCTTATTAGTCATCCATTTTATACACATCAGTGTATACTTGTCAGTCCCAATCTCCCAATTCATCACACCACAACCCCCCCCCCCGACGCTTTCCCCCCTTGGTGTCCATACGTTTGGTCTCTACATCTGTGTCTCAATTTCTGCCCTGCAAACCGGTTCATCTGTACCCTTTTTCTAGGCTCCACATATATGCGTTAATATACAATATTTGTTTTTCTCTTTCTGACTTACTTCACTCTGTATGACACTCTCTAGATCCTTCCACGTCTCAACAAATGACCCAATTTCGTTCCTTTTTATGGCTGAGTAATATTCCATTGTATATATGTACCACATCTTCTTTATCCATTCGTCTGTCGATGGACATTTAGGTTGCTTCCATGACCTGGCTATTGTAAATAGTGCTGCAATGAACATTGGGGTGCATGTGTCCTTTTGCATTATGGTTTTCTCTAGGTATATGCTCAGTAGTGGGATTGCTGGATCATAAGGTAATTCTAGTTTTAGTTTTTTAAGGAACCGCTGTACTGTTCTCCACAGTGGTGGTATCAATTTACATTCCCACCAACAGGGCAAGAGGGTTCCCTTTTCTCCACACCCTCTCCAGCATTTGTTGTTTGTAGATTTTCTGATGATGCCCATTCTAACAGGTGTGAGGTGATACCTCATTGTAGTTTTGATATGCATTTCTCTAATAATTAGTGATGTTGAGCAGCTTTTCATGTGCTTCTTGGCCACCTGTATGTCTTCTTTGGAGAAGTGTCTATTTAGGTCTTCTGCCCATTTTTGGATTGGGTTGTTTGTTTTTTTAATATTGAGCTGCATGAGCTGTTTATATATTTTGGAGATTAATCCTTTGTCCGTTTATTCGTTGGCAAATATTTTCTCCCATTCTGAGGGTTGTCTTTTCGTTTTCTTTATGGTTTCCTTTGCTGTGCAAAAGCTTTTAAGTTTCATTAGGTGCCATTTGTTTATTTTTGTTTTTATTTCCATTACTCTACGAGGTGGATCAAAAAAGATCTTGCTGTGATTTATGTCAAAGAGTGTTCTACCTATGTTTTCCTCTAAGAGCTTTATAGTGTCCGATCTTATATTGAGATCTCTAATCCATTTTGAGTTTATTTTTGTGTATGGTGTTAGGGAGTGTTCTAATTTCATTCTTTTATATGTAGCTGTCCAGTTTTCTCAACACCACTTATTGAAGAGACTGTCTTTTCTCCATTGTATATCCCTGCCTCCTTTGTCGTAGATTAGTTGACCATAGGTGTGTGGGTTTATCTCTGGGCTTTCTGTCCTGTTCCATTGATCTATGTTTCTGTTTTTGTGCCAGTACCATATTGTCTTGATTACTGTAGCTTTATAATATAGTCTGAAGTCAGGGAGTCTGACTCCTCCAGCTCCATTTTTTTCCCTCAAGACTGCTTTGGCTATTCGGGGTCTTTTGTGTCTCCATACAAATCTTAAGAATTTTAGTTTTAGTTCTGTAAAAAATGCCATTGGTAATTTGATAGGGATTGCATTGAATCTGTAGATTGCTTTGGGTAGTGTAGTCATTTTCACAACATTGATTCTTCCAATCCAAGAACATGGTATATCTCTCCATCTGTTGGTATCATCTTTAATTTGTTTCATCAGTGTCTTATAGTTTTCTGCATTCAGGTCTTTTGTCTCCCTAGGTAGGTTTATTCCCAGGTATTTTATTCTTTTTGTTGCAGTGGTAAATGGGAATGTTTCCTTAATTTCTCTTTCAGATCTTTCATCGTTAATGTATAGGAATGCAAGAGCTTTCTGTACATTAATTTTGTATCCTGCAGCTTTACCAAATTCATTGATTAGCTCTAGTAGTTTTCTTGTGGCATGTTTAGGATTCTCTATGTATAGTATCATGTCATCTATACATCTCTATGTATAGTATCATGCCAAACAGTGGCAGTTTTACTTCTTCTTTTCCAATTTGTATTCATTTTAGTTCTTTTTTTCTCTGATTGCCATGGCTAGGTCTTCCAAAACTATGTTGAATAATAGTGGCAAGACTGGACATCCTTGTCTTGTTCCTGATCTTAGAGGAAATGCTTTCACCATTGAGAATGATGTTTGCTGTGGGTTTGTCATATATGGCCTTTATTATGTTGAGGTAGGTTCCCGGTATGCCCACTTTCTGGAGTGTTTTTATCATAAATGGGTGTTGAATTTTGTCAAAAGCTTTTTCTGCATCTATTGAGATGATCATATGGTTTTTGTTCTTCAACTTGTTAATATGGTGTATCACATTGATTGATTTGCGTATACTGAAGAATCCTTGCCTCCCTGGAATAAATCCCACTTGGTCATGGTGTATGATCCTTTTATTGTGTTGTTAGATTCTGTTTGCTAGTATTTTGTTGAGAATTTTTGCATCTATATTCATCAGTGATATTGGTCTGTAATTTTCTTTTTTTGTAGTACCTTTGTCTGGTTTTGGTATCAGGGTGATGGTGGCCTCAGAGAATGTGTTTGGGAGTGTTCCTTCCTCTGCAATTTTTGGAAGAGTTTGAGTAGGATGGGTGTTAGCTCTTCTCTAAGTGTTTGATAGAATTCACCTGTGAAGCCATATGGTCCTGGACTTTGTTGGAAAGTTTTTCATCACAGTTTCAATTTCATTACTTGTGATTGGTCTGTTCATATTTTCTATTTCTTCCTGGTTCAGTCTTGGGAGGTTATACCTTTCTAAGAATTTGTCCATTTTTTCTAGGTTGTCCATTTTATTGGCATACAGTTGCTTGTAGTAATCTCTTAGGATTCTTTGTATTTCTGCGGTGTCTGTTGTAACTTCTCCTTTTTCATTTCTAATTTTATTGATTTGAGTCCTCTCCCTCTTTTTCTTGATGAGTCTGGCTAATGGTTTATCAATTTTGTTTATCTTCTCAAACAACCATCTTTTACTTTTATTGATCTCTGCTATTGTTTTCTTTGTTTCTTTTTTATTTATTTCTGCTCTGATCTTTATGGTTTCTTTCCTTCTGGTAACTTTGTGTTTTGTTTGTTCTTCTTTCTCTACTTCTTTTAGGCGTAAGGTTAGATTGTTTATTTGAGATTATTCTTGTTTCTTGAGGTAGGCTTGTAGACCTATAAACTTCCCTCTTAGACCTGCTTTTGCTGCTTCCCATAGGTTTTGGATTGTTGTGTTTTCATTGTCATTTGTCTCTAGGTATTTTTTTCATTTCCTCTTTGATTTCTTCAGTGATCTCTTGGTTATCTAGTAATGTATTGTTTCGCCTCCATGTGTTTTTGTTTTTTACGTTTTTTTTCCCTGTAATTCATTTCTAATCTCATAGTGTTGTGGTCAGAAAAGATGCTTGCTATGATTTCAATTTTCTTAAATTTACTGAGGCTTGATTCGTGACCCAAGATGTGATCTATCCTGGAGAACGTTCCGTGCACACTTGGGAAGAACGTGTAATCTGCTGTTTTTGGATGGAATGTCCTATAAATATCAATTAAATCTATCTGGTCTATTGTGTCATTTAGAGCTTCTGTTTCCATATTTATTTTCATTTTGGATGATCTGTCCATTGGTGTAATGAGGTTTTAAAGTCCCCCAGTATGTGTTACTGTCGATTTTCTCTTTTAGAGCTGTTAGCAGGTGCCTTATATATTGAAGTGCTCCTATGTTGGCTGCATATATATTTATAATTGTTATATCTTCTTCTTGGATTGATCCCCTGATCATTATGTAGTGTCCTTCCTTGCCTCTTGTAACATTCTTTATTTTAAAGTCTATTTTATCTGATATGAGTATTGCTACTCCAGCTTTCTTTTATTTACATTTGCATGGAATATCTTTTTCCATCTCCTCACTTTCAGTCTGAATGTCTTCCTAGGTCTGAAGTGGGTCTCTTGTAGACAACATATATATGGGTCTTGTTTTTGTATCCATTCAGTGAGCCTGTGTCTTTTGGTTGGAGCATTTAATCCATTCACGCTTAGGGTAATTATTGATATGTGTGTGCCTGTGACCATTTTCTTAATTGTTTTGGGTTTGTTTTTGTAGGCCCTTTTCTTCTCTTGTGTTTCCCACTTAGAGAAGTTCCTTTAGCATTTGTTGTAGAGCTGGTTTGGTGAAGTCTCTTAGCTTTTGCTTGTCTGTAAAGCTTTTGATTTCTCCATAAAATCCGGATGAGAGGGCTTCCCTGGTGGTGCAGTGGTTGAGAGTCCACCTGCCGATGCAGGGGACACGGGTTCGTGCCCCGGTCCGGGAAGATCCCACATGCCGAGGAGCAGCTGGGCCCGTGAGCCATGGCCGCTGAGCCTGCGCGTCCGGAGCCTGTGTTCCACAATGGGAGAGGCCACAACAGTGAGAGGCCCGCGTACGGCAAAAAAAAAAAAAAAAAAAAAAAAAATTCCGGATGAGATCCTTGCTGGGTAGAGTAATCTTGGTTGTAGGTTCTTCCCTTTCACCACTTTAAGTATATCATGCCACTCCCTTCTGGCTTGTAGAGTTTCTGCTGAGAAATCAGCTGTTAACCTATGGGAGTTCCCTTGTATGTTATTTGTCGGTTTTCCCTTGCTGCTTTTAATATTTTTTCTTTGTCATTAACTTTTGCTAGTTGGATTACTATGTGTCTCGGCGTGTTTCTCCTCGGGTTTATCCTCTATGTGACTCTCTGCACTTCCTGGACTTGGGTGGCTATTTCCTTTCCCATGTTAGGGAAATTTTTGACTATAATCTCTTCAAATATTTTCTCTGGTACTTTCTCTCTCTCTTCTCCTTCTGGGACCCCTATAATGCAAATGTTGTTGCACTTAATGTTGTCCCAGAGGTCTCTTGGGCTGTCTTCATTTCTTTTCATTCTTTTGTCTTTATTCTGAATTCCACCATTCTGTCTTCCAGGTCACTTATCCGTTCTTCTGCCTCAGTTATTCTGCTATTGATTCCTTCTAATGTAGTTTTCATTTCAGTTATTGTATTGTTCATCTCTGTTTGTTTGTTCTTTAATTCTTCTAGATTTTTATTAAACATTTCTTGCATCTTCTCGATCTTTGCCTCCATTCTTTTTCCGACGTCCTGGATCATCTTCACTATCATTATTTTGAATTCTTTTTCTGGAAGGTTGCCTATCTCCACTTCATTTAGTCGTTTTTCTGGGGTTTTATCTTGTTCCTTCATCTGGTACATAGCCCTCTGCCTTTTCATCTTGTCTGTCTTTCTGTGAATGTGGTTTTTGTTCCACAGGCTGCAGGATTGTAGTTCTTCTTGCTTCTGCTGTCTGCTCTCTGGTGGATGAGGCTATCTAAGAGGCTTATGCAAGTTTACTGATGGGAGGGACTGGTGGTGGGAGAGCTGACTGTTGCTGTGGTGGGCGGAGCTCAGTAAAACCTTAATCCAGCTTGACTGCTGATGGGTTCCCTCCCTGTTGGTTGTTTGGCCTGAGGCAACCAAACACTGGAGCCTACCTGGGCTCTTTGGTGGAGCTAATGGTGGACTCTGGGAGGGCTCACGCCAAGGAGTACTTCCCAGAACTTCTGCTGCCAGTGTCCTTGTCCTCATGGTGAGCCACAGCCATACCCCGCCTCTGCAGGAGACCCTCCAACACTAGCAGGTAGGTCTTGTTCAGTCTCCCCTGGGGTCACTTCTCCTTCCCGGGGGTCCCGATGCGCACACCACTTTGTGTGTGCCCTCCAAAAGTGAAGTCTCTGATTCCCCCAGTCCTGTTGAAGTCCTGCATCAAATCCCAGTAGCCTTCAAAGTCTGATTCTCTAGGAATTCCTCCTCCAGTTGCCTGTCCCCCAGGTTGGGAAGCCTGACGTTGGGCTCAGAACCTTCACTCCAGTGGGTGGACTTCTGTGGTATAAGTGTTCTCCAGTCTGTGAGTCACCCACCCAGCAGTTATGGGACTTGATTTTACTCTGATTGCGCCCCTCCTACCGTCTCACTGTGGCTTCTCCTTTGTCCTTGGACGTGTGGTATCTTTTTTGGTGTGTTCTAGTGTCCTCCTGTTGATGATTGTCCAGCAGCTAGTTGTGATCCTGGTGCTCTCGCAAGAGGGAGTGAGAGCTCATCTTTCTACTCCGCCATCTTGGTTCCAATCTGTCTCATTGCTGATTAAAAAATATAATTATGACAGGATGTCAAAGCATACTCCCAGACAATTTTAAATGGAGGATTCAGGAAGATAAGATATCTAGGTGACCCAAATGTTTTATTTTGAAATGTGTAATGCATCTTATTTGCTAGGCCAGCTCATTTATACAGTCTCATGATTCTTCACCTCATAGCACCTTCTGGGTGCATCACACAGAATATTTGTTTGAATCTTTAAACCAATATCATCATCTCCAGAGTAAGTGTTCAGAGTCATACCGGAGGGCTTTGGAATTGCTAAAATGGGATTTCAGTCTGGCTGAGAAGCTTCTTGGATTTTACAAGGTGCTTTCCTTTTTGTTTTTCGTTTCCAGCTTAGGTTATCTTTAAATTTTTATGATGGAAATATCATTAAGAACTGCCCCTTTCTTACAGCTGTTGGAAATAGCTAATTAGGGTTGGTGTGGGTTGGTAGCTTATTAGCACCCTTGGATTAGATAGCTGCAAAGGTCAGGGCAGACTAGCTGCTATCACAGGGTCAGAGTGTGAATGGCAGCTGGTCAAGAAAGATAAATATGACAAGGTGGGGAACAAAGCAAGGTTAGTATTACAAGAAATGTCACCCAGATAATAATGGAACTTAACCAATAAAAAATCACTTAAATCATGACCTAGCCCAAAAGGAAAATAAACTTTACCCTTCCAGAATTTATTGCAGCACTGTGATTATTTGACCATTAAAATGTCACTTGCAGGATGAAATAATTGAGGATGCTGACTTCAATATGAAATAGTTTTTTAATTCTTCTCAAAATATTCTGAGCATTATCGAATGACCAGTTTAGGTCTCTGGAGAAATAATCATGACTTAAGGCCTCTTTGAAATGTAGACCCACCTCCCTACCTCTCCCTCCCTCCCACCCTCCCTCCCTCCCTCTCTCTCTCTCTCTCTCTCTCTCTCTCACACACACGCGTCCCAAGCTCATGAATAATTTTCTTAGGAATCATTTGAGGAACGATGCTAATGAGGACTTAAACTTCCAGTTCTGTACCTAATGCTGATTATTACTTGTGACAGTATATCTCTAATGCAGTTCTATATGGAAAGATGGCCTTATTCCAGGAAGATGGCCCCCATGAACCTTTGGAATTCCATCTTCCATTTTATCACTTCACTGCTTCTTGAGATAGAATACTGCAGACATTCAGATCAAGATATCATATGGCCAGCAGCCTGAGCCATGCAGTCTTATTCAACTTTCATTAAAATACCTATGACAGCACAGAAAACAAAGACATGGAAAATGTGGAAATTTACAATGATGACTAAAAGGAATACTGATGGACAACAAATGCCAGAATCTTGGAGGAGTCCCTCCTCATTACATAAAAGGCAAATGGAGTAGATTTAAGGAATGTCTTATGGTACACCCAGGTTTCAGATCATGCAAGATTGACAACTGAAAAATGTAAGGAGATAATATGCTCTCTACTCTCCTTAGACAGAGACCCAGGGATTGTACCCACCAGAAAATAGGGTAGTTGCCTGACCTTCCAGGTGTTGACCCGTTAAGTGACCAAATTACCTTTTCCCATTACTTCCCCAGCCCACTACCTCACTTTTCTGCATGCATTATAGAAAGCAATCCCGGACAACAATGAGAAGGAATGAGGAATATGCTGTTGATTAGAGGTTATCTGTATTTTGATAGGTGCATTGTCTTATTGTAGTTTGGGGTCCTCTAGAAGCAGACATTGAGACAATAAAGCAAATTATTTACTTTGGAAGTGATCACAGGAAAGTGTGGTAGGGGAGTTAGTGACACAGGAAGAGAGGGCAGTAAATAAAGGTTCTTATCATGCAAGTCAGCACTGTGGGTGACTGGAGTCACAGCCCACCTAAAGAGATGAAGGAGCTGAATATTTATGCTCACATTCGTATCAGTTATTAGTTAAAAGTGGCCCCTGACGGCATGGTGCCATTTCCCTGGTACATCTGGGTGCTGTGCATAGGAGTAGAGTTGTTCTGTAGGCCAGAGAAAACCCCTAGGCAAATAAATCTAGGTGCTGACAGGTAGACAGCTGATGTGCTCAGAAGTACTAAGGATGAGGGAGTCCGGGCAGGCCACTGACAGCATCTACTACAGTCCAGACTTTGCACTACTCACAACCCCTCTGCCCTGTGTTAGGTTACTCTACCCGGTCATTGATTCTTCAAAGTCACAAAGAAAGAGCAAAAGAACCTACAACAGGGAGACTGGTGGGCCAAGTTCTCACGGTCTGCTGCCGCAGTTTGTCCTAAGATGTTCATCCACCATCTCCTTTCTCTTCCACTCTTTGTAGAGGCTCCTCCTCCTTGGCCAGCATTTCTGCAGGTTTAGGTGGCTTGCCTGATGGAGTAACCCAGAGTTTTATCTTTGAGAGAGGTCTAGGTCCCAGGTTATGATAGATTTCTTCTGTGCAACCCTTGTGACCTGGTGGGTCTGATAATATCTGACTCACAAAAGGCGGTGCTGGTTGCACGGTCCCTTGATGTCGTATGCTCAGGTGCTCAGCCATCCCGTGGGCTCAGAAGCATTGAGGAGCTGCTTTCTGCACAGTGAAGAGCCTTCTGCTGCAGATGCCATGGGCTAGCTCCAGACCTCAAGGGGAGGTGATTGTGATTCTCCTGTTGAGGGTTGTCAAAGACCCTACAGACTTGAGCGCCATAGGATCCTCTGGTCATAGAGCCTAAGCACTAGGATTGCTTGTACCACACCTGGGCCAGCTGCAGAGTTCTCTCTTGCTCCAGGCCCACTGTATACATTTGCTTGGGCTGCTATAACCAAATACCACAGACTGTGTGGCTTAAACAATAGAAATTTATTATCTCACAGTTCTGGAGACAACAGGTCTAGATCAAGGTGTCGGCAGGTTTGGTTTCTTCTCAGGTCTCTCTCCTAGGATTGCCGATGGCTGCCTCCTTGCTGTGTTCTCACATAGACTTGCCCCGTGTGTGTGCCCCTGGTGTCTCTTTGTATGTCCAAATTTCCTCTTCTTATAAGGGTATCAGTCAGGACCCACCCTAGTCATCTCACTCTAACTCAATCACCTCTTTAAAGGCCCTATCTCCAAATATAGTTGCATTCTGAGGTACTGGAAGTTAGGGCTTCAGTATACCAGTTCAGGGGGACACAAGGCAGCCCGTAACACCCACTCAAAACTGACAGCCTTCTGACTCAGTAATAAATGGATTGGAGGAGCATTCAAGTGTGATAGATGCAATCTTCAAAATTTGAAAAATTCTACCGAGTAGTGTGCCACTTTCTTAGTGGTAGAGGTACAAAGTACACTAATTTGCTTCTCCTTGAAGTGACCTGGAAGGTCCCAGACCACTACTACTGGACCCCTGAAAACTTTACTGATCAAGGCAAAGCCCTTGATTGTTTGTGAGGTTCTTGTCATCTCTCTAATACATGTGTGCCTGACTCTTGCATCCAGAGCACTTAGCACTTCCTGCTCCCCAGGCATGATCAAATGATGTCATTGGTACAGTGAAACACCCAGACCTTGAACAGAATACTCAGACGATCAAGATCCTGTTAAATTCTGTTGTGACATAGAGCAGGGAGGTTAACATAGCCCTGAGGATATGGCGGTGAATGTATATTTCTGTCTGTTCCAAGTGACAGCAACTGCTTTGATCCTCCTTTCTCATGGGGGTTGAAAAGAACACATTTTCCAATTCAACAGCCTTATACCAAGTGCCAGAGGCCATGTTGATCTGTTGTAGTAAATAAGGATACTGCATCTGAAACAGCAGCTCTGGTTGGTATTAGTGCTTGGTTAAGTTTATGGTAATCTACCACCAGCAACGTGATCCAATTGGCTTTTTCTAGGGGACAGACTGGTGAACTAAATGGGAATATGATGCCTACCATCCTAGCCTCCTGAAGTCTTTGAGGGTCTTGGAGGGTGGCCCTAATCTCTGCCATTCTGCCTATCAGGGAACACTGCTTCTGATTTTCTTGTCAGTGGTAGACGGGGGCAATTTCAAGGTTTTCACCTGCTTTTCCTGCAATGTATCAGTCGGGATCTAGTCAGGAGACAAATTCTACACAAGTTATTTTAACAAAGAGAATTTAATATAAAGGATTATTAAGTAGTTATTGAAAAATTAGAAAGGCAAAGAGAGAACACTAAGGTATCCCAGAAACTGCAGATAGCAGCTACCATTCTTATGGCTGGGGGAACGGAAAGAAGTTGGAATTTGTCACTTAGAAGCTTGGACTAGCAGCTGAAACTCAGATCTTTGAAAGGGGCCACTTCTCATCTTGTGCTGATGGCTCTGAGTTGAAAGGAGGGGCCCATGGCCTATGTCAAGAACTCTGAGGAAGCCCTGGCCAAGCTGGTACTGGGGTTTCTGAGGGCCACTATGAGGCTCTTCCTGCACGTGTTGGAAAAACTGCAAACTGGATTCAATGGCTGTGACTGCAACAAACTGCCAACGCCAGGGTGAGGAATGAGACTAAGGTGTTGCTGAGAGGAACATGAAGCAAATAGGAAGCACAAGTCTCCTCATCCTGCTAGTATCCCCTACTGGCAGAGCTGAATGTAGAGCTGACTGGCAAAGCAGAAAGGTGGTTTGCAGAGGCCCAGTCCCAGCATCACAGAGGAGGACATAGGAAGGGGGGTGGGGTTGAAGTTGAGAGACAACAGCTTAATAACTAGCAGAGGGCTCTTATTCCACAGGTCAGGCCACCAGTATGAGAGTCTACCAGCGAATATTCATCTAGCTTATGCACTCAAGAACAGGGAAGTGACCACAGGGAAGGTCTGCCAACACACTGGAACTATAAGGTAGGCTTGACCCCAGACCGCACTTACCACCTGGCCTCGAATGCCCCGTCTATAGCATGGGGGCCCTGATGGTATTCTGAGTGTCTAAGTGTTAGTGTCAACCCATATCCTGTACCCAGTAGCTCTTGAAGAATCATGGATATTCTTCTTTCTCTGGTGTACAATTACTCAGGTGAATGGCTCTGTTGCTTTGGAAGGGACTGGTAGAATCACTCCTGTGGACACTAGCTGTGGCATTGCCGAGTTCTCCACAAGGGGACCCAGCCACTCCTTCAATTGATTGGTTCTGGATCTCCTGAGAATTGGCTCAGGTCTGGAAACTGAGTGAATGATTATAATTTTCCACTGGGGTAGCTGACAAGCAATACAGTTGTTGTCTGGCCATCTATCTTGTCCTCAGGAACACCATGGCAGCCCCAGGTGCCATTGTGACCTTGTCTCCATAATGATAATTATGACCCACCATTTCATCTGATGGCTAAGTTCTACTGCCTGGCCTCTGTCCTTCTGGAATCTCATCATCCCCACTGGTACTAGGAGGTCCAGTGGTGGCTTTCCTGTTTAGGCTAGCATTGACAGTATGAGATGCTAGAGATAATGCTGAGCCCCTTCAACCTATATCCTATCCCAGTTCATGACGAGAGAGTCAATTAAATTTTGTTTTTTTTTGGCTGCGTTGGGTCTTTGTTGCTGGGCATAGGCTTTCTCTAGTTGCGGTGAGCGGGGGCTACACTTCGTGTGGTGCTCGGGTTTCTCATTTGCAGTGGCTTCTCTTGTTGCGGAGCATGGGCTCTAGGTATGCACGCTTCAGTAGTTGCAGCACACCTGCTCAGTAGTTGTGGCTCCCGGGCTCTAGAGCGCAGGCTCAGTAGTTGTGGCACACGGGCTTAGTTGCTCCATGGCATGTGGGATCTTCCCGGACCAAGGATTGAACCTGTGTCCTCTGCATTGGCAGGTGGGTTCCTAACCACTGCACCACCAGGGAAGTCCCCGAGAGGGTCTATTAATTGATGACATTGTATGTTATCACCACCCCACTCATCATAATGCCTGGATTCAAATCTTGGTTCTGCTAGTTACTTGTAGTATGCCCTTTGGCAAGTTACTCAGTATATCAGTTTCTTTCCCTGTAAAATGGGAATAAAAGTACTTACCTTTGGGCCATTGGTTGGATTCAATGGGTTAACATGTAAATTGCTTAGAATAGTGTCTTACATATAAGCCTTTACAGAATATTAGCTATTATTAAAGTACAAAAAATCTTGTTAAAGTAAAAAAATTCATGAGAATTGTAACCATTTTTGTTCAACATCATTCTGGAAATGATAAAAAGCAATTAGACATAAAAAATTAAGTGGGGTCCAATATTGGAGAAGAAGAGATAAAATTATTATTATTTATGGATTATAAAATTGACCACCTGGAAAAATCCAAGAATATCAATGAAAAACTCTTCAGAATTAATGAGAGAATACAGTAAAATCAGTAGGATTTTTTTGTTTTATGTTTCTTTTTTTTTACCTTAAAAATAGCCATCCAAAATATAAAATAATTAGGGGGTAAATCCTTATAAAGGTCACAGTACTAGACAGCTAGACAGCAGCTAGACAATATATAAAATAGGTAACCAA
Organism: Stenella coeruleoalba; assembly: GCF_951394435.1. Classification (NCBI taxonomy): domain Eukaryota; kingdom Metazoa; phylum Chordata; class Mammalia; order Artiodactyla; family Delphinidae; genus Stenella; species Stenella coeruleoalba. Next base: position 55,886,830 of record NC_137148.1, read on the forward strand.
CAAGGACCTACTGTATAGCACTGGGAACTATACTCAAATTCTGTAATAACCTATATGGGAAAATAATCTGAAAAAGAATATATATATCTGTATATCTTAATCACTTTGCTGTATACCTGAAACTAACACAACATTGTAAATCAGCTATACTTCAATAAAAAATAAAATAAAAGCAGCTAGACAAATGGGGAACTGTTTCTGGATGATAATTCTCACTATAGTAGAGATATCAATTCTCCCAAAATTAATTATAAATTAATTACACAGCTCGAATAAACTTCCAAACATTGTTATTATTTTTTAACATCTTTATTGGAGTATAATTGCTTTACAATGGTGTGTTACTTTCTGCTTTATAACAAAGTGAATCAGCTATACGTATACATATAACCCCATATCCCCTCCCTCTTGCGTCTCCCTCCCACCCTCCCTATCCCACCCCTCTAGAGGGACACAAAGCAGCGAGCTGATCTCCCTGTGCTATGCGCTGCTTCCCCCTAGCTATCTAGTTTACATTTGGTAGTATATATATGTCACAAACATTATTTTTTAACTTAAGAATGAGTCTCCAGTTTATCTGGGAGAATAAACAATGAGAACAATAATAACACGTGTTAAAATAAGGATAATAGGGTATCTATCGCCACCAAATGTCAAAACACATTTATAAAGTCAGGTACTTCAAGCACTTTAACTGGTATATAAATAAACAAAAAGAAAAAAATAGAAAAGCTTTGAAAGCCTATAAATAGGTCTTACATATATATTTAAAAATTATTATGTAACAAAGCTTTCCATTTCAAGTTAGAGAGGAAAAGGTAGCCAGTGTCATAGATGACTTTTCAGCAACTGTCTAATCACCTGGGAAACAATCAAGTTACCTTCCTTAACTCATTTACCCTAAAGTAAATTCTTAAAAAGATTTTTTGGGCTTCCCTGGTGGTGCAGTGGTTGAGAGTCCGCCTGCCGATGCAGGGAACATGGGTTCGTGCCCCGGTCCGGGAAGATCCCACATGCCGTGGAGCGGCTGGGCCCGTGAGCCATGGCCGCTGAGCCTGCGCGTCCAGAGCCTGTGTTCCGCAGCAGGAGAGGCCACAACAGTGAGAGGCCCGCGAACCGCAAAAGAAAAAAATATATTTTTTTATCAAAGTATAGTTGATTTACATTATTGTGTTAGTTCCAAAATAAATGCTTAACTGATAACAAAAATGAATCATAGAAATGAAACTATAAGAAAAATAAAACTGGATAAATATTACATAACCTTGGGGTAGAGAAGGGGAAGGACTATGTAAGGTAGAAAAGAAAGGACAGGCAAGAATAATAGATTTAAATACACAGAAGTTAGAAAATTTTGGTGTCGTAAAACATAATTAACAAAACAGAAAATCAGGAAACGTTTATAAAGCAAATGCTAGACAAAACGTTGATTTTATTTAAAAAGAAGAGCTCTTACAAATGTGTGGGAAAGATATAAATAGTTCAGTATAAAAATGGCAAATAGCCTAGATGGACAAGTCACAAGAGAAAAAATATTAATTGTATATACAATTATATGCACGTGTTTAAGGATCAAAAAATGGAAGTAAAAGCAATGAAACAGTATTAACATTTTTTCTTTTTGGTATCACATCAGCAAATTATCATTTAAAAATGATAATATCCAGTGATGGTGAGGGTGTTGGCAAAACAGGCTCTTCCATACCTAATCTGGAGACAGTTAACAGCTGCATCATTTCTGGAGGTAATTTTGATACTATGACTAAAAGCTTTAAAAGTATGCCTATGGGGCTTCCCTGGTGGCGCAGTGGTTGAGGGTCTGCCTGCCGATGCAGGGGACACGGGTTCGTACCCCGTTCCGGGAAGATCCCACATGCCATGGAGCGGCTGGGCCCGTGAGCCATGGCTGCTGAGCCTGCGCGTCTGGAGACTGTGCTCCGCAACGGAAGAGGCCACAGCAGTGAGAGGCCCGCGTACCGCAAAAAAAAAAAAAAAAAAAAAAAAGTATGCCTATGGCCTCCATCCTAAAGAAATCAGCAGTGTTATAGCAAAATATATATGAAAAAAAAATGCTCCCTGTAGAATTTTTACAAAAGTGAAACAACCTAATATAAAAATATAGTGGATTTATTAAGTCATGGTACAGCCATGTGCTAGGATACTATACAGCCATTAAAGATCAAATTTAGCATATCAGAAGAATGTTTACAATAACTTGCTAAGTGACAAAAGTAATGTATAAAATAAATTTGTAGTATGTCATCAGTTTTGTAAAAAATATGCACATATGTGTACGTATGTGCAAAGAAAAAAGACTAGAAAGATGTGAACAACAGTTACCTCTGGGAATGGAATAATGGGTAGTTTTTTTCTTCTTTTTATGTTTTCTAAATTTTATGCATTGAACATATATTAGTTTTATAATTAGAAAAGGAAAAAAAATGAGGAAAAAATGAAGGAAATCTAAGGGCTCCATGACTCAGCTGACCTCTACTCTCAGGTTCTGGGTTTCAAGTTTGCACAGAAGTTCTAGAAAAAAACAGACAAAATAGCAAGTATGTAGTGTAGCCCAATATAGTGGCAACGTCTTACACTATAAGAAGAAAGAGTTTAAAGCCCCATGAGATTCTATGCCACTCTTTTGAAAGGTGGTTTTTATATATAACATTTTGTTACTATTAAGAAATTCATTTTGCTGTCAATTGGATGACTAGTTACCCACCAAAGTTAATATTAATGCATATTTTTATATTATGTGGCTTGCTGGGGAAAAAAGTAAGGACAACTGCCATTCTACACCCACCTCCCCCCAATTCATTCTAGTGCAAAATAAACCCCAAGAAATAGGATTTAAAGTCCTCTCATTCTTGATCCCATTTGCTTTCTATCTCCAATTCCTTCTTCAATTTTGATGATAATCCAAGGCTACTCAAACTTTCTCACCAAATAAAGACACACTCCTTACCATGAGCTGGCTTTGGCAGTTGGAGCTTTTTATCAGTAGTCTGAATCTCTGGAGAACAACTTAAGCTGGTTGTAGTATTTCATCACTACTGTTCAATATCAGTGACTGGTGGGCCTCACAGTGGATGGTGTATCCATAATTCATAGCGCCATCTAAATTCGAGAGAGGACACGTTGTAATCTCAGAATCCTTATTAGAGGGAAGAGGAATAAACATGCTTAAAACAAGTACAGCTGAAGCCATTGTTTCAGTTGGGTTTTATCTTTCCAAGGCATAGAAAAGACTAAATCAGTGACAACAGGTGCTGGTCCTTTCTCCTACAATACAAAGGAGAACAGTGCATGGCTAGTACTGATTATTTCACTCCATGGAGTAAACCAGGATGATTAATATTGTTTTAATCTATGCATCCGGTGAGACCCAAGATATTGATATGTAAAAGCACTTAAACATACACTGTTATGACCCAGAGCTGTCAAGAGCTGTTGTGAATTAGAAAGAGCTGGAAATATCCACTTCAGAAGAGGTATGCCCAACAGCCCAGCACTATAAATAGTCCTGAGTGAGCCTGGCTTGTAGCTCAGGTTGGCCCAAGGCCTAAGCTCCTACCAGGGGACTAAGACCCAGAGGAATGAGGCAGAAAAGGAGTCTGGGCATTTGTCTTGCTGACTCCCTTGTCATGATCACTTTCTCAGGAAAAGCCTATTGTCTGTCAATAAGTAGTTCATCTCTCCTCTCCCTCCCTCCCTCCCTCCTTCCCTCCCTAAAAAACAAAACACAAAATCCTCAAACACAAAAATAAGTAAAACAAAGCTTTCCTGGTTACTTTCTGGCATTGGTTACTAAGTACTTGAGATATGCAGCCTACTTATTGGTAACGTTAAATTCATGTTTCAGGAATCTCTGAATGGCTGTGTGGGTAAAATAATATTGTGAGGAAACTGTTATAATGACCACGTACTTCTCACAGTTTTACTGTCTGCTGTCACAGTTTTATTTAACCCTCACTGTCCTCTGCAGAAGGTATTATGATGCCTATGTTATGGATGAGGGAAGTGCAGCTCTGAGAAGGGCAATGTCCAGTGATCTGACTCATTCAAACTGTCCTGCTAGATGATAGAACAGTGATCTGTCGATGATAAGCAGCTTTAGATCTCTCTCAACTTATATTACTGGTCTCCTTCACTATATGTGATATACTTTCCAAAGAGTTTACTGAGAAATTGTGCTAAGCTCCTCTAGACCACTGCAGTTTTCAAACTTTGATCTACCTCCTTCGTATATTGGTGACTGGGTGGCCCAGTTAGTGGGAGGTGTTCTTGAGGTCCAGGCCATGGACGTGACCATCAACACAATGTTAGTCTTTAAATGTAGTTTATATACACATATATCTGGCCTTAATATTAACAGCTGGGTGCCTTGGTCACAATGGGGAGAGATAACAGTAGCTTCTGTGTACTAGCAACCAGGCACTGTGCTAAGCACTTAGAGCTCTTTTAATCCTTTCAGCGTTCCTGTGGTAGCTACTATATTATCCCCCTTCTAGAAATGAGGAAACTGAGACCTAGAGAGTTTATGTAATTTGCACAAGGTCCCACAGCTTACAAGTGGCAGAGCTGGGTTCACAGCCAGGCCGTCTGACTGCAGGGTGTATGCTTTCCCCCACCGCACTGGGCCATAAGCCATGAATCCATGTGGGTGGAGTCATCCCCCAATCACCAAGCCTGCTCCTAGGCTGAGCAGTTCCTAAGCTGGGTTGAGACCTGGGCCAAGGTTGGCTTTCTACCCTTTTTTTTCAGCCCTCTCTTTCCTCCACCTGCCCACTTCTCTCATTCTTCTTTGTTTTCTGGTTCTTCCCAAGTCCTGGAGACAACCTCGCTTGTACCCATGCCTCCCTTCGCCCAGGTCTCAATTCTGTTTAGGTAAGTCCAGGTGTAGAGCACCACTGACCAATGGTTCCTAAACCTGGATGATCATCAGAATTACTGGAGGAACGTCAAAAAAAAAAAAAAAAAAAAGCAAACTCCTAGGCTAACAGCTTGGGATGCATTAGTAGTTTTTCAGGTAATGCTGATGTTAACTCAGTTTGAGAACATTATCATAGTATGCAATGGTCAGAGTCCTCATTGTGATGGGATTGAAAAAGTTAAAACCTGGCTGAACACAATTTAGTTCATCTGGTTCCCTGAAGGTAAATATTGACCTATAGCACTGGTCTCCTGGCTTAGAGAATAGCTGTGGTTCTGCTTCCGTGTGTTCCAAAGGGTCTACTTTAGTGCCCTGACACCTGAAAAACCCCATCCTGGCTTACATTTGGGTGTTTGAAATGAACGCGTTCTTAGCTCCTCCATGGTATGCTAGCACTGTGAAGGAGAAATGGAACTGGTAATGGTATCTAGGGAATAGCTACTGCAAATGGTGCAGAGCTGTTAGAAATCATAAGGTTTATCTAGCTAGCCTTCCAAGAGGGTTCTATAGAAATAGGTAATTAAGCAATTTAAACAATTAAAAAATCAGTTGTTAAAGACAATTCCCCCCCCCCTTTTTTTTTTTTTGCAGTATGCGGGCCTCTCACTGCTGTGGCCTCTCCCGTTGCGGAGCACAGGCTCCGGACGCACAGGCTCAGCGGCCGTGGCTCACGGGCCCAGCCGCTCCGCGGCATGTGGGGTCCTCCCCAACCGGGGCACGAACCCGTGTCCCCTGCATCGGCAGGCGGACTCTCAACCACTGCGCCACCAGGGAAGCCCCAATTTTTCCCCTTTTTAAATATCTCTAACTTTAGTCAACTTCTTAAAAATTGAAGTATAGTCGATTCACAATGTGTGTTAACTTCTGCTGCACAGCAAAGTGATTCAGTATACATATATATACATTCTGTTTTTAATATTCTTTTCCATTATGATTTATCATCAATATTGAATATAGTTCCCTGTGCTATACAGTAGGACCTTGTTGTTTATCCATTCTCTATATGACAGCTTGCATCTGCTAACCCGAACCTCCTACTCCATCCCCCCCACCTCCCCTGGCAACCACCAGTCTGTTCTCTATGTCTGTGAGTCTGTTTCTGTTTCATAGATAGGTTCATTTGTGTCATATTTTAGATTCCACATATAAGTGATATCATATGGTATTTGTCTTTCTCTTTCTGACTTACTTCATTTAGTATGATCATCTCTAGTTGCATCCATGTTTCTGCAAATGGCATTATTTCATTCTTTTTTATGGCTGAGTAGTATTCCATTGTATATATTCACCACATCTTCTTTATCCATTCATCTGTTGATGGACATTTAGGTTGCTTCCCTGTCTTGGCTATTGTGAATAGTACTGCTATGAACATAGGGGTGCATGTATCTTTTTGAATTATGGCTTTGTCTGGATATATGCCCAGGAGTGGGATTGCTGGATCATATGGTAATTCTATTTTTAGTTTTCTGAGGAAACTCCATACTGTTTTCCATGATGGCCGCACCAATTTACATTCCCACCAACAGCATAGGAAGGTTCCCTTTTCTCCACACCCTCTCCAGCATTTGTTTTTTTAAAATTAATTAATTTATTATTTATTTATTTTTGGCTTCATTGGGTCTTCATTGCTGCATGCAGGCTTTCTCTAGTTGTGATGAGCAGGCGCTACTCTTCGTTGCAGTGCGCGGGCTTCTTATTGCAGTGGCTTCTCTTGTTGCAGAGCACGGGCTCTAGGCACGTGGGCTTCAGTAGTTGTGGCTCATGGGCTCAGTAGTTGTGGCTCGTGGGCTGTAGAGCGCAGGCTCAGTAGTTGTGGCACATGGGCTTAGTTGCTCTGTGGCATGTGGCATCTTCCCAGACCAGGGACTGAACCCACATCCCCTGCACTGGCAGGTGGATTCTTAACCACTGCATCACCAGAGAAGTCCCCCCAGCATTTGTTATTTGTAGTTTTTAATGATGGCCATTCTGACCCGTGTGAGGTGGTACCTCATTGTAGTTTTGATTTGCATTTCTCTAATAATTAGTGATGTTGAGGATCTTTTCGTGTGCCTATTGGCCTAAATGTCTCTAACTTTAAAGACTTCAGAAATTCATCCTGTTTTAAAATAATGTATCTGCCCTCAAAGCCAGGCTTGCTGCTGCTTCTGATAAAGTTAATTCGCTGATTCCTGGAAGATTTTTTTCAGAGACAAATGGTTTCTCTGAGGCTCCTTTAAGTCTTCATTACTCAGCGCTTGGATGCTGCATTAAGTTTTTTCACTTGATCGGTTGGGCCGTGGTTGCAGACCATGAGGAGTAGAAACTGTTTATTCATAAGTCAAGAGTGTTGTTGGCACTTTATAAATCTCAGAAGAGGATTACTAGGGTGGTAGTAATGGTATAAATGTCACACTAAATCTTCCATTTTGACTGTGAGAGTTAACAATGCAAGTGCAACAGTCTGAATATGTAAAGAAGCTGGAGATTATCTGCCAAAGGGCAGGTCCCTTCCTAATTACTGATAGAAAAATCATTCCTCTCTGTAGTTAGAAATCTCTCTCTCTCTCTCTCTCTCTCACTCTCTCTCTCTCTCTCTCTCTCTCTCTCACACACACACACACACATACACACACACACAAAGTCAACAATATTCAACCATGTTAAAAAAAAAAAAAAGAAGCATCTGTTCTGCTTTCCCTCAAGACACAATAATGGAGAGTGGGCTTGTATTGCAATGGGAAGCATGAAAATTAAACTTTATGAAGAACTTCCTCATAGGGGGGTTGGGAAGCACCAAAGGGTTGTAGTATCCAGTTGATTTAAAAACTGAGAAAAGAATGTGCATCTTGTAGACATTCAAAATATTTGCTAAGTTGTATTCAAAGAAAGATGGCATGGATTTGAAGGGGATCAGAATATTCCTCCCCCAAATATGCCACTCTGGCATGATTATTTTGAGCTGGAGGCAAATGAGAATCAACAGATGCAGAAAGAAACATTCTTAGATCTTCCCTTATCTGACTAAAAGCAGAAATTCCTGAGAAATGGGGACTGCCATAAATCCCCTCTCCCAGAGTAGTTTTATAGCCAGGAAGAAGGCAGAAATTTGGCACTGAAATTGGTGTGCAAACAAACATTACTAAAATAACCTTTCTCTTCCAGTTTCTCCCATATATTTCCTAGGCACTTTCTAACAATTTGCCACTCCAGCCCAAACCCGTTTTTCCTTTGTCTTGTCATGACTGCACAATTTATCATTCTTTGTTAAAAAGGTATATCAACTCCCAGGCCCGTCTGTTTTTTTGGGTTTTCACTTCTCTATGAAGTTCTCCATATGCATACATAATCATAAACCTTTCTCCTGCCTCTTGTCAATCTAATTTGCAGGGCCCCAGGCACTAAACCTAGGGGATAGAGGAAAAAAATTTTTCCCTTCCCCTTTGGATTCATGTGAAAAGAACAACCACAACAGTAAGAATATAATTTTTTTAGTCAGAAGGACCCTCTGGGATAGTAATGGTGCCTGTATTTAAATCTCATCTCTGCCATTGATTTGGATGAGTTATTTAATTTTTCTCAACCTTTATTGACACTTTTATGAACTGGTAATAAAATTAATACCTCATAGAGTAGCTATAATGCATGTAAAGTACTTAATATAGTATGAGGCCCCTTTCTTTTATATATATATATATATATATTTATTTATTTATTTTTCGGTAACGTGTTCTCCATAGTTTGAGGTATGGGCGAGATATGACTACTGTCTTAAATGGCTTGCATGCACTTCTGTCTAAACACAGAAAGAATAAATTGACTAACATCTTGAGATTCCTTTGAGCCCTATGATTCCATAGTCTTGTGTAGACTGTTTAATGATTATGTAGTTTTATACAGAGGCAAAGGTTGTTTCCTAGATTGTCCAGAAGGGGACTGAGATAGGAGACACTTGCATACAGCTACCTAATCAGATTAGATCACTTGACATTTCTGGATGAGCAATAAGTTGATAAATGAGGAGGGCTGGTCACTGTCATAGTTATTAATGAGATAACCTACCGTCTTGATGGTAATGAATTCTGATGAAGGAAAAGAAATCACCTTTGGGCAAAACTTGAAAATGTGCAGTCAACCGCCTGGTTATTGCCTCTATGTTTTCCTGGGCTGGTGTCAAAGAGGGGACTCAAGACTTAAAAACCTGGATAAATGTCATGCAAAGATGGGCCCTGGAGATATAGTATCTGAGCACGTAGCTTAGGGCAGAACACGTCAGTGTCATGGAACTCATTGCTGGGCTGCTTTTTCCTGCCAGCCCTCCAGAAACAGGTCAGAATGGCAAAACAAGCATGTGTTTGGCCTTGCCAGGTTTTAGTAGGAAAATTCTGCCACTAAAAGCCCCACCTCTGACAGTTTTTTTGACATGAAGCTTCATGTAATTGGAAAAGGCAGTAAGATTTTCTGTCCATGGAACACCTCTGAACATGATTAACCATGTGACTTAGGAGGTGGTCCTAGCAAACCAATAAGCTTCTAGGTTGCTAAAGACAAAGAAGAAGCCACTAGTATTATCCAACACACATCACAGTGTCCTGGAAAGTTACCCCAGGGGTCAGTAGCTTCATTCTCCTACCTCTAGGCGGGTCTGCTTTCAGATTAGGCCAAATATACAAAATTCAATTCTATTTCTTAGTCACCTTCCCTGATAGCCAAATAAAAGCAGGTGCTGAGTTTAGACTTCCCAAGACATAGTACTGTAGTTGCTACTTATCTGTATTTTGTAATTTCTGAGATTTACTCTGTTGGAGAAATACTACCCAGGAAGATGCAGAGAAAATAGTCTCTTTGATACCAGTCCAAAAAAATGAGTTTCTTAAGAACTACAGTTTAAAAATCTCACAGTATTTGTAGGTTTGTGGCATCATCTTATTTCTTACCTCCACCCATGTGACACAGCCAAATAGGCCTTCTCTCTTCATTCTTCCAACCTGCCCACTCCCAGGATTTTTCATTTAATTCTGGGAAATTTGCCTAAGAAGAGGATGAGCCTTGAAGCCAATAATAAGCTGAAATGTCCTGGGTAGGAGTTGTGTGAGGAGTTGGCCAGAAGGACTCATGGATCTATGGCTTGAGGGAAAGATGGAAAAATAGAGGCAGGCTCTTCTTCCGCCCTGAACCACTGGTCCAAGAACATCATGAACTTGGTAACTAGATATGCTTTTACAAGATAGCCCTCCAATTTTAGAAATAGATTTTCTAGCTGCTTTAAAATCAGTATAGCTATACACCAAGTAAATCAATGAAAAATACTTTGTGTGCCAATTTGTGCCAAAGATACATAGCTCCTTCAACAATAATCAGGGGTAAGGAAGTAACCAACTGTCCTTATCTGGTGAAACCAGGATCATCTTTTAGGTACTTCTCTCCTGTTTGGGCTATGGCTTTGGGGCGTGGTTGTTATCTTCCTGCTTCCTTCAATGATACCTGTCCTCTAAGTGTAGGGGCACCCCACCCAACGCAGTAGTAGTTGTTCATCTCCCAACCTCTGCTCCCAAACACACTCCTATCTGTAATAGCAGCTCACTAGGGCGCTGGGCTGTATATAATGTGTGCGTTTATGTGGGTGGCGGGGTGGGAGGCGGGTAGTATATTAGTTTCCTAGGACTGCTGTAACAAATTTCCACAAACTGTTAGTTTAAAATAGCAGAAATTTATTGTTTCACAGTTCTGGAGGCTAGAAGTCTGAAACCAAGGTGTCAACAGGGTCACGTTCCCTTTGAAAGCTCTGTGGGAGGTTTCTTCCTTGATTCTTTTGGTGGTTGGTGGCAGTCCTTGACATTCCTAGGTGTGTAGATACGTCACTCCAATCTCTGTCTCCATCTTCACTTGGCATTGTCCTCTGTCTCTGTGTCTGAATTTCCTTCTTCTTATGAGAACATTTATCACTGGATTACGATCCACCCTAATTCAGTATGACCTCATTTAAACTTGATTACGTCTATAAACCCCTACTTCCAAATAAAATCAAGTTCCAGGGTTAAGACTTGAACATATCGTTCTGGAGGACACAGGTCAATCCACAACAGGGGGTATTTTTTGGAAACCAGAATTCAGTCCTAGTTCCATCTATATGTCCTCCTATATTGCAGAGTCTGGAAGCCTGAGAACTATATTCTTCAGAATCTCTGGGTATCAGACTTCTGCTTTATTTTGTGCCATTAAGAGTTGTTTGTGCAATGAAATCGTTATTGCTCCTGTAGTAGCAGCAGGTAAAGATACAGGCACTGATAGATGCCAGATGTGAGATTCTTCAGTAATTTCTGGGTGTCTTCCTGCAAATTGTCTCCTTTGGTGTTGTAGTAAGCTGAGATCATCAGTGGTAGTTTTCTGAAATTCCTGTAATTCCAGATTTCTAGGAAGCTAATGACATCTTTCCCTGACTTCACTTCTTCAGCCTTCACAACAGTTTTTTGAGCCTCCAGTTCCCTAAATTAAATCCCTTCCCTGAAATACCTTGAATGGTTCCTGTTTTTCTGACCAAATCCTGTTTTATAGAGTGTGTGTGTTATCGGTGTCATGCTCTTCTCAAGAGATGTCTCAGAATCCCTAAAGGCATACATAGTTTTAAATTCAATCCATCTGAAATTCTCCCTCAGTTTCCTGAGGAGTGGAGAAACACCTTGCCCCTCACCAGCAGTTGAGAATTCCATGTATAATGACTTTGGACTTTCATAACCTGCTTAATGAGATTAAGGATGAGATTTCCTTGGAGTAGGTCACAGTCTTCATGGATCAGTATACTTCGTGAGGTTACATTACAGTAAAATAAATAATCTCTAACCCCACTGCTTTTAGATTACTATGGAAACTGCCCAGAAAAGAATATATATTAGTTTTTCTGCTCAAAACCCTTCTGTGGCTCCCCATTGACTGATGAATTAAGTACAAACACTGACCTGATATTCAAAACCTCTATAGTATAGTCCACTAGAATATGAACTGCATGCAGACAAGGACTTTCACTGTTCCACCCTCACCTGTAACTGTCTGGCACATAGCAAATTTTTAATAATTATTGTTTAATAAATGAATGTACTTAACGTTTCTAAATATTTTTGTCATTGTTCACCTGCATCCTTATAGACTGCAGTCAGTCTGGTCATCCATCCCAATCATCTATCCTTTATTTTTGCTCTACATTTGCTCATATTGTTGCTTCTCTCTGTAATGGTTTCCCTCTCTTGCCTCTTCCTTTGTTGAAATCCTAGCATCTTTTAAGACTTGTCTCAAAAACTGTCTGCTCCATGAAGTCTTTCCTGGCCTGTACCCTTAACTGGATGGGATCTCTCCTTGCTTTAATCGCTCATGCGCTTAAAAAAAAAAACTGAGATATAACTGACATACAACACATTAATTTTTTTTTTGTGGTACGCGGACCACTCACTGTTGTGGTCTCTCCCATTGTGGAGCACAGGATCCGGGCGCGCAGGCTCAGCGGCCATGGCTCACGGGCCCAGCCGCTCCGCGGCATGTGAGATCTTCCCGGACCGGGGCACGAACCCGTGTCTGCTGCATCGGCAGGCGGACTCTCAACCACTGCCCCACCAAGGAAGCCCACAACACATTAATTTTAAGTGTACTCTCATGTACTTAAAAGATTAATTACTTTTTAGAACAGTTTTAGGTTTACAGAAAATTAAGCAGATAGTACAAAGAGTTCCCATATATTCACCTCCCCCTGTATATTTCCCCTATTATCATTATTTATTGTGGTAAAATATACATAACATAAAATTTACCATTTTAGTAATTTTTTAAGTGTAGATTTCTGTAGCATTTGAGTACATTCACATTGTTGTCTATCCATCACCACCATCCATCTTCAGAGCTTTTTCATCTTCTCAAACTGAAATTCTGTACCCATTAAACAGTAACTTCCCATTCCCCCTTCCCTACGTTCCTGGTAACCTCTATTCTACTTTCTGTCGCTGTGAATTTGCCTATTCTAGATAACATGTAAGTGGAATCAAACAACATTTGTTCTTTTGTGTGTGGCTTATTTTACTTAGCATAACGTCCTCAAGGTTCATACATGTTGTAGCATGTATCAGAATATCATCCCTTTTAAAGGCCGAAGAATATTCCACTATATGTAGATATAACATTTTTGTTTATCTGTGTATATATTGGTGGACATTTGGATTGTTTCCGCCTCTTGGCTATTGTGAATAATGCTGCAGTGAACCTGGGTGTACAAATATCTGTTCAAGTCTCTGTTTGCAGTTCTTTTAGTCATATACCCAGAATTAGGATTGTTGGATAATATGATAATTCTATGTTGAATTTTTCAAGGAACAGCCATACTGTTTTCCACAGTGACTACACAATTTACATTCCTATCAGCATTGCACAGTGCTCTAATTTCTCTACCTCCTAACCAATGCTTGTTATTTTCTGTTTCCCCTATTATTAACATCTTGCATTACTGTGGTACATTTGTTACAATTAATGAACAAATATCGATACATTATTACTAACTAAAGTCCATAGTTCACATAAAGTTTCACTCTTTGTGATGGGTTTTGGCAAATGCATAATGTCATGCATCCACCATATACAGTATGGTACAGAATAATTTCACAGCTCTAGAAATTCCCTGTGTTACACCTATTCATCCCCCTCCCCCTGAAACACTGGCAACCACTGATCTTTTTTATTGTCTCTATAATTTTTCCTTGTCCAGAATGTCCTATAGTTGGAATCACACAGTATAAAGCCTTTTTAGATTGGCTTCTTGCACTTAGCAATTCAAGTTTCTTCCATGTTTTTTTTTTTTTTTTTTTTTTTTGTGGTACGCGAGCCTCTCACTGTTGTGGCCTCTTCTGTTGCGGAGCACAGGCTCTGGACACGCAGGCTCAGCGGCCATGGCTCATGGGCCCAGCCGCTCCGCAGCATGTGGGATCTTCCTGGACCGGGGCACAAACCTGTGTCCCCTGCATCGGCAGGTGGACTCTCAACCACTGCGCCACTAGGGAAGCCCCCTTCCATGTTTTTTTGTTGACTTGATAACTCATTTCTTTTAATTGCTGAATAATGTGATATTTTATGGACACATCATGGTTTGTTTATCCATTCATCCGTGGACAGACATCTTGGTTTTTGGCAATTTCTCATGTACTTTTTAAACTTTTATCATACTGAAAATATTTTACCTGCTATTATAGTTTTTTTACATGAAAGTCTCATCAGCCCCTACCTTCTCCACTATATTAGATGATATATTCCCTGACAGCAGAGCCTAATGTCTTCCTCGCATGATTAGGCATAAAGCCAGCGATAAAAGTGCCTTGCCCATAATAAGTACTCAGCAAATGCTGTTTGAAGTGAATAGGTATTTAGATTTCTCACTCTGCTAGAGGACCTGGGGCCTTTAGGGAAGTTTCTCAGGTTCATGAGTATTGCAGACCTGGTTACGACAGCTTGTCATAGCATTGGTAAGACTTGTCATCATCTCTTCTTCAAGGACAATCGTGTTAGCTCTGCTAACGTTGAGACAGACTCTCATACCAAAGAAATGATCAAGTTTAGCTTTTGCTGAGTCTCCTTCCCTGATATTTGTGGAGCATGACCTTGTAGTCATGAGAGGGGCAAGGAAAGAAAGACGGGTTCTGTGGAGCTGTGGCCTCAAGGAAGGAGCCCATGCTTGCCTGTGGGGACCCTGAGCTAGAGTGCAAATAGAGACCCCCTTCTCGTGCCATCCCCAGATCTAGCTAGTACTACGAGGAACATTGCCCACGTAGCTGAGGACATCCTAGCCTGAACGTCCAACCTCCATCCACAGCCCCTGCCATAAAGAGCCTCTCTTTGGTCACCACTCAGGCCTATGTGTATTTACATGAGTCGCAGTGGAGTTTGCCCTTAGGAGCATAAATTCAGGGAAGGGGCCCACAGAGTTCTGGAAGCAGGCTCATGGCCCATGGGACAGGGAATTCTGGGATCCGGTGCACCTGGGCTACGGGCTAGAAGGGGAGGCATGAGGTCCTTGTGGGCATATCCCCTTAGCCCCCTGAACTCCTCATCCAGTGAGCAGAGGCAAAGATGAAGGAGGGCTGAGCAGGACCTTCCAAAGTGTAGGCTCTAGGGCAGGGGTCTGTTGCCCAGGTCTAAGGTAATATGAGAAGAGACCTAACTGAGATGCTTAGGCCAAAAAGCAGGCAAAACTCAGGAAGATACATAGTGGGTCAGAAATTAATAGACGACCTCTTTAGATTTGGAAAGAACCTGTAGCTTTTATTACAATTTTTAAAAAATCATTGAGATAGAGGGTCTTCCTCACAAATTTCACCCTTCAACGGGAGTAGGCAATAGGGGTAGGGTGGGTGCCGTGCTATGCTGGAGCAGGCTCACACCAGCTCATCAGAGACAACTGTTAAATTTTCAGGAATCTTGCTATTTTTAGAAATTAAATTATATAAACGTACACTTAAATAACTTATATTAAAACAAAGATAATGAATATAGAAAACACTGCTTCCTAATTGTTTTACTATTTTTACTGTAGTCTCTGCCCCTGGAGTTATTTCTGTCTACTGTATCTATGTGATAGAAATCCTATATAATGATGTGCTATTTGCACATTTCTTCCCAACTCCATCACATCACATTTGATGCCATCACATTGGTAACTTGAAATTGATCATGGCAGGATATTTACACCACACAAATTGGTGAACACCACAAGTCAGGGTCCCTTACCCTGTTGCTCTCATGCAGGCTTAGGCAGAGGCCTGTGCACCATTCTTAACCTCTGTTCTTCAGGCTTTTTTTTTTTTTTTTTTTTTTTCCCGTACGCAGGCCTCTCACTGTTGTGGCCTCTCCCGTTGCGGAGCACAGGCTCCAGATGCCCAGGCTCAGCGGCCATGGCACATGGGCCTAGCCGTTAACCTCTGTTCTAGGCTCTTCAGAGTCACCATGCTTTGTTTGCCTCTGGGCCTGGTTTCTGCCCCAACCCTATCCCTTGTTCTCCCCCAGTGGTAGGACACACGTGCACAGCCCAACACCAACAAGGTCAAATTCACTTGTTTTTGCACAGACCCTGCCATCTCTGTTTATGAAGGAGAATCTTGAGACTGCAGGGTGAGCTGTTATAAAATTTGCTTCCTTTCAACTGTTTATGCAGGTGAATAGGGTGTCCTTGATAGCAAAAGAGAAGAGGAAGAGGAGAAGACAGAGGGGTGGGAGTGGAGAGAAGAAAGCCTCAGCAGCTAAGGCTGATAGAAGAGCCGAGGCTGTCATCACAGCCCTCTGTACCAAGACTCCAATTTGATACATGCACCCTCAGGCCTATGTGTGTTGTAGGGCTAATAGTTTGGGTTCTTCCCTTCGTTGTTTCTCTCTCTGCATCCTATCTGCCATTTTGGCCCTGGGAAAGGAGGAGGTGAAGGCCACCACAGGAAGGAGGAGAATACGGCATGAGAGAGGCTCTGCCAGACTTGAAGAAGGACCGGCTGCCCACCTGCCGCCTCTGGGGAGTGAGAGGTGTGGGAGGAAGGGGAGCACAAGGGTGAGACCGAGGAACACCTCTGTGACCAACCCCCGAAGGTAAGGGTGCTCTTAGGAGGGTGGAAGTTCTGGCGAAAAGCATGAGGGCAAGAGGGATGGCTATTAGGGCCAGGAAACACCAGGGCCACTGGGCTCTGCGTTTTGGGGGTGCAAGGGGACAAGGACCTAGCCTTCTAAATCCGGATCCAGTGCTCTTTACAACAGTTCTCTGGTTTTCTTTTCAATTTTTTTAGACTGTGCAATCCTAAAATGTAAAAGACATCAAAGTGAGGCTGCTCTGGGTGTAATGGAGGTGGGAACCAGAGCTCCCACCGGATCTCACAGCGCTTAACATCTTTCCCTAAACTACCCCTCCTCAGAACACAGCTCGAAAATCACAGCAGTGAGATGCGCTGCCTCTCACATCCCATACCTTGAACTTGTTACTATAAATAAAATAGAAACGTTACCATGGCAACCTGTCTGTTTAAATGGCTCCTTATAGATCAGATTAGCCAGGATCGATAGTGCTTCCTGAGTGCTGAATGACTTATAACAAAAGTTTGAACAAATTGCAGAATAAACCCCTGGGAAACAAGGTCTGAGTCAACGCAATTAAGTTGTCAGCTGCAGCTCCTCTTAAACGCCCATCGGAGGATATTTCTCAGAACAACATGGTCTCCAAGCCTGTGCTCTCCAGGCAGCTGTGTTATTCACTGTTCCCTTCCGTGGCCTCTTCCCCGGCAAGCTCTTCTGCTGTCCTGCATGCGTCATTAGAAAGGACACTTCTGTCTGTAACATCCTGCTTCCTCAGGCTTGGCTGTCGTGTGATGAGATGCTGTCTTTGGAGATGGACAGATTTTAAATGACACTCCCTGAGTGGGCTTGCGGAAGCAGATCTCAGAGCAGATGTAGGCCCAGGCCTCCCCCAGAGCGAGGGGCTTATTAAGAGGCATTAGTTAGCCCTGAAACCAGTGCTAGTCTGCCATTGTTCCCCAGATACAGGAGCAAAGAATTCCTTTCTTCCCTCAGGGAAACCTGGAGGAGAAGCTCAAGGAGGACGGTAGTGCTGAGTTTGGCCGTTTTTTCTGGGTAGGAAGAGTAGAATAGGGCTTCCTCCTGTGATCTGAGCCCTGCGTCCCAAATTATCTTCCAACTGACTGGGTGCCTGAAATTCTATGTCTTTTACTTAAAATGCAGATACTCCTGGGAAGGGCAGCAATTTAAAGATTCCCATTAAGTTGTCGGGCTGGAATCTTGCTGGGCAGAATGGAGGGGTGGTTGACATACACCTGCAATGTCCCTACAGCGGTCTTTTACCAAGTCCTCATCTACTCCTCCTAGCAACTGTGTGAGGTCTTACTATCTGTGGCTTTGTGTTCTTTTCTCATGTCCCGTTTATTACACTCTAAGGCTTAATGCCTCTGCCTTGTGGCAGGGGTGACCCAAAGTTTGGGGTTTGGCCTGAGACAAGCTTGTGTTCCCAGCTCTGTCTCCATCTGTGAACTTCGGGACCTTGGATAAGTTATTTGGAATTTTTGAATCTGTTACTTCCCTTCAGTCAACAGTTGTTATTTTCTATTTTTTCTCTCAATTTTATTGAGGTATAATTGACATATAAAATTGTACAATGTGATGATTTGACATGTGTATACATTGTGAAAAGATTCCCATCATTGAGTTAACACAAGAGTCACCTCAGATATTTACCCGTTTTTGTTTTTGTTTTTTTTGGTGAGAACGCTTATATTCTACTCTCTTAACAAATTTCAATTATGTGATACAGTATTTTCAACTGTAGTCGCAATGTTATGCATTAGATCCTGGGACCTTATTCAGATAACTGAAAGTCTGTACCCTTTTACCAGCTTCTCTCTAGATACAACTTCACCCACCACCCATAGCCCCTGCTACCACCATTCTATTCCTTCTTTCTATGAGTTCAACTTTTTTCTTTTAGATTCTACATATAAGTGATACCATGCAGTATTTGTGTTTCCCTGTCTGGTTTATTTCGCTTAGCACAATGCCCTCCAGGTTCATCCATGTTATCACAAATGGCAGAATTTCCTGCTTTTTAAAGGCTGAGTAATATTCCATTGTGAATATATACACCACATTCTCTATATCCATTCATCTGCCTGTGGACACTGGGTTGTTTCCATGCTTTGGCTATTGTGAAGAATGCTGCAGTGAACATGGGAGTGAAGATATCTCTTTGAGATAAGAGTTTCATTTTCTTTGGATATGTACCCAGAAGTGCTGGATCATACAGTAGTTCTGTTTTTAATTTCTTGAGGAAACTCCCTACTGCTTTTCATAGAGGCTGTACAAGTTAATATATTCCTAACAAGTGTGCTCATATGTTTCCTTTTCTCCATATCCTTACCAACATTTGTTATCTCTTGTCTTTTTGATAATAGGTGTCCTAACAGGCGTGAGGTGATATCTCATGGTGTTTTTTATTTGCATTTCCAAGTGATTAGTGATGTCTAGCACCTTTTTATGTACCTGTTGGCCCCTTGTCTTATTTGAAAAAATGCCTATTCAGGCCTTTTGCCCATTTTAAAATTGGATTATTTGTTTTTTGCTATTGAGTTGCATGAGTTCCTTGTATACATGAATATCTTGGAGATATTTCAGGTTTGGTTCCAGACCATTGCAATAAAGTGAATATCACAGTAAAGTGAGTCACACGAATTTTTTGGTGTATGTAAAAGTTATGTTTACACTATACTGTAGTCTATTAAGTGTACAAGAGCAGTATGCCTAAAAAGACAATGTACATACCTTAATTAAAGAGTACTTCAGGGCTTCCCTGGTGGTGCAGTGGTTGAGAGTCCGCCTGCTGATGCAGGGGACACGGGTTCATGCCCCGGCCCGGGAAGATCCCACATGCCGCGGAGCGGCTGGGCCCGTGAGCCACGGCTGCTGAGCCTGTGCGTCCAGAGCCTGTGCTCCGCAATGGGAGAGGCCACAACAGTGAGAGGCCCGCGTACCGCAAAAAAAAAAAAAGAGTACTTCATTGCTAAAAAATGTTAACCATTATCTGACAATAAGGTTACCACAAACCTTCAATTCGTAAAAAATGCCATATCTGTGAATCACAGTAATTGAAGCATAATAAAGTGAAGCACAATAAAACGAGGTATGCCAGTATTTTGGACATTAACGCCCTATCAGATCTGTGGTTTGCAAATATTTCCTCCCATTCTGAAAGTTGCCTTTTCTTTTTGCTGATTGTTTCCTTTGCTGTGCAGTAGCTTTTTAGTTTGATGCAGTCCATTTTGTTTACTTTTGTATTTGTCGCTTTTGCTTTTGGTGTCAAATCCAAAAAGTCACTGCCAAGTCTGATGTCAATAAAAGTACCCCTATGTTTTCTTCTAGGAGTTTTATGATTTCAGGTATTACACCAAATCTTTAATTCATTTTGAGTTGATTTTTGTGTATGGTGTAAGATAAAGGCCCAGTTTCATTATTTTGCGTGTGAATATTCAGTTTTTTCCAAGACCATTTATTGAAGAGACTATCCTTTCCCCATTGTATATTCTTGGCTCTTTTGTCAAAAACCAGTTGACATATATGCATAGGATTATTTCTGGGCTCTCTATTATGTTCCATTGACCTATGTGTTTGTTTGTTTGTTTGCGGTACGCGGGCCTCTCACTCTTGTGGCCTCTCCTGTTGTGGAGTACAGGCTCAGGACGCGCAGGCTCAGCGGCCATGGCTCATGGGCCTAGCCGCTCCGCGGCACGTGGGATCCTCCCGGACCGGGGCACGAACCCGTGTCCCCTGCATCGGCAGGTGGACTCTCAACCACTGCACCACCAGGGAAGCCCTATGTGTTTGTTTTTATGCCAATACCAAACTACTTTGAATACTGTAGCTTTGTAATAGAGTTTAAAGTTGGAAGTGTGATACCTCCAGCTTTGTTCTTCTTTCTTAAGATTGCTTGGCTATTGAGGGTCTTTTGTGTTTCCATACAAATTGTAGGACTTCTTTTTCTATTTCTGTAAAAAATGCCATTGGAGGTTGACAGGGATTGCATTGACTCTGTGGGTCCCTTTGGATACTATGGACATTTTAACAATATTAATTCTTCCAATCCATAAATATGGAATGTCTTTCCATTTATTTTTTATCTTTTCAATTGCTCTCATCAGTGTTTTATAGTTTTCAGCATACAGATCTTTCCCCTCCTTGGTTTAATTTAGTCCTAAGTATTTTATTTTATTTCATTTTTTTGACCATGCCCTGTGGCTTGTGGGATCTTAGTTCCTTGACCAGGGATCAAACCCAGGCCCCCAGCAGTGGAAGTGCAGAGTTCTAATCATTGGACCACCAGGGAATTCCCTATTCTTAAGTATTTTATTCTTTTTTGATGCTATTGTATATGAGATTGTTTTCCTAGTTTCTCTTTCTGACAGTTGACTGTTAGTGTAGAGTCACTACAGGTGACTGATTTTTGTATATCAATTTCATATCCTGCAAACTTGCTGAATTCATTTCTTAGTTCTGACAGTTTTTTGGTGGAGTCTTTAAGGTTTTCTACATATAATATGATGTCATCTGCAAACAGAGACTACTTTACTTCTTCCTTTCTGATTTGGATGCCTATTATTTATTTATTTATTGCCTAATTGCTCTGGCTAGGACTTCTAGGACTACGTTGAATAGAAATAGTGAGAGTAGGCATCCTTGTCTTGTTTCTGATCATAGAAGAAAAACTTTCAGCTTTTCACTGTTGAGTATGATATTATCTGTGGGCTTGTCTTATGTGTCTGTTATGACTTTGTTAAATTAACATTTGTTATGTGGAACACAGAGTGCCAGATGGTGAGCTGCAATTCAACAACAGACTACAGAGAAATTGAGTTTATTACTCACAGGTACTGGAGGAAATACGAGGCATGCTTCAAGGGGCCACATGGGAAGGTCAAGGCAGAGTACAGACAGAGAGATAGGACCTGAGGCATATGCCTATGTTAGGGTCCATATGTGGAGTGCTTTGGGTTCCCAGACTAGGGTCAGAGGTCAGTACCAAAAGAGTAGGTTTTATGAAGCCCTCCGGGGGTCTTATCTAAGTCATATAGGCCCCTTAATGGGAGGCAGGGGAGACTGTTGATGACAAGGGCTGTTCAGGAAATCATATTAGGAGCTAATATTTTCTTGTGACTCTACGTTTTTTATTTGATTCTCATTTCACAACTGATTAAGACAGTGTGTTGTGTTATTCTGGTTGAAAACCCACTGCTCTAAATTTTGGTAAAAGATTAAAAAATACCCAGAGTTGATGATTTTGAAAATAGTGTTAAAGAAAAAATTATTCTGACACTTGTCAAAACAGTAAGGAAGGCTTTATTCATGGCTATTGCAATAAGTGTTAAGACTATTGCAACAGTGGAGAGAGATTGGGCTCAACTCCACATACAGCCAGGACAGCTGGGGACTTACAGCCCAAAAGCAGAGTGAGGGGGTCAGTGGATGGAGAGTTACTAATAAGAGACATCAAGAGTAACGGCATTCCTTGGGGGGGGGGGTGGTGGTGGGATGAACTGGGAGATTGGGATTGACATATATACACTAATAAGTATAAAATAGATAACTAATTAGAACCTGCTGTATAAAAAATTTAAATACAAAAAAAAAAAAAAAAGAGTAAGAGCATTTCTGCTAAACTGACTTAACAGGATCTTTGCTAAGATGGGGCTATGCAGATCCAGCAAGGATGGGGGCCAAGATTGAAGCTTAGTTGCGAAGAGGACTCAGGGGACCCTGACTAAAGTTTGGTCAAAGAGAGAGGCTTTGTTAGAGAGATGATACTGAGTTGTTTAGAGGATAAATAAATAAACTAAGTAAATAGCAAGCTATTATTTCTCTGTTGACATAAAACAATAAAATAACCAGCTATTTCACCAGGAAAATGGATTTATGCGGGAACAGCAAAGAATTACAGTTCGAGACATGCAGTCATTGGCAAACCACAGGCAAGACCAGAGAACAAAGGAGGGGAACTTTTTTTTTTTTGCATTCTTCTTTTCTCAATCTCTGTAAATAATCCAACTCAATATATTTTTGTGCTCAGAAACGATCAACAATACCTTTAATGGAATGATTGTCACTGACCAGTCTCAGAAATGTAGGATTATGCCTGAGACAGTTATTAGCATATTTAGTTCCAGGTTTATGGAAATGCTAAGTGTTGAATAGTACATATCCTTAAAACTCAAATAAAGGAGGTTTGGATTAAAGTCTTTGAGACTTCCTGAGAACGAGGAGGGCAAATAGAAGTCTTTTCTTGGGAAGATCCGTGGAAAGGAAACTTCAGTCCTTAGGCTACAGGCTAAGCTGACTCAGGGTGAATTACTGAGTTAATTGGATTGGATTGTGGTGCTGGATGAGGTCTGCAGCTTGTCATCTCTGCTGTCCAGTTTGTTGTGCTTTACTCTACAGCCATGGACTGCATTGAAAACCTCTGCTCTTTAACCCCCAGGTATGGACATCTGGCTTTCAGATTCTGGCTAGTGATCCTGGGGAATGTCAGCAGTGTTTTAGAGGATAATTGAATATAAGGAATAAGCATGGAATTTAGAGATGAATGCTCTTCCACATTTGCTGGAAGTTTGGGGAAATTTTATAGTAAAATAAACATGAATATGAAGGAGGAGAACATTCTTTTATAAAGGAGATGGGAGAGTTGGGAGGGGCTGTTATAAACAGAGTCTATCTGAAGAAACTAGAAGTTTGAAGTGTAGTTACTTTTCATTGGTTGAGTTGTGACAGCCTTTCGTTTGTTGGGCTGTTGCCGGGTAAGGAGAAATTCTTCCTTCCTCCTGCTGGGTAGTTAAACAGTAACCTTCATCCTGTTGGAGATGCAAGGTACATCTCTTTCTGTTGGGTCTGCAATTGATGTCAAGTGATAGGGTATGAGAGCTTCCCCTTCTGGCCTCCTAATTCCATTTTAAATGAGGTTTCTGTTTATTAATTTTCACACCTCCAAGGAGTATAAGGAATATTCACAGTTAAAAAGGTAACTGATAAACCTTTTTTTCCCCTCATCCTTGCACACCTGTAAATTACAAATATCCTTCAAGCTTTCCTGGAGCCCTCAGGCAGAATCAAGACTTCCTTATCTGTAGTTTTACAGCACCCAACTTATGGAGAAGGTGTGGCTCTCACCCCATTATATCATGCTTAGCTGTTTGAGTACCTATTTTCTTTTCCTGGTTATGAACACCAGGACAGCGGTCTTCTCTTTCATCTGTCAGTGTGTAATCTTAGCTTGGATAGTGTTTGACACATGGCTAGCCAGACTGCAAATGATCATTATTGACTTGACTCACAGAAAATAGCAATTTTCCATTCAAACGGTTGAATATATGTGCCCGTGTTGTGGTTTAACTCAAGGAATTCTTTCTGCAAACTTTTACTGGGGTGGGATAGAGGGGTTCTCAGTCAGGAGTCAAGATACTTGTATGTGTATGGTAACTCTGCCATCAAGTGCAAGATCTTATAAGAGTTGTTTAATACCTGGCTTCAAGTTCCACAGCTATAATATGAAAGCAATTGACTTGATTTGTTAAACCACCTTCCAGATGTAACATGAAGGAACCAGTTTTCTTTGAGATTTTGGATTGCTGTTTTCTAGGTAGCACCTTGATTTCTAGGCTCTCAACTTTTGATGTTTTCTTACTTTTCACCCTGTCAAGATTTTGAAGCATCATGATTATAGACATTTTTCCTGAGTGTGTCATGATAAGAATTGGATATAAGTTGTGTGTTATTTCGGGAGCATGGTTTGCATTACAGAGACAGACGAGAAAGTTCTTATGAGAGGGAATGAATAGCAACAAGGAAGAAGCACCCACAGAGAAAGGAAACAAGCCGCGGAGGAGACACAGTAGCTTTGTTTGAACTTCTTCCTTTGTTTTTAACATGACAATGGATGAAAAAGTTGTTGAGAACAGGAAAGAAGCTCTTACTGCTGATAATGCTGGTGGTAATGGAAAAAGAAAGGCTATTACTCTCGAGCAAAAGGTAGACATATTCATATGCTGGATTTGCTAGGTGTTGTTTAGATATTGTAGCCATACACTTAGAGTTATAAAACCTCCCTCTATTAGTAAACATTAGAAAACAGGAAAATGTCTTTGATGAGTCTGAAATTCTCTAGTATATAACCTCTTATTTCTAATGAAGCAACCAAGTTTTTTAAAAAATAAACAGCTCACGGTTCTGGAGGCTGGGAAATCCAAGGTCAAGGTGCCAGCATGGTCACCTTCTGGTGAGAACCCCTTCCTGTTTCACAGCCAGCGTCTTCTAGCCATGTCCTCACATAATGGAAGGGGCTCTGAAGCAAACATTTTTATAATAAATTGTTTGATTATGTGTGATTTTTAGAAAAGAATTATAATTATTGCAATTCTTACATCATAGCAGAATAGACTTCATTACTCAAGGCCAGCTACATAATTTGAGGGTCCTAGTACAAAATAAAAACATGGGGTCCTTTGTTCAAAAAACAGGAAAACAGTGTTGTTAAAGGTAAATACTAAAATATAAAATCTTTTCCTTTCTCCCAAGTCTCTCTCTTGTCTAGTCATAGTGTTTTTTTTAAATTTGCTATTTAATTTTATTCTAAGCAAAGAAAGATTAAAAATTTAAATTGTCAGTGTGAATTTCACAGTTCATCTTTAGATGGTGCAATCCTAGTTTTAAATGCAAATATAAGAGAATTTAACTCACAGGCAGAGTAACTGAAACCACACAACTTGTATTTCGTATTGGTAGCTCATGCATGCAGATCTATTGTATTCTTACCAGAACAATGGAAATGCTACACAAAACGAGCTCAGCTATGTTCATTTCACTTGATACATGCACGTTCTACCAACACTCTCTACTTTTGGCTTATTGGTGAGTAAGGAAGGTCTGAAAAAAGGAATGATGGATTTATTGGCTTATTCTGTGCCCCTCCCCCCTTATTTGCTATCAGTTTTGGAGTAAGTGGTCCGATAAACAAGGAAGCAACCAGAGTGAGAAAGCATGTGATAGAATTCCTTGGTGGTTTGTGTTCCTCAGAATGCCATTGCCTTCTTTCTGCATTTGAAGCAAGTTCTGGTTTGAAAGGAAAGTGTGGCCTCTCAGGGCTGTCAGTGCCTCTGTTATTCAGTCGTAGATATAAAAATAATAATATTTGACCAAATATCTGGGCACTGTGGCACAGCCAAGTTGACGTGTAAAATTATCTATCACAGTACCCAAGAGCATAAGGTAATAAGGTAAGGAAAAGAGTCTGTGTTTGTGTCCATGCAGCCCCGATAACTCTGAGTCAAGGTTAAATCCTATTGCATGACAGGAATGTATGGGTAAATGTGAGTGAGTGTGTGTGTGTGTGTGTGTGTGTGAGAGAGAGAGAGAGAGAGAGAGAGAGAGAGGGAATGTGGGAATGTGTTTGCCAAGGACACATTTCTTTTCTCTTATAGACAAGGTGCTGTTGGTCTGCATTGTTTCCTCACTGTCTTCCTCCCAGGGGCTGGGCAGGTCCTTAGATACCGTGTCTGGGAATCTTGAAAACACAGTGGTTAAAATGTAAGGCTGTGGACTCTGGAGCTATGCTCTCTGGATTTGAATCCCGGATTTGCTATTTACTAACTCTCTGACTGCAGGCAACCCACTTCACTTCCCTTGCCTCAGTGTCCTCGACTGTAAGATGGGGCTAATAATAGAATCTACCTCACAGGTCTGTTGTGAGGATTAAATGAATTAATTTATGGAAAGTACTTCAAATGGCACTTAGCACTTGATAATGGCTCTGTGTTATGTTGTTTTTCAGAGGGCAGGAACTCAAATGCTGAAAGTCTCTTTTGGAGAATTATTTGTATGTATCATGAGGATTGGAAGCAGGTGAGAAAGAGAAATGGGTACTGTCACAGCTTGTGTTTCAGCAGAGTAATAGCCATCAACAGATGGTATTGGAGAAAGAGCAACGAGCAAATCAGGGGACATTTTTTTTCCAAAGGCTGGGACAGATCTTTCCCTCGAGTCTCATGAGTAAAATCACATTAGAAGTTTGGGCCCCCGGGTTCCATGGGGCTGGATGGAGTAGCTCTGCTTCCAGGCGGGTGCTTGTGTCTTTGAGGTTGGCAACTTCCTCCTTTCAAAGCTGACTCTTGTATGAGAAGGGGCACCCTTCAGACCCAGGTGCATTTCATGTGTCATTCCCAAGTAGGCTGGAGTTGGTGTTGAAATGGGGTTTGGGCGTGGAAGAATAAAGCAGGGGGCTGACGCGTGTGTGCACATGTGTGTGTACACACATGCCTGCGCATGCACACCTGTGCTTATAGGGTGATGGGAGTGGTTGGAAGGACAAGTGGGCGAAGTGGTGTTTATCTGCACAGGGGCGCATCCAGGGAAGGGAGTCTTCTCCTTCCCCAGTTCTTACCACGTTTCTCTTTCCTCTGTGTGAAGTTTGTAAACAAATCGTCCACTGGAAGTTCAGGAAACATTGACTTAGGTCATGGATTTTTTTTTTTTTTTTTTTTTTAAGGTCATGGATTTTTATCCCCAATCTTTGTGCCCTTTAAAATGGAGCACACATCCCCACTGTGTGTTGAGGCCATTTGAGGAATGAGTTTAGTCATTATAATTATTTTACTGGATAGGAAGAACTCTCAGTCTCTCAGGGTCTAAATGCTGTTGATGATCTCAAAATGTTTTTTCCCTGTGGTAGATTATCTGTTGTCACCCTTCCTCTGCTCCCCTAGCTGTCTGCTTCCCTACAGCTTGGGCAACAGGGGTTTGCTAGGAGGCGGTCAGAGGTACAGGGTGAGTGTGTGTGGAAGCGCACGGTCTGTGTAGGGATGGGGTGACTTTCTAGAGCTAAAGAAAGATGATCTTCGAAAGACCTCTTAAATTTTGTCCTTTTATCCTTTCCCTGTTTATGAGGAGTAGAAATTAATGATACAATCTCACTACATAAATTTGAGAAGATACAGGAGGAAGGAGAGCTGGAGAGGGCAGGGTTAATTTTCACTTGTTGCTTTGGAACTTGAAAGGGAGGCAAGGGGGAAGGAGAGAGTGAGAGTGAGAGAGACAGAGACAGAGAGCTCACTTGCAGAGGTGGGTCAGCCCCAGAGCCACAGAGGTGTAGAGGGTGGGGCGTGGAGTGCCCTGCCTCGCTCCCTGGTGAGTATCCCTGGGCGGGCTCGGTGTGACTTGCTCTGAATGTTCCATCACCTTGGCCCTGTGGGAGGGAGAGTGGAGAACGGAGCTCGGCCCTGACTCCTGTGTCAGCTGGGCCTCCCAGGTGACACTTGGCGGCCAGCCTGGGTCATTTGCCTTTTCACAGCCAAAGGGCTGCTCACGAGATGTTCTCTGCAGACAGAAGCAAGACAGAGCCCAGTGGCCTGGCCAGGCTTTGCCATCCTGACTCCAGAGGCAGAAGGAGGTGTCCTGTGTGGGCAAGCTTTCCATGTTAAGATATTGCAGTTGTCAGGGACATCCTATGTATTCGTTTTCTACTGGAGCTGTAACAAATTACCACAAATGCTGTGCCTTAAAACAACGCCCATCTGTTTGCTCACAGTTCTGTAGTCATAAGTCTGGATACAGGATGGCTTCGAAGATCCTCTGCTTAGATTCTCGCAGGTGTTGGCAGGA
Organism: Stenella coeruleoalba; assembly: GCF_951394435.1. Lineage (NCBI taxonomy): Eukaryota > Metazoa > Chordata > Mammalia > Artiodactyla > Delphinidae > Stenella > Stenella coeruleoalba. Next base: position 55,914,947 of record NC_137148.1, read on the forward strand.
CTGTGTTTCTTTTTGGAAGCTCAGGGAATGAGTCTGTTGCCATGCTCATTCAGGTGGTTGGTTGAATTTGGTTCCCTGTGGTTGTTGGACTGAGATTTCCTTGGTGGCTGCCAGTGGGGGGGCTGGTCTTTTGCTCTTAAAGGCTGCCTGCCCATTTTCCATCTCATGCTTTCCATGTGGCCCATCTCTCATGCTTTGAATCTCTCTGATTTTTCCTTTTTGCAGCATCACTCCGACTTCCAGCCAGAGAAAATTCTCTGCTTTCAAGTTAAGGCTTATATGATTAGATTGAATTTACCTGGATAATCCAGGATACTCTCCCAATTTTAGGGTTCCTTGATTAATAACCTTTGTTCCAGTTTCAAAGTCTTTTTTTTTTTGCGGTACGCGGGCCTCTCACTGTTGTGGCCTCTCCCGTTGCGGAGCACAGGCTCCGGACGCGCAGGCTCAGCAGCCATGGCTCACGGGCCCAGCCACTCCGCGGCATGTGGGATCTTCCCAGACCGGGGCACGAACCCGTGTCCCCTGCATCAGCAGGCGGACTCTCAACCACTGTGCCACCAGGGAAGCCCCAAAGTCCTTTTTGTAATTAATAATATATTCACAGGTTCCAGAGATTAGGGTGTGAACATCTGGGTGGGGAGCATTATCTGGCCTACAACACTCTATAAATAATTCATTAATTATCTTGGCTGCCCGTGGGTGAGTAGCTGTTGCAACCTTTGCCAGGGTGTCTGCCCAGCATTTCCACTAGATGCTGGGCAGGGCTGAATAGAGAGAGTGAAGGGACCTAAAGCCAGACACAGGGCACTTCCACCCTTAAAAGTGAAGTAAAGTCCACTTGTGAAGCTCAGAACCTCTGAGCTGGAGAGACTGGTGGAGATCAGAACCTGCCTGCCCCCCACAAGATGGGGCCATGGAGGCCCAGAGAGGCGACAATACTTGGCCAAGGCCATGGCTACACCAAAGCCAAAGAGTTCTGAAAGCAGCTGTGATAAAGCCTGACATGTTCGGAATTTAAACGTGTCTCTCATATCTTTGGCCTTTTTGCCCTTAAGCTTCTGAGACAGGTGGTTCAAACATACTGCACAGCCTTGAAGAGAAAAGTGACTGTGGCTTTCTCGGCTCTAGAAAGCTCAAATCAATAACGCGATGGCTGGGGCATATGTGAACATGACTGTGGCCTCTCTGCGGCCTGAGGATGCTTGGTCACGATGGCGAGCGAAACATACTCCATCTTATTCTTACAGTTCTAACAGTTTCTGCTTAGGGGTCCTGGGTGCCCTGGTGGCCAGACTCCATTGTCCCTCCTTGACATAGGCACCAGCTCTCAGGCCAATGAGGAGACATGGGGCCCACTGTGTGAACTGTTCTGACACCCCTGGGGGAAGAAACATGGAGCGGAATTCCTCCTCTGTTTACTGCTCTTGGAGAGAAGGTGGTGTCCCTCAGGCCGGCAGCTCTATTTCAGATCTGCAGGTGGCAAGTGGTTTGGTAGAGAGATGGGCTCGTTGTTCAGGAGCTTCGTTCTCTTGTCGCCTCTGCTCACCCTGGGCTCCTTTTTATCTGAGTCTAGAGACATCTAGCTCCCGGGGGTTTACATAAAGCAGAGCAAAGTGCTCTCAGGCTAAGAATATACCCACCCCCTTCCCTGGGCGATATGCCTGGGAGGTGAGGAAACTGACTCATTTCATCTCTGACTCTGTGAAAAGACAAATATATGAAAAAACTACTGGATTAATGACAGGGAAAAAATTGCTATTTTTAGCACACGAGGGCAGAGTTACTTGCTGTAAAGTCCTAGAAGATAGAAGTTTTATTTGAAAAAAGAGCTCTTCACCTTCAGTGTTTTAGTCGTATTTAGCAGTGGGGGCTCTTGAGTGGAAAGTGAGGCACAGAGAGGGGTGAAGACTCTGCAGTGGGGAAATAACCCATGATGATCTTATTAACAGCAGAGCAGACTGGCTGGGGGATTTGTCTGTGAAGCCCACGCATGGCTGGCCTCCTCACAAACCAAGAACTCCGTTAGAGCCCCAGGATGCATCTCTGCTGGTACAAGTAAGATGCTGGGCTGGCATGGAAACTTGGGCTGCAGGTGACCTATGGGTATGTGGCAGCCGAAGAGAGCACCCCAGAGCCTTCCATGGGTGTCCCCAGCCTGCTGTTGCCATCCTGCCTGTGAGAAGAAGCGTGTCTGTTCCCCAGAGCTCATTCCAGTGTCCCCTGGTAGGCATGGTGACTACTGGTTTGCAGATTTCTGTAGGTGGAGCTGCTGCTACTATTCCTTCCAGAAAGATCCCAGGGTTTTCTCCTGCCTGTTAACTCAACACACAATTCTAGAGAACATGGAAAGTGTTAACAAAATGGCCAGTGTCTGTCACTGAGGACTTGCAGTCTGCCAGTCAAGGGCTGCAGTTTGGGCAACTTGTTCCTAGGAAGAAACACTGCTGGTCGTATATCCAGTAGCCATTCTTCTCTCTTCTTTCTTGCTTGTGGAATCAACCTCCTGTATTGAAGACGTTGAAGATTCATTCTCAGGTAGTACACATGGCAGTTGGGATCAATGATTTTGGAGCCAGATGGCCAAAGTGTGAATCTCAGTTCCACTGCTTACTCACTGCAACCTTATTTAACTTCTCTGTGCCTCGGTTTCTCATCTGTAAAATACGTATAATAATACTACATCCCTAACAGGTGGCTTTGAAGAGGAAGTGAGTTAATGCACATAAAGTGATTATGACAGTAGCTGGCCTATAAGACGTACTCAATAAATGTTAGTGATTACTGTTAGTATTATTGCTGTTATGTCCCAGTCTCTCCTGAAGCTTGGGTGTGGACATATTACACATTACTGGCCAAGTGGACCTGTGAGGGAGTCTCCTGGGGACTTCTGGGCAATGCATGGGAGGTCATGGCATTGTCCCTTTTGTCTGCTCATGGGCAGATCTCTATGTGATGCCTGAAATTACAGAGGCAATTCCAGCCATGGGACCATCTGCCCTTGGATGTTTTGTTATTTGGGATAATAAATTGTCTTGTTGTTTAAGGCTTTTTCAACACTTACAGTCCAAAACATCCTAACTGATGTACCTAGTAATGACACAGAGGGCCTTGCTAGAATTACAGCTGTAACTTGTTAGAGTTACTGCATTTAAGCCATGTGTGAAGTTAAATGTATGTGACAGTATTGTTAGGATAGTTCTTTGCTTTAAATTATTAAGAAAATTTTAATAGTAATACGCTCACATGGTAAAAACATCAAAAAGTATGAAAAGGCTTACCGTAAAAAAACCTCCCTCCCACATGGGTCATTTATGTTCTCAATTCTTAGGTCCCACTGGCCAGATAACCACTGTTTTATTTACCCTTCCAGAGATTCTGAAAATAAACATAAATAAAACAAATATGTCATTTTCCTCCTTTGTAATATAGATGTTAGTATGCTATACACATCATTCGGTACCTTGCTTTTTTCAATTAATATGTCTGAGTTTTCCATATCAATATGTAAATTTTTCTTATTTTTTTTTTATAGCTACAGAACGCTTCATTGAATTTATTTTAAAAGTTCCCCACTGAAGAGTATCCAGGTTCTCTCCAATCCTTCCCTGTAGACTGTAGTGCCGCAGTTAGTAAGATGTATGTATGCCACTCTGTAGATACGCAAATAGATCTCTAGGGTAAACTCCCCAGAGTGGGGCAACTGGATCCAAGAGCACATTCATTTGGAATTTTGATAGCTATTGCTAAATTGCCATCCATCTGGGCTGTGCAAATTTACACTCCCACCAGCAGCTTATGACAGTACCACTTTCCCACAGCCCTGGCAACAGAACATGCTATCAGATTTTGGATTTGGGCTAAATTTATGGTGAAAAATGATATCTTAGGGAAGTTTTAATTTGCACATTTCTTACTATGAGTAAAATTGAGCATTTAAAAATATTTTTTGGAATAATTTACATGTTCTTTGAATTGTCTGTTTATAATAATTGTCCATTTTTCTAATAGGTTATTGGCCTTTTTTCTTATCACTCTCAAGCTTTTTATATACTGGGAAGATTATTCTATGTCTGTGATGAGTTTAATTGTGTTTCCCAATTTGTCTTTTTGTTATTTTGAATTTAATTCAATTAAGTTTTTTATACAGCAGGTCCTTATTAGTCATCCATTTTACACACATCAGTGTATACATGTCAGTCCCAATCTCCCAATTCATCACACCACAACCCCCCCCGCCCGCCGCTTTCCCCCCTTGGTGTCCATACGTTTGGTCTCTACATCTGTGTCTCAATTTCTGCCCTGCAAACCGGTTCATCTGTACCCTTTTTCTAGGTTCCATATATATGCGTTAATATACGATATTTGTTTTTCTCTTTCTGACTTACTTCACTCTGTATGACACTCTCTAGATCCATCCACGTCTCAACAAATGACCCAATTTCGTTCCTTTTTATGGCTGAGTAATATTCCATTGTATATATGTACCATATCTTCTTTATCCATTCGTCTGTCGATGGGCATTTAGGTTGCTACCATGACCTGGCTATTGTAAATAGTGCTGCAGTGAACATTTGGGTGCATGTGTCCTTTTGCATTATGGTTTTCTCTGGGTATATGCCCAGTAGTGGGATTGCTGGGTCATATGGTAATTCTATTTTTAGTTTTACAATGAACCTCCATACTCTTCTCCATAGCAGCTGTATCAATTTACATTCCCACCAACAGTGCAAGAGGGTTCCCTTTTCTCCACACCCTCTCTAGCATTTGCTGTTTTTAGATTTTCTGATGATGCCCATTCTAACCAGTGTGAGGTGATACCTCATTGTAGTTTTGATTTGCATTTCTCTAATAATTAGTGATGTTGAGCAGCTTTTCATGTGCATGTCTTCTTTTCAGAAAAGTGTATTTAGGTCTTCTGCCCATTTTTGGATTGGGTTGTTTGTTTTTTTAATATTGAGCTGCATGAGCTGTTTATATATTTTGGAGATTAATCCTTTATCCGTTGATTCGTTTGCAAATATTTTTTCCCATTCTGAGGGTTGTCTTTTCGTCTTGTTTGTAGTTTCCTTTGCTGTGCAAAAGCTTTTAAGTTTCATTACGTCCTATTTGTTTACTTTTGTTTTTATTTCCATTACTCTAGGAGGTGGGTCAAAAAGGATCTTGCTGTGATTTATGTCAAAGAGTGCTCTTCCTAGGTTTTCCTCTAAGAGTTTTATAGTGTCTGGTCTTACATTTAGGCCTCTAATCCATTTTGAGTTTACTTTTGTGTATGGTGTTAGGGAGTGTTCTGATTTCATTCTTTTACATGTAGCTGTCCAGTTTTCCCAGCACCACTTATTGAAGAGACTGTCTTTTCTCCATTGTATATCCCTGCCTCCTTTGTCATAGATTAGTTGACCACAGGTGCGTGGGTTTATCTCTGGACTTTCTGTCCTGTTCCATTGATGTATATTTCTGTTTTCGTGCCAGTACCATATTGTCTTGATTACTGCAGCTTTGTGGTATAGTCTGAAGTCAGGGAGTCTGATTCCTCCGGTTCCGTTTTTTTTCCCTCAAGACTGCTTTGGCTATTCGGGGTCTTTTGTGTCTCCATACAAATTTTAAGATTTCTTGTTTTAGTTCTGTAAAAAATGCCATTGGTAATTTGATAAGGATTGCATTGAATCTGTAGACTGCTTTGGGTATATAGTCATTTTCACAATATTGATTCTTCCAATCCAAGAACATGGAATGTCTCTACATCTGGTGGTATCATTTTTAATTTCTTTCATCAGTGTCTTATAGTTTTCTGCATACAGGTCTTTATTCTCCCTAGGTAGGTTTGTTCCTAGGTATTTTATTCTTTTTGTTGCAATGGTAAATGGGAGTGTTTCCTTAATTTCTCTTTCAGATCTTCCATCATTAGTGTATAGGAATGCAAGAGATTTCTGTGCATGAATTTTGTATACTGCAACTTTACCAAATTCATTGATTAGCTCTAGTAGTTTTCTTGTGGCATCTTTAGGATTCTCTATGTATAGTATCATGTCATCTGCAAACAGTGACCGTTTTACTTCTTTTCCAATTTGTATTTCTTTTCTTTCTTTTTCTTCTTTGATTGCCGTGACTAGGACTTCCAAAACTATGTTGAATAATAGTGTTGAGAGTGGACATCCTTGTCTTGTTCCGGATCTTAGAGGAAATGCTTTCAGTTTTTCACCATTGAGAATGATGTTTGCTGTGGGTTTGTCATATATGGCCTTTATTATGTTGAGGTAGGTTCCCTGTATGCCCACTTTCTGGATAGTTTTTATCATAAATTGGTGTTGAATTTTGTCAAAAGCTTTTCTGCATCTATTGAGATGATCATATGGTTTTTCTTCTTCAATTTGTTAATATGGTGTATCACATTGATTGATTTGCATATATTGAAGAATCCTTGCATCCCTGGGTTAATCCCACTTGATCATGATGTATGATCCTTTTAATGTGTTGTTGAATTCTGTTTGCTAGTATTTTGTTAAGGATTTTTGCATCTATATTCATCAATGATATTAGTCTGTAATTTTCTTTTTTTGTAGTATCTTTGTCTGGTTTTGGTATCAGGGTGATGGTTGCCTCATAGAATGAGTTTGGGAGTGTTCCTTCCTCTGCAATTTTTTGGAAGAGTTTGAGAAGAATGGGTGTTACCTCTTCTCCAAATGTTTGATAGAATTCACCTGTGAAGCGATCTGGTCCTGGACTTTTGTTTGTTGGAAGATTTTTAATCACGGTTTCAATTTCATTACTTGTGATTGGTCTGTTCATATTTTCTATCTCTTCCTGGTTCAGTCTTGGGAGGTTATACCTTTCTAAGAATTTGTCCATTTCTTCCAGGTTGTCCATTTTATTGGCATATAGTTGTTCGTAGTCATCTGTTGTAATCCTTTGTATTTCCGCACTGTCAGTTGTGATTTCTCCTTTTTGATTTCATTTCTAATTTTATTGATTTGAGTCCTTTCCTTCTTTTCCTTGATGAGTCTCTGTCTTGGAATATTTAATCCATTCACATTTAAAGTAATTATCAATATGTATGTTACTATTACCATTTTCTTAATTGATTTGGGTTTGTTTTTGTAGGTCCTTTTCTTCTCTTGTGTTTCCCACTTAGAGAAGTTCCTTTAGCATTTGTTGTAGAGCTGGTTTGGTGGTGCTGAATTCTCTTAGTTTTTGCTTGTCTGTAAAGCTATTGATTTCTCCATCGAATCTTAATGAGATCCTTGGCAGGTAGAGAAATCTTGGTTGTAGGGTCTTCCCTTTCATCCCTTTAACTATAACATGCCCCTCTCTTCTGGCTTGTAGAGTTTCTGTTGAGAAATCAGCTGTTAACCTTATGGGAGTTCCCTTGTGAGTTATTTGTTGTTTTTCCTTTGCTGCTTTCAATAATTTTTCTTTGTCTTAAATTTTTGCCAATTTGATTACTATTTGTCTCGGCGTGTCTCTCCTTTGGTTTATCCTGTATGGGACACTCTGTGCTTTCTGGACTTGGGTAGCTATTTCCTTTCTCATGTTAGGGAAGTTTTTGACTATAATCTCTTCAAATATTTTCTCGGGTTCTTTCTCTCTCTCTTCTCCTTCTGGGACCCCTTTAATGCTAATGTTGTTGCGTTTAATGTTGTCCCAGAGGTCTCTTAGGCTGTTTACATTTCTTTTCATTCTTTTGTCTTTATTCTGTTCCGCAGCAGTGAATTCCACCATTCTGTCTTCCAGGTCACTTATCCGTTCTTCTGCCTCAGTTATTCTGCTATTGATTCCTTCTAGTGTAGTTTTCATTTCAGTTATTGTATTGTTCATCTCTGTTTGTTTGTTCTTTAATTCTTCTAGGTCTTTGTTAAACATTTCTTGCATCTTCTCGATCTTTGCCTCCATTCTTTTTCCGACGTCCTGGATCATCTTCACTATCATTATTCTGAATTCTTTTTCTGGAAGGTTGCCTATCTCCAGTTCATTTAGTTGTTTTTCTGGGGTTTTATCTTGTTCCTTCATCTGGTACATAGCCCTCTGCCTTTTCATCTCGTTTATCTTTCTGTGAATGTGGTTTTTGTTCCACAGGCTGCAGGATTGTAGTTCTTCTTGCCTCTGCTGTCTGCCCTCTGGTGGATGAGGCTGTCTAAGAGGCTTGTGCAAGTTTCCTGATGGGAGGGACTGGTGGTGGGAAGAGCTGACTGTTGCTCTGGTGGGCAGAGCTCAGTAAAACTTTAATCCACTTATCTGCTGATGGGTCGGGCTGGGTTCCCTCCCTGTTGGTTGTTTGGTCTGAGGTGACCCAACACTGGAGTCTACTTGGGCTCTTTGGTGGGGCTAATGGCGGAGTCTGGGAGGGCTCACGCCAAGGACTACTTCCCAAAACTTCTGCTGCCAGTGTCCTTGTCCTCGTGCAACAGAGCCACCTCTTGCCTCTGCAGGTGACCCTCCAACACTAGCAGGTAGGTCTGGTTCAGTCTCCTATGGGGTCACTGCTCCTTTCCCTGGGTCCCGATGAGCACACTACTTTGTGTGTGCCCTTCAAGAGTGGAGTCTCTGTTTCCCCCAGTCCTGTCGAAGTCCTGAATCAAATCCTGCTAGCCTTCAAAGTCTGACTCTAGGAATTTCTCCTCCTTTTGCCGGATCCCCATGTTGGGAAGCCTGATGTGGGGCTCAGAACCTTCACTCCAGTGGGTGGACTTCTGTGGTATAAGTGTTCTCTAGTTTGTGAGTCACCCACCCAGCAGTGATGGGATTTGATTTTATTGTGATTGTGCCCCTCCTGTCGTCTGATTGTGCCTTCTCCTTGTCTTTGGATGTGGGGTATCTTGTTTTGTGAGTTCCGGTGTCTTCCTGCCGATGGTTGTTCAGCAGTTAGTTTAGATTCTGGTGTTCTTGTAAGAGGAAGTGAGAGCACGTCCTTCTAATCTGCCATCTTGAACCAATCTGTCTTTTTTTTTTGATGATGTGGTTTACTTTTGTTAGGCCAAGATTTTAAAAATTTTTTTTATATAGTTGAATGGATTGATATTTTTTCATGATTTCTGGATTTGGGGTCATCGTTAAAATCCCTCCTGATTAAGAAAAAATGTCCCATCTATTCATTTAGTACATTTACTGATTTTTTTTTTATATTTAAAGATTTGTTCCCTTTGGAACATATCTTGAATACAGAGAGAGATATGAGTACAACATTAACATTTCCCATATCGCTATCTAGTTTTTCCACCATTATTCAATAGTTCAGTTTTTCCCACCTACTTGGTATTTGTGTTCTTTTTCTAGACATTTCTTTCTATTCTATTGGTTCACCTATTCATGAGCCAGTACTTTGTTGCTTTAATTACTGAGCTTTGGAGAATATTTTTATATCTGGTAATCCCTCTTTGATTTTTTTTATCAAAGTTTCCCTTGCAAATTTTGTTTGCTTATTTCCCAGTATGAACTGTAGAATTCCTTTGTCTACTGGAAAAAAAAACAAAAACCAGGCCTCTTTACATGTTTAATGAGATTATGCTGAATTTAAAAATCAAATTGGAAAGATCAGCATACTCTTGGTACAAAAAAGGAAAATGACCTTGAGTCATCTTGTCTAAAAATATATTCTTTCCCATTTGTTTATATGTTCTGCTGTGTCCTCTGGAAGCTTTTTGGTGAATTTTTTAAATAATGTGTTTATTATTGAAATTATTCCTAAGAAATTTATGTTTCTTGTTATTGTAGTTCTTGCTAATGTAAATGAAATCTTTTTCTCTATTATAGTTTTCTAGCTTCTAAATTTTGACTAAAAAATTTTTAAATTGAAATATAATTGACATACAATATTATATTAGTTTCAGGTGTACAACATAATGATTTCATATTTGCATACATTATGAAATGATCACCAGGAAAAGTTTAGTAACCATCTGTCCGCATACAGTTATTGCCATATTATTGACCATATTTTTTTATGCTATATATTACATCTCTGTGACTTTTATATAATGGGAGGTTTGTATATAAGAGGTCTCCTAAGAGAAGGGGACCTCTTATTCCCCTTCACCTATTTTGCCCATCCTGCTACCTGCTTCCTTCTGGTAACCATCCATTTGTTCTCTATATTTTTGAGTCTGTTTCATTTTGCCTTGTTTGTTTGTTTTGTTTCTTAGATTCCATGTATAAGTGAGATCATGTGGTATTTGTCTTTCTCTGTCAGACTTATTTCTCATAGAATAGTACTCTCTAGGTCCATACATGTTGACGCAAATAGCAAGATTTCTTTTTTTTATGGCTAATATTCCATTGTGTATATATATATCACATCCTGTTTATCCATTCATCTATCAATGGACACTTAGGTTGTTTTCATATCTTTGCTATTGTTAATAATGCTGCAATGAACACTGGAGTGGCTATATCTTTTCGAATCAGTGTTTTTGTTTTCTTTGGGTAAATACCCAGAAGTAATTGCTGGGTATGCTACTTATATTTTTAATTTTTTTGAGGGACCTCCATACTGTTTTTTATAGTGGCTGCACCAATTTACATTCCTACCAAAGTACATGAAGTTTTCCTTTTCTCCACATCCTAGCCAACACTTGTTATTTGTTGTCTTTTTGATGATAGCCATTCTGATGTGTGAGGTAGTATCTCACTGTGGTTTTGATTTACATTACCCTGATGATTAGTGATGTTGAGCATATTTTCATGTGTCTATTGGCCATCTGTATGCTTTCTTTGGAAAAATGTCTATTCAGGTCCTCTGCCCACTTTTTAATCAGGTTGTTGTTAGGTTTTTTTATGTTGAATTGTATGAGTTCTTTGTATATTTTGGATATTAACCCCTTTTCAGATATATCATTTGCAAATATCTTCTCCTATTCAGTAGGATGCCTTTTCATTGTGTTGATAGTTACTTTTGCTTTGCAAAAGCTTTATGGTTTGATGTAGTACCATTTATTTATTTTTGTTCTTGTTTTCCTTGCCTGAGGAGACATATCCAAGAGAAAAAATTGCTAAAACTAGTGTCAAAGAGTATACTGCCTATGTTTTCTTCTAGGAGTTTTAAATTTAAGTCTTTAATCCATTTTTTAAAAATAAATTTATTTATTTATTTGTTTGATTTTGACTGCATTGGGTCTTCGTTGCTGCATGCGGGCCTTCTCTAGTTGCGGCGAGCAAGGGCTACTCTTCATTGCAGTGCGAGGCTTCTCATTGTGGTGGCTTCTCTTGTTGCGGAACACAGGATCTAGGCAAGTGGGCTTCAGTAGTTGTGGCTTGTGGGCTCTAGAGCGTAGGCTCAGTAGTTGTGGCACACGGGCTTAGTTGCTCCGCGGCATGGGGGATCTTCCCAGACCAGGGCTCGAACCCGTGTCCCCTGCATTGGCAGGCAGATTCAACCACTGCGCCACCAGAGAAGTCCCAGTCTTTAATCCATTTCGAGGTTTTTTTTTTTTTTTTGGTAGATGGTGTGATAAAATAGTCCATTTTGATTCTTTTGCATGAAGCTATTGAGTTTTCCCAACACCATTTATTGAAGAGGCTGTCTTTTCCTCATTGTATATTCTTGCCTCCTTTCTTATATATTAATTGACCATATAAACATGGTTTTATTTCTGGGCTCTCTATTCTGTTCCATTGATCTATGTCTTGTTTTTGTACCAGTACCATACTATTTAAATTACTGTAGCTTTGTAGTATAGTTTGAAATCAGGACATATGATACCTTCAGTTTTTTTCTTCTTTCTTAAGATTGTCTTGGGTATTTGGGGTTTTTTTGTTTGTTTGTTTCTATACAAAAAGAAAAGCCAAAAGTTAGTTCTGTAAAAAGACTGATAAAGTTGGTAAACTCTTGGCAAGAGCAATCACAAAGAAAGAAGGCATAATGTAATAACTTCAGGAATGAAAAAGAGGACAAAACTACAAATATTACAGACATTCAAAAGATAATAAAATGATATGATGAACTACTTTATTCTAATAAATTAGGTAACTTAGTTGAAATTGATAAATTTTCAGAAAAAAACAACTCACCATAAGTGACACAGAAGAAATAAAATGTCTGAATAGTCTGATAGGTCTCAAAGAAATTGAATTCATAAAGAAAAACTTCTCACAAAATAAACTCCAGGCCCATATGGTTTCATCAGAGTTCAAAATTACTGTAAAAGAATAAAATTAACACTGCTCTTAGATAAACTCTTCTAGAGAATAGGAAGAAAACTTTCCAACTCATTTTAAGACACCCAAACCTGACAGTTCTTTACAAAAAAAAAAAATTACAAAGCAATCTCTCATGAACAGAAATGCAAAAATCCTAAACAATTTATTAGCAAGTTAAATTCAGTGATGATGTATAAGAAGGATAACATATCATGACTAGGCTTTATTCTATTAATGTGATGTTGATTTTTGCATTCAAAAGTCAATCAGTGTAATTCATGTCATTAACAAAATAAGGGAGAAAAATTATACAATTATCTCAATAGGCAAAAAATTACCTGATATAATTCAATATCCATTTATAATAATAATAGTAACTTCTTAAAAAACTAAGAATGGAAGTGTTACCAAGTCCAAGCTCATACTGCTCACTGCATGACAGGCCAATAAATCGAGAGACAAGTTGTTGGGGCAAGGAATAGTGACTTTAAAAGCTGGCAGACCGAGAAGATGGTGGACTTGTGTCCCAAAGAACCATCTTGCCTGTGTTAGAATTCAGGCTTCTTTTATACTAAAAGGGGAGAGAGTAAAGCCAAACATTTCCTGGTTCCTATCAGCCTCCAGAGGGGTTGTGTTAATTTCTTCCTTCCTGCAGTCATTCACAGTTGGGCCTGGTCAGGATGTTTCCTGTGAGCTAAACAAAAGTACTTTAGCTTATGGCTCATTACCTGGGAGGCAGGGTTCCCAGAGATGGGCCATTATGTATAATTTAACCTTATAGGCAACATCCCTTTAGCGATTAACTTGTAATAGAATACAAAGCTTCTTCCCTATTACAGAAGAAAATATTTTTAGCCAGAGAAAAGGTATGTACAAAAACCTATAGCAAACATCACACTTAATGGTGAAATATTGAATGTTATCTTTCAGGAATTGGAAATGGGACAAGTGTGCTTGTTATTACAACGTCTATTCAACTTTGTGTTGGAAGTTCTAGACAGTGCAATAGGCAATCCAATTTTTTGAAAGGGTAATTGAATTGAAAGTATCATTATTTACAGATGATGTAATTGTGCATATAGAAAACACAAAAGAATAAACAGATAAACTATTGACATTAATAAGTGAATTTAGCAAGATCACTGGATAAAGGTCAATATATAAAAATAAAATATATTTCTCTATTTCAGGAACAAAAAATTAGAAAATAATTTTAAAAATTATGTCATTTATAATAACATCAAAATGTATCAAATACCTAGTAATCTAATAAAAAGATGTGTATAATACCTCCATAATGAAAACTAAAAAAAATTGTTGAGAGAAATTAATTAAAACCTATTTAAATGGAGGGATGGACTATATTTATGGACGAAATAACTCACCTTAATAAAGATATCAATTCTTTGCAAATTGACCTATCAATTCAATGAGTCCCATTCAATATCTCAGCAGCTGTTCTGGCGGAAATTGACAAGCTGACTCTAAAATTTATATGGAATTGCAAAAGGTGAAGAATAACCAACACAATCTTGAAGAAGAAGTAAGCTGGAGGACTTACTTTAATGAATATCAAGTCTTATTTTAAAGTTGTAGTAATTTAAAAGGCAGTGTATTTGTTCAGAGATAACCATCCCCCCTTTCAAAAAAAGCAAATGGAATAGAATAGAGTTCAGAAATACACCTACATGTGTATGAACATGTGATTTATAAAAAAGGTGGAATTCTAGAGCAATAGAAAAAAGATGATGTTTTAAGTAAATGGTACGGGGCCAATTAGATATTCTTTTGGAAAAAATAAATCTTAGCCTCTGCCACATAAAATAAATATATTTCAGGCAGATTGTAATTTGAATGTGAAAAATAAAAAATAATCTTCTGGAAGGTTACATATGAGAGTTTCCCCATGACCTTGGGAGGACAAAGATAAACTGAACACAAAAAACACTACTAAGAAAAAAAAGATTCACACGTTGGACTATATTAACATTAGGATCTTTTGTTCATCCAAAGACACCATTAAGAATTGTAAAGACAAGTCACTGAGTGAGAGAAGATATTCGCAGTACATATACCAGAGGGGTCATTTGCAGAATATGAAAAGGTATCTTCATATCAGTAAGAAAAAGACAGACAATCTAATTTTAAAAACTGGGCAAAAGACCTGACAAGGAACTTTGCAAATGAGGATATTTAATGTCCACTAAACATATGAAAAGCTGCTCAGTCATTGTACTGGTCTGGGATGTTTAAATTGAAAACCACGAAATACCCCGTCACCCATGCCAGAATGACTTATGCTAAAAAAGACTGAAAATACAAGTGTTAAAGAAGTGGAACCACTGGAACTCTCATATACTCCTGGTGGGTGTGCAAATTGATACAAACACTTTGGAAAAGTTTGGTACCTTCTAACAAAGTTAAATTTACATATACTGTTGGACCTAGCAATTCACTCCCAGATCACACCCAAGAGAAATGCATACATATTGGTTCAAGATGGCAGATTAGAAGGACGTGCTCTCACTTCCTCTTACAAGAACACCAGAATCTAAACTAACTGCTGAACAACCATCGGCAGGAAGACACTGGAACTCACAAAACAAGATACCCCACATCCAAAGACAAGGAGAAGGCACAGTCAGACGACAGGAGGGGCACAATCACAATAAAATCAAATCCCATCACTGCTGGGTGGGTGACTCACAAACTAGAGAACACTTATACCACAGAAGTCCACCCACTGGAGTGAAGGTTCTGAGCCCCACATCAGGCTTCCCAACCTGGGGGTCCGGCAATGGGAGGAGGAATTCCTAGAGAATCAGACTTTGAAGGCTAGCAGGATTTGATTGCAGGTCTTCAACAGGACTGGGGGAAACAGAGACTCCACTCTTGGAGGGCACACACAAAGTAGTGTGCACTTCGGGACACAAGGGAAGGAGCAGTGACCCCATAGAGGCTGAACGAGACCTACCTGCTAGTGTTAGGGGGTCTCCTGAAGAGGCGGGGGTGGGTGTGTGTCACCCTGAGGGCAAGGACACGGGCAGCAGAAGTTCTGGGAAGTACTCCTTGGCGTGAGCCCTCCCAGAGTCCACCATTAGCCCCACCAAAGAGCCCAAGTAGACTCCAGTGTTGGGTCACCTCAGACCAAACAACCAACAGGGAGGGAACCCAGCCCGACCCATCAGCAGATAAGTGGATTAAAGTTTTACTGAGCTCTGCCCACCAGAGCAACAGTCAGCTCTTCCCACCACCAGTCCCTCCCATCAGGAAACTTGCACAAGCCTCTTAGACAGCCTCATCCACCAGAGGGCAGACAGCAGAAGCAAGAAGAACTACAATCCTGCAGCCTGTGGAACAAAAACCACATTCACAGAAAGATAGACAAGATGAAAAGGCAGAGGGCTATGTACCAGATGAAGGAACAAGATAAAACCCCAGAAAAATAACTAAATGAAGTGGAGATAGGCAACCTTCCAGAAAAAGAATTCAGAATAATGATAGTGAAGATAATCCAGGACCTCAGAAAAAGAATGGAGGCAAAGATCGAGAAGATGCAAGAAATGTTTAACGAAGACCTAGAAGAATTAAATAACAATCAAGCAGACAGTAATAATACAATAATTGAAATGAAAACCACACTAGAAGGAATCAATAGCAGAATAACTGAAGCAGAAAAACGGATAAGTGACCTGGAAGACAGAATAGTGGAATTCACTGCTGTGGAAGAGTATAAAGACAAAAGAATGAAAAGAAATGTAAACAGCCTAAGAGACCTCTGGGACAACATTAAACGCAACAACATTCGCATTATAGGGGTCCCAGAAGGAGAAGAGAGAGAAAGGACCTGAGAAAATATTTGAAGAGATTATAGTCAAAAACTTCCCTAACATGGGAGAGGAAATAACCACCCAAGTCCAGAAAGTGCAGAGAGTCCCATACAGGATAATCCCAAGGAGAGACACGCTGAGACACATAGTAATCAAATTGGCAAAAATTAAGGACAAAGAAAAATTATTAAAAGCAGCAAGCAAAAAATGACAAGTACATATAAGAGAACACCCATAAAGTTAACAGCTGATTTTTCAGCAGAAACTATACAAGCCAGAAGGGAGTGGCATGATATACTTAAAGTGATGAAAGGGAAAAACCTACAACCAAGATTACTCTACCCGGCACGTATCTCATTCAGATTCGATGGAAAATCAAAAGCTTTACAGACAAGCAAAAGCTAAGAGAATTCAGCACCTTGAAACCAGCTCTACAACAAACGCTAGAGGAACTTCTCTAAGTGGGAAACACAAGAGAAGAAAAGGACCTACAAAAACAAACCCAAACAATTAAGAAAATGGTCATAGGAACATACATATTGATAATTACCTTAAACATGAATGGATTAAATGCTCCAACCAAACACAAAGGCTTGCTGAATGGCTACAAAACAAGACCCATATATATGCTGTCTAAAAGAGACCCACGTCAGACATAGGGACACATTCAGACTGAAAGTGAGGGGTTGGAAAATGATATTCCATGCAAATGGAAATCAAAGAAAGCTGGAATAGCAATACTCATATAAGATAAAATAGACTTTAAAATAAAGGATGGGGCTTCCCCGGTGGCGCAGTGGTTGAGAGTCCGCCTGCCGATGCAGGGGACGCAGGTTCATGCCCTGGTCCAGGAGGATCCCATGTGCCACGGAGGGGCTGGGCCCGTGAGCCATGGCCGCTGAGCCTGAGCGTCTGGAGCCTGTGCTCCACAGCGGGAGAGGCCACAACAGTGAGAGGCCCACATGCCACAAAATAAATAAATAAATAAATAAAAGATTTTACAAGAGACAAGGAAGGACACTACATAATGATCAAGGGATAAATCCAAGAAAAAGATATAACAGTTATAAATATATATGCACCCAACATAGGAGCACTTCAATACATAAGGCAACTGCTAACAGCTATAAAAGAGGAAATCGACAGTAACACAATAATAGTGGGGGACTTTAACACCTCACTTACACCAATGGACAGATCATCCAAAGAGAAAATTAATAAGGAAACACAAGCTTTAAATGACACAATAGACCAGATAGATTTAACTGATATTTATAGGACATTCCATCCAAAAACAGCAGATTACACTTTCTTCCCAAGTGCGTACAGAACATTCTCCAGGATAGATCACATCTTGGGTCACAAATCAAGCCTTAGTAAATTTAAGAAAATTGAAATCATATCAAGCATCTTTTCTGACCACAACGCTATGAGATTAGAAATGAATTACAGGGATAAAAACATAAAAAACACAAACACATGGAGGCTAAACAATACATTGCTAAATAACCAAGCAATCACTGAAGGAATCAAAGGGGAAATCAAAAAATACGTAGAGACAAATGACAATGAAAACACGACGATCCAAAACCTATAGATGCAGCAAAAGCAGTTCTAAGAGGGAAGTCTATAGCTATACAAGTCTACCTCAAGAAACAAGAATAATCTCAAAATAAACAATCTAACCTTACACCTAAAGGAAGTAGAGAAACAAGAACAAACAAATCTCAAAGTTAGCAGAAGGAAAGAAATCCTAAAGATCAGACCGGAAATAAATAGAAACAAAGAAAACAATAGCAAAGATCAATAAAACTGAAAGCTGCTTCTTTGAGAAGATAAACAAAATTGTTAAACCATTAGTGAGACTCATCAAGAAAATGAGGGAGAGGACTCAAATCAATAAAATTAGAAATGAAAACGGAGAAGTTACAACAGACACCGCAGAAATACAAAGCATCCTAAGAGACTACTACAAGCAATTCTATGCCAATAAAATGGACAACCTGGAAGAAATGGACAAATTCTTAGAAAGGTATAACCTCCCAAGACTGAACCAGGAAGAAATAGAAAATACGAACAGACCAATCACAAGTAATGAAATTGAAAGTGTGATTAAAAATCTTCCAACAAACAAAAGTCCAGGACCAGATCACTTCACAGGTGAATTGTATCAAATATTTGGAGAAGAGGTAACACCCATTCTTCTCAAACTCTTCCAAAAAATTGAGGAGGAAGGAACACTCCCAAACTCATTCTATGAGGCAACCATCACCCTGATACCAAAACCAGACAAAGATACTACAAAAAAAGCAAATTACAGACCAATATCACTCATGAATATAGATGCAAAAATCCTTAACAAAATACTAGCACACAGAATTCAACAACACATTAAAAAGATCATACACCATGATCAAGTGGGATTTATCCCAGGGATGCAAGGATTCTTCAATATACGCAAATCAATCAATGTGATACACCATATTAACAAATTGAAGAAGAAAAACCCTTTGATCATCTCAATAGATGCCGAAAAAGCTTTTGACAAAATTCAACACCCATTTATGATAAAAACTATCCAGAAAGTGGGCATACAGGGAACCTACCTCAACATAATAAAGGCCATATACGACAAACCCACAGCAAACATCATTCTCAATGGTGAAAAATTGAAAGCATTTCCTCTAAGATCCGGAACAAGACAAGGATGTCCACTCCCACCACTATTATTCAACATAGTTTTGGAAGTCCTAGTCACAGCAATCAGAGAAGAAAAAGAAAGAAAAGAAATACAAATTGGAAAAGAAGAAGTAAAACTGTCACTGTTTGCAGATGACATGATACTATACATAGAGAATCCTAAAGATGCCACCAGAAAACTACTAGAGCTAATCAATGAATTTGGTAAAGTTGCAGGATACAAAATTAATGCACGGAAATCTCTTGCATTCCTATACACTAATGATGAAATACCTGAAAGAGAAATTAAGGAAACACTCCCATTTACCATTGCAACAAAAAGAATAAAATACCTAGGAACAAACCTACCTAGGGAGAATAAAGACCTGTATGCAGAAAACTATAAGAAACTGATGAAAGAAATTAAAAATGATTCCAACAGATGGAGAGATATACCATGTTCGTGGATTGGAAGAACCAATACTGTGAAGATGACTGTACTACTCAAATCAATCTAAAGATTCAATGCAATCCCTATCAAATTACCAGTGGCCTTTTTTACAGAACTAGAACAAAAATCTTAAAATTTGTATGGAGACCCAAAAGATCCCGAATAGCCAAAGCAGTCTTGAGGGAAGAAAACAGAACGGGAGGAATCAGACTCCCTGACTTCAGACTATATTATAAAGCTACAGTAATCAAGACAATATGGTACTAGCACAAAAACAGAAACAGAGATCAATGGAACAGGATAGAAAGCCCAGAGATAAACCCACGCATCTATGGTCAAATAGTCTATGAGAAAGGAGGCAGGGATATACAATGGAGAAATGACAGTCTCTTCAATAATTGATGCTGGGAAAACTGGACAGCTACATGTAAAAGAATGAAATCAGAACACTCCCCAACACCATACACAAAAATAAACTCAAAATGTATTAGAGACCTAAATGTAAGACCGGACACTATAAAACTCTTAGAAGAAAACATAGGAAGAACACTCTTTGACACAAATCACAGCAAGATCTTTTTTGACCCACCTCCTAGAGTAATGGAAATAAAAACAAAAATAAACAAATGGCACCTAATGAAACTTCAAAGCTTTTGCACAGCAAAGGGAACCATAAACAAGACGAAAAGACAACCCTCAGTATGGGAGAAAATATTTGCAAACGAAGCAACGGACAAAGGATTAATCTCCAAAATATATAAACAGCTCATGCAGCTCAATATTAAAAAAACAAACAACCCAATCCAAAAATGGTCAGAAGACCTAAACAGACATTTCTCCAAAGAAGACATACAGGTGGCCAAGAAGCACATGAAAAGCTGCTCAACATCACTAATTATTAGAGAAATGCAAATCAAAACTACAATGAGGTGTCACCTCACACCTGTTAGAATGGGCATCATCAGAAAATCTACAAACAACAAATGCTGGAGAGGGTGTGAAGAAAAGGGAACCCTCTTGCCCTGTTGGTGGGAATGTAAATTGATACCACCACTATGGAGAACAGTACAGAGGTTCCTTAAAAAACTAAAAATAGAATTACCTTATGACCCAGCAATCCCACTACTGGTCATATACCCAGAGAAAACCATAATGCAAAAGGACACATGCACCCTAATGGTCACTGCAGCACTATTTACAATAGCCAGGTCATGGAAGCAACCTAAATGCCCATTGACAGACGAATGGATAAAGAAGATGAGTTCATATATAGAATGGAATATTACTCAGCCCTAAAAAGGAACAAAATCGGGTCATTTTTTGAGATGTGGATGGATCTAGAGTGTCATACAGAGTGAAGTAAGTCAGAAAGAGAAAAATAAATATCGTATATTAACGAATATATGTGGAACCTAGAAAAATGGTACAGATGAACCAGTTTGCAGGGCAGAAATTGAGACACACATGTAGAACAACAAACGTACGGACACTGAGGCGGGAAAGCGGCGGGAGTTGGGGGTGGTGGTGTGATGAATTGGGAGATTGGGATTGACATGTATACACTGATGTGTATAAAATGGATGACTCGTAAGAACCTGGTGTATAAAAAAATAAATAAAATTAAATTCAAAAGCTTGCACCCCTGTCAATCCTAAAAAGAAATAAAAGAAATGCATACATATGAACACTGACAGGTGGACGAGAATGTTCAGTGTTGCATTATTTGTAATAGCCCAAAGCTGGAAACAACCCAGATATCTTTCAACAGTAGGAAAGGTACATATATGTATCAAGATAATTGCATGCAATTGAATACAGGGGTAAAAAATTGATTCAGTTACAACAAAATGCCTCAACATGGATGAGTTTCACAAACATACATAGTGTATCATTACATTTATATAAAGTTCAAAACAGGCATCTAAATTATGGTATTAGAATGAACATTTACTGTCTTCCCTTTGCGAAGTGCCATGGCTGTAAAACTGAATCAACTGTGGTGTTACAAATTAGGATAGTGTTTACCTTTGGGGAGAAAAGGGGTATTTCTTGATCTGAATTGTGGCTACTTGGATGTCTTTACTTTGGAATAATTTATTGAGCTTATTAATCATGTACTTTTCGACATGTAAATCAACAAGCGAATATTTGTTAAGCACCTAATACTTGTTTGTAAGATTGTGTTGGGACCTGTGTCCTCTCTTCCTTTCATCCTTTCTTAGCATCACCCCTGTGGAGGGAGACCATTTTTACTAATTGGCTCAAGTGACAGCCAGGCTCTGTGAGTCCATCCTGAAAGGGGAAAGTCAGGCCAGTCAGGCTGAGGCCAGAGGTTCAATCACTTTGGTTGGCAAAGGCTACTTTAGTACTTCTCAGTCCATGACAGCTTTCTGAGCCACACCTAAATTTCCAAAGATAATTGCACTGCTGATGACCAGGAGGCCCCTGCCCCAAAGCTAGAGTGACTCTCCTTGATCCAGGTATCTGACTCTGCCACATGGAAGCGGCAGTTTGCAAGGAAGTAGAGGAAAGCTTGCTTTGACTCCAGTGTGCTTGAATGGGTGGGAGGCAGGGTCAAGTGTGAACTCATGGAGAATCATGCTCTGGCTCCACACTGACTATATTACTTATTTTCTCAGCTATAAAGCTATAAGGATGGTATTACACATGTTAGTATTTGAGGAATTTGTTGCATAATTTGTTTGCATAATTAATTTGTTAATGACATCAATATGTTTGACAGTCTTGCCTATATCCAGATGGAAGTTTCAGTTATAAAGTTAAAGAAATAAAAACATTTTGATTTGCAGAGGTAGTGAAATTATAAGCAAATTTTTCTTTTCTTATAATATTGTTATAATGTTTCTTTTATGTAATGAATGATAACAGTAAAAACAAACCAAAGCACTTCCCCCCCACCCCCCGAAACAGAATGATATTCCTTGTATGTATATTAAGACAAACGAAAAGAAACACTAAACTGACATTTAATACAAATTACATGCAGACATTTCTTAACTAAATTTTAATTTCATTTAACTTGAAAATTTAACCAGGGAATTCAGTCAAATTTGAATGTGACATTTGCTTATTTGCATGTGTTAGAAACAAAAATAACCTTCCATTTATAAATATGAAACTGAATTTAGGTTAAGTTTGAGAACTCATCATTCTGAGGGCTTTAGACGTAAGAAGCTGACATTTACTGATGAAAATATTTCCTCACATTTATTTAACATACGTCCTCCAGCTATTGGAAGATTTTTGTTGTTATAACAAAAGGTGGCTTCTGAGTTGATGGATGAATGTTTTAATCCCCGTCTGGTCTAAACCTGGCCACTAACATAGCAGAATGTGCTTGGTTTGTTTCTTTGTGAAGGAATATTCTTACACCCAAGAACGTCAGCATCTTTGTTTATTTCTAATAAACCAATATTTATTGAGATTTACTATGGGCAAGGCACTGCATACCAGAATCTATATACAGGGAATAACCAGCTAAGCAAAGAGTTGCTTGGAATTAGGAACTCATTTTCTTACAAAAATAATACTATATGCAGTGGTCAGTTCCCAGGATAGTCCAAAAAAGGAAATTTAACTAGGTACATAGCTGAGACATATATTGCTGCAAATTCCTGTTCACTGGGAGCAGAGGCTGTTAGTGGAGCTGAGTAGGGAAAGCAGAGACAGGGAAGATGGAGAGAGGAAAGGAGAAAGGGAGGAAGGATGAAGGAGATGGAGGAGGAAGAGGAAAGGGAAAGAAGAGGAGGTAGAAGAGGAAAGAGGAGAAGTACAAAAGGAAAATCAGTGAGGAGGTGAAGAATGAAAAAGTGTGCCATTGTGCCTTTTCTACCACAGGACTGCACTCTCCAGCATTTCCCTGGTAGCTTCCTCTGTATTTCTGCACCCCTTCCATATCCTCATGTCCCATCCCAGACTCCCCAGTGCTTCCAGGTTGCTCTGAGATTCCCAAGGAGGTACCATACCCAGCTGCCCTCACCTCCAGGAGGCGCTTTATGCCCCCAAATTACCAATTTCCTGAATGATCTTGAATTCACTGTTGATCTCACTTAAGTGTTAAGAGGAAAGCCATCTGATCAAACTATCTGTAAGATAGGAATGACTAATAACCTTGTATCTGTTAAGAGTTGTTTGAATAGCTAAAGTAGAAGCAGAGGAATTTCTAATTGGTAGAACTGTGATCACCATAGAAAGGGAAAGTGGGATGTTCTGACCTTTTGGAATTAGGGATTGAGATCTTTGATCAGAGCAAAACCCTATAGACCTACTGGGCATATACCCTGAGAAAATCATAATTCAAAAAGAGTCATGTACCACAATGTTCACTGCAACTCTGTTTACAATAGCCAGGACATGGAAGCAACCTAAGTGTTCATCGACAAATGAATGGATAAAGAAGATGTGGCACATATATACAATGGAATATTACTCAGCCATAAAAAGAAATGAAATTGAGTTCTTTGTAGTAAGGTGGATGGACCTAGAGTCTGTCATACAGGGTGAAGTAAGTCAGAAAGAGAAAAGCAAATACCATATACTAACCCATATATACGGAATCTAAAAAAAAAAAAAAAGGTTCTGAAGAACCTAGGGGCAGGACAGGAATAAAGACTCAGACATAGAGAATGGACTTGAGGACACGGGGAGGGGGAAGGTTGAGCTGGGATGAAGCGAGAGAGTGACATGGACATATATACACTACCAAATGTAAAATAGATAGCTAGTGGGAAGGAGCCACATAGCACTGGGAGATCAGCTTGGTGCTTTGTTGTTCACCTATAGGGGAGGGATGGGGAGGGTGGGAGGGAGACACAAGAGGGAAGACATATGGGGATATATGTATATGCATAGTTGATTCGCTTTGTTATACAGCAGAAACTAACACATGTTTGTAAAGCAATTATACTCTAATAAAGATGTTAAAAAAAGAAACCCAGAAAACAACCATATAGACAAGCTAGTCTTGCCTGGGACACTTCTTGGAATCTGCCTTGGTCACTCTTCAGTTTCTTCTTTTTTTTCCATTTCTGAACCACAGACTCTCTAAAAACTTTATGGCAGAAGTGGTCACCTGTATACATTTATTTTCATAAGTTGGCTGTTAATGAGTTTGTAACAACCTGTATATGTGCTCTACATTATTGACTGCAAGTTGAAGATGAGGAAATTGAGGCACTTAGGGACTAAAGCCATATCATTTTTAGCACAAGGAGTATATGATTTTTTTCCTTTTCTTTTTTCCTTTTTTTGAATTTAATTAATTTTTATATACAGCAGGTTATTAGTCATCAGTTTTATACACATCAGTGTATACATGTCAATCCCAATCTCCCAGTTCATCACACCACCACCAC
The DNA here is from genome assembly GCF_951394435.1 of Stenella coeruleoalba. NCBI lineage: Eukaryota > Metazoa > Chordata > Mammalia > Artiodactyla > Delphinidae > Stenella > Stenella coeruleoalba. The sequence goes on from NC_137148.1 coordinate 55,939,411, forward strand.
CACCACCCCTGCCGCTTTCCCAACTTGGTGTACATATGTTTGTTGTCTACATCTGTGTCTCAATTTCTGCCCTGCAAACCGGTTCATCTATACCATTTTTCTAGGTTCCACATATATGTGTTAATATACGACATTTGTTTTTCTCTTTCTGACTTACTTCACTCTGTATGACACTCTCTAGATCCATCCACATCTCAAAAAATGACCCAATTTTGTTCCTTTTTATGGCTGAGTAATATTCCATTATATATATGTACCACATCTTCTTTATCCATTCGTCTGTCAATGGGCATTTAGGTTGCTTCCATGACCTGGCTATTGTAAATAGTGCTGCAGTGACCATTAGGGTGCATGTGTCCTTTTGCATTATGGTTTTCTCCAGGTATGTGCTCAGTAATGGGATTGCTGGGTCATAAGGTAATTCTATTTTTAGTTTTTTAAGGAACCTCCGTACTGTTCTCCATAGTGGTGGTATCAGTTTACATTCCCACCAGCAGTGCAAGAGGGTTCCCTTTTCTTCACACCCTCTCCAGCATTTGTTGTTTGTAGATTTTCTGATGATGCCCATTCTAACTGGTGTGAGGTGATACCTCATTGTAGTTTTGATTTGCATTTCTCTAATAGTGATGTTGAGCAGCTTTTCATGTGCTTCTTGGCCACCTGTATGTCTTCTTTGGAGAAATGTCTGTTTAGGTCTTCTGCCCATTTTTGGATTGGGTTGTTTGTTTTTTAAATATTGAGCTGCATGAGCTGTTTATATATTCTGGAGATTAATCCTTTGTCCATTGATTTGTTTGCAAATATTTTCTCCCATTCTGAGGGTTGTCTTTTCGTCTTGTTTATGGTTCCCTTTGCTGTGCAAAATCTTTGCAGTTTCATTAGGTGCCATTTGTTTATTTTTGTTTTTATTTCCATTACTCTAGGAGGTGGATCAAAAAAGATCTTGCTGTGACTTATGTCAAAGAGTGTTCTTTCTCTGTTTTCCTCTAAGAGTTCTATAGTGTCTGGTCTTACATTTGGGTCTCTAATCCATTTGGAGTTTATTTTTGAATATGGTGAAGGGAGTGTTCTAATTTCATTCTTTTACATGTAGCTGTCCAGTTTCCCCAGCATCACTTATTGAAGAGACTGTCTTTTCTCCATTGTATATCCCTGCCTCCTTTGTCATAGATTAGTTGACCATAGGTGTGTGGGTTTATCTCTGGGCTTTCTCTCTTGTTCCATTGATCTATGTTTCTATTTTTGTGCCAGTACCATATTGTCTTGATTACTGTAGCTTTGTAGTATAGTCGGAAGTCAGGGAGTCTGATTCTTCCAGTTTCGTTTTTTTCCCTCAAGACTGCTTTGGCTATTCGGGGTCGTTTGTGTCTCCATACAAATTTTAAGATTTTTTGTTCTACATCCGTAAAAAATGCCACTGGTAATTTGATAGAGATTGCATTGAATCTGCAGATTGCTTTGGGTAGTATAATTTTCACAATATTGATTCTTCCAATCCAAGAACATGGTATATCTCTCCATCTGTTGGTATCATCTTTAATTTCTTTCATCAGTGTCATAGTTTTCTGCATACACGTCTTTTGTCTCCCTAGGTGGGTTTATTCCTAGGTATTTTATTCTTTTTATTGCAGTGGTAAATGGGAGGGTTAACTTAATTTCTCTTTCAGGTCTTTCATCATTAGTGTATAGGAATGCAAGAGATTTCTGTGCATTAATTTTGTATCCTGCAACTTTACCAGATTCATTGATTAGCTCTAGTAGTTTTCTGGTGGCATCTTTTAGGATTCTCTATGTATAGTATCATGTCATCTGCAAACAGTGACAGTTTTACTTCTTCTTTTTCTTCTTTTCCAATTTGTATTCATTTTCTTTCTTTTTCTTCTCTGATTGCCGTGGCTAAGACTTCCAAAACTATGTTGAATAATAGTGGTGGGAGTGGACATCCTTGTCTTGTTCCTGATCTTAGAGGAAATGCTTTCAGTTTTTCACCATTGAGAATGATGTTTGCTGTGGGTTTGTCATATATGGCCTTTATTATGTTGAGGTAGGTTCCCGGTATGCCCACTTTCTGGATAGTTTTTATCATAAATGGGTGTTGAATTGTGTCAAAAGCTTTTTCTGCATCTATTGAGATGATCATATGGTTTTTCTTCTTCAATTTGTTAATATGGTGTATCACATTGATTGATTTGCATATACTGAAGAATCCTTGCCTCGCTGGGATAAATCCCACTTGATCATGGTGTACGTTCCTTTTAATGTGTTGTTGAATTCTGTGTGCTAGTATTTTGTTGAGGATTTTGCATCTATATTCATGAGTGATATTGGTCTGTAATTTTCTTTTTTTGTAGTAGCTTTGTCTGGTTTTGGTGTCAGGGTGATGGTGGCCTCATAGAATGAGTTTGGGAGTGTTCCTTCCTCTGCAATTTTTTGGAAGAGTTTGAGAAGGATGGGTGTTAGCTCTTCTCCAAATGTTTGATAGAATTCACCTGTGAAGCCATCTGATCCTGGAGTTTTGTTTGTTGGAAGATTTTTAATCACAGTTTCAATTTCATTACTTGTGATTGGTCTGTTCATATTTTCTGTTTCTTCCTGGTGCAGTCTTGGAAGGTTATACCTTTCTAAGAATTTGTCCATTTCTTCCAGGTTGTCTATTTTATTGGCATAGAGTTGCTTGTCGTAGTCTCTTAGGATGCTTTTGTATTTCTGCGGTGTCTGTTGTAACTTTCCTTTTTCATTTCTAGTTTTATTGATTTGAGTCCTTTCCCTCTTTTTCTTGATGAGTCTGGTTAATGGTTTAACAATTTTGTTTATCTTCGCAAAGAACCAGCTTTTACTTTTATTGATCTTTGCTATTGTTTTCTTTGTTTCTATTACATTTATTTCTGCTCTGATCTTTATGATGTCTTTCCTTCTGCTAAATTTGGGTTTTTTGTTTTTTTTTTTTTGCGGTACGCGGCCTCTCACTGTTGTGGCCTCTCCCGCTGTGGAGCACAGGCTCCGGACGCGCAGGCTCAGCGGCCATGGCTCACAGGCCCAGCCGCTCCACGGCATGTAGGATCCTCCCGGACCGGGGCACGAACCCGTGTCCCCTGCATTGACAGGCCGACTCTCAACCACTGCGCCACCAGGGAAGCCCTAAATTTGGGTTTTGTTTGTTCTTCTTTGTCTACTTCCTTTAGGTGTAAGGTTAGATTGTTTATTTGAGATTTTTCTTGTTTTATTTATTTATTTATTTTTTTGTGGTATGCGGGCCTCTCACTTTGTGGCCTCTTCTGTTGCAGAGCACAGGCTCCGGACGCGCAGGCTCAGCAGCCATGGCTCATGGGCCCAGCCGCTCCACGGCATTAGGGATCTTCCCAGACCAGGGCACGAACCTGTGTCCCCTGCATCGGCAGGGAGACTCTCAACCACTGCGCCACCAGGGAAGCCCTTTCTTGTTTCTTGACATAGGCTTGTATAGCTATAAACTTCCCTCTTAGAACTGCTTTTGCTGCATCCCATAGGTTTTGGATCGTCGTGTTTTCATTGTCTTTTGTCTCTAGGTATTTTTTGATTTCCTCTCTGATTTCTTCAGTGATCTCTTCGTTGTTCAGTAACTTATTGTTTAGCCTCCATGTGTTTGTGTTTTTTACGTTTTTTTCCCTGTAATTCATTTCTAATCTCATAGCATTGTGCTCAGAAAAGATGCTTGCTCTGATTTCAATTTTCTTAAATTTACTAAGGCTTGATTTGTGACCCAAGATGTGATCTATCCTAGAGAATGTTCCGTGCGCACTTGGGAAGAAAGTGTAATCTGCTGTTTTTGGATGGAATGTCCTATAAATATCTTTTAAGTCTATCTGGTCTATTGTGTCATTTAAAGCTTCTGTTTTCCTTATTTATTTTCATTTTCAATGATCTGTCCATTGGTGTAAGTGAAGTGTTAAAGTTCCCCATTATTACTGTGCTACTGTCGTTTTCCTGTTTTATAGCTGTTAGCAGTTGCTTTATGTATTGAGGTGCTCCTATGTTGGGTGCATATATATTTATAATTGTTACATCTTCTTCTTAGATTGATCCCTTGATCATAATGTAGTGTCCTTCCTTGTCTCTTGTAACATTTTTTATTTTAATGTTTAATTTATCTGATATGGGTATTGCTACTCCCGCTTTCTTTTGATTTTCATTTGCATGGAATATCTTTTTCCATGCCCTCACTTTCAGTCTGAAAGTGTCCCTAGGTCTGAAGTGGGTCTCTTGTAGACAACATATATATGGGTCTTGTTTCTGTATCCATTCAGCCAGCCTGTGTCTTTTGGTTGGAGCATTTAATCCATTCACGTTAAAGGTAATTATTGATATGTATGTTCCTATGACCATTTTCTTAATTGTTTAGAGTTTGTTTTTGTAGGTCCTTTTCTTCTCTTGTGTTTCCCACTTAGAGACATTCCTTTAGCATTTGTTGTAGAGCTGGTTTGGTGGTGCTGAATTCCCTTAGCTTTTGCTTGTTTGTAAAGCTTTTGATTTCTCCAAAGAATCTGGATGAGATTCGTGCCAGGCAGAGTAATCTTGGTTGTAGGTTCTTCCCTTTCATCACTTTAACTATATGATGCCCCTCCCATCTGGCTTGTAGAGTTTCTGCTGTGAAATCAGCTGTTGACCTTATGGGAGTTCTCTTGTATGTATTTGTCATTTTTTCCTTGCTGCTTTCAGTAATTTTTGTTTGTCTTTACTTTTTTGCCAATTTGATTACTATGTGTCTTGGCATGTTTCTCCTTGGGTTTATCCTGTATGGGACTGTCTGTGCTTCCTGGACTTGATTAACTCTTTCCTTTCCCATATTAGGGAAGTTTTCAACTATAATCTCTTCAAATATTTTCTCAGTCCCTTTCTTTTTCTCTTCTTCTTCTGGAACCCCTATATTCGAATGTTGGTGCGTTTAATGTTGTCCCAGAGGTCTCTGAGACTGTCCTCAGTTCTTTTCATTCTTTTTTCTTTATTCTGCTCTGCAGTAGTTATTTCCACTATTTTGTCTTCCAGGTCACTTATCTGTTCTTCTGCCTCAGTTATTCTGCTATTGATTCCTTCCAGTGTAGTTTTCATTTCAGTTATTGTATTGTTCATCTCTGTTCGTTTGTTCTTTAATTCTTCTAGGTCTTTGTTAAACATTTCTTGCATCTTCTCGATCTTTGCCTCCATTCTTTTTCTGAGGTCCTGGATCATCTTCACTATCATTATTCTGAATTCTTTTTCTGGAAGGTTGCCTATCTCCACTTCATTTAGTTGTTTTTCTGGGGTTTTATCTTGTTCCTTCATCTGGTACATAGCCCTCTGCCTTTTCATCTTGTCTATCTTTCTGTGAATGTGGTTTTTGTTCCACGGGCTGCAGGATTGTAGTCCTTCTTGTTTCTGCTGTCTGCCCTCTGGTGGATGAGGCTATCTTAGAGGCTTGTGCAAGTTTCCTGATGGGAGGGACTGGTGGTGGGTAGAGCTGACTGTTGCTCTGGTGGGCAGAGCTCAGTAAAACTTTAATCCACTTATCTGCTGATGGGTGGGGCTGGGTTCCCTCCTTTTTCATTGTTTGGCCTGAGGTGATCCAACACTGGAGCCTACCTGGCTCTTTGGTGGGGCTAATGGCTACTTTGGGAGGGCTCTCGCCAAGGAGTACTTCCCAGATCTTTTGCTGCCAGTGTCCTTGTCCTCACGGTGAGACACAGCCACTCCCCACCTCTGCAGGAGACCCTCCAACACTAGCAGGTAGGTCTCGTTCAGTCTCCTATGGGGTCACTGTTCCTTCCCGTGGGTCCTGATGTGCTCACTACTTTGTCTGTGCCCTCCAAGAGTGGAGTCTCTGTTTCTCCCAGTCCTGTTAGAGTCCTGCGATCAAATCCTGCTAGCCTTCAATGTCTGATTCTCTAGGAATTCCTCCTCCCGTTGCCAGACCCCCAGATTGGGAAGCCTGACGTGGGGCTCAGAACTTTTACTCTAGTGGGTGGACTTCTGTGGTATAAGTGTTCTCTAGTTTGTGGGTCACCCACCCAGCAGTTACGGGATTTGATTTTATTGTGAATGTCCCCCTCCTCCTGTCTCATTTTGGCTTCTCCTTTGTCTTTGGATGTGGGGTATCTTTTTTGGTGAGTTCCAGTGTCTTCCTGTTGATGAGTGTTCAGCAGTTAGTTGTGATTCTGGTGTTCTTGTAAGGGGGAGTGAGAGCACGTCCTTCTGCTCCTCCATCTTCGTTCGTAAATCCGCGTATATAATTTTTATAGTATAAGCCTGCACTGTCTACTATGGCAGCCACTCACCAGATGTGGCTATTGAATACTTGATATGGGGCTAGTGCAAGTTAAGAACTGATTTTTAAGTTTTATATACTCTCACTAATTTAAATTTAAAAACTGATATGCAGTTTAATTATTGGAAAACTTTTAAGTATGTTTGGAACCACTTGGGTATGTGAATCTACTTTTTAAAGTGTAAGTTTATAAAATGTAAATATAGATCAAGTATATCCAATGAAAATTTAGGCCAGGCATTCTCTGCCCCAACTGTGGACCACTCTGAAAGGGCATTTCAGCTTCTGAGCTTCCCAACGGGATTGCTGAAACCTTCGCTCATGCTGAATCACAGTGTATGTGCTCCTTGGACCCATTCTTGCATTTGTCTTCCCTTCCAAAAGTGTTTATTCCAAGAGTTTTCCTAAGTAAACCTTCTGCCCACCAGTACCCATCTCACAATCTGCTTCCTGCAACCACCACCTGCTAGGATATATTTATTTTTAAATAATATAATAAACACCTGGGGCCTCTGGGACCTCAAGCGTCTGTGGTCTTAAATCTCTGCCTTTTCTGTTCAGCCAGTCAGCAACCTCATGAGTGTTCACTATGTGAATGACCCTTAACTGAGGACTGTGAATAGGCCCGAAGGGAAGGATGGTCAGGGTGTGCTTGGACCAGAGGAACTGCAAGGTCTTTCCCTGAGCCGCAACACACGTATTTGTATCTGTAAAGGGAAATCTTGCCCGTAATGCTCAGGGATGGGACTTGCAACTGAAAAGTGGTTGAAGTCATTCTCTGGGTATCTGCGGCTGTGGTAGGAGGGAGTGAAAGATGTTAAGCAAGTGTTGAGAACTGAACATCAATCAAACGGCTCAATGCTCTGGCATCAAACAGAAGTAGGCTGGAACAGCAGCTTCGCTTGGGCTCTCCCTGAAGGACACTGAAGAAGAGATATCCTCCTAGTCGGCAGAGTTTTGAACAGTGCATCTTACTGCCCATTTGCATGGGAAGAGAGTGACTTGAGGAAAGAATGTACACTGACTCATGGGCTGCACAGAGTGGTTTGGATCTGAAAGGAGCAACGCTGGAGGACAGGAGAGTGGGAGGGTTGGAGGAGAGTCATGTGTATTGGGTTTTTCCAAACGAACCAGGTGTGTTCCATGAGGCTGCTCACCAAAGACTCGTTGCAGCAAGGGAGGGGGTGGTTCTTAATAATTAGATGAACAGAAGCACTTTCATTTACAAAGGCTGATCTACTGATGGACAGTTCTCAGTGTGCACTCTGGCTGTACAACTCTGGCACTCCAAAATGGTGCTCAGAGAGGGTCAGCCGGGCACCATGGGGAAGGTAGATTGCTTTAGATTCTTTCTATCATATGGAAGGTAGTGATTTGTCCTCATTGTGATAGATTCTCTAGATTTATTTTTATTACCTACAATATGTCTATTACCATTACTAGTTGAAGAGAATTAAAGTCCACGTGACCCTGTGACCAGTGCAGAAATGAAGACTGTAATTTTCATTATATATATGTATTTGTTTTTTTTCTTTCTCTCTCTTTATCTCACTGTTCTGTATAGGGTATTTAGCCCAAAAGTTGTACAAATCAATAGGGGATTATGGTAGAGCTAGAGGGAAAATATGCATCACCTAGGAAGTCTTGCATTGTTGCTGGATGCACCAACTCATGGGACTTTGGCTTTATTAAGGGTATGAGTGTGAAGATATTTGCATATGGTAGTTATGAACATTTTAGTGTTTGTTTTAGAATTTTTAAAAAATTAATTAATTAATTTTTAGGCTGCGTTGGGTCTTTGCTGCTGCACGCGGGCTTTCTCTAGTTGCGGTTGGTAGCGGGGGCTACTCTTCGTTGTGGAGCACCGGCTTCTCACTGCAGTGGCTTCTCTTGTTGCGGAGCATGGGCTCTAGGCGCACAAGCTTAGTAGCTGTGGCATGTGGGCTCAGTAGTCGTGGCTTGCGGGCTCTAGAGTGCAGGCTCAGTAGTTGTGGTGCACGGGCTTAGTTGCTCCGCGGCATGTGGGATCTTCCCGGACCAGGGCTCAAACCCATGCCCCCTGCATTGGCAGGCAGATTCTTAACCACTGCACCACCAGGGAAGCCCCTGCTTTAGAATTTTAACTATGGAGAGAGGTATATATAAAGATGGTGAAGAGTCAGAGGGGCAAACTATAGCAGATGTTTATTATTTTGATGTTGACTTCATGGTGTCTGAACCTCTTGTGAAGCTTGAAGAATCTACCTTTGGGTGAGTCTTGGTGGGAGGCAGGGTTCCAGCTTCCATGCAGAAGCCCAGATAGTTTTTCTCTCTGACTTCTAAAAACTGGGAAATTGGCATGTGCCTAAGCTTAGCCAATCAGATGCTCCCATCTGGGACTTTGAATCTGGAGCGAATGGTGCAAAATTTATTTTGCTGGTGGGGGAAGTGCTCAGAGTTCAGTGGTACTGGTAGTGGTAGTGATCTTGGAAGTGGTTCACTTCCTTGGAAGGGCCCAGCAATAGCGGCAGCTCTGTTGGAATCAGGCTGTTTCTGTAGTATGACCTTGACTGTGTTCTTGTTTTTTTGCCTCCCTTTGTTTCTGCCTATTTTCTGAGCCTCTTTCTATAGTTATTCCACTAATAGGTAGTTACTCAACAACCCTCCAGTGCATTTCTATTCTAAGTTACCATGTTAATCATTTTTGTTGTTGTGGCAACCAAGAACCTCTTTTCTTTTCTCTGGATGCATTTAGAATTTTCCTGTTGCCCTTTTTGTTCCAAAATGTCACAATGATGTGATTTAACAGAGGACTTTTAAAAATGGACTGTTCTGAACATTGTGAGATCTTTCAATCTAATACTTGTATCCTTCTTCAGCTTTGGGAAATTCTCTTGTTATTTTACTAATAATCTCCATCCTTCAATTTCCTCTCTTCTCTCTTTCTGGGAATCCTATTAGTTGAATTGCTCCTATGTACGTCTTCTCTTTCTTCCCCTCTCTTTTTTTTGCCTCTTTGTCTTAATATTCTACATTCTGAGATATTTTCAAGAATTTAATCTTTCAACTCATTAACTTCAACAAAATTTTAGCAGTCATATTCTTCTTTTCTAAGACTTTTTTTTCCTCTGATGGTCTCTTTTCTACATTTATATTTTATGGATGCAACATCTTTTCATCTATCTCTGGAAATATTAATTAGAGGTTTTTTCCCACTTTGATTTTCTTCTATTCTTTATTTTTCCTCCAAGGTCATTTTATTTTTTATTAATCTTAGTCTTTCTATTTCACATTTTAGGCTTTCTCAACAGTCTTGTGATCTTGGTTGTTTAAGAATGAGACCATAGCAGGGCTGCCCAGGAGCTCTATGTTGGTGGGTGAGCTTGTTGACTGTGGTGGGCTGGGCTTCAGTGAGTGGGAAGGCAGCCACTCGTTCCTCTGAAGGGTCTGTGGCACGCCACACTCCCACACTGGCTGCCCTCATTCTTCCCAGGAAGTCCATTCACATTTCTTGTAGAGGCACAATTTCCGCTTTAATTTTAGGCTTTTTTTTCTTCCAGGCTTGGATGTAAATACCTGGATGCCAGATGTTTTGCAAGCAGGGATGTTAGAGGGAAATGTCAGGGGTGTTAGTCTATATACAGACTTTCAATTAGTGATCCTGTTTCTACCGTCATTTTTCACTGCTGCCCTCCATTGTCTTTATCTTCTCAGCAGCCTCTTCTGCTCAGCTCCTATTTCACACTCCTTCACCTGCTTTCATGTTATAGGAAGATTTTAAGATCGTAAGTGTCTTGATAGATGTCTCTTGGCTTCTTCGCAGAGAGAGGAGATAAACAAATCTGTGAACTGAATCTGTCACTTTGAACTAGCAGCCCTTGGTCCTTTGGGTTTTAAATGGCTCTTTAATGTGCTCAGAGTTTAGAGGCAGCCATGACACATGACAGTGTACCTTAGTCTGGTAAAATGCCCCATAGTGTATAGTGCACTTTCTCATTTGATCCTCACAACTCTGGGATCACTGGAGGCTGGAGGCAATGGAACTGGAAAAGTCACCTGGAAGGCTTCACTGCGTAGGGAGCACTTGATCAGAATGACAAGAAGACACCTCTGCTACTGGTCAGAAAACTAATGGAGAGATATTCCAGGCTGGGATAAGTCTCGGATTAGGGCTTGGAAGTAGAAGCAGGTAAGTAGGGTTATAGGAACAGCAATGTCTACTCAGTTGTTGCTGAGTCTGAGTTGGTAGTGGGGGCAGATGAGAGATGAGCTAAGTGGGAAGCCAATGGTGGAATTTAAAGAGTCTATAAGGTGATGTAAGTGATCAGTTCTGTAAGAAATTTGAGCAAAAGTCCTGTAATGAGGGTAAGTTTGAAGCCAGAAAATAACACCGTCAGCAGTGTCACCAGCACACACAAAGGACAATGATAGATTGCAGAGGCCCCCTCTCACATTTCCGGGCTAATGGAAGCAACAGTCACGTGGATGAATGAAAGCCACAGCTTGCCCATTAGTTTCAACTTCCTTCCCCAAAGGCTTTCCACCGGAACTTGCAAAATGTGCATTTCTCCTCTTTGTCCTTCCCTTCCCAGCCTGCTAGAAGAGACTGAGAGGGCTGAGGCGGCAACTCCGCAGAGACCCCTAAGCCGGCTGGTTGGAGACCAGGCTGCTGTGCACACTGCCTCTCCTGATCTAAGTTTTAGATGGGGTGCAGGCGGGGTGCAGGCATTGGGCCCACCATTTCGACATCCCTAGAGTGGTGATACCTGTGCCATCCTCCCACCTCCTCTCCGGCACAGGTGACTCACCTGACAACAGTCAACGAGGCTCCTGGGGAGCACGCTGGACCTGCTGGTCCACAGCTGTGCTGAGAAACTCTTTCTAATGGGCCCCCAGGGCAGGCCTTGTGGGCAAACAAGGGTTTAGCCCTGCTGAGCAGAGGAATTCTATCTGTTCCATAACGTTTGCACAGTTGCTTGCTTTTTCCCCAGTTTTATTGAGGCATAATTGACACACAGCACTGTATAAGTTTAGGGTAGACCACAGTTGCTTTTCTTTATCTCTTCTAGCTCCTGCTTTGAGGAAATTTTCTGGAACAGGTGCTCTGTTTTTTTTTCTCCTTGCTGATTCCTGGCAACAGCCAACACCATTCAAAGCCTGTGTATCGGAATTTGCTAAGCATGTTCATAACAACCTCACTTGTGGGTGAGTTTGCAGCTTTACCCGTGCTCAACCTCCATCTCTGTCTCCATCTCTCTCTCCACCAAACATTTGTTCGACTGTTCCAGACTCTTAGTTACCCTCTGGTTTTAGGAGAGCAGCCTCAGTCACACTCATCCTGTGCCCAGTAACAGGGCATGATGTCTCGTCCCCAGCAAAAAGCACAAAGAGGTCCCAAAGCTTCTTGGTTCCCTAAATAAAAATACCTTGTATCTGCTTTCTTCTGACCAGAAGAAGCCAGTTCTACCCAGAGGCCCCTCTTCTATCAGGGAAAGCCCCAAAGCAGGTACACAGTCATTCATTTATGAAAATGAAAGATTCATGAGGGACTCCACTGGGCTGCCAGCAGAGTTTAGGCAGGTTCTGATCTTACTTTAATTTAATTAAGCTGTGTTTATTTAATCAGCCCAGAGATATGCGTCCTCAGGCAGGAATGTGCTACCCGCCTCTGAGCTGTGTTTCTGTCTGTGGGAGGAGGAGCGCTGTGACCTTCCCAGCGTTTTTGAAAGGTTTGGGGCCCAAGAGGCAGGCTGGTTGGTGTCCTGGGTTCAGATCAGGCACCATGGGGATGCTGCATTCAGCAGCTGTGTGTGTGTGTGTGTGTGTGAGAGAGAGAGAGAGAGAGAGAGGGAGAGAGAGAGAGAGAGAGGGAGAGAGAGAGAGAGAGGGAGAGCAGGAGAGAATGTGTGTGTGTACACACACATATGCATAAGCACTCAGAGCCCATACTGCTCAGTGCTCTAGGGGCTCAGGAGCTCAGGAGCTGGTCTGTGGCAGGAGTGGCAGGGAAGGCAGACCTGTGAGCAGTCTGTGTTTTCAGCCACTCCAGGAGGAAAGCACTAGACAAACAAGGCCACGCTCTGGCTTAAGGGCAGTGTTGCTCAGAGCGCACTCCACAAATCTCTTCTGGGTGCAGGGGAGGTATGCTGACTCCCAGGCTCCACACTGAGACTTGCTGCTCACGTGAAAGTTTAGGAACCCTGTGTTCTCGGGTGTCCTTAACCTCAGCAGTATGTACATTTTAAGGATGGAGGTGGGGTGGGCAGAGGACAATGGTTGAAACTCATTCAGAAGGACCCATTATGGTGGGTTTCAGGCACGATCGGAAGACATTTGGAAACAGAAGCATTTTCTAGAGCCTCCTAAATCGCTCCACTTAGGGGACAGCATCTCTCTTCTATGTGTAAGGGCAGAATTGAGAACAGTTGTCTGAACCATGATGGTTGGAGTAGATGTCTGGGTGGATGGTGTAAATCCCATCTGAGTCCAAAGGCATGAGAAACAGGAGCACCAATGTCTGAGGACAGGAGAAGGTAGATAGATGTTGGCATTAGCAGACAGCAAATCCACCCCCCGCCCCCGCCTTTTTGTTCCATTCTGGTCTTCAATGGGTAATAAATCTCTCTCTCTTTCTCTCTAAATATATATCTGTAACATTATATCCTACTGGTTCTGTTTCTCTGGAGAACCCCAACTAATAGAGTTCCCCAGCCCGAACTCCTCCGGGCTCTGAGATGGACAGTGGCAGTGGAAGGCGTCACCCAGGATTCATCTGTTGATCAGGGAGGTTTCTTCTTCTTCTTGCCTCATTTTGCTGGATAATTGGCATTGATAGAGAGGAGTAGCAGAGGGAGAGTGTGCTGGAACCTGTTTTTATTTTTCACAAAAACCGCACTGTCCCACACGTGTTCAACACTTTCACTTATATTAGCTCTATAATTCCTCCCCCAAACATTGTGAAACAGGTGTAACGAGCCCCACTTTATAGATGAGGACACTGAAGGTCAGATCGCCTTTGGGATCAGCCTGCAACAGAAACTGAACACAGTCTAACTCAGTACATTTTCCTCTAGACCTATGCCAGCCAGTATGCTGGTCACTAGCCACATGTGGCTATTAAGGACTTGAGGTGTGGTTAGTCTGAACTGAGGTGTGCTGTAAAAGACAACAATTTAGCATAAAAACATGTAAAATATTTTGTTAATTTTTGTACTGGTTTTTAGTAATTTTTATACATGTTGAAATGATATTATGAGCATGTTAACTTAAGTATATTATTGAATTATTCTCACCAGTTTCTTTTTACTTTTTAAATGTGATGTGGATACTATAACATTTGAAGTTACACATGTGGCTTGTGTTTGTGGTCTGCATGTTTTCATTGGACAGCATTACTCTAGGCTGATGTGTTTTCAGACTCACAGCCTCAAATCACCCCAAGATCCCTAGGAGGTGAGAGAAAAATCCAACCAATTGCATAGTAGCTACCCCCCTGTTTTCCATGTTTTGATATTTCATCATGAAAAGGAAGAGCATGATGGTGGTAACCCAGGGAGGGACCAGATGGTCTCTGGTATCCCACATGACTTTCTTTGAACTGTGATCTTGTGTCAAAATGTCTTTCCAAACTTACTTGGGTCTGCAAAGAACTGAGGAAACGTTCAGATCCCTGAGCCAGAAAGCTTCCTCTTCCACATTAAGGTCAGATGAGTGTGTGGAAGAGATGGGGGCACCCCCAGTACTGAAAAGTCTTTTATAACAGGGATAGACAAGCTAAAAGGGAGGGCCAGAAAGGAAGGGGGAAAGCAAAAACCTGGGCAGAAAGAATCTCAGTCAGCCAATGAAAGCAAGTGATTCATTTCTACTTTCACTTATTCATTCATGTAGCAAATATTGCTTATTGTCTAATGTGTCCTTATTATCCACCAGGAACTGTTCCATGTTCTAGGGCTAAAGTGATGATCAAGGATAAAGGTTTCTGTCCTCTTAGACTTTATTTTCTAGGGGCAGTAGAGAACAATATACAGTACATGAATAAATTTGATGATTTCAGATTCTGTTAGCCAGAGTATAGGTTGGTTGCTATAACAAAAAGAACCAATTAACAGTGGTTTAAGCAAGAGAGAATTTCATTTCTTTCTCATGTAACAATCTGGTGGTGAGCAGTCTAGGGCAGTTAGCAGCTCTGTGGTGTCAGGGGCCCAGGTTCCTTCTGTCTTGCTGATTTGCCATCACTAGATGTGGTCATCCACAAGGTTGCAGATGGCTCACCACCTCCTCTAGGTTAATTTCAAGTAAGTGGGAAGGAGAAGAGAAAGTGAGGACACTCCCCTTCCTTCTAAGGATATGATCTGGAGGTAGCACACATCACTTAATTCACATCCCATTGGTCAATACTTAGTCATATGACTACACCCAGAAACAAGAGTCTGGGAAGTGTAGTCTTTATACTGAACAACTTGTACCCAGCTAAAAAACTTTTTTTTACTGAAGGAACAAGAGAACAGATATTGAGGGACAACTAACAGTCTCAGCACAATCATCAGTAGCACAACTGCTCTACTCACAATGTTCACAATAGAATTGCATTACTAGAAAGACCAGGCTCTGACAATTCTTATATAAATCAAACAGAATGTACTTACCTAGTGATAGAGAAGGAAGTCAGCACTGTCAGGACTCATAGCAGAGAGATTGGCATCGTTTTCCAGGACATACAGCAGTGAATGTTTCCAGAACAAAAAAATCCTCTAAGAGAATACCCAGTTGCAGATATAATATCTGGGAAAGTAGGGGTCACATTACATTTTCAGGAAGCCTAATGGATCCCTTCTAGATCCAAGGACCTATCCTGCATAAACAAAATAGGGTAATGGGATGGAAGAAAGTTGGGGTGGGAGGTGTCTGGATCCTTATTAGCAAGTGTGTACAAAGAGGGTGTCTCTAGGGAACAAATATTTAAACAGAGACCCGAAAGACCCGAAGGGCTGAAAAGAGTTCCTCATAGAATGTGTTCCAGGCATGGGGAACAGCAGATGCAAAGGCCTTGAAATAAGATTAACCTTGATGTATACCAGAAACAAAGTGTTCCAGAGTAGCTGGAATGTCATGAGTGAGGAGGAGAGTGAATACAGGAGAAGGAAAAGAACGGAGAAGATGGGAAAAAGGAGGCAGCTTTTGAGTTTAGTACTGGAGGGGCGCAACTCTATCAGACAGAGAAAACATGAGCATCTGTTTCCATCAGGTATTCTCTGGTGGTTGCCTCTTGGCCACTTTCCACTTAGTTGCCCCAAGTTAGAGCTGAGAAAAGGAACTTGGCATCACCTTTCCTCAATCTCATAGTCTTTTCCTTTCCTTCCATTCATTTTTCTTATCTGTTTACTCAGAATAAAAATACCTTCCCTGCCTTGCGCTCCTCCTACAGTTGTCATGAGGATCAGATGAAAGAAGAGGCGTTGAGGGTGGCTGGTGTGAAATGCTGAGTTCTGGGGGAGGGAGGCACAGTGTCCCACATCCAGTGAGGTCTCCATATCATTATCTATCTTGTTACAGTAGCCATCCATCAGTTGTTTCATCAATTTCTAGGTCTTGGCTATAGATCTCAGTTTTGATTTTGGAAAATCTTTCTTTTCCCAACATACTATTTAATTGTGTGTTTGTTTTTTCTCATCAAAGCAAGTGCTTAGATGTTTTTAGGAGATTCCCCTTTGTCAGAGATCCTTGTGGCCGTGGTGTGGAGAGGTGTGAGTTATATACAATGGAACATTTAGATCGTTTGTTGGGTGAGAACTCTGCTCTCTGCCTCCCTTTAGAATGTATATGTGGATATAACTTTAAATAAAAATCAGCATTTTCTGAATATCTTTTCATGCCAACCTGGACATACCCCATTTAACAAATTGTGGCTTGTTATTAAACTCTATGTGTTTTGTTTGTCTGTGCCATTATGTTTTTCCCAGATTGCTTTTAGAAATTTGCTTAGCCCAGATCTTTGGAACTATTTTTCAAGGTTGCTCTTCCCATTCCTGAGAGATGAGTTGAAGGACCGGTGGAGAGACAACTTCTTTAACTACAGTTCCATCTGAGTTTCAGTCATCTACCTATTCATTTGTATCCACCCAGCCATCCACCCACCTTCCCACTCACCCTTCCACTGAGCATCTTCTGTGTACCAAATTTCATGGCAGTGTGAGGGACTGCAAGTACAAAGATGGAAAAGACAGTCCATGCCCCCAAGGCCCTTAAAGTCTAATAATAGTGTGACAGGACACGTAGTGTTCTAGAGCACTGTGCTGGATTCTGTAGGAAAGGAATGTCCAGGAAGGATGGGACAACCCCTAACCCAGGATTGAAGGTTCCTAGAGGAGATTACACCTGCACTGAATCTTGAAGGATAAAAGGGGCTTTCTGAGTAAAGGGAACAGCAAGTGCGAAGGTATATTGGCATGGTACTGCAACTCCAACCTATTTTAATATAGTCAGAGCATTAAACACAGGCTAGGAGTGGAGAGTACTAGATGATGCTAGGAAGGTAGGTCATCAAGAGTCCTGTAGGCCATGATAATGAGTTTGAATCTAGGAGGAATCCACTGAAATAAGTTAAAGCAGGGGAGTGATGAGCAGATTTGCAGTTTTTAAAGACTTTTTAAAATGTGGAACATTTTTAAAGTCTTTTGTTGAATATGTTACAATATTGCTTCTGTTTTATGTTTTGGGTTTTTGGTTGCGAGGCATGTGGGATCTTAGCTTCTCGACTAGGGAATGAACCTGCACCCCCTTCACTGCAAGGCGAAGACTTAACCACTGGATCACCAGGGAAGTCCCCAGATTTGCAGTTTTCGAAAGTTTCTTCAGGTTCAAGGTGGAGAATGAACTGAAGGTGGCAAGACTTGCTGAGGAAAATGAGATCATTTGATGGTTGTTGCAGTAATTGTAGGACACAGTGAGGTCCTGAAATTAGGTGGTGGTCTTTTTTTTTTTTGCCGTACGCGGGTCTCTCACTGTTGTGGCTTCTCCTGTTGCGGAGCACAGGCTCCGGACACACAGGTTCAGCGGCCATGGCTCATGGGCCCAGCCGTTCCACGGCATGTGGGATCCTCCCGGACCGGGGCACGAACCCGTGTCCCCTGCATCGGCAGGCGGACTCTCGACCACTGCGCCACCAGGGAAGCCCTAGGTGGTGGTCTTGAGAGAGAGAAGTGGACAATTAAAGACGTTACTGAGGAGTAGAATCAACAGGGTTTGGTGCCAGATGGAAGGTGAAGGCAAGAGCGGAGGAGGAGGTTCGTGTCTGGGTGATGGGCAGGCAGGGGGCAGGGATTAATTCTTCGTGTAACACAGGAAGGAGGACAGCTTTGTGGGAGGGGAGCATTGAGTTCAGGTTTGAGTCTGAGGAGAGGGCCACTGTGTCCACGTTGGGTGAGAGGTCTGGGCAGGAAGTGGAAATTGACAGAGATGCATTTGAGTGTGGTTGCCCAGGGAGAGTGGAGGCAGTGAGGTGAAAAGAGGGCCTGGGCTGGAACCCTGGGAAGCACCCACATTTATTGAGGAGCAATGGGAGAGTCATGAAAAACGAACCAGGAAGGAGCAGGCAGAGCAGGAGGAAAACCAGAGTCCTGGCAGCCAAGGCAACAGAATTTCAAGGAGTTTGAATCAAGGAGGAATCCACTGAAATAATTTAAAGCAGGGAAGTGATGAGCAGATTTGCACGCTGCTGAAAGGAGAAGTAAAATGGGTCTGGCCTACTGGATCTAATGACAAAGAAGTGACTGACCGTCTTGCAGAGAGCATTTTGGGCTTGAGGGTGTAGAGCCGGGGCCAGAAAAGGCTGAGGAGTGAGTGGCATGTGAGGAAGTTGACTAGAGCTTGTAACTCTTTAAAACTCCTTAACACTTGGCTGTGAAGAAGAGAGAGTAGTGACTAGAGATGAAGATGGAAAGGGTAGGTGAGTTGTCCGGGGGCTCAAAGTGAGTTAGTATATTAAAATAGTTCATTCACCTATTTATTAGGCGTCTGTTATGCAACAGATATTGTGCTCGGCATGATGAAGGTGCAGAGAAATGTAAGGCATCCTTTCCAGTGTGTACGATTCAGCTGGTGAAGCCCCAGAAGTGCGGAGCTGAGGGGCCTGTTCTGGGTTTGCTAAGAAATGCTGTAGTGTGGTAGAAGTACACTTTGGAGTTCAGACCGATCTGGGTTCAAGTCTTGGCTCTGTTCCTTTCTGGCTGTGTGACCTTGGGGCAAGTTATTTAATCTCTGTAAGCCTCATTTTCTCAACTGTAAAATAGAAACAATGTTATCACCTGTGCAGATTTCTACAGAGGATTTGAGATAAAGTCTGTTAACTCCCCATGGGTTGGAGCTTTATCCATATTACTCAGTAGAGTATCCTCAGCCCCAAACATAGCATACTGCTTGGCCCATAGCAGGAAGTCAATAGGTATTTGCCGAATGAAGGAAGGAAGGAAGAAAGGTATGTAAACATCCTGGCATATTGGGGGTGCTCTATGAAGGATAGCCATTCTTCCTCGCTGCTCTGGGGCTTCTGAAGATCTGTCCCTGGATTTGTGAAGATGAGATACTGAATTAACAGGCAAAATGCTGGAGCGTCTGGTCGGTAGGGAGTCATAGGGTGGATGTCTGTCCTGAACCTGAGCTCCTGATGGCTGTGAGTCGTTAAGGGAGAGAAGCCCTGGAGAACAGCTCATGCCTGGTCAGAGGCCATCCATGGACAGTCATATCCAGGTACCAGCTAGGTGGGGAGAAGGAATGCGCTGACCTACAGGTGGCCTCAGGGCAGGGGGACGGGCTGTCCCAGTCATTTCATCTGAGTGAGTGGTGTCTGGTTCTGTCCCACTTCTCAGGGCCCGTGGCTCTTGGGCGCCTGGGTCATCTAAGATGGCCCTGCCTGTCCCCGGGTGCTGGGCTTCTCTGGAGGCCCCTCTCTGCCCACAGCTTAGATTCTCCTGGCAGCAGCAAGAATGAAAGCAAGAAGCTCAGGCAATTCATGCCTTCATGAGCTCCTGCCTGGATAAACATGAAAAATTGCTGTGGACTTTTTCTCTTTGGAGAACTAATACCTACTCACAAAAAGAAAAAAAAGTCCTAGGACAGCACAAAGAAAAAAATCACTCAGAAATAACTAATGAACTAACGGAAATATTTTGGTATGGTTTGGGGGTCTTTTTTTTTTTTTTTTTCTGCCTGGTTTTCCATAAAGCTCTCTGCCTAGTTTCCTTTTGTTCTTGGGCTAAGACGAAGGCCAGAGCCACTTTTCCTGGAATAACGGAGCTGCGCTACTGACAAAACCTGTGAGAGAGACAGTGTGGCACATCACGGAGGAGCTAGAGGCTCGCTAGTGTCTGTTTACCACCTTGCAGAATGCTCCAGAGGAAGAACCTGAGACTGTCAGCTCCTGGATCAGGCTCCCCAGAGCCTCCCAGCTGAGGATGTGCATAATGAATGCGGCAGCCTGGCCAGGGGAGGGGAGTCCCAGGGGCAGCCTCATCTTTCCAGGCTCCCTGGAGAGCCAGGCATTCAGGGGTGGGGGCGGGGAACTGACTTACTGTCTCCTGTGCTTGGGCTCAGCGTGGATGCGCTGCTTGGCCCAAGGGCAGGGCCGAAGCTCACAGGCACACCTGCTGCCTGCTGTGCTGAGAGGCCCCTGGACGCAGCTCACACACAGCCCTGGACTGGCAGGGCTGTGGATGCTTCGTGGTTGCCTTGTCAGTCCCCCAGGCTAGGGGCAGGCACCGAGGCACGGGGAGAAGATGTGGCCTGGTGAAAGTCCACTGTGGGAACAGGGAGAAATCCCCTGATTTCTGATCCAGGGCTCTTCCCTCCGCATGGCGCTGAGCCATTAGCTGTATGGCTTCCAGGCAAATCACCTCTTTCAGTCATTTATGTTCCCGTCGGAAAAGTAGGCTGCTATTGCCTGCCTCTCCCTATCTCCAAAGAATATTCTGAACATGGCATATAAAAGAATACAAGATTGAGAGTCAAAAGACTTTGGTTTGAGTCCTAACCCTGTGGGATCTTGGTCAAGTCTTTATCTATTTGAGCCTCAGTTTACCTGCTGTAACATGAAGGGAATGATAACAGTAATGGCAATAACAATAGCTAGCTTTCTGGAGCCCTCTCTGTGGGCCAGGCAATGTGCTAAGTGCTAGGGTTATTTCATTTAATCTTCTTAACCTTATGAGGGAGGCACTATTATCCCCATTTTAAAGAAGACGAAACTGAGGCTCAGAGTTTGATTAACTTGCCCCAGTTCTCACAGCTGGGCAATAGTACCTACCTCACGGGGTTTATGTAAGAATCGTGTGAGCTGTTTGTGACTATGTTTTTCAACTATGAAACTCTGAGACATACATATGCAAGCATATATACTTGTCCTTAATTTTCAATATAAAAATCTATTGACTTTTTTGGGGAAAACGTCCTGAATTCCAAGTTATTGCTATTTGATTTCATTCACCAAACGTGATTTGAGCTGCTGCCGAACATCAGGAACTGTGTCAAGCACTGGAGACGGGGGCAGCACGCACTCCCTGCTGTGGTGGGAGGTCACAAGTTAGCAGAGAGTGCAGCCATCCAGGTAAACATGACGGCTGTGGCATCTGTTAAACTGCATCAAAGTGGGATGTGGGCCTGGGGGTGGTAAGGGCTGAGCTTTGTCCTGAACAGCGGTCCCCAACCCTGACCTCTGTGGCCAACCCCAGAAATTCTGATTGGCCTGGGGAGGGATGGGGTCCAGACATCATTGTTTTTTAAAGCCCTCTTGGGGGATTCTCGGGGCCCCCAGGGTTGAGAACCGCTGATCTAGATGGTTGAAGACAGCTCTGGAGGAGGTGATGTTTAAGCGAGGGGCTGCTGGAGTTTGAAGACCGTTCATTCTAACTGCAGCTGACGGCTTCACCAGGGGGAGTTTCTCTTCTCTGACAGGGAGGGTGGGAGGTCGCCCTCAGGTGGGGCTCCCAGGTGAGCTGCACCTCCTGAGAGAAACTTGGCCAGACTGCAAGCCTGCCCACCTGAACCTCTCCTCCAGGCACCAGGCATCCACTGAGAGAAGTGGTTTCCTCAGGAACCTGGGGGCCCCACCTCTCACCTCTGCTCAGCTAGCTGCACCTGCGCAGGAACTGGGTGAGGAGTAGATGGAGGGTTCTTGGACCTGTGACTTTGAAGACAGGTTTGTCCCTTTACCCACTAGGCTGCCGATGGGGGGCTGCTCTCTAGAGAGGCTGCATCATGTGATCCTCATTCATGTCGGACAGCCAGGCCTCAAAGATACAACCTTAAAAACCATGTTGACAGGGGCTTCCCTGGTGGCGCAGTGGTTAAGAATCTTCCTGCCAATGCAGGGGACACGGGTTCGAGCCCTGATCTGGAAGATCTCACGTGCCGTGGAGCAACTAAGCCCGTGCACCACAACTACTGAGCCTGCGCTCTAGAGCCCACGAGCCACAACTATTGAGCCTGCGTGCTAGAACTACTGAAGCCCGTGCGCCTAGAGCCCGTGCTCCGCAACAAGAGAAGCCACCGCAGTGAGAAGCCCGCACACCGCAACGAAGAGTAGCCCTCGCTCACCGCAACTAGAGAAAGCCCGCGCGCAGCAACGAAGACCCAACACAGCCAAAAATAAATAAATGAATAAATAAATTTATTAAAAGCAAAACAAAACAAAAAGAAGCCATGTTGACAAACGGCTTGCACAATTCTTATACCAACCTTATGAGGTAGACAATATTGCCCAGCTGTGAGACTGTGAATAAGTTAATTAAACTCTGAGTCTCAATTTCTTCCTATGTAAAATGGGGATAATAGTACCTCCCTCACAAGGTTGTTTAATAAAAGAATCACCTGGACAGAGGGACACCCTCGGATGCTGACGTGTGGACACGTCAACATTCAGACTGTGAGGGGAAGTCACACGGAGGCAAGTGGAGGGATGTGTGCATGGGGTGTAGCCCAGAGGGCCTGCTGGGAGGAGGGACACCCACCCTGTCTGAGCCAGTGCTGGATGGAGACGGCAGTGGCAGCGGAGGCCAGCCACTTGCCCCCTCTGCCAGGCAAGAAGGATGGAGTCAAATTCACCCCCTTGTTCTCCCCAAAGTGACCAACCAGCTAAGTCCCCACCTCCACAGATACGGTGTGAGTCAAGGAGTGAAAAGTGTCTGCGAGTGTCCCTCTAGGGCAGTTTCCTCTATCCAGAGGCATGTCACAAGTGGAGAAGAAGCATTCCATACTCCCCCCCCCCATTTTACACAGTAAACGCTGGAATTTCAGAACTAAAAGTACTTTCAAGATTATCTAGCCCAACCTCTGCTCATTTACACAAGAGGAAACAAACTCAGTGAGGGAGAATGACTTGATGAGGAAGCAGAACTGAGAGCAGCCCAGGGTCTCCTGGCTCCCAGACCAGTGTCTGTGTCACGTCTGGGGTGGAGCTGGCAGGGCTGTTCCCAGGTCACAGCTCTAGGAGCAAGGGCCTCTCCAGCTGGGCCCGCCCCTAGCGAGCCTCGCATGCGGGCCAGTGACACGGCTCAGCCCCTCCACTCCTTCCTCTGCTTAAACGTCTCATGAATAAATGAGATGAGCCACATCAAGGCAACATCTGCTCAGTTCAGTTGTAACATGTATAACTATTCATCAGTGTTTAGCCTTTAATATGCATCTATTAAGCAAATGTCTATTCTTGAATATGTACTTGTCCTTGTGTTTAAATGCATAACTGGAGCCAAACAGAAGAGAGCAACCCTGTCCTGTAACCTCGCTGCTGGATCTGACATCTTCCCATCCCTTCGGCGGCTCAGGCTTTGCCTTTGGCAACACATCCAGGACAATGCCATTCCCAGTTTGACTCAGCTCACAGCAGTGCTACCACCTGCCTCATTCTGGCCATGTGGGAGTCTTTCTAATCATCAAATGTCAGAACTGGAAGGGTTCTTATAGATCATCTGGTCCAGATTTTTTTAAGATTCTCATTTCCTTATAAAACAAAATCTTCTGTGGAACTGCTTGGGATGAAGCAGGGGCTGCAGAGCTAAGAGGTTCACCCACTAGGTTCTCTTTTGGCCCTGCTCCCTCCCCAGTTCTCAGCCCCTGAGAACAAGGGGCCCATCTTACAAATGAGCAAAGTGAGTCCCAGAAAGTGAAATCACACAGTGAGCAGACTTCTGAAGCTAGATTCCTGAATTCCATAAAAATTTGCTTACAAAAAGTGAGACATGCTTTTTTGTTCTCATTTGTTGAAATTCTGATATTTTTGGCATTAAATGAATAAATTAAATAAGCTTTTTCTTTACTAATGGGTTAGTCTTTTAATGAGTTTGTCAGATATTTGTCAGGCTCATGATCTTACCAGGTGCTTAAAAGATTCATGATCTGAACGTAGACACAAACAAAATTAGCCCCTGGTGCTAATGAAAATCAGAGAGCGCCTATAGGTAAGACCAAATTCCATTGCAAGTAACAGGCATGCCAAGTAATTGTGGCTTAAACAAGACAAAAGTGTTTCTCCTTCACGTGAAGGTCTGGAGATAGACAGTCCAGGGCTGGTATGGTGGCTCTGTTACATAGAGTTCTCTGCCATAGGGTATGGCCCTTGACTTCTTGCACCAATTTGGTGGCTGGAACTCTAGCCATATTTACCAGATATAGCAGGATTGGAGAAAAGGGAAAAGAAGAAATGGGGCAAATGGCTCAAGCCAGCCACATTTTAATGGAATTTCCCAAACATTGCCAAAAAGAAGCTTCTGTTTATATGCTCTTGGCTTGAACTAGTCTTATGGCATCCCTAACTATATTCCAGGCAGCCGTGTGCCCAGCTAAAAGTCAAGAGTTGTATTGCAGTGGGAGAAGGAGAGAACGAATGTTGGGGGACACTCTGCCACAGAGTGAGTCTGTTATGTTTATTTCCCTTTTCCTTGATTTTCATAAACAGAGTTTGAGGGAGCTTAAAGGTATCAAGTGTGGGGAGGTGGAGAGGCGGGGGGAGTAAGGTGGGCCCAAGAGAGGAAAGGACTGGTGATAACTTGATGGAGGTGGACGTGGGCCACATGATGCGTGAGTGATTCAGTGATCTGGAAGACTGTGTCAAGTGCTCACCAAACCGTGGGCCCCAAGGGTTCACATATCTCATCCCCTGGCGGGGTCGTTTAGGTGAATTGTCTATTGACTGAACAATAATAATGTTGCCTTAGTGCAACAGAACGTTATCTGATCCTAGATTCTGTTTCTGGAGTAGAGGAGTTTATGGCAAAAACAAACAAAAAACATTAAGCAAACAAAACAAAACCAAACAGGAAAACTTATGGGAACATTTAATACTGAATAGGCAAGGCATGCCAAAGACCAAAAATACATTGCACAAAAGCGTGACAAAGCTAATAAGGAAAAAATGAGCTAATGTGAGATGATGGTGTATGAAACACCATTATTTCATTCTGGGACTAATGTGGGCAGCTGTGGACAGTCAGGCTACTTTAAGTCATGAGCAATGATTATTGAATTATGAATAATGACAGGATTTCTTTTTAAATTTAAGGTCAGGTTAAAAAGCGCTTGGGTCTTATCTCTGTGTACAATGTATGGAGTATGGACAATTCCTTAGCTGCCAGAGTACATCCCTGCATCTGAGATAGGAATGCATTTAATAGATTGAATCAGTGCGGCTTTCTTTTGGGAAATTTCAATTTCAGTGCAAGCAATTTACATAGAGAGTCGCAGCTTGAGTTCATAGCTTGTATCTTGGTTGCTTTGGAGATAGCTTCTCTGTTGGAAAGGCAATTACAACCTGCAGGAGAAGCCTGTCTACCATTAGTCTCCAGTTTTAAATGTTGACAGGTGGAGATGGCAGTGGAGGCGGGGGTGATTAATAAAGGGCTTTGTCTTTCTAGTCCACAGAAGGAAAGGGATTTAAGCGTCATGATTTCCTGGTCTCCAAAGGTTTTTTTTTTTTTTTTTCTGAACATTTCAAGCTTTTGACCAAAATGAGAACATGCGTTCTTTTTGAAATTAGTGAATTTTGTTACCTTAAGTGTGTAGGGACAAGTACATGAAATGGCTAAAAGTTGGTCCCTTGAAGTTTTACCAAGCCATGGAAAAGAAATCTAGTGAAACTGTAAAATTTGTCTTTAGTCCATGGATGTGGATAGTTTTGAAATCTATACAGTGGTTTCTGCTATAATCTTTGCTCTTCGTTGGGAAAATGGAATTGCACTCTGGTTGTTGATGCTCGATGCCGTTGGACCACAAAGCAGTCTTTATGATGGTGTTCATGAAAGACCTTTTCCCCTTAACAGCTAATATGGTGAAATTGTTGTGTCTGCAAATTAGATCATGTTTCAGCCAAACAAATGTGTATTTTATGAGTGACTTATTCTTTGTGAAGCCCTGATATAGCCCAAAGGCTTGTGCATTCAAATCGGAGGCCTGAGCTGAGAACTGCCAGCATTTTCATCTAATTGACTTCGGCATGGGGACCCCTGATTCCTTCTCCTTTAATCATCACCTTATATTCGAGGCTAAAAGTCTATAATTATTTGAAGTAGCTGAAATTTGAGTGACCTACATAATTATCTCAGCAAAGATGGACTTAAAGTTTATTGACACAAATGCCAGTTTCATTAAAGGTTTGGTACAAAAGGCAAGTCCGTGAGACAGCTGGTTGGCTGAGGTGAATTGACAATGAACAGCACCAAAGACCCGGTAATCACCAGGGACTTTGAAGTAATTACCATCATTTCCATAATACAGTTTGCAGAGGATTATGGGAGGCCAGAAAAACCTTTACAGTTCTCACACTTGGCTTTGCCGAAATCGGGGCTAAGCTGCTTAGAATTAGAGGGCTTCTTCCCTCATCATTCCTCAAGCATGGACCCTGTAGCACCATGGCTCAACTCCACCCAGGCATATTATTAGTCCAAAAAATGGTTGATGTGTCAAAACAAATCAAAACTTTACTCTTCCCTAGATTGTGGAAGCCAAAGCTAACGGTATGACAGTACTAAAATTTGCACAGGTATAGATTTTTAAATCCTACCTTATGCATCTATTTATCTTGTATATTTATTGGATGACTAAAGATAGCACATACCTACCTGC
Source organism: Stenella coeruleoalba (assembly GCF_951394435.1). Lineage (NCBI taxonomy): Eukaryota > Metazoa > Chordata > Mammalia > Artiodactyla > Delphinidae > Stenella > Stenella coeruleoalba. Next base: position 55,965,770 of record NC_137148.1, read on the forward strand.
TACAAAGTTTAAAAATGTTATTAACAATTATCATCTCAGTTTAAACATACACAAATAAGCGCTCAATACTGTATGCTAGGATTTATTACTTACCATTACATAGTGAGAATTCCACATGTAGATTAACCATAGATCACTTTGGGAATTAAATATCTTTTTCTACCACTTGTCAATTGCTACCTCCTACTGTGGGTTAACATAGAAGACATGTCATATTTCCCCAACTAAGGCAGGCACCTCTAGTAACAATATTACCACAGACTTAGTGGCTTAAACAACACATATTTATTTATTTATCTTTTTAAAAAATTGAGGTATAGTCGATGTACAATATTATATGTTTCAGGTGTACAATATAGTGATTCACAGTTCTTAAAGATTATATTCCATTTCTAGTTATTATAAAATATTGGCTATATTCCCCGTGTTGTATCCTTATAGCTTATTGATTTTATACATAGTAGTTTGTACCTCTTAATCCCCTACTCCTATCTTGCCCCTCCTCCCTTCCCTCTCCCCACTGGTAACCACTAGTTTGTTCTCTATATCTGTGAGTCTGTTTCTTTTTTGCTATATTCACTAGTTTATTATATTTTTTAGATTCCACATATAAGTGATATGATACAGTATTTGTCTTCCTCTGTCTGACTTATTTGACTTAGCATAATACTCTCTAAGTCCATTCATGTTGTTGCAAGTGGCAAAATTTCATTCTTTTTTATGGCTAATAGTCCATTGTATATACATACCACATCTTCTTTATCCATTCATCTGTTGATGGACACCTAGGTTGTTTCTATATCTTAGCAACTGTAAATAGTGCTGCTATGAACATTGGGGTGCATGTATCTTTCTGAACTAGTGTTTTTTTTTTTTTTTTTGGATAAATACCTAGGAGTGGAATTGCTGGGTCATATGATAGTTCTATATTTAGTTTTTTGAGAAACTTCCATACTGTTTTCCATAGTGGCTGCACCAATTTACATTCCCAAACAATACACATTTATTATCTCACAGTTTCTGTGGGTCAGGAATTCAGGCGTGACTAAATTGGGGCTCTGCTTCAAGTTCCCCTGTGAGACTGTGATCAGTGTCCTCAGAGCTGAGGTCTCATCTGAAAGCTTAAATGGGAAAGGATCCACTTCTAAGCTCACAAATCTTGTGTTTTTGTCTCTTCCAGCACCTGACACTATGCTTCGCACGTACAAATGGTACTTGTTAAGAACTGATGGGGCTTCTGACTTCTATAAATAGAAATATATGGATGGGTGGCTAAGAACAAAACCACTGTCCCGGGCTTGACCTCCTCTTTGAGGGAATGGATGGGAATAGAGATAATAAATGCCAATTTGGGTGGACTGTAACTCAGTCTGTGAATACACGGCTGGATCCATCACACCTCTGGGTGAAAAAAGGTAGATAACAATGATAATAGCTCCTATTCATTGAGCACTTAACATGTGCCAGGTACTGTGCTGAGCAGATGAGAAAGCAGAGGCTTAGAGAGCTTAAGTATCATGCCCAAAGGTCATGAAGCTGATACATGGTGGAGCTGGGAAACCTTACTCTATTAATGCCAAAGTGCGTGTTCCCACCTACTATGTTTTACTGCCTCTGAGAGATGGCACTCTGGGTGGGGCACAGAGCAATTTAGCTCTCTGGGGAGTGAGGTATACTGCTGCCTTAACCTAAAGGTTCTTTTGTCCAGGAGAAGTGTTAAGAAGGGATTAAAAACTCTCACAGCAAGGTACTGTTAAAATTGCTTTCCTTTTTATATAGGCCAATTTTAACAGCAAACTAAGCAATAAATCAATGTCTAACTTCTAGCATAGTTTAGCAGCTAGGGTCGGGAGAGAGGGCAAGGATCATTCATAGTCAGCAGCAGTGTTTGCAGACGGGCAGGAAGGCTGCTCTTCTGTGGTCGAGGGTCAGCAGAGCATGATGCATGGAGCAGAGCAGGAAGCCAGTTGCACACAGGCAAGCTATGTTCCTTGTCAGCTGTCCCCCTGGCCTCCAGCCAGAGCAGGATTTTCTCCCCCAAGTCAGGTTATTGTGCACTGTGGCTTGGGGGCCTCAAGTTTCCAAATCATTAATGTAATAATCATATCGCTCTGGGCAGATTTCTACCCAGTGTCCTCTGTGACATATGGCAAAGACAAATCAAAAACACATTTATCAGTCAGAACAAGTCAGCCACCAGCCATCCTAACTAGCAAAAATAACTTAACCATTGATATTTTTATATATTACACCCAGACATGCATAGACATTAAATACAGACTCTGAGGAAGAGATAGTCATTATGAGGCAACTTATCAAAGGAAGGGGCAAGGCCACGGGTTTCTCAAAAAAATATCAGACTCAGCATTTACTGAGTGATGATGATACAGACCCAGCATTTACTGTATGTTCTCTGATGGTGGCTCTTATTTTATTACTTGTTAAACTTATAAGCTAGAATATTTGATGGTTTCTTGCAACTTCTTAAACAGTGCCAGGATGTGTAACTAATGGGTCAAAAAAGTTATACCTCATCCCAGCTTTCCTACTCCTCCTTCCTTCCTGACAGACACAGCCATCTTACATTTCCCCAACTGGTTACCGTTACTGTTGGGTCATGGCGCCGGAGTCACAGAGAACTACTTGTGCCTTTTCTGAGTGTCCCTTTCTGTGGATACCCTACAACTGTCTGGGTTTGTCAATGCCATTTGACTGGAACAAAGTGTTAAAGAATGAGCATGTGCAAGGAAGGAAGGATTGTGCGTACCCAGGCATTCCATAGAGTCTGAAGTGAGTATTGAAGTGAGGTGCTTTTTGGAGAGAATCTGAGAATAGCAAAAAAGATGACAGTTGAAAAAGAAGGGAGACATGAGATTACTACCTTTGCAGTGGTTCTCATATTTTGTAGCACGTTAGAATCCTCTGAGTAGTTTCAAAAATTTTAATATCCAGGCCACAACTCAAACCAATTAAATCAGAGTCTCTGAGGGTGGCACTCAGGCAAAAGTATTCTATAAACTCCCCAGCTCCCCTACACTGATGACCTAAAAGGAGAGGAGGCTTGCCATCTCCCGGTATAAACACTGCATCAGTTATCTATCACTGTGTAACAATATTACCACAAACTTAGTGGCTTAAATAACACACATTTATTATCTCACAGTTTCTGTGGGTCAGGAATGCAGGCATGACTTAATTGGGGGCTCTGCTTTTACATCTCTCATGAGGCCGTAATCAGTGTGACAGTCAGTGCTGAGGTCTCATCTTAAAGCTTGAATGGGGAAGGATCCACATCCAAACTCACATGGTTGTTGGTAGGATTCAGTTCTTCGTGGCTCAGGACCCCCTGGTGAGCAGGAGAGTTGGAAATAAAAGCAAGAAACTCAGTCCAGATTATTTCTCTTTAATATTTGATTTATTATGCAGTAGTAAAAAATCATGAAATGATTGCATAGAATTATATAATGATCACGCCTTGTACACTACCCAACTTTATAAACAGTTTGCCATATTCCAGTAATTTTTTAAATGGAAGTACAGTTAACTTACAATGTTGTATTAGTTTCAAGTGTACAACAAAGTGATTCAGTTATACACACACACACATATTCTTTTCCATTATAGGTTATTACAAGATATTGAGTATAGTTCCCTGTGCTATACAGTAGATCTTCATCCAATAATGTTTTCACTTCACTCTATTTCTTTTCTTGAGGAAACAGTTATGTGGAAGAAAATGATGATCTTGTCACAATAGGTAACAAGATAAGTTTGTCTTTACCTCTTTTCTTCCCATGGTTATGATTCACAGCATGATGTATGGCGTGATGCATGTCAACGCAAGTAGCTAGAGAGGCTGTGCCTGGAAGATTTACATGAGAGGTGGAAGGTGACTGTTCTTCCCAGACAGCCTCAGAAGGTAAGCAAGGTGCCGGCAGGAGAACAAATGACCTTGTATTAGGACCACTGTCCATGATGACATATTGAGTGTAAACCCAAGGGTGTTCCTGGCTCACAGGTACCAAAACCTGCTAACTACAGGTCATGGTGAGCAGAATTCACTAACCCAACTGACTTGATATTTATGGTGTGTATCTCTACTTCCATTTTCTGATTTAGGCCTGCATGACCAACTAGGTGTTATATTCCATACGGGCAATCAACCAGGGTCAAACCATAAGGATTATAGGAGTGTTTGCAAAGTTTGGAGATCTGCGTTGTTCTTGCTGGGGTTTCAGACAGTGTTAGGAAAGGGTGCTAAGTAAATTATAGAGCCTTCAGGTTTCAGGCTCAGGCCAGGGACAACAGACTTGAGGAACAGGTGAAGATTCTGGGGGATCTCAGTCTTTCAGGAGGACCAGTCACAGCAAAGCCCAATAGGCTTTCATAGGTGTGGACACTTACTGCTTAAACATTGGACTCTTATTTATTTTAGATATTCTTGTCTTGTAGTTTAGCTGCATTTCTTTCACACTCAGTTAAAAAATCTCACTTATATCAAAATTCCTCATAAGGATGTTTAAAATCTGCTTCACTGATCCAGGATATGGTGCCTGGTGAGAACTAAAAATAAACTGGAAATGCTCAAATGAGGTTTCAATAGCAGAATCAAAGGAGTTCCAGGGATTTCTAAACTTGGCCAAAGGCTTTCCTGATTTTCTATTTCAAGTTCATTCACATGAGGATTTTCATAATCTGAACATCATTCCTTCCTTTTCCTTGTGTTGACAATAGAATCCTGGCTTAACTTTGCAGTAGATGGTAATTTATATTTTGGTCCTTCTGTAATGTGGTGTTGGTTGTATAATGAGGCAGTAGAGCGCTCGGCCATCAGAGTTAGACAGGCTGGGTTCAAATCCCAGCTCTGTCACTGACTATCTGTGAGACCTTGGTCAGGTGACTTATCCTCTCTCAGTCTCCTTGGTTGTAAAGTCAGGGTCGATGTATGTGAGGATTAAATAAGATAATGTGTGCATTTAACACAGGTTCTAGAGCACAGTAAGTGTTCAGGAAATAGTATCTCTCACCTTCTCTTATTATAATAACCATAACCATCTCTTGACTTTCTGTAGTGATCCTGGAAATGAAGCATTAGTATTCCAGATTTGTGGAGGGGTGGGGGGGGCAGTAAATATAAATACCTTCTGTGTCAGAGATTGCTAACTATTCCCTAATCTATTTCCTCATATTCCTGGGCATACAGCTAAGACCACACTTTCCAGCTTCCCTTGCAGTCAGGTGATGCCAAGTTCTAGCCAAATGAATTTGAACAGAAGTCATATGTCCCATTTCCAGGCCTGGTCCATAGAAATTTTCCATAAATACTCCATGCTCTTTCCCTTAGGATGGAGATAATTATGCTGACCTTAGAAACCATTTGATGAAGATGGCAGAGCCCCTGTCATTCTGAGTCCTTGAGTGACAGTTGGGTGACAGAGACAAGCCAACTTCTGCTGAGAAGGAACATCCACCTTGGACTGAGGTAAATAAACTACTGTCTTTGAATCATTCCATATTTTGTTATTCGTTACAGCAGCTAGTTCCAAATGCCTGGTGCCGTCTTGATCACCTCTGTCCTTAACTAATACTCCTTTCTTGCTTCCCATTTCCTATTTAAAATTCCTCAAGTAAAAGAGTTAAATGTAAAGGTTTTTGAGGGGCCAACTAACCTGAAATCAACATTTGGGAGCTCCTATTGATTTTATGGAGCACTTCTTTTTATTTTCTAAGACCCAGGGATCTTGGGAATTAAGCCTCATTATGACGGAATTTTGAAGGTGGATGTGGAAGGGCTAAGATTACCCAGATTTTACTAATCTTGACATCAAAGCCTTAACTGTAGCAAGTACAATTCACCTAGCCGTGCATATCCATTTGAGCATACTCAAAAGGGTTCATGAAAATAAAGAAAGGCATAGTTGAGAATGACTGAAATCATTAATGGAAATTAGATACAATTTGGTATACATAGTTATTTGCAAGAACTTTAAAGAACATACAGTGGATTTTCACTTCAATCTCCAATTCCTGCTCACTACAGAACAGTTAGTCACCCTTGACAAATGAGTTTGAGGAAAGAGTTTTGCTCTGGGGCAATCTGCATCCTCTGCTGTGGGTCCCAGTTGCTATTGTCCCCAGGTCATTCTGCCAGAATCGACTTTCCTTCCTACCTTCCCTCTCTCCCTCCCTCCCTCCCTTCCTCCCTTCCTTCCTTCCTTCCTTCCATCCTTCTTTTTTCATGTACTTGCCTTATGTGCTGAATCTTACTAATGAATATTATCCGTTAATAAAAATGGCTGACTGTTAGTGAAAATGACTCACTTACCAGGACCCTCTTGCTGCCCTCTCTCTGCAATAGTGTTAAGAATGACGTTTTAAGACCCCAGTTTGGAAGAGAGTGTCACTTCTTGTTTGGAGTCTAAAAAGAAGTTCTACCCTTGCCTTTTGGGAGGTCTGAGGTCTTCTGCCAGCGTTCAGTAGGTGTTCTGTAGGAGTTGTTCCACGTGCAGATGTATTTCTGATGTATCTATGGGGAGGAAGGTGATCTCCACGTCTTACTCTTCCGCCATCTTCCCCTCACCAGAAGTTCTACCCTTGGACAGCACCTTGACACATCCTTAACTATGTGTCACCTCATTAACTGTCCCTCCAGCAAAAAAGCTGAAAAAGTTACATTCCAGGCCTTGTTTCTCATACTGAAGGCCTTGGCAGTAACCTGCATTCTTGGATTCTAGTCTAAGGGCTTATCATAAAAGGAGTCATTATGTAAATATAAGATGTGACCACAAACCAAAACTCCTTATTAACCCCCTAAATTCAGGAAGTCTTCCTCTTAAGGGATCTGAGAAAAGTTCTGGCAGTCTGAAAACAAGTGTCAGGAGGGATACTAAGGTGTAGTTAAGTTTGGGGGCAGTGACCCATCAAGTCAAACTAGATGCTATGTAGTTGATAAGTAGTGTGTAGATGGATAGATAAAGCCCTTGATTGTCAATGGGTCAGCATTGTTAGTTAAAAAAAAAAGAAAGAACCATAATCATAGATATAGTCTCCCAGAATATCCCATGCTGTAGTTATTAAAGATTAAATATTATTCAAAAGAAAGGAATTTGTATGAAGCAGAATTCCAAAATCTTATAGGCTTCTATTCCAAAAGCATTTTCCCATGAAGAGAATTCCAAGATACATTGCAAAACAGAGAGGTTTCTAGTTTTTAGATCCTTATTAGGAAAACTCACCCTGAAATTATGACATAGAAACAATCGCTTTGGACAGGTAATAAATAACTAATTGAAGTCAAGCCTTAAATTAGAACTCCACTTAGGACAGACCCCGTCCTTCTTGTCCTGGGGTTTTGGGCTGCTTGCCACAGTTTCATAACAGCAGTTTCACTAAATTCGATGTGAAGTTTTCCTTAAGAACTCTCCATGGAATGGGAAAAATGGTTAGTATCTGACATCTTCCTTAGGGAAGAAGAGAAAGGAATGTAAGGTGAACAATATGCAGTAGGTGCTTTGCCAATGTATTATTTACTCATTGATTTTCTAAAAAATCAAGATTAGTATTACTATTCCCAAGCAACTTGAATAAGGTCATTCAGCTATTAAGTGGAAGACACAGTACTCCAGAGCAGGTCTACCAGGCTCCAAAACTCATGTGTTTCCACTGTCCAGTGCCCTGATATTTATCAAAGAGTGTGTGCATACCGAGTTCTTGTCCAAGTACAGGCGTACCCTTTTATTGCACTTTGCTTTATTGTGCTTTGCAGGTACTGCATCTTTTACAAATCAAAGGTTTGTGGCAAGCCTGCATTGAGCAAATCTGTCAGTGTCATTATTCCAACAGCATTTGCTCCCTTTGCGTCTCTGTGTCACATTTTGGTAATTCTCACAATATTTCAAACTTTTTAATATTATAATGTGTATTTGTTGTGGAGAGCTGTGATCAGTGATCTTTAATGTTACTACTATAACTTGCTGAAGGCTCAAATGATGATTAGTATCTTTAAGCAATAAACTTTTTTATTGAAGTATAGTTGATTTTCAATATTGTCTTAGTTTCAGGTATTCAACATAGTGATTATATACTCCGTTATAGGTTATTACAAGACAATAGGTGTATTTCCCTGTGCTATGCAATACATCCTTGTTATTTATCTCTTTTATATATAGTAATTTATTTCTGTTAATCCCATACCCCTAATTTGTCCCTCCCCACTTCCCTTTCCCATTTGGTAACCACCAGTTTGTTTTCTATAACTGTGAGTCTGTTTCTGTTTTGCGTATACATTCATTTGTATTATTTTTTAGATTACACATATAAGTGATATCATACAGTATTTGTCTTTCACTGTCTGATTTATTTCACTAAGCATAATATTCTCTAGGTGCATCCATGTTGCTACAAATGGAAGAATTTCATTCTTTTTATGGCTGAGTAATATTCCATTCTGTATATATATGTACAATATCTTTATCCATTCATCTGTATATGGACATTTAGGTTGCTTCCATGACCTGGCTGTTGTAACTCGGGCTGCTATGATCATTGGAGTGCATTATCTTTTCAAATTAGTGTTTTCGATTTTTCTGGATATATACCCAGGAGTGGAATTGCTGGGTCTTATGGTAGTTCTATTTTTAGTTTATTGAGAACCCTCCATACTGTTTCCTACAGTGGCTGCACCAATTTACATTCTCACCAACTGTGTATGAGGGTTCCCTTTTCTCCACACCCTCTCTGACATGTGTTATTTGTAGACGTTTTGATGATAGCTATTCTGACAGGTGTGAAGTGATACCTCACTGCGGTTTTGATTTGCATTTCTCTAGCCATTATCAATGTTGAGCATCTTTTCATGGCCTGTTAGACATCTGTATGTCTTCTTTGGAGAAATGTCTATTGAGGTCTTCTCTCCATTTTTTGATTGGGTGGTTGTTTTTTTTTTGATACTTAGTTGTATCAATATTTTGGGTATTTTGGATATTAACTCCTTATTGGTCGCATCATTTGCAAATATTTTCTCCCATTCTGTAAGTATTCTTTTTGTTTTGTCCATGGTTTCCTTTGTTATGCAAAGCTTTAAGTTTAATTAGGTCCCATTTTTAAATTTTTGCTTTTATTTCATTTGCGTTAGGGGACGGATCCAAGAAAATATTGCTACAATTTATGTCAAAGATGGTTCCGCCTATGTTCTCTTCTAGGAGTTTTATGGTTTCTGTTCTTACATTTAGGTCTTTAAACGATTTTGAGTTTACTTTTGTATGTGATGTGAAGGAATGTTCTAATCTCGCTGTTTTATATGTGGCTGTCCAGTTTTACCAGCACCACTTATTGAAGAGACTGTCTTTTCTGTAGCAATAAATTATTTTAAAATTTAATTTTTATTTTCTATTGGAGTATAGTTGATTTACAATGTTGTGTTAGTTTCAGGTTACAGCTAAGTGATTCCAGTATACATATACATATATCCATTCTTTTTCAGATTCCTTTCCCATGTAGGTTATTACAGAATATTGAGTAGTGTTCCCTGTCTTTGTTGACTATCTATTTTATATATAGTAGTGTGTAAATATTAATCCCAGACTCCTAATTTATCTGTTCCCCCCCATTTCCCCTTTGGTAACCATAAGTTTGTTTTCGAAGTCTGTGAGTCTGTTTCTGTTTTGCAAATAAGTTCATTTGTATCATTTTTTTTTTTTTTTTAGATTCCACATGTAAGTGATATCATATGATATTTGTCTTTCTCTGTCTGACTTACTCTACTTAGTATGATAATCTCTGGGTCCATCCATGTTGCTGCAAATGGCATTATTTCATTCTTTTTTTTTTTAAATAACTGAGTAATATTCCATTGTATACATGTACCACATCTTCTTTATCATTCTTCTGTCGATGGACATTTAGGTTGCTTCCATGCCTTAGCTATTATAAATAGTGCTGCAATGAACATTGGGGGGGTTTTCTCCAGTTATATGCCCAGGAGAGGGATTGCTGGATCATATGGTCGTTCTATTTTTAGTTTTTTAAGGAACCTCGATACTGTTCTCCATAGTGGCTGTATCAATTTACATTCCCACCAACAGAGCAAGAGGGTTCCCTTTTCTCCACACCCTCTCCAGCATTTATTGTTTGTAGACTTTTGGTGATGGCCATTCTAATTGCTGTGAGTTGATATCTCATTGTAGTTTTGATTTGCATTTCTCTAATAATTAGTGATGTTGAGTATCTTCATGTGCTTTTGGGCCATCTGCATGTCTTCTTTGGAGAAATGGCTGTTTAGGTCTTCTGCCCATTTTTTGATTGGGTTGTTTGATTTTTGATATTGAGCTGCATGAGCTATTTGTATATTTTGAAGAATAATCCCTTGTTGGTCACTTCGTTAGCAAATGTTTTCTCCCATTCTGTGGGTTGTCTTTTCATTTTGTTTATGGTTTCCTTTGCTGTGCAAAAGCTTTTAAGTTTAATTAGGTCCCATTTGTTTATTTTTGTTTTTATTTCCATTACTCTAGGAGGTGGATTCAAAAAGATATTGCTGTGATTTATGTCAAAGAGGGTTCTGCCTTTTTTCCTCTAAGAGTTTTATAGTAACCAGCCTTACATTTAGGTAGCAATAAACTATTTTTAAATTAAGGTACATACATTGTTTTTTTAGACATAATGCTATTGTACCCTTAATAGACTACAATATTGTGTAAACATAACTTTTCTATGCACTGGTAAACCAAAAAAATCCATGTGCTCACTTTATTGTGATATTCACTTTATCATTGTGGTCTGGAACTGAACCCACAATACCTCTGAGGTATGCCCATAAATGGGAATGATTTAAGAAAACAAATAATGCAAGAATGACTATTGTAATGTCAGCACGAAATTCTAGTTCTACAACTGAGCCCTAGAACTTTCTCTGTTAATACTTCAGTTAGGGTCTTGTTTCTTCCAGTGTTCAACTCCCTCTGACCCAGGTTGAAAGATTCCTCTGATATTAGTAGGGTTTCAATTCAGAGTGATGTGGCAGTACAGAGACTGGGCAGGCTTGAATTTTCCAATCCATCTCAGCCATCAAAGCTTACTCTGTTCTTCTTTCTCTGGCCTCTAGTAAAGTGACTGTCAGACTTTGGTTTACATGAGAAACATTTGATGAAATTGTTTAAAAATGAGTGCCTTGGCTTGCACCCTAGAGATTCAGGAAGTCCTAAGTGAGGCCAAGAATCTGCACTTTCCACAAACGACCCAGGTGATCAGGGCAATTTGAGTTTGCAAGTGCTCTAATTTTCCTTATTACTCTCATTTTCCTTTTGTTTTGTTTTTAAATCTCACACCCTCTTGGGGTTGAGATTTCTTTTGTAAGCCATGCTCTTTAGTTCTCTGCACCTGTAGAACTGCACTGCTAGTGTATGGTCTGGGCTCGCGAGGGCTCAAGACTGAAGCCACAAAAATGGGGGTGAGATCTTATAGCCAGAGACTCTAAGAGGGAAGAAGCCTTAGTCAGGAGGGATGGAAGAGGCTACTAAATAAAATATTAGTGGTATAATAAAATTCTGTTGAGAACAAAATGCTCAAAGAGTCAAAGACAGACTCAAAGGAGTGACAGAAACCTGAAGGAATCATACCAGAAAGGTGAGATCTCAGAACAAGCTGAGGCTCACGGAAAATGCTAAGGGCAAAAACAAGAGCTTTTAAGAAGCTGCACAGGGATCAAAAACAATGAAGAAATAAAGGCCAGGAGCAGATGATGTAATGTTGACAGATGATGGGGCAAGCAGCTCTGCTTATTTCCTGTTTTTCTTCCCAAGTGCATCAGAGGGAAAGATCTTCCAAACTGAAAATTTGCAGAATAAACATGGCTTAGGGACAACATCATCCAAAGATAGGAGAAGGGGTGGGAAAGAAGAACTAATGGCACAAAGTGAGTACAACTTTCAAGACTAGATGAGTTATATCACACAGCACCAAAAACTGGCGTTACAAAGATGTTATTATTGGTTATCTTTAAAGTCTATGGAGAAAGAAGTGCCACATGACAGGAGGCAAGAAAATGTCCTGGTTTTTCCTAAAGTTTTTCTTCCAGAAACCATAGATGTTCATCCCTTGCAAAATCCTAGAAGAGATGACAAATTAGATAATCTGGCAGAACTTAGAAAAGGAGTGGTGATCCTTTGGGCCAGCACAGGTCCTGCAGAAACATGTTGTATCCAACTCTCTGCTTTGTCTTTTTGGTTTTTTTTAATATATTGCCCTGTAGATAGATGGGAGAGATTGTAGATAAGGAGTTCAGCAACATCAGATCCTGTATCCTGAGCATTTGCCCAACAAACCCCTTAAAGAAAGGAGGCCCCCCACCCTTTGAAAGAGGTCTGTTCAGAAACCTGACCATTTAGACTAGCTTCTGGCTCAACGGGCAGCTTCACTTACTTCCCAACCCTTTTTCTTCGTTTTTACACTATTCACACATCAGTGCTTGTGTATTCCATCAAACAAGTCGCCAGGGTGACAAGGCACTATTCAGCTTCAGATCCCAAGGCTGAGATGGGTCCTGTCTTCTTAGTTTGCACTGGGCATTCAGTGTCTCTCTAACTTCAGTGCCCTGTTTGACCCCACCTTCTCAAACAGCACTGTTTCTCCTTAACCAGTCCACATTCTGGTGTCCCAGCCACCTTTCTCCACTCAGTTCTTACTGTAGTAACTCTCTAGACTCCCATTCCATGCTCCAATTAACAAACTGTCAGCGAAGTTCCAAGGTGACCCTGTATCAAAGATTTAAACCGTGGCTCACTGGTACCATGCTTTGAAGAATCCATAGCTGCTCAGAAAACCGTGCCTAAGACTACTGTTTTATGGACGTATCTCTCCAGTAGATAATGAAAAACCCAATGCCACCATGGTTAATATTTTTTTAACAACTTGCAGGAAGACACAGAAGGTTGGATTTTCAAATATGCTGATCGTGTAGTCCTTGGATAGGAACGAATATCTTGGAAGGTAAAACAAAGATTGAAAAGTGTAGGTAGCTAAAACTAAAAGCTGGTTCTTTGAGAAGATAAACAAAATTGGTAAACCTTTAGCCAGACTCATCAAGAAAAATAAGGAGAGGACTCAAATCAATAAAATTAGAAATGAAAAAGGAGAAGTTACAATGGACTGCAGCAATACAGGGCATCCTAAGAGACTACTATAAGCAACTCTATGCCAATAAAATGGATGACCTGGAAGAAATGGACAAATTCTTAGAAAGGTATAACCTTCCAAGACTGAACCAGGAGGAAATAGAAAATATGAATAGACCAATCACAAGTAATGAAATTGAAACTGTGATAAAAATCTTCCAACAAACAAAAGTCCTGGTCCAGATGGCTTCACAGATGAATTCTGTCAAACATTCAGAGAAGAGCTAACACCCATCCTTCTCAAACTCTTCCAAAAAATTGCAGAGGAAGGAACACTCCCAAACTCATTCTATGAGGCAACCATCACCCTGATACCAAAACCAGACAAAGGTACTACAAAAAAAGAAAATTACAGACCAGTATCACTGATGAATATAGATGCAAAAGTCCTCAACAAAATAATAGCAAACAGAATCCAAGAATACATTAAAAGGATCATACACCATGATCAAGTGGGATTTTTCCCAGGGATGCAAGGATTCTTCAATATACGCAAATCAATCAATGTGATACACCATATTAACAAATGGAAGAATAAAAACCATATGATCATCTCAATAGATGCAGAAAAAGCTTTCAACAAAATTCAATACCCATTTATGATAAAAACTCTGCAGAAAGTGGGCATAGAGGGAACCTACCTCAACATAATAAAGGCCATATATGACAAACCCACAGCAAACATCATTCTCAATGGTGAAAAACTGAAAGCATTTCCTCTAAGATCAGGAGCAAGACAAGGATGTCCACTCTCACCGCTATTATTCAACATAGTTTTGGGAGTCCTAGCCTCGGCAATCAGAGAAGAAAAAGAAATAAAAGGAATACAAATTGGAAAAGAGGAAGTAAAACGGTCACTGTTTTCAGATGACATGATACTATACATAAAGAATCCTAAAGATGCCACCAGAAAACTACTAGAGCTAATCAATGAATTTGGTAAAGTTGCAGGATACAAAATTCATGCACAGAAATCTCTTGCATTCCTATATACTAACAACGAAAGATCAGAAAGAGAAATTAAGGAAACAATCTTATTCACCATTGCAACGAAAAGAATAAAATACCTAGTAATAAACCTACCTAAGGAGGTAAAAGACCTGTACTCAGAAAACTATAAGACACTTATGAAAGAAATCAAAGATGACACAAACGGATGAAGAGATACACCACGTTCTTGGATTGGAAGAATCAATATTGTGAAAATGACTCTACTACCTAAAGCAATCTACAGATGCAGTGCAATCCCTATCAAATTACCAATGGCATTTTTTTTACAGAGCTAGAACAAAAAATCTTAAAATTTGTATAGAGACACAAAAGACCCCGAATAGCCAAAGCAGTCTTGAGGGAAAACAACAGAGCTGGAGGAATCAGACTCCCTGACTTCCGACTGTACTACAAAGCTATAGTAATCAAGACAATATGTTACTGGCGCAAAAACAGAAATATAGATGAATGTAACAGGATAGGAATCCCAGAGATAAACCCACGCACCTATGGTCAACTAATCTATGACAAAGGAGGCAAGGATATACACTGGAGAAAAGATAGTCTCTTCAATAAGTGGTGCTGGGAAAACTGGTCAGCTACATGTAAAAGAATGAAATTGGAACACTACCTAACATCATACACAAAAATAAACTCCAAATGGATTAAAGACCTAAATGTAAGACTGGATGCTATAAAACTCTTAGAGGAAAACATAGGAAGAACACTCTTTGACACAAATCACAGCAACATCTTTTTTGACCCACCTCCCAGAGTAATGGAAATAAAAGCAAAAATAAGCAAATGGGACCTAATGAAACTTAAAAGCTTTTGCACAGCAAAGGAAACCATAAAGAAGATGAAAAGACAACCCTCAGAATGGGAGAAAACATTTGCAGATGAATCAACGGACAAAGGATTAATCTCCAAAATATATAAACAGCTCATGCAGCTCAATAATAAAAGAAAAACAATCCAATCTAATAATGGGCAGAAGACCTAAATAGACATTTCTCCAAAGAAGACATACAGGTGGCCAAGAAGCACATGAAAAGCTGCTCAACATCACTAGTTATAAGAGAAATGCAAATCAAAACTACGATGAGGTATCACCTCATACGGGTTAGAATGGGCATCATCAGAAAATCTACAAACAACAAATGCTGGAGAGGGTGTGGAGAAAAGGGAACCCTCTTGCACTGTTGGTGGGAATGTAAATTGATACAGCCACTATGGAGAACAGTATGGAGGTTCCTTATAAAACGAAAAATAGAATTACCATATGACCCAGCAATCCCACTACTGGGCATATACCCAAAGAAAACCGTAATTCAAAAAGACACATGCACCCCAGTGTTCACTGCAGCACTATTTACAACAGCCAGGTCATGGAAGCAATCTAAATGCCCATCGACAGACGAATGGATAAAGAAGATGTGATACATATATACAATGGAATTTTACTCAGCCATAAAAAGGAATGAATTTGGGTCATATGTAGAGACATGGATGGACCTAAAGACTGTCATACAGAGTGAAGTAAGTTAGAAAGAGAAAAACAAATATCGTATATTAACGCATATATGTGGAAACTAGAAAAATGGTACAGATGAACCAGTTGGCAAGGCAGAAATAGAGACACAGATGTAGAGAGCAAACATATGGACACCAAGGGGGAAAGTTGTGGGGCAGGGTGCGATGAACTGGGAGATTGGGATTGACATATATACACTAATATGTATAAAATAGATAACTAATAAGAACCTGCTGTATAAAAAAATAAATAAAATTAAATTTAAAAAGATTCTTTACAAGCAAATTAAAATATTTTCTCTTGTATCTTTATTGTATTAAAATATTTTTTCAAAAAGATATATATGTGTATATATATATTTATATATATATATATGTATATATATATATATATATATATATATATGTAGCTATGAAGGTAGCACTGAATGGAGACAAATGTGCAGTCCAGTCCTTAAGTTAAAAAAAATCAACTGCACATACCTGGCACCAGTGACCATTGACCACATTACCAGAGGTTAATGTGAAAATCACCTTAAAGCTTTTGTTAACTACAAGCTCATTGTGGGTCATTAATGTGACGTGGCTGCCAGGAAGCTAGTGCCATCATCAGCTGTGTTAATAAAAACATAGACTCAGTATTAAGAGAAGTAATGACCCCACTGGTTAAGGACATGGGGAGAACTCCCAATGTCCCAATGATGACACAAACCTAAAGTAATTATGTCAAGACAGTTATGTCATAGAATGCACTGAAGCTTGCAACAATACACTATGTCTAGGTTATTTATTATACAGGCTGCTGGGATCAGCAATAGGGAAATGTTAAAAAAAAAAAAAAAAAAGAATAACGTGTGGATTTAATTCTGAGTACATCTATTTCTTCAGAGGTGCTACCGGCAAGGAAACACATCCAGGCTAGTGCTGTGTCTGCAAATCGTATCGCAGGATTGTTAGTCAAAGGAACTGGGGTATTTAACCTGTGGAGAGAAGAGATGAGAGGCATGATAATGCATCAGATGTTTTCATGGGCTCTCACGCAGGAGGAGAATCAAGGCTCCTTCTCACAAGGGTAGGTGTGGGACCCAAGGGGAGAAGCTGCCACAGATTCAGGCTCTAAACCCAACACCTCTGACCCATGGGTGCGTCCTAGATGCCTTGCGAGGTAGTGAGAACTTGGCTCGACTCCAGGAGCAGAGGGCAGAGGCCTCAGGCTGCGGGCAGGGGGCTTTCTTTCTTGCAACTCCCCCACTCTCGTGCTCTGCGCTTTGGAGGAAAGAGGTCCTGAGGGGTCCCGCAAATTGCTCCAGGTATGTCCCCCGCAGTGCTCCGTGTGGCAGCAGGAGTGCTTCTGTGAGCAGAGCCTGAGGGGGTGGGGAGAGGAGTGTGTACAAAGAAGTTGAGTCCCTCCACAGGCTCAGTACCTACTGAAGACAGAGCCTAGCACAGTCTGTTTTTCGCTTGGACCCCTGATGCTTGGCTGTCTGGTGTTGGGGGACCGTAGCTGGCTCTCCTCAGCCTCCACTCAGAGGAAAGGCCTGCTGGGAAGCAGCGTGCCTGAGAATGCAAACAATTTACTGGCAACAGCATCTCTCCTGCTCTACCAGCGTCTGATGAGATGTGGAGAGAGGAACGGAGTCGGGGGTAGCAGGAGCAATGGAGAGAAGGGGGGAGGGAGGGGAAAGGGCTGACCTCTGTGCTTTGGTCTGGCATTTGGCACTTGCTGGCGTACGAGTGCCGCCAATTTCTGAACCAGTGAGGATCTAAGTCTAAGGCAAAAAAATAGCCCAACAAAAGGAAGAAAAAAAAAAAAAGAGGGTTTGTTATACTATTCAGATATCTGGAGACCTTTTTAGTTGTCACAACTTGGGGAGAGGGATATGACAGGCATCTAATGGGTAGAGACCAGAGATGCTGCTAAAATTCCTATAATGCACAGGACAGCCTCAATAACAAAGAATTGTCCAGCCCAAGATATCAATTGTGCTAAGGTTAAGAAACCGTGCCTTAAAGGGATTTAACACCAGAGACCCCAGTACCTAGTGCCCAGGGCCACCCACCTACAGTGGAGCCAAAAGGACCATAGAAATCATAATCTTCCCCTCTTAGAGGTGAGGGGTTTGAGGCTCAGAGAGTGAAGAGGCTTGTCCAGGGACCCAGGCCTTGGATTGAGGTGATTAAGAGTCTTGGAGTAAGATAGAGCTAGTGTTAAACCCCAGTTCAGTTAGTTAACATCTATGCAACTTGGGCGAGTTACTTCACCTCGTGGAGCCTTAATTCTCACTTGTTAAATGGACGTCATGTAATAACTCCCTCACAGAATAATTTTAAGGAATATGTGAGATAATGCACGTAAAGTGCTTAACATAGCACATGGCATGTAATAAATGGTACCTCTAATTATGAGTAGCAGAGCTGGAGCTAAAATCTTGCCTCCTATCCCCAAGTTTTGTTCTCTTTCCACTGCATCACTTTAGTGAGTCCCAAATTGGAACTAGCCATCAGTTCTGAGAGGCTTGTAGCGCAGTGGTTGTGAGCTCTGGCACGTGGCAGAAGTGGATCTGGATGCAAAGTCAGTGCTGCCACTTTCAAGCTGATAAATTACTTAATCTCTCTCTAAGCCTCAGCTTCTTCATCTGTAAAATGGGATAATGCTAAGACCTGATTTATAGGCTTATTGTGAGATTTAGAATCAAAAGTCATATTAAACACTTTACCTCAGAGTCTAGACTATTGTAAGGAATCATTATATTGATATATTAGTTATAGCTAATGTTTATATGACAGGTTGTATTTCCCCAAAATGGCTGCCACAGTGTTTCTCATTCAACGTGCTCTTCTTACAATGTAATTCTCCTCCCACCAAAAGGTCTGTTCGTGTATGTGGGTGGACATATGGCTATGGGAAGAATGATACTTTGTACCTTCCGAGGCTGGGTCCTAAAGAAGTGATACAACTTCTTGCTTCTGTTAAGATGCTCACAGTGAAACCAAGCTTCCATGCTGTGAGGAAGCCCATGGAGAGTCCCATCTGAGGAAGAACCGACAGCATTAACTGGCCGGCCATATGAATGAGCCACTGTAGGAGGGGAACCTCCAGTTTAAGCGAAGCTGCCTCAGCTGATGCTAAGTGGAGAGAAGTGAGCTGGCTCCACTGAACTGTGTTCAAATTGCAGATTCGTGAGCAAAATACATGGTTGTTGTCATTTAAACTGCTAAGTTTGGGGATGTCCTGTTTTTTAGCAGTGGTAACTGGAAAGATATTATTTTTATTTATCTCCAAAAAAGGAATTTTCCTCCCGCCCATGTCACCTCCTAAGCCTCAACATCAACACCTGGAAAAAAACCAGACGTCCTAGGAAATGTTGCTGCTTCTCCCCAGATCTCCTGTGATTTTCTGGGTATCTGGAGAAGATGATCAAATGCCACCACTGGTTGTGAGTGTGATGTATGGAGACTGAGGAACTTGAGGATTTATCTGGGGACACAATTCGACAGATATCTTTTGGGAACAGATTAATTCCAGGGCCAGAGAGTCTTCTTGAAGCTTGTGGATGAGGTTCCCCAGAGCACATACTCCAGTATTATTCTTTCCCCCCTTCTTCCTTGGTTTCTGCCATGGGTGTGAGAGACAGGAACGACCTCTTTTGTCCTCTTGAGCTTATTCAATCCTCCATGTCTTGTTTATGGTTTCAAAGGATGTGAGGTGAGGATATAGGACAGGGTCTGATGATGAACTGAGGACGATTTTGTCATTCTAAGGAAAGCAAACCATTATTCTGATTATGGCATGTGTGTGTGTGTGTGTGTGTGTGTGTGTGTGTGTGTGTGTGTGTGTGTGATGGAGGGTAGAGGGGGGAGTGCTGTTGAGATTAAAAGTTAAAGAACTTTCCTGCTCTTCTTTCTGAGCACAGGAATTTTTCAGAATCTCCTTTCTTTCACCCCAGTGGAAAGTTACTCAGTATGACCACTCAGAGCCTTGGGACTAATAGACCCAAGATATCTTCTTGAGGAGTGGGGACCAAGTGAGAGCTCTATGCTTCATTCAACAAGACAGATTAGCCCTTTTTGTGTTTTACCAGAAGGATTGAATAATAATGAGCTATCTGCTCCCTCCCCATGGGAACTCTGCCGATGCACTGATGAAAATTATTCCATGTTTCTTGGTTTTTTTTTTTTTTTGCGGTACGCAGGCCTCTCACTGTTGTGGCCTCTCCCGTTGCGGAGCACAGGCTCCGGACATGCAGGCTCAGCGGCCATGGCTCACGGGCCCAGCCGCTCCGCGGCATGCGGGATCTTCCCGGACCGGGGCACGAACCGGTGTCCCCTGCATCGGCAGGTGGACTCTCAACCACTGCGCCACCAGGGAAGCCCTATTCCATGTTTCTTAAGGCAGGTGTCCAAGCCTGGGATCCCAGGTTAGGGGAAGGGCAGACAGTTACTTGCTGGTTTCTGGAAAACTGACAATATGTTAGAAACACAACTTCCTCCTGCGTCAAATGGGAGAAGTTTACAGTTCCGAAAGCCTCACGTGCCTTGCCCTCTTCCACCTCCACCTGTGTGTCTCCCCCTTCTTTGAAAGACCTACAGGAGAGCTCTGAGTTCCAAAAGAAATGAGTGGGAAGTGGGCTTGATACCCCCTCAATATTCCCCAGTGACCCTGGCATTGGAGCCCACTTTTGGAAACGGCCTGGGAGAAAACGTTTGAGTGTAGCTGAAGGATGCTTTTAGCCTTCAACAGAAAGCAGCTATGGGTTTCTTGGTACCTTTCCAGACCCGGTTGGTGTGAAGACTCAGCCTAACACATTTACCTCTGCAAAGTGGTATTTGAGCAATTTGTCATCAGGATGCATTTAAGGTGGGAGCTGTTTTCCTGGGCCCCCCTTCTTAGTTCCTCCTGTGCAAAACAACTGGCAAGTTTCCTAATGATATTAACTTAATAGAGAATGATTTCTGGCATATTGCTGGCTGCCACACACGTTAAGTTATAAAAGTCAAGAATCTGGCCCATACAAGGCATCCAGTGAGGCTGTTTACTGAAAGTGGTACAATTCATTGTTTCAGAAGGTGGCTAAGTGGTTTGTGAGCTGAATGGGGCAGGGTGGAGAAAGGAGGGGCCTCTGGGGGAGGAGGCTGGACCATGAGTCGCTCCCATGAGTGGGCTTGTTGGCAAAGAAGGCCCTCGGAGAGCCTGACGGCTTTGATGGCTTTCCTGGGGGAGGGAGTAATGTCTGCCCCTCTTTGCAGGGTCACGATGATCTCATTTTTCAGCCTTTTATAGTGGGCTGTGAAAATAGCCTTTCACCTTCAGTGAGTCACAGTGAAACCAGGCAAGGAGGTTCGAGAGCAGTGTGATGAATCTGTCTCATTTTGGACTTCCCAGTGAATCCAAGGGGCACATTTGCGAGGCCCCACCGGCAGCCACACTTTGTTAAACCCTGGACAGAACTGGTGGCAAAGCAGGTACCCTTTAGGAAGGTGAAAGAAAAGCAGGACAAGGAGAACCATCTTCACCCCACCAGCAAGCTGCTGACCACTGCCCGCAGTCAGACTGAGCTCAGCTGCGAAATGGTTTGCTGATGCTCGGCTAACCCCCTTCTTAGCTGGAGCCCCCATCCCCTGTGGCCATTGGAGACTGGACTTTCCCAGGGAGGAAGGGAGGTTGGATTCCAGCATGGCTGCAGGCTCCTTATCTGGCCACACCAGGAGTCTTGGGGCAGAGCCAAGCTGCCTTCACCATGTGATTGGGGATGGCAGTGACTCAGGGGGCGACAGGCTGGAAGGGGAGAAGGAGCTGGTGTCGTCAGCTGTTGTTAAGAAAGAACAGAGGAGCCTGGGAGGAAACTCTAGTCCTGAGAGGACAGGAGGCCGGAGGTAGGTTGCCTAGCAACTGTGCCTTCCAGGCTGCTGGGGCCTCTTGTCCGCTCCTACCTCCTTATTTTTTCCTTTAAACCTGCCTTTCATATGCCTTTTAGCCAGATTTCCTCTCCCGAGGGTGTGGGATATGGGTCAGGAGCAGCCAGGGCACATTTTGCTCTGGACCAAGGAATGTTTTAGAGAGTTCTACTCTGGATTGGTCTTCCTGAGAGGAGGACAGTGACCGTTCGGAACCCAGATGCTAGAGCCAGATCTGGGATCAGATTCCAGAACCAACACTTATAGATGTGTGCTCTTAGGCAATTTCTTCACCTCTCAATACTTTAGTTTTTCCATCTATAAAACAGGGAGAATAATAGTGCCTACCTCGATTGAGGCAATGTGAGGATTTCTTGTGAATATATAGATAGGTAGGTAGAAGATAAATGGAAGGAAAGGAGGAAAAACAGATGGATAGAAAATGATAGGAAGGAAAGAAGGAAAAATAGATAGAACATAAATAGATTTTTAAAAAAGAAGAGGGAATTCCCTGGTGGTCCAGTGGTTAGGATTCAGCGCTTTCACTGCCAGGGCCCGGGTTCAATCCCTGATGGGAGAACTAAGATCTCGCAAGGTGCACAGCCAGGCCAGAAAAAAAAAAAGAAGAGACGAGATAGAGGATAGAAGGAAAGATAGATACCAAGAAGCGAAGATAAATAGATAGATAGATAGAGATAGACAGACAGACAGATAGGAAGGAAAGAAGGAAAAATAGATTAAAAAGAAGAAGGGAAGATAGATGATAGAAGGAAAGATAGATACCAAGAAGGGAAGATAGATAGATAAATAGAGATAGACAGACAGATAGGAAGGAAAGAAGGAAGAATAGATTAATAAAAAGAAGAGAAGATAGATGATAGAAGGAAAGATAGATACAAAGAAGGGAAAATCGATAGATGGATGGATTGACTGATCGATAGACAGACAGATAAACTTAGAATAGTTCCTGGTACATAGTCTATGTACGTGTCAGTTATTAATAGACCTGAAGGACAGCCAGACACAAAAGCCTGCTTGCATGTAGGGCAGAGGATCTGGGGCAGGAGCCCCAGAGCTCTTGTTTCACAGTGGTGTGTGGTGTTGGGAGATCTGGTTCCAGGCCTCATTCTAACAATGGCTTTCTGTGGGGTCTTGAGCAAATAGTAGCTTTCCTTCTTTGCCCTCTGCCTCCCCATCCGTGCGGTCAGAATACTGGACTGAAACAGCCTGAATTTCCTCACTCTTCCTTGTCTTATGACGTTGGGATGTGGATTAAGCCATGAGCCACCTCTGTTCACACATTTTTTGGGGGATTAGAAAATGTGGCAGCAAGAGGGGCCTCCAGGTGAGCCCCAGAGGGAAGGTTTGGGGGAGCCGCAGGGGATCAGTCACTCCCCACAGCCTCAGATAGGGGGAGTGGCTGGGCCAGACTTGGGGAGGGTCAGGCAGCTCTGCTCATGGGCTATATTTCTTTGTATTTATTTCTGGTAGCTGCTCTAGGGATTATAATATACATAACCTAACTTTTCACATACTGTTTAAATTTAATATTTGACCACTTCTAGTAGAATGTAGAAAACTTACAACCATATATGTTCCTTTAACCTTCCCCCTTTATGTTATATATACGTCATACATATGACGTCTACATACATAAGAGCCCCCTAACCACCCAGCGATATTATTATTTTGGCTTTCAATACTCATACATATTTTTAAAATATAAGAGGAGAAAAGTAATTTATTGTATTTACTCAGATGTTTACCATTTCCGTTGCTCTTCCTTCATTTCCAAAGTTCTAATTTTCATTCTCAGATCATTTCCCCTCTATCTGAAGCACTTCTTTAACATTTATTTTAGCGCAGGTCTATTGGCAATGAAGCCTCTTAGTTTTCTTTCACTTGAGAATGTCTTTATTTCACCTGCATACCTGAAGGATATTTTCATGCGATGTAGAATTCTCACTTGACAGCTTTTTTCTTTCTGGCCCCTATGGCTTCTGTGAGAAATCACAGTCAATCACATTTTTATTCTACTTGTAATGTGTCATTTTCTCTGGCTGCTTTCAAGATTTCTTTATTTCCTGTGGTTTTCACAGTTTGACTATGATGGTTTTATTTGAATTTATTCTGTTTAATGTTCCCTGAGCACCTTTGCATCTGTAAATTTATGTCTTTCACTGAATTTGGGAATTTTTTTGTAATTACTTCTTCAGAATTTTGTTTTCTGTACCAGTATCTGTCTCCTCTCCTCATGGCCTCCAATCACATGCACACTAGAGCTTTTTATATTGTCCCACAGGTCCTGAGGCTCTGTTCACTCTTTCAACAGATTTTCTGTCTGTTTTTTTGATCAGATAATTTCTATTTATCTATCCTCAAGTTAGTGGACACTTTTTTTCCTGTCTATTTTTTTTTTTTGAAGATGGACTCCAATTGTTTGAATCTGTAGTGAATTTTTTATTTTGGATAATGTATTCTCATTCTAAAATTCCATTTGCTTCTCTTGTTATGGTTTCCTTTTCTCTGTTGAGAACTTCCCATTCATTTCAAGAGTGTTCACTTTTTCCTCACATAATACTTTAAGGTCTTTATCTGACAATTCCAACATCTGGGTCATCTTAGGGTTGGCATCTGTTGATTGTCTCTTCCCTTTGAGAATTTGTCACATTTTCCTGGTTCCTGGTATGTTGGATAATTTTGGATGATATCCAGGACAGTTTGTATGTTGTCATGAGTGTCTGGGCCCTCTTAAAATCCTCCAGAGGATGTGGAGCTTTTTGTTTTAGCAGACAATCATACCAATTAGGTTTTCACTGCAAGCTCTGTCTGTCTTTCTGAGGGTGGTGGTTCCAGTGCCCGTATTGTTTTCAAAGCCTTTCCTATGCTTTTGGAGGCTGCCTCTTGCCTATACCACTCAGGGGTAGTCTGGGACTTGAGCAGTGATATACGGCTTACTTCTCAAAACCTTTGTTATGCTTCTTGGGGTGTGTTCTACAAAGGCACAATTGGCCATGAGCTCAGGATTTGTGTCAGCTCACACAAAGAAATGTATACCCTTACCTAGCTTCTATTTATGCTAACATCTTACATAACCATGGTATGTTAGTCAAAACTAAGAAATTGACATTGATACAATACTGTTAACTAAACTACAGACTTTATTTGAATTTCCTCAACTTTTCCATTAATGTCTTTTTTCTGTTCCAAGATCCAGTCCCAGGTACCACATTACATTTTTCTTTCTTTCTTTCTTTCTTTATTTAGGCTGCGCCGGGTCTTAGTTGCAGCATGCGGGATCTTCGTTGTGGCATGCAGGATCTTTTTTAGTTGCAGCACATGGACTTCTTAGTAGTGGCATGCATGCAGGATCTAGTTCCCTGACCAGGGATCGAACCCTGGCCCCCTGCATTGGGAACGTGGAGTCTCACCCACTGGACCACCAGGGAAGTCTCCCACATTACATTTATTCATCATATTTTCTTAATCTCCCTCAAACCGTGACAGTTCCTATGACCTTAAACACTTTTTTTTTTTTTAAAGCTAAGGGGAAAGTCAAGAGACTTCTTCCCAACAGGATGGAAATTTTATTTTATTTATTTTTGGTTGCATTGGACCTTCGTTACTGTGCGTGGGCTTTTCTCTAGTTGTGGCGAGCAGGGGCTACTCTTCGTTGCGGTGCACGAGCTTCTCATTGCGGTGGCTTCTCTTGTGGAGCACGGGCTCTAGGTGCGCAGGCTTCAGTAGTTCTGGTGCACGGGCTTAGTTCTCTGTGGCATGTGGGATCTTCCTGGACCAGGGATCGAACCCGTGTCCCCTGCATTGGCAGGCAGATTCTTAACCACTGTGCCACCAGGGAAGTCCCATGACCTTAACACTCTTGAAGAGGAGTAGTTAGATATTTTTAGAATGTCCCTCAATTTGGGTTTATCTGTGTGTTCTCATTAATAGGCCGAGGTTATGGATTTTTGGAAAAATATCACAGAGGAAAAGTACTCTTCTCATCCCGTGTTATCAGTGGGCACATGATGTCAGCATGATTTATCACTGGTGATGTTAACCTTGATCCTTTTGTTAAGGTGATATTTGCCAGGTTTCTCCACTGTAATGTTACTACTGTATATTTTTCCTTCCACAGATATTCACGAGTCTCTACATCAAGCCCACACCCAAGGGGAGGGGAATTAAGCACCATTTCCTGAAGGGCAGGGTATCAAAGAATTTGTGATCATATCTTAGAACCACCACAATAATTAGTGAATTTTGGGAGCAATACTTTGAGGCTATGTTTCCCCTTAAATTTTCTCCCACTAATTTTAGCCTTTATCAATGGATCCTGCCAACAGCAATTATTACTGTGGTATTCTAATGATGAGCTGTTTTGCTCATTTATTCTACATTTATTAATTGGAATTCTTCTTTAAGGAAGATCTATCCTTCTCTTTATTTATTTATTTATTCAATCATCTCAGAATGGACTCATGGATATTAATTTTGTTCTTTACATTATAATCCAATATTATCATTATATAATTAGTGTCTCAAATCGTTCTAGGTTTGGCTATTGAGAGCTTTTTCAGGTTGGCTCCTGTATGCCCCCTCCATCCTTTTTTTTCACCTTAGAATCAGCCATTTCCCCAAGTAGCCTTGGATTCTTTTATTGAAGCAAGGTATTTAGAAACTAAGATCTGGGCACTGGGCATGATGTGGCCACCGGGTGTTAACTGTTTCTAGGCTGTCTCTGCAGACAACAGGAGGAAGTACATATGTGTCAACCAACCTACTTGTGCTCATAGTATTTGTTTCAGGTCTCTCCTATAAGGTGAGGTGCCGCCGTCTACCCTGTTTTCTGACTGTCTGTGTACATTGCAGATATTTCTACCACCTCATATGCTCTCAGAGAGCAGAGTTGATGCCTGAGACATGTTATATGCACTGGTGCCTGGCACATGAGAGGAACCTGGTGTATGTTCATTGGTTGCATAAATGAGTAGTGGGGATCACAGGCTTTATGATTTATCTGTTTTTTTTTTTTAATGGTAAGAGCCACAAGTGTTGAGTTGAAGCATATTTAAAGTTACTAATATAAACAGGTTCTGCCATTTGAGGGGCGATCCCACGCGTGTGGAACAACTTGGTCCTTTCCAATGCTGGAAGCAGGGAAGGTTCCTACGTTGTTATTGTAACAGCTGATGTTTGGAGAACTCAGATTTGCTGCCTGGCAGGGGACAAGCTGTGCTTCTGTGTGCCATCCCCATATTTAGCTCTCCCACAGATGCCCAAGGCTGGTGCTTCGTCTGCCCTGCCCCCAGCAGGCCTGGTCCCACTGCCTCAGGTCCCAATTAGTCAGTCACTCAAACGTATGAGAACAAATATTTTTTGCTTTCACCAGTCCACTCCTTCTATGCTCCCCAAACCCAGGGACTGTGGCCATAGTTTCATAACTCAGGAGGCCTCTCCACCTGTCAGCTTGGGTTCCTATTTGCAGGCCTAACAGTTTTTAGCTGCTGGTTTTCTCTAAGGCCTTCTGGGTGGGAATCTAGACTCTGTTTCTGGTTGTGCTGACCCCGATTCCTCTCCTGGCCACCAGTACCCACTCTCGCCCTTTCCTGACCCTGGTTTGATGTTAGGTCAGGCGGTCAGTAAGCACATGCTCAGCCACTGCTCTGTTGCGTACTGGAGGCCGGGGCAGGGTGCAGCTGGGTCGCCCAGGCCTAGGCTGGCAGCTGGGAATAGGGTGCCCCCCACCCAACTCCAGACTGTGGCTTTCCCCTCCTGCTGGACTATCCCCTGCCTGCTAAGAGGCAAAGCAGCATGTGGTCCCCCCCCCTGCCCCCGCTCCCCCTGGGCTGGGAACCAGAGCCTGCAGCCCAGCGTCGGCACTGTTTGATCTGGGCCTGGCTCAGCAGCTGCGGGGTAGCCAGGCAGGCCGGGTGGCTCCTTGGGTCAGGCATGCGGTGGCTCACATTCACATGGGTTGCTGTGAACCACGACCTGGTATTTGCTCTGGCTGTTTGCCATAGGGATGTCTGTGAGAAGCCAAAGAGGGGAAAGAGAGTAAGAATGGGCCTGGGGAGACCAGGGGTCAGATGCAACTAGGAGGTGGGAGGAGGCATGAGCATCTTCCCAGCACCTCAGGTCCAGTAGGAGCCGAGTCCTGCCTGGAAGATCAGCGATGACATGGCATCTTTGTTGCTTATGTGCATTCTCATTCTCTCTCTCTCTCTCTCTCTCTCTCTCTCTCCTCTCTCTCTCTCCCCCGCCCCCCTCTCTCTTCCACTCTGGGATCTACAATACAGAGTGAGAGAGCGGCATCGTATTCATACCCCGAGTGTCACCAATGGAAACAAGAGGGATTCCTGCGACAATCACCAGCCTCACTCAGGGTCGCAGCTACAGGGTCCCTGGACCTTGTGGAACAGCTGGCTCTCCTTTCCGTCCCCACCCAAGGGGCTGTTTCTCTTCGGAGCTCTGCAAAGGACTGGCTCGAGTTTGCCTCTTGCACACCCTGGCCTCCTTGTCCCCGGGGCCCTGCCCATCTGTTCCACCCAGGCTGCTGGGAGGCTAGCAGACAGAGAGCCTGCCCCAGGGGCAGGGGCCGTGCTGCGTGTTTGAGCGCTTAACTCACTTTAATGGCTTCAACCAGCTTTCTTCTCCCTTCAGATAGGAGGCCATTTACAGTATTAATTTCCTTTGCATAATTTTCTCCCTGGGCCTGGCTCACAGGCTATTGTTCTGAGAACACAGACAGGCAGCACCAGGCCTCCACCCAGATTCAGCAAACTCCTCAATGCCGGCAGGAGATGATTTTCTAAGGCAGATTAACTTGAGAAGGTTCCACCATGCAGAGGATCCCAGGAACCACTGGGAAAAGACCTGATGGGCCTGGTGACAGCCAGGGTAACCCTGGATTCGGGGAAAAGAGAAGACAGCAATACCTCAGGAAGCATCTCTGAGTGAATGAACCTTCTAGGAGAGAAAAATGTATTCTAGAAAATGCCAAACTCTAAAAGTATTTTTAGGGGGATAGAGAGACACATATCTTTATTTTTCTTGAAGAGCAGTCATTGAACCTAATTTAATTTTTTTCTTTCTTGGGAGACTAATTATCACAGGCTGCTAGTACTGTGGAGCGGTCAGTGTCTTCTGAGATGTGCGGTGCTGCTCACCCCTTCCGTGAATTATCCTAGACTCTGAGTCTCTGGAACTCTCTGTCCTTCTTTTTCTTTTATAATTTTTTCCCTTCTGTCTTCTTTATTGTTAGCTACTTCATCTGTTGGAGATACCAGTGCACCTGTTTCTTGGATTGCTCATTCCCCTAATTTGTAGATTTTGGTCTGTTGTGAGCTTGCAAACTGGATTTATAAACTTGTTATATTATGTTTAAAGTAAAAATGATTAGATAAATCCTAAGGAATACACACACACACATACACACACACACACACACACACACACACACATCACTATTGGAAATATGAAACAAGTTCAGCAAGTTGACGTGATACAAAAATCAATTATAAGGGCTTCCTTGATGGTGCAGTGGTTAAGAATCCGCCTGCCAATGCAGGGGACATGGGTTCGAGCCTGGGTCTGGGAAGATCGACATGCCGCGGAGCAACTAAGCCCGTGTGCCACAGCTACTGAGCCTGTGCTCTACAGCCCACAAGCCGCAACTACTGGGCTCACGTGCCACAACTACTGAGGCCCACGTGCCTAGAGCCTGTGCTCCACAACAAGAGAAGCCACCGCAATGAGAAGCCCGCGCACCACAACGAAGAGTAGCCCCCACTCGCTGCAACTAGAGAAAGCCTGCGTGCAGCAACGAGGACCCAACGCAGCCAAAAATAAAATAAATGAAATAAATAAACTTTAAAAAATCAATTATATTTCTACATATGAGCAGTGAACACTCGAAAAAGAAGGAAAACAATCCCATTCATAATATCATTAAAAAGAATAAAATACTTAGGAATAAATTTAACAAAAGAAGGACAAGATTATACATTGAAAATTACAGAATGCTGCTGAGGGAAATTAAAGCGGATCCAACTAAACAGAGAGGCGTTTCACATTCGTGGATTGGAAGACTCAGCAGTGTTAAGACTGCAGTTATTCCCGTACTGATTTATAATTTCTATAAAAATTTCAACCTTTTTTTTTTTAATAGAAAGTGACAGGCTATTCCTAAAATTTGTATGGAAAAGCAAAACCTAGAATAACCAGAATAATTCTGCAAAAAAAAGAACAAAGTTGGAGGACTTTCACTTCCTGATTTCAAAACTTGCTATAAAGCTACGATGATCAAGACAGTATAGTATTGGCATAAGGATAGGCATATAGATCAATGAGACAGAACTGAGAGTCTAGAAATAAACCCTTGTACTTAAAGTTGATTGATTTTGACAAAGGTGCAAGGCAATTCAGTGGAGAAGGAAGATATATGATCACTAAAGACCTGAAAATATGCTCAACGTCATTCGTTGTTAGGGAAACGCAAATTTAAGCCACAATGAGGTACCATTTCACACCCACTAGAATTGCTGTAATCAAAAAGACAGATGATAACAAATGGTGGTGAAGATGTAGAAAAATGGGAACACTCCTATGCTGCTGTGAACATATAAAATGGTATAGCCACTTTGGAAAACACTTTGACAGTTTCTTAAGAAGTTAAACGTAAGTGTACCATATAGCACAACAATTCTACTCCTAGGTTTCTACCCCCCAAAAATGAAAACACGTTGACACAAAGACTTGCACACAAATGTTAATAGCAGCACTATTCATACAGCTAAAAAGTGGAAACCATCCGAATGTCCGTCAATTGATGAATGGATAAATAAAATGTGATATATCCATACAATGGAATATTATTCAACCATAAAAGGGAAAGAAGTACTCCTACACGCTACAACGTGGGTGAACCTCATGATCATCATGCTAAATGAAAGAAGCCGGACACAAAAGACTACATATATCTATGATTCCATTTATATGAAGTGTCCAGAAAAGGCAAATGTGGAGATAGAAAGTAGGCAAATGGTTGGTTAGGGATGGAAACAGGGATTAATTGCAAATGAGATGAGATGAATTTGTTGAGATGAGGAAAATGTTCTAAGACTGGATTATGGTGATAGCTACACATTTCTATAAACTTAGAACTCATTGAATTATATGTTTAAAGTGGGTGAATTTTATAATATATAGATTATATCTCAATAAAGTTAAGTTTTTTGTTTTTTGTTTTTTTTTTTGCGGTACGCGGGCCTCTCACTGTTGTGGCCTCTCCCGTTGCGGAGCACAGGCTCCGGACGCGCAGGCTCAGCGGCCATGGCTCACGGGCCCAGCCGCTCCGCGGCACGTGGGATCCTCCCAGACCGGGGCATGAACCGTGTCCCCTGCATCGGCAGGCGGACTCTCAACCACTGCGCCACCAGGGAAGCCCTAAAGTTAAGTTTTTAAAGAGAGTAATTAGGAGCTCAGTGAGGAGCCCTCAAGGAAAGTACTTGCACCACAGTCATACATTAAGTTGTACGCTTTTCCACCAGCAGTATCTGGGAGGGTGGGGTCCTATATATTAATCTCCTTATCCTCCTTTCTGGGGCGTAGTAGTTCTCAACGCATCTCGGTAGAAGAAAGGCACGGATGAATGATGGGGCCGCTAGTTTGGTTGCTAGAGGTGACGTGCTCCTTCTTTCTTGGTTCTTGGAGCGTTGTGCATGGTTGGTGTTCCCTGTGCCATACCTGTTCCAGCTCCCCTGACCTCTCTCCTCTGAACTGCTAGCGGGCTGGTGATTGTCCCACAAAGCCAGTGCTTACCCAAAGCCCCTTTATCATGCTGTTGATCCCTGTGTGCTGGTCCGGAGGGCAGAATTCTTGTCCTGCCACCCTTGTGTTCCTCAGAAAGCCCAGCAAGAGCATCTCGTGTCCTCTGCAGCTCGACTCATTTGCTCTTAACCCTGAGGCTGTCAAGTCACTGGGGAGGCAGTCTGAGAGATGGAGCTTCAGACGGTGTTTCCCATGGAGGCTAATGACTGAGAGGTACTCCAGCCAGGTGTAAGTGAGAGAGCCAAGCTGGGGGGGTCTGCAAAGCTCGGCCTTTGAAACTACAGGCTGGATGTTTCAGTCTCTGCAAACCAGACCATTTCATTTCTTGCCCTCTCTGTTTATTATGTTTTCCTCCATTACTCGTTCCCTCCATTTGGTAAGGACAATACATTTCCAAAATGTGGCGAATGTTCTCAGATCTACAGAAATAAGATGCTGCCCTTTTTGTAAGTAAGGTGAAAAGACAAAACACATCATATTAAAATAGATGCATTTCTTTCACACCACAGAGACCATCTAGTCTAACCCTGTGTGTTTTCCAGATAAGGAGACTGAGATCCAGAGAGGGTTAAAAAAAAAAAACTCGCCCAGAATAACATAACTTGAAAGTGGCACAGGCAGGATTCCAGCTCGGTTCTGACCCTGCAGAGGTCAGCCGGCACCAAGCAGCGGAGCCAACACCATGTGGGAAGTGAAGGCAGGAAGGCAAAGTGGAATATCTTGATTTCTACATCTGGGGAAAACTAATTCCCCAGTTTGCAGACACCTAGAAGATCGCAGGCTTGAGGGCAAAAATAAAACTTGCTTTCTGACAGCGCAAATCTGGTCAGACTAATCTAATTTCTCCTGGCCTGGGAGCCAGGCTTGGCTGTTGAGAAGGAAACAGACTTGCTGCGTAGGGGTTTGGCTGGACCTGGTGGGGCCTCTCCACTAGGGATCTCCCTCGTCACCTTTGGCCCTGGTGTCTCTGGAGTTTGTTACCAGGTTGGAGGGAGCTTCCTTGGCCTCTCGCATCCCCAGAAGGGGAGTCCTGCCCAAGGGGGAGATGGTCACAGGGAAATGAGATAAAAGATCCAAGAAGTTGAAGTTTGAACAAAGGGTTTCACTTGCTCTTTATTCCCTTTTATTTAATGCTGGGTATTTTCCACGTTGCTTCAACTTTCTGCCCAAAGGTGGGATCATTCGACCCTCCGAATAACCTCAAAACCTCCGAGCTGGTGTCTCCTTCGGTGACAGGGACAGACTGCAGAGGTGTCTTTGCAACAAATGGCTTGCAGATGAGCTCTGAGTTGGCAACAGTTGACCCTGCAATTGAGTTCTGAAGGTAGGGAGTATTCTGACCCATCTCTTGTTTCACCAAGGGCAGGAATTAAGAGCTCTGCAACATTTACTCTCCATCACTTTTCACCTTATTTGGGTGCAAATGGACAAGCTCTCCCCTCATCTCTCCTTTAAAAAATTTGTGGGCATGTGGGTCACATCAAAAGAGCAAGCTATCTTGATTTCTAAACAGAAGGATTGTTAAAAAAGGATTTTCAGAGAGCATCCTGTTTCCTCTGTTGTTGCCGATATGCAGCCCAGCTCCTGGAAGGGCTTCAGAGAGCCACAGACATGGTGCATGGTTCTGGTCTGTTTTCCCAGAGGAGGAAAGGATCCTCCACTCTGAGGATGGGGACCTCAGGCCCACGTAGTGCACGTTCCCCAGGTGCCCATCGTGCGCAGGCCTAGTGGATTGTGGATGCTTTATAAATGTTTGTTGCACTGCCCCGAGCAGAGGTGAGACCACATGGGGAAGTGAAAGTTGAAAAATGCGGCCACAGCTTTTTTAAGGGTTATCACCGGTAAAGCTGGGGGGGGGGAGCATCTTTTAATGTTTCCTTCCCATTCCCTTTCGTTCACTCCTCTGTCTCCTTCACTGAATTTAGACCCTTACAATGACACTCATCTGCCCTTTTCTCCAATTTCATGGTGTCATCACTTTAGACCTCATTATTACCAACAGTGTCCTTGCTGGCTTTCCTGCCAAGGCTGGTCTGTCTGCTGTTTAGCTGATTTTCTAAAACACAGCTTCTATTCAATATGTCACATTGCCTGGCCTGAGCACTGGCTTGGCCTCCTATGACCGTCACTGACTCCAGAGTCTTCTGCGTGCTTTTCAGAGCTTCCAAATTCTGGCCCAGCCCCAGTGATCTGGGGCATTCTTTATGGCTCCCAGCTCATGCCCCGCTTCAGCCAGGCGGGTCTGCTCTGTCCCCCTCAGGGCCAGGGCTGCTCCCACCTTTGCTCCTGCCGTTGCTTTGCCTGGGATGTCCTCTATTCTTCCCACTTAACTAACAAAACGCTTCGATCTTTAGGCCTAGATGCTATTCCTGATGGAAATTCTGCCAAATAGTCTAGCCCACACTAGTCGTGGTGGAGAAGGTGATCCTGGTAGGAACAATGACAGATTATTAAGCACCTACTGTATCAGCCGGTGTGGTATAGTGGTTAAGACTGCATCTAGCCAGTCTGTCTGGGTATAAATTCTGGCTCCATCACCTACTAGCTGCTGACCTTGGGCAAGTTACTTATATCTTAGGGACTCAGTCACCTGCTTTATATATTGGGGATGGTAATAGTACCTACCTCATAGAGTTAATCTATGTAACAGTACATGATAGATAATAAGCACTATAGGAATGTTATCACTATATGGTAATTTATGTATGTTATCTGTAATCTTTAAAACAGTCCAGAAAGGTGAGTATTCTTATTCCCATTTTACAGATAAGTAAAATGAGGCTCAGAGAGATTAAGTAACTGTCCAAGGTCACTGAACTAATATGCAACAGATCTGGAATGTTGGCTGTGGTTTGCCTGCTCCTACTGACCAGTGCCTGCCTGTCATTTCGATCGCACTTAGGGCTGTTTCCACAAAGTTTAATGTCCGGATGCCCTCTAATTCTTCCCCGCATACATGCTGCTTTATCTCCCCAGATTTTAAGCTGCTTGGGGGCAGGATTGTTTCTTACGCATTGTGTCGTTGCAGTGTTTGGTGGGAAAGTATCGATGACACAAGTGCACTCTCTGTGAATAAAGGACACAGACAATTAACTGTAGGCAGATGGCTGTGAATAGCAGGGTTCTCCCCATCGGAAGGGCCAGGTCCTCTGGCCTTCCAGTCCCCGTGGAGCTGTCCAACAGTGAGTGAGTCCACCTGACAAGGGAGAGGATTCTGTCAGGTCCTCTGATACGTCCTTACGGGCAGGGTCATATAAAACTCTTTAGCATCCGTAGA
Source organism: Stenella coeruleoalba (assembly GCF_951394435.1). Classification (NCBI taxonomy): domain Eukaryota; kingdom Metazoa; phylum Chordata; class Mammalia; order Artiodactyla; family Delphinidae; genus Stenella; species Stenella coeruleoalba. The sequence continues at coordinate 56,000,462 of NC_137148.1, forward strand.
GTGTGGACAGTGGTCACTCAGGTATGGCATCTGGATATCAAGGGGTTGGGAACCAAAATATCTGCCATGAACAATAAAGATGTGGGAAGAATTTAAAAAAACAAAGTATCCCAGGCCCATGATAGACTCCCATGCCCCAGCCCCTGTGGACCCGGCATTGTCCTCTCACAGTTATGAGGCCGAGCATATCTGGTCAGATGTCAGGGTCAGAGAGAAGCTTTATGTTCACGTGATGTGAGCCCATCCCTGTGATAGAGGCCCATTTGTGACCATCCTGCCGTGGTCATCCAGACTCAAACAGGGATAGGAAGCTCGCTAGCCCAGAGCTCGAATCATTTAAGAGTGTTCCACATAGAGCCGAAATCTTCCAGCCCCTGTCCAGCTCTGCCCCACAGCGGGGCACAGACAGATCCCTTGTTCTCCCGCCACCCTGCATGCGTGTGAAGGTCTGGCACCCCCTGCCTGGGCCTCTTCTCCTTCAGGTTCTGCATCCTTAGTTCTTATGGCTTCCTCTTATTCCCGCAATACAAAGCCCTTTGCAAATAAGCCTCAGGGTGACTTTCCCCCCCATTTTAAACACAAATTTAAATCATTTCATCCCAAGTATGTCAGGTTTAGAAACTAGACGTCCCAGATTATTGCTGACTCAGTCGCTGTGTCTCTGCCGTCATTTCACTGCGGAACGCTTCTGGCCATTTTCACCGCAAAACTCACAGGCAATGGGAGGTGGAAAGGGCATTTTCTGTCTGAAGCGCTCTGTCCCTGCTCTGCCAGCTGCCTACTTGCCTGTGTGCGCTGGGCAGTGGCTGAGTGTCTCTGCAAACAAATTTACACCCTGCTCTCACACTCTCTTATCAAAGCCACTTGATGGAGGGAGTGGATTCAAGCAGAGGAGGTGCCCAATTAGTATAGGCCTGCTGGAATGGTGTTGATTAGCAATATCTGTATTGCAGCGTGTCCTCCAATCTGTTTACTCAAATCCATTAATAACACCTTGCACTGGCAACTTAAAAATTAACCCTTCATGAAGATTTCCTGATCTGCCACAGGGAATCATTTGAAGATGGAGGCTGACATTCTAATTAGAGGTATCGAAGCTCCTGAGTGGGTCCTGCCCACAAAGGCGGGGCAGGTGGGAGGGGTATTAGCTTGGGGACTAAGCTTACATAAAGGGAGTAGTTAGGGAGGAACTCAAATTAGAAAGAGACTGAAGTGAGGACCAAGCAAAGGGGATGTGGTGGACATGTTGGTACCTGGGCAGAGCAGTAGCCCAGGGACCAGAGGCGGGGGTCAGTAGGGGCAGAGCTGTGGGGTTGTCCAGCCCAGGAGAGAAATCCTTGAAATGTGGGTCTGAGGAAGGGCATTTCTTCACACGGAGCTGGAGCATCTTATCTGAGCAGGTTGCTTCATAAAGGACTTGCATGGACTCTACTCAGCCTAAACTCCATAGAATATCAGCATCGGATATGACCTTGAGGACCTTAATTCCAGCTGTCTCTGCTTGTAGACATGGCAGCAGAAGCCCAGAAGGGCTAAGTGATTTATCCAGAGACACGCAGTTATTAGGTAAAGTAGCTAGACGTGAAGGCAGGATTTCTGATTCCACAGCTGGTGCCGTCTCCATTGCATAAAGCTACTCCGTTGTTATTTTGTCACTTAATTTATTCAGGAAATGTCACTCATTTAGGTCATTCACTCATTCTATGAACATCTACTGTGTATTATCAGGCATTGTGCTAGGTGCTGGGAATAAATAGAGTTACCATCCCTCTCCCCACAAGGAGTTCACAGTAGTGCAACTAAGGCAGATTGAGTAAACAATGGTAACAAATGCAATGTGAACCCTGCTAGGGTCAGGACGTGGGTGTGTCGTGAGCACAGAGGGTGTGTCTGTGCCCCGCCTTGCCAGTGAGGAAACATCACTGCCTGTGGTCACACGGCAAGGAGGCAATGGACACAAAGTTCAAAGACAGATTTGTCTGAATCAAAGCCCGTCCATCGTGGGTTCCCCTCGTGCATTCCACCAGCGTGTTGGGCTTTACCTCGTAGCTCACCCTTCTTTAGATATTGGGCTGTGTCCAGGGCCTGGCATTGTTGGGGCTGAAATAAGTATAGACATGACATTTTCTTGACCCTCGTCCAGGAAGCGGTCCCTGAACCCAGGTCCCTTCTCTGTGCTCACATGGCACAGGACCTGGCACACGGTAAACAAGCATCACACGCTTGTGTTACACTTGGCCCCTGTGAATTCCAGGATACACAATTCCAGCTGCCCATGTGGCTGGTTTGGGAATGATTACTTTGCCTCAGTCATCAGCTGGCCCTTCCCTGGGAAGCAGTCAGAGGCCTCCCTCTGAATTCACAGACTAGAGAGCAGTAGCCTGCAGCTTCCCTGAGAAGAGACTGCTGTTGGGAGAACAGCTGCCTCAAAAAATTCCAACCTGCTTTCTCTCTCACTCTGGGCCTGCAGTGTTAATTAGGAAGACTGCATGTGTGAACGCTTGGCTTTCCTTTTCTTTCTTTTCTTTTCTAATCTCTCAGAAAAGCTCTTTTGATCAGCACCGTGAGTAGACGTGCAAAGACGGGTTGAGAACATGCAGGAGGTGCCGCCTCTTTGACGCTTGCCTCTACACCCTGAGAGGGGGTTTCAGAGCATTTTGTCCTCTGTTCCCAGCTCCCAGATGGCCTGGACCACTGTTGCTTGCACTTGAAACAGCTCTCCTACTTTCTGCTCCTGCCTGAGCCCCTGCCTAATGAGTTTGTGCAGAATCGGAAAGGCCAGGCCTAGCTGGCTACCCTTGGTGCCCAGGAGAGCCTGTGGCCAGATGGGGCTGCCTTCACCTGGATCCCTGGCAGCCTGGGCCCACGTGCTGGGGCTGGTGTTTGCCCCCAGTCCTGGGCACTGCCCCTGTGAATGACCACGTGGGTAGACTTGCTTTGGAAGAAGGGAGATGGGGAGGTATGGGGTGATGTGGATGGGGGCACTGCGGAATGTGCAGGATGGAGGCCTGGGCTGCTAAGTAGATGTAAAGGAATGTGGGGTCAGAATTCGAAACTTCCATCGTCTTTTCTCACCCCCATCCATTACACCAACCATCTTTTATCACCATAGGAATCAGGTGCATATGTACGTGGCTGTCCCCTAGTTTTCCCCCACGCCACCCCCAAAGCAGGATTTTGCATTTTCCTGCATCTCTTAGAAAGGAAACTCACTCCAAGAGGCATTAGTGAGAAATGTAGACTTTACTAATGGTTTATAGTGGGGTCTGTATTGCATAGCACAGAGAATTTCTTGAGACAGAGAGGAAGGAAGGAAGGAAGGAAGAAAGGGAGGGAGGGAGGGAGGGAGGGAGGAAGAGTGGAGGGAGGGAGGGAGGGGGAGGAAGGGAAACCTCATTAGGGTTTTGCTTTCCTCAAGTCTTACTTCCCAGTGTTCAGCCACAGGCTGTGCCTCTCTCTTCATTCCCTCCCCATGAAGCCTCTAATTCTCCCCCAAGTCCTGTCTACCACTGAGGACTTCCCAGAGGACTTCTCTGTGTCTTCCTGTCTGATCTGACATTTGGCACAGGCCCTGTTCCTGCAGTTTGCATCTTCCCTGTTATCACTAGCTCAGCAAATAATGTACCCCTGAGCTGCTTCAAAAGCAGTAGGAATCCTAAATAACCTCCATTTGTTCTTGTCAACAAAATGAAAGTTGTAAGAGCTCCAAACAGCACAGAAGTGTGGAAAGTGAACGACCACACTCCCCTCTCTCCCGGATCCCAGTCCTACACCTGGCCCTCCAGTTCCCTCCCCCAGCCTCTGAATTCCTGTCACAGGGACTTGCAAATGACTCAGGACCCTCTTCTTCTCCTGTCACACACGCATTTCTTTTTCCTAAAACCCAAGAGGTACTATTCATTGCATTTGGATTCTGGAGTTGTTGTTAGAAGTTTCAGAGAATGCCTTTGGTGCATAGAGGAAAATCACCAAAAGGGACTCCCTCCAAATAAATATAGAGCAGAAATCTCGCAAATGTAATGGAACTCATCACAGCAAATTAACTTCTCTGGTACAAAACATTCTTTCAAAACATGCCAGAGGCCTTGTGCTGCACAGATTCTTCTTTGGAGTGAAGTAAAAGACATGGTTTACCTCATCTGTCCTCTCCATCCCTGGCTCAGCTGCCAGGGCAGCTGTACCCTCTAACGAGATCAGGTCTTATTCTTGGGAGCAGGTATGAACGAGACCACGGCATCGAGGGAGAACGCTCGTCTCCCCACTCCCCACGACGCTGCCAAAGATGGCCCTCCGTGCCGGCTCTGTGTATCTGTCTCCGTGTATCACGTCTCGAGCCAGGCTCTGTTCCGTTCCCAGACCCTCTCAGAGCTGCGCTCGCAGTTTGGGCCGGGACTGAGAAACGGGGTAACGTTTGTCAGCGGCTGTGATCCAGCACCTTCCCTCACTGGAATCTGTCAGCAGACAAAAGGCAGTAGCTTTCAACCAAGAAAAGGAAATGCTTGAATTAGCTTATGGAAATTTAAGTTGACACAAAAGGGGGTGTTGGCTGAGTTATAAGCTGGTTTTTTTTGGAGAAAATGGAGATCTAGTTTTTAGTTGACATAACAAAGCCAAAGTATATGACCCACTTGTTTTAGTGATTTACCTGCAGATATATATATATATATATATATATATATATATATATATATAATATATATTTATATAGTATAATATACATAAAATAACATTATAATATGACATATGTCTATAATATAGAGACACATATAATATACATATGCTATATATATACATACATATGTGTGTGTGTGTGTGTATATATATATATATATATATATATATACACATATAAAATGTCAATAACACTTTGCTCTAAAACGATCCATCCTCTCTCCAGCTTCCTGTTGGTGCCTAAGAGCATGTTTGTATCATGGGACAATAAACAGAGAAGCTGGCAGACTAAGGACCCATCCCTGGTTGCAGCTGCTTGGGGAAGAGAGGGCAGGAGTACTGATTTCACGAAGGCTTAGCTGATCTTAGCTGAGCGGCGTACCTCCAACTTCCCTTTCCCCAGGTGGCTTTCTGCATTCCTCTTGCCACAGCTGTGCAGGGCTGCATGTCCACGTCCAGTGAAATGGAACACTGACAGACTGACACCTGGGCTTTGGTCCTACCTACCTCTCCACCGTTTAGGCAAGCATTCCCACAGACCCAGCCCAGCCGTCGGAGCAAAAGGCCCTGGGCCAGGAAGGGGGTCTGTGGCAGCCATTTGTGATGGAGGTGGTGTGGGGTAAGGGCTGGGGAGGCCCCTTTGTCTGTGCCACCGCAAAGCCGGGTGGCTCTCCCCACGTGACTCCCCTTCCCTGCGGCTGCTTCTCCTCGTGGGGTTAATTACACCCACCCGAATCTCAGGGAGGGTGAGTGAATTGCCAAACACTTTACAATTATCAGGAGCCCACGAGGTGCTTCACCACCATAAAGCATTACCTCTAATTATTGTTCATAATTATAAAGGCTCTGAAGTGCCAAGGACTCCCATGGCAACCTTAACTCTTTTCCCTTCTCTCTCTCACACACAGTGATGGAGTTTTTCATTCCAGTGCTAAATGCAGCTCATAAATCTGCCGTATTATTGGGCAAATATATATTTTTATAAGCTGAGATAAGTAGGCAGTGCTGGGGTAATGATTCCTGTTCTGAACTCTCTGGATATCCCAGTCCTCAGTCTAGTGGCGTATACACAAGGTGCCCAGAATCTCAGCCAATGCACCTCGCTTCATCTGCAGCAGCAAAGTCTTTATCGGATAGACGTCACGAGGAAGGATGAGGAGTGTGACTTTATTTACTAAGAATAACCCAGGTTGACTGAGAGTATCTTATAAAAACAGCAGAAACAAGCAATATAGGAGAATATAGACCATTGATCAATTGAAAGGCTGCTTTGCAGGGAGATGATGGGTTGTGTACCAGAATGAAAGTTCAAGGCTAAGAGACTTGGCAAGTTTATCATGTTGGCTAAATGAACTGCTCTTAAAAGTCCAGTATAAAAGCAGCTTGACTCTTACAGATGCTTTGTGCGTAGTAATGGCGGCATCAGTGGAAGGAAATCAACCTTGTTTACATGGATATACTTGAAACTCAGCTATGTGTCTAGCCTGGGGCATCTGCAATACGAAGTTTCCTAAAGCTGGTGGTTGGGGTTGTCTGGAAATGCTGCTACCAGGGGGGTCTCGTGTGGATGCTCCACTCTCACCATCTGGTTGGGGGGGTGTATCGATTGGTTCTGTAGTTCTCAGTGGGGACTGGTGGTCAGACTTGGCTTTCTTCTCTTCTGCACACCTGGAGCCTAGAGCTGATGTCCTCTGGGACTTTCCTTCTTGAAGAAGAGCAGCTCTGACCCCTGTGCTTGACTTAAATTTGGAGAGAATACTGGATGCTTTCAGTAATGTCTTCAGGTCTGGGGTGATGGCCAGTGCCCTTGACTAGAGCCCACTGACGCTATTAGGTGGAGCTGTGCAGGCAACAAAGGAGGGGGATATTTATCTGGAAAGATGGTAAACCCAAACCTCAAGCCAAGGGAGGAAAAGCTCATGAAAAGAAAAGACCACAGTGCTGTAGTGAAGGTGCAGCCCTGAAGAGCTGGCCCTCTCTGAGTCAAGTGACCTGGCCAAGTGAGTGAGTCAGTGTACATGGGGTGGGTATGCTCTGTCTATAGTGTCCAGGGAGGGACTGCAAAAGAAATAAAAATAAGATAGTGGACTCACCTCCCAGTAGCTCAGAGGCTGGATGTGGTGAATGGGGTGGGGATCAGAGATCCAAATGGAAAAAGACCTCAGTGGGCTGCAAAGAAAGAGATTTGGTAAAGGGAAGATTGTCATGGAACTGCAAGTCGGCAATCAGGGCCAAGGGTGTGGTTCAGAACACCTCCACAGGAAGTGCAGGGTCGTGATCTCAGGGCTGCTCAGACCTGGCTGGAATCTTGGCTCAGCCAGGGGAAGTTACTTCACCTCGCCTGGCTTCAGTCTCCTGTTCTGAAAAATGAGGGACAATAGTAGCATATATATTGAGAAGTAATTGTGAAAATCAAATGAGGTACTGGATGTAAAGTATTTACCACACTGCCTGACACACAGTGAGTGTTCCATAAATATTAGTGTTAGTGTTAATTGATAAGCTTGAGAGGGTGAGGAGGGACCTAGGTGGGTAATGAGAGAATATGTAGATTAGAGACATTGAGATTTGAGAGTGGGTCTCTGTGGTGATGCTTGTTATCTCAGGTAAGCTTTGAAGGTGCAGAGTTTTCAGCTTGGGCTCAGACTGTGCCTCATGCTAGGTGTATTCGGCAAGTTATTTACCTCTGTACCTGGGTTTGCTCATTTGTAAATGGGGATGATTACAATAATACCCATCACTTAGGACTGTTACAAGAAAATGAATTAATACATAAAACCCTGAGAACAGTGTCTGGCACATAGTAAGTGCTACATGGTACTGGCTGTACGTGGTATTATTGATGTTATTGTTATGTTGTTTCATATATATACTTACTTAGAGCTAAATAAAAACCTTTACTGGTTATGAACTATAAACACAAAGTATCCAACCCAAGAGTGTTTGATTGGCAAAGTAAAGACAATATCCGTGAGCTACCAACGTCAGGCCCAAGTGCCTGAGGGGCACGCATGGGAATAAAGGACGTTGCTGAAATGAGCGGTTCTTGGGTACCACTGTGGCAATGTGACGACAGCTGGAGCATCCGCCACATCTGTATCATGTTCAAAGTGAAATCTTGGTTGCACAATGAACGCCAGAGGAGAGACACCAGTGTCCAGGATGCAATAAAAATTCAGGAACACATGATAACAGTAGATCCCAGCAGTGACTAGGGTCACAGAATAAAGACTAGGATATGAATTTTCTCGGGTGGCTCTGCATCATGCCGGCTGAGGGACCTCCCCATCGTACCCACGAGGAACATGGTTAAAAGGAACAACCATGAGGTCTTAGATGGCGGTGCTGGGGTACACGGCTATTAAATTTTGAGTCTATAGTCAGTTAGCTTATTGCTTATATGGTTACGAAGCCCTTGCTTTAGTTTCATAGGGAACTACGAGGCAAAGTTTCCAAGCCTGGGCAGGAGTGACAGGATCCGTGCTTTTTGCACATGCGGAGACCAAGGCCAAGTGCTGAGGAGCCAGTGCAGGCAGTCTGGCAGGCTCCAACCTCCTCCAAGTGCGTCGCATATGAACACAGTATAGGGCTGCTGGCAACCTGGAGGGAAGGTTGGAGAAAGCATTTGTTGGGACTTGGCGTAGGAGATGTGACAGCATTCACCTGTCAATTCACCCATCCATTTATTCACCAAATATTTATTGAGCATTTTCATGTACCAAACTCTGTGCTGGGCTCTGGGTTACAACAACACACAAGGCAGATGTGGTCCCTGGGCTGTTGACAGGCCGTTAAGGTATAGTTGGCAGGTGTTATGTAGGGAAGGTGGAGCACAGACCACTTAAAAAGAGGAAAGTAGAGGTTCTGAGCTACCTTCAGCAGCTGAGAGGTCAAACTCCCTGCAGAAAGGGAGACAATCCAAATTTGGTGTTTCTCTTGAGCAGAATCAATAACTTTTGGTGAGGTCTGATGGAGTTGTTTAAACCACGGGGCTAGTCCCACAATGTGCTTCTATCCCACTTCTAAGCACAGGACAGCTGAGCTATGCTAACGCCAGCAAAAGCATTGCCTTCTGCATGTCATAGGTTTCCAGGCCTTGGGTGGAGCAATACAGTGGGATTCACAGGTACAAACACAGGACAGGGCCTGGAGCTGAATCAAGGCTCTAAAATCTGTTCCTCTCTACCTATCTTTCCGAGGAATAGAACAAACTGCAGAGTAGTTTAAGGACCATTGACCTTTAAAAGCAGATTTCAGCTTAATACTGCTGAAGGGCCTCAAAGACATACATAAAAGGTTTGAAACACATAATAAAATCCATGATAAATAGATCTCCCCACTCCATCTCTTACGTCATGCCACAATTCTTTGTCCAGTTATTTTCCAGGGAACATGGGAAGCTTAAAAATGAAGTTGCAGCCAGTGCTTCTAGCAATGCTGTGATGCCTGGCACACCAAGTCATTTTTCTTCCAAAGGAAGTAGGAGTCACCTTTTTTGTATGCTCTTGACACCCACCTACCAAACCTTAGGAAGACCCCTCAACCTTGCTGTCCTGACCTTTATCAATTACTATACCGAAAGAAATTTTTGTTGCTTAAGTTCAAGTAGGCCAATAGGGTTTTCTCTTTATAGAGAACTTTATAGAGACCTCTGTAGAATCAGAAAGTAAATCTCAATAACAACTGAGAAAAAAAGAGTCATTCACAGCTCTACAGGAAAATAGCACTGAAAGAATCCAGATTCATAATTCACACAGATTAAATTACTCCTTAACTGCTTGATCTCAAGAACCATGTTATTGATGCATATTTTAAGCATCTCTTAAATAAGATTCATTTGTAGAATGACAGGTAATGCCACTCACAAGGGGAAAATAACAATTTATTTATCATCCTAGATTACAAATTAAAAAGCAGTTTACAGCAATTTAACTGATGAGTCAGAATCTTCACCTGGAGATCAGTTCTCATCATCGCGGTATGCAGCCCATTGACTGGGGGACGTGGGGAAGAGGTAGAGAGGATGTGGAGGACGCCCGTGGGCTTTGTGCGGGCCCATCTGCGGGTCCACCCTCTGGGCTGCACCTCCTCTGCAGAGGAGGAAGCCATCTTACAATGTACCTAAGCAGCGGTCTTTAAACATGTAGCCCTGTCTTTCATGACTTCGGCTTTAACTTAAATCATATTTATTTTCCGATTACAAAATAAATAGAAAACAGTATTTATTGAAAATAATTAGAGGGACTTGCCCAGCAGTCCAGTGGTTAAGACTCTGCACTTCAACTGCAGGTTCGATCCCTGGTTGGGGAGCTAAGATCCCACACGCTGCACAACGTGGCCAAAATAAATAAATAAATATTTTTTTAAAGAAAAGAAGATAATTAGAAAAATTTTAAAAAGCACAAAGGAGAAAATAGTAGCTTTCAAAGTCCTACCCCTTGAGATGCACACTGGTAACATCTCCCTTTGTCTGACGAGTTTGTACCTACAACGTTTCGGAAGAGGGACAACGCTTGATGGAAAGTGAAAAGGCTTTGTGGTGAGAGCAGGTTGCTGTGTCCAAGAAGGAGCAGATGTCACTGGAGCAGAGTAAGCCAAGAGCAAGAAGGAAAATGTTAGGAGAGGTGGTCAGAGAGATAAACAGGGGCCAGAACTTACGAGTTCTTACAGGTCAGAGCAAGGATTTGGGGTTTTATTCTGAGTGAGACAGGAAACCACTGAAAGGTGTTCATCAAGGGAGTGACATAATATGACTAAACTTCTAAAAGGATCTCTCTTCTTGGGAGAGGGGAGGTGAGGAGCACAAGGGTAGGAATCATCAAGAAATGATGCTGGCTCGGAAGAGGATGCCAGTGGTAGAGGTGGTTAAAAAAAAAGGGGTTAGATTCCGGATGTAACTCAAAGGCAGAGCCTAAAGAATTACTGATAAATTGCATGTAGAGGACAAGAGAGAGGAGTGAGGATGCTTCCTGTGTTTTTCTTTTGTTTTTGTTTTTTTTTAGCGGTACACGGGCCTCTCACCGCTGTGGCCTCTCCCGTTGTGGAGCACAGGCTCCGGACGCGCAGGCTCAGCGGCCACGGCTCACGGGCCCAGCCGCTCCATGGCATGTGGGATCCTCCTGAACTGGGGCACGAACCCGCGTCCCCTGCATCGGCAGGCGGACTCTCAACCACTGTGCCACCAGGGAAGTCCGGTTCCTGTGTTTTTGTCCTGAGCAGCAAGAAGGCATTACTGTTTACTGAGAAGTGGCAGACTGAGGAAAAGCAGATTAAAGTCAGGAGCTTAGCTTTGGATATGTCACATTTGAGATGTCACTTAGATATCCAAGTGGAGGTAACAAGTGGGCAGATGGATTTATGACTCTGCAGTTTGGGGTGATGTGTGGGCTACAGAATTAAATTTTGGAGTTGTCAACCCGGAGCTGGCATCTGAGACCACTAAGCTGAATGAAATCACACAGGGAGTGAGTGTACATAGAGATGTGAAGAGATCTGAGAATGACATCAGAGGAGCTCAAGAAGGAGCAGCCAGGGCGAGAGGAGGGGAAACAAGAGGTTGGTGTCTCAGAGGTCAGTTAAGAAAGCCTTCCAAGAATGAGGCAGAAATCAACCATCAAATCAAAACTGCTGATAGGTTGAGTCAGATTTGCTGAGCAATGGCCATTGACTTTGGCAATGCTGAAGTCAACAGTGACCTTGACAAGAGCAGCTGCAGTGGAATATCTGAAGTGCAGGGGCTTCACGAGCGGATGGGAGGAGAGAAAGGGGAGATGAGAGGTAGAGGCCAAATAGTAGCTCAAAGCAAACATTCGGCAAGAATCTCAAGGCATTCACTGTCGGTGTAGTGAAATTATGAAAAGTCTGAGTATTTCCTCAAGAAAGAGGAATTCACTTCTGTCTATGGGCATCTGTGAGGGTCAGCTTGCTGGGTGTCTGCTAGATCAGGGATGGTGACGATTCACCCAACTGAGAGCTTCAGAGAAATGCTTATGTCTCTAAAGATGGGATTAATGATGTCCAGCAGAGAACCCTTTACTGTCCATTAGCTGTCATCAGATAAGAAATGCAAAAACTGGAATAATTTGATAAAAGCAGCTCACATTTTTCTGTTGGTTTTCGCTTTGCAAAAGTGTCTTCACACATGTCACCTGATCCCCACAAGGGCAGGGGAGGGAGCCATTATTTCACAGGTGAGGAAACTGGAACTCAGTCAAGGTCACAGATGGTGTGAATAGAGGAGCTGGGACTCAACGCAAGTTTTTTGACTCCAGATGCCAGCTCATTCCACTTTATCATCCTGCCTCACTTAAAAGGCAGACATTGCTTTTATATTTTTTTAAGCTTGCTTACAACAGTGAAATAATTACCATGAGTCAGGCCCTCCTTGATGGGCTTTCCATGAATATACCATGTAAACCTCAGAACAACGCTATTGGGCAGTCACTATTATTATCCTCACTCTATAGAAGAGGAAATTGAAACAGAGAGGCTAAGCAACTTGCCCAAAGTCACACAGCTAGGAAGCTGTGAATTAGGATTAGAACCCAGGCATTTTGACTTTAGAACCCATGCTCTTAATGACTACATTCTGCCATGTCATCTTCTACTTACACAGCCCTTCAAGCAGAGAAAATATGAATTTATTTGACCAGAGTCATATGTGGATTGATATTGGTCCTAGTCCAGAATTCTGATAATTTCGGTCAACTAAAGGGATTTTTACTGAGCACCTTCTGAGAGTGACACATAGGGTTAGATACTTTGAAATTAGTCACAAAAGAAGTTGAGATATGGTTTCTTCGTTTGAGGAGGTTACCGTGTCAGCAAATGTGCCATCAGTTGTCTTGTTTGGCAATTCTACTATGATTCAGGGCAGTAAGGAGAATTGCATGGTCCAGTAGATTATATTATTGTTCAGCAAATATTCACTTTCCCCTATACCTTCCCCCGACCCATGGGAAGAGTGTACTTCCCTGCCCATGTTGGGTTTGGCCACGTCATCTGCTTTGGCCAGCAAAATATTGGCAGATACAGTGTGAGCAGAGGTTCTAATTGTGCTTTCAGAGTTTGGCTTGGTCTCTTGCATTTCTTCCGTCCACCATGAAAGGAATACATCCCTGGGAGCCTCTTAGCTTGTCCCAGGATGAGAGACACAGGGAGCAGACCCAACTCTGACTTGTAGCCTCAGGCCACGCCTAGCTGACTCTGCTTGAGTTCAGCTGAAGCCAAAAGAGCCACAACTCAGATCCACAAATGAGAAATAAGTATTTGTCGTTTACGTCACTGGGGTTGTTGGAGTAGATATGCAGCATTATTATAGAAAGAGCTGATGAATCCACATAGGATATATAGACAGAAAATTCACAAATATGGTTGGAAAACTTAGTTACCGTTTTAGTTGATAGGTGATATCTATCTCTAAATTAGGACAGATCAGTTCACTGCAGCCCTGGTCTACGGCCATTGCCTTTCCCCTTGGAGCCACACTTTGAAACTACTCTTTTTTTTTTTTTGCGGTACGCGGGCCTCTCACTGTTGTGGCCTCTCCCATTGCGGAGCACAGGCTCCGGACGCACAGGCTCAGCAGCCATGGCTCACGGGCCCAGCCGCTCTGCGGCATGTGGGATCTTCCCGGACCGGGGCACGAACCCGTGTCCCCTGCATCGGCAGGCGGACTCTCAACCACTGCGCCACCAGGGAAGCCCCTTGCTATCTGTTTTACATTTGGTAGTGTATATATGTCCATGACACTGTCTCACTTCGTCCCAGCTTCCCATTCCCCCTCCCCATGCCCTCAAGTCCATTCTCTACGTCCGCATCTTTATTCCTGTCCTGCCCCTAGGTTCTTTAGAACCATTTTTTTTTTTTTTAGATTCCATATATATGTGTTAGCATACGGTATTTATTTGTCTCTTTCTGACTTACTTCGCTCTGTATGACAGACTTTAGGTCCATTCACCTCACTACAAATAGCTCAATTTCGTTTTTTTTTATGGCTGAGTAATATTCCATTGTATATATGTACCACATCTTCTTTATCCCTTTGTCTGTCGGTGGGCATTTAGGTTGCTTCCATGACCTGGCTATTGAAAATAGTGCTTCAATGAACATTGGGGTGCATGTGTCTTTTTCAACTGTGGTTTTCTCAGGGTATATGCCCAGTAGTGGGATTGCTGGGTCATATGGTAGTTCTATTTTTAGTTTTACAATGAACCTCCATACTCTTCTCCATAGTGGCTGTATCAGTTTACATTCCCACCAACAGTGCAAGAGGGTTCCCTTTTCTCCACACCCTCTCCAACATTTGTTGTTTATAGATTTTCTGATGAAGCCCATTCTAACTGGTGTGAGGTGATACCTCATTGTAGTTTTGATTTGCATTTCTCTAATAATTAGGGATGTTGAGCAGCTTTTCATATGCTTCTTGGCCATCTGTATGTCTTCTTTGAGAAATGTCTATTTAGGTCTTCTGCCCATTTTTGGATTGGGTTGTTTGTTTTTTTAATATCGAGCTGCATGAACTGTTTATATATTTTGGAGATTAATCCTTTGTCCGTTGATTCGTTTGCAAATATTTTCTCCCGTACTGAGCGTTGTCTTTTCGTCTTGTTTATGGTTTCCTTTGCTGTGCAAAAGCTTTTAAGTTTCATTAGGTCCCATTTGTTTATCTTTGTTTTTATTTCCATTACTCTAGGAGGTGGATCAAAAAAGATCTTGCTGTGATTTATGTCAAAGAGTGTTCTTCCTATGTTTTCCTCTAAGGGTATTATAGTGTCTGATCTTACATTTAGGTCTCTAATCCATTTTGAGTTTATTTTTGTGTATGGTGTTAAGGAGTGTTCTAATTTCATTCTTTTACATGTGGCTGTCCAGTTTTCCCAGCACCACTTATTGAAGAGACTGTCTTTTCTCTATTCTATATCCTTGCCTCCTTTGTCATAGATTAGTTGACCATAGGTGCATGGGTTTACCTCTGGGCTTTCTATCTTGTTCCATTGATCTATGTTTCTGTTTTTGTGCCGGTACCATATTGTCTTGATTACTGTAGCTTTGTAGTATAGTCTGAAGTCAGGGAGCCCGATTCCTCCAGCTCCATTTTTTTCCCTCAAGACTGCTTTGGCTATTTGGGGTCGTTTTTGTCTCCATACAAATTTTAAGATTTTTTGTTCTACTTCCGTGAAAAATGCCAGTGGTAATTTGATAGGAATTGCATTGAATCTGTAGATTGCTTTGGGTAGTATAGTCATTTTCACAATACTGATTCTTCCAATCCAAAAACATGGTATATCTCTCCATCTGTTGGTATCAGCTTTAATTTATTTCATCAGTGTCTTATAGTTTTCTGCATACAGGTCTTTTGTCTCCTTAGGTAGGTTTATTACTAGGTATTTTATTCTTTTTGTTGCAGTGGTGAATGGGAGTGTTACCTTAATTTCTCTTTCAGATATTTCATCATTAGTGTATAGGAATGCAAGAGATTTCTGTGTATTAATTTTGTATCTTGCAACTTTACCAAATTCATTGATTAGCTCTAGTAGTTTTCTGGTGGCATCTTTAGGATTCTCTATGTATAGTATCATGTCATCTGCAAACAGTGACCATTTTACTTCTTCTTTTCCAATTTGTATTCATTTTATTTCTTTTTCTTCTCTGATTGGCGAGGCTAGGACTTTCAAAACTATGTTGAATCATAGCGGTGAGAGTGGACATCCTTGTCTTGTTCCTGATCTTAGAAGACATGCTTTCAGTTTTTCACCATTGAGAATGATGTTTGCTGTGGGTTTGTTGTATATGGCCTTTACTATGTTGAGAGAGTTTCCCTCTATGCCCACTTTCTGGAGAGTTTTTATCATAAATCGGTGTTGAATTTTGTCAAAAGCTTTTTCTGCATCTATTGAGATGATCATGTGGTTTTTATTCTTCAATTTGTTAACATGGTGTATCACATTGATTGATTTGTGTATATTGAAGAATCCTTGCATCCCTGGGATAAATCCCACTTGATCATGGTGGATGATCCTTTTAATGTGTTGTTGGATTCTGTTTGCTAGTATTTTGTTGAGGATTTTTGCATCTATATTCATCAGTGATATTGGTCTGTAATTTTCTTTTTTTGTAGTATCTTTGTCTGGTTTTGGTATCTGGGTGATGGTGACCTCAGAGAATGAGTTTGGGAGTGTTTCTTCCTCTGCAATTTTTTGGAACAATTTGAGAAGAACGGGTGTTTGCTCTTCTCTAAATGTTTGATAGAATTCACCTGTGAAGCCATCTGGTCCTGGAGTTTTGTTTGTTGGAAGGTTTTTAATTACACTTTCAATTTCATTACTTGTGATTGGTCTATTCATATTTTCTATTTCTTCCTGGTTCAGTCTTGGAAGGTTATACCTTTCTAAGAATTTGTCCATTTCTTCCAGGTTGTTCGTTTTATTGGCATAGAGTTGCTTGTGGTAGTCTCTTTGGATGCTTTGTATTTCTGCGGTGTCTGTTGTAACTTCTCCTTTTTCATTTCTAATTTTATTGATTTGAGTCCTCTCCCTCATTTTCTTGGTGAGTCTGGCTAATGATTTAACAATTTTGTTTATCTTCTCAAACAACCAGCGTTTAGTTTTATTGATCGTTGCTATTGTTTTCTTTGTTTCTATTTCATTTATTTCTGCTCTGATCTTTATGATTTCTTTCCTTCTGCTAACTTTGGGTTTTGTTTGTTCTTCTTTCTCTAGTCCTTTAGGTGTAAGGTTAGATTGTTTATTTGAGATTATTCTTGTTTCTTGAGATAGGCTTGTATAGCTATAGACTTCCCTCTTAGAACTGCTTTTGCTGCATCCCATAGGTTTTGGATTGTTGTGTTTTCATTGTCATTTGTCTCTAGGTATTTTTTGATTTCCTCTTTGATTTCTTCAGTAATCGCTTGCTTATTTAGTAACGTAGTGTTTAGCCTCCATGTACTTGTGATTTTTACGTATTTTCCCCTGTAATTCATTTCTAATCTCATAGCGTAGTGGTCAGAAAAGATGCTTGATATGATTTCAGTTTTCTTAAATTTACTGAGGCTTGATTTGTGACCCAAGATGTGATCTATCCTGGGGAATATTCCGTGCATACTTGGGAAGAACGTTTAATCTACTGTTTTTGGATGGAATGTCCTATAAATATCAATTAAATCTATCTGGTCTATTGTGTCATTGAAAGCTTCTGTTTCCTTATTAATTTTCATTTTGCATGATCTGTCCATTGGTGTAAGTGAGGTGTTAAAGTCCCCCACTATTATTGTGTTACTGTCGATTTCCTCTTTTATAGCTGTTAACAGTTGCCTTATGTATTGAGGTGCTCCTATGTTGGGTGCATATATATTTATAATTGTTATATCTTCTTCTTGGATTGATCCCTTGATCATTATGTAGTGTCCTTCCTTGTCTCTTGTAACATTCTTTATTTTAAAGTCTATTTTATCTGATATGAGTATTGCTACTCCAGCTTTCTTTTGATTTCCATTTGCATGGAATATCTTTTTCCATTCCCTCACTTTCAGTCTGTATGTGTCCCTAGGTCTGAAGTGGGTCTCTTATAGACAACATATATATGGGTCTTGTTTTTGTATCCGTTCAGCAAGCCTGTGTCTATTGGTTGGAGCATTTAATCCATTCACGTTTAAGGTAATTATCGATATGTATGTTCCTATGACCATTTTCTTAATTTTTCTGGGTTTGTTTTTGTAGGTCCTTTTCTTCACTTGTGTTTCCCACATAGAGAAATTCCTTTAGCATTTGTTGTAGAGCTGGTTTGGTGGTGCTGAATTCTCTTAGCTTTTGCTTGTCTGTAAAGCTTTTGATTTCTCCATTGAATCTGAAAGAGATCCTTGGCAGGTAGAGTAATCTTGGTTGTAGGTTCTTCCCTTTCATCACTTTAACTATATCATGCCACTCCCTTCTGGCTTGTAGAGTTTCTGCTGAGAAATTAGCTTTTAACCTTATGTGAGTTCCCTTGTATGTTATTTGTCATTTTTCCCTTGCTGCTTTCAATAATTTTTCTTTGTCGTTAATTTTTGCCAATTTGATTACTATGTGTCTCGGCGTGTTTCTCCTTGGGTTTATCCTGTATGGGACTCGCTGTGCTTCCTGGACTTGGGTGGTATTTCCTTTCCCATGTTAAGGAAGTTTTCGACTATAATCTCTTCAATTATTTTCTCGGGTCCTTTCTCTCTCTCTTCTCCTAGAGGTCTCTTAGGCTCTCTTCATTTCTTTTCATTCTTTTTTCTTTATTCTGTTCCACAGCAGTGAATTCCACCATTCTGTCTTCCAGGTCACTTATCCGTTCTTCTGCCTCAGTTATTCTGCTATTGATTCCTTCTAGTGTAGTTTTCATTTCAGTTATTTTATTGTTCATCTCTGTTTGTTTGTTCTTTAATTCTTCTAGGTCTTTGTTAAACATTTCTTGCATCTTCTCGATCTTTGCCTGCATTCTTTTTCCGATGTCCTGGATCATCTTCACTAACATTAATCTGAATTCTTTTTCTGGAAGGTTGCCCAGCTCCACTTTATTTCGTTGTTTTTCTGGGGTTTTATCTTGTTTCTTCATCCGGTATATAGCCCTCTGCCTTTTCATCTTGTCTATCTTTCTGTGAATGTAGTTTTTGTTCCACAGACTGCAGGATTGTAGTTTTTCTTGCTTCTGCTGTCTGTCCTCTATATAACATTCTTAAAATGACTAAATTATAGAGATGGAGAACAGGTGAGTGACCACCAGAGGTTAGAGATAGTGGGGGGCAGGAGACGGTAGGTATAACTACAAAGAGGTAGCATGAAGTCACTAATTTAGAGCATACATTGTGCCCTGAAGGATGGCACCCCATCATTGCAAGGTACCCCTTCCAAATTTGCACTTTAGCTGTTCCTTCAGTAGGTCATTCCATTACTCTGTCATGCTAGCTGCTTCTGGGTTGTATGGCATTTGATATAACCAGTGGATCCCCCTCACATAGTTGCTTTGCTCTAAAATGATGACTTCCTCTGTAAACCTCCAGTGGTAGTGTTGGGTTAGACCCTGTGGGCAGGGGAGACAAACCCATATCTGAATATGTATCTCTTATTGTCAGAGTGAAGCACTTCCCCTTCCAGGATGACCGAAGTCCAGTGTAATCAACCTGCCACCAAGTGACTGGTTGACCTACTTGAAGGATGGTGCCGTATCAGGGACATATCCTTGGTGACTGAGGCTAGCAGGTTGGACATTCAACAGCAGCGTGGGCAAGATCAGCCTTTGTAAGTGGGAGGCATGTTGTTGGTGCTATACAGTCTCCATCCCTACTGTGATTACTCTATTCATGAGACCGTTGTATTGGCACTGGCATGGCCAATGGTAGGGGCTGGCTGGTGTCAGCTGGATTTTTAATGGTTCTTCCAGGGTGGGTATTAACATGAAATACTGAAGTCTCCATATTTCAAGCTTATTCCCATTTGTCCATCCACATCCCTCTGCCTTCTACCTCTTCTTTGTCCCTGACCTTCCCATCTGTTTCCTCCCAAACTTTTGATCAGCTGGCTATGCCATTTGCCACTGCCCATGGGTCTCTGTGAGTTCTAACCTCTGACCATTTCTCTTGTCACACAAAGTAGATGAGCAGATTCACTGCCAGGCTCTGCTCATTGAGAGGATTTCCCCTCGCCACTGTCTTCAGGTTCACCCATGACTGTGAACAGTCATCTGTTTTTGGCTTATACTCACAACCAAACCAACCCATCTGTGAACTGAACTTAGGCTTCTTTTCTCCTTTGTTATCTGGTCATAAGGGATCCCCCTGACATGGCCACATGTATGAGCTGATGGAGAAGCACTCTTCAGCTGCAGCAATTTCCAAAGAAGGATGACAGCTGGCGCCAGTCCCAGCAGCTGGGAGGAATGTCTTGAAGGAGAATCTGAAGGATGTACTGTAGTGTCCAACAAAAGTATCAACTATGGCTAAAGATATACCTACCCTATCACCCAGACATTCCTCTCTTAGGTAAACATGGAAAAGAAATGAGTGCATTTGTCCAACAGCAACAAAGAAAAATATAACAATTTTCATAGCAGCTTTATTCATAATAGCCCCAAGCTTGAAACAACACAAATGACCATGAACAGGAGAAAAGATAAATGAATCAGGAGTGTTGTCCTACAATGGAATATGAAACCACAATGTAAAAGAACACACTGCTGATAGGTACAATAATATGGATGAATCTTACAAACATTATGTTGAGTGAAAAAGCCAGAACCCAAAGAGTATAGACTGCCTGATTTCATTTGTGTAATTTATCAAGGACAGACAAAACTCACTTATTGTGTTAGAAGTAAGAATACTTCTGGCAGAGGTTGGTGGGTGTTGCCTGGGAACTTTCTGGGATGGTGGAAATATTTTGTCTCTTGATCTGGAGGTTGGTTATGTTGAAATAGATACACGTATGTAAAAATTCATGAAGCTATGCGGGTGACATTTATTTGTGTACTTTACACATTTCACTTTAAAAAAATTTTATACCTCAATTTTTAAAAACTGCAAATAAGTAGCATATGCAAGTGAAACAAGAAAATAATAGTGTGCAGTAAAAAAGATATACTATGTGGTTTCTTAATTTATGACACCTCTGTTTTGACTTTCTCAGCCGTTTTTTAATAGGCAAAGCCTTAGGGCATAAACCCTATGTAAATCCCACTTTGCTATCAATAAATTACATAGTTACAGTGTTGTGAATTTACCTGATGTGATTCTCTTTGGGTCTTGGGGTTTCTGCTCAACTGTCCTCCATCTACAGCAGCATCTTCTCTCTGACCTTCCTGGAATAATTTCCATTTCTGGAGCAAACTGCATTCTACAAAATATAAACATGCTCCAGTTCCCTTCCCTATACCTCTAAATCTTCTCCTGTGGCTGGTGTCCTGTGTCTTTTATATTAGAGGCATTTGATGTCACTATTCCTCAGCTATTTTCAATTACCCTGTCACTTCCCTTTCCTCATCCGGCAAGGCTTTCTGTGTGTGGATGATTTAGCAGGACTCAGTAATCAGGTATTTAAAGGGACCAGCTTCTTTTGCAACAAGACAAGTTTTTCTACACAAAATTAAGCCCAGTTAACACCGTGATATGAGTTATGCACAGCCTTGTTCCCATGGTGAATATGTCAGGCAATGATTTATCTGTTGGGGGTAGGCAGGTGTGATGGGAGCATTCTATTCAAGTTATTTAACCATTTTCTTCATCTGTAGAATAGAGAAATAATGAGGGGTAATAGGATTGCTGTGGAAATGATGCCAGTAGATATAAAACACTAAAACAGTTCCTGACAACGGTGAGTACCTTAATGAGAATTCTGATCTGAACCACGATGCTCACTGAGCATGTGCAGAACACATCCATGGAAACCGGCAACAGCAGGAAAATGTCTCTTGTGTAAATAAATGCACCTCACTTGGGAAGGACGAGTCCCAAACAGGAAATGATCTCCTGTTGTTAACAGGCAAAACAGAGAGAATGATTTAAGTTGCATAGAGAGAATTTCTTTAAAGACTGAGATGAATTAATTATTAAAGACATACGTGATGCGTAGGCAGGATAATATCAAGGAGTTTTAAATTATTTACACTTTATTGCTGTCTGTCTGTGGGCATCTGACATGCCTCATCTTCTATTGGGGGATTCTGCAGAACGTTCTTAGCCCAGAATATTTCCTGATAATGCACCTCCCTGAGAAGATCTTGAAGCTTCTTACTCATTTAAAATAATCAGTGTCTTGAATTCCCTATTACCAAGATTCTGCTTTGGGGAATATCTTCTTTCAGGTTGCAGATTGTACCTTCGATTTTAAGATGTGTGAGATGGAAGCACTGTTTGCAAGGGACATGTTAGTTCTGAATGTACAATCAACTCTCTACCATTTCTGAAAATCTTGATATGGTGATAAAAACAATATGAGGAAGGTTTCCCTTTTCAGATGCACCTTACTGCTGCTTCTACTTGTGTTATTTCCTGGTGCCTTGAAGTTCCAAATTGTCCGAATACGCCCATGTACTGTACTGTGGTAATAAAAGTTAACCAACTATTGTGTCTTACCTACACGTCTCCTGGGCCTGATGCATGTGTATGGGAAGGGAACTGAAAAGTTCTCATGGTACCAAGCTGCACAAATATGAGAAGAAGGTGAGTGTTTGTGAACACCTATGAAGAGAATTTTGAAAAGGGATGAGGGCTCAGTGACTAACCTGGGGCTCTTTCTCATCTTTAAGTGTAAGTAGAGAATGAGAGGCATAAAAGTCCTGTGCAAATAAGTTGTCATGGGGTCTCTTGAGCACCCCAGCTTCCCAACCTTGCTCTGCCTCCACCAGGATGACTGATTTTGGGGTCCCAGCAAAGGCCAGGTGTCTTGGATAGGTTATGGAAAAATCCAAAGCATCTATTATTTTTTACATCAATTTTCCCCAGGCGTGCAGAGCCCTGGCTGTAAGAAATAGCCTAAAGCTAGGATTTGGGGTGGATGTGGGGCAGTGGAGGTGGTAGAGAAGGAAACAGGAGGGTTCAAGTGGGTTTCACTTTGACCACTGTCTCCTGGCAGAAAGGTTTCTACTCTAGGAATCTCTATGTCAACATGCTTACCTTGGTTTATATCCTTTGGATTAAGGAGGAAACTGGGAATTGGAGAGAGATGATGAAAAACCCTAATCAGGGGCCATCCATAGCACTTATTTACCTTCTTTTTGTAATCCTACCGTCATCTCTGTGCACCTAACTTCTTGACTTTTGGGTCATCTGCAGTTGGGCTGATTGATTCTCATGGGGTCTTTGGATTATTAGAAGATAAAAGAGGAGGGGGCAGAACCTCTCAGTCCTAATCCTCGGGTATGCCTGGTAAGGCTTGTGAATCCAAACACCATCTTCCTTCCCTTCGGGGGGTTGAACAGCCAGGAAGCAGAAGAGTGGCTCTGTTTGGGCAGGTCTTGGCAATGCTCTGGAGGTGATGTGTCTATTCCCTGGAGTGGGGTGAGGACCAGAGGCTGTTAGCAACACGACGGATTGAGGTGCTCCATCCGAGTTAGTTCTTGTTTTTGTTTCTTTTTTTTGCGGTACGCGGGCCTCTCACTGTTGTGGCCTCTCCCGTTGCGGAGCACAGGCTCCGGACGCGCAGGCTCAGCGGCCATGGCTTACGGGCCCAGTCGCTCCGCGGCATGTGGGATCTTCCCGGACCGGGGCACGAACCCGCGTCCCCTGCATCGGCAGGCGGACACTCAACCAGTGCGCCACCAGGGAAGCCCCGAGTTAGTTCTTACATCTCAGCTGCAGTCTTTTGTTCTGCATTAATTTCCAGGCTCTCGGGGAGATCTTTATTCAAATGAATTAATTCAGAAGAACACCCCCTGATTAATTAGTGTGGGTGATTTTAATGTTCCCCTAAATCAGAGTGGTGGCTCTCACTGTCCTTGTGCCTGCCCACGCTTGACCCCCACAGCGCTGTAACCGGGTCCTGCCATTCCCCACCTTCTCCCTGTACTCTCCTCAGGTTTGGCTTGCATTCCAGATCCTCTGCATTTCTTTTCACAAGGCCTTTGACTGTTTCTAATTCTACATTCCAGACAATTCCTGACCTGCAGCTGTTGCTCTTTATGGGAGCTCTGGATGTGGCCTTGTCAGGATAGAGGCCCTTGGCTCCTGTTGGCCAACAAGCTGGCTGATCCCTTAATGTGACTGAAGGTCTTTTCATTTTTAAACTTCAGTTTCCCCTCCCCTCAGAGACCTTAGGAAGTCTTCTGTATCTTTGCCCTATATTCTCAGATGGCGTGTTAAATCTGTAGAAGTGTTTTCTCTCTAAATCCCAGCCTTTTTCCTTACCCCCTGCTAGGAGAAACCCTTCTTTCTTCAGAAACAGGCCTCCTGGTTGCTTTCCCCAACCCCTTCTTCCTTCCCTTAGTTGCTATCCGCAGCATCCTTGAAGCTTATCTGCAAGTGTGAGGGTGGGTCTTCGGGGAAGGGACAGGCAAGAAGACCCAGGACTGAACAATGACCAGTCCTTGCTTAATGAGTGTGGCCCCAGGAGAAGGGGCTGGGCTAGGTGAGGCGGGAATGCGTCCCTTCCCTGGCTTGTTTCTGTCTTGTCCAAAAACTGCAGCTCTGCATCCCATGACACCCAGGGCAGCACTGTCTTCCCAGACACCAAGTGAGAGTAGCCTTCCTTTACTGTTGGCAGCCATGATGGCTAGTATATGTAGCTTCTTATCATGTGCTGAGCTTGGTACAATATTTTATTTCATCCTTGCTCTCAAGCAATTCTGAGAGGTGGGTCCTATTATTCTCTCCGTTTTACAGATGAGGACACTGAATTCTAATGCAAAGGAAGTGACAGAACTCTGCTTGAACTCAACTCTGCCCCTAGAGCTGGAAGGCTTGCCCTGGCCCCAACATGAGCCCAGTCACTCCTGCTCTGTGACTAACCTGCCAGTGTCCTCTCTGTTGTCAGATTATTTGGGAAGCTGCAGCAACTCTCTCAAGTGGAGGGGACACTGAGTAAATCAACATTGACAGACACGGTCAAAATAGCAGTGTGTTCTGCCCTGTCAGGCTATTCCTTGTTCTCTATGTGAAAACCCTGGCTCCCTGTCACTCTGGGCCATTGTCACTTTGGTGTGACTTGTTTGGGTTCAGTTTTGAGTGTTTTCATTTCTTTTTTTCCCCAGACAGAATCAGATCCAGACTTTCTGCCTCATCCCTTTTTGGAGGCACTCATCCTTTCTCTGTAAGTGATTGACCAGTCGGGGCTGAACCTAGCCAGAGCCCTCTCTTGTTTCTACTCCCCTACTATGCCTGTCCACTGTACTTTCAAAGCCCCTTGGACATACTTTCCCTTCCTATAAGATTGCAACTGACCTTCTGTTGCCTCTCCTAGACCAGCAGTCTCTGGAACATGGTGGACAGCCAATAAGTGTTTGTTGAATGAACGAATGAATTAGGCTTTCAATGTGTCTAGAGAATCATGGCACTCTGACAGAACTGCTGTTATAATCCCCTTGGGAAGGATCCACGTGCTTAATTTCAGGCTAGAAGGATTGTGGCAAGTACATTGTACTGACCTCTGTCTCTTTTGATAGCTTTGGCTTCATCCCAGACCCTTCCCACGCCTGCCAAAGAGAAACTCACACACTAGCTAGGTGAGAGGCAGACTGGTATTGGGCTATTCCTACCCCAGCCCAACATTTCCATTTAGGGGCTCGGAAGTAAGCTGACCATTGTCCTTCTGTTTCAGTAGAGTCAGTGTGACATCATCATGTTCATCCCAAGCCACTGGGCAAGAGCACTTAGGTGGGGCATTGCCTCAGACGCTATATTCTCGTGAGATATAAAACTTCAGTTTCCAACTCTGGAGGGGAGAATAAGGCCTCATCGAGATTGCCTGGCAGAGCACGTTATTTATAAGCCCACCTGGCTTATCACCAATGAGAATGTAATCTTCACTGAGAGAGGCTTTTAAAGATTTCTCTTTAATAGTTGCTTCATCATTTCAGACAGTCTTTAGCTAGGCCTGATCAGACAGTTATTTCTGGCTGGGTACAAATTCCATTTGCAGAATATTGCTTGGCTCTCTGTTCCTTTCCCCTCCATGCTATCCAACCCCTAGCCTGACTTTTCTCTTCTAGAGCCTCCTCTGTCCTTCCCCAAACCACTGGGAGTGATTTACTAAGGGCATTTCCCAGCCAGCTCCCAGACGCTGGCTAGAAAGACCAATTAACGGGAACAGAATGTCCCCAAGTT
The DNA here is from genome assembly GCF_951394435.1 of Stenella coeruleoalba. NCBI lineage: Eukaryota > Metazoa > Chordata > Mammalia > Artiodactyla > Delphinidae > Stenella > Stenella coeruleoalba. The sequence continues at coordinate 56,025,903 of NC_137148.1, forward strand.
ATCACTGGGTCATGGTCCAAAATTCATTTGAGAATCAGCTATTGGAATTAACAATGTGTTTTCTCATAGGTACAATGGTGGTGCTGGGTGGGGGTGGGGGGCAGCTCAAGACATCCTTCTGAAGCCATTTTATCCATAGCAAAGCTGAATTATAATGCAAATTAGGGGTCTAGGAACAGAATATTGGTGTGGTACAGGAGAGGGTATACAGGGGAGTGGGGGAGATAGAAGAAGAAATGGGAGTAGAAGGGGGATTTTTTTCCACCTTCCCTTATTAATACAGTTCTAGTCTTGGGCCATAGTTCATAATAATCAGGTCTTATGCAGGCAGTCTCTTGTGGCCTTAGAGTCAAAAAGGATTAGATTTCAGGGTCTGACCCCTGTTAAACAAACTTATAGTAGCTTGATGTACCAATCAGAATAACATTACTGGCTATCTAGTCCCTGGATAAGCATGTTGCTACCAGTTTCCTCCTTGGTAGCAAATCTGTAAAGGAAGCTAGAGAGCAATCAGAAAGCTACGTGGTAAGCCTCACTTAGATCAGGACATCAGCTGTCACAGGACTGGACAGGACATCTTTAGGTCCCACTATTCTCTCCTCTGGTTACAGCATGCATAATCAAAACTCAGGGCTTTTTTCTTTCACCTTCCCTTTTCTAAGCTTCTGGGTCCTTTGCTAGATACATTCTTGCTCTAACAGTGGTGATTTCTTCAATCAGATTAGAGCCAAATCTGATTTCCCAATAGGACTGATTCTTTAAAGCTGATGTAGTATCACTCTCTCTGTTCTGATCCAACAATTGGGTTTTGTAGTTTAACTAGCAGGAAACAATGTTATCAGAGGTCACTTCAATTTAATGTTTCTAACCCCCTAGCCATGTTCCAACTATATATTCAACTGTAGACAGCATCACTGTTTTATGTATGTATGGGAGGGAGAGGGAGAGGGGAGGGAGAGGGAGAGGGGAGGGCAAAATCAGTCTATCTTTTTTTCATAAAATCCTCAAAATCCAGAAATATTTGCTGCCTCAAATCCTTTTCAGAAGTAGCAGGAATACAAAATAGGACAGAAGACATGAAGAAATATACAGTCATTTACTAACTTTCATCCTTAATTGGAACTTCCTTTTCCTTAGAGCAAGTGATCTCAGCAAGATGTTAGAAAGACAAGTGGACAAATTTTTTAGTAATTTATACTAATGTGTGAATGACTACTAACATCTCTAATAACATCCAAGGAGCTTTTGATCTTTTAAAAAGAGGGTATACAGTGATACGTATGCATCTTTAACCAGTAGAATTTCAGGCAGTATAAGAAGCTATTTCCCATAGAAGAAAACTTTGGGGAGTATTGTGGGGAAGACTTCAGGTTCAGGCTGGTCTTTTGCTTTGGAGTTCAGCTTCCCTCAGCTAGTTATAGCATCTTCTTTTCTTTCTGAACATCAATCTCAGAGATTCATAAGGCTCCAGGGTTTATCACAAAAATTCCCATGGCAGTACTATCAGGACCTCTAGTTGTGGGTGTGAGAGAGGGGCCAGGCTGCTCAGGGGAGAGGGAGGGCAATTGTTGGCACGTTTGTACAATGGGAGACCCCTCTACTGCTTAACTTGACCTTTTATCCACTTCTGTTGCTCAAGTTTCTCATCTCTTTCCAAATGCCCTGTTTCATTTAATGTTTTGGTATTGCTTTTAAAAATGAGCTTGGCACCTTTACAATTCAAGCATTTCCCTGACATTTTCCTGAAATCATTCATGTTTTGTTTCCTCTCCTTCCTTTCTCCTATCTCGCTTAACCTTGCTACCCAGGATCCCACTGTATCAGGATCTTCTTGTTTCCTAGCAACTCAGTTTGATGCTGACTTTACTGGGTTAGCTAGCTTCTGAAGTTCTCCCCCATCTTGGGGAGAACTATTCTACCAGCCATATGAATACCTGCAACACGCCTCACCCTCAGCTTCACGAGCCCCCTGTCCTCTGACCCTCATTGCTGGATACTCAAAGGGGCCCTCGGTGGCTGCTTCTGACCAACAGGGAGATGAACTGAATGGTATCTGTAATGGACGATTTTCTACCATGTACCCCTTAGCCACATCTGGACTAATCCCAAGCTCTGCATCTAGACTAAGAATAGTGGTCCTTGGCTATGGTAGGGCTGGGAGATGCTATAGAACAAGTTTTTGGTTTTGTTTTTTAAAACTTCACATTGATTACTCTCACAATATAAGCATACTGCTTGTGAGAATTGGCCAGAATGACCTCTAGGGCCTCTGCTATCCTTTTGTTCTATGAATCTAGATCTCAAACAAAGCAAATCGGATGGGGAAACCAATGCTAGGGACCATGGGGTATGCTTGGGACGTATTTCACAAGAAACCTTGTCGTCCTCTTTCAAAGGGCAATGGTATTTCCTCATAACTACTCTCCTGCCTTAAAGAGATTCTTTGTCATCAATTTCTAAGAATCCCAGTGACCTAGTTAAACATTCAATGAATTGGCCCCATGAATATGTAAAAAAAATCATTTTATTTGTGCCTGAAGGTTTAAGAAACCAATATTGTCAGTACCAAGAAGCTGAAAAAGTCTCCGTGTATATGGTTACTCTTATCAAATCAAATATCGATGGAGGACCTACTGTATGTGGCACACTGTGCTAGACTAAGGGACATTGCAGTGAAGAAAGGTCCACATCTGCTCTCCTGGATCTTCAGGCAAAAAGAAAATCATGGTACTTTTTCCTGACATGTAGAAGACCAACCTTTCCCAGTGACCCATGCCCTATTTTATCTACTGTAGGTGTATACACAAGTCCTCATCTGATTTCTCCTACTAGATTGTAAACTCCCTGAGGGCACGAGTTGTTTCATTTTGGTGCTTTTCCTTGGAGCCCTGTGCTGTGCTTTCCTGTTGCTTGCCTCATAGCTCTGTGATGTTCTCCTCCCTTGGGTGTAATGGCTGATGCATACTGAGTGCTTACTGAATGCCACACTCCTGTTCATGACCTTGCTTTACCCAAACACCATCTCTAAAGGAAGCTGCTATTATGGGCCCCAATTAACACTGTTCTTACCTTGGGTCTACATAGCCCAGTATGACCTGGCTGCAGCCTCAGCTCTCCTACCTACTGCCACTTCCCCTTGCTCACAACCTCCGCCACCCTGGTCCCTTCCGACTGTTTGGCCACAGCAGCCATGCTCCCACCTTGCTCTTCTCTCTGCCTAGAATGCTCTCCTCCCAGACTGCCATGTGGGCCTCTGCTGACTCAGCCAGATCTCTGACCGATGCTACCTCCTCAGAGAGCTGTTCCCTGACCATCTATTAAGCAACCTCCTCCTCCATTCACTGTCCACTCTCCCTGCCCTACTTTTCTTCATAGCACTTATCATTCCTGACATATTATATATCTGTTGTTTCATTTTTAATATCCACTTGTCAATATCTGAACGCCAATGTCACTTGGGAGGGATTTTGTCTGGTCCAGAGCTAGAGCCACAGCACCTAGCCTGTGCTGGGCATATAGTGGGTCTTCAATAAATATTTGTTAGATAAACGAGTCTCCATTTTACAGATGAGGATATGGAAGCTTAGAAAGATTATTCAAGGCCACACAACTAGGAAATGTCAGAGATGAGATTTCAACCCGTGTCATCTGATGCCAAAGTCCATATTCTTAGCCACTCTGTGTGTGTATTTAACTTTCATTCTTCTCCACCAAGCTCTCAGATTCTCCATGACAAGGACTATTTGTTTTCCATCTTGTAGCCTAAATGCTCAAAGGGTCTCACCCATGGAGGGGGTCAGCTAATGTATGACTGCTTGAGCAGGCAGAGAGAGGCACGTTCCAATGAAGTCACAGTGTAGATAAAGACACGAGGGTCTAAGGAACATATTGGAAATAGCAAAGTACTATTCAGCAGAGTGACAATGCCTGTGAGAGTAGCCAGCTTATCACCAGGGGCAGCTTAGGCAATGTGAAAAATATAATCTGTTGAGTAAGTATAATCATTGCACATCCCCTTGTAGCAGCTGGAGCCATTGTCCCATACCTTGCTCACGGTGCACACGCAGGTTTAAATGCCTGAAATGCTTTGCTAATCTCCCAAAGACTTCATTACGATGCACTGGAGCCATGGTAAAAAATGCACTAGTCTTTAAAACAAGGACAGATGGCAAATTGATAACGCTATAAAATGGCCACAAGACTTAACACTGGTTCTGAATGTCTGCCAGACGACAGGTGCGATGTTAACGTTTACTGAGAGAGTTGGACGTAAATGATCCCAGTGAATCTGGGGTGCCTGTCCAACAACTGATTTATTTTGTTACTTAACTGCAGAACTCTGGGCTCTCAAGGGTAAATAATAGTCTGGTAGAAAGCAGTGGTAGAATAACCAATTGTCCTGTTTTTCAGAGCTGGTCCCCTTCTTCCTCATAACATGTTGGTTTCTTTGCACAGCTCTCGTGCTTTCCTCAGCAGGCGAAGCAGGAAGGAGGTGCAATCAGAACCCTCCCTTGGGGTTGGCCCATGTGAGCCAAGACAGATCCTCCCAGCTGGCTGGCTAGAGGGGTGTCCACCATTGTGTGCTACCATCAGGATAGTGTGGAGTGAGATGAACATCTCCTTTTCCACCATGGAGATTTGGTCACTCACGATGCATCCCTTTTCTAGGGTCCTTCTCTCCCACCCATTTTATATACCCTCTTCCGTCATCACTCATCATATCATCCTACCCTTCTCCCATTAGCTCTGCATCAAAGAAAATGTGCTGCCCGACTGGCAGGTATTATACCGGGAAAGCAATGTTTCAAAGCTTAACTGCTTGTCTCTTGAAAGGTGCTTTCTAAATTAAATTGGTGTGTTTCCCAGCCTCTTGAACACCTTTTCTTTCTGTGGGAAGATGGAGCCAGTCTCCTGCTGTGAGATTACAAAGATGGAAGCATCCATCTCCTTGTTGCTCGTCCAGAACCTCCTCAGAGCCCTGACCGCCCCCTCTAAAGTCTGCTGAATGGCAAGAGGCAGGAGACATTGGCTCTGACACCAGAGGCCACTGCGAGCACTGCTAGGCCTGCGCTGAGAGGGATGTTCTTTCCTTTATGGCTTGTACTTTGTTCGTCATATTTAAGAAATAATTCTCTATGCTGAGTTTGTAGGACTTTCTCCTCTATTGTCTTCTAAAAATCTCTTCATTGTACCATGTGCATTTAAGTCTTTAACCCACGTGGAGTTGATTTCTGTGTATGGTATGAGGTAGGGATCAGATTTCATCTTTCTATATGAAAAACTGTCTAACCTCCTTTTATTATATAGCTCATCTTTTCCTTACTAACATGTAATGCCTGTTGTTATAAATCCAGTTTCCATATATACATGAGCCTGTTTTTGAGGATCTCTGGTCCGTCCCAGCCATCTGTTTGTCTATTTCTACACCTATACTACACTGTCTTAATGTCTGTACCTTTATAATAAATCTTTCTAGGGGTTAGTATCCCCCTGCCCCACCTTGTTCTTCTTCAGAAGCATTATTCTTTGTTCTTTGAATATGAACACACACACACACACAAGTCAGCTTGCTGAGTTCCATGAAAAACCCAGTTGGGAGTTTGATTGGACTTGCATTAGTTTTATAGATACATTTTTTGAGAGAATGAACATCTTCATTATATTGAGTCTTTCTATCCAATAACATGGAATACTGCTTCCTTTATTTAGCTCTTTCTTGTCTTTCAGTAAATTTTTATAATTATAATTTTTTTCCAAAAAGGCATACATTGTACATCTGTATTTAAATGTCTTTTTTTTTTTTTTTTTTTTTTTTTTTTTGCGGTACGCGGGCCTCTCACTGTTGTGGTCTCTCCCGCTGCGGAGCACAGGCTCTGGATGCGCAGGCTCAGCGGCCATGGCTCACGGGCCCAGCCGCTCCACGGCATGTGGGATCTTCCCAGACCGGGGCACAAACCCGTGTCCCCTGCATCGGCAGGCAGACTCTCAACTACTGTGCCACCAGGGAAGCCCTAAATGTCTTTTTAGAAATTCTTTTGTTGTTGCTGTTATTGTAACATCTTTCAATAACTGACATTTTTTATTTTGTCTAATATATAGAAATGTCACTGATATTTTAATATTGATTTTGTATATAGCAACCTTGCTACTAATTCTAATAATTTATCTACATACTCTCAGGATTTCTTTGTGAACAATCATAGCACCTACAAATAGTGACAGTTAAATATTCTTTTCAAATCCTTATACTTTATTTTTCTTTTCCATCTGTATGGATAAGATCTCTAGTCCAATGTTGAAAAGGAGTAGTGAAAGCAGATCTTCATGACCGTAAGCATTCTACCATTAAGTATGTTGTTTACTGTAAATTATGTTTAGGAAGTTTCTTTTTATTCCAAGTTTAACAAGAGTTATATTTCTTTTTAAAGCTGAATGGATGTTATATTTTATCGAATGCTCTTTCTGCAACTCCCATGATTGTCTTATGTGTTTACTCATAATTTATTAATATGATGGATTACATTAACCAACTTTTTAAACCAATCATATAATCTTGGGACATACCCAACTTGGTCATGATGTTTTATCTTTCTTTACACATTGTTGAATTCACTTTGTTAATATTTTGCTTAGGATTTTTGCATCTACTTTTATCAGTTCTACTGGCCTGTTAGCTTCCTTTTTCTTTCCTTGTCTAGGTATGTTATCATGGATATTCTAGACTCATATTCTAGACTCATAGAATGAATTGGGCATGTCCTCTTTTTTTTTAATGTTTTCTTTTACATCTTTATTAAGGTATAATTTATATGTAGTAACATTCACCTTTTTAAAGTGTTCAGTTTGATCAGTTTTGGAAAAATGCACACATTTAGCAACTGTCATAATGAACTTTTAAAATATTTATATTGCCCTGAAAAAATTGTAGATAGTATATACTTGTATCTCCCTTTCTTATCCAGTGTGTCAATCTGTCTTTTGACTGGAGTGTTAGTACTTTCACATTAATTTAATAATTAACATGTTTGGATACAGATGTGCCTTTTTGTTATTTGTTTCCTATTTGTCTCCTTTCTCTTTTGTTCTTCTGTGGCTGCAAGAACCTTAATTGTAGTTGCTGCGCTACACTTGGGGACACTTGCTAGAGCAGATTAAGAAGGCCTCAGACATATGGCCTAAGGTCAGTAGCTTTTGTGAATGTGTTCTTTTCTATTCTGATCACAAAAGATTAGAAAGAGTTTGTATTTATATGAAATGGACAATAAATATTCATTTTCAGTTTTGCCCTAGGGTTATGTTAACTTCCCCACTTTCTGTCATAATATATTCCAAGGAGATCTGGACTGTCTAGACATCCTGTGGAACATTACATTAATCTATTACTGATTAGGAAAAATAAGCAAGAGAAGGTAGTGCACTGAAGTCCATTTAAAACCCATGGGGTCCAGAAAGTGGGAGAAAAACCCTAGACAATTCGGGAACCTGACACTTCAGTAAAGTTTTTAGGGTGTAGTGGTCAGGGATGTGCTAGGATATCTCCATCAAAGTAAAAGAAAAAGGATAGCATTTTGCATCCCCTATCCCAAAGAAGGAAGCACAGTGCCTGGTAGGCCGCTTGGGTTCCAGAGACAACCCATTCCACACCTAGGAATGTTGCCCTGGCCTGAACACCTAGTGACACGGAAGGCTGCCAGCTTTGAGTGGGGTCCAGAGTAAGAAAGAGCTCTGCAGCAAGTCCAGGCTGTGGTGTAGGCAGTCCTGCTATGTGGGTCATACAGTCTAACAGGCCCTATGGTGTTGGAGGTGTCAGTGGTGGGAAAAGATGCAGTGTGGAATTTATGGCAAGCCTCTGTGAAAGAATGGCAACACAGGCCTCTGAGGTTCTGGAGCAAGGTCATGACATTTACAGCAGAGAAATATACACCTTTTGAAAAACTGCTCTTGGCATGATATTGGGCCCTGGTAGAGATAGAATGCTTGGTTATCTGGAGAACCAAATGACCTGGGACTATCCATTCTGTTCTGGGGTCTATCAGGTCTGTCAAATCATAAAGTTAGACAAGCCCAGTATCGGTCTATAATAAAACGGAAATGTTCTAGGTTCAAACCTAAGCAGAACAGAGAGCACAGATAACTGCATGGGCAGGTCACCCATACTTCCATGTCACTCACTGTAGTTGCAGCAACACCCATCTCCCAGCTCATGCCTGTGGCTGTAGGGAAGATCTCATATGATTAGCTGAGGGAGGAGGTAAAAGCCTGAACTTGTTATCCAGTTGAGTTGACTCAGTGTGTGGAAGCCAGCTGAAAACAGATAGTGCTGCATTATATCCACATTCATGGGTGACCTTGAGAGACAGTGAAAAGGGAAAATCTTCCCAGTAGGCAGAACGGCAAGTGACACAACTGGTCATTCACTTTGAATGGAAAGAGAAGTAACACGAGGTAAGAATATATGTGCAGATTCCTAGACAGTGTCCAATGGCCTGGGTGGTTGGTCTGGGGCCTGGATGGTAAACAGGAAGATCAGTGACAAGGCTGTGTCAATCGAGTAGAGGCTTGTACATGGACACATGGGAGTGGGAACAATGTGAGATTTAACACGCACTAGAAAACATCCAACAGAAGAGCCGTTGAATAATAAAGTAAACGGAATGTTCCAGTTAGTTGACATTAGCCAACCTTCATCATTGCCAACCCAGAACTGGAGTGATGGGCACATGAACAGTTGCTTATATGGATGTTCTCTCACCACAATATAATTAAGCTAGAAATCAACAACAAAAAAGATATATCTATAAAACCCCTCAATTATTTGGAGAGTTAACAATAGATTTTCTAAATAATCCATGAAACAAAGAGGAAATCATGAGAGAAATTAGAAAATATTTTGAAATGAATGGAAATGGGAGCACAACATGTCAAAATTTGTGAGATGCAGCTATAGAAATTTTGGGGATTTATGGCATTAAATGCTTACATTAGAGAACAAAAAAGATATAAAGTCAATGATCTAAACTTTTACCTAAAAAGCTAGGAAAAAAAGAGCAAATTAAACCAAAATAAGCAAAATATAAAAACATAAAGATGAGTGAAAATCAGTATAACAATAAGCCTACAAATAATTGGCAAAATGAACAAAACCAACAGTTGTTTCTTTGAAAAAGATTTTTTTTTGAAATTGATGAATCCAGAGCAAAATGGACCAAGAAAAAAAGAGAGAAAACACAGATTATACCAGGAATGAGAGAAGACATCACTACAGCATCTATAGATGAGAGAAGGAATGAGAGAAGACATCACTACAGCATCTATAGATGAGAGAAGGAATGAGAGAAGACATCACTACAGTATCTATAGATGAGAGAAGGAATGAGAGAAGACATCACTACAGCATCTATAGATGAGAGAAAGAATGAGAGAAGACATCACTACAGCATCCATAGATATTGAAAAGATAATGAGATATTATGAATTCATTTTAATGCTAATAAATGTGGTAATTTAGATGAACTAGATAAATTTATTGAAAGATATAACTCAGCAAAACTAACACAAGAAATATAAAATCTGAATAGCTACATATCTGTTAAGGAAATTGAATTAATAATAAAATACTTTCACACAAATCTCCAGGCTGCATGGTTTCACTGGTGAGTTCTGTTCAACATTTTTAAGTAGGAAGTAAGATCAATCCTATAAAATCTTTCAGAATAGAGAGAAAAGTGGGATGCTTCACAACTGATTTTATGAGTTCAGCATAATCCTGTTGCCAAAAGCTGACAAGACATCAAAACAAACATGCAAACAAACAAACCAAAAAGCCAGACCCATATCCCTCCTATAACTAGATGTAAAAATCCTTAACAATATTATCAGTTGAATCAAACAAGATACAAAGAGGATACTTACATCAAGACAAAGTGGGAGATTGTTTTAGGAAGGCACGTTTGGTTTAATATTAGGAAATCAATAAAAGTAAGTAAGAACATTAACAGAACCAAGGAGAAAATTATGATTAGCTCAACAGATGCAAAAAAAGCATTTGACAAAATTCCAACATTTATTCATGACAAAAGTAGAAGCTCTCAACAAATTTGCCATCAAGGGAAACTTCCTCAACCTGATAACAGCTATCTACAAAATAATTAGCTAACATCATGTAATAAAACTAAAATATTGAATTGAAAACAAGTCAAGGATAGGATATGTGTTCTCACAATTTGTATTCAGCATTGTATTGGAAATCTTAGGCAGGGCTAAAAAGAAAGATTTAAAAAAGACAGAAGGATTGGAAAGGAGAAGTAAAACGTTTATTCACAGATGAGATATAGCTGTCTACACAGATAATCTGATTTCAAAGGAATCTACCAAAAACTATTAAAACTAATAAGTGAATTTAGTAAGGACATAGGATACAAAGTCAGTGTCTAAAGATAATTTGTATTTCTACATACTAGAAATAAAAGTTAGAAAATGAAATGTAAAAGTCTACCTTTACATTTACAATAGCATTGTAAAGTACAAAATACTGAGGAATACACTTATCAGAAGATGTGCAAGACTCCTAAACTGAAAGCTATAAACTACAAAACATTGCTAAAATGAAGAAGACATAAATAAATGGAGAGATATACTGTGTTCGTGAATGAGACAGTCCAATATTGTTAAAATGTTATTTCTCCCCCCTTTAATCCAGAAAATTCAACGTAATCCCAACTAAAATCTCAGCAGCCTTTTTTACTGGTAGAAATTGTTAAGCCAGTACCAAAATTTAGAGAAAAATAAAAAGGAACAAGAATAGTGAAAACAATCTTGAAAAAAACAACAAAGTTGGAAAACTAACGTTCCCTACTTTCAAGAGTAAATATAGGGACTTCCCTGGTGGTGCAGTGGTTAAGAATCCGCCTGCCATTGCAGGGGACAAGGGTTCGAGCCCTGGTCTGGGAAGATCCCGCATGCTGCGGAGCAACTAAGCCTGTGCGCCACAACTACCGAGCTTGCGCTCTAGAGCCTGTGAGCCTGAAGCCCGCGTGCCTAGAGCCTGTGCTCCAAAACAAGAGAAGCCACCACAATGAGAAGCCCGCACACCGCAACGTAGAGTAGCCCCTGCTCGCTGCAACTAGAGAAAACCTGCGTGCAGCAACGAAGACCCAACGCAGCCAAAAATATATACATTAATTAATTTTTAAAAAAGAGTAAATATAAAGCAGTAGTAATTAGAAGAGTTGGTATTGACATAATGATGGACAAACAGATCAGTGGTATAGAATTCAGATTCCAGATATAGATATAGTCAATTGGTTTTTGTTTTGTTTTTTATTAAAAGCAACATCACAATTCAATGGGGAAAGGAAAGCCTTTTCTACAAATGATGCTGGAATAGCTAGATAACTGTACAGCAAAAAATGAACCTCAACTACTACTTTACACCACATGCTAGAATTAAGTCGAGATGGATCATAGACCTAAATGTAAAGGCTAAAGTTATGAAGCATCTTAAAGAAACTTAGGAGAATATCTTCATGAGCTTCGGATAGGCAAAGATTTTTTTAGACAGGACACAGTAAGCACTAACCACAAAAATAATTATAAATTTGACTTAATCAACATTAAAAACTTCTGCTCAGCTTTCTCCTAGTCTGAGGCCTACTTAAAAAAAAGTTGTAATCAGAATATTTTAAAACTTCTTAAAATCAATAATAAGAAAACAAACAAACCAATACAGAAATTGACCAAGGAGTTGAACAGACGCTACATAACGGAAGATATGCAAATGATCGGCACGCACATGGAAATATGCTGGATATTACTGGCCATCAAAGACATGCAAATTAAAACCACAGTGAGATTCCATTTCAAACCCACTAAGATGGCTAAAATTTAAAAGATCAGGGCTTCCCTGGTGGCGCAGTGGTTGAGAGTCCGCCTGTCAATGCAGGGGACACGGGTTTGTGCCTCGGTCCAGGAAGACCACATGCCGCGGAGCGGCTGGGCCCGTGAGCCATGGCCGCTGAGCCTGCACGTCTGGAGCCTGTGCTCCGCAGCGGGAGAGGCCACAGCAGTGAGAGGCCCGCGTACCGCAAAAAAAAAAAAAAAAAGATCAACAATACCAAATATTAGTGAGAATGTATATTGCTGATACAATCCTTTCAGAAAATTGGCTTTTTTTCATCAAGTTAAACATATATCTGTCCTATGACCCAGAAATTCCATTCCTAGCTATTTACCCAGAAAAATGAAAACATATGTTCACAAAAACAATTGTATAAGAATATTTATAGCTGCTTTAGTCATGATTACCAAAATCTGGAAACAACTCCAATGTCTACCACCAGGAGAATAGACAAACAAATTGTGGTACATTCATAAATGGAATCTGCTTAGCAACAAAAAGAAATAAATTACTGAAACCTGCAAGAAGATGGCTGAATCTCAAAAGTATTAAGTGGAACAAGAGAAGTCAGACATCACAGAGTACAAACTGTACTATGATTCCATTTATATAAAGTCCAAGCTAATCTATGGTGATAGAAATCCAAACAGCAGTTGTCTCTGGGAAGGACTGGGGGATTGACTGGGAAGGGACATTAAGGAACATTTTGGGGTAATAGAAATGTTCTCAATCTTGATGAGGGTTTAGATTAATTGGGTATACACATCTGTCAAAACTCATCCTATACTTAATGCCTGTGCATTTCTCTTTATGTAAATTATAGCTAAATTTTTTAAAAGAAAAGAACAAGAAAATACTGAGTATCTGCTATTCTCTGGCATTGTTCCAGGGATACAGCTGTAAACAAACTGACAAAAATGTTCCTGCCCTCGTGAAGGTTAATTCTAGATTACACATCGGATGTATCAATAAAATGCTGATGTGCTAAATTGAACCTCTGCAATCACAGATTTCCCCCTGCCTGTAGAAAATGGCTTAGGGTGTCACACCTCCTTACCCCTTCCCATTAATCATCTTGCTGCCCTGATGGTAGATGCTCTCAAGATGTGGAGATAGGCCAGTCCACCTGGTTGGGAAGTGGTGTGTTGGCATTTGATATTTCCTATAGACCAAGATGTGTTAACTGAACTGAAAATGAGCCGTGGAAGAAAACCCCTCTGGGCCATATTTCATTTCCACATAAAGCAGGATTCATTCAATTACATGCTTTGAATGGGATTTGTGGGGACAGGCTTGGTTTGGGCAGATGGTGCAGGGGAGGCAGCAACGAGGTTGCTACAGAGCCTGTGATCTTATCAATCTGCAGAGGCTGGGCCCTAGGCTCATCTATTAAAGGCATGCTTTACAAAGCACATGGGACAGACTTGAAGGGGCACAGGAGCATAGACCTCCTGCTAGGACAAAGTTTAAACCCAGGCAGCGTCCAGCAACTCCAGACATCCTAGGGACTTTCAGCCTTTTGTGAGTAGTTAGACCCTTTGTTTTCCCTTTCTAAACCTGTCTTGGGGCTGAGAAGGTAAGAAGTTGACAGGAGAAGGTAAAAAGTAGCTATGAGGACATCTCTTTCTCTGTTCTAGTCCTCCCCAGGAAGCTACTCAATCATATACTATTCTAGGGCCAGGGTTCCAAGGTGTCGTATGAATTTGCATCTTGGGCTGGAAGGTGCTGAGATGGGAGTGAGTGGGAAGTTGCTAGTAGAAATGAACAAGTTGACTTTCAAGGTTCTTTCTAGATCTCTTAACTGTGATGGTGTTGGATGCCTTCTTCTTCTACTGAGAATTTGACAAATTTTTTATCATTGCTAATATTTACATAATGATTTATATTTTATAAAGCACATTTCTTATAATAATCACAGCTAGCTTTATTGATATGTGTGTGTGTGTGTGTGTGTGTGTGTGTGCGCCTGAGTATCTTACTCAGGTTCCCCTAAATGCAGACTCTGAGAAAAGAATTGAAGTGCAAGTTTTTTTTTGAAGTATAGTTGATTTACAATATTATATTAGTTTCAAGTGTACAGCATAGTGATTCAGTATTTTTATAGATTATACTCCATTAAAAGTTGTTACAAGCACAGGGAACTCTACTCAATACTCTGTAATGGCCTATATGGGAAAAGAATCTAAAAACGAGTGGATATATATATATGTATATATATATATATATATATATATATATATATGTATAACTGATTCACTTTGCTGTACATCTGAAACTAACACAACATTGTAACTCAACTATACTCTAATAAAAATTTTGAAAGAAAGTTGTTACAGGATAATGGCTATAATTCCTTGTGCCATACAGAATATCCCTGTTGCTTATCTATCTTATACATAGTAGTTTGTATCTCTTAATCCCATACCCTTAATTTGCCCCACCCCCCTTCCTTCTCCCCATTGGTAACCACTGGTTTGTTTTCTATATCTGAGTCTGTTTCTGTTTTGCATATACATTCATTTGTATTATTTTTTAGATTCCATATATGTCACATCATATAGTATTTGTCCTTCTCTGATTTATTTTACTAAGTATAATGTTCTCTAGGTCCATCCTCATGCTGCAAGTGGCAGAATGTCATTCTTTTTATGGCTGAGTAATATTCCATTGTCTATATATACCACATCTTTTTATCCATTTGTCTGTTGATGGGAAGTGAGAGTATTCTATATCAATATTTGGGAGATGGAGGAAAAACTGGTAGGAGAGTAGGGAAGTAAGACAGGGAGGAAAAGTCAGCCAATAAAAGGTACATTTTGTTGGCCAGGTACCACTAGGGGAACATGAGACAATAGCCTGAGTTGCCCTACTTGAGAGGGAAGGTTACTGGCTTGCTTATACAGCTACCATTAGACATTGGTTGAGGGTTGTTCCTTGGAGGAACATTCATTCCCTGGCACATTGGTCCCTGGCACGCTGGACAGCAACTCTGGTCCAGCTGCAAGAAAAATCCCTCAGAAAAGAAATGCAGATGTTGGCAGTTGGAAAGTTGAAGGTGGAGCTGGTGTTCTCTGGAGTGTAAGGAAGGTGGGTCACCAATAGCATCTGCTACACAGCACTGTGCTAAATGCTTCTTAAGCATTTTTGACTGAACACTCACAACTCTATGACTTGGTACCATGGCCTTCATTTTAAAGAGAGGCAACTGAGACTCAGAGAGGTTCAGTAGCTTCATCAGGTTGAATTACTGATGGAGAGTTGGCTCTTCTGACTCCAGAACTCATTCTTACTATGCTATTCTGTTTTGTGTTTCTTAATTGCTTTAACTGCATAATAAACAAGAGGCATTTTTCTTACTTCATTTTATAAATAAGGAAACAAAGCCTCACTGGCATCAAACAACTTGCCCAATCGAACAAATTAGACCTCTAGTCTTTGAAGACAGAACTATCAGAGAGGACATAGAATGCGTTCAGTATAAAAAAAAATTAAGTGAAGTCCAAGATCAAGTGTCTAGAAGGAGATATTTTGGTCAAATTTGATCACAATAAGCCAACACTTTTATGGGCTTGAATCCAGTTAACATTCCTGGAGATGTCTGAGCCACAGCTGCATAGATAGCAGATGGGAAGATCTTTTTCTGCATATAGAAGCTCAACCTGCAGGGGTAAGAATTCTGACAGGACCAAAGGAAATCTTGAGATACCGTAGGTATAGAACTTACTCCCCTAAAATGGCCCAAGGAAGGCCTCAACCATGGCTTGAACTCTTCCATATAACCAATGGGGAACTAATTCAGTTCTCCAAACTTCTGTGCCACTGGAGGTTGGCCATTGGTCTTTCATCCAGATATCTGTCTTCCCACCTCTGTGGGGAGATGTGCGAACCACGGAGGTGTGCTGCTGCTCAGATATCCTTTCAAGAGAACTTGCTGCAAAGATGGTACCTGGAGGATATCTTCCAGATGCTGCAAATTCAGGTCTCCAGCAGAGCTCCCACTGAGGCCATGTTCTCCCTGGTTTGACATCTGCCAGGACTGAGCATAGCAGGGACTCTAGAGCCATGCCATTCCTGTTCAACACGAGACTCCTATTATGGGAAATCTTTGCTCTGGGGCTCCCTGTCTGCCTAGCTGAGACCTTCTCAGATCTGCCCTGCAGTCAGGGGTTCTCCTGCCTGTCCTCCTTTCTTACCTCTCTCCTTTTACCTGCATGTTCTGAAGGCAATTCCCACCTACCCCCGCTTCTTCTTCACAAGCATTTTCCCAACAAATCTCTAGCACATCTAATTCCATCTTGGTGTCCACTCTTGGAGGACTCAAACTTATATAGTTGGTACATAGAGTGGAGTTTGGGAACTAGCTTATTCACCACACAGATGGCAAAGAGAATGCCAGCCCAAGAGAAATTTGGGGCCTGGATAGTCCCTGGAGTAAAATGGTGTGGCTCAGATGCTGAAGATTTGGGTGGGACCTGGAAGAATGTACCAATGAAGGAGATCACCTTTGCCAATACAGTGGTTCAGACATTTGAAATATATGAGGGAACGATAACTACAACGACACTCATTACTATATTGTATTGACACCCTGTAGAGGGATCATTTGAAACTAAGGGCCATTAACAACAATTCAGGACTACGTGTGAGAGCCAGACAGCCTCTTTGGACAATTAAAAAGAGTCTCTTATCCCCTGCAGTGGAATAATGATCATAGGTGAAGAGAAGACTCAGAATCTAATAGTTTCTCAGAGCTCCAGAGACATTTAAATGATCAACCAAAACAGGGCTGTTATGCTAAGGTCAAGGCCCTGGCTGGGAAAACCTTGGACCCTGAAACTTTGCATAAGGACATCTTAGTGGATGCCCCCAAGACTTTTAGCTATGTAGACTCCCCTGAACCTTTAAAAATTGCTAAGGCAGCCCAGCCCTGTCTATTAAGAGATGTACTTTCCAGTTTCTTGGGACACAGACAAAATCCCACCCTGGGTAATCCCACCCTGGGGAAAATTCATGGCTAAAGTGGCTCTTAGAAGCCTAAAGAATGTAATGGGTAACACTGAGCAAAGTGGACATTCCTGAATTGCTCTGGCAGATGGTAGAGAAAGGAATTAAAAGACCCAGGGAGGAGAGAATGCTGGAATCAATATTATATGTGACATCAGAAGGACTGGATTGCTTAGGAGAGTCCAGAGGACACACCATTCATCAGGCCATCAGGAATACTCTGTGAAGTTCAGTGGTGGCAGGGGTGAGCTGGGCTTATTGATAGCAATGGGAAAATGGAACCTGGAAGTAATAGAGGCCAGGTGGCAGCACTAAACCACTGGAAGCTAGGGGACTGCAATTGCCATAATGACTGGCAATGTCAGAGGGGCAGCCAAGGGGGCTTGGCCACAGGGAATTGTGGAGATGGTCAGTGGAATATGGCCAAATAGATGAGAAGCCAAGAATACTGCTTAATAACAATCAGAAGAAGATAAGAATAGAGGAGAAGGAGATTGAAGACAGTTACCATGATATAAGGTCATGATCACTTGCTCAATTACTAGTCTTGAGCCAGTATTCTGATCTGGGATCCATTGACTGAAGAGGTGGCCAGATCTCCAGGAGAAACACCACAGAAACTATATGCTAAAATGACTCCCTTCCTCAAAAATACCTATGGCCATTTACTTGGGTGACTGTACACTGGAAAAGAGGAATACCCAAACATTTCAATAAGTGTTGGACATAGAGACTGAGTTAAAATTGACATTCAAAGACCCAAAATGTTATTATAACCCCCTAATGAATGGAGACCAGTTTAGTCTGGTTTACAGTGGGTTCAAATGTCCATAGACCCGTACTTGGCAATTGGAATAACCCTTATTTTAACCCTTGCCCTGTGGGTAAGAGCTTGCATAGTGAGAAGGTCAAGGGGAAGCCTCCAAAGTTAGTAAAAACACTCTCACATCCAGAGGTTTTGTTTGGGGTTTTTTTTTTTTTTTGGAAGGAGATGGATGGTGGAGATTAGTACCACCATTTAAGATCTATGGGATGCAGGGATGGTGGTTCTTATCGCATTTCCATCTAATTTACCAGTCTGAACCCTACAGATACAAGGTAGATCATGGAGAATGGCTGTAGACTACCACAAGCTCAACCAAGTAGTAGCCCTGATTACAGTGCTATCTCAGACACAGTATCTTTGCTACAGCTGATTAATAAGGTCTCAGGTAGATGGCTATTGACTTGGCACCTGCATCCTTTCTGCTCCAGTCAAGAAACCGAAAGATCAGAAACAGTTTGCATTCACATTGAACAAACAACAATATTTATTGAGTTTGGCCCAGGGCTATGTTAAACATTCCCCCTCACTGTCATAATATAATCTGAATAGATCTGAAGCATCTAGAAACCAAGAGGGTGAAAGCAAGAATAGCTCCACTTGCCATCACTCTCAGTGACCCACACGGGGGCTTTGCACTTCCCATCCCCATAATTCTGGGATTTGCAAGGTTAGAGGTTCTAGTCTCCAGAGAGGATACATTTTTGTCAGAGGATACATCGTGTATCCCATTGTACTACAAGCTATGGTTTACGCCTGAGCATTTTGGACGTCTAGTGTCCAAGGATCAGCCGGTGAGAAGAGGAGTCATCATTGTGGCAGGGGTAATTGTCCTTGGTAATTTTGGCAGAGGAGGAAGGGCTACTCTGACACAATAGGGACAGAGAGGAGTATGTGTGAAATGCAGTAGAGCCAATTGGGCACCTTTTAGGAGTCTTTGCTCAGTGATGCTGGGGGCTCAGACCCTTTAGGAATGAGAGATTGGGGTCTACCATTGGGTAAGCGATCAAGACCTGCCCAGGCGACACTGAAGGTGAGGGGGGATTAGAAGGGATAGTGGAGGATGGAGGCAATGACCAACTGCAGAGATGGGGCTATAGTTTACCCAACTAACCTCTTCTAATTTTCTCCTCTAGAGGAGATGCCAGTGGGAAGTGGGGAGATGCTGCTTGCTGAACACGTGTAGAAAAATGGAACTGTGTGGACATGGCAGCCATGGAAGTCTCCCTTCAAGAGGAGTTGCTCTAAGGAGAGTAGTTCATGGGCAGCTTCCTGCTGTGCGCCTTTGGATCTAACGCAGCATTCGCGCTGAGGCCTTGCTTTCTAAAGGTTGCATTTACCCAGTGGCCAAGCACGGTAAGGAGACCAGAGCCATTGTTGCCCAATATGGGACTCCTCTAATGGACAATCTTTCCACCAGGGCTCCCTATTGACCTGGCTGGGGCTTTATCAGAGTTTCACTGCAGTCTAAACCTCCTCCTACCCACTTCTCCTTTTTCCCTTCCTCTTAAACAGCTATCAGCCCTGCCTAGGGGTCTGAAGGCTCTCCCTGCTCAGTTCTGCTCCCTCCCCCCGAGCAATGTTCACAAACATTTCCCTTCTGTGTGTTTTATTCTGGTTGGCATCTGCTTCTCCAAGAGGCACAGGAAGCCTCGGAAAATGGTAAATAAAATACCTCTACTAAAAAATTGAAAAAATTATACCATCTACTGCTGGATGGAGGAGTGATTGGGAAAGCATTCAGATATCCATTTTCTGGACATTTTTAGAAATTCAAGGAAACAGGAGTAACTGTCAAAGAGAAAATCTTTATTCCAGAGCTATTTTCGAGTGTCTCCATAATTCCAAGTTCTGTTAACTTGTGTGAAAGCTCTTATACTTGTCAGGTCAAATTCTTGTTCTCTGCCATGATTGGGATGTTTCCCTGCCAAGTGGCAAAGGCCAATAATTGAACTTGTGGTCCTGAATCTTGATTGGAAGGGGATTGGCCCAAATCTTATCTCTCCCCAGCCTCTCTGAGATCACCAAGGGCGGCACTCCTCCTGACTTCCAGAGGGAGTCGTGGAAAAGCATTAACACGTTGCACTTTAGAGCTTGTCTTGAGGGGCTGAGAGCATGTCCTCACCCATCTTCTTGTTACCAGTCGTGTGTCTGCCAGGTCAAGGAGAGTCTCTGCTAGTACCTCTTTTTTCAAGCAATTGGATGGTTTGCCACTTCCACCCCATCATGTGCTTAAAAGTAAGATATAATTGTACACTGAAGAGTTGAAACTAGAGCTAAGCCGAAAAAGTGACATTCCCTGCCTTTGGTAGAAGAAATAGAAGCAATGCCATATGGGAAGTTGTTGAGAAAAAACTGAGGCTAAAAATAGGTCAGAAAGAGAAGCAGACTCTCGCTCTGTGATTGTAAAAGAAGCAGCAGGTCCTCTGCCTACAACAGGCCGTTTCTCATGTCTGTATTTTTTTTAACAACAGGCTTGAAGCTACCGAAAAAATTTTCACCACCCTCATTTTTCTCCTCCCAAATCAATAAATGAAACAAGAAAATATCCATGACTCAGTTGAATCAAATGCTCTGTCAAAACCTGAGTCATTCCACGAATGAAGGAAACGAGAATGGATGAAAACGGCCTTCGTTCCAATGATAACGGCTGCAATGGCCGAGCGTGTGCAATGTTCCAGGGGCTTTCCATAGCTGCTCTCACCCCCAAGGACACTACCAGGTGAGTATAATTTCCCCCACTGTGCAGAGGGGATCACCAGACTCAAAGATGTCAGGGAATGTTCCCAGGTCATGAAGCTTGGACAAGGCAGAGTCCAGGCAGGTGTGTTTCCAAAGCTGGTCCATCCTCTCACCTTTTCATCTTCAGGTGAGTGAAAGATAGAGGAGGGGCAGGGAGACGCTGGGGGGAAATCATCTGCAGACCAGTGGCAATCCTTGTAGTGAAAGGAAATCAAACCAAATCATGAGTTTTACAGTAGTTGGCAAAAATGAGAGTCACACTGATAACATTAGGGATACTGTAAGATCTGGGGAATAGTCTTGGCAGGGAGCATTTAAAGGGCAAGCAGGTAATTCTTCCTCTTCTGAACTCCTTTGCACTCCATTTGAGCATGTCATCTGGCCCATATTAGAGCTCAATAGGTATTTTGAGCGAATAAATAAATAAATTTGTACCTCTATCAAAATAGCATTGACTTTTTGCCTTGTATTATAGGTATTTCTACATGCTTTAACTCTTCCCTGCTGGGCAGTCAGTATCTTTGTATCGATATAGACTCTTACATTTATATAGCACTTTATAGGCAGATTTTGTGTACATCATTTTATTCAGAGCGATTCTATGAGGTTCGAAAGACAAGCATTCTTTTCTTCATTTTGAAGACTTTGAAGCTCAGAGTGGTTAAGTGATTTGCCCAAAATCATATACCTAGCAGGGAAAGCTTGAACTTGAATTAAGGATTTCTAACTTCACATCTGTTTTCTTTCAAACATGCCAAGTCTTCTTACAGAAAACTTCCCCTTGTGACTCATCAGTGCAGTTTAACACAGCCAAGGCCTACACCTTACTCATGATCACATTCCGTACATATCTGTTGGCTCACTTTTGTGAATGAATGACTCACTGAGGGAAGGAATAAATGAAATTCTCCATAAAATGGCCTAATGTTGTTTGCTTTGGGCAATTTGACTTTCAGATCTGGATGGAAGGTGTTCTAGAAAATTATTCTGTCTACTCACATTTCATTTAAATAAATGTCCTCCCTGATGTTCTCAAAGGAGATAGTGTTACTGCACTTTCTACTTGAAAAATGTTTGTGTTTGGTCCTTTCAGATATCATAAATCTCTCTAATCAGTTCCTGATGGTTTGGGGGATGACTCTGAGCAAGTATCCCATTAATTGAAAGAAGAATGTTGTCATCTGCCACAGAGATTCCTCATTATGTTTCATCAAATTCAAAACAGAGCCCTGTTTGGAATTCTGTTATGAGCAGTGTAATTACACTGCATCCTATGGTGTTTGGAAGTAGCACTCACAATTAGCATCTCTGTCGTGAGTGGGAAGTGATCCATGCAAAATCGGAGCTGGGCCAGATGGGTCTTGCTAAGACCCTCTCCCCTCCCCCTTCAGCTCCATTAAATTAAGCCGTCCCTATGTGTGTGCAAAAGACATAAATCAATCTTTTACTTCTGTGTATTAAAGAAAAGCATCCGCTTCCATTAATTAAAAGTCAAATGCTTCTATTTACAGTGATCGGGGTAAAACAGACCCTTATGCCAAAGAATTCCGGAGAAGCAGATCCTGGTGAGATGCCACAGGCCTCCGCAGGCTGGGCAGCAAGAAAAACTCAGATGTGAATGAGCCTGTCCTTGTCTTGGGAGGTAAGGGACAGCACCTCAGCACACCCAGGCCTCTATTTCCTTGCTGCAAAGTGGCCCCATCCTGGGGACCTGGCTGGTATTCTCCACAGCTGCACAGAACTCAGGGCCATGCCTGATGAGTGGGGGGCCCCTGACATGCCAGTCACATATAGCAGCGTACACTTCGTCCTGGGGTCTCCAATTTCCTCCTGTGACAGTCGGTTCTAATTGTCCCTTTCACTTCAACCCCTTTCTCCTCCCACTCCTACATGCCCTTCCCCAACACACACACACACACACACACACACACACACACACACACTCATGATCTTTTCAGGTATTTACTGCTCTCTTGTCTTATTCTTCCCTTCTCCCCTTGCAGTTGTTGCTAAGTCATATATCAATCATTCACACCTTAGTAAGAAGTTTAGCCAATGTGGCTTCCCATATATACAATATTATATATTGTATGTATGTATCTATGTATATTATATAAAGTATATAGAGTACATACTCCATATATTTAGTATACATATACATATAGGTATATATTAATACATATATACATATATAGTATATATGTGTGTATATATGTGTGTGTACATATATGTGTGTGTGTGTGTGTATGTATATATATATATATATATATATATATATATATATATATATTTATAGCTTAGTTCTTCATTATGGGGAAAAAAGGTTTTGTACCTGATTAGAGAAATTTTCAGACTTCATTCTTATGTATCGATGTTCTTTTTCTGCCATAAAACAAGTGTAATAATGGATAAATTGGGGGAAATTCTTAAAGGAAAAGTAAAGGAATCCCACCTATAATCCTATCCCTCAGAATTGACTGCTATAAATATTTTGGTGTATTTTTCCTTCTCTTTTCCACTTACAAAATTTTGAATTTTTTTTGCTTACAATAAATTATACAGAATAATATAATAAACGTTACATATGTATGCACCCAATTCAAGAAAAAGAAATTAGATATATAATTTCCTTTCAACTAAGCACGGGCTTAGTTGCTCCGCAGCATGTGGTATCTTCCCAGCCCAGGGCTCGAACCCATGTAGCCTGCATTGGCAGGCAGATTCTTAACCACTGCACCACCAGTGAAGTCCCAGGCTAACTAGTATCCAAAGTTTGATGTTTATTGTGTTTAGTGTTCCCATGCATTTCTTTATCCTTTACAACAAATCTATGTACCTATAAACAAAATATGATATTGCTTAGGTACTGTTAAGTTTCAGGTAAGTGGTATTATTCTACAGCTTGCTTTTAAAGTTCTTCTAAAACTTGTGTTTTTGCTGAAATTATGTTTTGTGAAAATTAAGTAGGTTATATGTTAATTTACATATAGTTCTATTTATTCACTTTAACTGCTGTATAATATTCTAATGTTAGATTAAATATATCACAATTTATTACCCATTCTCCTGGAGATGGACATTTAGGTCATTTTTAAGTCTTCTGCTACCTCAAATAATGCTCCAGTGAATATTGCGCCATGCCTGCCAAATACACACGTGGGAGGGTTCTCCAGGGGATAAAGCCTGGCTCTCTCAAGTATGGCCTGAGGGCGATCCCAGGAGACAGACAGGGATGCTGTGACCGACCCCTGTGGAAGGGAGAAGGCAGTGCTCTTGGGAGGAGACATGGTTGCACTGAGATAGCCCAAATTGTCTTCTGATATTCAGAGTTCATAGCCTAGGCAGTGGACAAGTTAGGAGTTCATCATAAGGCCATTAACAATAACTTTGCAAACATCCATGTCTCCGTGTAAATTCATACCAGGCATATAGTCCACTTCATTTACCTTGGGTTCCTTATATCAAATTTTGACACAGGGCAGTGGAGCAGAAAAAGCCCCGGAACAGTCAAATAAGTAAATCTAAAGACTGAAGCTCATGAACTTTAATCAGAAGAGGGATGACATGTCCCTCAACTGGAAACTGCTTACTCTCTTGTTTCAAGCATGGCTCTGACAAGGTTGGTTTCATTATTTCCCAGTCCACAGTAGATTAGAGATAGAAATTTTAATGCAGGGAGATTGACAAGGGAAGACAGCAAGCAGGAAAGAATTGTAACTCCCCTACTCTGCACTCCTGTGTTTATCCTCTCACAGGCTGATGAATGAGAAAAACAGAGTCAGACGTAAGAATTGGGGGCCTTTAGTGTAGGGCAAATAGTTCTTTATATACAGCTTGAAACTGAGTCATCAAGAAAAAGCCTTGAACTCTTTAGAGAAGGCTGAAAGCTTTGTGATACTTTTTCGCAACATTTCCATTGAAATTTAGGTATTTGGAGATTTTAACTTTGGGACAAAATAGTACTCGATGTCTGCAGAATTTGCAATTTAGTAAACACTCTCACAAAACTTGTCTTGACAACCAGATTGTGAGCCCAGGTAGCCAAGCCTTCTCCTTAAGAACAAGGAACCCAAGACCCAGATAGGCTTAAATATATACACAGATATTTTAATAAATTAATTTATTTATTTTTGGCTACGTTGGGTCTTTGTTGCTGTGCACGGGCTTTCTCTAGTTACGGCGAGCAGGGGCTACTCTTCATTGCGGTGTACGGGCTTCTCCTCGCGGTGGGCTTCTCTTGTTGTGGAGCACGGGGGAGCTCTAGGTGCATGAGCTTCAGTAGTTGTGGCACGCAGGCTCAGTAGTTGTGGCTCATGGGCTCTAGAGCGCAGGCTCAGTAGTTGTGGCGCACGGGCTTAGTTGCTCCACAGCATGTGGTATCTTCCCAGACCAGGGCTCGAACCCATGTAGCCTGCATTGGCAGGCGGGTTCTTAACCACTGCACCACCAGTGAAGTCCCAGGCTTAAGTATATTGCCCAGGTTAGCCTTGGTTCTTCTGGCTCCTCACCTTGCATTTTTCCTGTCTGGCAATACCCCCCTTTTTTCTTGGAACCCTTCCCTGGAGAACTGGGACAGGGTGCTACAGGGTCAAAGCTAAGAACACTGATTTGACACAGGTGACTTCTCTGTGTGGTGCTTAGAACACGCATTCCAGGGATAGATAGCCTGGGTTTGACCCCTGGCTTAGCGACTCACTAGTAGTGTGACCTATCTGGGCCTCCATTTACACATCTGTACTATGGGGATAATATCCTACCTACAGCTTAGGGTTATTGGGATAGTTAAATGAGTTAATTCACATGAAGTACTTAGACAAATTCTTACTGTAGGCAGTAAGTACAATATCCCAGCCCCCAACCTATAACAGTATAGATGTGAATCTAAAGTATTTAGGAAATAAATTATGATTTGATTGTAGGAACTTGAATAGAATAACACATCCCTGCCTTCCATAGAATATTTTAATGCTTCTGCACTATTTTATTACTAAGTAGGTTTTGTTCTAATAGTTTTCTTATTTTTTTAAGTTAGTTTTCTGCCTCAACATATATATTTTAGTAAAATGTTAAACATAAAAAATGATATACTGTTAAATGTAAAACATTTATGTTTGAGCACCAGCAAATTGCTATAGTCTGCCTACGCTTTTTTTTGTTTGTTTTTGCGGTACACAGGCCTCTCACTGCTGTGGCCTCTCTCATTGTGGAGCACAGGCTCCGGACGTGCAGGCTCAGCGGCCATGGCTCATGGGCCCAGCCGCTCCGCGGCATGTGGGATCTTCCTGGACCAGGGCACAAACCCGTGTCCCCTGCATCAGCAGGCGGACTCTCAACCACTGCGCCACCAGGGAAGCCCTGCCTATGCTTTTGACTCATGGTGTGGTTTGGGTCCCTGTGTCTGTCAAAGTTTGGGAACAGTGTTAATGACATTTTAGTAAATTATTTTAAAATATGTAAACGGGGCTCTGCTGCACCTCCTCATCCCCAGCCCTAGTCTCAAGCCTGAGGAGGGGTCCTGCTTTAGGGAAATCGAGTAACCACTTTTCAAAATTATAAAAATACCTTTATTTACTGCCACCAGTGCAATGTTTACAGGAAGCCACCGAATGATCCTCTCTAGTGGCAGCTGGTGTGGTTGGGTTGGCAGTTGGGAAGCTGTGAAAAACTCACACTTCGCCTTTAGCAAATAAAAATATTCACGTTATTTCATGCAAAGTCCTCCCTTTTTCTTACAATATTCTGGAATAGACTGGGAACGTCGGAAGGAAGAGTGAGCTGCTCGGTTGGAGCCAGTGAGAGCATCTTTCTCTTTGGTGCCTATTATTAAAGCAGCTCCACATGCATTCTGCCCCTTCTCTCTCTGTTCTCTTCTGATTATGATTATTTCCACTTACAAACATAATTGCTGTGAAATTATGATCATCATATGAATACTATTTTGCAGTCTTTGTTTTTCATGGCCCATAAACCATTTAAAAATGTTTCTGTAAAGTCTTCCCTTGTCTCCTTTAAAATTGTATGAGATTTTATCTTATAAATTCACTGCAAGTTTATTTGACCCTATCATTGGACATTTCCCAATATTTTCCTATAAATACCTTTTTACGTGTAGTTTTCTCCTTTTTCTTTTTCTTCTTTTGAGATGTTATTTTGGGACCCTTTCCCAAGGTTAGGATTAATAGATCAAGGAATGTGAATACATTGTTGTTTTTGTCACATATCGTTGTTAGGACTTCCAGAAAATGTCAACAAACATTGCTGTGGAGATGATTCTTTTTAAGAGAAAGTAAAATAGAATTTTATATTCAGCGATTCACTTATATATATATGTGTGTGTGTGTGTGTATATATATATTCTTTTTAAGATTATTTTCCCTTATAGGTTATTAAAAAATACTGACTATAGTTCCCTGTGCTATACAGTAGGTCCTTGTTGGTTATCTATTTTATATATAGTAGTGTGTATATGTTAATCCCAACCTCCTAATGTATCCCTCCCCGCTTCCCCTTTTGGTAACCATAAGTTTGTTTTCTGTGCCTTATGAGTCTCTTTCTGTTTTGTAAATAAGTTCACTCGTATCATTTTTTTTAGACTCCTCATACAAGCGATATCATATGATATTTGTCTTTGGCTTCACTTAGTATGATAATCTCTAGGTCCATCCATATTGCTGCAAGTGGCATTATTTCATTCTTTTTTATGGCTGAGTAATATTCCATTGTATATACGTACCACATCTTCTTTATCCACTCATCTATCGAAGGACATTTAGGTTGCTTCCATGTCTTGGCTATTATAAATAGTGCTGCTATGAACATTGGGGTGCATATATCTTTTTGAATTATAGCCTCTTACTTTAACTTTCAGGGCATCCAGTAGAATCATTCCATATGTTAGCCTGTTGGCCATGAAGCTTTACTACTGGTACTTTTTGGTACTTCGGGCCTCATACACCTCCCATTTATTTATTTATTTAAAAATTTATTTTTGCTGTGTTGGGTCTTTGTTTCTGTGTGAGGGCTTTCTCTAGTTGTGGCAAGCGGGGGCCACTCTTCATTGCGGTGCGCAGGCTTCTCACTATTGCGGCCTCTCTTGTTGCGGAGCACAGGCTCCAGACACGCAGGCTCAGTAGTTGTGGCTCACGGGCCTAGCTGCTCCGCGGCATGTGGGATCCTCCCAGACCAGGGCTCAAACCCGTGTCCCCTGCATTAGCAGGCAGATTCTCAACCACTGCGCCACCAGGGAAGCCCCCTCCCGTTTATTTTTAATCATTTGGATGGGTCCTTGGTTAGGAGGGTAGATACTTTTCCCATCAGAAGAGTGTGAAATGAGCTCACAGGCCCAGTAATTGGCAGAATATAGACCTTTAGATTGCCAACCCTGGGGTTTATTTATTGACCCTTTCAATGAATGGGAGAAGGGGGAGGTGTCATTTTTGGAAGAGTCTGAGCTTTAATTTCCCACCAGTGAATTTCATTTGAATAACAAAACACCCACATGTGTATTGCTATTGACAGTATTGAGTTGAGGGTATCTTGCTCTGAGATTCCCAGGATGTCACCACCATGCACCCAGGTAGTCACCTTCTGTTTGCTTATCCTTAAAGATAACCTCGCCACGATGGGTTTTCTTTCTTGAAGTATGTGAGAAGCATAGGTATGAATTCTTGCAGTCTGTAAGTATCCCAAATTCAAGGGCATGTTGGATTTCCAAAACTACAGGTCAGATGTTTGTGACTTAAAATAATTTCCCATTAGAAAAAATTATAAAAACGACATCTCCCTTCTTAATCATGTTTAATAGCTTTCAGCTGTTGCTCAGGTGTTCATGTGTAAATTGTTATGTGATTTCATTTGATCCTCACAATGATTTCGGGTAGGGAGTATTATTAGTCTACATTACAGATGGTGGAGTAAAAAGAGACAGAGAAGCTAAGTCAGGCTTTTCAAGTTCATGGAGCTGGTGAGTGGTAGAACCAGATCGCTAACCCATGTCCTTGGACTCTAAGTCCAGTATCTTTCCATGTCAACACTGTTGGCCAGGTTCCTGGTTCAACACTTAGGAGTCTGTTTTACCCACAATTATTAACACTGCAATTTAGCGAAAATGTTTGCCTCCCAATTTCAGGATTGGAGGCAGGCTCTAGGATGTGAAATGATCTGTAATCTGATGTTGTGAAATCAACTATGCTAAGCTTGTCTTTTGAGCCCTTGGGCTCTTTCCCTGTACCCCTGATGCTCTTTTCACTGGCCCAGCTCCAAGTACACTAAATTAGATTATCTGGAATCATTGTCCAAGAATTTGTATTTAAAAAAAGATAATCTCACACGAAAGAAGACAAACAAAATGGAAAGGTAAACCAATTTCTTGCATAAGAAAACAGGAAGACTTAACATGAAGATGTCATTTTCCCGTACATTAACCTGTATGTTAATACCTCAAAACAATACTTCAGGGAAAAAAAAAAACTGGAAGTGATTCGCTGATGCTAAAGTTTGCTTGGACAAACTAACAAGCGTGAGGCCAGAATTTCTGAAAAAGGAGAGCAGTAGATGCTTTGCAGGATTTTATAACATGACGTGAAGAAGCCAGCTCCTTCCATCTCGCTAGTACGGCACTTCCTCAGATACAGGCCAAGGTGAGCTACACACAGTCCCTGTGCTCATCTTCAAGTCAGCACTGAATGTTTGAGGAGACGAAAGTCTGTCTGTGAACAGAGAAAGAGTGGCCAGACATAAGAAGAATGACTTGGTTCTGAAGAACATTGGAGAGACAATGGCTTAACAGATTTAAGAAGACACATGTAGATGAAAGTGTGTAGAAACAGGCACTCATATATTGCTGGTAGGTAATTATCCTCAGATACCATGTATAAAATAGCATATCTACAAGGGTCTTTATTCTTAAAAATCTATCTTCTAATCCTTCAATAATGTCATTCCCTTCTTCACTTCTGAACCTACAGGGTCTTCAAAAACTGGCAATTTTTCCAGATTTCTCAATTTTTAGGAGCAGTGAGGCCCTCCGGGGAGAACAGGATGCAGGAAGACATTTTCTTCTGTGTATTGTTTGTGAAGCACATATTTCCAAGTATTAAGTGAACTGATCAAAGTCCTAGTTTGCTCAGACACTCACAGTGTATGGTTGTTGTCCCATATTTAATATAATTATTAAGATTTCTTCTCACAGATGTCCTGATATGGACGACAAACTATATGATCACTCTATTTATAAGGCATCTTTGTGCAGGTGTGTGACAGCTTTGCCTAGATGACTTTGCATTCCTCTCTAAGATATGGAAGAGGGTCCCCCACATCCCAAACTCCCTTGTCTTGGGTTGACTCAAGGGCTCTTGGGCACTTGGGACTGAGACAGCCTTGAGTCCTCATAAACAAGATGGGATCCCTGAGCGTTCCATCAAATGCACCCCCGTTAAGCTGTCATTTATCCAGTTGGAACTGTGTGTGTGTGTGTGTGTGTGTGTGTGTGTGTGTGTGTGTGTGTGTACGTACTCACATAAATGGGTGTGGTAGGAACCTAATCTTTCCATGGGTCAGAAGAAAAGTAGAAATATGGAGAGAAATGCTCTTTATTACTGGAAATGCCTGATCTGTCTGTTCGCAATACAAAGGAGAGAGAGAAAGGTTGAGATGTATTTAAGGCCACCATTGACTCCAGGGTCCACTCCCTCCCCTGCCCCCAGGCACACACTTCAGTGAGAGTGGCTCTAATAGGAATGTTTTTTGTAAAAGGCAGCCTGTCTCCGAGCTGCTGTACAGCGACCAGTGACGCTGGTTGTCTCTATAGAGACGAGTCGCTTTCCTAGGAAACGTCGGTAAGCAGGAAACCGTAGCAACCGGTTGAAGGCCTTGGGTTTTTTTTTAATATGAGGATTTTCTGTACTTGAATTCAAAAGACCCCTCCCTGGGAAAGCAGCTTGTGTCAGGCAGAAGAGGGTGGGCTAGTTTGCCTGGAGGCTGAGAATTTGGGAATAAGATTGGAAGGCTGTTGGTGGACCAGGGTAGGAGAGGGAGGAAGAGAGGTTACTGTTTGCCATGCCAGGTTGGCTGGTTACAGCCTGAATTCATCTTCAGCCTGCTGTATGGGAGCCCACCACTGCCAATTAATCCACGAAATGATACCCCTAGGGACAAAACAAAGCTTCGATCACCTTAGCAACCTCATCATGGTTTTCCTTTTCATCTGGCAAATTCCGGGCATTAGTAGCAGGGAGAGATCAGGAGCTCAGAGGTTGCAAATCCAAACGCTATACAACCCAGCGAACCTGCTTACTTGGCACAAAGTAAATGCTCCATTTAACTGACATTTAGTTCCTGCCTCTTCCCGTGGAATCAGCGCAAACATCACTTCTTAAGGAACGTCTTCGTTCTTAGTGAGAGATTGCACTGGGCTGCATGTAAAGAGAACCAACTGAGGAGTTTGACCAAATAGGGATACTTTTCACCTAAGAAGTCTGGAAGTGGGCAGTTCAGGGGGCTGCCAGCTCCGTGGTGTCATTCACGTCCTAGCTCCGTTTGGCTCTCTGCTTGGCCATTTTTGGAAAGTGTCCCTCCACGGTATAAGAGAGACCCCCTCCAGTCATCATTCCAGGTAGGATGAAGGAGCAGCAAAAATTAAGGAGGAAAGAGAGGTGCCCACGTAAAGAAGCAAGACCTTTCCCAGCAGGTTTCTAGTTCCTTCTCATTGGCCAGAACTGGGTCTTATGACTCTAGCCTCCAGGGAGGCTGTGATGTGTGGGTTTTTGGCTGAGCAAGTTGCCACCATAAACAAAACAGTGGTTGCGTTTTTTCCTTTTTTTTTTTACTTAACTAAAATTCATTTATTTTTCATTTACATTAAATCACATTACCCTAAAAATTTAATATACATATTTTACACATAAAATTTAAACTTAGAAATGAAGCAACTGGTCTTGCTTTTACAACCCTTTCCGCCCAAAATATGAAAAGAGTATTCTGGCTCCATGGCTCAGAGGGATAGGACACTGATATGAGTGTTAGAAAATGAACAAATAGTTCTTCATCATGAACAGCAGAAAGGCAATATTCAGACATGGCAGGTGTCTGCCCAACTATCGGACCTCAGTATTGAGGTAGAGTATCAATCACGTTGACCGAGTCCTTCACTAGGAAGCATCATCAAACACTGTGATAGCGTCAGCTCCAAAATGGCTTGCAGTCTTACCGGAATCAATTCTCGGTCCCCAACATTCAGAGAATTCACAACATACATATTCCATCCACTGTCAACCTAGAGTGAAAATGTAGTCAGTTCTGTTGTTGGGCCATTATCTGGCTACCTGGCTGAATTTCCATTTTCAGGTTCTATACGGAGGCTGTGGCGTAGGAGTGGATGACTACCTACATCTTATGATTTCAGGGGGTCCCAGAAATTAACGTCCAGAGTAAATCTGTAACAGCTGTGAGCTGGTGGTCATCACCCAGACAACCACACTGCATGAACCACAAACTATGAAATATTAACCTACATAAACAGGGGGAAATATTCAGGGTTCTCCCAAAAAACAGAACCAAAGGGCTGTGTATATATAGAGAGAGAGGGACATTTATTATAAGGAATTGACTCACATGATTATGGAGACAGGTCCCAAATCTGCAGGGTGAGTCAGCAAGCTGGAGACCCAGGAGGGGCAATGGTTTAGTTCCAGTCTGAGTCTGAAGGCCTGAGAACCAGGTGAGCCAATGGTGTAGCTCCCACCTGAAGGCCGACAGGCTCAAGACATAGGAAGAGCCAATGTTTCGAGACCAACAGTAGAAGAAAAGCCAATGTCCCCGTTTGAAGGCAGTCAGGCAGTAAGAATTCCATTACTTGGGATGAGGCCAGCCTTTTTGTTCTATTCAGGCCTTCAGCTGATTGGACAAGGCCCACCCACATTAGGGAAGGCAATCTGCTTGACTTAGTCTACCAATATAAATGTTACTCTCATGCAAAAACACCTTCAGAGAAACACCCAGAATAATGTTTGACCAAATATCTGGGCACCCCGTGGCCCAGTCAAGTGGACACATAAAATTAACCATCACAAAGGGTAATTTAGTGGTTTGGAGAAGGCCCAACTGTCACAATTCCACCCAATTCCCCCTTTTTTGTTTTGGCCACGCCTCGTGGCTTGCGGGATCTTTGTTCCCTGACCAGGGGTCAAACCCCGGGCCCCTGCAGTGGAAGCATGGAGTTCTAACCACTGGACTGCAGGGAATTCCCTCCACCCAATTCTTTTTTTAATTTATTTATTTAATTTATTTTATTTTTGGCTGTGTTGAATCTTGGTTGCTGTGTGCGGGCTTTCTCTAGTTGCGGCGAGTGGGGGATACTCTTCATTGCAGTGCGCGGGCTTCTCATTGCAGTGGCTTCTCTTGTTGCAGAGCACGGGCTCTAGGTGCACGGGCTTCAGTAGTTGTGACTTGCGGGCTCTATAGCACAGGCTCAGTAGTTGTGGCACATGGGCTTAGCTGCTCCACGGCATGTGGGATCTTTCCGGACCAGGGCTCGAACCCGTGTCCCCTGCATTAGCAGGTGGATTCTTAACCACCCTGCCACCAGGGAAGCTGGGGAGAGGTGTGACGAGATGGTTTTCAGAGCGTATGTGCAAGTTGGGCCAGGGGCATCAATGCCTACAAGTCATAACCATCTCCAAGAAAATACAGTTTTATGGGCCTTGGGCCAAAGTAGGTAAAGGTTTGGACTGTGCCCAGCTTAAGACAGAACAGCTGCCTGTACAAAAGGCCAGTACATCAGACCACTCTTATATGTATTCTAGAATTTCTGTCTCAGGTCCCAAAATATGTCAGCCTTTTGCTGGAGAATACTCATACCGAAGTAGAAGGCAGAGACGTACACCGGCCCGCTGAGCGCCTGGTCGCACAGCACCTTGGCCAGGACGGTGCGCATGCTCCATCAGGCGCAGCCGCACGTAGTTGAAGTTCGCGTGGAAGGCCACGGCCACGGTGGCCATGCGCTGTGTGTGCCGCCGGTCGGCAGGGCCTCCCCGCGGCCACTGCTGCAGTGCGTCGCCAGCTGAGAAGAGCGCGGCGTAGAGCAGCAAGTTC
Organism: Stenella coeruleoalba; assembly: GCF_951394435.1. NCBI lineage: Eukaryota > Metazoa > Chordata > Mammalia > Artiodactyla > Delphinidae > Stenella > Stenella coeruleoalba. Next base: position 56,059,457 of record NC_137148.1, read on the forward strand.
GTGGGCCAAGGGTAGCACCGGGCGGTGCACAGGAGCGCCCGCCACCAGCCCGCCATGCCTCCAACCACTGGGCGCCGCAGTGGTTGTGTTTTAAGGGCAGAGCTTATTTAAGAATAAGTATGGACAAACAGCTAGTGTTATCTGCTGCACCTTGCCTGATGGCCTTGTGCAGGAGTGTGCTGGAAAATGTTTAATAACCAGCCATCTGGGACAAAAAAGGACACTGGTTTGTCGTGCTTGCCAATTTCTGTGGTATAAATACCTGATCATGGCCAATTTCAAGCTATTGACATGATGACGCTTCCCCCCCTGGAAGCTTATAGAGAGAGACTTGAGGAGTTCCATTAAGAAGTGACACACAGCCTGGAGCCAAATACAGACAGGTATTGGGTCTTCTCTGTTCCAAAAAGTACTGGGGGCAAAGCACTACTACTACTCCTCCTCTCTGAAAAGGGTCCTACCTCTGCTCTACTGACATGAATTAGAAATGTAGGAGCAAGGTGGAGTGTTCCTAGCTTAGTGGCTCAGCCCTACAGATCCCAGGTTTCCATGTAGCTCCTGACCCATGGGACATCTTTTAGAAAATTAACATTGGTTGCCGCTCTAACATGAGTTAAGCTTTTGCTCAGGGTTCAGGAGCCCAGTGCTTCAGTCTCCAGCACTCAGGCAGGAATGATACTATGGGAAAACTGACAGCCTCACCCCCAACTCTCTGGAGACAGTGTAGCATAGAGACAAAGTAAAGAAGGAACACGGAGAATGGGGTGAAAAAATCACTGAGTTGTCTAGTCTGCTGGCTAGTGCACAGCTGGAAGAAGGAGAAGCTGGAATGTCTCCTGCATGTATCTCTGTGTTGGTCTCTGACCTTGTAATTCTGGCCACCCTCAAGTTTTATGAGCCCTGCATCCAACTGATTGGCTGGAAAGCTGTTCCTCATGTTCTACGGTTAAAGCCAAATTCCCTGAGAGATGGGTTTCAGGGCTTACAGCCTGTACCACATTAACAATTGTCTAAATGAGATGCAAATGTTGCCTAGTAGAGGATGAAGTGACCTGTGATGGTGCATTTTGGGACTAGCCACCACAGACTGGACCATTTGGGATCCCCTCAATAAAGCTTAAAGAAAGTCTCACTTATTACATGCTCACCTAAGATGGAAAAGTCTGGCTTTGTGAAACCAAGAGAAAGATAGAACCAGTACCCTCATTTTCAGGCTGTGAGGCAACTCAGTTTATCAAAATAATATCAGGCAGTGTCCATGACTTGATTTATTAAAGACAGTTAGTCTTGGGCTCCTTTACTACTTTCAGGGAGTAGAAGCATCTAAAAAGAAGTACAGACTTAGTTCCAGGTTCATCAGTTCCTGATGTAAAGCAAATAAAGTTCACATTTATTGTCAAGGGGCTGTTATCCAAGCCCGGGGTCCCAGCATGCACAGAGACCTCCAGGTAACTGCTGTGGTGCATAGGAATGAAGTGCCTAAGTACAATGCTTGGTTTCTGCAGGCTAATAATAGACAACACTGTCCCTCTAGTGGCAGGAACCTGAATTGCAGGCCCAGCGCCTTGGAGGGACCCATCAGCAAAAGGACGGAGTTATGTCTCACTAATTCAAATATCACAAAAACTTACATTTTTATAGGACTTACAACTTTAAAAGTTCTTTCACATGAACTCCCTCTTTTGACCCTCACAACCATTCCATGAAAAACGGTTTGCATTTCATTTTTCAGATGAGGATATAAAACATAAGCTGTTTAAGACCACGTAGCTATTAATGGACTCAGGTCTCCTGACTTTAAATTTAGACCTCTTTCTACCACATCGTGCTTCTTTCCTCTTCTGGACATCAAAATGAACTGTTCTGTGTTATGTCCAGGTCTGAGATGTCACCATGATGTGGAAATGAATATGATTGTCCCTTGTGCAGTCACTGTATTGCCCCCATCCTAGACAACGGTTGAGGAAACTTGGCTTTGCAGGGAAATGCTTTAACCTTAAGAGACAAATAGTGAGAATTTCAGATACTACTGAAGGCAAGTGGAGGAGAGGTTTCCAACTTGGAAGGTCAGACCTTGGAAGCAGCCTCCTGTTCTCCAGAGCAGGACTGGAGCTGGAAGGAACTAAAGTTCCAAAGTCCATAAGGTCTCCTGCCCCTAAAATTTCTCTCCTATCAGTGGGTTGATGTGTGACCGTCCTTTATAAGGAGAAAAGGCTTTTATTTAGCAATCAGGGCTAAGGCTTACAATGCAAATGACCCTGGGAGAGAGAATACATTGGCTTAAATTTGCACTAGGTTGGAAATGATTGATTTCCTGACAGCCATTTTGCTGCAGTGTGGCAGAGGCGGGAGGGGAGATTCAGAATGCCATGTAGAAGCGGAGAGTGGATGACGGTTATGCAGAGGACCATTTCTGAAGATATGCCCCGCCTGCAGGACTTTCTCCTGAGAAGTAAACCAGCCACAGCTGTCCCTCTCCCCACCACCCTCTCACCTTGACCCTCAGCTTTTGACTCAGCCTCTCCTTCCAGGCAGAGCTTCAGCTACTTAGCTTGGCGACCCTAACCCCAGGATGAACTCTGCATCCAGCTCTCGGCTCCTCAGACTGCCTCATGCTCTTCTCTTTCATGACTCCTTGGAGGCCTTTGAGGGAGCAGACATGGAGGGGAGGAAGCTGCTGCCAGCTCCTCTGCATCCTCTCGTGCTCCCGAGGGTATATCTGAGCCTTTTCCTGGATCTTAAAACAATTAAGAAATTGAATTAGTGTGCTGGAAGACCCCACTGGATGGACACACAGCAGAAAGAAGAACATTTCCTTTGCAGGGAATGTATATAGAGTGAGCATTCATGGGTGTGTCCGTGTATGAGCGTAAAGAGAGCATTTTTGCTATATTCCATTGTCCTGAAATGAAAGCCATCTATGTTACAAGTATTCCCCAACAGGCACACATACACAACACACACACACACACACACACACACACACACACACACACTCTCTCACACACCCTATGGGCTCCTTTCTGAATGGATTTTCATCTCCTGAACTTTTTGCCATAGGCTTTGTCTTTCCCATGACGCAGAAAAGACTAGGGAAGAAAGTGATCAAATGGAAACCCTGGGCCCCTTCTCCACTGAGTCATTGAATGCCCAGGGCTGGACCACCAAGGGCCTAGCACTCTCAGCAAGGCCCAGGCCCCATCTTGCTGCCCAGCACACAGCAGGCACTGGAAGAACTCTGGGGCATAGCCAGCTCCCTGGAAGGGCAATGCTTCCTTGCCGTGGAATTGCTCTTCTCATTTTTATGTACATGAAACCACTGCCCCCAACTCTGGATGCAGCTGCTTTTTTCCATGTAATTAGATCCTTTCCAACAACCAGCCACCAACAGATTTCCAGAAAAGACCCAGGAAAAATTGTGTAGCCTATCCTCAACCTGGTTCCCTGCTTCTGTGGGAAATTCTCTCAGAGGGGAGAGCAAAGAACCTGGGCAGCCCTTCATCTAAAGACTCAGTCACTGGCCTAGTACCCACCCTGCCAAGGCCATTTCCAGGGTTAACCCAGAAGGATGGAAGCACTGTGTGTTGGGGGGAGGGTGGGGGCTTGTAATACGCTGGTCTGACCGGAACTCCTTGAATCTCTATCACTCATCTCATATATCCCAGGACCAGCCCACAGGTGTGTGCTTTGGGCAGTGCAGAAAGAGTCGGGGGAAGGTTGCTGAACTCCGAAGAGGAGAAGAAGGTATGAAAACACTTCGAAGGAAAAGAAGGGTGTGGGCGGTGGGTGGAATGGAAAGAGACCAAGGGAAATAAGTTACTCCTCCAATTACAAGGAGCGCTAACTGGATGGGCTTGTCCCTGCAGCGAGGCAACAGGCAGCAAGTCAGGGTACAGACAGCCAGGCCTGCCTGCAGTCCTGAATCGAGGGCTGGGGTTTGGTGTTTTGCTAGATGAACAGGAGCGAAACCTTGAAAACTTGCTTGATTCCATCAAATGCTTTCACTGATTAAAGGCTTAGAAGCTGCCAGAGTTCTTTAATTCCTGCTGCTACCAAACAGGCGTGGTAGGTGAGCCCCGCAAACGCTTATCTGAATTTAAAGGGAGTCGAGACCGAGGCCTTGACGAGGGGCTGGAGTGCAAGCATGAGTCCCAGGGTGAGAGACTCGGGAACTGCCGGCTGATGTTAAAAATAACATTCTGCTTTGGGTAGGCTCAGTGTCTGCCAGGGACTTCAAGAGAAAGATTAGCACATCTCTGAAGCTCCTGCTGGCCCAACGGTGGCATCCTGGGAAGGGAAGGGAGGAAGAAGAACCAAACAGGCCCGAGGAGGAATGACCTTCTGGCCTGAATGTCAGCAAACCGACCCCGCTGTCAGGTTCCTGGGCTTGGGCTCGTGGCTGAAGCTCCTCCCAGGAAGACCGTGATCCTCCTGGGTGAGAGGCCAGCTTGCTGTGGGACGTGCAGAAGAGATTCTGTGCCCCCCATGAGCAGCCCCAGCACCTACTCTGAGTAGAACCCAGAGCACAGAGGCCCCCTTGGATGAAGACAAAACCTTAGCTGGATCAATGGCAATACTTCTGGACCTGGCCAACAAAACCAGATGGAGCCCTGAGGGCCTCCATTGAGAAAGCGGGGTCTTTTCTGTGTGCCTAGTTATCCCTTTATTTCAAGGCACAGTTCTTTCAAGAAGATAGAACCTGGAAAAGTATCTTTAATGAAGACCATAAAATCAGAATGCAGCTGTGGATCCCCAAGCCCATCTTCCTCATTTTACAATCGAGGAAACAGAGGTCAAGGCCACACAGTGAGAGGCAGAGATGGTAGAGCCCATGGTTCCCATCTGAGCCTCATTCACTCCACCTGCTACCTCTGCTTTGTACCACCTGCAGGAATTCCCAGCCAACCCACCAGGCAACCGTGAACTGAAAATTCTTTTTTAATAGACTTTATCTTTCAGAACTGTTTTAGGTTTACAGCAAAGTTGAGTGGAAGGTACGGAGATTTCCCCCACACGTACAGCCTCCTCCATTAACAACATCCTCCACCAGAGTGGTCCATTTGTAGCAAGTGAGGAACCTACCCTGACACATCGTAGTCACCCAGAGTCCATAATTTATATTACGCCTCACTCTTGGTGGTGCCCATTTGTGGGTTTGGATAAATGTATGATGACGTATATCCACCATTACAGCATCATACAGAGTGCTAGTATGTACTGTCTCATCCTAAAAATTCTTGCACAGAGAATTTTCACGACAACTCCTATAACAACGAATGAATCACAAGGCTTAGTTGCTGTTAGTCTGGGGATTCATCTGTGGTGCACAGCCGCCTAGGTGCTCACTGGCTTGAAGCCATTCTGCTCCCCACGTTCCTTGCTGCTCCTGGGATGGAAGTGTTTAGACGTGCAGGTCCAGGATGAGGATGCAGGCACCTCAGACTGGCAGACAGGGTCAAGACAGGGCCAAGGTGTGATATATAGGTTGTCATTGTAGACGGATTTCTTTGAAAGCTCCTAGTTCCACCCCTATAATACCTGCATGCACGTACACACACACACACACACACACACACACGCATACACACCCCTTCCATTCCTTTCTTCTAGTACAGTGAACTTCTCTCCATCCTTTTGAAGGATCCTAGTGCCCTTTTGCACCGTATTTCAGTCTGACTATAAAGTGCTTCAGGAAGGGATCCAATGTCAGTTATTTGTGATTCAGTGTCAGCTGAAGCCATTGCGTTTTCCTTCCTGGGATATTTGCACCATGGGCCTTAGCTCTCCTTGTATAATGAAAAGTTTTATCTTTTAGAAATTTTAGATACCTAAAGCAGGTGAGAAGAAGAAGGCTTTTCCCTGGGTCCTTGAAATCACCTAAACTAGTACCTGCTTCTCCTTTGCCTGGCACAGGTTCTAGCCTCCCTTCAGCCAGACACAATGGGGAAGAGCCAACACAGGACGTGAATACAGAAGGGGATTTGAATTAGAAATGGTCCTTTGGAGCAAAAACTGAAGTTTTATTTTTCCAAAATATAAAGCAAGTAAGAATAGATCCCTGACTCAATGCTATGGCACAGATGTGTGGTGTTAGAGGAAAAAGCACTGGAAAGACAAGGATTCTAGTCCTGGGTTCATATAAAAGTGGCTGTGGGACTTTTCAAGTCATTCTACTTCTGTGAGCCTTGATTTCTTGCTCTCTAAAATGTGTGGGTTGGATTAAATGTTTTCTGCAATTTCTTCCAGCTCCAGTGTTCTACAGTTCTATAGTTAGAAGAGGAGCTAAAATCAAACCAGATGAATTCAGGGTGTCAGGCTCCCCACATCCTTTGCTTTTGACAAAGGTGATTGAAGTGGCTGGAGGAAGCTATTTTCACCAAACCTAGGCTGGCCCTATCCCAGGAAGTAGGTGCTAACGCCCAGGAGATTGCAAATGCCACTATGACAAAGAGCCGGGCTCCATTTTAAAAGGAAAGCATATTGATTTTTGGAATAGCCATCTCCTAGAGAATGTAACTTTGAGCCAAACCAAGAAAATTTATGAGGGTTCAGTCTATTCTTATAAAGTTTTTAAATCAATAGGCTGCCTGGAAGAACCTGGCCATTGTGATGGCTCAAGAAGGCAGACGCAAGGATAGTCATACTGGCCTCAGATGTAACAGACAAAGTGAATCATATGACAGAGGGGAGGTCTGGGCTCTTGTATCTGGTGGAAAGCGTACTAGGCTTGGATCTGGAGTTAAGACACGTAGGTACAACTTCCAGCTCTGATACCAGTCATAGGTAAGCTACATCACTAAGGGACCATATCTGTCTGGCTGACTATTGTAAACAGTGCCTGGCATCTAGTAGGCACTCAGTAAATATTTTTTGAATCATTGTTTTGCAGTGTCACATAATCACTGACCCTCGGCTTTCCTATCTTACTTGCTCTTTCATTGGATCCCTTCTCAGTCTCCCTACCACTGCTTCCTTATCTAGGTCATTATTGTCGCTGCCTAGATTATTGCAATAGGCTTCTAACGTCCTCACTGCCTCTGGTCTTGCTGCCAATCTAGCCCATTTTCCACACTGCAGCCAGAGCAATCTTTCTGAAATGAAAGTCTGGCCATATTACTCCGTTTTTAAAAAAGTCTTCTAAATTGTCATATTTATTGGCATAAAATTGTTCATAACACACTCATCTTCTTTTAATGTCTATTAGATCTATAATATCATCTTTCTACTTTAATGCCCAATATGTGGTAGTATTTAGTAAATGTTTCATATGTACTTGAAAAGAATGTGTTCTGAAGTTGTTTGTTGCAGTTTTCAATTAGGTAAAGTTGTCTAACCATATTTCAAGCTTCTATTTCCTTAATGGTTTTTTTGTCTACTTGCTCTATCAGTTACTGAGTTATGTTAAAATTTTCAGTTATGATTTTGTATTTGTTTATTTCTCCTTTTAGTCTGTCAAATTTTGCTTTACATATCTTAAAGCTGTTACTAAGTTCATACAATTTAGAATTTTTCTGTTCAATTGACCCTTTTGTCATAATGAAAATTTATGTTTCCTCTTTTACTGCATTAGTCTAAGTAGACAGATTAATTTTATTAATCTTTTCAGCACTCTATATGTAGTAATACTTTTTGACTGGTCTTTTTTTGGTTGAAATTAAGATACCCATACTAGTCTTTGGTTTATATAGTGTATCTTTTTCCACCTTTTTTCTTTCAACCTTTCTATATCCTTGTGAAATAATAAATATATATATAAGTGTATATGTGTATGAATATGTGTATGTATAGGTATATGTGTATATATACCTGTATGTGTATATGAGTATGTATATGTGTATATGTACATGTATATGTGTATGAATACGTAATGTGTATATGTACCTGTATATGTGTATGAATATGTATATGTGTACCTGTATATGTGTATGTGTATGAATACATAATGTGTATATGTACCTGTATATGTGTAAGAATATGTATATGAGCATATGTACATGTATATGTGTATGAATATGTATATGGGTATATATAGCTGTATATGTGTATGAATATATATATGTATATGCATATATCTCTGCCCCTGGTTTCTGACACATTGCTCCTAAAACCCTTGTAATCTTCTGAGTCATAGGAGTGCTAGGAGCACCTCTTATTCTAATATTTGATCTTTTACTCCAGACCCTAACACAGACCTCCTAAATCCCTTGGAATTTCCTGGGTAATAGGAATGTTTTGTTTTAATAATATGACTCTTGTTGGACTCCTAGATGGGGACTGGTCACCAGAAAGACCAAACCATGCTTAGAACCTTGGAACTTTCAGCCCCAACACCCATCCTCATGGGAGGGGAGAGAGGCTGGAGATTGAGTTAATAATGCCTATGTGGTGAAGCCTCAATAAAAATCCCTGAAGTATGGGGTTTGGAGAGTTTCTGGGGTTGATGAATACATCCATGTGCTGGGAGGGTGGCACATCCCAACTGCATGGGGACAGAAGCTCCTGCACTCACTCTATGTACCTGTTGGTCTGACTGTTCAACTGTATCCTTTATCATATCCTTTATACTATATAATACACTGGTACATATAAGTATTTCCCTGAATTCTATGAGCCGTTATAGCAAATTATTGAACCTGGGAGGGTGTCGTGGGAACCCCCAATTTGTAGCCAATTTGGACGGAAGTGTGGGTAACCTGGGGACTACTTGTGATTGGCATCTGAAGTGGGTGCAGTCCCATGGAACTGAGTCCTTAATCTGGGGCATCTGATGCTAACTCTAGGTACATAGAGTCAGAATTGAATTGAATTTTAGGACATGAAGCTGCTGTTGGAGAATTGGTCGGTGTGGGGTAAAACCCATACATTGTGTGGCCAGAAGTGTTTAGTACGTAAAGAAAATAGAGCTTTTTTTCCCTTTCAATCCTTATATGTAAAGTTTGTCTTTTAGAAACAGCATTTAATTGGTTTTTAAAGTTTTTCATAAATGTTGAAAGTCTTTGTCTTTCATTCAGTATTTATTTATAATTACTAGTAAGTACTGATATATTTGGTTTTAAGTATACATCTTTATGCCAATAAATTTAACAATTTGGATGAAATGAACAAGTTCTTGAAAAGCACAATTCCCTAAAATTAAAACAAAGATAAGTAGAATCTTCCCGTATCTATGAAATAATTTGGATTTCTAATTTAAAACATTCCTATATGGAAAACTCCAGGCTCTAATAGCTTCCAGATATTTTAATAGCTTCCAGATATTCTAATTCTTCCAGATATTTTTGGAAGAAATAATACTAATCTTACACAAACTCTTCCAGGAAAAAGAAGAAAAACAATGAATAATTCCCAACTCATTTTATAAAACCAGCATTACTTTCATCAGGTGATACCAACATCTGAGAATGACATTTCAAGAAATGAAAATCACAGACCAATCTTACTTATAAGCATAGAGGGAAAAAAACCTAAAGAAAATTTAATAAATTAAATCCATCAATATACAAAAAAAGATAATACATAAAGCCTATATGCCAGGAATGTAAGTTTGATTTAACATTCAAAAATCAATCAGTGTTTCACTATACGAATAGAATAGGGGAGAAAAATCTTATAAATCCTCTCAATAGATGTAGAAAAAAATGTGACAAAATTCAACATCCGTTCTTGATTTAAAAAACAAATCTCAGCAAACTGCATATAAAAGGAAATGTTCTACAGCATACATTATACTTGATAGCAAAATATTACACGCTCCTCCCTGAGTTCAGCAAAAAGACAAAAATGTCCACTTTCACCATTACCATTCAATATTATACTGGAGGCCCAGGCTAGTACAGTGAGCTTAGCATAAAGGAGGTACAAAGATTGGAAAGGAAGAAATAAAACTAGCATTATTTACAGAGTACATAATTGTGTAAAAATAAATAATTCAAAAGACTCTATCGCAAAACTATTAAAATTAATAAATAATTTAACAATATCACTCTATGCAAGGTCACCATACAGCAATCACTTGTACATACTAGCAAAAAAACAATTAAAAATTAAAAAAAATTTTAATGTCATTTTATAGTAGCATAAAAAAATAAAACATCTAGGAGTAAATCTTACACAAGACCTCTATGCCAAAATCTACAAAACATTATTGAGAGAAATGTTAAGTCCTCAGTAAACGGTTGGATGAATATGCCAAGTTAATGGGTTGAAAGACTCAGTGTTGTTAAGATGTCAGTTTTCCCCAAATTGATCCACAGATGAAATGCAATCCCAATCAAAATACCAGCAACTTTTAAAAAAAATAGAAATTGCCAAAATTTAAAAATTTACATAGATGTGAACAGAATATAGAACAGTTAACAATTTTGAAAACAAAAGGAACAAATCTGGGAGACTTACATTACCTGATTTTGAGACTCACTATAAAATTACAGCCATCAATTCAGTGTGGTATTGGCATACAGATAGATTAATAGATCAATGGATCATATTACAGTCCATAAAGAGACCCACACTTATATAGTCAATTGATTTTTGACAAAAGCTCCAAGATAATTCAATGGGGAATTCCAACAAGTTGTGTGGGAAAAAAATGATATTTATATGAGGAAAAAATGATTCTCAACCCCTATTGTATATCATAACAAAAATTTGTCTCAGATAGATCATAGATCTTCATGCAAAAGAGAAAACATAAAACTTCTAGATGAAAATAAATATCTTCACCTCCATGCGTTAAGCATTAATTTTTAAAATTGAAGTATAATTGACCTACAACATTATATTTGTTTCAGATGTACAACGTAATTCGATATTTGATATATTGTGAAATAATCACCACAGTAAGTCTAGTTAAATCTGTCACCGTACATAGTTACAGAATTTTTTCTTGTGACGAGAACTTTTAAGATTTATTCTCTTAGCAACTTCCAAATATGCAATACGGTATTACTAACTATAGTCATCATGCTGTACACTATATCCCTAAGACTTATTTATTTTATAACTGAAGGTTTGTACCTTTTGACTTCATCACTCACTTTGCCCACCTTCCATCCCCTGTCTCTGGCAACCACCAATCTGTTCTCTATATCTGTGAGCTAGGTTTTTTGTTTTTGTTTCTGACTCCACATAAAAATGAGGTCATACAGTATTTATCTTTCTCTGACATTTCATTTAGCATAATGCCCTCCAGGTCCACCCAAATGGCAAGTTTGTTGCAAATGGCAAGATTTCATTTTTTTATGGCTCAATAAAATTCATAGATATATGAATTTTCTTCATTCGTCAATGGACACTTAGGTTGTTTCCATATCTTGGCTATTGTAAAGGATGCAAGCAATAATTTCTTAAATAAAGCACAAAAAACACCACTGGGAAAAAAATGATAAATTGTATCTCAAAATTAAAACCCTGACTTTTGCTTTTAAAAAACTCTATTAAGAAGAGTGAGGGCTTCCCTGGTGGCACAGTGGTTGAGAGTCCGCCTGCCGATGCAGGGGACGCGGGTTCGTGCCCCGGTCTGGGAGGATCCCACATGCCGCGGAGCGGCTGGGCCCGTGAGCCATGGCCGCTGAGCCTGCGCTCTGCAACAGGAGAGGTCACAACAGTGAGAGGCCCGCGTACCGCAAAAAAAAAAGAGTGAAAAAGCAAGTCACACAGACTGGGAGAAAATATCTGCAATACATATATCTCACAAAGGATTTATGTCCAGACTATATAAATAACTCCTTAATAACAATAAAAAGCAAACAATCCAGCTTTGTAGAGATCGGATTTGATCAGACACTTAGCAAAAGGCATATGAACGGCCAATAAAAGATTCTCAACATCATTAGTCATTACGGAAATGCAAATTAAAACCATGAGATATGACTTCACACCCACTGAATAAACAATACCAGGAGTGGTTGAGAATGTGGAGAAACAAGACTTTTCAAAATTGTTGCTGGAAAATGTAGAATGACACAACGTCTTTGGGAAACAGCTTGGCGGTTGCTACTAAAGCCAAACTTATGCGTACAACTCTATGCTTGGGTATTTACCCAACAGAAATGAGTGCATATGTTGACCAAAGATGTGTACAAGAATATTCACAGCAGCTTTATTCATAATCACCAAAATCTGGACTCAATGTAAATGCCTATTAACAGGTGAATGGATACACAAATTGAGATATGTTCTTACAATGGAATATTGCACAACAATGAAAAGGGACAAACTATAGCAATAACCAGGATGAATCTCACAGGCATAAAGTTGAGTGAAAAAGCTAGACTCAAAAGGATACATATTATATAATTCCATTGATACAAAGTTCAGAATGAGGCAAAACTACTCTATGAGAGATTTTGGAAGAGTGGTTACTTTAGGAGAGGAGAATTGACTGATAAGGAGGCATGAAGAAGCCTCCTAGAGCTTGATCTAGGAGGAGGGTCCATGGTGTAGACATCTGTAAAATTGACACTTTAGATGGGATGACCAACTTGTCTCAGATTACCTGGAACTGACCTGGTTTTAAAACTAAAAGTCCTGTCCTGGGGAAACCAGAATGGCTGGTCCCTAACTTTAGGTTTGTGCACTTTGCCATATGTATGTTATTCCTCAATTTTTATAAATCTGGAAAAGAAAAAAAAAGCAATAAGGAAAAAAATGTTTTCAACAGCTCTCCATTGCCCTCAGGACAGAGTCCAAACTCCTTCCTTACGGTACGGAGAGCTTTTGCAGCGTGGCCCACGTGTGTCTCTTCATTTTCACGTCCTGCCTCACTCCTTGCCTCCTCTCTGCCAGCCACACTGACTGCTGACAGCTCCCTGAATATGCCTTGCTCTCTCTTGCATAAACTAGTCCCTCTGCTCAGAAACCCTTTCCCCTAGCTCCTCCCAGCTAGCTCCAATTCATCCTTCAAAACTCAGCTTGGATACCATCAGCTGTCGGAACGTTTCCCTGGCACATATCCAAGGTTTGGGATATGTCATAACACATGTATAAATGGTCAGTTATTTATTTATTCCTTTATTTAATAAAACATTAGATTAAGCTTCTAAAAAGGTGCCAGGAAGTACCCAGCCTTACAGGGCCTCACAGTCTAATAAGCATATAAATAGACCATGGCAGAAAATACAGGTATACGGGATACACACTAAGGCACCATCTCTCCCACCACAAGCCTGCAGGGAGAAAGAGGGCTTTTAACAGCTATTTCAAGAAGAAGAAATGATACCTACAAAATAACTTCTTTAAGCCTCTTTCAAACATTTATCACTTGCACAGATCAAAAGGTATCATTTTCTTTGAGTAATCTTTAAAATAACTCAGTTTTCTTGCTTTTCTGCTTCCCACCCCCAGTTTTATTGAGATATAATTGACATACAGCACTGTATAAGTTTAAGGTGCACCACATAATGATTTGCCTTACATACACCATGAAATGATTACCACCATAGGTTTAGTGAACATCCATCATCATTGCTTTCCTACTTTTAAATACCATCCAGAAAAGACAGTGGTACTCAGTAGCAGTGAATTGTCCAATGGTTATAACAGTGTTGTGTGCAATTGCACAAGGCTGTCTGAGTACTGAGGAAGTAGAGTGTAGTTAGGAGCAAATCCTCAGGTCGGACTACCTGGGCTTGTATACCTGATCAATCACTTTCCTAGAGCTTTGGGACCTTGCCCAAGTACTTAGAACTCCCTGAGCCCCAGGTTCTTCATATGCAAAATGGAATAACAATTGTACCTATCTCTTACAGTTACTGTAAGCATTAAATTAATCAGTACGCATAAAGGACTTGGAAAGGTGGCTGAAATATATACAGTCAGCACTCAGTGAGTGTAGCCATTCTTACGTGAAAGACTAGGCAACAGTGCAGACATGTCTCCTTTCATTATGACCCCACGTCTCCCCACCTCTCTTCTGAGCCTCAGGCTCACAGTTCTTACAGCCGAAAGGATGTTATCACCTGATTGAAATATGAGTAGCTCAAATTCAACATTAATCAATCCCAGATCCCCTTCTTGATTTTTTTCTTTCTTTTTTATTTAAAATTAATTATTTATTTATTTTTGGCTGCGCTGGGTCTTCTTTGCTGTGCGCATGCTTTCTCTATTTGCGTCGAGTGGAGGCTACTCTTCGTTGTGGTGCACAGTCTTCTCATTGTGGTGGCTTCTCTTGTTATGGAGCCCAGGCTCTAGAGCGCAGGCTCAGTAGTTGTGGCATGTGGGCTCAGTAGTTGTGGCTCTCAGGCTCTAGAGCGCAGACTCAGTAGTTGCGGCGCATGGGCTTAGTTGCTCCGTGGCATGTGGGATCTTCCCAGACCAGGGCTCGAACCCGTGTCCCCTGCGTTGGCAGGCGGATTCTTAACCACTGCACCACCAGGGAAGTCCCCCCCTTCTTGATTTTTTCTGACTAATTATCTGTTACCTAGACTAAAAACATCACAATCATACTTCTTTCCATCTTCTTCCATATCCAATTATTCAATAAGTCTTGAAAATTCTCACAGCCATTACTTTTTATTTTTTCTAGTTCCCTTGCCACTTCCAGAAATAGAATTTCAGATCATCACGCATTTGGGTTTCTTCCATAGCCTCTTAACTCACTCCCCTCTAATTCAGACTGGTCTTCCTAGATCATCCCTTGACCCCACACTCTTTTGCCCAAAAATCTTCAGTGGAACATAACTGTCCTTGGGAATCAGTCAAAACTCCACAGTCTGACATTCAGTGACCATCACAATCTGACCCAAATCCTACCTTTTCAAATCAATTTATCTTCTACACAAAATTTCTCTGTCAACTTGTTTACCTAATCTGTAGCACTGTCTGGCAAACTTGGCTGGAACGGGGCTAAGGTGCAAGGCCTATAAGGAGATTCTTTCATCCTCTAAGCCCAAACTTAGAGCTTAGCACCAGTCCCAAACCTAATGTGAATGAGGCAGAGAATACCAGTCCCAAACCTAATGTGAATGAGGCAGAGAACCCAAATACTCAAGACCAAAAGCAACCAAGATGGCTCCCCTCAGGCCAAAGTGATCCCTATCTTTCCCATCCAGCCACATGGAGAGAAAAGGGAGAAGAGAGGGCCGCACCCAGCTTTTTGCATCAGCTTTTAAAAATTCCAATGTTCGTCCCTGCCACCAAAGCCTGGTCCTATCATTGTCCTGAATCTGGCCAATTGGATTTGTAACTCCTCCTGGGGTGGAGAGAGTGAACTGGAGTTCTAGTGTCTTCCTTCACCTGGAGCCTCGACTTTATAGTGCTTCCCACCTCTTTACCTTGCTTACATCATTGACCCTGACTTGAATATCTTTTGCCTGTTGAAATTCTCCTTGAAGTCCTTCCAGATCTAGAATGACATTCTGCTTCTTGATCACCTTACTTCACACTCGTATCTTTTCAGTTCTAACAGCACTGACTGTACTCATTTGATACTTAGCATCTCCTGCCTTGCATTATTAGCTATATTTTCCTGGGTGTATATATCTACTTCTAACTGTACTTACAGCTCCTTAAGCTATAGACCATGTCCCTGTGCAAGTCTGGAGCTGTTCATTAAGATTCTCTTGTCCAGTTGTTTTACTCTGATGCCAACTAAGCGTAACAAATATGTGTTGATGAGTTAAATGTTTTATGCATTAGGCTTTGAGGTATAGATTTTAGTGTGAAAGAGATCTAAAGATATGGGTCACATATAAGGCTGCTCATTGCTACCATACTTACGACGGCAAAAAATTAAAAACCAAGAAGTGTCCATTAGCAAAGTAATGGCTAAATAAAATCTCTTAAATGTCTATGTTAAAACACTACTCTGAATAAAAATGATAAACTAAAGCTACGTGTATCAACAAAGATAAATCTAAAACCATAATGCCTAATGAAAAGAGCAAGTTTTAGAACTATATTATATCCTACCAGGTATGTACATTTTAAAAACACAGCTAAAATCGTATATTCTATTCATGGATATGAATAGAAGAAAAATAGGGTATAAAAATATGAATCAAACCTATTCGTATTCATATTTATCAGTTGAAAGAAGGATTGGCCAAAGAGTCTTCCAACTCTTTTCTGTAATTTTTATTTTATTAAACAAAGAAACACAACAACATGGGGGCTTGTTAGATTGTTCTTTTTCTTTTTCGGTATTTTAAAAGCTTCTCAAAATGAAGAGAAACAAACAGAAAGATAGCATTCAGTCCAGCCCCCTGTCCTCTGACTGGCAGGCTGCTATTCTTGCTATTGTATGAGTATAGAAATCAAGGCAGAGAGGAGGGCCTGAAGCTGTTCAGAGGCTAGGGCATGGCTTGGCAATTACTGCTGATGAAAGTTCACTAAATCCTTTCAATCTGCTAGTTTTCTTAGTGATTTTCTTGTAAGTGAAAAGTGAGGTGGAGGTAGGGGGTGGACAGGAGGAAAAGAAAAAAAAACCTTTCTGGTTGCCTGGTTACAGTAGATCACTGTATATTGTTTTTCAGCTCTTGAAAAGAGATGTCTCATTCTTTATACCCTTTGTGGGTTGATGCTTTTTCCAGCAAAGGTCTGTACGTGTCTTGTACACTGTCTGTAATAATAATAATAATAGCAGCAAGTGCTCACAATTTTCAAGAGGTTATTACATGCTGCGCATGGTACACTTTACATACAGCTTTCTATCTGTATGGATACTTCTGGCTGCAAGTACCATGAAACTCTACTCCAACAGAGTGAAACAGTAAAAAAATGTGTTAGGTCACATAACTTGGAGACCAGAGATTGACAGCCTTCAGGACTGGTTCGTTCAGAGGCTCAGTGATAAAGACCCAAGACACCTTGTGTCTTTCTGTCCTACCGTTTGAGGACCAGTTTGTCCTACTGTAGGAGAGACCCAAATTGGCTCAGACCTGCCCATCCCTAACAAATCACTGTGGAGGAGTTGGGGTTCTAGAAACTCTTTAAAGCCTTAAGCAGCTGGGGTGGAATGGATGTTTGGGAAGAGGACACCGTGTCCACCACAAGTACGTTCTCATTAATCCTGTGAAGTCAATGCTATTACAACCTACATTTCAGAGATGGGAAAATGATCAATGACAGGTGAGGTGGTCTGCCAGAGGTACACAGCTGGTAAGTGCCGTGCTCTCCCCGACTGTATTGCACTGCCTTCCAATACCTTCCAGTGCAAGGTTAACCATAACTCAGTAGCCAGCCACATGGTCCTCCTGCCACTTAAACCCTGCGGTGATGGTTGATGGGTGGCCACCTCCAGGTCTCCACTGTTCCGTTCCTTCAGCTCCTGACTCTCCTTTTTCTTTTTACCACACTGATGCCATCTTTTCTGCTCTGGGAGTTCCTCTCTCTGCAAGCTTTGCTGTGAGTGATAGATGGATACACCACTTCCCTGATTCCCTGCTGTCTTTGGGAAGTTGGCCCCTAAAGTGGTTTTATACTAGTAATCTTTTTTGAAACAAATTGTTAGAGACTGAGAACAATAACAACAAACTTGGGAAATTTACAGAGCCTCCAGAAACTCACAGTTCTCTTAGTCATTGAGCTGGATCTCTTCCCAGTAAGTAGATCTGAGGGCCTGTCCCAGAGGAAGGGAGGAAGGCTTCCTGAAGCTCGTATCTCCCAGTGTTGGGGGAACATCTCAGGGCTCCTCCCCAAGGTCGCCCCCTCAAAGCACTCACCTGATGTCTTTGTCATCTTTCAAGGTGTCCTCCTTGGAAGCACCACCTCCACTGTGCAAGTCCAGTTTTCCTGGACAGGGTCGCTGGTCCCCAGGAATGCTGTGCACCAAGATTCTGGGGCCCCAAGTCAGGCACATGGGTCAGAGTCAGCCAGTGTTCTTCATAAGCCACGTGGGCAAGTGAGGATGTGCTTACGAATGTGCAGATGGATCTTGTTAAAATGCAGATTCAGATGCAGTAGGTTTGGGGAGGGGACTCCAGACTCATTTCAGTACTCTCTGGGGGATGCTGATGTTGCTGGTGCATGGTGCACACTGGAAAGGACGGGGGTGTGAGTGACGCTAACATTGGCTCTAGGTCAGCCATCCCATTATGGACACCAGTGTGTTTGGGGCTTAGGGCCAAGGAATCAGTGTGTCCTTGAGCCATCTTTTCTGGCCTGACGTGATGGGTGGTCATCACAGGCTGCCAGAGATGAGTAATCCCAGATCTCCTCAAAGCCCTAAGATACCAATGCCAAAGGGCAGAAGCGATGGGAAAACAAATTTCCTCTTAATATGAAGGCTAGTTCTAATAGCACAGAGCTCCCTAGACCTGGCTGGAGCCAAGAAGGGCCCAGACGATGCTTGCAGAGGGTGTAGGGAGGGCAAAGACTGGGGTAGGGGGAATTACACTGGGTGTTCTTAAGGGTCCTCTTCAGCCCTGAGATTCTCGAAACCATAATTCAGGGACAGAAAACAGTGATGAGTCAGAAGGTCCTTGCCTTCTCACCAGCTTCCTATTCAGCCAGATTATTCAAAGTGATTTGTGTGAAACCCAGCTTATCATTCTAGCCCTGTTTGTTTTGCATCTGTAGTACTCTCCCCCAATAAAGCCCTGCCTCCTTCTCTCAAGGGTCACAAAGGGTTAATATCATCAATGCAGTTGCAGAAGAGCGAGAGTGCGGTTTTAAAGTGAGAAGAAAAATATTGACAGGTTTGTACAAGAGACATAATTAACTCCATGCTCTGGTGATCTGCCAACATATCTTTCTCTCCTTCCAACCTTCTAGCTCTTCCATAAGTCTTAAAAATCCTATTTTAGCCTTTAAAGGCAAAAAAATATATATAATTTGGCTCTGAGAAATGTTCTAATCTTATGCAATTTAAATTTGGTATCATCTTTAAAAGATAACCCGATACAGATGCTGTGGGTAAGAAACCAGTCTGTACTGACGCCAGCCCCCATGTCGTCCATCCTCTCCTGACAGTCCAGCTTTCTCAAATGCTTTCTGTCTCAGCAAAGGTCAAATATTAAAAGTCAGAGAGCTCGGAAATACAAATGAACACTATCTAAGCCATAGTCACAGAGGCAGGAGAGGGCCTCTGTAAGAAAAGAAATGCAAACAACAAACACTGCAAGTAAAAGCATGAGATAAACAGCAGGGTTTGTAATCAGGTGAAGCTCTGAAGTCTGTCTGCGGCATTTGGATGCTTCCAGTATTTTTAATACGCCAGTGAGAGAAAAGCTTGGTGAGGAGGGCCATCTTTCATCTCTGATCCTCTCCCAGACAGTGGAAACAGGGTGAGCACATTAGCATAACAGAAGAAAGGGACAGATTGCCACTCCAGAAGGACCCGTAGGACACCTGTCAGAAATATTCAAAAGCAGGATAATCTCACAAAGTGTGAAATGTTTCCTGGACCAGTCTCGAGATACTTGGTGGAAAGACTACAGTGGAAGATCAATAAAATGTGGGCTGTATCCCACCTACAAACCCTCATCTTGTGAATGATTTCAAGCTCCTAGTAAAAGCCCTCTCCCCTGTCCCTTGATCCCCATTGAGAATCCTTCCAGGCTGTGAGCCCCTCTTCCATAGTAGAGAGAATGATCGAGTTACTGGAACTCGAGGGAAATTTTCTTGGCTCCCTTCTCAATCAAGCCAGAGCCCTCCCCATACGCCCTACCCAGATCCCCACCCCTAGTGGGAACACCCTTCCCTCCCCTGGGGCACAGGGAGATGTGTTCCTGTTCTCAGGTCACACTCAGACCACCTAGGAACACCACCATTTTCAGTAGACAGAACTGAGACAGTGCAGTTAGAACAGTACTCCAGGCCACTGTGAGTTCGAAAGACATTCATGGCTTCCTGCATGTCTCATGGTTTCTTGACAAATGCAATCCACGTAAACAACCCAATCTGAGGAGCGTGTCTCCGTGGGTCAATTCCACCGTAGAAAGGTAAAGTCATGTCTCCCCCAAACACTACGATCTGATGGAAGCAGAGCAAGGAGATGTTGGAACAGCAGAGCATTGTTTGTGCGTGGCCGAGGGGACGCCCTTGACGTTTTGTGTGTGGTATTGGCTGTGCTCCACAGCCCTAGCTGCAGAGTAGGAGGACAGTGGGTTTGGGGTTAAACTTCCTGTGCCCACACTCAGAGAGGGGAGAGTCTGCTATCCCCTAAAGATGTTTTGGGCTACTGAGACAAAGAATTCGAAAGAAATCGACAGGACTCGGGGGGAGGGTAGGAATCTAGAAGGAGACCAGCGCTTTAAAAGAACACCCTAGCAAGTGGCAAACAGATCCTTTCCTTCCCCACGCCCTAGGCAGCTCTGGGCAGGAGGAGGAGAAGGCTGAAGAGCCTGAGCTTGCGAGGTGGGAGCCGCCCAGAACTGCCTGCCTGTGACTCGGGGTGGAATTTTCCTCCCAAGCAATGAAAATAGGTTGAGGTTTTTGTTGTTGTGGTCACTCATGTTGATCTTCTATTGTTAGATCTCTCTCTCCCTCTGTGTCTCTCATAATACACACACACACACACACACACACATGCATGCACACATGTATTTACATACTGTGTGTGTTGCCCTTTCTCTCTAGCAGCTTTCTAACTTAAGGGAGCATCAAAATCTGTGAAGCTTGATAAAAATGTGAATCCCCAGTCCCTCCCTCAGAGGTTCTGACCCATCGGTGTAAAAGCATTTTTACTAATCAGAGTATTCAGCATTACCCTCTCTATAAAATAGAGTATATGAAATAGAGAAGAGTCTAGGCAACAAGATAAGTGGGGAAAAGAATTCAGAAATGCATAGCTCCAGCCACACCCATCCACAGCAGAGATTCCCAGACACCATCCAGCTCACCAGAGGTTTAGACATTCAGATGAGCCTATTAGGTCGATAGGAAGTGATACTTCCAGTTGAAGGTCATGGTTTTGGACTGAAAGAATTGCCACCTCGGGGCTTCATGGTGTGTTGCTGCAGATGTTTGAGGGGCATCAATCTCAGGCTGTCTGAGCAGTGAGCTCTCAAGGATGCCTATAAGCTGGGTCTAGTCATTGGTTGTTGATGTTTAGATGGGCCAACCTCAGGGTTTCTGCACATGGGTAAACAGCTCATTTTTTTCAAAGAAAGCAGCATGTTAGGTATTTTGGAAATTTATTGCTCTTTATCACTCTTAGGCAGTTTCAAATCATCTCCATTCTTGAAAGAATGAGCCCAGAGGACTCTTGATTCAAATATAACCATTGGTCTCTCAAATATCTTCTAGACCAGTGCTGTCCAAGAGGGAGGGGCTATGGGGATATACGTATGCATATAGCTGATTCACTTTGTTATACAGCAGAAACTGACACAACACTGTAAAGCAATTATATTCCAATAAAGATGTTAAAAAAAAATAAAATAATGTGAGCTGCATATGTAATTTTAGTTTTCTATTAGCTGTATTAAGAAAATAAGAAGAGGGGCTTCCCTGGTGGCGCAGTGATTGAGAGTCCGCCTGCCGATGCAGGGGACACGGGTTCGTGCCCCGGTCCGGGAAGATCGCACATGCCGCGGAGCGGCTGGGCCCGTGAGCCATGGCCGCTGAGCCTGCGCGTCCGGAGTCTGTGCTCCGCAACGCGAGAGGCCGCAATAGCGGCAGGCCACAACAGTGAGAGGCCCGCATACCGCAAAAAAAAAAAAAAAAAGAAAAAAGAAAAGAAGAAGAAAGATATGAAATTGATTTTAATATTTAACCCAATACATCCAAAATATCATCATTTCGACATACAATCAATATTTTTAAAATTACCAAGGTAATACTTTACCCTTTTTTTTGGACTAAATCTTCAAATTCGAGTGTGCATTTTATACTTAAAGCCCATCTCAGTTTGGACTAGCCACATTTAAGTGCTCAGCAGCTACATGTGGCTGGTGGCTACTGGACTGGACTGTGCCCGTGTAGACTATGAACCAACCTGGGACAGAGGGTAGGTGGAGCACCCAGTGACGAGGGGGCATGGAGGAGGAGAAGCTGACAGATGTTGATACACGACCCATATCCGATCCATACAGAAATGCTACTGGCTCTCCCTTCAAAACACGCCCAGAATCCTGCCTCTTCTCACCACTTGCACTGCCGCCACCCTGGTCCAAGTCATGGTCTCACCTGGATCGCTTCTTACTGGCCTTCCATCAGACATTCCCTTCCCTTCCATCTTAGGAACACACTGCCTGTTTCTTCTGCTAGAATGGTCTTCCCCCAGACATAAGACATCTTCCAGGCAAACTCCTTCACCTCTAAGGTTTTGATCGAATGACACCTTCTCTTGGAGGTTTGCCCTGTGTAAGAGCACAGATTGCCCCACCTTCCACCATCCTGCTCCTCCCCTCCTCACAGTGAGTCCCCCTTATCTGGCTCCACTATATAACATACTCACGTTGTGTTTATGATTTATTCTCTGCCACCTCCCCAAATGTACACTTCATAAAGGCAGGAATCCTCATCTCTTTTGTTCATTGCTGTATCTGGAATAGCGCCTGGCACATAGTTGGTGCTCAATAAATATTTGTTGAGCGAATGAATGAATGAATAAGGGTGGAGGCACCCTGAACCCAGCCCTCCA
This sequence comes from Stenella coeruleoalba, assembly GCF_951394435.1. Taxonomy (NCBI): domain Eukaryota; kingdom Metazoa; phylum Chordata; class Mammalia; order Artiodactyla; family Delphinidae; genus Stenella; species Stenella coeruleoalba. The sequence continues at coordinate 56,081,982 of NC_137148.1, forward strand.
TCAGGCTCCTCTGTCCCAGCCTCCCCAGCCGTCTTCCTCATCTTCCCACCGCATTCAAAGGCTCACGAAGGAACAGCCGGAATCAGAGTGAGTTAATCATCCTCACTAAACAAACGCTTCTCTTAGAGCAATCGTTGTTCACTGGTTTTGTTTTTGTTTTTGTTGTTTCATCATGAACTCCCTTGGGAAGTTGATGGCAGCTATGAATGTTCTCCCTCCAATATCCACGGAAACACAATTTCACATACAATTTTGGGAGTTCATAGGCCTTTGCTGCTCATCAGTTAGAGGCCAGGGACCTCACGTTAAGAATTCCTGCCCCAGAGGTTCACCCACACACAGTTTTCCTATCTGTCTTTGAAATCAAATCTTTCTGCTGCAACAAAAATAGAAACCATATCCAGAAAGAAATTTCATAGCTCTAAGCCGGAAGCAAACTTGAATGATGATGTAGTTCATCTTCCCTCCCAGGAAAACTCTACTGGGGGGGGGGGGGCAGTTCAATATCTAATATCTGAAAGGTCTTCCTTATACTTCATCTAAATTGCTCCTGTTTTAGGATTAACAGGCCTTCTTTAGTCAGATCTTGGAAAACAAGAAAAGTAAGTACTTGACTTAAAGATGAATAAGGATGCCCCTGTGCCCTGTCCTGAGTCCTTTCAGGCCAGATAAACAGACTTTCGGGCCTATCATCTAAGCCAGTATCATTGGAAATGCCTTTGCTTGGGAGGGCTGGAGACTGGGCTGGAGCCAGCCGGGGGATGTGTGCGAGAGACCCACAGGAGCACGGCCCCCAGGGAAAGGATCACATTCCAGGCAACTTTTCTCCTTTGCCTAGAAATGTGGCACATGCTGACTGAGAAAGACACAAAGCAGGGGCGCTCCACACCCTCTTCCCAGAAGCGGCTGCCAGATCCACAGTGCTGTCCCAGTCTTAGTTTTGGGACAATTAATGTGTTTTCATTTCAGTCAATCAGATGATAATCCTCAAACAGGCCTTCGGTCAATGGAATGAGATAAAAGATAAATTTGCATTATTCTGAATTTCAGCTATTCATTGACTATTGACTGAAAGCTTTAAAAACACTTTACAGGGCTTCCCTGGTGGCGCAGTGGTTAAGAATCCGCCTGCGAATGCAGGGGACATAGGTTCGAGCCCTGGTCTGGGAAGTTCCCACATGCCGCAGAGCAACTAAGCCCGTGCGTCACAACTACTGAGCCTGCGCTCTAGAGCCCACGAGCCAAAACTACTGAGCCTATGCACCACAACTACTGAAGCCCGTGTGCCTAGAGCCCGTGTTCCGCAACAAGAGAAGCCACCGCAATGAGAAGCCCGCGCACCACAATGAAGAGCAGCCCCTGCTTGCCACAACTAGAGAAAAGCCCATGCGCAGCAACGAAGGCCCAACGCAGCCAAAAATAAATAAATAAATTAAAAAAACAAAAAACACCTTACAAAATAAATTCTCAGAGCTCCTTTTCCAAAGCATGATTCAGCCAGCCAGAGAATTGTACAACTCCCTGGGCCAGAACTGAAACTGCCTCAGAATTCTTGAAATGAAATCAAAGGATGACAGTCTGTGTCTTCCTGAAGGAAATTCTATTCATTAGGCAATAAAAAGCAGGCTAGAATAAAACAGAAGGTTTATATCAGAGCCTGATCAGAGGGTTTGGGCAGAAATTGTTCCATCAATATTTTTTGTTGGGATTGCAGTTTATTTATAAGAAATTGCTAAGAGGCACTGATATATTGTGAGAATTCCTAAAGGAACCAGAATTGCACAATCAATGAAACTGAGGAAAAACACATTAAATTCCCTGAAGAACTTAAAGATTGAGTGGAAAATAAAATCAAACATACTGATGGCTTATAGCTGTCTTTCTTTGGCCACCTTAGGCTAACCAGAGGCTCATGGAAGCGTGGGGTTTCAGAAAACCTTTGACATTAGCGAGCCCCACAGTCCCCTGTGCTGTGTCTGCTGAGCATGGGCACAGACCACACCTCCGTAACCACCTCAAGTGGACAGTGCCAGCAGTTCATTCATTCCCTCAATTAACAACACACCACTGATGGGAAATTCACTAGTTCCCAAAGTCCCAATTCTATTCAAAGGGCAGCTCTAATTGCTACATGGTTCATACTTTCCTGGACCCAAAACTGTTGAGGAATAGTGTTAATAATCATGAAGAAGACAAATAATCCTTCCAAGAGGTTTAATAACTCAGCCAAGCAAAAAACTCTCAGATACTCTATCCTCCCCCATTATCTGATTTTAGCCTCTTGCGGCAAGAAAATATTGAGCAATTACAATTGGCCGCACATTGGTGTCATGGCATCCTTTTCCTTTTTGTTTGTTTTTGTATTGTCCAGACTAATTGCTGTCGAGTAACTGTTATTTTAAACAGTGATGGGATGAAGGAAAAATGATGTAAGACTTGGAAAACTATTATAACTTAACACATTATAAAGACTTTTAGAAGGGAATTTTCTGACTCCCAAGTCACAGGGACAATACTTTCTGAATTCCTTTAAGTTACTTCATAGGACCCCTAATGAGCCATGACTACCAAAACAGTTACGGTGTGTTCTGAGGACCATTCAGTTTGGACTGAATTATGGCATGGTCACCTCAGACTGAGGCAGAAAACCCTGGACATGTATTTGGCATTCAAAAGTAAATTTTAAAGGACTTATTCACACAGGGCTCTGTGGAGGGGTTCAGGTCATTATATGGGTCATATCATTAAAAAGTTACTGGGTGAGACCTTTTAAGAGACACATACGTTAGACACATCTTTGTGCAGGTGCTACATTTGGCTTGACTAACAAATGCTCAGAATCCAGACTGGAGATTTTCTGGGAGGAAAAGCTTTTGCTCTACCCTCTTAGGTTCTGAAATTAGATGCCTGTGAATTAAACTAACCGGAGACAGGTTAACAACAACAAAAAAGGCATACAATTTTTATTAATATTTTACATGCATGGGAGTTCACAGAAAAGAAGGGAAACTCAAAGAAGTGGCTAGACTTGGGGGCTTATATATCATTTTAACAAAGGTAAGGGAATTTGGGATTTAAGGCAGAATAGATTACGGGGAAGTGACTAGGAAATATTTGGGAGAATTAATGGAAGATAGGGGTTATTTTAGTAAGGTCTGTTTGCACAAACTTGTTTTGGTGTTGAGCTTTTGCCTCCAGTGATATGAGGGCTTTCCTCTTCCTGGGAAGTGGGAGACACCTTCACAAGGGGAAATTTATGCCCTGCTTTTAGGCAAAAAAAGAGGAAGGCAAAGAACTCTTCTTGCATCTGTTGATTCTTCATCACTTTCAGCTGAAAATAATCCTTACACCAAAATGGCATATTTTGGGATGGCATATCCTGCTCTCCTTCACAGCATCCTCTGGGTTGTAATACAGGAAGGTTAAGGTCCTCTAGTAAACTATCTTTTGAAAATGAGTAAAGGGATAAATCTTTCTTGCCACAAAGGGGGAGCAGAATCAGATGGAAAAATTAGACTTTGTTCCCTCTGTTGGCAGTACTTATGAAAGTCTCTACCCCTAGAAATGTTGGAAAGGAGAAACTGACTGTTACTAACCAGCCTCATTCCTTGAATGAACTAATTAAAGAAAAAAGGGCCTTGGGACACCACAATTTTTTGATGGGAGGGACTGGGCTCTAGAGAGTTGCTGGAAAACTCACCTTCCAGAACATACCTGCTGACTACTGGAAACGGAAATCTAAAGGGGACAAGGATGACCTGGGAGAAAATGTCCTGGGATCAGACCAGGCTTGGGGCTTGTACATGGACTTTTAATTCCTTAAGTTTTGCAGCTCTGTCTACAAATGTGTCCAAACTTTTCCTTTAATATGTAGGTGGTAAACCTGAAAAATTGTCCTTGAGGCTGTAGGTTGTATTGGTTGTTAGGGTTAGAGAACTTTAAGGAATCGTTCCCTAAGAAAAAAGGTCAGTAATTATACGCATCTTGAGGAATTTTAATAGTTTTTGGGTTTGTGTACATGTTCATGCCAAGGCATGAAATTAAAAATCCATCCCTCTAGCTATTGGAGTCCAATTTCCTAAAATGCCAAGGTTATGAAGTTTACCAATTGGATATCATAAACTAAGTGTTCATTAGAATAAGTGGAAATCTTACCTTTCTTTGTAGGAAACACAGGTATGACTATGTACTATATTGTGAGATCTGAATAAAAAGGGTAACGTTTTTACACGATTTTAATAGAAGCATTGCTCTGTTTTAAACTTATTCCAAGTTCAAATGAGTGAGTTTTATCCTTTCTAAAGTGGAATTAAATCTTCTGCTCCCAATAATCAGTGCTGGGATAATTCAAGTTACTTACTTAGTTAAAAGGCAAACTGTTAGAGAAGATGTGGTTGGTTTTACCTAATGCCTGACCCTATCTGGAATCTAATTTTTGCACCTAAAAATCACCAAGAACCAGGCCCTTATTTATGTCACCATGTCCTGAAAGCATCCATTATACCATGCCTCACAAAACCGGGATGGATGGGGGTTGTTTGGGGATCTTAGGATAGAATGAAAGGAAATTGATTAGAACATTCTGATAGTTGGAATGCAGTCTGAAATAAGATATTTTAAATAGATATGTTGGTGGAATCTATAAAGCCTTCTGGAGAATGAGCAAGCAGTTTGGTACTGGATGCTGTTACAAAAGAATGGGCAAGGGCAGACATAAAGAAAGATGTGGAGAAGGAAACAGGTTCAAATAGTGGCACTCAGATGGAAGAATCTGAATATTTAGAACAATTTTTAGCCAACTGAAAAGTAGAGATAGGATGAGATTTTACATAAATCCTTAAAATTCAAAATTATTGTACATGAATGTTCATAGGAGCATTTATTCACAATAGGCTAAAAGTGGAAACAGCCCAAGTGTCCCTCAACTGATGAACGGATAAACAAATACGGTATATCCATACAGTGGGATATTATTTGGCAATTAAAAGGAATGAAGTGATGACATATGCTACAACATGGGTGAACCTCAAAAAGTGTATGCTCAGTGAAAGCAGTCAGATCCAAGAACACATATTGCATGATCCCATTTGTATGAAATGTCCAAATAGGCAAACTCACAGACATAGGAGGTAGATTAGAGGTAGCCTAGGACTCAGGGTGGAAATGAGGAGTAACTACGAAGAGATAGGAGATTTCTTTGGGGGATGATGGAAATAATATAAAATTAGGTTGTGCAGATGGTCGCACAGTTCTGTAACCTTACTGAGAATCATAGAATTGTAGATTTAAAATGGGTGACTTCATGGTATGAAAATTATTTTTTTCAGGTAGTATTTTTTTTATTGAAGTGTAGCTGATTTACAATGTTGTGTTAGTTTCAGGTGTACAGCAAACTGATTCAGTTATACATACATATATTCTTTTTCATATTCTTTTCCCTTGTAGGTTATTACAAAATATTGAGCACAGTTCCCTGTGCTGTACAGTACAGGGAACTATGCTAGTTCCTGTAACTATGTTAGTTATCTATTTTATATGTAACAGTGTGTATATGTTAATCCCAAACTCCTAATTTATCCCTCTCCCCCCTTTCCCCTTTGGTAACCATAAATTTGTTTTCTATGTCTGTGGGTATATTTCTATTTTATAAATAGATTCATTTGTATCTTTTTTTTAGATTCCACATATAAGAAGTATCAGATGATATTTGTCTTTCTCTGGCTGACTTACTTCACTTAGTATGATAATCTCTAGGTCCACCCGTTTTGCTGCAAATGACATTATTTCATTCTTTTTTATGACTGAGTGATATTCCATTGTGTGTATATATACCACATCTTCTTTTATCCATTAATCTGTTGATGGACATTTAGGTAGCATCCATGTCTTGGCTACTGTAAATAGTGCTGCTGTGAACATTGGGGTGCATGTATCTCTTTGAATTATAGTTTTCTCTGGATATATGCCCAGGAATGGGATTGCTGGATCATATGGTAACTCTATTTTTAGTTTTTTAAGGAACCTCCATACCATTCTCCATAGTGGCTATACCAGTTTACACTCCCACCAACAGTGTAGGAGGACTCCTTTTTCTCCACAATATGGTATTAAAATTATACCTCAGTAAGGCTGTTAATTAAAAAAATTGCTAGAAAAGAAAAAGAAAAAAGAAAAAAACATGCTATCTGACTACAGCCTCCTTTATTGTTATTGTTTTATCATTATTATTAAGTGTTCAAGGACTCTATGTATGAGGCTATGTTTTTTTTTGGCTTTAAATAAATTTCTTGGCTTTCCCTTGAGGTTTGGTTTCACCTGGTTTATTTTTTTAGGCAGCGAGAGTTGTGCTCAGGTATTGCTAAGAGAGAAGAACAAGTGGCCTCCTGGTAATCTCAGGACACTTGGGCCAGAGGTCAGGAAGAGGGATCACGTCCCCCACCACTACCTCATCCTCATAAACGTGCTGCCTCTTCTCTCATTGTGAGCCGATTACCATTCCTCTAAGCCCAGAGGGGCTCTGGTGGGCTGATAGATGTCGGGGGTTTCAGTGTTTCAAGGATAAAGGATGCCAAGGAAAGAGTACCTTCTAGTAGGAGAGAAGATGTGCAGCAGTGTAGCGATAACCTCAATAATCATACAGGCCTGATGTTAATCGCAAGGAGGGATAATAACTCAGACTGGGGAAAACTTTCATATCCCCTCTACTGACATTATTTCTTCAAGGCAGGTGGTTTTGAATTGCCATGAATAACCTCATATTTACATAATGGTTTTCCTAGGTTTTTTTTTTTTTTCTATTACCCCCAACAAATTGCTTTAGAATAACAATATTTCCAGAAAACCCATTCCCCTAGGAACTGGTCCAACCATATGTAGTATTTGGGTTTTTTGCTTCTTCAAAGCATAACACTGAGGCTCATGCTGATGTTGTATATCTTTGGTTGTCAGCGTTCTGAGATAGGGCCCCAGACAAGCTAGGATTAGAGATGTCTCCTGTCCCTTCTGTTACAGGTCACAGTGAGGAAGGGGGTGGGATTGTGAGCAGAGTTCAACTGGTAGCTTACAAGATGTTGGTGAAATCTTCATGGTCTGATTTGGGCTAGAACAAGGGTATGCCTGGTGTCCATGTCACTTGAATCTGCAAGCCAACAATGTCAACACTCCCTTATGTTAGCCCAGGATGCCTAAGATCCACACTGCCAAAGGACGAAGACATAAACAATAATGTCTGTACTTCTCTTACTCATTGATCCTATTTCCATCCTCTGGGGACAGCACAAGTCAAAGCCTTCTTCAACATGACAGCCCTTCACAGAGTTGAACACATCTATCAAACGCTTTTCTTCTAAGGCTTCTTTAGTCCAGACTGAGCATTCTCGGTACATCAGCCATTCCTCTAAAGATGTGAATTTTCAGTCTCGGCTGGAAGAATTGTCTCTCTTACAGTGTGCTGCCCACTTTAAGTTAAGATCTGACTAGAGATGAACATGGTGTGACTATCACCCTCCTCATTAGTGACAATGACAATTATTCATAAGAAATATAAGCTGTGATGAGAGAGAATTCTGTCTGGGCAGGGAGAGAGAGCTGTTATCTGTGGGTGTTTGCCATGGGCAGACTCTTTTATAAGCATTAGCCCTTTATGCCCATTAAGCGGGTAGAGGAGGAGGGGTGCTTCTGCTCCCCTACTGGGGCTCACTTTGGGGATGAGAATTTTGACTAAAATCACCAGTCGGGTCCATCCATTCCAGACATCACCCTGAAGGGTCTCTTTCTCTTGAAAGTTTACAAAGGTGAAAAGATGACTAATTGTAAATTACCATAAGAAAGGAAGTGAATGTCATTTTGCTCAAAAGGTTACTAAGCATGATTATGTCTAATAGTAAGGAACTAGTCGTTCAGCTCTGATGATAACATCTAATCCTTCTTCACTGGGGAGTTGCCAAAAGCCTTCCCCAGGGGTGAGCTAGGAGGCAGCCTGTGTCCTAGTCCTTTCATCATCCTAGGTCTGCATCACCCAATCATTCCCTCCTGGGCCATACAGTTCTGGGTGTGGAGCGTTAGTCTAAGGTGTCATGACGGCTTTAAACCAACTGCTGAGAACTCTCAGGCATTATATCTGTGATTGCTTCAAGTTTACTCCCCAAGTGCAACCTTCAGGGATTGTGTTTCTGAGCATGTTTGGTCTCCTTTAATGAGCATCCCGCTACGGCTACACTCTGTGATCAGCATATTTACCCAAGGCTCTGAGCTGTAGCCATGGGGATGACTAAGTGGGAAGAGAGGGGCTTGCGGGGTCAGCCTTTTCCAATTCAGGAGCCTGCAGGTGTTCACAGGTGGATCCTTGGAGGAAAGATCAATGCCAGCAGCAGGTGTTCTTCTAAAATGTATTTCGTATTGAACACAGATGAAAAATACTAGGTGTATTTATATAGTTGTTCCTATTGTAATGTGGTAACAAGCCTTTTGGGAGTGACCTGTCATACCCAAGAATGTGGAGAAATCACCAATGCAAGAGCATGTGCCTTTTAATCTCAACAGCACTGACCAAGCCATCACTGCATTGACCTGTGTCACTGGGGTACTTTGTCTTATATATTTAACATGTATTTGTGATGTATAATAGTTTAAAAGGTTTTCCTTTTTTTTTTTTTTTTTTTTTGCAGTACGCGGGCCTCTCGCTGTTGGGGCCTCTCCCGTTGCGGAGCACAGGCTCCGGACGCGCAGGCTCAGCGGCCATGGCTCACGGGCCCAGCCGCTCCGCGGCATGTGGGATCCTCCCGGACCAGGACACGAACCCATGTCCCCTGCATCGGCAGGTGGACTCTCAACCACTGCGCCACCAGGGAAGCCCTACAAAGGTTTTTAATACCAAGAAATAGGAAACTTGGTGAACAGTGGCTTATACAATTAAAACTTTGGTATTCTTACCTTCTGAGTAGTTGGGAGGTAGGCAGTGGCAGGCTTGTTTCAGCTGCTCGGTAACCAGACAAAAGATCCAGGCCTTTCTAGTTTTCTGCTCAGGTATCTTCAGCATGTTACCTCATGGTCACAAAGGAGGTTGCCTTTCCAGGCAACATGTTCACATAGGAAGCAAGCTGAGTAAGCTTTTCCTCTTGTGTCTGTCCTTTTATCTGAAAATAAAATCTTTCCTAAAACATCCCCTAGTAGACTTCACTCGTATATCTCATTGGCAAAAATTGGATCCCAAGACTACGGCTGGCTGCAAGGAAGGTTGGGAAAGTGGGTGTCCGACAAAAGGGAACAGGATGATTAAAACTGGTTTAAAGAAATCGAGATCCATAGAGGCGAGCTAAGCATATTGTCTCTCCCAGGCAAAAAGATGCAGGGATGGAGACCCCTAGGTGAACAACGGTGATGGAGTGCAATGACCTGCTGTATATTGAATGTGTGGACCTCGAAAACTCACTTCCCATGGATCAGGTTCTAAGAAAAAAAAAATCTTAAATGAAAAGTCAGCTTTTAAACTGTTTCTGATTCAAATCAACACAAAACTAGAATTCTAAAAAGGAAAAGGAAACAACTGTGGATTCAGATTTCTAAAAAAATTGAGACTGAAGTATACAATATAAAGAAATTAATGATTTTTAAGAGAAAATTATATTGAATATCTATCACTAAACACAGAGGTGCCACTTGTCATTACTTTTCTGTAATAAATCTTTGAAAAAAGAATTTCTCCTATTATGCTAAAAACAACAAACAAAAAGGATAGACTTGATGCTTTACCTGATGGGAATATATGACAATATTTTTCCTATAATATACAAATATCCAATTGAAACATATTTCTCATTTTGAAAAGGTTGATGTTGTTCATGTTATTATTTATAAGAAGAAAAATTTTACTTGCAAGAGGCAATATTGTTTAATGAGTAAGCTCTGGAGCAAGGCAGACCTGGATTCATATTCTGACTTAGCACTTTCTAGCTTTGGTCAACACAGCATCCTCCCTGCAAACTGGGGATAATAACAACATTGGCTTCAGAGACTGCTGAGAGTCTTAAAGGGGCCAGTGCATATTAAACACAGCATATTACCAGGCACATAGTAAACCCTCAATTTACCTAGCTCAATATTTTTGTTGGTTTTGTCCTGCATAAAATAAAATAATTTCGGATCTAATATTAATTGTTAATTATAACAATTTATTTGTGAGCTCCTTTTTGTTATTGTTTACTTTAATCCAGGCATGCATTATACCTTTGACCTCTTCCTGCTGGTGTTCTGCAAAGAAAGTACAATTTAAAAAATATTCTGTGGTGTGTTTTGATAACAACCCTCTAATTGGACCGGGACTTAAAAAGTCTACAGTAGGGCCTCCCTGGTGGCGCAGTGGTTGAGAGTCCGCCTGCCAATGCAGGGGACGCGGGTTCGTGGCCCGGTCCGGGAAGATCCCACATGCCGCGGAGCGGCTGGGCCCGTGAGCCATGGCTGCTGAGCCTGCCCCTCTGGAGCCTGTGCTCCGCAACGGGAGAGGCCACAACAGTGAGAGGCCCGCGTACCACCAAAAAAAAAAAAAAGTCTACAGTAGTGGATCAGACCACACCTAATGGAGTCGCTGGTATTTCCTAGGTGACACTAGCCATCCCCCTGGACCACAGCGTCCCTGATCTGCTGTTAACCCTCCATGTCCTGTGCTGTAGGCTCCAGATGCAGCAGCTTTGGGCATCATGGAGAAGTGCTGAGTCATGCTGGCTTTTCTTTCCCACACTCTCCAGGTCTCTTCCAAGAAGTCTTCTCTTGTCCCACATGTCCTCAACTTTGTTGTTGAGCAACTGAATTTTTGGACCCAAGTATAAAATGGGACCGTTCTATCAGCCGGCTCACATTATTCCATTTTGCCTTCAAGATTATCAAGAGACACTTTGTCAAATACTTTGTTAAATCCATGCATAGCATATTTGTCTAGACTAGTGGTCTGGCAAAGGCACTGAGGTAAGCTTGGAATGCTTGTTTGTGCTATTTTCTCTCAGCCTTATTGGACAGTAAGAGCCGATATGATAGAAAGCCTGTCTGTTTTTGTCACAATACTAGAGACAAAATAAATAATTTTCAGTTAACTCACAGACAGACTGATAAACTGAACCCACCTGACTCTGAATGATGACTAATTGTTTTCTTTACATGCTCCCATGTCTGTCCTTTAATAACTATTTTCTAGAAAATCACCCATGATCAATGTGAAAGGCACCATCACTGTGTGGAGCCCATCTCAGATTTCTCCAGCCTGACTCCTCCTTTCTAGTATCATGCTTAGAAGATCCAGACATATGTAACCTGTCTAACCACAACCAGGGCTAATGCAGAACAACATTCTTTCAATAAGGCAGTCTAAGCAAGGCTAATACCAGGTATGAATAAAGTTACCTTGGAACGAACTGGGGCTGAGCAGGCCATTTGTATAAGCCCCTCTTAGAACAATGGGTTGCTTTAGCTTTTTAAATTCCAGGCTCCAGCATCTCTGATGTGGTCCAGGTGGTATCAGATAAAGGCTGTATTCATTCTTCTGGAGAAAGTGTTTTTAAAATAAATTCTTTACCAAACATGAGGCAAGGGGAGGGTGGATAATGGGAACTTATGCCGCTAGACTGAATGTGGTTCTTTGGCTTAGGCAGTCACCAGATATCTTCTTCACCCACAGACTTTGTTGCAGAACTGACTTTAAATTAGTGACTGGAAGGGACCAGGGTAGCCATTCATTGCAGTTGGCATTTCCATCCCACTCAGAGTATCAGGAAATGTGGTTAGAAACAAAGAATAAAAATGTTCTTGATGCTTAATCTGAGTATGAAGAAGGGAGGGGAATTTGTGCTTCTTGGCATCAAATGTGACCCAGGGCTGCTGCTGAAACGTCCAGTGGAGACTGCTTCCCAGAAACAACTTATAGCCCAGAACAGAGCTTGAAGCAATGGAAATGGAAGGTTGGAGCAGGCAGGAGACTTCCTCAAGGTCAACAGAGTGACATACTGTAGTGGCCATGGAAATGTACCACTCAGATCTCCTGCTATGGGAGATTGATATTCCCAGCTGCTGCCCCTCTGGACCTACCACGACACTCATGTTAAGGCCATGCTTACCCCCAGCTGCTCCTAGCCACCACAGCAAGGGCATTAAGGTGGGCTCCTTCTGTGAGATGCAGAACTCCTCCAAGGATAACTTTGTCTTAAGAACTCTCCATAGGCTTGAATCTTTCTTGAAACTTTGCTTTAGTCTGAGACCCTTCTTACCCAATCTTCCTTCCTTCCCCCTCTCCCTCTACAGGTGTTAGACCTCTACTGTGGTCTGAAGGTGCTCCTTGCCTTTCAGGCTCTTTCCTCCAGGAAATCTCTTGCACATCTAATCCCATCTTGGCATCTGTTCCTTGGCAGATCCAAACTAATGTATGTAGCATTTCTTTGGCCATTCAACTGAGCATTGTTATTGCTCCAAAAACAAAACAAATCATACGTAGAGATTAGCTCTCTTGATCGGGTTGAGAAGAAAGACCAGATATATTTCTAATTCCTTAGACAAGCCAGGAGTGAGAGTGTCTTCTTCCCCCTGTCCCCCATCTTTCCCTCTTTGGCCAACCATAAAATACTTGTGTCTCCTATAACTTGTTTATAAGATAAGGACGTAATACCCTATTATAAGTTAATATACTTATTTGCCATTTGGCATGTTGAAAAGGAAAAAAAAAGACCATCACCAAATCTGATGCTGGAACCTTCCTACTCTGGAATGTAGCACATTCTCTCAACTCTCCAAAGATGCCATAGATACATAGGGGCTGGGAGCTGTCCATAGAGAGAGGCAAAGGAGTGCGTTTTACTAGACTTAAAGGTTTCCCCACTTGCTCTGTCTCAACTATGTTCACTTATTCATCTGTCCGATGTAAGCTCCATGAGCTTAGGGCCTATATTTATATTTCTCTTCTCTGCTTCCATATCCCAATTTCTTTTCAAGTTGCTGGCTCAATAAATATTTGCCAAATAAACAAACCCTTGCGTCCCACAGCCCTTTCTTTTGTCCTGGGTGATATTTGCTGCTAGCCTATGGAAGTTGGGTGGGTAAGGGTAGGGAGCAGAGGGCATGAAGTATTTTTACCTTTCAGTTTCCCATAACTGAGAAGTAAATAACCAATAGCTGCTTGTCGTTGAGTCTCTCTATGACAGTTTGTGTGGTTCTTCTTCTTTTTTTTTTTTAATAAATCCTGAATTGTCTTTGAGTAGCAGAAGATAACATTGAAGTCTCTACATGAAGGTTGTGAAGGAGTTGTCAAGATAAGTAAAAATAATCTCAAAAAAATTGCTGAATTTTGTAATATATTTACATCATAATGATGACAATGTGAAAAATAAATCCAAAATCAGTGTGTAAAAACAACTGCAACAGCTCATTTCTTTTTTTAAAAATGCAACTGAGCACCTTGTTTGGGGCTGTTTTTTATTTGCCTTAGATATTGCAGGTAAACATTCTGAATGATGGAAGAAAAGTTGCAATAATATTATAATTCATTTTCAGTTTTTGTGTATTAATTCATTAGTCATACCTTCAGTGAAACATAGTTTACAAGGTTGTATCCATTTGTTTGTGAGCACATTATGAATAACAGAGTTGCTTTAGTAATTTGATAATTACAAGCTGTTATTTGGCTGGAGAGAACCAATTAAGTAAGAAGAATTTAACTCTCTCTCTCTCTTTTTCTCAGAGAGAAAAACAGAAGCTGACCAAGCTTGGGGGAGCATAAAATAATTAAAATAACCATACTGTATTAGAACTGGTAGAAGACTTTGAGATGATCTGGTCCAGGACTCTTAACCTAGAAGCCATGAATACCTAGGGAATCAGTGAGTTGGCTTCATGGGAGGTAGGTGTATCTACCCTTTAAGTTACATGCAAAATGTTATGGGAAGGTACATAAGCATATTTTTCTGGAGTGAGAATCCATAACCTCAAAAGGCCAAGAAATCAATGTGCTGTAGAAGTGATGGATGAAAACAATTATGCCGGGGCCTTGACAACACTGTTAGATGGTCCTGGAGATGCAGAACAGTTCAGTTGCCCTACCTGAGGATGACACGGACTCAGTGGCTCCCAGAACCCTCAAAGGCAGGATTACAAGGTGTAATCAGACCAGAGAAAGGAGCAATGGATTGTTCCTGATAAACTCAGTTGTCTGTGAGTATTTCCATGTCCTCCTGGGCTTTATTATCCCAGAACATGATGGTCCTATCATCCTGAAGGGTCAGCGCTACTGGGAGCACATGTTAGGCAAAGAAGAACAAGAGGTTGAAGACAAGGAGAATTGTGGTTACCTGGACAGAAGCAGAAAAATGATCAAATGTTGGTTTGGAAGGGTAGTCAAGGGTTTGACTTTCAACATATGACATTCGAGGAGTGGACAGAGCATCATCCAGGTTCAGGTGTCCCAAAAGCAGCTGGAAAGAGAGAAATAAAGCTGAAACCTCCCTGTTACTATAGCAAAATCCCTTCCGCAGGAGTTTTTCCTTCCTTTGGGGTTCTCCTGAAGCAACCCCAAGGCCACCATTGCACTCAGCCCCAAGACTATGCTGCATCCTCCTTCCTTCCTTTACCTGCAATAGTGTGCTGAGCTGGCTTGTACCAGATGATGAGAGTTGACTGTTAGCCTTTCCCAACTTGGCCTTCAGTAACTTCACATTGATAGCTTGAAGCTGACCATGGTGGAGTATTACATCATAGTATTACATGAGCAAATGTTACAAATCAGGGACACCCCCCTACACACCATGGGTTGTTAAACATTTACCAGCATTTACTAATTACTGCCTAAGAGTGAAATAGTGATAGAGAGTGTGTGAGGCTTTAAATAGGAGGTCAGGGAAGACTTCCATGTTAAGGTGGCATTTGGGAAAAGACTAGAAAGGCGTGTAAAAATATATCATGTAGATATCTGAGGCATGGGCATTCTTGTCACAGGAAACAGCAAATACAAAGCACCTGATGCAGGAGTGTGCTTGGAGTTCAAGGGGCAGCAAAAAAGGGTAGTGTGGCTGGAGCAGAGTGAGTGAAGCAGAGAGTCATAGGGGATGAGATCAGAGATGGATGAGGGCGTGAGAGGCAAATCATGAAAGACCTTTTAAATGATTATAAAGAACTTCACTTTTGCTTTGAGAAAAATGGTGAGCCATTGGAGGATATAAAGCAGTAAAGTGACATAAGTATAACTTAGATTTTTACAGGTTTACTCCTTTTAAAAGGGATGCTTTGTAGAGATAGACTGCCAAGGGCCAATATGGGTCAAGGCATCTATGGAAAGACCAATTAAGAGGCTATTGCAACAATCCAGATGAAACATGACGGTGACTAGGACTAGAGGGCTGGTGGTGGAGGGGTAAGAAGTGGTTGATATTCTGGAAATGAATGTGATAGAATTGTTATTAGCAGTCAGCTTTCAGCTTAATACAGATGGACCTTCCTAATAGAGATTGTATAATCTCCTGTGAAGTACCAAGCTTTCTGGGCCTGGAGATAATCAGGAAGAAACGTGATAGCTACCCATCAGAGGTACTGTAGAAGAGTTTCCTATGCTGGGAGGAGCTTATACCCGCTGACCTCTAATATTCTACAATGGCATAGGGGCTTAGTTACACAATAAAATGTTTCTGTTCTAATGTGACAACTGACTTAAGGCTAAGGGAACAAATAGAGTTGGATATATCTATTAAATGGCTTCATTTCTGTTGATAGTTTTTCTTAGATTAATGTAACATAATATGACATATGATACATATAAAATATACATTAGGGCTTCCCTGGTGGTGCAGTGGTTGAGAGTCCGCCTGCCGATGCGGGGGACACGGGTTCGTGCCCCAGTCCGGGAGGATCCCACATGCCATGGAGCGGCTGGGCCCGTGAGCCATGGCCGCTGAGCCTGCGCGTCTGGAGCCTGTGCTCCGCAACGAGAGAGGCTACAGCAGTAAGAGGCCCGCGTACCGCAAAAAAAAAAAAATAAATATATATATATATATATATATAAAATTATATTATATATTTATATTGGATATAATATATGTAATATATAATATTATATATAACATAGTATGTTAGTACTTCTGAAGGGGGCTTAATATAATTGTGTGTATGTATATATATAAACATATACATACATACATACATATACATATGTGTATATACACACACACATGCATGCACATACACACACATATACACACATACATACTTGACATAGGCATTTCACCTCAAAGGGTTTGAAGGTAATGGGTGGGGTTAGTTTACAGCATGTTGCTCTCCGTGGTGCTGAAACACCGAGGTTAAGGGATAGTGTTCTCTCAACTGGATGTCTCATCTTCCATGGAGGTGAGGCTACTGGGCTTGTGCCATCACATGAGGTACAGATGGGGTGGTTTGGGAAGGTTTGAGAACACATAAAAAGAAGGTGTCTTAGAATTCAGGATATAACAGCAGGAAAGAATTTTAGGAAGTATCTAGTCCAACACCTTAATTTGGCAACTGAGGAAACACAAATAGAGAGCAAGCCCATTGGTCCTAAGCAGCAGAGATCCAGGACCCACTGTGATCTGGGATGGGATGAAACAAGAGAGGGCTAGTCCTGTGGATTGTTCTTAACAATTCTGATGGCGATTTCTACCAGCTGAATTCTCTCCTATCATGTGACCCCATTCACCATCCCAGTGAAAAAGCATCCTCAGAAATGTGAATTTGTGAATGAATTTTCCTGTGCAATGAGTTTATATCTGGCACCCCCAATCTGGACTTTATATCTGTAAGTGTAAAGGAGCTGCTGGTTGGTGTCACCCCAACTTCCTGGGCTTTTGCAAATGACCACTACTTTTTATTAATTTTCCAAGCTTCTGATTGGTCTGAATTGATTTCTGAAAGATTCAAAGAGCTTGGTATGCATTTGCATGTTATTTTTGTCCTGTGTGGCTGATTTTATGCTCATTGAGGTTATAGATCTGCCATTTGAGTAAATTAATGAGGTTGAAGGATAGGGGAAAGAACAGAGAGGTAAAGCACCCAGTGACCAGTCATGCAGACTTGCAGTAAGAGCTCCTGCCATAATCTATTAATTTTTACAAAAGAAGCGAAAGGACTAGAGTCTGCTGAGATGGGTAATCACACTGATTAAGCTGGTGGGAGTTTCCTTGCCTGAATTATCTAGGTAAACACAGACATGCCTGAAAGATTTATATATCTGAGGAAGCTACATTTAATCTTCACTTTAAAACTTTGTTCAGTTCTAATTAAGTGTGTGTTTTTTAACTGGGCTGACATTAATAACTACTGAACTAGTGAATTGCAAAATGCCATTGACTCCTGATCTGTAAATAGAACAAAGCCATCTGTGGCAGTGGACAGCATAGAAGTTCCTGCTTCACCCTCCCAGAGGCTCATTGTAACCTTGGGTTGCAGATGGAGGTGGCTCAGCTGCCCTGAGCACCAACTTCATCTGGCCTCGGGGCCCCAGAGCCAAGAGCAGGTGTGGGCCACTTGCCTAGTCTCCCCAGGGGCTAGGAAGAGTGGCTCGGAGAACCACACTGCAAACAAAAGCCAGGAAGAGGGCTTTCCTAGCTGTTTCTGCCTGAGCCAGAAAGCAGGGCTCAGAGGGGAGGGGAAAATCAGCCTTATCCAAGCACCTCCTACCTGCCTGTATCCAAGAGCACTTCAGATTCAGAAGGTGCTTTTACCAGAGTGTCTGTCTCCAAGCCTGAGTCCCGAGGTTCTCACCAATATGCTATTTAAAGTCTGCACAGCCGTCAGCTGAGACAAGAGAGGGTGTGTCTAAAGAACTGTCTGGATGGCTTGTCTTTCCCTACATCCCTCACTCCCAAAACCGACTCACTCACCCTGTGTGAAAAGGGTCTTCCTCTAAAGAAACACGTTTACCTTTGCTACTTGCCTTTCTTCCATAGTAGAAAATCTTTTATTTTTCTTTTCTCAATTTCCTTTTCTACTTGAGTGAATATATTATTTCCTTCTTGTTTGTAAGAAAATTAGCAAATGAAGAAAATGTCCTGTCAGGGACAGGGGGCTCCATCTTTCATTATGCAATCTGAAAAGGATCTTGTGAGCTGTGGTTTGCCCTTGAGAACTGTCTGGATGCAGAGGGTTAGAATGCAGCTAATGGTGGACCCCTGTCCAGATCTTCAGATTTCCATGGCTCAGGGTGTTTCTGACAGCAGGGAGGTTTGCATGGGGTTGGGGGAGGGGCCCGGGGACTTAATAAATTGTTGTAGATGGTCGAGGCTTGGGAAGGGCTGAGCCATATTCCTGTAAGAGCCTCAGGAGGCCGGGGTTCCAGACCTGATCCTGCATTGCAGGCTGAAGCTGGCTTATTGCTGGTAATTATGGCAGGATCTACAGTTTCTGGGCATGCCTGGTGGGGGAGGGGCTGGATGTCTGGCCTTGGATGAGCTGCAGGAAAGCGAGTGTCTGCTCCACTGCCCTTGCCGCTCCACCACTCCCAGCAGGGCCTGTTGCTGAGCAGTTTTCAGCTCATGGAGTCTTTGCAAACCTGCTCTTCAAGGATGGAGGACTGTCTTTTCAAAGAAAACCAAGGCAGAATAGAAATAGTCTTTATCGAGAGTTTACTATAGGTTAGATATTGTGCTAAGCACATTTAATTCTCAAAACATCTCAATGAGGGAATTTTAAATTGATGATGATGGTAAAAGATCAAATAATTTATTCCAGGCCTACAGTTAGCACAGAATGCAAATTCAGTTCATTGGATCCTGAGTTTGTGCTTTCAGGGCCTATGCTATTTTGTAGAGGCTGCAAGCTGGTAGCCTATGAAGCTGGATCTGCTCTTCGACGGGTCTGGTCCCGACATTACTTTACAATATGGAAATGTCTAATAAAATTCAGGATTTCTGATTTTCTTGCAAAAAATAATAAGATCTGCCAACAATGACCCAATTTTTTGCATGGCAATAATGAATTGGGGCTGAGTGAATGCTGCCCCTTTTAGAGAGGGAATCTCCAATTTCCCTGGAGATATTATTTTCGTTTACACCGCTCCCCCTTACCTAACTCCTAGCCCATTTCAATCATTTATGGAACTTCCCTGACCCTTGTTAGCATTTTGAGATTGTGACACTGTCTCCTATAATGCAGGCTAGAATAGAACATCAGATAAGAGGAAGAGCTGGAATAGAGGAAGGTGGTGGTGAGGCCCTATTACCTGAGCAAGCATCCTTGCACTCAGCCACACACGCAGAGAGCAAAAGCTCATCACTGAGGCCAGTTGGTCCCTAGTCTCATTTTCACGCTCACAGATAAGCAGAGAAAAGCCGGTTCAGGGTGGGGGAGAGATGCACAGAAATCTCAAGAAGCACTGTAGTCTGAGACAAGCAACTTTCCTTGTGTGCTTTTAGCAGATTGCTTTTCATAAAGCTTTGCTGTAGCTCTGCTTTATCATCCCTGTGTGAGCTTCCAGCTGGACAGAAGCCGAAAGCTAAAAGCCTGCAAACTTGCAGAGAAGGAGGGCATTTGGCTGCCATTACAGCTGGATGGCCACACCAGCCTGCCTGCTTCTGGGTAATCAGGTGGGAAATTTCATCTGAGTCTAGAATTTCCTGCTGTATCAGTCTTCCCCGGGCTCCTGCAGAGTTCAGACTCATGTATCCACACCAGCAATCCCACCCTTTAAGAGGCTGAGGTGTCTTTTGGAGAGGAGAGTATAATTAAAATTAAACGATTTATTGGTTTTCTTTAACCAGGAGAATCAGCCACACTGGTCAAGGCAAGAAGCATCATGAGGTGGTTCAATGTTGTGGTCTAGCTTTTGAAGTCCTTGGAGTGAGCCGAGAATGACCTCACATCTAATACCTCTAGAAAAATACTGTGATCTCCAAGCTGAGGCCATTAAGACCCCAGAGGGCTTTGTCTTAGAATGTGTCTTCTCTGCCTGAGTGACAACTAAGCTTAGGTGACTACCAATGAGGGTGACTAGGCTTCTCCCTAAGGACTTGTAGGGCAGCTGGTATTTTCCCACTTTCACAGGCCAGGAGATTCTGGCCCTATACGCATGTGCTCTAGTCTCTTTCTCCCAGACTAGCTTTTCCAAGATCCTTTACTAAGACATGTCAGTGAAGCCCGTTCTTTCCCAAACCTAAACCTCAGAGGTTCCCCACGTTAGGTGTGAATTAGGGTGACTTCAGTCCTGAGCAGAGGCAATGTAGCAGACCCATAAGAGCAGAGTGTAGACTTATACATCCCTGGGTTTGTGTCCCAGCTCTGCCGCTTGCTAGCTGGGTTAGCTTACTAGTCACCTAACCTTTCTGAGCTATGGTTTCCTCATTCAAGGAATACATAATGACCTTATCTCCCAGTTTGGGAATGAAAACTCTTTGAAAGAATGCAGCATATGAAAGAGCTTACTACTATAGGAAGTGTTTAATAAATGGTCTTGCCTGCTCTGTCCCCTGCCCATCTCTCCAATCGTGTCTCCTCCCATCTCCCTCTCTCACTCTCAGTGATGCTTCTTCTGATAGGAACATTCTTTCCATCCTTCACGCCACACTTGCCGATCTCCCTTTTCCTCTGCCCTCAGATCACTGCCATCCCTGGCCTTCCAGGCTGGATCAGGTCCCCTGGCTGAACTCTTTTCAATGACCTTGTACTTTCCCTTCAGAGCCCTTACTGCTACTATCTGTCTCTCCCACTACATTTAGAAATGAGTAAGAGCAAGGTTCAACTGTTTTGCCCACTCTTGTATCCTAAGTACCTGGTACATAGTAGGCCCTCAATTAATACTTGTTGAATGATTGATCAATGATAAAGCTCAGCTTGAACTTTCGTTCAATTATACAATAAATGGACAGTTAACAGTCATGTTAAGAGAACATTATAACCATATACAAAAATTAACTCAAAATGTATCAGAGATCTAAACGTAAGAGTTAAAACTAGGAAACTCCTAGGAGAAAACACAAGTGTAAATCTTCGTGACCTTGAATTTGGCAATGGAATCTTACAATGTGACATCAAAAGTATACATGACAAAAGAAAAAATAGATTAATTGGGTGTCATCAAAATTTAAAATGTTTGTATTTCAAAGGACACTATCAAGAAAGTGAAAAGACAACCCACATAATGGGGAAAACACAAATCATATGTCTGACAAGGGATTTGTATATAGAATGTATAAAGAACACTTACAACTCAATAATAAAAAGATATATAACCCAATTAAAAAATGGGCAAAGGATTTGAACAGACATTTCTCCAAAGAAAATACGCAAATGGCCATCAAGCACACGAAAAGATGCTCAACGTCATTAGCCATCAGGAAAACGTAAAAACCACAGTGAGGTACTTCTTACACTCACTAGGATGGTAGAATCGAAAAGTCAGATAATAGCAATTGTTGACAAGGATATGGAGAAATCAGAACTCTTATACACAGCTAGTGGGAGTGTAAAATGGGGTAGCCACTTTGAAAATAGTCCAACAGTTCCTCAAAAGGTTAAACATAGAGCTACTATTTGACAAGCAATTCCACTCCTGGCTGTATACTCAAGAGAAGTGAAAATATGTGCCTACACAAAGAGTTGCATGGAAATGTTCACAGCAGCATTACCCATAACAGCCAAAAAGTGAAAATCATCCAAATGTGACCCTGTCTCACAAGGAGTTATCAGACCAGTAGGGAAGACAAGCATATATGAAACAATAAGCAATGCCAGGTGGGCTAGGATCAGATGCTACTTTGAGAGTTAAGAGCTGCAGTCCTGAGAAGGCACATAGCCTGGGAAGGTGGGAAATCTTGCAGAGGAGATACTTGAAACTCCAAGTACAGAAATCACATCCTGTGACACTTGTGATGGCACTACTTATTTTCTAGTGCCATTGTCTGATTATTCAGATGGTTTAGTCAGGTCTGCCCAGCCAGATTGACTGTTTCATCTTTGTTTCCCTCCCAACTGCAAACACAGAGCCTGAACCCCAGCTGGGGGTGATTGGATTTGGGGATGAGGATGGAGCCAGACTCAGGATTTAGAGCTTCCCATCTGAACTGACCTGTCTCTTCTAATCATGCCTGTGTCACTAAGGGCTTCCTTTTTGCTTTTTTTAGCCTACCCTGCAGCCAGGGAGGGCAGAAGAGCATGCTAATGTTACTGTCTGGGGAAGTAACTGGAGAACAGAAAGAGCAGGGAAGCTGGTCTTACTTCAAGGTCACCCAGAGGGCAAGCACCTGGCTGATCAGGGATTAGCATAGATGCTGCTGTCCTGCTAAGCCCACAGAGCTAGTTTGTTTATCTATTTCTAAGATACGTTTATAGTCATTTAACGGAGAAAAAATCAGTCTGAACCTATCTTTACTAAAATAAGTGTGTGTTGGGGGGTGAAGAGAGGAGGGTACAAATTACATCTTTAAGAAGAAAAAAAAACACATGCAAATAATAAAGTTACCAGAAAAGTGTTGTTGATCCTGAATATTCCTGAGCCCCTCTAACGTCTGCATTCTGAGATGCGGAAGATTAGCTTAAGGCGGCCTCAGTGTTCCTTTGGCAAGTTTGTTCTATTTAATATATTGTTTAATGTATTTGTTCATTTAGGCCATGACTCATTGCTTCTCTAAATTCTATTTTTAGCTATTGCTTCTCAGTTGGATTTTTCCACATATCAGATGTTCAGCTATGTGTCTAAGGGGACAGTACCTGCCTTGGGGCTGAAAAACTGACCATAGAGTTTTATTATTTGTAAACTGTGGAAGGTTCTGGTAAAAATGTTTTTCATCTTCCCTAAAACTTGTTAAGATTGAAGCATCACCCTATAGGGAGTATGTGATGAAATGCAAAGTGTTTTAAGTATGTTATAAGGTATAATTCTGAGACACCCAGAGGAGAATCGTGGCTGCCTACCTGCACATTACTGTCTAGTACTTGAACGTCTGACTCCTGACCCCCTCCTTAGAAAGGAATCTGGTAGCAACATGAACACGGATGATCCATCAAATGTGCTGATGTGGCAGAGGAGTGAGGTTGAGAGAAGCAGTGGCTTTGAAGGATGGAGAGTGGCCGGGAGAAGGGACCTGGAGGAGGGCAATCAGGCCCTGAGAAGGCAGTGTAGGAACTTGAACCAAGACAGAAGGAATCTCAGGATAAACAGATTATGATGGAGACTAACCAAGATGGTGGACCACGTGGCTGCTAAGAAATGACCCTTTGTCAACCTTCATTTTTTTTCTGAGTTTATTACTGACGTATGAATATATTTATAGGTAAAAGCATAGAAAAGTTTTGGAATGATACACACCCAACTGATAACAAATTCTGGAGAGGAAAAAATGAAATGGGGGTTGGGAGACGTGGAATGATTGCCTTTTACTCTAAATACCTCTAAGTTGTTAGATTTCTTTTTAGTAGCAAAAATGTATTCATATATTCCTTCTGTAACTAAAGAAAAAAATAAAAGACAACGGGGAGAGAGTATAAGACTATATACATCCACTGTTAAAAAATAAAATTAGACTCATGGAACAAAGAGAAAAGAAAAACCATTCGTAATTCTTCCACTCAGACATAACCTCCCTAGGGGAGCAATTCTCGCCCAAGCCCAGAACGGTGCATTTGCAGTCCAGGCAGAAAGTCTCCACTAGTAGAGAAAAGGGATGTTGCACCCATAGGATTGGGGACAAGTGGCCAGAATCAAGCTAAGGTCTGAGCAGACAAAACCATTGTTGGCCAAGTCAGGAGGAAGGTCACAGATCAGGGATTAGAGGGAACTGCACCGGCAAGAGGGACTTGGAGGCCTTGCTACTAGAGTCAGACATTCATCCTCAGTCCTGTTTTCATTATGTGCCTGTAAATGATGTCATCAGCAAGAGGTCAGGCGTTACAGTTGGGTCTTGCCCAAACTGGAAGCTGGGATTACACACAGAGTTAACGCTACCACACAGATAGCTTATCCTAGGTCTCTGGTAGACGTGGGGCATGGAGGGAGCTTCTAAAAAGAGGGGTCAGTGGTCTTACAGTTCTGTCACAGATAAGGGAAGAGAGGCTTACAGTTGACACCAGAGTGCCTTAGAGCCTAGAAGAGCCTAGAAGCAATAATGAGGATTCTATGGGCTTTGGAACACCCCTTCATTGTATGGACTGTCCGTGCATTACAGGGAGTTGGGGCACCCCGGCCTTCTTTCACTAAAGGTGCCGTGGTCAGGAGATGACTGAAAACACCACTGCACATGCAAATGGCTCTGTGGCCTCAGTACACACCCTTGTTTAGGAAGCACCGGATCCAATGACTGACTAAAGGCACAGCAGGAGGTTGTAACACCCCCATTCTCCTGCTGCAGGGAAGTTGAACTGTGGCTTCAAAATGACTGTGTCCAGGCCACAGAGAATGGGGTAGACTGGAGGGTTTCTAAGTAACAAGAGAAGTAGGAGAAAGGCATGAAAGCAAGAGGCACAGTTGGTAGAGGGGAAACACCCTCCACTCTGTCCTCTGAGGGAGAGAGCTAAATGCCTCCTACTCTGAGCAGAGGCGGGAGCCACAGGAAAGACCCTGCTTCGTGCCACCAGTTATGAAACAAGACATCCATGTGGGTCCTTTGGCCTTCAGGACTTTAGCTTTGGATTTCACGCATTTTTGGAGGAGGATGAAGACAGCCAGTTGTTGGATCTGCTGTGAACATTTAAAGAAATGTGCTGTTAATCTATCACAGCATTAAGCACCTCTTGAGATAGAGCCTGTCACATCAATAAGACACGAAACTCCTCTCTCTCAGCATATCTCCATATTTAACCATTTGGAGGGAAAGAAAACTTTCATGTTTATGTAGGATATAGATAGTAATCATCCAATAAGCCTCGGTTCTATTTTTAGACACTCGTCTCTAGCCTTCTGGATACTGGACAACAATGCAGTGTTTGCAATGTTAAATCAAGAAATCAGTTTCTCATTTTAAGTGGAAAAATGCACTGTGTTTCAGGGTTTGCTCATATCCACTTTCACAAGTTAATTGCTTGGGAATACATATGCATGCCTTTTTCCCCCTTAATGATGTCCTACACAAAACTGCTCAAAGAGCAAATCCTCAACTAAAAACACTGTTTAAAAAATTTTGTGAGGGCTTCCCTGGTGGCGCAGTGGTTGAGAGTCCACCTGCCGATGCAGGGGACACAGGTTCGTGTCCCGGTCCGGGAAGATCCCACATGCCGCGGAGCGGCTGGGCCCGTGAGCCATGGCCGCTGAGCCTGCGCGTCCGGAGCCTGTGCTCCGCAACGGGAGAGGCCACAACAGTGAGAGGCCTGCGTACCGCAAAAAAAAAAAAAAAACAAAGAATTTTGTGAGACATAAAACAATAAAGCTGAACATGGCAGATTGCAAATGCAGGGCCTTGAAAAAACCAATAGATACTCCAGCCCTTGGAGGCTTCCAGTCTCATTGGAAGGAATCCCCACATTCTTCTGCTCCTGTGCAGAGAAACGGAGGCAAGTCAGCAAGACTGTTTGAGGAGATCGTATTTTCTCCATCCTTTGGGATCCCCATCAGCTCTGCATGTAGCCCTACAGCATCAGCTCAGAGAGCAAAGATGGTAGCAGCAGTAGCAGCACACATTTTATGAACGGTAGCCCTGTGCTGGGCAGTACGCTACGTGCTTTATAGGCATTAGCTACTCTAATCATCAGCACACTCGGTGAGGCGGGTACTATCCATTTTACAGGTGAGGAAATGGAGACACCAGTAGACAAGTGGTAGAACAACATATAGAGGTCTCCAGAATGCCCACCTTCCATCACTTTCTGGCTGCAAGAGAACAAAGGCAAGAGAACTTTCTGTAGGATTCCAGGGCAAGAGGAGGGGCCAGAGATAAATGCAGGGCCTGGGTCATGTTCTGATGCTGTGGGCCCCCAATGTGACCTCCAAGGCAGGATCAGTACTCTACCGAAGGCAGGTTGCATTGCAATTTTTGTTGTTGCTGCGATTGAGGGTCACATAAGCTGTCCCAAGTGGGGGCAGGAAAGGACTGGTCCCCTCCGCCTGTCCCCTCTTTCCTTTGCTTATTCAGCATCTTCTCCCTCATGTTGGGAGCAGCTGGGGTTAGTGAGGTGGAACCCAAGCAGATCAATACCACGTGCGCTTAAGGATGTTCTTAGCAGAGTACTAATGCTTGTCACGGATACATCACGATGTAGAGGTTAAGTAGACTTTGTCTAATGTCAGGAGGTTCATCCCACTGGAACATGGAACATTTTTCTGCCTCGCTCACCCATAACTTTAAAGAAGGTAAACTATGTGCTGTTTAAATACTTGTAATAATGCTCGGTATGTGGTGTTTGCATAAATAATAAAAATCCCATCTGTCAATACATACATAAAACATACATGTATAACACACACACATTCACTCTTAAAAATTGCATGCAGTTTTCACTGTGCTGTAAGGTACTCAGATGCCAGATTTTTTTGCAAAGTGAAAAATACAGTGGTAATGTACTTACATGTTTTGCAACACTTGTTTTCGTGTTTTTGGTCGTCTTTTTGTTTAAATGAAGGCATGGCACCATTGCAATGAATAATAACTTACACACTTGAATTCCTTTCCTGATGTGGCTGCCACCTCCCCATGCAGGAGGACCCTTCCTGGTGGCGAGCAGAGGTGCGGGTCTGTTCCACAGATGCCAGCTTCCCTCCAAACGGTGCATCCGTTCTCTAAATTGTGTTGGGAGCCATGGTTCTCTGCTCAAGCCTCACATGTTCTGCAGCCCTTTAAGAGCTGTGAAGAAAACAGGAGACAAGCTCAGTAAAATGGAGGAAGGAAGTGCTACATTCTTCCTTCTTGCTAGAATATTTCCAGGAATGATTCTCCTCAAAATTAGGGATGTTTCACCGAATTTGGCTAACTGAGGCCGTTCATACAAAAATGATAGCTATATATAATAGGCCGTGGATTCTGTCTCTCCTAAAGGACGTTGCATTTGCAAGAAAATTCCTGCATAAATGCAAATGCATTTGCAGAGAGAGATTTTGTCAGCTGTCCGGCCACGCAGACAAAACTGCCCCATGTGTCATTTTTCTTACTAACACCCCTAATAGGGAAAGAGGAATCTTAAGTTCCTGTTGCCAGAGGCATCCCTGGGCCCTGAAACACAATGCCAGAAGAAAGAAAAGAAAAGAAAATCCTTTTAAGCCAACAAATAATGATGTATCCCCAACCATTTGGAAAGATGGAACTAACTACCTGGCTCCCCCGGTACTAGAGACCTTTTATCCAAAGTCCCCAGTAAGCTGGAAAGCTGCAGTCAGGGGGATTGCACAGATATTAGCCCTTAAAAGGAGCCCACAGATCTGAATTCCTTGCTGAGCTATTCAACAAAAAGTGCTGTATAAAGCCACAGTGCTGAAGCAGCCCTGTGCGAGGCAGGAACAAGCGGGTAGAACTCACTCCAGTGTGAAATATTTATTTATGCAGCTGTTATCTTTCTGGAGCATAGCTGACCAGAGGTGGACTAGGGCCTGTTTATTTTGCTATATTGGCCTTCTGCTGTATTAATTTAGAGCAGCTTGTAAAATAAACTACAGGACTCTTTAGGCCCCTTTAAACCGGCTCTGCATATAAATGTTTAGGGGCAATAACAACGCAGACCGTGCAGTAATAGGCTTCTAACTACATGTGAAAGTGCTTGGTACACAATGAAAGACTAATAATAACATGTAAGATATAATATATATACTAATATAAGATATAATAAAATAAATAATGTACAATGTATATAACTTAAAAGATGTAATAAGAAAGAATAATAATAAGGTATTATTCTCCACATTGCCGCTGTTTACAAATGAAAGGGACTGTGACATAACGGGAGATTATTAGGCTCAATCTTGTGAGAGAGATTGGGGTTGGAAGGAATTCTGAAGTAGATACACTTGTCCTAGGCAAGAGAAAGGTAAAGAAAGCCCTCCACCTGCATGACTCTGACTTAATCCGGAGTGTTTGAGGTAATTCAGACAGTCTAGGGAACTCACAAAGCACGTTAACCCTGTTGGAGCTGAACAGCTTGTCTTTATAGTCCAGGCAGCTCAGATCCCTGTAATATTTACCCCACGCTGTGTTTCTGTGTTCTGCACTGTCTGCAGGACATCACCCGCATCAGCTCTAGGAGAGGCGGAGCGCTCAAAACATGAAGTAGTTGTGGAAGAGCTGCTGAACTTAAAATTACTACCAAGTTGTCTTAAGGACCTTTAAAAGTCCAGACAGATCCTTCTCCTTTCTGGTCTAGTGCCTGTGGGCACAAGGACAAGAAGCCCATCCTCTGCCGTGTCATTGCGTTCCATCTTCACTTTTCTCAGGGGAAGAAACTTGCAGCCTAGACAACTGAGAGCAGCAATCTCCTGCCTTGAAGTGCGCTTTAAGAAACTATTTAACTGAAATCCACCCGTGTTCTCATTATACATGTTATGGGTCCCTAAATATTTTCCAGGAACAGCTCTCTCCGCTGTTGTTATGGAAGGGCAACAAAAGAGGATCCCTGCCTCAGACAAGTGAAGGCCACTGTGCCTCGAGGAAGGGAAGCAAGTCATCAGATCACACGGAAAGGTGATGTGTTGTTTGAGTTTATGTGTTTTCTTATAACCGTTTTTTTCTAAACCAAGATGATTTATTCATATTGTTTTCATTGAATGTAATAGATTTTTTAGCCCATCTTCACCTCCACGTGACCTTGGGTTTTACGGTGTGATAACTGTGTTGATTACCATTGCGCTGGATACAA
The DNA here is from genome assembly GCF_951394435.1 of Stenella coeruleoalba. Lineage (NCBI taxonomy): Eukaryota > Metazoa > Chordata > Mammalia > Artiodactyla > Delphinidae > Stenella > Stenella coeruleoalba. Next base: position 56,110,737 of record NC_137148.1, read on the forward strand.
ATCAAGTCTAGAATAACCTGGATGACAGCATGGCAGGGAGCTGCTGATAAACAGGGAAGCTCCGGTTATTAGATGGGGGATGACGGGGACTCGCACAGGAGTTATGGCCTGCATGTGGGGACAATCTTCCCAAGAACCGGTGGGACGGGATGAGAGAAGCACAGCCATACTCTTGCCGACTTTTCCATGTGGTTTCCAGGCCTGCACTAGGGAAAACAAAATGTGATCCCGTCCCTGATCTAACTGGGCTGCTCCCAAGGCAAGGCTACTTGAAACTTTGCACTTGCTTCTTCCCCAACCTCCCCATGTTAATAATAGCTCCCAATTTTGGAACATTTTCTCCGTGCCATGCAGTATCTATGTGTTTTATAGGCATTGATTATCTCATACTCACAACTACCCTGTGATGTGGGTTATTTTTATCTCCCTTTTACAGATGAGGAGTCTGAGGTGTTGAGATTAGATAATTTGCTCAAGAAGTGGCTGGGATACAAATGGAGGTTTGATGCTCACGTGAAGCAGAATATTGGAGCTTTTCTTTCTTTTTCTTCTTTAGCATTCTTTTCCTCCCCCAGGGCCCTTGCTTTGCTCTTCAACCCTCTCAGCTTCAACTTTTTAGCGCTGGTGCTTAAACTCTTACTGAAAGAAATGACGAACAACGAATTGCCTTGAACTTCAGTTTCTAGGTTTGTGTCAACATCTGGGGGTCAGATGTCTTCTTAGCAGCTGATGCTGGGGTATTGGGAAGAGGGAGCAGGACTTTTTGTTTATTGCCCAACAAAGGCATCGTGTTTGAACTCCTGAGCCATGCTGAGATGCACAGAAAGAAAGGGGCATTTAGAAGAGCCCGAGGTCTGAGGGGGCCTCTTGAAAGAACAACTACCTCTGAGGAGTTTTCAGACATCAGCCAGAGAACCCATTTTCTCCCATAAGCATAGAACTTTGAGTACACATTTTAGCTGTGGCTTCTAAGTGCCTATTTTTATCACTGTCCAGTTTTTGGTGAACAGAAATGTCTTTTATTTTCCATCGACACTGTCATCTTTTGCTATGTATTTTAGGTAGATAAGATTCTGTGAGAACAAAACGTCACCGCCACATCCACTCAACAGAATAGGAGCAATTAGAAAGCTCTTCAATTTATTCTCAAGGAGACCATTTTCTTAACTAATACAGATGGTTGCAGTCCTGTTTTGATTTTTTTGGTGGGACTTTTCAATATTAAAGGTCTCAGATTTTTCAAAAAGAGTTTGTGGTTTGCATCTGCAGTGTAGAGGTTTACATCTTGGAACTATTCTGCTTAGCATCAGGGCTATGTGAGCTGCTGCAATTGTGTGACCTCCTGTCCTGTCTCCTCCAGAGGACAAAGATTTCTGCCCAGAAGGGTAGACCAGCCACATTCACAGGTTCAGGTCCTATTAACTCCTCAGCCCCTACTGGAGGAAGTCATAGAGCAACTTCCTGAGGGCTGCTCTTCTCCCTGCCGTCCCTGGGGCAGTGGGGGCACTGCCAATCATGACAGCAGTTCACAAAGATGATTTGAGATCTGGCTGGACTTCTGTTGCCAGTACCTTATAGTAGCTGCCCGAGAAGCCTGCAGTCACCCTCTTCCCCTCTCCAGGGAAAACTGAATGAATGATCCAGAAAACAAAGGTCCTCTTTTCAGGGATCAAGACACCCCACGCCCTAATTTCTCTTCCTGATAATTTTGCTATCAGAGAGAAACCTCTCAAAGATCGTATTTGTAAGGGGAAATCAAGATGGAACACTGCCCCATGGTCTGTTTGTCTAAGTGAAGGCACAGAATACGTGGAGAAGCATCTGACTTTGAAGCCCAGAGACCAGATATGAATTATAGCATAAGAAATGTAGGTGTTCTGTAGGTGATGATTAATTAATTTAACTTTCAAATAGGTAATATAGTCACATGGGTCAAAACTCAAAAATGTATACAGCAAAAATTCCCCACTCCTCTGTGGCTTAGCCATTGGGTTTTCTCCTCTCTTGTGTATCTTTCCAGAGGTATTCTCTGCATAGACAGACATCCCTCGGTATCCATGGGGGACTGGTTCCAGGACCCCCAAGAATACCAAAATCCATGGATACTCAAGGACCTTATACGAAATGGCATAGTATTTGCATATAACCTACGCACATCCTCCTGTATACTTTAAATCACCTTTAGATTGCTTATAACACCTAATACAATGTAAACGCTTTGTAAATAGTTGCCCGTGCATGGCAAATTCAAATTTTGCTTTTCGAAAATTTCTGGAATTTTTTTTCAAGTGTTTTCCGTCTGATGTTAGTTGAATCTACGTACGTGGAACCCACGGATACAGAGGGCCAACTGTACGAGCAAGACATGTATATATCTAGCTACTTTTCCCCCCAAATAATAATAACCTGTTATATTCAGCACCTTGGTTTATTTTTTTTTCATTTTACAATGTATTTTAAAGATCTTTCAATATCAGTACATAAAGAGCCTTCTCTTTTTCATGGCCACACAGTATTCCACGAAGTTAATGTACTATTTTTTTTTTTGTACTGTCCCCTAATGTTGGCCAATAATTTCCTGTGTTTTGGCCATTAAAATCTGGACTAGTCACTGAGAGCATTGAAAATCTGCCTACTTAGAGGTATTTAAAAATAAGTTCGAGACTTCCCTGGTGGTCCAGTGGTTAAGAATCCTCCTTCCAATGCAGGGGATGCAGGTTCAAGCCCTGGTCAGGGAACGAAGATCCCACATGCCACGGGGCAACTAAGCCTGCGTGCCACGACTACTGAGCCCGCGCACTCTGGAGCCCATACACCACAACTAGAGACCCTGCACACTGCAACTACTGAGCCTGCGCGCTCTGGAGACCATGCACCACAACTAGAGAGATGCCTGCGCACTGCAACGAAGAGCCCGTGCGCTGCAGTGAAAGATCCCTCATGCTGAAGCAAAGATCCCGCGTGCAGCAACTAAGACCCAACCGAGCCAAATAAATAATAAATAAATAAATTTTTAAAAAATGAGGTAAGTTCTTATCACACAGCAATTTGAATAATGCCCATGAGACAGTTCCTTTTGAATAGTGTCAGCTGAGGATTCCTGAGAACTTGGACTCCCGAATCTTCCACAGCACGCCATAAGGCACTGGGTGGTTGCTAAGAAGGATTCACCCACTTTTACAGCATTTTAAAAAATGAAAGTGAAACATTAATAAATAATTTTGATAAAAACTTACATAAACGTCCATGTGTACTTAAATGAGGGTTATTCTAACATTTTCTTTTAAACCGCTATAATTAAAATATTAAAATAGAAAATATTTGACATCTGCTCTGTTCTGCCATTGCACTTAACTGGGGTGACACTCCCTTTGCCTTATGGTGTGCATTGCAAATACAGCAGAAAAGGATTAACTGCCTTCTAATTTGGAGCTTTAAAGATTCAAACTGAAGCTATAGTGATTAACTTTAAACAACATTTGAACTATATTTAATTATAGCCTTCAAATCCATTTTCCCCACTTTTAGAGCTACATTATTTATGTCACTGACATAATAACATCTATTTTTTTTAAATTTATTTATGTTATTTATTTGTTTTTGGCTGCGTTGGGTCTTCGTTGCTGCGCGCGGGCTTTCTCTAGTTGCGGCGAGCGGGGGCTACTCTTCATTGAGATGCGTGGGCTTCTCATTGCTGTGGCTTCTCTTGTTGTGGAGCACAGGCTCTAGGTGCACAGGCTTCAGTAGTTGTGGCACGCGGGCTTAGCTGCTCCACGGCATGTAGGATCTTCCCAAACCAGGGCTCGAACCCGTGTCCTCTGCGTTGGCAGGCAGATTCTTAACCACTGCGCCACCAGAGAAGCCCCATAACATCTATTTTTGATAGATCTCAGGACCAAGCTTCATCAGCCATACTGGGAGAACAAAGGCCCTAGGAACAGGTGCTGGAGGGGAAAAAAGACAATGTGACTGCAGGAACTGACAGCAGATGGGAGAACCTATCTTCCTGAAATCCAGTTTGGAGATCTTGACTTGAAATAAATTACCAGGATGAACTGTTGAGTTATAACTGAGAACAGGGTGAGTGGTGCTCCTTCCAGGACTCACTCTTAGGAGCCTGTGAATTAACTGAATTGTGCACAGGCCATTTGGAGACTCAGCCATGATTCCTTTATGGATGAGAGCTGAGGCCAGGCACCCAACTTCCTCTCATTGTAGTTCCCGTGCCAGGCACACACTTGGTGCTCAATGTGTGCTTACTGAACTGAGCTGTTCCCAGTGGCCTCACTCTGGGCATGAGACAGTGAAGGAGTTTATATGTTTACCACATATTGTCAAGTGGGGAACAAAACCAAACAACCAAACAACCAACCAAATAGGGCATGAAGAGGGGGATTTACTGAAAAGCTAACGGAGCTTAAACTTCAGGACCTCTGACGTGCACAGCCCCTTCCAAGGCCCTGTACATATATTTGTATTCATCATTTTGATATGTTTTCTTAGAGAAGACCCCAAATTTCATAAGCTTCAGATCCACGAAGTCTATATCCTCTCTGGCACAAAATAGCGTATAAACACGATTCCATTTTCAAAATGAAAAATTCTAATTTTCATTCTTAATGGAAAATTCTGTTCAAAAACAGAATAACAAATCTATATGCAACATACGCACAAACATACCCACAGGAAGGGTATATATCAAAAATGTTCAAACCGGTTTTCTCTAAAAGTGACTATTTATTTATTAATTTGCTATTTTCTATTTTACTGGAATGATCAAGTGAATTAGTGCCATGTTAAAACTTACATTTTTTTCCCATGTAAAGAAGTATTCCATTGAACTCATTAACCTTTTCCCAAACTTTTACTTCCAGTCAATCAATACCATATTTCTCTTCATCCAGCACTAGGAATGAAGTTGTATTTTTAGGTTCCTCATAATCATAACTCTAACTTGGGGAAGTGAAATGAAAATATATGAGCTAAACTGTCTCCCTCTGGGTTAAAATCTTCATATTCACGGAAGGATGCACGTCGCTATTTGGCAGGTTTTTGCAGGAAGTTGATAAAAGAGTCAAGAGCTTCTATTTCCCACCCGCCTTGGTTCTGTCTCTAAGCCCCTCACCCACACGGGCATACTTTGCTTCAACACCAAGCGTCTTCAGCCCTGCTAACTCACGTCCCTCACCATCACCTGGTAACGAACTTGAAATCGGAAACTCTGGGGTTGTAGAAGGGACAGCTGGCCTTCAGGTCTATGTCCACAAAACCCAGGACAGCAAAGGCTGCGTCCCCTGAGTTCAAGTCTCTGTTAAGATGTCTGAGAATTACCTTCATCAACAAGAACTGGTGACAAGTCGTGTCAAGCACTGTTCTTTGTCTGTCTCCCATACCCTCACTCTCAGAGCCCAACCTGTCAAGTTTTTCACCCGTCCCTACATCCTGGGCCAGCAAACAGGAGTGGGCAGGAGGCAGTAACATTAACGTTGTCCTGAGGTTACTACTCCTGTCCTGCTGTATTCTCTGTGACCCTTAAAGAAGACCACAGGGGAAAAGACCACACTGTGAGTACGTGGCTGTGGTCTTGGTGGGTTTGACTAGGAGAGAAAGAGGCAGAGCTGAGGGTTAGGAGTTGACTTGGGGACCATAGCATATGTCTGTAGAATTTCACTAATTTATTAATTTGCTCATTCATCCAGTTTTTCAAGCATTCAACAAACATATATTATGTTCTTACTATGTGCCAGGAACTGTTTTATATGCTGTGGATACAGACAAATGGGGATGAAACAGATAATAACGTTGCATTTAGGGATTCACAATAAGGTGAGGTCATTTCCTGGTCATTTTTAGTGTAGTTGTAACTTTTATAAAAATAGGCAGACACAGAAACATACACCCAAAAATACAGACTAGCAATCTTCTACCTTGCTAATGAAATTCAATTATAATGAAGTCTATGCCTCAAAAACATTAGCATGGCTGGAAACCCCAGTCTCAATTTAGTATTCCATAGTGGTACCAGCCCCCAATGAAAGATGAGAGAAGACATAGCACTAGTCCAAGAAATGAGGGTTCTTCTGGAAAAGAAAACACTTAGAACAGTGATAGGCACATAGTAAGCACCATGTAAGCGTCAGCTATCATCATCATCATCATCATCATCATCATTTTAGACAAAAGAGACAGCAAATGCACAGGTTTGGAGGGAAGAGAGACAGCATGGCATGTCAAGGAGTTTAAAGGAACTTGTGATCAGCATAGGTGTGGTGAGATATTGGGCTGGAGAGACAGGTAGGGGACAAGCCATGGCCCTAGGGAGCCACTGATGGGTTTTTAGTGTCCTTCACCTCCCCCTCCCCTACGTCAGGCTCTTCTTACCATTCCCCTAGACTTCTGCTCAAGTGAAATATGACTTGGCATCTCTGCGTCCCGTTTATCTATTTTACCGTATCCTGGTCATAGCTGTCATAGTTTCCCATCATTCCTAAAACAAGGCTCCCCTTGGCTCACTCTCCTTAAAAACTTACTTAAAAACCTTCAGTGGCTGCCCATTGTCCGTGGAGTTCAGCCAACTGTCTCAATGTGGCATGCAAGCGTTGCTGGGCTAGGGCTGCAGCTAACCGGTCCAGGGTTCTCTTTTCCCATCCCCTGTGTGACCTCTGTATTCAGCCACATGCGGCCTCTTGCTTCCAAATGCCCCCTTGCCATCAATATCCTCCCTTCTCAATCTTTTTTTTTTAATTAATTTATTTATTTGTTCTTATTTTTGGCTGCTTTGGGTCTTCGTTGTTGCACACGGGCTTTCTCTAGTTGCAGCGAGCGGGGGCTACTCTTTGTTGTGGTGCGCGGGCTTCTCATTGTCGTGACTTCTCTTATTGCGGAGCACGGGCTCTAGGCATGCGGGCTTCAGTAGTTGTGGCACGTGGACTCAGTAGTTATGGCTGTGGGCTCTAGAGCGCAGGCTCAGTAGTTGTGGTCCACGGGCTTACTTGCTCTGCGGCATGTGGGATCTTCCCAGACTAGGGCTCCAACCCGTGTCCCCTGCGTTGGCAGGTGGATTCTTAACAACTGCGCCACCAGGGAAGCCCCCCTTCTCAATCTTTTGAAATCTCTGCCCCTTTCAAAGCTCTTCTGAAGTCTGCCTCGTTTGTGAAGTCTTTTCTCAGCCTCCCAGTGGGTTGTGTCTCCTTCCATCTCTGAAGCCCCACTTTGTGTCTCCTCTGAGGTCCTTTTATGATGCTCTGCACCAGTCTGTTTCCCAGCACAAGGTCGTAAGCTCTCTGAAGTCCTTCCTTGTCTGGAGAATCTTTTGGGATGAGCGTTCTGTAGAATACACTTTAGCAAACACAACGGGAAGGTCTGGAACCTGATCCCAGGGCAGGCTGTTCTGCATCCCCACTGCTCAGCTCTGCTTTGCTTTCTGATGGAGGGAGACTAGGGGTCCCCTAGAGAGTGAGGCAGAAAATTCGTGGCCAGAGCAGGATGGAGGCTATAGCCACGCTGCAGCCCATCAGGCTGATGACTGAGCCCAAGGAAATGGCCAGTCCGGGATGTCTTTCAATGAAAGAAAAGGTAATCCAGTCATTAAGGCCGTAGGTTGGAGATAAGATAGGTGAAAAGAGATTTACTGAAAGCACATCAAATTTTTCCCCCTCATTTCCTCCCTCCCTCCCTCCCTCCCTCCTTTCCTTCCTTCCTTCCTTCTTTCTGCTAACAAGTATCTCTGCCATGTGGTTAAAAGCCCTTGTCCCAAGGCCTCTCAGCTCACCTAGATGCTCCGGTTTGTCTTGTTTCCCCACTTAATTACTGTTATCAACTCTCTAGATTTTTGTAAACTCAACACACTGAATAATGAGGTTAATAAAACTGGTGAACTCCTTTGCCATGTACACAGACTATGTCTAAAAAATGTCAAATGTATTATTAGCTCAGATTTAATCATCTTTTCTTGTATTTTATAAATTTATCCTAACGACCTATCGGCTTTCCAGTGGGGCCTTTACTTATTCGGTGTTAGATTTTTAATTTCTCTGGACTTGATTAGCGTCTGTATATTTATAGCTTCTAACACTTCTGCAACGAATAATTTCCCCAGTGAACACGCATCTGGAATTCAACAAATCCGACAGGCATGAAGCCCTCAGCAGAAACATTGACTATCTCTGGCCATCCTGGACCTTCGGACAGCCACTTCTTCTAGAAAAGCTTCCTATTGACTCTCGGTTCACAGGGTTGTCGGAAGATTGAATAATGCAAAATATTCAAGTGTATGGGCTTCCCTGGTGGCGCAGTGGTTGAGAGTCCGCCTGCTGATGCAGGGTACACGGGTTCGTGCCCCGGTCTGGGAGGATCCCACATGCCGCGGAGCGGCTGGGCCCGTGAGCCATGGCCGCTGAGCCTGCGCGTTGGAGCCTGTGCTCCGCAACGGGAGAGGCCACAACAGTGAGAGGTCCGCGTACCGCAAAAAAAAAAAAAAAAAAAAAAAAAAAAAAAAAATTCAAGTATAGGATTCTTTTTAATAGAAGAAGCAGTCTTTAAAGTTGCCTCACATTCATTCAACAAACACTTGAGAGCTTCCTATGGGTCATACTATACACCAAGCCCAATGGATACAAATTGAATCAGCCAGGTACTGTTCCCAGATGCCCCAGCCTCCTGAAGCTTATACACTCGCCGGGCAGACAGGCTTTTAAATGGCTTTTTTTTTTTTTTAATAAATTAAGGCATGTGTCTATTACAACTTTGCATATGATGAATTCAGGAAGGTTTGTGTTGGGCATAGGAGCAGTGGATTCAGGTTTTTTTTTTTTTGGTCCTGATGTTTTTTTGTTTGTTTGTTTAATTAATTTTATTTATTTATTTTTGGCTGCGTTGGGTCTTTGTTGCGGTGCGCGGGCTTCTCATTGCGGTGGCTTCTCTTGTTGCAGAGCACAGGCTCTAGGTGCCTGGGCTTCAGGAGTTGTGCCTCGCAGGCTCTGGAGCACAGGCTCAGTAGTTGTGGCACACAGGCATAGCTGCTCTGAGGCATGTGGGATCTTCCCGGACCAGGGCTCGAACCCGTGTCCCCTGCATTGGCAGGCGGATTCTTAACCACTGAGCCACCAGGGAAGCCTTTAAATGGCTTTTTAGGTTATTTTCAGGAGCATAGAAAAATTAGCAATAGGTAAGGGAATAAATAGGCTCAAGCCAAAAACATGTTCTAAAAAAATCGAGTTCTATTTAAAATGCAAATAAACCCTTGAGACAAAAGATACTTTTTGCTTTCCTTTGGGGTGCAAACTGTCCCTGAAAAATAGCAAATCCTTCGGACTGAATTCATGTACTATTTAGTAGCATGCGAAGAAAGTAAAAACAAACACTAAAGGTCAAAAATGGGGATATAGAAAAATGGAGCACAGTTAAGTAAGGGTTATTTCAGGGAGAAAGTCAGCAATGACCATGTGTGCTGGGTTTAACGAAGGATCCAAACATAGAACCCATGAACAACCTAAGGTGGCTTGAAATTTATCAAACAGGTCAGGCTCTGTGACCAACACAGAAGCCTGGAAATGTATACTTTGCTTACTCCTTCTTCAGCTGGCTGGGATACACAGTCTAGAAATAAATTCCAACTTTGGGCTAAGTGATGGAGAAACTCTAAAGCTACACTCATACTTCCATGATGACTCCATCATCAAGCCGTAGTGGGGACTCAGTCACATCAGGCACTGTACCCAGTCCAGTGAAAAAGAGGTGAGAGAAATAAGCCCTACTGCCTAAGGCTTGCAGGCGGTGCTGAGGTGATAAGAGAAGAGATGCTCTCAGCAGTTCCTGTAACTATAGCTGACACCTATTGAGTACCTAATATGTGCTTGATACTGTGCTAAGCACTTGGTTGTTTTTTAATGTCATTCAGTGCTCATTTGAAATAAGTACTGTCATCACCCCATTTTAGAGATAAGAAAATTAAGGCACAGAGAGGTTAAGCAACTTGCCCATGGCCATTTCTGCTGTTGGGTACAAGAACCAGAATGAACTCAGAGCCTCTGTTTGTAACCTCTGACCTGCTCCCTTTCAAAGACAACATTTTCCACCAGCATAAAAGAGACACTTCTTGCAACATTTACCCTGCTGTTCAATCTACCAGTGTGAACTTTTCTGTGATTAGGTCGTCAGTGTATTTGAAAGACAATGTAAAATAAAGTGAATCATTTCTCTCAGTCAAAATGGAGCTAGAGCTGGGTAAGCGTAGGGTCAGGGTAAGTTTTATCAGAAGCCAAAAGAAATAAGGATAAAAACATGGGCAGAGGCAGAATCCCTCAGAAAAGGGGTGATCAGGAATTGACAATGCAGCCATGTTTGATTGTCATGGCCAGTTGGCTTAATTCCCAGTGCATTGGGGCCCAAGGGAGATTCAGAGGGGAGGGTGACACGGGCTCACTTCAGAATCACAGATTCACAGGGAACTGTTGAGAAAAGAGGTCATTTCAGAAAGGGCTCAAAGTTGGGAAGAAAGAGGTACAAAAGAACGTCAGGGACTCCTCCTGGATACAAAGGTGAAAGGAGTGGCATGACCAGTGCCCGAGAGAAATACGTCAGCCGGGACGGAGGCAGGCAGCCAGCCTTCCTGGGGCAGCTGCACCTGACAGCCTTTCTACGGACTGGCACTTTTGCCGATCCCACCGCCTGATTCAGGGAGAGTGGGGACCCTGCAGATAACTCGTGTCACCAGGAGGAGCTGGGATTTGAGTAAAAGGGCAGAAAATTCTCTCTTCTAGTCAAGACTCCGAATAGCTGGCAGTAGCCAGATCGCCCCCGAAGCACAAGCTTGGAGTCACGGAGTGTTTCACGGTGGGTAGAGGGAGGCGAGGCAGAAGGAGATGAAACCCCCATTCTGAGAAAAAAGATTTTAGTTTACTCAGTGTCTATAGCAAAACCTTTTCCTTGGAAAGCTCTGAGAGTGCAGGGAGGGGCCCAGAGGGAGACAGGGACACAAAAGGTGGTTCCTCCAGCTTCCTTTGACTCATTCTCCTTAGCATATAGTATCAATACATCCCCAGGGCAACCCCACTTGCAGAGGCCAGATAGGGTAGGGGGGCTGCCGGGCGTCCTGCTCGTACCTGCTGTTAATACCATGTGCACGAATCATTGAATGAAGATTGGAGGGCTCCTGGCCTAGGACTGGAGACAACCAGATTCACAGTGGTCTTTCCTCCCACTTGGGGTTCCAGGTGCTGAGAAGGCCAGACTACCAATGAAGGACCCTGTTCAAGGTGAGAGACTGGACACCCAGGCCAGCCCTCAGTCCTCCCCTGGGTAAGCCTGTATGGAAACCACAAACCTGGGTGTATTTCTGTTCTAACGTCCCCACGGGGCAACTGGACTGGCACGTAATGTTTGCTTACACACCTATTCTGTAGCCCGTAACTGTTTACTAGCTGTGTGCTGCCAGGATGGGGTGAGCACGTGTGGACAGTTATAAACATGAGCCTCAGAGCCAGTGGAATCCCAACACTGTCGACCTTGACGGTACCTCTCTGAGCCTTGTTTTCTTCATCTGGAAGATGGGCTAATGAGAGCATGCACTCCGTGCTGCCTCTTGCCCTGCGTTCATCACTCACACACTATGCTGCCTTCTTCTGTTTCTCACACACCCTGAACTCAATCCCATCTCAGACCTTCCGGAAGGCTCTCCCCACCGTTCTTCCCACGGCTGGTTCCTTTTCACCCTGCAGGCTTCACTCAACTATCACCCTTCGCCATACAATCATACCTTCCTTGGCCAGACAATCTCAAGTAGCTTCTCCCCCAAGCTCAAGTTCGTTTTTTTATTCTGATCTACGGTCTTCACAAAATTTGCTACTCTTTGAAATTATCTTGTTTACTTGTTTACACACTGATTTCGCACTCACTCAGTAAGAGCTCACCTTACTCCTTATGTAAAATTATACCCTGTGTCTCCCCGATTTCCCTTCCCTGCTTTATTTTTCTTCTTGGCACTTACAGCATACCATTTAATTTACTTCCTCCTTTAGTTTACTGTCTGTCTTTTCTCCACTAGAATATAGCTCTGTGAAGGCAGACGTTTTTGTTTGTTTGGGTCACTGCTGTATCCTGAGTGCTTAGCAGAACACTTGGCACACAGTAGGTCATCAGTAATGTTTACTGGTTGGAAGGATCCATTTGTTCATAGTCCATCCCTCTCCACTGGAAAGTAAGCACTACTCGAGCAGGCACTTTATCACCCTGTTCACTGTTGCACATAACAACTCCGTAAGGGCACCCAAGAAATATATGTTCAGTTCACGAGTGGCACCCATTTTCTAGGGATATCTGAAGGTTCAAAGGAGATAATCCCCATAAACTTGGCATAAGTGCCATGCACATTGTAAGAGTTCAGTAAAAGTTAGGATGCAATTACTATTAAAAATTGAGCTTTTGGTATTGAACCTGTAGAAACTCTTGTGCTTTCTTTTTTTTTTTTTTTTTTTTTTTTTTTTTTGTGGTACGCGGCCACTCACTGCTGTGGCCTCTCCCGCTGCGGAGCACAGGCTCCGGACGCGCAGGCTCAGCGGCCATGGCTCACGGGCCCAGCCGCTCCGCGGCATGTGGGATCTTCCCGGACCGGGGCACGAAGCCGTGTCCCCTGCATCGGCAGGCGGACTCTCAACCACTGCGCCACCAGGAAAGCCCTCTTGTGCTTTCTTGATTTGGGTTTCAGAACCCAGGACACCTCATATTTGTACGCTGAGACTTTGCATCTGCCTCTGGTTCACAGGGGGCCGGGCAGGATGGGGCCCCTAGAGCTCGATCCTGGTCTAGGAAATACTCTCTTTATTACCCTTTCACGGTAAAACAAATCTTTTTGTTGAGTCGACTTGGAATATTGAAGCTCAACTGTTAACAAGTGCTGTGTTAAATTACATTGAAGTCAAGGTCTGAGCATTTCACACCAGCTAATAGTCCCCCACCCCTTGGAAACCTGATTGGCTTTTAGGTCAAGGTGAGTCTAGAAGGAATCTATCCATGGTAGACACAGCCTGGCTCTTCCAAAGTTTGCCATGTGTTTTCACTCCCGTGCTGTTTGATTTTTGGTGAACGGCTGTGTTTTCCTGTGCCCAGTGGAACTGCATTGAAGCAGAGGGGTTGTCTGCCAGAGAGGCCAGCAGTTTAGAGTAGTGTATCATTTTCTCAAAACAGAGAAGCCCAGACCCAGGCCTGCCATACACTGGGTTTCCACCATGAAGAGTATTTTTTTTAGGAATGGAAGGCCATGTTTGAGCTTTCAGTCCCACATTTACGGGACTCTTCTGATACAATAGACACATCCTCCCCCAAAAGGCATTTAACAGTTTGATGACCTGGTAAATCCCACTATTTGAGGCTTGAAAGTGGGCACGGAAGCCTTTGAGAACCCAGCTTTCAGCTGATTTTAAGTATTTGCTCTGACTTTAAGAGCACTGGGAACTCGGTGCGTATTGTACCTGAGGTTCACTGATTGTCTTTAGACAAATCGTAATCTCACAGGTGTAGCCTTGGAAGGAGAGAACTTGGGTGAGTTCCCGATCAGGCTAATGGTTTGCAATTGGCTGCCTAAAAACAAGACCTGCTACATCTCCAGACCTTTGGAAGTATGGTGGCAACCAAGATTTTTGTTTTTAATGCCATGTTCCTACGATAGCAGATGTCTGGAGAAGAACGGAATCTACCAGTATGTATCTAGAAGCCATACCCCGTGTACCCCCAAATTGACTGATGCTGCACCATCCCACTCTACCAGCTCCTCCACCCCTAGGTTGACCCAGGTTCACTGCTGATCTCAAGGCAAAGAGCTGGACCTTCACAACTCTCTTCACCCTCCCAGAGACCTCAAAGCTCAAGAAAAACGGAAATCTGCGAGCCCTCACCAGTGATGGGGGATCCCTCCCCTGGGAAAAGCAAAGGCTAGAGCCCAGCTGCCTTTTATTCTTTGTTAGACGAGCTAATTACAGCCTTAACTCACAACTTTTCTCCTCATTCAAACCTGAAATCTGGACAATTCCCTTTTCTTGCATAATATCCTGGAGTTACCACTGCAAAGGAAGGTGTGTGACAGGTAAGTTGCCTTCTCTGTTTCTAGACTAACTAAGATAGATGTGAGAAGTGATGTAATCACTGACCATGAAAATGTTGTTAAATTATTTTGTCTAAAAAAATGTCTGTTGCAGTTTGCTATCTGTATGTTTAGAAATCACAGTCAGTATTCTGTGAGCACGTTTTAGACCTGATACATTTCATATAACAACCTCCTCTTTGAAAACAGTTTTTAAAATGGAATTAGCACAAAGCATTGATGTCACTTTTAAAAGTGGTATTTTAAAATGAGTTTAAAGTGCCATTAAGTTGTAACCACCTTACAAAACAATATGACTAAATATAAAGCAATACAGTACAAGCTGAGTTCACAAGTTTGAAATGAAATTTTTAAAGATGAAGCAAGCAGTGAAGTTCACATTCTGTTTAAGCAGATCTTCTGGTACTCCCATTGTAGCTCCTTTTCCCCTATTCTAATAATTTGAATTTTTTTTAATTATGGCATTTGAAGAGTTCTCAAAATAACACCTACCTTCATCTCAGTAACAACAGACATATGGTTTTATTTACCTTGAATTATAAGTTGGTGTATTTTGGATATTTTTTTCAATCACACATACAGCAAAACTTTATCTATACAAAACTCAGCTATCCTGAAATCTCAGGGAGACAGGAGTTGGCTCAGGACCACAAAAAAATTAAAATAAATAAGTAAAAGAGGCCTCTGGTTAACCAAATACATTTTGGAAAATCTATGCACTAAAGCTCATGCACTTGATTCAAGTGGCAGCTCAGAATCTGTTTTGGCCTAGTTGATTTACCATTGTAAACTTACAGATTAAACACTACATAGGGGCTTCCCTGGTGGCGCAGTGGTTGAGAGTCTGCCTGCCGATGCAGGGGACGCGGGTTAGTGCCCCGGACAGGGAGGATCGCACGTGCCACGGAGCGGCTGGGCCCGTGAGCCATGGCCGCTGAGCCTGTGCGTCCGGAGCCTGTGCTCCGCGGTGGGAGGGGCCACAGCAGTGAGAGGCCCGCGTACGGCAAAAAACCCCAAAAACCAAAAAACAAAAAACACTACATAAAAAAGAGGGAGTTAGAGATATTTCTTCAAGGTTATAACATTATCATCATCAGTGATAGCTGAAATCTCATCAGCAATGAAGGAGGTAAACAAACCAAGAACCAAGAACCAGCCAGTGAAATTACCTCTGTGAAGTAGATATTTGACAATTTATTACAGGGACAAAATCCCGAGAGCTGTCACTGTGTTTCAGCTAATGTTCACAGTGATAAACCTGAGTCATCAACGAAAGATAAGTTAGGTTCAGAACGTTCTGTGTACAAATGGAGATAGATGTTTAGCCAAACAGAAAATTAAGCTGAGTTATTCATTCATTCAGCAAATCTTTATTGAGTATATTTATTTATGTGCCAAGTACTGTGCTAGGCAGGTCTTGGGGACACACAGATACTGAGACAGCGGTTCCTGCTCTCAAGAAATTCACATTCTGGGACTTCCTTGATGGTTAAGAATCTGCCTGCCAATGCAGGGGACACGGGTTCGAGCCCTTGTCTGGGAAGATCCCACATGCCGCAGAGCAACTAAGTCCGTGTGCCACAACTACTGAGCCTGCACTCTAGAGCCCACGAGCCACAACTACTGAGCCCACGAGCCACAACTACTGAAGCCTGCGCACCTAGATCCTGTGCTCTGCAACAAGAGAAGCCACTGCAATGAGAAGCCCGCGCACCGCAACGAAGAGTAACCCCGCTGCAACTAGAGAAAGCCTGCACGCAGCAACGAAGACTGAACGCAGCCAAAAATGAATAAATAAAAATAAATAAATTTATAAAAAAAGAAAACAACTCACATTCTAAGTCAGAGCTTTCAAAATATGGTCAGGGAACCCATAGGGGTCCACAAGATCCTTCCAGGCTATGTTCAAGATGAAAGCTATTTTTATTAATAATACATACTAAGATGACATTTGCTTTTTTCCCACTGTTTTGGCATTTTCACTTATAGTGCAAAAGTAATGGTGAGTAAAACTGCTGGTTCCTTAGCATGAATCAAGACAGTGGCACCACACATACTAGTAATCATTGTACCACTCACCCCCCCATGCACAGAAAAAAACAAAAACAAACAAACAAAACACTCCTGCCACTTTCACTGCAGAATGTCCTTGACATGGCAGGAAAACTGATTAATTTTATTAAATTTCAACCTGAAATATATATCTTTTTAATATTCTATGTAATGAAATGGGAGTTATGCATGAATCACTTTTGCTGCATGTTGAAGTATGATAGTTGTCTAGAGGAAAAACGCTTGTGTGATTGCTTGAATTACAAGCTGAACTAGCCACTTTTTTAATGGAACACAGTTTTCACTTGAAAGGATGATTGACATATAAACTGTGTTCAAACTCGGGTATTTGGCAGAAGTTTTGTCAAAAGTGAGCCAATCACTTCAAGAAAACAACCTGTATTATTGGTTGCCAATAATATAACTTGAGCTTTCAGATGACACTTTTGAGTTTTGGAAAACTAGAGCTTGCAGCTTCGCAATAATGAAAGATATGTTTGATGAGAATGATACTAAGAATTTTTTAATATTATATAATGAAATCATCAAATTAGAATGATGTGTATAATGCAGGGAACCAATCTTTTCCAGATTGCCAAAATGTATGTTACAAAATCACGCATGGATAAAAAATTTCACTCGAAGTGAAGAATAGACAAAATGGATTTTAATGTAACAAAATACAAAAAGTGCATTGATTCGCTTTCACATTACACATCGAACGTAAACTTTAAGAATCTACCACTTGTTGAGTTTTAGCGTAGTATCAAAGAAGCATATCCACAGTTACCTGAAAAGGTTATAAAAGTATCTTTCCCTTTTCCAGCTATCTGTGTGAGACTGGATTCTCCTCATATACTTCAACCCAAAAGAATTTATTGCAACATATTGAATGCAAAGGCAGACAGCAGAGTCCATGTACAAATGTATGACAATGCCATTTAAAAATGTATAACAATGCCATTTTCTCTCTGAAATTTTTGTTTTGAAAAATATAATTTTCATAAAAACATGTCCTTAGATGTTAACATGTAATAAGTTTATTACCATTATTTTTAAATGAATTGATAAAAATATTTTAAGAATTTCCCAATTTTAATTTCTAATACAATAAATATCGATAGTGATACCCACATTTACAAAAGCTCTTCAGGGTCCTTAATAATTTTTAAGAGTACCAAATATCCTGAGTCCAAAAACTTTAAGAACCACTGGTCTAGAAAGAAGACACAGACCTATAAGTCACTAATTCTAACCTATTTCTATATGGACTTTGATAAGAAGCAGCACAAGATAACATGGGAGACTAGGGGATCCAGCCCAGTCTTGGAGAGTCAGAGAAGGCTCCCTGGAGGAAGTTATCTCTATGCTAGGACTTGATGGATGAGAAGCTAGCATAGTAAGAGGGGTAAGATGTTTAGGATAGAAGGAGGAGCTGATGCAAAGGTCCAGAGGAAAAAGAGAGTGCGGCTCATTTATGAAAATAAAAGTTACTTGGCAGAGCTAGAGACTAGTTCGTGATAACCTAGATTGTTCTGCTTATATGATCATTTCAATAAAACGAGCATATATGTGCAGTGAAGGGTTAAAAATGGACTCTCTCTCAAGTATACATAATACTAATAAAGGGGGGAAGGTGGAAATAGTCTCTGGCATGCTGTAAATATTTATGGAAAGTTTAAAAGAACCACCTTAATAAGTTGGCACAAATATTTAATTAGAAGTTGTAGTCTACATTCCATAATATCTCTAAACTTAAGCCAAAATTCAGACTATCTTTAAAAGATTTTTTCATGTTTAAAAGAATTCTAATGAGATATTTAAAGTCTGATTTGAATTTGAAATATTACATGTTAAAGTTTAAAGCCTTATATTCTTTATAGATACTGTTTTCACCCTGATCAGTGATAGTTATCTCATGAATTCAGGTTATATCCAACAGGGATTTCCTCTAAGAGTGTCATAGACTGTAATGTCAACTTCTCCACATCTTGGTGGCTTCTTTGTCATGTTTGCCATATGGTCATGGTTTCCTGTTTTCTCATTTCCATTCTCTTTAGTAGAGTCTTCACATCACACTAAAGAAAACCTTTCAATCAAATGCCCTGGAAAACTCCACCAGGAGTGAGATGTTGGCAGAGGCCAAGGTAGGCATGTGTCCTGAAGAACAGGTAACCAGCAACTCTGAGAGGCATGTTCATACTCAACGCCCCTGGTCTATCCCATGGGTATTCATGAGCTGGAACAGAGCTTCTGAGAATGATTTTTTCTCTTTTTGGTAGGAGTTCAGAAGCAGCAGAAACAAATATTTCTGGCTCAGAGGTTGGGCTCTGTTTAATTGGTATCTTGGAACCGAAAGCCACCCGCAATCACGTGACTGCAATCTTTGGATGGCAGGCTGCTGTTACATATTATAGAATTAGGATTCACTGTGAGGAAAATGCAGTGGCCAAGGCTGTATTGCTACACTTCACAAACCATCTGAAGGGCTCTATTTATTCATAAACACTTATAGGGCACCCCAGAGATTATTTAGTCAGCTTCTGTTTGTAAGTCTGCCTGCATGTTGCTTTATCAGCATATCTTCTGCATTATATGTTGCATGTTGTTTTGCTTGTCTATATCTTTTGTGGTTCCTGAGACTCTGAAAGGACACAAGAATACAACCATGGGTGGATTATAGTGTGACATTTTTTATAGTCTATTGTACTTTAAGGTATTATCAAAAACAAACCAAAAAAGCAGCAAAAATATGTCAAACCAGTAAAACTAAGTAGTTTAAAAATAAGGTCAACTCTGGAACTGTGGACACCACCTGTATCTCCTAAAAGATTTAAAAGGACATTAGACAGTTAACATACTGTATCCCCAGCAACTAGCACTGTGTCTGACACCCAGTGTGTGTGTAGTAAACGCTGAATGAGTAAATGAATGGATGACTGAATTCTATGATATAGAAATGATAGTTATGCACAGTTTTCAAATGAGGAGATTGAGACACAATGAGGTGAGGTAGCTTGTCTAATACACACGGCTAATAAAAGGTGGGACTGGGCTTGGAAGTCAGGCAACCTGACTATAAACTCACTTGATAAACCTCTATGCCACGCTTGAACGTAATGTTAGTGAAGTTTTCAGAGATCATTTATATTTAGGTAATGTGACATTTTTCCATCAAATATGATGATTGAATATTTAGTCATTATTAATATTTAATAATTATTTTTTAGGATGAAAGGTCTAACTTCCTCGCTGTCAGTAATCACTTATTGGGGTCATCTCATTGGTGACAGTGAGGGGGGTGGTGGATGAAAATCTCAGGGGACGGCACGTGTGGCTCAAAGACTAGCACAGTGGCCTTCGTAGTCACATGACCTAAGTAGCCCCCTCTTGCATGCTTCCCTGCTGTGTGCCCCTCCTTCATGCTGCTGTCATGATTAAGGTAAAATGCTTTTCCAGATCAAATGAGAACCTTCTTTTACAATTACCATTTGGTTTGTTTTATTTGTAATCCTGATGATTAATACATTTTGGAGTTTCAAATACTTAAAAGGCAGTCAATTTTTATATTTGCCACAGGAGGGCATATGGTTTAAAAGGCTGAGAAACGACAATATAGCCTTGTTGCCTCCAGGTTATAATAATACCTGTTAGTGATGGTCCTAATGACCTCCCTGTGCCGGTGTTGTGTCCTGGAAAATGGAAGCATGGGAATTGAGAGAGACAATCTTTCTGAAGCCTGCTACAAGCTGTGAAGGCAGTACAAATGCCCAGTTACACGGGGGCTGTTCTGAGTCTGGTCATCATCCCACGCCCCTTTAGTTCTGGCAGATTCTCCACATTTCTCACTGTCAGTTGGCTCTTTCTTCTGTCATGTCCACTAATGGCCAGCTTCTCACTCCCTGGTGTGGATGGAGAAACGGTGGTTCAAGGGCATTCAAGATGCCATCTCATTCCACACTGAATCTGTGCCACTTCACAGTTCTTTCAGAGACATTTTGTCCAGTGAACCTTCCTTTATTATCATCTAAAGAATGTTTAAGATGCCGTTTCTCCCCTTTCCCTGGTTTTCTGTATCTGTACTTCTTCCCTTCTGGAAAGTAAGCTCTATGAGTGTAGGGACCAAGCTTGTTTTTCTCATCATTGCATCTTGAGGAACTACAATAGTATCTGGTACATGGTAGGTGGTTATTAAAGACATGCTGACTGAACAAATGTATGAGTGACTTAATAAAGGACTATCCCTTTGCGCACTGATATCACATCTTGGAAAACTTTCTTTTATTCTGCTTGTCTGTATATGATTTCCTTTTTTTTTTCCTATCACTTTTAAAAACTTCTCACACGTACACACAGAAGGAATCCATCTCTGAAGTAACTAATCCATAAGCAACTATGGAATTCTAAACAGAACCAAACTCTTTACAGAAATGGCAAAACTTGAATACCATCTAATGGGAAATCGGATACTTGCTGACTATGGGATTCGAGATAGATGGCCCACAGTTTTCTAAAGGGCAACTTTGATTGTATCGCTATTTTAAATCCCAGTGGTTTTCAGATGTTTTTGCTCAGCTCCAACCTATTTAGAGGGTGAATACCTTGTACTCTGAATGTGCTCTATGAGAAGCACAAAGATGAGAGACGCTGCATCAGGCAGCTTCGCAAACAGTCCCAATCCTTCATTCTCAGACCCATTCTCCCCATGACCCAGCCCACAATGGGTGGGACTGGGACATAGCCGTCCAGGATGCCAGGCTACATGAGAGCTTCCCAGAAGGCATGACACAAAGATTAGGTTCCCAAAGTGTTACCTGTGTTAACAAATTACCACAAGTTTAGTGGCTTAAAACAACACAGATGGATTCGTTTACAGTTTTAGGGGTTGGAAGCCCTAAAATCAAGGTGTCAAGCAGAGGTTCGTTCCTTCTGGAACTTCAAGGGGGGAATCCATTTGCGTGTCTTTTCCAGCTTCTAGAGGCCACCCACGTTCCTTGGCTCATGGCCTTCTTCCCCCATCTTCAAAACCAGCGGAGTACCTTCAAATCTCAATCCCTCTGTCTCTGTCTTTCTCAGCTCATCACATCTCTCTTCCATCATCACATCTTCTCTAACTCAGAAACTCCTGTCTCCCTCTTATAAAGACCTTTGTGATTATACTGGGCCCACCCAAATAATTCAGGGTAATCTCCCCATCTCAAAATCCTGAGCTTAATTACATCTGCAAAGTCTTTTTTGCCAGGTAAAGTAACATATTCACCCATTCCAGGGATTAAGACATGAATGTTTTGTGGGGGGCATTATTCTGCCTATAACCCCACCCCCCTGCTTTCTTCCTAATAGCCTCACAAAGTGGCCTCAGGTCCTCCCCTCTCCGGAGGCTGAGCACACTCACAGGCTGCTGGAGGCCTCCTGCCATTTCCTCCTTCTGCGTTTTCCTGGTCCTCCCATCCGGATGCCACCTACTTCTTTCTCCACGTTCCTTGGAGCAAGCCGGACCCTCTCGGGGCATTCCTTTCTGCTGCCTCCCACCACATGTGTGTGTGCATGTGTTACTTTCCTGACTCACCTGAGCCCAGAGCCAGCTCTCTGTGCCCTCCTGGGGCCTAGAGCACTGCGGCAGATTACAGGTGCTCAGCTGTAGCTGCCAGTGCTCAGCAGAGGACACGTGAGCCACTTCTCCCTGGGCCTGGGGCCATCCGGAGGTTTCCCCAAGAGTCCCCAGACAGCACCCCTCACCCCAACCCCGGAGCACCTGTGCCCGCGAGGGATGGCTTCCCTGACTGTAAGCTGGTTGGATCTTGCTGTTTAGACTACAGTTGTGCCTGGGGCAGGGGCCGTTTGCCTGTGGCCCGGGAAGGGAGTTTGCACTTACGTCTGCAGCTTCCCACCAAGCCGGCTTGTTATTGCTCTGCTGTTTGCTGTGGCCCCGGCAGTTTGTCTGCAGTGCCAGCCGAGGAGCTCCGTCTCCAAGCAGCCTTGGCTATTTCCACTATAATTCTCTTTCCCTCAGGATGCCATCCTCTACATGTGTTTGTATGACTCACTGGGCACTTGTACTTGGTAAGCGCCTGAGCTTAATGAGAAGGCTGGCCGAGAACTTCCCAGACCCATTTCAGCCACTTCCTGGGCAGGTCTTACCTCAGCACAGGCAGAATCTTACCTCTAGCCATCAAGAAATGCAGAAGTAAGAACTGCTTAATTGCCAGACACTAGGTGAAGCTTGGGGCTGGAGTTGAAGTGGATGAAAGGGCAGGGCAGGTGAGGGAATAAAAACATGAAATCAAAGTTTCTGCTCTTACACATTCAAAATCGGCTGGGGAGAAAGATAGGTTACCAAGTCATTGCAAAATCTTCTCTCAGCAAAGTGCTGTGGAGCTGAGGCAAAATGAGTGGATTCATGTCTCCCAGTCTTCATCTGGATAAATCCAAATCATTAAGAATAAAGTCTTAAAAGTACTAGAAAACCCCTGGGTGAATTTTTCTTACATAATCTCAGAATGGCAAAGGCCTTTCTAAATATAACATAGGACTCATAAACCATAAATGAAAAAATAGTTAATTTAACTACATAAAAAATATTCCCCATGGCAAAATCTACAATACATAGAGTCAAAAAAAAAAAAAAGCCAAAATGAGAAAAAATATTTGTAAATTTTACTACAGAAAAAAAGCAAAGTTCCCTAATGTATAAAAAATAGACACGGATCAATAAGAAAAACACTAACCATCCAATAAAAAAGTGGGCAAAGGATATAAGCAGACAGTTCACAGAAGATGAAATGCAGATCGCCCTTAAAAGTATGAAAAGATGGTCCAGCTCACTTACAATAAGAGAAAAAATTTTAAATCCATTCATAAAAACTGAGAACAAAATGTAACAAAGGAACCTATTTATGTATTGAGTTAGTGGCATAATATATAGAAAGGAGTTAAGTGACTTTAAAACTGCATCCCTGTGGGATATATCTAATAACAAAGAAAATTGCAAAAAACAAAAAATCCTAAATTGCTTTCAGTAATCCTATTGATATCAGTAGCATTTTTATTGCTATTCTGTTATTCTAAGAGGGTTGTATACGAATTGTAAAATAAAACAAATAGAAAAATGACCATTTTGGTGTTTTTGGCAACTGGTTATTTTGGTTCTCTAGTGTGACACATTCTAAGAAAAAAAGTAATTGCAAAAATTTTAAACTGCTTTTAGTAATTGTTGGCAAAAATATTTTGACCTGAGACTCCTGTGAGTATAATTTTTTTTTTTTTTTTTTTTTTTTTTTTGTGGTACGCGGGCCTCTCACTGCTGTGGCCTCTCCCGTTGCGGAGCACAGGCTCCGGACGCGCAGGTTCAGCGGCCATGGCTCACGGGCCCAGCCGGTCCGCGGCATGTGGGATCTTCCCAGACTGGGGCACGAACCCGTGTCCCCTGCATCAGCAGGCGGACTCTCAACCACTGCGCCACCAGGGAAGCCCCTGTGAGTATAATTTGTATATATTTTCAGGTAAGGAAAATGAGAAATTATCTGCTCTTCTAATTCTTTCACCCTTGGTGACTTTGAGAACTGGAGTTCTTGGCATAAGACAAAGGAAATATGTTGTAAAATTGAGGGGTAAGCAAAATCTCTGCAGTCCTGATCCTGAATTGGCAATTTCAGAATGAACTCTTATTATCTTGAAAAAAAATTCACTTTCTATTTCTGTCCACTGAAAATATCTATAAACAATGACTAAGATAGTAGCAACAAGTCACTCCTAGTATTCAGACTATGGTCTCTAAATACAATTTCCCTCTTAAGGAACTAGGGTTCCTTAGAGAAATGGCTAATTCCATGTTCTGAGGCCAGGTATATTCAAGGTGAGCTGGGAATATCTTAGCATATCACTGCCCAAAGATTGAAAAATTAAAATATCAATATGAATAATGACTTAAGTTATATTCTTAATGATACAAAAAATTATTAATCACCTTTGGAGGGATGTTATGGAATTCATTATTTTCAAAATTAGTAAATAAAGAGAATCATGTGTTTATCTTTCCCTTCCTGCATAAGTGTACCTCAGGCTAACCAAGTGACAGGGTGATATTTCTCCGAACAGAAGTCTCCCAGCTGTCAAATGAAGAAAGAATAATAAAATTAGAATATTATTATATTCCGACCTTTAATGAAATAAAGGATCTAGGTAATGATCATCAGTGGCTGCCAGGGCCTCAGGACAAGGTCAGCCAGTTTTTATGTGCTTCCTGATGGAAGAACACAGTATCACCCAAGAAGTATAATTGCAAAAACTATCAAACCTGAATGTGATCAAGCCTTTAGATTTAACTATCAATATACAGATAATTCAGGAGTTGGACGAACATGTTAAATAACACAACAGAGATGCAATCAGCAAAACTCAGACTGTGAAATTCTGCAGAACAAATGTTCCTACTATTCAACAAGAAGTTTCAAAGGAAAAAAAAAGGGTAGGAACACATAAAGAGACTTAAAACATATCAATCAATCGAAATATATGGATCTCATTTGGATCTTGATTTAAATAAGCAAACTGTAAAAATCATTTGATTGGGGATAATGGGTACATGGCGGTTTCTTATACTATTCTCTCTCCTTTTATATACGTTTGAAATTTTCCATAGTAAAATGTTTAACAATAGCAGGAACAACTAACCCTTACTGAGTGCTTATTATATATACGGCACTATTTTAAGCACTTTACGTATTTAAACTGTCCCCCTGTCTGTGAGGTGGGCACTCATCTCTACCATGCAAATGAGGAAACCAAGGCACAGAGTGGTTAAGCATCTTGCCCAAGGTCGCACAGCTAATAAACCATGGTGCTGGGACTTGAAAGCAGGCGGTCTGACTCCAGAACCCAATTTCTAACCTGTACACTACTGCCTCTCATGATGATGGTAGCTTGGACCAGGATGGGGACAGTGGAAAGAAGTAGAAGGATTGAAAAGATACTTAGGAGGTAAAATTGACCAGACTCCATGCTAAATTGTACATGGGGCTGAGAGAAAGGAGTCCAAGATGTCTGTGACGTTTTTGCTTGATCACAGGATAGGTGGTGATACCGTTCACTGAAATAGGAAAAGTGAGAGAGGATCAGGTTTGGAGGCCAAAGACAATTTGGGTTTGGAGCATGTTGAGCCGGAGGGGCCTTTGGGACACCCAGGTAATGTCAAGTGGCAGCAGGTAACACAGGTACTCTTATATGTTCGTTTTCCCCTTCTTCCTTAGGACTGTATCTTTTTTTCCTGAGATGGGGATGGGAGCAACTACTTTTCTAGTTTGTAGTGTCACTTAACATTCAATTCTTGTTTCAGAGGTGTTGGTAGTTGTGCCCAACTTGATGTCACCTACACATTTTGTAAGGGTGCTTTTACTTCATTATCTGAGAAACCTGGTCAAAACAGGTCTATTCATCAGTCATGTCTTGAGTGCTTACTATGTTCCAATCACTGTATTAGGCATTTACATTTATATCATTTACTCTTCTCTTATGTAGTTACTCACGCAGTTGTAAATATACTCTGCCCAGTCTATAGATGAAGAGACTGAAGATAAGAATAAGTCACTTTCCCAAAGTTACAGAGTTTTACAGTGGCAGTCAGCGTCTCTGGTCTGTGTTCTTCCATTTTGTCTCTTTCTCCAAGTGTGGGTAATGACTTAGGTGGTTCATGGTCATGGCATTTAATTGCACGAACTCATACAGTAAAAAGGCTCTTCTGTTGTTTCTTTACATCCAACCTTCTGTTATGACAACGGAGAGTGACTCTGGTGCTAGTATGTCTTCAATACCTCTCTAACACTTGCTATCTCTGTGTTTAACTTAGGGTACACCTCAGGGTCAGAGTCTTCAGCAAGTAACAACAGTGTATAGCAGGAATTTTATAATTTACTTATTTTCATTATGTTTATTCTTAAGGATACCTCCTAATTATAGTAATATTAGTGTTTCCATCTCTACAGCAATAAAGAATTTCATTTAAAATAAATTTAAGTAAAAGAAATAGAGCTAATGAAAACTATTACATAAATAGAAGTAATGGTGGTTCAGAGAAATGGAAGACAATCACTAGCTGACGCTAATTCCAAAGCCTGAAATTGGAAAACAGTGCCCTCGCCATTTCTCCTCCCCCCATCATGGGCTTTGGTGCTGGCCTCATCTCTCTAACAGCAATTGAATGCCTTCTCTTGACCAAAATGTGATCTGTTACCATCTCACTTGGAAACTCTTTGTCACTGCTCACTGGTGAGGGCAGCTCACCAGTAAGATTGTCACAGACCTCAAGTGCTGTGGGCCAGATGGTATCTTTAGTCCCCATTGACCAGACTGGCATTTAGGATGGGGCTAGGACCATGTCAGGGTTTTAGGAAGGAGCTAAGAGCAAAGAGTACATTACCAATAAGTCAGGGTGGTTAACAGCTAAGACCATGGGCTATTTTGGAAGTCTTAGTATATCCAGGTGATTTTTTTTTAATATGCATTCTAGTATTAAAACTATATTGACTACTCTAGTTTCCATCCATTCCTCTTTCCTAAGCCTCTTATCCACCAGTCTTTTATGATAGTACTGTGTTTGCACGTTTTGTTCCTTCTTCACCACCACCACCCCCTTCCTGGGACAGAAGCTATATTCAGTGTTTGTGAGAAATGGTTGTAGATGGGCTGCCTTTAAACAACATTTTTATGAGTTATTCTAAACATAGACAAAGACAATAAAAATTCCCAATGCTACATGTATTTTAAAAGACATCATTGTCACATGAAATAATTTTTCTTGTGTGTTCCCCAAGGAACTGAAAAGTATATTATAGTCACTGTAATCCTGCTGGGTAGAGACAGTATCTTCTCTTTATTCTTTGTTATGCCTGATATCTGTTCAGGCATATTATTAAGAAAAATCTGTATCTGGAATAATGCATCTGCATTCTTTTCATTTCCCACGAGCACCACAAAGCCAGTACTTTTTCATCAGTGGCTCCTGCAGAGTAAGGTCCAAAGCCTGAACAATGGTAAGCTTAGGTTTTGCATTTTTGATGTATTCTTTACAGTGAAGGTGGTGAATACTGGTAAATATGTCTTCCTGAATTCACATCAAAGAAGAGACAGGTTCCATCTTCCCGGGCGGGGTACCCTCAGCCCCAGGTCCGCTGTGCTAACACAGCTCCTGAGAACCTGGCTTCAACGCAGACAGGACATAAGGCAGAGACCTGACTTGTGCACCTCGGACAAGGTAAAATATCCCAACTCTGAAAACGGAAACACATCCCATTCTCCTGCACCAGCGGGGTGAGGGTTTGCAGCGGGCGGTGGGTGTGGTGTGGGGTGTAGGTTGGGAGTGTTTTCCCCCCTTAGAGTCCTCCTGCCACTTGACTCGCGGCCCTGCCCTGACCATTGTCCGCACATCTCGTCCCTCCAGCTTCCGGGCCGCGGGCGAGATGATTTGCTGCAGATGACATCAGCTCTGGGCCAACGGCTGGAAGAGCGGAGGCAGCCACCCCGTGAGGATGTGCCGGGTGGTCCTTGCCTCCTCCTCTTCCTCCTCCTCCCCGGTTCCCTGCCTAGTCTCCATATAAGAGGCGCCGCCTCCCCGCCCTCTCTCACTCCCCACTCCTCTCCGCCGCGCGCTCTAGGAGAGGGCGGAGGGGGAGGTGGCGCGCAGCGCCAGGAGGAGGGGAGACGCAGGGGGCGGAGCGGAGACTGCACCTTCGGAGATAATCCTTTCTCCTGCCGCAGAGGAGAGGAGCGGCCGGAGCGCGGCACTTCGCCGAGGCACAGCAAGCCGGCAGGATGGCGACCGTGGTGGTGGAAGCCACCGAGCCTGAGCCGTCCGGCAGCATCGTCAGCCCGGCGGCGACCACCTCGCCCAGCCTGTCGCATCGCTTCCTCGACAGCAAGTTCTACCTGCTGGTGGTCGTCGGCGAGATTGTGACCGAGGAGCACCTGCGACGCGCCATCGGCAACATCGAACTCGGTAAGAGGCCCTGCGCCCCGAGGGGACGCGTTTGGGGAGACGCGCAAACGCGACCCCACCCAGGGCGCGACGGCCACCTTTCTCCTCCGGCACACCCCGCGCCCATGTCTTTCCCCGCTACTTCCCGCACTCGGTCCAGACTCTTTTTTTCTGGGCTCATTTCGGAGAATAATTCGAATTATCAGATTTGAGACGCAGTGGGAGAGCCTCCTAATCTTGACGGATCCGTTACCAGGCTGGGTCGGCAGATCCCAGCTGGCTACCGCCTCTCCCGCTAAATGAGATGCAGGTGTCAAAGGGGCAGAGGCCACAATAAAGCCGCAACCGCAGGAAACCAAAGGTGGGGGGGGCGCTGATGCGGCCACTCCTTTCAGCCCCCCTCTCACCCCCGCAAAATGCTGGGATTGCCCCTCGCCGGCAGACCCCAGGCTTAAGTACCATGTGCCAGGGCTCTCGTGGGAATCATTCCCACCACAAACACCTCAGCCCCCAAGAAGTGCCTTTGCTGGCTTAAAACCTCCCCATCTTTTCTTTCCTTGGAATGACTAGGCTAGTCCTAGGGCCACGCCCGCTTCCCCCCCACCCCCCGAGATGCGGAGATGGAGAACCGCCTGCGCCTCCTTCCCAGGAGGCGCCTGCCTCGCTACCGCCCCTGGGGCCTTGGTTGCAGCTTTTAGCAAGGACAATGGGACCCCCAAGTTGTGGGGTGGGGCTTCTTTTAAAAGTCTCGGCTTCGGGAGTGATGGCTTAGGGAGGGGGACGGCGGGAGGCCCGCGGGTAGGGCCGGCGCCTCGCCCGGTGCGCGCACTACTGGCGCGCCCTGCAGAGGCCGAATAGCGGTTTGCCTGGAACCCTGGGCGGGGCCGTGAGGGTCCGGCGGGCGCAGCCTCGGGCGAGCGGACCGACCCGCCCCGCAGCCCCACCCGGGCTGCCGCAGTGCCCCCGCCCGCCGCACCTGCCCCCCGCACTGCGGCGCCCCCGAGTGGGCGCGGCTGGCCGGGAGTGCGCTCCGCCAGGGCTTGGGGGTGCTACCTGCCCCCACCTCTCCCCACCCCGGCTTTGTTGCGCTCTAAGTCCCTGGGTAGGCAGTCTGTCCTCTGCCTTTCCCTTTACCCCCGGCGTCCCAGACCTCCCCTCGCCCTGACAGAGGTCGCTACTCCCTCCCCAGGCCCAGCCAGCGCTCTATTCTCTCGGGGTGGTGCTGAAGCGGTTCTGCCCGGAGACACCGGCTGGTGGGCGTGGTGCAGTCCGCACTGCGGTCTCTACGGCAGCCCGAGGCGGACAAAGGGCGTTCACGCAGCCCTCGCTCCCCGCGCCCGCCCCCACCCCATAAATTTAAGAAGAGAGAAAAACCTTGTTTTAGATGAAAAAAAAAATAAACGCTAGTAGTCTGCCTCTGCATTTGGAAACGGTCGCCTGTCCCCAGAACAAAAGGCTGCAGGGTGGGGGCTGGAGTTGCAGACCTGGTTCTTTTGTTTAACTTTAAAAGCACTGATGTTCCCTTTCAGATTAAAAAAAAAAAAGAAAGAAAAAAGAAAAAGTGAGCAACAAGCAGTCTTGTTATTTTCTTCGGAAAACAATATTTAAGATATAGGATATGTCAATAGTGAAATGCCTCATTTGAGCATCTCAATAACGCTTTATTTTCAAACTACAGCCCTTTAATCTGATCTGTACTAATTTAGTTTATTTGCACATTTTCTCCTTGGAAGATTTCACACGTACTGATTTTGGGTGTGGCTACTGTATGAATCAATGACTTTGTATTTTTTAAAAAATATTATTTGTCAGCACCTTTGCTGGGAAGCAATAATACATCAGGAAGTGTTTTTCTATCTATAAAAGGTTCATAACCACCCGATGCAGTGCGAGGAGAGGGACCACCATCCCCATTTTGGAGATGGGGGGCCCAGAGAGGCAGGAAGGATAAAGGGACCAGCTCAAGGTGACACCACTCATAAGTGACAGAGGTGCCAGCACTGCAGCATCACTGGTTTTCTGGCCCTGTCATGATGTTAGTGCAGGACAAGCTAACATCAGGGAGATCAAACAGCAATTTTCAGAGCTTGCCTTTATACAAAGGCAATAGTCATCCACTTGTGGGCAGCGCCCCATGCAGGGAGGTGGTTCAGCAGTCACCTTCCATGTAATTATATTCCTGCTTTGTTACTCTGCTGATATCCTTTTAGTGCCCCGTTTCTCAGGGGGTTTATTCAAGCTGCTTCTGTTTGAGGGTAAACTAGAGGCATTCAAGTATCGCTGTGAAGTGCTCTCTACTGTGTTTTACACTGCTAGCACGTAGTGATAATATTCAGATTTGTCTTCCTGTCTTTTAAAAAAAATTTTTTTATTGATGTATTATATAGAGAGGAAAAGGCACAAATCATAAATGAGGAGCTTGGTGAATTTTCACAAAACGACATACCTGTATGATCCTGATCAAGAAGCAGACATTACTGGAATCCCAGAAGCCCCCTCAGGTTTCCTTTTCAGTCAGCATGCCTTCCTGATTTTTTTTTTTTTCCTTTTTTGCGGTACACGGACCTCTCACTGTTGTGGCCTCTCCCGTTGCGGAGCACAAGCTCCAGCCGCGCAGGCTCAGCACCCATGGCTCACGGGCCCAGCCACTGCATGGCATGTGGGATCTTCCTGGACCGAGGCACGAACCCGTGTCTCCTGCATCAGCAGGTGGACTCTCAACCACTGCGCCACCAGGGAAGCCCGTCTTCCTGATTTTGAATTCCCTGATTCAGTCAGGTTTTTGCAGGTACCTCTGAAATGGCAGTATTGATCCCATTAAGAATCAACCAAGTGAGTGAGCAGAGCCATTTCCTAACGCACAGTAACAGATGCTGCTTTTCCTCTGGAGATCACTCTCTTGGGTCCTGGGGTCTCGGATGCAGATCAAGCTGCAGGGCCTTCCAGTGCTAAGTGAAAATACTGCTCCCGTAGCTTTTCCGACAGTCTGAGATGACTTAGCAACAGGGCAGGCTGGCTGTTTCCCTGTGCCGGATTCGCTGCCGCCTCAGCTTTCAGGTCCCAGCTGGACCTCCTCCAGAGGTCACTCTGATACCACGGCTGTAGTTGCTGGTGCCCATGGACCCCGTTGTGTGAAGCAAGATGGAGATGCTCCAGGGGGTTCGGCTCTGCTTGTGTGCTGCAGGCTGGGAAAGCCGTTCATCATCTGTTCCTCTTGCTTCCCATTTCCCCTCTTGCCTTAACAAAGGCTCTGTGGGTTTGGAGACCCTGGTGACTTGGA
Organism: Stenella coeruleoalba; assembly: GCF_951394435.1. Classification (NCBI taxonomy): domain Eukaryota; kingdom Metazoa; phylum Chordata; class Mammalia; order Artiodactyla; family Delphinidae; genus Stenella; species Stenella coeruleoalba. Next base: position 56,142,132 of record NC_137148.1, read on the forward strand.
TTTTTGCCATTTGATGACTTGGGCCTCTTTGGGAAGTTCAGCAAATAGGTCTGTAGGAAGATGGTGGTAATGCAGTAAATCAACAGGCCTGAAACACCCCAGCATGGATGCTTAGTAAATTCTTCATGAAACCAGGTGTTACTGAACCAAACTCAGGTCTGCTCACCCTCGCACAGTAAAGCCAATCTACTGACACCAGGTTGTGGTGAAGGAAAGTGCAGCTTTATTGTAAGGTGCCAATACAAGGAGAATGGGTAGTTTGTGCTCAAAACCCTGAACTCCCCGAAGGGTTTCAGCGAAGCATTTTTAAAGGCAAGGTGAGGGAGGGCGTCCCAGCGTTTGTGATGAGCTCGTGCACAATTCTCTGGTTGACTGATGATGAGGTAACAAGGCGGTAATGGGCACTGTGTGCTCATGGTCATCAAGTAGTTAATTCCTTCCATTTGGTGGTGGTTTTAGCATCTGAAAAACAAGTCAGGAAGTAATGCATCAGAAACTAATATCTAGGTACTTCAGAGAGGAGCTAAAGCAGAGGATATAGGGGAGGGGTCTGTCCCAGGAAGGCCCCATAGGGTCCTGCTTGGTTACACAAGGAAGAGAGACCATCATTCATTTCTTCAGCTGTATTCAGAATGCATAATGGAGGGTCTGGTCATTTCTTCTCAAATTTGAAACAATAGACTTTCCTCAGACTGGTCTAGCTTTAGTTAGTTAGTTATGCAAGACTCAATGCCAAACCATTGTTGCTCCACCAACTGCTCTTTGGCACCTCTGTTGCCCCCTTCCTAATTAGTCCCCAAGAAGGACTTAACAGTCATCCCTATTTTTAGCAGAGCCTCCACTCCTCCTGTTTATTTTAGGACATGGACTACATATATCCATGCCTTGCAAAACTAATTCTATAGCCTTTTGAAAAGTTTTCTTTGCTTTATTTTTTTAAAAGAAACTAAAACATATAAAGAATACTAAGTGTCCGTTTAATGTTTTCAATTACTGTTAAAGAGTTTAACTTTCCTCTAGTTAACATTGGGAATCAGCGGGATTTGTTCATAATAAGATAGATGTGTGTAACATCTAATGTCCTGGATTTTTAGATGTAAGTTTCGCTAACTACAGTGTTTCTGATGTCATTTATTGAATGTTTTTAGTCTAAGATGGTTAAGAGAATTAACCCAGGAAAGATTTGGGGTTTCATTTCCATTTTGTTTCAACAGGAAAACAACAACAACATGGTGGGAATTAAAAGAAATGTTGGGGACTGTTAAATTGATTATATTCATCTTCATACGTTTCAAAGTCAAAAGGCAGATGCCTTCTGCTTGCGCTGCTTAATTGGTGTTACCTACTAAGGGTTCTTTGATCCATGCTGAAATATAAGCCAGACACTAAACTAAGGTCATTAAATTGATGAGTCATTATTAACCTTCTCTAAAGGCTTACTTTTTAAATAAGTTCTCACTTTTAGGCCAATAAATAAATTATTATAAATCACTTCTTTTGCTTGCTTCTAATGTGAAGTGCTAGCCAAGACCTCAATTATTTATCATCAATGCTTTGAAACGAAGAACTCTGTAAGATACTGTCTGCATTACACATAACATATAAATTATGAACGTCAAATTGTTGGCTTAAAACAAAAGGAAAAAAGCAAATTGAAGGTTAGGTCAAGGGAAAAAATAGGAAAACTTTTCTCTAGGAAAGAAAACCTTATGGAATTTAGCATTTCCTTTGTTTTAATTGTTTCTTTATGATTCAAATCTGACTTCAGATCACGTTTTAGCATAGTTTTGAAAATAGAATCTTATGGTTATAGTTTAGTAATAATTTAGGAACTTGGGCAAAAAATATTCAAAGTCTGTTTCTGAGAGGGAGCAACTAAAGCTCATGGAAGAAAACCAAGTTGCTCAAATAGCAGTCAGATAGAATCCGTGTACCATTTCAGCACACAATGCATGGTCATTTCTTTCTGCTTTCTTCAATCTATTTATTTCAGGATATAGATTTTCGCCTTTAAATGAGAGGCGTTTTTAAAAAATTGTTGGTTTTATTAAATAATCCTGCAAAATGCTTGCATGATCAGTAAACCTGGCAAGATCTAACCTATGTAAAATAAGGCGACCTGGTTCTTCCTTATTGTTCACCCTGACTTGTCCTGTGATACCCACCCCCCAACAATACACACACACACACACACACCCTTTTCTTTTCTCCTTTTTTCATCTGTCAACTTTATGTGCACTTTAGCCTCCCCTTGTGCACTGCCACCCCTGGAATCAGAGAACTGAGATGGAAATCCATGATCCTTTGTTCCCGCCTGGTCATCAGGCTACACATAGACAGTGATGGTACTTGCTTCCAGGGCTGGAAGATAGTGCCAGGTTAGGCAGGGGTGTTCTCAGGATGCCTAGCCATAGGCTAGCTGCCCACGGGTGACAGATGTTCTCTGGGCCCAGTTTAAAAAGTGGAGGTTGATCTCCTCCAACTGGTGGGGTTGTTTTGTCCCCACCTGGGTAAGCCTGTAAGGGCACAGTCATGATAGAGTTTGCTGGAGAAGCAGAGGCCCAGGGAAGAGCTTGACCCGGCGTGGACTGGGGGATAGTCAGAAAAAGGGCCAGGAAATTCCATGGCTTTTCTACTGCCCACTGGAAACCAGGATGACCTGCTTCTGAAAGCCTCTTCAGACCTTCTTTACCAGCACCCCCCACTATCCCCTCCAGCCATGAACTCAGGGAGGGGACTATGTGAGAAGAGCCAAAGAAGACATTTTTTTGTCCTGTGAGCTTTAGAGAGGCCACTGCTGGCTTCCTCTTAGGCACAAAGGAGCGATATATAAACTAAGTGCAATATGAATCTTCATTGAGAAGCAGTATTTCCCTTGACTAACATTATCCAGTAGAAGGTACAAGGTAATTACACAGTCTTTTCTTTCTAAAATTGGTATAGAAAGTGGCTTGGTTCCAAAATTTTCCTTTCCAACTAAAATTACTAGTAAATCCATTGTAACCTTTATTTTATAAGTGGTAGTAGTGATGATGCATCGTTAAGATGTAATTTGGCTGGAAATTGCTCCCTTGAAAAGAGAATCCTGAATTTTTAATTTCACTGGGAGTATAAGTTACATTATCAGCTGTTTGCTAATGTAACTTAAAAATTACTAAATGGTTTTTCTACTGTTTCATACTTTTTCCATTGCTGAATTACAAATCATACAACCAGGAGTTTATGAAATAAAAAGCAAATGTTTAACTGCATGTGTCATGACATTGAAGTTAATTGAAGCCAAGGGAAAAATGGCAAACAACAATCTAAGAACAAGTCTATGTATAACTCTAGATGAAGCCATTCAAATAATGTAGCAATTTAGACATTTCTTAGAACAAAGGCAGAAAAATTATGCAAATTTAATTTTAATACATGTGTTCATTATTAACTTTATTGACCCTACTTGACAAGCCTGAAGGCAAAGTGGAGCTCAGACCTGGAGCACAGATAATCCAGTCACCAATTTCCAATTAAGCAGCTCAGACAGGAGCTCGATGATTTTCCATGCTAGCCGAATACATAGTATATATACGTGGAAGTAAAATACTCTGATGAATTCAGGCCTCTCGACCTGTCACGCTTTCTGTGAAACAAACAAAAACCCACGTATCATTTCTGCACGGAAAAGATCTGCAAAATCACAACATGCCTTTCTTGTTAAAATTTAAATACTCCATTAGCACAAATGCAAACTGAGGCTGTTAATGTTTCCAGGGAGACCCATAAAATTCTCCCTTGTAATTTAGCCTCTCTTTAGGAATGTTAACTCTTGCACACCTGAATTCTTCCCAAAGATTGTATGAGAAATTTCTCCCTCTATGTAGCAGATGTACATCTATTTGAAAATATTTCTCATATTCGTAAAGATGTTTGGTGTGTCATCTGAAGATATTTTAGATGTGTAGTCAACTCAGTTTCCAGAATCTTTGTTGTGTGTGTGTGTGTGTGTGTGTGTATCTACCTTCATTCTTTGCAAGACAGGAAAACTGAACAAGATTTAAATGGGGGTAAATGCACGTATGCCTTAAGGATTTGAGAGGTGTGTTTAAATAACACACTGCCATTTATACTTCCAAGTCTGTATGCATGACTAATGACCAGAAAAAATGATTAAATGACCAAGTGTTTATTTAGAGATAGTTCACCTGTGTGGTACCCCTAGACGTTCAAGTCCCTGCCTTTAGTAGATAGGCAATAATGATAGTTGTTCCAGAGGTTTGTTTCCGGCAATGGAGGATGCTCCATGCAGGGGTACAATCTAGGATACTACCTACATAATGGCTCTACCATGAGCCGTCTATTTGGGAAGATATAAAAATACATGAAAAACAAACACACGCTCCCAGTTCTGTGGTTCCCCAATTTTGCCTGGCCTGCTTCCCAGGACTCCCACCTCTGCTGTACCCTTTAGCCATCTCTCTTGGAAGGTCAGGAGAGAGGAAGGAGGAAGAGATGAGGGAGGTAGGGTGTCAGCACTCCTTACCCTCGTATTCCCCTCACCCCAGCTTCCAGTCTTGTGAACAGAAGCCTGAACTTTTGTGGGAATAGACAGTTCATGGCCCTCAACTCTGTAGAAGTTTTATACAGTATAAAAAGTTGCCACATTTCTTTGCCTCTGGATAAGAAAATTCAGGACAACTAACAATTGTGAATGAAAGAGCTGTCTGCCAAGCCAGTCAGGTAAATGCCTGGGAGGACAGAGAGGCCACGTCTTTTAAGATTGAGATCCAGCTTTCTTAGCAAAGATCACACAAATTTTGATTGATATCTAGGGGTTGAGAAATCAAGGTCAAAAATGGGAGGGGTAAAGAAAAGTTACCAGATACACAAAATGCATATGCACACTGCAAAAACCTTTAAAAACAGAGCCCTGGACTTGAATGCCAGCCTCCATATCTCTGCTTCCCCACCCTCATTCTACATTTTCTAGCCACGTACAAGCGGACCATGGGAAAGCTAGCAATTGTCTGGTAGCCCCCTAACTGCTACAGGCTCACCATCTTCCTGTCCTTTCTACTCCCACCCTGGAGTAAAGCCTGTCATTTTCCTAATAACTGTTTTCCTTTACTCTTCCAGAAGAGCTGCATTTACAATTTATGAGGGGCAGGAGTTCAGTCCACACTGCTAGTTATCCTTCCCCTGTGGCCTGGTGGAGAGACTTCCCCGGCCCTCCCGTTTTGTGGGCATCCACTGCTGGTCACCACGCTCTTCAGGAAAGGAGTTTCCACATCCTTCCTTAAAGCTTGAGAAATGCTACCGTGATGTTTTCCAAACCACTTCGAAATGAGTAACTGGAGATCTGTCATCTGTCTTCCTTTCCTTCCTTAGGAATCCGATCATGGGACACAAACCTGATCGAATGCAACCTGGATCAAGAACTGAAACTTTTTGTATCCCGACACTCTGCAAGATTCTCTCCTGAAGTTCCAGGTGAGGCTTAGTTAAGTATTAGTCAAGGTAGAATTTGAAAGGAGGAGAAACAGGCCATTGGCTGGAAAGCTTTGCCTGGGGCATGGAAAAGATTTCCTCTTATTGCTAAAGGATTCTTTGTGTTTGTTATTATCAACTAGGTTAGCAAGAAGCCATATTTTAGGAAGGTGAGCTAACTCTTAAGTTGTCACTGTGTGGGTTTCCATTCTGTGGAGTCTTAAAAGTTTTTAAGTTCTAGGGTAAATTTAAAAAATTTTTTTCGTATTTATCTCACTGTACTCTGAGCTTAAGGGTTTGTAAACTATTTAAATGTTAATTTTACTCACATGAAGTTATGAATACAAATTGGATGCTCCCAGAATTTCATAACTGCCCTTCCCTCTCAAGAAAATGAAATATTTGCTTTACTGCATTTTCTATCTGAATGAAATACACATTATCATTTTCGTCATTGCATTATCACCTACTTTTCTTAGTGTGGGTAAAAGAGTCTGAAATTCCAAACTACTGTTAAAATAGCCTTTCTTTCAGAGATGAAAAGAATACTACAGAATAATTAAAGGTAAGGACACAAACATTTGTCATTTATGAAGATGCTGCCGCTAACTAGCCGCTTCACTGGGGATGTAGTCTACCTGTGCCTCTAGGCCTGGGGATGTAGGCAGACTCACCCACCTTGTCTTCCTCATGTGGGCTGTGACCCATACTTCTCCCACTTAGTCACATTTGAGGATTATGAACAGAGTTACTTGCCCATAAAGACTCTAAACCTGGGGTGTGTTTTTCAATAGCTCTGTCATTGATCTATCACGTACTGTTTTGCATTTTATTTCTTAAATACCACCTAAATTTTATGTAAAAGAGAGAACACCCTTTTCTGTTTACATGATTTTGTTGTATGATTGCAAATTTTGTTGGCGTTGATAAAAAACCAGCAAGGAGGTTCAGCCTTTTTTTTTTTAATCTTTTTTTTTTTTTGCGGTATGCGGGCCTCTCACTGTTGTGGCCTCTCCCGTCGTGGAGCACAGGCTCCGGACGTGCAGGCTCAGCGGCCATGGCTCACAGGCCCGGCCACTCCACGGCATGTGGGATCTTCCCGGACCGGGGCACGAACCCGTGTCCCCTACATCGCAGGCAGACTCTCAACCACTGCGCCACCAGGGAAGCCCGGTTCAGCCTTTTTGACTGATTACATCGTTGTACATACTTGTACGTAGCCTTGTACATACTGAGATTGGAAATCACTTACAGACCGTCAGTGCCTTCATGCATCACACTTGGGTACAGCAGTATGCCCTTGAGACTGGGATAGTTCTTCTCTTTGAGTTCGCTATTAGAATAAAATCCCTTACTTTTCAGTTATCAAATGAATTGTAGCTTTCAAGCATGGAGTTGAGTAAATGTGTTCAGAAAAACTTAGCAAGAACTGGTTCATTAAAAGTTAAACTTGCTGTAAAGCCATGTGAAAATCAGCTCTGTAGCTTTGCGTCGAGCAAAAAGAATGATCCAGAGACTATCAGACAGCGCATGATTTGCTGAAGTAAAGGTACAGTATATGGTTGTTTCTCTCGTTGTTATGTTGCATTTTTATGTCTTGCACATTTCTGTGACTTTTGAATTCATCTCACGAAAAGAAAAATAAGGGAAGTACCCTTTTCGAACAAGTATGTTTCAAAATGTAAAATTCAAGCTTTTGTCCTTTCTCTGTAGGTTGTTCTGGCTTTCTTGCTATGACTTTTTTTTTTTTTTTTTTTGGTAAATGAATCCTGTGATTTGCATTGTGTTCCTTCATCCTTGTATTTGACTTTATAGAATGACAGTATATTGTGAAATGAAAGGCTGCAAGAATTGCTAAAGAATTAACCATTTTTGAACCAGGGACCTAGTATGACTCTTGTGGACTAAGGAAGGTCAGGTCCCCCCACAAACCACTACCATGGGCTCATGTAGCCCATTCTCCCTTCTTTTCCTGCTGTCACCCACAGTAAAGGTTGGTTACCGACCTAGTTGTAGCAGTGCTGTGCTAGGCTCTGTGTCTAGACATTGGCGCCTGGACACGCAGCACCCTCCCATTCTTGCCAGGTCCAGGAAGAGGTTATGAGCTTCCTTCCCCAGCCTAAGAGTGCAGCTGTGCGGGGCTGGGCCTGCGCTCTGAGAACCGAGCATCCAGAATGCCGCCATGGGGGTGAGGCCCTGTGTGGGAAGCATTCAGAGCGGGGTGAAGGTTTCTAACCAAGACTACAGCAGAGGTTAAAAGCACACTTCAGATTCAGTTCAGGTAAGTAAGGGTGTTTTAGAGAGAAGAGATGTTACGTTAGAGGATGAGGGTGCCAGATTGGGTAAGCGGAGATCGTAGGGTGATCGCTGGATTGGACCCAAAGAAGTCTTTAGCTTTTCCTGGACGAACTGAAGGGTTTTATGGGAACATTTGAGATCTGTTTTTTAAGTGGCTCCAAATCTAGTGTGTCTTCCCCACTCCCTGATAGTCTGTAGAAGCGAATGCCTGCACCTCAGGCCCCTAAAATGGAGTCAGCGGAACCTCTGCATTTAGAGTTTCAAGAGTCTGAGTTAACTTAGAGGCAAGGAACGAGATGAAGGTTGAATCCTCTAAAAAAATAAAGCTGTCCCTTCAGCCAATTAAAAAATACCTAAATAGCACCTACAGTGTGCCAGGCCGTGTGGGGTGGGGAAGGTGAACACAGTGATGAACAAAAAAAAACACAGCCACTGCTCTGCTTACTCTTGTCTTCTTGTGAGAAGAGTAGGCATTTAACAGTCATATACAGACTAGCATCAACTCTAGCACCCTGCATCAAATCCAGACAGTTTTTTTGTTTTGCTTAGGCTGGCAGAGTTTTAATAAAATATTCATTGCCCTCCCTGATGACACAAGTATAGGGGCACTCAGAATCTGTAGAGATTTGGTCCAGGACTCCTGTGGGTACCAAATCCGATGAATTCTCAAGTCCCTTATATGAAATGGCATGATGTTTACGTATAACCTACGCACATCCTCTCATATACTTTAAATCAGCTCTAGGTTACTTATAATACAATGTACAATACCTAAAAGCCATGTAGATAGTTGCCAGCCTGTGGCAAATTCAAGTTTTGCATCTTGGAACTTTCTGGAATTAAAAGTATTTTCAACCCTTGGTTGGTTGAACCTGCAGATGTGGGACCCGCAGCTATGGAGGGCCAACTGTAGGTGAGGAGCTAGGGTTGCCCATATATCTGTTTTGCATTCATGCCACTATACCCCTGTTGCTATTTTTAAGAATTGGAGATTCCTTATAAAAGACTGGTGACAGCCTCAAACGCAGCTAATAGCTCATGCGAACAGCACAACCAGATTTGTCAGATTAGTTCCCTTGTACTAGTTTACGTCTTGTACTAGTTTTTAAACATGGTTTTGAGATTCAGTTGGCCTATTTCTTCAGGATTGCAGGTCTGATTGAATGGCTTAGTCATCTTGAACAAATATCCTTTGAGCAGGAAGCTGGAATATGTTGCTTTCTCTGCAGAGGTGGAGGTCATCTACTATGAATAATGAGGTGATGGGTCCCCCAGTTCCCCAGAATGTGAGCTCTGGGATCACCAAGTGCCGTCCAAGTCTGGCATGCTCGAATTCTTAGAATAGTCAGTCATCTAGGGTCATCTTACTCGCTCAAACCTGTTGCAGCATTGACTTCCTCAGTATCCTTCAGCAGATGTCTCTGTTCCCAGGGCAGATCTCTGCTGATTAGCCCTGGTGTAACACCACTCCTGGCCACATCTAAGCAGGGTTCAAGTGAGACCAGTTATCTTGAGAGAAAAGGTTATGTATTCTTTCATGAACACCCCCCAGTCTTTTCACTCAAGTCAAAGTTCAACAGTTGAGTCTTTTGAAAATAGAGGAATAGTCATATATTTCCTTATATGTACAAATTCAAATACTATTGTAAATTTTTGTTTATATATTACAGTATCTTTTTTGTCCCTTAATTGTGTTGGATGAGAATCATTTTGATAAATCTTACCATGAGAGTAGAGCTAGGTTTACCGTGCTGAATGGAATTTATTTCACTCTCCATTCCTGTTTGCTTCTTTCCCTAACTTAACTTTAGATCTGTCTGCCCCTAACAATAGAGAGGACTATATCCTAGGGTTCTAGAAAGTGTCCCATGATTGCCTGTGTTAGACAAACATCATTTCAAAACAACAAACAAATACAGAGCATTCCTAGGACAAGGGACACCAGAATGAAAATTAATTTCAGTCCTTTTTCCATCATTTTGCTACTTCTGCCTAGAAAAATAATTCAACATTTTTGTTAACCCAAATCCTCACTAGCAACAGAGCATGATGCAGATTCTGGGTCCTAGCTCTAAAAGTTATTTGCTGTGGGATCTCTTGACAGGTTACCTAAGCATTCTAAGCCTCAGTTTTGTTGTTTGTAACACAGAGATGATCACTTCTACCTCGTAGAGTTTTCATGAGGATCAAGTGAATTAATTTGTATAAAGATCTTGAAACAGTGCTCATCACATGGAAAAACAATAAACATAAGCTAGTATTAAAATTGTGGCCCTTGTTGAAAATCTATCAGATTTGTATATCTGGTGATTATTATTATCTAGGGGAAAGAGTGGCTTTAGATATTGGCTGACTTCCTTTTTGTCATTAAAAAATTTGTATGAAAGGTGTTTCTCGGAGAAGCAGTTGCCATCGACATTATCAGAAGGCACATAGTTGCTGGGTATGTGCAGGAGACAGCAACATGCTTTGGCTGGGTTTAGGAAGGTCCTTTGGGTGTGAGAGCGAAATGGAGGTGATGCATTAAGGTGCTGCCCCAGCAGGACCGTAGGGCAGGGTTGAAGACCATGTGCAAAGTGGTCCTGTTGCTGCCCCTCTGAGGATGCTGAGGTGGGTGAGATTGCTAGCCTGCTCTCTCGCTGTGATGATCTGTCCACGGGCGACGTCTTCTGATCCCTCCTACCCCTCGGTTCTCTCTTCTTTTCTCTCCAACCAACAAGTGACTATAGACTTTTCCAGTTTTAAGAAACTGAGATTTCTTATGGCTTATTTTCTTAGTCAACTGAATAAATAGTAGTAAGACTTTGGTACATTTACATGTTGTCACTCGTTTTATAACTCCTAGATCGCATTCACAAAAAAGCTTCATGTGGTGTGATTGACTTTGTAATGTGTATATGGGTGCTTCTGTTTAAGAATCCATGCCTTTTCTCTGGAAGGTAAATAAACCACAGATTTGTGCTGAGTGACTGCTCAAAATATCTTGCCTCAAGATTGGTTTTTGACGGAGAATTAAAATCAAGCCCTTTGAATTTAAGTCATGAGAATCCCTTTCACGTTGAAGAGTCAAGGATTTACAACATTTGCTGGTAGAATGATAAGAAAATACTAAAATGCTCTTAGAAAAGGTCTAAGAATGTTGGTACTCATCTTCTTTCTCTGTCTAGACTTGTATGTTTAGTCTGTCGTTGCACAGAATTATAGCCTAATTGTATGTGCCTAGAATACATCAACCCCTCTATAACAGCCAGTAATGAATGTGTTTTCAGCCCTGCTCCCAACCTTTAAAAGATAAAGCACACAAATACACGTTCACTTGCATTCGAGAGGCTGACGCGACCCTCAGGGATCCTGTGATTTCCGAGGGAAAGCAGATGCATTATCCCCTGTTCTCTCTCTCACGTGCACACGCACAGGTACAGGCACTTGCTCACATGCCCAGCGGGCTCATCTTTTCTCACTGCATCATCATATGAGGTTATGGCAGGAATCCTGGTCTTAGAAGAAAATGGCAAATAAAGAGCCTTAGTTTTGTTGAAGTAACCAGACCTCTGCTTAACATCCATTGAGGTCAATGCCGCCCGCCTGGGAAGGGGCCTCCCATTTTAATGCAAATCACTCGCCTTTCTCCACTCGCCCCCTGCCCTCAGCCTTCCCGGCCCCTCCAGCTTCATGCTCCACCCAAGTGCTCCCATTCACACGCTGCCCCAAACTGCCTGCTTGCCCCTCGACCCCCCGCCCCATCCGCATTCCTTTGAAACAGTGAGCGGGCCAGACTTTCCAAGGAGAAGATCCAGAATTTGGTAGTGTATGCAATACAGGCGTTAATTCCTGTGAGGTTTGCAGTTTGCTCAGCTTTGAAATTTGGCGATCCTTTATATCCATAGATCCTTACAGCGCATGTGATTTTTTTTTTTTCTTTTTCTGGTGCAAGTGTGGCCAGAGGAATAAAACGGTGTTTCATTGCCCTTTGCAGATGCCTTCATTCCCCAGGGTTGTTAATGATGGCTCATTCGGACCACCCTAGAAATACCTATTCATCTCACTTTTTTTTCAGAGTCGGAAGGATGCTTTACTCTGCCGGCTGTAACGGCTCTCAAGCAGTTCCTAATGGGCACTGCGGGACCACTCAACATAGGCAAGCATAGGCAGGAAGGTAGCAGAAAATTGGCTGCCTGGGCCCAGTAGCCATTTTGGGGACTGTCAGTAACCCCGCCATTAAATCTCACTCGGTGCATCCCAGAACAGCTGCTACCATCGCCCACCAAGGACGGCACCTTACGCTGAATGTCAGTGCTTTTGTCTTCATTTCCAGAGACCAAAGAGAGCCCATGGTTTTTGCTAGATTTGTTGCTGGGGTGGGTGTGTATTTGTTTGTTTTTAAAGCACACCACACAGCAACCAGCAAGTACAGTCCCTTTACTTTTTACTGCCTGCTTTTTTTTTTTTTTTGTAGGATGTTTTTTTCAGCATCTATGAAAACATGCTGGAAATGATGGTGGAAGATGAGGAATAAAGCATAAGCTAGTAGATTTCTTTTAAAAAAGTCAAGTAGTATTTCTGAGTGTTTAGGAATAAGCAAGGAATTTGTAAAGGGATCTATGGAAGAATTAGGTATCCCCACTGCTTATAAGTTAGTTGGGAAAATACGTCATTCACAGCTTTAAAAGACACTAACAAAGAGTGTTTCCTTAATTTAAAAACCATGTGTGTGAGAGAGACAGACACACGAGGAGGGGTGTGGGGGTGGATTTAGTCAAATTCCTAAAGAAGACAAGGGGTGAGAAATGGACATCATAACAAGCATTGCATTTTGATTGTTCAACCACAGATTGAGTCACAGTGACAGAGGTTACCCAGGTACCAGCACCCCACCCCAGCCGCAACCCAAGCCTAATTAAACGCTACCCAGGCAACCATCAAGTATCTCCAAACATCATACTCCAGGGCTTACGCCTTTTGTTTTCTCCGCCACGGTCTAAGGGTAATTTCTATTGCATGTGAAGTCAGATTTCTTTGGTCCTAGAGAAATGTGAGAAAGTAAGAAGTGCCCCTGGGGATGTGCACTTAAAATTGGGCCACAGGGACTGGAGAAATTAACATAAACACAAGACGAAAATAATGTTGTTTTAATAAACTTTTCTAACCCATGTCAAAGACTTGCCTACAGTCAGGACTAGAGAGGTGACTGCTTGCAGAAAATGCAATATGAGAGTCTACATATGATTTAAAAATAAAATTATCTAATTAAAAATGAGCATTAAAAGCCTGGGGAAGGTGGCGTTCTATGAGATGTGGCTCCTTTCCGCAGTTACAGCATCGCTCATTTTAAAGACGCAAACTGAATTGCCTCCAAAAATTGCCTTATGGAGTTAATTACCTGAGGGTTTGAGATAAAATATGAACATCCCTAGGATTGCCTTGATTTGGAAAGCCCTCTAAACCTGCCCTTTGCTGGCCCTTTCTTTCCTGATCAAACTGATTTTCACTGGAGGCTGTGAGTAAGTGAGGCACAGTGGAGCATTTTGGACGAAATTCATAGATTTCCTGTTTGCATCTCCCATGGAGAGTCTGGGGCAGGGACAGCTGCTCCCCTGAGGGAGCACCGCATTTTGGTGCACCTTGTCCCTAGGATACTGCTCCATATAGACGTTGGTTTTTGGTTCCGGAGATGTCAGTCGGTGGAAATGTCACATTTGGGCAAGCTAACTTGATAGCCATAAAACTAAAGACGGCATAAATTCTGCATCTCAGGCTGACGACACTCTCTTGGTACAGAGCTCCTCAGCCATTTGGGGCAGTTGTTTTCTGCATTCTAAATTCCCATCTGGAAGTGTAGACCTGTGTAAAGAAAAAGACCAGTGAAATAGGCATGAAGACTGATTGATGGAACTCTTCCCCTTTAATGTTTGTGTGCATCCAAGACAGAGAGAGAGCGAGAGAGAGAGCGAGAGAGAGCGACAGAGAGAGAGAGAGAGAGAGAGAGAGATGGAGGGAGGGATACCTTATCATATTTAGAAAGGAGATAATCTTTTCATATTATGTCTTTTGAGAAGGTGTCGTAGTATCAGCCAGTCATTAAATATTTTCGTGGCAGTTCCTGGGAGCTGTTTACAATTGAGCCTGAAAATAAGATAACTAACAGAACAAGTCAGGGTATAATAACGTGTCAAATGAGAATTTTGCAGGAGAGAATCCTTCTGTAAATTTTTTTGTTCAAGCTATTTAAAAAAATATACAGGCATAAAAATATGCACTAAAATCTTATTATCTATACAAATTGAGGCATAAATACAACAGATCTAATGTACTGGATTCCCTCTGTGATCGAGAAATTTGAATTCACACTGAATTAATTATTCCCTAGTTTGGAGCTACATTGTAAGCCCTTAAATTTAATTATGAAAAGATTGAAAGTTTTAGGATTCCTTCCCCCCTCTCTCCTGCCCTTCCCAAAAAAAAGAGCATGTGAGAACAGAACTGCCGAACTGAATGTAGAGACTTGATTTCAAAATTGTCTTCATCTTTGAGTGCTGGAAAATTATCCATTGGCAGACTCTGAAGACACTTGGGAGAGATTGTGGCAGTGAAAGGTTTTATGGAAATAAATCTGAAGTAATCGGTTCACTGCCCCGAGGCTAGAAGGGACACTTTGGAGAGAGCAGGGAGGGGACGTCTGTTGTGAGCTGCTTCCCAGGACCGCCCCCTTCCAGAGAGTCCTCGAAGCCTGACCTAGTCAGCAGCTCTGGGCCACACCTGAAATTACTGTTGCCCACGTAGCCCCCTGAAAAGTTGCTATGAGGCCTTTTCCCCTTCTTGCAAAACAAAGGGGCTGGACTAGATTGGGGTATCCGAAGCTTTGTTCTGCCAACTGTTAGTTCTCTAAAATATTAATAGATAGTCAGTGGGGAGGAATGCCATGGTGAAATAAATCTGGGAACTATGGCATACTAGATCTTGTGTTTTGAGGAGCCATAAGGTATGTAACTGCGTGTAAATAAACTTGTTTAGTTTTGTATAACCGTAAATGTCCTTAACCTGTTTGACCTGTCACTTCCAGCGCTGCTGTCTCCCAGGGATCTAAATTGCTCTAGAACACAATTTGGGAAAGGATGGACTAAATGACCTCTGAGTCCCTTCCAGTTTTTGTATTCCATGATTCATGGATTTTTACTAAATTGTCTCATCTGTGAAATGTAGAAGGGAATTTGTCCTGTTCTGTGTTTAGCTTACAGTGGCTTTTAATCCAAGTTTTAAAATGTCAGTGAACAAATTTAGTTTAGAAAATCTGCCTGTCGCATCTGCTAGGATTATTAATTTTAGGGGAAGATGCACGGCTTTTTGACACTCAGGCTGATCTCCCAGTTTGGTAATTCTTGGCCCTTGGCTTTTCCCATCTGTCTTTACCTCGCAGACAGACCAAACAAGACAAAACTTAATCGTGTTTGCACGATGCCAAACACCTGCATGGAAAGTATTTCAGATGTCAAATTCTTGAGTGTTTGGTCTACATAATGCCAAATAGGAAATAGCTCCATTTTTTCCCATTAAAATTAGAATTTCCACGTTGATGTTTGGTGCTGCATTGAGCTTCAGATTAGTTACTTATTCACAGATCTTTGGAAGGAGGCTGAAGACTCAGCCTCCTGAGTTCTGGGGATCATCTGTAGGTTGAGTGTATTAAAAGTGCCAGGGACCTCGTTTGTTCTGGATAATTGAGAATGGCCTGCGTTTTAATAAGCATGATCAGCTATGCATATCTTGTCCTGTGAACCATCAATTAGCACAACACAATTTAACAAGTCAGTACATGCAGATATGAACACCTTTGGGAAGCAATGCTCAAATCAAATTATTACTGACAGTGTACAGCTTGCATGCAGGTAATCATTATCAGAAAGCCATGATTGTCCAGAAGGGAAAGTGATTTTTATGGTAATGTGTCATGTGATTGACTCTTGGTATCTGATAACCTTTGAGGTAACGATTTCAATCTGTCCTCTCCCTAATTTGATCATGTTTGCAAAAAATGTTTAGTTCACTCCCTAAGACCTATGTGTAATATTTTTACAGCAAACCTTACAGAGTGTTCTAAAACCCAAATGAAATAATCTTTGTACCAAAGACATTACTGATAATATCTCTATGGATGAGAAGACTGGTGGGCTGGTTAATCAAATATTCTACGTAATAGAGAGTTGCCAGTAATTCCTTGTGGGATTATTATTCTTTGAAAGTTTTAGAATCTAGTTATACAGCCCTTTCTTTTATATATACCCTCAAATTTATCTAGAATTAGAATTCCTAAACCAAATTTATTTCTTTAGCTCAGGATATATTTAAACAATGTATAGAAAACATGCCCTTAGAAATCTGTTGTTCCTTTTTCCTTCCGATTATGGTGATATTTTCAGAGGGAGTTTTTAATAAATAACTATTGTACCTTTGGGGCAAATATTGGCATTTTATTGAAGCATGGGCCAAGAGAGATGCACTCACACGAGAGAACACCCTTTGTTTGCCACCTACTTGGAACCCAAGCTCAGAACAATCTAAGTGAGTCTTCCTTAGATAATTCAGGAGGAAATTCCCCTGTGCTTTGGGTCCTCATTAAAAACGCTAGTGGTAACTACACTGTCTACACAGGGGTGTGCTGATTAGAAGCAAGTTCTTGTTATTGAAATATTAGTGAGCAAACCATTTATGTTGAGCTAGCCAAATGGCCACCTCAATACTAATATGATTGTGTTTCTATATAAGACATCGGATATCCCCGGTAGTTATACTGCTTTTGAAGAAGAGTTATTGGATCTAAGTATTGCAGTGGAACTCAGAACTGCGGTAGGGAAAGAAGGGGAGAGCGGAGAAAGAGACGACGGCAGTCTTCTAGGTAGCTTTACAAAATGCGACTTTGCAAAATATTTGTTAGCCCACTGCATTTACATTGTCCTGTTATATATACAACTACTACACCCCACGCCTAAGTCCTAGCCATTTTTCCTTTCTGCTTCCTATGTCTCTTGCACATGAAAACACGATTTTTTAAATAGAGAACTGTCTTCTCCATCACACCATCTCCCTCCTCATGAGCTAATAAACAGAAAAACCCAACCAAGTGGTAAAGGAAATGAGAAGTGAGATTATTTTTAAAGGCTTATGGCCTGTGCTTTTAGATGGTCTAGAATAGCTTTGGATCTGGGAATAGACAGGTTGTGTGGCTAAAATTGTGTAAACATTTCCATGCACATATGTAATTATACGTGTGTGCGTGAATGACTTTGCTTTTACATTATTTCAAAAACATCTTTCCTCTTTAAAGAAGCATTCCAAGAGCCAAGTAGATATCCGTTGATGAAAAAGTGACATTTCACGTGGGTTTACCTCCTTTACTTCCATTGTTTTGTCATCTGTATCAATCACTCAAGCCTTTTTTTTCTAATCTAATGTCATCTATTTCCCCCGTTTCTCTTTTCTTTTTCTTACCCTTTTTCCTAATATGCCCCTCTCCACTCTCCAATCACAGTTTTCTTTTCTACAGATAATGCCGGTTTGGGTTATTTTAAAACATCTGACAAGATCGTTGTCTGCTTTCTAAAGAAGCATTATATTATGTATTCGTTATACATATTATTATACTGTGTCTTATTTTCGTTTTATTGTTTTATACGTAGAACAGAGACTATGCGGAGCCTTTGGAATAACATTCCAGCATATAAATATAAATGAAATCATTTGGCAAATTGACTCACCCTGGGGTCATCTAGAAATATGATTCCATCATCAGATAGAAATTTCTGTTGTTGGGATCCTTTAGCCAGCAAATGGATTTTCTATGCTTGGTTAGCAGACTCATCAAAAATACGAAACTAGTTGTTAAAAAACAAAACAAAACAAAACAAAAAAAAACCCAGTCTCTAACTTACAACTTAAAAAGAAGGAAAAGAAAAAAACCCAACTAACCAAACAAAAACCTATTTCGAATGAAAAAAGTGGAGACCAAAGACCTTGAGTCAAGTAATTGTAGGGCTAGATTTTTAATCTTTCAGGATTCTAACTTTTCAGAAATGGCTTTTTCCCGGTCGCAACTGAATGATAAGAGAAAAGGAATGCAATTAGGTCATAACCACAGAACTAAGGAGGCCTTAGGCTAATGTCCCTTAATAAAGAACCGTAGATCAGTGCCTGGCACGTAATACTGGCTTAGTATGTGTATGACAATGAAGAAGAGGTGTCATGGGTTTGAGAAACTATAATTAGCTCTCAGGCTTGACAAATAAGCTGCGTAAGAAATCTGAAAATTTGTAGTGATTACTTATATAGCAAACAATTTCTTTATTGCAGATTTCCTTTAAACATTGAGGTGCGGCAAAATGTTTATTTACAAACTATTGATTACTTTCAGAGACTTGGTAACCTAGAAGCTCTGGTTAAGAGCCAGTGTCTTGAGAAGCAATGGATAGAATCTTTGGAGGGTGGAGGTGAGGGATAGAAAATGTGTTCCAATCCCAGTTTTACTGCTAAGTAGATTGTGCTATTGTGGACATATTACTTAGCATTTATTAACTTCAGTTTCATTACCTCTGAGATTCCTTTTATGTTCAGTACTCTGATATAATGCCAACCCATAGTGAAAAAAGCCATTTACGTGTTAGAAAAAAATGGTTTGCCTGGAAAGTTGATAGGCATAGCCAACGTGTAGAAGCAAGATGTGTTGTTAGTATAAAGTGCTTTGGGATTCTTAGGATACAACAACTTGCTTGGTTGAACAGTGCATAAAAACATATACACTCAGTCTATTCCTTTCACATATATATTGCTTGTCTGATGGGGCTGGTCCTGTGTCAAATATTGAGGTTAACGATAATAAGCAAAATAAATAAATCCGCTCCCACATGGTCTCCCATGGAGCTCTCAGTCAAGGTAAGGAGGCAGATATTAATCAAATAGCCATGTAAATATGGATCACAATCTGTGCTAAGTACTAGGGAAGAGAAGATGGTGCTATATAAGGATATAAGAGAGGAAACTGACCTATAAGGGGAAAGTGAGAGAACTGTAGAGCTGAGATGCGTGATGAATGCTTTTTATTTTATAAAACATTGGACAGCGTATTTATCTTTCCCTTTGAATGCAACATTAGCAATTTAACCTAGTTTTACAGGTTCTAGAGTATACAGATATTTCTTGACTTTCACAGGGATCAATGTGAGGTTACAATAGCACATTTCTCAGGATATAGGAACAATTAAATAGACATGATTTTAAAATATTTCTGTGAAGATACTAACATTCTTGTAAGGATTCCACTACTTTGCTCTGAGTTAAGAATGGAAGTAAAAGAGAGCTATCTGAATATTCATTGGCCTCTTAAAAGCGTGGGCTTAATTACAAATTTGCTGGGCTGCAAAAATCCCAACGAGAGGGAAGTGAAGCAACCAAAATTTCTGAATCAGAATTTGAAGGTTTGTGTTGCAAAATAATTATGGTCCCTGAGTCCCTCTGGAACATCCCTCATATACATGGTTCTTAGAGGTTCGTTCAGTACCTTCTTCCCAGCATCTTCCCTGTGCCTCCTTCAGGGATACTCACCTGGTCATTGTAGGGCTCTGTTAGGCCAGACATCCCTTACTGATGTTTTCTTTTTTTTTTTCAGGCCAATTATAAGCAGCTTCCTCGCATCACCTCTCTGATCATTTGTCATTTACCTTCTGGTTTAAATGTCCATTTCTCCTCTTGCATGGGAATTAATATCTCTTGGCCCTACTTGATGAAGTATAAAAATATTTTTGCTTTAACCTGGAGGATATGACCATAGCAACAATCTGTGTATTATTGGAAACCAGTGTCCCTCATTGGGAAAAAGAAAACCCGACTTTCCCATCAAGTCTAGTATAGAACAGGCTTTCTTGTTCTACATAGGATTTTATGTGGAGGTGTTAAAAATTCAGTTGCGTTCAGATTAACTTTCCCAGTCATTTGTTCACTCCCAGATCTTGGCTGCTCTTCTGACGCTATCTGAAATTAAAATATGTTGTAAAGAAATATTGAGATAGAAGTATATTTCATTATTTTTTTCTGAAATACTCTTGAACCCTTTCAGACTGCAGACTTTGGTCTTTTTTCAGGTGCAAAGTTCCTTTCCATATATCCTTGTCATTGTCTCTGTTCCCGTTCTGATTTTAGCCTTAAGAATATGTATATAATTCTTATAATAGTATAAGTTGTTTTTATACTCATCCTCTGTCTCATCATTTTTCTTTGATCTTTTGCCACATGTTCTAGAACACCTCACATTTGCCTTGTACGTCACGGTCAGTATTCTACAGGGTTTGTCCTGCCCTTTATTGCCAATTTAATTTCTGCTACTGCATTTCGTCTTTCCCAGAATTATTTTGTTAATTCCAACTGTCTTCTTTTTCAATCTCTACCTATAATTCAGCCCATTCTATTTTTATTGTTCTCTGTCATTTCACAGAGATGATGTCTGCCATCTTTTGTATCGAGTGTCATTTTCTAAAATTTTATTTTTTTCCCTGTGGAAAGTCATTTTTAGAGATAGGGTTTTCCACCAAGCCTCAAAACAGTGCTCATTTTTTCTTGTGCTGCAGACTCTTTTCAAAGGTCCCATTTTTTTCTATTTATTTTCTGCTTCTTATAACACAGAGAAAGGTCTGTCCAGGCACAGCACTGGCTAACAGTGGGTTGTGGAGACTACTTACTGATCCCCACTGCCCACTTGGGTGCTGACAGTTTCACCCTTTCATAAGTAGAGCCTGGAAGTCAGGTTCAGGTGCATATCCCCACCCCGTGTCCATGGTCCAGCATGTGGCTTGGGATGCAGGCCTGAGAAACGATGGTGTGTCTTTACTGTCAGAGCTTCTGCCTCTGATAGAGAACTAGATGGAAGCTGCAGTTCTGCTTTGTACAAATAAGATGTTAGGAAGCTCGTGTACAGTATGGGCTGCTCTCTGAGTTCTTCCTCTCTCTGCTTCCACTTGCAAGTGCTTTTCCTGAGAAACCATTCAGCTCAGGTTGTAATGCAGGATGGCAATATTTTTCTACCCCCAGTGTCTGCTGGGTTCTGAAGGTGAGTAGCTGGAGGGGAGGGGGGCAGGGAGCAGTGGGAACAGAGTTATCAGTTACCCTGCAGTAAGGGACCAAGACCTCTTTTTCTGGTCTCTGCATCCTAGACTTAGGGGCAGATATTGAAAGGGTGAGTCAAAACCTTTTTAACCTTCTTGAATCCAGCAAAATGGTGAAGGGCAGGGACTCAAGGGCTGGAGTGCCCATGTTCAAATACAAGCTTCACCTCATGCTTAAGTTCTTTGTGTCATGGTTTTCTCATCTATAAACCCCACCTTTAGGGGATTTATGTTCTTCATCTATAAATCTACCTTACAGAGGATTTATGAAAATTTGGTGGCATTAGGACATGTAAAGCATTGACGTGGTGGATGGAACATACTAAGTGCTCCACAAACGTTAGCTATTGTTAATATAGGTACTGTTTTTCTGGGGTGGAGAGTGTGTTCAAGTATGTCCAAAAATGTGTATTTATTTCAGTTCCCTTTGGTGCAATTCTTCCGGCCCCTGCTGAACCCCTCTACCCACCACCTTTCAGCATATGGCCATCTATTTACTATTTTTTTTTTTTTTTTTGGCTGCGTTGGGTCTTCGTTGCTGCACACGAGCTTTCTTTAGTTGCGTCGAGCGGGGGCTACTCCCTGTTGCAGTGCGCGGGCTTCTCATTGCGGTGGTTTCTCTTGTGAAGCACGGGCTCTAGGTGTGTGGGCTTCAGTAGTTGTGGCACTCGGGCTCAGTAGTTGTGGCTCATGGGCTCTAGAGCGCAGGCTCAGTAGTTGTGGCGCACAGGCTTAGTTGCTCCGCGGCATGTGGGATCTTCCTGGACCGGGGCACGAACCCGTGTCCCCTGCATCGGCAGGCAGACTCTCAACCACTGCGCCACCAGGGAAGCCCCAAAATCATATTTTTAAGAGAGAATTACACATGTCATTTGTACAAAACAAATCCTCTGGTAAACTTGATTCGTTTCATGGTAAACAGCATACCATTCTTATTCTAAATAATGTGTAGAATTCTGTACTATAAACCAATAGCTTTCTTTACCAAATATGTTATATTTTCTAAAGGGATTTTTAGATAAAAGTGCTTTAAAAGAAAACTTTGTGAATGATTAATGCTTTTAACCTGCTGTTCAAGGAAATGAATTAGAAATGTTAGCAGGAAAAGCTGATTCATCTTGATGTAATGTTCAAATGACCTGTAACATTTGCTACTCATAAAATCTACAGTATTATTCAAGCATAATTTGTTTGGGCTTATGGTTTCTTTATAACATTATCAGTTCTCTTTACTTGAAGTTCCCTAGAGCTAAATATCTTTATTTCTCTGTATCTAATCAAGGCTTTACACATTTCAAAAGTTTATGTAAATCCCTCTCTTCTTTACAGTTTAGAAAATTCCTTCCTGCAACTTCTAGTTTCTGCCAAATGAAGTGCTACATTCATTCTTATGTCACTATATGAAAACCTTGTGATTTACAGCTTTCTTTCTTACCTTCAGTTTGTGCATGTTTGTGAGTGTTTTATGTGTGTACGTGTTGTCTTTTGTGACACTACAGTTCTCCTTGGTTGAATGAGAAAAATGCAGTTTTATTTAAGTGGTATCTTGGGGACGTAAAGTTTGCATCAGAAAAATCAAGCCTGAACCCATGGCCCAGGTAGTGCTTTGATTTCTGCTTCTTTTGGTATTGTCCCAGCAAGACTCCACCACTGCATTCGTGGGTCCCATTGTATTCACAGAGAGGGCCCAGTGGGAAGGGCTTGCCTGCCCCTCCCAGCGCCTCCATCACTCTGCATTATTAAGCCTGTAATTACAGCGGACATTACATTTGTCCCCAGCTTCTGTGGGATGATGTCATCACCCGTCAAACAGGGGATTATCATGAAGAGAGAAATCCTACTGACATGTTCGTTTTCATTAAGAAGAATTTGGTTTTACTTCATTTTGTTAACAGGAACTGTTGTCTTACTTCATAGGATAAATTTTTAAAAAGGAAAAAAAAAAACAAGAAAAACTTGAGAACGTAGAAACAGACATGCGCTGACTGCATGAATGGGAACGTGCTCGGTAGCGCTACTCTATCAATTAGTGAAAGAGTCTGGGACACAAAGCATGCCTGGGAAATCTGCTCCCTTTCTTACAAAAGCAGAATATCATTCTTCTCAAAGCCCACAATGGCCTGGGCCTGGCTGCAGAAAATGTTCCTGAAAAGAAGGAAAGCAAAGACTGTGGCTACAGCTGAAAGGGTTTGCAGGCGGCTGGTCCCACCCACCTCTGAAACGTTTCCCTTTCTCATGATGGCGTTGATCGAGGATGTCTTAAAGTCTCATTCCTTACATCTTAGGGGAAAGCTTAGTTCCCTTCCCATGTGGAAAAAATAAATCAGGGAGAGAGGCCTGATGGCCAAAGGATGCTTTGGTCCCAGAGCTGAGTCCATAGGAGAACATAATTTATATCAATCATTTTCAGTGCCTCCAACAAAAATAAGCATAGGAAGAAAGTCATGGTCAGGCTTGGGAAAGGGAGTCCTGTCCTCCTTTGGAGCAAACTACCAATAATTCTGCATCAGGAAAGCTGGACTCAAACGCCAGCTCTGGCTTCTACTTAGCTCTGTGACCTCGGCCAGCTGAATCGCTCTGAGCCTTAGTTTGTTCATCTGTACAGTCGAGTTAACTCGCAGGAGTGCCTGCACCTCGCAGGGCTGTGCCTGGTATTTTTCATCTCCCCAGATGATGTCCTTTCAGAATATAGTTCTGAAGTGGCCTTATTACTCGAGCGAGTAAAGGAGGCAACCTCCTCTTGTCCTTTGTCTCACCATTTCCCTCAGCGACTTGCAGGCACAGACCTAGATTCTCGTCAGTCTAGATTCTCTCCCTGGAGCGTGGGCTGGGAGCCGTGAGATTGAGGAGATCGAGGGTCCCTGGATTAGACAGGCTCTGGAATTTCAGTCTTTTTGAATTTTGTCACAGCACTGGAAGAATTTTTAGAAGTTCTCACAGATTTTTCTTGGGAGATTTTCAAACCCTTCTAATGTTTCTCAGTTCTCTATATTTGGACACCAGAATTTTCTTAGCATCCAGTTTCTTTGGAACAGAGTCGTCCTGTGAAGAAGGCTGAATCCAGTCCAAATCAGGCCCTCCTGCCGAGTGATAATTTTCCATCCACACTGCCCTGGGACCTTTCCATTTTCATTTTTGTCTTGCTTTGAAAGGTAGCTGGTAAGCTGTTTCTTTTTTCTCATCTGACTTCTCAGGTTCAATTACCTAGCTGATTGTTGCTTGTTAGAATGACATTTTAGAAGTAAGATCCTGAACCACACGTGGTTTTGAGGTGTAGCACAGCTGGGTTTGACCAAAGGTCAATGTGTTTGATTGTTGTGCTGGAAGGGAACCTAGATGTGCCAAGCTCTGCGTGAATGTTCTAGAAAGAACTAGACCCTCCGAATCACCTCTCCCATTGCCCTCGTGTGGAATGAGGAGAAGGGAGAAGGCACTGACTCGTGCTGAGCACTTAACTGCGACGTGAAGTACCAGTTACTGCCCTGGACATACCTGGGTACATGTGCTCTCTCTGAGTTTCCCCTGAGTTTCTCTACTGAATTTATGGAACTTTGCCATTGTTTCCTTCACCCCCACCTCCAGTACTCCTTAGATTATCTGAAATACAGGGCAGGTCTCTTACCACAAGTTACCCGTGTAGATGGAATTCCCAGGAGACATATTACAAATAGGAAATTGTCAGTTGCTTTTGGAAGTTGAAATTGCTCTCTGTAGGTGGCAAGATGCTCTTTCCTGGGCGGCTGGTGGGGCAGTTAGGTCATCTTCCCAGTGCCTCATTGTGTCCTCTCCAAGCTCTCAGCATGGTGCTAGGATAATTAAATATCTGTTTTCCACCCCCTTGCCCCCCATCTCCCCAGACCTGATAGCTGAGATGGTAGGAAAGGGAAACATTCTCAGATGCCCCAGATCATACCTGGTCTAATGCTTTCTTCTCTCTTCTTAATTGTTGGCCAGCCACTCCCTTCCCTTCCAGTTAGAGGGTATTCTTGAGTTGTTTTGCATTCTCCCCTGATTATAAACTGCAGACTTACAAATTTTGTCTACTGAGTCCAAGTCAGCCTACAAGAAAAATCTTGTCTAGAGTTTGCCAAGATGAGTGAATAATATGTGAATCTTTTTTTTTTTGCAAACACAATATAAAAATTTTTTATTAAAAATGTATTGAATTCAGTTTTGAGTATTTTACATTCGGTCATTACAGGTTGTAGAGAGATTCAGATTTCTGCGTCTTCTTCCACCCAGAGAACCGAGTGCTTTCACTGTTACTGAAGGCTGTGCTTGTGGCACAGAAGTCAGTGGGGTTCTTAGAGTGATTGGCATTTTTGTTTACAGCAGCAGTCTCAAGGGTTGAACGATAGCTAATTCACAGTTCCACAAAGTCAGTTCAGTTCGTTCATTAGGATGCTTTTTTACAAAGCAGCTTTTCCATTTATCTTCCTAGGGATGACAGACCATTTGCTGATAGAGCCTGTAGCTTGGCTGTTGACCTCCATGGATAGGAGTAAAATCAGTGACTGGTTGGCCCTGTTGCTTTAGTGGTTGATCATCTTGACAGCCTGTTTCTGTAGAACCTTGGAGTGGATTGTATTTCCCAGATCAGTTTCCTCGAGACGTACAGGCAACAGAGGTGTTCCATAACTGTGGTTTCGTGAAAACCACACATTAAACCGTATTTTTCATTTGAATTACATGAAAACCTTCTGATCTTTAACTGGTAAGACCCGTCTTCATCCAAAATGAAGTGGCAGCATCTTCCCTTAATTGGCCTGGCCAAATCAAGCCTGTATTAATTTTGAATGATCTGTAACTAGTGCATATCATGGTGTAGGAGAAGCTCTGGTTTGAAGATACCTCTTTCTAAAAATGCCTTTTGAAAAAAAATAATAAGGCTACCTCTCTCCATTCATCTGATATTTAAACTTGGGTTTTCAATTATCACGATTCCTTAAATCAAGGCATGCATACCTGTGTCTAAAATTGGTTCCAGAGATGGCTTCAGAACTAAACTTTGCTTTCTCTTAATGATATCTAACAAGAATCAAAGCTTGTCTGTTTAAGTGAAGTAACCTTAAAAATATTTAGTGAACAGATATTTTTAGTCATAAGATCCATGTGCGTGAAATGTCATAAATCGCTCCAGTCCACCATTTGTCTTTTGTTTCCAACACTTTAATATAATCAGCGTGGAAAAAGTATTAACTCTGCATCCTATCTTAACTCTGCATCCTGTCTTGGAAACATGGAGAATTGTCCTCTGTTTTGTTTTGTTTTTTTACCAGCAGGTGGCATGAGTTATTGCTATGCTGGTAACAATGTAAAAACCAATGCATCTTGTTACTTTAAATTGTTTTAGAGTTAAAAGTGATTCCCAAAGTATTTGCTCAAAATATAACAGTCAAAATTTAATATCCATATTATATAAAGAGATTTTATAAATTAAAAGTAAATCCTTAACATTTCAGTAGAGAAATGGGTAGATAGGAACATTCAGTTTACACATATGTACACAGACACACACAGCAGGGAGTTGGTGGGGGGGTCAGGAAAAAGTGAGGGATAAAAAATGGCCAATAACATAAAAACACTCAACCTCTCTATCAATTAAGAAATACAGATGAACACAATGAGGTACAATTTTTTACCTATAAATTGTAAGGCTTTAAAAAACTATACTAATGATTGGCAAAGAGGACAAGATAGGCAGCTTCATATTTTGTTCTTTGAATATAAATAACCTTTCTGGAATGGAATTTTATAATACATATCTGGAGTCTTAACAGTACTCACACCCTTTACTCAGTAATTCCCTACAGAGAATTTGTTCTATGGAAAATAAGCAGAGATATGTACACACACACACACACACACACACACACACACACACACACACACAAACCTATGTAAAAAGATGCTTACTGCCACATTATTTATATATGTGAAAAACCGGGAAAAAAAAAACCCCGAAGTTGTCGGTAATAGTGAATGGTGTAATGGATAATGATTCATCAGCAGGATGCCACATTTGGCCCGTTTTATGAAGCATATATTTAAAGAATCTTTACTGATTCGTGTATTTAATGAATCTTTACAATCATTACTGATGTGTAATGTTGAGTGAAAAGGGCAGGCTATATGAAAGTATTTTTCAGTTTGATCACAATTTTGTACCGAAAGAATTTTTGTATATTCATAGACAAAATACACCCACATTTTTAATATGGGTTATCACTGACTAATATGTTAGCAAGTTATTTTAATTGTCTTCCTTATCTTTTTCTGTAGTTTTTACATTTTACACAGCGGGCACGTGCTATGTTACAGTGAGGGAAAAGTATAAGACTTTTCAAAAATGGGAAGCCTAGCATTGGAGACATGAGTCACGAGTGCTTTTGTGATTCTCATGGAAATGAGATTCAGTAGTAAGTTATATGTCTGGGGAAAATAGAGCTCATTTGAGTCGGAGGTTGGGAAGCTCTTACGAACACTAACCTCAGAAACCTCAAACCAGTATAAAGTGGAATAATGACATGGCACTAAAAGCCACAGATGTCAGTTTGAGTTAAGGAGGTTAGGGTAAATACATAATACAGCCAACAGAGGAGAACACTCACTAGTGTCTTTTCTCCAGCTCTGGTAACCTCTAGGGTCAGTCTGTGCCGCCATATTTAATCTGTATCAAGGTGCATTGCACTGGGGCTGGGTACTGGAGGCCTGTGTTCTCCTTCTGGCTGCTGTGCTGATACATTTTGTACTTAACCTTGGGCAAGTCACCAAGCTTTCTGAACTCTGAGTTTTCTTCCAGGGCTGGATGTTTATTCTTTTTTGCAGTTTGGCGTTCTGATACAGTTTTGAGCCCTATAAGGTGAGTCTCTTGTGGTGTCTGGCCAATGCTGAGGCAGATGGAGGCCCCTTTGGGGTCACACCCTTGAATCAGATGCGTCTGATGTAATCCTGGTCCTGTCATTTTTGAATAATAAGTTACTCTGACATAAATCCTTGAGAAGGACTGCAGTCGAGGGTAAAAAAGGCAGTTAGTTTCATTCTCTCTTGGAGCTCACAAAATGAAAGCAGAGATATGTCACAGAACGTGAACAGACCTGGTATACTTTAACAATATATTTTTTTCTTATATAAAAATTCAAGTTTGCAGACTCACGGACATAAAGAACAGGCTTGTGATTGCCGAGGGGGAGGGAGGGAGCAGGGGGAGGGATAGATTGGGAGTTTGGGACTAACAGATGCGAACTATTACATATAGAATGGATAAACAACAAGATCCTATCGTAGTGTATAGCACAGGGAACTATATTCAGTATCCTGTAATAAACCATAAGGGAAAAGAAAAAATTTCAAGTTTGCAATTATCAAGTTAATTTTCATCCCATCAATGGTAGAGGTGGTTTTAGAATTGAGACTTTAGGGGCCGTGGATCTGCATCCAGCAAGTACACTGGCACATAAGGAGGGCCCAGTGCAGGAGATTTTATCGTTTAACCCAGACGAACTTATATTCAGAGATGTATGGGAATGTTTTATAGACTTGTTTTACCATAACTGCAGTATAAAAAATATGTGGTGACTCGTGAATACGTATAAAATAGAAATAAAATTCTCACAAGACAATACCTGTCCTTCCTATTTTCAGTGCGTTAGGATTGTTTTCTCTTCTATTTTATTCTATTCTATTAAATACTGGTTGCGACTCACTAATGTGATTTCCTGCCACACCACCATATTGCAAACTTCATTTTGAAGAACCCTGGTATAGAGCTTTTTAAAGAGGTGCACAGAATGGAGAGAAAAACTATTAACTAACCTTGAGAGCTGTTAAATATCACTTACACATTTCTTTGCAGAGAAATAGGAAAGGAAAATAGATCCTTTCTGTATTAAGTTCTTTGTGAGGAAACAAGAACGCAAATAACATAGGGAGCACATGTCAAAGAGGAGGTTTGCACGTATCCAATAATTTTCAGGTGAGAAGAATGCATCTGAAAAGAGGTAAAATTGTGCTTGTGGAAGCAATCACTTTAAACCTCTGCAGGTGGAGGAAATGGCCACGGACTTTAGACACCTCAGGCAAAGAAAAGGGCCAAGATCTAAGTGGGCCTGTTTCTAGTGTCCACCTAGTTCTTTTTGCTTTTTGTCTCAATACCAACCTCAGTGTAGGGGTCCTTGTGACTGAAAGGATTACCACACGATAAATCAGCTCTAGGCAGCAACTCCTGAGGGTGGGGGGGTGGTGCACTGTCCAATTTCCACCTGCCTCTGGACCACTCGATTACTGGGGATGCCCACGACATCATGTGCTTTTTCTGGTGTCTGGGTCTCCTGCAGCATCACCTTGGCCAGCGTAGGGAGGAGTACCCTGCACCCCAGGACTCCACTCCCACCGTGTAACTCCCTGCACTCCCTTTCTGCACATTGCCCTCCTCCTGCCCGTGAGCTTTTCTCCTCCTTTCCTCCCATCCTCTCCTCTCTTCCCCTCTTTTCTGCCTTTGCTTTACTAATGGCACCGGTGACCATATGGCTGGTAAGGCTGAACACTTGTCACCCAGTGTGCCAGGATTTAAGTGGTTGGAGGTCCTTGAATAAGACTTGGTAGCCACAAGTCTTTAATTTCTTCAGCAGGTTTTTAATGGCCTCGGATGCCCAGTTAGAAATAGATGAAAAGACCTTTGTGCCGGGCACTTTATCAGCAGGCCAGCCCTGTCTGTGGGCCGAATGGATCTCTTGAAATCATTAATGCGTCGAGCGGGGACCAGTAGCCAGACTGACCTTTCCCACTCGTGGCCAGCCTGGAGCTTGGAAAGGTTGAGCTCTTTCCTGTGTGAGCTACCCACTCCGTCCCCGGTACTGCATGACTCAGAAAGCTTGAAAGTGCCCTAGGATGACTTTCTCTGTTGAGCCCAAGAAACATTGTGTAAAATCAGTCTGTCTGAAACTCCTTATATGGAGAGGTTCTGAGACTCTATTTTATGTTTGGTTTGTAAGAGGATCACAGCTTTAAACAAGAAAGAAAAGAAAGGAAAGCCTAAGGCAAGGGAATGATATCATATTACTAAGAGGCTTGGTTAGAGAAAGAAAAATACCCTTTCCAATCCGTTCCACCCTAATTCTGGATTACTGTCGGGGCGACAGCAAATCCATCATTTGCACTGGTTCTGGCAGACCTTCCTCTGCATCTTGAACCCTTTGGACCAAGGAAGCCTTCCCTGATGAGACGCTGTCTGCCCGTGTCTCCCAGCGCGGGCTGCAGAGAGGCTGCGAGGCCGGGAAGTCCTGCCACGTGTTTCTGTAAATGGGAGGTTTTTATTATTTCTGGAACGCAGCCCCCAGCCCTAAATCTTAAAATGCTGACAGGGCAAAAGCGAAGGAGATGTGTGGGGCCTTAACCAGCTACAATTTGCTGACCCTCTCCAACCTGGCTCTGTGCCCGGAGGAGTGAGTGACAGCAGGGGGGGACTGGCTTAGGGGCTGGGACACCCTCCCTGTGCCCACCGTGGACCCCCAGCCCTCCTAGCTACCCTGAGTTGACTGGGGGCGCAGGCTAATCAGTAAAGAGGAGTAACTGATTAAGGTACCTCTGTGGGATGGGGGTCTGGGCGCTGCTTATGATGCAGATCAGAGTGTGTTGCCAGAAACTTGCCTGTCTGTGGGCGGGGCCTGCCTTCCTGTGGGTGGGGCCTGCCTTTTCACATCCACCTCCTTTCATCCGGGAGGAGCAGGGGCAGGCTTTCTGTGAAACCTCTCAAAGTCCTTTAACATAGTGTTGACCTGGAACCTCTGATGGGTGAGCAAGAGCCGAGAACTGTACCTAGGCGTTTCTAAGCCAGGATATTGGAGCTAATTGAGAAATAATGACGTGGAAACAAATTCAATATCCAATCTTAAATGGATTATTTAAAATGTAGTTAAATAAAGCTGTGCACTTCTAATTTTCAAAGATGATTTGAGAAGACAAGACTTTTCAAGTCAAAGAGACTTGAAATAAAGAAAAAGAGATTTCTCAGGGAAAAAAATTGCTCTCCAAGTGGAACAAGTGAAATTTTCCAGCATAAGTTTCAATGAAAACAAGCAAGCAAACAACACCCCGGCAAACTGACTTCAGCACATGGTGTTTGAGCAAAGAATCAAAGACTAAATCAGAACTGTTGTGCGTCATTTTTATATGGCCTGTAATCTATAAACATTTTAAACTTCCAGTTTTGATTTTCTATTTCTTAATAGGTTGGGGGTGGGTGGGTGGATTGAGGCATAGAGTTTTTAAGTGATTTGAAGGAAAGATATAACCATTCTAGGTCCAACTGCATAGTTGACCCTTCAGAAATAAGATTTTCTGGTTCTTGTGTGAAATCCATAGTGAAAAGTTTGGTTGTCTAGGGGCCAACATGTTGGTGTTCTCATAAAGGATTCTTCTGTTGTGTTCTTAAGGGGGGTGTGTGTGTGTGTGTGGTTTCTACAGGAACACACAACTATTGACTCAGTGTGGAAAATCTTTATATTTACTTTAGATAAGCTGTATAGTTTGACCAGGATTCCCAGACAAGAAAATGTGAAATACTGGTCCTGGGAATTTAGTAACAGAAGAATACACTGCCTTGTTGTGATGCTATATAAAAGAGAATGTTCAGTGCAGTCCAAGGGGCAAATATGTTTCCTTTCAAAGACCCTGGGGGGAGGCAGTGCAGTGAGGCCTTGCTTGAACATCCTGAACAAAATCCAGCCTTTTAAAAACCAATTCAAGGTGATCATTATGAATGTCCACAATTGGGTTATGTCATTGTGCGTTCAGTGTCCTAGCAGAGTGGACCTGTTGGTTTTTCCATCGCACTAAATGGTCTCATCTATGTTTTTTTATTTTTAAAAAATTTTTATTGGAGTATAGTTGATTTACAGTGTTGTGTTAGTTTCAGGTATACAGTAAAGTGAATCAGTTATACATATACATATATCCACTCTTTTTTAGATTCTTTTCCCATATAGCTTCAGCTATGGATTTTTTAATTCATAGTCTTTTAGAAAACTTATCCATCTTCATCTCCTCCATGGGTATCATGCTGTAGGTTGTTTCTTTCTAAATTACCTTCAGTTGTTTCTAAGTACTCTTCCATTGTTAGTTTTCTATGGCTGTCCTAAGGAAGAATCACAAACTGGGTGGCTTATAACAACAGAAACTTATCCTTTCACACTTCTGGAGGCCGGAAGTCTGAAATCAAGATGTCAGCTAGGCTGGTTTCTTCTGGGGGCTCTGAGGAAGAATATGTTTCATGCCTCCCTCCTGGCTTCTTATGGTTGCTGGCAATCCTTGACATTCCTGGGCTCATAGATGGCTCTGCCTCTGTCATCACACGGTGTTTTCTCCCTGTATCTCTGTCTCTGTTTTCTCTTCTTATAAGGACATCAGTCATTGGATTAGGGCCCACCCACCGTAATGTGATATCACCTCCTCATAACTAACTATATCTGCAAAGAGCCTATTTCCAAATAAGGTCACATCCTGAGGTTCCATGTGGACATGAATTTGGGGGGAACATTTTTCTTCCTTCTATTTTGTTCTTTTGAATCTGCAGTAGATTAAAAATCCAGCCACAAAGCCTATTAGACCTCGTATCTAAAGGAGAACAAAAGAGGAGAGACTTGACCCCGTGTGTCAAACCTTGAGGGATTTCCCTGGGATAAAGTCCTTGAGCTTTAGCGCTTTGACTGAGTTGTATCTGTCTTGGAGCTCTTTTCTTTTCTTCCTGGACTCTAGCCTGAATGTCCTGTAGTGGAGATCGCTGAGTAAAGAACCTCTGAATACATGATGTGTTATGGTTGGACCCTTCAGACAGCGCTTTGTAGGGTACTGGGGGAAAATGAGCCAAGTAATGCTTCTCGGAGGTAGTCTAGGCCATTACCAGAAATGGGCAAGAAGAGGCTGTGTGGGAGAGGTCCTAGAATGCATTCCTTCTTACAGCTGAAACACAGATCCCTCTTTTTTCTTGCCCATCTGAGTTGCTGGAAACTGTTGGTGCTTGTGTGTGATTTTAGAAGAGGGCCCATCCCTGCCTATCTCTAGTGCTGCTTGTGAATTACTCTCTGTGTCGGTGCAGATCATGTTCTGTACAGCTGTGGGGGACAGTGTCTGGGACAAACTCCCTCCTCAGTTCCACTTATTAATATTTTTTAAGAACTACCCTTGTGCAGGTTTGCCCACTAGACTGTGGACGGGGAGGGCACTGGCCTCTAGAGAAAATGAGAACAACCCTAGTGGAAAATGGTCATCCACACAGTATGAAGTTATGGAAAGATCTTCCTGGGAATTTGGGAGCCCTTGCCACCAACCTTTTTATTTCTCTGCCGAAAGAAAATACTAAACCTCAGAGGAACACAAAGAAAGAGAACGATATGAAATGCAGAATGATTTTAATCTTCGGCAGCAGCCCACACACTTAAAAAAAAGTCCTGTTTCCATTGTCGTGCACCTGTCATGACACTGAATGAATTCTTTTTCTCTCTTGATGGTTGGTGGTCTTAAAAGCTTGGTATTTTTCATTAACAAAGTGGAATGGGGTGCCAGTGCGAATGCTCTGTCATTCTGATGGAGTATAATGCCTGAATCGGTGTAATTATTCAGTGTTTGCATAATCAGCAAGACTTTGAAGGGGAATGTTGCACAACTCACAAGTGGCCTCATTTCACCTACAATATTCCATTCAGACTCCAAGCACCCCCTTCAAGAAGAAGTGAAGTGTTGGTGGATTTCTGTAAGGCACAAGGCAATGATGATGGGAAATTGAGTTGTCCTAAATCACTGGCTAATTATGATAATGCCCAGTGGGCACCTAGAGGGTCTTGCTCTAGATCTCAGATATATTCATCGCTGTTGTTTGAGAAATGTCCTTTATTTATTATGCATGAAGTATGATACATTGTCCCACATGGGTCCAGTAAGGAACGACCAGCCAAATCCATTAAATTCCATTCAAGAGTCAAGTGAGACCCAGAAATATGGGCAGTTTGTTGGGAATCCTGACAGAAAGGCAGAAGCTGAATAAAGAGGTAGGTCAAATCAGAGACTCATTGGGAGTGATTTGGAAAAAGCTACGTAAGTTAAGTGTATACTTTCCTTTCTGAAGGAGAGGGTCTCATTTATCTATACAAGGAAGGAGCTTGCTCAGTTGAGCTGTTTCAGAAACCCTTGCAATACCAGTTGCAAAGAGGGAGACTGAATTTTTCATTAACTCATTTAAATCAATTTATTTCAGCCCTGCATGACACCAGAACCAAAAATCTGAACAGTGCCCCAGGGCTGGATCTCACAGTCATCCAGCTTCATCAGACTTGGACTAGATTGCTTTTTTCATTAAATCTAAAAATAATTTCAGGCAGGCCACCTTTCTAGGGATTTCTGTGGTGAATCATATTCTAGGGAAGAATGCTCGCCTTTCTCAGACAGAGCTAGTGGCTTTTGAGTCTGCGTTTGTTCCCCTTTTCTCCATGAAGCCAGCATGTCTTGAGCCTCATTTTTTTTTTTTTTTAGTTGA
This sequence comes from Stenella coeruleoalba, assembly GCF_951394435.1. Lineage (NCBI taxonomy): Eukaryota > Metazoa > Chordata > Mammalia > Artiodactyla > Delphinidae > Stenella > Stenella coeruleoalba. The sequence goes on from NC_137148.1 coordinate 56,176,569, forward strand.
AGTATAGTTGATTTACAATATGGTGTTAGTTTCAGGTGTATAGCAAAGTGATTCATTTATATAGATGTATGTATATACGTGTATATATAGACATACATAGACATACATATATAATCAAAAAGAATATATTCCTTTTTTCTATTCTTTTCCTTTATAGGTTATTACAAGGTATTGAATATAGCTCCCTGTGCTATACAGTAAATCCTTGTTGTTTATCTATTTTATATATGGTAGTGTGTATCTGTTAATCCCATACTCCTAATATATCCCTCCCTGCTTCTCATTCTTGATGAGAGTTAATAATAATAATAATAGCTAACATTTGCTGAATGATCACCTTGTGCCAGGCACTGTTCTAAGCACTTTACATGTATTAACTAATGTAATCCTCACAACCTCCCAAGAGGGAGGTACTATTATCATCCCCATTTAACTAGGAAGAAACTGAGGCACAGATTAGTTACGTAGCCTGCCCAAGGTCACATAGCCAGTGAGTAGTGTAGAGAGATGGGGCTCAGACTTCAGCAGTCTGGCACCAGGGCTCGCTTCTCAATTCTCCAAACCTCTGAATACAAGTGGAGAGCGTTCTCTAGGTAAAGAACTCCTGCATCCCAAGGCAGACCCTCTGAGCACCTTATGGGTCTGGGGCAAATGGATTCCAAGCACAGGTAGTACATGCATTTGAGATGCAGCATCGACCCCTTTCTGGGACACGTAAAAGCTTTTTAGAAAGCGGAGTCTGGGGCTTCCCTGGTGGTGCAGTGGTTGAGAGTCCGCCTGCCGATGCAGGGGACACAGGTTCGTGCCCTGGTCCGGGAAGATCCCACATGCCGCGGAGCGGCTGCGCGCGTGAGCCATGGCCGCTGAGCCTGCGCATCCGGAGCCTGTGCTCCGCAACGGGAGAGGCCAGAGCGGTGAGAGGCCCGTGTACCGAAAAAAAAAATAAATAAGCGGACCCTGATTGGCAATGAGATATGCTAAAGGATACTCTCATACACAGCTGATGGAAGAATATATTTTATCAAAATCCTCTTTTTTAAAAAAAAAAATGAGCAAAGCCTAGAATCAACACTGCTGGCCACTTTCTCAGTAAGGCTGTACCAGAAAGGCCTGTCTTTTGTCACTGGGCCAACATCCTGAAGGACACCTGTGCCGTATCACTTGCTCTGTAGTTATTTATAGCCCACGTTAGAGGAATTACTGGAAGGATCCCTTTTAGTGATTAAAAAAGAGACGGGGGAGATGTCTGGGAGGGAAAGGCAGGCTCAGTCCCTGGAAACCCAGAGCCTGGGGTGAGGCCCACAGAGGACACCCCGCTGAGTGATGAACTGGTCAGTGTTCACGTGTCCTCCTAGGACTCTGCCCATCCTCTCCTCCCACTGCAGTCGGATGGCCCGCTGGGAGGGGAGGACTTGGGAGAGATGTCAAGGGAGAAAACTGGTGACTATTGGATGGACCAGGGTTGGTGGCTATTGTCTGGGAGACCCTGCTGACTACAGAGTGGACCAGAGGAGGAGCCAGTTTGCTGTCTTCACTGACAGATTTATAGACTGAAAAACAAGGCTTTCTTACCAGACCCCAGTGAGAAGTTAACGTGAGAATGAAAAGGAGTCTCTGCAAAGTGGTGTTCAGGACAGTGGTTTCCAAAACATCTCTTGGGTACAGAGGAGAGAAAATCACCCCAATTAGGGAAATGGTAAGTTTCCCTAAATAGAAGAACAATTTCTTACAAAGATGGTACCTAGTTTATATAGCAAATGATCCATATTAATTATAAATAAAGTTTTTGGTAGGTAGGAGGGGTATGAAGACTTTAAAAATAGGCATTATTTTGTAAAATACTTATTTCCTGAAACACTTCTTTTGCAATGCTCCTTGGAACCAAAGAACGTATCCAGCTTAGTGAAGCGACTTCTGAAGCTCTCTTCTGTGGAATTTTTCATTTCACCCTGAGGCAGCACAGGGCTTCTTAAAGTCCTCTTTCCTCCTAGTCCCCTGGGGATTCAGAGGACACTCCCTCAGCCCCTCTGTTCTTGGAGACCAGTGGAGGCGTGCAAAAGAAGAGCACTCATGCAGGGAGGTCTTTGCTAGCACCGTCTAAGGAACTGGCCACCCGTCCTCGATGTTACCCTGCTAGGGTTTTCAATATTCTCCTCTTCAGATTCATTGCAGAAAGTCCAGCTTAGCTAAAGCTTTCATGAGACTCCCTTGGCGGGGGCATGCATGTGACAAATCTACAGATTCCTGAGTCTCATCCCAGAGCTGCTGAACTGGAGCCTCCGAGAGTGGGATCCAGGACTCTGCATTTTGAACAAGCTCACCACCAGTGCTCATCAGAGCAGTTTTCTGCTCTTTCTAGAGTTTAGAAAGCGACATGCTCTTAAGCATTTTAAGATCTGTTGAGGTCTTAAGCATCACTGTTCCTTCAAACTAACAAGGAAGAGATTTCCGATTTCTAACCAAATGATTTATCCCCTCTTGGGGCAGTGTACTAGTCAAGCATGTTAGGGGAGGTGGTGAGCAAAATCTAATTTCCCTTTTTTTCAAAATAGACATTTATTTCACTGTATACTCTCGACATACATCTGATGCACATTATATTTGTCAAGAAGTGTTTGGTAATTTGTTGCCTTTGTTGAAAAGATTGTTAGCTCATTAGTAAGACTCTGGTCCAGCTTCCTAAGATTGGAGAACTTGATTTTCTAAACAGATTGTTGTAAGTCTCCCAGGACGCCCTCTGGATAGAGTTTGTTTGCTCAGTGGGGATGCCTCTGTCTTCTGTCACTCCTCTGAACTTTTATTTAGAACCACGGAGGCAAGTGGGTTGGAACAGAAGATGGGGGAGGTAGGGGCAGGAGGTGCGGACCAAAAGGAAGGTTTTCTCTTACATATACCCTATAGCCAGAAGGGAGAAAGTGGGATAAATGAAATTCAAAAATAAGAATTGAAATTTATTCCTCAAAGCCAACTTCTCTGTGTGTGTTCGGGTTTTTGTTTTTTGTTTTTTCCTGAATATTGATGTAGCCACTTGAGTGTACCATGGGGAGAGAAATCTTGGCAGGATTAAGTTTGTTTTGGGATTTGGCTGTGTGTGTGTGTGTGTGTGTGTGTGTGTCTGAGTGGGTATATCACATGGGATCCCATTTTCTCCACTAGGAGCTAAGCGTAGGCCATTTCTGCATCTTTACATACGTAGGTTTTCACTCATTTCTTAATATCGGGTTGATATTTATTCCCATTTAGGTTTTTACAAAAATGAGTGTGTTGACGTAGTGTGCAACACAAGCAGACTGGCTCATTTAAAACACCACCATGGCTTTCTAGGTCTTGATGTCTGCTATTTTTATTTTACTATGCACTAATTTCTGATTCAGAATCCATTTAAGATTTTATACCTGTGTAACTCAGGGCACTTGCATTCTCTTTTCTTATGGGCTGAAATTTTCTCTGGTGGTCCCTGGCGTTTTATTCTAAGCATCATTAACTGACCACAAAGCCAAAATGGACCCAAACATTCTGGAACAATCTGTTGTGCCTAATTTGCCAGTGAGGAGTAACTTAACCCCAGAGAGAACTGGATACAGGACCGTTCTTTTCCTTAAGCCATCCCTGTGGTGTATTAACCGAGTGGACACAAGTTGGATGCACCCTGATGCAGTGGGTGTCCGGTTAGGGTGAACTGCAGAGCTGTTGCCCAGTGGAGTTTGTGGGCAGCCATTAAACCTGTGTTTGCAAAGCTTTGGGTTCACGTCGGGAAGTCAATTACGAAAGAACATTAAGTGAAGAAAGCAGGACCGCAGAACGGTGTTTCCAACATGCCTTCAACTATGTAAAAAATGTGTGTGTAGAAATGAAAGGAAATACAATGAAAGATGAACAAGAATGATTGTTTCTGGGGAAGGTGAGTATAGGTGAATGTTAGCTGCTGCTTCATTTATGGCATCCAAACTGTCCACAGTGGGACATTACATTTACTTTCAAGATTTGTTACAGGTGTTAGAAAATCCATCTCTGTGAGACTGAAAAGGGCGTGGTCTTGCTGTTGGTGCAGGTGGCCTCCCAAGGCGGCAGCGCCGAGCTGGCCTGACCCCAGGGTCCTGGTTCTATCCCTCCGTGGTTGTCACAGCTCCCTCCCTTGTTTTTTGGGTAGGTAATAACCCCTGTGTGTGGACTGAGCACATTTTAAATCCCTTTTGACATTTCTTTTATTTTTGAATAATTTTAGGTTTACAGAAAAATTTTAGATATACAGACATTTGAATAATTCTGGATTTATGCAAAAGTAGTACAGAGAGTTCCTCTAGATCCTTTACCCAGCTTCTCCTAATATTAACGAGTTCTATAACCATGGTACCTTATCAAAACTAAGGAATTAACATTGGTAGAGTGCTAGTAAAGAAACTACAGATTGTATTAGAATTTCCCCAGTTTTTCCCATTAATGTCCTTTTATTGTTCAAGGATCCAAGGAAGAATTCCACAGTGCATTTAGAGGTGGTTCTTCTTAAAGGTACAAATGAGAACAGCATTCTAGCAGGTGTGTATGTAGATTATTCTGTCTGTTGTAGATTATCGTATCTGTTTTATGTACATAAAAACCAGATTTGTTTTCCTCTAGGGGTGGAGTGACACAGTTAAGCAATCAGCCTCTAACTTCTCAAAATGAGAATTTATTTTTTCTCCAAAACCCAGGGGTCGACTAGACCCTTCCCACCCTGAGCATTATGGTGAACAACCGCAGGGGAAAAATAGCAGAACAAAAGAGAGCATTTGGAAAATCCCATATGATTTTTGATGGCATTTCTTATAAATAAATCAGGTTCTGTAAAAAAAAAAAAAAATACAACTTTTGTTGAGAAATGCCATTTCAAGGGAGGACAGTGTACAGCTAGGCCTCTGAAAGCAGTGTGGCTGCAGCGTGGCCCCCCGGCTGTAACGGGAAGCAGCAGCGTGGTTCCCCCAGCAGAGCCGCAGGGAAACCCAGGCCGTCTGAAGTCTGAGAAGAAAGCCTGTCCAGGGTCCCAGGAGTGAGCATAAGAAAACAAAAGTCAGTCGGGAAATCGCACTGTGGCTGTGTCTGGCGTCCGGCTCTATAGAGTCTGACCAGACGATAGACAGGTGTTCGCTCAGTTACCTTGTATTTGCGGAACCTTTTCGCATAGGTTTGTCTTTCTTTGCGTGCCACCAGCACACGCGAGGCCACAGGTCACCCTTGTTGCATGGCAACCGGCTGCGCTCTCAGTGCCCGAGTTCTCATGGGAGGGTGCTGAGCAGGTGCTGAGCCCGCACATCATTCTCCCTGGAAGCTGTCTCACAAATAGGCAGGGGCCGCAGTTGACTTGAAGAGAAGCACTCACTTGATCTTGTGAAGGTATGAGGTCTTTTAATTGGCTCAAGTCAGGAAATATTTGGTAGAGGCAATAGTATTTTGCCATTTTTTTCTGCGGGTACCAATCTTCCATTATAGTCGCACTCAAAAATGAAGTGAAGACAGGCAGAACTGAGGCCTTAAAGCTGGTGTGGTGGTGATTTATAAGGGTGGGTTGGAACTGAATCCGGGTGGGACCACACATAGCGGGTGGTGTGTGGCTTTGGGCCGTGGGGGATGAATAAGATAGGCAGTTAGGAATATAAACCCTGAAGATGTCGGAATTGGTTTACTTTCCCCTTTCCATTCCCTGGGTTCCCTCCTGTGGGTCATGAAACAAGGAGAGAGAGGGCATCCCTTACCCTGGGTTTAGAGACCACAGGTTGACTCTGAATAGCAAATGAGAATGGAAATGCCCAGAACATCTCCAGCTCTCAGCTGTGGGACCCTGTGGGCAGCGTGCTGCATGGACTCGCTCCCAAAGCCTGTGCTGGTGCTTCTACGTTGTGTATTTTTTTTTTTTTAAATCTCTTTTCCTTAGATGACGTTCAAAACACAAATTCTGACTAAACCCTGCAGGTTGGAGCTATAGTTAGGGACCAATTCCTGATTAAAACACCCTGGAAATTTCTCATATATTGAACAAAAGCAAAACCAAAACACATATAGTGGTATAGAATTACTATTTTGCTTATATTTCCACTGGGGGATTGATTGTCTTTATTACTTGTCTCTTCTTCCTCGCTCACCCTGTGGTGTCTGTCGCGGTGGGCATGAGGCCGTCAGGTTCTCTAGGAACGTTATGTACATGGAGTGTTTTCATGAGCAGAGGGGACAGGATTTTGGGCCAAGGAACAGGGATGGCCCTGTTTAGGGCCCACGTGTAATGCCACACAGACTGAGTGACTTTCTTCCAAGTGTATGTTAGGCTGACATATTTTTGGATCAGTTGAATGTTTTTGGTCCCGTTCCAGTTGCTGTTAACAACTTTATCTATTTGTAAACAGACATAGAGGTGGTGTCTCTACAACGTGAAGGGAGGTTTGACAACTTACAGTTAATTTGGCCGATCCAGATGGCCACGGGCAGGCGAGAGTCAGAGGGACCTGGGGGAGCAGTGAGCCTTGTGGTTTCAGCTGTGCCCAGCATCCTGTCCAGTGGAGCTTGTGAGCTCTGCCAGCCAGGTTTCCTGAATAAATAAGCACAGGGCCCCTAGCAGACAGAAGGGTGAATGTAGCACAGGCCTCCAGGTGAGCGATTGTACCACTCTCTGAGCCTAGGCTTGGGGGACTGAGGAGCTGCTGCTTGTTCATGGGGGCCTCTGTCCTCCAGGTGCACTGGATCCCAGCAGGACTGGGCTTCCTCATTGCTTCCCTTCGTGCATGCCTCCTTGCACTGTAAACAGGCATCCTACAGCTGCTGTCTATCTCTGCTCATCTTGAGAGTGTCTTCTAAACAGGCAGAATCTTTTATCTGGGGAAATTTTGCCCTGACAAATCCAGGCGCACTGCAAAGTTTTGAATGTCATCAGCGAGCTCCGAAGCCTAGGTTATACTACACTCCAGGTTGGACAACAGATTAGGTGTTTTTCCAGAAATAGAGGGCTGAGCAGTGTGGTGAATTGGAGATGAATCCATGTCCTTACCCACTGTGTCCCTTCCCTGGCCGGGCACTTGAATATATACTAGCATATATTTTCTAAATATTTTCTATACAAAAATCTGGCCTCACTGACTAGAATGTTAAACTCCTCAAGAGTGATAATTCCATGTTTTGTACAGCTTGTTCCCCCCAGAGTACAGCAAAAAGCCAGCTTGGGAAAGGGCTTAAATTCTAGGCTGAGGAACTTGGATCTAATCCTGAGGGCACTGGGAGCCATTGGTGGTTCTTGAGCTGTGGACTAACTCAACAAAAGCAGTGATTGAGCATGTGATTTAGTGAGAGTGTGATGGCTCGAAAACAGAGGTTGTGGTTTTGTGTATTCCTGTCCTTGAAAGTTTCTGGTAGTTATGCTAACAATAACAAAAATACGTTATGGATTCCATGAAAATAGTGTTTAAGTCTGTGAAGGGTAATGTCCCTCATCAAGGAATGGCACAAGCATCCCATTATTTCCAGGCTCACACAGCCACATTCAGGGTCTCCATTCTGTGTTCCCAACATCAGCAGACTTGGAAGACCAGTAATGTTCTCTGGTCTATGGTGGCCTTTTCTTTAAAAGCATATATATATATATATACACACACACACACACACACACACACACATATGTATATATATTTACTTATTGAAGTATAGTTGATTTACAGTGTTTCAGGTGTACAGCAAAGTGATTCAGTTATGCACATATATATATATACACACACATATATATATATTCTTTTTCTTTTTCAGATTCTTTTCCATTGTAGGTTATTACAAGATATTGAGTATAGTTCCCTGTGCTATACAGTAGGTCCTTGTTGTTTATCTATTTTACATGTAGTAGTGTGTATCTATTAATCCCAAATTCCTAGTTTATCCCTCCCCACCCCTTTCCCCTTTGGTAACTATAAGTTTGTTTTTCCATGATGGCCGCTTTTGAAACATTTCCTAAATCACTTTGTTTCTTGACAGTCTCCCCCTCACGTTCGAGTAGCCTTTTGGTAGAACATCCAATAAGAATGGTGCAGAGGTAGTTGAAGGATTTTCATGTTGAACACACATCTAGCCCCTCAGGCTCACCCCTCTACCCCTGCCCCCCGATTTTCACTTCCTCTGCTTCTGAAACACCCAATTTTCTTTATGGCATTCACGTGCCATCATGCTTGCTACTCCAGGCTGCGTGAAAACAGCAGGGGAGGTGGGGACCTTGCCCACGAAACCCACCCCTTTCTGCTCCTCAGCCTAACTTTCTTCTGTCTGGGGTTTCTTAAGCCCCCTCTGGGGATAAGCACTCAATTTAGGACACAAAACAGAAAGCTGTCTGGCTAAGCAAACATTTACTTTATGGACCAAGGAGACAGTAGATGAGGGCAGGAAATTTTTAAAAATCTCATCTTACAAACAGAAGACCACCTGATCGTGGAGTATAGCATGGCCACATAGTAAGAGCCACTGTGTGCTAATGGAATGGTATAAGCGTAAAATACGACAGAGATGCTTAAGCACAGTAGAAAGATAAGCTATCGATTCCTGATCCTGAAGATTGTTGCATTTCAGGGATGTGAGTGATAACTCGTATTTGTACAGTGCCTTCCAACGCAGTTCTCATGTTACCTCTTTTAAATTTTGGAACAACCCCGTAGATAAGAATTGTCATTGTTCCCATATTGTATACCAGGAAACTAGGACCTAGTAAGATTTAGGGACTTTATGGTTCTTCTGGTTTCGGCTCCTGTTGCCGTACTTTTCCACGCACCATGTGGGGAACTGTTTTTTCTGACATACACAGGAACACAGAGCAAGACCAAAGTACCTGAGTTCCTCTGGAGTGTCAGAGCAGAAAGAGACTCTCTAGGGAAGCCAGTACAAACTCCCTCCCCACCTGTTCCCACTTTACAGATGAGGACACTGAGGCCAGGGAGACCTTGTGAGTCAGAGCGGAGAAGCAGCGGCCTCTCACGGAGCAGACCTTCCGCCTTCCTGGCTCCTAATCACTTTGCTGTAGACTTATTTGTACCGGGCAACGGATCGTAAGCTCCCACATCCACCCTAACTGGCTGGGGGCCCGTGACCAGCGCTTGGTCAGTGCTTAGTAAATGTGCGTTGAACAGATGTATGAATGATTGACTGCCTTCAGTTGTAACTGTATGCAAATGGTAAATTTCTTTTGTAGCTGATTTTTCACTCTGGATTGAGAGGGTGATGTTTATAAAAATCCTGAGACGATCAGCTGAGAGGCCCCGTATGTGTATCAAGGACCATCAGTGGTAATAATGAGTCTCTTTTCTGTGGTACTGTGGGTTAATCAAAGACCTTTGTTATCGTTGTTTTAAACACAAATCTCCAATTTGTTATTTAATTTCTTGCTTTTTCTTAACGTATTTGAAATGCAGATAGTAGCAAAACATAGGTCAACAGCTGCAGCTGTGGTCTGAAGACAGTGGGAGGCAAGGGACTAGCTGGATGTGGGATCCCATGCCCTCCCCGGGGACTGACTAGGGAGGACAGCTTCGATTACGGGGAAGCGGGGCGGGTCTAGGAGCAAGGGGGCAGCAAAACCTAAAAGGAATCATTGATCTCATTCCCTCAAAGTGGAAAAAATGACTAGAGAGCCCATACCTGCCTGATAAGATTCATGGCCATCCCCTAATGGATCATGGCTGGAGAAGCAAAGTCCAAGCCTTCCAGTAATTGCTCTGGACTATGGGAAATGACAGTGGTAAAGAAAATAATGCATGCAGAGCACTTTCAACAATGCCTTGCCCAGGGCATCCCTCGTGGCGCAGTGGTTAAGAATCCGCCTGCCAACGCAGGGGACACAGGTTCTAGCCCGGGTCCGGGAAGATCCCACATGCCGCGGAGCAACTAAGTCCGTGCGCCACGAGTACTGACCCTGCGCTCTAGAGCCCGCGAGCCACAGCTACAGAGCCCGTGAGCCACAACTACTGAAGCCCGTGAGCCACAACTACTGAAGCCCACGCGCCTAGAGCCTGGGCTCTGCAACAAGAGAAGCCACCGCAGTGAGAAGCCCACGCACCGCAACGAAGAGTAGCCCCCGCTCGCTGCAACTAGAGAAAGCCGGCCCGCAGCAACGAAGACCTAACGCAGCCAGAAATAAATAATTAATTAATTAATTTAAAAAATGTCTTGCACATAGAAAGCACCTACTACATGCTAGCTATTATTACTTTTTCATCTGATTTGTATAACATTATAGTCCTCATAATCAGATGTATTAGTAAGAGAGTGGGAAACTCTAAAATGATGCAAAATGAAATGAACTTTAAATCTTGTCCTAATTTCGCACGACTATTGAGGTGACTAAAGCAATTGGAGAGAAGAAAGAGAGGTGTTTGGGAAGCGTGACCGGGTTCCCTTCCCGCTAGCAGCGATGGATACACAAGGGAAATGTCACGTGGCTGAATGGGGGAACTTTTCAGTGTTGTTTTATAGGTGTGTGATTTTTAGGATGACTAATTCGGAGAGGATCACCGATGTATCGATTGGTAAAGCAATGACAGCTTGGAATTTTGGTGAGATCTAAAACTCATGCTCAGTGGCAATGATAAAGGAAGTGGCAGGTAAGATTGAGGTGCACAAAGCACTGTGCTGTCCCTGTTCTAGGACTCTGACGGCAGAGCAGTTCAGGAGTGAGAGCTGATGAGTGGAGGACGCCGAATGGAGACAGTCGGGGCATCCTGGAGAGGAGCACAGGGATGGTCCGGGGGGGTTATATATAAATGTCTCTATTTTTGTATTGAAAGGGTTCATTTATGCAGGAAGTTAGATATTTGGGCAATATATCCGACTCTAATTATGATAGTAATTATAGCTACGCCCATTTAGTGAGTACCCGCATGCCAGGCTCCTAAGGAACAAGACCTCATTGAACCCTCACTGCAGCCCTATGAGGTGTGGGTCCTGTTATTCCCATGTAATGATGGGAACGAGGAACCTGAGGATCAGAGGGTTTCAGTAATCTGCCCAATGTCGTAGCTAGCCAGTTGCAGCGCTGGGATTTGAACTCAGGTCTGCTTTCTCCACAGCTTCTCTCACTGCCTCTATTGAGAGAAGGAGCTTTATACAATCAAGACGGGGGATAAAAATCTGTCTTTGATAAAAGGCTGTAGAGAGGTGATCCATCGTTGAAGACGGATGTTTAGGAATTAGTCAAAATGATAGATTACTACTCCATTATGCCTACATTTGCACTTATTTCTTAAGAATCCTTAAAAGTAGCAACAACTCTCTGAGTCTTTTGAAGGGGCAAAAATATCCAATGTCTGGAAGCTCCTGAACAGGCAGATAGGCTGTTAACACAGTGAAGAATATTGCTAGGTGCTTACTTCCTAAGGGCTGGTAAGTAATTAACAATAGGCCATCTTCTAGCTTGGCTGTGTACATGAAATTATGTGGTTTAAGTTGACCTATTGTGTTGTTGATAAACATCATTATACCAGTGATTTAGTTTAGGCCCTGGAGGAGGAAGTGCCTAGCCTCTCTTAATATTCATTAAAAGTTGGCATCGGTGGATTTTTGAGGGTGCCCTCTAGCCATTGAACGACGGAAATGAAGAAAGGAACACTTATAAAGGTTCAACAGGGATTTCGGGGGCCCTACAGGAACTAGAGTTTCGTACCAAATTCACATCTGAGTCTGAGTCCAATTTTCAGGGGAACAGTGTTTCACGAATAGCGTGAGATCCAGGCCTTCCTCATGGTTGTTTAACTTGAGAAATGGCGCACACACCACCTCTGTCCACAGGAAATCATGCTTTTCACCTGGTAGAGGACGGGGCTCCATCGGAGTCACGCCCAACTTGCTTCTTTTCTGCTTCCTTATCTTTCTGTGGTTTCTTCTCGAGCCAAAATGTGAGGTCTATTTCAGTTTTTGTGGAGAAGGGCAAAAATACGTTTTTGAAGATTTCAACCCATTCTTTTCTCTTCCTCGTATTTCCGTTTTCACTTTGAGCACAGAGGAGGTTGGGGGGGGGGGCAGGGGAAAGGAAGATGATGTTATTGTGCATCAGGGACAGAGGAAGAGGGGGCTGAGTTGGAACTAAAGCCACCCTAAGCGAAAAGACCTCCTGCAGCCACTTGAAAAGACTCTGAAAGGAGAATAACATCTTGAATCAGGATCAGTAGTGTTAGGTCTTTTACTACAAGTTATACTTTTCTTCGAGTCTGTATTTATTTTGCCTGGCTGGAAATAGCTGACGTTATTTCAGCAGCCATGACTGTTGTCTAGGAATTGGATGTGGGCTGGGAATAGACTGGCTGATTACCACACTGTTTAGAAATAAACTCCTTTTTTGGCAATCTCTTCTGGTGAGAAGCGTTCATAAATGTCCCTGTGGCTGGTTGTTCCATGGTGCTTTTTTTTTTTTTTTTAAATCAATTCAGTAGCCTTATAATGCGATCATCTTCTTCTGGAATATATTATTTTAAGCAGAGTGCACAGGGCTAGTCTTGTTCCTGGAGACAGGTACTATAGGCAATATCAGGAAGCCTTATAAGAAATCTCTTAATTAGTGCTAGCACTGGTGCTACAGTGAAGGGATGAATGAACTGAAATGCGTCCCTCTCTGAGATTCTTTTCAACTGAAAGGGCCTCTTGCCCCATAACAGCCCGTAGTCCGGCAGATGGACGGACTGGGAAAGTTGCAGTGGCCGCAGTTGGTGATGTTCCTGGCTTCCTCTGCCCTTCTTACCTACTTCTGGGGTTTTCTGCACCCTCAAGTCACACTTGGCTCTGTTGATGGTGTGGTGAAAAGGTAGGTGTTACAAGAACCAGAACTGACAGCAGTTCAGAGACCTTATGGGCCTTCAGGTCTGAGACAGCACTGTAGGCAGCATGACTCCATCCAAGGTGAAAGGCAATGGACTTTCTGTGGTGCTTAAGACCTAACGTTCTGTGATCAGGGATGTGGCCTGTTGTGATAAAACTGGTATGATGGACAAGATGAGTGTCTGAGCTGGAAAGAAAGGGAAGAACCGAGAATAGAGGCAGAAGTTTTTTTTCTCCTATGAAAGTCATTGTCGATATGACCATTTGAAAGACCTTTTCATTTCCTCTGAGATCTTTTCAACGTGATTACCTTGAAAAATCTTTGATGTGAGGGTCAGGACATGATGGGGAAAACATCTTCTTTTTCTCCACTTTTATCTTACTCCTTGGAGGAGAGATGAAAATAAAATGGCTCTAAGGAAAAGGAAAACATTCTTTTAAAAAGAAAGTTCATAAAAAACAAAAGGTGATAGCTCTTTCCTTACCCACTGTGGTTACCTATGTTACCTATGTTACCCATGGTCGTGATAATGAAATATTTCTGAAGAAATATAAGGATGATCGCATGATTTTCCCTCCTTAGATGTTGTCGCTTCGGTGGAGCCCAAAGATTTTGTTTATGTGCATCGTGAGGGACCCAACACAGTGGGGACTTCGTAAATATAAAATCATTATCATTAAAAAACACTTCCTACTTCATTCTGAGATCTTTCCGCTTTATGAATGCACATGGGGAGAAATACTAATTACAGCACAGTGAGTGTTGCTCGGAGGTGATTACGCCACCCAGCTTGAAGCCTTCCTGTGCCAGGGTATGAGGATTTTTATTTCGTCCATCCTCCAGAGTTTGCCACGAGGGGTCTCCGAAGACAGGAAAAAAGGAGCCTGAGGAGAGGAGACTTACTGGACATTCTGTGATAGAGTTCCCTGCCTCCACACTATATCGTTTTGTAAATAAGATAGTTATGTTTTCCAGTTTGTTATTTTTCTAAAAGAAGAGAGGATGTGTGATCAACAGTTTTAGCCTAAGTGGATGAGGTTCGATGTCTTTGCCATCACTGATCCAAATAGGTAACCTAAGAACAGAGCTTCAGTTGCTTCTCTCTCAGTCCACTTTGGCTTCCACTAAGGAATCTGAGCAATATCTAGACTGAGAATCAGATACCTTTTATGTCACTTAACAGGGTGCTTCCGTTTGCTATGGGATAGAGTGCAGGTGCAGGAGGGAGGCATCTGGATCCCAGAGCCGTGGGGTCACGAAGCTCTGTGGGAGCATCCTCAGCCTCTGCAGTGGTCCTTCCAGGAGAGGGAAAAGCTTGGGTGTCGGGATACCCACGCTTGACTCCTGGCTCTCACATTCTCTTGCTGTGTGGCCCTGGACAAGTCACTTAGCCTTTCTGAACCTTAATGTCTATATCTGTAAGACAGGGGTTTGGAGTAGATCCATCCAAATTCACATTTCTCCAAACCTGGATTACTGGCTGTAGGCCTTCTAGTTGGACTGGATCTCCTCACCCCTGATGGCTCATTTCTAGGGCTTGGGGCTCCCTGCCGTACACCTTCTTGCTTCATTTCCCCACCATCTTCTAACTCCCATCTAGATGCCATCTTAGTACGGAAGCCTTCCTAAGCACTCCAGTTACTCCCATGAGCACTTCTCTCTCCTGGGTCAGAGTGGGGCCATCCTGCTCTTTTTGCTGACCACTACCCCACAGTTCTAGGGTCATGCCAGGGTCAGCACTCTGTCAGGATTTGGTGAATCGAATTATACCCGATCATGAAGTAAAACACGGCCTCTGCCCAGTCATTCGTTCTTGTTCTCACATTGGCTTCTAGCTCCTTCCAGACTTCTTTGACTCTTCGCTCTCCTGGCTTCGTCCTGGCCGGAGGTCTTTTTCTTTCATTCGAGCGTGCCACCTCTTTCTTTTCCTGTTTTCTTAACTTGTGAAAGCCCCTTAGATTATCTCCTGTTTCAAATCCTAGAGATGACTATCTTGATACATTGATAAGAGGAGAGCTTGCCAAGAGGAGTTGCTTTTTACAGTGTCACATGTGGTTATAAATCACTGGAACTTAGGATTTAAAGGGGCCCTTAGAGGAGCTTCTGGAGAGGTCAGCCCTCCCCCCAACACTAGAATAGTCTGTAGAACGGAGCTTCCCAAATCTGCTTGGTGATCAGAATCATTGCTTTTAAATCACAGCTTTCAACCCTGGCTCTAAGGTTCTGACTTAGTAGGTCTAGACGTGCGGGGGCAGCCATGTGTAATTTTCACAAGCACCTCCGGTGCTCCCGGTGGCCAGCCAGGACCAGGAGCCCCCAGGCTAGAACTGCTGACAGCTGGACCCTCAGCTCCTGGTTTCACACCGCCTCTACAGTGCGGGCAGCCAGCCTCTGGGAACGTGCTTTCAGCCCCCTTTCAGCCAGCCTCTGGGAACGTGCCTTGACTCTACAGTGCTTGAAACTATTAGCTGGATCTAAAACCCATATTTGTAGGTAAAGTCATTTATTTAATGACTAGATTAAATCAGGTACCTGTTTAACAACTTCTTCTCGGGTATTTATGAACAGGTAGAATCAGCTTATGGGGGATACCTTTATGCAGCTATTTAAACATATCTGAGGATAGCTCATAGTCTGAATCAGTATCTTTCCCTGTCTGCCTCATTTGCAAAGTCTCTTTTTAATGATTCTGCATCCATTATTCAATTAATAGTACTCTTTTCAAAACCTTGAACTACGATTTCCATTAAGGAGACCTTTTCTTCACACTGTCACCCCACGGACGAATAATAAATAAATGCCGAGCACCCCCCTGTAAGAAAGCACCGGATTCCATCTTGAAACCTGATTTCTGACCACGTGGGAAAGCTGAGAGTGATGTTTACCATCGTGGGAGTGAGCCCCAGCTGCTCTGGGGCTGGGCCCTTCAGGGAAGACTCCCCAGAGGTGGTGGTGTGTCTCCAAGACCTGAAGGAACATAGGAAGCAGCCAGGAGGGGACCAGTCTTCTAGACAAAGGGAGCAACATATGTAAAAACCCAGAAGGACCGGGTAGAACAGGTTGAAACATCCTAGCTACGGTTTGTGTGACTATGGTGTAAAAACGGCATAATTTATGAGGTGTGTCCCAGCACTTTGAGCCTCAGAACGTCTTCCCAACATTTCCTCCCAGAGCCCTGTGGCTTCTGTGGCTCACACAGAGCCTCGCCTCTGAGCAGTGCTGCTGTCTCGTGATCCACATGAGAGTCCAGGGGGCAAGGGCAGCTCGGGGACCCATTTCCCGCGTCTGAGAGGAGAGAACTGACCACTGGAATTGTGGTGGAGAGTATTCCAGGGTCCTGCTATATGATGGACACCTGTGTGTAAAAAGCATGTGGTTTTGGCCCAAAGAGCGTTCAGCGTGGTCTGGTTCTTTGCTCTCATCTGCTGGAATAGGGCCCAGTGATAACAGAGCAGTATTCACTCCCTAGAAATCGCTTCCAGGCACCCAGAGGTGTCTCCCTCATCTTCCCCTCGGCTCTCTGGGGTGGGTGACTACCTTTAGCTCCTTTATTGTCTGCAGCCAGCAAGCCCTTGTGATAACGTGAGACCTTGGAAGTCCAACAGTGCCACAATTTGTCTCTGGGACTCTCCTCTGATAACGTGGAAAGAGAAATACAAGCCCCAGGCACCAGCAGCTGGCCGGCTTCCAGAGCCAAAACTGAATTAGAAACTCATTAAATACTTCGAGCCAGTTAGGCTGGCTGGGCCGTGCAGCGGCTGGGAAAGCTGGGAGCGGAGGAGGGGACGGGGCGGGCGTCTCTGGTTGGCAAATGGCAGGCTGCGCGCCGGGCAGGAAACAAGACAAAACAGGGCCGCCTTGCCTGTCACCCAGACGTGTTTGTGAGTGTGCTCGTTTAGCACAGTCACATAATGTATGCTAATTGCTATATTTCCTTTATTTTTTCCACTGGAAACGCTCCGTTGGAAAGCTTTGAAACCAAAGAGGCGGCGCAGAAATGCCCAAATGTAGACGCTACAAAAAAGGGAGGAGGAACAAAGGGAAACGGGGGATGTGGGTTTACAGAATGGCTTAGCATTCTGGCTCTGTGAGCACCTCCCTCTCCCACGCAACCTTATGGAGAATAAGTAAGCAGAAGGGTCTGGTTTCCTAGTCCGAACTTTGTTAGTTGGATTTTTTTAAACAATGGAGTGAACATAGAGGTAGCAAGACGAAACTCCAGAGTAGTTCTCACAGCTTCCAGTAAATGTTAATAAGAAAGCACGGGCTGGTTCTCTCTCTGCGACCCTTCTGGCCAAGCCAGAAATGCAGAACTGAGGAGGGCACGCAACTGAGCCCACTTAAATAATTATCCATTAATAGGAAAGACTCTCTCAGTACCTTGTTTTTAACATGTCAAACCATGTGACTCTAGTGTCCCATCAGATACCCTTGAATGACTGTCATTCTTTAAATCAAGTAAAAACAGACCAACATATTAAAATAATGGTTTTTCTAATGAAGCTTATCAGAGTGCACAGACATTTTATATTGAAAAAAATGGGCTAGGGAAGAGAAAAATATATTTTCTTCATCAGTGACATCAAAATCCCAAGGGTTGTAGTATCGATAAGTGAACGTCTTGTCTTTACCCCAATAACCCTTAATTTTTTTATCATTAAAAAATGTAATTTATTTTTTTAAAGCAGTTTTGGAGACATGAGACATTTAGGAAATTTCATAATGAATTTGATTGGTCTGATAGCAAGACAATGTAGATATTTTCTGGAACAGTATAGAAAACACATCAAAGCATCAGATTATATCCTTTCAGAGTTGTAAGGAAAAAGTGGCATAAATTTAAGCATCTTTTTCAGATGTTTTAAACTTCCTGTAAGGCTTTTTGTCCCAGGATTAAACATTTAGCCACACTGCACAAAAGATACTGGATACATGGTCAAGTGCCTGTGTGGGGAGGCCTCTATTTTATACACAGAAATCCTCTTCTGGCCCGTTTCCCCCCAAGTCCTGGTTGTCTGAGGGCAGATTCCTTTTGTGAAGCCTAAAGTTGTGAGAGAAAGAGCATCCTCTTTGTCTGGGGCTGGTATTCTGGCCCAACTTCAGTTAGGAAGTTGCCTCCAGAACCACATCCAGACCCTGATCCAGAAGCGTTTCTCTGAAAGAGGGAAGACATCCAGCAGGTCCTGGAACCTCTTCATGGAAAAAAGTTAAGGCTTTAAAGGGGGGATGGTATTGGATTTGCCTGGAGGCAGGATGAACAGTGGTCCCTTTTCTTCAGTGTGATTTGCAGAATAACTGTCCGGGCTGCAGTAAAGCCCCTGGTATTTGGTTCTCTGTATAGGAGAACCTCGTACTGAAGATTCCAAAACCCGGATTGGGAAGAGCCAGGAACCTTCTAGTGCACTTGTGCAGCCCCTGGTCGTGACCAGCACACTCCAGGCTCTCACCTGTGCTCCAGCCTCACAAAATCGAGTCAGTGGTACCTGATACAACCTTCGTGTACCCAGCTGACCTTTCTAGCTTCTCCAGTGACAGCCTCTACTCCAAAATAAATGGGCAGGTGTTCAGAGTGTTGTTTTCTGGAGCAGAATTTTATGTTCTTTCTTTCAGTTATACCCCAGGGCTCCAGCAGAGGACGCTCTGGGGAACCTGATTCTGTCTGTTCTCCAGAGCCAGCTTACCTGTCGACATTTTCTACTTGGGACAAAACATACTCTCAACTCACACTCTTTTGTCTGTGAAAGGACAAAGAGTAATGCATTCTAAGAACTTTGCTTAGCATACACGTGGAAAGTGCATATATTCCATGTGTATAAATACATAAAAATTAACCAATAAAGAATAATACAAGAGGGCTTCGCTGGTGGCGCAGTGGTTGAGAGTCCGCGAATAATACAAGATAGGAATGTAGAAAAATGCTAATTTTCTTATGAGAACCTGTTACTTCTCACCGAAATTAAAACCTGGAGATTCTCTTAAAAGCAAGTTTTCCCAAAGTCCCCAATTTACCTACCTTCCTCTTTGAACTTATTCTAAACTGGAATTTCAGTCTTTCTTAAAAGATGATTGAAGAGGGTAGAATTTGCTTGACTGACTATCTGTTAGAATCACTTTGCATCACAGGGTTTGGACTTTTTTTCAGGAGAGCTACCTCTGTTGGTTCAGAGTACACTTAACACTGCCTTGAAAATGTCCCTTAGCCGGATTTGATTGAATCATGTCAAAAACCAATCTCTGCTAAGTAAATATTAATTAATTATATGGCCCTGAATTTAGTCCTTGTTTCCTACATTAAATTTTCCTAAGTCTGCAGATGTAGTCATTCAGCTACAGTCTCCCGCAGAAGGTCAAGTGTGGTTTGGTGACATACAGTGGTACCCCACTGATTGTGACCTTGTGAAGAACTTGTAGACGAATAGAAAATCAAGATGGAATCTTCCTAATGATGCCCTATGTTAATTCTTTAAGGAATCATAAGAGGGTGGCTGAACGACCAGAGGCAAAATTCAGTGCACTGGTGAAAAATATGAACACAAACAACTCCTGACATCCTTCTGCTGCTGCCTGTTAGAACAACACACACAGAGTACAGAGGATAAGATGGGAGCAGCCGGGGGGTGGGGGGGACACTAACCTCTCCTTCACTTGGAATAAGAAAAGGAGGGGACTTCCCTGGTGACGCAGTGGTTAAGACTACACACTCGCAATGCAGGGGGCCTGGGTTTGATCCCTGGTCGGGGAACTAGATCCCACATGCATGCTGCAACTAAGAGTTCACAAGCCACAACTAAGGAGCCCGCCTGCTGCAACTAAGACCCAGTGCAACCAAATAAATAAATATAAAAAAAAAGAATAATAAAAGGAGCAAACTAAGGAGGAAAACATGTGAGCAAAGATGTCAGTCTGCTGGGGCCATTTGTCAGAGCACGGCAAGGGATCGAGATGAGCAGAAATCATGAAAGACTGGCTAGGAGCCATGGGTTTTCTAAAGAAAAGTCCTTTACAAATGGAAAGAGTGCGCTCCGGAATCAATGAGATGTGAGCAGAGCGTCTGAGTCAGAGAAGCTGAGGACCAGGCTGTTAAGTGAAACTTCACATCCTGGGTCAGCAGACAGGGCACATAACTGAGGGCAAAGAACAGGAAAGCAAAGAGGAAACACGGCTCTGCCCCCGGTGTGCTGAGCATCACCCTTCAGCCCTAGGAGAGGGAAGACCCAGGTCCATCAGAATTGGCTGTACTTTTCCGGGCAGCCCAGGCACCAACCCAGGACGGGACAACACAGGCACATGTAAAGGAGAAATATACAGATGCTGGGCGGGGCAGCCATTTCCGCACCCCCCTTTCTGAATGAGGCAGTGTATACATAAACAGAACTAACACAAACAACAAAATGACAGCTCCCTTGGGTTGGGCTAAGGCTTTATGCCAGGTACTTTAAGAGATATGACCAGGTTTACTCATAGCAGCTGGAACACAAGACTGTGTATCCACCTTCTCATTACTTACTACAGATGGTGGCAGTGGAGGCATCACTTCAGCTAAGGCCAGATCTCAGGTCCCTTGAGCCTCATACTTCCAGGTCAGGATCTTGACCTCAAGAAGTCCCTTCCTGGCAGATCACCAAGCTATTTGCTGTGCCCCAGCCCGACGCTACTACTGCGGGTTGCATTGCCCCCTCGGGACGTTACCAGGAAAAATTCAACTCCTGCTGTTTCTCCCTGGTGTATGGCTAAGAGCTACCAGGGGATTAGTAATTATTAGTTAGTACGTGTGATATATGTTATGTCAGCTATTTTTTTCTTTTTCTGTTTCCTTTTCAATAGCCAATACCAAAAGGACTGATTTAATTTTTGTTTTTAAGGCAGCTGGCTTTGAGGTTGAATCGTGTGATGATTTGGTTCTGAACAGTAACAGATGAGGGTGAAAGGTCAACCATTTCCCTGGATTTGATCAATGGCAGAAGTTTGATGGCAAATTAAACGCCAGATAAAACTGTCAGATGATTCTGAGAATCGATACTGACTGGGGAAAGTCGTTTGAGCCTTTAATGATCACACTGGCTCCCAAGGGAAATAATTCTAGAGTCTGTTCAGACCTTAGGGTAGTAATGCGTGAAATCAATGTGAGGATGATTTAAAATAAGATCACTTATTATGCTGTTATTGAGCAGTAGCACATTCAGCATCTACACTGTCTAGTTTCTCAAAGAAGGGACCACAGAACCAGAATTGAGACTGCAGAAATGCAGAGTCCCAGGCCCCACCCAAGCCTCCTGAATCAGACTGCCTGAGGGTGGGCCATGCAAGTCTGCATTTTATTAAGTCTCTCAGGTGACTGCGGGGAATATTACACCCTGAGAACTGCCAACCTAGAGTCTTTTCCCTCCACCAGGCAGATGTCTCCCAGACAAAAACTAAAGCCATGCCCCCGGGCTAAGCATAGTATCACGGCAGTGGATATGTAGGTCAAAGTGCGTATGCTTTGGGTTGAATTTGTAAAGCAGGTATCAGTTATTACTGGATGATTTAATGTATTTGCAATATTCTGCCTCGACTCTCCTCTGTGTGGAGGCGGTTTGAGTTTGCAAATCAGGACAGCACTGCAGTTATAGGTCACGTCAGGGGCTGGGGCTGAAGGTGAGCAGAGAAGTCGGTGGCACCATCACTTCTCTCGAGTTTTTCTCCATCACCTTCACCAGCTCTTTCCGCTTTTGCCCACCCTTTAAATAGTGGCATTCCCCAACACTGTTCTCAGCAAAAGGCTCTTTCTCCAAGAGCATCACTTAAAATATGCTGATGCCTCCCTGATCTGTGCTTATGGCCCAACCTATGGCCTCAGCATCAGATCCACGTTTCTGCCTGCCTATTGGACAGAGCCACCTGGCTCTCCCATGGGAGAGACCTCAAATTCAGCGTGCCCCAAATCGAACTCACTGTCTTCTGTCTTCCCTCCTCCCGTTTAAAATGACTTTTGTGGCTAAGAGCCTGGGCTCTGGACACTAACCACCCAGGTTTCCATCCTTCATTAATATTCCCTTGGGCTATTGCTTAACTACCCTGTGCCTCATTTTTATCATCTGTAAAATGGGATTAATGACTTCCTCATAGGGTTAATGTGCAGATTAAATGCGATAACCGCGCATAAATAACTTAGGTCAGTGCCTGACCTGGGGCAGGTTTCAGTATATCTTAGCCATTTTTATTATTCATTCCTTTATCAAATATTGATTGAGCTCTCTGCTGTGTGTCAGACACTACTTCTGACTTACGTTTCCCAAATTAGACACTTTCAAAATTCCAAGTCTCCCCGTGAAACTCTCTTCCCTTCAGGGTAGGTATAGCATCCCATTCGTGCTTTAATCTCAATGCTAGTTTATGAAGGTAGCACTAATTTGCCCAAATTAAACTTTAGAAAGGTGTGTTCTCTAAGTAATTCACATTGTCTTAATAAACAGGGGATATAACATCTCTTACAAAGGCAAGGAAAGACCAGTAGGATTGAAAAACATTCTCCGAAACCTACTCTGATCTCAAGAAAGTGAGGTCTAATTGTTGAACCATAGGAAAGTGTCATTTTTGAGTTAAAAAGTAGCTAATATTGGCAATCTTATGGTTTAACCTCATAATTGGTAGGGTACCTGGAACATGGCAGGTATCCCTCAATACAAAAAGAATTTCCAAACCTGGGTCCCCAATTCTGGGAGTATTCTATAATATACTAAGAGAAATGTATCTCAGATAAACCTTATTTTTAAAAAATAAGGTTTCAGACCTTGTAGACTCCTAAAACAATCTGAGAAGCATTGGGAGGCAGTGACAAGAATGGGGATCAGGATTCAGACGGGCTAGATTTAAAACCTAGTTCAACAGCTTATTTTATCCCTGTGTTGCTGGATAAGACGGCTAACTCTTATTAGACAACCTGCTTCATCAGCTTCAATTTCGCCATCCGTAAAAAAGGAATCATAACAGTTGAACTTTGTGATGCTCTGAGATAACATGCAAAGTAGAAAAGATTTTATAAGCCACCAAGTGCATAACAATGAAAGGTAGTGTTAGTATTTTAGCACCTACCCCCAGACAGAACTGTCTACAGTATGCATAGGAATTGCCTTTGGCAGCTGTACAAATACAACAGTCACCTATCATGGGCCTCTGTGCCTCTGAGGCTCGGCTTTCTCTCCTGTAGAGGGAGAAGAGTGGGATGCAATGTCGCCAGGGCTCCTTCAGGTCCCCCCATTCTATGGGATGAGGAAATTCTAGTTTCTTCTTCCACAGGGCTGGCAAGTCCTTCTCAAGGCTCATGGGTAGGAGGTTCTCTCCTTGGCCTGCTCGACTCCATGCATCTCAGAGGCAGAAGGGACTCCTGTCTTATGCCTGAGGAGCATATGCGTATTTTTCTTTGTCTGCAGCAGGTTTTGCTGAGAACAGGGCACTCAAACCTCCCACCTCGCTGTAGCCCAGGGGACCGGGTTCATAGACTTGGAACACCTTCATCAAGGTTTAAATGGGTGAGCACAGAGGAAGGCGCTTTGCAAATGGTAAAGTGCTAGATAGATGTTGATCTCCGGAGTTGGCGGCCCTGACAGGTTAATACATCGCCCTTCACTTTTTTTTTTTTTTAAATCTGTAGCATCTGTACATTTTGAAGAAACAACCTTCAGGTTATCTTATCACCCTCAGCTGGTGCCAACGTTGGGTGCTACTGTTTCCCCGTAGATGCTCTCCAGGGAGCCAGACTTTCATCAACACCGTCTCTGAGATTCATTTCTACTTCTTTCAGCCAGAGCATAAAATAGGGGGAAAGAAAAAGGAAACAAACAGCTTTCTTCCACTCTCTTCCACTTCTAACCCTTGATAGCCTGGATTCTCATCCCTCTGCCTTCAGACCCTTAGAAAAGGGAGTGGGGAAAGGGAAGAAGTTTACCTAGGAGAGCAGGATTGGGTAGGAGAAAACCCCGAAGAGAGGATTTAGAAAAACGGTGCACTGTGAGAACCCTGCAAAAGGAATAGACCTTTTGTCCCTGGCATCCCATTTCCTCACGAGCTGTGCTCCTAGTGTGAGCAGCTGGAACAGGATGGGAAGGAAATGCAAAAGGAGGCTCCGCCCGCCCCCAGGAACAAGGGTGCCTGCACCTTTGTGCGGTGAACGTGCTTGGGACGAGGGAGCCTCGGAAGCCTGGGTAATTTGGGTTGTTTGCTTATCTGGGCATCTAAAGGTCAGGGAAACATAAAGCAGAAGATGGCAGAGAACCCAAGAGAATGATGGGGTGGAAGGACCAGCAGGTACATGAAAAACCAAACCAAACCAAATGACAATAAAAAAGAAAGATAGTTCGGTCCAGAAAATGTAAAGAAAAATAGGTATTAGACTCAAATTCCATTATAACTAAATTCTCTGTAATGCAAAAGATATCTGTAAGTTTTTGAAAAAAAAAACCTCCCAAGCAATGATCAACTTATTTAAATTTAAAAAATTATTTGTGAGGGGCTTCCCTGGTGGCGCAGTGGTTGAGAGTCCGCCTGCTGATGTAGGGGACACGGGTTCGTGCCCCGGTCCAGGAAGATACCACATGCCGCGGAGCGGCTGGGCCCGTGAGCCATGGCCGCTGAGCCTGCGGCCTCTCCTGTGCTTCGCAATGGGAGAGGCCGCAACGGTGAGAGGCCCGCGTACCGTAAAAAAAAAAAAAAAAAAAAAAAAATTATTTGTGAAGTCTCCTGAACTTGTTTATAATGGAATTTGAGTTCTTATTCTCTTAAAAAAAACAAACACTGAAAATTTGGGGAGTGACATGACACTCAGGAACATACATCGGTGTTGAAACAAATGCAGAAACAGAAAAAATGTATTTCCAGTAGAAAAGAAACACCATTTCCAGGAATTTCAGGGGTAAGGTGGGAGAGAACTGGGCTCCGATTGTGCAGCAGAAACAAAGAGGGAATTGGCCTCGGGGTGTGTGGGAGGCCAGTGTGCCCGCTGGAAGGGTGAGTGAGTGAGTGGGCAGGCATTGGCTGACCAGTGGCTGACCCAGGCTGCGTGTTTACTGCTTACAAAGGAGAATCTTGGCATCACAACTTGAAAACCTTTATTTTGGACGAGGTGGATCAGGAAAAGAGGGAGAAAAGGATAGCGTCACAGCCTTGGCCACGAGTGGCTGCATGGCGTGTGACATGGGCCCTAGTCCTGCTCTCCTGTAGTGTCTGTGAGGCCTTGGGCAAATCATTAGACCTCAGATATTTGGTCCATGAAGAGGGGAAAAGAATATTTGCTCCCACCACTTCACAGGAATGTTATGAGGATTAAACAGGGCACCACTACCCACAGGACAAAGTGCTTTGGAAACTCTGAAGCCGTCTACAGGCAGAAGGGTTTACTGCTGTGTTCTTGTGATGGGCTCTCTGGCAAAGAGTTGGATGCTCTTACTTCCACTCATTTGCCTCCTATTTTAGGTGTTTTTTTTTTTTTTTTTTTGCAGTATGCGGGCCTCTCACTGTTGTGGCCTCTTCCATTGCGGAGCACAGGCTCCGGACGCCGCAGGCTCAGCGGCCATGGCTCACGGGCCCAGCCGCTCCGCGGCATGTGGGATCTTTTCGGACCGGGGCACGAACCCATGTCCCCTGCATTGGCAGGCGGACTCTCAACCACTGCACCACCAGGGAAGCCCCTTTATGTGTTTTTTGATCCAGGTGGGATAGCGGGAAGCACACAGAAGGTGCTCCCACACCTGTGTGACCTGAAAACCAGCTCGCAGGGTTGGGTCATGCTTCTGCTGTCTTTCCCCCCTTGTTCCCCCTTGCCTCTGGGACACCCTGCCTGGAAAGGGTCCTCTTCCCAGCCCCAGGCTGCAAGCTGCAAGAACAGACAGATGAGAAAGATAAGGAGTTGATTTTGATGTGTGAGAGCCCCTGGGGAATCAAACTCCCTCCAGCATTAGGAGTTTTACTGCCCTGGGGAGGGGATCTGTGTCGTCTCCCTGACAGCTGGTGTCCTGTGGTCTGCACTGACACGTTGGAGGTGAGAGGTTTCCTCTTTGAGAATACACTTTGGTGAAGAGGTAGAGTTGGAGAGCTCTCATTGCTGTCATTTTCTCTTTCTTTCCTCCCTCCCTCCCTTCCCTCTGAGGAAAACAGACTTTAACCTCAAGCCCTTCTGTGCTTGTGGGCTTTTCTTGATCTACCAAACCTTACCTTTAGTTAAATAATCACAGCCCTTCTCTACCCCACGCATTTCCCTTTCTAACTCTAGAATCTTCTTTAACCCTCTCTAAGATTTCTGCTTCTGCACATTGGACCTTTTGGTAGTGCTAAATCATTATATCAAATTCCTTTTCCAAAAAGAGTCCACTCTGATTTTCACCAGGGCCAGGGGCTGGAGGACTTGTGGGTGAAGACAGGGCAGCGGCGGGAGCTGGCGGAGGAAAGGGCAGGGCTGGCGGGCAGAGGGCTCTTCTTCTCCCGTCCCAGTTACCGGTCCGTCCCTATCAGTGGTTCAGGACCCTTCTCCTCACTGCCCCCCGATACTGAATGGATACAGAAGCTATCTTTATTCTTCATATCCGTTTCTTCATTATGCTCGCAAGAGTTCATTTTTTAGGAAAAGCAAGTTGTAGGGATAAGGTTCTGGATTGCGATCATTAATGGAAATGGAAATTACATAGTCATCCCCAAGATATGCAGCTATCATTCCTCTTAAAGACAATCTGAAAGGTTTTAGCGTTACTGGTTATTATTGTCATCAAGGATTTTCTCCCATCTCTTAGCGCCCCTGCAGCTTGGGTCCAGCACTCTCTCCTTTGCGCTCAGCTCTTTCATTAAGCGGCTGCCTGCCTGGGCGGAGACCGTGGCTGGTGTTGGCCTGGCAGCAGAGACGCCACAGCCTCCTAGGCCACTGTGTTCTGGGGCCGACGTGTGAGATGTGTGTGGGAGACAAGGGGAGCTGTGTGCCGGCGAGAAGGCTCTGAGTTTTATGGGGCTTGGTTACGGCTGTTCCTCAACAGTGCGTGTCTTTTAATTTAGCCACGGTCGGACCCTTCTGAAACCAGGAGAGAGCCTGTGTCTGTGCGTGTCTGTGTGTCTTTAGATGAATATTAACTCTGTGGAGATAAGACCCTATAAGCGTCCTAAAAATCAAATACCTAGAAAATGACGTTTTGCTTTCAGAGATTTCAAAGTCACCTGGATACAGTAAAACGTAAACCACTAAAACAGCCCAACCTTACAAGACACATAGATTGAGTTAATCTGTCAGAATTTCAGTAATTAAAAAAGGATCCAACAATAGCTGAAAAATACAGGCTTATTTGAGTTTTAAGCATAGCCTTTGGGAGCCCACAGACAAAAGTCTCATTGTGTGTGAGGCCCTGCTGCTTCAGGGGGTCCCCAGGCCTTCCTCTTTTGATTCCGAGGTGCAGCACACCCCTTTTTGTCACATAACAGTCCCCCCCGCCCTCCCTGCCGCCCAGGATTGAGCCTTCACAGTGACCCTGAGTTTTGTGGGGAAGCCCTCAAGGACCTTTTTTTCTTATCACGGCAGTAAGTGACACAGTCAGTCCATCTCAAGCCCCCGCTTCTGGTGCCCCCAGACCAGTGCTGAGGAGACCTGACTATTCATCCGGGCTGCCTAATGGTTTCCCTGTGAGCTGTTTCTGGAGAATGCAGGCGATAATGGCAAAGAGAGAGGCTGCAACCGCGTTGTCTTTCTCTTCTGGGAACTTCTTTTCTGAAGCAACTGAATGAGACCTCTGCAGGCGAGGGTGGTGGCCTCTCCTTCAGAATGCCTGGCCTGTTTCCCAGTGTGAAACATTCCCCAAATATGCAACTTCGTGAGCGTCGCAGCAGCCCGAGCCCAGAGCCGCCTGCGGCCAGGAGAGCTGGCACCCCACTGGGATGTGGGAGTGCGGGCATGGCTTGCCCGGGCCCCTCGTGCAGGCCCTGGGTCTGCCAGATGCCAGGAAGGCCCGGCCCCTGCTTACGTTGTCGGTCGTCTGGGGCGAGAATCTGGCCAACAGTCGGCTGTGATGAGAGCTTGAAGCTTCTCTCTCTCTCTCTTTAAATCCCCTTCTTCATTCAAATCCCATCCTGTAAAAAGGCTTTTGTTGAAGGAGCAGCCATGGCATCTTGGTGCATGTCTGTGTCACTGCTGTCCGTATTTCCAAAGATGGGCAGAGAAAACGTCCTTGGTTGAATTCCTGAGCCAACAGGTCCAAAAACTGACTTGGAAGGAGTAGAGGTAAACGGCAGCTGTCACGTGGCGTTTGTGTTGTTTGCAAGTGATGAAGCCAAAGAGGAAAGGAACTTCTTGAGGATGGTAAGAACCCCCTTCCAGGGGGCTTGGCAGGAGGGTCCTCACTGCGTGTCTCGGGGAGGGGGTGCTGGGCTTTTGTGCTTGGACTTGCATTTGGGAGGGTGCAGCTAGCAGGGTCTGGGCACTGTGTAGATCACTTAGGAAAGAGGAGCTCTGGGGAAGGAGCTGCTTCCATGTACCTCGCTGGATCTACTTTTGTGGGTTCTTACAGAGCATAGCCATGACCACAGCCCCACCTTGGCATTATGCTGCCTGAGGCTTTGGGTGCCAGAAGGAGGCACATCCAAAGTACGATCGAGGAAACGAACACTCACTTTTCCTTAGTCTTAAGCTTTCGCGTAATTTCACCTCAACTTAAGCACCTCTGAAGCTCCTGAAGTCTTTGTTTCGAGGAGGCCACTGATGGAAGGACCTAGAAAAGGGACGGTTTTCTTGTTTTGCTGATTGTCGTTTTATCGTTTGCTTAATTCAGTTTGATGTTCTTTCGCTTTAGCTTGAAATGCACATGCTCGTCAAAAGCAAAAACAACTAAGCCAAAAAGCCGTGTCTAATAAGTTACAGGCTTGAGCGTCCACAGTAAACAAATGTTCTTTCCCATGGCTTAGTTGGATTATTTTTCCTGAGGCTTTAGTCCTTCACCTGCTCAAACTGTGTGACACTGTTCTGTTTTGGAGTTTCTTCACTTCCAGGCATTTGTAGTAAAACGTCATGTCCCTTCCCTTAACTTTACCCTCTTTTATGTGGGTGTTCTGTCACCTTCGCTTTTTTTTTTCTTCTTTTTGCCAGTATTCTTCTCCTCATGCTTTCTGAGTTCTTGCTTCTTTAAGCACATCTCTGATTTTATTCCTTTGGATTTTTCCCAAGCTCTCCCTTTGGCATTCGATGTCTGCACCATGTCTGTTTTTCCAAACCCTCATCCACAGAGCAGTGAGGCGGAGGGCTCAGGAGCCTGGGTGCAGGTCCCAGCGTGACCACTTCTTAGTTCTGTGACTTGGGGCTCGTTAGTTCTCCTCTATAGGCTTCACTGTCCTCAGCAGTAAAAGGGGATAATCATGGTACCTCTGTCACAGAGCTCTTCTGCGGACTAAATGAGTTCGTACTTTGAGGTGCTTGGAACAGTGCCTGAAACGATTATTTACTTTGGGCTTTTTCCATTTCTAATGTGGGGGTTTACTGGTAAATATTAGCTGTTAGCAAAGATAAGACAATGGAGGAGAATGGGCTTGTCAATGTGGTGGTGGTAAGTATTTCAAAATATTCTGTTTCTGTAGTACTTCTGCTCCTTGATGATATAAAGGAAAAAAGCCCTAGCTAAAGCCACCTTCTTTTTTTTTAACCTCTTTATTGAGATTCAATTCACACACCATACAATTCGCCCCTTTAACATGCGCTTTTCAACGGTTTTGATACACTGCATTAATAATTTTTTTTCATTTCTGGTAAAATATATATAAAAAACGAAATTTGCCATTTTAACCATTACTAGATGTACAATTCAGTGGCATTAATTACATTGACAGTGTTAGGCAACATCACTGCTATTCCCAAAACTTTTTCATCACTCCAAAGAGAAACTCGTACCCATTTAGCAGTAACTTCCCCAATCCCTCCCCCTGCAGCCTCTGGTAAATCTCATCTGCTCTCTGACTCTGTGAATTAGCCTACTCTAGATAGTTCATGTAAATGGAATCATACAATTATTTGTCCTTTAGTGTCTGGCCTATTTCACTTGGCATCTTTTCAAGGTCCGTATTGATGCATGTATCAGAACTTCATTCCTTCTTATGGCTGAATTATGTTCCACTGCACGGATAGACCATAATTTGTTTTCCAGTCATCCATCGGTGGACACTCGGGTTGGCTCCACCTTTTGGCTATTGTGAAAAGTGCTGCAGTGAACATGGACCTACAAGTCTCTTTTCAAGTTCCTACTTTCAGTTCACCTAAAGTGGAATTGCTAGGCCATAGAGAAATTCTGTTTTAGCTTTTTGAAGAACTGTTTGCCTGGAAAGCAGTTGCTTTCTGGCCATCCTCTCTTGTATATTCTCCGTTGGTGTCTGTCTCCCTCAGATTCTATTCCATTTCCTCCTGTCACCAGTGCTTCATTGTCCTTCCTTTTCTACCGTCCCAAGCACATGTCTCCCAGCCGTGTGTCTGAGGGACACCCCTCTGCAGCTCTGTCCGTCACCCACAGCCGGAGCATGTATCACCCACTCTGGCCATACATCCGCTTGATCACTTTCATCTCATTGTCTGAGGAGGGAGACGCTTGTAGAAGGTCATCCGTAGACCGTGCTGGCCACATGAAGTTCCTAAATCCTTTCGGGTGCGGGGAGCCAAAAGCCCCGAAGAATTTCAGCCCTCCTCAGACAGGCTCCTTCATCCTCACGTCCCCTTGCTTTCATGGTCTCCATCCACTTTGCTTGTCTTTTTTTTTTTGGCCACCCTCTCCAGAGGGAGAGTTGTTCTCCCATCTTTATTTGCTCACAGTTTCTGCACTTTTCTATGAGCAAGTGAATTAATGAATGAATCCCCCAACAGACTGTAAGCCTGCCTCAGACAGACATTCTGGTTGTTGGGCTAATTGTTAGCTGGGGTTTCTGGTATGTCATTCATAGTAAGGCTCCTAGTTAATCTCAGCGCCGTTCTCACCAGAAGAAAGGCTGATACGGAGAAACATCCTCAATTACCATGAGAAAGGAAATGTCAAGAGCCCCGTTGAGTTTTACTGGCATCCACCCCTTGTCTCAGATGAAAACCGCCCTTAACGCGCAGAGGCAGCCTGGCGATCAACCCTGACAACTAGAGGGTTGTGAGAGCCCGTGGAGCCCCGGACCATCTTGTTTGGTGACACCAATTGTGTTTCCCAGGACAGTGGGGAATCCTGGAGCCCTGGGCGGCAGCGCCTCTGCTGTCCCAGAAGCAGGCGGGGCGGTTTTAATTCGGAAAAGCTATAGGTCTCCTCTTTTGTCTGTGTTTTTGTGCCTGCAGGACAAAAGATCCTTCATCACAGAAGTGACGTTTTAGAAACAGTGGTCCTGATCAACCCCTCAGATGAAGCAGTCAGCACTGAGGTAAGTATCTGGCTCTGCAGGGCCTCACACAGTGGACGGAGACCCAGCTGATGAGAGGGGCTGGGCAGGTGGCCAGAGAGGGACAAGGGAGAGACAGGTTCTGGGTCCAGGGATGCTTCCATACCCCTAGTCAGTGGCTGGTTCTCTGCATCAGTACCACCCGAGACTGCCCCTTTCAGTAAGGACGGAGTGGAAGATGCTGGCCAGAACTGGAGTATTTTGTAGAGGTGAAGCGGGTGTGGAATGTGGGGGTATACCTGGAGGGTGTGCTGCTGGGATGGAGTCTGGCTGGGAGATAGCAGGGGAAGTAGACTGCAAGCCTTCGGGCTGAGACCTTCATGACCCAAATTTGGAGAATAATGGCTTCTCAGATGCAAGCCTCCTTCAGAGCATCCTGCCCACCCCCTTAGCACTGTTGAAAGGCAGGGCAGCACAGCTGCCAGGGGCACGGCCTCTGCTGCTGGACTGCCTGGGTTCTGCCACTTATTAGCTGGCGGCCTTGGGCAAGTCATTGACCATCTCTTGTCTCATTCCACCTCTATAAAATGGAGATCATAATAGCACAGACATTTAGTTTTGTGTCCAGAAGTGTCAAGTGCTTAGAACAGAGCATGGCATATGACAACCGAAACATATATGTTGGCTTTTCTCAGTAGTAATATTTTTATTACTACCATATGAAATTGTTGCCAGAGAGAGTGGGTATTTCAGAGCCTACTGTAAGGTAGGAACTAGGCTGACGCCAAGAATCCCTGCTCACCCAGGGTAGAAGAATTGTTTCACCTCCGTTTCCCACTGTCTTTACTGCAGTTTGGTACCTTTGAGATTGAGTTGCTTCTTGGATGTTAGTTAGAATAGCCACAGGCCCAGGGGCCTGCACCATCCACAGCATCTCTTCTCCCACGCTGAGCATCTCTGTGACTGTAGCTTGTTTTTCAAAATTGAGATATAATTCACACGCCATAAAATCCATCCTTTTAAAGTATGTAGTTCATTGGGGTTTAGTCTATTCACAGTATGGTGCAACTATCATCAGTATCTAATTCCTGAATGTGTCCATCAGCCCCCTAAACCCCAAGCCCATTAGCAGTCACCCCCATTCCCCCAACCACCGGCAACCACTAATCTGCTTTTTGCCTCTGTGGATTTTCCTGTTCTGAGCACGTTATTTCAGACAGTGGAATCATATGATATGCGGCCTTTTGTGTCTGGCTTATTTCACTTTACGTAGTGTTTTCCAGAGGCATCTACATCGTAGCCCATATCAGTACCTCATTCGTTTTTATGACAGAATAGTATTCCAATGTATGGGTATACCACTTTTATTTATTCATTCATCAGTTGATGGACATTTGGTTTGCTTCCACTTTGTGGCTCTCATTATATAGCCTGTTTTGATCCCATTTCATCTGCTCCAGATGAGCAGGACCTCTCTGACAATCCCTGAAGGTACAAGGTGAGGCAAGTGATGGGCTAGCAATCTGTCTTTGGCCATCAGGATCAGGAAGTAGATACAACTTGAAAAAAGCTGGAGGTTGAATATATGTGCAGGCAGATTGCCTGGAACAGCTGTGAGAAATGAAGAAGGAAAAAATGAGGAATTTCTTTAAGGAACCCAGGCTTGCCTGTGGAGCAGATGGGGCTGGAACAATTACTTCGGTACATGTGCATTTCCCTGGATCCTGGGGTTCGTGGGGACCGTGGGTCACGTCCTGTTTACTTTGCATCCCTCCCTTAGTGCCTAGCATGATGCCTGGCAGTCACTTTGTGCTGAACTGAGTTGGGCTCAGAATGAATAACCTTGGTGCTTGGAGTGGTATTTCTGCTGAAGGACAGGCTGGCTCCCTGCCACTTAAAGAACAGAGAGTTCTTTCGTGCAAACCGTTTACAATTCTATTTAAAAGATTCCCAATCAGGGCAGCCTTTTGTTTATGTTCAAGTTCAACGTTAGGCACCTTGCTGATCCCATTGGAGACTGCTTTGGGAGCTGTGTGTTCGGTGTATGGCTTGGCAGGAAAGGGGTCCTGGGTGGGAGGGGCTGACTTGGGACCCTAGCTGGAAACCTATGTTTCCTGAGGCAGCAGTTGGGAGACCTGGACTGTACTTGGTGAGTCAGCCTGTGAGATACTCATGTCTCACGGACTGCACGCTGCTAGTAGGCACAGCTGTGCAACAAATGATTGCCAGCTGTGGAGACTGCTTTGAAAAAGACAAGGAAACTGAGGGGAGAAAGTTAACTCCTACTACTGTCTTGGTGGTGGCCAGATTTGGAAAATGGCATTCATGGGCAGCTGGTGACCACAGTCATTGGCTCTGTCCAGCACCCCAGGGGCAGAGTGAATACCGGGGAACGCGTAATTCTTGTTGGTAAGAAACTTCAAGAGCTCCAAGGGCCAGCCTGATCCTGAAGGTGGGATTCCAGCGCCCCCCATGGCTCATGCTCCCCGTGCTTTGTTTCAGGTGCGCTTAATGATCACGGACGCCGCCCGACACAAGCTGCTCGTGTTGACGGGGCAGTGCTTTGAAAATACCGGAGAGCTCATTCTCCAGTCCGGCTCTTTCTCCTTCCAGAACTTCATAGAGATTTTCACCGATCAAGAGGTAGGCTCCTGTCTGGGAGTATCCAAGCTTTACAGTTGCTCGGTTATTGTTGTAGCCTTAGGCTGATCTTTGAAAGGGTGGTGGGAGATAGGAGGCTGTGGGGAGGGGGTGTTGCACGCCTTTGAAATAAGCAAAACCGCGTGGTGCAGTGCCCTGCAGTCCTGTGGCTCATCTCCCGAGGAATTTAGAGCACTCATCTATAATTAATTGGAACCATTCTGAATGTGCCCGAGATACAGATGGAGGGGGGTTGGTACAGTCAGCATTTTACAGATGGCAGAGGTGATGGAGAAACTTGGAATGACAGAGTCCAAAAGAAAACCCAGGTTTCCTGTTTTCTGAAAGAATACTCCAAAGATCTCTTGGATTTTGGGTAGGATTTAACTGCCCTGATCTCTTTCAGTGGTCAAATAATTATCCTGGTCAAATATCCTGACTTATCCTGGTCAAATAATTTCTGATTTCTCTTACTTTTAATGCCTGGCCCCAGTGTTTGAACTTGGGCTGCTTGAATAGCCCAAGAAAGGGAGGCATGTAGGAAAACGGGGTGTGTCTATGGGACATGTCCATGCCCCAGGAGAAGGATGGTTAAAATAGCTGGACTGAAGTGTGATCATTAATATTGCTAACGAATATATCTTATTCAAGGATGATACATGTGAAGTTTTGAAAATTATAGGATACTAGTGGTATTTGGTAAAATCAGATCAAACATTTGAATTTGGTTATTTCTGCTTGCGAATTTATCTGGTTGGGAAACTTCTCTTTGCAAAATAATGCGCCTCTGGTCTCCTAGTTAGAGCGACAATTCAGGGCTGTCACCATAGCAGCTTGGGGCTGCCCGTAGCTGATAGCAGGTTTCTACATGGAGAGGTTGAGGGACGTGCTGACAGGAGGAGTTGCCACATCTATTTAAAACCATCTTCCTGAGAACTTCCTGAGATGGCGGCGTCTTAGTCCCGTGGATGTTGGGAAGGGCCATCTGTCTTTCTGCATTTAATCTTCCTTGGCCCCGAGAGTCACTGAGAGGCCTCTGTGTACTTTCCATCATTGGCAAGAGCTGTAAATAAACTGCCCAGCTTCATTAGGTTCACCTGGAGGCTTTGTGTAGAAAGACTGGTCGGATGACATCACTGTTTCTCCACTCACTGGGGAGGAATAAAAAGGAACATTTTTCTCCAGCTTTCAGAAGTTATGATGTCATCTGGGTCCCGAGGCAGATAGCCCAGGCTCCCCGCCATGGTGAGAAAGGGCCCAGGGCTCCCTCACAACCTTGTTTGATTGCATTGAGATTCCCAAGCCAGAGCTCTAATTCTCACTCTCCCTGCTGCCCTGAGATGGGTGTGTGATCACTGTATTGTCAGAATCTTACACAAGATTGTGTCCCCAGGTTCGTGTTCTGCCCAGGGCCAGCTGGGCATCTGTCTGGTAGCTCAGAGAGTCACACCCACTATCAGCACCTTGGCCTGGGCAAGGGAGAGGGCTGCAGAGGCCTGGAAACAGCCCCATGGCCCAGTACCGGGTGGGCGGTTAACTGGCTTGCTCTAGGTTCAGTTCAGCCCTGAACCCTCAGCTCATTTACGTGAACACAGGTGCCTCTCCTACATTCCGGTGCAGTTCCACAGTTAGTTTCTAGTGGTTGGTTTCTACCCGCATGTCATTTGTTTGTCTTTTTTTTTTTTTTTACAGTAAAATAGAACAGAGGACATATGTAAACAAAAGGGTTTGTCATTGCCAGAATTTTAAATCTGGAGGTATCACAATCCACCCATCTGGACCCCAAATAATACCTCTCTCTCTGTCTTTAAATGAGGCAGTGTCAATAAGGTAGTGTTGTGAATATTGCTGCTTAAATCATTTTTACTAGCCCACAGAAGTAGAATTTTAGCACAAGGGACTGTGCATATATCAGAATTTACCACTAATTACAGAAGAAAAAGAAACAGCTTTAACTGGAACATGGGAGTTCCGTGCAAGGGCTGAATTCTAATCACTGAGGCGTGCTCGGAAGGGCACACATTTTCATTATACCAGGCAGGCATTTTAAAGGCCAGAGGCTCTGTCATATTCTCCTCTGCCGGCCCCGTAACCCCCACCCCGATACTTTGGGGAAGTAGTGCTCAACATACGTTAAAAGATCTCTAGAACTTTCCCTTACAGACTAGATCAGTGGTGTCAGGGGTGCTGGGGGGAGACACAGGGTAGAATTCACTCACTTCCCCTTGTCCCAGCCAGAGTACCTGGGCCTTTACCTCTTTTACATTCTGGACTTTGGAGAAAAGATGCCGTAGCCAAAGTGGGTTGGAAACCACCGGAGCAGGCCAGTGGTTAGCAGGCTTTTAGAGCCGTGACTGCCTACTGTTGCCTTGGGAGAAGGTTTTGCGTACAGAATGACTCAGTAACTAAGGGATCTTAAAGGCCGTTTGATGGCTACTCTTGCTTTTATTTAGTCCTTGAAACATACTAGTCACTCCAGAGAAACCAGAAACACAATTTGGCAAAACCAAAAATGACACTTTTTTTTTTAACAAGAATAGCTAAAAATAAATGGACTGAAAAATAGAATTATCAGTGCATTTTGAGCTTCAGCTTTTGTGAGTCATTGGAGGTCAACGACAAAACCAGAGCCTACAGATAGAACAGTCATCTGGCTAACCCATCCCTCCCTGAAATCTGAGGATGGTGAAATCACCATCTCCTGGGGACATTTTTCATTCTCTCTGTTAGAAAGTTTTTCCTCATTTGTCTCATCGTATCTTCATGGAAGGAATGTGATCCCTTTTCCACCTGACAGACAGTGTCTTAACACCCTTCACCAGTGCTGCCAATTTTTTTCCCCTCCAGATTAATCATTTTCATCTACTCAGTGTTCTCCATGAAACAAGATATTAAAAGTTCCTTACATTCTCTGGTCACTGTCCATTGGCAGGAAGCGGGGGTAGGGTGGGGATGGGGGAAACTCAGGAGCTCATTCTTGGCCATGTTTCAGTGCCTTGGCGTTATCGGACAATTAGATCTAGGAGTCCAGAGCTCGGGGAACTAAGAGTGGGCTAGAGACATTAATGTGGAAGCCATCAGTACATTAGAAAATAGATGAAGTACTCTAGAGGGAGGAATGTGTTAGAAGAGAAGGGGGCCCAGGTCTAGCGTTTAGAGGTTAAGGCCAAGGAGGAGGAGCGAGCAATTTCAGTTTGTTTGTTTTTGGTCCAGTTTCTCTAAAATGCTATGACTCACACTGGACACCATACTCCAGGGGTCACTGACCAGGTGAACCCGTCTTTCATGACGGGTTCTCTCCAGCCTGAGACTGTGTTCTTGTCTCATGCACAGTGCGTTGTTGCTTAAAGGAACCGGATTTTCCCTCTGTGGAAAAAAAAACCTGTCTGGCAGCGCTGACTTTTGTTTTCTGCTTTCTCTTGTACGTCATAGCTTTCCATTCACCAGCCTCTTTGCTGTTTTTCAAGGCCCTTGACTTCCTCAGAATTCTGCACAGCTTTGTTTCCTTTGGGGGGGTCATTTCCTTCGTTTCATAGAAACTCTCTGGGTAGAGGTGAAAAGATGGAAAGTAAGGAGGTATTCCACAAGTCCTTTTACCTTCTCCTTGATGTTGGTGATTACCTACGTCACATAAAAAGAGCTAGTGACTGAACACCCCCTGCACACAGCTGGACCATACCTTTACCTGCCACACCCCTCAGGGTAGAATTTCAAAAATTAAAATGAACTAAACTTAATTTTTGCATTTCACTATTAAAGACTCAGCAGTTTGAGTTATCCTGGATTTCTCCTCAAAAATGTGTTATAAAACATGAATAGTTTGCATGTGCTCTGTGTGAAAATTAGGACTGACACAATTGTAACTGTTCTATAGTGATGGTGATGTGGGTCTATGCTAATTATTGGACAGGAAACCATAGTTGGTGCTGATGTTTGCTTTGGTCAGCAAATATTTGAGCAAAGACTCCCCCATGGATGGCTACCATTTGCTGTTTATCAGTTTTCTTAGCTTCCAAAAGAGTTGATTCTTATCCCTTTTATAGAAGATCATCAAGTCAGAGGAAAACAGCAAAGTCAAAGAAAGTCTTATTGTTTTGTGACCCTTCACATAAAATGTAGGACAAATAGGCTAACAAAACAAAAATGGCTATTCTACTGCAATCTAACGTTGGAAAATTCAGATTTTATAACCCTTCTAAACATTCATACTAGTAGCCTCAGAACGCTGGTATCCAGGAGGTTGTATGAGACAGAGAAAACCACTCCAATACTAGAAGGGAAGAGTTTAGACCCACTGGCTCAGGGATGCCTGGACCAAATGAAATCTTTGCTTTGCCCTCATCATTTACCATTAAGGACACAGAGCTCTTTTCACTGGAAACGCTGAGCCGATTTACGAGCTTTGCTGTTAACTGAAGGAAGAAGACTGGAGTTTATGGCATGATTCTCCCTCACTACCTACTAGGCATAGGGCCATAATATGGAGTGAGAAAGAAAACAGCATTTTCATTAAGTCACAGTCTCTGTTTTGGTCCCAATTAGCTCTTCTGCATTTCGCATCCTGCAGTACTAAACAGTGTGTTGAAAACTTTTCAGCCAGATTTGATGTTAGCCACTCATGCCCAGCTTGCCCTGAAAAGAACAGGAGTTGTAATAGAGTAGAAGATCTCACCCTGGATTCAAACAAGAGCAAATGGGGGACAAATTTTGGCTCCTTGCTCACATAATTATCCAACTGCTCTGACCAGCTTGGTTTCCGAGTGTCTGTATTTGCAGAGAATCTGCTGGGTGAACTACTCATGCTTTACGTAGTGTGAACTGATGCCAGAACCAGTAATTTTTTGTAGTAATGTGCAGTCTAGAACTTTCTGTCTCCAAGATGCAAAAAAAACCCCACCAAACTTTTTTCTTCTCTACCTACCAAATTCTAAAAATTGACCCCATGTGCACTATATCAAAATTCATTTAATGTGTCATCAGTCCTTTTTGCCCAGCCCAGTGGAATAAAAGAAAACATTTCATATCAGTGGTGAAATGACTCAGCGAGCCATCCCCTGTGATAGTTTGTTACTTTTTAAAGGGCATTGTTGCATGGCAAGTACCCAGGGGTTGTATCCAGAGTATTTCATAACCACACAGGCACTGATCATCCAGATGGTCACTAGTCTTAGAAGTGGAGCAGAGTTCTGAAGATCCCCTGCTGGGCAAGAACAGATGGTGGCGAGGTCTGAGGGGGAGGTGCTTGGGGCAGGGGGGAGCGGAGTAGGGAGTTGAGGGAGAAGGGAATGGTAGGAGTGGTCACGACAGAGGCTGTTCACTTACCAGTATGGAAATATTTACCAACCAACATCTCTGACGTTTGCCCTGTGTACATCCAGTGATCCTGTAATACCTAGTAATAGATGGAGAGGATGGATCAGTGATGACAGTCACTTGAACTTCTTCTTTCTTTGTTTCTTATGATTTTTTAAATCCCAGATTGGGGAGTTACTGAGTACCACCCATCCTGCCAACAAAGCCAGCTTAACCCTTTTCTGTCCCGAAGAAGGGGACTGGAAAAACTCCAATCTTGACAGACATAATCTCCAAGACTTCATCAATATTAAACTCAACTCCGCTTCTATATTGCCAGAGATGGAAGGACTTTCCGAGTTTACCGAGTATCTCTCAGAATCCGTGGAAGTCCCATCTCCCTTTGATATCCTAGAACCTCCCACGTCAGGTGGATTTCTGAAGCTATCCAAGCCCTGCTGTTACATTTTTCCAGGAGGGAGGGGCGATTCTGCATTGTTTGCAGTGAATGGATTCAATATGCTCATCAACGGAGGATCAGAAAGAAAATCCTGCTTCTGGAAGCTCATCCGACACTTGGACCGAGTGGACTCCATCCTGCTCACCCACATTGGGGATGACAATTTGCCTGGAATAAACAGCGTGCTCCAGCGGAAAATCGCAGAGCTCGAGGAAGAACAGTCCCAGGGCTCCACCACAAATAGTGACTGGATGAAAAACCTCATCTCCCCCGACTTAGGAGTTGTGTTTCTCAATGTACCTGAAAATCTGAAAAACCCAGAGCCAAACATCAAGATGAAGAGAAGCATAGAAGAAGCTTGCTTCACTCTCCAGTACCTAAACAAATTGTCCATGAAGCCAGAACCTCTGTTCAGAAGTGTAGGCAATACCATTGAGCCTGTCATTCTTTTCCAAAAAATGGGAGTTGGTAAACTAGAGATGTATGTGCTTAACCCAGTCAAGAGCAGCAAGGAAATGCAGTATTTTATGCAGCAGTGGACTGGCACCAACAAAGACAAGGCTGAACTAATCCTGCCTAACGGTCAAGAAATAGACATCCCAATTTCCTACTTAACTTCAGTCTCGTCTTTGATCGTGTGGCATCCAGCAAACCCTGCAGAGAAAATCATCCGAGTCTTATTTCCTGGCAACAGCACCCAATACAATATCCTGGAAGGACTGGAAAAGCTCAAACATTTGGACTTCCTGAAACAGCCACTGGCCACCCAGAAGGATCTAACTGGCCAGGTGGCCACCCCTGCTCTGAAACAAGTAAAACTGAAGCAGAGGGCCGACAGCCGCGAGAGCCTGAAGCCAGCTGCCAAGCCACTCCCCAGCAAATCTGGGCGAAAGGAGTCAAAAGAAGAAACCCCTGAAGTCACAAAAGCTAATCACGTGGAAAAGGCAGCCAAAGTTGAAAGCAAAGACAAGGTAACGGTGAAAAAAGACAAACCAGTAAAAACAGAAACCAAACCTCCAGTGACAGAAAAGGAGGCGCCCAGCAAAGAAGAGCTGCCTCCGGCCAAAGCCGAGGGGCCTGAAAAGCAAGGCACAGACGCCAAACCCAAAGTCACCAAGGAGAAGACTGTGAAGAAGGAAACAAAGGCAAAACCCGAAGAAAAGAAAGAGGAGAAGGAAAAGGAGAAGCCAAAGAAAGAAGTGGCTAAAAAGGAGGACAAAACACCTGTCAAGAAGGAGGAAAAACCAAAAAAGGAAGAGGTGAAAAAGGAAGTCAAAAAAGAAATCAAGAAAGAAGAGAAAAAAGAAGTCAAAAAAGAGGTTAAGAAAGAAACCCCACTGAAGGAAGCCAAGAAGGAAGTTAAGAAGGAGGAAAAGAAGGAAATTAAAAAGGAGGAAAAGGAACCCAAAAAAGAAATTAAGAAACTTCCTAAAGACACAAAGAAATCACCTACTCCCGTATCTGAAGCAAAAAAACCGGCTGCATTAAAACCAAAAGTACCCAAGAAGGAAGAGACTGTCAAGAAAGATTCTGTTGCTGCTGGGCAGCTGAAGGAGAAGGGGAAAATTAAGGTCGTTAAGAAGGAAGGCAAGGCCGCAGAGGCTGTGGCCGCAGCTGCCGGCACCATGGCCACTGCGGCGGCTGTGGCGGCAGCGGCTGGAATAGTGACCGCTGGCCCCGCCAAAGAACTCGAAGCCGAGAGGTCCCTTATGTCATCCCCCGAGGATCTGACCAAGGACTTTGAAGAGCTGAAGGCCGAAGAGGTCGACGTAGCAAAAGACATCCAGCCTCAGCTGGAGCTGATCGAAGATGAAGAGAAACTGAAGGAAAGCGAGCCCGTCGAAGCCTATGTCATCCAGAAAGAGACAGAAGTTACCAGAGGTCCTGCCGAGTCCCCCGATGAGGGAATCACCACCACTGAAGGGGAGGGTGAGTGCGAGCAAACCCCCGAGGAGCTGGAGCCTGTCGAGAAGCAGGGGGTGGAGGACACTGAAAAGTTTGAAGACGAAGGAGCGGGTTTTGAGGAGTCCTCCGAGACCGGAGACTATGAAGAGAAGGCGGAAACCGAGGAGGCCGAGGAGCCAGAAGAGGACGCAGAGGAGAGCGTGTGTGTGAGCGCCTCCAAGCACAGCCTGGCGGCGGAGGAGGAGAGCGCCAAGGCTGAGGCCGACGGGCACGTCAAGGAGAAGAGGGAGTCGGTGGCCAGTGGTGATGACCGAGCAGAAGAAGACAGGGACGAGGTGCTGGAGAAGGGAGAAGCTGAACAATCCGAGGAGGAGGGCGACGAGGAGGACAGAGCCGAGGACGCCAGAGAGGAAGACTACGAGCCTGAAAAGGCCGAAGCTGAAGATTACGTGATGGCCGTGGTCGACAAGGCTGCGGAGGCTAGCGGTGCCGAGGACCAGTATGGATTCCTTACCACGCCCACCAAGCTAGCGGGAGCCCAGTCTCCTGTCCAAGAACCTGCATCTTCAATTCACGATGAGACTTTACCCGGAGGCTCGGAGAGTGAGGCCACTGCCTCCGACGAGGAGAATCGGGAAGACCAGCCTGAAGAATTCACTGCCACCTCCGGCTACACCCAGTCTACCATTGAGATATCCAGCGAGCCCACCCCCATGGACGAGATGTCTACTCCTCGAGATGTGATGAGCGACGAGACCAACAATGAAGAGACCGAGTCCCCATCTCAAGAATTTGTAAACGTCACCAAATACGAGCCTTCACCGTATCCTCAGGAATACTCCAAACCTGCTGTGACATCACTCAACGGACTGTCTGAAGGGTCAAAAACAGATGCCACTGATGGGAAGGACTACAGTGCTTCAGCCTCCACCATCTCACCACCCTCGTCCATGGAGGAAGACAAATTCAGCAGGTCTGCTCTACGTGATGCCTACTGCTCTGAAGAGAAAGACGTGAGAGCTAGTGCCACGCTGGAGATCAAAGACATCGTCTCAGCAGTTTCAGATGAAAAACTTAGCCCACCCAAGAGCCCGTCCCTGAGTCCATCTCCACCATCACCCATAGAAAAGACCCCGGTGGGTGAACGTAGCGTGAACTTTTCTCTGACGCCCAGTGAGATTAAAGTCTCAGCAGAGGCAGAAGTAGTCCCAGCATCTCTGGAGGTGACCCAAGAAGTAGTGGAAGAACACTGTGCCAGTCCTGAGGATAAGACCCTGGAAGTGGTGTCTCCATCTCAGTCTGTGACTGGCAGTGCTGGCCACACACCGTACTACCAATCTCCCACTGATGAGAAATCTAGTCACCTTCCCACAGAGGTCACTGAAAAACCAGCGGCAGTCCCAGTGAGCTTTGAATTCAGTGATGCCAAAGATGAGAGTGAAAGGGCTTCCATAAGCCCCATGGATGAACCTGTGCCTGACTCGGAGTCTCCTATTGAGAAAGTTTTGTCTCCTTTACGGAGCCCTCCCCTAATTGGTTCTGAGTCTGCATATGAAAGTTTTCCAAGTGCGGATGACAAGGCTCCTGAGAGATGTACCGAAAGCCCCTTTGAAGGAAAGAATGGAAAAGAAGGCTTTCCAGACCAAATAAGTCCAGTTTCTGACATGACTTCCACTGGTCTTTCCCCAGACAAACAGGAAGGGAAAAGCACAGACTTTATACCGATAAAGGAAGACTTTGGTCAAGAAAAGAAAACCGATGATGTTGAAGCCATGAGTTCTCAAGCAGGACTGGCTTTAGATGAAAGGAAGTTAGGAGGAGATGTTTCGCCTACACAAATAGATGTCGGTCAGTTTGGATCTTTTAAAGAAGACACTAAGATGTCCATTTCTGAAGGCACTATCTCAGACAAGTCAGCTACCCCTGTTGATGAGGGTGTGGCAGAAGACACATACTCTCACATGGAGGGTGTGGCCTCAGTCTCCACAGCTTCTGTGGCTACAAGCTCATTTCCAGAGCCGACAACAGATGACGTGTCTCCCTCGCTGCATGCTGAGGTTGGTTCCCCACATTCCACTGAAGTAGACGACTCCCTTTCAGTGTCTGTCGTGCAAACGCCTACCACTTTCCAGGAAACAGAAATGTCTCCGTCTAAAGAAGAATGCCCAAGACCAATGTCAATTTCTCCACCAGACTTCTCCCCTAAAACAGCCAAGTCCAGGACACCAGTTCAAGATCACAGATCTGAACAATCCTCAATGTCTATTG
This sequence comes from Stenella coeruleoalba, assembly GCF_951394435.1. Lineage (NCBI taxonomy): Eukaryota > Metazoa > Chordata > Mammalia > Artiodactyla > Delphinidae > Stenella > Stenella coeruleoalba. The sequence continues at coordinate 56,220,269 of NC_137148.1, forward strand.
AATTTGGCCAGGAATCCCCTGAGCATTCCCTTGCTATGGACTTCAGTCGTCAGTCTCCAGATCACCCTACAGTGGGTGCAAGTATGCTTCACATCACTGAAAATGGGCCAACTGAGGTGGACTACAGTCCTTCTGACATGCAGGACTCTAGTTTATCACACAAGATCCCACCGACGGAGGAGCCGTCCTACACCCAAGATAATGATCTTTCTGAGCTCATCTCAGTCTCTCAGGTGGAGGCCTCCCCATCCACCTCCTCCGCACATACCCCTTCTCAGATCGCTTCTCCTCTCCAAGAAGATACTCTATCCGATGTTGTTCCTCCCAGAGATATATCCGTATATGCCTCGCTCACCACTGAAAAAGTGCAAAGTCTGGAAGGCGAGAAGCTCTCACCAAAATCTGATATCTCTCCACTCACCCCGAGAGAGTCCTCTCCTTTGTATTCCCCTAGTTTTTCAGACTCTACCTCTGCAGTCAAAGAGAGCACAGCAGCTTGCCACACTGCCTCTCCCCCACCAATGGGTGCAGCATCTGCAGAGCCATATGGCTTCCGTGCCTCCATGTTATTTGATACGATGCCACACCATCTAGCCTTGAAGAGAGATTTGACCACATCCAGCCTGGAGAAGGACAGTGGAGGGAAGACACCTGGAGACTTCAGCTATGCCTATCAGAAACCTGAGAAGACAAGCAGGTCCCCAGATGAAGAAGGTTACGACTATGAGGCTTACGAGAAAACTACCCGGACCCCAGATGTGAGTGGCTATTACTATGAGAAAACAGAGGGCACCACCAAATCCCCATGTGACAGAGGCTACTCCTATGAGACCATTGAGAAAACCACCAAGACTCCCGAAGATGGTGGCTATGTCTATGAAATTACTGAAAAGCCCACACGGAGCCCTGAAGAGTCTGGGTACGCATACGAGATAAGTGAGAAGACAATAAGGACCCCTGAAGTGAGTGCTTACAGCTATGAAAAGACTGAGCGGTCTCAAAGGCTCCTGGATGACATCAGCAATGGCTATGACGACTCTGAAGAGGGTGGCCACACACTTGGGGATTCCAGCTACTCCTATGAGACCACTGAGAAAACTGCCAGTTTCCCCGGGTCTGAAAGTTACTCCTATGAGACATCGACAACAACTACACGAACCCCTGTTACCTCCGCATACTGTTATGAGACCCCCGATAAAAGCGCTAGAACCCCCCAGACGTCTACATATGCCTTTGAGACTTCAGAGCAGCGCTACACTGCTGAAAAGAAGTCCCCCTCCGAGGCTCGCCAGGATGTTGACTTATGCCTTGTGTCCTCCTGTGAATACAAGCATCCCAAGACGGAGCTTTCACCCTCCTTCATTAATCCCAATCCTCTCGAGTGGTTTGCCAGTGAAGAGCCAACGGAAGAATCGGAGAAGCCCCTCACCCAATCAGGGGGCGCCCCACCACCTCCTGGAGGAAAGCCCCAGGGCCGACAATGTGATGAAACCCCTCCCACCTCAGTCAGCGAGTCAGCCCCGTCCCAGACTGACTCTGATGTCCCCCCGGAGACAGAAGAGTGCCCCTCCATCACAGCTGATGCGAATATCGACTCGGAAGATGAATCAGAAACCATCCCCACAGACAAAACCGTCACATACAAACACATGGATCCACCTCCGGCCCCCATGCAGGACCGCAGCCCTTCTCCACGCCACCCTGATGTGTCCATGATGGACCCGGAGGCCTTGGCCATCGAGCAGAACCTGGGCAAAGCTCTGAAGAAGGACCTGAAGGAGAAGACCAAAACCAAAAAGCCAGGTACAAAGACCAAGTCATCCTCACCTGTCAAGAAGGGTGATGGGAAGTCCAAGCCCTCTGCAGCTTCACCCAAGCCAGGGGCCTTGAAGGAATCCTCAGATAAGGTGTCCAGAGTGGCTTCTCCTAAGAAGAAGGAATCTGTGGAAAAAGCAACAAAAACCACCACCACCACTCCTGAGGTCAAAGCCGCACGTGGAGAAGAGAAAGACAAGGAGACCAAGAATGCCGCGAATGCTTCCACGTCCAAATCGGTAAAGACGGCGACTGCAGGTAGGTGGAAGGTGCTGGCATCCTGGTACAGGACACGACAATTCTACTTTTAACCGCAGCCTCTGCATTTCCATTTGACTTTGTACTGGGGAGGTGAGAGAACACAACTTGGTGCTCTCCCTTCCCTTCACTGTTTTCTTCTGCCAAAAGGTATAGATCTCAGCCCAGTGTAGCCTGTAGGCCTGGGGGTAGCTCAGCCTATGGCCCAGGGCAGCTCTGATTTCCCAGATGCGACCCCTGGGTTTGCTCCCTTTTGCAACACAGCAACCGCAACCTTGTTCTGAATCTTCAGAACCAAGGATGTGTGTTTCACGCTCCTCGGGAAGATTCTGTTGGCATTGGCTTCGGCCACGCCGGCCCCAGAATCAAGCTGAGGTGACACAGGCCAGGAGCTCTCAAAGGCCTAGGGAGAACCAGAGTTCCAAGCCAAGCCTGGAATAAGCAGCATAGGTCCAAGATTTAGGTCCCATTTTTAGAAAATAAAAACATTTAAAATAAAGTTATAACATTTTAAAAATTAAAAGTTATACAGTTTTTAAATAGAAAAAAATTACCAGGCTGGAGATGCATCCCCATTAAAGGCAATGCTTTGTTTGATCAACCAGCGAATTCAGCTGACCACTGGGTACCCAGTACAAACACAGAAAAGCATCCAAGGCTCTACTTATCCCATTCTGACCGCACGGCCTCACTAACAGAGACTCAGCGTTCTATTTCAGATTGAAATTCCACTTGGCAAGAGCAGATACCCCTGACTTCAGATTCTTAGACTTATCAAGGTCTCAGCAATGACCTGGGTTTTTGATGGAACAGGTCTCTGATGGCCCAGCTTCATTTTGTTGCTTCAAACCAATTACAGGGATTTGAATTCATATATTTTATTTGCTTTACACAGTTATTCAGGGATTTTAGATCACAGTTCACAAAGTAACATAAATTGACACAAACGTGTAAATCAAACAGTAATTTAAGCAACACTTCCTTGATTTATTATGGAAAATCTGAGAGATGAACCTTTGGGACTCTCAAATTCAGTACATTTTAGGAAGTATTAGTTACAGGTACAAATTTTTACTTTTAAGCAGCATGGAGCATCAATTTCAAGACTCAGGTCTTAGCAGGTTTCCCCTTTTTACTTGCATGTAGAAAACAAACTGAATTTGTTCATGCTTAGACTTAATGGAAAACCACCAGATAATTAACTCCTTGATCTAAAGAACTTGACAACTTGACCTGCACTTAGGAGAAAACATGAAATCCATCCAAACAGATAAAATCCAACTGAAATCTGCTACCAAACTTGCTGAACATACACTCTAGCCCTCACAATTGATTTATTTTTTAAATTTTTTTTTTTTTTTGGTCACTTAAAGAGAATTTTGAGGCAAAGTGAGTTAATTTGAACTTACTTTGAAGATGCTTCCCCAGTAGTTTTTTAAAAAGATAAAATTGCACTATTAATTAATTTTAAAACAAACCTGGGTCGACGTCTGGCTTGGGCTGCTGTGAGCAATGTTCAAGGGTGTTGATGGGAGTGATTTAGTGTGCAAGGGGAAACCGCAGACATTTTTAAATATTAGAAGAAATGTAACTCACAAACTTCTGTTACAAGTCAGAATTCTCGGGGAGACTTACACATGGATATGTTGAGGGCTTTTAGCTGAGGTTCATTATAGAGGCTGGCTAATCTATTCATAAAATGAGTTGGTTTATCCAAATACCAGTTTGGCTGATTCTCACCACGTCCCTACCGCCCCCTGAAAATAAAACTAGACCAATTCACTGCTGGTTTCGACTCTGGGATGACAGCCTCTATACATCCCATGGAGAAAGGCAAGAGGATTAAATATATAGGATCCAGCTAGTATTTTAAATGGCTTTACAGCCCTGGTCTCAAACCAGATACACACTAGCATCAGCTGGGGTGCTTTTAAAAAATGGTGGTGCCCAGCCCAGTTAAGCCAGACTCTGGGGCCTGGGGCCTGGTATTAAGCATGCTAAGTGATTCTAATCATGTGGCCAGGGAAAGAATCACTGCCTTAGAATGCTAGTTGTATTAATGTTTCAAAAAGTTTAAACCTTCTAATTAGAACAAATCAGAAAGCCAGCTCACCAGACAAGGTGCCCAAAAACTTTGGGGTTAGTCTGAATCTTTACTTTGCCCGGGCTTTCTGATTTAGACTGGGAATTTTGGCTGCTACGTGCCCCTGACCTCAGTCTGGTATGTCCTGATTGGCTAGAGAAAGCCTAGTCTTTCTGACCCTTCCTCTTGCCAAAGTTTGGTATCCGATCTTGTCTAAGGAGAGACGTCTCACATTTTAGAGTACTGTCCTAAGGAGAGAATACAGTGTTTCATCAGTTTATGAATGAGGTTGAGGTGCTGAGGGTCTTGGAAATCATATGATGTTAATTAAGATCTGACCACTGGCTAGGTCGAATGTGAGGGTATAATATTCAGCTGTGGGCAAAACTGCTTTCAAATGAGATCTTAACTGGATTACAAAGATTGCTTAACTGTGTTTTACCAAATGCAGATATTTTCTTTTGTCCTTTAGAAATCTGTTTCTTAGACCACTTTTCAAATTAAAATGCACATTAGTAGCTCTTTCAGAAGGAGTGTTACTTACCTAGTTCCATCTTTGAGGAAGGCCTGAACTCTTCTTCCTAATGGGTTGTCCACAAAGGGAAACATTCCATTCTTCAGTTCTCCTGTTGAGATGGTAAACAACCAGGTCATATTTTCTCAAACTGCCAGTGTTAAATGCCCTCTATGAGAGAGGGGAATGCCCAGTACCCCCTCCCCACGTCCTAGAGGACCTTCTTGGGAAGGAGTAGGGAAGGTGTACTGGACAGATGGGTCTCTTCGCATTCCTGTGACCCCGGCTTTCTCTTTATTTTTGTTCATTTACTGAAGGGCCAGGAAACACCAAGACATCCAAGCCCTCAGCTGTGCCTCCAGGCCCTCCTGTGTACTTGGACCTGTGCTATATTCCCAACCACAGCAATAGTAAGAACGTCGATGTTGAATTTTTCAAGAGAGTGAGGTCGTCCTACTACGTGGTGAGTGGGAATGACCCCGCTGCTGAGGAGCCCAGCCGGGCTGTCCTGGACGCCTTGTTGGAAGGGAAGGCCCAGTGGGGCAGCAACATGCAGGTAAGAGCTCCAGGACAGTGTCCGCACTGCACATGGAGCTGTGTCCAGAGGCAGAGGGAAGGGATCATGTTTAATGAGGCACCATTATGACTGTGGATCCACCTGAGGTACCCCGGGGGGTCTGCCACATATAAACTGTCCTGAGGACAAAGTGGACTTAACACACAGAAGGCGGTCTAAAAGTATTCTTGTTACCACCAGCCACCAGGGACTTGGAGGAAAGCCACTTTACCACCCTAAAGCATAATACATTTATCTGCAAAATGGGACCAAGATTACTTGCCCTTCACCCTAATATACCAAGAATATTAACCAGTGTAACCAAGTGGTCATATTTCCATGTGATGCGGATGAGGACTTGTCTTTACTCCTTTGTGCTTCACAAGTAGACCAAAGCTTGGAATATGGCCGTTTAGAAAATCGGCTGTCCAGTGAGATGCTGCAGGAGGGGCACTGCTGAAAATGGTCCCCGGCAGGATACTCCCGGCTCCCAAGCATCATAACTAGGCACGAACCACTCTTTATACTATGTCAGCTATGGTTTTTGCTTATCTAAGTTTTCCTTATGGTTTTGTACAGTCATTCAGTAAACTGTGCTTGCATAACATTGAATAGAAATGCTGGTTATTTCATCATATGAAATCTAATGAGAAACACCCAGTGGCCTCTTACTGAATACGAGGTGGAATTTTTACTGTTCAAGCCAGTGCCCGCCTACCCACCCAACTCCTCTGCCCCTAAGCACACACACAAATTAAAGATACAAACGTTTGTTCTTAGGATCAGTTATGTTAAAGGAAATACAAGAAATTCCACCTTAACCGAAGCACTTCTCTTAACACTAAAGAACTGAAAAACCAACGACTCATTGATAAACTGATTAGCTAGTCATGACGTGCTTTTGGTTCCAGTGTTCAGCTCCCACAGAAAAACTGATTTTTTGGCAGCTTTATTCTGGTTCCTAGAAAACGTTAAGTTGAAAAATTCTTTGAATTTCCTAAGGACAATGGAAGATTTTTGTCTTTGCCCTTCTTTTTCTAATGGTCTAATACCTCGCTGTTCTGTTTGTTTTTCATCCGATTTCCGGTTCTGCTCTTCAGCAGCTGTTTTTTCTCTCCCTGCAGGTGACCCTGATCCCAACGCATGACTCGGAAGTGATGAGGGAATGGTACCAGGAGACCCATGAGAAACAGCAGGAGCTCAACATCATGGTTTTAGCAAGCAGCAGTACCGTGGTTATGCAAGACGAGTCCTTCCCTGCATGTAAGATTGAACTGTAACAACCAGACCAGCCGCACCACAGGGTTTGAACTTTGTTTCCAGAAATTCTTCAGTTTGAAACCACCTTTTCTAACAAAAGTCAATTCACCTAAATAAGTCGCTGAACTGTTACCTGCCAAACGCTATACTGTGTCATGGTGATACAAGTCACTAATATTTCTCAGTTTTTGCTGATTGCTAAGGGAAGTAGCAGTCTTCCCACACTAGGGTTCAAGTTACTGCAAAATTACCTACCCCAGTTCATCTCTGCTGAACATTTGGAAACCATGCACTAGCAAACCCAACTGATTTCTGCTAGGTAGAGGCATCTGTCTTAAAGAGAGAAAGAGAGAGAGAGCGCGCACGCACAAAAGAGAGGGAACGCAGAACAGAGAGAGAGAGAGAGAAAATGAGAAAGAGAAAAAGAATGCAAGAGGAGGAGATGTAATGGTAGAGAATGCTGGTGAGATACCAGAGAGAAAGAGAGAGCAGGGTGGGGCAGAGAAGAGAAAATAACCATCAGTTAGATCTGCATTGTCTATTCTGTAGTTTGCACAGGCAAAGTTTGCAACTTGTGTCAGTCTGAGTCATCAAAAACGGTCTTAATTTCCTAAAACAAGTTGGCTGGAAGAAAACGGAAAAGAACAAAACTTGTAATGAGGGCATGTGAGATTTTTCACGCCTTAATTAAATAAGCTCCTTCAGCTTGAAGGCTGCACACTGACAAAACGTAGTGAGTGTAGATTGGACATGCAAGTGGTTTGAACCCCATTCAGAACTCTCAGACTCTTCAAACACACGAGTAGATTGATCTAAGGCATGCTCCCAGCATCTGTGCACCCAGTTAGTCCACTCTGAGTCAATTAACCTGCATGTGGAGACACCCAAGTCCACCCCGATAAACAAGCAAATACCAAAGCAGTTGGGAGTACATACGGTAGACAATTTGCCTTAGGAAGTGACTTGAATGTACAAAGATACTTGATGCACTTATTTTTTAATGTGAGACAGCGAGTTTATAAAACATCCGTGTAGGATTATAGATACTCCAGTTAAAGGAGCATGTGTGTGCGCGTGGGAGGGGTACTAGGAGCTTACCTGATTGGTGCAACAGTCTGATGCTGAGCATTGCGTGTTGAATACCACCTCAGGCCCCTCAGCCAAGCAAGTTGAGCCTTTCACAGCTTCTTTACTACTGCAAGTTCAAGACTGAAACGGCTTCTATGATCAGAACTGGGAAAACAGTGAATCTTAATGGTGGAAGAGGTTCTCAGCAAGTGTACAGTATTTAGCTTCCTTCGTCTTACATTGGCTTTTTTTTTTTTAATTTTCCATTAAGTTCAGCATAATTATGGGAACAAGTGTACAGAAGAATTTTTTTTTTTTAGATATGTGAGAACTTTTCATAGATGAACTTTTTAACAAATGTTTTCATTTACAGGAAAATGCAAAGAAAATTTTCAAGTGACAGTCTTTTTTTTTAGTGTTTCGTAAGACAAAAAAAATGAATAATGTTTTTTGAAGTTCTGGAGAGATTGAAGTCTGATATTGCAGTAATAATATTTATTAAAAGCCCATCGCTACCAGGAATAGTGATACCTCCCACCCCTTGAGTCCCATAACAAAAATCTGAGTATGTGCTATCTTAGAGTGGGGGAGAATGGCTACTTTTCCAGGCCTTTACGAGTACATCACCCAGTGGTATCCTACGTACTTCTTTCAAGATCTTCAACCATGAGGTAAAAGAGCCAAGACAAGTTCAAAGAACCCTAGCAAAAATTTGCTTGGGGATTTTCTTTTTTGGAAAAAAAAAACAAAGAAAAATACGTTGAAAACAAATGAATTCCCAACTCCTACGGTTCATCATGTAGAGTTCAGAGATCATTTCCATCATTGTCATCATTGAACTATGAACCTGGGAAGCCAGATCATGATTAAAACTGACGTTAAGTTTCAAGTTGCAGATCAACGCACCCAGTGTTCAGATGTGTCAAACTTTTCAGTGACAGCTGTGCTGGGCTCTGTCGAGTTGCGTCTCCTGCAGACTCTAAGATCTATGGAGTAGTCAACAATCACCTCGTTTTATTTTCTATGTTAGTTATTTATTTCAGAATTAACATTTTAGTTTATTTTTGTCTGATAAGTGTGTGTTTTGCACTGCTAACTACTATGAGGGTTTAAACAATGCTTCTTCCGGGTCCCTTCACCGAGGACCTAATGCAGTCTACTTAATGCTGTGAATTACATTTTTCAAATGTTTAATTTTTTAAAAAAATTAATATTCTATTTTTTTTTAGGCTTCTCTAGAAATGCAGCTTTTATTTATTACCCTATTTCTTTGAAGTCCTTAAGAACAACGCATTGATTTAGGGTACAAAAAAACGAGCACACGATGGAAAACACATTGTGACAAAAAAGGATTTCAGTGAGTATAAACTCACCTACTTAAAAGGTATTTTAAGAGACAACCTAAGACTCTCAAGGTGATTATTTAATAATTAGTTAAGTTGGTTCACATGATGCATTGGAAGAGAAACAGATTTCCAGCCTTCTTGCCAAATCCAGACCTCTGGTTGATTTTTCTTTGATAGAAGATGGAATTATTTTCCAATTTCCCAAATTAAATTTATTTAACATGTACATTATTTTGCTTTAAGAAAAAAACCAAACATTTTAGGAAAATTATAGCCACTCTTCAATTATAACCATTCTATCCCACTCCTTTTTTTTTTCTTTTCTTTTTTGCTATGGAATTTAATGGAAAAAATATACAAAAGCTGTCACTGGTCAGCTGGCTCTTTTTCCTATGAAATAGATCAGTACCTTTCTCCATCCATTGTTCTCAGTGATGACCACAGAGCCTGAATATAACAGGAACACCAATATTTACATTACAGGTTGCTCCTGTCCTTCCAGACACCTTTCCTACCTGTGTGACTAACCTAATTTTGCTAGTTTCATAAATACACGATTAGTTTAGTTAACAGCCATCACAATGTACCATGTACATTCATGGTGAGAGCTAAAGATTGACACAGACTTCTAGGAGCTTTATTCATACTGATTACTTAATCCAATTGTATAGATTGAATATTTGAGTGAAAGGAATTTACACTCTGTTTAAATGATGGGATTCCATCGAGATAGCACTCATGATCATGAACTTTTTGGTAGTATTCTTAAAATTCTACAGAGACTAAACGTTAGAGATGATCCTCCATTTTCAATTTTAACTAATTCTAGCCCCTTTCTCAAAACCCAATCCCTGTGCATGCTTTCCCAGTCTTGTGGTGGGGCTGGATACAGTGACTGACCCTCCCCTCCCTTCCCAACCCTTAAATGCCATTTTCCATGGTGTTCCAAAAAAAAATGTTTTTTTTTTCTTAACCTTACATATCATAGTGAATGGTTTCCCCAGTGTATATGAATGTTTTAAGTGTCTCCAATAGCTTACACAGTTTAGGAGCTTTCCAGTACTTATTTAATAAGATTTAATCATTTGCTAATGGAAATTTTATCACTTCCCATTTTCCCTGTTACCAAATTTCAGCTCTCAGGAGCTGCTCTACAATTCTAAAATTGCTTTTCTTGCCTCTTTAGTCACCTGTCACAGGAGGTTCTTGCTCAGTAATGACATTGTGAGTTAGATTAATAACTTTTTTTTTGCGCTTCAGATTTAGAAGAAAAGACCCTGTTTCCATCTGAAAGGAACTGTAAGCTTTTATCTTTTAACCAACTGAACAACACACCAAAAGCAGCCTAGGGGGTGAGCATTTCTTTGAAAGCAATTAGGTTATTCACCTGGTATTAAAACTATTTACATGAAAAAAAAATCTGTGACTTTATTAATTTAAAAGGCAGCATCAACAACTGAAAAGGAAGGGAAGAAATAAATAGCTTCTCTGCACTCATTTGGAGCTCCCCAAAAAAGGAGCCATCGAGATGGGGCATCAAGACCGGGGCTGCCCTTTTCAGAACGCCCCTGCGGCACTGAGTCAGGCTTATGGCGCTGCATGCAGCCCTTCTCCTTCCACCCTGGAAGGACATGGTCTTGAGCCTGGCTGAGAAGCACCTCCCACTCCTCTCTCTTGTTCTGAATGGTGTTTGTGTCAGTCTGCAGCTGTGTATGGTATTATGTCTTATAATCCTGCATCACTTCTATCCTATCCAGTCATATCTAATGTAGAAAATTAGTTTCCAGTGAAAGTAATATGTAGTGCTTTTATGATATTTGTGTGCAATATCCCCTCTTCCATTGAGGATATTTGATGTAAAAGAAAAAAAAACACCTCAGTTCCACAATAAAATACAAAAGTGGCAAAAGTTGGTGTGTGTGCTGTGCTGTCTTTTGTCGTGTGTTACTGAGTTGGGTGTGTTGGGGGGCTGGGGCGTGTATGGTGGGTTCATTCACAAGGGGTGATGGATTTTGTTCTTTCCAGAGTGGGCTCCCTGGCTTTTGGTAAACCGCTGAGAGGGCCCTGCTACTATTTCTACAACTGTTGTCTCATTATCCTTTATAGCCAAGCCCTAGAGGACCTTGGGGTCTAAGGACAGAAACCGGAAGATCAGAGAAAGAGTTAAAATTACTGCTTAAAAAGAAAAAGTCAACAGAGCAGTGTATCTGAAGGAGGATATTGGGAGGGTTTCCTACTAAATCACAATATAAACCAAAAACCAGGTTTTAATCTTAGCTCTGCCACACCTGGCTGTGTGACCTCAGTCACTTAATCCATCCGGAACTCCCTTTCTTACCTGTAAAATGAGAGGATTTGACAAGATGGTCAAACTGGATGATCCCTCCTAGGGCTGACTTTCTGGGGCTCTACAAAGTCATCGCACTCGGTCATTATATCCAGTACGTTATCTCCTTTTTGGTTTCTTGCTCAGTTACAGAGTAAGCTCTATATAACATAATATGCTGTGGATTGGATTCACACCTAGGAAATAAAAGTTTTTTAGGAAAAGTGATGATAAATAATAAGAAAAAAAGGAGGAATTCTCCTCAGTCATTCAATGATTATTGTACCTCTACTCTATACCCAGCAGTGGGTAAGACCATGGGGGTTTAAAGGTGAGCAAAACATAAGTCCTGCCCTAACTGAACGCGGTGGCTGGGACTCCCTAAATCCAAGGATGAGTGAAGGTGACCACAGGAAAAGCACCAGAAATGGTGTCTAAACTGAGACCGTGTGTGTGTGGTGTGTGTGCGCCTCAATTCCCGCCACAGAAGACGTGCCCACAGAGTGATCAACAGACCTCCAGTACCTGGTCTTGTCTGTCCTCAGAGATGGTCCTTTGGCCTCAAAAGGCCACTGCAGCCTGTCTGAAGTCATAATGATGTTCCTCTGTTACAAACACTCCTTTTAATCCTACACTGTGCTTCCAAGCCATGGGGCTGGTCGACCGGTCCCATCAGAAGTCACTGTGTACCAGAAGGCATTCTGAAATCCCTCCAGAAATTAAAGGGTTAAGCATGTGAGCACTCAGAGTGGGAAATAATCACCAAGAGATTTTGATTACATCTGTCAGATTAAATTTAAATAAGTTGTTTTCTATTCCACTGCCAAACTACTCAGTTCCAGGAAGTCTTTCTGGCCTGGACACAGGGTGACCACGCATCCTGCTTTGCCCAGGACTGCCCTGGTTTCAGCATGGGAAGTCCTGTGTCCCAGGAGACCCCCTCAGCCCCAGGGAAGCCCCAGAGTTGACCATACCTGAACCCCTCTGTGTGTTTCTATCCCACTCCCTCCGGACCGAGCACGGCGGAGATGGTGACGAGTTCATCTCCTTCCAGCTGGTCCTTTTCTACTTTGAAGGTAGCTTTTCTTCAGTTTCTGTTTTCCTATTTTGCAGGCAAATCAACAAAGTTCTGTTAAGGTACTATGACTACATTTTCTTTCTCTTTATAAATGTATTGCTCATTCTAGATGCTTCTCTGTGTCCCTTCAATGACCTTTCAACACACACTTGACTCATGAATTCTTGGGTCTCTTGCATAATCCTGGATCCCACCACTTCCTCTCTGATCTTATATTGTACGTCTTAGAAATTCACTGGAGCCATACAGGCAGATTGAGTTTTGGTCACAGTCAGTTCCTTTAATATGAGCAGTTCTGGCTAATTCTCTGGGGGTTACTGGCAATGTTTTCACAGATGATGGAACATCATTATGAGGCCACGTTCATGGGGTAATCACCTCTAAAAAGTAGGCACGGTTCTAGTTCATGGATTCGACTATCCCTGACTCAAACCAATAATGCATGTTACTTTAATGCAGTCTCATGGATTTAAATGCTATGTGTCAACTGATGACTTTTACAATTTGTATCTCCAGTCTGTACCTCTTCTCTGATCTCCAGACTCATATATTCAGCTGTCCATTAAAAGCTCCTTTCGGGTGTGCAGTAAGGGACCTTTAAAATATCCGAAATCAAATTTAACATGCCCTCAAATAAATCCCTGGTCTCCCCTGACTGCTTCTCCTTTTAGGCTTTTCCACCTCAGTAAATGGTACACACATCATCCCAGTTGCTCAGGTCAAAAATCTTGGCCCATCAGCAAATCTGCTGGCTCCACCTTCAAGACACACCCAGTCTAACCCCTTCTCCTCACGTGCACTGTTAATACTGTTGTGCAGGCCAGTCATTTCTCCCCTGGATAACTGCAGTAGCCCCCTAACTGGTCTCCTGTTTCCTGTCCTCGCCCTCCAAATATCTGCACATAGCAGCTAGACTAGAATAATCCTCTAAAAATGTTAGGTTACACCATGCCATCCGGTGCTCAAAACCTTCAAATGGGTTCTCATCTCAGAGTAAAAGCCAGCGTCCTTACTAATGGGCTGGCAGTCTTCACCACCTGTCCTTTCCTTTACCCCTCGTCTCCCTGGCCTCAAATCCTGCTGCTCTGCGCCTTGTGCAGTCCGCTCCAGCCACATGGGCCTTCCTCATACATGCTAGGCACAGTTCCCTCCAGGGCCTCAGCACTGGTGTCTTTGTCTGCCACGCTTTTCCCCAGGCGACCGACCCCATGATCCTCAGCCTCGTCCGCGTGGGTCTTTTCTCAAATGTCATCTTCTCAGGAAGGCCTTCCCTCACCGCCCTGTGTTAGGCTGCAACCTCCACCACTTAACCAGAACTCTCTTTCCCTCTTCCTTGCTTTGTCTCTGTATCACATATCACCACGTGACATGTTATATACTTATTACGTGTCTCCTTCCGTAGACTAGAAACACCACGAGGGAAGGGATCTTAGTCTATTTTGTTCCCTTCTGTATCCTCAGTGACTATTTTAACCATTCCTGACACACACTAGATGTTCAATAAATATTTCTTGAATGACTGAACGAATGAATGAACGTACGTAGTCCCAGGTTAGCACAGTGATTATAGGGGCTTGTTGTTTGAAAGGGGCTTTGGAATCAGACAAGCATGGGTTCAAGCACTGTCCTTGCCACTTATTGTGTGGCCCTAGGCAATTCACATAAGTCTCAGTTTTCTCCTCTGCAAAATGAGGGTAATAATCCCTGCCCTGAAGGGTTGCGGTAAGGATTAGAGAGGATTTATTTAATTAGGATTAAATTACGTAGGAATGGGCATTCACAAAGAGCAGTTGTTAAATATAATTTGTGTAATCAAGATAGGTACATGATTGCTTGTGAACCAGATCCGGGAAAACGCTGACACCCAACAGTGGCCCAGCAGACTGTCACTGGAGGAAACTTAGCGGGCATTCTTGCAGAGTGTATTCCAGATACTATCTTAGGCATATTAACCTCGGCATTTTAAGAATTAAAATGTTGAACTCTGTAGAGATGAAGCATCATGGAAACCAAAAGGGCAAGCAAATTCTCTTACCACTGGGTATATCAGAGGATATAATGTCCCTTTTATAAATCCTTTATAAACCTTCCCCAAAGTCCTTGATCTAGCATTTAAAGCCCATAATGGAACTTATTTTCAGACACTTCTTTTTTAAAGAACAAACCATTTTCTGAACATGTCCAGCTCAGATCTGGAATCATCACATTCATGTATAATAAACACAAAACCTAAGTGTCACTCACTGTTTTGTTTTAAACAAAGATCCTGGTGGTAACTGCCACACTCTCAGAGGCGTTGCCACCATCCTTTGTTTGGACTTCCTTGTTACCATACATCCTCATGGCAGCATGCAATGTCAGTGAAAAGGCCAAATCAATGAGGAAAGAAAAGGTTATTTTCAAGTGAAGAAGTTATTTAGAATAAAAGGCAACTTTCTGACATAACTATGTTTGTTAAAAAGTACTCCTTTCCCTGATTCACTAAAGCCAAAACTTCATCCCTTCCTCAGCCACACGACTGGGTGCAATGGTGTCGGGTTCCGCTGACTCAGGGGAGGAAGCAGCTTCATTGTGGAACTCAAGACTCCTGGTTCCAGCTACATACCCCCAGGTAGCAAACCATATATATCACAGACAGCCTACGGACTGGGAGAAACTATTTGCAAATGATGCGACCGACAAGGGATTAATTTCCAAAATATACAAACAGCTCACACGATTCAATAACAAAAAAACAAACAACCCAATCAAAAAATGGGCAGAAGATCTAAATAGACATTTCCCCAAACAAGACATACAGATGGCCAAGAAGCACATAAAAAGATGCTCAACATCGCTAATTATTATAGAAATGCAAATCAAAACTACAATGAGGTATCACCTCACACCAGTCAGAATGGCCATCATCAAAAAGTCTGCAAACAATAAATGCTGGAGAGGGTGTGAAGAAAAGGAAACACTCTTGCACTGTTGGTGGGAATGTAAATTGGTGCAGCCACCATGGAGAACAGTATGGAGGTTCCTTAAAAAACAAAAGTAGAGTTACCATATGATCCAGCAATCCCACTCCTAGGCATATATCTGGAAAAACTCAAATTCGAAAAGATACATGTACCCCAGTGTTCACAGCAGCACTATTTACAACAGACAAGACATGGAAGCAACCTAAGTGTCCACTGACAGATGAATGGATAAAGATGTGTACACACACACACACAATGGAATACTACTCAGCCATAAAAAAGAATGAAATAATGCCATTTGCAGCAACATGGATGGACCTAGAGATTATCATACTAAGTAGAATAAGTCAGACAGAGAAAGACAAATATGATATCACTTATATGTGGAATCTAAAATATGATACAAATGGACTTGTTTACAAAACAGAAACAGACTCACAGACATAGGAAACAAACTAATGGTTACCAAAGGGGAAAAGGGACGGGGGGGTAAAGTAGGAGTTCGGGATTAGCAGATACAAACTACTACATATAAAACAGATAAACAAAGTCCCATTGTATAGTACAGGGAACAGTATTCAATATCTTGTAATAAACTATAATGGAAAAATATATAGATATCTGAATCACTTTGCTGTACACCAGAAACTAACACAACATTGTAAATTAACTATACTTCAATTAAAAAAAAGAAAAAAATCATATAAATCACCATTTATCCTTTTCCATATGGACTTTTCTGAGGAAGGATAATGGCCCACCCTCTATCACTGCATATTTTATACTCATATACAGTTAGACAAGAAACAACTAATGTACATCACTGCAAAAATTCCTGTGGCTGCCTGGCTCGTATACCCTAGACGAGGGTTTGTAAGCTTGGCACCACTGACATTTTGGACCAGATAGTTCTTTGTTATGAGGGCTGCCCTATGCACTGTAAGAGGTTTAGCAGCATCCCTGGACTCACTAATATGTTATTTCATTGAGTGAAAAAACGACTTTGATAAACCAGTTTTCAAGGCCTCTATTTGTAAAATGGACAAATTTCCCACACACATATCTGATGTCCACAGCCAGCTAGAAGGTATGAAAACAAAAGGCAAAGTTTGGTGCCAACGCAACACAGCCCCAAGAAGAGGAGAGCAAGGTATGTGTACCTCGTAATTGTTTTTTCTTCTTCCACTGCTCTGCCTTTTTCTTCTATTTCTTCTTCCTTTTTTGGTGGGGGAGCGGGGGACGCACAGGGTGAGTGTGGGTTCATTCCAGTGCCACTTAATTTCTCTTGAACACCTACTTTACACGACTCCATGGGGAAGAAGAGGACCATCTCTACCCCAAGACAGCCTGAGGCAGACCTATGTGACTAACTAAAGCACAAAGCAGGTGATGATGCTTTCCCTTCATTAGAGCTTTCCCATCTCTGGGCTTGAAGTGCTCTTGCTGTGAACACCCATATCACTTTGTGTCTCTAATGATACTTTTTGGTTTATCAAGGGCAGGGCTTTTTCAACCACTCCATTATTATATCAAGAGGAAGGTTCAAGATACATCAAAAGGCGCCTTTTGCTCAGTAAATTAACCATCATGCATGAAGCATGATAGGTGCATATGTGCCTGCCCCCTCTCTCTCCCTAGAATATAAGTTATTTGAGGGTAGGGTCTATCGTGTACTCATCTGTGTAAACTCAACAGTTCTTAGTACAGTGCCCAGCATACAGTATGTGCCACACAGAGGCCTGTGAGCGCAGGAGAGCGGCGCCAGAACAGAGAGTCTGTGTGCTGTAGTCACCAAGCTTCTAAGGGAGTGATCAGTGCTGCTGAACAGAGCGGAGGGGAAAGAATCATTGCAGTTGGTATGCAGCAGAGTGAAAGCCAAATTCTCAGGGTCTAATGAACCAGCAACGAACCAGTAAGTGGAGATACCCTTTTAAGAAGTTTGGAGACAAAAGGAAGGAGGGACAGGGTAGGAGCTTGACTGATGGCAGGATAAAGGCTTTTTTGTTTCTAAAAGGGAAGGAAGTCTTGAATAAGATTGCAGGCTTGGAAGAAGAAATCTGTAGAGACGATGCAAGATGGAAAGAGAAGATGGCTCTGGAACAGGCAGGCAGGTAAGGAATCAGGTCACAAGTGAAGAGCCTAACCTTGGAAAGGAGGGCGGGGACACCTATCACTTTGAAGTAGAAGGGATGATGGAGAGAACAGGAAAGGAGAGAGCTGTTAAGGCAGAAACAAGGGAGACTGAGGTTGTATCATGTGGCCTAAATTTTCTTGATAAAGCAGGAGGCAGGAACATCTGCTCACAGTTCTGGTGGGGCAAGGGTCTAGGGCTTAAGCAGACCCAATAGAGAAGCTATTGAGGTAAAAATGAGAGTCAGTAAGAGAAATGAAAGAACTAAGTTGAAGAGGACAGCTGTAAATCTGTAGAGGAATCAGCCTGACATTACAACTTTGTACGTCAAACTTAGTGGGTCAGAAGCAAGGAGACAGAGAACAAGTGGCGGTGTGTTTGTCTCCTAGGGCTGCTGTAACAAAGTACCAAAAACTGAGTGGCTTAAAAAAGCAGAACTGGAGGCTAGAAGTTCAAAATCAAGCTGTCAGCAGGGTCACACTCTCTTTGGTGGCTCCAGGAGACAATCCTTCCTTGTCTCTTCTGGCTTCTGCTGTTGGCTTGCAATCCTTGGCTTGTGGATGCACCACTCCATTCAGGTAGCCATCTTCTGCCCATGTGTCTTCACCTTGTCTTCCTTCCGTATCTATCTTTTGTCCAAATTTCTCCTTTTTATAATTTGATTTTAATTTGATTATCTTTGTAAAGACCTTATTTCCAGCTAAGGTCAGATTCTAAGGCATTGGGGTCAGGGCTTCAACATATTTTTTCCTTGGTGGTGGTGGGTGGACACCATTCAACCCATAACAGGTGGCTCCAAGGATACAGGTCTGTGGACGGCAAGTGGGCCTGGATAAAGGGAATGAGAAGAAATTAGAGATGCATCAGTGGGATGGCCAACCATGGGGCCCAGACTGGAAGGCAGGCAAGCAGGGTCTGAATTCTGGAGATTGAGGATTTGAGTGACAGGGTTAAGGCTAAGGGTTTGCAGGCAGAAAGTACAGGGAAGAGCTGGTTCAGCAGGAGTCACATGATGAGAGAAAGGGAAGACTGGGAGAATGCGACTTCAGGCTGTAAGAGCTTGGATTAGTGATACGAGACTGGAGGTCTGGCTGTGACTATGGCAGGTCAGCTAGAGGGAAGGTCATCTGTTACAGTTCAGGTCATCCCCAGAGGCCAGGGTACTGACAGCAGTTTCTCCATCCACGTGGAAGAAATACAGACGGTGATATTGGTGAAAAGACCAAGGACAACTGTGGTCAGCTCTCACCATCTAGGAGGGTGGTAGGGTATCCTATAGCTCAGGGGAGGAGAGCCTGGGGAAAGGGGAGTAGATGGTGGGGAAAGACTCTCGAGAGTTCCTGAGAGAGATGCGGGCACATGTGTGGAAGAAGTCCGGGCGTGGAGAGCTTGGAAACTCCTGCTGGGCAGCAGCACAGTGAAGTGGTCTCTTGAAGCCTGGAAGTAAAGTGCCACAGGCACAGACAAGGAGGAAAATGCAGGCGAAACTATGAGCTGAAATATCAACCAGATGCTTCATGTGTGATGGTTGTTAATTTACTGAGCAAAAGGCGTCTTTTGATGTATCTTGAACCTGCCTCTTGGTATAAGGGCTGAAAAAGTCCTGCCCTTGATAAACCAAAATGTCAGAACCAACTTTTGGTCATAACCCTCTTCCTAAGTAAGACTCAGGCCCTGTGTTGGATACGGACTGCAGGTATGTACGGAGGGAACATGCAGGGTGAGAAGCAGTGGGAGCCTGACCCCACGTAAGTTACTTAGTTTCAGTTTCCTTATTCAAAAATAGGGTAATAGCAGCTCACTCATAGGGCTGCTGGAGCTCAGCGAGTCCTGAACACAAGTTAGTGGTTGTGGTGATTATTACTATTATTACACATGCCACAGTCTACTGGAGAAGGAGGGTTGAAAATATGTTGCTCAAAATCATAGTGACTATAATGACAATGAAACTCCCTACTCCTCCCTCCCCTCCCCCAAAGACGAAGAATACACCAAACGATCCTAGAACATTTATTTCCACAGGTTCTTGATACAGTCCTGCATAAAAGTACACCACTACACATGAGGGCAAAATTACACAGCAAGCAAGAGCGGCCACTGACCCCTTCCACAGAGAAACCCCAGAGAGAAAATTTCCACCTCCTGGCAGTTTTACAATCATTCATGTCTTCTATGCACTGCAAGCCCCAACCCATCTCTCATTTTCTCCAATTTCTAACTGAAACTTGTGTTCACAAATTGTATGTGTGTTCATGTGTGTACACAGAAGGCTCACTTTACCTACTTGATGAGGGGCTGAGACAATGCTTTGTAAGAAAGTTACCGCAACATGATGGGGAGTCAAGCCACGGAAGCTTCAGAGCTAGGGCTAGCTCTCTCCTCAAAAGCCCTCACATGCTAAAAATGCCACTGGGGGTCCCTGAAATTTGAGAGCCAGTAGGTCTTGTGTTTGCTCCTGTACTGAACTTCTCCCAGTTCAGGTCTGGGAGGGGAAAGTGGGGATGTGCGGGCATCCCATACCCAGCTCAGGCTGAGAGCTTGCACGCGAGAGGAGACTAGGGGACAAGGTCTCAGGACCTGCAGGTGGCCTCGGCTGGGGACACAGAGACCATTCAAAAGCTTGTGCTTGAGACCAGATTCTTCAGTCACGGCTTCTCCCACCACCATCGCTAGGTATCAGGGATTTTCAGTCTTCAAAATTGATCCCTGTCCCCCAAGAATTCCACTATAAGCGTCGAGAGCCCTTATTTAAGGTATTTAGCTAGTGGCTTCAGTCTGACCATTTGCCACTTTCATGGTTCCAGCCTTCTTGGCATCCGGGTGGGTGGTCACGTGGCTTGACATGTGAACAGCGTGGCTTCTGTACCTTAGGGGGTCTGCTTTAAGAACAGGAGAAGGTGGATGCAGGACACTGAGGCTGCCCTCATGGTCACTGTGGATCCTGAGATGGGCTCTTGTGAAGTTCCTGTGGCCCCTAATTAGGCAGATGCCTCTGCTGCTCTTCGAGCCTCCTGCGCTTGCTTGGCCCTCTCCCTCTGCTCCTTTTCCCTCTGAATCAAATGTACCCAATCCAGATGCCACTGCTGCAGCTTCTGCTCATAGGCAGCGATGTCTTCTGCTTCACAGGTAGGGAGCTGTTCCTTGACAAGCTGGGTGGTCAGGGTCAGAAGGCTTTCTGACTCAACTTTGCCCAGAGCCTGTAGCTTAGAATGTAAGGCCTATTGGAAACAAAGGAAAAAAAAAAAAAGAAAAAAAAAAAAGATGTGGGAGGGGCAGGTAGGTAAAGAATACAAAGAGGAAAAGAGAAGAGGTTAAGTCACTTACAAAATCTCCACACATTCTGCTCACAGGAGAAGGTACTTTATTGGGAGCCTGTCATGCTGCCTTTCATCCAGGCACTGTTAGCTTTTGCTGTTTTTTTTTTAATTTCAGCCCAGCAATTCTGCTAAGATGCACCACATGTCATTTCTTCCCCTTCACTCACAAACGGTAAATGGAACTCCATATGCTGTGACTCCCTGTGTAATTTCTTGTTTTAGACCACAAACACTGCACAAGAAAAGAAACCTTCATTTCCACTCTGACCTGCACCAAACCAAGCAGCAAACTCCAAGAACAAAGAACCCTAAGATGGAAACAAAATGGCAGAAGCAGCTGATAAAATGGAGCAAGTTCATCCATAGCTTTTCCTGTAGAATTACTGGGATAAATGTTTGCCTAACCAGTATTCCTTTCAACAGATGGAATTCATGTCAACGCTTTCTTACTAACGGCATGCTAAACAGCTCCCATGAGTGCCTGCGCTATTATAAGCCTCCACGTGCTGTGCTTCACTGCAGGTCAGCCTTGACAGCCTGACTACTTATGGCTCCATTTGAAACGGCAGCTCGATTTGGTCAGTATTGTATTTCTGGAGAAGTAAAGTACTAAAAACACTAATCTACTTAAGTGCTTCAAGATGTAGATCATCAGAGACCCACTTATGGCCCCAGACTTAGCATATATGACACACCCCATGTTCCACAAAACAAGTGCAGTTTACTGGCATAGGTGATGAGGCCTGCTCTAACAGCAGGGGCTGGAAGGTGGGAAGGATCCACGGGCTTCAAGGAGTGGCCAGACGTCTGGTGTGACAGGTCAGCCACAAAAATGAGCCCCCAAAGAGATTACCTGGGACTAACAAAAATCAGGCACCAGGAAGAAAAAGAAGCGTAAAATGAGAATTCATTCTTTCTGATGTCACTTCCCACCTGGTTTGAGGCCAAGGAGACAGCTTGGGACACCAGAATAAGGACTCAACTCTGAGTCAGCAAATCCAAAGTGTTCAAATTTGTGTTCAAATCCAAAGTCAGTCACTTATGGACTAGGTTCCCTCAACCTTAGTGTCATGTAACACAGGAAGAGCAGTATCTACCACCCAGGTAAGGGTAAAGGAAACGCAGTAGTGCCTAACACACAACTAGCAGTCAGGAAATATTGGTCTTTTTTTGTGTGAATTTAAAAAAAAAATGCACTGTGGAAGAGTGAGGGCTGAGAATTCAAGGCTGGCACAGATTTCTATTCTCCGAGATTAAATATATAAGCAATAAGAAAAAGGTGGTAACTTTTAAGAGTTGTGGGGCAGCCTTGGTCAATAAGAACATGGTAAATGATAATCTATGGGGCTAAGCAGATTTTTTGCTTTTTAGCTTTTCTAAATCTGCAAAGTTAAGAGGAAAGAACAGGTATGTAAATTCTTAACCTAGCTGCTAATTCTCCATGTACCCTGAAAACATCGATTAACCTTCCTTTTTCAGTTTCTAAATTATAAAAAGGGGAAGTTGAGCAATTACCTTATAGAAGTACCGGGAAAAACAGCTACTAAAGGTATTAGGATCCTCCTTAGAACAAGGGGAAATAGATTTCCCACAGCTGGTTCAATATAATTACTGCAAAGATTTCAATGTAATACTCTGGCAAAGTATACATCCCTCTGCACCAAAAGGACACAATGGGTCAGCTGGGAGGGATGGGAACGTTTTCTGCTTCACACAATGAATTCTCCTTCAGGCAGCAATTTTTTTTTTCCCCCCCGCTTTGTGCTAAATAGATGAGAAACACAGCAAGGAAGAGGCCAAGGGCTTACAATCTGAACGTGGCTCTTCCTCCCTGACTCTGATCACAGAGCATTTTGGGACGTAGAGTTGAAAGCTACCAAAGGCAGTTTGAGTGCTCAGGGCTGTCCTGAAACCTGTAGAAACCTGTTTACACCATCCATGTAGTCCAGAGAGCATTTCCAATGGCCCTAGTGCACACCACAAAGCTGAGCAAGAGAAGATGCCTGCATTTCATCTTCATCATATTCAAATGAGGCTCTGTGATTTCTACCTGGGTTTCTGGTGATCAAGAAGCTTCAATGTAATATGGAGAAATGACCAGATCCTCTTCACCCAGGGCTGAAGTCAGGTGCTTGCTATGAGAAGGCAAACTGTTACCCACCCATCAGGCAGACGTCAGGGATGAGTAGCGGATAATGACATGCTGCCTCAGGAAAACTGTGACCCATTCGCTCAAGTATGAAAAGGAGCATAAAAATTCCATTTGTTTCTTTTAAGACCACTTCCTGTGTGAAGCAATAACAATGTGATTTTTTTTTTTTTTTTTTTTTCTGTATGCGGGCCTCTCATTGTTGTGGCCTCTCCCGTTGCGGAGCACAGGCTTCGGACGCACAGGCTCAGCGGCCATGGTTCACGGGCCCAGCCACTCCACGGCATGTGGGATCTTCCCGGACTGGGGAACGAACCGGTGTCCCCTGCATCGGCAGGCGGACTCTCAACCACTGCGCCACCAGGGAAGCCCAACAATGTGATTTTTGATGTCAGTTTTTAATGCCCTTGTGTGTGACATTGATGCATGAAAGGACTGCTGGTCTATCACCATGGCAGAGAAGCTGAGAGGGACTCAATTCTGCTACAACTCACCTCAAATCGTTCCAGGTAACGGGGAAGCTTGGACTGTTCAGTTTCTTCCACATCCAGCTGCTCCACCAGTTCTTCTGACCTCTGGGTCTTCTCACCTTCTTGGGGCTGGTCCTCTGAAGACCCCTGGGCCGGAGCGGTCACAGCCGCCTTCAGCGCTCTGTCCAGCACATCGAGCTGCAGAGCAGAAAGGGGGGCAGAGATTAAACATCCTATGGCCCTGAAAGCACTGGGAAAGGAAGCTGGAGAAGGGAAAGGAAGGGAAACCTGGGATCTAAAATATTGCGAGAAGAGTTCTCTTATCAAATTATAGGGAACAGAAATGGTTATATAATTTTACACTAGAAACACCCTGTCCCATGGCATGAACACTTAGTACAAAACAAATGGAACAATAAGCAAGCTCAGAATTATCTGTATAAGTGAATCAACACAGCAGCTTTTGGTTTCACTTTTAATCACCCAGGTAAGAATTCAAGAATCATGCTTGATGGGTACTGAAGTACCACCCCTTCCATGTTTTTCTGCCTCAATTGCTTTGGAATTGGGAGAAAGGGAAAGAAAAACCACTACAGACCAGAACCAAAATGGGCCACTTTGAATGCACAGTAAAACCTCTGAATCTAGGCAGGGACCTTCTTCAGAGAAAAATTTTAGCTCATAGGGTATCCAGAGATTAGGGATCAGTCAATCTATATAAGCTGCTGACAAAGACCAGATAGGCATACATGAAATTTATTGTAACAGGTGATTTCTATGGCTTAGAAAGTAAATAAACTATAAAACGGAAGGTTTCTTTTTGTTTTGACCCCTCTCCCCTACCACTTTCATTTTGGGGCAACCTCCCTCGACCCTCAAAGGGCCTAATCATCAGAGATGGGACAGAAACAACCTCAAGGCCAGCATTAGCACCTGCATGGATAACGATTAATTCTGTCCATGTCACTTCAGAACAAAAATCCAGAAAATACTCCAAGGCTTTTGAATGCCACTAATACATTATACCCAAATGTGTATGTGGGATATACATACATATACATATACACATACATATATGTGACACATATCCCACTCTTGCTGACATCTGAATCACATTCCTATGAAGTCAGAACACAAACAACGCAAATCTGTCTCCAACTGGAAGGAGTATTTCCCTGGCAAAGCATTTATGTATAATTTTGTGTTTTCAATCACCAGCACTGACTACAGCAGGGTTAAAACATGAAAATGTATTTAGAAATGTGTATACTTGGTAAATGTCGGCAGAGAACATAAGGCCTCACTAGACACCAGTATAAGGAGCCAGTATAGGGACCAGACTTGTGCATCCTGTGACTGCGCAGAAGCCATGAGGTGAGTCCTAGTGATCAGCATCAAGGCAAAACAAATAAGCAGCTGCTCAAAGTTAACTTTTACACCCTGTTAATGAAACAACTGATGTCCTTCTATGCCTCACTCTGGCTACAACAGCTGCTTGGGCAGGAGCGAACACTGCTGGCTCCCTATCGGGTGTAAGCTCGTCGCGTGCTTTCCTGTAGCCTGAGCTCACTCTAGTAACTTCGTAGTGTCAAGAGCCCAAGGTGACCAAGAGGGATGAGCTTTGAGGCTGGTGGGAGGACAGTGTCCTAGTCCAGGCAAAGTGAACGCCTTAGAACTATGAAAGGAACATTTGGTCCAGATCTCCTCAGCATCATGCATTCACCACAGAATAGTTTAATGGAAGGAAAGAAAGACAGTGCCATCTCTAGTCCCTAGACTCATTTCTTGAGAGCTTGTATGATGGAAAAAACTGACAGGTAGTTAGGCTCCGGGGACTAAATGAGGAGACAGAAATGCCAAAAATTAAAGATGAAATCTTAACCTCTCAAGCTCCTACTGAGATTTTACTTTAGGGGTCGGGCGGAATTAAACAGTATTTTACAGAATTCAGTTTGAATTTTAGGGAAGGGGAATGGTCTTCCTCCCAGATAGTGAACTATAAAATCAACATCAATCTTATTTTCTAGTGCTTTTTGTCAGTAACATTGAGAATGTTTGTGGTTTTTCACTCCTTTTCACCTGAATAAGTACATGGTTCTATAGAGATAAAGAAAGTGGGGCATGGGGGAGACAAGGAAAACAAATCCAAAGCTTGACTTATGAGTAACAGGAGATGGTAAATCCCACCGAATTAGAGACAGGGAACTTACCGCTTCTCTACACAGCTTTCCGTCTTCTGGGGAAGAGGCCACCTTCTCCATTACTTGAAGGGCTCTGTTGAGGTACCCTGGCTGCCACAGCAGGGGCATGTTATGGTACACAGCCCGCAGCCCTTGCTGCAATTCCACCTTCCCTGTGGCCAAAAAGAACAATGAAGAAGGCTCAGCTGTGGCTTCCCACTATGTCTGAGATGGAGGACTTGAAGGCACAAGTGAATACTTACCTGGCAGCTCTAGAAATAGAGAAGGATCGTTTCAAACCTATACCAAGAGCCTCATCCCACCCAGTGAATGGGGACACTTTGGATGTATGATGAAAAATGTAAAATTCTATGTATACACCTTTCAGTATAAAGTCATATGAACTTATTTTTCCTCTTTTTCATTTGGACTACTGGAGATTATCTCATGAGGATATATGAATCAAAGGGTTGAGGGAAATTTACAGACGTTGCTATTTATTTTTTATTTATTTATTTTAATTTGGCTATGCCGGGTCTTAGTTGTGGCACGTGGGATCTTTAGTTGCGGCATGCGGACTTCTTAGTTGAGGCATGCATGTGGGATCTAGTTCCCTGACCAGCGATCGAACCCAGGCCCCTTGCATTGGGAGTGTGGAGTCTTACCCACTGGACCACCAGGGAAGTCCCTACAGAGGTTGTTATATCTGCCTCTAAGTGGAACTACCCTGACAAAACAAGTCAAACAACTGAAATACTAGTTTTGTTTCAAGAACAAAATATTCCTCTGAAAAAGAAATTCCACAACTTTTTTACAGTGGAAATCTTGTCAATGTCTGACAACTTCCCCTGCCAGGAAATGTTTGACATTTTTCAAAATGCTCCAAAACACCCCATGAAACACTATGAAAAAAAAAAAAATCTCACTTTGCTCTCCTTTCCTTTATTTGAGGTTCATCAGTACTTAAATCGTATAGTCCTCATTCATCCTTTTGGGTCTCAGGACATGAATGTTTCTCTTGGTACCTCAAACAATCACAACTGGAGCTTAAAACATGGCTGGCAGCAAGGCCCCCGAGTGAGGACAGGGGCTGTCTCTGGACTCCTGGGGAACAGAAACTTCTGCACTAATGACCAAAGTCACCTTGAGCTGCCAGGTCTTAAATCTACCTTCACTTATCTTTCCCGGGAAGGAGGATTTGGGAAAGCTGTAGTGGAACATAAATAGACAAAGCTCATCAGGTGACAGCTAATTTTAGATCTGTAAGATGCTTGGGGCTGGCTGCAGTCACGTTCTGGGAAGCTGCTTCTGTCAGAGGTGAATGAGGCTGCGCAGCACAGGACACAGTGAGAGCAAAGGGCTTTGGATCTGATGCTCCCAGACCCAAAACACCCGGGCCTCTGCTTAGCAACAGGAACAACAAAGTACATTTTCTTAGCCTTGACAACTTCCCGGCCAATTCATGCAGTGTAACAATCCTGAGTGCTCATCTGAAGGCAAAGGCCAAAAACGTGTAAATCAATATCAAAAGTAGATGGTAAGTAAAGAGAAAATGATTTTTTAAAAGAGTGGTCAACTCTTTTGTTAGTCTGATCACCAGCCTGATGAACTCCTCTCTCTGAGTCAGTTTCTATCAGAATCAGCATCTGAGAATGCCACACTACATTTTATTGGTGAAGATCAACTCCAAAAGCAGTCAAACTGCTATAACTTAGGTGATTTGCAGAAAACAAAGGTAAGCAGACACAATGTATGATCAGAAGGGACTTTCTCAAATGCCTACCTACTTAGGAGAGAGACTGCAAGGATAATGAAATAACATGCATTTAATAAACCTGTGTAAGTCGGGACACATTTTATGCACATTTAGGGTGGATGTTATTTGCCCAGATTCCACACAACCCAAGTGCCGAGGCTGCTCCTCAGAAGGCTTTGCCCTCCTGACTGTCTGATTCTCATGCAAGCCGGGGTCTAAAGCAGAGCTAGCTGTCCTGTGTGTGGCACAGCCACATTGCACCAGTGAGCCCCTCTCTGCTTTCCCAAGTGCTGCTGGATGTGCTCTCTGAGTTTCTCTTCCCTCACACCTGAAAACAATACCAAGGATATGTGTTCAACTCCAACTCTTAATTTCTTTCCTCCTGGACTTTAAGTTTAAGAGACAGAAATATCTTTGTTAATAATGGGAAAGATCCTACTGGCCAGTTCTCCCAAAAGAGGGTCAGAACTTTCCTTTCTTTATCCCTTCCTCACACTGATCACCACTAAAATAATCGAGAGCCATCAGAACTAATTCTCACCTTGCCAGGGGTGGGAGGTTTTAGAACCCGCTTTATTGTCTTAGGTCATAACTGTAAGGCCATCAAAGTCTAGTTTTACGTCTAAAAATGAAAGCTGTATTGGAATTTCACTCGCAAATTTAAATCAAATTATAACTTTATTATGAAGTAAAAGAATGCATCAGTTCTATCCATGAAGAACAATGTTTGTAAGGACCTCCAGCTTACCAAGAAGCGCATAGCCGTACAACTGGGAACTCAACCCCACCGAATTCTTCTGCTTTAGGCCTGGGAGTAACAGGGATGCACCAAAGTTCCTCTCCTCTTCCCACTGCAATAGAATATACCAGATCACGGTGCAGCCAAGCAATGCATAAATGCATTTTGTACGCAAAAATGTGATTTTTAATGACACAGAGGAAAAAAGAACATGTTATAACATTAAGTAAAAGGAGCAAAATAACAAAACTAAAGGTACATTATAATTCTAATTTTGGAAAGAAAAGATATTTATGTTTAATGAAAAATACAGAATAGAAATGCCCAATATGTTAACAGATTTCTGGGCAGTGAAATTACAAGCAATTTTGGTTTTCTTCTTTGTACTTTTCATTACTTTCCAAATTTGGGGCAGTGAGTAAGAGTTCCTTTTACGATCAGAAAAGCAAAACAAAATAAAAATAAAGCGTACACTCTGGACCAGCACTGCCTCGAGACAATCAACAAAGATTACCCATGCTGTTAGCCCTGTACTCACACTGCTATGAAATGACAGAGCAAGCTTTTTGAATTTTAAACAATTCAGCAATAAGACTCCTTCTACTTCACAGTGTCCAAATAAATATAACTATTAGGCTGCCTTTAGATAGATTTACGCCTGTCAAAAATCAATTAGGCAATCAGAAACACTTGGCAATCATTTCTTTCAACCCAGGGTGCAAAATTACACTTCAATAAAATTGAAGCCTTATGAGACACGGGAAAAGAAGGGGCAAAGTACAAGCATTGCTAAGGCTGCTGCAGACTAGCAACAGCAGGGACGGGGGACTCACTGTAAAGGCAGGCCTGAGGAGAGCCTTGGCAACTCCCCAGACGAGGGCTGTGATCTTCTCGGTGCGGGTGCAGTAGGAGCACACAGCGGCCTGAGCCTTTGTTCCAGCTTGGAAATACAGAACGCAAAGCTCAGGTGGCCCTGCGCTGGTCAGAGAATGAACAAAGTGTGCAAGCTACAACTGCAGCCAGGTATATAAGTGGGGTACCCCAGGTGTTAAGGGGCACCCAAACCTCTTTATTGGGAATGACCTTCGTGCAATGCAAGTGCAATTTCTTAAGGTTTTTCTAAACCTTTGAAACAAGCAAAGACCTTGGGAGGAAAGCAAAGCCTCCTCAGGGGCTTCTGCAGCACACATAAGCAAGACAGTTGGTAATGAAGGACCAGGTCATTTCACTTGCGAAAGCAAATCCCTTGGAGGTTTGATGTTCCCCCACAAAAACTGCATGAAAAGGGGCCCAGGGAAAAATTAAGAAGGAGGCTTAGAAGCATTTTTTCTTTTCTTTAGGGAAAAACATGACCTATAGTATCAGGATGCAACAGGGGCTAAAAGCCAAATGAGCAGCATCCTTGCCGTGCTAGAACTGAGCAGGGGTGGTGATGGTGCTGCAATGGTGATTCTTCCAAAAGCACTTTTACAAAGATGAATGAAAGCACATGGATGTGTTAGAGATTTTTTGGATGATTGGGAAAAATACAACCACTGCTGCTTAGATGAAAGGCTAGTTATGTGTTAACATAAAATATCAGGTCTCTTCCAAGCCTTTACCTTCTACTCTATGTACTATTATGGACTAAATCAGGAGCTATTTTACCAACGTCCTCAAGGTTTTCTCATTTCATGCTTCAGCTTCTCCCATTAATACAAAGCAAACCCTCCTTCTCTCCTTCCTCCCTCCACTCCCCTTCACAGCCAGACATCTCAAAACACCGCTGATGCTCACTGTCTCCTTTCTGCACCTCGGACTCACTCCACAATCCACTCCAATTTGGTTTCCTGCTCCATTACTCTATGGCTCTCACACCACTAAGTTCAACGCATTTCATAAAAGTCCTCGTCTCACCTACCCTCTGAGGAGCGTTCTACATGCAGACCACCTCCTCCCACGGTGTTTGTTCCAACACATTCCTGACTCTCCTTTTGGCCTGTGGCTCGTCTGCAGACACTTACACATGGATTTGTAAATTACATCTCCAGTCCAGATTTTTCCATTAAGATGCCAATTTCCCTTGTGAAATCTCTTGACTGTCTCAAAGGTATCTCAAAATGCAACATATTCAGAGCCAAATTAATGATCTTCCTCATCAAAAGAAGTCTTTGCAAACACATGGTGACCCTTTTGTCCAGATACACCAGGCAGAAACTGAGGAGGTCAGACTTCACCCCCACCTCCCTGCCTCCACATCTACTTCCTTCCTCATCATGCTCTTTGCCTCCTAGATACGGTCATCGGCTACTTTGTAACTCCACCACATTCTGGTCCCCACACTACCATTACTCTTACTCAGACGACCATGATAGTCTCCTACGTGCTCTGACCATAACCACCCTGGCCCTGATCTAACCTCCTACCCATGTTACAGCCCAGATACACAAATCTGATCATGCCACGCCTTCTGCTTAAAACTTCTCAGTGGCTTCTCACTATTTTTAGAATGTAGATGAAACAGCTTAGCATGACCTACCTTCTGCAATCTCATCTCACCCTACAATTCTCTCTGTGGCAGCTACACTATCTTCCTAGCTTCTGCCAGCCCCTTTCTGCTCAGCATGTTCTTTCTGCCACAGGACTTTTGCACATGTCATTTTCTCTTTTTGGATTGTTCTTCCTCTCTTCAGTCTGTTAATTCCTATTCATGCTTCAAATATTAACTCAGGAAATATTTCCTTAAGGAAGAAGGCTTTCCTAACAAGTTTAAAATACAAACAAAAACTCACTACCATACAGGCTTTTCATAGAAGACGTCTTTGTAGTGATCATTATAGTCATCATTTTATATTCGTGTGTTTGTTTTAAATGCCTATATTCATCTTAGATTGTAAGAAGGAAATTTTTGCTCACCACTGTATAAGGAGCACTTGAAATGTATGGAATGTAGTAGTTGCTCAATATATATTTAATGAACTAGTGAATGTGAGGTGTGCCATAGGCTATGACATTCATCTTACAAAAACAAAACACACAATAAATTTTTTTAGAATGGGGGCTAGACTAAATGAGCTTTTCAGTTCCTACCCAAAGTAGTAGTTTTTGGTGTTACATGTGAGGTTAAGGGCAGACTGTAGGGCCAGGCTGCTTGGCTTCATCACCTACTAGCTGCGTGGCTATTATGTAACATCTCTGTGCCCCAGTCTTCTCATCTGCATGGAGTTGTGAGGATTAAATGAATTAATAAATCTAAAACACCAAGAACACAGCCTGGTGTAAAGTAAGTGCCATTTAAGTATTAGCTACTGTTGTTGTTACTGTTGTTATTCTTAGGATAGCAATAAACAATGACTAAATGTCCTAACCTAAGAGATGAAACCAAACTTAGTCTTCTGGACTGACCCAGAGCAACCTTAGGAAAGTACTGACATAAATTAAACAATGAGTATTTAATACCTGAGGTCGTGGTCAAAGCTGGCTGCCTCACTGCTTCGTTGGTATGCCATGTCCAGCTCTCACTGATCATCGATTACCTACTTCTGCACGTGTGAGGTGCACTTAGCCTAGCTCAAGTCTCAGAATGCACATAAGGACTTTCCCTTGAGATTCTTCCGAGTGGAAGAATGTCCAATTCCACTTTGTTAGAGCCCAGTACCTAAAATGTACAGGATGAACACTCATTCCTGGTTATACGGGGCCACAGTGCTACACATCAGGCATCTTTTTCCAGATGCTGAGGGCAGAGGTCTCCTCTGGTGCCCACATCACTACTGAGCAGCCACTGCTTGCTTCTTCTAAGGCTCTCACTGCTGCTTTAAGGTAGATCACTTACACTGAAGTCTGTCTTCTTTGCCAGGCAGTAGTATAAAACGTAGAGGGAGAGGAGTTGGGTGGAGGGAACCTCAAAAGCTTCTTGCAACATGATCTCAAAAACCACAGACAGAGCATCTGGAAAGAAGATCAAAGTAAAAATGAGAGGTAATTAGTTTTAGGTAACATCATCAAACCTGTATTTAACTATAAACACTCTTAAAAAGTGGGACATGACAGAAAAATAAACAGAATTAAGAAGTTAAGAAATGTGGGCTCTGGTCCTAGTTCTTCCATAAACTAGGTCTTTCCCAAGTTTTCAGCTTCTATTGTACACACTACTGTGTACTGAATCAGGTGCTATTGTATCACTGTCCTCAAGGATGTCAAATAAACCACTCAATTTCTCAATATCATCTTCATGATGTTAAAATACCATTTGTCCCACATACATCACAAGACTGTTGACAGTCCAACAAAATAATACATGTGAAAATGCCTCATAAACTGTGAAGCAAATTTAAGGCATCATGTCCATCAGCTGGAAGAGCTAAGGCATACAGAAAGGAGGCAAATATATTTTCCAGGTCACCCTGACAAGTAGAGAGGGGGCTTGGCTGACTGCCCCACTGTATGTTCTGGAATTTTCTCCCTGTTTGGGCAAAAGAGAACAAATGCTAGAGACAATTCTAAATCTCAGGTATTATTTCAAAGACAGAAAACTGATGACTACAAAAAGGACAATCAGGCTCAATTTAAAAGAATTGAAAGAATGGAAAGGAAATGCTTATTCATAAGTTATAATTCCGTGAGTGTAACATAGAAGATATCTGTTTTCACATGAATGCTGATCATAGGAGACCAGACCGTAAGCAAGGTCTGATTTATTGTCCCTCAATATTTCACAACATAGGCAGAAGGCAAGAAAATCAAATTCAAACAATTTCTTTCCCTTAGTATTTGTTGTTAAATCAGAGAATGTTAATATTGGTTTAAAATACGGTGCCTGCACATAACACAGGCACAACAAATGTTTTTGAATAACTGACTGGGCTGTTCTGTTAACCGATCTTTGCATATAGGGCTGCATAAGAGTCAGCACTGATTTGCAGCTGTTGCTAGCCAGCTGGTTTTGTGTGTGTTGTCATGGTTCTACATGAGGCCACAGCCAAGAATTTCTATATATTTTTTGCAAACAGGGAAACTGAGATAGACAGGCAGACCAGGGAGGAGTCACCCAGTCAGTCAGTAGCAAAATAAGAACCTGGAAGAGATTAAACAAACAACACTCCCATCTCACCAACAAACCGACATTTTAAAAGAACACAAAGTTACAAATCAGTTTAAAAAAAATCTGTTTTGCCAACTGTTCAATACTGAATCCAAAATTACACATGAAAAATAAATCAAATTTATTTTATCTCTAATTTATATTCATTTCAGTCGGCTTGGGAAGTGAAATTAGGTTGATCTGTATAAGTAATTTCCTTTTCCTCCGTAATTATTTATATACTTGGGTATTTCCTATTTTAGCAATAAAAAGTATAACATTTTCTAAATTTTTGCCATAAATAATAATAATCTTCATCAAAACTTTATTTTAAAAAATCCTCAATATTATTTACTCTGAATTTAGAAGGAAAAAAAAAGAAAAAAAACCAAACCCAAAACTCCTTTTACCCTTCCAACATTACCTTTAAAGAGAGAGGGGAGAAAACTGCTACTACATAATTTTCCAATGATAGAGTAATAAGGATTCTTAAATCTGATGTTCACAGAGAACAGACGATGAAACATGCAAAAGCTAACTATCTTTTAGTTGAATTCAGGAAGCCCATGTTTAAAATGGACAAGGGATAATGAGCATTTCAAAAAATAATGCACAGGGCTTCCCTGGTGACGCAGTGGTTGAGAGTCCGCCTGCTGATGCAGGGGACATGGGTTCGTGCCCCGGTCCGGGAGGATCCCGCGTGCCACGGAGCGGCTGGGCCCGTGAGCCATGGCCGCTGAGCCTGCGTGTCCGGAGTCTGTGCTCCGCAATGGGAGAGGCCACAACAGTGAGAGGTCTGCATACCGCAAAAAAAAATAATAATAATAATAATAATGCACAGCAAATATTTTTAGGCAGTCCACAACTGCAAGCCTTATGAGAGAGAAGATAAAGCAGAGGCCCGGAGAAGAGAAAGGAGAGAGGTCCCCGGTCCCCAGGTCCCCAGCCTCATCACTGAGCCCAGGCAGTGACGCAATGGAAAAGGCTGAGGGTGCTGGTGTGCAGGAACAAGAGGATGTAACCCAGTGACAGGAATCACAGGTGTCATAAAAGCGTAAGTGACCACCAGTCCACATCCACATTCCTGAGGTAGTGACTACCCCAACACAGGCATGGCTCCTCAGAACCAAGCCTGAGGATGAAATGGTGGAAGGGGAAGCCAGTGTGTGTCTTTACACGACGGCATGGCCTCCTCTTTCCTTCTTCACTGTCTGCGTAGCTGCAAGCACGAGCGTGCTGTACTACCCTTCCCTGTCCACTGGAGACTGGCAGGGCTCCACCTGACTGCTCTGTAGGGTCTGCCACATCCCCACCTTTCCTTGGCCCCCCTTACTGTAGCTGAAGGTAAGAGCCACTTTAAATTAATTCCATGGGGTCAGAGGATTTTGGGGGTAAAGAGATCTCAGAGTTCACCAATGCACTTACTTTAGAGAAGGGGGAACAAAAGCCTAGGGAGGTGAAATGACTTTCCTTCATAGCGAGGGTACTACTCTCTCCAGTATATAAGATTTTATACTTACACACTTCACATGCTGTAACAACTGTGATTTAAATAAAGGAAGTTAGCAAATGGTGCTAAAAAAAGTCAAGCTAATAGCTGAATTAATATAATCTTAACTAGCCATGGAAGCTCAGGCAAGGTTTATTGCTTCACTAAATTCATTGTCCTTTGCCCAAAGAGACATGAACAAATAAACTTCAGAAACTCAGAGGAAAGAAGACCTGAATATGATTCTCCTATCTGGTCAACTGGTGTGGTAAATCAACTACGCACCTATTTCTGACTGAAAGAGTGATGTAGAGAGTCATTAAGAAATAAAAAAAGTAAAAGTGCCTACATTTACTTCCCTTTGGGAGCTGAAGATCCATTATACATGGAACTGGGTTTGGTTTCTTACCTTTGTAATTTTCTTCCTTTATGAAATGATCCATCAGTAAATTAAATGTATAGTTATCTGGAAAAATACCATATTGAACCTGTAATGAAAATAAAAGTGAGATAAGGGAAAAAATATTCATTGAATTCAGTTTATAATTTATGCCTATGTATTATTCAGGAAAAACCTTGGCACCGTTAGCTGTAAAATATCTGACTATCATTTCACAGCATCTGGGACGGTGAAACAGAAGCTGTGACTCATGCCGTTTGGTAACTGGAACTGTTGGTCAGGGTGAGAAAGTTGTGAGTGGGTGTCTGATATAAGACAACTGACGTCTGAAAAATAAAGCTCAATTCTAACACTTCATCATAACTTAAAAAAACCCCAAACCAAACCAAGACAATAAAAAACCACCATACTGCACTCGTTCAGTGATTCTTTTCAGAAGGTACGAATATCAATGCAAAAATGGACTCCCATGAGAAAGCACACATTAACACATTATGCAGCATTTTCTGGTCCTTAGAGCGCTTTTTCTCCAACTTTATTAAGATATAATTGTCATATAACATTGTGTAACTTTAAGGTGTACAACATGATAATTTAACACACATATATATTGCAAAATGATTATTACGATAAGGCTAGTTAACAAATTCATTGCCTCACATAATTACCATTTTTTTGGTGGTGGCAGTGGTGAGAACATTTAAGATCTATTTTCTTGGCAACTTTCAAGTATACAATACAGTACTGTTAACTACAGTCACCGCGTTGTACATTAGATCCTCAGAACTTACTCATCTTACAACTGGAAGTCTGTATCCTTTGACCAACCTCTCCCCATTTCTCCGCCCTCCCAGTCCCTGGCATCCATTATTCTACACTGTTTCTATGAGTTCCGCTTTTTTAGATTTCACATATAAGTGAGATCATGACGTATTTGTCTTTCTTTGAGTGACTTATTTTACTTAGCATAATGCCCTCAAGGTTTGTCCATGTAGTCTCAAATGGCAGGATCTTCTTTTTTATGGCTAACTATTCCATTGTATGTATATGTTCATATACACACACCCCACATCTTCTTTATCCATTCATCTGTAAATGGACATTTAGGTTGTTTCCACGGCTTGGCTATTGTGAATAGTGCTGCAATGAACATGGGGGTGCAGGTATCTCTTTGAGATAGTCATTTCATCTCCTTTGGATTTATACCCAGAAGTGGGATTGCTGGATCAAATTGTAGTTCTATTTTTAATTTCTTGAGGGACCTTCATACTGTTTCCCATACTGGCTGTACCAATTTACATTCCTGTCGACAATGCACAATGCCACATTCTTGTCAGCATCTGTTATCTCTTGTCTATTAGACTAGTTTTTAAAGACCCAAGAAGCCTGAAGTTGCCATGGCTCCCATGTGACTTGCACGCACAATCAAGTCTGACTACTAATGGTCTAGGCTGTGGTCATGTGTCTGTTTTAAATCCTTACTTCAGTAGGCTCATCCCCCCCACCCCCCGTCAACCACCAGAAACACCTGAGGAATTCTTTTTTTTCCAATTATACCCATCCCCTTAGAAATTCTGATAACCCTAAACCCCAGTTGCAAATCACTGCTGAACTGAGTCACTATTACCAGCACGCTGTGCAGAATGCCTCAGATGTGCCGAAATGGAAAAAAAGTTTAGAATCCATTGCTTTAAAGGTTGTAGCTCATGAGCAGTGTTTAAATTCATCAAAGCAGTCAACCAAATCTGCACTAATCCCTAAGGCAGGGTAAAAACAAAATATCTTAGAACGATAAATCATTAAAGCCAGAAGGAACCTTAGAAATCAACTGGTCGGTGATTCTCAACACTGACTGCAAATGAGAATCAGCTTGGGAGCTTTAAAAAGACACCAATGAGGTATGAAAAGGCAGAGCACAGAGTATTTTAAGGGCAGTGAAACTAGTCTGTATGATACTACAATGGTAGATACATGTCATTATACATTGTTTAAACCCATAGAATGTACAACATCAAGAGTGAACCCTAATGTAAACTATGGACTTTGGGTGATTATGTGTCAATGTAGGTTCATCAGTTGTAACAAATGGCTCACTCGGGAGGCTGTGCACGTGTGGGGACAGGGAACATGTGGGAAATCTCTTTACCTTCTGCTCAATTTTATTGTGAACCCAAAACTGCTCCAAAAAAATAAAATCTATTTTTTAAAAAAACAACTAAAAAAATACCAATGGCTGGGCTCCAGAAAGATCAAATTAAATTAGAATCTTGGGGGTGGAGAAAAGCATCTATAATTTTTAAAAGCTTCTTGTGTGATTCTAACGGGCAGCCAGGGCTGGAAATCACTGATTTAGTACAACTCACTTGACTTAAGAGTTGAAAAAACTAAGACCTAGAAGAATAAAATTACTATTTGCCTGAAGTTATGAGCAATTGGTAGAATTTATGAGGTTAAGCTTGGGTCTTCTGACTCCTTGTCTGGTGTTCTTTCCACTAAAAGACTAGTAAGAGTAGAAAATGAGACAGACATTTTTTGTCTTTCCAGAACTTCTTGTTTTGTTTTCATAGGGATCTTCTTCTTTGAGTACGATCTGTGTCATTAAAGTCTGAAGTGAAGAGCATGATTTAATCCATTCCTTCCCCTGGGGCCTAATATTAGATTTATCAGTGAACCTGCTTATCTACTTTATTAAATTATAAGCTTTCCGAGGGAAAGGATAGGACATTGCTCCTTTTTTGGGACAATGCCATACCCAATACAACATCTCACACACAAACGATCTGAAATGTATAAGTTAAATTAGGCCCAAGTCATGGGAATCAGAACTCCCAAAACCAAAATTAGTATTTCTTTTTGAGGTCTGCCACAGAAGGTCCAGTGACACTACAGAAATAATACATTTCCACAGAAATACTGTTAAAGTCTTGTTAAGGGTCAAGCTAGGATTGTAGCTTGAGACTCACAATAATAACATTCTAAACTTTTGCTTATTTTGTACTTATTTCATACTATGAAGGGAATGAAGACTCAACCCTTGGGTAGAGTATAACATGCAGAAAGACCCTAATCAGAGGGGCTCTGGGGCTTGAGGGGAGGACTCAGGGACTTAGGAAGACATGTTTTGAATAACCTAGGAAGTCTGTCTTCTTAAAAATGTGTAAGATGATCTGAATGCTCTGGAGATCACACTCCAGCAAAATGGTCACGTCTTTTTCTCTAAACTTCACCAAAGGGAACTAGGCAAAAAATCCAAGACTTAGGGATCAAGAATGAAATGACCACCGACAAAGTTCTTGTGATTAGATTACCTTTTGCTTTTACCACTCCATTTTTAAGTCACTGTGCTTGGAACAGCCACAGCTACCGGAATGTTTATTGTTAATGGGCTGGTTAATTTATACCAGCTCCATTCTAAAAAGATTTTCTGAGGGCAAATAAATTTAAAAGTTACTTCTTGTACTATTCTCTGCTGTTCTGTAATGGTACAAACACCAAATCACCTAAACTCAGGAGAATAAGCTGCAAATGCCAGGAAACCACTCACCTTATTTACAAGGGTATATAAGGCCTTGTCTTGTGCACCATATTTTAGACACTGCCTAATCCAGGTGTGGATAGTCCAATCTCTCAGGTACCAGCAGTTGGGGCTGTGTCGAAATCTAAATAAAGTATAAGAAGAGAGAAAACTGGGGTTAACTCTTAAATGTCAATGCCAAAATC
This sequence comes from Stenella coeruleoalba, assembly GCF_951394435.1. Taxonomy (NCBI): domain Eukaryota; kingdom Metazoa; phylum Chordata; class Mammalia; order Artiodactyla; family Delphinidae; genus Stenella; species Stenella coeruleoalba. Next base: position 56,258,949 of record NC_137148.1, read on the forward strand.
CCTCTTCCATCAGCAGGTCCTGATGTGCAGTCAATGTGATCATAAAAGTCATAAAGACCAACAGTTGCTAAAAGCTTGAGGGTAAAACTCATTCACTATAAAGTCTGAAATGGGAAAAAGAAGGCAAAATAATAATAAACAAAAAGTATAAAAATTTTGTTCCTTATTTATACCCCCAATGCAATACGTTGTTTTAACGTAAGATTTACAAAAATGATTTCAGGAATATGCTCTACTAACCATGGTGTTACATAAGTACACATTTCATTAGAAGACATGTGGAAGCTTATACTTTAGAAGTTTAAAATAAAACAGATGAAGCAAAAATGAAAACTAGGATAGCATAACAATTCTAGAGGAGAATCAGCTTTGAGTTATATTGCTATTTCTTGTGGCACTTAGGAGACATTAGGACACTCTTCAGTGAACTGAAAGAAAACAAAAAGAAAAAAAAAATTTTTGAGCAAAATTTAGCATTCAGGCCCTCCAGGATCCGTGATCACGCTTTCTCACAGCCCTATTCCAGTGCTTCGGTCTATCTCCTCTTGCTTCCTACTGTTCTCCACATGGTTTTAAAAGGCCTAAGCAGTCCAAGCTGAGGTGTATAATAGTACCAGTATTCTGACAAAAGAATGGAACTTGGAAAGGAATTCAAATGCTGCTCTTGCCTTGAGTTGGCACACACTGGTTGGAGCAGCTTCTCCTTGCTCTTGGGGGTCTGTGCCACAAGGCTGAGTGAGAGGGGAGACCTCTCACTCAGGTGAGAGGTGTGAGTGTGTGAGGCCGCCTCTGTTCATCTCCTTTGATCGGGACGGTTCCTCAAACATCATCTCGTGTCAGCTGAAGTCCCCACTTTGACCACTGAGGAAGCAAGTCAATCCCTGGACCCCACAAAATTCAAACAGTTTTCTTAAAAACAAAAGGCAAGACAAAAACTTAAAGTGAAAGAATTTTGTGCCATATTTGAGAATTGGGGCTAGAGGCTAATACTGGTGTTTTTCAAAGGCTGGTTATTCAATCTGCCACCTGCTATTTCCTGCCATCTGGCATTGGGATAGTTTCCTGCTGAACAGGTTCTCTGCCAAAGTAAAAGCTGAGAAAAAGAGAGCAAGTGAGAAGTAGTATTTAATTTAGGCTATTTATTAGTGATCTGGTGAGAGATTTGATAAAAATAAGATCTGAAGATGTTTTATGGATTTAAAGTCATCTAGCTCTGTCCAGTTTTTTGACTGCCTTAGATTTGGCTGGAAAATGTCTCTCTCACTCTTTCTTTACAGAATTAACCCCTTTTGATAAAAGGAGAAGGATAGAAATATGTCAAATTATGTTTAAGATGAGAGTGACCTAGCCAGAGAAAGCCATTGTATAAGTGCCCTAGATAGTAGGTCTAATGAGATCCTCTGCATAGAAATGAAACAAACTATATCTTTTAGTATTTCATGCTTTCCCTCACATTTTAAAGTCAACAGTTGAGCAACCTGAGCGTCACTCCTTGTTACTCTGAAAAATCTGAGATTTGAAGTGTAATGGCCAATTAACAGCTAATTCTATTTAAAAAAAAAAAAAGTCAAGTGAAATACCAGGTGTACTGCCTAAAGATGGTGATGTTTTCTCGCTAGCCTGTAGGCTCCCTGGGCAGAAAGTAGGGGCAGTGACTGCCTTGCTCCACACTGGTTCCTCAGTGCCTGACACAATTTGTGGCCCACAATAGGTTGTTGACAAATAAAAAAAGAGCTTTAAAAATCAGCACGTATTAAATGCAATAATGTATTGATCATTATGTTAACTTCTATGGTATATTATAGAATTGTAAATTCCCTGTTTGGGGTATTTATAATCTCATTACAAAAGTAAGGTATATAAACCAGTTTAACAATAACACGGGGGCGGGGGGCGTGATAAACACTAAAAATGCAGAGGGCACTACTAGATGCTAGAGGTATTTTTGGTAGTAGTGGCTTTTAGGTTTAGTCTATTTTTCCTTTGAAAACAAACAAACAAAACAAAACAAAAAAATGTCAATTATCTCCTTTACCCACGATTATTTAAATCTTATCTTCTGCTTTAGGATGTCTCCAATGACCATTAAAGTTATTACTTTTCTTTTTGATGGACTTTAAAATAAGAGCACCATGACCACATCCAACCAAACACCCTTTTCTCTTACTCACAATCAGCAGACCATTTTTAGGCTTTGAAAAAGAGGAACAAAGATGGATAGGATCTATAGACCTTCAAAGCACAAATGAAAATTTGTTTAAAGCCATTTGCTAACACACGGATGAACAGAAAAGTCTTTTCTTCTCAAATCTTTCCTTATCACCTTTTATTTCTTAGAAGCTTAAAGGGAAAAGTAACTCAAGACTTCACACAACTAATATAATCATCTGCACGGCTGTCCTTTGAATGATGTGTCAACAGACTCACATGGGTCTTTACTAAGTTCACTCTCTCTCCCATCCTGGAACAGGGCTACTTGGTGTGATCTCTGCTCTGTAAGACCTAATAATCCAGATACACAACCATGACTAGGACATTTTCAACTAAGTGACAATATTAAATCAATTTAGGAATAAGAGGCAAACACACATATATTATGAAATATGTTGCTCAAAGTGCAATTCTTGTATTTCCTAGCCAGGCAACAAATAAACTCCTTTTGAAGCCCTCATTAGCATTAAAAAAAATTAGCACACAACTTATGTGAGTAACTATCTAGAATATAAACCACTCAAAACATTGGAATGGTAGGGTCCAACTTTGGATGTTGAGATTAAGAATTCTCTGTCAGTGGCTTTTTAAGCAGTTCAGACAGAAAAACTCGGGCCCTTTTCAGAACAGCCAGTGGAAATATGACAGGCAGGTAAGTCTCTGGAATGGGTACTTGCCTGGAAAGATTCTGCAAACTGCTGGACCAGCATTCTCCCTTTTAGCCAAGAGAAAAGCAAAGAGACAAGAACACAACTAACACATTGATTTTCCAAATTGCCTGCAAACAGACTGGCTTTTGTTCTTGCCTACTCTGACCACCAGCCCAGCAGATTACAGGCAGCTACTGTAGGAGTCCCCTCTGTGCCCCATGCCATCAGCTGTTTGCTCACCTCGACAGAAGCTTTATTATTGTCCAGGCCAGCAGGCTGCCAAGCTACGCAAACCGTGTGAGTGTGGAAAAGATAAACAAATGCAACCCAAATAACCCCAACAATGCTTGTGCTCATGAAGGCAAGAGACATTCTGAGCTTCCCGCTTATAAAACAGAAGCAAACTTGACAACAATCCTAAGGACATGAGTGTTTTCTTGGAAGGAAGGAGGGGCACAAGAAGGAGAAGGAGAGAATGAAGTGTGTTCTTAAGCTCCGGCTTTACTAGTTCCCAAAGCTGGTATCCTATGGCTGAAGATAACACTGTCCATAGTGCAAGACAGAACTTGCCCAGGCAAGTCAAATGGCGGGAACTGAGAAGCTTCCTCTCCTCAAAAATCAGGTTACATTCCAGGCTTTTCAGGGCATTCACCAGCACTACTGTTCATTCAAGACTGATGTCACCAGGAAGGAAGGAGAGCAGAATCACAGGATGCATGACATGGGGAAAAAGTCTTTGATACCTTCGAGATATCTTAGAAGGGAAGAGCAGTTATATAAAGGAAGTCAAGAGTGAAAAGTAAAACACCAGAGACTTACTATGATTGCATAGGAGGTACCTCATTGTGTGTAGAAGTCACATGAGATTTCCTATTTGTGACCAATTTCATCATTGCATTAAAAAAAAAAAGCGATACAGCCTTTTTTCCATGGGTTCAACCAAAGGTTATTGTTGAAGGCAAAAGTGGTGATGCTCCTCAGCTATTTCTGTATCACAAATAAAAGCGCTCCTGACTGAGCAGGACTAACGCACAGATGCCAGAGCCTGGAGCTCAGCGGCTCCACCATTTAGCTGCAGCGCTGGCTCTTCCATATGAATGAGCAAGCTTTCCACAACATTTATCTGATTATGAGAGCCACCATCCTTAAACACACACACGCAGCTTTCCCCTCCTCCCGAGTGAATTCTGTATCCTGTAGCAACAGGCTTTACAGATGGAAACCTCAGGCCCCGAGCTGGGTAGACATGGAGATGGGTGAGGGGCTGGGGTAAAAGGAGGACTGGAAGAGTGCCAAGAAGAAAACACAGCTGGCTTCAGAGTCTGTAGCGCGGATGGGGGGCCTTATCAATGAAGCAAAGTGGGCACCTATTGAAAGGTTTGAGCGCTTCCCTGAACTAAACCCAAAGAGCAAGAGGGTATCATGTGATTATTCAAACCAGAATCTGATTCAGTCATGGCTACGCACTTTCTTATTCTACAAGGATAATTACTTTCTTTCACATCCTGCTGGAAATTCTGCTTTCATCAATTATTAGTTGCCCCCAACTACCACAAATAAAACCAAGTTCTGATGCAATAATTTTCTAATGACTATTATATCTTTGTCAAGTGTTTGAAAAAGGGGGCTAATATAGGAGTCTAATATAGGAACTGATAATAAAGACATCAGTATTCTAGATTAAAACCACTTTCTTGCTTGAGATCCCAGATTCTTACTTTTATAGGGGAAATTCAGGTCATTTTAACCTTTTAAAAATTTTTATTTATTTTATTGATTGATTGGCTGCGTTGGGTCTTCGTTGCTGTGCACGGGCTTTCTCTAGTTGTGGTGAGCTGGGGCTACTCTTCATTGGGGTGCGTGGGCTTCTCATTGCGGTGGCTTCTCTTGTTGCCGGAGCACGGGCTCTAGAGCACAGGCTCAGTAGTTGCGGCGCACGGGCTTAGTTGCTCCGCGGCATGTGGGATCTTCCCGGACCAGGGCTAGAACCCATGTCCCCTGCGTTGGCAGGCAGATTCTTAACCACTGCGCCACCAGGGAAGCCCAAGGTAATTTTAACTTTTCAACAAATATGTCCTGCGTGTGCACTAAGTGACGCACCAAGAGCAAGAATCCCCTCCTTTTAAAACATTGCCCTCGCAAATGCCCAAGTTTGGGCTTGTACATTTCCAATGAATTCATTATCTACCTCTTAGGCAGATAAAAATGTCTTTTTTTTTTTATTTTCAAGTTCTAATGCTTTTTTCTTTTTTAAAAAACAGGTTTACAAAGATACACAAACAGTAAAATTCACACTCTTCAGTGAATCTGTCTGAATTTTGACAAATGCATCCAGTTGTGTAACCACCACAGTCAAGCTAAAAGAACAGTTCTATCAACCCTAAAAATTCCTAATGCCTCCTTTAGAACCAACCTCTCCAGGGTTTGCTGCTTAATTTGAGCAAATTTTATACAGATAACCTCCTCGAGATTCTTTCTAAACCTAGAGTTATTAATTTTATAAGAGGAAAAGCAAATAAGGTAATAAAACTATAATTTCAGTTCAATTGTAATTTACATTCTGCCAATTTCCAAATTAGAACTTGAAAAAATTAAAATCCAGTTTACAAGTAGTTTTCTCTGAGTTCTATACACAGCCATGAGACATTTGGTATCCCTGTTTGCCTTCTAATAAGGGTAACAAGTAAGTGGATTTTTTGGTAGAGAATAACACAGGCATAGAATTTTACAAATGTGAAGTGCTAAATAAATGCAGCATAATAATACATTTTAAAGTGAAGATGGAAAACAGAGGGACTTGCTAGATATCAAAGTCAAAGTCTAAATTTGTCATACCCTGGGCTTAAAAATGAGGTCACCAGCATTTCACCTGGTATAATGAAATAACATTTCACATCCAAGAAACTACTCTAGGAGAAATACTCTATTTTCCATATCCATTCATGGACTAGAAAACAAGCAAGGACAAGTAGGACATATATCCCCAAACTATTCTGTCTTCTCTCTGATCTGGCTATTGTTTAGCCAGATAACATCTCTCAATATAGGGGCCACATTTTTCATTCACTAAGAAAATACTTACTAAGTAGCTACCCTGTGCCAGATGGTCTGTAGTCTAACCCTGCTGGTCTACCCAGTTTCCTCTAGTTTCAAACAATCTTAAAGATGACATCTCTCCCTTCAGATACAGAAAGAAAAAAACCTATAGACTGACTCTATGCTCTGCTGCTCCTCCCCAGTCAGATGAAGCCAATTGTTCTTTGTCTGAAGCCTACTATTTTTGTCAGCCTCCAAAAGGTGATGCATGTGGATAACAGGGAAGGATTATTTGTGGGGAGAACTGGAGAAGAAAAAAGTATTTACAGTGATTGCTGAGGTGCCCTCCTGGCGATGGTCCTAAAAGCATAAAACGTCTGTCTTTGTAGTCAACAACTGATCTGTCAGTGAAACTGCACCCAGAAGTGCCTGGTGAGGCTTCTCCAGCCACTTGCAAGGTGGATACACAGGTTAGCTTCATGCCTGAGAGATGGTGGAGGGCAAGGTGAGGCTAAAGGAAGAGGGCCTTCAGCTCAGGACAGCTGGAAGCTGAGAAAAACTGGATTTTGGAACCAGTCCTATTTATAAAAACACGTAGAGTTGTGGGAACTGGCTTGGGTCGGGCAAAGATAAGGGAAATATTTTTGGTTTTCAGTAGGAAATCTATGAGCCATAAATGAGCCAGTTTTAAAAAGACGCCAACATTTCTTGATGTCTTCTAAAGTTTTGGCTAGGAACTTCAGACATAATTTCTGCAAAATCATAAATAATACGATGACTAAGGCAGGAAAATCACATATATTAATTAACCAGGGGTAGGCTATATATCTGAAGAGTTCTGAGGAAGGGGGAGGCGTGAAAGAAAAAGGAGGAAGACAAAGGAATAGCATTTCGGATTTCTGGAGTATTCTAGCCTTAGTGAAGTTGTCGGGATTAAGTCTGCCACAAAAGAAATGAGCAGGCAGAGGACTGGCCCAGGGGACGAAGCACACCAGCATAAAAGCACGGAAGAGTTAAGCTGGTATTGAGCGGATTTATATGTGTTTTTGTGTGTGAGATTATGGATCTCTTTTGGGGTATTTTTGATGGAAGAGAAGCTCAGCACTAATCTGGATTTCTTAAGAATCAGATCTTTTTTTTTAAATAAAGAAGAAAAGCATCACAGTGTTTTAAACATTTTGATTCTCTAACACATGGAAAAGTTGAACCTCAAAGGATTCTGTTTACAGCAAAAGGTAAGATTGGATTTACTTCCAGTTATACAACCCAAGTTCATAGCTAGTTTCTATTTCTGTAACTCTACTGACTTCATTATTAAGGCTTTAAGCTCTTAAAAGGCAGGGGACAAGTTTTCTATCTTTTCGTGACCTACAACAGTAGGTGTCTGATGATTTGGCAATAGTGCCTAGGCCTGCTAAGACTGTATAAATACCAATAATGTATGTTGAAACTCATGAATATTATTTATATTTGAAACGATAATTCACTTCTGGTTTTGAAGTATTATCCTGCCTATAAACAGACGAAGCCAGGAGGAAATGCTACCTTTTTTGTGCAAGGCAGGAGGAGATCAGAGACGGCAGAGAATGTGAAATAATATGTGGTCATTCTGGAAAGCCACCTACTCCTCACTTCTGCCCCCTGCTGCCTCCTTCCCATCATACATAAAAGGATACAGGGATTCTGCAGTGCAGTGAGTTCAGGGAACAGACAAGCTGATGGGAGAGTGAAACCAAAAACAGGAGGATAGACAATAGAGCACATGGGTTCAAAGACCTCCCCTAACAAGTTCTAAATCAAAAATCTTAGACTCCTCTCAAGATTGGAAGAGACTCTGAAAGCCATCTAGGCCAAGTAAATTGGGGATGGGGAAGGAAGAAAAGTTCATATAGAATTAGAGAATCTATAGTTTAGTGCTGGTAGGGGCCTTCAATAACCACTGTTCATTAAACTATTTATTGAGAAGTCACTACTTACCAAGCCCTGTACTGGGTGATGTGAAATGGTCTAGTCTAATTCCTTTACTTTATGGATGAGGAATCTTGGTGTCCAATGAGATGAAATGATTTATCCAAGATAAGCAAGATAACTCCAGGACCTAAACTATAAACTAGACTGTTTACTCTTACTATTCCACCACTGCCTTTCAATTCTTTTATTTGTAAGACATCTTTAAGAAACACCTCTGCAGTTTGACAAAGATCTCTAACCTACTAAAAACAAAGAAACAAACAAAGAAAAAAAAACTCAGGCGGTGAAACAGTTTTGGAATTGCCCTGAATTAGCCATTTGACATTGTAGTCACTCGATCCTTGGGGTTTCAGTTCCTACAACTGTAGAATGAAAAGGTAGGATTATCTAGATCATACACTCAAATGTCTGCAGGGGCCAGTCAGTTAATATAAATGCATGAAGAGGGGGCTTCCCTGGTGGCGCAGTGGTTGAGAGTCCGCCTGCTGATGCAGGGGACGCGGGTTCATGCCCCGGTCTGGGAGGATCCCACATGCCGCAGAGCGGCTGGGCCTGTGAGCCATGGCCGCTGGGCCTGCGCGTCCGGAACCTGTGCTCCGCAACGGGAGAGGCCACAACAGTGAGAGGCCCGCGTACCGCAAAAAAAAAAAAAAAAAGCATGAAGAATCATGTAAGACAATAGGTACAAAGCTACTTGTATTATTATCGAGCAAAGTAGCTGCCTAGTTATACTGTTTTTGAAACCATATTGTATGGGTCAAACAAAATACACTGGAACTCAACTAGACCAGACCCCTGAAACGCCTTCCAGCTCCCATGTTTAATGACTGAAGAATAATAAGCCTAATCCATTCATTAAAACATCATACATTTACACACCTCTGTTAAACTAGAAAAATGGCAGTGATACAAATAAGAGAACAGAGACTCAAAGACAAAAGCTACCATTCAGTCCACATCTGATTCTACTCTATTCCACTAGCCTCATTCCCCAGTCAGGTGAATATCATTTCACCCAGCTTGGGCAGTCTACATAGACTATTATGGGGACAGCAGACCTCACAAACTGGCATCTAAAATTTCAAGATGAAATGATACAATCACTAAATTAAATTCAAGGTCCTTAAAAGTAGATTTTAATTGGAGATCAAGTTTTGCAAGATAATAAAAATTTCAGCAACTGATCCCTCCCTAAGTAAAGGATTTTCTACTCAAATGAATACTTCATTGTATTCAATTTATATCTAAGAGTCAGCCATCCAAAGTAACTTTCCTATAAAACACAAATTGTTTCTGTATGTTGCTACTTTCTTTCACTCCTTAAATTATTGCTAAGCAGGCATAAACATCCAAATAGTTCACCACCATAACTTACTTATTTTTGGTATCAAACCCCTGTTAAGTGGCAATTCTTAAAGCAGAGATGGTTGAACCCTTCAAAACTGGGGGAGTGATATGGGAGTGGCCACAGGGATATTAAGAAATTACTTGCCAGTTTCTGGAACCATAAAAGGACATAATCATTTTTTGTAGCTAAAAGGGAAAGAAATTTGAAAACTGACGATTAGATTTGTTAGTCTAACTGGTTTTCTGCAAGCTTTAATTTACCAATTACTAAAACATCCTTATTTATATATGAAGGTAAGAGAATTAAGATGTCTTTTCTTTCCTGTGCTGCCAAATGGTAAAAACCAGACTGCCTACATTTAATAAGCAGCTCCTCTATTTAGCTCAAACTAGCACCCCCACACTAAAACCAAACTTTTTCTTTTTTTTGCGGTACGCGGGCCTCTCACTGTTGTGGCCTCTCCCGTTGCGGAGCACAGTCTCCGGACGCGCAGGCGCAGCGGCCATGGCTCACGGGCCCAGGCGCTCCGCGGCACGTGGGATCCTCCCAAACCGGGGCACGAACCCGTGTCCCCTGCATCGGCAGGCGGACTCTCAACCACTGCGCCACCAGGGAAGCCCTAAAACCAAACTTTTTAATAGCTGAATATTTGAAATTGTACATCACAATATACTAAGAAAATTCTTAAGAATGACCAAATGCAACATGATAACAATCATTTAAGAAAGAATGATTACCAATTTTAAACAGGGAAGAGCTGATTCCTTAGTAATACTCCAAAAACAAAGGCCTGGGTTCGTCTGTTCTAGCTGGCAAGACTTCCATACAACCACCATGCTACAGCTAAACAAAAGCTGTTAGGCTGGCCCAGAAGGAGGGAATGAACAATTTGAAAAACATCTTTTATTGCTTAAGAAAATTTTTAAAATGTCTGAAAGTGCCAGGAGAGCTGTCTCAGTGTGACTGCAGGCAGCTTTCCAAAGTCCCTCTGCTTTTCTAAGGATGAGTCACAAGGAGAGGAGAGAGCATCTTGGCAAAGATACAGTCTTTCCTCTGGTTCCACGTTCACTCCCCCTTTTATTAAAAAAAAAAAAAGAAAAGCTTTGATGGATAACATTTAAATAGATTCCAGACAGGCTTAACTGAAGAAGTTTGAACACCAGGGAGGCAAAATATCATCGCAGAAGTCTCTATTGTTTGCCATTGTGAGCCACAGACACAGGGAAGCATCTCCTGCATCCTAAAAAGGGCTGCGTCCTTTGATCGTGTGTCAGATCGTGGCCATGTTTTGTGGGAGAGGAGAGAGAAACAAGCTATGAAAATACCTTTGCTTCCCTAGCTTCCTAAATGCCATTAGCTCATCTGCTGAACAATTACAGTGAGCTGGAAGGAGTGGGAGCCCGTCCTTTATGAATACACATCAAGTGCAATTTCACCTGCAGTAGCTGTAGGCTATCCACGTGTACCCGGCTCCTACAATGCATGCAGCCTTCAGTGAACAGGCACAATTTTTCCTTCACTAACTTTAGGCAAAAAAGCAAGGGAGCTAGTTAAAAAAAAAATTTTTTTTTTTTAAACAGAGAACAATTAAGGAAAAGTTGAATGTTAAACTAGAGAGAATAGTTCTGCTACTGTACCTATATGGAATCACTTATTCCAACAGAATGGAGCATGTGGTGAGGACAAAGCTGCTCTCTTCTGCATGTGATCATTCATCAGCCTACTATGAATCAGGATATTCTGCTGGACACTAAGTGACAAAGATAAGCAAATATACTTCTTGCCTTCAATGAGGTTCGATTGGGATTATCAAAAACCAAGTATTTTGTGAGCACCTAAAACAAGCATAGAAGGGTAATTCAGAAGGATTATAATACAATTCCTCATTTATACAACACTGATTATTTCATAACACTCTGGTACTCAATTTTCTAAAAATCAGCTCTCAGTAGAAAAGTAAATTCAATGTTTCTCTCCTCTTCCCAATAATCTTTTTTGTTTTCTTTGAATATATTTTAAAGACAAAATATTACAGATATAAAGTTGTACCTTCCTCCTCTCACTTCCAGAGGAGGAAAGTTGGTGGCCATCACTCTCAGGCATGTTTTTATACCTTTATTACCTAGGGATGTGTCCTGTGTTGAGTACTTTAGGGTACATATGCCTTTTAACTCTGTATTCAAGGGCCTGTCTGATAGAGAACTGAGCCAAACCATAGTAATGTGTGCTTCTCCAGGGGTAGAAGGGTAGGGACAGAAACAACAAAATTTCTGCTACCTGAGAGATGAGGGAGGCTAGGATGCTACTTTTCCTGTGGAAACTAATCAGCATTGTCACCCTGACAATGAACATCCCTGACAAGGTGATTGCTGCTCTGCATCTGACTGGAGCCCAGCCCTGACTCACTTACTGACTGGTTAAACCCACCTGAGAATCAGTTTTGTCACCTGTAAAATAAAGGTGATAATGCCTTTATCACTGGGTTACTATGAAAATCAAAGGAGAACTGGGTTAAGTATTTTGACAACTTTTAATCCTTCTTGGAACCAAGCAGAGTAGAAATATGCACACAAACAAGAAACATTATTGTTACGGCCTACGTGATATAGCACTTGATGGCATTCTGTCTGGTACTGCTTACTCGCTGCCTCAAGTGTGTCCTTCCTGAGGCTAAGGCCTGGGGCAGAACTGCTTTTGGTAGTAGAGAAGTAGAGACAAGATCTGGCAGCAGATGGACCTCACTTCTGTGTTATATCCCCAGGAAACCGACTCTAAAACCTCAGGATCCTAATTTGTAGAATGTGGGTAAAAGTTGTTCCCACTTGTGTTGTACACCCCTGGATTGAAATTCAGGCTGGAGAGAGAAGACATGTGATGTGCTCAGTGCAATGGCTGCAACGGCGCTTGCAGGCAACCTGGACAGGGTGGCTGACGGCAACCACATGCTGAGGGCCGCTGAGTTAAATGTGAGCTCTTAGGACTACTTTTCTCCACAAAGGATGTGACTTGCACGGTGCTGGGCACCTGTGCGGCAAACACCTGACTGCCACTAGCCAACAGGGATGGAAGAGAAGGGGAAGGACGGTCTCAGTAAGAAAGCGAAGAGTCCCCTACCCCTCACTCCTCTAGAGGCGGTTTCAAAGGAGCCGCTGGAAGGTGAACCAGAGGAGAGAACAGAGAGGCTTTTCACAATCCCAAAGGCTCAAAGTCAGCCAGTACAGGGTGTGCCAGTCAGTCTGATGACTGGTAGCAGGGTTTCTGATTTTATTTATCAGAGGAAAAGGTTCAGGCTCCCTTCTCCCAAAGAAGGGAGTTGGGAGGTGACCTAACGAGGAGTTAATTTACCCATTAGTGCTCTTGGGCCCTTGGACCGGTTTTCACGAGCTTGGCGACGCAGGGTTACAGCACAGTAGAGTTTATGCTTTGAGTCCTCTGTCCACTCAGTGCCCAGCAGCCTGTGGCTGGAGCCAACAACTAAGGAGTACAGACACCTACTGAAGATACACCAAACCACTCCGAAGAGAGCTGCCAAGTACGCTTATGGCTCAGATCTGTGTGTGGGGTAGAATCTCAGAGGAAGGAAAGAGTATCTACATAGGACATGCCACCCATCTAAGCCTAGCAAGTAAGGAAAAGAGCAACAAGGCAACCCATTTGCCACTAAACAAACCACTGCCCAACCTGCAACCTTTGCCTGCTCCCACCCCACAAGCGGCCAAGAACCCTCTTTTCCATCACTTTTCTACCATTGGGCACCCAAGAAAGAGTGTAAGGCTGAAAGCTCCCATTCCTGCCCCCAACCCAATGGTGCCATCAGCCCCTTCAGACAACTTGGACAAGGCAGCTGACGACAGCCACATGACAGTAAAGGGCCACCGAGTCAATGGGATATCTACGAAAAACACAATAGTTTTTCTCATGTTGAAAAGAAAAAGTGTGGATACGTATAACTAACCACTATTAACTTGTGTCTGTGTTAAGATAGGCTCCAAAAAGGAGAGAAAGACAGGATAAGCTGTTGCTATAGTGACCACAGAATTTGATCATTTCTAGGATTTTTCCATAATCCCATGCAACCTTAGGAAAGTCTAATTTATTAGCAATACCTGAAGTATTTGGTTGGCCAAAAAGTGCCTTCAGTTTTTAAGTAATAATTAAAAACACATTTTTCATTTTCACCAAGAACTTTATTTAACAATCATATTCACCCTTTTGTTCCACTACCTTCTGCCATTTTTTCAGGCAACTTCATAATTCCATCTTCCCAAAACTTTTTAAGAACAGATGCCTTTCACAGTCTTCCAGGGAATTGAAATTTTTTCCATTAAGAGAATTTTGTAAAGACCAAAATAAATGGAAATTCGAAGGTGCAATGTCTGGTGAATACCACGGATCAATCAGAACTTCCCAGCCAAGCTGTAACAGTTTCTGCCTGGTCATCAAAGAAACATGTGGTCTTGTATCCAGATGGAAGATTATGCATTTTCTGTTCACTACGCGTTTTCTGTTTTCTGTTTCTGTAGATGCTTTTTGTTGAGTGCTGCTTTCAGCTGGTCTAATTGGGAGCAGTACTTGTTGGAATTAATCGTTTGGTTTTCCAGAAGGAGCTCATAATAGAGGACTCCCTTCCAATCCCACCATATACACAACATCACCTTCTTTGGATGAAGACCACCAGCCTTTGGTGTGATTGGTGGTGGTTCATGTCACTTGCCCCACCATTTCTTCCGTTCCACATTATTGTACAGCACCCACTTTTCATCGCCCGTCACAATTTGTTTTAAAACTGACATGTTTTCATTATGTTTAAGTACAGAATTGCATGCAGAAATATGGTCAAGAAGGTTTTTTTTCCACTTAACTTATGTGGAACCCGAACATCAAAGCGATTCACATAACCAAGCTGGTGCAAATGATTTTCAGTGCTTGATTTGTTTATTTTGAGCATGTCGGCTATCTTCCGAGCGGTATAATGTTGACTGTTCTCAATTAATGTCTCGATTTGTTTTTGTTTTTGTTTTGCGATACGCGGGCCTCTCACTGTTGTGGCCTCTCCCGTTGCGGAGCACAGGCTCCGGACGCACAGGCTCAGCAGCCATGGCTCAAGGACCCAGCCGTTCCGAGGCATGTGGGATCTTCCCGGGCCAGGGCACGAACCCGTGTACCCTGCATCGGCAGGCGGACTCTCAACCACTGCGCCACCAGGGAAGCCCTAATGTCTCGATTTGATCGCTATCAACTCCAACTGGCCCACCCGCCCAAGGAGCATCATCCAGCGAGAGATCTCCAGCACGAAACTTCGCAAACCACTTTTGACATGTCTGATCAGTCACAGCACCTTCTCCACACACTGCACAAATCTTTGTGTTTCAGTTGCATTTTTACCTTTCTTGAAATAATAAAGGATAATGGGCTGACAATGTTGCTTTTTTCCTTCCATCTTCAATGTAAAATGGCTACACAAAAATTCACCAATTTTGATGTCTTTTTTTAAATGCACGCTGATATGACAGCTGTCACATACAATCTAACAAAATTGTTTCCAATGAAGTTAAAGACAGCTAAGTGCTACTAGAGCCATCTTACAGAAAAAAAAAAGAATGAACCCTTTGGCCAACCCAATATATTTCTAGAAATGAATGCTTATAAAAGAGTACAACATACTAAAGAACTTGCTTGTTTTGAGTATTTAGATCTTTTTTTTAAAAAAAAAAAATCAAACTGAGGGAAAGCTTCCTCTTCCTGGATCAGTTTGTGCAAAATCTTTATTACTGAGATTAATGATGAGAAGATGATAATGAATAACAGTATTATTAATTAAAAAGTACTGAACACTTATCATGTACTAGGCGTTATCCTAAGTACTTTATATACACTTTTTCCTTTTTACAGAGTAGGAAATTGGAACTGCAGAGGATAAATATCTCGTCTAAGAGCTTGTAATGAATCCAACACAGGTGGTTTTCCCCATAGTGTTTGAAACAGATTGCTGGTTGTTGTTAAGCATCAGACGTAGTTAGCTTGCATTTAGACAGCCTTCTTTATAAAAAATGTGTCACTCTGAGCACTAAACTTGAATTCAGCGTGGCAGGAATGTAGAAATGAAAACAACAGGTTCTTATCTTCCATCTCATGCTTTTGCGAGGGTAGCCTGGCAGCGTTATTTTGTTGGGGGGCTCCCAAGGAATGCATAGGTCTTTTCTCTTGCATTGGTCAGTTTGCTCAGAGAGGACTCCCCCAGTCTCCTCCCTGAGAGGCATAATAAGGCTTGTATCCTCAGGTCCAGAGCCTTTCTGCCTCAACTCTCCAGAAAGAAAACTACCAGTCTTCTGCTAGGGTTGGAGAGAAACAATCTGGGCATTTCATTACGTCTTATGAAAACCTCTAATTAATCTGCCTCAGTTCCACCCACATCTCTTCTTTGGGAATTACCTGCTGCTTTTTATTTATGAGCCTTTCTAGGGTCCTCTGGTATGAACCACCTTGCTTCCAGATTTCCTCTCCCGCCAGTTTAAGTTGCAGCTTTCTCTTTCTGCTAAGAAGTTTGTTACCTCCTGTCCATCTGTTTTCTAGCTTCCAAAGTTTTGTTGCCTCCTCTCTTGTTCTCTTTATTCTGTAGGTGTTTATCTTTTTTACCCTCTATTGACATATTTGTGGAGATTTTGGTAGGAAATGGGGTTAAGCACATATGTTCAATCTGTCACATTTAATCAGAAGACGTCTACAGGCTCTTTGATCTCTCTATGGTTGGTCAATGGATATATAACGTTAGAAGTAATGATGATAAAGAAAATGTACTATTTCAGCAGTAATATCCTCTGTTTAAAAAAGAAGGAAACATCTTGAGTAAGACACTTAACCTCTCTGGATTTCAATTTTAATAAATTATGAAACAAGAGGCTAAAAAAGTCTCTCAATAACCCTTTCAACTCTAATACCCTTCAACGAAGGTCAAAAAGAAATCACAGTACTACATTATGAATTATTTGTTCAATCTAAACCATTTTACTGAAAACATTTGTGTACACATATTAAGACCCTAGTACATGGATGGTATGCTAAGTGTTAAGAGTACTGTTAAGACAGGGCTTCTCTGGTGGCTCAGTGGTTAAGAATCCGCCTGTCAATGCAGGGGACACAGGTTCGAGCCCTGGTCCGGGAAGATCCCACATGCCGCAGAGCAACTAAGCCCGTGCACCACAACTACTGAGCCTGTGCTCTAGAGCCCGCGAGCCACAACTACTGAAGCCCATGTACCTAGAGCCCGTGCTCCGCAACAAGAGAAGCCACCGCAATGAGAAGCTCGTGCACTGTGATGAAGAGTAGCCCTCGCTCGCCACAACTAAAGAAAGCCTGTGCACAGCAACGAAAACCCAATGCAGCCAAAAATTAAAAAAATAAAATAAAAATTTAAAAAGAGCATTGTTAAGACACAATCCCTAAATATTACCTTTTTTTTTTTCCTAGGGATAATCATGTTAACATTATTCAGGATTACTCTGAGCAATGAAAGACAGGTAAATCAAGCTTGGCTAGTTCCTTCTTAAGAAAGTAAGACATTATGTAATATTGCAATAATTTCTTAAATGGTAAAACTTCAGCCATATTCATAGTACCTTGTCTGCTCTGATTTTTAAAAAATGAAACACTTTATTTACATCTTAAGGGTCAAGAAGCTAGAGGAACGGATCCCACAAGATTATGAAACCAATATAACAGGAATATCTAACCTAGGTTGAAGCCCAGCAGAGCATCAAGGTACTTATGTGGCGACGTCCTGTAGCTGGTTTGCACAAAGCCTGGGAAACTGAGAACATACATCACACCACAGCCTAGCTTCCTGGGAAATACAATATCCACCCTCACTTATTCTTAGGGTTGACACAATGCTAACACCATTTCCCCCTTCCTGAAACTCTATACACGGACCCTATTGCTTTACATGGAGAGACAGCTACAGTCTAACAGAGATAGAAAAATGTCAGAATTTAGTGAATTCAGTACCACATAAGAACAGGGAACAAGAATCTCTTCCTTTGCGCACTGTGGAGAACCATTTGTATTACAGCACAATATCGCATATAATGCTACCTCTTCCTCTAGTAAATATGACAAAACTTTTCATTCCTTGTAAATGCCACATGGGATGTGACATTACACACAAGCCATGTCTTTAGGTACATTTTATTTTCTACCAATTTAAGGGATAACAAAGACTCAAAGGGTTCAGTTAAAAATTCGACTTTAGTGAATTCAGGTCATTCAAAAGTCAGGACTGTTGTTTGATATGCTTAATGATCTTCTGCTTTCTGGCTACCCTATTCTTTTCTTCAGCAAAGAACCTGCTGCCAAGAAATGTGAATGTCACTTTTATTCACTGAATCAAAGAAATCTGTAGGATTTAGTAGCTGTACAGAGAAGAGCTTGTCTTTCGCATCTAAATGTAATACTTTTGTCGATATACATCAATATACACATATACATCTGAAATAAGAATAGCAGACGTGGGGAATTCCCTGGCGGTCCAGTGGTTAGGACTCTGAGCTCTCACTGCCGAGGGCCTGGGTTCAATCCCTGGTTGGGGAACTAAAATCCTACAAGCCTCGTGGTGCGGCCAATAAAAAATAAAATAAAATCAGTACCCAACATTTTCTGAACTCTTATGTTGTTCCAGTCACTGTGCTTGCTAATTGCCTTCGAAAGATTATTTCACTTACGTATTAGAATGACTCTATATAAGGTAAGTATGTTATTATCCCCTTTTTACAGATGAAGAACCTGAACACCAAAGGGTTAAATAACTTCTCCAAGGTCGCACAGTTAATATGAAACAAGACGAGGATTTAAACCCAGAGAGTCTGACTCCAGAGCTCTTGACAACTAAGCATACTGCCTGGTACCATAATTAGGTGATTTTAGGGGTAAAGTCTCTATTAACTTTCTACCAGTAATTGGGGCTTCTTAATGCTCCAGTCAGAGTATCAGCAACAGAATAGGAGGTCTATTCTAATTAAGATTTCCCTCTAGAAGGAGGAGGATTTGGCTAGAAAACTCTGACTTACCATTTCAGAAGTTAGAGATAAAATCATTTGGTTTGAATTGTACTGAATGAAAGCCATTCTCATTTTTCTCCTGATCCTGGAACACAACATTATATATAGATGTTCAGCAACCTCTCAACCCTAGCATTTCCACTGTTATTCACTAATGACAATCAAGTGTCACTATCTGCTATTATATCCTGCCAATGACTATATGCATCTAATGATATCACAGACATGTGTATCTGTGTATATCTGATATATTCCATGTATAGTGGAATTATATGTATTATTTCCATACAAGTTCATACATATATTCACACATAAGAAAATGCTATCAAATGGAATAATACACATTTTATAGCTAAGAAGCAGAGCTACAGCCAAAAATTTAAATACCTAAAAGTATAAATGAAAGAATGAAACTTAAGTTGGGAGGGTGGTAGGTAGGAGAAAGGACCCGTGCTGACTCAGTGGCAAGGCATCCTATTATAAGAATAATGGAGAGCTGGAAAGGAACTCTTCAAAGTAGCCAGTCAATCCTTTCACTTTCTTCATTACAAAGTGAGGTTGGAACGATCATGTAAACTTGGCCAAGAGCTCTTTGACAATTTTATTTTGTAAATTATATTAACTAGCCTTAATGTACTGCCCTCTTTCTTTTCTCTCAGCAATCCCAATGCTAAGTCATTTGGCACTGTATTGAGTAGAACTGCAGAAATATAAGGGTGAGGCAGAGTGGAAGCAGTTCAGAAAGAAGCCTCTCAGAGGAGAGGAAATTATTCCATGTGCTATGATTTTAGGCATTTGCCTAAGTGATCTTCAAAACAATGAGTCTATTATAATGCTCACTTTCCCATAAAACGTCTACCAGTTCTGTACTCAGTGCCTCCATGCTGATTCATGCTGTATTATCAAATCTCAAGAATAAAATGAAAACATGAGACTCCTTAAAGCCTAGTGCATTAGAGGACATTATTATTCTTATAAGATGCTATGGTGTGTTCCTGTACAGAACAACCAGACATGCCATCCTTGATAAGCTTAGGATTTAAGGCAGTCCCTAAGATAATTTCCAAAAGAAATATAAATGTAAGAATAAATACAGTATATGTGCAATTATGTGTTATTTATATACCATTGACAGGAAGGAGACTCACCCACAGGTAACCCACAAGGTATCCAAAGCCGTTCCTAAAGCTTCAGCTTTGATTCTCTAGCTCCCACACCAGTCTACTTATAACTGTAATGATTTTTGGTGGAATTTGCATATAACTATACTCTATTACAAATAGCTATATACCTTTGGAAAAGTCTTTTATTCCTTTTGACATAGTTTCTAGCTCTGTAAATTAGATTATCTTGAACATTCCAAATAGACTACGAATCTATAATATAACACTGTCTTTGAAGGTCCACAAACGCTTAGACTATTCTCCCTACACTAAAATGAATATAGACTTTTCCCCCCATGGCTGGTAAGTCTTTCTCTTCTGTCACTATGGGCTGCTAGGGAGGAGCTGACCACTATGCCTGCTACTTTCACCCACAATCCTGAATCAATTGAATCCACTGAGTCAACTGAATTATAGCTCCATTGCTCCCATGTAGATTCATGTGCATTCGTTTTATGGGTAGCCTGTTTCAGAAGACCAAAATTTCATATCCCAGGCTATGGTGGGAAGAATAAGAATTGGATTTTTGTGACACTCCAAACAGCAGTAGTAGGGTTTCACCATTGTTATTATTTATTCAGTGTGGATTGGAGTGGTGGTGGTAAAGAGAAGACATTTTAGAATTGGCTGTCTCAGTTAAGATGGGATTTTGTGATTATTTAGAGTAGCAGCATGTACTGCTTATCCACCCAAGGAGTTGGTCTACAAGAAGGTCAAAGACTTGGAGAGTCCCTGTTACCATAGCACTTCGAAGATCAAAAGTCCTCGACAAAGGGAGATGACATCAAAGAACTCTGACCTACTATATATAAAATAGGTAACTAATAAGGACATACTGTATAGCACAGGGAACTCTACTCAATACTCTGTAATGACCTATATGGGAAAAGAATCTAAAAAAGAGTGGATGTATGTATAACTGATTCACTTTGCTGTACAGCAGAAAGTACACAACACTGTAAATCAACTATACTCAAATAAAATTTTAAAACAACAGAAAACCAAAAAAACCCCAAACCTCTCCCAAAAAACCAAAGAACTCTGACCAGAGAAGCTACAAGGAAAGCCCATGTATCTAAGTGAATGGAGCTACTGTTCCGAAATGCACTTATGTCTACTGTGTGATATAAAGAAGCCTACCATGTTTTCTCATTTTTAGAGGCTTAAAAAGCAAAAGGAAACAAGAGATTTCATGCTTTCTTTGATCTCAGCTGAATATGAACCATTTCGTCATCATGATTTCAACAACTAAATACCTCAGGTGAGTATGTAGGTAATAAAAAAGCTTAGCTGAAAACATAGGCAGAACACTCTTTGACATAAATCACAGCAATATATTTTTGGAACTGTCTCCTAGAGTAATGGAAATAAAAGCAAAAATAAACAGATGGGACATAATTAAACTTAAAAGCTTTTGCACAGTAAAGGAAACCATAAACAAAACCAAAAGACAACCCACAGAATGGGAGAAATAGACTTAATTGATATTTATAGAGCATTCCATCCAAAAGCAGCAGAATACACATTCTTCTCAAGTGTACATGGAACATTCTCTGGGATTGATCACATGCTGGGCCACAAAGCAAGCGTCAGTAAATTTAAGAAAACTGAAATCATATCAAGCATCTTTTCCGACCACAATGCTATGAGATTAGAAATCAACTACAAGAAAAACACTGTAAAAAAACACAAACACGTGAAGGCTAAACAATATTCTACTAAACAACCAATGGATCACTGAAGAAATCCAAGAGGAAATCAAAAAATACCTGTAGAGAATTGAAAATGAAAGCATGACAATCCAAAACCTATGAGACACAGCAAAAGCAGTTCTAAGAGGGAAATTCATAGCGATATAAGCTTACCTAAGGAAACAAAAAAAATCTCCGATAAACAACCTAACCTTATACCTACAGCAACTAAAGAACAAACCAAACCCAAAGTTAGTAGAAGGAAAGAAATCATAAAGATCAGAGCAGAGATAAATGAAATAGAAACTAAAAAAAAGTAGAAAAGATCAATGAAACTAAAAGCTGGTTCTTTGAGAAGATAAACAAAGTTGATAAACCACTGGCCAGACTCATTAAGAGGGAGATGGCTCAAATCAATAAAATTAGAAATGAAAAGGGAGAAGTTACAACTGACACCACAGAAATACGATGGATCATAAAATACTACTACAAACAACTATATGCCAATAAAATGTACAACCTAGAAGAAATGGACAAATTCTTAGAAACGTACAACCTCCCAAGACTGAATCAGGAAGAAATAGAAAATATGAACAGACCAATCACAAGCACAGAAATTGAAACAGTGATTAAAAAACTCCAAACAAAAGTCCAGGACCAGATGGCTTCACAGGCGAATTCTTTCAAACATTTAGAGAAGAGTTAACACCTATCCTTCTGAAACTATTCCAAACAATTGCAGAGGAAAGAACACTCCCAAGCTCATTCTATGAGGCCACCATCACCCTGATACCCAAACCAGACAAAGATACCACAAAAAAAGAAAATTACAGGCCAATATCAATGATGAACATAGATGCAAAAATCCTCAACAAAATACCAGCAAACTGACTCCAACAATACATTAAAAGGATCATACACCATGATCAAGTTGGGTTTATCCCAGGAATGCAAGGATTCTTCAATATCCACAAATCAATCATGTGATACACCACATTAACAAACTGAACAATAAAAACCATAGGATCATCTCAATAGATGCAGAAAAAGCTTTTGACAAAATTCAACACCCATTTATGGTAAAAGCTCTCCAGAAAGTGGGAAGACAGGGAACCTACCTCAACACGAGAAAGGCCATCTATGACAAACGCACAGCAAACATCATTCTCAATGGTGAAAAGCTGAAAGCATTCCCTCTAAGATCAGGAACAAGACAAGGATGTCCACTCTTGCCACTTTTATTCAACATAGTTTTGAAAGTCCTAGTCATGGCAATCAAAGAAGAAAAAGAAAAGAAATTCAAATTGGAAAAAGTAAAACTGTGACTGTTTGCAGATGACATGATACTCTACATAGAAAATCCTGTAGATGCTACCAGAAAACTACTAGACCTCATCAGTTCGGTAAAGTTGCAGGATACAAAATTAATACACAGATATCACTTGCATTCCTACACACTAACTGTGAAAGATCAGAAAGAGAAATTAAGGAAACGATCCCATTTACCATCGCATCAAAAAGAATAAAATACCTAGGAATAAACCTACCTAAGGAGACAAAAGACCTTTACTCTAAAAATTAAAAGACACTGATGAAAGAAATCAAAGACAACACAAACAGATGGAAGGATATACCATGTTCTTGGACTGGAAGAATCAATATTGTCAAAATGACTATACTACCCAAGGCAATCTACAGATTCAACGTAATCCTTATCGAATTACCAATGGCATTTTTCACAGAACTAGAGCAAAAAATTTTTAAATTTATATGGAAACACAAAAGACCCTAAATAGCCAAAGCAATCTGGAGAATGAAAAGCAGAGCTGGAGGAATCAGACTCCCTGACTTCAGACTATACTACAAAGCTACAGTAATCAAAACAGCATGGTACTGGCACAAAAACAGAAATACAGATCACTGGAACAGGATACAAAGCCCAGAAATAAACCCACACACCTATGGTCAATGAATCTACAACAAAGGAAGCAAAAATATACAATGGAGAAAAGACAGTCTCTACAGTAAGTGGTGCTGGGGAAACTGGACAGCTACATGTAAAAGAATGAATTTAGAACATTCTCTAACACCATGCACCAAAATAAACTCGAAATGGATCAAAGGCCTAAGGGAAACTGGACAGCTACACGTAAAAGAATGAATTTAGAACATTCTCTAACACCATACACCAAAATAAACTCGAAATGGATCAAAGGCCTAAATGTAAGGCTGGACACTATAAAACTCTTGGAGGAAAACATCTTTGATTTAAATCGCAGTAATATCTTTTTTGATCCACCTCCTAGAATAATGAAAATAAAAAATAAACAAATGGGACCTAATTAAACTTAAAAGCTTCTGCACAGCAAAGGAAACCATCAACAAAATGAAAAGACAACCCACAGAGTGGGAGAAAATCTTTGCAAACGAAGTGACCAACAAGGGATTAATCTCCAAAATATACAAACACCTCATGCAGCTCTATAACAAAAAAAAAAACAACCCAAACAAAAAATGGGCAGAAGGTCCAAATAGTCCTTTCTCCAAAGATGACAGATGGCCAAAAAGCACATGAAAAGATGCTCAACATCACCAATTTTCAGAGAAATGCAAATCAAAACTACAATGAGGTATCACCTCACACCTCACACATGGTCAGAATGGCCATCATCAAAAAGTCCACAAAAAATAAATGCTGGAGAGGGTGTGAAGAAAAGGGAACCCTCCTTCACTGTTGTGGGAATGTAAATTGGTACAGCCACTATGGAGAACAGTATGGAGGTTCCCTAAAAAACTAAAGGTAGAACTACCATATGATCCAGCAATCCCACTCCTGGGCATATATCTGGAGAAACCCATAATTCGAAAAGATACATGCACCCCAATGTGCACTGAAGCACTATTTACAACAGCCAAGACATGGTAGCAACCTAAATGCCCAATGACAGGAATGGATAAAGAAGAAGATGTGGTACATATATACAATGGAATATTACTCAGCCATTAAAAAAATGAAATAATGCCATTTGCAGCAACATGGGTGGACCTAGAGATTCTCATATTAAGTGAAGTAAGTCAGATAGAGAAAGACAAGTATCATATAATATCACTCATATGTGGAATCTGATTTTTAAAAATGCTAAAAATAAACTCATTTATGAAACAGACTTATAGATGTCAAAAACCAACTTATGGTTACCAAAGGGGAAACATGGAGGGGAGGGATAAGTCAGGAGCCTGGGACTAACATACACACACTACCATATATAAGATAGGTAACCAACAAGGACCTATCGTATAGCACAGGGAATTCTACTCAATATTCTGTGATATAACCTACATGAGAAAAGAAACTGAAAAAAGAATGAATATATGTATATGTATAATTGAATCACTTTGCTGTACACCTGAAGCTAACACAACACTGTAAATCAACTATACTCCAATAAAGTTACATATATATAAAAAGAAAACCTCTATACTACAGTCATGAACAGTATTGAACCAATTCTCCATAATGAATGGGGTGACAAAAGCAAGTAGATGGAAGAAAAGGAGAAGAGAGTTCCATCTTCTTGATGGAAGGGAGAATGATGGAATTCCATTTCATAGGAATTCTCCAAGAAACAAAGTGACAGTTCTTTATGCCTGTGTGATGGTGAATTTTATATGTCAACTTGATGAGGCCACAGGATACCCAGATATTTGGTTAAATATTATTCTGGTGTGTGAAAGAGTGTTTCTGGATGCGATTAACACTTGAATCAGTAGACTGAGAAAAACAAATTGCTTCTCCAATGTACATGGGTCTCATTCAATCTGTTGAAATCCTTTTTTTTTCACTTCACTGTATGAAGTACATATAGTGGACTATTTTCAGCCATAAAAAGGAATGAAGTATTGATACATGATACAAATGGATGAACTTTGAAAACATTATTCTAAGCAAAAGAAACCAGACACAAAAGGTCACATATTGTATGATTCTATTTACATGAATAGCCCAGAACAGATAAATCCATAGAAACAGAAAGTAGAGTATGGTTGCCATGGGCTAGAGGGAGGGTGTAATGAGGAATAATAGCTTAACCCTTTTGGGGTGACAAAAATGTTCTGGAACCAGATAAAGGTGGTTACTGTACAACACTGTGAACAAACTCAATGCCACTGAACTGTTCACTTTACAGTGAAAATGATATATTTTCTTTTATGTGAATTTCATTAAAAAAAAAAGAGAGAGAGAGAGAAAGAGAGAATGAGTGTGATGGGTTGAATTGTGTCCCCTCCCCGCAAAAGATATGTTGAAGTCCTAACCTCCAGTACCTGTGAATGTGACCTTATTTGGAAAAAGGTCTTTGCAGATGTAATCAAGTTAAGATGAGGTCATTAGGGGAGGCCCTTCTAAGGACAACTGGTGTCCTTAGAAGAAGAGGACAAGACACACACACACACACACACACACACAAAGGAGAATGCCATGTGATGACAAAGGCAGAGACTAGAGCAATATATCTACAAGCCAAGAAACACCAAAGATTGCTCACAACACCAGAAGCCAAGAGGAGGGTATGGAACAGATTCTCTCTTAGAACCTTTAGAGAGAGTATGATACCTACTGACACCCTGATTTCACGTTTCCAACAAGAATTGTGAGAGAATCGATTTCCATTGTTTTAAGCCACCTAGTTTGTTGTAATTTGTTACAGCAGCCCTATGAAACTAGTTACAAAGGAAAAAACAAGGTAGGTGGTAGGCTTCGAGAAGGAAATAATTATAAGATGGAATAGCAACTAGACTGTGAGGAGAGCTCAGACATGAGGTTCAGGGTACTTCTATGGGGAGAACTGGAAAAAAATGATTCTGATCTTGCAGCTTAAGATGGTGGTACAATTTCAAGAAAGAAGAGTTGCAGATACTCATTTATTTAACAGGCAATTACTGAACACTTATTGCATGCAGAATAATTTTTAAGGCCCTTTGCTAATTACCAAGTTTTATTAGATAAGGTTTACTCAAAATGCAGACAATCTCACAAAGCTGGGTCGCATGTGATCAGTGTAACCTGAGTAATGCAAGCTAAGTTCTACCAGTGGGCAAGTCAGGGGTTACTGCTGGCTGGAGTGATCTGAAATGGCATCATGGAGTCTGGCCACTTAAGATCTGGCAGACTTTTAAAAGGAAAGGAATTAATCCCCAGGGCAAGAGCAGGGACCAATTTACAGATCAAATACAATTAATACTCATTAAGCAAAACTGAATGACAGGAAAGATAATTCCATAAATGTAGGGTTTATGTTAGGGATTAGTGATATCTGGCTGGAAAATTAGGCTGGCACCAAATTCTATAAACAGTCTGGGCTATATTTGAAATATGTGGCATCAGGAGCAGGAATGACCCTTAGGGGATGGAAAGGCTTGGGTAATCATTTTATTCTTCTAACTTTGAATCTAGTATATGATAGTGGACCTACTGATGACAGTGAGAACATATGAGTCACAAAGTTTTATCACCTTACAATAGTTTACTTGGACAGATGCCTCATAGAGTCATAAAATAAGTGAATGATGATGTTCACATCTCTATTTTACAAATGGGAATTGTAAATCCAAGGAGCCACGAATATAACTTGTAAAACACAGCAATATCTAGTGTCTTAATTGAAAAAGAAGGCTGATTCTGTATAAAAACCAGGAATATGACTTCAAGTAGACTATGACATTAACTAAAGTCAAATATCTTATTTGAAACTAATGATCAGACTACTAAAATGAAAGCAGGATTCTGATTTGAAATTTGTTAATATTTTCTCTTCTTTGAAGGTTTGCTATGAACAAAATTTGAATATAGACACTTGAAATAAAAATAGAAAACAGGTTAGAGCTTGACCTAGGATGATATTCCATAGAACAGAGAAGGGAAGACACAAGAACGTGAAGGGAGAAGTCAGAGGCCTCAGTGAAGATGATAAAAAGTGAACCACAGATGCTAGGATATTATTATCATGGAGTTGAAAAGACATTGAGGCTAGGAAATTAGATATCCACTTTGCCTCCTCCTCCTACTTCTAAGACCCACTTCTTCCTTTTCTGACCAACTCCTAATGTGATAAGATGTGTGTATTCTATATCAGCTTCCCTCGAGAATCGCTAGATGTAGTATACACATGACTGCCCCAACTCCTAACCCAGGTAAAGAAGTTGAACAGCAACTTCCCGTGGCCTGAATTTGAACAAAAGTCAAGTTCCCAAAGTGGCACCATGTGCTTTTTCATGTTCTATGTATCTGCTGCCGACTCAGTTCCTAGCTATAGGAAGAGAAATGACAAAATGTTATTGAACTGAAGGAGAAGGAACTCCTACAGCAATACAGAAGGAGCCAGAAATGTGCTATGTGTTACCTTTAGGTTCATGAACCTTTCCTCACATTAGAAAACATGCTGAAGTTTAAGGCAAAGGGTCCCCAAACCTTCCCAACGTGGGTCACAGAGCTCTAGGGAAAGCCATCTAGACACTGGAGCCCCTATAGAATACGTTAACGTTTCCAAAGCATTCCTACATGACTTTCTATCTTTATTTTAAAGATGAGAAGACTGAGGTCAGCAAGGCTAAGTGACCTGACAAGGATCAGACTATAAAAACCATTTTGGTGGAACTACATGGAACTCGCAGTCCAGGGCTTACTGTCAGCCCACACCACGTCCCTAGACTGATATTCTGTTTCACGGTGAAACTTATTTGAAATTGCCTAAATATTTGTCCTTACTTGCTCAAACAATGGGTTCAAACAGAGGAAGAGAAAGTGTACGTGGTCAGGGTTTTAAATGACATTAATTTGCTTTTGGACTTCATTCAACAAATATTTATTGAGGCTCAACTATGTTCCAGGCACATGTAACTGCTGGGAATACAAAATCAAATAAGATAGAATCATTATCCTTAAAAAGTTCACCTTAGATTGGTTGTTCTCCAGAAGCACATTTTGTCCAAAGTCAAAAATGTCAGCAGTCAAAATCAAATTTACTGCTGCCAAAGATGCAGATATCAAAACAAAAAGAATCCGTACTACCTTGCTGTAATAAGATATCAGGATCTTAAAAAAAAAAAAAAAGTGTGCTCAGATACTGCTTTCCAAATACATATCCAGATGAAATGAACTATGTGAATCACTACCAAGCACTTGGCCAAAAAATTCTAACAGCAGAGCCCAAATGATTACACTCTACAAAGAAAATACTTAGAAATGAAAAAAGAGAGAAGGAAAAAAATTACATAAAGGCATTTATAACTACTTTCACACTGACTCCAACCTCAACAAACATGGACACCAAAACTAGCCTCAGGAGTCTCCCGACTTGGTTTCAAACCTGTATTCTATTCAGAGTTAAAAGTTCCTTCTACGGTGGGGAAAGATCTTCCTAAAAAAGATCTTAAAGTCAGCTCCTTAAAATGTAATAAAATTTTGGAATCATAAACATGACAATTTATCATTGGACTGTATCAGAATATAACCTTACTCTTAAAATCATTCTTTCTTTCAATCTTCTAAAAGCCCAGCGGCTTACAGACACATCTACTAGCGAATCAAAACAAATACCAGGCAACTTTTGCCTTTGTCCTTAAAAAGATTTTATTATTCTCTTTACCCCATGAGTGTTTCTGAGTAGGAAGAAGAGTGTTTTGGCACCACTAGGGAAGGTGATATGAACACCTAGCCAGAAATATGAGAGTGTACTTTCAGGAGGATGAAACATACCACCACGATTTCACGATAATTTAAATTTAACCTGTCTGGATGTTTGCGGAGCTGACAAATAATGTTTTTGTGAGATTAGGTGATATGGGAAATAAGTGTTCTTTCAGGCTTAGAGGAAGAACCAGAACTTCAAAAGATCTAGGATCAAGGTCCTCTGCTGTCACTCACTAGCCGTTTGACTTCGGAGAAGTTTCTCCCCTGGTTTACATCCTTTATCTACAAAAGAAGGGCAAAAACAATATCTGCCCTTTCTGTTTTGCAGGCTCTTATATTAGGATGATAAACAAAAATGAGATGACAATGTACTTTTGTAGAGATAAAAGTAATTATTATTTGGCCTTTATTTTGATGATCCACAATGTCACTCCAATTGACAGGTGGCTAAATGGACTTTTGAGAGGTTTGTTCACTCTCATCCCAATCTGACTGAGCATTCCCAAAGGCAGGGAGTCAGTGTGATCAGTCACTTGTATTCCCACTTAAGGAAGCACATTACTGAATGATGTAACTAGCCAGCTCTGGAGCCAGCAGCTCAGATGGGAAGGAGAAGGCAAGGGAAGGAATATGCATCTGGCTTTCTTGCTAATTCTTTCATTGACTACATTATTTGTATGGTGCAGTGCAACTCAAGACTGTTATGTACAGGTTTGCTTTGTAAAGTGGCCCAAAGTTAGGAACAGGGGCTAAAATCAGTCCTAGCAACTATGTAATCAAGTACAAGGTTGCATTTTTCAGAAAAAGGTGCTTTTTCTCTAATCTATCTGTCTAGAAGAAGTAATCTTTTTCTTATTTGCACAAAGATGCCCTAAATGCTCTTTGAGGTTCTGGTCACATACCTGAGACTTACAACCATCACTTGAGTCTCCCCACTAGGGAGAGGAAAGATGGAACGTATATTCAAATAAGGTACTTGGAAAATATTTCCATTAATAAGGTTGTTAAACACAGGAGAAAGGGGAATAATGGAGGCTGAGCAAAGAGGTGGACAAAACTGTGGACTTTTTCCTCAGATATTAAAACAGAGTAAGAAGCCACAATAATTAAAGCAAACGTGACTCTAATGGATGAAAAGGCAGATCAGTGGAACAACAAAGAAGGTTTAGAAACAGGCCCTAACTTAAACAAGAAATTAGTACATGATAAGGCAGCATTTTATATCAGTAGGCAAAACATGGGTTATTCAATAAATGGCATTAGGATAACTGGTTAGCCATTTGCTTTAGGCATGGGTGGGGGTATGTGTATGTATGACTCTGTACCTCACATAAATAAACCAAAATAAACTCCAGACGAATTGTATATTTACACATTAAAAACAAAAGCACACATTCACTGATGGAAAATATGGAAAAATTTCTTGGAATAGAGTGTCACTCTTAGTCTGATGCAAAAGCCATAGAAGAAATAAATTCAATTACATAAAAAATTTAAACATTTACATAGCAAAAACTATCATAAAATTAAAAAACAAAACCAAAAAGGAATAAGAAAAATATTCATCAATCCAAGGTTATTCCCTAACAGTGAGAGGTCGTACAAATCAATGAAAGACTAACAACTCAGCAGAAAGGATAAAAGATAAGAAAGTTCACAGAAATATGAAAGACACTTCAGCATGTAAGAACATGTCAACTTCACCAATAATAAAAAAAAGATGCAAAATAAAACTACATTGAGAAGCCATATATCTGTTCAAAATATTAATTTGAAATTTAAAATCTTAAGAAGAAAACTCCAGGCCCACATGACTTCACTGGTGAATGCTATCAAATGTGGAAGAAATAATATAAATCTTATACAAAAATTTCAGATAATAAAAGGAAAGAACACTTTCCAATACACTTTATGACATCATATAATCCTGACGCCAAAACCACACAAGGATGTTACAAGCAAAGAAATTTAGAGACCAGTATTACTAACAACACAGACACAAATATGTCTAATAAATATTAACAAACTAAGAATATATCCAGACAGTATATTCTTGGGAGTTTACCCCAAGAATGTGAGGCTGGATTAACATTTGAAAACCAATCAAAGTAATTCAGTATTATAACAGAATGGAGGAGAAAACCCATATGATAGCCTCTATATTTGTAGAAAAAGTGTTTAACACAATTTAGCATCCATTCATGATAAAAAAAAAGTCAAGAAACTAGGAATAAAAGTGAATTCCCCCTAGAATGGCCATCATCAAAAAATCTAGAAACAATAAATGCTGGAGAGGGTGTGGAGAAAAGGGAACACTCTTGCACTGCTGGTGGGAATGTGAATTGGTTCAGCCACTATGGAGAACAGTATGGAGGTTCCTGAGAAAACTACAAATAGAACTACCATATGACCCAGCAATCCCACTACTGGGCATATACCCTGAGAAAACCAAAATTCAAAAAGAGTCATGTACCAAAATGTTCATTGCAGCTCTATTTACAATAGCCTGGAGATGGAAACAACCTAAGTGTCCATCATCAGATGAATGGATAAAGAAGATGTGGCACATATATACAATGGAATATTACTCAGCCATAAAAAGAAACGAAATTGACCTATTTGTAATGAGGTGGATAGACCTAGAGTCTGTCATACAGAGTGAAGTAAGTCAGAAAGAAAAAGACAAATACCGTATGCTAACACATATATATGGAATTTAAGAAAAAAAAATGTCATGAAGAACCTAGGGGTAAGGCAGGAATAAAGATGCAGACCTACTGGAGAACGGACTTGAGGTTATGGGGAGGGGGAAGGGTGAGCTGTGACAGGGTGAGAGAGAGTCATGGACATATACACACTAACAAACGTAGTAAGGTAGATAGCTAGTGGGAAGCAGCCGCATGGCACAGGGATATCGGCTCGGTGCTTTGTGACAGCCTGGAGGGGTGGGATAGGGAGGGTGGGAGGGAGGGAGACGCAAGAGGGAAGACATATGGGAACATATGTTTATGTATGACTGATTCACTTTGTTATAAAGCAGAAACTAACACACCATTGTAAAGCAATTATACCCCAATAAAGATGTTAAAAAAAATAAAAAATAAAAAAAATAAAAAAATAAAAAAGGTGAATTCCCCTGGATAAAAGGGCACTTATGAAAAATCTACAGTTAACATCAGTCTTAATGGTGAAATATTAAACACTTTCTGCCAAGATTTGGAACAAAAGCAAGGATATCTGCTTCCACTACTTTTATTCAACATTGTACTGGAGGTCTTAGTGCAGTAAGGCAAGAAAAAAATTAAAAGGCCTATAATTTGGAAAGAAAGACATAAATGTATTTCTATTCACAGACAACATGATTGTAGATTCCTTAGTGTTTTCTACATATCCAAACAACTACTAGAGCTAATAAGTGAATTTATCAAGTTCTTGAGATACAAGGGTCAAGATACAAAAATCAATTGCATTTATATATAGTAGCAAACAACTGGAAAATAAAATTTAGAAAAATAACATCAAAACCCATAAAGCACTTTGAAATAAATTTAACACAAGACTTACAAGATACCTACAATGAAATTTATAAAACACTGCTAAAAGCAAAAAACGACCTAAAAAGGGCAGGGGGGGTGGGCAGTGGGAGAAACCATATTCATAGGATGGAACTCAATATTTTATGACATCATATTAAAGACCTAATTAAGAGGTCAATTCTTCTTAAAATGATCTATAGATTTAACAAAATCCCAAACAGAATCCCAGCGGGGCCTGTGTAACAGAAACTGACAATCTAGTTCTAGTATATGGAAAGGTAAAGAACCTAAATAACCATAATAATATTGAAAAAGAACAAAGCTGAAAGACTCCAGTATCTGGCTTTAGAACACAGTTAATTAAGAGTGTGGCATTAGCATCTGGATAGACAGATCAATGGAAAAGAAGACAGAAAACAGAAACATTCATACTGAAGAAATGAATGTTAACACTTATCTTACACCATACAAAGAATTAGAGATCTAAAATTAAATTGAAACTACAATTTAAAATTATTTGAAACTACAATTTAAAATGTTTTAAAGAAGAAAACAGAAGAATATCTATGACCAAGGGATAGGCAATAACTACTTAGGACACAGAAAACAATAACCATAAAAGATTGCTAAATTAGATTTCATCAAAATTAAAAACTTCTGCTCATCAAAACACGCCTTTAAGAAACTAAAGAGAAGAGTGACGGTACCACGGAAGCGGAGCCATGACTGAGGCTGATGTAAATCCGAAGGCCTACCCTCTTGCAGATGCCCACCTCACCAAGAAACTATTGGACCTCGTTCAGCAGTCATGTAACTACAAGCAGCTTCGAAAAGGAGCCAATGAGGCCACCAAAACCCTCAACAGAGGCATCTCTGAGTTCATTGTGATGGCTGCAGACGCCGAGCCCCTGGAGATCATCCTGCACCTCCCACTGCTGTGTGAGGACAAGAATGTGCCCTACGTGTTTGTGCGCTCCAAGCAGGCCCTGGGGCGAGCCTGTGGGGTCTCCAGACCTGTCATCGCCTGTTCTGTCACCATCAAAGAAGGCTCACAACTGAAGCAGCAGATCCAATCCATCCAACAGTCCATTGAAAGGCTCTTAGTCTAAACAGGTGGCCTCTGCCACACTCCCTGCTGCTGACTCCTACCCCAGGGGTTATGTATCGTTTGTTTGTTAGCATATAGTATTTCCAGCTACCTTCTATTGTTATAAAATATTTTAGTGCTCAATTTGGTTTTTGTATTTTTGTATTGTTTTTGTCTTGTTTTTAGGTTGTCATCTCCTCCCCAGCCTCTCCTGTAATCTCCACTTCCACTCTCTCTCTGCCGTCTTATCCTCCCTTTTGGAAAATGCATGCCCAGAATAGGTGGAAGCAGGGTGGTTGATACCATTCAAAGGCAGGGAAGAGCCAAGGTAGAGATTTGGTTCCAGCCTTCAGGTGCCACCTTCCTACTGTGCAGGGCATGATGGAAGTAAACACTGTCCACTTTGTATCCCTTGTGCCCAGCATACAGGATCATGTTTGAATAATCAAGGGGTTTCCTTTGCTCTCTAGGACATTATGTATCATTTGGGGAGGAAGTATGTTTCTGTGAGGTTGTTGGGTGTATGTCCCAAGAGTCAGTTTCTGATGTACCCCTGCTGTTTGCTTTTGGTAATATATTTCCCCCCAACTCCCACCTATGCCTCTGAGGGTGGCAGGGCAGCAACATACCAAAGAGATACGCTGCAAAATTCCAGAGGCACCTTGGTGAGTGAGACATGGGACAGTTGACCTAGGTCTTGAAGGTGTGGCAAGAGGTTCTGGAATGGAGGATTCTGGGCCAGTCATGGAGAACTGGAAGCTACAGCAAAGATGATGGAATTCAAGGGAACATCCTTGCTTTGGTGAATGGAGATTTCTACAGTAGACGCTTGGTACCAGCTCTGAGAGCCCTTACCCCTTGCCTATTTCCTGCCATGATGTGGGTCAGATGTGTGTATTCTCTGTCACATCAGAAGGACAGTGCTAATGTGTCATTCTTGTGAGCACCCTAATAAAGAACACATATATTCATAAAAAAAAAGAAACTAAAGAGAAAAGCTTACATTAGGAGAAAATATCTGCAAAACATCTATGACAAAGAATAATGAGAATAGGATTTCTTACTGTCAGAAGGGAATTACAAAATAAGGTAAAGGGTAAGATTAAAATGAAACCTGAAGTGTTAGACTGGAATTGCAGGCACCACCAAGAAGATGGTTTAAATATACATATACAGATGACAGACAGATGAATGGATAGATTGATTTTCTAGCTCTGACCACTGAGAAAGCCTGGGAACAATGACACTCCAGTAGCAATGAGCACACCTGACATCCAGATTTTGACTTCTGAATACCTTTCTCCTCTAAAAAGAACCAGGGCTCTTTGGCAAATTGGCTAATTCCAGGACTGGGGCAGGGAAAGTATAAAATAAAACTAAAATATCTTCTTGTACTAGAAAATAAGAAAATGCTCAAAGAATGATGGAGATAGAACAATGCAAGAGAGACGGTCTCCTACTGAAAGAATCTGGGATACGCTGAGCATCAAAACAAGTAGTGGATCAGAACTAACTGAATAAAATAAAATCAAGAGTCTTTATGACAGAAATAGATGAATAAATAAATGAAGGGAAAGGACAAGTTCTTTCTTACAATAGAATGCTAATTAAAATTTAGACAGAATGATGCAACTAGAAAATCATTATTAGTGGGTGAAAGTTTAATGAGGAACAGGATATTTCATAATCTCAAGTATCTCCCCACATATTACTTACTAATTACAAAGGGAAAAACAATGAATTTATAGTGGCCATATCTGGCAGATACCGCCTTAATAAAGTGATCAAAATTAACATCACTGAGAAGAACACAACATCACTTCTGTGGTACTCCCATTCACAAACTCCTCCCTTCCATGGAAATACCAGAAATTTTTGGTAGAATTGAAGGACATTCTACAGAATAACACGCCTATGCTCTTAAAAAATGTCAAGGTCAAGAAACACATGTACACGCACACACACATACACACACCCCTCCAAAGGCTGAGGAACTGTTTCAAATTAAAGGAGACTAAAGAGATATGGCAACTAAATATACTGTATGATCCTGGTTTGGATCCTGGATAAGGAAAAAAAAATATATCCATACACAACATTAAGGAGGCAACTGACAAAATCTGAATATGGACTGTATATCAGATCATACTATTGTATTACTGTTAAATGTTCTGATTTCAATCATTGTATAGTGGTTATGGAAGAGAAATGCTTAAATAAAAGGTGAAGTAATCAATATCAATATTCATGTGAGTTGGTATCTATCAGTTAACAAGGTCATCTTTCTACTTCTGGAACCTGTGTGAAAAAGGAGCACATGCCAGCCACCTGCTGTTATCCAGCATTTGTCACAGGACTGATGATAATTATATCTGTGCTCACCCTGGATACAAAACAGCCACCCAAC
Organism: Stenella coeruleoalba; assembly: GCF_951394435.1. Lineage (NCBI taxonomy): Eukaryota > Metazoa > Chordata > Mammalia > Artiodactyla > Delphinidae > Stenella > Stenella coeruleoalba. The sequence goes on from NC_137148.1 coordinate 56,294,789, forward strand.
TGATTGCTTCTCCTCGCGCTCCACTGCAAAATCAGACAGCTTAGGAGTTAGTTTCAGCTTTAGTCTCTACTTTTTCCCCTCAAAACAAAACAAAAAAAAACAGTAAGTGTGGATGAAATGATACAACAGGATGTTTCCCTCTGAAAATCTTAAGGACAGGGAAGTAGGTGAGAGTGTAGATCAAGGGTTGGCAAACTAGGGCCTATGGGCCACATCCAACCCTCAGCCTGTTGCTGTACACGCATGAACTAAAATTAGTTTTTATATTTTAAAATGGTTGTATATAGAAAAGAGCCGTATCAGGCCTGAGACTGTTATTCTTAGAAAGAGGGTAGTTATCTGGCCCAAGCTGGCCCAAACATATTATTACCCCGTCCTGCCAAAGTGAACTCTGACCCAAGGGGGGCCAGCCCTACCTCAAGATTTTTCTGAGAAGGAATTAGCCTCAAATCTGTTCAAATATGTATTCTAACAAATGTGAAAAGATTTTTTTTTCTGTGTGGTGGGAGAAGATATTAAAACATTATGAAGTATTTTAAACATTCAGAAAAGTATAGAGCATATAACATTCATGTACCTGACTACCTACCTTCATCAAATTCTAAAATCTTGTCACACTTACTTCAGACTTTTTTCTTTTTTACAGAACTGAATATTATAAATACAGTGGAAGCTCCCCTATATACATCTCCTGATCTTATTTCTACCCCACTGTCCTTCTTCACAGGTAAATAACATCCTGAATTTTTTGTTTATCATTCTTGGGCACTTTTTTACACTCTTACACTTCATATAGGTATCCATATACACACATAAGCTATGGCATTGCTTTACATGTTTTCAAACGACATAACTGGTATCATATTGTATGTATGATTCTTCACCATGCTATTTTTAACTCATTATGTTTTTAAGAGAACCATGCTTTAAAAAAAAAAGAACCATGCTTTAGCTCCTTCTTTCTAACTGCTATATGCTATTCCACTTTGTCTATTTTCCTGTTGATGAACATTGAAGTTGCTTCCAGATTTTTACTATTAGGGACAATGCTACAATGAATAATCTTAGAAGTTAATCCTTGTGCATGCCAGAGTTTCTTTGAAGTATATACCTAGGAGTAAAATGCTGAGTAGAAGACCATGCCCATCCTCACTTTTACCTCATATTGCCAAACTGCTCTTTAAGATGCTATACAACTTTCAACTCTCACTAGTATCAGTTCCTGTTCCTCCTCTACTTTGCCACAATTATTAGTTATAACTCTTTGTTTTCACATCTGATGACTGTGAAAGTATGTAGCATTTTAATCTGCAACTTAAATGTTACTAATGAGTGAGCATCTTTTCATATATTTATAACCACTCTGATTTTTTATTCTGTGAATTGCTGGTTCATATCCTCTACCCCGTTCTCTATTGAATCATCTTCTTATCTTATTGATCTATAGATGTAGTCTAATGTTTGCCAGTTACATGGATTGCAAATCTTTCCCTTGTCTTTGACTTGTCTTTTAATTTGCTAATGATATCTCTTGTGATATAGAACTCTAAAATTTTAATTCATCAAAATTTATCAATCTTTTATCAGTTTTGTCTTATTCAAAAATCTTTCAGAAAGTCACACAAATATTAATATGCTCCTATATTTCTTTATAAAATTTTATACTTTGCTTTTTCCATTTAAGTTTTAATCTAACTTAAAAAAATGTGTGCACTTGCATTTTGAGGTAGGAATTTTTTTCCCAAATAATCAATTGTCCAAACACCATTTATCAACTAGTCCATTCTTACTCCTGTGATATATAAAACATCTCAAGTTTCCATGAGTACAAATAAATTTCTGGGCTCTCTCTATTCTGTTGCACTAGTATGTTTGCCTAAGTCTAATGCAATATCTTATTTTTATTTATTGTAGCTTCTTACTAATTCTTGTTATCTATCTTGTAGATCAATCATTTTATCTTAGTCTTCTTAAAAGTGTCTTAGTATTTTTGGCCCTTTACTCTTTCATTCAATTTTAGGGTCATGATCTCAGGTTCCACAAAAAATTTTGCTGAGACTTTGAATGGAATTACACTGAATTTATAGATGAAATCTGAGAGTTAAATAGTTTAAAACAAATAAAATGCAAAGGTGTAGTAAAAAGCCTAGCAGGAAACAATAATAAGCGAGTGATTTCTCCTGTACAAATTGGAAAAGAAGTATGTCACTATGTTTTTTCATAAGCAAAACATAAGTTTAAAAATATGGAAAAATTTATATGTTCTAACCTATCCTGCAGGGCCACAGCAGTCAGCCTGGTTTTCCATATAACAATAGGCTACACAAATAGAAACTCTTACTAAGTTTCTATAGCAGGGGGAAAATACCCAATAAAATAAAATAAAGAATGGGGAATGCTGACAACATTAAGCATCCTTATCTGTTCTGAGCTGCTCTTGTGCACTACAGGTATCAGAGCTAAAAATCACTGGAAGCAGTCACTCAGTTTCTATTTCAACTGTTTAAATGTTTTCCTGTCATGCTCCCAGCCCTCAGAACAGACTTCTCTTTTTGTGTCTAATCTGCATTTTGATTGGTTATTCAATAACATCTTATCGGAGATCAGTTTTGGTGCAGGTTGTTCCTAATGGGAAATCACCTTCTTTAGGCTTCTCCCTGTCTCTACAGATGGGAAGCAGGTGACTTTCTGCTGCCCCCTTCTGGTTTCTGACTGCGGTAAAGCTTAAGCAATATGGGTATATACAACCCTCAGAATGGGAGAAAATATTTGCAAATGAATCAACTGACAAAGGATTAATGTCCAAAATTTACAAGCAGCTCATGCAGCTCAATATCAAAAAAACAAACAACCCAATCCAAAAATGGGCAGAAGACCTAAACAGACATTTCTCCAAAGAAGATATACAGATTGCCAACAAACACATGAAAGGATGCTCAACATCACTAATCATTAGAGAAATGCAAATCAAAACTACAATGAGGTATCACCTCACACCAGCCAGAATGGCCATCATCAAAAAATCTACAAACAGGGCTTCCCTGGTGGCACAGTGGTTGAGAGTCCGCCTGCTGATGCAGGGGACGCAGGTTCGTGCCCTGGTCCGGGAAGATCCCACATGCCGCGGAGCGGCTGGGCCTGTGAGCCATGGCCGCTAAGCCTGCGCGTCCGGAGCCTGTGCTCCGCAACGGGAGAAAAAAAAAAAAAAACTAAAAAATCTACAAACAATAAATGCTGGAGAGGGTGTGGAGAAAAGGGAACCCTGTTGCACTGTTGCTGGGAATGTAAATTGATACAGCCACTATGGAGAACAGTATGGAGGTTCCTTAAAAAACTAAAACTAGAACTACCATACTAGCAATCCCACTACTGGGCATATACCCTGAGAAAACCATAATTCAAAAAGTCATGTACCACAATGTTCACTGCAGCTCTATTTACAATAGCCAGAACATGGAGGCAACCTAAGTGTCCATCGACAGATGAATGGATAAAGAAGATGTGGCACATATATACAATGGAATATTACTCAGCCATAAAAAGAAACGAAACTGAGTTATTTGTAGTGAGGTGGATGGACACAGAGTCTGTCATACAGAATGAAGTAAGTCAGAAAGAGAAAAACAAATACCGTATGCTAACACATACATATGGAATCTAAAAAAAAAAAAAACAGGTTATGAAGAAACTAGAGGCAGGATGGGAATAAAGACGCAGACCTACCAGAAAATGGACTTGAGGACATGGGGAGGGGGAAGGGTGAGCTGGGAAAAAGTGAGAGAGTGGCATGGACATATATACACTACCAAATGTAAAATCGATAGCTAGTGGGAAGCAACCGCATAGCACAGGGAGATCAGCTCAGAGAGATCAGCTCGGTGCTTTGTGACCACCTAGAGGGGTGGGATAGGGAGGGTGGAAGGGAGGGAGACGCAAGAGGGAAGAGATATGGGGATACATGTATATGTATAGCTGATTCACTTTGTTATAAAGCAGAAACTAACACACCATTGTAAAGCAATTATACTCCAATAAAGATGTTAAAAAAAAAAGGGTATATACATTGAGCCCTTCCTTTTTAATGTCAGACAGCTTTCCAAAAAATGTGATGTCCTTTCCATCTGGGTGTTTAACTACTAGTGTTCATAAGCATCTATTTCTCCCTATCTCTGAGCCATGATAATCTTTGCACCTTGATGCCCTTGGGGTGGGAGTGGTGAAGATGTATGGGAACTATTAGTCTTAGAAAGGTAAACTGGAGTCAAAATACATTTTTCCTAAGGAGAGAAGTATGGGGAAGAAACAGTCCCTGTCCTTCAAGATGTTACAATCTAGCAAAACCAACACTAAGGCCAAATTTACTGAACACTAACCTTCTCTGTCCTAAGATTGTTCTAAGGACCTTATTATAATATATTCACTTCTTTAAGTCTCATATACCTATTCTAAATCACAGGCACTATCTTAATCCCCATTTTGTGGACGAGGAAACTGAGGGACAGAGAATATAAGTAACTAAATCATACAGTTAATAGATAGCTGTATTCAAATCTAGACAGATTGGCTCCAGAAGCCATGCTCTTATCTAATACATTATACTGTTTCTCAAGTAAAGAAAAATAAGAAGCACATATTTTTGATTAGTCAAAAGACAAAACAAACTAAATAAGCACCCCTGACTAGATAAAAGAAAAATCTATACAAGGGGTCAGAGAAATCACAATCAAATCATGAAAATCAGAGCAAGTTTATGGATGTAACAGAATTTGGGACAGGCCTTAAAAGACGGGTTGTACTCTTATTATAGAAGGAGATGGGGAATGGAGGGAAGAACAGAGGCAAAGACAGTAAAGTACAGGGCACATTCAGAGAGCAACAGTCCATTTTGGCTGGAGCCTAAAAGCACTGTGTAAATGTCCCATACACGTTAACTGTTTCCACCTGCTATTAAGTCAGCAAATGGAGGATTATAATAATCTATACGCAAGATCCACAAAGTTCTCGTTTTAATGAATAATTTCAGTGTCCTTCCTATCAAAACTCTGCCTGGGCTTTTATCAATAGGGACTAATGACCGATTTGAGTTCCCCTCCTGGTAGCATCCATCACTGAGCCATGAAACAGTCCGTGTGTAATAAATACAGTGTTCATGTACTGTAATGGCCTAGAGTTGGAACACCTGGTTTTAAGTCCCAGCCTTGCCCATCATTAGCTATGAAACTGGTGATAACATTTGTCTTAGTATCAGCACTGATATTAAAAAGAAGAACAGAACAGATTTCAAAATACAAACTCTTGCCTGGTTTAAAAAAACAACAACAAACAAACATAACAGGAAATCTGGCATGGAAATGACAGCAGCCAAGACCACTAAAGAGAATTCACATCAAATACTTCTAGCTCCTCAAATGTCCTCTTGCCTAGACCCATGACATCTGGAAATACTCAGGAATTTATTTGCCACTGGCCTCAAAAGTGATGATGCAATCAACTGAAACCTCTGTTCCCACAAATCTCTTCCTGAAGCTTTTGTTTATCTACTCATCTCTCCCTTAAATATTGTACCAGCTCCTGAAAAGATCTCTTAATTACCTTCAAATCAAACCTCCTCAATACAAAACCCTACCAAAGTCTCTTTAATAAATATAATATATTCAGTTATATTTTCTCTCTGCCCTATAGCTATAATTCCTTGTACCATGGTTATGACTTCACAGTTATGAAAATAACCAGTAAAAAGAGTTTTGGATCAAAGGACTCTGTACTGTGGAAAAAACAACTTGGGATATATCTTTTTATAGGAACTATTGGAGTTTTTAGGTTTAATCCGCAAAGGGTTCTGCAGCTATTAGAATAGATCAACTTTAGCCCTCTCCTTCTAAATCCCATGTACATGCAAGGCATCAAAAATATATGTTTTGTGGGCCTTTCAGATAAAGATCATAGGTAAACGTCAAATATATATGGTACAGAAATTAGTTCTCTGGAAAACAAGAGTGAATACCCTACTCTCATACCAAGAAATTTGCTAAAGGTACTTATAAGTAAGACAGTAAATGAAGAAGCCTGCCCCTCAAATCCAGAAGAGAATGAGTGATCCCCTATTCTTTCTGTTGTTTAATTTTACATCTGCTAGTTGTTCTTTTGATATTCATGGTTAAGGTGGCTGAACTTCAATTCTACTATTTAAATAAATAAGGCTCTGAGTGAGAAACTAAACAAAGACCAGAACCTCATGCTTTCAAAGTCTGAAGCTCCTGGTGATAAAGTCTAGCTTCTATATCAGTGAGACTGAGAAACAGATTTCAGATATGTAAGGTGCCTTGAGAGGCATCCAAGCTCAGCTGCTTGTCTAGGAAGCTGATGTTCAGATAGTTCATTAACTGGTTCCAATTTACAGATCAAAGTGGGAACTAAACCGGTCCTGAAAACACAGGTCACCTGACTCTTTCCTCCCATCCTGATTCCTTCAGAGTCTTTTCGGCTCTTTTTTTTCCCCCATGACTATGTATTTTTAACTGGTGAACCTCTGTATATGCTAGGTTTTTCTAGGTTTAATTAATTTCATGTCACTTTGTTAGGAGGTATTTAAATATTCACTGAGTATGCTGGTGTACTACCTAGACTGCCTCAGGAAAAAGAACTGGCACAAAGAGACACACTGGTCTAGCTGATGACCCTCTGAACTTCAAGTCAGGCCTTCATCCACAACTAGAGCTTGGACTTGTCACATGGAAATTGCTTAGTCTTCCTAGGTCTTAATTTCAGATTCTGAAAGTTAGCAGGACTTCAGGGCTTCAGAGATCACCTAGTCTAAAAGTTCCCAACTTGTACCAGGACACCGGGTAGACCCTAATGTAAGTATGTTTTGGCAGTTGTTCTTTCTCCAAAGCTCTGTGGCCAGTTCCTCTCAAACAATCCAAATGTGGTCTGTAGGCATAAGACGTGATGCAGCAAACTTAGAAATATGTATACGTACAATGAAAAGGCAAGAAAAACACACTGCCTTGCTGTCTTCTAAATCTGCTTCCAATTCAATACTTCTATTAAAGTAGACCAGCCTCATTAACTGAGGTTCAATTTTCAGTTCATTTTTGACCTTCCTTGTTTTCTAGCTTTATATTCAACCTGTCACTAATCCTGTTGATTGATTTTTCCTTCCTATGTGCAAAATATTTCTTTCTTCATTTCCACCACAGGACGGGCCTTTTATCACCTTAAGTACAGATAATAAATTTCCCTCCCACACTTACCTCTTTCAATCCAAAACTTACTCTATTAACCTTCCTGTAATAGGTTTATGATATACCTTTCTCAAGAATCTACTGATGACTAACAATCTTAAGGATCTTTAAAAAAATTTTTTTTTAATAACTAATATCTGCAGGCCTTGACGGACATAATCTTTTTGTAATGGATATTATTTCACATGTATGCTGTGCGTCAGAAGGTCCTAGAGGTGAAATTATTGGGTCAAAGGGTATATGCTTTCATAATTTTGATAGATGTTGCCAAAGTTCTCTCTACAGAAGTTGTACCACTATATATATGTATCTACTAGCAACGCATGAAGCTGCCAGCTTTCTATTCCCTCTATAATCTGCCCACCTTATTTCCCACGACTCCCTGGTAGGCCCGTCAATCCCCATAAGGTCAGATCTCACCTCACTCTATTAACCCCCCCTATACTGCTTGCTGCATCTTGAACACTCACTCCCATTTCTTCTACTCATCCAATCTTCAAGGCTGTCTCAAGTTCTGTCTCTTTTATGAATGTTTGCTGATCATGACATCAACCCCTCTTCCAGCCTGCCCAAAGCATGTTTTCTCAGACACACACATTTTGTTACATATCATCAATTTACCTATTTATCATATCGAAGATTTCTGTTGATGTTGAATTGTTTCACATATCTAGTTATCCCCAGCCAATTTATAATCTTTTTTTTTTTTTTTTTTTTTTTGCGGTACGCGGGCCTCTCACTGTTGCGGCCTCTCCCGTTGCGGAGCACAGGCTCCGGACGCGCAGCCTCAGCGGCCATGGCTCACGGGCCCAGCCGCTCCGCGGCATGTGGGATCTTCCCGGACCGGGGCATGAATCCGTGTCCCCTGCATCGGCAGGCGGACTCTCAACCACTGCGCCACCAGAGAAGCCCTATAATCTTTTTGATTGTAGTGATTCATATCCTTCCTTTGAACACATCACAGTTCTGGTAAATTAAAAAATACTTCTCTTAAACCTTCTATTGGCTTTGGAAATTCCCTTTTACACAGAACTGAGAATCATTTGTCTTACAGACTTGAAATCTGAAATTCTGTCAGGACAGTTTAAATTTGTCTTCAATGTAAAAAGAATGATTACTGACTTTCAAATAATCAATATCCCTTCATATCCTATAAGATCCTTCTTACCATCTTATTTCTAAATATATACTAGATACTCAATACATATTTCTGGAATTGATCTTGCTCCTACTTTCTCTATTATTAATAATATATGTATGCATGTATGTATGTACATACACACAAAGTGATTCTAAAATTGATATGGAACACATAGGACCCAGACTAGGTAAAACGATTTTGGAAAAGAACAACAAAGTTGGAAGACTCACACTACCTAATTTTAAGATTTATTATAAAACTACAGCCATAAAGATAGTGTAGTACTGGCATCAAGAGAGGCAATGGAACAGAGATCAATGGAACAAAACAGTTCAGAAAGAGACTCACTTGTCTATAAACAACTGGTTTTCAACAAAGATTCAAAGGTAATTCAGTGCAGAAAGAAAAGTCTTTTCAACAAATGGTGCTGACACGACTAGGTATTCTTAACACCAGAAATTTAACTTGGACCCTTACCTCATACCATATTAAAAAAAATAACTTAAAATGGATCATAGACCTAACTGTGAAACCTAAAACTATAAAACTTCTGAAACAAAACATAGGAGAAAAATCTTTGTGGTGTCGGGTTAAGCAAAGATTTCTCAGTTGACACCAAAGGCATGATTCATAAAAGAAAAAATTAACAAACTGGACTTCCATCAAAAATAAAAACTGCTCTTTGAAAAACACTGTTAAGTGAATAAAAATAAAGAAGATTATGAGAGAAAAAGTTCTCAAAACTCAATAATAAGAAAACAAGCAACTCAATAAAAGAAAAACGGGCAGAAGATTTAAACAGATACTTTACCAAGGAGTTATACGGCTGGAAAATAAGCACATGAAAAGATGCTCAACATCATTAATAATTAGGCAAATACAAATTAAAACCACAGTGAGTATAACCACTCTGGAATGTATACCTACTATATGTTCCAGCCATTCCACTGCTAGATATTTACCTCGAAGAAATGAAAGCTTACGCCTCTACAAAGACTTATAAATAGATGTCTGTAGCAGCATGAACTGCTTTGGCCTCCGAGGATAAGGGCCTTCAGGGACCCATTCATTATGCCAGAGGAATACGAGAGTATCTAAGGTGTGAGATCACTCTGGGCAAGTTGGGTGGAATGTTAGAACCATAGCCAAGAAAACACCCTTGAATGTTACCCCTACACTCCTCCTATGACCAGGCTCCAGGTTGAAATAACAAGACCAGCGGGAGAGAAGTGCAAAGTCAGAAGGAGTGGAGGCTCCATGGGTCTTTGGCAAGGCGTGGACGATGTTCGTGACAATCTGCTATCCTCTCATGCAGAGCCATTAACAGTACCCCTCTCCCAGGCCTGTGGTAAGGATTAGCAAATAAGAACTAAATAAAGCACTTGGCAATATTAAAGTATGAAAGTGTTTTTCTAAAAAATGCTTTAAGACTCATTTACCGCCCCTCTTGGGCTCTTTGCTCTTTCCTTAATAAAGTTCAAACATAACGAGACTTGGCAGTATGCTAACAGAAAAATTTTTAATTTCATTTTAGTGCTGTAAAACACAATCTCTATGCCCTCAAAGAAAAATGATCACTGCTTAAACTCATGAACAGTGTTCCCTCCTAGTAAACTACCACTTGCCCCTCTTCCTACAGGCAGAAATGGATTCTTATAACATAGGCCTGGGGTAATGCACTCACCTTCTAAGGAACCATGTGGTTATTTTTGCTTATTGAAAAATGAAGCTATTTTGGTCCTTCCTTTTTAAGGCTGGCTGCCAACCCGGGACCTGGAGACATGCAGGCTGCCATCTGCCTCGCCCCAGCTGTTCCTGACCCGCCATCCGTCTCCAACCAGGGACACTTGGGATCTGCCAGGTCGGTTAAACCACGGATGAAAGATGCCTGAGGCCAAGGTACAGTGTGGATGACTCTGTTGGCAACACACAGCCTGCCACACATCCTTAACTTCCTCTCATTAGTGGGTGGCACGCCGCTCTCCATGGCAACACACAGAGCTGTATTCCAAGAAAAACAGACCTTCTCATGGAGCTCTGCAACAATTTTTTCTTATTGTGTGACAAGTAATTCAGCATTCCCCACATTTTTGTTAACAACCAAAAGGCTACCTTTTAAAGAATGTACATTCTTAAAATAGAGAGAATATGTTATATAGACATTAGAAATGTCTATCACTTATCCTTAGGAATGACCATTTAGGTTGCAGATTAAATTATCAGTTCAAATTATTGACGCTCTAACAGTAAAAGGAAAGTTTAATTTCATGCATCTCTTAACTGCCACGGTCCCAAAGTTATTTGAAAGTCTAAATAAGCCTTTAAAAATGCAATTTGCAAACGTCCTCAGTGAAGAAGGAATTTTTATGGCTTGGGTTTGCATTCTATTAATGCAGTAATCAAATACTAATACAGCCACTGTTAAAGCTTGTTATAAACCATGAAAATAACAGCTTTTACTGATGCCACAATTTCACTGATGACATGCAGTTTTATCTCAAAGGGAGACACAGAGCCTGCCTCAGGGCTCACGTGTCTGCACGTGGGCAGCACACATCAATCTGCAGAGTCCTGAGCTCAGAACTACTGACTAGGTGGTCCAGAAAAGACACGCTCTCCAAAAAATAAAAAATGAAAATTCTAGATAAACTCACTATACAATAACATTGACCTCAAGTGGACAGATCACAAAAAGAGATTATGGAGAAAAAGCTAAGATCATGGTTCTTAGGATACAAACAACAACAACCCACAGACTATGAGAAATATAAGGGATTTCCTCTTATCCCTTAATTTAATTTAATTTATTGTTTTTTTCATTTTTTTTTTTGCGGTACGTGGGCCTCTCACTGTCGCGGCCTCTCCTGTTGCGGAGCACAGGCTCCGGACGCGCAGGCCCAGCGGCCATGGCTCACGGGCCCAGCCGCTTCGCGGCATGTGGGATCCTCCCGGACCGGGGCACGAACCCGCATCCCCTGCATCGGCAGGCAGACTCTCATTGCGCCACCAGGGAAGCCCCATTATCCCTTAATTTTAATTTCCTCCTGTTTTACCACACTCTAGACTGTACTTTCCATGGAATTCCTTCTGCCTCAATTTTCTTAAAAATAAATTGTAGCCCCATCTGAAATCCTTATCAGTATTACCTTGCACTGGGAAAGCACTGTCTTGGTCTTTCTAGTACTGTTCCACTGTTCACATTCACCCTCATGACTTCCTTTCTCAGCGCAGGACAGGCAGTGGCTTACACACACACACTCTATGTTGGGTCTGCTCAGTTAATCTCCACGCCTTAGTCTCTGTGTCAGTAAAATCAAGATGCAAACTGGATTCTTAGCAACACTATAAATTGATAGTAAGGCAAAGGTAAGAAATCTTTTTTCTTCAAAAGCCAATGAGAGGGCATGTGGGTAAGAAGCAGAAATCAATCCTTTGGCAAGGAAAAAAAAAACTGGTTGCTCAATTCCTTTTAAAACTAAAGTGGGACGTATAAAACTCTTTTTAACAAATGTTAAGCATGAATCAGCAGTCAACTTCTCATGCTCACCAATCACTGAGCAGCCTCTTCCTCTTAGCTGCCATTAGCTGTGCTGTGCTCTTACCTTTATCTTCTGTGCCACCAAACCTCTGCTGCTACTGCAGGGGGAACACCGTGGCTTCTCCCCTTGCCAACCCGGGGCTGGAGTGCAGAGGGGGGTGATGATACCAAAATCGAGCAGCGGTGTTCCCACCCAACACCCTCCCAGCGCTAGTCTCCTGATGGACAGCATCTCAGGGCCTGTCCAAATCTCACTTTTCACCAAACCTCTTCCTGCTCCAGTAGGGAGACAAGAGACTGGCTGTATCTAAGTTCTCATTTGGATAACAGAACACATATCAACCATATGCCTGTCTTACCCTATAAGGTCTAACCTAAAATAAAAGAAAGGCTTCTTTGTAAGAAGAAAAACAAAGAACTAGAAAACTTCAAAAAGCCTGGGGTAAGAAGCAGGAATAAGCCTAAGCAAAAGGCCTTCACAGTGAGGTTTATCACATTTTTTTGTGGCATGAACTCGTGGGCAGTCTGATGGCACCTTCTGGAATAATGTTTTAAATGCACAGGATAACGAAGGAGACCAATTATAGTGAAACAGAATTATCAAAACATCAAAAAATCCTTGAGATATGGTCACATGTGCTTCTCCATTAACGTACGAAACAAAACTAGCCAGCAGTAGTTTAATTATAAATGCAATTTCTAAGCAGTGATGAGCATAATTTGTCAAGATAGCTGCAACAAATGTAATGATATATAAAAAAAAAATCAATGATTTTTATTGGTGAGAAAGACACAGATGCTGCTAACAGTACTGTGATCTGTTGCCTATATTCACAATTGAAGGCAATGCTAAATACTGAGAGGTGAGTGAAAATAAAAATGTAATTTTATTCTCATCTAAGTTCCCAGAACCCCCTGAATTCTCTCCACCACCCCGATATATAAAGAAGCTGGAGGCACAGCTTTTCTGGCTGAAGCAGAAGCAGGGGGCTGGTGGCAGGACTGTCTGGTCTCTCCCTCACATCGTATTCCTCCCCAAGCCACGCAGCGGAGGCCCCTGTGAGGAACCAGCTCGAGGGCTTCTTGGAAGACAGTTTGCAAACCACTCATAAAGTGATTTATTAGTCAGCCTGCTGAGAGTATCACTGCAAGAGCATGCCTGTGCCTATTTTCCTAACCTCCCAGCCATATCTATACACAGTTTATGAAGTCCCTGGCTCACGTCCTTCTTATCTTGCTTTACTTATTTTTATTTGTTTCTTTTATTCTCTTATTTTAATGTTTTATTTTGTTACAGCCCAACAGTTCTTAGCAGGCTTTGCTCTCTTATTTCTTAGCTTTCACATTTTGTTTATTTTACTTCAATTTAGCCTTTTTACTGTTGTAATCACTTTTACTCTCGGTTTGTTGTAGAGTATTATCAGGTTTTTTAAAAACATTTCTTTATTGTCGACCTACATCGTTCCTGGTATTAACTGACTTAATCATCTTTAGTTCACATTATTCTTTTGTTTAAAGCATCATTTCCCTTTCCTTGGTGTTTCCATTTTTTATTTGTAAGTGGCAGGGCAGAAGTTGATCAAAAGGTTGTGGGCCCCCAGAGAGGAGCCCAGAGCCCAAAGAGGCATGGTTCAGCATTTTTTCTCCCTCCTGCTATCTAAATAGCAGCCTCTCTTTAACTCTCCTTAAAACATCCCTGGGACTCTTTAATGTTGATGCCCCCAAACTTTTAAACCTGTGTACTTCAGGATTCAAAGGCTGAGAGTCTTTCCTGGAATGAGAGGAGGATAAGACACTGGCACATGCCAGAAGCACCCTGAACTGCTTACTTGTTCACCTGACTCAACGGTAGGTGCTCAACTAGCTCTCCACTGATCACCCCAGGTTTCCAAACTTCTTTGGCTCTAACAGCCTTTACATAATCACTGGGGAGATCTGATCACTAGAAGATGAGAGGATGTGGTGATTACATTCTGCTTGCAGAGCCTGGTCTCTACAGACTGAGGCAGGGAAAGATTTGTGCCACTGACAGAGGTGGCAGCCAAAGTCCTGTTGTGGGCCTTCCCCTCAAAGACAGTACTGCCTGGGGAATGAGAAATTCTCCAGGCAGGCCAGGAAGTAGCTATTAGTTGCAGGATTAATGAATTGCTCCTATATTTCCGTATCTTACACCTGTGATTGTAAGTTTACCCTGAGATATCTAAAGTCATCCCATGTGGAAATGTTAGGCATGGCAACCATGAACGCTGAAGACCTAACTGGTGGAAATCCCAGAGGCCCTCGGTGTCCTCAGGATTAACATTCTTGATTTCAATTAAAGCAGGGAAACCCCAAGGGTTCATAACTTAACCTGCAATTCTGCTGAGGCATTACTATGTTTTGTATATCCTCTAAGGCTGGAAAGCAGGAGTTGATGCTTAGCTGATGCACGAATACTGGCCAGCCTCCATCATCTACACCTGATGCAGCTTTACTGTGCTGTATTTGGTCTCACACACATACAACAGTAATCTCATGAAGTCATAAAAACATTTTTTTCTTAAAAAAAAATCTCAGAAAAAGAGAGCTAATTTTCTTGGCAATGGGAGGAGAAAGAACGGAAATAAAACAGTGATAAGTCATGGTTAGAACACTAGTTTTGATTAAGCAAAGGATGGGGAATGTCAAATTAAACAACGCCTCAGATTTAAGATGGACAAGAGTCTTCTATATGACCAATATAAAAACAGGGAGATTTTATGAAGCTTTCAATAAGACTCCAGGCATCACAAAACTGGACATGATATGAAGAATTAATCACAGAATGTCTTTCTGTAGGACTTAAAATTTCTCAGTTAAACTTCAATGCGTGAAGACAGGGAGAGTGTCTAACTTATTCACCACTATATGCCCAGCACCTTGGACAAATTCTGGGCACACAATGGGTGCTCAGTAAATACATGCTGAATATTGAATTGCTGAAATCAATTATATGCTACAGAGGTACAAGTAAATTTGGGACATATTTCTTCTAAGACTATAGCACTGTGTCCTACAGGATGGAATTCTAAAAAATAGTTCCTATTGGAACTATTGGATAGTTCCTATTGGAACTATTTTCTGCATTTTCCCATGAACAAAGCAAACAAAGGTGCCAGCCCAAATACACCTTTCACCACTGGCAAAAATAACTACCAAAGGAGCCTTACAGTGCCGAAGAACCACTAAAGGAAGGCAGGGCTTGCTCCCATCAAGGAATCCGTTTATGTTTATCTTAATGAAGGGTAGGAGGGCACTTGCAATTATGATTTCAGCACCTAGAATTTAAACTTCAGACACTGTTAAAGACAATCTTAGATTTAAAATAATTTTTTTTAAGGTTTGGAATCTTATCTACTTGAGATTTGTATTTAAACAGAAAACACCAAAACGGTGGTAGAATCTACCCAATTCAGGAAGAAAAAAAAGAAGCCTTATTACTAGTTTGCAATATCACATGCAAGAAAATTGGATATGTTTTCCCTAATATAAAGAAAGCTTTAAAAAAAATATACCCAGATGTAAATAACTGAAAACTCTCTTGATCAAATCAAAGTTAAGGGACTTCCCTAGTGGCGCAGTGGATAAGACTCCACGCTCCCAGGGCAGGGGGCCCGGGTTCGATCCCTGGTCAGGGAACTAGATCCCACATGCATGCCGCAACTAAGAGTTCGCATGCCGCAACTAAGGAGCTCACGTGCACAACTAAGGAGCTGGTGAGTCACAACTAAAGAGCCTGCCTGCAGCAGCTAAGGAGCTGGCAAGCCGCAATTAAGGAGTCCACCAGCCGCAACTAAGGAGCTCACCTGCCGCAACTAAATAAATAAATAAATATTTTTTAAAAAACCAAAGATCAAATGGGAAATTCTAATACAATGTTTACTGGAAACATTTTAAATTTTAGCCTGAGTCTTTTTTTACAGCCTAGGAATTGGAACAAATCATAAATCTGATTTTTAAAATCACAATAATGAATCACAATAAAAAGTTAGTTGTAAAAAAAAAAAGCTAGTTGTAAGGTATCATTTTGACAGGTCAACTATAAGAATAAATCATAATTTATTTGATCAATCCTTTATTTAATGAACTTTAGGTTATTCCAGTTTTTACTGCTATAGACGGTGCTGTACTGAACATACTTCTTTGTACACAGGGGAGAGTGTAGCTGTAGGTCAGTGGGATTGTTCCCAGTTGTGAGAAAGAATGAAGTAAAGGTAGTAATGTAGAAAAAGTGTTAATTGAAAATAGAAGCTGAATAGTACTTAAAGAGTGCATTTCCACCTAAATAAAAAAGGGAGGAAAAAGATAAACAGACATATATTTTTTTCTCCTATCAGACTAACAAAAATCCAGAAGTGTGAAAATACCTCTGTTGGCCAAGCTGTAGAAACAGGCCTCTTTCATACACTGCTGGTGGGAATGTAAATTGGTAAGACCCCAATGGAAAGCGATTTGGCAACAGCTATTGAAATTAAATATGTATATATATATATATACATGTGTATCATTACATTTACATATGTATTAAATATACATACTTATGAGAACTATGTGCAAAATTACCTATGTAAAAGGTTATTAATTATTGCATTGTGCATCATACAAAAAGAGAGCACAAACAACCTAAAGGCCCTACAACAGGGAACTGGTTTAAATAATATATTCATAGTATGGAATGTGACAGTTATAAAAAATGTCTAATCTCTCTATACACTGATATGGAAAGATCTCCAAAGCACAAAGTTAAAAAGCAAGGAGTTGGGGGCTTCCCTGGTGGTGCAGTGGTTGAGAGTCCGCCTGCCGATGCAGGGGCACGGGTTCGTGCCCCGGTCCGGGAAGATCCCACATGCCGCGGAGCGGCTGGGCCTGTGAGCCATGGCCGCTGAGCCTGCGCGTCCGGAGCCTGTGCTCCGCAACGGGAGAGGCCACAACAGTGAGAGGCCCGCGTACCGCAAAAAAAAAAAAAAAGCAAGGAGCTGAACATTATATACAGTACTTACCACCTTTTGTGTTAAAAAAGGATGTGAAACGAGAATATATAGTCAAATGAAATGGAAAACTTACTTGTACAGGTAATACTCTGCATGGTCTATCTCTTCTCGAGATGAAATGTTGTCCACAAACTAAAAGACAAAAAAAGAAACCTTTGGTTGAATATAAATTATGCCATATATTGAGCCTAAGTCACACACTGACCTTAAAAATAAAACACACATTTTATTAGAACAGTGTTCATGTAGTGTGGCTCCATCCTCAAAACCACTCTATGTTAATGCCAACAAATAGTCTACAACGGCCTCTCTTTTTCTATACGTAGAACAACCTTGGTTAGAAAAACTGTTTAAAAACTAAACGTTAACCTTGCTCAGAACAAGAGAGAGCTCCTCTTAGTGTATTTATAATTAGTCACTGGTATTTCCCATTAACTTTAAACCCTGATATTTTCTCTATGTTCCAAACTCCAAATACATGGGAACACATAGTTGAAAGGATGAAGACTCTAATGGCTGAAAAAACATGGCCCAAGAGAGGAAAAGTCTAAATTCAGAGAACTCAGTCTTATAACCATTTTTCCTATCTGATTTGGTTCTGCTACAGACCAGTCAACCTGTGATTCTTCTACCAGCAAAGTCTCTCCTCGAACCACAAACTCCTTCAGTGTGCTCAACTCTAAACCAGAGAAACAAACAGAAAAGACTCTTCTAAGGAGGAATTCTACTCTAAAGTAAAGACTCAGAGGAAAAAGGGTGAAGTAGGAGATAATGGATGTAGTGAATATAATTAAAACCTCGGGAGGAAGGAGAGAAAAGTAAAGAGGGGGAGACTTAATGGATCTCCCCCTTTTTAGGACTTATGGACTTGATTTAGAAATCTCATTAAGGGGCAGATAAAATATGGTTCCAACACAGGACCTGAAGTTGAGAACTAGCTCTCCTGACTGCATGCTGTGTGGCATAAACAGACAGCACAGCCCCTCTGGAACTTAGTTGCTCCATCTGCATAAACAGAATAAAGGCACCTGCACTGAAGAGGACGAGGCTCCAACGAGAAAGTGTACATGAAAGCTCTTTAAACTCTGAAGCACTGCCTAAACAAACACCAGGCATTATGGCATACAGAGATTTTATACATCATGTAAGGGATGAACCAGTGGTCTTTCAGTTCCCCTCCAATATGAAAATGATAAGTCTATAAAATTTAGGTTATAACCTAGCTAAACGGTTCCCCTACTAAAAGGAAAATATCAAGGAGCAGAAAGAAAGGACTCAAGACTAAAAAGGATGATGGTTTCTCTACTTTTCTTCTCCTAGATTTAAGTCTCTTGAATTTTATGGTGCCATTAATTTGTACAAAGAGTTTTCACATCTAAGATCTCAATTTAGCGTCACATCAGCCCTATGAGGAAAATACTACTGTCCCCATACTGAATATGAGGAAATTGAGAGGGGCCCACTTGCCCAATGTCATAAAGCAAATTCATTAAGACAAGATAAGATCTATTTAAGGGAGGCAACAGAAAAGAACTTCAATGTCACAGAGATCTGGGTTTGAAGCCCAATTTTTCCACCTATGACCTGTGTGAACTTGGGAAAGTCATCAAGCTTTCTGAGTCTTACATGCAAAATGGAGATAACAATGCTTACCTCATACAGCCGCTATGAGAAGAGCAAGATAATGTAAGTTAAGAAACTAGTACAACAGCTGGCATAGAAGGTGATCAGTAATGGTTACTCTCAAGTCCAATTCCTGACTCCTAGCCTAATATTATTCTCCCATCCATTGCTCTGTAGCAGTTTAACATTAATATTAATATCCATTCTTTTATAGACTTTCTCAACTACCAAAATTACTTCCAACATTAACAAGTAAATACTATCACTTTGAAGGATATATCAACTTAAAAAAAAAATCATGATACCAAATCCTGGAAAAATTAAAATAAACCAGATACACAACAGTAATCACTGACACTGGAGTCTGATAAATTTATTACCTTTTATTTTAGTCAAAGAAATTTGCTACTTCATCATAAAATATCTATTAGCAACTACAAAAACATACCATACTCTGGGAAAATATATCCTATGAAAGATAGACTTTATTTACAGAGCCTCATGTATATAAAGTGGCTTTCTTGCCTTCTTTCTCTTTCTTTATATTTAAGTTTTCTTACCCGTGATATTGTTAAAGAACTAACAGGCAGCTTTCTCTCATATGTTTTATCCATTAAAGATGCCAGATCAGCTGTGAAGACAAAGAAGAAAAAAGAACCTTGTTAAATATACATATTTCTTAAGAAAAATCTAACAGATACAACTCCTGCCAGATGGTTGTCAACATTGTGAAGTCAGTATTAAAACAGATGCTCTTTCTTGCTCTTTTTTGAAATTATTTTTATATAAATTAAAGAGGATAGAGAAATATTAGTATAATTTTTTAAGTATTTACTTGATTGAAGAAAGGATTATTTTTAAAGTCCTAGCATAGATTTAGCTTTAAAAAAATGGATCAGTAAAATATCTCTGGAAGGAGATACAAGAAAGTGTTATTATTGACAGACTCCAGGCAAAGGAGGGCCAAGATGGTAGGGGGGCAAGAAAAGGAAACTCTTCATTGCTTACACATTTACTCCTTTTGCATTTTGAACCAGGTAAATATATTAGCTGTTCAAAAATGTTTTAAGCTGGAACTTACTAAATTACTTTTATACATTCCCTGAACGAATCACAGGGGCCAGGCATTCTGCTTATAATTAATGATTTTCAGCCTGAAATATTCCTATTC
This sequence comes from Stenella coeruleoalba, assembly GCF_951394435.1. Taxonomy (NCBI): domain Eukaryota; kingdom Metazoa; phylum Chordata; class Mammalia; order Artiodactyla; family Delphinidae; genus Stenella; species Stenella coeruleoalba. The sequence continues at coordinate 56,314,515 of NC_137148.1, forward strand.
TGATTCCTTTTACCAGAACATCCATACAAATACTTGGTATTCCTGAGATTACACTGCCATCTCAGAGTCTAAAAAGACCTGGAATAACAGGCAACATACTCTTCAAAATAATTATTTCATACCTTCTCATTGCTTCTAGAACTTAAAATGTGTGTCTTTCCCCTTCTCCGCTCACTCTCACTCTCAGCTCATGATTTTGTGTCTTATCTCCCTAAGCATAAAACAGAAGCAATCATGGGAACTTTATCCTCCTACCATCAGGTCTACCAGGCTACCAGCATCTGTATCCATATACCCTGCCTCCTATTTTTTTTTAAACAAAGGATGAACTTTATTAAACAAACAAAAAACAAAAATGACAAAAATTTCCTTTGACCTCCTATCGCTCTCCAGCTACTTCTCCTTTGCTCTGCTCCCGTCAGCAGTGAGATGCCACAACAGAGTCATCCCCAATACAACTGTCACCACTTCTTTAGTTCCATCCTCCCTTGAACTGACTCAAATCACATTTTGGTTTCCATCACTCTACTGACACCAAAGACCACCTCTACTTTGTTAAATCCAGTAGTTAATTCTTCATCCTCATCTTACCTCACCTCTCACTAACAATTAATATAGTTGAGCATTTCGTTCTTCATGAAATGCTCTTTTCTCTCTTTCTTGGGTTCCTTTGTAGGATCTCCTCTTCTTGACTTCTTGATGTTGATGTGCCCTAAGTCTGAGGAGCAGACTCTTCACCATCTGCTCGGTCTCTGGGTATCTCATTCTCTCCCTCCCATAGCTTTAATCATCATCTACAGACTACTGACTCCACACATATATGCCTACCCTGACTTCTTGTGACTCCAAACTTGTATTTCCAACTACATGGGTGACATCTCTATGTGGGTGTCTAATAGGTCTCTTAACATTACATGTCCTCTTAATTCTCCAACCTTCCACTCCAAACCTGCTTTTCTCCAAACCTTTCCCAGCTCAGTAAATGGCCCCTACGTTAACTGGCTTACTCAGGCCAAAAACTAAGGTGCCATCCCTGATCCCATTCTTTCTCACTCTCTGTAACCATATGTCAGCAAATCATATACGCTCTAGATCTGAAATATAAATATATATATATATATATAAATAAATCAGATCCTGTCATTTTCTTTTCTCAACCAGCCAATAGCTACCTATCACACTTGGAATAAAATCCAAAATATTTTCCATGATCTATAAATGCCTATATACGCTGGTCTGTGTTTGGCTTTTTGTTCTCTTTTACACTTAGAAGTAAAAACCATGAAGGCAAGGACTTAATTCACTGATATATTCTCAGTTCCTAGAAAAGTTCTATAAAAGGCACTCAATAAATATCTAAAGAAATAAATAAAAGGAATAAAGCAAGGGAGGGAGAGAGAGAGGGGAGAAAGAGAGGGAGGAAGGAAAAAGAAATGCAGTTATCTCTTGGCGTCCACATGGGATTGGTTCCAGGACCCACTGTGGATACCAAAATCCACAGATGCTCAAGTTCCATAGCTGGCTCTCCGCATCTGCGGATTCAACCAACTGCATCATGCAGTGCTGTGTGGAAAAAAATCCACATATAAGTGGACCCACAAAGATCAAATCCATATTGTTCATGGGTCAACTCTAACTGCAGTTCCAAGTTTTTTTTTACTGCCTGGTGGAAGAAATGAGTATTAAGCAAAACGGCAACAGATAATCAATTGACAAGTATTTGTTAAAGACCTATTGCTGTGCATTTAACCGATATTTTTCTCTTTTCTTTCCCTGGGATAATGCTCTCAATGACTCAATAGCTACCAGGGGAAAGGAACTTTGCAAAACCACTAAAACCTGATATGATGTAAAAGTAATTACTTTTCTTATGACTATCTTATGACTATCTTTTCTTATGACAACCCCTTAAAGGGGTTGGTACCACGTGAGTTAAAAATTTTAAAACACAAATACACATATACAAAGAAGTCCCTAAAACCTCTTTATACTAAGGCAAATTAATATTGTTAAATCTAACTGCTCACAGAATGATATTAAACAGCATTCCCATGATACCAAATCTTTATGATCTCTTCATAATAGAGGCTCTTGTGTTGAGATGACAGGCAATATAAAGAATCAACTAACCCTTTACTCAAAATTTAAATTTTAACTAAAAAATGCAGGATCAGGATCTACTGGCCTAATTAAAATGACCTCCATTTCCTCATGGGTTTCATATAGTACACAGCATATAACAAAACAATGGATTGAGCGGGCTTCTGTAGTGTGATAAGTCAAGATTCCATTTTAATTTTCTACACCAAGATATCCTCAGTCAAGTAAAATCGGCTGGGGCCTCAAAAAAGGCAACAGCTGCACAGCCAGCAACTGATGAATAATATTTGCATATTATAAGTCAGAGAAAGGTTTGCTGCTAAATATAATATGCAACCAATCACCTCACATGACAGCACTAGTGTGATGAATGAGGCAGAAAACTGCGCGGAGCAGGGATGGCCATGAAAGCTGGGGCAGCTGCAGCCTGCAGAGGGCCAGTGCCACAGGCTTCTGGACCATGGTTTCAACAGTCAAAATCACTCTTCGTGTTTCAGTGAGGGGCCAGCAGATGCCCAGGTTTTATTCAAAGGGATGTGCCAAAGAAGATGCTTTCTTGCCTGTCACTCAGCTCCTCGGGAATATACGTTGCAGCGGATGGTTGTGGTCAACAAAGACTGTAAAGGAAAATGGGTCTGAAATTTGAATTCCTCATTGAATTCTTCATTAACAAAACTTAAAGCTGTATAGACAATGCGGAAGTATGTCCAGAAAATGAAATGTATACTAGTATAAAAATGTTTTTGTTTGAAGAAAACAATACCATTGATAATCTAAGGACATAAAGGATTTTCCTGAGGACCCTGCACTATTCGAAGTATAGGAGTGTAATCCTGGTTAAGGATCTGAACCCCTAAGAGGCTTTAAGACTTTAAAACGTCAGATTCCTAGGCTTCACACCCAGAGGGCGATTCTAATTCCATAGGTTTGAAGTGAGACCACAGAAACACAAATTTTTTAAAAAAAGCCCCAGGAGATTGTGATGTAGCCTGGCAAGCACTCGAGTGAGTTAGTTTGAGAACTACCAGAGGGAACACAAAAAGGATGTTGCTCCTAAGTTCGAAGATGATATTAAACTGAATTCCACCTCAGCAATAAGGTGGACTAAATAGCCTTTAAAAAATTCCCCCTACTATAAAAACAAAACACCTAAATAAAACGTTAAAAAAAAATTTCAAATATATGACTGAGCTTTCAAGAAGATAGATGTAATTGTCAGCGGCTAAAGGCAGGATGGGAGCACAAACCTTGAGTGTTTAAGGGACTACTAAGGGAAGCAGTCACCTGAGAGCATCCGCAGGTCCGCAGGGAAACAGAGCTGTGGTTTTAATGACTTACAGGGAACGGAGGATAGAACCAAGGCCTCTGTAAGATAGGAAGCTGTTTCAGAGATCCTAGGTAAAGCCAGAGCTGCCTAAGGCTACACCTGCAGTGAAGGTGAACTAGAAAGTAATGCACCCTGCAAAGGGAAAACAGCAAGGACATCGTCCCCTGAGGATTCTAAACCACAAAGTCAGCCTTCACACCTCTGAGGCCCTAATTATACTTCCTATGTCATACAAGATACACCAACTTGAGAACTGTTTTAAGTGGTTTAAAGAGTTGATTTTACGATATAAAATTGTAGAAAATACATACTAATCTATGATGACAGAAAATATCAGAGGTTTCCTGGGAATGTGGAAGGTGGGCAGGAAGAAGAGGAAAGGACTACAAAGAAGTAGGAGAACATGTGGGGGGTGGGTGACAGATATGCTTATTATCTTGATTGTAGTAATGATTTCATGGACATATACACACGTACATATGTCAAGACTTGTCAAATTGTACACTTTAAATATGTGCAGTGTATTCTATGTAAATAATACGTCAAGAAAGCTGTAAAAAAGAAATTCGATGAGTAAGTTAAAGAGCAGGTAAGACACAGGTGAGGTGAGAATTAGCAACCTGAAAGATCTAAAGGAAATTACAAGAAACTAGAAGACTCTGCAGCAAAGATAGATAAAAATGAAAGTATAAAAAAGGAGTTAAGAGATATAGAAAATAGAATAGTAAGGTCTAAAATACATTTAATTGAATCTCCCAAAGAAGTTAATAAAGAGAATGGGGAGAGGTAATAGATGATGAGCTAATTGCTAAGCATTTTTTAGAACTGATAAAAAATATCCATTTTCAGATTCAGGAAACACAAAAAATCTCGTCCATTAAGTAAAATTAAGCCCACACCATGATACATTACACTTAAACTGAAGAATAAGAGGACTTTAAAAGTAGCCAGAAAGTACAGACAGATTACTTACAAAGGAAAAACAACTATACCAACAGGTGTTTTCTCACTAGAAACAACAGAAGACAGTAGAATAACATGCTGGGAGTAAATACAATCAAAATAGAATTACGTATCTAGCAAAATTATCTTTTAAGATTAACGGAAAAATAAAGACACTTAAAAACTGAAAGAATTTATTAGCAACAAATACTCACTAAAGGAACTTTTTACAAGTTGTGTTTTTTAGAAGACGTGTTTTTGGAAGAAGGAAGATGATCCTTTAAAGAAGACTTGAAATGCTAGAAAGAATGGCAAGTAAATAAAATTAATTTAATTTGGGGGGAAGTTGTATAAAATAATAATGTCTTATGTGTGTACGTGTGTTTTAAAGGATAAAACTTTAATGTTAGACAATAACACATGGTTGGGGGTTATGTGACTGGACTAAAGGACAGCAGCGTGTGAATACCACTAGAATTTAAGGTAAATATGCATGCTAGAAGTTATGCAGCAACCATCTAAAAGATGTAGATTTAGAATGGTAAAACCCACCATTCTGAAAGAGTAGAAATAGAGGATACAATTTCTAGAGGGGGAGGAAATGTAAAAAACAAAAACACCACAACCATCCAAAAGAAGATACAAAAGAAAGAATAAAGAAAGATGGGACAAATCACTAACTATGGTAGAAACAAATCCAAATAAATCAACAATCATAAAATGACACTAAATAAACTTTCCAGTTACAAAGACAAAGATTGCCAGATTGGTTTTAAAAATACATAATCCAGCTATATAAATCATATGAACACATGAAGAGTTGAAAATAACTGTATGAAAAATGTACTAAGCAAAAAGTAGCCTAAAGAAGCTGGTATAGCTATATTAATATCAGACACAATAGATTTAAAGCAAAAAGAATTCATTTTTCAGATTAGGTGGGTCATTACATAATGACCAAAAATTCATTTTTCCAGGAAGATAATTGGTGTGCACCAAAGTAACACAGCTTCAAAGTATATAAAATTCTGAGAAAGAAAATGATAATCTCCTCAATGATCACAAAATCTATAGTAGAGATGTGCTAGGAAAGAAACCTCTTATAAAGGAGGGTGGTCTCTGGGTCAAAGTTATGATGAGGAAGTTCTCTGAAGGAACGATGGATCCTCTGTTGAACCCTGGGAGCTTTAGGTGAGAAATTATTAGATGGTTTCAGTTTTTCATGATTTCTATGTAACTGTACATCACTGTTACCCATTCAGTAAACACTAAGTTCTTTCTGGGCATGTGTGTACCTCACCTAATTTATGTAATTCTTTAAGGACTAGATACAAGTTATTACTGTACTTCCTAGAAGAAGTGATCTGGAAAACACAGGCTAAAACTCTGTTTTTGTTTCAGGGATAGATGACCTATAACATGTATGGAAATAATAGAAGCAATTAGGAAAAATTAACCTAAGAACCATTTGAATATAGATATTTAGCTTTCCTTCTATTTGTCTTTCTGTCACCAGAAGCTTTAAAATAATAAAGAAAAAAATGTGAAGGCAAGCTTCATATACATATATACTAAGACTAAAGGAGGAGGATGTGCACAGGCCAGACCCATCTCTAGAACTGCCAGCAGACAGTAAATATGAAGCCTAGTGAATGAATACATGTCACAGACATGCAAATAGGAAAGCAGGCCTCAGAAAATCTCCATCAAGCTTCAAGAGCAGGATTTGAAAAACTACTGCAACAAGCCAAAGGCCTCCACAGCTGAAATGACACAGTAAAACTAAACCTCAGCTAATAAGTGTCCAGCTAATGAAAGATGACCACAGTGCTCAGTTTCAACCTCAATGCAAAAAAAAAAAAAAAAAAAGAAACAAAAAAGCAGTAACTAAAACTGAAAGGTATCTCTTACTTTATGATTATTTATAAAATGAAAAATCAGAAATAGAATATTTAATTCAGTAGGGCTCAGGAACTAATTTAGTTCAAGTCACCTAGTCCCTTGCCCCTGGCAGGGTAACCCAAGCAAACTTCTCATGGAACACAGGGAACTTCCCCCATGAGGCCTGCCTTCCTACTAGCACCCTACCCAGTTCCCCAGAATGGTTTTCTCCTGAATCCTATTCACTGTGGGCCCTAATCTGTAACAGCTGCTAACTGGCTAATGCTGCGAACTTTCACCCTGTATCTCTCCAGTAGATCTGCATGGCTAATGCAGGAATTCCAGAGACAATGCTTTAATTCAGTGTTTATTTTAACCAAAGGGAAGCCCAGTACAGAAACAGTCTAAAATTGAAATCTTCTGATTTGAGTTGGAAAGCTCAAGAATTCCCAGGGCTCTACAAAGCCTAGCTGGAGAACTACGGCTCTTTCAATAAAATATCAACTGCAATGAATTAAAATGTCTGGAATAGTTAAGTCCATGAGTTCATAATATTAGAAAAAAAATTAAAACCCTCACTGATAACCTTTGGAGGATGGTAGGAGGTCAATTTATTATTTTCGAAGCTGCCTCTTCCATACAAACTATAACTCAGGATAACTGAACCGCTGATGAAAGGAAATTCTTTCACAAAAATTTTCTGGGTAATTAATGAAAGAAATGATATAATTAAGATAGCAACATTCTGCAGCTCCTAATGAAAAAATGGATCTAAGCAATGATCACGAATGGCCTTTAACATCACAGTGACAACCAAATGCTCTGTGCCTCTTGACAACAGTAAACAACACTTCCTATGAAGTACTCATGCCAAAAGAAAAAACAAAAAACCCCGCTGAATCTGATCAAGGCTTCCTCTCTAATTGCCAGTTTTATAGGACATATGGAAGGTAGAGGAACGTGTTAAACACCACCATAAGGATGAAAACAGCAAATCTAGAATGTGGGAAACTACAAAAGAGACCTGTTTTCTTCAACAAATAGACTGCCAAGACAGAAAGAGAAACCTATAGATTAAAGTCATCTCAACATGTTACAATGTATGGACTTTATCTGGATCCCATTTCAACAAACTGTAAATTAAAAAGAAATTTATAAGACATCTGAGGAAATGTGAACATTGAGGAAATATTTAATGATGTTAAGGAATTACTAATTTTTAGATATGAGAATGGTATTATAGTTATGTTTTTAAAAAAATCCTTATCTATAGAGATACGTATCAAAATATATATAAAATGATCAGATAACAAGAATTTGTTAAAATGTAACCTGGTGATGGGGTAGGGTTTGATGAAACAACACTGGCAGGGAACTGATAACCATTGAAGCTGGGTGACAGACCATGGGGGTTCATTATACTATTCTCTCTACCTTTGTATGTTTCCATAAAAAAAGATTTAAAAAGAGGCAAGATAAGAAGGAAACATAACCAACTGCACTGTATGGACCTTATGAGCATAACCATTAAAAAAAATTTACCAGAGTATCAGGGAAATTTGAACACTGACTTGATATTTCATATTTAAATGATTATTAATATTTTAGATGTGAAATGGTATTAAAAATATCCTTATCTTTTAGAGGTATATACTGAAATATTTATGGGTAAAATGATATACTGTCTGTGATCTGCCTCAAAATCATCCAAAGGATCAGGATGGGGAAATAAGAAGAAGTAGAAATGAAAATTGGCCAGGAGCTGATAACTGTTGAAGCCAGGTGATGGGTAAAGAAGATTCCTTATACCATTCACTCTACTTTTGTATGTTGTACATTTTCCATTATAAAACATTTAAAAAAAAAACACTACAGTGCTAGAAGTCAGAATAATGGTTACCTTTCAAGAGGGTAATGGGAGCCACAATAAGGGCTTCTGGAGTGGTAGGAACCTTCTATTACACAGGCTTGTTTACTTTGTGATAATTCATCAATCTGCACATTATGATTTGTGCACTTTTCAGTATATTATACTTCAATCAAAAAATATTTTTTAAAAGCAAGAGATCCACTACTTCAATGCAAGAGAAGACACTAAGGTAGAATTACAGGTACTACAGCAATCACTAAGAAAGTTTAGTGAGCAGAAAGGCAAGAGGATACTGTATGGCCCTAAGCAAATGCTGGATCTGGTCTCACTTTTCCCATCTCTTAAGGGAAATAGGAGCTGCCTCGGCCGCTGTTATGGAGCATTAAACGTAACAGTGTGTGTGAAAGTGCTTAGCACAGACCCGGGGCACACATCTAGCAGTGAACAAAATCTGCCTTTTGACTTTTATGTCAGAGGACCCAGCCTGCATTCATGGCCTGCTTGCCCTCTAGACTGCAGCATACGTATACGGCACTCGTGGTGTTAATCTAGACCTCCGTAGTAATAAATTACTCTCAGACGGGGAGCTGGGTAGATACCCATCAGCCCTCCGCCAAGGCTCTAACAGAAAACCACTAATGAGACTGAACAGAGGAGGCACCATAGCAGCACGACCATCCGAGAGAACCCAGCAGGTCTCCTCCGCTGTATTCGGCATGGAGGCAAAACCGCTTCAGACCAGGGAAGCCCACGCCCACGCCCACACCCACATCCAGGCACAGTCCCTCCCGAGCCGCGATCCACTCCACCCCACTCCACGCCCTCCAATGGGGACGCGCGGAATAAAAGCCTCATATCGCCCCCTCCTCCCTCCCCCAATCAGCAAGCCCGCACCAGATCACAGCGCCCAATCACATTGCTCCACATGCCGAGGGCAGCCCTCCGCGCAAGCGCGCATGGAGAGGCTTCCCAAGGCCAGCGCCCAAACGCCGGGCTCCACCGGCTGCGCGCGTGTCCGCAGAGGCCACACTGCCATCTACTGCCCGATCACCCGCATGTAGCCCCAGGCGTACTACCTGATTCTCTGGGCCCATACCCCAGCCCAAAGGCTCAAATAAGAATTAGGGAAAACATGCAGTAATATCACGTATGAACGCAAGTTTTAATTACATTCTCTTACACAGAAGAAAAAAAATATTGTCTCTAACAGCCTCTTTTTCTTCCAAGCAGTTTGAATTTCAAAACCTCATCTCACCTCACAATCTAATGTTTTATATATGAGTAAAATGAAGGGGCCTAGGGACTTGTTCCTTTCACATATTTCTGAAGCACCTACTATATGTCAGGGTATTACCTGGGGCGGGCATTATCATCCCTAATTTATAGATATAGGAACCGAGTTAAGGGACAGTTTCTGAAAGCTGGCAGAGCTGGGGTTCACAGCCAGCTGTCTTCCCCTCCAAGTGCAGACTCTTCACCACATCACACTGCATAATGAAGGTACAAAGTGCTGTAAGAATATAGGATGAGGAAAAAATCAACTGACTCGACAGGGACTCAGGATGTACAGAGAGGATTATTAGCAGGGTTGTATTCAGTAAATGGTAGCTGGTACATACTGCTTTTCTAAGTACATTAATCTTAACAGAGAGGAGACAGTTACCTCCATGTGATACTTATTCATTGCAGATTATGCTCATTCTTTGGCAAAAAGCATCTGCTCACTCAGGAATCCATGACAGTTTTCCCTAGGTTTGTCTCCGAATAACAGAGATGACCCATACCAAGGCACCAAATATAATGGTCTTGTTTCCTAATTTTCCCTTCATACCTAGGAAAGTGTTAACAATAGCTTATATGAAATTCTTCGTTCTCGTTTCTGCACTTCCATAGCACTTTTCTTATAATTCACATATGGCACATCAGAACGAGCTCTGCAATATAATTAACTGAGCCCATTGTGCTTTCATCACTAGAACAGTGGTTCCCAGAAGAAGTACCAAAAGGCCCTCAAGGGCATTTTAGAATATGGAGGGGTATCTTTTTGACTGTCTAAATGACTGCAGGCCATTACTGGCACTTACTGGGTAGAAGACAGGAAAATTACGTAACTTGCAATCCCTAGACTGATGGACACATCAAAACACTGTCCCTGTTGGGAGCCAGTGTTTTCAGTATGGAGGGGAGATACAAACATGGACTAGAAGAAGGCAAGGAAGAACTCTGTAGAGATGAACTGGAATTGCAGGTTTCAGAATGATTTTTTCATAATTTGTAAACTATGTACATATAAGCTTATATGCATGTATGTGCACATATGTATGTTTATGTGTACATGTATACATGTTTTTCCTACCTCTGTCCACTGAATGGGCAAAGCAGCAAAAATTCCATAGTAGCAAGGGGGACACCTAGTGCACAGATCTTGGTTTCTAATACCACTCCCTAGTAAAAGGAACCAGTGCTCCTTGGAGAAATACAGCTGACCCTTGAACAAAACAGGCTTGAACTGTGCAGGTCTATTTACACATGAATTTCTTTCACTAAATGCGTACTACAGGATTACATGCATGATCCGCAGTTGGTTGAATCCGTGGGCAGAAACTTGGCTAGGAAGAAACCACATATACGGAGGACCAACTTTACATTATATGTGGATTTTTGACTGCATTGAGGGTGGGCTCCTTTAACCCCCATTGTTTAAGGGCTAACCGTAATTGATTTCAGGGCTAGAGCAAGAAAGGTACAAGATGGAACACTGGGAGACAGCTTGAAATGCTTCTACTAGCCAAATTTCAGAGAACTGGACTACCGAAATAACTAAGGATGGTAATGAATCATTAAAGGGAAAAAAAAAAAGAGGAATCCATAAGATCATACTGATAATAAACAGAGAAAGAAATGGGAGAAAAAGGGTTCTTGCTTACAGTAAATACTGAGTAATAATTAGTAAATGTGGAGGTATTAATGAATTTAGAAAACCATCATTTTGCAACCATCATAGTAAAGATTGACTTTGCAGATAAAACAGTCAGGCTGCATGGTAACTAACTATATGATAAAAATGAACAAAAAACAAGAAAGAAAATAATTGTTTACATAATTCAGGGAGACTGTGAAGGCAAAATGAAATAGAAATTTGCAGGAAAGAAAAAATGATTTTGCCACATGTGAAACAACAGTCTAATTCTTTTTAAGGCTTAACAATGTGCTTATCTGAATTGGATTATCATAAAAGCATCATTTCACATATATCTCATACGAATATATGATGACAAACATGGAGTGACTAGAAATGACCCACATAATAGCCCGATAAGTACCTACCAAGGTGACAATCTTCTTTTTCTCTTGCTTCCCATTTGTGGCTGTCCACATATGCTGCAGAAAGTAGGCATCTTTTACCTGAGGAAAAAGACAATTTTTTCAACAGGCATGGTTTCACAACAGGTTCAGTTTATATACCTGTTTTATTAAACATATCTTTGCCATATTTTCCATTTACTAGATTACTTAAAGATCTATTATGAAACTGTAACCAACAGTTTACAATTCAGTTCATGACAACATGCATTCAACCTCTAACAAGCAGAAGATGCAGAAAGCCTGTTAAAATTTCTACCATAACGTTATGAGCAAAAATGTTGCTAATTCTGTTCCTATTACTTTAGGACTAGGAGCCATTTGTTTCCACTAATGCAGAGCCTAGATGAGCCTTAAAACTCCTTCTTAGAACTAAAATATTTGCTGAACAGCTGTTTAACTCATTAAAAGACTGCTTTATCATTATTAGTTAGTCCTAAAAAATTTCCATCTGACTTGGATCAGCATATTTACCCTTATTTCACATAAAGCAAAGAGTAATATCTTACCCGGTAACACAGCACCCTAGTGGTAAATAACAGAAACCTAATAAGCCAAATCTGGTGTAACCCACAAGATGACACCTGTCACAATGACTGGCATACAGCAATGCTCAATAAACATGAGCTCAAGGAATTAATGAGAGAGAATGAATGGCAACCTAGAATTAAAACCTTTTGAGCTTCAAAGACACCATCAAGAAAGTGAAAGAATAACTCAGAATGGGAGGAAATATTTCCAAACCATTTATCTGATCAGGGACTTGTACCCAGAATATATAAATAACTCTTACAACTCAAAATTTAAAAAGACAACCCAGCAGAAAAATGGGCAAAGGATTTAACAGACATTTCTAAAAAAAAGAAAACACACAGATACATACATACACATAAATACATACACACACACACACACACACACACACACATATGGCCAACAAGTGCATGGAAAGATGTTTAATATCATTTCCCATTAAGGAGATGCAAAATATATTTAAATACAACTTCACACCCACTTAGGATGGGTATAATCAAAAAGGCAGATAATAACAGCTGTTGATAAGGATGTAGAGAAACTAGAAACCTCATGTATTGCTGGTGAGAATGTAAAATGGTGCAGCCACATTGGAAAAGTTCAGCAGTTCTGCAAAACGTTAACATGGAGTTACCAGGTAACCCAGCAATTCCACTCCTAGGTATGTACCCAAGAGAAATGAAATCATGTTCACCTAAAAAACTGTACATAAATGTTTGTAGCAATATTATTCATAATAGCCAAAAAGGAAAAATGCAAATATCCATCAATTTATGAATGGCTAAACAAAATAGTATATTCTTATAAAGGAATATTATTCAGCAATAAAAAGAAATTAAGTACTGATACATGCTACAACATGGATGAAACTTGAAAATATTACGCTAAGGAAAAAGAAGCCAGTCACAAAAGACTACGTATTATGTCATTCCATTTATATGAAATGTCCACAATCGGCAAATCTAGAGACAGAAAGCAGCTTATTGGTTGCCTAGATCTGGAGGGTAGACAGGCAGAAAAACCTGGGTGGAAATGGGGAGTGACTGCTAATGAGTATGGATTTTTTTTGAAGTGATGAAAATGTCCTAAATTGATTGTGGTGATGGCTGCCGTACAACCCTGTGTATATACAAAAAAAACATTCAACGTTAAATTGACTACTTTAAATGGGTGAATTGTATGTGAACTAAATCTAAATAAACCTGTTTAAAAAAACTGAAAAGGAATGAATGGCAGACTATTACCTGAAGGTCATAGCAGACCATAAACCAAACACAACTAGAAGGCATGGGAGCTGATTAAGCACAGTATTTGCATGCTATTGTTATTCTCTATCCATCTCCCAACTAAAACAAATATAAATATGTCTGTGTGTTTATACACAAGACCAGTCCCTCCCTTGCCTTCAGCAGAGGTTGGGTCAGACCTTTACTAGAATAGTATGTCTAAATTTGAAGTCTAAAGTTTAAGCAATGAAGCAATAATATTAAAAGCTGTCAAAGACTGCCTCAAAGGGGAACTAAAATATTTCTTAAAAATAGTAACTATTAAAAAGTGCCTACATTTCAAATGGATTTTTTTTAAATGATTAGATGTTTGGAACTTAGAATACATTTTTCATACAAACGATGTTATAAATTGTCAGTTACATTCCTAGATCTGTCAAGAAGGATGAACAAAATGTAACGGCATTGATGGCATGACATTAGGTGTGTAGCTGCACACTAGGTCAGGAGTGAGCAGACCTGAGATTTAGTTTGAGTTTTACCAGCTGGTAGAAAACTTCAGACCGTGCAGTTGTAAGTGAAGGAACTGGCTGGGTGATATTTAAGGTCTCTGCATGCTCCAACAGTCTGACATAGAACCAAAACAATCAGTTCAGATAACCCATTCATAATTTACTGTAGCATTTCTATGCAAACCGAATTCCAATTTCTAAAACCAGGTAGATCTCTCCTTTCTGTGGGAAACAAGGGCAGCCCTTTTCTACGTGAGCATGAGCTCAGGAGAGGGCTGTTAACCTATATACTCCAGGATACCAGTGACTTAAATATTCTCTATTTGTTGTTATTACATTCTCTTACTTATTCTCTATTTCTTCTCCTAGCATATGTTTTATTCTAGCATAAGAAATCAGCCCTCCTTGTTCTAAAGTCAGAAAAGACAATTATCTAGAATTATGTTCATGAGTTTTGAACTGGGAGACAAAAAGCAGAGGAGGTGATGGTGGGGAAAGACAGGAGTGCCAGAATGCTGTGTGCAGTTGTTCAAGGAGATCACATGACCGAAAACAAAATTAGAACTAGTAAATTTACAAAAAATAAGCCCAGTAACTTTCATATATATATGAACTTTTAAATGTTTGCTTTATAAGAAAGTAACCAGGGCTTCCCTGGTAGCGCAGTGGTTGAGAGTCCGCCTGCCGATGCAGGGGACACGGGTTCGTGCCCTGGTCCGGGAAGATCCCACATGCCGCGGAGCGGCTGGGCCCGTGAGCCATGGCCGCTGAGCCTGCGTGTCCGGAGCCTGTGCTCCGCAACGGGAGAGGCCACAACAGTGAGAGGCCCGCGTACCGCAAAAAAAAAAAAGTAACCAGTAATCATTTTCCACCTCCATTGAGGATACAGTGAAAGGAAATAGGTATAAGGATAAAGAATTTAAATTTGGCAAGTGGAAAATCTTCCTAATAGAAACCAATGACAAACATAGGAATGAGTTACCAAGTGGGGTAGGCAGAATAATGTCCCCCCCCAAAAGATGTCCATGTCCTAGTCCCCAGAACCTGTGAATATTAGGGTACATGAGAAAGGGGGATTAAGGTGACAGATGGAACTAAGATTAGCACATCAGCTGACCTTAAAATGAGAAGACTGTCCTGGGTTGTCCAGGTGGGCTCAGGGTTTGTTTGTTTGGCCACACTGCACAGCATGTGGGATCAAACCAGGGATCAAACCCAAGCCCCCTGCACTGGAAGCGCAGAGTCTTAATGACTGGACTGCCAGGGAAGTCCAGGTGGGCTCAATATAATCACAGGTCCTTAAAAAGTGGAAGAGGGAGACAGGTTGTTAGTGTGATGCATGAAAGACAGAGGTATATAAGAAGGACCTGACTTGCCACTGCTCGCTTTGAAGATGTCTGAGAAAGGGACGATGAGTCAAAGAATGCAGGTGGTCTCCAGAAGATGGAAAAGACTAGGGAAACAGATTCACCCCTAGAGATTCCTAAAGGGAATACACCCCTTTCAACACCTTGATTTTAGCACAAAAAGACTCTGTATCAGACTTCTGACCTATAGAATAGTAAGGTAATAAATCTACGTTGCTTTAAGCCACCAAATTTGTGGTAGTTTGTTACAGCAGCAACAGGAAATTACTACACCTTCAGATAGACAGACATTTCATTATCTGTAAACCTTTTAAAGTAGGGTATTCATCTTGCTGAGATACTTTTAAATGACATCATTTAAAGTTTTTCCCATCTCTGTATGGTAGTTGAGGGGTTTGTATATTAACGTTAAAACCAAAGAATTTCTATGAAGCCAGACAGGACATTAAGTGGACAATGGCAAAATGGAAAATCTAGATCACCTTCTCAAACCTAATGTCCATATGAATCTTGATAAAATGCAGATTCTGATCAGTAGGTCTGGGGTGGGAACAGAGATTCTGCATTTCTAAAAGTTCCCAGGTAATGATGACGATGTTGACCCTCAGATAACATTGAAATAACGAGGGAATAGGAGGTTATCAGCCTCACAAGTTTAGATCTCTGAGTCCGTTTAATCCCACTCCGTATATGCCACCCAAGAGCATATATATACCCTTCTTGAACCTGCTAACCCTTCAGCCAGTCAACTTTAAGAGCAACAATATTCTAAGATAACTCTCCACTAAAAAGCAAATATCTCCCCTGCTTAATTCTGAAAAGATACCTCCATGGACCAGAATTTCAAAGTTTAGTAAATACTTATTTATTAAAAACTTACTTATTTTATAGTTAATTTGGCCTTTGGTAAAATGTCTCCAAACATGTTCTCCATCCAAAGGGAAGCAGTGTGATTGTGAACACAGATAGGCTTTAGAGTCACAAAGTCTAAGTGTGAATCCTAGCTTTGCTATAAAAAATTTTATAAAAATGTGGGCAAGTTACACCAGGTCTCTGAGCCTCTTTCTTCATATGTAAAACAGGGAAATACTGTATCATAATTTAAATAAGGGCATATATTAAGTACCTAGCCTAATGTCCACTATGTAGTAAGTGCCCAAAAAGTTTCCCTCTCTAGCCTCTTCATATACTGAAGTCACTTTTTCAGTTCATCTCAATAAACCTTTCTCTCATCCTCTTGATCACTTTAGTTGCCCTTATCCATTATGTTGTAGGGAGAATCAGTGGAAGCACTGAAGTATTCCAAATACTGATTGGTCCTCAGTTTGTACAAATTTTTTCTTCTTTTATTTGGTAATGGTTCAAGATGTTTTGATGACTTAAAGCTCCTTATCAAACCCCCAGTGGTCCATAATGTACTATCCTACATACTTATATCACTTGCCTTATACACTTCAGTTGCTGATTTCAAGACTCCTTTCATCTGTGGTCTAACCCCCTGCTTGTGCAATATAACTTTCTGTAATGAAGGAGATGTTCAATTCTGAACTATTCAATACAGCAGCCACTAGCCACAGGTGTCTACTGAGCACTTAAAATGTAGCTAATGTGACTAAAGAACAGAATTTTTTAATTTAAACTAATTTAAATAGCCATGTGTAGCTCCCGGCTACGTCCATGGAACAGCACAGGTGTAACCTATCATGAGCACACCATTTCAAACTACGATCAAAATGCTCACTGGAAATTCTCTCAATTCACCTTTATCTAATTTCCATTCCCGTTAGTATGACTGCTCCCGAATATCCTAAGCAACTATGATACTTTCCCTGATAGACAATCCAAGGTCTTGTTTAAATTGAAAAGCATTTACTAACAACATAAGTAAACAAGCTAGTAAATAGCTACAACAGTTAATTCTTACTGAGGTGCCAAGTACTGTGCAGACTACTTTACCTAATGTGTGGCATGAAACATTTTCATTAGCTAGGTCAATCAGTTAATTCTCAGAAAACTTCTGGTGGCCAGCTATAAGGTTTCACGTCGATATTTAAAGGCGTGTGGGCAAAACTGTGTGTTGCTTTTTAACAGGGGCTAGAGGAGGTATGTTGGAAAGAGGAGATAATAGGCATTGGAAAAATCAATTGTGATTATTGTATTTTAATCATATAATCAGATACATCTGTCAGGACTTAGGTTCTGTGAATTAAAAAAGTTTTTCCCAATGTCTTCATCAGCAGGTCCTGTAAACAGGCTTTGAGTGAGCCGTCATTCATTCGGATATCAAAGTACTTTAAAAGTAACTATTAGCATTTATTGTCTGAAAGGAAAACTTGGGCAAAGAAAAGTCAATCAAAAGTTGCGCCCAAGGTCATCAGGTAAACAGAGATTAGTAAGAAACTCCTTCACCAAGTGAAAACCAAGGGTCTGGCCACACGTCAGGTGTTGAGGAGAACGTTTATGACGCCCCTTTAAGGAAACTCAACAGGGAGAGAAATTTCATAGCCCCAAGGGGGACACATTTGGGCTTTTCACGGGCAGCAAAGAGATGACCACCCTCACACACAAACCCGGCAAATCACACGCAAAAGCTCTCGTGCCCGGACTTCCTCTGCTCTTCACACCTTTGGATAGGCAGACACTATTATTTTAGGGAAGGAGATGGGTCATAGACCTTACCTCCCCTCTCTGTGCTACCAAACACCTCCATGGGTTTCTCCAGCAACTAGATCCCAGAAGCATTTCCTCTCCCCTTAAAAGCCCACTGCTCCCTTTACTCAAGGAACAGAGTTCTCAGGGGCCTAATGAAGCAGCCCCACGAAGGTAGCAGCCACCAACCTGTCACGGAGATCTGAGGCAGCGACACTTTCCGCGCCCAGAGGATCCCGCGCCGCACCACGTGGACCGCCATCTTGGAGCATACCAAAGGAATGACCGGTAGGGGGACTACAGGCGGAGGAAAGGCTAGGCAACAGTCCACGCTCCCCCCCCCCCGGCTCCCGCAGTTGGTACAGCCCGGAACAGTATGGCGGCCGCCTTTCTGCCCCCGAAGCAAGTCTTACCGCTGCAGGCGCTGCGGAGTTTGGTGCATCCAGGGTTGGGAGGCTTGGGCTCCACCTGCAGCCGCTGCCCTCTCGGAGGTATCCTAGGCCTTGGGCCGTGAAGGAGGGGAGGGATGGGACAGAAGCGAGCTTTACACCTCAGCGGGCATCTCTTTGGAGAAATAACGGCGCCTCACTCAGGGGCCTAGAGCAATCGAGCATGCACTTGCCCTCTGCACGTGGGTACAGTGGTGGCCTCTGGATGTCGTGGACGCCCGTGTGCCTGGGAATCAAAGGACAGATGGGCTGGGCTCTTGACCTGGGGACTGTAGTATTCCCTCGGATGGAGCTGTGCTGCGCCCCGGGAACACCCCCTCCCCCTTGGGTGTACTGTCCTGCAGAGTTTGGGAGGGGAGGTCAAAGACTATGAGTTTGGAGTCCAGCTCTGTAGCGAACAGTCTGAAAGACTCTGAGCAGGTTTCTTTATTTGTAAAATTATCCCTTAATATCTTTTTGAAAATGATTAAATTTGAAGATGCTGGTGAGTGATAATATTTAACACTTCGTGTCAGGCTTTCCTGTAATACCTTTTACATACATTCATTCCTTTTCTCCTCACATCACCCAGTGAGAGAGGTACTATTCTTCATTTACAGAGGAGGAAACCGCAAAGCTAAGTAATTTGCCCAAGATCAGAGGGAACTGGTAGAGGAAGGGTTTGAACACAGGCAGTCCTACTGTAACCCCTTCTCTGGACTGCCTCTCTAGAAATCAGCAATTTTTGTTGTTACATTGTTACTGTAGTACACAGAGCTCTTGTAGTGGACGGTTCTTTGGCCAAGCTCCAGTTCATGCACAGCCGAGCATCCTAAAGAAATGATGTTTCCTCAACTGATCATTTCTGCTAAGTTGTGGTCAGTGATTCCTGATGTATCTAGAGGATACCAAGAGTCCAAATCTGAGAGGCCATAACGCCTCATTTCACAAACTGTCGACAGTCCTGGAAATTCCAATGGTCACACTATAGCTTTTTCCCCTACCCTATATGCTTCTACCTGTTTAAACCAAATCTAGATATACCTGTTTTGCTGTCTGTCTTTCAGATCCCAAATTCCTGTCTACCCATCCCCATACCCAGTTAATCACTAGCTCCTTTCACACACACACACAGACAAAACTTGTCTTGTGGAGGATTTGCATTCTTTGGTACTTTGGACATTTTTTTCCCCACCAGGGTGACTATTCTATTTGTACCTGTCTAGGTGGGTTATTTATACTAACTGAAGGTCAGTTATTAGAAAGAGACAGTCAAGCTCTACACGTTATTTGCTAAGTATAAAACAGTCAAGATGATTTTACTTTCTTTTCTCTGATTTTTAGCTAAAAGATATCTACTTACAGACAATATTGTGAAATTAAAGGACTTTCAGCATAAGAAGGTGGCTGTTGCATGTAATCTTCCTGGCACCAAAGGTAATCAAATCTATTTCATTACTTCTTTCATTGACCTATCGTTAAACTTCCCTCTGTCTTTATCCCTGTTCAGTCTCTTCTTCAATGACCTTATCTCACAGAAGAAACTGAGATGATTTATTCTTAGTTTCTTAGTCTGACCTTGCATGCCCCTTTCACCTCACTCTGTTATTACAGAGTCTACCGCTCTTCTCTTGTCCCTTCTCCCAGGACCCCAGAGAAATACTAAAACTAGTGCTGCAACCAGTCCTCTAGATCAGTGCCACTCAAAGTGAGGTTCAAGGATTAGCAGCAAGTGAGAGGTGGATAGAAATGCCAAATCTCGGGCCCCAGACAATTTGTCTGCAAAATAAAGTCTGAGGGCTTCCCTGGTGGTGCAGTGGTTGAGAGTCCACCTGCTGATGCAGGGGACACGGGTTCGTGCCCCGGTCCGGGAAGATCCCACATGCCGCGGAGCGGCTGGGCCCATGAGCCATGGCCGCTGAGCCTGCGCGTCCGGAGCCTGTGCTCCACAATGGGAGAGGCCACACAGTTAGAGGCCCGTGTACCGCAAAAAAAAATAATAATAAAAAATAAAGTCTGAGAAGAACTGCTCCACATGACTGGCTTTCAGACTTCTTGATGCCACCCTCAGTAAAAAATACAATTTGCTTTGCATCTCCAGTATACATATATATATATCTATAGATAAATGAGATAAAATGAAACAAAAAATGTATGATGATGCATTTTCATATTTTCTACTGTGTGCTGGAAGAATCAGTAGACTAAAACAAAGGTTTCTTTAAAAAACCAGCAAAACATTGATAACTGTTGAGGCTGGGTGATGGGCACATGGGAGGTGCCCATCTCTAATTTTAGGTATGTTTGAAAATTTTTATTGTAAAAAGCTAAAAACACGTCACCACCACCCTACGTCCTATTCCCTTTCAGCATCTGAGAAATCTTGTTGCATTCATTCCCACTTCTCCTGCACGTTGAGTTTTTCCCAGTACTTCAGATTCCTTTATAAACACAGCAAGCCTCTCCTCTTTTTTTGTTTTTTTTGTTTGTTTTTTTTGTTTGTTTTTTTTTTGTTTTTTTTTGCGGTACGCGGGCCTCTCACTGTTGTGGCCTCTCCCGTTGTGGAGCACAGGCTCCGGACGCGCAGGCTCAGTGGCCATGGCTCATGGGCCCAGCCGCTCCGCGGCATGTGGGATATTCCCGGACCGGGGCACGAACCCGTGTCCCCTGCATCGGCAGGCGGACTCTCAACCACTGCGCCACCAGGGAAGCCCTCTCCTCTTTTTTAATAACAACTCTTTTGTTTGTCCTACTTACTTTTCCAGCTTTCCTCCTTCTCACTGTCAGATGTTTGTGAGCACCTAATGAACACTCCTTGCTTCTCATCTCTCCAGAAAGCAGTCTTCCTTCACTGGTCTGCTATCAGGCTGTTGTACAAAACCACCTACAGAACAAGAAGATAAGAGTGACGGAAAATAGATTAATCTTCACTTTAGTAGACTCAATCTAGATTTTACTTCAGTCTTTTCTTCTTACCCCAGGTCGTCTGGAGCTCTGTAAAGTTCGCAGTTAGGGCTTCGTGTCACTATCTAGTTGTTATTCCAGTTGTCATAGTCTTTCTAAGGCTGTGACAGTCGTGCATGTGTTCTAAAAGGCAATTAATATAATGAGTGCCAATCTACTCCACTGTCAGGTATTTATAAAATCCTGTCCACATTTCATCATTATAAGAACCCACAATGGTAGTCTGTTATATACCACATCATGTACAAACTTGCCCCTTCCCTCCAGCTTCCTAGCTCTTCCACAGTGGATCTCACCCTTTCTAGAACCAGTGTGATTTCCTGTTCATCTAGTCACGGTCTCCCCTCACCACCTTTTCCCCCAGTTCTGTGCTTTTTCTCATGCTGATTCCCATACCGATAGTTCCCCAGCCCCTCAGCTTTGCTAACCCTACTCAGCCCCTTCCTTCCTCTCTGGTACCTCTCCACTTGCACCAGACCTGGTCTGTTTCTGCTGCCCTGATTTCTCTCTTCTCTCCTGTTATGTTTATACTGTCACATGTCACCTACTCTGTCATTATTTTCAGGTAGCTTTATATAGATATATCTTGTCTTCTCAAATAGACTCTAAGCTCTTTCAGGGTAGGAACCATACCTTCTCCTTCCTTGTGTCTCTCACACAAAGAAGGATACCTCTGACTATAATATACGATAAGCACTTAATTTTGATGGATTTGTTTTAAAATACACATTACATCTGTTGAAATTTTGGACTTATTAAGTATTAAGAAGTACAAGATGTAAAGACGTCCCATTAAAGTCTTTTAGCTTGGAAAATGTTTAGAAATATTTAATAGAATAAATCCTCGTGACAGAGGAATGAAAATAAGAACAATATGTCTGTGATCTCCTAGCAGTTACTACATGCTGGGCCCTGTGCTAAGTGCTTTACGTACATTGTCTCAGGATGACCCCACGAGGTAGGTATCATGGCCCTCACTTCACACATGAATCTTGTCTCAGAGACAGGCCTCCCCAGATCTCCCCATAGCATGCAAGTGGCAGAGCCCAGATTTCAGCTCATGTCTTCCCAACTCTAAAACCTTTAACCATTACACGATTCTGCAAATAGAGATTGGAAGGTCCGTTGCATTAATTCAAACCTAATGGACCTTCTTTTCTTGTCAATCAAGAGCAGTGTCTGCCTCAGCTTCCCGATCTTGTGTTTTTAATGTATATTGTGCCATCCCTTTAAGCAGCATTCCTTCGGAGCTCTGGGTCTTGGAACAAATCCTGTAGACTTTCGCAGCTTCTGATACTGAGAACAGCCCTGTCTTCTGGAAAGCAGATGTTTGCGTGGTGGCTGCCTTGCATCTCACCCTATGTTCTGCCAAAAATACAGTCCCTTCCTAATGCCAAGAAGCAGTGTTTCCTGTTGGTGTTTGATTGTCTCCACAGTTGATCAGATACAAGACGAGGGACATAGAGCGTGATCACCTTGAAATGATTCTATTACTAAAAGAGGGTTTGCCGCTGTTGGGAGGACTCTTTTACCCCCTGTGCCTTATGCAGTACTGTGGCATGCTTTCTAACAACTGAGTAGAGAGGGACCAGGAGGAATGAAAAAGCGGTAAAACTGAATCAAGTGAAAAAGACTTGAAGTATTCCTGGATCATGTGAGTCATCCGTTGTGGGTTGACGACATTTTCCTTTCAGTTTTCCTGCTAGGTGCCCTGCCAACTGATGGTTTGGATATCTTGGTTAGTTTTTTTTTTCTCATGCGTCACCTGTAGATACAGTTCTTTGGGCTAAGCCTCTGGGACGTTAGTTCTCCAACTTTACGGTGCATAAGCATCACCCAGGTAATCAAAAATGCACATTCTTGTGCTCCTCCTCCCAGAGATTCTGTGTTGGGAAGTCTGGAGTGAGGTTTGGACCTGCGCCCTGTGACAGATTCGCTGCTTCATACACCACGTCTGACACTCTGCTCTCGAGACCAGCCAGTGACGGGAGCTGCATGGCCGTGAGCCCCCCTCAGTGGCTCTTTGCATTGTGCCAGGTTCTAGCCTCCCCTTCTCCCTGAGGTCAGCCTCCTGACGGTCTGAGACAGCCTAAGTGATGGCCACCACACTGTGCTTTCTTCCAGAAACCTATTTGAGAAACTTGGAAGAGAAACTGACCCAGAATAAGCTCATCTTGAAAGAGGAGTTGAGAACCTTACTTCATTTGTGTGAGTGCTGGGACGATGTGGAGCTGGCTAAAAATGTCATTTACAGGTGAGGCATTTCCTTAAAATCCTGCCAGCCTTTGTCTTTTCCTACGCTCTCCTTTTTCCTGAGCAATCTCATCTACCTCCAAGATTTCAGCTCTCACCTCTAAACTGGTGACTTCCCAATCTCTTGTCCAGATGCCTGCCCTGAGCTCCACCATTTATATTCATTCATGCATTCAGCGAACACTTACTGGGTTCCTACTACATGCCAGGTGCCGAAGATAGCAAAACAGATAATTCATGCTCCAGGAGATCACCAACCTCTTCACCAAGTCCACTTACATGTTCCCAAGGTCTTCACATTCAACCTACACAGATTTCTTCCTCTTGCTGTGTTTGCTGTCACACTGACCAGTCATTTTTTCCCCCGATCTCATTTGCCCTCCTCCTGCGTCTGCTCCGCGGTGTCTCTCATCCCTAGCCTTCCTCTCTCTGTCCCCATTACCAGTGTCTTAGCTCAGGCCTCACGCCTCTCACTTGGATCACTTCAGTGGACTCCGAACTAGCCTCCCCCCTACAGGCTTATGCCTGTTCCGTTCACTGTCTCTGATCCCTTATCAGACTTCCCCATGCCAGCAGGAACTCATATGTAATCACAGTCTGCTGTTAGGCAACCGAGCAAAGGTGTCACTTGGGAGCAGGATGGCACCAAATCAACAGCTTCCTTTCACCATTCTTTAAAGATACATTTCTATACATGAAGCTGCATTTATACTGTACATTTACAGAGAAAAATACGAGGTATTCATATATGGAATACTGGAAGAATACATACCGTAAGTTAACCATGGTTCTTTGAAACATTATATTTTTTGTTCGTCTAAATGTGTACTTTTCTGATTTCTCAAACTTGTCTATAAGGGACATTATTAATTTTATAATGTGAAAAAATTAATGTTATTTTTAAAAAGGAAAAGAAAAACAGAATTATGCAAATTTCATTGAAACTTTGAAAAACACGAAAAAGTAGAAAGAAGAAATACTGCATACATCACACAGTTTGCTGTTTCGATTGTCTCTTGCTGCATAACAAACCACACCAGAACTTAATGACTTAAAATGACGACTGATTATTATTTCTCATAACTCTGTTGGTCAGGAACTGAGGCCGGTCTCAGCTGGGCAGTTCTTATTGTTATCAGCTGAAGTCACCTGCACACCTGCAGTCAGCTTGGTAGGCTGAGCCGGGAGGTCCGAGAAGGCTTCGCTTGCGTTTCTGAAGCCTCAGTGCCCCTGCATGCAGCCCCTCCCCTCGCTGGTAGAATCTCACTGCTTACGAGTCCAGCCTGAGCTGCACTAGCGCACAGCACACGTGGAAGCTGCAGGCCTTGTGGAGCTGCCGAGGATTGGCACGTCTTCACTCCCGTCCCATTCTCTTGGTCAGGGCAAGTTAGCGGCCCGCCCCGATCCACGGGGAGGGGAAAGGATTCCACCTCTGGAAGGACGGAGCTGCATACACATACAGGGAGGAATGATGGCGGCCAACTTTGGGGCCTGTCTACCACATCCAAGAAACCACTGTTAATATTTTGATACATTTTCTCACTGATTTTTTTTCATGCAAAGATTTTGAGGTTTAGCTAGGGTTTATTTTACATAGTTGTATTTATTACTGTGTATATAAAATGATATTTTCTTGTTTTCTAATTAGCATTGTAGCATAAATGTTTTTGCCTGTTAATACTCTAGGAATCATATTTTAATGGCTATACACTGTTTGATTATAGGTTAGGTATTTTAATTAACTGTGCCCCTATTGTTGAACATCTAAATTATTTCTAATTTTTCACCAGGATAAATAATGCCATGATGAGCAAACTCTATGCATAAAATTTATTCTTTATTTCCTTTTGGGGATCGGAGGGCATGCACCTTTTAAAGCTTGTCAATACAGACTGCCAGATTATTTTCCAAAAGGGATTATGCTAATTCACAGTCACACTATATCTGCAAACCTAAACCTGCTATTTCAGTTTCATACAGTTGAATCATTTGAGACCCTCTGGCTCGTTTTACTCTCAGTTTTCTTTTTACTGCCCAAAGCTATCAGATGTTTACAAGAGTAACAAAACAGGATAACATTCTAAATGCTCCTTCCACTCTTATTTTTGTCATAAACATTCAAAGTATGACTCATAATCCGTTTATTGATGCTAATACTTTCTGCCTGGTTGCTGTCCTTTCCCTCTACTTGTGGACAGCTGGACAAGCTGCGGGGGGCGGTCCATCCTCGGCCTAACCAACCTATTCTCTCTCTTCCTGAGACAGGCGACCCCCTGTTGGGGAAAAAGAGCAACGAGCCAGAACATAAGCTCTTTATTGAGCCAAAAATGGGGAACAACTGAATCTCCTCATAGTCTGGACCACATGCTGTTGTTTGGTTTATAGCAGGGTTTTAGATCCTCTAACTTGAATGTTTCTTGTCAAGAAGAGGTGATATTAACTATCTCTGTGACTTTCTAGCACTTTTATTAGTGTGTCATTTAAGTTAGGAAAATTTTCATTTTTGGTTTTAATCTGGCACACATTTCTCTTGAGATTATTTACTGAAATACTTTGATTTTTTTTTTTTTTTTTCTTGCGGTACGCAGGCCTCTCACTGTTGTGGCCTCTCCCGTTGCGGAGCACAGGCTCTGGATGCGCAGGCTCAGTGGCCATGGCTCACGGGCCCAGCCGCTCCATGGCATGCGGGATCTTCCCGGACCGGGGCACGAACCCGTGTCCCCTGCATCGGCAGGCGGACTCTCAACCACTGCGCCACCAGGGAAGCCCTGAAATACTTTGATTTTTAAAGATGTTCTCCTCAACTTGCCTTACATCGTATAAGAGGGAGCATATGTCTAAGGATTACTGTGTGCCAGGCATATCATCTCATTTGATCCTCACAAAAACTCTCTGAGTTGAGTTCTTTTCTTATCTCCATTTTACAGATGAGGAAACTGAGGTACAGAGTCATTAATTAATTTGCTCATGGTTACACAGTTAGTAAGTAAAACAGCTGGGATTTGAACTGTCATTTTGGAATCAGAGTCTAAAAATCCTTAATCACGACACTATATTTGCCTTTTAATAACTTAATTATTTCTTCTTTCCTCCAGCTTTATTGAGGTATAATTAACAAATAAAAGTTGTATATCTTTAAGTTATACAACTTGATATTTTGATATAATAAGTTAATTCATAACTGTTGTAAATGAAGCAATGAATATTTTTTGTAACTTTTATAACTGGATTATGAAATGTATCTTTAAAAGTACACTCATTCTTTTTGGCAGTACATATGTTTAAAATAGACTATCCATATGCTATTATGACTTTCCTCACTGATTTTAGCAGAAGGTAAAAGAATATTCTGTTCTTTAAAATCAGAGCTTCCTAAAATCTGATTTACATGCAATCATGAGGTACTTGTTTTGTCACCAGATTGTCTTCTTGGTGTCTAAAGCAGGAGGAGTTGGTTATTGAAAGGAAATTTATGGGCGCAATTTTCAGTTCTGCAGTTCTAACTGGCAGACTGGCTGCTTGTAGAAATCCCAAGCCACATACATATAAAACATCGCTGTCTTTGAAACTAGCCTTTTTCTAAAACTAAAATTTCAAAGCTGCATTTAATTTGTTCGGCTAGGTGATTGTAGTTCACATATACTTTTCCCTTAGCCAAGAAAAACAGAGAAATTGGTTTAATTGTAAAATGCACCTATTGGTCGTTTGCCATCCCATATGGGGATAAAGCCAGACTTGAGGGGGACACAGCATCACCCCACTCCTTTCCTTGCTCTTCTCCAGGAGCATGGAAGGAGACAGTCAATTCTGCCGGGCTTACAGATACAAGACCCCTGCTATTCCCTGACATATGCTCATATTCAGTCCTAGCAGGTTGTTGGTAAATTGAGATGATTACAATCTGTGTTTTTACTTTCTTTTATTTCAGAGTATGTGGGCCTCTAACGACCTTGTTTGTTTATTTAAATGCCTAGTATACTTCTGCTTGCCAGGGTTCTTCTGGTCATCTTTAATTCTGCACTTTCCCCTCCAGACTATGAGAGGACCTCATTCTTTGCTGTGTCCCCAGCACCTAGTAGAGTGCATGCCACGGTCTGTCTTTCCTCAGGTCCCACTGTTTGGCTCATTGAATTATTTTGTTTACCAGGTACCATGCAGAGAACAGGAATATCACTTTGGGGGAGTACAAGTTTGGACCACTTTTCATGAGGTTGTGCTACGAGTTGGATCTCGAGGAATCTGCAGTGGAGCTCATCAAAGACCAGGTTACTGTCTCCCAATTGCCTTCCCTGCCATGGTGACTTCCTTGCGCTGAGGATGGGGTGTTTTCAGTGATGTTAGGAAGGGCAGCTTTCTAAACACATTATTCCTGGGTTCGATTTTCAGAGAAAGGCTGCTGGGTTGAGGGAATGAGCTCTTCCCTGGATTTTTAAGGTTTCCTTGGAGTCACTGCCTACGAAGAGGCATAGGCCTCTTTATACAGAGGTGTGGAAGAGGTGTAAGTACAGATTACAAGGTATCTACCTACCTTGGATGTGTGTCCACCTGGGACTGACATCTTCTCTTTTGAGGAGCTTTTAGTGGGGGCTAGTTTGAGGCAAGCTGTCATTTTAAGACTGCCTTTCCTATTCTTCACCTGTGCCTCTCTCCAGTTTTCGTATTTTTACTTCTGGTTGAAGGCTATGTTGTAAAGTGCTTTTCTGTTTTCAGAATCTCTGCTTTTCACATATTCTGATTTTATTTTCCTAAAAGCAAAAGTAACAATAATTAGTTTTGTAATTATTCATTGAATATTTACCAAGTTCGCAGCATCATGCTTAAGCATTATACATGTTTCATTTCATTTGTTTCCCACAATAGCCCTGGCGAGGTAGGTACTATTATTATTTCCATTTTACAGATGAGGAAATGGGGACTCAGAGACATTATAAATTCATCCATGGTCAGAAACATTTATTAAATTTAGGGGCCAGGGCTGGCCCCCTGGGACATTTTAATATTTTTAAGAATCTCCGTAACTAAGTTGTCTTTTTGCCTCTTACTTTTTTTCATATAAAGTGTTGTATCCGTGGAGGAACTGTTAACTCTCACCTTGCCCCTCTTTTAAGGACCCTGGGTATTAGAAAGATGACCATAATATATTAGTAAGCAGAGAAAAGGTGGTTTCAGAACAGTATGGATTAGCTTGAGCCTATTTTTTCCTAAAAGAAGAAATATACATACATATTTACATTATAGCATATATGTTTTAAAAATCTAGAAGGATATACACTAAACTACTGCTTATCTTCAGGGGGTAGAATTAGAGGAAATCCTCACTTTTTACTGTATATACTTTTGTATTGTTTGAGTATTGTTTGACTATTTTGTAATAAGCATATGTTAATGTTGTAATTAAAAGAAAACAAACGTTTCATTGTAATAAATCATAGCCATGAGTATAATGATAAACAAAAAGAAAGAAAATGAGGGTAAAGGTTTTCGTTTTTTGGTTTTTCTTAACCTACCTGAGCATGAAGCATTCATGTATGTATATGTTTCCTGGAGTTGTAGAATAAACTGAATTAGAGTCAAATACCATAAAGCCTAATCCTGCTTCCACCTTACCTTGTCGTGTCCCCTGCCCAGAACCCTGAATTCAGTGCTGCCAGTATGGTAGCCACTACCCCCACGTACCCTTGGAGGCCTTGGACTGCGGCTAGTTCAGATTTACATGGGCTGTAGTGTAAAATACATGATGGATTTTAAAACCTGGCATAAAAAGGAGAATGTAAAGTATCTTATTAATAATGTTTTATATTGATTACATGTTGAAATTTTGGATTTCGTGGGTTAAGTAACATATTATTAAAACTGATTTCACGTCTTTCTTTTTACTTTTTTAAATGAAACTACTTGAAAATTTAGAGTCACATACGTGGCTCACACTTGAGGCTTGCAATCTCTCCCTATGGACGGGGCTGCTCTGGTGGCTTCCCATCCCACTTCGCATAGAACTCAGATCCCTGACCATGCCCTCAAGGTCCCGTTGTGGTACTTCATGTCCTGCCACTCTCCCTCTCGCTTACTCCACTCTGGACCTTCTGGCTTTCTCTCAGACAGCCAGGCCCGTGGCCTCAGTGCTCTACATCTGCATCACTTCATTGAGGTCTCCTCTTCTCAGAGAGCCTTCCCTGACCGCCTTCCATCATCTTCTCTGTTCCCTTTATCCTGTTTCACTGTTCTTCATAGCCCTGATTGATACTTGAAATTATATTTTTATTTTTTCCGCTTGTTTTATTCACTTGTTCATTGTCTCCTCTGCTAGAATTTAAGCTCCCCTAGATTATAAGCCCTTCTAGAGTTTAGGGCAGGGCCATTGTCTTGTTCATCATTTCTTTTTTCTTAACACCTAGAATAGGGTCTGCCTAATAGGGTCTCAAAAAAAATAACAGACTTGCACAAGACATTTAATGGTGTATTTGAATAGCATGTGTCACATTATCATCCCATTAAAAATGATGAGAACCACTGTTGTAGGGAGTTATTTCAAAAAGTGAATAATCAACTATTATTCGGTTGCCAAAAGAGGATCATAGTTGTGTAAGCCTCTCCCACCTTAGCCCTCAAGCATACTTATAGCTGCCACTTCGTGTTAATATTCTGCACCCAGGTTCCAAGACAACCCCCAGGAGGGCTAACCGGCTTGCTTCTTTCTTCTAAGCTTAGCAGAGCCCATTGCATAAAGACGTCCTTCACTGGATTTCTGAAACCTAGAGATCTCTTGCCGTATCTTTTGCCTCTTGTTCACTGTGCCCGTTGCTAAAGGCATGACCCCAAAAGAGTGGGCACCATTTAAATTTTTTTGCTAAATGAATAAAATATGTAGACAGTCCTAGACAGAGAAGATGCAGTATAAGTACTCCCTTAATAGTTTTACCTTTTAACCAAACTATATTGTTTTTCTTCATTAGCATTTACGAGGTTTCTTCTCAGACTCCACATCATTCAATATATTGATGGATATGTTGTTTATCAAAGGTAAATATAAAAGTAAGTATCACAATTTATGTTTGCTGAAAAACAATGGACTATGTAAAAATGATCTTTATATTCCTGATGAGTGGCTGAATTATGGAGACCCCATTCTTTAAGTGTGAAAACATTATTGCATCACATCATGACTTAAACACCCCAGATTTTACTTATGCTGCAGTTATAATAGGTTTTAAAATACTAGTTCTTCCTGTATGACCTGATAATTTATTTTGAAATTTAGTTAATTGATAAATGACTTCAAAAGTTTTTATTGTGCTGAAGTGTACTTTTCAGTAGATGGAGCTAAACAGATTGAACTCTGGGAATCAATAGTAGAGGACTCTGAACTCACTTGAATGCATTTAACACTGCCGGCCCACTCCTGGCTTTTGACAGGTGCATTGGAAGTACTGATTGAGATGAAAAACCAAGATGTGAAGTTCAACAAAGATACTTACATCCTTGCTTTTGCAGTTTGCTACAAACTGGTAAGACTGTCTTCCCTAAACTTTTAGAGCATTTTGGGTAATGTTTGAGAGAGGATTTATTATTTTTTTTCTCTACAAATAAAGTTCAGTTCCCCTGAAGTCTGTTTTCCATCTGGTGCAGATATTTCCATTTTAAATATGTTCATTTTTAGAAAACCCAAGTTAGCCATGTCAGACAGTTTTATCATGGGAAAAGCAATTTTATCATCTTTCCATCTTTCCTGGCATTTGTGTAGATAATGAGAACAAGAAACAGCATGCTGGGTTCACACTCTGCTTCAGAGGCCTCTTTCTCTTGCTGGACCTCACCAGACCAGTCTTCTCTGTGGCCCTCTCCCATGGAAGTCTTAGCATCCTTCACTGGTGAACTCAAGGGCTACTTTGTCCTCATCTGTGAAGTTTTCTGTGATCACCTAAGTTGGAAGTGTTCTCTCTGTCCTCCAGTATCCCTTGATTGTGATCTATTTGTGTTCACAGACATGGCACTTCTAACACTGCCTGATCTACTAAGTGGATGCACATTCCATCCTCCCCACTAGAGGGTAAACTCCTTGAGGCACCTTTATTTGCCAGCACCTAACAGTGCCTGGTTCACAAGCGATCTTTAATAAACGTATGTGACATTAAAATGAGTTCTTTGAGAATAGAGAGCATGACTTATAAATCCCTGTCTTATTACTCTATCAGGATTGTTTCTTGCACATAGACTGTTCCTTTATTACTTATTGAATGCATAAATGGTAACTGAAATAGTGCAGTGACCAAGATTCCATGCATTACTGTACACATTCATGCCGTTTTAACACTGGAAACTTAACAAAACCTTTTTATACTGAAAATGAAGGAACACTAAGTAAGGTAGAACGTGGCTATTGAAAAATTTCCCTGAAAAGCATAGCGATACCAATTTTCCAAAACAAGAGGGGCAGTTGGGTTACAGGGGGAAGAAACCAACTTGGAAATTGAGAAATGTGGAGTCTAGTCTCAACTTTAACATGAACTGGCTTTGAAGCGGTCACTTACCTCATTTGTGAAATGAAGCATTTGGATTCAGGAGCCAGCAAGCTTTCTCTATAAAAGGCCAGATAGTTAATATTTTAGGCTTTGGGGGCCACTTACGGTCCTAGGCACATCTTCTTTGTTTTTACAAATCTTTAAAAATCTAAGAACCATTTTTAGCCATAGGCTGGCTTTGGCCCCAGGGTCGTAGTTTGCTGACTGCTGGATTACTAGATGATCCTTTCCAATCCTGCCACTTTATGATTCTGTGAACAGAAGCCAACATGACACACACTTGAGCATTGGTTCTTCAGCACTGTGATACACAGTTTCCTGGCCTTCTTAGAGATGTCTCCCTGAGCGTATACTGAAGTGGAGAGAATTTAACTCTACTACTTACAAAAGGCCAGAGGACTTTTCTCCCCTATATCAGGGGTCCCCAACCCCCAGGCTGTGGACTGGTGGCAGTCCGCAGCCTGTTAGGAACCGGGCCGCACAGCAGGAGGTGAGCGGTGGGCAAACAAGCAAAGCTTCACCTGCCGCTCCCCATTGCTCGCATTACCGCCTGACCCATCTCCACCCCCAACCCCAGCTCCGTGGAACAGCTGTATTCCACGAAACCTGTCCCTGGTGCCAAAAAGGGTGGGGACTGCTGCCCTATATTGTGTTCAAGAATAATTTGTTTCACTCAGTGGAGACTGGAGTTGAAAAACTGAACTGGTCAGCTGTTACAAATTGCAAGCCAATTCTGGGAACCATCCCCTCTCATTAAATTCAGATTTTCCTTTAGGATTTGAGTAACGAATCACGCCATGACAGACAGATACAGAACTAATGCTGCTCTCGTAAACCTAACCCACCTACAACATAGATAAAGGAAGAGAATTCTGTCTTACCGCTGCTGTCTGCTACTTTGTATATCACTCATCTTCCTGGTGTGTGTGGGGTTTTTTGTTGGTTTTTGTTTTAAGGTATCTGGTTTTATGGGATTCTTTAATGATTTCCATTCAGGTATGTTTTCATGTTTTCAAACATTTGACTTAACACGGATATTTTCAGATTGGAAACCCCCTAAGGAAAAGTTCTGTGGTGTTGCTAAGCTTTACTCTTATCATTTAACATGATAGTAGCACACTGACTCTTCACACGTGTATGTTATGGTACCTATGTCTTGAAACCAGCCTGCCTGGATGAAAAGAGACCTGTATGTTTGTGGGTAAAGCTGCCCCAGGTCAGAAAACCGAAAAAGAGCTAAAAATAAAGTTCATTTAAGAGTTGAGCTGCTAATATATAGATAACTGAGTCTATTTGCAAATAGTCTCTATATGGAACTTAATCTTTTAAGCGGCTTGAGATAGGCTCCAGGAAATTCTTCCAAAAGGAAATCTGAAACACTGGGCACCATTAATCATCTTATTAACCTAAAGGTTTGTGACATTTATTTATTGAGCAATCCTGTCTTCCCCCAGAATAGCCCTGAATCTTTTACAATCTGTACCACGTTAAGGGAAGAAGCCCTCATCAAGGGAGAAATCCTCTGCAGGAGAGCATCCTGTTTTGCAGTGGCATTAGCTCTGAACCAGGTAAGGCTTTGGGGTGCACATAAGTGAATTAGGAGTAGGCAAGACTTTACTACTTTCATTTGTTCTTGCTTTTATTTTATCTTTTTTCCTCTGACTCTGTCATAAAGAAAAAGTCCCCATAAAGAGACCAATGCCTTTGGTGCCATGGCAACCTACATCTACACCTCTGCCTCCAAAGAATGTTTTCATTTACAGTGGAGGGCCTAACATGCACTGCTGTTTACATGGGGCTGGCCAGGATCCTATGGACAATCAATGAGGGAGGCTGTACTCAGAGAAATTTCTCAAATAATTAAAGTGGAAATTTCAAATGATTCGTTTACCAAGTAACGTGCTCAGGGAATGGTTTTAATTTAAGACTCTCCAAAGTGTGTTCTAGTAAATTCCTCAGGGGAACAGTACTCCTTGAGTTCTTGGTATTTTAAAATTATTTGCCTTTTTTTTTTTTCTAAACTACAGTTTGGCCAGATATAAAATTGTGAGGTGATATTTGCTTTACTTGAGGTTTTCTTTGGCATTGTTTTTCTGTCTTCTAGTATGGAATGTTGCTATGGAGAAATCTCAGGCCTGCCTGAATTTTTTTTTTTTTTTCCCACTTCTGAGTGACTTGATCTTGTTAGTTTTTCTCTTTTCTGTCCCTTATATCCATGGAAACATTTTTCCTTTGGGAGTTCTTCATCAGCCAGTTCTTTTCTTTTCTTTTTTTTTTTCCTTGCTGTAATCCTTTTTTTCTTTTTTCCTCATAATGTCTTTATATAGTTTACATGCTGGTTCTTTTTTGGTTATTCATCATTGAAAGATGCTTAGACCAGCCACTTGCAGAAGATTCATGTCAGAAGAGAATAGCGCCGTGTTGCCACGTTCTAGGCCAGCAGGAATTTTCTTTATATCTGAGTTTTGTCTACAAATATGCATTGGCTCTATTTCTTCCTGGCCAATGGGAGTAGGCACGTAGGTGATTTTCAATGAAAAGTCTCTTCTCTGACGCTGCTATAAGTGACACATTGTTTCCTGCAAGTATGGCTGATCTGTGCAAATTCTTGATTAGCCTCGCCTCTGCCACCAAAAGGATCCAAAGACCTCATTACTAGTTCTAAACTCTATTATCATCGTTGTAAACAGGAATTTAGTACTTCAGGCTGTGCCCTCACCTTTGAGAACTACTTTGTGCACTCCTTCCGAGATATGCAGCAATGTCCTCCTCTTACTGCTTTGTCTGGAACTCGCGTATGCTCCATCTCCAGTGTTTTTGGCAATGCAGATTTCTTCTGTGGTTTGAGGTTTCTGCTATGTTCTAATTATGTCAAAGATGGGTGTGCATTTCTATTTCTCAACCTTGTTTTTTTTTTGAAAGCTCATTCCAGTGAGAGAAGGGGAAATGCCAACTTTATGCCCCCATCTTAGAATGTGGAACTCAGGCAGGTTGTTAAAACATTCAGTAATATGCCACTGTAGGAAACACTTTATAGAATGTCCATTTTTGATTACCAAAAAACTTTTTTTCTTTGTGTACTTCAAAACCCTGAGGCACCATGAATAGGAATATCCTGACATCTTAAATGATCTTTATGATAGCAGAGTAATGTTTATATGCCTTGGGGGTATGACTTGTTTTTCTTCCTTCTAGAACCAGCTGGCAAAAGCTATATCCATTTTTTCTCAAATCATGAAGCCAGAAAGCATAATCTGCACTAATTTAAATGTAAGTGACTTCTTTATGTTTTAAAGTAAGGCTTGAAGTGTAATAAAACGAAGTCTAGATTTTTTTGTCTGTGTACAACAAATGACTTTTGATCTCCCAAGGTCATCCATTATGTTCATTTATTGATCACTGTGTGAAAGTTATAATGGAGCCCTATGAGAGGAGTCAATACGTTCTTCCAGGAGTGTATAAATAGGTGGGAAACGCAGATATGCTCAGATATAAGAGGTGGCTAAATGCTGCAGGTGTAACACATGACTACAGAAAGGCTGTCAATTTAGAGAGAAGGGAGATGGACTCTGCAGTCTCTCCACTGAGACTTAGGAAGAGCCTGCGTGCTGATTACATCCTATCCATGGTACCTGACTCACGGAGTCAGTACACCTACGGCATAAGGGGGCATCTAACCTGGTAAGCGCTCAATAAATGCGAGCCATTTTCATTCTTTCTTTGTTGCCACCTTTACAGTGAGCAGTGAGTCGTCTGCGCCTCCTTGGGGCAATGAAAAGACTAAGAGACTCTCCTGTCATTAACGACATCACAGCCCCCACTCAGCTAGGCCCTGCTGAGGCCCTGCTTGTATGCTGAGTACGTGTGTTGTGGGGAGTTGAAAAGAAAGCCCCTAGCGTCCAGGAACTTACAGTCTCCTGAAACATCAAGGGGTCAAGCTGAACCGAAATGGGTAAACACCAGCATGACATGAACTGGGATAGCGGGTCATAGCCAGTGCGGTATTCCAGGCTGGGGAGCAAAGGGCTGGCCAGCAGGAGCTAACGGAGGAGAACTGGGGAGAAGAATATTGTTGAGCAGTGTTCTAAAGGAGGACAAGGCTGTGGGACTGGAGGCATGGAGGTGAAAGGGTGAATCTCCTCTGTTGGGAGATTCGTTTTGCTGAGGGTTCTAGTTTGCCAGTTAGTTTGCTGGTTCTCTTCCTAGTTTTGAGTCCTTAGGCAAAGTTACTTAACCTCTACCACCCATTTTCCTTCTATCTGAAGTAGCAGTAGTAATAGTACCATTCTTTCATCAGGAGAATTGAAAGAATAATGCATATAAAGTAGTTAGTTAACACAACACAGGTGGTGCCTGGCATGTAATCAGTGTTCAGTGATGCTTGCTAATACCAGTAGTATTTGTTTAAAATGAAATATGTTAAATAAAAGGATTATTTATTTCTAACAAATCCTAGAACCCATGAACAGGAATTGGGCATAACTGCAAGCTCCCGTGGTTTTCAGT
Organism: Stenella coeruleoalba; assembly: GCF_951394435.1. Taxonomy (NCBI): domain Eukaryota; kingdom Metazoa; phylum Chordata; class Mammalia; order Artiodactyla; family Delphinidae; genus Stenella; species Stenella coeruleoalba. The sequence goes on from NC_137148.1 coordinate 56,350,956, forward strand.
TCTGCCCATAATTATCCTCAAATGTCACCCCCAGACCAGTGCCCAGATGACTTTCAAGAGAAGGACTAGATAAGCCTTTATGGTAAATTCTGGGCAACAAGTTCCACCAAGAAGTCTGAGATAAGAATACTTTATATTTGACCTCATATTTACTTTTCAAAATGCCTACACAGGAGGGAAAGATGAGCCTAGGGAACCAGAAAGATGGAGACAGTGATAGTAGAGAACCTGGAAGGAAAAAAGGGAAAGAGGTGGGTTTGGAAGGGAAGAGACTAAATATAAGAAAAATACGCAAAAAGAGATGTTGTAGTTGGCAAAGGGCAGGAGCCTGGAGTGGGGATGAGTGTCAAAGCTGTCAGTTAAGAACTTATCTGTAAAACCTGGTAATGGATCTGCTATAAACTGATGAATGCCACAAAAAAGGGAGGTAAGAGGTCCCAGAAATGAGTTTTTACAGCATTAATGGTGAGGCAGAGGAAGCAACAGAAAAAGACAGGGGAGGAAAAAGAAACAGAAAAAGACCAGTGGATCGAAACCCAAGAGAGCTGATAGCCCTACGTGCCATGGCCTCCTGCAGGCAGCCCCTGGCCCAAGACTGGGCACCTGAACAGAAACTGCAGGTCAGCCTGAAAAGCTCTCAGCTGATAGAGGCCAAGGTGGCAAAGGTCCAGAGTCCAGAAGTCCAGGTCATGTGAGTCAGTAAGCCAAACAGGCTAGGAATCCTGGTCTTCCAGCAGATGCATGTTATTTTTTCTTCTTCTCAGCTTCCTACTGTATGTGGACGGCTCAGCATCTCCAAGTATTAATATATTTATCTGCTTCTGAGAGAGTGGCCTGCAGATGCACTCATTTCATGATTGGATAGCAGTAGAATTGCTAGGGTTCCAGGTGGTTCATAGCATCAGCGGGGAAAGAAACACAGGAGACTGTGTGAGAGAAGTTTTATGTGGGTCATTAGTCGCTTTTCCAAGAGTTGAAATGGGCATGGGGGGATCAATAAGGGTTGATAAGAAACGGAAGAGAGTGAGATCGGCAGGGTTTCGGTTTATTTTAGCTAAGGTGCCATGCTAGATACTTACATTTGTCGGTTTATTTTATACAACACTGTCAGAACAGTATTTCTCCATATTATACATGTGGAAAATGAAGATTCAAAGGGTAAGTAAACTACCCAGGTTCTCACAGCTAATGAAATAGCAGAGTCGAAGTTTTAACACAATCAACTCTGTTTGACTACATACAAAGCCTAGGGTTTCCCCACCACTCCAGACCTACAGAGATTAGCGTTGTGCGTCTTTTATCTAGGACTGGAGCTAACTGCTTCTCCGGAATGGTGAAAGGAACACAGGATGTCAAAAAACGAACCTGCTGTTAGCGCACATACTCCATGTCCTTGAATTTAGATTCCTCGGCTATTCAGTCGTGGCAGCAGGAACAGCTCCTCCTGGGAGAGCTGGGTTGGGGGGCGGGGAGACGGCCGATCAATGTGGTCGAATGAATGGGCATGTTTCTGGCAAGCGCTCTGTAAGGATCCTTGAGTTGATCTTGAATATGAACCATTCCCTCCATGAACTGGGTCGCAGAATTATCCATTGTCCAGAAACGTAAAGATTGTTTAAAAATTTTCACTCAGGCAATTCTTGTAAATTTCCAATCTAAATTTCTCCTATTTCAATACAAGCCTGTTTCTTCTTCCTTCCTTGGGAATGGTGGAAAAGAGCTGGTTGCCATTCTCAGGTTTAATAATCTTTCAGATTCTGGGTCTCTGTTATTAGAGCAGGTTTTTAAAAAATAATTTAATTCCGGGCCCTAGCTTCTCCAAGGCTGAGTCATCTGCTTAGAATCCTTAAGGGCAATTTGTTAATTATTCAGAAATGGAAACCTAACAAATAGGCTGAATAGAGTCTCTTCAGTCAGTATCAGCAGAAATAAATGAAGTTTTTTTCAGATCTGCTTTAAAAATTAATGCCTTACACTAAAATCTTTTCTTGCTGCCAGTTGGAATATGAACTTACCTAATTTTTCCCCTCAACTTAATTTTCTTTTCACTGAAATTGCTCCTGCTGCTGATACGACCCAGAGGGCCTGGCTCCCCATTTCCCAGCTCATGCTTGCTCCACACCGAACTGGTTGAGCACATGATCTCATTGAATTCTAATCATTTCTCTAGAAATCTAGACCCATTCTGGAATTGAATTACCTTACAGGGGAATTGACAAGTGGTGAGTTTCACTGCTTTTTTATCATTTATTTGTTAACACAGGTAAATGTTTTAATGTTTGTTTCTCCTACTCACTAAGGCCACCCTAAAGTTCTAGCTCATGCTGGGCAGTCCTAGGCCACACCGGTAGGAAAGGAGACAGGACTTATTATTTCTCATAAATCCCTTTGTGGCAGCATCTCACCTATATGTTTAAGAATTGCATTTGGCTGGAAGCAATGCAGACTCTAAAAATACAAGAGTCTATACAAATTAGAGGATTTCTTTTTCTTCCAAGTAGAAAACCAGAGGTGGTCGGTCTAGGTCTGGTATGACATTCCGTGATGTCATCAGGGACCTGGCCTCTTGTATTTCCATACCACTATCCTAAGCACGTGATTTCTATCCATTACATCTATTCCAGCAAGAAGTAGGAGAATGCAGGAGGACAAAGAAGTTGGTCCCTTTTAAGAATGCTTTCCCAAACGTCTCCCCCAACAACTTGTTACTTACACGTTAATGGCGAGAGCTTAATCCCATGACCACATCTAGCTGCAGACAGACCTGAGAAATAGTTTCTGAGTTCCGTACATGACAGCATCAGTTAAAGTTAGAAGCTCTGTTATCAAAACAAAGAAGGGAAATGTGGATATTGGTTAGAAAATTAGCAGTCTCTACCACACTGTGCTATTCTACTTCAAATATAGCAAACTTGGAAAGAAAAGAAATGCAGAGATGTCTGCATGTTCAGGGCTTCTGTTCCCTTTTTTGGTAAAAGGTGTCCAGTGACACATTTCTTGAGGTCTCAGAAAATCAGAAGGGTGGGAAGTATGTGTTCTTTGACTAGTTTTTTTTTAAACAAAAAGTCCCCCTGCTCCTTGCTAATTCAATTTTCCTAGCCTTTTGTTTGAAATCTGTAAGATTGAAGCAATGCACTGTACCCTGATTTAGCTTTCTTAATTGTACCCTGAGACTTCAGTTTGAGACGAGCTCCTAGCTTTAAATTTTTTCTTTGCCTTTCATCAGTAACTGCCTCATCTATGTTGCCCTTCAGCAGTATGGTTCCAGGTATTGAACCTTACTCTTGAAATCCCCACTGAATCAGGGTTAGTTGCTGGAGGCAGGAGAGAAACTGGGAAAAATTAGGAAGAAAAGTTGAAATCTTTCAGAAGCACATCATTAATAGTTTCTAGCATGAGGTCCAGGTTTATCCCTGTAAATTGCTAGGCGACCTACACTCCCTTTCTCATTTCTCATTGTTGAGGGTCTACGCGGTGCCAGGCGCTGCAGATGTGGCATCAACAAGGTAGACTTCTCCTTGCCCTTGACAGGACAGACCACTGCCGACCAAACTGGGATTGGTTTTTACTAACAAAACTGTTAAGAACTATTAAGACTTGGAGATTTTACCCCACTTCCGAGCTAACGAGTTAACCTGCCACAGTTTTGTGGATGCTGGTGGAGAACACAAGACACCGAGAGAAGAAGGACAGTTTATTACTCACGGCAATAGCAGTAGCCAGCGGATTAGCATTTTTGCAGCAGTTTCTTTAGCCCAGTTCCCACAGAGCGACATGAAGAGGGCTATATGCTTCTTGTACACACAGGGGATTATATTTTAAGAGAGGAGCTGTGAACTTGGGGAACCCAAATCTCTTAAATTGGACAGTAAGCATACCTGCCCTCTGCTTTGGATGAGACACGGTCTGTCTTCCCAGGCTGCTGACGGCACAAACATCCTTGAAAATACAGTCGGGACTAAAGACAGTCAGTGCTTCTGCCTGACTGTGAGAGACCCACGGAATGTTCTCCCCCTACAAAGGGTTTTGCCTGTGCTCTAGAACTCAACTTAGATCAGGGCTTTTGGAGTTAGGCTACTTGGGGCCATTTCATTCTGTTCTTCAGGAGCAAAGATAACCCCTCATCCCGATCACCTGCTCAACGGACATACAATGTTATAAAATGGACTATTAAGAGAACTTAGTTGCTTTGGTGTAAGAAAGGAATATCTCTCCCAGAAAAACTATCCTTTCTAAAGATCAAGAGGCTTAAAAATGTTTACACCCTTCGATTTTGTAATTTCACTTCTGGGAATCAAGTCTAAGAAAGTAACAATTTTTTAAAATGTATGACATTTATTGATATAATAAAGTATGGTATTGCTTTATTTGATTTATATGATGGATTGCTATGCATTCATCATTAAAAATGAGGTTTTATTTTTTCCTAAAACTTCTTGATGCTATGAGAAAATGTTCACTTTATAATAATTGACCAAAAAGCAGAATCAAATTGGGGGGTGGGGGGGATTCATATATTTGGAAGATAATACATGAGATTGGAAACAATGGTTAACATTAGTTGGTGAATTCTGAGTTATTCTCATTTTCTTTAAACTTTGCTGTATTTTTCAAATTAGACTAGTGAACATTGGTAATTGGGGTGCAGGGGAAATGTGTTCTTTTTTTCCCTTATGTTAATTGTATCTGATGGAAGGTAGTTAGTGGTATCATTTTGAAAGCCAAGTACAAGCACCCAGTTTTGATAGCTATAGTATACATAGGAGTGCCTCATTAAGACTTTAACCGGCTTCCACTTTATACTTGAACAATCTGTATGCCTGCAATTTCCTAACCAAAAAAATTAAAAGATAAAGGTATCTTTTGACCCAGAGCCAGTCTTATGAGCTTGTCTGATTGTCATATCCTCTGAATCTAGAGGAAATAGGGAAGAATCTAATAGTAATGTTTGTTGAGGACCTCCTGCGTGCTGATATTTCATTTAATGTTCACAGTAATTCAAAATGTGAGATGTAAAGGTATTTTCCTCATTTCACAAATAAAGATACTGAAAGAGATTAAATACCTGGCCAGAGTCACTTGGCTGTAATTGCCAGTGCCAAGACTCTGACCCAAGTATGTCAGACTCCAAAATCCATGTTCTCTCCATTTCTGCCTTTTAGCAAGCTTTGAAGTGGTGGTGTTTTGATTAGCTATTGGAAAACAAGTTTTGGTTGGTGGCCATTCATTCAAAGCACCTTTGAACTTGAGCAAGCAAATGAATTCGGAAATGGCATGAAAGCAGGGTCGATGCCTATAAATGTAGGCTTATCTCACGGGGTACACGTCTCAGTGTTGATCACTAGCTCAATCTTGTTTTTCTTGTTTCTTCTTTTTCTTCAGCTTATGATCCACATCCAGTCGAACATGTTGAAAAGCCTAATAGACACACTAAAGGATGCTACAGAGGGGAATCTGTCAAGATTTGTGAAAAAACCTGTGTTCTCAGAAGAAGTGGTGAGTAGGCGGCTTCCACAGAAATCCTGTAAAGGTGCAAGAACACCCTTGAAACTGTCCACTTGATAGCTTAACCCTGTAGGCCACCTCTTAAAAGAGACTGTCCAATCCGGCAACCTCTCTGTGGTTCCTGTGGCTAGATTTCTATGTGTGGGTGCAGACTTTGTTCCTCTAACACAAGAGAATTTCCTCTGAAATTCTAGGAAAACTTGTTCCTTTTACATGGTTCTTTTCCCCACACTGTCTTCATGGGTGTCGGCCCTCTTCTTTTCCTTTTTCCTTTCTCCTTAAGCATCCAATTCCTTCTCCCCACTCCTCTCAGTTGATGACCTTGCTTCCTGTTTCACAGAGGAAACAGAAGCAATTAGAGGAGGACCGCTGCCGCACCAACAGCCTCCTTGCCCCTCTCTCTCTGCTCAGCCTTCCCTCCTGAAGCCGTGGTGACTGTAGGCACCTCTCTAGAGCCTAAGAGCCCATCCCCACCCCCAGCCAGCCCAGGGCATCAGCCCAAAAGTTGCATCACCTTCTTTTGAACATCATCACTATTGCTCACCTTCCCTGTGGATCATCCCCATAGGCAAACAGTAGGCTATAGTATCTCTCATCTTAACAAAAAGAAAATCTCCCCTACCTAAACAAGTAAAAAGACAGACTGGCCTAGAGGGGTGGGATAGGGAGGGTGGGAGGGAGGCACAAGAGAGAGGAGATATGGGGATATATGTATATGTATAGCCGATTCACTTTGTTATGATGCAGAAACTAACACACCATTGTAAAGCGATTATACTGCAATAAAGATGTTAAAAAGAAAGACCTACTGGGTGTTTAGCTAGGAAGACTCAACCTCATAAAGTCAGTTCTGCCCAAGTTAATGTGATAATGTAACATTTCAATAAAAATACCATTAGGTTTTTTTCTGTAGTTAAGGTTTAGTAGAAAGAGCAAACTAGCAAGAATAGCTGGGAAGACTCTGTGAAAGAAGAGGTGCCAGACCTGCCAGATATGAAACCACATTAAAGCTTTTCTAATTAGAACTGTGGTTTTAGCTCCTGAATAGACCAACTAATGGAACCATAGAAATGCTTTGCAAAATTAAAAAATAAAGTTAAATAAAAATGAAGAGGAAGAAGCAATTTCTAAAACTTGAAAGTAAAATGAAACAAATGAACCTTGTGCCATACTGATGGCTTAAGCACACAAAGAGGAATTATTGTAAGTCATTCGAAATTTAGTAATTTGTACATCGCTAGTCATATATAACCTACAGGGAAAAAAGACTGTGAGGAAATCATAAATTATTGGCAGTGATCATATTGTTAGTAATGATACTGGTATAGTCATTTTGACTAACCAAGGGGCCTGGTTGTCGGTCCTCCCCCAGCTTTTCTCCCTCTTCCCTGGCCTTTGGTAGCACGGTCCCAGCTGCGTTCCGGCTAGCACCTGAGATGGCAGGTTGGCAGCAGAGGGCAGGTGGCAGGCAGCTCCCCACCTCTGCCACACTGTGGCCTTCCCAGCCCAGTCCCATTCCTCACTCCTACCTGAAGGCTCTGTAAAGGGAGCTTGTCGGGAAACTAACTGGTTGATTAAATTTAAAGCTTCTTTCTATTTGAGGTCTTAGCTCTGTGTAGGTTGTGACCGACCTGAACCTTTTGGGAGTGTGTTCAGAAAAGTAGGGGAACTAGAAATGTAAACTGGTTTGAAAGCACACGATCATGTGCATGTGTGCGCAGCACTGACACAACCTCTGCTTTCTCACTAGCACTGACGTTAATCCTTCCTTAGACCTGGCCCGTCAATATGTTGCCTGAATTACGCGACTAAAGCATCCAAACTTCACACTGAAAAATACTCATTGTTTTTATCTGATTCTCCGCCCCCCAAAGCCTATAAGGCTGATTTACTTAGAAAGCTCACCCTCTAGTTCAGTGTATCCCCTGGTTGCTGTGAGGCTACCCAGGGAACTGCTTGTTGAGAAGTGAACTGATCCCTAAAACCCCAGCAGCTTTTGAGCTAGTTCTGAATATCTTTGTGAGATTGCAATGTGGAGTCTTATGTTGTAAAACTCTGCATTTTACAGATGCTCTATTTAGTGTTTATGCCACCAGTTACTGGACATGTTTAATGTGTGGTGAGAAGGTGCTGTTGTGCCCCTAGAGGAATGGTGAAAAGAACTGCGGACTTTTCTGCAGCACCGTGACGGAAACCACTCCAACGTGAACTGTTTCCTTATTGACTTCTTTTTTAAAACTTCATTAACAAACAATGTCGTACCAACTGTTTTCGGCTTCAATTGTAGGATGGTCCTAGTGATACCATTTAATATTTATTTTTGTAGTGATTTAAGAGAACTGAGGTAGTTAAAAAAAGAAAGAAAGAAAGAAAAAAGAAAAAAAAGAACTGAGGTAGTATCTGCAGTGAGAGCAAGGCTACCTCCAGCTTGGCTCACCTGCTTTGCTTCTTTTGAAAGCCATATGCTGCTGCATCTCACCCTGAACATGAGGACTAAACAAGCTATTCTTTTTAAGAATGTTAGAAGTGTTTAAACTTTACCTGAAGGTTCAGTGGGGAGCCCTTGTTTGAAAAGAAGGTGTGCAGGTTTGTGTTATATTACACAAGCTGTGTATATGTGATAGACTCACATTCACATTCTAATTTTGAGCTCACTCATTTTTGTAGAATTAAATACCATTCATACACTTGTGATGCTAATATTTATACCTCTGGTCTAGACCTCGCCCCCATGCCTCATAATTGTGTAGCCAATAACCTCTGGACATGTCTGCCTAGATGTTTCACAGACATCTCAATCTTGTCCAAAACAGAACTCTTGATTTTCCCTCTCCAAATCTCATCCTGCCATCTTCCCCATCTCAGTTAATGACACCCCCCCATCTCCAGGTTACTAAAGCCCAAATTGCGAAGATGTCTTTGATGCCTCCCTTTTCCTCTCCCCTTCAACAATAAATCCTTTCAGTTTAATCTCCAAAATATACTTCATATATATCTACTTCTCCTTCTTTTCTATACCTTTCCCAGTCTAAACCATCACCTGCTCTCATCTGGCCTATGATGGGGGCCCCTAGATTAGTCTCCACATTCTTGTACCCTCCAGTTCTCCACACAGCTTTTTAAATCGAAATCAGATCATGTCCCAGTTTGAACCTTCTAATGGCTTTTAGAATAAATTCCAGAAAACTTACCATGAGCTAGAAAGCCCTACATCATTTGACCCTGCCTCCTGCTCTGATCGTTAAATTGGACACACTTGATTCCATGCTGTTTGACCTCCTTTCCCTGGTATGTTTCATCGTATAGTATGGGCCACTTGAACCCCCCTTTTATAAAATACCAGGGGTGATTTTTAAGTACTAATCCTGAATGTTGTTTATAGCTTATGGAATCCCTTATAGTTAGTTATACCTCTCTGTGCCCCCGCACCCTGGTTTTTACCATTTTAGGTGCACACTCTTTTTTTGCATTTATATCTCTGCTTCTTGGAGGATAAAAAGAACAAGGAAGAAATCTTGCAGAGATATAACAATCTACTCTTCTTGCTTTTTTTTCAGCTGGTCAAAGTGAGGGAAAAAGTGAAGGATGTGCCCGCTCTTCTGGCCACATTTGATGAGCTGTATGGGAAACTGCACATAAATGGCCAGGTCACCACTTACACTTTGGATGCTCTGCTCTGCCACACCCCCAGTGACAGGAAATCCCACACGGTGCTATTAAACAAGAGGACAGTCAGCCGTCGGACCTTCCAGCCGCTCAGCCAGTCCCTGTGGGCTGAGTAACCCTGAGTTCAAACCATCCGTGGGTCTGAGTTGGAGGGGGCCTGCTTCTAGTGAATTACTGGCTTCCTAAGAAATCGGGCATCGTACTCCAGTGTACAGTATACTAACACCTGGTCTCCTTAAATTTCCAAAATCATTGAGCACTGGCGTGCTGCCTTGAGACGTTCGTATGTTGTGCCACCAGGAAGATCTAGACACTGGCAAGCAGAAAGCTCGGGCTCCCGCGGGAAGGAGGCTTCCCCTTGTGAAGGGCTGAGGATGCTTGAAGGAACACAGTCACGGTCTCCAGGGGAACCCAATAAGCACTAACAGGAGGGAATTTCACTATAAGTGGCCACCTCCAGCTAATTTTCAGGGGAATCGTGGTCTGAAACCCTACTCTACCATGCTGGGAAATAGCCCAGGATTTTCTCACTGCTTCTGTCATCATTTACCTGTGACCCTAGACAAGATACTTGAGCCCTCAGTTTTTCATCTGTAAAATAATAGTGCCTGTGTGAATCTCCATATTGATTTGAAATTTTCATTCAACGTTCAGTAGGGTCAAGGTTTCTCAAAAATCAGAGAAATTAAAAGGTTCGTGAGAAAACTTGTTGTTTTCTCAGCAGAACAAACAAAACCAGAATTTAACTCTCAGAACTGATAATAAGCCGAAATTTAAATGGTTACCACCTTGGTCACGGGCAATCCACGTGCTTTTCAAAGTAAATGCCAATAAAAACCACATAACGCTCTCTGTGTTCCTTAGTTTTCTATATAGGTCATAAATATTTGGTCCTATAGTTCGTCTCGTTTGTTAATGATTTTCTCTTTTCTCTCTCTGGATGTTTTATCTTTTATAAATAAATATGTCATGACAGCAGGTCAGAGCTTCCTCGCAAGGATCTGCCTCTTGATGGTTTGAAGGCCAGCACCTGGGGGGGTTCGTTTTGCCTTTTCTTTCTGAGGGCCCACATGATGGTGAAGTCTCCCAGCTGTCTGCCTGCAGTGCTGCAGACTCCTTATTCAGTGCTGTTTCAAAACCCGGAGATAACTCTAACTTTACTGTTATTCATAGAACCAGAAGTTCTAGAGTAGGAGGAATCTTCTAAGTCTTCTCCTCAGGTCAGGGGAAATGTCCTGTCCAAATTGGCGGAGCTGAGATTAAAATCCAGATTCCTAGTCTCATTCCCTTCCCACTGCACCACACGATGTCTCCTCAGAGAAGAAACAGGAGGTTCTCTTCAGAGACAGAGCACTAAGAGCTCCTTGACTTACTGTGTGGCCATGGGCTCCCCTCAATCTCATCTGTTAAACAGGGATAATAGTAATACCACCTCGTGGACTTAACTGTGGACAGAATGAGGTAATAAATGCAAAGCAAGCTGAACACTACCTGGCACAAAGAAAATGCTATATAAACATTAACTCTTGTTATTACTGTCAGTAGCATTCAGAGTGTTCGCACCTAGTTGAAGAATTACATAAACAAATGAGTTCTTCCTCCTGTTCAGAAATATCAAAAGAATTTCTTTAGCCTATGTTCTGTGAAGCATAAGCTTCATTTAAAGAAAATTCTCTGCCTCATAGAATCTTAATTACATCTTATGTGTGTCTGGTGTTTTGCAAAAGAAAAAAAAGAAGGATTTAAATTTCTCTACCTTCAAAGTCTTAGGGAATAATAGGGGATGCTTCCTGTCCCTCAACTTATCTTTTATCTTCTCCAGCATTCACAGACAGCATTCAAACGGCTATTATGCCCTGGGTGAATGTGGCCTTGGTTGTTAGCTAACAACTATTCATTAGCAAAAAAAAAAAAGATCGTGAGCAATAAATAGCAGCCATGACCTTCCCAAGCCCTGCTGCTCCGAGCAGCTGCCGGCTGTGCTTCTCTGCGGACTGCAAAACCGGGCTCTTTGACCTGTTCCCAGAAGTCTTACTGAGGGGCAACTTAGTCATGAGGTAATGAATGTGCATAACGTCCACCTCAAAATAACAGACGATTCTAAAGGCAAAGACAAAACCATCAAAGTATGCTCAGTATATAGTGACCATTTCATTCTTTAAAACTTGGCAGTTTCTTTGAAAAATGGTGTTTCTCTGCGATCCATAATTTGCCTAAAGCATCTATGTACTCTACGGTAATTTGCCTAAAGCGTGTACTTACTCTGTTAATGAGAATATTTGACGGCCGGAACATCTTACTCCCCAACTCTATGTGCCTTTGTAGATTGTTTTCATTTAGTGTAAATGTTGCTACAGAAGCCAAAAATTATGGTGAGTACAGCACAGTATGAAAAACAGACAAAAAGATATCTCCTTAATTGGGTGATATAAGGGTAGTGGTCTGGTTATCTATTGCTGTGTCAAAAATACTCCAGAAATTAGTGGCTTAAAACAAGACCAATCATTTCATTAGACTGGGCTCAGCCAGGCAGTCACCTCAACGACTTCTTCCCTTAATGCTTCTGGCACTGGATTCTAGGACCTCAGCTGAGGCTGGGGCCTGCACATCCACACGTGGCTCCCTGACAGCACAGTACCTGGTACTAGGGAGTGAGTGTCCCCAGACAGGCAGAAGCTTTGTCACCTTTCATGACCTATTCTCAGAAGTTGCATAGCATCACTTCCACTCAAGTCACAGGCCCATCCAGATTCAAGGGAGGGAGCATACATTCCACCTCTCAGTGGTGGTGACGTCAAAGAATTTATGGACATGTTTTAAGCCACCACAGATCATTTTTTCCAGCAAGCTCTTTAAACTTGCCCTTTCCCGTTCATTGTTACTTCCCTAATTAAAGTCACCATCATCCATCAATCATCTGTCTTTCAGCTCTTCTCTCTACTGAAGCCAGAGTGAGGTTTCCAAAACAAATTTGTCCTCTGCCCTGTTTAAAACCTCCTCACATCCCTCTGGGTAGAGCTCAGACTCTAACATGGCTTCGAAGGCCTTTCCGAATCTGGCCCTTGGTTTGCCCATCCAGCCCCACCCTACTGCACACCTCTTCTTCCCTCCTACACATCTTTTGGGTCGTAACTTAGACATCTTTTCATCTGGGAAGACTTCTGGATCCACTGGATCCCAGCCAGGTTAGGGGAGCTACCAACCTTCCCCTGTAATTCACTCATCAACACACTTATCATACTCCCGTCGTTGCCTGTTTTCACTTTTTTACTAGATTCAGGTGCCACATCTATCTTGTTCTCCACTGTGTGCCCTGTACCTAGCGCGGTAGGGAACGTATCAGAGGATGAGTACTCATTTAACTACGACCTCATTTACATTATGTAATGACAATGGCTGCCATCATGATCCCCCTGGGAATAGCGTTTCTTCTCCAATGCCATCCACTCAGTCCCAGACACTTCTCATTTAGACCCCACTCCACGCTTTTGCTCAGCCCACTATGTATCCTTGTCTCCTCCCACCCAAAATGCCCTCACTCTTTCTCTACCCACCCTTTTCTACCCAACTCGTGTCACCTCTTCCATAGGCCATTCTCAAGCTGTAGAACCCATATGGATTCTCCATTCATTCATTTACCAACTCCATATTGAGCATCTACAAAGGACGAGGCGCTATGAAAGGCCCTTAAGTTGCCACAGGGTAAAGACTGACCGTATTCCTTTCCCAAAGCAGAATATTTTTATCCTGCATGCATGAACTTAAGGACCTTTTGGCCTAGTCATTTGCTCTTAGCTTCTGTAGATAGTACTCATTACAGATTGATCAAAATCCTACCAAAAATAGACTCGGTAGTGAAATAGACCAACCCTGGGCCATTTTTGCTAACAGTTTTGTTGATGATGACCCAAGAAATTAATACAAATTTGAACTAATTCATAATGAATATCACTGGGAAATTATAATGGGGTGGTAAAGATTTATCTGCTACAATTCAGGTAGGCAAAACTGTAGATTCCTCTATTTCTTTGCAAGTGAACAAAAATTTCTTATTCATTTTCTGGTTATATTGAGAACCCAAGAGAGGAATTCATGGGAGACTTGATCTTGCTTGAAGGATATTTTTAAGCTTTGTTTTAGATAAATGTTTGATCTTTCTGGATATCTTCCTCTTACCCATTTTCATAGCCACGAGGACAGCTGGGGATAAAGCTGTGGTTGTCAAACTTTAGCAAGCACGAGAGTCAGCTGGAGAGCTTGTTCAAACCCAGAAGGCTGGGCCCCAGCTCCAGAGTTTCTGAATCCGTAGATATGGGGTAGGGCCCAAGAATGCATTTCTAGTACATTCTCAGCTGCTGCTGTTGCTAGTCTGGAGACTGTGCTTTTCACCACTGTGTGAGAGGAAGCCTGTGCTTCTTCATGTGCATGGGAAGCTCAGGCTTCAGAGGCAATCTCTGGGTCCTCTCTGGTCTCTGCTGTGAGGAGGGAAGAGCAGGGAAGCGTGGCCTTGTCCCTGGACTCCTGAGCCAGTATCTGCTTGCACCCACTTCTGAGCTCTGTGCCGCTGCCATTTGCCTCTACTCATAAGGACCCTCCCTCTGATGTCAACCAACCCCAACCCCTCCACTGGACTCAATGAATCAGGAGTCCCAGGGCATTATGATTTAAGATCAGTGAAAAGTGTATCTATTTAGTGTTTTCAGATTCACATATCCATATAAACAGATGGCAAAATAGTACAGGGCTTGACAAAACTAACCCAAGATTCAGGTTACGTTATAACACTTCTATCTACAAATTTGACTTGGGGAAATTAAACTCAGTAGATAAAGTAGCCATTTAAAAAATCACAATGGAAGAAGCTATCATTAGTAAAATTTGATATGCATTATGCATAAAAAATGTGTGGTGAACCAAATCACTGTGAATGGATCTCAGTGGAAATAGTTCAGAAAAGTAAAAATCAAAAGATTTTTACAAAGGAAATGGTTTGACTCTATTGCATAGAAAATGGATCACAGAATTAAGTTGGCTTAAATGGCATTACCTCAAAAATATCTTCTGAACAAAAACTGAATGATATTGGTGTAATTCTGATTGAAATATTTTTTATTCATTAACAGGGAGTTAAGAACAAGGGGATTAAAAATGCCCTCTGTTCTCATGGAGCTTGCATTCTACAGGAGGAACAGACATTAAACGGATGACAGTGCAAATGACCCCATGATCACAACTGGGATAAATGATTAGCCTGGGGGCATAGAGAGTAAGTGGTGTGTGTGCACACATGCACACACACACACACACACACACACATAAGAGGAGGACCTTTTCTGGTCTTGCATAGCACCAGTTGTCTATGGCATTCATTTTGACACAGAAAGTATGGTGCCGTGTATTGTTACAGAACCTTATAGTATATCAAGTGTCTCCTGAAGGACGAAGTATTCTACATTTGTCTTATATGACCCCAAAGTGCCTATGTAGCATAATACTGTACATACAATGGGGCCTTAATGTTTTTTGAAAGAATGAACTAATTAATGGCAGGTTTTAGTTAATATGGACCATCTGCCACAATATGCTTTAAGTATTTCGCGACGTTCTCACAAACCGGTCACTCTTTCTGTCCCAGTTTTATAGATGACAGACCCCAGACCCAGAGAAGGGCGCGTGGGCCGACCAGTGCATTAACAGACTGGCCGAGCCCCTCTACCTTCCAGCTCTGACGCATGGATTCCCACCCCTCCCCCGCCTTGTTGCCCAGCCCTCAGCTAATCTGAGACAGAAGTGACCATGCATCCATCCAGCTGCCCGCCTTGCTCAGGTGACCCTTCTTCTGAGGGCTGGGGCCTCCAAGGGCCTCAGAGGCACTGTTAGCACCGTGATCAAAGGTGGGGTTGGGGAAAGAAGGCTCAGAGGGAAAAAAGCCCACGCTTGGCTGCTAATCACTGCCCTGCCGCTGAAACCTCCAAAGCTGGGTGAACTGGGACGGGAGAAGGCCTCATTTAATCAGGCTCTGAGAGGAAAATGCACCAGTAGCCCGAGTGGGCCTAGAAGGCATCAGGGTTTCCTGTGTGTCACCTGCAGGCCTGCCTGGGCAATGCCTGCCCAGATTAATGACGTTTACACCCACCATCTTCGCTGATTCCTTTTTCCTACCCCAAATCAGGCAAGCTGCTCACTCACAACAGCCCAGCGTCACCATGTCACTTAATCCCCCAAACCTCCCTCACTCCCAGGCAGCAAGATCATCCTGTCAAATTACAAGTGACATCACAAAGAAGGAAGGCACAACCCCCCACCAAGTGACTGCTCTACAACTGGATTTGGTTTGAGTTCACGAATGCAAGTCCCATGCCTGGCCACCAAGCAGCAGAACCTCATGGTGTGTCCTACTCACCCCAGGGGGACATATTATGTAGCCCTTAGGGTTCAAGGGGATTAAAGTGACCTTCACTTTCATGGCTGAAAATTACTGGATTAATATCAGGTAGGTTAAGGAGTATGTTCTGGTTGTAGCAGGTGGCAGGATGGCCACATGCACATCCAAAGATAATTCAACACGAGTGCCACTCGCTGAGAAGCCAGGAGAGAACCAGGCAACTCAACATGAGGCTTTTGGGCCATAGGGTTTGTCCCCCCCATATAAAACAATAGAGAGCAGAGAAAATGTCATTTCCAATTTAGATTAGCATAATCGCTTCTTTGACAGTTTGCTGCTCCGGTGACAGGAAATTCAACAACAACATATGCTTTGTATGCTAAACTTCATAAAATACAAGAAATAGAAGAAAAACTCTAACACATAAGACTTACCGTTTGTCAGATCCTGTTTAAAGCACTTTGTATACAGTATCTTATTTAATCGTCAGGAAAACTCCACGTGGGACTATTACCCCACTTCTCAGATGAGAAAACGGAAGCTCAGAGGGGTTAAGGTACCTGCCCATGGATATGAGTAGGGAGTGGTTGAGCTCACGTAGTCTGGCACCAGACCTCACGTTTTCAACTCCGTCTCTGTACTCCAGCTCTCACGGCGGCTGTACGTACACGTGCGCGCGCGTGTGTTCGCACATGCGCATATGTGCCCTTTTCAGGCGAAGCGGTTTGCAGTGTTGATTCAGCAGAACCTCAAAGGGGCCTCTGAGCAAAAAAGGTTAAAATATACATGCTTACACACATATACATAGATATACATGTTATATATGCGTATATTACACACACACACACACACGTACATAAATGTGTGTGTGTATGTCTGAGTCTTTTTCAGTTGATCCCCGGCCAGCTTCAAGCTTTGCTCTGTCGCCAGGACGCAGCTGAAGAACTTAGAGTAGCCAGCAGAGGGCGCCCAGAGTCACTATTTTTAAAGGTGCAAGTTTTTAGAAGCATCTTCCATTTCTGGAATTCAGAGAGAACAGAGGTCCACACTGCAGGCTAGACAGGAAAGGTAGCTGTAGATAGACTTCAGAGAAGATACAGCCTTCACTCAGATTGAGAATTATCCAGTGTAGAAAGGATGTTTTTAGAAGAAAGAAAACAGAGAGGATGATCCTCTGCAGATAATATACCAATGCAAGTGCGTGTTGCATCAACTAGATGTTTCATGAGAAAATATACAACTCAGCTCCTTATGAAGGAAAAAAGATGGTCCTTGCCTCACTTGGGAAAGTTTCCTCCTATATTAAGAAGAAAAACAATGAACTGTTTGCTTTATTTACTAAAATCACATGGTTATGAGAGAGAAGTGAAAAGGAATTAGGCTCTTAATTATTTCTATTGTCTTTCCACCCTAGTCAAATCAACCAAATGAATGCAACCTGACTACCTCTTCCGGCTGCCATCAGAAAGGTCCTATGTCTTGGAACTTTCTCCACTTAGGTGAGGGAGAATTTGGTATTCTGGTATTCATCACTGCCCATTTCTAGGAATACATCAAAAATCAAGTCCATTATCACGAAGCTTTAATGTATATTTAGACTTCACAGAGTACTAATTATTCTAACAGGATTGAGGTTGGGATTCCGGTGAAAGACACCCCTGACAGAGACCAGAGCCCAGAAGGAGGAGAATGGCAGAGCCCTTGCTCAAGAGTATTCAATAGGTAACTCCTAGGAACCATGAAAAGTACCTGGAGGAGATTCTGTCGGACTGGATATCTGACAACAACTGACGGGGGGGTGAAAAAAATCACAAAACACCTGGTTGATGGCCATTTGATCAAACTCCTGTAGGAGTGTGGAGTGGCCAGAGCTAAGTCTGTCTACATGCCGTGTCTGCAGACTCTTATCCCATTCAGAGGTTGGATATGGAGGTACGGCTATGTGACGGCAGTGCTCTACTGCACTGCACCTGGTGGAGGGGATCTCACCATCACCTGACCCTCACTGCAAGTAAACAATCAGTAGCATGAAACTCAGTCACGCAGGATGTGTCCTGACAACGTTGAGAGCTGAGCGCTTAGCCAGTGAACAGTTGGTATGAGCAGCAGTTCTGGACTCCTACACACCTGGCAGTCCACAGCTTCTGTTACCTTCTTAGAGTCAAAATGCTGAACTCAGTGGACCATGGGTCTGGCCCAAATGTATAAACCTTTTATTCATATGGACCATTCGGGTCTGTTTTTAAAATCTTTTGTTCCTTCGAACCATCTGAATTCCGCATTTCACTCTGCAACAGTAGACAAAACTTATAAGTTGTCTACCCTTTCACTCTGTTGAAATCCTTTTATGTGCGAAACACCTGGATAGATGCAGAGGGGGAAACAGAAGTAAACAGCACACAACTGCTACCTCTGAACAGCACATCTCCTGGCTCCATTTTGAAGATTCTGAGACAGACAGCTAATGAGTCCCCCTGTCTTGGAGTTAGTTTTGACAAGCAAGCTGGGCTGGAGGAGACTGGGTGCAATTTTGCCTTCTGTTAAGTTTTCAATAAACCAATGTCATGATTTTTTTTTCCTCCTGAATTCTACTTCCTCTTTCTTCTTTCTCTGTTCTTCTATTTTGTGTCTTCCCCATCAGTTTGTTAATGCTTCTCCCTTCGAAAAAAAAAATTTTAGGTCCCTTTTTCGGGCTCTTTGGTGACGGAGTTCGGCTTCCTGTGTTCTCACTCTTTCACTCACTGACTCAGAGTGGAGGCTGCTTTACTGGAACTTAGGAGAAATTTGAGGTTTGCTTTCAGTCCTGTTTTCTCCCTAGCAGAAACTATTATTTCAAGGGAGAAGATCTCAATAGGCCAAGTTGAGAAAAGCAAGCAACAAGCCTAAAAACCGGTTTTCCTCACCAGCTGCCCTTGGGCTATATTCTGTAGAAAGGGAACAAGGCCTTTTGGAGCTGCCCATTTGCTCCCCAAATATGTCTTCCGTGCCCAGCGTCTTATGGAGCCTTTTTTTTTTTTTTTTTTTTAAAGCCGCGTTGGGTCTTCATTGCTGCGCGCGGGCTTTCTCTAGCTGCGGCGAGCAGGGGCCACTCTTCGTTGAGGTGCGCGGGCTTCTCATCGCCGTGGCTTCTCTTGTGGCGGAGCACGGGCTCTAGGCACGCGGGCCTCAGTAGTTGTGGCACATGGGCTCAGCAGTTGTGGCTCGTGGGCTCCAGAGCACAGGCTCAGTAGTTGTGGCGCGCGGGCTTAGCTGCTCCGCGGCATGTGGGATCCTCCCCGCCCAGGGCTCGAACCCGTGTCCCCTGCATCGGCAGGCGGACTCCCAACCACTGCATCACCAGGGAAGTCCCTTATGGAGCCTTTGACACAAGTTAAGTCCCTCATAGTAGGGCATGGGCAGGATTAACGAACTACAACTGTCTTTTACCTCAACCCAAGGTACATTTCAACGTTCCCACTTTATTCAACAGAGAATATTTAGCAAGCATCCATTCTGCCTGGAAGACAGGACAGATTAAAAATAACAAAATGGGGCTTCCCTGGTGGCGCAGTGGTTGGGAGTCCGCCTGCCGATGCAGGGGGCGCGGGTTCGTGCCCCGGTCCGGGAGGATCCCACATGCCACGCAGCGGCTGGGCCCGTGAGCCATGGCCGCTGAGCCTGCGCCTCCGGAGCCTGTGCTCCGCAATGGGAGAGGCCACAACGGTGAGAGGGCCGCGTACCGCAAAAATAAATCAATAAATAACAAAATGTGTTTCTGCCAGTTCAACGTTTCCAGACCCGATATTCAGGTATCTCCTGACGATGACCTTCAGATCTGAGTTTAAAGTTCAAGTCTAGGACTTCATCTTTCATTCTCTATTATAGTTTGGAAGATGCTTATTACCACAAAATTAGTAATAATATCCCATCACTTTCATCTTTGTTTTAAGTGGAGGCAAGCAAATTACCTTTGTCCATAGCAGCTAGGAGAGGAATATCTATTTTAAAATTGATCCCATTTTTTCATTCATGGAAACTGATAGACGACTAGAAGATGCCCAATCAAACCTCTGGGTAAGAAGTCAAAGATTGTGTGCATGTGTGATCAGGGAAATTGTACACCTAATGAAGACAACAGTGGGAAAAGAATGAACCACGATGCTCATGATGACTCACTTTTCGGTAAAGTCCACACCGTTTGGAAAGCACATTTTCATCCCTGGTGTCAAAACCTCCAATGGCACATAGAAAAGTAAAAGATGCTGGTCCATGATGAGTTTATCTAGGGTTATTTTGGAAGCTCCTGTAGTATTTAATGATGATGACTATGCCTTTTATGTCTTCACCTTGTCTAGCAGACTCCTTGTCCAAAATAATGAGTAAAAAGGAAGGAAGGCCAACTAACGAGTAGTCAGCCCACAACTGGACTGGTTCCAGTCAAATCCAATAGAACCACATCAAGTTGCTAAAGAAATTTACCTGCTGACAACAGTGGCACAGCAGCAAAGCTCGAGCCTTTGTTTCACATTCCCCACTGTGACTAGGCTGTTATGGCCCAGATTTTGAGAAATTTAACCTGCATGCAAATGTGTGACAGGGCTTTCCTGGCAACCTGTAGCTCAGCAAAGAATAGGAAATGAAAACCATCATTATCGCCACAAGGTTCCTCTTACACGAGTTTCCATAACTTAGAGAGGTACCTCTGCTAAGGACTCTCTGTCCTAATTTTCTATCCATGCTGCTCTGCACTACCTCAGAATGAGGAAGAAGGAGAAGTGCTTGTCCCAGGGGTGAGAGTTCTCAGGAATTGGCTGAGACTCCTTTCAAGGGCAAAGGGTTACCCCTCAGAGTGGGCACGCTTCCTTTTGCCCAGTTGGAGCCCAGAAATCACTGCCTTAAGGTGAATAATTTGCATACCAAATATATCAAAGTTAAAAAAAAAAGAATACCATTTGATTTGGAGTTTCTCAAGTAACCTCAGCAACACTTAAGACCGAGGGCCATGATGTACAGCTGTGTGAGCTGTTCCTCCACCAAGGGTGCTTGGCAAAGGGGCTAAGTGTCAGCAACAATACGAGGAAGCACCTTTTCCTAATTCACCGAGATCCACTGTGTGGACAGGTGTGCTGTGAAGAGCCACCCTGACCCCTTCTGCCTGATGGTAAAAACTCAGAACATGTCATTCCCTGTTTCAAAGCCCTTCCCATCGCACTGAGAATCAACTTCAAGTCCACACGGTAACATAATCTGGTCCCAAGACCTCTCCAACCTCAGCTGTCACACTCTTTCCTAACTTGCATTATTCCTGCCACGCAGGCCTTCTTCCTTTTCCCAGAAGACCCCAGGCAGGTTCCTGCTTCAGGGCCTTTGCACTGGCTTTCCCCTCTGGTTTGCTCCTTCACTGCATTCAGCTGTCTGATCAAATGTCATCTCCTCAGGGAGGTCTTCCTTGACCACCTCGTTGAAATCCCACCTTGCCTCTTTTCTGTCTCTTATCCTGCCTTTCAAATAGAAGAGCACTCACTACTTGAATTTTATATTTATTTGTTTATTATCTGTTTTCTCTCTAGAACGAAGGTTGACAAACTATAGCCTGAGGGCTAAATCACACTTGCTGTCTACTTTTGTAAATAAAATTTTATTAGGATACAGTCCCTCTCACTTCTTTACATATTGTCTTTGGCTGCTCTCACCCTACAACTGTAGAGTTGAGTGGTTGCAATAGAGACTGCATGGTTGGCAAAGCCAAAAAGATTTACTTACTATCTTGCCCTTTACAGAAGAAGTTTGTCAATCCTGCTCTGGAATGTAAGCCCCATGAGGACAGGCCTTTGTCTCTTTTGCTTACTCCTGTATCCCCATTGCTCAAAATATTGCCTGATACGTGGTAGACACTTGGTAAATATTTATCAAATGATTGAATACATGGATGAATGAGTATCAAGATGTATCTAGAAAATGCTTTTCTTAATTCAGCAATTGAGCATCAACTTGTGACAGGATTCTATGCAGAGGATCCCACAATGATGAGAAACCAACAAATTCAAAGCTCTGTGAAGAATATCACGTTACAAGTAAGTGCCAGGTGTCACAGGGCCATAAAGAAAGATACCTGGCCAAGGCATCCAAGAATGGTGATTCCTTCAAGCAGTTCCACTCCTGGGTATATATTCAGAAAAGAATGAAAACACTAATTTGGAAAGATACATGCACCCCAATGTTCATAGCAGCACTATTTACAATAGCCCAGACATGGAAGCAACCCAGGTGCCCATCAACAGACGAATAGATAAAGAAGATGTGGTATATATACAATGGAAAACTACCCATCATTAATAAAGAGTGAAATTCTGCCATTTGTAGCAATGTGGATGGACCTAGAGAATATTATGTTTAGTGAAATAAGTCAGACATAGAGAAAGACAAACACTGTATGATATCACTTACAGATGGAATCTAAAAAATAATACCAATGGTGGGACTTCCCTGGTGGTCCAGTGGGTAAGACTCCGCGCTCCCAATGCAGGGGGCCTGGGTTCGATCCCTGGTCGGGGAACTAGATCCCGCATGCGTGCCACAACTAAGAGTCCGTATGCTGCAACTAATGATCCCACATGCTGCAGCGAAGATCCTGTGTGCCACAACTAAGACCCAGCACAGCCAAAATAAATAAATAATAAATAAATAAAATAAATATTAAAAAATAAAATGAAATAAAAATAATACCAATGGTGTATATGCAAAATGGAAACAGACTCACAGATATAGAAAACAAACTAGAGTAGGGGTCCCAACCCCCAGGCCGCGGACTGGTACCAGTCTGTGGCCTGTTAGGAACCACACAGCCAGAGGTGAGCAGCCAGCAGGAGAGGGAGTGAAGCTCCATCTGCCACTCCCCATCACTCCACATTGCTCCCATTACCGCCTGAACCACCCCACCCCCATGCCCTTCCGTGGAAAGATTGTCTTCCATGAAACTGGTCCCTGGTGCCAAAACGTTTTGGGAGCGCTGAACTAGAGGTTATCAAAGGGGAGAGGGAAGGGGGAAGGGGCAAGATACGGGTATGCGATTAAGAGCAACAAACTACTATGTATAAAATAGATAAGAAACAAGGATATCTTGTATGGCACAGGGAATTACAGACGTTATCTTGTAATAACTTTTTTTTAAAATTATTTTATTTCATTTACTTTTGGCTGCGTTGGGTCTTTGTTGCTGCACGCGGGCTTTCTCTAGTTGCGGCAAGTGGAGGCTATTCTTCGTTGCGGTGCACGGGCTTCTCATTGCAGTGGCTTCTTTTGTTGTGGAGCACAGGCTCGAGGCGCGCGGGTTTCAGTAGTTGTGGCACATGGGCTCAGTAGTTGTGGCTTGCGGGCTCTAGAGCGCAGGCTCAGTAGTTGTGGCACACGGGCTTAGTTGCTCTGCGGCATGTGGGATCTTCCCGGACCGGGGCTTGAACCCGTGTGCCCTGCATTGGCAGGTGGATTCTTAACCACTGCGCCACCAGGGAAGTCCCTGTGATAACTTTTAATAGAGCATAATCTGTAAAAATATTGAATCCCTATGCTGTATACCCAAAACTAATATTGTAAATCAAGTATACTTCAATTAAAAAAATATATATGGTGATCCCTAAGGATGAGTTTCTCCAAGCCAAGAGAAAGGTGAAGGGAGTTGCAGGCAGAGTAGAACGTGCACTGGTCCAGAGGCAGGCAACCGGCCACGGTCATCTGGGTTGCAACAGGTTGTTTGATATGTAAGACTTGTTTGAAGGGGGTTTGAACAATTCTTCATGGGTCTGAATAATCACTCTCTTCATCTTTCTGATTCTGACTCCATTGGTTGTCATTTAAAATTTGGAGGAAAATAATGATTCTTCTCAAAAGCCTACCCTTTTTCTTCTGATGTCTTCAGTCAAACCCAAAACACACAAAATGCATTTTCTAAAGGGACGTCTGGGATACATTACATCCAGATTTCTCAACCTTGGCACTAGTGACATGTTGGACCAGATAAACCTTTGCGGTGGGGGCCATCCTGTGCATTGTAGGAGGTTTAGCAGCATCTCTGGCCTTTACACACTACATGCCAGTAGCACTCCCCCAGTGTGACAACCAAAACTGTCTCCAGATGTCGCTACATGTCCCCTGGGGCCAATAGCACCCCATACTGATAACCACCGCATTAGTCAGTGCCAGTGAAACATGACGGGCAACTTGCAGATGAAATATGTTAATGGTCTGCAAATGCTGGATAGAGGGGGCTTTTGAAAGCCTGAGGGGCTCAGTCTCTGGAATAAAAACTTCCTGTCCCTTTTCATCTTCAGATGATCACCCCATCATGGTTATGACAAGTAACCATAGTTACAGAGTTATGACAATTCGCCACAGAATTTGAAAAATTAACCTTAGCTACTTCTTCACTTGGTTACTTCTTCACTTGGTTACTCAAGTGCCATTTTTTCTAGGGGCTCATGGGGTCTTTGCTATACCAGTAAAATGCTAAGTTAAATATGCACTAGGACAATGGAACCCTAATCAGCAATAAAAAAAAGAATAAGCTGTTGATAAAGGCAACAACATGGGTGAATCTCAACAGGAAAGAAGACAGTTTCAGAAGGTTAAATGCCATCTGATTCTATCTGTATGACTTTCTGGAAAAGGCAAAATAGATTAGCGGTAACAAGGATTTGGAACGGGGGAGAGTGTGACTATGAAAGGACAGCATGAGAGTTTTGGGGGTGACAGACTCTTCTGTATCCTGATTGTGGTGGCAGTTACGTGAGTCATTTAATGCATGAACTTAATACATGCATTAAAACTGCACACCCAGAAAAATTCCTTGATTTTACTAGATGTTAATTTTTAAAAATTTATTTATTTATTTATTTTTGGCTGCATTGGGTCTTCGTTGCTGCGTGCGGGCTTTCTCTAGTTGCGGTGAGCAGGGGCTACTCTTCGTTGTGGTACACGGGCTTCTCATTGCGGTGGCTTCTCTTGTTGCAGAGCACGGGCTCTAGGCGCATGGGCTCAGTAGTTGTGGCACGTGAGCTAAGCAGTTGTGGCTCGCAGGCTTTAGAGCGCAGGCTGAGTAGTTGTGGTGCACGGGCTTAGTTGCTCCACGGCATGTGGGATCTTCCCGGACCAGGGCTCAAACCTGTGTCCCCTGCATTGGCAGATGGATTCTTAACCACTGAGCCACGAGGGAAGCCCCTACATGTTACTTTTAAAAACAAAAAGGTAGTTCCTGAAGAATATGAGGGGCTTTTTATATTTACATGTCTTCTTCCAACTACAGTGAAGCATTTAAAGCCACATTTTTAGAAGCATACCAGGGGACTTCCCTGGTGGCGCAGTGTTTGGGAGTCCGCCTGCCGATGCAGGGGACACGGGTTCGTGCCCCGGTCTGGGAAGATCCCACATGCCGCGGAGTGGCTGGGCCCGTGAGGCATGGCCGCTGAGCTTGCGCGTCCGGAGCCTGTGCTCCACAATGGGAGAGGCCACACAGTGAGAGGCCCGCGTAGAGCAAAAGAAAAAAAAGCGTACCAGGTAATGAGGCCTTTACTGCTGGTAATTACAGTGCTCAAGGGGAGAGGAGAAAGTCGACGCTCTGAAAGCAAAGGAAGAGCGTTAGCTTTCTTGCTTCGATTCCTCTTTCACTTTCCACAGAACAAGGTGATCTTCACTTCCCAATCCAGGTTTACCAAATTTCACCCCAGAATTGGTTGAGCCTCTTTGGGCAGAAGAGAGAAAATGTTTTCAGTACTTGACATATATTCGAGCAGATTTACCACACACTTTGAGGACCGTACAGGTCAGAATGTTGCATCGATATGACATTCTGGGGTAGGTAGAAAAGGCTAATCTAAGGGTTAAAAGAGAGTCTAAAAGAGTGTGGGGCTAGCTTTCCAATGCTCCAGGCAAGAGCAGGAACAGAGAGCATAATGGAATGACTTTGATTCTAAAAGAGAACAGTATCCTGTGTTTTTATTCATATGAATAATATCACCAGATTCATGTGTATATGAAATAATCAGTATTTCTGGGAGATTTTTAACTCACCTGAAATATCTAGTCTGTTGGTCTATGATGATGGTGATGGGGCCCAGGGTATACATGGGAAGGTAGTGGTGACATTTATCTAGGATCCTACTTCATAAGCATCCGGTTCAGGGTAAGAATATTTAGCATTCCTCCTTTTCTTGTGGGGACGGCACGCTGTGGTTTACACATACATGAAAGGGCTGTTCACAGGAAAATATTGCTCATCTGCTTATGCAATGATGCCTGTGAACCACAGAATTATCACACCAGAAAAGAATGTGCCTGACTTCTCAGAGAATGAAATGCATGGCAACAGTGAGAATCAGAAAGTGTCACATTTTCAGCAACATGATTTCAGACGGACAGTTGAAGTGTCTTTACATTTTTTCAGAGGTAGCCTAGTACACCAAACATCCTCAGGGGCTATTGATTCTCTTCCCCCTTGGCTAAATGTAAAATGTGAAAACAAAGTAAAAATTATAGCCTTCCTGTGTCTGTGGAGGGGAGCAATAGGGCAGAGTGGCAGAGGTAAGAAATATACTGCAGAAGGACCAACTCGTGACTTCAGATCATCTTGAAAGTAGAGCTTTGAACTTTTCAGTAGCGTTTTACATCTTTTTTTTTTTTTTTTTTTTTTTGCGGTACACGGGCCTCTCACTGTTGTGGACTCTCCCGTTGCGGAGCACAGGCTCCGGACGCGCAGGCTCAGCGGTCATGGCTCATGGGCCCAGCCGCTCCGCGGCACGTGGGATCTTCCCGGACCGGGGCATGAACCCGTGTCCCCTGCATCGGCAGGTGGACTCTCAACCACTGCGCCACCAGGGAAGCCCTACATCTTTTATCTTAATTGATCCTCACAACTACCCTCCCCCCATGATGTAAGGAATTATTACTCTATACCCATTTAACAGAATATAAAACCAAGGCAGATGTATGTTAAGAATTTACCAGAGGTGACACGGGGGGTTAGTGGAAAAACAAGGTACAAAACCTGAGTCTCCCGATTCTAGACCCCATGGTTCCAGTCAGCAGACTGTATTGTAAAGTGTCATCTGGTTTCACCAAACTCAGACCAAAAGCTAGGAGGTGAAGAAGGTTACCTTCTGTAGGAATTATTGAACTCGTACTCCTATTTCCAGGCTTGAAGATAGTTGGGAATATGTTTGATCCCTTTTAAGACTTATCTCAAGCATCAAGCTGACTCATTCCTACCCACAAAGAATTGTTTACTCCCTTGGCTGAGCCCCACCATATCTAAAACACAGTGCTATCCTTGTGCCTGCAGCTCTTTCACATGTTTCAGGGCCTGGCTCTTGTTGCTCTTGGATTCCCAGACCCTGACACAGTGCCTGGCACACAGTAGGCACTCAAAGCTTGTGTGCTAAATGAAAAGCATGGCATGAACTTTATTCCTTACAGGTGCAAGTCAAAGCCTTCCAAGCTGGGCATGGAAGAACCTTGGGAACGTCATTTACACTCTCAAAGCCTCAGTTTCCTCATCTGTAAAATGGGGATAGTAAGAAAACAAGAACCTTGCAGCGTTATTGTATGTAAAATGTTTGGCAAGGTGTCTGTCTCACAGTAAGCTCTCAGTATATGGTAGCTCTCTGTGGTAGCCAGCCTCCAAGATGTCTCCCAACGACTCTCACCGCCTGGTACCCACACCCTTGTGTGGCCCCCCTCACACTGAATAGGGCTGACTATGTGACAATAGGATAATGGAGAAATGACAGAATGTGACTTACCAGACTGTCTTAAAAACTGTTGAGGCTTCTACCTTGCTCTCTCTGGGATCACTTGCTCTGGGGGGAGTAGACATCCTATCGTGAAGACACTTCAAGGAGCCCCATGGAGAATTCAGTGTGGTAAGGATCTAGGCTTCCTACAAAAGCCAACATCAAGTCACCTTCCGCGTGAGTGAACCATCCTGGAAACTGATCTTCCAGCCCCCGTAAAGCCTTCAGATGGCCCGCAGCCCTTGCAGGTAACTTGACTGCAACTTCATGTTAAGCCACTCTTAGATTCCTGACCTACAGAAATCCTGTGAGACAAATGCTTATTGTTGTTCTAAGCTGCGATGTTTGGGGGCGATGTATTACAGAGCAGTAAGTAAACAGTACACTCTTTTTGTAAATGGTTGTACGTGCATCAGTAACGAGATACCTCCTACGTGGGCAGCTCTGGTTCTTGCCCAATCTCAGTTCACAGGACCTATGTGGAAGGAAGGCTGGTTTTGACCAAATTAGGACTTCTCCTTTCTCCAAACTGAAGAGGTAACTAAGGTAGACCTCCTCAGGAACTGACCTGAGGAAGGTGAGAAAGTCCTCATGGTGATATTTGCTACATCAGACAAACTTTCAGAGAATATCACTGGACCCCGAACCAGATATTCTAATGTTATTTAACCTGGTCAGGCATGTAAGTCATCTCTCCAAATAATGGGACAACTCTGACCCTAAGAGCTAATCTTGGACTCCTTTTTCTGTCCCCTACCCTAGCAGCTAGCATACCACCCACACTAGTTCCTGGTTTGTGTTCACCTTCCCAAGCCCTTCATACCACAAAACTTTGATGAAAATGGTGACATTTTTAAAGTGGCCAATATTTGAGTGAATATTGAGAAATCCTTATTTTTTCAGGCTACACAGGCCTTGGCGATCTTCAAAGCTTGGGTGATGGGCATGGAGGTGTTTGGCTCTGAGCTCCCACATAGTTGTGTTACTGTAACTCTAAACCCCAAGTCCCTTCCCTTCCCCCATGATCCCTGGTGTCTCCCTAGAGTATTTGCCACTGCTTCTGGAGCATTCCATTCCTCAACAAATGCTTTCATTCTTTACCGCCCTCCCCAATTCTCCTGTAGTCCCTGCCCTGCTCAGTTTCTCTCAAAACCACAGGGTTTGTACCCCAGGCCCCAACCCAGGCAAATCCAATTCTTTCAGATAACCATGAACTGTCTGACCCTTCAGTGACCACAGACTTTGAAGGCTGCCTCTGCGTAGGAATTTACTATTTCCCTGGACAGGAAGACACAGCTCTTTGTTTTGTACTCAAAAGCATGTCTTGACTCTAAAAGATGAATGCCTCAAGATGGGGAATATGAGCTGTGTCCCTCCTTCACCTCAGAGCGTTCTTGGCCTACATGCACTCCCTCTTCCTGCCAAGGGGTTGGCAGAGACGGAGGCTCTTCTTTTTGTTCAGGAATCCTGAAGTTCCCACTGTGTTCCAGGGAGCTTCATCACCTATCATCATTGGTTCTACCATGGCCAGTCTGCCTGGGATCCTAACCCTTATTTCTCCCCAGTCCAGCTGTGACAGGAACAAGTGGAAGGCACGGTGATCCTAGCCACCAGACCACTCTAAGGCCTTGGTTTAAGGATCCCCCAGCAACTGGCCTTCATGTACACCTGACGCTAAAGTCCTGTGACCTGATTGCCAGGGCCTGCTTTCACATCCACACAGTCCCCTGAAAACGTGGCCTTTTTAGGAATCCGTGGGCGTTGTGTTGTCTGAAACATCTAACGGCCTATGCTTTAAGCACTGGAGAATGTCTGAGCTGACTTTAACACTCGGCAGAGAAACCAATGGGCAGAGTACGCCCTTGGGGTCGTTACATGGAATTTGAAATTTTAACAACTCACCTCTGCTTCAATGCAGACTATTACACTGACAGTACACAAATCTCTGTCCCTAAGCTCAAGGAAAAATTATTCAGTGTTTTCTCTTAGCGTGGTGTGTTGCACATTGAGGGCAGCCAGTCAAAGTTTTTGATTTGGCTTCATTGGGTTGGGGGAATCACCAGTTTAGTGTTTGTACAGAGGGTTTCTTCCTCTGTTTTGTCAAGGTTGTCATTTTGTTTTATGCCTTCAGCTATGTTAAGAAAGAGAGGCTCCAAGTTCAGGCTGGGGCAAAAGGAAAAGACAGTTCAACCTGTCACCATTTTTATCAATGGGTTTCTCCACCTGTATTATTACTGACCCCTCTGGATTTAGGGGTTAAACCCTCCTCTTCGGTCTTCTCACCAATAAAACTGACAAACGAACCCACCTCCAAACTTGGTACTTAATCTCCAGTGACAGAAAGACATGTTTCAGCACCAATGTTATTTGTGTGATTGGCAGGCTCGAATTATATAAGTAGCTTCAATAGCTGCAAAACACACAGAAGAAAATAGAAGTTACTGATTTTCACTCTTCCCAAGACAAACCCACAAGTAGCTTAGCCCAGTTGCCTGAAACTTCTTACAAGTAATTTCATAGTAATTTTACTATGGAAAAGAAAAAGGAGAACTAGAAGGTAAAGCCTAGGAACTTCTCCTTTATCTCAATTGTCTATCTCTTCTCACACTTGGAGTGACAGGAACAGAGACCAAGCGTGGAAATGGTATGATTGATACATATACAAAATCTCACCCGTGGTTAAGACTTTCAAGGGGAATTTAGACCACAGTCTCAGCTTCCCGTGCTCACTACCCTTTGGATCAGTTCTGTTTTTAAAAATCAAAAAGCGCAACATTTGGAAGCTTCAAATAGGATATATTATAAGAGATGAACAGCATATCTCTCTACCAGAGGCAATGTTTTGTAGCAGAGCTCAGTTCCTGCAGGACTGACAATTCCAAGCTTGTGACTGTCATAGAGAAGACAAGGAGGTAGGGCACTTGAAAAAGCCTCCTGCTTCAGACGATGAAGCCAGCTGTGAAACATTTCCTAAGATTACAGGGCCCCCCTAGCTATGCATGCCTAAATCACCTCAAGGCTTTAGTCCAATCCTTCTGACACCTGTCTCCAGGCTAATCCTTCTAGTCTAAACAGCTGCCTCGGTTACATCATGCCTGCCTTTAGTGACTCCCCAAGGCCTCCAAAAATGTCAGTTACACCCTAGGCTGGCCTTTATATTGTGCAAGAATCTGGCTGCCTCTGACATTTAATCTCCCTCCATCTCCAGCAGGAATCTACCACCCCCAGTCAACAGTCTCTGCATCACTTTCTCTTTGCCCATCTATATTGCACATCTTTCCCTGTAACCATCTCCATTCTCTTCACCTGAAATACCCTCTTCCTCCTGCCCTCCCTCTCACCCACCAACTCCAAGGTATGATACAAAGACTGGGATTTTGAATTAGGTAGATCTGCGTTAAATTCTAGCTCTACTACCTGCTTGCTGTGTCTCATTGGGCAAGTGTCTTACCTTCTCTGAACCTCAGCTTCCTCATCTATAAAATGAGAATGTTCACACCAGGTTCATGGTAGGTGCTCACTAAAGGTTAATTCCTTTTTTCTGCATGTCTACTCAACTCCATGCACCATCCCAAGCTCCTAAATCAACTGATTTTTTATCAATGGGCCATAAAATATGGCTTACATATGAGAATAAGGTTTAAGTGTAGTAAAGCTGTTACCAAGGAATGCCCAGGTCAGGAACATAGAGATCACAAGACCCTCTCAGGACAGAGCTCAGAGGCCAAGGCGTATGGGTTCATTCTCTGCTAGTGACATGCTGAAATTTCAGTTTTGAGGGAGTGGAACCCAACACAAATACTTGGAAAAGAGCCCACCAGTCCATGGATGGGAAATTATAGTGGTGTCATGACTCACTTTTAGATAGTTGAAAGAATTCCTGAATAACACATTTTAATAATTCCCCCCAAATTTGCAAAAGATGCCAATTAACAAATTCAGTTCCACGATACTTGAATCTTAATTTTTTAAAAAGCAGACGCATTAGATGTATTTATGATGCTTCAGCCCCTTTGAAAGAAATTGACCCATTAACAGATCTTCACTTGGCAGGTGATTTTCCATGTGATGGAACCCTTCTTTGCACACATCTGATTAGTGTAGGGATGGGCACCAGACCAAAGGACAGCCAATCCCATGGTCTGGAGGGCAACTATGACTCATGTCCAAGTGCAAAAAGATGAGCTGAGCCAATCACATTCTCTGTCTTGCAAGAGCTGGGACTAGGAAACACGGAAGGAATGAGCCCATAGCAACAAGAATAAGGATGCCCTAAGGGAAAGTCAGGGACATGGCAGGCAAAAGCCATAAGCAAGCCAGAGTTAAGAAAGTTCAGAAACGTCTAACAAGCAGAACCAGCCAGTTAGTAATGAGGAGAACTGAGCAGAAGTAGAAGGAGAAGCAAGAAGCCATGAGAAAGAGATGGCCTGAGCAGTGTGTCCCTGGAGTTGACCAGTTCCTCAGGTTGCCTCAATCTTTGGAGCTATCTCAGTTCCTACAGTAAAATCCCCTGTTTCAAGCTAACTTACATCAGTATTCCTTATAAACAGAACCTAACCTAAACAGTAGGAAAGCGATGAGATATTTTATTACCAGAAAAATACAAATATACCTACCCTGAATGCATATATTATTCCACAAGTCACAAAACCAATAGGACCCTGAGGATTATTTCTTTTCAGTAAGATGCAAGGTGCAGGGTTAGACTACCTTAAAGGACAGAGCAATGTTTTCTCAGAGCACCGGCAGGAGGAAGCCTCTTATTACTTCACTTTTGAGGGCAGCCATGACAGTTTCCAAAATGTTTCCACTGGCTTTGAGGACTTGGTGGAGGATACCAGGGCGACTTGGAAGAGAGAGCCCTCTTTTGCAATAAGACATGCCACCTGTGCCCTGTTCTTGGTGATACCTACTAGTCCTGTGACCTGCAAGAAAGTTACCTCATCTCTCTGAGACTCAGCTTTCTTCCTTGTGACAGATGATCACTAAAGTAACTTTTGGAATTAATAATATATGAATCTTCTAAGTAAAATTCTTCTTCCAGTTAGATCAGAAGAGGAGGCAGCTTAGAAGAAAAAGAAAAACGGTGGACCACAAGTCAGGAAGCCTGCATTCCAGCTCTGATGCTTACTGGCTGGGCAAGCTTGGACAGCACCTATCTGGGTATCACCCCTAAAAGGAGGAAGTTGGTTTGTGTCTCATCAAAAGGGCAGTTTCACCCCAAATTCATAATTCTAAGATTTCTGAACATCCCGATCTATAATTCCAATGGCTCCTTACATCTGTATTTAAAATTCCTTACGATGTTTCTCTTTCCCACCCTGATGATGCAGAAAGCAGTCTGTGCCACGATTCCTAGGAGAACTTACTTCTTTCAGTTTGTCTAGCTACAGACTAAGTATGACGCATGTTGGGGACAAGTCTGATATGTTTCAGTCCAATGCTAGTTGGAACAGACATGTGGACTAATTTGGATCCCTGGTGGCACAAGTTCTCTGGTTGCTGATAGAGAACTGTGAAGTCTAAATAGGAAGACAGGCCACATCCAAAAGAAAATCTGTGTCTCCTTCCCAGAAAACCATAAATCCATAAATAGAAAATAAAGATGTGGAGCCCCAAGCATTCCTCAAGGCCTTTTTAAATGTCTCTTTTTAAAAAGATTAAATTGATTGGTGGAAATTAGGAGTTTTGGGGTCCATGGATTAAGGGAGTCACGAGAAAAAGGGCAGAAGCAAATATGGCTCGTTATAAAAGAAAATAGTGCCCTGCGATTTCAGCAAAAACTGAAAGCACAAATGACTCCAAGATACTGAAGGTCATGGATTTTCATTGTCTCGCCAACACAGCAAATGCTCTGGCTAAATGAAGTCACAAACCTCTACAGTAACATTTTTATTAGCCCGTAAGGGCAGCTGACCTAAAGTAATCGGAAACAAAAGGCGTGAACTGATAACTCACAGAATAAATACCTACAGGCAAGAAAGGTATGAAAAGGGGTTCAACGTCAATAATAAAATTTTAAACGAGATTTTTCTTTTTGCTCATCAGGTTGGCAA
Organism: Stenella coeruleoalba; assembly: GCF_951394435.1. Taxonomy (NCBI): domain Eukaryota; kingdom Metazoa; phylum Chordata; class Mammalia; order Artiodactyla; family Delphinidae; genus Stenella; species Stenella coeruleoalba. The sequence goes on from NC_137148.1 coordinate 56,384,327, forward strand.
AAAATAAATAAATAGCATTCAGTGCTGCTAAGGATGTAAGGGAATAGCCAATCCTGAACACAGCAGGTCATGCAAAATTTTAAATCTGCATAGTGGTTGATCTAGCAATTGCTATCAATCCTAGAAATTAAGCCATCAGAAATTCTTCCATGGGTATTTACCTAATGTTCATTTGCTCTTAATAGCAAAAACTTGAAACTACTCACACCAGTAGTGGTTTGGTTCAACAAATTTTGTAGACCCAAATAACAGAGTAGTACTTCAGAGCTGTTTTTAAAAAGGATGAGCAATATCTAAATGTACTGACGTGGGAAGATCTTCCTGTGAAAAACAAGTTTTGGAAGAGAACTCTAAAGAAATTTGAATGATCCAATTTCTTTAAAAGGTGCGCAAGTGCATACGTGTGCATGGGTGCACGGAGGCACACACACGACGCTCTCAAAGTCCCCGCCTGCCTCCACCCTCATTTCTGGCCACGCCCACGTCACACGCCTTGTCCTAGCACCAAACTGCGTCTCCAGCTTCTGTAATGTCTCTTACGAACACAAGTTCTCAGCCCTGGCTCCCCACTCAATGACTGGTCAACTCCTAACCTCAATCCTATGTTAGTGCAGGAATCTGGGAGAGTATACGCCAAACTGTTAACGTGGATATCCCTGAGACCGAGATGACAGGGTATTTTCTCTTTCTGTATCAAACTTTCCTGTATTGTTTGAATTTCTAATAATGATAATAATGTCTGACTATTTTTGTAATCAAGAAAAAAAAAACACTGTAAATGTAAAGAATAAAACTGAAAAATAAAGTGATCAGATTGTACTTCTTGTTCTGCAACTATTGCTACATTCTGCCCCCTATAAATTCCTCCAGTTCCAGTTAGATATAACCCATCTGTGGACTAAAAAGCTCCAAATAAAGCATCCCAGGAAAGTCTAGGATAGAGGGGGTGAGACAGAGAGAAAAAAAGGAGATTTGCCAGTGACTTAAAAGAGGGTGCTTACTTCCAAATTTCAGGTTAGAAGACTGGAGTATTTTTAGCCCTATGGAATGAAAGCTGAAGCTTTGGTTTATTGTTCAACTTCTCAGAGAACCTAAAAAGAGAAATAACTTTAGTAGGAACTAGACACGATGTTTAAATTTTATATTATCAAGCCCCCAAGCCAAAAAAAAAAATCAAAGAATACACTTTTGTTAACTGTAAAATTAAACAAAAAAAGCTCTGTCACTTAACTGATCTCATACAAGTCAAAGTATGCTATATTTGAACATTTGTAAGTATCAGAGCATCTGGGTTATAATTTGAGTTCTACAATAGTATGTGGTGCGCCACTCCAAACATAGTAAATTCATCTTTAATTTCTTTCTTTCCATCCCCTGATGACCTCCCCACCCTCCAGCCAGTGAGTCTCCATTCCTGTCCCTGGGTGCCTCTCCGATCCATCCACTGCCACTGCTCTACCACTGCTCAGCGCCCTTCCTCACCTGGACCACAGCTTTATGGCTGGTATCCTTAGTCCTAGCAGTCTCTTCTCCACACTAGAACTGGACTGATCTGTTACCATTCAAAATGTGATCACGTCTTTTCTCTGCTCTAACCCCTTTGGTGCCTTCCCAATGCTCACGAGACAAAGTCCGAACTCTGAGTCAAGGGTGAGGCTTGAGGAAGCTTTCCTATTAGGCGCTGCCTTGGTTAAAGCAGTGATTCTCAACCCTGAGATTTATTCCCCCCCACCCTCAAATTTTAATGCTGATCCATTTTGAAAATTCATCCCAGGTGACTCTAGCCTAAGTGGCCAGATGCCCACTTAGAGGCACACTGATGAGGGACAGGAACAAGGAGAGGCAGAGGTCCAAATGTGGGTGCAGCCTGGAGTCTGGCATTAACCAAAGGTGGCTTCCAAGTGCAGGCTAAGCCCCTGTTCTCAGAATCTGCACCAAAGAAGCCTCATTTCATCTCATCCCCTCTCCATGGAGGAAGGTTCTGGTGACATGTTCCAGCCAGGGGCTCTTTAAAAAAGCTATGTAAATATTGAATCTTCCCTTTTGTAAATAATACACCTATTTGTTTATAAGAAGTGAAGATTTAACAAGCAGCAGTGTGGCAATTTTAATTTGGAATTTAACCTGTTTACAAAATCCAAGAGCAAAATTCCACAAGGGCAAGAAAAATTCATACATATGCTGAGTCTCTGTTGCATCTCCAAGCATTCCTGTGTACCGCTTGTTTAAATATGCCTTGGATCCGGGCAGGGGGCAGGGGCAGGGGGCAGGGGGCGGGGGCAGGGGGCAGGGGGCAGGGGCAGGAAGCATGTTCCATACACTCTTTTAATCCCATAGCTTCTCATTGAGCTTATTATCATTTTCCCTTCACACAGGACTGAAAAGTAATTCCAAACAGCACACATCTATTGGATGCTTGAAAAAGAACTTGAGGAGAGTGTCTCTCTTAGGTAACTGTGCATTCTAATTTCTAAGTCTTATTACAAGGGCACTTTTATACTTATTCTGATACAAATTATCTCCGCTTGTTATTATTATTACTCTTCAAACTAGCCAGGCCTGGGGTTGAATACCATCCCTCTGAGCTACTAGTTGGCTAACTCTGGTCAATTTACTTACCCTTCTCAAGCCTGTTCTCTGGTTATTCTTCTTATTTAAAATAAGTATGCAGGACCTGGTAAAACAAGGTAGGTGTCCCAGGAATGTCAGTTCCCCTCCCTTTCCCTTCTCCCCACTTCCCATCACACATCACAGCATTACCTCCAGGCTGCAGTTGTGCTGTTGATAATCTCCTTTTAGTCTAGAATTGGAATTTCTTTTCTTGCAGTCATGCACTCTATAATAATATCAGTTTAAAGGAAACGTTGTTTGGTCTCACAGGGTCCAGCAGGGCATCTTCTAAGAGTGCGGCTGGCTGGACTCCTCTTTGAAGGTGGTGTTTACCCTGTGGGAATTCACGATGGCCCCAGGTGTCATCTTCAGCCTTCCAGACATGGAACCTGATTTGTCCAATATGCTGATGGAGGGTCTCTCCTCTCTGGGATGCTGTCTGTTAACCGAGGTCATGAAGCCTAATACATACAAACCAGAATATCAATTCTTTAATTTACAGTGGTAGGGGAGGGACACTTTATTAGAGGTACAAAACAAGAAAAACTGGCTCTATAATGTCACTGTCTAGGAGGCCCTGACAGCTCTCTCTCCCACCTTCAGAGATGAGAGTTTGCTAAGGTAGACACATCCAGCTTCTTATGTTCTAGATCCCATTTTCTATGTTCTAGTTTATGCTTTTCTGCTTATGCATCTTTCTCCAACTAAAGTACAAAACTATTCTAGTCCTGCCGCCTTGCGTTCTCCTTGGTTGATGTCCTGGGTGCCCCCAACTCTGGAGTCATGCTGTTACACCCTCGTGGTTTACCCCCCTGGCTGGCATTTCCTTCTTTGTGATGGAAGATCGATTAACATAATAGCTCAGATTTCCTTTCACTCTCCCTTTCACTCACAGTCTCCTCCTCTCGACTCCCTAGGAAGATGGGGTGACTTCTCCACTTGGTCAATTTGGGGAAAATAAACTGGATGTTCAATATCAGCTTCTTTTTCTTTTTCTTTTTGGCAGTAGACCTGTTCACGGAGAATGGGATTTCTCCTCTGTTCCTCCAGTCATGCTTCCCATAAGGAGAGGTCCAGCACTGCCTGAGCCAGGTGGAAAAGGCTACCTCATGCTGGGGCTCAGTATCACGGAGCCCCTCCCATAGATAAAAGCCTTGTTCTGATCTATCCTTATCAGTGAAAACACTGACTATTTTGATCCGTTTGTCTTTCTTACATTATTGCTCATTGCTTCAGAAGCTGAGCAGGGGATAAATGAGGCTGTTTATTAGGCCCTATTGAGCGTCCAGTGGCTGTTAGGTGTTCAGCAAAGCCATTTCCACTTTTTCTAGCGCAACGCTGATGGATCAACCATCCTGGTCTGTCTGGAACTGAGGGGTTTTCTGGAATGAGGTCCCTTCTTTTTTTTTTTTTTTTTTTTTTTTTTTGCGGTACGCGGGCCTCTCACTGTTGTGGCCTCTCGCATTGCGGAGCACAGGCTCCGGACCCGCAGGCTCAGCGGCCATGGCTCACGGGCCCAGCCTCTCCGCGGCTTGTGGGATCTTCCCGGACCGGGGCACAACCCGTGTCCCCTGCATAGGCAGGCGGACTCTCAACCACTGCGCCACCAGGGAAGACCCATATCTACACTTTTTAAGGTCGTATAGTAGAAGCTCAATAAACCTGTGTCAATTCAATGGATTAGTTATATGAGATTCACAACAGGCCCTTGTCTTCAATAGCTTTCTATTTTGTCAGTGGCAACAATCATGGCTGCTTTGTTTTAAAATTGTGGGACGATGTAGCCAGTGAAAATATGTCTTATAATAGCTTTATGCTTAACTTTCTATATCTTGAATCCAAGTTCCCAGAAAAGAACAATAATTCTTACCTGTGACTTTGACGAAATCTTCACAAACATATTGAAAACAAAAGGATTTAAACTCTGGTTGTTTTAATACTTTGATTTGTGTGAACACATACAAGAGATCATACTGACTCTGCACACGAATGGAAGGAACCATTGACACAGAGGGTTTTAAAAGAGGATTAAAATATTTTCCTGATTATTTTTGAGTACAGATGCGCCAAAGATCCTGGAACTCCCATTGTTTCAAATAAAATAATGAAGTCATTGTGAAAAGATTTGATCTGGGAGAGCTGAGTCATGCTTCTGTATCCTGTCTTAACAAACTGTTCCCTGATCTTTACCCCATCATAAAAATTGACTCTAGCACCCCTCACACGGATGGAAAGTGAACCTTATCAACACTTTGTTTCAAAGCTGGCTGTCTTCATTATCCTACTTCCCTGATGTTGCAGTAAAAGCTTTACTTATGTATTTTAACTGGAAAAGAGTTAACAGATTTAGACTAGTGTTGACAAATTATTCAATAAAATAAAGTTGATGACGGTAACAACAACTGTAGGGCAAATTTTGCTGGGGATGACTCACAATGATGATACGGTAGGAGTTTGTAACCTGGGCTCCATTAAAGAAAAAAAACATTCGATGACACTGGTTAGAGATGGAAAGACAGACTTTCTTCAGGACCATCATGATAGGTGTAGGAATCGCTGCATCTGGGTGTTACAGTGGGGAAGAGAGATTCGGCTCAACTCTGAATACAGCCTGGACAAGTGGGAACTTAGAGCCAAAGAGCAGGGTGGGGCCCCATGCATGGAAGGTTACTAGGAGGAAACATCAGGAGTAGGGGTTTTTTGGCTAAATCAACCTAATAGGATTCTTACTGAAGACAGGCCAGGGTGATCAGATATCACCTGAGAGATGGTGGAGGGTGAAGAACGTGATTAGATGTTAAGGGTGATCAGATTTTATGGGTGGAAAATTCTAGTTAAACTGACTTAGTGGGGCTCTGGTTAAGCTAGATTTTATAGGGACGTGCACCGATGGGCCTAGGAGAAGGTTCAGGAGCCTGACTAAAGTTTGGTCAAGTAAAGAATCTTTGTCAGCTCCCCAGACCTCTACGGGCTTTGGCACGCCCCTGAACATTGAATGCAAGCTCTAATGGTCCATCCCCACAAGGAGGTTTTCATCCACTGGGGGAAGAAGACAATAAACAAGTAAATACAGAGGATAACAGGTATTAAAATAAACTACTAGGAAGCTGTAAAGGAGAATTAGAAGAGGCCACTTTGGTAAGTCAGTCAGGGGTGGTGCCTTGAGCAGTGCAAAGCGCTGAGGCCAGGGGGAGCCTGGTGTGGTCTCAGAAGGGTGGGAAAGCCAACATGGCTAGAGTGCTGGGAGGGCAATGCCCAATGCCAACGTCGAGAGGGAGCTGGGCCCAGGGCATGCAAAGGAGGGTCTGTTTTATTGGATGTACAGGGTAAGCCGGTGAGGGGTTTGAAACTAGGTTGAGATTGGGCCTGACTTGCATTTTAAAACAATTGTTCTCCACTCTATGGAGAGAAGTGGTGGTAGTGGAGCCAGAGGGAAGCAGGGAACCCAGTTAGGAGGCAATGCAGCAGGCAGTAAGAGCTGACGCAGGCTTCTCTAAGGCTGAGACAGTGGGCCCTCAGGAAGAAAGATGGTGTCAATCTGAAGATACATAAGTAAAGATATCTCATAGTTAAATAAAGGCTTTTTAAAATATTGAGTGTTTTAATGTTGACGTTGTCCTCAAGAAATGCACTAACTTTATGGAACAAATAATCCCCAATTTCCACATAAATGCATAGGATTGACATGTAATTTTCATTGAATCTTCACGCCTAGCAGAAGAATCCTATACCAGCCATAAAGCATAGGAGCTTGGAGACGGTGACTGATTCTCCTGCCAAACAAACTCCTGTTCTCCGTGATTAACAGAGGCTGAGTCATGCAGGCAACAAGCCTGTTTATGTACAGCTGTCTTAAAATAGGCTGTGTGGCAGAGTGAGGGAAGAAGGAGGAAATCACACTCCTAAGTTTTTCTTACTAATTTCCTCCTTGGGGCATTGGGTGCAGGCAAGGATCTATTATCAAAGATGTATCAGGTTATCCTGGGAAGATGCAGTGAGTGAAGGTTGTATGCACACATGTGTGTAACTCACTGCTTTAATCACCTATGCCTCGCTATAACTAGCTACAAACAAAACAAGCTCATAGAAATTCCATTAGGGAAAAGGTTCCGAGAGAAATGACTTCATTTGGTGACATAAGTAGAAACTCCACCAAAGTAAACTTCATGTGACATCTAAATTGCTTGGCAGGAAATATTAACAGGTTTGAAATAAATAACTTGGTGAAATCATTCTACAGAAGCTATAGACTATGAGGCAGAAATTGGGCCTATTCTCTGGGTAATGAATTTATCATGTAAAATGGCACTGTTTGATTTGAACCCAGCAAGGGAAAGGAAAACTCAGTACCTCTGCTTCACCTCAGCCTTTAGGCCTGTTTCCCGTCTTGAGGCAATATGTGGCTGGCTATAGGGTGATTGAGATGTTTGAGGTGAGGAAAAATCAGAAGACTGGAAGGGGCACTGCTACCTGAGGGCAGAACAAAAAACTGGGATCAGCTCAGCTCTTCCTCTCCACAAACCAAAGCAGTCAAATAATTCATTCAATTTTTTTTTTTTTAAAGAATGAATGACATTTGTGAATGGGGACGAAAGGAAAATGCTATTATAAGATCATTTATTTTATAAGATTTTAAGCATATCAATAAAGCTCTAATCCAGGATATAGAAGATGCCCTGCCCCAAGTTATTCAAAATTGGTTTCATTGTTGAAGAAATGTTGGTAAAAATTTCAAACAATTCAGAAGCATAGAAGGAAAAAATTGAAATTCCCCTCCTCACTTCCTATACTTCCTCCTCCCCCCAAAGCAACCACTGTTACATGTGGTCTATATCCTTTCAGATTTTTTCTAACCATATATAAACTTATATATAATACACAGCATACTACTAACACATAGCATAGAACATAAATTTTTTTAAAACAGGGATTCTACTAGATGTATTCTTCTGCAAATTGCTTTCTTTACTCTCTAGACACTGTACATAGTCACCTCATATTAAAAAATAAACGCACCATTACTTTACCAGTGTCCTATTGGTGAACATTTAGAAAGTGAATTTCAAAGAAGAAGTTTTCTTCATGTAATGGTAGGATTCTTTCCATGTAAGGGTAGAATGTGCCTATGCTGTGGTAGGATTTTTATCCAGGTGGTTTAAACCAAGTATGGATATGAACTGAGAACTATTTGAATTTACAGACAGCTGAGGCCCTGAGACATTGAAGAGCTCGTCCAAGGTTGTAGGGCCCTGAGCTGTCTGCCTGCTTCTCAGCCTGGGGTCTTCCCTTTCGAGCCAGTGAACGTCACTGTCCCCTAGAGACTAGAAGAGTGCTGAGAGGGGGAAGAAGAAGTTTTTCGTGGAGAAAATAATGCAAGGAAAGGAGGCAGGAAAGTGACACAACAGGCAAGGGGAGAAGGAAGAACAAAAGGCATTGGTGACCTTGCTGGGGGTCCCCGAAGAGAAGAAGGAGGCTACAGGAGGGAACTGAGAGACTGTGGGGAGATCCTTGGAATTCAGGAGATCCTGGAGTCATTGTTTTCAAAGGATATTTTGATGCCAAAATAAAATTTAAGGGAGAAACCAGAAACTATTCACATAGGAAGGACATTGTGAAACTTTGATTACATTCTGACAGATGACTCAAAGAACATTGCCATGACTCAGATTGGAATAAAAAGCATGATGCAAGTTTTAGGAAGGGAGTGATTTTTCATGTAGTTAGTTTGAGGGTTAAGCATGCCAGAGATGAAGGTTACAGAGATGATGTGTGTTGCCTCCAGGCACAAATTCCAAAGGAGATCCAACTTTGTCCGGGTCCCCATATCCCCATTCTCAGCTATCTTCCGCCTTGTAGGGTGTCCCCCGCTCTCTAATGCCCCGAGTCACAGTGGCAGCTCCAGAATTTCTGTAGTGGAGGAACTTAGGGGCAGCAATTCGAGTAGAAGGAGGGGCTAGAGGCCTAACCTTGAAATTGCAACTATAGAGCAAGCAAACCATTTTTTGCTTAGAGTATGTCATAAAGCAAGACACATAGCAAAGTTTCTAAAGATGCTTTTATTCACACTCTTCATAATAGTAAGAGAAAGTTAATTATTCACCTCAAACGATGTTTCTCGTATTTTCTACGGGGTGGCTTGAGAGAATGGAGGGAGGGAATCTCTTCCCAGGCCACACACTCATTCCTTTGTACTGTTGGCCACGTCCTCGCGTCCTCTCTGCTTCCTTCTTCTCATCAACACTTGCTGTGAGGACAGGTTAGGATGAGCTCAAATAAGGCACCTCTGGATCACAGGCTCAACTATCACAATGACTGCGCTATCTGTATTTTGTCAGGGAAAAACCCCAAGCCAAAGAATCAGTCTCTTTGGGGTACAGTGTTAGTTGGTGGAGTGAGGATTCTGGAAGAGAAATTGCTCTTCTCGGGCTCCTAAAGTTTGTCTGCCTTTCTGTCTGCTCCTGAGGCCGAGTCAAGTAAGAGTCAAGGGATTTAGCTGATGCTTTTAGGTTGGGGAAAAATTACACTGTCATTAGTCAAATAAATAAAACACTGGATAGATCCTTGAGTACGTAAAGACACACAAATGAAGATATTATCTTCATGGTGAATGATGTGCTATTTTAAACACTTGAGCCCTTTTCATGTGACCAAGCATGACAAGAAGCTCTGGAGGGGGGCTCCACGAGGACTGAACCGGAGGACTGCCCTCAGGAAGTTTATAAGAGAATGCTAAAACGGAAGTGTCAGCCTGGTTGTTGATGTGCCAGTGAATTTTGTTCCCTCCTCCCTTTCCTAAGGGGAGGTATATCAGTCAGGGATCATTTGCAGGAAACAGAAACCACTCTAGATATTTTAATCAGAATGAGGTTTACTTCAAGGAATTTGGTGCTTAGAAAATTTTAGAAGGACTGGAGGAGTAGATTTCAGGCCAGGCCTACAGAAACGACTGTCAGAAGAGGACCACTGAATGGGTCCCCAGGGGAGCTGCTACTCTGGCCACCATCCAGAGGTGAGGAGTCAAGAGGCCAACACTAGGGCTCTAGAACCACTGGCGTCAAGATCATACCAGCAGGACTGTGACCCAGGGAGGAGGACATCTCTGCCATCACTGATGCAACACTTTTTTTTTTTTATTTTTTAACAACTTCATTGGAGTATACTTGCTTTACAATGGTGTGTTAGTTTCTGCTTTACAACAAAGTGTATCAGTTATACATATACATATATCCCCATATCCCCTCCCTCTTGCGTCTCCCTCCCTCCCACCCCTCTAGGTGGTCACAAAGCACCGAGCTGATCTCTCTGTGCTATGTGGCTGCCTCCCACTAGCTATCCACCCTACGTTTGGTAGTGTATATATGTCCGTGACACTCTCTCACTTTGTCACAGCTTACACTTCCCCCTCCCCATATCCTCAAGTCCATGCTCTAGTAGGTCTGTGTCTTTATTCCCGTCCTACCCTTAGGCTCTTCACGACATTTTTTTTTTCTTAGATTCCATATATATGTGTTAGCATACAGTATTTGTTTTTCTCCTTCTGACTTACTTCGCTCTGTATGACAGACTCCAGGTCCATCCACCTCACTACAAATAACTCAGTTTCGTTTCTTTTTATGGCTGAGTAATATTCCATTGTATATATGTGCCACATCTTCTTTATCGATTCATCTGTTGATGGACACTTAGGTTGCTTCCATGTCCTGACTATTGTAAATAGAGCTGCAATGAACATTTTGGTACGTGACTCTTTTTGAATTATGGTCTTCTCAGGGTATATGCCCAGTAGTGGGACTGCTGGGTCGTATGGTAGAAGATATACAGATTGCCAACAAACACATGAAAGAATGCTCATCATTAATCATTAGAGAAATGCAAATCAAAACTACAATGAGATATCATCTCACACCGGTCAGAATGGCCATCATCAAAAAATCTGGAAACAATAAATGCTGGAGAGGGTGTGGAGAAAAGGGAACCCTCTTGCACTGTTGGTGGGAATGTAAATTGATACAGCCACTATGGAGAACAGTATGGAGGTTCCTGAAAAAACTACAAATAGAACTACCATACGACCCAGCAATCCCACTACTGGGCAACTACTTCTTAATGTCCTTGAAGATAGCGGTTGGACACTGGATCATGGATGCAGAAAAGTTCTATCTTTATCTCCGTGGCCTTGCATACAGTGAGAAGATCCCTCACCCCGTCCCCCTGCTCCATTCTGCCTTACCAATCTTGTTCAAGTGCCATCAACTGATGGAACCTAATTTGCTTCCAGAACCCTAACTGCAAGAGAATCTGTAGTGCAGTACAAGAAAGCACACAAGAAAGGAGATTGGAATTGATGCTAAGGACCAATTCACTGTATCGGTCATAGAAGGGAGGACTTGGGGCAGGTGTCAGGGGGTGATTCCCCCTTCCTTCAGGTCAAGAAAAAAGGGCCTCAGGGACACTATTCAGAAAGTGAGAAGTGTGTCCTCTGCAGTTTAGGAGGGAGGAGGGGGATGCATTCTCACCCCTGCCTAGGGAATCTAAAAATGAGAGACACCCTGACAGCAGGAGCAAAGGTGATTTTGGTGCTGCACTGTCTGGCCTATCCTCCCAGAGTTTGGGACTCAAAAGGAAGAAAGTAAAAGGAAGCATGAGGGTTTCCAATGGACATAATGGCCCACATGTGTCAGTGGACACATGAGAGGGAGCTGGTGTGGAATTGACTCACGTCTGTGCAAGTGGGTCATCTGAAGGGGAGAAGGGGTTTCGGCAGGAAGATGCTGGAAGTCAGCCCTGGAATTCTTGGGGGTTGAGGAAAGAGCTGTAAGCACGGAGCAGGAGGATGTAGCAACCATATCAAGAAGGCCTACTAAGGACTGAAAACTATTCTTCCTAAGAGAAGGAGTCATGCTTACACTCTACCAGGCCTGGGGAGTGTACTGAAGTCTCACACCAACTTCAGACAAGTATAAATGGTCCTGCTGGGACTTCCCTGGTGGTCCAGTGGTTAAGATTCTGTGCTTCCACTGCAGGGGGCACGAATTTGATCCCCGGTCGGGGAACTAAGATCCCACATGCTGCGTGGTGCAGCCAAAGAGAAAAAAAATAAAATAAAATAAAAAATTCAAACGGTCCTGCTTCATCAAATCTCCTCTCTCCCCATATTCATGGGTCAGAAAGTAGGTACAAGAAGGGAAGGAGGAGGAGAGGCAAAGTGATAAAAGTAAGTTTTACAGACTGAATTGTGTCCCCCCCCCCCAAATTCATATATTGAAGCCCGAACCCCCAGTGTAACTGAATTTGAGATAGGGCCTTTAAGGAAGTAATTAAGATTAAATGAGGTCATAAGGGTGGAGCCAATTAGGATCCACTAATTCTAGATCCAACAGAATTAGTGCCCTTATCAGAAGAGACACCAGAGAGATCTCTCGCTCCATCTTGTGAGGACACAGTGAGAAGGTGACTGTCTGCAAGCCAGGATGACAGTCCTCACCAGGAATTGAATTGACCAGCACCTTGATCCTGGACTTCCCAGCCTCCAGAACTGAGAGATATATTTCTGTTGTTTAAACCTCTGAGTCTATGGTATTTTGTTATGGTAGCCTGAGCAGACTAACACAGTGAGAAGCCAACCAAACCCCTTCTCTGTCTCATCACAACTCACAAGCTGAAGGGAGGGATGCACCCATTTGCTAACACAAGTCCTCAAGTCTTCTGGATGACTTGACAATTCATGCTAAGTTCACAGACTGGTGTTTTGGTGTGTGCATATCAGTCCCTGTGAGCTTGGCTAATGTGAGTCTGCCCCTGAGGGAGAAGTCCATTCTCAGTGCCTGTCAAACATCAATCCATCAAGCAAGCCATGGATTGATAAGGGTTCTAATTTTAAGACTGATACCCGAGTCTAGAAAATTATCAAGGGAAGTACTTTATTGTGTCTCTTGGCAACTAGCTGTTGGCAACTAAAGCTATACTTCTGGAGACAGGCATTGTCAGATGCCTTTCCATTTCCAAAAGTACCAAAGGCCTATACAAACAGAGGCAGAATTCAAGTTCGTGAGCCCTTCAGGGAATCCATGCAGATCATGGCACTTAAGTTGGAGCTGTTGAATGAATCGCAAACTAATTTCCTCCACTGTTCATGGCTGTTTTGTTGCTGCTGAAAATGTTTGCCAAGTAAAGGATCATACAACTTCTTACTTTAACATGTTAAAGCATATTTGGTATATGATGGTATATGACGCCTCAGGCCTGCAGCACAGAGTCAATTTATAACCTATGTGGAAATAACAATTGTGCAAATAGTCTGACAAGGAAATGTAATTTCATTCCAGTGACTGGAAGCCAAAGCAAGGAGATTCTGTCCATTAGCCACCTCCAGTCTGCTTTCTTCAGCCACTCTGGCCCTTTTCCCAAGGAAGATAAGTCTCATTACTGAAACAGCACAGCTTTAAAGCGGGCCACCCCCATGATGTATGAATGGAATGAAGACGCATGGGAAACATTCTTGACCTTCTACCAATAAAAAACCAGAACAGGTTAAGGCCCTCTTTGTAGGAAGAAACCTAATCTGACAGGTAACAGACAACCCAGATTCTGATGAAAAATTTGACCCTGATAAAGGCAAACTATGTTGCCTCTCTTCACCACTAGTCTTTAAATTTTTTAATTAACTGAACAAGGTGAAACCATTCTTTCAGGTCTTAAAGTCAGCATTTCAAATGTGTCTGTTTATTCAGTGTTGGATTTTGAAGACTCTAACATTGTCTAAATTTGGTAACCCAGGAAAGGAAATCAACATACACTTTAAAGGCTATTTGTAGTTTATGTTGCTCAGTGGCCAAGCAAAGGCAAATGACACCAAGGATCAGTGTAATGTGTGTGGACCCTCTCTCCATCGTGATGCTAGAGTTTCCCAGAAATGAAAAATGCCAAGCAAAGCAGCGTGGGTTAATAAGGTTCAAAAGTCAATAAAGATAAAAAACTTAGCAAAACAATTCTCTAATTTGTGTATCACATGTTTTAGCCATTATGTTTCATTATTTCTAACCAATTGGCAGCTGTATAACCATCATCACACCCAGTTTTAGAACTTTTCTACTGTTCCAGACAGTGTCTTATGCCCATTTACAGTAAATCTCCATTCTACCCTCAGCTTCAGAAACTAATCTAATTTCTGTCTCTATAGATTTTATATAAATGGAATACAAGGTGTACTTTTGTATACCTCTGGCTTCTTTCAGTTGGCATAAGGTTTGGCTTTTATGAATAATACTGTGATGAACGTTCTATACAAGTATTTGTGTAGATGTTTGATTTTATTTCTCTTGGGTGGATACTTCAGAGTGGAATAGCTAGGTTGCATAGTAAGTTTATGTTTAACTTTTTAAGAAACTACAAAACCATTTACCAAAGTGGCTCTATCATTTTACAACCTCATCAACAAGGTATGAATGTTCCTATTTCTCCACATCCTCTGTAACACTTGTTATTGTCTGTCATGATTTTAGCCATTCTAATGAGTGTGAAAAGGTAACTCATTGCTTTACTTTGCATTTCCTTGATGAGTAATGACATGAACACCTTTTCGTATGCTTATTAAACTCCCTATTTAAATCTTTTGCTCACTTTTTAATTGGGTTATCTTTTATTATTGAGTTGTATGGGTTCTTATACATTCTGGATATAAATCTTTTATTAGATACATGATTTGCAAATATTTTCTCCCAGTCAAGAGACTTGTTTCGGTTTTCTTAGTAGGGTCTTTTGAAACATAAAAGGTTTAATTTTAATCAAGTCCAATTTATCAATATTTTTATTTTCTGGATCACGTTTTGGTGTGACAACCTTTTTTATGGGGGACGGTTCTATCATAAACTAGTTCATGGGAATATATATTCTCCTCTGTCCCTTTTGCTATATCCCTAAAGCTGCCCAAAAGTATTCAGCTGAAGCAATACAGGGATAGGGGAGAGTTTTCAGGTATGCAAAATCTCTAACAGATTATTTTGAGAGTGGAGAAAACTGAGCTTGCAATGAATAAAGGTAGAAAATAACCTAAAACACAGTCCAAAAGTTACTATTAGAGAAATGTTGCAGTAAACCTAACATTAAATTAATGTGAACAAGAGGATGGAAGAGCAAGAAAGAAGAAATGGTCAAAAATTAATGCTATTGGGGGCTTCCCTGGTGGCGCAGTGGTTGAGAGTACGCCTGCCGATGCAGGGAACACGGGTTCGTGCCCCGGTCCGGGAAGATCCCACATGTTGTGGAGCGGCTAGGCCCGTGAGCCATGGCCGCTGAGCCTGCACGTCCGGAGCCTGTGCTCCGCAACGGGAGAGGCCACAACAGTGAAAGGCCCAAGTACCGCAAAAACAAAGAAAAAAAATTAATGCTATTGATTCTTTCCAGGGATTATAAAAGAACAAGCAGATGGCTTTGGGGGGACCTTGACTCCAGGTGGGCCATGAGAGGGACCGGTGATGTTTTCCTCTCTGTCATTCTCTTATCTCTCTTCTGGTCACATGAACTGAGCGGGTGAGCAGAGTGTAGTAAACGAGAGGAGGAGAACAGAGCACGCAGTCGGTAACACATACGGAAAAGGATGATGAGCAGGAGTTGAAGTCAGAACACTCAGGCTTGTATTCCAGCTCTGCCCCCAGCTAGTTAAGTTGCCTCAGACGGGACACTGGATCGCCAAGACTTGTTTCTTCCCCTTTAAATTGGGAACAGAAATTCTGCTTCCCAGGGGGTTGTGAGGACCAGGTGTGTGTGTGTGTGTGTTGGGTGGAGGGTGCTTGTGAATGTGCCCCCGCTGCACGATAGGAAATAAGTCGACTCCACCACGAGGATCCAGAAAAGTTCTGGAGCAAAGTACATCTAGATGTGACAAGAGAATGCCAGTACCCGGTCCCAGAAGCTAGAGACTGAAATAACCATTCATAGCAAAAGTCTACATCCCCACTGGAAGCCCTCCCAGACACTACGAGAAGGAATCCCAGGGTCATCAGTAAACTGATTTGCAGAGTGGAATATAGGAAAGGCTCTCTGGGAGAAAGAAACCCCATCGTTTATTGTTTTTATCTTAAGTTATTAGAGGTGTTGGAGATCTTAGACCCTAATTGAAAGATAACAGAGAACAAATGGGAGAGGGAGAGATGAGTTGAAATCTAATCACTGTCATTAAAAAAGGAAAAAAGCAGGAAGGATTTTTCTCGTCAGTCAGACGAAGGGGTTGCCATAGATAACCTCGGAGGCTATTGCTTGCTTATGATTCCACCAGGAGGAAAAGCTTTTCACAGAAATAAGACTGTACTTGCCAGAGGACAGTGTCCAGAAGAGATTTTAAGGTAGTTGGTAAGACAGAGAGTTGCTCAAAAAATTCCCTTAAGATGGAATGTATTTTGAATGAAGTGAGAAGGCAGAAATAAAGAATTCCTACCTTAAGACACATGCCAGTACTTAAAAATTGATGCGTGGAAAACACTAAGGACATATTTAATTCTGTAGATAGAATTCTCTTTATATAGGAATTCAGAAAAAGTCGGTATTTTGGAACATGATGCTGAGAGTGTTAACTTTCAGATTGCAATGTTAGTCACTGCAAAATAAGTACATTTGGAAAGGCCTGGAGATTTGCAAATAGATTATGAGAATCAAGAAGGCAACTGAGGGATAGATTATTTAAAGGGTCTGGACCTACACTGGGGCTTGAAAGAATACTGTGACCCACATATGTCACAATTAAACAGCTTGTCATTGAAAAGAGTATTTCCAGCGACTGGCAATTTCCCCCTAATCCTCTAGGCCTGCAACTCTGGTTGCCAGCACCCTGAAGCTTAGACCCACCAGGCAGGTTTATTTGTGGCATACTGCTATGAATGAGTTTTAAAATATGTTCTTCAGTACCTGGATATGATGTTCTATAAAGATGTAACTACTAAAGTAACTTAGTCATCACACCTGTGCTGAATCTTTTCCATTCTTCCCCCTATATCTTTTTTCTACCGTCACTGCTCTGCTCTTGGCCCTGGAAGGCTGCCCTCTTTGGTGTGCACCAGCAGAGCCCTTTGCCCTCTAAATCCCTGCTGGGACCCTGGCAAATACTATACCTAGTGCTAGGTGTTAGGAAAGAAACCTGATTAAATTTCTCAGTCTCAGGAGAATAGGAGTTTTGTTTGGGGTGTGAGTGTGAGTGTGTGAGTGTGTGTGTGTGTGTGTGTGTGTGTGTGTTTAATTACATAACAACATGTGCTGATTTTGAAAATTTTGAGTATATAATACTGTATGGAGGAAAAAGTAAGAGACACTTTTCCCTTTTGGATCAGAAGTTGATAACGGGACCTCAGACTAAATAACATAGTTTCAGCCTTCAGAGTATTGCTCATAAAACTTGGTCACATGCTCACAGCCGAAAAATGTACAGGGAATGCTAACTTTGAACGATATTTCTCTCCCTGAGGTTCACAGTTTCTCCCTGTCTCTGTTCCCCTCTTCTTCTTAGTGAATAACTATTTAGTCATGACAATTTTGATGACCATGATCTTAGAGGACCTTAAAAAGCTTTAGGTAGGAATTCTTTCCCTTTCTGAACAATGTAAAGGTATTTTTGAATTAAAAAAATAATTTTTGTAACAAATTAGTACATTATCATAAAAACTTTAAACAAAAACAGTTAAAATCAAATGTAAAGGTGCCCTGTTCTCCCAATCACTACCCCAAAATTGCCCCAATTCCACACTTGGGGGAAACTATTGCTTAAATATATTTTTTTAAAAAACTGAATAGAATGGCTATCATCAAAAATAATAAATGCTGGAGAGAGTGTAGAGAAAAGGGAACACTCCTACACTGTTGGAGGGAATGTAAATTGGTAGAGCCGCTATGGAGAACAGTATGGAGGTTCCTTAAAAGCTAAAAATAGAACTACCATATGATTCAGCAATCCCATTCCTGGGCATATATCTGGAAAAGACAAAAATTCTAATTAAAAAAGATAATGCACCCTGATATTCACAGAAGCACTATTTACAATAGGAAAGACATGGAAGCAACCTAAGTGCCCATCAACAGATGATTGGCTTAAGAAGATGTTGTGATATATATATATATATATATATATATATATATATATATATATATATATATATATATACATAAAATGGAGTATTACTCAGCCATAAAAGTGAATGAAATATTTGCATGCATATTCCCATGCCATTTGCAGCAACATGGATAGACTTAGAGATTATCATACTAAATGAAATCAAACAGAGACAAATATTATATGATATTACTGATATGTGGAATCTAATCTAATAATACAAATGAATCTATATACAAAACAGAAACAGACTCACAGTCATAGAAAACAAACTTATAGTTACCAAAGGGGAAAGGAGTGAGGGAGGGCTAAATTAGGGGTATGGGATTAACAGATTCACACTACTATGTATAAAATAGATAAGCAACAAAGGTGTACTGTATAGCACAGGGAAGTATATTCAATAACTTGTAATAGCCTATAATGGAAAATAATCTGAAAAAATATATATACAACTGAATCACTTTGCTGTACACCTGAAACTAATACAATATGGTAAATCTTACACTTCAATTAAAAAAAGAGAACTGAATAAACAGAACAATTTTCATCAGATGTTTTTAAGGTATGAAAAAAAATTTTGGAGCAAGAGAATCAACCTATATTTTGCCCATTTTAACTGGGCGGAAAGGGATAACACCAACACAAAACTTACAAGGTGAGAAGGAGGCTTACAAAGCAGGCAGCAAAAAGGTAAGAGACAAGGTAAAAAAAAAACATTCTGAGAGAAAAGTGTACCCCTAAAGAAAAATGCAATCTGTTGGGGGGGAATTAAGAAGCGATTCAATTTTAGCAAGTTTTAAGAATTGAAACTTCCAGAGGGAAGTAGAGATGGAGTGTGGTTCATACACCAGGGGAAATGGCTCACTCAGGAGGTCGTGGAGGGCTTCAGTGGGATGGTGACAGGGTTCCCCAGGGATGTGAGGGAAACGAAGGAGAGGGCTGGCCACACTTGATTGCTGGATGCCTAATTTTAAGCCCTCGGGCACAACTCATTTGGCATAGAGGCAAAGGAATGTGGAATGGGCTGAAAACGGTTGGTAATAAGAACATATTAAGGAGACAATAGAAAGCTTGATATGAGAAGAGGAACATTAATGACCCCGATGGTACATTGCTTTTTTTTTTTTTTTAACAGTTTAAGATGATGTTTATAATTAGAGAGTGTGGTTAAGAAAATAAAAACCAAGGATGTTTACCAAGTAGGGCACAGGTGAAAATCTTTCTGGTTTTGTTGATGGCTACAATTGTATGCAGGGCTTATTACTGATTTGTAACCAGACTTCTTGGAATTTCTTTTTTTCTTTCAAAAATAGCCACCGTATTTTTGGAGATCGCTGTGTTGGGATTAGAGCCCTAAAGCCATTTTGCAAGGAGAAAATGTTTGAAAGTAAGATCCTGCGCAAGCTTTCATGGGACCAATTATGGGCTTGAGCCCATTTAGGAAAGAAAGAAAAATCCTCCTTAAGGGGAAGTGAGAAGAAAAATGAGAAACAAAACTGTAAGAAAGAGGTAGGCTAGAAATGTTTATGTTCAGTAACTTTGTGTTATTGGTTTCTGAGTGTGGTGTGAAAAAAATTAATAGATGATGATTGAGTAGGAAGTGGTAAAGTGGAAAGAAAAAGAATCAATCCTCCAAAATAAGGTTAAGCTATTTTTGTTATTATTGTTGTTAGGCAGTTATTAGTCGCTGAACTGGGTGTTTTTTTTTTTTAAGTATAGGAATTATGAAGTTAAAAGAGTTGGTATAGGAAGACGTGACACTTGTTTCATTATTTATTTTTTTAAACTTCCTTTGTAGCACTTTTACTGCTAGAGTACGTTGATCATTAAGTTGAAATCTGGCTTTGAAAAGTCAGCAAACAATATATACCCTAATCATCCCATTGATGGAAGCCCAGCTGTGGAGCCTAACAATTAGAAGAGGACTGTCCAGCTAGCATTTCTTCAAGCGGGCAGACTGAAGCAAGTAAGTGGCAGAAAGTGTTTTTAATAGAAAGTGGTATAAATAAAGTAGCAAAACTAGCTGTTTCCACCTCCAATCCTCCTACTCTTATATATATGCTTATTAGCTGCATGCTAAAAAAAACAACAGCAGCAACAATTTAAAAAACCTATTTGCATTTCAGTCTGTTGAATATCAAGAACCCCTGTCATGGTTAGAATTCCTTTGATTATAACAAACAGTGTGGTTACATGCTAACAAAGACACATGCTGACGCCCCTGGGAGTCTGACCACCAGGCCACCGGGAGGGTGAGAATCAAGGCAGCCTTGAGCCCTGGCTACATTCTCTCCTCTCCTTTCCTGCTCGCCCTTTCTTTTCCCTCCCCCTTCCTTTCCTACGGCCCCTTCCCCCTTCTCTCCTCTCCTTTTCTTGGCAACTTTCTTCATTCCTCTGTCTACTCAGTTGGTCCAAATGGCTTCTTCTGGTTACCCCACCCTCTCTCCCTCATCCCTCTGCATCTGCATGTGCTGCATCTTCACCCTGACTGTTCTGCTTCCTCTTCTTAGCCTGGCTACATCCTGTCTGCACCTGGTGCAGGATGCAGCCTTCTCAGGTGCAGCCTTTTCCAGGTAGCTGCCCTTGGTCCCCCCAAGGCTGGGGTAATTGTCCCACCTCTGAGCTTCCAGGTTCGCCGGTGCTAATTATTCCACCTTACATCTTTCCACTCTGTACTATAATTGCCTGACCACTGGTGCCTTTCTCTCACTGCACTGAGCCCCTTGAAGGCAGGGACTGTCCCTTGCTCCCCTGGAGCTTTACGCAGAGTGTGGAAACATCTGTGAATGGCATGCCCTGGAGCAATAAAGTGCCCGCTGACCAGGGGCTCAATGAACACTTACTGAATGGATGACCGGGTGAATAAATGGATCTATGGCTCACACTTCTGGATTACACGTAAATTGTTTGTACTGTCACAGGACCTAGTCTTCCAATCTTTGTCTTCCTCATCATAGCATGCATCAGGTTTACTTGGGACTGGAGCTGAAGTCCAGAATTTTATAGTGCAAATCAGTACATGTCTAACACTAAGTAAAATTGTACTGGAACTGAACATAAAGGAACCTGACTCAAGTCTTGGACTCCCTGACTGAGAATTCCAGCTGGCAAAGAAGCAGCACACCTGCAGGAAGATGGCTAAGATGAGTGGCTTTGTCCCTATCCATAAGACAAGTCCCACTTTGGATATCAAAGGACTGAACTGGTTGGTACTCCTCTTGAAAGTTTCCATTCCCAACTGGAGAAATTCACAGTGCATGAAGAAAATAATGGCTTGTCATTTACGTTTTTGTGACCTTAAGAATATTCCCAGGAGGCACCTTGTGTGTTCATCCTCTCACCAGGCTCATAAACTTTTGTTTCGGGTCTTTACCTAGATTGCAGAAATTGGTTTTAACGTTTCTGATTTGATTTCATCATAGTCTGTGAACACTGCAAATTGGCCGTGTCTATGATGAAAAAAAATTTGTCTATTTTATAGTTACTGGGATGGGAAGGTCAGAGAGAAAATCAAGTCATTTTTTTTTGTGTGTGTGGCGGTGGGTGGTTGGGTGGACAAGGAATAGCACCTTTATTTGGAAAGCCAGCAGATCTGGAAGATGCTGGACTAGCGTCCCAAAGAATCATCTTGCTTGGGTCTGGATGCTAGTTTCTTTTATAGAACAAAGATGGGAAGGTGAGGAGGTCAAGTACAAAAGACGATAAGTTTGTTGCAGAAAATCAAGTCAATCTTGATTAAAAATGGCCACTTAAACAGTGAGAGTCTAACATAGATAACCACATGGAATTTCATTTTTGTTATAAGAAGCCAGGTGGATGTCTACTAAATATGTCGTCGTTTCATTAAGTTCAGCTCTGACGTTTGGTTTCTGGGACATTGTGAATTAGGCAGAAGCTGAAAGGAGGTAGCTTATAAGCAAATTATTTCCTTTTGCAGGAAATAGCCCAACTGGTGGTGTATCGGCTTACGGCCATACCCACTTGTAAAGGTCCAAGCCAAGATTTTCTCTTTCCTGGATTAAGATTTTTCCAGAACCATATTTAGGAGCCACTGTATCCTTCCCTTATTAAGGCTCGGGCTATGGAAAGAAGAATGGAAAAGGAGGAAGCTTGTCTGTCAACAGGGTCACGAAGGTGCTTGGGCAGTCATTCAGAGTTGAAAGGCCGCAGGACACCTGGATCAGGTGCTTCCTGCCTTACCTTGACGGCACAGGAGCCACATACTTGGACAATACTGAATGTGAACTGACCAACCTGCCTTTCAAATTCCCTTGCAAATCATACATCAGGCATCAGGTGATGTCAAAAATAGTTTTTCAAGGCAAAAATATCTGCCCTACTTTCCAGTCTCTGATGCCTAAAATACCACCAGTCACTATCCTTGTACTGAAGAACTGAGTTCATAAGCCAGAGGTTTGGGACTGTGTCACTGTGTACTGCGACAAGGCACTTAACCGCTTTGAACCTCGTCTATAAAATCTGGTAAGTAATGTCACCTTTTAGGTTGTTGCGAGGGTTAAATGGGATATTAGCTGCTTCCAAACTTTGGTGCATATGAAAATTATCATGGGTGTTTGTTAAAAATGTAGATTCTCAGACTTCCTTCAGAAGATAATGTGTATTAACTAATTTTGTAAATGTGAAGAGTCATACAAATATAAGTAATCACTCTTGTCATCCTGGGCACTCCTAGAAGGTTTAACACTTCGAGTAGCAATCAGCCTGTTACACAACAAGAAAGGGAGTGGGGTTAAAGAAACTGACATTTATTGAATATCTAATATGGTCTAGGCCTATTAAATACTTTAAATTATTTAATTACATGAGGTGGATATTAGTATTCCCACTTTACAGATGAGGATATTGAGACTGAGAGAAGTGAAGAGTCTTGTTCAGCATCAAACAACAGTGGTTGTTTGTGAAGCAAACAGGTCTGTGAACCTGCTTTACTTGCCTCCAAAGACCAAACTCTTCCCGCTATACTAGAATTACATCACTGATAGGGGTGGATCCTCTCTAAGTAACCATAAGCAGAGACCAGGCCTGTAGAAGAGGAGAGATATAAACACAAGGTCCTCAAAGTGTGGTTTCCAGGTCAGCAGCTTTAGCATCACCTTGGGAACTTGTTAGAAATGCAAACTCCCGGGCCCCAGGCTTCTGGATCAGAAACTCTGGAAGTGGGGCCCAGAAATCTGGGTTTTAAAAGGCCCTGCAGGTGATTCTGATGCACGCGCACGTCTGACAACCTCTCCGGCAGACCCAAGGCGCTGAGCGTGAGTGTGTGTCTCTGTGTGTCCCTACTGTGGGGAGGACCCTGGGAGGGTGCAGAGGAGGGGCGGCCTGAGGTAGGAGGTGACCTGAGAAGGGGGAAGGTAACTGAAGCACAAGCAGGAGACCTTGCAATGCTCCCCTTCCCTCTCCAACTTGCTCTGTTTGTCTCACTCCCCAGGCAGGGTGGGGCTGTACATCACACACCCCATGCCCAGGAATGAAATGGTGTCGGGAGAGTCTTCAGTAAATCGAAGGATCTGCTAAAGTTCTGAGTGAATCGTTCATTCATTTTATATAGGTGACTAGAGACTTAGCGCAAGTTCAACAAGAATATCTTCAACCAAGGATCAGAATGATCTCATAATGAATGGAAACAGAAAACCTGCATTAAAAACTGTTCCTCTTTACTTTTTGCTTGTACCTCACCTCCCTTCACCGCCACCCGGAAAACACTAGCTGGCCATCACTGCAACTATCTTTCTCCCTTTCAAATTGAAAAAAAAAAAAATTCCCCCCCAAAATTTTGTTGAGATTAAAAAACAAGAGTGAATGGAAATCAATAACTAAGTGGCAGGAGGTTTAAAAGAGAATTCGAAAGTAAATATCTTTAAGAATGGAATGACTAAAATGCACTTTTTGAACTGTGTTAGGTCATGAGCGTAAATTAACCGTAGGCATATAAGAAACTTCAGAAAATTACTAAGTGTGGCAGAAATGGATTCTTTCAATTAATTGCTTAGCCTTTTAAAAATGTTTTTGAACAAGCAAGTATACTCACATGGTTCAAAATTTAGAAGATTCAAAAGGGCACAAGATGAAAAGTCTCCCCGTCCCTCTCCTTCAGCCACCCAGCTCCTCTCACGCTAGGCCACCAAGTTTATCATAAATCTTTCTAGAGATAGTTTACACATTTAAACATTGTTACCTGAATTTTGGGATAATATACAGTCTTCTGCATTTGACTTTTAAAAACCTAAAAATATATCTTTCAAACCATTAAAAATATGATATTTTAGGGCTTCCCTGGTGGCGCAGTGGTTGAGAGTCCGCCTGCCAATGCAGGGGACACGGGTTCGTGCCCCGGTCCGGGAAGATCCCACATGCCGCGGAGCGGCTGGGCCCATGAGCCATGGCCGCTGAGCCTGCGCGTCCGGAGCCTGTGCTCCGCAACGGGAGAGACCACAACAGTGAGAGGCCCGCGTACCGCAAAAAAAAGAAAAAGAAAAAAAAAAGATATTTTATATAAAAATAGGAACCAGAATTATCAGTGTGCCTTCCAAAAGAGTATTCCCAGAATAAAAGGGTATTTCAATATAACTTGTTCTTCTATGAACTAGTGCTGCATTCATTAACTTCATTCTATCTAACTTTGTCATCTATTGGTGGTTTCTTGCTGTGAAAGAGAGACAGGGGGAGGTGAGCTGATGTTTCCAGTGAACACACTTGGGCTGGGTGGCCTAATAAGAGGGGCTACCACGTGCCTTTGCACATGGGTGGTGGGGTATCATGAACCTTTACAGGTCCAGAAACACCCCTTTATTTCACCACGAGTTGTTCCACCTCAGTAAGACTCTCAGAGAAAATTTGTAAGTGCCCATTTTAAACAAGACCCCCAAAGAGTCAAGTGGACTCCTGTTGGCTGATGAGCCCCATCTCTTTTTCTAGGTAAGTGTACATAGGAAACCAAATCACTGTCTAGAGGGTACTTGGTAAAACTAGAGCTTGGGGCATCAGGTGGTGGTATTACTGGCTTTTGTCGTTGAGCTACTCATAACTGCTGGCCGGCAAACTCTTACTTTTATACTAGCTATATTTTTGTTGTGTAGTTATTACTTAAGGCTTGTCACCTGCCGAGCACTTTACTCCTGTTACCACACTCAATTCTCACATAAGGCTGTGAGGTCTTATCTGAACGTTACAGATAAAGAAACCGAGGCTACGAATGGGTAAACAACTCGCCTAAGGTCACACAAAATTCCTAACTAGTCCTCTCCACTCTCTCCTTATGATCTCTGGGCAAATGCTCCAATTAACAGATTCACTCTTCTCACAGGCTAAAGAACCTTGGGGTTACAGGTTTTTTTAATGACATCCCAGGCCTGATGACATCCCCTACTTTTTCCAGCACCTGTTCATGCATGTATCCAGCATCACTGGCTCCTTGGCTGCTAGAAATGCAGGTATGAAGGGGCTCCCACCTGGTGCCCTCGTCTAGGGGTGAAAAAGACTAATATTTACAATGCAGGATGTTTTCACAGAGACTAGGTATATCAAACTTTACCCGAGGGTGTAGGAAATGCATATAATGGCTAACATTTACTGAGTACTTGCCACATGTCATGAACTGCTAATTTATTTTATACTTATTTAATCATCTCAACGATCCCCTCAGGGAGGGACTATTATTATGCCATCAGTCACAGGGAGGTTATGTAACTGGCCCCCGTGGCACACAGTTATAATGTAAGCTAAGCATTCCCACGATGTGTTTTTCTTAGTTCAATTCAGAGGACAACATAGCCGAGTCTTGTGGCACCTTGCCATGACACTTAAGAGCCAACTGTGTTGTTGTAGCTAATGTTTGATGATGTGGTAGCTAGAGTAGTGTCTGTGGAGAAAGAATAAAATATGAAGGTACCCAAAGAAACTCCTTTGGACTTTAACTGCGTGGTCAGATCACCCTTGAGGGAGAGACTGGGGAGAGGAGACTCAATGTGGTATAGACATAAGTCAATTTCAAAACTGATAATGCATTCCATTCAGGGTGCAGAGCTCTTGTGCCTGGATTAACTTTTCACTCCCTGCACCGGCCACCCAACCTTTCCACTGGGAAAAGCCCTGTTTTGCAGTTGGCCAAAGACTATACCTCGCAATCAGCCAGTTTGCTCTCCAATGCGTGAGGTCACAAGGGAAACTAGTCTGAATGACTCAGCATGACCCATAACTGCACTAGAAAAATCACCCAAACCAAGATTCATGGGCTCTGATTTCCTGGTGTCCAAAGAGCAGTATCATCTCACTGATCCTAAAGGAATCCCCTCTAGAGAGGGGATTTCACAGAAGCACCTAAATGTGTAAGACGAACAAGAAGGCACATCGCACATGGGTGGGACCTGTGCGGGAAGGGGACTCGGGGCATTTCAGAAATGGGTTGGCCTGGAGTGGAGTGTGGACTGGGGAGGGAAGACAGAAAGGGTCCATCCTAGGAGAAGTTTTACAATCTATTCTCGGGGAGGGACCGAAGGTAGGAGCTGGGGAGGGGAGTCAGGAGAGTAGCAGCCTCTTGGGGCAGTTGCCATGCTCTCATTTCCTCTTCTGAGAACTGGCCCCTAATCACAGACACTGTGGCTGGGCCCCCGGCTGCTGCGTCTGAATTCCTCGACCCTGTTCTTTCTTGACCGCAGTGGATGGGTCCAGGGGACCCCAGAACTAAATGGAGCCAATCAGATTTGTCTCTGAGGAATGTGAAAGTTTGAACCGAGGAGCACAGATATCAGGATCCATGCTGCTGAGTGGGGCTGGTGGCCTGGAACTGTTGCTAATGTGTATGACTGATCTGCCTTGGGTCCAGCACCCCCTCAAGCGGATTGTTCAGCTCCTGCTGGGTTTTCCTTATTTACTTATTTATTCACTTACTTATTTACTTACTTACTTACTTATGTTTAAGTTAGCTAGGGTTGAGTTCTGTGATTCCGGACCAGAAGAGCATTATCTGAGGCTGTCAGAGAGCTGGCAAACACCTCTTCAGGCTTCCATGCTGTCTGCCCAGTTCTGACTGAAGGAAACCCATTTCTTCTAAGTAAGATTGACAGGTTACTCGGCTGCAAATTAAGGCTCCGATGAAGTCTGAGAACACTGGAGAGTGGAAACCGAGAAAAGCGCAGCCCCCAACCCCCGTCGCTCAAATCCTTTAAATTATATTTCAGGGAACAAGATAAGGGTCCAACTGTGTTGACTCCAGCTAGGGGTGGCTGAGAGGCCTACCATCTGATGACAGCTAAGATTTCTAGAACGTACTACTGGCTGCTAAGCCACATTTATTACATTAGAATAGCTACAGAAGATCTAGGACCCAGGAGTGTGCATTTTACACAAGCTCTCCTATTAGTTTTTCTGTTATTTTTTAGATGGATTATATATATCAGTTATCTTGGCTAATTCCAATTTTTAAAAAACATTTACTAATCATTGGCTTACTATAGTAGATCTTTGGGGCTACCTAAACAAATGACCACAAACTAGGTAGCATAAAAATGACAGAAATATGTTCTCTCACTGTTCTGAAGGCTAGAAGTCCAAAATCCATGTATAGGCAGGTCTGTGCTTCCACTGAAGACACTAGGGAAGAATCCTTCTTCTCTCTTCTAGCTTCTGGTGGTGGCCAGCAATCCTTGGCCATCCTTGGCCATCCTTGGCCATCCTTGGCAATCCTTGGCCATCCTTGGCCATCCTCGGCCATCCTTGGCAATCCTCGGCCATCCTTGGCCATCCTTGGCCATCCTTGGCCATCCTTGGCTTGCGGCTGCATCACTCTAGTCTCTGCTTCCATGGACACACAGCCTTCTTTTCTGTATGTCTGTATCCCTATTTCCCTCTTCTTACCAAGACACCATTCAGTGGAGGAAGGACCCACTGTAATTAAGTATGAGATATCTTAACTTGATTACGTCTGTAAAGACCATATTTCCAACTATGGTCACATTTGTAGGTACTGGGAGTTGGGACTTGAACATATCTTCTTGGGGGATGCAGTTTAACCTATAACACTTGCTGTTGGATATTTATGTTGTTTCTAATTTTCTTCCAAATGATAATGCTACCGTGAACTTCTTTTGTATAAATCTTTGATGTCATCTTCTCTGATGATTCCTCTATGATAGATTACTAGAAGTGAGTGATGGGTCAAATGGAGTATCAGTTAAAGTCCAATCAGGAAAACAAAAAAACACTCAAGTTTTTCTAACGCTGGGGAATTCATGCAAAAAATTGAACCTGTGTAAACAGGTTCTAGAAGTAGCCGCGGAGCCATCAGGGGACGTGAGGTTACCCAGAGCTTAAGAGTGAAGCCACTCACCCTCTGTGAGCATCTGATGGAATCTAGAACTAGGACAGGACAGTTGGGCAGGAGTTGGATCCTCAGCAGTGGCTTTTAGAGGTGCCGCCCAAGGTTGAGAGAGAGGGGGGACCTGCCTCATCCTCTCCTCCCATCCCCCAGCTCCTCACTAGTGTGTCCACGACCAGGTGACCAGGGAGCCTGAACACACAATCCATAGGGATCAGCCCCCTGCAATTCAGAGCAGACTAGGGACAGGCAGAGAAAGTAAGCTGAAGGCAGACAGACCAAGGCTAGACAGATGCATGGCATTTTAAGGGTTTGATATGTTGCTAGATGCTTTCCAGAAGATGGCTACCAATGTACACCCTCACAATAATAACTGAGGGCCTGTCTCTTAAAGCTTTTGCTAGTGTTGAGTATTTAAATTTAATAAATAATATTTCCTCTTTGTTTCCAAGGCAATACATATTCATTGTAAGAAATCTGTAAAGTAGAAAAGCAAACAGAAAAATATGAAAATCCCTTCTAACGCTGTCACTCAGTGACAACCAGTTAACAAGGCCCTCATACACACTAGCGAGAGCTCAATAAATATTCCAGAAACTCCAGAAACTAAGTGGCATTATCCGTTAATTGCCCTATTATATGCAAAGTAAGAGTTGCCCATGAATGTCCCTGTTGAAGATTTTTCTGAGCATTTGCGCTCCTGAATTCCTGAGCTTACATCACTGTTAAAATATGCAGTATGATGCAACTCAAACATCCAGCAAGGAACCCCAGAGATTCTGCCTTCTAATCCTTGGTTTAGTAATTCATCTTGCTGGATGGCAAACATTCTGACCTTTCCTTCTCAGCTTCCTATCCCCAAGTCCAGCCCAGTGTGAGGCTCATAGTAGGTACCCTATATATAAATGAGTATGTGTGTGTTTAATGATGAGAGAATGAGTACACCAGTACCTTCTTTAAAATCAACCACATCAGCACAATCAGCCTTATACAAACTCAAAAGTAAGATAGGAAGGGCTTCCCTGGTGGCGCAGTGGTTGAGAGTCCACCTGCCGATGCAGGGGACACGGGTTCATGCCCCGGTCTGGGAAGATCCCACGTGCCGCGGAGCGGCTGGGCCCGTGAGCCATGGCCGCTGAGCCTGCGCGTCCGGAACCTGTGCTCCGCAACGGGAGAGGCCACAACAGTGAGAGGCCCGCGTACCGAAAAGTAAGATAGGGAATACTTTTCTCACAGAATAACATAGTATGATTACTGCCTCTGGCCGTGTTCTCAGAAATGAGGGAGATGTGTCTCAGGCTATGAAATATGCCATAGGTGCTAGAGTTCACTCTTCCTCGGCCGAGGCAGCTTCCCCAGGTCTATTGTCTGACCAGATTTCAAATCAGGCAATCCATGAACACATCCAGGATTCAGACCAGAGACAATGCAGACTTAAGTAAATAAAAGCCTATAGGACCTGCAGAAAGAGAGGAAACAGTTTGCTTACATTCACTTATGGACAGATGAGGTAGAGACAGCAGCTTGTCCCGGCTGCCAGCCCTCCGCTCACAATATCAGAGGCTCAGGCATATCAAAGGCAGAGCCTGCCTTTAAGTTCTCATCACTGGACGCTGCTTTTTATTCTACTTCCCCTACATTACTAAAGTGATGACAGAAAGGCCCCACAGGCCCCATAAAAGATAGGCATTTTGCAACTTTGTTGAGTCCTTGAAATAATTTCCAGACCCTCTTTCCCAAAAGAGACAGGCGTAGTTCACCATGATGCTGGTGTCATGTCAGACGAGGCTGTGAGTTATGAAGGAAGCTGAAGAGGGATGCCTTATGGTGTGTTAGGTCTAATCCAGGTGTTTCATGGGGGACCCAGGAGAACACGGCTAGGCAAAGGGAACTAGAATCTAGACACAAGGGTTGCAGAAGTGTGGCTGCCCCCAAGTAGGAGAGGGGGAGCGAGGGCCATTTGCGCCTCAGACACCCTTGGCTCTTCTTGTCTGGGATTGCCATGGGATCGAGTTCATCTTCCTTAAGTGGTCTAGGGCTAGCTGCTCCTCAAAAGTAGTTTTTCCTTCCTTCCATTTTTCAGCCAAACTGTTCAATGGGAAGCATTAGCTATCGATGCCTAGGCTAAAAGGCCCCAGCACAGACTGGAAGTCCTGGGCCACATCCTAGCTGGGTTCCACTGCTCCGTACCCCCCCTCACGCCAGCATCTCTGCAGTGGACCTTCTCCCAGGGGAAGGGGCTATAGCTCTTTTTCCTTGCTCTGCCTCATTCAAACATCGCCTTATCCCACTACCCTGAAAGATTTTTAAGAATTAAGAAAATGTAAGAAGAGTTCCTTTCACAAAACGAAGTCTTAAACTAGACAATTCATTCTTTCCTCACATATTTATTGAGTACTTAGCCTGTCTAAACCAAATTCGGACCCTAATATCCCATTTGGGGGCATCAGTCAATATCAGCCCAATGTCAGTGTAATATCTGTCATTTCCCATATCTTCCCTTTCCTTTGGCTCGCACCTGGACACTGGCTCCTTACAGGTGTGTCTCCAAAGATGTGTGTTATTGTGTGATTGTGTGTGTACAGGGGACAGGAAAGGCGTCTGGTTATCATTTCACACCAGTTACCCTCGGCATCACTCCGCCTTTGCTGCACACTGCTGCTGCTAACTGGCCCCTGTTTCAGCAGATCTCCGCCTTCGCTAGAGGTCTGGGTATAAGGGCCCAGCTCACCTCTGAAGGCCAGCAGAGTCATTTGGCATCTGGCCTCTGTAGGCATCACACAGGTCCTGCTGGTCAGACCCTGCCCACGAGGAACACACGCCCTGCCTCTCTCCTGGTATCCTGGAAACCAACGACCAAAATAAGAAAAGGTGCTCTCTTTTATCTTCAAAGTACAAAAGGCAATTCTCCATGCAAGGCAACACTTTGAGAGGAAAGCCTCTTTGGGGGTGTCTGGCAGTTTTCCTTCGGGCTGTGTGTGTGTGTGTGTGTGTGTATATAGCATCACATATAAAATTTACAAAACCACTGTTAACTCCTCCTTGAAGGTTAGAATAAAGGGTTAACTGCCTAGCCTTTCTTAGTGGAGAGAAGGGGGTAAAATTCCCTTTGTTTCTTTCCAAATGTCTAGAGTAAGGAAGAGAAAAACAAACAAAAAGGCAACAATTCATATTATAAGAATTCATCTTGTTACATATTAATTCATTCCAGACTTAAAATCAGGTTACATCTGGATTCCAAAGCTGAAATAAATGTGAGCCAGAAGAAAATACTGGAGTGGTGGGAGAATTTATGTCA
This sequence comes from Stenella coeruleoalba, assembly GCF_951394435.1. Lineage (NCBI taxonomy): Eukaryota > Metazoa > Chordata > Mammalia > Artiodactyla > Delphinidae > Stenella > Stenella coeruleoalba. Next base: position 56,415,665 of record NC_137148.1, read on the forward strand.
GTAGAAAAGGCGTTCACAGCGAGAGGGGGCAGGGCCTAAACGCTCAAAGATCTAGGCTCCTAGATTCTAAAAAGTGGAAGGAATCATTGAGACACAGCTTCCCTCCCCATTTCAAAACCAATTTCATGATACCCTTTGCAAGTGATGACCTAGTCTCAGACTATCTACACATAGTAGGAAAGGGCTTTTTCTTCTTTTGGAGGAGGTTTATTCCTTGTCTTAAATCAAAACATTCTAAATTTCATCCCTTAGCCTTCGTTTTGCTTTTCAGGAGTAATGTGGAAGCAGGCAGCACAGCTTGAAGGCTGAAAGTCAGTTATCACCCTAACCCACCTGGCTCCCTGACGCCCCTGCTTCCACAGCTGGAACTGCTTCCTCCTTACTGCAGGCCAGTTAGAGACCCAGAGAAAAGCAGCCTTGAAGTTCTGCCTCTGTGCTTCCCGTCAAGCAGTAAGATGGTTTGTTCTACGTCACCAATATACCCTAGTTCTAGTGACTCATGTTAAGAGCAATGTTCGCAAGGCTTAAATATGCCAGAGTCGCTGGTGTAAGTGCCTTTTGCATGTGTGTTTGTGTACGTGAGAGATTTAATCCTCACAACTACCCTATGAGGTGAGTACTATTTTTATCACCATTTTATAGATGAGGAAATTGAGATCACACAGCTAGTTACTGGCAGAGCTGGGATTTAAACTCTGGCATTCTGGCTCTAGAGTTCCTGTGCTTAATCACCAAGCCAATGGTTCTCAAGTGTGAGCACGCATTAGAAACACAGAGGGCCTATTCAAACATAGATTGCTGGGTGTTTCTAATTCAGTAGGGCTGGGGTGGGCGTGAGAATTTGCATTTCTAACTAGTGCCTGGGTGATACTGATGCTGCTGGCCTGAGAACCACTAGTTGGTGCTAACTGACTCTTTCTCTTGATCCCCACTTTGATGCCTGCCTGGTATCCCAGCTCCTCAGGAACTGGACAGCTCCAAGTACCAGAATACGGCTGGGTCTCCTCTCTCTGCTGTCAGACGCCCCTGATACTACCTGCTTTCCTGGACCTCTGCCTGTGTTCTGTCATCTGCAAGATGTGCCCGTTTCCATCCACCTTCCTGGGCTTTCAGATGCTAGAAACTTCCCCAGTCATAGCCACTCTGTGGTAGGTTTATCTGGTCTGTGGATTCTACTCTGTCCTGTCCTACGACTGACCGAGCTGTGGCTGACAACTGTCCCATAACCTTTAACTTTTCTCTGACCTAGAACAATTAACCTAGGTCCTGTGTTCTCAAGTGACATGGTCTTCAAGATCTGTCACTGTTCACATGACCCTCCTCTGACCGTTCTCTAGGCCATCAATGCCTGTCTTTAGTGTGTGGAGCTCAGAACAATGCTCCTATGGGATCCGACCAGAATTCATTGGAACCACCACTTCCCTTCTCCCAGACTCTTCTATTTTATTAATACTGCCTATGATTGCATTCATCTACCCTTTTGGCACATATAGACTTTGAGCCCAAGACTTCCAAATATTTTGCGAATAAACTGTTCTCAGGCCCATCTTTTTCCCATTTTATGCTTATGTATTTTTTTTACCTTAACACAACACTGTATAGTTATCCTTGTTAACTTTCATCTGGTTTGTTTTTTATATTGTTCCAGACAATGGAATTTTTTTCTTTTTGAAATGTCCCTTTATTATTTTTCTTATTATGAAAGAAATACTTGTTCATTACCAAAAAAAGTCATAAAATATAGATAATCTAAAAGAAGAACATTCAAACTTTTATTACGCCACCCACCCAGAGTTAATCATTATGAATACCTTGGTGTATATCTTTCCAGACCCTTAACAAACATCTTTCCAAATTATCCATAAATAAACTTCTGTACATAAATGACCAATAGAGATCATTTTTAGATTCATTCTTACATCCAGTATATTTAGTATATATCTATTCTAGCTCTAAGTCAGTCACAAAGTGACTTCTCTGTTTTGGTATAAGTTGTCAAAAAATATTGTATACGGGGCTTCCCTGGTGGCACAGTGGTTGAGAATCTGCCTGCCAATGAAGGGGACACGGGTTCGAGACCTGGTCTGTGAAGATCCCACGTGCCATGGGGCAACTGGGCCCGTGAGCCACAACTACTGAGCCTGCGCGTCTGGAGCCTGTGCTCCGCAACGAGAGGCCGCGACAGTGAGAGGCCTGCACACCGTGATGAAGAGTGGCCCCCGCTCGCCACAACTAGAGAAAGCCCTCACACAGAAACGAAGACCCAGCACAGCCAAAAATAAATAAATAAAAATAAATAAATTTATAAAAAAAATATTGTATAAGATAGGCAAGAACAGACTCCTGCAGCATAGTCCAAGATCCTGCCCTCCAGAAGACTGTTGATTCATCATTCAACATGTTTTGTATAGCAGTTTTCAACCAGTTAGAAATCCACGTGTTAGTACTTTTAATCCAGTTTTCCATCTTATTCTGATAGAAGGCGTGAGGAGATTCACCTAAGTTGTGATAATCACTACATAGCCCACAGGTGTGATCTAAGTCTTGTAATTCCCAAAACACCAGGCTTCATATTAAGTAGACTATTTGTAGATTACAAAACCCCAATATTATACTATCCTACCTCCTTTCAGGCACCTTTTCCATTCCATTTCTAATTTTCAGGCACCTTTTTTATTCTTCTTGATTTTCCAAAAATTACTGGCAATAACTCTGCAGTTACTTTGGTTAGTTCTCTCAGCCCCTTGGGATAGAATTCATTCAGGTCTGGAGACTGCAGTCTTTTACAGAGAGACATTCTGTTCTCTTACTATCTTGGCTCCTATCTTGGACGTCTATGACCCCCTAACCATGCTTATTCCACACAGTCAGGTCTGAAGATCTTTCTCTTTTATTGAGAAGATGGAAGCCAATTAGGGGTTGTGAAGAAATTCTTTTCCCCTCCTGTCATCCACTGGCCTTAGGACATTAGCCTCAGTACACAATCCTGGCCATTTGCATTCTCATCATATCCAACAAAAGACCATTTTGATGACTCCAGATTTTTCCATAAAAAAATTGTTTTCTTGGCTTCAGCCTTCCAGCTACATTTTTTACTCTTTTACACCAATCTTTCTTTTTCCCCTTAGTAATGCACTGTTCTCTGATCTCGTGTGTGTGTGTGTGTGTGTGTGTGTGTGTGTGTGTGTGTGTGTGTGTGAGTGTGTGTGTGTTCTCTTACAATCTGATTTCATTGAAGTGGCCCATTTGCTTCCTATATTCCTCTCTCTTTTCCTTCACACCAAGATCATTTCTTAAAATCATTTTTTCAGATTTATTTCTTTATAGTCTTAAGCCACTTCCCCCTTTATAGGCTCTAGATGTACCAACATATCTATCTCTTTGAGGTTTTGAAATATCAGATAGATGCCTCATTCATGCCCTCTGTTTTCCTCTGGGCTATCACAAGGATGGTATAGAGTATAATATTCAATAAAGAGTATATGGATGTCATATTCAATATGGTTATTAGGTTAGTAGCAGCAGAAACAGACTCTGGCTAAGTTAAACAACAATGGAATTTGTTGGGAGGGTTATCAGGAAGCTCACAGACTAATAAGAAGGTTTGGAGCCAGGCTCTGAAACTGACAGAACAAGGATGGCTCCAGAAGTTCACTTACCAGGAATTATTCTCTCCTTGTGTCAATCCACTTAAAAGTCTTAGGAGAGGGCTTCCCTAGTGGCGCAGTGGTTGAGCGTCCTCCTGCCGATGCAGGGGACATGGGTTCGTGCCCCGGTCCGGGAGGATCCCACGTGCTGTGGAGCAGCTGGGCCCGTGAGCCATGGCCGCTGAGCCTGCGCGTCCGGAGCCTGTGCTCCGCAACGGGAGAGGCCACAACAGTGAGAGGCCCGCGTACGGCAAAAACAACAACAACAAAAAGACTTAGGAGACGGCTTCCCTGGTGGTGCAGTGGTTGAGAGTCCGCCTGCCCATGCAGGGGACACGGGCTCGTGCCCCGGTCCGGGAAGATCCCACGTGCCGCGGAGCGGCTGGGCCCGTGAGCCATGGCCGCTGAGCCTGCGCATCCGGAGCCTGTGCTCCGCAACGGGAGAGGCCAGAACAGCGAGAGGCCCGCGTACCGCAAAAAAAAAAAAAAAAAAAAAAAAAGTCTTAGGAGAGACAGTGCATCTGATTGGCCTAGCTAGGTACGACAGCCATCCCTTGGCTAGGGGAAGGCAGGAAACCCTGACTGACATGCCCCAAAAGACTGCAGGCAATGCGGGGGGAGGGAATCACTCCCCATGGGGTGCAATTACGTGTAGTGGGGTGAATAGAGTGCTGAAGAATAACAAATGTCCACTAGCCACCATCTCCCAAGGATAATCTCACTTCCACTTTACCAATAGGATCTAGCTTTTTTCTCACAATTAAGCATTGGTCAGCATTGATTTTATCTGCTTCTGAAAAAAAGATGTTGTTAGCAAGGGGCATTAGGAATTTATAAGATGCTCTGTTTTGAGCAAGGAGAGACTTCCCACAGGTATCTGAATAGTGGAAGGAAATCCTAGGAATACCAGTAATCTCTGCCAATGTTAATAATATCTCTGAGATTCTATTTCCCTTGTGCTCCCAAATCTTCTAGAAAAGAGGATCAACAAACAAATGCATTTACCTCATATTAAAATACTAAATTACAACCATAGTTTGGGCTTATTATGTAGACACATAAATGTTGCTCCTGAACCTTTCCCATTATTTCTTCCTCAAAATTATTACTTGTCCTTTTAATAACATTAATAACCCTTTTCATATGGTGCTGAATATGGACCTCCTGACACTCTGTTTCATCTTTCTTTCATTCCTGTACCCTTCATAATATTCGATGTTACTTTTTTTTCTTAGACTTTTTTTCCCCTCATCACTGTTTCAGGAATGTCATTTATTGTTAACCTATTAAATGTGTTCTTTCCAGGCTTTATAAGTGGTCCTCAACTTTTGCCAGGAACTTCTGCCAGTCATGTGTGTAGCCATTCATTTCTCATGACTATCTTCCTTTAAGGAGAGAATATTCAACAAGAAGGAATAAAAAAATATTGTGATGCTTAGCTCTTCTCAGTTTCCTATCTAGAATCCTATCTAGATATGCAAGTTTCTTCTAATTTTACCATTTGCTCCCATGTGGCAGGTGACTTATGACAGGCTTTCCTTTTCAAACACCCTCCAAACAGATAACCCAGCTCTAAATTGACCAGGACATGTCAGCTACAGTCATCTCCTTATCCCTCACCACGGAAAAGCTCCACAAGACACCTTCGCCTGGAAAATCATTGAGCACATAGATATTGGAGGAGTAAGCAATTCTTAGAATCATTGATTCAGAGGCAAAATCTTACAAGATAATGATAGTGGGTGGAAGAATGAGATTAAGGGAGTAACGGGGTAGTAGAACAGCAAACTTCCTTGATGAGTTTTTCTCATATCATCCTGGAGATCTCCTCCTGCCTCACAAATCAGAATGACAGTAGAACTGGGAGATTATATTTAAAACTTCATACTTCCAGGGACTGTATTTGAAGGAAGGGCACACAAATAGTCTACAAGTCATACACAGGTGTCATCAATCCCAGAAAGGCTCGGGCTTTATAAGAGAGGTTGGTGACTTGAGCCAAGACACGCTGAGCGCCCTGTGAAGATTTTATATTGGGACCTGTCACTGGGATGCCCTTCTAGTTTCAAGGACACACTAATCTGGAAATTTGAAACTTGCCCATGACTCAGTTTCCTTTCCTTTCAACTGTCTTTAATGAAGTCCCGAGATCTGGCAATGGCTAAACAACCAGATATGGATGGAGCCTAGGCTCTGGTACTCACTAGGCAAAGTAGCCTTTGGGAGTACTTAGATGTGAAGGAAGCTGAGAGTGAAACAACGTTTGTCTAAAAGAATGCTAAGCGTCAAATGGGGGAAGCCAGGTTCGTGGTCCAGGGATTCAAGAACAATACAAGAAGAGAGGAGAAAAAGCAGGAATAAGGAAAGACCATTTTGTCCTGAGTGGGTCTGGGAGACTGGAGCTCTCTCTCTTTATAGGACTGACCCTCTGGGGTGTGGGTAGGGCAGCCTGGGTTAAAGGTACTGGGCAGACTGAATAAGAACCCCTGTTTTCAAAGAAAGAAATACCCTTCATTCTCTTAACCTGACAGCAAAGTAAAAATCAAGAGACTTTCTCCTAGAATGCCAGCCACGCAGCTGATCCCCTTATCAATAGAAGCTGAAACATCAACGGCATGGTTTGTCACACAGGGTACCCAAACCAGCAGCCACCCCTGAACGGTGTAGGACAGCCTCGGGATGCAAACGTTGTTGGGAGGCGGGGCTAGGAGGCTTCATTGAAGCTAGATTGAGTCAGATTGTGTATTTATTTGGGGTCAGCTCTAAAGTTGATGGAAATGAGGGCTGATGGCTCTGGAGAGGCCACAGTCCTCAAACCACCTCTTGGAACCACTTCCTTTCATCAGACTAGCTTACCCCACTGATGATCAAGGCATGTGAAAGATGCAGAGAACTGTGGAAGAGATGTTCTTGGGGAGCAGTGATGGTGGTGGAGAACGGGACACACAATGATACCGTCTGACCCCAATAATTTAACTACCCAATGATTGTAAGGGAATACAATTCAGATTTCCAGTCTATATTTTCACTCATGCAAATAGGAACACAATGAAAAAGATGGTGAAGGAAAAAGATATCATAGGAATGAGATTATTTCATCATATCAAGGAAAAGAGAGAGAAAGTGTTCATGAGTAAGTCAAAAGGGGATGTTGGGTAAATAATGAGCACGTATCCTCCGTGACGTCAGGGTACACATAATAAAAGCAAACAGACTGCAGCCACAGCCAGAGAGGACATTGACCTGGTAGTAGAATTTCCTCCTCGGGACCTCTTTAGAGCAGAGGGGATGCTCTTGTTTTAACATGGCTTCCGGCTTAGTTGCAGTCCCTGCCCCTCACACACATCCTCACTGCCTCGGGCGTGGTAAGCTCACCTCAACCGAACACCTCAACCAAACACACCCCGCCGCTGTCACCAGTCTCTGCCTGAATTCCTGACCTACAGGGGAACAGTTCACATTGTTGTTTAAGATGCTAAGTTTGGGGGTGATTCATTACACACACAGAGAACCGAAACAGCAACCTGTGGGGCAGGAGGGAGGGAGATGGGTCCAGGCAGGGGGAGCAGTTGAGCTGTGAGAGCCTTAGCCGTCCCTGTGAGAATTCCTGAAGCTGGCATGACCCTTTAGAGTAACATGTTTTCTTTTTTAAAATCATAGCAATTTTATTTTTTCACCTGCTCCACGGAAGTAGATAAATGGCTTCCTTATTCTTTTCCACGGCTATATAGTATTCCACCGTGTGGAGGTAGGTACCATCACCTATTTAGGAAATCCCCTATTGGTAGGCATTCAGATTGTTCTGATATTTCAAAGCATGCTTCACAGTACATACGTACACAGTCCTTTCCATGCACAAGCACAGGTCAAAGCACAGAACAAAAGCCTAGAACTGGAATTGCTGATATGCAGGTTTCTCACTCACGGTCCAGTACTGATCTATAGGAGTTGTGACCTGGGAACTGCCTACAGACCCCACTGTACCCATCACACAAGGGGCACTTCATGTGAGCTCAGAGGGGATGCCGGACAACCTTATGGGTGCATTATACAAAGACATTAAAAGAGAACTGTCTCAACAAGTCCTCCGCTGTGTCCTGCACAGACTTTCAGGTCAATGCAAAGTTCTCAAACACCTTCTGTGCTAGGACACCGTGAGACAGCCAAAAGAAAGAAAAGACTTCAGGAGCTGAAGATCAATCTACCCACTCAGTGGGACCCAGAAGAGCTGCATCCAATCAGCTGGGTTTTCACCCTCACTGAGGCAGTTCCAGTTCCCAGGGGAGAGGCTGCCCTGAGGTCACTGAAAGACCACACTCTGTGGTGGTCTTTCCCTCCCTCTCACCTGCCCTCTCTCTCTCTCACTCACACACACACACACTTTTTGTGATAAAGTACACAAAAACAAAACAAGACACTAGCTGAATGATTTGGGTTTCCCATTATCTGCATATAATTCTTTACTCCGGAGTGGGTATTTTCATTTGTTTTGATAAAATGCACATATGTATTTCTGTACATCTAGTATTTCAGTGGCTTTCAAACTATTTTGACTATGACCAATGATAATAAAAACATTTACAACGCAATCTATCCACCTACGTATATCTAAAAACAAGTAGCAACCACCAAAAGCATTTAGCTTTATTGTGCATAAGACTCTCAGATATTTTCAATTCTAGTCTATTCCATTTTGTAAAAATGCTGGTCTCAACCCACTTGATTTCATGACTCACTCATGGGTCAAGATCTGTAGTTTGAAAAACAGGGCACACCACAGGCCTGGGGTAAAACTCAGGTGTTTGTCTTGTGTGATAAGAGCCTTAAAAGCCTGTGCTGTCTGCTCGCTAAATTGTTCTTTCTTTAAAAGTTAAAAGTCATCCTCGTTAAATGTACAGGAAGCAACATAAATCCGCCTTTCTCAGAAGTTGGCATTAATGTGCTGTAATTTGGTGCCGGTGCTGGGAATATCAGTAAGTGCACCTGGCTCTGCCGTTCTGCTTGTCTCTCTGTCACAGTTGGGGCATCCCTCTAGATGCCCTTTGATGCAGCTCAAATGAAGAGAATGCAAATGCTAGTCGGCCTGGGCCAAGAATCTGTCTCCCTGACTGGCTCCGTGGCAGAGAGAGGCACGTGCATGTCTCTGTCACTCGCAAGAGTGATTTCTTGTAAGGGGAAGCCAGGCAATGGAGTAAAATGAGAAGCAAGGAAAGGGGTGCAGGTGTGGGAGAATTCTCCCTAACCATATGCTATCACCCCCAAAGCAGTATAAATGATGCCACATTTGTGTTCAGGTCAGTTCAGGAGGATGGGGGAGAGAAACCGACATGGTTTGTCAGTCACCTGGGTGTCAGGCCCTTGGCCAGGCACATTCCCATGTGGTCACTGTAGTAAGTGTAATAGGAGCTAACTGTATTGAGTGCTTATGTTGCTTAAGCATCTATAAGCATTATCCCTCTTAAATCTCACAATTCTATGAGGCAGATGCTATGTGCTTCCTAACTTTGCAGAGAGAAAACTGAGGCTTCAAGGGGGAGAATCACTTCCTCCAGGTTACATCACTGGTGTAAGATGGAACCAGGACCAGAGCCCAGGTGTGTCCGAGCCCAGAGCCTGTGCGTGTCACCACTGCATACGCATCATCTCTATTTGGCAGATAGGAAACCAGCGCAGAAAGGTTAAGTTGTCTGCCCAAGGTCACACCTGTCGAGGTGACACAGCCAGGATTCACATGGAGTCTGCCTTGACACCATGTTCTTCTAATAGAACCACCCGGCACTGCTGCATCCCAAGCCCACAGTGACCTGGAATAATCTAAGGGGAAATGCGGTTCTTCCAGGAATGCAAGCATGAATGTGGTTGGGTGGACCAACTCCAGGGCTGCTACTGAGAAACGTGGACACTGCTCTTGATTCTCCATAAGATGGCTGGGCGGGGGGCGGAAGGGGGCAAGTCTCAGATGAATCATCCCGTGTCTTCAGACAAATAGCTGCGCAAGCTCATGGACATTTCTGAGCTCCCTAAGGGTCAAATGTAAAGTTGTGATGGCTTTGAAAAATTTTCAACTCAATCTAAAGCCTTGACTTAAAATTCCGTCTTAAACCAGGCACCTTCTGAGAGGCCAAGAGAAATATTATACTTCATTGCTTAGATAAATAGAAGCAGATCGCTGCAGGGCAGGAGCCATGATGCTTGGTTCTTAGAATACTGAGTACTCAAGTCTTTCTTCACTGTTACCTTCTAAAGCCCCAGAAAAGGAATTTCTAATGCCAGGGAAGACATTTAAAACGTGGGGGAAGGGAGAGGTGTCTAGATAGGTAACCTCTACCAATTCCACTGAAGGCATTTGAGTAATAGTTGTTAATATTACACATAGTTAATTTACACGAGTAGAATTCTAGAATCATCCCCTCAACAGGAACTTAATTATTCTGCTCGTAATTTGAGAACTTTCTATACAACTGATGTATAGTTGTTTATTAGGGCACTCACATCAATGGTCTTTTTATTTATTTATTTAAAAAAATTTTTTTAACCATATGATATCACTTATATGTGGAATCTAAAATATGACACAAATGAACTTATCTATGAAACAAAAACAGACTCACAGACACAGAGAACAGACTTGCCAAAGGGGAGGGGGATAGAGGAACGGAAGGATTGAGCGTTTGGGATTAACAGCTGCAAACTATTATATAGAGAGAATGGATAAACAACAAGGTCCTACTGTATAGTACAGGGAACTATATTCAATATCCTGCGATAAACCATAATGGAAAAGAATATGGAAAAGAATGTATATATGTTATAATATATATGTATATATAACAGAATCACTTTGCTGTATGCCAGAAACTAACACAACATTGTAAATCAACTATACTTTAATAAAATAAATTTTTTTAAAAATTGATTTAAAAAAAAATTGAATTTAAATGATGTTAGGTGGGGATGTAGTTCCCACTTCACCACAGTTCCCCCAGCTCTACATTATCTCACACAAGCCCCAATTCTGATTTTATGCTACTTGCCTGACCCTGCAGGAGTCAGTGTTTGCATCCTTTCTGCTCAAGGCAACCCGTCCCTTTGCAGAGAAGGAGTGTGAAGCCCAGAAGGGCTGGGTGACAGGTCCAGGGTTGCTCAGGGATCACTGTCAGGGCACAGAGGAGGGAACCCGGGGGCCCTCCCTTCCAGCCAACACTCACATCTAGAGTTGTCAGTCGCCTTTTTATAAAATGGCCTCCGAGGTCAGAGGGGATGGTGACTATGTGATGCTCATTCTGGTATCTCCAGAGCCTCCCAGCACCGTGTCTGTCACATAGCAGGCACTCAGTAAACATTCATTGAATGAATAAATGAAGTTGCTGATGCCCCTTTTTAAAATTTCAAATGGGAAAATAATGGTTGGTAATACTACAGACAGATTTTTAATTTTAAGAGTAAGGATCAAGGTTTTGATGAATGGATACTGTTCCCTAGTTTTAGAGGCTAAGTATAGACTTTGATCACTAAATGACTCATATTAGTACTAAACTAGCCAAACACGTTCTTTCTCTCTAAACAAACAAACAAAAGTCCCATAGAGGTTTTTTGTTAAAGTTTTTACAGTGTAAAATTGTAAGCTTGGACAAGGGGATAGACAGTTCCCAGCAACTTGGCTCCTGGTTGGATGCAGGTTCTACTGCTTCCGTGTGCATGGGTGTCACCATCCTCCAGGCTCACCCAAATGGAAGGGGCAGCTCTACCCACTATTCACAGACAAGTCCCAGCAAAGACTAACCTCAATCTTTTTGGTACAAATTTTACAAGGGCCAACCCAAGGTATATCCAGCTTACTGTAGTTATTAGCTCACCTGGCAATTCAGGGTCAAGGGACAATAGGATCAGGGAACAAAAAAGAAAATGGACTAGTAAAACAGAATAAAGCAACTGGGATAAAGACTTCTTTTCAACACTCAAGCAGAGTCATTGTCCTTGGAAGGATAGGAGGTACCGAAAAACAGCACGACAACAGGAATAAACCCCATATAAATCACTGGAGCATCCACTTTCTGTTTACAAGGAAAAAGCTCTAGTCCATCTTTTACTTTCTATTTTTATATTCATGAGAAACAAACAAGTAGATTATAAAATGAATTATGGATCTCAGCATTAACAGCTGAACAGATAAAGGAATTTAAATAAAAAATTATGATCACGATGAGATACCATTTCACACCTATTAGGATGGCTCTTATCCAAAAAATGGAAAATTACAAGTATTGGAGAGGATGTGGAGAAGTTGGAAGCTTTGTGCATTGCTGATGGGAATGTAAAATGGTGCAGACACTGTAGGAAACAGTTTGGCAGTTCTTCAAAAATGTATACATAAAATTACCATACGACCCAGCAATTCCACTTTTAGGTATATATCCAAAATAAATAAAAGTAGGGACTCAAACAGATATTTCTACACTAATGTTCAGAGCAGCATTGTTCACAATAGCCAAGAGATAGAAACAACACTACATTCATTACAAGACAGATGAATGGATAAACAAAACGTTTATCATACAATTCAGTCTTAAAAGGGAATGAAATTTTGATATGCGCTACAACATGGATGAACCTTGAAAACATTGCTAAGTAAAATAAGACAGACACAAAGGACAAATATTGTGTGATTACACTTATATGAAGTTATCTGGAGTAGTCAAATTCATAGAGCCAGAAACTAGAATATAGGTTACCAGGGGCGAAGGAGAGGGGATACTTATTGTTTAGTGGGTACAAAGTTTCTGTTTGGGATGATGAAAATTTTTTGGAAATGAATAGTGGTGATGTTGTACAACATTATGAAAGTGCTTAGTACCACTAAATTGCACACTTAAGAATGGTTAATATGACCAGTTTTATGCCACACATCTCTTACCACAATAAAAAAGAATATATTGTAAAACCTGTGAATATTTCAAGTATCTTCACAATATCGTACAAACATCACCACCTCCCCCAGAGGAGGTGTTCCATAACACAGAGTCAGGCGAAATGGGATCTGCTGAGGTTCACTGGATGCTCGGCTGGCCTAGAATCGTTTTCCTGCACCAGGAACTGGGGGAAATGGGAGCTGCCCCTCGGCTTCTAAATCCCCTGGAATAGCTCTTGCACAACGTAGGGCTGTGGGGAAGGAGGGACTGGGCTCACCACTGCCCCGCTCAGCTCCTCCTTAGTGAGCAAAGGTTTGGGTGGGGGGAACTGACACCACCGCCTGGTCACCCACCCAGGATAGGTCTTCTGCACGGAGCTGGGGAGATGGGAATTACTACCTGGCTGTCAAGCCCATGGCAACAGTCTTGCACAACATGGATCTGGGCAGGTGGGGGGCAGGGGCGGTGCAGACATGCCTACCACTGTTCCTACTGAGTTTCTGCAGATTTTGTTGAATACACATTCCTGAAATTGTAAGTTCTTTGGTCCATCTCCAGAGATTTTGAATGGTTATCTTTGCTAGTTTTTACCAGTTTAATAAAGGTCTCTCTGGGAGTGAGGTTGCACTGGGATCCTCACACCGCTGTTCTGGGAGCCCCCTCCTTTGCCACAGAGTTTTAACCATAATGGAAAGGTGCATATGTTTGAATAGCAGCATTTTGTACAGGTCCCCTTGAAGGATACTCCTGGTAAGTTCATGTGTCGATTGTATACCCTTCTTACAGTATTCCAAGGAGAAGCAGAGATAATGGCCACATCCAATCTCAAGTCTGTCTAAAACCCTGCTGGAGGTGGTGCAGTGGTGGCCAAGTCCTTGGCTCAGAGAGCTAACAGTCTGAATAAGGAGAAGCATCTGATTAGATAAATCTGAGATCAAAAGTGAAGTGTCCCTGCAGGAAGGTAAGAGGATTAGCATCTTGGAGGCACACAGAGCTTTCGGAAAGACAAGCCGTTTGAAATCCACAGAATCACCTGTGTTCTTCAGATAGGCACTCAGAGTGACTTCTGAAGGGATTAGACCCTGTCTGCGGTGCTTGCTTCACAGAGACGCATCATCACATTTGATGAATGTTTATCGAATGTCCCCTGGGAGAGTGACATTGTCATTATCTGTTTCTAAGGCTCTGGATAACCTTGTTTCGATTTGTGCTTTCTCTTCCTGTAAAGATGTGGCTGTTGCTGGGGATTTCATACTTCTTTTATGTTTAGTTGGTTTTTAAAGAGTGAGAAGAGGTAGCTGACTCAATGTTCTATACATGCAGTCTTGCAGAACCACAGCTGAGGGTATTAAATAATATTCTGACTTGGATAAACTGCCACTCAAAGTGAAGGTGTTTTCTTCACCAGGCTTGCTACAGGTTGGAAGGGAAACTGCCCTTCAACAGTGGCAAATGACACAGCCACCGTGTCTGCAAGTCCAGAATGATTGATAGATTTTACCTCATCTATTCCCTCATCTCACACAGGTTGGAGACCAGTTTCATTATTACTACTTTCTAGAAGAAGAAATAAAATTATCTTCCGGCGTGCTCAATGTGATGAATTGCTAAAACGAACGAAGTAACCCCTTTAGATTTCTCTTAATGTATCTCTCCATTTTCCTTCCAAAGGCCATTTGTTTATTAAGATCTGCCCAGTGAAGAGACTTGTAATGCATATTTCAAACATCAATTTAAAATGATTCTTCAGGTACGCTGCCAGAAACTAAGAGCCCCCCCTTCCCATTGCCTCTGTGATCTCCGGCATGTCCTTCCAAGCACCCTCCCCCTTTCCCCCTCCCTGCCCACGTGCATGCTGAATAGCAAGGATTTCTGGCTGCACTTATTGTTTGGGTCAAGTTCAGAGAGTGTTCTTGTGTTTCTTTCATCATCTAATAAAGATGGGGGGCAGAGGTCAGGGGAAGTACGTCTTGGAGATGAAGGGCAAATTGAGATCTTTGATTCAAAGACTGTGGCTCCATCACTTTCTCTTACATTGAAATGGTATTCATCCCACACTTCCTACTGCAAATCACTCTGGTACGACGTGACAATGCAGCAGATACACAAGGACTTTTCCCACATCACACTACAAACACAGACACCCTCTCCGGGGAACCTAAGAGAAACTTTTGGGCTTCCACTTCCCCTCGTTTGTTTGAAGGATCAAGAGAACACAGTTCCATTTTCAACAAAAATTAAAAAGGAAAATCATGAAAAGAGCCAACCTCCTTTTTTTCTCTCTTAATACATTGTTGCATCCAGGGAAGAGGAAACAGTGAGCGCCACTGATACTGGGTCCCCAGAGACCCTGTAAGGGTCACTCCCCAGCTCTCAGATGAGCTCCTCTTTCTCCACTTGCAGAGCAAGTTCCTAATGGGGCTGGAAGTTACTCTTGGCTCAGGGCTGCTGTGCAAAAATGAAATGCCATGGTGCTTCAGGGGACCAGGCTGCGTTCGCACCTGGGATTTTACAAGGAGGACAGTGTTTAGCTTTAAGGCTTTGGAGATTCGGATAAGGAGATTTGAAAAACCGTGTTCCTGCCACCCTCCATAGGCCTGTAAGAACTGTGTGTTCCTTAAGGGCAGGGACAGACTCCTGCCACACATTTTTGTTTTTTATTTCTTCTTAAGGTACTTACTGTCTGTGGTGCCGTGGACCAATTCACTTTGGGACGCAAAACATGACAACATCTTGTTCATTCTGCAGTGTTGCAAAATAATGTGTGCACTGGATAAAATTTTCCAGATAACTGGACTGTCACCCTTTGAGAATTGAATAGTTTAAAATGAAAATGGATTTGGAGTACATTTAGTTAGTAAATATGGTAGAGAGGATGAACTGTTCTTTGACTGTGCAAGTCCATTATCATGAACATGTATTATTTTACTGGCTGGATCAGAGATGTCTCCAGGGCCTGGGGAGACGAAAAGGACTCTTTGAGCCTCACCTTACAGTCTTGGAGTTCTAGCCTCCTTCCCTTGGTTTACTGAGTTCTAACTCTGTGTCCCTTTCTCTTCACTGCTGCCATTTCTTCTCAGGATCCGTGTAATAAGGTTCACTGTCTTTTTCAGTCTCAACTATTTTCTTTTTCGCCAATCATAACCCAGAACAAAATTGAGAGAAACCAGATGGACTTACTTTTACGTATATTACTTGGCAAACATGCTCTTGCCAAGAGAGTAAAGAGCGTGGGTTTTATGATAGCTATAAAAATCTAATTCATCCTTTCTGTCATTATGTGAGGAGATGGACTTTATATCAAGTGGCATTCTACTTTGTACTTAGAAAAATATGTATTTATCTTGTTATTAAAATTAAAATTTGCTTTAAGCAGAACAAGTCGATGGGACCTCCAAAACAGATTTGGAAGCATCCATTTCTAACTTCCTCTTTGCTACCTTTTAAATCCAGGCCAGTATTATCTTCTACAGACTATTAAAACTGCCTCTTACGCAGACGTAGAGAGTGGACTTGAGGACACGGGGAGGGGGAAGGGTAAGCTGGGATGAAGTGAGAGAGTAGCATGGACATAAACACACTAACAAATGTAAGGTAGATAGCTAGTGGGAAGCAGCCGCATAGCACAGGGAGATCAGCTCGGTGCTTCGTGACCACCTAGAGGGGTGGGATAGGGAGGGTGGGAGGGAGGGAGACACAAGAGGGAGGAGATATGGGGATATATGTATATGTATAGCTGATTCACTTTGTTATAAAGCAGAAACTAACACACCATTGTAAAGCAATTATACTCCAATAAAGATGTTAAAAAAAACAGAATTAAATGTAAGACCTGAAACCATGAAACTTCTATTAGAAAACATAGGAATAAAGCTCTTTGACATGGGCAAAAACCCCTGCCTCTTAATGGTCTCCCAGCATCATCCTGGCTTCCTTCCAACCCACCCTTCACACGATAGTCAGAATGAGCTTTAGAAAATGTAAATCTCATTATTTCACCCCCATGCTCAGTGGCTTGCCGTGTCAGCCTCACCTTGCATCACCCTCCCTCTCCTGCTGTGTTCTCCGCACTGTCCTTCTTTCCTTGGCCACGTCCCCTTCAATCACAGACCTTTGCAGATGCTGTCTGCTCTGCCTGAAATGCTCTTGCCTTTGTTTTCTCCATGGCTGGGTCTTTCCATCCTTCAGTTCTCAAATTAAACGTCACTCCCTGACCACTCTAATTAAAGTAGATATTCACTATTATTGTCTATCTAGAGTAGAGGTGTGTGGATAGACATATGGGAGTGAACACAACGTATGAAAATCTTTGTATCACATGCTAACACCCATCAGATAGCATCCACCACGGATGAACATTAAATAGTGAGGCAGACAAGTGACCTTGCCAGTTGACTTCAGCCCTCTGTCAACAGCCACTCCAGTGCTGTAACAAAGAGCATAGGAATGAATGGGCCACAGTGGCAGAGGTGCAGGCTACACATGAGCACAACAGCGTGAATTGCATTGACCAAGGCTGATCTATCGCTGAACATCCAACATACCAGCAATGAAGACTGATGCTGAGCTTGCAATAATGCACCATTGCTCAAGAAGACCAATTGGTCACTTGGTGAGAAGTTGACTATACCGAGTCCCTTTTGACTTGAAGAGCCAGTAGTTCTTTGCCTCAGGAATAGATGCACAGTACTTCAGATGTAGGTTTGCCCTTTCTGCTGGTAGGACCTCAGCCAGCACTGCTTTGCAAGGGGTAGGGTTATGGAGTGTTTGTTCTATATAATATCACATCAAACCATAGAATTCACATTACAGTAAATGAGGTGAGAGGTGGGCCTATGACCACAGGATCTATTGGTCATATCACATACACACCACCCAGAAGTGGTTAGCTCCCTAGAGCTCTTCTTGGAGGAAATACCCCACAAGGATGGGGTGTCATCCTCCAGTGCATTCATTGAATCAAAGACTTTTATATGGTCCTATGTCCTCAACAGGAAGAATGCCTGGGTCCAGGGATAAAGGGTGGAAGCAGGAGTGGCCCTACTTCCCTTCACTCATGTGACATGCTGGGAGACTTAGTATTTCTCGTCCCTGTGACACTGAGCTCTGCAGGGTTAGCAATTCTTCTCCTCAAAGAGGGTACACTTCCACCTGGGGCATAGCAAGAGAACCACTGAATGATAAGCCATGTCTGTCGCCGGGGCACTTTTTATTCCTTGTTTCCAGGGACCAGCAGATAAGGAAAGGAGTCACCATCTTGGCAGAGGTAAACCACCTGATCAGCAGGAGAGAGTAAGGCTGTTGTTACACAAGGGGTCAGGGAAGAATGCGTACGGAACCCACCTAGGGTTAATTTGGCATTTCCTTCCCCACCTGTGACTGTAAATGAACAGGTACAGCAACTCCATTCTGAGAAGGACATCTGTCTTAGTCTGTTTGGGCACAGACTGAGTGGCTTACACAACAAACGTTGATTTCTCACAGTTCTGGAGGTTGGGAAGTCCAAGACGAGGTGCCGGCAGCTCCTGTGTCTGGTGAGGACCCTCCTCCTAGTTTGCAGATGGCCACCTTCTTGCTGTGTCCTTACGTTGTAGAGAGAGAAGACTCTGATCTTAGCACTGATCCCATCATGGGGGTCCCATCCTCATGAATTTATTTAACCTAATTATTTCCCAAGAGTCCTACCTCCAAATACCATCTCACTAGGGGTTAAGGCTTAAGGGGCACAGAGGGTGGGAAGGACAAAGCCATTCGGTCCAGGGCAACATGATGACCAAGGCTCAGACCCTTTGGAGATGAGGGTCTGGGTCAAGCCACCTGGAAAGCCACTGAGCCTGGCAGAGAGGGATCTAGACAGGTAATGGGGGAAGGAGAAAATGAACATCAGCGTGTCTCCTAGACTAATGGCAGCGATGGGGCTGAAGTTTACCCACTACTCTCCCTTTTCTTAGTTCTCCCTCAGGGAGAGAGGCCCACTGGAATCCTGGAGAAGATATTCTGTGAGTGTATGTGAAGAAGCGGATTGGAGTGATGCAAGAGGTGGGCTGCGGCAGACGCAGAGATGAGTGACCCCGTCTCTCTTCAGAGACGGCCTTGTGCTAAGCTGTGGGCAATGCAGTCAGCAGACGCCTCCAGCCAGCAGCTCCCTGAGCCCCTCAGGGTCTGTCCCTGCTGCAGGGTCACACCTTCCTGAGGTCACGCTCTTCCTGGACAGCTCACATCTGGAGACTGAGCAAGGCGGGTGCGCAAAGGCCTGGATGTCTCTGCCCAGTGTGGCACAGCTCCGACGGGCAGACCTTGCCCCGGGGCTGCCCACCATGTTGGGTGAGGCTTGGTCAGGCATGCATTACAGTCTGGATTCTCTTTGCTCAATCTTCTCTCCTCCCCCTTCTTTTCACTGGTACTGATCCCTATAAACATCTTACACCCAAATCTGTCTCAGCATCTACTTCCAGAGAACCCAACCTGCTACAGGCTATATGCTTGGAGGGCAAAGGAGGAACTTGCTAACTAAGTAATTTGGAGCAAGTCATTTCACTCTCCTGACCCTCCAGTTCCTCATCAGTAAAATGGAGATAATAACCTTTGCCTCTCAGGGTTGCATGAGGCTTAAATGAGATTGAGTGTATAAGTCACCTGGCACAGTGCTTGGCAAGTAACAGCATATAACGTTTAAAAGGGAGGTTTCCTGAGAAATGGACAGCTTCCCATGCTGACACAGCTTTGTGAGTGCTCTGGTGAAGGGAGACAGCTGAGTGTTCAGTTTTCTGGCCAATTCACTGATGGTAATAATAATGGCTAAGTCTTACAAGGCATACACTGTGAGCCAGGCCCAGGAGTGTCTTCGTATATTAACTCACAAAACCATCTGGTGAGAAGGTGCTGTTCTGGGTCCCATTTTACAGATGAGGAGACCGAGGCACAGAGAAATGCTCACAAATTCATCTCAGGTCCCAAAGACTGGAAGTGAGAGAGCTGGGCTTTGAATCCAGGAACCTGGCACCAGAATTTGTGCTCTTGCCCACGAGAACATACATTGTACAAAGAACTCGACGCAGAATAAAGTAATCCTGCCTCTAGCCTCCCACTTCTCCATGACACCCTTCCAGAACTAATTTTTCTGAATAGGAGAGAAGAAGATGAGGAAGATGTCACCTGCCTGCTGCTGAGCTGAAGTTTATTAATCCTTTTGAAGCCTTAAGGGAGGGAGACATCACCCGTGTCTCCCTGGGGCCAAGACGCCCACCTGTAGGAACTGCTCTGGCAGATCATCTGAGGGCAGGAGTAAGACATTGACAGTGGCAGCTTCCTTGCAAAATTTCAGGTATTCACAAATAATTAACTCAGTTTTTTCAACACGTCTTTATTTGCTTAAATTAACAAAATATAGGTTACATGCTATTTTCAGGTAAACTGCTTTTTCACTGAAGCAGAAAGCAATATTCACAACTTGGGTTGCTACACACTTTGAGTTTTATTTTTAAATAGCAAGCCAGAATTCTGTACAAAATCAACATCTGGTGTAATGTTGTCCAAATATGTGAAGGATTTTAAATGTTAGCTCTGTTACATTTTGTTCCAGCAAAGCAGACAAAGATCGTAATTCAAAACACGATGTTAATATTTTATTAAATGCCCTCAGGGCTTAATAAATACAGTATGCACATTGGGTTGTCTCATGTAACTACTCACATACAAATATACCAGTTACCCTTCTGGGGTCATGGAAAGTCAGCCTCAGTCTCATGGCCAGTGGGGAGTCAAATTTTTAAAAAGAGAGAATGAGTTGAAAGGCAGCAACAGGGGGTAATCATAGGCCGGAATAAGAAGGATAAAAGAAAAATATGCCAGTTGGCTGGGTCAGTTGGTTGGTTCAAAGACAGTGGTCAAAAGCCTGGAAAGCATTTGGTAGTGACCTATTTTCAGAGTGTCACAATGTGATGGATTTCATGCTATCCTGGTCCTGGGATTGCTGATGACCTTGGATGGTTTCCTCCCTTAATTCTCTTGAGGATGGCCTCATGGCTTCTCTTTCAGACTTGCATCCTGGTTAATTAGCTCTAGGCAAGGTTGGCCAACCCTTCCCTTAGCTCTGCACTTAATGCATAGGGTGCCTTTTTTTTTTTTTTTTTTTTTTTTTTGCGGTACGCGGGCCTCTCACTGTTGTGGCCTCTCCCATTGCGGAGTACAGGCTCCAGACGCGCAGGCTCAGCGGCCATGGCTCACGGGTCCAGCCGCTCCGCGGCATGTGGGATCTTCCCGGACCGGGGCACGAACCCGTGTCCCCTGCATCGGCAGGCGGACTCTCAACCACTGCGCCACCAGGGAAGCCCCTAAACTGGAACACTTTTGAGAGTTAAGGTGACACTCTTAGTAACTACCTGGGGACAACAGGTATAAGCCCGGGTTGTCCCAGGCCAACCAGGATGTTGGTCACATACAAAACCAAGGTTTTAGCCTTGGTTCTCAGAAGGTCAGTGCATATGAACCAGTGGGTTATATCTAATTAAGTCTCTCATATCCAGAGTCAAGAATGAAAAACAGGCTTTAGAATACATTCCATAACAATTTTTTATGACTTTTCCTAGACCCTTTTCTCTTCCTCCAAATGAAATTTTACTTGGAAGCCTAACACATAAAACAGATGGAATTTGAGCCGCTCTGAGTGAAGTGGGGATATGGGTTGAGAATTTTCCCTCCCCTGGCAGCTCTAGAAGGGCCTAAGAGGGACCTCTTGCTTCTCAGCACACAATGTGGAAACCAGCATTCTAGACCATACTCTTTCCATCCCAACATTAACTTGTTCCTCAAACACTCCCACGTGATTCGTTTTGGGTGGAAAAGTCTACAGCTTGCTATTCTAGTTTTTCTAGTTCCTATTCCAGCTCCGCACACCCAGAACAAACTGGAAATCTGCAGCCTTTGTAGCAGGTCCTCAACACCTTGCTGCTGAAAGAATGAATATGTAACAGGACCCTAGGAGGAGGCCTCACAGAACACTCTGCCAGCCTCTGAGTGATGTCATCTGAGGCACTGATGAGCTGTATTAAAAATAATGGATGGAAGGCAAATTGCCCCTATGAAGATCTGGATGGATTCTTGGCCCAGAGTTGTGCTGGTAACCGCAGAAAACCACTCTCTTCCCTTCACCATCCCCTTTGCAGGTGCTCTGACCTTGGGGCATAGATGGCAGTAGCCAACACAAGCAGCTTTGGCACGTTGTAGTGGTGGTGAGGCTGGGCGAAGGAGGCTTAAGCAAGGCAGCGGGAGGAACGCATCAGGGATTGACAAAGCGCACGTGTGACTGACAAGAACTAGATGAGGCTGACGGGGAAGCACCTTGGCCAAGAGAAAAAGCCAGCATTCCACAGGCAGAGATGGGCCAGGTCGTCTAAAGAAATGTACTGGTAACTTTGGGAGGAGAAGAAGCAAATAATAAACAGTACCTAGCTCTACAAATACGAGTTGAAACTACCAAGGGACAGTTTTTACATAAACACAGACACAGTACCAGAGGGTCACTGCTTATGGTCAGTCACACATATGTGACATCCTGTCAGCACTGCTTTATTCGTCAGACGCCGGTGCCTAAGGGAAGCCTACCTGTGGGGCTCGACCCACCCTTGACAGTCACTGCCACTCACTGGACTCACGATTCACACATCTAGGAAGAAATAATTAGTCACTATAGGCTGGCTATGTATTTTTAAACATTAAGTGACCATAAGCAACACAGGCATCATTTCTAGTACAAAAAGTGTGTGTTTATACAGTGTGTGTGTGTGTGTGTGTGTGTGTGTGTGTGTGTGTTTCCTCTCGTGAGGCTCTTACAGAACAGGTAAAAAGGCCTAAGTCAGCAGTATGATTTCAAGGTTTCCTGCTTTCTATCTTAATGAGTCTAAAGCCAGAAGCTGAAATATTTATGGAGTGCCTGGGAGGGGGTCTTGGGAGCCACTATTTCAGCCTAGTCAATCTTTCTCAACCCTGGCTGCACAGAAGAGTCATCTGGGGCAACTTGGAAAATAACCAGTGCTAGAGCTCCACCCTAGACCAATTAAATCAGGACCTCAGGGCGTCAGGCCCCAGCGTTGGTATGTTTTAAAAGGCTCCCTGAGATGATTCTAATGTTCAGGTAGCATTGAGAATACAGCCCAGAAAATCCTTTACTAGTGATTAGCCTATGGTTATTCTAATACTCTAAATAAGTTAGAGCTTAAATTTCAGGGAGAGTTCCTCCCCCCCACCCAGCTCCAGCACTGAGGAGGAATCCACCGCTCATGGGGTGACAACTCTTCCTGCAGCTGCTTTACGGGGCACGAAGCCTCGAGCAAGGTCTCCAGGAGGGAGCTCTGCTCAGGACACGGGGTTAGCCTGCAGACGCTGAGCACTGGCGGGCTATCTGAAAATATGCTCCAAATGCCACATCTGATGAAGGTTAGCAGAAGCCAAATGAGGCAGACCCAGGCAGGAATCTAAGTATTGCTGTTTTTTTTCCTTAGTCAAAATTATTCTTATTCTCTTGAAATGTTATCTTATATCTGCAGCAACTACTTGAGAACGTCCTCTTCAATAACTCACCCTCCTGTGTCATTTCTGGCGTTTTTTGATTATTTAATATAGCAAATTTTAAACTATATACAACTACTCATATTTTCATCTATCTGGAAAAATATTATACCTTTTACACATTCAACTAAAGAGTCATTAATAAGGTAACATGTCAAGCACCATATTTTTGCAACTAGAAAGAAATTTACCGTATTAGTCAATGGAAGATATAATTTCTAAAAGCACCTCGGCATCAGCTTACAGTTAGATGTCTAGAAGAATATGTACAGTTTATTACACTGGAGATCCACGAAATAACACTGAAGAAGACCTTGCATGTGTGTTAAAAATCAAGGGCCCAATGAAAGACCTGAGAAGCATTTACGTGAGTGAGGACATCCCTGCTCACTTAGTCTGAGCCATTTGTAAAAAGATTCGTGCCCTTCTCCGCCTCCAGCAAACGAGAGCTCATGCGGAAAGCTGTACTTGCACAGCCTAGTGCTCATTCTCCAAGTGTAATTTTTAAACCGTCCACTTAGATCCCTAAAAGCACTGCTTGGTTTTCCATTTTCCTCTCCAGTAATTCTTTTAAACTCTCATCTCTGTGCTTGAAGTACAAGTAATCAGAAAAGGAGGGGCCCCGCCGAGCGCTCTGCAGGGCCCGGAGGAGGCCGGGACACTCGTCTCTGCGGGCAAACTCTCTCTCCCGGACGCCCTCGGGCCCGGGGCTGGCCCGGCTCTTCGGCTGGAGGTCCCCTTGCGGCGCGTCCTCCCCCGCCTGCGCCTCCGCCCTGGGGCCCGGGTCGGCCTTGGCGGACAGGTCCTGCGGCGCGCAGAGCGGGGGGCTGCGAGGGCCGAGGCCCGGGCTGTCCCGCCCCGCCTCGCAGCAGTTGTCGTCGTCGTCCTCCTCGTGGCAGGAGCTGCCCCTGGCGCTCTCCACATCCGGCTGGAAGGCTGGCCCCTTGGCCCGACGCCTCTGGGACAGGTCGAAGGGTTCCTCCTGCTGCAGGCTCCTCAGGCCCCCCGCCGTCTGCGCCCCGGCAACTCTCCCCCTTCCAAAACCTGCCGGAGCAAAGGCACGTTCAGGCCCCGGGAAACGTTCAGGTCGCTGGGCGGAACCCAGGGCCGGTTAGTGTAGCTTGCTTTTGCATTTGAAAAGCAGAGAAATCCCCAGGAAGGCTGTAGAGAGATGGGCCCTGTCACAGATGGAGTCTACATCGGTATGACTCCTTCCAGGGGAATTTGGCAACAAGCAAGAAAAGCTTTAAAAATAAGCACACCTTTGACTCAGCAGTTACACTACTGAGAATTTAAACTATGAGAACAGTCTGGCAGGTGCACAAGATGTATATGTAAGGATGCTCATCACCACGCTTCTAATAGTGAGACTGTGAAAACAATTATCAATTTAACGATAGAGGTTTGTTTAAATAAATAATAGTACCTCCATACAATGAAGGTATGACGTGTGTAGAAGGTACTTCTATGTGTAGAAGATGCAGAGACCTATTACTGATCATAAAAGGTATTCTCTATATCCTTTAAGTAAAAGAAATATATATTTATCATATATATTATTTATCATATATATTAATAGTGTAGATTCTATTTTATATATCAAAAACTATCTGGAAGGACATATGCCAAAATCTCAAAAATGATTAACTATGAGGTGATTTTTACATTTTCCTTTTCACTTCAAATATATTTCCTTTTATTTTAACAGTGAGCACACATTTTACCATAAGAAAAAAAATAAAACAATAATAGAGATATTTTCAACTTGAAAAAAAACCCAGATATTCCATTTGGGACCAAGGGGGCCACCCCATAACTGGGCCCCCTGAGCACAGACAGAGTAGGTAGGGAGGGTGCAGGAAGGTCCTCTGAGGAGCTCAAAAGCCCTTGTGTCCCACCACAAGGGTCCTTGCTGTTGGGCACAGTGATGTAAGAGGGTCTCATTTTTAGTTTCAGTTTGAAGGCCCTTGTAGGGATGGACTTTTCAGCAGCCAACAGGCATGTGGTAGCGCTCCACCTGATTTGATCTTGGAGGTGTCTGCCCGTGGCAAGCCAGCAGCCAGGCCCTGAGGACCAGGCGGGGAGGACTGAAGAGAGGGATGGGAGGGAGGGGGCTGGGGTGCGGCCAGACCCTGCTGCACAGGGGGAAGCAGGCTTCTGGGGCGGGGATGCACAAAGGAAGCCGAGGTCCAATGCTGCCTGCTTTATGGTGTGGTCAGGCGATGAAGCTGTCTGTAGCTTTAATCTTGTCAGGGGCACAGGGAGGATCTTTTTAATCTGGGTCTTGATTTTTGAGCCATTTCAAAACCTAGAGTGAAGAAATGCTAACACCTTTTGTAGTTGAAAACATTAAAATTGTTGAAAGTCTGTTAAAAACTTTCAAAGCAACTCTCTGATATATGGTGATGCTCTTGATTTGTCCAGAAGAATGACAGTCTTTAGTTGCCTGTTAGGATATGAGTATCTGTATGGGGTACGTCCTGGTGACCAAGTCAGGCTTTCAGACGGAGGACTGTCTCCTCATCACCTCCTATGTCTCTAGCCCTGGTGACTGAGCATACTTCACCTATTCTGGAAGAATCCAGGCCTAGCTTGGGAAGTAGCTCAGGCAAGCAGAGATGCAAAGAATGATTCAGAAAAAGAACATTCTCAGGGAAATAAAGTGCTTTTGTTTTTTAACCAGAATTTTTTTCAGGGCTTTTGTACAAACTCCAGGCCTTGTTTTATGATGATCACAGTTTCCTCTCAACCAGGAGTCACCGTAAACTCAGTGGGTGTTTGAGAAATCTGAAAGCTACCATCATTTTGTTTCACGCTGGGTGTGCACACGTGCATCCTATTCATGAATACGGGTGCCTAGTTGACCACCTCTTTTGTAAAGGGGTAGGAGAAGCAGCAAACGTGAACACCCCCCCCCCATGTTTTTACTCAGTGCAGTAAGCACTGGCTTGAGCCAGAAATTCTTGAGTTAGAATCTCAGTTCTGCCTTCAGACTTGCTGTTTGACCTTGAGCAGTTTATGTAACACCTCTTGGCCTTGGTCTCCATTTACATAAAATGAGAATTACACAGTCTACTTTGTGGAATATTGGGGACGAGCAATAAAATCTAAGTGCGTCACCCTGTGCTTGGATCATATGTGAATCAGAACATATCGGCCAGTTAGCATGATATTGTAAGTTACGTATATGTGTGTCTTCTCTCCCCACACACAGGCCTCCCAGAGGGCGAATGAAGGTGGTCTCATTCCCCTCGTATCTGCCATGGCATACAGCACACTGCACTGGACAGAAAGCATTTACTGCCCATTTATTGAAGGACAACCTACTGAACCCAGTACGTGTGGAACATAAACTCCTCACTGCTAAGGAAGGGACCAAGAAGATGAAGGAGGCAGAAACTTTCATCAGTTCAGTTAGGGCTCAGCTAGGGAGACTCACTACTCTGCCTATGGGCCAATCAGCCCTACCAAGCAGGAAAACTGTCCTTGCGAGTTTCTGGTTGTGAACAGATAGACGAGACCTAGCCTGCTACAGACACACTTCTGCTGACAGCGGAACTAGCAGACCTGCCCCTTAACGGCAGTGCGATAGAGAGGATACAATAAGGCTTTAGAGTCAGAAAGGTCTGTGTTCAAATTCTCGGTCTGCTACTTTTCAGTTGAGCAAGTTAATGTTTCAAAGCCTCATAACAGAAGTTCCTCCACCCTGGAGTTACTATAAAGATTCACAGAGACCAAGCACCTGCTGCAGGGTCTGGAACAAAGAACTAATAGTGGTACCGAGTGGCATCACTATGATATTCTAATCTACCTCCTAAAATTCACTTTTACTTACTACCTTCAGATACCAGCTTTACGTGTGTTACAGCAACACTGACAACCTGCTCCCGCTACTCTGCTGTGGTCTTGAGAATTATGCTCCCTTTTATGACGGTAAGAATAACCCCCCAAAGTAAAGCTCCCTAAAGACAAGTTCAGCTCCCATTTGTTCCTCACTGGCCTGGAAGGGTGATTACCTTGAGAGTGGAGGCCCCGCTCCATGACCCCATGCTTCACTTTCATGTGGCGTGTCAGGTTCCCCTTCAGGGTGAACTTGCTGGGGCAGTAGAGGCACTTGAAGGGTTTGCTGTCAGAGTGCAGGTGCATGTGGCCCATTAGGTTGTGCATCCGGTTGAATTCCTTCCCACACAGCTGCGAAGACAGTGATGAAGAGGACACAGGTTACTCAAAGGCGGGGACCCTGCCCAGGCGACCACACCCAGGCCTGTGTGAGGACGGATGTGTCGCTACTTTGTCCGGATCTTAGCATTTTTAAGTTGCTTCCAAAGAAACTGTCCCCATGGAAGTCAAGGAGGGGCTGGATCGAGCCCAGGCTCAGAGGTAGCACAGGTAGGGTTGGATTCACGAGATTTTACTCCTGTTGTATTGGGATTTTTAAACTCAAGGTAAAAATTGCAAAGCTATTAAAGCTTCTTTTGAACGCAACCTTTTGGAAAGGAGAAAAGCTGCTCTGAAAGCAATTGCTCAAAGTGTGCTTCGCTTGAATGATGAGGATACGATGACTTGTTTAATATTTATGGAGTGTTTACAATATGGAAGGCACTGTCCCAAGTCTGCCATGGAATATCTCATTTAACCCACATCAGTCCTATGAGATGGGTGCTGTTCTCATCCCTATTTTACAGATGGACAAACTGAGGGATTAAGAGTAAAGACTGGCCAAGGCTCACAGCTGGAGCTGGGATAACAAACTCAGGTCCTCGGACACCAGAGGCCACACCGTCAATCACCACATCATACTGTGTCCCCCCAGTATAACTCTTCTGTTAGATTATATCAGGCAATGCTTTTCTAATTTTTAAATTTGCTAACTTTGGGGATGGATTTCAGAGTTAAAAGGAAGGAGTGTGTCTTTTCTCTGGGTAGAGATCTGAAGTACTGAAAATATCATCCTAGGTATACAAAAAGCAAACATATTTTATTCACTTTTTAAAAATTTCTATTTCCATCAAATTGCAAATACATGATGGACCACAGCAGTTCTCCAGCTCCTTTGGGAAGAACAGAACTGCCTTTTCAAAGGCAATGTGTGCAGATGCAGATGGTGTAAGACAGAAGCAGTTGCTCTGGGGTGCTTTCCTTGCTTTTCTTGTCCCCAAGCTTCAGCACAGCAGGGTGTGGAAGCTCCAGCCCTTCCTTGACTGTGATGTGAGGAATGCAAAGAAGGATTCTGTGTCTGTGCTGGGACCAGAGCATTAAGGGAGGAACATTCTCCTTCCCTTTTCCCTTCCCACCCTCAGAGGCTCATGTCGTGAGGGTAGTGATATGAGGCAAGAGGTGCCCAGAGAGAGGATGAGGGGTACGGCATCCTCCGAAGCTGACACCCGTCTTCCTTTCTCACCGAGAGATGTTTTCAGGGCCATTGTGGAGGTTCTGGGGTGAACTTTTATTAATGAAGACAGTGTTTTCTTCAGGTGGCTATGGAGGTGAGAGCTGAGCTGGCCTTGGAAGAATGGGTACACCTAACAACTGTGACCTTGGGAGATTAGCCTAAAGGAATGCGGGGCAGGAAGAGGAAGCCATCCTGGGATTACAGATTTGTCACAGATAATCCATGCATGAATAATAAACGGCTGGTTCTGTGTTTTTAAATGATTCCTATTTGGGGGTGTTACGTATTTTCCCTTTTTACTTCCTTACTAGCGAGAATGAACTCAGCATACTGGTACCCCACACTCAGTATTCAGAGCACCCCTCACCACATTCATTTGGAAAAGGTGACCCAAGAGGGGAAAAGCTGAGAGAGTGGGTCTAATTTAGGGGAAAGTATGGATACCGGCTTTCTCTTTATTCTCAACCGGGACAATTTATAAAGATATATCAGCCTGTGGCTGTTTTGCCCATGTGTGAGAGTTCTGGTAGAGTTCTCTTTATTAGCTTAGTTTATCCAGTTCTCCATCCTGGCTAAGAAAAAAAAAAAAAAATTGAACCTAGAGCTTCTACATTAGGTATTTCCAGTCATGGGTCATTCTAGAACAGATATATCTCATTTGGTTCATGGGACAGTTCTGATTGTTTGGGGCAATGCTGCTGCTGGACTTGCTGAGCTGAACTGTCCTTCAGACCGCAGCATCTCTGAAGGCTCTGCCTGCCTTTTGGTTATAATCCCTGCCTAGCACCAGGCTTGACCCATGATAGTTCCTTAGTAAGCCTCTGTTGAGTGAGTGAAGGGGTGAGGCACATCGTAGCAGAAGATCTGAAAACAGCAAAAGCCATGGGTAGTTAAGCACAAGACATGTAGGTGGAGGGGAGATAGAGATTGGAAGGCCACTGCAGTAGTCCAAGCCTGGATGGGTCTCATGGTCCTATAGGCCAGACGGAGAGAACTGAAGGAAGAAATGGGTTCCTCTTTCCTTCAATGACTTCCATGGAGGGTGATACTCCACTTTTAGTTATCATCTGTGGTTGCTGAGGTATTAGAAGCTGGATTGGTCTGAATGGGTTTTATAAAGGAGATGAAATTTTAGCCTAACCTTGAAGAATATGTGGAGTGCCTTTTGATTTTGTTTTGACACAAGAATAAAGTCTCCTCATTAAATATGTTCAGACACTTCAATCAACCTTAAACTACAGGCACAGTAACTATTACTATTGTGGTAATGATCCACTGCTTGTTGCTGCTGCAACTGCTGTAACTCTGGGGTTGGAGCAGATCCTGTAATTCACCTGCCTGAGGTCGCAGCTCCCTTCCCCCGTCACCCTACCTCCACCCAACACACGTGTGCACACATGAAGAGGGCTACTGCTGGGTATTTTCCAGATTCTTCTGCAGCCTCAGAAAAGCAACCTTTTATGATCATCATAGCTGAGTGTGTGTTTTCTACTCTAATGCTTTTCTGGATCAATTCATTCAGTACTGAACTTCCTGGGACATTTTAGTGGTATATGGGGACATTAGGATGTTTTATCATTTTAATAAATGATATTGTCTCCTGAAATCAAGGCCTACAGCCTCAGGGAAGAAGATGCACTGTGGAACGTAGCTGGTCAGCTATATTATCTGATGTGTGATTGGTAAAGAAGACTAATTTTGTTGCTGTGGATAAAATTTAATTTTTATATACCAGAGTTACCCTTCATGGTTTATGATAGCCTACTGATAGCCAATGGAGAGCTTTCCCAGGGCTAAGCAATAATGTGTCAACTCTGAAAGATGTTTAGGGCACTAAAAGGTGTCCCAGGTAGTATTCAGAAACATAAGAACTATCTTCCTCTTCTCTGAGGCCAACCCCAGTATCAAGCACAGGGCTACACACGTAGTAACACTTAATGAATATCTAAGTATACGGTTAGGAAATAAACAACCAAGTCAGGAAAAATATCACGTCCTTACGCAAAAATTCCACAAAGCAGCCATCGCCAACTCTCTCTTGCACCCCCTTTAAAGCTATACACATTAGTTTGCAAACCAAAATCCTCAGTGGCAGGAGGACAGAAACAATTAACTCAGGACCTGAAGTACTTGGACACCACTCACATCTCAGCGGTTGGGACCCTTAGCTTCTTCCTCTCAGCCTCTGACCCTTCCACAAAGCCCTTCGGTCCTTATCCAGAACACCTGGCCTCTTCATCCTTCTCAGAGGATTGTCCTCACATAACTATACACAAATGAATGGATATATTTTGTGTCTGTGAAATTTGGAGAGGTCTCTCAGTCACCACGAGTGAAGAGGGGCCACAGAAGGAGGATTGGGGCAATTAAAGATGGCACCCTCAGGTGGGGTTTGAGTGTGAGTGAGCTCTAAGCAGAATCCTTGTAGGAGAGGAGAGGAGTAGACAGGAAGGAAGAAAAGTTGGGAGGGAGCATCAAAACTCTAGTTTCTTCTCCTGGGAAAAGCAGTCATCTACAAGGCCCACTTTCATCATGAGACATGAGGCTAAGAGCTTGCCCAAGTCAAGACTTGCTGAATCACCTGCTGCCAAGTCTGTGGAGATGAAAGGCACAGTATTGGTACAGGAAGCTGCTGCAGTGATAAGGAGTCAGATGTCATCTTGCAGGTGGTCATCTCAACCAGTCCAGCCCTTTTGAACTCTCAGTTGCTCTAATGAGCAGTATTAGTGTGCTTCTGACATTAAGTATCAGTTTTTCCACCAATACCCACTTTTATACCTACTTTTAAAGAGAGAGGTGGAAGTCTGTTGCTTACTTCCCTGGTGGCACAGTGGTTAAGAATATGCCTGCCAATGCAGGGGACACGGGATGGACCCCTGGTCCGGGAAGATCCCACATGCCGCGGAGCAACTAAGCCCATGTGCCACAACTACTGAGCCTGTACTCTAGAGCCTGCAAGCCACAACTACTGAGCCTGGAAGCCACAACTACTGAGCCTGTGCGCCACAACTACTGAAGCCCCTGCGCCTAGAGCCTGTGCTCCGCAACAAGAGAAGCCACCGCGATGAGAAACCCACACACCACAACGAAGAGTAGCCCCTGCTCGCCGCAACTAGAGAAAGCCCACACACAGCAACAAAGACCCAATGCAGCCCAAAATAAATAAATAAATATATATAGAGAGACGGACCTCAAGATGTAATAGGAAATGGGAACAAATGTTTTGAACTGTCCTTTAAAAATGGGTTGCATGGATCACTGGGCTTTGAGATGGCAGAACAGAGAGGCAGTGGTGAAACCCCAGAGGGATACAGAACTTGCTCCACTTTCTCTTCTGTAAAATGTCGATGATAATCTTAGTTTCCCATGAAGGCTTTTTTCAAAAAAAATAAATTTATTTATTTTTGGCTGCATTGGGTCTTCGTTGCTGCACACGGGCTTCCTCTAGTTTCAGTGAGAGGGGGCTACTCTTCATTGCGGTGCGCGGGCTTCTCACTGCAGTGGCTTCTCTTGTTGTGGAGCACGGGCTCTAGGCATGCGGGCTTCAGTAGTTGTGGCTCGTGGGCTCTAGAGCGCATGCTCAGTAGTTGTGGCACATGGGCTTAGTTACACCGCGGCATGTGGGATCTTCCTGGACCAGGGCTCGAACCCGTGTCCCCTGCATTGGCAGACGGATTCTTAATGACTGAGCCACCAGGGAAGCCCCTCCTATGAAGGTTTTTGATTCAGGTAAAGAGATTGGCAAATAGTAAGAGCTCAATAAATATTAGCTCTTAGACTATCATTATCATGTACATTTTACATTCTAGAAATGGTAAGTTCTTTGTGGATAAGGGTACTGTCTTTTTAAACCAAATTATGTGGAAGGAATATTGAGGAAGGATCTCAATATTAAGGTATTGAGTAAATACCTGCCAGGTTACTTGAGGCGTAAGAGAAATGTAAGCAGGTGTGGCTGAGGCAGCTCTGGGAATGCGGATGGAAAGAGAAGATTCATCCTAGATTGCAGGCTTTGGGGAGCCTATTATCTGGCTCTCTGATCCTCCGTCAGCCCTTTAAACAGCTGGCAGAGGCCCTGTCCCCTTATCTTCATAGAAGCTCCTAATTCTGGCCTCCTGACGCCCCTTCCCTCCCGGGTCCAGGCAACTTCCTATGAGTCCCAGAGACAGCGCTGACAGCCAGAGTCACAGAGAAGTCGCTGTGCACAGAGGCAGAGTGATGGCAGTGGGCAACCACTGGGCTGGGGCCAGAGGCCCACAAAGCCAAAAAGAGGCACACTACTGAGACTGCGATGCACCAGGAAGCCTGTGTTTCCCTATTCTGAGAGGAAAGGTCAAAGAGCTGCAGCCTGCAGCCTCGGAGAATGGCCTCCGCTAAACTGCCCTTCCCTTACATCCTTCTCTCTCTCTCTCTCTTTTAATAAGAAGGGTGTTCCTTTCCTCAAAGGGAGAGAGAGGGAGGGAGGGAGAGAGAGACTGTAAACTGTCCAAAAGGACCGTGAGAAAACAGGAAGCTTTGAAAAGTACAAGAGAAAGCAAGATGAAATCTATTTGCAGGCGGGCCCCTGGGGACATGCGGGGCATTGTTAAGCAGGCAGTTCATACAGCTATATCCTTCCTTCTGCTGAGGAGGGCTTTGCTGCCAAAAGGCTGCTATCTGGTCACTGCCTTAACCCCCTCGATGCCAGCCTGAGAACCCTGATCCCAAGCACTGGGCCCCCGCAAGTCCCCACTGGGTTTCTCCCCGATGGAGCATCCAAGAGCTGGAGGGGGAGATGGAGCCAGTTTGGCGGAGGCGGCGGGGACCCTTTTCAGGGAGACCTCATCCTTTTCCATGTGTTCTTGCCTCAGCCTTCAGCCCTCTGCTTTGGGCCAGGCTGCAGATGACCTGGTGATTCATAACATCGGCAGCTCCCGGCTTCACCCATCTCAAAGGAGAATTTGTCCCGGAAATTCTGGATGACTGCTTTTCCTGGACAGGTTTCCCAAAGACAGCAGCTGGTTCTTTGCTATTATGGAGTGTGGCTGCTACGAGGAGAGCATCCAAGTCAACCCCTGCGTGCTTGCGCAGAATCTGGGAAGCGTATTTCTGAAACGTGGCTTAAGTCTACAGGCGCAGGTCTCTGGAGAAACTCCAGCTGGCTCCAAGAAGCAAGGAGTCCAGAAGTCGAGCCAATAGCAAAAGAACCCAGAAGGGCAGTAATTTTTTTATAAGAAGAAAAAAAAACCAGAAACCTTTCCTCCTCGAATTTTCCATCCTATTGTTAATGCCTAATCCCGCAGTAAACGAATGTTTCTGTTTGCTGTGGACAGCTGTTTCCACTGAGCCAGGGCCAGAGAGAACCAGTTCATGTGGCCACAGCGGGAGGGATTTATGTTAGGAAGAATTTTTAGTGGTGAGAATCCCAGGAAATTAGAATCTGTTACTTAAAGAGTCTCCCTTTTTTTTTGGCAAGTTTTGGGGTACAGGAGATGGAGCCAACTCTTGGAATATGGCTGGAGCAAGGTCTGCCTCTTTTTTCCAGCCGTGTCAGTACCATACATGGAATAACCCTTCCCCGTTACCGCAACAGAGCTCGGGTGTAGTTGTCTGGGCCCGTTCTCCAGCATCACCGTGTAGCCAGCCATCCACTCTTCTCTGAGGGCTGTGAACTGCATGGTGATGGGCAAATGGCCCTCTGTTCCTCTCCCAACTCTCAGACTCCAGCAACCCCTACCCAGGGCCAGATTTCCAAGAATACAGCACAACGTGAGTAAGAAGCAAGGTCCCCAGGACACCATCTGGAGATGGCCTATCCCACAGTGGGATCTGGAGCTAGTTTATAAATACACAGGGCCCCATTACATAATCTGCAAATTCAGACATGCTCTGAAATTCCTTTGAAATGAAGAAGGGCGATGGTATGAAGAGGACACCAAGCAGGTGGCACTGTGCAGGGAGACGGGGACGAAGAGAGGAAGAACCTGGCAGGATGTTCTGGCACTCGCCAGGGGACAGAGGCTCTTGATCGAGGTGACTGACACCTGTTCTTATTTCAGGAATGTCTAAGAATGGAGAAGGGCCACCTAAGTTTGACAAACATACACTTTAACATCCAGTTCTTTTTGTTCAAATGATACATACGGCCTTCTAGGCAGCCTCCGACCTCCCGTGGTCTCCTGAGAGAACCTGCTCATCAGGAAGAAGTGACCTGTGCAGATGACCAGTCCACTTCCTGTGCCAGGCCCAACTCCCACTGGAGAGTTAAACTGTATTCTATCACAGCTGGCATTTCCTGCTACAAGCTCCTCTCTTATGGGGTTTCGTGGTGTGACCAGATATCTGGAGGCTTATCCACCCTCAAGGAGATGTCAGATTGAGTTTCTGAACTGTATAGTTGACCAGCAGACACCCTTTGAACCATGTGTGGTGCACTATCATTGGGGTGAAGGGAAGCCTGGCATCATTGGGCCCATCATGTCCCATCATGTCCCGTCTCTATGCACTGGTACCAGAGAGAACACTCTAAATCCTCAAGGACCACTTGGTCCAAGATCCTCCAGGCCCCTCTGAGGCCCTTGAGGTAGAGAAACAGAACTGCTTCTGTGCCCCCAAATCACACACAGCTGGCAAGTCCTTTTCCTGCATTGGCTCTGCCCTGACGTATCCCTCTGTTTCAGGGATGTTTTCTGCCTGGTTTAACCACTACTGCTGGCCCTGAATTGGTGAGGTGGAGGAGGGAGCTGGCTGGTCTGGATGGACGTGGATTTTGGGGGGACTACGAACTATGCAATGGCTCCTGAGTATGTTAACGACTTTATGTGCCCCACCACCAGCTCATAAAAATACAGTCCATGCTCGAAGCCCAAGAGTAAACTCAACACAAGGAATGAAGAGGGGCGATGAGCCGCTGATAGCACCTCTACTGTAGGAGACAGTAAATCCCTGGCAGGCGGGAACAGCTCTGTAAAAAGTGAAGCGTTCAAGGGACTCAGCGAGGCGAAAGGGAGACCAAAGCCGTGTCTAAAGGGAGACAGAAGAGCTGGTCTTTAGAGTCCACAGGGTCCCGCAGTCAGGCCTGGCTTGACGGGTATGTGGCCTATGTGGTCACACGAGGCCCTGAACTCAGAAGTGTCCTGGGTTTGGTGTTTACGCTCTGCTTTCATCATCTTGAAATTCTGCATAGCATCTGAACAAGGGGGCCCCGTGGTCATTTTCCACCAGGCCCTGCGAAGTACGTACACCATCCTGCAGGCAGCTTCCTCCCCCTTCAGCTCAGATCACTCAAGATGGACATAAATTGACTTTCAAACCACTGGGAACTTGAAGGAAAGGAGGGGAAACACAAGTGGGTGGCAGGAAAAGGGCTGGAGGGAGACCCCTCCCTCCCCCACCTCCGGAGAATGCCCACACAGGTCTAGGGAAGCTCTGGCTCCTGACCCCTCTCACCCCGTCCAGGAGTGGCCAGCACAGGAAAGAAGTCAGCTTCACAGGGGGTTCCTTCAAGTGGGGGCACATGCTGCTGAGGGATTAAGGCAGGAACAGCCCCTGGAAGCAGGGAACCCTACTCCAGGAACAGGCATTGACAAAGAATATCATTGGGACCCCATCAGACACGCAGGACAGAGAGAAGGCAAATCCATGTCAAACAGAACGGCTCTAACGATATCTGAACGTGGCGATTTCCCTCTGCTTCCCCCTCAGCCCTCTCCTGTGACTGAGGTGTCACTTGCCAGTACCTTCCTTGAATTAAACTGCCCAATCCTGAGCAAGATTCCTTCTCATCTTAGAAGTGGAGGAGAGAAACAATGGGGGGAGGGGAGCCAGCCTGGGAAGCCTGAGCATTTCTGCGGCGTACCTGTCAGCACCTTGGGCTTTACACGTCTCCAGCTCACACTTTACCTTAGCGCATGAAATAAAAGCCCCACCAAGTTAACGTGACACAGAGATTGTAACGAAGATGCTCCATCATATTCAGGAATAAACGAGAAGCACCTCAGCTGACCTTGCACACAGTTGTTCCTCTGCCCACGCAAGCATCTCTGAGGCCACCTGAGGGGCTAGCCTTGGAATCTCTTCCATCCCCTCCGGGAGACCTGCCTTCAAATTACAGTGCTCAGTCCAAGTGTGCGGAGGGCAGGAGCGGGGTGGCAGGGGGGAGTGGGAAGGGAAGGGGACAGGGCTGGAAGCTTCTCTGACTCCTCTCTGTGTTCTACTCACTGGCTTGTAAGGGGAAGAGGGCGACACCTGACTGCTGCTTTCTAGAGCACCAGCTCTCACACCGCCTTCATCCTTTAACGACCTCATTCCTCAAATGGGCCTTCCACCCTCAGCGCTCCCTGCACTGGCTGTCTCCACGCCCTGTGCATCGATTCCACAGCGAGACACACAGGGCAGCTCCTAGGGCTCAGCTGAGCACAGCTGCGGTGGAGAGAGGCACAGAGCAGCAGACAGGCCTGGGCTTGGCCGCAGACCTCTCTGAGCCGCAGAGGTCCCTCTGATGAGACTGAGTAGAAGGTTCCCTGGAGATTCTTCCTGCGCACCTGCACAGCCCTCTGAGCCCTCCCTCTCCATGCTCCTCCCGGGCAGCCGCCCACCTTGCATTTGAAGGGCTTCACATCCGAGTGGACGATCATGTGCGCCTTGAGGGTCTGTTTCTGCACGAAACTCTTGTAGCACAGGTGACACTGGTAGGCGCGGATGTTGGTGTGGATTAGCACGTGTCTCTTCATGTTGGCCAGCAGAGTGAACTCCCGCCCGCAGATCCCGCATTTGTGCTCCTTCACGCCCTGGGAGGGGTCAAGACGCAAAAGAACCGTGGTTAGCAGGTAGCAGACTTTCATCAGGACAGTAGTCTTTGCTTTTCTCTCTGCCACATAAATCCACGAAGGATTTGGTGAAAGATGTTGAGTTCCAAATGGTGTGCCTGTAGCCTTGTTAAACCACTATTTTCTTGAAAAGTGTTGATTACGTAATCCTTTTTTTCTTCTAAAAACCATAAACTAGCCAGACTGCTACAGGAAAAGAAAGCTACTGGTTTTGTTGTTCCTGCTTGCTGCTGGGGTTAATTCTACGGTAACAGTTCTCAGGGATTAATAAGACTTTGGTAAGAGCACCGTGGAATGAATGGTATGTGAAATGAGTCTAATCCGGCTTTCATGATCATGAAAAAACAAAACCCCCTAAACTGATAATATCATTTCCCATATGAAAACCAATGTCCTCTTGAGTCCTCATTAATGGATTTGAAAATCCAAGAAGAACAACTCACATCCACACTTCAAAAAATTACAACTCGATAATCGCCTCTTGAGATGGTCCCCTGGGCTCCCACGGGCCACAGTGGCCTCTGTGATTTGGCTACGGAGCCTCCAAGCCGGCTTCTGATAGAGCAATTCGGCAGAGGAAAGCTTTCTGAATTAGAAAAGGGGAAAGAAGAAGATTTTCTAGTTCCCTTGCTGTTTGTGAAGTGTTTTAGTACTTAAGCATCAATGCCCTCAACTGAAAGCACTTCTGGGGACTCTCGGCGTGAGGAGAGTATTGCCTAATCCTGACTAACCAGTGCTTGTCTGAAACGGCCGTTGCAAGAAATCTTGACCCAGAATGACTTTTGGAAGGACCCAGAACCATGGTATTAAAACTAGGTTATTACAGGTGTAGAACAAGTCATTTAGCTAACAACTGTATCTTATAAAACCCATATGGCCTGATAGTCATAGTGACCTAAGGCAGGAGGGGCTCCAAGGTTCCCTCTGCCTATATTTTCATTTCTTTAATTTGGGACATGGTAAGAGAGTACCACTCCTCAGTTTAGGTGAGCCCATGGCACTAAAGGGTGAGTTTGGGTCTCTGTCCAGCTGCTTACTGGCTGCATAACCTTAGATGAGTCCCGCAGCCTTTCCTGGCGAAGGCTTCCTCATCTCAAGTTGAAGTGCTGGGACATGAGAACCCGGGGGCTCTTTCTAACTGGAATACTGTCTAGTCTAGATGATTGCAGATGAGTATGGATTTATGCTAATGAAGAGATCTAAATTTTAATGTCCTCCTAAGAAGATGAATTTTTAAAATGTGTTGCGTATTCAAACTGAGTTTAAAAGTATTAAATTAATAAAAACTATTTTCTTGATGGGTTTAAAATTTACTTCAGCATCTTTCTTCTCAAGATTGTCCCTATACTTGGTTATGATCTAGTTAGCACCTACTTATCACTGTTTTTGGAATTCTCTAAAGAGAATTCTGTGAACAAAGTAAAATTCACATGTGGGCTGGCCTAGACCTCAAGTAAATGAGAGACTGGACACAGCTTAGGGGACAAAGGAAGCTGCTGTGTCTTTAATAAGATCAATGAAATCTCAGAGAGGGGACCTGCGGAGCTGCTGGGTGAAGGGAAAGAGGGAGTAGTCTTGATAGTTGTGTTCAAGAGCTCAGGTGCTAGAGACAGAGATGCTGGGTGACTTCCCATGGCTTGGTGTCTTCATCTGCAAATCTGGAGTAACGATACCCATAGGTAGCTCTTACAGTTGTTGAAGAGGATTAAATGAGAAGTACAGTACCTGGCACTTAGCAAGTGCTCAGTAAATACTACCTCTCACTGTTTGCTGACTCTTTTAATTAAAATGCATTTTGCTTCCTAATTCAAACAAGACCTATTTCAGATACTAGGCTGTTTCCTCCATTTTGAGTTCATTTTCTACCATCTTACAGAATTTTTATGTGTTCTAAAATGCATTTCTGATTCCTCTTCCACACATGTAGGAGTCCCTGAAATGAGCACGTGGCCCTCCTGGTGGCTGACTCTCAGCTCAGGCTCCTTGTTGATGGCTCCTGCACTAGGCAGGCACCTCCTCTCTGGATGCATCTAAGGTGCCTTTTGCAGGGCAGCTGTTTGTGCAGAGCCCACAAGGCAGTCATGCATTTTGTCCATATTTGGTCCTAACCTATCAAATGAAACCCACAATGCCACAGCAGAAATATTATCTTGGCTGAGCAAAGTCCTCCCCTGACCTTTCAGAATGAAAGAATGTTTTAGAAACTCTGGCTTGCTAGAAGTTTCTTCTGCCAAGAAAACCATTTGAGGTCAAGGGTGTGAGAGTAGAGTTCAGTGGGGCAAACTTCCCCTCTTGGAAGCTCAAAGCAGACCCAAGTTAGCTTGGCTGGGTAAGATTTCAGGAACGCACCGGGGCCTTGTTTTAGTTCATCCAGAATGACTCCAGGGCTTTGTCTGCAA
Organism: Stenella coeruleoalba; assembly: GCF_951394435.1. Lineage (NCBI taxonomy): Eukaryota > Metazoa > Chordata > Mammalia > Artiodactyla > Delphinidae > Stenella > Stenella coeruleoalba. Next base: position 56,455,385 of record NC_137148.1, read on the forward strand.
ACTAGGCTGAACTTAGACATGCAGGCCTATATTTCTCCTTGAAGACCTGAGGCTGGGGAAGGTAAAACCAAACCCAACGGAGAAGAATGCTCTCTCATGCCTCCTATAATACAAGCCACAGAGCACTGCCACCAACTAGGCAGAAGCTCAATGGAGGAAGCACAGACCCGGCTGGACCCAGGCCAGGCTCTGCTCCCCTCAAAGCCACCTGCAAATGAAGCAGTTGAGGGAGAAAATAAAGCAAAAGGTAGCCACAACTTTAGCAGAAAAAGACCAAGAGAATGTTCTAGAGTTTTCTAGAAGGCTCCGATTCATGTATCCCAGGCACAAAGCTGGTCTTGGGTAGATAGGGACTGATGCACCCTCATGCTAGCGCCCCGGATGAAGTTTCCAGAAATAAAATTTTAGGGATTCTGGGAAGCGAATAAGCAACAGCCCAAGCACCAGCTGCTTCCTTCATCCTTCCGCACCCTCCTCTCCAAACTGCACTCTTTCTTTCTAGGACCGCCCGAGACTCCAGAAGTCGAGATGGGAAAGGGCTTGATGGCTAGTCTCCTCATTCTCCCCCATTTCAAGGTGAGGAAGAAGAACGTCTGGGCTCAGGTAAGGGACGCCTCCTGCCTAGGGTTACACGTGTCAGGGGTGGGAAGCAGCGTGGGTCTCCTGGGCCCTCGGCCCGGGACTCGCTCCCCTCCTCTGGGGCCCCGCAGTACCTTGTGCGTGAGGGAGTGCTGCTTGAGGTGGTGGGGCTGCACGAACTCCATGCCGCACTCGGAGCAGATGTAGGGCCGGATGTCCTTGTGCTTCATCATGTGGTTCTGCAGCTGACTCGGGTACTGAAAGGTCTTGTCGCATTCGGAGCAGCTGTACTGGATGGGGCCGCGGTGCGTGGTGAGGTGCCTCTTCAGCTGGGCCAGGGTGGGGAAGTCGAGGCCGCACTCCACGCAGATGTTCTCCCGCCCACTGGCGTGCTTGGCCTCGTGGGCCTTGAGCTCGCTGGGGTAGGCGAAGCCCCGGCCGCACACGCGGCAGTTGTGCGGCTTCACCTCGCTGTGCTGCATCATGTGGCGCTTCAGGTGGCTGGTCTGGGTGAAGGCCTTGTGGCACACCTGGCATTTGTGGGGCCGCGTGCCCTGGTGGGTCAGCATGTGCGTGTGCAGGTGGCTGAGCTGCTTGAAGAGCTTCCCGCAGCGGCTGCACGCGTGCGGCTTGATGCCGCTGTGGCCCAGGATGTGGGTCACGAGGTTGTACTTGGAGGTGTAGGACTTCTCGCAGGTGGGGCACTGCCAGCGCTTCTGCGCGCCGCCCACGTCCACGTAGTAGCTGTCGTCGATCTGCACGTTCACGTCCACCCTCTCCACCTTCTGCTTGGTCTCCTCGCTCTCCCGCGGCTCGGCTTTGCGGGGCAGCAGCGGCTCCGGGGGCCGCTTGGGCAGGAAGGTGTGCCGGCTGAAGGGGAAGGGCGAGGCCGAGGGCACGAAGAAGGGGAACACGAGGCCCGGGGGCACTTTGGGGTAATAGGGGTAGGGCGTGGGCAGGAACGGAGGGGGCGCGGCCCACGTGGCGCTGGGCTTCACGGGCTCCTGCTTGACGGCCTTGCCCCCCAGGTGCTCCAGGCTGCGGTAGAACTGAAAGCCCACGTTGCACAGGTCGATCATCCGCGAGTCGTACTTGGGCCGTGGCGGTGGCGGCGGTGGCGGCGGCGGCGGGAAAAGCAGGCGGAGTTCCGGGGGCCCGGGGTTCTTGCTCTCCTCCGGGTGCAGGGCAAGAGCCGCTTCTTCCGAGGGGTGGTTATAGGGCATCTTGGTGGGCATGCTCTTCCGTTTGCGAGACCCTCCTCCTTCAAAGACCCCCGGGAATCCGTCTAGGTCTCCCGGAGGAGGCTCATACCGGAACTGGGAAAATGGCCCCCGGAGAGCTTCCGGGAATGGGTGTCTTGGAGGAGCTCTTCCTCGGGAAACCACTGGCTGCAGGCCGTGGGGGAAGGAGGGGGCCCTCTTTGCACCCAAACTGAAATGCACACCCTCGTCTTTGACCATCTTCATTTCCTTCTGCATCCTTGGCAATTTTCCTTTAAAGAGAAAGAAACTTATCGTTAAAAAAAAAAAAAAATCCCTTTTTCCATAAAGAGTTGTGGCTAGATGTCGGTACTAATTTATGAAGAGTAATGTTTGTTTAATACCGCTCCCCATTTATCCGAAGGCTGTTTAAAATATCATATTTTCCCCCTTGCAAACCCGGTTACTAATATGGAAAGCACTGACCTCCTGGAGTGGGACCCTAGGGCTCCTGTGTAAATCACAGCCACAAAACCGTAGCTGGGGGCGGAGGAGGGGAGGTATGAGAGTGGGCTGGATTGGGAGGAAACCTGAGAACTCATCTGGCCATTGTCCCCATATGAGATGAGGGTACCAAGGCCCAGAGAGATGAAACAACATGCTTGAGTCCCACAGCCACTCAGGGCAGGAGTCAGAACTGGAACACATTCTTCTGCGACTTTGCAGCCTGAGATGGAATTGCATCTGCCAGATGGCGCTTTAAATGTCTTTTAGGGGCAGTTCTTCTCTAAGTGAATTGATTTCCACTGCCTCTCCCTGTCTAGGGGCCTTGGCTTCTGGAGGATGGGGATACTGAAGGCCACACAGGAGAAGGGACTTTACTGCTTAACTCAGATGTCAGGCTTTCTGAGTATCCACCCCCAGCAAAGTGTGCTGCTGGGATATATGGAGCAGATGAAATCAATGTGATTAAGAAAAGCATATAATCCAATGTTACAGAGTCATCCTGGCAATTCATGAATTCGAATCCTCCACCTGAAGCAACTTCAGGGAAAAAATTCCAAGATCGTGAGTCTCTAAAACTGCACTTGTGTCTCTTCCTTCACGTTGGTGTCATTCAGAATAAAGCTTGGCCTTTGGTGTTGGTGACTCCTGTGGTGCCTGTCATTTCCCTGCTGAACCAGTTACTGTGTCCTGGTGACAGCATCAGGTATGTCTAGGAGAGCCCGTAGGGCCAGAATCTAAACCAGGGGCCATGCTTCCTTTCACACGTCTCCTTGGCAGTTTTCTATCCTCCTCACTTGGATACAAGTGGAAAGAGCCAAGTGGCTGACTTCACATTTCCAGTGAAGCCCTTTCTACCTAGATCCTCTGAGCTTGAATGGGATTGGTCCCCTTTGCTCAGCAGAGGCTCCCACAGAACCAGTCAGCCTGGTCAGGTGTCAGGTCTGGCCTCAAGCCACTGAAGACAGGGCTGGGATAGGTTCTGGACTAACTCAGCTCTCTGGCCCCGGGAATGACTACATGCTGAGCAGTGCAGGGTGAGGGTTCCAGGGGTGAAAGGACCAGTGATTTTCTGTAGTCCCTCGTGAGGCAAATGCAGTTTTTACAAGTACCTGGATATTCCCAAATCACATGTGTGTCTTTATGAGAGGTTTGAGAACCACAGCACAATTAGAACAGAAAAGGGTCTTTTTATGTTGGATTACCAATTCATACACAGAAATCCAACAGAGGGAAAAAATATGTGCCCTTATTATATGAATATTTGGACATTCTTTAAAACTGTTACGTGAAAGTGTTAGAGAACTAAAGCATAATGTCAATTAGTCTTTGCTTTGTGTTTCTGTGAGTGGGAAGATAGCCCTGACTTGTCTTCTTTCTGTGGGTTTGGGGCTTAGTAATTAAGAGGGGGAGTTTGACTGTCCAGCCTGTGCCCCATCCTTTTTTTGCTTCTTCCTAAAATTCTTACTGATATGCTAGGTCTTCTACCACTGCTGCCTCAAGGACCACGTACTTGTAGGAAGTGATGAGAGCAGTACGAGAATGCAATGTCTAGCTTTGTGAGTCCAGGAGGGGTGTGGGGACGCCATCAAAATGAGGGGAGTAGTGCAGCTGCTGTGAAAGGACCAGGACAAGGATGGAGAGGGCAGAGGCTCTTGGATCATTTCCTAGATCATCTCTTGCCTAATTCATCAGGTCCGGAGCCCTGGATTCACACACAGCTAACGAGGGGGTGGCCCTGGCCCATGAACTTGTTGCATCTATGAAAATAATTGGCTTTCAGACAAAGCTAATATGTCCCATTGAAATAGAGGGGGAAAAGTGGCAGCTCCTTTCTCTGGAATTTCATTTTGGCCACAGTTGGTTGTATAGGAGATCCTATTTGCAAAAAGACTGCTCAGACTGGAGAGAACTGTTCCAGGTTGCAGTGACTAGGGCAACCCACAGCAGAGCCCATCCAAATGCAAACAGGTTCTGTTTTATTCTTATCCGGTTAAAAGTGGCAATGGTTCCTATGTCATATTAGAGAGCTTGATTGGAGAATTGGTAAAATAGACACATATCAGAACATGGGCCTTAACTTATTGAGTTTTTTTGTGTATTTTATCGTTAAAAAGCTATTTGAAAGTGCATGGCTAATGCGCTGTATCATACCAGAATGTTACTTACTTGGAAAGGAGTGTTATCACTAATTTTGAAACTGAAGTTATTTTGGTTTGTACACATTATTATGGTCTTTGTTTAATACTTTTGTTTTTAGTTGTGACATAGTCTACTAATTCACTCATTTTAATATATTAGGAGTGACACTTCTAATGTTAAGTTCAAAAGCATATTTATTTTCAGTGTTTACATTTTTATTTTGTCACCATTGACTTAGTAAAGCAAAGAAACATTGTTGAACAGAGCTGATGTGATTTTTAACATAAACGGCAGAATTAGTCTCCCAAATCCAGAGATTTTACATATGTACGTTTTAATTTCCTCCCTATTTTAATACGGTAAACATTTTTACCCAGTTTCTGACATGTGCATATACATACCCCACCTCTAAAATAGTAGTCTGCCTGCTCTAGAATAAAATCAGTAACTCAGGAGGTTTCAGAAAGCATTGAGATCCATCCATGGACATTTTCCCAGACCTGTAAACAGCAGCCCCTTTCTGCAGAAAGATCTGAAGGAGCACTGCCAATCCCTACAGAGGTCAAGGAGAACTAGATCTGCTTCCTCCCGACCTTCTTGAGACATAAGCCAGCTGTAGCTGCTGCTAGTTATTAATACCGATGTCTTTTGAGTCCAGGGTGCCAAGGAGAGCCCTGGGGGGTGGGTAAAAGAATTACACCCCAAAACACATCCATATCAGGGATGGGGAGCGTTGAAGGGACGAGCAGGGAAAGGATGTCTTCCTCTGGAGGTCATTTATCAGTCAACTTAAAACTCTGAACGGCCTCTGCAAAAATATTAACAGATTCCTAGAAAACCTGAATGTGTGCCACCGCACGCTCCCCTCTGTCTCTAAAAATAGCTCCGCAGGCATCCAGGACAGATGCGGGATTCCTATGTAGGAGGCAAGAGAATCTTGGGGGCAGCATAGGGGGTGGGGGAACCACAGCCCCTCCCCTGGCCAGTAATCTGTGGCTGCTCCCAGAAAACCAGCAGGTTAGAAGACCATTCGTCACCAGGATGTGCTGAAATAATGTGCAAAAATAAAGAACTGAAATTGTCAAGGTAGACAGCTATAGGAGAGTGCAGAGCCTGAGGATCTGGGCATGAATGCTGGCTTTGTGTTAGCAGCTGTGGGAACATGAGCGAATTAATTTGGAGGTTTGATTTTCTCATCCATGAAATAGGGGTTGGGCTGTCCCCATGGGGTTGTTGGAGACTTAAAATAGATGTGTATGTGAAAGTTTATTAACACTGGACAATATGGTAGTGCTCTTGAGTGGTAAGAAAGAATAGACACGAGAGGAGGGTTGGGGTGATGACCAGTGGATTGAAGCTGACTGACCTCTTCTCTGTTTTCCAAGCGGAAGCTCTTGGTCAACAGTGGCTGGCATCTGGGCCTCCTCAAAACCAAGGCTTTACCCATTTAGCCCGAGCTGGTCTTATCTCAGCAGTGAATGTGAACCACACTAAAAAAGGCCAATGGGTAAAGCCAGGATGAGTTTATTTATTCAGTGTGGAGATCAACCTTCTAGTATAAGAATACTCTCCCGTCCCTTCTCTATGGCTCTTTCCTCTTACGGACATATCTTTGAGCCTGCATTTGTAACAGATGACTTTGGTTACAAAAGGGGTTGGGGATTGGGTGGGGACAAAGGGGACTGGGTGGTCTCATGAGCTATTTTAGCCAGTCTGTGGGAAGCTGAGGAATTGTTCCTATTTTAATATCAGAGGTCACCTTCCAAGAGACAAGAGGACCTGTTTGTCAAACCCAAAGTCTCAGACACTGGGACAGTGCTGGGTCAACACTGGCAAACCAGCTCTTGCAATGCCTGCGGGACTGTGAGGGCAGAGACTGGGTCTGTTTGATTCACTGCTGGGTTTCCAGTCCCCAGCATGATGCCTGATGCAAAGTAGATGCTCAGTAAACTGCTGTGGGATGAGAGAAGGAATGAATGGTTCTTGTTTTTAAAGTCTCCATTGGAACTTTAAATGTTTAATTTTATCTTACATTATCTAGACTGCAGGTGACTTTTGAGGGACATCCCTAATCAGATCATGAGCACACTCATACATTCTCGGGTAGTTATTGTGGGAAGAACCTGATTTACACACCTTGTGTGTGCTCTTGCTTGGCTCCGTTCCCAAGGTTACCACTCTCTGAATTGACCCTCAGGTTTAGGGTAAGCCCTAAATCCTGACTATACTAATGCTAGGATATAAGATTCTGCAACTCAGTCAGAAAACAGATGCCTGAGAAGTCCAATAGGCAGAAGATAGAAAGACCCCTGGACTGAAACTGAAACGTAAACCAAGAGTGGGTGGTCACCCTGCACTCTTCCACCCCAAGGAAATGTTTGGGAAGTTGGTAGCATCTACCCCTTGTACTAATGTGGGGTGGAGAGGGAGAGGCCTCTGAATAATCATGGATCTTCATTGCTAGAGTCAGACAATGTTCTAAGGTTCCTGGCTTTCTTCCATATACACTCAATCGCCAAACCCAATAGGCTGTAAGTCAGGAAGCAAATGGTTTGAGGAGGAAAATATTCGGTTGATCCGTGTTAAAGGAAAAAGGGACTCAGGATGTCTTCTGTAACAGGTATTATGCATAAGAGTTAGTTATGAGGAAATGGGGAATGAATGGATTTTAAAAACAAAAACAAAATCTCTTTGAACCATAAATACCAATTAGAAATGCAAGGCTTAACCAAGATGAAACTACTTTTAGTTTGGGGAAAAAATTCTTCTAATAATGCCCTTTAATTGGGAATTCACCTACTGCACCAAAATATAAATATCCCCCAGATAAAATTACTGGTATTTTGTGGTTCTCATTGGAATCGGAGGTCAGTCCAGTAAATGCTATTAGAAGAGTCACTGTGAGTCAGCATCCCAGGGGCAGATCTATTTATCCCCACTCTACAACACTGATTTCTCTTCATTCTGAAATTCATGAAAGAATATATTCTCTCACATTCTTTATTCCTTGAACGTTTCCAGTGTTTCATTGGAAAACATTACATTTTACTACTGGAGACAATGACTTCCCTTTTGCTTTGAGAGAATAGCACTTTACTTACGTGGTCGGCCCTGGAGCTCTGCCCTCAACAAAGACGGAGGCAGTGAGGAGGTGCAAGTGGAGGAGAAGCTTAAGAATAAGAAGCAGTGCTGAGAGCAGCGAAGGGTGGAGAGTTGTGGGAGGATACCAGAAGGGCAGGATGGGAAATGTATGGACTAATTGCCAACCTCTCTCTGTTCGTACAAAGGGATCCTGTTATAAGGCTCCTCCAAAGTGGGATTTTATTGGATCACCTGGTTCTTTCTGAATTTGTGACTACAGAAAGAGACTTTGAGCCGTAGAATTAAACATTCTAATGATTCAGCATAATTGTTTTAATATATATGTAGTTGTACTGTTGAGTTCTTCATCTGCAGGTGTTTTGGCAAGTAATGATTCAGTCTTGCATCCCTGATATTGGCAGGAATAGAAGGATCTCCATATGCATCTGGCAGGTAGAGCAATATGTTCTAAAGAGATAAATGGTCTGCCTTGTCACTCCCTGGGTTAGAGGCAGAGTCAAGAAGAGGGAACCAGAAGCCTGGTAGCCTGATCTCAGAGCCTTTCTGGATGCCCCTGTGGCCCCTGTTTAATGTATAAACCTGAATTCCTTGCGCTTTGTTATAAAATGTAATCTGTCAGCTATGGCATGAGCTGACTTTTCTAGGTTGGTCAGAAAATATTACTTGGTGATGAGACCTGTTCACATGTGAAATAGTCAACTGAACTCATATATTATTTTTTTTAAGTTCCTAAATACCGCCAAGACATAACATAAAGTCAAGTTTAGTTTTCCATTGTTTAAATTGTCCACAATGAGCATGCATATGTACCATTTACATATAGATATATGTTGTAAAGAGCCTTATTAAGACAGCGACAAGAAATTCAGCTACTAACTCGCATAGGTTAAATGGATATGGGTTTCATTTAGGAAAGTGCTTAATGCCTAGGTCTAGTGTCTGAAAAGCAGGGATGAATATAATTACTTGAGCCCTGGAACAGTTGCTAGCAATGTTGGGGTTATCACTGCCCTCATGACCCATTTAAAGGAAGGAAATGAACTGGAGATATGACTTAGCAGTTCTCTCTCCCATCTCTCAGAGCTAATACATCTCTTGGGGATGGAGCTTCAACTGGAATGTTAGAATTTTTCTCCTAATTTCTTTGGAGTAATGTCCTTAGAATATATCTCAATTTCGTTGTTGTTTTATGTTCACAGATCAAGTAAACTTGATACACCCACTCCTAGACAAGCAAACAGATACATGCATGTTCCAAAGCTTCATTTTGTCTGTCTCTGAGGATGCCTGCATATACGGTCTGGTGGGCCTTAGAATTGGTAGATAATACCAGAAAATATGATGTCTGGCAAGCAAAAGTAGTAAGAATCAACACATAATAGATGAGGTTAGCCATCTGTGGAAGGAACCTATTTAAAAATGTCACTCAAGGCAATATTTTTGTGGGGAGGGGAGTAAAAAACTGTTTTGTATCATGATTGTGGTAGTGGTTACACAACTCAAATAGAACACAAAAAATGAATTTTACTGTATATAAACTCAAATAAGTTAAAAAATATAAAAGAAACATACAACAAATGTTACTCTGTACATTATAAAAGGAGTAATTGAGGATATTTGGGAAATATCCAACAACAGTTAAGGTGACCAGATTCTACTCTCTAATCAATTCATATCTTTGGAATGCATCCAATAATATGCATATGGTATATAAAGAGGGGTACTGGGTTTTAAAAATTTGATGATCTAAATTCCTGCTCTATCCAAAGGGGAGACTTTATATATGCCAGATACTAGCTTTTTTTTTTTTTTTTTTTTGCATGTATTCTATTCAATAAGAACATTGTGAGGCAGGGATTGTGCATTAAGTTATACTTCAAGGTCTTCTAATCTTTGGCCCTTCTTGGATGTTCAGCAAATAGTCTTTAATTCCTCCAACACTCTTTGAACGTAAAGTAGTCTGCTATTAGTGGATAAGATCATTCTGGTGACTAGAAAATATACTCCTACCCCTTGTCAATTAATAGGGTGATATTGACAGTTAGGTCCATAGATCACTCTTATGAATGAATCATTTACCCTGAGACTGATGAACTGAGTGCTCTTACAAAATGGAACTCATGACTCTCCAAACCCACTGACCAAATCCTGAGTCATGTCAGCCCCACCAGGAGCCGCTACTCCATGAAGTCTACCTGAGCAGCCAGCTGCCTTCTTTCTCTGATACCTTTCACTGAATATATTAGCCAGACTGTCCCAAGTTTCTACAGGGCAGGAGGTGGAAAGAACCTCACCGACTGGTGGCTTTATGGAGACTTAGAGGTGAAACTTTCCATTCCACCAGAACTGGAAGAAAATTCCTCACTTCTCTGAAGTCTATCACATTTGTTTGATGTTCCACTCATGAGTGGGTCCTGTGCTGCTAGTCACCTTTCTGTGTGGGTGGGTAGCTTATATTTCTAACAGAATCTGGTAGAAAGTCAGAAACTTTCCTGTTGCCTTATATATTGTTGGGATCTAATCATTACTTGGGAATTTATTTGACAAATGCCATGTTCTAGCTTGCTCTTGCTCCATGATCCCAAGCAGAATTTTGTGTTACATGAAAGAAGGAATAACTGCTTTACCTGGCCTGTCCCAATTCATCCTGAGCCAACTTCACATCAATAAACTGCCAAGAACATCTCCAGTGAGGAGAGGGGTTTAGTGAAGGTATAGCAATGACTAGGGTTGTGCTTTTCAGAAAACATGGCCCCCTCTGCTTTATCCTGGCTCAGAATCTTTGGCCAGTATGTGCTGTATTCCTTTGACCTGGAAGATGGAATGTCTTATTACACTGAAGTAATATGAATGATTGTGGGAGGGCTCTGGAAATGCCCGAGGGCAGAGTGATCACATGCCACTGAGTCTCCCAGGGAACGTGTCACCGTAGAGTACAACATGCCCACGTTCTAGCAAACAATATCCCGGGAGGGCAGGCCACCACCATTTCTCTCACTTACTCGACAACTCCAAGTGCCCCGTGCTCTCCTGGCAAATGCTCATGAGCTTTGTGGAAACACCCATCCTAATGGGCAAGTGGATCTGTGACCTCACCCTTTCTTTTTATTTTTACATGCGTAGGATTCCTGTTCTTTTTCTGCCTTCTGATGAACAATTACTCTTCTTTTTTTCCCTTATACTTTTTAGTTCAAAATCTTCTCACTGATCTGCTTTCTGTTGACTTTTCTATTGATTCTGCTCACTAAAATCATTCTTGGAAAATATATATACTTACAAAATATATAGACTTATCTCCTCATGTACTTGTACCCATAACCTATCTTTGGCAAGAAACACAGGAATCTTGTAATATTAGTTGCCTCTGGGGAGAAAGACTGTATGGCTCGGGGTGGAAGGCTTGGGAGTCTATCTAGCAGCCAGGTTACCCACTTTAGGAGGGACCAGTCCCATCAGAGTCTGTAGGAAGGTGCCGCTCAGTTGTACAGCTCCCTGGGCAGAGAGGAGACCTTTACATGTATACCCTTTCAACTTATATTTTTGTACACTGTGACTGCCTTAGCTATTCACATACTTGCATTTAAAATATAAAAATGCATATTGTCTTTCAAACAGCAAACATTCAGACAAAATTAGTCTTGAAAGCCCCTTCCTTTTGAATGCTGAACAATTCTCTCGAAGCGTTTATTTGGACTCTCCATTTTTCTGCCCCTGGCAGAGTTTACCCTGGTTTATACTTTGGGCATGCAGCTTTATGACCCAGGCTTATATCAACAAGGAAATAAGTATAAGCAGCCACAAAGACCGCATGAAGAAAGTCAGGTGTGTATAAGTCACAGATAAACTACATTCAACATTGGACGTTAAGATAAAGATGAGTCTGACTTGAAGATTCACAATAATTACAGAATCACACTGCAAATATGACTAATCCGGTTTCTCCATTCTACCCACCCCTGAGTTTTTCCTTGGCTCCTTCCCCAATGCTGAGAGGGAACACTAAGATGCTAAGGATGAGATTGTTGGATTGGGGGCAATGTCAGGTCCTCCCCCCGGGCCTCAAGGTAGTTAAGGATAAAAGTAGGATCGTATTTATGCCACTACAGAATCGTGAAATGTCAAAGCGCAAAGCATGCTCCAGCCCTCAGATGGGATTAGCCCCTCCTTCCTCTCAGCCCCCGAGTCTGTACCCACGCCCCTGATGTAGCCTCCACCCGGAGTATTGCAGCCATCTGCCTCCGCAACACACTGTGGTCCCCTTGCGGTCGGGACTAATTCCCAGACTTTTCTGTGTCTTTGCTGACTTGTACAATGACTGGTACTTACTAACATTTTTAAGTGATACATTTTCAAATCGCAATAATTTTCTAGTCTTAAAATGATTTCATTCTGTTTTTATATGTAATAATATATAATGTAAGATACTCTAGGATTTGTTATTGCTTCAGCATGTCTCTGATTCTGGGATTTTTCTTTATCAATTTCTCCTTTCTAATAAGTTCTGTCTCATCCACCCCAAATGTTAACTTTCTACATAGAAAAAAGGACCAAGAAGTCAGTTTGCCAACACCTTCCATCCTGACCATTCATTCTTGGGTGGTCTTTACAAAATCCTGTTCGTTGTTCCTTGGACATGACTATTAGCTTCTCACCTTCTTCCCATTCCCATACCTAGTCTTCTAGTTCAAGTGCCCACCACATCACTGTAGGGTTACTTTCAACAGTTTCCATCCACTCTTCCAGATCTTCCTTCTCCTTCCTTCCAAATCCCTTGAATACCAATGCCAATTCCATCGTCTGAAAATTCATCAATTTTCAATATTTTTTTGGCTGCACTGCACGCTTGCAGGATCTTAGTTCCCTGACCAGGGGTTGAACCAAGGCCCCTTGCAGTAGGAGCTCAGGGTCCTAACCACTGGACCGCCAGGGAATTCCCTGAAAATTCATCATTTTTCCTAAGACAACTCTCTGTTCAGGATCCTACAACAATCGTGTGTAGAGATTGCTAATTGCTGCTCCAATATCCATTCCCCCTTCCTTGAGAAATGGAACCCTGATTTTGCTTGTGGTGACAATGTGCCCAGCAAAAACACTAAACTTCCCAGACATTCTTTCAGTTAGGGTACCTAGTGCCACAGTTCTGGCCAATACAGATGTAAGCAGAAGGCTGCTAGGAATTCCTGAGAAAGCCTTTGCATTCCTAATACAGAAACCACCCACTTTATCCTTTCCTGTCTCTTTTTTCTGCCTAAAATGTGGTTATAAGGCTGGAGGTGGAGCAGTCATATTGGAACCGTGAAGCAATAAAGTTAATGACAATGCCTTCCACAAATCGTGGCAGAGGGGAAGAGGGAAAGTGTCATTGTGGAACTCTTGAACCCACTTGGTGCTAGTCTTCTTGCTTTCTGAGAAAATGAATCCTTTACTTGCTTAAGAAAATGTATTCAGATTTCTGCGGTTTGTAACTAAACACATTCCCCATCTGATACACAGAGCAAATCAAATGTAAATATCTCTCCCTGACCTTCCAAGTCCTTTATAAGCAGGTCCAGCTCAATTCCCTTTTTCTCTAAAATTCTCTCAACCCCAGTGAGACCAGGCCTTCACTATTCTCTACATGGGGCAAACTAATTCCTACCTCTTTGCACTTACTTAGATTGGTTGGTCATCCAGGAATATTCTTTCTATTGACCCACCTCTTCTTCCAGACTGAACTTAGATTCAGCTTCTTTCTGGAAACTTTTTTCCCTACTCTTATGCCCAATTATCTCTCCCAAGAAGATAAATCCTACTGCATCATCTCCTGGAGCCCTGGAGATTCCCTAAGAAATTAAAAGTAGAACTACCATACAATTCAGCAGTTCCACTGCTGGGTACATATCCAAAGAAAACAAAACTATTATCTCAAAGAGGTATCTGTACTCCCATGTTTGTCACCGCATAATTCACAATAGCCAAGGTATGAAAACAACCTAAGTCAATCTAAAGTTATGTAATCTAACGTTACAGATCTCCCCACCTTCCACCTCTCTTTCACAGCCCCAGCTTTACTTTCCTGGCAGAACGATTAGAATATATCTTGGCCATTCATTTATTTATTGTCTGTCTTGCCCCACTGGGCCATAAATTTTGTGAGACCAGGTATCTTGCCTATGTTCTTCACTGTTTTACCCACCTAGAAGAGTGCCTAGCACATAGTAGGTCGACACATTAGGATCATTTGGGAAGTCTTAAACATGTAACACCCCCCCCACACACACACCTAAAATAAATGCAATGCCTAGACCCCTCCCCAGACCTGTATTACATCAGGATATCTGGGGGTGGGGCTCTAGGTAAGGCACTGGTGTTTTTTAAGAGCTCTGTAGTTGATCCTCATGGCCATTCAAGGTTAAGAACTACATTAGGGAGGTGCTCGATACAGAGCCTACACAATTAGGGAAGCACGAGCGGGCACGAGGGTGGCGGTAAAGGAGGGATTCTGATGGAAGACTCCCTGTGACTTGCAGTCATCCCTGCCTTTCCGCCTCCCACCCAGGCTCCTAGTGATGGGGTGTGAGGGTGAGGAGAAGGTTCTTCTCTATGCCAAGGCTGAGTTGATGAAGCATAGCCCATGGCAGTGGCCACTTTGGGGTCCAGGTAATCCACAAAGGAAAGCATCCTGGAGAGGTCATGCTGTACCTGGTGAGAGGGAGGGCCCCACAGTGCACTGTTTGCACACATACAAGTCCTAGACTGGAGAACCCTCCTGAGCCCTTTTCCTCCTCCCAGGCCTCCAACCCACCCCAGGGCCCTGCCTAGCCACCTTGCAAGAAGCTGAGCTGGAGGTTTGCACCCACCCTTAACGCCCCACCACAGGGATGGCTCTTCTTGGCTCTTTTAACCTGCAAAGGTTGACAATAAGGAAGAGGTACGAGAAGATCTTCTCCCTACATGATTATGATACTTCTGAAAGGTTGAGCTGTGGGATTTTTTTTTTTTTTCACTTCTCTCCTGGAAATCACCTCCATATGCTGACTGGACTGTAGGATAAGACTTCTTCTTTACACTGAGAAAGCATTTCCCACTATATTTAGGAGACAAGTGGAACTGCTATTTTTTCAGCTTCCTTAATGGCTTTCAATGCTATTTGTCAAGGTTGATTTACTAAAAAAAAATTTTTTTTTAATTTTCTAACAATGAACAACTAGATGTAAAATCTTCCCTTGTACTTTGATTGGTGGTTCACACCTTTTGGAATATCTAGCTCATAATTTCAGAAGGAAGCAGCTGGTACTCGATGTTTAATTCCAACAAAATGCCTCATTCAATTTCCCCTCTCCCAGATAGGGTATATAGGCAATTGGAAAATATTCAATGACACTGATCCAAGTGTCCACATTAAGTGTGGAGAAAAGGTAGAGTATGCTTTTAATATCCTGGAAACTGAGCTAATGGCATTGAAATGTCTGATCTTAAGAAAACATGCTTGTGGCAAGAAAGGGTGACTATTTTAGCTGCTGTTGATATCTGCATGGGGAACCTTTGAAACTAGGGTAAACACACAGCTTTTTGTTCCTGAGTCTGAGTGAGTGTTTTACCCAAGGAGCTTTGCTGTAAATCAATGGTTTAAGTATTAATAATGATAGGTATTGTTAACTGAGGACTCACTGTATGCAAGGCTTTTACATAGATTATCTTGTTCAATCACTACTATAATTATCCCTATTTTATAGATAAGGAATTTGAGGCATAATGAGTATAAATAATTTGTCTAAGGTCACATAGCCTGGAAGTAGTAGCTCATAGCCAGGGGTTGGCACACTTTTACTGTAAAGGGTCAAAGAGTAAACTTTTTTGGCTTTGTGAAGCCTACAGACTCCATTGCAACTACTCAACCCTGCTGTTGTAACGAAAGCAGCTATAGTCACCAGGTGAATAAATGGGAGTGGCTGTGTTCCAGTAAAACTTTACTGGAGGGCTTCCCTGGTGGTGCAGTGGTTGAGAGTCTGCCTGCTGATGCAGGGGACATGGGTTCGTGCCCCGGTCTGGGAAGATCCCACATGTTGTGGAACGGCTGCGCCCGTGAGCCATGGCCGCTGAGCCTGCGCATCTGGAGCCTGTGCTCCACAACGGGAGAGGCCACAACAGTGAGAGGCCTGCGTACTGCAAAAAAAAAACCCAAAAAACTTTACTGGAGATAGGTGTATAAATGGGAGAGAGAGAGAGAGAGAGAGAACTATATCTCAATAAAACTGGAAGAAAAGTTCAAAAAATAAATAAATTTAAAATTATGAAATTAAATTCTAAAGGCTACTGTACTGTATATTTGAAAAAAATCCTTTAAAACAAAAGCAGGTGGTGGCAGCCTACATCGTTCTCAATGGTGAAAAACTGAAACCATCTCCTCTAAGATCAGGAACGAGACAAGGATGTCCACTCTCACCACTAGTATTCAACATAGTTTTGGAAGTTTTAGCCACAGCAATGAGAGAAGAAAAAGAAATAAAAGGAATCCAAATTGGAAAAGAAGAATTAAAGCTGTCACTGTTTACAGATGACAAGATACTATACATAGAGACTCCTAAAGATGCTACCAGAAAATCACTAGAGCTAATCAATGAATTTGGTAAAGTATCAGGATACAAAATTAATGCACAGAAATCTCTTGCATTCCTATACACTAATGATGAAAAATATGAAAGAGAAATTAAGAAAACACTCCCATTTACCACTGCAACAAAAAGAATAAAATACCTAGGAATAAACCTACTTAAGGAGACAAAAGACCTGTATGCAGAAAACTATAAGACACTGGTAAAAGAAATTAAAGATGATACAAACAAATGGAGAGATATACCATGTTCTTGGATTGGAAGAATCAATATTGTGAAAATGACTATACTACCAAAAGTAATCTACAGATTCAGTGCAATCCGTATCAAACTACCAATGGCATTTTTCACAGAACTAGAACAAAAAATTCCACAATTTGTATGAAAACAAAAAAGACCCTGGATAGCCAAGGCAATCTTGAGAGAGAAAAACGGAGCTGGAGAAATCAGGCTCCCTGACTTCAGACTATACTACAAAGCTACAGTAATCAAAACAGTATGGTACTGGCACAAAAACAGAAATATAGATCAGTGGAACAGGATAGAAAGCCCAGAGATAAACCCATGCACATATGGTCACCTTATTTTTGATAAAGGAGGCAAGAATATACAATGGAGAAAAGACTGCCTCTTCAATAAGTGGTGCTGGGAAAACTGGACAGCTACATGTAAAAGAATGAAATTAGAACACTCCCTAACACCATATACAAAAATAAACTCAAAATAGATTAAAGACCTAAATGTAAGGCCAGACACTATAAAACTCTTAGAGGAAAACATAGGCAGAACACTCTATGACATAAATCACAGCAATATCCTTTTTGACCCACCTCCTAGAGAAATGTAAATAAAACAAAAATAAACAAATGGGACCTAGTGAAACTTAAAAGCTTTTGCATAGCAAAGGAAAACATAAACAAGATGAAAAGACAACCCTCAGAATGGGAGAAAATATTTGCAAATGAAGCAACTGACAAAGGATTAATCTCCAAAATTTACAAGCAGCTCATGCAACTCAACATCAAAAAAAACAAACAACCCAATCCAAATAGGGCAGAAGACCTAAATAGACATTTCTCCAAAGAAGATATACAGATTGCCAACAAACGCATGAAAGGATGCTCAACATCACTAATCATTAGAGAAATGCAAATCAAAACTACAATGAGGTATCACCTCACACCAGTCAGAATGGCCATCATCAAAAAATCTACAAACAATAAATGCTGGAGAGGGTGTGGAGAAAAGGGAACCCTCATACACTGTTGGTGGGAATGTAAATTGATACAGCCACTATGGAGAACAGTATGGAGGTTCCTTAAAAAACTACAAATAGAACTACCATACAACCCAGCAATCCCACTACTGGGCATATACCCTGAGAAAACCGTAATTCAAAAAGAGTTGGACTTCCCTGGTGGCACAGTGGTTAAGAATCCACCTGCCAACGCAAGGGACATGGGTTCGAGCCCTGGTTCGGGAAGATCCCACATGCCGTGGAGCAACTAAGTCCATGTGCCACAACTACTGAGCGTGCGCTCTAGAGCCCATGAGTCACAACTACTAAAGCCTGTGAGCCACAACTACTGAAGCCCGTGTGCCTAGAGCCCGTGCTCTGCAATAAGAGAAGCCACCGTAATGAGAAGACCACGCACTGCAACGAAGAGTAACCCCCGCTCGCCGCAACTAGAGAAAGCCCACACACAGCAACAAAAACCCAATGCAGCCAAAAATAAATAAATAAATTTTTAAAAAAAAGAGTCATGTACCACAATGTTCATTGCAGCTCTGTTTACAATAGCCAGGACATGGAAGCAACCTAAGTGTCCATCGACAGATGAATAGATAAAGAAGATGTGGCACATATATACAATGGAATATTACTCAGCCATAAACATAAACGAAATTGAGCTATTTGTAGTGAGGTGGATGGACCTAGAGTCTGTGATACAGAGTGAAGTAAGTCAGAAAGAGAAAAACAAATACCATATGCTAACACATATATATGGACCCTAAAAAAAAAGGTTCTGAAGAACCTAGGGGCAGGACAGGAATAACGACGCAGACGTAGAGAATGGACTTGAGGACGTGGGGAGTGGGAAGGGTAAGCTGGGACAAAGTGGCATGCACATATATACACTACCAAATGTAAAATAGATAGCTAGTGGGAAGCAGTCGCATAGCACAGGGAGATCAGCTCGGTGCTTTGTGACCACCTAGAGAGGTGGGATAGGTAGGGTGGGAGGGAGACGCAAGAGGGAGGAGATATGGGGATATATGTATATGTATAGCTGATTCACTTTGTTATAAAGCAGAAACTAACACACCATTGTAAAGCAATTATACTCCAGTAAAGATGTTAAAAAAGAATAAATAAATAAGCAGGTGGTGGGCTGGATTTGGCCCCGGGGCAGTAGTTTGCTAACTCCTGCTTTTAGCCAAGATGCTAAGCTCTGTTTTGAGGTCTGTTGCTGGACTCTTTTATTTCAATAATCCTCTTTCAAGATCTTTTACATTTACGTATGCGCCATTGAGCCTACTTACACGATGACCTACTGAGCAAATAATTGTGATTTTTTAATAAGTCACATTCTTTAATGCCAGCAGCACTCTAAATGTTACAGGAAAGAGCTTCTGGATGAGTGAGATTATAAGCCAACCAGGACTCTTCAGAGGAAAGCCTCCATGTGCATCTTAGCTCTCAGGAGCTTGTAAGCTGGCACGGTGGGAGAGGAGCTCGGTTTTGCAGCATCCGCTCTGTGCCAGGCCCTGTGCAGAGGCTCTTCATGCTCTCCATGTCCTCAGAATGTCTATATACCACTCTTTCCATACAGGCTTCAAGGAGGCCCTCAAAAACACACAACACCAACAAGATAAAAGAACTGAAGAAGATGGAGTACTGTATCATTTAATCCCCACATCAATCCTGCAAGACAGGCACCATTATTCCATTTTATAGGTGAGAAATAGAAGCTCAGAAGGGAAGTTACTTGCCTGAGGTCAGAGAGTGAGTAAGTGGCTGAGCATTTCACCCCAGACGTGCCCAGTTTCTTTGCCTGTACACCTTCCGATTGGCTACAATGCCCCTTTGTAGTGGACTGCACGCCTCACCTTACTTCATAACTCAATCACTGAATGAGTTTGGAAAGTCAGTTCAATTTGAAATTCTGTTTGCTTCCACTCTGTAAAAACGAGGATAGGAAACCTTGGTGTATCCTACTCGCTTGACATAGTTGCTAAGATAGTCAAGCGAGGTAGAGTCCGTGAAAGATCCTTGCAAAGTGTGGAACTCTGCCAAGGTGCCACGGTGGCATGTGCCAGAGAACTGGTCAGAGTTGCCGTGAGGCAGCAGCTTCCACCCCCTCATCACACTGCTGGCTACTGCAAGGGTTCCCCTGCCCCCAGGGGACCCTGGGCCACTGAATCATTCAGATTGCCCAAGTCTGGAGAGGAATTGGCCCCCTAGAATCCCCTGAAGTCAGCCCAAAGCTCAGGAACTTGGAAAACGTAATGGAATTGTCATCCAATTTCTATTCACATAAATGACTCTTACGAAGGCACTCATAGTGTCATCACCATCCCTCCCCACACCGCCTTCCTCCCAAGGGACCCTCCTCCTACTTCTATTCCTCTAGTTTCAAAAAGGGCTCTTTCTCTTCAGGATACATATAAATCCAACCCTTTCTCCCAGCTCTAACCTCTGCCCAGTTGTTTCAACGATGTGGTAAGGAACGTGGTGTGAGACGGCTTTCATGGGTCTTTGCCTCAAAGCTGTGACGTTTCAAAACTCTTGGCTGAAAGTTAGAAACTAGAGAAGTGGAATAGCTTGATTATATAAGGAAAAAAATGTCTGTATGTCAAAAAGCACATAACATTCAAAAGGAAATGGCAAACTGGAAAAATATTTGCAACACAGGACACAGAACTAGTATCACTCGGTATCTAAGATCTTCTACGAATCAATCACAAAAGCGACTACTTAAAGTGGGAAAACTGGGAAAAAGCCATCAAAAGGCAATGCACAAGACCAATTCTAAAGACAAATTAAAAAAAACTTTTTGCCTAGTTTGAAGTAACACCAGATATCCAATTCTTATGGAAGCATCAATAAAGGAAACGTTTAGACAAAACATACAGGATAACACCGGCATATTTAAATTGTGTGTGTGTGTGTGTGTGTGTGTGTGCACTCACACGGGTGTGTGTAATCTCTCTGTATAAACCTACACCTGCCTGAGCCAATTTGGATGACTGAAGAGAGTGATATTGGAGACGATGATTGGACTGAATGTCAGATTTAAAACTTATGAAAACCACATATACAAACATAGACAGGATTTCAACTCTGAGAATTTTGACAAAGGGAGAAAGAAGCAGATATGTTTAGGGAGGAAGCAGCCTCATAAACTCTTGTTTTGCAACAGTGTCTGGAATGAAGTATATAAGGCCTGAGGCTCCATCTAAGGCAAAATCACACTGGAGAGAAATCCATTCATGAAGCTAAGTCATCCTAATGTAAATGACATTTCATGAGTAGAGACTGAAACTAGTGTGAAGGACATTTTCTAAATCAATGTAAAAGTGTGCAGAAATAGCTGGATCTAAATGGAATAAGAATTGTGTGACAAATCGATGAGGTGGTGAGGAAAAGCCAGTTAAGGTACTGATGGGCCTGTCAAGAGAATCTGAATGCTACAAGACCGAATCTAGAAGATTCTGGGTAAAGATGTTTCCTTGGAAGGGTTAGCAAAAGAAAGAGTTCTTTTAAGTGCTTTCCCAAAGCCTATTTTCTGTCCTTTAGAGCTTTTTGACTTTGAGTGGTTGGGAATGATTGGTTTTGATGATCTCAATCGCTCTCTCTCATTCTCTCTCTCTCTCTCTCTCTCTCTCTCTCTCACTCCCCCTCCATTACCACCAACAGGCTGACTCCCCTTGCCCCCTCCAATAACAGGCTGATTCTATTAGATCATTAACTTTCTCTTTCTTATAAAAAGAGTGCATTTGATAACATCATTTAATGGGGCGCTTGAGAAATGGCCCCTTTCAAAGTGTTCATCTTCATTTGTCCTGGTTGAAGAACTGGTGAGGCTAACTTAAGACAGAAGTAAGCACCTTTCTACTGAGGGTCTCACCTGGTAAGAGGTAGCTCATTTGGGTCCATTTAATGATAAAAATATGAACAAATCCAATCTAGAGGTTAGGGAATTGCCTATATTTTGAAAATCTTTGAGTTTCAGCTATTCTGTAAGGATTGACAGGAAATTCAACATGAGAGAACATTCCTGCCTTAGAACTTCTTAGGGAGAATCAAGCAAACCACAATGTAAGAGTGACCCTTGGTATATCTTATTCTAGAAGAAACGAGTCCTGGGCCAATTCATGTTTTCTGAACTTCATGTGAAGAGTGTGTGGGATATTCAAAGAAGGAGTGAGCACCATATGTGGACACCTTAAAATTGACAGGTGACTCAGCTCTCTTGGCACTATCTAGGCTGCTGGCAAATGACAGGCGTAATACAAAGCCCATACGGTGTCGTGGTTAGCAGAAAAACTGGAAGAAAGTCATGAAAGCAGTTGAGATAAACTGGCTATTGATCAAGATGGATTAAAAGACAAAATGAGTTGGCACCAGAAATAGATTAAGATGAGCAACTCTACACACTTTATTTTTAATGACCTTTAAATAATATAAATTCATTACCATTTTTAAATTTAATACTGCAATGTTTAAATTCTTAACCCTGGTGGTGCAGTGGTTAAGAATCTGCCTGCCAATGCAGGGGACACGGGTTCGTTCCCTGTTCCAGGAAGATCCCACATGCCGCAGAGCAGCTAAGCCCGTGTGCCACAGCTACTGAGCCTGCGCTCTACAGCCCGAGAGCCACAACTAAGCCTGTGCGCCTAGAGCCCATGGTGCCCCGAAACAAGAGAAGCCACCACAATGAGAAGTCCACTCGCCGCAACTAGAGAAAGCCCGCGCGCAGCAAGACCCAACGCAGCCAGAACTAAATAAATTTAAAAAAAAAAAAGAAAATGAAAATAATCAATAATACCACCACCAAGAGTAACTGTGTTAATATTTTGGTTTGTTTCTTTCAAGTCTTTTACTATGCATGAATACATTTTCTTTTACAACACCGATTATTTACTATATACCTCTATGCAATATACAATTAACTCTGTAGTAGACAACTTTGTATGTAAATCTTGGTTGAGTGTCTGTCACTTCCTTAGATTAAATTCTCTAGAAATAGAATTACGGAGTCAAAAGATATGAATTTCGGACACGTGGACACGGGGGGAAGGGGAGGGTGGGACGAATTGGGAGAGTAGCATTGACATATATACACTACCACGTGTAAAATAGCTAGCTAGCGGGAACCTGCTGTATAGCACAGGGAGTTCAGCTCAGTGCTCTGTGGTGACCTAGATGAATGGGATGGGGGGCAGGGAGGCCCAAGATTGGGGGATATATGTATACATATAGCTGATTCACTTCGTTGTACAGCAGAAACTAACACAACATTGTAAAGCAACTATATTCCAATAAAAAAAAGATATGAATTTTCAGGTCTTAACACGTATCACTAAATTGATTTCTGGGAAGGTCAACCTAACTTATTCTTAAATTATCCATTTCTTTAAATGCATCTTTTTACCTTCTGTGGAGCCTTTTATTTTCCCCTTGAAATTAAATAATCTCCTAAACTTGGCTCAATATTGTAATAGGAATAAAAAACAAATCCAGGTTTATTGAGAGAACTATTTTGTGATTTTGTTGTAACTTATACTGAGATAATTCTCAACTTTCTCAAATACTTTCATACCCGTTATTACATTTAGTCCCCACAAAAAATCCCATGAGGTGAATAGAATTAATTAGAGAATGTTTTAAGCTTTGGGAGAGGGTTTCAGGCATTATCTTGTTCAGATTTTATTAATGTTTCCATCTGACAAATGCACAGGGAGGATATGAGACTTTTAAAGTTCTAGAGCCTAAGTGTTTGGAATCTCAGTTCATATATCACCTTCCCACTGGATGACCTTGACTTTATACTGGTCCATGTAAGGCTTTGTGGCACTCCCAATTTCCTCCTCCTTCTGCACTGTTTTATCAATGCATTGGGAACTACACCATTCGATCTCTCCTTATTATAGGGATATGCAAATAATTGGAAATCTGGACTGAGACTCATAAGCAGAGACAGAGCAAACTTGAAACAAGCACTTTATCTATGATGTGGATGATGACCTAGAAAAGTATCCCCAAGAGTATGTAGATGAAAATGAGCCAATGGACTTGAGAGAGGTCTGAACTTGGGGTGAACTTGATAAACCAAAGTGGGCAAGGGAAACTTAGTGAGAACAAGTTTAGAGCTCCAAGCTCAACCTATTTTAGTACTGTACTGTTCTGACCATGAGGACTGCTGAGAGCTGGAGTATGCAGAGACTCAGAGGGAATTGTTTCCACTAGTAATTCTCACCTGCTCACGTGATTTAAGTAGCATAGGTGAGTTTTGTCAACAGACAGGAAGAATCCTCAAGAGGAAACATCAAGCCTCCTTCCACCCCAAATATTTGGACATTCTTTACAGATTATCATCTGCCTAAATCAGTGTGGATTACAACATACTGCATAGAAGTTAAAACAGCACTCTGCTGATGTTTGATGACCAACCAATGGTCTATCATGGTCTCTGGTCAGTTGTTGCTTTGTTTTCCCCCAGGGGTCAAATTTATTTTATTTAAAAACATCTCCGTAGCATTTCCGTTTATTTTGTGTGTGTGTAATTTTAAATTCGGAGGAACCACTTCTTAAAATGCCTGACATTTAAGAAAATCTGGTGCTGTATTGCCACCACGGAAGCCAAGTATCGTGTGTATAGAATGTAGCACGGTTTAGCACGTTGAGTGTACCAGATTTTCCTTAAAATTAACATTCATGCCATATGTTGGTGCCCTAAAATCAATACTACTTTGGCTGATGAAAATGCAAAAGGAAAACATTCTCAGACTGAGTGCTGTTCTCTTTCTTTGTAGACAATGTTTTCTGTAGACATTAGCAATTATCTTTGGGAGAGAAAATGATGAGTGCCTGCTCTGTAATTCTTGGTGAGAGGTCAAACACCCAAAGGCATGGAAGCCAGGGATCCAGCTTGTAAGGCAAGGGAACCTCAAGGTATTGGCCCTGTAAGATAGTCCTGTGTTCTCAGTTTACTATTCAGCTCCAGACAGTGCCTTGGCAGAAACTTGGAGGTAGACTGCAGACTCATCCACCATCATTAAGTTCAAGAGGGCAAGGGGGAGAGGAGGAGCCCAGAAATCTTTCACTGAACTTAGAGAGGGCATGGCGACACCAGAAATTTAGACAATGCTCTGGCAACCCAGGGCAACAAGTGACCTATACTCACACATTCCCTTGTGCGTCCCAGCTGGTGGGCCTTGTGACCTTTGAGGTCACACTCCCTCTGAGTTGCTCCTCTGCCCCTACCTGCCTCTGCAGCATATGGCCTCCATGGTGCCAACAGGAAGTACATCTTTATGCCTATGGTTCAAGCATCTGCACTGTTCTGGATTTGCAATGTGCTTTGCCTATGTATTTATATCACTATGCTGCCTGGGCCCCTCTATGGCTTGGGCAGAGTCTGGGGCTCTCCCTGACACACAGGGGGCACAGCCTTTTGCTTATAAATATTGATCCAAAACCCATACTAAAGGGAAGGACAAGAGGGCAAGGTCACATTACTCCTAAAACCACCAGACATATTTGAACTATGATGGGAATTTTGTGCCCGGGGCTTCGTTCTGCTGCAGTATTAAATAAGAATGGTGTGTTCTCAAAGCTGAAGCAGGCTTTTACATCTGTACTGGAAAGGATATACAGTATTTAAGGGGAACGTTTGAAAATCCTACCAGTAGTAGAACCTAAGAAAGTCTGGAAATCTATCTTTTAAAAAAAGTTTTATTGTGGAAAAATTCAAACTATAAAAGTAAAGAGAATAATATAATGAATCCCCATGTCTCATTCCAAGTTTCCATTATGACCAAGCTTATTCCACCTATACCCATTCACTCCCTTACCTCCCAACTAGGATGATTTTGAAGCAGATCCATGACATCTTATTATTCCATCTATACCTATTTTTAGAATGTATCTCTTAAACATAAGCACTTTTTTCTTAAAACATAGCTACACTACTATATGTAATATCTAAAATAAATCAGTCGTTTCCTTAATCATTAAATATCCAATCAGTATTCAAATTTCACTAGAAAATCCAATTTTTTCCCTTGGAATGAAAAACATTCTTGGAATTGTGTCAGTTTACTAGTAAACTAGCCAGTTTTCCACCTTTCAGATATCATAGAAGAGTTTGAAAGGTTGAAAAGAAAGCTCCTTTGGGGAGCTCTGATAATGAAGATAAAGAGAAGGAAGAACTACTTGGACTTCCTTAACCTGATGTCAATGAGTGTTGAGACTGAAAAGGTTGTTACACATTATCCAGCTCCACCACACTTCCTTGTTGTAAGCTGAGGCACAGAGGAGTAAACTGACTTCCTCAAATTCACACAGCGAATTAACGACAAAGTATTCAATTTTAAAATTTAAGAGGCTCTATTTAAGATACTACTTATTTTGTTTTTAAAGTTGTTTTAGAAGGACCTCTATTTCCAGGGATTTGTGCATGGATTTAAGGTCTGTGTGGCTGCTTTGACAGTTTAGAGCTGTGCTGTCCTACTCAGTGCTAATCAGCTATACGTGGCTCATGAGCACATGAAATATGACTGATCTGATTTGAGACATGCTATGCATGTAAAATATATGCTGGATTTCAAAAATTTGGCAAAGGAAAGGTAAAATATCTCATTAATTGTTATTTTATTGATTAATGTTAAAATAACATTTTTGAGTTACTGGGTTAAATAAAATAGATTTGTTCAAATTAAGTTCACCTGTTTCTTTTTACTTTTTTAGTATGGCTGCTAGAAAATATAAAATTACATTTGTGTCTTACATTCTATTATGTTTCTGTTGGACAATGCTGGTTTAGAGATTGTGTTTTTGATCCAGGCAGGATTCCATCAACTCATTACACAACCAGGCCTTGGGGCTGGAGAGGGCTGGGGGAGGTCATCTATCCTACCCGTCTCTTACCACTAAGGCTGGAAACTAACTAAACCACCCTACCGTAAATCTTATTTTTAAATATTTGTAGAAAAATAAGACTTCTAACTTCCCGTGGCTTTGCCTAATATAAGTAGGTGAGTTCTACAAGTAGGAGAGTCATACATCTACTTGTGCAAGTAATTTAAACAAAGCACTAGGAATTATTCTTGAACTCTCCCTCCATCAACCCTCATGGCCAATCTAAAAGCAAGTTCTACTTTCAAAATACCTCTCAGATCTCTACATTTATCCTCGCCGTGACCTCCCCAACCAACTGCATGGTCCAAGCAACAACGATCTCACCTTAGCTGCGGCGTTAGTCTCATAATTAGTCTTCCACACCATTCTTACTCCACTCTTGTAATCCATTCTCCACGAAGCAGGGCAGTGGCTTCTCAGGGAGCACACATGACCATGTCATTCCCCTCCTTGAAGGTCTCCAGTAGCTCCCCATTTATTTCAGGATAAAATTCAAAATCTGAACATGGCCTTCAAGCCCAGTATGGTCTGATCCATTTCTTCGGCTGCATCTTGACCACGTTCCCCAAGCTCTCTGCAGTTTACTCATATTGGCCTTCTCTCAGTTCCTTATCCATACCGTGCTGCTCCTCCTTTCAGAATCTCCACACATGTCATTTCTATTGCCTGAAAACTCTTCCCCTCCCTCCATCTACCTCTGTCTAATCAATACATATTTATTCAGATCCAGCTCAAAGCATCCCTTCCTCAGCACTTCCTGACCAGAGCAGGTATACTAATTTCAACACTCAGCACAGATCAGAGTGGTCATTTTCACTTATCTGTGTGATTATTCACTTAATGTCTAACTCCCTTTGTAAATTGTTTGCTCCATAATTGCAGTGAGCTCATTAGTTCACATTCACTATTGTATCCCAGCACAGTTCCTGGCACGTAATAGGCCCTCAATTAACGGGAAGGACAAAGGAAGAAAGGCGAGGTGGTTGTACCAACAAGAATCCTGTCTTGGGCTTCCCGGGTGGCTCAGTGGTTGAGAAGCCGCCTGCCAATGTAGGGGACACGGGTTCGAGCCCTGGTCCAGGAAGATCCCACATGCCGTGAAGCAACTAAGCCCATGCACCATAACTACTGAGCCTGTGCTCAAGAGCCCGTGAGCCACAACTACTGAAGTCCGCGTGCTGCAACTACCGAAGCCTGTGCACCTAGAGCCTGTGCTCCACAACAAGAGAAGTCACTGCAATGAGAAGCCCGTGCACCACAATGAAAGGTAGCCCCTGCTCGCCGCAACTAGAGAAAGCCCATGCATAGCAACAAAGACCCAACACAGCCAAAAATAAATAAATTAAAAAAAAAAAAAAGAATCCTGGCTCTTCTTTCTTTACTACTCTCGAGTGGAGAGGAACAGCCCTCATCACCATTCCTTCACAGCTCGTTAACTTATTCCTGGACGGACTACCTGAGTATCCCAGTTATGGATTAGCAAATTCTATGGGCTCTATTGTCAGTGTCTATCCATAATCCAGCCACTTCTCACCACCTCCACTGCCTCTACCGTGGTCCAAGCCACAGGTTTCTTCTAGGAACTTTGACCTTTACTCTGAAATAATGGAAAATTGTTTTCTAATAGCCTCTTAACTCTTCTCCTTACTTCCACATTTGGCTCCTTGTAGCCTACGCAACACAATTGTCAAACTGACTATATTAAAGTGTAAGTCAGATCTTCTTACTCTCCTGCCTAAAACTCTCCAACAGTCTTCTATTTTAGAGTACAGCCAGAGTCCACCCTGTGGTCTGCAAGTATCTCCATGATGTCGTTACCCCGCTGACCTCATACCCTACCACACTCTCCCTGGCTTACTCCACTCCAATCCCAATGACCTCTGGTTTTTCTCACACACACCAGGCTTTCTCCCACCTCAGGGCCTTTGCACCTGCTGCCCTTTCTGCCTGGACAGCCCTTCCTCTGGATACCTACATGATTCTCTCTTTGCCTCCTTTAAGTTTTTGTTCAATATCACCTTTTCAACGAGGCCACCCTAACCCCGCCCTGCTCCCCACCCCCGCACTCCCTATTCTTTCTCCTCCTTGTTTTATTCATTTACTTTTTTAAAAATTTATTTATTTTTTGGCTGTGTTGGGTCTTCGTTGCTGCACGCAGGCTTTCTCTAGTTGCGGAGAGTAGGGGCTACTCTTAGTTGCGGTGCATGGGCTTCTCATTGCAGTGCCTTCTCTTGTGGAGCACGGGCTCTAGAGCACAGGCTCAGTAGTTGTGGCACACAGGCTTAGTTGCTCCGCGGCATGTGGGATCTTCCCGGTCCAGGGCTCGAACCCGTGTCCCCTGCATTGCCAGGCAGATTCTTAACCACTGCGCCACCAGGGAAGCCCCCTTGTTTTATTTTTCTCCATATCTTCTAACATATTATATAACTTATTTATTTTATTCATTGTCCACTTCCCTCTGCTAGAATGCAGGCTCCATGAGGACAGGGATGTTTGTCTTCTGTTTCCTGTTATATCCCCTAACTCATGGCCGATCTGAAAGCAAGTTCTACCTTCAAAATACCTCTCAGATCTCTACATTTAGAGAGATCTATCAGATCTCTCTAAAGTGCCTAAAACACTGTCTATCAAGAGGTGCCTAAAACACTGTCTATCAAGAGGTTGTTGCCGGATAAATGTCTGCTGAAAAACAGGCAGGCTTGCAACCAGCCATCCAGCGTGACCAGGCAGAACTGGCCTGTGTTGTCAGCAGGGCCAGCTTGGCTCTACCTCAGAGCTAGTTCAGGAGACTTGGAGGCTCTCTAAGCCCAGGTCAGCTGCCCAATGTCCTAGCTCAGTTCTGGTAACTGTCTGTGAGGCCAAGGAAGAAATATGGTTCCAGAGAGCATCTAAATGGCTCCCCCTAACATCCTCCCCACCTCTCCCTCCTCCATCCCCACCACACACAAATATACCACACAACCGTCTCCCTTTCCAAGGACACAACTCAGGCTATTTCTAAAACTGAGATTCTGATCCAAAACAGTAGCCAACACACAGTGCATCTCCATGTGCACAGGAAAAGACAGGAGACCTCTGAGCAATTTCCTGGCCCTATATTTTTCCATTCCAGTAAATGAGGCCTTCTTTAGCTCAGGAATCTATCTCTGAACCAAGCCAATGCCTTAATGGTGCATTCCATTCATTACTGTCTGGGCTTGTTTCTTTGTTCTTGGATTTTCCATTTTAAGTGATGGACACCTGGATCCCTTCTGTCATAAAAATTTTGACAAGGAGCTCTCCTGGGTGTTGACTACTAGTTAAGGTAACGCTAATAGAGAGTTCCTTTCCTAAATAGGCATTTTATTTAATAATACGTAATACTTAAATTGCACTCTCTGCCTTCAAAGGGTTTTGCAAACTTTACACTCTATTAAGCTGAGCAGCGTTCATGCTTTATGGCTGAGAACCCAGCAAGGTTAACTTGCCTAAGGCCACAACTAGCTGTGCTTTGGACAAAGTACTTTGCCTTTTTTAATAGATAAGGAAAATATCACTAATACAAATTGTAGTTATTTAGCAACTGTCATGATCAGTAAATTAGTTTTGAGTTCTGTGTGTTTTTTTAAGGCCCTGTTTGGAGTTCTTTCTTGGCTGTACTAGCTCCTCCATGTCTCCAGATACAATTCCATGTTCCTCTTCTTCTTTGTCCCCAACCCCTACCCTTCCTCCTCTTCCTCATCTTTATTCTCTGTTGGGTCTGGGATACTCTAGCTGCCAGGAGGAACCCACCATGTCCCCAACCTGACAGTTACCCTTATCCCTGTTTCTCTGGGACCTACTTTCAGGAGATAAGCATATTGTCATTAATAGATTACGAAGGCTTGAAGTCAAGTTCCAAAGGGTGGAGAAAACCAAAGAATAAGTTGTATAATATCTTCCTGGCTTATCAGTTTTAGTGGTGAGTAATTTAAAACATTTTAAATGCAAACAAATATGGATATGTTATGGAGCAGAATGCAAACACTAGGACAGGCTAAAGGCTGAAATTCTACCTAAGCAGATGACTTAGGATTTCTTTTCTAGATTTTTCTCTCCCATTAGCAGTACTTGGATTAGAAAAGTCTGAGAAGAACTGATATAACATGGCACTTCCTCTGAGCTCCATGGAGGTGAAATATCAGGATTGATTTTCTAAGGGCTGGTAGAATCAGTCTTGTTATTGTATTGTGCCTTTGAGCAAGGAATGCTTTTTCTGGGGACTGTCTTGAAGGTAATGGAGGGAAGCTGGGGCATCCTTTCCTCTGGATCTTGAACATCCACCAGGCAGCAGCCTTACCAAACTGAGGGCAGAGTGGCCTTTTTCTCATTATTCAACAAATAAAAGAAATACGCAAGGAAACCTATCATACCTGAGACTATGATTAAAAAGAAAAATCTGGCATGTGTTCAAGGATGAAATTTCTGTTACAAACTGATTTCACACTGAATGTGTTGAAGACCTTTAAAGAGAATGGAAATATGTGAAATAAAAGCTAAGTCACGATTACTTGGATTTGGCTTTAACCTGTCCACACTGAGGTGCACATAACCTCAAGCCCCAAGGATACTTAAGCTCATCACAGCATGTGGAGATAAGGTATAGCGCCATGCATGTAACATGCCTGTAGAATGCACTTGTTATAGAAGAGCAAAGAGCTCAGGACACAGAGTCAGAATCCCAGCTCCCCGACCTACTAACTTTCCTAAGCCTCCCTTTCCTTAACTGTAATAACAGGATAATAACACTTTATCAAATATTTCTAGCTCTTCTTCTGAGCACATAGTCAGATTGCACTTCTCTATTCCCTTTACTTGGAGGCATGGCTGTGTGACTTGCTTTGGCCAACAAAATGCGAGCACAAGGGACGTGTCATTTCCTTGTGGAATCTTTGAGAATCAGTCCATGGTTACCATAATTTTCTTTCCCTCTACCATAGCAACCTGAAACATTTCCAGTATAGCTGTTCTGTCAGCCTAGGTCCTAAAGCTAAGGTGACCTGGGTCAAAGCCACTGTTGATTTACGAAATGGATATGTAATGGGAGGGAGATATAAATCCTTGTTTTCTTTCTTTTTTCTTTATTTTTTTAAGCCGTGGGGATTTAGAGTGTGCTTGTCACTGAAACGTTACCTAGTCTATCCTGACTAATACACTACTTCATGGATCTGGGGAAAGATTAAAACGAGATACCTAATAGTTGTTACTATTGCTATGTACCTGCATGGCGCACAGCAAGTGCTAAATAAATGCTAGTTCTTTCCTCCATTACTGAATTTCTCTGCTTTGTGATCCTTCCCAGCCCTTCCTTATCAGCCCTGAGCTATGCTGCTCTTCAGATGGCTGTTTTCAATTTGAGAAGAATGAAAATCTTTGTTTTAAGACTTTTTAAAGTATTCCTTCATACACTTTAAGAAAATGAGAGAGCCCTTGAGTGGAGCAGACTGGAAACTCCCATGATGGGAAGAGAACCTCCTCTCTGAAATTTATAAAAGAGAAAGGAGCTAAGTGTCTTATCAAGGAAATCAGCCAGAAAGTAAAACCAGTGAACTCTGAAAATTTCCAACCACAGAGAACGGTCCACCCTACAGCAACATGCCTCTATCATGGAGCTGGGAGCACAGACCTTTCATGGGGATCCGGTTCTGACTCTCCTTTAACAGGCTCTCTGTCCTGGAGGGAGGTGGCGTCCCTGATCTACTTAGTACCTGCTTTTACGACATTTCAGTAAGAATGATGAAGATGGTCAGACCTCAGACTTTCAGCTTTTTCCTCACTGGCTTCTTAAGAGGCCTCTCCGTTCCTCTACCCAATCCAGGCTGTAGCTTCATGGGTCTGAGAGGGGAAGCCGATGGGCCACTGCTGCTGCTTTAGCCAAATCACTTAGACTTAATCATTAACAACTCATTGAATTAGTCCATCAACCTAATACTTTTTTAGGGTGTTTAGCTCCACGTTGGAGGGAAAAATTTCCTACCTAAATTTACTCTAGAAAGCCATGTCTTTGAGACCCATTCAAAGGGTAAATGTTTGTTGATCAATTTAGAAGGCATTCATTAGGGCTGTTGTTCTCTAAACTGTTGAAAATTTCAAGCATAAGAGAAGGAAAGAGGAAGGGAATATATATGAGACAGAGCTTAATAAGTCCTCCACTTTTGCAGTCACTTCCAGAAATTAGAGGCAAGCAAGACAGCTCTATTTCAGAGCCTCCAGTGAGAGACGAGACATGCAGAAAAATAGGAAAGGTGACAAAGGAGAACGTTCATTAAGAGATTTGTATTAAGCATCTGTGGAAGGATAGGTGCTGTGCTGGGCATGGATGGACAATGGTGAGAAAAGTCATGGTCCTGACTTTCTCAAGGGGAGAGGACACTATTGCTATTTTGTGTGGGTTCACGGCAGAACTTTATCATCCCTGCCCACCCCCAACCACTAGATGCCAATAGTGCCCCCTGGTCATTGTGATAGTCTCCCTGTTTCCAAATGCCTCCGGGGCGGACTCTACTGTCCCCAGTTGAGAACTACTGAACTTGAGTATGATAGTTGTTGATGGTGCTACATTAGAGAGCTCTCAAAGGGGCATAAAGGACCCCAGTGAGAGGAGGAGCCAAAGACAGGCTCACCCTGAGATGAAACTTGCTCTCTACATCTTGCCCTGGTTTACAGATCCGAAGTTCCAAAGGAGGCAGGACTAGGTTTGAGGTGCTGGTGGCTCTGAAGATACTCTGAATTTCCTTGAAGTTTCGGGAATGGATAGAATTATTTGAAGAGGAGGAAGCTATAAGGGGTGCGGATTGGTTAGCAAGAACCGCTAGACATCCCTCAATAGTAAGCTAGTTGGCTAGTAGATTAACAGGGGCCCTTTAGAGCTGGCCCACAGCTCCTTGGAAGAAGCTTAGAGGGCTAAAGGCCCATCATGTGGGCACTGATGTTGCACGGCCACCTCAGGGGCCTGGCACATACTTCTGGCAACTCACAACCTTCTTCCTCATTTTTAGGTTGCATTAGTTGGAGGACGAGAAAGGCTGATAAGAGAAAGGGAAACTAACATTTATTGAGTGCCTAGTATGGTCAGATAAAGCACTAGAAATGTTCCAATGTGCTATATCACAGAGAGGCTGAGTGAGGTAGAAGGAGCATAAGCTGAGAAGTTAGGCAGCCCAGGGTTTAAATTGTAGGTCTCTCACCTACCAACTGTGACCAGCTACTTAATCTCCGAGCCTCAGGTTCCTCATCTTGAAACAAACAAAAAAAAGAAAACCACCTCACGGGGTTAATTATGAGACTTCATAAAATAAGGTATACAAAACACTTGACAGAAAAAAAAGCCCTCAATAAATATAACTATACTAGTATTTTTGGCTTCCTAACAATACTAGTAAGAAGAGATTCTCGTGGTTGTAAAGAGGAAGGAGGAAGACCTGAAACAAGATTAGGGCTAGAGATCTAGAAAAATAACAAGACAAATCAATAATGCTCATTCCAAGTTCCTAGTTTGTTACTGCAGGCCTTTTCATCTGGACCTTTTGAGGGAAAATCTCAGCAATTGCTGCAGCTCTGAAAATGGGCCTCAGAGAGCCCCTCTCTCTACTGTGCACTGGCCAAACCATTGGGATGCGGGGTGGGGGGGGGGCATTCTGGATCAAAACTTACGGACAGGGACACACTGGAGAGCACACAGAGGAGTGCAACCTGCTGGTGAGGAGATGCAAAACCACACCTTACTGAGATGGCTGACGGAACCTGGAGTGTTAAGAAGGAGGCGTGTTGGAGGTCTGGGGATTTGATAGCTTGTACATGAATACTTCAAAGGGCCGATACTTGCAAGGACTGGATTTGTTCTGTGTGGTCCCAGTGAGTAGAAACAGTGTCAATGGATGGAGGTGACAGGGAAGCATATTCACCTCCATTCAGTATAACCATTAATTTACTGGAAACTTCTGGAAAGCTCGAACTGGGTTTTATTCATGTAGTGCCCACAGCACCAGCACAGAGCCTTGCCCACGTGGTACAGCCAACGATGAGTAGCTGCTACGATTATTACTGCCTGGTCTTGGGAAAAGCAGCCAGTTTGGAGAAGCTGATTATCTCTTCATCGGCCCATCAGCCTGAGACCTTTGTTAGAAACAATTATGTCAGGCAGTAGTGACACTCAGGGCAGCCCATTTTTAAAAGTCTAGCAACAGGTTCTTTTTTTCTACCTTAAACAACTCACTTTGCAAACACTGAAAAAAAAAAAGTTTCTGTCGGGCTCAAAGGTTGTTCATGGCATAAAGCTAAATAACTATCATGGGATGATCTGGAAGTGAAATTTTAAGCTACATAAACATTGAGCCTGCTGTGAAAGGTCATTCTGACTTCCTTTGACCCTCTCATAACTGTGATCCTCAGCATTTTGGTTTGTGGCAAGAAAGCATTGCTTCTCTCCTCCTATCTAGATGGTTTATTGGTCTTGTTTCCTCTCATGGTTTCTAAGGAGGAATAAAGCCTTGACATCTGCTCCAAGCCCAAACTCTTCCTGCCTGATCTATAGATGCATATTTTGATGACATAAAGTTGATAGATTTGTAACAGCTACTGGACCAGAATATATAGAAACATCATCGTCTCTCTAGCTCGAGCTCATTGAAGCAAATACTCCCAAACACAGTATCTTCATAAAAGCCGCTGTCCTAACTGCCTGCCTGTGACTAAGGAAACGTAGATGAGGAATTACATATCTAGAATTGCCCTTTCTTCCTATTCCACATTTTCACTTATTCATAAATTTATCCCCCAAATGTCTATCAAGTTCCAACTATGTGACAAAAAGTGGTGCAGCAAGTGGTGCCTAACACAACAAGAGCACATTTGTTCTTTCCTATGTGACAAGAATGTGTTAAGGCATCACGTGCATTCACTCACGTGACCGTCACAGCACCCTATGAGGTAGGCTCTACCCTTTTCCCCATTTTGCCAATAAGGAAACTAGTACGCAAATAGGTGAAGCAGATTGCCCAATGTCACACAGGTCAGAAGGGAATCTTTAGGGAGACAGCTGTTAGACGAAGGAAGAAATTAAACAATAATGATGACTACTTCCAGACACTTTCTATCAAATATAGGTATAGGTAGCAGTTTAAGAGTAGAAAATCTCACTGCCACCAGAAGACCTAGATTATTCAAAATACCGCCCTGTAATTTATTAGTGAACACCAGCTTTGCTCTACAGACAGTGGTTTCCAGGTTTTTCAGCATGATGCCCTTTGTAAATTTCATAAATAAACACATTTTGCAAATCCCCAGAAAGTTTGAAAAAATACAAAATAACCAAAAGCTATTTTTAATTCAGCAACATTTGAAATTAATTTATATTTTATTAATTACCACTATATAACAAGATTTGAAAGCAGAGGAACGTGTACTTTCAAAACATTATTTAGTCAGTGTGCAAACAGTAGGTACTTGACATCCAAATACAGACCCCTTGACTCCTTGCAATAACTCCACAGGCCCTGGAGATTCACAGAACTTATGACTTCTGCCGAATCGCCTATCTTCTCTGAGTCTCGGTTTACTCATCTCTAAAGTGGGGATAATAAGAGCTTTAATGTGAGACCAACAAGAATTTGGAGGGCTCTTGTCTGAGAGAGTATAAAAATAGTTAAAAACAGCCTCTGACAAATACAGTTCCAATGTAGTTAGGGAGAACAGACACACGTGAAAGAATTAGTAGGCAGGGCAACCCACTAAGCTAAACTATGCCTTCTGGAATCTAGTTCTAGAATGTGATCTGATAATATTTAAGTGTATGCAAAGAGGGTTCACTATCACCTTACACACAGAAGGAAAATTCAGTTCACTTAAAAGCTGTCAAATATTTTTTATTGTTTTTGCTGGAGGGCTGCTATCCATGGCTGAGACACTTGAAGTTACAGGGGCGCACAGATACATCCCTTGCTGGGCTGCACTGAGACTGAAGCTGGGAAACACGGGCATATGCACGTCATGGTGATGGAAGGCTTTTGGTCTGGTTTGGTTTGGTTTGAAGCTGCAACTCATATTTATTAAATGACTACCATGGGGAGGAAGTTATACAATGGCCCTAATATTAATATTTAATGATATTTTGATCCAAATGTGATTTAAGGAACATTTTTCATGCAAATGGAAACTTGCTGCTTAACTTAACTGGCACAATCCCCCGCATAATGTCACAATCTTGCAATTTTCCAGCCTGCCTTTATCACGTTTTCAGGATATAATTGACTCCAGGGGATAGAATTGTGGAAGTAGTTTCCCTGAATGATACTAGCTTGGGGGCAGCAGAAATTACTCCAGTCTCTCCCTTTGTGTTGTTGGATTGGGGAAAAAAAAAGCCTTTGAATCACCCCAGGACTCTCAGTTCATGGTGCTAATGAGTACACAGCTTGATGACTTAGATGCTCTTCCCCACTTCCCCAGGAAAGCTCCAGATCCCATGAGCAGGGAGACTTCAGATAAATAACTAAAAGGGCTAATATTTATTGAATATGACTATAAGGCAGGCACTGTGCTAAGCAGTTGCATGCATTATCACTCTTAATCCTCACAACAAACCCTAAGAGGATGGTGCTCTTTTATACCTGTCATGCAGATGAAGAAATTAAACTACTCATGAGCACACCGCTGGCAAGCAGGTGCGCGGGGACTTGATCTCAAGCAGCTGTCCCCAGAACATGGGTTGTAACCACTCCTCTATACTGCCTTGCCACTCCCCTCTCAAACTCGGCTTTCTGGGCTGCTTTCTCACCCTGGTTGACACCCATATTTTACACGTTGCCAAGGGAATGGGGACCCTACGATTTGAGAGTCAACTGAAGGAGGAGGAACAGAGCTTTTGGTTGTGACTTTGTATGTGGCATTTAGTGACATGCGGGCAGGGAAAGGACAAGAGGAATGTAGATGGATGTGAAATGATCATCCTTAAAGAAATTATCAGAGCATGGAACATAAAATCAGAAGCATTTTCATTATATATATGTACTGTACTTAATTGAGCCAATCCCTTATTGGACAATTATGCTATACCTAATCTGTTTTTTCTTTTTTCTTGTCTTGCATTGTAGGTATGTCTTTTTACATCTTACAGGTATATTTGTAATATAATTTCCAAGAGGAGTCACTTTTACATTTTGATAGACACTCACAAATTGCTCTCTATAGTAAAGTTTTACTAATTCACTATTCTACCATCAATATATGACAGTACTCTCCAGATCCCCAGAAACAAATGTGTTAATAAATGTTTTATCTTTTGTTTCATCAAGTAGGTAAAAAATGGTATCTCATAGTTTTAATTTGCATCCATTTTTATGAAGTAGGTTGAGTATTTTTTACATGTTTAAGAACCAAATATATTTCATTTTATGTGAAATGTGTTTCACGTCATTTGTCCATTTTCTGGTCATATTAAGTTCTTTGTGATACATGTTTAAAATGTTTCCCCCAGCTTTTTGTTTGCCTTTTTCACCTTGCTTATTGAGTTTGGGCCCTACAGAAGCTTTTTAATTTTAATGTATAATAAATGTTAAGGCTTCTAGATAAAACTAGAAAGACTTTTCCTACCCTGAGATTCAAACAAAATAAATCTGCCATTTTCCTATTATTTTTATGCTTTTATTTTTAACATTTTAAATCTTTGATCTATCCGGAATTTTAACTTAAGAAATAAGGAAGAGATATGTTTGTTTTTCCCAAATAGCTACCTAGGTATGCCAACACCATTAACTACATAATCCAACTTTCCTCTCTGATATGCAATGCTATTTTTGTCATATACTAAATTTCCATATGCTTTTGGGTTCACTGACTTGCCTTCTATTCATGTGTCAGCGAGCACACTCAAGCCTCTATCTCTGACTCCAAGTTTAGCCTTCTCTTCTGCATTACTTATATTTTCAAAACAACACACAATAAGTGAATGGAACCCTTTACGAATTTTTTGCAGTAACACTTAAGTCCTCTCTCCTTCTCCCCTACTGCCACTAGCTAACAAAATTCAAGCTTTTTTATTATATCTAAGAAAAATATAATTACGATAGTAAATCTGTTTGAAAGTATAGGGGACTAAGAATCAGGTACTACATTCTTGAGTCAAATAAACAGTTTGGGGCTAATCCACAGTTTCCTTCCATAAGAGCCAATGATTTTGGATAGTCTGTGTGTGTGTGTGCTTATACACACGTGTGTAAGGCACATGTGCCATGTACAGGAGAGATAGCACTTTATTAAGTAAACCAACTCCCCCTCCCCCCAAATCCATAGTGGTTGAAAAGCAAATAAATTTAGCACTTTGTGTCCTAATCCTTCTGGGATAGGATCTGCTCACAGCAGATTGTCCTTCCTCACTGCAGGTACCGAATATGTGATGCCAAAATCCCTCTCCTAGGAGGCTCAGAAAGAGCCCAAGGAGCCAGGGTAAAGTATGGTATGTCTGAGCACTTAAAGGTTGTAAAGACAAACCAAAATGATGTAATATTGAGCTGCACCTTCTTTTCCAAACACTAGGCTCTCCACTCCTTCTCCAACATCCTCTTTAAGACTCACGACTCAGGCTACAGCTAGGAGATAAGAACTCTCCATCCCTGGGGATCCAGAGACAGGGGTTGGTGCTGATGTGACTGGGATGCAGGAGAGCTCTGGATGATGTTGGAGGAGACGCAGACTTGCTTGTTGCATTGCATACTGAGTATCTCCTGAGTGTTAAGAAAGATGGTGCTTGCCCAACTCTCTCTTTTTTTTTTTTCTGGCTGTGCTGCATGAGCGCGCAGAGTCCTAACCACTGGACCGCCAGGGTATTCCCCACAACTCTTAAAAAATCCGGTGGGAGGCAGGATTCTGGATATACCTAGGAGTAACCTTGTAGAGCTTTTTGCATATTCTTCACCCTAAGATTTCAAGTTCTAGTAGTTCAGGAACCCCACCTTGGTGGATTAGGTACGGTGCTCCTTCGCACCTTAAAAGTCTTCAATGTATACATTTTTCAGGATAATGCTGAAAGATCCCCTTTCGTACATTTTTTTAACTGAAAAAGCTATCTGGGGTGGAGGGGAGGGGAGGGAGCTCCACTATGCTGTGGGGAAGAAAACTGCCTGAATTAGAAAAACAGTAAGAGACAAGCAGTGGCTTTTGTGGTGGGTGTTCCATAAAACAACGTTGAAAACACAGAGTTCTTTCTCTCCCTGCACTTCCCGTGAGGAAGGCCAGAGGGCCTCCATTAAGGGGGAGAAGCCACCGTCTCCATCCAGGCAAAGGCCTTGTGTCCAGGCTGAAGCAAACCAGAGGTTATTCCGGTCCTCTCCCTCACTCTCTTCCGGCCCTGCTTCCTTTCCCCCACCCCTCCAACAATAGCCCCTCTTGATTTCTGTTCTAAGTGAGAACGGTGAGTCCCCAGTGCAAAGGAAGCTCTAAGGATTCTTTCGAACTGGGAAGAGTGAGGGGTGTGTACTGGCATCTGCTCCTTGGCGGTGATGCTGGGGACCCGCCCCCCAACCTTCTCCCAGAGGCAGGTAGCAGGGTTTCTTGTCCCCATTCTCTAGCATTCAAAGGGAGAAGCTGGCAGCGTACCTCTTCTTCCCAGAAGGGCTCTGAGATACTCTCTCATACTGTTGCTTTTAAATATTTTTTCAAACCGCTGAAAAAGCTGGACACCTTTTTGGAATGATGTTCCCAAAACTTGTCACTGCCCCTGCTGGGTCTTCCTTACCTTGAGCCAGTAGCCTGTGGGACAGTCAGAGCCTTAGGCCCCTCCCCAGATACGTTAGAGCTGGGAAAGGCCTAGTAATCGGCCCCAGGTGATTCTGATGTTTGGTTCTCAAAAGACACTTGAAGAACAATACCCCAGACCTTTACTCTCTGAGATTATTAGGGTACCTTGGTACCGCCTTAACTTGCTAGGTGAGACCACAAAAATCATGCCTAATGCTGCTCAGAGGCTTGTCCAGTAACACCATTATCCAAGAGGGAGTTATGTTGTCCTGGACAAGTTCAAAGTTTACAAAAGGACTCTGTAGAACAGGGACCTACATTCTGAAATCAATCTGTGTATACAACAGATCCAAACCCTAAGGCAGTGTTGCTCAAACTTGAATGTGCTCCTGAATCATACGGAGATTATGTTAAAATGTTGATTCTGATTCAGGGGGTCTGGGGTGCAGCCTGAGATTCCGCTTTTCTAACAGACCCCCAGGTGATGCCATGCTGTTGGTTCTTGGACTACACTTGAGGAACACTGCCTTAAGGGATACTTAATTAAAAAATAATAATTATTAGCTGCTTCCTCCTTAATGAGAAACCTGAAAACAAGGAACATCAATTCAGTGACCTTGAGTAAATCACTTAACTTTTTCTAGCCTATCTGTTAAACAAGGTGGTTGCCTTTCCTCATCTCTGAAATGGGGAGAATAAAGCACCTATTTCTTAGAATGGGAGGGTTAAGTGAAATAATGTATGTAAAGTTCTTGGCGGTCCCCAAACTTCGTCATGACTCCTCCATAAATGTTGCGAGTGGTGGTGATCCTGTGGTTATCTCATTCTCCCATTAATACCAGTGGCCGTCACAGAATGAGGTCAAAGCGGGGCCGTAGCAGATCATAGGAAAATTGGAGAAGGGGTCAGAATTCCTTTGTGTGGCCCTGGTATTTGGCACTAAAGAGACAGGCTTTATCAATGTGAACAAAGAGAGGTTTCTCCGTTCCTACTATGGATAATGGAAACCTAAGACCCCAATGTTGTTATATTCATACTTATATTTACCACTTTAAATTTACCACTAATAAGTGTGAAACTGCCTCAATCCAGGATTTGTTCATTTTGGCTGTCTCCAGTGCCTAATTATATAAAGGAAAAGGTATTGTGTGCCACAAGGATATCACATTTCCCTCCCTGAATTCACTCCTTCGTGTTTGTGTAAACTCAGTGGCATCCCTTTAACTTGGATTTACAGCCCTGCCTATAAAAAACCTGAGAGCACTGAGCATTTCCTACAAGGCTAAATCCTGGCTCACAACTCTTTTAGTCAAGGAGAAACAAATGACCACTCTCTCTCTGTCTCTCTCTCTCGCCAAAAACAATGTGCTAACCCATCATCTGCCCAGAAAACGAATGGAAAATGAAATGCAACCAAAGTCTTTGCTGTGTATCTGATATATGTTTATCTCCCAGAAGCAAGTGGGTGGGTTCCTTGCCAAGATGACACATTAATATACATGTAACAGCCCCATGCATGTCATGGTGGAACAAGCCATAACTCCAGTCAATTCAGGTGGGAATAAACATGTCAAGCTGGCAGTTTGGCACTGTCCAGAACCCCAGAAACTTTGACTAATTTTCAACTTACTAACTGCTGTATTTAGCATTATATTAAGATAGCATATTTCACTCTACAGCCCACTTATTTATTGTCATCTAGTCCACAAATATTTATTGTGCATCTATCTTATGCCATGCACTATTCTAGGCCCTAGGCGTATAGCAGTGAACGAACAAAGGCCCTGTCCTCATGGTGCTTACTGTCTAGTGAGTTTATGTATTACACATAACTTCTGATGAAGACATGTTCTTATTCTTTTATCTATATGTCATTGTTTTATCTAAATGTATTTGATATTTGAATGGTTAAAAAGAACAGCCATCATTAGGCTAGCTGTTTCTGTGAGTGCACATCAAAATATTTGCTGCCTCTCTGCTTCTGTCAGGTGGAGACCTATGTCCACTGCTGCTCTACTTATTAGCCATATAAACATGTGAGAAAAATATTCAAGAGATTTGGGTAGAAATGAAATTAGGGAAATCAGAAATTTTTCTCTAAGCTACAGATTTTTCTTATGATTAAAGCAGATTTAACAGGACTTGTGGGTGCCAGTTTTTCAAACACCATTATCAATCTTTTGCCTTTCCATGTCAGTATTAACTTAGGGACAAGGATCTAACTTCTAAAATAGGCTCAGCACAACACACATTGTAAACAGGTAAAAACAAAACCAAAAAACTTATGAGATTGAATCTACAAATATTTTTTTAAAGTGAACAGAAAAAAATAGTATCTGTGTTTTCCTTGATTAAAGAAAGAATGCATTTGTATCTTAATGTAAGATGCAAATAATATATAAATGCATAAATCGAAGAGTGCTATTCATACAGAATTACAATATTTATAATTCTAAGTAATTGCTCCTTTATGATACATATATTGTTATAGAACATTCATCAATCTCATCCGATTGGTTGCATATTCCTTACTCCATAATGCTAACAGCTTCTAGAATAACAATTGATACGTCCAAACTAATTTCTGGAGAGAACATCAAATGCCGAATAGGAATTATGCTTAAAAGTATGGCCCTTAAAACACACGTTTTAGTTTAATGTCAATGCAATCCTGAAGAAGACAGAGCAAGACAGTGACCATCTGTTTTAGAGAATCACAGGATGTCAGCATAAGAATCTCATAGATCGTCTAGTGCAGTGGGCAGGGGAGAAGAGTGTAAACAAGGCCCAGGTGAATTCTGATACGCACTCACACAGGCCACTTTGAGAGTCACTGATTTGGTCCAACCTCATCATTTTACAGAGAAAACTGAGGTCCAAGCAAGTGAAGAAACCTATCAGGTCACACGTATAGGGGGCAGCAGAGGTTGGACAAAACAGAGCAGAAGTGTTCTCCCTCCCAAACTGGTCTTTGTTCCCCTGCTCTAAGCCACCTTAGAAGACACATTTTTTGCACATTAGGGTAGAAAACCCCAGCTTCACTTTGCTCTCTGAGGGTTAAGTTGTCCAAACAAGTCTCTATTGTATCAGAGCCTCTTATTCTAACAAAAGAACCTCAAAGTTTTGGGTTATTGGTGGTAGATTTTGGTTGTTGCTCTGGTTGTGTGTTTTGCTTTTGGAAGATGGAGAGGGAAGTTTAACTAAGACCTAAGTTAAAGTATCATTATTACTTAACAGACTAACCAGGATGTAGGTTTTAAAGGTTAGAGTGAGAGAAAAATAGCAGTTGGATCTCACACACACACACACACACACACACAAGTGGTGATACTGGTATTCTATTCATCAGTGATAAAGTAAGTGGCTTACTGCTAAAATATTTGAGGAGAGGGATCTGTTAGCCTTCACTGTGGGGAGAACATGTCACTTCAAGTCCTCCTCTCTTTGGCTGAGTCACTGCCACCATGGTCTCCAAAAAGAAAGCCTCCAGCCCTCCACTGCTAGGGAAAAGGTCACCAAGAGCACAGAGCTCGAGAGCTTGGGGAAGTGGGTGAAAGGGAGAATGAAACATCTACAATATCATGTAGTCTCTTCAAACATTCATCTAAGTTCAAGACTTTTATCCCAAGACGAACTCTTCCCTACTCGCCCCTCTATTGAACACAGCTGGCATTTTAATGAGGCTAAATCTGGCGTTTCTGCCATTAGTGAAGATGAACATCAAAATATTAAGCTCTGCTTTCCTTTGTTTTAAAAGAATTGAGCTTCACTCAATGTGTGCCCAACTCCAAAGCTATGAGGCATGATTTTTGTTCTGACAGACCCTTGGTACAGTATTGATCAAGGATAATGTCACAAATTATGGGGATATAGTCTACTCTCTACATTCCAAAGAGACAGTACCCCTAAGTATTAACATAAAAAAATTACAACTGACATTGGTTGACTCCTATTACTTGCCATGCTTTGTGTTAATCGTGTTACATAAATAATCTTATTTAATCCTCACAACAACTCTATTATAACGTAGATGCAATTTTACATTAGGGGAAACTGAGGCTTAGAGAGGTTAATTACCTGGCCGAAGTAAGTGTCACACAGTAAGCAACAAAAAGCTAGAATTCAAACCCAGATTTGTATAACAACAAGGCCTGTGCTTTTGATGTTCTGCTTGCTCTCATTTGATTCACGTCCCAGCACACAGACCTATAGGACACATCCTAACATAATTTAACATTTATGTGACAAATTTATAATTTAGTTATATGTACAGTTTGGCACAAATTAATTAACACAACCTCTGTGTGTCAAATTATGGCTCATTCCAAGCTGGAGTTCCCCTAATGTTATCACAGAAGAGCCTCTGATGACCCCAAAGAAGAATCACACACTGGAAGTTTCCACAAATGCCAACTCACTCCTTGGAGTTGAGTGAAGACAGATTGGTAGCAAGTAGCCTAAACGAGTCA
Source organism: Stenella coeruleoalba (assembly GCF_951394435.1). Classification (NCBI taxonomy): domain Eukaryota; kingdom Metazoa; phylum Chordata; class Mammalia; order Artiodactyla; family Delphinidae; genus Stenella; species Stenella coeruleoalba. The sequence goes on from NC_137148.1 coordinate 56,499,867, forward strand.
ACGGCTTTCTTCTTTAGGGAGCTGATTTTCCCCCCCAGTATCCAACAAATATTCTCATGGCAATGACTTAACGACTCAAATGGAAATACTGAATACATACTTTTTTCTTTTAAAGAAAAGAATCTATCCTGAGCTCCTACATCTTGGGCCATAGTGGAGACACACGCTCGAGGCTGTTTTCTGCGCCATTGGCATACCCACCTTTTGCCTTACTTGTCTTTGGTCAGTGTGACTCTGCTGTCCTTTTATTCATACTGTGTTGCATCTGATGCTTTTATTCAATAACCCGAATGAGAGAGTGTTCTCTGATGTTGTTCTAATTGGACGTAAAATCAAATACATTATCAAGGAAAAATGAAACTGAAAGAAGCAAGAAAACTCGCAGCCCTAAGTTTTCTACTGGGGTCACATTTGCTGATAAAAGATGCAAAATAAAAGAAGTGCCCAAGCTGATCAGTCCCGGCTCCCTTTTGACCTGAAGATCTATGCAATGGGGTGGCTGGGTAAGTGGTAGGGGAGCTGGAGAACACTTTCAACTGTTATTAGCATGATTTTGCCTCCTCAGCAGGCAAACGCTAATCACATCTCTTTTCCATTGCTCGTTTTATAGTGCTCCTAAGGAAAGCCTCTTGAAAAAAAGGAGAAGAAAAAAGAAGTCTGACTAATGGAACAAAACCCACATAACCGTCCAGTTCTATCATATTTTCTTATTCTTATTAAGATGATGGCTCGGTTTCGAATAAAGATTAATTACTTGATTGTGGTTAATGCATAGTCTGGCCAAGTTAATTTATAAATGAGAGAACAGCTATTTTTATCACACTCTTCACATCCCAGATGACTTCAATCAGTAAATTTCATAGAAATGAATATATGAAAAAACCTCTGCCTGTCCTTTGTCTTTCACCCATTCAACACCTCTCTGAGTTGAATGATTAATATTAGTAAATATACACGGTCTTTCAGAGTGACCTTGCTGGCCTGTTTCTGACGATGTGATCTTGGCTTCCTTGTGGCTTGCCATGATGAGTTCTTCAAAACATTATACTTTCTGCCGAATTTAATTGAAGTAAGTTAGACTTCTAAAAACTAGTTGTGTGTGTAATCTTGACTAGTTTGCTGTATTCTATTTGGTGCTTCGAAAGCCAGGCGCGGGCTAAGTATTTTTCAACATTTAGCTTGGTTTTTCACTCCTGATCACAAGAGATCAATCTCAATCTTCCTGTTAGTGGCATGTTGTTTTCCAAAACTAAAGCTACATGCCCCAAAATCTTTGACTTCTTTTGTGTGGCAGATGACATCTTCCACTGACAGTGGATAATAAATTTACATTCAGCCCACATGTGGAACCTGAACACATAAGGCCCCCCGCCATGAAGTACAATTCGAAGTGACATTCCTTTCTTTTTTTCCTCCTACCTCAGTGATGCAGAATAACAATCATAAATTAACAGTTCTCTTTGCGGGGGATGCTGAATGAAAAGAAAGGAACAAGAGAAGGCACCTCAATCTAGATAATGGGTAACAAAATCCCCACAGCAAACCTCAGTTCTTAGCAGACACCCTGATAAGGTTCTCAGGACACAGCGCTGAGGAAGAGTGAATTCCCCAGTGAGACACATCACATACTCCAGTGGCTCCTGGTTAACCCGGCCATCTTATCTGTGCCAAAATTCAGATTTAACACAATGTCCTCCTTAGCCCAATGCAATTCTATGCCCAGTTCTGCCAGCCTCAGCTCTGCAAAACATCAGTATTCTCTTAAAAAAATATATAAGCTTAAATGCTGGGCCATCCTTCAGTTGTACGCTTTGATTAAGGATTACACCCAGTAAAGCATTTTCTGTTGAAGATGCCCACAGCAATATTCATCCCAGGGACAGTGAAATGGAGGTAGAAAGGATTGCATGGGTAACTTACCAGCTCCTGAGTCTCAATGGCTGCAGCAGCCCCCGTGCTTTACCTGATCCCTTGCCTCTCTGTCTCTCTCCCTCTCTCTCTCCCTCCTTGTCTTGTGTACAGATTGCAGGGAACTTAAAGAACTCGCAGGGACAGTGTTCAAATGACTTAAGAAAGAGAACAGGAACAATACTTCGTTCTCTTTTTCTCAGATGAGTACCTTCGGGAAGAAGGAAGGAAGGGAGGGGAGAGGGAGGAAGTCAACAACCCTTTGCTTTCCTGAAAAAAAATAAGGAAACAGAAGATAGACATCTCATTTTCTCTTAAACAAAATGTTGGAAGGGGCAAAAAAAAAAAAAAAAAAAAAAAAAACTTTGAAAAAAGGAATTCCTCAAATATGCTCTCTGCCCTGGGAGCTTTAAAGAGATGAAAAGCCTTACTGGCTTGGCCTGTCCAAACAAATGGTGTTCCAGAAAGTCAGGCTCTCCTGAGCTTGCAGCCTCTGGTATCTAGTTTGCAGAACTGACACAGCCAAAGGGGAACAAATCATGTCTTGTCCACTCTGAGCAAGGGAAAGTTTGGTCTGTCATGCTAACTGAGGCAAAGCGGCAGCCTGTGAGGCCAGGCAGCGTGCAGGTCAGCCAGAATGCATGGTTCTTCCTAGGCTCTTTGAAACACCAGTGTTGCTGCAGTTCTTCAGCCTGACTCTAGAGCCTTATAGTTCTTCCCAGATCAAATAACAGATTTATGCACTGGTCCCTGCCACGGACCAAGACAATAGACTACAGCAAGCTTCCATCTCTGCTGGTGGATGAAAAAGAAAGAAAGAAAAAAAAACAACTTGCCACACTGCTGTTGGACATAGTTATCTCAGAACTGTTGTTTACATTGTCCTATCCTTTACATTCTTAATGTTTCTTGGATTTGGTCTCCTCTGGAAAAACTGGAAGGTGATTTCTAATTTGTTTTCTAATATTGCACAGGTCTTAGATAAGTCAGCCACAGTTTGTGGGGGTTTTCAGCAATATGTAGATTTTTTAACATTTATTTTTTTATTTTATTTATTTTTTAACATCTTTATTGGAGTATAATTGCTTTACAGTTAGTTTCTGCTTTATAACAAAGTGAATCAGCTATACATATACATACATCTCCATATCTTCTCCCTCTTGCGTCTCCCTCCCTCCCACCCTCCCTATCCCACCCCTCTAGGTGGACACAAAGCACTGAGCTGATCTCCCTGTGCTATGAGCCACAGTGTTTGAAAACGGATAGGGAGGTTGAATACAAAGAGCTAGAAAATGGAGGGAATATCCTTTACCAAGTTAGGGGCCCTAGGAGTTCAGTGGGCAGGCATGAGCTCTGTTTAGGGTTTGTTTCGCTTAGGAATAAGCATGGTTTAAAATTCTCTGATTTGTGTTGTTGTGTCTTATGCCCTTCATTCATCTGGTTAAGACCATTTTTCACCACGAACAGGAACCAGCAGTTATGCAGATCTTTGTGGCAGCAAAAGAAGAAACAACTTTAAGTACTTCCTTATTTCAACCAATTATGAAAAAATGGGGTGGAGAGTCACACCTGAGCACGAGGTGCAAGTCAAGGGAGTTCGGGAAAAGAATGATTCTGATTCAGTCTCTCTGTAAGACTGTTATGGGATTCAATGGACTATGAGATCATTCATTTATCCGGTTTTCTTCCACCAGTAGTTATCTATCAATTTATCTCTCTACCTGAATATGTGTGTGTATGCATATGTATGTGTCTGTGTGTGTATCATAGAGAATATAATGTCATTCGGTAAGTTTGTAAGAGCCAGAACAGTCTTACTCTTTGCATTCCCGTGGCACCAATACTGGCGCAACACATGGCATTGGATTTCTGCCATGGGTGATCCAACCCCATCTACAGATGAAAAAACTAACGCCCAGAGAAGACTCTGTACTGTTTGCCCGAAGTCACACACACAGTGACTAAAACCAAAATGCTCATCTCTCTCCTGATTCAGCTCCGGTGCTCTTTGCCCTCTGCTGGCCTTCCTCTATATCCTGCCTTTGTAGAAATGGAAAAGAACACAAAAATGAAAATCTGTGAAAGCAAGAGAACAACATAAAAGAATGGCTTCGGGGAGGGATAGGAATCGATTCTTGTAGAACAACAGCGACACTGGGGGCAAACCTTTGAGTAACTGTGAGGTTTAAGAAGCGCTCTGCTGAAATGTACAATAAAAAGTGGAAGTAGGTGGGAGGGAGGTGAGGGTGAGTGAGGAGAAGGGGGGAAATGCTGGGCTGGGTGTCTGAGGCACCAGTCAGCGGAGGCAAAGAGGGGACGTGAAGACCAAAGAAGATCGGGCTGCAAACGTGTCTGATCACCTGGAGAAGCGATGACAGCAACACGCAGCCCTTTCCTTGTTCGTATTCCTCTTGCAGCCTCGGGGCAGAGCCAGGGCTGAGCCCCAGGAGCCCAGTCAGAATCCAGAGGATTTCCCTTTCAAGTCTGCAGAATGTGGGGACTGTCACGTTGAGGCGTGTTGTTTTCTCCAAGCCAGCGGACCCGCCCAAGGACAGCCTGGATGGGGACATGTGCCATCCGAGCTGGACGGCTTTGATGTCGTGGAGCTGCATCCAGCGGGGAGCTTGTGACTTCACCTCTGGAAAAGCTGGAAGGTGATTTCTAGTGTTTTCAAAATACTGGGAAGCAGCATGGGTCTTAGGTAAGTCAGCCACGGTTTTTCAAAAGGGATTCTCAGCCCTGCCTATGCCCAGCTGTTCCATTCACAGAGCTCGTTGTAACCCTCCTGTGAGATGCATAGAACGGGCTTCTCCCTCTTTCCCTGCTCTGCCAATCATACGAAGATGATCCCCTACTACTTGTAAAATCACCCACTGGGTGTCTAGAAGCTGAAATTCCTAAGTCCCTCCCATCAGGTTTCACGGGAGAGATTTCTCATCAGGTCACTCAGGCTGGTGAAGCTTCCTCTCCAGCCATCTCAGGATTTATTCAGATTCTGAAGGAAAGTGAAGGGAATGGATGTTTGTACTGCAGACAACTGAGGAAAGGCTCGTGTAGAACTGGACTATGGCCGGGCCTCTGACCCAACAGGTGAGCTCCACATTGCACTCGATATTATAGAGATCATTTGATTAGAAAGAGAGGGCTACAAGATCAGGGGACAAGGAGAAACACCAAGGTTAAAATTCAGTGAGGCAAAAGCAGTGACCCAAGACTCAGAACCAGCACTGCAGAAACATTAGCTCTACTCAGAACGCTTCCCACTTCTGAAGCGTCCTGACTGGTACGTCTCCCACTTCTGAATATCCAGAGCTCTAGGGCTATGTGTTCACCCAGGACTAATTTGACCCCTGGCCATGGAGGGCGGGGAAGTGAAGAACGAATTGAAATATAACATATGTTCAGAGCAGTGCACAAAAAAGTAAGTGTATACATCAGTGAATTTTTATAAAACCAACACATCTGAATAACAGAAACCTAAGAGGAGACACCCTGTGGCCCTCCAGCCTTCTACCTCTCCTCAAGGGTCACATGGCCCTAAATTCTCGAACCTGACGTAGATGATATTACCTGGTTTACATAACAAATGGCACCAAATTGTACTTTCTGTTTTGTGTTATAAGATTCGCCCCTACTGTTGAGTGTACTTATGGCTCAATCACTGTCATCGCTGGAGAATACTTCATTCTGTGACTGTACCACAATTTACATATCCACTCTACTGAAGATGATATTTGGGTTGTTTCTATTTCGGGGCCATTAACAACAGGCTGCCAGGAATATTCCTGTCGCTGCCAGATGTCTTTTTAAAGCCTGGTGCAGGACTCCCCTCTCTCCAGGAAGATTGTCCACTCCAGTGATTCACAACCTTTTGTTTGGTTTCTTTGCACCTACTTCCTCTCACATGGGATGCATGGCATAGTTTTTTTTTTCTTTAATTCAAGTGGATTTGGTTTGAGGACATGGTTGATGCCTTTGGAGACCCTGGCAGAGTTCCTGAGTCGTTTCAGAACGGATTGGGAGCCACGGCTCTCACTTCCTGCTATGACCTGGAGATGCTGGTCCCTGCTGCTCTGAGTCACTCTCCATGGACTCGCCAACTCCCTTCCAGACTCTGTGCCAGTTGGGTCTCCCCTCCCTCGTGTAGGCTTCTCACGCATTAGACTAACGTGCAAGGAGAGGGCCAAGTCCTGGGCCTGAAACAGCTTTGAAACTTCCTTTGTTTCTTTGATTTATTCTCTTCATCTTGCCAGGCCCTAATATCCTCCAAGTCCCAACTCCCAAAACGTGAGAACATTCATTTCTTTCTTTCTTTTTAGTTTTTTTTTTTAGCATGAAAAAACGATATGAAGGATTATAAACAAGTTACTAAAGAAAGCCTGTTTTATGCATCTAGTTTCCTCATCTGACAAGTGGGGATAATAACATAACATCTATTTTTCATATTCTTAGGAGTAAAGAAGAAGAGGAGCTAAAATCTTTCATACACTTACCATATGTGAGGCACTGTTCTAAACATACTACATGTCACAACTTATTTAATCGTCACAACAGTCCTCTGAAGTAGGTGCTATTTTTGCCCTTTATCTCCTCCTCTTTTAATAGATGAGGAAACTGAAGCATGGAGACGTTACACTACTTCCCAGTATTACACAATTAGTAAGATTCCAAACCCAGGGAATTCTGGCTCAGAGCTCTATTTCAACCAAAAGCTAACAAACACTGCCTGTCGCACAGTAAAAACTGGTCCCTAGAATTGGAGAACATGCTGTATAATATAAAAGGTAAAAGTGTACAGCACAGAGGCGCATTCTGCAACCATTTAGTGAGCATGTCTCATGGACCAGACGGCTCCATGCTAGGAGTGGGCAAAGCACTTATGAATTTTACTTGCTGGCAGAGAGAGACACTTTCAATTAAATAAATCATGCTTGGGTATCTGAACAATTACAATTGCAGTCACTGCTCTGAGAAGGAAACCTAAGAGTTAGGAGAGCATATAGTCAGGTACCAAATCTGTACAAAAGGTCAGGGAAAGTCTTCTTAAGAAAATGAAACATAAACTGAGACCTGAAGAATGAGCAGGCATGTGCCAGGCAAGGAGGGGAGGCAGCAGCTCCTGCAACAGGCAGCTGGGGGGGTCCGAGTTCAGATTCTGAACTTGATCCTAAGATGGTTGGGAAATCATTAAAGATTTTACACAGAAGAAGGACATGATCAGATTTGCATTTCAGAAAGCCTGTGTTGGTCACTGTGCAAAGAATGGCTTGTGGAGGGGCAAGAATGGAAGCAGATGAAGAGTTGTAAAGTCTAGCCTAAATCTGGTTGTGTCGAGAAGGGCCGTCAGGAGCTGCAGGTGGACGTGTTGGTGCCTAGAGAGGTCGTGGGTGGTAAAGTCTGAGCGCCACCCTCATACACTGTGTGGCAAGGGTTTACTGGAGAGTGAATACAGGCAGTGCCTGGCACGCAAACAGCTGGCTCATGAAAGATTCACACTTTTGAACAGCAGCACCTTCTACCATGTACCCACCCCCACCCCCAATCTCCAGAGATTCCAAACCTGAGTACCTACCCGCCTTTGCTCCACCCTAGCCTCTTGGTCGGCTTGCCTTACTGTCACTGTCCTCACATGTATCCTGTGCCTGCATTTCTTAATACTCACCCAACAGAGCTCCCTTTTCTCCAGCACACACCCATGCTGCTCCTGAAAAGCTGGTAGCGTTCTCAAAGCTGGCCCAGGAGGGATGAGTCTGAGGGATAGAGCGGAACTCAGGGTTTGAACTAGTAGGGTTGGGGAAAATGTACTCTAGGTATTCCATGTTAGGACCCGGGCTGAAATTCTCTAAGGAAAGTCTGTTAGATGTGGTAGATGGATAGGGTTATGATTTAGTTACAGGACTAAATCTTAAGAACTGGCCTGTGGACTTAATCACCAAGGAACACATGGTTTCTACAGGAAAATGTATTCTGAGCTCCAAATATCTGAAGCAAATGAGGATTTTTAAGTTGGGGAATGGCAGTAGTTGTATTAAAAAGCACCTGTGGGTTTCTTGTCAGGCCAGAGGTGAGCAAGCATCCTCCTCCAGTACTCACTTCCATTATTCAGTAGGGCTCATTTTTCCACAGTCTTCCTCCAGAGTGGTCATAAAGGCCTTTTCTTCTACTTACAGGCTCTCTCCAAGCACCCTAAGACCCTATGTTTCAGTGACACACAAGAGACAAGAAATAACTTTATTTTTATACATTACATGAAGTGTGATTAAAGTTCCCCCTCCTTGGTAAAGTTGGCTAACAGTTCTATATCATTATTTTTCATGACTCTCACACTCTTCCTTAGGTTGTACCAGACCCAGGACTTTCACAGCCCTAAGAAAATAGCACTGAGGCTTGATCCATGTTGGCTGATTCATGGTCCCCTCAGAGGTGGCTGGCTCTGCTCGTGCCTCTACACCCTCAGTGCCAAGTGCAGTCACAGGAACGTCCACCCAAACTTCTGAGGCCATATTGACCAGATCTCTATGGTTATCCTTGTCATCTTTACAACCCTACATAGATGAGACCCAAGTTTGCTGCAACCTGTCTTCTTTCCTAATCTTCTCGGATCCAACTCACACCAGGGGTCAAGCTACCCCCTTCTTCAACCCCATTGCCACACGTTTCAGCCTCCTTGGACCTAGACCAGGGGTAAACTCAAATGTTAAATGAACCAAGCAGGTTCATTTAACCAGTGCCCCATGTGTAATGCAATAGGGTATGGTGGGGATCAAGGCAAATCGAAGAGTTCATATCCCACCTAGAGTTGTTTGTGACCATGTGAGAACATAGGCCTAGTGTGACCCAGACCATCTTATTTTTTAAAAAATAAGCTGAACATCTGAACTTCTAACGTGGAATTTCTTGATTTTAAAATTTTAGAATTGAAAAGAGACTATTTTTAAAAGAAATTAAGGAATTATTATTCATCATTTGGGGTATGATAATGGTGTGGTGGTTTGCTTTTTAAATATACAGTGAAGTATTCACAAATGAAATGTGATTTGTTTAAGACTCTACATGAAAAAGTAAAATTTAAATCTGAAGGGAGTCTAAATTTGACGGTTTTAAACTATGCCCACAGATTCTTTACTCTTCTCTTTGAAAGACAGAGTCTAATTCTAACCACTTAGACTTCGTGATTTGTTCCCGACACTAGAATAAGGCAGAAGTGATGTGGAGTGACTTAGGAGACCAGGGCACAAAAGGCACTAAGGCTTTCTTTTCCCTCACTCTCAGATTACTTGCTCTGGGGGAGGTCAGCTGCCATGCCATGAAGACCCTTAAGCAACCTGTGGAAAGGGCCACATGGACAGGGACGGAGGCCTCCTGCTGTGATCTCAGCAATGGATCATCCAGTCCAATCGAGCCTTCAGATGACTGAAGGCCCTGCCACATTCCGACGGCAACCTCACCAGAGATCCTAAGCCAAACCACCTAGCTAAGCTGTCCCTCAACTCCTGACCCGTAGAAACTGTGAGATAATAAACGTTTGTTTTTTTAAGCCACTAGGCTTTGGAGTAATTTGTTATACCCCAAAAGATAATTAATACATTAGCATCAGGAAGCCTGCTTAGTTTACGACTTTTGGCCTTAACCTTTTCAAACCAAAACTCCCAGGTAGGAATATTTGCTGGTGGCAATCACAGTTTGACTCTGAAACTCAACAAGGCTGTTAACTGTTACATCCACCTCCACTCACCACCAAACAAAGGGGGTCAACTTTAAAGGATCACATGCTTATCCTATTCTACATGGAATTCTTGAGAAGAGAATGTACTAGTGACCCCTGGTACCAATATAATGGACTATAAGAGTTCAGCTCAACATCTATACCATCAATTTGTTTCTTTATTTCACTCTCACATTTGTCAGTGAGTGATACTGTCTTGGGCAAGTTTTCTTTTTAGGTGTCTTTTTTTGATAGATTTTAAACTGTCACAGTCTGGAAGATCAGCAGCTGATTTGTTTTATGTAGTGGCAAAATCTCTACTTAATGTTGTGAGTGTTTGATAGGTACCAGTTAATGCTTCGAAAGCTAGATATTGGAAAGATTTTATTTGCTTTAAAAGAAAAAAAAAATGGACAGAACCCTTTGACCAAAAAGTAATCTTACTTAGAAACTAATACAGAAAACAGAATATAAGTTTCGTGGGAACCCAGGCTTCGCTGGTTCCTTGCTGTATCTCCAGTGTCTGGAAGTCACTGGCACATGGAAGCTGCTCAACAGACATTTGTTAAATGAATGAATGAGTGAATGAGTGGATGAGACCAAAGAGAAGAGACTCCATTGAAGGAGGAGGGTGGAGTTCCATCCAGTAAGTATTCTTCACCCTTCCCCCATCCCCTCTCAGATGTCACCATCACTGAGGTGCTTTTGAGGCAGGCTGACTGCCTGAGAAACACAGTTCTAAATGGGAGGCCTGGCAAGAACCCCTTGGAACTAAACGCGAGCAGACCTGGGCCCCCCGTTCTTCCACTTACTGGCCACAAGGCCCGGCAGTGGTTTTCAACCGCTCTTCTTTGGTCCTGATTGCTTCTTCTGCAAAATGAGATAGAAGCTTCCAGCCTTAATTCCAGCGGTGTCATGAGTATGTCCAGGCTTCCCCTTCTTTTGACATCCACCCGGAAGGAGGCAAGTCACTACTTGTGAGGCACTTTGAAGCTGACAAACAGGAGGCCTCAGAGCGATGTGACCAGAGGCGCACAGCCTGGCAGATGAGCTGCTCTGACGGACGCTCAAAGCAGCTGTCGGTGAACAGAAGGCGGCCTGCACAAAGGAGCTAGCCAAAAATAATGAGGGAGGTGAAGAGAAAAAAGAAAGAAGGAAAGAAGGAAAGAAAGAGAAAGAAAGAGAGAGAGAGAGAGAGAAAGAAAGGAAAAGAGAGAGAGAGAGGAGAGAAAGAGAGAGAGAGAGAGAAAGAAAGAGCGAGTGAGCGAGCGAGAGAAAGAAAGAAAGAGCGAGTGAGCGAGCGAGAGAGAGAGAGAGAAAGAAAGAGAGAGAGAGAGAGAAATAAATAAATAAAGAAAGAAAGAAAGAAAGAAAGGGAGGAAGAAAGGAAGAAACAAAGAAAAACAGGGAGGGCAGGGCTTGGGGTCACTTGGGCTTCCTCTGGTCTCACCACCACCCCCACCTCCCCGCCCGATGCTCCTCCTCCGCCCAGTCCTCAAACAACCCTCTTCTGTCTCCTCCAGAAGAAAAGTTAAAAGCTTTCTTTTGGAAAAAGAGCAGCTGTTTACCTTTGGTAGGACAGCCATTGGTGGTGAGTTCAAACACAGGAAAAGGCCTCTTGGTTACAGGAAGAGCTGCAGACAGGTCTGGAAGACTTGCCACGACGCTGCGGAGATGCACCTTCCCCGCCATGCACAGCCCCGGGACCGACACTGGGTCCTTGCCTCCACATCAGGAAACCCGCCTTCAGCTATTTCTTGAACTTCACCTATTCCTCCCTTCCCTCAGGGATATTGATCCTAAAGCACAGAGACAGTGAGGGATGGCCGATAGGACCGGAAAAGGGGAACAAAAAGAGAGAAAGAGGCTTACATTACAAACAAAAACACCATGACTTTATTTCCAGTCTAGTATGGAAAATACAATTATAACAAGCAGCAAACCTTGGGTTTACATTTGGGGGTCTTATTTGTTTTCGGTCATTAAAATCATCCTTCATGAACTAAAGGGACCACATTTGCCAAAACAGGGCCAAAATTCTTCCCCAGAAAACTGATTTCTCTACAGCTACTTCCAGAACTGCATGATTTATTTGTGGAAGGGAAGGGAAGGAATCTGCCTTCGTATTTTCAAAGCGCTTGCTCATGAGACCTACCCGCCCCAAGAAGGGTTAGACTAAATTGTGAGAGAAAGGAAGAAAATCACGCTAAGGGAACAAATGCTGTCAAATAATCAAAATCTTCTGGGTCTTTCCCATTTCCCCCAAATTTCTTTTCTCTAACTCCACTTCAAAAATTCCCCTGGCTCCAAGAAGCTCTAGACTTTCTGTTCAGACCATTCACAAGTTTACCATGAGGATCTCACTTCTCTTTCCCTGATTTTAGAGTCATTTGGGTCAAAATCTTTATGTCTTCCAGAGAGCCTGCAGCATCCTGCTCCCTCCAGAAGACCTTACCCAACCAAAATCGAAATGAAGGGCTGCTAATCTCTTTTCCAGCCACCAACCTCCATCCTACCTGGCACTCATCGTCAATGAACTTCTCACATAAAGGATGTGCTGTAGAGAAAAGCAGCAATTTCTCCTCCCCTGAAATATTCCTCTCAGTACTCCAAGTCCACTAAACGTTAGCTGCAGTATTTTACTTGGTGTGGAATGAGTCTGTAACAAAATCCTTTGGGTTCTTCAAGATTTTTCTCCTAAACTTAGGTTTTTAGCAGTTTGACTCCAATAGGCCTGGGCATGTGTGTGTGTGTTTTTAAATCTATCCTGTGAGAAGTCTGCTCTCCTTCCTAAGTCCATAAATTCATCTCGTTCTCCAAATTTGTACATTTTTTATCTATTCTTCTTTTTTTAATATTCTTTGCTGTACCATTTTTTTTCTGTTCTCCCTCAGAAACTCCAATTGCACATATATTAGACCTTTTGATACTGTCCACAGGTCCCTGTGGATCTGCTCATTTTTTTTTTAATCTCTCTTCTGTCTGTTCTTCATATTGGATCGTTTCTATTGAACTATTTTTAAAGTGCACTGATTTTTTTTCTTTTCTCTCTAATTTACTGTTAAGCACAACCAGTAAATTTTTTTTTTGGATATTGCAATTTTCAGTTCTAGAATTTTCATTTTTTTAAATAGTTTTTTAAGAATCATTTTCTGATCTATCACCATACTCATCCGTGAAACATCCATACGAAGAATGGTGAGATAATTTTCTTAGTTCAATTTTACATCTATAAAAATCAAAGAATTGAGAGGTTAAGCAGATTTATCAAGATTGTAGAGGCAGTGATAAATAGAGCCAGGATATATAATATATAGTATGTAATATGGTGGAGGGTGATGGAGAGAAGAACAGGACAGGAAGAGATTAAGAAGTGTAGGAATAGGGACTTCCCTGGTGGCACAGTGGTTAAGAATCTGCCTGCCATTGCAGGGGACGCAGGTTCGAGCCCTGGTCTGGAAAGATCCCACATGCCGCAGAGCAACTAAGCCCGTGCACCACAACTACTGAGCCTGCGTGCCACAACTACTGAAGCCCACACACCTGGAGCCTGTGCTCTGCAACAAGAGAAACCACCACAATAAGAAGTCCACCCACTGCAACGAAAGAGTAGCCCCCTTTGCGACAACTAAAGAAAGCCCACGCGCAGCAACAAAGACCCAACACCGCCAAAAATAAATAAATAAATTTATATTTAAAAAAAAGAAGTGTGGGAATGGGGGGAGTTCTCAATTTCAAATGAGATGTTTAGGGAAGGCTTCATTGAGAAGGTGAGGATAGAGGAAATATCTGAAAGAGGCAAGGTAAGGGGGAAAGATTTTCATTCAGTGGGAAGATCAAGTGCCCTCAATAAGTATATATTTTGTGCATATGTTATATATGGATCACTGGATCTTCCATTATATTCTTATGAGTTGGTGGGGCACAAGTTTATCATACAGAATTTCAAAGGCCAGAAGTAGTCAAATTGTTTTATGAACTATTTTATTTCATACCAGATTGGGTTCTTTTAAAGGATTTGATGAGTCCTACATTGTAATTTTGGTTCTACAGAATATATTACATCCTTGGCATGTGTAAAGTGCTTTATAGGAACTAACAAACTGGTAAGCATGAAGTAGAGATAGAAGACTATGAAAAATTTTCTTTCCTCTGATGAATATATAAATTGTAACTTTTACTCCCTATAATTGATGACTAGGAAATTTAGACCAACCCTCCCACTAAGGAAACCTAAAAAACTGTATAAAATATAAAAAATATTTACTTAAAAGCATCAAAATGTTAACCAAGTAGTGAGGAGCTTAAAAGCCAAAATCTGGAAGTTAAGAACTCAGAGAACAGGACTGATATTCAAATCTAATTTCTCCCTAAGAGCATTTGCCAGTCCTAAAGAAACAGCTGCAAAACTGAGCTATACTTTCGACAAATTTCTGGGGCCAGGGAGCAAAAGGCAAGACATGCAACCTACCAGAGGTAGAAATTCTAATAAACTACCTCCACTTTAAACTGGGGTCCCAAAGAGTTGCAGCTTCAGGTAAGGTGAATCATGAGTAAACCAATCCTTGCACATAATTTCCTTCTGGCTTCATGTTATCTGGGTGGTCCAAGGAACCTCAGCCTTGAACTTGGTTTGAGATGGATCCAGACTGGTAGGACCTCAGGTGTCTGGCAGAGGCAAATGAAAATCCTGTTTGGAAGAAGATGCTATAATACTAAGCCTCAAATTATTCTTACAAATGATTTTTGAAGTACAAGGTCCAACCACTATCAAAAATCAATAGTCATACAGGGAAACAAAATACATTGAGCAAGAACCAGCAGAAAAAACAGAAAATTAAAATAGGCTCATAAGCACTGGAGTTAATATCTGTTGATATCATTAGCCACAAACTATAAAACCACCTTGCTATGTTTGAAGAAGAGAGCAAGAGGGAGACTTTTGTTTAAAGAAGGTTTTATGCTTGAGGAAGAGAGAGAGCCAAAGGTAACAATTTTTTAAGATATAATAACTGAGAATATTCAGAACTGATGAAAGACATCAATCCATAGATTCAAGAAGCCTAATTGTTTCTACACATTGTATCCACTCAGCACTTCCAGACACATCAGAGTAAAACCATAGCAAGCCAAAGAAACGGAACTGTATATATACCATACGTTAAAAGTAGCCATAGGGAAAAGGACATAATGCCTTCAAAGATGTAAAGTTAAATTGACAGCTGACTTCTGAAAATCAATAATGGAAGTCACAAGATAGTAAAATGGACTCATCAACAGGCAGAAAGAAAACAATAGCCTGCTTAGCATTCTATTTCATATATATATATATATATATATATAGAGAGAGAGAGAGAGAGAGAGAGAGAGAGGGAGCACTCAATAATAAAGATGAATGAAGACTTTTTTAAAAGAGAGAGTTTGGGAAATTCTAAAAGATGTATGTTAGAATTCTAAAAAATGATCCAGATGGAAAGTTTGGGATACAGAAAAATATGAAGAACAAAAAAACAATTAAAGTATCTATGGAGTTTTAAAATTATATAGAATTTAAAATTTTGACAACAATAGCAAATGAGTTAGGATGCGGGTAAATGGGGATAAAGTGCGCTTATGTTTCTGAATTGTATAGGCCAGTGATAAAGATCAATATTTATACTAGACTTAGATAAGTTAACAATGCAAGGTTAAAAATAAAATAATAAATATTAAAAAAGTAGTTTCTAAGCTTTTAACACTGAAAGAAGAGGTAACTAGTGTAAATCTTCCAAAATAGTAAATAAGAAAAAATAATAATAAATCTTGGTCAATCCAAAAGGAGTCAGAAAACAAAAGACAAAGAATCATAGAAGAGGTTGGACATAGTGAAATCATGAAATAAGATGATAGATTAAAACTCAAATATATCAGTAATTACATTAAATGAAAATGGGCTGGCATTGCTATTGCTTAACAAGTACACATGAGAGGGCTGTGAAGAATATTAGAGAGCGCACTGGGCAGAGTGTGGGAAGCTTGGATTCAGGTGCTGGTTTAGTTATCAGCTAGCCATAGAATTCTGAGCAGTTCTCTGGACTTCGGTTCCCCCAAGAAATGAATAATGAATAGAGAGTGAGCTTCATTCAGCCCTTACAGATGTAGAGACTGCTTTCATGACCTTTTCATAGGTCCTAGGTCTTAAGACAGCCTCCTGTTGCTAAGGGCTTGCTACATTCCTAGAAGGAAGGGACGCCCTCTGCTGAGATAAAATTGAATTCTCTTAAGCCCTTGTCAGCTACTGGGCAAGAAGATATCTGAGATGGCATACGGAAATGGTATATTTAGAGGTGGAGAGGCCTTAGTTAAAGGTAGCATAAACACCCTTTAAATGACTGTTCATACTCTTGACAGAATCTCCAACTTGAGTTAGCAAATGAACGAGGCAACTCATTGGTCTCTAAAGAAGGCTGGGCAGAACTCCCAAAGAAACTTATATTCATCCTCCTCCATAAGAAATTTAGATTTATCAACATTTAGTATACCTAATCACACTGGTGCCCTCACTTGGTTCATATGTAAGATTGTCACAGGTCACAAACAGAGCTGGAGTTATCCTGAGGGAAAACTGGGAATTCCACAATGGAAAGGGGTTCACCCGAATACCATCATTCCTTCATCGGCTTTCGGTGTATTGTAACATAATACAGCTTGTATGTTGCCAACTAACAATTTGAACAATTGGCTTAAAAATATTCCTGCCAAAAAATTACAAACTGAATAGAATATTAATAGTACAAGCTTAAGCAAAGAGCAAGAAAATGGCAGAGCTGACCTTTTTCCTGCGCCTTCATCCACATTACAAAGTAAAAACAAAATAATTATTCAGATCTGCAAAGAGGCCTGCTGAAAATACTATCAAGAAAGCTTTTTGAAATACAGATTTATACCTTATGTCAATAAGGAAAACCTCAACTAATATCAGCTGATAGCCGCTCATGATCGAATAGGGCCACTGCAGTGAGCAGGAAACCTTAAAGTATGATTTATTACAATTTTTCCCATCCTTTTAAAATTTCTTTTGCATTTGTTTTATAATAAGCTAATATGATTGTTTGTGTGTATAATTAGTAAACAGATATTTTGGAGGTGGGGTGGGGGTAGGGAGTGGGCACTACACAGAGAAATCTGGAGACCCCAGGGCTAGTTAAAACCCAGATCCCTGGGGCTGACCTTGAGAATGACATGAATCCTAGGGCTACCTGGGAACTGAGTAGCCACAGGTCCTTCGACCAGAAGGGGTGAGCACTGTGGTGTAGTGGCTCTGAAGCCACACAGAGACTCCAGTTCCAGTCTGGCTCCTCTAGGCAAGTGGAACATGTCTAGCCATTGCTGGGTGGTCAGGCAGGGTTATTTCAGTCCCAGTTCCCTCGTGGATGTGCTGTCTCAGCACCCAGCTTAACTCAGAAAACCTGGTCCACCATGATGCATACAGTCCACTTAGCCCCATTTCCAGCGGAACTCTGACAGAACCTACTTTCCACGTGCTCCATGACTTCAACTTTCCAAACATTTGCTATTTTTAATTTTAAAATGAGATTTTTCCTTTAGTTTCTGAGTATGAGTGATATTGTGATTTGTAATAAGAAATATGTATATTTGGTCTTCCTCCACTGTTTCTGACACAGAGCTCCTAAAACCCTTGGAATTTCCGAAGTGGTGTGAGCGGAAAGGTGTCTTTTGTTATGTTAAGGATTTGACTTTTGGAGGCACCTAAGGATGGGGGCTGGTTGCCAGTAAAGCCAACCATGTGGTGAGAGGGCTGGAACTTTCAGTCCCACTCCCAGGGAGGGAAGACACTGGAGGTTGAATCAGTCACCAATGGCCAATGACTTAAACAATCATACCTATGTAATAAAGCCTCCGTAAAAACCCAGAAGTCCAGGGTTTGGAGAGCTTCCGAGTTGAGGAACACACTGAGATTCAGGGAAGCTCCTCAAACTCTTCCCATACCTTTGTCCTATGTGTCTCTTCCATCTGGCTGTTCCTGATTTAGGCCCTTTTATAATAAACCAGTAATCTAGTAAGTAAACTGGTTTCCTGAGTTCTGTGAGTCACTCTAGCAAATCAGTGGAACCTGAATAGGGGGTGGTGGGAACCTCTGAGCCTTAGCAGTTTGGTCAGAAGCACAGGTGACAACTCGGACTTTCAGGTGGTGTCTGACACGAGTGGGGTGTGGACAGTCTTGTGGGACTGAGCCCTTAACTGGTGGGATCTGACACTATCTTCAGGTACACAGTGTCAGAATTGAGTGCAGGACACTAAGCTGGTGTCCCCAAAATTGCCTGGTGGTGTGTGGAAACCATCCCCTGTGTCCCCCTCCACATTAAAATTGGGTCCTGAATGTTTTGGTATGACATATTTTTTAATGTTTTGTATTCCATTTATATCACCATTCCTATGTATTAAAGTAGGGAGAAATATTCATGTGATTATTTTGCTATCTTGACTCAAAATCTTTGAACATTGATTTGGAAGGTTAACAAGTTGAAGCCCAGACAGGGTCGTTGAGCCTTCACAGGTGCCACAGCAAGGTGTTATTAAAGTCAGGTCTCTTGATTAGGATACCGTGCTCTCTCCTTTCCACCACATTGAGCTATGGGATTTTATTTGCTTTGTTGGTCTATTTATGTAAACATATTTATTAAGCTTCAGTAGCCTGGGGATCAAATAAAATAGCAGCTCTATTGTATTTCAAGCTAAATCAGCTCAGCTGGGATAGCAGAATGTGTAATGACCCTGCGAGACATGTGCCCTCTCCCTGAATTGTCCAAGAATGTCAGGGGTTGTTTAGTCCAAAATAGCCATTCTTCCTGTCATGGTCCTGGTTCTCTTTCCAACAGATGTCTCACTCCAGATTACTTCAAGCCATGCAGTATCCGATTACTGAGCTGGTGAGTGGCTTAGCATGAACTATGTGACCCAATTCTGGCCCATTAGATAAGAGGGCAAGGGGGGAGGTGGGAAGGGAGGGCACATCTGGAGAAGACTTCCTCACTCCTAAGAAGAGAGATAAGACAGGTAACCACCCCCCTCCCCTTTTGTTTCCTCTGGACATTAAAGATGTCTGCATGTGACTTTTGGGGCTTCCATAGATATATCCCCCTTGAGCTGAGCCAGGTCAGAGTAAAGTGGAAAAGTGAGAAGCACCAGGTCCTAATGATGCCACTGAGCTACTGTGTTAGCAATCCCAGTGCTGGGGCTTCCCCGGCGGCACAGTGGTTAAGAATCCACCTGCCAGTGCAGGGGACACAGGTTCAAGCCCTGGTCCAGAAAGATCCCACATGCCGCGGAGCAACTAAGCCTGTGCACCACAACTACTAAGCCTGCACTCTAGAGCCTGTGAGCCACAGCTGCTGAGCTCACGTGCTACAACTACTGAAGCCTGCATGCCTAGAGCCTGTGCTCTGCGACAAGAAGAGCCACCGTGGTGAGAAGCCCGTGCACTGCAACGAAGAGTAGCCCCCACTCGCTGCAACTAGAGAAAGCCCGCGCACAGCAACGAAGACCCAACGCAGCCAAAAATAAATAAATTTAGGAAAAAGAAAAACAACAATCAACCCCAGCGCTTCCCAGCCCCGGACTGTTTTCGCATTATTATTTACATCACTTTGAGTTGAGGTTGCTACTACTTGAACACTGAAGCATCCTAACTGATAATTCCTGCTTCCAAATGGCTCCAGCCTTGAGAACAGGATCATCTAGACCAGCACTGCCCAATAGAAATATTGAATACAATGCAAGCCACAAGTATGGGCCATGTATGTCATTGAACATTTTTTAGTGGCCACATTAGGATGAAATTAACTTCAATAATGTATTTTTTACCAAATGTATGTAAAAATTTATCATTTCTACATGTAGTCAACATAAAAATTATTGAGATATCTTACAATCTTTTTTTGTATGGTCTTCAAAATCCAGTTTGCATTTTACACTTATAGCACATATCTTTATTCAGACTACCCACATTTTAAGAGTTCAAAAGCCATCATAATGGAAAAGAATATGAAAAAGAACGTATATAGGCATAACTGAATCACTTTGCTGTGCAGTAGAAATACAACATTGTAAATCAGCTAGACTTCAATAGAATAAATTAAAAAAAAAAAAAAAAGCCATGTGTGACTAGTGGCTGCTGATCTAGGTTCTCCAGCAGGCTGCGCTGGGGACTGGGTTGACTCTCTCACTGGGGCATTCAGGATTGGAAATGGACTAAGTGGGGACCCCTGCTGGGGCTCCCGAGATAAGCATTTTGGTTGAGTCCATTATACCTGGGAAGCTGGGGATGTGTTCTAACTTCAGCCACGTGCTGACCTAGACCAGGTCTCTTCACAAGGACATCTAGACCTGATACTCAGCCCAGGTCACCAACCAGACCCTCCTCCTTCCCTGTGGGCTTTCCTGAGAGAGCCCTCGATGTCTTTTCCTGCTGGTGTGTACTTCAGTCAGGATCACACTGGACTTCAAAACAGAAAAGATCTTACATCTCTCTTCCCAGTAAGTTTCTTCATCTCCCTCCTTACAATTTTTTTTTAACTCTTTATGGACCACCTCTTCATAACCAGGGCCACTGGGGTGGGCAGAAACTTGTTTTTTAGGCCATAAATGTCATTTTACCTTCCAAGGCATTAAGTCCCAATTCATCTTATGTTTGGATAATTGAGAGGGGACACTTAAGTCCCAGGCAGGCAAAGAAATCAGTAGCTACTTTTAAAAGGAAGCATTTCTGCTCAAGTTCCATCTAAGCAGCTAACAAAACAAAACTGAAAAAACAAACAAGAAAACCTTTCATGTTTTCTTTCAGTTAGAGATTTGGAAGCGTAGATAAATAGACACAGTAGGTGCCTGATGAAGTGTAACTTTATTATTTTTCTAATAGCTGAAGAGCTAGAGCTGGTTGCTTCCAGCAAAGGTAGCCAAAGACAGTGCACCAACCTATCTTAAACAATGGGTGTCATGTGGCAGTAACAGAAGTAACGGCAGGAAAAGATAGAGGACCTGCTGGAGAAGGGAACAAATTCTACATCTCTTTCTCTGTGAGATGCTTAGAATCAGAATGGCCCTTTGGACTGAGTAAGCTGCAGAGGTTTTCTTGGACAATTCCAAGGTCAGAATGAGGGGGAGGTCTAGAGAGGGATGTAGGGTTTCCTATGAATTAGTGCTGGTTGGGAGGGGGTGTGGGGAGGCTCACATGATTATTCTGAACACTAAAATTGAGTTTTAACCTTGTTTATACACATGGCAGTCCATACAATTACAGCAGATAAGAAACACCAGATATTGACCGTCTGTAGTTATTGACATTAGCTTTTAACTGCAACTACATATCTAGTTCTGTTTTTTATGTAGAATGTGTAAAATAATGATGTACTATGATGATGTTTCTCAGATTTTCCTGTTTTTAGAATCACCTGGAGAGCTTTTAAAAATTCCCATGCCCAGGCTGTGCCCCAGACCAATTAACCCAGAATCTCTGGAGGAAGGACCCTGGCATCACATTTTCTAAAGCTCCCTTACGTGATCGCTTTGTGCGGTGAGGTTTGAGAACAAGTAAATTATGAAATTCATGGTGTCCCTTTTAACAACGACTTCAAAACATTAAATAGGTTTAATACAAAATATCCAGGTGAAGTTGGTGCTGTTGACTGTTTGCTCAACAATTCTTTCCACTTCTTGTTTTCCAATAGAGCCTTCATTGTGGCCCTGTGCTTCAAAGAGTAAATCATGATGGGTCTTTCCTTTGTGGTAGGGGTGGAAGGATTGGGGATTACATGCTGGGAATGGGGATAACATCCCTCCGTGTACTTGCTGAGGCCTGACCTTGGAAAAACCAAGTAATACTCCTGCAGCAGAACAGAGGAGAAGGTGAGGAGAAGAAAGTGTTACATTGTTCAGTGTGGGTGGAAAGATGCCAGTAGGGTTCTTTCCAGTCTAATGATATTGTGCATAAGAACCAGTCACCAAGTTGTGTACAGGGTTCCGAGAAAAACATGTGCTCCCAGGGAGTGGCACTATTGGCTCTATTCGCTTTGTCCTTCCTGTCCCAATCTGGGTCTGTGATGCCTGGTAACATTCCTTGAGCAGGAGAGCTGTTTTGAACTCCTGCCACTTGGAGTGACTTTGGATGCTGGGTGAACCAATTATCAGTCACTCAAAACGTGCCCAGAGAGGCAGGATTCCCGGGGAGCGCGGCAGCCACTGGAGAGTCCAGTCCAGCACATAGAGGAGGCAGGCCCCTGGTCTGTGTTTGCCTCCGGGGACACATTTCTAAAGGACTGTTGTTCTGGAGGCTGGCTCTCCATACCCAGTCCTAGCCTGTGGGAGGATTCTGTGAGCACTCTCCTGCAAGTAGGCAAGGAGTCCTGGCAAATAGCCTCTGAGAGGAAATTAACTTTAACTTGTTTAAATGTAAGGCAGTCTTAAAAAAAAAACAACAAAAAAACCCCCCAGGGAAAGCCATTCCAGAGACTCACATATACATGAGTTATCATATGATCTATAAGAAAGCCTATATTTATATCTCTTCTCCTCTTTGATCTTCTTTGAATTGTTATAGGAACTGGACACCTCCCACAAGGACAGGGCCCACTTCCAGCAATATCTGAAGCACTCTTATTGAATCAACCTCCCTGAAAATAATAACTATAAACGTGTAACAAGGTATTAAGAACCCACTACCTAAAAGCATTGAAGAGTAAGAAAAAGCAGGCAGATGTTGGAGAGGGTATAAAATCTGGAAGAAGGGAAGGCCACTGGGTGAGCATCCTATTTTTTGTTTTGTCTTGTTTTTTAATTAATTAATTTATTTATTTTTATTTTTGGCTGTGCTGGATCTTCATTGCTGCACGTGGGCTTTCTCTAGCTACGGCGAGCAGGGGCTACTCTTCGTTGCGGTGTGCGTGCTTCTCGTTGCAGTGGTTTCTCTTGTTGCAGAGAACCGGCTCAGTAGTTGTGGTGCACAGGCTTAGTTGCTCTGTGGCATCTTCCTGGACCAGAGCTCGAACCCATATCCCCTGCACTGGCAGGCGGATTCTTAACCACTGAGCCACGAGGGAAGTACCTTTTGTTTTGTTTTGTTTTACAAATTTTAGCCTGAGGGCAGACCCAGTCCCCAATCTGCAGCTCATAGAAACCTGTAATCTTATGCTTGAAGAACCAGGGGGCCGAGTTCAGGGCAACTGTAGCATCTTGAAAGGGAGAGGAGAAATTCCAGAGGCAGAGTCAGAGAAGAGAAGCCCTTATAAACTGCTTATAAACTCTGCTTACGTTTCTGGCTGACCTCCGAATTGTTCATGTGCAGGGCCAACTCCAAGCAGCCCAGCTGCTAAGACTAAAGCACTGAACTGATGTTTTAGACTCGGGTTCTTCCTGCTTAAAAAAAAAAATCTATGTTCTTTGGAGAAACATAACAGAATCAAGATTCCCTATAACATTTGCTCATAATGTCAAGGATAGGATAAAAAATTATTTCACATGAGATTAGCTCAAGATGGCAGAGTAGAAGGATGTGTGCTCACTCCCTATTGCAAGAGCACCAGAATCACAACTAACTGCTGAACAATCATCGACAGGAAGACACTGGAACTCACCAAAAAAGATACCCCACATCCAAAGACAAAGGAAAAGCCACAATGAGACGGTAGGAGGGGCACAATCACAATAAAATCAATTCCCATAACTGCTGGGTGGGTGACTCACAAACTGGAGAACACTTATACCACAGAAGTCCACCCACTGGCATGAAAGTTCTGAGCCCCACGTCAGGCTTCCCAACCTGGGGGTCTGGCAATGGGAGGAGGAATTCCTAGAGAATCAGACTTTGAAGGCTAGTGGGATTTGATTGCAGGACTTCGACAGGACTGGGGGAAACAGAGACTCCACTCTTGGAGGGCACACACAAAGTAGTGTGCGCATCAGGACCCAGAAGAAGGAGCAGTGACTCCATAGGAGGTTGAACCAGACCTACCTGCTAGTGTTGGAGGGTCTCCTGAAGAGGCGGGGGGTGGTTGTGTCTCAGTGTGAAGACAAGGATGCTGGCAGCAGAAGTTCTGGGAAGTACTCCTTGGAGTGAGCCCTCCCAGAGTCCGCCATTAGTCCCACCAAAGAGCCAGGTAGGCTCCAGTGTTGAGTCACCCCAAGCCAAACAACCAACAGGAAGGGAACCCAGCCCCACAGATCAGCAGACAAGCAGATTAAAGTTTTACTGAGCTCTGTCCACCAGAGTAACACCCAGTTCTACCCACCACAAGTCCCTCCCATCAGGAAACTTGCACAAGCCTCCTAGATAGCCTCATCCACCAGAAGGCAGACAGCAGAAGCAAGAAGAACTACAATCCTGCAGCCCATGGAACAAAAACCACATTCAAAGAAAGACAGACAAGATGAAAAGGCAGAGGGCTATGTACCAGATGAAGGAACAAGCTAAAACCCAAGAAAAACAACTAAATGAAGTGGAGATAGGAAACCGTCCAGAAAAAGAATTCAGAATAATGATAGTGAAGATGATCCAGGACCTCAGATAAAGAATGGAAGCAAAGATCGAGAAGATGCAAGAAATGTTTAACAAAGACCTAGAAGAATTATAGAACAAACACCTAGAAGAATTAAAGAACAAACAAATAGAGATGAACAATACAATAACTGAAATGAAAAATACACTAGAAGGAATCAATAGCAGAATAACTGAGGCAGAGGAATGGATAAGTGACCTGGAAGACAGAATAGTGGAATTCACTGCCACGGAACAGAATAAAGAAAAAAGAATGAAAAGAAATAAAGACAGCTTAAGAGACCTCTGGGACAACATTAAATGCAACAACATTCACATTATAGGTGTCCCAGAAGGAAAAGAGAGAGAGAAAGGACGTGAGAAGGTATTTGAAGAAATTATAGCCCAAAACTTTCTTAACACAGGAAAGGAAATACCCACCCAAGTCCAGGAAGCACAGAGAGTCCCAGGCAGGATAAATCCAAGGAGAAATATGCCGAGACACATCGTAATCAAACTGACAAAAATTAAAGACAAAGAAAAATTATTGAAAGAAACAAGGGAGAAATGACAAATAACATACAAGGGAACTCCCATAAGGCTAACAGTTGATTTCTCAGCAGAAACTCTACAAGCCAGAAGGGAGTGGCAGGATATATTTAAAGTGATGAAAGGGAAGAACCTACAACCAAGATTACTCTACCCAGCAAGGATCTCATTCAGATTCAATGGAGAAATCAAAAGCTTTACAGACAAGCAAAAGGTAAGAGAATTCAGCACCACCAAACCATCTCTACAACAAATGCCAAAGGAACTTCTCTAAGTGAGAAACACAAGAGAAGAAAAGGACCTACAAAAACAAAGCCCCCAAAATTAAGGAAATGGTCATATGAATATACATATCAGTAATTACCTTAAATGTGAATGGATTAAATGCTCCAACCAAAAGACACAGGCTCACTGAATGGATACAAAAACAAGATCCATATATATGTTGTCTACAAGAGACTCATTTCAGACCTAGGGACACATACAGACTGAAAGTGAGGGGATGGAAAAAGATATTCCATGCAAATGGAAATCAAAAGAAAGCTGGAGTAGCAATACTCATATTAGAAAAAATAGAGTTTAAAATAAAGAAGGTTACAAGAGACAAGGAAGGACACTACATAATGATCAAGGGATCAATCCAAGAAGAAGATATAACAATTATAAGTATATATGCACACAACATAGGAGCACCTCAATACCTAAGGCAACTGCTAACAGCTATAAAAGAGGAAATCAACAGTAACACAGTAATAGAGGGGGACTTTAACACCTCACTTACACCAATGGACAGATCATCCAGACAGAAAATTAATAAGGAAACACAAGCTTTAAATGACACAATAGACCAGATAGATTTAATTGATATTTATAGGACATTCCATCCAAAACCAGCAGATTACACTTTCTTCTCAAGTGCACACGGAACATTCTCCAGGATAGATCCATCTTGGCTCACAAATCAAGCTTTGGTAAATTTAAGAAAATTGAAATCATATCAAGTATCTTTTCTGACAACAACACTATGAGATTAGAATCAATTACAGGGAAAAAAACCGTGAAAAACACAAACACATGGAGGCTAAACAATATGTTACTAAATAACCAAGAGATCACTGAAGAAATCAAAGAGGAAATCAAAAGATACCTAGAGACAAATTACAGTGAAAACAAAACAATCCAAAACCTATGGGATGTAGCAAAAGCAGTTCTAAGAGGGAAGTTTATAGCAATAAAAGCCTACCTCAAGAAACAAGAAAAATCACAAGTAAACAATCTAACCTTACACCTAAAGGAACTAGAGAAAGAAGAACAAACTAAACCCAAAGTTAGCAGAAGGAAAGAAATCATAAAGATCAGAGCGGAAATAAATGAAATAGAAACAAAGAAAACAATAGCAAAGATCAATAAAACTAAAAGCTGGTTCTTTGAGAAGATAAACAAAATTGATAAACCATTAGCCAGACTCATCAAGAAAAAGAGAGAGAGGACTCAAATCAATAAAATTAGAAATAAAAAAGGAGCAGTTACAACAGACACTGCAGAAATATAAAGCATCCTAAGAGACTACTAGAAGCAACTGTATGCCAATAAAATGGACAGCCTGGAAGAAATGGACAGATTCTTAGAAAGGTATAACCTTCCAACACTGAACCAGGAAGAAATAGAAAATATGAACAGACCAATCACAAGTAATGAAATTGAGACTGTGATTAAAAATCTTCCAACAAACAAAAGTCCAGGACCAGAGGGCTTCACAGGTGAATTCTATCAAACATTTAGTGAAGACCTAACACCCATCCTTCTCAAACTTGTCCAAAAATTTGCAGAGGAAGGAATACTCCCAAACTCATTCTATGAGGCGACCATCACCCTGATACCAAAACCAGACAACAATATCACAAAAAAAAGAAAGTTACAGACTGATATCACTGATGAATATAGATGCAAAAATCCTCAACAAAATACTAGCAAACAGAATCCAAAAACACATTAAAAGGATCATACACCATGATCAAGTGGGATTTATCCCAGTGATGCAAGGATTCTTCACTATATGCAAATTAATCAATGTGATACACCATATTAACAAATTGAAGAAGAAAAACCATATGATCATCTCAATAGATGCAGAAAAACTTCTGACAAAATTCAACACGCATTAATGATAAAAACTCTCCAGAAAGTGAGCACAGAGGGAACTTACCTCAATATAATAAAGGCCATATACAACAAACCCACAGCAAACATCATTCTCAATGGTGAAAAACTGAAAGCATTTCCTCTAAGATCAGGAATGAGACAAGGATGTCCACTCTCACCACTAGTATTCAACATAGTTTTGGAAGTCCTAGCCACAGCAATCAGAGAAGAAAAAGAAATAAAAGGAATACAAATTGGAAAAGAAGAAGTAAAGCTGTCACTGTTTGCAGGTGACATGATACTATACATAGAGAATCCTAAAGATGCTACCAGAAAACTACTAGAGCTAATCAATGAATTTGGTAAAGTAGCAGGACACAAAATTAATGCACAGAAATCTCTTGCATTCCTATACACTAATGATGAAAAATATGAAAGAGAAATTAAGGAAACACTCCCATTTACCACTGCAACAAAAAGAATAAAATACCTGGGAATAAACCTACCTAGGGAGACAAAAGATCTGTAGGCAGAAACTATAAGACACTGATAAAAGAAATTAAAGATGATACAAACAGATGGAGAGATATACCATGTTCTTGGATTGGAAGAATCAATATGGTGAAAATGATTATACTACCCAAAGCAATCTACAGATGCAATGCAATCCCTATCAAATTACCAATGGCATTTTTTTACAAAACTAGAACAAAAAAATCTTAAAATTTGTATGGAGACACAAAAGACCCCGAATAGCCAAAGTAATCTTGGGGGAAAAAAACGGAGTTGGAGGAATCAGACTCCCTGACTTCAGACTATACTACAAAGCTACAGTAATCAAAACTGTATGGTACTGGCACAAAAACAGAAATATAGATCAATGGAACAGGATAGAAAGCCCAGAGATAAACCCACGCACCTATTGTCAACTAATCTATGACAAAGAGGCAAGGATATATAATGGAGAAAAGAAAATGTCTTCAACAAGTGGTGCTGGGAAAATTGGACAGCTACATGTAAAAGAATGAAATTAGAACACTCCCTAACACCATATACAAAAATAACTCAAAATGGATTAGAGACCTAAATGTAAGACCAGACACTATAAAACTCTTAGAGGAAAACATAGGAAGAACACTCTGACATAAATTGCAGCACTGGGATGGTGGGAGGTTGGAGGGAGAGATAAATTAGGAGTTTGGGATTAACATATTCACACTACTATATATAAAATAGATAAAAAACAAGGACCTACTGTATAGCACAGGGAACTATATTCAATATTTTGTAATAACCTATAATGGAAAAGAACTTGAAAAAGAACATTCATATATTTATATACATATAGTTATACATATATAGGTATATGTATAACTGAACATATATATATACACATATATATGTATAACTGAATCAGTTTGCTGTACACTTGAAACTAACACAACATTGTAATATATTAACTATACCTCAATAAAAATTTTTTTAAAAAGAGCTATCTTTTCCAGAGAAGGGTAGAAAATTAAGGGAATATGGGGCACTGACGAAAGTTGAGAATTTTTTTAGCATCTCCATGATCTCCATTTTCACCTCCCTAAGATCCCCCTAAATCAGTCAACTCTCTGGCAAGTGCAGATTTAAGACACGCCCCCCTGGCATCAATCTTCTAACTGGATTGCCTTTCCTAAACTCTCTAAGCTTCTTTTTTATAGAAATATAAGAACCTTCCTTGTTTAATCCTGTTCACAAAGTTAAACTGTGTTTTCAAACAACTGTCTTCCAGCAATCATTAATAGGAGAGTCATATATATATATATATATATATATACATATACACACACACACACACACACATATATCTGAATCACTTTGCTGTATACCTGAAACTACACAACACTGTAAATTAACTAGACTTAATTTTTAAAAATCGTTTAAAAAGCATAGAAAGCTTAATTATTAATTCAGGAATAAAACTGGAGACAAATGAACAAATTACCTGAATTATTTTTAAAGCTGAAAGTTTAATCTTTTTCTCTAGGCCATATCAAAACGCCATGTATGCATCCCAGTATTAACCATTACTGAGTCTTATTTGTGATGTGTGCAGTTTCAATCCTTTTTAATAAAACCATATGCCACTAATTATTATAAAGGAAAACAAGTACTTGGAGTAGAAATAGTGAAAGAGTTCCATCTTCTTTAAACCATCTCCCCAATTAAAACTAGAAAGCCTCAGAGATATGGCAGATTTAATGGCATTTTCCTAGAGCTAACTTTTGAGGGTAACTTTTTAAGTCAGTTGTGATGACCATTATTCCATATACTCAATTCTGCTTAACTGAGTTGGGTCTTAACTATGAATTTAACTAGCATTTCCCAAATAAAGATTCTAGAGTACACTTTGTATAGGAGGTCAAAACACAAGTCACAAAGAAAGGGTTTAATGATTAGATACTTTTGAGAAATACTGAGTTAAACAGATCTGTTTTTTCTGCCAAGGCCTTTCAGAGCCTTCAACATGGGAGTGTGCATTGTGAGTCAACAAGGGTGGCAGGTGGCACAAAGCCTGTCAATCAAGTGTAGCACAGAGGCCATGGATATGGCAAGGACTCTGAGGTTCTCCCAGGGGAGGAGCTCATTTATTCACTTGACAAACATTAATTGAGCACTTACTACATTCTAATCTAGGCACTTGCAAATATATGATAGATAAGACTGCTCTCACTGAACTTATTATTTAGTGAGAGAAGCAGACACAACCAGGTAAATAAACAAATAATAATATAATTTCAAGTAGTGCTACAAAAAAAGAAGCAATAGAGATGAATGGTGTGGGATGGGAGGCTAACTAGATAGAGCAGTTAGGAAAGGTCTCTCAGAGGCAGTGATAGACAACATGAGACCTCAACAACAAGAAATTGACCATGCATGAAGAGCCAAAGGACGAGTGTTCAAAGGAGAGGAAGCAACTTGTACAGAGGTTATAAGGCAGGAAGTAGTTCTATGTGTTTAAGCCCCTTAGAGGGGACCATGTGGCTGGAGCATAGACAGGCATTTAAAGACGTAATGTATTAAAAGGAAGAAAATGTCCGTTACAAAAAGTGACAAAATGAGAGCTGAGTCTTAACTTGCCAGACAGGAAACACATACCAATAAAGAAATTCATAGAATTTTCTGCTAGTGAAAATGTAAAATAGTACAATTACTTTGGAAAGTAGTCTGGCATTTTGTCACAAACGTAAGTGTATACCTATAACATGAGCCAGCCATTCTACTCCTTGGTATTTACCAAAGAGAAATTAAAGCCCATGTCCACACTGAGAATTGTAAACAAATGATCATAGTAGCTTTATTTGTAATACCTCAAAACTGAAAATAACCCAAATATCAGTTACTAAGTAACTGGATGAAAAATTTGAGGTATTTCCATACAATAGAATACTCAACAACAAAAGGAACAAACTACACAATACATAATACACAAATACGCACAATAAAAATAAATGATTGGGGCTTCCCTGGTGGCGCAGTGGTTGAGAGTCCGCCTGCCGATGCAGGGGACACGGGTTCGTGCCCCGGTCCGGGAAGATCCCACATGCAGCGGAGCGCCTGGGCCCGTGAGCCATGGCCGCTGAGCCTGCGCGTCCGGAGCCTGTGCTCCGCAACGGGAGAGGCCACAACAGTGAGAGGCCCGCGTACCGCAAAAATAAATAAATAAATAAATGATTGGAAAGGGAAAAGTAAATTTGGCTTCATTTGCAGAAAACATAGCTGTAAACAGAAAATCCTAAGAAATCTACAAATTAATAAGTGAATTTAGCAAGGCCATATAAGGTAAAAAAAATCATCTGTACTCATATATTACAATTAAGAATTAGCTAATTAAATTTTAAAAATTCAATTTATAAGTTCATCTAAAAACACAAAATGGGGTAAATTTAACGAAGTTTTTGCAATACTCCTACACTGAAATCTAGAAAATATTGCTGAGAAAAATTAAAGACCTAAATAAATGTAGCAATATGCTGTACTCTATATTGAGAAACTAGATATTAAGATGTGAATTCTCCCCAAATTGATATATAGATTCAATGCAAGTCCTTTCAAACTTTCAGCGGGCTTTTTTTTGATAGCAATTGACAAGCTGGTTCTGTAACATATATGAGAATACAAAGAACCTAGATGAACCAAAAGAATTTTGAAAAAGAACACAGCTGAAGGATTTACACTGCCTTATTTCAAGATTTACTATAACATTAGAGTAATCAAGACTGTCTGTTATCAGTGGAACAATAAGCATATGTATAGATCAGTGGAGAGTCCAGACATAGGCCCACACATAGACAGTAGTTTTTTTTAAAAGGTGCCACAGCTGGATGGGAGGGGAGTTTGGGAGAGAACGGATACATGTATATGTATGGCTGAGTCCCTTTGCTGTGCACCTGAAACTATCACGACATTGTTAATCGGCTGTACTCCAATATAAAGTAAAAAGTTTAAAAAATAAAAAGTAAAAGGTGCCACAGCAATTTGATGAGGAAAGGATAATCTTTTCAATAAATGTCAGTGAAACAATTGGATATCCCTAGGCAAAAGCCTTTGCAAGCTTGGAGTAAGTAAAGATTTCTTAGATAGGACACAAAAACACAAACCATAAAAGAAAAATTTATCAAATTGGACTTCATCAAAATTAAAACTTCAAGTTCCTTGGAAAATACCATTAAGAAAATGAAAAGACAAGACACAGACTGGGAAAAAATATTCATGATACGTATATCTGATGAAGTATCAGAATATATAGAGAACTCTTACAACTCAATAATAAGACAAGTAATCGATTAAAAATAGACAGATTTGGGCATTCACTTCACAAAAGACATACAAATGGCAAAAAAGCACAGGAAAAGATGCTCAACATCACTGATCATCAGGGAAACGCCACAATGAGATATAATTACAAAACCTCTAGAACAGCTAAAATGAAGACGAGGAGGATTGGTAAGGATATGGAGCAGCTAAAACTCTGACATCTTGCTGCTGGGTACATTTTATTATATGTAAATTATATCTCAATAAAGTTTTTTTAAAAAAAGAGCTTAGCCAATAAAGTTTCAAAACTGGCTAATGATTTCCAAGAAAGGCAAAAAGAAAAAATTACAAAGGAGTAGTGAAGTACTACTGCTAATATTTAAAGACGCACTATGCTCATTTTTTGCTATATGTTTCCTCACTCGACCTTGGCAAAGAGCTTATGAGGTAGGTATAATTATTATCTCAATCTTAGAGTTGGGCAAACTGAAACTTATAGAGCTTCAGCGGTGAGGTCTGGGCAGGCTGACAACAGTATCTAAAGCATTAAGCAAAAGAAGCTAAAATTGCCAACTTTGCCGGGCTTATTTAAGGCTGGTCATAAAAGTGGAAGATGATAATGCTCAAGAATATATGTTAAATTTACTTTAAACCGAACTCCAGTTTTATACACAGCACTGGTTGTAGTAAGATCTTTATGGAAGAAAATTGATTTGAAAGGCTATGCTCTAGTTCTGGCTCCACAACATGCTACCCTATAACCATGTGGAAATTCCTTACCCTTGGTTTCCTCGGCTGTGAAATGGAGATCTAATCCCTGCCTTCTATACTCAAAAGTCTACTGTGAGGATGAAATAAGCATCACATTTGAAGATGCTTTATAAACTATACAGCCTGACACGGTTGCAAAATCATCTGAGTAAGCGAGAAAGTCATGGTGGAGATGACCTGCGACTTACGTTTCCTTCTTCGAGTTCTTATTTAAGTTTAAAGGACCTGCAGGTGTATATATACTTTCATACATTGCATGAGTGAACCAACTAACTAGTATTCAATTATTCTTACTGTGTGACCAGTGCTGGATTATGGTAATTAACAGAAGATGCCTCAATTCTTGCCTTCAATCTCTGACAGTCTAGCCAAAGGAAAAAAGAACTTACACAACACTTCAGAGGACTGAATTTCTTAACCCAAACCAGTAAGCCCACACCTCCTTGCTCATCTTGTCTACTTTATCTTTCAGTGCCTAGTGCCACCTCTCCCACGACACCTTTTATATCTCTTCTAGGATGGATTCCCTAATAGGACCTCATTTAACATCCATCTACTTTCACTCGGTTGAATTTCATTTACTCATTAACGCAACATCTTCCTACAAGTTGATTATATACGTAATATGCTCTAATCACTTCATTTCTGTGGCTCTAATTTCTCTCAAATTAGTAACCTCTCCAAAAAAGGGTTCATCTTGTTCTTTTGTATTTGCCACACCACTAGCAAAGTACCGGGAACAAAATGAATTAAAACTAAATTGAATGTGGTGAAAGAAGATAGCAGAGATGTGATTTGACAAGACCACATGGAACAGTGGCTTTGGACTGCGGGTTACAATTCTGGCTTTGGCTCTATAGCTGCTGTGTGTGCTCTTCACGTTTATTCATTTGTAAAAGAGAATAAAATATCTCCTTGGAGATTTATGGTCAGGATCAAATAAATTAACATATATCAATATAAAGTGCCTAGCATGCAGCAGGCACTGAGATATATTTATTTTCTTCTCCTTCCTAATGGAAAGCAACATGTTTCATATTCTGATAGAAATTTAATCCTTAGGTCATATAGCAGTATTGAGTCCAGAATAAACTAGACAGTCTCTTTGGCTTAGGTTTTGAGTATTCATAGAGAAATCCCCGTGTACATTCATTCCCTAGTCCCAAACAAAACCCCATCTCCATGCAAATTGTTTAGAAAGCGAGAAATATTTATTCTAATTAATCCTTGATATTCGAAGGTAATCAAAATATGCTCACATCATTATCAGAGTCGGTGCAAATACAGGAAGAATCTGGGTTTGGTTAATCAAAAGAAGATTGCCCCTTTGAGGACGAGGGTTAGTGGAAGCTATAAGGAATCAAGTAGGAAGTGGGTTAAGTGGATTCTGCAAAAATTCAGATATAAGCCAGTGCTCTTCCCTAGTATAATTCTATTTCTGGTTCTGCCAGACTCTGCTCTATAAAGCTCTGATTTGCTTTGTCTACTCCATCTCTCTGGATTTGGCTGTCATGTCCTTGTCTGCCTTGAGTAAGGACAAAGACCATTTTCTCCACTAAGAGGATTCAGCAATTATGTGGACATCTGTGGCAGCAAAAGAAAACCAGCCATGAATTGTCTCCATTTCACCAAAGTTTGAAAAATAAAATGTGGTGTTAAGTTACACCTGACAGCAAGGAGCTACTATGATTCAGGCTCTAACTCTGTGTGTGTGTGTGTGTGTGTGTGTGTGTGTGTGTGTGTGTATCAGAAAAAATGTAATGTTATTCAGTAAGTTTGTAAGAGCCAGGACAGAGTTTTACTCTTTGCATTCCCGTGGCACCAATACTGGCGCAACACATGGCATTGGATTTCTGCCATGGGTGATCCAACCCCATCTACAGATGAAAAAACTAACGCCCAGAGAAGACTCTGTACTGTTTGCCCGAAGTCACACACACAGTGACTAAAACCAAAATGCTCATCTCTCTCCTGATTCAGCTCCGGTGCTCTTTGCCCTCTGCTGGCCTTCCTCTATATCCTGCCTTTGTAGAAATGGAAAAGAACACAAAAATGAAAATCTGTGAAAGCAAGAGAACAACATAAAAGAATGGCTTCGGGGAGGGATAGGAATCGATTCTTGTAGAACAACAGCGACACTGGGGGCAAACCTTTGAGTAACTGTGAGGTTTAAGAAGCGCTCTGCTGAAATGTACAATAAAAAGTGGAAGTAGGTGGGAGGGAGGTGAGGGTGAGTGAGGAGAAGGGGGGAAATGCTGGGCTGGGTGTCTGAGGCACCAGTCAGCGGAGGCAAAGAGGGGACGTGAAGACCAAAGAAGATCGGGCTGCAAACGTGTCTGATCACCTGGAGAAGCGATGACAGCAACACGCAGCCCTTTCCTTGTTCGTATTCCTCTTGCAGCCTCGGGGCAGAGCCAGGGCTGAGCCCCAGGAGCCCAGTCAGA
The DNA here is from genome assembly GCF_951394435.1 of Stenella coeruleoalba. Lineage (NCBI taxonomy): Eukaryota > Metazoa > Chordata > Mammalia > Artiodactyla > Delphinidae > Stenella > Stenella coeruleoalba. The sequence continues at coordinate 56,534,719 of NC_137148.1, forward strand.
ATCCAGAGGATTTCCCTTTCAAGTCTGCAGAATGTGGGGACTGTCACGTTGAGGCGTGTTGTTTTCTCCAAGCCAGCGGACCCGCCCAAGGACAGCCTGGATGGGGACATGTGCCATCCGAGCTGGACGGCTTTGATGTCGTGGAGCTGCATCCAGCGGGGAGCTTGTGACTTCACCTCTGGAAAAGCTGGAAGGTGATTTCTAGTGTTTTCAAAATACTGGGAAGCAGCATGGGTCTTAGGTAAGTCAGCCACGGTTTTTCAAAAGGGATTCTCAGCCCTGCCTGTGCCCAGCTGTTCCATTCATAGAGCTCGTTGTAACCCTCCTGTGAGATGCATAGAACGGCTTCTCCCTCTTTCCCTGCTCTGCCAATCATACGAAGATGATCCCCTACTACCTGTAAAATCACCCACTGGGTGTCTAGAAGCTGAAATTCCTAAGTCCCTCCCATCAGGTTTCACGGGAGAGATTCCTCATCAGGTCACTCAGGCTGGTGAAGCTTCCTCTCCAGCCATCTCAGGATTTATTCAGATTCTGAAGGAAAGTGAAGGGAATGGATGTTTGTACTGCAGACAACTGAGGAAAGGCTTGTGTAGAATTGGACTATGGCCGGGCCTCTGACCCAACAGGTGAGCTTCACGTTGTGTGCGATTTACAGTTTAAATAAGAGCCAGAGGTCTGAGAGCCTTGAGCTGGCATGCAATAAGGAGGAGAAGGACTATGGTTCACAACTGATGGGGTGGAAGCAGTACCAGCAGAACTCTGAATGTGCACTCCCAAATCCTAAACTCACTCAAATGGCTGCCCACCATCTGGGGTAACTTTATTTCTATTTCCTATTTCAGGTCCAATTTTTCAGACTAGCAAGCCTGGCCATTCAATCCAAGACTGATTTAACACCAGACTACTATTGTTTCTTGTTTGTTTATCTAATTTTTTAAGCCTAACATTTATACACAAAAACACCCAGATCATAAGTAGTCAGCTTTTATACCCAGCCAGGTCCAGAGATAGAACATGGTCAGCACCCAGAAGCCTCCTCAAGTCCTTTTCAGCAACTGCCTCCTCAGGGATAACTATGACCCTGACTGACTTCTGACCATGAGGATTCGTTTTGCCTTTTTCTGGACTTAAGAGTCACACGCTGCATCCTCTTCACTGTCATTTTTGTTACTCAACCTTGTGTTTGTGAGATTCGATCTTGCTGTGTGTAGTTGTAGTTTGTTGACTCTTTCGATGGTTGTTGTAAAAGTATTCGGTTGCTTAAACGTACAGGATGCGTATAGCCAGTCTACGGGAGAGGACGTTTGACTTAGTCAGGTTTGCCATGGCATGCAGAGTGTTGCCATGAACATCCTGCACATGTCAGATCATATTTTAAAAGTTTGATGCAGTGCTGCCTACTGTTGCTCTGACCCTTTCTACCAGGAAGATGGTTCACTCTCAAGGTTCACAACATTTTTGGAGTTATGATACCCTATTTTTTATTTCATTAGGGCATCTACTTCCTCCCCAAATGGTGTACTGTATAGACTTTTTAAAATAAGAATTAACCTAGTTTAAGGACATAGCAATGTCATCAGCATTCACTCATTTCTGTGTGCCCATTGCACCTTGTCCTGCGCAGGGCAAGTCATTACAACATTTGTTCAACTGCACTGAATTCTTTGAGAACAATCCCCCCGCCACACACACACCAGCAGCAATTCTCGCCTCTCTTCATCTTCTCTAACTAAAATATCATTGCTCCCTTAACAATTCTCTACAGCAATTGTACTCTCTTCTTTGGCTTTGATATCCCCAGGGTAAAATATTTTTGGAAAACTCTATACCCGTTCACACATTTTTAAGCTGGCATCTAAAAAATTTATCATCAGTTTAAATAAATGTAAAGAGTAGAATTTCCACCATGTTTTAAATCAATATTTTAACTTTTAAAAATTTTAAAACTACAAGCTTAAAATAAATAAAATGCAGGAAACAGAAAGTATCTAGTGGCTTTATACTAACTGTAGCAGGATGATAGAAGATTGCATTTCCATTATAATACCTACAGAAATGGAGACAAATGTCATCAGGTCACAAAAGATCCGTCAGTTTTACTCTGTGACATTTGGGGAAGAATGTGAATGATTAGTGGTTTTCAAAAGTTCTTTGTAATTCAACGTCCTGTGTAGATATTACTTGAAAAATATGTATAGGTTCTGAGTCAGTGAGATGCAATTTATTCCTCCATGGAATTCATTCTAGAATGTGTGGAATATTGCCTTGAACCTTAGTTATTCCAATATATTCCCTGGAAGAATCATTATTGTCAATAAACAGGTTGTTCTGCCAAAAAAAAAAAAAAAAAAAAAACTACAAGCTTAGCTCATACAATTTATAGAAAATGGTCCACCATGTTACATAATTGGCAAAGCTGTCTTCATTGAAAATTAATTAGCAAAGTCAGATTTACTTTCATTCAGATATGGCTTTCTGTGTTTTAAAATTTTTATCATTTCAAATAAATATGTTAATACACATCCCTTGGCAAAAATTACATCTAAACTTTAATCCTAAACTACATGTATGGATGGATGGAGGGAGGGGTGGAGGGAGGGATGAAGGCATGGGTGGAGCCTTGGAAACTCACCATGACCTTTTCCCCTGAATGAAACAAAGTGCCACACCTTCAGTATTTCCTCCCAAAGCTCCCTTTGCTTTGCTTTCATGTGACTCTCAGAAGGGATGCATTCTTGGATGTTTATTTGTTTGGTGCTCAGAAGGCTTTTACACTCCAGGGTAATAATGCTCCCCAGTAAGGTCCAGGGTGGATGAGAAATCTGTTTTTCTACGCTTTAAAGTGGGACAAGGGAAAGGGGGAAAGCGGTGCTCTGAACCAATTTGTTTCGTATTTTCTTTCTATAATCATGCAGAGGAGAAAGTGGTGTTTTAAAGATGTTGGATCATTTTACTTTCTCTTGGTATTAGGCCAAGCTGTGATCCCTATTTCCAGCTTTATTGGAGATGTAAAAGACCCATGGGACTTCGCAAACTAGTCAAAGGATAGGTTTTCCAATCTCTTAAGAAAATGGACTCAGAGATTTCCTGATAGGATATTTGCTTACTATGTTCAGGTGTTTTCTAGATAGTACTAGAATCAGCAGTATCATCAGTTCTTAATTATATAACAATATTTATTGCGTTCATTACTGAGGTCAGTTTTTAATTCAGGTTGATTTTTTTCCTGAAATTTAGCACAACAAACACCTTGGCTCATTTGCCCTCCGGTGCTCAACTAGTTTGAGCCAGTGGAATGCAAACTAACTCTAAAATAAGCAAAGGACTCCAAAGGGAAGACTTTGCTGCTAATAATAATAATAATGCATTGAGACAACTGATATTACTCTGACATCTGGCACCCCCTATTCTCCACTACAGCTGCAAACCTGAAAATATTTCCAAAAGCCTCTGGGAGTGAGCACTCTGGGAAGATTCAAACCTTGAAGGTTACAGAAGACATAAGACAATCAGTTCTTCCCCCAGACAATAGAGCACACCCAGGAGAGAAGGACCTCTGAAGGCTATAAAAGGCAGCCACGGAAATGTCAAAACTCAAAAGCCCAGGAGAGTTAAGTGGGAGAAAAACAGAAGTGGGAGCAAAACAGAATTAGCAGAAAAACGTGATGAAAAATGAGAAGCAAGTGGCAAAAAAGAGAAGCCAGAGCAAAGCTAGAAATGTTGATGATTCAGGAGGAAAGAGAGTCCCCAAGGGTGAGGAGAAGGGACTTAGGGAAACCCAGAAGACAACATAGGAAAAACAGTAGCAGCCCAAAGAGCCGAGCAGACTGGAAACCTTCACTGTTGACCCTCCTGCCATCAGAACCTGTACATAATACAGTAAGGGTCCTTGTTCCATTTCTGTCCTTTGAGCTTCAAGGAACAGAGATCCACTGATGAGCCCAGAAAAAAAGGAAGGTACTGAAATAATCCATGTGTATCACAACACAATTTAGAACCAGAATGCCATCAGGAAGTAAGATGGCTCAAGCAGTTGGCTATTCCCCCCTCTTCCTGGATCACAGTATCCCCAGAGACCCTGCTTCTCTCTGCATATAGGCTCCTTAACCCTCCCTCAGTTAACTTTTTATCTGCTTCTTCATGGTTACTGCTTCCTTATAGCTGAGCTTACTTACAGACCTTCATGGAGTCTTCAGCCCCAACGTTTATGTCACTCAGTTTGCCAAAGATCAGCCTGCCAAGTATATGTCTGTTCCCATATCCGTCTATACCAGGAGCGTTATTATTATAATTACATAATTTAATTAATTGATAGGTAAACTCAAGGCATGTAAAAAGAGAAAAAAAGAACTGTTTCTACAAAAACTAATTTGAATGCTTTGAAAAGACTCATAAAGTTGAATCTCACACACACAGAAACCTCGCTATCAAATTAGATTGTGATAAAGACAAGTCTAAAAGATTAGGGAGGGGCTTCCCTAGTGGCGCAGTGGTTGAGAGTCCGCCTGCCGATACAGGGGACACGGGTTCGTGCCCCGGTCTGGGAAGATCCCACATGCCACGGAGTGGCTGGGCCCGTGAGCCATGGCCACTGAGCCTGCGTGTCTGGAGCCTGTGCTCCGCAGCGGGAGAGGCCACAACAGTGAGAGGCCCGCGTACCGCCAAAAAAAAAAAAAAAAAAAAAAAAAAATTAGGGAGAAATATCCCAAAACTCTAGAAGTGTTCTGTACTCAGCTTACCTGAAAATTGTCTTTAGGTTGTTGATTCACTTGAAAGAAACCCAAACTGGAAATGGTAGGTGACTCACCATGGGTGTCATTTATTCCAGAAAGACAATACAGAACTCCAATCAGCCAATCCATAATCAAAGCAAAGGTCTTAGCCTTACATGAAAAGACGGCAAGTGAATTTACATTTATAGGTATTTATATGAATTCATGTGTGCATCTACTAATTTACATGTATACATACAATTAAAATAAAAAATTTTCGGTAGTATCATTTTTTAATTATTTTCCACAGTAACTGTCAAGCATCACTACAGTCAGATTGGGTAGGAGGATTTCTGCTGCAATGTTCATCCTTCCTGCTGCTCCCCACTCAGTGACTTGCTTAGCACCAAGTACATAACAGGTATTAATGGACCCTTGTTCCTTGACAACCTCGGAGGAGGTAAACAGGCCAAACGGTGATAACATAAACCCTCCTCCTAAGTTATCCTGAGGAGGCCGAATACTCTTCAAGCACTGAGCCAAGCATAAGTAATAGTGAACTCAACCCAGTTCGCTGTTGGTTCCAAGAAATAAAATAACATAGTCTCTTGCTTTGAATTAATTGTTAAAGGATTTGGCATGCTTTTAAAGTCCCTTAAAGAGCAAGGAAACTGCCCTAAATACCGCCCTACCCCTGGAGGTGGGGTAAGCAGGACGGTGGAGACAATCCAAATAATGACATGTGTTCTCTGTCCTCCCAGCTACTGTGACAGGTAAGGGTACAGCTCTGGAGTCCGAAGCTCCTTGGCATTAACTTGCCACAAGGCCTTGGTAACTACTGTACTTGTCTCAGTTCCTCTTCTGTAAAATAGGTGTTGTAAGAACGAAATGAGGTAATGGATAAATGGCAAGATAAGGTTTTCTTTCCCCTCCATCCTCTCCCTTTGTTACCAAACCTGGTCTGTTTGCCAGATGAGCAGCTTGCCAAATGCTGAGAAGCTGAGGTTTACAGCCAGAAATGAGTTTACCCACAAGGCAGCCAAGCAAGAAGATGAGAGAATAGGTCTCAGATCCACCTCCGTGAAGGTGAGAGGGCTGGGGTATTTATGGGATAAGCAGGGCAGGTAGGGAGGTAGGGAAAAAGCGCGGTCATTGGTGTTGTGTGCAGGCACCTCTGGGTTACATGCTCTGTTTATTCAAAATGGAGACGCTTAGCACGATCTGAGGGTGGAGTTTTCCAGCCCTCTGACGTCAAAAGGCCATTCACCTGGACACCTGTACAGGCCCAGTTTGAGGGTGGGTGGCCCCAAGCAGCCTTAGCCAGCTCACACTGGGCAGGAGCTGATTCTGTATTCCTGTAAAACTACTGGTCTATGTGAAGCTGGGAGGGAATGCAGTTAAAGAGAAGACAAAGAAAAACAAAATAACTTAAGTGAGCTTAATCAGGTTACAAGCAGAGGGGTTTTAACAAACTGTTCCCCTATCTGTTGCTCTGCAAGACAAGCTCAAGGATTCCTCTTCACCATCAGTTTCTGTTTCTTTAGGGGGCACAGCTTCCGTTTCACCTTTTCTTCCCCTACCCGTGGTAAGCATGCTAAAGAGAAGAAAAAGCACTCTAAGAAGGCCTAGAGTCATTTGCAGAACAGTTAACTATAAGAATAAAAAGGTACATCATTATGTTTGCCACTCTCTGAAGAATATAAAGGGCCTAAAACCTCCAAGGCATCTCACTGTAAGGCCCGCAGCAGAGTTGAAGACATCCCAGTTGAAGAAAAGACAGAGACTAAGAGGCTACCTGTGAAACCTGTGCACAATGCCATAGTAAGCTCTCAGTAAACACCAGCTATTTTAATTATTGTCATTATTATTAAAATATGGCCTTTGACTTCATGCCATGTATAGCTGTTTCCTACCCTAAAGCTGGAACCACCTTGCACTAGCTTTCTCAGAAGCCAACCACAGGACTCTTGTTGCCAGGACTCAGAGCACAAAACTCCTTGGATTTTATTATCTTTCCCCTCCCCCAGCTTCCTACCTGTTTTCAAGAATCACAACCCTTTTCCCAGTTCTCCAGCGGTTAGGAATGGAAGCTGGGGAAGTCAGAGCTATAATACTCTATTAAAATATGAATTATTGATGCTTCACCTCCCATCCTATTCTAGAAGAGAAAGACAGCCACCCACTTCAAGGGTCTCGCTCAGTGCAAATCTGTGGACACAAAGAAGCACTCCTAAGGGACTGCCCTGGGCAGGGGTAACAAATCTGCAGATGGTCTCATTCCTTCCTGGCACCTTTCCATCGTGTGGTCCTACCCGGGCTTACCTAGGCCACTTGATTTTATATAGGAACCTATCACACTCTGATTCCCCCCTGTGATTAACATTTTTAAAATATCTTCTAACATGTAACTCATTTATTAGGTATGTTCTTTATTTTCATTTTCCTCCATGAGAATGTAAATTCTTATGAGGGCAAAGGTGTTAGGTTTGTTCATTGGGGCCGTGCCTGGCACGTATTAGGCACTCAGTAAATATTTGTGGAATGAATGAATGAAAACTTCAGAGGAAAAAGCTTTCTATCGGTCCTGGAAGGACCTTGTGGCCCTTAGCGAAGGCTCCAAAAAGCAAAATCAACCAAAACTTGGACAACTGACTGCGACTCTTTCTTGCAAACAGGAAAGCAAAGATGGGGTGGAGGAGGGTGTCCCCCAGCCCCTCTCCCCTTCTCCCTTGCAGAGGAGGCCAAGGCAGCGAAGGGAGGGCAAGGTCTTTCCCGCTTTCTGGAATAGTGGCTGTGTTACCTGCTTGTCTTGCTCCCATTCTCTTGACAGCCCTATTCCTGGATTTTATACTGCGTGCCTGTTCTTTCCACATCATGGCTACTGTGAATAAATACACTGAAGAAGGATGAAAGCACCCGCCACCACCCCCCCACCCCCCCCACCCCCCACCCCCGCGAAGCATGACTAGCAGTTAGTGGGATTCGGTAGACGGGAAACACAAATATATTGAAACCGGGATTTGAAAGCTGCACCTTCAGTTGCGGGATCTCGTTCTTAAGAGGACGGATTGCAGAGCGGAGGCGGGTGGGGCTGCGCGCAGGGATGTGGTCCCAGGCCTTGGAGTGCAGGGCGAGGGCAGAGGCAGGAGGCGGAGTTGGGAGAAGAGGGGAGCGCCGGCTCCGCACGTGTCCCCACCCCAGTTAGCTGGAAAAGGCCGGGTGTGCTGTGCCGCCCGCGGTGGGTCGTCGCGGCTTAAAGCGGCAGCAGGCGACCAAGGAAGCGGATGGAGAGGCCGCGGGGAGCCGGGGATGGCAAAGCCGCTCCCTACCCGAGGGCTCTCTGCCCTCGCTGGCAAGGCGAGGACTCACTCTGCAGAGGCGTCTCCGAGGCTTTTCCCAGTTTTGCTCCGGGACCCAGGGCGCTAGAGCGGGCTGGATGGGGGCGCGGGCTCCCCTGGCTGGACCCGGCCGCAGAGGCGCCGCTGCGCTCTCCGCCCTTCTCCGTGCCTCGGCCGGCTGCCCGGCTCCCCGGCGGCCCCTCCGCATACGCCGGTCTGCCCACCCCGCCCTTCGTGGCTCCCCCGTCCCTGAATTCCTGCAGCGTTTTCACAGTTCACACGGTCATTCATCTCTCAGTATGTTATATGTCTCCCCAGTTAAATTATAAAACACATAAACAGCCATATGCTCTTTTTTTCTTAAGCTTTCTTTTTTTCCGATTATAAAGTGCTTCTCTAGTTCCTGTTGTGCTCAACACAAAGCAATGGCCCTCACAGGCCTCTAATTGCGTGACTTCAGGAAAATCCTTCTGGAATGGTTTTCTCATGTGCAAAATGAGATTGTTAAGGTCCCTTCCAGCTTTTAAATTCATGGACTTCCCAAGGAGAACTAGAGTTGGTTTACCGGATAGAGCTGCTCTGGCTACAGTGGTTTGGGGTCCAAATGTTTTGTTTCTGGAGGTTACGGGTGGGTGGCATCTGTGAGTGGCCACCAGGAAGAGGAACCCACAGTGACTCCTGGCTTCTCTCCTGGCCACTCACTATCTACCCAGCTCTTCTAAAACGCGGTCCCCAGGCCACACGCATGAGACCACTTTGATACTGACGGAGGGGTAGGAAAAATCCCTTCTCCTGTAAGTTCTATGCTGAAAAGGAAGAAATTTTTCAGAAAGGCTTTTTGCTAGGAAATTATGAGGTACAAAAACACAACACCATGGAAGCATCCAGTCAGAGCCCACATTCTTTGAATAACTTTGATAGAAGCCAAACAATTGTTAGCAAACGTTAGGCAACCTTGAGCCCCATGTCATTGCCCTCAGCTGAACCATGAAGGAGAAGGATGCCAAGCCAAAGATACTCAAACTTCCCCCCAACAGCCTATTGGCCCCTTACCAGGCTCTGCACAGAGCACAAGGCACGGCTCTGCGATAATCACATGGGAACTTGACTTCAGTTTTGCTCTTTTTTTGGCTGTCTGGCCTTGGAGAAGCTTCTTAACTTCTCTGATTCCCACTTTCTTTCTATTCAGTAGGAATAATATCTTCTGTCTTGTTGATTTGAGCGAATCTTAAGTAAGCATGTTTGTGTATCATTCAGAGTTCTGCATTGAAACACGGGCTAACCCCAGTTGCCTTAATCACAGCAGCAGTTTATTAAGACATGCAGAAGGACCACAATCTCTAGGAAGGCCTGGAGGCAATGAAACCGGGAAGGCTTCCCAAATAACACTACCAGTGCTCCCAGGAGATGCCCACGCCCCATCGCTTGACTAGTCCGAAGCCTGCAGTGCCTCATTAAGGCTTCTGATATCACTGCTTCTGAGAGCTACACTTCTCAGGATACTGCCTTCGCTGCAGCCATGGCTTCCAAACCAAAGTCTCTTGTTCCCTCTGTTATCATTCCTGAAGATCTCTCTCTGGTCCTGGCAAGGCCCACCCTCTCCAACCCATTCTCCTCCATCTTGTTGTTAAGGCTGATTCTACCCTTGGATGAAATTCAAATTCTTCAAGAATAGAACAGTGTGACCTTGGCAGGAAGCACCAGTTTTTCCTGCAACCTCACCACTTTACCCCCTCACAGCCCTAAGTTAGTACCTTATCCCTCCCTGTTATAAAGCCTACACTATCTTTAGACTACCTGCTACACTGCCTTGTCTAGTCTGAGTCAAGTTCTGTTACCAGCTGAGCCACGACCTGGATGTTCTTTGATTCAAATTCAAATGCTTCCAAGGCCTAGACCAGTGGTTTTCAGCTGCTGGCTGCAGAATGAAGGAGGGTGGGAGGCTGGGCCTTGGAGAGTCTGATTTCATTAGTCGTGAGTGAGCCCAAATACAGGCATTTTTAACAGCTCCCCAGTTTACTTCAGCAGGGGAACTGTCTTCTAAAATCCCATCAAGGTTTTACTTAATAACACTGAAAGTTTTAAGCAAGGAGTAAAAATTGAAAGCATAAGATCAAACAAGAGTGGAAGAGGGTAATATACTCCCAGTCTCTAACAACTATCTGCAAATATTAACGTTTGAGTTAACAATTTTGCAAGTAGGGACAATGAATTAGGCTTTTAGGGCCATTTCAGCTTCTAGGTTTGAAATGTGAATTCTTCTTGGTCGTTGTGTACCTATTAATATTGAATTTAAATCGAAAATGGGCAGGGGGAGAGAAGGAGTCTTTTTACAGGATGTGACACAATGCCTGGTTGTCTAGTCTAAGATAAGTGAGGAATGGCAGATTGTAAATTCTGTTTATCTCAAATGTTTGGTTCATTCAATAAGAAGCCACCTTTTTTTTTTTTTTGCAGTACGCGGGCCTCTCACTGTTGTGGCCTCTCCCGTTGCAGAGCACAGGCTCCGGAAGCGCAGGCTCAGTGGCCAAGGCTCACGGGCCCAGCTGCTCCGCGGCATGTGGGATCTTCCCGGACCGGGGCACGAACCTGTGTCCCCTGCATCGGCAGGCGGACTCTCAATCACTGCGCCACCAGGGAAGCCCACAAGCCACCTTTTGACAAAGTGATTGAGATAAATATCTTGACAGCTGTGAGGATACCATGGTGTTCATTACTCATCCCTGACTTCACATATCTCTTTTCAATAGATTTCCTTGTGTATTCACCAGGCTGCACTGTCAATTACAGTGGTATGAAGGGAGCAGGAGGAGGGGATCAATATGCCTTCAATGAGGGAAGAGGTAAAATGCTATAGAACAATGGAAGCAACATCTCAACATGACTCACATTGTGTACCTGAATCACCAACATTGTGAAGGTGCGGTGTGGACAGCTGTGTGGATAACTATGAGAACAACTGTATTCTACTGCTGCTGCCGTTGTGGAAAAACCATGAGAAGACTTACCCCAAACTGCCGTTTGGTACACAGCCAGGCAGAAGTGCAAGGGCTAAGGAACAGAAGGAACCCACCAGTTGTGGATCCTTGTCATTCGTTTATGGCCAATTAACATTTTAAATCCGTGTCCCTGTGGTTGGGAATCAGCCATCTCCCGCTATAGAAGTTGAGAGTGTCAGACTCTTATTTTGCTTCCTGCCCTTGTAGCTAGAGCATGGGCATAGCTACCTGACCCAGGCCCCACCAATCACAGGTCACCTCCAGACCTAGAATTAGAAGCCCAGTGATCAGAAGTGACATATGATGACATTAGGCAGTGGTTTTTAGCAGACGGGTCCAGCCTCAATGGCCTTTGAAGCACAGGCTACAACATTGAGGCGGCAGTGCTGGCAGTGGAGAGACATCACAGGGCCAGTTCTACACTATGACAGAGCTGGCTTTTAGACCTCTCAGACATTTGATAAGCTACCCAATATTCTTTTAATAAAATTTTTCTTTTTTCCTTAAGTGACCTTGCATTACTGCAGTCATGTAATTGCCACTCTACCTCAATCCTTGCCCTCTGTAACCTATTCTCAATGGAGGAGCTAGAGTGTTCCCATGAAAACGTCAATCATAATATTTCTCAGCTCAGAACCCTCCAATGGCATCCCCTGTCACTCAGAGTAAAAGCCAAAGACTTAGAGTGGCTTAAAATGTTCTACGTGGCCCCTCTGACTATACTGTCATTACGGTCTCTCCCACTCAAATATGCTTGCCTCAAGGACTGTTCACTTGCTGAAATTCTCCCTGGAAAGTTCTTCCCCCAGAAATCCACATGACTCACTCCCTCATCTCCTTTAAGCCTTTGCTGAAATATGCCTTCTTGGTGAAGGCTTCCTTGAAAACACTCTTCAAAAAGCAACTGCACCCCCCTGGCATTCCTTATACCCTTTCCCTGCTTTAGTTTCCTCCATAGAACTTATCAGCTTCTATCATATTTTATGCTTGCCTTATTTGTTTATGTTAATCTCTCAGCCCCCACTAGAGTGTAAGCTCCAAGATGGCAGGGATCTTTGTTTTGTTCACTGCTGCATCTACAGTGCCTGGAAGAGTGAGTGCGTGGTGTAGATTAGGTCCTCAACAATCATTTGCTAGATGGATGGATGGATGGGTTGGCGGATGGATGGATGGATGGATGGATGGATGGATGGATGGAGAGGATGTTAATGATTAGTGAAAAGTATAAGTTTACCTGACAAAGGGAAAGCAGCAGGAACAAGAAGATGAACTTGCAGATGCACAACTAGAGCTCCAGTTCCACTGGAGGGCACTGAGCTGAGAAACGTTATGCCATGATTTATATCTTGTGAGGGAGGGTCAAAGACATCTGAGGACTCTTTGCTTTTGCTTTTTAAGGAGTAGGCTGATCTTTCCTGGTTCACGAGGGTCAAGAGGAAACCAGCAATCAATCTTGGTTGTCAGAAATTCTGATCATGGGACAACTGTACAAATTCATTTGAGGAAGATCTGGTCGGTATAATGGCAGTAATAGTAATAGTAGCTTACATTCATCGAGTGTTTACTGAATGCTGGGTACTTCTTTAAATGCTTTACATAGACTATCTCATTTAATCCTTACAACAAATATATGAGGCAGGAACTACCTTTTTCTTTCCCATTTTGCAAATAAGGTAATCAGAGGCTAAACAATTTGCCAAAGGCCAGGTATCTAGAAAGATTTCATTTAATTATTTGGCTATGCTTTGAGATGAGACAAGAAAAAAAATGAGATTGATCTGGCCACCCAGGATCCTAAAAATGACCCTACAGAATGATAGATACCAGGTATGATGCTGTGGAACATGAACAGGCAGATGGGGTTTGAACATCAGTTTTGCAACTCACTGTCTGCATGGCTTTAGACAAGTTACTTGTCTCTGAGTTGATTTCCTCATTTGTAAAATCATATGCTCCTTGCAGAGTTATCAGGATTAAATAAAATCACACATGGAAACACATATAATGTCTGGCCCAGAGAAGGCACTCAAGAAATGACATTACTACTACTACTACTGCTTAATACTACTACTATTATTACTGTTACGGTTATTATTGAAGGAATTCAGAGTCCATCCAGCCTCTTGGCTCCATACTTGTGAATGTCCCTGTGTGTGTTTTTCAAACATTAGCCAACAGCATTTAGAATCAACTAGACAACAATCTAAAAGCACAAATTCCTGAGTTCCACAAATCTCACTCTTGGATGGAAAATTGACATTCTTTTAAAGAACTCTAGAAACAGAGAGAAACTCCACACCTCCTTTCTAATGTTGTGTAAGCCAAATTCCTTATGGGAAACTGATGCCTCAAGCAGTGTTGCCTAATGGTTAAGGGAGTAGGGTCTGGAGTCCTACTGCCTTGGAGTCTTCGGTCAGATGGACCTCTTTGTACTTGCCTTTATGTGTAAAACTGGGATAATGATAACTCTTACCTCATAAAGATGAAGCTTAAAATAAACATGTAAAACAATTACTAAGAGCTTGGCAAAGATTAGGTTCAATAAAGGTTAACTATTATCATTTGAATTCATTTTCCTTTCTTTGGGCTTCCACTGATGGAACAATTTAAAAAAAAAAAAAGTGGAGATTTTTCCACTCCCAAACTTTGCAAACAGGTATCCCTGTTTGGTCTTCACACGGAAAGAGACAACATGCTGAGCCCACTTCTGACAGGTCCTGTGCTGAAGAAGTTCAGGCTGGCTGAGCAGTTCCAGACTCATCTTAAAGAACCTTTGCCGGTGTTTCATATATGTAAACTTACGAAGGTATTCTTGATAGCTAAACTAAACCTTACAAATTAAAATTCCATATATGATAGTGTGTAGAAAAGAGCAGGTGCATTCACTTCCCAGTGCTCTGGGGATCCATCAATTCCTTTCACTAGTCACTCTTGCGTGCCAGAGTCCACAGCAGTTTTGCTCTGCCCAGAATCAGGTCTGCATTCTTGGCATAACTGCTTTTCCTTATCAACTTTTAGAGGAAGTGTGACCTCTGCAAAGACACCTCTGCCCATACAGAAGAGTTCCTCTTACCCCTGCCCCACACCCAGATGGCTTCACCTTCACCCGACCATTTCCCCTCCCTCAGCCCTTTGTGTACTTCATAGCTCTCATCACAGTACATAATCACATAACTTATTTTCTGCTTTCTTGTTTCCAGGCTGTGCCCCTCCACATGCACACCTGTCTGAAGCTACCAAGAAGCCAGGGATCACATCTGTCTGTTTCCTCCTTTGTCACCAGCATCTATCTCAGGGCTAGGTCTCAACACCTAGCAGCTCTCAACAAATATTGGATATATAGTGAATGAATCTAAAGACGCATTTCCTCTGGACTCTTCTATCTGGAAGAAAAGGTGAGGGATGGACCTGAATAAACAGTAAAGGAACAAAAACATTAGACACAACCTCTGTAATTTCCCAGAGTGTGGCCATGAGTGAGCTTCATATCCAAACTTTTAAGATCCTTAAATGAAGATCTCCCACCTTAAATGTGAAAACCAGTAGCTACACAGAGGCTCGTGAAGTACTGAAGTCATTAGAAGGGATTATGTGTAAAATACAGTATGATCTTTTTTTTTTTTAGAGAAAAAAGACAAAACTTTGATGAAATCAAATCTAAAATCTCCTGATCTTTCTGAGAAGAGAGAAACTGGGTCCTTTCTTCTCTTTACCATTTTTGCCATTTTGATGTTTAAAGGCAAACTGTACCCTCGGCTTCCAACTGAACCATTCTGTATGCCCTGTGTGCCCTCATCCCGCTACCCAACCTATATGAATGAGTATTAGAGCTGGAGGGACTTTGAAAATAATCTTGTGCAATCCTCCTTTTTGTTGAAGAGGAAAGAAAAGTCCAGGCCACACTGTGAGAGGGTCTCAGGAACCAGAAGGGGTCTCAGGTCACTCGACTGCCCTGCTAACCCTCCACTCCTCCATGTCAGATTCATCTCACTTTGGACTTACCCCCTCTGACTCTCCAGGGCCTGATCCACTTTTCAGCCCCAATACAATCATCCAGGAGGCAGCTAGTCAATATCCTGTCTATTCTGAAGACAAGAACAACCCCGCAGTTGTCAGCCAGACCTTTCTTTTCTGGCAGCACTAAATGAGCCTTCCTTTCTCCAATCAGTAAGTCCAGCCAGAAAATTTCCAACCAGGAAGTGTCCCATCTCTGAAGACAGTTCTTTCACTCCTTAATCAACCTGGGTTCACTCTGTAAGTCTGAAAGGCAGTGAAAAGCCCCACAGTGTACATCCTAATCCTCAGAAAGCCTTGCTTTTCTCTCCCTGAGATGCTGAGGCCAGAACATTCTTAGTCCTCTTTTGCCCTACCCCCGACTCCAGAAGGTGAGAGGACTCCCCCAAATGCTTTGGTGAAGAAAACAATAGGTGTAGGTCCTGACAGGCCATACAGAAGTTGAGGAAACACAGAGTCCTCATTCACAGCCAGTCTAGGGCAGTGCCCTGGACCCACACAGACCCTGGAGTTTGGCGGACAGAGTTGAGCTGGTTAGTTCTGCCTTCCCCTCCTTTCTGTCCACCTGTATGGCAGAAACCGAGATGGGCTGAGAAATCCTTTGCTATAATCCTTTTCTCCCTAGAAACTCTGTTCACTCAACAACAAACCCCATGTGCCATTCACTTTTTTCACATGGTTTCATATACTATCTAAGTCCCAGTCTATTCTTGATTTTTTATTGGTTGGCTTGGGATTTTGGGCCAGTGTGTTAGGAGGAGGCAAGGAGGATTTGATGGCTTTTAAGACAAAGTGTCTCACCCTCATCTCAATCTCTAAAATTGTCTTTGAGCTCATTTTCCCTTTATCACTGGAGTCATCCACTCACCAATACCAGTCTTTCAGTTGTTTGTTGCTTTTATTGTTATTGTTGTTTATGGGTTTTTGTTTTGTTAATGTAAGAGAGTTATTGATTTTAAGATAAGGAGACCTCAGTCTCCAAAACTGCCTATGCCTGAAGTTATATTCTTCACAACACTCTAGTTTTTTAGGTACCTTCACTGGTATCAACATCGTGTTCCCTCAATCTGTGAGCTAAGATTATCTTTATCTCTTTCTTCTTTTCTCCACTTGGTCACCCATTCTTCTTAAGAGAGTTTCTCATAAGAACTTAATTTTGATAACTTCCCTTTGTATTAGTCATAAATTTTAGAAATTATTGGCATGAACTCTAGTCAAGATGGTGTTGTAAGTTCAAGATCTGAGGCTTTGTTTTGCTCCAAAGGCATTGTTGTGATACATAAAATAGAAAAAAAGGAAATAGAAAAGCATGGCTGGGACTTCCCTGGTGGCACAGTGGTTAAGAAACCGCCTGCCAATGCAGGGGACACAGTTCAAGCTCTGGTCCAGAAAGATCCCACATGCCGCAGAGCAACTAAGTCCACAATCTACAACTACTGAGCCCACACGCTGCAACTACTGAAGCCCTTGTGCCTAGAGCCCGTGCTCCACAAGAAGAGAAGCCACGCTGATGAGAAACCCATGCACTGCAACGATGAGTAGCCCCTGCTCAACGCAACTAGAGAAAGCCAGTGTGCAGCAACGAAGACCCAACACAGCCATAAATAAATAAATAATTAAAAAAAAAAAGCATGGCCATGTTCCAAAACAAGATAATTATCTCTATGAGCTATAATCAGAGGAGAAAAAGTGGAAAGTGGGACCACTGAGGTCTGAACCATAAGTGAGCAGAAGTGGCCAGGAGTTCTAGCTCCTGTGGGATAACAGGAACCAAAATACCCCTGAGAACATAGGGACAGAAGCGAGGCCCCCTGCTGGTTACCAATCCATAGCCCCTTCTAAAGGGACAGTGCTAGGAAGCCGTATTTTGGACCATATCACCCTGCCCTACTCCCTCCAAAACTGCTGACTGGACCAATGGTGGGCTCCTTACCCAAAGGCATCCAAGCCATAGGGCTCCTATGAGGGGCCATGGAATGAAAAGTTTCACCAAACGAAAAGGAACTGGCCCTATAAGATTCTTGATCCAATGAAGTTAAATTGGGAAATACGTGAAGAGGTAAACAATTTTCAGTGCGAACTAAAGCTGAAAGATCCTGAGACAGAGAGGAGACAAAAGTGCTCTGATGGATCACATCAAGCCAAAATCATAAGGAAGTAGAAACCCTGAGATCACAAAACTTACAAGCTTTAGAGTAGAAGATGAAGATGCAACTTGATAGCTGAAAGAGGAAACCAAACCCATAGAGAAATTTGGAGTCATGATAATGTAGGAAAGAAAGCAAAATTCTACAACTTGCACCACAGAGATCCAGAGGAGTGCTGGCGATTGCCAAGGTCTTTCTGATTTCAGCCTCCAGGAGACACAGCTCTGCGGTCATTTCTGCCCTTTCTCCCAGAGGCTGCTTGTTTGGCTCCACCTTGGTTACTATGAAGCTTGGCCCTGCGCTTGGACCTCTACTTCCCTGCTTTCACGCATAGCTTTCAGCTGTCTCCCTTCTGTCCCTCCAACTACTTGAAGTTCTGTGTGTGAGACTATTCCTTACAACCAAGAAAATTCAACCGAAACATATGTTAAGTCATGTAATCATCCCAACACCATAAGAGGTAGGAATAATATTCCCATTTTACAAATGAGGAAACTGAGGCTATAAACATTAAACAGATGGATCACATAGCTCCTGGGCTGGTCATTTGCCTGTTTGCTCTCATACTTATTTCCTGGCTTTCCTCTGCTTTGCTGGCTGTGCAACTGTATTATTTCCTAGGTTCCCTTACCAACTGGCTTCTGGCTCACAAAGAGGTTCACTGGCAAGAAATTGAAGAGCTGAAGGAAAGGAGAAGCCAGGATATTTTCTCCCCGTGCTTTGGGTAGCATCTCTGGCAATAACTGCATCTTCTTCATGTCCCAGATCCCACAAGAGTGCCTTTCTTCCATGTTCCCAGCTCCCATCCTCCCTTTGACTCTTTAGGCTCCTACTTTTGCTATTCTTTGGGTGTTCTCATTGTCTCCTGTTTAGCTTTTTATTTCTTTCATTCCATTTGTAATTTGTTTTCTGTATTAAGTCTCATCTGGTAACTGGCACGGCTCTGTTTTCCTGAAGGGACCCTGACTGATACAGCAGTTACTGAGTGGCTAAGTGAGGATTCGAGGTTCAGTCCGTTTGATTCCAGAACCCACACTCTGAAGAACACATAACATTGACAATTAAATGACAGACAGATTTCTCTGGACTTCAACTACAAACTGGTGAGGTTTCCTCCAGAGGAAGCTTGTAGAGAGGGCTTCTCACTTTGTGTTTTTACTACCCACAGTCACATGCTAACTTTACAATGCCACCAACCCAAAAATCAAAATGCGGCTGGAAGAGTTCATTTCTAAGGGCTGCCTCTGGTACCACAACTCTTTACCCTGTTCTGTTCTGATTCTGTTCCCTAAACCCTCAGGGCCAGTCTAGTAGCTCTGGATTTGCTGCCAGAAGAGGAGTTCTCACAGCACTGAGTGTGCACCATTGAGGCAGGCTTAAATCTCATGTTGTGCAGTAGGTTTGTACTGCTTGAGAGCAATACAGTCCCTTCCTAACACTCTTAGTTTCTTGCCCCCCTCCTAAGCTTCAACCCTTGGAGACCCTATCCTTTCATGAAAATCTGTCCTACTTGCACTCCCTATTTGGTCTAAGTGTTTTGTTTCTTCTCATTCTCTCTCTCTCTTTCTCTCTGTCACTCTCTGCTAGATTCCTGGATTTCTGACCATCTGATCTCCCAGGCCAGAACTTACCTGCTAAGGTAAATCATGTATCAATAGTCCTCTGTTGGTCAGTCATCAAGAACCTCATTACTCCTGACAAGCAACCACCATCTATCTGTTTAACGTTGCACTAAGGTCTGCCTTACTGTACTGTATTGCATTTAGGGGAGACTAGAAATAGGTGAATATCAAATTTCTCAAAACTAGATACCCTGTCAGAGGGAGCAGAATGTTCAGATCATCTTCCCTGAAAAAAAAAAATCAAAGAAAGAATTCTCAACTTTATGGTCTTTAAATAAACCCGTAATTGCTTCCCTAATTGTGAATGCCTCCTGCACTTGGTCTCAATCCTTTAAATACTAAATTTAGTCCATTTGTCGGTAAAGGTGGATAATTTCAGCATTCAAGTAACAAGTGTACAATGGAAAATATGCTAAACTCTTGAGGTTTGTACTATACAATATCCTGTAACTACTGACGAGTGACAGTCTATGTTTCACAGACCACAGTTGAACGGTCTGTACGATCATTTGTAAAAATAACTTAAGTCTTATAAAAATGGATGCTATCTTTGGCATCTCCCTCTTTCCTCCCTCCAGCTACCACTCCCACATCCCAGCTGTCTCCTAATCCTATGAGGGTTCTTGTTTCCCCAAAAAGCTTCCGTGGCTTCTCTGTTCTTTCCCTTTCCCTCTCTAAGGGAATCTCAACTAAATCTCAATCAGGGACTAAAATGGATGGCCACATGTCACAGAGAAGGAAATATCTTTTCCCAGCCTGTGTCTTCTGAGCTGACCTAGAAGCCTAGGAGCCATTCCACTGAGACAGACAAATGGACCACATGACCTGAGGAAGGCTCCTCGCTAGCTCCTACTCACCAATCAGGTCTTGAGCAAAGAGTGACATCCTTGAAAAGATATTCTCCAACCTCCAGCCTAAGTCAGGGTCTTAAGAGTAATTATCTCAGTTTGTAAATATATCTTCCTCTGCCTCACCTGGATAATTACTGTCCACCCCGGTAGTCTGTAAGAACCGTGAGTATTTACGTCCCAAATTGTATTTCACAAAAGCGGTATTAGTGGGGGTGTCTGTGGCAAGTAAATGCGGGAAGAGTCAAATTAAGCAAATTTCTTGACTGTAGGACTTCTTGGAGTCTTTAAAATGCTAATGTGTGATATAACCACCAGTGTTTCACAAACCATACTCACCATGGAGCCTTTTCTCATAACATACATTGACATTTGGATGAACTGGTGTTCTGTGGAATATAGTTTGAGAAAAGCCAGTATAAAATGAATTACAATTTCTGCCTTTGCTCTAACATGACAGCAGACTGGTAATTGTTACTAGCACCCAGGTTTCAAATGACCTTGGAAGCTACGGTGGAAAACTGTGACAAAATTTCATTTTTGTCACAGAAAGAGATAGTTGGGCTAAAGATAAGTTTGAGGAAGATACCCAAAAAAGGGAAGGGGGATAAGAAAGAAAGGTGGTTTACAGAATATGCAATAATGGAGTTTCAATTAAAGAAGGAATCATGCCAACTAGCTGAGTAAAAAGAGAACTGATAAGATTCTCCCCAATACTTGATACTGATGAGTGAGAACCAGTATGGTACCTGCTGCTGGTCCAAGACAACAGGGAGAAGTGTGGGGACCTTGGGTCTTCTGGCTGGCCTTCACATAATAACTGAGCCATGGTTGACTTGTTCGTGATAATGTGAATTTCAAGTTCCACAGGGTTACATTATTCAGGAACACGGAAATGTACAAAATTACAGTTATCTTAAATAATATAAAATATATAAAAATGTATTATTTTTAAGCTTTTGACAAAATCATTAATATTAAATATTTTATTTAATTAATTTTATTTTTTTAATTTATTAAATTTATTATTATTTAATATTTAATTTATTTAATATTTAATTTATTATTTATATATAATAAATTATATATATTATATATTATATAATATATATATAATTATATTATTTTTATATATATATAAATTATATATAATATATAATTATATTTATATAATTAAATATTAAATATTTAATTTATTATTATTCAATTTATTATTCTTAATTTTTTATTTTTAATTAATTTTATTTAATTAATATTTAATTAATCATTAAATATTTTAAAAATGAAAACATATAAGTACTACTGTGAGCTATTGTTATATGTGTGACCTGGAGATAGATGTTTATTGATATTCCAATGGGCTGCTTCAGATCCTTTGTGGAAGTAGAGGTGTACACTTAATAAATAGATGCAGAAACAATTATTCTAAGCTTTGTGGCTAATAAAGTGATGTCTAGGAGGTTACTATGGCTACACATTATCTTTTAGAGTTAATCCAATGAGTAGAGATTTTCTTTTTGGATATAAGTTCACAGCAAGCAAGGGATCACATGTGAACAAAGCGAACTCAAAACCTTGCTTTGAAAATCAGCAAACATTTAGTTTTCCACTTTAGCCAATCAACTGAGAGGACAGTTCTTATGATGAGAACTCAAAACAGCATTAAGTAAAATTTACTTTTTTATGTATGAATAGCAAAAAGAAAGACGTTAGCTGTTGCAGAGTCTGAAGACTTTCATACATTTGCATTATTGCTGAAAACAAACTTAATCCATAATTTAATGTAGACTATTTCTGGGTACATAAACACACATATATAGTGCAAAGGCAAAAAAAGGAAAAGAACTTTGGAAAATGCTAAACAATGGAGATTAGGCTTTTCTCTGGTTGTTTTTTTTTTTTTGCGGTACGTGGGCCTCTCACTGCTGTGGCCTCTCCCGTTGCAGAGCACAGGCTCCAGACGCGCAGGCTCAGCGGCCATGGCTCACGGGCCCAGCCGCTCCGCGGAATGTGGGATCTTCCGGACCGGGGTGCGAACCCGTGTCCCCTGCATCGGCAGGCGGACTCTCAACCACTGCGCCACCAGGGAAGCCCCTTTGGTTGTTTTTTATGTTGACCCTGGAATCTATCTTCAATTTAAAAAGTTAAGAGAGGTTTAATTCCAAAGGATGGCTACCTTTTAAAAGGGTTCTTGGGTCTTGACACTTAGATGCCAAAGCAGAATTTGCATAGTCTGGACAAAGCAATGGTTAGAAGATTGTTTTAAGCCTCTGTGTTCCTGAGATCATGGCCATTTCACTAAGTTCTGAATTGAGGAGACAGAATACTGGGTGAGAGGTCAGAGAAAGGTTATTGAGGAATGGAATGTGGACGCCTCGGTAAGGGGAGGAGGGCTGGCTGGCTGGCTGATCACGTGATCAAGTGCAAATCCAGTCCACTTTCTCATGCTGTGGTCCCCTGTCTGCTTCTTCTCCATCTTCCCAGGCTCAGGGAATTCCCTCAGCAATCCCTTTTGGGTCCAGCCACTTCTACATCCCTGACTCAAGACCTATCCTCTATCAACCTTAACTCCTCCAGAGGGAGTACCCAGTTTAAACTTCCTCAAGGGGCCTGAAAACATGAAAGCTCTTTACTTCCCATCCCAGAGGTATATGTGTATGTTGGGCTGGGGTGGGGGGGAGCTGGGGGCGTAGGGGGGTGTTTTTCGGCACAGGCTGTTATGTGAGGGCCTTTCAGACTTTAGAAACATGGTACTGGCCTCGCTTTCCTGAGGGGGTGAGTAAAGAGACACTGAGACTGGTAAGGCTTCTCAACGCCTCACTCTACCGTGTGAGGAATAAGAGCTCTCTGTTCGTTTGGTCCCAGGTTTTTAACCAGACTGCCTGCGCACTTAGCTGGGCTCTTGGGAACTTGCTGCACCTGCCTGCTGCCCCGGTGCCTGCCCCACCTGCCTGCTGCCCCGGTGCCTGCCCCACCTGCCTGCTCACACTTTTTGCTCTTGCCTCCTCCAGGTTTTGGACATTGCCAGCTTGCTCCCATACATGCCTCAGGCCTGCTTGCTCTGAATGTGTCCAAATGTACTCCTCTGGGCCTGGCCCCAGGATTCCAACTCTAACACAGTGCCAGAAAGGTCTCTCAAGCGCCAGGAACCACAGCCACCTTGGGACATTCTGGCTTCTTTCTGCTGAGGCAGACCAGATACCTTTCAGAAGACAGCCCCCAGAACCAGAGGCGGCTTCTGCCTGTGTCTTCAGGGAAAGGAAATCTCTCCTTGAGGGTGACAGAGGCATGAATAATTTGATCTGTAGCCTTATTATCAGTTCCAGAGCATCCTGGGGACTTACTGTGGTCACCAAACCTTGGCCTCCTAACCCACTGCAGGAGAAAGTCAAGCTTCTCTCCTCCTCCTCTTAGGCTCAGCCTGGCTATTCACCCCAAAAGGGAAAGCTGGGCTTGGGGCCACAGGGCTTGAACCCAGCCTGGAGTTCTCCTTCCCATTTTCTATCTTTCTCACCCAAACCAGGAGGCTACCACCAGTTGTGATAAACACTGCCCCAGTGGTCTCCAATACTCCTTTCCTAGTCATCTAAGGCCTTTAGGTTTGACATCTCTTCGTGTAGGACATGTCACCATGGCAGAGTCCTTTCAGCTCATCTGACAGTCATTTTACACACACTGTACACAAGCCGTCATTGAAGATGAAACTGGAATCTCAACCAGCCCCCCATCTAGACCAGAGATGGGCCTGGGCACCCTCCCTGCCACAGACAGATGCCCAAGACAGGCAGGCAGCCTTATGCCCCAGGTCAGCCCTGGGCCGTCGTGAATCTCCTTACTCATCTTCAGGGCCTTTGTTTCAGCCTAGGGTGAGCAATAGTTTTTTGTTCAAAGTTCAGTTCAGGAAAGTTATAGTATATCTTTACAACCTACTCTCTATTTCATTCAAAGTGTGCATGGCTTCATGGATTCCTGTCGGGGTGTGTATTCTTTCAACTTAGTTTCTTTAATGAATAGGATAAAGCCAAAGGAAATTTGCCATGGGCTTCTCTTTTTAAACATAATTTTATTTATATTTATGTATTTATTAATTTATTTATTTTTGGCTGCATTGGGTCTTTGTTGCTGCACATGGGCTTTCCTCTAGTTGCGGCGAGTGGGGGCTGCTCTTCGATGCAGTGCGTGGGTTTCTCATTGCGGTGGCTTCTCTTGTTGCTGAGCACGGGCTCTAGGCACGTGGGCTTCAGTAGTTGTGGCTTGCAGGCTCAGAGTTGTGGCTCACAGGCTCTAGAGCGCAGGCTCAGTAGCTGTGGTACACAGGCTTAGTTGCTCCGCAGCATGTGGGATCTTCCTGGACCAGGGCTCGAACCTGCGTCCCCTGCATTGGCAGGTGGATTCTTAACCACTGCGCCACCAGGGAAGCCCCTCCATGGCCTTTTAGACACCAAATGTTAATATTCACAAGTCTGAGAAGCAGCGATATGGAGACAACATTCAGATCTTTCATTCTGAAAGGCACTGTGGGCACTGTGGAAAAGACAATGGGCCACTTTTTCCCTGCATACTGCCCATCGCTGGCCTGTGCCCGGGGATGGCAAAGCTAGATCTCACATGGTTCCCAAGCCCCTGTTCGGGCCTTGTCTTCCTTCTCAGAAACTTCAAACTCTGAGGCATATTGGGGGAGACTTTGAGAATCAGGTACAGGCTTCTGGGACATCTGGGTTCGGGGCCATGCCTGGTTCCTTCCATTCTTTATGGACCCTGAGCAGAAGTCGCACAGTCACCATTGAAGACCGGAAAGAAATATGTTACCAGGGAGAGCTTCGCCCTCCCTCTGTTCTTGGAGGGCCTACTGTGCACAAGAGGAGGTGGCCCCCTGAGTTAAGGGAAGGAATGAGTCCTCCAAAGTGAGATTCCTGGATGTAATCTGACTTTTCCACTTAGAGTGATCCTGAAACTATCTTAATAAGTTTCCCAGTGTTTCAATTCATTTCATTTATCTTCTTAAGATAAGATGGAAAAAAGTTTTAAAATTACTTCAAGGCCCTATGCATCAACTAGATAAATGGTGAGGTCTGCAGAGGTTAATACCTTGTAGCATAATCTTGCTCTGGAATCCCATCAGGGCAATTGTGATCTGTTTAATATCAACGGGATGACTACAGGTCTCCAGGAAGGAGTTATCAACTAATTTCAGAATAGAGATAAAAGCCTGTGAAATATGCAAGGGCTCCTTTCTAATTAAATTATTCACTGAACAAATTTTCTTAAAATGTAGTTTCCGCATTTAGAACAAGTGCTACCCAACACCTCAAGGAGATGGCAAGGGGAGTGACAAATGAGGCTTTGGTGATCAAATTTGGTGATTATCTGCTCACAGATGGTGTGGCAACCATCTGTAGGATTATTAAAAGGGGACTTTAATCATTTTTGATCGTGTTTTGGTCTCTGCCCCATCCATCCCACAAGCCCTTTAAAAAGAACTGACCTCAAACCATACCAGGGTAGTAAAAGGCTCTAGCTGCTTCCACTTAGGTCCAAGCTACCAGATCACTCTCCCAGATTATTGGGATAACCTTTTAAAGGGATTCCCTTCTTCTTTCCTTGTCTCCCTACAGTCTAGTCTCAACACAGCAGTCAGAGTGATCTTGTTAAAATAGAAGCCAGATCAGAGAATTCCTCTACTCAGAATTCTCCATCTCACCCAAAGGAAAAGCCAAAACCTTCGTCGTCTTCAGGGCTTTTCCTAATCGGCATTCTACCCCGCAGCAATCTGACCTCACTCCTGCTCTCCCCATCCACCCCTCTCTCTGCCTGGTTCCTTACTTCCCACAGATTTTTCTAATCATCATCTCAATGATCCCTTCCCCTACCACCTTGTTTAGCATCACACCTCTCCAGTTTTCTCTATTCTTCTTCCCTGTGGTGTTTCAGCACTTTTAGCCCTGCGGTGTAATATATACTTTGTATATACATCTTATTTTATATTTTTCCCCCATCCCCTACCCCTGCTCCACCCCACTAGAACATAAGCTCTAGAAAGGCAATCACTTTTGTTAGTTTCTTTACTGCTTTGTCCAGAGGGCCTAGATAAGTGCCTGCTACATGTTAGGATGACTTGGGGCCCTTGGAGGCCGTGTGCAAGATGAGTGAACAGAGGGCAGAGAAAGGAACACACATGGGTGGAGGGGGTGTGTGGAGCAGAGCAAAGAGAGACTATGAACCCCTGGGAGACAGAACAGTAGCCTTGATCCTCAATTTACCAGTTCCCAGTTCTGACTCCCTTAGATCTCTGACATGTCATTTGTTTCCTGTCTTGGTATTGTCCACGTATGTCCACAGTATTACCCACTTTATCTTTACAACAACACTCTTTAACTTGAACCAGCCTGAAAGGGAGACTAGAAGAAGACAACATTAGAAAAGGAATAGGCAGGGGGCTTCCCTGGTGGGGCCATGATTAAGAATCCGCCTGCCAGTGCAGGGGATGCGGGTTCGACCCTGGTCTGGGAAGATCCCACATGCTGCAGAGCAACTAAGCCCATGCACCACAACTACTAAGCCTGTGCTCTAGAGCCCACGAGCCACAACTACCAAAGCCCGCATGCCTAGAGCCCATGCTCCGCAACAAGAGAAGCTACTGCAATGAGAAGCCCGTGCACCGCAACGAAGAGTAGCCCCCGCTCACCGCAACTAGAGAAAGTCCACATGCAGCAATGAAGAGCCAAGTCCGCCAAAAATAAATAAATAAAATTTATTTTTAAAAAAAAGAAAAGGAATAGGCAGACCAGAGCACCTAGGGCCTTGCAGGCCATTGTAAATACTTTGGTTTTTGCACTGTTTGAAATGGGAAGCTGTTGGAGCATTTTTTTGATCAGAATAGTGACTTGCTGATTTTCATTTTAAGGAGCTCCCTTTGACTGCTCTCTAGAGAGAACCATCATGGGGTGGCGGCGGGGTGTGGATTATTAGCCAGGGTTCTCCAGAGAAACAGAACCAATAGGAGAATATATCACACACACACACATACACACAGAGACACACACACACACACACAGACACACACACACACACAGAGAGACACACACACACACACAGAGACAGAGAGAGACAGATTTATTTTAAAGAATTGTCTCACATGATTATAGGGACTGGCAAGTCCAAAATCCATATTGCAAGTCAGCACCAACACCACCTCATACCCGTTAGGATGACTACTATAAAAACCAAAACAGGGCTTCCCTGGTGGCGCAGTGGTTGAGAGTCCGCCTGCCGATGCAGGGCACACGGGTTCGTGCCCCGGTCTGGGAAGATCCCACATGGCGCGGAGCGGCTGGGCCCGTGAGCCATGGCCGCTGAGCCTGCAAGTCCGGAGCCTGTGCTCTGCAACGGGAGAGGCCACAGCAGTGAGAGGCCCATGTACCACAAAAAAAAAAAAAAAAAAAAAAAAACCACAACAACAACAAAACCAGAAAATAACAAGTGTTGGCAAAGTTTAGAACCTTTGTGCAAAAAGGTACAGTCACTGTGGAAAACAGGATGTTGGGTTCATCAAACAATTAAAAATTGAACTACCATACAATTTATCAATTGCATTTCTGGGTATATATCCAAAGGAATTCAAAGCAGGGTCTTAAAGAAATCTTTGTACGCACATGCTCATAGCAGCATTATTCAAAATAGCTAAAATGTGAAAGCAACCCAAGTATCCACAGATGGATGAATGGATAATCAATATGTGGTATATACATTCATAACATATACATACAATCGACTATTATCCAGCCTTAAAAAGGAAGGAAATTCTGGCACGTGGTAAACTATGGATGAAACTTGAGGACATTATGCTAAGTGAAATAAGCCAGTCACAAAAAAGACAAATGCTTATATGAAGTACTTAGAGTAGTCAAAAATCATAGAGATAGAAAGGGTTTTCTAGGATCTCTGGGAAGGGGGGACTGAAGAGTTACTGTTTAATGGGTATTGAGTTTCAGTTTTACAAGATGAAAAGAGTTGTGGTAATATTATGGTGGTGACGGCTGTACAACATTATGAGTGTATTTAATACCACTACACTGTACACTTAAACTGGTTAAGATGGTAAATTTTATGTTATATTCATTTTACTCCGATTTTTTAAATTGGGGGGGAAAAGAAAGGTAATGTTTCAGTCTTGAGGCCAAAGTTAGAAACTCAGGCAGAATTTCTGTGCTACGATCTGGAGGCATTCCCTCTTCTTCAGGAAGCCTTGGTCTTTGCTCTTAAGGCCTTCCACTGATTGGATAAGGCCCACCCACATTATGGAGAATCTGCTTTACACAAAGTCTACTGATTTAAATGTTAATCACATTTAAAAATACCTTCACAGCAACATCTAGACTGGTATTTGATGAAATGCTTGGGTACCACAGCCTAGCCAAGTTGACGAATAAGATTAACCATCACAGAGGCCACAGGCCCTGCGCAAGTGGGGAAATTGAATTGACTCCCTGGACAAAGCTGGAAGTTGAGGAAATCTTTGTCTGCAGTTCATAGACTTGGCTTGGAAGCAACTGCCAATCCCTGTTACTGGTAGAAGAGTCAGCCATGAAAAATCAGAGCCCCCAGACTGCTGTGCATGCAGCTGTATGGCCAGACCTTTCCCTGCACCCACACAGAGAGAGACAGACATAGACACAAAGAGAGAAGCACAGGGTTGAGAAACTGGCAAACATCTTAGGACCCTGTCAGAGGTGATCACAAAACAGAGCTGAAGGGCTGTCTCCGTGACCCAGGTATGCACAGGACACTGAAGAAGATGATTTCCACTGTACATAAGCTGAAGCAAATAAGGAAATGCAGTTTGCCCAGAGCTAATCAACAGTGCAAAAACAGGAGAAATTATACCCAGAGAACTACAGCTATGAGATTAATCTGAAAGCGATTTTCAAACAAATATGTTTAAAATATTCATCAAGATGAGAAAAGAAATAGAACTCATTAGGCAAAATGGGGCATTCCGAAGAAGAGAGCACAGAGATTTGAAAGGGAGCCAAACAGAAAGGCAAATAATGAAAAAATATTTTTAAAAAGAGAATCTCTCTGATGGGGAAGCAGCAGCAGCTAGAAAGGGTTTAAGTGCCACCCAAACAATAAACAACCAATTATTGATATAACTGGGCCGCTGAGGAGAAAACTCAGCTCACCGAGGCATGAACATTCATTAATTATATTTTTTTAGTTTTCCTAATTACTCCTGAATAGGCTCTCTTGATACCCTCCTTTCCCATTTATGGTAACTGGTCCATAAATACCCCTCTGCCAGCTTCTCTCTTCTAACACTCTTAACCACCTATAGTGTTTGCAGCCATCTCAGTTTGATATTTAAGTCTCAATCTTACTTACTTTAAAACTTCATTCCAATCTCAGCTCTTCCTCTCCCTTCAGCTCTGGGATGGGAGTAAATGAAATCTGGTCTTCACACTGTTTTCTCTCTTTTTCTGCTTTTGAACCTTCTCCTTCTCCACCTTTCTGACTCCGGGCCAAACTCTTGCCTACTGCTGGTGGCCTCTGCTAAGGGGTGTTCTACACACAGATGGCACTCCAGGTTTTCCTAGGGTGGGGTTCTGCTTCACTCCAGCCCCTCCATTGTCGAACCTCCTTCCCCAGAGGGGCATCTGTATCTCCCTTGGGACCCATACACTGCGATTCTTCTGCTGGGTTGGGCATCCCATCATGTAACCCTGAGGCCACCTGGCAGCCCCACACCTCCTGCCTCTCCACTACCCTCTGAGCTCCTCTTTAGGGACACAAGGATCCACTTCCGCATCCTTCCAGCCCAGAGATGGGGTGGAGGTTCCTTCTCTTTTCTTCCTAAGCATACTGGCCGTTCGTGGAACTTGAAATGCAGAGTGCTTAGTGCCTACTGTGCTCACTTGTGCTTTCTCCAAAATCCTGGGACAACAGGAAAAGTCCCACGCAGCATCCCAAGCTCCCACACTGTGCCACATCCTGCACTGGCAGAAAACCAGGGCTCAGGGAGGTTAAATAACCTGCCCAACTAGCTGCCCGGGGAACGTGGATCTTTCTGACTCTAACACCAATATTTTCCAGCATGTTTTGCTATAAAGGAGAGTATTCTAAGTCTAGAAAAGAGGTGGAGGAAATTAAACAACTTCCTACCCTGGGAGAGTTACCACAAAACTGCAGTAGGGGCAAAGCATTAGCAGAAAAAGCAAGGGGTGTGCAAGCCTTGGTCCGTCGTGGCACCCAAGCTTCACCCCCAGAGTCCTCTGATCTGAGGAGTTTGGAGTAGTGAGATGATGGTAACGTGCAGGCACTGAGGCTCCTGGGGGGACAAGAGCAGGAGGAAAGAGGAGAGGACTGTCTTTGTCCTTGAAGGAGAGAATGCAGGGATCCCTGTCACCCCGCTGTCTCTAGGCCTGAAGGAAGGAAGGAAAGGTCCTTCTGATTTTCTTCCAGGTTGTCTTCATAGCTCAGAGTATCAGGATGGGGGGAGGAGGAAGCCAGGGGTAAATAGTAGACCTCTGAGCATTTCCTTTAAACTCTCATTGAGGAAGTTGAGCAGGGCAAACTGGTTGCAGGAAGGTAAGAAATGACCATCTTCCTGATAGCCCAGAGCCCCTGGGTAGAGTGGGCAGATTCATATCCGTAATTTTCAGATGAGGAAATCCAGGCTCAGAGAGTGAGCGTGACTCGCCCAGAGATGCACAGAGTCAGGACTTAATCCAGGTTGCCAAGACTAGAGTTTTGCCCAGTTTTCCAGGCTGGCTGCCTTTACTGGTTTACCTTCCTTCCTGTGTCCTTCTTGGGTTTTATTTCTTAGCAAAGGAGATACAGGAGTGTGTGTGTGTGTGTGTGTGTGTGTGTGTGTGTGTGTGTGTGTGTGTGTAAGGAACACAAGTGATACTCAAAGGAATTAATATATGTAAAAACACTTGGAAAACTGTGATGCAAGGAAGCATTGCTATTAAGTGTGGGAATGGTTTATAACATTTTCCTTCCCTGTGTTGACTAATAATTTTAATTCCCCACCTTCCCTGAGAATTGAACATTAAGGTAGGGGCAATGTGACTTAGGCTGGACAGAGGAATGCTGAAATTGGAACATGATAAAGAAAGATTGCAGAGACCTTCTAGCAAAGAAACTGGGGAAGAAGCCCATCTCTAGGTGACTTCTCCTGAAAGCAAAATAGATCATGAAAACAGGTTGTGGAAGAAATTCGGATCATTCAATGAGGAGCTCTCAAAAAATGGTTTTCCATGAAGGCAACTCTGATTTTTTAAAAGTGACTACCTTGGGGGTACCACCCACCCTGCCAAGAAAGAGTATTGATGAGGAAAAATATGAAAGCTTCAAGAAGAATTTATCCGCCCTCTGAATGAAAAACAGGCCTAATTTGGGGTCCTGTGTGAAAGAAAAAAATAGCATGAACCCAAAGGGAAAGGCCTGAATCGAGAAAGTTCCTCACTTTCCCCCAGAATCCTCAGCCCCCCAGAAAGGGAGACAACACAATCCCATTTAAGAACATTTTAAGTGAGAAACAAGACCAATCATCATCTAGCTGCTGAGAGCCATCTATTGAAGGAAATGGGGCATGTTTACCAGACTCAGACAAATGTGTGAGTGTTATCTAAATGTGACCCCTAGTGTCCAACTTTCACGGCACTCACAGAGGAAAATCTAGGTGATTTGATGGGCTAGAAACCATAGAACCATGAAATGCTAGGGCTGGAAGGCATTAGAGAGCATCTAATCCAGTTTCTTATTTTACAAATGAGTGATTAAGGCCCAGCAGTGATTAAGTGGCTTCCCCAGAGTCAGACAGATAGTGGCAGAGCTGGACTGGAACCCAGGTCTTCTAAGTCCTGGTCCAGTACTATTGCCTATATCTTTGAGAATATTTTCCATAAAATGCAGTTGGCTTTATGTATTTCATTATAGGACCTATGGAAGATCATGAAAACTCAGTGTTTATTTCCTAGGGGCTGAATTATAAAGAGGATATTGACATTATTTACTTGATCTGAAGCACTGCTAATCAGTGACTGAATCTTAAATTGTTCACGCTAAGAGTTGTTAAAAAGATTTAAAGCCTTTCCGTATTTTCCCCATCACACATCACACATTTAAGTGACAGATTATGCCATTTCTTCTCAGCCTAAGGTTTATAGTGATTTTCAAAGGAAAGAAATCACACCATGCAACAGGAACAATCAGTCAGGGTGGAAATCAGATGCACCAGGTCTCCCGAGATTCCCCACCATGGCCATATTTATCAACAGCTGTTATTTTCTATCCATTCCCTGCCCTTTTCCTCACAGCCTGCTGAGTGAAGCCAGAGGGCATCATGCCACCATTCACGCTGGTTCTCCTAGAGACCCAGATGACCCAACCTCAGCTGGCTGCTCACTACCATCCAGGAGTATCGAGGTCACTCCTTCTCAAGCTCCTTCCAACGGCTCTTCCCCCTTCCAGTGTCCCAACTTCACTGAAAAATAATCAAGGCCATTCAACATGACCTAACAAAACTTCCCTTTTCATCACTCTAAAATGCCTCTTTATCATCTATCCTTTTTTCAAAGGAAGAAATGTCCCTTTTCTTTTCCAAGTTTCTGTTTGTGCTTGTGAATCCTTCCTAGGACATTGTTCCATCAATTATCAAAGTTCCCGTCTCATCCATTTTCCCTTCTCTTCTTTCTGACACCTCTCTTGCCTAGAAAAATGCCCAAATTTCCCTTAAACTTAGAACACAACCTTTTGGCCAACTCCTTTTAAACTAAACCCCATCTCTACCCTTCCTTTTACTGCCAAACTTGATCTATCCTCATCACCTCCTTAACTCCTTGTAATCTCAATTTTATTCCAATTGCCTCCTGAAATCATTTTTCTAAACAATTAAAACAAAAGAGATTTACTCATTAGACCCAATGGCCTATTCTCAGTTTTTAGTTTTCCTTGACCTGGCTATAGGGTTTTGCTCACTCAAGAACTATTTACTAAACATCTATTTGGCAAGGCCCTGAGCTGAGCCCTGTGGGGAATAAAGATGAGTGAGGCCCTGCCAGGAACTTATAAACTAGTAGAAGAAATAAGTACAGAAATGCATCAAGTGAGTGCTTTTTCCTTACAGTCCCAGCAATTTGGTTATAAAATTCAATGATTTTTTTCACATTATTTTGTGTATATGTCTAATCACCGAAGTTAGAGTAAAAGTTCCTTGAGGAAGGGACCTTTTCTTCTGTCCTCAGTTGTGCCCTGCATAGACCCTTGGCCCTGATAAATGTTTGTGGTAGTCAGCTTCTGCAACGGCCCCAGAGATCCTCACCTTCTGGTAGTCGTGCGCATGTGCGGTCTCTTCCCATATTGAATAGAGCTGACCTATGCCACCAAAAGGTTATTGAGGAAATTATGGTTTGTGACTTTTGAGGTTTGGTCATGAAAGACATTATGGCTTTGCCTTGCTTTCTCTTGCAAGATCATTCACTCTAGGAGAAGCCTGCTGCCGTGCCATGAGAATACTCAAGCAGCCCTATGACTGGAGCCTCCTGCCAACAGCCAAGTGAGCTCTCTTAGAAATGGATCCTCCAGCTCCAGTCAAGCCCTCCAATGACTGCAGCCCTAGCTGACATCTTGACTGCAATATTGAGAGAACCTGCACCATTACCTCCCAGCTAGCTGTTACCAAATTCCTACCCACAGAAACTGTGTGTGATAATACATGTTTTTTGTTTTAAGATGTTAAGTTTTTGAGTAATTATTACACACGATAGTTAATTCAGATTTTAGTACCCAAAAGTGCAATAGTGCTGCTATAATAAAAATCTGAAACATGGGTATGGCTTTGAAACGGGGAAGCAGGCAGAAGTTGCACGGACTTAGAAAAAACTATTAGAGAAGCCTGAAGAGGCCTGAAGGTTCTGACAGTAGAAGCTTGATAGCCTTTGAGGAGGCTGCAAGTGAGGCTTAAAGGAAAGAAAGGAAAAAGCTATTGGACATTAGAGGAAAGTTGATCCTTCTTATGAAGTGGCAAAGTGTTCAGCAACATAATAGAAATTAGAAAATATACCTGATGAACTGGCTATCTAAGGAGATTTCCAGTCAGAGTGTTGAAGCTGCCACCTGGTTTCTTCTTGCTGCTTATGGTAAAATTTAAGAGGAGAGAGATAAGCTAAAGGAAGGGCTGATAAACACAAGAAGCTCAGGAAGTGCTATATTTAAAGTTTCCCGGTTTGCCCTTCTAGGAAACTCTTTTGAGGGTACTCTTAGAAAAATATGGTCTAAAGATGAAGCCAAGGAACTGACTATTAAATTCTTTAAGATCTCAGAAAGATCCAAGGTTGTGGTTGGAGAACTATTAAGTCAACAGGGCTTCTAAGAAGTTTAAGGATGTTGTCCCTCTACAGTCTCAGAGAAGCTCAAGAAAAGAAGGGCTTATCTTGAAGCAATTTGTGGATGTTGCTAATGGAGTGAACCTCAATAAGACTGCAAACCTACAAAGTTTTATCAGACCCACAGACTGTATTTTCAGAAACATAGCCAGCTTTCATTAAAAGAGACAGAGATAGTATAAGAGCGAAAGCAGCCTCTCGACTCAAACTTCTACAGGAAGAAACAAGCTGAGAAAACTATACAGCTTCTCACATGAGTTACCTTTTATGGAAAAGGAAAGATGACTTAGAGGGTGGAGCTAAGAGTCACTGAGAATCATTCTGGGAAGGAATGGCACTATCTAGTGAGGTCTCCTATGAACAGCCTGTGACAAACTGAGGCTTCCTGCCAACAGTCACGTGAGTGAGCAATCTTGGAAGTGGATCCTTCAGCCTCAGTCAAGCCTTTGGATGACTGCAGCCCCATTGATACCTTGACTACAACCGTAATCACTGGGCTAAGTTGCTCCTGAATTCTTGACACTCAAACACTGTGTGAGATAATAAATGCTTATTTTTTTTTTTAAGTTTGGGGATATTGTGTCATGGAGTAATAGATAATTAATATAGTGTTCAATAAATATTTGTTGAGGAAAGTAAAGAAATAATATCTCAAGAAGGAATATAACCAAATCGCCAGTGTGCCCCTTAATTAAGTGTAAAAAATCTCCTAAAATGTATACAATATACACCTAGGCTATTGGCAGGGAGAAAAATGGGCTCTTAATCCTATTTCTTCTGTATAGACACCTAATACAAAGAGGAAGCAAGCAGAAGTATCATGATTCACTTTACCAGTTGACCACTGTCATCCTGTTACTTGAATGCTCAAGGAGTGTCCAATGTATATGTGGAGGGGCACGACAAACAGATCGTGACCTAGGAGATCATATTATATAGGAGTTAATGCTCATCATCCTCCCATTCTCCCTTTTTTCCTCTCTTTTATGTCTGAATTTGTCTTTGTCCTCATTGCTTCATTTTCTGGGATTATGTGAAAGAACTCAAGTATGGTAGGTGGAGTGATATAGTCAGGAAACTGCACCTTATCTTTGTACCTTTAGAAGCATTCCTTGGAGCAGGAAGGGTTTAAATACTAGATCCTAAGAGAGCAAACATAGATGCATTGTTCCAAGAAGTCAGTAAGGAAGATATAATCCTGCTTTTCAAATGAGTCCACTGGAATTGATGGAAATTTATCTCATAGGAAGAGTATTGTCACCAGACTGAGAGATTTAAGGGCCCCATGGGAACAGTGCTTTCACTGGGCCTGTATTCGTGGGTCTGGCCCTGAGTTCTCCAGAGTTCATGTCATTGTCTGAAAATTCCTAACGTAAATTGTTACCTTGATGAATACAATATCGTTGTTGTTTTACTTCTACTAAACCCAACGGTACCACTGAGGAATTATCCTCTGAGCTGAAAGATCCTAAAATTAGGCATGTACCTTGACTGCAAACAACAAAAGCCCTGATGAAAATGGCTTAAACAGATAGGAGTTCTCTCAAGTGAGAAAGCGCCCAGGAGTAAACAACCTGGGCTCCTTTTGGCTTCCTCTTCTGCCGTCCTTCAAGCACGGTTACTCCAGGTGGGCATCCTGGTCACCTTCCAAGCAGGAGGAAGGGAGCACAAGACAGAATGGGCAAGTCAGTCACAACCGTCCCTTTGGAAAAGCTTCCCCAGAACCTGTATCCAGCAATTCCCACTCACACTTCAGTGGCCGAACTGGGTCACATGACAATTCCTACCTGTAAAAGGTGAAGTTTTAGTTTTCTTGCCTCTTCAATAGAGGAGAGCAGGGAGAAGGGAGCTGTGAGTCTACCACCCCTCGGGTTAAAAGAGACATTGGGTAATTCTGGGACTCTGTCCTTCTGCCTCAAACAGGATTACTCCTTAAACGTAATTCTCTCCATTAGAGTATGTAGTGAATATTGGAATACAGAAAGGTGTCTCTTGCCCCTCTTGCCTTTCACAGCAGAACAAAGCAGCGAGAGTTCTTTTAGCAAACAGATGCCTTGCGAGTTACTTCACTGGGGGTCAAACCTGTCCTCTCAGCAGCAAAGGTGATTATTTTTCTTAATTACCATTGCTTCACATCTTGTTATGTGAGCTGTCGGCGTCTTTATTTAGCTGATGACTTTCAACGATCATTTTAGATTTATTTGGGACCTAATTCACTTAACATAGCTTTTGCTGTGCAAGTTAATCAGGGGTCCCAAAACTCTTAATTAGCTCAATATTTTACAGTGAATACCACCCTGAGGAATGCTTTACAAAAATGATGACAAGGCACAGGGTCTGTAGCTTTCAGAATCAATAAGTTACCAACTAATGAATTAAGAAGGTTTTGAACTTACACTTCACTACAGGGTTCATGTAGCAGATGCACAAATAAGCATTTGTAAACATAGCTAGTTCTTTACAGAAAACTTCCATTAACCCAGCAGTTGGGTATAGGAGAATCTCTGTAGTCTTACGAGTAATGATTAAAGAACGTACCCCATTCAATAATTAAAATGATCTTGTTTTTGCCACCATTTCTTCAGCTATTTCTTTTTGGACAAACTGTTTTGTTTTGTTTTGTCATGTTTCTACCAGTCCTGAGTTTTGATATTGGTGGAAGTCACTGAAGTAAACAAAAATGCCCTGTTGAAGTATCTCTCTCCATACATCAGAGGTAAGCTCAAAATGGATCAATGGAACAGAATAGAGTGACCTGAAATAAAGCCACACAACTATGGTCAATTGATCGTTCACAAAGGAGGCAAGTATATACCTCTTGACAATATACCTTTGTCAAGAGGTATATTCTTGCCTCTTGACAAAGGAGGCAAGAATATACAATAGGGAAAAGACAGTCTCTTCAGCAAGTAGTGTTGGGAAAGCTGGACACCTGCCTGTAAATCAGCAAGTAGTGTTGGGAAAGCTGGACACCTGCCTGTAAATCAGTGAACTTAGAACCCCCCTCATGCCCGACTCAGAAATAAATTCAGGGCTCCCCTGGTGGCACAGTGGTTGAGAGCCCGCCTGCCAATGCAGGGGACCGGTCCGGGAAGATCCCACGTGCCGCAGAGCAGCTGGGCGCGTGAGCCATGGCCGCTGAGCTTGCGCGTCCGGAGCCTGTGCTCCGCAACGGGAGAGGCCACAACAGTGAGAGGCCCGCGTACCGCAAAAAAATAAAATAAATAAATAAATAAATAAATTCATAATGGCTTAAACACATAGATATAAGACATGACACCATAAAACTCATAGAAGAGAACATAGGCAAAACATTCTTTGACATAAATCGTACAAATGTTTTCTTAAGTCAGTCTCCTGAGGCAATAGAAATAAAAGCAAAAATAAACAAATGGGACCTAATCAAACTTATAATTTTTTGCACAGCAAAGGAAACCATAAACAAAACGAAAAGACAACTTACAGACTGGGAGAAAATATTTGTAAACTATGCGACAGACAGGGCTTAATTTCTAAAGTATCCAAGCAGCTCCTACAATTCAATAACAAAAAAATAAACAACCCAATTGAAAAATGGGCAGAAGACCTAAACAGACATTTCTCCGAAGAAGGCATACAGATGGCCAACAGGCACATGAAAAGATGCTCATCATCACTAATTATTAAAGATGCAAATCAAAACTGCAGTGAGGTACCACCTCACATTGGTCAGAATGGCCATCATTAAAAAGTCTACAAATAACAAATATTGGAGAGGGTGTGAAGAAAAGCGAACCCTCTTACACTGTTGATGGGAATGTAAATTGGTGCAGCCACTATGGAAAACAGTATGGAGGTTACTCAAAAAACGAAAAATAGAACTACCATATGACCCAGCAATCCCACTCCTGGGCATATACCCAGAAAATACCATAATTTGAAAAGATACATGCATCCCAATGTTCATTGCAGTACTATTTACAATAGTCAGGACATGGAAGCAACCTAAATGTCCATGAACAGATGAATGGATAAAGAAGATGTGGAATATATACATACACACACACACACAAACATACACACACACACACACACACACACACACACACAAAATGGAATATTACTCAGCCATAAAAAAGAATGAAATAATGCCATTTGCAGCAACACAGATGGACCTAGAGATTATCATACTAAACGAAGTAAGTCAGAAAGAGAAAGACAAATACCATATGATATCACTTATACATGGAATCTAAAATATGACACAGATGAACACATCTATGAAACGGAAACTGACTCACAGACATAGAGAACAGACTTGTGGTTGCCAAGGGGAAAGGGGGGTGAGAGAGGAAAAGACTGGGAGTTTGGGATCAGCAGTAACAAACTATTGTTATATATAGGATGGATAAACAACAAGGTCCTATTGTATAGCACAGGGAAATATATTCAATATCCTGTGATAAACCATAATGGAAAAGAATATGAAAAAGAATATATACACATATATATGTATATATAACTGAATATGTGTATATATATAAAAAACTGAATCACTTTGCTGTACAACAGAAATTGACACAACATTGTAAATCAACTATACTTCAATAAATTTTTTTTAAAAAAGAAACAAAATGCAGGGACCCATCCTCATGTAATTTACAATCCAAGACTGAAAATACAAATGTCGAGGAATACAGGGAAGTCATAAAATAGACACACCACTTAAAAATGCAAATATATTTGCCCCCACCAACTGTGAGCATCTTGCAGGTACCTGCTACCTTCACTACTAAATATCTAAATAGTGCCCTGAAGAAAAGTAGGAACTCAGGGAATATTTGCTGAATAAATTATTTTCATAGTGATAGAGAGTAACAAGGAAGGGAGGAAGGATGAGAATAGGCAGAGTACCTGGCCTAGGGTAGGCAGGAAATAAATATGCTTGCAGAAAGACTGGGATTTTTCTTTTTCTCCCAGATGAAGAATTGTAGAAAACCTGAGATCTAAAGGAGCAAGAGAGTACGTCTGTCTTGGGCAGGGGGGTGTTTGAGAAGTGAGGGAGACCAATCTAAGCTTCTAGGCGCTAACCTGGAAGGCACAGAGGATGACATGTGAACTTCAGGAGAAGCAGAGAGAGAAGCTAGGGAGTTGGGAGAGGTCAAAAGAAGGGAAACACTCCTGGACTCTGAGCCTCAGTTCCCTCATCCCTAAAATAAGAATAAGTAATATTTGCTCTGCCTATTTCAAAGTGGTATTATGAGGATTAAATGAAATGGTATGTGTAAAAGTGTTTTCAAAACTTGAAAACACTATATTAATACTACAGGTCCTTTTAAAGATATTTTTGGCCCTGGAACAAGTAAGCAGGTGTCATCGGGATGGGAAATGTGGCATAGAGGCAAGTCACAAAGGGATCATGGCCCTTGGGAATAAATGGCTCAAGGGCACTTTAAAGGGTCACAGTAGGAATCTCAGATATCCTACATTTTTAGGGCCCCAAACTTCCTGAAATGTTTTTGCATAAACTGAGTTTATCGCTAGTGAGACCTTGTAAGGAATAAGGAGGCTTCGACTCCAGAAGTTAATGGGCTTACCAGGCACACACAACTGGTTAACAGCAGGGTTAGGACGAGGCTCAAGCTTCCTGGCTCGTAGTCTAAAGCTCAGGCCACTCCGGGAAAACCTTCCAGCATGATTTAAACCCATCAGCACCAGTTCCCTTTGTTTCAAGGTACAAGTTAAAGAGCAAGTACAAGGAGAGATGATATTACTTCCCTGGACTTCTGATATCTCACCTAAGAACAATTTTCACAGGGAAAGTAATGGGCACCATGTTTTGTCTAAACTGATTTCCTTTTTGCGAAGCCGAATCTATTTTCAGAGGAGGAAACTGGGTGCTTATGACCTCCCTGTGGAATTCTGTGCAGGAATTTAACAAGATGAGAGCATCACAATGGGCAGGCTGACAAGGCTTCATAATGAGAGAGCTAGACCTGCATTAGACTGCAGAGGGGTCCCATCTGTTGGAGAAGTTCTCTGCTTTGAGCTAGATTTCTTTGTCTTGCAGCTGGGCAATACACTGATTTAGGTTGTTAGGCTAATGAGTTTGTCTTAATCACTTCAGACTGCTATAATAAAAATACCATAGACTGGGTAGCTTAAACAGCAAACATTTATTTCTCACAGTTCTAGAGGCTGGGAAGTCTAAGATCAAGGCACCAACAGGTCTGGTATCTATTGAGGGCCTGCTTCCTTGCTTGTAGGTAGTTACCTTCTGCACCCTCATGGCTGAGAGAGGCCTTCTCTCTCCCATCTCTTCCTACAAGGACACTAATCTCTTTCATGAGGGCTCCACTCTTATGACCTAATTACCTCCCAAAGGCCCCAGGTCCAAATACCAACACATTGGGGATTAGTCTTCAAGATATGAATGGTGGGGGGGCAGCACAAGCATGCAGTTCATAACAGTTACGAGCTCTTCCTGACCTTGCCTATTTGACCTGACATTGACCTTGTCTGATTTATATCCCTCCAAGAAGTATAGGCAACGGCCCATTTTTATTTCAATTACAGAGATCATTTTCCTTCCTACTAAGAGTAGGATGAATATGCAATAAAATAAGTAGTTTTGTGAAGTAAGCACTCAAACTAATAAAAGGCTTGTTGGGCTTCCCTGGTGGCGCAGTGGTTGAGAGTCCGCCTGCCGATGCAGGGGACATGGGTTCGTGCCCCGGTCCAGGAAGATCCCACATGCTGCGGAGTGGCTGGGCCCGTGAGGCATGGCCGCTGAGCCTGCGCGTCCGGAGCCTGCGCTCTGCAACGGGCGAGGCCACAACAGTGAGAGGCACGTGTACCGCAAAATAAATAAATAAATAAATAAATAATAAAGGCTTGTTGCCTGATAGAGGTGACCTCCTTCTTGCTTTACGGTATAAATAACTAACATTACCCAGGCAAATCCATATTATAAACTTTTTATGAAGGAATTACACATGCATAATTTATATGTGTACACATATTTGTGGATTTTTGTGAACCTTACAAAACCAACTTGGAAAGATATTTCATATTGCTTTTATGGTCTACACCACACAATTAAGCACTTAATTATACACGAATTCTTTTCATGTTAGTTTCAAAAGCCCTTAGAAGTTGAAGATCATGTACTAAACTTCTTTTATGACCTCCTCAAGACCTAACACAATCTTAAGCATGTAGAAGGTGTTCAAGAAATATTTTTAATTGATTGATTTCAACAGATAAAATACTAATCCTTAAGTATTAACAAATAGCTGGAGAGGTAAGGAGAGTCCAGTTGATGAAGAGCTGTAAATGTCATGTCAAAGAAGATGATAACATCTACAGCTTAGGAAAATGACTCTAAAAGCATGTGGAGGCTAGAGCTAAAAGGAGAAAAGAGGTGGAGAGCTGATGATAGCAGGGAGATCTATTGGAAGCTGCTGAAATGGTCCAGGTGGGGAAATGTCTGAATAATGGCAATGACAAGGATCAAGGGAAAGAAAGACAAGACTGAATCAAGAGTTATGTAAAAAAACACAATCAGTGGGAATATCACTGGAGTGGAGAAGAAGGGAATCTGCAATGACTCAGGTTTCAGGCTTCGATAGTTGTGTCATTATCCAAAATAGGAAATGCAGCATGATAAAGAGGTTGGATGTGGGAAGAGGTAAAGAATTTCAGGTTGGACATTTTGAGTTTGGGGGAATCTAGATAAAAACGTCTAGTTAGAAGATATAAATGTATGGGCCAGTCTACAAGAGAAGAGGGAAGTTTGGAGTAGAGATTTAGACTTTGGGGTTGTAAGAGCATGGATGGTAGTTGAAGGCACGGATGTCATTAAGAATACGCAAGAACGGATATAGAGGAAATGCATAGAGGAGGATGTTAAGATCTAAGGCAGGCCCATGAAAGAACTTGAGAAAGAGCCACTATAAGCTTAAGAGGTAAACCAGAGTGATGCTCTGAGGCCTTGTGGAGGTGGGAACACAAGATGATGACTGCCGTCAACAGAACCAAAGGCCCAAGGCCTCAGAGAGATCAAAAGCTGGGGGAGAAAAGGAGCTCTAAAGGATGATTGGTGATTAGGACTCAAATAAAGCTAATGTCAGATGGATGACAGTGACCAGGATGTAGCCATAGGAGAAGCTTGTCCAAGTTGAATCCTGAAACCTCATTTCTGCAACATGACCCTTCACCTGAATCTCAACTTTCTCTTTTTTTTTAAATTCACACCTTCCTCCTCTCTCATAATCTCACAATTTGACCATAGTTTAACTCACTCTTACATGCAATTCCTCTATCAGCTCCTAACATAGTTTCTGTTGTTTGTTTGTTTGTTTGTTTTGCGGTACGCGGCCTCTCACTGTTGTGGCCTCTCCCATCGTGGAGCACAGGCTCCAGATGCGCAGGCTCAGCAGCCATGGCTCACAGGCCCAGCCACTCCGCGGCATGTGGGATCTTCCCGGACCGGGGCACGAACCCGTGTCCCCTGCATCGGCAGGCGGACTCTCAACCACTGTGCCACCAGGGAAGCCCCTGTTGTTTGTTTTGACTGGGCTAATGGAGCAGTATCTGTTGAACAAAAGAAAAAAAAAATGAGGCTATTTGACAAAAGATAAAGCTGGGTTTCTGCAGACACAGCAGGAACTGTAGGGTACAGTCTTATTTTCCAGTCTTTTTGTAAGTGTTTTAATTAGATGCCATTTGCTGATGATAATTGCTGTGTGAGGGATCGCAAAGAAAGTTAAAAGGATACATCTCACACAATCACAGCAATCATGCTGCATGTCAGTGTAGGGAGGACAGGATACTGGTCACACCACATTTGCACAGGTCAGATGGCATATGGGGATGGAAACTTTACCATGCATGCTGGGAGGAATGGATATTTAGCCGGAAAAGAGAGGAAGCCAGAGGAACAAATAATTGACAAAGTACTTTAATATTGCTGCAGTTAAAAAATAGTAATAATGACTGATATTGATCGAGCCTGTGTCGGGTACTGAACTCCACATAAGCTTTATGTGCATTATCTTGTTTAATACCTAAACACTCCTAAGAGATAAAATAATAACTAACACATAAATCACTTACTAAGTGCTTTACAACAACCTCATGAATTAGGTACTATTATTGTCCCTGTTGTGCAGATCAGGAAGCAAAGGCATGGAGAGGTTAAGGAAACTCATTCTAAGTCAAGCTATTAAATGGTGGAGCCTGAATTTGAATGATGCAGTTGCAAAGCAGAGTCCAGCTCTTATGCAGAAAGTATT
This sequence comes from Stenella coeruleoalba, assembly GCF_951394435.1. NCBI lineage: Eukaryota > Metazoa > Chordata > Mammalia > Artiodactyla > Delphinidae > Stenella > Stenella coeruleoalba. Next base: position 56,578,064 of record NC_137148.1, read on the forward strand.
ATAGTATTATCATAGGCATCTTACAGGTGAGGAAGATAACACACAGAAACTATAAGCCATTGAACCGTAGACACACAGCTAAATAGCGATGAGTGGAATTTGAAGCCATTGGAAACGAATTTGCAATTAGGTGGCAAATTATGGTTCAATATAAAAGAGGTTGTCTAATATATACACTACCAAACATAAAATAGATAGCTAGTGGGAAGCAGCTGCATAGCACAGGGAGATCAGCTCGGTGCTTGGTGACCACCTAGAGGGGTGGGATAGGGAGGGTGGGAGGGAGGGAGATGCAAGAGGAAGGAGATATGGGGACATATGTATATGTATAACTGATTCACTTGGTTATAAAGCAGAAACTGACACACCATTGTAAAGCAATTATACTCTAATAAAGATGTTAATAAAATAAATTAAAATAAAAGAGGTTGTCTAACTACCAAAGCTTCATAACAATGAGATAGGCAGCCCAGTGGGGTTCTGAATCCCCTGTGCCCAGAAACACCCAGGAAAATAGGTGATTATACAATAGTATCTTCCATTTACATCCACTTTATCATTTCCAAGGTGCTTTATAGGGAGACTCCCTTTCTTGGTTTGGGATTTGATGGCCCTGCTGGTTCCTCCCCGTCTACTCTGGTTAAGGACTTCGAACTGCAAGCAGATTATCTTGACCTGCCCACTACTAACCACTGTCACTGACACTTGAGTTCGTCTTAAAAGGTCCCAAAAGTTTTTTGACAACTGAGCAGCCTTTACTGAACCATTAAGCTACATTTGTGCATATGTGCTCTTCATTTATCCATCCGCTCATCCAGCTAATGGTTGTTGAGCATCCGCGAAGTGCCAGGCACTGTCTAGGTGCTAAGGATGCAGTGAGGAGGAAGGCCCCGTCTCTGTAGCCGCAGTTGTCCACAGCCCACTCATAGTCTGCCCATCCTGGAGGTCACCTGCAGACAGGTCCCATCCAGGCCAAAGGCTTCCAGCCTCTGTGCCTCAGAGTGCTCTCTGGCCCTGGCGTGATTGGCCCATGCAGAGGAGCATCCCTCAGCCCATGCAGAGAGGAAGTTACTGGATATGTGCCCCAGCTTCCTTGCCCTTAGGTGGGACAGCGTGAGGTATGCTCTTTACGGACTATTCAAGCTCCCCCGCCCCCAACAGAACTCAGCCCTACAGCAGAAATGTCATTAATGCTCCTTCTATTGTCTCTCCTCTATTCCCTGTCTCTTTTCCTCGCTTGCTCACTGTGCTTCTTAGGATCATTTCCTAAATAAACTAATTACACCCAAATCCTTGTCTCAGGTTCTGCTTTGGGGGGAACCTGTCCTCCAGGGGCTTTTGACTTAGTGGTTAGCACATGTGTATTATTATTGAGGCTGCAGATTCACTCGAGTAACCACAGTGAGAAAATCAGAGGCGCCTTCCTTAGGAAGGACAGATGCATCACGTGGCTGTCCCTTTCAGTACCTTTAGGTCAGAATTTAATGTGGAAATTAACACCCAGAGACACCTGCAGGGCAAAGCTAAGCCAGAGCTCCCTGCTGAGAAGTGAAGCTCTGGCACGTGGACATGGCATTTCCAAGTGCTCTGCAGGCACCATCATCCATTGCCTGCACAAGAGGAGAGAGGGAAGAGTACAGGGGGAAAAAGAGAGGTTGTGGTACAGTGCCCTGTAAAGGCCTGATTTTAGCTACTGATTCCATGTCTTCAGTGGGAAGCACACTCTGACTCAGCTGGACACTTTGCCCCCAGACACAAGATCACTCCTGCAGCAGCTTTGGTTGTCGGCTGCTGGCAAACCACTATACACCCACGGGAAACTTGAGACATCTGGGACTTCCTGTCCCCAAAAGAGAAGCGTCAAGAGGAAAGGAAAATAACATCTGACAAGCAGCCTAATGTCCTTTGGTACCAATGTCCTTGAAACACAGATTTAAGCAGATTAAGATCACAACCATAGCCTTCTCTAGGACTAACTAGGGTTCCCTTGTCAGACATGATTTTTGCCAAGAGGATCACAGGGTGAGCTTTAGGGTCTGCTCCCTACTGAATTTCAGTTAAGTTTAAGCGTGTTTAGCAAACTGTTGGAAAAGGCTCAAGACCAGTCCATATCATAAGCTGATTTACACGAAGGCTTTTATGGTTATAGGGAGGAAGCTTTGAGCTCTGCTCTCTGGGTGAAAGAAAGCAGACATGGGGTGTCTGTCCCCTGCCCTGCCCCCATTTAAGTCCTATGGAGAGGATTTCAGGAAGAGGCAGAAGGCACTGTGGTCCTGAAGCACTCGATGGCTTGTGGAGGGCCCCTGTGTTAGCAGTGGGACAGAGTGCAGGGAAGCTGATCCTCTCCATTGCCTCCTGGAGCACAGCAGGGCAGTGAGGCTGGAGGAAACGTGGGGCTGTCATCTCCTGGGGTTTCAGGCAGAGGGGGCCCGGTGGTAGAGGGAGCCAGCAGACACACCCGCTTCGCTCACTGACTGTGTTTCAGCAGCCAGGCACCCTTCATGTGGATGAGGGCTGCAGACCACCATGATGGGACCGGAGGGGAGGCCCAAGACGGCTCTGGAGCTCCTACAAAATACCCCCAGGGATCCCAGAAGTAACTGGCAGACTTTTTTTTATTGGGGTAGAGAAAGAATTTGGCCTCTTTTACATGGAGGTAGGAGTTAAATTTGCAATTTTCTAAATCAAAGGTTGGGGAAACGGCCAAAACTTGTATGGGTACATGGTGGAGAGGCTGACCCAGTCAGTTGCTGCTCAACAGCTCCTGGGAGATGATAAGCAGGTCCACGTTGTCTTCAAGGGTCCCAAACTGCAGTCAGATCCAGCCTCAGTAGAGCCTGCCACCTCTAGGCATGGACAGTGAACTTTCCAAAAGCCATTTATTCAAAATTTGACTTTAAAGATTTCCAGCTCATCCTGGGGGGTTTTAACTCTTATTATAAACCTGTTTTGAATTTTGCACCTTTATTGTTAACTATTCTATGCATAGGTGCAAAAGCAAGGACCTCTGTCACTCTGAACTTGAGTTGCCAGATTTAATAGATAAAATATAGGACATCTAGGTAAATTTTAATTGACATAAAAATGGACATTTTATTGACATAAAATATAGGACATCTAGGTAAATTTGAAACAACAAATAATTTTTAGTATAAAATTAGTATGCAATATACTGAAGATTATTCATTATTTATAAAAAATTCAAGCTTCACTGGGTGTCCTGTGTTTTATCTGGCAACCTTACTCTGAAAAGATCTTTCCCTAGAGAGCAGAGCAGCCAAACATCTGGAATAAAGGAAAACTTCTGTGGTCCTTTTTCCTACTGGGTAAAACTGAAGTGGCTGACTAATTTGTCTTTCTTGAAATGTACTCTCCATTTACTTCCCAAAAGGATTGAAATGGCATAAAATAAAAGGCACAGACAATCAGCCCATTAACATAGAAATAGAAATTCAAAAGAAATAGAAAGGGACGAGGAAGTTTGAATTCCAAAAGCCATATGGTTGTGGTTGATCTTTACTTTGCTTCTCCACTGCTTGGCAGCCCAAAGCCAAAAGAAAACATGATCTGATACAAGAACACAGGCGATTAAGGCTTTTCTCTGGTCCCAATTCTTAGAGGGCTTTATCATATGGGTCATTATATATAAAACAGTATGCTAGCCAGTGTGGTCCAAAGGGAGGGCAGCTTAGGGAGTGCAAGCACCTGGAACACCTGGTTTGAGGCTCAGCTCAGCCTCACACTGTCACTTCGGTTCTTTCACTTCATTTATTCATCTATAATATGACTTGCCCCACTAAACATATTACAAATATAAGATATTATCACTAGAGCTAGGACTAAGGACACCAACACCAGCAATAATAAAAGTGCATTCTACGAGGGCTTTATAAAACACACTCTTCAAATGACTGTTATTACATTAACCCTTGATTTAAAAGACTAGGAGACAATATTAAAATGTAATTCAACAAGGGCCTTTTTGGCAAGGCAGGTCAAAAAACCAAAGTCATCCTGGTTGACCACCTGCCTCTTGGACTTCTCAGACAAGTGATGCTCAGGGCTGTGACGTCACAGAGCACAAGTATGCCAGTGAGTCTTTCCTTTACGATTGCTAGTAATCTCTACAGCCTGGAACCTGAGAATAAGTTGTCTTGACCTAAAAGCAAGCCACAAGCAAATGGGAGTGCCCATCCAAACACAAGGCAGGGCTGCAGGCCGAACCTCTTTCAAGGAATTGGCAATGGTTGGCCAGAGTGTCAGAGAAGGAAAGACATGTGTCTGTGGATACCACTGGATTTGCAGACAGGCTATGGAATGCAAATGCTTAGTCACTGAGAATTGGCTGCCAGGAGCTGATGGCATATCAGCATGACTATCACAAGCTTCCTTCTACATCAGCCACATTTGTATGGTGCCCTCTTCTCTTTTGAACGGGAGGGTCAGAGGGCTCCCCTTTTGCTCACAGAATTCCTGGAGAAAATATGCTTCATTTTAGAAATAACAATATAATAATAATAACAACAACAATAATATAAGTAATCATTATATCTGTGCTGTTTTATACGCCTGACTTCATTAAACCCTTGTAAAAATGTTCTATTATTACTCCCATTTTACTGTGAAAAACTTGGTTGAAGATGATCCTTTCTACCAGGTGAGTAGGGGAAAAAAGAGCCTGGGACTCTGGAAAACAAGATTGTTCCATTTTCTGTTCTTATTTGCAAGGCTGGTTTACTTTAACTGGGAGAGTTGCAAGACCTGAGGACCAGTTGATTATTCACAAATTTAAATAGTGACTGAGTACCTACTATGATAAGAGCTTTAAGCCAGTCACACGAGGAATGCACAGATGGCTCCTGTCTGCACATGCTTGCAATCCAGTCTGGTCTGCAAATTAACCAAGGTAGAATATACATGCCCTCAGAGAGGTGCGACCTTGGGTCACACTACATCCCTTCTGACCAACAGCCTTTGTGGTGGTGAACTTGAGTATCAAAGGCAGCCAGGGGTGCCTGATAGGGGAGCTTGCTTTGTACCTGACTGAGTCCCCCAGGAAAGGGAGGGTTTCGAGGCCAAGTGTGACTCTCAGGGCCTCAGATAGTTGGTCCTGCGAGCAGGCCACTTTGCTGGCACCTTTGATTCTTCCAGGCACATGCAGGCCCTTCAAATCTGGGGGCTTTTGAGTGACCTCGTCATTGAGGATCATTGGAAACACTGTCTCATCCGATGTTCTGTCAAAAATAGTTACTGTCACCCCTTGGGCAGAGAGCAGAGGAGAAGGTGTGAGGGTGGGCACTGTGACTCGTTCTGAAAATGGACAGCACTGGTCAGTGAGGGTGAGGATGGCTGGCCACAGAGGGAGGGGGAGGGGCGGCACTTCTCTCTTGACAGAAGGCGTCCCTTAGCTGGACCTCAGAGCCAGGGATCACCACCAAGAGCCATCTGGCGGAAAGACCAGTAGGCCCTCCGTGGGACCACATAGCTCCACTGCTGGGATTCGGGGCAACCTGAGGCTTTCTCAGAGGGTACCCCTCCGGTTCTCCCTGTTTCCCAAGCCAGTGGCCTGCCCTACGGAGCGTTCCTCCTTTGCTTTGTGTACGTCTTGCATTTTTAAACCGCAGTTTCTCAGAACAGATGCTTCTTCCCTCGTTCCCGGTGGCCTTTCTGCACCAAAAGCAGATTGCCTGCTTCTGTCATCTTAATCAAGAGAAGGAGAGAAACGTGCTAATCATGTTATTTTCCCTTCCTTCTGCCTGCAATTGGCTGTGTGAGCCAAGGGCCCTCTCTCCTCCTCAGCTCTCCTCGGTCTTAACACCCCAAGTAGGAGATCTCCCTTGGTACCTCTCACCAAGCCTGCTTCCCCTTTGAACAGAGGGTTTCTTTTTAAACAGACACTGTTTTTTTCTAGATCTCTGCTTCCTCTGGCTTCCTAGGAATCAGGCTGCCATGCAGTCACTGGTAATGTCTTGATTTCGACTTCCCCTGTAGGTTAAAGACCCAAGCCTGGATTGAAATCCATCAGCATCAAAATTATGCTCGTGCCTCCTTCTCCCAGGGCTGCTGCATCCCACAGCTCCAGGGGGCATCATTCACACAGGGCTGTGTATCTATCTGATAGTCGCACAATGTGATGCACAGATGTTGTACAAAACAAACACAACACCAAGCCATAAAACAACCGTAACGAAGTGCGACAAAATTCTGGGGCTTTTTCTCATGATGATGACTTTAATACTTGTTTTGAAATATCATATGGATTCCCCTCCAACGCTCTTTGTTTAGTGCCATAAACTCATGAGTAGCCCACCCACTGAGTAATTCAGCACTGAGCAAACTCACCAGAAGGCTCTTTGCAGCCCCCTGCTTTGGCAGATGCCCCCATGTACCAGAGAAAGAGAGTGGGCATATTTAACCCTGAGAAACAAAAGAGTAGGATGAGCGTTAAGATTTCCCCTCTAGAAGAGTAATGCATCTGAAAGAATCTGAAATGGAACAGGCTAGAATCAAACCCTTCCATCAGCCTTGCAGAGTTGTTAAGTGATGTCATACATAGTGGTCATGGGGATTCTCTGCCTCTTATATACATAATTTGCACCAGACCTACCTGTTGGGGGCAGTGCTGAGAAACAGTAGCCTAGCAGGTCTCCGCCCCCTTCCCAGCAAAGCAGAAAGGTAGGCTACAGCAACGGTCCTGTGTCAGAGTGCAGGTGTGTCAGTTGGTGCCTAATCAAGGAAACAGAAACCATGCAAGTACTTAAAGCAGAGAGGATTTAATGCAGGAATTAAGTTACAGTTATCTTGGCTAGGGTCCCCAGGAGAGCCAGAGACAAGGATTCCAGCATGAGCAGTTTCACTGGGAGGTGATCCCAGGAATACAGGTAGAGAAGTAGTGGGATGGGCAAGGGAAGGAAACCAGTCTAAAGGGTCCATTATCAAACATAATCTCAGCGTGGGAAGAGAGCCCAATCCCAGGGAACCCTGGAAGCCAGTGTAGCCCCAGGGTTATCCCCACCCCCGTGGGAAAGGGAGCTGGGGTATTTCTGTATCAATACTCCTTCTGAGTTGAGGCTACTTCTGGGAACATTCATTCTCCAGTTTGTGCTAAACACAGGTTGAATATTCTCCAATGGTCAGACCCAGACTTGGCCAGTGAGTCTCAGGTGTTCCAGTAAGTAGCCTTGGCTTGTAAAGTTGCTACCTAGAGGATAAGTGTAGCACGCTCTAGTGTCTGCTACGACAGGTGATGGAAGAGCTGAGAAGCCAAACAGAAGACAGTGAGGCCACCCAGAGATGAGCAACAGCAGAAAGGGTCTACCGCTTCTAGGCTGGAAAGACATAAGTGGGAAGCCAGGCTCCTGGATCCAGGGGTTGGGACCACAGGCAGTAAATACAACGAAGAAGAGAAGGATGGTCTTGCAGGAGCAGAACAATGGAGAAGACGCAGCCACTGCCAGAGACACTGCCCAAGGCAGAAGTAGGAGGCGAATACCTCGGCTCTTCTCTTCTCCCTCCAGTCTCTCACCAGAGACCAAACCTAGCTGGGAGCCAGCTAACAGGGGAGTTGGAAAGTGGAGTCTGCAAGGGTTGGTGACCACCCCCTCACCTTCCACCTTCTCCAGCCCCCTACCCCCACCTATGTTACAGAGCAAAGCAGAGGAGGAGCAAGGAAAAGATCTGAATGTAAACTGGCCTAGGATAGCACTGGAGGGTGTGAACCAGTTTCCCACACCGCCTCCTCTGAGCACGTGCCCCTGCAGTACTAGGATGAAGAGGAGTTCTAGATAAGGATGGATCAGTCCCCTAGCAGATACAGGGGCCACAAACTCCTTGGAACCTGTGTGATTGGCCCAACCTGTGTGATTGGGCCTCCATCCTAAGAGGATAATAAGATGATAACCCAAGCGTTCATTAACCACATGAATCATTCAGGTTGACCCCAAATCCCTACGAGTGGGGCAAAGGACCATGGTGTGGTGTGGGATCTAGAGGAGTGCAGCTCTAATTTCCACTGTAGGGATTTGGGGGGCCTCAACAGTGCTGGGGGGGCAGTACAAAGACTGCTGTGGTGAAGCTGCAGTGTTACCAGAAGTCCATTCACGGTTTAGCCACATTTTCTAAACTATATCCTGCTAAATAAATATAATAACTGAATATTATATACTCTTCTGATAGATTCAAAATGTGTGCTAGCATATTCGACTCTGAGAAGTCCTACAACATTTCTCAAAACTTCTCTGAGTCTAGAATGCCACCCCTTCCCACTTTTCTCAATGGGGAGTGCCTTTTACAACCTCAAGGGAAAAATACTCTGTAGCACAAAGTTTAAGAAACACTAAACTACAGAAACACTAAAGTACAGTAAGAAGAGTGTTGATATCTCTATGAGAGTATATTTATAAAGTTTCTGGTAGGGTCTCTTTTTTTTGCGGTACGCGGGCCTCTCACTGTTGTGGCCTCTCCCGCTGCGGAGCACAGGCTCCGGACGCGCAGGCTCAGCGGCCATGGCTCACGGGGCCCAGCCGCTCCGCGGCATGTGGGATCTTCCCGGACCGGGGCACGAACCCGTGTCCCCTGCATCGGCAGGCGGACTCTCAACCACTGCGCCACCAGGGAAGCCCACTGGTAGGGTCTTTAACTAAAAAACGTATAATAAGCCACTAAATATCATAACGGCCACCAGTGTGCTGAAGCCAGCTTGCACTGGCTCATGTGAACCAATGTTAAATTTCCTGGAATTTTAAGAGCTGGTTGATAAAAAACAGCCATTATTAAAAATAAAATCCTATGAACTTATAATTAAATATGTTTTATTAAAAACAGAGGTAATAAATATTCAAAACTCATTACTGTGTACTTAGTTTACTATTATCTGTGTTCTGTGGATGATTTATGTCTATTGTATCAGCATAGTGGAAATGTTATATAATGGAGAGCTACTGTGCTTCTCTTCCCAACTGCGTGTTCAGTGATGTCACATTGGTAGCTTGAAATCAGTCACAATGGGAGTACTTACACTATGGAAATCAGAAAATGCTATAACTCAGGGCTTGATTTATTATTTTATCATTTGTCTAGACTTACAAAAAAGGTAGAGAAAATAATAATGTAGATTAAACTTGAAAGCTGTCCTATAGACAATGCTCTGTGAATAACACACACACACACACACACACAAAATGAGGAAATATTCTTCCAGTATTCAAAAACCCAATTCATCAAAGAAATTGCTAACATCACTGATGAATAAGTGAATTTCTGAAATGCATAGTGCCAAAACTGAAAGAGGTTTCAGTTTAATGGATGTAATCTGTACAAGGGAAAGAAATAGTCTAACAATAGATTACATATCAGAGAAATGATGATAAGTTGATTGGGAAAAGAGTTAGAAGACTCGGATGGAACTCCATGTGTTAAATCATGGTTCAATTGCAACCATAGCTTGGCTGCAGATTCAAGAGTTCAGCAAAAATTGATTAAAGCTTTCTGTGAGAATCAATTGGCTATATGGAATTTACACTAAAGAGTATTATATATTTTATTATTATTTGTAAATTGTGTGCTACACATCCTTTCTATCAGTAAAACTTATAATAAATTTGAATAAACTTACATACATACATATTGGATGGTTCCTTTTTCCCTTTACCAGTACACCATTGATGAAGTGCATTCATTTAAAGGTGATTCTGCCCCACAGATATACTATATTAAGAACCTGAAGACGTCATCTGATCCAGATATCTCTACACGTAGCAAAGTATTGTCTCTCATCCAAAGAATCACACTCCAGTGTTCCTTTCAATTCAATTCGGCAAGTATTTCTTGAGCACCTATTGTGTGCTAGAGAGGTTTCAGTAAATTATAGAGTCTTAGAGTTTAAGAAACATTTGAGCTTAACTTTCTCATTTTTCAAGTTGAGATAAAACTCACATAATATAAAATTCACCATTTTAACCATTTTAAAGTGTACAATTCAGTAGGGATTTTTTTTAAGTTTATTCACAATGTTGTGCAACTCTCACTACTATCTAGTTCCAGAACATTTTTATCATCCCCCAAAGAAATCCTGTACCAATGAAGTAGTCACTCCCCATCTCTCCCTCCTCCTAGTCCTTGTCAAACACTTATCTACCTTCTCTCTCTGTAGATTTGCCTGCTCTAGACATTTCATGTAAATGAAGTACTACAATACGTGACCTTTGTCTCTGGTTTCTTTCACTAGCATGTTGTCAAGGTTCACCCATGTCCTGTGTCCTTTTTTACAACTTTATTCCTTCTTGTGGCTGAATATATCTGTGGTGCAGATATACCACATTTTAAAATTCATTTTTATTCATTCATCAGTTGACGTACATTGAGTTGTTTCCATTTTTCCCGGCTATTATGAAGAATGTTGCTAAGAGTATCCATGTACAAGTTTTTGTTTGAACCTGGTTTCAGTTCTCTTAGGTATGGAATTGCTGGGGTATATGGTAACTCTGCTTAACTTTTTGAGGAACTACCGGACTATTTTCCACAGTGGCTCACCATTTTACGTTCCCACCAGCCCTGTATGAGGCAAATGCCTCCGTTTTAAAATGAGGATTCTGCGGCTCAGGAAGATTAAGTGACTTGCATAAAGTCATGAGAGAGCTAGAACTACAATCGAATCACCCGTGTATGCTTGGTGCTCCTTTTACCAATGGCCCACTCAAAGGCCAATGCGAGATGCTCTTTCTACTATCACTTAGGGCAGGAGAGCAGTCATGGTAGAAAAAAAATTTCAATATTGATGAAAACAAAATGGACGAGTTTTCACAAAAGCTGAGTTAACCATAAAGTTAAATTAATCAGAATCCTCGCTTTGTTGCCCTCCCCCACCCCACGCTTCACCCCCATTGACCCAACTTCTCAAAGTTCTGCTCTACAAAAGCCAACTCTCCAATAACACAATGGCCTCAGCATAAACACTCCAAACAGTAAGATCACTGTTTACACCCACATTTCAGGTACTTTTCTGAGAGCTAACACTTGACTCTACCCTTCGTTTAGTCCTTGTTCTGTCATTCTTTTCCCAGGCTGTTAAGAAAGCAGCTTCTCAGGTCTCAGTGCTTCCTGTTTCCCCCACTGTTGACACCTATATGCTATCTGTCCCCAGACAGCTACCCAAACAAAGACTAGTCCCATGGTTCTCCAGTTGTAAATAACATCAAGCATTTCTCAGGGATCAAACCCTTCCCAACTGAGGCTCCTCCTCCCTTTCCAGTTAATATCTGCACCCACTCACTCACTTCGTGCTCAAGACAGACCAAAAGAACTGAGATCTCTCACCACGTCCAGCATCTTCATGCTTTCAAGATTTTTCCAAATCATAGTTAATCCAAAAAACAAGTGTCAGTCTAGGTATGCAAATGAACACATTTCCTGCTTTTAAAGATCAAACTCACAGCTCCCATCATAGGTGAAGTTCCCATTAAGCAAATTGTAACAATAGAATCTGATAAATAAAATAATAGATTTGCAAAGTGCAGAAGTAGAGCAAAGTGGGAAATTATTAACGCTCTCCAGGAGTAGTGCATAAAAGGCTTCGCAGAGGATGTAATAAAGGCTTTGAAGGATGAAGAGGAGTTCACCAAGTAAACATGGAGGAAAAACAGTCCAGGCAAAAGGAAACAGCCATTGAAAAGGCAGAGTGGCAAAAACAGAAAGACATGTGAGGGAATTCATGGGCAGTTCTGGAGAGCTGGGCGAAGGAGGCAGGCTGGAGAAGAGCAGGAATTGGACATAGGAAGGTCTGTGTGTGCCAGATAAATGGTTTGTGTGCTAACAGGAGTTTACACTTTGCTTTAAGCAGAGGAGGGATAGTTGGCGTTTAGCTAGCTAACTCAGGGGTTGCTTTAGGAAGTGGATTTGAGGGGCCCCAAAGGGTGGAGGCAAGAAGACTCTTACTGCAGTTCAAGTAAGAGATGATGAAGGGCTGGCTTAAGGCAGTGGGAGATCTACCACCGCTTCCTCACCTGACAAGTCCCCGGAGGAATGAACCACTGCCTCTTCGGTTATCTAGGCTTTATACAGATCTCTACCACAGCACTGCCCCCATGGAATGAGGTCTCTGTAACACATCATCTTCCACCCACCTCCAGACCACAGCTCTGGGAAGGCAGCAGCCAGGATACCTTGTATCCCCAGCATTCAGTATCCTCTCACTTCCTACAGCTAACTTTCATTAGGGTGCAGATTTGGGTCAGTAGGCTTTGGGTGGAGATGAGAATCTGCATATCTAGCAAGCTCCCAGTCACACGCCAGCAAGGGCTTAGCACACAGACTTGTTGACTGAACAAGAACTGTTCCTGGAACTTAGACTTATAGAGCACACTCCTCCTCTGCTTCCTGGTCTTCAAAAAAGGGCTTCACATCACATGCCACTGGGTCCTCAGACAAGGGGAGAAACATTCTGGTGAAAATCCTCCCTGACCAAACCCCTTATCTTCAGTGGAAATGCCCTCCATTGTTGAGTCACAATGGTGAGCAAGCCCAGATCCTTTGGATGGACACAAGTAACAGGGGAAAGAACCAATTGGTCCTCAATATATTAATGAATGTCCTTGGTAGGCAGAGGGCCCTTGAATAATTGATGAATGGGACCGTTCAGTGTTTGCTGCAGCTCTGGCTGACACTGCTCATTATGGGCGATGATTCACTCTCTTCTATGGAACAAATTGTTCCCAAAGTCTAACTCCATTTCCCTTGCCCTTTTTTTAAAAAAAATAAAAAGCATGCACCTGTGGAATTCAAATGCATGCAACTGTGTTCAGAATAGAAATGAGAGAATTAATTCATGTCCTACAGCCCATAATAGAACAACCTCAGAGGACCCTGCCAAGGGGCTTAACTTTAGGAAAGACTTTTTTCCTCAGAGAGGAGGAAAGATATAGATGTGTCAAATTTCTGCCGGCTGCAAAGATTTCGAAAGCAGGATGAACTGAAATGAGACCATCTTCCCCAAGAAGGCTTGTTATTTACTGGGTTTGGCAAGGGGACAATTGGTATTCAAACTGCATGCCTATATTTTAGATCGTGCACCTGGAAGCTAATTCAGTGTGTCTAGCTCCTATTAGCCAAATGTGTCTACATGCTTAGGGTTGCCTTGTGAATTGGGACAGAGAACAATTTAATTTTGCTCTCAAAGTCTGATGGTTTAAAAAGCATACATCAAGGTGCTATGCTTCCCCTATATCCCTTCTCTGTCCCCCAAGTTTGGAAATTTCTGTTTCATCTTTCCAACTTACGATTTTGATGAAAAGATGCCTATTTGTTTTGTAAAATTAAGTAAAACCGAAAATTTCACCAGACACATTTCTGTGGTGGTTTACACGTGTGCAGATTCGGCCCTGATGAAATCCTTAGCAAGAGAAGAAGGTAATAGCCTGGGACACAAGGGTCTCTTCTTTATACAACTAGAGAGACTTCAAAACTGAGAGAATCGGGTGGTCCAGCAAAGCCTGACTGTGCTGTGGTCCAAGCATAAGCCCTGGAAAATAATATCCACCCCCTTTCTAGTCCCAAATCCTGCTCAAATTTGCAGATGTTCATATGGCTCAGCCCAGTCCCCAGAGTATAATCTGGATTGGGTTGGGCTCAAAAGCTGGACCCAGCTGTGGCTCTCTCTTGACTGCCTCCAGCAAGGCTTTGAACTGACCTGGGCTCTGGGCCACTATACAAGAGACAGATTTCCCTGCCAGATTGGAACAAACCAACCCCGAGAATCCCAGAGACCCAGAATGACCAGATCTTGGTGGAGCTGGACCTCCAGAAAAGAAAGCAGGCTTCTTCACCCCACTTTGGTTCTGACCACATTCTTAGGACCTAATGAGTCAGTGGCCCTTTGAGGGTGGGAGATCTTTGCTTCTAATCTTTGTCCCCCTACTTTCCTATGAGATTTTCAATAGTTGGCTACATGTAGAAGCTAGAAATGTGATGGAAAGGCAGAGATCCTCAGTCTCTTCTCTCTCATTCTTTGGCCCCTCCATCATCTACTGCTTATTGTTGAAATTTGGACGGGCGGGCAAACTCTTATTGCCTTCTGTGATGCTCATTTGGAAGAAGCAGTGTCTGGACAGCATTCTTTTGTCTTATGGCTGTTTCTAAAGTGAGTGAGGATATTGGTCCAGATTCTCACATCCTCAGTTTATCTGGGAGCTCCTGCATTCAGCTCCTGGGCCTCTGCTGGGACATTGCAGGCCTCACCCCTCACCTCTGGCTTCTAATGTGTTTTTGATGAGACCAAAGAGGTGGTCTGCTCTTCCTTCATTCCCACCTCCATTGCTGTTTTCAAGCCCAGGTTCCCTTTTATGTCTGGAGGTGTCCTGCATACCACAGAGATGGCATGGACAAGAAAATGATGAAAGCACATGCAGGGGAAGGACACCACGCCAGGCAATGCTGAGGGCTGCTCCTCCACAGTCCCCGCTCCTGGCTGCTGCTGAGGAGCCTTTCCTTGGCCACAGACAGGGAGAGCACTTCAGGGTACTTAGAAAAGTGGATTCTAGATGCCAGTGCTGGGGGAGAACCTACAGGTCGGCAAGTCACCATCGACCTGATACTTGAATCCCACCTTCACTATCCTTCCCTATAGCCATGCAGGAGGTTCTTGAATAGCTTGTATTAGACTGGGTATTCTAAGAAGCAAACGTCAAGCAAGGATTAAAGGTGCAAGGATTTTATTAGTGGAAGTGCCTGAATGAAAGAAATACAACGGGAGCCAGAGAAGGCTAGGAGAGCACATGCAGTTCGGACCCTAAATGACAGACAGAAGGAGCAGATTGGGTGAAAGCATCCTAGACTGTCATGCAGTTCAAGGAAGTTTCAGCAAAACCTTTGGGAGGTTCTTGAGGCCAAAGTCAGCTGGCAAAGTAGTCCCAGGTTTCTCTGGAATGGGTCTGCTTCAGCCTCCCTGACACAGGTGGTCACTGGCCGGGAGCAGCCTGTGGGAGACATGCCCTCAATGCAGACGCAGCTGTGGTATTTGTTCTTCCCCCAGGTCTCCATGAGCTCAACAATTTAAACTACCCTGTCTCAGCCCAGCACTCTCCCAGAACAGGAAAGAAAGGACAAGCAGACATCTGAGTGGAGCTAGGCCAGAGCAGAGAGAGGCCATGCTTGGAAAGCAGGGAGCTGTGGAAACTCAAAGCTGTCTCCCGCAGGCACTTGGGACAGCCATCTGGCCAGTGCTCAAGATCCAGGGATCACAAGGCTTCAGCTAGTCCTAGTTGAAAGGGGAGGGCTATGTTCTGGGACTACAGCATTTTATTTCAACCTACAAGTTTAGCTCTGTTTATAATAAAAACCCAATCAACATAAGCACTCAGAAATTCTCCCCTGAAATCCATTCCCAATTTTCACCTAACCCCAAGTGATACATTTAAAAATGCTGATCAGAATTTAGGGAGGTGGACTCCCACTGGGAACAGATGATTTGAGGTGCCCACTGGTTCAAGATCACACTGTTTTTCTTCTTATTGGTAAAAACAGTCACAATTCTAGGACTGTTAGAAATGGCTCTTTTGGAAAACCCCAAGGAAATGACTTTAAAATACCATGAAATGGTATAAAGTGTCATAGAAATGCTTAGTGACAGCGTACAGCATCATGGCCATCAGACTCTTCAATTTATCTGAGAAGTTCCTGCATTCAGCCCCTGGGCCCTCTGCTTGGACATGACAGGCCTTTATCCTTATCCTCTGGCTTCTAATGTCTTTATGATGAGACTAGGGTGTTGCCATGGAAAACATTCCCAGCTGGTGGACCAAAGTCAGGCTGCTTTTAGGTATGAGTCTGACTGGTACATACTATCTTGTGGCCAGGCTTTGCTTAACCGTATTCAGAGATTCACACCACACACACACACACACACACACACACACACACACACACATGCATGCGCACACCATGAAGAGAGAAATCAAATGGGGAACGGTGTCTGCTGATATTCCATGATTTTCTTCCCCACTCAATTCTCATTTTGATAAAATGTGAGATCTGAAATTTAGAAATATTTAAGAATTGTAGAATCTCCTGCTTCTCTTACATCCTATGTGTGGTGTGTCCAACATTACACACTGAGCAACTAGAGGAAGAAAATAAGAAAGAGGAGTTTTGAAGAAGGAAAACTATGCTTTAAAGTGTAGATGCTATTCCAGTAATGGATCAAAGATCCACACAAGGACACAGATAATAGATTTATAGGAAAATGCAATGATTTTTAAATAGTGTCCTTTGCAACAACACGGATGAGGCTCAAAAATATTAAGTTGAGCAGAAGAAGCCCCAAACAAAAGAATATTCTCTATAGTTTCATTTATATGACATTAAAAACTAATTTTTGGCAATAAAAGTCAGAATTATGGTTTTCTAGGGAAGGGTAAGGAGTGGATTAACAGGAAAGGACCATGAGGGAATCTTCTGGAGCGATGAAGAGGTTCTGCATCTTGATTTGGGTGATGGTTACACAGTTGAATACATTCAGCAGTGGGCTGTGTCTGGCTCTCATGCTCCTGAGAGGCAATTCTTAAATAATCAGGATAATTTTGAGAGCCGGTTGTTAAACCATCGCTAGCTTGAAATCAGCCATGGTGGGATTATTTAAATCAGGAAAAGCAACAAATGTTACAAATCAGGCTTTGTTTTTTTTTTCTAGAGAGCCAGCTTACCAGCACATCTCTGAATACATTCGTCAAACTTCATCAAAGTATACACTTAAGAACCATGAAGTTTCCTGTAGCTCTAGTAGCAATAAAGATGGAGGATAAAACAGTGTCTTCAATTAGTGATCTAGCCCAGTAGTTCATCCTTGACTTTCATGCCCTCATGTACCTTTGCAAATCCTCATGAGTTCTGTTTTCTAAAACTGAGGGTCACCATGATTAAAGAAAATAGCTGATTTGGCACTGGGTACTCTTGAAGCTGATGAGCTTATTTAGTTCATATATCACTATTTTTAATACAACATTTATCCTAATTTTTACCCCGGCTCGTAAAATACACTTATACACGCAACACATATAGGTGTGCCCCACTTTTTAAAATGTTAATATGTAAAAATCTTAACATGCCAAACAGAGCAAATATTATATCACTGAATATTCACTTAGTTCACAAAGTGTTTTTTTTTTTTTTTTTTTTTTTTTGCGGTACCCGGGCCTCTCACTGTTGGGGCCTCTCCCGTTGCGGAGCACAGGCTCCGGACTCGCAGGCTCAGTGGCCATGGCTCACAGGCCCAGCCGCTCTGCGGCATCTTCCTGGACCGGGGCACGAACCCGTGTCCCCTGCATAGGCAGGCGGACTCCCAATCACTGAGCCACCAGGGAAGCCCACAGTGTTCTTTTTAATTGGGTAAATCCCCCATAGCTTTTATGTCTTATTTTCCTTATCTTTTGTGGGGGATTTTTAACCATGAAAAGGGCACATTGGCTATGTTGAATTCAAACAGTACAAAAAGTCGAAAGAAGATGCCTCTCCCCAGACTCCATCCTGACTGCCACTCTCTAAAGGTAGTCATGGTTAAATGTTAGGATTTAACTGTCCAATCTTTTCCTATACCTACATTATACACAAATCGAAATACATAAATATATATACACACAAATGCTTTTTTAAGAGCAAAACTGGGACTATGCATAATGTTACTCAACTTGGTCTGTTTACTTAATATTCCATGGTCACCTTTCCTTTTCAGTGTAGATTAGCTCTACCTCATGCTTTTTAAAAGCTTCATAAAATATGTACCACTATTTATTTAATGTTTCCTATTGCTAAACATTTAGGCCTTTTCCAAACTGTAATCATTACAAGATGCTACAGTGAACATCCTTGTATTAGGTTGACTCATTTAAATTGCTGTTTTTCTGTATCAAAATGGTTGATCACAGTAATTTCATATAGTTCACGTTATACATTTATATTTCTATAGGATTCACTTCTTGATGTGGGATTGGTGAGTCAGAGCATATGTGCATTTTAAAATTTTGCAGCTACTACCATACTGCTCACCTAAAAGGTTATGCCAATTTATATGCTCATTTCTCCATGCCCTTGACAACAATAAAAGCTTTTAATCTTTTTAGTTTTTGCTAGAAAATTACACCTCACTATTTTGATTTGCTTTTCTTTCATTATTATTGAGGAGGCCGAACATCTTTTTGTATGCCTCTTGCTCCCGTAGCATTTAAATATCATTTGATTACCCTACAGCTCTCCAGACACACTCCTATTTTAAAAAAGAAAATCAAATCTGTTTTTAAAGGAGTTAAAGAAAATATGCCACATTAAAATAACCTCTTCAAGGAAGCCGGAATGGATTATTTTTCTGCCTTCAATTTTCCATTTGCTTCTGTTATGGACACACAAGCGTGTATTGTTTTTACCCAGAGTGAACTGCTTTGACCTCATTCTTCTGTTTTCTGAATTTGAATCACTGGGAAAATCCACTGGGCTTTGGCTCTGAGAAGCTGACAGTAGGCTCTCAGCAATGCTGGTTGGCTATGCAGCCATGTGGCCTGCCTGCCAGCAGGGGGCCTCTACAGCTCTGAAAGACCTCCTGGCCAGGGCTCCATTTTCTCACTCCTAAATAAGCTTCATCTCTCTATAACAGAGAGGCAATTGCTGGCTTCTGCTTAAGCAGACTAATTTGCTGAATTAAAGTCGTTTGGCTTTCACCATAGCAATTAGTATGCAAATTACCGGTATATTACCTGCCTAGTCATAAATTACATTGACAAACTTAATATTCACAGATTCAATGTATCAGTGTGGGTAATTTTTCTATTTTTCAGTAGTTGTAGACCAGTGCGATTCATCGCCTTATTGAACCATTATATATTAAATCAACAGTTGAAAAGTTAAGCATTTTTCAAAGCATTTTGTTATGCATTTATTTCTTCCATCAAGCAGTAAAGTGGAACATTAAATATGCAATGTGTCTCAGAGTACTAAATGGCTGGTGAATACATCTAAGCCTAAAACAGTTCTTTTGTAACTTTAAAAAAAGAGACACAACAAGGGAAAATCTATACCATAATACAACCTATTGACTCTCCTTCACCATCATCAGAACCAAGTATTTCCTAGTTTGGCTTCCCATACGGGTAAAGAACAATGAATCCCCAGTATGTGGTTCAGGTTAATGCTGCTCACAAGCAGAAAAGGGCTGGTCACTAGGATTCAAGGTTCATGAATTGTCACCAAGGTAGTTAGCTATGGCGTAGCACCTGAGCTTTGGTCATTAACTCAGTAAATTGATTATACCCACTTTTTTTTTTCTCCTGAGTAAATAAGGTATTGAGCCTTAAGGTTGGGAAAGGGCTGGAACAAGTCCAAGAAGGGGTAGACAGGTCAGATCCAAGCATGCCAAAGCAGTCCTTCCTTCATTCACCCAAGAAGCAAACTGAGCCTGCATTCTGTGCCAGCTCAGTGGGATGAATCCTATCCCCAGGGGATTTAAGGATCGTTTGAGTCACAGTCCCTTAGCTCTGTACCTGCTGATGGAACCACACTAATCACTGAAGAGTCATGGGGACCCTCCTGGCACCGAACTCCTTCCCTCAATTCCTCTCTGCACCCTCCAACAAAATAAAACTACCTTTGCTTTAAGAGTCTAACCTTGCTGCTAAGGCAATCAAAGGACATATATAGTATTAATTGATCAAGCAGGGAGATCTGAAAAAGGCTACTAGAGTTGGTTAGCACGAATATACTGAGAGAGACCCATTCACAAGCTGTGTGGATTACCCCAAACAGTAAATAAATCATGTGGCTAATATCTTATATTTGGTGCTTAACTTTGAAAAGAATTTGGCTTGCACGTAGAATATTTTCTCTCAAATCCAACAAAAATGTCCCCTGTGGAGATGATGTGATGGTTACTCTTAAATGTCAACTTGACTGGGTCACAGGATACCCAAGTAGCTGGTTAAACATTATTTCTGGGTGTGTTGGTAAGGGTATTTTCAGAAGAGACTAGTATTTGAACTGGTGGACTGAGTAAAGCAGAGGGCCCTCCCCAGTGTGGGTAGGTATCATCCACCCACACTGAGAGGATCAATAGACCAAAAGGAGGAGGAAGAAGGAATTCACTCTCTGCCTTACTGCTGAGCTAGGACATCGATCTTCTCCTGACCTAAGCATTCCTGCTTCTCAGGATTTTAGACCCAGACTGGAATCTACCCCATCAGCTCTCCGGCTCTCAGGCCTTCAGACTACACTACTGGCTCCCCCGGGTCTCAGGCTTGCAGATGGAAATAAGTGGGAAAGACCCTCCTGTGCGACTCGGGAGAAGTGACGAGAATGATATAAGCAAAGGGATAAAAATATGAATACATGCATTTAACAGTTTCCTCCTCCTTTCCACAATCAATCAAAAGCTACAGAGCATGGGGAGAGACATAAAAAGCACAGGCTTACACCAACCACAGATCATAATGTCCCCGTGCACTGACTGGAAGCTGAGGGCATTTGGGCTCTTACCACATCAAATCCCACCATCAGCTGCGGTTTGTGGCCTGCCTTCACCTAAAGGTGAGAGGTGGGGAACTACCCTTTTTCCTTAAAGGAAAGAAATATCTTTGCTCCCTACATTGGCTCCTGAGATTTTGTCTCAGCCTGGTATAATCTGGGGTCATTATCAATATGCTTAAACTTTTACTTCAAGGGAAATCAGACTCCATTTCCTCAGGAGGTTAGGTCTATTGACAAGTGCCCTGGGAGTGACTTCAGGCCTGGCCAGTTCTAAGGTGAACTGAGAGGTTGCTGAGTTCCAGGACGGAGCACAATTCTCTCTGCTCACTCTCAGCTAGAGGTACAATCCCAGCTCACAAGGATGTGGCTCCAGGGGCCAAAAGTGACCCCAAATGACAGTGACCCAGACTGCTGGAAGGAGGCAGTGATTGAAAAGACCCAAAGGGTTAATACTAGTGTGTAAATAATAGGAAAAAAATATTCCCATTTCTCTATCTTTACATGTAGACCAAGCACAAATTTTAAAAATTTAAAAGAAATAAATGGAGTATATATGTTGTTAAAAAAATATATATATATATGTATATATATATATTTGTGTATATATATATATATATATGTATATATATATATTTGTGTGTATATATATATATATATATATATATATATATATATATATATACAAATTTTCCAACTATTTTGTGGAGACAAAGTAATTTTATCATCATTGAGTTTCTGCCCCTCAATCTTGGCCTTGCTTACCCGCTGTGTCATTGATGGAAGGGCAGAAGAGTAAGAGGAATATTTTCACTTTCTCTACTTGGTCCAGGAGTTGGATTACAGTCACATGGTTCTAGAACTGTGGAACCAGAGGATTTGTATTTTTAGAGGCAACCGGCAAAGCATATACGAAAAAGAGGTCAAAAGTGATAGGGCAGAGCATAGGCAACTTGCAGTCACTTCCTTTCCTGGTGTCATCTTACTTTGCAAGTGTTAACCATGGAAGCATTTCTTGTCTCTCTTTAGACACAGGGAAACAAGGCAGGCAGTGATCAAGCAACTGGCTTGAGTCAACCCAGCAAGTTACTACCAATGGTTGAGGATTCAGCCTTCCTAACTTCAAATCCATCCTCCTGCTTTGACCCATTGCCATTTCCTCTTTAATCAAATGCACATTGTTGAGGCTTACGAAAGTGAACCTTCAGAATCCAAAATACATTTCCCAAGAGTAACATAGTCATTCGCTGCAAATTTTTATGAGAGCAATATACACTTTTTTAACATCCAAAGAAAAGATACTGGAACTTCCTGTTTCCTTGTCTAACAGTAATTATTGCTGTCTACCCCTAAGTGAATGAAGGCAGTTCTCTAAAAATGGAGAGGGATACAACCCAAGTGCCCCACTCATTTAGTGCCAGGTACTTCATTAGAGAAGCCAGAATAAGTCACAGTAAGGAAGCTTTGTGTATTCACCCATGGGAATAGACCTTTAAACAAGTTATAATACAGACATATATACAGATATACAGACATACATACAGATATATACATATACATATATAGTGTATATATATAACATATGTATGTTAGATTAGATTAGATTAGGTTAGACGAGATTAGATTAGATAAAATAAAAATAAGCAGCAGGAAGATAGCCTTGAAAGTCAGGCCACTCATTGCCTTGAGGCAAAAGTGTTCAAATTCTTCTGTCTTCCCCTCAGTCTATCAACAACTGAACTCTGTGGACCCAGCTCAGAGAGAAAGAACTACTGCTACATGGAGGAGATACTAACACCTACTATTATAGCTTAGCCGGAATTAGAAAGAACTAAGTCATAATGTTGGGGAAACCAAAGAAATGCCAGCTCTTTTCCTGTCTTGGAGAAATTGGAAAGGGAGCAGAGGAGAATTGAGAGAAGTCAAAGGGGTAAACAGTAAGATCTGTTCCTGACTTCTCCTCTATGAGCCTTGGCCTGCAGAAGCGGGGGTGTTAAATACATTGAGGGAGCACCAAGGGCAAGGTTATCTTTGCTTAGTTCCCACATTGGAT
This sequence comes from Stenella coeruleoalba, assembly GCF_951394435.1. Lineage (NCBI taxonomy): Eukaryota > Metazoa > Chordata > Mammalia > Artiodactyla > Delphinidae > Stenella > Stenella coeruleoalba. Next base: position 56,600,607 of record NC_137148.1, read on the forward strand.
TCTGGGAGTAGAGGTCAAACGCATGATCACATAGAGAGAAGTCTAATTGGCACTCATGAGCTAACCCCAGCTCCTGCATGGGATGGATATTTGATGGAGCGCAAGCTATGAGGCCCAGTGCGGTGGGACAAGCTGACCTAGAAAGAGAGGCTGGGATGAACCATCCGCCCAGGGTATTGGATAGAGAAGTCATAGAAACCCTAGGATTTGCCTCCTGTGAGAGCTGAAAGAAAGTTGAGTCATCCAGAGGGTTGGTTTATCTTTCTTGGGAGCACATACAAACCAAAAGAATGGATCATAAGTTCATTGGTCACGTATAGCAAATTTGGAGGCCACCAGAGCACCCAGAAAGCCAAAAGCCAAGTGTTCCCAGGCCATCATGTTAGAGGCCGGTCAAGAAGGAGACAGTGTAAACAGAGAACTGGCATGAGGCCAGTCACTCCATCTTTGCACAGGCTGTCATGACATAAAAATTCCCCTCCGTGCTTCCCTGGTGGCGCAGTGGTTGAGAGTCCACCTGCCGATGCAGGCAACACGGGTTCGTGCCCTGGTCCGGGAAGATCCCACATGCCGCAGAGCGGCTGGGCCCGTAAGCCATGGCCGCTGAGCCTGCGCGTCTGGAGCCTGTGCTCCGCAACGGGAGAGCCCACAACAGTGAGAGGCCCGCGTACTGCAAAAAAAAAAAAAATTCCCCTCCTCCTTGAATATCATCTTGGGAAAAAAAGCAAGAAAAGGTGAAAGCAACCTTTAGAGACTGATGGTTTTTATTCCAATGACATTATTTCCTAGAGAAACAGTTTAAATTTTCATATCAGACTAAAGTTAGTGTAAAGGTTTGGCATTTAATTACCAAAAAACTGAAGAAGTTCTATTCTCTCCGTTCAGCTGAGTTATACTGTATACTACAGTTTGCAAATATCTAGTATAGTATGAGTTCTACCTCTTAATCTGCTGTTTTCCTAGGATACTGATGCATCCTATATTATTATCTTTATTTCATATCAGAAGGGTATGTACATACCTTGGAACACCAGTTTTAAAAAGCAGATCCCAAACTGAGAAGTAATGATGTATTATGCTTTACTGATAGGACCAAATGCATCTCAATAGCTTGAAAGAAATAAAATGCAGATCATTTTACTTCTGTTTCCTTTGTAAAATAAAATTATATTCAGCCTGAAAAAAAGGTTCAGCAAATATGATAAGGTGTCCTAAATCTGTTCAAATCTACTTGCCAAGAAAAAATGTCTTCCAAGATATAAAAAGAACTTGCACACCCAACCACAGTCACTAATGTTTCTTTTGAAAAATAGGAAAACTAAACGTGGTCACATGTAGAACGAATGTTCAAAGAGGAGAAGGCTGATGCTATAAACTGGAAAGTGGTGACCTTGATTTCAGTCCCAAACCAGAGGCTAGAATGGAGAGTTAGGACTGGACCATGCCTCCTTAGCACAGGAAATGGTGATCAGTTAAAAATAACACGGATTCACAATGAGCAAATCTTGCCAGACCACTCCTTCTTGCTCTCTGCGGCAGTAATGCTAGACTCAATAGCAGCATGGCTTAGAAATTCTGCACTTTAATTTTAGCAAGGGATGTGGCAAGGTCTTCATGATGGACAAGAGGAAAAAAAAATGTGAGCTGAATCACAGTACCATGGATCTGTAACGTGATCAGAGTGGTAATCAATGCCAACCTGATGGAGGCTCTGGTGTGGACCTAGAGGCTCTGTCCTTGGCCTGGTTCTATTTTTTTGAAGCAATGACTTGAATGAGAGTAGCGATGGCAGCTGATGAAATACATGGGTGCATGAAGCTTTAAGGAAATGGCTAATATATCTGGGGACAAGACCAGGATCCAAAAAGATCTCAGCTGGCTAAAAGGAAGGGCAAGTGTAACCTGATTTACATTTAATGGTTCTGCTCTTTGATGATGGGTCCTCTGCATTCCCCTTCCAAGAAAGGTTAGAACAAAAACATCATGCCATTTTAGAAGGCCAAATAGCATCAAGTTCAAGAGTACCTGCTTTGGAGTCAGACCTCTTTAGGTAAGTCTCTGCTTGTATGAGCCTCAGTCTACCCACAGTAGGGGCTAAGGATACTTACTATGTCATTGGGTTCATGTGAGGATTAAGTGAGATGCAAAAGATGCAAAGCATTTAGCACATTGCCTTGCCCATAATAAGCACTCAACAGTTAATAACTATATATAGCTATACACACACACAGTGGCTTAGCAGGAGCATGTGTGAAAAAGACTTGTGGTTTTAATTGACTCCAAGTTCAACATGAGCCAATGATATGATGTGGCCTCCAAAAATAACTGATTCAACTTCAGCTGTCTTTAAAGAGCCATGGTAGGCTGAATATGTGAAGCAACAATTCTTGCCAGATTCCACATGGACAGATCACGATTGAGCCCTGTATTCTGCTCCCAAGATCTCACCATTGGAAAAGACCTTTGTAAACTTAAACTCATCCAGCTAGGAGAGCCTAAGACAACAAGAGAACTTAAAACCCTGGCCTATGAAGAACTGGACTTGTTTAGCCTGGAGAGAATATACTTAAGGGCATCATGACAGCTGTTTCAAATATTTTTAGGACAGTCACATGGGAGAAAAATAAACGTTGTTCATTGTGAAGCCAAACTGGCATTAAAAAGTCTTTCGACACAGGAAATGCCAGGGGTTTGGAAGAGGCACTAATTGACTGAAAATATAAACAATAATAATGAAATAAGAGGCTTCACTTTACTTTGAAGAAAGTCTAGTTCAGCCTTGAGCCTTTTTTTTTTTTTTTTTGATCATTGGGCATGGAGGACCATGTCTCTGAAAAAGCCCTTTCCAGAGATTTTGATCAGCCTTGTGGTTAGGTATACACATCACCATTCCATTTTCAGGGGATGAAAATTAAGTAAAGGAAAGGCACTTCAGTAATTTCCCCAGGTTTGAATGGAGACTAGAACTCACCACTCCGTTTTTCTCACTGTTCACACCTCTGCCGAAATCAACGGGCTTTGATGCCTCTTACCTCAGTTAGCCATCTCCTTAGAGTCATGAATATGGTGATGGTTGGGATAACATCCCACCACCCCGCCTCTGTTTAAGCTGTATTTATTTGTGTACACTTGATTTTCAAAATTCAGTGCCCTAGAAGAGTGTTATGAAAGCATTTTGGTAGAGATATGCTCTGAGCTACCATGAAACCCAGAGCAATACATCGTGACTTCAGCTCAAATGTGCATGGTTTCTTGAGCACCATCTCTAATTCTCATTTGTGCATTGCCCTGAATACTCTCTCTGTTTTAAAATAAGCTATATTTCTTAAGGAACCAGAATTGAGTGATTTGTATTCTGGTCACAATATGGAGCTTTGATGGAATGGGCTCAGATTTCTCTCACCTGATCACTGCATCTAAATGAGAAAAAAATGGAATCCCATTCACATGCAAATATTACAGAAAACCAGAAATCATTCTGCCTTATAATCAAAACCAGAAAGCTGTTATTGTAGCTCTGCACCATTTCTAGAGACTCTTAATTCACTGCAGAAACCCTGTCCTAAAATGAAAGTCTGGGCAGAATGACATTGTTTCTGCTAAAGAACCACATTGTCTTAATGGCATCATTTCCAAAGCCATGGATGAAATTGACTAACAACAGCTGATTAATTTGAGTACTTTGTCCTGGTCACATATTTGTTTCAGAATAAAAAATTAACTTCAGTCAAAGGCAGGCAGAAATAAAGTAATTAGGACAATGACTGCCCTGGTGACATTTATTAGAGATGGGAAATTAGAGTGAGTGCTTTCTTTTTTTTTTCTCTTTTTTTTTTTGCGGTACGCGGGCCTCTCACTGTTGTGGCCTCTCCCGTTGCGGAGCACAGGCTCCGGATGTGCAGGCTCAGCAGCCATGGCTCACGGGCCCAGCCGCTCCACGGCATGTGGGATCTTCCCGGACCAGGGCACGAACCCGTGTCCCCTGCATCGGCAGGTGGACTCTAACCACTGCGCAACCAGGGAAGCCTGAGTGAGTGCTTTCTTGAGTTAATATTATATTTTACAATCACTATGAACTTCTTGAGGTAAATCTAACACTAGGACTGTTGATTCTGAAGTATTTAAAGTATTGCTTGAAGTTTCCCTCAAGGTTTGTTTTTTTTTATATATATATATTCTTCTACAAAACGTTATTTGGCAGCAAACTTCAAAGGATCCAACAGTGATTTTCAATTATATTTATTATTAGCTCCATAATCAGTCAACATATTAAAAAGAGCAAAGGCAGTAGTAACTTGGACCACTTGTGCATTGGCATCAAGTTTCAAAGCTACACTTGGCTCTTAGAGAGGGTAACAGATTTGGTGAAGATTTGATCCCAATTCTGTTTTGTGTTGTGTTGTTTCATTTCAGTTTTCTACCAATGGTTTCCCAAGTTTCAGACAATCTTGTTACCTTCACAGAAGAGTAAAAATCAAATCAAAATAGTTTAGGTGTTTTTCTTTAAAAAATGTTTCCTGGGTCCTTATGCCTCCAATCTATTTCTCTTTGTTATTTTCCTTGGATTTTTTTCTTTGGTTTTAGGATTCATTTTAATTACATCATTTCTAAAATTATATGAAATTACTTTGTCTTGAATTTCTATAGTGTTGATTGCTATTGATAAAGTAAAACACAAAAAATGTTCTGATAACTGTAGGTAAATTATATCACTCTGAATTGAAAGTCCTAAGGAAATAGGATCAGTGAGTCAGTAGGTAACGCTTTTTTTTTTTTCAGGGTTTCAAATAGTAATTTCTAAGTATCATCTCCAGTTTTAACTGGAGACACAACTTTTCACCTCCAGTTCTCACACTTCTGTGCCATTGCCCTGCTATGAGTCAGTTTCCAAAGGGGGGACTGGGAATTCATTCCTTGGAGAAAAGGATGCTGCTTATACCGATAGCCACCTCAATCAAATGCTTTGGAATTCAAAACAACCTTAATGACTTTATTCACAGCAGCAGAATGTTGTGTTCTTTAAAAACCAAGACAGTACTGTCATGGGGAAGGAACACAGACTGGCACACTGAAAGGAAACAATGAGGAGAAGATGGGGCTTGAGATTGAAACTGAGAGGAATGTCTGAAGCTGCCGCCCTCCTCTGGATAGGACACGGTTCAGCTATTGGTATCAGTTTCTCTGTGGTCTCTAAACAAACAGCTTCAAGTTTGCTAGCCTCTGCTAGAGGCTCTTTCACAACTTCCCTATGACTTATAACTGCAGCTGGAGTGGTTATCACTGGACCAGAACCAGCTACCACTCTCAAAGTTGGCCACGGGCTAGTTACAGAATTCATGCAGCACAGTGATCATCCATGGACTTAACGAGTAAGCTGAGCGTATTGAAAAGTATAGACGGTGCTTCAGTTTTCATTCACCCCAAGGCAAACGCTCAGAGATGCCCCAAGGTCAAGAGAACCTCCCATCAAGGCGGTTGCCACTGACCATGACTTTATAGGCAACTTGTGCAGATTTGTTGGGAGCAGGAGTGCAGATGGCTTATCAGGTCCCATTCTTCCTCTGGCCTCTTCATAATTTTGGAACAAGGTCTTAGCTCTTCATCTGATTTCATTCTTGGAATGTGATACTCAATGTACACTAATGCTGAAATGAGACCATCTTGAACATTCTCAATTATAAGATGGTAGGGGCAAGCCCTTAGTCAGCAAAATAGAGGCTAACATTTTTTTTCTCCCACTAAAATTGTAAGATATCATGAAGTGTGCTGGCAGACAATTCACAGTACTTTATAACAGCCACAAGGTTACATTTTCAAAGTGGATATCTCTTGCTTTATTGTCATTACCGATGATCTTATTTACTACAGACATCTACAGGTTGAATCAAGGCAGCAATATTAGGTTAAAATGAAGATGCAGAAATTCAGGTTAGCCAGAAGTCAGTGATTTTCCAGTCACGAATCAAAGCCCAGTAGAACTATTCAATACATGGAGAAACCAACCACCTCCCAGTCCTTCACTCTCTTATTTCACTCACGTTGATGAGGGTCAAGAGCTTTGGTTACCATGAAAGCAAAAGTGGAAGAGAAGAGCAACGGAAGGCTCTACTGGTTCAAGTAACTTATTACCATACAGAAATACACTTTTGAAAAAAACCGTCAGGAGTTTAGATTAACAGAAGTAGAGGTTGTTGCCAATAAGACCTCTAGTCTCCGGTCCACTAAAAAACTCAATATGACTTGCAGGAAGAAGGATCCTTGGAATCTGAGTTCCATCTCAACTGATAAAGAGATCCAAGGGTGACACAGTGTCACCCTCACCACCACCACCTCCATCCAGATCCAAAAGCTGATAGAAAATTACATAAAATCTATGGATAAAATGAATTTAAAGATGTAAGGACTGAGAAATTGGTGAGTACTTGATACTTTGGTTCATTGAGTTCTCTGGATAAAAGGTACCATTATAAAGTGTACATTTATACTATTAAATGTAGCTGCCACAAAATTCGTCTACTAAGTCTCTCTCTTTCGCTTAAAAATATCGTTCTTGGTAACAGCAAGGTCCTACTGTATAGCACAGGGAACTATATTCAATATCCTGCAATGAACCAATAATGGAAAAGAGTATGAATAAATATATGATATATATATATTATTGAATCACTTTGCTGCACACCAGAAACTAACCCAACATTGTAAATCAACTATACTTCAATTTTAAAAAAAGATTTTAAAAAAATGTTGTTCTTGGGAAACATTTCTAAGCCTCCACTGGTCTTGAACTTCATAAGAAAACCTGAGGGTCCTTTTTACATGGAAACACAATAGGGTGTCTTTACGTTTGGTCTGTTGTTTAATTTCAACGGCTTTAGCTTCCAAGGTTAGCGATGCAACTTTAGGGCAACGCCAGTGGGAAGCTTATTCAACGCTTTGCCTGTTGTGCTTGAAAGCCATACTGAGTGAACTTGGCCTAATACTGTGGAGTTGGAATTCGATAGTTTCCTTGTAGTGGAAGGGAAAACAATTTTTGTTTTGCATATAAAGTCTGTGACTAGTTCCATAATGACCATTGCAGAGCAGTGATCTCTCCCTACATAGAGACTGTCGCTTTAATTCAAGGGGATTTTCATGTAAAAATGCCTGTTTTAAAAGGAAAAAACTAAAGATTTCTTTCTCCCTAAGAATCTCATCCAAAACTAAATCAAAACAGAACCTTAAAATAGTTCTTGAAAATATTTTTTAAGGTCAGATAAAGCCTTTGTCAGACCAGGGAGATGTGAAGGAAAATATTTTAAACCATCATGGGACTTTCTAGGAATAGAAAAGGAATGTTGAGTCCCCTCTGTGGTTTTGACACTCTTCTCTTACAGCAGAACTTTGACACTTGGGGCCTTGTTACAGGACCACCTGTCTCTCTCTGAAGACTAATGTGACACCCACCCCAGGACAAAGTTGAACTGAGGCATAATTTCTGCACTTGTAGATTTCCAGTTTACAGGGGAGTACAGATTGGCTGATGCGTCCACCCTGTCATAAACATCGCGGATGATGTCTCTTCGCTGACATATTTGCACCTAATTTACCCCATTAGCAAACAAAAAGAAAATTTAAATGAAAACCTCAAACCCACTTGTGAACGAAATGCTTGGTTCATATTCACTTACATACATTCATGTGCACATACATGAGCAAGATGTGTCTCATACTGGAAGCATTGTGCTTTATAGTTTGCAAAAAACTTTCTTGCCCATCATAACAACTGTGACATAGGTGGGATGCTAGTGGAGAAGGCAGCTACAATTGCCTCCATTTTTTTTTCCAGGTAAACCTAAGGCTCAGATAAGTAATGGTGATTTTTCCTAGGGTCTCTGAGCTGAGTCAGGATTTTAACTTGGATCATCAAGCCCTTACTCCAATTACCTTAAACCTACAATTCACTTTGTCTCTGTCTCTAATTTTTACTTTCTCTACAACCTCTGGAATTTTCTTCCTATAGAACTAAATAGACAGATTTGAAGGAATCCAGGCTTCCAGTATCTGAGAGAACCCATACTACAAAATGATGTGAATCAGAAAAGATTTGCATTTCACTTCTTGGGCCTAACTCCATGCCAAGGTCATGGAATTCCCCCTTTACTCCAAGTCTAGGCTAGCTGTGCCTCTTGTGGACCACAAATTCCATTTTCGTCCTCCAGCATAAAAATTGAAGTAATTCTGCTGGATGCTGAAGAGCTTAAGGAAAGAATCTCTTAGCCACCAGATATCAATACACCCAACCCAACTCTGGTATACTGATGTATTCAGTCCCTGAACGTTCTTGAACCCATATGCTGAATTTTTTATGTATAGAGAAGCATGACTCTTCCCCACTGAGGACAGAGAAAATAGTCAGGTACAAGAACAGAAACACTTCCGAAACAGTTAACGTCCATCCTGAGGGCAGAGAGCACTGTGGTGCTCGTGTAACAGTGTTTCTGAGAGCAGCAACCTAGTGAATGGATTTCTGAGTTTTAGGCTCAGCCAAGAGATAGTATCTAAATCCTTCTTCAGTTTTAAATGCCACACACAGAAAATTGCTAATAAAGATATGGGAGCCACGCCCCCCTCCTTCTTCACCACCTGCTCCTGAGGCAGTAGCTCATTTGTGGGAGTTACCCCTGCCAGCAGGACTGTCTGTATGGACCCCTCTATGGCAGAAGGCAGAGAATGGGCATCCCTTGGGCATTTTTCACACTGTGTTTTTCAAGCTGGCACTCCTAGGGGATGATGAAAAATTGATTAGTGTTTCTAAGCACAGCTGGAAATGATTGATGCCAAAGAGCTACGGTGTGGCACCTTCTACTGACACCTTGTTGTGAGGAATCTCCTGGCCTGCTTAGCATGACAGCCCCAAATGCCAAACTCCAATGCTAGGGCAGCCCAAGGCAATAGCTCAAAAGCTTCCATGAGGCTCCTTTGTCAGATTTACCCCTTGATGACTTCCTTCTTAATAAGGAAAAGCTGGACAGCATTGCTGTGCTGCTCTGTACTTTCAAAGGCAAAGGGAGCCAGCCACCATGATCCCCTTAGAAGCTACATGCTTGCCTATCATATAGGAGAAGCATATTGAAATCAGGTAAATAATTCATAGCTAATGCATAAAATAAATTTACATTTGTATAAAGCTGTTCACGTCACCAAGCACTTTTACATTCATCGTGCAATAACTAAAGCAAGTTTCATTATCCTCACTTGATAACTGAAGACGCTGAAGTTCGTGGGAGGTTAAAAAACTTGCCCCAAGGACTTCCCTGGTGGTCGAGTGGTTAAGACTCCGCGCTTCCACTGCAGGGGTCACGGGTTCGATCCCTGATCGGAGAACTAAGATCCCACATACCTCATGGCCAAAAAACACAAAAAAAACCCACACAAGAAACAAACAAAAATTTGCCCCAGATCACACGACCAGCTGATGGCAAGGCCAGCGCTAGAATCCCAGTCTTCTGATTCCTGAATAGAGGCGATTGCCTGTACATGGCATGTGCAAATACTTCTTAACAATATTCAGCTTACATTTTTATTATCCTGCTAAAGGAATTTTTCTCATCTCTGTTCTCGCTCACCAATTGTATTGCCTCCAGACTCCCACGCATGAAGCATACAGCAAAATAAAAGGGCGCCTTCCTGGAGAGGGGAGGTGGGTTGGGATCAGATGCTGCCACATCGTCTGCTGGCTACCTTGGGGGAACCCTGCTGGGCCTCCTCTCCCCTTTCACACTGGCAGCTCCTCAACATACCAAATGAATAGGCTTGGCCTTTTCTGAGCTTTGTCCTTCTGGCCCCCAGAGTGTGCTGGATGCTTTAAATGGATTGCATGGGAGTGAATGACTCACATGGGGGATGGTAATGAAATTTTGGAAATGAATACCTACAGAAAAGCGGAAAAACTGCAGGCCCTGCAGCACTCAAGGATGCTGAGAGCCTATCTGCTGATGCAAGAGAATTACAACAACTCTTAATTTGGACTTATTAAATAAAGGGGATAGGAAATTATACAAAATATATGGTACAGTAATTTGTTTTTTAAGGAGACTCTCTTCTCTCTCCTCTTCTTTCCCTGTCTTCCTCTCTCTGACTAGCTACACACACACACACACACACACACACACACACACAAACACACGCATGCACAAATAGACGTACAGGCTCAGTAATTCTATTACCAATACAAGATGAGCTCTTCTCCTCTTTACTGTAGCCCAAGGGGGTTTTAGCATAATGACTAAGGTAACAATTTTTGAATAAGAGTTCTTCAGATTTGAAGAGTGTCTTGTTTCCAGACTCAAAGCTTTGGCAAACATTATGCCATTCTGAAATCCTCTCGGCAGCTCCGTGGGAGTGAACGGCACACACAGTCTCCCCATGCTGCAGTGAGAGGAACTGTGGGGAGAGAGACTGGAGGCAGACTTGTGTCATGGAAAAGTACTAGCCTGGGAGCTGAGAGGGCTGGGGGCTGGCTCCAGCTCTGCCACTAACCAGATGTGCAAACTTAGGCGAGTCCTCTGACCTCCCTGGGACTCTGTGCACCATCTGGCCACTGAAGAGCTTGCCAAGACAATCACCCAGCTTTCTTCCAGCTCTAACAAGTGTAACGAGACATTCGAACCGTACAGTACAAGTTACAAAGCTTCTTCATGTTTATTAACACAATCTTTACTACAACTCATCTCATACGTTAAGGAAACTGAGACCCAGAAACAATAAGGGATTTGCTTGCGGGTCATAGAGCTAAGAGACAGAAGAGCCAGATTAGGGAACCAGGTTTCTGACCCCAAAGCCATGTTCACATCACAACCCCAGGCTGCCTCTGAAGGAAAGACCCTCTGTGCTTTCACTTCCTAGGGTAGAAAAGTGAGATTTTTCAAGAAGAGTTAAAACCAAAACAAAAGTGAGTTTTCAAGTTTACCAATCCAAAAACAGTGACTTTCCAAAGGCCAGACCTTGAGCTACCTCTGGAGAAGGGTAAGATTTGGCCTCACTGGAAGCTAGAGTCCCCTGGAGAAGACCTCTGTGAAATGTGCACGGTCCACGCCCATATCCCCATGCATTCAGCCTTATGTAACGGGGGTGTCCCTGGCGACATTCTCTTTATGAAAATGTATTTGATAAGGCAAGTTATATTTTGAACAAATGAAGCTCATCTGCACTTTAAGGTGGCTGGTCATCTCAGAAAGTTCCTGCATAGTTTGAAAAGAAAGAGAATATTTTCTAATCCAATAGCTCTCTACTGTTCACATTCCTAGCTAAGTACCAGAGCAACTAGACAAAGCGGGGAGACTTTGACCAAGAGGAACAAATGGGATCAGCGCCCAGCAGTCATGCTGCTCACCACCCTTCAGAACGGAAGCACTCAGTCCAGCAGCTGCTGGCAGTGTTGATTGTTGGGTATTGCTAGCTCACAGCTGAGCCCTCATACCAGTGACTGCCTAAGCTGAAGACAGCTGCCTAACCCAAGGCCACACCCCAATTCCCTGGGGCTGCCTGGGAAATAGCATTTCTCATCAGTACACAACAGTATAAAAACCTGGCCCTTTGCCTCAACCGCAGATAACTCTGCAAGGCCAGACCAGCTCCAGAGCCTCACCATGGGGTTGGCTGCAGCGTCTGTTGTGGCTGCATCACAGGCCAGCTTATCCCTCTGCTGATCCTGCTTCCCTTACTCCCCCATAAATATACTGCACCCCAATCTCCATCTGAGAGTCTGCTTCACAGAAGCCTGACCTGTCATACATCTTCCTTTCTCTTAATCCTGAGGCAGCAGAAGCTAAAATCGCCACTTCTTTTTCTTTAATTGTTAAGAGCAACCGTCCTGGTCAGGACTCCAGTGGTAGAATCCAACATTGAGGAAGATGGAACATGGCTGTTTGTGAATACTGATCTACATGTACATATGATTTTGGAGATTGGGAACAGACTTTTGAGACGAAGTCATACAAAGAATAGGTGATTTGGCAGAAGAAATAGCATATAGAGGAACTGATGTTGCATAATAAATTAAGAGGAAATTCTACCGCGTGCACAAGCACTTCAACCAGGAAAAAATTAAGCTCTGTCTGACTCCCTCCTGAGGGATCATGTTCTCAAGCCAGGCAGTACCTGCTGCAATCTGATCAAGCATACCTTCCATCCCTTTTGAGCAAGACAGCGATGACTTTACTGATAGTGTATTTTCTGCATGAATTCTCTACCCTAAATTTCAGGGCTTTTGTGTTCATGGTTCAATCAGCTTACTATGCCATGAATTCCACACACCCCCCATCCCCACATAGAGAAAGTACATTATTCAGTTACAAAATCTGAATAAGTCTGCATAAAGCTAGCTATATCCTAAATCATAGTCAAATCTTCATAAGCAAGTCCCATAGTCAATAGCATTTCTCAGGATCTAATGTTCATGGACAACCAAATCATCCCCACTGTGGGCAACGCAACTAAACTCAAAGACAGTCATTGTGCACAGCAAGTTACCATTGGATGATGTTGTCTGACCTTCTGAGTTTCCATATTTTTAACTGTAAGTTGGCAAGTGTGAAAAAAAAACTGGAAAAAAAAAAAGCCATGCTAGCTTCTAACAATCAGGTCAATTCTAATTTGATTGTAAAAATATTAGGTACAAATTATGACACATAATCTGGAGACAGCTCTGGGATGGAAGTCTGATTTTGCCCTCAAATTTCAGGGTTATGCATATTTTTCCAGGTAGCCTGAGGAATTCAACTGAATGGAATTTTCAGAGCAAACCCAATAAGTGCTTGTCCAAGAAACATCGACATCCACAGTCCCTCCAGTTTTTCTACATAGAGACATGTGGATGTCCCCTGAAAATATACACAGTGATACCATTAAAGGGGCAGGGATGGGAAAGGAGTATAATGAATGATTTCCGTAAATCAGACTCACTACCAACATTGTCTTCTCTCTAAGTGTGAATTTATGATTTCTGGTTAGCCTAATGCAATATATATTTACAGAGTGACTGCCTGTTGAATAATAGTTTTAATGGTTAGTTTTGAATGACTGGACTCTCCCAGAGAGTGCTGAACACAGAACAAGTTTGCATGTCAATGAAAATGCAGGACAAGAGGGCACAGAAGGACTAGTTAGGAGAAGCGCTTAGAATTAGCATCACTCAGGATGCCGGCAGGAAACAGAAGTGCGCTACATGAGGATGATCCAAGGAAGGACTATTTATGGGAGCAGACAGGACACAGGAAACCATAAGGGGTAGTGCGGAACCCCTGGGCAAGGAATAGTGGAGCTGCTACCACTCCTAGAGCTGAAGGAGAGAGGGGAAGGAGCAATTACTGGAACCCAAAATGAGAAGTGCTGAGGAGAAGCATAATGTAAGAGAAGTGACTTTTAGTCCAGAGAAACAGCCAGCCTGAGGTGACCCCATAGGGAGAAGACAGGGAGTAATACCCCAATCTCCATCTCCTTCCTCTCCCTAATCTACTCTCTCCCTCTCTCATTGGAAATGAGACCAAATGAAGCCCCCTTATGTGGTCCAAGGAGGTCAGCCTACTGGCTAGAGAGCAGGTAGAATAAGAAATCCTGAAGGGGCAAAGGAGGATACACCCCATTCCAAAAAATGGAAGATACCCACGATACAATGCATCAAGACTTGAGCGTGAGCATCTTTTTTTTTTCCCCTTTCATTCTAACCTCTGTTAAAAATTTTAAAAGCATGGGATAAAATAAATTGAGAAAATCTTCGTGGAAGTAAGTCTTAAGCTACATTTTAAGAAAGAAGGGGGCATGGCTAGAGGATATTCAAGAAAATCATAGGAAGAGATTATTGATGGAAGAGATTATTGGTGTTGCTATCATCTTCATCTGCCCTATCAAATACAGCACAAATACATCACCTGCTATATCAAACAGAGTAAAAACTATGTGCTATCATCTTCCACGTGGGTTTTGCTGTATTTGAAAGCAAGCACCCCAATGACAGTGAGGCCAAAAAGAAGAGATGAGGTAGATCCACATTTCAGGGAGTTGCTTTTCCTGAGCTCTAATAATGCTGTGTCCAGAACCATGGCTATCTGAAAGCAATCTGTTGATCTTCTAGAGAACAGAGGATGGGAAAATGCTGCTTCACCACTTGTAGGACCAACCATTTTCCTAAAGTCCTGGCTCTAGAATCACATGGATCTAGCTGGGTCTGCATCCTGGCCCTGCCACCTAATAGCTGGGTGATCTTGGGTCAAATTCTATAATCTCGCTAAGCCTTAATGTCCTTATTTGATCATTGGCGATACGCTATCTCCTCCTAGTGTTGTAGTGAGAATGAAAGAAAATAACGTATCTGTATTAGGAAAAGTTCTTTCACTGCAAATATGATTCTGATTTACATCTGATTCTGGCTAGGAAGGAAGGAGGGAAGAAGAAAAAGAAAGAGAAAAAGAAGTAAAGTATTGAAATAGTGGGGTACCTCGGTGTTCAAGGAAGAAGGGAAGACAGAGTGGGTTAAAACACTCATATCACATACGGACCTCCCCATAGTTCTTATGGTTTCGAGCTTGGTAAATCTCTGACAGAGGAAGAACTAGTACCATTCCGGGATCCCAGCAGCAGCAGTGGTGCCCATTCTTTCTGGAACATGTGGATATGCGGCTCAGTTTCAACGGTTACAGTCCCTGGCCTCTTCATTGCCCATGTAAATTCCAGGGAGAGAGAATTTCATTGGGTCAGCTTGGATCAAGTCAATCAGCTGGGTAAACCAACCATGGGACGAGGAGAGGCCCCAACAGTCATGCAGGGCACATGACACTGCAAGTCCACCTTTGTGTATCTAGAGGGAGGTCCTGGGGAAGGAGGAATCTGGATGAACCGTGCAGTGTCCTCTATATATAGAAAAGCCATAGTATATGGGGTCCATCACATAGAAGTCCTCATGAGGTATTAGCTATTTTTATTTCAATGATTATGATAGAGGTAGCATTTAGAAATTTAAATTTCTCTTCCCTGTAGATCTGTGGCACACCATTAGCTGTTACTGTTAATATCTATAATTTTAAAATTTTGGATGTATCCTATATCTCTTATTAGATTATAAATCCACGGAGAGAAGAGACCATTATATTTCCCACTTTCTCTCTATATCCTTATTATTTAATGCTTTAAAAACAGTAGATGCCCAAATAAATGTGACCTACTCCCTAAAGCTCACTAACCTATATTGATATTAGAACTACTGTAAGCAAAATATGCCCCCATTTGCCTTTCTTTAAAACCTAAGACATAAAAGCAATGTCCACTCAATGAACTGGAAGTTTAGAGTACAATACTTAAAGAAAACTCAAAGAAAAAATCAACTTATAATATTCAACTCTGCCCAACATTTTCAGTTATTGAAAGTGGCTTGCAATAAATATATGTCTGCTGCCAATTCTGATCCAGTGGCAGGAACTGCCTGGCATTGTGCTGAAAAGGTATATGAGAAAGAGCCTGAGACAGAGAAAATGCCATAATCAACTATTAATGTCTGGCATGGACGCAGGATTGTGCAGTGGTGGCATGTATGTTAAGTATTTGGCATTCCTGGACCATATTCAGAAATCGAAGTAAATATGAAAATTCAGAATTTACATAGAGAAAACTAAGACCAATTTGAAGCAGGAATGAGATACAGTACTGTAAGTTTGTCCTCAATTTTTAGATAACTTGAGGTTTAAGGTAGATTATGTCAAGGCAAGATTTATTTACATAAATATTATCTTACTATTAGACATTATCATCATCATTGTGATTATTTAAATGATCCTAGAACAAGAGATGATTATCAAGAGTACAGTTAAGTAATTTGTTACTTACCCTTTAAAGTCCTGACTTCCAAATCTAGCATGTAAGTGGTGATTGTGTATAGTTACATTGTATATAATTTAGGCTTGGGTTCAACTATACAAACAGAAAACTCAACTCAAGAAAATTTGAATGAGATAGAGACTTACTGAATTTTTCTCGCCCATAGACGTCCCAAGCCAGGCAATCCAAGGCTGATATGGAGCCTCCATAGTCATCAGTAACCTGGTTGTCTTCTATCTTTGTGTTCTACCTTCCTTAGCAAAAGCTCCCATTCTCAAAGCTGCCTCATTGGCCAAGATAGCTGCTGGATCTCCAACCATCATATCTGTGTTCTAACTGGGAAGAAAAAGGAAGAAGAAAATTGCAAATGGAAGTGTTTTCCAACAGAGCCAGCCCCGTTTTAAGCAGATTTCCCAGAAGCCTAACTCAATGACTTTCAATTACATTGCAGTGACCATCTCAAGCAGTAAGGGAATATGGGAACTTCCATCTTTTCAGCAGAACAAATTCCCATCTGGGAGATGGGGAGAATGGATATTTTGGTAGGCAACTAATGATCTCTGACACAATTTGCTTATTAGAAACACGCTGTCCTAAGTACCTAGTGATTCCACTAGACCATACACTCCATAGGAGCAGGGACTTGGTCTATTTAGTTCACTATAGACCCCCATCCCACTCTACCCCACCCCCCAGTGCCCAGAACATTGCATGAAATATCGAGTTATTAATTGGCCCACAGTTAATCAATGAATAAGAGGCCGAGTCAGAATTAGAACCCTTACCTGCCCCCAAAGCCCAAACTCCCCCCAAAACGTCCATGTTTTGAGGCCTGTACAAAGAGGTAAATGGTAGAGCTTTGAGAGAAGCTAGAGAGGTAGATTAAAGGCTAAGTAGTGACAGTCCTGAATGCCTTTTCACTAGAGCTTTTAAACACAGATCCCACAGGGGACCAGGGACCATGTAAAGAGAGCAAGAAATGTAAGAGACTCAGTAGAATAGTGCACAAATCCAGGTTAATGCTGCTTGGCCTGAACGAAGACTTTGTCGGTAGAAACAGAGGACTGGGATGTATTTGAGAGACAGCTTTCAGGAGCCACAGGACAATGGCTGTAGGGAAAGGAGGTAGAAGGGATCATAGGCTTCTAATTTATGAGGCAGTGTGGATTAAAATTACATCCAGAGTAACTGATAGGAGATGCTGTCGATTTCTAAATGCAGATGCTAAGAGTATTTTTGCACAGAAAAACCACGAAACGATAGCCAAGGAGCCCAGTAAAATAAGCTAATTCAGCCAACGGACTGGAGGAATGAGATTGTTTTTAACCTCTTGTAGTTACCATGTGCATAATCCTCAGTTGGTTTGGAAAGGTTTTCATTTTTTGTTTTCTGTTGTTGTTGTTTTCTAACAGGTGAGCTACTAGAAAAGAAGAATTCGTGTGAACAAACCACGGAGGACAAGCTCACTGTTCTCTGAATTCCCACTAAAGGGGGAGCCAGCCAGCATTAGCAGCAGCTCTGTAACTATTACAGGCTGAGGGATCGCCCTAGAACATGTCTTCTTTGAAAATGAAAGTCAATATAACACTTCTAAACGTGGCTTTTTAAAACCTGAGAGCTTAAAAGTTTCTACTTCTCCCTTCCGGTCATGATTATCAGGTTTTTTCCCTGGAGCGCAACAAAGCTGCAGAGAAGCACTGCACAGTCAGCCCTCTGCATCCATGGGCTCCACATCTGCGGATATGCAGGGCTGACCCTCCGACACCATTTTATATAAGGGACTTGAGCGTCGGCGAACGTTGTTATCCATGGGGGATCCTGGAACCAGTACCCCACAGACACCAAGAGACAACTGTACTTAGGATAGAACATGCTGGTTGTCTACTTAATCCAGAAGTCGTGCAAAGTTAAAGATGGGCAAAGCATTTGGAAATATTATAGGTCTGAATTGTTCCACTTAAATCTGATGTCCTTGTGGCCAAAGCACTGCCTCCCAGCTCTCTGGAATTATCTGATCAATTTGACATTCACTAGATTTCATTTTGCTAACAATGTTTTGGCCAGCATTTTCTTTCCAATTATTGCTTTATAGACGTTTTGCAAGGTTCTTGAAATAGGAACAAATTTGATTTATGTAGTGGAACGTAACATCAGCAGTTGATTTAATTATGGGGCAGAAATGCATATGGAAATGTTTAAAAGAAATTTCCATTGTCAATTAGCTTTTGAAAACAAAGAAAATTCAAATTTTTAAATATAAAAAGATTCACAGTAAACTATGAAAGGTATTTTAGGACCAACAATATGTAATTTATTTCTTTGTTTACTGGTACTCCCTCCCACACCCCCTAATAAAACATTGTTATTAAAATATGTCAAAAATATTTTATTGTCTATTTATTTCCCAAATTGAATTATAACCTGATGGATTAGTTTCATTAAAAAGTTACAAAGAATCGAGAAAAAATCCAATAATATTGGAAAAAAATATACAGACCCAAATAAAATAATAAAAAAGTGAAAAAGGAAGCAAAATACCCAGAATACCATAATTTACTTTCCTCTTAATGTCCCTAATTTGAGTGATTCATAACCAATTGCTAGAATAGTGTTTGTATCTTCAATTAACTCATTACAAACTAACTTTTGGTTTCTTTTAGTTTCCTTAGAATTGATGGGTCAAATGTTCAAACATAGCAATTCCTGGTTTCTGTCTTTGCAGTTTAAGATACCAATACTTAGCATTGTTTTCTCTAAAGAAGTCTTAAAGACTTGATAATATAATTGTCTGTACTTTAATTAATTTCCTAATGAGGAAAGTATTATTCTAAATATATTGAGGTTTCTAGGTACTTTTTTGTTTAAGCAGTTCCAATTATGCCCATTCCCAACCCAACCTCCAGGGCATGAGAATTCTGGCAGAAATGGTTTTAGATGCCATTATTAATATTTGTCAGGTCATGCAATCCATGCATTTTAGAGTTTGAAGGAAACTGATAGGTTTGAAGATCTATTTGGTATTCTGAGATCTCTAGTCTGATTCTCTTTGATGTTTCTCTGGGTGTCACGGAATACTTAATCCTATTCATTGCCTGGACCATATCATCTCATAAACTTTCCAAATGAATAATCTCTGATCTACCCAATGTGACATTTTACTTCACCTTTTGAAAGGTGGATTTATGAGAGAGAAATATACACTGTTTTAGAAAATTTGGTCCAAATTTCCCACCACACTTTTAAGCACTTCAAGGTTATGGTCCAAATATGACCAAACGCCTTTTTTTCCCCATGAAACCCTAGAAGCATCCAAAACTCCATTGCTACACTAACGAACTACCTTTAGCATTCACCCAGGAAACCAAATCTAGATCATCATAATTTCCTAGGCTGACAGAAAATGACATTTAAGTCAATATTACTCTAAAGAATTTCTGCTCTCTTACTGCTTATGAACATATTTTCGAAACATAGGAGTAAGTTATAACCTACTGTGAGCTCCCGCTGAAGGCATAGATATAATTTTCAGCAAACCTCTCACTTAGACTGAAAGCCAGATTTGTCACAATAGTGCTATTCTAATTCAAACCACAAATCCTTCTCTAAAATAAAATCTTATATCTTATATCTGCAGGAGAAGAAAGTGCATTCTGTACAGGTTTAAAACCCATTGATTTCTGAGCATCTGCCAGCTCTATTCGCTTTCAAACACCTACCAAAACCCCAGCCCCTCCACAAATGCTCCCATATCTTGGCAGCAGTGAGGTCCAAGTCCATGGCCACCAATCCAGAGAGGCCAACACCACACTGCACATAATAACCCACTGAAAGGAAAAACTATTGTTTTGCATGCTTAATTATTTATCTTATTTTTGTTCCGTGAGAACTTACCTTGACTCTGTAGCACACAGCATATAAAGATACTGTTTTTATTTTACTTTCTTTAGACTGGGTTCTGTGTTCCTCACTAATGACAGCAGTTCGAATTCTTAAAGGACCCAAAGCATTACTTTATGAGGTTTCTCACATAGAAGGGTATTTTAAAAGACTGAATTTTAATCTCCTCATTCTTTAACTTGGGAAAATCAAAGCAAATTGATAAATGTCCACAAATAAGCACCGCTGATTAGCTTACAACTCCTTGGCCCTCTACAATTCTCTAGATGAATCAAACATAACTGACAGGGAAGGATCAGGGCCCTTAATGAGAGTGGACTGTTGCTTATAGATTATTTCAATAATCTGTGATCAAGAAATAAAAGAATATGACATACATGCTCCACTGGAAGGATATATTTACTTATTTAATTTGGCAAGGAATCTTGATGACTGTGTCTCTAGTACCTGGCAAAGAGCTCAGGTTCTCGAGTCTAACTGTCTGAACTCAGATCTTAGCTCCACCCCTTCCATGAGGGATATTTATCTTCTCTGACCTGGGTTTTCTGATTGGTGAAATTGGTACCATCATAATAACATAACTTGTGGGGGCTATAGTTAGGATAAATGAGAGAAGATGACAGTTTGGGCAGGGGAGGTGGAAGAAGGGGGTGGGCAGAGACCTCTCTCCAGTTGCTTCCTTTGTTCACGCTCTGGCTCCTGAGTATCTCTCGTTCGTGTTGTTTTCCTGCTGCTCTCTTAATTCAGGGACTAACTGCAAACATCACGGAGCAGAGAATTGCTCGGTAGTATGAACATTGACTCCATGTACAGTCAGAGGGCCATGCGGTGAACTCATGTGATTTGGCAAGTCCCATTTATTTCATCCGAAGCTTGAAATTTTTTTGTAAAATATAGGGTTCCACATGGGCCTGGGCTCTCACTGGATGAGGCCTTCCAAGCCTCCATGTTTGAGTCTCACCTAGTTTTATATTTCTAGCTCAAGGTTGTTGACAATCATATTCACGCCCACAACTTTACAGAAAACTTAGAATTCTGGCTACCATTACTAGGGGCCTACTATGTGCCAGACACTCCATTTGTCACTTACCTTACATTATACGACAGTATGGGCATCTGTTTCACTTCTTTTTAACTTAGTGGGGAACTGAGACTTGGGAACTTAAGTAACTTGCCCAAGACAACACAGCTAGGAATGGGCCAAGCTGAGTCTGAGTACAAAGAGCCTACTATTCTCACGATGCCAGAGAAGGCGGGTAGATTCCAATTCACGTGCCCAGTGTGATGCACTGGTGGTGGGTGAGTGCTGTGTTAAGAAGCATTTTGGGGCTGGGCCTAGGCTCAGGGAAGAGAGTGCTGTTGACAACGGATAACTGAGCCAGCACCTCTGGTGGGGAAAAAGACAGAGGGTGGTAGGTGCCATGCTGCCTCCTGAATATCAGGCAACACAACTGCCTGGTTTCTACACACCAGAGGAAAGGCGTTAATTTGCCTCCTTGGAACACCTTCCAGTGCTTTTCTGTCCCTTTTCATCAAAGGAAAACATCTCCTTTTTGAAGCTTTTAAGCCCCACAAAATAGTCTTTCCAGCAACTCCCTTTGTTTAGTGCAGATTTTTCATCTCCTGGGCTGCAGGGAGACCAGGAGCAGCTTGATTTCACAATCTCTTCTCAACCACCGTACCTTCCCTCCCCCCTGAGCATTTTGCTGTCTAATTTCTGACGAGCCTACTTCTGATTGCTTAATCTCTCTGCAATGTAGTTTCCTTACGTATCTTTTTAAAAAGTGTGTGTGTGTGTGCATGTGTGTGGTGGTGCGGGGGGGGGGGGATGGGTACAGGACGTGCACAGTGATTCTCAGCCCTACTTGCACGTTAGAGTTACCTGAGCAGTTTTATAAACATGCCCATGCCTGGACCCCAGTCCAGATCGGTTGCGTCATCTCTGGAGCTGGGGCCCAGAGATCAGTTTATTAAAAGCTGCCAATTGATTCTAATATGCATCCATCCAGGGTAGAGAATCACTCAACTACTACTAAATACTAATATGCATGGTATCAAATAATATCATTTGTTAAATAAACTGGCTAGGTTTAGGTTCACTTTTATGCCTCTTGTAGAAGCTAACTAGCCCCTTTAAACACTTACCTGCAAATTTTTGAAAACACACATTTCAGACAACTTTTAAATATCTTGCCTTTCTTATGGAACTGTTATATAACTATATTGTTGGATTTATTAGTCTTCCTCCTTTGCAATGTGTAGTGCTCTAATTTGATTTATAACTTACTGTGTTTGCTAAATCAAGTGTTTCTCAAAGTGCAGTCTGTGGACCATCTATATCAGAACCACCTGATGTGATTCTTTAAGAAAAATGATGAGACCCAGAGCTACAGGCTCTGCTCTGGAGGTGATGCCTGGGAGTCAGTGTTTTTAAGAAGCACCTGCAGCAATTGGTTAGCATGCTAAAGTGTAAGAGAAGGACTCCCTTCACCTTAGACTGATGTGTATGACAGGTACCATAGCACCACAGTACTAGACACACATGGGAGTTTAATAAACACTGTCTGATAATTATTGTGAAGCATACAAAATACTGACTGTAGCATTTACACATAGGCCTTATGCTGCCATTTTTTTTTAAAAAAAGTGTACTCTTCCACTTATACTTAAGTCTCTGCTAAGCAAACTACTCTTTAGTTGAGGATAGCTGCTAGGTTTGTGTTTTTATTTGGTTTTGAATATTCCCCTCCTTTCTTTTTTTTAATTTTTATTTATTTGTTTATTTGGCTGCATTGGGTCCCAGATGCAGGTGCAGTCTTCCCTCTAGTTGCGGCATGCAGGTGTGTGGGGTCCAGAGCACGCGGGCTCAGCAGCTGTGGCACACAGGCTCACTAGTTGCGGCAGGTGGGCTTAGTTGCCCCAAGGCATGTGGGATCTTAGTTCCCTGACCAGAGATCGAACCTGTGTCCCCTGCATTGGAAGGTGGATTCTTAACCACTGGAGCACCAGGGAAGTCCCTCTTCTCCTCCTTTTTAATCATCTCTGCTGAATTCATATAGACCTTGAAATCAGGAACAACAGTTGTTCTTTGTTGAGCTTCTTTGTAAACAGGTTTAACCTCAAGGACTTCTTCCCTGCTGCAGAAACCAATTACCTAGGTATTGGGTGGGAAAATCATGAGGCCCCAGAAACCAGGTTTGAAAACAGAAGTCTCAATCTGATGCGCAACTCTCCACTGATGTACTCAGAGCCTAGCCCTGGTCCCTGGATTCCTTGGTGCTTATTTTTTCTTCGAAAAATCATCTAGTACCTGGTTCATAAAGCCCAGTCATCATTAATGAGTCAATGGATATAAAATCTTTTTAATATCTGATGTAAAAGCCCCATTTCATGTACAAAACAACCCTCTTATTGCATTAGTACTTGAGTGATTTGTTTTGGTAAATCTAGAATTCAATTATGATGTTTTCTAACAGATAGATTTCACTTTAGAGGCTTTTAAGAAATGGAAATGCATGTGTAGCTGAACTAAGTGGTGAGCAGACATAGTTTTCATAAAGCATGTTTCCTTCAAGGAGGAAAGTTTTCCTCCTTGAGTTTTATGGTCATTCTAAATTAGGTAGGGTTTGTAATGATGTCAAAGGCTGGCTTTCTCTAGAAGATGACTAGCCACCCCTAGCTGACTCCATAAAGTTGTATTTTTCTGTTCCTAGTGATTCCCGGGATGATTCTGAGTCACTTTTGTAGCCTTGAACAAAACATAATTTTCTGAATTACCATTTTTACTTTATATTATGTAAAGCAAAGAGACTATATCTTTAACATTATGGTCTACATGTACATCCAAACACACTACCATTAGACGCCAGATTCACCTACTCAGAGCCCCCTTGGTTTCAGTTCATGTGCACTTGAGACAAATAGAATCTGGTTTAGGACAAAATGAGCTCATTCCCCTGGACAGAGGAAAAACTCAGCATGCCAGTTTTGACTCTAATTTCACTCGTGTACTGTTATGATTCTTCAGCACAACCATGAAATCTTGATTGATCTACTTTAGAATTCAAATGTAACTCTGGAATGCTAATTTCATAGTCATCCTTCCTAGAAAAAGCTGGTGAGACCATCCGTCATCTGTAATGCAAACAATAGCAAACATTTTGTGGCACTCTGTACCAGGCATTTTGTAAGTGCTTCATGTGCATTATTTCATTCCAGTCCCTACAGCAAGTCCTAGAGTCAGTACTCTTTGTGATCCCATTTTATAGAAGAAACTGAAGCACACAGGTGTGCCACACGTAGCCACAGTCAGAGGTGCAGTTTAAAAAGGTCTGTCTGATGCCACAGCCTGTGCTCTTACTACAAGATGGGTTACCATTGTTTCTGTGGTAAAATAATAGCACTGTAACAACTAATATTAATTGATTGCTAGCTATGTGCCAGATGAGTTAGATGCACTTTACATGTAATTGTTCATTTTTTCAGGTAACTATTATTATCACCAGGGCTTCCCTGGTGGTGCAGTGGTTGAGAGTCCGCTTGCCGATACAGGGGACACGGACGGGTTCGTGCCCCGGTCCGGGAAGATCCCACATGCCGCGGAGCGGCTGGGCCCGTGAGCCATGGCCACTGAGCCTGCGCGTCCGGAGCCTGTGCTCCGCCGCAGGAGAGGCCACAACAGTGAGAGGCCCGTGTATCACAAACAAAAAAAAAACCAAAAAAACCAAAAAAACTATTATTATCACAATTTTGCAGATGAGGAAACTGAAGCTGAGAGAGGTTAAGTAAATTGACCAAAGTCTCAAAATCAGGAGGTGGCAGAACTAGGTTCATAGGGTGGGCCTGCGTTGACCGGTCAGTGTCCATTTGCACCAAAGCTGCAGTGCAGGGACCTGAGGAATGGGCAAAGGGTCAAATGTAAGGGTGGATGCAACAAAGAATTGTGGGAACAATGGACAGACTCAAAGTGGTTGGGCAGAGAGGAACCACGGGATCCAAGGCAAAAGAACTTCAACTGAGCAGCATTAACAGAAGAGGCAGTTTGGGAAGACAGCCATAGGTGCGACCCTGAGGCCTGGGAGAGTGGCAGCAGAATCCACACATGATTTGGAGGAAGGTGGTCAGAAAGCCAGTGGAATGAGGGGGAGGGATGAAATCCTGCCAGTGACCTCAGCAGAGTCCTGATAAACTGAGTTAACTCATCCTTAACTAAATAAAAATCACGATGACCATGGACTTTATTTGTAATGTCTTCCCTATAGAGATCAACAAAGAAGTCTCTCGTCCTCCCTCACAGAGCTTGCTAACATTCCCCTTTCCCATTTACCCAATTTACTTTGACTAGAACAGCCATCCACTGAATTCATTAAACGTTTTTGTTGTGAAAGTGTCTTGACTCTGGATAGTGTCTTCAATAAAACATGTCTCACTTTGTTCTCTCTCAGTCAGTCTCCCTGGACACCCCACATAATCATCCTTTTGTAAACAATGCAGGCTTTGAAGCCACTAGGAGCTCTGCAAGGCTGAGAGAGATGAGAATGAGCTACAGGCTCCCTGGTGGAAACCAGAGACTGGAAATCTTTCGTAACCTTCACTGTTTTTCCTGATTATGAAAGTGGTGAGTGTTCATTATAGAAAATACATGAAAGCACCAAGAAAAAACTATTATCCAATGGAGATAAGCAAACATAACATCTGGTTTAGAGTATTTTGGTTTTAGAGATTATATATATATGTAAAATGTTTTTAGTTTTTAAGCATTAAATTATGTGGAAATTTTATTTCCTTTTTTTTCTTTCACTTGATGCAGATCAAAAGTATCTCCCCATGTCAAATCAATATTCAGCGTACGGATTTTTAGTGACAACATATTAGCCCATCCTATTGAATTTCTGGTACTTTATAGTTCAGGATTCCTTTTTTGCCTTTTCATATTAGGCTGTTATGTTTGCTCTGTGGTTATATATTCAAATCCTGCCTTATTTGTTTCCTCTTCATGCTTTCTGAAATTTAAGACACTGGTTCTGAAACCCAGAAAACCCTGCTAAATAAGCATTGGAAAATAGAAATTCTGTTCTGTCTTGAGTTCTGCCATCAATTCCCTAAACAGCTGTGGCCAAATCCCTCTTCTCTGTGTGTCATATTCCACATCTGTCATGTTGCACTGTCTAATTTAAACATACTGTACTTTGGTAAATGAGAGGATTCCACCTGGCCAGCCATGGCACTGAGCTACAGAAGAGTTGGCGTTTCCTACAGAGAAACGATCATAATGGCGTGGGCCAGACATTGTGCTAAGCACAGCACACACCTTATTCATTTGATTCTCCCAACATCCCAGTGAGGTAAGAACTATTATTCACATGCGGTAGAAGAAGAAAATGAGGCTCAAGGAGGTTAGGTAACTTGGCAGACACCTAGCAAGTAACAAGTTGGGGTTCAAGCCCAGCTTTCACTCGTAGCCCCTGGCAATGGCTATTGCTTTTAATGGAGTAAAGCACTCCTCTGGAAAGATTCCAAACTCTGTAACCACGTCCTGTGAGGGAGCATAATGACCAATTGCTTTTCAAACACGTCTGCATCTTTTAGAAGCCAGTGGGCGACTGTACATGAGACAGATTTTCTTAAATGTTCAAATGAAGTAGGAAGTACTGAAAACAGATGTGTGATACAGGAAAGAAAAATGGCTCTTCAGACACAACTCTGGAAAATTGAGACAACTCTAGGATCCAATTTAAAAGAGAGTCCCAGATCCTGACATTTCCGAGGGCCCTGGTCTTCATTATCCTTCCTGAGTATTTTAATCACAGAAGTATGTAGCTCTTTAATATCTCCTTCGTCCTGCTCCTCCCTTGCACAAGGAAATGGTATTTTGAGTTTTTGAAACCAGCCCACAGATACAGGTCTATTTTTGTGAATCCAGACACATCCCTCCATATTCCCTCACCATCCCATCCTCCACTGTGTCTGTCCCTCCCTCCCTCCCACCCTCACACGCACAAAGGCCCTCAAGGAGACCTCAGAATAGAGAGGACCTCGCCCACCATGCCTGCCAGCCTCCCTGCCCCATGATGACTCACACATTTCACAGAGCCACCAAGACAGAAGAGAACTGATCACAGAACAAGCCATTGCCACCCTTCAGTCTGAGCTTTCTGCAGCTAAGCCTCCGCCTGCCGGCTCTGGTACTATCTCAGTGCAGCATCCAAGTGACACCCACATTTTTCTGGAAGAGGAAGAAAATGGGGAAGAGACGGAGGACAGCTTTGGCCTGCTAGGACTAAAGCTATGCTGTCCAGTTCAGCAGCCGCTAGTCTCATGTGGCTAGTGAGTACTTGAAATGTGGCTAGTCCAAAGTGAGACGTGCTGCAACTGTAAAATACACACCAGATTTCAAAGATAATATACGAAGAAAAGAACGTAGACTATCTCAGTAATGACTTTTTAATTGACTATGTGTTGAAATGATACGTTGGGTAGATTGGAGTAAATAAAATATATTATTAAAATCAACTTCAGGGAATTCCCTGGCAGTCCAGTGGTTAAGACTTCACCTTTCAATGCAGGGGGTGCAGGTTGGATCCCTGGTGGGGGAGCTAAGATCCCACATGCCTCGCAGCCAAAAAACCAAAACATAAAACAGAAGTAACATCGTAACAGATTCAATAAAGACTTTAAAAACCACATCAAAAACATCTTTAAAAAAAAAATCAAAAAAAATCAAGTTCACCTCTTTTCTTTTTACTTTTGTAATCTGGCTACTAGAAAAATTTTAAATTGCATATATGACTCATATTCCATCTCCACTGTATTTCTATCGGGCTGCACTGGAGTTGTAGCATTTCTGCTGGCTCAGGTAGGTAAGACAGGACTTGAGTTTGCTGCCTCTGCCTTGGCAGCCATGGAACTGATCAGATCTCACCTCAACTCAGCTCCTGTCACAGTGGGTCTGTTCTTAGGTTCATCTGGATGTGTTTGAAAGGAGCCTACCCCAGCATGTGGCAAATCCAGGGCATGGGTCTTTTTCAAATGTCTTAGAAATCCAAACCCTCTCTGCCCTCCGCTGAAGGTGAGCGGTTAGAAGACGAAGGTCACTAGCTCCCCTTTCAGAAACTTCCTTCTTCAGGAAGGACAAATCACTCCCATATGGCCCAACCTATCCCTGGCTCCTTCCGCTGCACTCCCTTTCTCTCTTTTCCTCCCAAGATAGAAGGCCACCTCCCAGGGAAGGATCTGTAGCAGAAAGAGGCCTGCCCTGAAGAGACCTGGAGGAAAAGCCTTTATGTGACAGCTTTGGGTACCCTACACAGGCATCCTTCAGCCAAGTCTCATCATCTTCTGGTCTTCAGGAAGAGCCGAGAGGATGGTAATACCCGGGAAATTATTGCAGAGCAAACTTCCCTCTGGCCATATTCTGCAAACTCCTCAAAGAAGCCTATCTCCAGAGGCATACTGCTTCAGGAGCTTCAGCAGTGGCTTGAGAAATTTAATGGTCATCGAGTACACAGTGCAATAGCCAACATCAGCTTTCTTAGAAATGCAGGTACACGGGCTCTGCTGCAAATTTTCTGAGCTAGTATCTTCAAATGCGTGCCCCAGGAATCGATGTCTAAGAAGATTCCCAGGTGACTTGTATGCACGGTAGAATCTGAGTGATACTGCTAGAATTCACAACTGCTGTTTTTGCCTGATCAGCACCCACTTACTCTTCTTTCAATTACACCCCCTGATGTGCCTTAAGAAACCCCTTCTCCCGGTCTCAGGATGTACAGCAGGGACTAGACTGTTCCTTTAATTCCAAAAAGTACATGAGAATTAGGCCTGGCCAGTTAGAGCCTTGGGAGCACCTGGAATCTGCTGCAGGTCACCCCTGGGGTGGACTGAGGGGATATATTCAGGTAGCCCACTAGCACCTGCTACAGCCTCCCTGTAAGACTCTGGATAGTTCCTTCTGCTAAAGACACATTTGAAAATCACAGGTCTCAGTGATCTCCAAGGTCTCTTCCAGCCCTGCGGCTCCATGGTCCAGTGCCTCACAAGCTTCCTCATGGACACACCTCTGAGGGAGCAGGCATAGGAGGTGCTGCTGTGTCCTTGGAAAGGCAGAGAGGGCATCACTCTCTGAGAGAATGCGGTGTTCTCTTCAAACTACTCTCTGTCTAGTGGGGGAAGATTTCTGATGTGGGTAGATTTACCTCAGCTCTAATCCCTTTAGATGTGACATGGTGAACAGGCAGCTGAGATAACCCCTTCCATGATTGTTCCTCCTGAAGTCCAGTACTCAAAATACAGCTTCAAATAATACCAAAGGGCTAACTGATGCCCAGTTTCTGGGGCTCCCTTTATAAACAATGTGAATCCTGGGGTCTTGCGTGTTATGGCTGACCACCCCCCCAAGCATCTCACCAGTGCTGGGGCATGGCGGGGTTGACGGTGGGTAGGGGGAAGACACTTCACAAAAGACCCGCAGGGACTGGCGATAGGTGAGCAATCCGGAGGGTCTGGGCTGCTTGTGGGAGGTTTTACGTTTCCTGACCTGGCTTCTCTCAGGACAGGTCAGACATGTCCAGGTCCAGAAAAGCCAATCAAGGAGAAAATGGAAGACATATCCACAAAGAGAAAAGATCATTTAGGTTTACAGATTTGAGGTCTCAGAAGAGAACTATTACCTGGGGGACCAGCAGAGAGGATGTTTGCTCAGCTCAAGAGACTAGCTAAATGGAACCTAATAATATGAATTTTCTCTGTGAAGGGGGAATCTTTTAAGAACTTAATTAACTGCAGAGATTTTAAGAAGAGTCATCTCTTAAACTGACCAAAGCCTCATTTTCCATTTCCTGCATGCACCTGTTATTACCTGCTTGCATGGTGTAGGTCCTTACGATGGCCTCATTCAGACTGAAGCTTGTGTTTATCATGCTGGAGACAACTCGCCTGAGACTGTCTGTATTCCTAACTTCAGAGGAGGCTCTGTAGGACAGAGGAAAGAAACTTTGAGGTTACACTGCTGGATCTGCTCTTTCTTAATGCTGTGGCCTAGGGCAAGTCATTCACATGTCTAGCTTGATTAAAACTTCAATACAATGGCTTGAACCAGATGATCTCTAGGGCCCCTTCCAGCTCTAACAGGATTCTAAATATAAACCCTGAGGAGGGGCTAGTCTGTGCAGCCATAGGGAGTCCTCGCCATCCCAACCCAAAGAACACAGCCTCCGGGATGCACACCTCTGGGACCAGGCCTGTTTCACTTAGCCCATAGGGGAGTGACAGCTAGAAACTCCCTGACTGCAGAGTGGAGACAAAAAGCACCAGGGCTTCCCTTGTGGGCTCTCTGCACAAAAATATTGGACCCTGAGCTGGCTTCCACTGCCTTCTGCTGCACCCTCATCTCCCTGGAGCCAGTCGCAGCCTGGCACTTGCAGCTCAGAGCCTTAGAGGGGACAGCCCCTGCCAGAGAGATGAGGCATCATCACCTTGTGCTGAGAGCTACCTTTCTGCCCCCAGGACTAGGCCCCTTTAAGGGACATGGAAACATCCTACAGCCCTCCACCCTCTCCCAGAAGAGGGAGGGGAACATATGGTCTCTGTAAAGGACATCTGCCATGCATCTAGCCCTAAACAGCA
Organism: Stenella coeruleoalba; assembly: GCF_951394435.1. Classification (NCBI taxonomy): domain Eukaryota; kingdom Metazoa; phylum Chordata; class Mammalia; order Artiodactyla; family Delphinidae; genus Stenella; species Stenella coeruleoalba. The sequence continues at coordinate 56,630,973 of NC_137148.1, forward strand.
CGGCTGGAGCAAGTCACACTTCTATCCAGCTTGCCCTGAGAGCTCAGATGGTGTGCATTTGGGCTGTGGTGACAGGCTGAGCCTTTCTTTCCACAGCTAAGGAGACAGGAAAATCTCTTTCAAGACTCTTGATTCCTGTCTGGGGTCTTTGGAGCAGAGCTGGAAGTAGTTGGCTGTTATGGCTTGGATCTAGAACTTCCCATCCAGACTCATGTCTTTATGAGAGCAAATTCCAAATACTGTCCAGCTGAACGCAAGACCTAAGACAAGGACCCAACAGTGGTGCCACTGAAGAGTTCATGAGGGATTTAGACATGGCAGCTCCAGATTCTTTTCTAGCCCCACAAGGATTGCCTGCTGCCCCACATTTGGGGCTTAGAAATTGCTTTGGGAACTGCTTAGTATGGATGCAGATTCCTTTCCTCCCTCGGCTCGGCTGTTACACTGCCTTTACGGCTTTTTTAAGAGGTCATCTGTGAAGTTTTACTTTTGTGTGTGTGTGTGTAGTTTTTTCCTTCTTTTCCCTCTACTGTGGTCACTGGACATAAGAAACAATGGCCTATACACCCAAAAGAATTGAAAGCAGGATCTCAAAGAGATATTTACACACCTATGTTCATAACCACATTTTTCACAGTAGCCAAGAGTTAGAAGGAACCCGAGTGTTCATGTACAGATGAATGGATAAACAAAATGTGGTGTGTGCATACAATGGAATACTATTCACCCTTAAAAAGAAAGGAAATTCTGACAAATGCTACCACATGGATGAACCTTGAGGACATTATGCTAAGTGAAGTAAGCCCATCAGGAGAAGATAAATATTGTATGATTCCATTTATCTGAGGTTTCTAAAGCAGTCAAAGTCATAGAGACAGAAAATAGAATGGTGGTTGCCAGGGGCTGGGGGAATCAAGAATAAGGAATAGTGTAATGGGTATAGAGTTTCAGTTTTGCAAAATGAAGCGGGTTCTGGAGATTGGTTACACAACAATATGAATGTACTTAACACTGCTAAACTCTAGACTTAAAATGGCTAAGGTGGTCAATTTTATTTTATACGTATTTTACAACAATTAAAAATTTTTAAAAGAAAGAAACAACAAGTGGCAGTAGATGAGGCACATGGGAAAGCAAGGCCCGTGTGGATTCCATATTCTTGTGTCCCAACTACTCTGGTGGCAAGGCCACGGTACAACAAGAGTACTTGACACTCAGTGTGTCTCAAGCTGAGCCCTTATAAAGACAGGGCCCAGTTCTGCTCTACAGCCCAGTGCTGCACTCAGTGTTGGTCAGAAAAATTTAGCCTACCTCCCTCTTAGAATTCACCTGGGTCACTGAAGCCTTCTCTGCACAAGAAACCTGAGCACACACCTGAAGGACCCATTGCCACACAAGATGTGAATGCCTAGTGGTGTGTTACACACTGAATTGACAGAAAAGAGATAGCTCCTGCTTCCACTCTGACTGTTTCAGACCTATAGTCTGAAACACACTACCAAGGAAGCAGCGGATGGACTCTCAAAGCCATGATCGTTGCAGAAAACTTTTTTTTCTAACTACCCTCCATACTGGCCCCCAAGAAATAGCATAGCTGTAGAGCAGTTCAAAATGTCTGCTAAAGGGATAGCAGTTTGCCTGAATCTGACCTTGGCTCTGCCTTTTTCTCATTGTTTTGATATGAGCATATTATTTAACTTTTCTAACTTTCATCTTTAAAATAAGGATAATGATATAGGTGCTTGTTTGGGTTTGGGAGGGTTAAATGAATGCTGCTTGGGGAGCCCTTACCCCAGAGCCTGCACACAGTAAGTACTTGATAAGTGAGGACTTGTTACTATTTTCTCCATCCAGCCAAATCCTACCCATGTTCCAAGAACCAGCTCAAGCCCCTTTTCTTCCAGAAAGTACTCCAAGAGCCCACCATGAACCAAAAGCCCACTCTGAACTCTCCCATAACACATTATTTGAACGCTTCATCTTTGTGGCAACTCTGAAGGGATCAGGGCTCATCAGGTCTCTCCACAAGGCAGGGTGGAGAGGGTTAAGAGGTGTCATTCTTAGAACTCCCAAATGTATAGGAATTGTAAGCGATACCCCATGGATTGCACATAATAACTGATAAAACAAGAATTCAAAACGTGGCCCTGTTCATTCTTGCAGCTGGGACTAACCTTATTTGTATTCTATGATTTGAGACGTACCAGAAAAGACTGTCACCCTCAAATCTCTCCACACCAGTGCAGAGGGCCTTTTTTGGGTTCAATTGTCTCCCTACCCCTCTTCTTTCAAGTGTAAAATATTTGTTAAGAGGGATTTTACACCCATCTTACCTGTGTGAGTTCCTTGATTTTTCTGATACTGTATTTTTAGTTATAAATTTACAATGTTTGGGGGCAAGGATTCAGAAACAAGAGAGATGGATCCTAGAGAAAACCTGATCTACTTTATAATTAAGCCACCTGTTCATTCTGCCCATTTCCACACTCATTCAGTAAATATTTCCTGAACAGCCACCATATGGCAGGCACTGTTTGCCCCTGCAAGGGTGACTCTGCTGGGAAAGCCCTCTTCAAGACTCTGAGAAGGGAATTCTCCAGTCTTTCCAATGCTGTTTTCACAGTCAGTGTATTCAATATCTCCGCTTGGTGATATGGGAAACATAAAGCCATTCAATGGAACAACTTTAGTTCTAGCGCAGTGACTTAATTATCTCTTATCCTGAGTACCTCATATGTTTCCAGGCATATAGGTTAGTAAGGTTGGATGGATGAATGGATGAATGGATGGATGGATGGACAGATGGATGGATGACAGATGTTGTAGATAACATGAGACTCAGTCTGAGTTCCCTAGCAGATACCAACACAAAGATTTGAATGCAAGTCATTTACTTGGGAGATAATCCCAGGGAGCTGATAAGGAAGAAGGGAAGTGAGACAAGTAAGAGAAGGAAGCCAATAAATGGTGTGTTATAAAGCAGGTTACCGCTCTGACAAGCATCTGGTTACTTACCAGGCATTGAATACTGAATGTCTCCCCTGCCTTCCCACCCTACCTAACTGAATGGTTATGGAATGCAGATGTTCTAAATGAGAATGTGAATGCACAAATATTTTATGTGATGTTACTTGCCTTCAAGTAACATCAAGTTACTTCAAGTTCTTTTTACCATCCCTTAAGACCAGGGGCTTCCTAGAGATTGCCCAAGATCTTGGGTGAATTCAGTATGTCCTTGGGCAAACTTAAGTAAAGTTTCTAGAAAATATACTTCCTTTTTGATATGTAAGGAAATAGCTTTGTTTAAAGTCACTCATCTATCTCAGGACACGATAGTTTACTTTTAAGACTAGCTGAGTTTATATCCCCTCATCACTTCTTAGCTATGTGACCTTGGGCAGGCTACTTAAACTCCCTTTCCCCATCTGCAAAATGGCGATAATAATAGCATCTATCTTGTAGGAATGCTGAGGTTATTAAATGAGACTGTTGGTTAAGCGTTTATCAGTGACTGACAAAGAGTAAGTACTCAATAAATACAAGGTATTCTTATTATTGCCTGGAATGAGTAAAAATGTGTGCTAGATGAATTTAAAAATTCTAGTTCCACTAACGTTATTAAAAGTACAACCATAATTGTGGTATGCAGATAGATAAAACAATCTGGACTTCTCATAAAAGTTTGGAGCTTTTGTGAATACTCTACTAAGAAAAAAAGATGAATTGGGCTTACCATCTAATACCAACAAAGATGAAATAAAACGCTTAGGGGACTTCCCTGGTGGTCCAGTGGTTCAGACTTTGCACTCCCAATGCAGGGGGCCCAGGTTCGATCCTAGTCAGGGAACTAGATCCCACATGCCGCAACTAAGAGTTTGCATGCCGTAACTAAAGGTCCAACATGCCACAACTAAAGGTCCCGCATGCCACAACTAAAGTTCCCACATGCTGCAACTAAAAGATCCTGCATGCGGCAACAAAGGTCCCATGTACCGCAACTAAGACCTAGTGCAGCCAAATAGATAAATTAATTAATTAAAAAAAAATCCTTAGTTCTGTGAATTTAATTCTCTGATGTCAAATCTTAGAGGGACCAGGATTTAAGGGTACAGGTAACCTCCACTTTTCCAAAGTTCACTTTATGCTAATTCGCTTTCACAAAAGAACTATATTAGTACCTGTTTTCACTAACTGAAAGAAATCCGAAGAGGATTTTAGCTTTTACAAAGAAAGGCTGAAAATGAAAATAGTTTTCAACATTTGTTTTGCAGGAGTCATGGAGACAGTGCACACCCCAAGCAGAGAAGTGACAGTGGCACCACCAAGCTCGTTCCCCAGGATCTACACTTAGCATCTCAGCATCAAGCCGCCATAGCTCTGAAAAACATCTGCGAGCATATGTGCTTTATCTCGATTTATTTTGTGCATCCGTTAGCAACATATGTCCTAACTGCTTCTTCGATTGATGCCATTTCAGCTTAGGAAACGTTTCTCTACTTTCAGATTGCGGGGGAAACCTGTATATCGAGCATCATTCTTATGGAGGACATAGGAGGAGAAGGCAGGCCTAGTCAGCTTCTCTTGTTATATACGGGGAAAGACTGACTGTCTTGTGTTTAAATATTAAGCTCTTATTTGTTAGATTTCTATGACCTTCACTCTTGACGTTTAGGGGAAAACATTAGATCTGTTTCTGCACTGTGCTCCACATCTGTTAGATAGATCAACCAGAAATTGTATTTGGCGGCTAGTAACTGAGACTTAAAATATTGACTTAAATCCGGCAGAGATTTCTTTTTCCCTTATGAAATAAGAATTCTAGAGTCTGGTGACTCCAAAATGTCATGAGGGACCTAGGCTCCTTCCAGCTCTAGGTTTCACCATCCCTAGGCTATAGCCCTTGTCCTCATGCTGTCAGGGGACAGCCTCATGTAACAGCAGGTGAAGGCACTGAGCCCACTGAGGGCCTCCATCAAAGGGAAATGACCCAGTCTTCACCAGGAAGGAGCAGAGCAGCCACAGCACAAGCAGGTCAGCCGGGCAGCATCCTGCCCTCCTCACCTCTCAGCCAGCACCACCTGCCCCAGACTGCAGGCCCCAGCCAGCAAAGCCAGTGCCACTGCCCTGCTGGGCACAAGGGAATGATCTAGATGGATTATCTAATTCCTTCCTATTTTACAGGTAAAGACAATGTGTTCCCACAGAAGTTTAATGTCTTGCCCAAGGTCACATAGCTCAAAGAAAGGAAAGTGGAGATAAGAATCAGATGTATCAACTTCAAATCTGGTGTTAAATAGGACCCCAAGTTCCCACCAGCACCAACCTTTCAAGAAATCAGCCCAGAAGCATGATTAAGACAAACTGTGAGCTGCTCAAGATACTCTTCCACCAACCGGGCCAACATGTTCCACGTCCTTGGCGCTCAGGCTAGCATTTCTGGTTGGGGGTGCACAGTCGGGTTGCAAGCAGATTCCGTAGCACTGAGGGGAGGGGAGGCATTCATAACAAGCGTGGGAGCAGGGGAAAGGCATCCCCTAAACTGCAGCCCCTCCATGCAGTAGCTCTAGGAGCAAACAGCTTAGCTCCAGCCCCACGAATGGCAGATGCGAGCAGTAGTAGGTGAGCAACCATCCTGGTTTACCCAGGACTTTCCTGCTTTAGCAAGGAAAGTCCTGCAACCTGAGAAATCGCTCAAACTCTGGCAAAGAAGGGCAGTTGGCCACCATGGCATAGTTCTGTTGTCTCTTGTGGGCCATATGTATAAAGACTTTCAGTGGAAACTGGGAGAAGTGGGGAAGAGGACAGAATGAAAGGTGGCTGGTCCACCACTTTGGACCCAACCCAGCAGAGTCATTTGTTGAGTGCCAAACTGATGAGCGGCACGGTGCCAGGTCATGCCTGGACATGCACAATCATGGTTAATGTTTCCTGGGCACTCATCAGTGCCAGGCAGCAGGGCTTCTTGTAGATGAATGCAGTAGTCCTCACAACACCCCTAGAAGGCAGATCCTATCGCTCTGCCACTCACAGAGAGGAATATGAGGCACAGGATGGTTAAGGAATGTGCCCGAAGTTAAACAGCAGGATGGCGGGAGAGGCAGGGTTGGACCAGGCAGAGGGACTCCAGAGCCCATGTGCTCCCTTCTTCACCGCACTGCCTCGCAGAGGAGAGATGGAGGCTGCTCCTCACTCAGGAAGCTGATAGGCTGACATGCAGGACAAGGTGAAGGCTCAAATCTCTGAGGAGTAACAACAGGGACACCTTGGCTCGCCATGGGCCCAGCCTCTGCTCAGCCTCTAGGTAAAATGTCTAATTTAAATCCTCATCACCATGAGTGTGGTACTACTATCTCCATTTTACAGAGGATCAGAGCGTGGCTGAGAGAAGTCAAGAATCTTAACCAAAGTCACCCTGGGGGGTGGGGCTGGGATGCAGATGCAGGAATCTCATTCCGAGACAGGGCAGAACTGTGCAGTGGTCAGGAGCTGGGGCTGTTACCCAGGGGCAGGCTAGGTAAGGGCCGGACAATACTATGGGGTTGGCCAAAGAGGTCGTTTGCGCTTTGCCGTAACATCCTACGGAATGGAAAACCCGAACGGACTTTTTGGCCGAGCCCATACAAACCGGGCGCCCTGGGCACTTCGCCATCCCTGCGTGTTTGTTTCCTCGTGCTGAGTACAGGACTCCAGTCCTGAGCCCTGGGCTGTGTGCAGCCAGCAGCGCCGGAGCTGGTGGTGGCTGCCGCTGTCCTGCAAGAGCCACCCTGGGAGCGTCGCAGAGCAGCACGAAACCTTCAATCCTGCCACCCCGGCCTTTTCGTTAAGGATAAGCGCCACAGCATGGCGCTATTCTGGGAAGCGGCTTTCCACACGCACCCCCATGCTGCCCCTCAGTTGTAGCCGTTTGCTTCCTGCTCCAGAGAAGGGCCGAAGACACCTTATCTCCCTACACACAACTGCGGCAGGGAGGAGGCCCCGTCAGGCCCCGTCCTGTCGCGGAGCTGCAGGCTCGGGGTATAATCACCGCATAACCAAAAGGCATTATTAGTATAGACGTGTTCCAGAAGAGACTTGTTTAACCATCATTCAAGGGGGCAAATGTTTGAAAGACGTGCTGCCGTTAGGCTCACAGAGCCCTCTTTGGCAGCAGCAAGTCCTGGGCGCTCTGACCTCCCATTGGAGAAACGCACGCGGGCCTGCAGGGCACAGGAAAGCTTTCTGAGAGAATCCCTACTACTTTAACATCTGTACTGAGTGAGAGCATAGTGGAGGCTCCTAGACAGTGGAGTTACCTGTAAGAGGGGCCACACCATCCGGCTGACAAGATGGGACAAGACTGGGGGTGATGAGTGGGCTCTTTAGAAAATACAACAAACCCTACTGCTTCTCCCACAATCGAAAGGGAAAGTGAGCCCCAGAACAGAGAGGGAGAGTCACCTCTCCACAAAGAAATAAAGCCACCTTCCTAGGTGCTAAGGCCAGGAAGGACCCTAAACTAGTGTGTATTGGAGCTAGACAATCTGGTGGAAAATCAGCGATAACGGCCCTAATCAAGCCACAGACCCTGGGGCTCATGTGTAATGATGATAATGATTAAAAACAATAATCATCATTATTTACCATATGCCAGCACTGATCTAATCACTTCATACACGGGCTCAACATCTGTGACAACTCTATGGGGTAAGGAGTATTATCATCTCTGTTTTACAGATATGGAAAGCAAGGCGTAGAGAGGTTAAGTTGCTTACCCTGGATCGCAAAGTTGGAAAACGGCAGAGCTAGGATTTCAGTGCAGGACGTCCAGGGAAGACCATGGGGAGCGTGTGTATGGGATGGCATTAGGGGTGACTACTCTGAAGCTATGAAGTGCTGTGCGGTTCTGGGTGCTTACTTGCCTATTGCAGAATATGAACGTTGATTTTCCTTTCTTGTAACAAAGCTGTCTTCTGGGTCCTGTATGCAGGTGCCCGCAGGCCCAAAGGACAGCTCAGTGGAGAGAATTCCGCAGGTTTCTAGCTAGGAACTGGAACAACAAAAGTGTGTCGTCTCTAACGTAAAAACGTCTGACACCAGCTCACCTGTAAACGCACTATGTCACCCCGCTTCGTGAGCTGGATCAAACAACTCTCTTTTATGTCCCCAAACCAAAGGGTTTCTTCAGCTGTGAGAAGGAGGTGAAAGAGCATGAGTCACCTGACGAGGCTGAATTTGAAGAGTCCTAACTGCAGCCCTCAAAAGGATCCGTTTTTTTCTGTTTGTTTCTCCTATGACCCTGTACCTTCTCCTCACCGGCCACTGCCCAAATCAGGTCCAGATTTGCCTGGGCACTTCTTCAGAGACTGGCTAGTTATTTCCTGGATGGTCAACCTGAATTACATCCCCTGCCTAGTAAGAGGTCCATTTGCCTGAAGAAAAAACCCCCAAATCAGAAGCAATGTTCATGATATATCGCTAAATTTAAAAACCAGGTTACAAAATAATATGGAAGTTATGATAGTATTTTGGGGAGAAAAGAATAGCGATAATAATAATAATAGCTAATGTTTGTTGAGTGCCCACTGTGTGCCAGGCACTGTGCTATCTCTTTCATTAATCCTCAGAGCGATAGAATGGGGTAGGTATGAGCACCCCGAGACTGAAAAGATTAAAGAAATCACCCAAGGTATAAGTGGTGGAGTCAGGAATTAAACCCAGGCTGACTGATCACATACCCTGTTCACATCACCACCCACCTTCCGGCCTCTATATACACCAAGATGTTAGCTGTGGGAACCTCTGGGGTCAGATTCTTCTTTTTACTTGTCTGTATTTCCCAAATTTTACTCGCTAAGCATCACTGTTTTTGTGTTTAGTGGGTAAATGTTAAGGGTGTGTCCAACCCCCTCCCCACCACCACTGAGATCTTCACAGCCTTAGGAAGCCTCTCCTCCTGCCCATTTTTGGCCTGCCCTCCTCACTCCTCACGACCAGCGTAGACTTCTGCAGCTCCACAGCCCCTTGGGGAGCAAGCCCCCCCAATCAGACTGGAGAAGCAAGCCCATCTTTGCCCCCTTTAAAGAAGATCCCAGCTGAGTCCTCCAGGATGTGGGTGCCTATTAATAGGACCAGTGTGAACAGATTTTCCAGGTGGTCATATTTTGGAAAGAGTTTGTCTGGACTTTGGGCCAGAATACTAGAAAGTAACCTGAAATCATCTTGAAAATGCTAACACTTCACAATTGTCAGCCCTGAGGAGACCTAGTAGAGTTGCCTTCTGAACTCTGAAGAAAAAGCAATCCTTCAATTCCTACACTGTCCTTAGCATTGTCAATCAACTCTGTGCTCTTCTGTGAGAGATATATACACACGCAGGGAATTTACAGGCCAGCTGAAGAGGCAAGACAGGCATCAGGTAGGTAGAAAGGAGCATGCCTCTTTCAGCACCGCCTATATAGCACATTTATCTCAAATAGTTTCCATTAATTCACTCTGGTGCTGAATTGTGCGTTAGTATGTAATTCTGCCACAGCTAGCCAGTCCGTGCAGTGAACAGCATGCTACTGTGTGTTCTCAGTGCTGGGAGACAATTTTCTGTGGGTTTCCCATGTTTGCACATGTCCTACAAGTCAGGCACTGACTGCCCTTTGTTCCTGACCATCTTTTCAAGAATGTTTGTGTAATGAAACACCTTGGAAGATAGAGCTAGTGTCTCCCTCCAGAGCAAAGGGTAGCCTTGCTGACTGCCCATTGCAAAAGATCTGGTTCTTTAAACCCACGGCTCTCTGTAATGCAACACTCTACCTGTGCAGGCATCATCTGGCCCTAGTAGTATCATACTATGAGAACTGGGGCTCAGGGAACCCACTCAATATTGCTAATACTCTAGAGCTCTGAGTTATAAACTGTTCTTTATCTCTAACCTAGGAGTCCCATGTCCTCTATCAGCATCCATGAAACTGTGGCAGGCTAACTTGTTACGTAGCAAGGAGGGTAAAATTTCAGACCCTTCACAGTTTGTGACACATAGCTGGTGGGTTCTAACATGATGTAATCTAATGTTCTCAAACTGAGGGGCACCATCTACTCCATTCACTCAGATGACGTCTGTCCTCCAGCCATTATTTTCTTTTCTGTGGATAGTTTTGATGACTAATTACTGAAGAAACGGTATACAAGTGACCACGCTTGATCTGCTGAAAATAAATGAAGGGACAATCACACTGGCCATAAAATGTAGGAATAATGGTAGCTCAAGTCTCCTTCAAGAAAATGGTTTGAAAATCAAGGGTATAGATCAACAGGAAATAAGGGATTGATTGAAATTCTTTGATACCAAAAGAGCATTAAAACACCACTGTAGTTAGGGAGGGTTGATCAACAGTTGCAGAAAGAACTGAAGAGAATGGAAGAACAATGACCTACATATGCCACTGAGAATGCATCCTCTCTGGGATGTGCCAGGAAGACCAAATAGCACTGATTTCCTTTCTATCCCCAGGAAAGCATTTTCTAAGTAGGATAAGCCTTAATTCCATCATATGGCACAGATGAGTATCACAGAAATTTGTAAACTAAGTCCATTTCTGATTCTAGCCCTGCCATAGGATAAGAGAGCATGTATAAATGTGGCCATATTGAGATTTTTGTCCTAAAACACTACTGGAGAAAAAGTTAATTATTAGGTTTAGTAGAAAACATTTCACACAATTATTCCCTTTAATTTTGTTTTCAGCTATGGGAAGTCATGACCATGTCACGAATAATAAGCTCTTAAAGTATAGCATTCAAGGAAAGAATTTAGTCATCAAAATGCACGATAAAATCAATCTGACTCAGATTTTCCAGTATAAACAATCATTGTGCTACCTGGTAACCAGGCATAAACAAATCATGTAAATGAATATAATTAGTATTACTTTGATACAAAATCCAAGCATTTGCAAATCTTTCCTTTTTTCTTATTGTCAGGATCCTTTACTCTAACCTCATGCATCAAGGACACTGAAGGACACACAGTGGGGCACCCATATTACAGGGCCAAGCTTTTAACGACTAGGAAAAGGAGACACAAATTAAAGTTCCTTCTTTCAGCTGCTTCCCTTTGTAATGGAGAACTGGGAGCATACTTCTGAAGCCCGCATTTTGCCCTCAAGGAGTAAGACTGTTAGAAGGAGCACAATCCTGGGATTGAGGAACAGTGAGGCTCATATATGTTCAGCTCAATTTAGCAAAGTAGAGGAACAGAAGCCAAAACTGGGAATAAAGAGTCTGCATGACGATTGTTCTTGATGCTCATAGAGGAACTCTCAGCAGAGGCAGATACTTGAAAGATAGAAGTCCAGGGTAGGAGAGGTGAGAGACTCTTAGTCCTGGTTTGATCAGGACTAATAATTTTCCCACTTACCATTTTTACGCAGTCAAATTATCTACCTACTTTCCTCCTCCCTTTCTTCCTCTTCCTCCTCCTTCCCTCCTCCGCCTCTTCCTCTTCTTCTGCCTACTCTCCTCCCCATTACACATTCCTACTTTCATTCTTATTAAAACACATAGGCCCGGAATCTATCTCTGGCCCCAATCTCCATGCACATACATTTCATGACTGTCAATATCTGCTTCAGAAGGTCAGTAAACACTTTTCAAGGGGACCATCTATTTTACACAGTCCACTCAGTTCCCTGAGAACTCAGAAAGAAGCTTTGCCTCACTAGATTGAAACACACATGTAGGGAACTCCCTGGCGGTCCAGTGGTTAGGACCTGGGTTCAATCCCTGGTTGGGGAACTAAGATCCCACAAACTGTGCAACCAAAACAAACAAACAAAACAAAAAACACATCTCCATTCGTCCTATTTAAAGATTGCCCACCTGGCCATCTCATTTTTAGAGGCTTATAATTCACGTACCAAACAGTTCACCCATTAAAGGTACAATTAAGTGTTTTTTGGATTATTTAAAGAGTTGTGCAACCATCACTACAATCAATTTTAGAACATTTTAATCACCCTAAAAAGGAACCTTTAGCAGTCACTCCCAATTCTCCTCCAAATCTCCACCCACTCCCCGCCCCCATCACAGCTCTTGGCAACCATCAATCTACTTTCTATCTCTATGGATTTGCCTATTCTGTACATTTGCATAAATGAAATCAAACAATACGTGATGTTTTATAAACTAGTTCCTTTCACTTAGCATAATATTTTCAGGGTCCATCCATATTGTTGCATATATCAGTACTTCATTACTTTTTGTTGATGAGTAATGTTCCATTGTACGGATATACCACATTTTTTTATCTACTCATCAGTTGACGAACATTTGGGTTGTTTCCACTTTTTGGCTATTATGAACAATGCTGCTATGAATATTCATGTACAAGTTTTTGTGAGGACGTATGTTTTCATTTCTCATGGGTATACCTAGGAGTGTAACTACTGGGTCATATGGTAAGTCTATGTTTAACCTTTTAAGAAACTGTCAGCCTGTTCTTCCAAGTAGCCATACTATTTTACATTCTTAGCAGCAATGTCTGAGGGCTCCAGTTTCTCCACATCCTTGTCAATATCTGTTACTATTTTTTTTATTATACCTATTCTAATGAATGTGAAGTGGTATCTCAATGTGATTTTGATTTGCATTTCCCTGACAACTAATGATGTTGAACATCTTGTCACGTACTCATTCACCATTTTTTTTAATCTTCTTTGGAGATACGTCTATTAAGATATTTGCCCATTTTTTAATCAGGTTTTTTTAATTAAGTTGTAAGAGTTCTTTATATATTCCAGATACAAATCCTTCATCAGATACATGATTTGCAAATATTTTCTCTCCTTTTATGAGCTGTCTTTTCATTTTCTTGATAATGTGTCATTTGAAGCAAAAGAAAACTTACTAATTTTGATGAAGTTCAATTTACCTATTTTTTTCTGTTGTGACTTGTACTTTTAATATCATGTTGAAAAAAAAACGACAACATTGTCTTGTCCAAAGCCACAAAGATTTATGCCTGTCTTCTAAGAGTGTTATAGTTTTAGCTCTTACCTTTATGTCCTTGACCCATTTTAAATTAAGTTTGTGTACTGTGTGAAGTAAGGGTTTATATTCATTCTTTGCAAGTGGATATCTTTAGTTGTCCCAGCATTATCTGTTGAATGATTTTTGCTTTTTAATAAACTTCCCCCAAGAGATCGCTATGAATTTACTAGTACCTCAACTCTGTTTCCAAAGAAATTTGTTTTAGGGTGGCTTCTTCTGGTGATGGAGCTGGTGTTACATATGGCAGTTGGGAGGAGTTTGCCAGTGTCTATCCACATTCCAGATTACTCCCCATTTCACCCCATATCTTCTTTAGTGGGTTTCTTCAGCTTAACCAAAGTGGCATCACTGAAATCAAGTCCTTTGTAAAGCATGGGAGTAGATGTGCTACCTGGATTTTCAGGTAACCAAAGTTACTCATGAAATTGAAACCTTTTTAATTTGGGAAAAAAGATTATGAGGATGGAATGTAGGAGGCTTATGACTACAGCACTTTCTCTTTATAAAGAAGATTACAGTAGATATCACTGGGCTGGGCCCGGGGATAACTATTTTCCTGCTGGGTATTTGCCACTTCCCTGAGATCTGGCTTCTCCATCAGCAGCCTGTATGCAAAGCTGGTGTTCAAGGAGGCCAGGACCGAGCCATAGACAGAAGCAGTACAGCAAGCTGGAAAGGGGCTCTTGACTTCAGAAGTCCAGAAAGATCTTCTATTTTTCCAGGTATCATTTTCAAGTTAGATGATAAGGATATTCCACTGGATAGAGAAGTTGTTACCCAAATGAGTTTCCTGGGTTCCTTTGCTTACCCTGGGATAAGCAGTTAGGACTGTTTTCAGTTATTTCCATAACCAATGCCTCTCTTTTAAACTTTACTTAGGATCAGAATCACCTGGGGTGCTTATTAATAATCTATCTTCCTTGGTCTCACTCCAGAATAGAAATTGCATTTTTAATGAGTAGCCCAGATGATTCTGATGTAGGCCATTCCTGGACCCACTTTGGCAACATGGCACTGAAGATTATCTAAGGACTCTGAGTTATATTTAGCTCTGCTCTTTAGTGTGGCTTTCTCATGACCATGGTGTCACCCAAGACTAGGGAGAGGGTGTGAGGGTACTAGAGGCTGGGGAAGGGAAGAGTAGAATGTCAGTACATGTGAGATTGGAAGAAAAAGTTTGGCAAAGAACAGCCTGGAAACCTTTTGAAGATGTTCAGACAGTTAAGACAGAAGGTGGAGAAAATGTGTCATATATGAATATCCCCCATATTATTATTATTTAACTAATATATTTTTCTTTATATCAATGCATCTGATATTGCCACCTCCTTAAGACTTGTCCTGAAAAATTGTATCCAAGTTAATTTTTTTGAAATTACAAAAAATATACACATTACAAAAAATATATAATTACTGTCATTTAAAAAAGTGTCTATGTACTACTTAAAGTCTCTACAGGACTACCAGCAACGAAAACACCGTCCTTGGGAAAACATCTCTTTACTATGTAAGCTTCCAGAGTGCAATTTGTTCCCTCCCTTGGCAATTCTTTGAGATGCTCTAGGATCAAGAAAGTTTTAAAAGATAAATCTGTTTTCTAGAGTCAAGATTAACCTCTTGTCTGCCTTCTAAATAGGTCATAACTTATGAGGTTGAGGGTTTTGAACAGTTTGATCTCCAGATTATGCACGTATTTGATTTCCACTGTAAAGTATAAATGCCTGCAATTTAAAAGTTAATGCAATCTTCCCAGAGGGTGTTAGAATTACTATTACTGCTGTACTCTTTATTTCTTTCCTTTAACAGTTCAGTCTTTTAGGAAAGGCTTTGGAATGTTATATATTCAGCTACATAAACTAAAAAATTTAAAGGAAGTTTCTTTGAAATGGAAAAAAAAAAGGTCAAATGTAATCTTCTTGCACATTTAAATTCTGTTAAACACATACAAAAGAATGTGTTCAGATGAATTTCAAATATATCTTTATCAGTGGCTATTTCCCCTCTTCCAACACTCCTGAATAAAGGAGGCTTTAAGGAAGCTGCCTGTATATGCAAGTCTCTATATGTAAGTTCATATGCCAGTCTGCTAGGAACATAATGCAATCATAGTTTGCAAATGCAAATTTAGGGTAGACACCAGACTCCGTAAATAGAGATCTATGAGATTGTCTCTTTAATATTTCTTAGAAACCCGGTATTGCACAAAAAGGGTGAAATGAAATTCTGTATAGCATTCTGAGCATCCTATTCATAATGAGATATGTAAATTTTGCAAATTGGGGAGAATATAATAATGTTTTACATACTAATAGGAAAGTTTAGTCCCGCTTATTATATATTTGGTTCATTTCGATGTGTGAGTGCTGAATTTATGCCAGTCACCATTTTGAAAGACATAAAATGGAAGCATAAATTTATGTTTCTTTTTCTGGTTTAATGTTTTCATCATGCCAACTGAGTAAACATCTGCAGAGAAGACGCATATGCTCTAGGCAGAGCAGAAATTTCGTATTTCCATCAAAGCACTAGACCCCTTTTGTTTGCATAGCCAAAAGAAGAAAAGTATCTCTATGTACTAAAAACACACTAGAGCGAAAAACCCAGAAGAGCGTGCTTTCTTTTCTTTCAAAGGGTTTTATTATGCTTTGCAATACATATGTGTCTCCCACCTTTAAGTGAATGCTGCAGGCTTGGACTGGGATTATTGCATGGCCAGTTGATGGGATAAAGACCTGAAGCCTTTCCCCAAGTTTCCTAGATGTCTTAAATCCCCAAATTTCATTATCCCCTAGATTTTGCAAGCCCCATGGACAGCACACAGGCTACCCAAAAATTACATTTGTATTCCTTGACCCAAATAACTATTTGTCCAAGCTAAAAGTAATTTGATTTTTTTAAAAAAGTGACATGACATTTCTTGTGCCCAAGTGTTATGACACAAATTCGTATCTGTTACATTGGTTTAATATCTATGTCTTTCACTAGATTGTAAGACTCTGAAAGGTTAGGACCATATCTGTTTTGTTCACCACTGTATTCCACACCACACTTTATATGCTCAATAAATATTTGTGGAAAGAAGGGAACAAGGGAGAAGTAGATGAGGGGAAAGGAGGAGAAGAAGAGAGAATGGGAATGTGAGAAAATATAGGTTGGTCTCTGCCCCCAGTTCCTGGCACAGAGTTCCTGAAACCCTTGTAATTTCCTAAGTGATAAGAACACTACAAGTATCTTTTGTTCTAATATCTGTCTTTGACCGCATTCCTGACACAAGGCTCCTAAACAATTGTAACTTCCTAAGTGATAAGAGCACTAGGAGCACCTTTTGTTCTAAGGAGGTGATTCTTGGTGGGCTCCTGGATGGGGGCTGGTCACCAGAAAGATCAAGCCATGATTAGAAGCTTGGAATGTTCAGCCCTACCCTTTATCCTTCAGAGAGGGAAGAGGAGCTAGAAACGGAGTTAAAAACTAACCATGCCTACACAACGAAGCTGCCATAAAATCCCAATAGTAGAGGGTTCAGAGGGCTTCCAGGTTGGTGGACACATCTTCTATACCAGGAGGGCGACACACCCCAACTCCACAGGGACAGAAGCTCCTGTACTGGGGACCCCCCCAGACCTCACCCTATGTACCTCTTCATCTGGCTATTATCTGTATCCTTTATCATATTCTTTAATACACTGGTAAAGGTAAGTAAGTGAAACAGGAGGAAAGGGGGCAGGGCACAACCTTTGAAAGAATGACACAGCCCAAGGACATGACGTAAACTGATTAGAACCAAATGGGTCCAAGATGGCGGACAAATCGACTTCCACTAGACCTTGAGCCTCAGTATACGCTCAGCTCACTGTAACACATCAGCAAGCTAAATGACACACCCACAGGCGCCACGACAGTTCCAAGACCGACCAGAAGGATCAAAAAGCGGGCAGTGGCCCAATTCCTGGAAATCCCCTCCCCTTCCTAAAATAGCTGGAATACTCCGCCCACTCATTAGCTTATGAAATTACCCACCCCTATAAAAACGGACAACCCCTTTCCCTGGTGCCTTTCTCACCTTCTGAGATGGCCCACACTCTGTCTGTGGAGTGTGTTTCTCTCTAAACAAATCCACTTCTTACCTATCACTTTGTCTCTCACTGAACTCTTTCTGTGATGAGACATCAAGAACCCGAGCTTCATTAAATCCTGAAACCGGGTGTGTGATCTCAGTTCGAAGACCGTGGGTTTTGGCCGGGTTCCAATCCCGGCCGTGTGGGTTCATGTCCCAATCCGGGTTTTGGTCGGGTTTGAGTCCTGGCAAATGGGTTCCAATCCCAATCTGAGGTGCACTGTTTCATTAGTGTTTCTCTGAGTTCTGTGTGCTGCTCTAGCAAATTAATCAAATCTGTGGAGGGGGTCATTGGAGCCTCCAAACTATACAGCCTCTCAGTCAGAAGCACAGATTATGACCTGAGCTTGTGACTGGTTTTTGAAGGCGGGGGGTGGGGATGTGTGCAGATTTGTGGGACTGAGCCCTTACCTGTGAGATCTGACAATCTCCAGGTAGACAGCGTCAGAATTGAGTTAAATTGTAGGACATCTAGCTGTGTGAGAGACTTGCTTGCTGTGGTGAGAACACACACACATTTGACCAGAAGTGTCAGAAGTCAAGTGTTCTGTGTGAGTAGTACAGGACACTCACAGGAGAGAAACAGTAGCAAAGAACTGGGGTTTTCCCTACATAGGAAAGAGGAAACTGAGTTTTTCCTTTACAGGGAGGAAGGAAGGGAAAATGTTAAAACAGCAGTGTGAAAACAAAGTCCTCCTCACTAGTGTGCCTCCCTGTCCAACCCCCAACGCTCCACATTGTCTTTCTCTAATACGTCACAGGCTCAGACAGGCTCAGCAACATCTCCAAGGCTAGGCAAGGCACCAAGACAGGCCTACACAAGAGTCGTGGCTAATCAAGCTAAAATAAATTTCTGTGTTTAAAAATACTCAGAAGGACAAATAGTGTGCTAAACCATTAATCAAGAGCTGACAGCCACAGGGGCCAGGCTCATGAAGGAATTCGTGCTCTGTATCAAATGTCAAGGCTAGAAGGAGGCTGTGAGATCTCTAGAGCAACACTGTGTGTTTCTTCTAGATCAGAAAAACTGAGGTGCAGGGAGGTTAATAGGTCTCAACTGGCACAGCCAGGATGACAGCTGATGACTTTTGACACATAATATCATCACTTTGAACCAGTGCTTCACTCTTCTCACTAAATGAAGTTGTGATGGGTTTCTACAGAAAAATGGGAGAAAGAAAAAGGCTAGGAGAAAGGATTTTAGGCACGGCAAATACAATAGAATACAAAAACTGACTGGAGGGCCTATGGCAGAATGGAGATCCTGAAACCACAATTAAATATAAATAAAGCATATATAGATGGTAGATAGACAGACAGGTACATTTAATTGAATATCTGAGGCTATGAAATGGTGAGAATATTCTGCCAAAGCCCAGAACATGAGTCTAGGAAAGCAAAGAAGCTTGGAAACCACTGGGTAACTGTGTCTATAGCATGGGGACACGAGGGGGCTACAAACAAAGCCTTGTGCCAGCACACAAAGTTTCGGACTTGTAAAAGGAAGTGATAATCTGAGATTCAGAAATGGACACACTGTCAGGGAAAGAGAGAAATAGGGAAAAATAAAAAAAGACCCACAGAAAATGTAAGAAAAACAAAGTATCTGTCTCTATCCTGGCTCTAGTAGTCAGGAATAAAAAGCCTCCTCGGGGAACCTGTATCTTCTGACTAGTCTTGAGTAGGTAAAGGACTAGTGTCCTTAATCAGTGCCCAAATCTGCATTACTTACACGATCCTTAAAAAACTATAATGTGGGCTTCCCTGGTGGCACAGTGGTTAAGAATCCACCTGCCAATGCAGGAAACATGGGTTTGAGCCCTGGTCCAGGAAGATCCCACATGCCACGGAGCAGCTAAGCCCATGGGTCACAACTACTGAGCTTGTGCTCTACAGCCCGCGAGCCACAACTACTGAGCCCGCATGCCACAACTACTGAAGCCTGTGCGCCTAGAGCCCATGCTCTGCAACAAGAGAAGCCACCGCAATGAGAAGCCCGCACACTGCAATGAAGAGTAGGCCCTGGGGCTTCCCCGGGTGGCGCAGTGGTTGAGAGACCGCCTGCCGATGCAGGGGACACGGGTTCGTGCCCCGGTCCGGGAAGATCCCACATGCCGCGGAGCGGCTGGGCCCGTGAGCCATGGCCTTTGAGCCTGCGCGTCTGGAGCCTGTGCTCCGCAACGGGAGAGGCCACAGCAGTGAGAGGCCCGCGTACCGCAAAAAAAAAAAAAAAAAAAAAGAGTAGGCTCTGATTGCCACAACTAGAGAAATACCTCATGCAGCAACGAAGACCCAATGCAGCCAAAAATAAAAATAAAATTAAATAATTGAAAAAAAAAACTATAATGTAAGAACTGTGGTTAGTGATCCCAAGTCTGTGGTACCTTCAAACAGCTGAATAAAGCAGACATGGATCTTCCTTGGAGAAGCACTCTGACAACCCAGGACTCTTAAGAATTTCAAGCAAAATTTCCATCACAGAGACACACACACATTTACAAAGCACACAAGCCAGGACTTCCCTGGTGGTGCAATGGTTAAGAATCTGCCTGCCAATGCAGGGGACACGGGCTCAATCCCTGGTCTGGGAAGATCCCACATGCTGTGAAGCAACTAAGCCCGTGCACCACAACTACTGAACCTGCGCTCTACAGCCTGTGAGCTGCAACTACTAAGCCCATGTGCTGCAACTACTGAAGTCCGCATGCCTAAAGCCCGTGCTCTGCAACAAGAGAAGCCACCACAATGTGAAGCCCTCGCACCGCAATGAAGAGCAGCCCCCACTCACTGCAACTAGAGAAAGCCTGTGCACAGCAATGAAGACCCAACGCAGCAAAAAAAAAAGGAAAAAAAAGCACACAAGCCACCATGAATTCAAATCACAAGAAGAATATATAACAGAACCAGATCTGCAAACACTTGAGATATTTTAATATTTTAGATATTAAAATGACAAGATACAGAATTTGAGATAAGTATTATAATTTGATCAAAGAGATAAAAAGAAAAAACTGAAAAAATAAATAACAAGCAATAAACTATCAAGATTTGAGGTAAAACCAAATAGAACTTTTAGAAATAAAAAATAAAACAGCTGAAATTTAAAACTCAATGGAACAGGTTTAGGAAGAAGGAGAGATGAATAGGTGAAGCACAAGGAATTTTTAGATCAGTGAAACTATTCTGTATGCTACTATAAAGGTGGATACATGTCATTACACATTTGTCAAAACCCACAGAATATACAACACAAAAAGTGAACTCTAATATAAACTATAGACTGTGGTTGATAATAATATGTCAGTGTTGGTTCATTGATTGTTTAACAAATATACCACACTGGTGTGGGGCATTGATGGTGGGAGAGGCTGTGGGTGTGTATGGTGAGAGGGTGTATGTGTACTTTTCACTCAGTTTTACTGTGAACCTAAAACTTCTCTAAAAAATAAAGTCTGTTAATTTTTTAAAAAGAGGAACCATGAAAAAAACTCAATGGATGTATTAAACAACAGATTAGACATAGATGAAGAGAGAATTATTAAACCAGAAAGAAATTATATGCGATGCAGCATACAAAGAACAACACACACACACACACACACACACACACACACTTCATATATAGAAATGAAGTTTAGAGGTACAGAGGATATAATGAGAAAGACCCACATATGTCTACTTGGAGTTTCAGAAGGAACAGAGGAGATTATAGAAGTAATAAAGGAAAGGCAACATTTGAAGAGATTGTGGGAAAAATATTCCATGCATTCTCAAATCAAGAATCACAATGAATCCCAAACAGGATAAATAAGTGTAAGGGCACACCTAAAACACATCATAGTAAAGTAGAAGACAACCTAGGATAGCGAGACTATTTTAAGAGCAGCTACGGCACTATAAATTATCTTCAAAGGAGAGGCAGGTAAACTCATAGCTGACTTTTCAACAACAGTGGAAGCCACTGTGGAATAGTTTCTTCAATGTGCTGAGAAAAAAATAAGTAAAACTGACCTACAATTTCATCAAAAACAAACAAACAAACAAGAAAAACCTTCCATTCAATAATTAATAAAGGTAAAATAAAAATATTTTCAGAAGAACAAAATCTGAGATACTCAACGAAGAATTTCTGAAGCATGTACTCAAGAAGAAGGAAAATTTTCCAGAAGGAGGTCTGCGATACTAACAGAAATGTTGACCAAAATTAAAAATATGATAATGATATAGGCAACTCTAAATGAACATTGACAAATTAAAACAATATCAAACAATATTATGTAATTTGTGGACTAAAAAAGATGGAGGTAAAATACCAATAAAAGAAAAGAAATGATTCAATTCAGAAAGGAAGGATGATTGTGGCTTTCAAATTTTTAAGGTCCTTTTATTGTTCTGGAGGAGGAAAAACATATTCACTAACATATAGGTTATTTTATTAAAATTTCAAGGGTAAATACTAAAATTTATAGAGGCTCACCAAAGCCAGAGTTGTTCTTTAAAAGCTTCAAGCAGGAAATTATTAAAAAATAAAAATAAAAACAATATTAGGAATAAACTCTAAATTTTAAAAAGATTTAAAAGATAGTAAGAACAATAACACTTTTATAACAATAAATTTGAAAACATGCACAAAATGAAAAACTCCCTCTTAAAAATAAAACAAAACTTACCAAAATATAAAACGCTACTAGTCTTCTAACACTAAAGAAGTCAAATCAGTAATTAAAATCTTCCCCCAGAGAAAATATTAGACCCACATGATATTTTCAGACAAATATTCAAGGGTCATATCTTTCAAATTTTATGCAAAATATTCCAGAGAAGGGGGAAAATGGAAATAGTCATCAAGTCTTTCTAAAAGACTAGTATAATCTTAATACAAAACCTAGATAAGGCTGGTATAAGGAAAGAAAATTATAGATCGATAGCATTTCTAAATATAGATACAAAAATCCTGAACAAAATATTAACAAATCAAATCCAGAGTGAATAATAAATATAATCTATATAACACTAGAAAATCTATTAATGTAATTCACCACATTAACAGATTAAAGTAGAAAAATTATATAAACATCACAACAGATGCAGAGAAGTACTTGATAAAAATACTACATTTATTTTCCTAAAAACTTTTAAGCAAACTTGGCATGGAAACTAAATTCCTTAATAAAGGACAACTACTGAAAATCCTGCAGCAAACATTATACTCCACAGTGAACAATTCCTTTAACAGAGGAATACAGCAACGTAATTAAGACCAGTTCCTTACACAGAAGACAAGGACCACATCTATGACCCTCCCTATTCTCCAGGGAAATTTAATCATATCTCTCTGTGTGCTACCATTATGCATGCTTCTATTGTGGTGGCGGCAACCATTCTTTCTAACCTAAAAGCACAGACATAACATTTCTCAACCCTGGCACTACTGACATTTTGGACCACATAATTCTTTGTTGTAGGGGACTATCCTGTGCGTGGTAGGACATTTAGCCTCTACTAAACATCTCTGGCCTCTACTCACTAGAGTCTAGTAGCACCTGCAGGCACACACCAGTTGTGACCATCATAGATGTCTCCAAACATTGCCAAATATCCCCTGCAGGAAAAAATCATCCCCCACAGGTTAAGTGTACAATGTGACAATGGAGTACATTTCTCGCGGACTTTTCTCCCTCGTTCATCTGTTTTTCCACTGGACTTTCATCAATCAATCACCAAATGAAACAACCTAGATGCAAAGAATTAGGAATGAGAATTGTATCAGATGATTCAATAATAACATGGGAAGCCAGAACACAAGACAAGAATGCCTTTACAATTACAAGGGAAAGTGTTTTCCCAGCTGCCTTTCATTTAGGCGCTCCATGTAACTGAGTTTTAACCAATGGAACGCGAGTGGAAGTGAAACCTACTTCGAGGCCAGACCTCTAAAATCTTCCTCATGGTCCTTTAGAGTCTCTTTCCTTGTCATGTGGAAGGATGCAGAAGACCTAGAGGAAGACTCCAAGATCCCGGTAAAGCCTCCAGATGGACAAAACCTTCGGCCTTAAAACACCATGTGGAAAGCTACCCACCAAACAACTGCACGTAAAATGCACTGAGCAAAACTTTTCTTTGTGTTAAGACACTGAGATATGAGGGTTGTTTGGTACAACAGTTAGCCCATTCTGACTAATGCAGCACTGTCAAATTCGGTACCAATTCAAACCATCCATTAAATGGCCAAAGAGGAAAAAAATCCAGTTTTCAAAAATTTACCTCCTCTGCATCTTTTCTTGAAAAAGCAAGTAGAGGATGAACTCTATCCAAATAAGGGAGTAAAACAAAGAAAGTAGTTGTAAAATCCAGGCAGCTAGGAATCTGATATATGAGTCAGATGAAGGGAATTCTCAGAATGGTGGTAAAAAATCTCAGGAGAATGGCTAAGCAGCAGGCTTAGAAAGCAACCAAAAAAGATCAGAGCAGAGGTCAGAGGTTTCAGAAGGGCCTTCAAGAAAAAAGCAGAATCAGTAGAGTATCTGAAGTCTTTGGTTATACCAAACGGTTTTATACCAGAGAGTCTGGAGTTACATTCGTGATAAAACACAAAAACTGAGGCAATCAACTCCGGGGCGGGGGTGGGGGGGAGTTGAACAAGAAATCATAATACACTTTGAGATTTAGCTGTTACAGTATTTATATAGTAGTAACAATGTGTATCCTGAATACTGACTTATCCCAAAATTATTATACATCTGTATCCGGAGAATGCAAGAAGGAAAAGTATGGGGGGAGGTATGAGGAGATGGTAGTTGAAAATATGTAAGACAGGAAATTCTTATCTTCTATAGTAGGAAGATAAATTCCTATCTTCCATAGTAGAAAGTCTATGGATAATATCTACAATTGAAAAATCAAGAAGTAGCAGTGTAAGCATATTATTTAGAAACACTGAGACAAATTTCTCCCTCCCCCCAAAAGAAATGACAGCTAAAAGAAATGGAAATGGTTTTATGAGGAGAGGACTCAGGGGTAGAAAAATTGGAGAAGGGCAGCTGTTCTTTGTTATTAACCATTTTACTATCTGACTTTTAAATAGTACACATCAAAATTACTTTATTTCAAAATGAAATTTAATATTTAGGAAAGGAAGGGAGGGAGGGAGGGAGGAAGGGAGGGAGGGAGGGAGGGAGGAAGGGAGGAAGGAAGGAAGGGAGGAAGGAAGGAAGGGAGGGAGGAAGGAAGGGAGGGAGGAAGGAGGAAGGAAGGAAAGGGAGGGGAAAGGAAATTGGGTAATTCATAAAGGAAGCTCAGTAATGATATGAAAAATTACTTTCAAATCAAAGAAATAGAAAATAAGGTATAATTTATCTTAACCCAAAAACTAGAAACTTTTTTTTTTTTTAAAGAACGATAATATTCAATGTTGGGTGTGGGAAAAACACCCCTCCTGCCATATAAACTTGGATAACTTCTCAGGAGGTCAATTTGGCTCATGCATTCTACTGCTCTGCCAAGCCCATTCTAAATGCGCGCTGCAGATATTGCTTATAAATCATAACTCTCTTTCCAGCTGAGATCAGAATAGAGCTTTAGAATCTTTCCCAATACAATCCTCACAATAGCCACAACCAATACACTGGTTCGAACTGGGTTCAATATAAGTATGATCTCATGTTTGCACAACTTTAAGAAGTCTATGTATAATATAGATTATCAGAATTAATGTGTAAGATTAAACAGACCTATTTGCCATCCTGGGATAAAAATACAAAAATAGTATTAGCCAAAATTATCTCCTAGAACATGAGGCTAAGCTTTCGTGCTAATGCTTTATTGGAGCTACAATCTTAGAGAAGCATTAGGGAAGGAAAAGGGAAGTGGTCAGGGAAAGAGGGAGAGCAAATACATTGTGGCATGTTATTAAGCAATACAGCTGGCTGCTCAAACAAAGTGTCCCCAGAGAGGTGACATGTAACACTGCTCCTCAGAACAATCCACTGAGTGGAGAAAGGATGAACAATTTCTCTGCTGGTCCCTTCCTATCTTCCTCTCACTGGTCAAAGTCAAAGGCATTAGCCCTTTCCCCCTTTCTAGATTGTGTCACTTAGCCTCTCCAGACAGCCAATGGTAATATCACAGCCTCTGCAGTTCCAGTCCAGCCAGAGGACAGGCACAGCATCCCTCCTTTCAGTTGGCAAGGACAGTAGTGGCAGGTGAGACTTGCCAGGGCAGCTCCATCAGGGGAGCAAGGCAAAACAGGGCCAAACAGCTTCAGGCTGTGCCTAATTTGGGTTTGATCCCATTTTTTGCACAACTTTTAAAAGCCTATGTATAATATATGAATTTACATAAATATATGTATTTGCATAGGAAAGTTTAGAGGACTATACACAAAAACAGTTACCAAGCTAACATCTAAGTGATTTTTTTCTTTTTTGCTTATCTAAATTTTATAGGTTTGCTATAATAAACTTTTATTTCCTGTATAAAATAAAGAATGAGAGATAAATGCTGGTAATTAAAAATCAATTTTAGGGACTTCCTTGGTGGCGCAGTGGTTAAGACTCCACGTTCCCAATGCAGGAGGCTCAGGTTCAATCCCTGGTTAGGGAAATGAGGATCCCACATGCATGCCACAAATAAGAGTTCCCATGCCACAACTAAGGAACAGAGAGCCTCAACTAAGACCTGGGGCAATCAAATAAATAAATAAATAAATAAAATATTTAAAAAGAAAAAAAATCAATTTTAAAGTATAATATTATCTAACAAATAAATCACAACAAAATTAAAACAGTGATAACCCTTTAACAGAATTTAAAAGTAAAAATGACTTTAAAAAAAATTTTTATAATATGTGACAAAAGGTATACATGCCCACATATGTACCAAATAATGAATACCAAATTTAAAAATGGACAAACGGAATAAATAGGAAACCCATAAAACAAAAATACATACATGTATGAAAAATTATTACAATTAGAACCACAAAAAGCCATTATTTTAGCACATCAAACATTTTCAAATAGTAATACCCAGTATTGGCAAGGATACAGGGTACACAGGGATACAGGGGAAAACTCTTTATGAACTGATGGTAGGCACATAAACTTTACATGCCTCTGGAGAATTTTTTTTTTTTTTTTTTTGCAGTATGCGGGCCTCTCACTGCTGTGGCCTCTCCCGCTGCAGAGCACAGGCTCCGGACACGCAGGCTCAGCAGCCATGGCTCACGGGCCCAGCCGCTCCGCGGCATGTGGGATCCTCCCGGACCGGGGCACGAACCCACGTCCCCCGCACCGGCAGGTGAACCCTCAACCACTGCGCCACCAGGGAAGCCCTGGAGAATATTTTGAAACACAGAGTGCTATGGGCTGAATTGTGTCCCCCTCAACACCCCCCCAAAAAATCCATATGTTGAAGCCCTAACCACCAATGTGACTGTGCCTTTAAGCAGGTTAAAGTCTTATTAAGGTTAAATGAGGACATAAGGGTGGGGCCCTAATCCAATAGGATTAGTGTACTTATAAGAAGAGGAAGAGAGAGACTAGAACTCAGCTCTCCATGCGTGGCTGCGTGCACAGAGAAAGGACCATGTGACAACACAGCAAGATGGTGGTTGCTGAAAGCTAGGAAGAGAGACCTCACCAGAAACCCAACCTCTGCCACAACCTTGATCTTGGACTTTAAGCCTCCAGAACTGTGAGAACATAAATTTCTGTTGTTGAAGCCACTCAATCTGTAGTAATTTGTGTATGACTTTGGGCAAGTTCCTAATGGCTTAGTGCCTCAGTTTCTCCATCTGTAAAGAGGAAATGATACTATCTACCTCACAGGACTACTATGAAGATTCAGATAATGAGGTCATAATTAACGGCTACTATGGTGGCAGCAGAGTGGGTACTCTGGATTCAAAGAGTCAAAGGATTTCAGATGTGGGTTCAGCCTACCTCAACTGTGTGCCCTGGGGTGAGTCCTTTCACCTCTCCTAGCTTCAGGTTCTTCATTTTAAAATGAGGACTCTGGGGCTTCCCTAGTGGCGCAGTGGTTGGGAGTCCGCCTGCCGATACAGGGGACACGGGTTCATGCCCCAGTTCGGGAAGATCCCACATGCCACGGAGCAGCTAGGCCCGTGAGCCATGGCCACTGAGCCTGCGCATGAGGAGCCTGTGCTCCGCAATGGGAGAGGCCACAACAGTGAGAGGCCCGCATACCACAAAAAAAAAAAAAAAAAAAAAATGAGGACTCTGACTAGCTGATCTCTGAGGATCCCTGTGGCTCAATCCTCATAGGAGAAAAATCTGCATCATATCAATAATGGGAGATATTGTGACTTTCAGCAGTATGTTAAGCAGTATGAAAAAGAATGTAATAAACTATCTTCTGATGTCCTGTTCCTCTGGAGGTAAGTAGTCATTCCCAGCATTTCTGTGTAACAGGAGATTTGCACGTTAAAAAATGCCATTCTCCATATGATCACGGCAGTAGTTTTCATAACCACTGGTTACAAACATATATCATGGCAAAATGCTACTAAGCATTTGGTATTGCTCTTAAATTAATTTTTATTTTAATTAAGTCCAATAGCAACCTCATTTACTTGAAAAATAGTAACACTTTCATGGGAGACACTTCATTTATCTCATTCACAGGCCATGCTTAGGACCCATTAACTTCTTGCAGACCCCTCTAGATCACTCCAAGACCACTCAGAGGGCAATTTGGGAACCAGTAACAAAGGAGACATCTTCTCAAGACTTCCCCAGGGAAGTGAAGGAGAAAGATCTTTTCTTTCCAATCCTGTCTCCAGTTTGAAACTGAGCCAAAAGGTGCAGGGTGCTTGTAGACTCTGGGAAAATTGCTCCTGGTCAGAGTGTCAAGCAGTGTTTAGACACATGTGTAAACCCTGGGCTTCCTTGGGGACTGCCTGTGTGGTAAATAATCTTCCCTGGGACCAAAAGGCATTCCCCTCAGTAGAGCCAGAGCATGAAAAGGTGGCAGATTGGCTGCTTTCCTCTTTGGGTAACATTTATCATCAAAGAGAGACATTACCCTTGATGCATGAAAGGATAATCCCTTAAACTGAAATCACTGTTCATTATGATTGTTGAGTATGCAAGGCAACAGATTTGGTTACGGGAAACATTGGAACCTGTGCTTGAAAGATGTAGTTTTCAGTCACTCTCTTAGTCTCAGTTTGCTCATCTAAGATATGAGAGTGAGGGACTTCCTTGGTGGCTCAGTGGTTAAGAATCTGCCTGTCAGTGCAGGGGACACGGGTTTGAGCCCTGGTCGGGGAAGATCCCACATGCCGCGGAGCAACTAAGCCCATGCACCACAACTACTGAGCCTGCGGTCTAGAGCCCACGAGCCACAACTACTGAGACTGTGGGCCACAACTACTGAAGCCCGCGTGCCTAGAGCCATGCTCCGCAACAAGAGAAGCCACTGCAGTGCCCACGCACTGCAACGAAGAGTAGCCCTCACTCACCACAACTAGAGAAAGCCCATGCACAGCAACCAAGACCCAGTGCAGCCAAAAATAAATATATGAATTAATTTTAAAAAGATATGAGAGTGAAAATAATGCCATATTCAATGAGTTGTTGTTAATAAGATAATTAAAAGCTCTTGATAAACTCCAAAGCACTATGAAGATAATTGTTAGTTATTAATTCTAGTATTATCATGGAATTTTTCAAGTTAAAAAATACTTGTTTCTTTTTCTCCGTGGAAATCTGGCAACCCAGATAGAAAACCTTTTAACAGCATACAAAAATAACCAACTTAATCCCCCAGAAAAACCTGTGTGTGATTGTCAGCCTGTCAAAGATGACTTCTGTGCATAAGAATGATCCATAGAAGCCCGAAGGTTGATTATAAAACCTCAAGTGTCTTCTTGCCTCGAGCCATTTTAGATGAACTATTCAGAACACATCCAAGTAATCAGTTTGCTCTGATAGAGAGGAGTAACAAGGAGGAGGGCTTGATTTCCCCTGCTGGAGAGGAGGCACATCCATTATTGTCTACCTTTCCACAGATCACCTAGCTAGCTCTTTGTTCTTACTTAACAATATGGCTTCAGGCTTGAGATTTGTGACCAAATTTATATGCTAGGGAAGACCATGTTAGTTACTTTACAAGAAGGTCCAAAAATTCACAGACAGAAACAAAACCAATTAGGCCAGTTGGTATGCAGTATTTTCTAAAATTTAAGGGTATATTTATACTTTGGGAGGGGAATAATTATTTTATATTGTATGTTTGACATTAGGTTCTTAAAAGTAGAATCTTATTAAATGTATCATCAAATACTTACTTCAGTCTTGCCTTCTCTGTCTTGATAACACTTCCAATCCAAATTATTAATTAATATCCAATTAAAATCCCAAAGCATCTTCTTGGACACTGATGGGGCACAGGATTCAGACCTAGACTGATAGCATGTTACGTCGATTTGAGGAAGTCTTGTCATTTCTCTGCGCTTTCTTTCCTCATCTATAAAATACAAATAAAAGTGCTTCCTAATAAAATGAAATGAGAAAATAATAAAATGAGATTGAAAAAGCTATAATCGTTATATAAATGTTAGTGATTGTTGTTGCTATTACTGGAAAGGTATTAGAATAAGAAATGTACAGTTATTCTCCGTGACCCAAATGCAATGACTGATACCAACATTATTGTCACTTCCTTTACCATCTCATTGCAGTAGGAACACCCCTAGGAAAAAGATGTATGTATTCTGAAATACAGATGAATTGATATGGTGCCTGAGACTTGCTTCACAAATAAAAAAGCAAGTTGTAAAATAATACAAGCTATATGTTTCCTTGTAGATAGGTATAGATCTGGAAATATGGATAAAGATATAGACTTAAATGGAGAGCAACAGAGACACAGATGCAGAGATGGATATAGGTATAAGGTCTCATAATACCAAAGTGAGGGCAGAGATCAAGATGGCAGAATAGAAGAATGTGGAGCTTACCTCCTCCCACAAATACATCAAAAATACGTCTACATGTGGAACAATTCTCACACAATGCCTATTGAATGCCGGGTGGGAGATCTCGTACAAACAAAATTGCAAGAAAAATCATCATGTAACCGTGTAGGATAAAAGAAAAAAAAAAAAGAATTGGGACAGGACCTGCACTCCTGGAAGGGAGCTGTGAAAGAGGAAAGGTTCCCTCACCCTGGGAACACATTTCACTGCTTGGGAGATCAGCTGGGACAGAAAGGGAGCTTCAAAGCCTCAGAGGAGAGTGCAGCAGCTGGGCTGCAGCAGGCAGAACAGAGAGAAACCAGCACAGAGGGTCCTGGCCACCTCCCTGCACTCTCCAGGCCAAGATACAGATATGCTGGTGTGCATGGGGGCTGGGTGCTGAAACTCGGTCTTCAGCGGACAGACCCGGAGAGAGGAGGGGGGTTGGCTGCACGGAGACAGCCTGAAGGGGCTGGAGTGTGGTCCGAGCTGTAATCAGGTACACAGAACTGAGCCTGGGTCTGCCATAGGAGTCACACTGTTACTGTGCACAAAGGGAGAGGCAGGGCCCTGCCACAGCAGCCTCATTTTCAGCGTGCCTACAGCAGGCACAGCTCCACCTTGACGAGTTCTGGGAGTGTGCAAGCACCAGTGGCTTATCCACTTGCAGAGGTGGGGCTTAAATCTGAGCCCATTCCCAGGGGCCATGCAACTTCGGAAGCAGGGCTAAAATCTGAGCCATCTCCCAGCGCTGTGTTACCCGTGGATTTATGTGCCGCCAATGGCTTTGAAAGCTCAGTGCCTGTGGGACATCTGAGCAGATTACTGGTGCTCCCATGGCTGGGGTGGGTCCAGCATCAACAGCTGCGGGCTTTGAGGGCACAAGTTCATGCAGAAGCAGGGTCAGGGTATGGGCTAATGTCATAACTCCCACAGCAGATCCAGGTGCATGACTATAGCAGCCTTGGTGCCTGACTTCAGCAAATCTGTGCCAATGAGTCTGTGCTGGTGGCTTTGTGAGCACAGCACCTGAGGGACACCTGGGCTGATTGCCTGCATTCCCATGGTTGTGGTGGGGCTGGGGGCAGTGCCAACAACAGTATACTTTGTGAGCCCACACAACAGGTGGTAGGCGACACCACAGAGTGCACCTCTCAGTAGACAGCTCCTGTGGAGGAATACACAGCAGCTCCTCTCTTAGCAGAAGTGTTCCAGTCCCGCCTACCTCACACCACAGCTCAGAAATGGATCTGGGGGCTTCTACTCCAACAACTGGGGAGCAGCCCCTGTCCCAGACAGGGTCTGTCAGGGCTCTGACAACCACAGAGCAAAGAGGAGGCTCTGCTCAATATACAATGCAGGCTCTGGTCATCACAATACCAATCACACCCCCTATCAAGGGGATAACAGCCAGCACACACTGAGGAAAGACATGGAAGGCATCTATACTAAAAACAACCCTCACGCCAAAAATATTAGATTCGCACAATCTACACAGGGATGCTTCCACATAAAAACAGCCCTTCAAGACCACAGTAGGTAACAGTTTCTTCTAACCTCATAGAGTCAGAGAAATATAAGTAAAATGAAGAAGCAGAGGAACCACTCCCAACTAAAAGATCGAGAGAATTCCTCTGAAAGTACAAACAATGAAAAAGCCCTCTCTAGTCTACCAGATCCTGAGTTCAAAAAGGAGGTAATAAAAATACTGAAGGAATTAAGAAAGGTTATCAATAGAAATGCAGATTACTGTAAAATAAAACTAGAAACTATAAAGAAGAGCCAACTAAAATTAGAAAACTCATTTGCCAAGACAAAAGCTAAGCTAAAGGCAATAAATAGCAAACTGAATAATGCAGAAGAACGAATAAGTGATCTGGAAGATAGAATAATGGAAATCACACAGTTAGAACAGCAGACAGAAAGACAAATGAAAAAATTGAAAGCAATATATGAGACCTATGGAATAATATAAACTGTGCCAATCTACACATAAAAGGGATCCCAGAAGGAGAAGAGAAAGAAAGGGGATCAAAAGTGTATTTAAAGACATTATGGCTAAAAACTTCCCAAACCTAAAGAAGGAAACAGATATCCAGGTACAGGAAGCACAGAGAGTCCCAAACAAGATGAACACAAACAGACCCACACCAAGACATATTTTAATTAAAATGGCAAGCGTTAAACGTGGGGCTTCCCTGGTGGCACAGTGGTTGAGAATCTGCCTGCCGATGCAGGGGCATGGGTTTGAGCCCTGGTCCAGGAAGATCCCACATGCTGCAGAGCAACCAAGCCCGTACACCACAACTACTGAGCCCACGTGCTGCAACTACTGAAGCCCACGCGCCTAGAGCCCATGCTCCGCAGCAAGAGAAGACACTGCAATGAGAAGCCCGCACACCACAATGAAAAGTAGCCCCCACTTGCCACAACTAGAGAAAGCCCACGCGCAGCAATGAAGACCCAACACATCCAAAAATGAATAAATAAATTTATTTTTAAAAAAGAGTTAAAGGTAAAGAGAGGATTCTAAAGGCAGCAAGAGAAAAACAAAGAGATAGTTACAAGGGAACCCTCATAAGGCTATCAGCTGATTTCTCTACAGAAACATTACAGGTCAGAAGGGAGTAGCAAGATATATTCAAAGTCCTGAAAGGGAAAAATCTGCAACCTATGATACTCTACCCAACAAAATTATCATTTAGAATAAAGGGAGAGATAAATAATTTCTCAGACAGGCAAAAACAAAAAGAATACAGCAAAAACTAAAAGAATACCTATTCTAAAAGAAATACTGAAAGGACTTCTCTAAATAGAAAAGAAGCAAAAATCTATAGAAAAGAGAAAATCACAGTTGGAAAGTAAACCACTTAAATAAGCCAGTACACAGATTAAAAAAAAAATTCTGGTGAAAGTGATGATAACTACAATGAACAGAAAAAGGATAAACATGAAACTGTAGAAAAGAACATCAAAATCATAAAACATGTGGGGAGTAAAAAAAATGTAGAATTTTTTTTCTGAACATGCTTTAGCCTACATGATTACCAGTCTAAAGAAAGTAGATATAGTAATGAGTTAACATACTTGAAAAACAGGGTAACCACAAATCAAAAACATACAATAGATTCACAAAAACCAAAAAGAAAAGAACAAAAGCACAGTACAAAAGATAATCATCAAATCACAAAAGGAAAAACATAAAGAAATGAGCAAAGAAGAAATACAAAATCAACTGGAAAATAAGGTTTAAAATGGCAATAAATACATATCTATCAATAATTACCTTATATGTCAATGGACAAAATGCTCCAATCGAAATACATGGAGTGACAGACTGGATAATAAAACAAGAGCCTACAATATGCTGCCTACAAGAGACCCACTTTAGGGCAAAGGACACACATAGATTGAAAGTGAGGGGATGGAAAAAGATATTTCATGAAAATAGAAATGACAAGAAAGTGGGGGTAACAACACTCATATCAGAAAAAATAGACTTTAAAACAAAGGATAAAGGACACTACATAATGATAAAAGGATCAATACAAGGAGAGAATATTACATTCATTAACATATATGCACCCAATATTGCAGCACCTAAATACATAAAACAAATATTAACTGACATAAAGGGAGAAATTGATGGGAATACAATAATAGTAGGAGTCTTTAACACCCCACTGACATCAATGGACAGATCTTCCAGACAGAAAATCAATAAGGCAACAGAGATCCTAAATGACACAATTGAACAGTTAGACTTAATTGACATTTTCAGGACATTACATCCAAAAAAAAAGCAGAATACACATTCTTTTCAAATGTACATGGAACACTCTCTAGAATAGACCAAATACTAGGGCACAAAACAAGCTTCAACAAATTTAAGAGGATAGAAATTATTCCAAGCATCTTTTCTGACTACAACAGCATCAAACTGGAAATCAACCACAGAAAGAGAAATGAGAAAAAAAGATTACATGGAGACTAAACAACATGCTACTTAAAAACCAATGGGTCAATGAGGAAATCAAAGAGGAAATTTAAAAAATACCTTGAGACATATGACAATGAAAACACAACCATACAAAATCTATGGGGTGCAGCAAAAGCAGTCCTTAGAGGGAAGTTCATAGTGATACAAGCCTTTCTCAAAAAAAAAAAAAAAGAAAGAAAGAAAAGAAAAATCCCAAATAAACAACCTAACCTACCACCTAAAAGAATTAGAAAAAGAAGAACAAACAAAACCTAAAGTCAGCAGAAGGAAGGAACTAATAAAGATCAGAGAGGAAGTAAATAAGAGATTTTAAAAATAGAAAAAATCAATAAAACCAAGAGCTGGGTCTTTGAAAGGGTAAAAAAATATTGACAAACCTCTGGCCAGGCTCACCAAGAAGAAAAGAGAGGACTCAAATTAAAAAACTTTAAAAAAAGAAAGGATGGTGGAGAAATAACAACAAATACCACAGAAATACAAAAAAAGACATAAGAGAATACTATGAACAATTATATGCCAACAAATTGGACAACCTAGAAGAAATGAACAAGTTTCTAGAAACATACAGCCTACCAAAACTGAATCAAGAAGAAATAATTTGAACAGACTGATCTCTAGAAGTGAAATAGAACCTGTAATTTAAAAAACTCCCTGCAAAAAAAAGTCCAGGACCAGCTGACTTCACTGGGGAATTCTACCAAACCAAGAAGAACTTATACCACCCTTCTCAAACTCTTCCAAAAGACTGAAGAAGAGGAAACATTCCCAAAGTCATTCTATGAAGCCACCATCACCCTGATACCAAAATCAGACAGAGATAACACCAAAAAGGAAAATTACAGGCCACTGTCTTTGAAGAATATAGATGTAAAACTTCTCAACAAAATATTAGCAGACCAAATCCAACAACACATAAAAAAGATTATACACCACAACCAAGTAGGATTCATCCCAGGGTCATAAGGATGGTTCAACATATGAAAATCAAACAATGTGATACACCACAACAAAAAAAGAAAAGATAAAAGCCACATGACCATCTCAATAGATGCAGAAAAATACTTGCTAAAATTTAACATCCATTCATGACAAGAAAACAAAAACAAAAAGACCAAAATAAAAAAAAACTCTTACCCTTACCAAAGTAAGGGTTATAGAGGGAACCGACATAACTCACAGCCTACATAATACTCAAAAGTGCAAAGCTAAAACCCTTCCTGCTAAAATCTGGAACAAGACAGGGATGCCCACTCTCAGCATCTCTATTCAACATGGTGTTGGGAGTCCTAGCCACAGCAATCAGACAAGAAAAAGAAATAAAATGTATCCAGATTGGAAGGGAAGAGGTTAAATTGTCATTATATGCGGATTACATGATACTTTATATAGAAAACCCTAAAGATTCCACACAGAAACTACTAGATCTGATAAACGAACTCAGCAAAGTAGCAGGATACAAAATTAATATACAGAAATTGGTTGCATTTCTTTACACTAACAATGAAATATGAGAAAGGGAAAGTTTAAAAATCCCTTTTAAAATTGCATCAAAAAATAAAATACTTAGGAATAAACTGACCAAGGAGGTGAAAGATTTCTATAGCTGAGAATGATAAGACATTGATAAAGGAAACTGAAGATGATACAAAAATGGAAAGATATCCCATGCTTTTAGATTGGAAGAATTAATATTGTTAAAATGGCCATACTACCCAAAGTGATCTACAGATTTAATGCGATCCCTATCAAATTACCCATGATATTTTTCACAGAACTAGAACAAGTAATTCTAAAATTTATGTGGAACCATAAAAGACCCAAAATTGCCAAAGCAATCCTGAGGAAAAAGAACAAAGCTGGAAGCATAACCCTCCCAGACTTCAGACAATACTACAAAGCTACAGTAATCAAAACAGTGTGGTATTGGCACAAAAACAGACATGTGGATTGATGGAACAGAATAGAGAGCTCAGAAATAAACCCACATGCCTACAGTCAATTAATCTTTGACAAAAGAGGCAAGAATATACAATGGAGAAAAATCAGTCTCTTCAGCAAGTGGTGTTGGGAAAGCTGGAGAGCTGCATGTAAATCAATGAAGTTAGAACACTCCCTCACACCATATGCAAAAATAAACTCTAAATGGCTTAAACTTAAATATAATACATGACACCATAAAACTCCTAGAAGAGAACATAGGCAAAATATTCTCTGACATAAATCATAGCAATGTTTTCTTAGGTCAGTCTCCCAAGGCAATAGCAATAAAAGGGAAAATAAACAAATGGGACCTAATCAAACTTACAAGTTTTTGCACAACAAAGGAAACTAAAAATAAAACAAAAAGACAACTTACAGACTAGAAGGAAATATTTGCAAACAAAGCCACCGACAAGGGATTAATTTCCAAAACTACGAACAGCTCATACAACTCAATAACAAAAAAACAAACATCCCAATCAAAAAATGGGCAGAAGGGCTTCCCTGTGGTGCAGTGGTTAAGAATTCGCCTGCTAATGCAGAGGACACAGGTTCAAGTGCTGGTCTGGGAAGATCCCACATGCCGCGGAGCAACTAAGCCCATGTGTCACAACTACTGAGCCTGTGCTCTAGAGCCCACGAGCCACAACTACTGAGCTCATGTGCCACAACTCCTGAAGCCCGCGCACCTAGAGCCCGTGATCCACAACAAGAGAAGCCACAGTGATGAGAAGCCCACAGGCCACAACTAGAGAAAGCCTGCACGCAGCAACGAAGACCCAATGCAGCCATAAATAAATAAATAAATAAATTCAAAGAACTTTTCAAGGCAATGCTTACTTTTAAATTCTAGAGCTAAAACAGACATTTAAATCAAACCTTCTTTTGCAGATGGGAAAACTGAAAGCAGAGAAATCACACAGCCAGGAGCCTTGGTCCCCACCTGCCAGGCCAGCACCTTCTCAACTGTCTGCCTCTGACTCTAGTGTGACAGTGATATAACCCTGGCTCTCACAGTCCGATAGACCTAGAGGTTCTTCTTCCTTCTAGCACAAGGAGTCTGTAAGTAAATGAATAGACTCCCTTTTCCAACGCTCTTCTTATAGGTTGTTTATTACATAAAACACAGATTCACACCTAGTTTGGCACTAGCATTCCTTGTATTGTAGAGCTATCTCAAATCCCAAACCAATACGCAACTCACTTTCTTCCTTCGACTTCTCTCATGAACTTGCCTCAGAGCCAGGTCTGGCATTCAATAATTATATTTAAATATATGTTTTAAATGCATGTAATAATAATTACACTTATTGAGTGCTTACTCTATGCCAGGCACTATTTTAAACATTTCACATGTTGTGAACAACATACGGCCACAACAAGCCTATGAGAAAGGTGATACTGTGCCCATTATAAATGTGTAAACTGAGACATAGAGAGCTTTAAGTAACCTGCTTAATTAGCAAGCAGTGGAGCTAGACTTGGACTCAGACAATCTGACTCCAGAAAACGCATTCATAACATCTCATGAGGTTTTTTGTTGTTGTCGCGAGGGTGGGGGGTGTTTTGTTTTGTTTGAATAAGATAGATGTTTGTTTCTGTGTTGTGCATTATAGCACAGAGACGCAGGATCCAGGACTGCGGGGAAGAATCTGCTTTCCTCAACGTGTGGCTTTTATCTCTATAGGCAAGGCTGTCACTGGGCTAGTTGCCACTTCCTGTCACTGGGAAGGTGGGAAGAGGCAGAGGAGCAAAAGCAGCTTCCCTCTCTCCCAGCAACTTTTCGCTTTGAAAAATTTCAAACCTACATCAAAAATTAGATTTCTAAAAAATAGAAACCAAGAACATTTCACCTAGATGTATTGATTGTGGACATTTTGCAGCATTTGTCTCATCTCTCTTTATGTAACTAGGAAAATGCTGAAATTTACACAAAGGAATATTTCGTACGATATGTAGGGAAGATCAGCAAGCCAGTTAGAAACATTACAAATGATAACAGTTGACTTGATGACATGAAATATTGTGGATGGTTTTTTTTTATTCCCTCTATTATTAGAAAGTTTGTCCCACAAACAAACAAAGCAAACAAAAAAAGCAGAAGTTTTTTTAAAAAAAATATCAGAGCCACAACAACACAAACATTGCCAGTTTAGCCTCTCCATACAATAGAGAGAATAAGAAGATCGGCATCTGGTTGGGTGGAAACAGAATGGACTTCAGAACCTGCATACAAACTCCAGCTGAGGTTGTGCTGGACTTTGTGATGATTGGGCAAGTTTTAGCCTTCTGAATCTGTTTCCTCATATGTAAAATATGTGAGGACTCACTAAAAATCTACATTTTCAATGATTCCTGGGTAAAACTTTGAAGTCTGCCTCTTAAACAAGTCCAATGTAAGTGGTTCACAGAACATATTCTGAGAAACACTGCGTAGGAAGGGAGATAACTAAAGAATTTGTGAGATGGAGGAAGAGGTCCCAAACCCTTTACACTGTCTCCTCAGCTCCCGAATTCCCCATCACTGCTGCCTGTACCCTTACCCTCTCACACATTAGAAGATGCCCCAAAATTTGCCTCTCTGACTCCAGTTTGGTCTCTCCAAGTGAAGTCCTCCTATACCCTGTACCCTACCCCCAATCTGTTACCGACCAGCGTTCTTGGCTGCCTTAATCAACAGAAATTGATCAGAAGCCAGACAAGAAATTCAGGCAAGGCTTTATTGGGGCCCCTGCTGCAATAGGGGGGGAGCAGGAACAAACAGCAGGCTCCCTTGCTTGCTCGCTCCCCGACACGGGGGCAAGTTTGTCCCTTATATGGGGTGAGGGTAGGGGTGTGTCCAGGGGTCAGGCCAGAAGGGTGGCTTAGGTGGTTTGCCCACCCCTTAGGTGGTGTTGTGTGCAGGGGCATGCGCACTACCCTGCTTTTGCTCCCAACCCCCTGTTTTTGCTCCAGGCTCTTCAAAAGTGGTAGCTGGGTTTTTGGTCTCTTTGTATCTTTTGTCCAGAATTTGCCCTAACTGCGCATGCATGCAGTTATTTTTAGTCCCATACAGTTTCTTTGTATTTTGTCGCTGGAGGAGAAGTGTGTCCAGGTGCAAGTATTGTAGCACTGCAGCAAAGGGTCCCAGGTCCCAGCCTGTCTCAAATCCATCCAAGTTTTCCCACCAATCTCCAACATAAAGCTTCTGCTTCAGACAGCCCAGTCTGCCTGGACACCACTATGACCTACACCACCTCCCACCTGGCCTCACTCTCTGCCTCCTGTTCAGAGCCCTGCTTAGATCTTGTTCTTCAAAGAAACCCTCTATTGCAGCCACCCTGAGTTCTCCCCTCCTTAAACGATTAGCATGTAATTCTACCTTGCAATATTCTCTACCTAGCTCACTTGTTTTATTCTGGTCATCTTTATTGTTTTTTGTTCGTTTGGTTTGGTTCGGTTTGGTTTTCGGCCGTGCGGCATGTGGGATCTTAGTTCCCCGACCAGGGGAACATTTCAATACCCTCAACTTCTACTAATCTAAGTGACCACCAGTCTGAATTGTGTCATGGACTACCCCACCTACCAGATACTTAGCAAAAGTCTCAGTTCATTCGATTGTCCAACTACAGAGATCGGAGCTTCTCAAACTTGAGTGTATTCACAAATTACCCAGGAATCTGAATAAAATGCAGACTCTGGCTCAGTAGGTCTGGGTGGGGCCTGAGGGCCTGCATTTCTAACAAGCTCCCAGGTGATGCTGATGTTACTGATGCATATACATTGGGCATAGATCACCTTAATCACATTCTCTAAAATTTCCAACTGAAAATATAAACACAATTACCAGGGATCAAACCTGTGCTGCATTGGGAGCATGGAGTCAACCACTGGACCACCAGGGAAGTCCCTATATTCTGGGCATCTCTAAATTTCCTCTGAGCTCCTTGAAAATAGAAGCAGTGTGTCTCCTTCCTCATATTCTTTGTGACACTTAGCACAGTGCTAGACATATAAGGTGAACACCTCAGCCTATACCGATTGGCTGAGTACTCAGCTGACTTATTGAGGGAAACGAGATGAGATTAAGGAAGCGACTTTATAAGGATGAGCACAAGTGTGGAGCTTGTTGTAAGCTGATGAACCCACTTAGGGCCCTTGAGTATGGCTGAACCAATCTTCAAGCGTGTTTTAAATAATGAGCTATAAGTGGCAGAATAAAAGTAGAGTTCAAGATAAAATCTCAAGTAATGAAGAGCAATGGGCATACAGCTGCTGTCACATGCTCTGTTGTGTTTTTGATGAGTTTCCATTAAAAACAGCCCTAATACATAAAAGAAAAAACCTGGTGAATTCCCTTTATTGTCTCTTTAATGTGTTACTAAGGAGTTATCGGTATCATTTCATGACTCCAGCACAAATGCCTCTAGGATTTATTGCTGGGTTCACATCTCTGCTCTTTTATGGATTTCTTCCAACAGGGGCTTGAAT
Source organism: Stenella coeruleoalba (assembly GCF_951394435.1). NCBI lineage: Eukaryota > Metazoa > Chordata > Mammalia > Artiodactyla > Delphinidae > Stenella > Stenella coeruleoalba. The sequence continues at coordinate 56,671,533 of NC_137148.1, forward strand.
ACAGGGCTCCCATTAAATGTCCCTTGTGGTAGGTTGGCTACAGCAAGCTACATCAGCAGTGGCAATAAAGCTCACCAAGGCAACGACTGTTACCCACCAGTGTAGGTTGATTTAGAGCAGAATGTTTCCAGATGGGTTCTGATGTAACCCTTTTTCTTCCATCTCTCAACACCACTGAAATTGAAAAATCAATTACAGCACCCAGGTTTTATATGTTGCTGAGTTTTGCTGGGTATGGGGCAGGGGCAGTAAAAAAAAAAAAAAAATATATATATATATATATATATATATATATATATACACACACATATAGATATGTATGTGTGTGTATATACACACACACACACACACACACACACACACACACACACACAAGCACATTTTGTAAATAACTAAAAAACAATGAGAGAGCTTCCAGGAATGTGGTAGGTGTGTTTAATCAAGACAACCTAGACAATAGTAAAATAAGTACTGTTAGAAAAGGTCTTATTTATTTAAGGGCTGAGAAAAGCTTAAATCACAAACTCTAGTTTGTTATGTCAACAGGCTATCAATAAAAATCTGTTTACTGGGGTCAATAGAGTCACTAGTGCGTTCAGCAGTCCTGCTTCTTTAACCAGAGGCAGTCATCAAACCTCATTAGCTTGCTCTGTCTCCAGGAGAAGGGAGATCAACTATCAGTTACCCTTAGTTCGTGACAAACCATATATGAAAAAGAGCTTTAAATCCCCTGGTGCTCTAGCCAAGGAAGGAAAGGATAAATATCCTTGTATATCAGCTTTAACAGAAAAAGAGTCTGCAGAAGATAACAGGATTGTATGTGGGTTGGGCTTTGTGGTTGTTCTATTTTAAATTAGCCAATGACTGCAGACTTCATACAGGAGACCTGACTTGCTCTTTCTGGATGTTTCCTAATCTCACTCTCCATAAGGGACTGAAACACGAATGCTGTAAAATTAGCGCAAGTTTAGTGACACTGTAATTAGATAACTTTGTCCCATGAAAATTGAACTCCTGAATCACTAACCAGATGTGATGGGCTGTCCAGTGTGCATCTGGCTATAAAAGCAGACAATGGATACAATACGTTTCTAATTATGTAAATGACAGGACAGGAAGGAGCATGATACACAATGATCAGACTGCCTTTCTTCATTTCAATATCCTCAGGTGACCTTTTTTTTATAAAAGTCAAGATGCCATTTAAGCAACATTTTTTTCCACCTTATCCAACTGCTACTAATCTAAGTGACCACCAGTCTGAATTGTGTCACGGACTACCCCACCTACCAGATACTTAGCAAAAGTCTCAGTTCATTCGATTGTCCAACTACAGAGATCAGAGCTTCTCAAACTTGAGTGTATTCACAAATTACCCAGGAATCTGAATAAAATGCAGACTCTGGCTCAGTAGGTCTGGGTGGGGCCCGAGGGCCTGCATTTCTAACAAGCTCCCAGGTGATGCTGATGTTACTGATGCATCGTACATTGGGCATAGCTCACCTGATGAGATTCATACATTGGGCATAGATCACCTTAATCACATTCTCTAAAATTTCCAACAGAAAATAGAAACACAATTACATAATTTCATGTGATTTGTTTCCTGAAAGATAAGAATGATTATGTTTAAAGAGAAGTCAATTTTAGACATGAATTTTAAAATACAATTGTAGTCTTCCTAAATGTTATCTCCATGGATAGACATCTTTTTAGAGCTGAAAGAGGTCCTTTAAGGTTGATGAATATTGACTTCAGGAAGTGATCCAAAACAGAACACAAACAGATTCATTTAAAGCAAAGCTTAAATCCAATACTTTCCCCCAGCTGTACTATTGATGACTGCTTGGCTTTTTCTTTGCAGTAAATGTACACAAACAAATCGAAATGCACTCCCCTTATGTTCAAAAACGTCTTCATGAGACTAGGATCCAAGTTCATGTGCTCATCTGCTGTGCAAAGTTTATTTAAATATGACATACTTAAATAAATTTATGTTATTCAAATTAATTCCTTTGAAGTTGATTAGCCTAATACAGATTTGACTGTGGAGATAAATGTCAAAGGTCAGAATATTCTAGTTCACCTTTAATGATATTAAGGCCCTGTATTTATTTATTTTTTAACATCTTTATTGGCGTATAATTGCTTTACAATGGTGTGTCAGTTTCTGCTTTATAACAAAGTGAATCAGTTATACATATACATATGTTCCCCTATCTCTTCCCTCTTGTGTCTCCCTCCCTCCCACCCTCCCTATCCCACCCCTCTAGATGGTTACAAAGCACCGAGCTGATCTCCCTGTGCTATGCGGCTCCTTCCCACTAGCTATCTAGTTTATGTTTGGTAGTGTATATATGTCCATGCCACTCTCTCACTTTGTCACAGCTTACCCTTCCCCCTCCCCATATCCTCAAGTCCATTCTCTAGTAGGTCTGTGTCTTTATTCCCATCTTGCCCCTAGGTTCTTCATGACCATTTTTTTCCCTTAGATTCCATATATATGTGTTAGCATACAGTATTTGTTTTTCTCTTTCTGACTTACCTCACTCTGTATGACAGACTTTAGGTCCATCCACCTCATTACAAATAACTCAATTTCGTCTCTTTTTATGGCTGAGTAATATTCTATTGTATATATGTGCCACATTTTCTTTATCCATTAATCTGTTGATGGACACTTAGGTTGCTTCCATGTCCTGGCTACTGTAAATAGAGCTGCAGTGAACATTTTGGAAAAAACCCAATCCAAAAATGGGCAGAAGACCTAAACAGACATTTCTCCAAAGAAGATATACAGATTGCCAACAAACACATGAAAGAATGCTCGACATCATTAATCATTAGAGAAATGCAAATCAAAACTACAATGAGATATCATCTCACACCAGTCAGAATGGCCATCAAAAAATCTAGAAACAATAAATGTTGGAGAGGGTGTGGAGAAAAGGGAACACTCTTGCACTGTTGGTGGGAATGTAAATTGATACAGCCACTGTGGAGAACAGTATGGAGGTTCCTTAAAGAACTAAAAATAGAACTACCATACGACCCAGCAATCCCACTACTGGGCATATACCCTGAGAAAATCCTAATTCAAAAAGAGTCATGCACCAAAATGTTTAAGGCCCTGCATTTAATAACTGCTTTATTCTGGGGAGCTTGTAACACTCATATTCATCTTCCCATTAATCTTTTCCGAATTTGGTAAAGAAATAGGTTCTCTTTATAGATCTGGATTTGCAAGACTAATATGAAAAACTATTTAATTTTTCTGTAATTTGAGTAAGTAGATACTAAGTATAACATAGCAACACCTTGGATGTGATTCTCTTGAGTATAACTTCACTTTCCATAAGCATGGTTAATGGATTCACAGATACTAGCATAATTTCCTATGCACAAAAGGAACATTATAATAAAACAGCTAAATATATTCATTCCACAGATATTTATTTAGCATCTATAATAATACTACTACTAATACAATATATTATATAATAAAATAACTGATACTAATGACAATAATAATAATAACTAATGCTTATAATAAACCAGGGACTATTCTAAGCATTTTACAAAAAAGTCATTATTCTTTACAATTTTATACTGCAAATACAACTATTGGCCCTATTGCACAGACAAAGTGAAATACTGAGAAGCTAAATAATTTACCTAAGGTTATACAACTTGTATGTGACTGCTATGGTCTGAACGTTTGTGTCCCCCCAAATTCATATGTTGAAATCCTAATCCCAAAGATGGTGGTATTAGGTACAGCCTTTGGGAGGTACATAGGTCATATGGGTGGATCTCATGAGTGAGATTATGGCCTTATAAAAGAGACCCCAGAGAGCTCCCTACCCCTTTCCACCATATGAGGACACATGAGAAGACTCCAGCGACAAACCAGGAAGAGGGCTCTCACCAGAACTCAACCATGCTGGCACCTTGATCTTGGACCTCTCGGCCTCCAGAACTGTGAGAAATAAATTTCTGTTGTATATAAGCCACCCGGTGTGTGATATTTTGTTATAGCATCCCAAACAGACTAACTCTATGGCAGAGCCAGGACTAAAACTCAAACAGCCTAGCTTCTTTATCCAAGCTCTGTCATATGCCAGACACCACCCCAGGTAACGATGATCACGACAAAACGTGCTTGTGTGGATAGGCAAGTATGTTGCATTCATAATACCTCCATCCCACTTCTAACCATCAGTAGTTATTATAACCTTCTTTCCAACTGGATTCAAATTTAGGCTCAGAACCCTTCCTAACCCAGTGTTCCAGGCAGCTATTATCAATCAATTGGAGCTGACACATGAATCAAAATTTATTTGCCATTCCTGACTGAGTGCATAAAACACAATCACTTGTCCTTAAATACTTTAAACGGTTATTAAGTTGGTATAGCTTGCAAATGCTTATGTAAAGCAGGTATATTTCTTATTAATATTGATCTCAACTTCTGTTTAGTAAACTTTGATTCGGTCATGGATCCCATGCTTTGGCTCCTGCCTTCAAAGTATTTCCACGTTGAAATCCTTTACACATTCCCTACATAGGCTTTAATATTTCTTTAGCCTAAGAATTTGGGAAGGATCCATAAACTCCCTGAAATAGTATGTTATTTTATGTTATATAACTAGTTACTTTAATAACTATAGGAGAAATTAAACTTAGATTCCTACCTCCCACAACCTAAGTACATTCAGATTTAAATTTTTTTTTATTAAAAATATCATACTGGGAAAAATGTTAAATTACAGTTTTACAATCGTAGAGAAGGGAAAACTTTCTCAAGCATAACAAAAGTCCATAAGCAATAAAGACAGACAGGTTTCATTGCATAAGATTGCAAAACTTCTGTACTGCAAGGGTACTTACTATAAGCAAAGTTAAAAGACAAACGACATCATTTCTGGAGAGCTGAGGTATTTGTGGCCACCTAAATCTGAATCTCTACACACATCCTCCAAAAAACTATACAGGTCAGCAAGAAGAAAAAATGCACATACAGGACTTCCCTGGTGGCGCAGTGATTAACAATCCACCTGCTAATGCAGGGGACACGGGTTTGAGCCCTGGTCCAGGAAGATCCCACATGCCACAGAGCAACTAAGCCCATGCGCCACAACTACTGAGCCTGCGCTCTAGAGCCCGCGAGCCACAACTTCTGAGCCCACGTGCCACAACAGTATACTGAAGCCCGTGTGCCTAGAGCCCGTGCTCTGCAACAAGAGAAGCCACCGCAATGAGAAGCCCGTGCACCACAATGAAGAGTAGCCCCCGCTCACCGCAAGTAGAGAAAGCCCACATGCAGCATCGAAGACTCAATGCAGCCAAAAATAAAATATAAATAAATAAATAAATCTATTTAAAAAATGCACATACATAAATCCCACAACTCATCATAACTAAAAAACCAATAATACTACAAACTTTAAATTATCTGTAATTAAGGAAAAAACACATCAATTTACAGCAGCACTATATCTAGATCTTCCACTACAAGTCTTTGCAGAGACCTAAGGGAGGGTTTCCAGAAAATCTTCATGGAAGAGAAAAGGGAATTAAGCTAAAATAGCTCCCAGAAAGAGAAAGTCCATCTTAAGTATCAAAATATTGAAAATGTTCTGGTCATAAGAGTACTGACTAAAGGGAAGACACTGAAAAGTGATGAGATTCAAAGAGGCAGTTCTGGAAAGACTGGGGAAGAAAAGGATAAAAAGAAAATCAGAAGCAATCTTTGGATACTACATAAGGAAGGCAAAAAGAAACACCAGAGAAAGATTCAGGGTCCTGCAAGGCAAGAGAAAACCAAAAACTCAAAGGACACACAAACATTATTTGGGCCAAATTATTCTGGGGCCCTATTCTGTGCACTGTAGAATGTTTGACAATACACTTGGCCTCTACCTACCAGATGTCACGAGCACACCACCCCCTAGTTATGACAACCAAAAATGCCTCCAGACATTGCAAAATGTCCCCTGGGGTACAAAATCACATCCAGGTGGAACCACTGACCTAGAGCAATAATTTGTTGAATTGCTGATTGATTTGTTTGTTATTTGAAGACTCTTCTTTAAATGTTTGCCTTTTTGTGGTAAACCATTAAGAGGAAAAATAAAGAAAATTAAGGAAGGAAAAGAAGCTGTACTCCCTCATTCATTTATTCATTCATCAAATTTCTATTGGATGCCTGCTAAGTAATAGGCATTGTTTAAAAGATGAATAGGTAAGACGTAGTCACAACCCAAATTTTAAGCTTTCCATATCACTAATTTAATTTAATATTATCATGGTTTGATTAACTTCTATATTTCCAAGAAATTGATGACATGATTGTTTCGAACCTAGGATCTTAACACACAATCAAAACATTATGTATGTGTCATTTTACTACAAATATTTAGAAAACTCACCGAGGATAACTATATTTGGTGTTGGCATTGAAATTTTCTGTATCTGTGGATATATCAGTCAGCTGTTGCTTCAATAACGTGTATAACAAATAAACATAAAATCTCAGTGGCGTATAAAAATAGGCATTTATTTAACTTGCACATCTATGATCAGCTGATCTAGGCTGGGCTCAGTTTAAATGGCTCTACCCCATGTGTCCCTCATCCTCTTCCTTCTATCACCAGACTAGGCATGTTCTTCTCATGGCAATCGCAGAGGCACAAGAGAAGTGGAATCGTGTAAGACCTAGGTTCAGAACTGGCACACCATCACATCTTCTCCATTCTCTTCAAACACAATATCATAGGGCAGATAAAATATACCGCACCCATGGAGGTGAGAAGAACTACAAATTCACATAGCAGAGGACATGGACACAGGGAGGGTTGAAGAATTATGGCCAATGCTGTAATTTACCACAGTGGAGAAAAAAACTTAGTCTCGTTTTATTATCTCAAAGTTAAGATTTCTGAACACAGATTCTGAAGTTAAATTAATGATGACTACAAAAGCAGAATAATAATTTTCAACAATGCAAAGAAGATTAAATAAACCATCAACCTCACAGGGGTTATTATTTAGCATATTTTTATTATAACAGCAGCAATACCAAATTCATCTACATTAAAGCAATTCATTTCTAAAGACCAATATTTCAATGATAAATGCCAATAAATGAATTTTAGTATCATATACGTTACACATTTTGTAGCTATTTTCAGCAAGAAACTTTTCTGATGTCCTTATCTATATTCTATATTTGTTCTTAAAAGGAATTTTCCTGAAACATAACACTTCTTAAAATCAACTACTGATCCAATAGATTTAAATTTCTACATTCTGTTATACTACAGGGGAAAAATAATTGGATTTTGCTTTCTCATTCATGACTATTTAAATATTCAGTTTCTGAGGTTACATTTTAGTGCGTTTTTATGTTTTATTCAGGACACAATGTTCCAGCAAATATCACAAGCCCAAATCAATGGCTTATACTGACATTAAATATGCCATTAACATGCTTGTTCCCAGAAAAGTTCAATGAAAAGCTGTCAACAAACCTGCAGAGAAAGCCTTGTTGCATTCAAAATAAATGATTAAAAGAGGCACTGGAAATAACTTAAAACCTTTAGAATGATGAAGAGAAGAAAAAGTAATATGAAAATATCTAGCTCTCTGCTTGGCAAACAAAATTTATACCAATTTACATATGCCTAGAGCTGACAACAAAACCAAGTTCATGCCATTTTCCACAGTATTCACGAGGTTGTTCCTTTCATCTCTGTGACTTAGATGCTTACAATGTAATGTGACTAACATCTTAGAGCCCTGGTCTTTGATGTCCCATCACCATGAGCAACAGTGAGATCCCACAGAGCAGCACTCTTTAGAAAAACAGCATTGAAAGATCAGCAACTCAAATAGAGGCACAAAAAAGAAGATAGCATATTTCAGGTAACAGAATTATTTAATTATTTTTCATTCATTCATTTACTAAGCAAAGACTGCTTACTGGCCAAGACTTGGAAAGGTAATAGATGTCCCACCAGCTGGGATAGATCTTGAAAGTGCAGAAGGAGAGAAGGCTGGGCGTAGCCCAAGGAAGTGGAGTGAGTGAGAACTTCTTAGTATTGGGAAGTAAAGAATGAGAGCATCTGCTGCTATGGCCCGTGAGCTTTACTCTGTAGAAAGTTTGGTAACACACTTGAGGCCAATAGCGCATGAAATAAACTTTCAGGTTAGAGGAGGACATGCTGTTGGCAGGAGGTCATGAAGGCAACAGCAGAGAGAGGTGCCAGAAGAACTTGAAGACCAGACCAAATCCAAGGTATAGGCTGAATCACTTATATTTGTCTGAGGCTGTCTAATAATAATTCATATTAATAATGATGACCCCAGAGTTCCTCAGAAAATCTCTATATAATATACTGTGATAAAGAAGGAATTGGGTTGGAGAAAACTTAACACAGAATCATAGGTTGCATATAGATGGATGTATATGCTCATTTGGCTCTTTTAAGAAATGCAAGAAAAAGGAAATTCCTTTTCAAATTCCTTTCTGAAAGATTTTCATGAAAAAAATTGTTGCATATTTTTAACAACTTTATTGAGGTATAATTTATTTTTTAATATTTATTTATTTACACAATGGGAGATTTGCTTTATTTCTTTTTTAAAAATTTTTATTGGAGTATAGTTGCTTTACAATATTATGTTAGTTTCTACTGTACAGCGAAGTGAATCAGCTATATGTATACATATATCCCCTCTTTTTTGGATTTCCTTCCCATTTAGGTCACCGCAGAGCATTGAGTAGAGTTCCCTGTGCTATACAGTAGGTTATAATTTATATACAGTAAAAGGCATACACTTAAAGTGTACACTTTGGGGAGTTTTGATATACACAAACATCTGCGAAACAATCACCACAATTAAGATAATAAATATACTCAATACCTCTGAAAGATTACTCATGCCTCTTTGGAATGCCTCCCTCCTACCGCTCTGCTCCCATGACCAATTCTTTGGCAAATATAGATCTGCTTTCTATCACTTTAGATTATTTTGCATTTTCTACAATTTTATATAAATGGATCATACATTATGCACTCTTTTTTGTTTGGCTTCTTTTACTCAGCATAATTATTTTGAAGTTCATCTGTATTGTTTTGTGTATCAGTAGTTCATTCTTTTAAAGTTGCTGAATAGAATTCCATTATATGAATATATAAATAACTTCTGTCTGTTTACCTGTTGATAGATATTTGAGTTATTTCTAGTTTGGGGCTATTAAAAATAAAGATCTTAAGACCGTTTATGTATGTCTTTATATGGACATATGCTTTCACTTCTTTTGGATTAATACCTAGTATTGGAATGATCAGGCAGTACGTACATGCTTAACATTTTAAGAAAATGCCAAGCTGTTTTCCAAAGCTATTGTACCATTTTACAGTTCTGCTAGCAGCGTATGAGAGTTCCAGTTGCTCCACAACCATACCCTCACATAGTAGGGCCAATCATTTTCAATTTAGGATGTAATTGTATCTCAATGTACTTTTAATTCGGATTTTCCTAATAACTAATGATGTTGAGCATATTTACTATGTGCTTATTTGCCATCCACATATATTTTTTGGCAAGATGTTCGTCCAAATCTTTTATCTAGTTTTAATTGGGTTGTTTGTTTTCTTATTATTAAGTTTTTCTTACTATTAAATCTGGAGAGTTCACTAATATTTTCTTCTGTAATATCTAATCTGTATTAATACAATCTAGTATGTTTTTCACCCCCAGAATTTCAGTTTGCGTCTTTTTTATATCTCCCCTGTCTCTACTTAACACGTTCAACCTTTCCTTTAGTTTCTTGAATAGATAGCATATTGTTATTGTTTTAATGTTCTTGTCTACTAATTCTATCATTTGTGTCATTTTTTGTCAGCTTCTATTAACAAACTTTTTAATCTTATTATGGGTTTTTAATCTTATTATGGGTTGTACTTCCCTGTTTTTTGCTGGTAACTTCCTAGTGGATGCCAGATATTTACTATACTGCTGAGCTTTGTTCTGACACATGGTCAAGTTACTTGGAAACTTCAGGTCTTGCTTTTAAGCTTTGTTAGGCATGACAGAGCAGCATTTAGAATAAAACTAATTTTGTTCTTCTACTAAGAGAAAATGCTTCTGAATACTTCACCTGATGCCCCATGAATTATGACATTTTCCATCTCTGCTGGTGGGAACAGGAATTATGCCCTGTGCTGTGTGAGCCAGAGAGACTGCTCACTCTAAGAGTTTTGAGTGGTTTTTCCCTCCAACGCGGTTGACTTGTACCTATATGCCTGAGCTGATCAGCACTCAGTTGACAAGTGCTCAAAGGGAGGCTATGCTGGTCTCTGAAATTCTCTCTATGTGCATCTCTCTCCTTTCTACTCTGCCTTGTGAACTCTTGACCATTTGACCTACCTGAACTTCCAGCTTCAGCCCCTTAAACTTGGGGAGCCCTAATTTCCCCTCCCTATACCACAGCCTATAGAAACTGTCTCAAGACAGTAAATTGGGGCAACTGTAAGACTCACGGGATTTGTTTTTCACTGTTTTTCATTATCTGGTGTCCAGTATCTTGAGAACCATTGTTTCATATATTTTGCCCTGCTTTTCACTTATTTCGGGCAAGAGGGTAAATCTAAACATTATTACTCCACCATGTCCAGAAGTGAAGCTCCAAAAAATAGTTAAATATTTTAATCTCAGCAAAATAGGTTCTTTTTAGTATAAGGGTATTTAAAAATAAATTTACATTACATTAAAGTCTACCTTCTCCTTTGATGGCAGATAAACCAGGTTTTACTATATGTTGTCATTCATAATGAAGCTGTCCAGCTGTAAACACCAGGAAATAATGAACTCTGAACTAAAAGTTTTATAGCTCCAGATGCACATTTGCAAGGAGCAACAAGAAGAGATAAACAGTTAACTAATTTGAGGAGTCAACACTTTAGATGTTACCAAACTGTTGAACTTTGAATGTCTTTGCTAGAGTAGTGCCTAACAAAGACTAAGGAAGCCTCTGCATGTGGGCACACACCCCTTTCGGGGAGCCTTTCTCAGTTTAATTCACCCATTCAGCAAACATTTATTAAGCTCCTATCTGCCAGTGACTATTTAAAACTCTAGAGATACAGCAGGGAACAAAGCAAAGGTCTCAACCTTCATGGAACTGAGTGGGTACAACAGACCGTAAGCCAACATAAAATAATTCTGTTGAGAAAAACTGAATCAGAATAAGGGGATCGAGAACTTCAAGGGGTAATATTTTAGATGGATTTGTCTGGGAAGGCCTCTCTGAGGAGGCTGGTTACATTGGATTTGAATGAAGTGAAGGAAGAAACTATGCAAAACTCTAGAGAAGAACCTTCTGGAAAAAAGGAACATGTACAAGTACCCTGAGGCGTAAATGAGGAGAGCTGATTTAAGGATTCCAGTAGGAACCTAGCCTAAAATCAGCAAAAACTAGAAACCACTTTGTTTTGTTTACCTACATTCATTCATTCATTTATTCATATAATAAACTACATATCAAGCAATCACTGTATGTGTGAATGCAAAGACAAATTGCCTAAAAAATATCACAAGCACAATTTAATGGAAGAGGATCCAATATATAAATAACAAGCAATGGTCATAATAATGAGGGTAATGGGTCTTCAAGTTTAAGGGTCTAAGGGTGTGTTAATTCTAAGAGATCTGACCCACTTGGCCATGTGTGACTGGCCTACTGGGCTCTATTTGCATGAACGGCAAAGGAGTGTGCTGCTAAGGGACGGAAGATTTGAGGGACAACATGATTTATGTAAAGATGAGTAGTAGCTCTTGAAAAAGAAGAGCACTTCTGAGCACAGTAAAGGGCATACTAGTTAAGTCCTCTGGCTCTGCCTCTCTGGGTTTATGCCCAAGTTCTTTAGAAGAGAGATAAAGAGCTTTACTGTTGAAATCTCTATAAGAAACCAGAGCACCAGGCAATGCTGCTTGGGAAATAGTTCATACTGGGCCCTCCTTCACTGGAGTGACTGCTGGAGCACACGGTAACAAGGCACAGTAACGATGTCAGGGATGAAGTAGCCAGAGCCACCATGAACAGAAACCCATACCAGCCAAGGCCAAGAGTCAGAGTAGCCCCATGGGGTCACTACCTGAGAGAGGAAGAAATGCTACTGTAGCCAGTAGGACTGTGCTTATTGAGCACAAGAGGACATCCCTGGGGACTCCTTAAATTAACCCCTGAATTTTTCCCACCGGAAATATGTGACTTTGGAATAATACATACTTTGGTTATAATCTTACACCAGCCACTTACTAGATGTGTTAGCATGGGCAAAGTACTAGTCCTCGTTGGACCTCATTTTTTCATCTGCTAAACAGGGATAATAATATCACTGTTAGATGTTAGGTTTACTGTGAGGTTTAAACAGCATGTGGTAAGTGCTTAAACAATGGTGGCTGTGTTTTTATTATAATTACTATTATCATTATTATTATTATCATTGAATTTTAGGAGATCTGAAATTCCCAAAAGTTGGTGTGTAAAGATTAATAATGCTTATAAAATGTTATTAGGATTCAGTTCTACCCTCAATCTCTTATGCCCCGGGAAGCCTGGAATAACATTAAAACCAAGTACATGACTTTGGGTAATTTAAGTTCCTTGAGCCTTAGTTTCATCATCTATTCAACAGAGTATTAATGATATCATCTCTTTGCTCCTCCCTGGGTTGTTACGAGGTCCCCTTCCAACGATGGGCATGGAAAGTACTTTATAGAGTGCTGTTCAAAAATCAGTGATGTCCAGCTGTCGTGTCTCTCACCAGCTCTGCTTTATGCAACTCTTGGGACTGAGAAAACTCACCTTCAGGCTATTTTCAGGTCTGTAAGATGCAGCTGCTCAGAGTCAGTTGTTACATGGCTAGAAGGCTCTACAAACCACCTGTTAAGGGTGCCCCATGCAGAAACCCTGGGACAATCTTTCTCTAGCTCCTGACTCATGTCGCTAAAGGGACCAAAGGTAAATATCTTTTTCCTACTGTTCTGCTGTATTTACTTCCTGTTGCCTAACTACCTGCCTCCAGCATCAGCAATAGCCTCTGAGCCCTCGGGTATATTTATTTTCCATCTGCTCCTTCCCTGCTAGTAACAGCATTAATGAGCCCCCAAAGATCCAGTTCCTGGAAATCATTCAGTGTAGTAGAGGGATCATTTTCTCCCTTGGATTTTCACACATTGGAGTGTGACTCCAGTCCTCATGATCCAGCAAAGCATCATTTAAACCAGTGGGCTCCCTTACCTTGCCCAGGTGCATATGTGCAAAAGGGACAATACTGACTCCCTGAGAAGGAAAATTAAATCCAACTAAAAGGTACAAAGACTTAGGCTTTAAATAAAATTAAAATTTAGGACTTTTAGAAGGAAAATTTGAAGTAAAAAAATGCAAGAAGAGGGGCTTCCCTGGTGGCGCAGTGGTTGAGAGTCCGCCTGCCGATTCAGGGGACACGGGTTCGTGCCCCGGTCCGGGAGGATCCCACATGCGGTGGAGCGGCTGGGCCCGTGATCCATGGCCGCTGAGCCTGCGCGTCCGGAGCCTGTGCTCCGCAACGGGAGAGGCCACAACAGTGAGAGGCCCGCGTACTGCAAAAAAAAAAAATCTGTCTTTCTTGTTTCTTTATGTGTAAACAGCTTAAAAGGACATCACAGGACAATTGAAGAAGCGATGTGGTTTAAAACCTTATTAGGATTCTCTAAGTATAGGCTCCCTTCCTTAAACCCTTTTTTCCCAATTTAGAATCAATCATCCTTTCCCCCTAGGTAAAGGTGTTTTCTTTTTTTTTCCTCTCTGACCTGTCTAGAATGTAAAGCTATATGATGGCTGTCAGAATCTTCTCCCTTGTTGAGGAAAGTAATGATTCCTCCTTTATATATATCACAGCTTTAGGGACTTTACTGCATGTAAAGTGAGAAAAGCAACTTCCGGTGCCTAAAATCAGATTTTTCACTCTAAATTCTAAAATCACATCCTTTCCATTGTTCCAACTGTACTTTGGTTAATGAATTTTCCCTTTCCCCCCCACAGTAATCTCTATAGAGCATGAGGCTTTGGCCAGAGCATTGGAGGTGGAGTTAGAAGATCGGGGTTTAAGTCTTGGTCCTTCCACTTACTTGTTGGCAACAGCCAAATTTACAGCTGTGAGATGGGAAGTACTACTGGTCCCACCTACTTGTCGAGACTCTTGTGAAGATGAAATAACATGCGATAGTCAAACACTTGCAGCATGTAGAGCACCATACACATTACAGATTACAAGAGAAATGGGATGTCTGAGGGTGAAGATGAGGGGGTCTGCAGCCAGATGCTTGAGTTTGAATCCCAGCTCTGCTACTAACCAACTGTGTGATCTGAGGCAAGTTATGTAACTATTCTGTGTCTCAGTCTCCTCATCTGTGCAAAAAAGATGCTGATGATGGAAGTACCTATATCATAGACTTGCTGTGAACACTAATTGAGCTAATACCTGGGAAGTACTTAGAACAGTGTCTAGACACATAGTCAGTACTCAGTAAAGGTTAGTGTTATATTAGACTCTTCCTTCTCCTTTGCCACGAATAGTAAATCAATCATCAAATCTTACCAATTCTCCCAAAGACAGTTCATTGTTCCCATCCTCACTACACCCTGTTCAGACCTCTATTGTCCCTCTCTTGGGCCACCAAACAATGACACTGCTGGGCTCTGTTCTTGTTTCTTCTTCTATTTGTTCCTGTACCTGGCACCAAATCCATTCTCTCAAAACATCACTTGGAGCCAGTCACATACATACTTAAACTTCTTGGTGACTCACAAATACTTACAGAATAATTTTAACTCCTAGACTACAATTTAAAACATTTTATAAACTACGCCCACCATACCTTTCCATCTCTCTCAGATATAATCCCTCTACTCTAGCAAAGCACTTTTCTCTCGTTCTTGAAAATAACTTGTGATTTTTGTGCCTCCCTGTTGTTAGTCATTCCTTTCCTCCTGCTTGGAACGTCCTCCCATCTTGGCCAGCAAATGAGAAGCAGTGTGCCCAGTGGTTAAGAGTTCCAACTTGGATGTCTCACAGGCCTCCATTATCTCCTGGTTCCACAACTTCCTGGACAGGTGACCTTGGGCAACTTTTACTCCTACTCTATGTGCTTAGCAAGAGCACTCTTATTATAGTTAGAGGAAAATCCATTTTACAATGATAATCTATTGATTTGGGGGGCAGTTACTTTTTAGTTAATAGATGTTTTCCTGTAATATGTGAATCAGAAGTGAAAACAAAATTAAAATTTTTCTTTGCTCTGTTGTCCCAATACATTTTCTGTTTTCTGCTAAAGAACATCAGACTCATCAGGAACTTCAATTGACAACCTTCTACTTATTTTCAAGGCTAATTCCTTTATAATGTTCTTACTCTGCACAAAGCTAATCTAATTACTCTCTTTCAGGTCATCCAAGAATAATGACCTGGCTTTCAGATTAGCCAAAGCAGGACACAGGTGACTCTGAAATGGGAGGGAGTGGGCGTTGTACTGGTGAGGTCAGGAATGTCAGCCTCAGGAATCCAGCAAAAGAAGATAGAATAAAAGTCAAAGAGGAATGACTTACACCAGAGAATTGTCAACAAATCAGGAAAAAGGAACATGGAAAGTCTGTTTGTTTGTTTTACTCACCCTCAAACATGGAAATATAAAACAGTAAGGATCCACAGCAAAGTGAGCCCCAGCCTGGCTCCACCCTCCTCTGTTATCCCTCCTCAGCTCTCCTAGATCTGTTCTTTGCCAAGCACTGAAAAACCTTTTCAGCAAAATTAGCCTTATTTAAATGCACAGAAACAAAAGAAAAGGGGTGGGGGGGTGGGAATTCCCTGGCGGTTCAGGGCTTAGGACTCTGTGCTCTCACTGCCAAGGTCCCGGGTTCAATCCCTGGTCAAGGAACTAAGTTCCCACAAGCTGCACAGCATGGCCAAAAATAGACAGATAGGTGCACAGAAACAAATTTACTCCAAAGTCTGCATTTCTTCACGTCTCTGAACCTGGGGACCTGTGACCAGAGAACACAGGAGCCACTTTTCCTGTCATCAGTCCTCTCGTCTACTCACTTTACCACTCCACCTTCCTCCTCCTAACTCCCCTTCTTATTTCTCCCTGCCTCTTAACTCTTTCCCTTACAACTCCCATTCCAGTGTCTACAAAGAACACTCCAACACCTTCAAATATTTTGCTCTGTTTTAGCTCAACCAGTGACTCTCAACCCTGACTACACATTAAAAGAAGTTAAAAGAAAAAATGCCTGAGCCTCACCCCTGCAGAACCTGATTCAGTTAGTCTGGGGTCTAGCCCTGGCATGGGCTTGTTTGTTTAATCTCCCTAGTGGACTTCAATGTACATCCAAGCTTGAGAACCACAGCCTAAACAAAAACGGGATTCTCCCCTGGCAAACCAGCTCTTTTACCTCTTTCTGGAGACTACACATTCTCCCACACCTGAATACCACCAGACAAGAAAGGGCAATCAAACTCAGGCTCTTCCAGACCATAGGTCTTCCATTCTCATGCAAAACCAAAAGCAAACAGCAACAAAAATTTGTCTTTCTTGGAGGTTATTTACACAACTCGGTCTATCTGTCTGAATAACTTCTATATCCATTAAGATTCAACTAAAACATCATGTCCTCCGTCCCCGAGAAGCCTGCTCTGGCAGGCTGAGTGATCTAGGGACCACCCCGTCTTCTTGTTACGCCCAGTGGATGCCCTGTCATAGCCTTTAGGTCCCTGTTCATAGGGATCTATTACTTCCCTGTCTGTCCACCTCAATAAGCTATGAGTTCCTTGAGAGTAGGAATTATACCTTCTTCATCTCTGCGTCCGTACATGTAACATATGCAGTGCCTGGCACATGGTTGGCATTCAATAAATACTTGTGAGAGAGCAAGTAGGAGAAAAGAGATAGAGAAGGAAATTTGAGGATGAGGAGGAATAAAGAAAAAATATCTCTCTTCTACTGTCATCCTCTGGCCTTCCAAGGATAAAATTGATTTTACTTAGCATATTTTTGGAACCATAATGTAGAGACAGAGCATAGAAAGTAGAAATCAAAAACGACTCTTCATTTTTAGAAAAAATAAGCAAATTACAAGAAAGTTAGCCTATATATAGAAAGTATTTTTAGAATATATTTCTAGTCATCTATTGGGTTGGCCAAAAAGTTCGTTCGGGTTTTCCCATAAGATCTTATGGAAAAGATCTCATGGCCAACCCAATACTAAGGACAGTATTGTTCACCTCCCACTTCTATACCATTGGTGACCCAGGCCTTCCCTGACAATCTCATTCTGTTTACAGTGGCCATGGTGGGAAGAATAATGCCCTGCAAAGATGTCCATATCCCAAATCCCTGAATGTGTGAATATTAACTCCCATGGCAAAATGTAATCTGCAGATGTGATTAAGGATTTTGAGATGTGGAGATTATCTGGGTGGACCCAGTGTAATCGTAAGGGTCCTCTTAAGTGAAAGAGGGAGGCAGGAGACTCAGTGTCAGGATGATGCAGTGTGGGAAAGACTCAACCATCCATGACTGGCTTTGAAGATGGAGGAAAAGCCAAGGAATGCAGGCAGCCTCTAGAAGCTAGAAAAGGCAAGGAAACAGGTTCCTCCTTAGAGCCTCCAGAAAGAACACAGCTTTGTTGACACTTTGATTTTAGCCCAGTGAAACCCATTTGGACTTCTGACCACTAGAAATGTAAAATAATAAATTTGTGTGGTTTTAAGTCACTAAATTTGTGGGTTTTTTTTTTTTTACAGCAGCAATAGGAAACTAATATAGTGGCTGTTTAAATGTTCACTGGCTGCACTCACTCTTGTCAGAGCATGTTTTCTGCTTTGAATTGATGTCACTTATGCCCCAGTTATTGTGGAATTATCACTGAGAGTCTTGATGATGACCTTGAGTCATGACAAGACACTCAATAAAGGAGAGACTAAGCAGTTATAACCCCAGTAGTATACATACTCAATCAGGGAAGGGAGGCTACCATACAACCCATGCCCCAAATAGACATAGTATGTTCAAGCACCAAAAAAAAAAAGAAGTGCCTGGAAAAGTGCATGAAACAGTTCTTAACTTTGGACTCCAGCTATACTTGAATAGCTTCCAGAGCTCTGGTACACTGGTTATTAGTCCTTTCACTCTGTTATGTTCCCTACTTAAGGACATCAGGCTTTGTTCTAAGGCTAGGACCTTGAGGGTGGGGGCAGAGGAGAAAGGGAAAGAGGATAGGCAGCTTCACGGTGCCCATTCTTAGGTTATGGTAGATGGAAAATAATCAGGCTTGCTGCATTGCCCAAACTAATAATAACAGGCATCTCCTGAAGGACATTATGCTAAAGAGTATCTATTCCTTGCTCCAGACTGTCTGGAGGAGGAGGAAGGGAGAAGGAAAAGAAAAACCATACCAATGGTGAACTCATACATATTTTAGAATGATTCATTAAATTTTAAAAGAGAATTCAGGTTAACTCTAAAGTAGCCAGAAATTTTATGGAATCAGTATTCCTCATTATCTGAACTTTCTGATCAGTCAGTATTTTAGCATACAGCTTATCATGTTAGCTTTAGAGTCTTTTTCTTTTAATGACTGTAATATAGTGCACCCTTCCTTCTCCCCACCCAAGCACAGAACCAATTGAGAGAGTCACAGGAATCAGAAATATGGAAATCAAAACGTCAGCTTCATTACTGACAAACTAGAGAAGGGCCCTTAGGTGTGGGGCAACTACAGGCTTCCTACTATAGCGCCTCCAAATTAAGCAGAATGACCTACTCAGTTACTGGCAGCTGGCAAAAGTGATCCAGCCCCAGGAGCTTAGCTGCCCAGTTAAAGCCCAACAAGAGTCCAGAGGGGCTGAAATAGGCATGCCCATTGTCTCCCAACCTCCCATCCCAGGGAAGACTGTCCCAGGGAGGAGTAGGTGAGGAGGAGAGAAAGGCCAGGAGTGTTACACTAGTAAAAGTTCTCCAACATGGATACGTGAGGAACAGGGAATAAATGTTCTTCACCTGATAGCTGTTTCTAAATGATAGCAAATAAAGCTATGCTATAATTAAGCTAAGTTATTATATTTCAAGAAATCTGAAAGCAATATTAGCAAGATCTGACTAAAGTTCCATCACCCCGTACATGGAAGCAGCAGCCTCCATTCTCAGTGTGATGGGGGACAGTCTGAGGTGTGTTACTAGCAATAAAGCACGGACATTTACAAACGATGCCTGTTGGCTTCAGAAATTAGGGCTTGTTCAAAGTTGTCCCTATAATAACATTTCTCTTACTTGTCTTACTTCAGATTTACTGTCTTGAGTGGGAGAAAAAGGGAAGGGCTTATAGATAGCATTCCAGAAATTACACATAACCCAGTCTCCCTTATCTGTGAAGTGGCTCATAGTGAAGGACATTTCATGGTAGCATTAATAGTTATGGCAACTGCGAATTATTGAAATGCTTGTGAGTTGGGATTTTTATAGTTACTTCTGTTTCTTTTTTATTTTATCCAGGGATTAATTCAATTAAGAAAGCAAATGGAGATTTTTTTTAAAGCATGAATATCAACATGACACATGACCAAGAATGACCCTACAAACACTTTTGGTTAATAATGACAGAATAACTTCAATAGCTGGTAAAAAGCAGACCATGTAATAAAATTTGTGAAATTTTCAAGAACTATATTAATATCATTATAAAAAATTAATGAACACAGTTCATATATCATAATTTAAACAATAAAACAGGGGAGTTTTGTTTTATTCTCTAGTGGTATGGGGTTGCTCCTAAGGAGCTGTGGTTCAAAAAAATTAGAATTCTTTTTTAAAATAAGTCACAATTTAAAAAAGCAGATTAGGTATACATATTTATTTTTATTATAAAATCATATTGAGATTCTTAATGGTTTAATTGTTCATTTGCTTATAAAATGAATTTATAAACAGAGATTCCCCCCACAAAAGGTTTATGGCATTGTTTTCCTTTACTTTCCTGCAACCAACCTCCCAAGTTGATGAGGTTTGCCAATTCTGAAAATATTGTATATTATGCTCACAAACTGCTAAAAAATAAAGTATGAAAAATGAGTACTCTTCTGCCATAAAGTCCACCTCAATCCTTCTGCAGCACTATCCTCTTAGGAGAGTTTTAGGTTGGCCAAGAACAAGAGTTTCCCTTAACAACAAATCAGTGCCATTGCTAGGTGATTATGACATAGGAAGAGTAACCTCCAATCAAAGAGAAGCCCCAGCAGTCTGATTGTGACCTGCCAATATAAATATGAGAGCTCTCCCTACTCTTAGGCCCTTCTCCTCTCCACTTGATACTGATGAGGAGAACAACATCTACAATGGCCAGAACCAACACCAAAAAGAACAGGTGCTCCAGAGGACACTGAAACCCAATCTCCAGAGAAATCACAATTTCAGCACTGAATTTGGCCATAGAAATTATTCACTCTACATAAACAGGGTCCTAAAGGAAGTGGCTCCCCACAATGGCATATCATTTCGCACCTTGGACATGATGAACACCATGATCAGTGACATCTTTGAACGCATTTCTACGGAAGCCTGCAACCTGATGTATTTCAGAAATCGTCGTACCCTCACCCCTGAAGATGTCCAGAAGGCAGTGTATTTGCTGTTGCCTGGGAAACTAGCTAAGTATGCAGTGGCTTCTGGAAATGAAGCTGTTCAATAAACTCCATGTTCACTTCTAAACTCCATGTTCCAGCTTCATTAAATCCTGGGGAAAGGATTTAATGAACTAAATCCTAAACTCCATGTTCCAGCTTCATTAAATCCTGGGGAAAGTCAATTGAACTTACTACCCAGATGATCACTTGAATATTGAATTCATCCTTCTTTTTTATAACATAGTCGTATTTCCTGGTATTTTCCCTATTTGTCTTATCTCTAGAGAAGAATTACTCTCTTGCTACTTTACCTTTTAACAGTTTGACTACTATTTAGGTTTTCCTGACACCTGCTCCCCACCCAACTCCCATCCAGAACTCTTGTTTTTCCTACGAATATGTAAATCTCATTATATAAGTTCAATGCTTATTGTATTGTTAAGGTATTGTTAACTATGTGAAGGATGATTTAATCCAGCTCTTTTGACCCCCAGGTTGCACTGACTTTGAATTGATGAAGACAAACTTTTTAATCAGAAGTATACCAGTGCTACTAAATTTTCATCAAAAAACTATTTTCTAGAGCAAACTACATTCAAACACTTAGTTCTTTAATGAAGTCCCTTTAGAGCATGTTAACCATTTCCTTCAACAAGCTCAGCTCATATCCATGTAATTTTTATCTTTACATTTGCTGTTTTTCAGTATGGTAGTGTACATCTGTTAATCTTCTACTCCCAATTTATCCCTCCCCTTTCCCCTTTGGTAACCATAAGTCTGTTTTCTATGTCTGTGAGTCTGTTTCTGTTTTGTAAATAAGTTTATTGTCTTATTTTTTAGATTCCATGTATAAGTGATACCATATAATATTTGTCTTTCTCTGTTGGACTGACTTAGTATGATAATCTCTAGGTCCATCCATGTTACTGCAGATGGCATTATTTCATTCTTTTTTATGGCTGAGTAGTCTTCCATTGTATACATCTACCACATCTTCTTTACCCATTCATCTGTTGATGGACACTTGGGCTGCTTCCCATGTCTTAGCTATTGTAAATAGTGCTGCTATGAACATTGGGGTGCATGTATCTTTTCAAATTAGAGCTTTTGTCTTTTCCGGATATATGCCCAGGAGTGGGATTGCTGGATCATACGGTAACTCTATTTTTAGTTTTTTAAGGAACCCTCCATACTGTTTTCCATAGTGGCTGGGCCAATTTTTAAACTATCTTTAGATTTGGTTCACTGGAATTTATTGTTCTATATTTATAACATAAGACCACCCACCACCCAGGGATCTGCCACTCCATTTATAAACTTTGAACTTTACAAATGTCATTGGAGATATTTCCCAATCCCATCTCCCTGTCCATTATCCTGAGTTTTGTTTCCCATTACCTTGCTTTTCTTTGTACTTTTGCTACCTATGTATACATCTCTATATAACAGGTTTAATTTTCCTTATTTTGTAACATAGGGGCCACACTACCTAGGTCCTTCTGTGTCTGCCTTTTTCTTTTAACATTGTTTCTAAGATTTATACCTGTTGTCATATATATAAAGTTCTAGTTCATTCTTTTCACTCCTATACTACATAGTATTCCATAATGTGAATATACAAGTTTATTTATCCATCCTCTGTTGATGAAGATTTGTGTTGTTTTCACTTTTTTTTGCTTTTATGACCAATGCTGCTATAATGAGCTGTAACAATAGCTAACACTTATATAGCACTTGCTATGCGCCCTGCATTTTACATAAATTATTTAATAGGGATGACAACCTTGTGAGGATTAAATAATTTTTCCCTCCTACAGATGAGGAAAATGGGGCACAGAGAAATAAGTAGCCGTCTGAGGTCACAAACCTATGTAAGTGGCAGAGCTGGGATCTGACCAGGTTGACAGAGTCCACTGTGAACACATGCTACATGCTGTAAACATTCTTGTACATATATCTTCTGGTACAAATGCACAAAAATTTTTCTAGGTAAAATACCTAACAGTGGAATTGCTGGGTCATTGATATGCCTGTATTCAACTTTGCTAGATGTTAACAGACTCTCTTCCAAAGTGTTTGTACCAATTTACATTTGCAGGAAATGAGAGTAATTTAGATTCTTCTGGTTACAAGGAACATATCACTTAAGTTTCCTCAAGAAAAGGGGGTTTCCTGTATATACTGGGATTGGAACTGAGACTATTCTAGGTGTCTCTCACTTAGGACCTATTCTCTGTTTTTCCTGGGGTTGCTCACTTCTAAATGCTTCCTTCTCAGAGTTCCAGGAAACAGACATGACAAGCCTATTGAATTGCACTTATATGAAGTACCACAATAAAGTTTTTTTAATTTAAGCAGGTATTTTTATATGCATGCCTTTATATAACCAGACTCAAAACCATCCGATTTGAGTTAGGCCCTGACAGAGGTTGCTTGCCACCCTAAAGATTGGCTGACCATGGTTAGATGCCCACATCTGCCACTCTGCTGGGGGTTGGCATTAGAAGGGCTTCAAAGTTCTATCTGGGATCTGCAAATTACAGCCCTTGGGCCAAATCTGGAAGCAGCCCTTTTTTGTTTGACCCCCACATGCTACGAAAGGTTTTTACATTTTTATAGTGGTATTTAAAAGGAAAAAAAAAAGAATATTCAACAGGCATAATGTGACCCACAAAGCCTAAAATATTTACTATCTGGCTCTTTACAGAAAGTATCTGGTCTATACGATGCTGCTCTTTTTTTGCAGGGTCTGTGATACAGCAGGTTCTCTAAGGCTTTGCTTGGGACACCTCTATCTCTATAAAATAAAGTTCACAAGAATAAAAAGTTTATAGTTGGCTTTCAAAACACTGGACTAAAGAGAGTACATAATTGGGGCAATGGATTAATTATTCAGAAAAATGTTTTATTATAAATTGAGGTGTTAAAGTTGGCCTTACTTTAAGGAAACTAGGTGGTTCCCCATATATTATTCCCTCTTTGTGTATGTTTTGAAACATTTTAACAGAATCTCAAAATAAGATCAAGATTCTTGGCGAACGTTCTGGAATTGGTTTCAAGTCTGATTATATAAATGCATGTGTGTATAAGAATACACATTTTTAAAATTTTTAAATGATTTTTTAGTGTGGTAAAATATATATAACATAAAACTACCATTTTAATCATTTTTAAGTGTACAGTTCAGTTACATTAAGTACATTCACATTGTTATGCAACCATCACCACCATCCATCTTTAGAACTTATTCATCTTCTTTCATCTATCTTCTCTACGTACTTCCTATAAGTGGAATCCAACAACATTTGTCTTTTTGTGACAGGCGTATTTCACTTAGCATAATGTCTTCAAGATTCATCCATGTTGTAACATATGTCAGAATTTCCATTCTTTTCAAGGCTGAATAATATTCTGTTGTATATGTATAGCACATTTTATTTATACATTCATGCATTGATGGTCACTTGGGTTACTTACACCTTTTGGCTATTGAAAATAATGCCACTATGAACATGGGTATACAAATATCCCACATTAGGTATATGCCCAGAAGTGGAATTGTTAGATCACGTGGTAATTCTATTTTTAATTTTTTGAGGAACCACCATACCCTTTTCCACACAGCTGTTCCATTTTACATTTCCACCAGCAATGCACAAGGGTTCCAATTTCTCCACATCCTCATCAATCCTTATCTGGTTTTGATTTTTATATATAATAGCCATCCTAATGGATGTAAAGTGTTTTTATTTGCAGTTCCCTAATGATTCGTGATGTTGAGCATATTTTCATGTGCTTATTAGCCATTTGTACTTTGTCCATTTTTTAACTGTTTTGTTGTTGTTGAGTTGTAGAAACTCTTTTTATATATTCTGAATATTAATCCCCCTTCTCAGATATTTCTCCTATTCCATGGGTTGCCTCTTCACTTTGTTGATAGTGTCCTTTGATATACAAAGGTTATTACTCTTGATGATGTTCTATTTGACTATTTTTCTTTTTGTCGTCCATGCCTTTGGTGTAATATTTCACTTTATATTTGTATTGCTCCTTTATGAGAAAGTTATTTGCAACATTAATTATATATATATATATATATATTTTTTGCTTGTCTTTATGGAAATGAGGCTAGTCCTTATTTTATGGTTTTTGATTTTGGTTTTTTTTAATTTTATTTTTGGCTGTGTTGCCGTGTGCGGGCTTCCTAGTTGCGGCAAGTGGGGGCTACTCTTCGTTGCGGTGTACAGGCTTCTCATTGCAGTGGCTTCTCTCTTTTTTTTTTTTTTTTGGCAGTACACGGGCCTCTCACTGTTGTGGCCTCTCCCGTTGCGGAGCACAGGCTCTGGACGCGCAGGCTCAGCGGCCATGGCTCACGGGCCCAGCTGTTCCGCGGCATGTGGGATCCTCCCAGACCGGGACACGAACCCGTGTCCCCTGCATCAACAGGCAGACTCTCAACCACTGAGCCACCAGGGAAGCCCGCGGTGGCTTCTCGTGTTGTGGAGCAGGGCTCTAGGTGCACAGGCTTCTGTAGTTGCAGCACACGGGCTCAACAGTTGTGGCTCGCAGGCTCAGTAGTTGTGGCACATGAGCTTAGTTGCTCTGTGGCATGTGGGATCTTCCTGGACCAGGGCTCGAACCCATGTCCCCTGCATTGGCAGGTGTATTCTTAACCACTGCGCCACCAAGGAAGCCCTAATAATATATTTTTAAACTTGGAGTCAATTCATAAAATCAGCATACCTTCTAAAATTAGCTTCTATTTTTTATTTTTTAATGTGTCACACTAGCTAACACACTAAGAAAGGTCAGAATTATCTCAGTGTGTAATTTTGACATCAGCAGGTCCATTTTACCAACTTTCTTTTTTTTTCTTGGACCCTAGTAACCTGAGACAGTTAAAAGAAAGACAAAAAGTAGCACTCACCAGTAGTAGTCCTCTAATATGCATTTACCCCATCTTCTCAGAAATAGAACCCCCAATTTTTAGCTAAGCTCATAACCACCCAGGATAAAGACTACATTTTCCAAACCTTCCTTTGACTAGGTGTGTCCATGTGATCAAGTTCAGCTGAATAGTCAGGAACATGCAACGTCCAGGAATTATCCTTAAATAACACCAGAGTGCCTTTTCCCTCTTCCTCTTTTCCTGTCAGCTGGACTGAGAATGTGAAGGCTGGAGCTGGAGCAGCCATCTAAACTAGGAGTTGAAACCTATATATTAAGGATGGTAGAGCAGAAAAATAAAAAAGCTTTGGTCTCTCATGACTGAACTGCCATCCAACCCAGGACTGCCTATGTTTATATGACAGAGAAATTTCTAACTTGTTTAAGCCACTGTTATTTTGGGTTTCTATCATTCATAGTCAAAGTTAATTCTAATATAGACATCCAGGAGTTTTTTTTTTTTTTTTTTTTTGGCTGTGTTGGGTCTTAGTTGCTGTGCCCAGGCTCTTTCTCTAGTTGCGGTGAGCTGGGGCTACTCTTCCTTGCCGTGCACAGGCTCCTCACTGCTGTGGCTTCTCTTGTTGCGGAGCAAAGGCTCTAGGCCTGCAGGCTTCTGTAGTTGTGGCATGTGGGCTCAGTAGTTGTGGCTCATGGGCTCTAGAGCACAGGCTCAGTAGTTGTGGCACACAGGCTTAGTTGCTCCACAGCATGTGGGAACTTTCCGGACCAGGGATCGAACCCATGTCCCCTGCATTGGCAGGCGGATTCTTAACCACTGTGCCACCAGGGAAATCCCCCAGGAGATTATTGACTGCTAAACAATGCAGTTAGTCTCAAAATGATTCTACACTTACTAATAAAAACATATTGGAAATGGAGGATGACAAATGTCTTGTTTATCTACCAGAAGATGTTGCTGTAAAATGAAATCTCATGCTATTTAGCAACTCTTGGTCAGAGATGTGTAATGCACATGGCAAAAATCTGCTATTAGTCTATTGGACACATGATGTGATTTTGAAACATTACTTAAAATACAAAAATAATGAGAGTCAAAGAATTTAGGAAAGAGAATTTCCAACTTAGCCAGCAACATGACCAATGTGTGGATTCTGTGGTAATTTGAAGCTAGTGGCATACATTACAATAAAAGATTTCTCACACCAACAAGAAAGAATAGTGCTGATTTTGTAATACAAATCACCCAAACAATAAAATTCCAGCAAACTTAGATTATCCTTCTCTGAGCTTAGAAACCTTGTTTTGGAAATGACTAATGTAATCTCATATAAATATATGCTGTCACTTACTATAATTATTTAAAGACTTGCTATGCACACTGCTAGCTTGTTCCTATATGAACTAAATGTGTCAAAGCACTGGGAAATAGGAAAGTACCATAAAGTATAATACCTTATGTATGGTACTTAGAGTTCATTATGGATTCACAGAAATGCATTCTTTGTGATAGTTGCTGAGAAAACAAGTTCATCCCTTTAAAAGCTTAGAATCTTATGAAACAACAAACTGAAAATAAATTACTGTGAACAGTTGATATACAGAGAGTCTAGCCTCTGAGCTAGACATTATTCTAAGTACTCCATATATATCACCTCAATATAAAGCCCAAGACAACCACATGAGAAAAGCACTAATATCATTTACAGTCAGGGAAACTGTGGCATAAAAAAGGCTAAGAAACTTGCCAGAGGTCACACAGCTAGTAATAAAAGAACTGTGGTTAAACCCGCATACTCTGGCTCTAAAGCCCATCACTTAAAGCACGATACAGTAGCATCTCACATGGAGAGAGACAGGTAGAAGATACTGTGGAACCTGGAAGGGGCATCTAAGCCAGAACGAAAAGGTGTCTAATAGGAGATGAAACCTGACCTAGGTCTTGGAGATGAGTAGGAAATGCACATAGGTAGAAGAAATAATATTTGCAAAAGTATAGGACATTAATGTATAAATTTAAGATAATTGAAAGCTACGTAGCTGTAAACAGCACAGGAGGAGGGATGGGGAAATAAGGTCAGAGAGGTAGGCAAAAATCTGTGGGCTGAAGCAATCTTGAGAACGAAAAACAGAGCTGGAGGAATCAGGCTCCCTGACTTCAGACTATACTACAAAGCTACAGTAATCAAGACATTATGGTACTGGCACAAAAACAGAAATATAGATCAATGGAACAGGATAGAAAGCCCAGAGATAAACCCACACACATATGGTCACCTTATCTTTGACAAAGGAGGCAGGAATGTACAGTGGAGAAAGGACAGCCTCTTCAATAAGTGGTGCTGGGAAAACTGGACAGCTACATGTAAAAGTATGAGATTAGATCACTCCCTATACACAAAAATAAGCTAAAAATGGATTAAAGACCTAAATGTAAGGCCAGAAACTATCAAACTCTTAGAGGAAAACATAGGCAGAACACTCTATGACATAAATCACAGCAAGATCATTTTTGACCCACCTCTTAGAGAAATGGAAATAAAAACAAACAAATGGGACCTAATGAAACTTCAAAGCTTGTGCACAGCAAAGGAAACCATAAACAAGACCGAAAGACAACCCTCAGAATGGGAGAAAATATTTGCAAATGAAGCAACTGACAAAGGATTAATTTCCAAAATTTACAAGCAGCTCATGCAGCTCAATAACAAAAAAACAAACAACCCAATCCAAAAATGGGCAGAAGACCTAAACAGACATTTCTCCAAGGAAGATATACAGACTGCCAACAAACACATGAAAGAATGCTCAACATCATTAATCATTAGAGAAATGCAAATCAAAACTACAATGAGATATCATCTCACACCAGTCAGAATGGCCATCATCAAAAAATCTAGAAACAATAAATGCTGGAGAGGGTATGGAGAAAAGGGAACACTCTTGCACTGCTGGTGGGAATGTGAATTGGTTCAGCCACTATGGAGAAGAGTATGGAGGTTCCTTAAAAAACTACAAATAGAACTACCATATGACCCAGCAATCCCACTACTGGGCATATACCCTGAGAAAACCAAAATTCAAAAAGAGTCATGTACCAAAATGTTCATTGCAGCTCTATTTACAGTAGCCAGGAGATGGAAACAACCTAAGTGCCCATCATCGGATGAATGGATAAAGAAGATGTGGCACATATATACAATGGAATATTACTCAGCCATAAAAAGAAACGAAATTGACCTATTTGTAATGAGGTGGATAGACCTAGAGTCTGTCATACAGAGTGAAGTAAGTCAGAAAGAGAAAGGTAAACACCATATGCTAACACATATATATGGAATATAAGAAAAAAAAATGTCATGAAGAACCTAGCGGTAAGACAGGAATAAAGACACAGACCTACTGGAGAATGGACTTGAGGATATGGGGAGGGGGAAGGGTGAGCTATGACAAAGCATGGACATATATACACTAACAAACGTAAGGTAGATAGCTAGTGGGAAGCAGCCCATAGCACAGGGATATCAGCTCGGTGCTTTGTGACACCCTGGAGGGGTGGGATAGGGAGGGTGGGAGGGAGGGAGATGCAAGAGGGAAGAGATATGGGAACATATGTATATGTATAACTGATTCACTTTGTTATAGAGCAGAAACTAACACACCATTGTAAAGCAATTTACCCCAATAAAGATGTTAAAAAAAAAAAAATCTGTGAGCCGACTTATAACTTGAATTTGATCCCAATACCTTTGGGGAGAACCATGGGGGGACTTTAAGCAGGAGAAAGATGTGATTTCATCTGTATTTAGAAAGATTATTCCAGGAGCAGAAATGAGGAGAGTGAATTAAAGCAGAAAGAGACCAGTTTGCATATTACTGGAGTGATCCAGGAAAGCCATAATGAGGGCCTGAACCAAGTCATGGCAGTGGAAATAAAGGGGGAAGAGATAGATGTGGAAGACTCTTAGGAGGTAGAATCCCCAGGAGATATGTGCAATGTGTGCAGTAACCGAGAAGTAGCCAACGAGGGATTCCCAGGGCTCTGGGTCAGGAGACTTGATGGGTGGAGCCAAGCCACGAGGCTCAGCTTATTTACACTTCCACGTTAAATATCTTGACAGTATGCAAGAGACCATTGTAAACGGTGCCATATGTGGGGCATCATACGTGTGCTCAACAGGCAGAGGATCTGGCAAAAGTCAAACAACCTTGGGGCAGATGATTAGCACTTGTTTAAAGCTTGAACAGAAGAGGACGGCTTGAATTTTTAATACTCGAGATCAGTTTTCATCACAACCTTGTTCTGTGCTACATATCATGTGTTGACAGATTTTGTTAGCTCTGACAGCTGATTGTTTTGGGAGACATTTGGCAGTATGCGGAGACACCAGCAGACTACATAAATACATGGGAGAAAGTAGCAGCCTGTAAATATAAGTCAAGGTGAAAGGTTAGTCAGTTACATTCAAGATGAAGAGAGTCATGAAAAATAAAACTGCTGCTTGTCCTTTTTGTGTTCCCGGTGGAGAGTTACTCAGAGGCAAAAAGGGCTTCTTTTTATGAAAAACTGTGTGCTGGTCTGGGCACAGGCAGTGCAGCTTCATTCAGGGCCCTGGCAAGGAAGTGGGACACAAAAGTTGAGGAAAAGGCTGTTTTCCCTTCTCTGCCCTAGGACCAGAATCCCAAAGTAGAGGCTACAGATAGGGACTCCTATCTGAAGCTGGTAGAAAAGAGGAAGAACAAAGTAATGTCCTATGATGTTCCCAATGGGCTGATTTGTGGGCACATGGGAAGCCAGACACCTCTGGGATAATCACAGAAATTCCTGTGGGGAACTTTGCCAGGAGGGTGAAGTACAGGAAATTTGAGTTACTAAGGTTTCAACTGAAAAGAAGAGAAGATTTTACCCTACCTTCATAAGTTCTTCCAATGGGCATCTCTTTTTTGGTCCTCACTTGCTCTTGTGGATTCTCCAGCAAAGGAGACAGAAAAATCACCTAACATCAAATTAATCTCTACAGGGTTGCATGCAGATCCCCAGTCAAGTCAGCCTTTTAGAATATTATTATCAAACAAACTATCTCTCATTTTAGTCTGATATATTTGCATTTGGGTTACCCCGCAGTAAAAAAAGGTTTTCAAGAACAACAAACAGTACTATTTAGTGGGGTAGTCAGTCTCCAAGATGGCTCCCTAATGATTTTCTTATCCTAGCATTCATGTCTTTGTGTGGTTCCCTCCCACAATATATCAGGGTTGGTCTGTGTAACCAATAGAATACACTGGAAGTGACGGTGTGTGACTTTCAAGGCTATGTCAAAAAAACACTGCCCCTTCCTCCTTGGAAGGAGGTTTCTCTTGGATTACTCACTCTGGAGAAACCAGTCACTCTGTCTTGGGAACATCAAAGTGGCCTATGGAAAGATTCAAATGTTGAGGAACTCAGGTCTCCTGCCAACAGCCAGAATTAACTTGCCAGCCATATGAGTGAACCACCCTAGAAGTGGATCTTCCAGCCCTAGTCATGCCTTCTGAAGACGGAAGCCTTGGCCAACATCTTAACTGCAAACTCACAAGAGACTCCAAGCCAGAACCACCCCGCTCAGCTGCTCTTGAATTCCTGACCCTCAGAAATGTCAGGAAACAATAAATCAGTATTATCGTTACAAGTTTGGAAATAATTTGTTAGGCAGCAATATTTAATTTACATACTTAATTTATATCCACATGAACAAGATGACTCACCAAAGTAATCCTCCCAAAACAAAGAGATTGCCCCCACAATGAGTTTTATCTTCCACCTTTGGTCAAAGCAAATTTCTGACACTAAAGCAAATTTCCGGCACTTTTCAAATTCAGGCACATTTTTGTCTCCCCTTAGAGATGATAATGTTCAGAAATATTAAAATCTAAGTCCAAAATATCCATTTACTCTATAGTACCATACAGGTAGCTAGCTAGGCTGCAAAGTCTGATAAATTAAGTTTTTAAAGCAGGCAAAAAATTAGTCTAGACAATCTCTATGGATAAACAACATCATTGAATTCAATGATCTGACTCAACAGAGAAGGCAAAAAAAAAATCTGATAGTAATTTGATTTTAGGAAAAGAAAACTATAATAAACTGCTACTATTAAGAAAAAATATGTATTTTCCAAAGCAAAATACCTACAGCAACACAAACACGTTCAAAATATCTTATCGAAACTCCAAGGAAAATGCTGGCCTCTACACAAGGGGAGGAGCTTACATAAATCTCAGAGGACTATCTGCAATGTTATAAGCAAATCAAGATGTTTCCATTATCACACACACAAAATAATAACCAGAACTAGAGACAACTACCCACATTTTGGAGGATCCCAAGGAGGAGACTGTGAGTTGTCATCATGCTTAACTGTGTGTTGTGGATCATGCTTCATATATCCATCTCTTGGCCTAAACTGTAAGCTCCTAGAAAGTAGGAACCCAGTACCTAGCTCAATTCACTGCGCATAGCTAGTAAGTTAGTCTGAGTTCCTCAGAAAAAAAGTGACTCTGAAGCAAGGCTTTATTGGCAGGTGCAATCCCAGGGCAGCAAAAATGAAGGAAAAGGCAACTGAGTCAGAGAAGGATGGGAAGAAAATGCAAGATAATGCACTGAGCACACTGGCTACTAGTCTATAACAAGCAATCGCTTGACTGGTGTTCTCACTTGGCCATGCAGGGCATGTCTGGACAGATTATATGGAAAAACCATGACTCAGAACAGTCTATTGTAGAAAAAATGGAGAGGAAATTTGTCTGCTAGCTCCATCCCGACTTCTATTTCCCACTGATCAAAGTTTGTTCTATGAGGATTTTATTCCCCTAAACACCCAGGCTGTGGCCTCTTCAGCAACCACTAGGGAAAATATATCATACTTCATACAAATCTGGAATTGGTAAAAGGGGCCAGAGATTTGGGGCATTGGTCTCAAGTAGCATAAATGCATGACCCCCACATAGCCCTTTACCACAGTAGCTATTGCAAAGCCATGAAAACCCAAGGCTTTAGGGATCAGGTGAGGCTAAAAGAATGCATTCAATACAGCCAGTGTGGGTAGATATCTGTGGATAGGACCTTCTTGTAGTCTGAATGACAAACAGGAGAATAACAAGTATCCAGCATACCTACAAAGTCCAGTTTTATCCAACTTATACATAAATCTAACTTATCTAGTTAGCTGCAGCCCTTTTTCCCTGACACAAGCAAAGTACCATTGTCTCAGAGACATGGGTAAAAGATGAAAGAGTTTTACTGTCAGCACTCTTTCAAGGCTGATCTTTTTAGGAACAATCATCAGGTTTTGGTTCAACTGCTCTTCTCATGTCTTCCCAATGATTCAAGCTGGCCTCAGAATCTCTAAAATGCAGCTTTCTCCTGCGTAGGAGCCCAGATTAATTCATTTGCTTCCATTTTATGCAAATCTTAAGTACATGAATTTGAAATATAAGTAGTAAAGGCACATCTTGTGCATAAAATTTGAAATAGTTCAAATTCATTAATTTTTTTAACATTTTTATTGGAGTATAATTGCTTTACAATGGTGTGTTAGTTTCTGCTAAATTCACTAATTTTTAAGAAATTGTCAATAATTGCAAAATTTTGAAGCTGGTGAACTATGCTTATACTACTGTTACTTATTAGGACTACTTTAGATGGTAACAAGCAAGCCCATTATCATTTTTCAGAGTGAGTCATGAATTATACATCTTTAAGAACATATGTTCACAAAATGCATCTGCCTCCTATTCTTGCTAGTGTTATCATTTTGCGGATGAGGAAACGGAGTCATCACGTGATGGAATTTTGGGACTCAAAGCCAAGTCTTCAGTCATCAATGTCTGTGTCCTTTTTATTATATCATGCTCATGGTTCCATCATCTCGATTTTGTGTTATCATCAAACTTTACCTTCATGCATAGCATCAATGAAAATATTGGCTGAGCCTGCAGTATTCTACCTAACATGTACCTTTAGGCAGACATAAAGCTATTAATGGATACTCTTTTTACAGTATGATTCAACAACGCAGCCACTTAGCTACTTTGTGTCAATATGCCATAGTTTGCCATTAATCTTCAAGAAAATAAAAATGACAGTAACAATCACAAGAATATTACTATCTATCATTTGGGGGGGCAGCAGGTACTGTCTTAGAGTCTTCACATACATTATTGCATTTAACACTCACAACAGCCCTGTAAGGCAATACTAATATTTTTCTCATTTTACTGCTAAGAAGAGGCTCAAAGACATTAACTAATTTGGCCAAAATTACCCTGCTAGCAAGCATACACTAAGTGCTGAACACAGATTTTTTTCCACTGACCCAAACTGCCTTATATTTGCAAAGTACAGTAGAGTTAACAAAAGCATGTTTATTTTTACATGTGTATTAGCTCTTTTTAATCTTTATCACAAGTTATTTTATAGATAAAGAAATTGAGGCTCAAGAAGTTTAGGTATTTTTTCCAAATTCTTATAGCTAATAAGTGCCAGAGCTGGGAGTCAAAGCTTAGTTGGATTTCTTTCTAGTCACTGCTTCTCACTGGATACTATCAGTTGAAATCAAGACTGCCTGTGTTCAACTCAGTGTTTGCTAATCTATCATCTCAGAAACAGTATCTAAAAATCAGTTTCTACAAAAAATCACTTAGAACAATTGTTTCCAAAGTTCCTACCTTCCGAAATAATGAGAAACCTCTAAGTTCATTGATGTAACTACAATTTTATGCTGGAAACTCCCAGGGATTTTGGAGAAGAGAGAGATGAGAACTGAGGAAATCATAAGACCCTTATAGAGATGTTGAAAATAGGGGTACAATGATAAGGGTCCTCAAAACAGCTGACATCTTAATGGGAAGCCTAAAAGATTTTTGAAGGAAGGAAGATAGGACTAAGAAGCTAGAGATGAACAGAAACAAAACACCACACAATGGAAGTACTTTAATACACTGATAGAAAGAAAATTTCTCTTGAAAAGTTTGTTACTTCCTCAGAATACACATTAGGATTAGGTTTGGCTGAATATAACAGAGAGATCCAAAATGACGGTGGAAATAAGAAAGTTTGTACCTCTTCCGTATAGTGGCTAGAAATTGGCAGTTCTCAGCCAGTGTGGAGTCTCCACGGTGTTAGAGAGCCGGGATCTTTCTTTGTTGTTGCTTTGCCATTCTTGGCTACCATTCGAAAAGTCACCTCCTGGCTCAAGCAAGTTGCTGGAGCTCCAACCGTTATATTCACATTTCAGGGAATAAGAAGAAGGAAGAAGAAAAGAAGAGACTACTCTTTCCTTAAAAGGAGATTTTCCAGATATAACTCACAACACTTCCACTTATATATCACTGAACAGAATTTCATACCATAATCACATTCACACCTGGTTGCAAGGGAGGCTAAGTCCTTCAGCTGGATATATTGTCCCCATATAAATACAGGATTATATTACTGAGGAGGAAAGAGAACAGATACTGGGTGTGCAACAAGCAGGTTCTGCCACAAATGGGTAAAGGGTAAAAAAATAACAACAACAACAATAATAATATAATTCATTCAATCTACCTACCTCTTCAAAGACATCCACACCAGGATATTTCAACGTCATAAGTAAATTGGCACCATGGTACAACATTCTATTTACAAAATTTTTAAAGTGCAATTAATTTAGATACTTTTGTAACAAGAATAAAGGGAACGGATTGACTACGAAGCCAAAACTGAGAAAATTTGAGTTTTATGTTATACTAAAATCACAATAATCTTCTAACCTGACAGTTGGCTTTTGTCCTCAGGCTGTGGTGCCTGGAAGCATGTGATAAGAAACTCTTTCACGTGTAACGCCCTCCGTATTCTCACGTTGTGCTGCAGATGACTTAAGCTGAACTTGCCGTAGCCCTCTTTTCTACTTAACTACATTCACACTTCAAGCAAACACAACTCAAATGTCAACTCTATCAAAAATGATATTTAACTTCTATATATTCAAAATACTGCATAGAAACTAAAAGTCCACTTCTCTCTAAAAGTGTATAGAAATACGCAATTAAAGAAAATTTTGAAAAAAATAAGGTATATGACACATTCCTACAGAAAACCACTGTTCTTTTAAATGTATTTTTATTTCCAAAAATTATAATAATTTCTAACATTTATTAAGTGATTATTATGTGCCAAGAGCTTCAGTGTGTGATTTTGCTCCATAGGCTCTGTCATCCTTTCCATGAACATCTGCCAAACATGCATTATGTACCTAGCACTAAGCTACTAGATAGGGATACACAGATAAAAAACAGCTACTATCCTAAGGAAACTGATAGTATTTTTTTAAGTGAACAAACAGAGAAATAAAATGAGTACTTTCTAATTCCTGTGCGCATGAGTTCTGGGATGAACTGGGGTTCAAATTCTGACTCCATGAATGCCTAGCTGTGAGACATGAGGCAAACCACATAATTTCTCCATATTTCAGTTTCCTCATCTGAAAAGTGTGGATAACAAAGTACTGAATGAGAAAAGTCATGTAAAGCATTTAACTCACTGTTTGGCACAACGTAAGCATTCAATAAATGTTGTTATTATTGTTTGCATTAATAATAGAACCCAGGGTGCTAAAGGAACACTAAAAAAGATGCTGAACCCAGACACCAGGCTGAGAAGGCTTTAAGAAGATATCTGAGTTGATTGTTGAAGGCTGTACAACTCAAATATTCCTCTAAGTTCTGCAGCTTTCAGGGGTCAACCTTCTTTTTCATGCCCAAATAACCCTGACTCACAACCCTGCAAAAGCAGAAAGTCTCATCTTTCATTGGGTTATCCTCTCAAGGACAGCAGTGAAAACTTGAAGAATGATGACATGTTCCACAAACCCTTGGGCTCCCCCAGCCAGTTGCTGTCTCTGGATTATTGCTCTACTTTGTGCACAGCATGTCTGCTCACACCTAACCAGCTGTTCCAGGCTGTTTCTGCTTTCCCAGTTACACTTCAGCCTCAAGATGGACACAGAACCCTCTACCGATGCCCCGAGGCAATCTAAGAAGGAGCTGTCCCTTTAAATAAGGCTTCACTGAAAGATTGGGAGAACAGAAATACATCAAGAAGGTAGTCCACGGCTATGACTCAAGATGGTTACTCTGAGGGTCACAACCCAAACACAAGTTAACTGTCTCCTCGTAGCTCTCACAGGTCCTTTCCTGATGGGGGTAGGAGCCAGCTGCACCCCATGCACAGGAATTCTTAGACACCTCACATTCCAGAGTCCAAGTTCAATTCCCTCTTTGCCCCCAAGGAAGAAGGAAAACCTTTTCTCCACAGTCTAAGACCCTTCTCCTTTCCACCTCAGGATGGCAGGTGCATGAACACCCGTTTCCTTCATGGTAACACTGCCCTCATCTCAAAGACACCTAGGAGTCTCACCATGTGAGTCCTCAAATATTGCCCCAAATCAGGGTTATTCTATCTTAACTCCTGTGTAGGACACCAATGGCCTAATCCATCTGGTGCTGCTTCAAGCTTGTCTATATCTATATCACAGACCTCCCTCCCTTGGCCTTGAGGTAAAAGGAAGTCCAGGCCTGTGTGACCTTCCTTCTGTGGTTCCCAGATTTTTATGGACACTTCTTGGAAAAAAATACACCGGACTGGACTTCCCTGGTGGCAGAGTGGTTAAGAATCCGCCTACCAATGCAGGGGACACGGGTTTGAGCCCTGGTCTGGGAAGATCCCACATGCCGCAGAGCAACTAAGCCCGTGTGCCACAACTACTGAGCCTGCATGTAACTACTGAAGCTCGTGGTCCGCAACAAGACAAGCCACCGGAATAAGAAGCCTGCACACAGCAACAAAGAGTAGCCCCCATTCACTGCAACTAGAGAAAGCCCACGCGCAGCAATGAAGACCCAATGCAGTCAAAAATAAATAAATAAAATAAATTTTTAAAAAAAGAAAGAGAGAGAGAGAGAGAGGGAAGCGGAGAGAGAGAGAGGGGGAGAGGGAGGGGAAGAAAGCAAGAGACAGGGAGAAAGAGAGAGACAGAAAAAAAAAAAAATACACCTGACTCCACTGACACATCATTTTCAGGCAAAGGGCAGTCTAAATCCAGATATACGGGAATTTTTTTTCATTAGCTTGTTAATATACTGCATTTACTTTATCAAACAGAACACTTAATATGTTATTCTGAAGCTTTTGCATTTGGAGCTATTACGCTACTTTATGGGCTTCCTTGAGAAAAATGGGTAAATGTTTGCCTTACAAATACATTATTAAAAGGATTCATCCAAGTGATCCACCCTCAAACCAAGAGAAGTCTCACCTCAAAGACAAATGTTTCCCTGTCAAGTATCTCATTTCCTCAGAGTTCTGCTCTTAACCAGATTATATGTTAGGTATACTTTGCTTTTCCCTAAGTGTATGCTTCAGTTGTTTAGAATGGAAATAGCCAAGAGCATTTTAAAAACAAGAACTGTCTTATTAAAAGGTATTTTCGAGACCTTCAAGATGGCAGAAGAGTTAAGACGTGGAGATCACCTTCCTCCCCATAAGTACATCAGAAATATATCTACATGTGGAACAACTCCTACAGAACACCTACTGAACGCTGGCAGAAGACCTCAGACCTCCCAAAAGGCAAGAAACTCCCCACGTACCTGGGTAGGGCAAAAGAAAAAAGAAAAAACAGAGACAAAGAATAGGGACGGGACCTGCACCAGTGGGAGCGAGCCGTGAAGGATGAAAGGTTTCCACACACTAGGAAGCCCCTTGGCAGGCAGAGACTGCGGGTGGCGGAGGGGGGAAGCTTCGGAGCTGCGAAGGTGAGCGCAGCCACAGGGGTGCGGAGGGCAAAGCGGAGAGATTCCCGGACAGAGGATCTGTGCCGACCAGCACTCACCAGCCCGAGAGGCTTGTCTGCTCACCCGCCGGGACGGGAGGGGGCTGGGAGCTGAGGCTCGGGCTTTGGAGGTCAGATCCCAGGGAGAGGACTGGGGTTGGCTGCGTGAACACAGCCTGAAGGGAGCTAGTGCGTCACGGCTAGCTGGGAGGGAGTCCGGGAAAAAGTCTGGACCTGCCTAAGAGGCAAGAGACCATTGTGTCAGGGGGCTCAAGGAGAGGGGATGCAGAGCACCGCCTAAACCAGCTCCAGAGACGGCCCGAGCCGCGGCTATCAGCGCGGACCCCAGAGATGGGCATGAGATGCTAAGGCTGCTGCCGCCGCCACCAAAAAGCCTGTGTGCAAGCACAGATCACTATCCACACCTCCCTTCCGGGGAGACTGTGGAGCCCGCCACTACCAGGGTCCCGAGATTCAGAGACAACTTCCCCG
The DNA here is from genome assembly GCF_951394435.1 of Stenella coeruleoalba. Taxonomy (NCBI): domain Eukaryota; kingdom Metazoa; phylum Chordata; class Mammalia; order Artiodactyla; family Delphinidae; genus Stenella; species Stenella coeruleoalba. The sequence goes on from NC_137148.1 coordinate 56,710,510, forward strand.
GGAGAACGCACGGCGCGCCTCAGGATGCTGCAACGTCATGCTGGCCTCTGCAGCCGCAGGCTCGCCCCGCATCCATACCCCTCCCTCCCCCCGGCCTGAGTGAGCCAGAGCTCCCGAATCAGCTGCTCCTTTAACCCCGTCCTGTCTGAGTGAAGAACAGAGGCCCTCAGGTGACCTACACGCAGAGGCGGGGCCAAATCCAAAGCTGAAGCCTAGGAGCTGTGTGAACAAAGAAGAGAAAGGGAAATCTCTCCCAGCAGCCTCAGGAGCAGTGGATTAAATCTCCACAATCAACTTCATGTACCCTGCATCTGTGGAATACCTGAATAGACAATGAATCATCCAAAAATGAGGCAGTGGACTTTGGGAGCAACGATATACTTTTTTTCCTTTTTCTCTTTTTGTGAGTGTGTATGTGCATGTTTCTATGTGTAATTTTGATTGTATAGCTTTGCTTTTACCATTTGTCCTAGAGTTCTGTCTGCCCTTTTTTTTTTTTTTTAGTATAGTTTTTAGAGCTTCTTATCATTGGTGGATTTGTTTTTGGGTTTGGTTGCTCTCTTATTTCTTTCTTTTTTAAATTACTTTTTAATTTTTTTATTTTTAATAATTTTTTTATTTTAATAAATTTTTATTTATTTATTTATTTTTATTTATTTTTTTCTCCCTTTTATTCTGAGCCGTGTAGATGACAGGATCTTGGTGCTCTGGCCAGTGTCAGGCCTGTGCCTCTGAAGTGGGAGAGCCGAGTTCAGGATATTGGTCCACCAGAGACCTCCCAGCTCCACGTAATATAAAATGGCAAAAATCTCCCAGAGATCTCCATCTCAATGCTAAGACCCAGCTCCACTCAATGACCAGCAAGCTACAGTGCTGGACACCCTATGCCAAACAACTAGCAAGACAGGAACACAACCCCACCCATTAGCAGAGAGGCTGCCTAAAATCATCATAAGGTCACAGACACCTGCAAAACACACCACCGGATGCGGACCTGCCCACCAGAAATACAAGGCCCAGCCTCATCCACCGGAACACAGGCACTAGACCCCTCCACCAGGAAACCTACAAAACCCACTGAACCAACCTTAGCCACTGGGGGCAGACACCAAAAACAACGGGAACGACGAACATGCAGCCTGCGAAAAGGAGACCCCAAACACAGTAAGTTAAGCAAAATGAGAAGATAGAGAAACACACAGCAGATGAAGGAGCATGGTAAAAACCCACCAGACCAAACAAATAAAGAGGAAATAGGCAGTCTACCTGAAAAAGAATTGAGAGTAATGATACTAAAGATGACCCAAAATCTTGGAAATCAAATGGAGAAAATTCAAGAAACATTTAACAAGGACCTAGAAAAACTAAAGAGCAAACAAACAATGATGAACAAGACAATAAATGAAATTAAGAATTCTCTAGAAGGAATCAATAGCAGAATAACTAAGGCAGAGGAACACATAGGTGACCTGGAAGATAAAAGAGTGGGAATAACTACTGCAGAGCAGAATAAATAAAAGAGAATGAAAAGAATTGAGGACAGTCTCAGAGACCTCTGGGACAACATTAAATGCACCAACCTTTGAATTATAGGGGTCTCAGAAGAAGAAGAGAAAAAGAAAGGGACTGAGAAAATATTTGAAGAGATTATAGTTGGAAACTTCCTTAATATGGGAAAGGAAATAGTTAATCAAGCCCAGGAAGCACAGAGAGTCCCATACAGGATAAATCCAAGGAGAAACACACAAAGACACATATTAATCAAACTATCAAAAATTAAATACAAAGAAAAAATATTAAAAGCAGCAAGGGAAAAACAACAAATAACATAAAAGGGAATCTGCATAAGGTTAACAGCTGATCTTTTGGCAGAAACTCTGCAAGCCAGAAGGGAGTGGCAGGACATACTTAAAGTGATATAAGGGAAAAACCTACAACCAACATTACTCTACCCAGCAAGGATCTTACTGAGATTCGATGGAAAATTCGATGGAAAAATTAAAACCTTTACAGACAAGCAAAAGCTAAGAGAATTCAGCACCACCAAACCAGCTTTACAACAAATGCTAAAGGAACTTCTCTAGGCAGGAAACACAAGAGAAGGAAAAGACCTACAATAACAAGCTCCAAACAATTAAGAAAATGGTAATAGGAACATACATTTTGATAACTACCTTAAATGTAAATGGAGTAAATGCTCCAACAAAAAGACATAGACTGGCTGAATGGATACATAAACAAGACCCATATATATGCTGTATACAAGAGACCCACTTCAGACCTAGGGACACATACAGACTGAAAGTGAGGGGATGGAAAAAGATATTTCATGCAAATGGAAATCAAAAGAAAGCTGAAGTAGCAATACTCATATCAGATAAAATAGACTTTAAGATAAAGACTATTACAAGAGACAAAGAAGAACACTACATAATGATCAATCAATCCAAGAAGAAGATATAATAATTGTAAATATTTATGCACCCAACATAGGAGCACCTCAATACACAAGGCAAATGGCTAACAGCCATAAAAGGGGAAATCGACAGTAACACAATCATAGTAGGGGAACTTAACACCCCACTGTCACCAATGCACAGATCATCCAAAATGAAAATAAATAAGGAAACACAAGCTTTAAATGACACATTAAACAAGATGGACTTAATTGATACTTATAGGACATTCCATCAAAAACAACAGAATACACTTTCTTTTCAAGAAGTGCTCATGGAACATTCTCCAGGACAGATCATATCTTGGGTCACAAATCAAGCCTTGGTAAATTTAAGAAAATTGAAATCATATCAAGTATCTGTTCTGACAACAACGTTATGAGACTAGATATGTATTACAGGAAAAAATCTGTAAAACATACAAACACATGGAGGCTAAACAATACACTATTTAATAACCGAGAGATCACTGAAGAAATCAAAGAGGAAATCAAAAAATACCTAGAAACAAATGACAATGAAAACACAATGACTCAAAATCTATGGGATGCAGCAAAATAGTTCTTAGAGGGAAGTTTATAGCAATACAATCCTACCTTAAGAAACAGCAAACAGGAAAACAGGATGGTGAGGAACCAAGATGGCGGAGTAGAAGGACGTGCTCTCACTCCCTCTTGGGCGAACACCAGAATCACAACTAGCTGCTGGACAATCACTGACAGGAAGACACTGGAACTCACCAAAAAAGATACCCCACATCCAAAGACAAAGGAGAAGCCACAATGAGAAGGTAGGAGGGGGGCAATCACAATAAAATCAAATGCCATAACTGGTAGGTGGGTGACTCACAGACTGGCGAACACTAATACCACAGAAGTCCACCCACTGGAGTGAAGGTTCTGAACCCCACATCTGGCTTCCCAACCTTGGGGTACGGCACGGGAGGAGGAATTCCTAGAGAATCAGACTTTGAAGGCTAGTGGGAACTGATTGCAGGACTTCAACAGGACTGGGGGAAACAGAGACTCCACTCTTGGAGAGCACACACAAAGTAGTGTGCGCATCGGGACCCAGGGGAAGGAGCAGTGACCCCAGGGGAGACTGAACCAGACCTACCTGCTAGTGTTGGAGGGTCTCCTGCAGAGGCAGGGGGTGGCTCTGTTTCACCATGTGGACAAGGACACTGGCAGCAGAAGTTCTGGGAAGTACTCCTTGGCGTGAGCCCTCCCAGAGTCTGTCGGTAGCCCCAAAAAAGAGCCCAGGTAGACACCAGTGTTGGGTTGCCTCAGGCCAAACAACCAATAGAGAGGGAACCCAGCCCTACCCATCAACAGTCAAGTGGATTAAAGTTTTGCTGAGTTCCACCCACCAGAGCAACAGTCAGCTCTACATACCACCAGTCCCTCCCATCAAGCCTCTTAGATAGCCTCATCCACCAGAGGCAGACAGCAGAAGCAAGAAGAACTACAATCCTGCAGCCTGTGGAACAAAAACCACATTCACAAAAAGATAGACAAGATGAAAAGTCAGAGGGCTATATACCAGATGAAGGAACAAGATAAAACTCCAGAAAAACAACTAAAGGAAGTGGAGATAGGCAACCTTCCAGAAAAAGAATCCAGAATAATGACAGTGAACATGATCCAGGACCTCGGAAAAACAATGGAGGCAAAGATCGAGAAGATGCAAGCAATGTTTAAAAAAGATCTAGAAGAATTAAAGAACAAACAGAGATGAACAATGCAATAACTGAAATGAAAACTACACTAGAAGGAATCAATAGGAGAATAACTGAGGCAGAAGAACGGATAAGTGACCTGGAAGACAGAATGGTGGAATTCATTGCTGCAGAACAGACTAAAGAAAAAAGAATGAAAAGAAATGAAGACAGCTTAAGAGACCTTTGGGACAACATTAAACACAACAACATTCGCATTACAGGGGTCCCAGAAGGAGAAAAGAGAGAGAAAGGACCAGAGAAAATGTTTGAAGAAGTTATAGTTGAAAACTTCCCTAACATGGGAAAGGAAATAGCCACCCAAGTCCAGGAAGCGCAGCAAGTCCCATACAGGATAAACCCAAGGAGAAACATGCCAAGACACATAGTAATCAAATTGGCAAAAATTAAAGACAAAGAAAAATTATTTAAAGCAGCAAGGGAAAAATGACAAATAACATACAAGGGAATCCCCATAAGATTAACAGCTGATTTCTCAGCAGAAACTCTACAAGCCAGAAGGGAGTGCCATGATATACTTAAAGTGATGAAAGGGAAGAACCTACAGCCAAGATTACTCTACCTGGCAATGATCTCATTCAGATTCAATGGAGAAATCAAAAGCTTTACAGAAAAGCAAAAGCTAAGAGAATTCAGCATCATCAAAGCAGCTCTACAACAAATGCTAAAGGAATTTCTCTAAGTGAGAAACACAAGAGAAGAAAAGGACCTACAAAAACAAACCCAAAACAATTAAGAAAATGGTCATAGGAACATACATGTCGATAATTACCTTAAACTTGAATGGATTAAATGCTCCAACCAAAAGACACAGGTTGCTGAATGGGTACAAAAACAAAACCCATATATATGCTGTCTACAAGAGACCCACTTCAGACCTAGGGACACATACAGACTGAAAGTGAGGGGATGGAAAAAGATACTCCATGCAACTGGAAATCTAAAGAAAGCTGGAGAAGCAATACTCATATCAGATAAAATAGACTTTAAAATAAAGAAGGTTACAAGAGACAAGGAAGGACACTACATAATGATCAAGGGATCAATCCAAGAAGAAGATATAACAATTATAAATATATATGCACCCAAGATAGGAGCACCTCAAGACATAAGGCAACTGCTAACAGCTATAAAAGAGGAAATCCACAGTAACACAATAATAGTAGGGGACTTTAACATCTCACTTACACCAACGGACAGATCATCCAACATTAAAATACATAAGGAAACAGAAGCTTTAAATGACACAATAGACAAGATAGATTTAATTGATATTTATAGGCCATTCCATCCAAACACAGCAAATTAAAATTTCTTCTCAAGTGCACACAGAACATTCTCCAGGATAGAACACATCTTGGGTCACAAAGCAAGCCTCAGTAAACTTAAGAAAATTGAAATCATATCAAGCATCTTTTCTGACCACAATGCTATGAGATTAGAAGTGAATTACAGGGAAAAAAATGTAAAAAACACACACACATGGAGGCTAAACAATGCGTTACTAAATAACCAAGAGATCACTGAAGAAATCAAAGAGGAAATCAAAAAATACCTAGAAACAAATGACAATGAAAACATGACAATCCAAAACCTATGGGATGTGGCAAAAGCAGTCCTAGGAGGGAAGTTTATAGCTATACAAGCCTACCTCAAGAAACAAGAAAAATCTTAAATAAACAATCTAACCTTACACCTAAAGGACCTAGAGAAAGAAGAACAAACAAAACCCAAAGTTAGCAAAAGGAAAGAAATCATAAAGATCAGAGCAGAAATAAATGAAATAGAAACAAAGAAAACAATAGCAAAGATCAATAAAACTAAAAGCTTATTCTTTGAGAAGATAAAATTGATAAACCATTAGCCAGACTCACCAAGAAAAAGAGAGAGAGGAATCAAATCAATAAAATTAGAAATGAAAGAGAAGTTCCAACAGACACTGCAGAAATACAAAGCAACCTCAGAGACTACTAGAAGCAACTGTATGCCAATAAAATGGACAACCTGGAAGAAATGGACACATTCTTAGAAAGGTATAACCTTCCAAGACTGAACCAGGAAGAAACAGAAAATATGAACAGAACAATCACAAGTAATGAAATTGAAACTGTGATTAAAAATCTTCCAATAAACAAAAGTCCAGGATCAGATGGCTTCACAGGTGAATTCTATCAAACATTTAGAGAAGAGCTAACACCCATCCTCTCAAAGTCTTCCAAACAACTGCAGAGGAAGGAACACTCCCAAACTCATTCTACGAGGCCACCATCACCCTGATACCAATACCAGACAAAGATACTACAAAAAAAGTAAATTACAGACCAATATCACTGATGAATATAGATGCAAAAATCCTCAACAAAATACTAGCAAACAGAATCCAACAACACATTAAAAGTGTCATACACCACAATCAAGTGGGATTTATCACAGGGATGCAAGGATTCTTCAATATATGCAAAACAATCAATGTGACACACCATATTAACAAATTGAAGAAGAAAAACCATATGATCATCTCAATAGATGTAGAAAAAGCTTTTGACAAAATTCAACACCCATTTATGATAAAAACTCTCAAGAAAGTGGGCATGGAGGGAACCTACCTCAACATAATAAAGGCCATATACGACAAACCCACAGCAAACATCATTCTCAATGGTGAAAAACTGAAAGCATTTCATCGAAGATCAGGAATGAGACAAGGATGTCCACTCTCACCACTATTATTCAACATAGTTTAGGAAGTCCTAGCCATGGCAATCAGAGAAGAAAAAGAAATAAAAGGAATACAAATTGATAAAGAAGAAGTAAAACTGTCACTGTTTGCAGGTGACATGATACTATACATAGAGAATCCTAAAAATGCCACCAGAAATTCATTGATTACTAGAGCTAATCAATGAATTTGATAAAGTAGCAGGACACAAAATTAATGCACAGATATCTCTTGCATTCCTATACACTAATGATGAAATATCTGAAAGAGAAATTATGGAAACACTCCCATTTACCATTGCAACAAAAAGAATAAAATACCTAGGAATAAACTTACCTAGGGAGACAAAAGGCCTTTATGTAGAAAACTGTAAGACACTGATGAAAGAAATTAAAGATGATACCAACAGATGGAGAGATATACCATGTTCTTGGATTGGAAGAATGAATATTGTGAAAATGACTATACTACCTAAAGCAATCTACAGATTCAATGCAACCCCTATGAAATTACCAATAGCATTTTTTACGGAACTACAACAAATCATCTTAAAATTTGTATGGAGACACAAAAGACCCCAAATAGCCAAAGGAATCTTGAGGGAAAAAAACGGAGCTGAAGGAATCAGACTGCCTGACTTCAGACTATATTACAAAGCTACAGTAATCAAGACAATATGGTACTGGCACAAAAACAGAAACATAGATCAATGGAACAAGATAGAAAGCCCAGAGATAAACCCATGGACCTATGGTCAAGTAATCTATGACAAAGGAGGCAAAGATATACAATGGAGAAAAGACAGCCTCTTCAATAAGTGGTGTTGGAAAAACTGGACAGCTACATGTAAAAGAATGAAATTAGAACACTCCCTAACACCACACAGAAAAATAAACTCAAAATGGGTTCGAGACCTAAATTTAAGACTGGACACTATAAAACTCTTAGAGGAAAACATAGGAAGAACACTCTTTGACATAAATCACAGCAAGATCTTTTTTGATCCACCTCCTAGAGTAATGGAAATAAAAACAAAAATAAACAAATGGCACCTAATGAAACTTCAAAGCTTTGGCACAGCAAAGGAAACCATAAACAAGATGAAAAAACAACCCTCAGAATGGGAGAAAATATTTGCAAATGAATCAACAGACAAAGGATTAATCTCCAAAATATATAAACAGCTCATGCAGCTCAATATTAAAGAAACAAACAACCCAATCCAAAAATGGGCAGAAGACCTAAAGAGACATTTCTCCAAATAAGACATACAGATGGCCAAGAAGCACATGATAAGCTGCTCAACATCACTAATTATTAGAGAAATGCAAATCAAAACTACAATGAGGTATCACCTCACACCAGTTAGAATGGGCATCATCAGAAAATCTACAAACAACCAATGCTGGAGAGGGTGTGGAGAAAAGGGAACCCTCTTGCACTGTTGGTGGGAATGTAAATTGATACAGCCACTATGGAGAACAGTATGGAGGTTCCTTAAAAAACTAAAAGTAGAATTTCCATATGACCCAGCAATCCCACTACTGGGCATATACCCTGAGAAAACCATAATTCAAAAAGACACATGCACCCCAATGTTCATTGCAGCACTATTTACAATAGCCAGGTCATGGAAGCAACCTAAATGCCCATTGACAGACGAACAGATAAAGATGTTGTGGTACATATATACAATGAAATATTACTCAGCCATAAAAAGGAATGAATTTGAGTCATTTGTTGAGACGTGGATGGATCTAGAGACTGTCATACAGAGTGAAGTATGTCTGAAAGAGGAAAACAAATATCGTATATTAATGCATGTATGTGGAACCTAGAAAAATGGTACAGATGAACCGGTTTGCAGGGCAGAAGTTGAGACACAGATGTAGAGAACAAACGTATGGACACCAAGGGGGGAAAACCACGGTGGGGTGGGGATGGTGGTTTGCTGAATTGGGCAATTGGGATCGACATGTATACACTGATGTGTATAAAATTGATGACTAATAAGAACCTGCAGTATAAAAAAACAAACCAAAAAAAAACAACTAATACTAAACTTTCTTTGGGTTATTTGTATGGAAATATGTTAATATAAATGTTTCAAACATTACATGAAATGTCTAAAAATCTTATATGTTCTGGTATAATATTATAAGTCATAATTCTAGTTATTACTTTAAAATGTATATCTCAGAAATAGCAAAATTTCCTTGTCAATTGCATTATTATGAACTTTCATCAAATCTTTAACCGTGGTCATTTTTAAGCCTTTTGTCATTTACAGACAGTTCTGAGTGTACTCTGATGCTTTTGCAAATATGTTCCTATAAAAGGGTTTCATCCTCAAGCAATTCATGGAAAAGACTCTGACAAGTACAGGTTTCTGGTAAATGACTATACTGCTGAACTGAATGAATAAGCATTTTCAGAACTCTAATGGAAAACTGATGAATTCATAAAAGGGCTAACAAAAGATCAAGATGAAAAAAATTAATTACATGGGACTGAGTGAACTCATGAGGATGATTATAATTTTTGTGACTTTCTGTTTGAATAAAAAAAAAGTCCCACAAGGACTCAGAGGCAAAAAATATACAAATCAATTCTCACTGCAAAGTTAAGGAGCTGTTACAGTGGAGGATTACTGGACTGAATGTCAATATTATGACATAGTATGAGTGTGTTTTGTGTTTGGTAATTGCAATTATTGTTGCTTTTGTTGTGGTCATCCATTAACAATGCTTGGTGTCAGTTTATTTATCTGTTGTAAAAATAAAATACAGTGTGTGTGTGTGTGAAAAAAAGAAAAAAGAAACAGGAAACATCTCAAATAAAGAACCTAACCTTAAACCTAAAGCAATTCAAGAAAGAAGAACCAAAAAAACCCAAAGTTAGGAGAAGGAAAGAAATCATAAAGATCAGAGCAGAAATAAATGAAAAAGAAATGAAGGAAACAATAGCAAAGATCAATAAAACTAAAAGCTGGTACTTTGAGAAGATAAACAAAATTGATAATCAATTAGCCAGACTCATCAAGAAAAAAAGGGAGAAGACTCAAATCAATAGAATTAGAAATGAAAAAGGAGAAGTAACAACGGATACTGCAGAAATATAAAGGATAATGAGAAATTCCTACAAGCAACTATATGCCAATAAAATGGACAACCTGGAAGACATGGACAAACTCTTAGAAAAACACAACCTTCTGAGACTGAACCAGGAAGAAACAGAAAATATAAACAGACCAATCACAAGCAGTGAAATCGAGACTGATTAAAAATCTTCCAACAAACCCTCTTGGTGGGAATGTAAATTGATACAGCCACTATGGAGAACAGTATGGAGGTTCCTTAAAAAACTAAAGATAAAACTACCACACAACCCAGCAATCCCACTACTGGACATATACCATGAGAAAACCATAATTCAAAAAGAGTCATGTACCACAATGTTCATTGAAGCCCTATTTACAATAGCCAGGACATGGAAGCAACCTAAGTGTCCATCGACAGATGAATGGATAAAGAAGATGTGGCATATATATACAATGGAATATTACTCAGCCATAAAAAGAAATGAAATTGAGTTATTTGTAGTGAGATGGATGAACGTAGAGTCTGTCATATAGAGTGAAGTAAGTCAGAAAGAGAAAAACAAATACCGTATGCTAACACACATATATGGAATTAAAAAAAAAAAGGTCATGAAGAACCTAGGGGCAAGACAGGAATAAAGACACAGACCTACTAGAGAATGTACTTGAGGACACGGGGAGGGGGAAGCGTAAGCTGGGACAAAGTGAGAGAGTGGCATGGACATACATACCCTACCAAATGTAAAATAGATAGCTAGTGGGAAGCAGCTGCATAGCACAGGGAGATCAGCTCAGTGCTTTGTGACCACCTAGAGGGGTGGGATGGAGAGGGTGTGAGGGAGGGAGACGCAAGAGGGAAAAGATATGGGGATATATGTACATGTATAGCTGATTTACTTTGTTAAAAAGCAGAAACTAACACATCATTGTAAAGCAATTATACTCCAATAAACATGTTAAAAAAAAAAAAAAGACCCAAGAACGAAGACCCGATGCAGCCAAAAATAAATAAATTCATTAAAAAAAAAAGGTATTTTAGCATTCTATTACTATTGAACACAGTAATACCCCTTGGCCAGAAACTTTTTCAGGGATGTTAGACATATAAGCTAAAGACCCTATCTAAAAACCAAGAGAACCACTTTTTGGATAGTCAAGAACCATTTGGCATTCAAATGTGTACCCCAGAAGATTTTTATTTATATTACTCAAGCATTAATTTAAAGCTCAGTGACTTATATTCATAGTATCATAATACTCAGAGTAGAATTCAAACTATCTTCAATCATCTATTCACCAACCTCTCTCCTCTGTTTTAGACAAGCAATATTAAACAAGTTTAGACTTTCCTATCAATATATCAAGTTTTTTCTTTCCTCTGAAATAGGGAATTTTAAAAAATATTTTTGTTACTATTAAATGTTACTATTTAACTGAAATTTTCAAAGATAATATTTTGCTAGCTACTTCAATGGATTGTTGGAAAAATCATGTGAGATAATAGAGTAATGAACAGAACAACTTTTAGGAAACTGTGTAAAAATTATTAACATTATTGCCTTGTTAAGGTGGTAGAAGGGTAGATAACTGTACAAATGGCATTTAATACATGACCCAGGAGAGCGAAAGGAAGAGGAATTAACGTGTATTGAAACCAACTTTGCAGTCAGTATTTCTTAATCCTTACAACCAATGTATGAATTAGATATTTCTATTTTACAATACTAAAGTCAACTGAAGATAACAGAGGTTAAGTGACTTGTTTTACAGCCACAAAACTAATTAAGAGCCTGAGTGGGACTTAGACACAAAAGACAGGGCTCTTTTGTGAGAGGAAGAGAGGAAGCATAAGCAGAAAAGTAGCAAGATCAGGACTATCCAACCTACATCCCACTGTTGCCTGTCTAGCTTCACCTGGTTCTCTCCTAAGTGAAGAATGTGAGGGCCTTCCTTCCCCAGCCCTTCCAGTTCAGCCTCAGCCCCTGAGACCACCCAAGCAGTCCAACCCTGGCCATTCAACAGTGAGAATGAGAGCTGGTACATGGAGTTGGTATGCTGTTGCAGGTCAAGTGTCTGGTGAACCTGCTCTCAGGCCCTGAGGATCCACAGACCCACTGAGCTATAGTATATAATATATGTATTCTGCTTCTACCATTCTGACCGGGTGATAAAACTGAGGTTCTAACTGGGTTTTCCCATCTGACTTAGGGCGGCATGAGTCTTTGCCTCACTGTGAAGGTCCTATAAGGGTTTGCCATAAATGAAAAGTGCCCAAGCTGAAAACAGGCCACATGCTGCAAATACCCAAGAGTGTCACAATTTATGAAGGCATAGCTTGACTAGAGAGTCACAGATTAAGAACAGAAGTTTGAGAAGAGGAAGGTATGATGAACTTGTTTCAGTTGCTAACTTTGTGATCTTTAGCTTCTCTGGGCTTCACTTTCCTCATCTGTAAAATGGGGGCAAGGAATACCCCATGTGACTAGGTTTTTATAAGAATTAATTGAGATAATGTTTATCAAGATCAGGAACAGAACCTGGTATATAAAAGGCACTCAATAAATGCCATGTATCATAGATTCAAAAATGCACATTCATTTTCACATTTTAACATCTCGGAAATTGGAATGAATTTTATATCGTGTTACAGTTTAGTCAACAGGTTTTTTCCCCTTTCTTAATGGTACATATTGGTACAGTCAATGGCATCTAGAGTTTGATCAAATGCAGAAATATCTTTCTCTTACCACAGTATTCAAGAACATATTTTATTCCTTCCCAAACCTGACAAGTCACATAGCAAAAATAAAAACAGCACACTATAATGGATGGTGACTTACAATCATTTAGAACAATTGAGAACAATTTTTCCCCATCTTATGCCACAATTCCACTTTTAGGGCTGTGAAAATAGCAACTGAGATTTTTGTGAAATAGCAAGAGCTTTAAAGAGGGCTCCCTTGCCTTTTTCACAGACAGCCTTGGTTTAGAAAAAAATAATTGCTAACTCTATATAATGCAGTTCTTTGAGAGGAAATATGTTCTTGTTTAAGAATGTTCCACTTAGACCATACTGGTTGGTTCTGCAAAATCATCAAACATTTCTAAACAGGATGAATTGTTTTGGTCCAAATCCTGGTTTTAAAACTGATTCATATGAGAATAGTTATGGGCAAATGAGTCATACAAACATACCTACACTCTCACTGGTCACTCTGTCCCTTTGTTTCCCTTTGTTTCTGCCCTTTCTCCTTCCCTCTCCATCTATTGAATTCTTATCCCAAAGCCATCTAATGAAACAAGATAGACAAATGTAAATAATAGCTATAACTATTTTATAATGTTAATAATTATCATTAAATCTGAGGTGAAATAATGGTACCTAATCCTTTAAAGGTACATGTTGAAATTTTTGCAGATAAAATTATATGATGTCTGGGATTTGTTTCAAAATAATCTATAACTGAGGAAAGTGGGTGGGGGTACAGATAAAACTCAGTCATGAAATTACTGAAGCTGGGTAATGGGTACATAAGAAGGGGCTCATTATACTATGCTCTCTAGTTTTGTATATATTTGAAATTTTACATAACAAAAAGTTTTTTAATATACCACTGTGTGAAATACAACATATTTCACACCTAAGATGAATGAATCAGATGAATGAATCTTGTAGAATCTTCAAGATGGCATGCGTGCATATAAATAAACTCCCATTCTTTCAAAGTGATCAAATATTTCAAGATAAAGAACACCATAGTCTGGAAGAAGTACAAATTTAGGTCAACACAAACTTACTTACCTCTACTTTTCATCCAAAAATGCATCTTTGGATAGATTTGGCTCCAAACACACCAATCTTCATGCATCATTACTTCTGGAAGATTATCAGTCACCTATAATATTAATTATGTCATTAGAACATATTGGAAACAATCGTGCTTATTCCCATGGATCCCCTAGCATTGCTAAGGTTTTCCATTGGCACCTGTAGCCCTGTGTCTGGACCCCATGATTTTAGACTTACTGGTGCTAGCAAGTAATTTTATAAAGACTTGCATCCCAGGCTCCTCTTCTGCAGCATATTGGCTTAACTTTTCAAGGCCTCTGGCATATAAAAGTACTAAATTTTCCTGAACAAGGCTGCCAGGCCAGGACCTAGGCCCAAACTGGCAGCAGCGATGGCAGTTGCAGCGATGGCAACTGCAGTGCAAAAGCAGCGGCCATGGCAGCAGTGGCCAGAGCCATGTGAGAAAGGAAGGTTTCTGCACACACACACTGCTGGGACCCATGGTGGGAGGCTCTTGCCCATCAGTCCCTAGAGCCTGACTGTGGCATCTGCACAAATACTAACTCTGGCCTGAGGATGGGACAGGAACCGCCGGCACACAGGCAGTAAATTTTGTCAGTAAATTATTACAAAATAAAACTGTACACATGAATACTGCAAGAAAGCATGTCAGGGAGTCATTATAATCTTTTTTCTTTTCACATCTTTATTGGAGTGTAAATGCCCCACAACGTTGTGCTGGCCTCCGCTGCACAACAAAGTGAATCAGCCACAAGTACACACATATCCCCACATCCCCCACCCCCCACCCAAACCCTCCAGGTCATCACAAAGCACCAAGCTGATCTCCCTGTGCTACGCAGCAGCTTCCCGCTAGCCGTTCATTTTACATTTGGTAGTGTATGCATGTCAATGCTACTCTCCCACTTCACCCCAGCTTCCCCTTCCTCGTCTGCGCCCTCAAGTCCATCCTCTACATCTGGGTCTCTATTCCTGCCCTGCCACTAGGTTCATCTGTATGCTTTTTTAGATTCAATATATATGTGTTAGCATACGGTATTTGTTTTTCTCTTTCTGACTTACTTCACTCTGTATGACTCTAGGCCCATCCACCTCACTACAAATAACTCAATTTCGTTCCTTTTTATGGCTGAGTAATATTCCATTGTATATATGTGCCACATCTGCTTTATCCATTCCTCTGTTGATGGACATTTAGGTTGCTTCCATGTCCTGGCTATTGTAAATAGGGCTGCAATGAACATTGGGGTGCATGTGTTTTTGAATTATGGTTTTTCTCAGGGTGTATGTCCAATAGTGGGATAGCTGGGTCGTAGGGTAGTTCTAGTTTTAGTTTTTTAAGGAACCTCCATACTGTTCTCCATAGTGGCTGTATCAGTTTACATTCCCACCAACAGTGCAGGAGGGTTCCCTTTGAATCTCAAGTTTTGAAAACTGCTTCAACATTGCAAAGCACATATCCACAGGCATTTTTTTTGATGTGGACCATTTTTTTTCAGTTTTTATTGAATTTGTTACAATATTGCTTCTGTTTCTTTATGTTTGGTTTTTTGGTCTCGAGGCATGTGGGATCTTAGCTTCCCCACCAGGGATGGAAACCGCACCCCCTTCATTGGAAGGTGAAGTCTTAACCACTGGACCACCAGGGAAGTCCCCATATCCACAGACTAAGAAATAGAAAATAAATTGAAAGATCAGGGCATTTGACAGGAAGATACACTACCTACTATGAAGCTTCAGATGAACCAATTATTAATGAAGAGGATAATTAAAATTTTTTTTCTTCCTTGCAGTTGAAGATGCATCAATAGAATGCATAAACCAGCACTTTGAATTTTATACAAATCATGAAGTCACATTTGGTTCTTGTACAACCTCCATAAATTACAGGAAATGTCAGAGCAAATATTAAAATGCCATTGTATAAGTTTACATTTTAAATTAAATTTCAGCTTACACAAAACTGATTTGTATGAAGAATGAAATATTTTTAGAAAAATTATTCTGTGGGACTCATTAGCTCTACATGCACTAAAACTTTTATTTCAAAATAATTTACCAGAAATTCATCCCAAATATTGTCACAACCTATAAAATACTCATAACAGCTCCAATAATTGCATCAGCAGAAAGATCCTTGTCAAAATTTAAAAGTATCAAAAATTATTTGCAATCTTTCATTTTCCAAGAGCAGTTAAGGTCTCTTACAATTGTATCAATTGAAAATAAAATTGCTAAAGGTATATATTTTAATGACTTTTAAAATGAATTTGCATAAAAGAAAGCCACAAAATTATGATTAATCAAGATATGACATTGATAAAGTACTATAATTTATTGTATTATATAAAATTATGGCACCAAAAGTATTTTTTGCACTTTGTAAGTTATATTGTTACTCATATACCACTAGTACCTCTGTTGTATCTCATAAGTAACAAAATGTTTTTAAAGGAAAAAGTTTTATTTGTAATACTTTTAATGGCACTTTTTTCCTGCTTTTTCAATAAGAGCCTGCATTTTCCTTTTGCACTGGGCCCCTCAAATTATCTAGCTTGCCCTATTCACGGAAAAGGGTATTTTTATGTCTCACCTGATTAAGAGAACAGCCATATTTCTAGATATAATCAAGGCCTTTAAAGCTGGTTCTAGCACTGTTTTATGGGAGAAGGGAAAAGCTATAACTCATAAATGTTCAACCAATTCTTGCAAGTCCAGCATTATAGAAGATTCTAGTTGGGTGGGATGGCGGGGGGAGCCTTAAAGATGAACTATTTTCTTACATAGATAGCAAAACTGAGGCACCAAATTGTGATTGTTTCAAGGTCACAAGTAATTTAGAGGCAGACTTGGGACTAAATCTCAAGTCTCTCAAATCTACCCGGTACAATTTCTACTACCAGTTCTTTCTGATTGTATCAATAAAGGTCCAGAAAACCAGAAAGTGCTCTAGGTATTTCAGACATAATAATGTGAGTGATGACCACAAAGGAAAGCCCATTCAAAGGGGCTGGAGCAACCGAAGGAAACACAGCTATTGCTGGAGGAGAGATACCCCTGCCTTCTTCCTCCCTTCCTGCCTTTCATCTTTCGCTCCAGATTCCCATTAGCAGAACTGACCTTAAAGCCAGCTGACAGAAGAGCCTGGAAAACTCAGTCTGTAGGAGTCAGCCCTCTGTGATATTGAGCAGAACAGGGAAAGGGTGAGCAGTGCATTGAAAGCAAACAAGCAAATGACTGGCGCACTGAACAAGCCAGGGCTAATAACTTCTTCAAGTCTGAGTGCTACCTGAAAATCTAAAAAGTGCTGGCAACCAGATATTACTGGCAGGCCTCAATTATTGAGATAACGTATGTAAAGCCCTTAGCATGGTATATAGTTAAGTGGAGCTTATATCATCCTCATCATTGTCATTACTATCGCTATTACTACTATTAAATGGGAAGAGGTTTAAAGAATTATAAAGGAATCAGGAGAGTTTGCAAAGGATGTTGAGACCACCACTCAGTATGTGAAATAACAAGACAAAGCTGAATGGTCAGGCACAGTCTCTCCAAGCAGAGCAAACTGTTGATCTTACAAAGGGTCTTTGTTTGGCGGGAGCATTGAAGTACTAGGAATTGTCAGATTTTCAGAGGTGTAAGTGGGTTGACATCAACTGTAGTCCGTGGTTACTCAGGTGAGACTGTTGTAGATTAGTTGGCACTCAGAGGTATGTTTATTAGAGTGAGTCTGTCCCTGATAGGCTGATTTCATGAGGGGCTTATTCTTAACCAAATGAATGGGTTTAAAACTGGTTTTTATGGCTATTTGTTACCTTTGCTATAGCAAAAATCAGTCTTTTTCTAAGTTTATAGGAACTTCTTTATTCTCAGTCCTTCCTTTTGGTTGTCATTCAGTTAAGGCTTCAGGAGAGACCTTCAAGGATTGTGTAGGTCTTTACTACTGTTGTTGATTTTCCTTGAAGGTGAGGTTTCATCAGTGGAAATTTTATTTTCAGTTTACATGTCTATCAATGTGATTTTATTCTGTTTGTTTTGTCTTTAAATCACTTCTTGAATCATCTGTAAGGACAGTGGTTGCACTAAAGTGTTTAAGACTCTGGAAAATACACATTTAACAACAGTGAGCCCAGCAATCCCACTACTGGGCATATACCCTGAGAAAACCATAATTCAAAAAGACACATGCACCCCAATGTTCATTGCAGCACCATTTACAATAGTCAGGTCATGGAAGCAACCTAAATGCCCATAGACAGACGAATGGATAAAGGAGATGTGGTACATATATACAATGGAATATTACTCAGCCATAAAAAGGAACAAAATTGGGTCATTTGTAGAGACGTGGATGGACCTAGAGACTGTCATACAGAGTGAAGTAAGTCAGAAAGAGAAAAATATCATATATTAATGCATATATGTGGAATCTAGAAAAATGGTACAGATGAACCAGTTTGCAAGGCAGAAATAGAGACACAGGTGTAGAGAACAAACGTATGGACACCAAGGGGGGAAAACAAGGGGGACAGGGGTGGGATGAATTGGGAGATTGGGATTGACATATATACACTAATATGTATAAAATAGATAACTAATAAGAAGCTGCTGTATAAAAAAAATAAATAAAATTCAAAAAAATAAGCAGTGAGACAAGTATAACTGGAAGAGACTGGAAGATATTTCAAAACCATGATGCCAAATTTCCCAGACCTGATCATGAAAGAAGTCTCAAAGATTCTCGAGTCTATTTTAGATAGCTAGGTTACCTTTCCTTTAGTTTAGATATGGATTATTCCAATTCACTTGTAGTATTTAGGTATAACATATAGTGTTAGCAGTGGTTCAGAATCTTCCCTAGTTGGCCAAAAGAAAATCCAAGGCCATTCTATTATCTATAACTACTTGGTTTAAAGATTTTAAACTGGTTTGTTGTGCCCCTGAGTTTGGGCTGTACTACTTACTATGTCAGCCAAAGTAATGGAATATATTTTTGATAAATGCCTTTAGTAGTTTAACTCCTCTGGATAGGATCATTATTCTCAGGATTCTCGCACCATTAAAAGTTTTATACTTTTGTACTCTTTGAAAGGAGATCTAGTCCATTTAGGATGTTGGGGAATTATATTAGTTATCTATCATTCTGTAACAAATTATCTCAAACTTGGCAGCTTAAAAACAAGAATATTTAGTATCTCACACTGTTTCTGAGGGTCAAGAATCTGGGAGCAGCGTATCCGGACGATTCTGGTTCAGGATTACTCTTGAGGTTGCAGTCAAGATGTCAGCCAAAGCTACAGTTTGCTGAAGGTTTGAATAGAGGTGTAGGATCTGCTCCCAAGAAGACTCACTCACATGGCTGTTGACTGGAGGCCTTGGTTTCTCACTGTCCATTGGTAGGGTGTCTCAGTTCTATGCCACATGGGCCTCTCTCTCTGTAGGGTTGCTCACAACATGGTAGCTAACTTTCCCTACAGTGAATGCTATTAGAGAGAACAAGGCAGAAATTACAACATCTTTTATAACCTAACTTTGGAAGTGACATACCCTCACTATTGCCATATTCTATTCGTCACACAGAACAACCCTGATACAATGCAGGAGGGGTACAATGTACAAGGGATGTACAAGGAAATGAATACCAAGAAGTGAGAATTATTAGGGACCATCTTGGACACTGGCTACCAAAAGAATCATATCTTTGGAATTGCCTAACTAATAATTCAACAGAATAACTACCTTTGTCCTGGACTGGCATTGAAGAACCTGATTTTTTTTAAAAAAAGAAGAGCAAAAAGCCATTCATGAGATAATTTGACTTTGATGGAGCTACAAATATATTATCTCTAAGTATGGTATGACAAAAAGTTATTGTTTTCATTTTGCAATTTCCTTGGTGCAAGGACATTTTCCTTCATTTATGTATTGTATGCAGAGTATCATTACTGGTAAAGTTAGAGCAATATACCCTTACATCATTCATTAAAATGGCTGAATTAAAAATAGCTTGGAAGAGCTGAATTATAAAGTTATGATGATAATTATTGAGGCCAAAGGTCAGCAAACTTCCTCTGTAAAAAGCTAAATGTTAAATATTTTCGGCTTTGTGAGCCATACATTCTTTGTCACAGCCAATCAACTCTGCTGTTGCAGTGCAAAAGCAGCCATAGACAATATGTTAAGAAAAATGAGTGTGGCTGTTTTCCAATAACTTTATTTTGCAAAATTCCACTTTATTTACAAAAATAGGGGGCAGGCCAGACTGGGTCTGCAAGCCATTCTTTACGAACCGTGGTCTAGACTTATGTGAGTCATTATTACTAGGAAGGGGAATAGGAGAGGCTAAATCAGAAGTGGAATACCTTAAACCAGTAAAGGAGAAAGTGTTACAATATGGAAAATTTATCCCAACTGTGATGGATTGGTTCATGGAGAATTTTGGCAAATGTCAATTTGAGGTTTCCTCTGGTGCTGTAAGATCTGTTTTTGCTAGATCTTCCTCTCACAGATCTCACAGCAGATCATTCCTAGTGTTTAAGAATTTGGGGGTCCAGATTTTATACATTCATTGTGGAATTCTTGAACTTCCCCATGAACTTATTATTATTCTGTTGTTGTTGTTGTTTCTATGAAGTCCTTGTATGAGGACTCAGTCAGTTTATCTAGTATACGATTCTGTTAAAATATTTTAATAGTACTTCTAAAGTATTTCTATACTATCTACTGAATGGTGTACTAGCTCCTATAATACTTCTTTTACTGTGAGTCTCGACTTTTATTACAGCAATTATTTTAGCTATCATGAAGGTGTCTAGTTAGTAATGTATTTGTTATTTTTAAAGAGTACCTAAGATTTTAAAACTTCTTTTTTTGTATAGCAGTTTCTAAAAGTGAATTATTTTGAAAGAATACTAGCTATTAATTTATGTATTTGTTATTTTATTTTAGTAATTTGAAATGCCCTAGAGAAGGCCACAGTTCGGTCATTTGAACAATTTGATCAATTTGGCAAGGAATTAGATTTTTTTAAAAATAAATTTATTTATTTATTTATTTATTATTTTTGGCTGCGTTGGGTCTTCGTTGCTGTACCTGGGCTTCCTCTAGTTGTGGCGAGCAGGAGCTACTCTTCATTGCAGTGCGCGGGCTTCTCATTGCGGTGGCTTCTCTTGTTGCAGAGCATGGGCTCTAGGCAGGTGGGCTTCAGTAGTTGTGGCATGAGGGCTCTGCAGTTGTGGCTCGCAGGCTCTAGAGCACAGGCTCAGCAGTTGTGGTGCACGGGCTCAGTTGCTCCGCGGCACGTGGAATCTTCCCAGACCAGGGCTCGAACCCGTGTCCCCTGCATTGGCAGGCGGATTCCCAACCACTGCACCACCAGTGAAGTCCCAGGAATTAGATTTTATATGAGAAAATGGTCTTATTGTAAAACAAGACTTTTTTTGTATGGTAAAAAATACATAACATATAATTTGCCATCTTAATCATATTTTTTAAAGCAGCTTTATTGAGATACACGCCATATAATTAAACAATTTAAATTGTACAATTCAATGGTTTTTGGTATCTTCACAGAGTTGTGAATCCATTGTCGCAATTTTTTTTTTTTTTTTTTTTGGCTGCACCATGTGGCATGCAGCCTCTTCCTAACCAGGGATCAAACCCGTGCCCCCTGTATTGGGAGCTCAGAGTCTTAACCATTGGACTGCCAGGGAAGTCACTACCATCTTAATCATTTTTAACAGTTAAGTAATGTTATGTATATTCACAGATCTCCAGAAATTTTTCATCTTGCATTTGCATTAAAACAACAAATTCCCTTTTCCCTTTTCTCCCCAGCCTCTAGTAACCAGCATTCTACTTTCTGTTTGTATGAATTTGACTACTTTAGATCTCATATACATGTAATCATACAGTATTTGCCATTTTGTGGCTGGCTTATTTCATTTAGCATAATGTCCTCAAAGTTCATCTGTGTTGTAGCATGTGATAGGATTTTCTTCCTTTTTAAGGCTGAATAATATTCCATTGTATGTATATAGCTCATTTTGTTTATCCATTTATCTGTTGATGGGCACTGGGTTGTTTCCACCTTTTGGCTATTGTGAATAATGATGTTATGAAATGGGTGTGCAAATAACACTTTGAGATCCTGCTTGCAATTCTCTTGGGATTGCTGTGTCATATGATGGTTCTATTTTTAACTTTTGAGGAATCTCCATACTGTTTTCCTTAGCAGCTGTACCATTCTACAATTCTGCCGATGATCCATTGGGTTTCAATTTCTCCACATTTTCACCAACACTTGATATTTTCTGCTTTTTAAAATTTACATTTGCCATCATAATGGATGTGAGGTGATATCTCATTGTGGTTTTGATTTGCATTTCTCTGTAATGATCCTAATTAGTGATACCAAGCATCTTTTCATATGCTTGTTGGGCATTTGTATATCATCTTTGGAGAAATGTTTATTCAAGTCCTTTGTCCATTTTTTAATCAGGTTATTTGATTTTTTTGTTGTTTAGTTGTAGGGGTTCTTTATATATTCTGGATATTAATTCTTTATCAGATATATGTTCTGCAAACACTTTCCCCCTTTTCACTATGCTGATTGTGTTCTTTGGTACACACAAGTTTTTAAGCTTGATATAGTCCCATTTGTCTATTTTTCCTTTTATTGCCTGTGTTTTTGTTGTGTCATATCCAAGAAACCACTGCCAAGTCCAATGTCATGAAGCTTTTCCCCTATGCTTTATTCTAGAAGTTTTAGTTTTTGGTCTTACATTAGTTCATTAATCCATTTTGTGTTAATTTTTGTAGATGATGTAATGTTAGGGCCTAACTTCACTCTTTTGCACATGGATATCCAGTTGTCCCAGCACTGTTGAAGAGACTGTCCTTTCCCTGTTGAGTGGTCTTGACACCCTTGTTGAAGATCATTTGACCATATATGTGAGTTTATTTCTGGAATCTCTATTTTAGTCCATTGGTCTGTTTGCTGATCTACTTTTTTAGATACAAAACCCCTCAACAAATAATACTGTTGGCATTTAGTACTGGAGCAACAAAGAATATTACATTAGCAGTTGGTACTGAAGTGTCCAAAAATTCTGTTTTGGCCATCAAATTTCAGAAACACAATCAGACAATTCTCTATTGGGTAAGGGTTGTAGAGTTGCTGGAATAAGAGTATTTCACCAATGGATAATAATATGAGGTGAAGGAAATATTGGTACTTATAACTCATTAATTGACCAGTATAAATATGATGAATGTTTTTCATTAGCAACAAGAAGTTGCTGTACGATAATATCAGGTTTAAAGGTAATCGCAGTACAGGATCTGAAGATGTTTTAACATATTTAGTTGAGGTCTGTAACTGTTCTGAGGCAACTAAGCTAAGCATTGGCTACTTTAAGGGACTGGCTGTATAATAGGCAATAGGTCTTAAGTGTGTGCCCTGTTGGTGAGTTAAGACCTATAGACCATGGTCTAGCTTTCTCATGTTTGTACAAAAAAAGAAAAGTTTATATAATCTAGGAAGACTTTTAAGGCCTCTGTTTTAATTAATCAGCCTGTGCCCATGGAATCTTTTGCCTGTTGGGATCCTGAGACCATAGTTATTTCTTTTTTTTTTTTTTTTTTTTTTTGTGGTACGCGGGCCTCTCACTGTTACGGCCTCTCCCGTTGTGGAGTACAGGCTCCGGACGCGCAGGCTCAACAGCCATGGCTCACGGGCCCAGCCACTCCGCAGCATGTGGGATATTCCCGGACCGGGGCACAAACCCGTGTCCCCTGCATCGGCAGGCGGACTCTCAACCACTGCGCCACCAGGGAAGCCCCATAGCTCTTTCTTCAGTGATTTCTTAAATCATACATAGTGTAGGTATATTATTACCATATCAGCTAAAATTTTATTGTGTGTGAGAAATTTTCTGGGATTTTAAAAAGTAATCCTTTTGCAGTACATTTTATCTGATAGTTCCATTTGCAAAGTACATACCTACCTATTAAATTTGTAGGAATTGTGCCATAGAGAAGAAGGCAATGCCCTTCTGACAATGATTCCAAAGTACCAATTACAGGTTGGGACTTAGGAAAGGACTTAGGATTCTTAGAAATTTTCATTCTTTTAGTGCTTCCAGTAAACCAAGGCAGATAAACCTTGTTTTTACTCATGCCTTCCACAATTTACTATATACCCTCAAATTTGTCTTTAATTATCTTCTTTCACCATCTGGTACAGTCAGTCATTTTTACTTTAAGTTAAAATTTCTCTTTTTTTTCTTATTTTAAGTCTTTCTTAGATTTCAAACAACTTTAAAATTTTATTCTCCGGGATCTGATGCTCCATAGTAAGGAGATTAATGGTAGATACAGTGGCTCCATAGCAACAAAAAAAGCTATATTAGTCCTTTTGAGAGTTTAGAAAAAGGGAAGGGGGCTTCCCTGGTGGCACAGTGGTTGAGAGTCCGCCTGCCGATGCAGGGGACACGGGTTCGTGCCCCGGTCCGGGAAGATCCCACATGCCGCGGAGCGGTTGGGCCCGTGAGCCATGGCCGCTGAGCCTGCGCGTCCGGAGCCTGTGCTCCACAACGGGAGAGGCCACAGCAGTGAGAGGCCCGCGTACCGCAAAAAAAAAAAAAAAAAAAAAAAAAGGAAAGGGAAGAACTGGGGCTTAATGTTACCCTCGGAGCAGCATCAATGGACAAATTTTGGATAATTGTCCTTCTATTTCTTAGCCATTATGGAACACTGATTCTTTCAATTACCATTGTATTTTCAATATCTACAGGTATTCCTATCCACAGGCTCCCAATTTTTAGGGAACAGAGGCTTTTTTAGTTATTTTATAGCTAGTGAGCCAAACAGCATTGAGTTTCAGCTTATTTACTTTCTAAGGCTCTGGCAATATCTAGCCACACACTGAATATTTTCTAGACTGGCAATTTTACATTTCACTTTCTTTTTTATTATTAAATTCTTATTTCAAATTTGATTTCATTTATGACAAGATAAGACATATCTCTCTACTTTAGTTGTGGGTTTATTCCAGCTTCTAGACTACTTCCTGAAGTATATTTTTCATTTTTCTTTTGTTTACAATTTGAACCTTTTTATAATTTTTTCCTCTGCTCTGTATTTTTTTAATTTTTAAATTTAATTTTATTTATTTTTTTATACAGCAGGTTCTTATTAGTCATCCATTTTATGCACATCAGTGTATACATGTCAATCCCAATCTCCCAATTCATCACACCACCACCTCTACTCCCCGCGGCTTTCCCCCCTTGGTGCCCATATGTTTGTTCTCTACATCTGCGTCTCAATTTCTGCCCTGAAAACTGGTTCATCTGTACCATTTTCTGGGTTCCACATATACGTGTTAATATATGATATTTGTTTTTCTCTTTCTGACTTACTTCACTCTGTGTGACAATCTCTAGATCCATCCACGTCTCTACAAATAACCCAATTTTGTTCCTTTTTATGGGTGAGTAGTATTCCATCATATATACGTACCATATCTTCTTTATCCATTTGTCTGTTGATGGGCATTTAGGTTTCTTCCATAACCTGGCTATTGTAAACAGTGCTGCAATGAACATTGGGGTGCATGTCTCTTTTTGATTTATAGTTTTCTCTGGGTATATGCCCATAGTGGGATTGCTGGGTCATATGGTAA
This sequence comes from Stenella coeruleoalba, assembly GCF_951394435.1. Lineage (NCBI taxonomy): Eukaryota > Metazoa > Chordata > Mammalia > Artiodactyla > Delphinidae > Stenella > Stenella coeruleoalba. The sequence continues at coordinate 56,736,023 of NC_137148.1, forward strand.
TTCTATTTTTCATTTTTTAAGGAACCTCCATACTGTTCTCCATAGTGGCTGTATCAATTTACATTCCCACCAACAGTGCAAGAGGGTTCCCTTTTCTCCACACCCTCTCCAGCATTGGTTGTTTGTAGATTTTCTGATGATGCCCATTCTAACTGATGTGAGGTGATACCTCATTGTAGTTTTGATTTGCATTTCTCTAATAATTAGTGATGTTGAGCAGCTTATCATGTGCTTCTCGGCAATCTGTATGTCTTATTTGGAGAAATGTCTATTTAGGTCTTCTGCCCATTTTTGGATTGGGTTGTTTCTTTAATATTGAGCTGCATGAGCTGTTTATATATTTTGGAGATTAATCCTTTGTCTGTTGATTCATTTGCAGATATTTTCTTCCATTCTGATGGTTGTCTTTTCATCTTCTTTATGGTCTCCTTTGCTGTGCCAAAGCTTTGAAGTTTCACTAGGTCCCATTTGTTTATTTTCGTTTTTATTTCCATTACTCTAGGAGGTGGATCAAAAAAGATCTTGCTGTGATTTATGTCAAAGAGTGTTCTTCCTATGTTTTCCTCTAAGAGTTTTATAGTGTCCAGTCTTACATTTAGGCCTCAAACCCATTTAGAGTTTATTTTTGTGTATGGTGTTAGGGACTGTTCTAATTTCATTCTTTTACATGTAGCTGTCCAGTTTTTCCAGCACCACTTACTGAAGAGACTGTCTTTTCTCCATTGTATATCCTTGCCTCCTTTGTGAGGGATTAGTTGACCATAGGTGTGTGGGTTTATCTCTGGGCTTTCTATCCTGTTCCATTGATCTATATTTCTGTTTTTCTACCACTACCATATTGTCTTGATTACTGTAGCTTTGTAATATAGTCTGAAGTCAGGCAGTCTGATTCCTCCAACTCCGTGTCTTTCCCTCAAGATCACTCTAGCTTTTTGGGGTCTTTTCTGTCTTCATACAAATTTTAAGATGATTTGTTGTAGTTCTGCAAAAAATGCCATTGGTAATTTGATAGGAATTGCATTGAATCTGTAGATTGCTTTGGGTAGTATAGTCATTTTCACAATATTGATTCTTCCAATCCAAGAACATGGTATATCTCTCCACCTGTTGGTATCATCTTTAATTTCTTTCATCAGTGTCTTACAGTTTTCTGAATACAGATTTTTGTCTCCCTAGGTACGTTTATTCCTAGGTATTTTATTCTTTTTGTTGCAATGGTAAATGGGAGTGTTTCCTTAGTTTCTTTTTCAGATATTTCATCATTAGTGTATAGGAATGAAAGATATTTCTGTGCATTAATTTTGTATCCTGCTACTTTACCAAATTCATTGATTAGCTCTAGTAGTTTTCTGGTGGCATCTTTAGGATTCTCTATGTATAGTATCATGTCATCTGCAAACAGTGACAGTGATTAGCTCTAGTAGTATTCTGGTGGCATCTTTAGGATTCTCTATGTATAGTATCATGTCATCTGCAAAAAGTGACAGTTTTACTTCTTCTTTATCAATTTGTATTCCTTTTATTTCTTTTTCTTCTCTGATTGCCATGGCTAGGACTTCCTAAACTATGTTGAATAATAGTGGTGAGAGTGGACATCCTTGTCTCGTTCCTGATCTTAGATGAAATGCTTTCAGTTTTTCACCATTGAGAATGATGTTTGCTGTGGGTTTGTCTTATATGGCCTTTATTATGTTGGGATAAGTTCCCTCTATGCCTACTTTTTGGAGGGTTTTTATTATAAATGGGTGTTGAATTTTGTCAAAAGCTTTTTCTGCATCTATTGAGAAGATCATATGGTTTTTGTTCTTCAAATTGTTAATATGGTGTATCACATTGATTGATTTGCGTATATTGAAGAATCCTTGCATCTCTGGGATAAATCCCACCTGATCATGGTGTATGATTCTTATAATATGTTGTTGGATTCTGTTTGCTAGTATTTTGTTGAGGATTTTTGCATCTATATTCATGCGCGACATTGGTCTGTAATTTTCTTTTTTTGTAGTATCTTTGTCTGGTTTTGGTATCAGGGTGATGGTGGCCTCATAGAATGAGTTTGGGAGTGTTCCTTCCTCTGCAATGTTTTGGAACACGTTGAGAAGGATGGATGTTAGCTCTTCTCTAAATGTTCGATAGAATTCACCTGTGAAGCCATCTGGTCCTGTACTTTTGTTTGTTGGAAGATTTTTAATCACAGTTTCAATTTCATTACTTGTGATTGGTCGTTCATATTTTGTATTTCTTCCTGGTTCAGTCTTGGAAGGTTATACCTTTCTGAGAATGTGTCCATTTCTTCCAGGTTGTCCATTTTATTGGCATACAGTTGCTTGTAGTCGTATCTTAGGATGCTTTGTATTTCTGCAGTGTCTATTGTCACTTCTCCTTTTTCATTTCTAATTTTTTTTAGTATATGTGCTGCCGAAGCGAGCACCATTTCTAATTTTATTGATTTGAGTCCTCTCCCTCTTTTTCTTGATGAGTTTTGCTAATGGTTTATCAATTTTGTTTATCTTCTCAAAGAATAAGCTTTTAGTTTTATTGATCTTTGCTATTGTTTTCTATGTTTCTATTTCATTTATTTCTGCTCTGATCTTTATGATTTCTTTCCTTCTGCTAAATTTGGGTTTTGTTTGTTCTTCTTTCTCTAGTTTCTTTAGGTGTAAGGTTAGATTGTTTGAGATTTTTCTTGTTTCTTGAGGTAGGCTTGTAGAGGTATAAATTTCTCTCTTAGAATTGTTTTTGCCACATCCCATAGGTTTTGGATTGTCGTGTTTTCACTGTAATTTGTCTCTAGCTATTTTTTGATTTCCTCTTTGATTTCTTCAGTGATCTCTTGGTTATTTAGTAACATATTGTGTAGCCTCCATGTGTTTGTGCTTTTTACAGTTTTTTTCCCTGTAATTCATTTCGAATTTCATAGTGTGTGGTCGGAAAAGATGCTTGATATGATTTTAATTTTCTTCAATTTACTGAGGCTTGATTTGTGACCCAAGATGTGATCTATCCTGGAGAATGTTCCGTGCGCACTTGAGAAGAAAGTTTATTTTGCTGTTTTTGGGTGGAATGTTCTATAAATATCAATTAAGTCTATCTGGTCTATTGTGTCATTTAAAGCTTCTGTTTCCTTATTTATTTTCATTTTGGATGATCTATCCATTGGTGTAAGTGAGGTGTTAAAGTCCTCTACTATTATTGTGTTACTGGCGATTTCCTCTTTTATAGCTGTTAGCAGTTGCCTTATGTCTTGAGGTGCTCCTATCTTGGGTGCATATATATTTATAATTGTTATAACTTCTTCTTGGATTGATCCCTTGATCATTATGTAGTGTCCTTCCTTGTCTCTTGTAACATTCTTTATTTTAAAGTCTATTTTATCTGATATGAGTATTGCTTCTCCAGCTTTCTTTTGATTTCCGGTTGCATGGAGTATCTTTTTCCATCCCCTCACTTTCAGTCTGTATGTGTCCCTAGGTCTGAAGTGGGTCTGTTGTAGACAGCATATATATGGGTCTTGTTTTCGTATCCATTCAGCAAGCCTGTGTCTTTTGGTTGGACCATTTAATACATTCACGTTTAAGGTAATTATCAATATGTATGTTCCTATGACCATTTTCTTAATTGCTTTGGGTTTGTTTTTGTAGGTCCTTTTCTTCTCTTGTGTTTCTCACTTAGAGAAGTTTCTTCAGCATTTGTTGTAGAGGTGGTTTGGTGGTGCTGAATTCTCTTAGCTTTTGCTTGTCTGTGAAGCGTTTGATTTCTCCATCAAATCTGAATGAGATCCTTGCTGGGTAGAGTAATCTTGGTTATAGGTTCTTCCCTTTCATCACTTTAACTATATCATGGCACTCCCTTCTGGCTTGTAGAGTTTCTGCTGAGAAATCAACTGTTAACCTTATGGGAGTTCCCTTGTATGTTATTTGTCATTCTTCCCTTGCTGCTTTCAATAATTTCTCTTTGTTTTTAATTTTTGCCAATTTGATTACTATGTGTCTTGGCATGTTTCTCCTTGGGTTTATCCTGTATGTGACTCTCTGTGCTTCCTGGACTTGTGTGGCTATTTCCTTTTCCACGTTAGAGAAGTTTCAGACTCTAATCTCTTCAAATATTTTCCCTGGTCCTTTCTCTCTCTCTTCTCCTTCTGGGACCCCTATAATGCGAATGTTGTTGTGTTTAATGTTGTCCCAGAAGTCTCTTAGTCTGTCTTCATTTCTTTTCATTCTTTTTTCTTTATTCTGTTCCACAGCAGTGAATTCCACCATTCTGTCTTCCAGGTCACTTATCCATTCTTCTGCCTCAGTTATTCTGCTATTGATTCCTTCTAGTGTAGTTTTCATTTCACTTATTGTATTGTTCATTTCTGTTTGTTCTTTAATTCTTCTAGGTCTTTTTTAGACATTTCTTGCATTTTCTCAATCTTTGCCTCCATTCTTTTTCTGAGGTCCTGGATCATCATTATTCTGAATTCTTTTTCTGGAAGGTTGCCTATCTCTCCTTCATTTAGTTGTTTTTCTGGGGTCTTATCTTGTTCCTTCATCTGGTACATAGCCCTCTGCCTTTTCATCTTGTCTATCTTTCTGTGAATGTGGTTTTTGTTCCACAGGCTGCAGGATTTTAGTTCTTCTTGCCTCTGCTGTCTGCCCTCTGCCTTTTTTACAATTTTTCCCTTAAAATAATTGTTTCTGAAATTGTCTTATTGCAGTCAATTTTAAAATTTGCATTGCTCTCTTAAGACAATATTTTTAAGTTTATATAACTGGGTGATTTAAATGTTTTCTTTTCTATATTTCAGCTTATTAAGCATTTTCCTTGGTACAGATATGCAAGGAATCAAATATTCCTGACATGTCTGCATAACAAAATATTAAACTCTAACAAATTTCTGCCTGTATTCCAAAGTTTAGGAAAATCCTTAATTACGTCCCTTAACTTGGCTCTAGATAAGAATTTTAACTCAACCTTATGGTCTAGAAATTTTACAATATAATTGTTCTTTCCCTGAGGAAACCCTGAAAGAAGAATAGCTCATTTAGAAAGTCAAGTAAAACTGAGTAGAAAATAAAAGAGAAATGCAAAGTGAATAGGTTTGAAAAGGTTACAAAGTTTCTGAGAGAAACTGTCTTGAGTTAGAAATTTTTTGAGGTCTTAACATGATAACTTTTTTTTTTAACATCTTTATTGGAGTATAATTGCTTTACAATGGTGTGTTAGTTTCTGCTTTATAACAAAGTGAATCAGTTATACATATACATATATCCCCATATCTCCTCCCTCTTACATCTCCCTCCCACCCTCCCCATCCCACCCCTCTAGGTAGTCACAAAGCACCGAGTTGATCTCCCTGTGCTATGCAGCTGCTTCCCACTAGCTATCTATTTTACATTTGGTAGTGTATATAAGTCCATGCCACTCTCTCACTTCCTCCCAGCTTACCCTTCCCCTCCTCGTGTCCTCAAGTCCATTCTCTACGTCTGTGTCTTTATTCCTGTCCTGCCCCTAGGTTCTTCAGAACCTTTTTTTTTTTTTTTTTGTAGATTCCATATATATGTGTTAGCATACGGTGTTTTTCTCTTTCTGACTTACTTCACTCTGTATGACAGACTCTAGGTCCATCCACCTCACTACAAATAACTCAATTTCGTTTCCTTTTATGGCTGAGTAATATTCCATTGTATATATGTGCCACATCTTCTTTATCCATTCATCTGTCGATGGACACTTAGGTTGCTTCCATGTCCTGGCTATTGCAAACAGAGCTGCAATGAACATTGTGGTACATGACTCTTTTTGAATTATGGTTTCCTCAGGGGATATGCCCAGTAGTGGGATTGCTGAGTCCTATGGTGGTTCTATTTTTAGTTTTTTAAAGAACCTGAGTTTATTTTTGTGTATGGTGTTAGGGAGTGTTCTAATTTCATTCTTTTACATGCAGCTGTCCAGTTTTCCCAGCACCACTTATTGAAGAGGCTGTCTTTTCTCCATTGTATATTCTTGCCTCCTTTATCAAAAATAAGGTGACCATATGTGCGTGGGTTTATCTCTGGGCTTTCTATCCTGTTCCATAGATCTATATTTCTGTTTTTGTGCCAGTACCAAACTGTCTTGATTACTGTAGCTTTCTCATATAATCTGAAGTCCAGGAGCCTGATTCCTCCAGCTCTGTTTTTCTTTCTCAAGATTGCTTTGGCTATTTGGGGTCTTTTGTGTTTCCATACAAATTTTGAAATTTTTTGTTCTAGTTCTGTGAAAAATGCCATTGGTAGTTTGATAGGGATTGCATTGAATCTGTAGATTGCTTTGGGTAGTAGAGTCATTTTCACAATGTTGATTCTTCCAATGCAAAAACATGGTATATCTCTCCATCTGTTTGTATCATCTTTAATTTCTTTCATCAGTGTCTTATAGTTTTCTGCATTAGCATGATAATTAAACAAGTTGACTAGATTATATATTTTGTCTCCTAATATTTTTTAAGTTCTTCTTAATGATATTAATTTAATGATTTGGACATGTCAAACATGACATTATTATTTTAAGTCAAAAATATTTTTTGCTGTTTACCAAGAAAAGTGTGAAATTAGATTACAGTGCTTCTTAAAGGAAACAGAAGCTCTTCCAAGGGGACGGATGAGATTTTGGCATAGACAAACCCATAACACACAAGAAAGACAGGCCACTAGAGTCAGTTATAGTGTGGGTTTTTGAAGGGTATTTGGGTTGCCGAACCTAGCAGAGACTAAGAAAGGGCCATTCAGTCAACAACCTGACAATCCTTGACGCTTGAGTGTGGGCAAAACAAAGTGAACAGATTAACAAGAAAGAGGGTACCTTCATGAAGGTTTTATAGGGGACCCTATATAAAGTTTGACAAACTCTTTTTTTCACAAATTGATTGCTGGTCCAACAGATCTCCAATTAGCCCTCAACTCTGGCTTGCATTGAATTGAAAACTCATCAGGCTTATGCTCCCAGCTGTTCCCTATGGAACACTCCCTTATACCTTCAAAAGCAACAAAACACAAAATAGCAATTGAGTCACAGCTGTAGAAAACAAACTTATGGTTACCAAGCGGTAAAGTGGGGGAGGGGTAAATTGGGAGATTGGGATTGACATAGACACACTACTACATATAAAATAGATAACTAATAAGAACCTACTGTATAGTACAGGGAACTCTATTCAATACTCTGTAATGACCTACATGGGAATAGAATCTTAAAAAGAGTGAATATATGTATATGTATAACTGACGCACTTTGCTGTACAGCAGAAACTAACACAACATTGTAAATCAACTATACTCCAATAAAAAATTAAGAACAAAAGGAAAAGAAAAAAGAAACAAAACAACCTAGGTCAAAGCAAAAGCACAGGAAATAAGACTTTGTACATATAAACAAACAGCAGCAAAAGCAAGGCAAGCGGCAGGAGAATAAGTAGGTTAATGGCAAAAAAACATTTCTCAAATGGCATGCCTCCAAAATAAAAGGTATAATGATCTTATACAAAGACCTAGGTTTAATTATTTTAGTAAATGGTGCATCTCTAAATCAAGAGATCTAATTGCTCTATACAAAAATCTAGGCCTAAACAAAGACATATTTGGTTACAAATCCTAGAATAACAAAATAAAATCAGCAACATGAACTCAGTGAAACTAGTCAGAGATCAGATTATTGTTGAAACTGACTCAGCACATCTGAAAAGTAAATAGAATTTTGGCACAATGTGCCCAGCGAGTGTACCTGTTGGCCTCAGGCTTCCCTGGAATGCTGCTAAATGAGGGTCTTCAATCTCGGTGGAACCTCCAAAACTGTCCAATGAGACCATCACTCAACATCTGAAATAAAAAGACAAAGCTAACTTATTGCTTATTATAGTAAGAGATGCGAGTCAGACAATCTTTTCAATCAGAATACATCGTCGATCTTATTATATAAGGATTTAGGGAAGCATGAAGTTCAGGAACTGGTGAACTCTCAGAGGTGTAATGGGTTGACATCATTTGTAGAAGCATAGTTACTCAGGTGAGACTATTGTTGGTTGCGTACCACTCAGAGGCATGCTATTGGAGTGAGTCTGTCCTTGATAGGCTGACTTTCAGAAGTGAGAGACTGACAAGAGTGGTTGGCTTGTAAAAGTGCGTTTACCAAGGTGAGTCATATGACAGAACAGGCTTTAAATTAATTAAGGTGGCTACTTGTTTCATGGCTTTGTTATCAAACGCAAGTCCACGCGCCCGACACACAGTGAGGCCAAACAATACCAAAATGTTGGAATTTGGAGCACAGAAAGGTTTATTGCAGGGCCATGCAAGGAGACGGGTGGCTCATGCCTTAAAAACCCTGAACTCCCCTAAAGCTTTCAGCAAAGCCTTTTTATAGGAAAGGTAAGGGAGGTGCGTGGTTAATGGTCGCAAAGTTCTTGGTGTCAGATCCTTGTTCTTGAGGTCAGGTCACGGTCAGGTCATGATGTTCCTATAAACCTCCACCAAAACAAATGTTATTCTCTGTTCTGGCAAGAAAGGGCAAGGTCCCAAGGCTCAACTTTCACCCCCCAAGGTCTAAGTCCTGACTAAGGAGGGCGTCCTTGTGCCAGCCAGTTACCCTTACCGGGAGCGTTCGTCCAGCACCTAGTCTGGGTCCTCCTACCAGTGCCCAGGCCTGGCTGAAGAGGCAGATCTCAGTGGGTGGCACCCTCAGGGCCAGGTCCCCAGACCCTGCCCTGCTGTCATCACTAAGGGAGCAAGGCGCCCAGGACCCAGCTGCCCTCAGGCTCCTAAGGCCGCCCAAAGCGGGCCAGGTCCCACGGACTGCGACCCATGGAGCCCACCACTGCCATTTGGTCTCAGAGATAGAGATGGGGCAGAGGTTTGCTGCTGCTTCAAGGCCTGGGCCCGGTCAGTGGGCTGCCGTGGTGAGGGCTCTGGAGCTCTATGGGACACAGCCTTCAGCCTGTCTCCAGGTCCCCCAGCACACTCACCAGTCCCGAGGCCCGAGCGCCTGCAGGGCCCAGGGAGGAGGCCGCGCTCCACCTCTCACCGCACTCTCTGCCCCTCGGAGCACTGCCCTTGGAGGTTGGTGGAGCTGCCTGTTGGCGGAGCGGGACTTCTTACTGCCGTGCTAATGGTCAGGCTGTGCGCAGGCTCCACCCCTGTTACAGCTTCAGAATAATCAGTCTTTTCCTACATTCGTAAGTTTTTTTTTTTTTCTCAAGTTCAAAAATAAGATAAAGAAGGAAAAAGTAAGAGAACTATTGGAAGCTACTCATGGTGTCAAAATGGTAAAATTGGCCACTCTGAAACACGTGCCAGCCTTTGAGTTAGATGACAAAGTCTTTGGTATGAGTGAGATTTCTGTGTGTACAGTTGTACTTTATATGGTTGAGCCAGCAGAGGAAGGAAAAAAAGGATACTTCTGGAAGAGGGTTGAAGTTGAACTCAGTACATATTTAGATAATTTCAAATTTTCATTCCCTACTGGCATTAACATTTATTGTACACAATATTCCTTTTTAGTAAACATATTTGTAAAACATATATGTAAGTTTCCATATTCCACTTTACATTCCTTTACTTGGTTTTTCTTCTTTATTTCATCATACAGCAAGGTTCTCTTCAAAGAACTTCATAATTTTGCCTTTTTTTCATATTCAATATTGTAAGTCACATCTAGTTTTAATTTATGATACCCTCTTCATTTCCTAGGCAACTGGTTATAATGTTATTTGTAACCACAGAATTAGAACTTTATCATGGAACTAAACATTAGAGAAAGTAAATCTAAATTTATTTTTGGAAAAGAAGAGGAAGAAAAGATAGTATCAGTATGATTCAAGCTGGGATGAATCACAGCTTGATTTCTGGATTCAGACAGATCTGGGTTTAAGTCCTGGTTCTTCCACTTATAAACTGTGTGACGTGGGGCAAGTTATTCAACTTCTCCAGCTTCTGTGTTCTCATCTGTGATATGGTAATAATGAATAATACCTACTTTTATGGCTATTCAGAAGATTAAAAGCAATAAATTATGTAGTAAGATTAGCATAGTTCCTGGAACATTGTAGATTTCTAATAAACGGGATGTATTATTTTTGTAATTAATAGGAAAAATATGAAGAGACGTGCTAAAATACATACTTTTCTTTCTCGTTTTTTCTTTTACTACTGTGAATAAAATTATTTTAAATATTTTGAAACTCTTTTACTAACATTTCCAACACAAAATCCTACTTAGATCTTCACAGCCTGTTAATGTAAGAAATGTGTTGATAACTATGTTAATATATATATTTACGGTAAAAAACAGCTTTACTTGGGTGAGGTAACAAGGGTGAGAATATGAGGTCAAAGAAATGTATGAGTTCATTAAATGTGTCTAAAGTATCCAGGGAAGATGGTAATTTATACTCCTAAGGAACTTTCACTCAGCCACACTCCGTCCAACTAGTGACATAATATATGGAGCCATGGGCTGCTGCAGCAGAAAATAATAGAGTGTCCAATTGGGATAGAACCTCCTGATCTTTATGAATGGCTCAAAGATACAGAGACACAGAGAAGGCTTGCAAAAGGACAGGTAATACTTTTGTGAAGTTGGTGTCCTATACCAAGAAAAGTTCTGAACAACTCTGGTTGAATAATTATCTATTGAATGAATGTACTATATTTAACCATTGCCCTTGTGGAACGTCGTTTTCTCCCCATTTTTTTTTACATAATAAATGATAATGCTATAAGCATCTTTGTATACAGAACTTTTTTCTTTCATCGAAACATCATGACGTAGTGATTATGAGTCCAGTCCCAGGAGCTTCAAATCTCAGCTCTGCCATGTGATCTGAAGCAATTTATTTAATCTTGGTGTCCCTCAGTTTCCTCATCTGTAAAATGGGGATAATAAAAGTACCTACTTCATATGACTGCAATGAAGATTAAATGCATCAAGCACTTAGAAAAGTGCCTGGCATGGAGTAAGCATTCTAGGTGGCGATTACTATTAAAAGTGAAATCTTGGGCTTCCCTGGTGGTGCAGTGGTTGGGAGTCCGCCTGCCGATGCAGGGGATACGGGTTTGTGCCCCGGTCCGGGAGGGTCCCGCATGCCGCGGAGCGGCTGGGCCGCTGAGCCATGGCCGCTGAGCCTGCGCGTCCGGAGCCTGTGCTCCGCGACGGGAGAGGCCCCAATGGTGAGGCCCGTGTACCGCAAAAAAAAAAAAAAAAAAAAAAAGTGAAATCTTGTCTTAGGATGAATCTTCAGTTGTAAAAGGGCATTTATATTTTTATGCTCTCAATGTTTAATGCTAAGTCACTTTTTAAGAATTAAATTGAGAATTTAAGATTTAAGAATTAATTAATTAATTAATTAATTATTAATTAATTAATACCAACAACAGCAATGTCTAGGTGCTTATTTTTCCATAGCCTCTTTCAAAGTTTTCTGCTGCTTCTTATACTTCTCTTACACACACTTTTAAATTTATTAAGTGTGAGATATTAGCTTATTGTTGTTTTAATGCAAATTTATTTAATTGCTATTGAAGGTATTTTTTAAAGTTTCCTCTTATTTGAATGCTGTTGGTGTCCTTTTGTTCTTTAGGGATTTGGTGTTAGGCTTTACCTTTGACTAAAGGCTGATGTATTTAAAATTCCATTAGCTCACTTGTCATATTTAGTACAAGTAATTCCCTAAGCCTGTTTCCTTTTTCAGCTTCCTTCATTGATTTTCATTTTATAGACACTTAAAATGTTTATACAGTAATATATATCCATCTTTTTTTTCCACTTCTCTGTTTCTGCTCTTATTTTCCTTGTTATTTTCTTACAATTTGATTTGTTAATATTTAACTTCAAGGAGTATTCTCCTAAAAGGCAGAGACTGTTAGTCATCATTGTAACTACATGCCTAACCCAGTCCCAGAACGTAGTAGGCAACCAATAAACATTTGTGGAATGTATGAGTAAGTAAAGGAACAACTGAATTGGCCTCAGTAGTCCACAGACCACACAAATCTGGGATAACATAATAAGGTCACATTTTCTTTAACAGCCAAATCACAAAAACCATGAAGCTACATTCCATAAGCTTTAAGAAACCCATTCTTCCTTGGGATTTCCTTCCCACAGACCTATTACACGTCCCCCTAAATCAGTTCTCCTGATCATTTAGCACCACTGTTGGAGTCTAGCAGGTCCCTCCTGCCACGTGATAACCAGTTTCTCCAGAGCAACACTCTGCCCAGCCAGTTTCTCTGCTAGCATGGACACAGATATCGCCCTTCCTTCTCCAGGCACAGCTAAGATAATAATAAAACAATTAACAAAATCTACTGCAGATTCAGGAATGAAATAACAATACAGTGTACTACTGCTAGAAGGAATTCCTGTTAGAACACCCAATGTGGCAATGGCTAGCTCACCCCCACCAAGAGAAAATCTCCAGGCATCTCTACACTCTGGAATACTGGCCCTAAGAATCCCTGTGGTGGAAGTATGAGTGGGAGTGTGAATGTGTTTGTGCTTGTGTCTGTGGGCATAGGCGCGCATGTGTGTGTGTGCATACATGCACACATAGAAGAGAGAGAGATAGAGAGAGAGAGAGAGAGAGAGAGCTTTCCTCTTCAAACCCATGCCCTGTCTCATATGGCTGTTATGAAGATTAAGTGAGTTAAATTAAATAACTGACAGTAGGAACACCCACCCAGAGAGTATAATCTGGCTCCCATGGCTCAAACAAGGCTATGATAAAGGTCAGCAGTGCATGTCCCAGGTCTGAGTTATTCTGTCTTAAATAACACTATGTGAAAGGCAGTAATGGTCCAATCCAAATATTAGTGTACCAAGTCCAGTCCTACTGATTCTCTTTCACACTTTTAATCTCCAGCATCAGGTCTACACAACCCTCTTGGCATAGTCCAGTATGACAATCTCCTGTAAACAATTAGATGGACAAAACATCCTTTCTTTCTTTCTTTCTTTCTTCTTTCTCTTTCTTTCTTTCTTTCTTTCTTTCTTTCTTTCTTTCTTTCTTTTTTTTTTTCTATTCTATTCTATGTTTTCCAAAATAAACACTATTTTGCAAGGACAGTTCAGCCTAAATCCATATTCCAGGGTACTATAGTTTGAATGTTTGAATCCCCCCAAAATTCATGTGTTGAAATCCTAATACTCAATGTGATGGTATGAGGAGGTGGGACCTACGGGAAGGTGCTTAAATTATGAAGGAAGAGCCCTCATGAATGGAATTAGTGCCTTATAGAAGAAGCTCTAGCGATATCCTTAGCCCTTTCCACTATATGAAGATACAATGAAGTCTGGCATGGCAGAAGAAGGTCCTCACCAGACCATGTTGGCACCATGATCTCAGACTTCCAGCCTCCAGAACTGTGAGAAATAAGTTTCTATTGTTTATAAGCTACTCAGTCTGGTACTTTGTTATAGCAGCCCAAACAGACTAAGACACAGAGATATATTTTTCCCCTCTGATTCCAAAAGGACATACGCCAGCCAAGAAACCCAAAGTTGTCAGCTTACGGGAGACTTCAATTTCCTCCAAAAGCAACAAGTGAGTGTTTGTTCTACATTTGTGTAAGTAAAAAGATCCATTCTTGTGATTTTCCCAAAACAAAGAAAGTCTTTTCCAAAGACGAATTGATGACTCCACCCCAGAAGAAGAAAATAGATGGCAACTTGTAAATGATTTAATGCCAGCTTTCAAAAACAGTAAAGTCCTGATGGGCAGCTTCTTGCAGAAGGGATAAAAATGTAGTATGAGGTCTAAGTTTATTTTTCTTCACATTAATATGTGGTTTCCTTGCCAGTTCTTAAATATGACTACTTTCTCCATCATTTGGGTAGACTGAGTTAATATATTAAACTTACATTATATGCAGACTAGGTTTTCTATTCCTTTCCATTACCCTTTACTCCATTTTTGAACTAATGCCATGTCATTTCCATACGTTTCCTCTGAAATTCTAGTACCTAGCAAAGATAGTTCCTCCTCATTGTTCTTTTTTTCCCCATAGTGTAATATTTGATAATTCTGCCAATTTGTTTTTCCAAAACAGTTTTGGAATCATTTTATTGAGCTCTATGAAGTATTCTTTGGTTTTTAATGGGCTTATGTTAAATCTATACATTAATTCAGGAAATATCATTTCTGCTATCCACAGTCATGCTATGTCTCTGCGTTCATTTGCTTTTCTGAATTCTTTCATTAAAGTTTTTTTATAGTTTATTTTATGTGCCTTGAGCATTTTATATTAACTTCTGCATATTTTATAATTCAGTGACTTTGTGAATATGATCTCTTTTTAGTTACCTTTCCTAGTTGGTTTTTACTGATATTTAGGAAAGATATACATGTTTACAGATTTATCTTGTATTTTCCCATTGCACTGAATGCTTTTAACATCGTAAATAGTTTTGTGGAGGATGGGAATGGCTTAATTTAGGTCTTCTATTTCTTAAAATAACATTTTTGTTTCCTCTCCCCCACCCCAATATTTAGTTTTCATTTCTTCTGGAGATTGTACTGGGATAAAAAAAAATTTCTAGCATTATAATGGAAAATAATAGTGAAAAACAGCACCTTTGTTTTGTTCATTTTTTAAAAGGGAATGTGGCTAGATTTGCTCTACCATTTACAAAATCAACTTTTATTTTCAAATTCTTAGTTTTTCCTTTTTTATATCAAGAAAGAACAACCCTATTTCTCACTTTCAAGGTGTTTAAGACTGGATATTGAATTTTATCAAATATCACTTGGGGCTTTTATTGATATGACTGTATGATGTTATTATTGAAGTTATTGATATGTGGTTTTAATTTTGATAGTTTTTCTTTCATTGAATTACTCATTAATTCAGAGAGAATTTCCCTGATGCCCTAATCTTGAGTAGCCTCTCATCAGTCTTTATCACATCCCCTATTCTATTCTCTTCATGGCAGTTATCACTGTCAGGAATTATCTCGTTTATTTGTTTACATGTTTATGTCTGTTCTTATGTATGGGGCCCTTACTGGTATTTCTGCTTTGAAACCCTTACTGATCAGATCATCACTGCCATATTAAATTGTGATATACCCTGATCTAACGTTATAGAACTATCTTAGAGCTGATGGAATCCAAATCTACTCCCTAAATCCTGGCTTTCCCTGCAGATCTATTTGCAAGTCATCTCTGGGCAGAAGTGGTCTTTCACTCAGGTGAGAGCACTGCATGGAATTGATATTCCTCAATTTCTGAGCTAAAGTTCTGACCTGCTGTTAAGTTTTGCTACCCACTGGACACAGTGAGACCAGGGATTTATATATACTTTTATTCAGAGATTGTGCAAAAAAGAACCCATCATCCTTAATTTTTTTTAGCAAAATATAAACTATTTCTAAGCAAATAAGATCAAAATATCAGCACTAGATAAGAAGTAACACTTGGATTTCAGCCTAGATATTTTCACTTAATGTACCATTGACCTTGGTCAAGTTATCTATCCTTTTAGATTCATCTTTCTAAAATGAGAGAACTGCATTAGATTTATCAATGCCTTCTAGCTGCAATTCCAAATGAACAATTTATTAGAGAAAATACATAAAATCAATATCAATAAACTATTCTTTTTATATCTAAGTAGTTACAATAAACCTTGGTAAACCTTCAGGCACTGCTCTTTTACCAGAATATGTTGGTAGCTTGGTGGGATTTTTGTGCCCTAGCAACAGATCATCTTTTCCAGTTAAATCCCATGAATCAAATGATTTAGAGACGTACTTCTCCAGTGGAGAACTCTAAGGTAGTCTCCCTAGCCCCTCTGCTTATTCTAGAAACTGCTCTTCCTTCTCTCTTATCCCCTCCCACTACAATGCAGCCACAGCAGGACAGCCCTACTGCAACATGACCCTTCCTTCTAGCCACAGTTAATTACTTGTGGTCCAAGTTGGGTTTCTCACTCAGTCAAGGCCAGTACGTCCCATCCCCAGGAATTTAAGTCTTAGATAGGAAAAAGATGGAGAGTTGGTCCCTAATGCTTGAAGCCATAAAATGTAAACCTTGGGTATACCGGGCAGCCATGTTCCCCATGGGAAAGATGTCTATATAAACAAAAGGCAAACAGAGAGTCTGACATTTCTGGTCCGTAGACAAGCTGTATTCCTATCACTAGAATAGGTTGTTCAACTCTTTTTTGAGAAATAATCCAGTATACTTTCAATAAGTTCTTTTTGCCTTAGGTGATCAAAATCTGGTTTGCTTGCCTTCCTCCCCAAGCCCCAAATCTAAAGTAACACAACTTCTATCCAAATAAATTGAACTCTCTCATCTTCAGATAATCTCCCGGCCAGGGATGATTGCTTCTTTCATAGCCCTGTCCATCTCTATGACTTCTATAATACTGCCTTGAGTCATCTGCTCACATTCCTCCATTCTTTTAAATTGAAAGATTTCCATTAGCTTAACTACTAAACGATATACTTTCTCCAGCTAAAATTGACCTGTATGACTTAGAGATATTTTTAGCTTGTTTATTTCACTTCTGAGCCTTTCTCCTTCAGATTCTGTTGCACAGGAGTACTATAGTTTCCTGTAAAAGAAAATTCTATAGACACAGTTCAGTAAAAACAAGTAAATATATATATATATATATATATATATATATATATATATATTCTGTTGCACCTGTAAGATGGATCTTAATTTCATCTACTCAGATCTTGAATTGAGAGGAAAAAAACGATGTGTGATACTTTACAAGAAATAATCCTTTGAACCAAACAACTTAAGATATACTAGAATCATGGTAAATCATCAAAATAGCAGTGTGATGGCATCCTGTCTCCTCAGCAATCCAAATTCCAGTATTACATCCATTTGTAACAATGTAAATATGCACTCCACATAGTATTGGAAAACCCTTCTGAGGAAGGAACACAAATACACAAATTATTTGAGCAAAAATGTTACTAACCAGCATAGAAAAAAAAGAGTTAATGAGAAAATGGGAAAGGTATTAAGGGATATGAATTAATAGCTTATCCACAACTATTACTGAAATAGTCCTTTGTTTTGATTTTTTTAGATGTCTTACTGGCTTATATGTTCTTCATAACAAAATTCCCTAATGGTTTTTCTTTCTAATTTTTGTGAATATCTATCCCCTCAGAAAAATCCAATTCCAAGATGAGAAATCTTCTGTTCAGTCCTTAGGGACCATGAAATATGTTTACCCCCATAGGCAACACAAGTCCTGTGCAATGCAGGCAGAGCTTTCATGCCTTAAAATTCATTTCTCTGACTGTACAATCATTACCAGTATAAGCAAAGCAAATCCAAATTACCACTTCCACTTCAGGCCAACTAGAGAAGAGACAGCCCTCATTTTAGAATTCTTTAAATCTTCCCCACCAGGAGGGCTAGAAAAAGCATAGCATACAGAATCACAAGTTGGTCTTTTGACAAACTGCCAACTAGTGACTCTTGAAAGAACAACAGTGAGCATTAAGGACAAAACAAAAGTAATAGCTGAGATGCAGTTGCAAACTGAACTAAAACTGCAGAGGGAGCAGGGGGAAAAGGAGCCAGTCCAGCATACATGTAACTTCAGAGCCCCAAGAGAAAATTTCATAAGGATACCTTTTATTGCTTTAAAATTTATGAATAAATATCTTTGTAGCAGAAAGTCCTCATGGTTTGGTGAAATTCTTTGGATGCTTGGATATTATGACCCCAAAATTTCTGGTGCAGAAATTAAAAGTTAGAAAAAGACTTTCCCGTTTTCTGTCTCAAGGGATGATTTATTTTCAAAGTTATGAATATACATTTATCTAGAAATTTTACTCTAATAATCTGTGTTTAAAAATATAAATCTTTCTGGACAGAATGTCTTTATTCTATTAAAGCTGCTAATCAATTTGTAACTTAATTTTGTGAAGAATTTTCATGACATACCAAACACGAAAAATTACATGGCAGTTTATTTGGATCAATTTCATGTAATTCCCTATGGGCTATAACAAAATCATAACACTGACTCCTAAAATATGACTGGAATTAAACCTAAATTTAATTTTAAAATACTTAATTCCCAGTTGCTAACCTACTGACTCAAAATGACATACATTGAAATACTCTCTTTCTTACTCAAAATTAAAAATGAAACCATGTCCAGTATAACATCTAACAGCTACTTTTTAAAAGTAGAATCAAAAATTCTAGTTTAACTTGTTACACATATTTTTTTGTTTTCTGAAATCCCCTGAAAATGACAGTAAAAGAAATTTTTTTTAAGGTATAAATTCACAAGCACAAAGACAGCTGGAAAGACACTATAGCAGACAAGAAATGTTAACAAATCT
The DNA here is from genome assembly GCF_951394435.1 of Stenella coeruleoalba. Taxonomy (NCBI): domain Eukaryota; kingdom Metazoa; phylum Chordata; class Mammalia; order Artiodactyla; family Delphinidae; genus Stenella; species Stenella coeruleoalba. The sequence goes on from NC_137148.1 coordinate 56,754,368, forward strand.
GGGGAGATGGAAAGCAGATGAAGAAGTGGAAACTGGCTTAAAAGAGAAGAGAAATCTGAAATCGAAGTGCCTAATGCCAAACTGAAGCAAGCTGAGTCTCTCCATAGAGCCCAGGAAGGGCTCAGGAATTGGAGGTACTAAAAAAGGCAGAGACGCAGAGTGGCCCTGACAACAGGAGAACTGGTTGAAGAGAACACTGGAACCCTCCCCTCCGCTATGAAGCCAGATGACTACTCTTTCTTGTCTCACCTTAAGAAAATGGTAATAAGTGAACCAAAGAGGCCCCAGACTTGAGGACTCCAGGCACAGTAGAACACAAGGATGGCACCAAAATGAAAATAAAGGACTAATCAGGGTTAGGCATAATGAACAATGAGACCTCCCACTTCCATCCTTAAAACCTGTTCCTGGTCACAGAACACCAGGAGCCAGGCTTATTTCCCCCAATCAAGACATCAGAAAAGTTGTTGACACAAAAGCTGTCTCAGTGCCCCATCGCACTATGGAGATATGCCCACCTGTCCACAAATTCCTCCATCACAACAGAGCCTACAATCTGCTTTTCAGTGCCTTACTCTTAAATACATTTGGATGGAGAGCCAAGTCTCACCAGACATTTGAGGAAAGCTCCAAAATGAAAGGCAGAGACAAAAATAAAAAGAAGAACTTGGGGGGTAGGGAGGGGCAGAATGCAGGCAATAGAAGAAAACTTTGTTTTGTAACTCTGATTAATATCCTCCAAGAGGTGAGAGGACTAACCCAGTCTTTTCCATCCATAAAAAAGCTGGATCTGAGATAACTTTAGGTAGCATTCGCACTAAGTTTTGCCACTATTTGCCGTTATTTCTGCCTTGCTGGGTTTAGACAATCTGCCCAATTCCTCTTTAGTAGAGTATAACACAAACACTCAAAACATTTATCAAAAAATAAACATTTTTAAAGAAAAAAGTTGACATTCCTCTATCATATTGCTAATAATGTTAGTATAATTAGCATTATTTTCAATTCACCTGGAAAAATTATTACCCTTTCCAAATAGCTGGCATTTATTGAGTGCTTACTTTGTAGTAGGTGCCATGACAAAACCTTTACAAGCATAGTCTCTTTTAATCCTCTCAACAACCCTAGTCAGTGGGTACAACTAATATATATATATATATATATATATATATATTTTTTTTTTTTTTTTTTTTTTTTTTTGCTCTAGCGGGCCTCTCACTGTTGTGGCCTCTCCCGTTGCGGAGCACAGGCTCCGGACGCGCAGGCTCAGCGGCCATGGCTCACGGGCCCAGCCGCTCCGTGGCATGTGGGATCTTCCCGGACCGGGGCACGAACCCGTGTCCCCTGCAACGGCAGGCGGACTCGCAACCACTGCACCACCAGGGAAGCCTGGTACAACTAATATTTTCATCACACAGATGAAGAAACCAAGGATTCCAAAGGTCAACTGACATCTCCAAGATGACAAAGCCAGGATTTGAATCTAGATATGCCTGGAACTAAAGGTTTGCCTTTAATCTCCCTGGTCACTACTTCTTAAAAAAATTTTAAAAGAAAATCAAAGTTGTATTATGAGGGTACAGGAGAGGGAGTAAATGGTAAACTGGTAATATGTGTCTCTTGATGGATGTGCTCCTCACAAGTTTTTTAAGTTGAAGATAAATACAGACCTAGAAATATTACAAAGGGAGCAGAGCTGTTCTCCTAGACAGAGCCTCACACAGGGCCCTTGACTTGATAGGGTATTGATAGGGTTACCACGGCCCAGTAGTGGGGGTCCTTAGTACTGTTCCAAAAGAAGGTGCATAGCAAGATAAGGGGTCATCTGGAAAGAGTCTAAACCCAAAGGCACATCTCCCTTTCAGGACCAAACTCTCGTTAACAAAATGTGGGGAGACACATGCATAAGAACCAGAGTATCAGTCCATGTCCAAATACGATTAGAATGTTGTTTCTCCAATCATCAAGTTTATGTGGGAAGTGAAGTTATAATCAGAAGGTTGCTTAGTAGCATGGAAACAAATCCAAGGAGTTAGGTTATCTTAATGTTTCACCAAGCTAGTCGTCCATTCATCCATTTATTTTTCCATTCACTAACTATTTATTGAGTACCTACTTTATGCCTGGCATTGTTCTTAATACTGAGAATGTGATTATTAGTAAGATAGACAAAGTTCCCACTCTAATGGAGTCTGCATTTTAGTGAAAGAGATGGACAACCTCAAACAAATAGAGAATGTGATTTTAGATACTGATACATGCTATGAATAAAATTAAGCATGGTAAGAAGATAGAGGTTTAATAGGGTGGTCAAGGAATAATATCTACCAGGATCTTTGAGATCTGAAGAGGTAAGAGAGATCATTGTGTTAAGTCCTGGGGGGATAGCAATCTATCAGAGGAAACAGCAAGTGTAGACAGCCTAAGGTGGAGATGAGCTCACTATGTTTGAGGGACAGTGTGGCTGGAGCCCAGTCAGAAAGCAGTAGACAGTTAGAAGATGAGGTCAGAAAGTTGGTGAGGGCCAGATCAAGTAGGGCTTTATAGCTATGATAAGGATTTAATTCTAGGACTTATTGGAAGCCATTGGGGAAGTTTTCAGAATGACAGAATCCAATTTCTGGGAGTCAGGCCTTGGACTGGAATGAGAGGAAAACAAACTTTTCTTTGGGAGTGGGGTTAAGCCTAGATGCTAAGCTACGTATGTGTCATATGACAAGTGACAAAGTTCTAGCTAATGACAAATGAAAGTGGTGTGTGAAACTTTCTGAAAGGGAGGGTCCTATACCTCTCCTTTTTTTTCTCCTTCCCAGTGGCTGGGATGTGGTTGTAAATGGCTAAGCTGAAATCTGGTATTCCATATTAGACCTTGAGAAAGGAGCTTCATATTAAGGATGGAAAAGTAGCAAGATAGAGAAGCCTACATCCCTGATAATTATGAATCTTCCAGACCAGATGTGAACTGCCTCTGTTTACATGAGAGATAAATTACTATCTTGTTATAAGTTTTCAGTCACTTGCAGCTGAATATAATCCTAACTAACATACTTCGTTCTTAGCTTGTTTGAGACTGCACAATCATTAGAAATTTCAGGTCACAACACTGACTCAAGTCTTCTCAGCAACACTGATGGAACATACTGGTCCCTATTTATAGTTTATAATATGTTCTTCATAACTTGGCAGATTGCTCATTGTGGCACCCAAATTCCACTTAGTGGAGCCCTAGTTTATCACTGAGGTCTGCATCTTTTATTCTGGTTGATGACTTGATTGGATGTTGTGTTTCTTTGGCTCTTAAGATACACAGATGCATTCTCCCTTCAACCCTAAAAAGACTTTTGAACTGGATGGAATCTTGAATTCTTTCTTAACTTAGAATCCCACAACTCTTACAAACATTAAAATCATAACCGGTTTAATTCTGGAAAAGTTTTGGATCCAGTGGAGAGCGAGAGGTTGAAGATACAGGTTAGAGAAGGCTAGAAGAAGATGAAGCAGAGAGAATGAACTTTGCTAGAAGAAATCATGGATTAGCTTTTTTTCATTCATTATTCTCTGGAGATTCATCCAAGCTGTTATGTGTATCAATAGTTTGTTTCTTTTTATTGCTGACTAGTATTCCGTGGTATGAATATATCACAGTTTTGTTAACCATTCATCCATTGAAGAACATCTGGGTGGTTTCCAATTTGGGGCTATTACAAATAAAGCTACTATAAACATTCATGGACAGGTTTTGTGTGCAAGTAAGTTTTTGTTTCTCTGGGATAAATGCTCAAGAGTGCAATTGCTGGGTCATAGAGTAGTCGCATGTTTAGTTTTTTAAGACAGTGCCAAACTGTTTTCCAGAGGGGCTGGACCATTTTATATTCCCAATAGCAACATATGAGTGATTCATTTTCTTTGAATTCTCATCAGATTTTGGTGTTGTTATTATTTATTATTATTTTTTTAGTTTCAGCCATTCAGAGGGGTGTGTAGTGATATCTCATCACCTGGGTTTAATTTGCATTACTCTGATGGCTAATGTTGACTGGTTTTCGAACACTGATTTAGCCTTGCATCCCTGGAATAAACCCCATTTGGTCATTGTATATAATTCTTTTTATATATTACTGAATTTTATTTGCTAATATTTTGTTAAGAATTTTTGAGTCTATGTTGAGTCTATATTTGAATCTATGAGAGATACTGGTTTGTAGTTTTCTTTTTTATACCATATTTGTCTGTTTTGGTATCAGGGTAACAATAGCAACACAAAATGAGTTAGGAAGTGTTTTCACTTTTCTTTTTCTAGAAGATATTGTGTATAACTGGTATTAACTCTTTAAATGTTTGGTAGAACTCTCCAGTGAAACCATCTGGGCCTGGAGATTTCTTTTGGGGGGAGTTTTGAAATTATGAATTCAACTTCCTTAATAGTTATAGCACTATTTCAAATTATATATTTCACATTGGTGAGTTATGGTAATTAGTACTTTTCAAGGAATTGGCATTTCATCTATGTTCTCACATGTATGTGTGCTGAGTTGTTCATAATATTCCTTTATCATCCTTTTGATTTCTGCAGGGTCTGTAGTGATATCCCCTGTTTCATTCCTGAGTTTTTGGTAATTTGTGTCTTCTTTCTTTTTCAGCCTTGCTAGAGGTTTGTCAATTATATTGTTTTTTGTCCCAAGCAGCTTTTTGTTTCATTGATTTTCTTTATTGTTTTTCTGTTTTCAGTTTCAGTGATTTCTGCTCTTATCTTTATTATTTCCCTTTACTTTCAACCTGCTTATATCATATTTGAAGTGAGTTTCTTGTAGACTGCATATATTAATACTTGGGTCATAATTTTAATCCACTCCTGCCAATCAAAATACAATGATGTTTTTAGACCATTTATGTTTAATGTAATTGATATGTTAGGGCTGTCATTTCTTGTTTTCTGTCATTCTTTTTTTATTTTTTGCTTTTTTGCTTTCCCGTTGATTATTCACACTTTTTTTTTTTTTTCGGTACGCAGGCCTCTCACTGCTGTGGCCTCTCCTGTTGCGGAGCACAGGCTCCAGACGCGCAGGCTCAGCAGCCATGGCTCACAGGCCCAGCCGCTCTGCGGCATGTGGGATCTTCCTGGACCGGGGCACGAACCCATGTCCCCTGCATCGGCAAGCGGACTCTCAACCACTGCGCCACCAGGGAAGCCCTATTCACACATTTTTTGAATTGCATATAGATTTACCTATAATGTTTCTTAGTGTATTATTTTATATAGCTTATTTACTCGTTGCTTTAGGTATTACATTATATACATATTTAAATTACATATATTTATATATGATATATAATATATATAGTGTATGTATAACTCATCTGAGTATACTGGTGTTGTCATTTTACCAGTTCAAGTGAAGTGCAGAAACCTTATCTCCCTTTATGTCTCTTTACCTTCTCCATTTAAAAGTACAATTGTCTTAAATATTTCTTCTACATACATTCAGAATCATATCAATGTTATAAATTTTGCTTCAAGCACCAAATATAATTTAGAAGACTCAAGAAGAAGAAGGGAAACCTATTATATTTACCTGTATTTTTGCTCAATCTGTTCTTCTTTCTTCCTGTTCCTATATTCCTTCTTCTATACTTTCCTTCCTGCTTAGAGTACTTCCCTTAGCCATTCTTTTAGAAAAAGTCTGCTATTGACAAGATCTCTTAATTTTCCTTTATCTGAGAATGTCATGATTTTCCCTTCATTCCTAAACGGATATTGGTGCTGAATATAGGATTCTGGGTTGATAGTTCTTTCCTTTCAACACTTGAAAAACAGTATTATTTCCTTTTGGCCTCCATGGTTTCTGGTGTGAAACTCACTGTCGTTCATATAAGCTTTTATAGGTAAGGCATCATTTCTTGTTCCCTAAGCTTTCAGGGATTTTTCCTTTGTTTTGAATTTTTAGAAGTTGAACTATGTGTCTTGGCATGGATTTTTTTTTTTTGGATTTATCTTATTTGGGTTTCATTTGTCTTATTTTTTTAAATAACAGCTTTACTGAGATATAATTTATATACCATAAAATTCACCCTTTTAAAGTTTACCATAAAGTAAACTTTATAGTATATTCATGGGGTTGTGCAACCTCCACTGTCTAATTTTAGACTGCTTTCATCCTCTCCAAAAGAAACCTCTGATACATACTGGTAGTCACTTTCTATTTCCCCTCTTCCAATCCTTGGAAACTACTAATCTACTTTCTGTCTCTGTAAATTTGCGTATTCTAGATATTTCATATAAATGTAATCATACAATACATGGTCCTCTCTATTGGCTTCTTTCATTTAGCAAAATGTTTTCCTGGTTCACTCAAATTGTAGCATGTATTAGTACTTTATTCATTTTTTAAATACCAATTAATATTCCATTGTATGGATATACTATATTTTGTTTATTCATTAATCAATTGATGGACATTTGAGTTGTTTCCACTTTTTGGCTATTACAAATAATGCTGCTATGAACATTTGTTCATAAGCTTTGTGTAGACATATGTTTTCATTTCCATTAGGAGTGGAATTGCTGGATGTTGTGGTAACTCTGTGTTTGTTTGAAGAAATGCCAAACTGTTTTCCAAAGCAGCTGTAGCATTTTACATCCCCCCCCTTCCCCACATCCTTGTCAATATTGTTATTATCTGTGCTTCTCACTATAGCTATCTTAGTGGGTGTGAGGTTGTGTCTCATTGTCTTGATTTGCATTTCCCTAATAGCCAATGATGTTGAGTATCTTTTCAAATGCTTATGGGCAGTTTGTATATTTTATTTGGAGAGATGTCTATACAGATTCTTTGCCCATTTTTATTTTGGTTATCTGTCTTTTTATTATTGAGATATGAGTTCTTTATTCTAGAAAAAGTCTCCTATATGTGACTTGCAAATATTTTTTTCCCATTCGACGGGTAGTCTTTTCACTTTCTCTCTTTATGGTGTCCTTTGAAGCACAAAAGTTTTAAATTTTGTTGAAGTCCAATTTATCTAGTGCTTTCTTTTGTTGCTTGTGTTTTTGATGTCATATCTAAGAAGTCTCTTCCTAACTCAAGGTCACAAAGATCTACTTCCATGTTTTCTTCCAAGTATTTTACAGTGTTACCTCTTAAATTTAGTTCTATGATCCATTTTGAGTTAATTTTTGTATATGGTATGAGGCAGGGGTCCAATTTTACTCTTTTGCAGGTGGATACTCAGTTATCCCAGCACTATTTGTTGAAAACTGTCTTTCCCTCATTTAGTTGTTTGGGCACTTTTGTTGAAAATTTGCTCATCTTCTTAAATCTGTAGGTTTATGTCTTTTGTCAAATTTCAGAAGTTTTCAGCCATTATTTCTTTGAGTATTTTTAGCCCCACCTTCTTTCCTTTCTCCTTCCAGGACTCTGATGACACAAATGTTAGGTCTTTTGTTATAGTCACTCAACTCCAGGAGACTGTGTTCATTTTTTTAAAATCTATTTTCTCTCTATTGTTAGATTGGGTAATTTCTATTTTTCTTTCTACAAGTTCACTAATTCTTTCCTTGTACTCCTCCATTGTGTTGTTAAACCCATCCACTTAGTTTTTTACTCCAATTATTGTATTTTTTAGTTCTAAAATTTCCATTTGGTTCTTTTTTATATCTTCTACTACTTTGCTGAGATTTTCTATTTTTTCTCTGTTTCAAGTGTTTTTGTAGTTGTTCATTGAAGCATTTTTGTCTGCTTTAAAATCTGTCAGATACTCTAACATCTCTATCATCTTGGTTTTATCATTTATTGCCTTTTTTATATAGTTTGAAATCTTCCTAGTTCTTAACATGACAATCGATTTTCAATTGAAATCTAGACATTTAGGATATTGTGCCATGAGATTTTAGATCTTATTTAAATCTTTTGTTTTAGCTGGCTTTTTCTGACACAGCAATGCAAGTGGAAGTGGGGTTGGGGAGCATACACTACCTTATTACTGCCAGGTTGGGGGAGAAGTCCAAGTTCCCCACTTGGCCTCCACTGACACCCAAGGTGGGAGGCTCCTCATTACTGGCTAGTGGGATGAAAGTTCTAATTCCCTACTTAACTTTATCTGACACGAGAAGAGGGGAGGGGGTTTGGGGCACCTTGTTATAGCCTGCTGAGGGTGGAAGTCTAGGCTTTCCACCAGACCTTTGCTGGCATGAGTTGGGGGGGGGTGTCACATTTGGGTTTTTTTCATAGTTTTTGTCTGGAGTAGAGCATTTATTGTCTAAATGTTTTCTATCTGCTATACTGCCCCTTTACTGGTCCTTCAGCTAAAGAGAGCAATACTTTGTTGGGCCTTTTTTTGTCTGTACCATTGGCACTTCCAGGTAGCCAGCTTCTTCAGTTTCAAGTCTGGAACATATGAGGCAAAAAGAAAACTCAGGGAACTACCCATCATGTTCCTTGGGTTTCCAGGGCCCTAGATGGTCTGTCTTCTCTCCATCTTTCAGAGTCTTATGTTTGTTTTATGTGTAATATTCAAGGTTTTTCATTGTACTTAGTGAGAGGAAGAGGGAAAAGTAGGTCTACTCCATCTTCCCAGAAGCAGAAGTCTAAGTAGACCTTTCTATAAATAGAATCATATTTTAATCACTAGGAGATATTAATAGTTAAAGGAACTTTGAAGTTAATCCTCTCCCAGTTAATAACAGTTCCCTTGTGTATCTCTTCTGTACATTCAAACTATATCTTGGGTTTGCTTTAAATGAGAAATGCTTATAGATTATATACACATTTCTGAATATTGACTACAACTGTCCTCTTCCAATATTTGAATTAAATTCCTCTAAATAATTACTTTTTAAATGTTTTTTCCTTATTGCCAATCTGAACATATTTCAATGGAAGGCAATTCCTTAAACTGCCTAGTGTTAAAGGAATGAATGAGAATTCCCAACTTTCCAGAAGCATAAGATGGAAACAACATTTCTTAGAAGTTTTCTATTTTAGAAGCTTACCTGTATCTAATAGATTATTTCACTTCTCTTACTGAGTTTCTATATACTCACTAATAATTTACTATTAAAGATATTTATTTAATAACTTATGGATTTCCAGTCCTATTATTTTTTCAATAACCATTCCTCCTTCTCAAATATCTGCTCTTTTATACATATTAATACCTAGTAATGCTGTCTTTTATTGCCCTCTAACTATCTGCCAGGCACTCTGCTAATGCGCTCCTAATATACTTTCATATTTAATCCTGTTTAAAGCAAGGAAAGTGAAGCTCAGAAGGACTGAACTGAAAGTGTTTGCAAGTACATACAAGCCCTCTGCCTCCCAGCTTCATGCTTGTTTTGACAGTGCTACATCCTACAGAGTAAGCATCTTTTCCTTCCAAGGTGAAAGCTTATAGGTATGTTTTCTCCCTTAATGCTATTTTGTAATTTCTACCATTCTTTGATTTTTATCTTGGTCAATTTTTTTACCTAAGAAACAAATTTTAATACAGAAATTTAAAATATAAGATATCTGTAATAGGTTCTGAAGTTAAACTCAAAGTTTATTTACTGTTTTTAATTTCAGTATATATCATTAAAAAGTACTGACAATTCTTCAAAGTTTTATCACATAAGCATTGCAGGCCTGTATTTGGGTATAAAGAGAAAACACTACTGGGTAGCTGCTACTTCATGCACAAACTGTGCCAAGAGAAAACAAATAACAGGAAATATAAACTAAAATAAGCTGTGTTAATAAATCCTTGCTAATGATAAGAAGATTTACTGTTTAAAACATGTATTTTTAATTTAACCTAAAGGATAAAGATAAAAAGGCTACATGTATAAGTATCTCTTTATTCATTGCAGAAATATTTTATATTAAAATTTTAATCCACTTTCATTTAAATTTTATAAAAGAATGGATATTTAATTTGCCTAGTCTTAATTTCAAAATACTGGTAATCAGTATTTTTTCTTTCAAAAAATTTTGGCCAATAAATCCTCTCGCATACACTAAATAATACTTCACTTCTTTCCAATCCATTTCAATTATTTCCAAACTATTAATCAGGTGAATTCCTTACTAATTACTTAATCAATAGTTCTTTACATCGGTCATTATTTGCTATTCCTACACATTTAAAAAGTATTCCTGTTATTTTTCTTTAGCAAAGTAGAATACAGATACCACATACACTCTCATTTGTACAGAACAAGGCTCCCTATTCCATGATGGAAATTTTCAAATGCAGAAATAAACCCTGTTTGTTATTTGGACACATATCCCTGCAGATACACTGAACTACCATTTAGGAAGGTTTACATTAAGATTTTTTTCTTGGTAATCTATTCCTATTTGGGGGGCCTCTTTTTGCTGTACACTACTGTATTCAACTGCTATCGAATTACCATCAGAAAATGTTAAAATCATAATTACGAATATTTTAGTTATTTAAAATTTTTTTCTTGCCATGTTCAATTTCCTAATGACAGAAATGGTCCTTTTTTTTTAACGAGTTTATTGGACACACTTTACAATGGTGTGTTAGTTTCTGCTTTATAACAAAGTGAATCAGCCATACATATACATATATCCCCATATCTCCTCCCTATCCCACCGCTCTAGGTGGTCACAAAGCACCCAGGTGATCTCCCTGTGCTATGTAGCTGCTTCCCACTAGCTATCTATTTTACATTTGGTAGTGTGTATATGTCTATGCCACTCTCTCACTTCGTCCCAGCTTACCCTTCCCCCTCCCCGGGTCCTCAAATACATTCTCTAGTAGGTCTGTGTCTTTATTCCCGTCTTACCCCTAGGTTCTTCACTTTTTTTTTTTTCTTAGATTCCATATATATGTGTTAGCATACGGTATTTGTTTTTCGCTTTCTGACTTACCTCACTCTGTATGACAGACTTTAGGTCCATCCACCTCATTACAAATAACTCAATTTCATTTCTTTTTATGGCTGAGCAATATTCCATTGTATATATGTGCCACATCTTCTTTATCTATTCATCTGTCTATGGACACTTAGGTTGCTTCCATGTCCTGGAGAAATGGTCGTTTTAAATTTTACTCAAAATTTAAGTTAAATAAACTTGTTCTTTCGTAAAATGATTGTTGTTGCAAACGAAAATTATTAACAAGTTTATTAACAAGTAAGATGTCTCAGTATAAAATCACTTCCTAGTATTGGTACTCTAATTTTATCTAGAATATGCCTGGAAGGCAACAATCACTACACATTTTCAAAACATAATATATACAGCACTTGCAAGTAGGATAGTCAAAACTGTTGGCCTTTTGACACATTGACCATGTGAGGAAGAATATCATCAGCGGCATCATCACCCTAGGAAATAATTATCTAGCGATGCAAATTTAAAATATTCACATACAGTAAATTTATATAGAAGAATACTATGGGGTAAGGGCACTGCTTTTATCTATTCACTACCATTATTATAATTGAGTATATAAAAAGTCTACCTCTCCCATTTTGAATTATTTTCTGTTCGGAAAATAGAAGACATTTTAATTTCTCGTGATGGCCGGTTACCGAGAGGAGGACTTGTTATTTCTAAGAGCAAGAACCTAGTTTTATATGAATACACGCCTGGAGACGTAAAACCTAATTTTAGAAGGCATTTAATTTCACCTACAAAGCAGTTGATGTGTTAGAAACAGCATACCTCAAAAGCTATCCTGCAATATTAGCAGAGGACCGTCCACCGAATCTATCCACTGAAGCCATTTCTATTTTTTACCAGCGGCGATGGAACTGTATTATTGTGGAATATGTGGCACGTTCGGTGTTTAATAGGCTCCCAGGGAAGGGCTGTCACTTTGGAGGTGGTCCTGAGGTATGGAAGTTGGGCTGGGGTAGGGTCGTCGTGCTCAGAGGCAGCCACACTTACAGGCCATTTTGGTCGAGGCCTCACAGGGCGGAGCAGCGTCCGTGCGGGTTCCTCCAGCGAGCCAGAGGCTCGGGCCCGCGCGCCGGCCGCAGGGGGCGCGAGCGGGAGCCCGGCGGCGCGCCGAAGCCCGAGGCTGCAGGGCGGGCTTAGAAACCGCTGCCACGCGCCGCCGGGCGTAGATCCATAGGCCCCGCAAGCCCCGGCCACGGTTTTCCCAGCCCCGCCGCCGTTGCCAAGGCGACAGCCGCCTAACGTTCCAGCGGCAGGCCCCGCCCACGCCCAATCAGACCGGCGCTAGCTGGAGCCCAGATTTTCTTTGTTCCGCAGCCATTTCAGGCCCCGGAGGGGAGGCAACGCCGCTTCGGCAGAGGGCCCGAGCGCCGGAGGCCTCTGGGATGGTGTGGGACCGGGTAGGTGGCGTGAGGGTGCGCGGCCCCGGACTGGAGGGCGGGAACGGAGGCAAGCTGTTCGGAAGCTGCCTGACGGGCCGCGGGGAGAGGCGCCGGACCCGCCGCCGCATTCTCGGTGCCCGCCCTGCCGTTTGGAGCCCGGCGGCGGCGGCGGCGGCGGCGGCGGCGGCGGCGGCGGCGGCGGCGGCGGCGGCGGCGGCGGCGGCGGCGCGGTTCTAAGCCCAACAGCTGCCCGCCCGGGCGTCCCTGGGGATCCGGACAGGGGGCTGGCGGCGGCTCTTCAGGTGTCCGAGGTTAGGGTCTGAAGCCCGTTAGGAGCGGTGGGAAGAGGGTGTGTTCCTCGGGGAGCCTTTGCCCCCGACCATTAAACCGCGGCGTTTCAGGGCCCTGGGTACCGCAGTCGCTGCCCTGGGACACCTGCTTCCCGAGGGTTCTGGGCACTGTCGGGCGCTGCCCCGGATGCCCGGTCTTTGTCCCCGCCCGGCCCCCTCTGCCCGGGTGTCCCTGGTCCACACAGACCATCGCCACCACACTCCGCTGTCTGATCGCTTTCTCCAGGCGGTTCTTTCCACTTGGGGACTCATGGTTTCACGACATGTGTACATAATTTTAATGTTTGTAACTGTACGGGTTTTGCGTGGGTTTGTGTTTTTTGCGCTTTTGCCCTTTTGTACTTCTCTCACGCGAACGCGCCACAGGGAACTGCTGCTGAGAAGCGGACCCACGCCACAGTCAACCTGTTTTGGGCATGGCTTTCATCCTTCGAAAACAATCGCCTGTTATTTGTTTCCTGATTTTAAAAATCAACTGGATTTTGCAAGGATTGCTTACAGTTTAAGTCCGTTATCTTAACAATCGCTAATCAGTTCGGTTCTTCAGCAGATAAAAATGTAGAAATTTAAAGTTGGAGACTATCCACAAATTGATTTTGACAGTTGTATTAAGAAGCTCAGTAACGATCCTGCGTTGAAGCTCATGACTTCAATGATGAGTGCATAAATGGTGCTTTTCTTTTTTTTTTAATCTAAAGGAAAGATGTTTTTAAAATACAAATTGTATCGTGGAATAGGTATTTGAAACTGTAAGGTTGTAAAATGGCTGTCCTGACATGCTCATTATTAGGATAACAAGTTACTTTTGGATTTTAAGTTTCTCTGTTTTATTAAATTTTCATATTAGAATGGTAAATAAGTTATGCCTAATGAAGCAGGGGAGGATTCCGTCTTTTGAAAATGATTCTGTTTTCCACTTTCACTCCCTCCTGCACCCCATTCTTCTTAGAGAGTGACTCCGCCAAGTTGAAAACTTGCAACTGCAAAAGAGAAATATTAGCTTGAAGGTGCAGATTTCTTCTTTACTCCTCAGCATATGCAACGCATAAATGTGTAAGTTTGGCAGTACGGTTTTTACTTCACCTAATTTAATGGGAGCCTAATGAACTATTAGTGCTCCATTTTCTTTTTCCTAAAAGGGGCCCCCACCAGATTAGTCTTGATGTAGTTACATCTTCATCCTAGATATTCAGGGAATTACTAAATTCCTCCCACTGAAATATCTATAAAAATATTTTAAGGTAATCGAGCTTATTATCATTACATATTGTGAGCAGGATAAGCTTTTGGTAAAAATATGTATGATTCTGGTTGTAAATCTTTCCATTATCAACACTTGTTATTGTATTCATTGTTTTTATGACTAGTTTTTCTTCTTTATATAATGTTAAAGCCATCTCATGAGTCTGTTTTTCTAAATACTGTAAATGAACTGCATTGAAATATACATGTACTATGTTTAGAAGAATTGCTTGCAGTCAACCATGTTGGATTCTGCAGATACTGTTTTTAAGAAAAGGAATTTGGTTATAAAGGAAGCCAAACCAAGTGACATACGTAATGAAATAAATTTAGCAAATGTAAGCTGCAGAGAAGAACACAGCAGTAAGTGGAAGTTATTTTTATTGCCCAGGGTGTAAATTATGAATATTTTTTCCTGGAATTGATATTTGAATATGTATTGGTGCCAAAAAGACCTTGTTCCTAAAAAAACAATTTGATTTACCAGCAAAAGGGTGAGAAAGCTGAGGAAGTCAAGGTGATTGATTAACTGATGAAGTTTTTAAAAACAGTGGAGAATAATGCCACCTTCAGAAAGGAGGTTGAGAGACAGTTAAATTCCCCAGGTGTTGAAAATCTTTCTTAGTTGGTTCCATTCAGCCCGTGCTATGGTAGCTATCTGGTGAGTGTTGGCAGGTAAGAGGGGTCTCCTGGGTGGCAGAGGGTGAGAACTTTACAATGGAAGACAAATGTTTGCAAAAGTGGTAACTGTAGATTTACCACTACAATTACAACTACAAACTGTAATTGTAGTTACATGGATGGGTGTTAGTGTGGGAAAGAGTTTCTAGAAGCCACCCTTGCTGGCTCTAAGACCTCCTTACTAGAAGAATTCTTTGAAGTACTGTCAGTAGGTGTAATAAGTAAGAATGTTAAGAGTTCCAGAGTCTCAGTGGTTAAATGAGATAATGGAACAGGAAATAGGGGTGGAGATTTGTCTTAGAATTTTCTGGAGTTGATAGAACCTATACAGGAATGGTGGCTACATCTTATTCCAAAATGGCACCTGATGGCAAAGCAAATATTTGAATTCAGAACTGAAGGAAAGCTGAAAGAAATCTCATATCTGAAAGGCCACAAGGTTTGAATTGGCATGTGCCTTTTTAATGGTTAAAATTTTTAAACAAAGCAAGTCTTTTCAGTGTAGTATAGCAGAAGCAGGAACTCTGGAGCCAGACTACTTGGATTCAAGTCTTGGCACCTTCCATAATTAACTGTGTAACCTTGAACAAATTACTTCATCTCACTGTGCCTCAGTTATCTCATCTTTTAAGGAATTAATCTTATGAGGATTAAATGAGTTAATACTAAGCTCTTAGAACTTGGCCTGGCATGTAGTAAACACTTCATACATAATAACTGCTATTATTATCATCGTCATGATCATTGGTATTATAGAAAACACCATAAAATAATAATCACTAATATCAGGACCATGAGGTAACTACTGTAAACCCTTTGATACATTTCCTTCCAATATTTTTTCTCAGTTTATTTGATCTTTACACAGTTGAGACTTTAATATTAACAATTTTGCATTCTGCTATTTTCACCTAGCACCATAAGCTTTCTCTTGCTAGTAAATTATTTCATCAGCATCTTTTCAAATGACCACAATGTTTTTGTGAATTTCTCATAAGTAAACGTTTTACTGTTGGACAGTTAGCAAGTTTCTTTTTGCAGTTGTAAGAAACACTACAGTGAACATTCTTATACATAAAACAGTTTCTGTGTTTTAGATTATTTCATTAAAATAGATTTCCCAAAGTGAAAGTGTTGAGTCAGAGTATATGAACATCCAGAGCTCATGGTTCATATCGCCAAACTGCTTTTACTTAAGGGAATTTAATAAGGGACCTAAGTTGAGGAGCACAGCATTTATTGCCCTTTTGCTTGAGTTGGGAGGGAAGAGAGAGTGAGTTAACATTTTTTTCTGTATAACATACTGGGCATCATTTGTAGGCATTTAGCATACATTGTTACTTTTATGTACATTATGCTCATTATCCTAGCCCTATGTTGCTTTACACATGAGAGTTACTTCCATTTTACTGGATGGGAGAACTGAAGTATCGGTAAGTAAGTACTTTGCCCAAGGACTCAAGAGTGTTCAAGGCTGGATCTGAGTCTAGATCTGCCTCATTACAAAACCCAAAACTTTGTAAGTTTTATGTGATACACATATTCAGAATCTTATAATAAATATGTATACATTGAATGAATACAAAATCTTTAAAGGAATCTTATAATTCACTATAACAGTGAATCTATTAACTGTAGATTGTAGATCACATTATTAAGATAGTGAAACTGAGCTGGAAGTAATGAATGAGTAAATTACAAAGTTAAAACAGGTAAGGCTTAACTATCCAAATATATTTTAAAAAGGAAAAAAAAACTCCTTACCTGGATGAGATGTAATATGTATGTATGTAATGAATGTAATGAATATATAAAGCTGGTTTCTAAAATGATTGCAGCAAGCATTTGTGGGTGAAACACTCTTTGTAAAGACCTCAACACAGATAGAGGAGAAAAAAACAAATCCATCAAATTTAGGGGAGGGCTTCCCTGGTGGCGCAGTGGTTGAGAGTCCGCCTGCCGATGCAGGGGACGCGGGTTCGTGCTCCGGTCCGGGAAGATCCCACATGCCGCGGAGCGCCTGGGCCCGTGAGCCATGGGTGCTGAGCCTGTGCATCCAGAGCCTGTAAAAAAAAAAAAAAAAAAAATTAGGGTATAAGAGAAGTGACAAAGGCCCAGTAAATAACTATATTGAAAAATATGTTTAGTGAAACGCCTGGTAAAGTAAACTAAAATCTTAATAATAAATAAATAAATAAATAATTGAGATGTACAAGTTAAGGAGAATAAGACTACCAACAAGGTGTGTGAGATTAATTTTATACTGAAAACTAAAGCAAAAAAAAAATTTTTGAGTCGTGTTTTATAATTGACTTTGAAGCACTCTGAAGCCATTAGTGAAGTAATTATCAGTGAAGTCCCTGAAACCTCAGGTGCCAAAGTAACCACCATAGATGAAAAGGTTGATCCCAGAAAGGCCAAGATTCCATTGCTTTTGTCTTCACTAGGGAAGGAATTAGGGGAGAGAAATACTTCAGCAGATTGTGAGTGTACAAAATAGATACAAATAAGTGATTAGGAATAGGTGGTATCCATCAAAATTGTAAGTAAATGAATATAAAACATTGATCATTATGCTGCCATTAGAAATGTTTTTGAAAAATACTTAATGAAGTAAAAATATAGTTTATTTTAGCTAGAACATAGGAAGGTGATGAGAAACATGCCAAATTATGAAGGACTTGTGCCCTTTATTCATTCAGTAAGCATTTTAAGTGCTGACATTGTCCCTTGTCCTCAAGAGATTTAGATACTACTGTAGAGAGAGAGATGTAAACAAAAAGGTGCAGTGAAGTGTAGATAAAGCTCTTATGATATGAATCTGAGGAGACACCCAGTAAATATTTTCTGCTTTGTAGGCCAGCTCAGCCGTTGTGCAAACGCAGCCATAGACAATATGGAAACTAATAGGTGTGGCCAGATTTGATTGGTGGGCTTCAAGTAGAGAATCTCTTAAAGTATATACTAGAAGGATTTCAGGAAGAGGCACCTACCAAGCCTTGTGTTGCCCTAGCATGAGCCATTGAAAGATTTGAAATGAGAAATATGCAGCGTTGATTTGTGTGATTCATTAAGAGCAGAGAAATAGAAAAATAGGTTAATTTTAGTTGCTATAAACTAAGAAGAGAATCCAATATTTTAAGTGGGCAAATTCACAGAAGAGGAAGTACAACTAGCCAATAATGAAATAATGCTCTACCCCACCAATAGGGAAATGCAAAATAAAACAGTGAAATTTTTTTTACCCATCATATTGGCAAAAGTGATAAAGTTTTACTAGTATGTATCGATAAGATTGTAGGGAAACTCAAACATTGAATAAATCAGTATAGCCATTTTAATTTTAAAGTAAAAACATTTTCGACCTAAGCAATTTCCATTTGTTAGAGAAACATAGGGGTATATCAGGAATCATGTATATTCAAAAATATCTTTGTCAGTTGCCCCAGAACCTCCAGACTTCCAGGTCACCTTTTTTTTTTTTTTAATTCATTTATTTAATTTATTTATTTTTGGTTGCATTGGGTCTTTGTCGCTGCACGCGGGCTTTCTTTGGTTGTGGCGAGCAGGGGCTACTCTTGTTGTGGTGCGCAGGCTTCTCATTGCGGTGGCTTCTCTTGTTGCAGAGCATGGGCTCTAGGTGCACAGGCTTCAGTAGTTGTGGCTCGTAGGCTTTAGAGCGCAGGCTCAGTAGTTGTGGCACATGGACCTAGTTGCTCTGCAGCATGTGGGATCTTCCCAGACCAGGGCTCGAACCCGTGTCCCCTGCATTGGCAGGTGGATTCTTAACCACTGCACCACCAGGGAAGCCCAGGTCACCTTTTATCTCCTGCATTCTAAATCATTAAAAGGTCTATATTTGTCTCCTTTTTTTGAAACCGCTTAACAACTCTTCATATTCTTCTACTGTGCCCACTGGAATTTACAGTCAGTCATCCACAAAATCCAGTCTCAACCTAGCTACTGTTCTCCCTCCCTTCTCCCTGAAAATCCTGTTTTGGATTGTGTCATCAGATTATGTGACTACTACCCTTCATGATTGCTGTCAACTGCTAACTCTTCAGGTCATTCCTCCTCATTTCTTAATTATTTTAGCTCCAGGCTCATTGCCTCTCTATCTAATACCATCTCAGTCTTTATGTTGAGATTAAAATGAGTATACCTGATCTTCCCTCCAGTGTTCTTCCCATCTGTTCTATCTTATCTCAGTCATTCACTCCCAAAGTGATACCCTCTTGCATTGTCAATAACTACAGGCCCTCTATGGTTACCATTTCATGTTTTCTACTCCTTGACCATACTTCCTTTTTTAGTAGTTCACTCCTTCTAGTTAGTATCTCAGCCCCAACCTTCTTTTTACCCCAGTGGAATCTCCAGTCCATTGATCCTATTACTGTGTCCATGCTATTCACCCTCTTGATGTTTTTACTTCCCTTTCTTACTCAGTTTAAATTCCATGGTTAATCACTCCTTTGGATAGCTCCCTTGTTCTTTGCTTGTTTAGTAGAACCATACCCTGGTTAAAACCAACTCTCTGCTTTCTTTGTGCCTGCCCCTATATAACTTAGTATGGCTGGAAGGAAACACACAACCACATATGACCACATATCTCACATTACTTGTTAATGCTGCCTGTTGATTATACTGTATTTTCCTAGTCTGTTCACTTTCCTACTTCCCTTAATAACTGTTTCATATCTTCTTCAAACCTCCAATATAACTTTTCCCATCTTCATTTTCAGTTCATGACCTTGCTTCTTATTTTGTTAAGAAAATTGAAGCAATCAGAAAACTTCCACACACTCCCACCACCCCATGAACTACCATCATCTGTGTCAGTACTTGCTATCTTCCTGGTTTTCATCTTAGATGAACTGTTTTATGTTCTTCTGTGTGCTTTTGTACTAGATCCATCCTTTCTCCTCTATCATCTGCTCAAGGAATTGCTTCAGCTTCTGTCCTTCCACATCAATTTTTTTCTTTACTGGATTATTTCTGTCAGCAAACAGACAAGCTATTATTTCTGCCATCTTAAAAAAATTGATCCACTCTTCACCACCTGTTTCCCCATATTTTTGGTTTCCTTTTGCCCCATTATTCCCCGAAAGAGTTGTCCAAATTTGCTATTGCCAAGGTTTCTCCTCCCATACTCTGTTAAACCCACTCCAATCAGGCCAGTGCACCATTCCTGCTAAAACAGCTCCTTAATTTCTCCAGTAACTTCCATGTTGCCAAATGCCATATGTCCTTGATTCTGTTCATCTTACTTGACCTATCAGCAACATTTGACAGAGCTATTTCTCTTATTCTTGAGACACTTTCTTCTTTGCTTTGCAGGATACTTACACCCTTGGTTATCTCCTACCTCAGTGCCTGCTTCCTTGTAATTCTGCTTTGCTTTTCTTCTCACAGACCTCTTAGTGTTGGAGAGCCCCAGAGCTCAATCCTTGTTTTTTGTTTTTCGTAAATACTCAGGTAATCTCATTCAGTCTCATGGCTTTAATTACCATCTAAATGCTAGCAATGCCCAAATTTAGATCTTTAGCCTCTCTCCCTAATTCCTTACATGTTCAACTGCCTATTCAACATCTCTACCTAAATGTCTAATAATAGGCCTCAAACTCAGCTTGTCCAAAACTTACCTCCTAAACTTCCTCCCCAGTACCTACTCTACCCATAGACTTTCCTATTTTGGTTTGTCAATGGCAACTCCATCCTCTCAGTACCTCAGGCTAAAATATTGGAGTTGTTCTTGACTTTGCTTTTTCTTTGACACTTTAGATCCATTCCTTCAGGGCGACCAGTTTTTTTCTATATCATCAAAATATATCCAGAATCTTACCATGCTTCACCTTTTCCACTGCCACCACCCTGGTCTAAGCCACAACCATCGTATCTCTTTGGATTACTTAAATAAGTTACTACCTGGTCTCCCTATTCTACCCTACCCTCCTCCCAGTAGTCTTCCCTCAGTATAGTAGCCAGAGCAAACCTTTCACAAATTAAGATAGTCTCTGTCACTCCTCTATTCAAAGCCCTGCAATGGTTCCCCCTTTCACTCAGAGAAAATCTAGTCCTTACAGTAGACTACAAGGCTCTACATAGTCTGCCCAGCCCACGCCCCTTTCTCCTTACTTCCCTGACCTCATTTCCTACTACCACTTTTCCTCCTTGCTCACTGGCCTTACCTCCAGGTCTTTGCTCAGATCTCACATTCTCTAAACACTCTGTTTAATACTGCATCCTAACCCCCCATCCCCCTTATCCTGGATTCTTTTTTACTTTGTGCATAGCACACACCACCTAACACACTATAGCAGGGATCAGCAAGCTAGAGCTCCATTGCTCTGTGGCCTGTTTTTGTACAGCTTATGAGCTAAAAATGGTTTTTACATTTTTTTAAGGATTGTAAAACAAAAACAAAGAACATACAACAGACTATTCTTACTGTTTGGCCTGAAGGTGGTCTGCAAAATCCAGAATATTTACCTTCTGGGCCTTTGCAGGGAAGTTAGCACTAAATATTCTGTTTATTGTCTTTCTCCTCCCACATGAATAAGCTCCGGGACGGCAAAGATCTTTGTTTTATTTATTGCTCTATTTGCAATAACTAGAACAGTGCCTAGAATATAGGCACTCAGTAAATATTTGTTGAATGAATGAATTGCTTGTAATGGTATAAAATTATAATGAAATAGAGCTATATATACAATGAGTAGGAAAGCTAAGGCATATTTTGGATGAGTTTTTATAGAACAGAAATAAAATTCTTTTTATTTCGACAGAAACATACGATTTAAATGAGCAAAAAACAGCTCTGTAAGGATACACATCAAATGAATATTAGAGTACCTTTGGGGAGGAGACCAGGATTAGGAGAGGTACTTGAAGAGAACTTGAATTTCATCTGTATTGGTTACTTTTTTTATACAATGAGAAGCAGTAACATCAATTTTTCATTTAAAGATACTTTTAATGAAGAGAAAGGGGGAAAAATAGGTACTGACTAAAGCAATGAGAAGAAATAGAGAGTAATGGGGTGTAGAGAGAGGGAAGAGAACATTGCCTTTCTTAAAGGTCATATTTGGCCAGCAATCTGAATGAGAAGGAGTGAGCAATATGAATATTTGAAGAAAGAACAAGCAAAAGTGAGACTCTTAAGTAGGAAAAAGCATAACAACATCAGGGAACTGCAAGAAAACTAGCGTGGAACATAGTGGAAAAGGGGGGGCAGAGTCTGCTAGTAGGGAGGACCCCACATTAGGAACAATTTTGTAGGCCATGGTAAGAATATGAGGTTTTATTTTTAAGTGTGATGAGAAACCATTGGATGGTTTTGATGGAGAGAAGACATGATTTAATTCCAATTCTAACTTGATCATTTTTGCTGCTTTGTCTCAGAATGGGGCTGTAAGTGAACAAAAGAGAAGGCTGGGAAACCAAATGTAGTAGACCATGCTTTTGTAGAAAATGGTATCTGGACTGGGGTAGACAGTGGAGAAGGTGAGAAGTGGTCAGATTCAGAGTATATTTTGAAGGTATATTTTAAGGGCATATTTTGACAGTACTGACTGATGGTTTAAATGTGGAATATAAGAGAAATTAAGGATGAGTCCTTGGTATTTTGGCCTGAACAACTGGATGAACCGTAATAACTGCATTTAGTGATAATAGGCAACTGGAGGAGGAGCAGATTTGGGATGGGCAAGAGTTCTGTTTTAGTCAGCAAAGTTTGAGATACCCATTTAACAAACAAGTGGATATGTCTTATAAGGTGTTGGTTACTTGAGTCTGAAATTCAGAGAGCTATTCAGTGGCACAAACTGGATGAGATTATGTAGATAGGAGAAAGGTGCCTGGGATATTTAAGGGTGGGAGAGCCAGCAAAGGAGACCGACGAAGAGCAGCCAGTGAAGTAAAAGGAAAACCAAGGGAGATGTGATGCCACAGGCTAACAGGTGAAGGAATTGTTGCCCATTTTCAGCACTGTGGAGAAATTAAGATGAGGCCAAGAAGAAATCATTTGGTTTGGCAACAAGGAAATCTCAGTCTCTGAGGAGTGGAGTGAAGAGGGGGACATGGTGACTGTACATAACTTTCAAGATGTTTCTGTGAATGGAAGGGAAATTGAGAAATTGAGCAATAGTGGAGGGTAAATGGAGTCAAAGCTGGTTTTTAAAGATATTTTTGAATAATTTGAAAGTTAGAGAAAAGTTGTGAGAATAATTGGGAGAACTCCCATATACCCCTTACCTGGATCCACCAATTTTTAACGTTTTGCCACATTCTTCCCACCCACCCCATACACAAGTAATTATTTTTTTGATCATTTGAGAGTAGGTTGCCTACATCTTGCCCCTCTACTCCTTAACCTGAGTCTGTATATCTTAAGAGCCAGGATATTCTCTTCTGAAAGCACATATAGTTATCGAATTCAGGAAATTTAGTTTTTTACAATCTGTATTACAATTCTGTCACTTGTCCCAGTAACATCCTTTATAACATTTTTCCTCCAGTACAGGATCCAGTCTAGGGTTTTATACTGCTTTTAGTTGTCATCTTTTTAGACAAAGAGTTTTTTTTTTTAATGGAACTTTGCCATTTTCTCCTCATAACAGCCCCGTGAGATAGAAGTACTGTTAATTATATCATTTTATAGATCAAAGGTTAATGATTCTTTCCATGACTAATAAGTGGCAGAGCAAGAACTCAAAGTCAAGCCAAGGAACTCCAGGGTTTGTACTCTTAAGCTCTATACAACAGTGCCTCCCATGTAGTGCTTGGAAAAATCTGAAATTCCATGTTTGAAGTGGGCAGACAAGTCAAATATATAGATCAGAGGCACTGATTCTTATATTAAAAGGATGATTTTAAACTTCTAGATCTGGATTATAACTCTTTGTAATGGTGGATCAGAGTGTAGTATGTCACCTTGATGAGCATCAGGGCAGAAGGAAAGCACAAGGAAAGTGAAGATATTTACACTTCATATGTAAATTTTACCAGACTTCAGTATAAATGATATGTTTTCAGAGTTACTGCTGCTGATTGTTTAGAAAGGTAAAATGAAGTACTTGGGTTAATTCTTTTGTGGTAAAGTTTAGTTGACAGTATATATGGACATGGACTGAAGAGTCCTGATATATGTTTCAGCTCATAAAATGCTGTTTGTCTGGGCTTCCCTGGTGGTGTAGTGGTTGAGAGTCCGCCTGCCGTTGCAGGGGACACGGGTTCATGCCCCGGTCCGGGAAGATCCCACATGCCGCGGAGCGGCTGGGCCCGTGAGCCGCGGCCGCTGACCCTGTGCGTCTGGAGCCTGTGCTCCGCAACGGGAGAGGCCACAACAGTGAGAGGCCTGCGTACCAGGAAAAAAAAAAAAATGCTGCTTGTCAAACCTTTATTAGAAAATATTAGGAGACTTAATTTAGGAAAAGAGCATTAAACAGTGAATCATTGAAACCACAGATGCTCCAGAGCAGGAATTAGAATGCTCCATTGGATTTTTAGTTCAATAATGTTTTATACAGTTTTCTGTTACACAGTTTTGAGGGGATAATGGGTAAAGACTTCTGTTGGGTAGAAACCCAAGTTGTGATGAAAATTTTTGTACATAACATTTTCAGCTAAAGATTGTTCTTACTACTGAATAACTTCGGTAAGAAATGACCTAAACCTGGTGCAGTACTGTGCCCTTTCACAGGAGCCCAAGTATTTGCTGAAAGAATCAAATGACATGAAGCTCTCACTCAGGTAATTTAGTAGTCCCAGAACTACACTTGAACAATTGAGTTGAACACAAGTTTCCCTGAAGACTTGGAGAATTTCAGTAGCAAGTATAAAGAAAAGAAGTAAGGCTGGCTTTTGTATGTAGAATATGACCAGACTCATTATTTTCTAAATGTTTTGCTTCTAGAAGCTGAAAAGGAGCATGGTCTTTAGTTGCTTTATAAATGAGGAAATGAACCAAATGAGTGTAAATGATTCGTACAGGATTGCCCAGCCAGTTCTTTGTGCAGAGAAGAACTGAGACAAGAGCCCCAGATCTCTGACACGCCTTTTTTCCTGATGTTATTTTGGCTCATTGTGGCACAGAAGACTTAAAGACCTGGGCAGTTTGTCCCATGAGGTTACACTGCGGCTGGGAGTTGAAGTGTCTGTTTCGCCTCCCCACATGTCATCCTTCCCTTGGTCTGACACCACCCCACCGTAAGTCAAGGATGAAACGGTGGAGAAACTGTAAAGGTAGGAGGTTTTTCTGGAGTCTTGTTTTAGCACAGGTAGTAAGCTCAGAATCAAGAGAGTGGTATAGTAGTTTAAGATTTAATGTAGGAATTTGATGGGGAAGGTTAAGAGCCAGTAGAGAAATAAAAAGTTGAAGCATAAAAAGGAAAAGGCTCTAATAAAAAGCCTAGCTTTATTTTAACCTTACATCCCAGTGGGCTAGGGGCTTTTGTGTTGGTGTTGTTACTTGCTGATAAGGTGCACGGCAGGTATTTTTATTTGTAAAACAGAATCTACACATTCACCAGTGAGATTCTAGTAGAGTTGTCCTGTCAGCAACCAGGACAAAATTGTGATTTCAGTTAAAATTATCATTTGGGAATTATTATTTATTGGGAAATACAAACTCCCATACATCTCAAATGCTTTGGAATCAAGTTTATCAAAATACCTTAGCCACATATTGAATTGTTGAATTGAATAACATAAAAAAATCTTAGGAATTTCCTAGTTCATCTCTCTCCTTCCAGGCTTTTATTGTATTTGTAGTTTCCAGCTATAAAATCCAGCTTATTACAAGTGCTGAATAAATGTTTGCTTATTGATTTAATTTCTGGAGTTTCTTCCTTCTAGAATATGCATATTACTCCTGTAAGAGTATATAATGAAGAGTTAAATGAAGACTATGTATTTTATTAACTGTAAATAATATGGATTAGTGGCCTGTGACATTTTTTCTAAAATTGAAATATTATATGACTTAAGACAAAGATTTTGCTTTCTATGTCCCCAACCCTACCGCAGGAAAATGATTTAGGAAAAATTTGTTTTATAATAAATGAATTTATTTTTCTAAGAATCAGTTTAGTGTAGTAGAAATAGTGTATACTTTCAAGGCAGTTCATTAGACTCCTGTGTCTACCAGTTATAAGTGTATGATCATGGATGGTATCCATCTCATAGACTAAATAGACACACAGAGCTATACCATTAGTGTCAAGTTATAATTTGTAAGCATTTTTTCCCACCCTATCTTAGTTATTACATTAGCTTCCTTAGGCAGAAAAATATATTAAGAAGAATCTGTGGACGATTCTAAGATAATTATTTTATCTTAAATGAAACAGTTTTCATTTATTTTCTAAAGATCTTAATTTTATTTCTTTCTGTTTTTTTTTTATTGGAGTATAGTTGACTTACAATGTTGTTAGTTTCTGCTGTACAGCAAAGTAATTCAGTTATACATATACATATATCCCCTCTTCTTTAGATTCTTTTCCCATACAGGTCATTATACAGTATTGAGTAGAGTTCCCTGTGCCATTCAGTAGGTTCTTATTAGTTTATATACTTTATATATAGTAGTGTATATATGTCAGTCTCAATCTCCCAATTTATCCCTCCCCACCCTTTCCCCCTTGGTAACCATGTTTGTTTTCTACATCTGTAACTCAATTTCTGTTTTGTAAGTAGGTTCATTTGTTCCATTTTTTTAGATTCCACATGTAAACTGTCTGACTGACTTCTGAAGATCTTAATTTTAAATTACTTAAATGATTTATGATTTATTTTCTTAAAGAGTGAAATAGTAAATGACACAAATAACTAACAAAATGAAAAGTACTAGAACTCCAGCCTTTTTCAGTTCAGTATATGCTAAATGACAAATTTAAATTATTTGTGGTATATGGTCATTTATTTATTTCTGTAGTCAAAATTTTCTTATTCATTAGTAATTTTTGCTTAAAATATTTATAGTTGTAATTATTGGGAAAATCAATAGAACTTACTAGTACAGAAGTCTCAAGAACTGTTGTAGAAGAATTGTAGATCCTCTTTTCTAAGGTAAAATTCATTTTAATTTGCTTTTGGCTTTTACATTTTTGTGGGATTTTTTTTCTTCTAGTTCAGTGTATGGTTTAATTGAGCTATTTATTGATTTTTTTCTTAAATGATATTTCCAGAATTATGTATCGATGTTTTGAAAAATTAGGAAGTTGATGAGAGATGCTTGAAATTCTTTTTATATTAAAGAATTATGGTATTCTTGTTGTAAATTTTGTAGTAGGCTTACTGTTTTTGTATATCTTTACATTTAAATGTCTCAACGTTAATTTGTTACTATAGCACTGTTAAAAAATATCTCCATACGTATAAGATATTAAAACCATAATAAAAAACTAATCACAAGTATGGAATCTGTAAATAATTCCCATTATCTAAGCAAAAGTAAAACTTCTGTGCTCTAATTCTCAGGACAGCCTTTCTCTGAGACTAGGTCTCTGGGATCATAAAACAATTTTTTAATCTTAAATAAACAGTTTTCATTTACTGTTTTCTAGTATAAGGTTTGGTACAGTTCTTTTGCTTTCCAAAGGTTGAATGTGTTTTTCCCCAGTACTATGAAGATACTCTTATTTTCAATGTTATCTTCATGTCATTGTGTCTACTCATTTTAATGGCATGATCTGGGAAAAAGTTGCTGCAAGTGCATCACTTTTCTGTAACTAAAACTTAACACTTTAAGTACCATAACCTTTAAGCATTTTCACAAAAAACTTTCTAAACTATGTTTCACACCTTCTTAAAAAGCAGGAGAGGTATAATTTAAACTTTTTAACAATTCTGTCATTATTATGAGTAGCAAGCGTCATACCATAATATAGTTACGTTCTCCGGGGTCTTTTCTCCTGCCCTATTTATGACTTAAAGTAATTATACTGTTGGAGATTTTTATTATTTATTTTCATTATGAAGGTAATGTAACCACAATATTGAAAATTTTTTTTAAGAGAAAAGAAAAAAGGACTCATAATCTTAACATCCTAATACATTGCGAGCTTTTCATTGTTTCCCTCCAGTTTTTTCCATTTAATAATTGTCTTTTTTGTACATGTTTTTTACATATTTGTTATTGTTCTCTCTTTTTTTTTTTTTTTTTTTGGCCACACCTGGGCCCTCAGCAGTGAAAGCGTGGAGTTCTAACCACTGGACCGCCAAGGAATTCCCTATAATTGTTCTCTACATACAACTTTTTATCATTTTTTCACTTTCTGATCATAAACGTTTTCCATGTCATTACAGAAATTAACTATCTTTTTTCAGTTGAATGTTGTTTTAGTTACCCATATATTTATTGTTGTATTAGAAATACTCCTGGGTTAAAATCTTCGAGAATAATGCTTTCTCTTCTGTAATTAAGATTCTTAGGATGCAGTCTCAGAAATATAATCATGAGGACAAAGGGTATAAAAATGGATAATAGCTCTTGATATAGATTGCTGAATTGATTTCCAGTAGGTTGTATTAGTTTACACTACCACCAGTAATTTGTTAGAGTTGATTCATCATGTCTTCAGCAGCATAGGATATTGTTATAAAATTATCTTTGCTAATTAGTCTAAAAACATTACTTCATTATTACATTTATTGATTACTAGTAAGATTCAGCATTTTCCCATGTTTGTTTACTGTTGTATTTCCTCTTGTGAATTTTTCTTTCATGTGTTATCTATTGGTTCTAAATTAGTGTTCCACATAAGTAAAGTTATTAATGTACAGTTGTCCCTTGATATCTGCAGGGGATTGGTTCCAGGACCCCCACCCGTACCAAAATGCACAACGCTCAAATCTCTTATATAAAATGGTGTAGAACAGACAGCCTTCCACATCTGGCATGTGGAACCTGCGGATAGAAAGGGCCAACCGTATTACTGTTTTGTTGGATCGCCTAAGTTTGTATTGCTGAAATATGCTAGGAGCTCCCTTCTATAATTGTTCAAATAAAGCGTGTGTTTATCCACCATATCTGTAAACAGTGGTGCCTCCTGGAAATCATGATAAGAGATGTTTTAGGTCCTTTGAGATGTGAACTGAGTCTTGGGAAGCAAGTATTACCTGAAAGCTGGCATCACAGTGAGGGTATGTTACTACTGTCCCTACATATCCCATTAGTATAAATGTTAATAAAATGAATTTGAGGCATTTATTTTTCCCTTGATGGCAGCAGAGGCAGTGATGGCCAGTGCTCAGAACCAAAGTAATATAATTTGAAAAAGGCAAGAGAAGGGAGAGGAGGAATAGAAGTAGATGTGTAAGGAATTCTGTTGTCTGTAAAGAGGGTGCACACCTGAACTGGCAGCTGGCTTTGTTCTTGGCTTTCTCTATTCTTCCTATTCAGTTTGCTCTTTGCCCATCTGGGTGTATTCATTATGCTCACTAGCTCTCAGAGACTTCCATGCCAGCTTTCAGATTTACTCTGGTGTTCAGTCTGAGGAAATTGACTTACATGATAGTCATCAGCCTTCATTAGTTCTGAGCCCTACAGTTCTGAGAGAACGCCCCTAAAAAGTTCAGTTCCTTCTACTTAAAGCAAATACATTTTGGGAATAGTTTATTTTTATATATATGTATAAAATTATGTGATTATATATTCAAATAGTTATTTACTATTTCTATTCTGATTAAGTGCTTCTGGTTCCAAGGAAGAAAACTTAATTCAGATTGTCATAAGAGAAAGGGAGAGATTTATTATTTTTTTAAAGTCATTTGTGGAAATAGAAAGCCATCTGGAAGCAAGGCAGCTCCAAGAAGCAGATACTGTCACTCTGGTGGACCATGTAATCTTGCTCAATGCTTCCTTGCTTCCTCTCTGTGCTGGTCCATTCTCTTCTGCTTTTGCTTACAATTCCCGCCTCTTTATAATTTTGTCATGTGTGTGGAATCGAATGATGGCCACTTGCCTACCACATTGTGACCTTTTAGCTTCTGCTTTGAGAACTGCTAAATGCTTAAATGATCTTAGTACTTCCTGTTTATATTTCTGAGAAAGGAAATTCAATTCACTTAGCTTATCTGTTTGTGCTGGGATTCATCATGTGGAGAGTTGGGTGCCCAATCCTGGTTTAATTAATTGCATTTAGGAAATGCAATCACAAAGTATCAACCTTGCCATTAGAACCGTTGGTTAGACATGGGCTGTAGGCTACTCAGTTTCCTTTAGAAAGAGCCTTTGGTTTTACTGACAATTATTAGAAAATTAGTGCACTATGCAAAAACAAAGAGGGAAAAGAACCTTATAATATAGAACTGGGTGTTGTTACTATGTTTTTAAAAATGGAAATCAAATTATTTTTCTTAATTAATTTGTAATGTTGGTTTCTGGGTCTTGATTTCTCCATTTTTAAAAAAACAAGATAGGGATGTTGTCTAATGCTGTTTTCATTTTGGAGATAAGATGTTGGGATCGCTATTTTCTAATTACAGTTAAAGTTTGAATTGATAAATTCCAATTTCATGGGATGAGGGGGATGGATGGTGATAACAACGTGATATTTAGTTGGCTGATAGATAACTCAGTGTCTCTGTTTATAAGATAACAATAAGCTTTTCAACCCAAGGTTCAGTTTTTAAGGGTATATTCTTATAAACTGAACACTTCCTTAGTATGTGTAAGAGATTAGTGTTATCTTTTATGTCTAGTGTAATCTCAGATTTCCTTACCATCTCACATTTTTTTCTAGGTTTTATATTCATTAATTTTTTTATGTGTCAGTCTTGGTTGAGCCTCATTGTTTCTTTGTCATGGTAATAAAACAATAGAAGACTGCCCTTAATCACCTACTTAGTTTTCACCCTTATAAAATTTTTACAGCCTGATTACACTTATATCTGATTTAATATTCACCACTTGATTTCTGGTTCTTTTCTTTGTTCCTCTATTCCTCCAATATTTCTCTTTTGATTTTTCTATTTCTTTAGAATATCAACTCATTTAAATGACAGGTCATTAAAAAAAAATGACAGGTCAAACAGCCCATTTTGTTGCATATTCTTTGATCATACAAAAATAATTTAAGTAATCTTCATCTTAATTCTATCTGACGATACAAACTATCATCAGTAAAACTGTGTCTTAATGATAATTTTAGTGGGGGGGGGTGAAGTGTGAAGGGATTGAACATTAAGTACCTACTGTTGCATCATTTTACATTCTCAGTTAATCTTTTCATCAATACCATTTCGCAGATGACTAAACTATGGCTCTGAAAGTTAAGCTACTTTCCTAAAAAAGACAATTGGCAGAACTGAGATTGTATGTATGACTCTGGAGCCCATGCTTTTCCTCTATCTTCCTGCTTAGCAACAAAAATAGTGTAGAACAGTATTCAGCTCAGGCACTAACATTGTGTTGAATAAAAATTGATTTCCTTTCATGAGTTTTTTCTGCTGTGTCTGTCTTCCCACAGCTGAAATCTGAATGATATATGCCCCTGTATGTGTGAGTGAGATTTCAATGAACAAAGGAAAGATTAGATAAAAACTAATGGTAATCAGCCTACTGACTACTTACCACTTATCACCTTTCTGTTTTACTGTCTAAACTGCTCTGACCCTTTTACCAATTCAGCCCTGGCCGGTGAGCATTGTGCTATGTTCCTTTTTCTGTTGAAATATTGAATGTGAAATAATGAATGTGAAATATTGAATCAGCCCATTACACTTTAACAATCAAAGATAGTTTTGGACATGAATGAGAAACTCATAGGGCCCTCTCACTTCAGAACTTTAGGAGGACTCTAACTGTAATGAAACAGTATACTTGTGGTTACCAAAATGATCTGTAATGGTTGTCCCCATGTGCTATCTAATTTTTCAAAGAACTATCAGCTTAGCTCCCTATCAACTATACAGGCATGTCTCACTTTAAAGTAGATACTAAAATAGAGAATCATACCTTTTTTTTTTTTTTTTTTTTTACTTATAATTTCAGATGTGTTATATGGGAAACTTGGCTCTTTGCATTATAGCCCTTTTTACCATCGTCTTAAATACAGTAAGTGCAGCTATAATCAATAGCTTGCCTGGTGCTGATACGTTTTTAATCATTCATTACCAGCGTTTTAGCAAGAGCTATTATAGTCTTGCTAAGGTACCTACAGATTTGTCTCCATCTTGCATGTATGTCCACACATGAACCATCAAGTAAATAATCAGTGTAGAGTGATGTTACTTTAAGACAAGCTGTTCTTTTAATTAATTATACTTCAATATTTTATGAACTATGAATTAAAGAAGCAGTTTGAAGTAAAAGAAACATTGGACCAGAAAGACGTACATTCCAACCCAACGTGTTTTGTTTTCTTGTAGAAGTAGTAGTAAAACTGTCTTATTTATTTTTTATATATTACCAGCTTTATGGAGATATAATTGACATATAACATTGTGTAAGTTTAAGATATGCAACGTAATGATATATGTATATATTGAGAAATGATTACTGCAATAAGGTTAGTTAACATATCCATCATCTCGTGTAAGTTACAAGTTAAAAAAAATTGGGGGACGTGGGGTGAGAACTTTTAAGACTTATTGTCTTAGCAACTTTCAAATATATAATACAGTATTGTTAACTATAGTCACCACACTGTACATTACATCCCCAGAATTTATTCATCTTAAAACTAGAAGTTTGTACTCTTTGATCACCTTCACCCATTCCTCCCTCCCCTGGCCCCTGGCTACTGCCCGTCTGCTCTCTATGAGTTTGAGGGTTTTTTTGATTCCTCATATAAGTAAGTCATACAGCACTTGTCTTTCTCTATCTGACTTGGCATCATGCTCTCAGGGTTCATCCATGTTGTCACAAATGACAGGATTTTCTTCTTTTTTATAGCCAAATAATATTCCTGTGTGTGTGTGTGTGTGTATCATATTTTCTTTATTCATTCTTCTATCAGTGGACACATACCTTGGTTCCATGTCTTGGCTATTGTAAATAATGCTGCAGTGAACGTGAGGATACAGCTATCTCTTTGACATAGTGCTTTTCTCTCCTTTGAATATATACCCAGAAGTGGAATTGCTGTCTCATATAGTAATTCTGTTTTTAATTTTTTGAGGAACCTCTATCCTATTTTCCATAGTGGCTGTACCAATTTCAATTCCTACCAGCAGTGCACAAAGGTTCCCTTTTCTCCACATCCTCACCAGCACTTGCTATCTCTGTTCTTTTTGGTAATAGCCATTCTAACAGGTTTGAGGTGTTATCTCATGGTGGTTTTGATTTGCATTTCCCTGATGATTAATGATGTTGAGCATCTTTTCAGTGTTGTTGGCCATCTGTATGTCTTTGGGAAAATGTCTGTTCAGGTCTTCTGCCCACTTTTTAATTGGGTTGTTTGGGTTTTTTTGATGTTGAGCTGTATGAGTTCTTTATATATTTTGGATATTAACCCTTTATCAGATACATCATTTGCAAATACCATTTTCCATTCAGTAGGCTGCCTTTTCATGCCAAAGGAATTTAGTTTGATGAATCTCATTTGTTTATTTTTGCTTTTATTTTCTTTGCCTGATCCAAGAAAATATTGCTAAGACTGATGTCAAAGAGGGTACTGCCTGTGTTTTTCAGAAGTATGTTTTCAGGTCTTACATTCAAGTCTTTAATCCATTTTGATTTTATTCGTGTAAATGGAGTGAGAAGGTGGTCCAGTTTCATTCTTTTGCATGTGAATATCCAGTTTTCCCAGCACCATTTATTGAACAGACTGTCTTTTCCCCACTGAGTATTCTTGGCTCCCTTGTCAAATATTGGTTGACTGCATGCGCATGGGTTTATTTCTGGGCTCTCAGTTCTTTTCCATTGGTCTGTATGTCGATTTTTATGCTAGTACTGTTTTGATTGCTTTAGCTCTGTAATATAGTTTGAAATCAAGAAGTGTGATGCCTCTAGCTTTGTTCTTCTTTGTCAGGATTGCTTTGGCTATTCAGGGTCTTTTGTGGTTCCATATGAATTTTAGGATTGTTTTTTCTATTTCTGTAAAAAAAAAAATGCCATTGGAATCTTGATAGAGATTGCATTATCTCTGGATGGCTTTGGGTATTATGGACATTTTAATAGTATTAATTCTTCTACTTCATGAACATGGGATATCTTTCCATTTGTTTGTTTCTTCTTCAGTTTCTTTCATCATAGTTTTATAGTTTTCAGTGTACAGACCTTTTACCTCCTTGGTTAAATTTATTGCTAAGTATTTTATTATTCTCTTTGATGGTATTGTAAATGGAACTGTTTTGTTTTTTATTCCAGATAATTTGTTGTTAGTGTATAGAAATGCACCTGGTTTTTGTATGTTGATTTTGTATCCTGTAACTTTACTGAATTCATTTAGTTTTTTGGTAGAATCCTTAGGATTTTCTATGTGTAACATCATGCCATCAGCAAACAGAGACAATTTTACTTCTTTTCTAATTTGGATGCCTTTTACTACTTTTATCTTGCATGGTTATTTGGTATTGTGGTTAATCGTAGTAGTAAGAATGGGCACCCTTATCTTATTCCTGATCTTACAGGAAAAGTTTTCAACCTTTTACCATTGAGTATGATGCTTCCTGTGGGTTCGCCATATATGGCCTTTTTTATGTTGAGGTATGTTTCTTCTATACCACTTCTATACCAAGTTTGTTGAGAGTTTTTATCAGGAACAGTTACTGAATTTTGTATGTTTTTTCTACCTCTGTTGACATGATCATATGATTCATATCTTTCATTTTGTTAATGTGATGTATCACATAGATTGATTTGTGTGTGTTGAATCATCCTTTCATCCCAAGGATTAATCTCACTTGATTATGGTGTATGATCTTTTGAATGTGCTGTTGAATTTGGTTTGCTAGTAATTTGTTGAGATTTTTTCATCTTTATCCATCAGAGATACTGGCTTATAGTTTTCTTCTAGTGTCCTAACTTGGCTTTGCTATCAAGGAAATGCTGTTGCCTCATAAAATGCATTTGGAAGTGTTCCCTCCTCTTCATTTTGTTGTAAGAGTTATAGAATTGATATTAATTCTTCTTTAAATGTTTGGTAGAATTCACCAGTGAAACCATCTGGTCCTGAGCTATTCTTTGTTGGGATTCAATCTTATCAATCTTCTTACTCATTATTGGTCTGTTCAGATTTTCTACTTCTTCATGATTCAGTTTGGTACGTCATATGTTTCTAGTAATTTATCTATTCTTGTTTGTCCAATTTATTGGTGTATAATAGTGATCTGTTGTGATTCTTTGTATTTCTGTGGTATCAGTTGTAATGTCTCCTCTTTCATTTATAATTTTGAGTTCTCTCTTGGTTAGGCTAGCTAAAGGTTTTTGTCAATTTTGTTATCTTTTCAAAGAACCAACCCTTGATTTTGTTGATCTTCTCTATTATTTTCTTTTTCACTATTTCCTTTATTTCTGCTTTAATTTTTGTTATTTCCTCCCTTCTGCTAAACTTGGGATTAGTTAGTTCTTCTTTTTCCTATTTCCTTGAGGTATAAGCTAAAGTTGTTTATTTGATATCTTTATTTTTCTTGATGTATGTGGTTATGGCTGTAAACTTTCCTCTTAGAGCTGCTTTTGCTGCATCTCATAAGTTTTGGTATGTTGTGTTTCCATTTCAGTTTGTCTCAAGATATATTTTTATTCCTTTTCTAGTTTCTTTTTTGATCCATTGGTTGTTCGGGAATGTGTTCACTTCCGTGTATTTGTGAATTTTCCAGCTTTCCCCGTTATTGATTTCTACTTTCGTACCATTGTGATCAGAAAAGATACTTGATATAACTTCTGTCTTGAATTTGTTGAGACTTACTTAGTTGCCTAACATATGATCTAACCTAGAACGTGTTCCGTGTGCACTTGAGAAGAATGTGTGTTCTGTTGCTGTTGGGTGGAATGTTCTGTATGTGTTTATGTCCATTTACTCTCTAGTGTTATTCAAGTCCAGTGTCTCCTTATCGATTCTCTGTAAGAGTGGAGTAGTAAAGTCCCCAACTATTATTGTATTGCTGTTTATTTTTCCTTTAGTTCTGGTATTATATGCTTTATATATTTAGGTGCTCTAATGCTGGATACATAAATGTTTACAATTGTTATATGTTTTTGATGGATTGATTCCTTTATCATAATATGATGAACTTCTTTGTCTCTTTAGACCATTTTTAGTTTAAAGTCTATCTTGTCTGCTATAAGTATAGCTACACCTGCTTTCTTTTGGTTACAATCTGCTTGAAATATCTTTTCCATCCCTTCACTCTCAATCTATGTGTGTCCATAAAGATAAAGTGAGTCTCTTTTAGGCAGCATATTATATCTTTTTTTTATTATTTCTTCCAACATTCTTTGTCTTTTGATTGGATAATTTAATCTATTTACATTTAAGGTAATTATTGATAGGTGATGACTCACTGTTGCCATTTTGATCATTGTTTTCTGTTTTGCAGATCCTTTGACCCTTTCTTGCTGTCTTTGTGATTTGATGACTTTCTGTAGTGTTATACTTTGAATCCTTTATCATAATCTTTTGTGCATTTACTACAGATTTTTCCTTTGTGGTAACTATGAGGCTTACATAAAATATCTTATAACATCCTATTTTAAGCTGATAACAACTTCAAGAACATACAGAAACTTTATACTTCTACTTCTCTCCCTATCACATTTTAGGTTATTGATGTTACAGTATCCATATTTTTATACTGCTTATCCATTATCAAAGTATTGTAGCTATGGTTATTTTTAATACTTTTTTTTTAAACTTTTAAACTAGAGTTGTAAGTGAATTAAATACAACCATTACAATGTCAAAGAATCTGTGTTTCATAATATATTTACCATTACCAGTGAGTTTTATACATTTATATGGTTTTAGGATGTTAATTAGCATTCTTTTACTTTACAACTTGAAGAATGTTCTTTTATCATTTCTTGTAAGGCAGATCTACTGGTGATGAAATCCCTCAGCTTTTGTTTGTTTGGGAACATCGTTATCGCTCCTTAATTTCTTTTTTCTTTCTTTTTTTTAATATTTATTTATTTATTTGGTTGCGTCAGGTCTTAGTTGTGTCAGGCAGGCTCCTTACTTGTGGCTCGCGGGCTCCTTAGTTGCATCAGGCAAGCTTCTTAGTTGCGGCTTAAGGGCTCCTTAGTTGTGGTTGCCGGTTAGTTGAGGCACATGGGCTCCTTAGTTGCGGCTCACCGGATCCTTAGTTGTGGCACGAGAACTCTTAGTTGCAGCATGAGAACTCTTAGTTGTGGCATGCATGTGGGATCTAGTTCCCAGACCAGGGATTGAACCCTGGACCCCTGTATTGGGAGTGCGGAGTCTTAACCACTGTGCCACCAGGGAAGTCCCTCTCCTTCATTACTGAAGGACAACTGGGTATAGTTTGCTGGGTATAGTATTCTTGGCTGACAAGTTTTGGTGGGTTTTTTTTCTCATTATTTTGAATATGTCATTCCACTCTTTCCTGGCCTGCAAAGTTTCTGTTGAGAAATCTGCTCATAGTCTTATGGGGGCTCCCTTTTATGTGAAGAGTTGTTGTTCTCTTGCTGCTTTCAAAATTCTCTATTTTTGACTTAAGACAATAATAAATTCTTGATGTAGCCCTTTTTAGGGTTTAACCTATTTGAGATCTGGATGTTCATTTCTCTACCCAAATTTGAGAAGTTTTCAGCAATCTAACCCAAGTCTTAACATTTACTAACCAACTGACTTTCGGCAAGTTGCTTAACATAACTGAAACTGTTTCCTCAACTCACAGTTTAGTTTTGAAAATTATAAATAAAGTGTAACAGTACTTTGAAAATTATTAAGCACTGTGTTTACCTGAAACCACTAGGCAATGATCAGTGAACATTCTGAAATGGAATTTACATTCTGAAATGGAATTTACAATCATGTTAATAAAAGAGGATTTTTTCTTAAATCAATGTCACAGAAATGACAACTGTGTTAGAGTATGGTTGACACATTCAATGAGAATAGTCAGTTGAATGTAGCATTGGGAAGATCTCTAGTAAAGCTCTTTAATGAAGCTACAATGCTAAAAGAATCAGGGACCTAATTTACTTATTTTGTATATTTGTATTTAATGTGTGGGCTTATGATTTAGAAAGGTTTTCTTTCAATTTTATGAATGTCTTAATATTGCCATCTGAAGAAAGATGTGGTTATTACTTGCAAGATAAGTTGATTTGATATATGAATTTAAATTGTATTTGGCTGGTCAAGGACCATAATTGTCTAGTATGTTTTACTTATAATTTACTTAACGTATTTAATTTATATAACAACTTTTGTTGTTCCCCCGTATCTTGACTTTTCCCAAGTTTCCATTTCTAAGAACCTAAGTACAACTCCTTACCCAGCCTCTGTCACTGATAAATAATGAAGTAAATGACCATTGTACTTAATAGCTTCCAACACATGCAGTCATTACCAAGTAGTACAAATTATGATGTGACTTTAAACAACATGTTCTTATGTTTTGGTTTTCATCAAAGACATTTTTCTAGTGGTTAGAATATTTCCATGTTAATCAGTACAGTCTGCATTCGCTTCCACTTTCTTCTATTTTCTGTCATTTCTGGTACAGCTAGGACACTGCTGCTCATTAGAGTAAGAAACTCATGAAAGTTGCCAGGAGCAGATTTATTGAGTTAATACAAAGAGTCTCAACTGGCTGTATATTAGAACCACCTGGGAGTTGTTTAAACATACCCATGCCCGGGTGCCTAGGCTCCACTCCTACATTGAATCAGTGGGGGTCATAGGGAACAGGCATCATATTTTTTTAAAGCCCCTAATGAGTATAATGCCCAGTCAGGGCTGAGAACCACTGGTTTACATAGCTTAAGGTACATGGAGAGTGAGACCAATTGTGATATTAAAGAGTTAAAACAGTTAAATCTGTCTTAGAAATAAACAGACAATTGGTGTTTTGATGATGAAAATTATGTGACCAAAAGTTAAATATATGGGAAGTATTACTCCTATCAGCTTTTTATTCTAATGTACAATAAGAAGTTTGAATTCTGAAAAGCAAAGTGCCGTTATCACACCTGAACTAAAGAATGGATACCCTTAAATAAGAGAGCTTTTGAGTTCTTGGTGATGCATGGAATAGAAAGAAAAAGATAAGCCTACCCATGAACTCTACCCAAGAGTTCTGTTAAGGATTAGTCACATGTTCATGGAAGTGGCAGAATGAGAATAATATGGCAGCATGAATCAGTGCACAGGCTCTGGAGTTGGGTGCATCTGAGCTTGAGTCCTGCCTTTGTTCTTTACCATTTCTGTGACCTTGGACACATTACTCAACTTTTCTTAAGCCTGTTACTCTTCTATGAAATGGAGGTAATAGTAGTCCCTACTCATGGAATTAAATGAGATCATGCATTTAAATCACTTAGTATAATAACTGGCACATAGAAGTGCTCCATAAATGCTAGCAGGGTTGCTTTTTTTACTAGACACAGTCCAGACTTTGGAATTACACAGATGTTGTTTTCAATGCTCAATCTGCCACGTACTGGCTGGGCAAGCTACTTAACCTCTTTCAACCTCAGTTAATATAAAGTAGAGTTTAATATCTACCTCATAGTGCTGCTGTGAATATTTAATGAACTGAATTATATAGGAAGTACCTGATTGTAGATTGGAGTGAGTTTTGAGATCTAGTTTTCCTTCTTGTAACCTGCTCAGTTTGATACTAGTCTTTTTAAAAAAATGTTTGTAAACTTTAGCACTTGAGTCTCATGACTAGTCGTCTTCAGAGGTCTTCCTGAAAGGGCACTCTAAGAATACATTTATTTAAATTTTCCATAGTACTTATTTTTCATTTTCTTTTTTTTTTCTGTAAATCTTTCAGCTCTTAGGCGACAATAAATTGTGATGCCAGAGGATTATAATTTTAACCTCTTAGCATAATTCTTCCAAGTGGTGAATGAGATCCATCACCCTAATCAATCAGTCAAGAACAATTTAAAACCTACTATGTGTCTAGCACCATGTAACATCAGAGGATCCATATGCTGTGGTCCCTGCCCTTTAATCTAGTTGAGCTCATTTCCTCAAGTAGCTTGGGCTCAATGGTTGCTTTTGCTTTTTCCTCCCTTTTTTTGTTTGATCCTTAATCTCTGATTACTTTATAGAATCTCTTGAAGAACCTTCTAGTTCTACTGATATCTATTATTTAGCAAGCCTGTCGACATTTTCATTCTTTGACATTAAAAAAAAACCTCATTTTTAAAAAGTTACTAATAATCATCTGCCTTTAGACTTTCCCTTCTTTCCCTTCATACCTGAATTTTGGTTCAATTTCTTATAAAAGTTTTATTAAATAACTTTTAAAAAAATAGCATGCTCTTTTTAGCCCTCTAGACATCTCTGATTTTTTTTTTCATTCTTGTTCATCATAACATCTTTTTGTAAAAAACCAGTGTAAGAGACATTTTATTTTGGAAGATCTGATTCACATTCAGCAAATGATTCAGCAGATGACTTAAGCTGTATTTTGATTTATCTGCTTGTCAAATGAAGATAATACTTGCCACCTACTTACAAGAAGGGGATGTTGTGAAGATCAGATTTAGAATGTTTTGAACTCAATACTTGAAATATCTCATTTTTATTATATTTTCACACTGTATACATACTGCTTTTTTAGATCTATTATAATTTTTATAATAGTGAAATACGATTTTTACTTTTCTACCTCACTACAAAGGTATCAAATACATCTTATTTCTTTAGTATACAAATGGTTTTCTTTATGATTAGTTTCCCAGTTTACAGAAATTGATATTTCTGTTTAAAAGGCAGTTTATCAGGGGCTTAGAGACTGGACCCTGGAACCAGGTTAGTTGGGTTTGAGTCAAACTTCCTAACATAGTCTGTGAGGTCTTCCTAGCCCTGCCTTCCTCTCACTTTCACTTTTTAGTAAGTCCTATTAGATCTCAGGTAAAAAGTCACTTCCTCAAGAAAGTCCTTTCCTGACTTCTTAACTGGGTTAGCATAATGTCCCCACAGCCCCTGGTACTATCCCCTACGACAGTCATTCTCCACTGAGGCAGCGCCACTCTCTGAGGGGGGAGGGGAATGTCCTAGTAATTGGGAGGTGCTCTTGCCACTTAGTAGGTGGAGCTGAGGGGTACTAGATGTTCATCATTAAGAATTGTCTGGAGCCCTGAATGACTTTTGAATGTCCCATTAGGGAGTTACATAGGTGAAAAAAATCTGTTCATAGCTATCAGAGCCTAGAGTCTTAGTTTCACATATGCACATGGAATTTTTTGCAGGATTTTAATTAAATGTTGAGTTTTCCAGGAATAAAACTACTGTATTATTGAAGGAAGATTGTACCTTGTTTTGCTTGGAACTCTACCAAGAATTGTTCACCATTTTGGGAAATCATGTCACTGATGGCAACATTTATCACATTCATGGTGATTCACCATATAGGTGGAAACATTTGACTGCTCAGTAAATATTTGTTTGAATTTAATTGAAATTAGGAGAGAAGAAAGACTCTGAAGCATATGGGAGAAAAGCACATCTTTCTTCCTGGCAAAATATTTTCTTTTTTTTCCTATTGCATTTCAATCACATACTTCATTCATAGGTAGTGCATCTGTCTCTGTCACTAAATGAGAACTTAGGGCAAGAACAGTATTTTACTTACCTTTGAATCTCTAATGCTCACTGAGTACATGGTAGTTGCTCAGCTTAATATTTATTCAGTTGAATTAATGGACAATAATAGTATTTGAGTAATGAACAATAATAGTATCTATTCAGCAAATACTTATTGAACCCCTCTGCTAGAGTGATTCAAAGGGGCAAAAAGATACTATCACTGCTCTCAAGGAACACATGATGTGTTGCTAAGACAGACCTGGAAATAATTATAATATGACAGTTTGTGAAATGGAAATAGCCATAAACTATAGATTTGTAATGAAAAAAATACTTAAGTCTTGTGGGGAGGTCCTACAGTAATGTTAGAGAAGAGAAATAGTAGTATCCAGTACCAATCATAGTGCCAAGGAAGACTCTCAGTAAATACCTGGAAACTGAGTAGAGGAGCATATCTCTGAAGAGTGAGATGGAGTTTGCCAAATGGTCAAATTTAAAGAGTTCACTCCAGACAGAAAGTCCCTATTCAAAGGCTCAGAGGTATGAGAGGCACAGCTGGTATTGCTGGAGCATAAAAGTTGGAGGTTGAGTTGTAAGAGATAAAGCTGTCCCTGGAGGTGATGGACCAGATCATGAAGAGCCTCTTGCATGAAAAAGAAGTTAGATTTCATCTTGCAGGCAGCAGAAAATCATTGATTGATGTAACAAACACAGCCTCTAAATTTCAAACCATACTGTATGCCAGGCAAGTATCTATAATCCTATTACAGAGTCAGTATGTTCTCATTTTATAGTTGGGAAACTGAGGCTCAGAGAGATTAATTAACTTGCCCAGGTTTTCACTGCTACTAAGTGAAAGAACTAGGATTTAAATTTAGGTTGGTTGAGTCCAGACCTTCTGTCTGCCTTATTTTTACTTCAACCAGTCTGGGTTCTTTATCTCTCATAAACTCTAGTAAATTCAAATTTTTAATGTAAATTCAAGTTCTTAACAGTTTAGGACTAGAGTAAGTTTAGTCTTCTGAAGGCCAAGATGTTATCTTACAGTAACTTACCTCTTGCAAGCTTTTTATTCTGGTGCCAGCTTCTGTACAGATAGTTCAAATAACTGTCTTGGCTTATTGAAATGCCTTTTGTGGGGGAGCGGGGACTTACCATTGAATGTCATGGGCCAATCAGCATGATTTGTGTACTCTAAAAGAGAAAAATTTGAAGCGCTGTTTCCCTTTTCTGAAACATTTCTGAGTCTTCAATGTACGAAAAGAATAGTAACTATTTTAAGAAAATTTAATATTAATCTTGATATTCTAATTAATATAGATGTAGTTTACTGTTTAAGTAAACGATTTCTACCTCATAATTCTGGTGTGCTTGGTTAGCTTGAAGTACTTCAGACATTATGTAAATAACCCTGGGATATCTCTGGCTACCCTAGGATAAGATTCTTCCTAATTTTAATGGCTATTAAAATGCGGTAAGTTCTGGAGATAGAGGTGGCAATGGTTGTATAACAATGAAAATGTACTTAATGCCACTGAACTGTACACTTTAAATGGTTAAAATGCTAAATTTTATATTATGTATATTTTACCACAATTTAAAAATTTGGTATAGAAGTTCAAAGTGGCCTGAGATCTCTTATCAAGCAATTAACAATCAAATATTTTTCTTTTTTTTTTTTATAAATTTATTTATTTATTTATTTTTGGCTGTGTTGGGTCTTCGGTTCTGTGCACAGGCTTTCTCTAGTTGCGGCGAGCGGGGGCTACTCTTCATCGCAGTGCGCGGGCTTCTCATTGTCGTGGCTTCTCTTGTTGTGGAGCACAGGCTCTAGATGCGCAGGCTCAGTAGTTGTGGCTCACGGGCTTAGTTGCTCCGCGGCATGTGGGATCTTCCCAGAGCAGGGCTCGAACCCGTGTCCCCTGCATTGGCAGGCAGGTTCTTAACCACTGTGCCACCAGGGAAGCCCAACAATCAAATATTTTTGAGAGCCTTTTGTTCCAGATAACTTGAGTAAGGTGTGAGGGAACAGTTTATCTCAGTTCTTCCTATCTCATCATCACAGGCTGATCACATTAAATGTTCTTAATACTAAGCTATTCAAAAAGAAAAAGACTTCTGTTTATTTGATGCAGGGATAAAGAAGGAAGCATGGTAATGATATGGGGCAGCCATCCTCAGGATAGGTATGATGAAGGTATCTTTTGGACTTGGCTGCTCTTGGCCCCTGGCATTAGTTTCTTTTTCAGAAAGGCAGCTAAGGAGTTAAGTAGGTATCCAGTTGTCACCTCAACAGGTGGGATATGCATGGTAGCAGCTCAACTCATAACTAAGGCTCAGACTTTAAGGTTCCTCACCCCCTTTTCACCCACTCCCTCCCCCGTCCAGGAACAGGAGAAATTTAAAATATTCACCCATTAGATTAACCAAAATTAAAAGAACGTGCTGGTGGATATATGGGAAACATATTATTGGTGAGTGTGGATTGCAACTGTTTTTGGAAAGTAACCTGGTAATAACTATTAGAAATTTTTAAATACACATACTTTTGGCCTAATAATCGCACTGGGTTGCCATTACTGGGTAGGGGGACATTAGTACAAGAATGTGTTTTGCCTTGTTGTTTGTAGTCACAAAAAAGTAGAAGAAACCTGGAAGCCAATCAGGAAATAGTTGAACAAGTTATGTTCTATCCATTCTAAAGACCAATGTGCAACTATTAAAAAGTGAAAAGTTAAATCTATATGTAGTGGCCTGGAATGATGGCCATGCGATATTATGTGTTTTAAAGTTTTTAGTTAATAAGAGTGTAGTATGTGGCATGATCCTAAAAAACAAACCAGAGCTATGTGTATGTTTGAGAATAGAGAAAGGTGTAGAAGGATTCATATCAAACTGTTAAAACTGATTCTGTCAGGGAGGTAAGCTTAGTGATGAAATTGAATTAACTATTTTGTACAACCATGTTGTTTGATTTGTTGTAATATTATTTTTGTAAAGTTTTTTTGAAGTTTCTGAAGTAAAAAAGTCAAGAGGGAAAGGGGAGAGGTCTATAGTGATAGAAATTATAATAGGGATTATGGCATGGGTTGATGACCGAGAATGGGTACAAGAGAAACCTTGGTACTGGTAATGATCTTTATCTTGATGTGGATGTTGGTCACACAGGTATTCACTTTATAAAAATCCATCTACTTGTATGCTTATGATTTGTACAGGTTATTGTATATATTATATCAATTGAAAGTTTATTAAAATTATGGCATGTCAATACAATGGAATAATTCTTTTAAAAATACTTTTAATATTTAATGATATATGGAATTGGCCAAGAAACAAGACAATCCCATTATTATAAAACATATAAACACACAGAATGGAGACTGGAATAAAAACACTACAATATTATTAATAGATATTATGTCCAGATATCATTTTTGTTTTGGGGGGTTTTGTTTGGGTGTTGGATCATTTAGGAAGTTGGTAGAATTCAGTGAGCAAAGCCAGATTACAGGATATTAAGCAGAAAATAAAGGTGAAGAAGGAGAGAGGAAAAGGTTTTTTAAAAACAGAAAAACACTGCTAACTAGAGAGGTACTGTAAGGTCAGGTAATTTTTTTTAACCCCTGCTAGGAAGGGACTAAATTCAGCTGTCAAACCATCAAGTAGTAGTAGATCCATATGAAAACATCTTCTCCTTCAGAAAATTCAGTTTGATTTTTACAGTAATTCATGCCTGATA
Organism: Stenella coeruleoalba; assembly: GCF_951394435.1. Taxonomy (NCBI): domain Eukaryota; kingdom Metazoa; phylum Chordata; class Mammalia; order Artiodactyla; family Delphinidae; genus Stenella; species Stenella coeruleoalba. The sequence goes on from NC_137148.1 coordinate 56,799,347, forward strand.
CTTAAGTTTTGTTTCTATTTAAGCATTTAGTTTTAAAGAAACTCATTGATATGATAGTTTCCATTGATTGTAGCAGATGCAACTCATGGTAGTTTAAGAAACCTATATTGTCCTCCCAATCTTAACTAATTAACTGTTGTAATTTCCTCTGATCTTTTTGCTCCATAGTTGCCACATGGGGGCAAATAATGCTTCCTCCGGTCGGAGTGATAATAAAATGAGAAAATGTATGTGAAAACACGTTAATAGAATTCAACACTATCCAGTTGTAAAATTGCGTTATTTTTCTTGTATTTCTTCAGCCCAAAGTCATTAGTTGTGAAATGCAGTTATTTCAGGTGGAGTTTATTTCACCTGAAATAAACTAATAAAGAGTTTATAATAAAGAACTCTTAATAAAGAGTTCAAAAGTTGAAGTTTATGAAAGGATGCATTTTTTCGGTCAAATTATGCAAATGTAAATGCAACATGTAGTGTTTATCGAAGTGTGGGTTGTGATTGCAATGCATCTTTAATGTTTTAGACTAAATATTAGTATTTAGTGCTTTATATATCAAACTGAAATGTAAACATTTTTATTTCTTCTCAAGTATTGTTCAGCTGTCGGGGGAATTATCAGGCTTTTTTCCTTATTACAGTCATTCTTAATTACTAACCATGTTAACTTAAAATGACTGAAACCCAAAATCAGATCTCTTCAGGTGTTTCGCAGGGATTTTGATAAGGACTTGATTTTTGATTAGCCCTTAAATCAGTAATAATCTGGATGGAACTAGAGTTGGGTTGGAGAAAACTGCGTGGCACTAGGACCCAGGGGGCTCCCGTGAGCGGATCTAGGGGCCAGATTGCAAATTCGCGGTGACTCAGTCTGGTCGGCTCCTTGCGCTCGGCGGCCGCGGCGGCAGCAGCAGCAGACATTGGCGGCCGAGCTGCTAGGATCAGTTTCCCCGTGTTTCACCGTCCGAGACTTCTTTCGGGGCGCCCCAGGCAGGTCCGAGGCGTCCGGGGAGCGCAAGGGTCGTTCTGCGGGGAGGAGGGGGGTGCTTGGCGCGGGAAACCCTCGGGCCTATGCACGGGGAGTAACATTTGCTCCGTCTCTTCCTGTGTCTGGCTTTATTTGCAGCAAACCAAGATGGAGTATGAGTGGAAACCTGACGAGCAAGGGCTTCAGCAAATCCTGCAGCTGCTGAAGGAGTCCCAGTCCCCCGACACCACCATCCAGAGAACCGTGCAACAAGTATCCTTTCTGAGGCCTCGCCGCCGCCCGCGCAGCTTGCCCTGCGCGGGGCCCGCTCTCGGCGGCCGGGTGGCTCCCGCCGCCCCTCCCCCTCCTCCCGCTCCCCGGATCCCTCCGCCCTCCGTCCGCCAGCCCGTGAGGAGAGGCCCGCCCGCCGCCGCCCCTGCCCGCCGCCTCGCGCACGCGGCCCTCGTGCCTCCGGTTCGGAGCGCCGCAGCGCCCGCCGGCTTCCGGCCCGCGGGAGGCTGGGGGCTGCTGGCCGCCGCCCGCAATCGCGACATGTGAGTCGGCCGCCCGTCACGTCCCCGCCCGCTGCTGACCGGCTGACGGGGGTGGAGAGCGGAGCAGACGGGTGCCGGCGCTGACCCCCGACCGACGCCCCGGCCCACACAATGCGCGGAGGGGGCGGCGGGCAGAGCGCTGTATGCGCGGCGGAGATCGGCGGCCTGAGTGGGGTGGAGCTGGCGCGGGGTTTGAACCGCCTGGGTGTTGGGCCTGGGGTTTCTGCCAGGCCCTTGCCCGGAAGGGCTGGAAACCATGAAGTGAGGGGTCTCGGGCCTCACCCCGGGTCTGTTCGTGCCAACACCTGTTGCGAGCTCCCTGCCTCCCAAGTGAGATTTTCTTTTTAAATCTTTGGCTCAAGACGGTCTGCTCAATTACCAAGTCTTTACCGAGTTTGCTGGTCCTTTTACTACGGATTTAGAGGCAGAAAGGCTTAAGAGAAGAAGCAAAACCTCTACTGTGTGCTTTCTGTAGTGCCCTAAACTGTGGTCAAATGGAGAGCTCTTGCTGCATCCAATAAGGGAAACAAATTCACCCGATCAGAAATAACCGTTTTATCTCTTATTTTAAGACGAAGTTAATTGTTTAGGAAACTTAAGTCTGCTGTTTGCAAAAAAAAAAACAACTCTTAATTTTTATTGTTAATAAACGGAAGATTGCTTAGTATGGCATTTGGTAAGTAAGCTCTTTGGCGTAGTTTGGACGTATTTAAATTTAAAACACTATAAACGTTAAGTTAAATACAGTTACTTGAGAAGTTCTGGTAAATAAGTTTCTCAAAGAAGTACTACATTGCTGTAACTTAAAACTTTTCAGTAGGTAAGTGTCTAGCCTTTTGGTTAATTAATACTGCTTATTTTAAAATGGAGGTGTTAATGATTTAGGTCTACTTGGTTTGTTTGTTTTTTTTTTTAAGCCATTTCGCTTGTATACTGCTAGTACTGAGGGAAGAATAGTCGTTTTGGGGTGTATTGGAGCTTGTATTTGAAACATTGTTGTGGCTCAGTCTTAATTTGTGTTGTCATAGCTGTAGAAATGATAAAAGTTGATAGTTGATGAATTGTAGGTGCTATGTGACAGTTAATTTCTTAAGTTAGCCAATCCCAAAACTGCATTGTAATTTCTTGTACAGCACTGTATGTCATAATTTTTTGTTTTAGTACATATTTATTAAGTACTTTTTATATGCTCAGTACTATGCGTGCGCTAGGAATCAAATTTACGGTTTATTCTGTGTGCCTGGAGCATAGTATGCCCTCTGCATAAGGAACAAATTAAATTTCAGTAGATAAAGGTTAATAGTATTTTAAAAATACTCACTGCTTTATATTTTCAGAGTGCCTAATAACGACCTTGTTCTTTTATGTCTCCTTTGGAGGGAATGTAATTATTGTTTTTGTATAGGCTTGAGCACTTCCAGAAAGACCGTTATACTATTATGGATAGATAGCTCAAGTCCTAAGAAAGTGAACCTTATCAGGAAATATTTATAAAAGATTATTAGCTTATCAGCATGCTGTTAATCTTGGCTGTTCACTAAAGAAATAAATCACTAGGGTTTTTTGGTCAAAGAAAGTACACCTTGGAATTTTTCTAGAGAAATGTATTTTGATAGTTAATTTATGTTCTGAGCACTGAACACTGAGAGTATTCTAGTGTATAATAAGTAGCTAATATGGTGTTCCTAGAGTGTGTATCGTGGATTTAATTTAAAGATTTAGGTCTATTGAGAAAATTCTGTCTAATAAAACACAATTAGAGGTGTTATTAAAAAGCATGTTAGGGATTAGAGGGCATGAAGAAAGACATAGTAGAGCATTATGTCATTGTTGCCTGCCAACAGAATGAAATACCTGCACGTTGGTGTCACTGGAAACGTTAGGTCTTGTTGGGGGGTGGGGGGGCAGAACTGCAGAACTGTTGCAGTGTGGCAATTTTATAACGCTGACTGTTATAAGGTTTGATGTGTAGACTTGCACATAAATAGCATTTTATCTTAACTTTTTGAATTCTAAAGAACAAATGAGTCTAATAAAAGTACTTTAAGTTAAAAGGCGATTTTATAAAGTTAATTTCCCTAAGTGATCTTTAAGAGACTTGTTTTTCTTTCTTTGAGATGCTTTTCATTTTTGTCATTATTTTATAAATACCTTTCTGATTAGGGTTTTTTTTTAAGTTCAGATAAATCAAAGAAATTGTTTTGAAAATGTTTTTCATATGATATGCGCCTTGCTGAAGGTGGAGCTTGGCTTATGTTGTCTTGAATATAATTGATGTAAAATATTAATATTTCAGCCATAAAGCGCACAAGAGGTTTAACACGACCATTGGTGTGTTCTTGAATAGCATATTGATGGTTTTAATAAGATAACTTTTGTTCTTACTGGAAAAAATGCAAGGCTAAAAATAACAAAAGAGGTTCTTGATTTTAGGTTAAAACTGCCTAATTCCTTCCTTAGATTACACTGAGAAGTTTCCTTAACTACTGTTTGTTCTAGAAACTGGAACAACTCAATCAATATCCAGACTTTAACAACTACCTGATTTTTGTTCTTACAAAATTAAAATCTGAAGGTAAGTAGGGTTTGTGTGGTAACTAAAAAGTTTCTTACACTTCAGATTTTGTCTTTGAGATGTGTTAAAATATTCGAAGGGTTACTTATTTCAAAGGATTTCACTTTGTAGTAACCCACTTGCTTTAAACATGTGGAATGAAAGAGTTACTATCACTCTAAGCATTTGGATGCTTAATGAGCATTCAGTTGTTAATTGAGTGTTTTTGTAATAAATTCACTCATTCTTTGCAAATGAAAAGAATGTTGTAAAGTCTACTTTGGTGTTTTGGTGTTTTGCTTCAGTCCTTTTACATGAATGTCATAGAGACTGATTTCTTTTAATACACAGATTGAATGCAGGATTTGCTAAATAACTGACTGTATGTGTGATCATATTTGTATGATTAAAAGTTCATATAACCAAAATGAAAAGTCATGTGTAATCCCATCACTCAGAGACAATTGTTAATCTCTTAATTCTATACTCCTTTATATGGCTATGTACTGTTTTAAATTTTAACCAGAAAAAGGATAGTTCTATTTATAGACTCCTGTAACTTTTTTAAACCTTGTAACAGTATACATGAAACTTTTTCATTAACTATTCTACAACAGTTTTAAATTACCTCTATAACAGCCTGATTTTTAAATGACATGATCATCTGATTTTTAAATGACACGATCATTTGATTGTTTCTAATACAAGTAGTGTGTCCATCTCGACTTTATTCATTTTACAAGTATTTATTGAGCACCTCTTCTCTGCCAGGCAGTTTGCTCGCTCAGGGGCAATAAAAGTGAACAAAATAAATGAGAATCTGCCCTCGTGGCGCTTACATTGTAGTGACAGGTGTTCTTCGTAGAGTTATTTGAGTATTCCCTTCCTGGAACATTGTCAGACACCCAGAAGCACTCAAGTATTTTTTGAGCAACTGACTGGCCTCTAAATGAAAGCACTATACCCTTTCAGAAGCCATAGTGCAATTAGTAAAAACTACTACACTTGGAGCTGAGAAATAAGTCTTAGACTCTGACACTCATTTCACCTCTCTTGCTTTTTTCAGCTACAAAATGCCTGTGTTAGCCTATCAGACCGTCCATAAGGTTTCAACTCCAAGCACTAGCGAGTGGATTAACGGCCTTAAAATCTCACTAATCTTGTGTTTATTCAGATTTTAATAATTCATGCACAGTATAATGATTTATTTTGAATTATTTTCAAATTTTCTAGTTAATTTTAGGGATTTTAATTTGTGATTGAGGCATGTAAGAGAAACTTTAAATTTTTAAATTTTAAGAAACTAGAAAGTCCTTCAACATATCTTTACATTCAGCAATTAATATTCCTAGTTTGATAAATATACGTTAATATGATGTGTTATTTCTTAATATAGAAATTTTATTTTTCCCACATCGTAGTTGTAATCAGATAATTCTATAAGGACTTAAAAGATTTAGTAAATGAATTTTTCTAAACTATGTTGTTTAACTTGAAAAATTTAAGTTTGTTTTCACCAAGTCATCTATTCTGTCATGTCTTCATCCTGAATTCCAAATATTAAGATTGGTATAATATTATACTCTTTCTTAAAACTTTCTTGGGCTATGAGGTACATCAAGTATTTTTAAAAGCAGACAAACTTACAATTCAAATAGCAGGAGAGGTTGGGTGTGTAACTGCCTCCCAAAAGACCTATTAATTACAAAACCACAAAATGTTGGAAAGGATTTTATGTAATACTTAGTATTTCTTCCTGTGTTTATTCATTTATTTGGGACACAAGTTTGCTATATCTAGTTTTCTATTTAAAAAAATTAGCATTGTGGCCATCCATATTAGAGAAGGAACGTAAGTAAATTCTTGAAATGAAAATGCTTATTTATTTAGGGACCTTTTTGCCATTCCTCATGTGAATTTGTTTACACTAAATCATGGAGTAAAATTTTAGATGTGGAGAGACCTCAGAGATTAGCTCATCTACTTCCCTCACTTTACAGATGAGAATTGAGACCTAGTAAAGTAGTCTTTTTAAAAAGAGGACGTGGTTAATTTTGGGCTCTTCTAAATGAATTTGGGACTGGGGATATTTTTAATTAAAATAAGTATTTTGATATAAAATGTTTTATGTTTTTAATTTTAAATCATTTCACTTAGTGATTTTTTTTTTTTTTTTTTTTTTTTTTTTTTTTTTTGCGGTACGCGGGCCTCTCACTGTTGTGGCCTCTCCCGTTGTGGAGCACAGGCTCCGGACGCGCAGGCTCAGCGGCCATGGCTCACGGACCCAGCCGCTCCGCGGCATGTGGGATCTTCCCGGACCGGGGCACAAACCCGCGTCCCCTGCATCGGCAGGAGGACTCTCAGCCACTGCGCCACCAGGGAAGCCCACACCTCTTGATTTTTTTGAAACTTCATCTTGTAATCTTAATTGTAAAAATGATATAGTGTATTTCTTATAAACAAATACACATGCCATTAAAAATTACATGACTGAATTATTAATGGCTGGCTTAAGAAAAGCTTATTGCTCGAGGAAGTTAAATTTATAAAGTTAAATAAATCTATTCATTTATTTTATGGAAGTTTTAAACTTTCAAGAGAATTTAGAAGTGTTTTTGTTTCATTATAAGTTACTGATTGAATGATGGTAATTGAAACCAGGAAGAAATTTTTAGAGGGTGGCATAAAGAGCTCGTAGGCTCTATTGCTGTGATGGCTTGAATGGGGTTTATATGCAAGGAAACACTATCTTTTTGCCTCCTCCTGTCCTGTACCCCTGAACATTTCAATGCCAATCAGACTTTGAGAGCATACTACTAACTAGAACAAGCTTGGGTGGTTTTATTTTTTAATAAAGCATGTAAAACAGTAGTGCTGAAACAGCATATTGTGTTCAATACACCAGCTGTTCATGTCTTCCAGCCCTTTGAGGAGGGTGATCCTGTACCATGCATCAAGTGTAGGCTCTGGAGCCAGGCTCCTAAGGTTGATGTTTTGGCTTCCCCACTTCGTAGCCTTGTGTGACTTTGGCAAAGGCCTCAGTTTCCTTGATTGTGCAGTGGAGATAACAACTGCTGTCTCATGAGGTTGTGAGGATTAAATGCAAACTACTTGGAAACACTTAGCAGTGTTTAGTACCTAATAAACATTCAGAAAATGTTAACTGTTGCTAATATTGTTGGTGATGAGGCCAATTGTTAAAGCATTGGTTATATTCTAATATTAAATTGGTTCTTGGAAAATTTGTTAGTACTATCTACGGATTAAACTTCTTTTACGTAGATTGTATTTTTTAAAAACTTCTGGAAATTTAAATACTGTTTTACTCCCCACCCCCCCTTTTTTTTTTAGCTCAGAGGCAAGTGAAAGACATGATATAAATGAACGGCAGTTATTTGTATGTGAAGGTGATCCCATATGTTCTTTGTCCACTTAATTTTTTAATAGGATATCTTTAGTGACTAATACTTTCAGATCTGTAATTTGATGTTTATATCAGGTACCAATAAAGCTTGAGTACATTGGCCATATATAAACTAAATTAACTTAAATTAAATCAGTGGTTCTCAACCAGGTGCAGTTTTGTGTGTGTGTGTGTGTGTGTGTGTGTGTGTGTGTCCGCTGCCCAATGAGACATTTGACATTATCTGGAAACATTTTTGGTTGTCACAACTTGGAGAGGTAATACTGGCACCTACGGCCAGTGATACTGCTAAACATCTTACAGTGCACAGGACAGCACTCCTCAACAAAGAATTACCTGGCCCAAAATGTCAATAGTGCCAAGGTTGAGAAACCCTGAACTATAAATCATGGAGCTAATCCTTGGATAATCATTTATGGTATTTTTTTTCCTGGTTATAGCAAATTAATGAAATGTTACAATCAGTTTCTGAATACATTTTTAAAGTTACCGTTCTTGGTATATTTTGAAATGAAAACTACTTTAAAACTCAGTGCTGTTGTTACTTTGTTACAGATGAACCCACAAGATCTTTGAGTGGTCTAATTTTGAAGAATAATGTGAAAGCACACTTTCAGAACTTCCCAAATGGTGTAACAGACTTTATTAAGAGTGAATGTTTAAACAATATCGGTGACTCCTCTCCTTTGATTAGAGCTACTGTAGGTAAGTAATCTGTCACAATTTTGCTTATCGTGTTTTTAACTGGGTTGGTTTCTGATGCGGCAGACCATTTCCATTGGAATTTTTATCATCCATTTCATGTTGAATTGTGATGGGGAAAATTTTTCATTGCTGCTTTTGAAATAATGTTACTAAAAGCTCTCTTAATCCAGTGAGACCAGGTTCACTAGTAGTTGCTTAATCAAAGTTGGTTACAGTGGGGCATTAACAAGTGATATTCATCTAGGACTACTGTTTTTTTCTGTGGGTTCCTTAATTATGTCTTCCTTGTGTCATACATGGGGTATAATTTCCAGTTTCACTTTCTTTTACATGTGAAGAAAAACTTCTTTGTAAAACATCTTCCGTGCAGGACCTTAGATTTTCACTATATCCCCCCCTTGTTTTTAATTCATATTTGCCTTGTCTGTACCTAATTACAGTAATTTTTGAGTCTTTTTCAGTGTTCAACTTGTTTTTAGTGAAAGAACAACTTTCTACCATTTTATGAAAGACTGTTAAAATGCTTAGTTCATAGTAACTGGAATAAGTAGGTTTGGGAGCCAATACAACTGACTGTGGGTAAGCACACACATCATCTGGTAGAAGTGGAAATAGACATGTACTGCACAATAGCCCACCAATGGGTAGATTCCATATGCCATGGGGTTTCAGCAGCTATGTTTCACAAGGACCTGGAAAGCTTCTGTTCCTCTGGCAGGTTGGTTAAATGGAATTCAGTTAAGAACCTCCAATCATTTTCATTAAAAGTTCTCTGCCTTTGTATATTTTGTCTCATGGTAGGTTTGAAAAGTCCCCAGTTCATCTCTTATTCACAAAGCAGAGGCTCTGTAACTTCCCTCCAAATATTAAATATTGCCATTATTAACGCTGATTTTTTTTGTTTTGTTTTGTTTTGTTTTTGCGGTACGCGGGCCTCTCACTGTTGTGGCCTCTCCCGTTGTGGAGCACAGGCTCCGGACGCGCAGGCCCATCAGCCATGGCTCACGGGCCCAGCTGCTCCGCGGCATGTGGGATCTTCCCGGACTGGGGCACGAACCCGTGTCCCCTACATCGGCAGGCGGACTCTCAACCACTGCGCCACCAGGGAAGCCCAACGCTGATTTTTAAATAGGATATGTAGAGGGCATTTATAATTTGAGGAAAGGGTCTCCCTAGGTTATTCTCATGGACCCTCATATACTCCTGATTTTCTACCAGACTCTTGACAGTGGTAAAATGGATGGTGTACCAGTGTATACCAGTCTTCTTAAAATTTTTTTAATCTTAACAGTACATATGGTAAATCTTGCCAAGGAAGTGTATTGGGAAGGACCACATTTCAGTGACTGGTAATCCATTAGAGAGGTGTAAAATTGTTTCTCCTTGTTAAAGAATGTATGGTTTGTAATTTTATTATTTCAGTGAACATCCTTTTATGTATTTCATACACAGGTGAGAAAGTTTCTATAGAATTCATTCGTAGAAGTGGTATTACTGGGTCAGAGTGTGTTTTTTAAACATTTAAAATTTTAATAGGTATTGCCAAGCACATCAGTTTTCACTCCCATCTTTGTTGAAACACTGAGAATTACAATTTTTCACTTTTTGCAACTGCGTTGGCATTAGAATATTTTTTGAGAGTGGATGAGATTATATGGGGCCAAATTAATTTGAATTTGTCAGTCTGTCAACATTCTTTAATATTCTCTCAGCAGAAGTCATGAATGTCAGCAGACTCTTAGTACCAAGTTTTAGTTTGTGTTTAATTTTTATTATTGCTTGTTTTAAGACATGTTTGGTTTCCTTTAGGCAGATCCAGAAATTTCTCTTTCCCTCAATTCTTTCATGTTTTAACTTCAGGAAAGAATACATGGCAAGAAGGAACAGATCTATTAGTCTCGCTGCTTTTTGATCTTACCAGAAGGCCACTTAATTGTACGGGTTATATCTTAAAAATGCTATCATTTTAAGACCCTTACCATGTAATTTAATTTTTTTAGTGGAGAGTAAATCTTGGCTAACAACTTTACTCTTTACATTTTTTAACTCTTTACCATTGGGAGCAACCTTCTCAAAACTAACAATGGAAAACTTAAAGAGAATTTATATACACAGACAGTAGAATTTGCTGTTCAATAATAATTATTGAGTATTTACTATATGCCTGGCATTTTGTGTGCCTATCTCACTGTATTCTCAAAATAACTATGAAGAGAGAACTTTTTCTCTTCTTTTAAATTTTTTTTACAGAGTAAAAAATACAGAGTATTTTGAATTACATATTATTTGCCTACTGTTTATACTCTTAATTAAGGTGCTAAAAGATCTGTAATCACCAGGCATATTACATTATGTTACTAATACTAAATTTACTAAGGCAGAGAAAATACACAAAATTTTTGTGTTACATACATATTTCTGTATTTGCATGATCCTTAGCTATTACAGCTAAGCCACATAGCACAGTTGAAATAATCCAGTCAGAGTGACATGATCAATCAGCCTGTGCCAGTAGCCTCCATGATCCAAGATCACTTTGCCAGTGATTCATCCTTGGAATGTTCTGGGCTAATGGCTCATCTACTTTTTCTCTCCCTGCCTTGAGTCATGGCTTTGATCCTAGGTTAAGTCAGAGAGCTGTTCTTACCTCTTTTATGTGTTTTTATTTGATCTAACAGACTCATACTCATCACCCAGTGATAAGTGCTGCTAATAACATTTTGGTGTATTTCTTTCTACTCTTTTGTATATAATTTTTATAAAATAGGGGTAATTTTAATTAGTAGACCTATTGTTGGAGAAGAGCAGGTTGTAGTCTTTTGTACAGGTACTTGTTAAAAATACAAAGAGGGAAAAAAAAATACAAAGAGGGTGAAGTGTTGGCAAGCAGGATTAGAAATGGATCTGATTTATGTTGGAGTTTCCACAGATGTACTGTGGTGATACAGTGATCCGTGGTGAATGTTACTGTTGACATGGTTTGCAAGTCGTACACTGATTTGGAACATTTAAACTGTATGTGTGTGTGTGTGTGTGTGTGTGTGTGTGTGCGCGCACGTGCAAACGTGAGCACTCACATTGGCTTGTGGTGGTTCACAAGGCAGTATCTAACATAATGCAGGCAGATTTCCTAAAGGGGTGTGTTTTCTTTCAAGGTATTTTGATTACAACTATAGCCTCCAAGGGAGAATTGCAGAATTGGCCTGACCTCTTACCAAAACTCTGTAGCCTGTTGGATTCTGAAGATTACAACACTTGTGAAGTAAGGATTTTTGCTTCATATATAATTTTTCTTTTCTATTTTTCTTTTCATGTTTATTAGTAATATTGAGAAAAAATAATTCCTCTGAAACATATAACTTCAAAACTTAGAAGCCTAAAGTTACCTTTTTGTTTTCTGTTAGTGATCGTGTATCTTACGGTTTAAAGACCGTTAAGTTATAAAACCTCTTTACTATATTTCCTACAAGGAAATATCTTCTGTTTTTTGTATTTTAAAACTATTCTTGTGTGTGTGTGTGTATATGTAATCAGCAGAGCAATTGTCAAGCTTAATCAGGTGAAGTAGTATTTTTTGAAGATGGACTTAATTAAATTTACCAAATTCCCAGACTGTGGGTACATTTTCAGTGTCTCTAAGTTGTTTTTGTGCCTCTTGTTGTATGGTATGTCTGAGGTATATGTAGTATAGTTTTTTGTTTGTTTGTTTGCGGTACACGGGCCTCTCCCGTTGCGGAGCACAGGCTCAGCGGCCATGGCTCACGGGCCCAGCCGCTCCGCGGCATGTGGGATCTTCCCGGACCGGAGCACAAACCCATGTCCCCTGCATCGGCAGGCGGACTCTCAACTACTGCGCCACCAGGGAAGCCCTGTAGTATCGTTTTAATTATATATTAATTATAATCTCTTGTTTGACACTGATCAAATGAGTAACAACCTTTCCATTTGGGGAAATGAAAGGGAATCTGTATGGATTTTTTTCCTATAATTTCTTAATGAGTACCTTAACCATTTCTTTCATTAGCAGGCTTCCAGTTTGGATAGAAATCTGTTTTAAATAGAAATCATTTTAGGTGTTTTGCCTCTCTTAAGGCAGTGACTTATCTCCCTCTCAAAAAAGAGCAAGGCTTGGAGGCAGGGCAGGTACAAAAATAACCTAATAAAAAGGAATCAGGTGGTCTTTTTGACTTAACATTTTGTTGTCAGATCTGACTTGGGGAAGAGAGGACCAGGGAGAGGGAAAGCTAGCAAAAAGGAATCTTAAAAAGTCACTCTTCTCCCTCCCTCAAAGAAAAAGAAAACAACCTTGCATTCTTATATATACATTTTCTAGTAATGCCTTGGAAGGTTACAGAAAAACTAAAATAATAATATTTAGCCATCAGGTAACAGTTGATTAAAATTTAAATAGTGCTTTGGTATAATGATAACATAAAAGGAAGCCAAAATTTTAAGCAAGCACTTTCCAAGAATAAAAAGTTTAAACTGATAATCATGAAATTGTGGAGCTACTAAGTCATACAGGATTCTTAAATTAACCTGTAGTGTAGAGAATAAGTCCCAAGATGCTGCTGATAGAATTATAAGCAGAGTAAAGTAGGTGGTTGAGGTAACTGGTAGGTTAGATATTATATACAGGAGCTCTCTAGGTAAGCCACTTGGTTGTAAAGTGGTTGTAGGGGAAATTACCAAATTGAATTGCCTGCCCTTTTAACAACTTTTGTCAATGAATGGTTTACATATAAATAATTTTTTGATGATAATTAAGACCTCCATTTGTGCTTCAAACAGAGAAGTGGTACAATGGTTAAATGCACTTATACGTAAACATAGAGTTTTACATTGTTTTAGCAAACTGGTATTTAATAAGAGAAAAATTACTGTTGACGTAAAATTGGCAAGAATACTGCAGAAGTTAAGTTTTTAAATTAGATGATATTATTTACAGTCCCTGACGATCAAAATTCTAATTCTAAGACATTTAATGCTAAAATTAAAATGTACCATTATATTTAAACTGAGGTTTTAAATAACTCAGTGGTATAATAAATTTCTTTTATAGCTGATGATTAAATGTATGGATTTTATGATGCAGGTTTTATGCAAACTGGGAACATTAATCCATACAAATTAGTGAATATTCCTCAGTTTGCTTTTAAAATGGCTTCATTTTTAATTCTAATCATTGAAATGTCTTTTACAGGGAGCATTTGGTGCCCTTCAGAAGATTTGTGAAGATTCTGCTGAGATTTTAGATAGTGATGTTTTAGATCGTCCTCTCAACATCATGATTCCTAAATTTTTACAGTTCTTCAAGCACAGTAGTCCAAAAATAAGGTATCTATACAGCCAATATTAAATTAATTTATAAACGGATACGAACCTGACCACTCCCTTATTTTGCACTACCTAGTATTTTTGCGATTGGCAGAAGATAACTGTTCTATAGAGGTGGACTTGATAATTGAAATCTACTCCTCTAATGACAGCCTGTGAAATGTCACTCTGCTGAAATTTTCGTTAACTATGACACTTCTCCACCATCTGCATGGTTAATTACATTTATAATGGTTAACAGTCAGGCTTTTAAAGTCCTTTGTGTGAGGCTGAAATTCAGTGTGTTGCAGAGCTTGTCGGGGTTGACACATACTGTGGAAAAATAGCGAGCATAAGGGGTTAGGTAGTGATTCACAGGTGTGTTATGCAGCACATTCTTTGTAACAGGCAGCAATTGTGCAGAAACCCTGAACAAAGTAAAGTAGCAAGGCTTTCTGAACGATCAAAGCCAAGATCACTTAAGAGGGAACAACAGTACAAAGTCCCTGGAGTTAGGAAGAAACCTTTTAGGGTGACAGAAGAAAACGATTTTGTAGCACAGTAGGAAATGAAGCTAGAGGGGTAGGGAGTAGCACATTACAGGGGCGTGTTTACGCCAGTAATCGGCACGCTGTGACCCGTGTGGCCAAATTCAGGCGTGACTTATGAGCTACAAATGATTCCATAGTTTAAAAGGTTGAAGTGGGTGGGTGGGTAGTAAAGCTGCCACAGAGGTCTTAGGTGGCCCACAAAGCTTAAAATATTTACCTTTTGACGTTTGGCAGGAAAAGTAGATTCCTACTGGAGCAATCTGAACAAGGATATTATGTGATCTTATATGTGTGTCAAACAGGTAGTGGGGTTTTGCATAATGGAAATTGGGAAACCAGTTAGAGCCTCTTGACATAGTCCCGATGGGAGATTATGGTTTGGACTAGAGGAGAAGTGGAGGTAGTAAGTGATTAGATTATGGGTATATTTTTAACAGTAGTGCCATTAAGAATTGCTATGGGATTAGATTAGGTATGTCAGAACACATAGGCTGTAGAACAGTCCGCATTTTCAGTTTCAGAAGGAATGCATACCCATTATTTTAAAATCTAAAATAATTCCCATTATGTCCCCATCCAACCTCACACTCTTGAGAGCAAACATGTCCTTCCAGACGCTTTTCCACTTTCTTAGTAGCGTTAACATATTGCTCCACAACCTGCATTTTTCACTGAACACGGAAAGAATGTGAAGGATATGTTTAATACATAGGGAATTTTGACTCATTCTTTTTGGGGGGGGGGGTGGTGTGTGTGTGTGTGTGTGCGCGCGCGCGCGCACGCATGGCTGTACATACACTGTAATATTATTATGGAGGAACGTTTAAATTCTTGCCAGTCTTCTGTAAATGGAGCAGAGCTTCTTCAATTAGTGTATTTTGAATTTTGTTTCTAGGTCTCATGCTGTTGCCTGTGTCAATCAGTTTATCATCAGTAGAACTCAAGCTCTGATGTTGCATATTGATTCCTTTATTGAGGTAAGATTTGTCCTCCCCCCACCCCACCTTATTTTTGAGGAGGTTAGAAACTGTTCATTGCATGTAGTTTTATTTTATAAATACGATAATTTATAATTATGAGCTGTCAATATTTAAATTATTTCTGATAGTATTAAAATTGGGTACAGTATAAACTTTGTGATTCTCGTTAACTGAAAATAAAAGTACTTTTCCTCTCACTGAGTTTTCTACTTGTGCAAACATTGATTATGGTATGTCTGTGTTTAATATCTTGATTATAAAAATTTCTACCTCAATATACTGTTCAAATTGCATATGGACATTAAATCTCCCAGCTCATTTGTGATATTAGAAACATGAAGAGGTTGAATAAACTTAATTTGATAAAGAATCTGAAGGTATAAATTAAAAGGATAGTACTTCTCTTTTTCCATTGGTTTTCAGTGTAAAATGAGAAGTTTCAGGGGGGAAAATTGGCTGTTAAAGCTCAGCGAGCATTTCTAATGGTACTTTTTAACTTTTTGATAAAAGCAGAAAGACAACAGGAGCATAGTTTTTTGGCCATTGAATCCTAAGCAGTAGAATTTCTTTTCAGAACTTCTGCTTGATAACAGCGATTGTGAAAGGATTATTAAAGTTCCTTTAGCACTTCACTTTTATTTTCATCAAATGAAATTTAAATAGTCTATTCCTTTTCAGCTCTTCTTTAAAAAAAAAAGTCCTTCAGAGACCGTATTTCTGGTATTCCTGTTGGGAAATTACAAGAAAGAAGTGGGGGAAATTATGTCTTTTTTTTCTCATCACTTAAATTGACAAGCTTCTTCTAAACATCTTTTACCAATAGACTACAAGTAGTAGCCATTAGAATCCTCAAGCCATTTGAAAATTGAAATGAAAACATGCATCTTAAATACATTTTACTGAATACATACTGTGACTCAGGCACTGTGCTTGGTGGTAAGGATACATAAAGAAATTTTATGCTTCAAGGTGTTTTCAGTCTAGTTTGGTATAGAGGGTAGTGGACAGTATTAGAAGTCTGGAGTAAGACTGCCTGTGTTCAAATCCCAGCTCCACAGCTTAGTAGCTTGTTAACCTTGGGCACCTTACTTAACTGGTATTTTCAGTTTTTATAAAATAAAGCTAATAATAGACTTACCTTGTTGGATTGTTAAAAAAGGTATTGGCTAAAAATAAATTGGAACAGTGCCTGCTACAAAGTAAGCACTCCACATGCTAGCTACTGCTATTATTTTTAGAAGCAGTAGTAGTTTTTGTTGTAATTATAACAACATTAGTGTTCTTCTCTCGTGACTTATTAAAGAGAACAGTAATAGACATACCAGCATCTTATACAGAAATATAATTTAGAATAAAATAAATTCTTTCTAAAAATAAAAATTCCACAGGTCCATACTCAGCAAGTGGAACAAGAACGTTTCCTGACATTTAATGATATTTTCCATTAGCGTTAAATACCGTATTAACACTTCTGTGCTACTTGGTAATCCAGTAAGATTCACCCAGTTCTTCATCCTGTAAGAGTAGTAAACCTCCAGAGGAGGCGCCTGACACATGGTAGGCTCTCAGTAACTATTTGCTAAATCAATAACTGGTTAGTTTTCTTCAGTCACCAGTGTTTTTATCGGGGGCTGAAATCATGCCTGCTACATGTGCTGGCACTGATGAAAAGTGTATTGGTTACTAATACTTGGCTATAACATACCTTGGCAAAGCTGGGTATTCATACTTAAGAGAACATCATATTTCACGAAGGATTTATATGCGCAGCACCTGCTGGAAAAACCGTATTCTTTCTGACCATGTAAAATAAAAAGAGCAACTACAGAGTTTTGAAAGCCTCAGAAGTAGAGATAGGACTTGGAGAAATGAAAGTTTTAAAAATGCTACTACAACAGTACTTCACATATTGTCACATTTGATACTTAAATTTTTCCATTGTCTTACCCGTTTCTTGTAATATGATTTCAGGTTCATCTCTCTGGAGATGTTTCTGTGGTCCTGGGAAGAGACAATGAGACGCATTGGATTTTACTTAATTATTTTAATCCTCTTTTTACTGCTTTCAATATGTGTGTGTATGTTGTGTGTAAATAAAGTAAAACCTCAGGAGTGAGATAGGGAAGGCTTAATTGTTTTTTCTTCTGACATCTCCACTTGAACCTCTGCAACAGACAGCTTTTTCTAGTGGAGGCTTGTTGGTATAATGAAATGAGTGTGGACTCACCCATGATTTTGTGAAAACCAAATTCAGATTCCCCCACTTGCTAGCACGTTATATAACGTCTAAACTTGTAAAATTGAGTAGCAGCATCTTAGAGTTGAGAAGGTTAATTGATACAGTATTGTTCATTCCCACTTTTTTTTTAAACCTTGTAGAGAAACTTAACAGCATAAAGCATAAGATCGATTGCTACTATTACCATTTTTTCAATAGTTGACTCAGTGAACGACAGCAGTTTAGGGTCACATTGTTGGAAACTCAGTGTATATTTCCCAATTGTTGGTGCTTTTATAGAATGTATGCCTATTAAGAATCAGTATTGGTAGGAATAATCTCTTAACAGACAGTAATTTTGAAGAGTAAATCAAACTGTATTTTAATGATTATCTCTAATTCTGGGTGATCTGGGTGAATGCTCCTATGTCCTAGGGACATGGTTTTATTCTCATAAACTAAAGATTACTTCAAGATGCAACCACTCATACTCCGAAAAATGGCTTTAGATCATTTACCAAAATCATAGTTTTTGGCAGTTATCATCCTGCGTCTGTCTTACTTTATAATCTAATGCTATAAAGTATTAGTAGGGCCAGTTAATTCATAAGCCTTTATCTGTACAGTATCTTCTTAGGGTTTCTTTAAATGTTGCCACCTTGCAGATTATTGGTTGTTATGTATAAATCTTTCTAGTATGTTGGAATACTTAACTAGAAGAAAATATTTCTTGTGCAATAGAATCTCTTTGCATTGGCTGGTGATGAAGAACCAGAGGTACGGAAAAATGTGTGCCGGGCACTTGTGATGTTGCTTGAAGTTCGAATGGATCGCCTGCTTCCTCACATGCATAATATAGTTGAGGTAATACAAGCAGTTTAAAGGCTTTCTCCTCATCTTCCCCTCAAGAAAAATCTTGGGCACAAAACGTGTAGTGTGAAGCCACTGTCTTCCAATTTATTTGTCACATTTGTTGTGGGGGGGGGACTATAAAAATTAGTTATCATCTTAAAGTTAAAAATTATCTTTATGGCGATCTTTCTTTCATGAGATATAAGATGTTATAGAGGGGAATGTTGGTTAAAGGAGTAGATAGCTT
Source organism: Stenella coeruleoalba (assembly GCF_951394435.1). NCBI lineage: Eukaryota > Metazoa > Chordata > Mammalia > Artiodactyla > Delphinidae > Stenella > Stenella coeruleoalba. Next base: position 56,817,712 of record NC_137148.1, read on the forward strand.
TTAACCAGTGTAACTAAGAAATATTTAGGTTATTTGTATTTATTTGATATGGGTTAGGCTAATAAAACTATAATACTTAAAAGAGTTTGTTTTTGACCCGTTAACTGGTAAATTGATCTGATCAACTTTTGATTTATGGTAACAGTGGTAACAATTTCTGAATAGAAAATACGTAACCATTATAGTGAGTTCTAGCAGACCATTTAGATTTTAAAAGGCTCTCTTTCAGTCCTTATGTGATTAAAATAATTTTACTAGGATATTGTAAGTATGTTGAGCACAGATAGTTGTAATTAAAGGAAGGAATACATAATAACATAATTATTATTAGGACAAAGTAATTTGTTGGGCAATACTCATTATTGCTACAGTCATACCTAGTTTTCATATTGCTGAATATAGTTGTACTTAAAGGATGGCATCTAAGACCAGTTAGAAGAAGGCTAGCATTCATGATGTTCAGTAACTCCCTTTCTAAAACATTAGGAAAGGTAGTTGTAGTGATAAGGATATGTAGAAGCAAAAGATGGGGATAAATTACTTTCCCTCTGATAAAGATATTCTCTCTGTAAAGTGTTTAGAAGAATCAGGTGAGGTTGGTTGAGAGTTTAGTGAGAGTTTGGGGTTAACCAGAAAGTTAAGAAAGACATATAATCATTTGCCACGTCACAGCTGGGGAACCTAATTTACAAGGCTACAGTTCTTTCTTCAGCAATACCCAGCATAGTAGTAGAACATGGTAGGGGCTAGCCTGTCACAGCAGTTGTGTTGCTGTATTTTGATGTGTGAGATGTTTCATTCAAGAATTCATCACTTGACCCCAGATTCAGTCCCAGGTACATTGGGAATTCATGCCTTTGATTATGTTTATTTTGTTTTTGCATGTAAGGTTTTTTTGGGGGGGGGGGTGGCCACGCTGTGCACCTTGCGGAATCTTAGTTTCCTGACCAGGGATCGAGCCCAGGGCCCTGGCAGTGAGAGCGCCAAGTCCTAACCACTGGGCTGCAGGGAATTCCCGGTATGTTAGATTTTTAAAAGAAGGGTAGATTTGGATAGATTTGGAGATCAGAAATGTACCTCCAACTTAAGAGTGAATTTGGCTTGGTATGTTCAAAGGACATGAAGGACATGATAAACCTATTTTATTGGCAACTAGAAATTATATAGTTGACAAAGAAATGCCACTACTTTTTTCCAAATTAAAAAAAAATTAATTTTTGTAATTGTATAATATCTATATATCTTTTTAAATATGTGGAAGTATATACAGTTGACCCTTGAACAACACAGGTTTGAACTTCATGGGTCTACTCATTCCCAGATTTCTTTTTACTAAATATGTACTGCAGTACTACACAACCCAAGATTGGTTGAATCTGCAGATGAGGAACTGGATACAGAGGAACCGTATATATAGAAGGTTGGCTATAAGTTATAGGTGGATTTTTGACTGCTTGGAGGGTTGGCATGCCAACCTCACTGTTCAAGGGGTAATTGTAATTATAAGACAGCTTGGGTGGTTATGTTATAAAAATGATTGTCCATTTTATGAACAGTTTAATGGTGTTTTTTATTTTGATGCATCTATGAAGACAGTGTTTGAATATTAATACTTTTTAAAAATCTCAGTGGTTTCATGAAACAATATACGCCTATATAGAAGCAGATAAATATGAATTGGACACTTTACATTAGGCAACATTCTAAAGCAGTAGTGCTTAAGTTTGGCTGCTTTTCAGAATTGATTAGGAAGCTTTTTTTAAAAAATCCAAAGCCTAAGTCGAGAACCACTGTAAAAGTGCAAGACCCATAGTAAAGGACCGTTAACTTGCTGAAATTAGATTAGTTTTATTTTAATTGTATGATTTAAACTGATTAATACTAAGCCTCCTTTGTTTACAGTACATGCTGCAGAGGACCCAAGATCAAGATGAAAATGTGGCTTTAGAAGCCTGCGAATTTTGGCTCACTTTGGCTGAGCAGCCAATATGCAAAGATGTACTCATGAGGCATCTTCCCAAGTAAGTGTTCCTTCTTACAGATACTCCCTTGTTGTTAAATTTAGCAGTGATTCCTCATTTTCATATTTTTAGGTTACATTCTTATGCCATCAGGTAATGAAGTTCTAAAGAAGTACGACTTAATTTTACCGATGCTATAAGTAAAGACATTTTTAAAGAAGCAGTTACTTTTGTTTTCTAAATTACATGAGGGTGGTTTATGCTGAATTATAACTAATTTTGGATAATCCATGGCACAATTTTTTATAATCTTATAATTTGACTATGGGGTCTCGTGGATTTCCTACTAGTTGTGATGCTATGCAATTTTTGGTCAATCTATTGTTATGCCTATTTTTAACCCAGTGAATGCTGTTAAATCAGTTATTTTTTTTAATATATTTTTTCCAGTCTTATTGAGATAAGTTGAATTTGATATAAAACAGCATATTAGTTTTACGTGTACAACATAATGATTTCATATATTAAAGTCAGTTACTTTAAAAAGTAATGCTCATGTTCTTTTGAAAATAAATAAAATACAGGCTCATAAAAGAAAATTAACATGTAGAAAACTTAAAATGTCTTGGATTTCCACCCCCTTGAGTCATCATTGTTAGTATTTTTGGTGTGTTGTCTTTTAATGTTTTTCTCTGTTAGTACCATATACCAAATGTGATATATTCAGAGTGTTTTGGGAAGAAATAAATTTGGTAGTATGTACGTGACATCTGGCTATAGTTGATGCTTAAATATTTGATTTTACTATTTTGTGGTTGGCTCTTTTCAGTTATTGTAAGTTGTGCACTTTCCTCCATGTCATTAGTCTTTAAACTTTCAGTACTGTTCCATCATGGTGTGTGTACCATGTATATATAATCGACTCTTCTTCTTTTGTTGAATGTTTAGTTGTTTGCCCTTTTTTTTTTTTTAACTCATAAATAATCCTGGACTGAGCATCTTTCTTTGTCCATAAGTAGTGATTTCTTTCAAGTAGAGTTCTTAGAAGTGATTTTTACCAAGGTCAAAGGGCCTGAGCATTTTAAAGCGTCTTCATAAATATTCCACATAGTTCTCTAGGGAAGTTATACCAGTTTACACCCCACCAGCAGGGTCCCATCTTGTCACAACTTTTGCAATCCATTAATCATAATTTTTCCAGTCTTAGCCCTCTGGATGAGCAAAAAACAAAACCGTTTGTTTTAATATGTTGTTGTATTAGTGGAGTCACATTTTTTTCAGAAGTTAGGGTACTTGGATATTCTTATTTTCATGTAGTCAGTTAAGTTCCTTTTCTTTTCCAATAAATTCTTTCCCTACCGAGAAAACAAAGCCACTTATGTCTTATTCCAGTCAATCTAGAATTTATTTGGGAGTAAAGTGCAAGGTGATGTGCTAAATGGATTTTTCCCCCCTTAGGAAATTCATATATTAATTATTCTCTTCTCCCTGATTTGAGATTGCAGTTTTATGATATGCTTGTTTCTTACCATAGGATCATATAATCCTAAAAGTTATATAAACAGACATTCTTATAAAACTGAAAAGATTTTATTAATGAAAACCTAAGCTGTAACATTAGGAGATGATAAGAGCAGTTATAGGTTGGTGGTCTCTTTTATTACCCTAATAAAATCTAAACATTGGTAAGCAATGAAGAACTTGGTAGCAGGCTAAAAGATCAGCAGTTCCCATTTAGTTGTGTGCTATGTGCGAACATTAAACAACCCATTCCAGTGATAAATGGATTTGATTTATATGTCTTCCAAACCACTGGTTTGGGAACCATTTTTAGATTAAACAAGACTGCTTTTATTTTTGGTTCAAATAGTGTATTGTGAGGATGGGAAAATACCAACATCAGTCTGATCCGGAGATTAAAAACACAGTAAAAGAACTGTTTTTCCTAGATCTGTTAACCAGATTCTTGTTTAGTATGAGCAAAAAATGTTTGCTGAGGAATCAAAATTGTTAATATGATGAGATCTTTCTTATTAAAATGAATTCACATAGAAAGCATTAAGGTAATAAAGAGTAAGGTTAAACTCTTTTATCTTTCTGGGCTGTGTCGTGTATTCTTGTTTTTTCTTTTCCTTTTTCTGTTTTTTTTTTGTTTTTTTGTTTTTTTTTTTTTTAGCCAGTACTATGCTCTATTGATTATTGAACATTTGCTAATATATTTTGTTATCTGGTAGAACGGGTCTTCTTTTTTTCCCCTGAATTATTTTTTTTCCACCTTTATTCTTGTACATTAATATCTCCTGGGGCTTATTTATGAATTAATCCATGTAAAACAACTAACCCAGTGCTTGGCATATACTTAAGTACTCAGTAAACATTCATTGTTGGTATTAACATCATTGCCTTTCCATGATGTTGCGTTAAAATTCTCTTCTTGTTTTCTACATGAAGCTTCAGGAGAAAGCTTCTTAAGAGTTAGATTTGTTAAAAAATAATGATCTGCTTTGTATGACTGGAATTTGTCAGACACATGCCATATTGCCACGTGGTCACAGTTAACTCCAATATCTCTTTCCTACCTCACTTTTTGACTTTCCCCGCCTTATCAGTCCCCTATTTCCTACACATCTTCTTATTCTTTCTCTATCTGGCACAGATACCATGATCCACAAATCAACAGTACTGACCATAAACCTCCAGCTGCCCCCTGCTCTGGATTAATCGAACTGTCTTTGCTACTTCTTAAATACTGTTGGGGAAAGTTACACTGCTAGGAGGATTGGTGGCTATAGAAATCCATGGTCTTCAACATCAAGTGGACCCTTCATACCATCTGCCAATTTTTCCTGTTCCAGATCAGCTTTTATCTTCCATTCACCAGAGCAACTATTTGATACCTTTATCACTCTTCTGAAGTTCTCTTCATTCAATTTGAGCACGTCTGCTTTGTAGGGAAAACAGGTGACCCTTCACGTTTTCCCCAAAACTTATAGATACATTTTCATGTGAATTATCTTCTTCCTAACCAGGCTTTCTATTTATGGTCTTGGATAGCATAATTTTTTTCTTATCCTTAGGGACCTCACTCTATCAAATAGATAAATTCTCTCTTTAAACTTTTCCCTCTCTGCTGCCTTAACTTTTTAGCTTGCTGCAGTTTCTTTCATCTTAAAAAGATTCAAAGAATAGATGGGGCTCACTGTCTTTACTTCTTTACCTCACCTCAGGTGAACTCTTCAATATTTTATGGTCTGCCATCCATCCTCATCATTTTCGTGAAATTATTGACAGATATCATAAATGATTTAACTGTTGGTGATCCAGATGGAGTTGGTTCTCTTGCAAGATCCCTGTAGCTTACACAGTATGGTTCTGTGTATTATAATTTTATTTAGTTATGATATACTAGCTATAATGTTGAATTACTACCGTTAATCTATTTTAGAATTTAGAAGGACTTTGAACATGAAAGTTTGGGTCGCTCATATTTTCCTTTTTACAAATTTGAAATCCCACTGCTTCCTTTTTACTGTTAGTATTCCTTTGGTTAATGAGGGCTTGCAAAATTACCTCATTGAAAGTAGAGGTGTGCTTAACATTGGTTTCATACATATTTATTTAGTGTGTCTTAAAGCATGTGACTATTTGAAGTAAAGCCACAGCAAACACTGAGGACATTAATGTGGACAGAGATTCTTACATCTGGGGTAAAGAAAGGAAATTTACTTAACATTTATGGCCTTGTGGAAATAATATTACCTCTCTGAGCTTTAGTTACTCGTTTGTAAAATAGGGATCATGATACTTTTCTCACTAGGTTATTAAGAAGGTGCTTTATTAATAACCCCACAGCTGGTACTCATGAGTATGAGTTTCTTTTGCCTATTCACACTTTTTCCATGCCCCCCAGAACAATGAAAGGTAGAATTTGGAAGCAGTGGACTGTGGACATTGTAACGTGTTTCCAAAGTATTCTCTCATACCTTTTGTCCTCAGTAGACTCATTTCAGTGTGTATGATTGGACAGTGAGGAAACAAACCAAAGTTTAAGAAAGCTGTCCAAGATAAAACCATCATATCTACAGAAGGAACTGAAATTAGTATTTTGACCTTTACTTAACATGTTTTGATATTTTTTTTTTTAACTAGTCGTCATAAATATTTCAGTATACCTGGAATTCCATGTTTACAGACATTATGGTTCCCTTTTGGTGACAACATAATATTTCAGATTAGATATAATATTCTGATTTATTTAACTATTTTCTTATTGGAAGTTTAAGTTCTTAATGTCTTAAGAAGTTAGAATTTAAATTTCCAAACTTTTTATCAGACTATGATAACCTTGTCGGTAGAGCTCTTTTTTTCCTTTTTGATTTATTTCTTTTGGATTAATTCCTTTAAGTTTACTGTTTTTATATTTTAAACACTGTCATCTCTTTTATTAAAAGGAATACAAATACTGCATGTAGGCTTATTGTAAAAATGTCACACCATTTAGAAATAAAGTAGAAGATGGATACCGTCCCTTTTTAGCCCACTCACCTCTCTGAAGACAACAGTTTATTGTATAGCCTTCCTAGATAGTCTCTGTATATAAGTTATTGTATAGGTAATCTAATTTTTTAAATAATTTTTATTGGAGTATAGTTGATTTACAATGTTGTGTTAAGTATCAGATGTACAGCAAGTGAATCAGTTATGTGTGTGTGTGTGTGTATATATATATATATATATATATACGCACACATATATATTTACACACACACACACATATCCACTCTTTTTTAGATTCTTTTCCAATGTAGGCCATTACAGAGTATTTACTAAGTAGCGTTCCCTGTGCTATACAGTAGGTCCTTATTAGTTATCTATTTTATATATAATAGTGTGTATATGTCTATCCCAATCTTCCAATTTATCCCTGTCCCCCTTCCTCCCTGGGAACCATAAGTTTGTTTTCTACATCCCTGACTCTTTCTGTTTTGTAAATAAGTTCCTATGTACCGTTTTTTTAGTCTCCATATATAAGTGATATCATATGATATTTGTCTTTGACTGACTTCACTCAATATAACAGTCTCTAGGTCCATCTGTGTTGCTGCAAATGGCATTATTTCATTCTTTTTGTGGCTGAGTAATATTCCATTGTATATATGTACCACATCTTCCTTATCCATTCCTCTGTTGATGGACATTTAGGCTCCTTCCACATCCTGGCTATTGTAAATAGTGCAGTGAACATTGGGGTGCGTGTATCTTTTCGAATTATGGTTTTCTCCAGAAATATGCCCAGGAGTGGAATTGCTGTATCATATGGTAGCTCTATTTTTGTTTTTTAAGGAACCTCCATACTCTTCTCCATAGTGGTTGTACCAGTTTACATTCCCACCAACAGTGTAGGAGGGTTCCTTTTTCCCCACACCCTCTCCAGCATTTATTGTTTGTAGATTTTTTGATGATGGCCATTCTGACTGGTGTGAGGTGATACCTTATTGTAGTTTTGATTTGCATTTCTCTAATAATTAGTGATGTTGAGTATCTTTTTATGTGCTTTTTGGCCAGCTGTATGTCTTCTTTGGAGAAATGTCTGTTTAGGTATTCTGCCCATTTTTGGATTGGGTTGTTTGTTTTTTTGATATTGAGCTGCATGAGCCGTTTGTAAATTTTGGAGATTAATCCCTTGTTGGTTGCTTCGTTTGCAAATACTTTCTCCCATTCTGGGGGTTGTCTTTTTTTGTTTATGCTTTCCTTTGCTGTACAAAGGCTTTTTTAAGTTTAATTAGATCCCTTTTGTTTTTGTTTTTATTTTCATTACTCTAGGAGGTGGATCAAAAGAGTCTTGCTGCAATTTATGTCATAGAGCGTTCTGCCTGTATTTTCCTCTTAAGAGTTTTATAGTGTCTGGCTTTACATTTAGGTCTTTAATCCATTTTGAGTTTACTTTTGTGTATGGTGTTAGGGAGTGTTCTAATTTCACTCTTTTACATGTAGCTGTCCAGTTCTCCCGGCACCACTTATTGAAGAGAGTATCTTTTCTCCATTGTATATTCTTGCCTCCTTTGTCATGAATTAGGTGACCATAGGTGTGTGGTTTTATCTCTGGACTTTCTATCCTGTTCCTTTGATTTATTTTTCTGTATTTGTGCCAGTACCATACTGTTTTTATTACTGTAGCATTGTAGCATAGTCTGAAGTCAGAGAGTGTGATTCCTCCAGTTCCATTTTTCTTTTCTCAAGATTGCTTTGGCTGTTTGGGGTCTTTTGTGTTTCCATACGAATTGTAAAAGTGTTCATTCTAGTTCTGTGAAAAATGTTATTGGTAATTTGATAGGGACTGCATTGAATCTGTAGATTGCTTTGGATAGTATAGTCATTTTGACACTAGTGATTCTTCCAGTCCAAGAACATGGTATATATATATCTCCATCTGTTTGTGTCATCTTTGATTTCTTTCGTCCGTATCTTATAGTTTTCTGAGTACAGGTCTTTTGCCTCCTTAGGTAGGTTTATTGCTAGGTATTTTATTCTTTTTGATGCGATGGTAAGTGGGATTGTTTGTTTAATTTCTTTCTGATCTTTCACTGTTAGTGTATAGGAATGCAAGAGAGCTCTGTGTATTAATTTTGTATACTGCAACTTTACCCAGATTCATTGATGAGCTCTAGTAGTTTTCTAGTAGCATCTTTAGGATTTTCTATGTAGAGTGTCATGTCGTCTGCAAACAGTGACAGCTTTACTTCTTTTCCATTTTGGATTCCTTTATTTTTTTTTTCTTCTCTGATTGCTGTGGCTAGGAATCTCTCATTATTTTTATCTTAAATGGAAATATGCTTTATGTGTTTTACACGTAGAGGGCTTTTTGTTTTTTTAACTTTACTTAATTTGTTTGTTTGTTTGTTTTTGGCCATGCTGCATCCAAAAATAAGATCCTTGCAGGATCTTAGTTCCCCGACCAGGGATTGAACACTGCAGGGCCCTAGCAGTGAAAGTGCAGAGTTGTAACTGCTGGACTGCCAGGGAATTCCCAACTGTAATTTATTTTTAACCAAGCCCTTAATGATGGAAATTCAGATTGTTTCCATTGTTCTTGTTCTTGCATCAGGGAACATTGGTCTTTAAAAATTGGGAATATTTGTTCATATATTTGAGATAAATTCTTAGGGGAAAAATTGAAAAAAAAATTATTGTTTTTATTTCTAAGCACTCTTGATAAGTAAGCTATCTTATCCCCACTAAGATTCCATCCAGTAGATCCCATGCATGAGTATTTAAAAGGCCTGAGATATATATTGGGAGTATTCATCATCTGAGAAGGGCAGACAAAGAACATGCTATAAGGCAATATTAGCAGTGGTGGTTGTTGTATTGGTATTATTAGTATTCATGAGGTTGTTAAGACTTTGAGATCTTTAGATCTTTGTTTCACGAATTCATTTCTTTATAGGTTGATTCCTGTGTTAGTGAATGGCATGAAGTACTCAGATATAGATATCATCCTACTTAAGGTAAGGAAACTATTTCCTGATGAATAGGGAAGATTATTTTTATTGACTTAGTAGATCTTTGGATTTGACTAACAGAACATTTATTTAGAGTAGGCCCTATGTAAATAGGCTTTCTGTTATATAGTATGCTATGGAGTTCAAAGATAATGAATTTGGGTGGTAATAGATTCTAGCTTAATTGGAACTAACTAGACGGTGACACTAATAGAGTTCGCATCCATTTCCTGTTAATTCAAATTGTTCGGAGTTTATTTTAAAATATGTTAAATACGTTCTGATCTTGATTCAGATACTCTAGATTATACCAGCTGGTGGGAAACCATATAATGTGGTTTGAAAGTGCCTGATATCTAACATGGGTTATGTGATAGCCTCTTCTCCCCTTCACAAAGAAATATTTTCTGCCCAGGGGAGTGGTTCTTAATGAAGAGGTATACAGTTGACCCTTGAAAATGGGATGTTAGCAGCATTGACCTTCAGCTCAGTCAAAAATCCCTGTATAACTTTACAGTTGGCCCTCCGTGTCCATGGTTCCATATCTGCAGATTCAGCCAACCATGGATTATGTAGTAGTGTTAAGACTTCATTTATTGGAAAAAAATCTGCATGTTAGTGAACCCGCACGGTTCCAACCCATATAGTTCAAGAGTCAACTGTATTTCAAAATAATATGCATAACCCCATCTGAATATTCTCATTCTTTCACTGATATACATATTAGCTTATAATGAATATAACCAAAATTTTCCTTTAAAAAAAATATACAGGGTGATGTTGAAGAAGATGAAACAATTCCTGATAGTGAACAGGACATAAGGCCACGTTTTCATCGATCAAGGACAGTGGCTCAGCAGCATGATGAAGATGGAATTGAAGAGGAAGATGATGATGACGATGAAATTGATGATGATGATACAATTTCTGACTGGAATCTAAGTAAGTCAGAGAGGGAGAAGCACAGTCGCTTGCTTTGCTAACAGTTTTGTTGAGAAATAATTCACATACCATACAGTGCCCTCATTGCATACAGTTCACATACCATACAAAAGGTTACAGTTGAGTGGCTTTTAGTGTATTCACAGAGTTGTGCAACCATCACCACAGTAAATTTTGGAACATTTTTATCACCCCGAAAAGAAACCCTGTACCCATTAGTAGTCACTCCCATTTTCTTCCAGTTCGCTAGCCTTAAGCACCGACCAATCTATATTGTGTCTCTAGGAACTGTTCTGGACATTTCCTACAAATGGAATTATACAAAAAGTGGTCCTTTGTGACTGACTTATCTGTTCATCATTTGATGGACATTTTGTTTCCCCCCTTTGGCTATTGTGAGTAATGATGCTGTGAAGTTATGTAAAGTTTGATGTGTAAACGTAAGTTTTCAATTCTCTTGGGTATATACCCAGGAGTAGGATTACTGAGTCATATGGTAACTTTATGTTTAACCTTTTGAGGTACTACCAGGCTGTTTTTTAAAGTGGCTCCACCATTTACATTCCCCCCAGCAGTGTCTTAGGGCTCCAGGTTCTCCACATGCTTGTCAATACTTTTTGGTTGTCTCTTTCTGTTATAGCCATTCTGGATGTGAAGTGATAATCTTATTGTGGGTTTGTTTTTGTATTTTCCTGATGGGTCTGCTCTTCATTTACTTGTCATTTTATTCCTTAAAAAGACTTTATCTCACACTGTCATTTCTCAAAGGGGTATATATTTTGTTTGATACTGTGAAATAGAAACATTGACCATAGAAAACAACTTTTCCTGTTTTCCTAACATAAACTTATTTTTTTGTGTGATAATTTGCATGAATATTGATTATCATGCAGTTTTCCAAAATTATATAAATTGCTTTTGTCATATTCAGACTTACAAATATGCTTTTTAAAATCTTGGTTTTCAACCTTACTTGCAAATCCACATCATATATTAAGCCTGCATTCTGGGCCACATACTAATTAGATAACTTTGGGGAGAATCTAGACACCTGTGTTTTGCTTTTGCTTGCGTGCTGGTTTTTAAATCTTGCTGCTCTAGTTCACAGCACATTTCACGTTTTGGGCCATGTAATTCTTTGTTGTGGGATCATCCTGTCCATTATAGGATTTTGAGCAGCAGCCCTGATCTCTGCCCAGTAAATGGCAGTAGCGCAGGAGGTGGGGGGAGAACACACACAAAACTGTGACAACCAGCAGTGTCTTGAGACATTGCCCAGTGTTCCTTGGGACACAAAATCACCCCCAGTTAAGAACCACGCTGTGATTCAGAGGGTTGAGATTTCTAGTAACTAACCGGTAGAGCAATTAAGGACATGAATCATCAGCCTGAATTCTGTAAATTATTTGGAATTATGCTGATTACTGCCCATTTAGTTTCCTATAACTAACGGTTCCTTAGAGTGACTAACGTGCCCAGCGCTAGGCCAAGGACTTTGTATGCCTTTCACATTTAATCTTTGCAACAGCCTTGGGTAGGTAAAGATACTGCAAAAAGAGAAACTCCCTATGGTTAGCTTAGCTAGTACTGGTGGCACATGTAGTTTTGGAACCCAAATCTCACACAACAAGAGAACCCAAGGTCTTCATTACTACCACAGAATTACTTCCCAGTGTATTCCTACTTTAAGGTTGGTGGGGAGCATGCATTAAGATTTAATGTAGATAACTGCAAAAGTAATAATGTGTGTTGAATTGGGGGGGGGGAATACTTCCTTTTCACATCCCACCCATCATTATGTTCTTCCAGAAGTTTTTCTATGCAGATACAGAAAAACGGGTATACGGGCTTAACCAGCTTTTGTTTCGCTTCGCTTTCTTGCACTTCATAGATAACTGCATTTTTTATAAACTGAAGGTTCGTAGCATCCCTGCACTGATCAAGTCTGTTGGCGCTATTTTTCCAACAGCATTTACTCACTTTGTGACACTGTCACATTTTGATAATTCTTGGAATATTGCAAGCTTTTTTGTTATTATATTTGTTAGGGCAATCTGTGATGAGTGATCTTTGATGTTACTGTTGTAATCGTTTTGGGGCTGTGTGAACCATGCTCATATAAGATGGCAAACTTACTAATTAGTAAATGTGTGTGTTCTGACTGCTCCACTCACAGCCGTTCCGCATCTCTCTACCTCTCCTTCAGTGTCCCTGTTCTCTGAGATACAACAATATTGAAATTAGACCAATTAATAACCCTTCAGTGGCCTCTAAGTGTTCAAGTGAAAGGAAGAGTTAGTTGCATGTCTCTCACTTTATTTTGTTTTTGGCTGCGTTGGGTCTTTGTTGCTGGGCGCAGGCTTTTCTCTGGTTGTGGTGAGCGGGGGCTACTCTTCGTTGCAGTGCGCGGGCTTCTCATTGCGGTGGCTTCTCTTGTTGCGGAGCACGGGCTCTAGGCATGTGGGCTTCAGTAATTGCAGCATGCAGGCTCAGTAGTTGTGGCTCGCGGGCTCTAGAGTGCAGGCTCTGTAGTTGTGGCACACGGGCTTAGTTGCTCTGCGGCATGTGGGATCTTCCCAGACCAGGGCTTGAACCCGCGTCCCCTGCATTAGCAGGCGGATTCTTAACCATTGCACCGTCAGGGACGCCCCACGTCTCTCACTTTAAATCAAGAGTTAGAAATGATTAAGCTGGGACTTGAAGCCCGCGAACTCCAGCTACTGAAGCCTGTGCACCTAGAGCCCATGCTCCACAACAAGAGAAGCCACCACGATGAGAAGCCTGCACACCACAGTGAAGTAGCCCCTGCTCACCGCAACTAGAGAAAGCCTGCACGCAGCAACAAAGACCCATCGCAGCCAAAAAATCAGTCAACTAATTAATTAAAAGAAATGATTAAGCTTAGTGAGGAAGGCATGTAGAAACTGCGGTAGGCCAGAAGCCAGCCCTCTTGCGCCAGTTAGCCAAGTTGTGAGCAAAAGAAAAGTTCTTGAAGGAAGTTAAAAGTGCTACTCCAGTGAACACACAAAAACAAAACAAGCAAAACAGCTTGAATGCTGATAAGGAGAAAGTTTTTGTGGTTAACCAGCCACAACATTCCCTTAAGCCAAACCTAGTCCAGAGCAAAGCCCGAACTCTCTTCAATTCTCTGAAAGCTGAGAGAGGAGAGGAAGCTGCAGAAGAAGAGGTTGGTTCTTGAGGTTTAAGGAAAAAAGTCTTTATATCTCCATAACATAATGCAGGGTAAAGCAGCAAATGCTGATGTAGAAGCTGCAGCAGGTTATCCAGAAGATCTAAGATAATTAATGAAGGTGACTGCACAAAACAACAGATTTTCAATGTAGACAAAAGAGCCTTCTGTTGGAAGAAGATGCCATCGAAGACTTTCATAGCTAGAGAGTAGAAGTCAGTGCCTGGCTTCAAAGGGCAGGCTGATTCTTGTTAGGGACTGATGGAGCTGGTGACTTTAAGTTGAAGCCAGTGCTCATCTACCATCCCGAAAATCCTAGAGTCCTTGAGAATTACACTAAATCTACTCTGTGCTCTGTAAATGGAACAAGAAAGCCTAGATGATAGCACATTTGTTTATGACAAGGTTTACTGCATATTTTAAGCCTACTCTTGACACCTACTGCTCAGAAAAGATGATTTCTTTAAAAATATTACTACTCATCGACAAAGTACCTGGCTACCCAAGAGCTCAGGTGGAGATGTACAATGAGGTTCATGTTTTTTTCACATCTGCTAACACAGCATTGATTCTACAGTCCATGGATCAAGGAGTAATTTCAGAAATACACTTTGTAAGGCTATAGTTGCCATAGGTAGTGATTCCTCTGAAGTATCTGGGCAAAGTAAATTGAAAACCTTCTGGAAGGGATTCACCATTCTAGATGCCATTAAAAACATTTGTGATTCATGGAAAGAGATCAGAATATCAGCATTACATTAACAGGAGTTTGGAAGAAGTTGATTCTTCTTAGGGGGTTCAAGATTTCAGTGGAGAAGGTAACTGCAGATGTTGTGGAAATAGCAAAAGAACTAGAATTAGAAGTGGAGCCTGAAGCTGTGACTGCATTGCTGCGTCTCATGAGAAAACTTTAATGGATGAGGAGTTGCTTCTTATGGGTGAGCAAAGAAACTGCTTTTTCTTGAGATGGAATCTACTCCTGGTGAAGATGCTGTGAAGATTGTTGAAATGACAACTGAGGATTTAGACTATTACATAGTGTTGGTTGATGAAGCAGCAGGAGTGTTTGAGAGGATTGATTCCAATTTTGAAAGAAGTTCTCCTGGGTAAAATGCTGTCAAACAGCACTGCGTGCTACAGAGAAATCGTTCACGAGAGGAAGAGTCAGTCCATGCAGCGAACTTCACTGTCGTCTTATTTAAGAAACTGCTCATAGCCACCCCAGCCTTCAGCAGCCACCACCCTGATCAGTCAGCAACCACCAACATCAAGGCCAGACCCTCCACAGAAAGATTACAGTTTTTCAAAGGCTCAGATAATGGTTAGCATTTTTTAGCTATAAAGTATATTTTAGTTAAGGTATGTACATGGTTTATAGACATAAAGCTATTACACACTTCACTAGACTACAGCATAGTGTGAACATAACTTTTATATGCACTAGGAAACCAAAAAGTTCAATTGACTCGCTTTGTTTTGGTGGTCTAGAACTGAACCTGCAATATCTGAGGTAGGCCTATGTCTTCTTTTTAGGAGGGAAGGCTGATGTTCTAGAAGTGAAATCAGATCATATGTACTCTGCTGATTCTTTTCCATATATCATGCAACTCATTCTGTGTCAGTACATAAATATTTCATTCTGTTTCCTGGCAGTATAATATTCATATGAATGGGTCTATCATACAGTAAGTATAACTAAGTATAACTAAGACCCTTTTGATGAGTAAGGTGTTATTTCTGGCCAACGTAACCGCTTTATTTAAAAAAAAAAAAAAGGGGGCAGTCGTATACAGGATTAAATATCTTCAAACTTTGTAGAGGTAAAAATAAAGTGTTGTACATACAACAAATTTTATCTGTATATAGATACAGATAGATTTATAGATATATAACTATAAATGATAATGGAAGTTAATGTAATGTCTTTGAATTAAATATTTCCTTAGGAAAATGTTCTGCGGCTGCCCTAGATGTTCTTGCAAATGTGTATCGTGATGAGCTTTTGCCACATATTTTGCCCCTTTTGAAAGAATTACTTTTTCATCATGAATGGGTTGTTAAAGAATCAGGCATATTGGTTTTAGGAGCAATTGCTGAAGGTAAGTCTAAATCAAACTTGAACTGTAAAGTCCTCAATAGGTGCTAATGTGACTAGGCTACTTTAAGGACTTGTTACTCTATAAGCAGAAACTGTTTACGTACTTTGCTGTCTTGTGTTGCTAATAAGACTATTGAAGTAGGTGAGACTATGATCCACATTAACCTTAAAAACGATATTTGAGTCTAAAAGCCATCTTAGGATAAGTTTTTACTTTGAGCTAGTTAATTATTATTAAACAACCATAGACTTACTTATAACCCCAGCCAGATATTTTGCAAATGCTTTTGTTATAATAAAGAGAACAGAAAAAAAAAGAGAGAACAAAATGAGAGGATTCTGATGTCAGAAGCATCCCTGTTGCTAGAAAAATAACTTCTATAGGTAAGTGTAAGAAACGTAAGTCGTGTCATCATCCTCTATAAAGGATCATTATTCTGTCCTAGCTGTAAACATCTATCTACAAGAAATTGAAGCATTTTACAGGCATTTTTGAAAGCCATAATTTCTGTAGCAGAAGTAAAATGAGCTTTCCTAACCCTACTGAAAGATACTTAAAGAGCAGTTAGCGCTCATTTCAGTTATTTCTTTAAAATAATTTTGGAACAGATTATTGCAATATATTTATTGGAATGGAGATGATCTGAATATGTTTCATGGATGCACGTATCAGTTTAGTATTCAACTGAAATAATTTTGTTTTAACCAAATTTCAGCACTTCCTGAAATAGTTCTGTGGTTTTTATTCCTAGGTTGCATGCAGGGCATGATTCCGTACCTACCTGAGCTCATTCCTCACCTTATTCAGTGCCTCTCTGATAAAAAGGCTCTTGTGCGTTCCATAACGTGCTGGACTCTTAGCCGCTATGCACACTGGGTAGTCAGCCAGCCCCCAGACACGTACCTGAAGCCATTAATGACGGAACTGCTAAAGCGTATCCTGGATAGCAACAAAAGAGTACAAGAAGCTGCCTGCAGGTGAGACATTCTTTGTTATCTGTATCTTTGACCTGATGGTTTTATAAATCCAAATGAGACTCTACCTAGACATCCATATTTACTGTTTCTTCACATTTTTTTTTCCTTAGTGGCTTTAACAGTGGCATCATCTTTCACCCTAATTCCCACACAGATATCTGGAGTGGAAGTGGCAAGGGTCCTACTCTTGAAGGAATAAAAAAGTTTGAGCAGAGTGACATTATTAGTCGACAGGTCAACTGTGATAACAAGTTGCCACATGGTGATTCAACTCCAGTAGCCACTCTATCAGTTGCATTTGGGGCTGTCTCTGTTTTTACATCAGATCAGCAGTTAGTTTCATTACTACCAGCATTCCGTTTTCTGGAACAAACCTTAATGTTCTAAAAAGCCTTGCCACCTAATGTTTATAGTTCTTAACTTTTCAAATAAAATTGCTTTTACTGTTGACTTTGTTAATAAGAAGAAATAGCTGTTGAAAGAGAGGAAAGTAAATTTCAGTGTAGCTGGACTTTACCAGATCTGAAGCAAAAATGTCTGGAAGTGTCCTAATTCGTAATAATGTGAAAGAAAGTTAAACAAGGGAGCTTTGGTAATTAATAGCACTCAGTTTTTTTTCAAGCGGGGGGAGGATACCAATTATGCTTGGTTTCCTGTAGATTATTCATTCAGCAAGTTTTTTTTTTAGTTCTCTACTAATTGTTAGGCATATATTAAATGCCGAGCTTACATTCTCTGTGTCTTAAAATTTACAGGCTAGTAGGGTATACTGAACAACTATATAATTATAATTTGTGGAAGGTGCCATGAAGGAAATAGATATAGCTCAGTGTTAATGAATAAGACTTCAGTTAACAAATGGCTTAAGCCTGTCATTTTAGGAAATTCTTACCTGGCCTAAAACAGAAGAAAATAACCTTAATTTTACAAACGAAGGGCCAGATACACCTTAAAGTCGAGACACATTTAGGTATAAATTGAAGTAATTGCCCTGAGGCCCTGGAGTTTGTTCATTTCTTGTATATTTGTCCTAAAAAATAAGCTTCAAATAAACAAATGTATAATAACAAATGCACTGTGCATTCTAATGTATAGTGTGGAGCCTAGAGAAAATTTTAAACTTTACTGAGGAATAATTGACAAAAATAATTGCATATACTTGAAGTGTACCACATGTTGATTTTGATATACGTAAGCATGGTAGAACAGTTACCAAAATCAAGATCCTATAGAACATGGGT